>NC_083700.1:55571171-65156171 GCF_033118175.1 Dama dama
ACCTCCACACTTTAAAGGTGCTTTGCTCCCAGGAAAAACACCTTGAAGTGCCAGTACTGTTTGCCAGCTCCAGCTCTCCTTGCTGACAGAAAAGAGATGGAGAGCAAGTTGTATTTTTAGTTCAGTAATAATACTTAGCATCTTTCCCTAACTTCAATGACCAATAGGTGGGCCTATTTGCCACTGCATTATTACTTCAAGCAAAATACATGCAATACTAGCGTTACCTGGCTGTTTTCTAAACTGCTTTCAGGCAAGGAGAGGTGCGTTTCTAAGAGTGTGGCTGAAAGGTATACATTTGTACCTGCAAGTAAATATCAGCATCCTATCTAGGAGAAAAATGCACATCCACAGCTACTGATCCAGATGCAATTGGTTTTCCAGCAAGTTCCTATATTTAATCTAAATTCTGCACCAGCTATATTAAATGTAACAAAGAAATGCAACCCAGAAATTATGCCTGGAGCCAAGTCCATTAAAGATACTTCGGAATAACTAGAGACCAAGCACCTTAAAAGCACCAGAAGCTATTGATACTTAAGAGGGGGGCTGTGAATAATCGCAACTGCTGCGTTAGAGAGGGGAGGGAAAGAAAAAAAAAAAAAAAAAATCAGCCAAATTACGCTTGGTTAATTCAGAGTAACAGATCTGCCCCCAAGTGAATTGGAGGCCTTGAATTAATTCTGTTATGACAAATCAAGATAAACGTTCCCCCTAAATTGCATGCGATTTAATTAATTTTTGAGATCCTCGGATTTTTTTTCCTAGCTAATAGTTCACATGCTCCTGTGCTGTCATTGTGCTTGAGTGGGCAGACTTCAAAGTGATATTAAATAACCAACTATTAGATTTACCTAGCACGTCCTATTGGAAAAGTGCCATTTAATTACCTAGCCTGTTCAATTAAAGGGACAGCATTCTCTGAATATAGCAGCTTGCTGTTGATTACCAGGGAAATGAACTCGCTGTCTGGCGGCGCCTCCGTTCCTAACGCTACCCCCTCCCCAAACACACCCTCCACCACCCACCAGCACCCGTCCCCCCGCCCCGGGCCCCCACCCCCGGCCGCGCGGCGCTCACTGCGGCTGCGGGCGCCACGTGAACCTCCCGAGCAGAGCCCAGGGAGAGAAAGCGCGACCCACTCGTCCAGCTCCCGCCCTGCGCTCGCCCCCTCGCGGGCCCGAGGTACCGGCCGGCTCCACCGCGGCCCTGGGCGCCACCGGCCCCTAGCCTGGCCCCCGCCCGGTCGAGCGAGCGAGCGGACGAGACCCGGCACGCAGAGAACCGCCAACCGGGCTTCCGGCGCGTTTCCTCGCCTCACCGGACCTGAAGCCCCACCCGTCGATCTCCCCGAACTTCCTCCTCTCGCCGCACCTTCCGCGCCAGTCTTCGGGCCGGAGGTGGGGGTAGAGAAAGGAGGACTCGAAGAAAGAGAATCAGTTTCTGAAGCTACTTGGTGGCGCTGGGATTGAGCTGGGGGTTCCGGAACTGGGGGGTCGTGGGGGTGGGGGGCGCTGCTAAGATTCGCCTACTTTTGTAATTTGGCAAGGTGGCCGGGCCTGGCCGGCGTAGGCCCCTTTAAGACCCACCCTCCCCTTCCTCTCCCTTCAACCCCTCCTCGTCTTTCCCTCTCTCTCTTAGAGGCCAATTTTGTTAATTAAATGTTTTGTTTGCGACGCAGCTCTCATTCATTGCGGACACGTCATTCGGAGCAGATCTAAGCCAGAGACCAGATCTCATTAGATAAAGCCCATCAGAACTAAGAAAATGGAGGAGCCACTAATTAAAGCTTTTAATTGTGCGGATTCGCTGCAGCAAGGCTTTATCTGAAATCTTGGGAGAGAGAAGAGCAGAAGTTCAGTTCTGCCCAATCGATACTTGGTCGCGCAGGGGTAAGGGACGAGGGAAAAGCGGCACCCTCCCCCCAACCCCCTCCTCCCCGGGCCTCTCCCAGCTCTCCCGAAGCTTTTTAGCCAGATCTTGGTTGTTTAAAAAAAAAAAAAAAAAACCCACAGCCTCAAAGTCAGACAGTTTAAAAGCCCCTTAATAAATCGCTCTGTGGTCCCAGCTGGGGCCATAGAGCCAAAGAGTCCCCTTCACCTGGTGGCCGGCGAGCGGATTAGTCCTGCTCCTCAGCGGCCGTCACTGCAGAATTGAAAGCGCCTTCAACAAGTGGACAGAGGGGAGGCTGGGGAAGGAGCAGCTGAGAAGGAAAGGAACACGCGCCTCCCCACCTTCCCACCCTTTTGGCATCTTGGTGGGCAGAAGGAAGGAACACTGAAGAAAATCTTAGGAGATCCCTTTAAAAACGGGGGGTGGGGGGCGTGGGGAGGATGCTGCTGCTGAGCTCTGAGCAGTGTGAGGAAAGGATCAATTTGTTACTGAGCTAGAACACATCTCTCCAGGACAAATCTAAGGTTCTCAGGGTATCCTCTAGTTCACCAGCAATGGTTCCAGTTTTCAGTAAGGAAAAAAGAAAGGAAAGGAGACTATGGACCCAATTAATTAAAGCTTGGGGTTGGGCACACATCCTCTGTTTCTCCATTAAGCCACGAGGAAAACACCAAATGGACATTCGATATTTGTTCCCAAGAACAAGGGAAGAAATGGAAGTGATTCCCAGGAAGCCACTTGCCTAAACTTGTCCCGAGGGAATGCAAGTGGACCCATCTTCTTTTTAATTAGTGGTAATCAGAAGGTTTTCTGAAGGCACATGGAGAGGAGATGAATCTGTACCATTCACTGCTTCTGAACAGCACTGTCAATTTTTCCCCTTTAAGCCACCCTCCTTACCACAGTTTTGCTCTCTATTTAATTACAATACTGTCAAAGCTCATGGCATTGCTTGGAAGGAGGATAAGAAAGCATTACACCCATGCTCCTGCTGGTTTTCCAACACTTACTTCTAAAAGAGCACTTTGTGAAATTAATGCTGCCTTCTTAATTTAAAAATAAAAGCCCTCTCCCTTCCTGTATCTATCTATCTATCTATATATATATATATATATATATATATATTTTTTTTTTTTTAACATGGCTGATTGAGGAGACCAGTACTGCATTACTGGAAAACCAAATGTCACCTTATTCCATCATTTTACACTAATGATATCGCTATGATAAACATAGCCATACTACTCAGCTCCGAATTGCACTGGGGTCTTTTGCAGTTTTAGACCCAGAGTGAGGGAATCACAATAGAGCTAAACTTCAAAAAAATACCTCATCTATTGATTAACCCACATTGAAGAAAGAGCAAAAATGTTCTAATCTCTATAAAGAAAATGGTTTTAGAGCAGAAATTTAAATAGAACGCAGTTTTTAAAAGTGAGCGGTATTCTAATATCAACTGTGTGGGCGTGGGGTTTTTTTTTTTTTTTTTTAATTACTGGATGTTGAAACAGAACACCTCCTAGAAGCATTCATGTGCATCAGTCTATCAAACCATTTACTCAAATTAAATGTGTAATCCTTCAAATGCCTCCTTTCAAATTAATGAGTTTAAGTAGCTTGAGTTCACCTGAAAAGATCCTATAGGCACCTGACCTCCTGAATTCTTTCCATTAATTGCACTGAAACTTGTTGGAAAATGCTGCTTACATGGGCATATGAATGTTCGTATACACTGCTTTAAAATGCAAGATTAGTATAATTCTATAGCCTCTTTTCCTAAATCTCTTTTGGGGATCAAGGGCAGTGATACAAATAACAAAAAACCCAAAATCTGAACATTCCTCAATTGAAAGCACTGCAAAATTTTACATCACAAACCACACACTAATACTGAGTATTTCGAGCCTCCAAGTAACAGTATAAAAAGAGAAACATTACCATTAAGTTTGGTTTTTTTTTTTTTTTTCTTGTTTGGGTTTCTTTGCTACAAGAAAAATGACAAGTCTTTAAACTGATAGGTAACCAGCAGTTTTCACAAGGGGCACAAAGAATGAGTCAGTTTTCTACTCAAGAAAGTTTAAGGTGCTTATGTAAGTATCATAATCAGCCATCACCATCCACAAATCATTGCTCACTAACTACACTTAAAATTTTAAGTCAATCTTTTGTCTCGGAGTTCCTATGTGGGCCCCTACCTTGCTTTAAGAAAGCAGCTTAACTCCCACTAGAAATGTTTATTTTTAGTGGAGGGTCCAACTGGGGCTGACCACTTGAAACCCTGGTCTTTAGAGTGCAACCTTGGCACACCTAGCGACCCAGTTCCACCAGATGTGCAGTTTTCAGTTAGTGTGGCCTTCGCCATTAATCTGCCATTAAAAATTGGAAGACTAACACATGCTTCTTTAACCCCTTAAATTTCAGCCAGCCAGCTTTTTGGGGTGTATTCTCAGAGGTGCCCTGTTCCTTTCCTTAAAGTCCTCGGTAATCTTTAGCCTTGCTACTGCTCTGCTCGCCAATGTTGGGGAAAAGGCAGCCAAGTCTTACCTAATGTAGTCATTTCTGCAAAGAATCATGCCGCTCTTGGTGTAACAGGACGTGCCGATGTCGCCCAGCTGCGCCTGGCAGCAGGAGCACTTGAGGCACCGGCTATGCCAGTAGCTGTCCATGGCATAGAGCAGAAAGCGGTCCGCAATCTTGCCCCCGCAGCCTGCGCACCGCTTCCAGGAGAGGGAGCCGGCCGTCACCGGGGGCGGCTGGGAGCTGCTGCCCGGATTCACCATGGTCTGCAGAGGGCGGGAAGCGGACAGGGAGAGAGAGACAAAACAGGGGCGATGCAAAAGTTAGTAATCTCCGCGCTAGAGAGCGAACCCGTTCCCCCCCAGAGCTGCTGGAGGGAAGCAGCAGAGCAAGGGCGGGAAGGAGGATGACGGGGAGAGGGAAGGAGGGAGGCTTGCCGGCAGCAGCCGCCTGTTTACTTTTCTCAAGCTTTGTTCTGGGGCCACGAGCTCCTCTCAACTTTCCAGCGCTCGCCGCCGCTGACAATTTCAGCTTGGGTACTGTCAAAACTCCGAGAGCCAGGCTCCGCGGCGCGCTCCACCCCTCGCGGCGCCTCCTCCCGGCCCCCGCCTCCGCCCACCGCCCCCTCCTCCCCTCCTCCGCCGCCCGCCTCCAGCAAATGAGGGTCAAACCCACCCACCGCCGCGCCCGGCCCCTCCCGGGGCCCCGCCGAACCCAGAGCGCTGGCCGAGGGGAGTGGGGAGGCGGCGGCCCCCGCCGGAGCCACGTTCCCTCCCGAGCTCTGCCCCGGGAAGTGCAGCTGCAGTTCACAAGTTGGAAATAGTTCGGCTTTCTGAAAGGGAAGGAGGGAGGAACCAGCAGAGGGGAGACGGAGCCCGAGATGGTGGGAGGGAAGGCGGGGAGACGGTGTGTGTGTTGGGGCGGGGGAAGGGGGGCGGTGTGTAAAGTTGCGAAACTGGTTTTTCGTATTTTAAACAGCACCTTTCACATGCCATTGTGGTGACCGCCATCTCCCATTATTGTTCCAAATCTCATTTCATTTTGAAGATCAATCAGTGTTTTCTCTGGGTTTTCAGGACACAGGCAAGAATAATAGATCATTGAACTTTAGGATGCCTGTTAACTTCCTATACAAACACTCTCCACTTTGGTCTCACTAATCTGCCCTTGATCAGCAATTTAAATGCTAAAGCTTTGTTCCTCCAAAGGGGCGGGGGGAGCCGGGGGTACGTTACAGATAATACGCGAGAAGGAACTGTTAAAGGATGCACAAGTTATCTCCGAGCCAGTCCTGCTGTCACCAAAAACTGCTTTTAAAAATTCCCCACTCTTTCTAATGAATGTCACGAGAGAAGCAACTGGGGTATAATATAGGAATCAATTTATAAAGCTTAGCCTAAACCGATTAATTTGTTGCCTCCAATCCTGAGTCCAATAAAGTCCTCGTGTTCCTCCAGTCACTTATTCTATAAAAAGATCAAGTTATTTACTGCCAATTAAGCAGCCTGTTTTGTCTTTGTCCTCTGTAAGCCGAGAGTGTGGGCTCCCCTCGAGGCTCCCGGCTATCTGCTCAAGACATTCAGCTGATACCTCAGAAGGGAGAGGGCGAACTTTGCCTGTCCCCAGCCCAACTTGGCTACTGCAGGAGGAAAAAAAAAAAAAAAAAAAAATATATATATATATATATATATATATATATATATATGGGGAAAGGAACGAAACAAGGACTCGGGTTCCTTAAATAGGCCGATTTTAAACACATTTCCTCCGAAAGAGTCCCGGAACGTGTGTCCAGTGACCGCACAATAAACCAGAATAAGAACTGCACCAATTAAGCTGTAACAAAACCCTGAGACTTTGGAAACAGGACCACTCTAAAACCCATTAGCATTGCATTTATCCGAATGCATCATACCTTTATGTAAATTGATTTATCTGATGCATTTACTCGAGGAATTGCTTTTTGTTACAATTTGCCCTAACCCAAATGAATCTGCATTTCCTGCCCTAGGTCTTTAAACAACCCCCCCCCCCCACCCCCGTTTTAATCGCTCCAAATTCCTTTTTAAAAGAGGAGAGGGAGGGAGGAGATTCCAAGCTCTTCCCCGCCCCCATCTTTGGTGAGAGGTAAATATATATGTATTTTTTTTTTTAAAGGAAACACTACACTGAGAAAAGCATCCAGTAACCCCATTAGCTAAAGCTCTTAAGGACAAGCAATACCTTAATGCTGATTAAATCTAAAAGAGATGAATCAAGAGGACTGACCAGAAACTGACTCCCCTGATAACTAAGGACGGGCCCTCATCAAGTTTCATTTAGAGTTAGGGAAAAAAAAGAAAGAAAGCTTTTAAGTTAAATAGGCTTATACTCTAGTAATTACATAGCCAAGCAATTTAGGTCCTGGGATAGTCAGTGAAATAGAAAGCAGAACTGGCAGCTAGAGGCAAAATCTGCCCCCCTTTAACAACGTCTCTGGTGTTTTTTAATGGAGACCAAGGGAGGGACAGACGTAGCGCTGGCAATTTGTAGTACAAAAATGGATGCTTAATTCATGTCTTGATTTTAATTAGGTGATTCACCGGATTTCTTCTGGATTGGAACAAAAGACTTATAAGCCAAGAGGAATTTTTTAAAAGAACCAGCAATACCCAATCTTGCTCACTTAGATCCTTTCTGCCACTGTTTCAAAAATAGTGTTGGGGGGGGGGGGGGAGTGGAGTGGAGGGTCGTGACTATTTCCCCCACACTACTTCTCAGACTTAAACCCTTATAGCACCTCCAGCCTTTCCCTTCCTAACTGAAAATATACCCTCCCCCCCCGCCCCCAAGGTCTCCAACAGCCCCATCTCCAAGAAGAACCCTTTTGTAAGCAGGAACCGCTACAAAGCTGGCGGCCCGGGGCTGTCCTCCGTGCTAGCTCGCAGGCCGACCTCGGTAGTTTCAGACTCGCGCATTATCTAAGCCGACGTATTGTTTACTTGCAATTTGGGACGGTCAAGGGAAGGAAGCCAAAGAAAACAGCCCCGGCCCAAATCGGCCCTCTCCTCTTTCTCCCCGCCGCCCCCTCCCTGCCCGCGGCTCCCCAGCCGTCCCCTTACCTGCTTTTCCCCTATATTGCAATATTGCGAGAGGCGACGGCGGCGAAATGCGAGCGAAGCCGCTCGGCTTCCAAGGAAGGGGCGCCTCGGCTGGCGGAGCTGGAGGGAGGGGGGATGTTCTCGCAGAAGCAGGAAAGGGGAGGAGGGGGCTAAGGGCTGCTTTTTTTTTTTTTTTTTTAACGCGCAGCTCTGAGGCTGGGTTGGGGGGCCCCGCGTAAGTGGCGGGCGGCGGGGAGCAGAAGTGTCAGTCTCGGTCCTCGCCGTTCTCCTCCGCCTCCGGCTCCGCGCGAGCAGCTGCAGGAGCCCTCGGCCCGCGCAGCGCGGCGCAGCGGCAGCAACTGCTGCAATCGCTGCTGCAAGTTTGGCAATGTGGCTTCACTTTGTATATTCCCCCGCCCGGCGGCCCCCGCCCCGCCCGCGCTCCTCCTCCTCCTCCTCCGCCTGCCTCCCTCCCGCGCGCCCGCCCGCTTGCTCGGGGCTGCTGGCGGCGGCAGCGACTCGGCCGAGCTTCCTGCAACTCCAGCCGGGGAGCGGCCGCAGACACAACAGCCCCGGGAGCGCTGGCGGCGGCGGCCGGGGGACGGGTGCGCCGGGGAGGCGGGGAGCTGTGGCCGGCGGGGCCCGGCGCGCCGGAGCCTGCGCCGCTGCCGGGGCTGCTGCTGCCCGGCTCGGAGGCGGCGGCGGCGGCGCTGGCCTCTAGCCGGCTCGCTCGCTCCCTCCGCGGCTCTTACACATGTGTTACTGACAGAGCAAAATCCCAACTACTCCCCGGCTCTGCCGCCGACGTCAGCGACCCTCAGCCACTGGGCGGCCGGATTGTTCAGGCGGAATAATAAAACCTGCCAATCCGGGCAAGGACAAAGGGATGACTGAAACGAGACTCCGGGGGCGGGGGAGCGAGCCAGGCGCAGGAGCGGGCCGCGGCCGGAGCGGGGAAGGGCCGGAATCAGGTGGGGAGAAGTCACCCGGGCGCCGCAGACCCCGCCGGGGCGGCCCCCCGCGGCCCGGGAGGGCGAGTCGAGGCCCCGGGGACCCACTTGCCCTCCGTGCGCGCGAGGCATCCCCGGGACCCGCCCCAATAGTCCCTCGGGGACAGCCCGCCCCTCGCGCCGAGACGAGCCCTTTAGGAAACTTACTTCACATCTGCCTTGGAAATGGGTCTCTGTTGGGGTAGAAAGGCTTTCCCGAGACCTCCGAGCTGTGGAGATCTGGGCTGTGTTTTTTGAGGCGCTGTTTTTGTGTTTTAAATTCACCATGTTAGAGATTTGTGAACCTTAGTGGAAGTTGAATTCACAAGGTAGAAACAGTCAAGAACTCAGTAATTCCAAAACACTGCCTGCATACCTCCTCTTCTTCCCATCAATCCATGTATAAACTAAGGGCCCAGTAGGCGTTTCATAGGTATTTATCAACGTTGGTAAAAAAAAGACCACAGTCTACTTTCAAAGTTGAGGAAAACTTTAGGGAAAAAACCCTTGCCCCTTGTACCCACCCCACTGTAGAGGATGAGAAGCCAAATTTCTCGTAGCCCTCAGAGTGATGGAAGTTATCGCAGTATTAGAAATCCCACAGCCTCTGGAGAGTAAGAAAAGCTATTTCTAGTATAAATCAGGTTTTGAGGAACGCTTTGAGGGTGGTAGTCTGAGTGTCTCATTCTAGTACCGCAGTTCAGCCTAGATGCTTAAATACCTAGTCCTTCAACTTTTATCTGCTCTGCCAAATAGGTTTAATAAATCTCCGATCTGAGGCTAATATTAGGTCTGATTATTATTAGTAAGTTCCAGAGAGATTTTTCTGGTGGAAATTATCATGAAAGTGCAAAGCCCTTCTGCTAAGTATCATTAAGTAAAACCAGTCTTGTGGGACAAGTTTTCATATTGTCTTACACACAGCACTGCTAGATTGGGAAAAGGGACCTGCAGAAGAATCTAGCTACAGACAATGCAGATGTTCAACATCTATGGTTTTAGCGTCTGTTTGGGGGGATTTCTGTCTTTCAAACCATCAAAACAGTCTGCCAAAGAAACTATAGTCGTTGCCTACAACATCAAGCAGAGGACATTTTTAAATACCAGTTAGAACGTGCCTCTCTTCATATGTCTAGCACCTTGAAATGAAATGGCTTACTTTTATTGACTGGAACTTAAAATTTCATTTTTATGATCAAATCACTTTGTGCGTGTATGAAAAATATTTTTTTTAATCTTTAAAACTATAATAATAATTAAAATGTTCTGGATAGAAAACAGCTGCAGATGGGTGTGATTAAAGAAGGCCAACTTAAAAAGATGTAATGTTCCTTGAAGGTTGGTAAAGAAAACTCAATTAAACCAAACGATGAAAGGAACCCAATAAACAATAATACACACATTTTAATCCCCTAGTTCAGCTTCAATTTGTTAATAATTTATAATGATCAAAATGAGAGGACACAAGATCTTAGTGGGCTGCAATTAAGTTATGATTTGTCCTGTGCAAGTAAAGTAAATTTCCTGCTCTGGCCCTTCATTTTCTCATCCACAAATGAAGGAATCAAGCCAAATCATCTTTATCTTTCCTCTTTTTAAAAAAACATTATTTTCTATAGAACATTTAACACATAGGTCTGGAAGGAATTGTGGTGCTTTATTTCCCAAAGTATGTACACTAAAATGAAATCTTTTATTTCAACATGAAATGTTAGAAAACTAATCAAACATTAGATATCACGAAGTAATTGTCCAAAGGATCATAGTTTCTATGGAAGGAAAGGAAGAGAGAAGGATGGATAAAACTTTGAATACAGGTCTCCAGGCTTGGAGGGGCCTAGGAGGTGGTCTTTTCGCTCTGATTGTGAGTGGAGTGAAGACTTTACACATGTCCCTGCAGATTGGAGTTGGTGAGAGCATGTTACCAGAGACCTTTATTTCCTGATATTGTGGTTATAGAAATACAAAAGCGATGATGGCTAACAGTCTCTATTTAGAGGGGTAGGAAGTAAATATGTTCCCTGTAATCAAAATCCAGGTGTACTTTAACCACAGCGCCACCTCTGGGTAGTCTTTATTTCTGCATTCCTTGCATTTAGCAGGCCTTTCTCATCCGAGTAGCACCAGTAGTACGATTTGTGGTCTGCAACAGCCTGCTATTAATAGAATGGGGTAGCAATGTTAATCTTTTATTTTTGCTGATGCTAAATTTACAAAAACTGTGTAAATACAAATTCATTACAGGTAAGGCAGTTCTGCATTCAAATGTTCTTCAAACTGATATAGAACACTTCTCAAAATAATCCTAGTATATAGTAAAGTTGCCTGAATTCAAAATAATAATGTTATAGTACACCCAGCAGTTCAAGAAACCTCTGTTGATGTCATAGACTCATCATTTAACTACTCACCTTGAATGACAAATAAGAATACAGTGCTTTGGAACAGAAAGAGAAACTCAAATTATTTCTTTTCTTACATTCTAATTAAAAGTATTGATCTTAGATCAAGCCCACATTCTCCCACTCACCCCAAAATGCTTTGTCCATACCATCCCTTCTTGTCCTCTAAGTCTTCCAATCATAATCATTTTTCTGTTCTCCAGGTGACGGTTCTCTGAGAATATCCTGTAGATAGCCAGAGGTTCCACACAGACCCACGTCACTACCTGTGCCCCCAGAAAGGCCAGATTATTTGATGCTGATATGGTAACTTCCACATCAAAGTGCCCCAGCTCTTGCTCAAGAATAAACAAACATTTAAACCTTTTAAAGGCAATGTAAAATTGGTTTTGAAGGCAGTCTTTTTAGAAAGCCCTTCCCTTTTGTTAATCTGCCTACCTTTATTGCTCTCATCATAGAGATCCCTTGAAATCAAAAGATTCAGCCAAAGTGAATCTGAAAAGCTTGAGTTTGGGACGATTTCAAAATATAAAAGGTGTGGAGAGAAAAAGAGGCAATGATAGTTACCGACAGATGTCATGAGGAAGAAAGAAGAGCAATGGCATGTAGGTGGCTGCCAGTTTTCGTGGTGGTGGTGTTGGCTAGGGAGTGGGAAGGTATTGCACAGTAGTAGAGACAGAGAGACTGCATCATTTCAGAATAGGGATTCAATTACATTGTGACACAAATGAATTCATCTGTGAAACAGAAACAGGCTCAGAGACATAGAGAACAGGGCTGTGGTTGCTGAGAGAGAGAGTGGGGAGTTTGAAATTAGCAGATGCAGACTATTCCAGTTGAGCTATTTCAAATCCTAAAAGAGGATGCTATGAAAGTGCTGCACTCAATATGTCAGCAAATTTGGAAAACTCAATAGTGGCCACAGGACTGGAAAAGGTCAGTTTTCATTCCAATCCCAAAGAAAGACAATGCCAAAGAATGCTCAAACTACCACACAATTGCACTCGTCTCACATGCTAGCAAAGTAATGCTCAAAATTCTCCAAGTCAGGCGTCAACAGTACATGAACCATGAACTTCCAGATGTTCAAGCTGGATTTTAGAAAAGGCAGAAGAACCAGAGATCAGATTGCCAACATCTGTTGGGTCATCGAAAAAGCAAGAGAGTACCAGAAAAACATCTACTTCTGCTTTATTGACTATGCCAAAGCCTTTGACTGTGTGGATCACAACAAACTGTGGAAAATTCTTCTAGAGATGGGACTACCAGACCACCTGACCTGCTTCATGAAAAATCTGTATGCAGGTCAAGAAGCAACAGTTAGAACTGGACATGGAACAACAGACTGGTTCCAAATCAGGAAAGGAGTACATCAAGGCTGTGTATTGTCACCCTGCTTATTTAACTTCTATGCAGAGTACATCATGTGGAATGCCAGGCTGGATGAAGCACAAGCTGGAATCAAGGTTGCTGGGAGAAATATCAATAACCTCAGATACACAGATGACACCACCCTTATGGCAGAAAGCAAAGAAGAACTAAAGAGCCTCTTGATGCAAGTGAAAGAGGAGAGTGAAAAAGTTGGCTTAAAACTCAACATTCAGAAAACTAAGATCATGGCATCAGGTCCCATCACTTCATGGCAAATAGATGGGGAAACAATGGAAATAGTAAGAGACTTTATTTTGGGGGCTCCAAAATCACTGGACTGCAGCCATGAAATTAAAAGAGGCTTGCCCCTTGGAAGAAACACTATGCCCAACCTCAGTTCAGTTCAGTCGCTCAGTCGTGTCCAACTCTTTGTGAACCCATGGACTGCAGCACGCCAGGCTTCCCTGTCCATCACCGACTCCCGGAGCTTACTCAAACTCATGTCCATCAAGTCGGTGATGCCATCCAAATATCTCATCCTCTTCATCCCCTTCTCCTCCTGCCTTCAACTAACCTAGACAGAATATTAAAAAGCAGAGACATTACTTTGCCAACAAAGGTCCACCTAGTCAAAGCTATGATTTTTCCAGTGGTCACGTATGGATGTGAGAGTTGGACTATAAAGAAAGCTGAGCACCGAAGAATTGATGCTTTTGAACTGTGGTGTTGGGGAAGACTCTTGAGAGTCCTTTGGACTGCAAGGAGATCCAGCCTGTCAATCCTAAAGGGAATCAGTCCTGAATATTCATTGGAAGGACTGATGCTAAAGCTGAAGTTCCAATACATAGGCCACCTGATGCAAAGAACTGACTCATTGGAAAAGACCCTGATGCTGGGAAAGAATGAAGGCAGGAGAAGGGGATGACAGAGGATGAGATGGTTAGATGGCATCACCGACTGGGTGGGCATGAGTTTGAATAAGCTCCAGGAGTTGGTGATGGACAGGGAGGCCTGGTGTGCAGCAGTCCATGGGGTTGCAAAGAGTCAGACACGACTGAGCAACTGAACTGAACTGAAACTATTATGTATGGAATGGACAAACAAGAAGCTCCTATTGTATAGCATGGGGAACTATATTCAATAGTGTGTGATAAACCATTATGGAAATGACTATTAAAAGAATGTATGTATATGTAGAATTGAATCACTTTGCTATACTATAGAAGTTAACACAACATTGTGAATCAACTAAGTGTCAATAAAATAACTTTTTTTAAGAGAATAGGGATTCATGATGAATTCATCTAAAAGAATATACTTCAAAGAATTATATCTTGGTTTTAAATATTGATAATACTATAAACTTACTGTTTTTTGTTAGTATTTCTCAAAATCACTTAAAAATATCTCACTAAATGTTTCATGTGATAAAGTTGTTGCTGTTTTAAAGTCTTTTTCTTTTTTAAGCAATTCATATGTCTATATTTGGTAAATGGGCCACCAAATTTATGTTAATCAGTATTTAGGAAGTTGTCATAACCTCTCTTTTATAGGGTAACATAAAAGCATAGTGAAAAAGTTTAATTTTATTGAAATAAAACAATTGGAAGATCACTGAGGAAAAGGAAACAGCATTAATACTGTTGTGACTAGAAATATAATTTATGACATAGATTTTGCTTTTAATTATTCTATTGAATTAGAACATTTAAAACTCCTTGAAACCGTGGGAAAGATGGGAAAGGTGATGGGAAAAAAGAAGCTACGATTATGACACATTCTTTTGCCTGACATAACAAGGCCACTTTTATTATAGTGGCAAGAAATGACTCATTTTCTTCATACATGCTTATCAGGGTAGGAACAGGACTTAAAAATCTCTCAGTTCTGCCTTAGAACCATCATCAGCAAGTCTTGAAGTATATTTCATATACTTCAAGTGGTGATATTACAAGAAAGATTATTTGGCCTACTCCTGCTAGCTTTCAGGACTGAATTCTGTCAATAATATTCAACTACCAGTGATATTCTGCATATATCACTGCAAATTAATTATCAGACTGTGTACATGAGTATGTTATATGTTCATTAGGGTCTTCAAAATGGTCTACTGCGCCCACAGGCAATGCTTATTAAAGTTGAGTTAAATCTTACTGCAGATAAATTTAATTTTGTAATAGTTACAAAAGAGGGTATGTAGATGGCTAGGTGATTTGTATATATATGTGAGGTAATTATTACTAACAATATATATTAAAATTATAAATCCAGTAGAAAATAGCAATTCTATTTAACATTAATTACTGTTCCTCTCCAAGATGATGGGAATAAGCATTTATTGATAGAGAAACTAAAGCATTAAAACATAATTCATTCTCCCTATGTTCCCATTAACTGTTCTTGGTAAAAGAAAGGCTAGTAGTTCAGAAATTTCACATACACCGATCCACAACTTCCTTAGTTACTGTCACTTTTAATTATAGTATTGAAATAGTTAAGCTTTCTATGTGGATTTATAATAAAATGTAATATTTTAAAGTGTTATACTGGTCTCTATTTGCTCAGTAAAAAAATTGATGAAAATATGATATTTATTCATCTAATTATAACGAATGACCCTGGTGGAATTAGGGGAGTTCAATCCATACCTGTCCATAGACTTGAAAAACACATATTTCTACTCTATACAGTGCCATAAATTTTTTAGAATAAAAAGAACAACCAGGTATGGATTTTTTTTAAATAATAGAATTGGATAACTCAATTGACTAAAATGTGTTCCCTCCACGCAGAGGTACACATTATAACGTCGTCATTTATATTTCTCAACATAAATCAAATTTCATAATAAAATTGTTTTTGATGAATCACCACTTCTAGCTTCAAAACATTCTGACAGAGAAAGCAAATTTGTCGATTTCTCTGTATGATAAGAAATCACTGAAAATATATTTAAGACTTTTAGTCTAAGATGATCTTTTGCAGGGATGGGGAGTTTCTTTGAAAAGGAAAATATTCAAGCCATTTTAAAATTTGAGAAAACAACTCAAGAATAAAATAGTCTTTCTTTCCAGCAATTTTTCAGAGCCATCTGTGGTGCTCTCTGAAAGTAAGGCCAGGAGAAGTCATTACAGAACAATACTCTGGAAACAATTGGCCTCAAAGAAAGAATGAAAACTTGAACAACACTACCTTTGTACATGTTTGTTCTAATTAGAGGGTTAAAACATCCAAGCATTGTACCCAGATGCCGCTCTCTGTCCTGTTTTTATTGCTTTTCTCCACTGAGATAACATTTAGCACTGCACTGAAATTTCTACTTACTGTTTGTGTCCAGTAGTAAATCCTGGCACATTATTAGAATATCTGCCTGTTATCAGCTCAGTCAGGGAATGAATTATTGACTATAACTCATTGCTAGGAAGACTATGTATGACACGCCAGTGAAGTTTTGATAATTTCTAGAAGTCATGGTAATTTATGGAAGGGGGTTTTGATTGATCTCCCACTACCTATTTTGCACCTATCAGTAAATAGGACATATATTGATGGTCTACTTGAACTACATTAACAATATGAGGAATTCACAACTTAAGTATTATTTTTTTAGTACAATTTCTACTAAAACAGTAACTCAGTTTCTATTAATTTTCTTTTGTGTGGTTTACCCATGGGAGTAGGGAAGCACAGATCTAGACTGTTGAATACATAATTTCACTATGGTAATAATTATTTAGAAATATCCCTCATTAGTAGTTGTATCAGCCTTTGCCTTTTGGAAGGAAAACCTTGAGACTGTTGGAACAGATGAGAATGGAACAGAATATATACTGAAAGATTTTAAAGAATATCTTCAAGTATTACAATACAGCTCATAGAATAAAAGATAATTTTTTTAAATTAACAGTAGGCAACTTATTAAAAAAAATTTGTAATATATTTTATATAAAATTTACAGATGCCATTTAATATGATATGACTGTCACCATAAAGTTTATTTGTCAGAACACTAATAATCACTAACAGTCACAACTTTCTTTCTTTTTTTTTTTTTTAATATTTATTTACTTGGCTGCACTGCGGCATGTGGGATCTTAGTTCCAGAACCAGAGATCAAACCTGCGTCCCCTGCATTGCAAGGTGGACTCTTAACCACCGGACCACCAGGGAAGTCCCACAACTTTCTTTTAATTTAGGTTTATTTTCCTCCTGTTTTATTTTTGCTGCATTCTCCAAATTCAGTTATTTCTCAGAGTCTCAGAGTAAACTCTACTAGACAAATGTTTCCTTTATTTCTTTCCTGAGTTTCCATCATTGCGATTGCATTATTGCTTTATTTACTACAATTGCTTCCTATAAAAATGACCAGTATTTTCAACTTCTACAATATACCATGTAATAGAGCAAACAATATAAATAATAATTTAAAACTTAATGGTTATTTCCTAGGTGACATTGAAAGCATGTCTAGATTTCTAGAAATTTCAACTTATATCCAAATTGTATTTAGTAATCTGATACAAAAATAATGGTGTCTCTTTTGCCAGCACAGACAAGATTGGGGGTGGGTAACTTGACTGAATACTTGGCTTAAAGAAAATAATTCTTTCTTCATTTTATCTTAATTTAGTAGCTTCTAGCAGTCATCTAAACAATCTTAAAATTAAAAGATAATGTTAATGGGAGAGTCTGTTGTCATAGGATAATGGTTTCCTGCTGCTAGATTAATGCGGTGGCAATAATACTAGAGCATTTATTGAAAATAAAGGGAAAGACAAAGCCAGATTTATTTTTAAAGGAGGTGTCATGGATCCTATGACACTGTTGCATTATAATTACTTTGTTTCAATGTTGCCAAACTGTTGAGGGAGAAGGATCCCTTTTCCTGAAGGATGTAGGGGTGACAGAATGACACTGGCTGGTACCCCCATGACTGGAGAATGCATTCTTTCTAACTAGAGCAACAGATTTGTTGTGATTCTTCTAATCAGATGATCCTTTCTAAAGGCTGTGCCATTTAAAGAAACAAACACCAAAAATGCACAAATTAAGTGTCATTAACAACAACAACAAAAGTAGGCATCTACTTAACACTGTTATCAATCATTCTGGAAGTATTAATAGGCCTTCCCACATTGGTACCTCAAATACCTTGCTCTCCTATAAGCCATAGGGATTGCCTACGCAACAAAAACTCTGTCCATGGATTTATCTTCTTTGAATACTATGATAACGTTGGACTGAGTTACAGACTTTTCCAGGGGACATCCTCACAGTATGCTGTGCTAGTCAGAATTGAAAGATGGTCCCCAAGATTCCCTGCCCCTGGTATACACAACCTGTATAATCCCATCTCCTTGAGTGAGGGTGGGCCTGACTTAATAAGGTGAGCCCTTTCAAAAGCAGGTCTAAAGGTCAGAGACGGAAGAAGTCAGAAAGATTCAAAGCTGATAAAGATATTCTCCCACTAGTCTGGAAGGAGCAAACTGCCATATGAGAGACATGATAGAGGGGCACATGGTAGGGACTTAAGGGTCGTCTCTAGGACCTGAGAAGGGTCCCTGGTCAACTAGAAGAGAGGCAGGGACCTCAGTCCTTGAGCTGTAAGCACCTGAATGCTGCAACACCAGTGAGCTTGAAAGAGTTCCTTGAGCCTCAGAGGAGATGGCGATCCTGGCTGACACCTTGATTTCAGCCTGCTAAGACTGAGCAGAGAGCCTGGATATGCCATGCCCATACCTCATATCTACAGAAACTCCAAGATAATAAATGGGTTCTGTTTTAAACAATTAGATTTATAGTAATTTGCTGTGCAGCAATAGAAAACAAGTTCAAAAGATGTGTTGATGTTGTTCAGTCACTAAGTCACGTCCAACTCTTTACAACCCCATGGACTGTAGCACACCAGTCTTCTCTGTTCTCCACTACCTCCCGGAATTTGCTCAAATTCATGTCCAATGATTTGGTGATGCCATCCAACCATCTCATCCTCTGTTGCCCCTTTCTCCTCCTGCCCTCCATCTTTCCCAGCACCACGGTCTTTTCCAATCAGTCAGCATTTTGCATCAGGTGGCCAAACTACTGGAGCTTCAGCTTCAGCATCAGTCCTTCCAATGAATATTCAGGGTTGATTTTCTTTAGGATCAACTGGTTTGATCTTCTTGCAGTCCAAAGGACTCTCAAGAGTCTTCTCCAGCTCCACAGTTCAAAAGCATCAATTCTTGGGCACTTAGCCTTCTTTATGGTCCAACTCTCACATCCATATGTGACTACTGGAAAAAACCATAGCTTTGACTGTACAGACCTTTATTGGCAAAGTGATGTCTCTGCTTTTAAATCTATTTTTAAAGTGCTTTTAAACTGCTTTTAAAGTGATGTCTAGGTTTGTCATAGCTTTTCTTCCAAGAAACAAGAATCCTTTAATTTCATGGCTATATTTACCTTCTGCAGTGATTTTGGAGCCCAAGAAAATAAAATCTGTCACTGTTTCCACTTTTTCCCCATCTATTTGCCGTGAAGTGATGGGACTGGACACCATGATCTTCGTTTTTTTGAATGCTGAGTTTTAAGCCAGCTTTTTCACTCTCCTCTTTTACCCTCATCAAGAGGCTCTTTAGTTCCTCTTCTCTTTCTGCCATTAGGGTGGTGTCATCTGCATATGTGAGGTTGTTGATATTTCTCCCTGCAATCTTGATTCCAGCTTGTGCTTCATCCAAGCCAGCATTTCGCATGATGAACTCTGTTTAGTCAAGGCTATGTTCTTTCCATTAGTCATGTATGGTGTGTAAGCTGGACCATAAAGAAGGCTAAGTGCCCAAGAATTGATGCTTTTGAACTGTGGAGCTGGAGAAGACTCTTGAGAGTCCCTTGGACTGCAAGAAGATCAAACCAGTCAGTCCTAAAGGAAATCAACCCTGAATATTCATTGGAAGGACTGATGCTGAAGCTAAAGCTCCAATACTTTGGCCATCTGCTAAAAACAGCCAACTCTTTGGAAAAGACCCTGGTGCTGGGAAAGATTGAAGGCAGAAGGAGAAGAAGGAAACAGAGGATAAGATGGTTGGATGGCATCACCGATTCAATGAACGTGAACTTGGGCAAACTCTGGGAGATGGTGAGAGACAGGGAAGCCTGGCATGCTGCAGTCCATGCGGTTGCAAAGTGCCAGACACAACTTGGTGACTGAACAACAACAACTCTGCATAGAAGTTAAATAAGCAGGACGTAAGAAAAGGTAAAATAAGTATTTTGTTGCCCCCTCTTTCCCTCTACTAAGAGTTACTCTATTTGTTCTTTCTGTCTAACCTCTGTCCCTATCAGAGCCTGAGGCAAGACTGGACAGTCCTCATTACTCTCAGGGTATGTATCAGTTAGGATATAGGCTTATAAGCAACACAGCCAATAACACTCATGCACAAGGGAGCATGTAGAAAGATATCATGTCTTAGCATTAACAGACCTGAGAGCCAGTCAAAGGACAAAGCAAGAACCAGAGGAGCTCTAAAGAGTTGTGAAATAGGAATTTCAACAGTGATACCCTAGCAGGAACAGGGTGATTACTATGGTGTTGCCTGGACAAATGACCTCCAACTATACCCGTTCTGCCTTGGGCCACCCACATAAACTTCAGAATCCCTAAAGGAAGCTTCCTATTTACTAAGCATTCTAAGGTCATATGCCTGCTTCCTTGAGGGGAGGAAGGAGTGGTCTCAAACTTCCATAGTGAGGGTGAACCCTGGAGGTTCCTTCCCACCAAGAATCTTTAGAGTGGTAGAGAAGTAATACTCTAGGAGGAGAGACACTATGCAGTTTTAAAAAAAAAAAAAAAAAGTGACAAATGTCAGTCAAATTTTGGTGATCATAGGGTGAATACTAGAATCATGTACAAGGGAAAAGAGAGAACCTATCTCTTCTGGACAAATACATCCAAACAAGGTATTAAAAAGAAAGAGTGTGTCAGGCCACCAATAATGCCATACTGAGCCTGAGGAAGGGAATTCAGCAGCACGTGGAAGGTCATCTGAGCAAATTCTAGACACAATAATCCAACTGGCTTTCTACATGCCCCACACTTGGGGAGTCACTCTTATGTAGAGCAACCAGAATGAGATGGATATTTACCTCTTTGTCCCTAAAATTCACAGGCTTCCCAGGTGACTCAGTGGGAAAGAATCTACAGACCAATGCAGGAGATGCAGCTTCAATCCCTGGGTCGGGAAGATCCCCTGCAGGAGAAAATGGCAACCCACTCCAGTATTCTTGCCTGGGAAATCCCATGGACAGAGGAGCCTGGTGGGCTACAGTACATGGGGTCGTAAACACACCCTCGTATTGATTTCTTACCTGTCACTGTATCAGAAGCACCATGTTTCTCACCTCTTAGGAAGATAAGTATCCATGACAATTTTGGAAGGAGGGATAGGGCGGTATTAGCTGCAAGTGTCACAGTCATGGTGAACAAATGTTCGGGAGGACACTAGGAGAGTCAGCCTGGTAGAGACAGGACACTGAATGACCCAGATCAGTTGACTTATACAAACGTGCTCTTGGTTTTCTTTGTTTTTAATTTTATCTGTATGAAAATTGTTCTGTCTTCTATTCATTTGCTCATTCAAAAATACACTGACCGAGCACCTACTATGTGCCACGCAGTGCTCAGTGTTGTAGACACAGAGAGCATCAAAGAAAGCAAAGTAAATGCCCTTGTGGTATCTATAGATTATTGTCCATTAGATGGTAGTATTAATACCTGCTCTGAGGAAGAATCACTCCAGATGGTGACTGCAGCCATGAAATTAAAAGACACTTGCTCCTTGGAAGAAAAGTTATGGCCAACCTAGACAGCATATTAAAAAGCAGAGACATTACCAACAAAAATCCGTCTAGTCAAGATTATGGTTTTTCCAGTAGTCATGTATGGATGTGAGTGTTGGACTAAAAAGAAAGCTGAGCACTGAAGAATTGATGCTTTTGAACTGTGGTGTTGGAGAAGACTCTTGAGAGTCCCTTGGACTGCAAGGAGATCCAACCAGTCAATCCTAAAGGAAATGAGTCCTGGGTGTTCATTGGAAGAACTGATGCTGAAACTGAAGTTCCAATACTTTGGCCACCTGATGCAAAGAACTGACTTATTGGGCAAGACCCTGAATCTGGGAAAGATTGAAGGCGGGAGGAGAAGGGGACAACAGAGGACAAGATGTTTGGATGGCATCACCGACTCGATGGACATGAGTTTGAGTAGGCTCCGGGATTTGGTAATGGACAGGGAATCCTGGCATGCTATAGTTCATGAGGTCGAAAAGAGTCGGACACAACTGAGCGACTGAACTGAACTGAACTGAAGAATGACAGGGAGCCGTCAGGCCCGGGTAGAGTGGGTCTGGTGATGAATCCCAGTTTCAAGCAGGTGAGTCACAGGAGGTCTCAATGATAATATTTGCACAGAGACCAATAGGAAGCAAAGGAGACAGGAGCCTGAGGGAAAGGGAGTCCCAGGGAGAAGCAACTGCAGTGTAAATGCCCTGAGGAGATGTGTGCTGGATCTGGTTTAGAAGAGGCAGGATGAGGCCAGGTGGGATGAGATCAGAGTTTAGATTGGGGCAGACTGGAGCTGATTAGGACAGCTCTCAGACTTGGGCTCTTACCTGGACTGGGAGGGGATGTTATTAGAGGGTTTTGAGCAGAAAAGAGATATGAGCTGATTTACGTTTTAGAAAGTATAAACTACAAAGGGTTTAGGTAAAAACAAAGGTCACTAGATAAAAGTTTCTTGCAGTAATCACGCAAGGGCTGATGGTGTCTTGAACCACAGTGATAGGAGAGATGAGCTGAGAAGGAACAGATTTAAGATATATTTTGAGTATCTGAGGCAGATAGGACTACAGTTTCTATTTCAAAATTTACATCGATGAGTTCATGTGCCTTTGACAGCTCTTTTGTGCTTTTGTGATTCATGACAGATATAAATTCCCTTCTGCTTCTGAAAAGTTGGGCAGGACAACCCTCCCCACCATCTCCCACCCCCCCGTATGATTGCCCTTCCCTCCTGCTGAGTTTATGTCAGAAATAGCCACAATCTTGTTTTCACTCAAATTTCTATTTTAAATCAGAGGGAGAAATAATGAACACTGAACTGCTCAACCTGTGCCAGACCCTGGGCTAGGTTCTTTCCAGGTAGCAAACTATTTAATCCTATTAACAACCAGATACAAGGTACCATTGCCTCCATTTTAAAACTGAAGAAATGCAAATCATGAAAGTTAAGTGATTGCTAAAGATCATTGTCAAAGTTGAGGTTCAAAACCTGGAATTCCACAGAGCTTAACAGGTTGAAGGAAGCTTGCATCTGCTAATAAATTAATATTTAGTTTTTAAACTGGTGGTTCTCAGTCAGAAATGATTTTGCCCCCTTGTAGACACTTGGCAATATCTAGAGACACTTTGAGTTGTCACAACTGGGAAGTGGGATTGCTATTGGCATGAGCTGGTGGCAGCCAGGGATACGGCTAAACATCCTACAAACCACAAGAAAAGACACCTATAACAAAGACTCATTCTGCCCAAAATGTCAGTTGTGCCAACGAAGTTGAGAAACCCTGTGCTAAACCATTGCTAGATAATTAGCCTGTCAGAGTCCAAGTAACATCAGTTATAAAACTGTTATTAATAATTTTTTCATTCAGATACTTAAAAATGAGGTTTCTGTAGTCAGAACAATTTCAGTGTTCATTGGGGTAAACTTTACAGTCATCCAGGGAAGTTTTTCCCAGTATGTACTACTGGCACAATGTTCAGTGCATGTAAGTTTTTGAGTTTATAAGAAAAAAATGTTAGATACCTGAAGTAAAAAGTTTAGGGGCTCCAAAGTACAAAAGCAAAACTGCAAAAATTAAAATTAAGACACGTCCAAGTAAAGGTCTACAAAGGAAACTGATTAACTTGACACTTGTCATTTAATTCACTTCTTATATGTTGTTCAGTTGCTAAGTTGTATCTGACTCTTTGCAAGTCAGACTACAGCACACCAGGCTTCCCTGTCCTTCACTAGGCACAATCAAACTGTGTTTGTTGTGAGATGTATTTTATGTTCTTCAGGTAGATATTCTAAAAGAAGGTTTTGTAGGCTCTGCAGAAATACAATAATTCCTCTGAAGCCACCCTTCTAGGGATTAGTATCAGGAAAAGAGGCAAGACTGCACCTGAATGAAGTGAAGTGCTGAGTCATGCCAAGATTCAAAGTAGCACATTTCAGGCAGCAGAAAAAGCAAATGCAAAGGCCCTGGAATGAGAATAAGCTTTTTTGTTGTGCAATTGCTCAGTCACATCCGACTCTTTGTGACCCCGTGGACTGCAGCACGCCAGGCTTCCCTGTCCTTCACTATCTCCTGGAGTTTGCTCAAACTCATGTCCTTTGAGTTGGTGATGCCATCCAACCATCTCATCCTCTGCATCCCCTTCTCCTCCTGCCCTCAATCTTTCCCAGCATCAGGGTCTTTTCTAATGAGTCAGCTCTTCACATCAGGTAGCCAAAGTATTGGAGCTTCAGCTACAGCATCAATCCTTACAGTGAAAATTCAGGATTGATTTACTTTAGGATTGACTAGTTTGATCTCCTTGCTGTCCAAGGGACTCTCAAGAGTCTTCTCTAGCACCACAGTTTAAAAACATCAATACTTCAGTGCTCAGCCTTCTTTATGGTCCAGCTCTCACATCCATACATGACTACTAAAAAAAACCATAGCTTTGACTATACGGAACTTTGTCGGCAAAGTGATGTCTTTGCTTTTTAATATGCCATCTAGGTTTGTCATAGCTGTTCTTCCAAGGAGCAAGCATCTTCTTATTTCATGACTGCATGCTCAATGTAAACAGGTGTTGCTAGAATGTAGTAACCGGGACAGACTATTTAACAGTTAACATTGGAGAGAAAGAGCCATTAATTCTTTTATCATTTTTTTAGAAAGCTTACTATTGTTTTAAACAGTTTTGAAAAGTTACATTGCATATACAGACATTACAAAATAGTGCAGAGCCATTAAATTTTAATCTGAGCACAATGGGCAGCCATTGGAGAGTGTCAAGCAAGGTAATGTCATAATCAGACTTTTTTTTACCTTTAATTTTTAAAATTTTATTTATTTATTTATTTTACTTTTTGACTGCACCAAAAGGCATCTGGGATCCTTATTCCCTGATGAGGGATCAAACCAGTCTGCCCTCTGCAGTGGAAACACAGAGTCTTAACCACTGGACTGCCAGGGAAGTCCCAGATGTTTTTGTCTTTTTTAACTGGGGAAGAATTGATGAAAGAGATGTGTGGCAGAGCTAGCTTCAAGCTTACCCCAGGATTCATTCTCTCCTTCCTCTTAGAAATAGAACCCCAATTCAAGCTGTGTGCATTGTTGCCTGGAATAAAAGACTGTATTTTCCAAACTTCCCTTGTAGCTCCTGTGACTAAATTGTAGCCAGTAAATAATATGTAAGGGGAAGCTAGGACATGGCAACCCACTCCAGCATTCTTGCCTGAAAAACCCCATGGATGGGGGACTCCCGCCTGGCAGGCTACAATTCACAGGTCACAGTGAGTTGGATGCGACTAAGTGTCTGAGCACAAGGGGAAACAGAGATAAGACTTCTAGCAAAGTGCTTAAAGAGCTGATTCATTTGAGAAGGACTCATTTTTTACCCTCCATATTTCTCCTTCCTTAGACCTGAAATGTGGACCTAATGGCTTAAGCTTCACCATGAGGTGACCTTGAGGATGGAAATGGTATACCAGGATGAAGTCTCATATTGAGATGATGGAGCAGAGACATAAAAGCACTGGTAAAAGAGGGGTCTCTGGTGACACCATGAAGTTGCCAAAACAACATTGGAATAGTTACTTCCAAACATATATTAAAGAGAAATAGAGTTGGAACCAATTCTAACTGACATAGGAGGCAAAAGTGGAAGTCAAAGAATAGTAAAGAGATGACTGCAGAGAAAGAAGTTGATGTGGTGAATGGTAGGAGTGATGAAAATATAAGATTCTAGATATACTTTGGAGCTAGTGTTAAGAACATACGTCATAAGCTCAGCCTAGACCAATCATGATTAAATCTCTGAGCTGGAAGAAAGAAACACTTTCCCTGGAGTCAGCAGACCTCAGTTCTGAAAAAAATCAGGAATTGATTAGCAGAGGAGTGGATGCAGGGAAATAGCTGTTAGTTGAATAATAAACAGTGTCTGCCATAATACTTTTTATTTTTACATAAAAATTCCAAAGCTGATCACAGTTACAGCTGATACTCCATTTGGCACATGCAGTAACATGAACTGGTGCTCTTCTTGCTGCTGCCATTGATCTGCAAGGAATTGATTGTTAGGCATTTATATACTTTTAATTGCAAAATAATCACTCCCATCTTCAAGAAGTTCAACATGACAAAGACTTCTAAAACTAAATAAAGATGCTGCCAAATGAAAAAACAATCAACCGCGTGGGGTTTTTTCCCTCTACAATACTAAGGCCACCTGCTTGTCAACCTCAGAAGAGTAAACACAGTTTGATCACATGTGTAAAAGCTAAAAAGTTATTACTGACCAACTTTTGAGGAAATGTGATGTTAGGGATTTAAAAACATACACAAGGGAATTCTCCATGTGAAACTTAAAATTCTGGGACCCTCAGCTTCTGCTTCTCCATCCTCATGTTTAAGGTCTCTCACTTGCCTTTATAAAGCTCCTTAAACATTCTATTGCCATTTGGCTCCAAGAAGAAAGTGTAGTAGTGTTAGTCACTCAGTCGTGTCCGACCCTTTACAATCCCATGGACTATAGCCTGCCTGTCCATGGGATTTTCCAGGCAGGAATACTGGAGTGGGTTTCCATTTCCTTCTCCAAGAAGAAGGTGAATTATAGGAATTAGCCTCTCTTACTTCTCATTTTGCTGCCATATATGGCAATAGTGCCTATTAAATGAGTGGGTGGTTGTTGGCAAGCAGGTTGTTATTGTTTACTTGCTAAATTGTGTCCAATTCTTTGAGATCCCATGAACTGTAGCCCACCAGGCTCCTCTGTCCATGGGATTTCCCAGGCAAGAATACTCATGAGTTGTTATTTCCTTCCCAGGGGATCTTCCCGACCCAGGGATCAAACCTGTGTCTCCTGTGTTGGCAGGCTGATTCTTTACCACTGAGCCACCACGGACACCCATTGGGAAGCAGGAGTTCTGCCTTAGTCACAAAAATTGTGACCCTGTGGGAGTAGACCGGGCCATATCCTCATAATAACAAATTATACATATAATATCTCTATCTTAGAGATGCTACTTAGCATCTCTTAAGAAAGTCTGAAGATACTAAAAGCTGCTGGAGCAAAATCAATAAGGAAATAATGACGGAGCGCCCACTATGTGAGATCCAAGCATCTCCTACTGCGCACAGCACTGAGTAGGTTCTCCGTAAGCAATAACTCAATGAGTACAAAAGACTACAAAGCATAGAGGTGTCTTGCCCTTGGGGTCTTTATAATCTAGTCTGAGGAGAATGAATTAATGGATAAGAAATATCTAAAAGTAGACAGAGAATTTCGGCATGCCAGTTGTATAAGTTGAAGAGTAAGGAAACAAGGAGACCCACCAGATGGCAGTGAATAAAGTGAAAATCCATCAAATTCCAAAGGGAGAAGAGATATTAGGGGACTGCTGGTCCCATCCCCGCATTTCAGAGTGAAGTCAGTGAGATGTACAGAAGTTCAAGATGCAATAGACCCCAAATTAGGGGCAGAGACTACTCTGGTCCCCAGGTAGCATACCCCCTGTCCATCTACATCCCTTTCCGAGGCCAGAATATGCTCTTCTTTATTGACTTTCGGAAGTCACTGAGAATGGTGACCTTGGAATAATAATCTCTTTAACTGGGAGATAGATGCTGCTATTTACCTTACCAACAAATCATTCACCATCATCCCCTTTCTCCTCTTTAGCGAAATTTTCGGTTTTGTTCAAACATCCAAGAGTGTTCCAGGTGCTTTGCAGGAACCTGGGATCCTCCACAACCTCGGAGATGAATCATGGTTGGTCTAAGCTTGAGGCAGTCCTTACTAGTGATTGGTTAGGAGTGGGCATGTGCTCCTGTTCTGGCCAATCAGATGTGAGAGGAGGTTAGCTATGGGGTATTTCTAGGAAAACCTTCCTAGCTCTTTATTGAACAAGTGGTGGAAGAAACAAAGCCCTTTAGATTTTGTTAGGTAAGAATAAGATTCATGGACTTCAGTCATCTTGTGACCACGAAAGGAGACACCAACACAGTGAGGCAGAGTGAACGGAAAGATAGTAAGAACCTGTGTTGAATGATAGCGATGGTTGCTGAGTTAAACCAGAAAGGTCTGATCTCTATTTTTTTGTTGCATGAGGAAAAAAGTACCCCTGTTGTTCTAGCCACTTTAGGTTTCTGATCACTTCAGCCAAAAGCACCCTAATTATTATAAGAGTGGGAACCGATCTTCAGAATTTCCATTAATCCTGAAGAAGTTTATTTTGTTTTCCGAAAACAACAACAAAGAGGGCTGTCTTTAGGATGGTGGTTCTGCGATTAGGCTTTTGCTGTCACAAAGTCCTGGGCTTGTGGCGTTCCACCACATACTATCTCTTAACACTCCTGTTTCCACACTATTATTTTTCATGTGGGATTTTGGACTGAGCCAAACCTTGCTTATACCATTAGGATTTAACATGCCTCAGGACTATTGGGTTTCTCCTATTTCTTACTGCCTGTTTCAGAAGGCTGGGGATACTGTGAAAAGAATTTAGACATTGGAAGAGGAAACAAATTCTCAATATCAGTCTTAAGGGTACTAATATCTATTTCCCACCAGATGGATGGAATTTCAGGGTCTGGTAACTTTGTGATGTATACATTTGAAATTTATAAAATGTTCCCTTTGTTTCATCTGTTTGAGTGAGGGCAGTAATGATATTCTTTCACTGTATATAGTTATTAAGAGTCCTTTGCTTATGTTAAGGGGGCTTATGGAAGGTTTCAGCCAAACACAAAACCACTTATTAGGACAAATAGAGCTTTTAAAAGAATACTATACTCTCATGAATAAACTAGTTTCTGATTGGCTAGAGTTGCAGTTTAGCTTTTATCAGTAATTAAGGGCAAGCCATGGAGCAAACTCGTTAGTTGACACCAATTACAATTGGTAATGAGTCCAAGAAAAAAGTTATTTATTTCTAAACTTTTGAAGCATAATTGTTGTGTAAATCAGATAGCGAGCAAATCTTTTCCATACGTGTAGGTTGGTAATTGAGAAATAAAATGGTTACCAAATGTACTCTTTGTCCAGTTTTGTTCTGCAGTCGATCTCTCTCGGGACTCTTTAAAGTGTAAGGAAAAGGTGATGTCAACAGCAACGTACTCTGGGCAAACGGAGCCAGGATTAATTAATAGAGATGAAAGGGAAACACTAGGCCTTTCTTAACCATTGCCTTGCAGTCCCTGCAGTTAGATACTTGCTGCTCTACAGATGACCAAACACTGCACTGAGGATGAGGACAGGGGCCGGAGACTGCCTCTGTTTCAAAGCAAAATAAAACAGGAGAATGGAGAATGAGATTTGTCTCCATCTCATTTCCAGCATGTAGTCTTTAAACTGAGAAACTCTCAAGAGCTTTTCCCTTTGAAGTTTAATATGTAGGGTTTTACATCTATATAACATTTTAAATGTGTTAAACAAATTAGTCTCTGGTTACAAAAGTTTTGAGACATTTGCAAGTTGCTGTTTAACTAAATTTAATATGTGCCGGCAAAGTTGATGGTGCAGTTGTTCATTTAGAAGAATGCACATTTGGAATGATTAATAAATAAACCAGCCTCCCATTGCTTCAACCTCTGTGTTTATTTGAAGGCAATCTACTTTAAAAAGACATTAATATTCTTCAAATTATTATTAGAATAATTGCTTTTACTCCTCTCAGAACACACATTTTTTCTCATTTCCCTTCAGCATAGACAGCTTTTCACTCAGATATAAACTTCCCATTATTATTCCCCACCCCCCAAAAATGAAGAATAGGAATTATACACTTTTCACTAAGGAATAATTAATTTGTCTCAAGTATTAGAACAGAGAATTGTAGAGTGACTTTGAATGGTAGTCTCTGAGGAGTAGCATTGTTTGTTCTCTCCAGTCTTTAATGAGCTTTAGTAAATGGCCAGGAAAAATTACCTTCTTTCTGTAATATGAGAGAGGCGAAGAATGAAGGAAGCTATAGAATCCCTAAGAGAAAAGGGAACACACACACAACACACACACACACACACACACACACACACCTCCTTCACAATAGTACTCAAGTTGGTGTGGAGGACACAGTTCTCCTTTAGACTTATTTGAGGACAAGAGATCTGGTTACTAAGTGCATTAAAACAGAAGCATGTCCCTAATTTGTATTGATTATTTTTATCGCTACCACTGTGGAATCTGCTGAAGAAACCATCCATCCTGTAATTCCATGGGGTTGGATATTTGTTACACCTACCATGTTAAATTTCTTTTCCCTTTAATGACTAGAAGAGAATTAGAACTGGAGCTTCAACAGAAATTAGTGGTTAAGGATCTGCCCCTCCCGCATGGATCACTCAACCCCATGAAAAGAGCCCTCAGATTGTAATGTTCCTACCCTGAAGGAGACTCCCCCAGCCAAATGACTTTTACAAAGAGCCGAATCATTTCCCCCGTGTTGCCAGAGTCCTGGGCTTGTGCATGGAGCTGCTTTGCCTTGTCTTTGAGAAATGGATCTTTTCAGTCCTAAAGTTTCTCACACCAATGGGAGATATTGCACTCATTTAGAGGTGGCCTAGAAAGTGGATTACCCAAAGCCAAAGAGTTAAGTTCTTTCTTCCATCCCCTCAGTCTTGTGCTAGGGCTTCTAGGGACCTCCCCCTTCTTTGCCTGAGTTCTGAACCAACTGAGAAATAACATACAGGGACAAGGCAGAAAAAGGTCCGAATATCACTCTCAGATTGATGAAGCCAGTATGTGCAAATGTGGCTTTTATCTGTGGGCAAGTAACCTGGTAAATAGCATGACTAACCTCACTTTCCAGTGTGTGTCCAACAGTGCCAGTCTCTGCAACCCCTCTGAATGCAGGGCAGGGAGCGGAATAAAGGCAGATGTGGGGGGCTTGCTCCCAAGAGCACGTGGCAGGCATGTCAGAGCTCTCCTTTCTCCTTCTTCCTCTTAACATCTCACATTCCCCTTGTCCAGCACTGAAAGGTAGAGGTGGGGCTCCTTCCAGCCCTGTCCTTCCCTGAGCTCCCTGGATCATGCTTGTTTTCCATTCTTCATCGATAGTTCCAGAGCTTAAGCATTTTCTAGCAGGACCCTAACTCTCATATTGACAAGATGGTTCCCACTAACGCTGAAATGCCTGATAGAAGCTTAATATATTATATGCTGTCAATGAGGGAGAGAAAAATGACCATGGGTCTTGGAGTCAAAGAAACCTATGTGAATTTCAGTTGCACTTTTTGCTAATTTTGCATCCTTGAGCAATTCCCTTAACCTCTTGGCCCCTCAAGGTCCTCCTCTATAAAATGGGGGTGTGCCAAAAGACTCTGCAGGTCACAGTGTGGACACAAGTTTGTCCACTTTGGTACTGGCACATTTAAAGTGTTGTAGTACTCCAGTACTATACACTTTAGCAGTGGTGGGAACAAACATTGCTACTCCTCAGACTACCATACTTAACCTTCAGTAAATGTGCCCATCCTTCTGCTTATATTCAGATGTAAGGAGGTAGTACCATAGTAACAACAGTTTCTGATTATATAATGCTTAGAGTTTACAAGTGTTTTATTATAAATATTGCAAGAGGCCTATAAAGTGTGCATAATTCTCATAAAACCTCTCCTAAGACAGCAATTATCTGTTTTGCAGGTGAGGAAATGGAAACTCAGAGAAATAGTGGTGACTTGCCCAAGGTCATTTAGCTGGAAATGGATAGAATTCCAATGTGAATGAGAGTTCTCTCTCCAAATCCTACGTTCTCTCTATTTATCTGCTTAGTTATTAAGAGTAGGTTTTCTGACCATGAAAAACTAGACAGGATCATTTAAATCAGAGGAGGCACACTGGCAGCCTAGGGACTGAATCCCACTACCAGATGTCTTTTGTTTAGCTGACAGTTTCTTAAAAATTTGAATTTTTGGCTAACATTTAAAAACCAAATTATTACTTGTAAATATTTGGCTTTATATTTTCTCTTACAAACCACGAGGACTGTAACCTACAATATCAGTAAGATTCCCCACCTACTGATTCCGGGTGACCTTGAGAGACTTCTTTGCCCACCTTTGTGTGTAAAATGAGTATAGTGACAATACCTACCTCAGAGGGTGGTGGAGAATTAAATGAAACATTTAAAATGTTTAGAACAGTCCCTGGCAGGCAGGTAGATCCCAATCAACTTTAGAGTTTTCTTCGATTTCCTACTGTCTGTCAGCAAAATGGAGGCTGGGGATTTTCTTGGAAACCTGCAAACTGGCTCTTCTGTTTGAAGAAGTACAAGATGGAAGTGTTGTTTTAGTCTGACATACAAAGCCAAAGTTGGTTCTTACGCAGAAAGTACAGCTTAACCCGGCATTAATGCCTGAGCCATTCCAGCTGAGGTTCTGAAGAAAAGATTCGTCATGTCTCACATTTATGATATTTAAAGCAAACAAGGGGAAAAGCTAACTCTTGAGCTGGCATTTTATGTAGCTTTACTAGAAGGAAGGGACAAAGAAAGAAATGAAGGGAAGGTGGAAGAACTTTGCATGATTTTGTTTAACCAAAAGAAAGAAGGAAGGGAGGAAGGAAAGAAGAAAGAGGAGAGGAGGGGAGGGGGTGGGGGAGGGGAGAGGGAGGAGAAGAGAAAAGGAAAGGGCCAGGCAAGAAGGTTGTCCTGAATATCAGGGAAGGTGACTTCTGCTGCCAGAACACTTTAAACGTGCCAGTGTCCTCTGGTAGCAACTTCTATTTTGCTTTATTTTGTTTTCAGAAACTTCAAAGTTTCTCCAGGCTTCATCCTCAATTAAAACAAATGTCAGTAACATGCTTGAAGAAAATTTGTTTAGAGATGTGTATACGGTTGAAAATTGCACATTACACGTGTCCCATGCATGATTTTCCACTAAATTTTTAACGATGAGTGGAGGTACATGGTTCCAGATAGACGAGTGAATCTGAATGTATATATCTGGTGCTCTGCACGCTGACATAAACACAGCTGCTTTTATACATTTGAGAACATTTGTGTTTATTTGAATGTGTGATGGGGAGGTCATCAAAATGAACGCACTCATTGTGTTTATTTGAATCTCACATCGCTCATAAGAAATACATGCCGTGTTTGAACATGCAGTCAAACACCAGCTTCTCTAAAAGGCAAATCAAACCCCAAAAGGCAATTCAGTGCAAAACCCCATTAATGCCGCATTAGAGTTGAAATTCCATTCACATGAAAGCAGGAGAATTTGAAGTTAAAGGTTTTCAACAGCAAACTGAGTTCTACTTGCTGGCGAGAAAGATAAAAAGTATTTTCATTACTTTATCACAGTACATATAATTTGTATTTAGTAATACCAAAAAAGGAAGTAAGGAAGGGAAGAAGGGAGGAAGAGAGTAAGAAAGAAAAGAGACCAAACCCTAGCACTGAAGAATCAGAAATGGTGCAGATCACTAAGTACCAATATGCTATTAAAACATTATTACATAGGACACAGAAGCCTTGTTGCTTTGTATTTGGGGGCTGGCTGGGTGAGTGAACTTAGGGTCCTCTCTCAGCTGGACTTGAGGTTGAGGATTTGGGTGATGGTGATGGTGATGCTTTGAATGCACGCTTTAGTCTCTCCTTGTAGACACAAGGATGTTCTACTGTCCTTAAAAAAGAAAAGCAGATAGCTACAGATGTGGTCCATCAGTAGAGGCACACTTGCTTCAGACCTTAAAGAGAGGCGATTGTCAAACACCACCATTCATGACACAGAGTTTGGCACACTTCCAGAGGAAGAACAGCATTAAAATTCAGCCCTGATACTTTGAAGCAATGCAACCTATAACCTGTGTCCTACGATCGACTGTTAACTCTAGTTACAGATAAAGCCCCCTCTGTCATGGCAGGCTAGCTTTTTAAATCCTTCATCCTCCATATGCCACAATTTAGAGTATTCAGCTTGTCATAAACCAAGGCATCTGCCATCAGAATCTTCAGTTTTAGATTCACATGGCTCGTTACCTGTGGTCTTCTTTGGAAAAAAAAAAAATATGAAAAGCAAATAAATAAACAGAAGGGAGGAAAGGAGCGCGCAAAGCAGCAAGATGAGGTTCCTCTGGAAATTAAATAGCAGATGCAGGCGATTGAACAACAACAAGAAAAAGTGTGTGTTTCTGTTTGGCTTATGAGAGCTGACAAGATTACAGCCGATGGTGGTTTGGCTGGGGAGTAGGAATTTTATTGTACGGTATTAATTAAAGCCAGAGAGAGTGGGGTACCCGGAGCAGGAGGTGCGCTTGTGTTTCCAAAGAGCCACAGAACACTGGGGTTTGGCCACCAGGCAAGACTTCAAATACGGGGAAAACTTTCAAAATAAAAGACATTTTTAAAAAAATCCTTAAAGGCCCATGTTGTTGTCACAACAGAACATGCTTAGACTAACAATGTCTCTGCTGATTCTCCTTAGAACAATTACAAAATTCCAAATGGCTTAACTTTTTAAATTAGATAAGATCAGATTGATTGAGACCAGAAGCAACATCTCTTTCTCTTTTCCATGGTCACTGACTATAACTGTGTCTTTGTTTTTCTACCAGGATGCATTTTCGTCTACCTAAAATATTATTACTACCTCGCGGTTTGTTACACCATTACTTTTAACACTTTCTGAAAAATGTTTCCGAAATGACAGATGGAACAGAGGAGAGGAGTTGTTTTAAATCAAGCAATTTTCTGAGTTTTATGTGGAAAACAAGAAAGACTATCTCAAATCTCCCCTTTGATGAGGCCCCAAATATGCAAAGGGCTCAAACTCCATATAGACAAAAGGATTTTTTCCTGACTTTGGAATGATATCTTGTTACACTAATGGCTCTTGACATCTATCATAAGACCCTTCATTTACAATCTTCAGAACTAAAGAGCTAGACTCTGCCATTTTAAACCTCAGTATCTCCCAATCAGCAACACCTAAAAGTTTACCTCTCAGAAAGAGACATGGACCAGGACAAGAGAAAATAGAACCCACTTACGTGAAAAGGAAAGTTTAAAAAATGTATATTTGATATGATCTCATTTTCATTTTGAAAAATTTAGCATCACTGTGTGTGTTTATCAGAAAGGACATACACCAAAGTGTTAATGGGGGATTCTTCTTTTCATTAGCTATATTTAGTACTTTATAATATGAAGAATATTTTAAAAATACTTTTAAATTGTGGAGATTTTCAAAGTCAGTAACATGATACTATTCAGTTCTACTTCTGAAAATAATTCAACCAAGGATACACTTCACTGATCCTAAAGGTTCTTTAACAGCATATAGAATAAATCTCTTTGAGATCCATACCATTTTAATTCCTATTTCACAGACCGGACAAACTCTCAATGGGGACCTCCTCAGGGTCTCATGATAGTAAATGAAGGAGGTTGTGTTTGAGCCAGGTCCTCTGTCTGCAGACATCACGTCCTCTCCTCTATTTAGAGCAGGACAGACCTGATATTCTATCATTTGTTTAAGCTGCACTCGTCTTTCCAACAGCCCAGCAAAGAAGATGTTACTACTAGCCTTCATGTTAAACACAAAGAAACAGAAGCTGAGAGAGAGAGATTTGACCAAGGTCTTGTGGCTGGAATTTGGCCAACTGGCCTTGTCCAGAGCTCTGATTTTGGGGATAGAGTTCCTCCATATGCCCAAATGAGGTGACACATGCAACATACCCAGAACATCTCCCATTTGGCCACTGACTGAAGGATCAAGACAATGTGGGATTAGCCTCCGCCCCACATCTATACTCTTGAATGGGAATGCCTAGATGAGAATTCTGCTTTCACCACTTACTAACTGGGTGAACTTGGGCAAGCAATTTATACATTCTCTGCCTCAGTTTCTGCATTTGTAAAATGGGAATATTAATAGGTCTACGATCCAGGGTTCTTTTGAGGATTAAATGGGTTAATATACATTAAACACTTAAAACAGTTCCTGACCCCTGGTAAATATTGTATAATGTGACTATTGTAAGAAGGCAACTGTGTCACTCACCTTACATAAAAAGAATTTGTTAATAAATAAATATACAAATGTTTTTAAATTATTGCTTTATACTGTGGTCAATCAAAGGTTCTGAGGTTGAGGTTCACCCTCTGTTAGACTGTTATAAAACTGGTGTTAAAGACAGAGTCATTGGAGACAGTCTGCTGAATTAATTAGAAGGATATAAAGAGAATTTTAAAGGGAATAATTTTCTCACTAAATGAAGCAATCTACCTTGATTCCAGAAACTGCCCCAAATCTCCCTAAATATACCCTCCCAACCCTAAGACACACTGATAAACCGTCCTGGATAATATGAAAGCTGGGCTAACAGGACAATGTGTGGCTTGTCCAAGAATGGGGACACAAAGTCAGTTAGCCAAATATAGCATACTGGGTCTCATCCTTCTGGTTTCAAAAGGTTAAAAAATGTAGGAATTTGGCTGAAATCACGTGCTCCCCAGCAGTGTGGCAACCCTCTCTCTCCCTCATTTTCTCCCTCTCCTTAAATGCTCTCTCTGCCTCCCACGGGGTTTCCAGGCCCAGGGCTAATGCCCAAGACAAGGTGAGCTGGCTCCCTGCCCCACACTGAGAACAAGCTCACTTTGTCTCTCTGGTCCCCCTGTTTTTGCCCCCTGTGCAATGGATAGACCTGGTGGCATTCAAATAGTAGTTTCCCAAGCAGGAGCCCGGGTACTGAGGGAGGAAGGGGAAGACCCCTAGCCCTCTATAGTCTGGGGGCAGAATCTTAGCCCGCTATAGTCTGAGGGCAGGTAGGAGGGCCCAGCCTTCCGCGTGGTCCAGGCCAGCATTCCAGATTCCTCAGACTGCTTTAGAGGCCATAATGCTGGCTCCTAATAAAGTACAAGTTCCCATTCCATTTCCTCTTTTCCCTCAGTCTCCCTCTCTCCTTGGAGTAAGACTGAATGGCCAACCAGGAAGAATTCCTGGGTCCTTGAATTGAACATCATATTATACCATCCCACTTTCATCCCAAATTTAGACTATGACCTACTGGCACTTTCTGGAGGCCGTGGATATCCCGAAGACTTGTTGCTGACCATGGGCACACCAGGCCAGTCAGCGGGATGCTGAGGAGACCCTGGTGGCGGCCATGATCTGGGGGGTGGCTGTGTTACAGAGTATGAGTTTGGTGGAAGGCTTCCTGAGGAAGCACTTCTGGTAGATTTTCTGTGTTTGTCACCCGCCCTGTGACACAACTGGGAGGTTAATGAAAGCTGGGACAGGGCACAGTCGGGAAGATGAACCCTGGGCCCAGGCATGGGGCCCCGCTGGTACCCGTCAGCATTAGAGTTGCTTCTTTGAATGTCTGTGTCAGTGATGGCAAACCCAGTTCCTTTTTTTTTTTTTTTTTAAGTTTACAGAATTTTTTTTTTCTATTCAAAATGAATATAGCTTTATTGAGTTCCACGGAAATGACAGCTTTACAATCCAGATTATGTACTAAGAATGTCAATAAAAGTGTTGGCACTGCTTTTAGTGCACACATCTGCGTGTGTTTGAGAATGATGTGTCTCTGTTGATATAAAACATGTTCATACCTTCCCATTGTCCTTGGGCTGAGCCTGAGCCCATGTCCTGTCTTCCTCTCCAGCCTCTTCTCCACTCTGCTCCTCTCCCCTAGATCAGCGCCAGGACTGAAGCCGGGATCAGTTCATTCCCCTTGGAGCAGCAGCCAGGGGCCCCCTCTCCATTTCCTGGTGTGCACAGGGCCAGGTTCTCCAACTTAGGCCTCCTGTCCCAAGGTTGACAGTCCCCCTTTGCTTGATTGGACAGGCAAGGGAGTCCTACAGCCTGAAGAGGCCCAGCTGTAGCTGGTTTTCTAGATGAATCTGCAGCCAGGGTGACATACATTCTGAGGACCTTTCTACCACCCCTGTCAGTGGTGATTCAGGAAAGGGCCCCTCTCTTTGATCCCTCAGGGCAGCAGTGAGGCCCAGGCGCTGGAAAGACAGGATGGCTGAGCTGCCTGAGAGAAGCCTTTGCACCCCGGGGGATCGGCTGTCCGCTCACACCCAATGCTGTCCCCTGGACTGTCCTCTTTCACTCCCAGGCCAGCAGGAAGGCAAGAGCTGTCACCTAACAGACTGCCCGAGTTTACAATCCTAGAAACCTGTCTCCAAGATAAGACACAGAGCACCCCAAACCCTCCCTCCCAGGAAGTGCAACCCAGTCAGCGACTCCACGCTGCCATCTGGGTTCTATTAAAAAAAACCAGGCAGGTCCTGGCCCAAAGTCTGTCCCCCACCCCCGCCCCCAAACCTTTTCTTTATCCAACCTGGACTTGGGTACCATTTGAAACTCATCTCTGAATGTCTGAAAATCTAATTTGTGTTCCTCTTGTTAAATGGTGGTAACTTAGAACCACTGAATCGGAACTCATTAATGGGGCAGCATTAAGGAGTCGCTGCCACATTCGAAATCCATTTCTAGGGGGAGTCTAAGGACTTTCTCATGGGGTCATTGAAGTCACTACCTTTAGAAAACAAAGTCTTCTATACAACACCTCCAGGTTCCTGCCTGCTTTCTTTCAGGTGTTTAACAGAGGATTATATAAGCTCCAATAACTCAATTAATTAAGAGTAAAATGAGGATGGTAATTCATATTTCTTTGGTCAGTGAAAATTTTAACATTTTCTGAACCCTTTTCAATCTCTTTGTGAATGCTAATAGAAAAATCCTTTGAAAATGGTATTTTGTTAGCAGGGGATATGCCGACCACTCTACAGTGTCTTCCCACAGATCACTGCTCACATCACTCAGATGCTGAAAATTTTAAATGAAATCAATACCAGCCTATTCACATCAACAGCACTATCCCCCTCCATGTAAAAATATATAGAGAAATTGCAACCCAAGCGACTTACCCAGCGCTCTTTTCATTACAAGTCGTCAATTAAATTATTTCTACAATATTGTATCTGTCCACAGAATGTTATGCAATATTTGGGCACATTACTTCAGTATGAAGAATCCCAGGAAATAAATGAGGGTGGGCAGGAGAGCTTAAGAGATCTAGTAAAATGGGAAGGCATTTACAATAAGTCCAGTCAAAATTACACTCAATGTGATGCTTTTATTATCTCTTAAGAAAGAGAAACATCTTCATCCTTGTGGTTCCAAATTATTCCCTACTCCAGGAGGGCACATTCCCAGAGAGTTTCTTGTGACAGTAGACAAAGAAGATTTGGAGGAACTTTGGAGCTGGAGCTTGAGGATCAAGACTGTCTCTTTTATTTATTTATATATTTTACTTACTTACTTTTAGTTGCACTGGGTCTTTGTTGCTGCACACAGCCTTTCTCTAGTTGCAGTGGCCAGAGATGTGGGCGTCTCATTGTAGTGGCTTCTCTTGTGGAGCAAGGCCTCTAGATGCACAGGCTTCAGTAGCTGCAGCATGTGGCCTTAGTAGTTGCAATTCACAGGCTCCAGAACACAAGCAAATTTGGAAAACTCAGCAGTAAACACAGGACTGGAAAAGGTCAGTTTTCATTCCAGTCCCAAAGAAAGGCAATCCCAAAGAATGCTCAAACTACCGCACAATTGTACTCACCTCACACGCTAGTAAAGTAATGCTCAAAATTCTCCAAGCCAGGCTGCAGCAATATGTGAACCGTGAACTTTCAGATGTTCAAGCCGGCTTTAGAAAAGGCAGAGGAACCAGAGATCAAATTGCTAACATTTGCTGGATCATAGTAAAAGCAAGAGAATTCCAGAAAAACATCTATTTCTGCTTTATTGACTATACCAAAGCCTTTGACTGTGTGGATCACAATAAACTGTGGAAAATTCTGAAAGAGATGGGAATACCAGCTCACCTGACCTGCCTCTTGAGAAACCTGTATGCAGGTCAGGAAGCAACAGTTAGAACTGGACATGGAACAACAGACTGGTTCCAAATAGGAAAAGGTGTACGTCAAGGCTGTATATTGTCACCCTGCTTATTTAATTTATATGCAGAGTACATCATGAGAAACGCTGGGCTGGAGGAAGCACAAGCTGGAATCAAGATTGCCAGGAGAAATATCATTAACCTCAGATATGCAGGTGACACCACCCTTACGGCAAAAAGTGAAGAGGAACTAAAGAGCCTCTTGATGAAAGTGAAAGAGGAGAGTGAAAAAGTTGGCTTAAAGCTCAACATTCAGAAACCTAAGATCATGGCATCTGGTCCCATCACTTCATGGCAAATAGACGGGGAATCAGTGGAAACAGTGGCTGACTTTATTTTTGGGGGCTCCAAAATCACTGCAGATGGTGATTGCAGCCATGAAATGAAAAGACGCTTACTCCTTGGAAGGAAAGTTATGACCAATCTAGATAGCATATTAAAAAGCAGAGACATTACTTTGCCAACAAAGGTCCATCTCATCAAGGTTATGGTTTTTCCAGTAGTCATGTATGGATGTGAGAGTTGGACTGTGAAGAAAGCTGAGTGCCGAAGAATTGATGCTTTTGAACTGTGGTGTTGGAGAAGACTCTTGAGAGTCCCTTGGACTGCAAGGAGATCCAACCAGTCCATCCTAAAAGAGATCAGTCCTGGGTGTTCATTGGAAGGACTGATGTTGAAGCTGAAACTCCAATACTTTGGCCACCTGATGTGAAGAGTTGACTCATTTGAAAAGACTCTGATGCTGGGAGAGATTGAGGGCAGGAGGAGAAGGGGACAACAGAGGATGAGATGGTGGGATGGTATCACTGACTCAATGGACATGAGTTTGGGTAGGCTCTGGAAGTTTGTGATGGACAGGGAGGCCTGGCGTGCTGCAGTTCATAGGGTCTCGGGAGTCGGACACGACTGAGCAACTGAACTGAACTGAACTGAGAGCACAGGTTCAGTAGCTCAGGCCTAGCTGCTCCAAGGAATGTGGAATCCTCCCAGTCTAGGGATCGAACTCTGCATTGGCAGGCAGACTCTCTTCCGCTGGGCCACCAGTGAAGTCCCAAGACTATCTCTTTTATTGTGGACCAAGTGGATGGGCCTGCCTTTAGAAAAACTGGCCATATCACTCTTTCCCTGGATTCAGGAACAGCAGCAGGATTGAGAAGCAGAGTTCACTCCCAACCAGGTGCTCTCTCTGTCTTCCCTGATGACATTCCCAGGAGACCTGTGGTTCCAGAGCAGAGGAAACCAGCACACTGTGCTGAACCTCGGCCCTGGGGTCGGGATCCAGCCAGGATGCATCGCAGCAGGAGGATGAACGAATGCGATAATTTCAGTCACTGCTTGTCCCTGACAGGAACCAGGGAGGGCAGAGGAGCAGGGTGGGCAGAAAAATCTGCAAGACCAGCACAGCGGGGCAGGAGCTCCACCCAGCCCGGGAAGAAAACAAGGAAGATGCAGGTCAGAAAGAGACATCTAAGTACCTAGAGCCTGTCCTTACCCAAGAGAGTCAACTGCAAGCTGTCTGCCCTCCTAGGATCTTCTTCTGCAGAGTGTGGAATTGTCAGCCTTTGGTTTGACAATGGTGACGGGTATGGGCTGGAAGATGCCCCACACTTCCTCACAGAGCCTGTGACTCTTGGGAGCCTGTACTCCCAAACCTCTGACTTTAAGGCACAATGTGCTTGTTGGAAGCCCAATTCAGGTACATCCTCAGCTATGTGGACACAGCTATATGGGGGTTAAGCCATACGATCTCTTTAGGTATTTTTCTTCCCCTTTCAGAGGCAGGACCAAATAAGATAACCACTTTGGATGGGATCCTCCCAGAACTGACTTTGGAGGGTTCTTCGGGCCACAGTCAGAGCCTGCCTGCTCTTGACCTCTGCCCTTCTGACTGGTCTGGCACTTTGATAGGGAAACTCAGGCACAGATGTTGAGAGTAGCAAAGGCTGCCTCCCTCCATAGGACTGGCTGTCTTTACTGGGTGCATACCCTGCTGCATCTCCTTTAATCCTTCTGGGAACCTCAAGGAGTGTGACCGTTTATGTCCCCATTTTATAGACAAAGAAAGGGCAGTACAGAAGAGTTAAAGACCTGTGCAGGTCACCAAGCTAGTCCCCAGCAAAGCCAGATGGAAATCTGGGTCTCTGTGGCCCTAGAGTCAGAGCTTTTAGCAGCCGGAGTACACTGCCTCTCTCCCCCTCTGTCCTTTAATGGAAGTTACAAGAGGATTGAGTTTCTTCTTTTGCAGGGTAGCCATCAACAACCAGCTGGGAATCCAGCAGAGGCCTTCCCCACATTTTCTCCAAGCTCCATTAGGAAGCAGAGGGTTTCGGGGGCCCCCTTTTTCACTACGCATCTTCTTTTTATGCTTCATCTAGGACTCTCAGCTTCACCCCAGTCATTCACATCCCAGACTTCTTGGCCAACACAATCCTCTCCCCACACTCCACTCACATCTACACACCAGTCAAAGACGTTACTTCTAGGTTCCAGTCCTTGGTCTGCTCTCTGCTATGAAGCTGCCAAACAAGGCATGCCAAGGGGGGCTGGGATAATGTATAGCACTGTGGACTGTGTGTCCTATGCACCATCAGTTTAGAACATTCTGCAAGATAATGGTTTTAATCCACAATTACAGGTCAGAATTTCCAGGCCTGGGAAGGTCATTTGAGGGAGACTTGGGAGAGAAGCAGGTATGGCAGACCTGCCACCATTCCAGTCAGTAACAGAGGGTACTCTATCACCCATGAGACTCACAGGGCCCAGTCTGGGGACTCCAGGGCCTCCTGTAGCAATGCAAGCATATGGAGGAAAGAAGGCTTCCTTCAGGAAAGCTGCTGGTGGTTCAAGAAGTGTAGGGCAGAGCTTAGGAACAGAGGAAGCAGGAGGTGGCCTGATTTCTTTCTAGTGGCCATGGTGGGAGTGACCCCGAGCCTTCCTGAAAGAGGCACTTGGCACATGTCGCATGTAGTGACTGTAGCCCACGTTTCTGCCACATTGTTTTTCAACTGAATTCACTAAAAATGTTGAAAGTATTTGTATGCACAAGGTCCCAGTGTTGCATCTGGAGACATGGAGATGAATAAGACACAGTCTCTGACCCTGAGAACCTCGAAGTCTAGTGGGAAAGCCCGACACACACAGAAGTTGCCGCAATACTAAGCAAGCAGTGATTACTGCTAAATAGAGACAGAGGGCTGTGGGGTTCGGAGGCCAGCTGATTATACTGCGCTTGCAAAGAGTTTGCAGAGGAGAGGACCTGAGCTGAGCTCTGGGAATAAGAAATGCAAAAGCCTTGTCTCTCTTTGAACACTTAATGCATATCAATTTTGACAAGCATCACCCAGAAATTCACCATACGGCTATGGAGGGGGACTGACCTCCATCACCCAGGAGGAAGCCGGGCCTCACGGGATGCGAGCAGCTCAGCTGAGGAGCAGCACAGGCAGGAGGCAAAGCCAAGCCTGTGAGCCTCGGAGCAGAGAGAGCCTCACAGGTCAAGAGAAAGTGGTGGCCAAGGGCCGGGGCTGGAAAGCGTGTGGTGGATTCGGAGAGGGGAAGGGGAGCAGGTTGGCTAAGGTTGTGATCCCCTGGGAGGGGCATGGGGTGGGATCGGGAGGTGGGAGACATGGAGAGGGCGAGACAGTGTCACCTGGGGGCCACAGCAGGGTCTCTGCAGTCCCCTGCTTGGGCTTATGCTCTGTTTCTACAAGCTATGGAATGGCAAGTAAGTTGCTTAGCTTTTCTGTGCCTTGGTTTCATCGTTTATCAAAGTGGGATAAGAGCAGCCCCTCACAGAGTTGCTGTGAGAATAAACGAGCTAACACGTGCATTATCATTGAACAGTGCTGGGGGCTTATGAAAGCTCTATGCACTTCTCCTCCTCCTCTTCCCCAGCTCCTCCTTCTTATTGGAAGAGACAGTGTGTAGACTTTAGAGCGTGCATTTTGGAGCCAGGTGGCCTAGTTCAAGCCACGGCTCTGCCACTCAGTGGCTGTGTGACCTTGGTCAATTTACATCACTTTCCTGTGCCTCAGTTTACTCACCTATAAAACAGGGCAAACAGGGCCTGTCTTACAGGGTTGTCACCAGCGCTCAAGGAGACACTGTTTCCCAAAACAGGAAGTCTGGCTCCACATACAAAGCTATTTCCTAAGTCATATTCTCACTCTACTGTTGCTGGTTATGGGCTAAAAAGTTTCATTACAATCAGTTGTACAAGTGTCCTCCTGGGAAATTCAATAAAAAAGTTCAGCAAAAGAACCGTAAATTCTTAATTGTAGGGGGTTAATAGGGCTTTATTATGGTAAATTTACCTCACACATGATTTAATAGGTCAAAACTACAGTTTGTAATTAAAAACCTAAGAAATCATGCACGCCGAGGCTTATAACACACAAATTTTAGCCTGAGACAACTAACTCAGGAAACCATAAAAGACAAAGCAGTGTATATAAATCACGGGAGGGGGTGAGGTTTCAGGAGGCAGGTAGATCTATTTGGGGATTTTTTTCAGGCCCCTCAATTTAGGTTCTCAAGTCCTTGACACTTGAACTGTTAACCGGCTCCAAACAGAAAATAAGCACACAGACCAGAGGCCCCACTGTTGTTGACCCCCGGCCTCAGCTTTCACTGTCCAGTCTCCTGCTGTCCCACTGAGAGTCACTTAAGCAAAGTTTCCAGAACAGAAGCCAACCCTACATGCTTTCGTTTGAACCTGCAGATCTGCCATGAGTTTGCATTAGAGCTATGACCCTTTAAGTGGTAAGGAAAAACCATGGTGAAGTTCTGGAAGTTTCTCAAGGTAACAGCATAGTTCAATCAGGGGACAGCATTCTTTAGTGGTTAGGTGGACAGGCAGACCCCAGTGGAGGCTGACCCACCACTCACTGGGACCTGGAGCAGATGTTCTCAGCTAGCATGCACAAATTTCCTCTTATAAATGAAAACAATGATAGTCTCCACCTTTTAGGGTTGTTTTGAGGACTACGTAACACTGTAAGGGGCTAGCCTGGTGACTCAGATGGCAAAGAATCTGTCTGCGATGCAGGGGACCTGGGTTCAATCCCCGGGTTGGGAAGACCCCCTGAAGAAAGGAATGGCTACCTACTCCAGTAATCTTGCCTGGAGAAGTCCAGGGACAGAGGAGCCTGGCAGGCAATGTCTTCAGTTCAGTTCAGTTCAGTTCAGTTCATTTGCTCAGTCGTGTCTGACTCTTTGCGACCCCATGAATTGCAGCACGCCAGGCCTCCCTGTCCATCACCAACTCCCGGAGTTTACTCAAACTCATATCCACTGAGTCGGTGATGCCACCCAGCCATCTCATCCTCTGTTGTCCCCTTCTCCTCCTGCCCCCAATCCCACCCAGCATCAGGGTCTTTTCCAATGAGTCAACTGTTTGCATGAGGTGGCCAAAGTATTGGAGTTTCAGCTTCAACATCAGTCCTTCCAGTGAACACCCAGGACTGATCTCCTTTAGGATGGACTGGTTGGATCCCCTTGCAGTCCAAGGGACTCTCAAGAGTCTTCTCTGACACCACAGTTCAAAAGCATCAATTCTTCGGCGCTCAGCTTTCTTTATAATCCAACTTTCACATCCATACATGATCACTGGAAAAACCATAACCTTGACGAGACAGACCTTTGTTGGCAAAGTAATGTCTCTGCTTTTTAATATGCTATCTAGGTTGGTCATAACTTTCCTTCCAAGGAGTAAGCGTCTTTTAATTTCATGGCTGCAATCACCATCTGCAGTGATTTTGGAGCCCCAAAAAATAAAGTCTGACACTGTTTCCACTGTTTCCCCGTCTATTTCCCATGAAGTGATGGGACCAGATGCCATGATCTTAGGTTTCTGAATGTTGAGCTTTAAGCCAACTTTTTCACTCTCTTCTTTCACTTTCATCAAGAGGTTTTTTAGTTCCTCTTCACTTTCTGCCATAAGGGTGTTGTCATCTGCATACCTGAGGTTATTGATATTTCTCCTGGCAATCTTGATTCCAGCTTGTGCTTCCTCCAGCCCAGCGTTTCTCATGATGTACTCTGCATATAAGTTAAATAAGCAGGGTGACAATATACAGCCTTGACGTACTCCTTTTCCTATTTGGAACCAGCCTGTTGTTCCATGTTCAGTTCTAAATGTTGCTTCCTGACCTGCATACAGGTTTCTCAAGAGGCAGGTCATGTGGGCTGGTATTCCTATCTCTTTCAGAATTTTCCACAGTTTATTGTGATCCACACAGTCAAAGGCTTTGGCATAGTCAATAAAGCAAAAAACGTCAGATATAAGTGACTGACTGAGACTTTCCCTTTTTCACACTGTATAGTACAGTGCCTGGCACACAGTAGGCACTTAATATTTATTATTATTATCACTTCACTTAGGCCAAAGGGTTGGGAGGAAGGAGAGATGGAGAAGGGGAAACATTAAAACCTGTATCGTTTTGCCTTATCCTGAATCAAGGGGTCTTTCTTTTTCTGAAAATAGATGCCTTCCTGAGTTAGAAAGGAATAATTACAAAATTCAACACGTTTTCTAATAGGTTTTGCTCTTTGGCAGGAAGGTTTAAATTCCACTTAATATCATGCCTGACATTTCCCTTCAAAGGGAAGGAAAATTGGAAAAAGTTGGTGCCGAAGTTATTTTTGGAAAGAAAAACCAAACAAAGGGTTAATTTATTTGAAAGCTTTGGTTGTAAAACACCTACAAGTTGAAGTTTTGTTTGTTTTAATTTTAAGTCACATTTAGAAGCAGATATTTATATGTGTATGTGTATTTACATTTTACATATGTGTACATATCTGGTTTGATGTCATAGAGTTTACAGTTCTTTATTCCTTTGTGAACAAGAGAACACCCCTCACAATATAATTGCCTTGAGGTCTAGGACATGAAAGGGCCTCCCAGGTGGGGCAAGGGGTAAAGAACCAGCCTGCCAATGGAGACGTAAGAAACACGGGTTTGATCCCTAGGTTGGGAAGATCTCCTGGAGGAGGGCATGGCAACCCACTCCAGTATTCCTGCCTGGAGAAGCCCATGGACAGACAGAGCCAGGCTATAGTCCAGGGGGTCTCGAAGAGCTGGACACAACTGAAGCAACTTAGCATGCTAGGACACGAAGGCCCCGTGCAGCCCTGGGAAAGCCTTCTCTACTGTGGCGCGGGGTGGGACGCTGAGGGTAAATGTCTCCATTTGTTTGACAAAGCTTCCAGCTTGGGTGTTGCTTTCTGGAGCATTGCTATCCCTCCTTCCCAAGCCCCACTCCTGCTCCCCACTTCCTTCTGGTCCCCAGAAGAAGAGGCTGAAACCAGGCCCCCTCACAGTGACCTTTCCTCCACGGCTCTCATCTCCTGAGCTGGGCTCCTGCCTGGCCTCAGGAGGGTAGCTATCCTGCTTCCTCTGTTTCCTGTAGGAAGGTATCTAGGTGTGTCCTCTTTTCTCTTCTGCTTCCTGGTCGGTGAGGAGCAGAATGTCCAGGTCCTGGTTGGGAAGATAGCTCTTCTCTGTGTTGCCAGCAGCACATGTTGTAACAGTTAGTATCTTCCACTTCAAATCCAAACAGATGGTGTGTTTTTTTTAACCTCCTGGCCAGTCTGCAAGTAGTTATGTGAGACTGGCCAAATGGGCTCTAATCATGGCCCCGGTTTTGGGGTCTCCCACTCAGGACTTAAGAAAATCAGATTCACTAATAAGTCAGGAGACTCAGAAGGCTACAACTTAGAAGAGAAAAAAAAAAAGAATTTGAAGCTGAATGGGCTTCCTGCAGCAAGCAGTGTCCTTGCTAAATAAATGCGAGCACTCCTTTTTCTTCACGAAGGGTGGGGAAAAAACCGTTTACAAGAAAAGAGGGAGAGGAGAGTCATTGTCCTTAGATCCATCCATGAGGAGTTCTATGCGCAGTGAGAGCTTCTATTTAAAATGCAGGCCCGAACCCCATCCAGGTGTTTCTCCCAGAACTGACAGTCTCCGGTGGCCCCACTTCCCCACCCCCACCCCTGCCCGAAACATGCTCCCCTCCTGGCCTTGAACATTCACTGGGGCTTGGATTGGAATCTGGCTACTCTTTGGCATTGCCGTAATTATGTTGGTCAAGGCCTGTGTTCTTGACAAAGAAAACATTCCTCTAACTCAACCTGAGTAATCCTTAATGAGTCCTTGTATCTTGTGATAAATTTCATAATTATTCAGCCCCTACCACTAACACCGAAATTCATCAGTCAAAGCAAATTAGCCGAGATTCATTAGAATAAGACATCTAGTAGGCACATGTACTTTATTAGCCTCTTACACCAATAGTTTTAATTAGGTACATATTTCACAGCTCTCAAGCTACTCCAGTGAAGGGCTGCCTTTATCTCTTTTATTTACAGTAACAAGCTATCAAACAAACACCACCATAATTAAACTTGGATATAAAAAACTTAGTTTATTAATGGCAGCCTATTTGAGCCTTGGATTTCTGAAACCTGTACAAAACAGATATTTTTATTAATTAAATAAATACTATTCAATTAAACTGAAAAGATGAAGCGTGCAGGAGGGGCCTTGAGCTCCAGTCATGAGTGAGATTCTCTTCTTCCTTCCTTGCTGATGGTTTCCTCTAGCTCACCTTCAGCAGGGGGAAAAAAAATCTCTTCATCAGATATTTTAGTGATGAGAAAAGTGATTAAAATCCAGAACATTTTTAAATTATTAATAAGGAATTTAAATGATGTTATAAAAAAGGGAAATACAGGAGAAAATGTTACACATTCATAGAATTTTGGCTCATGCATAATAAACAGTTGAAAACATTTTACTTATAATACCACTCAAATTAAAGAGGCAAGAAGCCGTGCCACACGCTTTTATGCGCGGGTGTCAATAAATGACAAATGGCGCCATCTGCTGGTCTTCCAGTTAAACACTTCATATTCAGAGCCCCGTTGTCAGAGCCATCAGTTCTGAAAGTGAAAGTCGCTAAGTCCTGCCCGACTTTGCGCCCCCATGGACTATACAGCCCTTGGAATTCTCCAGGCCAGAATACTGGAGTGGGTAGCCGTTCCCTTCACCAGGGGATCTTCCCAACCCAGGGATCGTACCCAGGTCTCCCGCATCAGTACTGAGGTTATCAAAAAATAAAGGAGGGATAAAACTCCCTGCCTACAGATACTTCCCAGATGGGGAGACAAGGTATAACCCTATGAGAGAGGCAACGTTTGAGCTTAATTCTGAAAGTCTCATCCAGAGGCTACAGGCAAGGCAACAGGAAAGACCACTAACCTTTCTGGTCTCTTAAGAGTCAACGTCAGTCGAGCTCTGACTGAGGTGTACACAAAAGAATCACAGCCAGATCCTCAAAAGGCACAGAGCACGAAGAAAAATGGCAAAGGGCACTCTCAGTGGAGAGACTGATTACGCCTCCTGCCTGGGAACCATGCGTTCATGGATCCCCATACTGGGGAGAAGCTCGCAATTCGGGAAAGGGACAACTGAGCTCTCTGGCTGACTCTCTGACTCCATCTGCATCCATCCTCAAGTCCTTCTCTGGAATATTTGTTTCTTTGTCTCCATTTCCACCTGGCTCTTAGTTGTTTCTGGCTCTGTGCATAAATGTGAAATTCCTCACTCTTCAGACCTCCCAGGGGCTGGTGTGAAACCAATAAAATAACATCCTTTTAATATAAATGAGCTGGATTGATTAACTAAACTAGTTTATACAAACCATTGAACAAAAATATATGTGGAACTACCTTTGAATAACTTCTTTTAAAATTCAAACTCTCAAAAAGAGAAGACCTATCCATAATCCCAATTTCTGCAATAAGCCTCCGTCTCTTTAAGCTTGACCAACTAAATCAGTCCTTCGGAGACCATCAATATTTGCAAATTGAAAATCTACATTTCCAGATATCACAGTCACGAGTACCTTTCTCCCTGGCCACATTTTGCAGTAAAATGTGAAATCAGATCATTTTTAAGGCTCCTTTATTGTTGTTATAATATTGCTCGTAAGTAACGGATAGCAGAGAAAATAATTTACATTTTTATAGGAAATCATTTAAAAGGTTATTGTGAATAAAAAGTGTTATTAACAAAATTTGAGTAACTTTGTATTGCTTCTGCCCTGTCTGTGAGGTAGAACTGAGAAAGTTTCTTCCAATGGGACTGTTGTAAGAAGAGATTACCCCTGGTTCAGGCTGCCAGTTTATAAGGCAGGTTACTCACAGCGTAGGGTTGATTGTGTGCGTGTAGGTGTGAATGAATTTCTCCAAGTCCATCTTCTTTGGGGGTTAAACACCTGGGAAAATAGGAAGCAGCATGGAAAACTTCCTGCTTGGGAGAATCAGCTACCCTGGAAATATTCCTTACTGTGAGTGAATCCCCTGAGTTCCTTGCCAGGGTTCTGTCTTCCTTAGTGGCCCCATACCCTAGATAGGAATCCGTATCAGTAGCCTCTGTTCTGAGGCCCTCTTCTTTTCTCAGCTCACCCTTCGGAGTCACAGATCCTTCACAGCACTGGGGACTCCAAAGAACTAGTGTCTCTTCTCTTCAATAAACAAGATCCCTGCATCCCTTGGGGGTACAGAGTTTCAGCTTGGGGTCATGAAAAAGTTCTGAAGATGGCTAGAGGTGATGGTTGTACAACAATGTGCTATCCTTAATGCCACTGAATTGTATGCTTATAAAGGATTAAAATGGTGAATTTTATATATATTTTATCTCAGTTAAGAAACAAATACTCTTTCAGTAGCTGCCCATTGCTTTCTGGATCAAGTCTGAGCTTTTAAGTGTGCTATAAAAGATTCTTTGGACCTTTCAGCCCCTACGTATTTCTTCAACTTGTGCTGCCCTCTCTGTGGACACTGTCCCACAGAAATCCCTACAGTCAAGGGAATGTTCTATACCTCTGCTGTCCATAAGGTAGCCACCAGCTACTATCTGTGGCTACTCGGCACTTGAAATGCGGTTAGCATATCTAATGGACTGTATTTTACATTTAACTTAGTTTTAAATAGCCATGTGTTAGTAGCTACTCTATAGGATGGCACAGTTCAAAAACACAGAGTTCCATCAGGTTATCTCATAGCCTTTGCTGGGCCTTTGCTCATTCTCTTCCTTCACCTCAATGGCCTTTCTTCCCTTTCATTCTCCAACCCTGAGCTAAACATAAATGCCTCCAGGAAGGTGGGGTTGGAAGAACTCCCAGGCACTTGGTATCATGCTACTGCTTCTCACTCAAGTATTCTTTCATGCATTCATTCAGTCTTTTTCACAACTCCTTGTTTGGCACTAGAGATGCAAGGGAAAATCTAGTTCTTGATATAAAGCTCACTATCAGTATCTCTTCCAATAACCCTTCCTACCCTATTCCGCCCATTAAACAGGTCATTTGATCACCCCCCACTGATCTCAGCCTTGCAATCCCTGGGGCCTGACTTCACTCTTCCTCCCACCAGATCTTCTTTCTTCAATTCTTGATCTATAGAAAAAAAAAAAATCAACTTTATCTCCTACACCTGGCACATGGGCAAATCTGAGAGGCTGTAAAGGTCAGTCACTACACAGAAGGGGACTGCATGTGGAGGAGAGGTCCTTAAACCAGAGATGTCCTATATCTGCCCTCAGCACCTTTAAGCTACCTCTCTATCAAAATTGGTCATACACATCCCCAAAAGTCTTCCGTAAAAGAGGGGTTGCAGTCTCTTTGAGAATAAAGAGCAGAGGAACGTTGGCCATCCATCTCAGGGCACAGCCAGTCAGGCCTTTTAGGATAGAAGATGAGCACACTGGCTCTCAATTCTAGGGGCGCCTCAGCATCACCTGGGACAGTTTTCTAGAAATAAGGATTGTTGGGCCCTGCTGAGACCTACTAAACAGCCATCTTTGGGAGTGAGATCTAGGTATTTGTATTTGAGGACTCCCCACAGGTGATTGTGTCATGACAAAAGCCTGAGAAAGCTCAGCCTAGAGTGTAAGGAAATACAAACCTGGGCCAGGGAACAAAGAAAGCATGAGGGTGCTGAGAAGATAACCACCTGTATTAGTCTGCTAGGGCTACCCTAACAAGATACCACAGGCTGGGTAACTTAAACATCAAAAATTCACTTTGTTTGCAATTCTCGAAGCTTGAAGTCAGAGATCAAGTTGTCAGCAAGGTTGGTTTCTTCTAAGGTATTTCTTCTTGACTTATAAATGGCCATCTTCTCCTTATGTCTTACATGGTCTTCTCTCTGCACATATCTGTGACCTAATTTCCTCTTCATATAAGCATACCAGACATATTGAATTAGGGCCTACCCTGATGATCTCATTTTAATTTAACTACCTCTTTTTATTTAATTAAAGTATAGTTGATTTACAATATTATATTAGTTTCAGGTGTACAACATAGTGATTCAATATTTTTATAGATTATATTCAATTTAAAGTTATTATAAAATAATGGCTCTATTTCTCTGTGCTATACAATACATCCTTGCTGCTTATTTATTTTATATATAGTAGTTTGTATCTCTTAATCCCATACCCCTATCTTGCCCCTCTCCACTTTCCTCTCCCCACTGGTAACCACTAATTTAACTACTTCTTTAAAGATCCAATCTGCAAAAACACATTCTGCATATTGGGGGTTAGGACTTCAACATACGAATTTTGGAAAGGACACAATTCAGCCCATAGCAATCCTAGAACTTCAGTCCATAGAAATCCTACTTGCAAAAGCTTTTCCTGAGTTGGAAAAATCTGACTCCTTATCTTGTCAACATCTGTTGTGAGCATCCCATATTAGGCAGAAGAAAATGGCCCATAATAGCACATGTATTTTTGTTAACTTGCGTCCAGCTTCTCTGATAGCTCAGTTAGTGAACAATCTGCCTGCAATGCAGGAGACCCCGGTTCAATTCTTGGGTTGGGAAGATCCACTGGAGAAGGGATAGGCTACCCGCTCCAGTATTCTAGGGCTTCCCTTGTGGCTCAGCTGGTAAAAAATCTGCCTGTGATGTGGGAGACCTAGGTTTGATCCCTGGGTTGAGAAGATCCCCTGGAGAAGGGAAAGGCTACCCACTCCAGTATTCTGGCCTGGAGAATTCCATGGACTATATATATGGGATCACAAAGAGCCAAACACAACTGAGTGACATCATTTCAGTCGTGTCTGACTCTTTGCTACCCTGTGGACCGTAGCTCCCCAGGCTCCTCTGTCCATGGGATTCTCCAGGCAAGAATCCTGGAGTAGGTTGCCATGCCCTCCTCCAGGGGATCTTCCTGACCCAGGGATCGAACCCATGTCTCTTATGTCTTCTGCATTAGCAAGTGGGTTCTTTACCACTAGCACCACCTGGGAAGCCCATAATAGCCTATAGATGATTTGAAACAGAAATTGTCATTATGAGAATATTTATAGTTTTTCTGCTTCTTCCCTTAGTTATGATCAAGTCAGACTGCAAGTTACAGAAAACCTGACTAACAGTAGCTTCAATTAAAAAAAAAAAAGGCTTATTTTCTCATCTAACAAGAGGTCTAGAGATAGGCTGCTTCTGGTGTTGGCTTTGTAATTTGTAGATATTAACATCAATGGCTTTGTGCTTCTAATGAATTTTCTGTCATGCCTGTGATTTCCTGGTCACAGGTGGCTGCTGTAGATCCAGACATCACACTCTCATTCAAGATAGGAAGAAAAATGAAGGAGCCATGCCATACATAATGTTCTAATACATAATACATAATGATCTAGTGTATTAGAACATTACCCAGGAAAATAAAAATATCCTTAGCAACTCACATCAGACTTTCTCTTATGTCATTGGCCAGAACTGGTGCATGGCCACTCCTAGATACAAGGAAATCTGGAAAAGCATAGTCTGGGTACATTTATTCAAAAAATATTGACTGTGTGCCTTGTGTATGTCATATATTATTCTAGTCACTCGGTATAGAACAGTGAATAGAAGACAAAAATCCTTGCCTTCATGGAGCTTTTAATTTGAAAAGAATTTACACCCTAGTGTTCACATTGTCACTTCCCCTAATAAAATCAGGTGGATAGACAGCAATCTGCCACCTCATCCAGCTTCAACAACAGAGCCCTGTGACTTCCACCCTAATTTTTCATCTGCGTCACCTCCTTGAAAAGAGTTTCGCTCTACACAGGTTAGGTCAACTTAACATAGTATAGGAAGAGATGAGGGGAGGGAGGAAGGGAGAGAAAATTGCATGAGGGTCTGAGATGAAGAGAGCTTTCCAGGACCTATGGAGAAGGGCTTCTGGAATAGCCATGGGCTGTAATGGAAATAAACAAGAGAGCAAGGGATGTTACATTCTTCTTTGAGTCTTATTCATGGTAATTTTTGTTGTTGTTCAGTTGCTCAATCATGCTCAGCATGGGACCCCATGAACTGACTTCCCTGTCCTTCCCTATGTCCTGGAGTTTGCTCAAACTCATGTCTGTTGAGTCGGTGATGCCATCCAACCATCTCATCCTTCTCCTCTTGCCCTCAGTCTTTCCCAGTATCAGGGTCTTTTCCAGTGAACCGGCTGTTCCCATCAGGGGCCAAAGGATTGGAGCTTCAGCTCCAGCACCAGTCCTTCCAATGAATATTCAGGGTTGATTTCCTTTAGGATGGACTGGTTTGATCTCCTTGCTGTCCAAGGGACTCTTGAGAGTCTTCTCCGGCATCACACTTCAAAAGCATCAATTCTTGGGCCTTTTTTATGGTCCACCTCTAACAGCCGTACAAGACTACTAGAAAAACCATAGCTTTGACTATACGGACCTTTATCAGCAAAGTGATGCCTCTGCTTTTTAACACACTGTCTAGGTTTGTCATGGCCTTTCTTCCAAGGAGCAAGCATCTTTTAATTTCAGTGGCTGCAGTCACTGTCCTCAGTGATTTTGTAACCCACAAAAGTAAAAATTTGACATTTAAAATCAAACCTCATGATTTTTGAGGTTCAAGTAAAGAAATTGGGCTAATCAGATATTCCTCCTTTTCTTGATGGGTTGAATTTCTTTGTGACACTACTCTAACTGAACCCCATGGACCCAAGTTCATAAGGGGAACATTTTATTTGCAGCTGATGTTTGTCATCATCATTTCTTGACTTTGTGTTGCACAACCACATAAGCACTTTCTAAACGATGTTGAGCTATGGCAGCCTCACTCTCCTTGCCCGAAAACCAATGGCCCTCAGTTTCAAGTTACTCTCACACAACTTCCTCTCCATCTTCCAAGCTATGTACTCCACATAGCCTCCTGCATAGCCCATTCAACCTCCTCCAGCAGCGCCGCTCAAGCAGGGGCACTGTCTGTCCCCTCAACCCTCCAACATATAGCAAGGAGAAAACTCATGGCCAGACAGGACAAAAGGAAAAATCCACAGTGAATTTCTCAGAGTCTTAACTTTTCAATCTTAACCCCATGTCAGGAAACACCAGCACATTTCTCTAAATAAATCTTTTTTGGAAAATCTTTCCTTTTTTTATCTTTTTAAACTAGCAAAAGACTTGTCCAATTTAAATTACTACACAGAACCTTCTGCATCCTCTGCAGACATTTCAGACATCCTCATAGTTTACTCCAAAAATAATGGGTGGAACTTGCCTTTATTTGTGACTCAAGAGTCAATCTTAGTGAATTTCCTAAAACAAAGAAAATCAGAGAATCAAACAGCTAGCAGAGACACCCTACTACTCATGGTTCTATCCTTACTAAAATTAATAATAATAATATAATAAAATTCCTCCTCTTTAGTAAACTAAATAGAGGATTCTGGCATTTTTTAAATTCAATTTTATTTCCTTGAGCCACCCCTTACATATATATATATATATGTGTGTATACATATATACACATTTATAAAGTACACATGCTCATGTATTCTGTGTAAGTCAGGGTTATGTTCTTCTGGGAGCAGCAGAAAACCTAAAATTATGAGGCTTAAAGAAGATAGAAATGCTTTTCTATCCCAGGTAACATTCAAGCAGTCACATCAGACTGTGAGAAATTCACTGTGGATTTTTCTATGGAGCTCCACAGTGTCAGGGACAAAGGCCCCTATCTTATTGCATCACCATGTATGGTCTCCATTGCCAAGGTCACCTTCTTGGCCAGAATGGCTACTCCAGCTCTAGCCTTAACTTCACATTTCAGCAAATACAGAAAAAAAGAAAAAGTTGTACTTATCACTCCTGCTTACATCTCATTAGTTAAAATTTAATTGGTTTGGTTTTAGTCACTAAGCCATGTATGATTCATGTGACCCCAATGGACTATAGTTCACCAAGTTCCTCTGTCCATGGAATTTCTCAAACAAGAATACTAGTGTGGGTTGCCATTTCCTTCTCCTAGAATTTAATTATATGATCACAACTAGTTGCAAGGGACTTTGGGAAATATAGTCTTATTTATTTATTTACAGTAGCTCCTTGTTGGTTATCTATTTTAAAGATAGATACATGTGTCTATCTAGCAACATGTACCTGTCAATCCCTAACTCCCAATCTATCCCTCCCATGAATAAGAAATGTAGTCTTATTCATGATGGCCATTTACCAGCAAAAAACTGGGGGTGGAGTAGGGGTTATTACAATAAAAGAAGAAAAAAAAATAATGAAGTAGTGTTAGATGGTAACACAAAATATAAAACAAATATCCATGAGTCTATAATGATATAAGTAAATAGTTGAATAAATAAATAGGGGAGAGTAGACAAAACATACAAATATTTCCAAATAATTCACTTATATACTTTGTTGTTGAGAGGTAGAATATAATTCTCTACTCCTGAAGTGTGGTTTACTCTTGCACAGTACACTATGAAAAAGGAGAAAAGAAAGAGTAACTCTGCAGTGGAGAAAACTGACAAATCCTACCTTAAGCCAGGTAATCAAGGTTAACATCAACAGTGATAAATCATGTTGATAGTATGTACCCTTGATGTGATGTGATAAGAACAGCACTTTACCTCTGTGGTCTTCCCCAAAACATATTACTTCAATCGAATCATGAGACAACATCAGGCAAATCCCAATTAAGAGACATTCTACAAAATACCTGACCAGTACTCCTAAAAACTGTCAAGGTCATCAAAAAAAGGAAAGTCTGAGAAACCATTACAGACAAGAAAAGTTTAAGGAGACATAATGACTAAATGTAATGTGGTATCCTGGATGGGATTCTATTGAATAGAATCAAAAGGAAAGGGCGGTGGGGTTGGGGGTGGGGGGGATTGGGGAAAAACTGAGAAGATCTGAAAGAATTATGGACTCTAGCTAATAATAATATATCAGTATTGGTTTATTAACTGTGACAAATGCACTATACTAAAATAGAGTGTTAATAGAAGAAATGGCGTGGGACATATGGGAACTATCTTGGCAAAATTCTGTAAAACTACTACAAACTCAAAAGTTCATTAAGAAAAAATAAAAGGAGAGCAAGATATTGGAGAATACCAGAGGTCTTCCCCTCAACCCCACACAGGGGGCTGGCTCTACTCTTTATATCCCAAATCCAAGAGATGGTCACACTACAAGAGCCTTTGAGGCAACAGTCTTGTCTTCCCAAATGAGGGGAGAAAAGTCCAGAGAAACCCTTAAGGAGGTTTGCCCAGCGGTACCAGCTCCCTGGTGGAAGATCTGGAACCTGAAGCCAGGTCTCTTGACAAGGACCAGCTCTGGCTCCACTCCTCCACCTACACATGGTGAAGGAGATGCCTCAGAGGAGAGGGAAGAACGCAGCCAAGAACTGTCCTTTAAACAATGGTGAGTCACTCCATCTCTCTGAGCAGTAGTTTCCTCATCTTTATAGCAGAGATAGTGCTCACAGCCCTGCTCATCCTCACAGGATTGTCACAAGGAGTAAAACTCACATAACATTTGCCTTTTGTTGTAATAGACCAGCGGGGACCTTCTGACACATTGAAATTTTGCAATACAGCCAAGAGAGTTGACCCAAACATCGCTTGTGTTTATTCAGCATGTAGGCAGTATTGTCTGCCTTTCAAAATTGGGAGATAATATCCGGTGAGGGCACTGTTATGTTTTCTGATTGATTGTTGGATGTTCTCAATCAGCTGGCCTTTCCAGATTTTCTCTCCCTTTTTGTCTCTCCACCCTACTCCCTGACACTCTCTCCAGCAATCCTGGGTTTCCACGTAGCCAAACCTGAAGGATGCAGAAGCCTGCCCAGGCCACCATGCCTCGGCTTCTCCCAGAAATACAGAGTCAGTCCTGTTTAGTCTGGCAGATGGTATTGATCCCCAGGGAACACTGCCTCACAGATCCAGATCTCTGACAGGCTTCTCTGAGGGAGGATAGCACATTCCTCAGTGCTGACCACAGCATCTCCCACATCTATCTCCCACTGTGCAGCGACCCCCGCCCAGCCCTTCCCACACGTCCCTTAGCGCTCATTAGCCTAAGAGGCCCGGAGCCGGTCTTGTTTCCAGTGTCTGTAAACTCAGAGGGCAAGTCACCTTCCTCCTTCCCTGCTAAGGCTCTTCCTCTGGAGTTCAGTTGCTTTGTCTTTTCTCTTACACCCTCAACACCCAAAATATTCTACCCCTTCACCTAGATGTTGGAGCTATTCACTCTTCCTTATAATTTGAGTTGGGTACCTTCCACTCACCCTTTGGAGAGAAACAACCTTCTCAAAGATATTTCAAAAACTTTTCAGGGGTCTAAGGGAGACTCCCAAGGGATCCCCTCACCCCTTGGGAAAGGCATTTCTACTCTCAGCGACGGTAAGGAGATATTCTAGCCTCAGTGATCAAAAGTACAAACCCTTCAAAGAAGAAAAGCGAGCGGAAAAAATAAAATCTGACTATACTATTGACAAGGCGTATATATTGCTGTAAACAAACGAAAAGTGAAATTGAGTGCCCCTAGGTGGTATGCTTGGCATTGGGAATGGAGAAAATGACCAGACCCTGTGCCTGCCCTCAAGGAGGTTAGATCCTAAGTGAAACTGACAGAGGATGACTGACCATACAGTTTCATAAGAACCATTAGCAGCTACTAGATCATAGCATGCTGACACAAAGGAAAGGCCTCAACCAGTCCTGCAGGAAACAGCCAAGACCACAAGGACCTCCTTTAGAGACGGCAGCCTGGGCATGGAGGGTGATCAGGCTGAGCTCTGGGTGTCAAGCAGAGGCACAGAGGGAGAGGGTGTGGGATCTCCTTAACATATAACTTCATGAAAAATAAACTTAATATGAAAGGAAAGGTGTTGGTATTAGGATTCTCTTGGTCGAAAGTAACTGAGTTGAACAAAGATATTGGACCATAATTAAATGCAAGTGCAGAGATGCAGAAACAACTTGAAATTGGGGTTGAATGCCATGTGACTTTGTGATTCCTTGACAGGGAGGCTCATTCTCTTTCACAGACTGACCACCTTCACATGGTGCAGGGCACAGCTCAGAAAGCTCCTGAGTCCAGCACCCAAGGGTCGCCTCCATCAGATGGAGGTACACTATCTTCCCTTGAATCCATCTTAGAAAACCCCAGGTGAAGATTCTGATTGGCCTGGGTTGGGTCAGAGTCCACCCCTAGGCCAATAAACTATAGTGAGGGCTGGGGAAGGAGATAAGATTATACTGCCCAAGAAAAGCCACAGGAACACTTGTTGGTGCCAGTCCTGGAGAAGAGAAAGCTGGGAGCCAAGAACCATCCCAACAGACGTCTCTGACCCATTTAAATGCTCCAAATACCCAGGATTGGAAGGTGGAATTTGACTAAGAAATTGCACCACTGTTTTTATCATTTCCTAGTTAGGACCCTAGACCAGCTCTGAGATCCCATGAGCACAAAGCAATACCTTTCTAACTATGTTCTAGTATGGAATGAATAAATACAAACTGAAATAAATAAACACAAATTGCTTACATATATCTAGCATCTTACTGAGCATTAAGGGGAAGACATGAGAGTAGAAATTTGAAGAAATAAGACTCACTGCCTGCCCTCAGGAGCTTACTACTATTGGAGCGACTTGAGATCGGAGGTGGATCTGGGAGACCATCTACCCACAGACTTTCGAGTAAGTTCCTAGGAGACCACAAGCAGACTGGGGGAGGGAGCTGGAGAATGGGGCAGGAGGAGTCATGAGAGGCTGAGCAGGCAGGCATGGACCTCCTGGTCTCCGCGAAGCTTCTATAGCATCTCCTGCTTTATCTGTTCTGCATACTGGCATTCCACATAAAATCATATTTGTAAAAAGTTTCTTACTTCTTTATGAATGTTTGAATACGCCAGGTATAGTCCAGCTCCCTTGAGGTTCCAATGCCCAGAAAATCTGCTTATTATATGTGTTTAATCCTCACAACTATGCTGAGATCCAGCTGGTGAAGGCAAACATGGATCTGGAACCCCCTCCTCCTGCTTCCCAGGTTGCCCCCAGCCCTCATTTCCCTTGTATAAAATGGCCAAAAAAAACCATAGTCAAGAGGCCTCCTGTGGAAATGCAGAGTGGAGCTCATCCTCTGGGATGTTCAGTAATGGGGGATGGAGTAGCACCCCTTGCGGAAGGAAGGAGGAAGGGGGAAAAGGAAGGGAGCAGAGAGTAGCTCAGGGAGGACCACACACGAAAAATGGTGCCAGATGTTTGACGTGTGCAGATGGGCACAAGCATGAGATGTGAAAGGAGAAGCAAAAGAAAGATGCAAAGAGGCATGGAGGAAAGAAGAGAGGGGAGATGCTGAGGCCAGACCAGCCAAGGAGTGCCAAGAGTCACTTCCAACAGCTCAACCTCTTCCCTTGTCTTGCATCACAGTTTAAAGTCCTGAAGGCACTGACTCAACATTTTCTCAGGAATTCATAATCAGATACTTTAAAAAAGCCATAGCAAATGTTACGTGACAGTTTCTATGTTCTGGGCGCTGTGCTCAGGGCAGATGGAACATGGGAAGCCTGCGTAGACTCAATTTGGTGACCCTATAAGCCAGTGTCCTATTGACCAGGAGTCATTTGCTGAGGATGAGAAAAACTGATTTTCCACTAACATAATTCATACACATCTCTCTTGCTGTTAAAAACAAGAGAATTATCTCATGCAGTGAAACATTTTAACTTAATTAGAATTGCCTTCCATTTCAGTTATTTTACTTTCATAACTGAATAGTGTTCCTTTCAAAGCATAGAGATAACTTATATTGATAGAGTTGTAAAATCTTATTCAAATTTTGCTTTAAAATCTAATTTCTCTGACTTGCATGTTGATAGAATGTGTCCCATATTTTTGTTCTTGTTTTCTCTTATAATTCTCTAAATCAAACAACTGCTTGAGAAACCTGGTATCAGGATTCTAATTTAGATAATAGCCTAGTTTTCCAGTATACAACCAGAGGCCTGCAATATTTGGTTTCAGATTTTCAGGCGGCTACAACTGCTGGTCCCAGGGTGATTGGTGGCAGTATGAAACCCACATCCAGCCACAGGAAACTGGCCAAAAGGAATATTTTTTTTTCCTTTGAAGGGGACTGTCTATTCTGGTAGGACAGGACCAATTCCATCTTGTGGGTATGTCAGGAACATGGGTAGAAAGCAGAGTTCCTGGCATCATGTTCATCATTTATTCTGCAGGTGTTTGGCATTCCCTTAAACACTGATTCCCCACCCACCCTAGGAAGCTGCCTTCATGCCCCAGCTCTTAATCTGGCTTTGTCTGTGCCAACTGTTCATGTGCATTTAATCCTCACAACAATGCTAAGAAATATTATCACTCCCCTTTTAACAGATGAAGAAATTGAGATCTAGAGGCTTCCATGGTGGTCCAGTGGTGAAGACTTCACCTTCTAATGCAGGGGGGTGTGGGTTTGATTGCTGGTCAGGGAACTAAGATTCCCACATGCCTTGAGGCCCAAAGACCAAACAAACAACAAAAAAAGAAGCTATTATAACAAATTATATACAAACTATTATAACAAATTCAATAAAGACTTCAAAAATTATCTACATCAAAAAAAAGAAAGAAACAAAACTTAAAAAAAAAGAAAATGAGACTTAGAGAAATGAAGTAGCTTGCCTTTGGGCAAACTAACTGGAAAGCAATGGAATGGGGCCATGGTTATGCCAGAACTCCAAAGCCCCTGTTCCTACAGTAGACACGACTCCATAGCAATGCCTCTAGAAAAAAGCAAGCACATTTTTCATTTATATTCATATCTTAAAGTTTCTGCTAAAATGACTATTTTTGATTTGAGATCTGCAAAATCAGGAGTTCCTGACTTCAGGTCACCAACTCTTTCAGTCACACCAAGGAAGCAGCATGTGGTAGAATAAGAAGAACACTGTTCTAGGAGACCTGGTCTGTGAGTCACCACACCGACACACAGTAGGTGCTCAGTAAACACATGTGGAACTGAGAACATAGGTCATGTATGTACATTTGGTTATGCCTTTCTTTCTGGGTGTTCAAAAGGGCACTCTTAATAAAGACCCTACAGTTCACGCCAGCATCACAGGGGCTGCAGTATGGTATCAAAAACTAGCGTTTACTGAATATCCGTTAAACTTCCTTTGTGGTATAAAATCTGGGGGTTAAGGAAAATGTAGGAGACTTTTGCTCAAAGTAACCTCTGCCTCTAACTGCTATTTTGTTCAGCTTCTCTTCTTTTCTAACTTTGTCCCAGAAAAATCTCAAGAGAATTGAAATTAAGCTGTTTCCCAGATTTGCTTTTCAAAATTAGTCCTGGGCTGGCCTTCAGCACCGCAAACACATTCTGCGTGGTCACAAGGGAGGACTGCCTTGAATTCTTGGAGCAACTACGAAGTTTCAGGGGCCAGACAAGCTGAACAAGCACCAGAAAAAAAAAAAAAAAAAGACACAGGTGGGCGTTTTATACTAATTACTGCCTGCCATGCTGATCTGTCCAGGGGCATAGACCTCTTTGGCTTACCCTTTGATCCTCATCCTTTCCTGTTACTGGAAATAACATCTACTTTCTGGACCAGGGACTGTGGAAAGTTATCCACAAGAGTGAAATCAGGTCAAAGTTTTACACAATGCCCGGGGACCATAGCAGAGTCATAGCAGCCCCCAATCCAAATGGTCCTCCTCCGCGGTGTGGGAGGTGATGAGGTCGTACTTGACAAACTGGCCATTAACTCTGCAATGACTCATCCCATCAGAGGGCTCATCTGTAAACGCTAGACATCCTCAAGAACTTGGCTCCATCGTTCTCTTGGGAAAAAAGAAATTCAATCTTAAATCTGCATATTCATCATTCTGGAGAAATAGACACAGTATGAGATGAAAATATCTAACAGTCAACATTTGATAATTCCCCAGTCTCGCTCAGGACAAGATTTTGTCCTAAGGAACTGTAACACCCTTAGATGTGGGATTTTACAGGCAATGTTCAAGAAAGCTATCTTTCTTTCCCATAATAGATTTTCTTTCATTCTATGTGGGTTTTCAACAGATTGCTCCCAAGGGGGAAATCACGCCCGACTCTGTCTTTTCCTTACAGGGCTGTGGTTGTGGTGTTTTAAGCATTGCTGGGAGTTTCCTTTGTATCTGAGCCGTTTGTATCTTTTCATCCTTAAAGTCATCTTTTCACTGACATTCCCTCTTTAAAGAAAAAAAAAGTTGGTTTTTTTTTTTTTTTTTTACTGTAAAATATAAGAGCTACACCAAATGTAAATCATCATCTCAAGTGAGTCCTGTTTTGCTGGGGTTTTTTTCCCTTGGCCGCATATAGGTTGTTTGTGCCCTGGAAAAAAAAATGTAATTTACAGGCTCTAATAGGGAAACTGAGGATGGAATTTTAAGAGTGAAATATCAATGAAAACTTTTGCCAATAAAAATGTGGATTTCTGCAAGCCTTCTTTTAAAAAATGTTAAAAATTAGGGGAGGGACTCTTTGTGGTCAACTTATGTAGATTCTATTCACAAATGCCCCTTATTTTCTATCATACAAGAAATTAACAGAATCTAAACCAATTCCTCTTGCATAGACATTATTCAGTGGTAACAACTCCCAGTATGAAGACTCCAGGTTTCCTTCTGTCTAATCACATGGCCATTTTCCCAACTGTTTCACACATGCTAATGGAGTGTGACAAGTAAAACACATTTGGCTCAGTGTATTGTCCAACATGAAATGGATTCACAACCACAAAGCTTCTAATCATTTTTCTCCTAATCTACCACTGCTTTGGGGGTTTGGTGTCTTCCCTGTCATAAGCGATTTCAGTGCACTGATCAGGGTAAACTTGACAGATTCTTTATCAATGTCAAGCATCTTTTGTGGTTAAGTCCAGTAACGCTAAAACAAAACGCTTCATAGATACTAGATATATGGTGGCATTATGGAATTTTCTTGCAGGCAATATTTTTTGGTCAACCTATGAAAAGAAAAAAGGAGTGAGGGTGAAAACAAAGGAAGATGCAGCAGAAGTCTTGGCAGTTATTTCTGTGGAAGTCAGACAATGTGACTGACACGGGGCCTATGACTCTCCCCTCCTCCATTAAGGTTAGAATAGAACAAAGAGAAATTGCCAACAAAGAAAGCCATGATCTAGGGGGAGGGGACAGAATCTCAATAGGTTTTTAAATTCAGGAAACAGAGCAGTATTTCAGGAAAACATGGGACCCCTGCCTAGGCACACATTTACATCTACAAGTATGTGCCCACCTGTACCAATTAAAATCATACATTTTTCCCTGTGGGTTTTTCTCATGCCTTGGGAAATTAATCTCTTAGACTTCATTGACATTATCAACTCTCGCAATGTCTAACAGTGTGAACTGGCTTAGAAAAAATACAATCCAAGCATCTCTGTATAAAATAGAGACTCTGTTAAGTTTGCTTTTAGTAAAAAAGAGCCTGCAGTGCCATCAATATTAGGCCTTTTCCAGCAGTTCTAGCCGTGACAGCTTCATTATGGTGGATGTTCACTTTCGTGGTTCATAACAATGGCTATTTTAAAAGACTCACCAATGTGTACAACATGAGGCCTGCCAATCTCCTCTACCCACAAATAAAGATGTCCCAACCACTTGATAAATCCTTGGTGCTTAGTTGGCTCATCAGAGGTTTCAGAATATCACTTTTCAGAGTAACAGTGGATGTAAGAAGCCTCATTGTCTTTTTATTAACCCAAAAGCCAAGGATAACAAAATTCTCATCAAAGCTGTGAACAAACTGTGGAAAGAAGTGCTCTAAGTGCTGGGAGCTAACCTGGAATTGTTATTTGTTATACTACCAAACCAGTAAATTAGTAGGAACAAATAAGTCCTCAGCTATCAGATGCTTTTCTGTATTACACAGTTAATGACTGAATCTATTTCAATATTTTATCTGATTTTTTCTTTTTTGTACTAATTTAGAAAGTTGGTACTTCAGTGTAATTGAACTCATTGAAGCTAAAAATGTCCAGACCTTTTTAATAAGGTACCTTTCAATATTAAACTTTGGGGTCTGTTTTCCTCCCAAGTAGGCACTTAACTCCCATTAGCACTAATGGCAATTGTGTCCAAACACTGGGTAGGAAATATATGTCTCTGTATTGAGCTCCATGGAGGGAAAAAAAAGAAAGAAAGGGGAAAACAACATTGAGATTGAATAAAAGAGGTAGAGTTGATTCATTTACAAGATGAAATTAATATCTGGCACCCCCAAATTTCAGAGCACACATACCTTTAATAAGTGAGATGAGGAGAAAATTTCTAAATCATTTTGAATAATACCCAAATCATGCTTTTCCTGAGCAATCTGTTTTCCCTCCATCCCCAGCATATACATTAGGCTCATTTTGCACTTGTTATGTACATAATGATTCTAGACAACATAAGATGATTTCATGATTTTTTTTCCTTATTATTTTTACTTATCTACCAGTGAGCCAATTTATGCAGCTTAAACCATTGCTAAAGATGCATCAAAAATTGTCTGTAATCATTACAAATAATAGCACTGAATGTTCACAAGAAGCTGTTTTCTTATCATATTTTCATTAAAACATCTTTTCAACCTGCTTTGCTTTTCCCACATCTGAAACCTGCGTTGTAATCAGTCTTATTAACTGAGAACATAAATATGATTTATTATGGTCTGATAATGGAAGCTACTTGGACCCAGAGAAGGGCTATATTGTCCTTTGATAAAATGGCTCTTTTCTCTCAAATGGAGAGCTCTATCATGAGAACATGCAGAATGTAGTGAGTGATTATTTCCTCGGGGTGAGTGATGGCAAAGCCCGACAGAAAATCTTCTTGTTGACCATGACAGCCTCAGAGGGTCCCCAAACCTCCCTGAGTTTGACAACCTGCAGACACTTTTGATGAAGTGTATTCTTCTGCCAGAGACAGCCTGTCTGGGAGGAGAAAAGAGACCTTTATCGTCTGATCGGCTATTATTGTCTTGATCTTTTATAAGCAATCTCTAATGCACATGAATATAATATCCTTTCACACAAGTGCCAAGCATAATAGAAATGTGGTTATAGGACCCTCCCCCTGGTTATGTAAATGTCCTTACACTATAATTAAGAGAGATGGTTTGTGACTGATAGGGTAAGGAAAGAGTAATCAAACTGTTTTAGGATTATCTCCCTATTTTAAAGACTTCAAACCCAGGGTAAACAGCATTTATGGTAGCTATAGGGAACTAGGTTATCTTGAAGTCTTAGTCTAAAAGGAAAAATAGTTTTGAATATGGTATTGGTGTTATATTTTTATTAAACATGCAAATGGCAGCTGGTTTTCAGCCAAGTGATTACTATGCTGATATGACTTAGAAGAAAATGAGAATGCCTCTCAAAATACCTGGCTGAGGGTTACAGCAAGAACAAAGACCTATTAGTAAGGAATGCACTTGCACAAATGGGTCCTCCAGTCCAAATAAAGTTCTCCAATAAATTTTTCTCTTATTCATTTCCGGGATCCTAAATATGGAAAAAAATTTTAATTAACAAATATATTTGCAGGCAAAACTCTTACAATTATTGGGCAATTAAATTTACTTTTTATGTGACCCATGGGAGCCATCTCCATTTCTAAGCAGTGAAGGATAGTTCTAGATGATGTGTGCTTGTATTTGGTGACAAAAGTTTTCTGATCTTCCAGATTAAACCCAACCAGACCTACAGCCAGCTCCTGGAGGCCAATAGCTTGATGTTCAATCTTAGTTGCTGGCAAAAAGGAGAAAAAGATATCACCCACCTGAAAAACTTCAATCCCCCCAGCAAAATACAGTGCAGTCATTCCTTTATATCTACTTATTTCGTATCAGCAAACTCGACCAACTTCAGATCAAAAAAATTCTGAAAAAACAATTTCAGAAAGTTCTGAAAAGCAAAACTTGAATTTGCCTCCTGCAGGCAACAATTCACATAGCATTTACATTGCATTAGATGTTACAAGTAATCTAGAGATGATTTAATGTACACTAGAGTATGTACATAGGTTATAAGCAAATATTATAACATTTTATATAAGGAACTTGAGCATCGTGGGTTTTCATATCCTCTTAGGTCCTGGATCAATCCCCAGAGAGTACTAAGTCATTACTGTACTCAATTTTTCATTAACCTTCTGACATCTGGACTCCGAGGTGTCCCTACACTAATCACTAATGGGTTTTGCATTACCAATTAGTGGAGAAAACTCTTCAGCACTGATGCCAAAGAGTTAATATCATTAGTTTCACACCACTGGGTGGTCAGTTGGAAGAGCAGACCATGAACTCAAGAGTGGAGAGTCAGGGATCCTGACTTGGAGACAGCTCTCGCTCTGAAGGAGACAGCTCACAGACATTGACCTCCATGTCTCTGTCTTGGCATCTAGCCTCGAGGTAGAGTCAAATATTACACAAGAATGCACGCATATGCCCACACATTATGCACAGGCCTAGGCCAGAACCAATCACCAGCCTAGTCAGGCTTTATTACATCTGTCTCATCAGAGGGTAGATCAGACCAGAGGAATTTCTCTCTCAGCACCTCTGTCCATTTGCTTCTCTAGGCAATGACTTTCCCATGAGAATGAAAAAATTTGCCATTTCAGAGGAAGTTGGGTTTTGAGAAGTGTTTGATCTCCCTCAAGAGATACTTCTCTGAAGTTCTGCCAACCCTCGATTATCTGTACAAATGAGTCCTAAAGAAAGAATGGAAAGATTCGATGCACAGATAATCTTCAAACTCCAGTTCAGTCTGTATTTTAGTTTCTTTCTGAACAAATTGTACCAGAGCAATTAACAAACAAAACTGACTGGATGTTTCCCTTCTCCTTTTATGGTCAATTTTGTGGATGTCAGCAGAGTGAGGAAATTGTCAAAACAGAAGCAACAGGAGAGAGGAAAGGGAAGAAACAAAATGCCCAGATAGTCTGAAAATGGGATAATGTAGTCTTGAATAACTAAGAAGAATCTAATTTTAAAAATAATAAAAGAAGGCCCAGAATGCAAATCTATCTACAAAATGCACAACCTCTTCCCCCAACCCTAAAACAGCTCGTAGAAAAACCAATAAGTAAACAAAAAACCATAAGAAAAACTCCAATCTACTGTCCCCATCCACATTTTCCCTGATCTAATCTACACATGTTCTAAGTTAAATTATATACTAAAGAGGATCTGGTCAGAGAGGAGGAGAAGAAAGCACAGAAGACATTTCTTATTTATGTTCCATCTGGCTTTGCTGTCAGGTATTGATAAAAACAGCCTTGTTTTGAAAACTGTACTGGCCTAAAACTTCAGAAATTGATCAACTTTAATTTGTTTTTCTTAGAAAAACCAAAATCCAAGGAAAGGACAATGACTCAGCACTTTATTTATTTTTTTTTTTTTTCCAGTCTCAGACTTTTCAGATCATTATACCAAAAATGTTTGAATACTTTTGAGACTGAAACTAGAACCTCGGTACTTCCATTCAAGGCCAGCGTCTAGAACTCCTCAGTTAAGGGAAGCTACACTCTTTAATGACCTACTCATGCACATTTTTTTGGCCAGAGTCATTGACTGACTGCACATACTCAGTTCTGCTTTAGAAATGAAAATCTAATAAAGTAATTGGCAGTTTCAATGTCACAGAAATTTTCTCCAACATCCCAACTGGAATTGTGAAAACAGGCTCAAATTCCTATAAGCTCTCTCCCCTTTCACCCTCAAATGCCACGTTTCAAACCCAAACCATTTCCTAAGAAATCGCAGGACTTGGCTGGGTTCAGAGGTCGAGGCATAGGGTAGGGAGGAGGAAGACTCTTTCTTCAAGTTGGAGGGGATTTGCTTTTTTTTCCGGAGTCTTGAGGCTGGGAATGTTCTGCTTCTTGCAAAGGAATTCAAAGGAGCCATTGTGTTCGAAATTTTGCTTCCCAATTGGCCTCTGACAGCTACATCAGAAGCAACAGATACTTCAGCCCTGCCTCTGGAAAGACATTTTCTAAAAGGAAAAAACACTCCTGAAGACACTGAAGCCTAATTACTTTACAGCCCATAGTCTTAAAGATTGAGATCTCTGATACTATGTGATAACCCCTTGAGGAAGGGGAGCAGCTCCATCAGGACTTGAACAGATAGCATTTCTATGTTTTACTCTCAATAAAACTGATATTCAAAACAAGTAGACTGACAATTGCTTTCATTCCCCCAGCTTTTGAATTGTGGTGATCATTATGCAGGATACAACAATACCATTTATTAAGCTACCAAATGGAAAATAAACTTTTCACTAAAATGTAAAAGGAATTTAGGATGTCTAAGAGTAAATGATTAAGGAATCAGTTTATGTTTATCACTGCTCCCCTTGCTTTTCTAAAAGATGTGTGTATCAAATCCTCATATTTATGATGGTATCTTTAAAGTTCTGAATGGTTTGGATCTTAGCCTTATAAATCCATGCTAAGAAAACAAATTTTTATAAGCAGCATGGCCATTTCACTTACAGAGGTTGAAACCGGCACACAATACCCCCTGGGAGAAATTCCCCCAGTTTCCAGTGCTACTGTGACCCAAACAGAGAGGAACCAAGGGCAGCAAAGAAAAAAGGAAGTAGTCGTCTGGGAAACACTGGAGGTGGAGGATGGGGAGAGAAGGCATTGGTTGATAAAGGGGGCTGATGAAACCATTATCAAGCAGACTAAGGGGGTGGAAAGCCATGGAGACAGCACCATTTCCCAAATTTTAGGCACAAATGAAGAGTCCTAAGTAATTTGAATTTTTCTGCTAGCCAAGTCAAATCCTGGGCCTCTCAGAAACCACTGGAAATGTCTCAGGTTTTCTCATTTTGCTATTTTGATGGAAATTAAACTTGTAAATCAATAAGAACAGAATCAGCTCTGTAGAACACAGCTCTGTTCCTTTATCCTCTATTCTCCAACATACTACATATCTGATTTCCTGCCCAAATGATTTAAGATTCCCAAATGCAAGTGAAAAGAATGTGTTTGAGATTTGCTTGTAAAATCACAATCACCTAAATCTCAGCTCAAGTTCCCTATTCAGAGAACATTTTAAAGTAGACGTGGAACATAAAATTGTATAGTCGTCTTTTGAAAAAAACAAGAAATATGGATGCATACCCATGAAAGGATTATGGAATAGTCCCCAAAAATGCTTGAAGTGATTGACATGTACATACCAGGAGAATCAGATGAGTCATATAGACATGAGCAATGTCTTCAAGCTTCTTCAACTTGCCCTTGTATACCCTTTGCTGGTTCCCCTCCCCCTCTGCCCTTCCTCTGGGCATCTTTTCTTTTTCTTTTTTTAACCTGTGTCATCTATTCTTTCCTCTAGACTTATCATCCATTATTCAACTTAATTTTTTCTATTGTATATTTCTGTCACAACTCCTTTATTATCCTATAATAACTATCTCATTCCTTTAGACCACAGACACACTCAAGAAGTCCTACAACTAAAGATATCAATTCTCATTATAGAAACAGGCAGTCTCCCCTACTCTCAGCTGCCTTTCTCACTCCACCAATTAAGGTTTTCCAAATCTGGAGCAAGATTAAGAGATGTGCGCCCATTGCTAGCCGTTGCTGGTGGTTGCTGAGAAACTCCGAAACAGAGATCACGCAAAATGAAAGCATGACAATCCAAGAGAAGCCTGGAACCAATACTTGAGACAAGTGTCATTCAATTCCTGATTCTTGAACCCTGACCCCAAGGTTCCCCTGGGCACCCAGTGCAGCCACATTACCAAAAAAACCCACCCTGGTTCTTGAATTCTTAATTCTCTGCATCTGGCTACTGAATCATCAGGTTGCAGCCTCACTGGGGCACTTTCAACTCCTAGTGACTTTGTGGTCCCTAACTTACCCTGCTGAACACCTTTTGTGGGCTTTGCCAAAATCTTGTATTTTCATTCACTCTATTATAAAGCCTCCTTTTCAACTATAATATTTAGACAATTAAAACTACATTTTGTTATCCTCTTGGATGCTTCACGGAGAGGACAGACTATGCAGCGAGCGGTCTCTCTCAGCCATAACCAAGGCCATGGGAGTACGGCTCCCCAGAACTGCCCTATCTTTTTTACAAGTGTGAAAATACTAAATATTTAAGCAAAATGTTTTGTAATAGAGCATCTCCTTGTGCTAATCATCTGGCTTAAAGTTAAAAAGGGGGAAACTTCAACCATTTGACAAAGATTGACAGAAAGAATGAAAGGAAAAATATGGGAAGGGGTGCATGTCCTGGGATTGTCAACCAGGGGCAGAGTGGCAACTCTTGCTCATTTCTGCTAATGGAGGAGTCATTGCCCAAATAAAGTCAAATCTTCAGTTTCAACTTCTTCCATAATTGGTACTGGGACTGTTGATAGCAGAAGTCTACCAGTTAGGGTCATGTGTCCCAATATGCAAACATACATCTTCCGATACACACACAAGGAATTCTCACACACATGGGTGAACGTTAGAAAACAAAAGAAAATCACAAATAGGCTACTTCATACCAAGTAGCCCAACAGTGATGGCGATATGAAACCCAACTCATGTAAATCCATGGCTGATTCATGTCAATGTATGGCAAAAACCACTACAATATTGTAAAGTAATTAGCCTCCAACTAATAAAAAAAAAAAAGAAAGAAAGAAAGAAACCGAACTCAAACCACATAAGCATAAAACAAGAAATCCACCCCGCATGTAACTGGGAAGTTCGGGGTATGGTCAAGTTTCAGACCCGGCTCACCTGAGACCAGGTGTTCAAACAAGATGATCAGAAATCTATGTCTTTTTCACCATCTCTTACCTCAACATTATTCTATGTTGGCTTTACTTTCCTTTTGACCAGATTTTTCTACCTGTAAGAAAAACACAAGCAGCTCTAAGTTTATACTGACCTTTACCAAGACATCCTCAAAAAACATGTCTATTTCTCAGAAATCATGTCAAATCCCCAAAGGACTCTTTAGAGTGTTGCTTCAGTCACTTGGGGATGGGGGAATCCTGGCCACTTGATTGACAGCCCTACCAGAGTCACAAGGAATGTGGGAGGGGAAGATTCCGAGGGGCTGGGCCTTTTATCAGAAGAAAGGAGGGTGGAGACTGGGTGGTGGAAGGCAGATGTCCTCCAGGCAGTGTCATTCCCAGCACTCTGAACCTAAATCACTTGCAGGGGCCTTCAGAACTCATTAGCATCCCCTGGCTTGATGGCAAGATAGCACCTTCCCTTCCCTCCAAGTTACTGCTATGCTTTTTGAGTCTGAGTGGAAAACAAACCTCAGCACCTTTTGAGTTCCAACTACATGGATGAATAAGTTCTGCTCAGCAGCTTGTGATGGTTCTTTTATTGCCATTACCGACCATCACATAAATAAGTAGTTACTGACTTAAGAACTCACTATTTACACCATAACCCTTGATGGGAACCATGATCCCTTTACACACTATCATAGAAGTGCATAATTATAGACTTTCCAAATGGGCACTTCTTTTAAACATTCAGTTATAATAGCTACTTCATAGTTGTTAAGCTTTTATCATTTGAAGACCCAAGTAGAAGAAAACACTTAGTTCACTCCTCATAGAGAGCAAACTTATCTTTAAGATGGCAGGAGCTTCCTGCCAGGAACTCATGGATAACTTCATCATCAAAAAAAAAAAAAGTCTTGCTGGGGCTATTTGGGCAGGATATGAAGTTGCTGTTAGATGATGTTCATCTCATTTAGGAATTAAATATTGACACTAACTGATCATCGGTTATTGTTTCTTTAGTCCTTCCTGAAGGAAATCTTGTCACACCCACTTGTTCTGTCTTTATTACTGTCCAGCAAGTGTTCTATAAAAGTAAAATGTTGGGTGGGTCCACTGGCTTTAACATTTCTCATTACTCAAGCACGGAAAATAACTTTAACAGAGAATAAGTTTTTATTGTTTATTGAATACATTGGTCCCATCGAGGAAGCCACAGCCAGGATCAAGAGATTGAGAGATACCTGCTGAGGTCATGAGCTTAAGAAAATGGGGTGATATGGCTGACTTACATCAATGTATGGCAAAAACCACCACAATATTGTAAAGCAATTATACTCCAATTAAAATAAATTACTTAATTTAAATAAAAAAGAAAATGGGTGATATATGATACAGTGTAATGTATATCTGACACAATCAGGACATGTGATGCATATTGTACTACAAAAATTATTGGCATACCACATTCAAATGAGTCTCAGGATATAGAGTGAAATTTAACTTGCTTAGTTCAAATTAAGGAAACTACCAAGTGTTCACAGCTCTATCAAAGGTACCAGACTTAGTGAGGGAGATACAAAGATACAAATAACGGTTATTTTCATGCTTGCCCACCTCCATCAGGACTTTATCTCTATGAGCCCTACATCCTTCCTCCCATTCCCATTGACTCTCACTCTCTCTTGGCTTCACCACTTAGAATTTCTCCTCAAGCCTTCAATAAGCACAGCTCCTTTTCAGTTTCTGCCTTTGTACAAGTTGTTCCTCCTGAACCGCATCCCCCTTCCTTTCTTCTGCTGCTGCTGAGTCACTTCAGTCATGTCCAACTCTTTGCGACCCTATGGATCACAGTCCCCCAGCCTCCTCTGTCCATGGGATTCTCCAGGCAAGAACACTGGAGTGGGTAGACCTTCCTAAAATGTCACTTCCTCAAGGAAGCTTCCCTGCTTCCTCCAGGCAGAGCCAGTCACACTCTCTCTGTTTCTGGAGCGCTTTCTTCAAACATCTGTCTTGTACTATACACATTCGTATCTGTGTTTTTCTCCCCAAGTTTATATGAGCCAAGTTTATATCTTATTCACAACCATATTATCCGGGTGCTTGCAGAGTACCAAGTACAAACAAGTCACTGGTAAGTCACTTATGCAAAGAAAAACTATGTTATTCCCACTGCACTTCTGCTTTCTGGGACTCCAAGGCTGCTGGAATAGAGACAGAGCACTCTCAGCTCAGTCATGAGATTCAAACAGCAAGCAATGAGTGGGAGGGAGACACTTAGATGTATGGGGAAAGAAGGAGGATGAGAGGGAGAGAGGGAGAGCAAGAAAAGTGGAGGTGAGGCATTGCAGGAGGACAGCGTGAGCCAGAGAATGGGGAGTGAGGTGAGGGAAGGGGAAATGCAGGACCCTGGTGTGGCGGCCACGTGAGGATAGTGTGAGAGGGGACATGCAGTGGGCAGACACTATGAAACCATGTCAGAAAGGTAGACTGGAGTAAGGATTGACCTCTGAGGGTTTGGATTGCCTGGCTGAGGCATTTGCATGTGGACTCTGCAATGGTAGAAATTCAAGGAAAAGAGAGTAACATGGAAGCATCTGATCCCATCTGGCTCTGGGAAACTATTAAGGAAGCTATGATCACTTGGAGTCCTATGTTTCAGAACCATAACCTCAAACCATGCTTTTCAAGAATCTAATCTCTTAACCAGTTTCAGTGAGACACAAACCATCCTGGATGTGCCAGAGGAGAGAAAAATTTGCAGGTGATCAGCCCTGGTATTCCTCAGTCTCTAGATCCTCAAGAATGCCAGGCACTTGCTGTGCCCTCTGCCTGGGACTCTCTTCCCCAGAGTATCCTCATGGCTGTCCCTGCTTTCCCTAAGATCCCTGCTCAGATATCATCCCTACAGAGAGACCATCCCTCATCATCAGGTCAAAAATAGCACATACATCACTCTACCCCTTTGTCCTGCTTGATTCTTCTTCAAATCATTCATTGACTACCTGACATCACATTTGATGTCTATTTCCTTGTAATCTATACCCTACAATACAGGGATTGTCCAACTTTCTATAGAAAGCTAGGCAGTAAATATTTTAGAACCTGTAGCCCATATGGTCTCTGTCTTAACCACTTAACTCTGCCACTGTAGCATAATGTAGCCATAAGCAAGCATAAATAAGTGAACATGGTTGCCTTCCAATAAATCTTCACTTACAAACAGGCTGTGGGCCAGATTTGGCCGTGGGTCATAATTTGCTAATCCCTGCTTCACTAAAAATCTCCATGAGGTCAGCAATTGGTCTATCTTGCTCACACTGGGATTTTCAGGGCCTGGCACATAGTGAGCACTCAGTAATTTTCAAAGAATGCCTAGGGCTTCCCTGGTGGCTCAGATGGTAAAGAGTCTGCCTGCAAGGTGGGAGACATGAGTTTGATCCCTGGGTCAGGAAGATCCCCTGGAAAACAAAATGGCAACCCATTCCAGTATTCTTGCCTGGGAAATCCCACAGACAGAAGAGCCTGTTGGGCTACAGTCTATGGGATTGCAAAGAGTCGGACACAACTGAGTGACGAAGCACACACAAAGAATGCATACATGAATGGAGTTCTATGAAAAATAGATAGGGGTATAGGAATATTATACCCATGTGAATACACACACTCCCTCTGTGATGTGTGTCAAATTGGTGGATCCATGGTGGTCAGAAATATGGTCAAACATTATTTTGCATGTTTTCATAAGAATGTTTTGGAATGACATTAACATTGAAATCAGTGGACTTTGAGCAAACTAGGTTGCCCTCTATAATGTGCGCAGGCCTTATCCAATCAGTTGAAAGCCTGAAGAAAACCAAAGACTGATTTCTCCTGACCAAGAGGGAATTCTATGAACAGATGGCCTTTAAGTTGCTGAATTGACTTTTCCCTGGTCTCCAGCCTGCTGGCTGACCCTGCAGAATATGAACTTTCCAGCCTCCATAATAACAAATCATGTAGGCCAGTTCCTTAAAATACACACACACCACAAACACACACCACACACACACATACACTATTGATTCTGTTCTTCTGACCCATAAACACATAAATATACACATATTTACTCCATCAGTAAAGTAGGAAACCAACTGGTTCTATCAAACTAGAAGACTTATACATGGTCATGCTCAAACCACTGTCATATAGAGCTTTCAGTAATGCCCTGTGATCTTGACAGAAATGTTCCTTGGCATAAAGGAGCTTTCTGAGTCTGGCTTCCACCCTTCTCCACCTGCATAGCCAGTAGACAACTTGGGTGAGGGTGAGCAGCCTAAATGAGAGCCACAGAGTACTGCTCGCTCCACTCTGTGCCCTGGAGGCCAAGCTCTCTCAATCCCCACACCTCTGCACACCCTAGCTTCACCTTCTGTGTGAAATAACATCTCACTGCCTTCCTTTTCTCCTGGCTAATTTATATCCACTCTTCAAAACTCCTCCTAAGATCCCCCACAAGACAAGATTAGATGTCCATTCTATCGGTCATTGCCTCATGACAGTATATCCCCTGGGTGACGGTTGTTGGTTTGCTTCTGTCTACCCATCCCCCACCCATCATGAGCCTCCATCTTCCTGCGGGGAGAGTCCACCAGTCTTCTCTCTACTCACCCTTTGTCACCTCCTCTGTCTGTGCCTGACAGGCAATGAAGGCATTAACGGGCAATTAGATTAATAAACAAAATATTTTAAGAAACTAAACCAAATGGAAGATATGTCACTCATTTGCAGTCTGTGAGAATACAGCTTGGTGTCACCCCAGGGAGATGCAGAGCCAGATTCCAAGCGTATTAAGAATCCACACTAGGGGCCCCTGGCTGGGCAGAGCTCCCAGTGACTTGAAGAAAGATTGCTCAGAGTGAGCACCAGAGGTGGGAAGGACTACAAATGCCCTCTCAACTCTGCACTATTTTTCTTCCCAACTTCTCAAAACACTAATAAGATGGGAACAGGGTGGAAGTTGTAATGATTAAAAACAGCCAGAGCCTGGACAACCACTTTCTGCTCTCCCATGTCAAAAATGTTCAGCTCTACTTAGGGGAGCAATCTGAGGGCCCATTGGTCTAATTTTTCAACAAACATTGATAGGAAAATGAAATTTACTTTATAGCCATAAACAGATAGCTTAGCTGAAACACATCCAATCCATCAAGGTAGGTTCACCTGGTTGACAAGAGCTCTCATTAGCATCTGTGTCCTCAGTACATGTGTGTGTGATAAGTTGATTCAGTCGCATTTAACTCTTTGCATCCACTAGGTTCTTCTATCCATGGGATTCTCCAGGCAAGAACGCTGGAGTGGGTGGCCATGCCCTCATCCAGGGGATCTTGCTGACCCAGGGATCGAACCCATGTCTCGTGAGTCTTCTGTACTGCAGGCAGATTCTTTACCACTGAGTCATCAGGGAAGCAGATGGCTCCTAACTGGATTGGATTCAGTTCAGTCAGATTTTAAGACTGTAGGCTTTCCGGTTCTATCAGTGACTTGCTCTAGAATGTTTATGCTCCTGCTTTTATGTCTCAGTGCCTCAGTTTCAGCATCTGTAAAATAGGGAGGGTCATTCCTGCCACCCACAACAGAGGAGGGTCATGGAAATCCACAAGCTGGCATCTCCAAAGCACTTTGCCTTCCCATTACTTCCTCTCTATGGACCTGAGGTAGGATTATTATTACTGAAAATGTCAGCTATCCTCTGAAAGGGTTATTTCCGTCAAAAAGCTTTGTTCAGGAACATTTCATAAAGGGAAAGTGAAAGCGTGCACAATCTCTTTGGAGCTAATCATAATTAGCCCCAGTAACAGTTGGGCCATTTTTTTTTTTTTTTTTTTTTTTTTAGTTCATTTATAGTCAGATTCTACAAAATTGAAAACATCCAACATCTGGGCTGAAAACCTTGTACGAAGCCAGAAAGCCCCCCAAATGGGCATGTGTGGGCTTTGGTGACAGAAGAGCCAGATGTACTTTTTGCCTCAACTACTCTTTTCAACCTTTAGGAAAAAAAAAAAAATTATAATTGAATTTTCATGATTACAAAACCCCTTGATTTTCTTCTCTAATTTTTTAAAACCATCTTTTCTGATTAGTTGTAAATTTCAGACTCTCCAAAACAATCAGAAATTTCTAGAAAAGGAATCTCTTACCAAATGTATAAAAGCATTTGGGGGTCCAGTTGTAACCATGTAAATACTTTTACAGGGACAAATAACAGTTAACATTTATTGTCCCTACATTATGGACAGGCCCTGTTTTAAGGACTTAAGGGGCATTATCTCATTTAATCTCTGCATGCACTCCTTGAAGTAGGTACTATTATCTTCTCCATTTTACAGTTAAGGAATCCAAGGAATAGATAGATTAAGTAATTTGCCCAAAGCACCATTAGAACAGAAAGAAAGCAAAGCATTTTGGTTGCATCTTTATGCTTGAAGGAAATTTTCACTTAATTCAACCTTATTACAGCAAGACTCTAAGACTATCTTTGATATCGTAAACTTATTCCAACCAGATTAAATGCTCTCTGTTCTGGGAAGAGTTGCGCAGAGCCTTTAATACAGCTCCCAGAGAGCAGTTTAGGCCCAAGGAAACAATCCTGACTTGAGAATTTGCCCCAGTTTCTACCATCTTTTTGGTATTTTGGGGGAAGAAAACACAAACACACACACACACACACACAGACACACACACACACACCATAGAAATTTATTTCAGCTATTTGCTAAAGAAAAGCTGTCTTCAGTTGCTATTGTTTTCAGCATGCCACCCGACAGCATCTAGAAGCTTCCTTGGGGAAGCAGGGGAATTTGCTGGATTGCTAAACAGCCTTAGAAAATCTGCTGGGGACTCCATGGAAGGGCTTTATGAACAAGGATAAAGAGAGTGCATTAGCGTTGCCTTGTTTCATGAAAAAGGGAACACACACAACAAAACTTGATTACAAAATCTCATTTTACAAACTCAAGGTGAGATGTACCACCCTGAGGCAATGGCCTGCCCAGGGGACCTCCACCAGGTTCTAGAGCCTTCTGTTTCCTGAGTAAAAACCTGATTCAACTCCAAGGGCCAGGTTAGATAAAACCAGAAGGGTTTATATGCACAGCATTTAACTTTAAACATTTCTTCATGGAAATTTACAATGCACATCATTTACATATTCAATACCAGTGACAATTTACTTCTCCCATCTGAACAGGGCTTTCAACTATGCCACTTGAACTAAATTAATAAACAGTAATTACAGAATGTTGTGTGAGCTAGCTGTTGATGTTGAGCAGATTCTAATCAACACCTTCTTTTAAGGGCCAATTAAAGCTGAATGTATGCAATATAAACATCTTTGAGTATTTAGACATGAACTGCAGAACAAGGTAAAAAAAAAAAAATTAAAATCTGAACAATTAGACTGGGGATGAGCCAGTCAAACCTGGAGAGATGGACCCTTTTCAGCTGATCTCTAAGGTCATGTTAATTTCTTGAAATGATGAGATTTTTGTGAAAAGAGGAGGGGCTCCAAGGACTAGTTAGGGCAAACCCCATCCGTTTTGAGATTTCTCCAACATCTTGTATTATTTTCCATATGCTTTAAGTTTTGTGGCATTTCTTTTTCAATTGCCTCAAACACTTTTCTCCTTAATTCATGTGCATCTCAGCGAAAATTTAATCTCCATATTTCTGACTCATTTGTATATAAATCCTCCAAGTGTTGCTTGGTATTTAAGAAACCTTTCCCTCAGCCCCATCTTTGGCCATCCAGGAGCTACACAAAGCACAGAGTAGGCCCCAGGCCCCTCTACGGGAGTTTACGTCCCCAATAAACAGAACACACACAAAACACTAGCGAGAGGAATCAGAAGCTGGGGGGAGAAAAAATCAGCCTCTCATCATCAATTGTCCTCAGAACCACTTGCCTCTGCTTCCTAACATGGCAGCACCCTGGGCAGGCTTCATGCCTTTAGGAAAGGGAGTGAAAGGGAGACATTCCAATAATGGTAAAAAGTTCTGGATAATGTACAAAACTGCAAAGACCCATGTATGTGGCAGTGAATGGGTTTCTTCAATAGTTGGGAAAAACTGGTAACCATATTTCTTCCAAAATAGGCATCTCCAAAGGTTGGAATGAGAACAAGGTGCTGTAAATAATACTTTCTACAGAGGAGAAGATGGCCTCCATATGAAACGATGAACCTGGTCCAAGTGGGTAGCTGAGGGCACATTTGTGGGCCTCTGACTTGGAACCCTCCCCTCCCCTTTCTACCTGAGCCCCTAAGGCTGCACCTCTACAATGCCCTGCTTCCCTCGGGCTACCTCACTCTTGCTTTCATAGGCGCACAATTCAACCGTCTTTTCTTCCTTCTTTCTACTGAGATCTCCCTTTTCTCCCTCCTGGACTTGCCTCAACTCTGACTAGCCAAATCATAACCAATCTCAAGCCTAGCTTCATGCTTCTTTTCTGCAGTGTCTGTCTATCTGCCTCTCTGTCTCTGTCTCTCTTTCTCTATCTTTCCCCTCCCTCCTTCTATAATTTTTATTGTCTACAATTTAACCATAAATTGCTTTGCTGACTTTGGTTAGTTACCCACTCCATTTGCAGGTATGTTCATCCTTTCTCTTACCCAGATTACAAACTGCCCAAGGACAGAGATTTTGTACTTACAGGGCTTTACCATGGCACTTATCATAGGACTGTTTATATGAGCAAGTGCTAAACGAATATTTGTTGGGTGAATATGAATGAAGCTTTCTTTAAAGTCAACAAAATGAAAGTCTCTGTTTGGATTCAAATATTTCCTCAATAAAATTTGGAAGTATAATGATAGCTTCTGTGCCAGGCATCAAATTTCAAGATAGTTCTTATTCACTAGTCAATAATAGAGAGAATTATGGAGCTCTGGACCCAGAAGGGACAGGAAATTATTTTATCCCATAGTCCTGCCTCTGAAGAGGACTCTATGAAATATACTCTCGAAAAGTAGTTGCTAAGTTTTGCCCTCTGCATAATCATAACCAGAGTAATAACAACAACAGTAATAATAATGCTCATTTATTGAGTGCTCATTGCAGGAAAGAAAGGGCCCCCCACTGCTGTCTTTCAAGCCTCTCTGAGGCCTGGAAGCCACATTTCTGTGGGTACAAGGCAGGTGTGCCCATGGACTCATGCCACCAAGGAAGATGCCCAGGCTCTGCCGTCTCTCGTCTTTGATACACTGGACCATTTCCTCCCTTATCATATCTCGTCACACTCCTACTGGTTCCTTGGACAATCTCAGCTGCTTCCCATTGCATCATCCAAAATTTCAGAAGTAGGAAGTGAGTTCTAGGGTGGGATCTTAAGCTCTGTGCCGCTCCTGAGCTTTGGTTTCATATGTCTAATCACATGTAGGTCATCTTTGCCTGTGCCTCACTGCTGTCATACAGCAACCTCAAACATCATGCGTCCCCAGATTAATCTCTGCTCTTTTGCTATTAAAGCCATCTCTTTTCTCTCTTTTTCTTTATAGATGGTATCAGTACTCATCCTCCCACCTCTACCAAAAATTTGAACTTTTATCCTTGACAATGTGGTGAGGAGGAAAGACGGGATTTGGGAGTCAAAGAGGACTGAATTTGAAACCCATCTCAGCCACTGACCAGCAGATCTGGGACTGAACAATTTTTTAAATTTCTCTGAATATATTTTCTCACCTGAAAATGGAAATAGATTAAGGAGGCTCTCATATGCTAGACCTTCAAAAATGTTTGTTTCTTTTCTTTCTTTTTCTCTTCCCTCTCCTCCCATTTTTATCCCTTCTTTCCCTTTTCCTTCTCCCTCCACCCTCCTCTCCCCCACTGAAAATCAATCACTGGTCCTGTCAATCAAGCATCCTAGATAACTTCCCTCTTCTCTCCATCCCTGCTTTTATCATCATCTCACTCACAAGAACTCTAAATCTGGTTTTACTGCCTCTATTTCCTCCTACTCTAAACCATCCTGCTCTGAGCAGCCAGTTACATAAATACCTAATTCCCTTATATAAAACCTACCATTATTTCTCAGTTGCTTCCAAGAGAAAACCCAAACTCCTTGGCAATGCAGCCAAGACCCTTCATAATCTATCCTCAACTTACTTTTCCAGTCTATTTTGTTGTTGTTGTTGTTGTTATTTAGTTGCTAAGTCATGTCCAAGTCTTTCGTGACCCCATGTACTATAGCCTATCCCTTTTCCAAGGGATCGTCTCAGACAGTAAAGAATCTGCCTGCAATGCAGGAGACATGGGTTCAATCCCTGGGTTGAAAAGATCCCCTGGAGGAGGGCACAGCAAACCACTCCAGTATTCTTGACTGGAGAATCCCATGGACAGAGGAGCCTGGCAGGTTGCAGTCCACGGTGTCACAAAGAGTCAGACATAACTCAGCAACTAGTATGCACGCACATACTATAGCCTGCCAGGCTTCTCTGTCCATGGGAGCTCCCAGGCAAGAATCCTCTAGTGGGTTGCCATTTCCTCCTCCAGGGGATCTTCCCAACCCAGGGATCGAACCCTGCATTGGCAGGTGGATTCTTTACCACTGAGCCACCAGGGAAAGCCTGTCTTTGATTTGCTGCATATTAATTACAAGATATTGAAGAAAGTAAAGTGCTCAAAGTCTGAGCCTTTAATAGTACCTTCCTCATATAGCTATTATAAAGATTAAATGACTGACATAAGACATATAGGTCAATGGAATTGAATTGAGAGTTCAGAAATAAATCCTTACATTTTTTATGGTCAATTGATTTTCTACAAGGATGCCAAGACTATTCAACAGCAAAAAATAGTCTTTCAACAAATGGTCCTGAAACAACTGAATATCCACGTGCAAAAGAATGAAGTTGAACCCTTACCTCACATCATATATAAAAATCAACTCAAAATGGAACTTAGACCTCAATATAAGAGGTAAACTATAAAACTCTTAGAAGAAAACATAGGAATAAATCTTCATGGACTTGCATTAGGAAATGATTTCTCAATGACATCAAAAGCATGAGATAAAAGAAGAAATAGATAAATTGGATGACATCAAAATTAAAGAATTTTCAGCTAGCTTCAAAGGACCCTGTGAAAGTGAGAACACAACCACAGAATAGGAGAAAATATTTGCAGATCATATACCTGATAAGGAATTTGTAAAGAATATATAAAGAACTCATAAAAGGACAATAAAAAATAACCCAATTTAAAAATAGAGGATTTAAATATGTTTCTCCAAAGAAACACACAGATGGCCAATAAGCACAAGATGCTTAACATCGTTAATTATTAAGGAAATACAAGTAAAACCCACAATGAGATGCACCTTCACATCCACTGAAAGTGAAGTCATTCAGTTGTTTCCGACTCTTTGTGACCCCGTGGACTGTAGCCCACCAGGCTCCTCCATCCATGGGATTCTCCAGGCAAGAATACTGGAGTGGGTTGCCATTTTCTTCTCCAGGGAATCTTCCCGACCCAGGGATCGAACCCAGGTCTCCTGCATTGCAGGCAGACGCTTTAACCTCTGAGCCACCAGGGAAGCCCACACCCACTAGGATGGCTAAAATAAAAGACAGGCAGTTATAGTTGGGCAGTTCTTTAAAAAACTAAGCATAGTTACCACATGACTCAACAATTTAACTTTTATATAAATATCTATTAGAATAAAAAATATATTCCCACACAATTACCTGTGCCAATGTTCATAGCAGCATTATTCATAACAGTCAACAAGTGAGAGCTCCATACATGTCCATCAACTGATGAAGAAGCCAATATGGCACATCCATACAATGGAATATCATTTGGCTTAGAAAGAAAGTACTGATAGATGCTACAACATGGATGAATCTTGAAAAGATGGTAAGTGAAATAATACAGACACAAAAGGCCACATACTGAATCATTTGTTTGAAATGTTCCAGATGGTCAAATCCACAAAGTACAGTAAATTAGTGGCTGCCAGGGTGAGAGGGGTGAGAGAAATAGGGAGTCATTGCTGATAGGTAGGTGTTTCTATTTGGGGTGATCAAAATGTTCTGGAATTAGATAGTGATGATGATTACATAATTCTGTAAGTATATTAAAAGCACTGAGTTATGCACTTTAAAGGAATTGATATATGATATGTGAATTAATCTTAATAAAGCTGTTATAAAAAATTAAAATTAATTAAAAAAATTTTAGAAGATTACATGAGATACAGTGGCGCATAGTGCATACTCTTATAACAAGAGCCTCTATTGTGGCTATATTATTCTTATTCTGCTGTAATGTCCAAATTGCTTTAGCATGAGCTCCTTGAAGATAGGGGCCACAACTTAAAACTTATATTTTGTTTACTTCTTTGCAGTCCCTGCAAAGATATTTGGCATAGAGAAAAAGATACATACCATAAAACTGTAGACAAATTAAAACGAATTAGTGAGTGAGCAAGTGAGGTTGTACAAACATTTTCAGCACCTCTATATTACACTGGACTTTGGCCAGTACAATCTGCAAGAATGCTAACCGTTCCAAGGACCCTCCATGCTATTTACATCCCTGACCTTAGAGGGAGAGATAATAGGTAGCAATCAGAGAAGAGTGAGTCCTGGTGACAATTCTTCAGGCCTTACTAGGCATGACCCTTTCACTGAGTTCCTGTCTGTTGTCCTGCTTTAAAGTTCTTCAGAAATCAACAAAGCCAATTTTCAGAACACAGAAAATCTCAGAGCTAATGAAATGCCAAGTTTTTATTTATTTTTATTCTAAGTCACAACTTTCTCACAAAAAGTTGCCAACTGCTCCTTCTGAGCTCTACTGAGATAACATAAGTTGTAATTTTATAATTCCAGTCTCTTTTTTTACACAGGATTCCATTCTCTCTTCCTGCGCCAATGAGAGATTGGCAATCAGTCATGGAATATTTCCAACCAAGTCTGGATATGACCTAAAAATCCATCCTAACACAGTATTCTGAGAATAGCAACCTGTTAGACTTACCTTAGCTGTATAATGCATGTGTGCATGTGTGCTAAGTCACTTCAGTTGTGTCCAGCTGTTTGTGACCCATGAACCGTAGCCCACCAGGCTCCTCTGTTCATGGGATTCTCCAGGCAAGAATACAGGAGTGGGTTGCCATGCCCTCCTCCAAGGGATCTTCCCAACCCAGGCATCGAATCCGTGTTTCTTACATCTCCTGCATTGGCAGGCAGCCAACTGGGAAGCCCAGCTGAATAACAAATCACCCCAAAGCTAAGTGACTTAAAATAACAACTATTTATTTTGTTTCTCACTGTTCTGTGGGCTGACTAGGCCCAGCTAGATGTTTCTTCTACCCTATGTCGTGATGCTTGGGTCGCGTTATCTGAAAGGTGAACTAGCTAGACTGTTTATGACGACGCGTGCTGACAGCTGGTGCTGGCTGTCTGGGGACAGTTCAGCTGGGCCGTCAGCTGGAAAACCTCAGTTCTTCTCTTCCTGGCTCCTCTGTATCTGGTTAAAGCATATCAGAGGAGCAGCCTCGATTCAAGGGAAGATTTCACAATAGTGTGACTACTAGGAGGAGTGATTCATTGAGGGACTCCATGTAACCAGCTAACACACAGTCTATAGGAACTGGAAAGGAAGATGAATTCTGTTTGCCATTCCTGAGCCTTTGCTATACTTACCTGTTCTAGTCTGAAGCATGCCACGGATCGAGAACAGATGTGTGACAGGACACAGCAGCATGTATGTGCATGTCCTTCTTCCCCTCCCTTCACCACTAATCTCCACATACCGCTTGATGGACTCCTGTAACCCAGTAGTGTTTGCAGTGCTTCTTCCACTCGTTGCCCACAGAGCTTTGAGAGAAAAACCATTTCAGATTGCCTCAGCCAAACCTCTGTTATCAATAGCAGTTCCTATTTCTGGAAGGCCAAGTGTTTTGCTCCAAAAATGCAGAGCAGAGACACAAGATAACCCCCTACCCAGAGACAGGGACCACTTGGGTCTCATTTGCTCTGGGGTAAATGGCAACTGAAAGCTGGAAACTTGGATAAGATGGAAGGGACACCGAGACTATTTCAGCCAAAAGGGACCTTGCCACAGAGTTAGTGAATGGACTGCAGGAGTCTGTGAACCTCCAAAACTGCAGGTAAAACTTTGGATGTCTGTGTTTTTTTCTGGAAAAAAGATCTATATTTCATCAGATGTTTTTTAATTGAGCTATAATGGACATAGCATTATATTAGTTCCAAGTGTATAACATAATGATTTGATATTTGTATATATTGAAAATGGTCACCACAATAAGATTCCCTGGTGGTTCAGACAGTAAAGCATCTGCCTGCAATGTGGGAGACCCGGGTTCGATCCCCAGGTTGGGAAGATCCCCTGGAGAAGGAAATGGCAACCCACTCCAGTACTCTTGCCCAGAAAATACCATGGATAGAGGAGCCTGGTGGGCTACAGTCCATGGGGTCACAGAGAGTCGGACACAACTGAGCGACTTCACTCTCTTTTACCACAATAAGTCCATCCATCGCCAATAAGTTAACATCCATCACCATACACAGTTACAACTTTTTTTCTTTTAATGAGAACTTTCAAGATCCAGATTGTTAAAGGGGACTCTATATTTTGGAAAAGGCTAAGAACTTGATCTCACATAGAAATATGTGGTACTTTCCCCATCACTCAAAAGGCCAACTTACAACTTACCTGAAACCACATCTTCCCACCTCAGATGCAGAAGTGTAGGTTTGATCTGTCATACACATCACAGTTAAGAGCAATGCGGCTCTATTATTCTCCACTGCCTGGTCTTTTTCATGCCTCTGCTTCTGTCCCCTTGCCCTGGTTCTCGTTCCCTCTCCATATCCTTCCACTCATCTAGTGACTCTGTTTTTAAAATATTTTAACCATATCCCTGGGCATGATATTACCTTTTCTAACATTAAATGGGCTATAATAGATAGGATTTTACAACTGGAAGACATTGGATTACCTTCTACCCATGGGGAACTCAGTCTGAGATAAGAACTAGTAGATTATGGAGAAAAACTAGTGCACACTCCTGAGTGCCCTTTGTCTCACTCAGAGGTATGTTTTCCCTTTAACAACCATAAGAGTAGAGATGACATGTTATAGTATATTGCTTTGATTAAATTACTCCAGTGGTTTCTTTCATCACTGTGGAAGTACAAAAATTTCCCCCTTTAGTTTACAGTTTTATTTTCCTTATTGTGTATATCCAAAATGCAACCAGGAGAGGGGAAAGGGTTGACTGTCCCATTATATTGAATGATGGAGCTTCCTTATATGGAAGCACCCACTCACAGACATCATCAACTATTCTTGCCAACTCAATTCAACAAGCAACAAATCAGCCAGGCACTCCTCAGGTGAGTACAAAGAGGAAGAAAAAAATTTTCTGCCCTCAAGTTGCTTGTAGTCTAGTGAGAGAGACAAATGTGAACATAGGTAAATAGGAAGAGGAGAAGGCAGTGGAGAATTAGACTCAAGTGTTAATATCATCAGAGTGAAAGTAGAACAAGGAATTTATTCTTATCTCCCTCTTCCGCCTTCAACTCCTTCTAGGATCTTCTGCTCTTGATAGTTCTCCCTTGTTGCTTTTCTTAAATAAAGAAACCAAAAGAGTAAGAAGTAAAAAGGGGAGAAGAGCCTCTCACTCCAACGTCTTGTCTTTTTTCCTTCCAAGCATCTGTCTTCCTCCTTCTGTTCCTTGGCCCAGGGAGTAGACATTGGCCCATGTGGTCTTTCCTGCTCTAGCTTTAAGTCTCACCCTACATCACTTCACCCTTCAGGCCCCCTTTGGCTCAAGAATCTGTGCTGATCGGCTCACATGTCTACTCTCTGTGCTGGGCCTTAGTGACACAAGGATGAATCCAATCACCATTCAGAGCTTGTTTACAAAACTCTCCTTCTCCTGGGGATCTATCTCGCCTCCATCTTATGTTCCTTTTTTATTTCTCCCACTCTCTCTCCTTGGACTATTTTTATTTCTATCTCAAGTGCTGTTAGAGGCCTCCTATGAGAAGGAAATTATCTATAATGGAACAGGAACATTAAAAGCCTCAGTTTCCTTGGAAATTATTGAACTCATGAGGGGATCACATTAGGTATTGAATTTTGAGAACTAAGTTATAAGAAATTTTGTTTTTCTAACAGAATTATTTTAACACTTGCTCTTTCTAGCTCTTCTTCAGATATTGTTCTTAAACCTCAGCTGTTATAATTTTCTGCAAGCTCTAGTCGATGCCAGATGCTGAAGGAAAGCCTCTTCAGATTCCTGAACGTGAACTAAATCTGTCCCAGGTAGGAAGCCTGGAAGTAGCTGGTACCCACATCTGTGTGTGTGTCTGGGGGCGGGGGGGGGTCGGACAGGGTGCTGCTGAGAGGACTCAGCTGGTCTATGTGGTCTGCTGGGGTGTGGTACAAGCTCAAGAGACCACTAAGAAGAGTTATCAGTTTTCACTCATTCATTTATTCACATAAATCCATTCTGAGTGCCTACTATGTATTAAGCACTAAGATGGATGTTAGGATTATAATGATGAACAAGACAGACACAGTTCCTTCTTTGCTGGACTCTTTAGTCCAGCTGGGAATATGAACAATCAAATACACACTGGAATTCTAATAAGGTGTCCTGCACGTTATGACCATGTGCCTGACCCTGTGCTAGGTGTGCTGTATTTCTTATCTTTACTTAATGTTCCTAACATTTCTATGAGCTAGGGCTTCCACCATAGCTCAGTGGTAAAGAAAAGTGAAAGTGTTAGTCACTCAGTCGTAGTGTCTGACTCTTTGAGACCCCATAGAATGTAGCCCGCCAGGCTCCTCTGTCCATGGAATTCTCCAGGCAAGAATACTCAATCTGTCTGCAATGCAGGAGATGCAGGAGACTCAAGTTCCATCCCTGGGTCCGGAAGATCTGCTGGAGGAGGAAATGGCAACCCACTCCAGTATTCTTGCCTGGAAAATTCCATGGGCAGAGAAGCCTGGTGGGTTACGGTCCATGGGGTTGCAAAACAGTCGGACATGATTAAAGCAACTGAGCACACACACATATGAGCTAAGCACTATTATTCCTCCCTCACTTTACATTGGAGGAAACTAAGACAAAGTAGCAAAATAAGTCACCTCAAGTCACAGAGCTCTGAACCCTGGTCTGTCTGACTCCACAACCAACACCACAGCATCTCACATAAAACCAGAAAGTGGCACCACGCTGATGTCATAAACCCACTGTTATTAGGACCTGAAAGGATAAAACAAAGCAGCCTTTGCAATGTCTCAAGCTACTCGTCTGCAGGGTGGTCTCTTAGGAGAATTAAGAATAAAATAACAACATGCTTTCAAAAGGTTATTCTCTATGACCCAAACTGTTTTCTAGTTCTAGGAGTGAAAAGAATCTCTGCAAAATGAATAAAAATGATAAAAGAATTGTTTTAAAAGAAGATTCTCACTCATTTTCACAAAGGCTGTATTCATATTTCCAGGGCTTTGTCAGAAACTCAAGGCTAAAAAGAAAAAATAAAGTCTAGCTCCCCTTCTTAAGAGGAAAAAAGAGAAAGAAGAGGCTATACATAAAAGCACAGTTTAAAAATTCTATCTCCGGCCAAGGTTAGCAGACTGCCCAGGTCTAGACAACCCCACTGGAACCCAAAATTTGTAAGTGCCCCATGGCTCACTCCCTGGAGTGTGAGGGGACGAATTCCCACAGCTGTTATCACCATTTAGCAGCTCAGAGGAAAGCAGCTATTCTTTGACTTTTCCTGGGAAGATTTCTTTTACTAACAGAAAAGGATAAAAACTTAATTCTTGCAAAAAGAAGAGGTCTTGAGAAAGTGGACCTAAAAAAATAATCCACTCTGACAAAAGTTGCTTCATAAAGAATTTTCCGCTGCACACATATTTGTAGTTGTACATATCTTAACTGGTGCATCGACTGCTTATAGGAATGCTCATATTCTGGTTCCAGCTTTGGAATAACCAACATGATGGGGTTTTGCAAGCCATTTCACTTCCCTGGGCCTCAATTTCCTTTTTCTATAAAATGAGAACATTTGGACTTTATACTTTTTCAGCTGTAATACCCTGTGACTGTGGCCCATGAACCCAAACTAGATAGTTGCTTATCCTGATGATCTTTCCAACAGATGCATTCCCATGGGAAACCAGACTCTCTGAGCATTTATAGCAAGCCATATTTATATCAGTGGGTGGTCACCCAGCTTTGATGGCCTCCTTCATGCCAAGAGAAGTTTGAGATAGGGAAAAACTCAAGAGAAAGTTAGGGTGAAAAATGGTTTGAGTAACTTTCTGACCTGGAAAACAATGAGGTTCATATCAACTGAGTCTAAGGGTGAGGAAACTATATATAATGATCTATGTCATGAGGATAATATTTTTAAGGTATCAATCCTCTGTATACATTTTACCTCTTCTTCTAAACTATGTTTCATAGCAGCCACTCTATATCTTGATCACAAAGGATGTAGAGAAAAATGAATGTCACTTCAGGCACGAGAAAGTAATGCTGTGTTTTGGGGGGAGGGGGAGAAGGAGGGGTCCTCCCACCAGAGTGAAAAGGAAAATTAAAATCTGTCCTTCTATCCCCCTGTGGGTTGTGGGAAGCATAAGGGGACAAAGGGAGAGGATAAATGATGAGTCACACATGCTGTGAACAGTTTCTCTGAGCCAAAGTTCTTCACAGTCAGTCACTGCTGCACCAGTTACTACAAACTTAGCAGCTTAAATCACGTGCATTTATTATCCCCACAGGGTCTTTCCTTAAGCATCTCACAAGGCTGTAATCAAGATGTCACAAAGCTGTGTTCTCATCTGAAGACTTTCTGAGGAGGAATTCACTCAGGATTCTTGCTTCTCATTGACCCTTATAGACCCTCCAGCCCATCAGACTCTAGAATTCACACACAATTCCTAGAGTTCATCTATAATTCCCTGCCATTATCAACATGGCCATGGCCATTTCATCAAGTCAGCAAGAAAAGCCTGTAGAATGATCTACCAGCAAGATGAAGTTTTATATAATGAAATACAATCACAGGGCTGCCCACCCATATGCAAGAAGAGGAGGTTATACAAGGGCATGAAAACCAGGAAGTGGGGATCATAGGAGGTCACTCCAGAGTCTGTCAGCCACAAATACCAAAAGCAAAGAGGCCCTTGTCTGAATCTCCCAGGAGGGATTGTCTTACAGAGTATGGCCCCCACCCTACGCCAGCATATGATGGCCATAGCAGAGCAAAATCATGGTTAAGCTTTGAGAGGGACTGAGTTATGTTTCCTGGAGTTTCCCTTCCTTCTTGTATAGAAAGTGATCAAAAGTTCCTGGATGCTCTAGAGAAGGAACTGAAAGTGACTGACTTATGGGGCAGTTAGTTCACCAGAGGGGTCCTCAGGGAAGAGCAAAATGGCCCTGTGGACAAGGGTAGCCAGGCCAGTAAGCAAGGGGGGAATCACAGCCAGATCTTGGAGGGTTACACAGCACCAGCTGGGTCAAAAGAGAGGCCCTCAGGCCAATACCAAGCTAAGAGAGAAGAATCTCAGGTTTCCAACAGCAGATGCCAGCTGAGCAAGCGCTAACAATACAGGGTAAAGACAAGATCCTACAAGGCCGGTGAAGACTCAGAGAGCAGCCAAGAGCCTGCATGAAGACGCTGGGATCATGCCCCATTGCTATAGCAACAGAGGAAACTCCCCCATCTCCCATCTTGAGTAGGAAGATTTGGAAAACCTGAGCATTTACCTGAAAGAGATCATTTTAAACCAAAGGAGATTGACATATTGTTAATTGGCTCATTTAAAGTTCACGTTTGTTTCCCTGCTTACCCCAGGGCTGAAGGTTCTTGAAAAAAATTCAGTCAGTTATAGAGAAATAAAGAAATTACATTTTCTTTGTACAATTGGATCGTGTGAGTAAATTTGTAATCTTGCTACACCTGCTATGTAACAGACACTATACACATGTTTTCATAGCATTCTCCCACAATCCTATGAGGTAAGTGTTATTATATTCCCATTTTACAAATGAAGTTGAAACTCTGAGAGGTTAAGTAATTTACGCAAGGTCACACAGCTGGTAAGTGGAAAAGTTTATGTAGAACCCAGAATTGTCTGACTCTAATTCTTATGCTCTATTCACTGTACCTCTGTGTTAGTTGGAGTAAACTAAGTCCTGTAACAAGCATTCCCCAAATCTCAGAGGCTTTGCGCAATAAAATTTTGGTTCTTGCTCATTTCACAGTCCAGTGCAGATTGGTGAGGGAGGGTTTGCTCTGCATAGTCTTTGGGAGACTCAGACTTTTTCCATCCTCTGGTTCCACCCTCTTCTAAACTCTCAGCATCCTTTCCATTCAGCCAGAAAATACAAGAGGAGAAACCACTGAGGGTGTGTAGGGTGATTTTATGGGTCAGCCTAGAAATGGCACACATCACTTCTGCCAACATCTATAGGCCAGGACTCAGTGATATGATGCCACCTAACTGCACAGCAGGCTTCCCAGGTGACTCTGTGTAGAGCCAATGCAGGAGACTCGGGTTTGATTCCTGAGTCAGGAAGATCCCCTGGAGAAGGAAATGGCAACCTACTGCAGTATTCTTGGCGGAAATCCTGTGGACAGAGGAGCCTGACAAGCTGCAGTTCGTGGGGTCGCAAAGAACTGGACATGACTGAGTGACTGAGAACGCATGCGCACCCGCAACTGCACTGCAGGCTGGGAAATGCATAGGTGTGCGGCTAAAAGATGAAGAGGCGGGATTTGTGAACACATAGGAAACTTTGCCACAATCCCATAAACTCATAACCTAAAAGATGTATACGAAATCTTTCCCATCTCCTTAACTCCAGAAGAGCCAGATTTTCCCATCCTTATCTGTGAAGGTCAAATTCAGAAAATTAATTTGATAATAAAATGTTAAAGATAGTAGATGCAGCCAGAAAACTTTCACGTGCATCTTCATGATACTCTAAATTTTGCATGAGAATTTTGCAGTGAGTTATCTATGATCTCTTGTGGTTTTATATAAAGGAATCCAGAAGCTGAGGTCCATGAGTGACATGTCCTCTGAGTTGTCTGTAGGAAGAAAGTGAGCAGTAGTTTATTCTAGTTGCTTAATAAAACCCTAGCGTAACCTATGTTTATGATGTGAATATGGCCTGGGTGCTCGAGTTCCTGAGGGAGGTTGTTTTACTATAGTCTTGGAACGAATGGCCCTAACTGACTAGATTTAAGTCACTCAGAAAACTGAGAAAAATATATTTAAATCATAACTGAAGTTACCATGTCATATTGAATTTTGGATTCTGGGAACCGATAGGCACAAGATGAGTGCTTATTAATTTGATCTTGCCAAGAAATTTCTTTTAATGATATCTATAGAAAAACGAGCTTAGAAAATGTGTCTTTGGCTGGGATAACAACAATACTTTTCAAAATCACTGATGTTCTGGAATAATGTAATGCCTGATAAATGCAGAGATAGGATAAATACCTATCCACTTGGGGATGAGTGCCATGTGTTCCTAACTTAGGATGAGATCAGTGACATTGCAGCTGTGGTTTCCGGTGTCCTTCAAATTTCGATGAAGGAGCTGAAGGAGGGCTCATAGAGGCAGAGCAGAGGGTACAGGAAGGGCACTGGTCCACCATCCTTAGTTCAGACGCAATAGTTCTGTCTGGGGCTCTTGTACAAACTGAGTTACCATATAAAATCTGAAGAAAGAATACTAAGGTTAAAGAAGTTGGTAAACCAATGTACTAAACCATGGGACTTGCTTGGGCATTACATGTGGCATGAGTAATTCTGCCTGTCTGTCTGTTCCTGAGAAGGAAGCAAATGGGTAGGTGATGGTGGTTAATTCAGAGTCTATCTTTCTCAAAGGCATTTTGGAGAGTGGAAAGAGTATAGACTTTGGAAGCAAACAGACCTGAGATCACAATATGGACCTTATTAGATATAAACAGTAATATACTGACCTGATGGGATGGTTATGAGGAATAGGAATGATCACAGATTTAAGGGGAGGCTATATAATGCAGTGGTTAAGAGTATGGTGTAGAGCATTGGACTACCTGATTCTAGGTGCTGCCTCTATCTGGGTAACCTTGAGCGAGTTAGTTAACTTCACTGATCCTCCATCTTCTCATTTATAAAATAGATTTAATAATAGTACTCATAAGCTTGTTATAAAGATTAAATGAAGTCTGTAAAGCACTTAGCACGGGGCCTGGCATATAATAAGTTCAGTGATGACAATTCTTACAAATAATTTTTCATTTAAAGTCCCAAGCATAGATCCAGATACACAGAAGACAATAAATCATAGCTGTGACAATTTTAACACAATGCTTCCCCTTAGAAAATGTAAAAACAAAGTGAAGAAAAAGGAAGGGGGCATAGGTTGCTAATAAAGAGTTAAGGAGTGATTATTTTTTTACAAAGTTGAGGATAGGTAGAAAAATTGAATGAGTAAATAAACAAAAGAATGGGGTTATTCATGGGCTTAGAGACCAGGGATAGACATATCCGGGGCCAATTTCATGCTCAGATATAGGTGTTACCACATAAGAGGAAAAGCTGAGAGCTCTGGTATGACTCAGAGGGCCTCATCCCAGAAGCACGGCACTGCGTTCAGACAGGAGCTATAAAATGCACATGACACTCGGAAGCCAGCTAACGCATCATCACGTTACCAGCTTTACTAACCCAGTCCACCCATATCCGTGCCCTTTGGGGATGACCATCCAGCCCAGGACCAGATGTAGGCAGACAGCCAGCACAAAGGCCCAGGAAGAAGGCAATGCTCTAACTGGGGCTTTTGCTTTTCAAACTAACTCCCACATATCATTTAACAGAAAAGTGTATGGTGTCCAGTTGTACAAGGTTCTGCATTAAACAGAAAAAGAGAATAGCATATATGTTAGTATATAGCTCCTGCCCTCAAGTACCTTGGGATCTAAGACTTGTCAGACAACCCTTTTTCTAACAGCCCTTCCATTGGGTGGTAAGATCAGATGGCAATTTTGTCAACTCACGTTTTATCTTCTTAATATAAAAGCCAATTCCTTCAAATTATCCATTAGAGGCAAAAGAGAAAGGAAAAAAAAAAACCTACAGTAACTTCTGTAATCTAAACTGGTTAATTTCTCAAATGAATAATTTAGATCTTAGACATGAAATCATTTGGAAAAGAACTTCTATTTTAAGTAATTTCATTCTATACTTTTCAACCCCAACGGATGCCACTATTTCACAAAACCTCGTGCTTGTCTGTCTTCTAACACAACCATTCAAACTGAGGAGAAGTCTAGGATTAATAGCAGGACAGGGTTTCCTTCCAGTTCTGAAAAGAAAGGGGCAGGACAAGGGTGAACTGTAGCTGGGTCAACCCCTTTAACCTAAGCAAATAGATCCTTGTGGGTGAATGCTCAGGATTTGAGATATTAATATAGAAATGTTATCTGGAGGCTAGATGAACCACCCATCTCCAAAACACTTGAGTACAAAGACCACATCTCCCAACAAAGATGTGATTACGTTTTAATCTCTTTAATAATCAAGGTCATCATAATAAACATAAATTGCCATATACGGTATTTTTGTGAAAGCAAATATCAATAGCAGACATGTCAGACATATGTCAGAGAAGGCACTGGCAACCCACTCCAGTACTCTTGCCTGGAGAATCCCATGGATGAAGGAGCCTGGTGGGCTGCAGTCCATGGGGTCACTAAGAGTTGAATACAACTGAGTGACTTCACTTTCACTTTTCACTTTCATGCATTGGAGAAGGAAATAGCAACCCACTCCAGTGTTCTTGCTTGGAGAACCCCAGGGACGGGGGAGCCTGGTGGGCTGCCGTCTATGGGGTCACACAGAGTCAGACATGACTGAAGTGACTTAGCAGTAGCAGCAGCAGCAGCAGACATATGCACTCATAGAGGTTAGGATTGTGCTTCAAATTCTGGCTCTATCATTTACTACCTCTGTGACCTTGACTCAACTCTGCACCTAGGGTTAATAATCCACAAAATAGCAATAATAACATCACTTATCTCAGAGGGGTAAGATTCAATGATTGGTATAATTCCAGTAGACAACTTAATATAGTATCCAACACATAGTCAGCACTTTTCCTCAGTTATCATTATTGTCAGACAAAGCAGCATAAGTTGTTTTAAAAAGCACCATTATCTCTCTCACATCTCACCTTTCTGACCCTCTCCAGACCCTTGAGACATGAAAAAGAAACATTTTCTACATAAGCAGCTATGAACTACTTCTCTAAGATCTCAGAATCTAGAATCCACTAGACTTGATCTTAAGCCCACTGCTAGCTATATGACCCTGACAAGTTGCTTAACCTCTGTAAGTCTCAATTTACTCATCTGTAATGTAGGGATCATACCAATTACTTTTCAGGAAGAATTTGTATTGATGAAATGAATTTCTACACTAGGGCATTCAGCACAGTCAATACTATTAATATTATTAATATTAATGTTATTACAGTAATAAGCTTCACCTCTCTGGCTTCAGGATCCTTTTTCTCTAAAATAAAGGACTTAGAGTAGATTAACCCTAAGATCCCCATCAGCATTAACGTTTTTTAAATTTCTAAATCTATTGCCACTTGACAGATGCAAACACTGAGTCACAATTCACAGATGACAAATGCAATGGTTTCCCAGACCATTACCCTCATAACTAGACTCTGAATACTTTATCCTATTTTAATTTATAGGCCTACCAGAGGCCTGGGCCTTTTGAATGTTCAGCTGGAATGTTAATTATGGGAAATTCCAGAATTCGTGGCCTAGAGACAAGTTCTCATTTACTCTGTTCCCTGGCACTGGGTACCTTCTTGCCTTGCCTTCAGAACACCAGCTTACTTTCCAAAGCACATGAAACCCAAGCCAGATGGCAATGCCGCCTGGTCCTCGCTGCCCCGGGCCCTTCTAGCCCTGCCAGTCCTCAGAGCCCCATCCCTGAGCTTGTGTCTCTGCTTCCCACCCCTTCCTCATTCCAACCCCAACTCTCAAAGGTGGCTCTAAAGAAAGCCTTCTTTTATACAACTTCCAGAAACACATTCTAAACCCTTTTCTGGGCCTGAGCCAGTACTAACCAGGAAGAACTACAGGTTCGCTTGTTCCTTATCAGATTTAAACACCATCTATTTGTTGGGAAGAAATCATTTTTTGTTTGCCCAAGTTTTGCTTTGCTCATCTCAAAGGCAGTGGCATTTCGCACACTGTAACAGTGCATTGCATCAGCTGACTCACTCGGCAGCTTGTTTGAGGTCTCTCCCAGCTCCAGGGGATGGATCACAAAGCCTGCGCTCCTGGAGGGACTGGCTGAGCTGGGTTCCTGTTTTGCCTGCCCTGCCGCCTGACTTCAGACGTGAACATGATCAGAGAAAGGCTGTGGCTGCTCTGCGATGAGAGGCTCTACATCTCTGCTCAACAATGGGAGGCTCGAGCAGACTGAGGTGCTGGGTGTTTAAAGAAGAGTGAGGGACCAGTAGGAGTAGTCAGAAAGTGAAAAAACAAACTAACAAAAACCCTCAGCCTTCCAGCTCCCTGACTCACCATATTCTTCTAAGTAGTGATCTTCAAGCTCCAAGGGTAATCTCTAGGGGTAGGATTATTTTCAAGGGCAGAGGCACTAATTAACCCTGGCGGGTGAATCAATGGGGAGACAGGGATCAGCCATCGCACACTCAGTTCCTTCAAGTGAAGAGAGGATGGGAAGGCAGATGTGTGCACCAAGCTTGCCCCAGAATGAACTGAGTGATTGATGCCTTAAGAAACCCATGGACTGTAGTGTCATAAACTGTATGACTTTCACGAATCCTTTCAGTTTACCTTCATTTTACCCCAGGGTGGAGGGGGGGGAGGGAGTGAGCAGGCATTCAGGGATCAAAGGATTTTTTTTTTTTTTTAGGTTATACGGTCAGTTCAGCTTAAGAAAGGATAGGATGGCTAGCTCCTGAACCACCCCCCTCCCCGACCTCTCCTTAGGAGGTCACTGTGTGTCTGCTCCGAGCAGGTCAAGAATCATCAGGGTTTGGGGCATTGGCCTGGCATGAGCAGGTGGGCCTGCTTACCTTCCTTCCTGCAGGAAATCCATCCCCTCAACAAGTGAAAGAGCATTTTGCTAGGATACCAGCCAGAGTCTTGGTTAGAAAAATCAGTCTAACTGATTTTTCTCCTCCAACAACTCAACTCCCAGAGAGTCAAGCAATCTGCCTAGTGTAGCAGAAAGCCATGTCCATTTTTATTTGGAGCTATTTAATACGTATTAGCAACACGCCAAGCACTGTTCCATGATCCCCAAGAGCCTTCCTCCCCACTTTGGACTGATTTATGCTAAAACAATTACATACCCTGGAGCTTCACTCCAACGCCAGCTGTGAGGTTCACCCCACAGGACCCTGTGATAAGTCAAAGTGGGAGATCTGCCTCTCCTTGGCATTTCTCAGATTAGGCACCCTGGGTGACCTCCAAGGCAGATCATCTCGTTGCCGAGTTTGCAGGACACGCATCAGGCATGGCTGAGGTTTCGGTGCTCTGTAGTGAGAAGTAAGAACACAACCCTCAAAGTTCACCCAGTTCAAGAGAAACCAGCTCCCCAACTCAAAGGCACTCTCTGGTCCCAGTGGAGGACACTGATGGAGGCCCTGGGCCCTCAAATACTATTAAGGCAAAGGCCACTCCAGTTCACCTGTGCATTTCTACTCCTGCAATGTGAATCAGGTGCATCTCAAGAATCTGTTGTGCTATTTCTTAGACTCCTCACTTCAAATTTCCCTGTTGATGTAATTATGTAGTTGTGGTCATTATTATGTAACCTGATGAAATATGAACCCAGAAAAAAAAAGGTTGTTTCTAAGAAAATGAAGTAGAATTATCTGGAAAGAAGTGGTAAGGGCAGTTACTAAAAAGAATTACCGCCTAACGAGGTGTGGGCAAGACAACTGTAAAGGACTGGGGCAAAAGAGTAAAAATCCACAACGGTTCTGATTCAGACTGCTTCACAGGGGTCTTTCAGTCGGCGTCACACGTTGAAGGAGCCTCAGCTGGAAATCACAGCTATTGAGTTGTGGGAGTGACCCATACAAAATGGTGGGGGAACTCCAGCCAGCGGACTTCTATTCAAAGGAAGAGCCTTGGCCCTATATATTGTTTAAATTAAAAAAAAAGGTACTTAAAAGTACATTTATCACGTTAAGATAAAATTAAAACAGTCAAGGTATAAATGTATGTTTGTCTGTAATTCTCCTCTCTAACTGATTTTTTCAGGTAACCAACTACTGGTCTGAAAAGAGAGCTTCTATTGTACTAGGAGATAAATATACCAGCTTACAAATGGCCTAGAGAATGAATCAGACAAAAGAATGTGCCACCACAAACCTGAAAGACTTTTACCTCCTTAATAAAGGGGTCTTCTCTCTTTCATTCCTCCCTTGGCTCCATCATTGAGTTTACCAATCCTGACACACCTCTGTGAAGATCGCATAGCAGGCACTGGGAATGTGGCCAAAAGCAAAGCGAATGAGGCATCCCCACGGGGCTCATTTTCCAGAGTCCCTCCTCCAACTTGAGCTCCCCCTTTCCCCTCCACCTACCACCCTAGCCAGATACCTCCTCTGCCAACTGGGACCCCTTAACTTTGCTTCTGTTGTGTCCTTTCCCTGGAACCCTCTACCTCCACCCTCACTCTTCCCAGCCTTCCCATCCCACATGCCACCTCTTCTTCAGAGTCTGCTCTGGTCTCCCCAGACAGACCTCTTCCTGCTTCAAGCAAACATTTTGTTTGTTGCTCCTGTATCAATTTACAAATTTCTACCATAGACTTAATCCCTTTCCTGATTTTCAAGACCACTTAGGTCAATGACTGGGACTCCTTCATTTTGGCATCTCCACAGTGTCTGGCCCAGGATTTTTTTTTTTTTTTTCTTATAAATTTTAATTTCTGCTTTGGTTACCTGAGTCTTACATATAAAGATTAACTAAGCATAGGAGATGATCAAGGAAAAAAATACCTATTAACAGGTTATGAATGTGTTTTCTTATCCCTCAGAAACACATTTAATTGACTATGCAAACTTCAAAGCATCTTTTATTCACCAGCTAGTTTGCAAGTAATACAATGAGATCTGCTAAAAGGAAAAATTCTTTTGGAAGTTTTATTTGTTTGGGAAACTTGCATTCTATGGAGATTTTCCTTCCTGCTGGAAAACATCTGGATATAAAATGAAGAAATTAACTTTTTCCTCATATTTCTAGAAATATTATTCTTCCAGGGGTTTTGTTTATTCTCACATGCCCAGATGGAGAGGTAAGGGACTAGGAAGTATGTGATACATCTTTGGAAAGTTGACAATTCTAGAAGCATCTTTATAAGAGCTGTGAATCTGCCTTGTCATAACCCAAGCAACTGTAAATGAGAATGACCTGAGGAATTACTCAAGATGGCCATTTCAAATCACTATAACCTTTAGCCCTACAAACCAAACACACTTACAGGTGCCCAGAATTGCATGTCTATAAAATACAATCATTTCAAAAGATAATGATCACAACTCAGTACTGTTCTTTATGTTGTTAATGAGAATTGGTCAGTTACCGTGCTGATCCAAGCTGTGTCTGCACAGCTTTGGCTAATGTCCTTGCTTTGTGCGCTATGCAAGTAATTTATGCCTGGGCAGATGTTAGTTGACCTGCCTTTATAAAGGACTTGGAGGGAAGCAGGGTCACACAATAGAAAGATCATGGGCCAGGGGCCAGACAGCCCAGGCTCACATCTAGCCCTGCTCCTGGCAGAGGTAGTTTTCTCATTTGCTATGAAACAAACTGGCAGAGGTAGTTTTCTCATCTGCTACATGAGGAAAGAATATTTACTTATCAGGTGTGTGGTGAGAAATAAACCAGATACTGTAGGCAAATGCCTATACCTAGAAGGTAGCTATGGATGTCTGAGTGAATTCCTTACTTTGATTGACACTTGCTGCTCATAAAGTATTTGCACACTCAAATCATTTGAGTCTCCTAAACTCCTTGTGAGAGAGGTAAGATAAGGTCTACAGGTTGAACTGTCTGACTGGCTAATACTTGACTATTTTGATCCACTAAAATGGATTATGGATCGACCTAACATTAACCCCATCTTGAAAGTGAAAGTTGCAAAAAGTGTCCCATTCTTTGTGACCCCATGGACTGTACAGTCCCTGGAATTCTCGAGGCCGTAATACTGGAGCGGGTAGCCTTTCTCTTCTGCAGGGGATCTTCTCAACCCAGGGACTGAACCCAGGTCTCCCACATTGCAGGCGGATTCTTTACCAGCTGAGCCACCAGGGAAGTCCAAGAATACTGGAGTGGGTAGCCTATCCCTTCTCCAGGGGATCTTCCAGACCCGGGAATCGAACCAGGGCATCCTGAATTGAAGACGATTCTTCACCAGCTGAAGCACCAGGGAAGCCTAATTCCATAGATAGGGAAATTGCAAAACTCAGTAGTCTGTCTCCCAGACAAGTGTCTAGTTCCACCAAGTGGTCTGTCACCAAAGGGTTGTTGTTCAAAATGGAAAAGACAAACATGCCAAATATAGGCAAAGACTATAAGCAGACATTCCACAGAAAGAACCCAAATGGCCAATAAACACACACCAAAAGAGTGGGCAAATTCACCAGGAATCAAGGTATATAAATGAAAACAAAAGAGATAGAACAAAAGCAAAAACAAACAAATGGGACCTAATTAAACTTAAAAGATTTGTGCAGCAAATGAAACCATTCACACGAAAGGAGAAGACAAACTACTTAATGGGAGAAAATATTTGCAAATGATATGACCAATAAGGGTCAATATCCAAAACATATAAACAGCTCATACAACTCAACATCAAAAATACTGATTTAAAAATTGGCAAAATACCTGAATAGACATTTTTCCAAAGAGACATAGAGATGGCCAACAGGAACATGCACAGATACTCAACACCATTACTCATCAGAGAAATGCAAATCAAAACCACAATGAGATATCTCCTCATATCTGCCAGAATGCTTATCATCAACAAGACCATAAATAACAAATGTTGGTGAGGATGTACAGAAAATGGAATTCTGTGCATTGTTGATGGGAATGTAAATTGGTGCAGCCACTGTGGAAACAGTATGGAATTGCCTCAAAAAGCTAAAAACAGAATTATCATTCGATCCAACAATTCCACTCTTGAGTTTATATCTGAAGAAAATGAAAACATTAATTAAAAAAGATATATGCACCCCAATGTTCATAGCAGTATTTTTTACAGTAGCCAAGATATGGAAACAATCTATATTCTTCATTGCTAGATGAATGGATAAAGAAAATGTGATCTATATGTTTATACATATACACACATAATGGAATATTATTCAGCCATTAGAATGAAATTTTCCATTTGCAACAAAATGGATGGACTTGGAGGGTATTATGATGAGTAAAATAAATCAGACAAAGACAAATACTGTATGCTGCTGCTGCTGCTAAGTCACCTCAGTCGTGTCCGACTCTGTGCGACCCCACAGACGACAGCCTACCAGGCTCCCCCGTCCCTGGGGTTCTCCAGGCAAGAACACTGGAGCGGGTTGCCATTTCCTTCTCCAATGCATGAAAGTGAAAAGTGAAAGTGAAGTTGCTCAGTTGTGTCCAACTGTTAGCAACCCCGTGGACTGGAGCCCACCAGGCTCCGCCGTCCATGGGATTTTCATAAAATAAAACAAACTAGTGGATATAAGGAAAAATAAACAGACTCACAGAGAACAAACTAGCAGTTACAGTGAAGGGAGGGAAAAGGGGAGGGACAAGATAGAGGTGGGGGATTAAGAGGTACAAACTACTATGTATAAAATAAATAAGCCACAAATATATATTATACAACACAGGTAATATAGCCAATATTTTATAATAAATATAACCAGGTGTACTGTGTGTTAGTCGTTTAGTCATGTCCAACTCTTTGCAACCCCATGGACTGTAGCCTGCCAGGCTCCTCTGTCCATGGAATTCTCCAGGCAAGAACACAGGAGTAGGTAGCCCCATTCTCTCCTCCAGGGAATCTTCCCAACCCAGGGATCGAAACGGAGTCTGCCTCATTGCAGGCAGATTCTACAACTGGAGTATTACCTTTAAATATTGTGAACCACTATGTTTTATACCTAAAACTCATATAATATTATAAATCAAATATACCTCAATTTTACAAAGTAGAAAAACAAAGCAAAACAAAGTAAAAGCGAGATACTTTTTCCCCTACCCCCTATCAAATTAACAAGCTTTAAATGTTGCCATTCAGCTTTGAGAAGGTATAGGGAAATACACATGCTTATACATAATCGGTAGGAGTGCAAAGCAATATAAATTTTCTGCTACTAGCTTAAATATGTATAAAAATCTTAAAACAATTAGGGGGTCAATGCCCAGGGATTTACCTAAAAACACACCCAAAGATTTGAAAAATCAAAGATGCATATAGGTTATTTACCAGACAACATTGTAAACAACCTAAACATCCAAAATAGAGAATTAATTAAATACATTTAGTAGCATCCATATATTTTTCAGGCAAGTATACTGGAGTGGGGTGCTGTTTCTTCCTCCAGGAGATCTTCCCAACCCAAGGATCAAACTCACATTTCCTCTGTCTCCTGCATTGAAGGCAGATTCTTTACCTGCTGAGCCATCAGGGAAGCCCCATATATTGTATGAACTCTAAAGTCACTAAAATCATCTTTTAGAAGAATATTTAGTGACATAGAAATATTACCTGTTATATTAAGCAGATGAATAGATTTAAACAATATATAGAGAGACAATATAGTTTCAATTTCATAATTAATTACACATACATATATACATACTTGTGCCTATTTAAAAATTCAGAAAGAAATATGCAATCATTTTAACATTTATTCTCACTATGTGTGTGCATGCTCAGTCACATCCAACTCAACATTTATTGTCACTAGGATAAGGAAATAGGAAATGTAGATTTTTTTCTTTTTCATACTCTTTTGTATATTCTAGATTTTTCTTAATGAATACATATGAATTATCAGAAAAGAATTTGCAAAATATCAGTAGTTTTAAACTGAAAGTTTACTTTAAGAAAAAAGAATGTTTAAGAGAACAAAAAAGAAACAGTATTCCTCATGCATCGTCTTACCAATTTAAATACTATTTTAACATACTAACATATCCAAAAATTAGTCCAAGCATTACACCAAAAACAGAGGTGCTAAACTTGTCCCATTCAAGACAATTGCAAGCTGACCCAGGAATCAGCAGTGGGATGTGGATAGGGGAAAACAAGGATGTGCGATTTAAAAGTCACCCACCAAACTAACAATTAGTGTTATCAGGCTATTGAACACATGGTGCCTAGGTTCAATGATTGGAAGTCTAGGAAACAGGGAGGGTAGGCAGTTGAGAAGCTTCAAGTAAGGGACAGAATGGCCATCTATTGAGCATATTAGAGGAGCAAAAACAGCCAAAGCTCTCTATTCCACAATAGTCTCATAGCTTTTCTAAATTACTTCTGTTGTGGGTGTTCAATTTTTTTTTCTTCCTTTTATTCCTCACCTATTTTATAATAATATTGGCTCAATCCTTGAATCTCAGGTAGGGCCAGTATGCCCACTAATTGCAAATTCCCTCCCACAACATATAGCAGGGTCTTGGTGGCTCAGACGGTAAAGTGTCTGCCTACAGTGCGGGAGACCTGGGTTTGATCCCTGGGTTGGGAAGATCCTCTGGAGAAGGAAATGGCAACCCACTCCAGTACTCTTGCCTGGAAAATCCCATGGATGGAGGAACATGGTGGGCTACAGTCCATGGGGTCGCAAAGAGTCAGACATGACTGAGCAACTTCACTTCACTTCACTTCACTTCATGGCAACCTTAGCCTAGCTGATAGAATCTTCCAACTGGTTCACTTGTCACAGTGATAGCTTCAGAGGTGAGCATATGAACTCAGTCAGACCAGTAAGTCTTTCCTGGTACTTAATCACAGCTCTTGAAAAATATAATTATTTGGGGCTGCCAGCGACTATCTTGCCTATTCATGGAGGGAGACTATCTGAAAATTAAGCCAAGCAGAGACATGTAAAGAAGACAGAGATATGATAAACATTGTCTGAAGTGCTGGATCCAACTATTCCTGAAGCTAGCTGTTGTTCATGGACTTCCTAGGTATTGAAGCAGATTAATATCCCTTTTCTTAAAAAAAGGTGTAAGTTAGGCTTCTGTTATCTGCAACTGAAATATTCCTGATTAATACTTTCTTTTCTTCTTCTTCTTTTCAGTTTTTTGACTGATGCAATCAGATGGGCTTTGATCTTTTTCTTTTCAAAAGGAGGCCCTGTCCTTGGAAGAAATAGCAGGCACAGTAAAGAGGTCTTATGCTTTATGTCTTCTTTAGTCATTAACATCATGGTATCTAAAGGACTCTATGGATCCATGGGTATAGTGGGAAATGGCTTGATCTAACTTCATAGGTCCAAACTAGTTCTTGTGAGTTCATGAGCTCCATCCCAGTTTACCAGGAGAGTAAGTCAGACAGGGAATTAAAGCAATTCCTTAGCTATTAACAAATTATTACTCCTTGGAAAAACATTAATAGTTACCAAGAGAGGACATAGAAAGGACTCTGGTACATCCCACTACCCCTGCTCTCCTCTTATTCCTGGACACACAGTTAAACTACATGTTGCAATCTGTCTTATAGTCAGATGTGGTGATATGTGTCCAGCCATGAGAATGTTAGCAGAAACGCATTTCCTTTATTCATTCAATAGTTATTTCTGAGCAGCTAAAAAAGAACTGAGGGTGGGGACTGGATCTTTGAAAAAATGTAAAAGAGCAGTCTTCAGAACTTGGACCCAAGGGATAGGGGTGGTGTTATTTTGACTCAAAGATGATGGAAAGGAGCTCTTTTCATCCCTTCTACCATGGTCAACATGATTTTAGGAGCTTGGTGGTGGGAGTGCAAGTATAAGTCTGTGGAAGCTGAAGGGGCCTCAGATAGAAGGAGAGAAAAGTTGCAGAAGTCAGGAGCCAGACAAGGTCTGAGAAGCATGAACATGAGCCGTGCATGGGATATTTGCTGGAGAGTAGCCACCATCTCTCTCACTAGTCAGCTCTACTAGAGAACTAAGCATGTCCTCAGCACACAGTGCCAAGCACCGAGGAGGTACCAGGGCCACAGCAAAGATGAAGACAGTCTCTTCCCCTGAAAAAAGCTATACACAAGGTGTTCTGGGAGCCCAGGGAACCTTCCTGGAAGGCTTCACAAAAGACAGCAACCTTCCAGGCCAAGTCTGTGGGTACAGACAGTCATAGGTGTGTGGATGTGGGGCGGGAGTCTGTGGACTTTCTCCTCTGATGACTTTAATTTTCTCAGTAGAGTGGGAGGCAAGGTCATTAGCTGAGAGTGAGTACGGGGGGAGAAAATCAGTTAACTGAGAGAATAAAAGGACCAGGAGCTAATGGAGTGATTGCCTGGCAGCATTAAGGACCCACTAAAGGTTCATGGTCATGAATTTAAAGTGTGACCAGTCTGCGTGGCTGTGTGTTTTTCTCTAGTCAGATTCAGCTGCATAAACGGAGGAGGGAGAGAGCTGGATTTAAACAAGATTGTGGTTTCACCAAAGAAGTTTGAGCAAATGAGAGAAGGGCAAGGGCATCAACAGTATACAGGGTAATATAATTATCATGATTGAGTATGGAGTCTAAGCCAGTAAGGAGAATGAGGACATCAAAGAGGGGAGGGACGGTGCAAACATGGAAGAACTGATAGATTGCGGTGGTCATATGGTCATTATGGATAAACCACTGGTGGTCAAGAGATTGTTCAGGCTGGGGTGCCATAGATAATAAGCTGGAAAGATAGGAGGTGGGGGCACAGGTAACTGTAAATTGTGCTGTGTTCAGTCACATCTGAGTCTTTGTGACCCCCATGGACTGTAGCCCATCAGGCTCCTCTGTCCATGGGATTCTTCAGGCAAGAATACTGGAGTGGATTGCCATTTACTACTCCAGGGGATCTTCCCGACCCAGGGATGGAACCGGCCTCTCTTGTGTCTACTGCACTGACAGGCAGATTCTTTACCATGCACCATCTGGGAAGCCAAGGGGGCCCAGGGTAAGTACATTAATTTGAGATTACAGAAGAACTGTAATTGTTGGCAATGAGAAGACACAGGGGTGAGTGGCTAAGGTGGGATCTGATCATTGGATAAACCACATCTGGGCGAGCCATGCTAGAAGTACAGATTCATGATTCTTGGGGGCTTGAAGTCATGTTAATACTGAGTATTCTAGAAAGTGCAGAAGGAGAGGAGAACAGGGCTGAGCTCAGAGACTTGAGGAGTTTAACACCAGGCTGAGAGGAGACCAAGAAGGAGGGCAATCAGGAGAAACCAACAGAGAAACAGACTGAGGAGAAAGTTTGCTGGCAGACTAAGACTCCTCAGGAAGGTCAGATAAGGTGAGGACCAAACATGGTCCATCAGACTGGGCAGTAAGGAGTTGTTGGTGAATTTAGTAGCAGCTGGCAGAGTGAAGAGTGAGGAGGAGGGAAAGAAATTGAGGCATCAAGTGTGGACTCTATTCTCTTTGAAGATCCTCAGGAGCAAATCCAGCCAGATGCTCGATTATATCTGACAGTTGGTCCCCTCTGGCTATAAGCTGAACCCACTGATACATCCTACCCTGGAAATGTAAAGTGAAAAGAGAAAATATTGATACAAAACTGACTTCCTAGTTTTAAATCATGCAAACCAGTATGTACACATCAGTATGTACAATTGTCAAGACAACTGACAAAGCCTGGGAAGTCCACCCCTCACTACATTCATCTATCTCTGTTGCTCTCTGTTGCTGTTATATAACCTTAATTTAGATGAGGACCTGCTTGTTTCGGACACGGTGAAACCATGATCATTTTTGGACTGGAATATTGCCCCTTTGAGGAAGATGTGGTGAAGAGGGCCTGAGGGTATGTACCAGATGCAGGTGTGACCATGACCCTATAAGCTGGATAGCCCATCACAGTCCTGGTTGGGCCATAGATGGTCTGAAGGATTCAGCCATTCATCAAAATACTCAAAAGTATTTTCCTAAGGGCCTACTACTTGCTTATTTGAGAAAATCAGAATGAAAGTATAAGCAACCAACTTCATAGAATTGTTGGAAAATATATTGTTAGTAACTATAAAATACACTAAGGGAAAACAAAACCTTATAAATGATACTTTAGTTACTTACTATAGTTGTTTTGAAACCTTCCTGTGCATCAACTGGGTTTAAACCATAAATAAGGAAAACCTACTTCACCTAAGTTACTGACCAAGGCATGTGATAATAGGGGGACTTTAGGATGGTCAATGGAATCATCTAAGTATTCTATTACATGAAATACAATTGTTAATATTAGGCCAATGTCTGGGGTAGGCAAAAAACCCTAAGATTTTCAATAGATGAAGACTGCCACAGGCAGCCCAGATTGCCTTTGTATTATCTGTATTTGATAGATTAGAAGATAATGTGAATGGCCAATAGCACATTCCTATAAGTGCCAGAACCAGGATCAGAACATAAATCTATTTGATTCCGAGGCTGGCCGTAAGTATTGATCAAATCTGCAGGCCACCTCCAGGTGGGATGTTCTCTCCAGCCACCACTCCAGCCATCCACGCTGGGGCTTCCAGACTCCCCCAGACAGACTTGAATTAGCCAACACAGGTGGAGAAAAGCTTTGCAAAACTCTAGACACAAATGAATGTCTTCTAGTCCAGAATGTCTTAAATGCTCACAGTCAGCCTCATGTTCTCTCAGGTGTATCCAGTGTACACAATGATACTTGTTAACTGAGGTTTCGATAACATGAAAACAAAAGAAATTCTCCCCCTTCCCTTTATGCCCTTGTATCTGCACTTTCTAACCCTTCCACGGTTGTCTTTAGTTGAACACACAAGTTTTTTTTTTTTTCCATTTTTTTTCCCCACAAACTTGCTCTTGGATCACAAGACAGAGGGAACCTGCTCAGCTCACAGGACTCTTCCAGTTCCGTGCACATGTTATTTATCTTCTTTGTTTTTCACCTTTGGACATGGGCTTCAGAAAGCCTGTCTGGGTTGCCTGGATCACCTGGGTTCATGTTCATAGGTTCTTTCCTCCACCTGGTCAGTTCTCTGTGGTTGCCTGAGTTATATGCGGACAGAATGGGTCGTTGGTCCAGTGAAGTCTGCGGCAATTTCAAAGGCTTCTTTAGGAGAAGGTGGAGTGTGGTATGTGATTTCAGCTTTTCTTGTGAAGAGGTTCAGTCCAGCCATGGACTAAATCATTTTATCCAGTTTTTAATTTTTTTTTTAACTTGTCCCATTAAACTACAGAACTGGAACCTACTCATGAATGGTTTCTTTCTGTTTTCACTTGAGGAGTTCCTGACATAACAAAAACTGCTAATTAACTGGCTGGGAGACTTTTACAATAGCCTCTTTAAATAAGTTCCACTGTGCGGCCCTCGCAGTCCCAGCACCACACTGCTGATCCCACCGCAATGCACCCTCTATTAAACACACTGTCCCTTCACGCCACCAGCTTCCAGCTTTCATTCGCCACACTGTCATTCTGCTTGGAAATGCCTTCCTTTCTTCAATTTTCTTCCAAAGTGAAGTCATCCCCTGGGGGTGTGACTCCTCCCTCTTCCTTCCCAGACGGGCTCCTCAGTCCCACGAAATCCCATCCCGTCAGCATCCTCCTGGGGACGCAATGTGGGGATTCTGAAGTCCCCTGGAAACAGAGACATGAGGACCCAAGCAACAGGAGCGTCACCTCAATATGGGCTCTCAGACTGAGGGGTGGTTGAACCCTGATCGGTCCTCACTTCTACTTTTTGCTACCAGCCTCAGCAAGGACAATACCAACATCTTTCTGGGGAAAAAGCCCAGTCAGTTCGACAATGAACACAAAAGCCCCCTAACTGGTCTTCCTGTTTCCAAACCTGCCCCCTCCACTCACCTTCCCCCTCCTTCTTCTACACAAAACACCCAGGGAGCACTCCCTGAAAATGTAATTTGATGTCCACCGACCTTAGAATAAGATCCTTATCAGAGTAACACTGTCTAGGGGGACAAGCCTACCTAATCAGGCCATTTCTTACCAAGGTCCTCGTGGTCACTATGGTCCTGCCCCCGCTCTGCCCCTCAAACTCAGCTTCCTTCTACTTTGGGGCCTTTGTCTCAGACGCTGCCTCCTCCTGCAATGATCATCTGCATATGGCTGGTTCTTTCCTTTTTTTTTTTAACTTTTTATCATGTATTGCAGTATAGCTAATTAGCAATGTTGTGATAGTTTCAGGGGAACAGGGAAGGGACTCAAACATATATATATGTATATCCATTCTCCCCCAAACTCCACTCCCATCCAGGCAGCGATACAACACTGTTGCTGGTTCCTTCTTTGTATATGTGGTTTAGCCACTAAGTTGTGTCCAACTCTTTGTGACACTATGGAATGTAGCCCACCAGCCTCCTCCATCCATAGGATTTCCCAGGAAAGAATACTGGAGTGGGTTGCCATTTCCTTCTCCAGAGGATCTTCCTGACCCAGGGATTAAACCTGCATTGCCGACAATCCCTTGTATTGCAGGAGGATTCTCTACCAACTGAGCCATGAGGGAAGCCCATTCTTCATACATATATAAAAATTTATTTATTTATTTTTGTCTGTGCTGGGTCTTCACTGCTGCATGGGTTTTTCTCTAGTTGCAATGAGTAGGGGCTACTCTCTAGTTGCAGTCCACCAGCTTCTCATTGCGGTGCCTTCCCTTGCTGTGGAGCATTGGCTCTGGGCACATGGGTTTCAGTAGTTGCCGCCAGTGGGCTCGGCGGTTGTGGCTCACAGGCTCTAGAGCACAGGCTTAATAGTTGTGGCTCACAGAATTAGTTGCTCTGCGGCATAGGGATCTTCCCCCATGGGGACCTTCAATAGTGATTGAACGCCTGTCTCCTGCATTGGCAGGCAGACTCTTCACCATTGTGTCATCAGGGAACCCCTAGCTGGTTCCTTCTTGCCTTCAGGTCTCAGCTGAGAAGCCACCTCCCCTGAGAGCCCTTCCCTGACCACCAACCACACACACACATACACACACTCAGTCATTCTACTGCACCCTCCAAGTTTATTTTTAATAACAATCTTTGGGGAAGGGATGGATTGGGAGTTTGGAACTAGCAGATGCAAGCTATTATATACAGAATGGATAAACTACAAGGTCCTACTGTATGGCACAGGGAACTATATTCAAATATCCTGTGATAAGTCATAATGGAAAAGAATTTTTAAGAGAATTTTATTTTAAAAATAAAACCAAAACTCTAGATCTAAAAAAATCTTACTCTGCAATTATTTGCTTAGCTCTCCCTGTGTCTCACTCATAGAATGTAAGCCCCTCTTAAAGCAGGGACATCATCAGTCTCGTCACACCTATTATTATATCAGGCACATAATAGATGCTCAGAAAATGTTTCTTGATTGAAGGTGTTGGTGACAGGAGTCATGCTAGGCTCTGAAATGACACTGATGAGCAAGTCCCTGCCCTCTGGGCTCCACAGTTTAGCAGAGGAAACAGAGAGGCAAATGTTATTAAAATTCAGTAACACTTTAAAAGTGCCCTGGTGATGCATGACAGCGGAGTTCCACATGGGAGCTGAGCCCTGCCCTGAAGTTAAAGCATCACGGCATCCAGAGCAAGGATAGGTGGGCTTTGGCAGAGATTTGGTGCTGAAATGGAGCGACTTTGCCCTGAAGTTAAACACCGAACACCAAACTGAAAAAAAGGTGGTTCCTGGTTAAATACACCAACCTTGTTACTAACTCACCCTGCTGTGCACATTTATTAAAGTAGTCTCCAAATAAACAAGTCCTAAAACTAATCAGGAAGTGGAAAAACATAAAAATAATCCCCAGCCCACAATACACACCCATGAAAACAAGAAATAAAGAAAAATGTTCTATATAAAACCCGTGGGGCCAAACTCTGTCCTCAATTAGTGGTGAAGGCTGCCAGCTTAAGTCAATGGAGGTTTTCAGTCCAATAATAGAGGCAGGATTTGGGGTCCACTCTGCATTGCAGTCACTTTTAGGTAATAAATCAGGAATGTCAAGTGGGTGTGTGTTGGCCTCACTGACACAGTAATTAACCCAAATAGCACTATCTTCCACTTTGAGATCCATGGAGTTCATAGCCGCCAAGGAGGTTCTGAAGTGTGTGTGTGTGTGTGTGTGTGTGTAAAAGAGATGCCCCTGCAATGAACTGTCAGGCATCACTGGGGGCAGGGGCAGAGGGGGGACAACTCTCCCCCCATGCCCTTCCCAAATTCAAAAATAATCAAAAATTTCAAGATGGTGACAACAGAGCATTGAACAAATTTCAGGGTCTTTCTGAGAGCAGCGTCTTATATGGCTACACAGGTTGCACACTTACAAAGCTGGCCTGACGGTAGGAGTCATTCTGGAAAGAAAGCTTGGGACCTGGTTTACAGCTTTCTATCAGTGTCACAGCTGACAATTTTTGAGCACTTCCTATATGTTGGGCACTCTTCTAAATACTTTATGTGTATTAATTCATTTATTCTCCACAATAGGACGATGAGATAAGAAGCGCAATTAGCCCTATTTTATCTTGAAGAATTTGAGCTGCCTGAGATCATGCAGCTTTTTAAGTGGCTGAGCTGAGATTTGAACTCAGAGACTCTAACTCTCTTAACCACCTTCTTACCATGTTAGTCAATGTACATGCTATTCCACTGGGTTGACCAAAAAGTTCATTTGAGTTTTTCAATAACATCCTACAGAAAAACCCAAATAAACTTTTTACCCAATCCAATATGTTTTTCTTATTCTGACAAGTCTCTCACTCATATCTCCTAAGGCCAATTCCCATCACAGACTGAATTCAAATATCCACTTGGTGGTCACTACTTGTGTGACCTTGAACAAGCACCTTAACCATTTTAAGGCCATGTTTCCTTATCTGAATAAAAGATTAAAATAGTACCTATCTCATAGTATTGTTGTGAGAACTTACTGACTTAATTGAAATGAAGTGTCAGGTACATGGAAGTACTAGTAAATGTGAGTCACTGCAATGATTGTTACTATTAGTAGAAGTATTATTTGCAAAGCTTACATAGAAGATTTCAAGCTAATTGCAGTTACTTGCTCTCTTTTATCTTATTTGCTGGAATTTCTAGTAAAGAGGAATTTTCAACTATCTTATTTTGCTTAGGAATTTACTCAATAGCCTGATAAAAGCAATAAAAATAATCATAGCTACCATGTATTGAAACTTACCATATACCAGAAACTTTACTTAGATTATGTCATTATTCTTCAAAACCTATTGAAGAGGGTATCAATAGTTAAACAGGGAAAGAATGATGTTTCCAACAAATGATGTTAGGGCAACTGGATATCCATTTATATATGCAAAAGAATAAATGTAGACCCCTACCTCACACCTATAGAAAAAATCAATAAACTACAACACTCTTAGAAGAAAAATAGAAGTAAATCTTGATGACCTAGGGTTAAGCAGTGGTTTCTTAAATATGACATAGAAAATGCAAGTTACAAAAGAAAATATAGATAAACTTCACCAAAACTAAAAGCCTTTGTGCTTGAAATCACACCATCAAGGAAGTGAAAAGACAACCCATAGACTGGGAAAAATATACTTGTAAATCATATCTGCTTAAGGACTCTTACCTAGAACATATAAAGAACTCTTAAAATGCAACAATAAAAGAAGAACCCAAAGAAAAATCAGCAAAGCATTTTCTCCAAGGAATATATACATAGATGACCAATAAACACATGAAAAGATGTTCAACATCATGAGTCATTAGAGAAATGCAAATCAAAATTATAATGTGATACCATTTCACACCCAAGATGCTAAAATCAAAAGGGCACATAATAACAAGTGTTGTTAAGGATGTGAAGAAATTAGAGCCCTCATTTATCGCTGGTGCAATTATAAAATGGTACTACTGCTTTGGAAAACAATTAGGCAAGTCTTCAAAAACTTAAGCATAGATTTTTCACATGATCCAGCAATTCTACTCCTAGGCATATAGGCAAGAGAAATTAAGACATATGTCCACACAAAACTATACACAAACATCCATAGTATTGTTTATAATAGCCAAAAAAGTGGAAGCAATCCAAATGTCTACCAACATATCAGATGAATAGGCACATGAAATATAGTATATTCATACAATGGGAGAGTATGCAGAAATTTAAAAAAAAGAATAAAGTACCAATAGATGCTACAAAATAGATCAATCTTGAACACGTTATATTAAGTAAAAGAAGTCAGGGACAAAAGATCATACGTTGTATGATTTCATTTATATGCTATGTCCAGAATGGATCTTCCCCATAGCTCAGACAGTAAGGAAACTGCTTATGGACCAACCCGTAGAGATAGAAAGTAGATTGGTGTTTGCAGGAGCTAGACAAAAGGAGAAGTGGGAAGTGAGTGCTAATATGTATGGGTGTCTTTTGGGAGTGATGAAAATATTCTAGAACTAGACAGTGCTGATAATTGGATACTGTTACATATACTAAAAAACACTGAAATCACTTTAAAAGGTGAATTTTATAGCACATAATTTAAAAGGGTAAATTTTATAGTACATAAATTATATCCCAATAAAAGCTATTAAGAAGAACAAAACACCCCAATCCTAATTAGGTCAGTCTCATTTTCCCCGTTTTGTGGACAAGGGAACTGAGGTTCAGAGTGGGTAAGCAACTTGCTCAGGGTCAAAGAGCGAGGCAGTAGGGTTTTCCATTTAAATCACCATGCATCTCATTTCCACCTCCATGTCTTAACTGCCTCCAAAGCTTTGGAAATGAAAAAAAAAAAAAAAAAATCCCTCCTCAAAAAGAAGAGCTTCCAGTCACAGCTGGCTTAGATCTGAGGTCACTTAACTCAATCTTCATTTTCCCAAATTCTTTATGCCAGCTTGATCGTAGGTTTCGGGCAGATGGACAAGGGGCAAGGCACACGAGAAGTTTAGGAAAGGTCATAAACCTGTGTCAGTGTGACCACCGACCCAGACTGTGGCCCACTAGCTCCGATCGAGACATCTATGCCAACAATCAATAGTAATGGCAGAGGTTCAATTCAATTGCTCACAAATCCCCATCCGTCATTAGGACAGCAGAGTGACAGAGCTGGCTTCCTAGGACCTGGTCTGTCACATTCACAGGCTTAAGGCAAGTAGATGGTCTTTGGCCCTTAATGATTCTCCATTTCAAAGCACTGAAGCTTCCCCTGAAGTTGTGTTCAATACATCCTCCTATTATTTATTATACATAGTGCTTACTGTGTGCTATATGTCATAATTATCTGCTGACCTGTCTTCCTCTACTGCCTCCTCTGTGCAATTCCTAAAGGGAGGACTGGGTTCTATTCATCTGTAAATTTCCAACACCATGGAAATTTCCCATCACTTATTAACAAAAGTTCTGATACCATTTCCTAAGTGTATACGGTATGCCAGGCTCTGGGCTAAAGTTTTATGAACCTGATCATGTTTTGATTCTCCCAATGACCCCATGAGGTAGAGGCTATCACAATCCCAATTTTATGGCTGGCGAAAGGCAGTCCAATAAATCTTTGAATTTCTCTAAAATTTATTCTTAGTCAGTGGAAATATTCTTCTTTCTAGCTCACAGACATGGTAAAGACTTGGCTCTGTTTTCATTGATTTAGATTTTCCCAGGTGGCGCAGTGGAAAGAAGCTGTCTGCCAATGCAGGAGATGTGGGTTCGATCTCTGGATCAGTAAAATCCCCTGGAAATGGCAACCCTCTCCAGTATTCTTGCCTGGAAAATTCCATGGACAGAGGAGCCTGGTGGGCTACAGTCCATGGGTCACAAAGAACCAGACACAACTGAGCACACACAAACATATACACCCAGTAGACAGAGATGCCAGGCAGGGTGAAAGCCCTTGGAACATAGCAAACATACAGCACGCTCTTGGATTTGATCATAAACACAATCCCCAGGGTTGGCTGCCTAAATTCCAAACCTTCCATTCACAAGACAAGTTTATACAATTGTGTACTTGAGAATGACCTTTGCTAGGATTTCTATTATTACCCTAAAACCAAGTGAGGAATGGTGATGTGTTTTTAAAGCCTGAGTAATTTAGCTGAATGTCTTTGTTTTTCTCTTTGGTGGAGGTTGAAATGTTTTCCTACTATATCAGGTTATTTTTCTGACTACAGGCTGTGGTACCCACATTCTGACAGTTGGTAACAATTTTCTGGAATTTAGGAGATCACCTTCAGTGACTAAGGCAAGTCAAAAAAAAAAAAAAGGACTATTGTGCTATTCACCAAGAATTTGAGGTGTTCTGCTTATATCCCAAGCACTCATAACATCAATTTTTAAAATCAGCTACCCAGTTCAAAATCCATCAGCCAGGACTTGAAAGATGATCTCCCATTCTTTCTTTGTGATGGCAGCCATGGACAGGATTCCCATGCCTTTACCATCCCTCCATGGCACTCATAAAGGCCTATTTTAAAGGGCCTTCCAGTTTCAGGTTCACACTCAGGGACAGAATTTAAGACAGCGATTTTCACTAGCATGCACCTGAGAATAACCAAGAAAGGCACGAACTATTCCCACGGCCACCTTCTATTGGCCCAGTGTGCCATCTAACATTACCATTTGTACCCCAGGCAACCAGGTCCCCAAGATTGTACTGTTGTTGCCTGTTCCTGCCTCACTTTACCGCCATCTAGAAGGTAGGATTTTCTTGCTGTGGTGATGTGGCTTTTGGTGGGAAGGTTGGTATAAGGGTTCTATTTTTGTGTAAGCTTTAGCTTGGGATATGTATTTGTTCTGCTTTACTCCATTTGGTAGAGAGAGGTTTATGAAACAGAGTTTCTTTTTGTCTTTAATGCGTGCCCTCTTTTCTTGGACCCTGCCTCCCTTCTGCCTCTTGGTTCTCTGTCTCTCCTAATCTCCTTGCCCCTAGTAACTCAGCACTCCCATACTACCAGCTAGATCCCCTAGTCTGCACATGACCCACGGAGAAAAACGATGAGATGGGAGAATAGAATGCTGGATGTCCTTCAAGACCAGTGCAGGCTGGGTTGGTCTGGAGAAGTCGTGAGCTATTGGAAATGAGGGTAACCTACATGCCACTCAGAGCTTTGTAGGTATGAAGAAAACTGTCCACAACCCACCTAAACAATTCTGTGGCTCCACCTTCTTAACTAGCTGCCTCTATGCCACACACATCATCCCTGGCATGGAATCCAGTCCCTTCTTCATTTTCCATAATCAAAATGTAAATGCTCTTCACCCAACCCTTTCACAAGTTTATAAAACTCACTCTCCCTCCTCCCACTTCTGCTCATCCTCACCCAGCTCCCACATTCCATTCACCCAGCTCCAAACTCTTTTCCGTTTATCACACGAAGCAGCTTCCCCTCCCTTGGCACCTGCAGGGGAAAGACACCACCTCCTGAGCATCCATTAAGGCACTTCTTGAGACGCAGATACTTCTCTTCTCAAAGAAACTGCATTGCCAGATTATTAAAATAATAAAATTTTACCTGCCCTGTTACCCTTGGAAACCCTGGGATTGTTCCAAAAATGGAAAGAAGTTGTGTTTTGCTGAGATGCTGTTGGGAGTAAAGATGAAGTGAAATCATAGGGAGGGAAGACAGGCAGGGACTGAAAAGGTAGATGAAGGCTTAAGCTGCACTGATGCAAAATAAAGAAGAGAAGGGAGGAATGCTCAAGGGGAAGAAAGATTAGTGGTTGGACGTCTATGGGAAAACCTTGGTGACAAGGACATCAAGGCCAGGACAGCAAGAAAAGCCCTCACTGAAACTAGGCTTCCCCAGGACTACTTCTCAGCTCTGTGGAGACCCATGAAGACTCACCCCCAGTGTACCTGGGAATCTGGGCCTCTTGGACCACCAGAGTCTTCTCATCCATTGCTCCTGAGCCATGGGTAGGCCCTGCTGCAGAAATGAGGCATTTGACAGCTCAGCCTTTGAACTTTGGGACCGTGGAGTCTTACAAGAGGCTTCAGAGTGCTCATTTCCCTCAGCGTCATATGTTCCCTGAAGCTTCACGAGCTGATCTCAGCAACACATGAGCTCACTCACTGTGGGCAGGGGAGTGTGAGTTCCATCCTGATTAAGCAGCTAACTAGTTGTGTGACCAAAGGCGATTGTGGGATTCTCAGTTTCTTCACCTATCAAACGAAGATAGTAACACCTGCCTTACAGGGATCATCTGGGGGCTAAAGACAGCCTGGAAGATACAGGCCTGACCCAAAGTGGTGCTCAGTATATGGCAGCTGGTTACGTATATGAGTGTATGTGAATCATTTATGTTTAATTATCATTGCAAACAATAATAAAAGTCGCATGTCTCATTAATTTTGTTGTAGGTTTTATTTAACTATGTTATGACCAATGGTGTGTTGATAAATATACACCGCTCATTATAGTTAAATTATAACCAGATGGAGGGGGTGGGTAGCAGGAGTCTGATTTGTAGCACCAGCTGACTTCCGTGGTGCCAATACTCCCACCAGGGCCTCTTTCAAACCACCACAGTGACGTCATTGAGCACAGGGTTGGAGAGAGATGGGGTCCATCCGGAGCCACATGAGGGCCTCCAGCACATCTCCTGACTATGACACTCCAATCATCAGACGTGTTCAGATGTCATTTTTTTTTTTTTTTTGTCTGTGATAAGTCTTCTTTGAGGCAAGGACTATTCTCTAGTTGTGGGAGACAAGGGATACTCTCTAGTTGCAGTGCACAGGCTTCCCACTGCAGTGGCTTCTCTTGTCGTGGAGAACGGGCTTTCGATCACACAGGCTTCAGTAGTTGCGGCTCCCGGCCTCTAGAGCACGAGCTCAGTACTTGTGGCGAAAGGGCTTAGTTGCTTCACAGCTTGTGAGATCTTCCTAGATCAGGGATTGAACCTGTGTCTCCTGCATTGGCAAGTGGATTCTTTACCACTGAGCCAACAGGGAAGCCCCTAGACCTCACATATTGATGCTCACAAATGCACTTACAACTTAGAAAAGAGGAAATATTGTATAATATTCCTGCTAAGTCTAGGATAGCCTCTTAACAGGAAGCAGGGCTTGCTCTTTACTCCCTGTATTCCCGTGATCCCCCACGCTGTCACTTCTTGTCACCATTTGTGTTTTCCTTATTTTTAAAGAAACAAACCCCTAAGGTGTGTATGTGTGGGTGTGTATGAGTACACATATGTGTGTGTGCACTGGCCCAGAAGTTTACCACCCTCTTCTTTGACAATTCACATACATATGAATTCTATTTGAAAATCGACCTTGATTAAACTAAACTCATCTAATAGCTTGTGCCATCCATTTAATGGTAGATAAAATAAAGGAAAATTACATTCTTCTTCACTTAAACACTAAGCTCTTTTAATTGTTTTATTTTAAAAAAAATGAATTTCCCCCTGTAATTATCAATATATCCCCATCACCCCAGGAAATAAAAAGACTCCTTTCAGGGGCATTTTTAACACCTGTAAATCCCACAGATGTTAGAATGAGTCTGTGAGAGCTAAAGAGGAAAAGCGCTTGTTTTATAGGCTGGCAGTTTCTCAGTTTGCTTTTTATTTTTTAAATCCTTTCATTGTATTTTTGATTAGTCCTGGATAAATAATGTTTGGATTAAAAATCCCTACTGTATGATTAAACTCAGCATTCATGCTGCCAGTTTCCCAGGCTGAGCATTTAATAAAAACACACCTAGCTCTCAATGCTAAGAACCAAGATGGTCATATACAGAACTGAAGGGACCTCATTTTCACTTTGCAAAGGAACACAGTGAGGTCTAGAATGATACCATGATTTTCATACATGGGGTTGTACAACCTTTTACACCATTCTGGACCATCACAGCTACCCCTAACCTTCACATCCTTATTCCCGGGCATGTACACACACACACACACACATATGGTGGCATGTACTGTTGAAACTAAAACATTGGATATCCTAAAAAAAATACAAAAGTAAAAGTTTTAATACCAATCATTTATTTCTTCAACAATTATTTACTGAACATCTAAATCTATCTACTGGGCACTGCCATTTTGATACCTCATATTTTAAGCTTATGATAGATATTCTTTTCTTCTGCAGATGGAAAGAAAGAAAGCACTTGTAGACTTGCCTGTTGAGATCACCAGAAACTTGACTGCCAAGATAAGATATCATGAGGTTCAGATTTACGTTGATAACAAAACCTGGGAATTCTGTTCTCTGTTGTTTTTTCATTTAACTCTGGACTTTACAAAGACACCAGAGGACTTGCTGAAGTGATCAAAGCCTTACTGTGGAAGAGAACTCGCTATGGTTTGCTAGGCAGTTAACTAAAACATGATTGTGGACCATGAATTGTTAAGGTTTCCCCCCATAAGTCACTCCACCAATGGAGACAGACCGGTTTCTTGAATTAGACAGTTCTAAGAACATATTCAGGTCCAACACTTACCTGCTAGGTGAACTTCAGCAAGTTAATTCACTCTTCTGAGCCTCAGTCTCCTCATCTGAAAAATTAAAATAGTCCCACTGAGCTCCAAGTCTTGTCAGGAGAGAAAATGTACCCATGTAGTAAAGTTTCCAGCATACCCTCCCCCACTCTTCACATGACCCCCTTTCCTTTCATCTTCCCTATTCCCCACATGGCAGGGGAGTGCATAAGAGTAAGAAAATCCAGGGGGATGAAAAGGAGGAGGGGATGAATGCAAAAACATAGGAGCTGGGGAATGGTAAAAGAATGGCTTAGATGCCAGGAGCCAAAGAATAAGAAAGGGAGAGACTGCCAGAAAACAGCAAGTAGGTCTCTCTGAGATCCCTCCTTATGCAATGTCAGCAGCTTCAGAAGAAGGCCTTAGAGAAGCTTCAGGCTTTCTCCAACCGAATCTTGAAGATCACCTGGTATCACTTCCATTGCATCCAATTGGTTACAAGAAAGTCATGAGGCCAGCCAGATACAAAGGTGAAAAATTAGATTCATCCTTGAAGCTGGAGGGCAAACTCACTTTTAAAAGACATCTGGTGGCTAACAAACACATGAAAAGATGCTCAACATCACTCATTATCAGAGAAATACAAATCAAAACCACAATGAGGTACCATTACACGCCAGTCAGAATGGCTGTATCCAAATGTCTACAAGCAATAAATGCTGGAGAGGCTGTGGAGAAAAGGGAACCCTCTTACACTGTTGGTGTAGGGAATGCAAACTAGTATAGCCACTATGAACAGTGTGGAGATTCCTTAAAAAACTGGAAATAGAACTGCCATATGACCCAGCAATCCCACTCCTGGGCATATACACCAAGGAAACCAGATCTGAAAGAGACACGTGCACCACAATGTTCATTGCAGCACTGTTAATAATAGCCAGGACATGGAAGCAACCTAGATGCCCATCAGCAGACGAATGGATAAGGAAGCTGTGGTACATATACACCATGGAATATTACTCAGCCATTAAAAAGAATTCATATGAATCAGTTCTAATGAGATGGATGAAACTGGAGCCCATTATACAGAGTAAAGTAAGCCAGAAAGATAAAGACCAATACAGTATACTAACACATATATATGGAATTTAAAAAGATGGTAATGATAACCCTATATGCAAAACAGAAAAAGAGACACAGATGTACAGAACAGACTTTTAGACTCTGTGGGAGAAGGTGAGGGTGGGATGTTCTGAGAGAATAGCATTGAAATAAGTATACTATCAAGGATGAAACAGGTCACCAGCCCAGGTTGGATGCATGAGACAAGTGCTCAGGGCTGGTGCACTGGGAAGACCCAGAGGGATGGGATGGAGAGGGAGGCGGGAGGGGGGATCGGGAAGGGGAACACATGTAAATCCATGGCTGATTCATGTCAATGTATGGCAAAAACCACTACAATATTGTAAAGTAATTAGCCTCCAACTAATAAAAATAAATGGGAAAAATTAAAAAAAAAAGAAAAGATATCTGGGATGGGTCTATCATTGCAAAATAAAATCTATAACTGAGAACTTGGGGGAAAAATCTGATGATCTCCCCATAGTATGTTACCCAAAATATCCAGTTACAGCTTTAAGGTCAAAAGCACTTTTGTCACCATTGAGATATCCTTGCCCGGATCTTAAGCTTTTTGTCCACTCTTTTCAACCCTAGAAAGCCTGCTTCCTGCCATCCTAGTCAGAGGTCAAATAGATGACTCTGCCTGTCCCAGAAGGATAGCAATTTGGGGCATTGATCTATAAAATTTCTAAATTAACACTTGGATCTAAGAAAAAAAAAAAATCTCTGGACATGTAATGATCACTGAACTTCTCAGAAATCCTCAAGGTAGCATGCTATATATCACTGGAACAAATGATTCAATAAGCTCCCAGAGGTGGGAAATAATACTGAAAAAGGGGTGTGCTTAAGTAACCAGAGGGTCACTGAATTGCCTTCTCAGGAAGATGGGGCTGGCCAGCTCAGAACTTTTGCTTTCCTGGGTGGATTATGCAAGTCTGGGGCCTGAACTGAATGGCTCCTGAGAGTGAGAAAGAGGCAAGATGCTGCCGATAGGGGTCCTTCATCTCTGCGCATCCTTCAGGGAAATCTCAGCCACTCCTCTAAGAAAATATTAAATAGATAATTAAAGGGTGATATGCCATTGTCTTGACCTTGGACTCCAGATCCATTATTATCCAGCCATCAAATCCCCTGCCAAAGTAACCCTAGGTCAATATTAGGTGATGGTTCCAAAGTTGGAGCAATGGGCTTAAGACTCAGGTCAGTTCTGCCTTCTACAGGCTTTGCTCTCTGGAGTTTACTCTGTACTCTCAAACCTTCCATCTCAATCTTGATCCATTTTTCTTGTTTTAAAATAAGGACAATAAAAATCCTTATCTCCATAGCATTGTTATATTAACTCAATTAGATAGTGCCCCCCAGCACCGTGAATACTGGAGGTCATGCTATTGCTGTTGGGCGGTAGTGGTATTTTTATCCCTCTTCCTAAGCACTTGCACACCTGTATTCACTGGCCACAGTATAGTCTCAGAAGGACCGGGGTAGATCACCTTTGCCATTACAAAACTCTCCCTGTCTACAGAGAGTTTGGATAATGGTTCCCAAATTAAATCAAGCACAAAGATAATCTACCATCTCAGAACACACAGTACTTGATATCTCTGAGCAGAGAGCTTGCATTCTCCTGGAACCATCTTTCTACCTTGGCGACAGGGGCATTTTCAAATAAATGTAAGTTTCAACAGAGTCAGTGCCAACATTCAGTTGTGACGAAGCTACCAGCCAAGCCAGTGGAATTATTAGGGATGATATTTCAAGAAGACAATAAATGTTGATTGAATGTGAAACTCTGTAATGCTTGAACTTCACTTATCAGCATGGTCTTCTTCAGCATGGGGGGCAAGCCACCTCATTCCAAAAGCCTGAATGTCTTCAGACATCAAACCACCCAGGCTTGTCCTAGGAAAAACTCACGGACCAACGGGCTGCCCTGAAAATGATTCAGAGGAGATGCTACCCATCCCTGCATCTCCTGCATGTTCTCCCCTTTACAGATGTAAACATGCCATGAAATGGGGTGAGACATTTGTGAACCAGATTTGCAGCTGCTTCATTACTCTGCTAATATCAATATTAATTTTTGTAAGGTTCTGTTTTCAGAGCATCCAGCTAGAGGTGCAGCTAGTACACACCCTGGTGTTTGGCAAGGGGATTCATGAGCCTGCTCCAAAGGCACCTCCCTTCCACTTCCCCTGTGACACCATGCACAAATCTGGTTCAAGCCCAAGACAGCAGGGAGAGAGGAGGGGAACTAAAGTCAAGACACTTCTTGCAGGCCAGATCACAGAAGCTCAAAAACAAGTACCTAGGTATTATGCGCCTGCCTCTCTGGTGTTTTTGCCGCCAAGTTCCCACTTGGCCACATGTGCACGTTTAATTAAAGTTCTGCTTGTCACCTCCTGCAAGTCATTAATAATGATGCTCTGTAGATACCAGCCCATCTCAGAGCCTGCCAGAAGCATGCCACTGGACGCCATCTCCCAGCCAGACCATGGTCGCCTAGCGGCTGCTCACATGACCTTCCAACCAGGTTTCAATCCATGAGACAGACCTCAGTACCAGCCTGGTAGAATTCATCTTTGAAGTGAGATTTCTGGATACATCCATTTCATTTCCTTCAACCCACTAATGTTGTGGAGGTTTTTTTTTTTCTTAATTCTATTAAAAAATGCAATTAAATTTGTCTCATGGAATTTGCTCTTTAAAAATCCAGACAGCTGCTTGCTCATGGTGGCATTATGCTCTTGATTCTTTTGCAATTTTTTTCTTCATCTCCATTCCATTACTTTACTGAGGATTAAAGACAGGCTTACCAGATGGCAAATGCCAGGATCTCTTTCCACCCCCACCTCCGATTCAGAAGAATAGTATCATATTGGCCATAATACATACACAGCCCAGGTTCCTCTCTGCAGCTCTTAGAAGAGAGAAGCAATTGTTTCATTTGAATTCATTAGCTAATGTCCAAAACACAATTAAGAGGCAGGAAGTTAGAAATGATTAAAGCTAAGTACTGCTTACAGAAGCTTCCTGGGAACACCGCAGGTCCCCCCCTTCCCACTTTCCCCTCCCATGCCTCAGTTTCTCCCTCTCTTCCATCTTACTTGCCTCCTCCATCATTTCTCAGCCATAAAGCATTCATTAGGCTGGGAAGCAAATGAGGTAATGTCTGTGGAGAGATGGCCGTGCGTTTCCAAAGAAAGACACCATATAAAAAGCATTCTGATTGCTAACAGGGATGCTGAGGACTTGGCCTGACTGGCTTTATAAACTATTTAACTGCCTGCTTCTTGCAAAAACTATTTTTATCACTTAATTACACAGTTTTCTTATTAAATAACAATGGAAAAGCACTCCTCGCTCATTTTCTTGTCATGATTAATTGAATCTGCTTCCCTTTATTAAAAGTCCAGTTATCCTCTGGTCTCTCCCAGCCTGCTAGACTAGTCACAACCCCATGACAGTTTAGCTCCTTCAAAATATTAACCCATTCTGCCTCCAATCTTGTTTTTTTCCAGAATCCTTGAAATATTCTTTCTCTCACGAACATGTGTGTCTGTGTCAGACATTGCCCAGAGAATGACTCCCCTTCTGTATTTTTTCCACGTGCCCTCCACCAACAGGCACATTTTCAGGAGTAGACTGGCTTTAAAGGCAGCGCTGGGTCATGCATGGGGAGGAGACAAGAGTGTCAGAGAGAGAGAGTGATGTTCAGTTTCCAGACAGGCAAATGTGTCATGTGACCAGGACTGGGGAGAAGAAGGAAGAGCAGAAAGGCTAACATCAATGGCATTCACTGTGCTGTGGGACTTTTCTAATATTATTAATTATTATGATTAATATTATTTTAAATTATTACTATGTGCTTATCCCTTGACATGGAAAGGTGACACATGATAGCCCCTCATGGTATCGCCTGAACCCACAGAGAAACACTAGAACCTTGAGAAGAAAAAAACCACAATGCTTGAGGCCAAGTAGTTAACCATAACAATTACAGAAATGGTAACAGAAAAAGTAATTTCATGTGCTTTTTAAAAATTTATCCCTTGTGGTAGGTAGGCAGCCTTGAAAATAACTGCCTCCTAATCCCTGCCTCCCAATATTCACTCCTTTGTGTAATTCCCTCTCCTTGAGTGTGGGCTGAACTTATGGGTCCACTTAGAATGAATAAAATCTACATAAACAATGAGATGTAAAACCCAAAATTGGGTTATAAAAGTCTGTATCTTCTTTCTTTGGATGCCCTCTCACTTGCTTGTTGACTCAGGAAAGCCAGCCACCCTAGGATAAACTGCTCTATGATTAGACCCAGGCAACAGAGACCTGAGCATAGCCATTAAAAAACTGAGGCCCTCAGTCCTATGGCGCAGGAGGAGCAGAATCCTACCAATAACCACAGGAGTGAGCTTGAAAGCAGGTCCTCTCCTAGTCAAGACTACAGTTTAGACGGCAGCCCCAGTGCAACTAGAGAGCCTGATTGAGTGCAACCACTGAGAAATTTGATAGCAGCACTCAGCTAATTCACACCCATGGTTTGGTTTTTCTAAGTTACTAAATTTGGGGGTAATTTTTTAGCCAGCAATGATAACTCATACACAACTCCTCCCCGCCCCCATAAAGTTAATCCAGAATTACATGATTTACTACAATGATAGAGAGAAAAGTGTGCTACTTTCCTATCTTTTACTCATAAAATTATTAATCAATCCAAACCGTTTTTCTTACTGGATATGATCTTAAAAACTTCTCAGCACAACTCTCTAAGTAGCTGCTGCTGCTGCTAAGTTGCTTCAGTAGTGTCTGACTCTGTGTGACCCCATAGACGGCAGCCCACCAAGCACCCCCGTCCCTGGGATTCTCCAGGCAAGAACATTGGAGTGGGTCTCTAAGTGGCTATCCCCAATTAACTGGGTTGGCTGATGAGAGAAAACCTAGTTGCCATTGTTCCCTGAACAGTGTAAATAGAAGACTCAAAGTTAGAAGACCTGATTTCTGCTCGCAAGCCAAGAGACTTTAGGTGAATCATTTATACTCTTTGAACTTCATTTTCAGCTTCAATAAAATGGAGATAATCTGTTGGATGCTTTGAGATACAAGGAACAGAATATTCAACCAAAAATAGTCTAAGGAGGATCCCTCTTCATCTCCAGGCATTCATCTTCAGTGTGTTGACATCTCCCCTTTGGCCACGAGATGGTTATAGCAGCTCCATATCCTCCCAAAATAATGCTTTAAGGCATGAAAAGGAAGCATTCTTGTCTCCTGATTTAAAATTGAGGGAAAATTTCCCACCAAAACCCCTATCAGAGTTCCCCAGACACCACATTGGCCGGATGTGGTTTACAAGCCTATAATTTAAGTAATCACTGACCACGTGTTAAGAGGACCCTGATCAGCTTGGACCACACCCATTTCACCCCTGAGGCTAGGAGAAGAGCCAGCTCTCCTGCAGCAGATGACCTCTGGAGTAGAGCTGGCAAATTTTGAGCTTCTCACTACATAAAGAGAAAAGGAGGAGGCTGCTGACGGTTGGTCCAGGTAGGTAGTGCAGGTTCTGCTAGAATATAAGACATATGATGCTTAATCCAACAAAATCTTATTTCTTGCTCATATTACATACCCAGTGCAAGTCAGTGAGGGCCAGAGGATCCACAGCATAGGGCCATAGGACTGGCTGCAGCAGCAGAGAAAATTTGCAGGAGTCTTTCCTGCTGTGTTACTTTCATGCACAATTCTTTGTCCAGAACCAGCCAATGACCCCACTTAACTGCATGAGGACTGGAAAGTATAGTCTTCCACAGACCAAGAAGGAGAAAAAAAAAAAAGGAACAGGAATGGTTTTGACCCCAATAAGCAAACAACACTGTCTACAGTAAAATTTTATCTCCTCATAACGTTTTTGGGGTTCAAATGAAATAGCTTATTTATTTATTTCTCAAACATTCATTGAATACATAAGATGTATCAAGCCCTGGACTAGTCACCATCTTCCTTGCAGATATGACAGTTGAGAAGTTATTCAAGTGGCTGAATGCCCTTCAAAATTTGCATTTTTCTTCCCCTTTCAGGTCCTGAGTGCTTACCTCACAAATTTCATCTTCCTGCTCTTAGTTTCAACTTTGTCTTTATGTTATTAGTTTCAGAGTCTTTTCCATGCCCTCAGGAGGGGTCATGGCCAGAAATGGGAATAACCTAGAGTAACACAGTGTCACAGCAACAGTTGTTGGGACAACTCTGTAGGTGATTCACAGACTCCATCTTTTTCCTTAATCTCCTTCAGCTCACAGAGTGTTTGAAGAACGAGTTTTGGGTTTTGGTTTTGGTGTCTTGGCCAGGCCATGCAGCATGCGGGATCTTAGTTGCCCCATCAGGGATCAAACGTTTAGTTCCCATGGCTTGGTTGCCTCATGAGAGAGAAGAGACTCTTGCTTGTATCTTAACAGTTCATTCGAGTCCCTCCTCCTTTAACCAACATCATTAGTGCTAGTTTCATCCCTTTCACAAGTGTCAGCTTCTTAAAGAAGGTGACATGATACTGTGAGGGTTGACTAGCCTGCAGTTACAGAAAGACCCCAAAACTTCAGTGACATCATACAAACTACTTGCTAGGATTACCTGCTCAGTTCAGGTCTGCAGGGAAGGACTTCTCCACATGGTCAAATGAGACCCAGCATAATGGTCATTTTGCATTTTCAACCATGTTTTCTAGAGTTGCCCTGGGCATTGACAGTTCCACAAACCAGAGAGAAATGATCATGGACAGTGCACAAAGGAGGTTTCCAGAGCCTTGGGCCTGGAAATCACATCTGTCATTTCTGCTCATGTATCATAGGAGAGAACTCAGTCACATGACCACACCTAACTGCAAGGGAGGCTGGGAAATGTCATTTAATTTTGTGCCCAGCAAGAAAAGAGAACAGATTTTGGTGGATAGCTAGCAATCTCCCCCACACTCACCCACACAACTTCCTATTTTTCAACTTGGCAAAAGCTGAGATCACAGAGTATTTCTATAAAGCAATGTACTCTTTGGCCTGCCAAGGCAATGCTCTTTCTGGGAGAGGATTCACAAACTTCATGATGCAATTAATGGGCAAAGACCTGACTCACAGCCCGTTTTTCCTACCATATCCTTTTACCTAAATTTTTGATCAGTTCCTCTACTTATAGACAGATAATCTTGAGGATATGAAGTAATCTAAACATTACCAGCATGGAGAGACGCCAGTGGATGTTTCTTACATAATAATTACCCTTTTTCAAGCAGTAACCAACGGATAAAGGCTTACGTGAAACATTTCATCAGCCACAAGTCTTGAGGAAAAGATGCTTCTCTAAGTAACTGTATACATTTATTCACTGAACAAATATGCATTGAACACCCAGAGTGTGTCAGGCACTATGTTAGGCACTGGCCTTACACTGATGAACCAGACTGATGTGACCTCCTGAACTTTATGGTCTAGATTTATAAAAGAGCATCTATACAAATATAAAGTAAGTGTACGTATCATAATTGTGCTGTTGTTTAGTCGCTAAGTCATGTCTGATTGTTTGTGACCCCATGGACAATAGCCCGCCAGGCTGTTCTTTCCATGGGATTTTCCAGGCAAGCATACTGGGATGGGTTGCCATTTCCTTCTCCAGCGGATCTTCCTGACCCAGGGATCAAACCCATGTCTCCTGCATTGGTAGGGGGATTCTTCACCGCCAAGCCACAAGTGAAGCCTTTTACATCATGATAAGTAATTATAAAAGAAAATTGGAGCCAAGACAGAAAATGACAGCAGAGGTAAGATGGGTGACATATAAGTTAAGACCTGGAGGTTCAGGTGTCAGCCATGCAATCAGAATTGAGAAGGAGGCAAGCACTTCAAGTCAAGGGCACAGCTTGTGCAATGGCCATGAAAATAGAAGGAGCTGGGCATGCCTGAGGAATGGAACAACAGCTGGTGTGGCTGACGCTGGTGAAGGAAAATTGGTGGGAAATGAGACTGGAGGAATAGAGGGCCAGATTGTAGAGTTCTGTAGGTCAGGATGAGGAATTGGGATTTGAATCTAAATAAAATGGGAAACCATTTGCAGGGGCTCTAAGTAGTAGAGGAACATGATTGCACACTGCATTCATCTGGTAGGACTGCCATAACAAAGCACCACAGACTGACTAGCTTATTAAACAACAGAAATTCATTGTCTCATGGCTCTGGAGGCTAGATGTTCAAGATCAAGGTGTCCATAGGCTCGGTTCCTTCTAACGCTGGGAGGGAAAAACCTGTTTCATGCCTCTCGAAGCTTCTGGTGGTTCGCTGGAAATCTCTGGCATTCCTTATGGATGGTTTTTCCTTGTGTCTTCACATCATCTTCCCTCTGTCTGTTTCTCTTTCTCTCCCCATGACATTCTTTCTATGAGGACGCTAGTCATATTGGATAAGCACCCACTCCATACACAGTATGACCTCATCTTATTTAATTACACCTGCAATTACTCTATTTCCAAATCAGATCACATTCTGAGGTACTGAGGTTAAAGACTTCAACATACAATTACTGAAGAGAAGTACAATTCAACCCATAACACACATATTTTACAGTTACTCTTTGCTCAGCATTAATGAGGAGAAGCGGTGGTTAAAGTAAAGGTTGGAGGGGTGGTTAGAGAGGCACTTGGGGGGCAGTGTCATTGTTGTCAAGGTGAGAGGTGACTTTTACCTGGCCTAGGAGTTCAAGGAGATTTAGGGTATATTCTGTTGATCAAACCAGCATGACTGCTGGTAGATTGCATTTCACTGGTGAGGGAAAGGGGTGAATCGAGGATAACTCTTAAGTTTCTGGCTTTAGCAAGAAGAAAGATGGTGATGAAATTTATGAGATGAGGAGGAATTGGGGAATAGAGACACATTTTGGGATAGAGCCCCATAGTTTTATTTTGGATATGTTAAGTTTGAGATATGTACGAACCATCCAAGTAGATAGACCAAGTAGGCAGTTGCATACAAGAATGTGGAGTACAAAGAAGTCTGTGCTACAGATATAAATGTGAAGTCATCAGCATATAGCATATTTAAAATCACTCAGAATGGTTGAAGTAGGGAGTTTCCTTCTCCTGGCTCATCTTGCTCCCCAGTCAGCCCCAGCAGTACCAGCATCTTATCTTGGCACCTCCACGGAGCAGTCCAGTCCTACAAGACATTCAGAACTGGAAGCTCAGAGGCTTTGATGTCCCTTCTCAAGGGTGACAGAGGGCTGGGGATCCTGACGGTCTAGTGCCAACCCCAGATCGTTCCATCTCAGGCTCTTCACAGATTCTAGGAGTACTTGGTTTCTGGAGAAGATAAAGACAGCACTCCCTATGCTCTCCCGGGTTTATTCCAGGTGTTCACCATCCACACCATCCAGAACACCCACACAGCCCAAAGTGCATGGGCACCTAAACCACAAGAACACATGCACACACACTTCGTCCCTTCAACAGAAATGACCTAAACTTTGTGAGGTTCACATGTCCCTAGAGATGATCTCATTTGCCTGCTTCAAAAGCGCTTTGGTCTGCACAGCCTGTAGCAGCAAATTTACACTTCAAAAAGCAGACAGCTTTTTCCACATCTTATTCACTTAATGGGTGAGAATGTAAAATTAGTTCCGTTGCTGATGAGGACCTTGAGCCAAATGAAAAGTGTTCATTTGTCAGCACAGACTTACAGCCTGAGACATGATTATATAGCTAATCCAATAATGGGTTTTGATGCTGAGCATTTATTTATATACAGTATGTCTTGTTATCTGTTGATAATCAGGACCTACAATTTACTCTTTCTTGTGCGCGTAGTGTGAAATAGCAACATCTTCCAGACATATTGCATTTAAGTACCAACATGCAAACACATACAAGAAGCGCCATCATCAGCAAAATATTTTATTTGCTTTCTTTTAAAAAAGAAGAAGAGGGAACCAGCGCTTAAACTCAGGCTTTTTAAATATTTTAAAATGTAAAATGTACATTTTACATTTAAAATGGACTCAGGACTAAGGGTTAAAAAAAAAAGTCTGAAAATGAGATTTCCTTTATCACCCAGAACCACCCTAATCAAATGCTTTCTTCTTGTTGGTCTCTAAAAACTCTATCTGCAGGTCTAATCCTACCCATATTTTTACATATAATGATAGCAACAGAAAAGATACCTGGGGAAAATCTTCACCATGCCACTACCTGACTCTCTAGTTGCCTGAATCTTACAGACACTCTGCTGGTTGTGGAGATGCACATAATTGCCCTGTGAGCATGGAAACTGTAATAATTATCTCAGGCAAAACCTTTCCTTAAAAAACAGTAACTTAAAATTAAATATGAAGCCACCACACTTCTATAAGCTCTTGCAGAGGCTACATACTGCTGCATGATATTGTTTCTCACCCCATGGATGAGTGTAAATGTCTGTCACTAAAATATAGGGACACTTTCGGCCTAATATAAACATAAAGTGAATAAAATCCCACGTTTAAAACAAGCAGGCATTTTTATGGGTACCTATGTGTATGAGGCATTGTAACATATTCCAGCCATAATAAAGCCTTTGGGAAAGGAAAAGCATGTCAGGATTAAGCATTCTGTTAATTGCAAATGTGGAGCACACCTGCGAAATCTGTGAAAAATCCTCCAACACTTGGGGAAAGTCAGAGCCATTGCCTTTCCTCGCTACCATCTCTTGGATAGGCCTAGAAAAATCCAAAGTGGGTGCAGAGGAGGCTTGTCAATGGCCACTTTTCTCCACTTTGTGATCTCCAACCCAAATGAGGTTGAAGGGGCAGGTCACTCTGTGATATACGAGAAAGGATGGGGGCAAGTGCACTTTTTTAAGCTGCAATGTACTCTGCAATAAATATTTCAATGTTGGTGCGACACGATGTTTTATTGGATTACACTGGTTTGCGAAAGAAATCACATTGGGAATAGCAAAGCTTGCGGTTTTGTGGGTAATGCGTTTGTAATGGGAGGGCTTTACACTGGAAGAGTGTGGGAGCAGGATAACAAGGCAAATGAGGAAATGGCTAAATGCATGCAAATCTATATTATGGTAATACTCGGCTGCCTAAGTCCAGGAGGTTTTTGTGGTGGTTGTTTTACCTAGGCTGGATAATTCATCAGGTTTTGACTCCGGTAAAGAATAAATGAATCTAGCATACATTACAGTCTTACTTTCGTCTCAGAAACAAATCTTTCTTGTACCAGCCAGTGTAATCTTCAGAGTTTTCCTTATATAAAACACCTCAAGAATAATGCACCTCAGTAAGATTTACACTTTATTACTCTAATGATTCTACAAACACTACCACAATGTGATGAAAGACAGAGCAGTCCCGGACTGATTGAGAGCTAATAAAAATCAGTCCTGAAAACTGAAAAGAGCACCCTTATCATCTTTCTTTCATTTAGAGCTGATTACTAGGGGATTATAATGCAATCACAGCTATGTGTGAGAGGTAGCTATGGGAACCAGTTTTAACTGTTTATCTAGCCAAAGATCTTAATTTAAGTTTGAACACTCTGATTCATTTATATGTAAGACACCAAGGAGACAAAATGCAGAAGAAACAGATGCGCACTTGTTCTTTCCATTTAACTTCATAAGCTACCAGCCAATTTGTCTTTCAGGGACAAAATTAATTTCTGATGACAATGTGAGCAAGTAATAAACTAGAAGTTCCTGTCCTGGGAAACTCGTTAATGCCATGTAATGTTCTGGAGTTATTTAAGAGGGAAAAAAAAGAGATTTGCTTCTGGAGTTACAGGGACGTCTGTAACAGGCCTGCCTTTGTCCCAGCCCTTAGTCACTCCTGCAGAGGTTTATGACACCTTTTCTAGAGGCTGAATTGGGAAAGTGCAAAAGAAACCATGAAGCTTACCATTTCTTTCCTATGGAGTATTTTTCAACTGCTCCTCATTTTCCTTCACATTCTCTCCATGATTCAGATTTGCTCATAGCACAAACCTCCAGTCCACTGCTTTCCAGCCCTGGCGTAGGAGACAGGCAACTCATGATGAGATGGAAATGAGTCACCAGACCTCCTCTTGGGACCCAAGTTGCTACTAGAACACAGCCCTCTGCCTGCGAGTAAGCTCCATGCAGAGTCCGGTGCCATGGCAGACATTCAAGGAGGTGGAACAGGGATGTAAACAAGGAAACCCCAATAATGGGATTAAATGTGTGAGTCCACTGCTATCGAGAGAGAAAACATAAACTCCCAGAGGGAAAGTAGGACTGGCCACTGTCTCAAAAGCAGGCTATGAAGCTGTTTGTGCCCTTGTGTCAGTGAGAATAACACTAATGGTAATAATAAGAAAAAACAGCATTTATTGAGCACTTACTCTTACCAGTGAATAAAGTGAACACTAGACATACATCATCCCAGTTAATTATCACAACAACCCTATGCAGAAGTTATTTCTAAGGCCATGTTATAGGCAAGGAAACTGAGTCACATGAAAAGCAATGTGTTTGGTACCATAGCTAGCAAGAGGAAACAGCAGCATTTGAACTCAATTGGTCAGGCTTCAAACTCCTATTTTGCTCTCTCCCAGGGCGAACCTTGGCAATCTTTATCTTGGCCGGTATTATTTTCCCATCTCATTATGCATCCAGGTTTTTTAGTGTCTCTAGACTATGTTCTTCCTTGAATCCAGGGCTTCTATGCTCTGTCTCCCCCGACCTCCCCAGCCTGCATTTTTCTGCTCTCTGGGGGAACTCCCCACGGCATAATGGCTGTCCATTAGTGTGTTTTTAAAACCTCACTCTCTCCCATCCTCTGACAGTTTTCATATGCTCCACATGAAGGATCCTTTTCCAGAAATACTTTTGAAGAAAGTCTAAAGTAAGCTGAAAAGTATTACATTTTTCATCTCAACGGGGAAATGGATTTAAGAAAAGGAGAGAAGAGCCTGCAGGTCTTTCAGATTTTAAAAAGAATTCAACACAGTGCTGCATTGGCACTGGGAACACATCTATCACAGAAACCAAGAGAGCATCTGCATTTACACGCTGAAACTGTTCCTTCGTCCTTGATCACGATAATGACTTAGAGTTCCGCTGAGCCTTTCATCCAGAGGGACGCCGTGGCCCCTGCAGAAGCCAGCCGGGCACACTGCTCCCTCAACTGCCAAAGCTCACTGTCTTCCAAGGTGAAAGGGGGGGAGCTCTGCTGGGGGAGAATCAAAAAGGACAAGTGAGTGCTGTAAATTCTATTTCCAAAGGTAGCTATAATAACGGCCTGTCCGTCTTTAATTGCCCCATCTGGAACTCGGGCCTAACAAGGCAGTCTCAAAGAAACCATCTTGGGCATCAATAACAGTGCATGAAAGAAAGGATGCTTTCAGGGCCAAGAGAAAGGCTTGCCCTGCAAGCACCAGGATGTTTTACTAATTGCCCTATTTCCGGTTTCGAAAACTACTTCAGGGAAGTGGAGGGCATTCCCTAGGACAACAGTCACGGGCTTCCTCTGACCCTCAGGAGTCATGCTTAATGAGAATGAGTAAGAAAAGACAGACACAGGCTGGTTTGTGGTTTTCAGAAAATGGGATCTAGCACAGAGCTGCCAGATTTACTGTGTACAAACAATTGTGTGAAAACCTAACAGGGGTCACAGGCTGTGCTCCATGGGTTTTAAAAATTCAGGATGAAAGTCAGACTCACTCCCAGCAAAACTTTTTTGGAGTTGTCTTTCCCACGGTGCAATGCAGTGGCCCTGAGCTGGCGGAGCACTTGGTAGGAGGCACTGCTGGCTCCTCTGTCTGGAATTCCTCTCCCCTCTTTCCCTGCTCATTCCTGCTATTCCATCACCAGCTCGAGTCATCTTCTCCAGGAAGCCTTCAATGAATTCACTGAAGCTGGGCTAAATGTCCCGTCTTTATGTTTCTACAGTATTGTGTACATCCCTCAGGGGATCACGCCTGTTACGTGATAAATAGGCGTCATTTATAGAACACTTATTATGTGTCAATCACTGTGTTACATATCTTACACCTAGGGACTTCCCTGTGGGTCTAGTGGTTCAGACTCCACACTGCCAATGCAGCTAGTTTGGTGCTAGTTCAATCCCTGATCATGGAACTAAGATCCCACTTGCCATGCAGCATGGCCAAAAGATTTTTTTTTTAATAATAATAAGTACTTTACACATAAATATCTCTTTTCATCCTTACAATCATCCCAAGTACTATTATCTCCACTTTACAGGTAAGAAAGTTGAGGGTCAGCAAGTTTTAAATCTCCAAACTAGTTTTAAAATCTTATAACTAGTAAATGGAAAAGCTGCGATTTGAAAGTAGAACATCTGCCTCCCAAGCCTGTGCTCATCCCCACGGGTCTGGCACTCTAAGACTGGAATCGTTCTATCCATTTCAGTATCCCCAGGTAAAGAATCTGCCTGCAATGCAGGAGACCAGGGTTTAATCGCTGGGTCAGGAAGATCTTCTGGGGAAGGGAATGGCAATCTACTCCAGTATGCTTGCCTGGAGATTTCTATGGACAGAGAAGCCTGGCGGGCTACAGTTCGTGGGGTCACAAAGAGTCAGACACGACTGAGTGACTAACACACACAGCTTTGGTACACTATCAGGCATTTATAGATCCAGGACACACACCTGTTGATCTAAACTGCGTTGGGGAAAGAGTCTGGGGAGCTAACTGACTCTCATGGTAACGAGAGTAAACTGGCCTCATTAGCTCAGCATTCTACCAGTTGACTATTCTGATTTGCCCGAGCAACTTTTTTTAAGTGGAAGCATTTAAGCAGGGTCCTTGGTGTCATGCTGACACACCAGAAAATGTGTTGTCTTCCTGAATTCAGGTGTTCTTTTCAATGAATTCCGTCAAGCCAGTTCTGCATATTGACATGGAAGGTGTAACTTAGAGTGAATCAATTGTCATGCATTACTGCATAATCGCTTTTGTCATTCACCACTGTCCTCCATCAACGCTCCTGTTGTCATTGTGGCAGCAAAGGTATGTTTCCCCCGAGGATGAGTATGGATGAACCCTCCAGCACAAGGATTGTGGTGGGAGAGCCCATTCTTGGGATAACAAGTGTCTGTTCTGACTAACTGACCAGCAGTCCTGCTCAGCCTCCTCCTTCCCTCTTCACAGCCAGGAATTCAAGTTCCTCTATCTTGTCTTCACAAATGGTCTCCCTTCCATCCTTTCTGATCATCCCTGCTACTGCCCTAGCCCAGGTCTTTTGTTTTTTCATTTAACAACGTATTTATTGGACTATATTGCTTTACAACGTGTTAGCTTCTGCTGTACAACACCATGACTAAACCATATGTATACGTGTATCAGTGGCTGACTTTATTTTTCTGGGCTCCAAAATCACTGCAGATGGTGACTGCAGCAATGAAATTAAAAGACGCTTCCTCCTTGGAAGGAAAGTTATGACCAACCTAGACAGCATATAAAAAAGCAGAGACATTACTTTGCCAACAAAGGTCCGTCTAGTCAAAGCTATAGTTTTTCCAGTGGTCATGTATGGATATGAGAGTTGGACTATAAAGAAAGCTGAGCACCGAAGAATTGATGCTTTTGAACTATGGTGTTGGAGAAGACTCTTGAGAGTCCCTTGGACTGCAAGGAGATCCAACCAGTCCATCCTAAAGGAAATCAGTCCTGTATATTCATTGGAAGGACTGATGCTGAAGCTGAAACTCCACTTGGGCCACCTGATGTGAAGAATTGACTCATTGGAAAAGAACCTGATGCTGGGAAAGATTGAAGGTGGGAGGAGAAGGGGATAACAGGGGATGAGATGGCTGGATGGCATCACCGACTCAATGGACACGATTTTGAGTAAATTCTGGGAGTTGGTGATGGACAGAGAGGCCTGGCGTGCTGCAGTCCATGGGGTCACAAAGAGTCAGACACGACTGAGCAACTGAACTGACTGACTGACTGATTCCCTCCCTCTTAAACCTCCCTCCCACCTCCCCATTCCACCTCTCTAGATCATCACAGAGTACCAAGCTGAGTTCCCTGTGCCAAACAGCAGCTTCCCACTAGCTATCTATTAAATATTTTACACATGCTAGTGCATATATAATGGAGAAGGAAATGGCAACCCACTCCAATGTTCTTGCCTGAAGAATCCCAGGGATGGAGGATTCTAGTGGGCTGCCGTCTATGGGGTCGCACAGAGTCGGAAACGACTGAAGTCACTTAGCAGCAGCAGCGGCAGTGTATATAAATCAGTGCTACTCTCTAAATCCATCCCACCCACTCCTTCCCTTGCTGTGTCCACAAGTCCATTCTCTACTTCTCTATTCCTGCCCTGCAAATCGGTTCATCAGTACCATTTTTCAAGATTCTATATATATATGTATTATGACTCAAAATCCTACTACTGGGCATATACCCTGAGAAAACCATAAGTTAAAAAAACACATTACCCTAATGTACATGCAGCACTATTTACAATAGGCAGAACATGGAAGCAATCTAGATATTCATCAACAAATGAATGGATAAAGAAGATATGGTACATATATATAATGGAATATTACTCAGCCATCAAAAGGAATGAAATTGAGTCAGTTGTAGTGATGTGGATGAACCTAGAGACTGTCATACAGAGTGAAGTAATCTAGCCCAGGTCTTGATCAAGTGTCTCTGGCCTTCTGTGGTTCTGTGGTTGGCTTCGATCTTCTTGCAAGCCCCACCAAATTATGCCCTAATATGACCGGTTCTTTATCTCACCCCTCCTGACACTTAAAAGTCATTCATGGCCCTTCTTTGCTTTCAGGGTAAAATCTAAAATCAACGAACATGCAAACCTTCCACCAGCTGGCATTAATCTACCATTCTCCACTTTGCTCTACCTCAACCTCCAAACAACCCAGTGGGTCTCCTAACCAACCCTTGCATTGGACCTTATGTCTATCCACCCACACCCTTCCCTTTCTTCAAGGCCTGCCCCAGTGCTTCCTGATGTCTGGAATCCTCAATAACCCCTCTCAGCATCTCATGCACTTCCTGTCCCCCTTATAGGCCCTCATCATCTTACCGTGGCTGTATAATGCAGTCTAATTTTGTGGATATTTGTGTCCAACATCTCTGGTGAAACGACAGCCTCCCTGAAGCCAGAGACCATCTTTCTCTTTTCCTCTGCTCTCTTTCCCTCTTTTCCACTAGAGCTGTCAGCGTTTTAGTGATTCTATTTAGCAAGACTAATGCTTATGCTCACTATACTATACTCACTTATAATAAAATTGGCTTTTATACCCCTGCTAGATAGTAAACTCTTCAAGAAGGAAAACCCTTTCTTTATCTCCATGTAAACCCCACAGCAACTGACTCAACAAAGACAAAGAGGAGACTACAATAAAAATCCATTTTTAAATGTGAGACTTACTCATTTTCCTGTCATCTGCCAAAAGTCTGTAATCTTTTTCTAATAAATTAGGCACCATGACATAATGAAGGTAGTGATCATACCCTGTGGTGTTTCATTATATTAATGTGATTTTGGCCAAACACACACACACACAGACACACACGAACACACTGTGCTATCTTTCAATAATAAGTTCCTTTGGAATCCTATTGAAAACGATAGGAGAAAGCCATATTCCTCAGTCTTAAAATCTTCAGGGCATTCACAAGGAATTTTGAGATAAACTTTAAGATTTATTTTCATTTATAAATTCATTAAAAATTTTAATCTATCACTAAGTATATCTTGCTGCTAAATAATTGCTGATACTGTCATCTGTTTTACTTCGCAAAGCCTCGGTTAATATTACATCTAAAATGTTAACTTTTTATTAATATCATTGATATGAGTAACTACTAGCAATCTTTCTGTCACATCTTCACACCATCATTTTCTCCCTACCCTTCACAACTTTGCCTCATTAACATTTCTTAAACACATTGTATCTTCTCACACACAACCGTAATCATATCAATTTAGTTCAGTTCAATCGCTCAGTTGTGTCCAACTCTTTGCAACCCCACGAACCGCAGCACGCCAGGCCTCCCTGTCCATCACCAACTCCCGGAGTTTACCCAAACTCATGTCCATTGAGTCGGTGATGCCATCTAACCATCTCATCCTCTGTCATCCTCTTCTCCTCCTGCCTTCAATCTTTCCCAGCATCAGGGTCTTTTCCAATGAATCAGCTCTTCGCTGACTCAGGTGGCCCAAGTATTGGAGTTTCAGCTTCAACATCAGTCGTTCCGATGAACACCCAGGACTGATTTCCTTTAGGATAAACTGGTTGGATCTCTTTGCAGTCCAAGTGACTCTCAAGAGTCTTCTCCAACACCACAGTTCAAACTCATCAATTCTTTGGTGCTCAGCTTTCTTAATAGTCCAATTCTCACATCCATGCAGGACTACTGGAGAAACCATAGCCTTGACTAGACAGACCTTTGTTGACAAAGTAATGTCTCTGCTTTTTAATATGCTGTCAAGGTTGGTCATAACTTTCCTTCTAAAGAGTAAGCATCTTTTAATTTCATGGCTGCAGTCACCATCTGCAGTGATTTTGGAGCCCAGAAAAATAAAGTCAGCCACTGTTTCCACTGTCTCACCATCTATTTGCCATGAAGTGATGGGACCAGATGCCATGATCTTAGTTTTCTGAATGTTGAGCTTTAAGCCTACTTTTTCACTCTCCTGTTTCGCTTTCACCAAAAGGCTTTTTAGTTCTTCACTTTCTGCCATAAGGGTAGTGTCATCTGCATATCTGAGGTTGTTGATATTTCTCCTGGCAATCTTGATTCCAGCTTGTGCTTCTTCCAGCCCAGTGTTTTTCAGGATGTACTCTGCATATAAGTTAAACAAGCAGGGTGACAATATACAGCCTTGACGTACTCCTTTTCCTATTTGGAACCAGTCTGTTGTTCCGTGTCCAGTTCTAACTGTTGCTTCTTGAACTGCATACAGGTTTCTTAAGAGACAGATCAGGTGGTCTGGTATTCCCATCTCTTTCAGAATTTTCCACAATTTATTGTGATCCACACAGTCAAAGATTTTGGCATAGTCAAGAAAGCAGAAATAGATGCTTTTCTGGCACTCTCTTGCTTTTTTGATGATCCAGCGAATGTTGGCAATTTGATCTCTGGTTCCTCTGCCTTTTCTAAAACCAGCTTGAACATCTGGAATGCTCAAAATTCTCCAAGCCAGGCTTCAGCAATACATAATCATATAGTTTTTCTCAAAGTCTTCTGGGTGAGCTAAAGTTCAAATACCCTACCTAGCATTTGAGAACTTCCACAAGGTCAGCTCCCTTACTAAGTGAATCCTTCTCTCCGTGGTATAACGTGGACAGTCTGTGCTCACGTCCCGGAATCCTCCACCAAGCACTGCACACAGCAGCCTACTGCCTCTTGGCCGTGATGTCCTTTTCACCTCTGTGGCTCACTTTCTCTTCTCCACTAATCCAACTCCTACTCTTCCTTCAAAGGTCAGACTGTGTCTCCCAGCCAGGAGCTGCCTTCTGTGAACCTCCAGGCCCTGACACGTCCCTTAGATACTGACATGTGACACGGTCTCTGTAGTCCCCTAACTTTCCCTGCATATATTTTCAGCTCTGCAGGATAGTGGGCGTGTGGAGGAAAGTCTTCTGTTGTACTTGTTTCTGTCCCCTACACCACTGAGTCCAAGATTATAGCTGTTTCTCAACACATATTTAATTTCTTTTTCAATTTCTGACTCTTCTCTCTCATATCCAAAGAACATTAGAAAAAATGATCCTTTATTTATACAGTTTAACTATTCACTCTTTAATTCAGGATAGGTATGAGCTATGAACACAGTGAACTGGAGTAGAGTTTTAGTTAAGAAAGTTCTCACTTGGGGGACTTCACTGATGGTTCAGTAGTTAAGACACTGCGCTTCCAAGGCAGGGGACACAGTTTCAACCCCTGCTTGGGGAACTAAGATCCCACATGCCCCATGAAACAGTCAAAAAAAAGAGAAAGTTTTCTCCTGAGAATCGATCCCTTCATAAAGTGTTGGGCTAGGAGTTTATTTAGGGAAGGAAAGGACAGAATAGAAAAGGTGGTAGTCTCCTAAATGGGTCCTTCCTTCTGGTGTTACCTCATTGTTTACTGTGAGGTGTGTATATACCCAGGAAAGCAGACACATCCATATTTAGATTCAAATTCAAAAATCACAGAACAAGGAGCTAAGGTTCGTGATGATGTCCTAAGCACAGTTACCTGCCCCCCCTTCCTCCAAAGATCCTACAGAAACTTTAAAAATAAGATGCTTTAAAATACTAAATCAAAACTGTCCTGGAAGAGTAGAAAGCAACATCCAGGGACTAAAAATAGAGGCACTCCTGGAAGATAGGAAGCACACAGGACCAGAATGACAGTGAAACCCGAACCGAAGTGCTACAGAGAAGTCCTGGACAAATTCCAAACTCAGAGTCACAAATGCAAAGCTGGAGCGAAGGGGAGATGGAAGGGTGGGGAGTGAGAAATCGTAAGAGCAATTAATTAGAAGAAGTACACTTGGAGCAGCTGAACCAATGAGACAGCACCCCCTCCCCCTCCCCATGCACGCATATCAGCTAATAATTAGTGCCTTTGCCTCCTGGGTACAGCCTGGAGAATAGTTCCCGGGAGTAGGAGAGGGATCTGCCTAGAGATGGGCCCCTGATGGGGCCTGGGGAGTGCAGCAGAGGCAGAGCAGAGGCAGAGACAACCCTGGACCCCCGTAACAGCTGACAGAGCGAAAGCTCTAAAAAGTAAAACTGCTCATCTTGGAGTAACATGGCCAAGCACTCTGAGTTGCCCAAACAATTCCAGTTTATGTTACAATCCCCACACAATCACTAATTTTTCTTTTCATGCTTGAAAATGTCCCAATTTGGATAAGAAATGATATAGCCATCTTATCCATAAGTGAAATACATTGAAGCCATGTTTCTCAAACCAGTGCCCAGGCACCACGTGAGGATTCAGTCCTTCCCAGACTGTTATGCCCAAGCAAATCATCATGCATGCACAAGGCTCGTGGTATCACACAACATGGATACCATAGTACAAACACAAATGCAAATTCAGGTTCTGACACTGCTTATCATACTCGATGTTTCAGAATCTGCAATTAATATTTCAAAAGATTATTATTAAAGTGAAAACCAGATTTTAAAATTCTCTTAGAGAACTAATGGACTCCTAGGAATATATGTGGAGGCACTTTCTAAGAATTATTAAATATTAAAGGTGATTATTTTAAAAAAGGAAAAGCAATTTGCCTCACTGAGAACAGAGATTATTCAGAAAATTAAAGACAGTATTTTTGTAAAAAATTCAATTAGTTTCAGAAGAGATTCAAGTGTACAATGTATCTGATAATAAAAACAAGATGCTGTTCTTCTTAAAGTCTTCAGACAGCAAAAAAGGAATTCTTTAAATAGAAAAGCATAAAGTCTAAATAAGAAATTTAGTGGACAATCTTCATAATTGAATATGTTATAGATGACAAATGGAGATCTGAAAAACCCCAGGGTATCTCTCAAAATATGGCACAAAACGATAGGTGAGCAAATATGAAAAAAAGTAGAGATCTATGGGATCAGGAACTGGCTATTGGAAATTCTAAAAGCATAAGACAGGATGGCAAAAAGGAGAAGATAACCAAAGACATAATACAAGAAAATTATCTGAACAGAAGGAAAGATATGAGTCTTTATATTTAAAAGATCAACTAAACAATGAGCAGTATGAGTGGAAAAAAAAAAAGAGAGAAAGAAACCTATTTAAAGATACATCCTAATGAAATGTCAGAAATCTAAGAAAAAAGAAAAATAATCTCAGACTTCCAGAGAGAAAAAAATAGCCTACTCACAACAAAATAAAGGTTGGATTGATGTTAGATCTTTATCAGCAACACTTGATGCTAGAGATAAATATGGTAATGAATTTAAAGAAGAAATTATTATGTAAGAAAAATTATTTTAAACCTAGAGTTATTTATCCAACCACACTATTTAGAGAAAGGGAACAAGATTTTTGCTTAAAAAAAAAGCTAAAACATTTGCACCTACAAACATGTATCCTACAAGAAAAATATTCACAGGAATTTCCAAGAAAACAAACCAAAAGAAGAAGAAAGAATCAAAGAAATGACTATGTGAGAGTTAAAAGAAGTTCAGTTGAACCAAAGGAAATAAATAAAGCTAAAAAGACATTTTAAAATAATCCATTTGACCTCAACACACTCAGAAAGTTCTCTATTGAGGGAAATAAGCTGGTGAGACAGAATTTGTTTCTCTCTCTTTAGGTCTACCCATAGACTCCTTGGATTGAAGTGAATAATATTTGCATAATCACTGGACTTTCATATTGGTTTTAAATTTTTTTAATCAAATTACAAGTTAAATACAGAAAACATTATAATCATAAAACAAAATGCTAATATAAACTTTAACAATGTGAAAATGACATAGTCAAATTGGGAGAAAAGGTAAGAACTACAGAGGGTGTAAGTAAACTATTAATTTTTCATAGCAAGAAATAAATAGAAGTCTAATTTTAATAAATCAAGAAGTAGAGGTATTAATTACAATGTTATTCTTATTACATTTGTAATAACTAAATACAACTAACAAAAACTGAGAATGTAGTTTAAGATGGAAAATCAGTGATTTTTGCAATTGCATTTAATACTTCATATCCCATAATAAGGAACCAATAGATGTTACTCAAAATTGGAACATCGATATGCAGAAATTGTAATGGTAACTATGATAAGAGTTAAAGAGAGAAACTTTCAATAGTTCCTATGGGACATTTGTTATTCTATATTACTCCCTTTCTACAATTCTTTGTATTAATCTTCTAATTTAAAATAATTAATTTTAAAATATTTGGATATGTGCTTTTCACAATCCACAGAACCAAAAGAAATCTCTTTTGAAATATCTGTTTTTGCCAAAGATTGGTTCATCCACCAAATTGGAATTACTCACTTTTGCTGTAAGGAGAACCCATCACTGACTGGATAGCCTACCCTCATTAGGCTGTATGGCAGAATGAAAGCTCTTAGAAGGGCCAGACCACTATACATGGCCAACTCCTTCTGACATCCTTCCACATTAATGTAATAACAGGGCCAATGACCAGTCACAGGATGGTTCTCATGGTTAGACTCTCCCCAATTCAAGAGCATTATATCCTCATGGTGCAGGCATTATCTCATTGGGATAGGTTTGGACAAGATTTTATTCCCACATTATAGATGATCGAGTGGGTGTTTCAAGAAACTGACTTATCCCAGCTCTTAAACCCAGGTACCCTAATTTTATCACACTTCCTCACCACCTCTCTGATGAGAGGAAAAGATTTTTACATTGCTCAAGGCAAGGAAGTGAAAAGGCTACAGAAGGCTACAGCACCTATTTGCAAGATGACAGTAAAGTTGAAGAGAAAGCCATCAATATTCACCATGTACACATCCCCAAACCATTACAAATTCAATTAACCAAAGTTTGGAAGGGAACAATAAAATATTTCTCTTCCTTAGCCTAATAGCTTGATCTCAACAGTGATTTCAAAACCAAAACATTCTTCTGTAATTTGAAGTGAACTTAGACAATGTATCTATTATACCCCTTTCTCTATTGTGCACAAGTATAAAAACATACTTTTAGACATATCCAGTTTATAGTTACACTTTGATCAATCATGTAGTTGGTACATTATCCAGACCTTTTACACTTTGTTTTTTTATTTATTTTTTTGGGGGGGGTTTTGTCATACATTGATATGAATCAGCCATGGATTTACACGTATTCCCCATCCCGATCCCCCCTCCCACCTCCCTCTCCACCCGATTCCTCTGGGTCTTCCCAGTGCACCAGGCCCGAGCACTTGTCTCATGCATCCCACCTGGGCTGGTGATCTGTTTCACCATAGATAGTATACATGCTGTTCTTTTGAAATATCCCACCCTCACATTCTCCCACAGAGTTCAAAAGTCTGTTTTGTATTTCTGTGTCTCTTTTTCTGTTTTGCATATAGGGTTATCGTTACCATCTTTCTAAATTCCATATATATGTGTTAGTATGCTGTAATGTTCTTTATCTTTCTGGCTTACTTCACTCTGTATAAGGGGCTCCAGTTTCATCTATCTCATTAGGACTGGTTCAAATGAATTCTTTTTAACGGCTGAGTAATATTCCATGGTGTATATGTACCACAGCTTCCTTATCCATTCATCTGCTGATGGGCATCTAGGTTGCTTCCATGTCCTGGCTATTATAAACAGTGCTGCGATGAACATTGGGGTGCACATGTCTCTTTCAGATCTGGTTTCCTCAGTGTGTATGCCCAGAAGTGGGATTGCTGGGTCATATGGCAGTTCTATTTCCACACTTTGTTTTTTTAATCTAACATTTTTAATTTTATTATCTTGCCCTCTACCCTTTCACCATTCCACTTTCCTCAATCATCATGACTATTTGCCCTGTTAAAATTTTTGACTGAAAAAAAGTTCCTGAAGTCTGTGGTATTTTCTAAGAATTTCATCTGCCTGTTATGCATTGTCCTACACCAACAAAAGAAAGAATTAATGTTGGAAATATTCTGTTTCTACACAATCATATTAGATTTGAATAGCATTGACTTAACTTGAAAATAAATATTGATCTTTCTCAAGGAAACTTTTTCCTTTTGGGAGTAGAGAAAGTTTTCTCTACTATAGTTATATTATTTTTTATAATAAAAATGAGGGTGGGAATGGAAATCTTTACATGTGTTCTCTAAAACAGAACTTGTATCTATCCCTGAACAAAATCTGTGGTTACTGAGCAGACAAGAGCTCTCAAAAAAAATAAACTAACCAGCCAGGGCTTGGGGGGTCATTTTCTGAACCAAGTCTCTGCCATTCCTATCTTCTTTTCTCCAAAACTGCTGGTTTTACAACTGAAGACTTGAGGGGTAAATGCCAGTGGAGTTTGCCTTCCTACCCAGTTCTGTACCCTTTATAAAAATGAACAGACTATAGAGGGTTTAAAACTAAGGAAAGAATAAGAGAAGCAGGGATGCCTGATAGTAAAACTGACATGGTTACAGAGTGCAAGAAACTACGAGCTGTCCTGGCCTTGAGCATGGCTGAGTCTTGAGGTGGGCTGTTTTCCTAAGGCTAAAGACTTTAAAACAAGAAAGCAGGAGGATTTCCAAGAGAACTTTCCCCAAAACTTTCCTCTCACATTCCAGTGCTAGTCCTTCATCACTGGGGCTGAAATTTGCTGCTAAAATTTCAATCCTTGAGGAAGAGATTTGTGCTTTACCAGAGCCTCCTCTGAAACACAAATATCCCTGAAGCACCAACAAATGAAGCTATTGTCCATATTCTCTAGGATGAGTTTATAAAGTTGTCTTATCCAAAATAACTCATGAAAGGAAATGGGCTAGACAGAGAGAGGGAAGTTTTGATGACTGATGAAACTGGAGATATGCCTGGAGCTTAAGACCTCACCCAGGGGAGGGGAGAGAAAGGAAACTGATATTAACTGAATAATTCTGTCTCCCAGGCACTGTCTTAGGTGCTTTATATACAACCTCATGAATGGAGATTATTGTTTCCATTTTTTAGATAAGAAAATAAAGGCCCAAAGAGGTTTTTAACTTGCCTATTTCAGTTATCTATTACTGTGTAAGAAACTACCCTAAAATAGAGTTGCTTAAAACAATAATTCACTATTTCTAACAATTCTGAGGGTTGACTAGGCCTCAGTTAGTTCTTCTGCTGGTCTCACTTGGGTCTCTTAGATGGCTGACAGGCTGGAACTTTCGAGACACCTCATTCACATGACTGATGCCTAGCTGGGAGCGGCTGGAAGGCTAGAGACAGCTGGGATGCAGGTAGGCCAAGCTTCATCCTGTGTAGTTTTAGGGCCTCCCTCTGCATGGTCTGTCCAGCATGAAAGCCAGACTTCTTACATGATTGCTCAGGGCTTTGAAGGAGAGGTAGAAGCTGCCAGTGAACATCATGACCACCATATTCTGTTGATAAAAGCCAGTCACAAAACCAGCTTAGATGCAACATCACCTCTCAGAAAAAGAGGATGGCAAGGAATTTGAAGCCATCTGTAATCTACCATATTGCCCTACATCAAGCAAAGGCAACAGGTCCAGAATTTTTGACTGGCCTCGGTGCTCCTGGACCTGTGAGGTGTTGGGTGAGAATGATGTGGTGATGATACCCAAGGCCATAAGGAGTTTGGGAGTGGGGAAACGATAAAAGACAAGGACAAGGGCAATGAACATCTGAGGGAGGGAGCTACCTAGCAAAGTTCCCACGAAAGCTAAGAATCCATACTGGCCCAAATAAATGACTAAAATGTTATCCATCTGGGCCAAGGCTTCAGAGCAGACTCAGATCTCCAGAGGAGATCACAGAATCAATGGACAAGCACTGAGCATTGGACACTGGGCAAGCATTTTGAGTCAATGAACACATCCAGTTTCCATCTGTACTTGAGGAGCCATCAAATGGCCTGTGAGACAGAAAGATACTCAAGTGTGTCTGATCCTAGTCTTGAGCCTAAAAATATTGAACATATCACACAATCATACTCATTATATGACCTAAGACCTTCAGGGTAACGCTTTTTCCCCATCTGTATCTCATTTATTCACTTATTCATTCATGCAATAAGTTATTACTGAGCACCTACTAGGAATGAAACACTGTTCTGTGGGCTGGGAATAAGGCAGTGAACCAAAGAGAAAATCCTGACCTCCGTGAAGTTTGCATTTTTTTAGAGAGAGTGAATAAGAATACTCAAATAAACAAGTAAATTACACAACATCTCATAGTGATACAAAGGGAGCTAGAAAGTGTGTATTGAGGTGCGGTGGGCAATTTTATTTAAAACAGTAGTCAAAGGAGGCCTCCTGGAGGAGATGACATTTGAACAAAGGTGTGAAGAAGGAGAGGCCGTGAGCTCTGCCTATATCTGGGAGAAGGGCATCCCAGGCAGAGGAAATTCCTGAGCAGAAGCATACCTGGCTGCTACTGTGCTGAGTACAGAGAGCAAGGGTAGAAACAGCCACTCTTTGATTCATTAATCTATGAAACCCCGGGGTTTCCCAGGTGGCTCAGTGGTAAAGAATCTGCCTGCCAGCGCAGGAGACTTCTGGGTCAATTTCTGAGTCAGGAAGATCCCTGGGAGGAGAAAATGGCAACCCATTCCAGTATTCTTGCTTGGGAAATCCCATGGACAGAGGAGGGCTCTCGTCTATGGGGTGGCAGAGATTCGGAGGCGACTGAGCACGCACACACGCATGCATTAAACACCTACTACTCACCAGCATTATACTCGACACTGGGTGTGCAGAGATACACAGGTCACTTACCCCAGAGGAGTCGAAAATCTAGAACAGGAGACAGGCAAACAAAACTCCTGACACAGCGTTTAAAACCATGATGATGGGAGTAAGCATTCTCTCTGCAGGCACGTTGCTCAGCTTAGCCGAAAATGTCTGTTCTCAGTCCATCTGTCAATGGATCGGAGAGGCAAGGGTTGTGTTTTGTACTTGAAATAGAATCTTCCCATTTCCTCAAATATTATAGGATCATACTTTTTATTAAATGCAAATTTTATTATTGCACTTTAAAGCAGAAGTACTGGGTAAACTGCATAATATAATCATCATATGAATATCACTTTGAATTAGTATTGCAGATACTTCTAACTACTTAATTATTTATTTTTAAAATATATTCCAATATTTTAATTATGTTCAGTTAAGTGTACTTGAATATTTGCAGCACTCTGCATTATTTATATTAGAGAAAAAGCAGCCTAAATCAACGCGCTCTGGCATTCCATAATTTGTGCTTGCATATCTCTAAAGTAGATTTATATATAGCTATCAAATGGTTATTCTGGATATTCTATGATTTAAAATTTTTATCTGAATTTTATTTTAATGTACCACAAAAATAAAATTTATTGGTTTCTTTATACCAGTAAGTGTCTTATCTGATTATTCATATTCAATATTTGCAGAATACTAACTAGAGTTGCACACTTTTCAATTAGATACAAATGGGTAGATTTCAAATCCCCCATCCTAACCCCCAGCCTGCTCCACCTATCCCCCACATTCCTGCAAATATTCTAGATTTGGATGATTCAAATTCTCTAGCAGCTCGAGGGTAAAGAGTAAGGGGAAACATATCAGCTTAGAACAACACCATTACAAACAGAGAAAGGGGAGATATTAGAAACCCCCAGGGAATTTACTATCCTGTACCAAGGAGCACAGTGTATTATTGCTTAAGGGAAAGAATTTGGATGGAGAAGCCTACACAGATGTGGGCTCTGCTATAACTGGCCTGAAAAATAATGAGATCTGCTCTGTTCTTTGGTATCTGTCCAATGTCTTTCCTAGTTTCTAAATTCATTTAGGAGTCATTTCTGCATAGAGGATAAAAAATATTAAAGTTACAGTATTTCAATAACCCTTATGTCATACAAATCCAGTGGACAGACGCTCACTAAAGAGATTACAGTTTGAATACTTAATCCCAATTTGGATGTTTTTAAACAAGCCAAACCTGGCCTTAAATGCAATGTGCACAATTTAGCTAAGCAGAAAATACTAATGCACAAACATGACCATAAATGTAGCCACAGAATGTGGTAGGCGGGAGCCACCCAGTAGCCACCTCTGCACATCACTCACTCAAATCACAGGCTGAGTGAGTAATGAACATGCCTATTTCCAGGTCGAAGGTACAGGTGGCTTATGACAGGCTGTCTCAAAGCCTGGGAAAGAGAAGCTACTTAGAATGACAGTCACTTTAAACACCAGGGCTAGGTTAGCGGTTTTATTCAGCCAGGGTCTGGACTTCCAATCTCTCCTACTTTCCTCGGACTCTCTCTCTGAAAAAGGACCAGTATATTCTCAACGCTCAGGAATGTGGTTTGCACCCGCATTAAGCAATGTCACAAGTATGGGTTCAGGGTTCAAATTTCTGCCCCACATTTGTTAGCTGGGCCACTTAAGTAAATTGCTTAATTCCTCTGTGCCTCTGTTCCAACTGTGTTCATCTGACAAATGGTAGTTGTAATAGGGGCTTCTGTGGTAGCTTAGCGGTAAAGAACTTGCCTCAACACAAGAGATGGGGGTTCGATTCCTGGGTCAGGAATGTCCCCTGAAGGAGGGCATCGCAACTCATTCCAGTATTCTTTCCTGGAGAATCCCATGGACAGAAGAGCCTGGTGGGCTACGGTCCATAGAGTCACAGAGTCGGACATGACTGGAGTGACCGAGCACACACACGCACGGTTGTAACAGGCTCATGATATAAAGTCATTTTGAGAATTCAAAAGTACTTAGCACAATGCCTGGGCCCTGAGAATAAGGTCTAACTATTATCACTGAGGATACTATTAGAAAACCAGAGTCCAGGGTTCTAGCAATGCTCTGTATGGTAGTAGTTTGGGGGGCGGGTCATCATCTCTCCAGTCTGACCCTGTCGTCTGCTTCACCTCCTTCATTTTTCTTGCCCTTTGCCTTCCTCTTCAATCACTGTTCAAAGTAAGTGAACTCAATAGATATTTGTTGGGTGAATAAGCTGTCAGGCTACTAACATGCAGGGCAGCAAAGATACCATATCCTTGAGAGACAGCCTATGAGGGAAACGTGCTTATAGCTGCTTCTTGTACATATTCTGGTGAATAAAATTTGACTGGGTAAAATCCCACAAGAAGGAATGGGAGAAAGGGGAAAGAAGGACAGAAGGAGGGAGGAACGAGGGACGAGAGAAGGGTAGGAGGGAGGGAAGGAAAACCGGAGAGGGACGGAGCACACCTTCCTGCCTTGGGGAAGCTGGCAACAATAACTGCAGTATTGCGATAAAAATGAGTGGTTAAAAATAACATACTTTGCTTTGTTTGACTCATAATCAAAACGTATTTGCATGTCATACTGAATACGGCAATAAAATTATGAATTTCACATTTTAACATGTCTTGTAAAAGAACTTCACAATAATAAACACTTCCATTCTTCTCTTCCATAAGTGGAAGTAAAATCCTCACAGGAACTTGAAATACCAGTTAAAAAATCCCAAGGGTTTTGTTTCTTATGGAAACTTCAGCAATTTCATTTAAAATTGGCCCTATTAAAATATCACAGTTTTATCTTCACAAAAAGAAAACTCATTTTTTCCTACCTTGAGTTTCTCTCGTGGTCAAATCAAGCTCAGAAACTAGGAGACATGTCTGACTCTCCCCTTTTCTCCCCACAATAAGAGAATTGAACAACCCATGGCCACACAAGAAGCCAGGACTAGTGAGTTCTCATCCCATCTCATCTATGCTTCCCTGACCCTTCAACAGGTGTCCTTAAATATAAAATAGAAATCATCTCTGCAGGATAGTTTTATAGCAGTGATTAGGTAAGAAAGGATTATGTTGGTATACTGATTAGCATATAAAATGTGCTCAGGTAATGTTAATATCAAAATCATTACCATCATTAGTATTTTTACGAAGCAGAGAAGTGATCTTGGAAAAGTCCTTTAACCTCTCGTCTCTCTTTCCTTATCTATAAAGCCAGAGTTCAGATAAGATTCTCTCTAAGGTCATTTCTGGCTATAAAACAGAAAAATTTGTGAAGAGCTTTATAGGTTACAAAGCACTTTTGTGTACATCCTCTCATTCATTCTTTGTTACCCTTTGGGGACAAGTGGTACAGTTTCCCATTAAAAGATTAGGAAATAGAGACTGAAAATAGCTAAGGAATTGGTCCAAAATAATTTATGCCAATTGATAGAAAAGTCAGGACTTAAACCCTGGTTTTCTGACACTAAAACCATGTTCTTTTCCATGCTGATTCTGTCCCCTAAGCTGCCTGCATTGACCCCATGTTTCCCATTTCTAGTGCCACCATCACTATTCAGACTCCTATTCACGTATTTGTTTACTTACTCTCTCAACCAATATTTGTTGAATTCCAGGAACTGAGACAGACATTGAGAATATAATGGTGAGCAAAAAAGATATATTCCTTCCCTCATGGAGTCTATGGTCTAATAGAGGAGTAAGAGTGTCATGGAAATAATTATTAGCTTAGATCATGATAATGAAATGCATATAAGAGTCTGAAAACATGTAATAACAAGATTTGGCCTATACCAGAGAAGTTTGTGAATGATTCCCCAAGAAAATGACTTGAGTTATTCCCAAAGGAAGAAGGGTCGTAAGAAGAGTCTGCCAGAAGGAATGAACAGCATATGCAAAGGCCCTGATTTGGGAGAGGAGCATGGCACATTCAAAAGAGTCAGAGAAGAATATTGCAGGGAAAACTACAAAAGTAAGTGGCAAAGTGGTTCAAAATTATGCTGGACAAGCAGACCGAGACAAGGCCACATAAGGTCATAGCAACCAAGCTATTTACCTTTATCTTAAGAGCAGTGAGAAGCAGAAAAACAATGTGATCAGATTTTAATTTTGTGAAGACCATTCTGGTTGTGGTGTCTCCAGGATGTATGGGGCAGCGCAAGAGTGGATGTAAATGGATGTTTGGGAAGCTGTTGCAGTGTTCAGGTGAGAGAAGGCTGAGGGAAGCTAGAGAGGTAGCAGAGATGGAGAGAAATTGGTAGACCAAGTCAACGGAGTGCTGTGATGGACTAGATACAGGATAACTCTAACAGGTTCCCAATTGTTCTTCCTGCACCTGCTCTTTTCAGTTTATGGGCCATTCCGTGTGCCACTGCAAAACAAACAATCCATCTTTCAGTGGTTTTTCCTCCAAAGAATACTCATTGCTCATTTTCTATATATGGTTTTTTCCTGTTAGCTAGATTTTCCTCTGTTCTCCATATATGTTCAAATTATGTCCATCTTAATGCGATGCTTAAGTCTGTCCTCATTCATTAATAATCATCCAATATTTGCTGACCACTTACTATATTCCAGGCATTGTTTTGGGTGATAGAGATACAGTGGTGTGTAAAAAATATTCCCTGACCTAATGGAACTTTTGTTCTAGACCTCTTTGATCCCCTCTCTCTTAGAAACCATATCATACAAGTTAGTGTTGTCTTTCTTTCTATTTGTCTCATAGTAATAATCTTGCCTCCTCAGATAAAATTAAACCTCCGTGAAGCAACGATGAATGTCTTCATTGCCTTCCAAATTCTCATCATCTCCTGAAACATATAAGAACTTAAATGACTCAAAAAGATTGGTTGTAATATAAAAACTTTATATTTTTATCACTGAAGACAAAATGCTTTCACATTCACTACATCATTAGGATGTCTCTAAGTTTTAAAGTACTATTAGAAATGTGTTGTTGCTATTATTAATGTTAATATTATTATTACTATAGGCTCACAATATCAACTGACTAAACTGTAAGTCTATTCCCAGTCCTAATTCTGGTGGGCTGTCAATAATAATTATTTCACAACTGAGAAGCTACATGTAAGATAATATTTCTTTGTTAGAAAATTCAGTTGCCATCACTGAAGAAGAATGGGCATTCACTGACAGTAATCTAAAAGAACAGACATCAAAGGTATGTAACCCTCATTTATTCCTCTGGCACACTACAAGGAGGCAAAGTTCCAAAGGAAAACCTCCCCATAGTTGCTTCATCTCACCTTTCAAGATAGCCCTTCTATTTTTGAAACTAATTTTTACTTGTTGGGAGATTGTCCAACCCAGTTTCAAAGACACTGTGAGCTGGTGCCCCAGGCTCAGAAGGCTTTTTGACATCCTATCTGCAATGGTTAATCCATCCTCAGCTCCCCAACCCATGGAGAACAAGGATAAAGACAGCCCACTTTTACCCAGATTTAACTTTGTGGAAGCCAACAGAATAACAAACTTGGAAAGAAAATGAAATGTAATTTGTTGACAAAGACATGTTTTCCCCTTTAGAAACAAGCATTGAAATTCAGAGTGTCAATAAAGCCTCCACGTTTTCTTCCATCACAACTAATATCTCCCAGTGACCTGACTTGATTAAAGGTTTTGCATGAATCTTAAATGAGAGCAGAACTGAAAAAACTCTAGGAATACCAGACACCTACAGTTGCCACACTTCATATTAAATAACTGAGAAACATAGGCCTTAAGTGGCATATTGCTTCATATTTTTCTAGAGAAATATTGGAGTTGATTATCAGGGACTTAAAGAACAACATGAAGAGTCACATTAAAAACTATAAGGACTCCAAAAGTCTATGAAAATTAATTTCAGAGGCACGTGTTTTAATAGAATCTATTGTGGCATGAGACTGAAAAGTCATCAAATATGGTGTTTTACATAGGTAGTTTAATCATTTAAACTCATCTCCAGTTGGGCATTTAAATTGCTAGCTGATTATATCATTTTCATGGACACATTCAGAGGTGTCTACTTTTGCCCTATTTTCTGGGAATTTCTGCTGTTCTTGGCTATAGGTGACTAGTCCACAGGTGCACATTTGACCCCAGATGGGTCAACCAGATTCTCTTACTGGGTATTTGGAGCTGAAACCAGGAGAATATTTATTAGACTCTATAGGTGCCTAGATGTATAACACATAGTTTCTTCATGTGATCTGAGAAAACAAGAAACCCATAGAGAGTTTCGGGGAGAGGGAGAGAGAAAGAGGGAAAGAAAAAGAGAGGAAGGAAGAGGAGGAGAAGGAGGTGGCAAATGAATACATAGGAGCAGAAATGAGAAATAAAGCAATCTTTTTAAGTTTCTAGCTCCATTTGCATACTGTTAGAGCTCAGAGTTGAAACCACTGGCCGATGAACTCACAAGTATAGGTAGTATGCTAAATGAGGAGCAAGTTTTTCACTAGCACCTCAAGGGTCTCTGGCCTAAAGAATGGAGTTTGAGAGTAATACTTGCTATAAAAGTATAATTTTAACATATGAGAGCTTTAAGGAGAGATGAAGACATTTAAAAAATAGCCTGTGCTTTCTTCCGCTTTTCCCCAGTATTTCTTACTCTTCTCGGGCATTACTCAGTCTTTCTGTTTTCAGACTAACTTGATGTATCCAGTTGTAAGATCCTAAGAAGGGAGCTCACTCAGTGGGTCTGATGTGGTGGATGCTCATTTGGGAAGCCCTGCACACGTGTGGCGCCATCTCCTGTGAACACCCATGGGGAGGTCATGCCTGATCTCTGCTTCTACAGAGATCCTGAGCAGACTGAAAAGGAAGGGCAGGAGCCAGCTGAGAAGGCTGTGACCAAGGAGGAACTTCAGGGTGAATGTCCCACTTCAGCTCCAGAGTTCACTGTTGCTCAGCCTGAGGTGGTGGACTGGTCTGAAGTCTTGCAGGTGTCTTCTGCACCTGTTCAGTAATTCCTCGCTGCAGACTGTTGTGCTCAGCCTGCCACTGCAGACTGGTCTGCAGCTCGCACTGCTCAGGCCACTGAATGGGTAGGAAAAATCGCTAAGTGGTCTTAAACTGTTTTTTCACAAACTCTTAAAATGGAAATTCAGTTGTTGGAAAATAGTTTCTTTTAAAAAAAAAAAAAAAAAGTATCTAGTTCCATTCTTGTCCTAGAGTCTGGCTGCATTCCTGTACTTGGGTTCCATGAGACATCCTGACACTCATAACAAATTCTCTCCTTTTGCATAACGAGGTTCAAGTTTGTTTCTGTTGCTTGCCACGGAGAGTCCTATACAAAACTCTCTTTATAGTAAACAAATGCAGCCTGGTCTAGAAGGCCATGCATTCATTTATTCCATAATCATTTGCCAAACTGCCAAACCAGGTCCCATGAACACAGCCATGAATTAGTCACAATATTTGACTCTAAAAGCTCATGTTTAGTTGAGAAGGCAGAAGAATACCTTTGGGAAAAAAATGCACCATGTAGGTAAACATACAGTGTAGGTGATAGATTCAGTGATGAAGAAATGTATAGTGAACAGTGGGGGTTACCAAGGAAAGGGGAGTGAATTGACCTAGGGAAATCAGGGAGGGCTGCTCAAAAAAGGGGATGTTGACAGGAAATGTTGAAAGAGGTGTAGCGCAGGCAAGGGGGAAAGCTTATCCCACAGAAGGAAGAGCACTCACAGACAGGGCTGGAAGGGCCTGCGGTATTCAGGCGCCTGGTTCAGTGAGGAGACCAGTTGATGAGATAGGCGAGATGGGTCACAAAGGGTAGTGTGGATTCTACACGAAGCATGTTAAGTTCAGGGCACTTGTCTCTGTAGAGAACAAGTTCCAAGACTTTGTTTCCCCCCTCTCATTCTCTGAAAATAAGGAGATGGCATTTGCCTCACTTTTCAGGTAAGAAAAATGAGGCACTTGGAAGATGACAGGACTCCCCCCAAGATCACCCAGGAAATCTGAACTTAGAGCTCAACTTATGAGTTCTTACTCATAGTCATAGAAAACCTCCAGAGAGGACATACCTGAGAAAATAACCCCAAAACTCTGGAGTCTGGGGAAGTAAGGGCTACAGATTGAAAACTGGGTTTCTTGTTTACAAATTTATATAAAGTGACGTTAGGATATATGTCAATAGAAGAGTTCTTTTGGACATTTCAGTAAATACTTTTTCAGTATATCTGGTTTGGAAGGCTAATAGGAAAGAAAAATAGGGAAATGTTTTGGGAGAACCCCAAAGAGAACCCCAAAATATCATGGGGCTGAAAGTTAGGAAGAAAAGAATGAAGGACCAATTTAAAGACAACATAAATGTAGACAATAATGAAAGCAAAGTTAAAAAGAAAAAAAAGAAACTAGGTAGTTTGTATATTTGTTCAGGGGGAGCAAATTTTGCATTCTCAAGGCAAAGTTATACTAGGATTAAATGAGATAGAATCAACACCCAAAGCAAGATATAAAAAAAAACTTTCCTGGTTCAACTTTCCACTCAAAAGGTTTAGTGGAAAAAAGACTTTCAAGAAGGAAACAGAGGAGGTGGGACTAAGAGTTTCCATTCTTAACTGTCCTAAAACAATTATTGATCATTGCCTGTCCTGAATTACATTATTTCATCCTAGAGAACCAGATGGTCGAAGCTAGTCTTTTATTTGGAGGATTTAGTGAAGTTCAAACAAATTTTGCCACCACACAAAGTTTCATAAAGTCAGAAGTCACGACTAGTACTTTCTCCGAGGCTCTCTCAGGAGCTCTAATCCAACAGCTCTGGCAGGCTGGCCTTTGTGCCTGGCCTGCTGTCTTTTTATGTTGGTCCTTGATTGCAAAATAGCTCCAGCTGTTGAAGAACTTATTAACCCTTTCTCATTAGAACTGTATGAGAGAAACAGAGCATCCCTCTGGGCCCGCTCAGCACTGGGTTAACTAAGTCTCTTCTTAGAAAGGTGTTCTGTGCCCAGGAATGTTCAGCATGATTTCTCAAACCCACCCAACCAAGAAAGTTTCTCGTTCCTAAAGCAAAGTCTCCGTATGCTTAGTTGTGTCTGACTCTTTGCAGCCCCATGGACAGTAGCCCACCAAGCCTCTCTGTCCATGGAATTTTCTAAGCAAGAATACTGGAGCAGGTTGCCATTTCCTTCTCTCAGGGATCATTCTGGACCCGGGGATCAAAACTGTCTCTTGTGTCTTCTGCATTGGCAGACAGATTCTTTACCACTGCGCCACCTGGGAAGCGTTCTTCCTAAGATCTTTCTCAAACCTTTATCTGCATCTGAATCACCTGGGGATCTGGTTAAGCCGCAGATCTGATCAGCAGGTCTAGGGTGGCGCCTGAGACTCTGCATTTCTAACACGCGCTGATGCTGTGGACCAGACTTTGCAGAACAAGGTCTTAGAGGGTTCCCAAAGAGAAGCATCTGAGCAATCACCTAAGAAACTGAAACCCTGCAGCAGGTTCGGACAGGTGAGTCCAAAGCAGAAATGAATATAGGATTAGAAACTTTTGTAAAGCTTTCCTATCTACAGCTGCAACAATATCCCCAAAACAGTGACTTTCACAATGCGCCAGCTGGAGGTTGAGATAATCACAGGACTTCAGACGTGGACTTCATTGCCAGGGCAGATAATCACACCCGAAAAAGGGGAAGAGAGCCAGACAGCATTTAAATCTCTGGGCAAGTGTGACTTGCAATTTATTATCATGTGAAAAGCATAAGTGGCAGCAGCATTGTGATTTTTTTTTTTCAGGACACAGAAAAATTGATAACGTCTGAGTTGAGTTATCTCCTGCCAGCGTCCCCTCCTGCTACTGTCCCATCCTCTGCGGACCTGGAGGACCTTCCTCATCTTCCATTATCAACAGGGTCATGTGTGATGACACAAGTTAGATAGAAAGATTACGAAAGGAGCGTGATGGGGTGATAGACCCTCTACACCGCAAGAATAACGTTTGGAACAACGGACAATTATTATCCCAGAGGTAGTGCTGCATCTGGTATCCTTCTGTTCTTGTTCAGAAAAGGAAAGGTCACAGAAATGGTGATGGAGAAGCAGATCCAGGGGAGTGGCTGGGAGGCCAAGGCCCATGTCCTCTTGCCCTCTCGTGGAGCCTTCCTTGGCTCTGCACCCTGGGCAGGTCCTCTTTGCCAAGAAAGGTGTTGCAGCTCATATCATTAAGAGGCTTGGCTGTCTTCAGGCAATCGCTCAGGGTTTTTTTGCCTTATTACCAATCTGCCTTTCTTAGAAAAGGTCATGAAATGGACAGGGGATGCCTCATCTTCGTTATAATCCACTGTTTGAAATATTTCAATTAAGCTTCAGATCAGGCCCCAGAACTGAGGCTGTTTTAACGAGGGGAAGTAATGACCTTCTGTTGCAGGTGTTTTCTGGCACACCATCAGCTTTGATTCTTCTTGATCTTTCTGCACCCTTTGATAGCCGGGATCAAGAGTTCTTTTTATATGCTTCAAGCACACTGGAGGACTTTCAGGGACTCCACTGACATGGTTTTCATCCCTGCAGTCTTAGCCGAGCTGGTTGTCACTGGCAAGTTCTCCACGCTCGTTCAATTTATCAAAGATTAAAAGACAGCTGAAAAGACAGGGCCCATGTGCTAAATTGTGAGTGTCCGCATGTGTTCCCAAAGCAAGTGAACGTCAGGAGGATTCCTTGGAGACAGGGGGATAACCCCTTTGATGCCTGCTCCCCAGGAGGAAGGAAGCTTCACAGAAGACGTGAAAGCAGCTGTGTGGGCATGGTAGGTTTAACGGGGCACACACTGGGTGCACATGAACATGTGTGTGTGTGCAAGTGTATCTGGAATTCAGATACTTTTGGAAGTTGCACTTATTTTATTCTGGTGAGTTCTGGCATTTGTGAAGTTTCATTTCCTTAACAAAGGCGTGGATATTTTAAGGAAACTAATCCTTTTGATAAGGATTTATCACATTTCTCATTCTGGATAAAGGACAGGAAGGACAGATAAAATATCTTCTTTCCTTCCAGTACTGAATTTCAGAATTTTGAATTGAATTTCTGAATTATTGAAATTCAGAAGTTTCCAGAATTTCACTCATGTTACTTATTCTTTAACAATTCTTGAGCCCTCCTGTGTGCCAAGCTCATTGTCAAGCCATAATGGAGGGGCAGCCATGAATGAGACAAATGATCTCTGCCTCCAGGAGTGTATGGTCTGTTCTGAGAGACTTACATTCAAAGGCAATTATGCAAATAATTGTTTACAGTAAATGTGAATACATTGTGCAGGAGAGGGGCAGGTTCCTGTGGGCATGTGGGTGAGAGGATGTGGGGGGGGGGGGGCATGTGTGTGTGAGCACATGTGTGCCTGGTCTGAGCAGTTACATTTGGTGCATGTTAAGGGGGGAGAGTGAGGTTGTCAGCTGGCACCGTGGTGCTGAGGAAGGGCTTGGAAGAAAAGTGAAGGCATCTCCGCCAAGATGAGGGTATTAGCAGGTCCTTGTGGGCATGGATGTCAGCAACAAACAGCCTCTTGAGATTTCAACATTTACTCCAAGAAATCACAGTTAAATATCCACACACTTTAAAAAAATAACCACTCTATTAAAGTAGGACTGACATGTAAACGTTTGTACACATTTAATGTGTACCAACTCAGTGGGTTTGGAGATAAGGGAAGACCTGTAAAACCATCACCATTATCCAAGTCGTAGATTAATCCATTATGTCCTGAATTTTCTCCTGCACCCATTAGTGGTAGCAGTAGTAGTAATATAGTCATCGTCATTGTATTGTTCTTAGTATTTTGTCTTTGGGTGGCAAGAACATTTACCATATAATCTACCCTCTTAGCAATGAGTTCAGTCTACAGTGCAGTATTGAGAGCTATGGGTGTTACGCTGTATAGTAGGTCTCCAGAACTTATTTATCTTGCATAACTGAAACTCTAGACTCTTAGATCATCACCTCCTTGTGTCTCCTACCCCCCAGCCCCTGATAACCACCATACCACTCTCTGCTTCTATGAGTTTGGCTATCTTAGTGAAGGTGAAAGTGAAGTCGCTCAGTTGTGTCCGACTCTTTGCAACCCCATGGACTGTAGCTCACCAGGCTCCTCTGTCCATGGAATTTTCCAGGCAAGAATACTGGAGTGGGTTGCCATTTCCTTCTCCAGGGGATCTTCCTGACCCAGGAATTGAACCCAGGTCTCCTGCATTGCAGGCAGATGCTTTACCACCTAAGCCACCGTTCGACCTAAAAGGGAGCTCATATACACTTCTGTGACCTGAAAGATGGAACAGCCTAGAGGCTAAAATGCTCAGGCTCCAGATCCAGAGGCCCTGGTCTGATTCTGAGCTCAGTCGCTCACTAACTGCAATCCTGGGCAAGGGACTTAGCTTCTGTGTGCCTCCATTTCCCCAACCGTAAAAATGGGACTAATGGGAGTTCAGACGTCATTGGATTTATCTGAGGATTAAATGAATGAACAAATATAACATTCTCGGCACAGTACACATATGTGTTTGCCATCCTTAGGCAAAGGAAGCCAAAATGGTCCTCTCCCTCAGAGTCACATCTCATCCTCTCCTTACCTCCTTACCAGCTGTGAGGACAGCTTTGGGGAGATGGCCCCTTTCCGGGACCCGGGCACAGGCCCTGCTGCCGATCTGCTGCCTACTTCCAGTCTACTGCATCTCCTGCAGTGAGGACTGTCCTCCCGCCAGGACATTGAGAATGGATCATCTGAAAGAGATGGCTCCCAGAGCCTTTTCACTCCTTAAGCTGTTCTCACTTGCAACCAGCCGGTTTATCAGGAAGGGTATCAGCAAATACTGTGTGCTTTACTGCCGTTAGACAGCACTGGCATTGAATTGAAAAAGCCTTAAAAATGGCCATCAATCATTTGATATACGTAGGCAGTGATCTATATTGATACGGCTCCAGCTACCATCTGAAATGGTTTGTCTTTCATTTTACCCTTTATATGAGGGTTATTACAGTGCATGCCACTTACAACAGACATGGTTATTATGGACAATTGGTTATAGTGGACAAAAACTGATTTCCCAAACCAAACATATTAAATCCAATACATTTTTCATAGGTTATAACCGACAGAAACCTTGGTTTCAGCTGACATTTTCCGGGGACTTTAATGACATTACTATAGGACTCCAAAGAGGGAAAGGAAGGATGGCAGGTATCAAAATGAGGCCAGAGAACACCAGAGGTTTCATTTCTGACAAAATAATTATCCAAGGGTGGGAAGCAGTTTTGAAGTTAACCCCCACAGTGCCCAGGCTCAGGCGGCCAGGTGTCTGTTAGCAGTTTCTCTGCACGCTGCCGCCCCAGCCATGGGCCTCCAGGTGCTGGGTGGAGGGTAAGCCCAGGAAACACAGCCTGCCCAACACAGGCCTCCTGGAAAACAACGGGGACACAACTGGTCATGTCTTGTCTGTGAAGGTCACCAAGCCAATGAACATTTTTCTTCTTAAAATACTCAGGTCAACAGACCCCCGTAAAGGAGTATTTAAAAAGCTGAGCAGGGGTAGAAAGATAGCACAGTTCAGCACAGCAGTGAGTTCTCTTTTCTGGGACTCTTGGCTTGCCACTCAGAGATCTGGGCTCAAAGATCAGCAAAATTTACTAGTTAGCTGTCAGAACGTCCATGCAATGGAAGGAATGTAAGGAGACTTCCATTCTGCCATGCATCTGCTCACCTTTGACCCAAAGCCCACTCCTATGCCATTTCTTTTCTCCCCAGACATGGAGAAAATAGGTCACACTATTCACAGGTGGAATAGTTTAAAATGACCATCACTTTGCTCACTCAGAATGTAGACGTTTCAACAGCGTAAGCTTTGGAGTCAATCAAACATGTGTTTGAATCTTCCTCTCCCCTTTATCATCATGTCACGTGAAGCAAGTTTCTCAGCCTCAGTAAGCCTCATGTTCTCTTCTAAAGATTGGGTGGTGATGTCTACATCACAGGATGTGAGGCTGCTCTGAAGTATCCTACATAAAGGCATCTAGAAAATTCTGGCACAGGGTCGGTCCACTGGAGTAGCTGGTGCCCCTCTCTGTCCTCTCCTGGCTCCCTCACAGAGTTCCTCTAGCCTGTCCTGTGCTGTCCCTTGTCTCCTTGTCTCTCTACCCACCCTCACTCTCATCATGGCTTCTGAAAAGAATAAGACCTTTCATCTCGGTGTCTGGCTCCAGAAGCAGTGCCTGTAAGAAGGTTTGTCCAATGAACACATGGATGCTAGTTTCCTTTTCCACTGAGATTCCTTTCCTCCAAGGTGATTAAGATCTTGGATTGAGGGATTCTGTTTAGGGTTATCTCACCAAGACTTTGAATATGATGTTTCCCCACTTAAAAAAAAAAAAAAAAAAAAAATGAAGCTACTACCTCTCTGTTCTGAATTCTTTCTGTTGTTCTAGTCTCCTTCTCCTGCTCCACCTGGCGGAGGCTGGCCACTTTTCTCCCCCAGAATTTCAGCTTTTGTCAAGTTTAAACTCCCTACTTGTCCCCATCTTGATCACCCAGGTCCTGCTCATCAGAAGTGAGGGGGGAGCTCACTGAGCATAGTGACCATCACAGAAAGAGTCTGTACCAGAGGCAGAGCGCCGGGCCCAATCCTGAGACCTGTGTCCTTAGTTCACTGACTTAAGTTTCTCAGCCTCATTTCCTTATCTGTCACTTGCCCTGCTCCCTCTGCTAGGTCTGTGGAATCCAGTGATAGAGCCCATGGGAAACTACTTTGAAAGCTATAGAATGCTAGGTAAGGACCGTTAGACAAAATTAAAAATAACATTTACCCTTTAAGGGTGCTATTTGAATCCTTCACCTCTCAAGTAACTCTTAGAACAAATGAGCTATCAAGATCATTCTTACAGGATTGAAATCTGAGGAGTGACCACATACCCAGGAGGCTGTAGACATTACAGTAAGCTCCATTCTGGAGGTAACATGGCCAGACACACTCCTCTGACCATCCAGTTCCACCCCTTCTGCATCAACACATTCAGCAAAAGGACTTCCTCAAATAATCTGAACGAGGTTGGTGCTCTGGGGAAAGACATTACTTGGGCCATTGCTAGAGACATGCTGCTCGAACATCTCCCCTACTCGCACCCTTCCTCTTCTCCCCACTTCCTCCACCCCCACCCCCAGAGCTTCCACTACTCACCACAGCTCTAGAACTCAGCAGAGACAAGAAGTCATGAGCTGAAAATGATCATTTACCTCTGTTTCAACATGGGTTGTTAAACATCAAATTTAAATGTTTTCCTAGGTTGGTCACTATTAAAATGTCTCAATTTGTGTGAGTTTTGCAAACACTTTCCCAACAAATGTCAATAGTGAATTCTTAGACATTTTCATTAGGTCGTCCTGCTTCTGTGGCTTTTCCCATGGGAAATAGGAGGACAGAATTAAAAGAGAAGGAGGGACCTGGAACTACAGCTCTGCCCCTCACTTGCTGGGTAAACTTGGGCAAGTTACACACCTCTCTGTGCCTTGACGTCCTCATCTGTAAAATGAGAATAATAAAAATAACAGTACCCTCTTCAAAGAGCTGCTTTGATGATTAAAAGACTTAATCCATGTAAACCACTTAGCCAAAATGCCTGACACATACTAAATGCCTAACAAAGCTTAATTATTGTTACAATTTGCATTGGGGAAAATAATCATTCTTCTTTGGGTCCTGGTGAAAATTAAATGAGTTGGATGCATATAAAGTAGTTACCATAGTTCTTGGCAAAAGGTAAGTGTTCAGTAAATGTAAGCCCCTGTCCGGAATGCCCTGCCCTCAACCCTGTCTATCAGATTCCTCCCTAACCTATGACCCAACCTGAGCCCCACCCTCCCCTTCCATGAAGACTTTCTTGATTAGCTCAACTGCAAGACAGCTTGCTTTCTCCTGACTCTGCCATTCACACATGGAATTTATTATCCTCTGTCAAGTAACATAATATTTGTGCACACACCACCTCTCCAGTCTAACTAGAAACTCAGAAAGAATTGGGTCTGGATTAAAATTATATGACCCTTACCCATCATAAGTCCTCGATAGATATTGGTGGATTTATTAAATAAATGAAAGAATGTTCTGATGAAACTGTGAACTAAATAACTTAATGAAAAGATAATATTTAACAGTGAACCTTTTTTTGATATCTTTCTTTTGAGCCTCTGTCCATTTGGGTGGTCATAATCTCCTTTCCTTTGGGCTGGATAGCATGAGACATCTCAGCCTAAATCATTTTTGAAGCAAGGTAGAGAACAAACAAATAAAATTATAAGGAATCTGTCCTTCTTAGCCCAACATGTGAAAGCTTTAGCACAAAAAGAGTTATTTAGGGTGAGAGTGTAAAAAAAAAAAAAAAAAGATCAGAAAGTTCTTTCTTTTGGGGAATGAGGAGAAACTGACCGTAGTTCTAAAACTTTGGGCTTATAAAAGTACTCCTTCACATGGGAAGCTGCTGTAAACAGGAAGCTCAACACAGTGCTCTATGAAAACCTAGAGGAGTGGGAGGGAGATACAAGAGGGAGGGGACATATGTTCTTATATGACAGAAACCAACACAATATTGTAGAGAAATTATCCTCCAATTTAAAATTTTATAAAAAAAAAAAACAAAACTTAGGCTTGCTGAGACCTAGGGAAGGGTAAATTTCTTAATGACTTTATTAGTTCAAAAAGGGCATATTTAAAATTAAATACTTTTTTTTTTCTAAGTTCTCCTTCATCAAGTAACCCTTTGGGGGAAGATAACTGTTCTTTCCTGCCTTCATTTTCAAGCTGCTCTTTGCTGGGGGGAGGAGGGTGGGGTCACAGCTGGTTTGTGAACCAGTCAGAACCCTTAGCTTTGTGTGTGCCTCTCCCTGACCTGACCCATTGAGGCCTTTCTTGGAAAGGCAGCAGAAGGAAGCCAGCAAAGCTCAAATCAGTTTAGTTCACAACAGTAATTCTGATCCAGAGTTTGGGGGAAAATGAACCTGAGTCAGGCTGTTGGCTGAAACCAGGTTTAGGATTATCTGTGGATTTAGCCCCAATTATCTCTTGTTCTTCATTTCTCCCTCTCACACACACCTTCCCCTGCAGATATTGCAGAGAGCTGTGAATCTATAATCCATCCAAATTATCCTTTGGACCCGGATCACCTTTAGCATTTTCCCCACAGACTTGTAGCCTTTCTGGCTCCCCACCTTTCCATATGGAACCTTCCCAATAAGGAGGCCCAGGAGATGAAATTCTGATCTAGGCTTTTTTTTTTTTTGAGACATTTGTGAAATTTGTCCTGTAGGGAATTCTCTGTATTTTGCATTCAAAGAGACAGTATATTTACATTTGGTGTTTTTATTTTGTGTGAGGCTTTTTTACAGGGTAGTAGCCACCCACACATCATTCGTAAATGTTTGATGAAGAAACAAATGATTGTTTCCCCTAAACAGATCAACAACAAGTCTTTTCAAAATACAGAGTCTCTGTTCTGGTTCAATTATTAGTTATTCCCCACCCTGTACTCACACCAAGCTCAGCCCTCATAGCACCTCATTTCATGGATGGGACAGGCAGGGCTTGGGTTTAATGACTCAGCTACAGCCCTCTCTGTCTCATTAACCCAAGTCCAGACTCAAAGGGCCTCGTGGTCTGTGCTAAAAACCCCTGTGCCCCAGCCCATGCTTCATCTACCTCCAAATGCTACCGTGCTGCCCTGGAACACAGGTGTCAGTTGCAGTGGGCAGAGGAGTAGGGAAACTGAGGCAGAGACAGAAACTTCCTTTTCTTTCCTCTATGAACAGGTGAGAAGCGGAGGCTAGTAATAAAATTCCTCTTCCCCTTAAGTATTGAACCATATTTCCTCCCGAATATGTGTCAGCTGCAACACCTTCTTCTGAAGGTCTGGTCTGGGGAATTCAAGCCCTGGAGTTTCCCAAGCAACTTCTCTGGGGCCTCAGCATAGAACCCCCAGGAGGCCGGAAAGGCAGAGTCATTATTACTTAGTGAGAGAGATCACACCATTCGGTTTTGCCAATTGACAGATATGTGATCTGTCCTCATCCAGTTCTATTTACTGACTTATTAATTCATTATTTAAGTGTTCCATAATTTTAAAACTTCCTTGCTTTGTAAGCAGTAAGAATTTCCAGTTAAAGACACTCTTTGTAATCCCAACACCCACTCTGTTCCTAATTAGCTCTGTAATTAAATTACCAATTAAAGAGAGCTGAAAAAAACTCTTCATTGGATAAAGCAAAATGTCCTGAATTATGATGTTGTATTCTCGATGAACAGAAGCAGAAATATATCTACATACACACTCACACACAAGAAATTAAATATATATACTCATCTATAAATGTCATCTTTTCATAGACTTTTCTGTACCAGAGCTTCACACTCAAGCTCCACGCCAAAGTTGTGACTCTCCCTGGTTTTTTTTAAGAGGGTGAGTGGGAGAGAAGAGGGACAAAGCTGGACAACTTTATTGGTTTAAACTTGCCTCAAGAAAATAATGATATTGATCAAATTTATAGGGCCTGATTCAAAAGGGAACTGTTCAAGCTACTTCCATATGAGAGCAATATTTAAAAAAAAAAAAAAAAGGCATGTAAGATGGAATGCTATCATCGAAAGAGCTAATTTTTGCTACCTATTAACCTTGCTTTCTCTCATCCAAAAGCAGTTAGGATGGTCCATAACAGGGGTTCCCAACTATTGGGATCTAATGCCTGATGATCTGAGGTGGAGCTAGTGAAACAATCATAGAAATAAAGTGCATGATAAATGTAATGTGCTTGAATCATCCTGAAACCATCCCTTCTCCTCCAGTCCATGGGAAAAATGTCTTCCATGAAATTGGTCCCTGGTGCCAAAAAGGTTGGGAACCACTGGTCTTTAAGATACAAGAGTAATTTAGAGGAGTTCCTAAATATTGTGCCTTAGTGGGGTCCAGTACTGGTCTCTATAAAGCGTGTGCCTTTCATGTTTTCCTAATGCATAACATAAGAGAAGGAATAAAAACAACTATGAACAGGAAGGAAAGAAACTTTCTCTTTTTTTCTGTGTTTATATTTTAGAAAATTTACCATTTTTCCCTGAGGGTGCAGAATCACTAGTGTGTTAATTAAGTTCACAACTGCACATACCAAGTCAGGAAATACCGAAAAAATAAAAAAGGCTTCTTGCAGCAAAACTGAGTTGGTGCTGGGGTTACCTATGGCACATAATGAAGTTATACACTGCCCTACTGTTCAAGCAATCCAAATTTTGAATGTGCCAAGTAAATCATTTCTTAATTATTGGGGAGTTTAATTCATTTCCCCAACTCTCCGCTGCTTCCCTCAGCCCACTGTCTCTATATATCTGCGCATTTTGGTGCATTACTTTTTAAGTCTTGAAGCTAGATTTTGTGTTGTATATTTCAATCAGGGAAAAAGGAATTTAGCACAAACATTCCAAAGGAAATTCTAGTAGGGCGATGAAACTTAGTGTGGAAATTTTTATCTCAAAGGGGACATGGGTTTGGGAAAGTTCTTATTAAGCAACAATTTTCCAGGGACTAAAACTGAACTCCTGTTGTTGCTACTGTAAGCATAATAAGCCATATTTGTAAATATCCTTTGTATATCTGTGCATTTATAACTTTGAATGAGCCCTAGTAATGGAGTCCGGCCCTTGCTGCTTTAAGGTTGGTGCATAACAGGTCACAAAGTACAAATGATTGCTCTTTCTCCCTTTAAAAAACAAAAAGGGAAACAAAAACATTCTCCAGGTATCTCCTGGCATTTTCCTGCTAAAATCTCTCAAAAGTCCATGGTTTGTAGCTGAAACTCAGACACTATTCCTAGTGGCACTTTGCTCCTACCAGTTCTCAGAAATGACGGAGGATTGTGACTTCCATTTTACAAATGAGGAAACTTCAACTATCAGTGGCTTCCATAAACAGTCACAGAAAATGATGGGCTGTCAGGCCTCACATGAAGATAAGAGCAAAACCAAGATCTAAACCCCAAACCTGATCATCTCAACTCTGAGAAGCTCATTAAACTTATTAAAGCCATTCGGGCAGAGTTTGCTCAAGTTTTAGAAAGTGAGCCTCTCATCACATCAAAGAGATGGTGCATCTCCCAGAGCATGTGATGTTCTGTTTTTGGCTGAGAAAGCTGTCCCCTATATCACACAGCTCTGCAGCAGGACCTCTTTCTACTAAACACGCTCGCTTCCCACATGAGCTGCCATATGTCTTAGCCTTCATAAGAAGTTGGGTGTGAATCCATTTTTATTTTAGCAAGGACTCTGATTCTGTTCGTCATTAATCTTCCCCCTTTGTCTCATCCCTCATCTCCTGCCAAACGACTTTTCAAGTACTCACTGAACTTATTTTAAAGGACAAAGCCTTCCTATACTCCCTCTGTGAAGAGATGCCATGAGAAATGGAGAAAACGGCTGGAGGACTTTTTTTGTTTAGTGAAGGATTTGTGGACAGGCTTTCACATTTTAGTTAATGTCTTTCACTAAAGGGAATCCATTAAAGAAATGTCGGGAAGTTTACTCCTCTGGTCTCTAAGTGGACTCTGGCACAGTGATTCTCAAACTTCAGTATCCTTATAGAGTCCTGGGCAATGTGTTCAAAAGGCAAAATTCTGAACCTCGTTGCTCTCTGGTCCAGTAATTCCTGGGGCCCAGGAACCTATATTTTTGAAAATTCTCCAGGTAACCCTAATGCAGGTGGTCCCTAGACCACACCTTGAAAAACACTGACCAATGGATGTTTATCCACATCTGAGAGATAATTTGCAACCTTGGCTCAGGCAGGGCCTGACTTCAGGATATTGGAATGTTAAGAGGTCAGGGCCAGAGGACTTGGACTGAGACGAGGAGGCCTAAGATGTCAAAGGTCACCTGCCTACTTTTCTGAGCCTAACAAGTAACTTAGGTTTTCTTGTTTTCCTGAGTTCCAAACTCACCCATTAGCAAAATAAAGAGCGGCCTGTTCAAATTCTTCCTGTGAATCCGTCTTTGGGTTCCTTAGAGCAAAAGGCCCATATTCTCCCAGGAGTAAGCGTTGTTCTTTGTATAGCTGTGTTTTCTTCTTCCCCTCAATTGTCAGGACACAGCCTCTACAAAGCAGTTTTCTTGTTCTGAATCACATTTTTCATGTGTACCATAACGAATTTGGACTTTGAAAATCAAAATGGGAAGCACAACTTGTGATCTGAATGCAATTTTTTTTCCAACAAAGTTCTTAATATTCAGCTTCCCTTAGGTTTTGTCTTCATGACCTAAGACAAGTCCACAAGGATTACTCTTTCTGCCCCATTCAATTCACACACAGAGTAGAATTTCACACAACCTGCCTTTAATTTTTTCATATAAATAATTAATTCTACATTTAAAAACACGTTAAGATGTTTTATTTCTTAATCAGCTAATTTGACTGGGAAACAAAGATGCCTTTTATTCACATTTTCTTTGAGTCGTGTTACTGTAGTAAAAGTTCCCCACAAGATCTGGCCTTCGCTCACAAGTTTCGTGGCTGCCAATTAGTTTCCAGAGTCTCTATTTTACAAAAATGCTTCTCACTTTTAAAAAATGTAATTGAATGTCTGTTCATCACAGAGTTTCTTGTGTTCAAGCCTAGGGTGTTAAACATTTTTCAGGTTGACTTGGGTCAGCTTTGAAAAATTTCAGACAGTGAAACTTGAGAAGGGACCGTATGCTACAGTATGTCCCTCACATTTTGTTAAGTATTAAGTGGATATTTAAATGGACTTGTTATACTGCGAGACCGCCTTAAAGTGAGCTGTACAGTTTACAAGACTATTAATTAAATGAGAGGATTGCATGGGATGCACATGTATTTTATTTTCATAATCACTCACATTGGCCCAGAGTTGCCCTTTAATTTTCAGACTAATTAAAGCAAGACACTGAACTGTTAAGCTCTGCGCGGACGCTGACACTGATAGACATGGAATGGCGCATTTTTCTTTTTTAAAAGGAAGGAAAAAGAGGGGGAGAGGAAAGAATTCGCCTGAGTGGACCTAACTCCATTCCATTCATGGCTCCCTATTTGTTCCACTCCTGGATCAAGTTTTTAATTTAGCAAAGACTGCATTTTGGGGGAGTTTTCGACCCCATCTGTTTGGGGCTAGTGTGTTCCCCACCTGGTGGTACAATTGATTTTTGAATTAACTGGGCTTTATTTCAGCACAATAGAGCAATTGTTTAGTTGCTTTTAAGCACTAAGATTCTTGGAATCTGATGGGCAAAAAATTAAATCAGATGGCAATGCACAGTGCTCTCGGCTGCTAATTGCATTTGACCCATTACCATCCTCAGCCCTGCTTCAGACTGACACGGCTGACTTGGAGTTTGAAATGTAGGTGGGAGGGCTGCCTTTGCAGGTCATCATACAGCCACAGGTCCCTTCCTGGAACACTCCAAGGTCTGGGAAAGAGAAGGAACAGCAATTATCCCTGGAGAAAGTACTGCGGGCTGGTGGGCTCTGTGCAGGAGGGGCCCCCTCCCACCAGCGCCATGGGACCAGAGTGGGGACCCAGGAGCCCCGCAGCACAGGTGTCAACTGCCCACGTGTTCATCACCCCCAGGGAGACAGGGGCTAGGGGGAACCTCCTCTCCTGCCTCCCACGCCCCACCCTTCAGAAGCCCGTTGCACTGGCTCAGAGTTAGTGACTCGCTTGCTGCCTCTCAAGCTTCATCCTCACCTGGATGACTGTGCCGTGCCACCCAGAAAGCCTCTTTGAGAAGAGCGTGGGGTTTATAAAGGTCTTCTCTTTCTTCACAAAGAGCAGCTCCTCTATTCTGGAGAAGCTCATAGCTTACACTATGAGTTTACACCGCTGGGCAGCCTGGATCAATCAGGATGTGCGTGTTCAGCCTCGGCTCCTCTCCCCTGGAGTGGGCACAGCTCCTCCCTAAGAGGCGGAGATCCTGAGTCGATTCAACAGTGACTCTCCAGCAGGCCCTGAGAAGGGAGAGGACTGGGGAGCACTGAAGGGGAAAGGGTGGTTCCCAAGTCAGGAGAGGCGCTGGGGGTCAAAAGCAATTATGTCTGGGAAGAGGAGGTGGGTCCAAACCCCAGCCCTTCAGGCTGGAAGGAAAACTGGTCCTAAACAGGCTGGGGATGCAGGATCTCTAGGGAGTAGTGCCCTGACTCCAGAGCCACCTGAGGTGGACTACCCCCAGCATCCGAGTCCCCAGTAGCCCTGGGAGCTGCACCCCAGGCTGCAGTCTAGAAACAGGTTTCCTTCAAGGTGATGAAGTAAAAGTGAAAATGTTAGTAGTTCAGTCATGTCCAACTCTTTGCAACCTCATGGACTATAGCCCACCAGGCTCTTCTGACCATGGAATTCTCCAGGCAAGAATACTGGAGTGGGTAGCCATTCTCTTCTCCAGGGGATCTTCCCAACTCAGATGTAAGCCCGAGTCTCTCACATTGCAGGCAGATTCTTTACCATCTGAGCCACCAAGGAAGCCCCCTTCAAGGTGATGGCCATGTACTTATCCTGGCTTGGCTACTGATTTATTGTGTGAGCTTGGCCCAGTGACACCACCCTGCTGCCTCAGTCTACCAAATGCTCAGATAGGAGTAGTAATAAATAGTCACTACATGATAGCACTGTGAGGATTTTAGAGCAAAAGTTGGTGTTGAGGGGACAAGGCAGCTGCATTTGTATGAGAACAAAGGTGCTGAGTGCTGCCCCCAAAGCCCCATGGCCCTTCTCTCTGTTCCTCCATGTGGCGCTCTCAGCATCGCCCACTCAGCGCCAAGGCAGCAGCGCCTCCAGGACATGCTGGGGAGGGTGCCCTGTCCACCACTGAGCTTTGACCCTCCCTGCAGATTGAGAGTCCAACCTAGCCTTGCTATCTGCAGGATTTGACCCCAGTTTCTTTCCTCCATGGGAAATCAGAAGCTGATAATTTTGAGAGACTTTAATCATAGTTCCTACATGTATTAAAAGATGTATAAAGGCCCCCGACTTCAGCAGTACTGCAGGAATCATCCTATCCTATTCTCAGCTCAGAGATGCAGAGAGGCACTGTGTTTGGGGCAGGTCTACACTGCACCTGGATCTCTATATTTGCCAATAAATAGAAGCACATGGAGTTATTAATTAGCATTTATGAGCTCATTAGCATTCATAAGTAATGTCAACACAAGATGATGAACTAAGCTGAATTGTTTGGGAAAGAGAGATGAGGGAGAAACTTCCTCCCTCCACTTGGATTCAAATAAATGTTACTTCCCTAGAATCAACCCCCACCTAGGAGTCAGCAGAAATAAACACAAAATACACAGGGCAAGACAGTAAATTCCCTGTATATGAGGGTGGCCTCTTCAGAGTCTCTGGTTCCTATTACTAATCTACTTCATATTGAATGGATTTGAGACTCTGTTTAAAGAAAACATACAGTAGCAATATTGCCATCCAGGGTGGCCATATGTGATTCTTTTTCATGAATTTTCAAGGTGAAAGAAAACTCAGAGATCATTGCATCATCCTACAGTGCATAATGTTTCAGGTAAAGAAAACCATGTCCTAAAGTTGGTAGCACAGCTGGGTCTGAAAACTTCAGGTCTCTACCTCTTTTTTTATAATTCAAAAATGGATAAAACTGGCCTGTCAGATCTGAGGCTAAAAAAAAAAATCCATCTGGGTCAATGTTATTACTATGTTTAAACTGTCCTTTCCTCCCCCAGGAAAGCATGCTTCTTTCAGTCTAATGTCTTGAGAACCAAGCGGTACTCATTGCCTCTTTCTGTTAATCTTTCAGTCCAATCAGCAACAGTCAGTGGTAGCTAATGTCTTTGGTCCCTCCTGGGCAGGGCAACCAAGTGAATCACTGTGGGAAACACCCAGCTTCTAATAGAAACAGGCTGGAAATTATACTGGGATTAGAGAGTCCAATTTACTAGGGACTGAAAGGGGATTTTACAGGGGAGAGAGTAGCAATTGGGTGAAGGAGGGAATAGAGACATGGTTGGAAACCTAGAGACCCCTAGAGGACTTTCCACTCAGTTCTTCCAGCCATTTGGATATTTAACCATTTTTATGCAGATCTATAACATTTGAATTAAACCTAACAGGAGATTTAATAGGTAAAGAAGAAACCACTTTGTAAATCTTCTCCCACATTCAATTCATACCAGGTGTTTTGCTGACAAAAATCTACTCACAAGAGAATGGTTTTGGCTGCAGCCCTGACTATTTGCTGTTGTCTTTTCCAATCTTAGCTATATCAGAGTGCTACCTAATTTCTAAAGGGTACTTCATAATTCTGAGTTACAATGCCTGATATCAAACTTGAGTCCCTGTGTGTGATGTGTAAGTTGACACCTTGGCCTGTGTTGGAAAAACATTTGGTGTTAGATCTATATGTTCTGGGCTTCCCAGGTGGTGCCAGTGATAAAGAACCCACCTGTCAAAGCAGGAGACATAGAGACACTGGTTCGATATCTGGGTCTGGAAGATCCCCTGGAGGAGGGCATGGCAACCCACTCCAGTATTCTTGCCTGGAGAATCCATATGGACAGAGGAGCCTGGCAGTCTACAGTCCATAGGCTTGCACAGAGTCAGACATGAATAAAGCAACTTAGCATGCACACACACGATGTGATCTAGATGGGAAATGAGAAGACCAAGTACTGACCCAGGATACAAACTGTTCAGTTATAGAGGTCTTTATGGAGCCCTAATTTGGAACAGCTGGTCCAAGTGGCTCATCCTAATGACATAATTTTTCAAAAATACTCCATTTTTGCAAGCAAGTAAGTTTTCATACCAGTAGACTGGTTTTCATGCCAGTAGTTTGTATTTCCTAAACTCATTGTTGAGTATTCCAATTCATGATTTTGTGTTCTATATGGTTGGTGATTAGTGAATAAAATAACCAAGAAGCCAAAGGTGACCTCTACCACATATTTGAGTTCATCTACATAAAATGTTGGATTCTACCTGGAATTCAGTGTTGACATCTGGAGCTTGTTGCCAAAATAGTTCACCTGTCTTCTTGTTTCCTAATACATGATGATCTTTCTTGACATTTAAAGTTCATCACCTTCTTTAAGCTCCCTTGGGATGCTGAAATCTTGGGTTTTGTGACTAGGATTGAGTCATATTCTCGTGCGGGTTCTCTATCTTTAGAATGATCATCAGAGAATGTTACTAACTCAGCAAAGTAGTCCACACCAATAAGGCCTTTCCAAGCACCAACAATGTGAGGAGCTTCTGGACAGTTATCTCAAAGTACCAAACAATGTTCTCCTGGAACTCTGGGCCTGTAATCAGTCATGGACTTCCCCTGCCATGCCTTTAGGTATTTCTTGTTTTAAATAATTTGGAGGAAATGGGGCAACTTTCAGCAATCTAGAATAGCTGAAAAGGCATCAGCAACTCCACTGCTACAGACCCTACCAACAGAAAGTGATCTTGAGGATGTTTTTTTAAAAGCCACTTGAAAAAACATTTTTTAAAATATTCATGAGGAAGGAGAACTTCCAAATTCATTTTATGAGGTCACCATCACCTTGATACCAAAACCAGACAGAGATCACACACACACACACACAAAATTATAGGCCAATGTCACTGATGAACATGGATGCAAAAATCCTCAACAAAATTCTAGCAATCTGTATCCAACAATACATTAAAAGATTACATACCATCATCAAGTGGGATTCATTCCAGGGATACAAGGATTTTTCAATATCTGAAAATCAATCAACCAGTGTGATACATCATATCAGCAAATTGAAGCATAAAAACCATATGGTCATCTCAATAGATGCAAAAAATACTCAGAATAAAGACAGAAAAAAATATTTTTAAAAAGTCACCTGAACAGATATGCCACAGTCTTCATAGCAGTATTATTTATGATTGCCAAGATATGGAAGCAACTTAAGCATCCATCAATAGGTGACTGGATAAAGAAGATGTGATATATACATGTGTATATATCTCCAGTCATCTGTTGTATATATATATTCCACTATATATATAGTGGAATACTACTTAAATATAAAAAAGGAAAGAAATTTTGCCATTTGCAGCAACATGTATAGACTTGGAGGGCATTATGCTAAGTGAAATAAATTAGACAGAGAAAGACAAATACTATATGATGTCACTTATATGTGGAATCTAAAAAGTATAACAAACATGAATATAACATAAAAGAAGCAGATGTAGAGACTCACAGGTGTAGAGAATAAACTAGTGGTTTCCAGTGGGGAGAGTGAAGGGGGAAGGGACAATATAAGCGTAGGGGATTAAGAGGTACAAACTATTAGGTGTAAAATAAGCTACAGAGATATAGTGTACAATATGGGGAATATAGCCAATATTTTACAATAGCTATAAATAGAGTATAATCTTCAAAAATTGTGAATGACTATATTGTACACCTGTGACATATAATATTGTACAGCAATAATAATTCAATAAAAAGAAAAATAAATTAAAAAAATAAAAGTCAAATTCACTAGTATCTGCCAGAACTAAGATCTGCTGCAGAATAAAATAATTTTGTAAGGTGTCATGCACAGTGACCAAAAGACACTCAAGCAGCTGCATTTCAGGGAAGTAAGAGGGGCAGCTGCAAGCAGGACACTGAAAAGACTGAAGGAGGCATTAGAACCCCATTCCCCACTGAGACCCTGTCAACGTCTCCATGTCATCCACAGGATACGTGTATGTTGCTCAGCATGGAATAGAAGAGCCTCCACTACCTGATCCCTGCTTTCCCTGACCTTGTCCTCTGTGCCCCAGCAACATCCAGCCACGTTGTTTTTCACCTTTGCTCTGCCTGGAATATTCTTTCACTGCACCCTGATCTTCCTTATTTTATAAGCCTAAGCTCAGGCATCAACTCCTCCTGGAAACTTTGTATTACATTCTCTTTCTGCTCTGAGCACCAAACTGGATAAGACATTTTTCCTTTACGCTCATCTCTACTACTCCATTTACTGTAGTATTTATAATAGTTTGGTTAAGTATCTTTTTCCTCCACCTGACTGTGAGTTTCTTAAGAGCGAGAGTTACGTCTTATTTCTCTTATTCATTTTCTCAATCCCTATACAAAGAACAAAGCCGAAGACATAGTAGAAGTGTAATAAATGTTCAGTGGATGAATAATAGGCTTCAAATAAAATGAAAAGTCTATGAAGAGATGGTAAATGCCATCTCACAGCCTAACCTGGTGTATTAGAAATGGAAGCACCAATTGTGACTAAGCACTCAGGCAGCCTGAAAGACAAAGAAACTGAGCCCCTGAGAGTAGCAGCATCTACCCCCCACCAGTCCAGCCCCTACTGTAGCTGAAGCAAGCTACTCTACAGTCAGATTCACGATGGCAACTGATATCATTATCTCCCTCTTTTAACGACCATTTTAGATTCCCTTTATCCTCAGATAGCACCCTCATCCTTAAAGGATCTTCTCTTCTCATGCCATGGTTGCTGCATTTTGTTCATTTGTCATCAAAATTGGGCAAGAGAATACCCAAAGACTCAAATGGTTCCCCTGGGGGGTAAACATAGATCTCCCTGCCCCTATTGTGTAAGTACAGTCCTACTTCTTCTTGGTCAGGGTCAAATCCTGTATTGAGATGGTGGTCCCTTGGCTCATGAAATCAGAAGTGCCCAGCCAGTAGCCATAGCTTAGAATTCAATGGGACTCATACTGTGTTCCCTGATGGAAGTGTTTTTCTTTTTGGAAACCAAGATCTCTAGGCCTGCTGAGCCCAGAGCTGTGGGGAAGGGAAATGTAAATTCCCTACCTGGTTTATTGGGAGTAATGGGAAGCAGAGCCACCCCTACTTTCACCCCGTGGTTCCTGGATGCATATTTTCTCCCTTTTGGGGCACAGCTCCATATGATGGTCATTGATTGAGAACGTACACTGCATCCTAGAGGACAGTGCCTGATCCTCACAGACACCATCCCCAAGCTGGTCCCACAGCTTTGTCTTCAACAGGCCATTCCAGCACTCCAAAAGGCCAGCTTCTTCTTGATGGTGCTATGTGAGATAAGAAGAGTAGATCCCACAGCATTGTACCCTCTGGTGCATCTCCTTTGCCATAAAGTGGGCTATTTAGTGTGACCCAACAAGACGTGGTATCCACTCAATGGATCAAATACTCTAAGCCCTCAGATACAGATGGTGGTGCCAGCTGGGGCTCTGCAGGCAGTAAAGGCAAACCCCAGAACATCACCTATTCAAGTTAAAGTGAATTGCTGCCTCTTCTAGCAATGTAGCTAATTTGCCACCAAGTGGCTGATTGTTGACCTCAAAGGATAATGCCATATTGGAAATCATTCTCTATTGCTGACAGACCGCACTTTTGGTAGCAGCAATAGCTATATTCATTTGGTAAATTGAAGCCATGCGGCGTAGCCTCCAGCCCCACCACCATAGCCATTTCATTTATGCATCCATTGCGCCAGGCCTGGGGTGATCGATGGCAGTGGCTGGCTGATGTCAACTGATCTAGTCATTATATCTTATTTATTTAACAAGACCTCTTCTGTGTTAAATGCTCTCTGGTGAATGTTAACCTGTGATACAAAGACCTTCACACCTCATGCCCATTTCCACAGGAATGCCTCTTCCCCAGACTTCCTTGTCTTCTAATCTTCTTCCTTCTAACTCCTGACTATTCAGCCAAGCCACTTGCCATTGCATATGAGTTTATCTGAGACTTCCCTGGTGGCTCAGATAGTAAAGCAGTAAAGCCTACAATGCAGGAGACCCGGGTTCAATCCCTGCGCTGGGAAGATCTCCTGGAGAAGGAAATGGCAACCCACTCCAGTATTCTTGCCTGGAAAATCCCATGGAGGAAGAGCCTGGTAGGCTACAGCCCATGGGGTCACAAACAGTCAGACACTACTGAGCGACTTTTCACCATTCACCATGAGTTTATCTATATTCTTTCCCCACATAGTGGATAAGGTACACCATTTGAAGCTACATTTATAAAGAGAATTTCCACTGATCGGTGACTTCGAGGTCACTCCTGAGTAGGGCTTTAGTACAACAGTAGTCCATATCCGCTCACAGTTACATATCAGGACGACACATTCATGAACCAAGTTCAGCTTCTTACATTCTTTCTCCATCAGCTGGTCACAAGGGACCCCAGGCAGCCACAGGCGTGCGCTGAGAGAGAGGCAGTGTAATGGGGGCAGATGACGTGGGGTCTGGGCCACCTGATCATGCAGTTACTTGTGCCCTCTGGCCCTGCCCATGCTCAATCCTAAATGCACCCCTTCCATCTTGCAGTGGTTTCCCTCTAGCCTTCCCCACCCAACTTTGGTGAATCTATTAATTGTCCATTGTGATCTGTTTCTGTTCAGTTCAGAAAACAGTTCATAGGAGACAGTTCTAGCCTCATAATCATTTGATGACTAATATGCAGAGTCCCAGAGCATACCAGGAACTGCTCTTCAAAATCTGTATAGTCTGTCCTCTGGAACCTCCCAATGAACATATTTTGGTGAGATTTCTGATCTTCTGTGGTATTTCTACTTTGCCAAGCTCATTTCTCTGAGCCTTTTTAATCCTTTCTCCCACCACCACAATAACTCATTTCTACTTCACTTTATGTAGACTGTTACTTTCTTCAGGCATCTGAGAGCAGTCTTAAGACAACAGTAAAGTATCCCTGGACCCTTGCTCATGTCCTGTGTCCCAGAAGAGTATTCCCATATCGATAAATCCTCTTTAATATAACTTCATAATCCACCTACCTTGATCCAGTACTCCCAGAACCCAGTCCCTTAAGTAGTGTCACGGATCCTGTCAGCATTGTTGCCTAGATCCTGCAGCTCCTTCCAGGTATAGGACCTTTCCTCCCGTAGTAAGATCAGCACTTCCCCAACCGACAATGTTGTGATTTCCCCTATTTATTAGTCTGGCTGTCAAGAGAGAGGACATGGAGGCAGATCTTCAAGAGAAGGAAATCCATTTGTCTTGCAAGAGAGGAAATCCATTTGTCTTGTTGTCAAACAAGAGAGGAGCAGTGTTGGTCTTCAGCAGAGAAGAGGGGGCCCCTCCTGTGGGCCCAGAGAGTTCAGGGGCATCTGAAGACTTGAGATGTCAAGCACATCAATTCAGATGTCACAATCTCTTATCTCAAGATCCTGTTGCTTCCCAATCAGGAACTTGGCATCACACAGCACACCTGCCTAGGTGAGCGTTCAACCTTCCTTGGAACTCCACTAATCTTATGATCTTCAACAGCAGGTAGTCAAGCTCCAGAATTCCATTTTAGCGTCACCTCAGCCAGCTTCAGACTTGTGAAGCTGGTTTGCACATTGGAGTTGTCCCAAGCTGAGGTGAGATGGACAGCCCTTTGTACCCCTGAAAAACAGTATTCCATGCAGGCTATACCAGCAAAGGGGTCTGATATTGAATAAAGAGACTCCCTTAAGCAAAGGCAGGTAACAGAAGGCTGACAGCTGAGGATTATTAGCCAGCAGCACTCCTACCAATTTGAGGGGTAAGTCCTTCCATTCCAAGGGGCATCTGGGTGGTTTGGTGTAGTGACTATAGAAGCCAGCTATTGCTGTTGTTTAGTCGTTATGTCCAACTCTTTTGTGACCCCATGGATGGTAGCCCACCAGGCTCCTCTTTCCATGTAAATTTCCAGGGAAGAATACTGGAATGGGTTGCCATTTCCTTCTCCAGGGGATTTTCCTGACCCAGGGATCAAACCCATGTCTCTTGCATTGGCAAGCAGGCTTTTTACCACTGATCCACCAGATAACTCAGCTCTACCTCTTATTAACTGTATGACCTGAGGAAGTCACTCATGCTCTCTGGACCTTTGTAAAATGAAAATAACAATCATGCCTACATCACAGGGTTTTCATAAAGATTAAATGAAATAATAACATAATGTACCTTAATATAGGGGGCTTAAAGTACCTTAATTCCCTGGTAGCTCAGATGGTAAAGGATCCCCTGCAGTGCAAGAGACCCGGGCTTGATCCCTGGATTGGAAAAAATCCCCTGGAGAAAGGAATGACTATCCACTCCAGTATCCTTGCCTAGAGAATTCCATGGACAGAGGTGCCTGGCAGGTTATAGTCCATAGGGTCGCAAAGAGTCAGACTTGACTGAGTGACTAACACACACACACACACCCCTTAATACACAGCCTGGTACTTAATAAATACTGTAGCTTCTTATAGTCACAAGAAGCTTTGGATTTATATGGGAAGCTAAGACTAAACTACAGGATAGAACAGAAAGAGCAATAGAAGTTTAAAAGAGGTAAAGATCAAGGAAACAAAAAAGAACAAGTTCAAAAAGGAGATGGTCAATAGATACACGACATGTAGAAAGGTGCAACAGGAAGAGACAACCTCCAGCTAAGACGTGAACAAGAGCAGAGGCCCAAGAAACAAATATGACACTCATGGGATGATGAGGAAGGCAGCCTGGCTCTTGTAGTGCTTTCTGCCCGGGATGGACTGGGAGTAGGTGGGTTATAAAAGCTCAGAAATCCAGGCTGAAACAGCTGCTCCATACTCCCCAACAGATCATAGTAGAGTTGGGCTCCATAGTGGTGTAAGGAGCATCCCTGAGGAATGAAATGTCTTGGCAGGAGAGGGAAAGGGAGAATGATGGAGACAGACACAAAGGAGAGAGACTTGTGGAGGAGAAGGCTGAAAACAAATTGGAATTAAAAGTCAATCCTGAGAGTGCAAGAGAAAACCAGAAATGAAGAGGAAATGTAGAGTGGAGCTTCAAGAAAAAATGATCTTTCAATTTCAGAAGCGCCAATTCAAAGAGTTAGAGTCTTGTAGAAAATAATAATTTAAGGTTTCCCTGGTGGCTCAGACAGTAAAGAATCCGCCAGCAATGCAGGAGATGCAGGAGATGTGGGTTCAATCACTGGGTCAGGAAAATCCCCCCTGGAGAAGGGAAGACAACCCACTCCAGCATTCTTGCCTGGAGAATTCCATGGACAGAGGAGCCTGGTGGGTTACAGTCCATGGGGTCACAAAGAATCTGACACGACTGAGCAACTAACAAGTTTAGGATCTGTGTTACTTCCTTGGGAAACAATAAAAACTTATTTATTAAGAAGCTCAGTATTTTCTTATATTATAAATAGCTCTGAATTAATGTCCCTTCCCAAAATGCCTACTTTTCCAACAGGTGCAACATGACACCATCTGCCCAACAAAAGAATCTAAATGTCACTAACTTCATAGGAAAATATAACGGGTGTTTAAGACCCTAGTTTATGATGATGATATTTAATAATTTGTACTTATATAGCATCAGTCAGTTCAGTTCAGTTCAGTCGCTCAGTCATGTCCGACTCTTTGCGACCCCATGAATCGCAGCACGCCAGGCCTCCCTGTCCATCACAAACTCCCGGAGTTTACTCAAACTCATGCCCATCGAGTCAGTGATGCCATCCAGCCATCTCATCCTCTGTTGTCCCCTTCTCCTCCTGCCCCCAATCCCTCCCAGCATCAGGGTCTTTTCCAATGAGTCAACTCTTCACATGAGGTGGCCAAAGTAATGGAGTTTCAGCTTCAACATCAGTCCTTCCAATGAACACCCAGGACTGATCTCCTTCAGGTTGGACTGGTTGGATCTCCTTGCTGTCTAAGGGACTCTCAAGAGTCTTCTCCAACACCACAGTTCAAAAGCATCAATTCTTCAGCACTCAGCTTTCTTCATAGTCCAACTCTCACATCCATACATGACCACTGGAAAAACCATAGCCTTGACCAGGTGGACCTTTGTTGGCAAAGTAATGTCTCTGCTTTTTAATATGCTATCTAGGTTGGTCATAACTTTCCTTCCAAGGAGTAAGCATCTTTTAATTTCATGGCTACAGTCACCATCTGCAGTGATTTTGGAGCCCAAAAAAATAAAGTCTGACACTGTTTCCACTGTCTCCCCATCTATTTCCCATGGGAATACCAGACCACCTGACCTGCCTCTTGAGAAACCTGTATACAGGTCAGGAAGCAAAAGTTAGAACTGGACATGGAACAACAGACTGGTTCCAAATAGGAAAAGGAGTATGTCAAAGCTGTATATTGTCACCCTGCTTATTTAACTTATATGCAGAGTACATGACGAGAAACGCTGGACTGGAAGAAGCACAAGCTGGAATTAAGATTGCCGGGAGAAATATCAATAACCTCAGATATGCAGATGACACCACCCTTATGGCAGAAAGTGAAGAGGAACTAAAAAGCCTCTTGATGAAAGTGAAAGAGGAGAGTGAAAAAGTTGACTTAAAACTCAACATTCAGAAAACTAAGATCATGGCATCTGGTCCCATCATCTCATGGGAAATAGATGGGGAGACAGTGGAAACAATGTCAGACTTTATTTTTGGGGGCTCCAAAATCACTGCAGATGATGATGCATAGAGGGGCATAAAATGAATTATAAACGCTAATGCTATAAATCACAATAGAAAAACAAGAAACATGACACTCCCCTCTTAGCAGATCCTTTCATTCAGCAAACGCTTATTGGGCTCCTACATGCCAGGCAGTGTAATGATGCAGAAATTTGGCTACATGGAGTTGGATTCATGCTGTTTGAGTGCCTACCCCCACCACACCCCCTCAGCAGAAATGAGAGCCCCCAAGAGCAGAAACAATGGCTTTTCCTCTCTGAAGTCTTAGGGCCCAGCACTGTGCCTGGAAAGGAGGAGTTCTTCCATAAATATGTATAGATTTCTTAAAAATCAAATACTTGGAATTAGTTTTAAGTCTATGCTACAGTTATTAGAAACATAAACCCAGAAACTCTTCATTCTGAGCCATTCCTAACCACTGGCCCTTACTTCCCATAGAAACCCCTGTCTAGTGCTCTTCTGTCTTGCCTTTTAGTTGGTAAAACATTCACTCATCCTCTGGACACTGAATTTCCATAGTCCTTTGCATTTATTGGGTACAATGTCAAGGCTAAGGTTGGGCCCCACACCAAGATTTGCTTTTTTCTCCAAGGTTTTAGCTTCTCTAAAGATTTTTATATTGACCAGAAAAATAGAATTCTGCATCTAGAAATCCCTCCAAGTCAATGTCCTCTTGTTAGTCTGGGTTGGGTGTGGGATTTGGCAGTTCCTATTAATAACAAGGTTCAGACTGCTATCAAGTGGCCAGCAGAAAATAGGAATAAATCAGATGCTGGGCTTGTTTCTGACTCGAGCTTTGGGATCTCACTGAGGGAGGAAAGACCACACTCCAGCAAGATTCTTCACAGGTGTATGGTCATTTAACCCTCCTCACAGGGTCCAAGAAAACCTATCCTGTGGCATACCAAAATCCTGGAAAACTGGAGAAAAAGATAAAGTAAAACATTTGTGCCTGAGTCTTGCACCTTCTCCCCCTCCCCTTTCCCAACGTGGATGCTTTAAAAAACTGGACTGCTAATGTCAGGAGGTATCCCTCACTAACAAAGGCAATGGTGCCAGGGGCCCTGATCATGACTCTCCAAGTCTCAGGAGACAAGAGACACCAAAAGGGCCAGGAGCTCCACCCCAAGAATCCTTAGGACATCACTCTTAGGACTCATCAGAAGAGTCGTCGTTTTCTCAACTGTCAAATATCAGGCCCCAGACACTCACTTGGCCAAAATAACCCTAATGAGGTTGCTGGCCATTTCAATAGTACAGCTCATCACCTCTCTTTACCTTTTGCTCCCTAACTTTGCTCAACCAATGACTGTGTAAACCTTCCGCTCACTGAAGATCCTCAGGTGATGACACACAAGCAACGCAACTGAAGAAGACCCGAGAAACTGAAAAGAGGACCTGGCTTCCTTTATTCTTTGAAAAATAAGTCCTCTATCACTCAGCTAAAATTTACAGAAGGAAAACATAAAAAGAATTTCCAAGTTTCCTTCTTTTGCATTTTGGGGGAGGAGGGTAGCACAGACTACAGCTGAGCCCAGAGTTGTACATGAAAGTTAATATTTCCAGGGCCCTGCGTGGGATACCTTTCCCAGAATTCATGTTCTCAATGGGAAACTGAAATAGCGTGTGAGAGTTACCCTAAGTAGATTTAAATAATTAAATTCAAAAATTCTCAAACCACTTGCTGTTTCAAATTTATTTCTTTAATAACAACTCAGACTCAGCAACAGACTGGATTAAGGTTTCATTTATTCGAAATTTAAGGTATATCCAGCTCTGAGTGTTGTTTTTAAGTATTTAAGGGGAAATTTGTGCATGGTGAAAATGAAGAGACTGCAGCATTATAAATTCATTTCCTCTATTAGAATCAGGGCCGCGCCTGCCCACTGCAGCTGTTCGGGAGGCAGGGCCGCCGGGCTGGAGGGTGCACCCCGGCAGCAGACCACCCTTTGTTTCCCCAGAGAGGAGACTTGGCCGGCCCCACACCCTTCACAGGAACTATTTCCTCAGTGGCGCCAGGCAGTTGGGCAGGATCATCTGGTGTGGTTTTCATGTGGCAAAGCAAAAAATCCTCTGGGATTCCACGGTGACTTCTAAGGATCCACTTTCATCCGTGACCTCAAACCCTGCCTTGCACCAGGCCCCAAAGATGGGAGGTCACTCTGGCCTGGGCAGGATTCACTGACCTCTAAAACCACCCTCCCTGATACATCCAGCAAAAGCCGAGAGCAACTCAGAAAACAGGTGTTACATGGCAGGTAACAGCCCCACGATACTTACTATTCATGCTAACAGTTTTACAAACAAGTGAGTTTCTTATACATTCATCGCCACCCCCAGGCATTCATATTCTTTTTAAGTACAGAAACCTTAATTAGATTTTGACCACAGACCCGGATTTGACTTACCCTGACAGGGTTTCCATTAGTGTAATCTGTGGGGGAATTCACTGTTTTAACATCTGTGTGCCTGAGGCCTATCTCACATTTACTGCAAAACTCTGAAAAGCCTCCCTTGTATGGCTGTATGCTTCCTCATGCTCCCAATTTCACAGAAGTCATTTCAGCACCAAACGGTAATTAGCAAAGGGATGGGCCTCAGCTGACATGAATGCAATTTATTGTTTTCCACGAGGCCCTGAACCCAGCAAACAAAGAACACAGTCTAGCTGTCTGGCATTTTATTAACTTGTATTGTGCAGTGCACCTTACTGAAGGGAGATCTTCAGGAGAAATTCAGCAGTTTGTGTGTGGCAACACACAGACTTCGGAAGAATATTAATTTCGGTTCAATTAGGCAACTTGTGTAGTACCTCAGCCTGTAATATAGGACAGCCACTTTTATAATTATCTTCCATATTAACTTTATCATCACGACTTTTGCATAAATGCAACCTTTCATCTTTAAAATGCCAACACTTCTTCAATTTTGGCAACCGTACAGCACTACTAATTATTTGCTCATTATATGTGGTTAACTGATGAATCATTAATAAATGAATGAATGGCTAATATATTTTTATGGTAATTGGAGATATAACTGATTGCAGACTTCCTTAGCTTCTCAAAACGGCACTGAATGAGCAGTGGCTGCCTAATTGTTTACAGATGATATTTATGCCTCCACCCAGCGTTTCCCACAGTTGTGGTTTATCACTGGCATATTCTCATCAGTTCGGGGTGGTGGCTTGCTGAGGACCAGTCTGGGCAGAGGGGAGTGGGCAGCAGCATGACCGGGCTTCCTTTCTTGTGTTTCTGTCACCTCATTTGTTTCAGCTCAGCTGACACGTAACCACGTATGGGCCTCATGGCCATTTGCTAGCAATTTGAAGACTCCTTGTGGACTCTTTCCTTAGGCATTGGCTTGGCCCCAGCTAGAACACTGCTGTGGTTACCCCTAGTCAAGAACTTAAGAGTTGAAGGCTGATGTACAAGCATCCACGCCATTCAGCTGCCACTTGTCTTGCCTGGCACGTGCAAGGGGAAGGTGGCCACCCAGCCTGGTGTCTCCATGGTTGAGGAGCTAAAGGAGACCCTTTACACAGTTCGGCTAGAAACCTGGAGTTCAATTTGCACCACTGACAGAAGACCAGAAAATGAAATCAACCAGAGATCCTTAATGCTATTCACTGAATCACCATTCCATGGCTGGTTAATGGGTTTGGAAATAACTGCTGCATTACAAAAATTATATTTGTCACACTTAAAATCAGTCACCACCTGTAAGTTAATAACAAAGAGTTTGTATTTGTTGACGATTTTTGTGAAAATGAAGGATAGAATACTGGCCAAGTATGACTTGTTTAGCTACATACAAACAGACGGAACAAACAGCAAGTTCGAAATGCAAAGGAGACTACCAATTTTTAATTATAATTATTTAACCAGGTGGGTAGTTTCTCCTAATGAACATTTCCATGAAAACAGAATAACTAATGACAGTCTTAAAGAAGCCTTTGTCTTTCCATGTACTAATGATCACATCTATAAATATGCAGCAAGGCCCCCGTGTACATTGCTAATGATAAGTAATTAAGCACCAGGCGTGGGAAGCCAGTGAAAAGGGTCATGTTAATGCAAGAGAGGAAATTAAAAATGCAATAAAATAAGTTGCCTAGAAAAGATTAAATAAACTTCTGGCTTCTCTTCATTCCAGAAGGAAAAGAACAGTGGTTTCCTCACTCTCACAGTAAAGCCATGTCAAGCCATTCAACAGCTGGTTACAAAGTCAGAGAGTGCAAGTGCTCAGCTTACTTTCTGCCCACATCCCCATTTGATCCCACTGGTTTGAAGGCAGAGGGCGTGGTTTCAAAGGGCACTTTAGGTCACTAGGAAAATTAGATGGACCCCTAGAAAAAGGAAGCAGTCAGCCAGGAAGGATGGATATTAGCAGATTAAACTGGATTTTGGCTGTTACAGTCAAGGTACCACTTGTTTATTAAACCATGTTGACCGATATGGTTTTTTCTCATCTTCTAGATGAGAAAGAGAGGACAAGATGAGTGCCTTTTCCAATACAGTAGAGTAACTTCTGTCTCTCCTCACATTGTCTGTTTCCTGACCAGACAGCGAGCTCCTGAAGGTGAGACCACGATTCTAATACAAGACATTGCACCAGATATGATGAGTGCTTAGTAGATGCTGGTTGAATGAGTGAATTAACGGATATTCAAAATAGATCAGCTCTAAACATCACTCCCAATTCAAGCAGGCCTGCCACCCAAACACTTGGATCCAGTTGAAGGATGTGGGCCATTTTCCTCTCTCATTCAGGTACTGAGAAAGGCATTGGGTTTTTCTTCAGTGTACCATCACCACAAGGAGCAGAAAATGAAGACTTAACAAAAAATTGGTCTTTGCAAAAATCATGGAGTTGGTTATAAGACTCTTGTTCAGGGATTGAATAGGAACTCTAGCATTTCTATTAAGCATTACGATGCATAGAATGAATCAGATGCCTTATTGGCAAAAGAAAACAGCCTTGTATTTGAATCGCCAAAGCTCTTTAATAAGGGCAATTTTTATTCTTTCTTTAAAATGTTTTAGTGAAGCCCTTAAACCACTGAAGATTTTTTTCTTTCTAACATTTCAGACTCATTGATCTCAAGATTCTCAAGGTTTCCCCAGCCCCACACTCCTCTCCGTGGTTAATCCCTCGGGGAGGGGAATCGAATTTTCTGTGGCTGCATCTAGGGTTAATGAGAAGGCAACCTTGATTTGAAGAAAAAGGCAGCAACAAACAAAAATTAAAGCTTGGTTGGACATTGAGGTGGTTTTTCCTTTCTGGTTTTTTGTTTTTTTTCTTAAGTTGAAAAAAACAAATCATAAGGCAGAAAACCTAGGGCTGGATCTTTCTGGCTTGTTCTAATATTCAAAGGAATAATTTCCTTTTACATAACATCTTCAACAAGGCCACACCTCTATTGTTATCAGAGTGTTGTCAACGGCAAGCCTGCTTGACTCTCAATATAGTGCCTGACAGTGGAACAAGGTGTGTGGGGGCCTAGATCTACCTTACAAATGAGCTGCCAGGCCAGCCTCCAAAGAGGACGTGGCGGGCTCCAGGGACACCTCAGGTGCGTCTCTCCCCACCTTCTCCGCAGGCCTTGAGTTTCTTGGGGCCGGCAGGGTATCTCCTCCGGAGAAAGTTCAGCCGGCGGCAGGGACACTCTGCAAGCTTATCCTGACCCCCAGTGGCCGGCCCTGTCATCGGACCTACACCGGCTCCCACTCTCGCCGCCCCCTGGTTCCCTACCTAGCTAGATCCCCAGGACCCAGGCACCAGGAGTTTTAATTGACAATTAAAACAAACTTCGGTTCTCACCAGAATCGACTGAGTGAAATTTCGCAACTGCAAGTTTCACAATTCAATTCCCTTGAAGCAAAACCAACAGTTTCCCTGAGGTTTCACTCCACACCTCTCCATTTGTTGTTTAACTTCCCCCTCAAGTTTCCCTTCCCACACAGCATTTTATTTGAGAGTCAGGCCTGGAAACGGTTTAATTATGTTCCTGGGGGTCCCCGCCTCGTGCCTGCCCCGGCGCTGAGTCAGCATCTCCGCGCAGCCAGGATGGGAAGGGAGCGCGCTCCCGGCCCGGGTCCGGAGGTGGGTATTTATGGCTTCGGCTGTCCCGCCTGCCGGGCGAGCTGTTTCATTTCGTCAGCCCCCGAAATCAAACAACCTGAAATAAAGCTTCCGTGCCCGTGAATAGAATGGAGTCAGCAAACACTTCTGACCCTGGTCGTAGCGTTACCGGATTTAACCAGCAAAAATACTGGGCGCCGGGGGGGACAGATTTATACCGAAATCGTTGTTGTTTATCTATCTGAAGTTCAAATTTAACTCGAGGTTGTCGTTTTTTTCTCTCTTAACCCCACCACATGAAGAAAAGAGAGGCTCTGCTTTATGGTTTTACAGATCAGCTTTGATCAGGCCCCCACTCTTGGTGCCCCCTAAGAGTTAGGTGAGGGTTTTTTTTTTTTAATCAGAAGGAAAATAGAGCATGGATTTTTTTCTGGTGGCCACCCAGAAGGGTAGGCATTGGCCCATTTCTCAGATTTCAGTCCTTGACAGGATAGAAGTGACTACATTCTGAATTGCTAGCTTATACATGCTGACATGTAAAAAAAGGGTTTAAAAAAAAAAGTTTTGCATTACTGTTATCTTCCTTTAAAAAAAAAATGCTATGGTCTTGGGAATACTGTATGTATCTGTTACCGACGGCTCTGAAAACCACTTCTGCAAAGCTTGTCAGTTAAACCAAATGTTAAATGGAAAAAATTTGGCGGGATTTAAAATTAGACCCGCACACATTACTTACAGATGTTTCCATGAAAAACACTTGAAACTGAACCACACCAAGTAATAAACCCCACAATGGTGTATTTTTTATACCCCAAGTTAATTTTTATGATATAAGTAGCTATATGAAGAAGGTATTGCATACTGCTTAAATTAAATACGGAGGAATGAAATCAGCAGTATCCCTTTACAGCATATGGCCCAGCAAATCAAATTACAAAGCTTTCCACATCTCATTAACTGCAATGAGTACAGTGAGTTTTCTAATAAGTCACATCTTTTTCATGTGAGTGGTGAGCAGTGACTTATTGTAAGAATTCACAGGATGACCCTTGTGCTGAAATTAAGAACTAATCTAAAATGGGCAGGGTCATCTGGTCAAGACTGATCATAACATTTCCTCATTATTGTTTTAGTTGGCATTGAAGTATATGTTTTCCTGGTGCTCCAGCTGAAAAATGCCTTTGATAATTTCACTGACAGCATATAACCCACACACTGCCATTTAATGAGTTCAGGCAGGATTAGCTGACAATAAAGAATATAGTATAAATGTTTTTATTAGAACTGATTTATTTTTTAGCTGAAAAAAAAAAAAAAAAAAATCTGAAGAAGTCACACGGAAATGCTGAGCTGACTTCTCCCCTTGTGATAGCCCTGGAGGTGATGCAAGAGGTACACGGAGCCCAAGGTTTGCCAAAGACAGTTTGCATTTGGGCTGCAAACGGTCAAAGGCAAATACCAGCTGGAACCCACACTCAGATGTCGGGTTCCTCTTTTGCACAACAAGGAAAAAAAATACTTCTACAATTGCTCATCATGTGGCCTTTGGTGGAGATGAATTACCAATTTACAACCTCTTGTGTTTGGAGAGAAGCAAACTGTGCTCTTTTGAGGCAAGAATCAGGAACCTAAAATCATTCAAGCCTTCTTGTTTATAAGGCCAGAGTGAGGCCAAAAATCCATTTCCCCCTGTGCTCTAAGCCCTTTCAATGACGAGACTCTCACCATCTGCGCTAATAAATATGGACTGGTGTGTGTACAACCATACACTGAGGAGCGGGGAAGAGTGAAAGGATTTTAAATGGTTGCAAATTGCTCTCCCACTGAGATAACAGCAGTTTGCATGTGAGCCTCAGTTGTTGCACATTAAGAATGGGCATTTGGCTTCTTTTCACACAGCTGTGAGAGAAGTAGATTTCTGAACGACCAGAGAGAAAACGGGTCTGTTGTTCTTAGGGACACAGGCTTGCTAGTGGCATCTTGCCCAGAAGCTCTTTCTTCCCAGCTCCAACCATGGGGATGACAGACGGGATAAGCAGACCCAGTCCCTGGCACTGGAAGTACTGGGATCCCTGGAACTTGTGAGGTGAGCCCTGAGATGGAAGCCACATCTTCAGTGCTCAACAGAGACCAAAGGGATCATAAACAGAGGCAAGGGTAGAAGGCTGATGTAGCCTAGCAGGTAGAAAGTTATCCTTGAAGTCAGGGTGAGTTTCCTAGGACAATCTGGGAGCTTAAAACTGGCTATTAGGCCCAAGTGGTCATGGAAAAATCTGTTTTAGGAAGATACAGAAGACAACTTTAAGAAGATGGTGTAGGGTTGACGGGACCCCAGCACTGATCTGCAGCCTAAGAAAAGTACCCAGGGCTGAGACTCAGAGGTCACCTCCCAGACAGAAAGAAGTGACTCCCTGTTCTCAGCAAAATGTAATAAGAACCTGGGGGAGCTTCAGCATGACTAATCAGTTAATCATGGAAGAGTAGCAGGAGCTGAAGAACAGACACGGGGAGTGGAGTGCCCTGCTCATCAGAAAGGGCAGGTAGTAAACACTCAACACCATGAAAAGACCTTCCGTCCAAATGCTGTGAAAGGTGCGCTCCAATAGAAGGCAGCCTACCCCAGGGTGGGAAGGTGGATCTCAAGTCACCCACCTCCCCACGCAGGTGGGGAAATGTGAGGGCAGTGGGCCCTGGGAAGCCAGGGGGACTCTGAAGCATAGAGTCCAAGGAGAGGATGGAGACCGGAACTGAAACTGAGCAAAGGGTCAGCTGCTGGGACCAGGCCCGGTAGACAAAGGTGAGCAAGACCACAGAGGAGGGACAACTCTCAAGAAGCACGTGTGGCTAAACCCATAGGAGGAGAAGGAGCTCGTAGTGGGGCAAGCCTCCAGGAATGCCCAAGGCAGAATGCTGGTGGAGGGCTAGCCAGCATGCGTGCTCTGTGTCCAGCTTGTTGCAACCTCATGGACTATAGCCCACCAGGCTCCTCTGTCCATGGAATTTTCCAGGCAAGAATAGTGGAGGGGGTTGCCATTTCCTCCTCCAAGGGATCTTCCAAACCCAGGGATCAAATCAGTGTCTCTTGTGTCTCCTGCTCTGGCAGATGGATTCTTTACCACTGTGCCACCTGGGAAGCTAGCTGAGGGTGGGGGAGGGATTAAATACAATCTATAAAATACAATCTTTCTCACCCAATCCCTGGTGAGAAGTAGTTAGTGTTAACCACCTAAAGCAACTGTTCAGAAAAATTGTGGGTGGTCCGCTCATTGTGTTATTCTATGCCTTCTCAATGAAGCCCGTATTAGAGTCTCTATCATCTAATTTCACCCTTTTAGTTGTAATTGAACCTGCCAAGCCTTCAGTTACACAGACCCTGGCTATTTACCTGGAACCTAGACAAGGGCAATCCCTTAGTATTGCTAGGTAACAATAACAAACCAACAAATATTTGCACAGCCTTACTGTTTTCTAAAGTGTTGTCATAACGTTTCCCATTTGCCTTTCATTACTATGCTGTGAAGAAGGCAACTCAGCCGTAGCTAGGAAGTTAAAGAGCCAGATCTCAGACCTAAGACTTCAGATGCCAAGCCTGGTGTAATTCTTATCTCAACAAATAGCTTTTATGTACTTCTCAGATAACACTGAAATGCAGCCTGGCAGCCTGAGGAAACACCTAGGTTCTACTCTTGAGAGAATATTTTCAAGGCTTAAGGCAAAGTTCTTCAGAAGAAACCACCCTCTCCTTGTTTCCCTCAGAATAAATTGTATGTGCTGGACCTTTTGTCTATTCCTCCCCAACTGGGACAGGCAGAGTAGTATTGCCAAGATGCCATTCTTAGGACAGATAACTTGTAGGGCCCACCCCCCTCCCCAATTTGGTAGCTGCTCATTGACGGTGCTTGGAATCAGAGCCATAGTTGTTTTGTGTCACAAAAAGAACATGAGAGAAAAAACAATCATGTCCAGTCCAGACCTGAATGACACATAGATGACCAGCACAGCCTTTAAAGCAGCATCAACCAGGGGAGCGACTGGCCCTGGCGCCCTCTATGTGCATCTTCACCTTTCTTCCCCCATTCCCTCCTCTTCATTCCATCTCCACTATCAGTGATGCTCAGCATAGAGTCACTGTTTAAAAGGAAAAAGGATCGGGGGACACATGTACACCTGTGGCTGATTCATGTCAATGTATGGCAAAAACCACCACACTATTGTAAAGTAATTAGACTCCAATTAAAATAAATAAATTAATATTTTAAAAATCAAAAAAAAAAAAAAAAAAGAGGAAACTTCTTTCTCTTTTCATTCTTGTCCTCAGCTCCAGCAGGTGAGCAGCACCCAGTTGAAAATTCTGGAGGCTTCCCTGGTGGCCCTGTGGATAGGAATCTGCCTGCCAATGCAGGGGACACGGGTTTGATCCCTGACCCAGGAAGATCTCACATATCATGGAGCAACTAAGCCCAGGCATCACAACTATCGAGCCTGCGCTCTAGGGCCAGGGAGCCACAACTCCTGAGCCTCTGCACCACGGCTACTGAAGCCCACACACCCAGAGCCTGTGCTCCCCAATAAGAGATGCCACTGCAATGAGAAGCCCACGCACAGCAACAGAGAGTAGCCCTGTTCGCTACAAATAGAGAAAGCCCATGCACAGTAATGAAGACCTAGTGCAAGCAAAAATAACAAATAATTTTTAAAAAGTATAATGTGGCTGCAGAAATAAAGGCTCCAGATGAATGCTGCAGGTTGGTTGTGCAAGTAGATTATAGAAATTCTAGTCCAGGTTGGAGGCTTTGGAGGCTTCATCTCTACCACAGTTTCCTGAATCGTGAGGCGGAATGAGACAGTCCTCATTTTATTGTGCTTCACGTTATTGCGCTTTGCAAATATTGAGGTTTTTACAAATCAAAGGTTTGTGGAAACTCTGTGTTGTTAGATGATGGTTAGCATTTGTAACAATAAACTTTTAAAATTGAGGTCTATACTTCTTTTTAGAGATAATGCTATTGCACACTTAACAGACTATAATATAGGGTAAACCTAACTTTTATATGTACTGGGAAAAAAATCATGTGACTTGTTTTATTGCAGTAGTCACTTTATTGAGGTGGTCTGGAACTGAACCCACAAATCTCCGATGTATGCCTATTTCAGACACTCTTTATCCATTTCTGCAAGCAACCAAGCATAATACAGAAAGCCCAAGACACCTTTATGCAGATAATGAGCATAAGGCATGAGTCTGGTGTTAATGAATAAGAGAAAGGCTTACACTTAGGGAAACATTCCTCCTGCTATTCCTCCTCTTCTTTCCCAAGCTTCCCAAATGCTGTCCATTGGCCCCACACTATTTCTTGCAGCCCTCCTTCATCCCAGCCAACAATACTTCCAGCAGCCCCACCACTCTCCTTCATGCCCCCTCTCAGCTCCTGCCCAAGTTTTCCCTAAGTGCTGGGAGCATCTGCTTTGTGTTTTCTGCACTGCTTTACTGTCTTTCGTTGAAGGTTCCTCTTCCTGACTCTAGAAAGGCTTTGTGGTACAGGTGTCCTTCCATATCTGTGGAGGGTTGGTTCCAAGACCCTCAAAACCAAAATCTACAGGTGCTCAAGTCCCTTATTTAAAATGGCATAGTACAATCCCCATGGAGAAGGGAATGGCAAACCACTTCAGTATTATTTCCATGAGAACCCTATCAACAGTATGAAAAGGCAAAAGGATAGGAAACTGAAAGATGAACTCCCAGGTCAGTAGGTGCCCAATATGCTACTGGAGAACAGTGGAGAAATAACTCCAGAAAGAATGAAGAGACAGCCAAAACACAAACAACACCCAAGTTGTGAATGTGACTGGTGATGGAAGGAAAGTCCCATGCTATAAAAAACAATATTGCATAGAAACCTGGAATGTTATCCATGATTCAAGATAAATTGGACTTGGTCAAACAGGAGATGGCAAGAGTGAACATTGACATTTTAGGAATCAGTGAACTAAAGTGGACTAGAGTGGGTGAATTTAACTCAGATGACCATTGTATCTACTACTGTAGGCAAGAATCCCTTAGAAGAAATGGAGTAGCACTCATAGTCAACAAAAGAGTTCAAAACGCAGTACTGGGATGCAATCTCAGAAATGACAGAATGATCTCTGTTTGTTTCCAATGCAAACCATTCAATATCACAGTAATCCAAATCTATGCCCCAACCAGCAATGCTGAAGAAGTTGAAGATGAACAGTTCTATGAAGACCTACAAGACCTTCTAGAACTAACACCCAAAAAAGATGTCCTTTTCATTATAGGGGACTGGAGTGCAAAAGTAGGAAATCAAGAGATACCTGGAGTAACAGGCAAATTTGGCCTTGAGGTACAAAATGAAGCAGGGCAAAGGCTAATAGAGTTTTGCCAAGAGAAGGCACTGGTCATAGCGAAAACCTTCTTTCAACAACACAAGAGATGACTCTATACATGGACATCACCAGATGGTCAATACTGAAGTCAGCTTGATTATATTCTTTGCAGCCAAAGATGGAGAAGCTCTATACAGTCAGCAAAAACAAGACCGGGAGATGACTGTGGCTCAGATCAGGAATTCCTTAATGCCAAATTCAGACTGAAATTGAAGAAAATAGGGAAAACCACTAGACCATTCAGGTGTGACCAAAATCAAATCCCTTACGATTATACAGTGGAAGTGACAAACAGATTCAAGGGATTATTTCTGATAGAGTGCCTGAAGAACTATGGATGCAGGTTCATGACATTGTACAGGAGGCAGTGATCAAGACCATCCCCAAGAAAAAGAAATGCAAAAAGGCAAAATGGTTGCCTAAGAAGGCCTTACAAATAGCTGTGAAAAGAAGAGAAGTGAAAGGCAGAGGAAAAAAGGAAAGATATACCCATTTGAATGCAGACTTCCAAAGAATAGCAAGGAGCGATAAGAAGGCCTTCCTCAGTGATCAATGCAAAGAAATAGAGAAAAACAATAGAATGGGAAAGACTAGAGATCTCTTCAAGAAAATTAGAGATACCAAGGGAATATTTCATGCAAAGATGGGCTTGATAAAGGACAGAAATGGTATGGACCTAACAGAAGCAGAAGATATTAAGAAGAGGTGATGAGAATACACAGAAGAGCTGTACATAAAAGATCTTCACGACCCAGATAATCACGATGGTGTGATCACTCACCTAGAGCCAGACATCCTGGAATGCAAAGTCAAGTGGGCCTTAGGAAGCATCACTACAAAACTAGTGGAAGTGATGCAACTCCAGTTGAGCTATTTCAAGTGCTAAAAGATGATGCTGTGAAAGTGCTGCACTCAATATGCCAGCAAATTTGGAAAACTCAGCAGTGGCCACAGGACTGGAAAAGGTCAGTTTTCATTCCAATCTCAAAGAAAGGCAATGCCAAAGAATGCTCAAACTATCGCACAATTGCACTCATCTCACATGCTAGCAAAGTAATGCTCAAAATTCTCCAGGCCAGGCTTCAACAGTATGTGAACCAAGAACTCCCAGATATTCAAGCTGGATTTTAAAAAGACAGAGGAACCAGAGATCAAATTGCCAACATTCATTGGATCATTGAAAAAGGAAGAGAGATCCAGAAAAAAATCTATTTCTGCTTTATTGACTATGCCAAAGCTTTTGACTGTGTGGATCACAACAAACTGTGGAAAACTCTTAAAAAGATGGGAATATCAGACCACCTGAGACCTGCCTCTTGAGAATCTGTATGCAGGTCAAGAAGCAACAATTAGAACTGGACATGGAACAACAGACTGGTTCCAAATCAGGAAAGGAGAACATCAAGGCTATATATTGTCACTATGCTTATTTAACTTACATGCAGAGTACAGCATGAGAAATGCTGGGCTGGATGAAGCACAAGCTGGAATCAAGATTGCTGGGTGAAATATCAATAACCTCAGATATGCAGATGACACCACCCTTATGGCAGAAAGCGAAGAACTAAAGAGCCTCTTGATGAAAGAGAAAGAGGAGAGTGAAAAAGTTGGCTTAAAACTCAACATTCAGAAAACTAAGATCATGGTATCTGGTCCCATCACTTCATGGCAAATAGATGGGGAACAATGGAAACAATGACAGACTTTATTTTGGGGGGGCTCTAAAATCACTGCAGATGGTGATTACAGCCATGAAATTAAAAGACGCTTGCTCCTTGGAAGAAAAGTTATGACCAACCTAGACAGCATATTAAAAAGCAGAGACATTACTTTGCCAACAAATTTCCATCTAGTCAAATCTATGGTTTTACCAGTAGTTATGTATGGATTGAGAGTTGGACTATAAAGAAAGATGAGCGCTGAAGAATTGATGCTTTTGAACTGTGGTGTTAGAGAAGACTCTTGAGAGTCCCTTGGACTGCAAGGAGATCCAACCAATCAATCCTTAAGGAAATCAGTCCTGAATATTCATTGGAAGGACTAATGCTGAAGCTGAAACTCCAATACTTTGGCCACCTGATGCAAAGAACTGACTCATTGGAAAAGACCCTGATGCTAGGAAAGATTGAAGGTGGGAGGAGAAGGGGATGTCAGGGGATGAGATGGTTGGATGGCATCACCAACTCGATGGACATGAGTTTGAGCAAGCTCCAGGAGTTGGTGATGAATAGGGAAGCCTGTCATGCTGCAGTCCATGGGGTCATAGAGAGTAGGGTATGACTGAGTGACTGAATTGAACTGAGCAATCCAGAACCCCTCTGGAACCTGTGAATAAGGAGAACAACTTCCTGCATTTCCATACTAGCAGATCACCAAAGGCCCTGCCAAGTATGTTATTTATGTGTTAAAAAATTGAACAATCATTTGCAAGTTAAGATTCATACAGTATTCCAGGCTGGAATCACAGAATTTGTCAGTTTTCAAATATTTCTCTAGCTTTTAACATCTTTCAGCTGTAAAATGAGGGTTCTGACCTCTTAGTTTCTAATGTTGTAGAAGACTACAGCTTGTTTATATAGCTTGTCACATAGCTCGAGTGTGCTGAAATCTGGGTCAGAGGTACAGCTTTCTCCTTCTTAAGGCCAACTCCACACCATCACATAAGTCAACTTGCCTGCCCCCACTCCTCTCTTAGAATGCTTTCAACTTGAGACCAAGGAGCAATTCTTATCTCTTATATCCTTAAGTGCTTAATACAGCACTGGCTACTGGGCTGCATCTTCTTAACTGCAAACACGACATTAACCATCTCTTGCTACATCAACCACCACCCCTTCCCTTGATGTTTTGCCTATGACAATGTCTCGAAAATGCTTCTGAATGACTGAATGAATGCAGGGCCACCCATTTAGGGTTATCTCAATGAGCACTGCTTACCAGCTGACTGGAACCAGGTTCTCTAATTCCCAGGCTGGGTTTCCCTCCAGATATGTTCTCCTGTGGTCTTGGTTCCACTGTTAAACAACTGTATCACTCAGAAGTTACACAACCTTGCTGCACCTCCATTTTCTCATCTATAAGAAGGGGATAAAATAGGCTGCAGTCATGAATAAATGAGAGAATCCATTAAAAACTGAGAACATTGCCTAGCCATATATAACAAAATAATAAATATTAGCTATTGTTATTTTATACTTCGTTAAGTATAACCTTCCTCACACATCACTGTGATTCTTGTTTAATTTACTGACTTTTCAGAAAGATTGTAACCCCATGTCTGTCTTAGTCTTATCCCCAGCATGGTGGTCTGGCAGGTGGTAGGGGGTCAATAAATGTCTAAATGCATCCATGCAAGGATAGGAATATTTTATGACTGACACAAATTTCCACAACCTTTGGACATTTTAAATGATAGTTTTAATGTGTGCTCCTGTACCATCTAAGAAGTAAATGGAGTGCACTATTGCAAAGTGTTTAAGAACAATATACATCAAAGTCAGAGAGGATGGATTTGAATCCCAGCTCCAGTACTTACCAAAATGTGACCTTATGTCATTAAACTTCTGTGCCTCTATTTCCTCATCTATAAAATGGAAATAATAAGAGGGTTTTTATGAAGATTAAATGAGTCAATGTTTGAAAAGTCATCAGCATTATGTAAAATTAGCTGCTACCATCATCATCACTGTGACATCCATCATAATCATCACTTTACAGGACGTGACACAGAGAAGACCTGAGGGAGAAAAAAATAATAATAATGCATGCCATTGTGCTTGTAGGAAAACATTTTGCAGCAAACGCAGAGAATCCGTGGGCTGACTGAAAAGCAGCACTCAAAATAAACATGGTGGTGTGCCATCCATATACCATCGGAATAGTTTAGATTCACACAGTCAAGGCCACGCTTAAGGGTAAAGGGCTCTGAGAGGAGGGTTTTCAGAAGAATGATTTGCAAAATGCAAACATTGCCTTGCCCACCAGCTCTCACCACAGACCCTGCACTCCAGTCAGGTGGAAACACACCTTTGGCCAAGCACCACTCCTCGAGTCCTGAAGTGGCGGGACCACTCTTCCCGCCTTGCCAGGTCCTCCTGACGTGGGTTTTCTCATCATGCTGCCTTCCAAGGACCCTCCAGACACCTAGTGTGGCTGTTCTCTTCTTGGTTGTGTGACTCCAAATCCCCAGGGCCTCGGAGAAGCCCGGCTGCCAAGACAACAGCCACCCCGTCCCTGGGCCTCACCGTCACTGGACCACAGGTCACCAGGATGTCTGAGAGGGCAGCAGCCAGGCCTCTCCCAGGATCTGCACCCCCTCCACCAGGGAACAGCAGGCCAGCATCACTCGCTGAGACTCACTCAGTCTCCTTAGAGACTTTGTAGCTCTAAAAAAAACTTTGGGAAAGGAATCTTAGGTCTCAGAGCAACTGGACAGCAGAAATGAGATTGGAGGAAGGAATGTGAGCGCTTGACTTCTTCGGTTTTTTAGTCTATTTCACCACAATGGCTTCCACCACCCCTGCAGTCCAAAGCAGTAAGGTGACCTGAAGTGCATCACATGTAGCCACAGATAGATTTTTAAATTGTCCATGATTTGCCACTCATCACTATCTACCCACCTCAAGATTAGATGCTGCCCCTCTCTCACAGTTCTCTTACAAGGGGCTAAAATCAAAATCTCTTCATGAATGAAATTTATCTCACTTATTATGACTATGCCCTGTGGTTTGTTATCATAGAGATCTTTATTCTAGTATTTGTTTAATCTACCTATCTAGCTTATTACACACATTAGTTTTTATGTTACATGTACTATATTAGGTACAGAAAGAAAATGGTAACAGAACCTGTCTTGGCTTTATTATTATTATTATTTGTATATCAAGTCCTTCTGATGTTTAATTCTCAACCTGACCCCTTAAACACCTACACAAACTAAATGGGTCTCTGAAGATACATCATAAATGGTCAAATTTGCTCAAGATTTATGACTTTTTTACATAGTATTACTACTCAACACTGGTATACCTATTTAAATAATTTTAACAAGATGTTAATAAATGAATATAATTTCCTTGGGATGACCAAATTATCACACCATGATGGCAACCCGAATGCAGACACAGAGGCCTGGCTGCTGACGGAAGTTAAGAACTTGACATCAGGAAGCATCTCGGGGAGGACCCAGAGTGTTGTCCCTGAGGTTTTTCAGTTGACAAAGCAGCATGAAAAGCCTCACTCACCTAGTTATGTGCTCACTGCCTGACCCTGGTAGACAGAGTCCCTCCAAGTAACATACAACTTAAAAACAAATTTTAAAGGGATGATATCCCTCCTTAAATTGGCCATGCAGTGGTACAAAGGTTGAAATTAGGATCCCTCGTGGACTTCCCAGCTGTGGCATCACACTCCTTAGAGAGATAGAGGCAGGGGAAGGGTGGGGAAGTGCGTGAGGAATGTGCTGGGCCCATGGCATGATTCTTCTGGAATACAAGGCAGGCACAAACCTCTTGAAGCCAGCTGGAGTCTAAGGTAAGCTGCTTCACGAACACTCAGGCAATAATAAAATGTTCTGAAAAGCACTTAGACTTCATATGTTGAGGTGTTAGCTAAGTGGAAGCTTCTGTTCCTCCAGAGAGGGACCAGGAGAAAACACAGCAATGCCACGGAGCAGGGAAGAAGAGGCCTGCGTCATGCAGCAGGCACACAAAGGCCTCCTGTACAGGATGGCCACCAGAAGGACCCAGAAGGATGATGGCATGCCCAAAAGAGGGCTGCCTGGTTCCTGGATGGTCTTCAGACCCCTTCCTGCCTCTGGGTCTGCAGCAGGCCTCCTGGTTTGATTCATCATCTCCCCAGACCTACAATTGGTGAGGCCTTCTAAGACCAACTCCTAAACTTATTCCTGCAGCCCCCTCTTGGCCATCAACTCAGAACCCAAGGAGCGTGCCAAGACATTGTGGAGTGGACAGACCTCTTTACACCTACTGAGACCACAGGTTTTCTTGTCCCCTAGAGTCTCTCACAAGCCACAGAGACATCATAAGGCTCAGAAAGTTCTCCTGAGAGAATATGATTTTGATTCTCCATGACTACTATTCGGTAATTAATCTTTTTATAATGTTGTTTCCTATCAGATAAAGCATGGCTCTTAAAAGGATTTCAGTCTCCAAACTTCCTGTAATTGCATCACACTCTGAATGCTCATGTCCCCGCACCTGTGCCATCTGGCAGCCATTCTAATTCAGGGGCCGTGCACCAAGGCAGAAAACTGGTTCATCCTAGCACCACTCACCACAAGCCTTCCTCTGGTCTTCTACGGTGCAAGGCGTAGGCACAGGCTGAGTCACCAGCCAGTTAGGTGCCTTCCTGACCCATGCTGTTGAGTCATCTGAACAGTATTCAGAACCGTTGCTGTTGGCTCAGCAACAATTTAATACCGTGAAATTTATCCTTCAACAGGATTATCCAGTCTCCTAGCCTGAGATTTATTTTCTTATTTCAAACAGATAATATATTCTTTTAGTGAAAGAACAAAATAACATAGTTATTTACGTATAGAATGGGACAGACCTCTGACAACCCAGGTGGAGATGACAGGCACTAGGGTTTGATTTTTCTGATTATACAGAGCTTTTGGATAGGGGTGGTTGAAAGGACACATTATTCCCCACCCTGTTGTCATGATTGCTCTGTTGCAGCTAATCAAACTCTAATTCATTAGAAACCCAGACAAGAAACAGAAGAGAAAAATAAACAATGGCTTCTACCCGCCTTCAAAGCCCCATGGGAATCTCTGATTAAATTTGGCACCCGAGCCTGCTCGAATGTGCACTCCATGAGAGCAGAGGCCTCGTCTGGCTTGCTTATCAACGCATCTCCAGCTCCCAGATGAGCACCTGGAACATTGTGGTCACTTAATGAGTGTGTGCTGGAGACATCCCTGATGGTCTAGTGGTTAAGACTTTGTCTTCCAATGCAGGGGGTACAGATTTCATTCCTTATCGGATAACTAAGATCCCACACATCTCACAGTCAAAAAAAAAAGCCAAGAAACATAAAAAACAGAAGCAATGTTATAACAAAATTGAATAAAGGCTTTTAGTAAAAATAAGTATTTGCTCAATGAAGCAACGAATGAATGAACGAATGAACGAAAAAGCCAGTTCAGAGTCATCTAGAGCAGCAGAGAGGCCTAATGTTATAGTGGATAGAATATGCAATGGAAATAAAATTCCTTGGCTAGAGTCCCAAGTCTTCTGACTGGAGGCACTTGGGTAAATTACCTTATTTCTCTGAGCTATTTCCCCACCACAAAAGAAAGTAATGAAAATATATATTGCACAGGACTATTTTAGGGACTAAATGATAAAAGTTGTATGAATGTATTTTATAAAGTTCCATTGCCCACACTTGAAATCTGGAAGTTAGCCTGTATCCCACTGACTTGCCCACCTCGGTGCTCCTAATATTTCCCATCTCCACTTCCTCTCCATTCCCACCACCACTGCCTTCACTGTGGTTCTCATGACTCATCACCCAGACAGCTCTGGTCCCTCCCTAATGGGTTTCCTGCCTTGAGTCTGGCTCTTCTATAGCCCTTTGCTGCCAAGTAAGCTTCATGGGTAAGTGAGCACTACAACTTCACAGAAGGAGCCCACATTTGAGCTTCAGTGCTCTGTGGTTGCCATCTTGAAATTCTTAATAAATTAGTGTTTTGGAAGTTAAGTCCATGGGACAACAGACCATAATTGGGGGCTTAAGGCACTGGCTCATCTGGGCCAGCCCTTCTGCCACCTCTTAGCCACTCACTCACCTGGCACCCTAGTCTCTGCCCCACCTCCCTTCTCCCTAAGCCCTCCCAGTGACCACTGCCAGCTCCACCACCAGCAGGGCCCTGGGCATAGTTGTGAAGAGGGGCAGGGTTGTGCCAGCATGCCTCTTGGTATCCAGGGATAGACGTGGTGGTAGCTATCTCCACCCTAGGCTGATAGTGCCACAGTGCCTTTGGCAGGTGACATAATCCAGGCAGGGCTTCCCCGGTGGCTCAGACAGTAAAGAATCTGCTTGCAATGCAGGAGATGCATGTTCGACCCCTGAGTTAGGAAGATCCCCAGAGAAAGGAATGACTACCCACTTCAGTATTTTTGCCTGGAGAATTCCACGGACTGAGGAGCCTGGCAGGTTACAGTCCATGGGTTTGCCAAGAGTCGGGTATGACTGAGCTACAAACACAACAATAACGCAGGTAAGCCTTGTGACCACTCCAGGCCCAGAGACCTAGTGAATCCCGACATACACATCACAATACCGTTGGAGGCACCAGTCCCTGGGAAGGGGAGATGCCGGCTTCACTTTCCCGCCCCTAGGTGGCCACAGCACATTGGTCTGGCAGCTCCTCAGGGAGACGCCCAGCCACCAGTAGGCCACCAGTGTCCCAAGTCTTGGGAGATAGGGTCCCAGGCTCCTGGGAGGGTCTGCACTTTCCACACAAGCATCTCTGTGCCTGAGGAAGGGGACATTAAATGGCAAATTTCTGAATAACACCATGACAAGTTGAGAGACTTCTGAGTACAGGGGGAAAGCTCTATACTTTAGTACCTTTGGCAGCACAACTTTTTCTTGGCTTTGAATAGGAGGTCTCACTTCTCATTTCACACTGGACCCCAGTGGCTTGTCCTGATTCCCAGTGTGAGCCTTCCCAAGCTTGAGCATCTCATTCAGCTGGGAGACTCCTTCAATGCTTTCCTATAATGTGCAGCATAAAATGTAAGCCTCCCGGCAAGGACTCCATACTCTTCCTTGTCTGGTACACCCTCTTCCACTCGCCCACTCTCACCCTCCTTCTTAGTCATCTCGAAGTATCAGCAGCTTTCTGAACATGCCTGGCTGCTTTCTGTCACTGGTCCTCACATAGCCTTCCTTCTATTACCATCCCCCTTCCCCCTCTTTTGTCTAAGTCTACTCAAGCTGCACTTTCTTCCATGACTTTTGCTGACCACCTCCAGCCCCACCAGGCTGCACTGGTGCACCTCTACTGTGCTCACATAGCAAACCACCCCCCACCAGAACCTTGTCACGGCCCTTATCGTTCTGTCCGATAATCACTGATGCTCATACCTGACCTCTCCCCATCAGACTTATGCAACCTGGTTCCGAAAACAGGGCCTATGTCTTAGGTGACATTCTATTCCAGCACCAGGCACTTTGGAGGGGAACTGAATTCATTACTAAGTCAGACATGCTGCCTCTCTCTGCACATCCCCTTCACCACTTGCTTGGTGAGATGCCCTGAATGACACAAATCATATGTCAGTCAGTCTTATGTCTTCTCCTGAGAGAGGAGTCTTTTCCATCACAAAGATGCCCAAGGTACCATTTTCAGCCTATTTTATAGACCTACCACTTTCTGACCATGTTACTTTCAGTGATCCCGTGGATTTCAGCTCTCGCCAAACCAAACCTCAGCCACAGAAATTGGAGATAGAAAACACTTGACTCATTTGTTAAGCAAATAAATCATTTTTACTTTTTAGCATATTCATAAAGCTCTAGTTACTCAGGCTCAGTACTTGGATCTTCCCTCCACCACTTTCCCATGGAGATCCTTGCCCCATACAATGGGGTTCATGGTCTCAGACCAAGAATCTCGACATAGGTTATTGGATCATCTGGTCCAGACCCCTCCAATAATTGTGGGAGGCTGAGTAGCTGCTCCTAATTCCAACCACCAGGCCCATGCTCCTTCCACAGCTCCATAATCTCTTGTGAATGAGAAATGTTATTTCCTGGCTTTTAACCCACCCATTTACCCACCAGTTTTTATTTTGTTTTTTAATTTTTTATTGGAGTATAGTTGATGTTGTATTAGTTTCAGATGTACAGCAAAGTGAATCAATTATACATATACATGTATCCATTCTTTTTTTAAATTCTTTTCCCATATAGGTCATTACAGTACCCATCTCTCTTTGAAAATATAAGGTCATCTCTGCCTCTGGGTTTCTTTTTTCAGGATCTCTAAAATGTTATCCATTCAGTTGTCTAGTAACTTAAAGCCTGCCAGCCCAGTCCTAAGCCAACCCATGGTTCTGACATGCTCCATCTTCATTTCACACAGGCGCTCCCTCCCCCCACCCTGAATGTCCATCAGGTGGTTTGGTAAAAATTGGGAAGGGGAGGGATGGGCCTGACGGATAGTCCTCAGTGATGAGACAATACAGTTCACTTCACTAAAGTCTGGGGGAGACAGTGATGAAGAAATGATCCTTGCTGACATGCAGTATTGACACAGTAGCCACACAAACCACATTCAATATCTCTCTAAACCAGCTGCTCACTTGCTTTGGGGGAGCAATGTATGTGCTTCTCCCATGATTTCATGAAGAATCCCCTTCTTATTTCACCACCATTAATGGATTAGTTAATAAGCTTGTAGGTTTCTGTTCCAGGTAGAGAGCAAACAGCAAATCAGAAGCTTTCCAAATAGACCAGAAATGGGTACTTTCATTGTGTATATCTCCAGTCTGCTTGCTTACAGCCTTCAGTGTTTAGCAATGTCATTAAACTTTGCTTTCAAGAAACACATGAACCCCTAAACCTGACCTACCTCCCCGACACCCCCTCTTCACACTGTCCCCAGCCTCCGGCCCACTCTAAACTTGGAGAAATGTGGCCAGAAGAGAGTTAGACTATTTCGTGTGATGCAATATAGCCTGCTCAACTTTTGCATAGCAATTCAGCAAACACAGTTTTAAGCATTCAATTCTACTTCTACAGCTTCTTAAAATTCCCTGCAATATAATTATACTGATGGGAATGCAGAAAGATAATTGCTTTTAGAGGAAAGTTTCTCCTTTGTTCCATGTTCATCTGGCTTCCAGAAATGGAACAAGAGCCCTTGAACAGCAGAAATACGCATCCATGTGTCTCTAGTTATCATTTATTTACAAAGATAGACCTTGACAAATGTAATTTGTTCAATAAAATTAAAAGGATGCACGATAATTCACTTAGACAAAGAGACTTGAAAGGGGAACGTCATCGGCAGCCGTGCCGTCCATCATTCCAAATGATCAGCTGACTTTGAAGAAGTGGCAGGTGTTCCCCTTTTGGAATGCGGTATTGAAATAGTATTTAGAAAGGGGGACGAAAGAAAGAGAGCTAGGAATTGGAGCAATTCTTTATTCAGGCAATAATTATACAAATTAGATCTATGAAAGCCAGAGAATGACTGTGCCTTGAACCCTGTCTGTGTGCATAGAACAATGGGGAAATTAATAATTAAATCTATTACATATGCTCATAATTCAATACAAAAGATACCTCAGTAGTTCAAACACTCCTGTATTTTCATTTGAATAAGGCTTTCACACATTCTCCTCATTATATATGTATTATATTTTAAATTTAACAGCTTATTTTGTTGCCTTTATGTTTGAATTAATAAGGGCACACTTTAATGCACTAATGGGGAATTGCATTAGCCGGCTCTGCAGACATAACTTTGAAAAATCTCCAGTTTCCCCAGGGTGAAATCAATTTGCCCCAGAATGTGTTGTCTCACAGACACATCTGGAACCTGGGAAGAACAGCTCCCCTCTATGTGCTTCTGATTTGGGCCTCCATATCTGAAAGAGGATCCCCAGAGCCAAAAGCTTTGCTAAACTGAACAGACCCACCAAGATCAAATTCTGCATTCAGCAACCTCTTAGCCAGCTAACACGGCTTCCATGCCTGGCCCACACTATTTTTCCTGAGAGCAAAAATAATTTCCTTATGAAAAAGTAAAGGTTTATTTTGAATCCAATCATTCATTTTCTCTTTTTTTGCTTTCTCACTCCCTCTCTTCTTCTGGCTCCCTTCCTATCGCTTTGTTTAACTCTTCCTACTACCTCTGAACCATAGGGAGCAGCAAAGAAAGCGAAGTTAGAGAAGGAAAGAGAAAGAGAGAGTATATCCTTCAGTGGTTATGTGGGGTCAGAGGGTGCCCCAACTGCTAAGATGTGAGGTGCCAATTAACAGGTTCAGAATTACTGGGGTTCCAGGACAGGAGGAACACTGGTTGAACCGGAGCACTGAAATCCAAGGGAGCAAAATGAATTCACAAAGCAGGGGCCCCAGTTACCTAGAAAATAGAGTGACTCCACTGGTGGACTGAGGGCTTCCCAGGTGGCAGTGGTGATAAAGAACTCACCTGCCAACGCAGGAAACATAAGAGATGTGGGTTTGATCACTGGGTCAGAAAGATCTCCTGGCGGAGGGCACGGCAACCCATTCCAGTATTCTTGCCTGGAGAATCCCATGGACAGAGGAGCCTGGCGGGCTACAGTCCATGGGGTCACAAAGGGTTGGACATGACTGAAGTGACTTAGCATGAACACAGGCACGCACTGGGGGACTGAATGCTAAGAATGTAACGAAAGCACATATCCATCCCTCTGCAAGTCAGAAAAGAGACAAAGGAGTCAGTAGCTGAGAGAAAGAGAGAGGAAGCCTAATCAAATGCTCCTACTTGGGTGCAAAGCGGCTGCCAGCACCCCCGGCTGCCCAGGCATGCGAGGAGGCGCTTGCTGCTGTTGCCACTGCAGGATGGCAAGGAGTTCTGTGCCTTCGGAGGAGCGCCAAATCCAATGATGCTAATTGCACTGCAGATTCCTAGCATCATTAGCAATTCTTAAAATTACATTTGCCCTGCTTAAGTTCTCTATTTCCAGCTTGGTATACGGAGGGAGCAGGTCTCTGAAGGGGATACGGGTTACCAAGAAATTCAATTGGACCCATTGACTTCAGGTGTGCAGGTGGAGGCTGGCCGGTGGGGATTCACAGACCAGGAAAAATGCTTCTTTATCTTATTTTAAATGCTGATTGCTGGGAGAATAAACAAAACCCGCAGCTAAATGGGCCTTAAAGGAACGCTGGGAATTTTGGAAAGAAAGAAAGCCTTACCGTATAATGGTCGGAACTAGCCCCGTGGGTCCCACGGTGACAAACACCATTGGAACACCTGGAGCGATGGAATAACTTGCATTTGAAATAGTTGCTGCAGAAATAACCACGTCTCCTCTCTCCTTTTGTTTGTATTTAAAACAAACAAATAAAATCCAGATGAATAGATGTTTTTGCTTTGTTTGTTTCCTTAAAGAGAACATATTTGCTCATTAGGAAAGCTAGACAGCCAGCCCTAGAAACGAAAGCCTGGAGGCCATGTCTCTTTTTGCAAGGACACTTCCCCGCCCTGACACTTCCCAGTCCCAGCATCTCAACACTGCTGAGAAGAAAAGGGATGTCCTGGGAGCAGAGTGAGTGGAAACTTACCTGTCCCAAGACTGTCTCAACACAGGGACAGCACTCTGTAGAGTCAATGAGAAGCCACCGACGTCACGCCCTCAAGAAGTGGCCTCTACTCTGATCTAGCAACAGAAAGCGAACCAGGTCCTGGGTATTTTCCCCAAGAATTTATGCCATTTAATTAAATTACTAAGCATATACCCACACAAATACATATATACACATACACACATGCATGTGCATATACTCACTTAGAAATGTATGTCATATATACGGCTCCATGTATACACACAAACAGAAGGAATGGATAGCTTTTGATTGGGCTGTCTTTTAATAACCATGAAGCCAGTTTTAATGAAACACTGTTTAAGGCTGCTGGTGAGCAAAGGCGCCATCTTTTGCAGAGCATGAATAAACTGAATCACAAGCACTAGAGGACAGCGAGCTGCATCAATCGTGTTTGTGTTATTTATTCATAAATGAGCTCAGTTTACAAACTCCGACTTTCACCAGAAGCTAAGACATGGACTTGCTGCCACACGCAGGAACATTCCCATTAGATGGTACAGCAATATTTGGTGTCCCAAAATATTTTCAGGAAGGGAGAGGCCTATGTGAAATCCCCATGGTACACTTGAGTAAATTGACATGCCCCCAAGTTACATCATTTATTCCCAGTGGCATGGCTACATCAGAAATTCCTCTTCAAGAGTCTTGGGCGAGGGGTGGGGAGCCAGTTACCCTCCCTTCCTTTCTAGCAAGGAGAGGACATCATAGCCCATAAAACAAAGGAATACACTCAAAATTCAGGGAAAATTACTCCTTATCCCAAACAAGAGGAGAAAAGCAGATACTTCTGGATGTCTGTAAAGTCAGTTTGGTAAAGCAATGGCTTCAATTTGATCATGCTAACAGCTATCATATTTTAGCCTTCCTTATCTGCCCAGAGGGCACTTTGTCTACATATTAGTTCATAATCTTCACCACTGCTCTATGAGGTAGGCAGTAGTATTCCCATTTTACAGGCCAGGAAACCAAGGCTCAAGAAGTGAAGCAATTTATCTGTGACGCCAAGGCTCTCAGAGCCAGCGGCAGGATTTCGACATCCTAAGACCTGCAAACACGGGGCTTTTGCTCCTGTAACCCTTTCTGGTCCTCTCTTTCCCTTTTTCTTCTGCCAACTCTTCACGCTCTGTGTAGCGTCCATTTGGCCTCACAGCTGAAGCTTAATGTAGTTGAAATTGCCCTCAGCTTTCCAGGCCTGCACTCCTCCTAGGGCACTGCACTTACTAGTTAAAAAGGCAACTTCTGGGGCAGAAAAAAAGAAAGAAAAAAGTAATGAAACTGCCCTTATCCTCAAATCACTACCAGATCTGACGGCCCTAGTACACAGGGAAAAGATACCTGAAGTGTGCTTTCTGCCTTGAGTAGGAAGGGAAAGGACCAGATGAGGCTTAATTTCTGATTCTTTGGAATGGAGGGACGCCACGGTGTGGGGAGGGGTCCCGGATCCCGCCTGGATCGGTGCCCAAGGGGTCAAGACCCGCGAGGGAGTCCTTGGAGGAGGAGCCGAGGCCTGGAGGCGCGAGAGGGTGCTGAGACCACCAGAGAACCCGGTGGGGCCGGGAAGCCATTTGTCTGGATGGAGCAGAGGAAACGGGAGAGGTGGAAAGGGCGATGCAGACCAGGACGTGAAAGGACTGCAGTTGCGTCTGAAGGGGAGAAACTTTATTGGCGATGTGAGAGGGCCACTGGGAATTTCTGCAGCATCCCGAGAAGGGGCATGGAAAAGCGGAGGCCGCGCCCGTGCCCGACTCCCCCGCCAGCCTCCAGGGGGCGCTCGCGGCGGCAGGGCCGGAGCCGACGGGGGTAGAGGACGCACCTGGCTGAAGAGCAACGTGACACCCTCGCCAGGCAGACTCCCTCCTGCTCCACAGTCCCCACGGCAACCTCTCTAGGCCAATTCGGAGGCGCCCGTCATGCCAGCATAATTTGTATCACGTCTGCAGCCTTTTAAAAATAGAAAGATGGGGAGGTATATTTAGCGCCCCCAAACCTTCGTAACGATGCCACTCAAAGCAAATGAACCGTTAATAACACAGGCGGGGCGGGGGTGGGGGAGGTGGGGTTGGGACGACGGACGAGGAACAAACAGGCTTAGCCCTTTGGTGTTTATAATGCTGAACTGCAGGATCCTAACACCAATGGGGCATGACTCCCATCGCCGGGCAGCACAACCCAGGCCTTTCCCCAGAGAGGAGCCGTCCTTTTGATGGGAGGACACTGAGGCGCGAGGTGGCCAGCCGGAGGGAACCCTGACCCTGCGTGGAAACCCGGAGAATTCCGCGGCGCCCAGGCGAGTCCTCCCAGGCTGCGACCGCGCCTTGCGCCGCGACGATGTGTCTTTGGCGCCACCTAGTGTGTGAGGCGAAGACAACGCCTGGCGAGGGCTGCAAGGACAGGCTGACTCCAGTCCTGGGTTCTCACCCTTAGGCCCCGACTTTGAACTAGACCGGTCATCCTGTGGACCAGTAATATCCTCTGGCTGAGCAGAAAGTTTTCCAAGATCCCTGTTCCTGCTGCTTCCAAAACTAAATAGAAACATTTTCAGAATAAGTGGAATAAACTACGCTCCCTCTCCATGAGACATCCATGAGGTGATGTCTGATTTTCTCTAAATACAATGGTAAGTCAATTATTAATTCATCGTGAAAAAATTATAGATGCTGTCATTGTATAGAGTCCAGAGAAGAACTGAGCTTCAGACCATCTGGAGGGGCTACCTCTGAGAAACACTGAATTAGAACTTGGGTGGGACAAAGATGAACTATTACTTTTGCTTTTATGGCCAATTGAAGACCTCCAGAAAGAATCCTGCAGTGTAATGGAAAGAAGACAGGTCTGGGAGCCAGGATACTAGGGTTCTCATATTGGCTCTGTCTGCAGTTGTCTGCGTGACCTTGACCAGAGAACAACCAGTTTTTACTTCTCACAACAATGCTATGTGGTCTGAATTGTTACCTCCACATGATAGATGAGGCAGTTAGGGGCTCCAGGAGGTTACCCAAGGAGAAAGAGCAGGTCAGTGTCAAAGCCAAGCTTCAAGCCCAGGTCTACCCAACTCAAAAGAGCACATTCCTTTTACATAAAACATTGAATCCTTCTGTGCTTTGGCTTCCCCATCTACAGAATGAAGGGGCTGTGCCTCGTGTCAGCTGGTCCCTTCCACAATCAGCAAATTCTGATATAAGGTCTCTCTAGTCCCTTAAAACCCACTTTTAGTGCTCACAAACCCCATGGTGGTAACAAAAGAGGCTTTAAAAAGGATTCATCCACCTATAAAAACCATGGGATTTTATTTTCAGTTATGGGCAAGAGAACACCGAAACAGACCCATCAAACCTCCTTTGAAATTTAGGATGGTGGGGAAAGCAGAGAAAATCTGCAGGGGCTGGAGTGACAGCTTATGGGTCTGTAGCAGAAACCAGGCCTGCAGGGCACTGCTTAGCTCTTGAGCCCCTGGCCTCTGGGGGGATAATTGCCTCTGATCACTGTTTAGACTTGATAAATACATGAAATCAGGCAGCAAACAGTTTATCTGGCTACCAGTTCAGATCTGGACAGAACTAGATTAAGGAGTCAGGCATATTTGCAATAACCTCAAAGATAAACCCTTCCTATCTGAGATAGTTTATCTCATCCTCAAGAGTTATGTTGCCCAGTAACTGCCACCTTAAAAAGAACAAACGGAGAGACATGCCAAAGGGTCCAAATCAGCTTTGAACCCCCTTTTCCCACTGACCTTTGGCTGGTCACCAGCCTGAAAGCTAGGGGATGGGGCTCTGTCCTTGTCTGGAAAGGCTGGGGAAACATGTTGGTGAAGTAGGAACCCCAACCCAAGATCATCTGACTCCGAGGTCAAAGTTTTCTTCATGGGCTTTTCCCCTACCCCAGAGGGGCAAGCTAAAGGAACTTCAAATGTCCCCAGCAAAGATAAGACCAGGAACTGCAGCTTAGATCTTGGGCCCTGCAGGGCCACAGACTTATCATGTGACCAACCGCAAGTTCAGACTGCTCTGGATCTGTTTCCTCAACTATGAACTGAGGGCTTAAAGTTAAATAATCTCCAAGACCCTACTGAGCCATTTCATGGGCCAGAATCAAACCAGCCGGTACCCTTTAGGGTTTCAGAGGTCAGTCTTCACTGAAGTACCATGTCCCTCACTTACAGTCTTCCTCAGTTCCCTTCCCAGCCTCGACTCCTCTCGTTTCTTGACATTCCTCTCTCATTCCCTGGTCACATCCCTCCATCCTTAAACTCTTTCTGACAGACCCTGGGAGAGCATCACCTCACAAAGAAGCCCTGCAGAGAGGACCATCAAGCACTTTCCATGAGCTGCGGACACACCTTTTATTTTCCATCTGTCTTTAAGAAGTGAGGCATCCACTGCCCATTCCCCTCTTCCACTCTTCTCCCTTCCCACCAGCAGACTCCTCAGCTTCCACAATATTTTGCTGGGGCTTGACTGGAGTCTTCCTCAAACAAGATCATTGGGGTCAAGTGCTGAGACAGCCACACCATCAGAACCACCTCTCTCACACCCAGCCCTGAAAAAGAGGCTCTCATGAGGGAAGCAATGGGCTCAGCAGGGCAGCCACCAAAAGTCTTTTATCACCTGCCCTAAAGCCCTGACCTGACACCATCTCTTAAAAAAAAAAAAAAATCCTGCAGGGAACTTTTGGGGACCCATCTGCATCTGTGTGTGCATTGCATGCTCACCACTCAGTTGCTCAGTCATGTTTGACTCTATGCAACCCCATGGACTGTAGCTCACCAGGCTCCTCTGTCCATGGAATTTTCCAGGCAAGAATACTGGAGTGGGTTGCCATCTCCTTCTCCAGGGGATCTTCTTGACCCAGGGATTGAACCTGTATCTCCTGCATTGGCAGGCAGATTCTTTACCACTGAGCCACCTGAGAAACCCTTGGGGACTTGTAATTGAGCTACATTCCAGGAAAGAACTTTTAAAAGAATAAAGCACTGTTTTCTCAAGAGTCTTTTCTTCCTAATCTTGCGCCTTATTTTCCCTGTGCTGAAGAATTGATGCTTTTGAACTGTGGTGTTGGAGAAGACTCTTGAGAGACCCTTGGACTGCAAGGAGATCCAACCAGTCAATTCTAAAGGAAACCAGTCCTGAATATTCATTGGAAGGACTGATGCTGAAGCTGAAACTCCAATACTTTGGCCACCTGATGCAAAGAACTGACTCATTGGAAAAGACCCTGATGCTGGAAAAGATTGAAGGCAGGAGGGGAAGTGGATGACAGAGGATGAGATGGCTGGATGGCATCACAGATTTGACGGACATGAGTTTGAGCAAGCTCTGGGAGTTGATGATGGACAGGGAAGCCTGGCATGCTGCAGTCCATGGGGTCGCCAAGAGTCTGACACAACTGAGTGATTGAACTGAACTGATTTTCCCTGTGCTTGTAGGAGGAGAGAGGGGAAAAGTGCTGTCAGTCTTCTGCATCCATGAATTCTACCAACCATGGATCGAAAGCATTTGGGAAAAAACAAATTTCAAAAAGTTTGGAAAAACAAAACCTGAATTTGTTTCGCAAGTATTTACATAGCATTTATGTTGTAACAGGTATCATAAGTAATCTAGAGATGACTTAAATTATACAGGAAGATATGTGTAGGTTATATGCAAATACCACTCCATTTTATATGAGAGACTTGAGCATCCCAGGGTTTGGATAGTCACATATTTGGTATCCACAGGAGTCTTGGAACCAGTCCCCCAGGATACTGAGGGAGGAGTGAACTGCCTTTTTCTGGAAAGAGGAATCCCAGCGGGTTGAGGTCATTCCTTTGTAGTGACTGAATGGTCTTCTCTCAGAGCTCCCCGACTGTGCTGCCCTCACCATAAGCATTTATTAGGTGCTAGTTAATGAGTGAATGCAATATTCTGATGGATTTACTCAATACAGAGGATTACAAAACTAGATGCCAGGAAAGGTTAACCATGCCACCCCACTCTTCAGGCCACCTCACAGCCCTCCACCTCCTTCTCAGCCCAGCCTCACACCAAAGCGACGCCTTCCTGCCGTCTGGGGCCTGGCACTCCCATGCCTCTGTTCTCTGTCTTCCCTGTGAGCAGTGATTCATGGCAGATATTAGGGGAATAACAACATCCTTCCATTCTCCCTACCATATCTCTTATCTTTACAGAGTTCTTATTAAGCAGCATCTTCAAACTTATTTATGTGATGTCATGCTGGGAAGCAGTGCTGTCAACACGCCACTTTCCATGAGCACTGAATTCAGGATAAACAAGAGACAAAATCATGCCACATAGGCTCCATGCAGACTCTTCTCTCTGCATGACTGGAAGCCTAGAAATCCACACACAGAGATGGTGAACCCCTAAAGATAGGCAGATAACACTTTTCTTCCTGGGCTACTAAAGGGCTGTCCTTTCCTCTCTTCCTCCCGAGTGGTTAATCCAAGGAGGCCAGCTGCTTGCTGCAACCTCAGCGTGCTCTCAGAAGCCAGCTCAGAGGTGGGGACACAGACTCCCCGGGGTCTTCCCATCACCAAAAAGCCAAGTCATTACCCTCTGTTTCACGTTTTTGTTAGTTCTTCTTTGAGTAAAACACCTGTGTGCATGCGTGCTTAGTCGTGTCTGACCTTGGACTGTAGCCCACCAGGCTCCTCTGTCCATGGAATTCTCCAGGCAAGAATGCTGGAGTGGGTTGCCATTTCCTACTCCAGGGGATCTTCCCAACCCAGGGATCGGACCTGCCTCTCTTGTATCTCCTTCGTTGGCGGGGGGGGATTATTTATCACTGGCACCCCCTATATGTCTTTTACCCCTGTTTTCATATTGAAAATGAACGGGCAGGAGGAAATGGTGAAGGGGAAGAAACTAGCCTTGGGGCACATCAAGTGCCAAGCACAGTGTCAGGGACTTGGCAGTTTGCCCAAGCCTTCTAGCCTTGGGCAGTGGGGAAAGGGAATGGGTCTCACCTCTTCTTTGAGAAAATTCTCATATTTGACAATGGCTTGAAGCACAACTACACATGGTGGGAAGCCTCCCAGCATCACCACGTCTTCTCTGAGAGCGTCCCTTCTTTCTGGTCAGGAAGACCTCTCTCCACTCTCCATTGCTTCCACGATGCATTGTCTTTATCTACAGTACCTTTCCACTCTTCATGGCCTCATTCTCAACCCTCTTCCACTTTTCAAGACTTGTTGAGACATCATCCTCAAGAGAGCTTCCCTGATTCTCTCCTGTCCAATTCCATCTGGTTGGGTAGTCATGTGCATAGACCTCTAGGACCTCATGTGTCACCACTGTGCTGTAATACTCTGCTTGTTTTTCTCTTCCCTGAGTTACTGTGAGCTCCTTGAAGACAGACACTGATTCATGTTTGCATCCCTAGCATCTACTGGTTAAATCTGAGGTCACCATGTCCCCAAACCACCCCTCTGTATTCTAAGAAAAAGATGCCTCTTCTGGAAGAAGGCAGGCCCACCCCTCCTACCCACCCCATAGTATACTATCTGCCTCCAAGCAAGGCTGGACCAGTGGATGACTCCCTTGTTCAAATCAGAAAAAGATGCCTCTTCCTCTGCGTGGACACAGCCCTACAGCAAGGGGTAAAGCTTGGCAAGGAAAACATGAGCTGGATTGCTGCTCCCCTGGTCCCTGTCTCCAGGCCACCAGCACAGCTGTATTGGGTGGCCCTCGTTGAGTCCATCACTCAACTGTGAGCATGATGACCACTTCCCCTGACCTCTGACTCAAACTCTGAGACACCAGACTGCCTTTCTACTCCGCTGCCTACCACTCCCCACCACTCTAATCACATCACTCATGAAGTGAATAGCGTATGTGTCCGAAGTCCCAACACCCCATGAAACCCAACCACAGAACCTGGGAGGACAGCTGAAGATTCTGGGTCCGTTACTGGCCTCTGTTTGGGCCTGGCCACGTGGGCTGGTTTACTGACTGGTTTGCAGCCTTTGGCAGATGAAAGTGCTCGGATGGTTTATGTGAGCTGCTCATCATTAAACCTCCCCTTCAGGGTTTCTTGCCACCTTTGGTTTGTATCTCAATCTGGAGCAAATTTAAGCAAAAGTTTAGGACTCTGTGTTTCCTTGTTCTAATTAATAATTCATAATAAAAATTTAATCAAGGCATAAGCTTTTGTGGAAGGTTATAAAACACTTTTATTTGCTCTGGAGATCAGAATGACCACTTTTTTAAATCTGTGAAATGATTTTTCCCCCCTAAATGAGGAAATTTTACCCTCAACTGTAAATTTCAGCTGTTTGCCATATGTAACCACAGAGAATCTGTTTATTGACTTAGTATATTAGAAGTAGTTAGGCAGGAAGAAAAATAAACCCAAACTCCAGATGCGAGGAAGTGTGGGGAAGGAAGGAAAGGCTGGAGTTAGAGTAGAGCCCCAGAGAATCACAAGGAAAGACAAAGGGCTGAACTCACCTCCCAAAGCAGGGGAGAGCTACAGGCTGGGAGACAGAGGAGTGGGTGCCTGGTACCCACAAGCTCTTACAGAGAATATAATGGGAAAGTGGGGCAGTGAAAGAATATCAGACACCGGAAAGGCCCCCAGGTTTCTACCCACCTGGAAACAAAGAACAAGATCCTTGCCTGGTATCAGAGGGAGGATCAGGGCAAGAGCAACTCAAACCCCATCTGTGGACAAAACCAAACCACTAGGAAAGCAACTTAAAAACACTGGTTCCTTAGTGTCCACATTATATGCCTTTCAAAGCTCTGCATGTGCAGTCAGGTTTGGAAACCAGTGGTCCAGAAGACCTTTCAAGGATTAGCAATAACTCTGAGACTTTAAAAAATTAGGTCAAGAGACAAAGATAAAATTGGTGCAGAAGAGCTGGGTGCCACCTAAAATTTCAGGTGATCATGTATAATAATCAGTTGTTCTCCAGAAGAACTGTTACAATAATAACATGTTATCAAGGGTGTTATTTAATCTGACGATAGTTCGGAGAGAAAGAGATTACCGTCCGCAGTTTACAGAGGAGCAGATAGAGTTTCAGAGAGGTGAAGTGACTTGCCACAGAGCTGGTGAGTGGCAGAGAGGGGTTTGGGGGTCTTCTGACCACAGACTCCCCCCTTCAACCTTTGCAGCCTGTGGAGACCGGTCCTGCTTATGGCCTGCATGGATAACCTCCTTGAAGTTAGACTGTGTATCAAGGAGGTTTGAAGGTGGTGAAGGTTAAGGAGAAGCCCTGTGGACCCTATCCACACTGGTTCAGGCTTATGAGGAGGGCCCAGGATGAGCCAAAAGAAATGGACTTCTCAGAGCCTAATGGTCACCAACAAATCTCTCATGTGGAAATATAACTCCAATAAAAATAACTCAGATCCTAACTTGGTATCCTTCCTTCAAGCTGTAGCCCTCATCTGCAACCCCAGACTCAACCCTAAGCCTACCCCCTAAACTTCCTCTGCACCCTGGTCCAAGTGGCTAGCCCACACCAGCATGCAAAGCTTTCACTTTTGAGAGAAAGTGCTAAGTGGAGTCACTGAGTGAGGTAGCTGGTGCAAGTGCTTGTACATCTGTTTTCTAAAAAAAGGTCTTGGGTTTTGAAGCCATGGCCTGAATGCACTGACTTCAGAGTGGAGGGAGTTGGTGCAGAGACCAGCAGGAGCCTGCCAAGTACCTGGGGGCTGTGGTATCATGCACATCTCTGCAGGATGGACCCAACCACGTGGACCAGCATCCTGCTGGCCTGGAGACCAGACTTCACTGTAGGTTCGTCTTGATTATGTTCTGATTTAGCTTGGCCCAATCCCCTAAATCTTTCCACCACCTACTTGTGGGTATTTTAAATGTATACCCTTCCTTGTTTCAAAGTGGACTGGAGACACTTTCAGCAGAATGCTTGTATGATAAACTACAGGTAGTTTAGAAATAAAAAGGAAATGGAATAAAAGATGAAACTCTAACAAAAATCTCAATCAGACATAGCTTTGACCTTGTTTTCTAGCTGCTATGATCAAACATAAAGTTGAGGGTGGGCATAGGGAGGATCCAATTTTTTAGAGAATTTGGTGACCATATAAGAGAAAAACAAACCAGGCCTGTGAAATAAGCGAGTCACAAGAGGATAAATACTGTATGATTCCACTGATGAGTTACATGGAGTAGTCAGATTCATCAAGACAGAAAGTAGAATGGTGGTTTCCAGTGGCTGGGGGAGAAGGAAACAGGAAGTTAATGTTTAATGGGTACAGGGCTGCAATTTGGGAACAAGGAAACAGTTACGAGATGGACAGTGGTGATGGTTGTATGACATGATGAATGTACTTAATGCCACTGAACTGTAAACCTAAAATTGGTTAAGATGGTAAATTCTATGACAAAACCCACTGAAATGTTGTGAAGTGATTGGCCTCCAACTAATTAAAAAATAAATAAATAAAAATAAATAAATAAATAAATAAATTCTATGTTATGTGTATTTTACCACACTTTTAAAATTTTATAGGGCTTCCCGGTGGCTCAGTGGTAGGAATCCTCCTGCAATTCAAGAGCTACAGGAGACACGGGTTCAATCCCTGGGTTAGGAAGATCCCCTGGTGAGGGGAATGGAGACCCATTCCAGTATTCTTGCCTGGAGAATCCCATGAACAGAGGACCCTGGCAGGCTACAGTCCATAGGGTCACAATGAGTTGGACACAACTGAAGTCAGTCATGTAAAATTTTATAACTTAAAAATGAAAAAAAAAGAAAAAGCAAATAAACAAACAAAATGCAACCACGCCCTAAGGAGAAGTTAAACTACTTCTAATCTAAGATCAGGAAGAAGTTTCTCCTTAGAGAGCCACCAAAGGAGCCTGTAAGGTTGTAAGGGACTACCTCCCAGCATGTTAGCAGTGGACGGATTTCCCAGGCTGCAGTGTGGTTGATGACACTAAAATGAGCTCAGTGAAACTGTACAGTGGGGCCTGAGGGGTCACAACCCGTCCAGACAAGCACACCGTTGGCTCCAGGAGAAGCTGCAGCCCAGGTGGCTCATGTCCCCAGCTTTTCCAGCCTTTAAGGCTTCTCTGCTCTTAATTCACCATTCAGGCCCAGAGGTTGCAAAGCCAGTCTCAGCGAGTCCTTCCTATCTCAGGTATTTCTGAGAATCTCCCAGGAATATATCCATGTTTTAGAGTTCAGGCCTGTTTGTCACTTGTCATATTGCTCTTGACTGTGTCCCGTTCCCTCTGGATCCCCCGTGGCATAAACACAGGCCCTCTGCTAAATCAGAACATAATCTACAACAATCTACAACAGTGATCAAGATTTTCTGAAAGCTTCAAGACAATGCAATCCCATTCCAGTATTCTTGCCTGGGAAATCCCATGGACAGAAGAGCCTGGTGGGCTACAGTTATGGGGTTGCAAGAGTCAGACATGACTTAACGAGTAAACAACAACAAAAGACAGCAGAAAAGAAAACAAAATACTCAAATCCTGGAGGTAGGGTGTCTGAGCTATCTTTGTCCTTAACTTCTAACTTGCTCCCACATTTCAGGGTCAGCCTACTGTCCCCCAGTTAAATGCTAGACCTGCATCCTCTTTACCTAGAACCTAGGCGTCCCAGATTCTTTCAGAGTCCAACAAGAAACAGGAGCATCTCCGGCTGACCTCCAAGTCAATGCCATAGTAATCTCAGAGATGCAACTCTGCATAGAGAGGAGACAACCCATCATGGTATTTTATGGAGCCACCCAACTCCTCTTTATCTAATAACTTCATTCCAAATACACTTCACTTGAACATGACCGAAATGCACATTAAACCTCTTCCTCCAAAATAAAGTGCTATTTCCCTCAACCATGAATCATACATAGAATTGCACTATATCCCTATTTCTAGTTAGCATGTTTCCAAAAGTGTGGGGTGCCATCTAAGTTTCAGCAACACCTCACCCCACTTCCACCACAGTGGAGCAGAAGGAGGCTGGCCTGATTTCTTCTGCCCAGCGCATTTCTTCTGACAGTGGGTAGGATTGCTTTCAGTGTTTGTGGCTTGGTAATTTTTGGACTCATTTGCGAAGCAAATGCAGGCTATTAAAATTAAGTTTCAGTCATGTGGGGCGCTTGTTGAGGATATCTTTTGTTTGTTTTGTTTGAAAACCACAGCCTTGCTCTACAATATCATCTCAGATCTAGCAAGAGGGTCGATAGCTTTTATTCACCGTTCCCTGCTCCTGTCAGTGAAGCTTCCATGAACGTGTCCTAATAGAAGAGACCATTGAGATAGGGTGTTTGGCTGGTGGCATCTGAGTGCCAGTGCTGTTAGGGACAGGCCAGGCTGGAAAGTTGGCCTGGCCTAGTGCTGGTCTCGGTGCTAGTGTTATTGGTCGTGGTGCCCAGTGGGGAGACTCTGGGCTCTGATTCCTCCTAGTGCAGTGTTGAGTGTCTGTTCAACTTCAAGGCCCCATGCAGCTTCCTCAGATCTGTATTTTAGACACAACCCTAGTCTGATCCAAATGTGGAGGATCAGGGTGGGGCGGGGGTTGGAGGGGCACTGCCCTGTTCAACTTAGTTTACTCTTGGCAAAACAGATTCTTCCCAAGTCTCATGGGGGAAAAAGCAGCTTAGACAGACATAAACAGGCTCTGAGGCCCTCTGGACATCAAATAACACTAGCAAAACAACATTTAGATGAGTTAAGTGTAAATCAATCAGAAACATATGGACTACATTTCCCTGAAAATACACAGGGGTTTACAAATTACAGGCACAGGGTTTTGGCAAAATGCAATTCAGGTTTTGCCAAACCTAAAATGTTTGGAGAAGATTTAAAGAAAGTAGACTGACCCCAAATGCCTTCAATTCTGCTCATCCCTGACACTGATAATATCCCACACAACCACAAGCATTTAAGTGCATGGGTTTTAAGAGATTTATATGTTGAATAAACTTAGCTATTCACAACAAGCTGAGATTCTTTTCCATGTGAATGTTCACAGAAAGCTGAAACTGCCCAGTGACCGACTCAAAAGAGAAAAAACATCTACATTTTGAGTTGGGCCAAGGAGGTATACCTGCAGGTTTAAATTACCTACAAAATAGAATACTCTAGGCTTCACAGCCTTTAATTGCATATTCATGAAGCACAGGCTCTGCTTTTCCACAGCACAGGTCTGTATTTGCATGGCTTGTGGAATGTGTCCGTCTGTTGTGTAGGTGGATGCTGTGTTGATAAAAACACTAGTTACAACTTCCGTTTCATGGTGACTCTCCCACATTTGGCAGTGGGCCAGGAGGCATTCCTATCTTGAAGGAAGGTTGTTCCAGTGGAACCAGGGCAACCAAGATCCAAATGTTTAGGTTTTAAGACTCAAATGTGAAAATATAAAAGATTCAGTGAACCCCACGGTGAGATGATCAAGTCCCCAGACTGGATGGGGGACAAGGAGAGCAGAGGGAAAATAAGAAGACCCTGATGAGGGTCCTGCCTCTGAGATGTTGGATGAGAATGAAGGAAACCAGAGTGGTTCAGGAATGGAAGAACAGAGGACACCTCTGCCCTTCCCCTGATGCCCCAGAATAGCGACATCACAGGGGAGCTGCCCCTCCCTCCGCCCTGCATGCGCAGGAGCAACTGAGTAATTCCTAGAGCCCACAGATGGAGAGGACTGTGACTGCTCCCCGGAGGCCCCACAGCTCAGGAGCTCTATGGGAAGGAGGCGGAATCCCTCCAGTTCCTCAGAAGAGGCGGGCGGGAAGTAGCAGAAATGAGTCAACTCTGTACAGGTCTTGCTACAGGGAGTGACTTAGTGCCGCTGCAAACCTATTGGGTTGGTGACCAGGAACAGAGTGGGAACTTGGGAGGATGGCGTGGACAGCTGACCTGGGACAGAGGCCCCTTCTCTCCACTTTCTGCCACCACCACCCTCTACGCTACTGTGGCAATAACGAACCCTCCAGAATAGGGACACAATCTCCAAGGATAGGAAACAATCTAGAAGTAACCATAAGTGTCTGCCACCAAGCAGAATGGGAACTGAAATGGAACTGACATCGCACACTTAAGCTGTGGTTCTAGATTGGGGCTCTCTTCTCACGTGGGTGAGGTCACAACGTTGGGCAGAGGCAGCACGCCCTTCAGACTGTGCAGGGCACACCGTGACCTCTAGGGGGCAGTCAAAGCTTCCCCTACCTCCTTCCATCCCAAGGAAGAGAAGAAGGACTCATCTGGGTCCTGAGTGGGAGAGGGAGTAGGTATCAGCTGAGGACGGAGTGGTTAGCAGAAGGGGAGCATGTGGGAAACCCCCTTTCATCATTTCTCTCCTCGGGGAATCCCAAACCTCTGAGCAAGGGATGGAGGGAGGCGGGGTCCAGAGACAGGAGAAAGTCTCTTCCCACCCTCCGCGGAGAGAAAGTCTGGAAGCAACCCCTTCCCCACCCCCACCTCCTGCAGCACTCAGAGAGGCTGAAAAGCTGGGCGTCCGGTGTTTTGTCATTTCTTTGGGGCTGGGCTCCTCCTTCTGCCTCAGAGGCCTTCAAGGCTAAGGCTGGGCAGGGACTAGGAGGCCAGGAAGTGGCCTCCAGCGGGGGAGACCAGCACCTGACATTTCACTGAACAGGGAGGAAGTTTGGTTTCCGGGCAGAGAAGATGCAAATAACAGACATTAATAATAATAATAATTCAGAGGATATACATTTTGTGTGTGTGTCACTTAAAATCTCATAGTGGGGATCCCTGAGACCCGGTCCTGGGATTCCCCATAGTGACTCTCTGGGTCATGCAGGTGTCAGTCAAGTGTCTCCTCTGGTTCTGACCTCAAAGAAGCAAAGAATGTACTTCAGACTGGGGTTACAGGAGCAGAAAGTCTTCATTACTGTATAACTCTGGGACAACCACTTAATAGGAAACTACTTAAGAGAGAACATTTACAATAAACAGAAGGTGGGGGAAGAGGGTTGTTTGGGGCTTGAACTTGAAAAATAAAACTCAAAATTATGAAATTAAGCTTTTAAAATCTTATACTGAATGCAATTTCAGTTATAATTACAAATACACAATCTTAAACTGAAAAAAACGAGCCATTCATTTTGGGGAAAAAAATTTCAAAATACTTATACAATAGCACTGCCTTCTTTGCTTTGTATTTTACTTTTACAACCAATCTTACTTGAAGGGACGTTTATACAAAAGTATGCAAGCGCTTCATGAGTTTTCCCAAAGGCTTCTCATAGTGGTTGATAGGTGTATGTTTCCCTTTGAATTGTCTCTGGGGTCACTATCTCTGCTGATTCTTAATTTTTCCTGTTGTTAACTGGTGCACCTCCGTCATGCCCCTATTTTTCATTGCTATGATTTGAGCAATTTTCCAATTGCATTCTTCTTGATCTTTTGCAAGATTTGAAATTTGACTTTGGAATAGATTTGCATATCCTGCATTGTCCTGTCAGATGTTTGTAATATCCCACTCATCAGAAGACTGAGCCAAAAAGGGTTTCATGGGATTTATGGTGGATGTCCATGAACAAATATTTTTGTGTTATCATGGCTTTCATGTCCCTCCACAATCTTCTAACTACAGGGACTCCAATAATGAATATTTGGATAACCTTGATAATTCTATTATTAAATAAGGGGGAAAGCACTACATTTCCACAGGAAGAGCTGCTATTTTGTGGTTTGGTTTGGTTTTGAACTCTTCCCTTTCCTTGTTCCTTCCTCTCTTGGCCTTTTGGAGGAGGACCTCCAGCAGCTTCAGCCTCTAGTTGAGACCTTAAACTGGTAGTTTGGAATAAATTCCCAAGCATTTTCATGAGATCCAAGGAAGTTCACCAAGTAGGAGCTTCAAGGCTTCCCTGGTGGCCCAGTGATTACGAGTCCACCTGCCAGTTCAGGAGACACAGATTCGACCCCTGATCCGAGAAGATCCCACATACCTCCAGTCAACTAAGCTGGTGCCCCACAAGTACTGAGCCCATAGGCTGCAACTGCTGAAGCCCACAAGCCTACAGCCTGCGCTCCACAAGAGAAGCCACCACAGTGAGAAGCCCGCACCCCACAACAAGAGAAGCCACCGCAGTGAGAAGCCTGTGCCCCACAGCAAGAGAGTAGCTCCTGCTCATGGCAACTAGAGAAAGCCCTCCCACAGCAACAGAAATCCAGTGCAGCCAAAAATAAATAAATACCTTTTTTTTTTTTTTTTTAAAGGTAGGAGCTTGAACAATGATAGGAGGTGGAAGCTCTCATTGAAAAGAGCTTGTCTGGGTGTCCATGGACCTAGAAATAAAAAAAAAACAGTGAAGAGGACAGTATGAATAACATAGTCAGTATCTTTAACAAGTAAGAAATAAAGAGTGTCATTAGAAAATACTTGTATTTGTTCCTGCCTTGCTGCCCATTTAGGCCAACACTGTGGGCTATTGTCCCCTGCATCCCTGTGAAATCTCAGGCGCCCTAGAGCTTATCCTTTCAGCTGAGATAAGTCTCTGGTCACTTCTAATCACAGGAAGAGACACAGTCCAGGAATCGACATGTCTGGTTCCACCTAACAATTGAAAACACCAACTCACTTCTCCCCTCCTGCTTCCAGTGTTGGGAGATGGGGTGGAGGTGGGGCTAAGGGATCAAGGGCTCTTTGAGAGTGAAAGATGGGCAGGGAGCAAGGGGTTAGCGGGGGAACTGCCCCTGGATTGGGCGTGGTCATCTGTGACCGAGGGTGAGGGTGGTTCTGTAATTTCTTTTCCAAGCTGGACCTAACTTCAAGATCAGAAGTAGAGAGAGGGGTTCTGGCTTTGGCAGACTTCACAGCTTGGTCCTCTCCTGAAGCTCTGCTAACCCAGACCCTGAGTCCTCCTCTGCCCAGATGCTTATGCCCACCTGCAGCCCCTTCCTCACCCATTCTCTTATGGGGTCCCACTGATTCTCCAGAAGTTCCTCTTAGTCCTGGAAGACAACTCCAGGCCGCCCTTCCATGCAGCTCCTCAGGTCTTTGGGAAACTCCTCGGACCTGCTGGTGAGGGAGAGGGTGCCAGCGAACACACACAAAAAATTCTTTTGAAAGAATTTTTCTCTCTAATCTCTGCTACTTTTTTTGGCCTCTTAATCTTCTGATGATCAGTCAGCGAATGGTTGGAACACCAGTTGTGGGTCATCTTTGCATGTTCTGCTTTGGTGGCAAGCACCTCACTACGAAAAACTGAAGAAATTGGCACTTGTCTTAAGTTGAAACTATCACAGAAAGGTTCTGTTTTACCATCCTTTATAACAACAAAATTAATGGTAACAGTAGTAGTTGCTTTCTCCTCCCATTCTTATAAACTAGTGACTATGCCACGGGCTTATAGGATCATCTCATTTAATCCTTACAATTCCGTGAGCTAGGCTCTATTATTAACTATATTTTAGAGATGAAGAAAATGAAAGAGAAGTTAATTTACTGCACATCACACACTTGGTAATGAGCAGAGATTCACACTCATATTTCTCTCCCCATGAGGCAATGTTGGAATTCAGAACTCTGAGTCTCTCAAAGAGACTCTGCTCATGAGTAACTGTTGGGGTCAATTAATTGTACCCTTCTGCATAGTAGGTTTAGAACCAGTTGAGGGATCAAAACATCAGCTCTATTGCTGGAAAAGCTGGCTGGGGGGATGCGGCTGAGTTTATAACCAAAGGAGGCTTCCTACTCCTTTTCCTCTGAGTTGATCTTACTCCCCTTCCCCACCCAACCACCAGTCAGATGCTCAGTAATAGAGCCACTGAAGTTCACTTGCCATGAGGGTTGGAGCGGAGGCACGCACAGGGTGAAGTGCAGTCTCCTTGTGGTCCAGCAGATCTCAAAGGCAGACTGGTGTCCGCTGCCCCTCCAATAGGAATCAGCTTAGGCTGTTAGGCCAGCCAGCCACACCTGTCTGCTCTGGGAGGACAAAAGATGGGGTTGAGAGACGTGAGGAGTTCTGACAGGGTTAGTGTACTAGAACCGGGGCTCTGTTTGGAGAGGAAGAGTCTGAGGTCAAGACGGGCCTAGAAACAAAGTAAGAACTTGGAATTGTTCATGTATGTGCCATTGGCTTTAAAGGGCTGGCCTGCAAATGGGAAGTTAACCGGAAGAGTCAGCAGCAGCAGAAGAAAGTCTAGGTCTTTTCCCTGCTTCTGTGGAGCACAGGATGATTGAAGGGCCAGCCCAGATTGTTCCCATTTCCCCCCCCACCTCTTACCTCTTGGGTAGAATGTGGTACTAGGCATAGGGATTGGAGCCACTGAATGTTTTGTCTATGTTCACAAAATCACTCAGAGGTTTTATACATCTACCTCCTCAGCAGGAGGGGCCCAGTGAGCTAGAGAACCACCCTATCCCAATCTCTTCCCACCCCCATATTAGTCCTCTACAGCTGCCAAATCTTATTACCACAAACACAATGACATAACAGAGGTTTATAATTTTACAGTTCTTAAATTCAGATGGCTAAAATAGGTCTCACTGTGCTAAAATCAAGGTGTCGTCAAAGCTGTGTTTCTCTCTGAAATCCATTTTCTTACCCTTTTAGCCTCTAGAGGCTGCCCATATTCTGTGGCCCCCTTCTGACAAATCCAGAAACAGCAAGTTGAGGTTTTTTTCACATTGCATCCCCTGACACTGATTTTTCTTCCTCTTCCCACCTTTTAAGAAGTCTTGTGATTACACTGAGCCCACCTGAATAATTCAGGCTAATCTCCTGATTTTAAGGTCAAGTGATAAGCAAACTTAATTCCATCTGCAACCTTAATTCTCCCTTGCTATGTAGCATCGCACATTCACAGGCACTGGGGGTTAGGGCATGGACATCTTTGGGAGGTCATTATTCCCACTAGCATACTTCACTCAACCCTGCCAAGAATAGGCTGGAACGCACACACACACACTCTCTCTCTCTCTCTCTCTCAAAGAAGACATTTGAACAATGAGCTCACTCATATCTACTGGCTTCTGCATCTGCTATGTATGATCCCTCCTCTACATAAGGCTGATTTTTACTTCTTCAGACATTAAAGATTCATTGTTTGGTGATTTTTTTTTTAGTCTTCTATTAAGTTGGGGAGGCTTTAACCCAATTAGGAACAGCATGTCACATTCAGATGTGATCTCAAGCCAGTTCTTACTCTATTTCCATTGCCATCAGCTGAGCCCGTCCCCACCTGCTCTCCCCGGGAAGCATGCTCCAGAGAGTCTGTCCCAACCTCCACAGCCACATCTGCAGTTTTCAGAGCAGCTTCCTAGCCATGTAGGTGTTAACTGCATGATTAAAGATCATGAGAAGAAAGAAATATTTTATATTTTTAAAGCCCCACAGTTATCAATCTTTATTACAAAAAACATATGTGCCTCCCCTTCTGCAGTAGACGTGTTCCTCACTGGGTATATGTAAATCAAATTCTTTACAAATTGAGTCATATTTTAAATACACTAGGGGAGCTGGCTATTTAAAGGGATCCTGCTGTGAGTCTTTTTGTCAAGCCAAGAGGCTGTTTGTGATGCTAATTTTCACCCCTTAATTTGTCTGTTTTGTAGGTGCAGATTTTCATAAAATCCCCCCAATTCACAAACCAAAGCCAGACACACCTGTATCCTATATTTCAAGGGTATCTTTTTCATAAGAGCTCACAAAGCTGTCAGGTGGATTATCTCGTTTATCTTCCAACATTCTTCCAAAGGAGTTTGGGGCAGTCATTATTATCCTCAAAGGAGGTGTAACTCTCTCCCCAACAGCCACTGCCTTGCAGGGGGCCCCATGAAAGGAGAAGGCTGCTCAGCTGAGAGCCATTTATTTTCCAATTAACAGCAGGCTCCATCCTGGGAGGAGTGCTTGGGGAGGTTTTCTTCAGAGTCTAGCATGTTCTTTTTGGTTACTCATTGTCACTACGGTTCAGAGAGAGAAACTGAGGAACAAGGAAATCAAGTGCTTTACAAATGTCCGAAATGTCTCCTAAAGGCCCAGTATGCACGAGACACAGTGTTGGAGTTGCGTGGCCTGTCACGATGGCCAGCAAGGCCTGACCGAGAGCTGACCACTCGGTGGGCAACACAGTCAGGTTGAGAGCACCTGGAATGCAACATTAGGAAACATCAAGGCCTTCAGTTTATCCACGATTTTCTTCTCCCAATGATTTTATAGACAGGACTTCATTCAATCCTCACAGCACTATAAGGTAAGTTTGCTGTTGTTCAGCTGCTCACCTGTGTCCAACTGGAGTGGACTGCAGCACTCCAGGTAAGGTAGGCTTTGGTTTTACTTTTTGTAGCACAAGGAAACTTAATGATTTATGATTATCCAAAAGTCACACTGTTATAGCCACGCGTTCCGGGAAACAAACTCACTCAGAATGACAAGGCAAATAGTGGAGTGCAGTTTATTACAAGGCAGCGTCTGCTGTTAGCCAAGGACTCCGACTGACTTTTGTGAAAACCTTCAGAAGAGGTGGCAAGAATACACAGAAGAACTATACAAAAAAGATCTTCATGACCCAGATAATCACGATGGTGTGATCACTCACACTCACCTAGAGCCAGACATCCTGGAATGTGAAGTTAAGTGGGCCTTAGGAAGCATCACTACGAACAAAGCTAGTGGAGGTGATGGAATTCCAGTTGTGCTATTTCAGATTCTAAAAGATGATGCTGTGAAAGTGCTGCACTCAACATGTCAGCAAATTTGGAAAACTCAGCAGTGGCCACAGGACTGGAAAAGGTCAGTTTTCATTCCAATCCCAAAGAAAGGCAATCCCAAAGAATGCTCAAACTACCATACAATTGCACTCATCTCACACGCTAGTAAAGTAACGCTCATAATTCTCCAAGCCAGGCTTCAGCAATATGTGAGCAGTGAACTTCCAGATTTTCAAGCTGGTTTTAGAAAAGGCAGAGGAACCAGAGATCAAATTGCCAACATCCACTGGATCATTGAAAAAGCAAGAGAGTTTCAGAAATACATCTATTTCTGTTTTATTGACTATACCAAAGCCTTTGACTGTGTGGATCACAATAAACTGTGGAAAATTCTGAAGGAGATGGGAATACCAGACCACCTGACCTGCCTCTTGAGAAACCTGTATGCAGGTCAGGAAGCAACAGTTAGAACTGGACATGGACCAACAGACTGGTTCCAAATAGGAAAAGGAGTATGTCAAGGCTGTATATTGTCACCCTGCTTATTTAACTTACATGCAGAGTACATTATGAGAAATGTTGGGCTGGAAGAAGCACAGCTGGAATCAAGATTGCCAGGAGAAATATCAATAACCTCAGATACGCAGATGACACCAACCTTATGGCAGAAAGTGAAGAGGAACTAAAAAGCCTCTTGATAAAAGTGTAGGCGAGTGAAAAAGTTGGCTTAAAGCTCAACATTCAGAAAACTAAGATCATGGCATCTGGTCCCATCACTTCATGGGAAATAGATGTGGAAACAGTGTCAGACTTTATTTTGGGGGGCTCCAAAATTACTGCAGATGGTAATTGCAGCCATGAAATTAAAAGATGCTTACTCTTTGGAAGGGAAGTTATGACCATCCTAGACAGCATATTAAAAAGCAGAGACATTACTTTGCCAACAAAGGTCCGTCTGGTCAAGGCTGTGGTTTTTCCAGTGGTCATGTATGGATGTGAGTGTTGGACTACAAAGAAAGCTGAGCACCGGAAAATTGATGTTTTGGAACTGTGGTATTGGAGAAGACTCTTGAGAGTCCCTTGGACTGCCAGGAGATCCAACCAGTCCATCCTAAAGGAGATCAGTCCTGGGTGTTCATTGGAAGGACTGATGCTGAAGCTGAAACGCCAATACTTTGGCCACCTGATGTGAAGAGCTGACTCATTTGAAAAGACCCTGATGCTGGGAAAGATTGAGAGCAGGAGGAGAAAGGGACGACAGAGGATGAGATGGTTGGATAACATCACTGACTCAATGGACATGGGTTTGGGTAAACTCTGGGAGTTGGTGATGGATAGGGAGGCCTGGCATGCTGCAGTTCATGGGGTTGCAGAGTCAAACATGATTGAGCGACTGAACTGAACTATATACCTTAAGTGTACTGCTCAAGCCTACATCCCCAAATTCCTTAAACCTAGCCTGGAAAGTGTTAAAGGGAGATACAATCAGGTTACAGCCATGATTTATAATCAGAAGGGTCAGCTGGTTATACATTGTAGCCAGTGGGTGCCATAAAGATGACTACAATGTGATTGACTACAAGGGGATTATTACATTCTTTTTGGCAACGGGAAATCTTGGAATGGAATCTGGTGTTTATCATTCCAGGAGGCTAGTTCGGCCATGGGTATGTTATCCCCATTGCTACCAGTCACATAGTCCAAAGCTCACTGAAAGTGCAAGATGGAGTTTCCTTCTTTTTCAAGATGGAGTCAGCTCGGCCTATTCCTTTCCTCCCTCAACACAACAGGTCTGTCTCATTTCAAAGCATGAGCTTCACATACCACTGTTACTAAACAGGTACAACCAGTGGGTTGTGCAGGTATAGTGGCAGGAACAATCAATTCTAACCCCCAGGAATGCTATTTGATCCAGGCCTTGAATGGTGAGAAGGATTTCCGTATAGAATTAAGAAGAAAAGAAACTGGTCAAAAACATGAAAGTGTGTTTGAGTGGTCTGGTGTGCCCAGGTTACGAGAAAGCGCCAGTGCTAAACAAGGCTGAGAAAGAAGTTCATATCAGACATATCGTAGAAGGTCCTGCATGCTTCTTTACAGAAGCTGAAACCCCTTCCCACAGTGGTGGGAAGTGCTGAGACTTTTTCAGGGAGGGAGCAAATTGTCTGTGGAAGACAATTCTGTCATCGGTGTAGAGAATAAGGTTGAACCAGATCAAATCTTGACAGTTAGCTAGTATTCTCCCCCAAACCAACAGAAAAGAAACAAAACCTGGTAGATGTTGCCCAACCCCCCCACCCCCCGCCCCCGATGAGAAGAGGGGTGGTCAGAACTGGAAGTGACGTTGTCTGACTCCTAGTTCTTTGCCTGTCCTAAGCCACACAACAATAAGCTGGGCCCTCGAGGCACCAGAGGCAAATGTGAGCATACTGAACTTCATCTCCTCTCCCAAGACCAAGCCTGCTAGACCATCCACATGAAGTTCCAAGGTCTTGGAGCTGCCAAGCCCTAGAAAGAGAAGATGGAAAAGTGGGTGGGATCTGAGGCCATAAGAAGCCTCAGGTCTCCTTTCCCCATCCATACCCTCCCACCCACTCAAGTTTATAAATTTTTAACATCCACCTTCAAAGCAACTATACAAAGCCTTGAAGGAGGAATAGAATTTGAATAAGGTGCATGTTTTCTCTCAGTCTCTATTTTTTGGCCTGCAGCATAATTCTTGCATTTGTGAAAGAACTTTAGGCTCCTGGAAGAAAGGAAATTTAAGAATAAAAGCCATTGTAATCGTATTGCTATTAGTAGTAGTGGGTTTGGCATTAGGCCTGGGCCACCCGGACTCCAGAGGCCTAAGTGACTAAATAGGAGGCTCAGGCTGACTCACACGGTTGATCTGTCAGCCGGGGAGGTGCTGGAAAACCTCCCGGATACACAAAGGAAATGTTGGGGGTGGGGGAGAGGGGGTAAATTGCACAGTGGCATGGGGAGAAGCTGTAATAGGGGATATAACCAGATTCTCAGATCTCTGGAGAGTTCAGAGCAGGTACCACCTACCAAGAGAATTCTTGGCTCACTTGCCAAGGTGCCCCCTCCCTTCCCCAGGGTGCCAGACTCCCACAAAGAAGAGGTTTTAGTCCTTTGGCTTCAGGACTTGTATGCACTGCAGATTTCCAACTCTGCCCACTCTGAGAGGGCTAGACTCACTAGCCCTGGATATCTCCACACCCTTCTTTGCAGAAAGGCCCTGGGTATGTAGAGGGAAAGAGTGTGGGAGGGGGCAGAGACGCTGGGACAACCAGACTTTGCTGGGTCCCCAGGTTGAGTATGGACCAAGCCCACTCCAAGTAGCAACTGGAGGGAGGTTTAGCACCTTCCACCTCCCCAGAGCAGCCTGGACCACCTCCTGCCATCATGGCTGTTGGGCAAAGGCAAGGTTTGCACTTGGGGTCCAGTCAGAACCAGAGAACCTGGAAGAACTCTTAAGAGGCCCCAGGCTGGCCCAGGAACCCAGGACTGGGACGGCCTGCACATTAAAAGGCAGACCAAGGAACTTCCTTGGTGGTCCAGTGGCTAAGAATCAATGCTCCCAATGCAGGGAGCCCAGGTTTGATCCCCGGTCGGGGAACTAGATTCACATGTCACAACTAAGGGTTAGCATGCCACCTGTCTTGCAGATCACTGAACCCAGGGTAGAAAATGCACAAGCTAGGAAGCAGATAGGAAGAAGCTGGAAGAAGATGCTAGGAGCCATAAGAACTGCAGACATTCTTTTTTTCCGTAGCAGCAAGGCAGATATACTTTATTCTCTAATGGTTGATGCTGCAACACAACATCAGGAAGTTTTCAGGGGGTGCTTATATAGGTCCATATGCCCAGTGCTATAAATGATCTCAGCTGTTACATCATTATTTACAAAACATGTGGAGAGAGCGAGAGGACATGGGGCGAGAAAGCCTGACCGCCACCATCTTGCCTGGTCGTTCTTTTCCTACATCACAACTAAAGATCCCACGTGCTGCAACTAAGACCCGGCACAGCCAAAAACAAACAAACACTTGAAAAAAAATAAGGTGGACCTAAAGCACCTACAGTGATTTTCCTAACACTGAATCTGGGAATCTGCTTACTCACTAAATAGTAACAACAAAAAACTACCATTTATTTACAAATAACTTACAAAACAGAGACTCACAACATTAGAAAACGAAATCAAGGTTGTGGGGGTGGAGGGGAGTGGGAAGGGATAGCTAAGGATGTGGGGACAATGATGTACACACTGCTATATTTAAAATCAATAAGCAACAAAAACCTATTGTAGAGCACATGGAACTCTCTGCTTAATGTTATGTGCTCAATGTTGTCCCAGCCTGGATGGGACTGGGGTTTGGGGGAGAATGGATACATGTATACTTATGACTGAGTCCCTTCACTCTTCACCTGAAACTATCACAACATTGTTAATTGGCTATGCCCCAATACAAAATGTTTTTGTTGTTAAAAATAAAAAATGAAATGAAAAATCACCTAACAGATTAATAGAAACCCTCTGCCATGGTTAACTTCAGATATTGATCTGTTATTATTGTAACTAGAAATTATTTTGAACACAAATAATAAATCAGAAAGTGATTATTTGTTTTAAAAAAAAACAAAAACAACTACCATTTATTGACCAGGGTATGAGATATCAAGAAACAAAAACTCGGAGGAAGCATTTCAAAGCACCAAAGTGGCCTAAGCGTGCTTCCCCCAACTCCTAGTTTCGAGCCTCCCCGGTGGAGGAGCCCTTTGCTGAGTTACAACCACAGCTGCAGCCCACATGGATAGTGCCATAGCTCCAGGGTCCCACTTCTCCTGGTGCCAAGCCCTGTGGGACTGTAGGAAAGAGGCTGAAATAGACATGTGGCAAGACTTTCAAAACAGACCTCTCCCCTGCCATCCCATCTGTCAGAGCCTGTGTCACACGATGGTTGAGGCTAGAAATTTACAGTCAGACCTGGATTTGAATCCTACCTCCACCACCTCCCAGTCATGTGATTGTGGGAAAGTGGACCCCTGTGAGCCTCATTTCCCTCATCTGTAAAACAGGGCTAATAGTAGCATCTTCCTTGGAGTTTCAATAGGATGAAATAACACATGCAAAGCGCTGAGCGCCAGCATGGAGGAGCTCTGTACACGGACAGCAGTTTCCTTCTTTCAAGAAGAACACGCATTGCACCTAAGGGCTCAATCTGCCGCATTGCTGATCTCTAGAGCCTGTGGAGGGAATAGCCTTGCTATGCAGGGTAGGGATCAGTTCTGAGCTCCTGGAAGATCTTTGAGCTATGGTCTAAGCCTTGGTTTGGGCTCTTGCTTCAAGGAGGAAAAAAAAATGCAGATGAAATTCATGAGAAATAGGTGGGTGCTTTTGTTTACCCCACACAGCTAGAAGAGTCTACATGGGACCATAGCCTATGGATCTCAGCTGATGAGGAGAGCACTAGGGATTTCCAGGTAGCTGCAGGTACCCCCAGGCTGCTTCAAGCCGTAGCTGCACAAATATTTTGCAAGGCAGGGTGCAAGGAGCCTGCTGCCATGAACTCCATCACAGTGCAGTGTGGGGAGTAAACAAGGAGCTTGGGCTAGGAAAGGCCCAGTTCCAGTAAGCAACATGCTTACTGTGGATAGGAATTTTGGACCTTCTGGTTTATTTCTGGATATCCTGATTTGGACATTCTAGTAATCATTTTGAGGACCATCCCACCAGTTCATCTCATCCAGAAAACAAAAACTCACTAGATGGGGCAGAATTTGTGCCTTACTCCACAAGACATCCAGAGACTTTTATCTACTTATTGAACTGCCTGTCTCCCAAGGATTTTTCAGAAAGGTATTTACCAAAATGGAATATCTAAGATAGACTATAGTTGTTGTTTTAGTCGCTAAGTCTTGTCCAACTCCTTGCAACCCTATAGACTATAGTCTGCCAGGTTCCTCTATCCATGGAATTCTCCAGGCAAGAATACTGGAGTGGGTTGTCATTCCCTCCTTCAGAGGATCTTCCTGACCCAGGAATGGAACCCATATCTCCTGCTTGACAGGTGGATTCTTTACTACTGAGCCACCTGGGAAGCCTCAGACTACAATAAGGAACCCCAAAACAATGATGTTGGAGCCAGACAACATTCTGGCTCACAACCTTTTATTATGGGAGGTCTTATACAGGTTAACCTGAGTGAGCTTGCCCTCTCATCTTTGGACCAGTGCTCTAGTCCCATGGGTCTTGAATTTTAGTCGGTGTCAGAACCACCTGGAGGGTTAATTAGCATACAGATCACTGACCCCACTCAGAAGGTTCTGGGGCTAAAGCATTAGCCTTTCGACAAGCTCCCAGGTGATACTGATGCTGCTGGTCCAGAGATAGGACTACACTCTGAGAACCACTGCCACTGTTAATCTGTATCAGAGCCTTTGTTCGCTTGGAGAGACAGCAACATAGCAGGAAGGACATCAGAGTCTGGTGAAACAAGACTCATGGGGGACAGGTTAGACCCTCTTCCTCTTACCATGTCAGTTCCCTCAGTTGTAAAATGAAGACGATGATACCCATCTTTTAGGTGACAGTGTTATGTGAAGATAAATATGAAAGTGCCTTATAAACTATAACATTCTATACAATGATAAAGAACTAAACATGAGGATTATTCTAAGGGTTAAATTTCATAGTCCATGGAGGTTGGTGGAGCAGGGACTGGTGTATTGTGGGGCTTAATAGACATTAAATGGAAAAAACCCCAGTAAGTAAAAATAGCCACTGACTCCATGCCAGATATTTCGGTCTCTGTCATATGTTAAACAAAAAATGGTAATAAAGTTACAACACATGAAATTCATATTCCAGTCGTGGGTGGCAGAGACCTCCTTCTTGGCTTCTGATCCAATTCATTATTCAAACCCTTTTACCATCGAGTGCGCCGCGGCTTCATGCGGAACCAACTGTGGATCTTGATAAGAGGAAAAGACTGGGCTCTGTTTCTGCTTTGCTCTTGGCAGTCCTCAGGCCTGCAGGATAACTTTTCTTACAAAATGAATAGTGTTGGCTCCCAGAGAGACCAATCTAATCTCATCTTGTCCACTCAGAAGATCTGTATCAAACGTTACAGACTGTCTGACTGCAGTAAGGGGCATCTAATTCCATCTGGATTTGGACCAGTGTTTAAATGATCAAATAGGGAGCCATTAGCCTGGTAGAGACAGAGAAGCAAAATATAACTGGCCCACTTTTTCACCATTGCTCTTGTCTAAAGTTTGAAAAGCCCCATTTGAGAGTCAAAGAGAGAAACAGAGAGTGAGAAAGAGCAAGAAAGGAGTTGAAAGCCCATCACCTCCCTTAAAAACACTATGAATGAATCAATGTCCTACATTTTCAGTGTTTACGGGCATGACAGTCTGATCAGATAACCATGATATGCCAAGAGACCTAATTACCAATCCCCTGGAGATTTTTAAATTACTTTTAAAGGAAGAAAAAATAAGTCTCCAGTTACTCTTGGATGAATAAAAATGTCACTTATTTCCCCTCAGCCATTTTCAGAAAGGCGCTGCTCACTTCAAATAGAAGCTCACTTCAAATCACTGGTGAGCTCTGTTACCCAGAAAACATATACTTCACCAGTCAGTTTTGAGAGATGCTTAAAAAACATCAGTTTCTAACATGTAAGACTCTGAAAACACTACTTTTTTTTTTTTTTAATATCTCAGTCTCACCATGTTATTAAGGCAACACCCAGAATCTGTAAAACAGATACAAATTAAATGTTATTGTCACAAACACTGTAAGTAAATCTCTAGGGATGCTATGTGAAATACACGGACTTAGGCCAAATTGGCCCATATTTGTGAACTAAAACCAAAGTTTGGATGCCAGATCACATGGGGACTGTAGGTCTATCTTTGCCAGATTCTAACAATTAGATACAGGTTAAAGATGCAACTTGCTCCTTTAAAAAGGCACAATCTTTTAAAAAATCACAAATTGATTTAGTGTCAGGCTTTCTTTGATGTCAACTTTCTACCAAAACTTTGCAAAGAAAGAGAGGGAGAGGGAGAAAGAGCGAAACCATGGTTCTAGAATCTCAGGATAATGTCTTGAATCTGTCTGACTCCAGCCTCTCAGTGGACTGCTGAGAGAGAGGAATTTCTTAACATTCTTACAGTTCAAAATACACGTCATTATGTTTCCTGTTTACTGGGAGGGGTAGGGAGAGGTAGTACTTAACAGAAAGTCTGGGCAGAGTCAGTCTGCTCTTCAAGCTCATCCTGTTTCTTTTCCAGCATCACCGATAGGCTGACAGCTCTAGCAATCCAGTTGCCCAAACCTTTGACTGAAACCCTAAAATTCTGTTTCCCTGTAAACTCTCTCAAGCACTAATGATGTGAAACATCTCTAGGCATGACTTTAATTTTGAAGCTTCAGCTTTAGGGAAGTCACAAGAGATGAGGCTGAAGTGATTGGCATGTTTCACTAGATGTCTGACATCAAACCCAGGGCAGTAGGGTGTTTGAAGGAAGTTCTTTGCCAAACCCTAACCCAGGTCACAAAATCTGATCCCAAAGAGGCGTGGGAATGAAATACTTAATAGTGAGACAGTGAATCCTGTCTTTGTGGTCCTAGCTTCTCTGGACAGACACTGGTCTATTTTATAAATTTTTAGATGGAAAACAACCATCACTGCATAGCTGCGGCAAAGCAAAGGATGTTGAGCATCTGTATAGACACAGTGTTTTGCAAACCCAAATATTGCCCCCTCTCTCCATTTACTAATCACATCCCATCTGTCACCAAGTGCTGTGTCCTCTGTCCCTGAGATCCATCTGCTTCTCCCCAATGTTATCACCACTTCCTTTGACAACTGCAGTAACCTCCTCAGAGGTTCTGTGTCCCTAGCATTCAGCCCGAGCACACATTTTCTACACTGCTGCATCTGTTTTTCAAAACTCAGAAGCGATTACTTCATCCTCTGCTTACAAGCCCCACAGGTTAAAATATGAACCACTCATCTTTAGGGCTCAAGACTGAAAAATCTCATTGGGGAAAATGGCAGAAAAACTCATTTTTAAGTTCCCCAATAGGATACCACCCTCAGATTCCTCTGCTCTAACGAAGGGATAACTCCATTAATATTTAACTTCTGTGGATTAGGCTGGCCCACATGTGTAATATTGGTTCCACATGGATTTCAAACAACTGGTTTATAATAAATTCTGAGAATACAACCCATTTTTTAGATTGGGACTACAAATATAGCACTGCTTTGTCTTTCTCAATGTTTAAATGACTTTGGAATTAAAATATAATAGAACTAAAAATTACAACAAAGATCAACAGTGCCTCTCAGAGTAAAAGCTTAGCATTTTAACCCACAAACCCAACTAGGGATCTAGAGAAGTGGGAGGACAGATTTGTCATGAAATGAAGCCTGTCACAGAGATCAAGATGAAACTGCATTTTAGAGTGAAGTAATAGGTACTGTATGTTTAGAACTTGATTTCTTAGGCAATGTGGTGCTTCTACTATTTCAAGGTTAAAATTAAGAGATGAAACCGTTAAGTGTATTAAAAGGTCTGGGGGATAGAGGTGGGTTATGAAACCTTGTGCTGTGCCAAGTCGCTTTAGTTGTGTCCAACTCTGTGCAACCCTGTGGTCTGTAGCCTGCCAGGCTCCTCGCCATTGGATTCTCCAGGCAAGAATACTGGAGTGGGCTGCCATGCCCTTCTCTATGAATCCTTAACAACAACAAAAGGAGGTGGTTTATCAGTAAGGAAAGAGATTTTTGCATGATGCTTGGTATTTCTTCACCTCGTCTCTTATCAACAAATAAAAGTCATTGCTGTTTTGTTCATCTTGCATGTTCCTCATGCCCGCGCACAGCTCAATGAATGACTCCATGGATGCACACTGTGACACAGTATGTCCAAATAGATGTCCCTCCTCTTTTGCTTTCTTATTTATCCTGGCAGGTAATCTTAGCTCTTCTTCAGAGCTTACTCAGCAGTGGCCACAGGACTTGAAAAGGTCAGTTCTCATTCCAATCCCAAAGAATGCTCCAACTACTGCACAATTGCACTCATCTTATATGCTACTAAATTAATGCTCAAAATTCTCCAACCAGGCTTCAGCAATACGTGAACCATGAACTTCCAGATGTTCAAGCTGGTTTTAGAAAAGGCAGAGGAACCAGAGATCAAATTGCCAACATCCGCTGGGTCATCAAAAAAGCAAGAGAGTTCCAGAAAAACATCTATTTCTGCTTTATTGACTATGCCAAAGCCTTTGACTGTGTGGATCACAATAAACTGTGGAAAATTCTGAAGGAGATGGGAATACCAGACCACCTGACCTGCCTCTTGAGAAACCTGTATGCAGGTCAGGAAGCAACAGTTAGAACTGGACACGGAACAACAGACTGGTTCCAAACAGGAAAAGGAGTATGTCAAGGCTGTATATTGTCACCCTGCTTATTTAACTTGTATGCAGAGTACATCACAAGAAACGCTGGGCTGGAGGACACACAAGCTGGTATCAAGATTGCCGGGAGAAATATCAATAACCTCAGATATGCAGATGACACCACCCTTATGGCAGAAAGTGAAGAACTAAAGAGCCTCTTGATGAAAGTGAAAGAGCAGAGTGAAAAAGTTGGCTTAAAGCTCAACATTCAGAAAACTAAGATCATGGCATCTGGTCCCATCACTTCATGGGAAATAAGATGGGGAAACAATGGAAACAGTGTCAGACTTTATTTTGGGGGACTCCAAAATCACTGCAGATGGTGATTGCAGCCATGAAATTAAAAGACGCTTACTCCTTGGAACGAAAGTTATGACCAACCTAGAAAGCACATTAAAAAGCAGAGACATTACTTTGCCAACAAAGTTCTGTCTAGTCAAGGCTATGGTTCTTCCAGTGGTCATGTATGGATGTGAGAGTTGGACTGTGAAGAAAGCTGAGCACCGAAGAATCGATGCTTTTGAACTGTGGTGTTGGAGAAGACTCTTGAGAATCCCTTGGACTGCCAGGAGATCCAACCAGTCCATCCTAAAGATCAGTTCTGGGTGTTCATTGTAAGGACTGATGCTGAAGCTGAAACGCCAATACTTTGGCCACCTGATGTGAAGAGTTGACTCATTTGAAAAGACCCTGATGCTGGGAGGAATTGGGGGCAGGAGGAGAAGGGGATAACAGAGGATGACATGGCTGGACGGCATCACCAACTTGATGGACATGGGTTTGAGTGAACTCCGGGAGTTGCTGATGGACAGGGAGGCCTGGAGTGCTGCGATTCATGGGGTTGCAAAGAGTCGGACACGCCTGAGCGACTGAACTGAACTGAACTAACAGAAACCAAGTACTAAGTTTATACATATCTCACTAATCCTCAAACTAACTGTTGATTAATGTTAATCCCATTTTACAGATAAGATTCAGATGTAGGGAGGTTAATTTGTTCAAGATCAGTTAGCTAGTAAGTGGTGGTGCTCCAGAGCCCATATTCTCACCACCATACAAACTGCCTCTTTCTCAGTTAGTTGTAGAATTCTCTATAGCTTGTGATTGCTTCTTTCTTTTTCGTTGTCAGGCTAAGAGAATCTCCAGAAGCAGTATGTATATGATGAAGGACTAGGGGGAAAGGAGGCAGGTACTGACTCATATGAGTGTATGGGAAATCAAATGAAGTCTGAGACCTCAGTTGTCAATGTAAAAAGCAAAGATACTAAAGTTTACAAAAAAACATATGGTGATCTCACCAAGCTGGTCATCTGGTTTTGAACAAACACAGGACCAAAAGGCGTGAAGAAAGGAGCAACTAGCCAACTCTTAGGGATTATCTTTTCATGAATCCCCATTGTCATTGTTTCCAGACAAAAAAATAACCTATTCAAGGGGCTTAGTATTATCTCTTATAGAAGGAAACAGGTGAAAGAAAGAAAAAAGATCTTTTTTCCTGCTGTGTCTCCTCACAGGTCTTACAAACTAAATATATTATCTAGAAATCCATTTTACTTTACATAGGCCCTTGACATGTTTTTAAACTTTTAGTCTCATGCTACTAGAAGAAATATAGTAAGCCACAAAAACTGTGACTGTATAAACAGTTTTTTTTTTTTTTCCTTTTTTAATTTGTTCAACTGGTCATTCCTGAAGTAGAAAGGGGAAAATTTGCAATTTAAAGTCAATTTTGTTGTTGATGCTGTTCCTGTGTGTGGGCTCTGTGGTAACAAAGGTGAGACAGGGTATAATGGAGGCAAGGTAGGGTAACTGGTGGGCAGATGCCTTCACAGCAAGAAAACAAATGGACAGTGGTTTGCAATTTGCATTTTGGCACTTGTCACTACTGGAAGAACATTCAGAAAGTTCGAACTGCTGCTTTAAAAAAGAGCTAGTGATGGTAAGAGTGTGGTGAAAATATGTCAGTTTAGATTCATAGCAAGTTTATTTTTCAGATATCCTAAAAATGTGAAATTCTAAAATGATTAGTGAATTTATAGCCAAGACAAATGTCCTCTTTTCTTAGAGAATGGATAGTTTCCTTTCTGTTGAAAGAATGCCAAAGAATGCAAATTACCCCAGGTATCCTGAATTTTATGTATGTGCTACTTTACAGTCCACACTGTTCAAGAATATGTGAACACAGCCACTTCTGGAACAAGTCCTCCTTTAGGACAATCAGCAACCCCCCTTTTCTCACAGAAAATTTGTACATGCAAACAACAGCAGGTATCATAATCAGTACTAGCTATGCTATAGGATCTAAGTAAAAAAGGCATTAGTGTGCTGTCGACAAAAAAGTAAAATTCAGTAGTATTTAAAAACATTTATAAAAACATCTTCTCTAAAGCAACTCTACTAGTATTCTGCAGGGTCAGAAGGGCAATATTGTCAACTTCTTGACAATATTCTAACCCAGTACATAAAAGCCATACCAGTTATTGGTCTGCCCTGGGCCAGCACTCTGTATCTACCTTTTCCAACCTGTACAACAAAAATACTGTTTTCTTCACTGATGAGTTACACTGCTAAATGCAGGTCCATTTGACTCTCAAATTCATGCTCCCTGTTCTGCCTCTGTGAGTACAGACCAAATTCCCTGTTTAGACAATGTATTACTGAATTGGGTATTTATTCAACCCAGTATCATACAATACTTGCTTGGAACAATGAGCCAGGGCTGAGAACAGGAAATCTGTTAATTGAGAGTCTCTCCTTTAAGGGTGAAAAGAGAATCAGCAGACATGTGTATTCTCAAAGAAACATTACGGACACGTCTAAACTGTGCAAGAAATGTTAACCAGACTAAATTTTTCTTTCAAATTCCCTTTTTATTCTAAGCTGACAGCCCTTTTCTCTTCTAGTTATGAATATATCCTAAGAATACCTTGTAAATTTTCTGAAATTTCAGTACCAGTAATGAAGTATAAGGCAAAAAGCAGCAAAGGCCTGTCAGTTTGCAAGTCCCAAATAAACCCCCAAATCACGACAGACCAGTGATGACACGTACCTCTCTGCTGGCAGTGATATCTGAAGGTTAAGCTCATGACACTGAACACTGACTCCACTTGGAAAAATCTCCTTCAGCATCAAGGCCATGGAAGAAAATATTAAAACAGGACACCAAACCATTTTTCCCCTTCCCACCGAGTGTTTATTTTATAGTTTTTTCATCAGGTAATCAACTGAAACACTTGAACAACAGAGAGCTGGCAGAATGTTAAGGAAAAGGAGTGATTATCTCTCCAACAGATGTGACAAAATGGTTTAACTTGGAAACAGTATTGTGTAAATGAATCAAGTGAACAGCAGAGGGGGAGAAAGGAGAAAGCAGAGACAGAGGAAGGAGCAAGCATCTTCCAACATGGATCGTGAGGGGGGGAAAGGCACTCTTCTTCAGCTGTCTTGTGTATTTATAAAGTGAAAGTCAAAATATACAATCCATGTTTGCCAAAATTACATTCGACATTGCTTTAGAGATGCTCACACACCTGAGTGTCAGTAGAAAGCTTCAGAAGCTGTCTGAAAAATCAGATAGACAGCACCAGTGTGTCTAAACCATAGGCTTACCAGCAATGGGTTTTAAAAGAGATCATCACCATCAGGGTCCTTTTTATAAATAGTACTGCAAAGGTCACAAAGCTGCATGAACTTAAATTACAGGATAAATCTGACGAACTGATTGCCCATTTCTATCTTTACAGTTCCCTCTCCAGTAAATCAGAAAGCAAGCTCCACTCCAGAGGAGTTGAATTGGCAGTGCATCTCAAACGGGGTGCTTTTCCCCTCCAAAGGCTGCCTGAGCAGCAGGTTAGTTGGCATCATCCAGCAGCTTTGCATAGTGTAAATGGATGCAAAAACTTAACAGCAATTGCCTTACTTCCTCTCAAAGCAAAGAGCACTAACTTATGAAGAGGCAAATTTTCAACTCATGAAGTAGAAGCACCTGGACCTCTTAAAAGACAAACTTCATAAAAGGTTACAATACTGGGTGCCTCTCATAATAAAGGATTTTAGGGCCATAGGTGTGTTTGAGAATGATCAATGGGAAAAACCAGAGAGATGGTTTACACAGATGTTCTCTATGTAGAATTTGAATAGCAATTAAAATACCAGCTATGCATTTGGGAACCAGCCTTTAGTTCAATTCTCTAGTGCTTTTAGAATTTTTATTTCATTTTATTAGAAAAAGAGAATCATTGTCTACAAACTATTTTCTTTCTAACTATGCAAATACAATGAGCAAATCACCTGCAATATCAAAATACTGTTTGTAAATCACAGATGGGACTCACAATTTTAGGAATCTCTGATAGGACATATATTGAGAAAGAGCAACAGTGGACTTCAAATTATAGGCATTAACTGAATTTTAAGAATAGAAAATAAAATGCAAAGTTTAAAAGTCAGTACGTTTTTCTCAGATTTTCAGTCATTTAAATCCAATCATCAGGAATTCAGAAGCACCCAATATGTTCAAAGTTGCACAAATCCATATGGATGATAGAAAAGTAATCCCCATGCAATACTTTATGTGTTGCTGTCAGATATATTTAAGTGATACTTTACAGATTAAAGCTGGGTAAAACCAAAATATGTCCTTTCCATTAAATTTTAAAAGTCACAATAATTTATCAATAGTTGCCATTTCACAGCAATTAGAAAACAGGAGTTGATACAAGTTGAACAAAAAGGTACTTTTCCCTCTCTTAGGAAATAAACATATATAGATATATATATACACATACACACATAACATTATCTTTAAAATTCAAAGTGGTTAATTTGCTATTGTATTATATAAAAAAAAATTTTCCCCTATTTTCAAAATACTGAAAAAAGCGCAGAGGCTGAAAAAGAAAAATCACACTTGCCACTTTAAAAAAATACATTATCATCTCAGTGGTTCTGTTTATTTGATTATAAAGTTAGGTATTACAAGGACTCTGCACTTGTCAGGCTCCTAGGACTATATTAGACCACATGGGATTAAACCTAACCCTTTCTCAGTCTCCAGGAAGGATACTTCTCACCCACCCTGAAAGATGATAGCATAAATGCCCCTATTCTGAACAGCTAAACTGGGAAAGAAAACCTGCCCACCTGGAAGCAATCCAAGTTATAAAAGTTTATGAATCTGTGGGAGAGACCACCTGGATCAGAAAGCTATTCTTTGGATATAAGTTAGGAGCTGTTTTGGAAGTATATAAACTCTTTTAGGCCAGTAGAGTACAGATTCAAAAGTGATTTCTCCATAAATAATAACCTGCTACAGGGGTTGGCAAAGTAAAACCCAGGGTCCATGTTTGGCCTGTCAGCTGTTTCAGCAATAAAGTTTTATTGGGACAGAGCCATAACTCATCACTTATGTGTTGTCTGCTTTTATACTAAAATGGCAGAGCTGAGTAGTTGTGATGGAGACCGATGGCTTGCAAAGTCTGAAATTGCATGTACTCTCTAATCTTTTGACCCTAGATCTATGTGCTACTCTAGTTACCTAAAAGAGCTGATGCACCTTAAGATTTTAGCTGGACTCAGAGAATAACCTGCATCGTAGGGTTCCTTAGCAGATAAATGTCAGATGCCCCATCCCAAGGTGGTGCTTTACTTTTGGGCGAGGAAATCATTTGTATATATTTTCAACAAATGCCTGCAAAAGGTATTAAATACACAAAAAAGAAAGTCAAATAAGAAAAGTATGCCTGTTGATATACTTTTAATATTGTCCTATTATTAGGGGGGAAAGGGTGTTACAATGACTTTTCCTGTCAACTTCTTTTAGCTTTTCTTTAAATTTGTTCAAAATGTCTTTTGATAAGTTGCACTCTCTCCTCCTCCCATACAATCAACAACCTTTAAAGCAACCTCCCTGAAATGCCTACATGGTCTGGTGAGGCCTTATTTGGGGATATTTAAACTAAACATATTAAAGGTTACCCTTTTAGAAAATATTTCTAAAATTCTTTATCTTTGCTACTCTAAGAAGTGGAAGAAATAAAGAATGCACAGGGAAATAAAATTCTGCAACATATACCTTAAAAACCAGAGGTATAAAATAGCTACCATTTCTGAATGGTAATGTAAAATAAAAACAGAAAAGTCTTCCACATTTGAAGAGCAAATTTTCCTCTGCCCTGAGTCAGCTAATGAAATCTTTTTGCAAACAGGGAACAACCTCCTGAACTAAAGCAGCTGCTAGTGAATCTGTAAGAGTTCACAGGTGTTTCCATTTTCAATAGTTGTTGAAACAGGAAAGATAAAACACTGAGAAGATATTTATTAAACACAAATATATATCAAGATGAACTGCTTTTTTCAACCAGCTTATAAGTGAACTTTTCTCTCTGTTAAAAAACAAATGATATGAAACTATATGTTAAAGATGTTTCCATAATACCTTACATTTATATCGCGCATTACAATGTTCAAAGTGCTTTCACATGCCATCTCATTTAATCCTCACAACACCCCTGTGAGGTAGGTACAGCAGGTATTATATCCTCATTTCAAGATGAGGAAACTGAGGCAGAGAGAGGTTAAGTGACTTGCCCAAGGTCACACAGCTGATAAGTGGCAGAGCCGAGTCAAGAAATCAAGATTTCCGACTCCTCGTCCAGTACTCTTTCCACTATAACTACTGCCCCCAATTATGAATAATGTACTTCGTATCAAAATTGAAAGGTTATTGAAGTTCATTTCAGTGATGTCTTAACAGTAAAGTTAAATGAGAAATACAAGAACAGTAGATCTGATGGTTTTACTTGACGTAATAAAATTGGTGCAAAATCACTTGTCTAATTACTTATAACCTTTTGGTCCAAATACATAAAATATGCAATATTTACAGCATTTTCCTTTTTTTTTTTTGTAAATGTAATGCTTTAAAACACATTATAAAGCACCTTAGTAAAAATAGTCTACAAGGAAAAGTACAGAAGTAGGAAAATCCTACCCATACCACAGCTCACTAATGGAGATATAATATGGAGTCACCGATATCTCAGTTTACAGCTTTACAAATAACCCGTGGAGAAACAAACACTAAATTTACTTTTTTGATATTAGTATGTGGAAGCCTTAACTCAAACTTTAGGCAGGGGGGATCCTGGTGGTGGAGAGAGCAGCATGGAGCACAGTGCCCAGGGCTGTGCTTCTGGGGCCCCGGCCAGCGTGCCCCGGGCGCAGCGCTCACCCTGCCGGTCCCACCACCCAGCCCCTGCCGCCGCAGCCGCCCGCACGCTGCACCCGCTGCTGCTTGCCTGGCTGGCTGGCTGGCTGGGGGCCTCCCGCGGCTGCCAGCTGCCCTCTGAGGGGAGACCCCTGAGTGAGGGCTGCCACCCCAAGCAGGCTGAGATCACCGTGTACACCGAGGTGCTGGCGCTGTACCAGGACGGGCATGGCCTGTGCAGCTACCGCCTGCCCTGGCAGTAGGCGGGGCTCCTCCACGGGGCCCAGGTCAAGCAGCTGTGCAACCAGAGTGGGGCGGCATGCTCCAGGCTCAAGCTCACTGGCCAGGGCTACTTCTCCTGTCACTCCCACACTGTGGTCCAGGAGTACTCCTATTTCTTCTTCCTTAGGACAGATGAGGAATATAACCTCCAGCCTCATGGAGTCAGTTTCCAAGATGCCATCTTTCCAGACACTCAAGAGAACAAAAGGATGTTTTCCAGCCTTCAAATTGTTTGCAAGGGCAGCAGCTGGCGACCTTCTCCAATGACTGGGAGGTCCAAGAAGACACCAGGCCCAGGTACCATATCCGAAAGAAGGACCTTGGAAAGATCCACAAAGCTGCCAGCATGGGCAACATAGCCAAAGTGCAGCATATTCTCTTGCTTGGAAATAATGGCATGAAAGACAATGACAAGATGAACAGGACTGCCCTCCACTTGGCCTGTGTCAGTGGTCATTCAGCAGCGGTAACTCTCCTCCTGGAGAGAAAATACCTTCCTAACTTCTGTGACCATGAAAAGAGGACAGTGCTGATGAAGGCTGTAGAATGTCAAGCAGAGGAGTTTGCAACTATTCTGCTGGAACACGGTGCCCACCCAAATGTCACCAACGTCAGTAGCAGCACTGCTCTCTGCTATCTGCCTTTTGCCAGAATGTATCACTTGCAGCAGAGCTGCTTTCATATGACACCAATAACAGAAGCCAGGAACAAGGATGACCTCACACCACTGTTACTGACTATAAGTGAAAGGAAACAGCAAATGGTGGAGTTTTTGGTAAAGAAAGCTGCAAATGCACATATGGTTGATAAGATGAAAAGAACAGCCCTCATGCTTGCTGTCAATTATGAGTCAAATGCAGTCAGTCTTCTTCAGCAAGGTGTTTACATCTTTTCTCAAGATGTCTTTGGATGGACTGCTGAAGAATGTGCTGTTGTTAGTGGTGTTATGATTCACCAACTGATGACTGACTATAAAGAAAAGAGACACCTCCCCAAAATAGCAACTCAGTGGATGAGAATGCTGAGGAAGACTCTTTAAGCAGGTTTTCCAACAATCAAACCTGGTGTTGATTTATGGCCTACATCAGACGACAAAGTCTTAAGATTTTAAAACCAAGGTTGAAGAAGAAAAGCAGCAGAACAAAAGTAGTGAAATGCAAGTATCCAACAACATATGTGATGCTGCTAAAGACTGGATTCATTCAGCAGAGAAAGAGTAGGAAAAAATAGCAACCAGCTGCTTCGTGCTACTGAGAATGAAGATTCTGATAGTAGCGATCCTAGCATGCATATGAAGGAAGTAAAGAAAAAGGACAATGAAAAATGGTCACCAAAATAATGTGTGATTACACCAATATTCGAAATGACCGATTTACTGACTGGTGGCCTGCCGCATGTGAATGATGACAGTATTTTAAGTAAAGTGGATCAGGATGATGGCAAGCCTGCAAAGAAAATATCTAGTGAACAGAACAAGGTCGAAGAGCAAACTAATTCTGTGGATGACCCTGATGACTTAATTCAGTCATCTGAAACCGCTTCCAAGGATGGCGAGTTGAATTCCATGTTGCTAAGTGAACAATTTGGCAAGGGGTGTAAAGATTCTGGTAGCTTGTTGAAAATTCAGGGTGCAATTCTTTCTATGAAAGATTAACAGAACTTCAAAAAAGCCACTGTGAACTACTTAGAGGAAAAATTAAAATGGAAAGTAAGGTTAGTGGGCTACAGAAAGAGCTGTTAGAAACAAAAGAAGTAAAATCACAGAGCAACAGAAAGTGGAGTCGGAATGAGAGCTCCTTAGCTTAAGATTCACCTTAAAGCAAGAAGAGAAGAGAGGAAAGTCTAATATGTCATATGAAAAAATTAGGGAGCAGTTAACAAGAAAAGAAGACCAATATGGTAAGAAGTTGAAATAAAACAACTTGAATTCACTCTCAGAGCACTAGAAATAAAACTGAAGGCTGTGAGAAATAATCTGAATCAGGTTGTAAAAATGCGAAATGACATGAGAAGCAGCTTTCTTGAGAATGGAATGCAAGAATCTTAAAGGATGGAATCCTGACCTTGCCAAACGAAAGGAGTTAGAAATGGCTAATAAGGAAATTAACTCGAGTCTATGTCAGAGGATTCACCGGAAGTGACTCATGTTATTGTGCTAACTTAGAAGATGAGGCACAGGATTTAACGAAGACATTTGGTCAACTCACAAGTCAGATGCAAAAAGCACAGAATCAACATACAGAGGCCCTGAGATGTGCTGAGAAAACACAGGATCACATCCAAAAACTTGAAATTGAAAATGCAAGTTTAAAACCACAGTCAAAAAGCAAGCAGGCAAAATTGAACAGCTTCAGAAAAACCTGTTAAGTACAAGTTCGGCTGATGATCTTATAGCAGAGCTAGAAACTGCATCTTCAAAATGTCTGCACCTGGATGCAAAAAGTCAAGTTCTTCGACAGGAGTTATTATCTATGAAAGTAATGCAAAAGAAATGTGAAAAACTAGAGAAGAATAAAAAGAAGTTGCAGCAAGAAGTAGTGAACCTCAAAAGTCATATAGAAATGAATATGACAGAACACAGTCAAGCAGAGCAGTACAAACAGTAGATTGAAGAAAGAGCAAGATAGGATTTAGTAAACTAAAAGAAGCCAACCTATTTTTGTAGATACAAGCAGCATCTCAAGAAAACTTAGAGCAATCATGAACTTAGAATAATGCTTGAGTAAGAAGTCAGATCCTAAAGGAAATACTAAAGGAATCCCTCAATCAATCCTAAAGGAATCCTAAAGGAATTAGTCAATCCTAAAGGAAATCAGTCCTGGATATTCACTGGAAGGACTGATGCTGAAGCTCCAATACTTTGACCGCCTGATGCGAAGAACTGACTCATTGGAAAAGACCCTGATGCTGGAAAAGACTGAAGGCAGGAGGAGAAGGGGACGACGGAGGATGAGATGGTTGGATGGCATCACTGACTCAATGGTCATGAGTTTTAGCAAGCTCCGGGAGTTGGTGATGGACAGGGAAGCCTGGCATGCTGCAGTCCATGGGGTTGCAAAGAGTCGGATACGACTGAGCGACTGAACTGAAAAAGTCAGACGGAACTCAGAATTAAAGACTTGGAATCTGAACTCTCCAAGATGAAAACCTTTTAAGAAGTTTCTAATAAAAAGCAGAATTGGGAAAATATAAACAACTCTACCTAGAAGAACGAAAAGTTAGAAAGTCACTGGCAAACAAACTAGACAAAACTAATAAAAGGCAGGCAGAGGTCAGAATAAAACTAGAGAACTAGAAGAAGCTGCTGCTGAATTTGAATCTGGATCCCATAGAGTGTCTCCCCTGGGATCCACAGATGAGTCAAATCTATATCAGGACCTACTTTTGAAAACATCACAAGAACATGTGTAGATTTTGAAGAGAAAATATAAGTCAAAATTTCCCTATTGAACTGTTTATATTTCATTTTAGTTTTCTCCCATTAAACATGATGAGAAAATCTTTCTTAAAGGAAAATATTTTTGTGGGGGAAAAAAAAAAACTTTAGGCAATGTCAACATTCTCTGAAGTTTTTCCCCAATCTTAGATACTGGGGGAGACAGGAATAAGAAATACTGCTTTGATTCTTTATACAGTATTAATAATGATTTAAACTGGTTTTTAACACCAATAATCAACTTTTAAAATAAAATTAAAATGACCTACATAAATATGGGCAATTCCAACTACAGCAGAAACATTTTTAGCAACCGTGATCAAACATTCGAAAACAAGGCACACACTGCCAAACAGTTAATAACACTAGCCAGTAGAGGAGTACAACCCAAACCTCAGGCGAAGAAGCAGATGGAGTCATCTTCATTGATGGTTAGTTGAAAAAAATGCTTTATCAAAAACAGAGTATCACAACTTTTCTGTAACTGCTTTTAGCCTTCAATTAGACCTGCTAGGTATTTATTTTAGGTGATGGGTAGGTTTTGTCCAGGCAGAAGGTTATTACTCCCACCAAAATTTAACCAGAAAAAAATAGGCTGAAACTTAAACTTCCTGGACCACTGACGTATCAGCCAGAATCTACTTCCTCGACGTCACTGTCTGTATCCTAACGCAAAGTGTCTTATATATCCATCAACAATCCAAGTTGTGGAGCTGAGAACTAAAGCAAAGACAATGTCGAAGTTGTAGTTCAAGAATCTAACTGCCACGCCTTGTACTCAGTTCGATTTAGGGTAAATTTTTTCATAGAAAAAGTTCTGTGCGAGGATGTAGAGGTCTCCATCCTTTTCTCGTACAGCGTGGGCTCTGATGAACTGGAACTGCTCTAGTGCGAACTCATAGAACTCGTTCTCCATCTTCCAAATGTCAGACTGCTGTAGCTTTGCAATGGTTTGTTTAGTAGGGAGTTTCTTCTCTGTGGTTTTCCTAAGATGAGATTTCTTTCCTACTTACAAAGGCGAAAGAGAAAAGGTAAATAAATTCTGAGAACACACACAAATATCAATGCCTGTTTATTTGAAGAGATGACACGTGGAAAGCAGGTAACATAACTGTTTTGTCTTAAAATCATTCAGGCAAAAACAGTGTCCTAATCAGTGATTTGTTCCTTCATAAGACAAATCTTTATCCTCGTTAAAGATTTAATGAGATGTCAAATAATAAAAGAATTGCCACTTGGTAAAGCGTAGATGGTCACTGTGCATTTTATACTCTCAAATGCTTGGTGTTCTGACTAGTTTGTTTTTAAAGATATAAAATATCTATTTTTCAAACTTTGGACTGATCTCTCATAACCTCTATTCTGTATTCCTATGTATTAAAAGCTAGGGCATATGCATACTCTAGGGGAAAAAACAGAGTCCCTCTGATTGTATATTACCAAAGAATAGGGGGAAAAAAAATCAGGATTAGCCTGGACCAGCACAGTCACCTTCAGATTTTTAATACTGTCAAGGCCACTGGAACATACTTTTAGGAGCATTATAACAGACAAGAACACAGGACCATTACCAGCATGATTCAGTCTCCCAATCCTACCCCCATCTAAAATGGCACCAGACACGTCGAAAGGGGGGAATGCATGGCCAGCATTACTGAGTATCACACAATTTCTAAGGCTGGCACTAGAGTCTGTATCTTTCCACTATACCCACAATGCCTTTTAATTATCATCTCATGCATGTTTATTCATTCAAAAGATATTTAGTGAACACCATCTGTGTGCCATGTATTGTTCTATATTGAAAATGGTGAGGAGAAATGGACAATATACCTGCCTTTCTGGAGTTTTACTCAACAGACTTCATATCATACATATTTTGCAAGTGGAAAGTTAAAGTCAGCTTAAAAAAAACAAAAACAAAAACCATCCTTTATATACCTGTACGATAGAGTTCTGTAGCACCCCTGAAGAACCGGGGTAAAGCTGCCTCCAGTAACATGATAAAATCTTCAAGCTCTTCAGTTACTCCCACCAGAAAGTATTCATTAATTAGGTTATACTTGGCTTGATCCATAGCCCACCTGCTTCCCACATTCCTAAAACCAAAGAAAAAGAATAAAAAACCTGGTTGTAAAATCTGCTAAGTATTTTTGATGACTTTGACACTGTATATTATGGAAAAAACAGATAAACATGTGCTCATTCAAAGCCTTAATGCCCTTTTATTAACGTCCTTCGGGAGGCACACCTGTTCTTAATTTCCTTTGCCTCTGTCTCCAATTTCTGCTGAACCACGCAGGGCTAATTCAAATTTTACCAGGCAACACAACAGGAACAGTTAAAAAATATGTATATTTATGTATCCTCCTATCTGATCTAGGTATGAGGACATCTAATTTTTGTTTACAGTTGACACTTGAACAACATGGGTTTGACCTACACAGGTCCGCTTATATGCAAGTATCTTTCAATAGTAGATACTATTAATACTACATGAACCATGGTTGGTTGAATTTGCAGATCCAAGGAATCATGAATACAAAAGGCCAACTATAAGTTATACTGGAATTAACCCCTGCCTTGCTCAAGGGTCAACTGTACTCTAAACTTCATTCATTTTAAGAGCTCTCTAGGAAGGTCTAAGCAATTTTGTATAGTGGTTATCTTCATTTAATTTATGAATTTAGGTTTTTTTAAGGAATGGCTCTGCTATAGATCTTTTAATTTTTTCATTGTTAGCTAATGACTGTTAATAGAGATTTGGCCCTAGATAAACTACGCCTTTGGATTCTTTTCAGCATTGACATTTCCTAGTCCCAATTCCAAGCTCTGCCTTTAAGCAGTGTGATATTAGGCGAGTATCTTTCACCCTTCTAAACTTGTTTTCTCAGCCATTAAAAAGCTGGGGTGGGGACTTCTTTGGTGATCTAGTGGATAAGACTCCACATTTCCACTGCAGGGGGCACAGATTTGATTCCTCGTTGGGCAATTAAGATTCCCCAAGCCACAGGGTACAGCCAGGAGAAAAACCAACAAAAAAATACTAACACTTGTGAATTCCCTGGAGGTCCAGCTAGGACTCTGTTCTTTCTCTGCCAAGGGCAAAGGTTTAATCCCTGGTTGCGGAACTAAGATTCCACACTGCATGGCCAAGGGTTGGTGGCTGGTTGGGGAAGTAAACAAGTTGATTTCTAAGGTCCCTAAAGAAGTTCAGTTAAAATCTCAGTAACACCCAACAGAAAAATATATTATTGTTCTAAGGTGGGGGTGGCAAGCTTTTCCTATGAAGAGCCAGAGAGTAAAGCCCAAGATGGGCTTTACAGGTCATATGGTCTTGGTCACAATTACCTAATTCTGCTTCAGCAATGTGAAAACTGCTATAGATAATAAACAAATAGATATGGTTGTCTTTCAATAAAACTATTTATAAAAACAGGTATTGGGCCAAATTTGGTGTTCAGGTTGTAATTTACTGATTCCTGTTTTAAGGAAATGATTAAAAATTGAGAAGACATTCTTTCGAAGTGTCCAAGTCTTCTTATGTTATTATAGTTGATCTTTGAACAAGAGGGTTTATGGGTGCCAACCAGACTCAATCCCCCACTCCCCAGTTGAAAATCTTCTTATAACTTACAGTCAGCCCTCTATATCCCGTTTTATATTCAAGGATTCAGTAGTGCATGACTACAGATCATGCACTACTGTAATACATATTAAAAAAAAAATCTGTTTAAGCGGGTTCAAACTTGTGATTTCAAGTTTGAAATCAAAGTTCAAACTTGTGATTTCAAAGGGTCAACTATATTACGTGCTGATATAATCTACTGAGTAAGACCTTAAGGTTCACAGTGACCTAACATTACATTTCAGATGATGATGGAAAAAACAGAAGGCATTCCTTGCATCTCTCATGGTTTTAAGGAAGACACTAACTGCATGTGTTTCTTGTTTTTTTTCCCCTACTTTTCCTTTTAAAATGATTGACTAGAACAAATACATACCATTATTTTTATAAACTGAAAACTCAGCACATCCTGAAGAAATAAATTCTATTAAAGATAAAACATCTTTATTTTACCTTGGCTTCTCCCAAAGTCAAATCAGTTTAACAGTAAAACCAGGTGAATAATTTACCCACTAAGCCTCTTCTTGATCTAAAATGGGTGGCTAAAACAACAAGCTTAGGAGAAAACGAGGTTTATGAAAGGACTCCTGACTTCTAATTAAGAACACTGCTAGAATATAGCAGTACACATAATACCAAAAATCTTTAAAAACCAGCATCTGAGAAATCATGGCAAGCATCTTATACATGAAGAATCTTTTTAAGGCACTTCAAGGTAACTAAAAAACTAGGTATTACTTAATTACATGTTATTTTTGGTCTGGTCTTTCATGAACTTCCTTACACTGAGCCCTTGACTAATGCATCCACCTTTGTGAAATACAGATTATGGAGAAAAATAAGTAGATTATTGATTAACGCTAACTTTATCTCCCTACCAGCATTCCGAGCTGTGGCCACAGAAGAAGGGGATTTGAAGCCAGAGCTTCTCTGGAGCACAGTCTGAGCCTCCCTCGGCTACACATTCATCAAAGGTCTGGAAAAAATACAGAGCAGAACATGTGAGCCATAAACCCGAGCTTCACCTATCAATTATCTTAATGTGGTGAGTTATTAAATCGATGGCAAAAAAAAATAAATAAATAAATCGATGGCAGCAGAGTTGGATAAGATAGTGACTTAAAGTGATAGGTTACAAAAATATACTTGAGACACTGAGCAAAGTTAAATGTGGGCTTTTCTCATATTTTTGCTTCACACCAATGTTTAAGAGAATTCTTCTACCATAAGAATGGAACATCCCCAGATAATAATTTGTCCTTGAAATTAAGTACTGGTTTATGTCAAATCTGTGTATTTATATTTTCTATCCCCTTACCAAAGTAAATTAAATAAGACTCAAGATACTCTTCAGGAAATAATTATTTGAAAATAATATAAAGTAGAACTACACTTAAGTCCTTCTCTCTTTTCTCAGTAAAACGAACAAAAACATCATTGTACAAGCAAAAGTGACCCCAGATACTTAACGACCGATATGGCTCCCTCTCCAAATGCATCTGATTAAATTAATTAAAGGGCTTCCCAAAATGCTAAAGATGCGGGTTTGATCTCTGGGTCAGGAAGATCCTTTGGGGTAGGAAATGGCAACCCACTCCAGTATTCTTGCCTGGAAAAATCCCATGGACAGAGGAGCTTGGTGGGCTACAGTCCAGGTGGTTGCAAAGAGCTGGACATGACTGAGCGATTGAGCACACATACAAATTAATGAAAAGGGAAAGAGACTCACAGGTTATGGGTCTAAAATTAAATCAGCTTCACTTTCTTGAGAACTTACTACTATCTGTCACAGGCATTTTTACAGTGGGCTTTATCTATCTGAAATGATATTAAAATGCCAGAGAACAAACTTGGGAGCTCAGGCTGTTGCAGCAGTCATCTCTAAATACCACCTGTTAATTCTGAAAAGAGAGAGTATGAAAGAGTAGAAGGAGAATGCATCCAGAGTCCAGACTTCTGAGTTTCTAGAACCAGGTGTGACCTTATCTTGAGTAAGTCATTATGGCCTCTAAACCTCACTTTCTAATACATTTCATATAAAATTAGGTAAATTCAAAGGTCCCTTTCAAACAAAACTCTATTGAGAACAGGACCCCAAATCCTTAGATAAGACTATGAATAGAGGAATAGTGGGATAATTATCTTTATTCTGGCAACATTTAAGAGGCAACAGCAAACTGCAGTCCACAAATGATTTGTCCATTTCTTTTACAGACAGCCTTCACCATGATATAGGAAAGTTTTATGACTTGGGCTTGAATCTTGAACCAGAAAACTTAAGTTTTTTGTTAGTCTCTTCATCTAAAAACCAAGGACATAGTCTTATTTTGAGGAAGAAATAAAATGATGGATGTAAAACATCTACCACAAAGACTGGCTAGCTCATTATAACCATTAAATAAATGGGATGTATCCATGTCTGTCTCTCTCTCTCCCCCAACCTGTTCTCCCTAACAGTCAAATACAAAGTTTTATTGGTTCTTATTTTCCTTGACCTCCAGAGCATTTGTCTATTTCTTTGAACACTGCCCTTTTGGGCTTTTTGTTGCTTCTCTGTACCTTTCTAAACATACTATCATTATCTTCTTTTAAGGCATGTTTTGGTCCTTCTACCAAGTATGGAAATTCAGATGTCTTTTCTTACCTACACCTTTCCTTAGCTTATTCACACTTCCTTGTAGTAATTTATGATTTCCAGGCAGAAGCTTTCCAAATCTGTACCCCTAGATGAATCACTTCTTACATATCTTCTGATACCTAGTGTGCCTTTTCATTGAGTTTCCAGTATTACCACATATTTTGTATTTCTGGCAATACAACAATACTGCCCCTTGTAATTCAGACTCAAGATCCCGGAACATTTCTTAATTTTTTTCTCTCCTTCACTTAACTTCCTCGAGGTAATGTCTTTCCATCTTTTTTTTTTTCAATCTTACTTTCATCAGGATCTCATAATGTCATTTCTCCATCCTTACAATCACTTTCTAATCAGGTTCTGTTTCCTCTCTTCCTTCAATCTGTTCTTAGACCACCAGATAGTCTAAGTAGTCACTTGTACATCCTCTACTCAGAAAACGTAAACAGCTTCTAATATATTGAAAGAAAGAAGACACATACTCTTTATCCTGGCTTTAAAGAATGCTTCATACTCTGACTTCAATGTGCTAGTCTTATCTCTATGTATAACTTCTTTACCAGATTAACCTGTTCTATAGTTTCTCAAGCAAGTCATATGTTCCTGCAGATTTATATATTTTTGCTAAATACATTTTCTTCCTCTGAAAGTGCTTTCCTCTGCTAATCTAACAGACAAGACACTATCTTTCCAATGACTACTCTGACCTCAGGTCACTCATTCTTTTAAACTCATATAAATAAATTAATTATATATACTGCCCTGTAACAGTCAACTCTTAGGATCAGGTATGTGTATCTATATAGACATCTTTATCTAAATAACTTGTTTCATGTACTTTGAAAAAATATATATATTATGTTCACTCTTCCAAACTACAGAAAAACTTCTTGGAGGGATCATGCAGTATGGATTTGTGTCCTTCATAGCATACAATATATTGTTATATCAGTTGTTTGCACAATCAATATTTGTAAATGGCTGGGGAAGACTGCACTTCGGAGATTTTGCATGAGTATTAAAGGCACAATTCTGGTTGAGATGAAGACAGAGGCAGTAACATTTTTTCATGAAGCATTTTTACAGTTCCTTAAAGTTCTCCAAAATTATCTTAGGATTCCCTTCCCTGCCCAACACACCACACACCCCCACATCACTCTATTTTTTAAAATGAAAACATCTCAGTTTATACTTAAGACTCATACCCCATTTCCATGGCCATTATATTATTTCTGAAATTTACCAGATGGTCTATTTAGATTTGCTGGTCTAAGTCACTTTCTAAAAAGTGGTTTTATTATCCTTTATGCCAACTTGTAGCTCATAAAAACAAAACCTATGTATCTTCTCTACCATGTTCCAGGTTCCAATAAACCAAGTGATGATATATCAGAAGGTTTCTGATTCCAAGCCTATTCAATTTCAATTTTAAACGAATCCCAGATCATAGTATAGTTCCCTGAAACTCAGAAGAGGTGCTCTGCTTCATTATACCTCTGCCTGAATAGAGTCTCAGATAGAAAAGAAATGAGTTACTAAGGTGATTGTGGGTGAACTCATAAACTGTACCACCATTTTGTGTGTGTAAAATTCAAAGACATTAGAAAGATTTTGTTTAAATGTAAGAAATTAGGGTATTAAAAGAGGTTGCGGTATTAAAAGTTTCCAGAGAGTCACTATATAGACAAATTTGGGAATTAAAATATCCACTATCGGAATCAAAACTGATTAATGAGTAAGCATGTGGGATGGCTATTTTAACCCAAGTTCTCAAGTTAGCCAACTCCCACTTCCTATGTTCTAAACTGCTGAAAGTATTTGTTTTTCAAACAAAGCAAATGTGCTGATAATCTTCAAGTTCACTTTTGGCCAGTAGCTTAAAATCTGCTAAAAAGTTTCCCTGGTGGCTCAGATGGTAAAGCATCTGCCTACAATGTGGGAGACCCAGGTTCAATCCCTGGGTCAGGAAGATCTCCTGAAGAAGGAAATGGCAACCCACTCCAGTATTCTTGCCTGGAAAATCCCATGGATGGAGGAGCCTAGGAGGCTACAGTCCATGGGGTCACAAAGAGTCGGACACGACTGAGCGACTGCACTTCACTTCACTTTAAAATCTGCTAGCCTAACAAACACATGAAAAGATGCTCAACATCACTCATTATCACAGAAATGCAAATCAAAACCACAATGAGGTACCATTACACGCCAGTCAGGATGGCTGCTATCCAAAAGTCTACAAGCAATAAATGCTGGAGAGGGTGTGGAGAAAAGGGAACCCTCTTACACTGTTGGTGGGAATGCAAACTAGTACAGCCGCTATGGAAAACAGTGTGGAGATTTCTTAAAAAACTGGAAATAGAACTGCCATATGACCCAGCAATCCCACTTCTGGGCATACACACTGAGGAAACCAGATCTGAAAGAGACATGTGCACCCCAATGTTCATCGCAGCACTGTTTATAATAGCCAGGACATGGAAGCAACCTAGATGCCCATCAGCAGATGAATGGATAAGGAAGCTGTGGTACATATACACCATGGAATATCACTCAGCCGTTAAAAAGAATTCATTTGAACCAGTTCTAATGAGATGGATGAAATTGGAGCCCATTATACAGAGTGAAGTAAGCCAGAAAGATAAAGAACATTACAGCATACTAACACATATATATGGAATTTAGAAAGATAGTAACCACAACCCTTTATGCAAAACAGAAAAAGAGACACAGAAGTACAGAACAGACTTTTGGACTCTGTGGGAGAAGGTGAGGGTGGGATGTTGCGAAAGAACAGCATGTATATTATCTACGGTGAAACAGATCACCAGCCCAGGTGGGATGCATGAGACAAGTGCTCGGGCCTGGTGCACTGGGAAGACCCAGAGGAATCGGGTGGAGAGGGAGGTGGGAGCGGGGATCGGGATGGGGAATACGTGTAAATCTATTGCTGATTCATGTCAATGTATGACAAAACCCACTGAAAAAATAAATAAAGAAAAAAAAAATCTGCTAGCCTACTCTGAGACACAGATTTACCACCAACATCCACTCTTCCCTTCTTTCAAACCCAATGTTTAGCTTCTCCTGCAGTTAGGTGTGGCCATATGACTAAGTTCTGCCAGTCAGCTGGGGGCAGAAGTAATGTGAGCAAGTTCTGGGTCACTTAGTTAAAAGGAAACTGGTGGGCCTCTACTTTCTTCCTTCCCACGAGCTAGAAGGCAGATGCTGCGGTGACCCAAATTTAACCAAGCACGTAAGAGCAAGCCCCTGAAGGGCAGGAGTGTAACAATATGGCAGGAACCTCACTCCCTGAATGACAGTGCAGAGCAAAGCTGCTCTAAGATCCTGGGCTCCTCACCTTTAGGCTTTTATGTGTGACAGGAAAAAAATCTATCCAAACATCTGAATTTCTTTGTTTTTAAAGCTTAGCATTTACCCTAATTCACCTCCCACACATTTTATTAGACAATATAAAAGTGGAAAAACAGTTTGGGTTTTGCCTCCTTTATAGTTCCTTCTTATCATATGGCAGAGGTGCTTCACTCCTATCAACTTAAAAGAAACAACACCAAGAAGGCCAATAACAAGGAAGATATATAAAAAAAAAAACTATAAACAATCAGAAATTGGTGAACATACATGAGTGTGCCAGATCTTAGTGTACAACAGAAGTCCTAGCTCTTTTATCATTTATATTTTTTAAGCCACAACGTGTGTGGGATCTTAGTTCCCTAACCAGGTGTTGAACCCACATTCCCTGCATTGGAGGCAGAGTCTTAACCACTGGATTGCAAGGGAAGTCCCTCTGCTATTTCTCTATAAATATGTGATGAAAAAAGTACACCAAGTGAGAGAAATCAAGTTAACATAACTCAAAACCATCTTTACTATGTAAAACTTGAGTGAACGCACCGAGGTCTTAATCGAGATGAACTACTCCACCGACTCCAACAGTGACACTAGCCCTCGGGTTTCTCTACTCATATCACATCACAGAAGTTGACAGTCACTCAAATGCTGGCCACCAGAATTTTCCCATTGGTTTGCTAACTTCTATTAGCCTCCTCCTAAACATTTGGGCCACATTTCAGAAATGGAATTTTCTATAAATAAATGTTTTACTCTGATAAAACTTCAAGGTCTTAAAATACAAAATAAAAACAAATGAAACAAAACCACTCTAGTCCAGATCTCTTCTTCTCCCACAAAACTCAGTTCAGCATACTAGAGAAACAAAGTTATAATCACCTTTTTCACTTAAACAACTAGATGTATTTAGATTATTAGCTTAAATATTTAATTTCTATAATTGAAGGTCAATAATTAAACAAAATTTGATGCTTGGTAGTGATGGCATTTACATTCAAACCCTTTTCTACAAATGATCTTGCTTCACATTTTCTACAGAAAATTGGAAGCTGAGAGTGAGCTCCCCCTTGATTTCTGCTTAAAAAAAGGCTATCTGCATCTGTAGGCCCTACTGCTCTCGTATTTAAAACGTAAAATGGAGAAATAACAGCAACTATCCCATAAAATTATTCTATGGACCACCTGAAATGATATATGGTATGTGGCTTAAAAAAGAGCTTGAAACACAGTAAGCACTCAATAGATGTGAGCTGTTATTGTTGGCTATATTAAGTAGAATTATTACCTAATTCCCCAAATGAAATAGGATAGCAACCACAAAACCATGGTATCCAGGGCTGACATGACAAATGGTGGATGTAGGAACCTACGTGACTGTGAATCTTCTCCTTACCAACATTAACATTCCTTTAGTTGAAGGAGGGAGATGGATACTGACAATTACTGAGTAAGAGTTAGCGTAAATGATAGGGCTAAAATTAAAAAAACAAAGGAAGCAGTTGCCACTGAAGTGAATTTAGAAATAACTGCTGATAAATTTTAAAGTATTAGGTCACAAAAGAGTTATATTACTAGAGTTTACAAAATTTTGCAGACTTTCCATAGTAACATAAGTATATATTTTTCTAGAAGATTAAATAAAACTAAGAGATTTTTTTTCAGTGTCCACTGGGAAAAAAAGGGTACTATTTGGATCAGTACCTTCTGCCTAAAGCTTTGAGACCAAGGAAAGAAATAGCAAATTCTAAAAAACGAAAAGGTAAATCTAAAACAAAAAAATTCCACTGCCTTCTCATGCAACAGAGGGCACCGTTAATTTAGGAAAACATTAATTGTTGGATGTTAATTACTATAATACATCAAGTATCCAGCATCACTGCTATGCAACACTAGGTTTAAAAGGTGCAGAATTCTCTCACTGAGCCACTTGCTAAGTGTTTACAGACGACCTAAGCACCACAGTAGATGTGGTGTCAACAAAGGTGAATGAAGTATAATCCCTGCTTCCGGAAGTTCACAGCATTCTGGAGAAGACATATACGTAAACAAATAATTCAAGTACCACAAAATAAATATTTAAAAAATAGTGACACAAATGGGGTGCTCTGGGAGCACTGAAAAGGACATGGCTCTCTGCCAGAAAAGACTCTATGAAAGAGCTAACACTTGAGCTGGATCTTAAAGGTGGACAAAGAGTTTTCCAGAGTGAAGGAGAGACATTCTAAACACAGGGAACAAAACGTGTGCAAAAAGTACGAAGGGATTAATACATCTGGAGCAATGTGACATTTTAGGAGGCTGAGGCACTGGGCGCTTGAGGGGAGAAAATGAGGCAGGAGAGGGTGGTTGCAGGCTGGTCCCAACAAAGGTGCTCCACCAAAAAAGTGACAGAGTTTGGTTTCTTAGGAAAGCAAGTCTGGGGCTGCTCTGGAGGATTCACTTCAATAGAAGACAACTCAAATCTGAACCTGCTAAGTAAGAACTCTGTTGAGCTATTATTTTTGTCTTGCCTGAAAAAAACAGCGGTTTTAACCAAACAGTGTCCCCAAATAGATGAACACAAATCAGTGTCAACTCCCTTCATCAAGATTTAGAGAATCAAAGTATATATCAAATATGTCATACTCATGAACAGCTATAGTGAGCTCATAGAAAACTGTTAACAGGACTATATATAACAGGACTAATAAAACAAATATTCAGCCCTGGAACAAAAGTAAAATACTTTCTAAAAGGACAAAATACACATTCCAAAATATCAACTACAAAATAGTTTTATTTTTGCTTCTTCATACTTTTTTTGGTTCTTTAGAAATGTTCCACAATAAGTAATATATTTATAATCAGTAATAAATTTTAAAAGCATTCACTGTTCATTGCATGCAATTCATAAACAATTACCTTTATAAAAATTTTGAAGCTAAAATACTACCTTTTTGTCTCCTTGTTTTCGTCTTCTTAATCCTGGTCTATAATCATCTCCAAATCTCAGAAAGTAATAGTAAGAAACTAGCCTCTCAATAGGATCCCTTATGACATTAATGTAAATAGGCTTTTTCTTCACTCCAAATCTGAAATAGAATAAAATTTAAATGGTGAAATCAACACTTTCATTCTGTTTGTGATGTCCTGAAATTATAAGTTTGAGGTATTAATTCTGTATGGAAAAAATATGAATTAATTTAAATAGAGCACATGGAGACTGGGAAATATTTCATGATTATTTATATTACAATAAAGTAATATTAAAATTACAACTGAAGATACAGGAGAGAGGGGAAAATTGAATGACAAATAATCTTAAATTTTACTAGCAAGAATTACATAAAACATTTCAATTTTATATAGCAATGAGTTCTCATTTCTGGACCACCAAACTAAGTAACTATATTTATGGACACAGCAGAAGTTCATACAAGTGTGACCATTTGAGCTTACCCTCTGTGGTGCTAATTTTAAAAACTAGATAGAAATGAAAGACATTAAGTCTTCAGCATTATTCATTCCTTAGGGAATGAAGAGAGTTGAAGGAACACAGAAGGTGTTTACTTTAGTAATCCTTGTAGACCCTAGAATTGTCTAGCTGGTTCCTGTTCTCATATCCTCACTTATCTCAGCCTTGAACTTTAGTGTTACCCCAACTCTCCACTTTCCTTTATTCTTCATTTAACACAATTACCAAGTTCTTCTGATTTTTTCTTTTGTAGGTTTTCCACAGATTTGATCTGTCTTCATCACTTCCTTTCCTGTCATAACCGCCCTCTTCGCAGGCCTCTTGCTTAGAGTACTGTGATAATTGGTGGCTTTGTAATAATAATAGTTTTCTTGCATCCAATCTCTCTCCCTTTCAATTTACCTTCATGCCAATTCTCAACTGATATTTCCTAAAACACCACTGATTAGATCATTCTCCTTAGGAACCTGAGATACCACTGTTTATGTTGACATCAAACCCAAACTCCTTTGCTTGGTTGTTAACATCTGCTTGCCTTATGTCTTGGGTCCCACCTTATTGATCTAATTTTATTTTCAACTCTCCTCAAATAAGAAATCATCTATCGGTTATAATTAGGTCCACCTCTTCTACCTCCCACCAATATATCATACTTACTCCCAGTTCTCAATATATGCCTTTGCTCATTGTCTTCCTTAACTAGAATGCCATTCGCATTTCCCTATTCTTTTTATTAATTCAATCATTCAAAAAAATACTTTTTTGTGTATCTAATACATGCCAGGAACTATTTTAATATTAGGAAAACAATAATGGGGGGAAAAAAGACAATATTCCCTATCTTGCCAAAGTTAACATTCTACTTGGGAGAGACAGAATGTAAACTAATAAATAAGTAAATATCTTAATGGTAAAAATACTAAGGAGAGAAATGATGCAGTGAAAGAGAACAGGGAGAAGGAGGGACAGTAAAATTTAAACTAGGGTTTTCCAGGGAGGCAGCACTATTATTACATTTTTTTTATATTTGGCTTCCCTCATAGCTAAGTCAGTAAGAATCTGCCTGCAATGCAGGAGACTCAGGTTCGATCCTGGTTCAATCCCTGGGCAGGAAGATCCTTTGGAGAAGGAAATGGCAACCCTCTCCAGTATTCTTGCCTGGAGAATCCCATGGACAGAGGAGCATGGCAGGCTGCAGTCCATGGGGTTGCAAGAGTTGGACAAGACTAAACCACCACAGCACTATTATTATGTGATGAGAAGAGAGCCCCGTCAAGAGAGCACTGGGAGAAAGTGCTCCAGGAAGATAAGACTTCAAGCAGGAAGGCCCTAAAACAGCTAAGTGCTTGGCATTTTTGAGAATCAACAAGGGGGTCAAAATGGCTGAGGCAGCATCAGGAAGGGGTAATGACACAGCATGAGAGAGGAGAGAAATGGGGGTGATGGTGGGGGAAGTGCAGATCACGTGGGCTTTGTAGGGCACTATAAGCATCAGAAGGGAGCCTGAGTCAGCAGAGAAGTGTCACAATATGGAATCTAATGTACAGCATTGTGATTGTAATCAACAGTGTGTGTGTGCGTGCCCAGTCACTCAGTCATGGCCAGCTCTTTGGGACTCCATGGACTTATAACTTAAATTTCCCTTCTTACTAAAATTTAAAGGCACCCAAAAAGCACATAGCTAACCTAACCAGTTTCACATTTCCCACTTACTTTTGCCTGTTACAATAAATGTCTTACACACACACACACAAACATTCTATAAATATTTTATACTAAACTCTTACGCAAATAAGTAGTGAAAAGAGACCACAGAAGAAAAAAAGCAAGATGCCTAGATAGAACTTGCTTCTCTCAGCCTTTGAATAATTGAAAAGTAACTGAACAGGACATTTCTAATTTACAAACAGGTTGTGTTCTGTGAGAAATGCTTTGTATGTAAAAAAGGGGTCAACTCTGTTGAATTCCAGTCCTTTATCTCACTATTAAGCCATTTGTCTAAGTCATTAAAATCTTTTGTACATATGGAAATACCGAAAACTACAGAGAACTTTAGAGCCTCCTGATGAAAGTGAAAGAGGAGAGTGAAAAGCTTGGCTTAAAACTCAACATTCAAAAAACTAAGATCATGGCATCCGGTCCCATCACTTCATGCAAACAGATGGGGAAACAATGGAAATAGTGACAGACTTTATTTTCTTGGGCTCCAAAATCACTGTGATTGTAGAGATGCAATCACTGCAGATGGTGACTGCAGCCATGAAATTAAAAGCTGCTTGCTCCTTGGAAGAAAAGCTATGACCAACCTAGACAGCACATTAAAAAGCAGAGACATTACTTTGCCAACAAAGGTCCGTCTAGTCAAAGTTAAACAGTTTTTCCAGTAGTCATGTATGGATGTGAGAGTTGGACTATAAAGAAAACTGAGCATCGAAGAATTGATGCTTTTGAACTGTGGTGTTGGAGAAGACTCTTGAGAGTCCCTTGGACTGCAAGGAGATCAAACCAGTCAATCCTAAAGGAAATCAGTCTGAAATATTCATTGGAAGGACAGATGCTGAAGCTAAAACTCCAACACTTTGGGCACTGGATGTGAAGAACTGACTCATTTGAAAAGACCCTGATGCTGGGAAAGATTGAAGGCGGGAAGAAAAGGGGATAACAGAGGATGAGGTGCCATCCAACTTGATGGATGGATGGCATCACTGACTTGATGGACATGAGTTTGAGCAAGCTCTGGGAGTTGGCGATGGACAGGGAAGCCTGGTACGCTGCAGTCCATGGTGCTGCAAAGAGCTGGACATGATTGAGTGACTGAACTGGACTGATCAGAGAACTTTTTGGTAAAATATTATTCTATTAAATTTGTGAGTTGGTTGATCAGAGCTTGGGGTGTATTTTTTCAATGAGCAACTCATAAACCTATAAAATCAACAACAATGCAGTAAAATTTTTCCCACAATTTCTAGAAGAGGAAACATTGTCAAGTTAGCTATCAGAGTAGAAGCATATTATGGCATTGTCAAATTAGGTATCAGAGTAGAAGCTCCGTAAGGGCAGAAGACTTTCTTTCTGGTTCATAGCTTTATCATTAATGTTTAGCATGATATCAGACAGGTGTTGGATATTAGAATTAGGTTGAATGAACTGTTGTGAATTGGCTACTTACAAAGGCCTTTCTGTGGAACAGTGCACTCACTAGTGAGAAGAGGGTTGGAAGGCATTAGGGATAGATACATACCTGCTACCTTAACTGAGAGAGCCAAGAGTCTTATAACAGGAAAGGGCAGGACAGTGGGGCAATGACTCCATTCTTAGATTGTGAGATTCCCTGGGCACCTCCTTTGTCATCTCTATTATTAGCCACTGATCCACCTGAACTATCCCCTTGGGAATTACCTCCTCCCAGACTATCTCCTACCAATGCCTCCTCTTTTCTCCTAGTCCCTGAAACGTGGAACACATGGTGATTCTTACCAAGTAGAAGTGAAAGAGGGATATGGCATTTGACAAAATTCTTCTTGCTATCTGGGAAATGACTTTCTGGGGCATGGCTTTAGGTGGCATTTATCTGAGTGAAACATAATTTTAATGAGATAATCTATGTAAACTTATTCTGAAAATGGATAAGAGTTATTATTTATAAGTCAGAGTATGGGCATGTAGACATGGAAGCAAAGAATTATAACTGAAAATAGGCATGATAAAACAGCACTGGACCATTCAGCTCAACTAGTTAGGAAACAAGCATTCTCTTAAATTTGTACATTTAAACCTCTGGCCAACCAGGTAGTTTTATACCAGTGGAAAAATACGTTCTGTAGTTGTAGACTCAGCTTTAACCCTGGCCAGTCATCTGAGTAATTCCTCAGGAGGGCTCAGATGGAAAAGTAGAAAACTCATCTTCACTCCAGGAAACTAAACTATTACTGACCCATTAGAATGCAATCTTTCTAGGAAGAAAAGAACATATTTCATAAGAATCTGTCATGTTAAATGATGATCAAAAGGGAAAAAATATAATCTGAGCAGCAAGTTGGTAAGAAACCTTATTCTTGCTGTGTTAGCATCCATGGTATAACAATAAGGAAGACAAACCAGGCACATTTCTTTACACCCACACTCTGTATAGCCTGGACAGATGAATGAACATCAAGAATAGTTAAAAGAAGAAGTGCACACTCAGAACATTTGAAAGGAACGTTGACAACTAGAAGATGGTGAAGCTGAAGGAGCGTTGAAGAGTCTTCATGAAGTTATTACACTGAGATTTCTGCTTCACACTAGATTTAACATTTCAAGTTAAGTAGCAGTCTCACACAAGGGACGCTGAAATACAGTTGATCTGCAGTAAGATGAATTCACAGATGTGGAAACTGTAAATAACAAGGGAGGACTGTACACATTTATTCTGGACCCTCTTATCCCTAAAGCGTTCATAGAAACCTCCAAAATTTGCTATAGTAAATTCCCATTGTCTAGTTTCAAAAATAGTGAATAACCTGTTGGTATTTATTGGTCCCACAATGATATGAAGATTGGTCCAATCTCCAATGATATGATATTGGTCCCACAATGATAATGATATAAAGAACAAAAGATTTTTAAAATAACTATTTCTTGAAATGTGCATTCATCTATTAAAATGGCACAATTTTTTTAAAATAGGAGGGGTGGTCTAACACTACCAAATGCTAGTGAGGATGTACAGCAAAATAATAAAAGTCACTGGGAAAACTGCTTAGCGGTGTCTTACGATCTAGCAATCTCACTTCTAGGTTTTACAAAAGAGAAATGAAGACATTGTGTCCACACAAAACCTGTACGCAAATGTTCCGGCAACTTTACTCATAATCACCAAAAGCTGGAAAAAACCCAAGTGTCCAGAAACTGGTGGGTGGACAGAAATTGTTCTGCCTCCATCCCTACTCCTCAGTAAGGAACTAACCACATGCACCCAACTGGATGAGTATCAAAAGCAGTACACTAAGAAGCCATTCAAAGAGACTTGGTGACTGACTATGTCCATGAGGCAAAGAAAAGGGTGATTCAAGATGACTCTAAAGTTTCTTCTTTGGATGCTTTGATAAATAAAAATGGGTAAAATTCTCAAATGACAATACTGGAGGCAAAGACGGAATCTTGAGCAATGCCTGATTTGGAGCTGGAATAAGGAGGGTCAGCACAAGCTCAAAAAGGAAGAAGAAAACACCAGTAAGCCATCAGGTAACTGAACAAAATCAGAGTTTTAAGGGACTGGCTAACATGGCTCTGTGTGAAGTATAACTGCTTCATACTACACTTCAATACTCACAACCACCCATAGAGTAGTTAATTATCCTCATTCCACAAATGGGAAACTGAACATCTAAAGTCAGGTGTCTGAGACTGCTGAGCTGGGAAGGGACTGAGGGAGATTTAACTGCAGATCTGACTACAGGGTCACAAAGAGTTGGACACAACTGAAGTGACTTGGCGTGGCACGGCTGACCTGAGAGATTCCTTCTCAGCATCTACAGGATCGATGTCACAGAAAGAGCTAGTAATATAAGAGCAATAAAAAGGCAACTCTCATATATTACTTAGAATGATTAAAATAATTTTTAAAATGTTTCTACAGTGTTGTGACAGCTTTGCTAAAAGATGTAGAAGGTGGTACAAACTTCAACTGGTTCAGCAGAGAAATATAAGGCAAAAGGCACAATCGCACAGAATCTATATATTATAAACTCTTGGCCTAAAATACTAACACTTTATTACCCTCTAGTGAAGCATTTAATTATTTGTTTCTTATCCTGACATACCTGCTTCTTTACTGATTCATCTCAGTTGTGAAAAAGACAACTGAGGGGATACAGTGAAACCAAAATGATGGTGATGACAGCCCATACTCATTCCTGGGGATGACCAACAAAGGTACATACCTCACATGGGCCTGAATAAAACTGAATGCTGTATTAAAATTTTTTTCCAAATATCTTTCTAAGCCTGAATGATGATGTATGACCCTAGGTAGCTAGATTATTAAAAAAAAAAAAACAAACACAAAACAACTCAGCAGCGTCTGATCAAAACCAGCATTAGTTTCTTCAGCTGGACATTATTCTTGATAAGGGAAAATATTCTGAAAAAGGCTTTTGAAAAATGTTCAAATATTTTTCTTTGTAAAATATGAAGAAAATCAAAGTGGGAGTAGTAGATACTGCTGATAAATGAGTGATATAAATTTTAAATGGAGAATAATCTGAATATTTTCACTGTTTATAATGAACCATAATGAACTGATAATTACAGGAAAAAAAGGGGGCTTCAGTGAACTCACTGAGAATAACAACTGCAACTTGTTCAACTTTATACTGCCTGTATGTAACCTAGGACATTGTGTGTCCTAGGTTATGAAAATGTCTTAACCTATACAATTTTCTTTCCACTGAAAAATATCTAAATTCGTAGTTATTTTACATTATTTTAAAATGGTTTGTCCACCAATTAAAAAAAACAGTAATTAAACACTAAATAGAAAAATGGAAGGAAGAACTAGGAAATGTGCTTAAAAATATAAGAATAGGGTTAAGACAAACAGGAATGGGATAAGGTTAAGACAAGACAGGACAGGAACGCAACTATAACAAGAAGATATTTTTGTTCTTATTCTAAAGTTCTAAACAAAACCAGATAAACATAACCAAAATATAGCTTGAGCAGATATGGGTTTACAAATAAAATGTGTGCTTCCTGTGATCAGTCTAAATTAGAAAGCACTTTTCAATTTTTATTTGTCCATCTTACTGCCTAGGTTTCCTGGGTTTGTACTCTTTTTAGTGTTCCTGCTAAGGCAATTGAAAAGCTATGTGATTAAATATTTCTTTCATTGAATTTGACCATTTTTTTCTTGAAGGCAAGTATTTTAATGGACTCCACAAGGTACTATATCAGTCAAGAATACGTTTTAAAGAATAAAGTATTTTAAAAACTGGTAAGGTGATGTTTCTTTCCTCTTTTCCTTACTTGTGGAGAGTATGACAGTCAAACTAAAAATCATTTTAAAAGATACTAGTTATATCTAAAATAGTTTGTGACTATATACATCAAAATACATTTTCTCTAGTTGATTTTTTTAAGGTATTTATTTAAAATCTTGTAAAGGTCTATCAAAATTTTTCACAATACTTTTTGCTTCCAATAAAATGAAACATATTATGAAAATATTCAAATCCTTAAACGTTCATGTCAGTATTTAATACATGAGATTAATCTTTCCAAGAACTTTGTATTTTTTCAACTGTAAGAACCCTAGCATACACCAGAGCTTCATTCTAAGTATAAGACTTTTGCCAAAAGCAAAAGCACTCAATATTATTTTAATAATGAAAACCTCAAGTATGAAACCAAGCTATGTGTGGGAAAAAAATAAATCATTTAGGTGAAAGGGTAACAAACATTCAATTGAAGGATAATGCAGCCCTGAGGGAAAATATACATATGAATGAAGTTTATGAAATTGGTTCAGTGCCTCTGCAAAGAAAAATAATTAGTTTATTTTAAAGCTGCCTATAAAATGTTTTCAATATTGCTGTATGAATTATTTATAGAAAAATGTACATCTAATTTTAAAGCTAATATTTTACTGAAAGATCCTGAGTGCTGTGGAAGGAACTAGAAACAAGAATATACTGTTTTTATGTATGTAACATTTGGGAGATTCCCTTTAATTACTTGCTTTCCAAAAAAGTTAAGATTTATTATCAATGTGAATCTGTAATATTTCATTCAACTATTTTTCTTTTCAAATTTGAAAAGTTGAAATGATAGTGGGACATCAATTTAACTGTTGGATTTTATACAGAATGCTCTTTGAAGTTGTCAAATACAAGGGGATATATTACTCTGAAGTCATGACTGCTAAAGAAATGACTGAGCAAATGCATCTACGATTAAATAATTTAAAAGTAGGGGACTTCCCTGGCAGTCCAGTGGCTACGACTTTGCCTTCCAATGTGGGTTCAATCCCTGATCAGGAAAGTAAGATTCCACATGCCTCACAGCCAAAAAAATAAAACAGATGCAATACTCTAACAAATTCAATAAAGACTTTTAAAATGGCCCACGTAACAAAAAATAATATTTAAAAACATATTTTTAATGTTTTTGAAATTAGTTTTATTAGGGAAAAGATTTGCATTTGAGGTTTTCCAACAATAATATTCTATGTGCTACAAAAAAAATGTTTAAATAGATTTACCAAACTATACACATTTAAAATATTCCTTTTAATGAGTATTCTGATTAGTACTTAATGTGGCAAAAACTCTAGGGGGAGGGACATAGTGTTCGGATACTGTACAAAGGCCTATACTTTATTAACTTTTCTTGAAAGAGTTACGACAGGAATACCTTGATCCTGTGCTCCCCCAAAACCTGGAAAATGAGAGTTATTTATGTCCAGTTTCAGGCAAATCACTATAAAGAAAAATCACTTTTAAAAAAGTCTTTTTATATCTCAGTTGTAAAGCTAAAACAAGGTAGCCAAAGGGGAAGTGTGTCTTGGCTGACAAGCAGACACTTCAGATTATCCATAACTGAGTAATGGCTTCTTTGCTTTCTCTGTTCTTAGTCAATGATGTGGTAAGTCATAATTCGACTGGCTTCTAGGTTCAAACCTGGAACTCTCCTAAAATAGTGTCATTTGATTGCACATGAAGCAGAAACATAATGATAAATAACTTTAAAAGGCATTACCTAAATTTATCTACCTTAAATTTCTAACATTAATATGACAATAATCAATTTATGAACACTAGAGGGCAGTAAAACACTAGAAGGTATATTTAAATTACGTATCTAAAGTGGCAAACACAAGCCAGGACTTTTTTAAAAATCAAAATCACAATTATTTAATAACTCTATCCCTTTTTAGGTTGCTAAAGTACAAAACATTCTTTTGTGTATAACTCTGGGTATAACTTACTTTGCAAAATCCAAGTAAGAAATGTGCCCATGATAAAACCCTGGTTTCATCTCTTTCCAGGAAGTTATATTCTTTACAAAGCGCACCTAAAAAAGGAGAACATACTCATTACTTAAGCACAATTTAAGGAAAATGAAATTTGGTGATAGCAAAATGCTTTTCATTTAGGCATTTAAAACTGATCATACTACTTTGACAATTATGGAGCTTGAAATACAGGCTTCAACTAAGAAAAGCATAGTGTGACCTGTAATTACTAACGCATCATAGAGAAGCTACTGTCACCACTCTTAGAAAAGAGTGAGAGGATCTTTAAAACAAAATTGCACAATGCAACCATTTATAATACTGTACAGTGAGTACATTTATATAGTGGGGGGGAGGGTATACAAACACACAAGCTGAAGCAGGTAGCAATTCAATATGGGGATAGCCTATGCAAATCTTCTTCCTAGAGACTTGTTATTCATAAAAATTCACATTTATTAATGACTAACAAATAAAACAAATATCATTTAATCCTAAAACCAAATGAGTGAAGAAAAGATGAGTATCAGAAGACTTTAAACCACTAAGAGCAGATATGATATGGTTGAGCAGATATCATTAACTTGTTGATAAAAAAGCTAAAAGGTAAATTTTTTAAAATATATAAATATTACTATTTTAATCTACTAGAATTAAAAGTATACAAAAGATTAGTTAATACTACAATTTAAGTATAAATATAAAAGTTTCAAGAACTGGTTAATATAGAACTTGATAAACCAGCTACAAAATAGTGATACCTAATTCTTCAAAGAAAAATGATATAAATTTCTGATAATCAAATCTCTGCATGATCAACAGCAACTGGTTAAGAATCTCTTCTGGAGACTAGAGACAGGGTGGGGATGGCTGAGGGGTGGGGGCCCACCACCCTACACTGCAGGGGAAGCACCCGTGAGCTGTGACCTCAGCCCCTAACACAGAACTGTCAGTTGCATACTTCTGACAATTTATCAATCCTTTGCTTACATTTTACAATAGTTAGTCACATGGTGATATTCTGGAGCACTTCTTACCAGGTTAGTCAATAAATTAATAGCAATGGATGATGGCTCCTGGATAAGGCCCACTGGTAGGAACAGAATAGGGAAATGGTGCAGAAGCAGCCTTATGTTGGAGGATGTGAACTAAGGAAAAATGGAAGATTCTGGAAGTAGGATTTATAACTCAATTTATAACTCAAATACTAAGAGAAACAATGGAGTTTTTGGAGGGGAAATGAAAAGAAACTTATGTTATTATTTTACATATACACACACATTCTTAAAATCTGAAAATTGGATGTAGATAACAAAATTATGTTGTATTAGAGAATACACAATTATATTTCAGCAGATATTTACAATTTGTCTCCACCAAAACGAATGAGCCAAATAAACATGTGATTTGAGATCCTCAGGTTCTTTCCTATTTGGTCTTCAAGACATCAAATAGAATAAAAATATCAAATGGCAAATGAAAAAGAAATAGAAAATAAAATACTACTTAATCCATAAACTGAATCCTTAAAAAAGTTTACATGTTGAATATGAAAAATCCTTATAATTTCTACTTAATGGTAAATTATACAAGCTTTTGATTCTGTGAAAATCAGTTTCAGTATTTCAGTCCCAAATGAGGAAGAAATACAAGGCAAAGAGAATAGGAATGGGAAATGGTGGTTCAAGGGTGCTTCAGACACTTAACAGCTGAGCTCTTCAGAAGCTGAGATTTAAATGGGTGTGATGGTATAAGAGGGAAATGAAAGGAAATGACAGATTGAAACCTGAGAAAACAGAGTTATATAAGCCAAATGTTAGAGGATCATAGAACACTGTGATGAAAGACAGGTATAAGCTTCAAGTGTCCTTTTTTCCTCCACCCTTACAAAGGATGGTCAAGATCAAACTAAATTCTCCTAAAGACACACTCCATCTGCTGTGTGTCCTACACTGTGAGGTGAAGAGCCCTGGAAGCTGGGTGAGATCTGGACTGCTACTGGGCTTCCCAAACTCAGTGTATAAATGAATCATCTGGGGCTCTTGTTAAAATGCAGATTCTGACTCAGCAGGTCTGGAGTGGGGCCCAAGATTCTGCATTTCTAACAAGGTTCCACAGCATGGCCAGGCCAGTAGGTGACACTGAGGAGCAAGCCTTCAGCATGTGTGGACCCAGGACCTAGCTCTTGGTTTTACCAACATGAAGCTCCTTCTGCAGTGCCTGCAAAGGAGGCCTGCGGTCTATAGAGGCTTTTTAGCAAGGATATACTCTCAGTTACTGCTTTCATGATACGGGGAAAAAAAAGTATACTGAACTAGAACAGTGGTTTAAAGGTTATCCCATACATATACAATACACACACACACACACACAAGCTACCACAACATATAAAACAGAACGGGGGGGTGGGAGCGTAATGCCCCCGCCTACTCAGTCTTCTCCATCTGCCCACACAGTGATGCCTGAAGCACTCTGGGACCAAAGCATTCCAAGAAACACAGAAAGTAATAAAATAAGTAAAAGGGTTGTGCCTCCACTGGACTCGGGGAAGTTTGGTGAAGGCAGAACAGAACAAGGTATGAAGCATCCACTGATGTCTCAAACTTTCCTGTTTGCAGAATCAGCATTTTAGAGGTAGAAGGGGCCTAGGGTATCCTGTACTCTTTATGTTACAGATACAGAAACTGAAGTCCAAGGACCACATACCTCAGATTTTGGTCCAATCATCCTTCTATACTACTGGCTAATTTCTTTAATCCATTACTGTCCAATCTAAACAAGGTGGGGGGCGTGGGGGACCAAAAGGCTTGAAAGGATCAGACCAGATATCTTTCACATCATAAAACTGATCAACAGACTTGGACACTACGAATTTCAGGTTCTGTCCAATGCTCAGGAAATCCCTGAAATCCAGACATTCAAACCTCCAAGATCTCAAAGCTCTGTTGATATATCTCTCTCAACTGTTTATTTCCCTCCTTACATTCATTATAATCTCAACCTCCAATCTACCCTGTGCATTATCTCTTGTATTGAATAACCATTTTTCGACAATGGCCGCTGACTTATTCTTGCCTTTTTATTGTCCTGGGTAACCTCAAGGGTTGCTGAACAATGCAGGTCAAAACTAAGAGACCCAGTCTAAATGTAGGACTTTGAATCTTACTATACAGAATACATTCTGAGGCATATTCAGGTATGTTAAATTCTCTACAGTCTATTTTTTTTTTTTTTTTTGACCATGCTGCACAGGATGTGGGATCTTAGTTCCTAACCAGGGATCGAACTGGTGCCCCCTGCATTGGGAGCACAGACCATCTGGGAATTCCCTACATTCTATGATTGCTAGTCTCCAAACACACAGAATCTTTCTCTAATCTCCAACTAAGAGAATACTGAAAGCTACAAACTTAATATATATGTGTATGTATTTTTTTTCTTTCATCTAATCAACATTTAACTAAGGCAATCTGTTAAAATCTCATTAATAAAGCTGTGGCTGATTTGCAATAAATCAAAAGATGCTGAGCTGAGATTTACCTCCCCTTCACAGGGAAGCAAAAAGTGCGAAGTAAACAAATACTGTCAGTAAGGTTAAAGCGGTGCTTCACACTACTCTGGAGAAGAGTCTGAGCATTCAGAAGTGTCATTTACATAGGACTGAATTCTATACCATCCTAATCTCCTCTTCAAAAGTAATCTCCCAGGACACAAAAACCTAATTAATGCCCTTTGAAGAACATACTTTTTAAAAGTTTTCCTTTCAAAGTATTAATTTAGCAACATTTAATTTTTATCGTCCGAGTTCTCTAGAATTTCCCTGCCGCTCCTCGGTCACATTCTCCATGCCCTTTCATTTTCTGTGTTCTCGTCTCTTCTCTACCACTTGCCTTTCAGTTTTTCTTCTAATTTTCCTCTACAGTGGAGCATTCTGCCCAAGACTGTGAGATAAAGCTCTGGGATAGAGAGGAGTAAGGACAGAGGTAGATCAGGTGAGCAAGCTTCTACTCAGTTCATGTTATGGATTCTTACTGGCTACGATACTTGGCACTAATGAAAGATAAAGAGAGGGGCACAAAGGAGCAAAACTAATAGTATCAAATGAAGCTGAGTCTGAAGACACTGAAAACTACTGGGGAAAAGAAATACAGTCACCACAGCGACTTAAAGAGAATTTCCATACTCTGATTGCAAAAGGCTATCAAGAAAGATGTTTCAGAAATAGTAGTTAGATATAACACAGGAAAAAAAGATGTTTTATGGCTAGCCTGGAGCAGATTTTAAACTGTGATTTTTGTCAGATTTTATAACTCTTAAGCAGAGTTAGGCTAGCAAGTAATCAGAAGAGGCCTTTAGGGAAAACACAAGCAATGTAGTGAGTGGTGTTGTGATTTATTTGCTAGTTGAACCAGAATTGAACCAATGCAATAGGAAAAGCTGAGAAAGCACCCTCTCACTAACACTATATCTAGATTTATATTCTCAATAAGAGGAATCTCAACATTATGATTAAATGTGATCACAAAAGAACTTGTTTTCACTATCTAAAAGTAGGAATGTCATCCTGAACATCCTGGTCAAATTCCAACTTTGTAATTACTACCTATTGAGTGAACATTACTATTAACTTGGGTAATTATATATACCAAACTCCCACTCATTCATATACTTAAAATAAACATTCACTGTATAGCCGTGGGTAGTTTTATGAGACTAAATTGGAGAGGAAGTTTTCTATGCAGAGAGAAAAAATGAGTAATAATTGGATACCATATAAGAAAGGTTTAGCAGCAAAAGAACATAATATACTATCTGCACTAAAGCTCAGAATTGTGTTGTTCAATCCTACTACTATCAATCAGAGGCACTCCTTCTGCCAGTATTTACCACCATGGCACCAAGCTCAGCTTAGAATTACCTTCAGAACCTAAGCAGGTTCATTTGTTCATTCATTTATTCAACAAAAAATTTATGGAGTATCTACTATGTATCTACAATACATACAACATGATACGGAGCATCTACAATAGAATGGGAAAGACTAGAGATTTCTTCAAGAAAATTAGAGACACCAAGGGAACATTTCATGCAAAGATGGGCACAATAAAGGAATGAAATGGTATGGACCTAACAGAAGCAGAAGATATTAAGAAGAGGTGGCAAGAATAAACAGAAGAACCACCCAGATAATCATGGTAGTATGATCACTCACCTAGAGCCAGACATCCTGGAATGCAAAGTTAAGTGGGCCTTAACTATGAACAAAGCTTGTGGAGGTGATGGAATTCCAGTTGAAGTATTTCAAATCCTAAAAGATGATGCTGTGAAAGTGCTGCACTCAATGTGCCAGCAAATTTGGAAAACTCAGCAGTGGTCACAGGACTGGAAAAGGTCAGTTTTCATTCCAATCCCAAAGAAAGGCAATGCCAAAGAATGTTCAAACTACCACACAATTGCATTACTCTCACATGCTAGTAAAGCAACGCTCAAAATTCTCCAAGCCAGGCTTCAACAGTGCATGAACTGTGAACTTCCAGATGTTTAAGCTGGTTTTAGAAAACGCACAGGAACCAGAGATCAAGTTGCCAACATCTGCCGGATCACTGAAAAAGCAAGAGAGTTCCAGAAAAATATCTATTTCTGCTTTATTGACTATGCCAAAGCCTTCGACTGTGTGGATCACAACAAACTGTGGGAAATTCTTAAAGAGATGGGAATATCAGACCACCTGACCTGCCTCTTGAGAAATCTGCATGCAGGTCAAGAAGCAACAGTTAGAACTGGACATGGAACAACAGACTGGTTCCAAATAGGTAAAGGAGTACATCAAGGCTGTATATTGTCACCCTGCTTATTTAACCTGTATGCAGAGTATATCACGAGAAACACTGGGCTGGATGAAGCACAAGCTGGAATCAAATTTGCTGGGAGAAATACCAATAACCTCAAATATGCAGATGACACCACCCTTATGGCAGAAAGCAAAGAAGAACTAAAGAGCTTCTTGATGAATGTGAAAGAGGAGAGTGAAAAAGTTGGGTTAAAATGAAATATTCAGAAAACTAAGATCATGGCATCTGGTCCCATCACTTCATGGCAAATAGATGGGGAAACAGTGGAAATAGTGACAGACTTTATTTTATTGGGCTCCAAAAACACTGCAGATGGTGACTGTAGCCATGAAACGAAAATACGCTTACTCCTTGGGAGAAAAGCTATGACCAACCTAGACAGCATATTAAAAAGCAGAGACATTACTTTGTCAACAAAGGTCCGTCTAGTCAAAGCTATGGTTTTTCCAGTAGTCATGTATGGATGTGAGAGTTGGACTATAAAGAAAGCTGAGCACAGAAGAACTGATGCTTTTGAACTGTGGTGTTGGAGAAGACTCTTGAGAGTCCCTTGGGCTGCAAGGAGATCCAACCAGTCCATCCTAGAGGAAATCAGTCCTGAATATTCATTGGAAGGACTGAGGCTGAAGCTGAAACTCCAGTACTTTGGCCACCTCTTGTGATAACTGACTCATTGGAAAAGACCCTGATGCTGGGAAAGATTGAAGGCAGGAAGAGAAGGGGACGACAGAGGATAAGATGGTTGGATGGCATCACCAACTCAATGGACATGAGTAAACTCTGGGAGCTGTTGATGGACAGGGAGGCCTGGCATGCTGCAGTCCACAGGGTCACAAAGGGTTGGACACAACTGAGTGACTGAACTGAACTATGTCTTAGGCCCAGGGATACAAAGTGAACAAGACAGACAAGGTCCCTGCCCTTAAGAAACTTAAATTATAATAGAGAAAATGACAGACAGTAAATAAATAAATCAGTAATAGGAAAGATAGTGAAAGAATAATGGTATCCAGTAACCTGGAAGAAGTATTTAATAAATAGGATGGTCAACTAAGGCTTTGCTATGAGGATGTCAATAAGCTGAAACCTTAACGGATAATATAAAGCCAACTGTGAGGCAGGGAGAAGTGCCTTCTAAGAGGAAATGTTAAGTACAGAGGCCCTGAAGTGGTAAAGGCTTGGGGCATTCAACAAATCAAAAGTTCAGTGTGGCCAGCAAATAAAAGGTTGAAGCAATGGCCAATGGGCAAGGGTCTGATCAAGAAGGAGGACCTGCTGGCAGATTTTGCTGGGGAGGTAGGAATGCTAATTTAAAGATAAGTAACTCACCATCCTGGGAAGATTACAATACACATCTCGTATGATTCCATCACCCCACTGAGACTCTTGTTCTAGATCTTTGCTATTCAAACTGTGGGTCAAGGACCAGAAGTATCAGTTTTGGCATTAATAGGAAGCATCTGAGAAATTCAAGTATCAGGCTTTATCTCAGTCCTTCTGAATCAAAAACTGTACTTCAACTGGTATTCAGTATACACATTCTAAGTCAAGAAGCATTCACCTAAAGTGTTGTTCTGAAAAATCAGTATTTGCAACTATTAATATAAAACCATATGCTTTAATGCAAATAGCTAGAAGTTGGTTTAACAGTAAATTTTGTAAAAAAAAAAAAAAAACAATAATATACTGTCCTGTAAAAGAATACAAATTCTGGGTAATTCCAGAAAGGGGTTAAATATGATCAGACCAGACCAGATCAGAGATTTATTTATCTCAAATAAGTATATGAGAGGAGAAAAGAATAAAGAAGAATCATAAAAGATGATGCCATTTAAACCTATTTGACATAGTTAAAGACAAGATGTTCCATAATATAAAGATACTTTTGTGTACTAGAGTCAACTTCATTTTCCAACTAGAGGAGCTGATTACCTGTCTCCTGCTGATTCCTGTCTATTAACAGAGTAAAGCCCATCTCAAAAACATAAGCTACATGACTAAGTCTACCTCACACTTACCACTTAAGTCCTTTCATGCCTTATATTCTCAAATGATTACCTCCTAATCTCCTTGTTCTAACTGTTCCTCTTATTTTAGCCCAACTTCTTAATTCTGAAAAACTCTTATTAAACTACAGAAAGTTGAAAGAACAGTAGCCAGTATTTGTATTCTTCACCAAGAGTCACTGTTAACATTTTGCCACGTCTGTGATATATCTCTTTCTTTCCTCCCCTCTCTCTATGCACACACACACTTAATTTTTTTCTGAATCAAAGTAGCAGACATTTTTGCTCAAGGATCCAATCATGGGTCATGAATTACATTTGGTTTTCACGTCTCCTTAGTTTCTGCTAGCCCATCACTTCCCCACCCACCCCCCCCGCCGCCTTTGGTTGTCATGATATTGACACTAATAGTTCAGGACAGTTGTCCTAGATATATATGTTCTATATAACATTCAACAATATGGATTTGCTTGTTTTCTCAGGATGAGGTCCAAGTTAAACATTTTGGTTATACATTTTGGTGAGAACACAACTTGATGCTTTCTTTGAATAGTTCTCATAGTTCCTTCAACTATGTTTTATGTTTCCTAGTAAACTATAAATAAGCTCTTTTAAAAACATAGCCTTATTTTTAATTTCTTTGGTAATTCCCCAAGGAATGTAGCATAATCTCAGTATACATTACATGTTCAATAAAGGAAAACTTGAAAGTAGAGTTGAGAACAGTGTCTAAGAATACACATAACTGTTACATAGGGAATATTTTATATCAGACCAGAAATATTCTGTCTTTACCTCTAAGATTTTTGAGAAGAATGATTAAGCAGATAAAAAGTTCAGCACAATCTCCCATACAAAAATGAACTAGGAAAGAGCTGGGGATATTAAAGGCAGATATTAAGCAGACTGGACTGCTGAGGTTGGAAGATGACAGAATGGAGGGCATGGATCATCTACTATATCCCTAAGTATTTTGACAAGTAAATTGGGCTTTAAATAGAAGATCAGGACAATAGCAGATTTTAAAAAAACCTCATTTTTTAAATCTCACTTGAGTTAGATACTGATTAGAAACTATTTCTCAGAGAAGAAAGAAGAGCAAAATAGGTCATTTATTAATTCTTATTTAAATAATAGGGCAGTTCAGAACAGTTCACAAGGACAATAAAAATATGGTATTAAAATCAAGTATTATACAAGATGATTTTCAGGAAATATTTTTGAAATTATTTTCAAGGCATCTAATATTATAATTCAAAAGTTTACACTTAGAGGAAGCTTATACTAGGCTGAAAGTAAAATTAAAATGCTATCTAATATGTCATGCAAAGGGAAAGGAAATAGCACCTATGACTTGTTTGAAGAACTGTTTCAATTTAGAAGAAAAGATCAGTTAAAAAAAAAATTAGATATGGTGTATAGAGAACATTTTGTATATTAAGCCAGCCCTACCTAATTAACTACAGATACTGAACTACCAGCTGACATTGTAAGTATGTCGGCTGGTGATTAAGGCTATTCTTCCACTCTGTCCCCACAAATACATTTTAAGTATTGTTCATTTTGTAACCCAGTTGCCTTTAAGATAGTGTCTATGCATCTCTTTTGTTGCATAAACACATACACATACACACGACAAGCTATTGAAAGGAAAACAGAAGTTTTATGTCATCTAAATGCAACTGGAAAAATGTACCAGTACATGATGCCTATAAATGTCTTATATGGTGAGCTTTGGCAGATTTATATTTCATGGTCTGGGGTTGGGGGGGAGGTCTAAGTCATTATCAGATATATTACAGCTACAAGACAACTTTCTAATGCTGGACACATAATAATTCTAAAAATTTGAACAAATTAACTTTATTTTTCTAAACAATATTACTGAAGAAATGTAAAATTATTATGTGAGTGTTAAGAATTGTTCCTTGTAAACCAAGATATATTCTGAAAAGTAATCATGCAGATTTAAAATCTACTACACACTGTATAAAATCTGATAATTTAGGACACTTGCCCTTGAGATATACAAAATTACATAGTGAATAGTTTTTATGACCCACTTAGCTAAATAAGCTCATGTTTCTTCTCATTTACAAAAGAGTTATTTGATTTGGCTGATGAGTGTAGATTTTTGGTTCTATAGAAGAGAATAATTGAGGATACTGCAGAGAGCCAAGAATTATATGGGCACATGATATGCCATATACAATTAGCCTTTACAAATGGCTCTCTAGTAAGAAAGCGAACCTAACCGTGTGTGTCAATGTTATTCTCTTACTTCAATGAGAGGATTAAAGCTATGCTAAATAGTGGAATAACAGCAATTCTGTGACAATAAAACAAGGTCAGCCATTTTCAAACAGATAAATACATTTTAACTGCATGACTATCACAAATACCTGTCTAATAAGCTACCTCAGTATGGTATTTGATCCTACATAGTATTTTCAAATATTATCTTTTCTTATCATGGGGCTCAACTCCTATTCCCTTTAATATTTGTGGAAAGAACTATACTTATAATTATAGTCAGAACTCCAGGTGTGAAGAAAATATCTGAAGCTACTGCTAAAGAGGGGAGTCAGTTCCAGTTTCTGAGATAACTTCCTCCACTTTTCTTAAAACCATTTCATAAATTATCTACCCATCTGTTTATCTAAAGAGTCTTAACAACTTGAAAGATACTGCAACCCAATGTTCACTGCAGCACTTTTTATAAAAGGATACAAATTAACTTAATTATAAAACAGTTACAGATGTGGAAAACAAGTTTACTGGTCACCAGGAGGTAAAGAGAGAAGGGATAAATGGGAGATTAGGACTGAGAGAAGACATGCTGCCATATATCTAAAATGGGTAACTAATAAGGACCCACTGTAGAGCACAGAGATCTCCACTCAACACTCTGCAATGATCTACATGGGGTCAGACTCTAAAGTATACATGTAAATGTATAGGCGATTCATTTTGTTGAACAGCAGGAAATAACACAACATTGTAAATCAACTATACTGTGATAAAAATTTTTTAAAAAGATTCTCAATAACTTGAAAGGAAAGATTATATTAAAAACACAAGACATAATCCCTGTTCCCCAGAAGTTTATAGCTAATACTTACATGAATAAAGATAAGATTAAATTCAGGAGTCTAGTCACAAAACTGAGCTATATAGAATACAAGTATTCATCAAATAAAGATTTCTCAGTGATGACTTGAGACAATATAATGATTTTTATTGCAGGGCACCTGCTAAAAATATTTCACAGTTTTAAAGGGCTAGCATACTGAAGAGCATCAACTTTCTCTTCAAAAATTCAAGCTGTTAATTCATTTATTTCACAAGTATTTGAATACATATTGTAGGCAAGGAAATGTACCAAATACTGTGAAGAATGTAAAACTACAGAGAAGTTTGGTTGATCCATTCCTCCAAGAAACTTACAATCCACTGGGCTCAGCATACATATCCCTTAAAATGCTTTACCTTCTTGAAATGCAAAACTTGAGTTAGTGTCAGAAAACATTATGAATCCAAGTGGTATTTACCTGATCTTGCAGTGACATCACTGGATTATTTTTGGTAGTGTTGATGTGAAGAACGTGGTATTTATTCTTTGCACACAGGTCATAGGCAATATTGGTAAAAGAGGTGCTTGCAGTTTTGGGGACTCTGTTATAAATGATCACCATGTCGTCTTCCTCATCTAAAGCTACATCTTGCCGAGGGCCATCCATGGTATGTCGCTGCTCAATCTCTCGAACTTCATGTCGTGCAATAGCCCTTTCTGCAAAGAAAAATATGAACTTAGTTTCGAAAGACACTATAAAGAAAGTTGTAAAACACTGAAAATAATTTCCTATCCCTGGAACATAGTTCTCCTACTCAAGAACGGGGTTAAGAAATGTTTTAAGGACCAAAACTTCAGAATTATCTTGGAGAGATAATACGCATGCATATGAAGAACTAAAGAAAAAAAGTCATTGAGTTTAGAATACAACAGATTAGAGTTCTTTCATGTAGTTCAAAATACACTTTCCATTCCAATAGAATTTTTATAGCCTGAATTAATTCTCAAACACACAAAGACAGGTTGCATGGAATACTAAACTTCACAGTAAAAATACACTTAGGAAATAAATCACTTATAATTTAGGCAGTGATTTAGAAATTTACTACTTAGGATGTAGTTGTGTGTGTGCTGAGTTGTGTCTGACTCTTTGCAACCCCTTGGACTGCAGCCTGCCAGGCTCCTCTGTCCATGGGATTTTCCAGGCAAGAATACTGGAGTGGGTTGCCATTTCCTCCTCCAGGGGATCCTCCCCACCCAGGGACCCAACCTGCATCTCCTGTGTCTCTTGCCTTGGCAGGTGGATTCCTTACCACTGCACCACCTGGGAAGTACACAGGATGTAATAACCCCCTGCCTTATCAGAATGTACTAGGGCAGTGATTATAAATGCTTGTGTGATTTTAGGTAACAAGAATAAAGATGATATCAGAAAACCTTTTTCATTTTGGTGTTTTAAACTACAGATAAGTCCTGGCTATGTTTATTAATTAAACTCTATGGTGCCTCTAATTCAAATGACTGTTCACCAAGCAGTTTGAAAAGCAAGTTACATTTTTTTTCTTATTATTTATTTTTTAATTGAATGATAACTGCTTTACAGAACTTTGTTGTTTTCTGTCAAACCTCAACATGAATCAGTCACAGGTATACATATGTCCCCTCCCTTTTGAACCTCCCTCCCATCTCCCTCCCCATCCCACCCCTCTAGGTTGATACACAGCCCCTGTTTGAGTTTCCTGAGCCATACTATTCTCTATTTAATCTAAGCTTCAACTTCAATATTCTTTAGAATTAAGAAGCAAGAATATGGGAAGGAATGGTGGGGGGCGGAGAAGTAACAAGACTGCAAATTACTCTGCACAAAGACAACTGCTCACACACGGTAGGCACCCTCCTACCACCAGATCTCTGTGCCAGCTACCTTACCCTGCCTTGAACTCTCATTCATTCTCCCTCTACTCCAATTCTGCCTAGTGAACTCCTCAAACGTCACACTGAATTTAATCATCACTTGCAAGGGAAGCATCATCTAATCTCCCTAACTAGGTCAAACCTCACACATACACCTATGATGTATGTATATATACCTCATAATGCACATCTCATTCGTACACATAATTGCAATTTTACATTTTACGTGTATTAGCATCTATCTACCATACCAGCAACAATTTAGTAAAGTGACATAAAAAAGCAATGTGGTATAATTACAGTAACAAGTTCAGGCTTTTGACTATGCATCTTAAATTTTGATTCAGAAGATATGGCCACTACATTATAGAGTATGCTCTGAGCTGAGGATTCACCTTCAGAAGACTTGAAGTTCCAAGCCTGCTGCTTACTGGTGGTGGTTTAGTCGCTAAGTCATGTCTGACTCTGCGACCCCATGGACTGGAGCCCACCAGGCTCCTCTGTTCATGGGATTTCCAGGCAAGAGTACTGGAGTGGGTGGCCATTTCCTCCTCCAGGGGATCTTCTTGACCCAAGGATCGACCCCACGTTTCCAATGTCTCCTGAGTTTCAGGCAGATTCTTTACCCACTGAGCCATCAGGGAAGCCCTACTAGCAGCAGGCTTTCCAAAACAGGAAGAGAAGCACACATTTGAATACATACTATGCATATATACGTATCTTTTTTCAGGGGGGAGAGTTGGTTGGGAATACCGAGAAAACGAGATGAGCTTAATGTAGAACATATTGTTGGACTGCCTGGGATACCCAGGAGATGTAGGTAATTGGGCACACAGCTCAAGTGTTGAGAATAAACATTCATGTAGAAGAAAGACATCTGGGAAACCATAGGAATGATGAAACTACATAGATATTACAGAATATATAGCATATGAGGAGAGCTTAATCTTAGAACAGAATCTCAGGAAATATAAACATCTAAAGGCCAAGAAAAAAAGACAATCAATAGAAAAAGACTAAGAAGAAACAGAAAAAGAAACCTGGACAGACTTTTAAGAACCACATACCACACGTTTGGAAAGCACAATATTTCTCAAAATTTAAAGTAGTTTACAAATGAGTCTGTAATCGAGGTAATATATGATGCTCAAGAATCTACACAGGATTTGGAAGTTCTCTCACTAAATTCAGCATGTATTTATGGAAAGCCTAAGAATGTAATTATATTCAGTAATTTTAAAGGAATTTTATCTTCTAAGCAATCCCAAACTGTCACCATAATCCAAAACTATTACGGTACTGTTATGTCCTTGATCTCCCTTTTCCACTATGGGAAATAAAACAGTACTGTTGACATTTAAGTGCTGACAGAAGTTTAAGAGCTTGTTTCCTACAGCAGCTCAGATATATATGAAATTACCTTTACTTTTAATGGCTACACCAACAACCAATAATGCTGCATGCTTTCACTAGTTTTTCTGAACTCAGTATTTAGAAAAGAAACAGATTTTGTTATTCTTTAAAAGAAGCTATTATTTAGTTTATGGATTTAAAAAAATTTTTAAGGTGCTAAAACTCTATCTAGAGCATGAAACTAGCATGTTTTTAGAATTAATCATTATTCTTGGTTCATTATGTGTATTAAAGTATATGAACTGTATATTTGACATTTCCTAAATTAAAGACTAGAGATCTCTTCAGGAAAATTAGAGATACCAAGGAAACATTTCATGCATAGATGGGCACAATAAAGGACAGAAACAGTATGGACCTAAGAGAAGCAGAAGATATTAAGAAGAGGTGGCAAGAATGCATAGAAGAATTAAACAAAAAGATCTTCATGACCCAGATAACCACGATGGTGTGATCATTCATCTAAAGCCAGATATCTTGAAATGTGAAGTCAAGTGGGCTTTAAGAAGCATCACTATGAACAAGGCTAGTAGAGGCGATGGAATTCCAGTTGAGCTATTTCAAATCCTAAAAAAAGATGCTGTGAAAGTGCTACACTCAATATGCTAGCAAATTTGGAAAACTCAGCAGTGGTCACAGGACTGGAAAAGGTCAGTTTTCATTCCAATCCCAAAGAAAGGCAATGCCAAAGAATGTTCAAACCACCTACTGCACCACTGAACTCATATCACACGCCAGGAAAGTAATGCTCAAAACTATCCAAGCAACAGTGGCTCATGATGATTTTTTGGGTCCTCTGAGGATATGATGAAAACAATAGATCTGGTCTCCAGAACGGCTGATGCGTACATGTCAGAGCTTCCTCCTAGAGCCCAACCATGGGCAGGCAGCTCCATGACCCCAAGTTAACTATTTCCAAAAAAAGAAAAAAGGCTCATGGACATCAAGGCCTGATAGTAAACTGCCTAAACGTATTAGTATATATATCGAAAACAAGAGGTTACTCACAAATTAGAATTGCAGGCAAAGAGAAATCATAGAGGAAATAGGCAGTGATGATTAGAAAAATGTCCACAGCGAAGGCGCCTTATCACAAAATTTGACCTGTCGGAACTCCCTGGTAATTATGCCTTTTTCAGAGCCAGACAGGAACTAAGAGCTTGGAGCTATCAAACACCTGAGTTAAAGTGGATCCTTAGCACACTCTAGGGATAAATCCTCAGTTGTGTAAATCCCCAAATACTGTTCTGGTATAATTTGTTCCCCATAAAATGTGCACACAATGAGAAGTAGGAAGCAACAAGTGGATCAAAAGAAAGCTATTAAAAGGTTAACTGAAAAAAAAAAAAAAAAAAAGGTTAACTGATTTCTTTTCCACCACCACTTACTGTGAGTGAACTGTGTAGTCAGACAGTATCTGATCTTCATGGAAGTAGGATTTGGTAATGACTATGAATTAAACAAACTGGTTGTCCAATTGTATACATTGTTTTCTCACGAATATGTTCAGCCTGAGTCAGCTTCCTTGATTCAATCACCATGGGGACTGACAAATTCCAACATGGATGATTCAAGGCTGGACTCTCAACACTAGTAAGTGCTTTCTTGTGTGGTTTCCAGGCAGTGAGCAAGAGACGCACGTGTTGTCCTTAAAACTTACAAGTGGACTTCCCTGGTGGTCCAGGGGTTAGGATTCCACCTGCCAATGCAGGGGACGCGAGTTTGATCCCTGGTCCGGAAGATTCCACATGCTGCAGGGCAACTACTGAGCTCACGTGCCACAACCACTGAAGCCCACACTCCCTAGAGTCCATGCTCCACAACAAGAGAAGTACCACAGTGAGAAGCCTGCAATCCACAACTAGAGAGTTGCTCCCACTTGTTTCAGCTAGAGAAAGCCTGTGTGCAGCAACAAAGACCCAGCACAGTCAAAATTAAATTAATTAATTACTTAAAAAAATTCTGCATATACATTTAACTGGATCATCCTATAAAAAGGAGTTGAGACTACCTTCTACTTCAAGGAAGATGCTGTAAACTTATGTTTTTGCTACTCCTCTCATGAAGTACAACTAAAACCCTGGACATTATATACATGACAAACATGTAAACGTTGGAGAGAAGGAAACAGACTAGTTACAGCCCTTAAGATTCAAGGAACAACGTGGTGAGTTCCTTAAGTTTTCCTTAGCCTTACATATCCCAGTCTTGGAGCAGTAGAAGCTGGCAACCCAGGAGCAGGCATACATAAAAAGACGTCCAACAAAAGCCCTGCCAGGACACCAAGAAAGGGACAGCATGGTAAGACAAAAGCCTTTCGGACAATAATCACCCTGCTTTAGCTAAACTCCACAGAAAACCGGTGGCCCCACTTCCATGCTCACAGGCCAAGTAGCAAGCCCAAGACTTCTACCCTCACAAGGCTGGAATCAGCTGCCCAGAATCTCTGGTGGAATGGTGTCACAGGAGACAAGGTAGGGAGCCAGGACTTTTATCCTAGGCAACAGGTAGCAAAGCACCTCTGCAGAGTCAGTGAAGACCAAGCAAGGAACCAGAATGTCCACTTTCACACAGGGGTGATGACAGGCCCCCTCACCCCCGCTTGGTGCTGTCAGAGACCTAGGGGAGAATCACTCAGAGTGACAAGGCCATGCCCATCCCTGCCCGAGAGAAACAGCGAGCTCACCGGCTGTTGATGGCGGCCTATTTGGGAACCTGAACTCCTACCTCCACTTCTTAGTAACAAAGCAGCAACCCCTTCCCTTGCCAGAGCAGTACTGGAAAAAGTCAACTAAAACAAAAGGTATTTTTAAATAAGAGTCAGAGTACCCACAGATACAGAGAACAAACTAGTGGATACCAGTGATGAGAGGGAAAGGGGGAGGGGCAATACAGGTGTTGGGGGAGAAAAGGGATATTGTGGATTATATGACATCATGTGTATGAAACTTTTGAAAAGTGCAAAACCCTATAGAAGTTAAAGATTATTTTATTCAACTGAAGAAAAAAAGATCCAAAGTCTCACAACATAAAAATATCCATGTTTCAATTAAATTGTACTCAGGATATTAAGAACCAACAGGATCTCAAACTCAATGAATAGAGAAAAGAAATGACAATATAAAAAGGACAGCGATGTTAGAATTACCAAAGATTTAAAGCAGTCATGATAAAAATGCTTTCAAGAACAAGCTTGAACCAAATTAAAAAATAGAAGGCCTCAGAAAATAAGCTCAGTAATGAAATAAAATATATAAATAACTAAATGGAAATTTTAGAACTCAAAGAAAAACAAACAAACAAACCCAAAATAAAAATCTGAGTGAATGGGATCAACAGCAGAATAGAAAGGAAGAAAATATAGTGAACTGGAACATGGAACAAAAGAAATTATCCAATCAGAATAACAATGAGAGCATATAATAGGGAGAATAAAGCAACAGAGCCTTGGGGAACTGTGGGATATAACAACAGGATCTAAAACTGGTGTCACGGTGTCTTGGAAGGAAAAGAGAAAGAGAGCAGGGCTGAAAGAGTTCTTAAAGAAATGTGGCTGAAAACTTGACATCCGACAGAAGATAAAGACTTAAGACGCTGAACAAACTCCAAATGGCATAAACCAAAACCATCCAAGACAAGACACATCATAATTAAGCTTCTGGAAACTAAAAATGAAGAAAAAAAGGCTTCAAATCAGGCCAATAAAATGAAGCATACTGTAGAAAAAAACTGGAATAACAGCAGATTTCTCATCAGAAGTCAAAGAGCCAGAAGGAGGTGGCACAATTTTTCAAGTGGTGAAATAAAATAATCCTATACCCAGAGAAAATCATCCTCAAGAATGAAGGGGTATAAGATATTCCTATATGAAAGAAACCTATAATAATTTATTGCCACTATGATTAAAGAAGTTCTCTAGGCAGGAAAAAAATAAAAGAAGAAATCTTAAAACACAAGGGAAAAAAAAGGGAGCAAGAAAATAGAAAGAATAAACATATAGGTAAATACAATAAACTTTCCTTCTTATGTTTTCAAAAATATATTTGACATATAAAGCAAAAATTATAACACTGTGTGATATGATTTTAAATGTATGCAGAAGAAATATTTAGTACAATTATGTTGTAAGTGGCAGATAGTAAAAGTATGTAAATAGAGGTAGTTTCCATACTTCACTTGAATTGGTAAACTGATGACACCAGTAAATTGTGACAAGTGATATTTATATGATGTAATACATAAAGCAACCATGAAAAAATGCTGTATAAAGACTCAGAAACACATTCCAAGTGTTTTAAACTCAAAAACACTATGGATAAATCAAACTGTAACTTTTAGTAAGTATAAAAGTAATTTATAGGAATGAAGAGAAAAGAAAAGAGGTAAGAAGAAAAACAGAAAACAAAACTGAAAGAAATATCAAGGAAACTTAAATACATAAGTGAATAAAAATGAAAATAAAGTAAGAGGAATTCCCAAGACAGCAAAGACCCTGAGCTTACTTCCCCTCATAAGCACATCAAAATAACAACTATTTACAGAATAACTATTGATGAAAAAGATTTGAACCTACCAGAAAAGATCTTCTACAACTAAAAGTATAAAGAAGGAACCATAATGGAGATGGATAGGAGAAGTGGAGTTGTAGTAGAGTCAAACCTCAACCCTTGGGTTGGGTGACCCACAAATGGTAGAATTATTACAACTGCAGAGGTTCTCCCCCAGGGAATAAGGGGTCTGTGCCCCACAATGGGCTCTGTACCCCAGAGTCGTGTACCAGAAAGATGAGCCCCCAGAGCATCTGGCTTTGAAGATCAGTGATGCTTATTTTCAGGAGACTCAGAAGACTGTGGGAAATAGAGACTCCATTCTGAAAGGGCAGACACAAAATCTTGTCTGTTGTTGGAACCAGGGAAGATGGCAGTAAGGAGCCTGGGTCAGACCCACCTGCTGATCGTGGAGAGTCTCCCAGAGAAGCAGGAGGAAACCAGAGCTCACACTGAGGCAAAGACACTGGTGGCAGCCATTTTGGGGAGCCTGTCCTACCATGTGGACACTGGTGTTGACAAGCGCCATTCTGGAATACTCCCTCTAGCGTATTAATGTCAGGACCCAGCTCCCTCCACCCCCCACCCACCAGTGCTGGGACTCCTCAGGCCAAGCAACTAACCAGGTGGGACACAGCTCCACCCACCAGCAGACAGGGCACCTTAACACCCCTGAGCCCACAGCAGTCCCGGAACATGACCCTAGCCACCACAGGGCCCAGGACGCAGCTGCACATACCAGTGTGAAGGCACCAGAGCCAGATCTTCCAGAGCTTCACAGCCAGAGACACTGAGACCCAGCTTTGACCACCAGCAGCCAGGCAAAATCCCCAGAATCCTCTGAGACTCACACCAGCAAGCCTGCTTTAGCATTAGGACCAGCTTCATCTATTCTTTCTAAACTATTTCAAGAACTGCAGAGGAAGGAATGTTTCCAAACTCATTCTATGAGGCCAGCAACACCCTGATACCAAAACCAGATAAAGGTATCACAAGAAAAGAAAATTATAGGCCAGAATCATTGATGTACTTAGATGCAAAAATCCTCAACAAATATTGGCACAGCAAATACAAAATACATTAAAAGGAGCATACTTCATGATCAAATGGACTTCATATCAGGTATGCAAGAATGGTTCAACAGCCACAAATAAACTAATGCGATAAACATTAATAAAGTGAAGAATAAAAACTATATGATCATCTCAATAGGTGCAGAAAAAGGTTTTGACAAAATTCAACACCCATTTATGATTTAAAAAAAACAAAAACAAAAAAACAACGCTCCAGAAAGTGGGCATAGAGAATATACCTCAACATAATAAAGGCCATATATGATAAGCCCACAGCTAACACCATACTCAACAGTGAAAAGCTGAAAGCATTTCCTCTAACATTAGGAACAATACAAGGATGCCCACTCTCTCCACTTTTACTCAACATAGTATTAGAAGGCCTAGCCATAGCCATAGCAATCATACAAGAAAAATAAAAGGAATCTAAATTGGAAAGTAAAACTGTCACTGACTGCAGATGACATAATACTACATATCGAAAACCCTAAGGAAAACTACTTAAGAGGTTCATCAATGAATCTGGTAAAGGTGCAGAATACAAAATTAATATATAGAAATCAGTTGCACTTCCATACCCTACCAATGAACTATCAGAAAGAAACTTAAAGAAACAATCCTATTTACAATTACATTGAAAAGAATAAAATACCTATGAATAAACATATATAAGGGGTAAAAGACCTGTGCCCCCATATACAAGGACTCTTCTAGACTTTTGTAAATACATGGCTTACATATTTATTATGCTTGTGCATTAATTATATATTGACTCTTAAGATTAATGAAAATATATTACAAAATAAAAATCAAATTTTCTTTCCAAATTTCATCTCACTAATGAATTATGACTAAAAATTTATTGGTTAATGTTCTTAAGAGGATCTATTAGGTAAGAATATTAAAGTAGCTGATAAATATCCCAACAATCTGGTAACTACCAATATAATTATTTTCTTTTTATTGCTAAGGTTACTAAGTTAAAGGAATATGTATTATATTTATATTGGCTAGTTTTTTACAGTTATTACACAAATTTTAAAATGTGAAATTCTTATAACAATATTCCTTTATATTACCAATCTGAAAAATGCATTAATCACCTATATGAAATATAATATTGTTAATAGCTAACAGTGCATTCTCACTATGTGCCTTAAATGTATCATTCTTTATACGCATACTCTGTATTAAGTGTTTTATATGCATTATCTCAAGTTTGGTTCTTAAAACAACCCTAAGAGGCAATATTCTTCTTCTCATCTAGATGAGGAAACAGATTCTCAAAGAAGTTAATTGATCATAAGCTGAATACTAATGTTAGGATATGGTCTCAGGTCAATCTGACTCTAGAGGCTGTGATTCACATTATACTTGTCATCTGAGATTTAATCTGCTTCGAGAAGAGGAAGGAGTAGGGGTGCACAATTAAATACAGCAGGATATTATATAAAAGCACCACTTTTTTTGCAAGTACTCATTTTTAAAATATAGAATATTATAGTTAAAAATCACGGGTGAGCTGACTTCATTCTGTACATATTTCAATCACTTGAAAAGAATATTCTGATAGGAAATGGGGATTCCAACTAATATTCTTTTCCCTTTTCTCGTTCTACTAAGACATCTCAAACATCCCTCATACCTTTTTATACACTTCTCAAGTAATCTATTCGTATTTTAAAAAGCTGGAGCCCCTTATACAGAGTGAAGTAAGCCAGAAAGATAAAGAACATTACAGCATACTAACACATATATGTGGAATTTAGAAAGATGGTAATGATAACCCTATATGCAAAACAGAAAAAGAGACACAGAAATACAGAACAGACTTTTGAACTCTGTGGGAGAAGGTGAGGGTGGGATATTTCAAAAGAACAGCATGTATACTATCTATGGTGAAACAGATCACCAGCCCAGGTGGGATGCATGAGACAAGTGCTCCGGCCTGGTGCACTGGGAAGACCCAGAGGAATCGGGTGGAGAGGGAGGTGGGAGCGGGGATCGGGATGGGGAATACGTGTAAATCCATGGCTGATTCATATCAATGTATGACAAAACCCACTGAAATGTTGTGAAGTGATTGGCCTCCAACTAATAAAAAAAAATAAAAATAAAAAATAAATAAATAAATAAATTTACATCTTATACAAAATCAAAGAAACGCCATAACAGAGAACAAACTAATTCAGAAACCAAGAAGTGGGGTAAAAAAACTTACGGAGAAAGATACACTGGATAGGTTGAGCCTTGAAAAGATACTGGGTTTCAAAATACAGAGATGATCATTTGGGAAGCCATAAAGGCCTGCAGAGTGATTAAGTTGACAAGTAACACACTAGTAAAATTTGCTTATAAAATTATTTAACCAACAGTGTTCTGTGACAACCTAGAGGGGTGGGATGGGGTGGGAGGGAGGTTCAAGAGAAAGCGGACATATGGATACTGGCTGATTTCATACTACTGTACTCAGTTCAGTCCAGTCACTCAGTTGTGTCTAATTCTTTGTGACCCATGAACTGTAGCATACCAAGCTTCCCTATCACCAACTCCCAGAGCTTGCTCAAATTCATGTCCATGGAGCCAGTGATGCCATCCAACTATCTCATCCTCTGTCATCCCCTTCTCCTCCTGCCTTCAATTTTTCCCAGCATCAGGGTCTTCTCCAAAGAGTCAGTTCTTCACATCAGGTGGCCAAAGTATAGGAGTTTCAGCTTCAGCATCAGTCCTTCCAATGAATATTCAGGATTGCTTTCCTTTAGGATTGACTGATTTGATCTTCCTGCACTCAAAGGGACTCTCAAGTCTTCTCCAACACCACAGTTCAAAAGCATCAATTCTTCAGTGCTCAGCTTTCTTTATGGTCCAACTCTCACATCCATACAAGACTACTGGAAAAACCATAGCTTTGACTAGAGAGACCTTTGTTGGCAAAGTAACACTGCTGTATGGCAGAAATCAACACAGCACTGTAAAGCAATTATGCTCAATTAAAAGTAAATTAAAAATTATTTAACAACAGTAATGTAAAACAGCTTTAAAAAAAAGCTATGACAATTTTAGGCTATACTGATAAGCATATAATCATCAAAGTAACAGTTCTAAGTAACTGTTCCACTTATTGAGCCTTTATTATGGGCCAGAAGCAATGCTGCTATGTGTTTAAACATGTATTACTTCATTTAATTCTTAAAGTAACCCTATACCTATTACTTATAAGGTAATAATATGGAAACGTAGTGTCAGATTAGTTAGAGTTTTGAGGAACAGAGTCAGAACCCAAAACTTCAATCTGATACCAAAGCCTAACCAAAATGTAGTCAGTACTGTCTTAAACCACAGGAAAGCACTGTTCCTAGGAAATCCATATTTGTCACACATGTAATATTATGTATCATTTCAGGCATACACAAAGAATAGAGTACATTCAGGATGGAAAAGAGCTGGATAACCCATGCCATACACAAAATGGCTTTTAAAACACCCAGTACACTTAACTAGAGAGGAGAAATTTCATAAATGTACTAAAGTTATCTTGAAATATTTGAAAAGTTATTATGAAAAGGAGGCATCCTTTCTATAGAATCACTCTAGAAGACAAGATAGACTATGTCTCAAGACGAAATTATCTTTTTAAATAACTAGTAGTGCAAAGAAAAGATATGTGCAGTTTAGGGGGAGGTAAGCTGTCAATCTCCAGAGATACTCATCTAGAGGCTTCATGTGTCTTAGTCACTCACTCGGGTCCGACCCTTTGTGACCCCATGGACTGTAACGTACCAGGCTCCTCTGTCCAAGGGATTCTCCAGGCAAGAATACTGGAGTAGGTAGCCAAGCCCTTTTCCAGGGGATCTTCCCCACCTAAGAATCGAACCCAGGTCTCCAACATTGCAGGCAGATTCTTTATTGAACCACGAGGAAAAGCCCCAGAGGCGCTTCATGAGGACCCACCGAAAGATGTAGATGGGATTTCTGCACTGACGAGAGCTGAAACCATAGGACATCTGGCGTTGGTTAGACACTAGGTATCTAACTAGGTAAATACCTGTGCTTAGTTGCTCAGTTGTGTCCGACTCTTTCCGACCCCACTGACTGTAGCCCACTGGCTCCTCTTTCTACGGGATTTTTCAGGCAAGAATACTGGAGCAGGTTGCCATTTCTTTCTCTGGTGAGTTCAATCCATGTCTCTGGTGCCTCCCACATTACAGGCAAATTCTTTATCCACTGAGCCCACTGGGGAAGCCTGCCTGCTAGCATACAGATTGTTTGAAGGATTCTCTCCACTGAGCCTCTAACAAGGTAGGAAAGAGCAAAAATAAAGACAGAAGCAGGCTAGTGACAATTAACTAAGAAGAAGGAGTGGAATGCTGACACACTCTTTCCATAACTCTGTCTTGAATAAGACACTGAATAATGTTGTTCAGTCATGTCCGACTCTTTGCAACTCTATGGACTGGAGCATGCCAGGCTTCCCTAACCTTCACCATCTCCCAGAGTTTGCTCAAACTCATGTCTACCTTGAGAAAGACTAAGTATGTATCTCTTATGATTATGGCAAAAATTCAGATAATGAGCAGATTGATACTGCACTTTATGCTTTAAGTAATTAGAATATTGTGATAATTTATAACCTAGTTCTTCACACTAGATTCATTAACTAATTCCATTAATATTTACTAAGAATCTATTAATTTATAATTCATCTGGTCCTGGAGATAAGCCTAATCCTGGAGAGTTTGGTGGCATGGCATTATAATAAAATTTTATAAGATTCAATAGAGGTCCCATAAATGGGATGCTTAGGAAAGGATTCACAAAGAAGATTGAGAAAGAAAGCATCTCCTGAGTAGGAAAAAGAAAGCCATTCTAGGCAGAGAGAAAAACTTGAGCAAAACCCTTGGAGGTATAATACTGCATGATGCATTCAGATCCTAAAAGTGGTTCTTGATAAGTTCAGAATATGAAAGAATGGGTAGGGACAAAGTAAAACATGATGCAGACAAGAGGCCAAACACAGTGTCTTAATCACCATACTGGGATATGAACTGTAACTTGAAAGTCAACAATTATCAAACTCATTAAGCTCAGAACCTCTCTTTATACACTTAAAGATTAGGGACTCCAAAGAGTTTTCATTAGTGTAGGTTATATCTACCAATATCATATGAGAAATGAAAACTATAAAACTTAAAAATACTTATTAATTTAAAAATAATAATATAATAAAGTATGTTAGCAAAAATGACAGTTCTCTGAAAATACCATTTTCAAAAAAAAATTTAGTAAAAAGAGTGACTTTTTAACATTTTTGCATTTACTTTTATATGTCTAACAATGGAAGATAACTGGATTCTCATAACTGTTTTTCCATTCAAAATATTTCCACATAGTATTTGGGCTGGAGTCTATGAAGCAATCAGACACACATATTTTGTACAGACCCACAGATGGAAACTGGAGAAGGAAATGGCAACCAGCTCCAGTCTTTTTGCCTGGAAAATCCCATGGACAGAGGAGCCCCAGGGCTACAGTCCAGGGGTGCAAAGAGTCACACATGACTGAGCACACATGCACAGCTGGAAAAGGATTATTTTAATAATATTTTCTGAGAGTTGTTTGACACTACACTAAAACTCAACAAGTGTCATTTCTCAAAGGCTAGTTGTAAAGTGATAACCCATGTTAGTAAACTTTCTATACACTGTGTATTGATCTACCTTGTACCATCACTTAAAAAATACTGGTTTATGGAGTTACACAGATCCACCAAAGGTGGATCCATTATATCATCACCAATCTCATCAAAATACTCAGTATTGGGAAGCTCATAGTGACAAATACAAGTTTTCTTGAGTTTTCTACTGGGCAATAAGTATTATCAGCTGTTTTCCTTCAAGCAACAAATTTACTTTGTACACTTTGTAATTCAACTAAGATATTAATTTTGATATTAAACTGGCAGGAAGACTCAGAGACTTCCTCAACTTTTAGCAGAGGTTCAAACTGCTATTAAAATAGATGTGCTTTGATTGTTGAAATAAACGCCATACCAAAAAGATGAAAGCATTTTCAAAATCAAGAAAGAAATGCCAATATTGTCTACAAAGCTGAATTATTTTCACACTTCAACAGCTGCACCTGGTGCTTCATTGACTAGTAAGTAAAAAGAATATGGAGTAACTAGGCATCAACTCCAGCTGGGCTTGGAGATCATTAGCTAAAACCTACGCAGCAGCTGTTTGAAAATGAGAATTAGTGATGCTGAAAACTTGCCATTATTTCACTGGAGCTTGATATATATCATATTCAGAGCAGTGGTTTTCAATCTGAGCATGCATCAGGATGACTTGCAAGGTTTGTTAAAATACAGATTCCAGATTCCCCACCATCTCCAGTTGTTAATTCAGGGTCCAATAATTTTCTATCAAGTTCCCAGGTGATGCTGACATGATGGTCCAGGAATAATTTGAGAATGAATACTCTAGAGAATATTTCTACTGGTTTATTAACAAGATAGGTGGCGATAACAGTCTCTTTTCCATGTGACTAATTAATTAGTATCCCTATTAATTTGGAATTTACAGTAATTTTAAGTAGTTTAAATATGTAGAAAATAATGCTACTCAATTTCCTGGTAGAAACTAGTTGTGAGAGTGTTGTAGTCAGGACAAACTTTACCCTTTAACTCATGGCATTGATTCTGCTGGGCTGGGTGGGTGTCCCATCTCCTTCAAAGAGCTTTTTTATAAAAGCTACCTTGTTTCTGGAAAAGAATGGTGATGACCATTACCCAGCATAGAATAGGTATTAAATTTGCTTAATGAAAATAATATAGTATTATTAAGTTAATGGATACAGAAGATAAGAACTCTTCACTAAGCAATCTAAGAAAGAACTACTTTTTAAAAGAAGTGAGAATGTGATATGATGATTTGAACCCTTCTAACATAGCAATCAATGTTACACACAGCATAGTCAAAGCTGAAGCTCCATACATATCACACTTTTTCCTATAGGTTTGATATTCTAGGTATGTCAATCTTATCCTCAGGGTTTTTTTCCTCTAATGGTGTCAAGACTATGTGAGAGAGGATAAGGAGCAGGGAAGCTGAAGATTAAAGGAGTTAAAAAACAGGATAGGACTATAATTTTCAAGTCTAGATGAAGCCAAAAGTCACAAGGAGAGTTAAGTTATCTTAAATAGAATCCAGGGCATAATAGATTCTGCATGTCTGGGAAAGTACTAGGAATAAATACTTTTAAAAAGCTCTCAGGGTGAAATGAGTCTCAATGACCTGAAAGCTAAAGCAACTGGAGACATTACAAGGCATCCTAGAACAACACTGGAACCTAGCTAATACATTTTTGTTAACTCTGGTTTATGACTCTATAGGTATCATTCTCCATTTCGTACATAACTAACATTATGGAAGAATTCCCCATAGCATCATTTCTCATCTTTGGAGGCCACTGTATTTGTTACTGAGTTCCAGTTAGTTTCTCCATTTTGGCTTTTTTTGGGGGGTGGGGGTGGCCTAAGATAAATTGGAAATAATGAGTCTAAAAACAAGGTAGTTTAAGGAAAATTAAAATTTAGGAACAAGGCTACATTATAAGATGTGATAATTATAATCCTTAAAACCTTATTTATAACTACAAAAATTAATATTTGCACATTAAGAGTAAATGATCTATACACCCCAATGAAAAGACAAGAGATTTTCAGACTGGATAAAAAAAAGTATGATTCAACTATATCCTGCCTACAAAAAACTCATTTTAAGATGAAAGATATAAATGAACTTCAAAAATGGGGGAAAATGTATCATGTTAACAAAATTCAAAAGAAAACTGAACCGACCATATTAAACACAAAATGGATTTCAGAGAAAAAAATATTTCTAGGAATAAAAAAGATTATTTCATAATAGTAAAGAGGTCAATAGAATAACAATCTTAAATATTTGTGCATCTATAAGAGAGTTTCAAACCACACAAAAAGCTCAAAACAGACAAATCCACAGGTACAATCAGTGATATCACCATTATTCTCTCAATAACTAACTGAATACGTAGTCAGAAAATCAGTAAAGATACAGAAAACTTGAACAATACTATCAATTAATTTGGGTCAACTGGCCTTTATAGAACAGTAGAGAAGACTGATATACATTCTTTTCAAGTGCACTTGAAAGTTTCTGAGTCATAAAAAAGTACTTAATATATGTGAAAGATTCAAATCATACAAAGTATCCTCCCTGATTACTCCAGAATTAAATGATCAATAACAGAAAAGACATTTTAAAAGCTAACAAACATTTGGACTAAATAATGTTTCAAGTAATCCTCAGGACCTTTTACACAGTTCATGAGGTTCTCGGGGCAAGTATATCGGGTTGGTCTGCCTTCACATTTTGTCAGAACGCTCTGCTATGATCCATCCATCCTGGGTGGCCCCGCATAGCATAGGTCAGAGCTTCACTGAGTTATGCAAGCCTCTTTGCCACGACCAGGCAGTGATCCATAAAGACTCCTCAAAGTTCCTTGGGCCAGCAAGATCAAATCAGTCAATCTTAAGGGAGATCAACCCTGAATACTCACTGGAAGGACTGGATGCCAAAGCTGAAGCTCCAGCATTTTGGTCATCTGATGGGAACAGATGACTCTTTGGAAAAGACCCTGATGCTGGGAAAGATTGAGGGCAGAAGAAGAGGGTGTCAGAGGATGAGATAGCTGGACGGCATCACCAATGCAATGAACATGAACTTGGGCAAACTCCAGGAGACGGTTAGGGACAAGGAGTCCTGGCATGCTGCAGTCCATGGGATCGCAGAGTCAGACATGACTGGGTGGCTGAACAACAACAACCTACAGGACAGAGGAAAAATCTAAAAGGAAATTAGAAAAGCACTTTGAACCTAATAAACATGAAATATACCAATGTTTGTAAGACATAATTAAAGCAGTACTTAGAGAAAAACTAATACTATGATATGATTATTTTAGAATAGGTCAATATCAATGGATTAGGCCTCACCCTAAGAAAATAGAAAAAGAAGAGTAAACAAAAGCAGAAATCACTGAAATAGAAAACATAAAAACAACACAGAGAAAAATCAATAAAACCAAAGCTGGTTGTTTGAGCAAATACAATAAAAACTGATAAACCTCTAGCTAAATACAGAAAAAAAGAGAAAAGACACAATTATGAGCATCAGGAAAAAGGAGAAGGCACTATAGAAAATGGGGGTATATTATATAACAATTCTATGCCAATATACTTGACAACTTAGAAAAAATGGCCAAATCCCTTGAAAATCAAAAATTAACAAAGTTCACTCAAAAACAGATAACAAAACTAAACAACCTTTTAGGGAACCCTCTTACACTGCTGGTGGGAATGCAAACTAGTACAGTCACTATGGAGAACAGTGTGGAGATTCTTTAAAAAACTGGAAATAGAACTGCCATATGACCCAGCAATCCCACTCCTGGGCATACACACCGAGGAAACCAGATCTGAAAGAGACACGTGCACCCCAGTGTTCATCGCAGCACTGTTTATCATAGCCAGGACATGGAAGCAACCTAGATGCCCATCAGCAGACGAATGGATAAGGAAGCTATGGTACATATACACCATGGAATATTACTCAACTATTAAAAAGAATACATTTGAATCAGGTCTAATGAGGTGGATGAAACTGGAGCCCATTATACAGAGTAAAGGAAGCCAGAAAGAAAAATACCAATACAGTATACTAACACATATATAAGAAATTTAGAAAGATAGTAATAATAATCCTATATGCAAGACAGAAAAAGAGACACAGATGTACAGAACAGACTTTTGGACTCTGTGGGAGAAGGCGAGGGTGGAATGATCTGAGACAATAGCATTGAAACATGTATATTATCAATTGTGAAACAGATCGCCAGTCCAGGCTTGATGCATGAGACAAGTGCTCAGGGCTGGTGCACTGGGATGACCCAGAGGGATGGGATGGGGAGGGAGGCGGGAGGGGGGTTCAGGATGGGGAACACATGTAAATCCATGCCTGATTCATGTCAATGTATGGCAAAAACCACCACAATATTGTAAAGTAATTAGCCTCCAACTAATACAAATAAATGGAAAAAAAAAAAAGTAATAGGAATAAAAAAAATAAACTGAATAACCTTTTATATACTAAAGAAATTAAATTTGAAGATAAAAACCCTCCCACAAAACAAAGTACAAAAAGCTTCCCACAGGAAAAACAATAGGCCCAGGTGGCTTCACTAGAAAAATAGCAGTCCACACACACTCAAAACTGAAGAGAACACTCCCAAACCCATTCTATGCAGCCAGCCTCACTCTGATAGCAAAATGAGAAAGATATTACAACACTAGGTACCAAATCCCTTATGAACACAGAGGCAAAAATTAACAAAACTTAGAGAGGTGAATACAATATATACAAAGGTAATTATCATCCATATAGTTTATCTCAGAAATGTATGGCTGATTTAATATTCAAAAGTCAATGAAATTCACCATATTAACAAGCTAAAAAAAGAAAAACCACCTTAATATATACAAAGAAAATGTTCAACAAAATCCAACACCCATTCATGACAAAAATCTCAGCAAACTAGGAATAGGAGAAAACTTTCTCAAAATGATAATAGAGTATCTTTAAAAAAAATCCACAGCCAACATCATTCTTTATGGAAAGACTATATGTTTTCCCCCAAGAACGGAAATAAGGCAAAAAAGTCTACTCTCACCTCTTTTGTGCAACACTGGCCTACAAATTTTAGCCAACTCAGTAAGGAAAGAAAAAGCAATTAATAAGGAACACAGATTAGGGAGCAAGAAGTACACCTATCTTTCATCACAGCATGCTTGTCTGTGTAGAAACCCCTACGAAGTGTACAGAAAACCTACTAGAGTTAATATTTGAGTTTAGCAAGACTGCAGAATACAAAAATCAGTATACACAAATTAACTTATTTCTACATACTAATCAGAAACTTTAAAAAATTTAAAGACCACTTGAAACAATATTTTAACAAGGACAAATTCTCAAAAAGATATGCAAGACCTCTACAGTAAAAATTATACAACAGTGCTGAGAAAAAAAGTAAATAAGACCTAAATAGGAAAGTATATCATGTTCACAGGTGAAAGACTGTTGTTAAGAGGCAATTCTCCCCAAATGTACATAAAAGATGTCATAAAATTTCAATCAAAACCTAGCAGGCTTTTTTGGTATAAATATCTGGTACAATTCTATAATCTTTATACAAATGCAAAGGATCTAAAATAGCCAAAACAATTTTACTAAAGAACAGAACTGGAGGATTTCTACTACTTTATCTCAAGACTTATTATCAAGTTACAGTAATCAAAATGGTATGGTACTGGTGTAAAGACAGACATCAAAATCAAAACAGAATAGTAAATCCAGAAATATAACCACACATATATGTTCAACTGATTTTGGACAAAGTTATTTAGTATGACAATTTAAATGAACCTACATTTTTTTAAAAAAAGGTATCAGAATAGCTTGATAGCCATACATTTAAAAAAATTAAAAGGAACCTTCCATCTTACCTTATACCATGCTCAAGAAGGAATTCAAAATGGATCATAGACCTAAATCTAAGAACTAAAATAATAAAACTTCTAAAGGAAACATAATCCTAGCAATCTTGGGTTTGACCAAAAAAACACAAGAACTACAAAAGCAAAAATCAATATACTCAACTTCACTGAAATTAAAAGACACAAAAATCAGAAGGAAAGCCACAGAATGGGAGATTGTATTTATAAAATACATGACAAAGAAAAGCTTTGCATCTAGTATATACAGAAAACAACCAATATAATTTTTTTAATGGATAAAAGACTTGAACACTTACTCAAAGAAGAACTACAGAACGCAGATAACAATGTGAAAAGATGTTTGAAATTCCTCATCATTATGGAAAATTATTAAAAGCACAATGACATACCACACATATTGAATGGCAAAAATTAGAAACTGACGATACCACATCTTCACAAGAATGTGTACAAACTGGAATGCTTATGAACTGCTGGTGGGAATACAAAACAGGACCACCACTCTAGAAAAGTTTGACAGTTTTTTAAAAAGCTAAACATACATCTAACAATAAAACCTAGTCATTCCACGTCTAGGTCTTTATGCAAGGAAAATAATTAACAATATATATATTCATTTAAGTCATGTCCAAACATTCACCTTTATGGGAAACACCAATATGTCCATCAGCAAGTAAATGCCTAAACAAATGGAGGTATATACATACAATGGTTTACTACTCAATAACAAGGAAAGACTTATTCATATATATACACCATGTATAAATCTCAATATCATCACACTAAGTTAAAGAAGCCAGACCTTGTCTCCCTCCCCCACAATGAATACATACTGTATAACATTAACATAATATAGAGAGTAATGAACAACAAAGGTGTTAGTTTCATAAAGTTCACCTTTCAGTCAACTGTTTGCTCCCAAATTAGTTTAAACCAGTCATATTTAATAGTGTAATTGCATAAATCAATGATATATGCATGCAAAAAACGAGAGAGTTGTTGCTTTTGTAAAAATCAAGCTGGAAGACTGGGAAGACCCAGCAGATCTAAGATATCTCTTAGATCAGATATCAACAAGACAACACAAAAGACTTGAAGAAAAAAATCTAGAGATCTAGATTGCTTTGCAAAGGTCTTAATTTTCTTTACTACATTTTATAGAAGCCCAAAGTGGACATAAATTATTCCAGATGTGCTTTCTAAAACTGTTATAAGTAGACCCATATTTAAACAAATGCATACATGTATTTTGACTCAAAATAATTAAGGTACAATTCTTACATGCATCAAACAGAAAATAGGGGCTTAATCTCATTGAATAAGAAGGGTTCCCCTAGGGCCTTTTGAATTCACTTTTATTTAATGGAAAAGCTAACAAACTCCTGGAAAAGACAGATTTAAAGCATCAGAAAGAAGAGGAAAAATAATATATAATCTCCCCAGCCAAATGTAACCCTATGAATATCTGCAAACATTTCTTTACTGTCTTTTTTCCATACTTTTAAAAATAGTGATCATAACTTGAACATTTTCATATATTGCCTTTTTCCCCTTAACTTTACAAACATGATAGTTTTCCCCTATTATTGAAAACTTTTATTTGGAACAACTGCAGCTGGTACAGGCTTTGAAAAGTACACACACCAAGGATATACATATTGATGTCTATCTGTACTGAGGGACAAACAAAGTCACTCATTTCCCTTCTTGAGTTGAACAATAGGAATCAAAGATAATATGGATTAAGGAGAGCTACAAATTGGATTCCTTATGAAGATGCCATAGCTAATAAATAATTGCTTCCTTAAAAAAAAAGGCCTGACCTGACCTATTATTTCTCTTTATTCTGATTTATTACCTCAGCTTATTCATATCTATACAAATAGCTTCTCAGAGAAGACTAAGACAACCAGAAGATTGCTGTTACTCAAACAACCACCTTTGGCAATTATCAAAGCATTTCCCACTTCAAAGGAGAACAGTAAAAACAATTACCTATGTGGAGATTTTTAGATGCAGCTTCAAAAACATCTCTCACTTCTGTAAGACAGAAGTATATTCTGAAATTTCATGCCTGGTAGCTAGCGCCTGCTTTTCTAGCTTTGCATTCAAGGGAATCAATAAAATAAATACAATAAAGATGTCAGCAATGATAATGGTGTCAACTAGAAAGCTAAGAACAAGTAGAGCTGTAATGTCCAAAAATGTGAGCAATGACTTTAGCTGCTCTTCATTTTCTTAGTTTCTAGTTCCACATAACAAAAGTAATGCCACATTTCAAAATTATATGACTGAATACTGATATTAATGCCGCTTCTCCTGCTGAGTGTTTTTGCCTATTGATTGTTTATCAAAGATCTTTTCTAAGCCCAATTTTCAATGGTGCTACAAAAATTTTAAAGCATTTTACCTAAGTTGCTCTAAGACTTAAAAATACAAGGGTGCTTTTCAGCTATTTCCAAGTTTTCTAAAATAAATATTATTTTTGGAATCCAAAGAAAATTTCTTCTCAAAGAATGTATTATAGCACAAATATAGTCACCAGCTAAAATTTAAAGAAATACATTTCCATTCATGCATTTTGTGGCTATATATAGACATTTGTTGATAGATATTAAAGCTAATATATAGAAAGACAGAGCTGATATATTTAATAAAATCCCATTTTAAAAGCAGTTTTTATACATATAAACGTACACATCCACTTTTTTCAATGAGAAGGATATCAATTTGGTTCCAAGTGATCACACACAAAGCAATGGATACAGACTAACAACCCAGAATATTATACATCTGACTACTTCAGGATATAGTAACACCAAATTGCTGTTAGTTGGTTCTTCGAATAGGAGAAAAAAAAATGAATCTAAATTTAATAAATTTAGAATAAAAATTTTGATTAAATCATTTAAGCACTTTTATTTGATCTCATAAAATGGTTCAAATTAAAGGTTTAACTTAGAGTCACCTATAAATTAACCACATAGGCTATATTACAAGGCTAACCTTAATAGTTTGAGTTCTCAGATTTTCAGAATTTCTTGCTTTCTATACAGTATCATCAATGGGAAGTAGAATTCATTCTAAGGATACAGATCTAGGTTATTATCCCTTCCCATCAGCCTGTCTCTCCACAAAACGGTACTTAAATTATCACAAAGACACTGCCTTTCTCATATCACTTCTTTCTCTTTTAGTATATTTTGAGTTGATGGCATAATTAATGGAACTGTTTTCTATATGGAAAAATTTGTTACATGCATACCCTTATAAAAAATGGGTCTGCTATTCCATGGGCAAAATTTAATCTTGAAAGGGGGGGAGAGAAGGAGAATAAAATAATAACATGATTCCTCTTAACCTTCAATTTTTTGAGTTTTTTTGGCCACCAAGGAATTCCTTCACCTTCAGTTTAAATGGCCACCATGAAGACAGCACATTTCAGACTTGCTTTTAGCAAACATGTAGTCATTTAATTTTTCATGTGGCATTAAACTTTAAAAAAAAAAAATATGGGAAGGAAATTCCAATTAATCATATACTTTTTACACAGTATTTTATTTAACATATTACCAAACATAAAACATAGCCCATTTGAATCTATGCAATGATGACTACATAAATACACAATTTCAATATATTTGCCATCTTGATACTCCAGCAAAACTAAATACTATACCAACTCTCATAATTTGTTTTGAAGGAAAAAGTCTTATGTGTTTAGTGGGCAATGCAAGAGACACTTCCCCTCTATTTAGCATAGCTAAAATCTAACTACCCCAAAATATTAAAAGCATAGAAAGAAAATGGACTTTCCATGCCTATTTTTAAAATAAGTGCTATAAAAAGAAATAGCAACTCAAAATGGATTAGAGACTTCAATATAAGAATTAAAATCATAAAACTCCTAGACAAAAACACATAGAAGACATCTTCATGGTCTTGGCAATGACTTTGTGTATATAATAGCAAAAGCACAGGCAACAAAAACAGAAAGAGACAAGCAGGACGGCATCAAACTAAAAAGCTTCCATACAGCAAAGGAAAATGACATAGAGTGGGGGAAATATTTGCAAACCATATATCTGATTAGGAATTATTACCCATAATTTATAAGGAACTCCTATAACTCAACACCAAAAATACAAAAATCCCATTTAAAAATGGGCAAAGGACTTGAGTACATGTTTTTCCAAAAAAGACATACAAATTACCAATAGGTATAGGAAAAGACATTCAACATTATTCATCATGAGGGAAAAGGAAGTCAAAGTCACAACGAGGTATCCATACCTGATAGAATAAACATTATGAAGAAAAAAAATCTAGAAAATAATAAGTGTTGATGAAGATGTGGAGAAAATGGAACTGTTGTGCTCTGTTGGTGATGTAGCCACTTATGGAAAACAGTATTGAGGTTCCTCAGAAAAATATGGGAACATGGTATGTTCCACCAACCCCACTTCTGGGTATTTATCCAAAGGAATTGAAATCAGGACAGAAAAAAAGATATTTGTACTCCTATGATCATTGCAACGTGATTCACAATGTCCAAAAGGTAGAAACAACCTGAATGTCCAAAGACAAAAAAAGGGATGATGTGTGATACACACACCAAACTCTACCCACAGGAATACTATTTAGTCATGAAAAAGGAAATCCTGTCATGTGTGACAATATGGATGAACCCGGAGGATGTTACACTAAATAAAATAAAGGACAAATAGTCACAAAAGGACAAACACTACATGATTCCACTTACATGAGGCATCTAAAGTAGTCAAACTGGTAGAAATGAAAAGAGAATGGTAGTTGCCATGGAATTAGAGGAAGAAGAAATGGGCAGTCGCTGTTCAATGTGTCTTATTTCAGTTGTACAAGATAAAAAAAAAAAAGTCCTAGTAGAGATCAGGTGTAAAATTATGCTTATAGTTAACAATTAACAATAATATACTGTATACTTGTTTGCCATGGGGGCTAAAACAAGGTTCATGATTATTTTTACCAAATATTCTTTCCATCAGAAAATTAAAAACAATTTACAACTGTATGTAATTGGAATTATGTTAAATTTATACATTACTAGGAAAGGAAAAAAGCAATATATTCAAGTGATTCAAACATAAAGAAATATTTTTCAGACTATGCAACAAAAAGTCTCAAGAGGTCCTATATCTATCCACCCAATTTCCACCATTCACAATATGTAACCACTATTATTTGTTATCCTTTCAGAGATCATTTTATGCATATATGAGCTAAAATAACTAAATTTTTGACACCAATATTAGAATATATACCTTGTCTTTGTTTCTTTTAAATGTAAATATGTCTTAAAGATTTTCCCACATAGAGATCTTCCTTGTTCCTTTTTATTTTTTAAGGAGCAAGGCATTTTAGTGTAGACATATCATTATTTACTCAATCTTAATGATGAACAGTGAGCTGGTCTCTTTTCTTTGGCCATTAAAAATATTCTAACAACTGGTACATTAAGTTACGGAATTTTTCAGATGCTCAAGAAAAATAATGAGCACTAAAGTCTTTACTGAAACTTTTTTCCCCAACATGTTTGGCTGACACCCTTCAACAGAATTTTCACTTTTCTATAAAATGGAGGGTTAGGGTTAGATAATCTCTATGATCTTTTCTAACACTAATTTTTACCAGATTTTCCAGAACATGAAGTGAGCACAAGATGGCAGAGTATAAGGATGTGTGCTCATCTCCTGCGAGACTCCAAAATTGCAACTCACTACTGAGTTGCGATCCTAAAAGATGATGCTGTTAAAGAGCCGCACTCAACACATCAACAAATTTGGAAAACTTAGCAGTGGCCACAGGACTGGAAAAGGCCAGTTTTCATTCCGATCCCAAAGAAAGGCAATGCCAAGAATGCTCAAACTACTGCACAATTGCACTCATCTCACATGCTAGCAAAGTAATGCTCATAATTCTCCAAGCAAGGCTTCAACAGTACACGAACTGAGAACTTCCAGATGTTCAAGCTGGATTTAGAAAAGGCAGAGAAACCAGAGATCAAATTGCCAACATCCATTAGATCACTGAAAAAGCAAGAAAGTTCCAGAAAAAATCTACTTCTGCTTTATTGCCTATTCCAAAGCTGTTGACTGTGTGGATCACAATAAACTGTGGAAAATTCTGAAAGAGATGGGAATACCAGACCACCTGACCTGCCTCCTGAGAAATCCGTATGTAGGTCAAGAAGCAACAGTTAGAACTGGACATGGAACAATGGATTTGTTCAAATTTGGGAAAGGAGTACATCAAGGCTGTATATTGTCACCCTGCTTATTTAACTTCTATGCAGAGTACATCATGCAAAATGCCAGGCTGGGTGAAGCACAAGCTGGAATCAAGATTGCCGGGAGAAATATCAATAACCTCAGATAAGCAGATGATACCACCCTTATGGCAGAAAGCAAAGAGGAACTAAAGAGCCTCTTGATGAAAGTGAAAGAGGAGAGTGAAAAAACTGACTTAAAACTCAACATTCAGAAAATTAAGATCATGGCATCCAGTCCCATCACTTCATGCAAATAGATGGGGAAACAATGGAAACAGTGACAGATTTTATTTTCTTGGGCTCCAAAATCACTGCAGATGAAGACTGCAGCCATAAAATTAAAACACGCTTGCTCCTTGGAAGAAAGTTATGACCAACCTAGATAGCATATTAAAAAGCAGAGACATTACTTTGCCAACAAAGGTCCAGCTAGTCAAAGCTATGGTTTTTCCAACAGTCATGAATGAATGTGAGAGTTGGACCATAAAGAAAGCTGAACGCCAAAGAATTGATGCTTCTGAATTGTGGTGTTGGGAAGACTCTTGAGAGTCCCTTAGACTGCAAGGAGATCAAATCAATCAATCCTAAAGGAAATCAGTCCTGAATATTCATTGGAAGGACTGATGCTGAAGCTGAAGCTTCAATACTTTGGCCGCCTGAAGCGAAAAACTGACTCATTTGAAGACCCTGATGCTGGGAAAGATTGAAGGCAGGAGAAGAAAGGGACTACAGAGGATGAGATGGTTGGATGGCATCACCAATTCAATGGATATGAGTCTGAGCAAGCCCCGGGAGCTGGTGATAGACAGGGAAGCCTGGTGTGCTGTAGCCCACGTGGTTGCAAAGAGTCAGACAAAACTGAAAAGCTGAACTGAACTTCCAGAATATATCACGTACAATAGTCTTAGCTTCCACTTTCTAACTTTCAATTACTTTTATTCAACTTGTTTTCACTTGACATTTAATTTTGAAATATTGTCATGACAGTAACCCTAAAGGTAGATGTTGCTGCTGTTGCTAAGTCACTTCAGTCGCGTCCGACTCCGTGCGACACCACAGACGGCAGCCCACCAGGGTCCTCCGCCCCTGGGATTCTCCAGGCAAGAACACCGGAGTGGGTTGCCATCTCCTTCTCCAATGCATGAAAGTGAAAAGTGAAAGTGAGGTCGCTCAGTCATGTCTGAATCTCAGCGACCCCATGGACTGCAGCCTACCAGGCTCCTCCATCCATGGGATTTTCGAGGCGAGAGTACTGGAGTGGGGTGCCATTGCCTTCTCCAAAGGTAGATATTAGAATAATATATAAGAGTAAATAAATTACATACATTTATGTTGAGTTTCCAGGATGGAACCCCAAACTCAAAATGCATGAACTGTCAAATATTTCATTATACTTAAAATAATTATTTCATTGATAGTGATGGACTTTGCTCATCTGTACATTCATTGATACACTTCACTATTTTTCTTAGCAGTAAAAGACTCATTATGAGATAACTGCTGAGTGTTAAGGACACAGCATATTTTCAAAGAAGAGACCAAAGCCATCTTGATCAAATGGATGATCATGACCTAAGCAAACATAAATTGAAGTTTTTTAAACTGCAATATTATGAGGGAGTATAGTTAAGTCTATGGCTATTAATAGGTAAAATTCCATTGGTTAAAATATATTCATCACTAATTCTATAAAGTTTTTCATTGCTTCTTCTCCCATAAAAATATCCAAAATCAAATTCTTAGATGAATGAATAGAACACTGACCAAGAAAGAAGCTCCCAATAAAATGTTAAATGAGAAAAGAACCCACAAAAAGAATACAGACAGAGGATCTCGATTTTACTAAAAATAAAAATTACACACATACACACAAAGACACATAATATCTTGTGAGTAAAAACTGGTACTATCGCTCTGAGGGCAATTTGGCAACATAACAGCATAAGCCCCATGCCAAGCAATTTTATTTCTAGGTACCTACTAGAAAAGCATTTGCTTGTGTGTACAAAGAAACATGAATCATAATGTTGACAGCTGAACTGTTTATAATTTGTTTAAAAAAAAACTGGATAGAAGCTAAAAGTCCATTAGCAGAATAAATAAGTGCGTATATGCTACACAGTAGTTAAAAAAACTAGATTTAGAAATATCAACATGGCTAGATGTTAAAACTATTGAGTGAAAAATGCAAACTACAGAATCACAATACACTATGATAAACATCTCTGCAAATAAATATAACTATTTTTTCTATGGTTACATACATATGAATAAAAATATTGACCAAAATATACTAGATGAATATACATCCCATATATAATAGTTATGTTAGCTCTGTAAGAAAATTGCTTCCCAGGAGGCAGAACCTGCCTGCCAATGCAGGAGATATAAGAGATGCCAGTTCAATCCCTGGGTTGGGAAGATCCCCTGGAGGAGGGCATGGCGACCCACTTCAGAATTCTTGCCTGGAGAATGCCATGGACAGAGGAGCCTGGCGGCTACAGTCCACTGGGTTGCAAAGAGTCAGATATGACTGAAGTGACTTAGCACACACACAAAAGAGAAATAGATGAGAATTGGGATGGTGTCAAAATAAACTTTAGCATTATTTGAAATTACCTATATTTTAGGAATTATTTTGAAAAATGTAGCTATATTTAAAAGTCTGGAAGTAAACATGCCTGTTAATATTTGATAATTTTCACAGCAGTGATTTATCTCCTTCTTTGTACTTTTCTGTATTCTTTTAATTTCTAAAATGTTAAGAGAAAAATACTGAAGACAACTTATTGGACCACATTTACTCATACAAACATGCAGAATAAATGGAAAGAATAGATTACATTTTAACTTGTGTTTTTCAAAAGCAAGATACAGTGAGTAATTATAACAGTTACTCAACTCAAACCAACTTTGCAATCTTCAATGGTTAGCGCACATCACAGGGAGATATTTTTCATTTTTGAAGCAAAAGAGAACTATCTCCAAGACTTTTACAAATCACAATATAATTAGCAAACATTCAGGTACCTCTTTTACAACTAGAAAATGAGCACATTCAAATAACAAAAAAGCAAAAGTTTGGAGCTCATAAAGAAAATGTCAGTATATCCATGAATGTGATTAAATTAGACAATGAGGGAAACAAATACATTTATATTATTCATTTCACTGGAACAGGAAAAACATTTCAATTACCAAAATGAGTAACACTTCATTTAACAAATATTGTTGGGAAATGAAGTGACATATACAAGTGAATTTTCTAGATAACTGGAGCTTATCTGTTTAAAATCAAAACCTTTCAATTTAACCATTCAAATAAAAACCTCTCAAAAATCACATACTTCACTGTGGTTTAAAACACATATTGAATACATCCAAGGTTTTCCTTAAAAGATATAGGTCAGCATTCATTCATTCACTCACTCATTCTGCAAATAAGATTTGTTTCCAAGGAGTTTGCAATACAAATATTCAAGATTAAACAATCTAAGATAATTTTACAGTTAGTTCATCAACTGAAAAATAAAATTCTACAAAAAAATTAAATATCTAAGTACTTCATCCCTGTATTATCTCCCACTTCTTCCCTAAATAAACCTTCCAGTCAAACTATCAGTCTCCATCAGGTAGTCTATGTTTTTACATCTTTGAGCCTTTGCTCAGTATTCACTCCACTTGGAACATCCTCCCTCTGACAGCTATTAGAAACCTACTGATCCTTTAAAGTGAGTGAAGTTGCTCAGTCGTGTCCGACTCTTTGCGACCCCGTGGACTGTAGCCCACCAGGCTCTCCGTCCATGGGATTCTCCAGGCAAGAATACTGGAGTGGGTTGCCAGTTCCTTCTCCAGGGGATCTTCCCAGCCCAGGGATCGAACCCAGGTCTCCCTCATTGCAGGCAGACGCTTTAACCTCTGAGCCACCAAGCCATCTCAAATTTCAACTACATTGTGAATGGTATTTCTTATCTTCCCAATTAAACCAACTGTGCTAAAAATGTAAGATATTCACTTTCCTGAACAATCTGTTTTACAACAGTACTGGAAGTTGAATTTTATATCCTGCAGGAAGATGAAGATTTATACAAAAAGTATTAATTGAGTAACAGGGTCATACTCATACTCCTCACTTGTAAAATACAAGCAGCAGCAAACTTGCAAGGTTACTGTGAAATGTACAGCTTATACGGTGTCTATAAGCAATGGTGGATACACAGTAGATGTATGAAAAAAAATGCATAACTGCTCCTGAATAATTCGTCTCCCAGTATATACTGTATATTGGCTATTTTCCTATAATTCTAACATTTGCAGTATAAAGAATTTGCATTTTCATTTATCATGGCATAACTTACTATGACCTTCACTGGTATCACATTAAGCTGTCATTACCATAAATTCAATTTTTGTTTCAACACTTTCAAACAAATTAAAGGGTAGGTGGTCCACTCAATTTTTACTCTGATCAAGATTAAGAACTACTTCTTTATCTTTGAAAGCTAATAATCCTTTTATATTTGCCAAATACTACTCACTAGACAGGTAAAACAATCTGTTCAGCTACTGTGTCTCAACTGATAAACCACTTTTCCACTTCTTTGTTATACTTAAGCTCATAATTGCTCAATGTGGTACTGAATATTGCTATTCACTATAAGGAATTGTAAGTCCACTCAACACAGTACAATAATGGCATTATAGAAACTAAAAACTTAACCATTTTAAATTAAAATTAGCATTTAAGAGTCAGAGAAAGAAGATAAGTTCAGAGTTCTACTGTGGAGCTACTGGGAGGGCATTTCATTCTCATACTAAAGCGTCTTAGTAGTAACTGTGTGACAGTCTTGGAACTCCACGAGAAAACTCATATTCCCTTCTAGCAAAGATTCTTTATTACCTATTACTTCTGAGTACCCAACGGGGTTTTTGGACTTCATCCATTCTAGTTTGCCAATTATGTATCAGTCATCAGAGGAATATTTATGGATAAAATGATATGATGTCAGATATGCTACAGTGGGGGAGGTACAGATGAAGCAAGATTCTGTGTGAGCTGATTAGTTGCGACAGCTTAGTGGTATAGAGATTCATCTTACTATTATGTATGTCTTGTAAATGTCCATAATAATTCAAAAATATATATAATCTCAGCTTCCACAATTTATTAAAACATTTAAATAATGGCATTTATCATTATTTTTCAACCCAGAGGCTCATCATGATTAGAAGACTGGGTTTACAACACATTAAATGGATTAGAAAAAAAGCAAAGATTGGGAATGAGTCAGATGAAAGGAAGGAAATTATTTTTATAAAGGGCAGTAATCACAGATGGTCAAATTGAACCAGCTGTTCATCCAGAAAATCTGTGGGAGTTAATCTGGAGCCTATTCAAAGCTTAATTATACTGGTCTTTCATATATACATTTCATAGCTTTTTAGGCCAAGAATATCTGTTATTGGGACTACTTTCACTGTCAAAATAATTGAAAAAAAAAAAGGCAATAAAAGGAAAAGAAAAGCCAAATGCATTTTTTTTTATTAAAAACAAGAAGTCAGACTAGATAAATAGTAAGCAGGACTATGAATAAAGAGAATACTGATTACTTTGGAAATTAACCTCTGCCACTAAAAAGCTGTCACTGCCAATATAGAATAATCTATGAATATCTGCTCCAAGATAAAATAATTTGTCATAATAATTTATAAAAGGATCAAAATAACAAACAAGAAAGCCTCAAATTTATCAATAACATAAACAAAGATGTCTTAAATTTATCTTAAAAGTTAGTGGTTAAAATTAAACCTTCAATTAAATTAGCATTTTAATATTCAAGTCCATTTTTGACTTTTAACATATAAAATTATGCAGGGCTGGGAAAGAGAACTTACATACCACAGTTATTTCAAAAAAGATTAATTTTCATTCAATACTGTTTATAATGCTATCTTCAAAAACAAAGAAGTTTGTAAATTTATAAGCTTCTATATCATATAATCAATTCAAATGTTTCTCTATGATACTGAAAAATTTCTCATAAGCCTGATATTCTTAGTCCACTCATGAACAAACCTTTTCATATGAGCTATTTGCAGAACAATGTTTACTGATTAACGAATACATTTAAGAGCAACTATTTTCTTAATTTTCTCTAGCTATCATTACTGGAGTCTTATTTAAATAGGACTTTTTTACATTTTAAAACTGCTTTACAATCATTTTAAAAAATTAACCATGTGTAATTCAATTATCTCTTGTAACCATGAAAGAAAAATGGTGCACTGAAGCAGTAAAGTATGCCATAAAATATTGGAATTATAATATCATGGTGGTACAGTGGAACATTTTCCATCTTAGAAGAAAAGTGAAAGAAAGTGAAAGTGAAGTCGCTCAGTCGTGTCGGACTCTTTGTGATCCCATGGACTGTGGCCTACCAGGCTCCTCCATCCATCGGATTTCCCAGGCAAGAATAGTGGAGTGGGTTGCCATTTCCAACCAACACCTAAACTTTCTCATGTGTTCTTTAAAAAAATGGTCAGACAACGTTTTTAACCTTTCAAACTTTGTCATCTCCACTATCTAAGCAATATTCTTCTGTCCATTATCATCTTAAATAGTATTTCAATCGCAGTTTAAATCAGTAAATTTTAAACAAATTTATATTAAGTATTCAGTCAGAATTAAGAACTAGGAAAGATCTTAGAGAAGTGCTACTCAAAGTGCCCACCTCAGACCAAATAAGGACCTTGCACATGAGTGTAAATCAAATTCACTACTTCTTTAACCAAGTCTTCTACAAAAAAAAATTAGCCAAATTAAACAGCGTACTCATGCTTTAGCTGATGTGCATCCTGGCACAAGCTCCACATATCCTTGTGGACTGGCAATAAATAGTTCAAAGACTGGCAGACAGTCTGTAAACCACACTCAGAAGCACTGTCTTTGAGATCAACTGGTTCAGTAGATCTTAACCCAGGCTCCATATGAGAATTATTTGGGAAACTTTAGAAAATGTGAACACCTAGGATTCACCTTCAGAGATTCTGACTGACTTACTGGGTTTTGGTTTACGGTAGGGCATAACCAAGCCCACTGGGGCATATTTCTGCTGATCTAGACCCATTTCATTCTACACATGAAAACAGAAACTTAGAGAAACAAAAAACTTACTCTTAGTTTACAAGACCAGAGAACCAAAGAACCGACATTCAATACAAGACACTTTCCACTATATCCCATACTTAAGATCAGTTACAATTATTACAGCACCATTTTATATTCAGGATACTACGGGAACAAAAACATTAACTTTCTGCTGTCTTATTAATAAAGTAAGGAATGACAAAGTATAAGTATTACAGGGTTAAATTTAGGTCACTTGAAGAATTAATATCTTCCTCAAGATATTAATTAACTTCTGTTACTTAGGAAAAATTTAAAAAAAATTAGTAAGTTGTTTTAGAACAACTACAAATATTCCTTATAGACAAGAACATATCTCAGTGAAAAGGAAGGGTTAACAAACAACAGTGGCTTCAGTGGGAACTGCATAACTAAGTGAAGTTTAACGGAGAGGACTAGTTGTAACAGAGCTGTGTATCTTAATTATATCAGCACATCAGCTGTGGATACCAGTATCTGGGGGAAAAAATGACTTTTTTCAAAAATACCAAACTATTCTTAATAAAAAATGCAATCATAAACTATTGGCTCGCTATTGTAAAGGGGGATAAGAGAGCATCTTTTTTTAAACACGTTATCTTTTAAATCATAAAGACAGCTGTATCTCTGTAAGTCCACTGTGCTCTAACTGCAAGAAAAAAAACCCACACTAGTAATTTTACTCAAGTGATAAGGCTGTGATTGCAAAAACAAAGTCAAATTTTAGATTATAATTTTTTATTCATTTACATTCTGCAAATCTTAATACCTGAAGAATCACAGTTAATAAAGAAAGGAAAGGTTTTCAAGAGACTCATGAAACTTTAGGTTAAATTTTTAACAGAGAGTTGAGGCGTTGGGGGTGGGTAGTAAGTTGTGTGGAATTTTCAGTGAACTCAGTAATCATCCTGAAAAGAACACATCTTAAATCACTGATACAAAGTATATGCACAGTTAAGTCCCTTCTAGAGACAAAAGAATTTCAAAAATGCAAGTTTCTTTTTTTTCTCTTTCTTTTTTCATTTATTTTTATTAGTTGGAAGCCAATTACTTTACAATATTGTAGTGGTTTTTGCCATATATTGACATGAATCAGCCATGGATTTACATGTGTTCCCCATCCCAATCCCCCTTCCCGCCTCCCTCCCCATTCCATCCCTCTGGGTCTTCCCAGTGCACCAGCCCTGAGCACTTGTCTCATGCATCCAACCTGGGCTGGTGATCTGTTTCACCCTTGATAGTATACTTGTTTCAATGCTATTCTCTCAAAACATCCCACCCTCGCCTTCTCCCACAGAGTCCAAAAGTCTGTTCTGTACATCTGTGTCTCTTTTTCTGTTTTGCGTATTGAGTTACCGTTACCATCTTTTTAGATTCCATATATATGTGTTAGTATACTGTATTGGTCTTTATCTTTCTGGCTTACTTCACTCTGTATAATGGGCTCCAGTTTCATCCATCTCATTAGAACTGATTCAAATGAATTCTTTTTAATGGCTGAGTAATATTCCATGGTGTATATGTACCACAGCTTCCTTATCCATTCGTCTGCTGATGGGCATCTAGGTTGCTTCCATGTCCTGGCTATGATAAACAGTGCTGCGATGAACACTGGGGTGCACGTGTCTCTTTCAGATCTGGTTTCCTCGGTGTGTATGCCCAGGAGTGGGATTGCTGGGTCATATGGCAGTTCTTTTTCCAGTTTTTTAAGGAATCTCCACACTGTTCTCCATAGTGGCTGTACTAGTTTGCATTGCCACGAACAGTGTAAGAGGGTTCCCTTTTCTCCACACCCTCTCCAGCATTTATTGCTTGTAGACTTTTGGATAGCAGCCATTCTGACTGGCGTGTAATGGTACCTCATTGTGGTTTTGATTTGAAAAATGCAAGTTTAAACATGAAAGGAACATATAACTGTGATACTAAAATATAATAATAGAGATATTCCACAGCTTTCAGTGCCACCTCTTAAGCTACTGTCTCTTAATTCCAAATTTACCCTTCTCTACTCTGCCCTGTGATCCTGAGGCTGGAGATCTACAAATGACATTTGCTCATTCAACCCTCCAATACCTATGCAACCAATTACCTATATTAATTCCCTCTGTTAAAATGCATAGTGCATTTCTGTTTTATTGACGGAACCCTAGCTGGTACCATCTCTACTGTGATACTTGTAGCCATTTAACCTTAAGTAATCACCTTAATTGGAGAATATATCTTTCATTATTAAAATATACGTTAAGCATGATTAGCACACTATAGGGATATTCACTAAATGTATACCTAAAACAATATGTAAAATAAAACATACAAAATATCAGCTTTAGAATGAACGGTATAAACCAAGCAGTATAAAATAACACCATACTGAACAGCTCAGTTCAGTTCAGTAGCTCAGTTGTGTCCGACTCTTTGCGACCCCATAAACTGCAGCACGCCAGGCCTCCATGTCCATCACAAACTCCCGGAGTTTACCCAAACTCATGTCCATTCAGTCAGTGATGCCATCTAACCAACTCATCCTCTGTCGTCCTCTTCTCCTCCTGCCCTCAATCTTTCCCAGCATCAGGGTCTTCTCAAATGAGTCAGCTCTGGAGTTTCAGCTTCAGCATCAGTCCTTCCAATGAACACCCAGGACCGATTTCCCTTAGGATGAACTGATTGGATCTCCTTGCAGTCCAAGGGACTCTCAAGAGTCTTCTCCGACACCACAGTTCAAAAGCATCAATTCTTCTGTGCTCAGCCTTCTTTATAGTCCAACTCTCACATCCATACATGACTACTGGAAAAACCATAGCCTTGACTAGACAGATCTGTGTTGACAAAGTAATGTCTCTGCTTTTTAACATGCTGTCTAGGTTGGTCATAACTTTCTTCCCAAGGAGTAAGCATCTTTTAATTTCATGGCTGCAATCACCATCTGCAGTGATTTTAGAACCCCCCAAAATAAAGTCAGCCACTGTTTCCACTGTTTCCCCATCTATTTGCCATGAAGTGATGGGACCGGACGCCATGATCTTAGTTTTCTGGACGTTGAGCTTTAAGCCAACTTTTTCACTCTCCTCTTTCACTTTCATCAAGAGGCTCTTTAGTTCTTTTTTACTTTCTGCCATTAGGGTGGTGTCATCTGCATATCTGAGGTTATTGATATTTCTCCTGGCAATCTTGATTCCAGCTTGTGCTTCACCCAGCCCAGCGTTTCTCATGATGTACTCTGCATATAAGTTAAATATACAGCCTTGACGTACTCCTTTTCCTCTTTGGAACCAGTCTGTTGTTCCATGTCCAGTTCTAACTGTTGCTTCCTGACCTGCATACAGGTTTCTCAAGAGGCAGGTCAGTTGGTCTGGTATTCCCATCTCTTTCAGAATTTTCCACAGTTTATTGTGATCCACACAGTCAAAGGCTTTGGCATAATCAATAAAGCAGAAACAGATGTTTTTCTGGAACTCTGTTGCTTCTTTGATGATCCAGCGAATGTTGGCAATTTGATCTCTGGTTCCTCTGCCTTGTCTAAAACCAGCTTGAACATCTAGAACTTCACAGTTCACGTATTGCTGAAGCCTGGCTTGGACAATTTTGAGCATTACTTTACTAGCCTGTGAGATGAGTGCAACTGTTTCCTAGTTTGAGCATTCTTTGGGACTGGAATGAAAACTGACCTTTTCTAGTCCTGTGGCCACTGCTAAGTTTTGCGAATTTGCTGACATATTGAAAAGAGTTCCTATTTTAATGACAACAATGACCCCTAACTGAGAGCTCAATATAACATGGTGTTGGGTACTTTACCTTTTCTTAATCCTTATATCACCATTCTAAGATACATTATACTTGTTTTATAATTGAGGAATTTTTAAAGTTACTTTTTGCCCAAGGTTATAATAGTAGCACAGCATTCAAATTCAGATTTGAATCTTCTTGATGCTAAAAAAAGGAATAAATCTCTCCTTTTCACCGCTATTCCTGACAGGAATCTCTGTACAAACTCTTGCTACCAAATGTGTTTATAACAATGCTCTTTCAATTGTTAATAGCTATTAGCAAGTTGGTCTGAAATCTGTCTCCCTATATCTTCTATATCCATTAGCCATACTTTTGTCCTTTGGAGAAACACTGAACTTAAATTAATGCCTACTAATGACATCTCTTAAAATATTAAAGACTCAACATGTCTGCCCTTGGTCCTGTTTTCTCTTTCTCTAGTTTCTCCAGTGGCTCTTCACTTCTTAGCTTCTCAAAGATGGAAACGTCCCTGTAGTATGACCCCAAAGACACATTTAAATCAAAATCCTGGAAACGGAATAATGTCCTAAGTACAGGAGAATGCCTACTGCTTGAAGAAAACAGGAACACAAATATGTTAGTGATTCAATCATCCTTAGTCTGTTTTACATGTGGAATTCTGTATATCAAATTTTCTTACAGACATGCACGTTAAAAGGCCCACTCACTTATTCCATTCAACATATCCTTCTTTTGCACCTAGTAAGAACTAGGTATCATGCAAGCTGTTAAAGAGACATAACTAAGACACATTTCTTGTCTTTAAGAAATTCAAAGTCTGGCACTGTCAAGGTACTAGCATGTGTCTCAGTTTCATTCTCTTCATGTAAGCACAGGAACAGGCATTACTTTTTATGCAAGTAATAGCATATTATACATACTGTTCTAAAACCCACTTTTTAATCACAGCTTGACAACATTACACATCAGTTTGTGTAAGTGGTTATTCTTGACAGCAGCACAGTATTCCTCAGAAAGCATCAACTATAACTTATTTAACCAATGATCTGTTAATAAACATTTAAAGTGTCTTACAATTTCTTTTATGACAAACAATTGCTGCAATCAATAACCTTGTAAACACATCACTGCAAGGTAAGAACACACACATCACACATACCTCAGACATCAACCAGCTTTCTGAGTTTACTGCCTGTGTCACAAGACATACCCACTGATACCAGCTATCATCACATGTTTCCATCCCACTTCAGGTAACCTTCCTTCCACCACTCCACAGTAACTCACAGGGTACAACTCTTTTAGGACCCACTTCCACAAGCAAACTTCATCTTCTCTTCAAGGCAAAGTACTGTATTGATTTTAGTATAACTGTTTTACACACGTAACATATGTTACAATTTTATTAGAATCATATATTTTATGTGTGCCACTGATGGAAGTTTTTGAGCATTATGCCTCTAGCCTCATTTTTCTTGCAAGCCATGTTCGCCTAGTGCAGTGATTTTTAGGAACACATGCCAAATTATGGAAAAACTGACTGTACACTCTCAAAACAATGCATGAGGATAAAGTAGTGTACTGGAAATATTTTAAATCTTATTGGGTTGGCCAAGAAGTTTGTTTGGGTTTTCTGTAACATGGAAAAATCAGAGGGAACTTTTTGGCTAACCCAATAATATGATAGGCAACCCACCCACTCCAGTATTCTTGACAGGAAAATCCCATGGACAGAGCAGCCTGGCAGGCTACAGTCCATTGGGTTGCAGAGTTGGACACGACTGAGTGAGCATGCAAACACACAAAAAGTATCTTAGAGTTAGCTTGCATTTAAATTATATTTTCAGTATGAAGAAAAATTATCTTCAACAAATAAAAATATATATTATCTACTTAATGAAACTAGTTCATCAAATTAAAATAATCTCTGTCAAAACAGATCTATTGACTTTAGCCATTCTATTATTTTTCCTTTCTAATCTTTCAAAAGAATTTTGGAAAGCCTGTTTATCTCAAAGCACAAAACTGTGTTACCTATGGACAGTTCTATGATCTTGCACTCCACATGTTATAAGAAATAGGACACCATTTTCTTACTGGTTAAGTGAAAAGACAACTTTTGGTTGAAATATACAGAGTTGATGGATCTCTAATATCACCAATTACACAAAAATAATATGCCAACTATCAACTTCAGATTTTTTTTGTTTAAGAATTATGAACAGGACAAGCAAGCTAAGTACTCTGGCTTATAAGGCTATAATTCTTCATTATCCCAAATATGGATTCATCAAAGAAGTTGGAATTTTTGTAGAGCAAGCAATTATTGGCTGGGAGGACTCAATATCATGTAGTCTCTGAACAAGGTCTAAATTGTGTGCTTCTTGAAAACTCAAAACAAGCATGCTAGGAATGAGAGGAGGACATATCTATAAGGCTGGTGGGATGGGCCTACAAGGAATCTATTTGTATGTAATGAAAGAACATGCTACTAAAGACAAATCAGCGGAAACCTTCAGGTAAACTCTCCACTAAATCCCTTAAATTACCCCTTAAGTAACTTCCTAGCCAGTATGTGGGCGGCGGGGAAGCCACCCTAAATAGGCAGCAAGCTACAGTTAGGAAACAAAGGACCTTGATATTAAAGCTGGGGCTTGTGGGGGAGGGCAAGACTCTTGGGTGTATCTTTACAGAATGTTTATTGTCACATTTCATTTGTATGAAGTCTAAAGATCTTGTTATGGGCTTAACTGTGTCCTCCCTGTGATGATATAATTTATATACGATAAATTTAAATTCAATCGACCCTTGAACAACATGGAGATTAGGGGCACTGATCCTTATGCAGTTGAAAATGCACATATAACACAAAGTTGGCCTTTCTTTTCCGTGGTTCCTCTGTATTCACAGTTCTGCATCCATGGTTCAACCAACCATGAATTCTGTAGTGTTGTTATCATTCACTATTGAAAAAAACTGCCATATAAGTGGACCCGCTAGGTTCAAATACATGTGTTCAAGTGAAAAGTGAAAGTGTTAGTCATTCAGTCTTGTTCGACTCTTTGCAACCCCACAGACTGAAGCCCACTAGGCTCCTCTGTCCAGGCAAGAATACTTGCTCTTCTCCAGACAAGGATACTGGAGTGGGTAGCCATTCCCTTCTCCAGAGGATCTTCCCGACCAGGGATCTGAGCCATGAGGGAAGCCCTGTGTTATTCAAGGGTTAATTGTAAATATTTGGTCTTCACCCCAGCTCCTGGCCAGAGCTCCTAAAACCCTTATAATTTCCTAGGTGAAAAGAATGAAAGGAGCATCTTTTGTTAAAACATCTGGTCTTTTGTCCTCTATTTCTGAAACAGCTCCAGAACCTTAATAAAGGTGAAAAGAGTCTCTTATGTTATTTATAATAAACCCTTTAAAACCACATTTGAGTATTCGTTAATGAGGTGATTTTTGGAAAGCACCTAGGCAACCTCGGGACGGTGCCTGGTTGTCAGGGGAATCTGGGGAGGGCTGGAGGTAACCGCCGATGATTTAATCACTCATACCCATGGAATGAGGTCCACATTAAAACAAACAGAAACCTAACCGACGGGGTTTGAATACATGGAGGAGCTAGCTGGGTGGCTGGCGCACCTGGAGAGGGCATGGAACTCCACATGCCTCCCCATTCCTTATTCCATCCATTGCTTTCATTTGGCTTTCCTGAATTGTATCTCTTTCTAATAAACCAATAATCAAGTAAGTCAACATTTTCTGAGTTCTGTGAGCCATTCTAGCAAATTATCAAACCTGAGGAGGGGATGTGGGAACCTTTAAGGGTGGTGACAAGTGATCTTCTGACTGGCAGGAGGAAGGTGGGTGGAAGCAGACCTGTATGACTGATGCTAACTCCAGGTAGTTAGTATCATAACTGAATTTTACTACACCCAGCTGGTGTCTGGAGTTAGAAAACTGGCTGGTGTGGACAAGCTCACACACTTGGGATCAGTAGTGTAGAAGAGCAGTGAAGGCAGGAGAGCTGTCTCCTTTCACCCCTAAAATTTGTACGTTGAAGTTCTAACCTCAGTACCTCAGAATGTGACTGGGTTTGCAGATAGAGTCTTCAATTCAGTCACTCAGTTGTGTCTGACTCCTTGCGACCCCATGGATTGCAGCATGCCAGGCTTTCCTGTCCATCACCAACTCCCAGAGCTTGCTCAAACTCATGTCCATCAAGTTGGTGATGCCATCCAACCATCTTATCCTCTGTCATCCCCTTCTCCTCCTGCTTTCAATCTTTCCCAGCATCAGGGTCTTTTCCAATGAGTCAGTTCTTCCCATCAGGTAGCCAAAGTACTGAAGTTCCAGCATCAGCCCTTCCAATGTATATTCAGGACTGATTTCCTTTAGGATTGACTGGTTTGATCTCCTTGCAAGGGACTTTCAAGATAAGAGTCTTGAAAGAAGTAATTATGGTAAAATGAGGTCATCTGGGTGGGCCCTAATTCAAGTTGACTGGGATCTCTTTAAAAAGAGGAGATTAGGACACAGACAAGCACTTTCTGAAGACAGAGGGAAAAGACAGATATTGTAAAGATGAGGGGAGAGATCTCAGGCAAAAAATCAATGCTGCTAACACCTTCATCTTAGTTCTAGCCTCCAGAACTGTAAGAAAATAAATTCCTGTTGTTTAAACCACCCAAATTGAGGGAATTTGCTATGGCAGCCCTAGCAAACTAATGCAGACAATAAAACAAGGGACAATTAAAAATTAATCAAATTAACTACAGTATCTAAAATGTTTGAAACTCAGGAAACTTAGTGCTGTGTTGTGATTAAGAGTGCTGTAGCACACTGATTCACTTCAGCACTGCATCTAGTGGAGCAGGAAGAAAATTCGCAAATGACCAGAGAGCTGCTACTCAGACCTGAGAACAGGAGACACATCTGTAACAGTGGGCTAGAGGCAAACACACTCCGTGGGAACTAAAAACCATGGAATTGCCCAATACTTTATGACACAATAAGGACCATCGTTTTTATCTCCTTTCTTCTGCCCCTCAATTTTAGAGTCAAAGAGATTTGAAACAGCTATAGTTCCATGTGACAAGGAAAATGATTTCTATTTAATAAATGTGAACATACTCTCAGAATAAAATTTAGCAAAAATTATAATAAAAATCTCAAAACAGCCCGACCCCCAGAGTTAAGCCATACAAAATAATGTATGAAACAAATAGAAAAAAAATTTTTTAAGATATTCAAAAGAACTCTGTCTCCCTGACTGCTCAGCTTCCATTATTAGTATCCATGTGAGCAAACTGATCAATTTCTATGGAAGTCAGAAAAAAGCTTTTACTGTTGACAGCACACACACACACATTGAATAGCAGATGCTGTCATCAAATTGTAGCATTCAGTTACTCTGCTTTGAAATTAAGTGAAGTACTTGTTTAAAAATGTTTTCTCATTAGAATATACAATGATCATTTTAAATTCTATCTGCCATAATAGGACATTTCTATCACACTGCAATCTGGACTATGCTATAAACACTATTGTACTTGAACAGATGGAAATCATAAAGTGATATTTAGCTACTGATTTCCTGTCATATAGTTTTGCAAACTGAAAAAAAGAGAAATCAACATTTGCAATCAACTAAAAACAAAACACTATCTAGTACGCTAAAGACAGGCTAATGTGACATAAGAATATAAATGCTTTTAACTTAATGAACTGTGGCTTTCAAGGAAAAAGAAAATATTAAAGTGATACCTCACAAAGTTAGTCAAGACTGTGAGGTGTGGCAGCAGGGCTCAGGGAAGGAAAGAGGAGATATATGCCTGGTATTGTGCACAACAGTTTCAACAGATCAAGTGATAGATTGAATGTGTTCTAGTGAACTTACCATTAAGTTAAGAAATAGCCAAAGGTATTAAGGAATACTCTTTGAACTTTAGAGCTTTAATTTCTTTACAAATAGGGAGATGATACATACAACCTACTTTATAAAATCACAAAAGAAATTAATAAATTTATGCCCAGTACTATATAATGCCAAGTGATTTTAATTCCATGGAGGGTTTTTTTAAATCTCATTGGTAGATGAACATCTAAACTATTAACCACACAACATAAGTTCACACAGCAGACTGGCTACTAGGAAGTAAAGAAAACATAAATGAATATAAACATAGCAGATATAAGGAGCAACCACTACCCCCAGGACTGAAATAAAGAGACCAGAAAATAACCCCACATCCCATGGCTTCCTAAGATCTAGTGTTGGAATAAGGAAAGCCATTCATGGGGAGGTGTCTTACAGGAAGCAGTCCACTGTGAAACCACCCAGAAGCTGCTGGCTCCATGTACTGCAGAAGTCAAATGCAGTTACTGCAGCAAGGGTAGCAGCAGAGGTACTCTGCTAGGAAACAGCCAGATGTGTGGAGGTGGGAGTGGTACAGCACGCAGGAAGAAGCTCCCGGTTATCAGGTGTTGCTGACCAGCATGTACTGCAGAAGTCAGAGAAGCTGCAAGCACTCCAGAACCATGAAAGACCCCTTCCTCCTTCAGTGTGACTGTGCCAGCACCTTCAACCTGACAAAACCTGACACTGTGCTGGCAGGCAAAGGAGAAAACATCTAAAGGGTTCACCTCATTTTTTCCAGACCAGCCAATGAAGGGTGACTACAGAGTTGAGAGGTAAGAAATTGATGAGTGGGACCCTCAGCTAGAATTCCAAACTGCTGTACATTTCACCTTGAAAACTAAACACGTAAGTGAAAGAGTCAAGGATGGAAAACCCTAGATAGAATTCATTCCTTGAACCTCAATTTCCCTAATAATGAAGGAACAACCATTCATATTTGACTCCTTTGAGTGGGACAGATTAATAAAATACAAAATCTGAAGTTTCCAATTTGGAGCCTGTTTTCCCTCTGAAACTTAGGCTGAGACAGGGGAAAAGGATATACTAGTTAAAAAACACACAAACAAACAAAAACATGTACCTTATATCTAGTTACTATGCAAAGAACTGTTTTTACCAGGTCTCATTGAAACCTTTTGCTGACCTAATGTTTCCATTCCCTTTTGCCAAGCACAGCCAAGCAAGAGTAGTTAATGTTTAGAATATTCTCCTTGCCGAGTAGGTATAACACACTGGTTATAATAGTTCAACTCTAGGATACAATAAAAATGAATAAAATGATCATTTAAAATAGAGAAAAAGACATAGAAACTACTAATGAAAATTTTGTTACTGGTTCCTTTCACTCCCAATTTTAGACTCCTGGCCTAGAAACTTTATTCACTCCCACACTGATGACTAAATCTTTATCTCTAGCCTAACTTCTTTCCTAAATTTCAGGCTTGTAGATACCTTAAATACAACATATCACGTTGAAATGACCAAGTATCTAGAAAATGTGGTAAAAACTGACACCTCCACCTCCTTTGTCAAAGAAAGAAAACCTGAAAAAAGAAAAACAAAAAATGATAACCATGAAAGAAACTAAACTGGCAATGAAAAATTTCCACCATCTTTACATGAACACACACCTTGCCTCAAAAGTATTCTGAAAGATGACTTCCTCCCAAATAAACTTTTAGAAACTTTTCATATGTCAAATTATATATTGAACAATGTCCTCAACAATAGTTTTCAGGCAAATAAAGGGATTCACAAAGCTGGTTTTTTCCAAAGACTTTTAAAAAAAGTGGAAAGTAAAAAAAAAAAAAAGTGGGAAGTGTAAAACTGAGGCTCAGCTCAGTAATTTAATAGAACACCAGGATGATCTGGCCCAAGTATGTATTCTCTAATCAACCCAAATGGATCTAAGGAGAGTCTTTAGAGTGCCTAAAAGGAAGATGGGCTGCCTATTCTTGAGACAAAAATGTAAACGTGAAAGTATTAGTTGCTCAATCATGTACAACTCTGCAACCCTATGAACCGCAACCCGTCAGGCTCCTCCGTCCATGGGATTTTCCAGGCAAGAATACTGGAGTGGGTTGCCGTTTCCTTCTCCAGGGGATCTTTCCCACCCAGGGATCGAACCCGGGTCTCCTGCATTGCAGGCGGACTCTTTACCATCAGACCCACCAATTATCTTCTTCACCAACTTCATTCAGAAGTTGACCTAGAAAGCCAAAACAGGCATGTTGGTATGGGGCAACTAGTGAGAGAAGACAAGAGGATTCTAGTCCTCTCCTTTCTATGTTTACATACAAGCACTGAAGCTATTATTACAAGGTAATGAGGTCTTTCCTCAATAGCCTTGGCAGATTGGTTCCTGGACCCCCACAGATATCAAACCCGAGAATGTTCGAGTCCATCATGTAAAATGGCAGGTATTTGCATATAACCTACGCACATCCTTCTAAAGACCTTAAATCATCTCTAGCTTACTTATAATAACTGAAGTGAAGTCACTCAGCCATGTCTGACTCTTTGCGACCCTGTGGACTATAGTCTACCAGGCTCCTCCATCCATGAGATTCTCCAGGCAAGAATACTGGAGTGGGTTGCCATTTCCTTCTCCAGGGGATCTTCCCGACCCAGGGATTGAACCTGGGTCTCTTGCATTGCAGGCAGCGGCCTTACCCTCTGAGCCATCAGGGAAGTCCAGGGAAGTTATAATAACTAGAGCAATGTAAATATCATGTAAATAGCTGCCAGCACACTGCAAATGCAAGCTTGCTTTTTGGAACTTTCTGGAATTTTTTTTTTCAGACGTCTTTCCCTTCCTTGGTTGGCTGAATGCACAGACGCAGAACCCACAGATAAAGAGGGCAGACTATAGCTCCCAGGAAAAGCCTTGCATTCTGCAAAGGCACACATTATAAATAATTGGACTTGGAGGAAAAGCAGGGTTAGTACAGGCCACTCAAAACCTATGCAAATTGAACCAGAGAACTAAGAGGCACAACAACTCTAATAAAAAGATGTGTGAAGTTCCTAATAAGTAATCACTTTAGTAAATATACAGCATTATTTATAAAGCAGAAGGAAAGAGCGCTTGACAGAAGGGGATATAAGAACCAGTTGGGTTATGGAAAAAAGGTCAAAGTGAATGAAAATTGTGAAACGCAGAGAATAAATACTTCTAAGATAGTGTGTGTTTTCAAACAGAACCAATAGGCAGAATGAGAAGTGAATGGGCTGCAGTTTTCAACCTTTGGTCTGTTTTTTATTCAATTGCTCCAATTTGGAAGTGCTGGGAAATACCACTATAAACCAATTCTACTTCCATATTGTACTGACATCATTCCCTTATGTGCCAATAGCGTATAAGCCATATTATTCTCTGAAATGGACAGTGTAACAGAATAGATTGTGCTGTGTTTCTGTAATATTTTATTCAAAAAAGAATTCTACTGAAGAGAGGGAAGAGGGAAGTAGAGGAGGAGGACAGGAAAAAGTGAGAGGAAGTGAGGGGGAGAGGAAAGAAGAAAAAGAGGGTAAGAAAGAATGATGACTCTGTTAATTAATTAATTGACTGATTAATTTGGAAAGCAATTGCATTATGCCATCTTCCCTAAAAGTGACTTCTCCTATCCAGGTTTACAATGAGAGATGAAAGGTAATGACTTCAAGGTTAAGCATCACGAATGAGAAGCTATGATACTCTAAAATGCTGCCTTCTGTTTTTAACTGGTTCTGTGTGGAGTAGGCTGGCACATTTGCTTTATATTCTGAATTACATAAAGATGTAATAACTAGAAAAACCTACATTCTCACTGAGAAGAAGAGCTAAATGACTCTTCATGGCTTTGAATTTTCAAATTCAAAACTGTATCACTCCAAACCAGGCAATTTAACTTAGAATAAGATGGGCCACCCTAGGCATTTTCTTCCAAATGCCCTTCCAGAAATTATCTAACCAAAAGAAAAAAAAGTGATACCAAAGGAAGGTATTGCTGAGTTACAGAATGTTTACACTAATAGAAAAATTTATTATTTCAATACTAGTGTCAATAAAAAGGGAGAATATGATGGGGGAGAAATCCCCAAATGAAGAAAAGAAATGTGGAAAACGTCCAAACACTACTGGCAGTTTCTGTTCTCTGAAAGCACTGCAAGACAATATTGTGGAGAGGTAAGAATCAGTTATGAATAAATGCATTGCACACACACTGAAGAAACACCTTGATAATTACGTTCCTACGCAGATACAAAACATGAACTAAGAAAGAACTCAAGTGAGCCTTTCCCAGCCACTGAAAATATAAATTCCTATGTCCTAGGTATGCTATCTGCACCTCCAAAATCAGGTATAAAGACGAAAGTTACAGCATCAATTCCTCCAAGCCCATACTTGAGACCTAAATCTGTCATTTTGATAAACTACTTTTGGCTTTGGACCGTACTGTTACCAAGTAAGAAAAATTCTTGTCAACCCTGATAGAGGTGCTCAGTATCATATTAAGATTTAAATTATGCTGATTTTGCTAGATAAGACAGATGGCTGTCCTATAAAATAATGCCCAAATTCTATTACTGTTGAACAAATTGAGAAATGAAAGAACATGTTTATAGAATTAAATCTTTCAAATGGTATTAAGAACACTAGGGATATAACTTTTGTAAAGTAAACGTTAATAACTAAACAAAAATATAATGGAACAGGTGCCCTGCTGACTTGACAGAAAGAAAAAGTTCAGGATCTCTATTTCATGTTCAGAATGATTTGTTGTTCATTAATAAGAATATATCTCTTGAAAAAGCCTGAAAAAATACCTAGGTTATCAGACTGTCACTATCACACATCCTAAAATATTTTTATGAGGGTAATTCTTTATTTTACTTGGTCATCACAGGACAGCATCCTGCCTAAAAATTCCCTCAAAGATATTAACAAGAACACTACAAAGTATTACTGTTCTTATAGATGAAAAAATTATACCATGGAGAGGTTTAGGAACTTGTTCAAGATGACAAAGCCAGTAAGGAACAGAGCTAACATATAAGCCTAAGATAAAAAAAGTTTCTGGTTTCTATCTATCTTGTATAATTAATGTCAAGAGCAGTTACTTTTCTGGGTGAGCTGATACTGTTTATTAAATGCAATTTCCCTATGAAAATAAACTCTGAATTATAAATAAATAACAAGTCTCACAGGACAAGATCTTTTTTTTTGTAGCTCTGGAACTCATTCTGTATTTCATCACATCTGCTGTCTTAGATGTAATAACTATGGGGAGTGAGACACAAGCAGATGCCTGTAGGAACTTTAAAGAGCAGAGTCAGGCAGGATGGCATTGTAATATAACAAATGCTTTTAGGCTTAGCAAGCACATAATTCAATTAAGTTTGGCTCAAATATTAATTCACTTCATTTTGTTTTCTTTTAGCGTGAAGACTATACAATTTGAGAATTAGAGGAAGCAAGAGAACTGAGTTTTTCTGTTGTGTCTATCTGATATTTTAAAATCTCTGCTTTTTACTTTGCTGCTTTTTTATCCTTCATTTTCCTGCCTCTACCAATTGCCTATGGCTCTATAGGGTGCCTTTTTAGTATCTCCCACCTTACACTTTGATTTGGCTATTGATTCTTGTCTTCATCCCAGAAATCTTTGTCAAAGCCTATCTTTCCATCCACAAGGCCACTGACATGGTCTCAACTTTTTATCTTCCATTTTATTTATTTATTTTTTAGCTTATGGTCTCATTTTTTTTTTCATCTCCAACTTGCATGTTGCAACTGATTCCCCTAAATGCAGTATGCATTAGTTGTTAATTGTTGTTCACGTTCCACAAGGGAGATAGAATTTTATGAACAGAGACGGTGGTTATTATTTTATACTATTTTAAAAAAACTTCCTAATGTCCTAAGTTCAAACTCCTTAGGTTCACAAACAAAGCTCTTAGTAATCAAGCCCAGTTTTTTTTATGTCCACTTCCAGTTTTTTTCATGTCCACTTCTTTCTCCTTGGTAGAAACACCAGTTTAGCAACAACAAAAAGACCAAAATACCTTTATGAGATTTTCAAATTCCAGTTTAGAAGTTCCAGGCAGCACAAAGCCAAGAACAAACGCAGCAAAATGGGTAAGAGGAAAGCTTCACTGTACCAACAACAGTTCCTCCACCAAGTCAGAACAAATCAGTCTCAGGAGAATACCCTGGCTTGGAACTTCTGGTTGCGAGTAGCGGTGGGAGATGGAGTGTGCATCCAAGGTTCCGGCTTTATAGAAAGAAAACTTGAGGAACTCATTTCTGTCTTGCCCAACTCTTAACCAAGAAGCAGAAAGACTTGTACAAGGACAACTACAAAACAGTGTTGGAAGAAACTAAAGAAGATACAAATTAATGGAGAGACATCCCATGTTCATGAACTGGAAAACTTTATATTATTGAAATGACTCAAAGTGATTTACAGATTCAAGTCAATTCCTATCAAAACCTCAATGGCATTTTTTGCAGAAAAAGCAATTCTAAAATTTATATGGAATCACCCAAATAGCTCCCAATAGAACCCCCAATAGCCAAAACAAACATGAAAAAGAACAAAGCCGGAGGCCTCACACCTCCCAACTTCAAAATAAATTCTAAAACTACAATAATTAGAATAGTATGGTATTGGCATAAAGACAGACATATAAACTAATGGAACAGAACTGTAAGCCCAGAAATAGAGCACACATATACAGCCAAATGATCTAAGAGTGCTAGGATTACAGAATAGGGAAGGATAGTTTCTTTAGTAAATTGTGCCAGGAAAACTGGATATCAACATACAAAAGAATAAAATTGGATCTTTATTTTACACATGCAGAAAAATCAACTTAAAATGTATTAAAGACTTAAATGTGAGACATGAAACTAGAAGAAAATATAAGGCAAAAAGTTTCATGACAACAATCTTGGCAATGATTTCTTGTATATCACACGAAAAGCACAGGAAAGAAAAGCAAAAATAGAGGAGGACTACATCAAACTAAAAAGAATCTGCATAGCATAAGAAACAACAAAATAAAAGACAATCTACAGAATAATGGAAGAAAATAGTTGCAAATCATATGTCTGATAAGAGTAATTTATTACCCCAAATATATAAGAATATCCTACAATGCAATAGCAAAAATACAACTCAATTTAAAAATGGGCAAAAGACTTGAACATATATTTCTCCAAAAAAGATATGCAAATGGCATACAAAAGATATAAGATGTATCAGAAAAAAATGTTTAATATCACTCACCATCAGGGAAATGCAAATCAAAACCCACAATAAAACAATGTTACCTCACATCTGTTAGTATGGCTTTTTTTTTTTTTTTAATGCTGGTGAAGATGTCAAGAAATTGGAACTCTTTTGCACTTTTGATGGAGAATGTAAAATGGTGCAGGCTCTGTGGAAGACAGTGTGAAGATTTCTCAGAAAATTAAATACTGAAGTGCCATAATGATTCAGCAGTCCTACTTCTGGGTATTTAACTGAAAGAACTGAAGCAAGGATCTCAAAGAGATATTAACACTTCCATATTCATGTAATATGATTCACTATATCTGAGAGTGGAAACAACATAAATGCCCCTTGATTCCACTGATGAATGGACAAAGAAAATGTGATATATATTCATCATATATATATAATGAAATATTATTTGGCCTTAAAAAGGGAAACCCTATACACACAATAAAATGGATGAACTTGGAGGACATTATGCTCTATGAAATAAGCCAGTTACAGAAGGTCAAATATTTCATGATTCCACCTATATGAAGAATCTAAAGTAGTCAAACTCATAAAAGCAGAAAGTAGAATGGAGAATGCCAGGGACTAGGGAGAGAAGGAAATGGGGAGCTGTTGCTTAATGGGTACAGAGTTTCAGCTATGCAAGATGAGAGATCTACTACACAACATTGTTATTATAGTTATAAATATGTACTTCACATTTAACAGTTTGTTTAGAGAATAAATCTCATGCTATGTATTTTTTTAATCACAAAAATCAAACAGAAAAACCAACTACAATGTTCATGACTTATCTGTTGGAGTATCTACAAACTATCTCAGGAAAAGGCAAAGAGCCTGCTTTAGGTCAACTACTAACAGGTGGCTCAAGGTTGCTAGAACTAAAGTGTATAATTTCACCAGAAGAAAAACTGTAAGCAAACACAACTTCCAGAGTGGAAATACCATTCAGAATGGAGACTTTGTCCAGTTACTATCAAGGTAAGTTAGGATATGTAATCATAAGGAAGCATACATAAAATCTGAGCAGAGAGAAACTGGGAAGGAAAATTTATTTTGCTTGATAAGAGTTATCCATTTGAGAGGAGCTTGAGGCTCATTTTCACTGTGCAGTAACCACGAATAAGGAAGCTATAAATAAGACAGGGGTGAGGGGAGGATGGGAGGCAGGAGATAGGAACAAATATCCCAGATTCTGGATGGTATTTAAGTGAGCAGAGCCAAAGGCCTCTGTGGAATTTTTAGAAACTATTTCAGTATCTAAGCCAAGAATTACTAAAAAATTTGATTTATTGAGAACAGAGTAACCATCATGAAGCTTGAGGATATGAATTCTTAAGTGCTGGCAAGGATTCTCTCATTAAGAGAGAAAAAGTTAACTTGGGACCATACACAAACTATCAAACTCTATTCTAAATCCAACATTCTCTTAAATCAGACAACACATATAAAAGTGCACTGTAAACTATAAAGATGTATCTATATTTCTATATAATTTATCTTTAACTTATTATATCCATAAGTTAGTTACACAGATTTATAGTTAGACATTAACAGTTCAATAATATTCATATAACAATATTCATATATTGATAATTTCTAATCTAATTTGTGAGTTCCATTATTTTATGACACCTCAGTTTTAATATCATGCCAAAAAAACCATACTAATATGCTTACAGTTATTTTTGGCTTACTTAATAAAAAAGGTGAAAACTACCAGTCATTATAATACTACATTCTAGTTGAACTAACATTCTGTTTAGCTAGCATTTCATTATTTTTCTGTACCTTGCATCAATCTTCTGTACCAATCCTCCCAAAGTAGCTAACATAACACTAGATACAGGACTTCAGACAGGCAGACAGGCGCACGCACACAAACACACACCCTGTCATTCTCTCAATAGCATTTTGTAATTCCACATCCTGGAATCCAAAGTCCTTTACATTCATTAGGTGGCAAGTATTTGTTAAGGATATGTTTCTAATTCTAAGCAGAAAATACAGCATTGTTAATGACTTATTAACACAAAAGCCCCTTTTTTATTTTCAAATCTCTCTACATTAAGTAATGTAGCCTTCATGGGTTATACACATGTTCAGTCTTTTCATCTTTCTTTTCCTGTAATATAATTGTAATAATTTATAATTTATAATGTTATATTCATTTCTGCGTACAATGAAGTGAATCAGCTATATGCATACACACACCTCTCTCTATCAGCTGTCCCCTCCCACCTGTTCCCCACCCCACCCATCTAGGTCATCCCAGAGCACCAAGCTGAGCTCTGCTTTATAGCAGCCTCCCACTAGCTAGCTACCTCATACATGGTGGTGGGTATACGTCAATCCTATCTCCCAATTCATCCCACTCCTCCCTTCCCCCGTCTGTCAGACAGAGTGAGGTGAGTTGGAAAGAGAAAAATAAGCATCATATATTAATGCACATATGTGGAATCTTTATCTCTAATTTTTTTTCTAGTTCATAATGTTTCCTCCTGTAAATTGCCTCCCTATGTATTCAGGGAAGTTATACATGTTTTAAAATAGCATTTAAAAGTAAAACAAATTACATATAATTATTTAAAAATTCTTTTTAATGTCCACAAATATTTTGGATTAACTCGATGATATTCTGCAGTGATGCAAAATGAGAACTGGAATTTATACACCAAGTAAACCAACAATTCTGTTTCAATTACTTTAGCAACTAAACACGGCATTTATTATTACAATCACAACATCTGAAATGTGCTGACAACAGAAATCATCAAGGATCTTTTTTAAAAGGAGAAAAGCTATCTATTTAATATGTGGCTTATTAAGGTTTATGCTATCACTAATTTCCCGCTTTGCCTTCTGTCTATACCTAACATCTTAAGACCAATTTTTAATCTTAGGAAACTGCCTGAAAAACTAATCAAGAAGCAAAAGCACTGTTTTCTATCTGTTTTAGTAAAAGATGAGCAGAAGATCTGAAAAAATCTGAAAAAAGATCAATACCAAGTCCCAGTCACTTTAGGCTTTGTTGGACTTTGTTCCAATGAGATAATGTTCAGCTCAACAATCCCATTAATCTGTGTGGATAAAAGAAGCACTTTCCATTTACAGGGGAGAGAAATGTACTGAAAACTTGGTACTGTGAGAACACTGTTTCACTGCTTGTGTTCGTAAGTTCTTAATGAATCAGTCTTAGGAACGGGGCACCATTATAATGTTATCAAATTCTCAAAACAGTTTAAAAACTAAAATGGAACCTGGTTTCATTACATATAAAATCACTAGGACAAACCTCTACTATAGTACTTACATTGTGTATTGATCAATCAACCTTTCTCAAGACAACATCCTATGACCTAAAAGATTGTAAACAGCCAATAGTCTACTGAATGGATGAATGATTTTGCTTTTAAAAACACTTTTGAAAGAGACTACTTTCCAAAATCTACCAGTTGATTTTAAACCAAATAAATGCAAACCAAACAAAACTCAAAAATAATATTTAAAATTAAAAATAACAAATTCAACATACCCAAACCAGGTGGAGGAAATATAAAAAGAATCCATAGAACTATTTTGATATACTAAAAAGCAAAATTCCACAATCTACAAATGAAATGGGATTCAAAATATATTAAGATGTACCATAAGGTATGCTTTTTAAAGGACAATAAGGGCTTATAATTAACCCTGACAATTTTCAGGGTAGAGTGATTTGTATTTTAGACAGTTGGCTGCTAAATTTGTATGACAGATAATACATGTAGCCACTAAAATTACAGTACTGACCTTTTTCAAATGCTAATAAATGCTTGATTAGCATTATGTAACTATACCTCCTATCTGATCAGGACCAGGCAGAATATTTCATCAAAATATGCATACAATATACTGAAATCAGTTCACATTACCACAACGACATTCTACAGTATATAACTAAGTATTATGCAGACTGCAAGTTGGTCTATGGAGGGCAATACAAAAAACAAACCTAACAGCAAAAATAAGAAAATGTATATTACTTGTACTAAAGTGAAAGCATGGAAGTCTATTTTTATGTGCTTTTATTTTAAATAGTAAACATAAGAAACTTTACTGCAAAGGTTTAGAACTTCAAAATGTTTCAAATTATATCTATATGAATATAAGAGCAGAACATAAGATATAAAAATGTGCAATACAAACTAATTGGTTAATCTAAATTTCTCTACTGGTTCCTTAATCTCCTGAAAGGTACTCTAGCAAAAGAAAAGAGGAAAAGGTCATTTTTTCTGCATTACTGTCAGCTTTTTTTTTTTTTTTTTTGCAGTAACTCAGAAGAGGTCACCAGTATGAATATGAATGACTTGATATGCTCTGTAAACTAATGTCTCTACATTTACCAGTGTCACTGATTATACTAATATTTCCTAATTTCTATTCTATAATATATAAGTAGTAATTAAGAAAAAAGTCATTATCTATAAAAGCTAAAAAAAATTTCTGTACCTCTCCACCATAAACAGTAGAGACAAGGACGGTGGTTGGGGAGAGCAGGGAGACAGGAATGTTAACACCCATGTGATAGATTTTATTACTGGCCTCTGGCCTAATGTTACCAGGCCCGTCCCTAGAGGAGAGTTACAGTTCCTGCTTCCAGTTGAGCTGCTTTTCTACCAATGAACTGTAAAAGTGGCATGTGCCAGTTCCAAGCAGCTTTAGAGCCATCATACAAGTTCCATCGCTCTTTTTCCCTCTCCTTGTATATCTCAGGAAGAGGGCACAGAGCAAAGCCACAGCAGATCTGCAAAGTATTTATGAAAATAAAAAACCCGCTGAGTTTCTGGAGTTGTCTGCTATTACAGATCACCAAAAGCTGCACAGTATACCCTATCAATGGCAAGTGTGAGGTACCTAGTATGACAGACATTAGTCAAATGGTACACAGCCATGGCAGCCAAAAGGCCCTCTGGTGAACCTAAGTACTAGCCTAGTTGAAAGTCAGGAGACCAACATAACAAGGCCAGTAATAAAATTGGATATGTTATTCTTGGATTTACCTCTGTTTGTGATTGCATTTAATTTGAGCCTGCTTACCTTCTCTTTCCACTACCTTCCAGCCTACAATAGGGCAATGATCACACATTATTATTAGACACAGAGTAAGGGGATGGGAAAAGGAGCACGTCAAGGCTGTATATTGTCACCCTGCTTATAACTTATATGCAGAGTACATCATGAGAGATGCTGGGCTGGAGGAAGCACAAGCTGGAATCAAGATTGCCAGGAGAAATATCAATAACCTCAGATATGCAGATGACACCACCCTTATGGCTCTTACGGCAGAAAGTGAAGAAGAACTAAAGAGCCTCTTGATGAAAGTGAAACAGGAGAGTGAAAAGTTGGCTTAAAGCTCAACATTCAGAAAACTAAGATCATGGCATCCGGTCCCATCACTTCATGGCAAATAGATGGGGAAACAGTGGCTGACTTTATGTTTTTGGGTTCCAAAATCACTGCACATGGTGATTGCAGCCATGAAATTAAAAGACACTTACTCCTTGGAAGGAAAGTTATGACCAACCTAGACAACATATTAAAAAGCAGAGATATTCCTTTGTCAACAAAGGTCCATCTAGTCAAGGCTATGGTTTTTCCAGTGGTCATGTACGGATATGAGTTGGACTATAAGGAAAGCTGAGTGCCGAAGAATTGATGCTTTTGAACTATGGTGTTGGAGAAGACTCTTGAGAGTCCCTTGGACTGCAAGGAGATCCAACCAGTCCATCCTAAAGGAGATCAGTCCTGGGTGTTCACTGGAAGGACTGATGTTGAAGCTGAAACTCCAGTACTTTGGCCACCTGATGCAAAGAGCTGACTCATTTGAAAAGATCCTAATGTTGGGAAAGATTGAGGGCAGGAGGAGAAGGGGACGACAGAGGATGAGATGGTTGGATGGCATCACCGACTCAATGGACATGGGTTTGGGTGGACTCTGGGAGTTGGTGATGGACAGGGAGGCCTGGTGTACTGTGGTTCATGGGGTCGCAAAGAGTCGGACACGACTGAGCGACTGAACTGAACTGAAGGGGATGGGAAAATGTAAACAGGTAAAACATGTTGTACTCAACTGGCTGGTAGTGCCAGTCAGCTGGGCATTAGTAATATTGAACAGAATTGTTTTTTAATCTCAAACTCCTTCTCCATTTGGCTAGTTATAGAATTAGCACCTAGATTAACATTAGCTATGAGAAACTTTTACTATAAACGTGAGTTGCCTTACCTTCTTAAGGCAGAGTCAGCCAAACATAAATTACAACTATTGTCTTTTTAATTTTACTTTGCATTGTTTCCTAATAAATTCACCTATTTACCTTTTTAAAAGGCTTGTCAAAACATTAATTTATGTACTGGGTCAAAAATATTACTAACTGCTGAATTTAGGAAAATTCACTGAAGAACTATGTTGTAGCTTACAGATAACTGATAGTGGAGTAAATGCAATTAAGTAAGGCATTAGCATGTCATTTTTGCTAAGCAATTATATTTCAAAATATTACAGTGAATAAATGCTCTGCCAAAACATGGCAGAAGCAATCGTATTCATTTTTGTTTCAGTGCTAGATATGACTTAACCATCAATTTTCAAATATGAACCATTAACAAATGGTGTATGCCTGCAACTTGTCATCATTATTTTTCCCTAAAATCATGGGTTATGAAAAGAAAAATATGAAATGGATTTCCCTATAAGACTTATTGAACTTGTCTATTTTTTTAGTCACCCGATTATGCAGATTCTATCTACAGAAGATTTTAAATATGTGGACTTGGCTTCTCTGAGATTTAATGCAGGAGACCTTTGATTGAAACCACTTGTTAGGAAAACTAGACCTAAAGCAGGGCCCAAGAATGCCTGATTTAAGTAACCCTTTTTCTGATACAGTGTTATTTTCCTTTCTCCACATCTGAGTCCAGTTTTTAGCCATTACATGCTACAATTTAAAGAAGCAAGTTTTACTTTTAGATTAATTTTGCAAATCAGGTTAGAAGGTAGAATGGTTTATACTATTATGTTATTGAAAATAAATATAACATAGTTAAGATTGTTGGTGATTTTAAAAATGGATACATAACTATACACAAAAAAAGTCCTAAATATAGCATTTAAAGAAGAATTCTATGCATTAAGTTTAAATGAAAGAGAAGCAAGGATATGGGCACCAAGAGGGATGGCATGCATTAGTGTTGTGCATAAACGATAAACTGTCACACCATTAACATTCTACTCAAAGAAACACTCAGAAGTCATGTATTGTGCAGTAGGCTTAGAATGGAAAAAATACTGTGTAGCTGTGTGTCATTGGAGATGTCAGATGAGTGCCAAGTGTTTTGAGATTTAAAAAAAAAAACAACAACTGAATGGAACATAACAGCCAAGAAGTTAAACAGAAGTAGTTGTTTCTTCTATCACATTTTAACAAGACTTGCTATGATGGCCGTGCATGGGCACCACATTAACTGCCTCATACTTCTTCAGTTCAAGTCCTTCTGTGTATTCTTTACAATACCCAGAGGCACAAGCTCATCCTTGTGGGAATCTTGGCAGGATCTACAAATTAAACTTGGTAGATCTCTTTATTCACACACCAGGAAGCCAAGAACAACAAGATCTAAAGATGGAAAGATGCACATACACAGACAGTGTAGCTCTTAGGATTTTACATGAGTATGTGTGTAAGAGTGCTCAGGATTTTACATGGATATATGTGTGTAAGAGTAACGTGTATGAAAGTCTGTTCTAGAATATAACTTTTTTTTAAAGCTAGAACAAAATTATCTCATAAATTCTGATGAATCTGAGTTCCTAAATGACTTCCATCAACTTCTGGTGTGACCAAGGGCTGAAGGAAATAAATTAAGAGGTCGCTGTGCTGTGCTTAGTCGCTCAGTCATGTCCAACTCTTTGCGACTCCATGGACTGTATGTAGCTCGCCAGGCTTCTCTGTCCATGGGGATTCTCCAGGCAAGAATACTGGAGTCTTGTTGCCATGCCCTCCTCCAAGGGATCTTCCCAACCCAGGGATCAAACCCAGGTCTCCCTCATTGCAGGCAGATTCTTTACAGTGTAAGCCACCAGGGAAGCCCTTTAAGAGGTCATTTAGGTACAATTCATACAGAATTTGTTGACCAGCAAGCATTCACGTTGTTAGGAAAGAATTTAACCTTCCTACTGCAGAGAACAGAATTACCTGCTTAGTTGAAAACCCCTCCTTTAAAATGCTTTCTCTTTTACAAGATTGCTATTTCACTCAGTATACACTACAGAGGCAAAAAAAATTTTGAGTTAAAATGATACTGATAACAACACAATGAAAAGACTAGAGAAATTACACAACAGCATATTAATAATAACAACTTTAATTCAACAGCTACTGGTGGACAAAAATATTGCTAATAAAGACATTAAGCCAGTATCTTTCATTAGCAAAATATCTGAAAATCCATTTCAGATTAATATGTGTTACTATTAGAACTGATTAAAATCATTCAGACTTTCTTAGAACATTCATAGCATGACAACTTTAAGTAGTAATTTTAAGTTTTAATAAGTTCAAGTTGTGTAACTCAATATAATGAAATGATTCAATCCATTCCATTCAGAATTTTCATCCTGAACTTTCTAACTAACTAAAATCAATAATCATTTGGCTATTAATCATTTGTGCAAAGAATTACTGAAGTGTTGCCTATAATAAATACAATCTCATGATAACAGGCCTAATTAATCAGAAGGCAGGCATTGCCTATATATGCAAACTAGCCTCTCTTGAGGCTAATGCTATGCATGCATTATTTACCTTGATGCCCTTTGTTAGGGATTCCCTGCGTATCTGGGTAGTAGCATAAAAAGTGAACTACCTCAGCAACTCCTATGGCTCACAGCATTATATAAATGTCTTCTGGATATTTTGGCAGCAAAAATTTAGCTAAGTGTGTTAAGTCAATGTTTAAATTTTTCATTAATTCACTACTATCCCTAGACATTAATGGTACCTTTTAAGGTAAAAGAAAACTTCACAAAGAAAACAAATCTCACTGGGTTACTGAACAGCCTATGACAAAACTTGTCAGTACTCACAAGAATTCCATAAAACTATTTATTTAAAATTTCATTTTAATAGTAGAGATTAGACAAGACTTTCTGTTTTATCTAATATTTAAAATATTATAAAATATCACATTTTTATATAAAAATAAAATGACTCTGGAAATACATCTTTCTCTTCACTCAAAAATTTAAAGAAGATATTTTTCTTTATATGGGAAGAGGTACAGGCAACAGTAACGTACTTTTTCACTGCTCACAAAATTGTTACTAGAAATCTACTTTTCTCTGTAGCTACATTCATAAAATATCCTAATAAAAATGTATCTTGCTGGAGGAGAATCCTTCCAAATACACTAAATTTTAGTAATCTGACTAGAGGAGAACAAAGATTGGCATGTGATATAGTTCACTAATTAAATTATAATTAACCAATATAGTTCATTAATTAAATTTAGAAGCATCTCAGTTCTAACAAAAGAACTCTTAAACATACAACAAAAGTAATCTAAATCTCACATACCCAACAAGTATAATAAGAAGAGTATTAAAAATATTTATCTCACTTTTACTGTACAATCTATGATTGAGTGTGCTGGAAAAATGTACAGAACTTTGCTATTAATGCCTCAACACAATTTTGTTAACCATATTTTTCTTAAGATTCTTCTCTTTATAGCTACTCGGCACCTTCCTAGAATCTTTTCTCCCTAGTTTTCTTCATTAATGAAAACTAACAAAAATAAATATTCATGTAATCTCTAATTACTGAATACAAGGACAGCTACAGAGAAATTAAGTATAGTGTTAAAGTTTTGCCAACTGGAGTAAATCACTGACATCTACCTAAACACAGAATTTCTAATATCATTCAATTTTGACTTTTATTAATTTTTACAGATTAAACCTTAATATTCACTGTATCACTAAATGTAATAGTTTTTAAGTCAGTTTTTTTAAATGCATAAAAATAGATTAAAATATTTTCTTAGCCTAAAAAGTTATCAGGACTTATTTATTTGAACATTAGGAAAATTATAGGATCAGACACTCCCCCAAAATTCTCAAACTATCAATACATAAAACATAAAAAGCTCAAGAAAAACTGACAAAGCCAACATATACAGAAGTCTGCCTCTAAGTGAGCAAAAGAGAATTCATACATTATAAAATTATTCCTCTAAATTTGAGTTTTATGGCAAAAGAAATACACTAGATGTTAAGAAAAAAAAAAAAAAGCTTACTGAAGGAGCATGATAACTATCTTCAAACATGTCAACTGCCACGTATGGAAGGACAGATTAGATCAGGATTAAACTGCTAACCCCAGAGGTCAAAACTGAGACCAAAGAATGGAAAATAAGAAACACCTTTAGCTCAACTGATAAGGAATTTTCCAATCATGATAGTTACTTAAAACTAAAATTGATTATCCTTTACTTATGTTACTGTTTCCAGAAATTTTTAGTTGAAGACTGATGCTCACCTATCAAAAAGAATATGGAGTCAATTTCAATATTGCTTGACAGGGTAACCTCAGATGGTAAAGAATCTGCCTGCAATGCAGGAGAAACGAATTTGATCCCTGGGTTGGGAAGATCCCCTGGAGAAGGAAATGGCAACCCACTCCAGTATTCTTGCCTGGTCAACTCCATGCACGGAGGAGCCTGGCAGGCTCTAGTCCATGGGGTGGCAAGAGTCGGACACAACTTAGCGACTAAACCTAAGAGGGTAAACTATGTGGCTTTTAACTCCCATTCCAACTTTTGATATTCTTTGAAAAACTTGAAGCTCTACAGCATCCAGTGTTCACCATGAATCCCTTGCAGAAGGGGTTCCTATATAGAATATTCTTTCTTACATGTTCTCAGGTCAAACTGTGTATGTAGTTCACAGAACACACACATTTATTTTGTCATTCTTCAGATGACAGTGACTCCAATAAGAAGTAAATATTCCTTTATAAAAAGCCTGTAAACAATATTTGCTGTAAGATGTACTCCTCTGACAGAGAAGCACCTCCTTAGTCAATAATGACACATAATCACAGTTTAGGTCCTAAAGTTAAAAGTTTGAGATATACGGCTGACACTCAATAACTATTTTTTGATCAATAAATGAACTGCAAAAAGTCATTTGGAAACAATGTTTGGTGGCACAAACAAACATATTCCCTAGCCACACACTAAGAATTCTATCACCAAAAACACCAAAGGCTGATGACTAAAACACAAATACATACTTGACAGTGTCTATAAAGGTAACAGCATCAAGTAAAATCCAAGACAGGCATACAAGAAACTACAAAAATTGACTATTTTTGTTCTAAAACAAAACTAGAATATGCACCACTAAGCACTTCAATTAAATGGGTCAATGGTAATATACACACACACTACTTTACTTTATCATGCTATTCCATGAAAAGAGAAAAAAATAGCCTTTATTCATGAATACTATATGCATTCACAACTTATTTTTAAACTTTGGTTAACTGTATATAAAATCTCATCTAGTACAAACACTGATGGTGTTCCTATCTAACTTCAAAACTGGGTACACATTATTCTGTTTTTTTCTCCTGAACTTTTTCCTCAACTAATTTCATATCTAACACAAAACAGAAACAAAACATCCTAAACAGCTCTTGATTTAACCTGTGTCCCACTTCTAAGAAATCAACCATAACCAAGTATTTCCTCAAAACTTGAGGCAGCAGCATTTTGCTTTCCCTTGCCAAAGATCCTTCTTCACCTGACTCATCACTAACTAAAGATTCATTCCACAGTCTGGACCGGGATTCATGGAGCCCAAGGAGCTTGGGTCACACACTCATCTATGCTCACACAAGTTCTTAGGGCTCAAAGTCCACCTCTACAGCTACCACTTCAAAAGGACAATAATATACTTATGTACCTTACATTTATACATGCTAAGCATCCATGAAAGTTTTAATTAATTAATTTGGTCTTAGTTAATGCATGTGGGCTCTCTAGTTGTAGCACACAGGCTCAGCTGCCCTGTGGCACCTGGGACCATAGTTTCCTGACCAGGGATCAAACTTGTATCCCCTGTGTTCCAAGGCAGATTCTTAATCACTGGACCACCAGGGAATTCGCTCCATAAGAGATTTTAATTATAAAGTTCCTCTACTAAAAAGTCTGAAGAGCAGTTAGTCTATACACTAGCCTACTGAGCAATTATTCCCAAAAGAAGTAAAACAAGGATTCTTGGGATCTTTGGTGACCAAAAAGTGGACTTCACACAAAGTATTCAGTGGAAAATGAAAAAGAAATTAATATTTTGATGAAAAAGCAAGGAAAACAGTAAGAATTTTATATAATAAAAATATTACTGAGATTAAGTGAGATACACAGACTTAATATTTAAGACTCTGAATAATAGCTACCCACAAAGTTGTCACCTACCAAAAGATCTAGAAATGTTATAAAAAGAAAATAAGAATTGATATCATATTAAATACTTTTCTCAGTCTTTTTTAAATTATACTTTATGTTTTCAGTTTTTTTTTAATTCTAAGCCTAAAGTTCTAAAAGGCTCCTCCTCTAAATTTTCAGAGCATGACTGTTTTGGATTTTTCTTTAACCATTTAAAGGTAAATATTTAAAGTCACATTAAATTTAATTTCAAGTTTCCTCCTTTTCCTCCTTACAGACAGCCCATATAAAAAGGGACAAGATAAGGAAGATGTATAAAACAAACACCAAACAGATTTTTTTCCAAACAGAAATAAAGATCTGAAACTCACAATATTAACAAAATTCAACTCGGAGATTATATGACTATGTTTTAGAGAAAGGAAGTTGGTTCAAAAAAGATGAACAACATATTATGAAAAATAGCCTATTCATAGTAAATCCAAAGATATTCATATATAGCACCCCTCTTTTCCTGATTGTCCTCTCTAAACATTTGAGCATTTCAGGAAATTAAGTTTTTAAAAAATATTTCTACTCCAGCTTTTCATCTATTTTCCCCATTCCCTAAATTAATATAGTAACATTATCAGGGTTATGCCCATTTGAATAAAAACAAAAAATATAATGGGGGAACCCACTATAACTGAAACCAACTGTCTATGTACAGCTCAATGGGAACCCCTCACTGCCTTGGCCCTCCATATGTCTAGGTGGTGGAAGATCTAGATGACCATCTTCAGGTGGGAGTTATTGTGACTCAGGCTTGCGCTCATGTCGACTGCAGAAATCCCCTCCCCAGCTGGGGCTGAAAATTCTCTTCTTCTTCACAGTGTCCTATGCTCACATGGGAACCCCCACAATCCACCCACTCCACTAATGAAGGCCAAGGGACCTGGAGCTAAAAAGAAAAAAACAAAACCAAAAGCCTAGCAACAACAAAGGAAAAAACTCTGTAAACCAATATATTGTAGATATTAATTTTGATTCTGAGTTAGGGCTATTTTAAATATCTTTAAAATAGTAGTGAAAAGTGAAAGTCACTCAGTCGGGTCCATGGACTATAACCCGCCAGGCTCCTCTGTCCATGGGAATCCTCTAGGCAAGAATACTGCAGCGGGTAGCCATTCACTTCTCCAGGGGATATTCCTGACCCAGAGGTTGAACCCGGGTCTCCTGCATTGCAGGTGAATCCTCTACCACATGGGCCACCAGTAGTATGGGGCTAACGACTGAGGGTAAAATTGTTAAAATTATTCCAGCAGCTCTAACCCAGAAAACAGGGGAGTAGTTTCCCAAGACAAAATTGAATATATTAGCACTGTGCTATTATACAGTTGAAGTATACAAAAGCTATAAAAGATTAAATGTTTGCCATACATAAAGACAGTGAAAAAAATGCAGAGTCAAAATTGGCAAAATCTTACAAGCTTTTCAACACAATTTTAGATGTCCCAACAATCCATTAACCTCAAACTACTAAGTACCTCCTACTCTTGGATCATTTTTTTAGAACATGAAGTCTTCATGTTAAAGCTACTCACGTGCACAGTCTGATGCCAAATGTTGTCATTTAATCCAAGAGCTAACTTTTTATTCCAAATTGAAAGTGAACATAATTTAGAAATTTTATATTCTCAAGCTTCTGGAGTTTAGACTGAAACTCAAAAGCTGAGAGATGTGCTCTGCATGCTATTCTGACATATGAAATGTGAAGTGTTAAGTCGCTCAGTCGTGTCCAATTCTTTGCAATCCCATGGACTGCAGCCCGCCAGGAATTCCTCTGTCCATGGAATTTTACAAGCAAGAATACTGGAGTGTGTTGTCATTTCCTCCTCCAGGGGATCTTCTTGAACCAGGGATCAAACCCAGGTCTCCTGCATTACAAGGAGATTCTTTACCATCTGAACCACAAGGGAACAGAAGCAAACTCTTGTGTCAGTTTTCTTTAATATAAAATAAAGGGGTCAGGATCTTTAACTTCTATCGCCAAACTGTGTTTAAATTAGTATGTATTAGTTTCTACTTTCTGTATAATCTTATTCAGCCTTAAGAAATAACTGTCTCCCCATTTTATGCTAAGCAATCATATGGAAATATTAATTATTCTTCTTAGGTACCTAAGGGTGAGGGCACTGATTATTTGCTTCATAAGAACCATTCTATTTCAGGAGTTTTCAGTTAATTTTAGTTTTTGGTGAGTCAAAATGTGTTGAGTTCATTACTTCATAACATGGAAACCTTGCTAACTGTAAAAGACAGAAACTTAAAAATTAATATCCAGTCATCAATTGGTAAGACAGACTTGCTAGCATACTGTTTTCAACTAAATGATCAAAAATAATTTTTTTTTATTTAAAAAGGTGCATTCCAAATACTGCTTTCCGCCAGAAACTTTACTTATACAAGGATGTATATTGTCACCCTGCTTATTTAATTTATATGCAAAGTACATCATACAAAATATACAGCTGGATGAAGCACAAGCTGGAATCAGGATTGCCAGGAGAAATATCAATAATCTCAGATATACAGATGACACCACTCTAATGGCAAAATGCAAAGAGGAACTAAAGAGCCTCTTGATAAAGGTGAAAGAGGAGAGTGAAAAAACTGGCTTAAAACTCAACATTCAAAAAACTAAGATCATGGCATCTGGTCCCATCTCTTCATGGCAAATAGATGGGGAAACAAGAGAAACAGTGACAGATTTTATTTTCTTGGGCTCCAAAATCACTGCAGATGGTGACCGCAGCCATGAAATTAAAAGATGCCTGCTCCTTGGAAGAAATGCTATGACAAACCTAGATGGAGTATTAAAAAGCAGAGACATTACTTTGCTGACAAAGGTCCGTACAGTTAAAGCTGTGGTTTTCCCAGTAGTTATGTATAGATGTGACAGTTGGACCATGAAGAAGGCTGAGCGCTGAAGAATTGATGCTTTTGGAACTGTGGTGTTGGAGAAGACTCTTGAGAGTCCCTTGGACTGCAAGGAGATCAAGCCAGTTAATCCTAAAGAAAACCAACCCTGAATATTCACTGAAGGACTGATGCTGAAGCTAGTTCCAATACTCTGACCACCTGGTTTGAAGAGCCAACTCATTGGAAAAAGACCCTGATGCTGGGAAAGTCTGCAGGCAGGAGAAGGGGGCAGCAGAGGATGAGATGGTTGGATGGAATCATCAACTCAAAGGACATGAGTTTGAGCAAACTCCGGGAGATGGTGAAGGACAGGGAAGCCTGGCATGCTGCAATCCATGGGGTTGCAAAGAGTTAGACACAACTGAGCAACTGAACAACAACAGAAGCAATACAGAAACGGGGAGTTATGTTAAAGACATGAATTCCATCTCCATCTCTATAAAAGGGGTAAAAGGGGTTATAGCAATAAAGAAAGGGGGGAATCACTGAACACAAGAAAAGCTCTGAAGAGATTCAGAAAATAGGAGACTTCACTGGGTCTGATACAGATAGGTAATGAACAAAAGCAAGTTAAAAAAGAAAGCACAGTTTGAGAAGGATAGCGATACATCTATTTAGGACATGATGAATGTCAGAAATGTAACAGTCCAAGTGAAAAAGATAGGGCTGGTTATTAGTTTAAAAAGTATGGCAAAGAGCTAAACATGTGAGACTAGATAGGGGGGAAAAAAGGCATAATAAAATGACATAGTACAATCACTAGGGAAAAAAATTATTTTCTAAAAAGTACAGATCGTATCAGCCTCCAAGATACTCTTGAAAGCTTTTAAAATACCTTGATTTTTTTTTTTTTTTTTTTAGTAAGTACTAGTAACTTTATTATGGCATAAAGATCTATTTGTATACATTAACTCAATTTTACAGTAAAAACACTTTATGTACAACTGTAAAGAAACTGCTGCACAGATAGTTCCAACATAAAAACTGGTTGTTTTTTACAAGTTCATTGAGTTGTCTGATACATAAATTGCAAAATACTTTCTCTGTAGAAAATGGTAAAAATGGTATTATTTCCCAGGCTAGCCCAATAAGCCCATTTAAACCATACAGTAGTTGAATTATACATTTATAAATGTGGTTTGAATTCTTGGACCCAGGAGAAACTTTAGCTTCATTTATTAAGTCAGTCATGTTGTCCTAAGCCGTGTAAAGTTAAATTCCCATTCATCTTCTCCCTTACTCTCTTGAGTATTTTCTCCTAAAGGACAAGTACACTGTCCTACTTGATAAACCAACCCATTCCTATCCAAACTTAAATGTTTGGGTTGTTATTTAAGTATGCTCAGTATCTCAGCAAAAGCAGAATTTAATAAAACGTGATCCACAAGGCAGGAGTTGTCGGTCATCAACTACCTAACTCCCTCTGGTTTGAATGGGAAACCATGAGGAGGTCAAGCGATAAAACTGACAAGTGGATCAAAGAAGAAACCAAGAGAATGTAAGAACACAGACATCCAGTCAGGATTCAAAGAACTGAAATCTTAATAGAAAAAGAATGCTGTCTCAAGAACCAAGGAGTTGGTTATCTGAGAGCCCCTTACTGAAAAGGTGACTGAATAAGAAGCAGTTGGCTACAAAGACCCAGTCAGAGAAACCAGTGTCTAGCAAGATTTCAGTTGTTCAAAATAATTAAATGAAAGTAAGATAGGCCATGTGTTTGAATTCCTCAAATCATCGTTTATTTCCTGAAATTTCCAGTAAGTAATATCTAGGAATCAAGGCAGGAAGACAAAGCTACTTTTAAGTTTCTGTATCTTGTGCGAAGTTTCCCAGAGAAATAACACAAGACCTTGCAGCAATACTGGCCAGGGGCTATATTAGGTTCTTCAGTTCCCTCAAAGCAACAACTTAAAAATAACTATAGTTTGCTCTTAAAAAGAATTCTAGGTAGCTGCAACCTTTCAATGGAGTAGCAGTCTGATAGGAAGAGATTCTATACTGTGGCTATAGCAGCTAGGCTTTGAGAAACTAAACTGGATCGTTGTACCTAAAATCCCCAGCTTGCCCATTAGAAGTTAAACTCTAGAAACAGTAATGAACCATTAAGTTTTCACCGTTTAAAAAAAAGCTTTATCAAAAAAAAAAAAAAAAACTTTATCATGCACCTTCACTCATTCTTCTCTTTGCTCTCAATATACGTTTCCTTCTTGCATGTAGAAAATATTTTCAGTGGTTTTTTGACTCTTCAGCAATGCAAATCTCTGCCCCCTATTCCCCTAGTTCTTTCTTGGTAAATAAGGTTAATTTTCCAATAGGAGGTGGAGTACATTATCATCAAGCACCATTTATCTAGCCTCCTTACGCACGAAGCAAGTTATGGGGCCATGTTATACACCTGGAATTCCTTTAAGATACTTACTTTCTAGTAAAATACTTGTATTTACACATATACATTATTTTTAAAATCTGTGAGGAATTCACTGAAGCATGAAATCACCTTTTATTGAGAAGCTAAAAATGTATCAAAATGCATATAACAATAGCTAATCTAAATACTATCTCCTATCAAATGCATCACCATCCTCCAAATTTAGAGCATATGCAGGCATAAACTGTATTAATCACAGTTAAGTGTGAAACCTTGCTTCGAAACATTGCTATTAATTCTCAGAAGATATACACTAGAACCACAGGAGTAACTGGAAGGCAAGTGGCTGAGGAATACAGTTAGAAAACAAAGCTTTGAGTGCTTAAAGTGCTTCTCTAGAAACTACTGTATTCCCCACGGTATTCAGGAAGGGCACTATTAAGAATGAGTGTGAGTGATAGTTGCTCAGTCATGCCTGACTCTTTGCAACCCCATGGACTGTAGCCTGCCAGGCTCCTCTGTTCATGGAATTCTCCAGGCAAGATTACTGGAGTGGGTTGCCATTTCCTTCTCCAAATACCTTGATTTTTAATTGTGCTTTGTATACAGCTCTTTACCTTTAAGACTTAGGTAGATTAAATATAAACATTAGGAAATATGCTTTTAGATCAGTGCTTCTCCAACTTTTATGTATATAGATATCACTGGAGCTTATCAAAATACAGATAACAAATCAGTAAATCTAGGGTAGGGCCCAAGACTCTGCCTTTCTAATATGCTTCCAGGTGATGGCCAGAGAATGCTATTCTAAGGACCACAGTTTAAATAGCTAAGTTTTAGGTGAATTTCTAAAAATCAACCAAGACATTAGATTTTTGAGAAAGTAATAAAATACTTAGTGAATTTCACTTTAAAGTTCAATACAAGATGTTTGAAACATGGCAAAAATTAATTCTAATTAGAAAGAACACTTTTTAAAAGCTGTATTAAATTTGCGTGTATGCAAGAAAAAAAAAAAAAAAACCTAAGAAAATTCAAGACCCCAAGACCCAATAAAATCAATCTTATTTTTAAAAGAAACAAGAAATCAATAAATCCCTTTTAAAAGAAAACAGGAATGACTTTAGTGCTTCTGTGATACAGTAAGTAAAAGAGAGACATTATGTCACTTGAGAAAGTAACTATTTATTTAGTGTTTTGCTTTATGTATTGCCTGGCAACTTTCTAGTACTAGAGACTTATTGACTTAGACAAGCATATTAGAGAAGGTACTTTAAAAAATAATTGTCAGCAACAACTCTGTAGAAAATTCACTGACCTGTAAAAAAACATACTCCTGAATGCTGTATGTTCCTGCGAATGCTGAATGCATCTGGTCATGCATTAACTGTGCTGGTCAATCCTGAGGACATTTTAGAGCTTACAGCAAATCTTCCCAAACATTTAAAAGTAGGTTGTATATGAGAAGAAAGATAAACTGGAAACTGAGCTAGATTTTTAAAAAAATGACTGAAAGACTTACATACAGACCAACACAGCGGTATTCTTGACTTCTACTTCTCACTTCCTGGAGCAGTCAGTTACAACAAATCAAGTCAGTAGGCATCATACACCATACTGTTCAGATAATGCACAGTTATGACTAGAAGGTGTTTTGTTTCATAGACTACTCAAAGCAGCATTTGCATTTGGGACACAGCCTAACTCTTCTATATTTTATAAGATAAAAGATCACAACGTCTGGCTTATTTTCGTGTTTCTTTAAACAAATTCATTAGCTCTTAAACTATATTCACACAGCTGAATATATCTTGGAGGTGTACAGACACATATATATTAGCTAATGGCTTAAGTGTGCTTCTCACTAGTTTTTGACGGACTTGAATCCAAATATGTCTCCCCCAAGGTTGTGGAAACTTCTGCTTGGCTCTGTGTCCTCACAGCCAACATCGTCTGATGTCTGAAGTCCTGTCCTAGGTCTGGCAGCTATTAAACCACTACACTTGAGGGAGTTTATATGTGGGCACTTTATGTAGAATGTCCAGTTCTCTCTACTTCTCTCATCTCTAGGATCTGGTCTCTGACCCCAGCTTCTCTGTACCCTGAGCCCAGTAAAGCTGCCACTTCTGTTCTATCCGGCACTGAGAACTGGAAAATTCCCTCAAGGAAAAAACTAGATACAGAGATCACTTCAAAAGCTTTCCTTTTCTCAGGAATCATAGTTCCCCACCCAAGTCCAGCTTACACTGGTTGCTCTCCAGGGACTTCAACTGGTTGTTTTACAGACACGGCCCAGCTTTCATATTGGTTTCAACAGGAGGGTTCACTTGATACAAGCCAACTGAAAATGCCTGAACCAGAAGGCTCACCATCTTTTCACTGTGCTTTTCATTTCTGACGTATTTAGTTTGGTTCCTTTACAAACATGCTGTGCTGCTTTTCATGGTTTCCATGCAGATATGCCGTAACTTGTAAGCATTGTTGTTTCAATTCTGTGGCTAATAATTTCAGCATCTGAAGTCTATGAAGTTCTGCTTCTGCTGTTCATTTCCACTGCTTCCATTCATTGCCTGCTTCTTCTCATGCCTATTCTTTCACTTTTTGCTTGAAAATGTATTTGTAGGGGTTCACTGTAAGATAACGTGCTTCAGCTACAGAAGTTAAATTTTGCTTTAGGGGAACACCAGAAGATTGGACCATCTCCAGTCAATCGGGCGACACGTACCTGGAACACACACGTGTATGAAAGGCAGCCTGCGGCCATACTTCTCAGTTACTTCTTTAGAAGTTCTTTCATTGCTTTATTCTCTTATTCTGCTCAGCATCCAGTCCTATTAAGTTATAGGATGCTATGCAAAAAGTGGCTGGCTATATTTTTAGAGCTTAAGTATTTTTAAAGCATTTAAAAATATGCTCTATCCAGCATTTTTAAAATTTCACTGAAAAAGTTGATCTAAATAATTTAGCTCACCATTTTAAGAAACTAGACACCACAGGGGCCCTCTCATCACCTTAATTATCACATCTTCTGTGAGACCACCCATGAGCACTGAATTAAAATCCTCCCCTAATCCTTCTTTATCACTCCATCCTCTGTTGTTTCCTTCATAGCACTTATTACTCTATGAAATTGTCTTATTTTTTTTTTGCTACCCCTGAACAGAATGGAAGCTTGTTATCCTGGTTAGTACTGTTATCTCCAGAATGTATCTAGCACAGCTATTCATATACTATAGCTGTTCCAATATATATTAAAGGAACATGTTAAATCAATAACATAAACTAGGTAAACCATTTCAGTTCTCTCTTTAGACAAACTAATTGCTAACTGCTGAGTCCCAAATAGTCAAACCTAATCCCCTCTATCTTACTCTCCATGTTATCTCTATGTCTGCCATCGAACTGCTAAATACAGAGATAAATAAAATACTATGTTGGTGTTTTTAAAAGATTTCAAGTATCAGACTGTGAATTACTATAGATCATATCCTGGTAAACAGATTAATACTCACTGGAACTCTTAAACACCAAGGTAATCACGCACAAAGTTTAAGAGTAGCTATTTTTATATAGAGATGCTATTGCTTAGGGTAGTAAAAGGCTTACAAGAGATTTAAATGTTTATATTTAAATGGCTCTTTTAAAGAATAATTATAAAATCAATTGTAATTTTTTTTTTGTTTTAATTTCCCAGTCAGGAAATAAGAACTTCAATAGTTAAATATACCAGTAAGGTTTGGACTCTTTCATCTCCAAGAGTAATAATAAGATGCCAGCGCTGAGAGGAAAACCTCCTACAACCTTTATCAAATGGAAATTTACTGTCTTTAACACACATAGCACCTTTTATGTTTTAAAAAGCGTCAGGAGTAACTAGCTTTACTCTTCATTCTGAATTAGTATGGTTAATCTCCAGGGCTGCTGCCACGTGGTCCTGGCTCTGAGTCTGGGTGGCAGCCACAGGGCTCAAGGCTCAAGAGTGTCTTGAGCAGGAGCCTGCTTTTGTAGACAGCTCTGTGGTTTGAGAGGGTTTCCCAGATAGAAATGCAGGAGACAGAAGAGACAGTTTCTATCCCTGGGTTGGGAAAATCCCTGGAAAAGAGCACGGCAACCCATTCCAGTATTCTTGCCTGGAGAATCTCAGACACGACTGAAGAGACTTAACATTAACACAAAGAAAGTTTTGCTCCCCCCACAGCCCCCCCCCAAAAAAAAACAATCATTAAAATTTGAAATATTCACATTCCTATTCTAAGTACCCTTACTCAGTTAAGAGAATTCCAGAAAAATTCATTTAACAAAAGTATATACTTTACATTAACTGAAGATACATGAACAAAACACTGCACATCAGAGTGTTAAGAAACATGTGCATTTTCAGTTTGTTAATTCTTCAAGAAACAATACAGCTTACACTTTGTAATAAAAAACAGAGTCTAAAACATCAGCTTTACTTGTCCTGGCATTATGCTTAATCATTGCAAGCCCAACAAACTCATACATGTCACAGTCGAAGATTACAGTACACTTTCACATTTCCCCCCTGAAATCAGCACTACTATTAAATGATTTTTAAAGAAACTGAATCCTCCAAAAAGGGGTGTGGGACATACTTTGTCTTGAAAATTTCAATCTTACATTACAGTTCTTATCATCATAAGTACTTTAGTACTCTAGAATTAGCCAACAGTCAATCTGGAGCTGTTGTCACTATGGGACCTTAAGATGTAATAAAGCAAAGGAATTTTGTTGCCCATACTGAAGAGAAAACATGTAGCTCATCCAATTCTCTCCACACCATTCACATACACCCAACTGAAGAGCACTGAAAAAACATAAAACTGCATATTCTGTGGAATATTACTTTGTATCTATACGAACACCAGTTTACCAAATTGCATCAAGAGAAAATGCTATCATACTGAATAGATTATATGATTATGAAATGATTGTATTAAGTTTTCCCACTTGGTATAATTTGGCAAACGTACATTTATGTAAATGTGCAATGATGCTTCACAGGTAATGTAATTCACACAGAAATGGGACTAAGGTCTTTCCTTAACATAGTTCTTAACACACTACATTTATAAACTGTAAATTTCAATGTAGTTGTGTGTGTGTAAGTACTGTTAATATACAAGGACATGATTTATATAGAACCCAGATGGATCAAAGAGTAAGCATATACATTAGTAGTAAGATTGCATTTATAAGCCCCTATGAAGAAGGTATGTAACCAACTTTTAATTTAGAAATAAAGACAAGAAAACAAAACTTTAAAATAGTATGTTCTAGTAGACATATAAATAGAAGCAAAAAAAAAAAAAAAAATACTCCTGTATTTTCACCAAGGGAAAACAATTTTGGTCTAAGTACTAGATACACTCCAGTATTCTTGCCTGGAGAATCCCATGGACCGAGGAGTCTGGCGGGCTCCAGCTGGACACAGCTCAAGTGAGCACACACTAGATAAGCATGTAGCAGATACAGGGGCAAACACCACTCTCCCCTCTCCTCCACCCCATCCCTCAAACACTCTTCTTGGTTTTTAGATCTAAGTATGGCTGCATAAATTACCAACAGGACCTTTTGTATCAGTGTATGGACTGCAAGTAATATGAAGCAGATCTATCAATTTCAATGTATCTTATATGAATAATGCTTGAGATCCCCCCATGATCCCTCACAGGAGCCATGATACAGTCAAATCATGGTCCAAGCTTTCTTTATATATCATAAGCCATACCTATGTGGAGATACTCTTCAGGTTAATATCATCTAGTCTTGAAAACAGTGATGGGAACAAGGGAAAGACAGTTGGTGCTCTTTTCTTCTCTTACTAGTATGGGAAATATATAGCTTTTGATATTGAATGCTTAAATATTTGGTCTATGTAGGTGATTTAGGGAGATCTGGAATAAACTTGTTCTGTATCATTAATTCTCCTGGTTTATAAAGATCAGTACCACTTACAGGGTAAACAACATTTAGCAAAACAAATAGAATAAAGCAGACTATTCCTTCTACCAGAGAATACACATAAAAGACAAAAAAGACTGTTTTTAGTTGATGTACAATGTTGTGTTAGTTTCAGGTGTATAGCAAAGTGACTCAGTTATAAATATGTTCTAGTCTTCTACAAATTCTTTTCCATTATACATCATTACAAAACATTGAATATAGTTCCATGTACTATACACTAGGTCCTTGTTGTTATTTTATATACAGTAGTATCTGTTAATCCCAAACTCCTAATTTCCCCCTCCCCACCTTTACTCTGTGGTAACCATAAGGTTGCTTTTCTAAGTCTATGAGTCTACTTCTGTACTGTAAATAAATTCACTGGTAGAATTTTTAGATTCCACATATAAGTGACATGATATTTATCTTTCTCTTTCTTCACTATTAGGATAATTTCTAGGTTCATTCACATTGCTGCAAATGGCATTATTGCATTATTTTTTTGTGTCTGAACAATATTTCATTGTATATATGTATGCATGTATATATGTATACCTATATACATACATACACACCACATCTTCCTTCTCCAGTTACCTATCGACAAGATATTTAAGTGGCTTCCATGTCTTGGTTGTTGTAAATACTACTGCAATAAACACAAGAGTGCATATATCTTTTCTAGACATACCCAGTAGTGGGACTGCTGGATCATATGGCAAATCTATTTTTAGTTCTTTAAGGAACCTCCATACTCTTTTCCGTAGTGACTGAACCAATTTACATTCCCACCAACAGTGTAGGAGAGTTCTATCTTCTCCACAACCTCTCCAGCATTTATTATTTGTAGACTTTTGAACATTGCCCATTCTGACTGGTGTGAAGTGATACCTCATTGTAGTTTTGATTTGCATTCTTTTAATAATTAGTGATGTTGAGAGTCTTTTCACATGCCTCTTGGTCATCTTTATGTCTTCTTTGGAGAAATGTTGATTTTGGTCTTCTGGACATTTATTGATTGGGTTTGGGTATTTCTGTTTGTTGTTTTTTTGTTCTTATTTTTATGGATATTGAGCTGTAAGAGCATTTGTATATTTTGGAAATTAAGCCTTTGTTAGTCACCTTGTTTGCAAATATTTCCTCCAAGTTCATAGCTTGTCTTTTTGTTTTTGTTTATGGCTTCCTTTGCTGTTCAAAAGCGTTTAAGTTTAGTAAGCCCCATTTGTTTATTTTTGCTTTTATTTCCACTGCTTGAGAAGATGGATCAAAAAAATCTTGCTGTGATTTATGTCAGAGTGTTCTGCTTATGTTTTCCTCTAAGAGTTTTATACTATTCAGTCTCACATTTAGGTCTTTAATCCATCTTTTTATTTTTGTATATGCTGTTAGAGAATGTTTTAACTTCATTCTTTTACATGTAGCTGTCCACTTTTCCCAGCACAATTTATTAAAGAGACTGTCTTTTCTCCACTGTATATTCTTGCCTCCTTTGTGGTAGACTGACCGTAAGTGCACGGGTTTATTTCTGGGCTTTCTATCTTGTTCCCCTTATCTATGCATCTGTTGTTGTGCCTGTACCACATGGTTTTGATGACTCTAGCTCTGTAGTATAATCTCAAGTCAGGGAGCATGATTCTTCCAGCTCCATTCTTTTCTCTCAAAATTGTTTTGGCTATTCGGGGTCTTTTGTGTTTCCATATAAATTTAAATTTTTTTTGCTCTTGCACTGTGACAAATGTCATTGGTAATTTAATAGGGATTGCACTGACTCTGTAAAGTACCTTGGGTAGTATGGTAATTTTAACAATACTGATTCTTCCAATACAAGAATTTGGTATACCTTTCTGTCTGTTTGTGTTCTCTACAATTTCTTTCATCAATGTCTTATAGTTTTTGGAATATAGGCCTTTTACCTCCTTAGGTAGGTTTATTCCTAGGTATTCTTGATGTGATGGTGAATGAAATTGTTTCTTTTTCTTTTTGATACTGCATTGTTAGTGTAAAGGAATGCAACAAAATTTTGCATATTAATTTTGCATCCTACAACTTCACTGAATTCATTGATAAGCTCTAGTAGTTTTCTGGTAGCATCCTTAGGATTTTCTTAGTGTAGTATCATTCCATCTACAAACAGTGATAGATAATTTTACTTCTTTGTATTCCTTTTATTTCTTTTCTTCTTTGATTGCTGTGGCTAGGACAGCCACCACCACTAGCGAACATGAACGCAAAACTTCTCAACAATGTACTAGCAAACTAAATCCAACAATACATTGAAATGATCAAGTGAAATTTATCCTAGAGATGCAAAGGTTTTTCAATATCCACAAATCAATCAATGTGATATGCAATATTAATGAAGAATAAAAAAACGTGATCATCTCAGAAAAGCTTCTGATAAAATTCAACATCAATTTTTGATTAAAACAAAAAAACTCTCCAGAAAGTGGTCATACAGGGAACATTTCTCAACATAGTAAGGTCATATAAGACAAACACACAGCTAACATCATATTCAACAGCAAAAAGCTGAAAGCATTCCCTCTAAGCTCAGGAGCAACACAAAGACTTCCACTATCATCACTTTTATTTGTGGGTTGAATTTTAACATAGAACCAAGGAGAAAGCATTGGTATTTCTTACAATCTACTCAATTAAGTATCTGTGATAATACAGTATAATTGAAAAAACTGAAATATACAAACAAAATTCTCTAATCCTGATCAACATCTTCTAATTTAGCAGTCACAAACTTTTCTTCAGTTCTTAAGAAGTTGTAAGACTAATCTAAACCTTAATTACCACTCACTGATGGGCTTCCCAGGTGGCACAGTGGTAAAGAATCTCTCTGCCAATGCAGGAGATGTAGGAGATATGGGTTTGATCCCTGGGTAAGGAAGATCCCCTGGAGTAGGAAATGGCAACACACTCCAATATTCTTGCCTGGAAAATTCCATGGACAGAAGGCTACAGTTCATGGGACTGCAAAGAGTCAGTCACGAAATGCTAACAAACACATAAAGCCAGATAACAGGAACATGAAAGAGAGGTTCTGTTTTTTTTTTTTAAACACCTACATCTAGATAATGAATCTTTGGGTAAACAGACAGCTCATTTCACATGTCTACTATGAAATAAAAGTCAAGTATTGCTTGTTTTTCCTCTGGGCTAAGCAAACAATTTTTAAGATATCTGCATCTAATAATAATGGTCCCTCTGCAAAAATAAAAAATAAAGGTACCTTTTGGGATTTAAGCTCAGCTGCTCTATCATATTTTTGGACAAATCATATCAGTAAAAAGATTCTTACTGTATCATCAATGAACATTAGAATTTATACAATACTAATAACTGTGTGCAAAGACTGAAAAGTCACCTCATATTCTGTTAAACTGAAAGATTTAGATGTGCATGAAACATACATGTAACAGTAAATACAGTAGTATAAGAAAACTGAAAATAATTCCTGTAGCATAAAGGAACACTCCAGTAAGCTATTTATATTTTACAATAATAATCAGTTAGAGATTAAAGATTATTACAGCTACACATTCAGTGTTAAGTCTTATTTAGCATCAAAGAAACTCATGAGACAAAAAAAAAAAGGGGGGCATGATGAATACTCTAGTCTTTCCAGTACCTGCAAAACCAAAAGCATTTTCAGGAACATGTACTCATTTCTTCAATAAATATTTAAACACCCATAATGTTTCAGCACTGTTACCATCACTCTTAGAGATGTATCAACAGAGAAAAATAATTTCTCTATTGAGATGAAGCAGATAATTTTTTTCTATCCAAATGAGTAAATTCCATAGTATAGTAAAAAGTGATAAATATTAAGGAGAAAAACATAGCTAAGAGGATTGGATGTATTCAGATAGGTTAGGATTCCAAGTTTAAACTGGATAGGCAGGGGAAGGTCTTATTACAATAGTGTCATTTAACCAGAGTTGAAGGTGAGAAAGTAAATCATCCAAAGGTTCCAGGAAGAAGAGCAAATGCCCCACTCCAGGAGCATGCCTGGTATGGTCTAGGAACAGTAAGAAGACAATGTTTCTAGACTGAAGTGAATGGGGACAAAAGAACAGCAGATGAAATCAGAAAGGTAATGATAGGGTCGGACAGTTAATGGCAACGTGGGTCACAGTAAGATTTAGATCACGGCAGAGGAAAAATGCCACAGCAGTCCTTGTTGTTCAGTCACTCAGTCGTGTCCAACTCTTTGCAACCCCACTGACTGCAGCATGCCAGGCTTCCTTGTCCCTCACCATCTCCCAGAGCTTGCTCAGACTCATGTCCACTGAGTCGGTGATGCCATCCAACCATCTCATCCTTCGTTGTCCCCTTCTCTCCTACCTTCAATCTTTCCCAGCATCAGGGTCTTCCTCAATGAGTCAGTTCTTCACATCAGGTGGCCAAAATATTGGAGCTTCAGCTTCAGTAGCAGTCCTTCCAATGAACATTCAGGGTTGATTTCCTTTAGGATTGATTGGTTTCATCCCCCTGCAGTCCAAGGGACTCTCAAGAGTCTTCTCCAGCACCTCAGTTCAAAAGCATCAATTCTTCGGTGCTCTGCCTTCTTAATGGTCCAACTCGCACATCCATTCATGACTACTGGAAAAACCATAGCTTTGACTATACAACCTTTGTTGGCAAAGTAATGTCTCTGCTTTTTAATATGCTGTCTAGGTATGAAAATACCTAATATGACGATAGCTTTTCTTCCAAGGAGGAAGCGTCCTTTAACTTCATGGCTGTGATGGCCAACAGCAGTGATTTTGGAACCCGAGAAAATAAAGTCTGTCACTGTTTCCATTGTTTCCCCATCTATCTGCCATGAAGTGATGGGGCTGGAAGCCATGAGTAGCCTCCAGATTTTGTGGCTTCCAGATCAAACAAAGGTAGCAGCTCCTTATGCTGTCTCATTCTGCAGTGTCGTTTTGAGAGCCCTTCCTGGAAGCTCAGCCTGTTCCTATAGCCCTCCCAACAACTGCTTATATGACAGTCTTTCAAAAATTCATCTGTGCTGAAGTTAGCTGCATTGGATTCTTCTGTCTGAGACTAAGTACCCTGGCCAGTATAATCCTAATAACAGAAGGGAATCGAAGGACTGTCAAGCTGACAGAAAAAAAGTAGTCTAGAGAAGAATAAGGAGTCTCTAACTAGGCCTACTGTGAGTAATAAAAAGTGTAAGTCACTGGACTCAGATGTATTATTTTTCTGCAGATCCCATAACAAAGTACCATTAAATATAGTGGCTTAAGACAATACAGATTTATTATCTTACAGTTCTGGAGATGAGAAGTCCAAAACTGGTCTCAATGGGTGAAAATCAAGGTGTCACAGGACTGTGTTTCTTTCTAGAGTCCCAAGGCTCCAGAGAATCATTTTCTTGCCTTTTCCAACTTCTAGAGGTTGCTCTCAATGCTTGGCTCATGCCCCAGCTTTATCTCCCAAACCAGAAATAGACATTTAGTCTTTCTCATATGGTACAATTCTGACATTGACACTTCTGCCTCCGTCTTACATTTAAGGATCTCTGTGTTTATACTAGGGCTTCCCAATACCGGGCCCATCTATATAACCCAGGATACTCTCCCTATTTTAAAGTCAGTTGATAACAACCTTAATTTCACCTGCTACCTTAATTCCTCTAAGCCATATAAACAAACTCCAGAGATTAGGGCAGACATCCTCGGGGTACCATTATTACACCTACCACAGGCAAGAGAATCAGAAGATTTGTTGGGTATCAATGTATTTAGGAAAATTATTTAACAGTAAGATAACAATCTCATGAAACTAATTCAACTCTAAAAAAATTGACCAAGTATATAGCTAAAATAACTGTAACAAACATGGACCAAGAAGGAATTTTTGTTTTATGAATTTGTATACATACTTACATAGTCATTTTTAAAACCTATTAAACGATATAAAACTTAAATCACATATTAAATGAACCACTCAGTAAAAATAAATTAAGAAGTGAAATAATATTTAGTAAATACTTCAGAGATAATAATCTTTGTATGAAATTAGGGCTGTTCTGAAAAATCTGGGAGGGGATCAATTGTAAATGTGTACCAAGATTGGAGTTGGGATCATTTAATGTCAAAAATGTACATAAAATGCATATACTTTTACAAACTATTTGACCAGAAATATCAAAAACAACACTGCAGAATAGGTTTAAATGAACAAATTCCAACACTTTTATCTAAAGGGGATTGGAGCAAAAATAAAATCAGCTTAAGATGAACCAAGAACTGGCTTTACACAGATTTACAAACAACTTTGAGGAATTAATTCATATTAAGCAAACAGAGAGGAACCTAATTTATAAACCAGAATGCCAATTTACAATATTAATTAATGGATAAAGCTAAGACAGGGGTGTCTATATACCTATCTTTCAACGATCATTTTGATAACTATCTCCACACAAAAAATATTAGGCTGGCCAGAAAATTCATTCAGGCTTTTTCATAACATCAAATCAACTTTCTGGTCAATCCAATATACAGGTAAAATAATTTAACTGATAAGGATACTAGTAAGACAAAGTGAATGGATATCAACATATGGGAAACTATGGGAGTCTTATACATCTTTTAATTTCCTCCAAATGCTCATGGATACTTAATAAATAATTTAATCACATTCCATTAAACTATTATCTGTAAAAATGGCATACACATTTAACTCAAATAAAGCTACTAAAATTCCATAAGAAAACAGGACTAAGCTCAGCCTATCTTGTGTGCATGTGCTCAGTCACGTCCAGACTCTGCAACCCTATAGACTGCAGCCTGCCAAGCTACTCTGTCCATGGAATTTTCCAGGCAAGAATATTGGAGTAGGTTGCCATTTTCTACTCTAGCAGATCTTTCCAACTGAAAGATTAAACCCACATCTCCTGAGTCTCCTGCATGGGTAGTCAGATTCTTTATCACTGTGCTACCTGGGAAGCCCCATGAGGATATCTTAATCTCTCATTTTTCTTTGTTTTCAAGCCCTAATCAACTACCTTACTTCCACTCCTGTGATTTCAACGTGAGTGGAGGGGATGCAACATTCTATGAATGAATCAGAATTCTATGAATATATCTAATTGTAGGCCTTATTGGAAATTCTATCTTCGGTTTCTCAGTAACCATTCTTTCAAACCTGAAACACATTAACTTGTGACTTCAGAAAATATAGCACTGCTAAGGCCCCAGTTTTCACATATGCAATATCTACTTTTACAAATTTAAAGGGCATTGCATGCTACATGTTCAAGCAGTGCCTGGTAATTATCACATGCCTAATAAATGGTTATTACTCGGTTGAATTTTATTTCTAAAGAAGGTAGCATTCTATCTAGCAAGTAGAAAGGTACTCCACGGAGTTACACAAAAGGCAGAAGAGGAACACAGTGGATCATTTCAGACTTAGGTAACCTACCTAGGAAGAATGAAAAAGGGCAATGTAGCAGATTATCTCACTCATGCTGACCAGAAGATTCATTACTGACCAGTTAAGATTACATTCCTGGGGGAGGCTTAAAACTGCAATTAGGTGAGGTAGGTGTTGGTTTGCTGACATGGGGGTTAGCGAAAGTGACTTCATTTGAGGCCTGTCATTTATTTTTAATATCATATATTATATGGAAATACTGGGTTGGCCAAAAGTTTCATTCATATTTTTCCATAAGTTGGTACGGAAAAAAACAGAATGAATTTCTTGGCCAATCCAATAGCATGTAAGAAAAAGAATATTTATCAAGGATTTCACAACTGATATTCTAGACCTAAAAAGAAGAAACAAAAATAGAAAACTGCCCTTTATTAATATCAGGTATGCCCTACCTATCAGAGTAAAATCCAGTACAAACACATTTGAATTTGCTCCACCCTTTGACACTGACCAACATTATTTATTAAGACATACAAAGTATGTCATAGTTAATAAATTCTTAAAATTCTCTAAAAATTCTAGAATATTTATAGAGTTCTCAAAGATTTTTATTAGCTTTTATGTGTGTATGAACACAATGCTCTGAACTTTTCTTCAGCTCCTTTTCAATTTCTGATGTATACTTCTACATTTCTACATGTCTCAAAAGCAGGAAATCAGTGTTACCTTCAACTACCATATTCACTGTCTCAAGTACTAGGCTGCCAAAACAGTAACTGTAGTTTCAGACCATGAATTTTAAATCATTATAACTAGGCTCAAACACATCTTTATTAATAAAAATAAGAACCATTAAAATCAACACATTTTTACCAATGAAAAATAAGTTTTACTTCTGTAGCATAAAAATCCATGTTTCAGGATTTAACAAACTCTTGGAAAGAATTTTCAGCATTCTGCTGGCTGTGGAAGCATTTTTCCGCAAAAAGTTGTCTATATGCTTAAAGAAGTGGTAGTCGGTTGGTGAGAGGTTGGTGAATACAGCATATGAGGCAAAACTTCATAGCCCAATTCATTCAACTGTTGAAGCATTGGCTGTGTGGTCAGGTGTTGTCATGGAGAAGAACTGGGCCCTTGCTGCTGACCAATGCTGGCTGCAAGCACTGCAATTTTCAGTGCATCTCCTCAATTTACACTCTTTTCAGATGTAATGGTTTCATCAGGATTCAGAAAGCTGTAGTGGATCAGATGGGCATCATACTACCAAACAGTGACCATGACCTTTTTTTTTGGTGCAAGTTTGGCTTTGGGAAGTGCTTTGGAGCTTCTTCTTGGTCCAACCACTGAGCAGGTCGTGTGGGTCCTATACAGTGCACTTTTCATTGCCTGTCACCATCGGATTGAGAAATGGTTCGTTGTTGTTGCACAGAAAAAAAGAAGATAACACTTCAAAATGACAATTCTTTTCAGTTGCAATCAGTTCATGAGGCACCCACTTATCAAGCATTTTCACCTTTCCAATTTGCTTCAACTGCCAAACCACCACAGGATGGCTGACACTGAGTTCTTGGGCAACTTCTCATGTAGTTGTAAGAGGATCAGCTTCAGTAATCCTCTCAGTTGGTCACTGTCAGCTTCTGTTGGCCAGCCACTGAGCTCATCTTCAAGGCTCTCATCTTCTTTACAAAACTTCTTGAACTGCCACTACACGATACGTTCATCAGCAGTTTCTGGACCAAGTACATTGCTGATGTTGCGAGCTGTCTCTGCTGTTTTATGACCCATTTTGAACTCGAATAAGAAAATCACTCAAAATTTGTTTTTTGTCTAACATCATTTCCCTAGTCTAAAATAAATATAAACAGCAAGTAGTAAGTCATTCGGAGAAGGCAATGGCACCCCACTCCAGTACTCTTGCCTTGGAAAACCCCATGGATGGGGGGAGCCTGGTAGGCTGCAGTCCATGGAGTCACTAAGAGTCGGACACAACTGAGCAACTTCACTTTCACTTTTCACTTTCATGCATTGGAGAAGGAAATGGCAACCCACTCCAGTGTTCTTGCCTGGAGAATCCCAGGGAAGGGGGAGCCTCGTGGCTCCCTATGGGGTCTCTATGGGGTCGCACAGAGACGGACACGACTTAAGCGAATTAGCAGCAGCAGCAGCAAGTCATCAGCAAAAAAACACAAAGTGAGAAATGAGCATTAAAATGATATATAACATAACCATACTTATTTAGGAATGTATTCCAATATAAAACAGCAAAGCTCAACAATGCAAAACCACAATTACTTTTGCACCAATGTATAACTATCTTTAAAAACATTACCAAATGGCCAAGAGAATGGAGACAAGACTTGATAAACTGATGACATTGTCTTGACTTTCTTTTAGGCTTAAGATTAAAGGGCCTTCCTATTTGAAAGGTTTTGTAAGTATTTAGTGAGTATCCTCATTTAAATACAAGACTTTTGATATTTTATTAGATGGTCTTTCACATGCTCAGATAACCAAGAAATCATAATTCTGTCTCAGTAAATGTCATTCCAATAGCTATATTATCTCTGGACATGATATTACAAATACGTAGTATGTTTTAAAGCTGCTAAGCCCCAGGGTAACAAGAATTTTATCCATTTTACTATATATGTACTAACTTAAAATTTATACAATTTTGTATATTTTGTGTATTGAATATTTAAAATCTGAGATATATATATCACAAATTATTTGTGCTTTTCTAGTTCAGAAGCAATTATTAAGTTTTTCATCACTCTTTAAGTATGTATGAGGATATGATCGGTGAAATCCATAAGATTTCATAAACTCTGGGTCATTTACAAGTGACTATTTGGAGAACTGTTAATATTTAAGTCGATGTTAAGAGACTAATTTGTCATATTAATAAAGCTGACACTTAAAAAAGCAAAAACAAAAAGGCTGCTAAATCACTATAATGCAAAATATTTACTTCAAATTAATCAAAAGTTAATTTGGTCTGTTAGCCTCAAGATGCACTTAGACACTGCATATTGCTCAATCTGTATATTAAGAGTCAAAATCACATAAATTAAAGATAATGGCAAATAGCAAACAGTCATTTGCCAGGAAAGGCTTCCAGAATACACAAATGTTACTTTTAGAGGCACACAATCAAGTGAGATCTTCTCCAGCAATTCTACATCATCAAGAACAAGTAAAGAAAAAGACTAGGTTTTGATTGGGGCAGATAATTATTAGTCTGACAAGAGTTAAATTACTATACTTTCTATAAAAAAGAGCAACACAAAACCAAATGTTCAGTTGGTCTTCAAAAATCACTTGCACCAGCCAGATTATGATTTATGGCTTTCAAGTGAAAATGTGGAAAAATAAGGGGCCACGGGCCCAGGAGGCACTGTCACTTTCTTTAAAAAATATGGATACACAATTTTATAAAGATCAATGCTGCCTCATGCTCTAAAAATAATACTCATTCAAATAAAACCCTTTCATAATAGATAATTTGGATATGTTATTCATTGAATTAATAAAAAGTAATGTTAAATTAGGTTCACATTTTTCTCCTTTAAAAATGTTCTAGCTTTATCTTGCCTGTTTTAATTGAGAAGAATCAATTCTAATTATAACCTAACAAAGCCAATGGTTTCAGAAAGCTTTAGTGTCTCTAACTTATATCCCATTAGGAAGACTTCAGTTCAGTTCAGTCGCTCAGTTTGTGAGGAAGCCTTCAGCATTGTCCTAATGAAAGCTTTCCAACACAACACTTCATCCTTTCCACTCCTGGGAATGAGCAGCCAGATAGATCACTTCAATGGCAAAGATAAAAGATGAGATAGCAAGTTACTTTGCCATGGCAACAACTTTTAAAATTCTAAACAGATCACTTTCTCCTATTTAAATATAAATGCAGTCTAAAGCAGCTGCTACAATGACTGACAAGTTCTCAATCAAAATCTATCACCATGAGGATTTCCAACTTAGTATGTATAACAATTATTGATTACTGAACAGAAACAGAAGCTTAAAACATATCATGCCAAATGATGTTTCAAATACAGGTATTTAAATTACAGTATTAGAGTCCAATTTCAACATGTCTTTAATAAATGTATTTTGGTTTTATTCTAGAGAATCAGGACAACACAAAAAATCTTACATGGCATTTTAAGTTTGGGTTTGCAAACTACATCTCAAGAGAACTATTTAAATCCTCCAAAGTATTTAATCAAAATATACAGCCTGTAGAAATAGCTAGTGAAGCATGGTATTTTTTAATCTATTAGCCCTTTTATCATACCCTAAAATATTAAGGTTCCTACAGGAATATAACTTAGGAACAAAAGTTATAAGATTTCTCTACCAATAATACTTAAAGATTTACTTAATGTCATAAGTTACATTTAAAAAAAAACACAATTTTGGCAGAAGGTATAAAACATCCAGCAACTTACAAATGAACCTAAATCTCAGATAAAACTGTGTTAAAAATCCAATCCTGATTTTTTTTCCTTCAAATTTAAGCAGAACACATATTTGTAATTTATCCAGCAGTTCAGGGTCATCTTCATATCATCAAAAAAGTTTTTATTAAATACTGGCTACAAGAAGTGTGAGTCAAAAGCTCTGTCCTTGTCTTGAAGCAGTCTATTATTTAGTAGCTTATTACAGATTCGGAATTTCTATTTAAATGTATTACTACCTAAAAAAACTGTATGTCATTGTTTGTGCTTATCCTTTCAGCCTTTGATCTTTCCAGGGGAAGAGTTACCAACTAAGTTTACTTCAGTTGGGAAGAGCAAAATCAAGCTGCCTTTTCTACATGGGTAATTAGCATTTTGAACACCACCAATCCCAACAGGACTCCTTCCTTTCCTAGTAACAAAATAAGAAAAGCCAGAATTACAAAACACTGATATCCTTTCCATAGGATATGATTTTTAAATTATATGGAAAGCAACAAGATTTTAAAATACACATGTAAAAATTTCTCCATCAAAGTCCTTAAGTACTCTAGGAGAGAATAAATTAGATGTAAGGTGTACACATACACACACACACACACACACTGTTGTTCAGTCGCTAAACTGTGTCTGATTCTTTGTGACTCCATGAACTGCAGCACACCAGGCTTCCCTGTCCTTCACTATCTTCTGGAGTTTGCTCAAACACATGTCCAATGAGTCAGTCATGCCATCCAACCATCTCATCCGTTGTCACCCCCTTCTGCACCTGCCCTCAATCTTTCCCAGCATCAGGGTCTTTTCCAATTAGTCGACTGTTTCCATCACGTGGCCAAAGTATTGGAGCTTCAGCCTCAGCTGCAGTCCTTCCAATGAAGATTCAGGACTAATTTCCTTTAGGATTGACTGGTTTGATCTTGCAATCCAAGAGTCTTCTCCAGCACCAGTATTCAAAAGTTACCAATTCTTCAGCTCTCAGCCTCCTTATATGTGTATAAATAAATACACATCATACATACACACATATACACAGAGGTAAACCAACAAAATCAATCTTAAAAACCTACAGATTACCAAATAAGAAGTTCTGGGAGCTTGTCAGGATCCAGGTAGTTCTGGGGTTGCAAAGGGAAGGATAAAATTCTGTACTCAAAGAGTCTCAAGAAGTTTATTTCAGTCAATTTAACCTCTTAATCAATAATACCCCCACTGAATAATCAACTTGAAAGATTCTAAGAAAACCAAAGGCTTTGGAGTCAAAGAAAACCAAAGAAGATCCTAAGGGCTTGGAATCCACTTAAGAAAAATGCACAGTAGAATGAGTTTTGGAAAAGTAATTAAGATATAACATATTTCCTCATCTCAAAAAACTTCCTCAGTCCACTCTGAGATCAATTTCTCACTCATGGCCCTAGGCACTCTATACAATGTCAGTACAGATTAGTTTTGCCTTTTCTAGAATTTCATATTTATTCCTATTATTAATTCTGTGAGATAATATGTGGCTCAGTGAAGTTAAGCAATTTGCACAGTTTCACACAACTCTAAGATTCAAACGGAGGATTTGAAATCAATAGTCTTCATTTTTGCATTCCCAGCATTTTTGCATACCTCACCTCTGAAAAATGAAACAAAGGGAACTGACCTGAACGTGGGACTCAAGAATAAAAGGTCCATTTTGAAAGATAAAGCAGTAAGTCTCAATCAGTGTTTAAAGGGAAAAGAGAAAGATAAAGAGTCCTAGGAGGTTATTTAAGTATCTCCCAAGAAATTTATTAACAATGGGAGAGACAGTAACTTTCCAGTGGAGAAACCCAGCAGAAACCACTGTAACCAAAGGATCAAGATGGACATTATTAGTAACAAAGATATACTGCCTTCAGGAACACCACAATAAAAAGCATACACCATGGTAAAAGATACACATCACTTTTGTCAGTAAATAAGACATACTAACTTCATGAATACCAAGATAAAAGGCACACACCATTTCTGGATTCTTGGAAAACAAATAACTTTAGTCTACTCATGAGAAAAAGCTGGCTTGAAACTCAACATAAAAAAATAAAGATCACAGCATCCAGTCCCATCACTTCATGGCAAATAGAAGGGGAAAAGCAGAAGCAGTGACAAATTTTAATTTGGGGGCTCCAAAATTACTGCAGACAATGACTGCAGCCACGAAATTAAAAGACACTTGATCCTTAGAAGGAAAGCTATGACAAACCTAAACAGAATATTAAAAAGCAGAGATATCACTTTGCCAACAATGATGTGTACAGTCAAAGTTATAGTTTTTCCAGTAGTCATGTGAGACTTGTTTTCCAGAGTCATGTGAGTCATGGATGTGAGAGCTGGACCATAAAGAAGGCTAAGCACTGAAGAATTGATGCTTTCAAATTGTCAAGGTTCCGGAGAAGACTCCTCAGAGTCCCCTGGGACAGCAAGGAGATCAAACCAGTCAAACCCAAAGGAAATCAACTCTGAATATTCATTGAAAGGACTGATGCTGAAGCTGAAGCTCCATACTTTGGCAACCTGATGCAAAGAGCTGAGTCACTGGAAAAGACCCTCACGCTGGGAAAGACTGAAGGCAGGAAGAGAAGGGGGAGGCAGAGGATGAGATGGTAAACAGCATCACCAACTCAATGGACATGAATTTGAGCAAACTCCAGAAGACAGTGGAAGTCAAAGGAGCCTGGCAAGCTACAGTCCATGGGGTTGCAAAGAGTCAGACATGACTTAGCCACAGAACAACCACCATAAATCACAAGAAAACACTGGACAAACTAAATTGAGGTCATGAAAGACAAAGAAAATCTGAGTAACTATTGCAGAGTGCAGGATAATAAAGATGAAATAACAGATAAATCCGATGTGGGATCCTAGATTGGATCCTGATCTGAAAAAGGGCACTAGTGGAAAAACAAGTGAAATTCAAATAAGGCATATAGTTTAGTTTACTTTGCCAACAGAGGTCCGTCTGGTCAAGGCTATGGTTTTTCCAGTGGTCATGTATGGATGTGAGAGTTGGACTGTGAAGAAAGCTGAGCGCTGAAGAGTTGATGCTTTTGAACTGTGGTGTTGGAGAAGATTCTTGAGAGTCCCTTGGACTGCAACGAGATCCAACCAGTCCATCCCAAAGGAGATCAGTCCTGGGTGTTCATTGGAAGGACTGAGGCTGAAGCTGAAACTCCAGAACTTTGGCCACCTCATGCAAAGAGTTGCCTCACTGGAAAAGACCCTGATGCTGGGACAGATTGGGGGCAGGGGGAGACGTGGACAACAGAGGATGAGATGGTTGGATGGCATCACCGACTCGATGGACATGGGTTTGAGTAAATTGCGGGAGTTGGTGACGGACAGGGAGGCCTGGAGTGCTGCGATTCATGGGGTCGCAAAGAGTCAGACACAACTGAGCGACTGAACTGAATTGAACTGAACTGATAGTTTAGTTGACAATATTGCGCCAAGGTTAATTTCCTAGTTTTGATAACTGTACAATCCTTATGCAAAATGTTTACATCAGATGAGGCTGGTGACACATAGAAACTCTGCTACTATTTTTGCCATTTTTCTGTAAGTCTGAAATAATTTCAAAATAAAAAGTTAACAAAGGAGGGACCTTGAATATTTTCCTGCAACTTGTGAAAGGAACATAAAAAATGGGGTGGATATTGCCAAGAGAGCTCTCTACAATGGAGCTGGGAGGCAATGAAAAGTGTGGGTTATGCACATCTCAGTCTGGACAGAATCTGATCTTTAACCATTCACTGTCCTCAAGATACTCACCAGACCCGCCCTCTAAAATAATTCATGACAGCCTATCTACTTATCAGACCCCTAACCCAAAATAACTCATCATGATTCTTTAAGGACAAATATTCCCTGACTCGCACTAGAGTCAATCAAAAATCTCATCAGGCAACTTTAACAAACTTGGGGGTTTTGTCTTTATAAGCCCAATTCTTTGTCTTTCTCAGAACACACTTTCGGTTTTGCCCAAATCCATGTCTCAAAATGCAATTCTTAAGACCCCACATAAAGCTCTTTTGTTCTTTGAAGCCTCAGTAATGATCAAAACATACTTCATACTTGTTCAACATACTTCATAATCTTGCAATAATGAATACATTTAAACCAAACCTATGATGAAACTATAATATATATGGTCAATTTTTGTTCAATTCAAATCATGTCAAGATTTATTGAACATCATCTCTATGTAAGATAGTATAGATTGTGGTGACAGTGACTGTCCTCAAGCTATATGTGATATAATAGTGAGCTATGACAAATACAAAAAGTTGAAGCCCAAAATTTTGAAAGAACTAGTCCAAAACACAAAACCAGTTACTCTGAAAAGTATAGCTTTCATATCTTAAGACCAGAATATTTTTATCTTTTTCGTCTCTCAAGAACAAACAATTTAACCTCAGACTATTAAATACTAGATCTTCTCTTTGCACAAAATTCCACAAGTTCTTAATAAAAACATGATACCATGGAATAAAATTTGGAAGTCATAGCCAAGCACAACATCTATGATGGATATACACTGTTAGAGACATTGCTTTGTCTACAGAGAATAAAACAGTGCAAACTTCCTGCTGTGAAACACCCATTTCCCTAGGTTGAAATTGTAAAGAAGCTACCATTTGTATTAAAATCCTGACTTTTCATGGCTAGGAGTCTGGAGGGTCTAGGAGCAGACACCTGACCAAAGTTGAATCTATCATAAACCCCATCTGCTCTATGTATTAGTTAAGCTCTTTTGATTTAAAAAAAAAAAAAATCTGAATAAATTGAAAATAAGATTGGGAGAGAGGCAATCAGTCAGCTTTAAAGGAAAGCTGGAAGGATCCTGGAGTAGTGCCCAGAACTGAAGAATTAAATCATCAGGCTTTAGTATGGAAGATCCAGGGCAGCTCTGCAGAACTTAGCAGCCTATGGGCCTTCCCTCTTGGATGCCACCATCTCTATGTCAAGCCACAATCTATTTGTTTCAGGAAGATAAGAACAGGTTTTCCATCACTGTATCTCTAGCAAGTAAAACAATGTGTATCATATAATGGCCCTCAATAAACTTTTGCTGACTAAATGAATGAATAAAGTTAGTTTTATAAGTAATCCCTAGGTAAAAAAATGCAATTAGCCAAGTTTACATCAGGAATCTACTCATCAATCAATCAAGTGATCCAGGGAAGCTATATGAGGGTCTTTTCCATAAAAGAGAAACATGTAAATACTAAATGGCACTTAATTGACCTATATTTCTTCCAACTTCTTCTCAGTATTTAGACAAGAAATTGTACTAATCATAAATATGATAGATAATATGGTAGAACAAATAACCTAAACAAGACTTGATCATTCTATTATAAAATGTTAATGCTGTCTCTTTAAACACACTCTCTTTTTCTGAATTATCTTTTCTTAAAAATAAAGATTGACTTACAATATTATATTAGATTCAGGTGTACAACACAGTGAATCAATATTTTTATACATTACAAAATGATCACCAAGATAAATCTAGTTACCTCTGTCACCACACAAATTACAATATTATTGATTATATTTCCTTTCCTGTATATTATATACCCATAACTAAATACTTTTAATTAAAAGATTTTATGTGTCAGTCTTGTTAGTAAATAGGTTTAGTAACTGTTAGAGCTAAAAATCAAAAGCCAACTAAACAAAGAAAAATTTATCAGATTCTGTTTCTAAATTTATAAAATTAGCTCTTCTACTTCACCTGATCATAATTCTAACTTTTGATAATACCTATATAATTAATCTACTTGTTTATAGTTTTAAAATATAACACTATTATGACAATCTAACCTTTAGAAAAAACACCATTAAATCATCTCAACCTTGGAATTGAAAAGAATTATATGAAATTAACTAAGAAGGAATGATTTGCAGCCACAACATTCCCTCAACCTGGAATCTTTGTACACATACACAATTGTTTATAAAGCTTCTACAGCAAGTAAGAATTAAAGAAATGGGCTCCATTAGACAAATTAAGAGGTTTATTTCAGAAAGAAAATGCACAGAAAGAAAATTCATTCTTAAAAGAAATCCTACTTAAGATCTCAGAGGAACCTAACTAGATACTTGTAACTGGATATAGAATTAAATAAAATTTTAAACCTGAAAGACAATTTTAAACCTGACAAATTAATGTAACTTTGTTTATGAACAGGCTTTTAAGACAAAAACCTCATAGATCAAAATAAAATTGTTGCGAGTCAAGTAAGAAAAGTCCACTTTATACTTGTGATTCTGGAGTACAAAATGTGAAATCAAACTGACCTTTAGGTCCTGGCTGACCTTGTATCAGCTGTATAATCTGGAGGAAATTATTTCACTTCTCTATACCTCAGTTTCTTCATCTGTAAACACTTCTTAGATTTGTTGTAAATATCAACGTAATGACACAGCAAAAGGCCTGTAATGAGGTCTGGCATGAGCTCTTCAATACAGACTGGTGATTTTTTTCCTTGGTAGATAACGTAAGGGCTCCTCTGGCGGCTCAGATGGTAAAGAGAGTCTGCGTGTGATACAGGAGGCCTGGGTTCCATTGCTGAGTAGGGAGGAACCCCTGGAGAAAGGAAAGGCTACACATTCCAGTATTTTTTCCTGGAGAATTCCATGGACAGAGGAGCCTGACGGGCTACAGTCCATGGTGTCAAAAGACTTGGGCATGACTGAGCAACTAACATTTTCACTTTCAAAACAAGTGAAATTTTTTATATTATAAAAAGACGGTGCTGCTATATTTTTCTAAGAACCAATTTGTTGTCTCCACATAAAGCTCAAACCTGGAATAAAAATAACCACATTAACTTAACAAGATAATTTTCATGAGAGATAGTTCTCAGAAGTTCCTTTTAATGTTTACTCCCAACCCTAATTTATCAAATAAGATTAATGAGTTAATACTACTTCAAGGAATTGGAGAAATTTATAAAAAATTATGAAAATAAAGCAAAGGATATAGGGAAAGATAAAAAAGTAAACTACATAATGTTAAAGGATCGATACAAGAAAAATATTTTATACTCATCAACATATATGTACCTAATACAGGAGCACTCAAATACGTAAATACTAACAGACAAAAAGGGAGCAAAAATAGCAGGAGACCTCAACATTCCACTCATATCAATGGACAGATCTTCCAGACAGAGAATCAATAAGGCAACAGAGGTCCTAAATGATACAATAGAACAGTTAGACTTAATTGATGTTTTTAGGACTCTACATCCCAAAAAAAAAAGGCAGAACATGCATTCTTTTCAAATGCACAGGGAACATTCTCTAGGATTAACCACATCCTAGCGCACAAAACTAACCTCAACAAATTTAAGAGTATAGACACTATTTCAAGCAACTTCTCTGACCACAATGGCATGAAATTATAAATCAACTACAGGAAAAGAAACAAGAAAAACACGGAAACTAAATAAATAAATACACAAACAGCTCACACAACAACAACAACAAAAAATGGGCAGAAGACCTTAATAGATATTTCTCAATAGAAGACATACAGATGGCCAGTTGGCAGAAGAAAAGATGCTCAACATCACTAATTATTAGAGAAATGCAAATCAAAACTACAATGAGGTACCATCTCACACTGGTCAGAATGGCCATCGCTAAAAAGTCTACACAAAACTGGTGGAGAAGGCATGGAGAAAAGAGAACCCTCTTACACTGTTGGTGGGAATATAAGTTGGTACAGCCACTATGGAAAACAGTACGGAGGTTCCTCAGAAAACTAAAAATAGAATTACCATATGATACAGCAACGCCACTCCTGGGAATATATCCAGACAAAACTATAATTCACAAAGATACATGCACCCCTATGTTCATAGCAGCACTGTTCACAATAGCCAAAATGTGGAAATAACCTAAATGTCCATCAACAGATGAATGGATAAAGATGTGGTACATATATACAACAGAATACTTTTAGTGTTAGTCATTCAGTCGTGTCCAACTCTTTGTGATCCCTTGGACTGTAGCCCACCAGACTCCTCTGTCCGAATACTACTCAGTCATAAAAAAGAAAAAGATAATGCCAATTGCAGCAACGTGGATACCAGAGATTATCATACTAAACGAAGTCAGAGAGAGAAAGACAAATATCATATGGTATTACTTATATGTGGAATCTAAAATACGGCACAAGTGAACCTATCTGTAAAATAGAAAGAGACTCATGAACATACAGAACAGACGTGTGGTTGCCAAGGCGGAAGATGAAGACAGCGGGGTGGACTGGGAGTCTGGCAGATGCAAACAACAAAGTCCTAATGTACAGCACCAGAACTGCATTCAATATCCTGTGATAAACCATAATGGAAAGGAATATTTTAAAAGAATGGATATGTGTGTACAACTCAGTCACTGGGCTGTTCAGCAAACTGGCACAACATTGTAAATCAACTATATTTCAACTAAAGAAACAAAAAAATTTATGAAAATGGTTATCAGCATTATTTATAATTTTTAAAAATTAGAAATAATATTTCTAAAAATAGAGGATTAATAGTTAAAACTGTAATCAAAACTAATAATTATCACCATCAATACCATCACAATCACCATGGCTAATAATTTTCAAGTGCTTACTAAGATCCAGGCACTGTTTTAAGTGCTTCACATATGTCAATGCATTTAATCCATAACTCCATAATGGAGGTAGCTTTATTTCCTCCATTTTAGAGATAAAGTGATAAAATATTTTACCCTAAATCTAATGTCTAGGAAGGGAGGGAACAATTTAAGCCCATGTGATTCCAGGACCAAAACTCCCATTAGGCCATGAGACTAACTGCAAAAAAATTAGATTACTATCTTAATTGGATTGGACTACAAAGTCAATATTCTGGACAGCTTGTGCTTTGTTTTTAAATCTTTGCCTGCAACGTCGATTCCAAATGTTCACTCAAAACAAAGAAAAATAATATACAGAGATCTTTCATAGAACTCTGATATGATCAACAAATTTTATAATACCTGTTTAAGTCAATAGTTCTTAATCTTGGCTGAATGTTAAAAATCATCTGGAAAGCTTTTTTATTTTAACAATTTTTCATTTATTTATTTTTGGCCGTGCTGGGTCTTCCTCGGTGCGTGGGCTCTTCTCCAGCTGCAGCAAGCACGGGCCGCTCGCGAGCTGCACGCACTGCCCGTGTGGTGGTCTCCTGTCACGCAGCATCGCAGCCCGAGGACGCGTGGGTTCAGCAGCTGCGGTTCCCAGGCTCTAGGGCACCGGCTCAACCTGCAGCACACAGGCCCAGCTGCTGAGCGGAATGTGGGAATCTTCCCAGACCAGGGACTGAACCCTGGTCTCCTGCACTGGCGGGCAGACTCTTTACAACAAAGCCAATGGGAAGCCCCTGGAAGGCTTTTAAAAATACCAACGCCCAGTTCCCAAGCCCAGAATTCTAGTTTAAAAGTCATCCTTAGCCTAGTCCAATTAAATCAGAATCTCTGAGAATGGGGCTTAGGCAATAATATTTTTGTGAATTTCTCAGGTAATCCTAGGTGGAACCAAAGTTGAGAACCAGAACTTTAAGTAGTGAGGGTCTGGGGGAGGAGATAACTTACCTGAGTTTTTTAGCATTTCCTGTCAGCAACCATGAAAAATAGACATTCCTACCTAAAGGATACACATATTCAAAAAATCATATATCTGGAATATACTTATTTATGTGAAACTGATACAAAGAGAAATTTTATAATATCTTTATTCAATTTCTTCACAAAAAAAACCCATTTTTCTACACTATTCAGCTGAATGGCACTAATGATTTCATATTCATGCCTCTATGCAATGAAGAGATTAAAATTAGTTTACACTTATTTTTAACAAGGTTGAAACTGAATTTCCAAATATATGATTTCTTAAATCTTAAAATATAGCAGCATAATGTTTGAGTTTTGCTTTTTTTTTTTTAAGCAAACCAAAGACATCAAAGACATTTAAACAACCCACAGAAACAGTTAGAGAAACCACATATGTTTCAAAGACAAAAGAAACAGGTAAGCTGAAGATGACCTAAGCCAAAACCATTCAAATATCCACTGTTTTTGCCAGGACTTCACAAACTCTGCTACCAAATGCATGTATTTGCTTTGGGTATCATGCAAAGGTTACATCTGAATAAATGAATCCCACAGGAAAAGAAACACAGTAAAATGGTCACATATTGATGAGCTAGTTAATATGCCACTTAAAAAAAACCTAAAGACCCTAAGACTTATTTGAGGATTAAATTAAGAACTATAATCATATTAATAAACTTAGCAAATATCACAAGAGTTAGCTAACACTAAAGCTGTTAGCTTTAGTACTGTATTTTCAAGAACCCTAATGGTTTAAAAAAAAAAAATCAAAAGAATCAAAAATTTCTCAGTATATGCTTTAACAAATAAACCAATAAATTTTACTATAATCTTCCTCTGAAAAAAAAAGAGGTTCTTATTCAAATAACTCCCTTTTACACTAGAGTGCTAATCCTAAATCCCTAAAGAATTAAATACATTCTATTATTTTAAAAAATAACCCAAATTTAAGTTTAGTAATAGAGATTTAACAGATAAGAGAAATTTGTACCATGGGCTGAAATGTGAAAACAAGAGAGATATCAAAAGTATCCTTAACAATGTAATTACTGGAGAAGACATTATTAATAAGATGCTAATTACAACTTGTATGTAACAACAAATTTCATTTAAGAAATCGTGATGCATATATATTTCCCATCAGGTTTCTAACCCAAGTAAGAAGTATAAGGGTTCCCCCTACACTTATGAGTATCTTCCAATGGCCAAATCCAGACAGAAGCCTCAGGCTGAACCCCTGAGACAGAAAAAAGGAAGTGAAAATTGAGATATGAATCTTAAAGCAGGAAAATGATAGAAGAGAGTACACTCCAAAACTTCTTCTAGTATTAGATATTATACAGATCTTATATTTTATAAAGTCTTATCCACATCATATCTTTATCTAAACCATGACTCTTCTGAAGTCCTACATTCCTCAATTTAAATTCTTTAATCTACTATGATACCTAAAAACATAAGGACTATATCTAAGTAGTTCAAGTTGTACAGGATTCCAAGGGGCATCTATTCCAGTGGTTAGATTTTAATCACTAGCCAGAGATTTTAATCATCTGAAGCAGGGGTTCACAACTCCCGGGTCACAGATGGTACGAGTCCCTGGCTTCTTAGGAACTGGGCTGGCAGCAGGCGGTGCTTCATCTGTATTTACAGCCAATCCCTATTGCTCACATTACCACCTGAGCTCCACCTCCTGTCAGATCAGTGGGAATAAAATTAATGTATGCACTTGAACCATCTCGAAACCATCCACACCATCCCTAACCCCCATCTCAGTCTGTGGAAAAACTGTTTTCCACAAAATCAGTCCCTGGTGCCAAAAATGCTGACGACTGATTTAAAGAAGTAGAAACAAAAACCAAAAACACCAACACCCAGCCCTGCCAAACACACCCTCAAAATCAATTACACCAAAATCTCCAAAAGTGAAGCCCAGGCACTGGTACTTTTTTCTAAAAACTTCCCAAAGTGATTCTAATGTGCAAATAATCTTGAGAGCCACTAATCTATCCAAAATATTGCTAGAATTCTAAGGATTAAAAACTAAAACATACTCAATGACAAACTAAAGCCACAGCCAGAAGAGGGCAGTAAGGAGCTATTTTGGAAAGCCACAGATGTTAAACTAGGTACTACGGGAGCCTTCCTCCGGGAAAGACCACTGGGAGATTGACAGGTTCAGGGAGAAATGCCATGCCTCAAGTGGGAACCATGAGCAGTAGGAGCCAAGCAGAGATAAGCCAGCAAACAGAGTGAGCTGAAAGAACAAGAAAAAGCCTGAAAATGAAGTACCTAGCACAAAAAGGACCACACAATAGATAAAGAGGCTAAGATACATTGGCAAGCAGAAGGAAATTCTCCAAAATAAGAAGGCACAAGTTAGAAGAGTCTCTTGAAGCCTCCATCTTCAAATATAACAACCCCAACTGAACTGAAAAACAGTGTGAATCATGAGAGGTGGCTTTGGTATTCACAAAAATATAATAGGTTTAGCATAAAATAAGTAGCTTAAAAACAATACTGGACAGTATAAGATAAAGAACCAATATGAGATGTCAGAGGGACCCACAATAAAAACATATCTTCATTTTAAAACTGAAACTACATATACTAATAGATGATCTTATTTGCAAAGCAGACATAGGGAACAAACTTATGGATACCAAGTGGAAGGGCACGGTGGCATGAACTGGGAGATCGGATTGACATATATACAACATTATGTATCAGATAAATAGCCAATGAGAACTTACTGTAGAGCACAGAGAACTCTTCAAAGCGCTGTGGTGACCTAAATGGGAAGGAAATCCAAAAAAGAGGAGATATATGTATGCGTGTGCTCAGTAGCTTCATGTCTCACTCTGCAACCCTATGGACGGTAGCCCATCAGGCTCCTCTGTCCGTAAGACTCTTCAGGCAAAGAATATTGGAGTAAGTTACCATGCCCTCTCAGGGATCAAACCCACATCTCTTGTCTCCTGCATTAGCAGGTAGATTCTTTACCACTAGCGCCAGCTGGTAAGACTGGATATACGCATGCTGTGCTATGCTTAGTCACTCGGTGTCGTTCAACTCTGCAACCCACAGACTGCAGCCCGCCAGGCTCCTCTGTCGTTGGGGATTCTCAAGGTAAGAACATTGGAGTGGGTGGCCATACCCTCCTCCAGGGGATCTTCCCAACCCAGGGATCAAACCCAGGTCTCCTGCATTGCAGGCGGATTCTTTACCTCCTGAGCCACCAGAGAAGCCCAAGAACACTGGAGTGGGTAGCGTATCCCTTTTCCAAGGAATCTTCCTGACCCAGGAATCAAACCAGGGTCTCCTGCATTGCAGGCAGATGCTTTACCAGCTGAAGGGAAGCCTGGAAATATGCACAGGTATGATTTATTCACTCTGCTGTAGAGCAGAAACTACCAGTATAAAACAACTTTACTCCAATTTTAAAAAAACAAACTACAAAACTTACGACCTTTAGCAATGTGTGATTTCATAATCCTCTTCTACAGAACAAGTAGCTGTTCTAATTTAGGCACTTATCTCAACTATTTAAGACCCTTAAGTATTTTTTGGCAAAAAAAACCCCCACCACTTCTCTTTTAAACACTAATCCCTCTTTTCATTGGCCATTTGGAAACTCGAGGATTTTAAGTCTTTTTTTCTGAGTCTTTTAAGGCTGCATGTCATAGCATACATTTTTGAATATTCATTTCATCCTTATAACTACTTATATTCTTTATGCTCCAGTTACCCAGATTTCCTTAGCCATTTACATTATCTTACTATATCACTGAAGAATGCATACAATTCTCTTTGCAATGAGACCGAGATTAAGGGAATCTATTAAAATATGACCCAGACTCACAGAACCTTAGCTATTTAGTTCATTTAGTACTTTACAAACACTATCATTAATACTATAAATATATGGCATTCCAAAGGGGTTCTACTGTGAATGTAACAGTATAAATCCATCATGACTACTAAAAAAAGCAGCTTTAAGCACACGGTAGAGTTTCTCCTCCTTTATATATTAAAATATCACTATCCATATCTCTGCTACTAACCCTGTAACAATAAAAGCAAGACTGGGGGGTTCAAGATGGTGACGTAGCAAGAGCCTTACTTCCTCCCACAGACATAACCAGGTGGCATTAGTGGTAAAAAGCCCGCCTGCCAAAGCAGGAGAAATAAGAGACGTGGGTTTGATCCCTGGGTCTGGAAAATCCGCTGGAGGAGGGCATGACAACTCACTCCAGTATTCTTACCTGCAGAATCCCCATGGACAGAGGAGCCTGGCAGGCTACAGTCTATAGGGTCTCAAAGAGTCAGACAGGACTGAAGTGACTGAGCACATACACGTGGATTGATAGTCTATGAAAAGAAATTGAGAACTAGCTGAACACCTATGCTACAAGAAAGGAGAGAGGACCACATCAAAATGGGTAAAAGCAGCAGAGAAACACGCTTGCCAAAACCCTCTCATCTGCAGCTACACCCAGCAATAGGGGATCTCATTAGGTGGGCACTTCCCCCCGAGGGGTGAAGGGTTGGCACACCACATCAGGCACCCCAGTCGCTGGGATCTATACCAGACAGACAAACTTTTAAAATGCCTGGCTTAAAATTGCAGAAGAAGGTAAACTTCCAAACTCATTGTATGAGGCCACCGTCACCCTAATTCCAAAACCAGAAAAAGATGCCATAAAATGCCTGGCTTAGAAAACCAGATGCTAATATCCAAGGGTCCCAAAGTGCTATAGGAAGCTGAGAATCTCCCCTTAAAAGGCTCTCATGCCCTGAAACGCAGTGAAACAGCAGTTTTAAAATGTGCCAAGACCGTATGAGAAGGAGAGGAGTTTTTCAAATCTAAAAACTTCAGCTGGCGGGGTGGGGGGTGGCATGGAAACGCTCCCTGTAGTGTGTGGCACTATCTCGTCACGTCACTGAAACTGCAGAGCTCCAGCGTTGGACGCAGCACTCCCCAGCGCCCCTGGTGAGAAAAGAAAGGGTCCAAATAAAACCAGAAATGAAAGAGAAGTTACAATTGATACCACAGAAATACAAAGACTCGGAAGAGACTGCTAGTCACAGTCATATCCCAATGAATTGGACAACCTAAAAGAAATGGATAAATGTAAGGAAACAGACAATCTTCCAAGACTGAATCATTAAAAATCTATATACAAAACCTGAATAAACCAATTATCAGCAATGAAACTGAATGAGTAATTTAAAAACTCCGAACAAAAAAGTTCAGGACCAGACAGTTCACAGGTGAACTCTACCAAACACTAAAGAGTTAATATGTATCCTTCTTAAATTATTCCCAAAGAATAGAAGAGGAAGGAATGCTTCCAATCTCATTTTCAAAGGTCAGCATAACCCTGATGTCAAAACCAGACAAAGACACCATGACAAAAGGGAATTACAGGCCAATATCACTGATAAACATAGAAGCAAAAACTCTCGATATTAGCAAACCAAATTCAACAATATAGTAAAAGAATCATATACCATGAAAAGGCGGGATTTGTTTCAGGGATGTGAGGATGGCTCAACATCCTCAAATCATTCAATGTAATATACCACATTAACAAGGTAAATAATAAAATTCATATTATCATCTCAACAGGTACAAAAAAGCTTTTGACAAAATTCACCATCCATTCATGATAAAAATTCTCAACAAAGTAACCTCAACATAATAAAAGCCATATATGACAAACTCACAGCTAATCTTATACTCAATGGTGAAATGCTGAAAACATTTCCTCTAAGACTGAGAACAAGAAGGGCCACTCCTGACACTTTTACTCAACATAAATCTGGAAGTCTCAGCCACAGCAATTAAGCAGGAAAATTGGAAATGAAGAAGTAAAACTGTTTATATTTTGTAGATGACATGATATATATAGAAAACACTAAGAACTCCAACAAAACAACTATTAGAACTAATAAATGAATTTAGCGAAGTTGCAGGATACAAAGTTAATATACAGAAGCCCGTTGCATTTCTAGACACTAATAACAAGATACCACAAAGAGAAATTAAAAAGAAAATCACATATACAACTGCATCAAAAAGAAGAAAATACCGAGAAATAAATTTAACCAAGGAGGTGAAAGAGCTGTACTTGGAAAATTGTAAGAAACTGAAAGTGACATAAATAACAAAATCAAACTGAAACAGACTTACAGGTACAGAAAGTAAACTGCTATTTACTACAGGATAGGGAGTTGGGGAAGGGGTAAAATAGGTAAAGGGAATTAGTAGTATAAACTTTCAGTTATAAACAAATAAATCATGGAAATATGGAGTATACCGTAAGGAATACAGTCAATAATACTGTAGTAACTTTGTATGATGACAAATGGTAACTAGATTTACCAGAGTCACCATTTTGAAAATGTATATAAATATCAAATCACTAACGTACACTGAAACTAACATGATATTGTATGTCATTTATATTTCAATAAAAAATGAGTAAACTGAACTCAATATATACCTTTTATATATATATACCAATACATACACTCAGGATGGCACTGAATCAATGGTTACTTTTTCATTACTAAAAAAAAAATACAAATTTATCGAAGAGTATTTTATTTTATTTGCATTCATTTTCTGCGGCATTTATTCCCGGGCCATAAGTTTCTTGTTTCTTCAGTTTCTTCTGGGATATCTTTTTCTTCTGTGCAACCCCCTCTTCTGGTTTAGGAAGCATCTGTTCTTTTTCAGTAAGGATCATCTCAATGTGGCAGGGAGAGCTCATGTAGGGGCTGACTGTGAGCTCTTTAAGTCCTGCGCCGCGTCTTGGGGGCTTTGTTCACTTGGATGTGCTCAATGACCAGAGAATCTACATCTAAGCCCTTAAGTTCAGGATTACTCTCTGCATTTCTGAGCACGTGTAGTAAAAATTCAGCACTCTTTTTGGGCCACCGACCCTGCATCCAGCCCGTTTGGCCTGTGCACACCTACCAACTCCACCAATGTAACGAAAGAATGGCACATTTGCTTCTTTAAAGTGACATCCTTCAGATACTTGGTGGCTTTTCAGATATGCATACCCTTTATGGCCTGGGCAGTTTCACGAGTGTTCTTAAAGTGAACACGAAGATTTGAACCTCTTGATTTGCATGATTTTGTGGGGTTTTCTGGGTCAAGTGAATAGCACACCACGTTTAGGGGTCAGCTCAGGCTGCTTACCGGAAAAGCGAAGAGTATTTTAAAAGATACTTTGCCTTAGGATTTAGTAAACACAAATTTTCTCATTTTCTGACAGAAAAGAATATAGAAAGGTATTCAGAATTTCTCAGAAATTTCTTTAAGGTAAAAACTGAGGCCCTACTCTTTAGTTTGTTCAAAAATAAACACAACAAAACCACCTTTTTTTATACCACCTCATTTTTCTACAGTTTGAGGAATAGAGAAGAATCACAACCTTGGAAGAGAAGAAATGAATTACCACAGATTTTCACTTCTAATTCACTTGTAATCACAAATGCCTAACTGATCACTGTATCCAGGTGATCTTAACATCAATCAACTGAGTACAAACTGTATGTGTTATAACTATATTAAGTCAATCTCAATTACCTTAAAATCACTCCATCAGTTCAGTTCAGTTGCTCAATCATGTCCAACTCTGTGAGTGGCAGCACGCCAGGCCTCCCTGTCCATCACCAACTCCCAGAGTTCACCGAAACCCATGTCCATGAGTCGGTGATACCATCTAACCATCTCATCCTCTGTCGCCCCCTTCTTCTCCTGCCCCCGGATCCCTCCCAGCATCAGGGTCTTTTCCAATGAGTCAGCTCTTCGCATAAGGTGACTAAAGTACTGGAGTTTCAGCTTCAACATCAGTCCTACCAATGAACACCCAGGACCGATCTCCTTAGGATGGACTGGTTGGATCTTCTTGCAGTCCAAGGGATTCTCAAGAGTTTTCTCCAACACCACAGTTCAAAAGCATCAATTCTTCGGCGCTCAGCTTTCTTTACAGTCCAACTCTCACATGCATACATGACCACTAGAAAAACCATAGCCTTGACTAGACGGACCTTTGTTGAGAAAGTAACGTCTCTTCAATATGCTGCCTAGGTTGGTCACAGCTTTTCTTCCAAGCAGTAAGCATCTTTTAATTTCATGGCTGCAATCACCATCTGCAGTGACTTTAGAACCCCCCAAAATAAAGTCAGCCACTGTTTCCCCATCTATTTGCCATGAAGTGATAGGACTGGATGCCATGATCTTAGTTTTCTGAATGTTGAGCTTTAAGCCAACTTTTCACTCTCCTCTTTCACTTTCATCAAGAGGCTCTTTAATTCTTCACTCTCTGCCATAAGGGTGGTGTCATCTGCATATCTGAGGTTATTGATATTTCTCCCAGCAATCTTGATTCCAGCTTGTGTTTCATCCAGCCTGGCATTTCTCATGATGTACTCTGCATATAAGTTAAATAAGCAGGGTGATAATATACAACCTTGACGTACTCCTTTCCCAGTTTGGAATCAGTCTATTGTTCCATGTTCAGTTCTGTTGCTTCTTGACCTGAATACAGATTTCTCAGGAGGCATGTAAGGTGGTCTGGTATTCCCATCTCTTTAAGAATTTTCCACTAAAATACCACAAGAAAAACCATGGTATTTTTCCTGGTAGGAAAATCTTTGTGGCACTCTGTAAAGACACCAATCCTTTACACCTAAAGGATAGTTGTTGTTTTTTTTTCCCCCAAATCATAACTCAAGACAGCAGAACAAAAAGTAGAATCATAGAAACTGACTGGAAGTAAAGGCATCACAAGAGGATAATCTGAAGCAAAAAAATTTCCTTTTACCACCAATTCTCTTTCAGTAGGATCACACAGTTCAACACCAGATTTTTATGGGAGCATTACTGACATTTTTCTAGCCATGATGACCAACTGGGAATATTTGTTTGAAACTATCTTCCAGCCAGAAGTATCTAGGCCATCTATGTTTTAAAGAACTTTGAGGACACTAAATCAGACAAAGAACTGTTCCCTCAGAACAATCCTGGCTTTACCTGCAGATTCTCTAATGGCCTACTTTCCTCTGAATGTGGGATGACTTTGGATTCAAAAGGGAAATTTTAAAATTTTGAATTTCCAGAAAAGGAAATTATCTTATTTATTTCTTAAAGCAATAAATTCACTCCTAGTTTACCCAAAATAATTGTACTCAATTTCCTTGCCCAATTCTTATCAAAGAGATTTAGTGAAATTATATATATATATATATGTATATATAATAAATATTACACAAACCTTTATATATACATATATAAGAGAATGTATGTGCATGTATGTACACAAACATACAGAGAGAGAGAGAGGTATCAACCATTTCTTGATATGCTCTAAGTTTTATTTTTGAATAACGATTACTTATTTAGGTCCCAAACCTTCACCCCCAATAAAAAAATTACACCTAAGAATCATGACATTAGCTTTCACTAAAGATGATGTAAGAAAAGAGCTTTGTGAAACCCACCACATCACTCAATACTCCCTTTATGAGACTCCATTCAAGAAGTTTCTTTCAGAAATACGCACAAGGAAAAATTCTGCCCTTTCCAAGGAACTAGTGCTTTTTATTTTTGGCTTCAGATAGAAGGAAATTTTCAGAATCAAATTCCCAGCCCCAAATCCTCAAGCTGTACACTCAAGCTGTACACTTAAGATTTACACATTTTACTATAAGTAAATTATAACTAAAAAAAAAAAAAAATTTCCAGCTCAGCTTTAGAAATGTTCAAGAATTCTAACATGTGTTCTGTTACTATAGTCTTGACTTTCTAATTTATATTGTACCTTGATCCTAAAACTGTATTCCTTTTTCATCTATTTTATTTTCCATTAAGATATCCATGCGGGAAGCATGAAAATGCCTTTCAACATACATAAGAAGCAGCAGAATAAAACAAACTAGGTCTTTGACACAGCCAATCCTACTAGTGAAATTATCATCAATTTCCTAGAGAAGGGGGATTAAATATATACTGTTTAATGTGTATATTTATAATTAGTTTAACAATGTATAACTAACCAATTTAGCAAGCCTATTGACCCAAGTATTTATGGATACATTATTTTGAAATAAATGTATTTTTATCTTAAAATCCCAATTCAGAAACTTACCCAAATATTATTTGCTACAAAGCATAACATATCTGAATCTAGGTGGTCAACAAAACGCTAAAAAGGCTGAAAACAGGCAACCCCTAATTGATTCTACCTGCAGCTGCCTACCTGTTAAGACTCCGAGCATCTGAGTCACTGGAAAGTCACTATTAAGAGAACTGACGTACAAATAGTTCTTACATGCACTGCAATTTGCCCTAAAAGGAAAAGAACAAATCTGAATAATCTACTGTGAATAAATTCTGGTGAAACAACACCAAAACATACAAACTGCATATAAACATATATGTAATATATAAACGAAAATACTTTTACTTATAATGCTTCTTTGCTTGAAATGCCTGTCTTCCTACTCACTGGCTGAATCAACTTACAACTCATCTGAGGTTCAGTTCAATACCACTTTCCGTTGAAAGGACTACTGAAACTTCACAAATCCATTCCATTGCTATCATAAAGCAGAAAAGACAGAGGGGAATTTCCTGGAATTGTCTGCTAAACAGACAAAATAAGAAGCAACCTTTTTTACTCCAACTTTATATTTTTAAAAAATTCAAACCTAGAAAAAAAAGGTTGTAAGAAAATATGATGATGAGCACCCTTACAACCTTTATTGAGATCATTCAGTATCAGTGGGGGAAATATGACCCCAAAAGGGCAAAATCAGTTCATGGGTTGGGGGGGTGGCAGTGAAAAAACTCTCTGAACATTACAAAAAGGTTGAGTATTCCACACTGACCAACTGTTAACATTCTACCACATTTGCCTTCTCTTTTTATACATACATACTATTTTTCTTTTTGGCTGAACCATTTTCAAGTTAGTTGCAAATTTCATGACATTCACCCCTAAATATATCAATATGTACTTCTCTAAAAGCATTTTCTTCCACAGTCATAATAATATTAAAATCTATTATTACCATCCATTCTCAAATTGGTCCAATCAGTCCAAATTTGTCCTTTATGTTTTATCTTCCAATCCAATCTAAAATGGGCTCAGCACACAACATGGTTAAACTGTCATGTCTCGTTAGTCTCCTTTAATTGCCCTATTTATTTAATCTTTCATGTTACCAATATTTTTTCACGAGTCTAGGCCAATTGTTTTGTAGAAGATCCCCTATTTGGATTCCCTGGGTTTTTTTCTTCATTAAATTATCATTTTTAAAAAACTGGCAGAAATTTCACCCAAGTGAAGTTTTATTCTTCTTGGTGCATCACATCAAGATGCATATAATATCAGTTCACGCTACAGTGTTTGATTGTTTGGTTGAGTAACCAGTAATTTCTCCATATCCTGTCCTCACAATCTTTCATCCAGTGGTTTCAGCATCTTCTCTGAATCAATTATTTCTGTAGTGTATATTCTACTTACAGATTATTCTAGTTCTATAATTCTTGACATATTAGTTGGATTTTAAAAAAAAGTAAATAACCACTTTCCAACTATGTAACCTGCGTTGTGAGGGCCAAGGAGAGGTAAAGTGAAGTAGTGGAGTGATTCTTAAATCTCCTGAAGGGCATCTCTGCATCTCACTACCTTTTATATGGGATTCTGTTTAAAATCTCAGGAATAAAGGGTTCAACTAACTGGCAGAAAATCACTATTAGAAGAGCACCGTTCAGTACAACTCTCTGCAACAATGAAAAGGTTCTACACCACCAATATTGGCTACTAGCCACAGGCAGCTATCAAGCACTTGAAATGTGGTTAGTAGGAGCAAAAAACAATTTTACATTAAATTTAAATTTCCATATGTGGCTAATGTACTGTATTAGACTATGCGTGCATGCGAAGTCACTTCAGTCATGTCCAACTCTTTGCAACCCCATGGACTGAAGCCCGCGAGGATCCTCTGTCCATGGGGATTCTCCAGGCAAGGATACTGGAGTGGGTTGCCATGCCCTCTGCCAGGGGATCTTCCTGACTCAGGGTTGTAACTCACGTCTCTCATGTCTCCTGCGCTGGCAGACAGGTTCTTTACCACTAGTGCCACCTGGGAAGCCCAATCTCTCAACTTTTTATCACATTCGCCACTTAAATCCAAACACATGCAATGCAAACTTTTAAAAAACAGTAACATGGCAAGAGAAATAGTAACTATCATTTGGGAACTTTTTATATTACATAAGGTAATTTATACACATCTTCATTTAATCCTCACAATGACCCTCTAATTGAGAGTATACCTTTCTGAGAAAGGTTTTATGATGAAATTAACCCTGTAATAAGAGCAGAGTTCTCTTTAACAAAATACACTTAGAAAAACTAGGGTCAGCTAAACTGTTAACTGAATCACTTTTTAATATGCTAAAAATTTTAATACTACATTAAAAGCATTAGTTGGAAGAAACCAAATAGCTACTGAAAACCTCTAACAGCTAGAAGCTTTTAAAAAGTTAGCAACACCTTTACTGCTGCTTAGTCGCTAAGTCGTGTCTGACTCTCTGCAACCCATGGTCTGTAGTCCAACAGACTCTTCACTAGCCTGATTAAAAATAAATGGCATAGGGAAACTTTATTTAATCTCTACTGTCATGGATAAATATATATGAACTATATTGTATCTGGAGCAAGTGATAAGCCTTTCAAATGAAAAACAAACCACAATTCTGGTCAACAGGCAAATATAGAGGTCTGATTGAATAAAGCTATTTTGAAAATTCTGCAACTGATATACAACTATACAGGAATGAAAACTTTCCTTTAAACAGCAAACTCATAAGCAATCTTATCCAAAAACTGATACCCTTAATACTGCAGCATTCTAACACTAAAAGATATATAGTGAAATCTCTCTCCCTCCCCCATCCTCTCCTCCCAAAAAAGAGATTTTAAGAGTCTGCATGAAAGGTTTCATATACGACAAGCACAACCCACTGAGATCCATAAAAGCAGAACTTCACTCCCTAACAGAATACAATTTGCAAAGACCTCAACAGGTTTGAATTTGAAACTCTTTAAAAAAAAAAAAAGTATCAATATCATGAAGTACTCACAATTCTACCTTCTCTCTCACTCTCCTGGACCTTCACATGTATTACTCTTTTTGAAATACTCTTTTGCCTATTACCTGTCTTTTCCAACTCCTTGAATATTTTTCACTCTCCCAGGAAAACCATTCTGAACCTTTAGCCTATACATCTCCTTCCCTCAGCTGGTGCAGGACTGGTGTGAGGATTAAATAAAAACAGAAATAGATGGCATGTAACAGTTCTGAATAGAGAACATGCAATCTTCTATTGTATATTACCCTGCTAGCATACAAGTATCTTGTCCATGACAGGCACACAAGTATTTGCTGAAATAAAACAAAACAACACAGAGGGAAACTGTTTCAAGATAGAGAGAGAGCGGGGAGATAAAAGAATCAGGTGTGCTCTTTTGGAATAAAGGAATGTGAATATTTTAAAAGAAAATCCAATTAACCAGAACACCCTTCATCAAAACTAATAGAGTTAACTCTCTGGTTATTATAGTTACAAGGGTATGTAACATGCAAACAACAAAAGTATCTCTTCAAATAAAAAGAAAGTCAACAACAACAACAAAAAAGTGAACAGAGGTCACACTTCTGAAACTTTATTATTTTTTTTTAATAGCCTTGGAAGATAGAGTACGTTTCTCTAAAGCAAAATGTGTGCTCCCTAAGTTAAGGGGTCCTCTCCACTTCCTGTGCACATGTCATTCAGCCCGCTTCATGTCACCTATGGCAGGTGGAGCTCAACAAACTCGTGCAAAAACGCTGATACTCACGTCTTCTTACCAGCTTCCATAAAACTCCGGCAGGCTAATTTGTTGGTTTACAATGAAATCTCAGAATCTGTATATCCATAAAAGAAATCATGTGAAAAAGTCAAAGGTCTCACAAGTCTATTTTTTTTACTTAGGTTTTCAGAATATATATGATAATCCAATCAAATGTCTTGTGAGCACTGGAAAGGATAATTTTATGGCATCTGTCTACACAGCTACCATTAGATTTTTAAGCTACCTGGTTTCTAGATACCTACTTCCAAAACACAGTAATAGTTTCCATTTTTCTAGCCACAGAGATATGCTCAATGATTAAAGATGCTCTTGATATGATGGACTCTCTAGCCAAGTGGTTTTCGAAGAGCAGTCAATATATGCAGTTTGTGAAAGATGCCCAGAAGAGTCTGATATAGCAACCTACATCTCACCCAGGTAAAACCATTGCTTTTGGAGTCCATCCTCATGAACAGTAAGAGACTTCTACCATTAGGGTGACAGTCTACATAACACCCTGTTATAAACACTGGAGGCAGTACAATTTGATAAAAAGAGTTGTAATTCTAGTTCTAATAGCATTAAATGAATAAGTAACTTCAGTCACATCATCTTGTTTCCATGCTTCGTTTGCCTGACCTGTTTAAGAAGACTCCACTGGACAATTACTAAGATCCCTTCACCTGTAAAATTCTTTAACTCACATGCTACCAGTTACTAAAACTGCTGTGATTCAATGGAGGATATTCACCTACTACAATAACAGTAACAAAAATAGTTTGACATCCCTTTAATATGCAAACAATGCTACCTCTGGGTTAGAAAACAAAACAAACACATATAAGTCAGCTCTATATTCACCGAGCTAAGAGGCAGTTATTAGACACATTATTAAAACCTGATCCTTTTCAGCCCAGACCTAAACTGTCAAATATTTGTGGACAGACAAATGAGGGTATCCCTGAACATACCAGTCTGACCATTTGTCTCAGACTTTCTTGTTTGTTTTTTTGTTTTTTGAAGAGCCTTGGCTACCAAGAGGGTATTTTGTTATCCAAAACAGTCTCCTCCTGTGGGCCATCAGTTCATGTTCATGTTCCTGCAGCAGTGTATCTGTGAAGCAGTGTAGCAGTGTATATTTGAAGTTCTTCCAAAGCTAGGCATCTTAATAATCATGGTTCTTCCCTCAGGCCAATATGTCACCTAGTCTATAAGAAGTTCAAGATGTTGCAAAGTTCTTGTATAAAATCTACAGGTCACTGCAAGGCAACTTTACCTAGAGAGGACTAACATGGCAGCATATTTTAAGAGACATGTAGATTCAAATCTAACTTATTAGCTGTTTGAGCCTTTTCAACCTAGTTAAAAGGCAACACAGGACTGTTTGTAAGAATTAAATGAGACTATTTCATAAAGGGCCTAACAAACTTGGACACATTTAAATGTCCAATAAATGATAGGTAGTATTATTAAATGACCTGGAATTTGTGATATTCCATGATCGTTTCCTTTAACTTCCCGCTTGTTTCCCACTATTTCCTAACAAAATTATACATTCTTAACATGCCACATCACATCTCACATGTTGAATATACCTTAGGTGCCTTATGTTCATACCTTTGATCACGTCATTCTCTGTGCCTGAATTTTCCCTGGCAAATTCTTATCCATTCTTAGAACTATTGATCAAATCCCATCCCCTTTCAAGAGAACTTCAAATACCTACTCCTTTCAGAAAGTCAGTCAGACCCCTGGGTACTTGCAGCTGGGGCTCAAAGGGAGACAAATTATTAACCCCTAAGAAAATTTAGACGACTATAAGAACAGGTGCTGGCTTTGTAGAAAGTATAAACTATCAACTCAAACATTAGTAATAGGCTAAAAGAAAAAAAATCTTCATTGTGAAACTAAACTTATATTGAAAGCAGGGCGAAGACAGCAGAATATCCAGAATGTCCACAATACAGACAGGAGTTGCCTCATGACTACTTGAATTAATGAATTTATGAAAAAAGCCTGGGGAATTAAAAATATTATTTTGCATGGTTCCTGATAGCTATGTTGGAGGAAAAGGCTCACAAGAGTGTTCAAGCAAGTATGCTTCCCACATTAAAAAATAAATAAATAAATAAATTTTTAACAATGCTTCACTTTTTAAAGCACTAGGTCAAAGTTATGTCATTCTGGCAAGTTTGCACCATTTTGGTTTATATACTCAACTTTACCCCCCACCTCAAAAGTCAAAACCTCAGAAGCTACCTAACCTCAAAATTTTTTTTATGCTTCCTATAATCTCTCCCAGACATCTCCTTCCACTAAAATTTTTTTTTTAATTTTCTAATATTTGCATTAAGGCCAACCTAGAGAGTCTCTTTTAATAATTTAGGATCCCCCCAAAAGAAATGACAAACATTAAATTTTTCAAAGTAATTTTTGAAATCTTTTGTAAGAAGTGTTCAGAAATAAAAAGTCTGAATTAAAAATTGTTATCACTGGGTACATACCGATGGTGTGATCACTCACACTCACCTAGAGCCAGACATCCTGAAATGTGAAATCAAGCGGGCCTTAGGAATCATCATTACAAGCAAAGCTAGTGGAGGTGATGGAATTCCAGTTGAGCTATTTCAAATCCTAAAAGATGATGCTGTGAAAATGCTGCACTCAATATGTCAACAAATTTGGAAAACTCAGCACTGGCCACAGGACTGGAAAAAGTCAGTTTTCATTCCAATCCCAAAGAAAGGCAATGCCAAAGAATGCTCATGCTACCACACAATTGCATTCATCTCACACGCTAGTAAAGTAATACTCAAAATTCTCCAAGCCAGGCTTCAGCAATATGTGAACCGTGAACTCCCAGATGTTCAAGCTGGATTTAGAAAAGGCAGAGGAACCAGAGATCAAATTGCCAACATCTGCTGGATCTTTGAAAAAGCAAGAGAGTTCCAGAAAAACATTTATTTCTGCTTTACTGACTATGCCAAAGCCTTTGACTGTGTGGATCACGATAAACTGTGGAAAATTCTGAAAGAGATGGGAATACCAGACCACCTGACCTGCATCTTGAGAAACCTGTATGCAGGTCAGGAAGCAACAGTTAGAACTGGACATGGAACAACAGACTGGTTCCAAATAGGAAAAGGAGTATGTCAAGGCTGTATATTGTCACCCTGCTTATTTAACCCAGAGTATATCATGAGAAACGCTGGGCTGGAGGAAGCAAGCACAAGCTGGAATCAAGATTGCTGGCAGAAATATCAATAACCTCAGATATGCAGAGGACACCACCCTTATGGCAGAAAGTGAAGAACTGAAGAGCCTCTTGATGAAAATGAAAGAGGAGAGTGAAAAAGTAGGCTTAAAGCTCAACACTCAGAAAACTAAGATCATGGCATCCGGTCCTATCACTTCATGGCAAATAGATGGGGAAACAGTGGAAACAGTGTCAAACTTTATTTTTTGGGGCTCCAAAATCACTGCAGATGGTGATTGCAGCCATGAAATTAAAAGACGCTTACTCCTTGGAAGGAAAGTTATGACCAACCTAGACAGCATATTAAGAAGCAGAGACATTACTTTGCCAACAAAGGTCCGTCTAGTCAAGGCTATGGTTTTTCCAGTAGTCATGTATGGATGTGAGAGTTGGACTATAAAGAAAGGTGAGCGCTGAAGAATTGATGCTTTTGAACTGTGGTGTTGGGGAAGACTCTTGAGAGTCCCTTGAACCGCAAGGAGATCCAACCAGTCCATCCAAAAGGAGAGTGATGTTGAAGCTGAAACTTCAATACTTTGGCCACCTGATGCGGAGAGCTGACTCATTTGAAAAGACCCTGATGCTGGGAAAGATTGAGGGCAGGAGGAGAAGGGGACGACAGAAGATAAGATGGTTGGATGGCATCACCGACTCAATGGACATGGGTTTGGGTGAACTCCGGCAGTTGGTGATGGACAGGGAGGCCTGGCGTGCTGCAGTTCATGGGGTCGCAAAGAGTTGGACACGACTGAGCAACTGAACTGAACTGAACTGAACATACCAGGTTCTCTCAGCATCAGTGGCTGGGAAGTCTAGTCCCACCTACCTGGATGCTGATTTATTAAGAATCTAAATTTACTCTTCTTATTCAGTAAGAACTTTTTTCTTGAGAAAAAGTTAGATGTAAAGCTCAATATTAAACATTTAAGCTCCACTGATAAATATTCAATGATTCATATGTAATTTTAACACTAAGACTCACACTAAGTACAAATTTCTAAATGTTTTTATTCTGAAATTTTAGGATACTTTAAGAGGAATCTGATCTAAAATCTGTAGTTTTTATTCAGAATTATTATTAATATTTCTTCAAAAAGGCTTTAATACTATACTTCAACAGTTAATTTTAGATATTAAGGGTCACCATAGTATTTTAAAACTGGAAGAAACCTCAAACATCTCTTGATTATAAAATGTAAGGCTAAAATATAAGACTGGAAAAGACAAAGAAGTAGAAGCCACAAAGTTTGATGACTGACTATATGTAAAGGGAAAAAGTCAAGGATGACTCCTAGTTTTCAAGTCAACATAGAGTTTAGAAGGGAAACCAATTGGGAGGGCAGGAAGAGGGGAATAAGAGAAAGGTTATTTTGCTGCTGTTTTAAATAGAGTATGACACTAATCTTACCTTATCAAATGGAGAAAAGCTCATTCTTCTGAGATGAATGGGAGGGGTGTGGAGAGGGTGGGAGCTAATCACTGCCTCAGCCTGAAGTAGGAAATCGCTGCCTTCAGCCCATACACAGATCCTTTTTCATTTCCCACAAATAAATACCTAAGTTAGTGCCCAGAAATATAGCCCTCACAAAAGCACTCGGTTCTCTTATAAATAATACAAAATATTTCCATTATTTCTAAAATAATTTACTCATATTTTGAACTCTAAAAAGATGTTCAATCTTTGTTCTACCCTCTTTAGTATTACTTCAGTCCTTTTCATGTGAACCAAACAGAATAGCATGTAGAACCAAGATAATCCAATCAACAATACCCTATTTTAATTGTGCACTGTAAATTAAAGTCTAAATGAATTCTATTCATTATCTAAAATTTAAAGGGACTGATCTCTTATTTGACAGAGAATTTATTAAAGATAAAAGAGTTGGCTGGTTTCGGTGGTGTGGGCACCGTTAATTGTGCCTGCCAACAAGTTAGTCTCATAAACACTGGATTCTGTTCATCCAATGTTCCTTGTCAACAAGCCATAATCACATTTCGACACACATTAGTAGATTTTAACAAAGTAGAATTAATCCTTTGTGTCTCCTTAAAGTTTAGGTTCTCAAGCTTTTACAATTTTTTAACAGGAAAGCCTTTAACAATCAGTACTGAATGTTCATATACAAAAAGATGAAAAAAGTTTATATGCAGAATTGGTTTCATCACTAATTAATAACCTCCAATGGGGTATCAAGTTTCTGCTCATAAACATTTCTCGTCTAAATTTCACCTCTTTTATTACTTAAGATTTATGAAAATATTTGGTTTATGAAAATATTTCTGGAAAAGATAAACCCCACACAGTGGTTACCTCTGCAGAAGAACAGAGGGAAGTAAGTTCAGTGAAAAGGCTTTGACCTATCTCTAAAGCTTTATTATGAATGTGAAAATAAATGACTGTTTCAATAAATCCAAGTGGTGTGTACACAGGCTATAAACTAAGTATATGGTTGGGAGGGAAATGACAAAAATTACTTTGTCTCTCAACTCACCTATTCCACCTCCCCCACGCACTGCTCCCCACCCCCCCCCCCCACCACAGAAAACTTTATAGCTATAAGCAATCTGGTCAAAGGGAAAGAAGACATAGTTTGATAGTATTATACATTTCATAGGAAGGTAAATCTTGGGAGTGCAGAGAAGGAAAGATTCCTGAAAACAGGCATCCAAATACAAATTATGACATATTTTTGCCAAGAATTACCTTATCAGTAACTGTCTCTGGACACACTTCTAAAATTATCTTTAGTATCATTTTCTTTACAGTTTTACAGCAGATTACCAATGTTTGGGCCACAAACTTTTGATTATCGTGGGAGCAGCTTTTCTACCTTTTGATGTGTTTTTAACAGTCATCATTTTCCAAAATCATGAGAATTTTAGTTTAATTTTCTCATAGCCAAATATGCTGAAATAAGACTGCCAACAGCCTTTACCCAACTGACATCAATTACTCTGAATAGAACTTTAAATATAACTTTAAATCTAATTGGACTCTCTAGTATAGCCTACTGAATCTGAATATGAGAAGTTACCTACACAAGAAGTTCTTTAACACATACCTTTAGTAAGCAGTAATTATTAGAATGATGAACTTTTTTAGTAATGTTCGCACACACAACTTCAAAAATCTCTGTTCAGATTTTGAGACCGAGGGAAAAACGATTAGAATACACATAGTGTATTTACAAAATCCTGTGGAAAAAATACTGCCAGCAAGAAATGGACTGACTGGGATTTTATTCATCTCCCTGAATTACATAAGTTGTGGGGCTGACCATGAAAACAGTTATTTCTCGGCAGATCTTATTTCCCATATTTTGAAGGAAATAACAATTCACTATTAAAGTTAACTGTTAAGCCTTTTGGTCTTTTGATCAAACCTGGCAACCAATATTCAAAATTTGGGCAATAAGAATGCCAATTTTAAGGTGACCATGGTAAACTCAAAAACATAATTTAAAATATTCATATTAGTGTTATAACTATGACAAGAATTCTGAGGAGCTTAAAAAAAATGACAAAAACTATTATACATCCGAACTGAGTAGATTCAGAATGAGTCCCTAGAATAGAGTCTTTCAACCTTATCAACCTCACCTGCACAAGAGAATCACATCACTGGGGGAACTGAGGCGCAGGCCACACCCCAAACCAATCAAATGAAACTTTGAAGGGTGGGACCCAGGTATTAGCATTTTTTAACATTTCCAAGGTAATTCCCACAAGTAATTAAGGTTGGGAACCACAACACTAAGATTCTAACAGTATAAACCTGATTTTGGTACCCCACTAAATCACAAACACACATGATATGGAGCAAAAAAAATTAGGCAGTCTGCTTTTTTTGTGGTACAACAGACAGGAACTTTCGTGCCCAGGATCCTGCTGCACTTGAGCTCAAGTGAACTTCCCATCACAAAAACAAACACTGCAAATGCGTCAGATACAGGAGATAAGCCAGAGAAGGGGATGAAAACACCTTTCTATACAACTGATGACTGCACACACCTGCAACTAGTTTTTACCCTGAAATAAGTGAGAGATGAAACATTTACTTTGCCTAAGGCTTATACTTCACGCCTGTCCTTAACGAAAATAAAAGTCCAAGCGATAATGATGAAAACTCATCCCTATCAATGAAAAAAGCAGCACATCTGAAAGCAAACCTCAAGAAGCCCTCCTACACATTTTATATGGCAAGAAATTTCAATTGAACCTACTTGCATAAACACTTCACAATTTTGTGTATATATATATCTTTTTTAAAAACCAACACTTAAGTTTTACATATATTCAGGTACTAACTAGTATTACAAGGAAAAAACCATACAGAAATTCAAATGCAGTTTCCTCTTTAAAAGAGGAACAAGGTACATACATACATACATGTTGTATGTTGTACTACATACAACAAAGTAGAGGCTGGTAGCCTGCATTTATACTGTTCTGACATTTCCTAGACTCTCTAAGAAACAAGCCATCCAACATCTTTGTGAGATGGAAACTAATCAGTTACCCACACATTATTCTCAACTCCTTATTTCTAAGACTGAAAAACTTAATTCATAAGCAGGTACTTAACCGAGCCAAGGTGACTGAGACCAAAAAAAAAAAATCTGAACACTTGCCAACATTCAGACTGAGACCAAAAAAAAATATCTGAACACTTGCCAACATTCACCGTTCCGTTGTTCTGTTTTGTCTTACTAATCCACACCACCTCAGCCAAAAAAAGGGAAGTTATAACATGTGAACATTTATCCCACTGTTTTTCATAACTGGGGTACCACAAAAGCTACACAGGGAGTCCTCGCTTTCCAAAAAAAAAAAAACACAAAAAAAACCCTGTCGAAAGAGAGCAAGTATAAAGAACTCAATAGGGAAGAGAATGAAAAAACTGAAAAGAAATGGACAAGAAGAATTATTCACAGCAACTTAATTGAAGGTGATTGATATTTTAACTATTAAGAAAAAAGATTCTCATTAAAAAATTAAGCAACAGTGCATTAATCAAATCTAGAAGATATCCCATTCCCATATGAGTCTATATACACTTTAATTTCAAATTTTCAATTTGTTTACAATAAGCTCACCCAGTTTCTCATTAACTTAGTGCAGAACTTCTGAAAAAAAGATGTCTCTACATACAGTTTATCTTTAAAAATAAAACAGAATACACTTTAGATACACTGTTCCACCAACGTACCTTTCATTTGACTGGAAGAAATCAACATATAATCTTACCTTTCCTTCCAGAAGATTTCAGAGCAGTATTACCATGGCAACAACTCAGTATAAGGAATACAAAACTAAAATCATTTAACAAGTGACCTAGGTACATCTCAAGAGAATGACTGCTGTTTGAATGTACATGTAGATGAGGTTAATGACAAAAACAAAATGCATTTTCAAAGGATTCGACACATTAAGATCTAGAAGCACAAGTCTGGTATTCACAGCTTCTACCTAATGAAGTATCTGAAATAAAATAAGAAAGAGGAGAAGGTATCAGTGAATGCTAAAGCAATAGACAAAAGCACTCAAAGAAAACAATACAGCTACTAAAACTAACTGATCAGCTCAGATTTGAAAGGGATATATAGGCACAAGGTAACAGGAAAGGCAACCTGACAAGGACAAATATAAGAATGACACAGAATTAAGAAAATTGTTAAAGACTGCAACCATGGTTAAAAAATTAACCACTTTCCCACAAATAATATACTAAAAAAATGTAGAAACTTCCAAAATGTAAAAGAAGACCTGACTAAATAAAAAGAAATAACTTTCCAGATGCGGAAGTCCAAACACAACATTATCATTCTAATCATATTATTAATCTTAAGGAGTTTTGCTTATAATACTAATGCTTTTTTCTTTTACTTAATAAAATGATTCAGAGGTTCAAATGGAAAAACAAATAGACATATAAAGCAAAGAGCCATGCAGGAAGGATTAACCCTAAAGACTAAAAGGCTGTTAAGAATGCAAGTAACATAACCCTAACACAAAAATTATTAGATAAAGCAGTGTAACAGGATGGCCCAGAAGCACACCCTATTCCTTACACCCTTACAAACTTAAAATCCAAAAAGAATGGACTGAAAAATAAAAGCCAACAAAGAAGTGAATAAAATTACATCACAATTCATAAACTATCACTAAGGGTTTGACATGTAAGTGCTTATAAGTCATTACCACTGTTCTCACAACAAGAAAAAATCTGAACAAACTGAAAATTAACAATGGTTTTTAGGTTTCCCCTAACACACATGGGTGATTTTCATTTAAGACATATAACTAAAGGCAAAAAACCCAAAAGATAAATGATTTTGACTATCTCAAAACCAAATTTATTGCATATATAAAAATACTACGAACCAAATTAAAAAGCCAACCACTATCTAGGGAAAATTATGAAAATAGTCTTATTACTTTTTTTTTAACAAAGCATCTAGGGAGAGCATGAAGGATTGATTGCTTTGAATATAAAATAAATGAGTTTAATTTTATGTACTATACCATGGACAACCAGAAGAATGTTTGGAGAAAAAAAAAAAAAGACACCAGCTCTCTTCAAAACTATCTTTAATTTAAGCTTTGGCAATTTCACATTAGACTTTAATATTAATCTAACAGCACTTACTTTAAATCACACATGAATGCAGTAGTTCAGAAATGTCAACTCAATCCACGTTTTTCTTATTTAAGCAGGCTACATTAATCAGCCATAAACGACTTGATCAGATTTTCTTAAATTAAAAACCATCAAAGAAAAAGATTACTTACATACAATATACAAATTTTTCTTCAAATAATTACATGGCTTCAAATTCTCTGTCAAAATGTAATTAGTAATCAATATGTAAAGTTCTACCTTGATGGATTTTACATTGGAAACAAACTTAAAGCACAGTTGGAGCTTCCCAGTAAGAACAGCATTATTACAAATAATTTCTGCTACAATATCCTGGTCTCAGTTCTCATGACTAGACTTCTAATTTTCCCAAACTGTCCAAAAGAAAATGGGCTAAGAAACCTAAAATGGCAGTTAATATTTACACAAATACCTTCTCCTACTTCATTCTGCCTTCTTCCCTCATTCTGTATTACATGTACATCTGGAAATCTCCTCAACAATTTTTCAGGACAAGATAAATGAATAATAAATGTGGAAAAAGTGTATAATATAACTCAAATTTAGAAAGTCAGCTGCAAACATTTAACTGTATTCAACACTATTTAAGTAAGACTTAGTATTCTTATTTAGAATTACCTCTCTTCTCAAAGAACATTTTTAAAAGAGAATAACTCCATAAGAAGACAGGGGAAGGTTAGGTGAAATGCAAATGGTTTATGGAGTTCTTCAATTCTATCATCCTCAATTCTAGATTGGCAAACTCACTAAGAAATAAATTAAGTCTTAAAGGTACAGCTACAATATAAGTAAATAGAGCCCCTAACAAATGCAGCATCTTGGTCAAAATATTTTCACTGCCAGTTAAGAAAATAAAGTCTTATGTTTCATAAACATAAAAGCTACTATAATATGCAAATCAAAAATCACTGCTTATTCACGAACTTGTATATCACAATTTTATATCAAACCTTCAGCAATGTTGACCAATACTTAAGAACAGCATGCTAATGCAAGAAAAAAAGAAAGTAATAATATATGATCAAAGAGGTGATTGCACTAGTTTGTTTCTCACAGCCTCTATCACAAAGGCCTACCAAATTTTCTGATTGCAGAGTGGGAAGTAACGTTGACCTGAGTTAAGGAAAAAAAAAAACCTTTGAAGCTGGGTAAGAGCCAAGAATTCTGTTCTTTGGAATTCTCATAATCCCAGCAATTAGTATAAAAGTACAACCTATTCTATTCTATTCTACATCCAAGTGAAAAGAAAAAAGAAAAAATGGAAATTCCTAAGTAAAAATTAAGGATTCAAAACAAGTGTTTTCTCTCTATTTGAGAAGATGACAATGAATCACTGTGGGAAAACTGACAATAAAGGAACTACCACAGAAACTTTTTCCATAGTGGAGAAATACATTTTTTTTCCTTCACTAGTTTGATCATCATTAATGCTTTTCAAAAAGAAAAGTACTTAGAATCTAAGGGGTAATTTTATACATACATGTGCATACACACACACACTGAAATTCCTCTCATAATCCAAATTTAATTAGCATTTTTAAAAAAACAGACCTTTAAACAGCAAAGTTGGCAAGGATCAGTAGGAAAGAGGGAAGGAAGTCTGGTCATGTTAAAAGGCCAGGACTTTTCTATAATTTATAGGCAAGTAAACAGATTTATACCTTTAAGAGAAAATAATGATATGAATTGATAGAGATTTTTACTTCATCCTAAGAGGGAAACAAAACGAACAGCTAAACTGAATGTCAAATCTATAACTCATGTAACATCATCATTTATCTGAACCGTTATCAGACAAGTGTGATCCTTTGAGATAAGCCTACGGCAGGAAGAAATGAAGTCTAAACTACATTAAACCAAAAGAGAACATCAAAGAGCAAGCAGATGTATTATTATCACTACTAATAACAACTTAAATTGTAGTTTTTATAGTTTACAAACCTTTTCATATTCTTTCTACCATTTGAGGATTAACTGTTCTTCCCAGTATCTCTGAGGATAGTACACACCCTTCATATTAAATAAGTTCTGTATTTATAAAACACTAAAAATATGCTCAGTACACGGTCTGATACAGTAGGTTTAGAGATCATGACGACTTGCCATTGGTAGGGAAAGGAAGAAAACCACATAAGAAACACTGGTTCATGGGCAAAACAGGGAAAGATTCTAAACAAGTAAAACAAAAGACCAAAGGGAAGCGCTCATGTGCAAGACTAGATTATAACTAGTCACAGGCTTAATCAGTCACAGAATTCCAACCAAGGGCAAAAGAAAAAAAGGCACATAATGACATCTCTTGCATCAGACATTCCTGGACAGGTTCACCCCAAGCCAAACAGAAACTATCATCACTAACAACTCCCAGGTTCAGAGGCAAAAGTCATACATACCCCTAATTTTCCTCGCTGGGAAACCTATTTTGAGAACTAAAATAGCATCACAAGTTTGCTTTTTTTCTGTTTTAACCTTCAAAACATGAACAGAAGATATTTACGTTCTAGAGGACAAAACTGAATGGTTTTTATTCTATCCTCTTCAACAAAATGAAGAAGTTGCCTACAAAAACATACCTTAAGATACATCAAGTCAGTTTTTCTAATCAGCTCTTCTATGGGGGAAACAATTTGAACTAAGTTGGTTTTCCGCCAGATGTATAACACATTGGGAACAAGCAACACTTTACTACAGAGATGGGTGCATATGATGAAATAAAGAAATGCTGGCAACTGGAAGCAGCTTTCTAACATTCAAATACAAAATTATCACGAATTTCTCAGTCATATTTAAGAACCACTGTGTCAAAACTGATTGCTGAACTAGTTTCAATAAGACACAGGCAAAGCTGAAATTACTAACAAATACAAGGCTGAGGGAAGATTTTATTGATTTTATTTAACTCCAACAACTTAATTTACTCAAAGCTCCAATATTCCTCTAAATACTCTAAATATATTTATCACTAAATTTTTAAGATATTGTCCCTTTATATTACACATCTTAGGAATCTGAAGAACCATAAATAGTCCTAATTAATCACCAAGCTCTTTGGAGGAAAAAAAAAAAAAACAGCAATAGGGAGAATTTACAACTCTGTTTTTTTGATGTGGACCATTTCTAAAGTCTTTATTGAATTTGTTACAATACTGCTTCTGTTTTTTATGTTTTAGATTTTTGGCCCCCCAAAATGTGGAACCTTAGCTCCCCAACCAGGGATTGAACTCATACCTGCTGCACTGGAAGGCAAAGTCTTAACCACTGAACCATCAGTGAAGTCCCACAACTCTCTTTATTGAAGAATTCTGGCATTATGATTTTAGTTACAATGTTTATGCTATGCAACTAGGTTTTTTTTTTTTTAAGACTTTATATTTTTTTAAGTTACCATTAACTAAAATAAAAGTATACTGTAACAAGGTATTATTTTGAAAGCACAATAGTAACAGAAAACAATACAAGAGTCATTGTTTAAAGACAAGTATGGAGACTCAGATACCAACCTTTTGACTTATTTACCAGGAAAAAGAACTACATTGATCTGTTCATTTCCTATACTCTTTTGCTTGAAAGCATAAAGAGAATATATAACAAGAGGATGTTATCAATGAACCAATAACAGCCCTAAATTACATTCATTAATCAACTCAAGCATAATTTATAATTAGAAATAAATATGCCAAGAGCCAGTCTGCACCTGCATAGCCCCTTTGCTTCATTCTGCAAACATACTGAGCAAAAGTTTAAGGTATTTTCCAACTTAGACAACATATAATGAGTCTGTAAATTCATTTCTCTGTGCTTAACTGTACAAATCACTTATTTTCAGCTATGTTACAAACATAAGAAATAAATAACAGAAACATATAAGGTGCTATGTGATAAGGTGACAATGGATGATTTCTAAATTCTATTGGAATTTAGAAAAAAGGGCATTTCTTTCCCTCTAAATTCAGTTTTAAATTGCTACATAAGTACCAAATTGATTTTCAAATTTTCAAACCACTATCTCCCAAAAGGAGAATCCAACAATTTCAATTAAAAGCAGTTGTTCCTCACAGTGGGGGAAGGAGACCACGGGAGGAATTGAGAGAATAGCACTGACACATATATGCTACCGCGGGTAAAACAGAGCTGGTGGGAAGCTGTCTATAGTACAGGGGGCTCAGCTTGGTGCCCTGTGATGACGGGTGGGACTGGGGGTGGAGGGGCGGAAGAGAGGCTCAGGAGGGAGGGGCCTGATGTATACTTACAACTGATTCACACTGTTGTACAGCAGAAACTAACATAATAATAGAGCAATTATTCTCCGATTTAAAAAAAAAATGGTTGTCCCTGATATTTTATAGTACCCATAAGGATTCGGTACAACCTAACTACCTTTAGCAAGAATTATTTCATGAAAAGTTGAAAATCTGGTAACTATAATAATAATGTTCATCTTAAGGTAAACTAGGTCCATTTTCTGTTGATGCAACATAATGACCAGGCTTCCCAAGTGGCGCTAGTGGTAAAGAATCCTGCCAATGCAGGAGATGCGGGTTTGATCCCTGGGTCAGGAAGGTACCCTGGAGAAGGAATGGCAACCCATTTCAATATTCTTGCCTGGACAGTCCCAAGGACAGTGGAGCCTGGGGGCGCTATAGTTCCTGGGGTCACAAAGAGACATGACTGAGCACACACAATGATTACAGTTACTACTGGTATCAACATCCCTTAAAATTTCCTTCTCTACTGTTTTGCTTGCAATCAGGGTATTACAATAGGAATAGAAAAAGAAGCCTATGAAGAGGACTACGCATCCACCCACCCCAGCAAGGATATGATCAATTAGCTCCAGAAGCATACTGATAGGAAAAGTAGAAAGCTCTTCCAGAGTCAGAGATTTCACTGCCCAGTTTGAAAGAGCCTCCACTGGACTCAGCTGTACCTCAAGGGATGCAGTAAGAACTGGTTTCTTGAAGTTAAGTAAAATTGGTAACAAGCAAAAGATATAACTGACATCCACTTGAAACTTCAATGGGGACGTGAGGAGATCCAGCTATTGGGACTAAAACTTGCCTCTAACTTGGAACAAACAATTTACTAAGGGCCTGTGTGCAATACCATGCTAGAAGTTATGAGGAAATAGAGAAAAATAAAACATTATTTCACCCTTAAGTTTATAATATTAGCTTTAGTTGTCAAATATAATTCAATTTATCCAACTTTATTACTTTCCCCTAAGTCAACCTAGGGACACACAATCAGAGATAACTAGGCCACCTGGCTTCCATTTCCAGCCAAGATGGAGTAACAGGGGATTTATCCTCCCACCTGAAACAACTGAAATACATAAAATATATAACAAAAGGCTTTCAGACACTGGACACTAGACAGGAAATCTGTATAGGATGGGGGTCACTGCAAGAGAGAAAGGAAATGAATTGAGTCATATGACTCTCCAAAGAGAGTTTCCAGGCTAGAGTACAGAGAAGGGGAACTCAGACTCCAAAAGTCTCCCTGAGTTAAGGGGCCAGGATTGGGAGTTCAGGGAGGCCAAGGCAGCTGGCTTATGCTGGGCAGAATACTAAAGAAGACAAAGCTGCAAGAAGAGAATTTTCAGCCAAGTACCAATCAGTGCATATGCGTGAAGAAACTAATAGGCCACCCAAAAGAGACAGGTGGAAAATTTTCTGGGGTTCATTCAACCAGCATTCCCACTAGCCAGGATGGGGAAATCTTAAAATACACAGGGTACTGGGTGGAGTACTCTGAAAGGAACTGCAAGGTTACTGCCTCAGTGGTAGGGCAAAGTTAATCATACATTCTGATCCCATCTAACAAACATAAAAGCAACCCTAGAAAGATCAAACTGTTTCTAGGAAACTTGAATGTGTCCCAAATCAAGGCTTACGAATATGTTTAAGAATCTGAAAATATCTAACACCTAAATACCAGGCATATAAAAAAGAAGGAAAATATGGTCCACAATGAAGAAAAAAGCAAACCAACAGAAAAATATCCAGAAATGACACAGATGATAGGATCAGTAAATAAGAACATCAAAAGAATCATTATAACAATATGTCATTTGTTCAACAAAATAAAGTAAAAGCATGTTAAGGAGACAAACAGAAGTTCTTTGTTGCTTTTGTTTTTAAAGATCCAAAATGAACTTCTAGAAATGGAAAAAACAACTGAAATGAAAAATACACTGAATGGAATTTAAAGCAGAATTGCATACTACAGAAGAAAGGATTGGTGGATTGAAGACACAGTAATTTTTAAAATACCAAAAAGCAGAAAGACTGGGAAAAATAAATATCATTGTACTGCTATGACAAACTAAATGTAGGCAATATATATATGTGACCTGAATTTTTGAAGGAAAAGAAGTACATAAAAATTATATGTAGTATACTACTTAAAACCGAGTGAAAATCTCATAGGCAGTCAAAGGAAAAGATATTACGTACAGTTGAACAAAGATAAGAACAATGACAGACTTCTCATCACACAGAAGGCAGGCCAAGAGATAATGAAGCAACAGCTTTAAAGTACTGAAAGAAAGAAAATGTCAACCTACAATTCTATACCCAACAAAAATTTCTTATAAACATTAAGGTAAATACACACCTTTTATACATACAAAAGCAAAAAGAGCTCACCACCAAACTTTCAGTACAAGTAATTCAAAAGACATCCCTGAGGATGAAGGAAAAGAGTACCAGATGGAAATCTGCACCTCCACAAAGGAACGGAAAGCATTAAGAATGATGCATGTATGAATAAGTTCTCTAAAAAATGTTTTAATCTTTTTAAAAAGATAACTGGGGGAGGAAGAAAAAAAAAAAAAAAAAAGATAACTGATTGCTTAAAACAAAAATAACAACAGTGTATCATGCCTTGTTGTTGTTCAGTTGCCCAGTCATGTCCGACTCTTTGCGACCCCATGGACTGCAGCATGCCAGGTCTCCGTGTCCCTCACCATCTTCTGGAGTGTGCCCAAGTTCATGTTCACTATATATCAGTGATGCCATCCAGCCATCTCCTCCTCTGATGCCCTCTTCTCCTCCTGCCCTCAATCTTTCCCAGCATCAGGGACTTTTCCAATGAGTCATCTGTTCACATCAGACGACCAAAATACTGGAGCCTCAGACAAAATACTCGAGCTTCAGCATCAGTCCTTCCAGTGAATATTCAGAGTTGATCTCCCTTAAGATTGACTGGTTTGAACTCCGTGCTGTCCAAGGGACTTTCAGGAGTCTTCTCCAGTACCACAGTTAGAAGGCATCAATTTTTTGACATCCTACCTTTATGGTCCAGTTCTTACAACCATATGTGACCACTGGAAAGACCATAACTTTGACTACATGGACCTTAGTCATCAGAGTAATGTCACTGCTTTTCAACACAGTCTAGGTTTGTCATCACTTTCCTGACAAGAAGCAATCATGTTCTGATTTCATGGCAGCAGTTACCACCCGCAATCATTTTGGAGCCCAAGAAGAGGAAATCTTCCACCTTTCTGTCACTACTTCCACCTTTTCCCTTTCTATTTGCCATGTAATAATGGGGCTGGAGAGCTTCCCTGGTGGCTCAACCAGTAAAGAATCTGCCTGCAATGAGGGAGAGCTGGGTTCAATCCCAGGGTTAGGAAGATGACCTGGAGGAGGGCATGGCAACCCACTCCAGTCTTCTTGCCTGGAGAATCCCCATGGACAGAGGCACCTGGCAGGCTATAGTCCATGGAATCGCGAAGAGTTGGACACAACTGAGTGACTAAGCACAAAGGGGCCAGATGCATGATCTCAGGTTTTTTTTAATATTTAGTCTTAAGCCAGCTCTTTCACTTTCATCAAGAGGCTCTTTAGTTCCTCTTCTCTTTCTGTCATTAGAGTGGTATTATCTGCATTATCTGAGGTTGTTGATTTTTCTCCCACCTATTTTGATTCCAGCTCGTAACTCTTCCAGCCCAGCATTTCTCACGATGTGCCCAGCATACAGGTTAAACAAACAGTGACAGCAGATAGCCCTGTCATGTTCCTTTCTCAATATTAAACTGATCAGTTGTTCCACACTGGGTTCTAACTGTTGCTTCTTTACCCACACACAGGTTTCTCAGGAGACAGGTAAAATGGTCTGGTATTTCCATCTCTCTAAGAGCTTTCCACAGTTTGTCATGATCCCCATAGTCAAAGGCTTCAGCACAGTCCAAACAAAGACAGGTATTTTTCTGAAATTTCCATTTTCTCTATAAGCCAGTCAATGTCGGCAATTTGATCTCTGTTCCTCTTCCTTTCCTAAACCCAGCTTGGACACCTGGAAGTTCTCAGTTCACATAATGCTGAAACCTAGCATGCGAGATTTTAAGCATGACCTTACTACTAGCATGGGAAATGAGTGCAACTGTCTGATGGTTAGCACATTCTTTGGTACTACCCTTCTTGGGGACTGGGATGAGGATCGACATTTTCCAGTCCTGTGGCTACTGCTGGGTCTTCCAGATTTGCTGACATAGGGAATGCAAAACCTTGATGGCATTATCCTTTAGGGATCTGAATTGTTCTGCAGGAATTTCATCACATGCACTAGCTTTATTAACAACAGTGCTTCTTAAGGCCCACTTGAGTTTGCACTCCAGAATGTCTGGCTTTGGGTAACTAACCACACCATCATAATAATTCGGATCATTAAGATCTTTTTTTATATAGTTCTTTTGTGTATTCTTTCCATCTTTTCTTGATTTCTTCAGCGTCTACTAGGTCTCTACCATTTTGATCCTTTATTGTGCCCATCGTTGGGCAGAATGCTCCCCTGAGGTTTTTAATTTTCCTGAAGAGATCTCTAGTCTTTCCCCTTTTGTTGTTTTATTATTAAGCACTGTTCATTGAAGAAGGCCTTCTTGCCTCTTCCAGCTTTTTTTTGGAACTCTGCATTTAATTGGATGTGCCTTTCCCTCTCTCCCTTGCTTTTCACTTCTCTTCGTTCTTCAGCTACTTGTAAAGCCTCCTCAGATAACCACTTTGCCTTCGTGCTCTTCTTTTTCTTTGGGGTGGTTTTGTTAGCCACCCTATAGAAGCCCTATAGGGCTTCCCTGGTGGCTCAGAGGGTAAAGCGTCTGCCTGCAATGCGGGAGACCTGGGTTTGATCCCTGGGTCGGGAAGATCCCCTGAGAAGGAAATGGCAATCCACTCCAGTATTCTTGCCTGGAGAACCCCATAGACGGAGGAGACTGGTAGGCTACAGTCCATGGGGATGCAAAGTCAGACATGACTGAGCGACTTCACCTTCACTTTCACATAGTATTATGGACCTCTGTCCATAGTTCTTCAGGCACATTGTTAATCAGATCTAGTCCCTTGAATCTATTCATTACTGCTACTACAAATTCATCTGGAATTTGATATAAGTCATACCTGGCTGGCCTAGTGTTTTTCCTGGTTTTCTTTAGTTTAAGCTTGAATTTTGCCATGACAAGCTAATGATCTGAGCTACAGTCAGCTCCAGGTTTTGTTTTTGCTGACTAAATACAACTCTCCATCTTAGGCTACAAAGAACATTGTCAATTTGATTTCGGTATTGACCATTTGGTGATGTCCATGTGTAAAGTCATCTCTTGTGTTGTTGAAAAAGGGTATTTCCTATGACTAGTGCATTCTCTTGGCAGAATTCAGTTAACCTCTGCCTGGCTTCATTTTGTTCTCCAAAGGCAAACTTGCCTGTTACTCCAAATACATATTGACTTCGTACTTGTGCATTCCAGTCCCCAGTGATGAACAGAACATCTTTTTTAGGTGTTAGTTCTAGGAGGTCTTCTAGGTCTTCACAGAACTGATCAACATCAGCTTCTCCGGCATCAGTGGTATGGGCATAGACACGGATTACTGTGATGTTGAATGGCTTACCTTGGAAATGAACCAAGATCATTCTGTTATTTTTGAGGTTGAGCCAAGTACTGTATTTTGGACTCTGATGATTATCAGAGCTACTCCATTTCATCTATGGGATTCTTGCCCACAGTAGTAGATATAACGGTCATCTGAATTAAATTCGACCATTCCTGCCCATTTTAGTTTGCTGATTCCTAGGATGCTGATGTTTGTTCTTATCTCCTGTTTGACCACATCCAATTTTCCTTGAGTCATGGACCTAACGTTCCAGGTTCCTATACAACACTGTTCTTTGCAGCATAGGATTTTACTTTCATCACCAGACACATCCACAACTGAGTGGCGCATCTGCTTTGGCCCAGCTGCTTCATTCATTCTGGGGCTATTGGTAATTCTCCTTCGCTCTTCCCCAGTAGCATACTGGACAAGTTCGACCTGGGGGATTCATCTTTTGGTGTCATATCTTTTTGGCCTCTTATATAGTTCATGTGGTTCTCATGGCAAGTATACTGGAGTGGTTTGTTATTTCCTCCTCCAGTAGATTGCATTTAGTCAGAACACTCTACCATGACCCGTCTATCTTGGGTGTCCCTGCTTGGTATGGCTCATAGCCTCACTGAGTTACACAAGTCTCTTCACCACAAGGAGGGATCCATGAAGGGCACAAAAAGACACAAACAGATTAATATTATACTAAAAGAATGGGAAGGATACACTATGCTAAAACTAATCAAAACTGAAGTGACTAAATAAATAACAGACCAAGTAGGTTTCAGAGCAAAGAATATCACTAAGGATAAAGAGCATCATCTCATAATGAAAAAGGGGTTAATCAAAAGGATATGACAGTCCTAACATTCATGCAACTAATCACAGTAGTTCAAAACACATGAAGCAAAAAGTAACAGAACTCTAAGGAGAAATAAACCCATTATCACCACCAGAGACTTCAAAATCCCTCTCTATATAACTGAAGAAAGGAGTAGGCAGAAAGAAAATCAAGGATACAGAAGATACAGAAGACTGGAACAACTCGACCTGATAGTTACAGCACACTTTACCCTGTAACAACGGAATATACATTTCACATGTTCACAAAGAACATTAATCAAGACAGTTTATATCGAGTCACAAAATATTCGAAAGGATTCAAAAGATTCAAATGTATGCTCCCATCTTCCGCAGTACACAGCCACAAATGTTAAAGTGACTGCCAGCTAAGAAACCCACTTTCCACTCCCTCCCCACCACCCTTGCATAGAGATTATAACTAGTCCTCATCCATGGCTTCCCTGGTGGCTCTGCGGTAAAGAATCCGCCTGCCAATGCAGGATACAGGTTCCATCCCTGGTTTGCAAAGATCCCTTGGAGAAGGAAATGGCAACCCATTCCGGTATTCTTGCCTGGGAAATCCCATGGACCAAGGAGCCTGGTGGGCCAGTCTATGGGGTCACAACAGAGTCAGACAAGACTCAGCAACTGAAACAACAAAATCTCATCAATAGACTGAGGGTAAAAGAGGTCAAAAAAGTTGAGAAAAGGGCACTTGTCTCACCTTTCTCTTGCCTCTTCCCCAGACTGACAGCAGAGAACTTCAAACCAGAGGGGATGGCATAACTAATAACAGAAAGTACCCAAGACCTTGAATAACTCATGAAGGGGAAAACCATCCACCAAAATGATCACCTAAAACATGATGGGGAAAAAAAGAGTCATTTACTATGTTTGGCCAGTAAAATTGTGGACTTTGTTTTAAAAACAGCTAGCATTACTCTAATTCAGGAAGCTTCCGAAGAGCTTTATGCAAAGGAGTGACATGATTTTTTTACATTTCAAAAGGCTCACCAAGCTGTTATATTAAGAATAGTCTGTAGGGAAGCCAAGTGCAGAATCAAACAGACTAGTTAAGACATGGCAGTGATCCAGGGAAGAGACTATGGTATCCTGAATTAGGGTGATAAGAGTGGAAGTGCTGAGTAGTAGTCATAGTCTACAAATATTTTGAAGGTAAAGCTAACAAGATATTTCTGAAAGATTAGATGTAGAGTGTGAGAAAAGAAAAGTCAACTAGCAAATGGAAGGCTAAAGCTACTATCAACAGAAATAAAGGTCAGATAAAATTATTGGGGGGGTGTACTGGGTACTGAGGCATTATACAGAAACATCAGAAGATTCATTTTAGCCACACTGAATTTAAGTCCATTAATTGTTCAAGTGGGCAACTCAATTACATGAATCTACACAAATCTAATGTTTAGGAAACAAGTCTCAATTAGAAATACATATTTAGAAGTCATCAGCACATAGGTCACCAACGAAGGAAGAGTAGAGAAGAGTTTCAAGGACTCAGCCCTTTGATATTCTTATGTTAAAGGGCTGAAGAGAGTGTTAAAGAAGAATCTAACACAAGAGACAAGAGAAATGACCACTGAGGGGGGAAGAAAGCCAAGAGTATGATATATTGGAAGCCAAATGAAGAAAATTGCTCAAAAGGAAGAAGTGATCAACTGTGTCAAATTCTGCTGACTGGTAAAGTAAGATGAAGACCAAAAACTGACTGTAGGACTGAGGGAAGTTACTGGTGATTGTGGCAATTAGCAACAGTGAAAATAGACAATTTTTAAGTTTTACTGCTAAGGGAAACTGAAATATGAAACAGACATTGGCTGAGAAACAGAAGTCAAGAGAAAAATACCATTCTGTTTTTGCTTGGGAGAGATAATAGAATGTTTACATGCTAATGAGAAGAATCCAGCAGAAAGGGACTACAGGAGAATGAGGGAAAACTTCTGGAACCACATCTTTTAAGTCGATGAGGAAACAGGATCAGGTACACAAGTGGTCCAATAGGCAGTTAATCTATAATTAACAGGCAGAAAGGCAAAGTACATAAACACAGTTACTAGTAGTTGGCCAGATAATTATAAATAACTGGACTATAGTGAACCATGATTATAAAGTCCATCTATAGAAACATCTCTCAAAAGTAGTCATTCTGGAGAGCAGTGTTTGAATACTTATTATTTCAACTTCACTAAGTGCCCAAAAAGCTCTTAGAAGGCTTAGAGAGGTAGAGAGACCGCCTATTATCACTTTAATTGAAATCAACCCTTTCACTTAACTGACTACTCTATGGCACTAGATATCCTATCCGGGACTCAAGTGAGACACCAATTAGCAATTCTAGAATAACTGCATTCCAATTAAACTGTTAAGTCCTCTAAACACTAACTACTGTAAACTTTGCAAACAATTTTATAAGTAGAGAAATCTATCATTCTTGGGAACATTTTACAAGTATGTATGGTTTCAGGTGGGCTTTCCTGATGGCTCAGTGGTAAAGAACCTGCCTGCCAATCAGAAGACATGGGTCGGGAAGATCCCCTGGAGAAGGAAATGGCAACCCACTCCAGTATTCTTGCCTGGGAAATCCCATGGACAGAGGAACCCAGTAGGCTATAGCCCATGGGGTTACAAAGAGTCACACACAACTTAGCAACTAAACAAAAAGAACAGTGGCACTTGTAAAACCTACCAAATTTCAGAGAGGTTAAGTCCCAAGCTTGGCCCTGGAAGTTGGTTCATTAGTTAAGGAGGGTTTCAAGAACATAGAGATTAACATACTTTTGACCAATGAAGACAGCTATATAATCCATTCTGAGTTACTGTCTTCATTGAAAACATTTGGTCCTAAAGCATTCATTTATTTAGTGGTGTTACAAGCATATGAACAAAAAATATTATTTTAAATGTTTAGGCCCTATAAAAAATAAAGTTATCAAGCACATAATTCTGACATTTATATAACAAAAGTTTCATTGACTGTTCCATCAGTCAAAATTAACAAGTGTGCTCTTGACATTCAGAAATAACTACTTAGAAAAAGCAATAAATTCTGTAAAGCAGAGTTCTAACAGCTAAGTAACTAAGCAGTAACCTAAGTAAGTTTTCATTTTGACTCCATGTTATGTTCTATACCTCATTAGAAAATTTAAGTTTGTATACATTTTAATACTTTTCTCAATGCAATACCCACATTAATAAGTTTGCAATGTAACACCCACATTAATATTAATGTGCTTGCATCCTAAATTTAACTCACAAATTGCATGTTGTAATAAGTTAATATTAAAAACAAAAAACACGCTCACTCTATTAAATATAAACCATCTACTGAAAATCAGTGATTCTTACCATTAAGGGGATTGTGTACTCCTTTGCAAATGTGATAAAAGATAATGTATATAATTTCAGGGAATTCATAGATGCCTTGAAGCCTATATATGAGTCCCTAAGACCAAAAGAATCTCTGATTAGTGAAAAATAATGGAGTCCCAAATTTATCCAAGAACACATGAAAACTTAATATGTGACTAAAACAAGAACTGTAACATACAGAGAAGGAAAAAAAAGATGAATCATTAATATAATATTTGCCATAAGTGGCCATTCACTGAGAGAAATTACAACAAACATATGACTGCTTTAAAGAGCTAAATGTAAAAATATAAGCTATAAAACACTAACAAAATATAGAGAATAATAACATAATCTTGGTTGGGGGAAGACTTCTCAAGCAATGTAAGGCACCTACTTGCCTAAATTGATAGATTTGACTACATAAAATTTTTAACTTCCATACACCATAAAGTCAAGGGACAAATGACAGAACTGGAGAAAAACAGATACGACACAACAGATAAATGATTACTACATCTAACATCCTTTTTAAACCCTAAAAATTGGTAAGATAAAATACTACCGAACAGACATGAAAATGAACAAGTAAATTATGTTCAACTTAATTAGAAGTCAAGGAAACATAAATTAATACAACATACTATTTCACAGCTTTAGGAAAAAATTAAGCGCTAGCAAAAATTAAAAGCTGACAATATCCTGTGCTTGTGTGTATGCTGACAGTACACATTATTATAACCCTTGGGAAATAAATTAATAAATTTTGGGGGAAGTAACAGATTTTAAAATCTGTTAAATTACAAAATATATATATCTTTTGTCTCAGTAATCCCTTATTAAAATTTATCCTACTGAAAATAGTACCAACAAATAAAGAATTAAACTAATATAAGCATGTTTCTTGTAACACTGTTTTATAATATTAAGAAATAAAACAGTTTAAAAAAAGTGTGAAGGGGGATAAACTGAATGTTCACTATTGGCATAATGGCTTAAGAATTTATGATTCATGCATACTGTGGAATGTTATACAGCTATTAAAATGAGTAAGTCAAATGTATATTTTTTGACTTAGAAAGATGTTCTTTGACATTAAATGAAAAAAGCAAGATGCAAAACCAGTATTACGTATACTGTCATTCAATATTCACTGGGGAAAAAAAATAACTCTATTATGTGACACTGGTTTTCAGGAATTCCTGTTGATATACTTAATGATGTTTAAGTTTTTGACACTGGTTTTTAGGAATTCCTGTTGATATACTTAATGATGTTTAAGTTTTTCTTTTTTTTAAGCCATAAATGCAAGATTTAATAAATACGACAACACTTTAAGTCAACATTCTGTGTGACAGATGACACCACAAAAGTTTCTGAAAAGTGAAAATTGTGTGTTTAAGCTTTTCTGATGGCAAAATAAAAATGCTTTTATTGTTTGTGATTTGACACTTACAGAACACAACAACAATCTTTTTTTTCCCCCTGTAGCAAAAGTAAGCTATTTCAGTCCTTTCATTAGATAATATAATTATGTTCATTACATGGGTATAAACAAGCCACAGACATTACACTAAACTAATTCCTTTGTGGCAGAAATTGAATTTTCTAAGAATGATATTCATTCTTGGCAATAAATGCAATTAAACATTGGTGCTAGTTTAAAAATTCTATTCAAACCACTACATCTTAGTGTAATGTCAATATAAAGTCCCAAGCAGCCTGGTACAATTAAAGGGGAACATGATTTGAAATCAGACATACCTGGGTTCCAAGAATGACTTTGCCACTTACTAGGTATGTGGTCAAGTTATATAACTTTTGAACTTGTTCCCGCATTTGTGAAAATGGCTTTCTATGGTGTTCTCGGAAGATCTAATAAGAATAGCAAATATGAAAGGGTCTAATACAGAGTCTGATTGTCAAAATACGCCTCCTTCTGTGTTCCTTTCCGAAGGAAGATTACTTACATCTGCTTTAATACAGCCCGTTTCAGAAGACTTTTTTTAAGTCAAAAGACTGCTGATGTGAAGCTATGCATTTTATTTGCCATAATTTTACATCTGGAAAAGAAAATGGCAACCACTCCAGTATTCTTGCCTGGAGCATTCCATGGACAGAGTGTGGCAGGCTTACAGTCCATGGGGTCTCAAAGAGTCAAGTACGACTGAACGACTATCACTCACTCAATTCCACATCTCTATTATTAGCTCCTTCTAGCTTTTTGTATGAGTCTCCTTTTCAAGAATTATTTCATTTATTCCATATTTACTATTTCTAATAAAATGTAAGAGTTTCTTTCTTGTAAAAAGTCTTAAAGAATCACGTCATCTACCTAGCCACTACCTGTGGCTTCCTACATCCTCAAATAAATCTTTTTAAAATCATTCAGGTTGTGCCTATAGAAAATAATTTAAATTATAATGGGAAAAAATGTTAGACAAGGAAGGAAAATTAAAATCTGAAGTTATCCCAACCCACCATAATATGTATAAGAAATTCAAAGAGCAATACAACAAAGAACAAATATAAAGTTTAATTTAACATAACTTTCAACTTTCTTGAAGAGGAGTCTTTTTTTCTGTAAAGCTGGATCATTAACCAGACTAGAATATGACCATGAATGCTGCTAAATGGGTACAAACAAAAAGAGTATATTGGCCAACCTTCAAAATTTAAAGTAAACATTTTTCCATCGTATACTGCACACATTAATAAAATCATAATAAATAAATTTGGTATCTGTTCAAAATTACACAGGGCAAGTTTTACCTTAGAGTTGAAGAGTGGAATTATCCCTATCTTCAAATTTATTTGCACTTGTTGGTTTATTTGATATTCTTTGATAAACTGCACTTTAAAATAGTCTCCAGTGCTTTTTTCAAAGTATAAAAACTACAAATGGCTAGCTATTATTTGTAATATTACAATTATTTTCTGATAGATTTTTCCAAAATATTAATCATCACAGCAGCATACGTTACTTCTGAGTCTAAATTATAACGCTCCTATTTGTTTGCATTTCAAAACTTATTTTAAATGATGCGGCGGTGAAAGTGTATAAAATATACTTACTAAACATTATTTTCCACATTCAAATTACAGCCTCTTGGGCTGATTTTTAAGTGCCATGTACATTTAAAAATCAAAATGTATTGCTGACATTCTTTTAACACTCCCTCCCCATTCAGACTCTTCCCAAATGCCACAGTTCCTTACTGCTCTGAAAGTACATATCTGTGCATTCGTCTGGTCTTTCACAACATCACACTCCAACTTTTTGTACTTCAGATCTCTCCCCCAATTAAAGCAACAACTGTTAACTCTTTAAGGTACTTAACCATATGGCAAACTTTCTGCACTTTTCCTTTCGTTAACTTTAAATCTCATTATAGCAATTCCCCCTCAACGTTTCCTCCCCTTCTAAATTCACTACACCAACACTGCCGCGAAGCAACATACACACACAACTCCGTTCTTAAGCTCAAAATACCAGTTTAGCGCCACTAAAAAACAATTTAAATGCCTGAATACCTCGTTTCAGAACCTCACGGGAGCTTTTTATTTGCTTTCCTGTCCTACCTGGACAGTCTATATCTCTCATCAGTTGTGCGGTCCCTTGCTGCCCCCAGCTCGAGTGCAACTCACTACAATGTAATTCTTTTACACACCATCACTCCAGTATCTCCCCTCCATTTCAGCGCATCTGTCCCTTCGCGAACCTCCCCATTCCCAAAAGATTCAGTATCGAGGTGCTCACATCTCAAATTACAATACCCCTTGCCTGACACTGCTGGAGCTTTCAATATGACTTCTAAGAGAACAGGCAAGCCTGACCGTTTCGGTCTCCTCCAACAGTCAGTACCGGCTCCCCAACGAATTCGATCTTCTCTTGCTCTCTCCGCGTGGAATGCCTACTTCAGGGTAACCCTTTGGCTCGAGGAAGTCCAACCTTGCAACCTCTGCCCCTTGACCTCATGAACCCAGCATACCACCCAAGCTTAATTCACCCCCATTCCAGGGGCTTGTGTTCTCTTTCAGCCTCCAGCCTCCAAGCCAGATATCAGGTTAGATAAACGCCCACTTGCTCGGCTTGCAGTGCCTCCCCAGCCTGGCCCCTTCCACACACCACTCAGCCCGGAGTGACCCGGCTCCTCACCTAGCTTCGACCGGGACTCCTCCAGTTTCTGGATCTGGTTCTCCAAGAAGAGCATCGCCACCGCGAAGGCCACCACCGCCAGCAGCTGCAACTTGGGCGGCATCATAATCCTGAGGAGCCCCATGAAACCCGCTGCTCGGGATCAAGACATACCGCGGGGGGCGGGGATCGGGGACCCGGGGGCGAGGGAGACGCCGGGAGGAGCCCACGGAGCCGGGAGAAAGGCAAGAAGAGCGCGACAGCGAGAGAACCACCGCAGCGACCCCCCTTCGCGCCTCCCCAGTCCCCCGCCCCCAGGCGCCAGCAGCAACGCCGCCGGTGCCCGCTTCTCCTCGACAGACTCCACGGCCGACTCCCTCCAAAAGCCCGTGCAGCAAACACAGCGCGAAGCAGCTGCCGGGCTCTCGCCTCCTTCTACTGCCTCAGTCCCCGACCCCGGCGCCCGCCTGCCTATCCTCCTCCTTCTCTTCCTTCCTTCCCTCCCTCCTTTGCTCTCGGCCGCGCGCTTCTCCGCCAGCTCTGCGGCTGCGGCTGCGCCGCCCTCGGCCCCGCCCCCTACCCATCCCTCTCCGCCTCCACGCGCACGCCTCCACGTACGCTGCTCGGCAACCAGAGGCTCCGCCCTCTACTCCCTTTCGGTTGAGCTTATTGGACCGAAGAACTCCAGCACTTCGCTTGTGGTGCGTGTCACGGTTGGTTTCCTTTGCCGTAGGTATCAACCAAGTCGGCATTCGATTGGGTAAACTTGGAGAAGGAGGCAGGCCGAAACTGGCGAAGGCGGGGCTTCTTGACTGCTTAAGGAAATGTCGTGAATGAAAGGATGGAGCCCGGGAATCACAGATTTGAGGAGTTTAGGGAGATGCCTGATGTGAATTATCGAAAGGACCCCGTGACTTCATATTTACACCAAGTGTAAAGTTTTTGATCACCTTTAAGCTTACATATGCCCGTAGTTAATGCCCGTCTCCTCAGAATAAGAGACTTGATGGCAGCAGCCTCTAGCAGCCTGTTTTGGATCAGGCTCTGGAGTAGACGCCCCTAGCAGAGGGGTCTTCTGGGCAGCCGGAGACCTACGGAAGGTGGCAGTGATGGCGGCCCGGCCGTATGGATGGCTTGGCGCGGCGTTTGTGCTGCGGCTGCTGCTGGCCACCGTGCTTCAAACGGTGAGTGGAGGTCACCTCTGCTGCAGCCCCAGGGCGAGCGACAGGGATTGCGCTAAGGAAAACGGAATATTCGGTCCCTTTTGGGAGACACAGCTGAAAAGGGCGAGCTCCCCCAGCGGTTGCTGCGGCCGGCGTGCGACGTGGCTTTATTCCGGGTTTGACGATTATCTTTCCCCGCCCTGGGTTCCTAGCGATTCCTTCTCCTGACCTGAGTCTATCTTGAGTACAGTCTGTAAGACACGCCGTAAAAGCGGGTGAGGGGGTGGGGGACGGGAAAGGCACTAAGTTTTGCAAAGGAATGAAGATTGTTACTAAATTGGCAGAAATGCAAGGAACTGTCGTCTTTATGACAAAGCTTCCTTTCAAGTCTTAGAGGAAAGCCCTCAAGACTTTGGTCCAGGGTACACTTCCTTTTTACTTCTTTCTGTCATTTGTTTGTGGTCTCTGTGTCACTCTTACTTTTTTACCTCTGTTCTCTGGCACTCACAGGCCGCTGGGTACACCTCAGCATCATTTGTGGTTTTTAAACAACACTGTTGCAATAAAAGGAACTACTAAAGCATAATTTATTCTTGAAATTGATTTTCTAAAATGATAGCTTTCATCTCGCTTAAAATCGATCGTTGTCTAACCAAGTTTTCTTTTTTTTTTTTCGTTTTTATCCATTAACAGAAGAGATACCTTCTTTACATTTGAATGGGAAGAGGCTAGTTTCGACTTACTTTCCTATTCACTCACAAACGACTTATTAGAAGTTTTTAGTTCGTTTAACTGTGCATAATAAAACTTTTTAATAGGCACCACACTTGGAGTTTTCACAAGTGTCTTTTATCAGCCTAATTTTTCAAGTGTTCTCTGTTTTGAGTCTGCTGAGTATTCTCCTAGAGATCTGGTTTAATTAATTTATTCAAGGTTTGGAGGATTGAGGGTCTATACTGAAGGCCTCCACAAACACCTGGGCTTTTCTTTCATTAAGGAGTTTAAAGATCTGGCCTATTTACTTTTACAGCCTTACCTAAAAAGTGGATTATTTACTTCTCTCATTAACTTTATAGTACTTCATTATTCAGTCATTTGGTGCCTTAGAAATTACTGGAAGACCCCTTTCTAAACTTTGTACTCAAGAATTTTTTGTCAGTCTTAGATAATTTGTACTCACCACCATGAAAATATAAAGAGTAACATTTCAAGTTGACTTCTTCTGATCTCATTATCTCTTCAACTGTTTGATTATCTGTGGCTGTGTAAGCACCCCCTACACTTAATGGCTTAAAATAATGATTTCTCATGATTCTATGTGTCTGTTGAGCAGTTTCCCTGTTGATTTCCTTTGGCCTCATTTATACCTTCCCTGGTGCCCTGGTGGCTCAGACGGTAACGTGTCTGTCTACAATGCGGGAGACCTGGGTTCAATCCCTGGGTCAGGAAGATTCCCTGGAGAAGGAAATGTCAGCCCACTCCAGTACTCTTGCCTAGAAAATCCCACGGACGGAGGAGCCTGGTGCAGGGTACTGTCCATGGGGTCGCAAAGAGTCGGACACGACTGAGTGACTTCACTTTCTTTCATTTATACCACTTTACTGAGCCAGTAGGTCAGCTGAACTGAAGGGTTCTAGATGGCTTCATACTTAGTGGTGCTGTCAGCTAGGGTGACTTAGGTCTCCCTCATGTGACCTCTCATTCTCCAGTAAGGCCAGACACAGAGCAAAAGTGGCATTGCCTCATGAAGCCTAGCCTCAGAAATCACATCACTTCCACATCCCAATATTTGCCAAAGCAAATCACAAGACCAATCTGGATTCAAGGGTAGGGAAATAGATTCCATCTCTGCATGAGAAGAGTGACAGAGTCACATTGCAAAGAAGCATACATACAAGGTAGGAGGAATTTATGGTTATTAAACAATCTTTCGAAGTGATCATCCACAGAATTCACGCCAAAGAAATTTGGGTGTCATCTTCATTAAGGCCACCAACCTCTCTCTCCTTATATTATAGAAAACTTAACAAATTTCGTAAAAAAACATACTTACCTATTTGTCTGCCTCGGATCTTACTTGCCGGATGAGGGCTCAGTAGTTGAGGCACCTGAATGGGCTCAGTTGCTCCTCGGGATGTGGGATCTTAGTCTCCTGACTAGGGATCTAACCCAAGTGCCCCGCATTGCAGGGCAGATTCTTTAACCTCTGGGCCATCAGGGAAGTCCCTAGAAAACTTATAAACTTTGGCCTAACTGAAAAGCTTATGACATTTTGACTCTACTTGTTTGTCTTAGTATGAACAGAATGCTAAGTTTCTAATTAAAAAAAAAATAGATATGCAACAAGCAACAAAGGTTTACTGTATAGCGCAGGGAACTATAGTCAATATCTTGTAATAGTCTATAATGGAAAATAACCTGAAAAATAATATGTGTGTGTGTGTATTTATATATATATATATATAAAGAACTGAATCACCTTGCTGTGCACTTGAAACACTGTAAGTCAACTATACTTCAATAAAACCTATTAATTAAGGAAAAAATACAGTTAATAGCAGCTCATGGTTATCAGCATTCCAATGAAGTGACAACTGGGAGGATATAAAATGATTTAATCTGAAAATACATTCTGAGTATGCTTACGCATTAAAAAAAAAAAAATAGCATAGCCTAAGGGAGCTGTTTTCTAGAGTCTCCAAGAACTAAGTGGTATTCATTTTTTCATTCTGCTTGTATGTAATATTACTTTATTCAGAAAGGTCCTGTACTGAAAGCAGTGAGTATAAAATGATTTTCTGTTTCACAGATTCTAAGACACCACACTCCATCCCCTTTTCCTCACAGATTATCATCTGGATTGCTCTTACTTCAGTCAGTGGCATAACTGTCAGCGTGTTTGTTGTTTTTAGTAGTACATACAATAATGGCACATCATGGATTCTGTGAAAGGTGGTAGTAACAGTGGTTAAGGGTTTTGAGGGCAGGCTGGAATTAAAGCTTTTGTTTCCTTCTTTATAAGGTGAGGATAATACCTCTTTCATAGGATAAGATTAAATGAAATAATGATGTAAAGTGTTTAGCAACACTTTACAAAGTATCTGGTACCGTGTAAGAGCTTGTCATTATGGCTTGTCATGTTTCTGGTACTTATTTTCTTGGGGCTAATCTGTAAACCCATGTATTTGCTTTTATCTCAGATTTGAACCTTTTCAGAATTATGTGAGAACCCTGTGAGTTTTCTGAGTAAAGAGACAACCAGTCATGTGAATGTAGAAGTGGAGTAAAATGAATAGCAATACCAGACTTTTGCCCAAAGGGGTAATGTTCCATTAAAGTTATTACAGTTTCTCTGCCAACAACCCTCATGTTTTTAAAGAACACTAATACCAGAAAAATAAATGAATGATGCATTGTCTTTTAGCCTGTGAATCCTACTTAGAATTGGAGAAAGTTGTAAACTGTTAAGTAGTTATCTCAATCAGGGTTATCCCACCCTGCCCTTAAAATCCATGTCTTTCTTACAAGGGTGGCTAATTATTAGAAAATTCAGGGGATTTCCCTGGTCATCCAGGCCTCCATGCTTTACTGCCAAGGGTGTGGTTCAGTCCTTGGTTGGAGAACTAAGATTCCACAAGCACTATGGCAGAGCCAAAAAAGATGTGTGGGTGTAATTTATAGTTGAACTCTCCAATATTATTTAGCATTTTGTACTTATAAAGTGCTTTAATATATGTTCTGATGTTCTTACTTGAGTCAAAGCCTTAAGTCTGCAAAAAACGAATTATGGTAGGAAAAAAGATTCACTCATGAAACTCAAGATACCTTCTATCTCCCCTACACTTACCTCTATCCCGTGTCTATTATAATGATTTAAATATAAATAGTGTTTTTGTTTCCACAGTGGAAGGTAAGAATAATTCTAACATTTATTAAGTACTCACTGGTGGAGCCTGGTGGGCTGCCGTCTGTTGGGTCGCACAGAGTCAGACACGACTGAAGCGACTTAGCAGCAGCAGTGTACTGGACAGGTTACTAAATGCTTTCTGTACTTTTTCTCCTTTAATCCTCCAAACTCTGTGAAGTAAGTGGTAATTATTCCTATTCAGAAATTCAGAAATAAGGTTGCTCTGAGTTGGTATTTGAATCACGATGTCATCAGACTCAAATACGTTTTGCATGTTCACTCTGCCTGTCAGTAGGTGCTCAGTAAATGCCAGAATAAAACCAAGTATTATGATCCCATGATTTTTCATTTGAGATTCTTGTTTTGTAAAACATGCTTTGGTAACAGTTTCTTAACATTTGTTTAGCAGTTCACTGTTTCAAAGTGATTTTACTTTTATTGCCTATTTTAGTTACCATGGCTGCAAAACAGATCACCCTGAAATTTAGTGGTATAAAACCATTGTTTATTTTGCTTTCAGATTCTATGGGTTAGCAATTCAGACAGGCACGACAGCGTGGCTGTGTGTTCCACGATGTCTCAGACCTCAGCCTGAGACTAAAGACTAAAGTGTGAAGGCTTTTTACTCACACATCTAGTAGTGGATGCTATTTGTCAGCTGGAGGCCTCAGTTCTCTGCATGGGCCTCTCCACATTCTCTCTGTAGTTTAGGCTATCTTACAGCATGGTGGCTAAAAGTTGAGTATTTTAGAGAAACAGAGACACGGCACCTGCAAGCCCTAGTCAAGCAGAGATGGCTTTCTTTTTTATGGCCTACCTTCAGAAATCACATAATTATCACTTCTTGACACTCTGTTTGAAAGAATAGTCACAAGCCCCTGCCAGTCACATTTGGGATGATGTATATATTTTGGTATGGCCATCTTTGGAGAAATAGAAATTAACCTGTGAAATAGATGAAGCAGATCACTTTACAAGTAAATAAACTGTATTCAAAGTACTAGTATGGGAGCAAGGTTCTTAGATCCCTATGGCTAGACTGGTATACTTGATATGTTTTGATACATTATGATATATCCTGCCCACTATTACTTAGATAAGGTAAAGGATGTTTGTATAAGGGATCAAATTAGGATGTTGACTTAATGTAAGGCCAGTGGGATGATTAGTATTTGGAAGAGTATGCCAGCAACACTTTTAAAGTTTTTTTACAACGAGATATGCCATTTGATTTTATCAACTTGATTAATTAGCTGGTGGGCCAAATCCAGCAAGCCTTGTTTTTGTAAGTGAAGTTTTATTGGAACACAGACACACATTCATTTATTACTGTCTGTGACTGATTTTGTGCTGCAATAGCTGAGTTGACTAGTTCAACGGAAACTATATAGCCACCCAAGCCTCACACAATTACTATGGGACCCTTCACATAAAATCTGCAGACTCTTGGTCTAGATCAACCCATTACAGTCAATCTGAAATTCCCCCTACTTGAGTCTGGTTTTGACCAATTCATCTGCTTAACACGCCTGAGAACTAGCATGTACCTGCGTGCAAAGTCGCTTTAGTCGTGTCTGACTCTCTGCAACCTTATGGACTGTAGCCTGCCAGGCTCCTCTGTCCATGGGATTCTCCAGGCAAGAATACCGGGGTGGGTTGGCATGCCCTCCTCCAGGGGATCTTCCCAACCCTGGGATCAAACTCCCATCTCTTAAGTCTCCAGCATTGGCAGGCAAATTCTTTACCACTAGTGCCACCTGGAAAGCCAAGTGCTGGAAATACAAAGAAATAATTTAATGCTTGCCCTTGAAAGAGTTCACAGCATTATTGGGGAATCAAACAATCATAGGTTTACATAGTGCAGTGTCATAAGTGTGCTGTTTTACAGCTATGCTTAAGTTTCTTAGAAAAGATAGTGGCTAAAGATTGGAATCTGCTTTTTCTCAGAGAAGGCTTCCTAAGAAAACTGATACTGATCAAGTTCTTGGAAAGAAGTAGAATTTAACAAGGTGGAAAGGTATAAAAGAGCCTAACGTAAAAAAATATGAGCAAATAAATGTATGTTTGAGTAAGGGTTTTGTATTTTCAGGTACTATAGGAATCCATTGTAGCTGAAAAGTAGAATGGGATTGGAGGTGTAGTGAGAAGTAGGACTAGCTGACCATTTAAGCCACTGAGGCAGGAAAAGATTTGAGAGTTCTTTTACAGACTTGAGGCTTGAGAGCTCTTCAAATTGTCAAAACTTAATTGATTGGTTCTCAGTTCAGTTCAGCCGCTCAGTCGTGTCCGACTCTTTGCGACCCCATGAACCGCAGCACGCCAGGCCTCCCTGTCCATCACCAACTCTCGGAGTCCACCCAAACCCATGTCCATCAAGTTGGTGATGCCATGCAGTCATCTCATCCTCTGTCGTCCCCTTCTCCTCCTGCCCTCAATCTTTCCCAGCATCAGGGTCTTTTCCAACGAGTCAACTCTTCACATCAGGTGGCCAAAGTATTGGAGTTTCAGCTTCAGCATCAGTCCTTCCAGTGAACACCCAGGACTGATCTCCTTTAGGATGGACTGGTTGGTTGGATCTCCTTGCAGTCCAAGGGACTCCCAAGAGTCTTCTCCAACACCACAGTTCAAAAGCATTAATCCTTTGGTGCTCAGCTTTCTTTATAGTCCAACTCTCACATGCATACATGACCATTGGAAAAACCATAGCCTGGACTAGACGGACCTTTGTTGCAAAGTAATGTCTGCTTTTTTTGGTTCTAAGAATGGTGAAGAATGTGGAGTCTAGGTTGACTGACCTGGACAACTGGGTAGTCAGGGCAAATGGTACCATTTTGCTAAGATATTCTGAATATGAATACATTGGAAGGAATAGATTTTTAAAAGATGTTTCACTGTTGGAGAATTTGAATTTACAGTGCCTATACATCTAAATGAGAAGATGTTGGAAGCTTGATGCTTAAGAAAAAAGACTTGAGAGTTTTTAATAAATGAATATTTGAAGCCATGGAAAAGCCATAGTTCTCCATGGAAAATATGCAAAGAGAGGACTAAAAATAGACATGGGGAACATTTAGGAGACGCACAGCAGAAGGAGGAGAGGGCAAGCAGATCCTAAGTTCTTGAAATGAAAATTCATTTTTCTGCAAGATATATATGTATGTATATCACAAAGAAATAATATATGATCTTTTTTGTGAATCCATGTTTTAGCCAAGCTGCAATATGACAAGTTTTTAAGAAAAAAAAAAAATTGGGGGAGATGGGAAGAACCAAAGACTCAAGGTTACAGAGTTTTAAAATAATTTTAAAATTGTCTCCAAATGAGGTGTTTCACTAACTCTCTAGTATGTGTGTTAGATTTTGACAACTCTAGCTTGTTCTTTTTGGAAGCTTTGTAATGTAAAGATGACTTTTTTCCCCCCTTATTTTTTGTTTTCAGGTCTCTGCATTGGGAGCAGAGTTTTCCTCAGAGTCTTGCAGAGAGTTAGGTTTCTCCAGCAACTTGCTCTGCAGCTCCTGTGATTTGCTTGGACAGTTCAACCTTCTGCAGCTGGATCCTGACTGTAGAGGGTGCTGTCAGGAAGAAGCACAATTTGAAACTAAAAAGGTACTGCTTTCTAGTATCTCTTTTCCATTAGATGATTTAGTTGAGATGAGGTAAAATGTTAAATTGCTTAATCAACTTAAATACAAAGAAGTCATTAGCTTCTGCATTTTGTAGTTTTAGAAACTGGACTGATTTCTTGCCTGGGGCATTAGATCCATCAAAGCAAATGAGGGGGAAAAGTATGGTTATAGACCAATAGACCATCGTACCATGGCTGTGCTGTCCACTCTTCCTTACTTCTGGCCATCTGAAACCAGAGAATAATTAACTAGATGGTTTTATTCAGTTACAATAAGAACCCAGTCTTACAAATGAAATTTGAGATGAAAGTAAAGCACCTACATAATTGTCAACAGTAACTTATAACTTTTAATCTGGTTAACTAAAGAATATGGTCGGTTAATTTGCACACCTGTGACTAATATTTCCTGATACCTGCTCTCACCTTTAACACCTGAAGACAACCAGGACTAGGTAGTTCTAACTATCTGGTAAAATCTGCTATGGTTTTACCCACTGTTCAAATTAATAGTAAACTTGCTCAATTTTTAAATCTTTTCATTAGACCTGTAGATTAATTTAAAAATTATCCTGAAAAGGTCGTTTATATCATCCAAATCAAGCTGAATTGATGAAGTCCCTGTGTTTGAGAAAAAATGTCAGCATCTCTCTGCTTTCTTTCCTTTTAATATTCTTTCAGTTTTACTTATTGAGTCCTCTTTGAGGCATTATGGTTTGTAAAGCTTTCACACAGTAATTGTATCTTCTCATTACTAGGTAGTAAAGGTTTATTTCTAACAATGAATACAGTTTTATAGGTTTGTAAGAAAAACAAGCAGACACGCTTTAATGTCAGTATTCAACTGAAAGTTACACTTGATTTCTCAGTTGAAAACCTGAAATTCCTGTGTCCCAGATGTGGCTTCCGAGTCTACCATGGTTTTCATTTTCTTGGTTCACATACACCCATAATATATTTTAATGTTTAGAAGATTCCCATATATAAAAGTTAGTCTTTATTGCAAGTAAGTAAAATCTAAACAGATTTTTAAAACTTGATTTTAAATAGACTTAAGACATAGGACCTAATTCGTAGGCTCCTTCTTTCTTGTTTTCTGTTTTGTTTCTTCATTGATATATTCACATGAGTCAGGTGGCTGCAGTGTGATTGATCCTCTCATCTTTAAGCTGTTACTCTATGGTCTGTACACTCACTCGGCCAACAGTAATTATTTCTTGAGACACCAAACAGATGGATTGAACAACAAGGGGTGTTTTAAAAGAAATAATCTTTATCACACACCTCCTTTGTAATCACGGGTAAGCTGAGAAAGTCTAGCCTTTGACTAATATCAAATATGCCTAAACTATAAACCAAGTGCATATAAAAGCTGTTTTTACTTAATTGCCCTTTCTCAGTAATTCTTTATAATATACAAATTTTGTGAGTTTTTTTTTTAAGCCACACTGTGCCACATACAGGATCTTAGTTCCTCAGCCAGGAATCAAACCCATGCCCCCTGTAGGGGAAGTGCAGAATCTTAATCACTGAACTGCCAGGCAAGTCCCTATGATATAATTTTAGTAGAACCAAACTTCAGTCACATGCTTCTTAAATTAATCATATTCCTGTTCAGTTTTCATTATTAATTGAGCTCTGTTTGATATCTTGACACGTTGCAGCAGTTACAGCTCAGCATTATCCAAGGGGAAATAGCCCACTGTTTAATACATGCCTAACTAATCACACAAACTGAAATGTTTATTATATCTAAGTGCAAGTGAGCCTGTATCCTGATACACCTTTTATACTGTACTTGTTTTTTCTCAACTCCTTGCTTATAATCTGTAAGATGTACTTCTCATTAAGTATTTGCTCAGACAGTATTGCACAAAATCAGTGAATGATTTTCTTTAAGAGGCCTGGTGGAACCAAAATACTTAAAATAGTAGTATAAATATAAAAGTATGGCAGGTCAGGCAAGCCTCCATGTAGATATAAACCACATTCTTATATAAAAGTGGTAGACTTCAAATTTAATCTGTGCAGTACTGCTCTCTGGATTGTTGGTACATAATCATAGGTGGTCATGTATGGATGTGAGAATTGGACTATAAAGAAAGCAGAGTGCCAGAGAATTGATGCTTTTGAACTGTGGTGTTGGAGAAGACTCTTGAGAGTCCCTTAGGCTGCAAGGAGATCCAACCAGTCCATCCTAAAGGAAATCAGTCCTGAATATTCATTGGAAGGACTGATGCTGAAGCTGAAACTCCAATACTTTGACCACCTGATGCAAAGAACTGACCCATTTGAAAAGACCCTGATGCTGGGAAAGATTGGAGGTGGGAGAAGGGGATGACAGAGGATGAGATGGTTAGATGGCATCACTGACATCATCAATGGACATGAGTTTGAGTAAACTCCGGGAGTTGGTGATGGACAGGGAAGCCTGGCATGCTGCTGTCCATGGGGTCGCAAAGAGTCAGACACGACTGAGCAACTGTACTGAACTGAACTGAATCATAGGTAACAATATACACAATAGCTTTTCTGTCTCATTCAACTCTGACTTAAGGCTTAATTTTAAAATTATAGTTTAATTTAGTTCTACTTTGAAAGTAAAAAAAAGCAATATATAGACTAGTTTGTTGTCGTTTAGTCATTAAGTCACGTCTGACTCTTGAGACCCCACTGACTGTAGCCCACCAGGCTCCTCTGTCCATGAGATTTCCCAGGCAAGTTTACTGAAGTGGCTTGCCGTTTCTTTTTCCAGGAGATATTCCAGACTTGGGGATTGAACCTGCATTATAGACTAGTGCCTTATGTCAAAAATATTAAGAATACTTAAACATGGCTATGTGTAAATCATTGGGAATATAAATTTTTTAGAAGAGGAAATTTGTAGTTTATTTGCAAGAATGTCTTGGCAATTTATAATAAAGAAATGTTACCTGAGTACTCATTTTGGCTCTTATCTTAGTTGCATGCTTTATAAGTCTGTTCAGGGATGAAGCTAATCATTTTTCAAATGCATACACTCAAGTCAATAGGCTAAATTTAGCCTTTGATAGGCAAAAATATAAAATTCGCTTTTAAAAAATGTATTTATTCCCAACAAATGCAGAAAATATCTTCTAAGCCCCTTATTCTGCAAGTAGATATTCCTATATTTGTTTGTATTTGGTCTTGTTTCTCCCCCACTTTTGATCGTAAAGGACCTAAGTAAACATCACAGATAAAACTAGAACAAGATTTTTTGGTTAGCTGGTTTACTACTGTTTTAACTAGTTTTGCTCATAACTGTGTACCTAGGTACAATTTACAAACATTCATAAGGATATTGACTGAATTATTAAGAGCATACTAATTTGTTGTTGTTTAGTCAGTAAGTCATATCCAACTCTTGCGACCCCATGGACTGTAGCCCGTCAGGCTCCTCTGTCCACAAGATTTCCCAGGCAAGAAGACTGAAGAGAGTTGCCATATTCCTTCTCCAGGGATTGAACCCATGTCTCCTGCATTGGCAGGTGGATTCTTTACCACTGAGCCACCAGGAAAGCCTGTGTACTAATTTGTAACTTAAAGTAAAAAAACGGTAAACTAATGAAAGAAAAATGTTTAAATCTTGGTGCTATTAGTATTTACTAAGTAGTGTAAGTGACTTCTGCTTTTTGTACATAGAATCTTATGATGGAAGGGAAGGAACTATTCTCTTCACTACTGACTGACTCTCTGCTTGTGGTGGGAAAACATGTAACTGCCGGTTCTTGCTTGTTGTATCTTACAGCTTTTCCCACCAGAAAAGGACTAATTCTTCTCCTGTTAGGTCTTTGAAGTATTTTAGACAAGGACTGTTACTAGCTCAAGTTGGGTCACTAACCAGTTATTAGCTAGGATTGTGGAATAATGTAAGAACTGCCACAAAAGCTGCCACAGTAGCCATGTGAGAGGTTACACCAGGGAGCAGATGGATGATGCGCTCTTAGGTAAAGAACAGACTGGTTTTTCCCCTCAATTACTAGAGTATACCACTTCTACTTAAGCTGTTTTAAAGATTTAGCTCAAGTGTCCCCTTTTCTGAGAAGTCTTCCCCAATTTCTCCTCCTTAGCCACCACCACTGCCACTTGCAAGTTACATTAAGCTACACCTAGGTCTTCCCTCATAGCTCTGTCAGTAAAGAATCTGCCTGCAGTGCAGGAGACTCAGGTTTGATTCCCGGGTCAGGAAGATCCCCTGGAGAAGGAAATGGCAACCCACTCCAGTATTCTTGCCTGGAGAATCCCATGGACAGAGGAGCCTGGCAGGCTACAGTCCATGGGGTCGCAGGAGTTGGACATGACTTAGCAACTAAACCACCAACCACCACTGCATTCCCAAAGCACTTAAACATGCCTGTGGTGTGCAGTTAACTATGTTTCTGAATCCCCAGCCTTTAGCTTACAATATAAGTTTTTGCCCTTGAATAAGGCTCTTTTTACTAAGAAATAATACATGAAATTCTGTAGCCAACTTCACAGTAATTTAGAAGTCAGCTTAAGCAGCATTATTCAAAACAGTGGCAAATTTTAAGCTTTAGCCTATCAGAAGCTGAATGCTACTTGTGTGTAAAGCATAGAAGGATGAAATGGAGGTTGGGCTAACTGCGTGAAATTGTAGTCCCTAAAGAGATTTCACCATTGCTTAAAATAGATTCACTTTTGTAGTGCGTGTAGCATCAAAACTATGAACTGATTTCTTCAAAGGAAACAAATTTAATTCAACAGGTTATTCTAATATAATATAAAAACACTGTTCAGAAAGTTTTTTTTTTTTTAAAAACTAAATGTGTAGCAACAGTTCAAATTCAAGACTTGTGAATAGCAACAATACTAAATAAAGAAACAAATTTACTTAATAATAGCTTCAAACATTCATTAAGTTCTTATTATATGAAGGTGCTCTTCCAAGACTTTATATGAATTAACTTATATAATCCTCACAACAACTCCATGAGGAAAGTACCATTATCATCTCCATTTCATAGCTAGGTCTGAGACAAGGAGATCTTGCCTAAAGTCATACAGCTAACAAGTGACAATAAAGATGTATGTCATATATTTGTGTAAGAAAAGTTTACAAGTTTCTTTTGTGCAGTTATTCAGTTGAACTGAAAATAGTTTAAATTTATTTTTTATAGTCTCTATATGTGGCATTTCATCTGCCTTTAATATGAAAATTAAATGTGGTGAATTTTCTTAGGTATTTGCAAATCAGAATCAGCTTCTGTCTAAGCATGTTAAAACATTCTGTCACATTTACAGATTATAATATTTATAAGGAAAATAAAACCTTAAAGTAATCATAATCAATTTCCAGGCTGTCTTAAAACTGCATTTCTTAGACATACCTTCTTCAGAGTCAAAATAAACTTTGTTTATATACTAAATATTACTTCATACTGTAGGCTCTGAAAATGCCAAAATAAGACAAAAGTCACTGTCCTAGAGGACTCAAAGAAATAGACATGGAAATTGGACTACTGGAATGCATTTGGCAGGATATTCTGTTAGGATGAAACATAATATCCACTAATGTAGCTGCTTAAAAAAAAATTAGAAATTAAATAAAAATCAGAAGGAGGAGGGAATCAATAAATTTCTTAAAGTTGACATAATCAAGAACTATAGATACAACCGTGTTAATCACTATGGAAGTGACCAACAGAAGAACTAAAAACAGACAGTTTAAAAGTTATTGAATGAGAGATAGGAGGCAAAGGAAGATTTTTAGTTGTTATTTTATACCCCTCTGTACAATTTCTTTTTTGTTAATTTTCCAGATGCATTGATTTCTTTTAAGCATTCACAGAGATAAGTTCTGTAAACAAAGTAAATGGTATAAAAGCACCACAGAAGGAAGGATATAACCATCTGACAGGTCAGATAAATGTTACCCCTTGCTTATGTAGAAGTTGATGCTTAAGATAAGTTGGAAAGTGATTAGGAGAACGTCATCTCTGGCAGAAGGAAAAGTATTTGAAAAGGAACAGAGTCGTCATGAGGGAGATGACCATCTAAGATGAATCAGATAGCTTATTATGAAGAGAGAGAACAATAGGTAAGTAAGTAGGGCCTGTGTGCCTTGATGGGAAGTTTGAACTCTACCCTATAGGCAGATGATGACAGATGAGGACTATAAACAGTAAATTGGCATCAGATTTGTGTTTTAATAACTTTTGTTGGTGTTGTGAATGATAGTTGACAGAGCAGAGAGGAGTACCGTTGCCAGAAAAAGAACTTAGGATGCCAGCTTCCAAAAGAAAGATGCAGGAAGGAGCTTAAACTAACACACTGTAGTAAAAATGGAGAAGGGACAGATCTGAAATAGATTTAGGCAACAAGAAACAGGATTTGTTGACTGACTGGATTGAAATGTGGAAGGGAAGAGTGAGGACACTTTCCAGTGTTTTTATTTCAGAAACTGCTAACCTCAACACAAGGCTGCAAAAGAATTCCATCTAGCTACAAGGTAGCCCCTGAAGGCAATGATGGTGGATGGGAAAAGAGGCAGCGACAGAGGATAATTTTTAGTAAAGTATACATCCCTTAGTTCCAAACTGCCTTTTCAGTTTTCTTTTTGAAGATAGAAGTGTTAAGTTCTACTGTAGCAGGCCATGAATTTTATCTGGGTACCATAATAAGTTCTAAAATAGATAGTATACTCCTCAGAGAGTAGGCAAAAAGTAAAAATGTGTAGACTGGCCTAATTTCTTTTTTTCTAATTTCACATTGTTGCTCTTCATTTTTGTATCCTGTTTAACTTTTGAATTATTGCAGCTCTTTTGGTATCAGTTTTTAAATTGAAAATACATTAGTTGATTAATTTTAATAGAATGAAATCATTTAATTTGAGCCAGCTCTTGTTTTTTATTTCAGATAATTGTAATCTTTCTTGCAAATGATAATAATTGCCTCCTTTTTTATGACAGTGGTGTTCACTATTGGATGGTAATGGAAACACACGAAGAGTTGAATTCTCTTTTGAAAAGCAGCTTTTCCTGCTTTATCTTTAATATGTAAAATAAATGTAGCCAATTTTTTTTTAGATATTTACAAATCAGGATCCGCTTCTAAGCATGTTAAAACATTCTGTCACATTTTCAGATTGTCATATTTAAAAGGGAAGTAAATCCTTAAAGTAATTCATAATCTATCTCCAGGCTGTCTTTTAGCCACATTTCCTAGACATACCTACCTCAGAGTCATTTTGGCACTTTCATGTTCATTTTTTGAGACTATTGAATGGATATTGAATTGTTTTTTAATAGGATCTCAATCTCAGATTTTCAAATTAACAGAATTCTAGGTTACACTTTTCAAACACTTAGGAGCAAAAATTAATTAATTTTTTATTAAAATTTTTTATGTATATTGATTTTTTTTATTGAGTACTTACATTAAATTGTTTGCCATTTTTGTTACTTATACATATTCCCAAGGGGCTAGTTGGTTTTGTTTTTAAAACTACTTACCTTTAAGATATTCAAGCTTAGGGTCATTTTTACCATTTTCTGGATATTTTGACCTCAGGAAATATAGTGGCATTGTGTCATTATTCTTTACGTTGTGTGATATTCTTTAGGTATTAATAGGATTAAATATATTGTTCCCAGACTATACCCTGAATTATTCATACTTACAGCTGAAGTGTGTATGAGAATGTGTGTGCTCTGTATCTATGAATATATTTGCTTCTAGGTGGAAATCTGATCGTTACAGTCTTAACCTCTTGGTAATGAAATTCTCTTTGTTTTAGGTATACATGCAAATTCTGTTTCTTACCACAGTATTGAAAGAAGCCTTGTTCTTTTCCTCAGATTTCATAGTTGGAATGGTCTAATTTAGATTGTGGTGATGTCAGAGAAACATTTTTTTTTCTTTTTGTACATTTTCGTTGAGCTTTTTAGTGGAACAGTGAAAGACTCCCTTAGCGTACTCTTACTTTCTTCAGAGCCTAATTTAAGGTAGATGTTACCTTGCTTGTTTTTAACTTAGAGGAAGCTTCCTTAGACACAGTGATTGTTTTATATTTTTGCAGAGTTTGGTAGAAAGCACCTAAAAATGAATAGTTTGATCTCAGGCATATGATTTTAGAGCATTATATTTACCAGGTTGGTTTGCTAAAATTGTAAAACCCAATTTATTTCCCTAATCCTTTGTATTCGTTCATTGTTCCTATACAAGAATGCCATCAGTCAGAGTGTGTATGAAAGTGTTAATAAATACACAGTTTGCCTTATACATTTAAACTGAATCTTGACAAAAGCTTACTATAAGATCACAAATATTTAGTACTCTAGTTATTTGCTTATGTGTAGTTGTAGCTTTTTGTTTCTAACACTACAGGCACTTTAAAAAATATTAGGAAATGTAGGAATGACTTTGATAAATAATGAATTAAAATTTAAAACATCAGCAGATCCCTAGACATAGTTTTAGTTGTAAACATTTTCTCTGAGAATTAACTGACTAAATTTTGCTGAAAAAGAAATAGCTTCTGCTTAATATTTTTTTCCTCTCCAGATGTATGTGAAACGAGTAAAGTTGACTTTAAGAAATAACGTTTGTGTGTACTACGTTGCCTCAGTCATGTCTGACTTTGTGTGACCTTATGGACTGTAGCCCACCAGACTCCTCTGTCCACGGGATTCTCCAGACAAGAATACTGGAGTGGGTTGCAGTGCCCTTCTCTAGGGGATCTTCATGACTCAAGGATTGAACTCATATCTCTTAGATCTCCTGCACTAGCAGGCAGGTTCTTTACCACTAGCGATGTAATTAATGTTTTAAGAGGGTCACATATACTTAAATGTTATCATAATAGTTTTTTCATTTAAGATCTCTAAATATTATAATACTTAGATTTCATCATTTTATAGCCATGCTTCCTTATTTTTTTAAACTCCTACATTTTAATTAAGAGCAGGTAAGCCTTTCTGCTTTATTGACTATACCAAAGCCTTTGACTGTGTGGATCACAATAAACTGGAAAAGTCTAAAAGAGGTGGGAATACCAGACCACTTGACCTGCCTCTTGAGAAACCTGTATGCAGGTCAGGAAGCAACAGTTAGAGCTGGACATGGAACAACTGACTGGTTCCAAATAGGAAAAGGAGTACGTCAAGGCTGTATATTGTCACCCTACTTATTTAACTTACATGCAGAGTACATCATGAGAAATGCTGGGCTGGAGGGAAGCACAAGCTGGAATCAAGATTGCTGGGAGAAATATCAATAACCTCAGATGTGCAGATGACACCACCCTTATGGCAGAAAGTGAAGATGAGCGCTGAAAAACTGATGCTTTTGAACTATGGTGTTGGGGAAGACTCTTCAGAGTCCCTTGGACTTCAAGGAGATCCAACCAGTCCATCCTAAAGGACATCAGTCCTGGGTGTTCATTGGAAGGACTGATGCTAAAGCTGAAACTCCAATACTTTGGCCACCTCATGCAAAGAATTGACTCATTGGAAAAGACCCTGATGCTGGGAGGGATTGGAGGCAGGAGGAGAAGGGGACAACAGAGGATGAGATGGCTGGATGGCATCACCGACTCAATGGACATGAGTTTGAGTAAACTCCAGGAGTTGGTGATGGACAGGGAGGCCTGGCGTGCTGTGATTCATGGGGTCATGATGTACTCTGCATATAAGTTAAATAAGCAGGGTGACAATATACAGCCTTGATGTACTTTTCCTATTTGGAACCAGTCTGTTGTTCCATGTCCAGTCATTGCTTACCTGGTTTACCTTTTAGAATTAATTTAACTAGTCTCTTAAGCAAAAGTCTACTACCATTTGATTGTTTTGTAATTTTGCCTCATTAATAGTTGAGGGTAGTCCAAGGCATCCCCAGCTGCACATTACTTTAAAAGTAATATATGTTAACTAAAAACCTGGTGCCTAGACCACAACCCAGCTGTCCTGATTTACTTGAACTGGGGTAAGTTCCAGGGATCAGTAAATTTCAAAATCTTAGATGATTTAAGTGTATAGTTGTACAGAAAGGCTTGAAAACACTACTCTAAGGTCATTTGAATTTGAAAGCTTGAGAAATTTTGAAGTGGAGAGAAAATTTTGAAGAAATTCTAATAACGGGAACAATGAATAACATCCTTAAACAGGCTATTAGGGCTTCTATGAAAATGGATACACGCCTTAACCATAACCGATAGCGTCAAAGAAAATATTCACTATTCTTACTGTTGAGCATCTAAAGAATCCAGGCTTTTTGTGTGTCTTGTGATTTTTTTTTTTTTTTTTTGCTTTGTTTTAGCAACTCTGAAAGGTAGGGAATATTTCTTTTTTTTTTTTTTTTTTTCTTTTAAAGGTTTATTTTGTTTTTTGGTCATGCTGGACCTTCCTTGCTACAAGCAGAGGCTTCATTGTGGTACACAAGCTTCTCACTGCAGTGACTTCTCTCATTGCAGAGTACAGGCTCTAGGGCCCAGGGGCTCCAGTAGTTGTGGTACATAGGCCTAAGTTGCTCCAGGGCATGTGGGATCTTCCTGAACCAGGGATTGAACCTGTGTCCCTTGCATTGCAAGATAGACTGTTAATTACTGGACCACCAGGGAAGCCCTGGGAATATTTCTTGTTCAGACGGTAAACTGAAGCCCAGAGAGAATGACTTGCTGTCTGTAACTAGCAGAAATACAACTAGACCCACATACACATTTGATTTTTTAACTTGAGCTCTTTTCATTATACTCTTAAAAGATACAATGAGGCCTATTAAAAATTTTAATGGTTTAAGCATAAATCAATTCAAACTGGGTAACACCCAACTGGAAGTAGTTAGAAATGCCCCACCAACAAGGAATTAGGGATAGAACTTAGAGATGTGGAAGCAAAGCAACAGATATTTTTGATTGGCTATAGCTTAAGAAGCTACCTTATTTGGGAAGACCTAGTTGATGACTGGTAATTTTAGGTTTTATTTCTTAACTTTAAAGCATTTATAGGCTTAGGGTTTGGTTACATAAGTCACTCATGCCCTAGAACCACCTCTGTGTGATGGCCTCCTTGTTTAACAATACCATGCTGTATGAAAATTTGATAGTTTGACTTAGTTTAAATAGTTTATTTTTTCACTGTAATGTTTCTTCAGAGCCATTGATACCATCACCAACAAAAGTATTAAGTATTTAGTGTTGAAAAGTAGCAGAATATTTCTGACTTGGACAAGGTTTATAGGTTTGTTGTAATGGTGGTGATATGATGGTGGCAGTAAAAGTTAAATGCAGTACTTTTTAAAAATTCTTTAGAAATTTTACAAAACTCACATATGTTGCCTTAACTTACCTAGGAATCTAGCTGTCTGGTAGAAAACAGTATAGAATGATCTTTTTGTCTTACTATTAATCTGATCCATTTTATAGCGACATAGTAAAACTTTAATTGTGGCAAAGTTACCACCGCAAAGTAAAGATTTCAGCTGTTTTTGTATGAGAAACCTCATTTTAGGCCCTAACTAAAATTTTGTAACAAGAGGTTGGTCAGGTAGGAAAGAAATCATTATATTTCAACAGTAAATAAATTACCAGGGAAGTCTTTCAATAGTGAGGGGAGTACATTGTCTCAAAATATTAGGAAAATATATGAAATGTACAGAATTTAAATTGAGGTAGCTTATAAATAATAGTCTTGGTAGTTCTCAAAATATATTTAAATTGCAAAAAATTACTTAACTGCAAAGCTGAAATTTATTTTAAGAATAATAAAAATCACTTATTTTTTAAATGAAAGGGAAATTGGAATATTCAAAATTCCTGTTACAAATAAGGTAAATTAGTTATAGAGCTCAATTAGTTAGATATTTCCACTTCCCATTTGGAGGATGCTATTAGAAATTTAGGAGAACTAGCAATAAGAAGTAATATGGAAATAGGTACGGATGCCAAAAGGGGAAGTGCAGTTTTGTGCATCATTTTCATATTTTTCTAATTTAAATTATTTTTCCATTTAAAATATTTGGGCCAGTGTAATATAATCCTAATGGAATAGTGCCTAGAGTTAGATTATCAGCGCAAATAAGGCTTCTCTCTAATGCATATAGAAGAAAGGCCTACCAACTTGGTGTTGGTAATAGAAACAAATAAAAGCTTGTATGTAGAAGTTATATAACTTGCTTCTTTGATTTTTCTTCAACTGGTATTTTTCCACAAATGTTTGAAGGTCAGTTTTTATATGTTTATGATGTTACTTTAAAAAGTAAAAACACTAAAGGTGAAATTCAAGGAAGTTTCAAATTTTAACTTTTTTTAATCCTTTCATACTTCATACATTTGATAAATTCTGAGTAGCATATATTTCCTCGTATGTGAATGAATGTGTTGCCAAAGATTCTTATGATTACTAAATAAGGCATTGAAAATTTACCACAATTTGTAGTTAATTTACTGTATTTATTCACCACGAAAAACATATTTTCCTATGAGCACTGCAAATTCTTAAATAAAATACCAAACTAGCATCACAAATTAATGCTTTAAGCATTTGAAATTTTCCTTGAGAAGCTCACATCTGAGCTTGCGTAGTCATTAAAAAATACGTCTCTAATATTTTTCATTTATCAGTTCATGTTTTGTGGTGCAGAAAATGGGTTACAAGAGTGCTCGGATCCTTCAGTCCTTTGGGACAACCAAATGGGAACTCAAGTGACCAGAGGTCCCCAGGCTGCTGCTGCTCTTAAGTCGCTTCAGTCATGTCCGACTCTGTGCGACCCCATAGACGGCAGCCCACCAGGCTCCCCTGTCCCTGGGATTTTCCAGGCAAGAGTACTGGAGTGGGGTGCCATTGCCCTCTTCGGGCCCCCAGGCTAGTCATCTCCAATTATAAGCAGCAACTTCCTTTTACCCCAGTGCTCCAAACAGTTGTTACTGTTTTTGCTGTGTAATGATACAAAGAATTTAGGGAAACAGTGGTATAGAGGAATGCCATCATATAAGGTAATGGAATCTCCACTTAGAGTTTCCAGGGGATCATAAACTTGGAAGCAGAAGATAAATCTAATAACCAAATTTGTATATAGCCTTGTTTTTTTAATTATGGTAAAGTGTACATAAAATTAAGTATTTTAACTGTTTTTAAGTGTTCACTTCAGTGACATCAAGTACATTCACGTTGTAGTCCAAGCTTCATCACCATCTATCACCAAAACTTTTTCATCTTCCCAACATGAAACATAGTTATTAAACAGTTCCTCCCTGCCACCACCCATCAACCCCTGACAACCACCATTCTGCTTTCTGTCTCTGAATTTGACTACTCAAAGTACCTCATAAAAGTGGAATCCTATAGTATATATACTTTTGTGGCTGCCTTATCTTAGGATAATAATGCTTTCAATTTTCATCTCTGTTGTAGCATGTGTCATAATTTCCTTCCTCTGTATGTATATATACTGCATTTTGGTTAGCCATTCATCTGTTAGTAGACATTTAGGTTGCTTCCACCTTTTGGTTATTGCGAATAATAACACAAATAACTATCCCAGTCCCTGCTTTTAATTCTTTTGGGTTTGTACCTAGAAATGAAATTGCTGGATCATATAATTATATTTTTAATTTTTAAAGGAACCACCATTCTGTTTTCCATAGTGGTGGTACCATTTTACATTCCCAACAGCAGTGCACAAGGATTCCATTTTCTCCACATCCGACTCAATCACTTTTTTTTTTTTTCTAATGAGTGTGAAGTGGTATCTTATTGTGGTTTTGATTTAATTTCTGTATTGATTAGTGATGTTAGAATCTTTTTATGAGCTCATTGGTAATATGACCTTATACTTTTAAAGATTTGGGGTGCAGGATTAGCTAACCAAGATTAACCAAATCTTATTTAAGAATCTTAGAGATCATCAGAGTTCTTAATCTGAAATCATCAGTGGTTCAGAGAGTCCATGAGTAGTGTGAAGGAAAACAAATTCAATCAGACTCTCAGTAGCTGTGCCCCTCAAAAACTTAAGAACTTTATTGATCCAACCCAGAATCACCAGAATGTTTTTTTAAAGCCATTATGTTGGGAGGAGTTGGAATTAAGGTGATTTTTTTTTAATTTCTGTTTTGTGCTTTTATTTTTTAGTGTCTGAAAAAAAAATTCATAGTGCACATGATTCTGTGCTATTTTAGAACTTGAAAAGTAAAATTTATCTTTAGCTCTTGGACATACAAAAGCTCTTGGACATGGAAAAAAAAAAAAGACTAAAAGCTAAGAAGTAAAATGGATGTAGTATGTTCTTATAATTGCCTGTCTTTTCAGAGTCACAGCATTCCCAAGTCACTACCAGAAGAATGGACAATTCTCTACAGCTACAAAAAAGTGATCTTTACTATTGAATCCATTTCAGCTGAATTCATTGCAATAAAATCATTGCATTTGAGTTTTTTATAATAAGCTTTTTATTATAAAGAGAATGTATAGGTAGAAAAGCAACATTTACCATTGAATTCATTTCAGCTGAATCTCATTAAGGGAAATATTTGCATTTAAGTTCTTTATAATGAGATTTTACTGAGTTTTCAGTAATATCTTTACATAGTACTCTAATTACTTTTTAAAGGTATTGATTGGGGTTTTGTATTATTTAATTTTAGAACATTGATCACTTAATTTTAAAAGCAACCAAAAGGAGTTCTCATTAAATATTTTTGTTGAATAGATGATGGATACACACCTGGATTCACCTTAGCATCCTTAAAAGAAAAACTGTAGGAAATCTTTAAAATTTTGTAAAAAACTTCCTAGGACAGCTTACCTATTCAATTTCATTGTCAAGTCTTCATATCTTCTTCAGTCTTTTTTAATAAGTTTGAGTGTACTCCAGGAAGGGCTTGAACACCTCTACTGTTTAATACCCTTAGGCTTTCATTTTCTCTTCTGATGTTTGTTTGATATATATATCTGCTTAACTGGAATGTTTATACTATGAAATTTTATATTTATTTTATAGCTACATTTTTAAAATTTATACCAGTTTTTTAAACTCCTGTTTTTTCTTTTGCAGCTGTATGCAGGAGCTATTCTTGAAGTCTGTGGATGAAAATTGGGGAGGTTCCCTCAAGTCCAAGGTATGTAAAATTAACTCTAGTATAAATTTTAGTTAATAACTTAAGATCAACATTTCACAAAAATAATTTCATTAAATATTTCAAAGAATAAGAAACTTTAAGGTTATACTTTCTAAAAAGTATATGAATATTTTTTCTCCATTTGTTTTCATGGGGAGGAGTTTTATAATAACTGTTAAATACTAGGTTACTTTAAGCAAGCATAAAACATGAAATTTAGATTTAAATAAAGTACCTAATGAGATGATTATTTTCTTAAGAGACTTTACTGAGTACACATTTTATGAGAGCCTTTCTTTTACCAGGTGTAATCTTTCTAAATAATATTTTCAGTATAACTGAATTATATAAAACTCACAAGAAACAATTGCATTAAGTGAAATTAGACTTGTACAAAATAAAAATAATCAAGAAGAGAATTAAATACCATAGAACTTGAGGTGTAGAAGAAAGGAAATCATACAAGTATATCTTCACAGGAATTAAAGATAAGTATGTGAAAGGATAATTGTGAAAGTGTATTCTTTTGGTTGACAGCTAATAGTAATGGAGATTTGTATCTCCAAAAAGACTTGAACCTTTTCTATTCCATCCTTGCATGTCACTTGAAAATCAGTTTTATGAAGGTAATGAATTTTTTTTTTAACTGGAATGCGTAAGTGCTGTATTTGTATACCTCATTCTGTTTTTGTTTCTGCTGCCTTTCCTGTGGTTTCTTGACTTGTTTACTCAATGGCAAGAGAATTTTTTGGGTTTAGTATTTTGTAAAATTGCCCATGTTAACACATGCCTTTTATTGCTGGCCTAGAATTACTTATAATAAAATATTGCTCCTTTTGGCACAGAAATGTAATCAAACAGTTTGACTTGGGGACATTTTATTTGAGACCCAGAGCAGATGCACATCTAATTAAATACATTCTTTATTAGAATAAGAACATATTCTGATATAACACAGAATATAACAGCTTCTACTTGGGGAGAAAATTCCTTGCTCTTAGGATTAATTTTGCCTCAAACACTTAAACTCAGAATTGTACCAGAGTTGTTTTAGCTTTTTTTATATCAGTTATCTGAATGATAAAGTGATCATTCTTATTCCTAAAATGTTTTGACATTTGCTCTTCAATTGTATTGATTATTCATATTTACTGACTTGTCATTAATAATCTTTTGTGACTCATGAGGTCAAGAGTAGCTTGCAGTTAGCGCTTCTATTTGTGATATCAGGTTTTATCATGTCCATGATAATAATTTCTACAGCTGCTAGTTCAGTCTTTAAAAGAGTGAGTGTAGTTTATTAATCTTTGGATTACAACTTAATTATATATATATTTCTTATGTATAGTTAAATTATCAAACTTGTGGGTATATGTGGTAATACTGTCTTTTCCTTTTGAAACATTAGGTTTTTAATTCTGTGTATAAATATCTAGTACAAACCGATTTAAATTAAAATGATTGTATAATTCTATAATCCATAGCCATATTTAATAATATTATCAATATTTTCTGAGCCCATGAGAAACTAATACATTTTTTAAGTTTATTTAATTTAAATTAGCCATGTCATGAAACAGAAGGAAAAAATAATGTTAAACTATTCTAGAAGAGAGAAGGATTAAAAATTCAAAATGTCTTATCCACATTAATTAACTCAGGTTTTGTGAGGGGAAAAGAAGTCCCAAATCATATTAGCTAATTCCAGATATACCTCCTAAAATACTTTGGTTTTTCCATGTTATGGTTGCTTAAGTAGGAAAGTCTATATGTATAAAAACTTCTCATTGTATGTTGGATCTAGTGTTTTATCACTTACAGTGACATCAAAGCAATGATGTTAAGTATGTTTTCCTTCTTATGCATGAGTCTTACCATGATAAGGATGTGTCTGCAGTCTATCTCTCTCCAAAATAAAAGATGTAAATTTCCCCTGATTTTGTAGGTCTTAGCAGACATTTTCTCTAAAAGACCAGATAGTAATGCTTTTCAACTTTAAAGCCAACAGTATCTCCATTGCAGCTTTTGAACTTTGCTTTTGTAGTACAGAAGCAGCCATGGAAAATATTTAAATGAATACATATGGCTGTGTTCCAGTAAAACCTTATTTATAAAAGCAGGGAGGCCAGTGTGGCCTGTGGACTACAGTTTGCCAGCCTATGTATTAGAATCATAAATCTTTGGATACAGAAAGGAATTTTAAAATAATGTACAACTGAGATAGCAAATAGATTTTCACTTCTTGAGTGATGCCTAGGATTATGATGATACCTCGGAGTTTTACTGGAAGGAATACTGATTGATTAGCACTAGCTTCATCAATTTACTCATTTATAAAATGGGTTAATAGGTGGTATAAAATCAGTTAATATCTACCTTATTGGACTGTTTTGAGAATTGAATAACAATAACTTTCTAGCATTTGACTCTCTCTTCCCTTCACTTGTGTGAACAGGTTTTTTTATTCTCCTTTTTTGGCATCTCATCTACCACCCACACTTCAAATATTGGTGTTAGTCACAGTCTGTATTCTTATTTTCTCTTTTTCTTACTTTCTTGAATGGTGTCCCACTCCCTCAGTTTCTACTGCAGTGTTCACCTGGTAACTCCCAGTTTATGTCTTTAACTCAAACTGTTCTTTTGTTTATCACCACATTTCAGACTGTGAACTGACATTTCCACTTAGGTGGTCTTAAACCAACATACATATATGTCACCTGGGGATCTTGTTAAAATGCAGAGTATAATTCTGTAAATTGGGTTTATATCCTGAGATTCTGCCTTTATAACAGTTGTGTAGATTGTGGCCTACATTTTTAGTTGTTGTTCAGTTGCTCAGTTGTGTCCTACTCTTTGCACCCCAATGGACTGCACCATGCCAGGCTTCCCTGTCCTTCACCATCTCCCGGAGCTTGCTCAAATTCATGTCCGTCGAGTCAGTGATTCCATCCAACCATCTTGTCCTCTGTCATCCCCTTCTCCTCCTGCCTTTAGTCTTGCCCAGCATCAGGGTCTTTTCTAATGAATTGGCTCTTCACATCAGGTGGCCAAAGTATTGGCACTTCAGCACTTATGAATATTCAGGATTGATTTCCTTTAGGATTGACTGGTTGGATCTCCTTGCAGTCCAAGGGACTCTCAAGAGTCTTCTCCAACACCAGAGTTCAGAAGCATCATTTCAGCATTCAGCCTTCTTTATCATCCAACATCGATACATGATCACTGGACAAACCATAGCTTTGACTAGACAGACTTTTGTTGGCAAAGTAACGTATCTGCATTTTAACACACCGTCTAGGTTTGTCATAGCTTTACTTCCAAGGAGCAAGCATCTTTTAATTCCGTGACTGCAGTCACCATATGCAGTGATTTTGGAGCCCAAGAAAATAAAGTCCATCACTGTTTCCATTGTTTCCCCATCTATTTGCCATGAAGTGATGAGATGGATGCCATGTTCTTTGTTTTATAAATGTTGAATTTTAAGCCAGCCTGTTCACTCTTCTCTTTTACCTTCATCAAGAGGCTCTTTAGTTCCTCTTCGCTTTCTGCCAGAAGGGTGGTGTCATCTGCATAACTGAGGTTATTGATATTACTCCCAGCAATCTTGATTCCACTTTATGCTTCATCCAACCCAGCATTTCACATGATGTACAACTGTTTGAATTTGTTAAAAACCCATATTTTGGAAGCCTCATTATCTTAGAGGCTGAAGTGGTCCAAAGGGGTTCCTGAGAAAAGGACTGCCTGATTGGTGGGTGCAGATAGTGGGCTGACAATAGAACTGCTTTGTACTTTATAATTAAGGTCTAGAATGATCGATTTCTTAGTAATTTTGAGTTTATTTTCTTGTGCTTCCATGTGGAGGAGACAGGAATCCTGACCTCAACAAGGAAAGATAGCTCCATTCAGTCCTGCCCACAGTTTGAAGGACACACACTTTAATTTCTCATTTCCACTTTTCCAGCCCCTGGTGGCCACTAATCTGCTTTCTATTTCAGTGGATTTTCTGACTCCAGATAAATGGAATCATAATATGATGTCTTTTTTGACTGATTTCTTTCACTTAACGTGTTTTTAAGATTCATCATATTGTGTATTTCAGAACTTAATTCCTTTTTATGGCTAAATAATATTCCATTATACAGTTACCCTGGGGGCTTCCCTGGTGGCTCAGATGGTATAGAATCTGCCTGCAGTGGAGGAGAGCTGGGTTCAACTCCTGGGTCAGGTAGATCCCCTGGAGAAGGAAATGGCAACCCACTCCAGTATTCTTGCCTGGAGAACTCCATGGACAGAGGAGCCTGGTGGGGTATAGTCTGTGGGGTCGCAAAAAGATGGACACACTGAGGCATGACTAACACTGTACACTCTGCATGTAAGTTAAAAAGCAGGGTGACAATATACAGTCTTGATGTACTCCTTTCCCAATTTGGAACCTTCTGTTGTTCCATGTCCAGTTCTGTTGCTTCTTGACCTACATGCAGGTTTTGCACGAGGCAGGTAAGGTGGTCTGGTATTCCCATCTCTTGAGGAATTTTCCACAATTTGTTTTAATCCACACAAAGGCTTTAGTGCAGTCGATGAGCAGAAGTAGATGTTTTTCTAGAATTCCCTTTCTTTTTCTATAGTCCAGTGGATGTTGGTAATTTGATCTCTGGTTCCTCTGCCTTTTCTAAATCCAGCTTGTACATCTGAAAGTTCTCGGTTCACCTACTGTGGAAGCCTTGTTTGGAGAATTTTGAGCCTTACTTTGCGAGCATGTGAAATGAGTGCAATTGTGTGGTAGTTTGAACAATCTTTGGCATTGTCCTTCTTTGAGATTGGAATGAAAACTGACCTTTTCCAGTCCTGTGGTCACTGCTGAGTTTTCCATATTTGCTGGCATATTGAGTACAGCACTTTCACAGAATCATCTTTTAGTATTTGAAATAGCTCAGCTGGAATTCCATCCCCTCCACTAGCTTTGTTCCTAGTGATGCTTCCTAAGTCCCACTTGACTTCACACTCCAAGATGTCTGGCACTAGGTGAGTGATCACACCATCGTGGTTATCTGGGTTGTTAAGATCTTTTTTCTGTAGCTCTTCTGTGTATTCTTGCCACCTCTTCTTAATATCTTCTGCTTCTGTTAGATCCATACCATTTCTGTCCTTTATTGTGCCCATCTTTGCATGAAATGTCCCATTGGTATCTCTAATTTTCTTGAAGAGATCTCTAGTCTTTTCCACATTGTTTACTGAGGAAGGCTTTCTTATTTCTCCTTACTGTTCTTTGGAACTGTGCATTTAGATGGATATATCTTTCCTTTTCTCCTTTGCCTTTTGCTTCTCTTCTTTTCTCAGCTGTTTGTATGGCTGCCTCAGAAAGTCATTTTGCCTTTTTATATTTTTAGTAGAGAGGCCTTAAAGCCAGCACATTCAAAAATTAAATTAATCCTCTTCTCTAAAACTACACTGTCTTCTTCACTATTTCCACAAATGGCAGTATCATCAAGCAAAAGTGTTAGCATGAAACCCAAGACTCATGATTACTATTTCTTGCATACTTTATACGCAGCTAGTCATCAAGTTGTGTCTCTTCCTCCTCCTTAATAACCTTCATATCTTACTCCTTTGGCCTATTCTGTAGTTTTAATCAGCCCTTAGCATCTTTATCTGAAAGAATTAGTTACTTGTTATCTAGCCTACCTGTCTTTTCCCTTTTCTTGCTTCTATTATCTCTCCTACACAACTACCAAAAAGACCTTTCCCATAAGACAGATTTTATTATGTGACCCTGTTATTTAAAATTCTCTGTGGTTCCCCATCACATAGAGAATAAATGTCAAACTCAGCATCATATATAAGACCTATCGTGGCATGGACTCTCTTTTCTAGGTTTATGTCTCTAGTTTATGTGCAGAACTCTTGCAATTCTCTGCACTCTGACCGCTAAGTCTTGGCACACACTGCATGTTTTTCCTGACTTGTGCTTTTTGCCCATTCCTGTGATGAACCCCTATTCATTCAAAATTCAGTTCAAACATTATTTGGGGATTACTTTTGCACAGGATTTTTCACTCTCCGCATTGTGTTCCATAGCATTTCCCGCATAATATTTTAATGTATTTATTTGCCTTACTGGTCTCCTGCCTCTACCAAACTTTGTTGTTCAGTCGCTAAGTCATGTTTGCGACCCCATGGACTGCAGCTCCTCTGTCTTCCACTGTCTCCCAGAGTTTGCTCAAATTCATGTCCATTGTGTCGGTGATGCTATCTAGCCATCTCATCCTCTGCCGCACCCTTCTTTTGCCTTCAATCTTTCCCAGCATCAGGAGCTGTCTAGTGAGTGGGCTATTCACATCAGGTGGCCAAAGTATTGGAGCCTCAGCTTCAGCAACAGTCCTTCCAGTGAATATTCAGGGCTGATTTCCTTTAGATTTGACTGGTTTGATCTCCTTGCAGTCCAGGGTACTCTCAAGAGTCTTCTCCCACACAATTCAAAAGTATCAATTTTTCAACACTCAGCCTTCTTTATGGTCCAACTCTCACATCCATACACAATTACTGGAAAAGCCATAGCTTTGACTATATGGACCTTTGTCAGCAAACTGATGTCTCTACTTTTTATTACATTATCTAGGTTTGTCATAGCTTCCCTTCCAAGGATCAAGCATCTTTGGATTTCATGGCCTCAGTCACTGTCCACTGTGATTTTGGAGCCCAAGAAAATAAAATCCATCACTGCTTCCACTTTTTCCCCTTCTATTTGCCTTGAAATGACGGGACCAGATGCCATGATCTTCATTTTTTGAATGTTGAATTTCAAGCCAGCTTTTCTGCTCTTCTATTTCACCATCATCAAGAGACTTTTTAGTTCCTCTTCACTTTCTGCCATTAGAGTGGTATCATCTGCATATCTGAGGTTGTTGGTATTTCTCTAGGCAAAATAGGTTGGTCTGGTATTCCCATCTCTTTAAGAATTTTTCAGTTTGCTGTGATCCACATAGTCAAAGGCTTTAAGCATAGTCAGTGAAGCAGAAATAGAGGTTTTTCTGGAGGAACTCCTTAAAGTTCAGTTTTTAAATTTTTTAATCACTAATATACTCCCAGTCATCCTAACACTGTACCTCATATTAACAGGAATTCAGATATTTATTGAATGAAGGAGTGTATTTACTAGAGTTATCCAATTCAAGGGTGGTTCCACTTTTGACAAATGGAAATCTGGTTAAAAGTCTATGTTTACGTTGGTTATATACCTTTTATGAATATACAGTCTTCAGTGGTCCTTTCCTGACTTTTTCATTCTGATCTGAAAAGGGATCATCTTTTTAGTTTGTCTTGTCTTCGGTATTGTACCTCTAGTCTTCTCAGATTCTTTTAATTATTTAAATTGCCATTCTCTGAATGTTTTTAAATGCTTTTAAATTGTCTTGTTGGAAGGACCAAAATAAGTCATGGTTTTGCACTCTAGATAGTTTGTATACAATAGTAAATGTTCTTATTTTAGAATTATATGGATACCCAGTAGTTTTCATTGAAGACACTTCAGAATTCAGTTCTCTTGTTGTTGTTGCTGGTGCTCTTCTCTTTGTATTATTGTTTCTGGATATGATATGAACTTTTTGTTTAGAATATATACTGATTCAAATGTACTTATTTCTAATCAACAGTAAAATATCTAATTATCATTACATGTAACTTTGTATGGCACTTCACAAATCTTAATTGTACCTGCTGTAAGCCTATTTATTAAATCTTTAAACCAATAGAGTACATTGTATGACTGCTTCTAATGTGATCAAAGATATATCACTAGATCTCGCCAAGTATATTTTGCTTCTGTATTTTCACTTGTTTATGATTTTGAAAATAATAGTTCAAACTTTATTTCTAGACATATCCTTCCTATTACCCCTCATCCCCATTTTCCTCTTTTGGAAGATAGATTTTTATTTTTTAATACTCTTCAAGACTCTATGACTTTCTAAGCAGTGTATGTAGTAAATATTTACCCTGCACAAATCTAGGCAGCTGCACAAATGCCGTGCTGATAAGAATCTTAACTGAATCATTTAACCTGTTTTCTAATCATTTCTATATGTTTGATCACTTTAAAGTGTTATTTGCAAATCTGCCTTCCTAATTGACAAATAGTTAAATTGGCATAAGGACATTTTCTTGAAATAGTGACTGAATTAATCTCTAGGATTCTTCAAGCTGATATCATTTAGTTAGTCATTTTTAGAAGAGCAGAGGGCTTCCCTGGTTGTGCGATAGTTAAGCATCAGTGTGCAGTGCAGGGGACACCAGTTCAGTCCCTGGTCTGGGAAGATCCTCCATGCAGCAGGGCCAGCCAAGGCTGTGTGCCACACCCGCTGAGCCCACGCGCTGCAACTGCTGAAGACTGCGCGCCGGAGAGCTTGTGGTCCACAACAAGAGTAGCCACTGCTTTGAGACACCCGCACACCGCAGGCAGAGAGGAGCCCCCGCTCTCCGCAGCTAGAGAAAGCCTGCACACAGCAGCAAAGACCCAGTGCAGCCAAAAATAAATAAAAGAAAATTTTTTTAAGAAATTAAAACAAAGTACAGTAGAAAAATAAGTTACTCTGGGATGTTTTTTGCAAGTCTCATATTCTCATATAGTCTATCCTAGTGCTGTGTGTATATGGTGAATATTCAAATATCTTTTAAAAGTTTAGTTTACTGCCTGTAAAATGTGTTTTGGCACTACAGTGTATTTAATGGATATTCCCTTCATTCAAAATTAGGAGCTTGTGGATTTATACATAGCAGAGAGAAGAGAAAAGAACAGATGAAGATAGTCATTATTTCACCCTCCATGAGTCATTATGTAACTCATCTTAATATTTCTTTTAAATTTATTTCTCATTCCAGCCTGTTAAAAATCTTCTGAAAGACAGTTATAGTTGTTGTTATAAATACGAAAAAGTATTTAAGAGTAGTTCTTTTCTCTAGAGATTTTTTTTTTGTAGTTGTGAATGATGTGTTAAATGATGCTTTACACAAGTGTGCATTATAACATTTGCCAAAGGAGTGGTATAAAACCCATAGGATATCATAAGCTCATTTTCATTTGGGGACTCAGGAGTTTTTGGACAAATCTGAAAGGATAAAGGTAATAGAAAAGACATTCTAATAAGCCAGAATAGTAGAATCAATTTTATTTTGAACTAAATATAGTAGGGGAAAATCAGATGGGATATCTAAATCTCTTCCAATAGTTCTGCAAAACCTTGAAAAGAAAAAGTATTTATTAATTTTTGTTTTGTTGTCCTAGATGCACATATATAAAGATCTTCATAGTGAAACATGTCTATAGTTCTATTGCTAGTTGATTGTTAGTTTAAAAAATAAGTTCTCAGGACTTCCCTGGCACTCCAGTGGCTAAGACTGCACTCCCAATGCAGGGGGCCCAGATTTGATCCCTGGTCGGGAAACTAGATGCCACATGCCACAATTAAGACCCAGTGCAGCCAAATAAGTTAAAAAAAAAAAAAAAAAAGTTCTCAAAAACATGCCTGTCACTATAAAATCTAATTGGAAACTAATGCAAATGATTACAGAACGGGTATTAAGAACTGTCTGTTATCTAAATGAAACATGTTACTTGTATTTTTTTTTTAATATATTGTAAAATTTTCTAACTTGGACAGTTAAGATATGATCATTACTAAAAACTTGCTAAAATGTAGATCAACAGTAACCCAAAAAGGAAGGCATTTATTTAAAACTTCTCCAAACCCTGTGCTCCAGATATAACTCCTATTAAAATAATAGTTATTGTTTTGAACTGTTAGGAATATTCTGCTAAGTATTTTGTATTTTCTCACTTAATTTTTTTTTAAAGATTTCATTGAATGCTTCCAAGCTGTTTCCTTTGCAAATATATATTTATAGATAAATATATAAATATATTAATGTAAATATATAAAAACAATGTATCTGTCTTTTTTTAACAACCATGGAAAACAAACTGATCTATAAACCTTTATATGCATTTGTGTCTATATCACTAAATATAGATTAATACAATTTTTAAATGATTGGATGTGTCTCGTAGTGAGGTCGGTGTTAATTTATTTAACAAGTAGCCCTTTACACACTTAGATTATTTTCAGATTTCCAGACTTGGTTAGCAGGACCTTGTATCTGTGTTTGCCTTTTATAGTGTCATTGTTTCCTCAGAATAAAGAAATTCTGAGAAAGATACTTGCAGGTCTAAAGAGTATGCCCATTTTGTTAAATACCTTTCAGGAAGGATGTGTCCATTTATATTTCTCCCACAGCTAACCCTCAGCAAAATGTTCTGTACCCCTTCTCTAACCTTAAATAATCTTTTTAATTTTTGCCACTCCAAATAAGGTTACCTCGTTGTTTTGACAGTTCTTGGATTATTTTCTGAGGTTGAACATTCATTTCAAATGTTTAGTGACCACCTATATATTTGTATATTACATGTTCCTGTCCTTAGTCCATTCTAGTACCTAGTATTTTTTATTATTATTAATAGGAGCCCTCTTATATACTGCTAGAAATAATTTTCCCCATTTGTCATTTTTACTTTTTTAACTTTGTTTCTAGTGATGTTTTGCTGTACTGTTTCCATTTTTATAGAGGCACATCTAGAAATCATTTTCTTTAGAATCATTTTAGGAATGATTTAGGAAATCATTTAGGAATGTAGGAAAATTTTATTTTCTTTATCCAGGTGTCTTTGTTAAATGCCATGGTAATAATCCAAATCTTTTTTTTAAACACTTATCACAATTCAGATTATCAGTTAGTTACATGATTACTTGTTTAGTATCTTTCTTCCCCACCAGACTATAAACTCCCTAAGACCAGGAGTCCTGTCTGTTTTATATAGCTTTATCTCTGCTGTCTGGTATACAATAGATATTCAAAAGTATTTATTGCATAATACACACACACACTCCCAGACACATGCATACATAATCTCTCTTTTTCTCTCTCTCTCTCTGGCTTGATATCTTTACCATATAAAAAAATAGAGGTGGTTTTATCTCTCTGGTTTTCCTAATCTGTTTCTTTGTCTTATCCATTCTGATAATAAGTATCACATTGTACATTAAATAACAGTTGAACAAATTCTCCCATATTTTACTTTTTATAAACTGCTCTATTCTCAAACATTTACTCTTATATACTCTTATAGAGTTTTGTTGTCATTTTGTCAAGCCCTTAAAATCCTATTGTAATTTGGGATTTTTATTAACTTGAAATGATATCTTAAAATATTTAGTCTTTCCATTGAAGAATATGGGAAGTCTTTCTACTTATAGGTGTTTTAACTTCCTTGGTTTTCCCATATAGAAAAGAATCTAATTTTTTTATTTGTTGCATTTATTTCTCCTTTCTATATTGATGTTTATAGTCGCTTGTATCTGGAAGTGAACAATTTGAATGTTTCTTTTCTTTTAAGCTTTCGTCAGGAGTGATAAACCCAAACTATTCAAAGGACTGCAAATCAAGGTAATGTAATTTTAATGTGATCCTTTTTTCCAGCGTTTTTTAAAATTAAAAAATTACTCATTTTAAATTAAATTTATGTTTTAGAACAATTTTAAGTTTATAGAAAAATTGATTCTAGAGTTCTCACATACTCCCATCTCCATCCTCCAGTTACCGTATTAACATCCTGCATTGATATACATTTGTTATAGCAGATGAACCAATATTAATACATTATTAACTAAATTTCATAGTTTGCATTAGGGCTTATTCTCTGTACAGTTCTAGGAGTTTTACCCAATGCATAATGTCATATATCCACCATGACAGTATCATACAGAAGTTTCACTGCTCCCAAAACTCCTTGGTGCTCCGCAGCCTACCCCCTGCCAAACACCTGGCAACTACTGACCTTTTCACTGTCTCTATAGTCTTGGCTCTTCCAGATTATCATATAGTTGGAATTACACAGTAGACAGTTTTTTCAGATTTCAGACTTAACTTGATGTAGGTTTACATTTCCTTTGTGTCTTTTCTGTAGCTGGACAGCTCATTTCTTTCTAATGCCGGATAATATGAACAATATTCTGTCATATCCTGGTTTGTTTTCTCTTCACCTCTGCAAGGGCATGCGTGGTGGTCGCTTCCAGTTTTTAGCAATAGGAGTAACAGTGCTGTGTACTTTTTTATGTAGACACAAGTTCATCTTATGGGTAATTGCCTGGAAGCACAATTACTGAATCATGTAGTAAGACTGTTGGGCACTTCTTACAAAGCTAAACTGTTTCCAAAAGTAGCTATATCATGTTGCAGTCCCACAATAATAGATGAGAGTTCTGTTAATCCACATTCATCAGCATTAGTTAATGTCAATGTTTGAATTTTAGCCATTCTAATAAGTGTGTTATCTCGTTTTCATTTACATTTTCCTAATTGAGCATCATTTCACGTGATTATTTGCCATCTGTATATCTTCTGTGGTGAATCTGAGATCTTTTGCTCACCATTTAAAATTTTAATTACAGTTAAAAAATTTTTTTAAGAAATTTCCCTGGTGGTCCAGCACTTAAGACCCCATGGAGACACAGGTTTCATCTCTGGTCAGGGAACTGAGATCCCACATGCTGTGCAGTCAAAAATCTAAAAACTTAAAAGCAGTTAGGATGGTAAGTTAAATGTTAAGAGTACAGTTCAATAGTGTTAAGTATATTCACACTGTTGTGCAATAGATCTAGAATTTTTTTGTCTTGCAAAACTGAAACTCTATAACCATTAAACACTAATTCCCCTCTGTCCTGCCTCCAGCCCATGGCAGTCACCTTTCTGCTTTGTTTCTGTGGTTTTGACTGCTTTAGATACTTCATATGAGTGAAATCATATAGTATTTGTCCTTTCACGACTGGCTTATTTCACTTTAGCATAATGTCTTTAAGGTTCATCCATGTTGTAGCATGTGACAGGATGCTTTCTCTGCATCTGTTGATACAAGATTTCTTGCTTAGCCTTTTGGTAATAATGGATTACATTAATTCATTTTCAAATATTGCACCAGCTTTGTATACTTGGAGCAAATCCAAATTGGTCATGGTATATGATTCTTTTTACCTTATTGGGTTTGATTTAATATTTGAATATTTTTGCAGCTGTGTTCTATGTAGTTTCTAATTTTGTGACTAAATGAGTTTTTTTAATTAAACAATGAACTTTTTAAGCACAGTTTATGTAGATAGCCTGATCCAAAAGATTTTGGTAATAATGTTACTGCTTCATTAGCTTAGAGGGCCACAAATGGATTGAGAATATACCCAAATGCTAATAATCACATCAGAGCTTGTCTCCATCTCCCAAGTTCACAACCCTAGAAAACCTAGAAAAACTGAAGCATAATTGCTAAAAGAAGTTCTCAGAGCTCCCTTTATCATCACTGCTACATTCTAGTTATATGGTCCTTAATTTAGCATTGAAGATTGATCGCTTAATGAATGGGATCATGTTTGTTATCCCACTTAACCCAGAGTAAGAATTCCTCAGAGCCCTCTGGCAAAATATTGGACCCCGCTACTTAGGTAGGTCTGAAGTTTTAGGAATCCAACCAAATTATAAACTATTTACAACAAAATTAATATTCTCTGGTTTAAGAAATCGAATGAAAGTCCAGTGCAGAATTACCTGATAATTGGTAGGCACAGTCTTTTAACATTGCTCTTAGTTATCATTCTCTTCATGTATGCAATAAATACTTGTTATATTCAAAAGTAAGCTTAAACCCCAAGTAAAATTGTCTTGATACCAGCAAGTGTTTCTCTTCAAAAGTAAAGTGTGGGTTTTTTTCCCTACTTCTTATGAAATCCCTAAAAGACTTTAAAAGCTTATTATTATTAAATTTAGTTAAGCTAGATTAAATTGGTTTGGATTTTGGTTGAAGCTTAAAAAGACTACTTCTAAGCAGAAAATTATATTCCTCTTTTTTGTAGTATGTTCGCGGTTCAGACCCTGTGCTAAAGCTTTTGGACGACAGCGGGAACATTGCTGAAGAACTAAGCATCCTCAAATGGAACACAGACAGTGTAGAAGAATTCCTGAGTGAAAAGTTGGAACGCATATAAATCTTAAATTTTGTCCTATCCTTCTGTTTACCTTGTCCAGTGAAATACTATAGAACCTAGAAAATAATTTAGTTTTATTGATCGGTCTTTTACTGTGAGGCATTAAACATCTAATTAAAAGTTGAAATGGCAGCACAGCCCATGATAGGTAAGAAGTTAACAAAACCCTTTTTTTATAAGTTTCCATCCTTCATTTGTTGATACCACTAGTAACAGAATGCCTTGTAATAGACTTGTGGTTAATTATGCAAATGATACTTTGCGATAATTGGACCAGTTTTATGAACAACAGATTTTTAAATTAGGGAGGGTAATAAGGGAGATGATTATGGTGCCTCGTGTGCTGTGTGCTCTTTGAAAGTAACGACAAAAAACTTGAAAGCAAGTAAGACATACCGAGCCTCAACAGATTGCTTGTTTCCCAGATCCTCTCATATTTTTTTATCACCCAGCCTTCCTTTTAATAGAAATGTATAGTTTATAATGAATGCACTGCATAAAAACTTTATGGCTGCATTGTAAAAGAGTTTCAAGATCTACAGTAAGAGTGAAATATTTACATAAAGATTTGCATTAATGAAGACTACACAGAAAACCTCCCTGAGGATTTGTGTGGACCTGATACTTAGCAAATTTTTGGCCTTTACATTCTTATGGAAAAGTCAATTTAAAAATGATCATTTGTAAGACCAAAATATAAATAAAAAGTTTCAAAAATCTATCTGAATTTGAAATCTTTCATGTTTAAAAAATGACACATTTCTCAGTACATTTTTATTTTCATATAAACCTTTGTTTCAAGCCAAAAAACACTTAAAATGAACACATTTTCATTAATACCTTATTATATAAGGAATATCTCTTAAAATACTACCTCTTTTTTTAATGAGCTATTAGAAATGACTTTGCTTAGTCTTTTGTGTGATGAAAGTGACCTCTTAAAAGATGGTTCAATAAGATCAGCATTCATCCAAATGACTTTAGGTCATTTACACCTCTTACTAAATTAAATTGGTCTGAAATCTTACTGTATCAACTCAAACTTAAAATAAATTCTTAAACTATCTTAATGAAGGGTATTTGAAATTCTTTTAAATAAGACAGCTCTGCCAGGAAGTGTTTGTAGAATATTTAACAGAGGTCAATTGTTAATCTTTACTGGCATTTCGTGGCATGTCATTTTAATTAAGACATTTTAAAAGCCAGCTGGAAAATGAAAAAATACTCTAAGTTCTGGCATACAAGCTGTGGTCTATTTTTGGTCATCCATAGTAATGGAGAGAGCCTTCACTTTGATAGTACAAGGCCCTGGATAATATACTCATCCCTAATGGTGGTTATTGGGCTTCCTTGGTGGCTCAGTGATAAAGAATCTGTCTTCCAATGCAGGAGCTGCTGCTGCTGCTGCTAAGTCACTTCAGCCGTGTCCGACTGTGCATCCCCATAGACGGCAGCCCACCAGGCTCCACTGTCCCTGGGATTCTCCAGGCAAGAACACTGGAATGGGTTGCCATTTCCTTCTCCAATGCATGAAAGTGAAAGTGAAGTCGTTCGGTCATGTCCGACTCTTAGTGACCCCATGGACTGGAGCCTGGTGGGCTTCTGTCCATGGGGTCGCAAAAGAGTTGAACACAACTTACCTACTAAATTACAGCAACTAATGGTGGTTATTACTTCAGAACAAAAGGGAAGTGAATGAAGCCAATCATGGAAAGCGGGGAAAAACCAGCATGAGAGGAGTTGCTGCCACATACAGAGAAATAGCCAGATAGAAAGGGTGAAACTTCAGAACTTCTGGGGTTGGCACAGAAACCTAATTGGACTGTTCTCTGAGCAGGAGGAGCCAGTCAAATGAGTTATCTGGCATTGAGAAGCCTGAAAACTCTATTATATCCAAGTTGTTATTAGAGATCAAAAGAGACTGAAAAACCTTAAACTTGGAAAAACTTTTAAGTTCTTGAGTTGGTGAATAAATGTGTTATCTCCCAAACTCCACTATTTTAATTGGGAAGTTTGAGTTAATTAGCCAGTTCCAACTCTTTTTCACCAATTCCAATCAACAGCTAAAACCTTTTTAAAGAAACAAATCTTGATTACCAAGAGGGTATATAAATACTGATCCAAAATAGTACCATTTTATAGCCAAATTTTGACATTTGATTAAGCTTATTCAAGTTCACAGATATGGATATATAATAGTCACTTGATATTTATAAATTTGCTCCCCATGCCAACATTTTGTTACTTATAACCTAAAGCAGTTAAAATGTGTCTCTAAATTCCTGAATTTGGCAAAAGGCTCTTACAAGGAGCTATGAGCAAGAGCTGACATTTCCTGTTTTAAGAGGATTTGAGACTTGAAAGCCAATCTAAAATTAAAGTTAATAAAATGCATAAAATATTTTTTGAAGCAAAACTGAAAAACTTGGGAAATTAAAATTGGCAGTAGCTACCATGTGAAAGTGTGTCTACAAATATATGGAAAGTAGGAGTACAGATTACAGATATGAGCACAACTAGGTAAGTATTTCTTTTACTTAAAAATCAAAGTATATTCTAATTACATCCTGTCATGACAGACAACTTTTTCTAGGAGGAGAGCACATGCGTTTGTGATAAGAAATTCAGATTAGACTTTTGCTGACTAAAACATTTTCATTTTGCCTTCAAACTGGTCTTTAACCCAGGAATCAGTAGCATGAAACATGATTACCTAGAAGTGCCAAAGGAATAAAACTAAGAATGATCTGAGGCCTCTAAAACTAGTTCTTTCCTGTTAGTCTTGAAACAGACTACAAAGATATACAAAATTTTATCTAGTATTATGAGAAGACTGAAGTTTAGACCTTAAAATTCAAAATGTTTTTAAAAAACCATTTTGGTAGACTAAGCTAAAGTTGATCCTTATTCACAAATTACATATTTGCAAATTCACCTGCTCATTGAAATTTAATTGTAACCCAATCACAATACTCTTGGCGCTTTTGAAGTCGGCCACGGATGTGTGCGAAGCAGTGAAAAATTTGAGTGCCCCAATGCACACATTCCCAGCCAAGGTCAGACAAAGTGACATTCTGCCTTGCTTCAGCTCATGCTGTGAACAAGCATCCTTTTCACAGTCGATTTAATGCCACATATTTTGCATTTCTGGGCTTTTTGTTGATGATTTCACTCTTTAGAATGGCTCTCAAGCGTAGTGCTAAAGTGCTGTCTAGTGTTCCTAATAAGCGCAAGAAAGCTGCTATGTGCCTTCTGGGAAAAACTTCAAGTTTTAGGTAAGCTTTGTTCAGGGTTGAGTTACAGTGCTGTTGGCCATGAGTTCATTGTTAGTAATATATTTTAAATAAGCAATATATTTTAAATAAGGTGTCTTTAAACAAACACAAAGCAAGGTTATGTACTGATAAGTTAGCAAAAATGTGACCAGAGGCTTCCAGGATTCTAACCCTATGTATCCCCTAAAAGCAATAGCTTTGTGTTCACTAGTTAAGTGCTTGCAGTGACTTTATAGCACATAATAACTACTGTGAGTAATGAGGATTGACTATAATTTAACATTTTTATTGAGACATATTTCATATTTAAAATTCACCCACTTAGAGTATGCAATTCACTGGTTTTTTAGTATATTCACAGAATTATCTAGCCATCACTACAATCTAAATTTAGAAGATTTTCATCACTCCAAAAAAGAAATCCTGTACCTGTCTGCGTCAATCCCACACCCAAACAACCTCAGTCCTACACACCTATCCAGCTTGTCTCTGGATCTCTCTGTCTATGAATTTGCCTATTCTGGACACTTCATATAAACAGAATCATATTATGTGCCTTTTGTGTCTGATTTCTTTCATTTAGTATGTCTTCAAGGTTCATTCATATTACAGCATGTATCAATCCTTCAGTTCTTTTTGTGGCTGCATAATAGTCCTTTATATGAATATACCATGTTTTATCCATTATTTCAGAGAAGGCAATGGCACCCCACTCCAGTACTCTTGCCTGGAAAATCCCATGGACAGAGGAGCCTGGTAGGCTGCAGTCCATGGGGTCGCGAAGAGTTGGACATGACTGAGCGACTTCACTTTCACTTTTCACTTTTATGCACTGGAGAAGGAAATAGCAACCCACTCCAGTGTTCTTGCCTGGAGAACCCCAGGGACGGGGTCACACCGAGTCGGACACAACTGAAGTGACAGCAGTAGCAGTATCCATTATTTGGTAGACCTGGGTTGTTTCCACTTTGTGGCAATTATGAATAACACAGCTCTACACACTGATGTATCACTGTGTGGAGATGTTTTCATTTTTCTTAGAGACATAACCGGGGAGTGGGGTAATATACTGTCAATGTTTAACTTTTTGAGGAACTGCCAAACTTTTCTAAAGTGGCTACACCATTTTACATTCCCATCAGCAATGTACAAGAGTTCTAATTCCTGCACACCCTATATTCTACATCTCTCATTAAGGGTAACTCATTTTACACCCTTATCATCAGGGGACATTAAGACGTGTTAATAAGCACTATGCCCTCCACTAAAAGTGAATTAAAGACTGAAATTCTTTTAATTCTTTAGATGGTGTTTTTTTTCTCTCTCTCAATTTTTCCTGCTTCTTGTGCTTTCCCTCACTTTACTGGATTTTAGCTTATGTTTCTCTTCCCCAATGGCAGTCATGAAAAAAACTTAACTGTTCCCATATCTACTAGAGGCCACATTCTCTAGTGTGAGAGGCAAACATTAAACAAATAAAGGTACAAATATAACATTGCAATTATGGTACAAACAAGAAAAAAGTTACTCAGAATTACAAAGGAAACTAGCGAGTAGTTCAGAGGCCTCTGGAGGATGTGATATTTAAACCGGGGCCTGAAATATGAATGGGAGCTATTTAGGAAAAGAATACTTTGAAATGCCTTACAGTTAGAGGGAAGAGTACGTGCCAAGACCCAGACTTTGTAGGAAGTCAGGCACTTCCACACACCTGCAAGAAGTCAGTACGTCTGGAAACTCGTGAGCCTCAGAGGATAGTAGGAAGTGAGGTGGGGAAGGTAGGCAAGGAGGGTCTGTGCTGCCTTACAACTTGAGCTGCGCTCTGAGCTGCTTTTAGAATAAAACCAGAAAAGGAAAAACACCTCAATCAGGGGAGTGACAAAATCCGGTAAGATCAACTCTCATGGGCACGCTCAGAAAATATGTCTACATAAACACTTCAGTGCTTTACCTACTGCACTAATAGCCTCTTTAGGAGCATCTAGTGTATAATTTACACTTTAAAATCACTCATCAACTTTCTTTGAGAACAACAAAGACAACCCTAAGCTAAGATGTTAAGTTTTATGAGATTTCAATGTTTATTTGTATCTATGCTCACGGATCCTTGGACCATTCACTAGTTATACAGACTCATAGAGGGTCCTATTAGTGCACACCACACCGGGCATTCTACCTTGCTCCTTTAAATTGAGCATTAAACTCAATTCTAGCTCCAAGGGAAGAACATGGAGCTCCAGCCTTGAAACTATGTAACTCCATATCCATGGCAGTCTTTCTTCACCACCTCCACTGTAACTCGTACCAGAGTTCTTGGGTCTGGTTTCACCTCCTACATTCAAGCTTTTGACCCATGTCCATGGCTCCTGTTTCACCTGATCTCCCACATCATAAATACCTATATGACTCAACAAGACTGTTTCAGCTGCCATTCCAAATTCTGAAATCTATTCTGGCCTGAAGTGTGTTTCCATTTCTTTCTTCCTGGCTTGAACATCTGGACCTATAGCCCAGACTCTGATCTGATCTCAGTGTTTCCTGCCTAACCTAGTCCTATGAACAATGACTAATTCATCTACTTTAAATTCATATCTCTTCATCGTAGCCTAACAATACAGGACTCTTCCGTTTCTCCCCATATACAGTGAAATCTTTATCCAGCTGTACACCTTGCCCATCCACTGTACCCCTTGCCCATCCACTCAGAATCAGCGCAATCTTATCCCAAAGTCCAGCCCAGGTCCCAGCCAAGCTCTTTTGGTCTAGTTTCCATTGCTACATTACAAATCATCCCAAAATTTAATGATTTAAATATTTGTATATCTCTGTACAAACAAATAGAGAAGGGAAAAGATTCCACTGATTCTATTCCCCTAGAGAAGTCTAATATACCTCTTGCAATTCTCTGTGCATTAATGATTAACTTTCACTTAGAAAGATTTGCAAGGAAAGGGTCAACATAAGTCTAGACTATACAGGCTCTTTAGAATCCTCCTGCAATGCAGGAGACCCAGGAAACTCGGGTTTGATCCCTGGGTCAGGAAGATCCCCTGGAGGAGGGCATGGCAACCCATTCCAGTATTCTAGCAGGAAAATCCCGTGGAGAGAGAAGCCTGAAAGGCTACAGTCTGGACACAACTGAAGCGATTAAGCACATACAACCTATGTTCAGAGATTGTCAGACTGACAGTGTTTCAGTTTTAACAGAATTTTGACAGGCTCCTCTTCATAGCCCCCTAGCCAACGTGCCTTTGTCAAGGTGGTGGTGTTTTCCTCATTAGCAGTAACACATGAGATTGTGTTTATGTTTGACTCTATACAGGATATACCATCAAAGCTGATTAAATGAATCATTTAACACTGTTTACAGGAAAAGACTTAACAGATGTCAGAAAGAAGAAAATCATCTTTTGAGTGTAAACAGTGATGTCAGTACAGAAGTTTCTGAAAGGCAAAACAATAGTGGGAAAAATACGTTTTGTAACTGATTTGCAAACAGAAGGGGAAAAGTTAGGAAGTAGTAAATTAGCCTGCTCTGGAAGAAATACTTCTTGTCAAATCAGTGTAATCTTTCTCCACAGAGTTACTGGCCTGTTAGGACAGAGATGTATATGTATATAATCTGTCCTCAGTGTAGCCGGGTATTTTATCCTAACTTCACAGAGTTATTTATAAACTAGGAGAAATATCATCTAATATCTCCATTTTTTTTTAAGTGGGTGCATTTGAGAATGAGAAGGTATTGTTTCTGAATTATTTTCAATAGTTCAGTATCAATGTAGAGCAAAGCAAGTGGCATCTTCAGGTTTCCATTATGTATAACTTACTAGAATCACAGTACTTTTCAGTGAGAAGCCAAGAGGGGGGAAAATATTCCAACAACTGGGGATTCTCGTACTCCCTGTCATTTTGTGACAAGTCACCAGTGTCTGACTTTTGTTTCCCCTTCATGTGATGTCTCTTGGAATAAATGATACATTTGCTTCAGACTCACGTTCCCTGATGCCAGCTCTCTATGCCAGCTCCCTATGAAGGTAGCCCCTCTGCCCTCTCTTGAGTATTTTGCCTCACGTGATTTTTCATGATCACTGGGGCACATTAGAGAACTTTGCCTCTTCTGTGTCCTCATTGCATTCTGAGGCACTGAGGGTTAGGATTTCACCACATTTCATCATAAATGGAAGGACTCAATTCAGCCCATAACACTGCCTGAAATTAAATTTCAGGGTGGTGAGGGGAGAAGTGAGCTGAAGAGAAATTGGAAGGTGGGACACAGAGACTACTGTTTGGAGAAATTTGAATGGGAAAGGAAGAAGCTAGATTGGATTTGAGAGTTGAAGGATACGTTTTTTTTTTAGCCTGAGAGAAACGTGAGTGTGTTATAAACAGAGGGGGAAATGCCAGGGAAGAAGTAAAAAGAAGAGAGGCAATGTGTAGAGAGACATGCCTTTGAGCAGAAGGGAGATCATGGAGGACAAGCAATGAGGATGGCATCCATGACCCAAGGGCTTACAGGATACGAGGACAACGTGGGCTGTCTAGGGACCTCCGCTTCCAGTGACGCAGGGGGCAAGGTTATTCATCAGGACTGGAGAGAGCAAAGGAGTGAGCACCAGATTTGTAAAGAATGTTCGGAGTGGTTGCTGAGGAAGGCAAAAGAGGAAATAGGGGATCTAAAATGGCCCTGATCTTATCGGAATCTAGCCCTGCCTCTTCACTAACCTACTATGTGAGTTTGGCTCAGTTATCTAATTTTTTTTTTCGTGTTATTCTCATCTGCGAAACAGGTTTAAAAATAGCCACTGTGAATACTCGACATTATTATGAGGATTAAATCAGAAAGAGGTTAAACTTTCAGTGACACTATTAGTAGCATTCTGGTTCTCACAGTACCCAACACTGGCACCCTGGTTTAGCAAACTGCTTCTAACTTCTCATTTTCTTATTCAAGCTTCATCTGGGCCATTTATCAAGGATTCATTTGTCTGACTGCATAGATTTGTTGATGGTATCCCCATTTCCCATTCAAATGTTAAGCCAGGAGGTATTCCCTTGCCTGTTTAGTCTTAATCATTCCCAGAACATCCCAAATAAAGTCTGTTTTTTCTCAAAGAAAATAAAACATACGCATACCAAGACATTCTCAAAATAGGCACTAAACAGACATATTTCTGCCAAGAATAATTTCTGCTCTACTCAAAACTGGTTTACAGGATTGTAAATTGAGATCAGCCTTTGCTTCTTACTCTATAGGGGCAATGAGTCAGGATTTCCTGACATTAAGCAATCATGTAAAACGCATTAGTGGCTTCTAGAAGACCTTAGGTGCTTCCTTGTGCCAAGAAATTAACCTGTTTAATTCTTGGCATCTCTTTCATTTCCCCTGATGACTTAGTTAAGATCCTTCCATCAGTCTCAGAGTCAGTATGACAATGTAGCCAAGAACAATGAAATTTTGTTTTCTAGAAACAATTCTGGTTGATAACTGCTGTGTATCAATGAGAAGGCTGGATTCTAAGTTTGAATAACTATTTTTTTAGTCAAAACTACACTGGTCTCTAGTCCTAGTTCAATTCCTTGCATTGCTTAATCCAATTATAATCTAGTTTTGCCCCACGTCAAACAGTAATCTAATTGCTAATCCTTTGTTCTCATTCTATTAATATTTGAATTTTCTATACTGATTTCACTTCTGTCTTAGAAAACCTTTTGCTTTCAACACACCACTTTTTCTTAGTTCTCTTCTATCCTTCATTAGTTACTTCTCTGCCTATCCCACAAATAATTGCAAGTTGTCCCTCATGGCCCCTTCCCTCTGCCCAGTGTTAGAAATTTAAATGGCATTGGGGGCCAGGCTAGGCAGGTAATACCAAGTCAGATACAATTAATAGGGAGTGATAAAAACTCAGGCAAAGAGAAAAGGCATATTCCATGTAAAACCACCCACAGCTGAAAAAATTTTAAACACCCATCTTAGCCAAAAACTTTGCATGGACTGGACTGGACAGCTGTTTTATGACGGCCATTCTCAGAACCCAGGTCTTCCTGTCCAAGACTCTGAGGATAGGACCCATTTACAGGGTGTTTTGTGTACCTCTTAACCCCTGTATAACAAAACAACAGTCATTCCTGACTTTGAGTTCAGGAATCTTGTGTAAGTCACCCAAACCTGATTTGTTTTCTTTTTTTTCAAGAGGGTATTAAATCTTCTATTGATTACACAGCATAATGGATGATACACAAGCTTCATTCCTATAACTTTATCCGGTACCATAATTCAATTTAGATATATTGCATAGGATGCGCCAACAATCATTAATCACCAAAAAAACAAAACTCCATAACTTTGCATGGATGACTGTCTTAATGGTGAACTCCAGGTCACAACACAGTAACTGTCAGTTCAACAATACCAAGGTTCTGAAGACAACAGCTTCTCCACCAAAGCAGGTTGTAAATAAATTTCAAATGGAACCTGGCATCACCCTGAAGGAATTCTAACTTCACACTGTTGGGGTAATTTACCAAAATGACTTCAGAGTAGTCTAACTTTACACAGCACATTAAAAAAAAAAAAAAAAGACCTTTATTCTATGTCATGATCAGGCTGTTACATTTAGAAATCAACAGCATGGGTGCAAAAAAAAAAAAAAATCCACATTAAAACCTTTTGTTGGAATGGTTTATACTTTCCACAGAACAGAAACTAAAATAACCTGCCATACAATTAGTCACAAGTACAGTCTTCGAGTTTTTTGCCCATACACATGAGTATTGTCTAAAGCATGTCTTCTTCGTAGCAGCTGGGCCCTGCCACCGCTGTGCTTGGCTGAGCTCACAAATCTCTTGCAACCTGGAGCTTCCCGTCACTTCTCCGGCTCTCGTCTCCTGCTGAGCTCTGTTTCGGGGCAGTAATTAAAACCTTCTGCCACTGCCATAGCGACTGCTGCTGCTGGAACCACCGGAGCCACCTTGGTTTCATAGTTTAGCAAAGTATTGGCCTCCACCACCACAGGGGCCAGAACTTCTGCCTCCAAAGTTTCCTCCTTTCATGGGTCCAAACTTTGAAGATTGATTGTTGTAACTGCCAAAATCACTGTGGCTTCCACCACCTCCAAAATTGCTTCCATCATTACCAAATCCATTATAACCATCCCCATTGCCACCATATCCGCCACCACCACGGCTGCCACCAAAGCCACCTCGACCACTGCAGTTTCCTCCACGACCAAAGTTCTCACTCCCACCCAACCTACCTCCACGACCGCCACCAAATATTCCAGAACCACTTCGACCTCTCTGGCTGGATGAAGCGCTCGCCATCTCTTGCTTAGACAGGGCTTTTCTCACTTCACAGTTGTGGCCATTCACTGTGTGGTATTTCTGAATGACAATCTTGTCTACGGAGTCGTGGTCATCAAAGGTTACAAAAGCAACGCCTCTCTTTTTGCCACTGCCTTGGTCAGTCACGATTTCAGTCACTTCAATTTTCCCATACTGTTCAAAATAATCTCTCAGGTGATGTTCTTCAGTGTCTTCTTTAATGCCACCAACAAAAACCTTTTTCACAGGTAAGTGGGCACCAGGTCTTTGAGAATGCTGTCTTAGGAAGGCCCTCTTTGGTCCCACAACTCTTCCATCCACCTTGTGTGACCTTCCATTCACCTCCTCCACCGTGGCGTATGTGACAAACCCGAAGCCTCTGGAGCACTTGGTGTTTGGATCCCTCATTACCACACAGTCTGTGAGCATTCCCCATTGCTCAAAATGGCTCCTCAGATCCTCGTCAGTTGTTTCAAAGCCCAATCCTCCGATGAAGAGCTTCCGCAGCTGTTCGGGTTCTTTGGGAGACTCTGACTTAGACATGACAGCAATGGAGGTGGGGTGGGGGAACTTTAACGCTTTCTCGGTGGCAAACACAGGCAGAAAGCCTGATTTACTTTTAATCTGTAAAACAAAATTCCTCAGGGGCTCACTTAAATTTCTTAATATGAGGCAAACATTTTGCTAAGAGACAATGACATCATTTACTTTTTAAGTTTTCCAAAGGGCCCATTTCTATTTCTCTAACTTAGAATTGTCACCTCCACAGTACAGAAGTGTTCTCTCCCTCCTGTGTCACCCACCCAGAGTTTACACTGTCACGTGACACTTGTGCAGAACTCCTGAGGGAATATCATAGTCCATCTTAAAGGAAGCCCTCACCTTCTCTATCCAAAGATCTTAGATTTTTATGCTCTGCCTGTAAGGTTTGGAAAACTCTATTCTCTTGGACTTAGCACCACAAATAGTTATTTCTTTAACATTCTTCCTCACTGAAGTTCAATTTTCTATGAGAAAACTTGTTTTAAAGAAGAATCTGAATTAGAACTGTACATCTGAAGGTCCTTTTTCTTGTACACTCAGACATTTTAAAAATTACAGCATTTTGTTGAGAAAGTTCTTGAAATGATGTACAGTCTTATACAGTAATTTTCATGTTTGTTGAAGCTGCTACAAAGACTCCAGAGGAATTCCTCTTGGGGGCAGAGACTAAGAAGGCAGAGTTGCTTCTCCGTAATATCTTAGCACCAGCTCAGCAGTGCCAGTTCAACTCAGCTCAAGAATCACTGGTCCTCATTTTGCAAGATTCTGAACAAGTGAAACAGTCCCTACTCGTAGTTTGAAATGAAAGAGGATCCAGGTTGTCAGGGTAACAGATAAAAAGAGATATAGAAAGAAGCCCCAGGCCAAAGTTCAGGCTTCCCACCGTCCTCCCACACTTGGCCACCATTCCCCCACCTCAATCCTCTCTGTATATTATAGATTAAAATTCCACGCATTTTCATCAAGTCCTCTCTTGAAACAGTCACTCCATTTCCATTTTCCTCCAGCTCATCTGGCCTGTTCTTTCCTTCCCAGTTCATCTCTAACAATTGATAGGAATAAATTCTGTCTCCTTACACTGGTGTTTCCTGCATAGCCCACTAGAGTGTAAGTGCCATAAGAACAGAGAACCCTGTGCCTATTATCACTATTGTATTCACAAAGCTCAGTTGAGTGTCTGGCACAAGGGAGGTGCTTCATAAAAACTTGTTAAAGTAAATGAAAGGTTCAATTACAGCACCACGTCTTTGTCCCAATAATTCTCTCTACCCAGTATGTCCTCACTCTTCCTCTCCAAAATTCTCAAACCCACACTCATCCCTGCAATGGACTGAATGTTTGTGTTTCCCCACCCCAAATCCACATGTTGAAATCCTAACCCCCAATGTAATGGTATTAGGAGAGGAAGGCTCTAGGTCATGAGGGTAGAGCCCTGGTGAATGGGATTAGTGCCCTTCTAAGGCCTTCTAGGGCCCTGAAAGATCTCTTGCTACGTGACTCCACAACAAGAAGATGGCTGTCTATGAGACAGAAAGCCAGCTCTCAGCAGACACCACATCTGTGTGGTCCTGAACTTCTCAGCCTCCAGAACCGTGAGAAATAAACCTATGTTGTTTGGCCAGGCAGTCTCGACGTTTGTTATAGAAGCTCAGACTGACTAATCTCATTCTTCTGACAGCTATATAATTTCAAGTTTGCTCCGTATAGCTTAGTGTTTGAATATACCACACACTGGTGACACTCATTCAATTTTCAGGAAAAGATATAGTTGACTGTTAAGTTCTTTGCTGCTCCTAACACATTGAGTTGCTCAGTGAAGACTGGAAGTCCTCAAGTAGACACTTACCTATAATATCTGCAACTTGCCAGAAGGAGCTCCACTTAATATTTTGAGATCAGGACTGCAGGGTTCAGCTTTCAAATAAGTCAGCTTAAGTCCAGGAAAGTCTGAGTAACAATAAGAAGTCAGAAAAGATAGAACAAGCTGCTCTGACCCAAGAAACAAGAGATCTTCCTTAAAGTCATTTCCGAAGAAGGGCGATAAATTCCCTCAACAGGAACATTTGGGCCTGACTTTTCTAAAGATCCAGTTCTTCCCCTCCGCAAAACAAACCCTAGCTCTCATTTTAACATGAACTGAATAAGAGCACTTCTGCAGGGTTCTTGAGTATTTGTGTGTGTCAGCCTCTGGGATCATTTTGTCCTGCAGTCAAGTGAGTATTTTGGTCTCTTGTGGACCACTTGTTCTAAGGCAAAGATTTTTCATAGGAGTACTTGTTTCTCTTTTGTGATAAGGAGGAGATAAACACCAGTTAAAATCCAACTTCTGTGGCAATAGTACATGACCCTGCAGAATGGACTTACAAAGGGATTTTTTTTTTCTCCTAAAAGTTTCTATTTGGTGACAGAAATGACCAGTTTTTCTACCATTAGGCCATCTGTGACCTACTAGATAAAGATCATATTTTATCAAATGGAAATTTGTATCAGGACTTTTCCCACTGTAGTGTGAGAAATCTACTCAAACTAAGCCAAAAAGGGAATTTAATGGCAAACCTAACTAAGAAGTCCTAAGGTTGTCTGGCTTTAGGTGTGGTTTGGGTAGGAGCTGGCGAACTATAACTCATTGCCTGTTTTTGTAAATAAAGTTTTACTGGCACAGCCGTGCTTGTTCTTTTACATATTGTTCATGGTTCTTTCAAGCTACAACAGCAGTACTGAGTACTCACAAGAGAGACCTTACAGCCAGCAAAACGTGAAGTATTACATGGCTCTTTCTAGAAAAAGTTTGCTAGCCCCTGACCTAGGAGCCCAGGTGATGTCATCAGGATTCTCTAAGCTCTTGCCTTTGATCCTACTCTGAGAGGACTTCATATGTGTCTCCAGCATCCCCATGCTGATATCATTCCTTTCTGCTAACAGTCCTAGTTGAGAAGAGCACCTCTTTCCCAGTAACTCTTGCCAAAATCCTAGGGTTTACCCTAAACTGACAAGTTGGCTAAGGTACCCATTCTTGGATTGACGCCTCATGGATTGGAGGATGGACTTTTCGCTGATTGGCGTAGGCCTGGGTCACACTATCCCTGGTGCTGGAGTTGGATCAGTCGCCCCAAGCAACAGGGACTAGGAATAAGGAGAGTTTCTCCAAGAGGGAAGAATGCTAGGAAGGTGAAAATCTACAAATGTCCATTATGAGCCTTTTCCCTGATTGGTCACCTTTTGAGCTTGGGCATTTCTCAGAGTATGTCAATGAGCTATCTGCATAATTTTAGAGACCCTTAAACGGAGTTACTATTAATAACAACCAGCTGTTATTGATGAGATTTCAGTACCAGATACTATACTAAGGATTAAATATTATCTTGTTTATCCTCTCAACAGCTATAAACACTAGGCATTTTTATTTCCAGTTTACCAATGAGGAAAAGAAGGATGAGAGATTTAATAATAAGTTGGCTTAAAAGTTTCACAGTCAGGATTGGAACCTAGAGCTGTCTATCTGAACTTGAATTATGCTGCCTGCCTTCACCCCTATAGCCTTACTTTTCTGGGAATTCCCTACTCACCCCTCCGTGCCCGAATAGTGCTTGAGCACCGAACTCGTGACCAACGGGTCCGAGTTCTAGTGAACTCAGCTCTGCCATTAACCCACCGGATGACTTTTAGCAAGTTACTTAGCTTTTGGAATTTCAGTTTCCTCATCTGTAAAAATGAACAGCTTAAACTATCAGTGACGTTCAAACTATGTTCTACTAGCAGAGGGGGTTTGGGGCAGTGCCCTAGAGTTTGCCATAGAGAGTGAGGGACTCTTGACCAGCGGTCTCTCCATACTCACCCAATCTCATAATCTCCATCGCTTCCCATTGGGCTCCTTCTTAAGTCTAATATGTAAAGAATAAACATTCCTGTTGTCAAAAAAATAATAATAATAATAATAATCATGGGACTAAAAGACCTTTAAGATCTGTCAATACTTTCTGCCTGTTCTTGCACCTCTCTCTACCTGCTTGTGTCCTGGGAGGCTGACCTGTATGGATGGACTACATCAACAGGTTTTCTGTGCTCTGGCTTCCTGTTGGGTTCAGCCAGTGGGATAGTAGTGGAAAGGGGATGAAAGGAGAGAGAGGTTGGGGTATGGATTCCCCTAGCTCAGTGGCTAGGTTCAAAGACTACAGCTCTTGCTGGATAACTCCCTCCATCAGCTCTGTTTGGGTTTGGGAAACTGTTCCATTCTCTGCCCCAATCCTGTCTAAGAGTAGTAACGGTTCCTTGCTGTCACTAGCCCTGGGGTACCTTGCCATTCCTTGGAGTCTTGTTATAATGATAGTATGTCTGGTTATGTAGATACGGTTGTAAGTAGTCCCTTCTTTAAGTATTCCTCACTGGGGAAGGTGGTCAGGATGGCAAAGTAGGAAGATCCAGAACTCATTTCCTCCCATGGACACACCAAGACTACAAATACTTTGAGAACCACCTGAAGACTGGCATAAAAGATTTTCCATGACTAAAGACATAAAGAAAACAACAATAACAATGAAACAGGTAGGAGGGGCAGAGATGTGGTATAGTCAGGACTCACACTCCTGAGTCAGTGATCCACATATGGGAGGAATATCACAATCACAGAGGTCCTCTCCAAGGAGCAAAGAAACTGAGCTCCACTTCAGGCTCCCTGGCCCTGGGGCCCCAAAGGGAAAAAAATGAGAACGCCTGGCTTCAACAACCAATGGGATTTACAGTCAGAAGATCTAGAAAGCTAAAAGAAACAGATATTTCACTCTTAAAGGGCTCATTCAAAAGCTCACATGCTGAAGTCTCAGAGCAGAGGCAATATTTGAAAGGAGGCTTATTCAGACCTACTTGCCAATCTCAGGGAGCCTCCTAGTGAGACAGGAGGCAACTGGGACACCACCTAGAGATGGAGATGCTGGTGGCAGCCCTTCTGGGGAGCTTATTTAATCACAGTAACACTGGTACTTGAAAGAGCCATTTTGGAATACTCTCTTTAATCTATCAGCACCAGGGACCCGGCCCCTCCCAACAGTGGCCTGGCACCCCCCACACCCTCTCAAGATACAGCAAAAGCAGTTCTAAGAGCAAAGCTTATAGCAATGCAAGCTTACCTCAGGAAATAAAAATCTCATCAACCTAACTTTATACCTAAAGGAACCACAGAAAGAACAAACAAAACCCAAAGTTAGTAGAAGGAAGTAAATCATAAAAATCAGAGCAGAAAGAAATGAAACAGAGACCAAAAAAAAAAAAAAAAGAAAGAAAGAAAAAAAAATTAATAGAAAAGATAAAAGAAACTAAGAATTGTGAAAGTCAAGGAGACAGTGGTTGGTAGAGCTTGGAGAAATGTTCCAGATGAAGAGAACAGTATGACCATAGGCCTATCAGCCAGAAATTACAGGATGTGCTTCAGACACCATATAATAGTTCAATCTGACTAATGCAGACATGTGAGAGTTCTGTTTTTGCCACTCAGCCACAATTATTCATCCTTTTTCTACTGGAAATAATATGACATATTGTACTTTGAGAATAACCCCTCCCTGTACTTATCTCATTAGTAGTAAGATATTGACAACCTTCAGCTTCTAAAGCAGGTCCCAAATGGGTTCAGTTAGTCAGCATAATCTAGCCCCAGAGTGACTGATTCAATAATGGGCATGTAACTCAATTTGGACCAGTGAGAATCAGATGCAAGACCTGTGTTGAAAGTGACAGAGTTTTATCCAGAACTTAACTGTAAGTTCTCTTTCCACTGGATTTGAAATTAAGAGGATGTAGAGGCAAAAGCTGCTGCAGCCAGCTCGTGACCATGAGGGCAGAGCTTGACTAAGAATGGAGCCAGCACAGCTGAAAGGCATCCTAAAGGTGGAAAGATAGAACCTTATTTCTGATCAATTTACTCCTGAAGCTCAAACAATCTGTGAGTAATCCATTAGCCAGTCAATTACGACATCAATGAATTCCCTTTATCTCTTAAGCCAGTTTAAACTAGAATTTCTATGTCTACTTAAAAACACAAGGGTTAAGACTAGGAAGATAGTTTGAATGTAGGACAAAGGATGTTGAATAGCAAGTCTTGAACTAGATTTCACAGGAAAAATTTTTAACAAGGATTGATGTAACTCTTCAATTTCCCTTTAGGCTGTACAAAGCAGTTTTACATAAACTATCTTATTGAATCTTTAGTTTTCCAATATAATACACATTGTCTTCCATGAGGAAATGGAGTATCAGAAAGTCTAAATGACTTGCTTTAAAATCATGCAACTCATGAAAGAGCAAAGTGTCAATTTTGGATCTTTCAAATCTGAATCGTGCTGCTAAGATCTCCTGCATTGCAGGTGGATTCTTTACTGTCTGAGACACCAGGGAAGCCCAAAGCTGTTTCACCAAAATGCAAAAGAAAAAACAAAAGCAAAACAAGCAAACAAAAAACACCGCTGAATCTGAAGATCTGTGGATCCTTACCCCGAGATACCTTTCTGATTTCATGACCTGTCAGTGTTGGAATTCACATTTGGACAGAATGAGGTGATGTTGGTATAGATCTCTTCTGATCCTTGGAATCATCTAGAGTGTATTGCCATGCAAAGAAGATGGGCTTCAAGTACATAAAGCTTGACTACTCCTTATCACTATGGCCACTGAGCAATTCATTTAATATTTCCTCATTTGTAAAACAGGGATGACAGTTGCTACCTCGTTGGGTCAACATGAAAACTGAACATGTAAAGCGCCTGTCACAAAATAGGCATCTGTAAAAGTTAGGTCTCTTTATTATGGAAGGTAGTAGAAGCAGGTTTTTTAATTAGCCTTGGTTTTAAATTTTCACTCTTTTCCTAACTAGCTATATGCACCCACCTGTAGAGTTGGTTCTTTTTTTTTAATCTGCTGTTGTTTTTTTTTAAAAATACTTATTTATGTGGCTGCATTGGATCTTAGATGCATCATGTGGGATCTTTTGTTGCAGGACATGGACTCCTGATCAGTAGTTGTGGCGCTCCAGCTTAGTTGCTCCTCGGCATGTGGGATCTTAGTTCCCCTACCAGGGATTGAACCCTGATCCCCTGCATTGTAAGGTGGATTCTTAACCACTGGACTGCCAGGGAAGTCCCTAGAGTTGGTTCTTGAAGGACAGGTACTCTGTCTGTCCTTATCTCTGCTGAATCCACAGTGGCCCTAGGAGGCAGTCAGTAAATGTTTAAATTTAAATGACAAGTTTCCTAAGCTTTAAATTTGAACAGTTGAGATAAAATATATAGTACAAGTGTAGTATAAGAAATCAGGATATAACATAAAACAGCCCAATGCCTGGCCCATAGTAAGTGCTCAGTAAATAATAATTACAGTTAATTTCTACTGAACACTTACTATGTACCAGCCCCTGCTCTAAACACCACAGATATTCATATAATTCTCAAATCCCCATCCCTGTTTTACAGATAAAAATCAAAGCCTTATTTTTATTATTATCTAAATACTTGATGTTACTTTAGGCCCCATGACTTGTGAGTCCAACTCTTTCCTTTTAAGGTTTGGGACCCTCGAGGAGTCTGATTCAGGGTCTCTTAAATTATGGCTTCTCTTTTTCCTCTTTTGCATTATTAGAACGAAATAAAGCCTTCTTTCTTTAAGAACACAATGAAGACTTTCTTTTGATTTTCCTCCTCTTTCTCCCATTATTTCCAGAGTGAGGTTGGACTGCCTGAGGTTTTGTCTGGCAGGAGCCCTTTAATTCAGAGACGGCCAACAACTCAATGAGCCAGCAGGCCTTTGCCCTCCGTTGGCTGACAATGAAGCAGCAGTTGGACCTCCCAGTTGGGGTTGTCTTGCATTCTTTCCCTGAAATTGCCTGCTGCCATCTGCTGGCCAAATCTAGTCATCACACCGACGTTTTCAAGGTTTCCAAATACAGCTCCAACTGTCTCTCACAACTGCTTCCCAAAACAACTTCAGGGGCTACCCCAGAGGTGAATTTAGCAGACAGACCAACGTGACAAGTCTGTGGATCTTGGTTCAAAGCTAAGGTGCTCAGGCAAAGACAGTAGGTGGCTGATTTCCACTCAGGAACGTAGAAGTGAGTTTCCATTTCACTGCACTGGTGAAACCCCTACACTAACCCTCCTTCTATCCTACAAGTATGCTATCTTGTCCAGAGTCACGTGTTTTATACCCATCTCCATCTCCCACCAACCTGACATTCTTCCATCCATGAGACTTGAATTACCATAACAATCATTTACAGGAATGTTTGGTAAAACAGCCACACTCAGAGAAGTTACAAGGTTAGCACAGAGTCTTCAATATCCTTCCCCCAGGTCTCCCAGAGATCCCGTTCAAGTTTTCCCAGTTGTCTCAGTGGTTCCTCTGCAACAATGGATTTAATCCAAAGGCGGGTGCTGTTCCTCCTGTTCTCTTAGTGTCTTTCAGTCTGGAACATTCCTCACTTTCTGACTTTTATAACCTTGGCATCTGTTGGGGTGCCCTGCCCTACAAGCCTTGTAGTTGCCCAGACTCAAGACCAAAGAAAGAGCCCAGAGACAGTGACAGAGACATCAGTGGCTTTTTGGATAAAGGATCTTACATGTCCAAAGCGAAGGGGTCCTGGAGCAACATCCCACCCTGGTCAGCAGACAGCAGGCAGGGCATGGCAGCAACCTCTGCTTCTTGGGGGAGAAGGGGACTACGATTTATAGGTGAATTGATGTCAGGTTGGTTCATCTGTTATGAGGGAAACCAGCAGCAAGCGCAGGGGGCAAGCATGTAACCAGTTACTGATTAAGCCCTGTAATTAAGAGGCTAGAATAGTCCTGAGTGAAGCAGGAACTGGCAGAGCAGGAAATGAGCAGAGAGCAAGAGAACAGTCATCTTGAGTGACCTGACCATGCATTCCACCCCTCCATACCCTTACCATCTTGGTCTGCCCCTTTTCCATGCTATCCCTGGGATCAGGTATGTAGAGGTGCACTGCAACCCAGAAGCCACAAATGCAATACAGAGATCAACAGAGAGTAAAAAGATGGGCAAACTTTGGAGCCAAGTGCTTATTGGGTCAACTTTTTTCATGAAGGAGGATAACAAGAGCGTCTTACTGACAACCGCGCAAACTCTTTTCACAGTGATGCCACTGTTATCCCTGAATCCTCAAATCCTAGTCATCGCTCTGATCAGACTAGGGATGAAATGGAGACATTTAACAGGCACAGTACAGTGAAGATCATGACCATTAGGCAGACTTCAATCAGTAGCAGCATTCTAGATCACACCACTCCTGTCCATGGGTTTTGTCCTGGCCAGCAGCACCATCCCGCCTGTCCACTCTCGGTGCCCACAACTGGGGTTGAATCCAGGAGAGGTGGCGTAACAACAGACCACAGGGTTAGTACAATGGTGCCTGTCTCCAGGAGAGGCCCGGATTAGTTACCTTTGGAGTCTCAGACGGGCCAGGTAGAAGATAGGTGAAACGTGTTAGGTCTCTTTCTAATCCTATTCCCCGTGAGGAAGCAAACCCAAACCAATGGGGACTTACCTGCCAGCCCCAGGGCCTTTCTATAGTGTGTTCCCCTCAGTGTAGACCTTGTGGCCAGGGTAAACGTGACTTGTTGCCCTGACCCAGAGTTGGCAGTGGTCCTTCAGTGGGCAGCAGTTGAAGTCAGATGGTGTGGGCTGGTTGCCTCTGGGTTAACACGGCGCAGACACTGGGACAATTGCTCCTGGGGTGTGTCCATGTGTTGGGGGCCTCAACTGTTGTTGACATAGCCCCTTCATCCTTCCCATTAGTCTGGCAGCAGCAGGGTGGTGAGGCAGGTGGAAACACCAGTATATGCCTTCTTATCAGCCCATTCCTGATGGGAATGGACTTCATGGCTGGCAAAGTGGGATCCTTGGTCACTATCAGTACCAATGGGTGCCCTGTGCGTCATGCACAGCTCTTCTAGACCCTGAACGCTGGTTCTTCTGGTTGCTTGATGACTCGGGTATGCCTGTTGTGACATCTTCCGCCGGTTGTAAGGCACTGTAGGGTGCATATCGCGGCTGTTCCATCACACTGTATCCTTCCAAAGCTGAGGACAGAAGTCTAAGGGCACTCTATTATTTCGCTGTTACCATAGTTACCACAGGCCCCACACAAACCCTTCCAGGTAACTGTGTATGTACTTAGTCGCTCAGTCGTGTCCAACTCTTTGCAACTCCATGGACTGTAGCTGTAGCCCAGCAAGCCCTTCTGCGCATGTGATTCTTTAGGCAAGAATACTGAAGTGGGTTGCCATTTTCTTCTCCAGGGGATCTTCCCAAACCAGGGATCTCCTACATTTCAGGCAGATTCTTTATGGTCTGAACCACCAAGTAACTGGCCACGTCCAATTTTCAAGCCTGTTCCTGAGTTAACATCCCTAAAGCCTGAGCCTAAAACTGTTTAGGAGTGGTGGGTCCTGGGTATCCCTGTATTTTGTAGATAATCCAAGTCCTTTCATTTTGTCTGTATTCACCAGCCACCCCCAGGCCGTCAGATGAGCCATGAGCCTGGTTTAAATTGGAAAGAGATGAAGGTTTACAGACTATCATCAATAAAATGGAAAAGGAAAGCATCTCTCCTAGTGTTCAACTGCCACAGGCCCCACAGGCTAGTGGACAATCACCTTGGGGCTACCTGCACAACCTTCTGTTTCTTGTCCTTATTTCCTGGCTTCTCAGCCCCCACGGGAGTTTCGTTGGCCTCTTGACTGGCTCACCAATTGCCAGGTTGCACCCACAGGCCTGCAAGTCTTGCAGCTGCCCAGCTTCAAGACCAAAGATGGAGCCCAGAGACAGTGACAGAGACGTCTGTGCTTTAATAGATGGGGAACCTAACATGTCTGAAGCAAGGTCCTGGGGTGAAACCCCATCATGTGTGGCAGAAAACAGTCAGGATGTGACAGCAATCTTTGCTACCTGGGAGAAAAGGAGGCTACTATTTATAGGGGGAGCTGACATCAAGTTGACCCATCCATCAGTTTCCAGGGAAGCCAGCAGCTGGGGCACCTGCTTCATAGCCCCTCAAGTTAACAACCATCACGAGGGGCAGAGATTTCCCTTTAGTAAACAAGCAGGTGGAGCTGTTCTGGCCTCAGGGCAAGGTGCAAGCATGTTGGTGAGTAGGGTGTAGGTGAGCAGGGAATGTACAGAGGGCAAGAGAACAGCCATCTGGAGTGGCCTGACCATACAGCATTTGGAAAAAGTGAAATCTACATTCATTTTGTAGAATGTCCCTCAGTTTGGGTTGTCTGATGCTGTCTCATGATAAAACCCAGCTTATGCATTTTGAGCCAAAATAGAGCACATGCTGTTTTTTCATTGTCTCATATCTGACGGAACACAGATGGTACGCTATTTGTTTATGACAGTGTTAATTTTAATCACTTTCATTCAGATAGTATCTGATTCCTCTGTTATGAAGTTTCTTTATTTCCCTTCATGACTATGTCAGTTTTCTATTGCTTCTGTAACAAATTACCACAAACTTCATGATTTAAAACAATACACATGCATTATGCTACAGTTCTGGAAGTCAGAAGGCTGACCGGTCTCACTGACTTAAAACCAGTGTCATAGGGCTGTGTTAATTCTGGAGGCTTTAAGGGAGGATCTGGTTTCCTTGCTTTTTCCAAATTTTATAGGACACCTGCATGCCTTGGCTTGTGGTCCCTCTTCCCATCATCAAAGCCAGCAGCATAGCATCTTCAAGCCTTTCTCCAACTCGGATCTCTTCTTCTGTCATCACATCTCCCTCTCTGACTCCCCTGCCTCTCTCTTTCATTTATAAGGACCCTTGTGATTCACTGGGCCCACCTGGATGAACGCCCCAGATTAACATCATCACCTTCATCACACCTGAAAAGTCCCTTTCACCAGTTAAGGAAATGTATCCACAGCTTCCAGGATAGTATCTGAGCATCTTTCGGGGACTATTATGCTGCCTTCCACGGTTACTAATTTTATTATGTGGAAAGATACTTTGAGACCATGAAAATTTCTGTTACTTAGCCTACTTCCACCAATTAGCTTTAGCATCCTTTGATGTTTCTTGCCTGATTAATGATTGCCAGTTGATGGTTTTCTACTACTATCATCCTTTTACATTTATTAATTGGCTTTCTACTATGAGGAGGAGCTTTTTCTTCTCTCCATTTATTTATCCATTTCATTCATTCATTTATATAAATGTGGACTCATAGGTTCATTATTTTGTTCAATATATTATGATCCATTACTATTGGCATTTATTTTGGTGTTGAATTATCTCAGATTTGGCCAGTGGAAACTCCTTCAAGCTCCCTTTCATGCCCTTTTAATATTTCCTGTCATTCTTTGAGCACTTTCTTCCTTTGTGTTAAAAGATATTTTAGGCTCATCTTTTCATTTCTCTGCTCAATCCTGGAATCAGCCATTTTCCAAGGAGCCCTAGTTCCTTTTAGTGGAGAGAAGTGTTTGGAAACCAAGATCTCAGCACTACATGTGCTCATTGCTACTAGGGTATCACTGCTCCCAAATCCTTTTAATTGACAGAACTAGGAAACATATGTACATACACACACAGTCTCACACACACACACACACACACACACACACACACACACACACACCCCTCTCTATTCCTTTATCTATATATGTTGAAAACCAGGAGTTTGTAGTGACACCTACAACTCTAATTTACCACCACAGGTTCATTTTAGGTTTTCTTCTTTCCATATTGCTGCCACCTTTGTGAGAAAGGTGATTCAGAATCACCCTCACTTAGGCTTCCCAGATGGCTCAGTGGTAAAGAACCCCTCTGCCAATGCAGGAGACATGGATTCGATCCTTGGGTCAGGAAGATCCCCTGGAGAGGGAGATGGCAACTTGCTCCAGGGTTCTTGCCTGGGAAATCCTGTGGACAGGGGAGCCTGGCAGGCTACAGTCTCTGGGGTCAGAAAGAGTTGCACATTCATGAGCACGAACCCTCACTTACACTCAATCCATTTACTTATCTGCTCGATCTTCCTGCATGTAAATGATTTTTTGACCCTGCTGTATGCTTCCCTGTCTTGTGCAGCTTACAATCCCCGGCTCAAGCTGCCTTCTCCACTCTGGCTGACTGCCTTATTTGGGCCTGTCTAATGGGATCCCACCAGTCCATCCTAAAGGAGATCAGTCCTAGGTGTTCATTGCAAGGACTGATGCTGAAGCTGAAACTCCAATACTTTGGCCACCTCATGCGAAGAGTTGACTCATTGGGAAAGACCCTGATGCTGGGAGGGATTGGAGGAGAAGGGGATGACAGAGGATGAGATGGCTGGATGGCATCACCGACTCGATGGGCATGAGTCTGAGTAAACTCCGGGAGTTGGTGATGGACAGGGAGGCCTGGCGTGCTGCAATTCATGGAGTCGCAAAGAGTCAGACACGACTGAGTAACTGAACTGAACTGAACTGAATGGCTTTTTAAGGAAGACAGAAAGGAAGAAAGGCAGACAGGCGATATATATATATATATATATTTTTTTTTTTTTTTTTAAGGGAAAAAAAAGGAAATGAAAGAAGAGAAAATCATGTACATTTCTAATAGAACTATTTATCACTGTTGTAATTATTTACTTGTTTAATGGTAATTTTCTTTGCTAAAATTTAAACTCCATGTAGACAATGATCATGTCTGCCTTGCAGACTATGGATTGAATCTCCAGGGCCTAACACAATGCCCAGCAAGCACATAAATAAGTACTTAATATGCTTTTGAATAAATGATTGTCATATAAAGAAACAATAACAAAATTATAACTATTAAACAATTTATAATACAACCAAGTGTCCACAACCTAAACAATTACCACTGTCTACATTGCTCAAATCATCTTATCATCTTCATCTTTTCTCAACCATAAATTAAAATTTGACACCTTAAATAAACATGCTTCCTGCCACCCCCCCCCCACCCCCACACACAACTTTTTTCCTTCCAAGGATGAGTTCCCTAGGGGAAAGAGATCTCTTCTCTTTGACTAAACTTTTGTGAAATATTTCTTTAGTTTTGGAGTCTAATGTTATTTCAAACAGATTTTCAAAAATAAGAATTTCAGTACAAAGTCATATCTTAAGACAACTTCAAATGTCACTGTCCTGAAGTATTTGGTAGAATGGATGTTGGCACAGGCAAAACAATGGAATGTTCCAGAGTCTTGTTGTGAGAAATAACTGCTGTCATACCTAGCCTTGCACCAACATAATAGGCAAACTCCTTCATGCCAGGCCTGTCCCTTCATTCTCCTGCAAGCAGCTTTTAAATGACTGTAATTATTTGTTGCCAGCTTCTACCAGCAAATGTCAAAGACAGTCTTAACTATATAGTGTTTGCTTCTCCCCTTTGATTTCCTCTCAGAGATGAAGTCCTAATGCATTTGTGCTTTCCTCAAGTGAAAGGCATCCTTTTCAGTGACTGATGAAGTAAACAGCTGGCCCCTTCCAGAAGGCACTAGAAAGTGAGGGTCTGTGCTGAAGCACGGCTGCTATAAGTTCTCAGAGTGGTGCTCAGCACAAAAGGCTCTAACTTTGGGCAGAAAGAGCCACACTTTTCCGTCTCTCATAAAACCTGCCTTTCAGGGCTTACTCTGGTTCAGTGGAAGACAAGCCTAAGTGGTGCTGCCTCCCAGAAATGATAACATCAGCCAGGAGAGCAGGAAGGGAGCTGAGCTCAAGAATTCAGGTTGCTTTTTGTGCCAGGACCTCTCAGTTGACCACTGGTCTCTGTGATGAGCCCACCTACCAAGCCCCCAACATCCCAGCTTCAACCATGTAGACTGTGTAGACCCAGAGAAAGTAAAAGATTTGAATTCCAAGGGCTGCTTCTGACTCCAGGCCCTGGGGAGAGCAATGAACCTACCTCCCCATTATTAATTGTCATCTGCAACCAGACTTTCTAACCTAGCGGTTCTCCACCCTGGCTGCTCAGAATCATTTTATTAAAATCCTAGTGTCCAAGAACCACCTGCAAAGATCCCAAGTTAGTTGGTTCAGGAGGGGCCAACCACAAGTTCATTCAAAACTGGCCCAGTGATTCCTCTGTGCAGCCAGGGTTGAGAACCACTGTCCCCAGCCCTGGTCCTCCTGTAGGCTTGTGAGGGTGAAGCCAAGAAACTAGGGAGCCTAGCTCAATGACTCTACCTTGGTGCATATTAGAATCACCTAGGGAATTTCCTCAAATTCCACTGCCCCAGATGAATTTTATCTTATCTCTGGGAGCAGTTCTATGATCTGTACTTTTTAAAAGCCCTCAGGAGATTAAAATGGGCAGCCAAATCTGAGAGCCATGGAGCTCCTCTGAGTTTCCCAGTATGCTCTGAGATGGTGCTTCTCAAACTACTGCTGAAAGACTAGCTTAGAGTTTTGTATTTGTTTTTAAACTTTTCATCCTTTGCTGATAGATACTTTTGTAAAATAGAAGAAAAATAAATCACTAGCAAAATGGAAATTTTAAAAGCAGACATAGAAGATAAACCCCAGATATTTTAACTATTAGATTGAAAGACACAGTATTGCTTTTGGAACTTTCTAAACGGTCTCCATTTCTGTACTTAGGGATTGTTTACAGTTTGTGAACCTGAGCTGGTCTGTGGGCCACACTTTGAGAAACAGTGCTCTGAGGAACACCGTTGCAGGAACTGTAGATAGATGCTGTATGGTGGGAGGAGGGATTGGATAGATTTGATAAATATAGTAGATTATATCCCAAGTTTAGGACATCAAGAACTCTGGGCTATTATGGGCTTTGACAAGTTCTGAAGTAACAAACGGTTTAGTTTTATGTGTTTCCCAATCTTATAGAGTGGGGACAGTGTCCCCCCACCTCCCCCAACAACCCTGATACACATATATGAAGTGTAACCTGTTGAACAATTCAGTCTCCATCTTATGAAGCAAGCAGACTCACCAAAGAGAGAGACACACAATTACAGAATTACTTCCCTGGGTACTTCACTTTGTACCCAGCTGTGCCTCATTCATCTGTGGCTCCAATCTCAGTGACTGCCATAGGCAGCCACCAGTGATATCCAGTCATCCAGTCCCACCAGGTCTTCCCTAAATGGACTGGGGTCTGTCCATTCCTGCCCACTGGCTCTACCTGAACACCTGCTCTTTACCCTTCAAACGAGAATGATAGTGCTGAAATCCAAATCTGATCATGTCATTTCACTGCCTATGAACTTCTTTGGCTACCACTGTTGGCTGTCTTAATCCATCACTCCCCATCTGTCCACACTCAGTAACAATTCCCTCTGTACACAGAAGCTTCTTCTAGCTGTTCCCACCTCTCCATCTCACTCTGTTCTCTCTGGCTAACTCAGCCTTCAGGGTCAGTCTAGATGTCCACTCCCCGGGAACCTTTCTCCAATTTAGGATGGGGATCCCTCTTCTGTGATCCCGCAGGACCAGTCATCATACATTCTGTATTGTGATTGGTTGTTGACCCACTGGATGTGAATTCCTTCAAGATAGGGTTTATGTCTTACTCACTGTTCTATCCTTAGCACCTGGTATCCTGCCTAGAATAGATAAGCTAATCAATAAACACTTATTGAAAAAAAATGGATTAATCAATAAACAAAATGAATCCAGGCCTGAACCATAAGGGGCCCTAGAAGAGCTAGAAGACTGCATCTCAGCATCTCAGAAACTCCCCAGATCCAGCAAGCACCTCCATTTCAAACTTCATCATCAATCCAGTAACCCAAGGGCTTTTCTTTTTCCTGTTCTTAGGATTCTGACTGTCTACTCAGCATTTCAGGCTGATACCTCTGTTGGACCATTGGCCTGATTTGTAGTTTAGGTTTTACTTTTTTGAAGCTGCCTCTCAGATCATTCTTAGAGTCATAGTTCCCACCCCAAGGATCTGGGGTCCTCATTTCCTGACTCTAGATCAGCAGTCTGGCCTCCTATTTTTCCTGGTGGAGTCAGGGCATCATCACTAGGCCGCTGCACCTCCTTAGAACAATCATCCAGGCCAGGTTGATCTGGCCAGTGCAGAGGGGTCTTTCTGAGACTTATGAAATTATAAACCTGCTGGGCTGGTTATTCTCTGCTTGTCCCTCTGCACTCATTCTCCATCCTCCTCTGTCTGCTCTGCCCATCACATTGGCTCCCATGCCCTGTGGGTTCCTGTTGGATTGAGCTAACATGGGGACACCAGAGGGGATTGGAGGTAGGGAGGAGGAAGTCTGGAACGCATTCCTTGGCTCCATCCTGTTGGGTAGGGTTTGGTAGTGCCTGGATTCCTCCACCACCGCAGCCCTTGTGGTTTCTCTTCCAGGGTTGCAGCTCTCACAGCTTCAGGTCGTGGTGGCAACAGCTTCCGGCCTCTGTGAGCCCGTGGTACTTCATGGACTCCTGTTGGTTCACTTCACTCTGCTCCATACCTCTGTTAGTACTCTCTCCATGAAACCTTCTCTAATTCAGCCTTTGAATGCACCATCTGTGTCTTTTCAGGACTCTGATGAGATTCCCTTCTTGTACAGCAACTAGAACCATTTCCTGAACTAGTCCAGTGCTTTTTCCACCCCACTGTCATCACTTCCCTTACTCTGGAATCTAGAACCTAAATAATACATGTAATAATAATACAAAATAATAGCAACAACAATAATTATAGTTATCATTTGAGTTTTTCTTATATGCCAAGCTTTGTGCTAACTGTTCTACACGAATGAGCTCCTTGTTTTCTTACCCCAAGTCTGTGATGCAGGTATTACTTACTATCCTCATTTTAAAAATAAAAACCCTGAATCTTAGAGAAAGTGAGTAATCTGGCAGAATTCACACAGAAAGTAAATAGCGAGCAGTGATTTCTGTCTGGCTCTTTGACTCCAAAGCTGGTGCTTTGATAACTCTGAAGACATTTGCTCTTGTGACGACCCCATCGCACTGTTGACTCTTTGAGCTCCCTGTCAACTTACACTCCATGAGATAATAGATGTGGTTTGGTTGGGACCTGCTGGGGGATCAGAATGAGAGAAAAACCAGCCCTGAAAGCAGCGATGAGACGAGATAGCTCTGCCTCAACTAAGAAGTTGGTAAAGAGTCAGAGTTTAAAAGGCTGTGCTGGCAACTCAGTAAAAGAAAGGGCAGAACAGGCTTTCAGGTGGAAAAAAAGTTGCAGGTGGTTTATATTACATCCCAAAAGTGACCACCCTCCATGCCTGTGAGGCTGGGTAACAAGAGCCCCTGGAGTTCCCAGAGAGAAGGCAGAACTTGGCTTGGATTTTTAAGAGTAGGAGAGCAGAGTTTGCCATTGTATATGCTGGGAGTCATCGAAGGGCATCCAGGCCAGAGTCAATGCTTGTCTATTTACTAGCAACATCTCCAGGTGAAGGGGCAGAAAATATGAGCCTTTGAGCATGAAGAGACCAAATTTCTCTCTTGCATTCCTCTATTCTCAAGTGGCCCAAAAGTGATTAAAATGAATCCTTTATTTTGTTTCTTATTTGTCCTTCATTTGATGAATGAAAAATAAAAATGTTTAATAAATATCTTCACTTTTGCACCTCCCAGTGAGTTCAAAACTGTGGATGAACCCCTGTATTCTTCCCTCAAATAGAAAGCAAACTACTCTAAGATGTTTTCCTGTGAAACATGGATAGTTGGAAGAGTTTATTTTTCCTATTCTAAATTACAGAATGAAGTTCTTGGTGTTGGTGGTGTTTCTACATTCTAGGGTTTGCTACGGATGAAGAAAATGGACACCTGGTGCTATAACCATTTTCCTGAGCTTCTTCCATTGTTTATTCTCTGAAGAGTGAAGTTATCATCAAGTCCTTACCATCATGAGTACTTTTCAATGGAGAACTATGATTTCAAAAGTACATTTCAGTTCAGTTTACAAGGTGGTAATTTTGGAAAACAGTATTAAATATATGATGAAGGAGTCAGCATGCTGGTGAGAAGCAGTGAATGCCCTCAGCAACTCAGCAGAAAGCATACTTGTAGAAGGAAGGGAGAGGCCAAGGAGTGAGGGGAGGAGAGAAAGAAAGAAGAGCTCACAGTAGCTGGCCAAGAGGCTGCTCCCCACTCTTTGCACAAATCCCAGTGTCTTTTAAGAGGCTCAGCCTGCATTATCTCTCAGTGCCTTGAGCTAAGGTTGAGATACTACCTTCCAGGCCCAGCCCAGTTAAGAAGAGCATTTTCTTTGTAGAGGGGTGACTTTCAGATCTTGCTCACTGTTTTTTGAAGTAGCAATTTCCTAATTCATTATTCCAATTTTAGCAATTTTACTTCTACTTATAATTGTGTAGAGACATTTTAAAGCTTTAATTCATTTTGTAATACTAAATAGTTCCCTTTCATCGCTCATGTCAGACACCTATTAACATTTCTTAAAAATTTATAAAACAATTCTGAGCTGTCAGAAAAAAAAAGCCTCTTTAAGATTCAGATTATTAACTTGCTGTCTGTTCTCCATGTTAATGTATTTTCTATCAGTCACTGGTGTCACAAAACTGTTTGTACAAGGCTTAATATTCAGAAAGTAATTTTGTATTTTTACACATGGGAAATGTTTTCCTACATTCTCTCCATCTCAAATATGCTGTCTGTCAACCTCCCCTGTTTGTTCTATTTTGCTTTATCTTTGACCCTTCTCAATGTCTTTCCTCTGAAAGGGTTGATCACCACTACCTACAGGAAATGAGGCCACCGCAGCACGATGGTTAAGCGCAAGGCTTGGGAATGGGACAGGCCTGGGCCTGAATCTTGGTGAGGCCTTTGCCGAGCTATGTGAGCTTGCGTAAGTTAAGATCTTCTGAGCCTCAGGTTCTGCAGCTGGCAAACTGAGCAATCAGTTTACCTTAGTCATAAAGGTCAGGAGAAAGCCCTAGTATGGCTCATAGTAACTGCTTCACATATTGTAGCTACACACGTACACACGCACACAAACACACACACGGCAGATGACTGTTGACATTGTCACAATTACTGTCTATCCTTCCTTTCTAGGGTAGGATAGTTCAGAACTATTTCTATCCCTCACAGGGAACAGCTGAAAAAAAAGCAGAAGAGAAGGCAGAGACTGGGGGTGGAAGTCATAAAGGTTTGTTATCTTAATCTATGGTATTGGAATAGGCTAGGTGGGTAGGAATTGTGGGCAGGAATACAAACTTATCTAGGTAAATAATGTGGAATGAGGTACAAAATATTAGCCATTAAGAAGAATATGGCTTATCCTCTTCCATTTATAAATACTCTTGGTTAGCTACCAATCAGAGATTTCAAATAGGTATGGTAAATGTGTAGTTAATTAGCAATGATGAGTATTATTGCATACCTAACACATGCTGAAGAGAATATAAAAATGTGAGACTATTCTTGCTGATGCAGTGGAGAAAAAGGTCCTAGAGGTTGAGTAAAAATCCCCGCTGCGTACCTTTTGCTCTGGGATTGGGGTGAGCAACTTAAATGTTCCTCATCTGTGAAACAGAACAAGAGAAGATATCATACAGAGCTGTGTGGATGCACAAGTACCCAGCCCTATGCTTGGTCCATAGAGAGTGCTCAGTAAATAACTGCCCTTCGCTTCAGGTTTTGTGGGGAGAGATAATTAGAAAAGATGGTTCAGATGCTAAGATGCTAAATACAAGCAAGGGAAGAGAGAGAAAAATATGTATGTAGAATGGTAAGTGAAGGTTCTTTGGAGCAGGGGTCTTAACCAAGTGAGGTGGTGCTAATGAGAAAGGTATCACTGATGAACCCAGAAATCCTCCAATTTTCTCCTCTTAAGAGAAGTAGGGGCTCAGCTTGGGCACCAGTGCCTCCCCCAAACAGATCCCTGTTTGCCTCAACATAGAACAATTTGGGTTGTGACGCCCAAGCAGCACACTGACATTCCTAAGTGTCCCCTTCAAAAAGGCAGGGTAAGTAAGAGATGCTCAGGGCCAGTAGAGAAGGCCCTTTTCCCCTGCTTTCCAGACAGAAAATGAGAGGCCCCTGCCTGCTGCTGCCCAGTTTTTAAACTGAAACCTTGCTCTTGTCTTCAACATTCATATTTAATCAGCCAGAGCTTAGGAAAAAATGAATATAAATAAAATATTTTTCATAAAGCAAAGAAGGATTGAGGGTGCTTCAAACAAAACAAACCTCCTCTGATGTCTCCTTTCATGTGATGAAGTGCCCATTCTCCTCTCTTCTTGCCTGAACCAAAAGAAGTTTAGCACCCAGCAGCAGGATCTCATTGGATGTCACCGCGGCCCCGATACACAGAGCGCAGCTGTCCCTCTCCTGGTGAGCTGGTGCTGTCCCTGGCTGCCCTGTGCTCACACCTGAGCTTTCCTTTTCCCCTTCTCTCCGCCTGCAGCTGAGGAAAAGCTCATGGGAGGGGAGACAGTCCTTTGAAGCAAATTGAGGACCACATGGGGCTTTTGAACTTTAGCAGTATGTGTTTACACTCATGCCCACTGCAAATGGCTCTTAAGGCCACAAATGGATTTGCTTCCTCAGATTACACTCCCCAGCAGCTAGGCATTTCTGTTCGTTCCGGGACACCCACTAAAGACAGAACTGTGACCACATCTTCCCTTTCCTCCAGAGAGCAAAAATATGATTTCAAGGGGAAAATAGCCATACATATGTTTTTGAGAACTTGACACTTACCAGCACTGCTATGTTTTGTTAGGCACACCAACGACCCCAATCAAATTTTCATGGGCCACAGCAACAAGAAACAACCTCCCTGCCGCCAAAAAGAGCTGGGCCCAGAGCAGTAGAAGGGGAAATCTCCCTCCCAACATAAAGGCCTCTCCCGGGGGGCTGAGCAAACCAAACAGGTGGTGAAGGATCATAAAACTCTGTTACTTGGAATAGCTGAAGGGAAGCAGGACAGTGGGCCGCAAATATGAAAAGAGTTGCTAAGGAGAAGAGAGGTTAGGTTTGCTCTAAATGAACTTGGACCAGGTCATGGATCTACCTCCAGGGTCTAGATCCAAATACCTGTATCCTCAAAAGCTGAAAAGGAGTATTTCAGGAAGAAGCATCATAAGAGAGGCTATACTGGTCAACTTTCAAAGTCCCTTCCAACCCTGAGATTCTCTGAGGAGCAATGGAGAGAGGAGCTGTAAACCCAATCCCTGCCTTTCTCTTCTCAACATCCTCAAGTTTGGTTTGGGCACCCCACATGAAACTAGGAGCTCATTTCATGTGACTCAGTTGGTGAGCAAGGCTAAACCAGTTAGCCCTCTCTTGCTCGCTCTCTCTCCCTCTTTTTCTCTCTCTCTCTCACACACAGAACCACAACAACTGATTCAGTGATTATTGGAATTATTTAATCCCTTTAGATTAAATTATAGGAATTTGTTAGGGATATTAAAACAAATCAGAGCTTCCCTGGTGGCTCAGACGGTAAAGAGTCTGCCTGCAGTATGGGAGACCTGGGTTCAATCCTTGGGTTGGGAAGATCCCCTGGGGAAGGAAATGGCAACCCACTCCAGTATTCTTGCCTTGAAAATTACATGGATGGAGGAGCCTGGCAGGCTACAGTCCATGAGGTCACAAACAGTTGGACACAACTGAACAACATCAAAGAATGAACGCAAAACAAAGAATGCTTTCTCTTCTCTGCTAGATATGAGTAAGGAAAGCAAGAAGTCTGAACGGCTGTTGACAGATATTTGGGGCCACCGCAGAAACCATCTTTCAGAGAAGACAAGATGAAGGAAGGAAAGGGAACTTGGTGACTAGCTGAATCTTGGATCAACCCCTGACCAAATTCAGACCTAGCTTTGGACCTCTTGAAGTTGATGATAAATAAAATCCATTGATTGTTTAAACAAGTTTTTGTTAGGTTTTTTTCTAATTTGGAAATAAAAGTCTTAATCAAAGTGGGGCAATAATAAGAAGTTAAGTCTCAGTCTTTGCCCTCAAAGAACTTCCGACATAGCTGAGAAGATGATACATTTATGGGATAAATAGCAGTAGATAGGAGAGGAATGTAAGCAATGTAAGCAGGAATGTAAGCAATAACCACATGGGATAAGGCAAAATGGGTGTCACTGAAAAACATGAAAACCACAGGGAAGACTGAAAACAATTCCATAAGCTCCTGAAGCACAGGCACTGTGCCCTGTCCCCCTCTGGCCTTATTTCTGGAGATCTTTGTCACCCAGTGATTGAAAGCATGGTCTCTGGAGACACATTGTATAGACTTGGCTTCCCTGTTAGCCACTTAGCACCTGTGTGATCTTGGGCTAGTAACTTAATCTTTCTGTACCTTCATGTACCTTTCTGTACCTTTTCTAATCTGTAAAATGAGTATAAAAACATTAACTACTCCTTAGGGCACCATGAGTATTAGTTATTTTGTTTGTGTGTGTGTATGTGTATGATCAGTCACTTCAGTCGTGTCTGACTCTTTGCGACTCTATGCACTACAGCCCACCAGGCTCCTCTGTCCATAGGATTTCCCAGGCAAGAATACTGGAGTGGGTTGCCATGCCCTCCTCCAGGGGATGTTAAAGATCAAGGGATCGGAGGACTGAACCCACGTCTCTTGCGTCTCCTGCATTGGCAGTCAGGTCCTTCACCAGCAGCATCACTTGGGAAGCCCTAAAGCTATGGTTTCTCCCGTGGTCATGTTTGGATGTGAGAGATGGACTATGAAGAAAGCTGAGCACTGAAGAATTGATGCTTCTGAACTGTGGTGTTGGAGAAGACTCTTGAGAGCCCCTTGGACAGCTAGGAGATCAAACCAGTCCATTCAGTCCTGAATATTCATTGGAAGGACTGATGCTGAAGCTGAAACTCCAATACTTTGGCCACCTGGTGAAAAGAACTGACTCATTGGAAAAGACCTTGATGCTGGGAAAGATTGAAGGCTGGAGGAGAAGGGGACGACAGATGGTTGGATGGCATCACCAACTCAGTGGACATGAGTTTGAACAAGCTCTGGGAGCTGGTGATGGACAGGGAAGCCTGGTATGCTGCAGTCCATGGGGATGCAGAGTCAGACATGACTGAGCGACTGAACTGAAGTATTGGTTATTACCATGATTCAAAAAAAAGTTTGTGAAAACTAATATGTTAAACTCTCTATTTGGAATATAATAACAATGAATGAAACATAGTCTTCGCCTCTAATGGGGTTACAAATTTGATGAAGGATACAAAATAGTGAACAGGCAATTAAGGAGTATGATAAATAGACACAGAGAGGATAGATTAGCTAATACTCTTTGGTTATGAGAAACAAAAAACAACTGAGTGCTTTCTTAAGCAAAAGAGGAATTTTTAAATAAGGTGTAGAGATATGTCAGATGGTAGTAGAAGCAGGAACTGGAAAACCACTGGGCCTCACAAGTACTCTTACTTTGGAGCTTGGCTGCATTCTTTCTTTTTTTCATTGCAGCTGGGCCTCCTGCTTCCCTTTTCTCACAGAAAAATATAACCACCCCACATCTTGCTCCTGAGTTTGCAAACTGCTCCCTTACCAAGAGACTGGATGCCTGTCTCTAGGTCCTTATTTCAAATTCATGTGGCAGAGAAACTTATGCACCCACTTAGGTGAGGGTCCTGGTCTCATTTGGCAGGGTAAGGGTAGAAACGTGGCTGCTAGCAGCCACTGACTGTAAATAATGGGGGAGGTGCCAGTGGGTGTCAGTGCTCAGAAAAGAAAGCATGGCTCATGGGTTAATTCGATACCTCCAAAGGAGTCAACCCCAGCAGGAATCTAACCCAGCCTTGAGTCAAAGGAAGCTTCAACATCACGTATAGGCTGAAATTTCTAAACCTAGTGGGAATGGGAAAAGGAAGGAGGGTATGGGAAGAGAATATTCTTGTAACAGAGAGATTATTGAGTAGAGGGAATCTAGCATGTCTGAGGACCATCATAGGGAGGCCAGAGATAGGAGACTTCTGCATGAGCAGAAGTTAGATCATAAAGAGTCTTGTAAGCTTTTTACTCTCTTAGGACTTAAGTGTCAGTTCAGCAGGAAAGCGTTACAGATTTTCGAAGAGAAATGAGGAACGTGATCAAATGTTTATGTTGGAAAATTATTTGAGCAACAATATGGAGAATATATTAGGCTTGGGTGAGTGATAATTAGGTGAGCAGGGTGATGGTAGTATGAACTGAAGTAGCAATAGAGAGAATGAAGATAAAGGTTGTGTGCAACTTCAGATACCCACAATAACACAGTACCTGGTTTATACTGGGGCTTCCCTGGTGGCTCAGCAATAAAGAATCTGCCTGCAATGCAGGAGACATGGGTTTGATCCCTGAGTCAGGAAGATCCCCTGGAGAAGAAAATGGCAATCCATTCCAATATTCTTGTCTGGGAAATCCCATGGACAGAGGAGCCTGGTGGGCTATAGTTTGTGGGGTTGCAAAAGGGTCGGACATGACTTAGTGCCTAAACAACAAAACTGGTTTATATTAGGATGTTTGCTGAGTAATAGCAACGCAGAGATCAGATAAACTAGAGCTGTTACCTCTAGTTCAGATATTGCTTGTTGCTTTGGTAATCAGTGATGCTAGATTGGAGGACTGGCTAGTAAATTCTGGTTGTAGGTCTGCACCAGAAGAGATAGATTAATGTTGTTTTCTCCCATCATCATTTGTAAGTGTTTGTGTTCCTTGATGTGCCAGGGAACTTCAGCATTGTAACTCAGGAAGGAGAAAAGTGTTACGGATCAGGGCAAGGCCAGAGGAGGAGTGGGGAGAAGAGGGGTGAATGGCATGGATCTTCATCCTGATTGGTCTCTGACTGAAACAAACAGAAAGAATTATTTTCCTGTGAGTCTTTGTGAGGCATGAGAGGGGGACAAGGACCAGGTGACAGCTGTTCATAGGCAATGCGGTGGGAGCCAAGCAGGAAAAAGAAAACATGGGCCTGCCGTGGGGGAATGCAGCTGTCAGAGTGTTTCAGGAGCCCACGTGGAATCCCCTTTGAGAAATATCTGGGGAGAATAGGAGGGGGCCTAAGGGGAAGAACTGAATTCCTGCTTCTGTGTCTGTGTGCTTGTGTGTGTGTGTGTGAATGAATGCAAGGAGGGTGGGGTGGAAGTTCATTTCTGTTCTTGTAATTTGGGCAAAACTGTAAGGAAACATTATTTTCTAGACTGGAGCCATGGTCATTGAACCAGACAATCAATCAATATGGGGTTAAGAAAACAAATAGAAAACACACTGGGCAAATACTTAAGCATTTTATTATTTTGTTCCCATGTCTCTTTTGTGGGAGTATTTTATTCACTCTCTGGGTCCACAGGACACTACCTTGCCAGTGTGGCCTCAGTGTGAATCTTCCTTATGCCTGAGCTGCAGAGCTGAGCTGAACCACAGATAAAGTTCCCTAAGCTCACAAGGACATTTCCTACCAATCAGGCTACATAGACCATTTCCTTTTATAAATATGATGGTGGGATCCATAGTCTTCCATTTGTTTTTAAAGACTCTCTTAAAGTAAATAATATTTATTAGTTTTTTAAAAAGCCACACTAAGTCAATATTTTAAAAAGTAATTTAAGATAACATCTTGTAAATGACTGCTTAATTATGAAAAATCCTAGATACTTAGTAAAAAAACTGACGATAAAATATTTGATCGGAAATTTCCATTCAGGTTACAAGAATGAAGTTGGTGCATTTAATTTATGTTCTATCCCCTGATAGGTAGAAATGCTTTTTCTATAAGTCAGAAAAAATCCTTGAGTGCCCTTTCTACATCCCTTGGACTCTACTATTTCAGTAAACTTCAAGATTTCCAAATACTTTTATCTATCTCTATGCCTGAGAACTTTCTCCAAAACTGAGATGAGCTGCCACTGAGCAGGCAGGAAGTACTGGATAATTAATACTATTCAGGAACAGACCTCAATAAATGACTCATAGGGATTGGTGTGTAAATACTCTAGTTCCATCTTCTTTGGGTAGGATAATTCTGACACCATGTTTTAAATAGTTTCCTTGTGGGATTAAGCTCCAGCATCACCCACAATGGTAGCAGACATAATGATCCACTCTCAAATTAATCAAACAAATAGGCCATTAGACTGAGGTGGTTCTAAGGCCTTAAAAGTGTATGTAAGTCGACCAAGACCTCAGTCTGTAATGCCTCAAGGCCAAGAATATGAAACTAGGGACAACTAATCACAAATAGTTAATAAGTGTTGTTTAGTTGCTAAGTCATGTCCAACTCTTTTGGGATTCCATGGGCTGTAGCCGTCCAGGCTCTTCTGTCCATGAGATTTCCCGGGCAAAAATATTGGAGTGGGTTGCAATTTCCTCCTCCAGGGAATCTTCCCAACCCAGGGATCGAACCTGAGTCTCCTGCATTGGCAGGTGGATTCTTTACCATTGAGCCACAGCTGCTGCTGCTGCTAAGTCGCTTCAGTCGTGTCTGATTCTGTGCGACCCCAGAGACGGCAGCCCACCAGGCTCCCCCGTCCCTGGGATTCTCCAGGCAAGAACACTGGAGTGGGTTGCCATTTCCTTCTCCAGTGCATGAAAGTGAAGTCAGTCAGTCATGTCCGACCCTTAGCGACCCCATGGACTGCAGCCTACCAGACTCCTCTGTCCATGGGATTTTCCAGGCAAGAGTACTGGAGTGGAGTGCCATTGCCTTCTCCAACTGAGCCACTAGGGAAGCCCAAATAGTCAATTAGGCTTTTCCAAAAACACAACAACTTCGTATTAGTTGCTCAGTCGTGTCCGACTCTTTGTGACCCCATGAACTGCAGCCCGCCAGGCTCCTCTGTCCATGGAATTCTCTAGGCAAAAATACTGGAGTGGGTTGCCATTTCCTTCTCCAGGGGACCTTCCCAACTGTACATAAAGGAGACTTCATTAATGTGCATTACAGGATACCCCAGGTTAACCTGTTATAGAAAACTGCCTCTTTTTTTTTATTTTTTTTTGAAAACTGCCTCTTGAGTCTTTGAATTCTATACCAATTCTACACCTCTGGTTGGCTGATTGCTTGTTTCTTTATTTAGGTTTTAAGGTGAATGACCTGGGAATATTTGTTTCCATCAACCCAATTGTGAATCTAAAGGCACCGTTGAAATGTCTGTTTTTCTTGCTATCCTCAGAAGAGACTGCTGCACATCTACTCCATGATTCTCCTTCTTTTCAGCTTACAATATAAATAGCTTATTATTTTTCGCAACCTATGTTTTATAATACAACAACTTAAGTTATGCCAAATCAAATAATTTCTTTGCTTCGCTTTTGTCTTTTCTCTGTAGAAGTCTTTCCCCTAGTTCCTGTCAGTAGAGCACTCCTAACCACTTCTGTTTTGGCACTATTGAATTCAAATCAATTTTTGCCCAGATAAATTCTTGAAATGTTTAATGTGCCTCTGCTTATCTTTCAACAAACTGCTGTTAGCTGCCTTATGTGGGGGAGGAAAAATTGTCCCTTCTAACCTTCTAGTTTCTGTGGCTGGTCTAAGAATTTAAAAGACAGATTAACAGGGGAATGTTTTAAAATTACTTACCCTTGCACCAGAGTAGGGAAAGGGGTTTGGACTTGTGAGGGGCTGCTGGGGGAGGAGGCAATTCTCTGGAAGCCAAGAGGAAACGCATGATAAATAAAGTTTGCCTGGCTTTACAGATGTCTCTTAAGTGAAAAAAGAAAAAAAAAAAAACAAAAAACCTCTAATCTCTGGCAGTAGCTCTCTTCCTGAAACAAGTACTCTTTCTAATGGAAATTTGTTTTTTAAATGTAGAATTCCCTCAGAAATGGGAAAATTTTTACTTTCTTTTTGGCATCTAAAGAGGAGGTAAAATACTTCTATTGAGTCTGGTGGGTCTTGATTGCTTTCAGCTCAAAATATCCATCTACCGAAGGGGCATGTATCAGGGTGGCATGTTCTGAGCCCCTTCACTTCAATTGTCTGAGTCACTTCCTCACTTCCTTTCCAGTGGTCCTCGTACCTCCAAGATAAGCTACTGTGCTCTAATTCTTGTCTAAGATCTACTTCTGGGGAATCCCAACCCAGACAAGGCGGTTTGTTTAAAACGGGATTGTTCTCCTATTGCAAATTCTGGTAGATGCTGGTTGAGTATCAAAGCATACTTTTCACACTATTAGAAAGATAACAGTCATACAATAGATAACTTGTGTCAAGGTTTTATTTAATTCATTTATAGCAGAATAATAACGCTGACTCAATGTAATGATATATCTGCAGTAGAAAAAGGATTGCTGAATAGATGGCTAAATTAGATGTAAAATTAGTTAATCCTGCAGCAGGGCAATAACACCCTAACCCTTGAGGTGTATTATCAACCAGAGGAACAAACATCATCATAGCATCAGATTTTCTACAGAGATAGAAAGCTCTAACTTTACAGATTTCTAAGAGGTCTGAGCCACCAGTCAATTGGTTGTGCAGGGGAGCAAAATTTGTCATCACAAGTTCTGTCTCTTTGGTATGAGGATTAATTTTGGCTGATAATTTTTAAGGCCCCAAAGACTCAGGGATCTTCGATCTTCCTCCCAACTGCCTAAAAGAAGGTAGGTAGAGTACCTATTCCAGGAAGTAAACTATTATCATAGGTAACTACAATGTGAACTAGGTTCTGTGGATATAGTTATAACTATAAGGAAGAACCCAGCAAAGTCTGTTTGCTAAAATTTCTTTCTGCATCTCATTGTCTCTGCATAGCCTAGCAAATATTTGTTTGTCAAACATACGCTTTTCGATCTTCATAAAATTGCCTTTCCTGCCTTTGAAGCTCAAACTCTACTCCTAACATCCTCTTTTGTCTTAAGCTGAAGAAGGTATTTAAGGTTAGGGCTTTGGCCATTTTGGCAGGTTACTAGCTTCTCCTGGGTCTCTCCTGTATCCATGTTATTAAATTTTTGCTTGATTTTCTCCTGTTTATCTGTCTCATGTCAATTTACTTCTCAGACCAACCAGAAGAACCTAGGAGGGTAGAGGAAAATGTCTTCCTTCCCAGCAGTAATAGTAAGTCAAATAATGTTACACATCGGATGGACTTATTAGAAAATGCCTGAGCATGATCAAAATGTCACTCAATATATATTTTTTTTTTTTACTTATTTCCAAGTTTAGAATCATTTTTATGAACAACAGGAGAATTTTAAGGTTTTTCATAAGTGATCTATGGATTAATGAATGCAATATTCTTAGTAGATCAGTAAGTTGTAAAATATACATGTTTTAAAGTACTTTAAAATATTAATTTTACTTGTTTGGGACCAAAATATGTTTTTAAGACATTTTGAAAATAAGAGATGCTGCACATTTCAATATAGATTTTTAAAAATGGAACATAGGCTATCAAAAACAAACTTCCCCTAATCTAGGTGTTGTTTTTTTCTGTTTTAATTTTTATTAAGTGTATCTAATATTTTGGTGAGAAATGTTAGTTGCTCAGTCATGTCCTACTCTTCGGGACCCCATGTACTGTAGTTCTCCACGCTCCTCTGTCCATGGGATTCTCCACCAAGAGTGGATTGACATTCCCTTCTCCAGAGGATCTTCCAGATCGAGGGATCGAAGTCGCCTCTCCTGCATTGCAGGCAGATTTTTTTTTACCGTCTGAGCTACAGGGAAGTCCATATTTGGTGAAATTATCTATAAATTCTAGATCTGGAAATTGGTTACAGATGTACTGTCCCCAGATTTCCCTTACTGGTAAAGGATCTCTGTGAAAACATCAAGTATACTAGTTTTAAAAACAATGCAATAGACCCAAAATGGAGTCAGTTGTGCTGAACCTAATGACACCAAACCTAAACTTAGTTTCAGCATCTCCCAGAAATGGGATCTTAAACCAATCCATCAGGAACCACCTAATCATTGCACTAGATAATTTGCTTGAAAGACTCCTGTCATACCCTAAAGGAAAGTAAGCTGGTAGTAATCAATCCACTACTTTTTTTGGGGTGGTGGTTGTGGGCGGGGGCTAGTAAAACATCCTTGTTGCTACTCCTTTCTGTTTATAAAAGTGTTTCAACTTCTACAGCTCCTTGGAGCTCCTTTCTCCGTGCTACATTACATGCTACTCCATTCATGAATCACTGAATAAAGCCAGTAAAATCTCTATAGAGGCCTAAAAGTAAATAAATAACACAGGGTGTTTATCACCAGCCTCTGAAAATTGTAGTTCTTTTGGTTTTGTCTTAAAAGAATCTGAATGGACTTTTTTAAGGTCATGATACTTTTTTCCCCTCCCATATCAAATTGTGATTAATGATGTAAAAAAGACAAAGATAATCTTCTTTCCACTCTATTGTTAGAGAACCCTGAAGGATGGTCCCATTATCAGCTAACAAGATCCACCAGCAACACTCCATTTGCAAACTCAGAACAAATAAGCAAGGAGCACCCTCTGCTCTTCCACACCAGGGGATTTGGAGTGGAAAACCTCTGCATAGTTTCAGGAATTAAGAGGAGGTAGTGTCAGAGACATTCTCAAAGCCTGAGCTCAAATGGGCTCCTCTCTTCAGAGTTCTCTTTGAAAGCCAGTGTCTCTGAATGCTGGCAGGAGACAGGAGCATTCTCTTTTTGTAAATGGAATGACCTGATTTTTATCTCTAGTTGAATTCCAGGAGGAAGCATGATGTCATTTCAACCACTGGCCAGCAAACTTCTTGCTTAATGAGCATTTTGAACTTACTGGCAGCCAAGAAGGCCTTTGTTTACAGTGCTTCCAAGCAGAGGTCAAAGATCCTGTTTCTCGGGCTCTAAGAAACAGAGAGACAGGCTTGCTAACCAGCCCCTATCAGCACGTAAGTTTCAGACAATGGCAGACAGAGAAATACAGAGGGCTTCCCAAAAGGTTATACAGTCTAAGAGGCCGATAGGCAAGGAGACAGAAGGAGCTGGAATGCCATCAAAGACAGGTTTTCTGCCTCATTATGGTGCATAAGTCATCCGTATCTGACCCTGAGTAGGGGCCGAGTTTCAGGCCAGCAACCTGTGGCAGGTGTGCACCAGCCCCCCGTCCCCCTCACTAACTCCTGCTCTGTCCCTTCCCTTCCTCCCCCTCCCCCAGATTCCCTCAGCTGTTTGAGCAGTTGCAAAGGGCTTGGACAGTCTCCACCCACTGGCAGCTGTTGAAATGTATTCTGTGGGTGGAAGCAGATCTCTGGAACTCTGGTTACTAACTACCGAGGGCAATACCAGCAATACAAGCAGAGAAAAGGAGCTGTGGATTGTGAAGGGGTCTTTTGGGCCTAGAAAAGAGAACAACAGTCTCAAAGGCCCCTTGCTGAATCATCTAACTTCGGAGAAAACAAAGCATAACTTTAGTTCCATCCTGATGCTCCAGGCCAGTTGCATCTATCTGGGACTTATCACCCCCTGTCCGGAAACCTACCACCCCCTCCACCCGCCCAGAAGACTTATCACCCCCTGCCCAACTACAAGTGTCATCTCAACAAAAGAATACTCAAAATATCCCTCCTGATTGACGTTTCCCTTACCGCTTCCACAAACCTCCCTATAAGTATGAAGCCTCCCTGATCCCTCTCGGCGCTCAGCCTGGTCGTTAGGCCGACTGTCGCCCCTCCTTGCCTGAATAAAGGTAACCTACTTCTGTTGAGGTCGTCTTTCCTTTTCTGCCTCGCCAGAACTATGCCTTACAGATTGATTCCTGCTGTGATGCCTAATAAATTATATATCAGGCAAAAAGGAAAGCACAGTGAAGCCCATTTTCCAATAGAAATAGAAATTTTTCACTTTGAAAAAAGAACAGCATTGTTGAATTGACATACAAAAAAACTGAGCATGGTTAAATTGTACAGTTTGATGAGTTTTGACATATGTATATGTTTGTGAAAATCCATCACCACAATCAGGATTGTCAGCTCCAAAACTTTCTTCCTGTCTCTCTGTAACCTTCCTTTCTGCCGCCAGCCCTTCCCCACTCCATTTTCCCCATCCCCCTGTGACCATAGCTGCTTTCTGTCACTAAAGGTTGTTTTGGATTCCCTAGAGTTTTATGTAAGTGAACTTATATGCTCCTTTTTACCCAGCTTCCTGCACTCAGCATGCTATCCATGCTGTGGTATGGTGTTCATTCTTTTTATTGCCAAGTAGTATTCCATTCAGGGCTAGATCACAATTTGCCTATTCATCTATTGATAGACATTTGGGTTGTTTCCAGTTTGGGGTTATTACACCAAATCTACTATGGACATTTATGTATCAGTCTTAGTATAGACGCATACTTTATCTCGAGTAAATATCTAGGAGTGAAATGGTTGAGTCACATGGTTTATATTTAACTTTTAAATATACTGCCAAAGGGGTTGTACTATTTACATCGCTCCCTCACCCCAGGAGTGTATGAGGTCCCAGTTCTTCTATATCCTCATCAACAATTGGTATGGTCAGTTTTAAAATTTTTGGATGTAGTAAAATAGGTGTGCATTTATCTTTTAAATTCTAGATGTGAATTAAAAGTGATTTAGGCCCACCATGATAGTACTCTAATATTCTATATTTGTCTGTATATTTATCTTTACCAGAGAGCTTTCTATTTCCCTACACTTTCATGCTGCCATCTAGCATCCTTTTATTTTAACTTGAAGGACTCCCTTATAGCAATTCTTGTAAAGGCAGATCTAGTGATGGTGAATACCTTAGCTTTTGTTTATCTAGGAAATTATTTCTCCTTTAATTTTGAAGGATAGTTTTACCAGATACAGTATTCTTTGTTGGTAGTTGTTTTTAATTTCAGCCCTTTGAATATGTCATTTCACTCCCTTCTGGCCTGAAATACTTCTGCTGAGAAATCTGCTCATAATCTTAAGGGAGCTCCCTTATAAGTGATGAGTCACTTTCTCAAGAAGCAACTTATCACCTACAAGGGAGCTTCCAAGATAAATGAAAGCTGAGGGGGTTTAGCATCACCAGACCAGTCGATGCAGTTTAAATTAGCTTTTCTTACTCATTTTGATGTTGTTTTTCTTGGTTTAGAACTTGCCTCAGGTACCATAACTTCCAAACTGATTCTGGAGTTTTCATACAGGCTTTTTTGACTATATATTGTTGTTTAGTCAGTATCTCTACTGAGGGACAAAGTCTGGGGCTTCCTATTCTGCCATTTTGCTTAAGTCACTTCATAACCTATGCAATATTTTAAAAAATGTTTAACCTGAATCTAAACATGAGGAAAGAAACAAATCCAGGGACAATCTGAAAACACTTAGTATGAATATTTGAAAAATAGTAATGTCATAAAAGTCCCTCCCCACCCCCCTGCAAGAAAAAAGCAGAGAGAGTGCTTAAAGAAAAGAGGTATGGCAGTCGATGAAGTGCATGAAGCTTGATGGATTCTGAATTTCTTTTAAACCATAAAAATCATTTTGTGTATAATGAGGAAATCTGGACTATGTACTATTTACATAAAATCAATGATAAATGTCTTAGGTGTGATAATTGTATGGTGAGTATATAGAAGAATGTCCTTGCTCCTAAGAATTGTGTGTTGAAATATTTAAGAGGAAAGTGTTATGATGTCTGTAGCACACATACACGAATGAACAAATTTATGACAAAACATTAACTCTTGGTGAACCTATACTAAGGTTATAAAAATATTCTTTAAACTTTTTATAGGCTTAATTTCAAAATAAAAAGTTGGGGGAGAACCCTATGAGACATTATTCTTATCACCTCTACTTTACAGATAAGAAAACTGAGGTTCACAGTGATTAAGGAGCTTACTCTAGGTCACACGGTAGCAAAGCTGGGAATTCAACTTCAGTAGATTCATGCAATGTTTATATTTTATTAAAGTGAATCCACAGCACTTAAGGTTGAAATTGTTGCCATTTTTCATAGAGAAGGAATCTGAGGCCCAGAAGTGAGGTGGAACCGCCAGGATCAGCATAGGAGGCTGAACCAGAGCATCAGCCAAGGGTTTTCCTCGGGGGTTGGTACTCATTCCATTACGTGTTGCTGAGAGAATGAGGGTGAGAGAGGAACTGATTGAATGATTGATTGGACAGGGCTAAAAGCCTTAAAATTTCTCTCCCCGATAAACTCCCCATCCTTTTCTCTGACAAATATTTTAGTAAGATCTGGGATGGGGCCAGTCATGAGGTAAGTCAACTCTCGGCTCAGTTTACAGTCTGATGCCTCCTACATGTGTTCTGTTCTCTTCGCCTGCCCCCTCTCCTCCCGTCCCCTGCCCCCAGTCTCCTAACATTCTCTCTGTCTGCCTGTCTGTCTCTTTCTCACGTACTCAGTCCTGCAAGCCTTGTGTGTGTGTGTGCGTGCTAAGTCACTTTAGTCGTGTCTGACTGTCTGCAATCCTGTGGACTATAGCCCACCAGGCTCATCATTAAGGCTTCATTTTAAACTCCATTTACTTCAGGAAACTTTTCTTAACCCTCAAAGGCCCTTGCCCCATAACCATCCCTATAGGTTAAGATCCCGTTTCTTTCAGAGTTCCCTGTTATCATGGTTAATATTTATTGGGCACAAATTATGAGCATTTAACATGCACAAACTCATATAATCCTCAAAATTTGTAAGATCTATAGCATCTATATCATCCCTGAGGTGAAAGTGAAAGTCCCTCAGTAGTGTCTGACTCTTTGTGACCCCATGAACTATATAGTTCATGGAATTCTCCAGGCCAGAATACTGGAGTGGGTAGCCTTTTCTTTCTCCAGGGGACCTTCTCAACCCAGGGATCAAACCCAGGTCTCCTGCATTGCAGGCAGAGTCTTTACCACCTGAGCCACAAGGGAAGCCTAATATTACCCCTAATTTATGGCAAAGAATCAAAAAGTAGAAAGGTTAATTAGCTTCCCTAAGATCACACAGCTAGTATAAATTCAAACCCAGGTATCTGGTTCAGAGCTTAAATGTTTGACCACTATGTGGTAATTGTTCTTAGCACAGGCAACAGTAGCAAGTATTTGTTTACTTCCTACTTCCCTGTCTTCCCTGTGTAACTGAAAGCTCTGCAGGTTGCTCACTAGTATTTCCTAGCACCGAGCCTGGGGCCTGGTATCCCTTGGGCCCAATAAGTATTTGTTGAATGAACGGTAATTCAGGTAGGATGATGGGGAGAGCAAGGCATCAGGAGCCAAACACACCCGAGTTTATCCCTTGGCCCCTTACCCATGAGGTGATTGTGGACAGGTCAGTTGACTTTTCAGTGCAGTAGTTTTTGCATCTGAAATGAAAATGGGAATTAAATTATTGTGTGAATTTTTGCATCTGTGTGGAAAAACTATGTGATGAACTGAACCCCTGCATACATGTCAGTTCAGATGGCTTATATGCCTGACGAGTAACAGGAGTTTGGTTCTTTATACTTCCTAAAGAGAAACCAGGGGGCGCCTGTGTCCTGAAAAAAGTCACTCCCTGCCTACACCAAGCAGACTTCCAGAATGAGCCTGAAATTCTAAGTCAGGCCCCAAGAGGCATGATGGAGCACTGGCCAAAGTGCCCACCTCAGCTCCTTGCTTTGTGAGCTGTTTAGGGTGTGAGACTCAGAGGGTCCATGTGGAACCCAGGGCTGTACCTGGTGAGAATGCAGTGCATGAGGATAGTGCGGGCGGAGCCCAGAAGTAGGGATGGAGGGGCTGTGAAACCACTGTCCCCGCTCATGCACACATCACCCAACCCCAAGGAAGGACTTGACAGATTGAGGACTCCGCTGACAGGGATGCTGGGCGCGCTGTGAACTCTGTTCCCTACACACGCCCTCTTCTAGCTGTCCACGGGCCACTGCCTTACCTTCAGACACGGGGGGAAGCTCAGGGCCAGCAGGCGGCTGTGAGGAATGACGTGATTAGGCCCATCCTGAATGCTGTTGGGGAAGTAAGGAAAGCCAAGAAATCCCAGAAAGGCTTGGGTTGTATAATGCCTAGAAGTAAAGCTAGCTCTTAAAACATATTTCTTAGGTGTCTATGTCTATGAATCTTAGATTCCTTGTAAGTTTCGCAGGATCCTAGAATGATGATTAAACAGAAGCTTTGTGAAGACTAAGAGAAGAAAGTGGCACCACTCTGAGCCAGGATGAACATGGCAGGAACAAATGATGCCTTTGTTAAAGAGGTTGGCTACAGACCATGGAAAGGTGCAGACTTCCAGGCAGATGGAGATTTCGGAGTTGGGTAAGACTTCCTGAAGGATTTTGGGAGATAAATGTGGATTGGATACAGCTGTCTGCCCACCCCTGGGCTAGATGATAGGAATATATAGACATATAAGCACAGTTCTTGCCCTCAAGAAGGTTAATTGAGTGGATTTGTTTTCAGATTAATTCTGAGCAGTTAAAAATATCACAAGGTGGGAGTATAATGAGGAGTTAACTGGGTTCCTATTTCTAGTGTAGTGCTATCCCTTTAAAAATCAAAGGTATGCAGACACAGAAGTCATGACAATTTTTAGGTGACAAAAACTTGGGAGTGGTAACTGGAAGGTTGGAAATCTGAATCTATACCTTTAAAAAGTTCTGACAGATCTATTTTTAATTTTTTTTGAGCTTCCTTATCATTTTAACAAGTGTCAGAATAATTTTTTCTTTAACACCATGCCCCATAATTGTGGGTATTTTTTTGAGTGTTGCCATCAGCTTATTTGTCCCTCTTCCTTCTTGAGAATTCATCTACTCCTGTTGTTTAAAATCTCTTACTTCTTTTAACCTTGGTATCTCAGTTGCATCTTGGCTCTCTCCCTTGAACTTAGAAAAATGGGACATAGGATAAGAGACCTAAAATTTTTTGATCAGTGCTTTACCTATGTTATCCCATCTAATTACCAAAAGAACCCTGTTTTGTTTGGGTATTAGCATACTCATTTTTCAGATGTGGACATGGAGGCTCAGAGAGCCCAGAGACAGACATTTATAGAAAGACAGCTTGATGACTTGCACTTAGGTCTTTTGGACCCTCTTCCTGGACTTCTCCCACCACAGTGCTAATGCATCTCTCTTAGAATGCATGGTCTGTTTTGGGCATTGATTCATTCATGCTATTCATTTACTTAGGCACTAACATTGCATACCTATAGGAGCTACTCTAGGGAGTGAGGATAAAGAAATGAATGGGGTATAGCCCTTTCTTTTTGAACGTGACCGTCTAGTAGAGGGGACTAAGGCAGATGATAGTACAAGGTGCCATGCTGTGTAATGAACAGTTTACCTTAGATACCCAAGGAGGTAATTAGGAAGGATGTTGTTGGGGTCTTGGATAAGGAATGGAAATTTGAACTCCCATTCTAATACAGTTGTGAATTTATTTTGCTTTTCATGTTTGTATGTCATTTTCCTCTCCATTACATGTACTGGCATGAAAATTTTAGTCACTCAGTTGTGTCTGATTCTTTGTGACCCCCTCGACTATAGCCTGCCAGGATCCTCTGTCAATGAAATTCTCCAGGCAAGAATACTGGAGTGGGTAGCCATTCCCTTCTCCAAGGGATCTTCCCGACCCAGGGATCAAACCCATGTCTTCTACATTGCAGGCGGATTCTTTACCATCTGAACTGGAGAAGCCCAAGGGGCATTGTAGGCCCTCAAATTATTGATGCAGGAAAGCTTTGAACAGGACTATGGCTGGAATGCAGTGAAGTAGCCACACTTGTTTCTTACATAAAAATCTCAATACATCAAGCATTCGGTTGTTCATTACCTACACCGGACTCCTTCTCAGTGTAACGTTTCCTTTCTTTTTTGTAAGGGAAGAAATTATGTACTAGGGAAGTTTAATGACTCATGTAAGGTCACCCAGCATTCAGTGTCAAAACACCAAGCGGGGTCTGCTCAGCAGGCTCCCAATCCCTGGGGACTCACCTTTGTAACAGCCAACATCTGAATGCACGTGTTTCTTCAAGGAACAGTGGAAGATAAAGCCTGGGCAAGAACAGATGTGTTTCATCACTGCTGGTGATAGAAGGGTCCACAAAAGTGCATCCAGCATTGAGATGCTAATGGCTTATTTGGATCTCGCAATTCAGCCAATTTCTTACCACCTGGATGTTAATAGCTGCAATTAGTTATCCACCTTGGCCTGACCCTGGGAAAATCTCCCAGGTGCTCTCCCGCCCTACAGACAGCACTTTGCTGCCAAAGAGAAAATGCCATTTCTTGTCACTGGATTCATAGAAGGGGAGCAATTCTTTCTAATAGGCCAGGAATCTGAACTTTCATAAAAGGCACCTTATCTCCCTGACTTTCTCATATGTCTTCATCTGTTCCATCGACTCTCTTTGATGAAATATACCAGTAGGTGCTGCAAAGTGCTTTTTAATACCTTAGTAAACAGAACCTCATTACAGATAAAGTGAGAAGTCAAGTTGGACAGCTCATTTATCTTACTCAGTGTGAAATAAGGGCTATTGTTCCATTAGGTTAAAATAAAATCTCTCATGTTTCCGTCCCGATGTCTTGTTTGGGGACAGAGATGTGGGGTGGTGGGGGTGGCGTGGGGCATGAGGGAATGGCAGGGTAAGTGAGCTTCTGAAATGTTGCCCAGGAATGTGCCAGCGGAGAGAGGCCTTCTTTGGAGGAGGGATGATGGGCTTTGGAAGGAGGGGAATGGCCTAGGCAGCTGCTGCTATAGAAGTTGCTTTGCTTTGGTTTCTGTGGCCAGTTAGGAAGCAGGGGCTTGAGACAGTTAGGGATCTAATTGAGAGAGTCAGTTCAAGTCCCAGTTCAGTGCTGGCTGTGGAACTTTAATTAGCATGCCCGAGAGAAGAGAAGCAGGAGGCGGGGCCAGATGGCTAAGGATTGTGGCTGGGGCTCTAGGAGGGAGGACTTGAAAGTCTATTTGATCCTAACCTAAAGTATATGAAGAGTGTACATCTGTTCTCCTTTGGCCACTAACCATAGCAAATTTTTTTGCTGATTTTTCATGGGGATAGAGGGGAAAAGTGTAGGGGTGGAGGGTGGGGCGCAGGCTCTGGGAAAGAATGACGGTAGAGAAGGAAAGAGCAGTTTGCATGTGAGGTTCTCAGCTGCTGTGCTGATTAAGAGACTGCTTTCCTTATTTTTCCCCTCACATTCATGCTTATACTCAAAAAAAGGGGGAAAAGAAGTCCAGTTTTTGCTTCTAGACCATTAGTCTGGCAGAAGGTTAGGAGCATTGCTAGGAGATCCCTCACCCCCATTCTCACAACTTTTACCTCTGACTTTTTCTAGTTTGCTTGAATCAGATAAAATCTAGCCTAAGATATCTGTTACATTAAAAAAGAAAAGGCAGCCAGAATGAAGCCCCAAGTTCTGGTTTATTCATCTGATGTGTCAGACTTTCCACTCTTGCCCTCATTGCTAATTCTTGTGTTAATAATGATATCCAGGGTTATTAGTACTGGTATTCAATCAGCAGACATTTGGTCCTGTTGAAAATGTCCATGGGGAGGCATATGCTGCTGCTGCTGCTGCTAAGTCACTTCTGTTGTGTCCGACTCTGTGTGACCCTAGAGATGGTAGCCCACCAGGCTCCCCCGTCCCTGGGATTCTCCAGGCAAGAATACTGGAGTGGGTTGCCATTTCCTTCTCCAGTGCATAAAGGTGAGAAGTGAAAGTGAAGTCGCTCAGTCGTGTCTGACTCCTAGCGACCCCATGGACTGCAGCCTGTCAGGCTCCGCCGTCCATGGGATTTTCCAGGCAAGAATACTAGAGTGGGTTGCCATTGCCTTCTCTGGGGAGGCATTTGGTCTATGCCAAAATGTTTTTGATATTTGGTCCTGTCCAAAACCATCTGGCATGAACCAAATACACTCATGGACATTTTGGACAGGACCAAATTTCAAGGGCCTTTGGCATGGAGCAAATGTATTATGGATCAAATGTCTTATAGACATTTGGACAAGACCAAGTGTCCTGCAAGTCTTGTATTCCACTCTTCATACCATGACTTTTTAAAAAAAAAAAAATAATTTGTGTAGATTAAAAAATACAAACTATTCATTTGTTTCTTCAAATTTTTCTTTTTAGCCTTTGAGAAATGTATGAAATTATTGCCAAAGGGTGTTTTGATTTGGTTTCTGATTAGGTTATTAAAATAAGATTAGCTTCTCTGATGAGGTTAGTAAAATAAAATTATTTTCTCTAGCCTTCCTTTCCATCACAGGATAGCTGAACACCCCTGGTGCTTCCAACCCCTGGTTGGAAGGACAGCAGCCTCCCTGTCAGCTAGCCCACAGGACCAAAAGTGAAAACTGAAGCAACTATCACCATATCAAAACCCAAGTCCAGATCACTTCCCTGTCCCAGAAGTTCCAGAACCCTATCCCAAATCTGCCTCTCTCCAGTCCTCAGCAAAGAGAAATGATTTAGAAATCACTTGGGATACTTTACTCATCATGTATGTGACTTCCCTGTTGGTTCAGATGGTAGAGTCCATCTGCAGTGCAGGAAACCTGAGTTCGATTCCTGGGTCAGAAAGATCCCCTAACAGGCAAGTTTGGCTTTGGAGTACAAAATGAAGCAGGGCAAAGGCTAACGGAGAAAGGAATGGCTACCCAGTCTAGTTTTCTTGCCTGGAGAATTCCAACAGAGGAGCTTGGCAGGCTATTGTCCATGGGGTTGCAAAGAGTCTGACACAGCTGAGAGGCTTTCACTTTCAGCCGTCATGTATAATAGAGCACTTTTTACACTTTTGACCTGTGCACGATCACTTACCTGTCCCTGTTTTCCACTTTATATTTTACAAATATAAAGTCTAGTATATGTAATTCATACAAAGATGACATGACATAAAAAGCCACACTTCAAGTAAACAGCTAAGTTAAAAAATATTTTTCTTTAAATCATGGGGTCGCTGCAGCCAACAGAGAACATCTGAAATCTCAGTCCCAGAAATAATAATGTTTCTTTTATTTAGTAGGTAAATCATTTCCATGCTAAAAGTCCATATGAAGTCCTTCATGATGGACACTACTGGTTGCATACCCGGTACCCACTCCTTGCTTCCTTGTTATGAGAACCCTGCTTTTCTTTTCAGGTATCTACTCTTCCTCTGTATTGCTTGGCAGAGTGCATCCTCAGCTCCTAGAAATATCCTATTGGATCCCAAGTTAATTATGATAATCCCATTGCACTTTCTGGTGCTTGGTTTATAAATGACTGGAGAAAGTTGAAACAAGTGTCCTTGTAAAATGGGACTTATCGCAAAAGGACTGAACCTAAATGCAATTTTAAGGGAAGGAAGAAGATACTCTTTAGGGCACTAACCAGACATTAGGTAAAAGCAGAGATTTTTTTCAAGCTGGTGAGGTCAGCATGGATCTTAATTTATTTCTCATGCTTTGCTTAGACAAGATAATGCACTTAGTACTGCTTGGTTGGTCTCAAATGCTTGGCCGGCTCTCAAAGACCATTTGATTTGGGGAAAGGATAGAACAGGGTGTTCCCAGGCAGCCTTATCAGGACCAGACAGTACTCAAAACTGCAGCCTCAATTGTGTATGTGCCTTTTGTGAAAGCTTTAAAAGGCTGGATCTGCTTACAGAGCCATTAACGACAGGGTCCCCAAAGTCACCTTACGGGGATGGCTGTGTATCTGTCTCCTAAGTGCACACCAGTCATTAAGCAAGGGTTTTTCAATCTTAACCATTTCTACCCCATGACATACTTAATAGATGCGAGCAGAATTACCAAAACTGTGTGGAAATTCAATGATATCTACTCTGAAACGGGATGGTCATAGGAAGCAACTTACAGGAAGTGAGACTTTTCATCCTCACATTCACTCATGAACTAAATTTTCTCAACCAGTTTTCCTCATTTGAACCACAACACACAAGTGATTTGAGTGACTGTTTTCTCAAATATTTTCTCATTCCAAGAATGGTATATAGCCAGTGCCATTCTTGATGCATGGGAGAGAAGTTAATTCAAAGAGTGGATGGTGGGACATTAGGACCTAATCCTCTCATGGAATTGCATGCAGTTCATTTATATTTATTGTGTGCCTACTGTATGCAAGGTACCACTCTTACAGGTGTCGGTTATACAGTAGTAGACAAAACAAAGTCCCTGCCCGCATGGAGCTTCCACTCTAGTGGAGGATTCAGATTCAGGATAGATGAAGATGTGAAAGTGAAGTAGCTCAGTCGTGTCCGACTCTTTGCAACCCCCTCCATGGGATTCTCCAGGCAAGAATACTAGAGTGGGTTGCCATTTCCTTCTCCATGGGATCTTCCCTACCCAGGGATCAAACCTGGGTCTCCTGCATTGCAGGCAGACGCTTTAACCTCTGAGCCACAAAATCTAAATATATAATGTATATGCTATATACGTGAAGAAAAGATGGAATCTGAATAGCAAAAGGAAAGAAGAGGTCATTTTACATGGCCAGGGGAAGACAGGCCATTTGGAAATGAATTAAGGGATCTCTCTCCAACTGGAAGGGCTAAAAGGGCAGGTTGGCCCCCAACTCTGACCACCAAACCTCATAATTTTTAAGCTTTCTTGTCCTCAGGGCCATGGTCAGACAACACCTTTAAGGGGGCAGATGGTCCTGGAGTCAGGTGTCACTTAGGATCAATCATCATATAACTAAGACATATCCAATTTTTTAGCTATTATCAATTATAACTTGGTTTCCTAATTTAAATTTCTCCAAAAGCACAGCCCAAGTCAAACATTTACAGCATGTTTGATTCTGCAACCCCATGGACTATAGCCCGCCAAGGTCCTCTGTCTGTTACTCTTGATTATCCCAGCAAGAGCACTGGAGTGGGTTGCTGTTTCCTTTTCCAGGAACTTCTGTAGAGAATGTAGTTATTTGGGAAGTGATTCTAAATAGTTCCCTGAGGGGACAGAGATTGTACTGGGAGAAGGGAACAGTCAATGGAGTGTGAAATTACTGCTTTAGGCAATGGGGGCTCAACTCCACAGGGACCACTGAAGCCTACAGAACAGCTTCCAGAATTGTCCATCTACCAGATAGGAGGTTGGGACATCTGTCCAATGGCTCCAATTCTCCTTTAGTTGAGAGTTGTCTCTAGGGGCTTCAACTAAACTCCTTCTTCCAGGAGAAACTAGGTGGGCAGAGTGGGCTCCTGTGGTTTTAGAGAAAGTCTTGAGATGGAAAAACAGGGAAAGGCAGGGGTTCATGTGAGGTGAGACTGTCCATCACAGGGGCAGCTGTGGCATGGAGGATGTAATGCTGTGAAGACACATTTCTCTCACTTGCAACACTGAGTTCTGACTAATAGTTTAGGATGAGTTGAGGGACTTGAACTTCACACTTTTAGTGTTGGCACTGCACACTTCTGGAACTCAGCTTCTTCCTCTGTTAAATGAAGGAGGTGGACCACACAAGTTTTGAGGAGCCCTCTAGTGATTCTCTGACTTGAACCCACCTTTCAACTTACCATAATCATACTATGAGTTTCAGCATCAACCGCCTTGCAATCCACTCCTTCTGCTTTTTAAACAGTAGGCCACCCAGGTGGTAAGGGGGAGACTAGAATTTTTACATGGTCAGACAATACTCATTCCACTTGAAAGCACAGACCTCAAGTTACATTTTCCTCTTTCTTTAAACCATTCATTTAATAAAATTTTACTGCATGCCCACCATGTGTCAGGCACCATGTTAGACTCTGGTATACAGAAGGAAATAAAGTGACAAAGTCTCGGTCCTTTTGGAGTTTACATTCTAGTAGAGAGGGACATACAGGATGAAGGTTAGTTGTTGCTGGGGTCTTTTCTGATGACCTTCGTTGGTGCAGTAGATGTCCGCATGTCAACTTCTGCAACTTTTCTCTCTTCACAGAAGACCTTTCCCCAATCCTCTCTCCTCTGACTCTTCTATTTCTAGCTGGGGTCTTGTGAGGCAGGTTGTACTTTCCAAAGATGGTTATAAAAGATTTCTCCCCCCACATGATCGCCTTATAATGTGATGTCAACACTCCTCTCACTCTCTCTTCAAGAGCTGGGGACTGTGCTCTCTCCCTCTGAATGGGTGGGTTTGTGACACTGGGAAAAATGATGTTATTTGACTTCTGTGGCTAAGTCACTAAGGGTAATGAAGCCAGTCAGGACCTTGACAGATATTTGCACACCCCTGTTCTCACTAAAGTTCTTCCCAATATCCAAGAGGTGGGAACAACCCAAATGTCCAGCAACTAAAGAATGGATAAACAAAATGTGGTACTTTTGTAGAATGGAATATTATTCAACCTTAAAAAGGAAAGACTTACATGAAGTACATAGAATAATCAAATTCATAAAATAGAAAGTAGGATGATGGTTATTAAGGGCTGCAGGGAGAAGAAAATTATGAATTCTTTATTGAGTGTAGAGTTTCACTTATGCAAGATGAAAATGTTCTGGAGGTGGTTTGTACAACAATGTGAATATACTTAACACTACAGAACTGTATTCTTAAAAATAGTTAAGATGAAAATTTTTAATTTTTTTTTACCATAATTAAAAAGAAAAGGTGATACAGAGCTTCTGCCTTGCTTGCAGGGAAACTTTCACTAGAGTCCTGAGCCACCATGAAAGTTGTACAAATACCCTGAGGCTGTCATTCTGTGAGGAAGCCCAAACTTGTGTACAAAGAGGTACCACATGAACAAACCTGATACTACCTGAACAAAGATAGCTGGCCAGCCCAGCTATTCCACCTACCCATCTCACTACAATCTCATGAGAGAGGCTGAATCAGATCTGCCTAGCCAGGCTTTCTCCAAATTCCTGACCCAAAGGAAACTTGAAAAAAAACTGTTCCTTTTAGTTACTAGATTTTGGTATAATTTGTTATGCAGCAATGGCTAAGCAGACTCCTTGTCTCAATCTCTCAATCTGGCCACAGGCAGAAAGGGATTAAGTAGCTCTAGCCCATCACTGTGCAGTGGCTGATGGCCTGGCATCAGGGCCTGGCATCTCGCCCCTGGGAGCGAGAGCCCTGTATTCATCACTGCAGCAGTTATAGCATCACCCCATAGCACTGTGCTTGGTACATTTCATCTCACAGATATTCACAAAGTACCTACTCTATGCTAGGGACTGTGCTAGAACCAAATGTCTAAAGTATGCTCTTTGCTCATAAGGAGTGTAAGAGGAGACAAACATTCAACTAATAAATCGTGGTAAGTTCGATGAAGGAAAATAACCAGGTACATTTAGGAAGAATTAACAGAGGGACATCATTTAGATCGGAGGAGAGTCAGGGCAGGGGTCTCTGAGACTGGAAGGGTGAGAAGGCATTAGCCTTCCTTTCATCGGAAGAACATCGGTAAGAACAATTTAGGCACAGGAGACAGCCCTTGTGAAAGCCTGGAAGCTCCAAAGAACTTGCTGTGAATGATATACTCAGTAATGTGTGTTTGCCTGCCTCAACTTGCTCAATGGCATAGGTGTGGTCCAGGTCTGCTCCACCAGTCTCTCAACCTGTCTGAACTAGTGCTCATGGCAGGCCGTCCTCCTGCTGCCTGGCAGAAGTCCCACTGTGCAAACATATTACAAGCTTCTGCTCATGCACCTGCTAGCATCTCATTGGACAAAGCAGGTCAAATGACCAAGACTAAACACTGGGATAGAGAAATACACTCCTCCCATGGGGCTGAGAGGAAGGGGTACACATATTTTTGCAAGCAATCCAAAATGTCTGTCAAATGCCCTGTATTTCATATTATGACTGTGGCCTGGGCTCCCTCCTTTTATCTGTGCTAGCACCTTTGTAGATTATACTGGCACCAACTAGACTGTTCTTCCTGACACTTTCAGCTGTGATATTGGCTCTCGTCTGGTCCCCCCAAACATCCACGTCCATCAATCATCCCATGCCAATGCCTTGTTTGATTCTCCATCCTCATCAGTCTGCCCCATTCTGCAGCACTTAACTGCCCTTGCCAGCTGTATCCGGCTATGACAAGGAAATCTGATAAAAATGTAGGATGCTGGCAAAAATCATTTCAAGGAGATAAATTAAAGTAAAATTGCCCAGGCTGATTAAAATGCTGATGAAGAACTGAACTGGAACAGTATAATAAAACTCACTTATCTTATAGAGATGTCATGAAAATTAGCTAGTTGGTATTCATGGTCTGAATACAAAAGAAAAATTGTTATTGATTTACATATAATGTCTCTGTTGCGTCTTCCAAAAGCCTCCTCAACTAATATATAACAGGGAATGGCAAAACCAAATTTTGAGTTTAGGATTCATCCACCTTAGTTTTATTTTATATTTGCCAACTGAAAAATAACATCAGTGGTGGCAAAGATAACAATCCTCCTCCTGACAATGGGAAGGAAATAAGCAGAGAGAGCTGGCTTTGGACCGAGACATTTTAAAGAATTCCAGGGTATATCATAAAACACCATTGCGTTCATAAAGTATGGTTCATTAGGTTTTTGATGGAGCGCTTCAAGGGGCATCTGTTTTCCCTTCTCTTTTCCGCTCTCCTCCCTCCCCGAGTCCATCACCGTTAGAGACCATTTCAGAGTAAATTATGGCCTGTTCTCCAGCCTGATTATTCCGAGCCTATTTGGCTGGGCTGCCATCTTCCGCCTGCCACCCGGCATTGCTCCATCCCTCAGCTTCTTAGCCCTGACCTCTGAGAGCACAAGGACAGAGACAAGGGGAGGGACTCAAGCCAATTCATTGTGCCTCTCAGTGGTGATGCTGGTAAGAGATTTGCGGGAAAGGAGACTGGAGTTCCAGCCTTCTTAGCGGAGGTGGGAGAGGGAGGCCAAGCCTGCAGCTGCCGGTCAGCACTACCGCATATTTAGGGGCAAAACCTCTTTGCCCTCAAGCCTGCCTTTGCGATGTTACTGAGCAAGGCTTTCCAGTGTGTTTGGGATTTTTTTCAGAGTTGAATGATATTATGCTGTAATGATAATGGTCATAATTAGAAGAGGACACATTCAGTGAGTGGGTTCTAGGCACTGTTCAGAGTTCTTTAGTGAATGTTCTCATTTAATTTCCACAAAGACTCTCCAGTAACACAGCACATTGGTAGGTCACACTGGTTTCGGATCCAGACTGTCTGGACTGTAGTCTTGCTCCTAGTGCTTCTGTCCTCTATGGCCTTGGAAAGTCCTTCTCTGTGCCTCAGTTTCCTGAAGTTAATAATCAGCCTCCTGTCTAAACGTGCTAAGAAGGTCAAATGAGATAATGCACTTGGAGCAGCGTCAGATCCTTGGTAAATGTTCAGAAAGTACTAGCTACTATTACTTCCTATTGTGTACTTGCCACTGTCCTGGGACTTAAGGAGCATGAAAAAGTCTGGGATCAAAGAAATCTGGAAGTCTCCAGCAACCGTATGTTTTTCTGGGCTGCTCTAACCATTAATCCTGTTTCAGGCACATTATATTTAGGCTAAAGTGTACACTAATTTGGGACTCTCATCACTGTTTATAACATATAATGGGTTCTGAGTTTCAGAGACTTTTTGGAAAGCCCAGTTACTGAGGTGAGCTGAGTAGTCTGGGGACTGAATAAGAGAGGCGCTCATTTCTTCCACCTAATGACAAGACTAGCAAGGCTCCTACAGACCCTGAGAGTGGGGCCTCTCAGCCCATTGGAGATGTCAAAATGGTGGCACCACGTGAGGTTAAGGAGCAGGAAGAAAGGGAAAGCATTTGCTGAGTAGGAACCACCCAACTGTGCTTCATTAGTTTGTTTGGCTGCATTTGAAAAGCTGCATTCTGCCTGGGTTACAGAAAGGATAAACCTTGATTCCTATCCATTTTGAATATTGGTTAGACTCAGCAGTGTCGTTGTTCACTGGGTGAACACTCAGAGTGAAGTGAGAAGTGAACACTCACTGGAAGTCAAGAGTAAGATTTTTGGAATTAGGGAGCCCTGGGTGAAAGACCAGGCTCTGCCACTCTATTAGCCGTGTGATGGGAAAGCCTTCATTTCCCCTTTTGTAAAATGGGGGTAAGAGTGGTACTTATCTCACAGGTTGTTCAAGTGAGATACAGGTGTAAGTTGCTTTCAGCACAGTGCCTGGCATGCAGGAAGTTTGTAAATCATGACAGCTATTATTACATCATTTTTTTGGGTAAAGTTGCAAGGTTTCTGCTGATAGGACTTCTGGGAGAGGGGAAGCCGGGAAAGGGATGATGAAGGACAAGAAAGATATCCCTGCCGGCCACCTGCCCATGACCGTGGTTCATGTGATCAGTGACGTGAAGCTGCTGCAATGAAGCAAGTGACTGCAGATGGACAGGGGTCTTTCCACTGCAGCCAAGTGGGTTTCTTTAATTTTTTTTAAGATTTTTTTTTTTTTTTTTTTTTTGACGAGGACCATTTTTAAAGTCTTTATTGAGTTTGTTACAATATTGCTGCTGTTGTATGTTTTGGTTTTTTGACCTGGAGGCATGCCTGATCTTAGCTCTCTGACCAGGAATCAAACCCACACCCCTCTGCACCCCCTGTGTTGGAAGGATAAATTTTTTTTTTTTTTATCTTTTTATTTTGTGATGGGGTATAGCTGATTAGCAAGGTTTTGGTAGTTTCAGGCAAACAGTGAAGGGACTCAGCCACACATATACATATATCTGTTCTCCACCAAACCACCCCTCCCATCCAGGCTGGCACATAACATTGAGCAGAGTTCCATGTGCTACACAATAGGTCTTTGTTGGTTATCCATTTGAAACATAGCAGTGTGTACATGACCTTTCCAATGTCCCTAACTGCTCGTTCTCCCCCAGAAACCATGAGATCGTTTTCTAAGTCTGTGAGTCTCTTTCTGTTTTGTAAGTTCATTTGCAACATTTCTTTTTAGATTTCATGTATAAGTAAGTAAGTGTTAGCTGCCCAGTCGTGCCCGACTCTTTGCGACCCCATGGACTGCAGCCCCCCAGGCTCTACTGTCCATGAGATTTTCCAAGCAAGGATACTGGAGTGGGTTGCCATTTTCTTCTCCAGGGGATCTTCCCGACCCAGGGATTGAACCTGGGTCTCCTAAACTGCAGGCAGATTCTTTACTGACTGAGCTATCAGGGAAGCCAATTCCACATATAGGGTATGTCTTATGATATTTCTCCTTCTCTGTATGATTTAATTCACTCAGTGTGATACTCTCTAGGCCCATCCATGTTGCTGCAAATGGTATTATTTCATTCTTTTAATGGCTGAGTAATATTCTATTGTTTATATGTACCACATCTTTACCCATTCCTCTGTCAATGGACATTTAGGTTGCTTATATATCTTGGCTATTGTAAATGGCACTGCAATGAATATAAGGGTGCATACATGCTTTCAGATCATGCCTTTCTCTGGGTATACGCCCAGGAGGAAAATTGCAGGGTCATATGGTAGCTCTAGTTTTGGGTTTTTAAGGAACCGCCATACTGTTTTCAATAGTAGTTGTACCAATTTATATCCCCAACAACAGTGCAGGACGGTTCTCTTCTATCCACACCCTCTGGAAGGAGACATCTTAACCATTGGTCCAATAGGGAAGTCCCAGGAGGTGGGTTTCTAAGGCAGACACTTGGTTGCTAAGAGTTGAACAAGTTTCTGAGTTAGTACTAATATTTTTCCATTATTTAACCCTTAAGAAAGGATTAGTGCTAGAGAAAGGAGAGGGAAAAGGAGATGCAGCTTAGGGAATTTACTGTCTCTAGTGACTATAGGACCTTGGAAGGAGCATAGCAGGTTCACAACTTAATATCTTTACCTAAATTTTGGTTTTCTCATCTGCAGAGTGAAGACAACCAGCTCCACCTTACAGTGTTATTGCAAGAGTGAAATCAGAGAATGTGTATAAAATGTTCCATGCAATGACTGGCTTACTGTAAACAGCAATGAATGACACTTCTTTTTTTAATGGTGTGCTCTTGTCCTGCCAAACAGGGTGTATATTCTTTTTGGAGGAAACGAAGACTCTGACTAGAAAGAACAAAAAACATTATATAGATTCGTTACCTTGATAAGAGACAAATTTGTAGAGCATATTCCCTTATGGCTGAATTTTGGAACAGGCTCTTCCGATCCGTGGGCTCTTTCCCCTATTCCTGGCAACATGGTACTCTAAAAAGTTTCACTTGCTCATCAGATTACTCATTAATTATGGCCTATTTAACTGGAAAGAGTCAGTAAAATGGTATTGCATTTCAGCTTAATTTAGTAGCTTGCAGTAATATTTTGAGGACTGTCACTTACTGTTTCTGCAGGTAAGAAAGCTTTAAAGTGAAAGACAACAAAGTAGTTTTAATCACTCTGCTTTATTGAAACAGGTGCATCGGAATACCCTAGAGAGTTTGTTGAAGCACAAGATGGCTGAGTCCCACTCCCAGAGATTCTGGGGACCACCCTTTGAGAACATCTGGTTTAAGCCAAGGCTGATTTCTCTGCACTTTCAGCTGTGATAGTAGTGGGACTGAAAGATCCCTACTTGGCTTACGATACACTTTGTAGATTTTTTTTTAAGTTGCTCAAGCAGTGCTTTAGAGGTTCTTTATGTTAGGAATATTTTTTTTTTTTTCTGCCTCAAGAAAAGTTACTCAGAAGGAGTGTAGGAAATAATGGACCATTGACCATATTTTGGGGCACATATAAAAAAATTGGTCTGTGTTTCACACTGGTTAAGAGCTTGGGCTTCGGAGTTGAGAAGACAAGGAACGAGACCAAGATCTACCACTTCCTGGCTCAGTGGCTCTCCACACTGTTTTCTCATCTGGGAAATGGGGTAAAAAATACCATATTCATCACAGAGAGCCAGGCTGGGCTCCGAGTGTTATATAGCAACCTCCCACTTGCTATCTGGGTGGGATGGGAAAGTGGGGGAGGCTTAAGAGGAAGGGGATATAATATATAATAATAATATAATTATGACTGATATGCATTGTATGGTAAACACCAATACAACATTGTAAAGCAATTTTCTACCAATTAAAAAATAAGAATTAAAAAATGAAATACCTATGTTCCTCCCAGGTTTAAAGAAGGAAATGTACATAAACTGCTTAAATAAATGTCAGCAGGTTTTTCAAAGGGATGTAAAAACTCAGTATTGCTTAAGACTGTGAGAGCCACTGTTTGTATTTGTTCATAGCACCCTTTGGAGAGCCTGAGCACAAGTGAATGCATTCTCTCTGAGGTCTAGGTCAGTTGGGTCTGTGAGTCTGGCTAGAGAGGGATTCCAAAGAGTCTCTCACAAGTTATCATTCCATTTTTTCTAGAAAATTCAGATTGAAGAGTTTTGTTCTCTATAATAAAAAAAAAAACACAATAAACTCATTGGCTATTTGCTAATAGACTGTGTATGCTTTTAACTTAATGAGTAATTCGGGGTTTATCATTAGTTACTATTAATCCATGAGCAACTTTGCCTTGTTTAGAACATTTTAGGATGGATGCAAGAGCTTGAGAACTTTAGGGATCATCTGGTTTAATCCTTTCAGTTGACAGATGAGAAAATTGTGAGCCTTTGAGGTCAAGTGGATAATTTGGCTGAGGACACAACCACAAATTTAATTTCTACTGGATGCTACCTAAATGCTCTCAGAAAGAATGGCTTATGATGAACTATTCTAAAACCACAATTGTTTTAGTCTCCTGCAACATGCAATTTGTCTATATCTAACACACCATACACGAAGGTAAATTCATTTAATTTCCCAGGGTTACACTATGAAACAAATTTCACTCATCAGAAAGTTTCATGGAATAAAATAGCCATTTTATAAGTGCATTATTGAAGCTGTTTCATAACCACAACATGCAATTGGTAGCACATGCTTTGAAGACTTCCAAGTCAAAATGATCATGGGGCTTCAATGTCTCATTTTTTTCCAGGTGTAAGTATACACTGGACTGTTTTCCGAGGAATATCTTGACCCTTTCTCCAAGTGCTCATTTTTGCACCATAAGTGTCACTTTCTCTACAGATTTTCAGTTGGTTAATTTTTGGTAAAAGCAATTTCAACTCATTTTTCATGTGGTTGGTTAAAGTAAGGGATTTGTACTCCTATTCTCATAGGAGAGCTTAACTTCTAACCTTCAGCTGCCAATGTCTTATGAAAGGCTTGACAATAAGAAATATATATGGAGTTTTGCCTGAAGGTTATGTAGTTCACTCATTACTTTATAAATACTGATAGTGATGATGATGATGATAGAAATTGTTAAGAATATACTATGTGTATCTTCCCTGGTAGCTACACTGGTAAAGAATCCGCCTGCAATGCAGGAGACCCTGTTTCGATTCCTGGGTTAGGAAGATCCCTGGAGAAGGGAGTGGTTCTCCACTCCAGTATTCTGGCCAGTTGTCCCCCAAGTTCAGCATGCAACACATCACTTGAGGGCTTGTTAAAAATACCAGTTGTTTCTAATTCGGTAGGGATCTGAGAATTTACATCTCTAATAAATTCCTAAGTGATGCTGATTCTGCTGGTTTGGGTGTTCAAGAACTACTGCTTGCCATAAACATAAGAGGTAGGTGTTTCAATCTGTATTTGATAGATGAAGAAACAGGAATTGAGGTTATATAATTTGTTTAACACATAGCTAATAATTGGCGAATTGGGATTTGCAAATTTGCTTCTTTGATTTCAAAGTCTGTAATCTTAATTTCTTTGCTAGCTGGTTTTGCAATAAGACTTTCTTTCTGGGCAGAATAGTAGGATAGGACTTGATTTCTCCCAATATTGAGGTTCAAATACATTAAAAAGTGTGGAAGTTTTGAGATGGTTCTCATTAAAACCAGACTGTTGGGCAGAATCACATGACCCCTAGAGGAAATTTATCAGGAAGACAGAAATAACTAGATTGGTGAACATGTCCTTTATGTCATAGGCTATGGGACAAGGGGAATCTTGGGTCCAGCTGAACAATGTGTCCAATCATGGAATTTGCCTTCACTAGTCTTCTTTACTGGGGCTGTTCTGACAGAATTGGATTCTGTGTATAATTTGAGAGTGGTCTCGTGCTTAGGGACTTATGCTCTGAGATAGCCTCTATTGAACGTAGAGAAATGGCATCTCATTATGTCATAGTACTCTGACTTCCATTTCCATCTGAGGAAGCAGTGATCAGGCACTAGGGACTGTAGATAGTATTGATGAAAGGGATGGGGTTGGTAAGAAGCACAAGTGTCTGGGTAAGATTCTTGTCACCGTGTGACTGTACAGGCGAGGAAAACAGCTCTATTATGTAACCGGTGAAGTCCTTGAGTCATGAAGATCAACTTTACTGCCTACCATGAAAGTGAAAGTCACTTAGTCATGTCAGACTCTTTACAACCCCATGGACAATACAGTCCATGGGCTCTCCAGACCAGAATACTAGAGTGGGTAGCTGTTCCTTTCTCCAAGGGGTCTTCCCAACTCCGGGATCAAACCCAGGTCTCTGGCATTGCAGGCGGATTCTTTACCAACTGAGCCACCAGGGAAGCCCAAGAATACTGGAGTGGGTTGCCTATCCCTTCTCCAGCGGATCTTCCCAACCCAGGAATCAAACCAGGGTCTCTTTACCAGCTGAGCTACCAGGTAAGCCCACCTAACCATGAAATGGAATTAATTAAAACAGCATTCCAAACCCATTTCTGTAGAAGGCTACCTCAGAGGCCATTAGTGATCTTCCAATTTTACCACCTTACAATCATCCCACTAAAACTCAGATTCACTGCAGTGGGCACAGAAAACTTTCAAGACAACTGCGATAGGAGTATGAGATGGGGTGGAGGGTCAAACTGTCCTGGAATGAGGCTGAGAGGTGGCCCCTGAGTTCCCTCTCCACCAGCAGATAGAAGAGGATTGATTTATGGACATAAATATCCCCAGAGATTGCTAGAAATATGTAGACAAGGGGAAGCCTCCACTTTCTGATAATCTGAAAAGTGAAATCTCAGAATCACTCTATTTCAGGGTGTAAAGTGAATCATTTATTGTTTATTTCACTTTCAGGTTGATGGAGACTGCCACACAGCAGTCATGTAATGTTTAATCCCTGAAACAGGGCAAGAGTTCCGGCCTCTGAAGTTAATTCTGCTTTGGTGCATAATGTTGTCTTCAGTACCCCATTTATGAGTGCCATTCTCTGAACGGCCAGCATGATTCTATAGTGCTGACCAGAAACTTTGTTCAGGTTTTTATGTAACAGCTTATAGAAAAACCAAAATGAAATTTTTGGCCAACCCAACATATGTGAATGGACAATTTGAAGTTTGATTCATCCTTCTTTGGCTGCTGGAGTGAGTCAGATTTGCCACTTGTGAATAGCAATTGAGCAAGATTTTTTTAATCATACCTTACTGAGCATGTTACCATTTTTCCTTTGTATATTTATATACCTTTCTTCTGTTATTTGGTGTACACTTTCCTACCCATATAACCATTTTGAAAGAAGAGGGAACATGTACAGAAATGGAAAAAAGGGAGGGTAGAAAATAGGTAGAGGAGAAAGGAACATTAACCTATTTTACAGAAGACGTTTACATAGAAAAGCTTAATGATGTATTAATAAATAATCCAGTCCTAACGTGAGGTGACATCCCAATTTAACATGAAATATAGATGAGATAGCTTTACCATCTGAGCCACCAGAGAAATGCAGACCTGGGTTCAATCCCTGGGTTGGGAAGATCCCTGGAGAAGGGAATGGCTACCCACCCCAGTATTCTTCCCTGGAGAATTCCATGGACAAAGGAGCCTGGCAGGCTACCGTCCATGGGATTGCAAAGAGTTGCACATGACTGAGCGACTAACATAGATATAGCTAATCAACTGTTGTTTTGCAAAATATACAGCAGTGATGAGCAGTGTATAAAATGAACCAAACTGAGTCAATGGGAAATAATGATTGATCGATTTACTCTCAGAGAAAAGTAGACGTGCATTTTCTATGATACTGCTGTCCAAAGAGGGCAATGTTTCTTAGGGCAAAACATGTAACAGCACCAAGTATGAGTCATTACCAGATCATTTGTTGAAATTAGAATGCTGTTAGCAGCAACCTCCAGAAGGTTGCTGAAAGTCAGCTTTAGACATGCTGAGTTAGGGGACACGAAGCCCGTCCTTGAGCCCAGCTAGGTTACAGTTGAGTTACATTCATATATGTGAATAATTAATTCTGCCTGAGGGAATCCAGCATATCTTCATAGCAGAGGGAGCCTTTAAATTACTCTTAATGTGAAGGTCTTCAGGTAAGGCTGAATAGAGGAAGCTATATACAAAAGGCAGAGGCATCAAAGCACTTGGTTGTTGGGACAACTTTACAGCATTTCGTACCACTTCACTAGAACATGGAATTAGGCAGGAACATGTGCCCAGAACCCTAGGGCATCAGGCTTTCAGAAAAGTTGCTGATAGTAGCTTTTCTTCTTTCACCTCATAATTAGTCACTTCTTTGTTCTCTCACAAACCTGAAGATTCCCATAGAGCCTTCCTCCCTTATACCCCCTGTTAAGTTCTCTTACTCTTCACTTTATATTGACTGAGTAGTTCTAAGTTATAATTAACAAGTTAGATGCTAATTTCAATGTATCTGGTTCATCCAAATTTGAAAATGGGTTGGTTTGTTATGGGGTTTGTCTGCCATAATCACTGGAGTTATTACCTTTGGGACATCTCTCTTTTGGAAATACTGCTGAGAAAATTTTGTAATTCAGATACTTCTCTAAATAAATGTTACTATGAATGAATCACTTTTGTGTTCTTATTCTGCGGATGTTATTGAGGCTTAACTGATTATCACTGTCTTTACTGAGCTGAGCCCTCTGTCAGGTTCTCACAGGTGGAAGACAAGCCATCCAAAGCAAAAAGGTCAGCTGTAGGCCAAAGATGGGCTTTCAGTCAGAAGGGGAAGACTGGCATGCCTGACATGTCCAGGTCACCATTTTAGAATGTTATGATTACCATTTTGATATACTGCCATAAAAGCATAGTAGTTGAAATGTTCTATTAACCACCTGTTGGGAGTTTTATATGATTAGGTTAAATGTGTGGAAAAAATGAGACATTCTTTAAGAAGTAATTTTGTAGGAAAAGTCAGATGTACAAGGCAATGTCCATTTATTGTGACACCTTTCACAAAAGGTTTTATTTGGCAAATGGCAGTACTACTCCACTGAGGTAGATAATAGCAACTGCTCTAAAAAGCTCAGGTGGAAATTGTACTGTTATTATCTACTAGGTCCTAGGCATTCGTTCATAATATGGCTAATTCTTTTAAGCCTACAAGGTGGATTTTTATTATCCTCATTTCCACTGATGAGCAGACAGACTCAGAGGTTGACTGACAAAGCCAGGCAACTGAAAGAAAAAGCCAATGTTCTGCCTCTTTCCAAAGTTTCTACTTTTCCCTATTATGTCCATGTTCCCTAAAAGCAACAATAGGCCTGCATCAAAGTTATCACAGGATTCTAGTCTGTTTAGGATTGTTCTCCTAACTCTGTCAGCAAAAGCCAGAGAGGTGGTAGTGCTTCCAGGAGACTAAATAAAAGCAAGGGGAAAGCCAGTACTACAAACATTCCCTGCTGCTGCTGCTAAGTCGCTTCAGTCGTGTCTGACTCTGTGCGACCCCATAGATGGCAGCCACCAGGCTCCTCCGTCCCTGGGATTCTCCAGGCAAGAACACAGGAGTGGGTTGCCATTTCCTTCTCCAATACATGAAAGTGAAAAGTGAAAGTGAAGTCACTCAGTCATGTCCGACACTTAGCGACCCCATGGACTGCAGCCCACCAGGCTCCTCCATCCATGGGATTTTCCAGGCAAGAGTACTGGAGTGGGGTGCCATTGCCTTCTCTGTCAAACATTCCCTAAGTATCCCAAAACACATAAAAGAAGGTAGAAGAGTAAATGATGTCCTGTCAGAATAATTTAAGAGTGATCTTGGTTTTAATTTTGCAGGGTATTTTTATCTTCCTCTCACCCTTTACTTTTAAACTGAAGCTTCTAAAAACATTCAGTTGGAAGCCCTCCAAAAAGAAACAGTATTCTTTCTTATACTGCTGATTAAAGTATAACCTGGTAAGTTTTCTAAGGGCCAAAGTGGCAGTGACAAAAGCTTTTATAAACTGGCATACTCTACAAGAGCATTTCCACCTTCAAGAATTCACCTTAAGGAAATATTAAGAACACATAAAAGATTTAACAACACAATGTCCTTTAAAGCAGTTTATTAGTGAAAAATTGGAAACACCCTAAGAACAGCAGTTTAATAAAATGTGGCACAGGGGATGAAACACCATGCAGCCATTAAGAAAGATATAGAAACACATTCTGACACGGCAAGATAGTCATGGCACCCTCAAGTGAAAAAAAAGTTACAAAACAGTATGTACAACTTGATCCCATTTTTAAAAACCTACAAAAGCACAGAAGAATCTCTAAGTCTATACACCTAGGTAACAGTAGCACTCCCTGGATGGTGGAATTGTAAGTGATTTTTTATCTTTATATCCTTTTTTCCTCCTTTTTTATCAATGCACTTATGACTTGTATTTTTTAAAAAAGCACTTGCAATTCTTAGAAGGTCTCCTTCAAAATATGGAGAGCAGAGCTTAGCAGCCCGAGCACCAGGATGGTCATGTTAGTCTGATATGACTTTAATGACGTCAAGCTGTGACTGTGCAGAGTGGAAATGTGGGTGGTGGTAATGCTTACCCTTCTTCAGACAAACACATCCATCCCTAGAAACCCTTCACATCAATCAAGTACAGGCATTCTAAGTAGTACTGTCCTTTCTTATAGGAAGGATACCTTATACCTTCACACCCACTTGTAATGCAGCCCAGAGCAAGGCTCCTCCACACTTGAGATAAACGTTGTTGGTATACAAAAGGCAGGGAGAATTTTCAAGTGATGTCAGATAGCAGGCCTGAAGGTAAAAGGCACATTATCTTTATTCTAGTCAAGCCAGTCTCAAACTTAGGAGGGTAATCACCTAAACGGCCTGTAAAGACAGAATGCTGGGTCCTACTCCCAGAGTTGGTTTCAGTGGAACTTGGATAAGGCTTAAGAGTTGCATTTTTTTCTTTCTTTGACAAATATTGAGTATATACTCTGTGCCAGGTCTCATGCTGAGAGTTGGGAATTTAACTGTGATCCAAAGAATTAACAGTCTCAATCTCAGGAGCCTACATTCCAGAGTGACAGATACATACATACTAAACAAATAATTTAAAGTAACTAATTACAATTAGTACTAGAACACAGTAAAGATCAGAATTCAGTTTTTGTCTTGAAATGTATTTAAAAATGTTACATGGGAGAACTAAGACTAGTTTTATAGCCCCTTGAAGACAACATGTACCAAAAAAGGTACTTGGACATACAAATTAACATTTTTAGCAAGTTCCTCGGTGATGCTGATATTGCCTGTCCTGGGGAGTCTCACACTGGGAACCACTTCCCTACTGAGCAGTTTCCCATTAGGATGTGGGAGAAAGGGCAGGTGTGCTGTGGACAAATACCACACCCCCACTTCAGTCTCACCACGAGGTAAGGGTCACTTAGCCATCTGGAGAAGGGGTTGAGGCAAAGCTGTGTGGTGCTTAGTCGCTACAGTTGTGTCCGACTCGTTGCAACCGTATGGAATGTAGCTTGCCAGGCTCTTCCGTCCATGCGATTCTCCAGGCAAGAGTACTGGAGTGGGTTACCATGCCCTCCTCTAAGGGATCGAAGCCTTGCCTCTGATGTCTCCTGCACTGGCAGGCAGGTTCTTTACCACTAGCGCCACCTGGGAAGCCCCTGAGGTAGAGCTGGCTGTAGGTCACATTGCAGAGCCTCCTATTATTAAGGCTTCTCACTCAGACCTGAAGTGCTACATAATACGGAAACATATTTCAAACTTTCAGGTGTTTGGGAGCTAGGGAAGATATTTTTAAGGAATCATTTAAAAAAAGCATGGAGGCAAGCTGGACCTTCCTGGGTAAACAAAGCTGCTGCTTTTAGACCTGTGCTCCTTCATCTTCTACATGTCCTCCCAAGACCAGCTCCTCCATTTACATCCTGCTCCTTTGTTCTGATGGAGAACAGCAGACTATGAGGATGAACTCCAACCCACTAATGACCCTGGCCTCAGGCTTCCTATTTCTCACATTATTCAGAGTGAGGCACATTCCCATTTCTGAGACCTAGTCTCCTGCAATATGAATTCTTCTGATCAGCACCACAAAAACAATTTAATGCAATGACCTTTTAGGTTAATTACCTTCAGGACAAATAAAAGAGATAATCAGTTACTTCTGTTTGTAAAAAGAGCCTACAATTATTTCCAAGTTTACTATTTCATTCATATATGCATCCTTCACATTACTGTATCTTTAGATTAAGCTCAGGGCCACAGAGATTATTTAAGTAATTCTAAATTGCACCATGAATTAATAGGCTTCCCAAGGTTTTGTTCCATGCCTAAGAACCTACAGACCTTTACCTGAGTAAAAATTAAACCTATGACCTTATAAAATAAGCCCAAACCAAAATTAAATCCAAAAGACTCCAAAGAACCAAACAAAACTCCACTAAATTAAAAAACAATAAACATAAAAACAAATTTACATATTGTGCTGGATTTGTGGTGGACAAAGGCACAAAAAAAAACCTTTGAACTCTTAACATTATTGAAGGCTACTGTACATTATTGGGTTACAATAAGCAACATTCATTTGATGGAAAGCAGAAGGTTCTGATAAAAATGTACACTGACTGTGGCGAGGTTAAACCTAGATCTTGATCTGATTTAAAGAGGATGCAAGATAGAATCAATAAGGAATAGAACAGAGCATGGACAAAGAAGATGAATCTCTGATTCACAGTTGTAAACAAGGCCAACAGTCAGGAAGCTACAGAAGCTAACAAGGGGAAAAATTTTTACAGCACATTTCTACAGTGTGCCAAGCTTTCCCCCCCAAGTTATCTAACATATAAGATAGTTATAAAATCTACAGGTATAGGTTTTATAGATATTTTATTACTATTTTTAAAACTTTTTTTTTTTTTTTTCTATAAAATCCTCACAATAACCTTAAGGTGGCATAATTATTATCCCCATTTTACTACCAAGGAAATGGCAGTTTACATGACATCTGAGCTGAAGCTCAAAGAGCACAGTATGTGAAGAAGACTGGATGTGAACCCAGGACAATTTCACTCCACTACTCATATTCTTTCCCTTTTACTACTCTACTTCCCATAAGCCTAATTTACAGTTGCTATTAAAGCTGACCTGATCTTTTTGTATGATCTTCTAAAAGCCTAAATCTGGGTTTACATAATAGATGGTGCTCTGGGTTGGCCGTCGAGCTTCCTTTCTGGGGGGGAAAAGCTTCACCCAAGTGGTTTTATGGCTAACTGACCAGTGTGAGCAGCTCTGGGGATTAACAGTACGGAAATTCACAGGGTGAATCAAATCATCTTTCACAACTATAAAACTGCAGAGAAATTTGTCTCAGAATAGAAACGTAACAACTACTGTTAAAATTTGAACTGTAAACTGAATTATCAACATGTTCACCAAGCTCTCATTAAGAACTCTTAAACACCATTTTAAAACATCTTTTGTGCTTAATATTCATTTTTCAAAGTACCAAAACATGTAATTTTGACACATTACCATTTCCTAAAGAAAATAACTACACCTTTATACTTCACGTGTAAGCCAGATTGAACCACTCTGAGCTGACACAATGTTCTACGTTCTCTCAGCTCCAGGCCTGGCTTAACTTTTTCCTCTGTCTGGAACACTTCCTCTCCAAACCATCTCCCACTACCCAAATTTGAACGAGGTGACTCCCAAAGCTCCAAAGTATCACATTTTCCTTCTATCATGACATTGACTCTGTTATATGACCATTGCTTACTTATTTTTCTGTATCCTCTACCAGTCTTTAAGATCTGTAAGGGGAAGAACTTAGTGCATCTTGGTCAGGATCGTATTCCAAGCTGATCAGCATAGTGCCTAGCACCCAACAAATGTTTGATGAATGAATGAAAATGAGAGCAGAAGTCCTGACATGGTAACAATCTGCTGATTCCTAGCAATAGCCCACACAGCAATTTTCTGATTCCAAGTATATTACTAATTGTTTCATTAGTGTGTGAACTAGAGAGCCTGATCAGGATAACCTAAGTTCATTAGTAAATTTTTAAAATTTTATTTGTAGGCTTAAAGTAACCAAAAGTACACTGTTTGCATACAATTTACTCTATAACAAACACAGCTGTGCAAATCCATATTTTTATAAGGATTTCTTGTTGAATAAGAACAAATTCTCTTTACTGTACTATAACATCTTAACACATCCAATTCTGATTATGGATTAAATGGTGCCAACTGAACAATCTTAGAAACATTGGTTCAGTGAACTGAGTTTGTCCCAGATGATTTAGAATCTTAACTGCAAATGTATTAGAGAAATATGGTAATACTTCTTGAGGACTAGTTATTCTTAGAAGAAATCATTCAGTAGTGTTTAATAAAAAGCCCTCAAAATAGCTCACTGAAATAGAATACTGTCATCATTCAATGACTGCTGGAAAGTAAGGTAAACATGGTGTAACTAAATTTTGTTTATGAAAACATTCAGAAACATTTTTCACAAAAGAGGTTTATATCCTAGAGCTCTTTTTAAACCAAGTTAAAAACAAATTTTAACTTTATTCTTTGGTTATTAATTATACCTAATAAATGAGTCACTGATACCAATTCACAATAAATTTATTTTACATAAAAGAAAAAGCTTGCCATTAATGAAAAATCCAGTAGAAAACAGTTCTTCTGCTTTAACTTGGGGCTCAAAAGTAGAAGCTACGTATTAGTGAAACCTCAGTAGAAAGAGAATTTTGTAACAAAACATTCTTGGCATGAAAGCTCTAACATAACTTTTGTAATGAAATATTCACCATGCGATTTTATTGGCAGAAAGGCCAGTTTCTGATGGCTGGTATTTTCTTTTCAGTTTTTTAAGACATTAACATGAAAGATACTTAAACCTGCTTTATTAAGAGTTAACTGTATATAAATATGGTATCTTTCAATAGTCCACCTATTTAATTGAGCAGTTCTAAGTAGGTAATTGGCACCCTGCCCTTCTGGTTTCCCCTTTCACCCATTAGCCAGTCTGAATCCATTCCAACGACACTGAAAACAGTGATTACCTACAAAATAAAACATTTCCAGTTATTAACTATATTAATAAATAAATACACAGAAAACTAATCAGATTTAATTTGTTTAAGTTGTAAATTATTCACTATAAACATTTAAATATTATCATAAACAAACACATCACATTATAAACATTATCATCAATGTGAAAGATAAAGGGTTTTATTAGAGGCAGTTTTAGAAATCTAATTATTTAGCAGTTAAAAGCTTTAAATATTTCTGTGATGTTCTATTTTGTTAAAAAATAGTATTTAAAAATTTATAAAATGTTAATATAATCATCTGCAATCTATAAAAACATTCATAATAAACTATTTCTAAATAAGTAATGATGAATTTGCATTTAGTTATACTGGAAGGTTAAGTCAAACTATGACACAGTTTTCTTTTTATATCCATATTACTCACCTCATCTGCCAGAAGTGATAATTCAGTACTGTTTGCAGCATCATAATCATAGAGAACCCTGGCCTTCCGGCTGCCACTGCACTCCTTCAGGTCAGTGAGGTTGGAAGGAGAGGTGATTACTAGGCTACTTGTTGAAGTCAAGGCAGAGGAACCAATCACATTTGATGAAGCAGATGGTATAGGTGCCACAGAAGTCTGGTTGTTGTTAGAATGATAATTGGACGGAAAACTGTTGAAAAGAAAATCTCCAATTATGTATACAGGGCCAAAGTTTCTGCATATCACCACTTGGTGGCAGTATTTACCTTCTACCAACCTCCACAGGCTAAAGATTTAAAAGATGTTAATATTTTAATGATGAAGGGTGCTATTTAGATTACCCCTCTTGGGTCAATTACATTAGAGAAAAGGCAGGTTATTTTTAAATATAAAATCCTTGAAAGTCTGTTTCAAAGTCATCTTTACAAGTATAAACTTTAAAAGGTTTTAAAAAAAATATCTATTTTTCTCCAGAAAAATGATTCATAATACTTCAATTTTCTACTGTATGTTTTATTAACCTTTTCCTTCCTTTATGAATTTTTAAATTCAAAAACCAATGAAAACCTTACCTAAATGTCAGATACTACCACAGATTAAAGTTTTCAAGCTAATTCTTTGAGAAATATTTGACCAACAACTCTTTTCATAAAATAGATTTTCACATTTTCCTGTTTATTCAAATATTTACTGAGTATCTCCTTGTCCAGCATCACTAGAACAAGCTGAGATATAAAGATGAAACAATACCATTCTTTTATGGATTGTAGACAGGTGAAGGGATAGACATTCAAATAATATGTTATGACTGATAACATAATGAATACTCAACAGAAGAATAGGGCGGATATCACAAATTCTTGTTTAAGGGGAAAAATAAAAGTTTTATTAGAAATTAGTGAAATCTTTTTATCAATGTGCTTACAAATACTTTAAAGATAATTCTAATTTTCAGTTTATTTTACGCTTACTGTTTCTCCATAATACTAAATAGAAAAAAACGTAACATGACTGGCCAATAATCATTCTAATCCAACCACTTCTAAGGTTGAAAACAATCCTATTAAAATTCATTGTTTTTGTTCAGTTGCTAAGTTGTGTCCGACTCTTTGGGACCCCCATGAACTGCATGCAGCATGCGCTTCCCTGTCCTTCACTATCTCCCTGAAAGTGAGAGTGAAGTCGCTCAGTTGTGTCCAACTCTTTGCAACCCCATGGACTGTAGCCTACCAGACTCCTTGTTCCATGAGATTTTCCAGGCAAGAATACTAGAGTGGGTTGCCATTTCCTTCTCTTTAGGATTAGTCTGGTTTGATCTCCTTGCTGTCCAAGGGACTCTAAAGCGTCTTTTCCAACACCACAGTTCAAAAGCATCAACTCTTCAGTGCTCAGCCTTCTTTATGGTCCAGCTCTCACATCCATACATGACTATTAGAAACAGCATAGCTTTGCCTATAAGGACCACTGTCAGCAAAGTGATGTCTCTGCTTTTTAATACACTGTCTAGGTTTGTTATAGCTTTTCTTCCAAGGAGAAGCATCTTTTAATTTCGTGGCTGCAATCACCATCCACATTGATTCTGGAGCCCAAGAATATGAAATCTGACACAGTTTCTACTTTTTCCTCATCTATTTGCCATGAAGTGATAAGATCAGGTGCCATGATCTTCACTTTTTGAAAGTTGAGTTGTAAGCCAGCTTTTTCACTCTCCTCTTTTACTTTAATCAAGAGGCTCTTTAGTTTCTCTTTACTTTCTGCCATTAAAGTGGTATCACTAGTTAAAATATAAAATGCTTCATCGGTAAAGGTAGGTGAAATTAATCTCTTCATAAAATAGAGTTTCCTTCTTTATGACTCCTGTGCCATCTAGAAATCAGTCAGCAAAATCCTTTCTCCTTAACCTCTTCTCTAAACCTTCCTTTTACCTCCTGATGCTGTGCTTATCTCCCACACTCCATGTATCATTGAGCCTAGAGGTGGAAGCTATAGGAGTTGTATGCTCATTTCCATTCCTATATTCTTCTCCGTCACCAAGATTACTCCTACCAAATTTTTGAATTTCATGTTATTCAACTATCAACTATCTCTTGTTGCAATCATCTACAGTTGTCTTATTTTTTTTTCATCTTTATCTCTAAATTTTTGTTTCTGCCAGTGTATCTTAATTCTTGGTGATTCTAAGAATTATTTGAACAATTCTTAGATTGTTCAAATAATTGTTAATCTAATTATTTGAACACTTTGGCCTATCAGATCCATGGGCTCTTCTCTTCTAGTGATTCTGTGCCTGACCCCAATTCAGCCATCCATTACCAATGCCTCATCTAGACTTTATTAATTCCAAAAACTATAACCCTTATAATAATCGTATTTTCCAACATTCCATTCTCTGACCATCATCTTTTTCCCTAGTACTCTCATTTCAACAAGCCTATCTCAGATTCCAAGCTGGAATCAAGATTGCTGGGAGAAGTATCAATAACCTCAGATATTTAAATGACACCACCCTTATGGCAGAAAGTAAAGAAGAACTAAAGAGCCTCTTGATGAAAGTGAAAGTGGAGAGTGAAAAAGTTGGCTTAAATCTCAACATTCAGAAAACTAAGATCATGGCATCTGGTCCCATCACTTCATGGCAAATAGATGGGGAAACAGTGGAAACAAACAGTGGCTGACTTTATTTTTGGGGGCTCCAAAATCACTGCAGATGGTGACTGCAGCCATGAAATTAAAAGATGCTTACTCCTTGGAAGGAAAGTTATGACCAACCTAGATAGCATATTAAAAAGCAGAGACATTACTTTGTCAACAAAGGTCCGTCTAGTCAAGGCTATGGTTTTTCTAGTAGTCACGTATGGATGTGAGAGTTGGACTATAAAGAGAGCTGAGGGCCAAAGAATTGATGCTTTTGAACTGTGGTGTTGGAGAAGATTCTTGAGAGTCCCTTGGACTGCAAGGAGATCCAACCAGTCCATCCTAGAGGAGATCAGTCCTGGGTGTTCACTGGAAGGACTGATGTTGAAACTGAAACTCCAATACTTTCGCCACCTGATGCGATGAGCTGACTCATCTGAAAAGACACTGATGCTGGGAAAGATTGAAGGCAGGAGGAGAAGGGAATGACAGAGGATGAAATGGTTGGATGGCATCACTGACTTGATGGACATGAGTTTGGTAAACTCCTGGAGTTGGTGATGGATAGGGAGGCCTGGTGTGCTGCAGTCCATGGGGTTGCAAAGAGTCGGACACGACTGAGTGACTGAACTGAACTGATCTCGGATCTATAGTCCTACCATAGACCTACCATCTATTATCCTACCAGCATGCCATTTGTGTGAAGGTAAATTATCAGAATCACCCCCCTTGCATATACCTTCAAATCCTATGTCCTTTACTTCATACTACTCATTTGGTAAAGATCTCCCTAATTATCTATTCAGTATCCATGTATCTATGACATGAAAAAATACAAAATCATAGTCTAGTCTCACACTCAGCGAGTTCAGTAGGAACAAGTGGGTCCACAATGCTGCCTGGCAACTACACTACATTTCTCTAAAATCTATCCACTTAACATTCTCCTGATGATTTTTCATGCCCCTTTATCCATCTGTAAAATTTCAGCAATTCTCGCTTAACCTTTATAATCAGCTGGTGAATTGCTTCCTTTTTATCTTAAGAGGAGAAAAAAACAATCAGGAAACTTCCACGCTTTTGGTCATCTTTCCTCGTACTACAGATGAGCTATATCTATGCCCCTAAGATTATTTTAAGGTAAATTTTTCTACCTGGGTATAATATGGCCTCTCAAGGATATCACACTACCAATTCTTCCCTTTCTTTTCAATATAGTATTTTCTCCATTTAGTGTATCATTCTTATCAGATTATAATCATGCTTTTATTTCTCCTATCTTAAAAAAACAAGACAAAAATGGGCTAGACGCTACTTCCTCCTCTGGCTAGTGCTTCACTTCTCTATTCCTCTTTACAGTAAAACTACTTGAAAGACTTATCTAAACTTACTGTCAACAGTTTCTCTCCTTCCGCTGGCAAACAAGCTTTTGCCCACACTGTTCCATTAAAGCTACTCATCAAGGTCAGCAATGACTTCAATATTTTAAATACAAAGGTCTACTAACAGCCCTCTTTTCACTTGAACTATCTACAGGTCACAGTGAAACACTCCTCATGCCTTTTACAGCTTAATCCAAGGCCACACATGTGGTTTCTGCACATGCACTTCTGTCCATGGAGATTCTCCAGGCAAGAATACTGGAGTGGATTGCCATGCCCTCCTCCAGAGGATCTTCCCAACCCAGGGATTGAACCCAGATCTCCCACATTGCAGGCAGATTCTTTACTATCTGAGCCACCAGGGAAGCCCATGAGTAATGAAGTAAGTAACCTATCCCTTCTATAGGGGATCTTTCTGACCCAGGAATCAAACTGGGGTCACCTGCATTGCAGGTGTATTCTTCACCAGCACGCTACCAAGGAAGCCCCTCTCTCTATGTACTCCCTTGGTAAGTTCATCTAGTCTCACAGATTTAAATATCCTTGATATACTGACAAATGTCTAATTTATCTAATTCACTCCCCACCAATATCCAGACTTGCATATCCTGAAACTGATTATCTCCACTTGAGTGTTTCATTTCTCAAACTTAACACGTCTAAAATTGGGCTCCTGATATACCTGATGTGCCTTCCCCACACCCAACCTGCTCCTCCTGGGGTATTCCCCACTTTAATGAACCAAAACTCTAATTCTTTCAGGTGCTCAGGCCAACACCGGCAGTAATTCTTGACACCTCTAGGTCTCATATATAGAACACTTATCAGCAAACCCTTGCTGTTTTTACCTTTAAAAACACACCCAGGGTTTGAGCACTTCTACCATATCTATCTCAATCCCCCCATCCAAGCTTCCATCATCTCCTGATTGGATTATTGACCAAGTTACTGCAATAGGCTCCCAATAGGCCTGTCAGCTCCCACTCTTACCCTCTAACATCCTCAACAGGGCAGCAAGAATGATCTTGTTAAAAGCTAAAATCAAATCATGTCCCTCTTCAGCTCAAAATCCTCCAGACTTTATCTCCAAGTAAAGGTCAAAGTCCACAGAGTGTTTTCCAAAGCCTATATATCCTAGCTCCCTGTTTCCTTGATTAATCTTCAGCTAAGCTCTCTCTTTTGTTATCTGAACATACAACCATGTTCCTGCTTCTGAGTTTTTGTACCTCCTCTCCTGGAGCATCTCTAATAATAATAAAGCTCGTGTGCTTTATTTTCTCACATCTTTCAAATCTGTCTTCCCTGACTATGTAAATCTCTACTTTCCTGCTCTATTTTTCTCCAGTGCATTTATCACCATCTAATATACTATGTAATTGATAAAACATATTGATTTTCTACTCCCCTCTACCCCTAAATAGAATGTAGGTTCCATGAAGGCAGGAGTATGATCTATTTTGTTTATACGCTATCCTTGATGTCTAGAATACTGCTTTTAAAAATTAAAAGCAAATGTTTCTCTGATGGGTAAAAGAGTTCTAATGATAAAAAGAACTAATTTCTAATTCAAGTTTCACTCTGAAGTTAAGAATACATTTCCGAGCATCCCTTCCTCAGTGAATGCAGCCTGTATATACATTTCTGGAGGGGGAAAAAAAAAAAAAGATAAGCTCTCTCAACACAGATGTGTTTGTATATCCAGACAGGATTTTTTAAATGTTTAACCATGGAATTTTACTTTTAAACTTACCAGTATAATTAACTTTTGCTTAGCCACTGAGTTCTACTGATGTTAATTTTGGGGAATTAATGTAAAAAGAAAAACAACAAAACACCAAACAGAAAAACCCCGAAAGACCATCTTCCCCTGCTAAGAACTTTTACTGCTAAATTAAAACAAAACTCTAAACCTCCTGCCACTGTAGCACAATATGTAAACTTTCCCACTATTAAAAATAAAATATATCTACTAATCTTATAACCAGTTCTGATTTCTCATCTGTATGTGGATAATAATAGTACCTACCTCAGAGCATCAATGACTAGATTTTGTCTGAATGGCTGAGTTCCAAGCATTTGAATGGCTTTAAGGAGAATGCAAGGATGAACGATTTTAACAGCAACCCCTATGCTGCACTGCTAGAACATCACGACAATATGAACAGGAAGTACTAGGCTCCTTGGCCTTAAAATTGGTTTTGTGGAAGTGACTAATTTTGTTCTATGCCTAGTTTTGAAGGATTACTATGCAGAAAGGAAAACCAAAGTGATGAGGGTTTTTAATTTTTTCTCCTTATTCCTTGAAATAAATTCTCTTGGTATTCCTCTTTCAAATGTTACATATGACTCCCCTGCTTTCATGGTTCCTCATTATATAAATCTCAAACTCCTCATTACTTAAAGGGCATTCATGAAATGACACTGCTTCATTATTCTAGCCTCATCTCAGTTCAGTTCAGTTTAGTTGCTCAGTCGTGTCCAACTGTGACCCCATGGACTGCAGCGTGCCAGGCTTCCCTGTCCATTACCAACTCCAGGAGTTTACTCAAGCTCATGTCCATTAAGTTGGTGATGCCATCCAACCATCTCATTCACTGTCGTCCCCTTCCCCTCCTGCCTTCAATTTTTCTCAGCATCAGGGTCTTTTCAAATGAGTCAGTTCTTCGTATCAGGTGGCCAAAGTATGGGAGTTTCAGCTTCAGCGTCAGTCCTTCTAATGAATATTCAGGGCTGATTTCCTTTAGGATGGACTGATTGGATCTCCTTGCAGTCCAAGGGACTCTCAAGAGACTTCTCCAATACCACAGTTCAAAAGCATCAATTCTTAGCTGTTCAGCTTTCTTTATAGTCCAACTCTCACATCCATACATGACTACTGGAAAAACCATTGCTTTGACTAGACAGACTTTTGTTGGCAAAGTAATGTCTCTGCTTTTTAATATGCTGTCTAGGTTGGTTATAGCTTTTCTTCCAAGGAGGAAGTGTCTTTTAATTTCATGGCTCAGTCACCAGTATCATCTTTTAGGATTTGAAATAGCTCAACTGGAATTCCATCACCTCCAATAGCTTAGTTTGTAGTGATGCTTCCTAAAGCCCACTTGACTTCACATTCCAGGATGCCTGGCTCTAGGTGAGTGATCACACCATCATGGTTATCTGGGTCATTAAGATCTTTTTTCTGTAGCTCTTCTGTGTATTCTTGCCACCTCTTCTTAATATCTTCTGCTTCTGTTAGATCCATACCATTTCTGTCCTTTATCGAGACCACCTTTGCATGAAATGTTCCCTTGGTATCTCTAATTTTCTTGAAGAGATCTCTAGTCTTTCCAATTCTATTGTTTTCCTCTATTTCTTTGCACTGATTACGGAAGAAGGCTTTCTTGTCTCTCCTTGCTTTTCTCTGGAACTCTGCATTCAAATGGGTATATCTTTCCTTTTCTTCTTTGCTTTTTGCTTCTCTTCTTTTCACAGCTATTTGTAAGGCCTCTTCAGGCAGCCATTTGGCTTTTTTACATTTTTTTCTTGGGGATGGTCTTGATCCCTGTCTCCTGTACAATGTCACGAACCTCCATCCATAGTTCATCAGGCTGTCTATCAGATCTAATCCCTTGAGTGTATTTCTCACTTCCACTGTATAATCATAAGGGATTTGATTTAGGTCATACCTGAATGATCTAGTGGTTTTCCTACTTTTTTCATTTTAAGTCTGAATTTGGCAATAAGGAGTTCACGATCTGAGCCATAGTCAGCTCCCAGTCTTGTTTTTGCTGACTGTATAGAGCTTCTCCATCTTCGGCGGCAAAGAATATAATCAATCTGATTTCAATATTGACCATCTGGTGTTGTCCGTGTGTAGAGTCATCTTTGTGTTGTTGGAAGAGGGTACTTGCTATGACCAGTGCATTCTCTTGGCAAAAGTCTTGTCAGCCTTTGCCCTGCTTCATTTTGTACACCAAGGCCAAATTTGTCTGTTACTCCTGGAATCTTTTTCTTTTTTTTTTAAGTAAACGATCTCAAACTTTTGTTGTCTTCATAATAAAACAAAATATGAAGCTCAAAATTGGATCACTTGACCCTTTCTCTTCTTATTGCCTCCCAACTCAAAATGTTTGCATCTCTTAATAGCCAGCATTCTATTCGATCTACAGTTGGGCTCAACACATTCAAGCCTCAGTACAATCTTCTTTGTAGTTTTAGCCTTTTTCTGGAAAATCAGCTTAGTCTGCCCACCACAGCCACTCTGCTTCCTGTCATAATGCCGCTTTCCCTGGGCATATAAAGAATCCTTGCCCTTCTTGTACTGTGTCACTTTGTGGGGCTGGTGCTTCCCACACTTCTTACAGAAAGTCCGGCGGGTTTTTGGCACATTCAACATGTTTGCAAGAGTGATACCAGCACAAAAAGCCTCCTGGAATCTCTTAACTTCCTACTTTTGCATTTATTTCAGTCCCCTATAATGAAAAGGACACCTTTTTTGGGTGTTAGTTCTAGAAGGTTTTGTGGTCTTCATAGAACCATCCAACTTTAGCTTCTTCAGCATTACTGGTTGGGGCATAGACTTGGATTACTGTGATACTGAATGGTTTGCCTTGGAAACGAACAGAGATCATTCTGTTATTTTTCAGATTGCATCCAAGTACTGCATTTCGGACTCTTTTGTTGACTATGAGGGCTACGCCATTTCTTCTAAGGATTTTTTTACTTAACAGTAGTGGATATAATGGTCAACTCAGTTCAATCACCCATTCCAGTCCACTTTAGATCACAGATTCTTAAAATGTTGCTGTTCACTCTTGCCAGCTTCTGTCTGACCTTTGTCTAATTTACCTTAATTCATAGACCTAACATTCCAGGTTCCTGTGTGATACTGTTCTTTACAGCATTAGTCTTTACTTTCATCACCAGTCATATCCACAACTGGGTGGTGTTTTTGGTTTGGCTCCTTCTCCTCACTCTTTCTGGAGTTATTTCTCTACTGATCTCCAGGAGCACAGTGGGCACCTACTGACCTGGGGAGTTCATCTTTCATGTCCTATCTTTTTGCCTCTTCACACTGTTCATGGGGTTCTCAAGGCAAGAATACTGAAGTGGTTTGCCATTTCCTTCTCCAGTGGACCATGTTTTGTCAGCCTCATCTACTAACCCTTTTTTTTAAGGCTTCTTGATTTTTTTTATTACTAAAAAAAAAGCTTCATTTTAAAATTTAACTTCCTGATTGTGCTTTCAACACTTTCACAACGATTTTCTGCTCAATAAGAACAGTGTGCTTGATTCTGTCATGGACACATATAACATACACGGAACCACCATAAGCCCAGCTGATAAATTCCTTCATTTTTAGACAACCTGATAAGAACTTTAGGTCACAGCGAATTCCTCGAAGTTGGCCCGGGCATATTCCACATGTAGATTCTGCTGCTTTCCCAACGTTCTTAGTATAAACAATTCTATTACCAGGGATTTGGGACAGCCTGGTTTTGTTAGAGGTGGTACTATAGGACAGCCTACAATGGTTATGTCAAATGCTAGCTCATTCTCAGTGCCTCTCGATACTGCCCCTGGAAGAGTGCCTATCCCATTGTTAACTTGAACACTGTGATCCAACCAGAATGAACTACTGTCAGTTCCCCAAGCCTGCCACACTTTCTTTCCTCTGGCTCTTTCACATACATATTCCCCCTTTGCCTAGGATATTCTTCCCTGCCCTTTTCTTCATCTAGATTATTCCTACTAAAATACTTTTATCTGTGAATCTTTGCTAGACTCACTTGAGTTACAGTTAGATGTCCCTTACAGTAATCTGAACTTCTCTATCTTTCCACTTATCACATGGCCTGTCCACCTATGGCCTATATACTTCTACCTAGACTTCGTTTGTTTTGAGAGCAGAGACGATGTCTGTCCTGAATACCATTTTATTTTCAGTGTCACCTTATAATGTGAGTTCCATAAACATAAGCAATTTCACCTGTTTTGTTTGCTGATATAATCCTAGAGTACAGAACAGTGCTTGGATATGACAGGTGTTCCATAAATGTTTAATAAATGATTGGGCTATGTGCTTTACATATGTGCTATAAAGAATAATACCACACTTAATGATATCAATGGGTGTGAAGTCTTATAGAACACTCTAAAATTTTTTCTTTTTCAATGGTGAACAAGTAATGAAATAGAAATTAGTTTATCTCTAAGGCCAACTAAAAATCAATAATTTTATTTTCCTCAACTACCTCCAAAGGTATACAAGAGAAAAGTGAACTTCAAATGCTTTTAAGCTCTCTTTACATAGCAATAAAAAGGTATTCCTCTTAAATTATCTTCTCATTCCTGTTAACATTCTTCTGTGCCAAAAGAGTTCAAAATGTTTTTATTTCAGAAGTATGATAAACATTTCCCTTAAAAAAAAAAAATCTGATTTTAAGTAAGCTAATAAAAGCCTTTAATTCTATTTTCACCTCTATTATTAGTTTAAATGAAAAAAATCCAAATTTCCTCTCTTATCAGGAGGTTCATGTATGAAAAGGAAATTACCACCTTCCCAGTTGTTTTTGAAGGTCTAACATGTATTGGTAACACTGTGCGTAGTAAGTCATCTGGGCTTCTACAAAGTCATTCAGACAGCGAAGGTGATGGGCCTGTAAAGGAAAGTTACAGTCACTTCTTAGCTCTAAAATCTACTTAAAAGTGGCAAATGCTAAGGGGAGACAGAGTACAACACTGTACTCAGGGTGAATCATCAGTATCTAGCATTTTACTACAATATGTAATAACAAACTGTTTAGCCAAAAAAAATAAAACAAACAAAAAACAAATGGATTTGATGATGGTGAGAAAACTAGGTGATAAGGTATAAAAAATTTTTTAAATATTTCTTCATATATCTTGAAAAATGCTACAATTTATGTATCTTGATAAATGACTGAAAAGGAAGTTCAGTTTCTACTCCAAGAATTTCCCTAAGACTATCAAAGCCTTTTGTTCCAAATCAATTTCTAAGGAATGAACACTCACGTGTGTACTGCTGATTCCCTCCAGCAGAAGTCTGGTAATCTCTGCCTGACGATCAAATTCACTTTGAGTTATTCTTAATTCCTGTTCAGACTTAAATTGTAACACAGTTTTAGAATCTCATTAGAAGGCTTAGTCCATGCTATGCACACTCATTTAGACAGTTAAAAATCCCCCAAACAAACCCCAAAGTCTGGCAATTCCCTGATTCTACTTTGTAGCTAAACTGGTCCCTGGTTTCTAGACCTTATTTCTTCTATATTACTTAATCTAGATAGAACTGATTCCTTACTGGTACTTAACTCAAAAGAATCAATGTCAAAGGTTAACGACATAAACATAAAAGCCTAGGAAAACTATGGGACAGTCAATATATTTTCAAACATTTTCTAGTATAAACTTTGGTAAATTTTAATGTTTTATGAAACCTTAAGATTACCAGTTAACATGTATAAAATATTTCAAAAAATTCTGTTACTACTATAGTTACTTGACTTTGAAGTTAAATATAGGTTTCATTCTCAAATGAAAAAACTTCAGGATGAAGTGAGGATTTTAACTTCTTTTGTTTAGTTATCAAGCATATACTTGATTCTAGGGACACAGTTCTAAGGTTCCTTCAAAGGATTCTTTGTCCTACATAAATGTCTTCTACGGTTGTCTTTCCAAACTTTGCATAAAATATGTTTTAAGCAGAAATATTATCTATAAGATATGCTAGGATTTTTTTTGCAAGTTATGAGTGACCTTTAATCAATAGTGTGCTAGTAACTGGCTCTTTACTGGGTGGGGGGGGGGGGGGGTGGGTGAAGCGGGGGGAGGGAGGGGAGATTCTCTAATGTGCTGAGTTTCAATGGTATATATACTTCCACCACAGCTAATGTCAAGCTACCAAGATGAAGTAAATGACCTCAGAGCTAGAGAGAGATGTATACAACAGCATACCATTACCAGCTTTAACTATCTGATACAGGTTTAGTGCTGGGACAAAACAAGTCACTTAAAAAAATAAAATCTAAAAATAGTAAGTACTGGTAAAAAAATATTCTCACAAATCTTTAGTCAGAGTTGGTTGGTAATGAGAATGAAGAGGAAAAAAATAAATCTTATAGATCACTCAAAATAGCTTATTCCCCATGGGGAATTAGCATTGGTGATAATATCATTATAATATTTTCTACTACCTCTCCAGGATAAATTGCTTACTCCCCCAACCAAATAATTACAGTGTTTCCAAGACTGTAGTAAGTATTAAAACAAGGTGCGAACTCTTTCCCTTTCACACCCTCTCCTTTACCCTCTGTGGTGGCAATACTTAACCCAGTGAAGCAGTCAACAATGAAGCAGCTGCAAAAGAGATAGCAGTTGCTGTAATCATTCTTATCCCATTGCCAAAAGACATGGCAGAGAGGACTAAGACTTGACCACTAGAGGAGACTTATGGAAATAAGCTTGAATTACTCAGTAAGTTGAGTTAAAATTAAATTTACTTGACCAAAACCAGAATACATGGTACTCTAACAGGGCTGAAGTAGTAAGTTTCCAGTATGTAGCAGAAAAATGTCACAGGAGAATAAAAAAGTCAATGTTCTTCCTAAAAGAAGTGTTAAGGAAAACCAATTACTTCAGTGTTACATTTGCACCATATACTTTTCTACTTGGTCGAGAGGTTTTGACAGATAGAACCAAGGCACTTCAGAAATAAATGAGGCTTATTCCACATAGGTTTGACCGTGAAAATACAATCTGACAGCCTTTAGTAGAAATGGCAGGAAAGTCTACTAAATGGTAATGCTTTTGTACAACGTGTAAGTAAGTAAGCTAGGTAGCAGGTTAAAAGTGACTAGGAAGCTTAAGTCTGAAATGGAAATGCTTTAAAGCTACAAACACTGAATAAAAAATATAAAATGATCTTAGGAAGGATGAAGAATCAGTCTCCTATGTTTTAACAAAATTTAATTATTTGTGAATAAAGCACCATATTAAAAAGCCTAGGAAGTCATTCTTCTGTACAATCTAGACTTTATATTTTAGAAAAGGTAAATGACAGGAAGGAAACAAATCATGTTTCTTGAACAAGTTGCAGTGTGTGTTTGGGGTAGCTGCAAACAGTCTAACGTCTCAAACCATCTCTACTTCTGACACATGTAATTGATTATAATAATTAGAGAGGTTGACGTAACTGAAATTAGGTTCAGCACAAATAATTTACTTAGGAAGAAAATAATCCATATTAGAAAGAGACAGAAAAAGGGTTTACAGAAAGACAATGAGTTGAGAGTTTTTATTCTGTCCTCCGGAGGATCTCATTCTCCAACTTAATTTTATAATTAGGATAGAGTTCTAGGGAAAAGATCTTCTACTGCTTAGAATTACTGTTACTGGACTAACTGATCTAAAGCATAGCTTGGGTTAGAGAAGCAAGAAGAGTTCTTTTAGGATGTAAATTGGAAATAGGGCAAGAATGTGTTGGTTTGTTATATCAGGACTGGGTTACTTATTTTAAGCCAGAAATTCTGGTCAAGCTTCTAAGGCTATGAAGATTTGCTATGATTTGCTATGAAATCTTGGTCAGTGTTATCTACTTTTCCTAGGAGCTTAAACCTTAATATATTCCAGGAATATGAAGTTTTAAAATTACACATTTTTAAATTATAAAAATGACAGAAGTGAGAATATTTTTCAAAATCCATTTTGATGTTATTTTAAACTTTTTAAACATATACAAGCATAATAATGTAAATATGTGTTTCATGAGTTTCTTGATATCATATCAACCATTTCCCAAATTTGTAGAGATTGCAAGATCAAATCTGCAAAAATTTTTTGATGTACCTGTATGTTAACCAAAGTGGAAGAGACCCTTTCTTGACCAAACTACTTTCTCTTCCATGTTATTCTGTCCTCTTTTCATGCTAGAGGTTCAGGAAGAGATCAGAGGCCAGGGTGTAACCATAACTAAGCTGATGAATGGGCTCCATGAAAGGGGGTGAGGCCATGGGCGTTAGTCAACAGTTTCACATCGGATTTCCAAGTCATGCTCCATAACCTATCCCTGAGACAAGACTGCATAGTCAGCAGTCCTATAAAGTCAGAAAATAAGTCTAAGTTTATAAAACTATCTAATAGCCAGGGGCCCAATTAACACCTGGGCTCTATCCCCAGGATTGTCCTCATCTCAAGGTCAGATTCTAAACATGAGAAGTAAATGAAAAATGCTTCTGAAGACCTCAAATTGCACTTGAAATAAATCTGCACTAGTCATAATTTTATTTCTTAAATTTGCTTATTTGCTTTCCTAACCAAGAGAAGATTAGAAATGGTAGCAGAAGTAGAGACGGGCAGTAATGGTGATATGGACAGTGTCTAAAAGTGACCGTCTGACAATGAGGGAGGAGACAACATACTTTAAAAACAAAGAATCCAACTGTTGCACAGTACATAAAGCATGTTCATAATAATAAGCCTAACTGTAAGCAAAGTTAAATATACGTTATCCTGTATTTAATTTTTTATAAATATTTTCAACTCGAATGACAGAAAAATTAGCATAGGAGCTAGAGAAAACAAGCTTCAGTTACCTTGAAAATTCGTTTGTGTGACATGATATATTCACTTCTCTGAAGATACATAGTGTTAACTATAATTCACATAATTGTCATAGGAATAAACCAAGTATTTAAGAACTGTCTTCTGGTAAGGCACTGTAAGGATTACGCTTAATGTAACAGGTACCTGGTATTCATCAGAGTGTGGACAAACAACGTCTCTGAAGCACTGTTCTACTACTCTGTGGAACTGCTACTAGCCAAACAGACCTGAGCTTTTCATAATAATTTTCAGATTTTATAAGACATACTAACAAAGACTGTGATTGGCCCCATAGCTGTTGCCCAATATAGATTTACTGAATGAATGACATTTAAATTGTTTCATAATTCTGTAGTTTAATAATTTACTTACTTTTGTCACTTCCTCTGCCCAAATCTAGCCAGCATTAAAAATTAGAGAAAAATATAGAGCATGAAAGAAAGTTGGAATTTAACATTTTCTACAGCTTAGTATAGAAAAATGTAATATTTTAATTCACATGGCATACTTTTTCCAGAGTCACATTAACAGCTTAAACAGTAATAGTTAAATCAATAAAGCTTAATATACTGTGAAAGTATGCCTTCATATGTATTAATAGTACTGATGTTTGAGTCTTATACTAATTCTAAATTAATAACAGGTTTCCAAAACTGGGAATATTTAACGCCTCTCAGTTCTAGTATTCTCATCAGTAAAATGAGACGTTTAGAGTATATGATTTCTAATTTCTCATTTAGGTTCAAAATTCTGCAATTTTAGGAAGTTAAAATAAAGCAAGGATAAATGGACACAAAATGTTGCTAGAGCCATGAGGGGAGGCAAAATAAACTTGAGAAATGATGAACTTAAAGTTACCAGAGTTAAACATATCTTATAAGTAGATGACATAAGTAGTAAAACAAATGCCTAATAAATGAAACAAAGTCTTGATAACTGTTTAGCATGATTTAAAATGACATATATACTAAACTACCAATGAGTGAAACAGTCTCATACTTCTCATTTACCTACATATAAATAGGACAATGGAAATAAATGAATGCATTCTCTTGCTATCTAAGGAAAGCCCTAATTTAGCCAGGGCTTCAATAATTGCAGTAGTTTAAAAAACAAATGCATTTTACATATTCTGTATAATAATCTTTTCTATTACATGTTTTTCCCCCTCCTTTTAGTACAGTGCTAATGAAATAAAAATAGTCAATTGATTCAACAAATAAAAACTGCCAATTATTTACTACTTAACAGTGGATTCCATCTACTTCTATGCAGTAATACACCCAGGAGTATTATGACAAACACTGTACCTATAAATCTTTTCTGGCTAACATTTATGAGTTTTGGGACAATGTTTAGATTTTACTAATTTCTATCTTGCTAAAAAATTAAATATGCTTAACACCTCAAAAATTTCCTCAAATCAAGCTCAATAAAATATATAGGATACTACAGAATAATTCTCATTACTAATTCAAAGCTATCACTATTCAGCAACTCTCCTAAGTGAATTAACACATGGCTCAGTGGTAAAGAATCTTCCTGCAATGCAGGAGCTGCAGGAGACATGCATTTGATCCCGGGGTCAGAAAGATCCCCTGGAGGAGGAAATGGCAACCCACCACTCCGGTATTCTTGCCTGGAGAATCCCATGGACAGCAGGCTACAGTCCATGGAGTCACAGACAGTTAGACACGACTGAAGTGACTGAGCTTGCTTGCACAGTCCTCAACACTACAGAAATACCTAAACTACTAGGGTTTGTCTTGGCCTGGAATTACAAAGAAGAAATTAATTCTATGTTGAGTTTGGGTGAAAATTAAAGTAAACATTGAAGGTACTGTGAAGCAAAGTAAATTTGTATACCTTATACTTTTCTCTAAGTTAAGTAAATTTTGTTAATTTTCTTTGTCAATTAATATCTTTGAATAACTATGTCAGTCAACATAAAAAATTAACATCTTTTATTGTGTATAAAAGGCAATATATATTTATGTATAAATTCAGACTCTAAGATCTGAATTTGGTGGAGCTGAATTTGTCAACTAGAACACATAATTTTTGTTCTTCAAGTTCCAGTATTACTTCAGCTAGCATTCTCTATTTTTTGTTAGACTAATGAATGCATAGCTTCAACTATTTTGGGCTTTTACATGTAGATAATAGCAAGAGAAGGCACTTTATTCAAGATGTAGAAAACACAGTAGGCCAACAAACCTTCAGCCATTTTACATGCAGGAGGTTGAGCATGTAAGAGAAATTTACCATAATGTTATCTCCTTCAAGGCGTGCTGAGTTTAGTTGCTTAAGTGCATAGGTAAGAGACAAAGAACACATTATACCAATGAACAAAGTGAAACAAAGTTACTTCTGCACAACACACAAACAAGTATTAAGAGCTGATAAAATGGCCTTCTACTTAAAAAAAAATCCAACTAAGTAAACTTTGTTTTGTCAATTAATATCTTTTAGTATCTATGTCAATTAACATAAAATTAACATCTTTTATTGTGTAATAAAAGGTACTATATATTTATGTATAAATTCAGACTCTAAAATCTGAATTTGGTATAGCTGGATTTGGCAATTAGAACACATACTTTCATATTATGATAGCTATTCAATTTTTTTCAAAAGATTCAAGTTTTCAAAGATAAAAAAACATGGTTGATGCTTGATTTTAAATTGGAATTATTTGGGGAAGATGCATTACTTTAAAAACTGTCACAATCACCTAAATTTTTATCGAATTTTCACCTATGCAAGTCCTTCTGCCTACCCACAATTTCCCTATTCAAAGATCATTTCTATTTTATTAGTGTATGATGCCTTCAACCACGTTCTCTTTCAATCAGCCTCAGCCAGGTCTTGGCATACCCTGAAGAAATATGAAAGGCAAGTCAATCCTTGTATTTTTAATAAACTTTAAATTCTAATATGTATACATTAAAGTTAGGATTATATGATAGTTCTATAAATTCATTTGGTTTTTACATTAAAGGCTCATACTGCTGTAAATTGTGGAATTGATGCCTTTCAACTGTGGTGTTGGAGAAGACTCTTGAGAGTCCCTTAGACTTCAAGCAGATCAAACCAGTCAATCCTAAAGGAAATCAGCCCTGAATGTTCATGGGAAGGACTGATGCTGAAGCTGAAGCTTCACTACTTTGGTCACCTGATGTGAAGAACTGATTCATTGGAAAAGACCCTGATGCTGGGTAAGACTGAAGGAGGGAGGAGAAGGGGATGACAGAGGATGAGATGGTTGGATGGCATCACAGACTTGATGGTCATGAGTTCGAGCAAGCTCTGGGAGTTGGTGATGGACAGGGAAGCCTGGTGTGCTGCAGTCCATGGGATCGCAAAGAGTTGGACACAACTGAGCAACTGAAGTGAACTGGACTGCTGTGGAAATGATTAGATGGACAGAGGGACACATTCACTATATTATGTTAGTGATAATGTATTTTCCATCATGTTTGGATACCTGAAAGCAGCAGATGTCTAAACCTCTCAGTATCAGAGAGCTTTGAAACCAGATGATTTTTTTCTTTCCATTAACAACACTCTAAAATGATTTTTTAAAAAGCTTATGCATAGATTACTGTATCCAGCAAGGATCTCATTCAGATATGAAGGAGAATTCAAAAGCTTTACAGATAAGCAAAAGCTGAGAGAATTCAGCACCACCAAACCAGCTCTTCAACAAATGCTAAAGGATCTTCTCTAGACAGGAAATGCAGAAAGGTTGTATAAACGTGAACCCAAAACAACAAAGTAAATGGCAACGGGACCACACCTATCAATAATTACCCTAAATGTAAATGGGTTGAATGCCCCAACCAAAAGACAAAGATTGGCTGAATGGATACAAAAACAAGACCCCTATATATGCTGTCTACAAGAGACCCACCTCAAAACAAGAGACACATACAGACTAAAAGTGAAGGGCTGGAAAAAAATATTTCATGCAAACGGAGACCAAAAGAAAGCAGGAGTCGCAATACTCATATCAGATAAAATAGACTTTCAAATAAAGGAAGTGAAAAGAGACAAAGAAGGACACTACATAATGATCAAAGGATCAATCAAAAAAGAAGATATAACAATTATAAATATATATGCACCCAACATAGGAGCACCGCAATATGTACGGCAAACGCTAACGAGTATGAAAGAGGAAATTAATAGTAACACAATAATAGTGGGAGACTTTAATACCCCACTCACAACTATGGATAGATCAACTAAACAGAAAATTAACAAGGAAACACAAACCTTAAATGACACAATGGACCAGCTAGACCTAATTGATATCTATAGGACATTTCACCCCAAAACAATCAACTTCACCTTTTTCTCAAGTGCACACGGAACATTCTCCAGAATAGATCACATCCTGGGCCATAAATCTGGTCTTGGAAAATTCAAAAAAATTGAAATCATTCCAGTCATCTTTTCTGACCACAGTGCAGTAAGATTAGATCTCAATTACAGGGAAAAAATTGTTAAAACTTCAAACATATGGAGGCTAAATAACACGCTTCTGAATAACCAACAAATCATAGAAGAAATCAAAAAAGAAATCAAAATATGTATAGAAATGAATGAAAATGAAAACACAACAACCCAAAACCTATGGGACACTGTAAAAGCAGTGCTAAGGGGAAGGTTCATAGCATTACAGGCTTACATCAAGAAACAGGAAAAAAACCAATTAAATAACCTAACTCTACACCTAAAGCAATTAGAGAAGGAAGAAATGAAGAACCCCAGAGTTAGCAGAAGGAAAGAAATCTTAAAAATCAGGGCAGAAATAAATGCAAAAGAAACTAAAGAGACCATAGCAAAAATCAACAAAGCTAAAAGCTGGTTTTTTGAAAAAATAAACAAAATTGACAAACCATTAGCAAGACTCATTAAGAAACAAAGAGAGAAAAACCAAATTAACAAAATTAGAAATGAAAATGGAGAGATCACAACAGACAACACTGAAATACAAAGGATCATAAGAGACTACTACCAGCAGCTCTATGCCAATAAAATGGACAACTTGGATGAAATGGACAAATTCTTAGAAAAGTATAACTTTCCAAAACTGAACCAGGAAGAAATAGAAGATCTTAACAGAGCCATCACAAGCAAGGAAATCGAAACTGTCATCAAAAATCTTCCAGCAAACAAAAGCCCAGGACCAGATGGCTTCACAGCTGAATTCTACCAAAAATTTAGAGAAGAGCTAACACCTATCTTACTCAAACTCTTCCAGAAAATTGCAGAAGAAGGTAAGCTTCCAAACTCATTCTATGAGGCCACCATCACCCTAATTCCAAAACCAGACAAAGATGCCACAAAAAAAGAAAACTACAGGCCAATATCACTGATGAACATAGATGCAAAAATCCTTAACAAAATTCTAGCAAACAGAATCCAACAACATATTAAAAAAATCATACACCATGACCAAGTGGGCTTTATCCCAGGAATGCAAGGATTCTTTAATATCTGCAAATCAATCAATGTAATACACCACATTAACAAATTGAAAGATAAAAACCATATGATTATCTCAATAGATGCAGAGAAAGCCTTTGACAAAATTCAACACTCATTTATGATTAAAACTCTCCAAAAAGCAGGAATAGAAGGAACATACCTCAACATAATAAAAGCTATATATGACAAACCCACAGCAAGCATCACCCTCAATGGTGAAAAATTGAAGGCATTTCCCCTGAAATCAGGAACAAGACAAGGGTGCCCACTCTCACCACTACTATTCAACATAGTGTTGGAAGTTCTGGCCACAGCAATCAGAGCAGAAAAAGAAGTAAAAGGAATCCAGATAGGAAAAGAAGAAGTAAAACTCTCACTGTTTGCAGATGACATGATCCTCTACATAGAAAACCCTAAAGACTCTACCAGAAAATTACTAGAGCTAATCAATGAATATAGTAAAGTTGCAGGATATAAAATTAACACACAGAAATCCCTTGCATTCCTATATACTAACAATGAAAAAACAGACAGAGAAATTAAGGAAACAATACCATTCACCATTGCAACAAAAAGAATAAAATACTTAGGAGTATATCTACCTAAAGAAACAAAGGACCTATACATAGAAAACTATAAAACACTGATGAAAGAAATCAAAGAGGACACAAACAGATGGAGAAACATACCGTGTTCATGGATTGGAAGAATTAATATTGTCAAAATGGCTATTCTACCCAAAGCAGTCTATAGATTCAATGCAATCCCTATCAAGCTACCAACGGTATTTTTCACAGAACTAGACCAAAGAATTTCACAATTTGTATGGAAATACAAAAAACCTCGAATAGTCAAAGTAATCTTGAGAAAGAAGAATGGAGCTGGAGGAATCAACCTGCCTGACTTCAGACTACTACAAAGCCACAGTCATCAAGACAGTATGGTACTGGCACAAAGACAGAAATATAGATCAATGGAACAGAATAGAAAGCCCAGAGATAAATCCATGAACCTATGGACACCTTATCTTTGACAAAGGAGGCAAGGATATACAATGGAAAAAAGACAACCTCTTTAACAAGTGGTGCTGGGAAAACTGGTCAACCACTTGTAAAAGAATGAAACTAGAACACTTTCTAACACCATACACAAAAATAAACTCAAAATGGATTAAAGATCTAAATGTCAGACCAGAAACTATAAAACTCCTAGAGGAGAACATAGGCAAAACACTCTCCGACATAAATCACAGCAAGATCCTCTATGACCCACCTCCCAGAATATTGGAAATAAAAGCAAAACTAAACAAATGGGACCTAATGAAACTTAAAAGCTTTTGCACTACAAAGGAAACTATAAGTAAGGTGAAAAGACAGCCCTCAGATTGGGAGAAAATAATAGCGAATGAAGAAACAGACAAAGGATTAATCTCAAAAATATACAAGCAACTCCTGCAGCTCAATTCCAGAAAAATAAATGACCCAATCAAAAAATGGGCCAAAGAACTAAACAGACATTTCTCCAAAGAAGACATACAGATGGCTAACAAACACATGAAAAGATGCTCAACATCACTCATTATTAGAGAAATGCAAATCAAAACCACAATGAGGTACCATTACACACCAGTCAGGATGGCTGCTATCCAAAAGTCTACAAGCAATAAATGCTGGAGAGGGTGTGGAGAAAAGGGAACCCTCTTACACTGTTGGTGGGAATGCAAACTAGTACAGCCGCTATGGAAAACAGTGTGGAGATTTCTTAAAAAACTGGAAATAGAACTGCCATATGACCCAGCAATCCCACTTCTGGGCATACACACTGAGGAAACCAGATCTGAAAGAGACACGTGCACCCCAGTGTTCATCGCAGCACTGTTTATAATAGCCAGGACATGGAAGCAACCTAGATGCCCATCAGCAGATGAATGGATAAGGAAGCTGTGGTACATATACACCATGGAATATTACTCAGCCATTAAAAAGAATTCATTTGAACCAGTCCTAATGAGATGGATGAAGCTGGAGCCCCTTATACAGAGTGAAGTAAGCCAGAAAGATAAAGAACATTACAGCATACTGACACATGTATATGGAATTTAGAAAGGTGATAACGATAACCCTATATGCAGAACAGAAAAAGAGACACAGAAATACAGAACAGACTTTTGAACTTTGTGGGAGAATGTGAGGGTGGGATATTTCAAAAGAACAGCATGTATACTATCTATGGTGAAACAGATCACCAGCCCAGGTGGGATGCACGAGACAAGTGCTCCGGCCTGGCGCACTGGGAAGACCCAGAGGAATCGGGTGGAGAGGGAGGTGGGAGGGGGGATCAGGATTGGGAATACATGTAAATCCATGGCTGATTCATATCAATGTATGACAAAACCCACTGGGAAAAAAAAAAAAAAAAGCTTATGCAGACTAAGATTAGGTTAATAATGTCAGTGCCTTATAACTTAGATGCAGAAGTTATTTGTTTTTGCTCCTCTGTTATAAAGTTTATACTATTTTCAAAGCTATACTTTGGTTCACTGTAAAATATTCAGGGAGGTTTTATCTTTTCTGCTCATTGGTATATTTTTGAGAAATGTCTTTGATATTGCTTTACCATTCTTCAACGTATTAACTAATAAAACAGGTTAGTACAGTCACAATATTGAATACAGGCGTTAAATAATTGGTAAGGCTAAATCACCAAAAAATTCAATCTACTATGCTAGATTGTAAACTGAGGGCAGCAGAGATTTTGCACTATTTATATACTAACTCCTTCTCAGCAAAGCAACTTGTACAAAATTAGCATTCAGTAAATTTAGAATTTAAAAACAGGTCACAAGAAACTAGGAAACAAATTTTTTAAAAAGTGCTGATATGCACAAATCTCAAACCTTACTTACAGAGAAACTGATCACAAAACAATCTGAAGAAATTTATACAAGGAAGTAAAATCAAAGAAAGTCTGAGGTTAGAGTAACCTCCTTAGCCACCAACTAGGAAGCACGAACTGTGTCAAAGAAGGAAAAGAAATAAAAAAAGCAAAACAAACTCCTAGTGGTTTCAATTTTTCTCTATTCTTCAAGAAAGGGAAGAGAAACACAGGGAAAGGAAAAAAAAAGATCACAAAATACAGGTGTGCCTCAAGGTTTTATGTGATAACAAACTAAGAGGACTTTTCCTTTCCGAAGTATTTCAGACTTACTGCTAATAAAGTTTGAAGAAAAGCAAGTTAGTTACCTAGAGGGAAATAATACAAGTAAAATCAGGAAATGGGAATTTTTGTCTAAACTAATAATTTTAATATTGAGCTACAGCTAGATTTTGTTTCATGCATTATATAAATTCTAGAAAAGCTGTGGACAAACTAAATTGTTGAAAAAGTCATTTGTACAATCTTATTTTTAAATGCAAATTCTCCGAAAAAATTTTGTTCTCAACAATACAATGCACAGAGATATTGTCAGCATCTTTTCTGGATATATCAAAAGGAAATATACATTTTAATAACAGTGGTAAAATAATTTAGAATAATCATAGGACCTTGTGTACTGTTGAAACAATGAACTTTCTGGAACTTTTCCAAGTAAAAAGTAGACCATTGTTATCTTGTAATGGTGCTTGTTAAACAAAGTGCTGACATTTGACAATAGTTACTCCATCATCACTAGGCACATAAAGGCATTTCAAATAAAGATATTCTGTTCAAACATTTCATTCCAAATAAACCTTATTTAACATTTTTTTCTGATTATGAAATTAGTATCTTAAAAAACAATTCATATTTTACTATATAAGTTTATTATTAGCAACTTTAGAGAGGAATATCCTATTTTAGAGTCTCTTGCCATCTCTGGCATTTAGTTTTAAAGTTCTGATTCTGCAAAAAGCCTGTTCAGGGAAGTTAGTCTATTCTTTATGATGAGGTCATGTAAATTCTGAGGTGAACTAGGCAGTGATTTTGAAATTAATGTCTTGTCAAAGATAGTTCTCCAGCAGTAGCTAATTAAGAATCTTTAAAGGGCAACTGTCTAGAAGAAAATAATTTATTCTGCTCATACAAACTGTTGGGGTAAATTTTGTAAGACATCACTCTCCAACACCAAGTCACTAGTTTTAAATTTCACTCTAAGCCAAGTCTTTTCCAAAACAATAGAGCCACAACAGACTTCTACCAGCACCGTGGTAATATGCTCCTAAGCAGTGAGTCTTGATGCCAGCAGTGGTAGTGAGCTGGGAACAGAAGGCAGTGGGAATGTCACGTCTCTTAACAAAACATATCCTTTTGCTCGTTAAGAATGAACTTGTTAGCTTCATCTAATAAATTCAAACTTGTTTATATTGTTCTACCCTAAAGGTGCCCTAATTCAAGTCTGATTAATCTCTTCAAACTTTGGAAGAGACATAAACTATATTAAATTAGAGGCTTTATAAATAAAATCTTTTAAGAAAGTTTTACATATATATCTACTTGTATGTTTTCACACATATATATATAAAATCAATGAACTACTTCATTTAACACATATCCCTTCACTCCTAAAAGACCACTATGAAGTTGCTTTTATGAAAAATATACCAGAACTTATTTATCTAAATGGGTTTCCTCTCCTTCAAAACAGCCACCTGGGAGTTCACGCTGCCACTGTCTGAATGTTTTTGGAACTATTCTTGGTGACAATTCCTTCAGTCAGTTTCAATCACATGTGGAAAGGTAGTCATATCTAATTTTTAAGGTACACATAAGCATTCACAAACTTGACTCATTCTCATCTTAATTACTATCTATTTTTGTCTTTCAAATATAATAAATCTATCTCCAAAAGACTTATTTTCCATTACCATTGAGGTTATTTGCAAAATATGACACAGCTTTTTAGGAACTCTTGTAATTTTTATTTTTTTTAGCAACAAGTGGATCACTAAAGTAAGCATACTGACATCTCTTGATATATGATTATTGTCACTGATTTGAATGTATTAAGTCCTGAAAAGTCCTGAAAAGTTTAAAAAATACAAAAATAATTTCCTAAAGTCCTATTCTAGTCTTAATGATAGACTGTAGCTTGCATTATAAGTAAAATCTTTGAAAAGACTTAATAATAGCTTAATAACTTAAGTTATTAACCTAAGATGCTTTTTTATTTAAAAACAAAACAAAAACCAGTACTTACTGATGCTCTAGTTTCCGCGGCTTTTGCTTTTTTCAGTCTTGTTTTTGCAGCATCCAAATCCAGTCTCTTATTTTGTAACAGTTTCCTTTCTTTCTATAAATATAGGAAAGAAAATAAAGCCTAATGACATTAAAAATCCACTAACAGCACACACATTTAAAGTACTATTCTCCCATTAAACAAACGAATCATCTGATGAACAAAGATCTATGATTCCAAAATTGGCCATGAAGTGACCTTTCAGGTGTCTGACTCCATTTTCTCACTATCTGCAATCTAAAAACGATAGAGATATTCTAGATACCTGGGAAAGATGGCAGGTGGTGGTAGAAACAAAGGAATATTAGTTTTAATATTCTGTGATTTTGCTCTTATTTGAGGAATATTTGGCAATATCTTCTTGGTTGTCATAATCTGGGGACCGATGTTACTGGCATCCACTGGGTAGAAGCCAGAGACGTGGCTACGTATCTTACAATGTAGTACAGTTCTTACAACAAAGAATTACTCGACCTAAAATGTTAGTAGTGCTCAGCTTGAGACACTGTTTCAGCCTGTTACAGATAATCTAGGAAGTGCCTAAAGTGAAGAAGGTAGAGGCCCTAGGGCAAAGCTCCTTGCAACCCTGTGCTGTAGTACCAAAAGCAAATCTGCTATTCCGAAAACAGAATTTCATTTATTAGAACGAATCATGAACAAATGTTAGTATGGTATCTTAGAATTCCTCAGGGGAATGTCAAGCTTCATAATATGCTAATTTATAAGAATTTACTGTTTGCTTTGTTAATTCTTAGATTCCATATATCAAATTTCATCCTGTTGACAATCTCTTTTCAATCATATTTCATCTTTGTGATTTTTCCTTTGTCTCAGGCCAAACACTTTTTATACACAGATTCACTGTAAACATACTGAGTTTCTATAATAAATTATATATATTAATAAATATATTTATTATATATATAATATATATATTTATATAAATATAAATAATAAAATAAATAAATGAAAATTAAGTTTGAAGTAGTATTTACAATAAAAACTTTAGGAAAAAAATATCCACCTAGGACACCACTCTCCATCATTTAAAACACTAAAACTTAAACTAAAAAAATAATAGACTAATGGATTAGGTTTGGAAAGTGATTTTTTTTCCCTTATATTTCAGCAATAAAACACACCTGTGTTAAAAGAAGATAATAGACTTCTAGGGATACAAAAAGACAGGAAGTCTAATAGCCAGAAATACAGCTTCCAGTCATTATGATTCTGGCTCCCAGTTTAAATGTATGGCTCTACTACGAACATAATTTGTGCCACATTTTAATAATCATTCCAGGAACTTCTATATAGATTTCAGTGCTGGTAATGAACAAGAATGGATGTAAAGACATCTCAATAACACTACAGTGACATAGAAGTGGAGTTTGTATCATTAATAATCCTCTATTTTGGTTAGTTTTGTATTCTGTTGGAATATACATCTTGCTAGATTATTTAGTTCTTCTGATTATTTAATTCTTCTAATCTGCTATATCTACAAAGTCATTAAGAGGGAAACTGCTCATTAAAAACTGCAAGTTTTTACCTGTAAGTATACACCTAAATTGTTTTACTAAAAAAATGAACATTTTCCAACTCACAGCAATTGTTTTGTAATCGCCTTCTATAAAGTTTCTTAACGGAGTGAGAAAATTTAAGGCTGATGTGTGAATCAGCTCTCTGTCTGCTGTTCCAATTCGTTTTTGTGTTTCTCCACATTTAATAAGGGCGTTACCTGCAATGGAGAAAAAGTTTGTTTTTTTTTAAAACACTGTATGGTAATGTCAGAAAATCATGTTAAGATAAATCAGCTACCTGATCTGCCTTAAAGTTAGTTGTTACTTGTTTACTTAAGTAAAAATCAAATAAAATTAACTGTAGGTAAGATAGTTTTGGGCTTCCCAAGTGGTGCAGTGGTAAAGCAGCCACCTGCCAGTACAGGAGGTGTAAGAGGCGCGTGTTCAAACTCTGGGTCAGGAAGATCCTCTGGAGGAGGAAACGGCAACCTGCTCACGATTCTTGCCTGGAAAATTCCACGGACAGGAGGAGTCTGGTGGGCTACAGTTCATGGGGGTCACAAAGAGTGAGACATGACTGAGTGACTGAACACACACACACATAAAAGGTCGTTTTATTTTGAAAGTAAATTTAAGATTATAAATATGTAAGTGAAAATGACAAAGATAAATTCTTTATCATATCATAGTTAACTGTACTAACTCTACCAATGGGACAAAAGAGGACAGATACACTTAAAAATATTTATGGTCACAGCTCAAATAGTACAGATATGCTTATAAAAGTATAATTCTTAAAATATATTAATAAGTAGACCAGGTAAAAATTCTTTTGTTTCTATATTTATGTACTTATTTCAAGTGTCTATAAATAATAGTATAATTTGTATCTTAAGTTTAAAAAAAATCTGTTCAGCAGCACACACCACCTAGTATATAAATAGGACAAATTCAGTGGAAAATAGAGAAAAAGAACTCCAAGGTTGGTTCTAACTGCAAGTAGGACCAATATACCTCTAATAAGCTTTAGTTCTGTGGATCTTTTCCCCCCGCCCCCCTGTGGATCTTAATTCCTTTATGTTCAGATGACATTAGATCTAATTTGTAAGGAAGGTAATAATATAACATGTAGTTAAGAGCTCAAATTCTGGATATAGATCTACATTTTAATTACTAGCTCTGTGTGATCATAGATGAATTATGTAACCTCTCTAAGACTTAGTTTCCTTGTCCTTACACAGAGATAACAGAATTTACAAGTAGGATTTAAGTGAGGATTTACTAAAATAATATTTATACAGTGCTTAGCCCAGTTCCTGGAGTATTCAATTGTTAGCTATTATTAATTACCAATAAATAGATTCACAAAGCCCAATTCCAATAATCAGGGTACATTCAATGGAATTATTAGAGGTATAAACAGGTAAAGCAGGTTAAAAAGGAAAAAAATTTAGAAGGCTTTTGAATGTTTTTTGCTCTACTATACCTTCAGCTTGGTGAAGGAAACAGCTGGGTCCTTCATGTACCGTTATGACCCCTGCATCTAACTGAGTTTGGCATAAGAAGGCAATTAACAAATCTGATCAATATATATATAAAGTCTTCCTGAAATTTACAGTTAAAATTTAGAAGTAAAACTATAGAAATTTAAAGCATTTTCAGACTTCTGAAAGAATTATATTTTGAAGAACATAGTGTAAAAAAGTTTCAAAGTTGTACATCTGCAAGCTAGTTAACGGATTACCATCATTCAGTACTCAGTACTCAGGTCCTTCTGACATAAGGACTACTAAAGCTACGTTCACTTAGTCTCGGAATTTATGTGCTATTATAAATCAGGTGGCTTTCCCAGGAGGTGCTAGCGGTAAAGAACCAGCCTGCCAATGCCGGAGACGTAAGAGACGCAAGTTTGATTCATGAGTCAGGAAGATCCCCTGGAGGAGAGCTTGGTGGCCCACTCTGGTATTCTTGTCTGGAGAATTCTATGTACAGAGGAGTCTGCTGGGCTACAGTCCATAGGGTCGCACAGAGTCAGATATGACTGAAGCGACTTAGCACACATGCACACATAAATCAGGACTATATATGTAGAAAATCACTTAATTTACCTATCATTTCACAATCCAAATAAAGACCAATTTCTCGCAGAAGTCTTAACAAGCACTCAGGGATAACCACTGTTAACATTTTTGTGGTATTGACATTACTTGTGTAATAAAAGCACTAGTTTAAACACTTAGTTTGTGCCATGCACATTACAGAAATAAGTCCTCAGGAAAGCTTTAAAAAGAAAAATCAACTCGAGGAGACACAAACAGAAACTGCAATATATCACAAGAAGTACAACAAAGAAGTTGCAAGATTCAATGGGAATACCTATTTAGACCTAAAAAGATAATGTGAATTCTCAGAATATACGCTTAAATATATTAAGTCATACTGTATATATTTGGTGGTTATGTTTATCACTTCATCTAAAATTTTAACACAAAATATTTGAAGTTAAAACTGATTCTACTAATACTAGATAAATATTAATGATGTCTCTAAGTAAGTAAAGATCTAAAAGTAAAGATATCTCTTGGCAGACATTTGCCTTTCACTTACCATATGCTGTTCCAGGGCCAAACTCAGTCCCTGCATCAATCATATATTGTCCCAAAAGTTCTGGGTTGTTTATACGACTTGGAGCTTTTCTATCCAGTTTTTCATAAACAAATTCTTCTATCCTGGCATCTAGAAAAAAAGTTTAAATTACCAACAATTTCAAAAAGCTATTTGAAAGACTGTTGTTCCCCTACTAGCCATTTATCACTTTGTAAAATAAATAAGAAATTAGTATGCTTTCAAGTATGTATCTTAATATATAATTTTTCATTTGCATGTTAGAGTATTATATAACTCTAAGAAACTTACATTTTAAAAATATGATAAAATATTTTGGCACAAAAACATTTAAAAATGAAGTGTGTTTCCCTGGTAGCTCAGACAGTAAAGAATCTGCTTACAATGCAGTAAACCTGGATTCAATTCCTAGGTCAGGAAGACTCCCTGGAGAAGGAAATGGCAACCTACTCCAGTATTCTTGCCTGGACAATCCCATGGACAGAGGAGCCTGGCGGGCTATAATCCACGGGGTTGTAGACAGTCAAACACAACTAAGTGACTAACACTTTGATTTTTCAAGACTATTATAAATATTTTATGGGATTTTAAGTTTCAGAAAGCGTTGGTATTCACTTAATATCTAGTGAAGCGGCCTTAGACCCATTCATAGTGTCTAATTTTTAATTTTTGAATATGTGTTTACAATTTTAAAATCAGGGATTTCCAGCTGTAAAAATATGGATATAAGGTACCTAGAGAAATTGAAGAGTTGTACACTTCTGCCACTGTTACTGTGCTTTAGTTTGCTTATATGCTCAATCTCCCTCTTAGAGGTTAAATATTGGGAGTTTAAGGAGTGGAATAGTCCAGACTTGGAATAGTCTACAGAGATCAGCAATACGATTTCTTGGCTTAATTTTATTTAATTATGTTTAAAGTATATAAATATCTGAGCATGTATTCATTCAAAAGATTTTATCATTAAAAAGAAGTTTAAAACACAAAAGGTTAAGAGCAGTAATAGGAGTTAGCATAAATGAAAAGGAAAAAAAAATCATTAAAATCTGAGTAAACACTTGGTTATCATATTTAAGAAATTCACATTTACATTGCTTCCAACAGTGAGATATTTCAGAGATAAATAAGAAAAAAGTAAAAGTTTCCAGAAAAAAAAAATGCTTAAATATAAATTAAAATTATGATCCAAAAAGTTGTTAAATAGTTTCCTTCTAAGCACCTCACATAATTCCTCCACAAGCTTCACACAGTGCACTGAAAATTTCAAAAATAAGTTGAACCAATAACAGAAACACTTCAGAAGTTGGCAAAAGTGTTCATTTTAATACACAAAATATGCGGTTGGAACAATACTTGGATTTGCGGTAGACTCTGGTGCAGCATCAGAAGAGTTTTTAAGTAAGAATTTAAAAACCTTTAAATTAGTTAAAACCAAAAAGAGTCAGTTGAAAACAAAACCCCTTGGAAAATGTTAACTAAATCTCAGAATTTCATTTTCTGACTGTGAGAGTGATTCATATCTTTGCCACCTGTCTACCCACTTGGTCAAAAGTTTAAAGCTGAATCCCATGTTGATTTCATTCAATTAAAAAAAAAAAAACTGGTGTATTTTAAATAAATATTTCATTTAGGGTATCAAAAAGTCATAATAAAATCTTAACAAGAAATGCAGGCAATTCCACTATAATGCAATGTACACTTCTGAAAAATTCTAGGTTCTGAAAAATCATACACTAAAAATAACAGGGCTTACAGAAAAAAGATTCGGTCTAACCACTTAAAATCTGTGTAACTTTAAAATGAGAGCACAAAATAAAACACAAAAACAACTGTTACTAAACACTGAAATAAAATTATGTGAGCTACGGTAGTTCTTTCTACTGATATCCTTTCCAACATTGTTGGAAATGTCCAACAATGTTGGTGACATTATTTGCCAACCACAAAAACATGCTGTAGGATAGACTACATACTGGAGGAACTATGGCTAGAGCAAAAAACAAGAGGAAAAATGTCCACTGCTTTTTTATTTTTTTAGGTGCCATGGCATATTATTTAAGTAGCCTTAAATGAGGAAGAAATAACACACAGTGTCTAAAGACAATAGGCCTCAAACAGTAAAAGGACTATTTTATTTTATTTTATTTTTTTTTTATTATTATTATTATTTTTTTCCAGTGGGTTTTGTCAAAGTCACCATAATTTAACTAAAATGGCACAGTATTATTAATATTTTGTATAGTGCTTGAGCTTCCCCAGTGGCTCAGCATTATAGAATCCACCTGCAATGCAGGAGATGTGGGTTCATTCCCTGGGTCTGGAAGATGTCCCGGAGAGGGAGATGGCAACCCACTCCAGTATACTTGCAGGGAAATTCCATGGATAGAGGAGCCTGGTGGGCAGTCCATGGGGGTGCAAAGGGTCTGGGCAATATGGTGCTTGAGGTTTATATAACAGCAACAAAGTTTAGAGCTTGGAGGTAGTATCTGAAAGAAAGGTTATGGCATTTCACAAAATGATCACAATAACACTGGGGAAAGGGGGAAGGAAAGCAGGAACTGTTATTGTTGATTTTGTCCTTTAGTTTTTATCTGTAAAGCTCCCCGTCAATACACCTGGTTCTAGTTCAAGTTCTACTTTTAATTAGTTATGCTACACTGAACAAAATGCTAACTTGTGAGTTTCAATTAAAACAATCATTGTGCATCTTATATGCCAGGTTATTGAGTTAGGTGATCTGAAAAGCCTTATGGAGTTGTCTGAAAATCAAATGGGGTAATTTGTGTAAAAATGTAAAACTTAAACATAAATAGTTGGTAACTGCCTAAGTTTCTATGTAATTTTCCTTTAATTGTATAGGGGCATTTTTTTCTTAATCACATAGGGGCAGTTCTCCCCTGGATGAGGAAGGAATATTATCTTCACAAGTTTTCATAACTCTTAAAATTCAAAGCTGCTGCCTGAAATTTCAAGAGGATTCTACAAAGGCCTTAAAAACGTTATCTGTCAATTTGTTAGAGGATACCCAATGAAGTGTTTATCACCCTCTTTACCAAAAACACACATACAAAATAACATAGACCTCAAAGCCATAACCGGAAAATGTTTTCCAACAGCCATTAAAACTTAAAAAAAAAAAATTAAAAAAAAAAACCTATTAAAAGTATCTTTTAATAAGATTAGTCAATAATGTAGACAAAAGGTAAAAAGTTTCTTACTTGGATTTGGCTGCAATAACACTTCAGTTTGTTTCATTATTTTTTCTGTCCATATTTTGGTACATTCAGCTTTGCTAAGGAGGTTCTCTAAGTGAGCATCCAATTCTGTCTTCTCTGCCTGGCCAAGTTTTTCTTCTGTGAACTGTTATTGATTGTATAATAAAAAAAAAAAATTAAATATACCCCAAATACATTTTAGGAATCTGTATCAGTAATTAAAAAGAAAACTCAAATCCAAACAATCCTGGACATACAAATAATTGTTCTTAAACTGTTGCATATGCAGGCTACTTTTTGCCCCTCTGGTAATATATCCATACCTCTTAGGATATGATAATGCTAAGGCACTTAGGATAATTGTATCCCATAGTTAATACGTACCCTCAGTTCTGCTAAAATGTATGGTGTGAATGATAGAAAATTTGGCATACTATTTTATATATAAAGTATATAACTATTTCTTACATATAAAGGTAGGATACCAATCATAATGAGTAAACATTTTTGAGCCAGCTGGATCTGAATTCAAATCCTGGCTGTACTGCTAACTATGTGACCTAAACAAGCTTTTGAATATTTTTTTCCTCGGGTATCTTTCATCGTAAAAGAGACACAGTACATATCTTAAAGTACTTTAAGAATTTAAGTAAGGGTATGTATGTACATCACTTTGTTCAGTGCCTGGTAATTATTATTCTGACTTTAAAAAGAGCTACTATGTTTAATGTGGCTTTGTATCATCGGCATTTTAACCACATCTAGTTAGACAGGTTTCTATGGGATGTTCTGGGAAATTATCATTCAAGTTGTTTCTTCAAGATATGTTCCAGCAATTGATTTATGGACTAACGTTTGGAACATCCTGCATTGCAGGTGGATTTTTTACCAACTGAGCTATCATGGGAGCCCAATTCATATTACAGAGGCATCTTTTTAAAGATCATAAAATGTAGCTAAAAAGACTCAACGTATCAATTTTTATTATCTTGAGTATATTTGTTTCTGAGGAAAGGCAGCACTGCCCATAGAATAACAAAGAGGTAAAAAGTATTTCTGTGTAGATTTTATGGAGACTTCTGGACACTTTAATTAAATACTAGAAGCAATGACTCAGGTTGTTTATCATGAATAGTTTTTCTCTAGAATATGTGGTTTCCCATTAAAACATAAGTAAATCACTATCGCTAACTCTGTACTCATTAGTCATGACTCGTCTCTGGTGGCTCAGACAGTAAAGAATGTGCCTGCAATGCGGGAGGTCTGGGTTGGATCCCTGGGTTGGGGAGATCCCATGGAGGAGGGTGAGGCAACCCACTCCAATATTCTTGCCTGGAGAATCCCCATGGCCAGAGAAGCCTGGTGGGCTGCAGCCCATGGGGTTGCAGAGTTGGACATGACTGAGCGACGAAGCACACAGCACACATTTCTGTATAACAAAATTTAATGTTCACTTTTTTTCCCTATCATTTCTTAAAATACCTTCTGTAGTTCCATTTTTCTGAATTTTATTATCTGTTTCTTTCAGCATCCTTCTTGGTCTAATACTGATTTCAACTGATTATCAGTCAGCATTTTTAGCTCAAAGGTCCTTTAGAATGTTATTCTTAGACTTCTGTTACACTCCCACTAAAGGTCTTATTCAAGGCCTAGGAACAGCTGCAATAGTTTTTGTAAAACTTTAGGTCTTTTAAAGACTTGCCTGTAGCCAACCCCTGGGTGGAACTGAGAATAGCAGGGCAGACAGTAATTCCACAGCAATTGCGTAGGCTCATACAGTTGCAGTGCACTGTAACTGAGGATGGGAGAGGCACTGGGAAAAAATCAAAACCCTGACCCCAAGGGCAGCTAGGTAATGACGCAATCCAATTCTTAAGAGAGATGCTGGTGTTTTTTATAGATCCCTGAACATTCCAAGAAACAGACCTGCCAAAGGTATACATTAAAATTTTACATATTAGAAATCTACCTCCCATGGTTAATTACATTATTTCACAGATGAAGCAACCAATAGGACAGAAAGGAATACAGCCAAGTGAACATCATTTATAAAGGATGATCGGTAGAAAAAAATTCTCCACTTAGCTCCTTAGTAAGCAGGTATATCTAATATTGTATTTGTTCATTCCTTTCATTCTCTTAACAAATATTTATTACACACCCAGGTATATGCTAGGTATTATTCTAAGCACATGGGTTTCAACAGCTAGAAAACAGACAAGCTTTGTCTCTAAGGAAACTTAAATATTGACAAAGAAAGACAACTAACAAGTACATACATAATTTGACAATAAGGATACAAAGATAAAAAGATGGTGGACAGAGGACCAACACAGGTGTTCCTATTGTTTCTTGATCCAGTGACAGTGAATTTATGGAACCCTGAAGTATGAGTGAGACAGTTTGATTATAGGAAGCCTGTTTAGAAAATAGTAGTTCTATGGGAAGGATCATGTATTTAAGTACCAATAATAAATTCTGATGTTTACTTGCTTTTTTCTGAGAGCAAAAAACAGTCGCTCTGCATTTTGAATCAAGTACTCCAAAAAAAAAATCTTGTTACATAGGTAAGAATCATAAATTAAGTGAAGAAATTGAGAATGGTTTAAAATTTTGCCCTAAAATGTCAGAGCTGGAATTTAATCTCATATCTGTTTGAATCATAGTCTTATTATACTATGAGCTACCCTCTCAGTAAAATACTTGATTTCAAGCAATTGATATTTTCTATCACCATTACCTAAACACATCCTGTGATTCCTTATTTGTTCATAGCACTCTGGTGAGCTGCATCCTAAAGCTTACCTCTCCTTCCTACATAATATTCAATCACCATCAAATTAAGGATTAGTTTAACTCTAGCTAAAATAAATAAAATAAAGGGGAGGAAAAGGGACATAAGAGCATTGCTAATGCTATCACATATTTAAGTTGCAATTACAAAAATTTAAATTTTATTATTTAAACATACAACTGTAAAAGACATATTTCCCTTAATTTTTATCACTGTGGGAATTTAAAGGTTTTTTTTTCCATTGTTAATCACAAGGTATGACATTACAATAACAAAACAGTACAATATTTAGTACATAAAATTTCCTCTAAAACATTTTAAAGAATACATTAAACTACAGAAAATGATGAGTTACATCAACTAAATTAAGGAGAATTATTAATCCAGGATATTTATGGAGGATAGATATTTTTTTCCTACTGTACGTGAGATATTATTTAGCATATATATATTTAGATGTATATATAACGTGGCTCTTGCCCTGAAGGATTTTGATTTTGTTGTTGCTGTTGTTCAGTTGCCAAGTCGTGCTAGACTCTTTGCAACCCCATGGACTATAGCTCACTGGGCTTCCCTATCCTTCACTGTCTCCCAGAGTTTGGTCAGATTCATGCCCATTGAATCAGTGATGCTATTTAACCATCTCACCCTCTGTTGCCCTCTTTTGCCTTCAGTCTTTCCCAGCATCAGGGTCTTTTCCAATGAGTTGGCTCTTCTCATCAGGTGGCCAAATTACTGGAGCTCCAGCATTAAAATTATGATGGTATCTTTATCAGAAGGACAATACTTTTTTTTTTTTTAAAGAAAGATCCCTTTCCTAATTGTCAAAAATTTAAAATTTTACCCTAAAATTTTCAGTTTTCAAAATCCCTAAGTCCAAAATCATTACTGACTTTGTAGTCAATTAGTGATGATAGTTTTTCACTGTAAACCACATTTGATTTTAAGCACGTATTAATATTTTAATGATTGTATAGCAGTACCATTTAATAATCAAAACCTTCTGTGAAAAACAAGCTACAGTGAAAGTCAGAAAGCAAAAAAATCATAGGAATTCAAACATCATGTTCTCTAAAATGTAATATAATGTAGTATTCTTTCATATTTCCCTAGTAACAGTAAAACGACTCGGGAAAGTTCAACCCCCTCTTTTTATATATTTTCTCTAAACATTGCTTTAAGAAAAGGATTGTCTTTGAGTCAGCCACATTATGCCAGGTACTATAATCCTTCCTTTACTAGCACAGACACATAGCCTATAGTATGAAATAAGGAGCCTGGATTCTATGCTTCGATTTACTAGACAGAAAAAAGGACAAGTAAAAATGCTGTGTGATCAAAGACATCTACTAACATAAACTCTAACCATCAATTCTCTGGGTAAAGTAATAGTTTAAAAGACATCTAAACTTCTTGGAGGCAAATGTATAACACAAACTCTGAATGTATTAGTGAACTCTAAACTAGATTCTTCTCAATTGGTTCTTAATTTTGGCTGCTCCTTGGAATCAAGGGAGCTCTCAAGAATATTGATGCAAATCAAGTCCCAAGGATTCTAATTTAACTGGACTGAGGAGCAGCCTGTCAAGATTCCTCAGGTAATTTTAAGTGTAGCTGAGACCGAGAACTACTGTTTTAAGCTCAGACATAACTATTTTATATCAGGTTAACAAACCATTTTCTATCTAGTTGTTTACTAAATTAGTGAAAATAACACCAAAGCATGTGAACACAGTTTTGGGTAACACTAAACACGCAGAGTTTTTACAGAATGAGAAAATATATGGCCTTTGAATGCACTGTGTTTATTAGAATTTCAGAGACATGGTAAAGTTACTGCAATTAAATTCTGTAAAAGAAATGTAACACATATATATGGAATTCAGAAAGATGGTAACGATGACCCTATATGTGAGGCAGCAAAAGAGACACAGATGTAAAGAACAGACTTTGGACTCTGTGGGAGAAGGCGAGGGTGGGATGATTTGAGAGAACAGCATTGAAACATGTATATTACCGTATGTGAAACAGATCGCCACTCCAGGTTCAATGCATGAGACAGGGTGCTCAGGGCTGGAGCACTGGGATGACCCAGAGGGACGGGATGGGGCGGGAGGTGTGAGGGGGGTTCAGGATGGGGACCACATGTACACCCATGGCTGATTCATGTGAACGTATGGCAAAAACCACTACAGTATTGTAAGGTAATTAGCTTCCAATTAAAATAAATTAAAAAAAAGAGAAATGGAATTTCAGAATTCATTCATTAAAAAAAAGAAATGGAATGAGAGAGAGTGGAATTTCTTCCAGATAGGGTTTGACAGGAGTTGGTGAAGGCCAGCATCAGAATTTATCTTCTCCAGCCTAGATACGCTATTGTGCTTGCTAAATTAGATGGAAGATAAAGGTTAGAGTTACAACTAGTTTAGAGACTTTTTCCTCATCAGAAAACAGCTGGTGTTCATGAATTTTATAGTGCAACTTTAGCAGTTAACAAAGTTAGAAAATGAACTCCCTTCCTTTAGTAATTTAGTATGAAAATATTATACAGATATAGACAATATATATCATTTAATGGTGGTGAGCAAAGTTTTTCGCTTCAGTATCAATTCTGAATTAAAAATGTACCCACTTGAAAGATTTATCAAATGAAGAATAATAATTTACAAAATGGAAATTTACTACAAAGAATAATTATGACAAATTGAGAGTACATTATGAAGTCCCTGAGGGCACTAACTGGGGTGTCATTCATCTTTGTATTCTTCAATATCAAGTACTAAGGAGGTACTCAATAAATATAGGTTCAATTAATGAGTTTAATATTTTAGATTAGCATTAAATCAACCCCAAGGTCAGCATATATAATGTTAAAAAAAAACTAATGAAAACAATTATTTAACATGTTAAATGATTCAAAGAGTAAACTCTGCATATAGCTACTATTTGCTTGGCTAAAATGACATAAAAATTAAAACAAAAACAAACAAAAATCATGCTGGATACTGTGAGAGGGGAATAAGATGGAGAGTTGATTCCTTAGGTCATATGATCTTATTAATGACATGAAAGCCATAGAGTAACAAAATTTTAGACCTCTCAGAGACCCTACATAATAATTCATTAGAAGAAAAATGCCACATGATCACACAAAATTTAAGAATGACACAGGAATTGCCACAGAATTCACGTCAAGTTCTTGCGGTCTCACATGGAACTGAAGTTGTATTTTGAGGGAAGGAGAAGTTACAGAAAGGGAGTGGAGGGCATTCAAGATGAATTTAACTGTGTGAACAAAAATCTAGAGTTAGAAAAGTACAAGATATTTTTGATTTTAAAAAATAATTTGATGGAAATACAGTGTTTTACATGAGAGAAAAGACAAGGCTGAAAGGAAGTATTTAATTCTCAATTAAGGAATCTGGACTGAAAAGATAGGATTTTAATGGCTTTCAAGACACTTTACCAATTTATCAAGGATAAATTACCTGATCCTTTTGTATTCTACTGAAGAAATTACGAACAACAAAAACACCCAAATGGATTGTTAGGGAATGATATACCCCTATTCATTTATACATTTACCTTACTTTTTAAAGTACTGATGTATAAAAACATATTTTAAAAGAGTGAGAGTTGAATGATGAGACTCATTTATATACTTAAGTAGTCTGATTTTATGTTTTAAAATAGGGAACATGTTTAATTTTTAAGTTAGAATTTGTAAGTAAAATGAAAGAATATGGCAGTTGTTTAACCAGAGAATGGCCTATTCCTTAAGGTGTAATTTGATTTAAATAGAATTATTTAGAAATATCAAAGCTAAATTCCATCCTGACTGTTCTTTTTGCTTATACTGAGTAATTGGCCTAGCTCTTAACACTATTCTTAGCATTAAACCTGGCACTTTGACACTACACTGATGTCAACTCAATTTAGAGTAGGAACTCAGTTACTGACTAAATACCAAAATGAGAAAGCAGTGTTTTGTTGAAAACTACACACAGCACTCCAAATTGCACATTACATTTTGGAACCATCTTTATTTCCTTACATATTTTAAAAAATTTCAGAAAACGTCAAACATGGAAGTATAATAGTATAATAACATCTCATGAACCCATTAACCCAGTATGAACCCTTTGCCAATGTTGTTTCAACTACCCACCCTTCCTTCTTCTGAAACATTTTAAAGCAATTCTCAGACATGATAGTTTACAAATATTTTAAAATGTACCTCTAACAGACACAGACTTAAAATAAAAAGACGTATCAAAGGAGCCTTGCTCCTCCTGAAATTTTTCCCTTAGTAAATGGCTCAAGCCAAAACCTCAGAGTCATCCTTGACTCATCTTTCTCTCATACTCCAGAGTCAATATACTGTGCAATACTGGTTAGGTTTTGAACCTCCCCTGCTATCATTCTTATTTAAGTCCTATCACCTTTTGCCTGTCCTATGGCCACAGCTCCTTAACTAGTCTCCCTAATATCCCTGCAACCTCAGATTCTACACTTGCTACTTCTGCCTGAAATGTTTTTACTCCAAAAAAATTGGGATCTGTCACTTTTTGCATTTGAACCTATTAGAAAGGCTTGCCCTTACCATCACGGCAACAACCACTACTCCTGCCCTTAACCTATACCTTTTGGCCTTTTTCTACGTCACCGCCTGATGTATTTACTAGTTTGTTTTTTTTCCTGTTAGACTGTAAGCTCCAGGAGCGCAGACATTATGTTGATTATGAAACACTAGTGTCCAAAATAGTAGTGACACACAGGCATGCAGTAAGCACTTAAGTATTTAAGACTGAAAATTATTTGATAACTAACAGATTAGAATTTTAAAACTTCTTCCTAGAAAATTTAAAATAAGTAACTGAAACTTATTTGCAAAGTACATCTTGAGAGTTTTGCCAGATCTTTAAAATCAAGTCTATCAATTATTTAAATCAATTTGTAACATATATGTCCTATTTAAGAAGTTCGGATTATGTACCTGAAAACATCTAGAAATATGTATGTATGTATGTATTTATGGCTGCTGGGGCCTGTGGGATCTTAGTTCCCTGACCAGGGATCTAACCTGTGCCCCCTGCAATGGAAGCATGTAGTCTTAGCCACTGGACTGCCAGGGAAGTCCCTCTAGCTGTATTGAAAAGAGTGGCATTACCTAGTGCCAAATCTGCATTCAGCACCTAGAATCACAGGGAATCAGCATTAAAATAACACCAAAAGCTCACAATATTGGCAGCCATTACCCTGATCTAGTTCTACCATTCTTTGCCAAAAATGGTGCAATGTAAGATCAACTGTACCAATAAAACTGGAGTAAAGGGGACAAGGAAAGTAATAATGCAATACACATGGTTTACATTTCAACTTGGCATATTACATAAGAAAACTATTTTTGTTTTTTCTTTACAAAAGAGAATTTTGTTGCTACTGTGACTGTCATTAACTTAAAACACCAGACTGTTTACAACCCGTGTTGTGGTGAAATTTACATCTGCTGGTAGATTTAACTTAGTTGGCATAATGTGGGTGATGACTGTAGAAAACTGTCCAAGTTCCCTAGTACCGACACTTCCTTTATTTCTGAATACCACGAGACAGTCAACTTTTCCCCTTAAAGTGTTACTTGAAAAATGTCCCTGTGACTATAAGCACAACATGAATCTTCTCGCTCACTGTCCTACAGTCAGCGCTTCCCATTTCGAAAGTGAGAGGAAACCCCCCAAGGTCTGGGGCTTTGGCAAAGTCTGGACGCCAACTGGCGATCTCCATTTCTGCCACGGACAGCCAAGACCGGGAACCTTCCTCTGAGGGTGAGAGGACGGCAGGGAACTGCTTTGGCAGCTCCCTGGGTTGAGGGGCAGGAAAAGGAAACTTCCTTCTTGAACTCGGCGAGGAGAGAAGGAGACGAAATGAAATGGTGGGGGTGGTGCAAGAATGGTCTCGACTACCCCGCGGACTCGCAAAGCCTCCGCCCGCCCGGGGAGGGAGGGCACACGAGCGGCGGCGCCGTGGGGTCAGAAAGGCCGGCGGTGCCGTGCCTCGGCCCGAAGCCGAACTCAAGGTGTCCTCCAGAGAAGGGAGGAAGCTCCGGGCCCTGTCCCCACTCCGCCTCTCTTCGCCGGGAGCGGCGGTTGGGCAAGAAGGGGGAGGAAAACCGCCGCCAGGCCCAGAGGGGCACAAGGCCGCGCCCATCACCCGGGCCTCCGGCCGCGGCAGGCCAGTCGGGCGGTCGGCGAAGCCGGGTGCAGAGGGCGCGGCTGTCTCGGGCGACCCCTCCCTGTCCCTTCCGGGCGTCGCCACCCCTTCTTCCCGCCGCGGTACCTGCACTGCACGACTGAGGAAGGTGCCCGCGTCGGCCGCCAGCTTCTTCACGTTGAAGTCCATGATGTTCATCCTGGGCGTCAGCCGGGCGGAGCAGCCGGCTGACCTAGCGGGGAGACGGAGGCGCCGCGGCCGGGCTGGGGCGCCGGGCGAGAGTGGCGGGGGCAGACGTGGTAGGTGGAGGGAGGCGGCGCCAGCCCCGCCGCCGCAGCTGTCGTTTCCGTGAAGGGGGAGAGAGAGGGTGGGGCGAGGCGAGAGAACAACCGCCTCGAAGCCGGCCGCGCGTCCAGGCGGCAGCGGCCGAGACCCAGGGCCTGTGCCGCCTGGAGTGATGCCGCTAACGTCGGCGGGCTTCGCGGTGGGCTTGCAAGACACAGAGCAGGGCCCGGGCCTTGCCGGGCCGGGTCCCCAACGGAGGAAGCGAGAGCGGGCCTCGGGGCGGGGCCTTTATAGAGGTTATCGCGGGAACAGCGACCCCTTCAGGAGCGCCGCGGCTGAGCGGCTGAACGCGCCCGGAGCTCCGCCAGTTCCGCTGGGGGCAGGGTTGCGCTCGTTGCTAGGGGCGCGCCTCCGGGCGGCTGTGGCGCTCGGTGTTTCTACTTAAGCCCCTGGGAACCGCGAGCAGAGAGAACCCAAGCTCCCCGTTTTAAGTGAAAATATGGAAATTGTGGCATAGAATTACAGTATGTGAAATCAGAACCAACAGTTCCCTGTCATCTTGAAGCACCCGCGCCCTACTGGTTCCCTGACGCCTGGATGGCACGCGGCGAACGTTTGCAGAATAGAGTTGAAGTTAAATGTTCCCACTGAACCTGTTTTTCATTTATTCGACATTATCGACTATCCACCTTGTACCAGAACTGAATCCTGTGCTTCAGACACCGTGCTGAACAATCAAGATTGTCCCTGCCCTCAGGAAGCTCTCAGTTCGGTTATTCGACGACTTTCAGGGACAGCTCCCATCCCCGGGGCCAGTTCTGTTTCTCTGTGCTTGCGCAAGGGCTTTGTGACTGAGTGACCGTGGACACGCTGGGCTACACAATCAACACTAGGTGCCTACTTGGTGCAGAATACGGCCCCCAAGACACCAAGTGCGGGATGGAGGACGCAAAGAAGTGTAAAGAGGGTGAGTGAGAGAGAATAATGCTGAACGATTTAGCGAGGCGAATGTTAATAACTAATGAGAATATGATGTGAATTTTAATAACTAATGGGAATATGATGTGAAATCTGTTCAAAACCCTGCAATTCCAAGTATCTTCTAAAAAAAACTTTAAGGATACAGCCTATGCTTGAACTGATTGAAACAGGTGCAAGAACGGAGGCAGAGACGTTATTATTTCAAAGAAAAGGCTATTTTTGTGTGTGTGTCGCAGTGTCCTTGTGTTACAGTAGAGCTGGAAAAATGCAGGCCCAGCAGGCAATGAAATGAGTTCACATTCATGCTTAGTGTTTTACTGAAAGAGCAGTCACGGCAGTAGTGGCTGTTTTAAAGGCACAAAGATTCGTTCCAAAGTTTTACAAGGAAGAGTAGATAACATACAAATAGTTGTATTCTTTGTGGTGATAACAGAAACAGCCACTTCTTTCTAAGGTAACTACAAAAGAATGAATCTACGCCATCTCTCTTTCTTCTCAACCAATCTTGCCAAAAATATGGGAAAGGAAATATATAATCAGGAATTTTTTATTTATTGTCCAATTTAGACTTTTACGTGGAAAACACTGTATCTCTTTGCAGATGTCTGTCTTCCCAGTAAGTATGTTTTGTCATATTCTCTGTCCATTTCTACAAAGTGATCTCAACACTGCCTGCCTTCACCATGAGAGGAAAAAACTCTGAATCCTCTTCCTCAAACTTGTAGATATGCTGACTTGAAAAAAACCTTCATTTGTTCCTGTTGAGCCCTCTATAATACTGTTTCTCTCGTTTCACTGGTAAATTCATTAAGACTAGTGTGTTGTTTTTATTTCCTTACCATCTTAGAATTTCCTACCTAATTCCATGTAGTTGGTTTCCACTTCTGTAACTATACCTAAACAATTCCTGAAGTTGCCAGTTATCTTCCTGATAAATCAAACAGCCTTTTCTCAAACTTCCACAGTGACTGTACCCAGCCTCTTCCCAATAACAAACACACCCCTTTCCAGGGCCTTATTGTTTCATGGTTTCTCTGCTATCTCCTGGACTTTCTCATTCTGTTTTGCTGACACTTCTGATGGATGTGCTGTAAGAATACCTGAAAGCTCAGTGTTTAGCACTTATTTTTTGTTGTTCTCGTGGATTAGTTTCATAATTGAAACTTCAGTTGTGCCATTTCATTCATTCATTTAGTAACTATTTTTTGAACATCTCCTGTGTGCACATGGCATTGTTCGTATGAATGGGAATATAGCAGGCAACAAGGCAGACAGTCCTTGCTCTCATGGGAGCTTATAACTAATCCCATGAGACAGAACTGGACATGGAACAACGGACTGGTTCCAAATAGGAAAGGGAGTACATCAAGGCTGTATATTGTCACCCTGCTTATTTAACTTATAGGCAGAGTACATCATGAGAAATGCTGGGCTGGAGGAAGCACAAGCTGGAATCAAGATTGCTGGGAGAAATATCAATAACCTCAGATATGTAGATGACACCACTCTTCTGGCAGAAAGTGAAGAACTAAAGAGCCTCTTGATGAAAGTGAAAGAGGAGTGTGAAAAAGTTGGCTTAAAACTCAACATTCAGAAAACTAAGATCATGGCATCGGGTCCCATCACTTCATGGCAAATAGATGGGGAGACAGTGGCTGACTTTATTTTTCTAGGCTCCAAAATGACTGCAGATGGTGATTGCAACCATGAAATTAAAAGACGCTTACTTCTTGGAATGAAAGTTGTGACCAACTTAGACAGCATATTGAAAAGCAGAGACATTACTTTGTCAACAAAGGTCCGTCTAGTCAAGGCTATTGTTTTTCCAGTGGTCATATTTGGATGTGAGAGTTGGACTTTATAGTCCAACTTTATAGTCTCTCTTTATAGAGAGCTGAGCACCAAAGAATTGATGCTTTTGAACTGTGGTGTTGGAGAAGACTCTTGAGAGTCCCTTGGACTGCAAGGAGATCCAACCAGTCCATCCTAAAGGAGATCAGTCCTGGGTGTTCGTTGGAAGGACTGATGTTGAAGCTGAAACTCCAATACTTTGGCCACCTGATGTGAAGAGCTGACTCATTTGAAAAGACCCTGATGCTGGGAAAGATTGAGGGCAGGAGGAGAAGGGGATGACAGAGGATGAGATGGTTGGATGGCATCACTGACTCAATGGACATGGGTTTGGGTGGACTCCGGGAGTTGGTGATGGACAGGGAGGCCTGGCTTGCTGTGGTTCATGGGGTCACAAAGAGTTGGATGTGACTGAGCAACTGAACTGAACTGATGAGACAGAAATTGAATAAGTAGTTATAAGTGTGATGAAATACCAAGGGGAATCCAGAGTGCTTTTAAATTTTCACTTCCAGCTGTACCTAGTAACCTGAATTTTCATTTGGAGGCTTGGCTTTTCTGTAAGGATTTCAGATCACCTTTTAATGCTTTCTTTTTCTGTCCCCCATAGTAACTTCTTACTCCAATAGTTCAAGGTATTAGGAAAGCAATCTTTTAAAGTTAATACAAAGTGCTGAATATCTGAAATTCTCCCTAAAGTTTTCAGCTTAAAAATGAAAAAATGCTTTATAAAAATGACATTTTAGGTAGTATGATATGTATTTTAATTTTTTTTTTTGTAATGGCTGGCAGATAGTTCATTACCTTACGTTTAGACCAATGATATCCAAACTTCATGGGGGTGTGCAAGATGATCCACTGTTGTGCAAAAATATACATTAGAAGTTTGGTTTGCATATATTTTTATCTAATAAACAATTTTGTTTCATTACTTTTTAAAAAATATGGGTTGACACTGGTGTTCCCACCTTGCATTTATTGATAGACACATGTCACAAACTGTAAATGAAATATGGGAAGAGTGGGAATTCCACAACTTGAAAGAGTTGAAATTAGTACTTTGTTTACTAATATGGTCACGTAATACATGTGACTGGTTCCATGTCTTTGTAGATTATCTATTTAAATAAAACTTCACAGTAATGGACAAGTAGCCTAAAGAGTTTTCTCAAATATATCATCATTAAAAGTGTTGATACAAGCATAAGTGAACAAGAAATGCCAGAATCTATACTTCTACTTGTTGAATTTATCAGTAAGATTGTTGAAATATGGCTTAAAAGATGATAATACTTGATTGGAGCTTTCATGGAACTCAGAATCTAGTGGGGGAACCGGACTTATAAAGTAAAACAGTGTGTGAAGGAAAACTATGAAAACTTGTTTAAGATTGAGCAAAGGGATAAAGTATAGAGGAAGTTCGTATTAACTTATCAGGATAGGAGAGGTGATAAGACTTCTTGAACTGGCTTTTGATTGAGTTCATCTGGTGGATTGAGGCATGAGGGTGGGGAGAGATGATCAGACTTTCAACTTAGAAATACCAGGTTTCAGGCAGTGTAGAGAATGGGTTGGAGAGGAGGCTAAGACCAGTAGCAGACTGATTAGGTATCTATTGCCATACTCCTCTGTACTCTGTTATTTTGAAATTCTGCATTTGGAAATCTTGTTTTGACCAAAACTCCCCCTCGTTTCCTGCTTTGATCTCTGACTTCTTTACTCATTTAAGTATGTAATCATCATCATCAAGTCCTACAATCACATGCTTTATTCTTAATTGTCCTATTTTTAACTTTCACCAGCCTTCTCAGTTCCCTTTATTCTTCTAACCTATCAATCTACAGTCCTGGATGAATGTTTTTTCAGTACATGCTCACACAGTGCCAAGCATCGTTAGGAAGAATTATACAACCTTGTAGATGGATGCTAATATCAGTGCATGACTTCTTACTTCCATCGAACTTTTATAACTGCCTAGAAGCTTCTACTTTCTAAGTAACATTTTCACATACTCTGCAGAGCCTACTGCAAAACTTTGTCAGTCTCCTAAAATGCCTGCCTTATCCTCATATACTTATTTTTAGCCTTTGATACTTTTTCTCTTTGACAAAGAAACTATATATCATGAAGCTATATGGAAGGAGCTCCTTCAATAAAATTCTCTTATTTCTGCCTCTTATCCTTCTTCACACTTCTCCCACAAATACTGCTGGATATTTCAAAGGAAGTATCCTGGGTGTTCCCTTCTGAGTAGAGCTACTGCTCTCTTACTCTTGGCTGCATATTGGTATCACCTGGAGAGCTTAAGCAGCCACTGATGCCCAGGTCACAACCCAAGAGTGTGGACTGGGCATTGGGATGATCAGAAGTTCCCCAGGTGATTCTAAATGTGTGGCCAAAGTTGAGAATGTACATATCATCCTTTGAGAACTTGGTCCACCAGCTTGTACCTTCTGCCTACAGATAGATTTCATTTCTCTTCTTCTGAGCAGCAATGATTTTTTGATCAGTTTTGTATTTTTATGGCTTACATTCCTGGAAGCATAGTGGAATTCTCAGATACTTTCTGAAATGAACAAAGTAATCAAATCAAGATGTATTAAGTTCTTTTGTGACTCCTTTCCCCCAATCTAAATTTCCAACTACAGATTTGGTATTTCCAGTACTGAGCCTGTTTTAGTTTACTTTTTTTTAAAGTTACTTTTCTTCTTCAGTTTCCTATAACTTTAAGTTGAATTATATGCACTGAGTCACCTAAGCTAGAATTCTGATCCTTTTTATTTCCTCTTATTTCCCACATCTGATTGATTGAGTGCTGGCAGTATCTTCCCTCTGAACTATTTCTTGTCTTTATCCTCTCTTTTAAAATTGAGGTATAATTAACATTTAACATTATTTTGGACTTCCCAGGTGGTGCTAGTGGTAAAGAATTCACCTGCTAATCCAGGAGACTCATGGGACTAGTGTTCGATCTCTGGGTTGGGAAGATCCTCTGGAGTAGGAAATGCACCCCACTCTAGTATTCTTGCCTGGGAAATTCCATGGGCAGAGGAACCTAGAGGGTTACAGTCCATGGGGTCGCAAAGAGTCAGACCCGACTGAGCGACTAAACTGAAATGGAGTGAGTGTCCTTCTTTGTCTCTTGTAACAGTCTTTGTTTTAATGTCTATTTTGTCTGGTATGGGTATTGCTACCCCAGCTTTCTTTTGATTTCCATTTGCATGGAATACCTTCTCCCATCGCCTTACTTTCAGTCTGTAAGTGTTCTTATATCTGAGGTGGTCTTATAGGCAGCAAGTATATGTTTTTTTTTTTTCTTGTGTGTTTACCCAAGGGCTGATTTTTTTTTTTTTTTTTTCTGTCTGGATGATCTATCCACTGATGTAAATGGAGTATTATATTAAAATTCTCTACCATTGTATTGCTGACTTTTTCTCCTTTTCAAGTGAAAGTCACTCAGTCGTGTCCAGCTCTTTGTGACCCCATGGACTATATAGTCCATGGAATTCTCCAGGCCAGAATACTGGAGTGGGTAGCCTTTCCCTTCTCCAGAGGATCTTCCCAACCCAGGGATCAAACCCAAGTCTCCTGCATTGCAGGCAGATTCTTTACCACCTGAGCCAAAAGGGAAGCCTAAGAATACTGGGGTGGGTAGCCTATCCCTTCTCTAGCGGATCTTCCCAACCCAGTAATTGAACCAGGTCTCCTGCATTGCAGGCAGATTCTTTACCAACTGAGCTATCAGGGAAGCCCTTTAGGGCTATTAATTTACATTTAGGTGCTCCTATGTTGGATACATAAATATTTATAAATGTTATATCTTCTTTTTGGATTGACTTCTTTATTATTATGTAATTCCCTACCTTGCCTCTTATTATATATAGTCTTTGTTTTAAAGTCTGTTTTGTTTGTTATGAGTATACTACTGAAGGTTTCATTTGGTTTTCATTTTCATGGAATATCTTTTTTCATGTTTTCACTTTCAGTCTGTGTGTCCTAACATCTGAAGTGAGTCTCTTGCAAGCAGCATAATATGGATCTTTATTTTTTTTTTTAACCCATTTATCCACTCTATGTCTTTTGACTGGCGAATTAAGTAATTTACATTTAAAGAAATTATTGATAGGTCCTTATTGCATTTTCTTAATTGTTTTCTAGCTATTTTGTATTTCCTCTCTGTGCCTTTATTCTTTCTTCTCTTGCTCTCTTCTTTTGTGGTTTGATGAGTATCTTTAGTGATATTTATTTCTCTCTTTTGTGTATCTATTATATGATCTTGTTTTGTAGTTATCAGGAGGCTTACATATAACAACTTATATATCAATAGCCACCTTTTTTAAGTCAGTAATTTAAACTTGATTGCATTCTAGAGTTTTGCATTTTTACCCGTCTCTCTCTCCATTTTATGTTTCTAATGTCAAATTGCCATCTTTTTATCTTGTGTCTCACATAACTAATTATTTTAGTTATAGTTACTTTTACTACTTTTGTCTTTTAACCTTTATACTGGCTTTATATGTTGTTAATACACTACCTTTACTATGTATTTACTTTTCTACTGAGATTTATTCTTTCATGTTTTCATGTTACTAGTTATTACCCTTTTTTTTCTAGCTTAAAAATGTCCCTTTAACATTTCATGTGAATTTGATTTATTGATGAAGAACTTCTTTAGCTTTTACTTGTCTGAAAAATTCTTTATCTCTCCTTTAATTCTGAATAATAAATTTTCTGAGTAGAGTATTCTTGGTTGTTAGTTTTTTCTTTCTGTGCTTTGAATATAATGTGCCACTTCCTTTGGCCTGCAAATTTAGTACTGAAAAATCAGCTGAAAGTCTTATGGGGGTTACCTTGTGTATAACAACTTATTTTTTTCTTTCTGCTTTTAAGATTCTCTCCTTAGTCTTTAACTTTTGACATTTCATTAATAATGTCCCTTGGTGTGGGTCTCTTCAGGTTTATCATATTTGGAACTCTCTGAGTTTCCTAGGTCTGGATATCTGGTTCCTTCTCCAGGTGACGGAAGTTTTTAGTCATTATTTCTTCAAATAATTTTTCTGCCCTTTTTTCTCTCTCCTTCTTTTGGGACCCTTATAGTGCGAGTATTAATCTGCTTGATGTTGTCCCATAAGTCTCTTAAGTTTTCTTCACCTTTGTTCATTCTTTTTTCTTTTTCATGCTCTGATGGGGTGAATTCTTCTGATTGAGTGACTTGTGTTCACGTTGACACAAGTTTATCTTTCCTTCTGCTTCATCTAGTCTGCTGCTTAACTGTTCCAGTTTATTTTTCAGTTCAGTTATTATATTCTTCAATGCTGTCAATTCTGCTATCAATTTTCCAATATTTTTTGAAGTTCTCACTGTGTTCATCCATTCTTCTCTAAAATTTGGTGAGCATCTTTATGACTATCGTTTGAATGCTTTATCAGGTAAGTTACTTATCTCTGTTTCATTAAAATTTTCTTCTAAGGTTTTATTTTGTTGTGTGGTATGAAACACGTTCCTCTGTTTCTTTATTAAGTCTCTGTTGGCTTCTATGCATTAGCTGAAACAACCACCTCTCCCATTCTAGAAATAGTGGCTTCGTGTAGGAGATGAACTTGGTCATTCAACTCTGCTGTAGGTCTTGGTTTTCTCTCAAACCTTTGTAATTATCCAAGGAGCCTATTTTTAATAGTTCTCAGTAGAAGAGGGTATGCCAACACTTATCAATGTCCCAAAGGGGGGGATTGTGGTCAGCATGTAGATTCAGGCTGATTGGAAGCCAGATTCTCATAGATAGCAGCTTTTAAAGTATGCAAATATATCCAGTCCTGTGGGACCACAAGCGTAAGCCCCACTGGTCACTAGAACTAGGCAATCTGGAGGTTTTCCCTGAATGGCAGTCATAAAAATCAGAGCTCTAGACAAGTGTATAAGCTCTTTTTTAAGAGATACTGGTGAGACATAGTGAGTGAGAGGCAGAACATAAAGATGGCATCCTCTGGCCTGTGTTCTCTGAGAGTAGCTCCATAGGCCCTTAGGTGTGTGCCAGACCTGAAGCTTGCCCATCTGGCCAAAGCTCCATGATAAGAAAATAGAACTCTTTCACAAAGACTGGGGATGTCTTTCAGCCTCTTGTCTGTGTAGTACCTTGAGGGTGGTAGCCTATCAGGGACTGTGTCTCTGATTGTCACAGTCCTATGTAACCTAGGAATACAAGTCTGCTGACCGTAAGAGGCAAGCAGTCAAGGGATGTCACCTGGACAGCAACCTTAATAACTAGGATACTAGACATAAAAACCAGGGGAGCAGTTATGTGTGAGAGTTCCCCTTCAGGAGATACTAGCAGTCTGGCATATGGCAGAGGGAGAGTGCAAAGATAGCACTTGCCCTCTGAGGTCTATGGAAGGGATTGCAGTCATGTGTGTTTAGAGGAAGCCTGCCTCTAAGGCTTCATTTGTGATGATTCACCAGTAGGCCTTTTTCACAGAGAGACTAAGCTTCTGTGTCTGTTGTCTCTTCCTGTGTTCTGGGCAGTGGTATCTGTTTCAGAACTCTTTTTCTGTTGATTACGGTACTTGTGGGACTTGCAAGCATATGCCTCACTGGCCACCAGAGCCAGGCCACGTAGAGGTGTCCTGTGTAGAAGCTGCAAAAATTGGGGTGCCTGACAAAGGTAGACATTCCATTCTGGGAGATACTGGTTATTTGGAGTAAGGCAAGAGGGATTATGCAAAGATTCTATCCACCAGTTTGTAATCCTTGAGAGTACTTTCTTAGGTCACTAGATATGTGTTAAGCCAGAAGCCTGCTCCTCAGGATAAAGATTCTGGACTAGCAAATAGTCTCATTTCACAGACTGGGAACATCTGTCAGTCTGCTGTCTGAACAGTGCACTGGGGTGGTAGCCTTCCTACAACTGTCTCTCTAATTGTTATAGTCCTGTCAGGCCCAGGAACACAAACTCCCCTGGGCTCCAGAGCCAGCAATCAAGGGGCATCCCCTGGGCAGTATTAGGGTCACAGACTGTATAAACACTCCCCTCTGGGATTCCCTGGTGGCACGAGGATAAAGCATCTGCCTGCAATGCGGGAGACCTGGGTTCGATCCCTGGGTTAGGAAGATCCCCTGGAGAAGGAAATGGCAACCCACTCCGGTACTCTTGCCTGGAAAATTCCATGGATGGAGAAGCCTGGTAGACTATAGTCCATGGGGTTGCAAAGAGCTGGACATGACTAAGTGACTTCACTTTCTTTCACTTTCACTGGAGATACTGATAATCTGGAGCACTCTAGAGGGACAACGTGAATGTCAGTTCAGTTCAGTCACTCAGTTATGTCCAACTCTTTGCAACCCCATGGACTGCAGCATGCCAGGCTTCCCTGTCCATCACCAATTATCAGAGCTTGCTCGTTTTATGTCTATCAAGTCGGTGATGTCATTCAACCAGTTCATCCTAGTCCCCTTCTTCTCCTGCCTTCAATCTTTCCAGCATCAGGGTCTTTTCTAATGAGTCAGTTCTTTGCATCAGGTGGCCAGAATATTAAGAGTTTCAGCTTCAGCATCAGTAATTCCAATAATATTTAGGACTGATTTCCTTTAGGATTGACTGGTTGGATCTCCTTGCAGTCCAAGGGACTCTGAAAAGTCTTCTCCAACACCACAGTTCAAAAGCATCAATTCTTTGGCGCTCAGCTTTCTTTATAGAAACATGAATGTGGTGCCCACTGATTGTAGTGAGGCAGAGTTGGGGAGTATAAATATGGTACCCACTGGAAAAAGAAAGAGATTGTGTCCATTGGCTGGAGCAAGGCAGAGGGAGAATACAAAGATCATGTCCACCAGTCTGTGTCCCCAGGGAACATTTCAGCAGTCTCCTATATGTGAGAGTTAAATTAGATGCCTATCCATCAGACTGTTGTTTTAACATAAGTAGAGTGAGGCTTTTTCACTTTGTTATCAACTATCTATGATCTGGGCCCTGAGCAGGATGAGTCCTAGCACTCGAGCCTTTTAAAAGCTATTTCTGAGTCTTTTGGTTTCAGTGGATGCAAGCCCAATTTGTTTTCAAAGCTAGATGTTTGGGAGCTCATCTGTCAGGTACAGATCTTAAAAACTGGGGTGGTGGATGGGGGGTTTAAATCCTTTGCTCCTCAGTAAGAAGCTCTGGGTTTGAATTCCCTCCTGATTCTGGGTTGTGTGCTAGGGGTGGGCTTTATGGTGAGATTGTGTCCCAGCCTCTCCTATCCATTTCAGTGTGTTTTTCTTCTCATTTGCCTGATACGTAGTTATCATTCAGCTAGCCTCCTTTTTTTTTTTTTTTTTTTAAGGGAATTATTCTGTATGCAGCTGTAGTTCTTTATGTGTCTTGGGAGGAAATGAGTTCAGGATGTTCTTATATTGCCATCTTGAACCCATCCTCTTTTTGAAAATATTTTTAAAAAATTGAAACAATTTTGAACTTACAAAAAATGTTGCAGTGACCAGTTTTTATATGAATTTCTTTCTGGACTTAGAAGTTCCAAGATCATTCAGATATCCTGTTTGAAACCCTATCAGTGGGAACACAAATCATGATTGTAAATTCTCTTGGGAGACCTTCCCCCAACCCCCTTTTCAGAGCTCATTCCATGATAGAAAATCTTCCTTGTCATCTTGCTGTGCTGAGGATTGACTTTTTCACTGAGGGTACAGAACTTCCCAGATCTTTTTATGGGGAGAGAGCATGAGGAGGGGCTCATAGTTTCTAGTTTCTGCTTGTACCAAGGGCCCAAATTCTTTTCTCCAGATACCATATGAAATTAAAGATTCAAGGACCTTTCTCAACCCCCTTCCCACTCAAGACAGGGTCATATTGTGTGCTCACAGCTACATTGCTCAGTTCTTTCTTTATTTCTGATACTTAAGTATTTCTGTCTTTTTTGTAAACTCAAATACATATTAAAATATTTTTTTCCACTTTACCTAGCATTGCTAGGTGTTTGTAATGGAAGAACTTTCATGTTATCTAGTCTGCCTGTATTAGTTAAGGGTTGACTGTTCAGCTCAAGTTACAGAAACCTGGATACAAAAAATAGGGATTTATTTTTTCTCCTAATAAGAAATTCAGAGGTTGGCAACTTTCTATGTTTCTATTTTGCTATTTTTAGCATGTGGCTTTCAGCCCCATGTCTCAGGATAGTTCCTGTATATCTAGGCATCATACTAATGGCTGAAAAAAGAAGAAAGGCGAAGTCAAAAGGTACTTGCCAATGGAGTCTACTTTCTCTCTTTTTTTTTTTTTTTTTTTTCTCTCTGTCTTTTTAAATCAAGAAAATTTCTTTTTCATAAGCCCCATCTGGTAAACTTTATTTATATCTCTTTGACTAGACATGGATCATTTGATTCCTTGTAAAAGCAATAGAATTTGGTAAATGCAGTCTGCGCTGTTGAAAAATACCCATTTTTAAAAATACAAGGCACATTGTAATGCTGAACAAGATGGGGGTACTGTTACCAAGAAAGAAGAGGAGAATATTTATAGGACAAGCAACTGTCAATATCTGCCATGCTTCTGTGGGGCAAAAACTAAAAGTCTCCCGTTTTCTTTCTGCTACACTGCAACTTTCTCTGTTTTTAGACTGTTATTAAACAGGGCCAGCAACATAACCCTTGTTCAAGAAATAGGAGAAAAGTGCCCAAGGTACTAAAGTAAAATTAAGTTTTTCCTTCTGTGATTTCTCAACTTTCATAGTGTTTTTAATTTGCTACTTAATGTCATTCTAAGCAAAGAATAAATAAGATTTTAGATTGTTAGCGTGAATTTTACCTTGTATCTTCATATTGTACAATGGCAGTTTTAAAATGCAAATATAAGAACGTTTAACGTGTGTATAATCATTGAAATTACACAATTTGTAATTCTAAGTGTGTCCATTTTTATTTAATTCTTACTGAAATCATGGAAATGCTGCACAAATCTAACTCAATTTTTAAAATTCATTTCTTGATTTATGCACATTCTACCAATGGCTTAATGATGAATAAGGAAGGACTGAAAGGAAGAGGAACTGTAGGTTGCCCTTTCCTTCTCTCATCATTTTCAGTGTCAGTGGTTGGAAGCTTCCATTGGTCTGCCAGAATTCTTTATTCATGGTGTTGTCAACACTATGTGAATGTGGCTGCAAGGACCAGCAGTGAACACATATATCTGAAAGTGCTGTTATGAAAAGATTTCTAAGATACAATAATAAAAAAACAAGATGTGGAGCAGTGTGTGAGTCTTTGTATATGTATAAAAAAAAGAATGTGTTTGTTATGTATATATAAGTACATTGTATATGCACAGTTTTTAAATAATAAGAATTTTAAGAAACTTTTCACAGTGGTTATCTTTGGGGAACAGGTACAGTATAGTAAGGAGTGGGAAGGGTTGAGGGTTTTCACTTTTCATTTTGTGTCTTTCTTTACTGCTTGGATTTTCAGCGTGTGTGTATGTGTCTATGCAGACACATATATAACATTTTGTTTATATTTTAATTTTTTTATTTTAGAGTAGTGATTTTGTTGATTTAATAAATGTGATGCATATTCATTAAAATATTCAAATGGACAGAAGAAAGCAATCACCAACCCAAAATAACCACCCAGGAAAAGCCAATGTCAACATTTGGAGAAAATCTTTTTTTATATAAATATAGATGAAGAATGAGTTGAGAGAGACCCCGAAGGAAAGATAAAAAAAGAGAAGGAGTTATAAAAGGTAATAAATTAAATTTACTTGAATTTAATGGAAACAAAAAACTGTAATGAAAAATGAATAGCTAAACTTCATTATTTCTTTTCCACAGCAGGTATTAGATCCTAAAAGATCCCTCTTGGAGTCACTGGGGTCATTTTGTATGAGTTTTTTTTCCCCCTCCTTTGACTACCTGTTTCAATCTTAGACATTGTCTATTACCTTAATTACGTAAATGATGAGACAATGAGAACTCATATTTTTTTTTTATTTTTCCTTTGTCTCCCTCAAATTTATACTGCTTTTATTATTTTTACTTTTCAGTAGAGGGTTAAATGGCAAGTAGGCACTAATGGACAGTTCAGTGTCACTGTAGTATGTAGAAAGACAAGCCCTCTTACATACTGCTGAAGGAATTATACATTGATGAAGACATTGGAATGATAATTTGCATATTTATCAAAATTTAAAATATGTAAACTCTTTGACTCAGCAATTCCACCTGTAGGGATCTATCCAAAGACATGTTTGTACAGAGATAGGTATACAAAGATTTTTTTTGTAATACTGTTTTTAATACTAAAAAGTTGGAAACAATTTAAATATTAATCAGTAAGGAAAAATATGCATATGGCACCACCCTTATGACAGAAAGTGAAGAAGAACTAAAGAGCCTCTTGATGAAAGAGGAGAGTGAGAAAGTTGGCTTAAAGCTCAACATTCAGAAAACTAAGATCATGACATCCAGTCCTATCACTTCATGGCAAATAGATGGGGAAACCGTGGAAACAGTGGCTGACTTTATTTTGGGGGCTCCAAAATCACTGTAGATGGTGATTGCAGCCATGAAATTAAAAGACGCTTACTCCTTGGAAGGTAAGTTATGACCAACCTAGACAGCATATTAAAAAGTAGAGACATTACAGTGCCAACAAAGGTCTGTCTAGTCAAGGCTATGATTTTTCCAGTAGTCATGTATGGATGTGAGAGTTGGACTGTGAAGAAAGCCGAGCATCAAAGAACTGATGCTCTTGAACTGTGGTGTTGGAGAAGACTCTTGAGAGTCCCTTGGACTGCAAGGAGATCCAACCAGTCCATCCTAAAGGAGATCAGTCCTGGGTGTTCATTGGAAGGACTTATGCTGAAGCTGAAACTCCAATACTTTGGCCACTTGATGCAAAGAGGTGACTCATTTGAAAAGACCCTGATGCTGGGAAAGATTGAGGGCAGGAGGAGAAGGCGATGTCAGAAGATGAGATGGTTGGATGGCATCACCAACTCAATGGACTTGAGTTTGGGTGAACCCTGAGAGTTGGTTGGTGATGGACAGGGAGGCCTGGCATGCTGCGCTTCATGGGTTCACAAAGAGTCGGACACGACTGAGTGACTGAACTGAACTGAAGGAAAAATAGTTTTATGACTTATAATACATTCATAATTTGGAATATTATGCACTTGTTAAAAGAGTGATGATAAATATGTACTAAAATGGAAAAAAGTCTCAATTATATTAAGAGAAAAAAGCAAGTCATATATTATACTTACTGTATGATTCCATTTATTTATTATAAGATAATATACATATACATAAAAATTTATACACCTGTATTGGTACAGACTGGTACACAGAGACAGAGACAGGGGAAGGGACTGGGACGATAAAGAGGAACTTTAACATTAAACTATTATTGTACTTACTTAAACTGCTTTAGTGTTTTACAACATAAATGTATACATTGTATAAAAGAGAGAGAGGAAGAAAAGAAAAAAAATGACTCATTTCTTCTCAAATATTTAATATGTGAGAGTAAGCTACCTAATTAATTTTGTCTAGTATTTCATATTTAAGGATTGATATGATGAGTAAATCTGCATTATATTTTAAGTGAAAAAACAAGCAAACTAGCTTCTGACACAATCCACATAACTTGCCATAGATGTTAGCCAAAAAGTCAAAACTCCCTCAGTTCAAAATAACATTTCTTTTCTATCATGCTTAGGATCTTGGAATAATTTAATTCACCACAGTTGTTCTTCCTGAGTGAAAGTCCTAGGCTAATAGCAATGTTACTGTCTTTCAAAGAGTTTCTAGAAATATATTGGTCTTTATGCCTACATTTTCACTGGAAAAACTGTGCAGTCCACTATAAAATAAAAGCTTGATTATAGTTTTATTTTATACTTTAGTTAATGATAATACTTCATGACTTGGGATAAAGACTAAAAGAGTAAAATAACAGGTTGGCCCACGTTGTTGTAATTTAGGTTAATAAGACTCATTCTTGCAATAAGCTTCATATACTGAAAGATACGTATCAATTATTCACTGATGCGTTGAGAGATGGGAATAAGGAGACAATATCATCAAGTACAAAGGTGTGAGTTTTAACTCTTAAATTCTCAAGGAAAATTTCAAACTGATCTACTTATCTCTTGCTTCCTTTCCTACACTTCCCTCATAGCTCAGTCAACAAAGAATCTGCCTGCGATGCAGGAGACCCGGGTTCAATTCCCAGATTGGAAAGATCCCCTGGAGAAGGAAATGGCAACCCACTCTAGTATTCTTGCCTGGAAAATTCCATGGACAGAGGAAACTGGCAGGCTATAGTCGATGGGGTCGCAAGAGTCAGACATGACTTAGCGACTGAACTGCAACTAACCTGTTGCTTACTAATCAGATCAATTAACGAACACCTATTACAAGCAATGCCTTGGTAAATTCAGTAGAAGACACCAGCCAATACAAGACTGTGCTTTCTATCAAAGGACAGGGCTTCCCTAGTGGCTCAGACTGTAGAGTCTGCCTAAAGCTCAGGAGACCCAGGTTTGATCCCTGGGTCAGGAAGATCCCCTAGAGAAGGAAACAGCAACCCACTCCAGTATTCTTGGCTGGAAAATCCCACGGAAGGAAGGAGCCTGGCAGACTACAGTCCATGGAGTCAGACACAACTGAGTGACTTCACTTTCACTTTCACCTTCTATCAAAGGACAGGCACACATAAGATATTGTTGTTCAGTCACTAAGTCACGTCTGACTCTTTGGGACTCCATGGACTGCAGCACGCCAGGCCTCCCTATGGAAAGTCAAATCTAAGAAAGTCTAGTTTTGAATGCATTTAAGTGATTGTGCTAGAGTTAAGGATATCCAGAAGTCTTGCTCAGAGGCAGGGAATGTGATCCTTGTTCTCTGAGGACATATAGTCTAGTTTTGTTCACATGCAAAGGAAATCTACACTGTGAGGCTGTGTGATGCCAACTATTAATTGAATGGAACAGGTAAGTGTTATAGAAAGTCACAGAAAGGACACATTATTACTCTACTACACGTGGAGTAGTCAGGTAAACCTCACAGCTTGAGACAGGAGAGATCTAATAATGTTTAGGGCAGCTGGAAATATGTAACTGAAGCTTGGGTAAGCACACTAAGTTAAAGGTACATTTGTTGGAGTATTTGCATAAATGTGATAGAGAAGATTTCCACTAAGGAATATATAGTGAGAAGGAAAGGACAGTTAAAACTTGAAAAGAGTAAGACACTGTGAAAATAAGAACAGACAGATTTTTAAAAATAATAGAATATTTGGAAATTTAAAATGCAGTCATTAAAATAAAAATCTTATGGACTGATTAACAGCTTATGAAGAGATTAGTAAATGACGATTGTTGTTTTTTAGGTGCTAAGTGATGTCTGACTCTTTTGTGACAGCATGGACTGTAGCCCTTCAGGTTCATCAGGTTCCATGGGATTTTTCAGGTAAGAATACTGGAGGTAGGTTGCCATTTTCTTCTCCAGAGCATCTTCCCAACCCACGGATCAAATGTGCCTCCTGCATTGCAGGCAGATTTTTTTTTTAACCCCTGAGCCACCTGGGAAGATCTAGTAAATGAAGATATCTCTGAGAAAATTATACAGAAGTATGAAGAAGTAGGGAATGGAAAGTATGAATTAAGAAAAATGACAGGGTGCTCGCTTCGGCAGCACATATACTCAAAAATTGGAACGATACAGAGAAGATTAGCATGGCCCCTGCGCAAGTATGACATGCAAATTCGTGAAGCATTCCATATCAAAAAAAAAGAAAAAGAAAAAAGAAAAATGATAGGGACTTCCTTTGTGGTCCAGTGGTTGAGAGTCCGCCTTGCAATGCAGGAGACGCGGTTCAGTCCCTGGTCTGGGAGGATCCCATGTGCTGGGGAGCAGCTAAGCTTGTGTAGCATAACTGAGCCTGCGCATTGCAGCTACTGAAACCCGTGTGCCCTAGAGTCCGTCCTCTGCCACAAGAGAAGCCACTGCAATGAAAAGCCAGCACACCGTAGCTAGAGAGCAGCCCCCACTCTTTGCAACTAGAGAAAGCCTGATGCAGCAATGAAGACCCAGTGCAGTCAAAAATAACTAAATAAATAAAATAATAAAAGGAAAATGAGGTTAGGATGAGAGTTTAATATGTTATTCAGTAAGATTCCCAACAAGCAAGACAAGAAAGTGAGAGACAAATTTGATGAGATAATGGTTGATAATTTCAAAACTTTCAAAGAATTGATGAAATAGTGTCTCAAAGCTGATAATCACAAATCTTAAGCAAAATGAAAAGAAGCATACTCTAGGTACACTGTGATAAATTGGAATACTGCAAAAACAAAGATAAAATCTAGAAAGGAATCAGATATAAAAGATAGATTACTTGCAAATAACTAATGGATCAGCAGTAGGACAACAAAAGATTTCTCAAGAACAGTGTGGAAGCCAGAAGTTAATTAAACAGTATCTTCAAGGAGCTGAGGAAAAAACCAATAAACTTAGAATTTAATATGTAATTAAACTATCAATAGTTCCAAATAATGTAACTTTTCAGACAAAGATTGAGAAAATTTGCTTTTCATGATTTGTCAGTGAGAGACTAAAATATCCACATTAACTCTGTACATTGTTTAAAGATGTATTCACATATATTATACATGTATCATATGCAGTACATGTAAGTGGTATAATTATAAAAACAAGCATGGGAATGAAAACACCTAATTCAAACTAGTGTTTTCCTGTGAGAGAAGAGAATGGAGTTGGAGTTTCATTTGTATTTGTTAAGCTAGTGTATATGGGCATTCATTATATTTTTTGGACATTTTTTGGCTTACTTGAAATAAGTTTTAAAAGGGAGGATGGAGTTTTAAGAAACGAATGATCTACAATATAAAACATTACATGAGAAAATGAGAACAGGAAATTCCACAGATCTGAATACTTAAAGCCCCTTGAATATGCTGCAGAGAATTGTTTAAGAGAAAGGAGAATGAAAACATCCTTTCCAGCCTGCTTACATCTATTCCTGTCATTTCTTCCCTCCTGTTACAGTGAGAGATGTTCCTCTGCCCATCGAAGTTCAGTCTTTTCCCTATATAGTCTGGATCTTACCTCTCCCACCTTTTTGGAGCTCATATATTTACCCCTGTCTCTCCTGTATTTTCATTTTCTCCTTTTCTGCAAGTTCCTTTCCAATATTTAAACATGCTTAAATCTTTCCTGTTTTAAACTCCTATTCCACCTAATTGCTTCAAAACCAAATACTGCCTCTTTTCACTTTCACAATCCTATTTCTCTTGATGCTTTGGAACTGTGGTGTTGAAGAAGACTCTTGAGAGTCCCTTGGACAGCAAGGAAATCAAGCTAGTCAGTTGTAAAAGAAATCAGTCCTAAATATTCATTCGAATGACTGATGATGAAGCTAAATCTCCAATATGTTGGCCACCTGATGCAAAGAACTGACTCATTAGAAAAGACCCTGATGCTGGAAAGATTCAAGGCAGGAGGGGACGTGGACAACAGTGGATGAGATACTTGGATGGCATCACAGACTGAATTTGAGCACACTCCGGGAGTTGGTGACGGACAGGGAAGCCTGGCCTGCTGCAGTCCAAGGGGTTCCAAAGAGTCGGACACGATTGAGTGACTGAACTGAACTGAATTATCTTCTTCAGTCAAAGATCTTCAAAGAATTATTTCCAAGTAGTGTCTCAAAGTCTGTAACTCCTATTTACCTCTGAAACCACTCTAATGTAGCTCCTCTCCTCCCATTCCACAAAAAATTTTCTCAAGGTCACCAGTGATTTCTGTCTTGACCTTTTACAATTACTTATTATTTCACACTACTTCCTTTTTATTCATCATTATAATAAATGTAGTATTTCTTGAACATTTACCATATGCCAGGCATTGTTTTAGGGTTCCCCAGGTGGCGCTAGTGGTAAAGAAGCTGCCTGCCAATGTAGGAGACTTAAGAGATGTGGGTTTGATGCCCTGGAGAAAGAAATGGCAACCCACTCCAGTATTCTTGCCTGGAGAATCCTATGAACAGAGGAGCCTCTTGGGCTATGGTGCATAGGGTCACAAAGAGTTGGACACAAAGTACTTTATGTGCATTGTTGCCTTCTTGAAACTTCTCTTCCTTTAGTTTCCATGACATAACACTCCTCTGATTTTCCTTCTCAAGTAGATACTCTGGTTTCCTTACTCATCCTCATCTCTTTATCTTTAATAGAGATGAAGTTCCTCAAGGCATCATCTTTATTCTTCTAGTCTTCTCACTTTATGCCATAGTTCTTGCTTCCACTGATATACATCTATATATACACAGATGACTTTCAATTTTAGTTTCATCTCTTCCAGTAGTATTTAAGCATGTAGTTCTTCAAAAAGATAAGAACTCTTTTTTTTTTGGTTAAATGTAGCCACAATACCATTATCATATCTAAAACAAAATTAATAATAATTCCTTAATATTGGCAAATGCCTGCTCAGTTGGCAACTTCCCAGTTGTCTCATAAATATCATAAAATTCAGGTTCTAATCATGTTACTCACTTGGACCTCCTCAGTGGTACAGTGGTTAAGAATTCACCTGCCAGTGCAGGGGACACGGGTTCAACCCCTAGTTTGGGAAGATTCCACATGCTGCAGAGCAACTGGGCCCATGTGCCACAACTACTGAAGACTGCGTGCCCTAGAGCCCACATTCCGCAACTACTGAGTCTGCATGCTGCAGCAACTGAAGCTCATGTGCCTAGAGTCTGCACTGTGCAACAAGAGAAGCCACTGCAATGAGCCACCCACTTGCTGAAACTGGAGAAAACCAATGTGCAGCAGCAAAGACCCAGGACAACCAGAAAGAAAATAATAATAATTTTTAAAAAATTACTCACTTGATTGCAAGCCTTTAGTGGTTTCTCAGTATTCTTAGAATAAAGAACAAAATCTGTAACCCATCCTGCAGATACTGCATGATTTTCCCTGGTTTATCTAGTCAGTCAGATCAATAGAATTGAAGCTCAGTTTAGTTCAGTGGCTCAGTTGTGTCCCACTCTTTGGCACCCCATGAATTGCAGCACGCCAGGCTTCCCTGTCCATCACCAAGTCCTGGAGCGTGCTCAAATTCAGACGGTGATGCCATCCAACTATCTCATCCTCTGCCATCCCCTTCCCCTCCTGCCTTCAATCTTTCCAGCATCAGGGTCTTTTCTAATGAGTCAGTTCTTTGCATCAGGTGGCCAAAGTATTGGAGCTTCAGCTTCATCATCAGTCCTTCCAATGAATGTTCAGGACTGCTTTCCTTTATGATTGACTGGTTTGATCTCCTTGCAGTCCAAGAGACTCTCAAGAGTCTTCTCCAACACCATAGTTCAAAAGCATCAATTGTTTGGTGCTCAGCTTTTCTTTATAGTCCAATTCACATCCATACATGACTACTGGAAAAACCATAGAATTGAAGCTAGAAGGCTAAAATGTTGCTTCACATCTATTATCTTGAGTTGACATCTAATTAATAATAATAAGTCAAAAAGAAAAAAGAAATTGGACACTCATGGTGAAATTTTAGTCTTTTGGAGCGTGTTTTGACCAAAACATGGAAGTTCAGAAATAATGATGAGGGAAATGATGCAGACCTGCTCAGCTAAGGTAAAGACTCTAATGGAAGGACCTCAACAAACATTATCCTGGGCAAGTCTGCCATGTCCACTACACAGCAAACTCTCAGGGTTTGGAGAAAATCCAATACAATTTAAATTGTTTTGTTATCCCTGGACAACCTTTACAAGGACAGACTGCCTAGACAGACATCTTTACTATCAGCTAATTAGTTTACCTCTAAAGATGTGCAGACATGACTTAGTCTTCTGAGGCTGTCTACAGTTCTTTTCTCATAAGTGCAGTTTTTGCCTTTGTTCCTTGAGAGCAGTCTAATGACTGTCTCCCTATACATGAAAAATTTTGTTTGTAGGTAAATAACTAAGTGTCTCTGAGTTGTTCTTTGATAATAAAAGCTTAGTCATGCTCTCAAATCTGTTCTTCCTCCACTCTTTCTCACCTTAATACTTCCACCAGCTCAGTTATTCAAGATGGATATCTGGGAATATTTTCAATGCTTTCTTGTCCCTCATGCCTGGCTCCTTCCAATATCCAGTTCTTCACCAAGATTGAATCTGCTTTCACAATACATCTTGATAGAAACCACTATAGTCTGAGCCAAAACCATGTATTGTTTGGGCTTTTGAAACATTGTCCTAATTGGTCCTATTTGCTTTCCATACATTTATCTCCTTCCATTTCATTTCTCCAGGGATTCAGAATGTTCTTTTAAAACCATGTGTCTTATCACATACCGTTCCCTGTTTAAGTACTTCAGATGGGTTCTATTATACCTATGATAAAATGGTAAATCCTAAATTCTTAACATGTCCTACTGTTGCACAAGGCCCTGCTTTATCTGGCCCCCCCACACGCCTCTAATCTCATGTGGTACTGTTGTCTCAACATTGTAAATTGGCTATCTGCCAATACAAAATAAAATGTTTTTAAAAAGTAAAATAAAATAAGCTCTTGGTGTAAAAAATTCTTTATAATAAGGGTATAGCACATATTAATTGCAGATAATAAATACTTATTTTGAACAAATGAATGAGTGAGATGTTTGGGGAAGCATTTAGATCAGTGCATGACAGACAGTACTTAATTTGATTTTCCTTTTTCATTTTAAACATCTACATTGTCAGGAAGATCCCCTGTCAGGAAGATCTACATTGTCAGGAAATGGCAACCCACTCCAGTATTCTTGCCTTGAGAATTCCATGAACAGAGCAGCCTGGCAGGCTATAATCCATGGGGTCGCAAAGAGTTGATGCAACTGAGTGACTATCATTCACGTTAGATATTGGTATTTTACTTAATGGAATGCTGTTAGGTTTTTAAAAAACTATGTGTTTTAAATCTTTTAGATGGCTACAGATGTCCACAGGGCTTTCCCGGTGGCTCAGTGGTGGAGAATTCACCTGTGGTGCAGGAGACAGGAGACACAAGTTCAGTCCTTGGGTTGGGAAGATCCCTTGGAGGAGTGCATGACAGCTCACTCCAATATTGCCTGTAGAATCCCATGGATAGAGGAGCCTGGCAGGCTGCAGTCCATAGGGTTGCAGAGTCAGATAGGATTTAATGCATGACTTAGCATGCATGAATGCACAGATGCCCACTAGATGTCAGCCTAACCCAGAATATTAATTCCTAAGAGCATCAGGTATTGAGCATGATTCCAGTGTTCAACAGGGCTGTTAGATTCCCATATTTTAAATTTAGTGAAGGATAATATTTTGTGGATACTTTTGAATTTGAGACTGTTGATGCTCCATGCTTATATATTGAGTACTGAGGATATAATTCTCTTGTGTTGTAGAGGGTTAGAGAAATTTTGGATTATCAAAGAACTCTACCAATAATAAAATACTTATGAAATATAATAATAAGGTAATAATAACTCCTGATATTTTTCAGCACCACTTACATGCCAGCTCAGTTCAGTTCAGTTCAGTCACTCAGTCGTGTCCGACTCTTTGTTACCTCCTGAACTGCAGCACGCCAGGCCTCCCTGTCCATCACCAACTCCCGGAGTCCACCCAAACTCATGTCCATTGAGTCGGTGATGCCATCCAGCCATCTCATCCTCTGTCATCTCCTTCTCCTCCTGCCCTCAATCTTTCCCAGCATCAGGGTCTTCTCAAATGAGTCAGCTCTTCGCATCAAGTGGCCAAAGTATTGGAGTTTCAGCTTCAACATCAGTCCTTCCAATGAACACCCAGGACTGATCTCCTTTAGGAGGGACTGGTTGGATCTCCTTGCAGTCCAAGGGACTCTCAAGAGTCTTCTCCAACACCACAGTTCAAAAGCATCAATTCTTTGGTGCTAGCTTTCTTTATAGTCCAACTCTCACATCCATTCATGACTACTGGAAAAACCGTAGCCTTGACTAGACGGACCTTTGTTGGCAATGTAATGTCTCTGCTTTTTTTTTTTTTTTTTGTCTCTGCTTTTTAATATGCTATCTAGGTTGGTCATAACTATCCTTCCAAGGAGTAAGTGTCTTTTAATTTCATGGCTGCAATCACCATCTGCAGTCATTTTGGAGCCCCCCAAAATAAAGTCAGCCACTGTTTCCACTGTTTCCCCATCTATTTGCCATGAAGTGATGGGACCAGATGCCATGATCTTAGTTTTCTGAATGTTGAGCTTTAAGCCAGCTTTCTCACTCTCCTCTTTTACTTTCATCAAGAGGCTCTTTAGTTCTTCTTCACTTTCTGCCAGAAGAGTGGTGTCATCTGCATATCTGAGGTTATTGATACTTCTCCCAGCAATCTTGATTCCAGCTTATGCTTCCTCCAGCCCAGCGTTTCTCATGATGTACTCTGCATATAAGTTAAATAAGCAGGGTGACAATATATAGCCTTGATGTACTCCTTTTCCTATTTGGAACTGGTCCATTGTTCCATGTCCAGTTGTAACTGTTGCTTCCTGACCTGCATACAGATTTCTCAAGAGGCAGGTCAGGCGGTCTGGTATTCCCATTTGTTTCAGAATTTTCCACATGCCAGACACTTAGCTAAATGCTTAAATGTTTTATCTCATTAATCTCAACTAATAAATTAATACAGTAACTAAAGGTATCTTAATTTATTATAAAATCTTACAGAATAAATAGTATTACTAACCCCATTCAAAAAATGGAGTTTAAAGAGGTTGAGTAACTATTCTTAAGAACTCCAAAAGACATAGAATAACATATCATAATTATTTATAAAAATAAATATTTATAAAAAACAAAGACATTTTAACAATGGGGGACTTAAGCTTCCCTGGTGGCTTAGATGGTAAAGTGTCTGCCCACAATGTGGGAGACCCGGGTTCAATCCCTGGGTCCGGAAGATCCCCTGGAGAAGGAAATGGCAACCCACTCCAGTACTCTTGCCTGGAAAATTCCATGGATGGAGGAGCCTGGTAGGCTACAGTCCATGGAGTTGCAAAGTCAGACACGACTGAGTGAGTTCACTTTCATTTAACATTTGTTGCCACTTGGAATTCAGGATTTTGTTTATATGACAACTAAATGAATGAATGTTCAAACTACCATACAATTGTGCTCATTTCAGATGCCAGCAAGGTAATGCTCAAAATCCTCCAATCTAGGCTTCAACAGTATGTGAACCAAGAACTTTCTTTTTGCTGTCATGAGATAGGCCTGTCTCACAAATACATCACATTTTGTTTGTCTAGCCTGCTACAGGGGGACAGTTAGATTGCTTCCACTTTTCACTCTTAAAAATTATGCTGTTAAAAAATTATGCTGTTGTGTATGTCTTTTTGTATTCTAGAACATAAATATAAAGATCTTTAAGAGATCTATCTTCTTGAAGATAAGATAGATCTTCTTTAAGAAATCTATCTATAAATGTCTGCTTTTTTTTTTTCATGAAAACTTGATGGATGTTATTGGGTGGAAATAGTATCTTTTTATTTTTAAAATCTGCATTTCTTTGGTTGACTTTGAGATTGAGATTCTTTTCCTAAGGTGACTGGCCTTTTAATTTTTCTTCTCCATATATTGACAATTCATATCCTTTGCCCGTTCTGGTGCAATTGTTGAAGTGTTGATTTTTTCTTTCTTTTTATCCCCCTTCATTTTAATTGAATCTGAAAATACCTGCCTACCTCTTAATTTGTCATAAACCTTCAGTGTCTTTAAATTATTGTTTTCACTATCTTAATTTCTTTGTAATTAAAATTCAAATAACTGAAATCTTAGCATTGAGTATTTTAATATATGATTGTGATGTATTTCTTCATTTATTCAGCTTTTTAATTATTATTACTAATTTGTTGTTGTTAAGTTTCTAATGTCATGTCTGCCTCTTTGTGACTACATGGAATGCAGCATGCCAGGCTTCCCTATCCTTCACCATCTCCCAGAGTATGCTCAAACTCAAGTCCATTGAATCAGTGATGCCATCCAACCATCACATCCTCTTTCATCCCCTTCTCCTCCTGCCTTCAATCTTTCCCAGCAACAGGGTCTTTTCAAATGAGTTGGCTCTTTGCATCAGGTGGCCAAAGTATTAGAGCTTCAGCTTTAGTGCCAGTCCTTCCAATGAATATTCAGGGTTAATTTCCTTTAGGATTGACTGGTTTAACCTCCTTGCTGTCCAAGGGACATGAATTTTGTGAATTGTTTTAATATCTAGGACAGAAATTCTTCCATTTTACTTTTTCAAAATTAGATTAGTTTTTCATGAACTTTTATTTAATCTAATTCAGATGATGTGCTTGTTAAATCTAGAATTTTTATTGAAGTTGATTTATTGAAGTATTGCCATAAAATGAATTACTTCATAACTTTGTGGATAAAACAACAATAAATAGTTTTAAATAAATAAATCTCTTAGCTCTGTGGATCAGGAATGCAAAAGCAGCTTAGTTGAATGATTCTGGCTTGAGGTCTGTCATAAGATTGCAACCAAGATGTCAACAGGGGCCACAGTCATCTAAAGGTTTGGGGCTGGGGGGTTCCTCTCCAAGTAGGTTCACTCACATAGCTGTCAAGTTGATACTTACAAGTTGGCAGCATCAGCTTCTTGTCACATCAGTCTTGTGATAGAGCTTCTTGAGTATGGTTACAACATGGAGGCTGATGTATGCTAGAGCAAGTAATGCAGGAGATAGCAAGGTAGAAGTTGCAATGTTATTTATATCCTAGTCTCAGAAGTCACATCCCAACATTCCTACAATATCCTATTGATTGCACAGGACAGCTCTCCTCAGTGTGGGAGGGGACTACATCAGGAAGGTCATACTGGAGGCTGTGTAACTCAGTCCACCCTCTGACTGCCAATTATTAATATCCCCACACACGTCAGCAAATTTCGAAAACTCAGCAGTGTCTACAGGACCCGAAAAGATCAGTTTTCATTCCAATCCCAAAGAAGGGCAATGCCAAGGAATGTTCAAACAACCATACAGTTACGCTCATTTCACATGCTTACAAGGTTATGCTCAAAATCCTGCAAGCTTGGCCTCAGCAGTATGTGAACTGAGAAAGTCCAGATGTACAAGCTGAGTTTCTAAGAGGTAGAGGACCAGAAGTTGAATTGCCAGCATTTGTTGGCTCATAGAGAAAGCAAGGGAATTCCAGGAAAACATCTACTTCTTCTTCACTGATTACCCCAAAGCCTTTGAGTGTGTGGGTGACAATGAGCTGTGGAAAATTCTTAAAGAGATGGAAATACCAGACCACCTTACTTGTGTCCTATGAAACCTGTATGTGGGTCAAGAAGTGACAGTTAGAACCGGACACGGAACAAATGACTGGTTCCAAATTGGAAAATGAGTATGACAAGGCTGTATGTTGTCACCCTGCTTATTTAACTTACATGCAGAGTACATCATGAGAAACACTGGGCTGGATGAAGCACAAGCTGGAACAAGATTTCCAGGAGAAATAACAACCTCAGATATGCAAATGATACCCCTCTAATGTCAGAAAGTGAAGAGGAACTAAAGAGCCTCTTGATGAGGGTAAAAGAGGACAGTAAAAAATCTAGCTTGAAACTCAACATCCAAAAAACTAAGATCATGGCATCTGGTCCCATCACTTCATGGCAAATAGAAGGGGGAAAAATTGGAAACAATGACAGACTTTATTTTCTTGGGCTCCAAAATCACTGTGGATAGTGACTACAGTCATGAAATTAAAAGATGCATACTCCTAGGAAGGAAAGCTATGATAAACCTAGACAGCATATTAAAGAGCAGAGATATCACTTTGCTGACAAAGGTCAGTCTAGTCAAAGCTATGGTTTTTCTAGTAGTCATGTACAGTTGTGAGTTGGACCATAAAGAAGGCTGAGCACTGAATTGATGCATTTGAGTTATGATGCTGGAGAAGATGCTTGAGAGTCCCTTGGACAGCAAGGAGATCAAACCAGTCAATCCTAAAGGAAATCAACCCTGAATATTCATTGGAAGGACTGATGCTGAAACTGAAGCTCCAATACTTTGGCCCCTGATGTGAGGAGCCGACTCATTGGAAAAGACCCAGATGCTGGGAAAGATGGAAGGCAAAAGGAGAAGGAGGCGGCAGAGGATGAGATGGTTAGACAGCATCACTGAATCAATGGACATGAATTTGAGCAAACTCTGGGAGATAGCGGAGGACAGAGGAGCCTGGCATGCTGCAGTTCATGGGGTCGCAAAGAGTCAGAGATGGTTTAGCGATTGAACAACAGCATGCAAAATAGACTCACCCTTCTCACAAGACTCTTCTAACCTCATCCCACTACAGAATCAGCTTGAAGTCCAGAATCTCATCTAAATTAGGTCCAGAGGTCATGAGGCTTCTTGGGTATATTTCTTAAGTACAGTTTTTTGAGTACAGTTTCTTTTGATTTGGAGATTTGTGGACTTAAGAGAGGGAGACAAGAATGACTGAGGGTCAGTCTTAAAAGATGCTGCTGCTGCTGCTGCTGCTACGTCGCTTCAGTCGTGTCCGACTCTGTGCGACCCCATAGACGGCAGCCCACCAGGATCCCCTGTCCCCGGGATTCTCCAGGCAAGAACAGTGGAGTGGGTTGCCATTTCCTTCGCCAGTGCATGAAAGTGAAAAGTGAAAGTGGGTTGCCATTTCCTGCTCCAGCTTAAAGATGACTATCACAAAATTTCACTTAACATTTATTGTAAGACAGGTCTGTTGGAGACTAATTCCTTCTGTTTTTGTTTGAGAAAGTATTTCTTCACTTTTATTTTTTTGTTTGGAATGAAAGAGCCTTTAAATTCTATAATGCATTACAATTTTCAAAAGTTTTATATATATGATTTTATATAATGTCTTAATAAGCCCTTTTCAGCCCTCTACCCCTATATTGCCTTACCCCTTTCCTTCTCACGCTAATAACTACTAACTTGTTCTTTATGTCTGTGAGTTTGCTTCTTTTTTGTTTTATTCTCTAGTTTGTTATATTTTTAAGATTCCACTTATGAATATCATATATGAATATGAATTTCATGTGAATATCATACAGTATTTGTTTTTGTTTGTCTGACTTACTTCACATTAACATAATGCCCTCCAGACCCATCCATGCTGCTGCAAGTGGCAAAATTTCATTCTCTTTTATGGCTTTGTAGTATTCCATGGAATGTATGTATATATACACCACATCTTTCTTCATTCACCTGTTGATGAACACTTAGGTTGCTTTCATACTTTGGCAAATGTAAATAACACTTCTGTGAACATTGGGGTGCATATATCTTTTCAAATAAGTGTTTCTGTTTTTTTTGGATATATTCCCAGGAGTAGAATTGTTGTGTCATACGATGGCTCTATTTTTAGTTTTTTGGGAAACCTCCATGTTTTTTCCCACAGTGTCTGCTTCAATTTACATTCCCACCAATAGTGTGTGAGTGTTCTCCTTTCTCCACATCCTTTTCAGCATTTATTTGTGTTTTTTTTTTGACCATAGCCATGCTGATGAGTTTGGGGTGATGTCTTATTATGGTTTTGATTTGCATTTTTGTGATGATTAGCAATGTTGAGCGTCTTTCCATGTGTTTGTTGGCCATCAGCATTTTCTCCTTGGAAAAATGTCTATTCAGTTCTGCCTATTTTTTAATTGAATTGTTTGTATTTTTGTGTTGACTTGTGTGAGGTCTTTAAATCTGTTGAATATTAACCCCTTATCAATCATATCATTTACAAATATCTTCTTCCATTCAGTACGTTTTTATTGTTGTTGTTTTGTCCATGGTTTCCTTTGCTGTGCAAAAGCTTTTGAATTTTATTAGGTCACATTTGTCTATTTTTGCTTTTGTTTTCTTTTGCTTTAGGAGATGGATCCAAAAAATATTGTTTCAATTTATGTCTAAGAGTGTTCTGCCTATGCTTTCATCTAGGAGTTTTATACTATTCCAATTTTACATTTAGGTCTTTAATCCATTTTGCGTTTATTTTTGGACAGCTACTTGTATAAGAAGAAAATTAGAACATCTCTAACATACATATGCAAAACAATATCCTTTGTTTTTGAAAATAATTTTGCTGGACACGAATTTCTGGGTTGGTGGTTTCTCTTCCAACACTTTTAAATGTATCACTCTACTTATTGCTTGCAGGACTTCTGAAAAGAATTCTTATCCTATTACTTTATAGGTAAGATGTTGCTTATTTCCAGCTTGTTTCAAGATTTTTTTGTCTTTATTTTCTTCAGTTTGAATATGATATGCCTGTTCTTGTTCAGTCACTCAGTCATGTCTGACTCTTTGTGACCCCATGGACCGCAGCATGCCAGGCTTCCCTGTCCTTCACCATCTCCTGGAGCTCAAACTCACGACCGTTCAGTTGGTGATGCCATCCAACTATCTCGTTCTCTCTCGCTGCCTTCTCCTCCTGCCTTCAGTCTTTCCTAGCATCAGGGTCTTTTCTGATGAGTCTAATGAGGCATGAAAGCCCTGGCTGCTGCTGCACTGGGCCTACATTGGAGCAACCTCATGATTATGTTATATGAGGTTATGTTATGGCGATATAACATATATAGCTGCTGCATCAGCCAAGAGAGAGGCTGTGTTACTGCTGCCATGCCAGCCAGGATAGAATAAACGCATCTGCAGTTCCTACTGGAGAAGGCAATGGCGACCCACTCCAGTACTCTTGCCTGGAACATCCTATGGACAGAGGAGCCCGGTGGCCTGCAGTCCATGGGGTCGCGAAGAGTCGGACACAACTGAACGACTTCACTTTCACTTTTCACTTTCATGCACTGGATAAGGAAATGGCAACCTACTCCAGTGTTCTTGCCTGGAGAATCCCGGGGACGGGGAAACCTGGTGGGCTTCCATCTATGGGGTCGCACAGAGTCGGACACGACTGAAGCGACGCAGCAGCAGCAGTTCCTACAGCTCCTCGTGTCTTCTTCCAGCCTCTTAGCTTGCACCTTGCCTACCCTGGGTTCAGTGAATTGTGTGAACAGTGAGACAATTGGCATCATGAAGAGGATCAACAATACAAATGCTATGTGTCGATTGGGCTTCCCCTGGTGGCTCAGATGGTAAAGAATCAGCCTGCAATGCAGGAGATGGGGTTTCATCCTGGAATTGAGAAGGTCCCCTGGATAAGGGGATGGCTACCCACTCCAGTACTCTTGGTCTGGAGAATTCCATGGACAGAGGAGTCTGGTGGGCTACAGTCCATGGGGTTGCAAAGAGTCGGACACGACTGAGTGACTTTTACTCGCTGTGTTGATTGAGATCACCATTATTAAGTGGTTAGTTTTCATTGTATCAAATTCTTACAATACCATATGCACATGGTATTTTGTGGATTTTTTAAATGTAATTGATCAAATTTGAATTTCATCGATTAATGAAAATGTTCATTAAATTATTTCACAAATATTTATTAAATGTATATTATGTGTCAAATACTATTCTAGATTCTGAGGATATAGCAGTCAAAACAAATCCCTGCCTTGATAGAGCATCTTGATGATATCCTTAGGATTTAATAATGGTCTCAGAATATGAATGGGTCTTTAGTGATGTTCCACAATACATACAAAAGTAAACTATTCTTGTCTAATGGTCATTTCATGCCTAGGGTCAAAGCTTTGATAGACCACTTTTAATCAATGATAAAAAACAAATTTGACCTCCTTACTGCTTTGGATCGTATTTCATTGAAAAATTATCTTATAGTCTTTTTTTATTATAGTTTTTGTTAATATGAAGTATTCATTCATAATAAAAATGAAACCTAAATAATTCTATCATAAAATTATTTCTATTGTGGACTCATAAATATTTTTCAAATGGCTTAGAAAAACTTTGATTTTGTTAGTATACCAAGTGAATTTAAAGCACACTTTGAAAGTGTTTCTTAAAAAGCCAATAAGTAAGGTGTTCCCTAGTGGCCTAAAAGTTAGGATTTGGCACTCTCGCTGGTGTGACCTGGGTTCAGTTCCTATTTGGGGAAGTGAGATCCTGCAAGCTGTATGGCATGGCCAAAAAAAGAAAAAAGAAAAAAAAAAAACAGCCAGCAAGTAAAAATATGCATTTTATTTTATGGTTAGTTAATAAATGGATTTTTCTGAGATAGGAAATGGTATATTAATTTTGCTTTAAAGTGAAACTAATTATAACTAATAAACTCAAGTATTTAGGAAATTTACAACTTTCATACATTCACATATATTTCAAATAGCTTTATAATAGACAGTGTGTATAGCAAATTAAAATCCTAAATAAATGTTTGCCAACTATGTATAACATTGAATCTCAGTTCTGATGCAATCCCTAGTTTAAAATATAGATAAAATCATAGCTAATCCAAAAATTGCCAAACTGATTGCAGAAATCTTGGTACCCAGAGCAGGGACACTGTCTTCTGGCATAGGAATAAACTTGATTGCTTGTGCAATGTTAGAAACCTCTGAGGTGAGATTGGCTTCATTGATGGCTCGGACTGCAACATAGAAGTTGGTGCCATTTTCTATTCTAAAAGGTTCTGGCTTAAATTCAAAATTTTCTACTGAGCCGGCCTCCTTAGGTTTTAGACTAGAAGTACTCACTAAAGTAGCATTGTCAAAATCTTCTTGGAGATCCACGAAACTCTTACTTATTCTTATAATGTAGCTGTTGGCTGGAAAACAAATAGATATTTCACATATGTTAGAATCACTACATGCCTTATTGCTACCACGTTGTTTTACATTTAAGAGTCCATCAGAAATGCACACTGGCTTTTTGTCTGGTTATTCCATCTTCTTTATTTTAAGAACAAATATGTGAACAGTTTTTTATCTAGTTATCTAATCACAAAGAATTTAATTTAAAATTGTATAGTACTAAGAATGGATCTCAATTTTTTAAGAAATAGAAATATGAAGAACCGAGTCTACTTTTGATTTAGAACAAGGAACACAATGTTTGAGTATAGTAAAGACATTCAGTACCTTATGTCTGTGCTATTTTCCATTAAGTTGAGAGAGGGAGTTATAAGATGGATGAGTAAGAGAGCAGATAAGTAGAGTAGGAACAGGGATATGGACAAAGAGCAAAGGGAGGCAAAGAGTCTGGAATGTGTACTAATTAAACATGTTTAAGAGCCAGGCAGACTTTGACTAGCACCTTAGTTCTACTACTTTCTAGCTATAAGAAAGAAAAATTTATTTAATATTTCTTAGTTTTCTTAACTATAAAAAGAATCAATTATTCCTTTCATCCAACAAATATATATGGAATGCTAGTGATGAAAATTATATGTGAGAATGCATGAAAAGTGTTTAGCACAATGTCTGGGACTTAATAAATGTTTGAAATATTAGTTATTATTACTGTTACTTTATCAAGAAAGGAAAGAAAGATAATACAAACGTTTCATTTCAAAATGCTTTTAGAAATCCATCAGAGCCATAAAGAAATATATTTTAACATTAAGAAATGCCGTGAACAATAAAACATCGAATGTCTTTTTTTGAAGTGAAGACTTTATTTCATGAAGTGTTGAAGATGTTTTAAGTATGTGGTGAATAATTTAAATTTAAGGTTTTCTTTTTAATTCAGGCCCTGTGCCTTAACATCTGAGTCTTTTAATAAATGCATCTTATCGATCTGATCTTTTCCGCTACTCTTCACATCCTCTCTGCATTTAATTTTGGTGGGTCTATCTAACTATCCATCCATCCCTTACTTTAATTCAAATATTTCATTGTGAAATTTTGCTTTCTTGACTTTGAGCTTATTATTTGGTTCCTTTTCTCCCTGACGTGAATCCCTGGAATGTGCCTCCCTCTCCCTATCTATGCAAATTGTACTTATTCTTCAAGGCCCAACAGGTGGTTCAATTTCTCCTTGAAGTCTTGGTTATGTGTTTCATCACTTGATGACTCTCTTCTATGAACTCTTTCTGCTTGGGAAGGAGCTTTCCAATTTTATGAAGGTTCAGTTTATGTTTTCAATGTGAATTACTTCTGGGCCCCCAAAGACACATGAAAAGTGCCCAACATCACTAATCATCAGGAAATGCAAATCAAAACTACCTTGCACCTGTCAGAATATGTATTATTAAAAAAACAACAAAAAACAAGTGTTGGCCAAAATGTAGAGAAAAGGGAACCCTCTTGCACTGTTGCTGGGAATGTAAATTGCTGCACCACTATGGAAAACAGTATGCTACTGCTAAGTCACTTCAGTCATGTCCAACTCTGTGCGACCCCATGGACGGCAGCCCACCAGGCTCCCCCGTCCCTGGGATTCTCCAGGCAAGAACACTGGAGTGGGTTGCCATTTCCTTCTCCAGAGCATGAAAGTGATAAGTGAAAGTGAAGTCGCTCAGTCGTGTCCGACTCTTCGCGATCTTCGCGACCACATGGACTGCAGCCCACCAGGCTCCTCTGTCCATGGGATTTTCCAGGCAAGAGTACTGGAGTGGGGTACCATTGCCTTCTCCAGGAGAACAGTATAGAAGTTACTAAAAACATTAAAAGTAGAATGATTGTATGATCCAGCAATTCTGATTCTGGGTATTTTTCTCAAGAAAACAAAAACACTAATTCAAAAAGATATATGCACTTCTATGTTCATTGCAGCATTATTTGCAATAGCCAAGATATGGAGCAACCTAAGTGTCCATTGATAGGTGAATGTATATATATGTATATATATATATATATATGTATTTATATATAAAAAATACTGGAGTGGGTGGCCTATCCTTTCTCCAGGGGATCTTCCCAACCCAGAAATTGAACTGGGGTCTCCTGCATCACAGGTGAATTCTCTACCAGCTGAACTACTACAGAAGTCCTATATATACATACTTACACACAACAGAATATTCATCAGCCATAAAAAGAATGAGATCTTGTATTACGTGACCACATGGATGGACCTAGAGGGTATTATGCTAAGTGAATTAAGACAGATAGAAAAGACAAATACCATGTGATTTCATTTATATGTGGAATCTAAAAAACAAAACAAATGAACAAATATAACAAAATAGAAATAGACTCATTAATACGCAGGACAAAGAAGTATTTGCCAAATGGGAGGGGAGTGGGGGGAGTGAGTGAAGTCTGTAAGGGAGATTAAGAGGTACAAACTTCCAGTTACAAAATAAATGAGTCATGGTGATGAAATGGAGAAAGTCGTCAATAATACTATGGTAACTTTGTATGGTGACAGATGGTAACCAGATTTAAAGTGGTGATCATTTTGTACTGTGTAGATACATCAAATCACTATATTATGTATTGAGAACTAAAATAGTGTTGTAGATCAATTGTACTTTAATAAAAATATTACTTTTTGGCCAAAAATGTTTATTCAGTTGATGCCCAAAATGACAAAATTAGAGGATCATAAAATATTAGAATTATATCTACTTGTTTTAGTAATTCTAGGCCATCTAGTCTGATTTGCATATATGACAGATATGGAAATTGGGTCCCAGTAAATTTAAGTTTTTCATTCAAAATTATATAGGCTATTTGTTTATGTTTTGAGATACTGCTACTACCTCATTTTGTAATGTCTAAGGGTAAAATTTGATAGAGCTACAATATCTTCCTATTAGTTACAAGAAAAGAGGGAGATCAGATCCCACCTATTGTAGGAATTTGAGGTTAAACACACTAACGTTCTTTGAAATACTTTCTTCCTTCTTTTAGTTCCTGTAAGCAGCATAAGGGACATTTATTATGAATCCAGCCTTAATCTAAAGGCTTAATCTTAACTGAATTCAAGTTAGAACTAAACATATAGTCAGATAATTTCATTTATGGCTTTTTCAGTGAAAGTATATATATATATTTTCACCATAGTTTTAAGGGTCATAATGTAATTCAGAAGCTGTCATGATAAGAGTCTCAGTACTGAAGTACAAAGAGCTCTTTGTAGGTATTTTATGTTTCCTTTGGCTTCAGAATGATTTTTTTCATTGTGTAATAATAACAAAAATAAATATAACTACATAGGAAATGAAAGATTAAGAAGCATCATTTCTTTTGAGAGCATATAGTGAGGGGTGTATTATAATCCAAGTGAAGGAGCGTTGAAAATAACTTTTAAGCACTGACAACCTCTGAGTTATTGTGTCTGTTGATATGCATATTACTTTCATTTTACCACTTTAAAGGGAAAATAACAAGATTGGCTTTACCCCATAAGAATCTTCTAGTCTAGCACAATTCTGGAATATGATAGTCATTCAATAAATACTAATTTAATTTAGTTAAATTTAAAGCAAAGCTAAAAGTGATATAAGCTTTTTGGAATGAGGGCAGTTTATTATGAGGAACTTTGAATGAATGAGATATTTTGGCCTTGAAATTTAATTCAAACTCCATAGCCAAATCTCTGCTTGTGATCCTCTCTTTGGGACATCTTCACTTAAATTTGTTAACTTCTTTTATTCTTCAAGACTTAGGTCAGGGATAGTCTTCCCTGAAAAGTTCTTTAAGATATACCTTGTGATCTTAACCTTCAACTGTTAATAGAAGTGACCATCCAATGGTGTATCTCATTATATTCTATAAAATTATCTTTTATTTTCAGGAACTATCTTCTCTACTTAACTGTTGAGAGTAGGATTTATTTCTAAAGAACCTAATAGTTTTTGAAACATCAATAAAAGGTCAATGAATGAATGAAATTGTGCAAGTACAGAAATACATAGAAAAAATTTTCTCTGTTAGGAAATCAGTCTTCTCAAAGAATTTCTAAGAGTTCATTTTGTGAGAGGCAGTTTGGTACAACAGAATCTGATGAGAGTGAGTTAGACTTCTAATTTTTATTAAATATAGAAGTAATTTGGGCCAATCCACTATCTCTTGGGGCTTAAGTTTTCACATATGAAAACAGGTGACTGATAGTAGACAATCTATATATGTTATTTATAAATAGGACATTAGAAAATTTTGAGCAAATGAAAGCCTGTGGGATTTCTTGTAGTATATAATATTTAAAAATATAATATCACACTTACCTTTTCCTTTATCTAGGACATTGCCAGGGGCTGTCCATGAGAGTTGAATATGATATTCTTTAAATTTTGCTTCAAGGTCTATAATTTTATTGGGTGGGAGCACAGAAGGGTAATTGCCAGGAGGAGGAGCTCCTGATACAGTAAATGATCCTCCAGAGGTTAGTCTGTTAAAGTCTTCTATTTCCGTTTTTGCCAGGTCATCTTTGACTTCAGGTCTGGGTGGGTTCAGTATAATTTTACCTACCAAAAAAGCAATTTTGTAACTTTTCATATTGCCGTATCTATTCTTGTTATCTCATTTGCAGCTGTAGAGGGGTTAATATTGAGTGATAGTAGCAGCTATTGAAAAAGTAATAACTTTTAGTGAAAAAAAGCTTATTTTATTGGTGTTATTTTAAAATTGATGAGGAGACATTATGAAATATTAGTACTATTGTTTACCCTATCTGTCTTTATTCTTGACTGTAAATTCTTTGAGGACAAGAATGGCCCCTTTTTTATCTCTGTAGCTCCAGTATATAGCAAAATGCTTGCCACAGTAAATTTTTTTCAGTGTAATTGAAGTGAACTGAGGGAGATGTAAACAAAACTAGGTCCCTCATCATAAATATGGTTTTGAAACATAAAGTTGATTATATAACTCTATACTTAGGTTTTCCATGCTAACTTCCTTCAGTCATGTCCAACTCTTTGCAACCTTGTGGACTGTAGCCAGCCAGGCGTCTCTGTCCAGGGCGATTCTTCAGGCAAGAAAACTGGAGTGGGTTGCCATTTCCTCCTCCAGGAGATCTTCCCAACCCTAGGATGGAACTCATGTCTCTTACATCTCCTGCATTGGCAGATGGATTCTTTACCACTAGTGCCGCCTGCATGGTACCTTTTTTTTTTTTTTTCTTTTTTCCATGGTACCTTTTAATTTGAATGCTTGTCACATATAATTTGCCTAGATAAATGACATATTTCTATTTTAATGCCACTTACCATTTTCAATATAGCCTGGTATATACAGGGCCTTGTTCTGTGGTTGTCTTAAACTTAGCCTAGCCATGTTGTTTCTTGCCTGGGCATGTACTTTTAAACTGTATCTACCATTTCCACGGTAATCTGTAAAATATCTTGAATAGATGCCATCATTCTTGACAGTATCAGCACCTTGATATTGAAATGTAATATTAGATATACCACAAAGTAAAAATGACCACATCAACTGTTTATGAGCCCTAGTGATGGAAGCTATTTTGGAGGATAGTATAGCGCAATTTTTTAAGTACATGAATCCAAGAATCAGGCCACTTGGGTTCAAAGTCTGGTTTGGCCACTTGCCAACCCTTGACTTTGGAAAAGTCTAGTTCATGGTAAACATTCAATTAATGTTAGTTATTATTATTTCATAAGAGAACCCTATTGAAATAGGAAAATGTAACTAAACTAGAGAAAGCAAATGTAAAACACTGATACTAATGAAAATAGAGAAAAATTGTACTCTGTTATATGGGAAAAGTAAAATTATTCATAAAATTTAAAGAAGATAAATATGCTTATGTTCATGCCTAGACAAGATAACTAAGTGAAAGGTTAAAAAGTTTTAAAAGCATTATAATTAAATTTAATTCACTTAAAGTATGTTTCTTTGGATATATAGGAAATCCTGACTTCTAAGACATGTGACTGGAGTAGAATTTTAAGTTCAGTGGAAGTTGATGCAGATTGTTATTACCTGCACCATTGTCCCAGAGCTCCAATGTTACTTGTTGTCCATCTTCAGTTTCTATAATGGCAGTTACATTGATTCCCAGTACAGGCAAAAACCCTTGACTGACTTGTGCATAAACAATCACTGGGCTAGGGTAATGTGCTGCATTTTGACTCATGTGAGCAGTTGCAGTTACTGGGGGTGTAGTAGGACTTCTTGCTCGAGTGGTCACTATCACTGTTAGCATTTGAGAGCTGGCATGATTATTTAGAAGGCTGTAAGTCCAAGTACCTGTCTGAAAATTTAAAAAAACATCTATTTTAGAGCTTTTGTAATATATTCCTACTCCTATATGAGATGTTGTCTTCATTTTTTCCTTAAATTTGGTTGATAAAGCATGGAGAAAATAAAAAAATATTTTTACCTCTGCAATACCAGGTATTCGAAGACAAGCAGAATGAATATTTAGCTTATCTTCTTTGAAATCTGAGGTTTTATATTTCTTTCCTTTTGGATCCTGGAGAAGAATTTCTGGCTTTTGTATTGTCCATGTGACAACAAAGAAAGTGTCATTTCCAATTGTACTGTCTACGGGCACCGTACAATTTACCCATTTCTTTCCTGTAATTGCCAAGGCTTTGCTTTCCAACTGTTAATGTAAATATAAACAACAAACACATGAGACTGATTTGTTATTACAGTTAAGATTTCAAAGTTTAGTCAGTTCAGAGAAATTCTAAATATACTTTTAAGATTTCAGTTAAAATAACCAAGACTTAGGCTGAATGTTTATATTGATTAAAAATAGAAGAATCCAAAGAAAAAGTGACTATAAGTATCACAAAAAGCAAATTCAGTAGGATGTTTTTCTTCTGGAGCCTGAAATATTTTCAGACAGATGAGTTATTTATTAGAGAAAGAAGTTACTATTTAGGATAATAAAAATTTGTTACAAGTGTGAAAAGGCAAATAATTTTTTTAAGGTACTGACCTGAATAGTCTGCTGAGTGATACTGCCACTTCTAGATGAAATTCTACTGAACGCATTAGTAAGGCCATTTATGTCTTTATTGGCATAAAACCGATTCCCTCCTAAAATGGAATTTTATTTCTTTTATAATATTAATTTTTTATTTTATTTGAAAAATTTTTACTGAAACATGGTTGATTAACAAAATGTTAGTTTCAGGTATGTAGCAAAGTGAATCATTTATACATTTATCTATTCTTTTTTTAGATTCTTTTGCTGTATAGGACATTACAGAATATTGAGTAGAGTTCTCTGTGCTATACAATAGGTCTTTATTAGTTATCTATTTTATATACAGTAGTGTTTATATGTCAATCCTAATCTCCCAATTTATCTTTCCCCAGCTCCTTTTGCCCCTGGTAACCATAAATTTGTTTTCTACGTCTGTGACTCTGTTTCTGTTTTGTAAATAAGTTCATTTGTACCATTTTTTAGAGATTCCACATATAAGTGATATCATAGATCTGTCTTTCTCTGTCTGACTTACTTCACTCAGTTTGACAATATCTAGGTCCATCCATGTTGCTGCAAACAGCAGTATTTAGTTCTCTTTTATGGCTGAGTCATATTCCATAGGATTCTAATTTTAAGTGGAAAAGTCATATTTGATATTATACTCTTATCAATATACTATAAAATACATTAAAAAATTTCTTTTTAAACTTAAAAAGATGAATTTTCCAGACCTTAGGAACTTGTAGTATATCAGTATCCTAGATGTAATGCTACAATAAGTAAACCTTGCTCAAAATATCTTAGAATAAAGAAGAAAACTGGCCAAATAATATTATTTTAAAATCAATCATTAGATTTAAGTGCTTGCCACGTTAGTAAAGCTTATTTAATCACCAAATAATGTTATAAAAATTAAAGACAATATTAAACTAGCTGCTTATTTTCTAGTTATATTAAGATATACCAAAACGATTAGAGAATGACAGTGTATAATAAAGTAAAATTGATTAAAGAAAGTGAAAGTAAAGTGAAAGTGAAGTCGCTCAGTCGTGTCCAACTCTACGACCCTGTGGACTGTAGCCCACCAGGCCCCTCCGTCCATGAAATTCTCCAGGCAAGAATACTGGAGTGGGTTTCCATTTCCTTCTCCAGGGGATCTTCCTGACCCAGGGATCGAACCCAGGTCTCCCGCATTGCAGGCAGACACTTTAACCTCTGAGCCACCAGGGAAGCCCTAAAATTGATTAAATGCAGATACTAAATGAAGCCAGAGTTAATGAAGAGGGAGATAACTTAGGTGTCAGGATTGCAGAGAACAAGATTTGGTATTCCGTTCTCTAACTATGCTGTGCTGTGCTTAGTTGCTAGTTGTGTCCAACTCTTTGAGACCCGCGGACTGTAGCCCACCAGGCTGTCTGTCCTTGGGGATTCTCTGGGCAAGAATACTGGAGTGGATTGCCAGCTCCTCCTCCCTGGATCTTCCCAACCCAGGGATTGAATCTGGGTCTGCCGCATTGTAAGTGGATTCTTAACCATCTGAACCACCAGGGAAGCCCAAGAATAGTGGAGTGGGTAGCCTATCCCTTTTCCAGGGGATCTTCCTGATCCAGGAATCGAACCCAAGTCTCCTGCATTGCAGGCAGATTTTTTACCAGCTGAGCTACCAGGGAAGCCCTGTCTTACTATATTGCTTTGGGCAAATAATTTGTATAATCTAGATTTTACATTTCTTCCTCAATAAAATAGTGCTAGCTGAATCTCTACTGTAATATTGAGCAGGTAAGATATTGAGTAAGAATTTTGGAAGTGCAGTTGAGTAAGTCCAGTAACCATGAGAACAAAGGTTCATTTGATGGTAAAAAGTGATGAGAAATGAATGAAGACAACACAATGTTGACTAATGTTAGAAGAAGCTATTATAGGTAGAAACAGAGAGAAGTGAAATGGGGTGAGGAAAGATTAATTTGAAGGATGAAGAGAAGGAAAGGACAAAGATGAATTTTTTAGGACAGGAAAATTTTGAGCAGTTTATAGTTTAAGGGGAAAGAATCCCTGGAATGAGAGAAACTGAAACGGTATTTTCTATTCAAACTCTATTCCAAAGGTTTACCTGTCATATCTGACAGTGTCTCCAGTTCTTTGGCAGCAGAAGGTCCCAGAGCAATGGTGTGAATGATCACACCACTTTGTTTTACCTCCTCAATGCATAAGTGTATTTCTTTATCTTCCCCATCAGTTAGCAGTATGATTTCAGAACCAGAAGTGCTCTGGTGACTCTGGATAATTGCCTAATGTTGAAAAACCAGACTATTATGAATAATTAGAGAATATCTTATCTAAATACATACAAACTAAGAATAAACCTCTTCTTTAATCTTGGAAAAGTCTTTAGGCCTATACATCAGAGTAGGCAAAAGAAAACTTCATGTTGTCATTCCAGGTTGAGCTAGCTTGGAAATGAGTGTAATGTACAATGGTCTTGTAGGTTTCCAAAGGCAGAATGTTAATAATGCTTTCACATATACTCAAGCTATCCAAGACAGAAAGAATATAACACTTAGAACACTAACATACAGTAAATATTCAGTGAATGCTAACTATTATTATCTCAGGAGATACTTGGGGTGGAGTCCAATGACCCAGGCAGTTTTGGTAATTTGCAGACTAAACAACATTTGTAAAACCATGACTGAAGGCAGGTATGCAAAGTTAAATGATGTGACTTGTGTCTTTTTACACATTTTAGTTGATAATTAAAGAATCTTAGGATTTCCTGGAAAAAACATTGACCTGTCATGAAGAAGGAAGTTCATGAATTTATCAAATACTGTAATTTTGGGTGGGTGGTATTTTCCTGATTTTTTACCAAGAATAGTGGGTAACACAATTTACTCAGGAAATTGAGAGTAAATTCTAGCTCTTCCATTTGCTGAATTGAATAGCTAGTGTTTAGTCTCTCTGTAGTATATGTATATATAAAATATATGTATATGTGAATATAATTTATATTTATAATAAAGTTCTATAAAGAGTTCAGTGTAATGATTACCTTTTTGAACTTTGGAGTAAGAAAGACCAGGTTTTGATCATGGTTTTGCCAATTACTGATTATATGACCTTGAGAAAGATATTTAATTACTCTGTACCTCAGTTTCTTTATGTGCAAAATAGGCATAATAATAGTGCCTGACTAAAAATTAATGGTATCAATAAAGTAAGATTATGAATGAAAAACATTTTATATAGGCACTAATAATGCTCTAGAAATTTCAGATATTATTGCTATGATTCTGTAAGTAAAAGCTTATATGATTTCATTACATAAGTAATTAAGAGGTTTTTATTTGTTTGAATGTAATTTGATATAATCTCTTCAGCAATAGTCTGGTCAAAATGTCGTATGACACATATCAAAACATTAAGAAAAACTTTTGAACTAATATGTGAGGTGGAAATCACTCCCATAGAACAGAATATAGAAAAAAGAATGAAAAAAAATGAAGATAGCTTAAGAGACCCCTGGGACAGCATTAAACTCACCAACACTCACATTTTAGGTGTCCCAGAAGTAGGAGAGAGAGAGGAACGACCTGAGGAAATATCTGAAGAGATAATAACTGAAACTTCCCTAACATGGGAATGGAAATAGTCAACCAAGTCCAGGAAGCATAGAGAGTCCCAGGAAGGATAAACCCAAGGAGCAACACACTGAGACACGTAGTAATCAAACTGACAAAAATTAAAGACAAAGATAAAATATTTAGAACAACAAGGAAAAATGACAAATAACATACAAGAGAACTCCCATCAGGTTATCAGCTGATTTCTCAACAGTAACTCTACAAACCAGAAGGGAAAGACATGATATATTTAAAGTGATGAAAGGGAAGAATCTATATCCAAGAATATTCTACATAACAAGACTCTCATTCAGATTTGATGGAGAAATCAAAAGCTTTCCAGATAAGCAAAAGTTGAGAGAATTCAGTGTCACCAAACCAGCTTTACAACAAATGCTAAAGGAACCTGTAGGCAGGAAACAAGACGAGAAAAAGACCTACAAAAAATAAACCCAAAACTATCAAGAAAATGGTAATAGGACCATACATATCCATAATTACCTTAAATGTAAATGGATTAAATGCACTAACTAAAAGACGTAGACTGGCTGGGCGGATAAAACATGTGCAGGTAGGTACTTTCACTTACCACATCACTCTGCTTGACCACCCAAACTGTATGTAATTATTTTATATTGTTAGGTTAATCATGTCCTGATTATGGCCTGTGATTGTAATTATCTTTTATTTTTTGTCTGGCTATTGATTGTGAAAACAGATAAACATCTTTTACTATTGAAAAAAATTATTTAAATGGGAGACCTCTATGCTCCCAACTCTTGTAAGAGAGCTGGACAATATTAAAAGTAATAATAAATGCAAATGATACTTACAAAAGCATTTTTATTTTACCTGAAATCCTGCTTTGAGCCCCCTACAAATTGAAGTTCCACCACTAGCTTTTTGAGGCAGATTTGCAGTGATATTTTTGTAAACATTATCATCAGTTATTTTTGTTAAATTATTTCGGATTTCAGCAACACTGTCAAATGTGACCATCCCAACCAAGGATTCCTTTTCAATAACTTGAATCAAGTATAATTCTGCTGCTTGATTCATTCAAAAGAGGCGATCTTCCTGTAAGAAAAGAAAGTGAAAGTGAAGTCGCTCAGTCCTGTCTGACCCTTTGCCACTCTGTGGACTGTAGCCTACCAGGCTCCTCCCTCCATGGGATTCTCCAGGAAAGAATTGTGGAATGGGTTGCCATTTCCTTCTCCAGGGGATCTTCCTGACCCAGGGATCGAACTCGGGTCTCCCACATTGCGGGCAGATGTTTTAACCTCTGAGCCACCAGGGAAGCCCCTGTTTGTTTTAATATCCCTAACAAATTCTTATAATTTAAACTAAAGGGATTAAATAATTCCAGTATTCATTGAATCAATTATTGTGGCATGTCTGAACAATCCCTCAATTTCCTCCAATCATTTTTTTTTTTTTTAATTTCCTCCAATCTTGACAGACTGGTGAAAATAAAGTTCATGGCCAGAGAGCATGGTAATAATTGATTACTGTATTTTAACATTTAACTTCATTATATTGAAAAGAAATATTAAATAAAAGCTTTAAAAGTCAGTCATGTCATACTTGGGAAAGCCTTGAAAATGTATACTGTCTTCTTTAACAATAAGGAAATAATTTAAAGCGCACACAAAAATGTTTGTTGCAGTGTAGTTTTTGATAATTTGAAAATCATCAAAATGTCCATTAATGGGAGGTTATTTGACTAAATTATAGTTTGTGCATATGATACAATCATTAAAATATGTTTCATGGAATCATTTTTTCCCCTGGGGAGTGTTTAAGGTATAGTAAAAAAATCATATTATGAAATATTATGTTTTTTTGTGCAATAAAGTTTTATTAAAGTATAAAGGAGATAGAGAAAGCTTCTGACATAGACATCATAGACATTGCTAGTGTTAGCAATGGAGTTATATACTCTCCAGTGAATCCAAAGAAAGTCTGGAGGTTGTAAAGACCTCACCAGACCTACTCCCATAATTTACATTTTAAGATAACAGAATTAGCCAGAAGTTTTAATCCAAAGACTGTCCTCAGGCAGGATACATTATTGTTGTATAATCCTAACGAATGTAGAGGAAAAAAATAAAAAAGTTTGTCCTTTCTTCCTCCTTGTATATTCCAGACCTCTCTCTCCTTGGGGACCCCTAGACTTCTTATCAACCTGCCTAAGAAATGACTCTCTCATTCCCCCCTTTTCTTTTAGGAGAATTATGTTGCCAAGGGAAAGGGGCATCATTTTCATTCCATAACTACTTCCTGCTGTTTAGGGGCATAGTCCCTAAATTGTTGAGGCAACACATTCTCCTAACCCTTATATTGAGGGTCGCTGATCCAGGGGCCCCAAGTAATAGTTGTTGGAGGAGGCTGTGGCACTCATAGGAGCTTGGACAACCATTTGTAACTTGAAAGCCTTCATGCAACTAGAAACAAATCCAATTACACAGTTACAGATCCAGGGAGCAAACAGCAAAAATAGAACAATCAGAATTATTGTAATTAAAATAGTCTTCCACCATGGGGAGCTAGTTAATGTCTCCCAAAGTGAATATGAAATATTATGTAAGATAATCACATTTTTGAGGAGGAAATACAAATGCATTAACAGAAAAAAAAGAATTATAATATGCTCAGTGGTGGAATCATGAGTGATTTTCATTTTTTCTTTTTGTTCATTTATATTATTTCTTGTTTGTTAGAACTAAAAGTTAAAAGAATAAATGTCATACATAATCCAATAACCTTAATATGATAATTACTTTTATTTTGGTATATTATCTTCTAGTGCTTGTCCATACAAAATCATCAATTAAAATTTATTAGAACAATAAATTTTAGTTAGCTTAGTAAAACTAAACCTAAGATTAAATTATACTTCTATTAGCTTAAATATCTAATTTAAAAGAGCTAAAAAATAAAAATCTTACTGAAGACATGCTTCCAGATTTATCAAGTACCAAACAAACCACTCGCTGTTTGGACTTGAGCAATGAAAATATAGGATGGGTTGGTGGATTCATTTCTGTCATGGGAGATGTATTTTGGAAGTCAGTAGAGTTCATGATTACATCCCATGTGCTTTTGCCATTGCACATTCTGTTTTGTAGGTTTGGAGCTTCTGTATTGTGTGTTTTTTCTGTACAAAATTCAGTCACCTGGAAAAAAATCAATTAAAAGACAATTACACAGTAACTGATGCATTATCTCCCTTTCCAAATATACAGCTGGCTGTGTTATATATCCTTCACAGATTTTCAGTCAGTCAGTCAGTCAGTTCAGTCGCTCAGCTGTGACCGATTCTTTGCGACCCCATGAATCGCAGCATGCCAGGCCTCCCTGTCCATCACAAACTCCCGGAATTTACTCAGACTCATGCCCATCGAGTAGGTGATGCCATCCAGCCATCTCATCCTCTGTCATCCCCTTCTCCTCCTGCCCCCAATCCCTCCCAGCATCAGGGCCTTTTCCAATGAGTCAACCCTTCGCATGAGATGGCCAAAGTATTGGAGTTTCAGTTTCAGCATCAGTCCTTCCAATGAACACCCAGGACTGATCTCCTTCAGGATGGACTGGTTGGATCTCCTTGCAGTCCAAGGGACTCTCAAGAGTCTTCTCCAACACCATAGTTCAAAAGCATCAATTTTTCGGTGCTCAGCTTTCTTCACAGTCCAACTCTCACATCCATACATGACCACTGGAAAAACCATAGCCTTGACCAGATGGACATTTGTTGGCAAAGTAATGTCTCTGCTTTTTAATATGCTGTCTAGGTTGGTCGTAACTTTCCTTCCAAGGAGTAAGCGTCTTTCAATTTCATGACTGCAGTCACCATAATTGCACAAGCTGGAATCAAGATTGCCGGGAGAAATATCAATAACCTCAGATATGCATATGAAACCACCTTTATGGCAGAAAGTGAAGAGGAACTAAAAAGCCTCTTGATGAAAGTGAAAGAGGAGAGTGAAAAAGTTGGCTTAAAGCTTAACATTCAGAAAACTAAGATCATGGCATCTGGTCCCATCACCTCATGGGAAATAGATGGAAACAGTGACTGACTTTATTTTGGGGGGCTCCAAAATCACTGCAGATGGTGATTGCAGCCATGAAATTAAAAGATGTTTACTCCTTGGAAGAAAAGTTGTGACCAACCTAGACAGCATATTAAAAAGCAGAGACATTACTTTACCAACAAAGATCTGTCTAGTCAAAGCTATGGTTCTTCCAGTATGTATGTATGTGACAGTTGGACTATTAAGAAAGCTGAGCACGAAAGAATTGATGCTTTTGAACTGTGGTGTTGGAGAAGACTCTTGAGAGTCTCTTGGACTGCAAGGAGATCCAACCTATCCATCCTAAAGGAAATCAGTCCTGAATATTCATTGGAAGGACTGATGCTGAAGCAGAAACTTCAATACTTTGACCGCCTGTTGCAAACAGCTGACTCATTTGAAAAGACCCTGTTACTGGGAAAGATTGAAGGTGGGAGGAGAAGGAGATGACAGAGGATGAGATGGTTGGATGGCATCACTGACTTGATGGACATGAGTTTGAGTAACCTCCGGGAGTTGGTGATGGGCAGGGAAGCCTGGCGTGCTGCAGTGCATTGGGTTGCAAAGAGTTGGACCCGACTGAGCCACTGAACTGAACTGAACTGGTGAGTTGTGTCCAGTAATTCTGCCAAATGATGTTCCATTACTATAGAACCTATTAAAATTCTCCAAGTTTTGAAAATTTAGTAACTTGGAAAAACACTGGATAAACTAGTGTGACATTAGGAGAGAATTCGTCTTACAGTAAAGCCTCAGCTTTATAAGTGTCATTTTGTTTTTTTAAATGCCTTCCTTATATAAATCTCTGGCTATAAGTTCAGGTTTAGAACCAAATTATTAAACCTGCATAACTTTTATTCAAGTTGTAAGAGTTTCTTTTCCTTCTCTTATGTTTCTAACTTATATTTCTCAGAAGGGGATATTTTGTATGGAAGAAAAGTATAGTTTTCAGTCAAAGCAGTGATTTATAATCATCTTGATGTTATGAAATACATATGAAACATGACTCCTTTTATTACTGTCACTGCCTTTATTCGTGACCTTCAGGTCTCTTGTCTGCCTGTTTTCGTGTCCTTCCAACTGGTCTGCCTACCTCCACTATCTCACTCCCTTTTGTTTTTCACAGCCAATAGAATTTTCCTGAAGGAATTAGCTGGTTACATTACAAGGCTGATGTTGATAAAATAAAAATCCAAACACATTAGGCTTGTAGGTTCCAATTTTGTGTTTCAGTCTCATTCCATGTTTCTTCCTTACCGTGTATATTTTGCTTATAGAACACTGAACTTTCTCCTGTTCTTTAGAGTATGCCAGAAACTTTTATAAGGTTCTCGCCAATCCAAATGGAAAAAGGGAAGAGGAAATTTGTGCAAATTATAAAAAGGTGCCCCTTTCTCAAGTTCTTTTTATTTCTATCCAGTAGTCATATATGGATGTGAGATTTGGACCATAAAGAAGGCTGAGTGCCAAAGAATTGATGCTTTTGAATTGTGGTGTTGGAGAACACTCTTGAGAGTCACTTGGACAGCAAGGAGATCAAAATGGTCAATCCTAAAGGAAACCAACCCTGAATATTCATTGGAAGGACTGATGCTGATGCTGATGCTGAAGCTCCAGTACTTTGGCCACCTGATACGAAGGACTGACTCATTGAAAAAGACCCCGATGCAGGGAAAGATTGAAGGCAGCAGGAGAAGGGGGCAACCACAAATGAGATGGTTGGATGGCATCACTGAGTCAATGAACATGAGTTTGAGCAAAATCTGGGAGGTGGTGAAGGACAGGGAACCCTGGCGTGCTGCAGTTCACGGGGTTGCAAAGAGGTGGGCAAGTCTTAGTGACTGAACAACAACAATAACTTGAAAATTGTTCTAATAAATGTTAAAATTTTAGTGACCATGCTGCCGATAATTTGGGCAGTGCTCAGCTTATGCAGTCATGTGTGGCATCTGTGTATTTTTCCATCTTTGTTTTTGTAAACCTGTTTCTTTGCCTAGAATACACTTCCTTTTCCCGCTTTAGCAAGTTCATACTAATTTTTTTTTTCAAATCCCAACTCAAAGCTCATTTCTTTTAGAAACCATTTTCTGACCTCTAGTTGGAGACGTTTTCTGTACTCCCACAATACTTGGTTTCTATTTCTTCCTACTTTGTATTCTTATTTATTTTTCTTATATCTACCAGCCTCACTAAATTGAGTTCCTCAAAAACAATTATTTTTAATTATTTGTACATTTTTTCTGCTCCTAATACAGTGCTGGACATGAAGTGGAAGTAATGAAATTAAAGGAAGAAAATCATGGACTTGAATATTCATTATTTCAGAGCATATTCCTCCTGGGTCTGAGCTTATGCCTTGGGTACAGTCATACAATGTATTTAGTCTATGTGACAATAATTAGAAGGTATGTATTTAGTCTATGTTATAATAATTAGAAGCTAGTGTTATGCACAAGATATTATAAAGTACAGTATTTATCTCTAAGCTATATTTTATATGTTGCCCTCCATATTTCAGCTACATGATTTTCCTTCTTCATTATTATTTATTTTCTGATAGGCAGCATCAGTTATCTCTTAATAGGCAAATGCTCTTGGAATTTATAGTTTGGTACAGACAGTATATATTCCAATTATCTTCCTGTGTCACATGATCTAATATCTATTTGGATGCTGAATTCTTGGCTACCTTTGTGGATCTACTTGCTGCAGGTTAAAGTGAGATTTCTAGACTCATGCTTCAAATATTCCGAGGAGGGAGCTTTATTAGGCTGGAAAACAATTTTTACTTAAAAATCTCACTAGATTAATTTAGGAGTTTTAGAAGAAATTATCAAGTCTATATTTTTACTTAAGTCTTTCATTATTAATGCCCTAGACTTCAAAGCAATTTTAAAGCTTATTGGAAATAATAGACTTTTACAAACCTCTATCCATAAAGTCTGTGTTACTAGTAATTTGGTATATGAAAATTTGCTTCTTATAATTGTTAGTTTACTATCTAGAGATAGTATTCTTTATTTTGATTTGCTGTTTTTGATAACTTTCATATGTTTCATATTTAAAAGCCTATTTTTAATGTTTGGAAACTTTCACTGAAAAACTATAATATGCTTACATTAATGAAGCTGAATTTATCCAGGGAAAGAGACAATTTCCTATTATCCAAATATTTTATAATTTAAAAAAATTAAAAATTTTAAGTTAACTTTGTACTCACCTTGTGCTAAGCACTGTGGTCATACTTTATTTATATTAGCTCTTATAAAACTAACAACAGTAATGCTGTAAAGTATTTTTAAATTCCCATTTAAAAAACTAGAGAATTAAATTTCAGATTAAGCAGCTTTTTGTTGTTCTGTAGAGACAGAGCCATTTATGTTTTCTCAATGTCATTTTGCCAAGCTTAGTGTGCTTTAGTGTGAAGGTAATGGAAAGCAGTACTTTCCGAAGCTACAGAATGATTTACTTTGGAAAAGTAGTATGAATAACACTTAGAAGAAATAATTAAAGTAAGGTTGTAGTTCTAGACACTACAGAAGCCAAATGAGTGAAGGGATGCTATAAGAAATTCTGTGATAGCAGAATTTTTTCTGAAGAAAAAAAGACAGGTTAGTAATAAAATATGGGATAATTTCCAGATATATTCTGACAGGACTGGTGACACAGGACTGGATAAAATGACTGTTAGTTAACTGTCTTAGTTAATTTTCCTTACTCCTATTGGTATATATAATTTCACAGTAGAAAGTTCAGCTTCCCTAATTAATTTTTCCCAAAGGCTTCCTTTGTGGGACCAGAAAAAGAAGGTACTTACAGAATGGAGACTTTGCATAAACATGATGGACTCCTTTGAAGTCTGGGATTTTTCTGGGATGAATGTACATTTTGCTTCATACAGCCCTGTCTGTGAGTCACGTCTGCACGGCCTTGTTACACAGCTGCCTCCCTGGCATTTCTTGAAAATCACATTAGTACCAGTAATATGAGTCGAACATCTATGGTGAAAGAATTAGATTACATTTATATATGAAGGCCAGAGAGATTATGAATAGATATTAACATCCTAAAATCATTCCCTCAGTGATAATTGCTATGGACCATGTACCAAATTCCATTTTGACAAAAGTAAGCACAGTGTCCTACCCCTATTCACCATCAGCTTCAACAAGAACCATGATGTTAATTCATATGTATTAATATTCACTGTTCATTAAAGTGATCAACATATCTATTAGCTCCTTGTGACTTTGAGCTAAAGATGATAATTCCTCACAGGGATGTTGTGAAAATTAATTGAGTTAAAAGATACAGAGGAGTTGCTTCCCAGTGGAGAGGGGAGAGTCAACATTATGCTTAAAACCCTCTTAGATTTCCTACTCATGGTACACATATACATATATACTTGCACATGTGTGTGTGTATATATATATATGTATATATATAAAGAGCCTCTTGATGAATGTGAAAGAGGAGAGTGAAAAAGTTGAATTAAAACTCAGCATTCAGAAAACTAAGATCATGGCATCTGGTCCCATCACTTCATGGCAGGTAGAAGGGGAAACAATAGAAACAGTGAGAGACTTTATTTCTTTGGGCTCCAAAATCACTGCAGATGGCGACTGCGGCCATGAAATTAAAAGACGCTTACTCCTTGGAAGAAAAGCTATGACCAACCTAAAGAGCATATTAAAAAGCAGAGATATTACTTTGCTGACAAAGGTCCGTTGAATCAAAGCTATGGTTTTTCCATTAGTCATGTATGGATGTGAGAGTTGGACTATACAGAAAGCTGAGCGCTGAAGAGTTGATGCTTTTAAACTGTGGTGTTGGAGAAGACTTTTAAGAGTCCCTTGGACTTCAGGGAGATCGAACCAGTCAATCGTAAAGGAAATCAATCCTGAATATTCATTGGAAGGACTGATGCTGAAGCTGAAACTCCTATACTTTGGCTACCTGATGCGAAGAACTGACTAATTTGAAAAGACCCGGATGCTGGGCAAGATTGAAGGTGGGGAAGGGGGCGACAGAGGATGAGATGGTTGGATGGCATCACTGACTTGATGGACAGGAGTTTGGGTAAGCTCCGGGAGTTGGTGAAGGACAGGGAAGCCTGGCTTGCTGCAGTCCATGGGGCTGCGAAGAGTCAGACACAGATGATCTGAACTGATAGTGCTGTATGTGCTGTGCTGTGCTTAGTCGTTCAGTCGTGTCTGACTCTTTGCGACCCTGTGGCCTGTAACCCGCCAGGCTCTTCTGTCCATGAGATTCTCCAGGCAAGACTACTGGAGTGGGTTGCCATGCCTTCCTCCAAGGGGTCTTCCCGACCTAGGGATTGAACCCGGTCTCCCGCATTGCAGGCGCGTTTGAGCCACCAGGTAAGCCCAGGAATACTGGAGTGGGTAGCCTATCCATTCTCCAGGGGGTCTTTCTGATGCAGGAATCGAACCGGAGTCTCATGTATTGCAGGCAGATTCTTTACCAGCTGAGCTACCAGAGAAGCCCATATCGCTATACAGATGTATACATTTATACATAGATGTATATATCATACATTAAAAAACCATGTGTGGTTTTTGTGTTTACATTTTACATTTTATTGAGCTAGACTGAAAGAAGAAATGAAAATAAACCCTATATAGAAATGCTTGTATGTTCAAACCTTTTGGTCTTCGTAAGTAAGAGAATTGTCAAATCCCTGCAGAGAATGAGGTGGAGTAGGGTATGGGTAAAAGATTCTAAAGAGTTCTTGTTTATCTGTAGGATTTATCCCATTCTGTGTTAATATTAAACTTCATTCCATTAATCCATTTAAATACATTTATTTGTATTTCAAGGATTAAAAGAAATGATTAGTCATATCTTCCCAGAAGGTTAGCTCTAGAGTAAGCCTGAAAATTAAACTTACGCTGCCTCTGACAAAGTGCCTGGCTCACAGTAGGAACTCACTGTTATTTTCGATACTTGTTTTTACTATATATCTTTACGACTGATAAGGAAACTGATTTATTTTTCATTAACTTTTAAAAAGTAGTTATGTGATACATTCTTTGTTTAGTTTTTACTTTATGCCATGTAAAACGCTAGGAGATTAAAATCAGTCCTCAAGGATCTTGAAGTCTAGTGGAGAAAATAAAATGATACAGAAAGTTATTGCCCACTGTGAGAGAAGGACCCTCAAGGATTAAATGGCAACCCCCTCCAGTATTCTTGCCTAGAAAATTCCATGGACAGAGGAGTCTGGTGGACTGCAGTCCATGGGGTCACAAAGAGACATGAATGAGTGAGCACGCACACACACAGACACAGACACACACACACACACACGCAGGTGAGAGAAGCCCATGCATGTTGCTTTGGGAACAGCCTCAAGGATATCTAACCCCAAACGGAGGGAGAGGAAAGACACTTGGGGGGAAGCATTTAAACTGAGACTTGAAGGATTGACAAGCATTATCTGAATAGGGGAGGAGGCGCTGGGAGGGGTTGTTGCATGAGAAGAGGAGAGAGTAATGTTTCCTGGGTTGAATCCCTAATCTCTGTGAAACCCTAGCAGCTTAGTAGACATAAGGTGAACAAAGCAAAGGCATTTTTCTACCACACCTCTTTTCTCTAATATGTTTATTATTCTAAAGCATTTTTAATTACACTGATTTCTGTTGTCCTTTAATACTCATTAACTATTCCATGTGTTTGATAGTTTTAATTTAAATATCTCATCTATTCATAAATAAAAACTGTCTAATTCTACCTATTCTTTAAAAAAATCAAATTTCTCACTTATTTTTATGAAAAGTACTTTTCTTTAAGCTCAAGAGTAAATGAAAAATAGAATATACTTAACATGAGGCTCTAACAGTTTAATTGATTTCAGTGAAACAGATTCACCTTAAAAAGCTTTGAACCACATGGAATAAAAGATTGGGTAGGAACTTGAGCTCTAATTCTCAGATATCTTAAGGTTTAGATTACAGCTTTTTTCTTTCTCATTCCTCTGACAACAACATATTTTTAATACAACCCCATGAATATTGAAATTATTCCCAAATTTTGATTGATCGTGCTTCCAAAATGTAATACTCAGAAATTGTTAGATATATAATGAGGAAGGTTGAATATTGCAATTAACTGTGTGAGCACTCGATCACAGAGATAGTCTTTGTTTGCCTAGTATAGAAAATTAAAAATTCATAAGTGAAAACTTTTGAAAACAGATTTATTCAATAGAATGATACCTTGTTGCTTCAATAGTGTTCCTTCTGGAGATGTAGAATGGCTGGTCCCCATTATACTCATCAAATACTCCCCATCGGAGATGGGCCCACTCATGGACAAATGCTCTGCCTATGAGAGAATATTGCCGCTTTTAAATTTATGTTTACAACAGAGGTATCCCTGCTTTTTGAAAATTCGTTATACACCACTTCACTTTTATGAAAGACCCACCTTAGTACCTGTTTTCACTAACAGAAAGAAATTTGAAGAGAACTTTTGCTTTTATGAGAAAAGGCGAAAAGCAAAGTTAGCGTTAGGCATTTGTTTTGCAGTCAACTGTTTTACAGTCAGCACACACCCAGAGCAGGAAAAGTGGCACCACCAAGCTCTTTCCCTAGCAACTGTGCTTGGCATCAAGCCTCATAGATTTGAAATGTGTCTGTGAGCATCTGTGATTTATCTCAACATATTTTGTGTATCTGTTAACAAGATGTGTCCTTAGGTAATTGCTTCTTGTATATCATTCTGACTTATGAAAATTTCATAGAAACACTTCCTTTGGATATTGAGGGAAACTTGTATATAAATATAGTTTCCTTATATTTTAAGTCTCCCTTCCCCACATCATCAATCTAACTGAGTCAAGGAAATCTAGAAATTGACAACTTTCATTAGACCAAAGAAGTTAAATCGGTTAGTATCAGTAAATGGCTAACTTTATTATTAAACACACATACAAAAAGAAATATAGTTAGGTTGAACATAACTAGTAACTTTCCAAACAAAAATATTAATTAATACTTATTTTTTCCTTTAAAAATTTAAAAAATATCATTAATCACAGTGTTATATTTGTTTCCAGTGGAAATCAAAACAGAATTATGAAATAGATATCCTTACCTCGGGACCCATAGATAGGCAAATTATTATTCAGCAAGAAGTCTGGAGTAAAATGTATATATTGTCCTTTTTCTCCACATCTTCCATATTGAAGTGTATAGGGATCATCTCCATGTTTTAGGTAAGGATTAGCAACTATGACTTCTGCCTAAAAGGCAGAATAAACAAACCAAAACAGAACTCATGAGCAATAGAAACAAGGAATTTTTCATCTAAATTTAGAACATTTATATTACTAAATTAAATAGTAAAGTAGTCATTACTAATTACTCAAAATTATGAGCATTAATTTCTAAAAATCACAGCAAGAAGAAACAATTTAGAAGCTAGATAAAATACCTTACCTGGTCATATGATTCTTGTTTTGGCATTAAGTACTCAGATTTTGACTTCCACGTCATTGGAATTAAAATGCTTACATTCCTGAAATAAACTCTTCGTTTGGTGGCATGAAACAGGTAAGTAGAAGCTTCAGTTACCATTTCCTGACAAAATTAAAAGTACCTTGTAGTAGCAGTTTCACAATGAAGTGAATGTGAATGTGTACATGCAAGCAAGAAGAAGCTGATCTAAGCCCATCTCCCCAAATATTTTGGCAAACACTAACTGAAAAGTAGGTTACATTTTACTATATCTATCTAGTCTGTAAATTCTCATTTTTATATACCTAGAAATCATTTCTTTAATTTTTACCTGTCCAGGTCTGCATTCAACATGAGTTGGAGCAGGGAGTGAGGGTGCTAGGTGAGATATAAAGGTAATTAAGACTGGGAGTCTGTTAGCAAGTTGTTTCTTGAATTGGACAGAGGTGCTTAAAACTGGGTTGGGAGTTTAAAGTTTGGTTGATTTTATGCTGTTGTTAATTGTAAAAACCATTTGCTAGATTTATTTTGAGTTAGTTATGGCATGTGTTCATAAAAAGCAAAGTTTTACCAAGCAGTAATTTTCTAAGAATACCTAAGTCATTGGCTTCAAGTTCTAGTTTCGCTAATTAATGTATGACTGTACAAATCACTTAACTTCTCTCAATTTATACAACAATGGTAATTAATAATCTATATTGTGTGGGCTTTGCAGGTAGTGCTGGTGATAAGCTGTGTGCCAGTGCAGGAGGCATAAGGGACGTGGGTTTGATCCCTGGGTTGGGAAGATCCCCTGGAGGAGGTCATGGCAACCCACTCCAGTGTTCTTGCCTGGAGAATCCTGTGGACAGAAGAGCCTGGTGGGCTACAGTCCATGGGGTCACAAAAAGTCAGACACGACTGAAATGAGTGAGCATGCGTGCATGCATGCATTGTTGACCACCTTATAGGGATATTGAGATACAAAGAAAATAGTATATATTAAGAGTACTATATATAGAATGTTGTACTGAGTAACCCAAAGCAAATTAGGAAATAAGTCAACTTCAAACATATAATATTTTCTTTATGATCAGATACCTAAGAATTTCAAAATTTTCAGAGCTAAACAAATATGAAAACTGAAAAAATTGAAAAAAATGTATAAGATAATGAACCTCAAGGGCTTTAAATAAGGTTAGTTTTTTAGACATTATAAAAGTAACTTCATAAAGTTTCAAAATTAGTCTCTAGTTGTTTGAAGATCTTTTTTTTAGCTTAATAAGTTGAAAATATTAGTAGTTTGGCCTTTTAATAATTCGTTAAGGAACTGACTAAAGCTATTAATATATGATACATAATACTTAAACTAAGCAGATATTAACCTTGACAGTTTAGATACATGCTAAATAAATGATGGATATTATCAAAGGAATTTTGGAAAGTTATAACTATGTGAATGTGTTTATCTGCCTAGGCAACATGAGTTGAAATACTTAACAAAATAGAAATAAGTTGATAATAAGCTTTTCTCTTACCTTTATGTTTTGAATGAGTTTTTCATCTTCTGGCACACTAGGGTTAATTGCAATGACAATGCCATCATATCCATTGTTAATCAAATTTACCATTGAACTTTTCATTCCAGGCAGGAGATGCAAAGTTAGGAACAGAATGACAGTCAGACAGAGCACCATTTTTGCGCATGTTACAATAAACCTATTGGAATGTAAGGAGAGTATTTATGTATCTGTATAACTAAAGAGATTTGTCTGTAGCCCCAAATTTGCATAAAAGTATTGCAAAATATCTTGATGAACTTCCTTATTCTAAAGAATTCTTTAATTGTTAAGTAGTAACGGGGATTATACTGGACCTTTATTGTACTTTCTAAGACAGCTAAGGTGTTAAATACTCATTGAATTGAGGAATTCTTTTAGATTATGTAGTTAGTCATAATCCTCATCATGGTGGTCATTCATTGTCTTAATTGTTATCATCATCAAATAGTTTTAGGTATTTTACAATCCTGGGATCTGTTTATAGAAAAGTGGTCTGTGAAAAGCTGAGGAACCGAAATGCAAAGCACCAGGAAATAACAGATGAAAAAGCCATGTTTAAAAAAAAAGCAAAGATGAATAAAGGAACTAGAGCAGGAGTGGCAGTGAATTATCAAAACCCTAATTCACTGCCACTCCTACTCTAATTCCTTTATTCATTTTTGTTTTGGTTTCTAAACAAGACTTTTTCATCTGTTATTTCCTGGTGCTTTGCGTTTCAGTTCCTCATGCTTTCACAGAGCACTTTCCTGTAAACAGAACCCAGGACTGTAAAATATCTATTTGATGATGATGGGAGTCATATAAGCACAGTGGTTGGAAACAGCTATGTGTCAAGAGGGAATTGGGGTTTTCCCCCTACTTTCTGTGATGACTACTTGGGTAAGTTTTCAAATAGCACTGAATGCTTTAAATCCTTGTATAACTTGGACAGTTAATATGCTTCAATTATATTTCTTTTTTGAATTGAACACAAATCCGCCAATATTCTGTTAGCTTGAAATAGTTGCATGCATAGCATTGTGAGCTGGCTTTAGAGTCAGATGAATCTAAACCTGACCCTTGCCGTGGTCATTTCACAGTCATGTGATTCTTTTTAAAAATTGAGGTAAAGGAACTTCCCTGGTGGCCCAGTGGTTAAGATCCACCTTCAGTGCAGGGACACAAGTTAGATCCCTTGTCGGTAACTAGGATCCCACATGCCCCAGAACACTAAGCCTGCATGCTGCAACTACTGAAGCTCCTGTGCTCTGGAGTCTGCGTGCAGCAGCAAAAGATCCTGCATGCCACAACTGAGACCTGATACAGTCAATTAAATAAACAGTTTAAAAAATTGAGGTGTAGTGGGTGTCAAATATTTGGGCTTCCCTTGTGGCTCAGCTACTAAAGAATCTGCCTGCAATGCAGGAGACCTGGGTTCGATCCCTGGGTTAGGAAGATCCCCTGGAGAAGGGAAAGGCTACCCACTCCAGTATTTGGGCCTGGAGAATTCCATGGACTGTATAGGCCATGGGGTCACAAAGAGTCGGGCACGACTAAGCGACTTTCACTTACTTGCTTACTTACTGGTGTAAGTTTCAGGTGCACAACAAAATGATTCATAGTTTTTAAAGATCATATTATACTTATAAAATATTGGCTATATTCCCTGTGTTGTACAATATACCCTTGTAGCTTATTTATTTTATACATTTTGTAGTTTGTAACTCTTAGTCCCCTACCGTTATCTTGCCTGACCCTTCTTCCTTTTTTCCACCAGTGACCACTAGTTCTGTATATCTGTGAGTCTGTTTCTTTTTTGTTGTATTTGCTAGTTTGTTGTATTCTTTATGTTTTACTTACAAATGAAACCATGCAGCATTTGTCTTTCTCTCTCTGGCTTATTTCACTTAGCATAATGCCCTGTAGGTCTGTCCATGCTGTCACAAATGCAAGATTTCATGTTTTTTTTTTAATGGCTGAGATGGTGATTGCAGCCATGAAATTAAAAGATGCTTACTCCTTGGAAGGAAAGTTATGAACAACCTAGATAGCATATTAAAAAGCAGAGACATTACTTAGCCAACAAAGGTCTGTCTAGTCAAGTCTGTGGTTTTTTCAGTAGTCATGTATGGATGTGAGAGTTGGACTGTGAAGAAAGCTGAGCACTGAAAAATTGATGCTTTTGAACTGTGGTGTTGGAGAAGACTCTTGAGGTCCCTTGGACTGCAAGGGGATCCAACCAGACCATCCGAAAAGAGATCAGTCCTGGGTGTTCATTGGAAGGACTGATGCTGAGACTGAAACTCCAGTACTTTGGCCACCTCATGTGAAGAGTTGACTCATTGGAAAAGGCCCTGATGTTGGGAGGGATTGGGGGCAGGAGGAGAAGGGGACGACAGAGGATGAGATGGCTGGATGGCATCACTGAGTTGATGGACATGAGTTTGAGTAAACTCCGAGAGTTGGTGATGGACAGGGAGGCCTGGCGTGCTGTGCTTCATGGGGTCGCAAAGAGTTGGACACGACTGAGCAACTGAACTGAGCTGAACTGAATAGTCCATTATATATATACCACATCTTTATTTATTCATCTATTCATGGGCCTTAAATTGCTCCTGTATCTTGGCTATTGTAAATAATGCAATAATGAACATAGGGATGCATATATCTTTTCTATTTCATGATTTTCCTTTCTTTGAATAAATTCCCAGGACTGGAATTATTCAGTCATGTAGTAGTTCTATTTTTTTTTTTTTTTTTTAACTTCTGAGGAATCTCTGTACTGTTTTCCATAGTGGCTAATCAGTGTTCTTCCTGCTCTTTAAAGAGTACAGAAATGAGTAAAACACAGGTACTGCCTTTAAAGAACTTGCAAATTTGAGATTTGAACTTAGGTCATCCACTTTCAGAATCTATGTTTTTAAAGTATATGTAACATACATAACTTCTCAAAGGATGAATCAGTGAGTATCAGCCTAGAAAATTATTTTGAAAGCAGTTTCTTTTTGTTTCTATTGCATACTAGTGCTTGCCAGAGAATGGGGACTGCTATGATTATTTGCTATAAATCAATAGAACTTTTATCGTTTTTTCAATTTTAGGTTGAATAATGGAATTTTCAAAAGACTTTTGCCATGAAAACTTAGAGTTAAGTACAAGTCTTTCAGAATTTATTCATTTTTTGATTATTTTAAGGGCAGAAAACCTTTCAATAAGCAATTCTTAAACTGTATCTGAAATTGAAATGGTCAACAGAGGTAAAAAATCATATTGTCATAAAAATTCCAAAAACTTAATCTCTAAGTTTCTTTTGATGATTTTTATTAAAACTTATTTCTTTACTCTTTCCCTGTTGCCTCTTCTCCTGAAAGATATTTCTCTGGATGCCTCACAGAAGTGTTGAGATAATAGCAAATTATTTTTTATATATACTACCTTTCAAAGAGTTACATAAAATGAATTAAAAGCAAATGCTATTCTTTGTAGCATGAGATATGAAGAAGGAAATGTTAAGAGTTCTCCTCTGGGTATGTTGCACTGATTCAGAGGTTTATGAACCACACCCACTCATGCTACTGTCCAATCATTTTTAGGTGTCACAGTTAATTCCTGTAGAGATTATACTGGATTTTGCCAACTGTTACATAAGCTTTAAACTGGTGAGTACAGTGAATTGTTAGCTTAGTCTCCTTGTAGATGCTGCCTTAAAATTTTATTGGCCCCTCCTTTTTCTTTGCTTGTTTTATACCATCACTTTTGGAATGTTATTTTATTTGCTACCAACATACATGCTCTGCGTTCATGACTATTCTCTTCATTATTTTATTTTACATATCTGTTCATTCATTCATTTATTCAACAAACTTAATGGACATTTGCTATGTATCAGGCACTCTGCTAGTGTATTAAGCTATAATCATTATCTTCTTCAATATGCTTCCAATCTACTTGGCATCCTGGATACTAGTAATTATCTTGATTGATTTTCTCTTGTTCTTCCTACATTGTTGAGCATTATTTCAATCTAGAGACTCTGATCATTATGCAATTTATTACTGTGATTTTTGAACTTAACACTATCTCAGCCAAGTGTTAATTACTACATTGCTGTAGCATACTCTATATGTTTCTACAATGTCCACTTACCCTTTCCCCCTTGCTGATAGAATTTCAATTTTGTCCAGGTGTTTTCAACTTTCATGTGACTTGAATGAAGGTCATCCCTATCTCAAGCTCAAGAATAATTCTAGGTTGATCTAAGCCCATGGTCTTCAAAGTGTGGTTTGCAGGCGTCTAAAGGTCTCCAAGACTCTTTGAGAAGATCTAAAAGGCCAAAAACTATTTTGATGATTGTACTAAGAAGTTACAGTATTTGTGTTTTATTAATGTAAATTTGTTGACATTTGATGATGATGCAAAAGTTGCAGAGGATAATACTGCTAAGACCTTAGCACAAATAAGGAAAACCACTTGGACAAAAGGTATAAGCTGAACTAGTCACATTTGTCATAAGTGCCATGTTTTACTTGAAAGAATTATTGAAAAACTATGGTTATTCAGACATAGATATTTGGCAAATGTTTTCTCAAAAATGTCATATAGGAGGAGACAACTGACTATTTCTTGACAAAGATAAAATTTAAGCTTTTAAAAATTAGAATTTGGAAATATTGTAAACTTGGTAAAGACTTTTCTCATAAGGTTGGTAGTAGGTGGTATCAATTGATGTGAGTTTTTGCTATTGTAGAGTGAAATGTGTCAACATTTAGAAGATTTGTAAATCAGTGAATCAGTATTTTCCAAATCATCAATGCATGATACTAAAAAATTACACAAGTGTAAATATCCATTCAAAATATGATATACATACAGAGCTATTTAACAGAATATCAATTAACTTGATTTGTGATGTTTTCTAAATCAGTGGATGTTTGAAAACTATTTCTAAAATGTCAATAAAATCAGTATCACTTAATTTAAATACAAATTAATAAATATTTGATTTTGGTAGTGTCTTTTCATTAAAATACTCAAGAAACCCTGTTAATAAAGAGTAAACTGTTTCTTAGAAGCTATAATTGACTTGCATTTTATTTATTTATTTTTTAATTTTAATAATTTTTATTTTTATTTTTTTTTAATTTTTATTATTTTTTTGTGGGTCTTGTCATACATTGACATGAATCAGCCATGGAGTTACATGTATTCCCCATTCTGATCCCCCCTCCCACCTCCCTCTCCACCCGATTCCTCTGGGTCTTCCCAGTGCACCAGGCCTGAGCACTTGTCTCATGCATCCCACCTGGGCTGGTGATTTGTTTCACTTTAGATAATATACATGCTGTTCTCTCGAAACATCCCACCCTCGCCTTCTCCCACAGAGTCCAAAAGTCTGTTCTGTACATCTGTGTCTCTTTTTCTGTTTTGCATATAGGGTTATCATTACCATCTTTCTAAATTCCATATATATGTGTTAGTATGCTGTAATGTTCTTTATCTTTCTGGCTTACTTCACTCTGTATAATGGGCTCCAGTTTCATCCATCTCATTAGAACTGATTCAAATGTATTCTTTTTAATGGCTGAGTAATATTCCATGGTGTATATGTACCACAGCTTCCTTATCCATTCATCTGCTGATGGGCATCTAGGTTGCTTCCATGTCCTGGCTATTATAAACAGTGCTGCAATGAACATTGGGGTCTAGATGAACATTCCCGTCTAGAGAAGATCTTTTAGCATTTGTTGAAGAGCTGGTTTGGTGGTGCTGAATTCTCTCAGTTTTTGCTTGTCTGTAAAGTTTTTGAATTCTCCTTCATATTTGAATGAGATCCTTGCTGGGTACAGTAATCTAGGTTGTAGGTTATTCTCTTTCATTACTTTAAGTATGTCCTGCCATTCCCTTCTGGCCTGAAGGGTTTCTATTGATAGATCAGCTGTTATCCTTATGGGAATCCCTTTGTGTGTTATTTGTTGTTTCTCCCTTGCTGCTTTTAATATTTGTTCTTTGTGTTTGATCTTTGTTAATTTGATTAATATGTGTCTTGGGGTGTTTCACCTTGGGTTTATCCTGTTTGGGACTCTCTGGGTTTCTTGGACTTGGGTGGCTATTTCCTTCCCCATTTTAGGGAAGTTTTCAGCTATTATCTCCTCGAGTATTTTCTCATGGCCTTTCTTTTTGTCTTCTTCTTCTGGGACTCTTGTGATTCGAATGTTGGGGCATTTCACATTGTCCCAGAGGTCCCTGAGGTTGTCCTCATTTCTTTTGATTCTTTTTTCTTTCTTCCTCTCTGCTTCATTTATTTCCACCATTTTATCTTCTACCTCACTTATCCTATCTTCTGTCTCTGTTATTCTACTCTTGGTTCCCTCCAGAGTGTTTTTGATCTCATTTATTGCGTTATTCATTTTTAATTGACTCTTTTTTATTTCTTCTAGGTCTTTATTAAGCATTTCTTGCATCTTCTCAATCTTTGTCTCCAGGTTATTTATCTGTAACTCCATTTTGTTCTCAAGATTTTGCATCATTTTTATTATCATTATTCTAAATTCTTTTTCAGGTAGATTCCCTATCTCCTCCTCTTGTTTGACTTGGTGGGCATTTTTCATGTTCCTTTACCTGTTGGGTATTTCTCTGCCTTTTCATCTTGTTTAGATTGTTGTGTCTGGAGTGGGCTTTCTGTATTCTGGAGGTCTCTGGTTCGTTTTTATTGTGGAGGTTTTACCCAGTGGGTGGGGTTGGACGATTGGCTTGTCAAGGTTTCCTGGTTAGGGAAGCTTGCGTCGGTATTCTGGTGCGTGGAACTAGATTTCTTCTCTCTGGAGTGCAATGGAGTGCCCAGTAATGAGTTTTGAGATGGGTCTATGTGTTAGGTGTGACCTTGGGCAGCCTGTATGTTGACGTTCAGGGCTATGTTCCTGCGTTGCTGGAGAATTTGCGTGTTATGTCTTGCTCTAAAACTTATTGGCTCTTGGGTGGTGGTTGGTTTCAGTGTAGGTATGGAGGCTTTTGGACAGTCTATTACTTAAAGTTCCATGTAGTCAGGAGTTTTCTGGTGTTCTCAGGTTTTGGGCTTAAGTCTCCTGCCTCTGGATTTCAGTTTTATTCTTCCAGTAGTCTCAAGACTTCTCCAACTATACAGCACTGATAATAAAACTTCTAGGTTAATGGCAAAAAGATTCTCCCTTGTGAGGGACACCCAGAGAGGTTCACAGAGTTACATGAAGAAGAGGAGAGGGAGGAGGGAGATAGAGATGAGCAGGAGGAGAAAAAGGGGGACTCAAGAGGAGAGAGACAGATCTATGCAGTTGTCTGTTCCCAGAGTGTTCTCCGTAGCCCAGACACCCACAAAGATTCACAGAATTGGATTGGGAAGAGAAGGGGAAAGGAGGAAATAGAGGTGTTCTGAGGTAGAAAATGGAGAGTCAAGATTGGGAGAGAGTAATCAACACACTCCTGAATAAAAATGGGAACTGAATATTGGATTCTTAAATGTCCACAATTTATATCATATACTGAAAAACAAAGATTAAAAATCTAGAGTAGAGGTTAGACTCTTAAAAATACAATATTAAAAACAAAAACCAAAACACACAAAAAAATTTTTAGAAATATATATGAAGTTCGGTTTAAAAATAGGGCTTCTCTTTTTTTTTTTTTGGTAAGGTTATAGTGTAATGAAAATGAAAATTGAGGAGTAGTAGAGGAGTAATAGAGGACTTTAAAAGGAAATAAGAGAAAAAGAAAAATAGAAAATAGAAGAGAAAAAGGAAAAAAAAAAACAAGAAAAACATTCTTTTCCTAATTAAAAAAATTGTAAAAATCTATCAAAATGAAAGTTAAGGAGTAATGGGGGAGTAATAGGGAATTTTAAAAGAAAATAAAAGAGAAAAAAGAAAAAAGAAAAAAAATTTTTTTGTTTTGTTTTTTACTTAAAAAAAAAAAGTAAAAATATATCTAGGAATTTCTCTGGAGCTGTTGTGGTCAGTGTGGGTTCGGTTCAGTTTCAGATAGCTCCTCATTCCAGCTTACACTTCTCGATATCTACAGGCCCCTTCTGGTGCAGTCGGTGTTATCTACAGGGATTTTAATCTGTTGCACTGGTCCCTTCTGAAGCGGTTCCCTTTGTTTATTTGGCTTCTGTTTGCCGGTCTCTTCAGTGCCTAATTTCCGCCCTGACACAGGCAGGCGGAGGTGGTCTCTTATTCAGGTTGCTAGTTCCGACGCGCTGCGGGGAGGGGCTGGTGCTGCTTTCCCCGTCTACGCTGCTCAGGCTCCCGGCTGTTCTATATGGAGCATGCCCTGTGCTCTGCGCGGTTCCAGCCCTCGGGTATTCCACAAAAGCGCGGAACAAAAGCCGTGCCTGCTTTTTATGCCTTCCCTGTCCAAGCGGCTCAGGCAGCCAGGAGCTTGACGGGGGTAGTCTCCCCGGGTGCGGTGCGCCCCCTCCCCTCCGCGGTCCCAGTCTCAGTTTCCGCTGGCGCCAGTCGGGTGCGTGCGCCTTCTGCCCTCCGCGTCCCCAGCCCCAGTCCCCGCCCGCGCCGGTTTGGTGCCTGCGCCCTGTGTCTCACCGCGACCCTCCCGGCGGATGTCAACCATCTAGAATCTCAGGAGGTCTTTGACTAGAAACTGGAGGCCTGTTTGCAGTGCGGTAGGGGATGCGGTCCTTGGGGCCGAGCCTGTCCCTTTCCCCTCCCCGCTGCCTCCGGCGGGGCTGGGCCGGTCCACAGCCTGCAAGCTCTTCTCTGGACTTGCTCGGTCCCTTTGTTCTGCGAACGGCCGGCAGTGTGTTCCGGCCGGTTAATTATCTCTCTGTCTTTTGTTCTCCCACAGTTTAAATTGGTAACTCACAAAAGCTCCCTCCGCTTGTCCTCAGGGCACTCAGGCCCGGTCCTTACCCTAAGCAATGCCGCCGCTCCTCTCCGTTCCGCCCCCACTTGCTGGTGGCGGATGCGGGCGTCTGGGGTACTTTTCTGCTGGGAGTTGCTTTCAGGCACGTAATCTGTGGGTTTTATTTATTCGTCCCCTCCCAGTCAGGTTGCCCTCCGAGATTCAAAAACTTCCCCCAGACCCGCCAGTGAGAGGGTTTCCTGGTGTTTGGAAACTTCCTCTATTAAGACTCCCTTCCTGGGACGGATCTCCGTCCTTAGCTCTTTTGTCTCTCTTTTTATCTTTTATATTTTGTCCTACCTCCTTTTGAAGACAATGGGTTGCTTTTCTGGGCACCTGATGACCTCAGGTAGCGATCAGAAGTTGTTTTGTGAAGTTTGCTCTGCGTTCAATTATTCTTTTGATGAATTTGTAGGAGGGAAAGTGGTCTCCCCATCCTATTCCTCCGCCATCTTCTGACTTGCATTTTAATCATTCATCCCTTAATACCCAGGAAAGAATTTTTTGTTGATGTTATGTTTGCTAAACAAACTTATGGGAAACATGAGAAATAGTTTAAAAAATTTGAAAGAAGAGGTAAACCAAGGGAGGGATACAGTATTAGATTAACTCTTCCTAGTTATGTATCAGGAATCAATATTTGCTACTTCTCTGAAATAAGTCATTTTGGTAGTTTGATATATGTTCACATACACACATAGATATATACACTAAAACATTATTGACATAATGGGTTAGGAAGACAATTTATAGTATAGCAAAATAAACATTTTGAAAATTAAACATTTTGTAATTTATTATGATTAAACTTCTTTTGGAGAAAGAAATTTAGTAAAGTAGCAACTTGGAAGTATTTTTTGAAGTAGTCTATAGGCAGCTAGGAGCTACTCCACGTTCAAGGTCAGGAGGGGCGCCTGTAAGAAGATACCCCTCGTCCATGGTAAGGAGCAGCGGCTGCGCTTTACTGGAGCAGCTGTGAAGAGATACCCCACGTCCGAGGTAAAAGAAACCCAAGGAAGGCGGTAGGTGTTGCGAGAGGGCATCAGAGGGCAGACACACTAATACCATAATCATAGATAACTAGACAATCATCACAGGACCACAGCCTTGTTTAACTCAATGAAACTAAGCCATGCCATGTGGGGCCACCCAAGACGGTAGGGTCATGGTGGAGAGGTCTGACAGAATGTGGTCCGTTGGAGAAGGAAATGGCAAACCACGTCAGTATTCTTGCCTTGAGAACCCCATGAACAGTATAAAAAGGCAAAATGATAGGATACTGAAAGAGGAACTCCCCAGGTCGGTAGGTGCCCAATATGCTACTGGAGATCAGTGGAGAAATAACTCCGGAAAGAATGAAGGGATGGAGCCAAAGCAAAAACCATACCCAGTTGTGGATGTGACTGGTGATAGAAGCAAAGTCCGATGCTGTAAACAGCAATATTGCATAGGAACCTGGAATGTTAGGTCCATGAATCAAGGCAAATCGAAAGTGGTCAAACAGGAGATGGCAAGAGTGAATGTCGACATTCTAGGAATCAGCGAACTAAAATGGACTGGAAAGGGTGAATTTAACTCAGATGACCATTATACCTACTACTGTGGGCAGGAATCCCTTAGAAGAAATGGAGTAGCCATCGTGGTCAACAAAAGAGTCCGAGTACTTGGATGCAATCTCAAAAACGACAGAATGATCTCTCTTTGTTTCCAAGGCAAACCATTCAATATCACAGTAATCCAAGCCTATGCCCCAACCAGTAATGCTGAAGAAGCTGAAGTTGAACGGTTCTATGAAGACCTACAAGACCTTTTAGAACTAACACCCCAAAAAGATGTCCTTTTCATTATAGGGGGCTGGAATGCAAAAGTAGGAAGTCAAGAAACACCTGGAGTAACAGGCAAATTTGGCCTTGGAGTATGGAATGAAGCAGGGTAAAAGCTAATAGAATTTTGCCAAGAGAACGCACTGGTCATAGCAAACACCCTCTTCCAACAACACAAGAGTAGATTCTACACATGGACATCACCAGATGGTCAACACTGAAATCAGATTGATTATATTCTTTGCAGCCAAAGATGGAGAAGCTCTATACAGTCAGCAAAAACACGACCAGGAGTTGACTGTGGCTCAGATCATGAACTCCTTATTGTCAAATTCAAAATAAAACTGAAGGAAGTAGGGAAAACCACTAGACCATTCAGGTATGATCTAAATCAAATCCCTTATGACTATACAGTGGAAGTGAGAAATAGATTTAAGGGACTAGATCTGATAGACAGATAGCCTGATGAACTATGGACGGAGGTTCATGACATTATACAGGAGACAGGGATCAAGACCACCCCCATGGAAAAGAAATGCAAAAAGGCAAAATGGTTGTCTGAGGAGGCCTTACAAATAGCTGTGAAAAGAAGAGAAGCAAAAGCAAAGGAGAAAAGGAAAGATATTCCCATTTGAATGCAGACTTCCAAAGAATAGCAAGGAGAGATAAAAAAGCCTTCCTCAGCGATCAATGGAAAGAAATAGAGGAAAACAACAGAATGGGAAAGACTAGAGATCTCTTCAAGAAAATTAGAGATATCAAGGGAAAATTTCAGGCAAAGATGGGTTCGATAAAGGACAGAAATGATATGGACCTAACAGAAGCAGAAGATATTAAGAAGAGGTGGCAAGAATACACAGAAGAACTGTACAAAAAAGATCTTCACGACCCAGATAATCATGATGGTGTGATCACTCACCTAGAGCCAGACATCCTGGAATGTGAAGTCAAGTGGGCCTTATAAAGCATCACTACGAACAAAGTTAGTGGATGTGATGGAATTCCAATTGAGCTATTTCAAATCCTGAAAAATGATGCTGTGAAAGTGCTGCACTCAGTATGCCAACAAATTTGGAAAACTCAGCATTGGCCACAGGACTGGAAAAGGTCAGTTTTCATTCTACTCCCTAAGAAAGGCAATCCGAAAGAATGCTCTAACTACAGCACAATTGCACTCATCTCACATGGTAATAAAGTAATGCTTAAAATTCTCCAAGCCAGGCTTCAGCAATACGTGAACCGAGAACTTCCAGATGTTCAAGCTGGTTTTAGAAAAGGCAGAGGAACCAGAGATCAAATTGCCAATATCTGCTGGATCATCAAAAAAGAAAGAGAGTTCCAGGAAAACATCTATTTCTGCTTTATTGACTATGCCAAAGCCTTCTACTGTGTGGATCACAATAAACTGTGGAAAATTCTGAAAGAGATGGGGATACCAGACCACCTGACCTGCCTCTTGAGAAACCTGTATGCAGGTCAGGAAGCAACAGTTAGAACTGGACATGGAACAACAGACTGGTTCCAAATAGGAAAAGGAGTACGTCAAGGCTGTATATTGTCACCCTGCTTATTTAACTTATATGTAGAGTACATCATGAGAAATGCTGGGCTGGAAGAAGCACAAGCTGGAATCAAGATTGCCAGGAGAAATATCAATAACCTCAAATATGCAGATGACACTACCCTCATGGCTGAGAGTGAAGAGAAACTAAAAAGCCTCTTGATGAAAGTGAAAGAGGAGAGTGAAAAAGTTGGCTTAAAGCTTAACATTCAGAAAACTAGGATCATGGCATCTGGTCCCATCACCTCATGGGAAATAGATGGGGAGACAGTGGAAACAGTGTCAGACTTCATTTTTTTTGGGCTCCAAAATCACTGCAGATGGTGATTGCAGCCATGAAATTAAAAGATCCTTACTGCTTGGAAGGAAAGTTATGACCAACCTAGATAGCATATTAAAAAGCAAAGACATTACTTTGCCAACAAAGGTCTGTCTGGTCAAGGCTATGGTTTTTCCAGTGGTCATGTATGGATGTGAGAGTTGGACTATAAAGAAAGCTGAGTGCCGAAGAATTGATGCTTTTGAACTGTGGTGTTGGAGAAGACTCTTGAGAGTCCCTTGGACTGCAAGGGGATCCAACCAGTCCATCCTAGAGGAGATCAGTCCCGGGTGTTCATTGGAAGGACTGCTGAGACTGAAACTCCAATACTTTGGCCACCTCATGCGAAGAGTTGACTCATTGGAAAAGACCCTGATGCTTGGAGGCGTTGGGGGCAGGAGGAGAAGGAGACGACAGAGGATGAGATGGCTGGATGGCATCACCGACTCGATGGGCATGAGTTTGAGTAAACTCCGGGAACTGGTGATGGACAGGGAGGCCTGGCGTCCCCTGCGTTCATGGGGTCGCAAAGAGTTGGACACGACTGAGTGAACTGAACTGAACTGAACTGAACTGAATTTACTTTGTACAAACTGTGTCAACTTGTATAACCTCTAGCTCCTCATTTATAACATAAATTTATATCTATCTTTAAGAATTCCCATGGAAATTAAATGAGAATGTAAGTACTGTTTGTATATACAAAAGAAAAGAAAAGTAAAAGTGAAAATCGCTTGGTGGTGTCCGACTCTTTGCGACCCCATGGGCTATACAGTCCATGGAATTCTCCAGTCCCGAATACTGGAGTGGGTAGCCTTTCCCTTCTCCAGGGGATCTTCCCAACCCAAGGATTGAACCCAGGTCTCCCACATTGCAGGCAGATTCTTTACCAGCTGAGCCACAAGGGAAGCCCGTATATACAAAATACTATTCAAATAGAAAGCTTTATTATTTAGAATATTAAATAGGGTATTCAGTACCACAAGTCTATCCCATACAATAAAGCTAAGAAGTCAGGTGTGGACCTTGGTCTATGAAGAGAACTCAGCACTGGGAAGTCATATGACTTGAGTTGTTTTTGAAATGTTACTGATACATTCATGCTGTAAGTAACACATTTTCTGTTATCTACTCCAGTAATACACATGCTAAATAGATCTTTTACCTAAAGTTAAAGTCTAAAGTCTCCAGCCATAAAACAAAATGTTCTCTGTGTAATACTAATTGTTCTATATTAGTATATAGAGATAAAATCTGCAGGAGAAGTCTTTCCTGTGTTGGGCTTTAACTAGCTGAGCTAACTGGCTGGGCTCATGATCATCAGGTAGTTCTCTTGCCATTTTTTCTCCTCTGATAGTTTGGAAGTTATATGCTGTATTTCTATTTGTTTACTGTTTCCCCTAAAAATTTTAGTATCCATATTTGTCTTAACAAAGTTCAAAGTTAATCAAATTATCTTTTTTTTTTTTTTCAGATTAAACAAGGACCTTAGAAAACTTGAATTCCAATCCTTCTTCCCCATTTATATTGTCCTTCTCATATATCTTAATTCCACTTTATTTATTTATTTAGGCTCTTCATTGCTGTGCAGGGACTTTCTCTAATTGAGGGAGCACGGGCTACTCTCTAGTTGCCATCCTCAGACTTCTCATTGTGGTGGCTTCTCTTGTTGTGGACAGGATCTAGGGCATGCGTGCTTTGGTAGTTGCTGCTCATGGGCTCTAGAGCTCAGGCTCAGTAGCTGTGGCACACGGGCTTAGTTGTATTGCTTTGAGTATGAAAATTTAAATTATTTCTTCCAATCCATGAGTATGGAATTTTTTTCCATTTGTTTGTGTCTTCTTCAATTTCATCAATGACTTATAGTTTTCAGTCTACTGTTGTTTTATAGTAATTCTTGAAATCAGACAATGTGAGTCCCCAACTTTGCTCTTCCTTTTCAGAAATTTTTTTTTTCTAGTTCCTTTCAATTTCCAAGTTTTAGAATTTTCTTCTCACTTTCTACCAAAAAACCTAGTGAGATCTTGTTAAACTTATAGATAAGTTTTGAGAAAATTATCATCTTAACAATATTAAGTCTTCTGGTACATAAATATGATTTTATTGCTCAATTTTATTTACGTCATCTAACTTCTCTCAGTATATTTTGTAGTTTGCAGTGTACAAGCTTTTTTGTTTTTGTTTTTACAATTATTGTCATATTATCTCTATACAGTGCATTTGCTTAGTCACTCAGTCATGTCCAATACTTTGTGACCCTTGGACTATAGCTGATGAGGTTCCTCTGTCCATGGGATTCTCCAAGCAAGAATACTGGAGTGGGTTGCCATTTTCTTCCTCGAAGGTATTGTTATAAATGGCATTTAAATTTTTTCAGATGTTTTGCTAGCGTATAGAAGTAAACAAGGAGAGACAAGAACGCCTTCTTCAATGAATAATGCAAAAAAATAGAGGAAACCAACAGAAAGGGAAACACAAGATCTCTTCAAGAAAATTAGAGTTATCAAAGGAATATTTCAGGCAAAAATGTGCACAGTAAAGGACAGAAATGGTAAAGACCTAATAGAAGCAGAAGAGATGGAGAAGAAATGGAACAAATACACAGAAGAACTGTACAAAAGAGATCTTAATGACCCAGATTACCATGATGGTGTGATCACTCACCTAGAGCCAGACATTCTGGAGTGTGAAGTCTAGTGGGCCGTAGGAAGCACTGCTGCCAATAAAGCTAGTGGAGAGGATGAAATTCCAGCCGAGCTATTTAAAATCCTAAAAGATGATGCTATTAAAATGCTGCATTCAATATGTCAGCAAATTTGGAAAACCCAGCAGTGGCCACAGGACTGGAAAAGGTGAATCTTCATCCCAGTTCTCAAGAAGGGCAGTACTAAAAAATGTTCAAACTACCAGACAATTGCATTCATCTCCCATGCTAGTAAGGTTATACTCAAAATTCTCCAAGCTAGGCTTTAGCAGTACATGAACCAAGAGCTTCCAGATGTTCAAGTTAGTTTTAGAAAACGCAGAGGAACCAGAGATCAAATTGCCAGCATTTGCTGGATCATAGAGAAAGCAAGGGCATTCCAGAAAAACATCTACTTCTGCTTCACTGACTATGCTAAAGCCTTTGAGTGTGTGGATCACAACAAACTGTGGAAAACTCTTAAAAAGATGGGAACACCAGACCATCTTACCTGTCTCTTGAGAAACCTGTATGTGGGTCAAGCAGCAATAGAACCTTATGTGGAACAACTGATGGTTCAAAATTGAGAAAGGGGTATGACAAGGCTGTTTATTGTCACCCTGTTTATTTAACTTATATGCAGAGCACATCATGTGAAATGCCAGGCTGGATGAATTACAAGTTAGAATCAAGATCTGGGAGAAACATCAACAACCTCAGACATGCAGATGATACCACGCTAATGGCAGAAAGCCAAGGGGAACTGAAGAGCTTCTTGATGAGGCTGAAAGAAGAGAGTGAAAAAGCTGGCTTAAAACTCAGTATTAACAAAACTAAGATCATGACATCTGGTCCCATTACTTCATGGCAAATAGAAGGGGGAAAGGTGAAAGTAGTGACAGATTTCTTCTTCTTAGGCTCTAAAATCACTGCAGAAGGTGATTGCAGCCATGGAATTAGAAGATGATTGCTTTTGGCAGAAAAACTATGACAAACCTCGACAATGTATTAAAGCAAAGACATCACTTTGCCAACAAAGGTCCATATAGTCAAGGCTATGGTCTTTACAGTAGTCATGTATGATTGTGAGAGTTGGACCATAAAGAAGGCAGAATGCTGAAGAATTGATGCTTTCAAACTATGGTGCTGGAGAAGACTCTTGAGAGTCTCCTGGATAGCAAGGAGATCAAACCAGTCAACCCTAAAGGAAAGCAGTCCTGAATACTCATGGGAAGGACTGATACTGAAACTGAAGCTCCAATACTTTGACCACCTGATACAAAGAGCCAACTTGTTGGAAAAGACCCTGATACTGGGAAAGACTGAAGACAAAAGGAGAAGCGGGTGGCAGAGGATGAAATGGTTAGATAGCATCACTGATTTAATGCACAGGAATTTGGGCAAACTCTGGGAGGGACAGGGAAGCCTGGCATGCCAGTCCATGGTGTCTCAGAGTTGAATACGACTTGGAGACTGAACACACACAGAAGTAATGGATTTTTAAAAAATAAATTGCTATTGTATAAAGCAACCTTGATAAAATCACATATAAGTTTTGTAGCTTTTGTAGAAGAGGTTAGATTTTCCACATAGATGATCATATCATTTGCAAACAAGGAGAGTTTTACTTATTTTCTAATCTTGATGACTTTTATTTGTTTTCTCATGTTATTACACTGCTAGAATCTCCAGAGGAATATTGATTACAAGAGGGAAGGTTGACTTGAATTGCCAAATTGACATTACTATAAGTGTAAATCCATAGTGTTTGTATAAACCTTCTAGATGATTTTAATATTTAACTATGGAGTTATATTAACAGACACCAAAATTTCATTGTTGTTGAGATCTTCAACTCATCTGCTTTCACTGTCTCCTCATTTGCTTGATTTCAGTTCCTTGAACATGCCAAGTTTATTACTATATTAGAAATAGGAATAAGGTTAGGTGTAGGGGACCCTAGGATGAGCAAGAAGCACGCTTTGTTTCTTGCTTTTGTTTCTCTTATCATGTTAGTATCCATCTTTCAGACTGACTTTCTCTACAAGCTAGGAATTTTGGCTGCTGACAGATCAGACTCATATCTTTTCAACATTACCACCTGAGGAAAAAGAGCTTATTGTCACGTACCTCACAGCTTAAACATGCAAGACAAGGGACTCTGGTTATATTGGTTCAGGCTATGTGCTCACCCTCTGAACCAATCTGCGTGGTCAGGGTGTCAGGTCTTTGCGACTGGCATATCCAGTCCATAGGTACACACCATGGCAAGGGAGGAATGGTCCTAAGTGACATATTTAGGCTATGTATTAGAGTAGTGAATGAGGTGAGGGGAGCTATGGTGTTCCATAAGGAAAACTGAGCGATAACAACATGGCCAAGTGTTAAATCACTGGGAGGTCAGGCATTTCCTTGGTTGGTGTCTTATACAGTTCTCAAGAGGTTCTTTTGTGATGTTTTAATACTTCTTGTTTTGAGGATATGAACTAGAATAGGTGCTAAAGAAGGGTACTGCTCAACAGTCAGTCATGTCCATCCATGCCAGGTTTATCTTGTCAGCTCAATGCACCTTCCTTGGTTTAGTGTACTGACACTGCTGAACCTCTGCTGATAGTCTCTCCTTCAGCATCTTTAATAGGTTTCCCTTACTTCTTGGAGGGCTAAGAACTTTGCTCCCACACAAGGAGTATTTGAAATGTTAGATTCCTGAGGATATGCACACAATAGGCACTCAATAAATATTTGTCATATTGAATTGAACCTGAAGAAATGAATTTACTGATGGCAAGTAGATAATGTAGGAAGGGTAGATGCACTCCAAGGTAAGCCATAGGAGAACTTTGCACAGGCGGTAAGCTTGAACACAGTGATCTAAAAATCATTTCAAGTAAATAGCTGCTTTACACCTGCATGAACCTGCAGGAGATTTTCTATGACAGTAACAAAGTGAAGAGTTTATTAGCATCTCCTCTTCACTGGGTCACATTCTGTTGTCAGCAATGCTGATACTAGCCTCTACTTGAACTATAGTAAACAACCATTTACCACTCACATTTTAGGAATGTGAATGTTGTGACAACAGTCATTGACAGATATTAATCACTTGCTGAGTCAAGAAGAATAAAAACTACAGAGAAACAATAGAACCCAAATGACAGATGAGACTGAGGGATGGTCAGGACCTCACTGACATACCTGTGATCATGCTGTAGACAGGCTTCTCTAAATAATTTCTGAAAACAAATGAAAGCAAGTACATATAACCTTTGTATTCCCAGTGCCTAGTGCTGACTTGGCAGACTTAAAAGCTGGTTGTGAGTTTCCCTGGTGGCTCAGTAAAGAAACTGTTGCAGTGTGGGAGACCTGGGTTCTGTCCCTGGATTGGGAAGATCCCCTGGAGAAGGGAATAGCTACCCACTCCAGTATTCTTTCCTGGGGAATTTCATGGACAGAGGAGCCTGGTGGGCCACAGCCCATGGGATTGCAGAGTCAGACATGACTGAGAGACTAACACATATTTTTGGTTATGAAGGCTTTCTTACCACCTAATTATAATTAAATGACTAATTTGTCTTTGCTCCAGCACAAGATTATAAATTCTGTGAGGGCACAGATCACATTTGTCTTGTTTACCTTCATTGCTCAGGATCCACTGCACATAAGTAGATGCTGAGCAAATATGTTGGTGTGAAAATGAAATGATAGGAAATCAGGAGCTAATGGAAGAATGACTGAGCTTCTACCATGTGCCAGGCATTTTGATAGGTGCTTGTACATTGCAATACATACTTCATTTTTATTTCCCATGACTACTCTGACAGATATAAATTAATATAATTTTACAGTTAAGAAAACTGGGAAGGACAGCTTATAGGGTTGATTAGCTATTATTTGCTAGGTTCTACGCTAGGGAATTTACATATATTATCTGTATTTAGATCTTCAAAATGCCCTGGAGTGTTTTTCTTCATATCTTACAAATTTACATAAAAAGAAAAAAAATTGGCATGTGATTAGTAAAAATGATGCTAAGGTTTAGGTACCTACCTTCTGATTACAAATTGAATACACATAATTAAATCTTCACTGAATGAATTATGGATCATTAGTTCTTGTTAATTTATTGATTCACGGATGTTTAAATAGTCCACAAAACTCCTACAAAAGGCAGCTTTGCCAGTAGCACTTACAGTAAACAAAAATATCTTCGAGATCATTTTTTTTTTGAAAAATCAAAATTTGCATTTGAAAATCTCTTCTAAAATTGACCTCAGTTTCCATTTATAGCTTGTATCACATATAAGTTATCTCTGACATAATTTTTAAATAATAATCCAAGAAAATTCTTCATAAGAACTTTAAATAATACACTCAAGTATTTAAAAAGTTTCATTTTTATATATATCTTGCTGAAACTCATTTTACTTCCTTTTTAAATGAAAAATACAAGAATAATAGATTTTAAAAATCTTATCCCTTATTTTCTAAATTGAATCTTGCTTCTGAATTCAGTGTTTTTCTGTAAATAAAGCTAGACTTTTAAAGACTAATTTTAATAACATTGCAGGCAGACTCTTTACTCCTTGAGCCACCAGTCTCAAGAATCAATGTCAGATTCAGAGCAGAATTTTAAAATATTAGTAAGTTCAGTTCTGTTCAGTTCAGTCACTCAGTTATGTCTGACTCTTTGTGACGCCATGGACTGCAGCATGCCAGGCCTCCCTGTCCATCACCAACTCTCGGAATTACTAAGACTCATGTCCATCTAGTCAGTGATGCCAACCAACCGTCTCATCCTCTGTCATCCCCTTCTTCTCTTGCCTTCAGTCTTTCCCAGCATCAGGGTTTTTTCAGATGAGTCAGTCCTTCACATTAGGTGGCTAAAGTATTGGAGTTTCAGCTTCAGCATCAGTCCTCCCAATGAAAATTCATGGCTGATTTCCTTTAGGATGTACTGGTTGGATCTCCTTACAGTTCAAGGGACTCTCAAGAGTCTTCTCCAACACCACAGTTCAAAAAAATAAATTCTTCAGTGCTCAGCTTTCTTTATAGTCCAACTCTCACATCCATACATGACTACTGGAAAAAGCATAGCTTTGACTAGACAGATATTGTTGGCCAAGTAATGTCTGTGCTTTTTAATATGCTGTCTAGGTTGGTCATAACTTCTTTTCCAAGGAGAAAGCCTCTTTTAATTTCATGGTGGCAGTCAGCATCTGCAGTGATTTTGGAGCCCCCCAAAAATAAAGTCTGTCACTGTTTCCCTATCTATTTGCCATTAAGTGATGGGATCAGATGCCATGATCTTAGTTTTCTGAATGTTGAGTTTTAAGCTAATTTTTTCACTCTCCTCTTTCACTTTCATCAAGAGGCTGTTTAGTTCTTCGCTTTCTGCCATAAGGGTGGTGTCATCTGCATATCTGAGGTTATTGATATTTCTCCCAGCAATCTTGATTCCAGCTTATGCTTCATCCAGCCCAGCATTTCTCGTGATGTACTCTGCATAGTAGTTAAATAAGCAGGGTGAAAATATACAGCCTTGACATACTCCTTTTCCTATTTGGAACCAGTCTGTTGTTCCATGTCCAGTTCTACCTGATGCTTCTTGATCTGTATACAGATTTCTTAAGAGGCAGGTCAGGTGGTCTGGTATTCCCATCTGTTGAAGAATTTTCCACAGTTTATTGTGATCCACACGGTCAAAGGCTTTGGCATAGTCAATAAAGCAGAGATAGATGTTTTTCTGTAACTCTCTTGCTTTTTCAATGATCCAGCTGATGTTGGCAACTTGATCTCTTGTTCCTCTGCCTTTTCTAAAACCAGATCAAACATTTGGAAGTTCATGGTTCACGTACTGTTAAAGTCTGGATTGGAGAATTTTGAGCATTCGTTTACTACTGTGTGAGATGAGTGCAATTGTTCGATAGTTTGAGCATTCTTTGGCATTGCCTTTCTTTGGGATTGGAATGAAAACTCACCTTTTCCAGTCCTCTGGCCACTGTTGAGTTTTCCAAATTTGCTGGCATATTGTGTGCAGCACTTTCACAGCATCATCCTTGAGGACTGCAATAGGTCAACTGGAATTCCATCACCTCCACTAGCTTTGTTCATAATGATGCTTACTAAGGTCGACTTGACTTCACATTCCAGGATGTCTGGCTCTAGGTGAGTGATCATACCATTGTGATTATCTGGATCGTGAAGATCTTTTTTGTGTATTTCTTCTGTGTATTCTTGCCACCTCTTCTTAATATCTTCTGCTTCTGTTAGGCCCATACGGTTTCTGTCTTTTATTGTGCGCATCTTTGTATGAAATATTCCCTTGGCATCTCTAATTGTCTTAAAGAGATCTCTAGTCTTTCCCATTCTATTGCTTTCCTCTATTTCTTTGCACTGATCACTAAGGAAGGCTTTCTTATCTCTCCTTGCTATTCTTTGGAACTCTGCATTCAGATGGGTATATCTTTCCTTTTCTCCTTTGCTTTTCACTTTTCTTCTTTTCACAGCTGTTTGTAAGGAATCCTGAGACAGCCATTTTGCTTTTTAGTATTTCTTTTTTGGGGATTGTCTTGATCCTTGTTTCCTGTAGAATGTCGTGAACCTCCATCCATAGTTCTTCAGGCACTCTATCAGATCTAGTCCCTTAAATCTATTTCTCACTTCCACTGTATAGCCATAAGGGATTTGATTTAGGTCATACATGAATGGTCTAGTGTTTTTCCCTACTTTCTTCAATTTAATTTTGAATTTGGCAATAAGGAGTTCATGATCTGAGCCACAGTCAGCTCCCAGTCTTGTTTTTGCTGACTGTATAGAGCTTCTCCATCTTTGGCTGGAAAGAATATAATCAATCTGATTTCGGTATTGGCCATCTGGTTATGTCCGTGTGTAGAGTTGTCTCTTGTGTTGTTGGAAGAGGGTGTTTGCTATGACCAGTGTGATCTCTTGGCAAAACTCTGTTAGCCTTTGCCCTGCTTCATTTTGTGCTTCACGGCCAAATTTGCCTGTTACTCCAGGTGTTTCCTGACTTCCTACTTTTGCATTCCAGTCCCCTATAATGAAAAGGACATCTTTTTGGGGTGTTAGTTCTAGAAGGTCTTGTTGGTCTTCATAGAATCACTCAACTTCAGCTTCTTCAACGTTACTGGTCTGGGCATAGACTTGGATTACTGTAATATTGAATGGTTTGCTTTGGAAATGAACAGAGATCATTCTGTCCTTTTTGAGACTGCATCCAAGTACTGCGTTTCAGACTCTTTTGTTGACTATGAGGGTACTCCATTTCTTCTAAGGGATTCTTGCCCACAGTAAAGCTATAATGGTCATCTGAGTTAAATTTACCCTTTCCAGTCCATTTTAGTTCATTGATTCCTAAAATGTCAACGTTCACTCTTGCCATCTCCTGTTTGACCACTTCCGATTTGCCTTGATTCATGGACCTAACATTCCAGATTCCTATGCAATATTGCTGTTTACAGCATCGGACTTTGCTTCTATCATCATTCACATCCACAACTGGGTGTTGTCTTTGCTTTGACTCAGTCTTCATTCTTTCCGGAGTTATTTCTCCACTGATGTCCAGTAGCATACTGGGAACCTACGGACCTGGGGAGTTCATCTTTCAGTTTCCTATCTTTTTGCCTTTTCATACTATTCATGGGGTTCTCAAGGCAAGAATACTGACGTGGTTTGCCATTCCATTCTCCAGTGGACCACATTCTGTCAGAACTCTCTACCGTGACCCGTCCATTTTTGGGTGGCCCTACAAGGCATGGTTCATAGTTTCATTGAGTTAGACAAGGCTGTGTTCCATGTGATCAGATTGGTTACTTTTCTGCTTGTGGTTTTCAGTCTGTGTGCCCTCTGCTGGTGAAGAATAAGAGGCTTATGTAAGCTTCCTGATGTGAGAGACTGACTGTGGGGAAACTGGATCTTGTTCTGATGGGCGGGGCCATGCTCAGTAAATCTTTAATCCAATTTTCTGATGGGTGGAGCTGTGTTCCCTTCATGCTCTTTACCTAGGCCAAACTGGTGGATTTAATGAAGATAATGGCAACCTCCTTCAAAGGTCCCATGCATGTACTGCTACACTCGGTGCTTACCACCCTGCAGCAGGCCACCACTGACCAACACCTTCACTGGCAACTCCTGGACACTCCCGGGCAAGTCAGGGTCAGTCTCTTGTGGGGTTACTGCCCCTTTCTCCTGGGTCCTGGTGTGCACCTAGAGCCAAAGGTCTAGAGGAAGTGTGAGCATGAGTCATTCATATAACTGCAGAATGTGGAAATGGGCGGGTGATTGAGGGAAGATGGAGATGCAGCTTGGGGACACAGAGAGGTTAGATGGAGCTCAGTATATACATTGGAGAGTGTGAGGTGTAAGGACTGTGATGGGAGTGGTCAACAAGAGGTGGAACATGAAAGACATTATCAATCATATCATAGGGCTTGAACTTCACACAGAGTAGAAAGGAAAGTCATTAGAAGGTTTTAAAGAGGAGAGTGAAAGGATCAGATTTGTACTTTAGAAAGACTCTGTCAGCAAGGTGGATAATGATTGAAATAGGGCCACATTACTTGCACATATGTTGTGTGAGTTAGAAAAACAACTGGTGAACTAGAAAAATGTATTCCCACTAGGCAGAGGAACGATCAGATATTGCCGCCCCTCCCAAACCTTAATCTTGGGAGCTGAGTTTGGACTGTATCTTACCCTTAGTCTCCATGCCCCTGACAAGACTGGGTGCATTCAGGCAGGGCATAACCTGCACAGTGGTTCACAGTGGCTCAGTTTGCAAAAGGTTATGTAGGAGTCCAGGTGAGGGATGCTGGGGGCATGAACTAAGGATAAAGAAAGGTGGAGGACTTTTTGAGGTACTCAGAACTGACAAGGTTTGGTGACTGGTTGTAACAGGGTAAAGAGTGGGAATGTAAAAGTTTCTGTATGTGTATGTGTGTTCAAATATTTAGTACTTCATCCTTCCCTCTCTCCTGTTTTATTCTCTCTTCCCAGGATGCAGTCCTGTTCTCCAAAGAGCTCACTGTATCATTGAGGGGAGTTAGGGAGGCTTATGTCAGATGTAAGAGGTAAATTCATTTGGAAGTTAGATTCATTATGAAGAGTGGAGGGTTGTATGCAAAAAAGAATCCTCTCTTCTGCCTGAGAGTGGTAAAGACTGTCAGGGATGGCAGTAGAGGTGGGGTTTTAAAAGAGAAACACGTTCAGGGGCAGAAGACGGAGCCTGAAGGTGGTAGAATTAGAAATGAGGACACCACTATCTGAGGATAAGATAAGACAAATATCTGACAACCAAGAAGAGAGTTCTCACCGGACACCAGATCTGCTGGTGCCTTCATCTTCATTTCCTGGTCTCCAGAACAGTGAGAAATAAATTTCTTTTGTTTAAGACACCCAGTCACGTAGAGGTGTAGGATGGAAGGGGGAAGGGAGGCCCAAAAGGTAGGGGATAATTATGACTGATTCACATTATTGCTTGGCAGAAACCAGCACAACATTGTAAAGCGTGGGCATACATGCTAAGTCGCTTCAGTCATGTCCGACTCTGTGCCACCCTACGGGCTGTAGCCCACCAGGCTCCTCTGTCCATGGGATTCTCCAGGCAAGAATACTGGAGTGGGTTGCCATTCCCTCCTACAGGGGATCTTTCTGACCCAGGGGTCAACCTGTGTCTCTTACATCTCTTGCATTGGCAGACAGGTTCTTTACCACTAGTCCCACCTGGGAAGCCCTTGAAAAGCAATTATCCTCTAATTAAAAAAAAAAAAAAAAAAAAGAAATGGAGAAGGGCGAAAGGGGTATGGTATTTCTAATAAAGATACAAAGATATAAAACAACGTGGACTTTTGGGAAGATTAAAAGTCTTTGATTAAAAGTGTGAGATCACTGGGATGGTATAGATAGGGAAGCGGAGGCAAGGGCCGCATAGTCGCAGGCCTGGCACTCATTTATCTGACAAATATTTTGTTCCTTTTGTCCTTGATTCTTAGAAAAATTTATGTAATGTCATAGTCTCTGCTTTTGTGGCATGAAACTTTATTTTTAAAATAATTTAAGAGCTATTTTGGTTTTGTGTGTTACTTTGGGGCCAGCGTTGTAGACATATTGGGGAGGGTAGGATGAAGACAGAGGCCTGCGAGGGAGCATCTGTATCCAGGAGATAACTGTGGATGCTGAACTGAGGCTATGTTACTGAAAATGAGGTGGGGAGAGACAAAGGTTAAGGGGGATGTTTATGATAAGACTGTTGATTGATTGGATGCAAAGTGTGAGGGAATTGGAGGGTCAAGCAATTGCCTCCTGGTTTCTGATTTAGGTGACTCGGTGATGAAATATTTTTCTTTCTCTGAGATAAGACATTTAGAAGAAAGTATAGGTGAAGAGAGATGGGAATACCAGACCACCTGATCTGCCTCTTGAGGAATCTATATGCAGGTCAGGAAGCAACAGCTAGACCTGGACATGGAACAACAGACTGGTTCCAAATAGGGAAAGCAGTACATCAAGGCTGTATATTGTCACCCTGCTTATTTAACATATATGCAGAGTACATCATGAGAAACGCTGGATTGGATGAAGCACAAAAAATTAACTAGCAACAAATAGTATTTGACTAAGTGTTTTACTAAAATGTTGTTGTAGATACAGAAGCTTTAACACAACTTTCTGGCTTATGGAATAATATAAAATGATTTGTAATGAATACTTTTTCATATGTCAGCTGTAAGAGTAGGACTACTACAAGAACATATACAGATTACTCTTTGTGAAACTCCATGGGTGCCATTTAAGAAATTATTTGAATGAATCCTTATAGTTGTGTATCCTTTAGAGTTGTGTATATGGTGGTCCCAGATAAAATTTAGGGTTATGTGGAAACAGAAGACAAAAATAGGAGGAAACGCAGCCAGCACAAGGAATGAAGCCAGAAGGAGAGGGTGATGGTAGGAGGGCTGATGGGAGATTAAGTCGAGGAATTGCCAAGAAATCTAACATGGAATATGATTGGACCTCTTGTAGATGGGAGAATATATGATAGGAAAATGAACACAGATGTTATCTGCAAGAGGGAAGTGTGACAGTAACTTCCCTGTCAGACAGTAAGAGTTTGATGTCTAGGGAATGGGTCTGGATATCAGTTGGTTTGTCACCATAAGTTTATGCAGCTGTGATCACTGTGAAATCAATTTATTGAGCAGTGTTATCTCTTTGATACATAAGTATGGAAAAGTAATGTTTTTCAGTATCTATAATGAGCTGTGCTCCATTGTTTCCATTATCTAATTGGGTAGCAATTTCTATTACTTACATCGTAGTCCAGTTCTATTAGCATTGTCAGTATTGAGTATTCATATGGTTTTGGTTTGATGGTTAACACCCAAACCTATTCATTTTAAAACATGTGTCTTTTACTTGAGTTTCAGATTTCCTCTTTCCCTTCCTCTAACTCAGGTCAGATTTCCGTCTCTGACTTGAAATAGGGAAGAAAGGCGTATAGAGCCTCAGTCTCAATTGACTACTTCTCCCTTAGACAGCATATTAAAAAGCAGAGACATCACTTTGTCAACAAAGGTCTGTCTAGTCAGGGCTATGGTTTTTCCAGTGGTCTAGTATGGATGTGAGATTTGGACTATAAAAAAAGCTGAGCTCAGAAGAATTGATGCTTTTGAACTGTGGTGTTGGAGAAGACTCTTGAAAGTCCCTTGGGCTGCAAGGAGATCCAAACAGTCCATCCTAAAGGAGATCAGTCCTGGGTGTTCATTAGAAGAACTGATGTTGAAGCTGAAACACCAATACTTTGGCCACCTGGTGCAAAGAGTCGACTCATTGGAACAGACCCTGATGCTGGGAAAGATTGAGGGCAGGAGGAAAAAGGGAAGACAAAGGATAAGATGGTGGGATGGCATCACCGACTCAATGGACATGGGTTTGGGTGGACTCTGGGAGTTGGTGATGGACAGGGAGGCTTGGCATGCTGTGATTCATGGGGTAGCAAAGAGTCAGACACTACTGAACAACTGAACTGAACTGAATTACTCCTTTAATTTTCATTTTTATAACCTACTATTACCTTGAAAAAAAAAAAGACCTTATTTTTAGAGCAAACTTCATATATATTTTTTATACTTTTTGTGATTTCATTTGTTTTTTTAATATTGTATTTTTGAGAGTCTAACCTCTACTCTAGATTTTTAATCTTTGCTTTTTGGTATTTGTTATCAATTTTGTACCTTTAAGAATCCAATCTTCAGTACCCATTTTTACTTAGGAGTGTGATTATTGGCTTGATTACTCTCTCCCCATTTTGACTCTCCTTTTTCTCCCCCAGGTCACCTCTATCTTCTCCCTCCCCTTCACTACCCAACTCTGTGAATCCCGGTGTGTGTTCCGGGCTGTGGAGAACACTTAGGCAGCTGATTACTGCCTAGATCTGTCTTTCTCCTTTTGATTCCCCCTTTTCTCCTCCTGGTCACATCTGTCTCCTTCCTCCCTCTTCTCTTCTCTATGTAACTCCGTGAACCTCTCTGAGGGCTCCAGACTGTGGAGAGCACATAGGGAATTGATTACTGGCTAGATTGCTCTCTCCCCTTTTGATTCCCCCTCTTCTCCTCCTGGTCACCTTTATCTCCCTTCTCCCTCTTCTCTTCTCCATGTAACTCTGTGAACCTCTCTGGGTGTCCCTCACTGTGGAGAATCTTTTCACCATTAACCTAGATGTTTTATCATGGGTGCTTTATGGATGGAGAAGTCTTGAGGCTACTGTGAGAATAAGACTGAAAACCAGAGGCAGGAGGCTTAAGCCCAAAACCTGAGAACACCAGAGAACTCCTGACTCCAGGGAACATTAATCAATAAGAGAACATCCAAAAGCCTCCATACCTACACTGAAATCAAGCATCATCCAAGAGCCAACAAGTTCTAGAGCAAGATATACCATGCAAATTCTCCAGTAATGCAGGAACATAGCACTGAGCTTCAATATACAGACTGCCCAAAGTCACACCAAACCCATAGACATTTCAAAACTCACTACTGAACACTTCATTGCACTCTAGTGAGAAGAAATTCATCTCCACCCACCAGAACACTGACACAAGCTTCCCTAACCAGGAAACCTCGACAAGCCACCTGTCCAACCCCACCCACAGTGAGGAACCTCCACAATAAAGAGGAATCGCAAACTGCCAAAATGGAGAAAGACCACCCCAAACACAGTAAACAAGTAGAAAAGGCAGAGAAATACTCAGTGGGTAAAGGAACATGATAAATGCCCATGAAACCAAACAAAAGGGGTGGAGATAGGGAGTCTACCTGAAAAAGAATTTGGAATAATGATAGTAAAAATGATCCCAAAATCTTGAAAACAAAATGGAGTTACAGAGAAATAGGCTGGAGACAAGTATTGAGAAGACACAAGAAATGTTTAATAAGGACCTAAAAGAAATAAAAAAGAGTCAGTCAATAATGAATAATGCAATAAATGAGATCAAAAACACTTTGGAGGGAACCAGCAGTAGAATAACAGAGGCAGAAGATACACCATGCAAATTCTCCAGCAACGCAAGAACATTCTATCTTCTAGAATGGTAGAAATAAATGAAGTATAGAGGAAAAAAGAAAAAAGAATTATAAGAAATGAGGACAACCTCAGGGACCTCTGGGACAATGTTAAACACCACAACATTCGAATCATAGGAGTCCCAGAAGAAGACAAAAAGAAAGGCCATGAGAAAATACTTGAGGAGATAATAGTTGAAAACTTCCCTAAAATGGGGAAGGAAATAGTCACACAAGTCCAAGAAACTCAGAGTCCCTACAGGATAAACCCAAGGCATAACACCCCAAGACACATATTAATCAAATTAACAAAGATCAAACACAAAGAACAAATATTAAAAGCAGCAAGAGAAAAACAGCAAATAACATACAAGGGGATTCCCATAAGGATAACAGCTGATCTTTCAATAGAAACTCTTCAGGCCAGAAGGGAGTGGCAGGACATACTTAAAGTGATGAAAGAGAAAAACCTACAACCCTGATTACTGTACCCAGCAAGGATCTCATTCAAATATGAAGGAGAAATCAAAAGCTTTACAGACAAGCAAAAGCTGAGAGAATTCAGCACCACCAAACCAGCTCTCCAACAAATGCTAAAGGATCTTCTCTAGACAGGAAACATAGAAAAGGTGTATAAATGCGAACCTAAAACAACAAAGTAAATGGCAACGGGACCATTCTTATCAATAATTACCTTAAATGTAAATGGGTTGAATGCCCCCCAGAAAAGACAAGGACTGGCTGAATGGATACAAAAACAAGACTCCTATATATGCTGTCTACAAGAGACCCACCTCAAAACAAGGGACACATACAGACTGAAAGTGAAGGGCTGGAAAAAGATATTTCATGCAAATGGAGACCAAAAGGAAGCAGGAGTAGCAACACTCATATCAGATAAAACAGACTTTAAAATAAAGACCGTGAAAAGACACAAAGAAGGACACTACATAATGATCAAAGGATCAATCCAAGAAGAAAATATAACAATTATAAATATATATGCACCCAACATAGGAGCTCCACAATATGTAAGGCAAATGCTAGCAAGTATGAAAGGGGAAATTAATAACACAATAATAGTGGGAGACTTTAATACCCCACTCACACCTATGGATAGAGCAACTAAACAGAAAGTTAAGGAAACACAAACTTTAAATGATACAATGGACCAGTCAGTTTCAGTCACTCAGTCGTGTCTGACTCTTTGCGACCCCATTAACCAGAGCACACCAAGCCTCCCTGTCCATCACCAACTCCCGGAGTTTATCCAAACTCATGTCCATTGAGTCGGTGATGCTATCTAACCATATCATCCTCTGTCGTCCCCTTCTCCTCCTACTTTCAATCTTTCCTAGCATCAGGGTCTTTTCAAATGAGTCAGCTCTTTGGACAGGTGGCCAAAATATTGGAGTTTCAGCTTCAGCATCAGTCCTTCCAATGAACACCCAGGACTAATATCCTTTAAGATGGAAGGATCTTAAAGGTTGGATCTTTAAGAGATCTGGTTGAATCTCCTTGCAGTCCAAAGGACTTTCAAGAATCTTCTCCAACACCACAGTTCAAAAGCATCAATTCTTCTGCACTCTATAGCTTTCTTTATAGTGCAGTTCTCACATCCATACATGACTACTGGAAAAACCATGGCCTTGACTAGACGGACTTTTGTTGACAAAGTAATACCTCTGCTTTTTAATATGCTGTCTAGGTTGGTCATAACTTTCCCTCAAAGGAATAAGCATCTTTTAATTTCATGGCTACAATCACCATCTGCAGTGATTTTGGAGCCCAGAAAAATAAAGTCAGCCACTGTTTCCACTGTTTCCCCATCTATTTGCCATGAAGCTATGGGACCAGATGCCATGATCTTAGTTTTCTGAATGTTGACCTTTAAGCCAACTTTTTCACTCTCCTCTTTCACTTTCATCAAGAGGCTCTTTAGTTCTTCTTCACTTTCTGCCATAAGGGCCATAAGAGTGGTATCATCTGCATATCTGAGGTTATTGATATTTCTCCTAGCGATGTTGATGCCAGCTTGTGCTTCATCCAGCCCAGCGTTTCTTGTGATGTACTCTGCATAAATGTTAAATAAGCAGGGTGACAATATACAGCCTTGACGTACTCCTTTTCTTATTGGGAACCAGTCTGTTGTTCCATGTCCAGTTCTTTTTTTTTTTCAACGTGCTGGACTTCAGTTTCGATGAGGAGACGGTAGTGAGTTCTCACTCATTTTGTTCAGATTTCCAAGGAATGCATGAGAGGGTGTCGTCATCAATCCCATGTCCAGTTCTAACTGTTGTTTCCTGACCTGCATACAGATTTCTCAAGAGGCAGGTCAGGTGGTCTGGTATTCCCATCTCCTTCAGAACTTTCCACAGTTTATTGTGATCCACACTGTCAAAGGTTTTGGCATAGTCAGTAAAGCAGAAATAGATGCTTTTCTGTAACTCTCTTGCTTTTTTGATGATCCAGGAAATGTTGGCAATTTGATCTCTGGTTCCTCTGCCTTTTCTAAAACCAGCTTGAACATCTGGAAGTTCATGGTTTGCGTATTGCTGAATGTTCCAATGGACCAGTTAGACTTAATTGATATCTATATGACATTTCACCCCCGAACAATGAATTTCAGCTTTTTCTCAAGTGCACACATAACTTCCCCAGGATAGATCACTTCCTGGGCCATAAGTCTAGCCTTGGTAGATTCAAAAAAATTGAAATCATTCCAAGCATCTTTTCTGACCACAATGCAGTAAGATTAGATGTCAACTACAGGAAAAAAGCTGGTTTTAGAAATGGATCATCATAGTCAACAAAAGAGGCTGAAATGCAGTACTTGGATGCAATGTCAAAAACAACAGCATGATCTCTGTTTATTTCCAAGGCAAACCATTCAATATCACAGTAATCCAAGTCTATGCCCAAACCAGTAATGCTGAAGAAGCTGAAGTTGAAGAGTTCTATGAAGACCTACAAGACCTTCTAAAACTAATACCCAGAAAAGATGTCCTTTTCATTATAGGGGACTGGAATGCAAAAGTAGGAAGCCAAGAAACACCTGGAGTAACAGGCAAATTTGGCCTTGAAGTATGGAATGAAGCAGGGCAAAGGCTGATAGAGTTCTGCCAAGAGAATGCACTGGTCCTAGCAAACACCCTCTTCCAACAACATAAGAGAAGACTTTACACATGGACATCACCAGATAGTCAACACCAAAATCAGATTGATTATATCCTTTGCAGCCAAAGATGGAGAAGCTCTATACAGTCAGCACAAACAAGACCAGGAGCTGACTGTTGCTCAGATCATAAACTACTTATTGCTAAATTCAGACTGAAATTGAAGAAAGTGGAGAAAACCACTAGACCATTCAGATATGACCTAAATAAAATCCCTTATGACTATACAGTGGAAGTAAGAAATAGATTTAAGGGATTAGATCTGATAGACAGAGTGCCTGATGAACTATGGACAGAGGTTCATGACATTATACAGGAGACAGGAATCAAGAACGTCCCCAAGAAGAAGAAATTTTAAAAGGCAAAATGGCTATCTGAGGAGGCCTTACAGATAGCTGTGAAAAGAAGAGAAGCAAAAAGCAAAGGAGAAAAGGAAAGATACCCGTCTGAATGCAGAGTTCCAAAGAATAGCGAGGAGAGATAAGAAAGCTTTCCTTAGCGAATAATGCAAAGAAATAGAGGAAAACAATAGAATGGGAAAGACTAGAGATCTCTTCAAGAAAATACCAAGGGAATATTTCATGCAAAGTTGGGCTCAATAAAGGATAGAAATGGTAGGGACCTAACAGAAGCAGAAGATATTAAGAAGAGGTGGCAATAATACACTGAAGAACTGTACAAAAAAGATCTTCACAATCCAGATAATCACGACGGTGCGATCACTCTCCTAGAGCCAGACATCCTGGAAAGTGAAGTCAAGTGGGCCTTAGGAAGCATCACTACAAACTAAGCTATTAGAGGTGATGGAATTCCAGTTGAGTGATTTCAAATCCTGAAGGATAATGCTGTGAAAGTGCTGCATTCAATATGCCAGCAAATGTGGAAAACTCAGCAGTGGCCACAGGACTGGAAAAGGTCAATTTTCATTCTAATTCCCCAAAAAAGGCAATGCTAAAGTATGCTCAAACTACCACACAATTCCACTCATCTCACAGGCTAGTAAAGTAATGCTTAAAATTCTCCAAGCCAGGCTTCAGCAATACGTGAACCATGAACTTCCAGATGTTCAATCTGCTTTTAGAAAAAGCAGAGGAAATAGAGATCAAATTGCCAACATCCGACGGATCATCGATTCGTGTGCCTGATTCCAGCACAGGCTGGAATAGAGATCGCTGGGAGAAATATCAATAACCTCAGATATGCAGATGACACAACCCTATGGCAGAAAGCGAAGAAGAACTAAAGAGCCTCTTGATGAAAGTAAGAGAGGAGAGTGAAAACGTTGGCTTAAAACTCAACATTCAGAAAACTAACATCATAGCATCCAGTCCCATCAATTCATGGCAAATAGATGGGGAAACAGTGGAAATGGTGGCTGACTTTATTTTTCTGGGCTCCAAAATCACTGCAGATGGTGATTGCAGCCATGAAATTAAAAGACGCTTGCTCCTTGGAAGGAAGATTATGACCAACCTAGAGAGCATATTGAAAAGCAGAGACATTACTTTGTCAACAAAGGTCCGTCTAGTCAGTTCGGTTCAGTTCAGTTGCTCAGTCCTGTCTGACTCTTTATGACCCCATGAATTGCAGCACGCAGGCCTCCCTGTCCATCACAAACTCCCGGAGTTACTCAAATTCATGTCCATCATGTCGGTGATGCCATCCAACCATCTCATCCTCTGTTGTCCCCTTCTCCTCCTGCCCCTAATCTCTCCCAGCATCAGGGTCTTTTCCAATGAGTCAACTCTTCACATGAGGTGGCCAAAGTACTGGAGTTTCAGCTTCAGCATCAGTGCTTCCAGTGAACACCCAGGACTGATCTCCTTTAGGATGGACTGGTTGGATCTCCTTGCAGTCCAAGGGACTCTCAAGAGTCTTCTCCAACACCACAGTTCAAAAGCATCAATTTTTCGGTGCTCAGCTTTCTTCACAGTCCAACTCTCACATCCATATATGACCACTGGAAAAACCATAGCCTTGACCAGACGGACCTTTGATGGCAAAGTAATGTTTCTGGTCTTTAATATGCTATCTAGGTTGGTCATAACTTTCCTTGCAAGGAGTAAGCTTCTTTTAATTTTGTGGCTGCAGTCACCATCTGCAGTGATTTTGGAGCCCAAAAAATAAAGTCTGACACTGTTTCCACTGTCTCCCCATCTATTTCCCATGAGGTGATGGGACCAGATGCCATGATCTTAGTTTTCTGAATGTTAAGCTTTAAGCCAACTTTTTCACTCTCCTTTTTCAGTTTCATCAAGAGACTTTTTAGTTCCTCTTCACTCTCTGTGTCTAGTCAAGGCTATGGTTTTTCCAGTGGTCTGGTATAGATGTGAGATTTGGACTATAAAAAAAGCTGAGCTCAGAAGAATTGATGCTTTTGAACTGTGGTGTTGGAGAAGACTCTTGAGAGTCCCTTGGACTGCAAGGAGATCCAATCAGTCCATCTTAAAGGAGATCAGTCCTGAATTTCCATTGGAAGTACTGATGCTGCAGCTGAAACTCCAATACTTTGGCCACCTGATGCGAAGCACTGACTAATTTGAAAAGACCCTGATACTGGGAAAGATTGCAGGCAGGAGAAGATGGGGAAGACAGAGGTTGAGATGGTTGGATGTCATCACAGACTCAATGAACATGGGTTTGGGTGGACTCCGGGAGTTGCTGATGGACAGGGAGGCCTGGCACGGTGCAGTTCATGGCGTCGCAAGGAGTCAGACATGACCGAGTGAACGAACTGAACGACCTGAACATGAAAAAAAACTGTTAAAAATTCCATCATATGGAGGCTAAACAACATGCTTCTGACTAACCAACAAATCACAAAGGAAATCAATGAAGAAACTATAATATGCATAGAAATGAATGAAAATGAAATCAGAACACAAAACTTATGGGACACTGTAAAAGCAGTGCTAAGGGGAAGGTTCATAGCAATACAGGCTTACCTCAGGAAACAAGAAAAAAGTCAAGTAAATATCCTAACTCTACACCTAAAGCAACTAGAAAAGGAAGAAATGAAGAACCCCAGGGTTAGTAAAAGGAAAGAAATCTTAAAAATTAGGCCAGAAATAAATGTAAAAGTAACAAAAGAGACTGTAGCAAAATTCGACAAAGCTAAAAGCTGGTTTTTTGAGAAGATAAATAAAATTGACAAACCACTAGCCAGACTCATTAAGAAACAAAGGGAGAAGAATCAAATCAACAAAATTAGAAATGAAAATGGGGACATCACTACAGACAACACAGAAATACAAGGGATCATAAGAGACTACTGTCAGCAACTATATGCCATTGAAATGAACAGCTTGGTAGAAATGGACAAATTCTTTGAAATGTATAACTTTCCAAAACTGAACCGGGAAGAAATAGAAAATCTTAACAGACTCATCACAAGGACAGAAATCGAAACTGTAATCAGAAATCTTCTAACAAACAAAAGCCGAGGACCAGCCAACTTCACAGCTGAATTCTACCAAAAATTTAGAGAAGAGCTAAGACCTATCTTACTCAAACTCTTGCAGAAAATTGCAGAGGAAGGTAAACTTCCAAACTCATTCTATGAGGCCACCATCACCCTAATAATAAAACCAGAGAAAGATGCCACCAAAAAAAGAAAACTACAGGCCAATATCACTGATTAACATAGATGCATAAATCCTTAGCAAAATTCTAGCAAACAGAATCCAACAACATATTAAAAAGGTCATACATCATGACAAAATGGGCTTTATCCCAGGGATGCAAGGATTCTTCAATATTCACAAGTCAATCAGTGTGATACACCACATTAACAAAAACCATATTATTATCTCAATAGATGCAGAGAAAGCCTTTGACAAAATTCAACATGCATTAATGCTAAAAACCCTCTAATGACAAAAACCCTCCAGAAAGCTGGAATAGAAGGAACATACCTCAACATAATAAAAGCTGTATATGACAAACCCACAGCAAACATTATCCTCAATGGTGAAAAATTGAAAGCACTTCCCCTAAAGTCAGGAACAAGACAAGGGTGCCCACTCTCACCACTACTATTCAAATAGTTTTGGAAGTTTTGGCCACAGCAATCAGAGCAGTAAAAGAAATTAAAGTAATCCAGATTGGAAAAGAAGAAGTAAACCTCTCACTGTTTGCAGATGACATGATCCTTTACATAGAAAACCCTAAAGACTCCACTGGAAAATTACTAGAGCTAATCAATGAATATAGTAAAGTTGCAGGATATAAAATTAATACACAGAAGTCCGTTGCATTCCTGTACACTAACAATGAGAAAACAGGAAGAGAAATTAAGGAAATAGTTTCATTTACTATTGCAATGAAAAGAATAAAATACTTAGGAATATATCTACCTAAAGAAACAGCAAACCTATATATAGAAAACTATAAAACACTGATAAAAAAATCAAAGAGGACACAAATAGATGGAGAAATATATAATGTTCATGGATCAGAAGTATCAATGTAGTGAAAATGAGTATACTACCCAAAGCAATCTATAGATTCAGTGCAATCCTATCAAACTACCAATGGTATTTTTCACAGAACTAGAACAAATAATTTCACAATTTTTATGGAAATACAAAAAACCTCAAATAGCCAAAGCAATTTTGAGAAAGAAGAATGGAACTGGAGGAATCAGTCTGCCTGACTTCAGGCTATACTACAAAGCTACTGTCATCAAGACAGTATGGTACTGGCACAAAGACAGACATATAGATTAATGGAACAAAATAGAAAGCCCAGAGGTAAATCCACACACCTATGGACACCTTATCTTTGACAAAGGAGGCAAGAATACACAATGGAGAAAAGACAACCCCTTTAACAAGTGTTGCTGGGAAAACTGGTCAACCACTTGTAAAAGAATGAAACTAGAACACTTTCTAACACCATACACAAAAATAAACTCAAAAGGGATTAAAGATCTAAATGTTAAGAACAGAAACTGTAAAACTCCTAGAGGAGAACACAGGCAAAACACTCTCTGACATAAACCACAGCAGGATTCTCTATGACCCACCTCCCAGAGTAATGGAAATAAAAGCAAAAATAAACAAATGGGACCTAATGAAACTTAAAAGCTCTTGCACAACAAATGAAACTATAAGCAAGGTGAAAAGACAGCCTTCAGAATGGAAGAAAATACTAGCAAATGAAGCAACTGACAAAGGATCTCAAAAATATACAAGCAACTCCTGCAGGTCAATTCCAGAAAATTAAATGACCCAATCAAAAAATGGGCCAAAGAACTAAACAGACATTGCTCTAAAGAAGACATACAGATGGCTAACAAACACATGAAAAGATGCTCAACATCACCCATTATCAGAGAAATATAAATCAAAACCACAATGAGGTACCATCTCACAATGGTCAGGATGGCTGCTATCCAAAAATCTACAAACAATAAATGCTGGAGAGAGTGTGGAGAAAAGGGAACCCTCTTACACTGTTGGTGGGAATGCAAACTAGTACAGCCACTGTGGAGAACAGTGTGAAGATTCCTTAAAAAACTGGAAATAGAGCTGCCATATGACCCAGCAATCCCACTCCTGGGTATACACATGGAGGAAACCAGAATTGAAAGAAACACATGTACCCCAATGTTCATCACAGCACTGTTTATAATAACCAGGACACAGAAGCAACCTAGATGTCCACCAGCAGATGAATGGATAAGAAAGCTGTGGTACATATACACAATGGAATATTACTCAGCCATTTAAAAGAATGCATTTGAATCAGTTCTAATGAGGTGGATGAAACTGGAGCCTATTATACAAAGTGAAGTAAGTCAGAAAGAAAAACACCAATACGGTATACTAATGCATATATATGGAATTTAGAAAGATGGTAATGATAACCCTATATGCGGGGCAGTGAAAGAGACACAGATGTATAGAATGGTCTTTTGGACTCTGTGGGAGAAGGTGAGGATGGGATGATCTGAGAAAATAGCATTGAAACATGTATATTATCATATGTGAAACAGATTGCAAGTCCCGGTTCAGTGCATGATACAGCGTGCTCAGGGCTGGTGCACTGGGATGACCCAGAGGGATGGGATGGGGAGGGAAGTTGGTGGGGGGTTCAGGATGGGGAACACATGTACACCCATGGTTGATTCATGTCAATGTGTGGCAAAAACCACTACAATATTGTAAAGTAATTAGCCTCTGATTAAAATAAACAAATTTTTAAAAAGCAAAAAAATTAAACTAAACTAATTTGTTGTTTATTATTATATAGTTATTTCTATTTTATTACTTATCAATTATTGTTTTATTATTTATTTATTGTTCATCTAAGACAGGATCCTTACACTGCTACATAAGGACATTCTTTGCTTTTTCACAATTTTCAGCATTGCCTATTTCCATGTATCAATTGGCTTTGAAGGCAACATGGAGAAGATTGAACTACATTTCCCAGAAACCACAAGACTTTGGTTCGAGTTTTTAAAATAAATACATGTTAAAATGGAAGACAGAAGTAAAACAACAGCCATTACTGTCTGAAGAGAGAGATGACAGGACACAGTAAGAAAGAAAACAGATGGAAATGGACTGGCACCCTTACTCTTCCCTACTCCATTTTCAACTCTTCTTCATGAATTCTGGCTTTGTTCACCTATCATGATCCCTGACCCACAACGAGACAAAGGTGGTAGCTGTACAGTGGCCACAGCCTTCCACAGACTTTGACACCAGACTCTCACAGCCCCACTTTATTAATTGTTCCTGGCCTTGCTTAGCTTCTAACTTTCAACACCAAAAGCTAGCTCCAGTGCTTCAGGAAACACTGTTAGTAACTTTTCTTAACTCTCCAACTCTTTCTTCAGTTCTTTGCTTCCCCAATTAACTCTTATAATAACTTCCCTACTGTATAATATTCATAGTAGTTCTGTTTTCTTGATGGAACTCTGATATCGTTATTGGTTGTTTTGGCTATTAATGTGTACCAAACTATCCCAAAATTTAGTGGTTTGAAACAACCAATTTATTATTTTCATGATTCTGTGGGTTGATTGGACTAACTTTGGTGGCTCTTCTGGTCTTACTTGAAGTCTGATAATTATGAATGGAATCATCTAGAGGGTTGACTTGGAATCTGAAATAGTTAGGTTGTTTCTTTCTGCCTATAGTCTTGGAACTTCTCCATCAGCATAGCTGGATTTTACACATGGGCTCCCAAGAACACAAAAATGGAAGCTTTCATAATCCATGCTCAGTTCAGTCGCTCAGTCGTGTCCAACTCTTTGCGACCCCATGAATCGCAGCACTCCATGCCTCCCTGTCCATCACCAACTCCCGCAGTCCACTCAAACTCATGTCCATTGAGTCGGTGGTGCCATCCAGCCATCTCATCCTCTGTCATCCTCTTCTCCTCCTGCCCCCAACCCCTCTCAGCATCAGGGTCTTTTCCAATGAGTCAACTCTTTGCATGAGGTGACCAAAATATTGGAGTTTCAGTCTCAGCATCAGTCCTTCCAATGAACACCCAGCTACATCCTACTAATTAAAGCAAGTCACTGGACCGGCCCAGACCCAATTTGTGAAGGGCCTACACAAAGCCATAAATAAGAGGCCTTATGAATCTTTGAAAACAGTTTCCAAACTCCAAAGCTAGTTTTGGAAACTAGCTACTATACTTTTCTGTTTGACCTCACTTTAATGTTAACTCAAGACGTGCTTTGTGCTTTTCTGAATCTCATTTTAGGTTTCTGTTATGGTGACTCTTCATCAGACACTATGGTTTGGGTCCCACCATCTGCATGTGCTCTGTTAGGTGACTCTGACCTGCAACTCCTGTCATCACATGAATTAGGAGCACAGAAAGGGAGTCCCTTCTGACTGGTTTGGAAGGATTGTGAATATATACCACCCCTCAGTATTATATCTTTGGACAGATTCCTGAAGGTAGATGGAGTATACTTTGTGGCACTTCTGACTGCCCACCTCCAGGGGCAGTAGTCAGTTGTGTGGTTTTTTTTTTTTAATTCAGAAACTCTGAAGTCATTTGAGAGGCTGAGGTTGGTTCTAAGGCTGCCCTGTTTCACATAGGGCTGTCTCTTTTCCTGTACTTGGGAAAACCTATATTTATTTTCTGTAGCTAGGTTCCTTCCCAGAGGCAATAGTCTTAAGGTTCTCTTTCCAAACTTCATGTTTTTTTGTGATTAACTACATCAAGTATTAGATCATGAATGTTGCTGTATGGCTATAATGGAAAGTCTGTACAGAGATTCCATATTACATGTGTTATTACTAGTTTAACCTGGATTATAGCCGGTTCTGGCTTAGTGGACATAAGTCCTTTGTACTTGCACAGAGCCCCAAGCTTAGAAGGCCCTGCCCTTTGTTTAGTGCTTTGCTGTTGCTATCTTGAATTTCATAATTGTTTTTCAACTGAGGCCCTCTCATTCTCATTTTACTCTGGGCCCTACAAGTTACATCGGTGATCTTAATTACACCACTGGTTGCCAACACAGAACTTCAGGCTTTGATCATCTTAGCAATAGTTCAAGTGTTCTACACTTACCCCTCTCAAACCTCCTCCACACTTACCTGTTTATTCAGAACCACTAGCACTGGTTGAGTTGGTGCGAGCTCACTGGAGGAACAGAGTGCCAACAGATTTTCTGCCTCAACAGCTCGGGCAGGCCCCAGAATGCCTATATGCAGAGCTCATGTTCCACTGAGTGTCATGAGCATAAATCAGAACATCTCACTGATTGAGGACTTCCCACTTTCCTCTGAGTTTAGATTTCTGCACTTCTCATTTGAACCACAGCACCCTTCTTGTCAATCCTGCCACTCAGACCAAAGGAATTATGCCAGGTCAAAGTCTGGTCTGTGTTTGAAGATTGTTAAAGATGACCCCCAAGCTCACCTTATTTGGCTTGCATTTTGGTTTGCTTCCAAATCAGTGAATTGTTGTTGTTTAGTCACTGTCATGTTCAACTCTTTTTTGTAACACCATGGACTGTAGCCCACCAGGTTCCTCTGTTCATGAGGTTTCCCAGGCAAGAATATTGGAGTGTGTTGCGATTTCCTTCTTCAGGGGAATCTTCTCAGTCCAGGAATTGAATCCTCATCTCCTGCATTGGCAGGCGATTTTTTACTGCTGAGCCACCTGGGAAGCCCAAATCAGTGATAAGAAGGCAAATGATGGATGGTCATCTTCATATCTCTCCAGTCCTCAGGGAGCGGAATTTTGGTGGTAAAATTCCCTTTGCAACATGAGAAGAAAGAAACAATAAGCCTATAAACTTGGACTGATAAGTCTGCCTACTCTCTTGAAGCCAAATTCTTTTAGCATTTTGGTAGACCATAGTTTTATGTTGTTTTATTAGTTTTTTCTTCATTGTTAGGACCTCTGTAGGCATGGTCATGGCCTGCTACTTAAATCTGCTTTCTTCAAGCGACACTCTCTCTTTAATTGATCTAATCATTACTATGGTTTTAATCCATCTATATGCTGACAACCATAAAATGTGTATCTCTATTTAACAACATTTATTCACAGGCTACCTAAATGTAAATATCCAAACTCAGCTCTTTATTCCTTTTATTAAAATTCTCTTTTCCAAAATCTTCCTCATCTCAGTAAATGACACTTCTGTTTGCCCATAGTTTCAGTTAGAAACTTGGGATTCATCCTCACATTCACTCCACTTTATCTCCCCCATACAGTCCATGACCATATCTTCTCTATTCCACTTAATTTTATTTTCAGTATGTTCATTTTCCCCTATTGTTCTTCTTTAAGCCAAAATCATTTCAAACCCAGGAGAACTGCTATAGCTTTCTCATGGGACAGTTCCTCTCATGTATTGTAGATTCCCTTTATACACAGAAACCAGAGAATGGTTTTGAAATGTAAATTAGAGTACACTTATAGATCATCAACAACTTCTTCTACACTTAGAATGAAGCTCAGACTTTCTTCCATAAGCCTCAGGCCCTTCAGAATCCATTGGAGAGTGTATCTTGAGCATCATTTTTGAGATTAATCAAATGTAGGTTTTGGAATCCATCTTCGTCTCAGGATCTATGACTCTAAATGATGGAAAAATATTTTATAAACATTTATTTTTCTTTATTTATCTGAAAACAAGGGCAGTGTATAGCAGCTTCACTAATTCTTTTCTATAATAAAAGAAAAGCATACAAGGACATATGTATTTTTAAGGTAAAAGGCATAGATATTTGTTTATATTGGGATGAAATAGGAAAAAGTCATGATATGATAGGTGGTGACTGTATTGTATGCTAGAACATTCAATTTCCATAAAGTGCAATAAACATTACATTATTTTGTAGATATTTAGAGGATACAATGTCATCAGTACTTAATAGGACCAAGATCAAATTAATTTTCCCACAAATATTGCTCTTTTCATTCTGACACTTGTATTTTTACTATTCACATAGACAACTTTAATATGTTGATAAAGTTTGAATTATTATTCCAGAAAACTTTTGTATGAAGTAACATTCAACCAGACAGCAAGAAGAAAAAAGAGTTTTATTTATCACTATGTGTTGCTGTCCTTTAATGGACTGGAAGCTGGTGGTCTGGAGTTGACAATAAGAAAGTGAAAGAAGGAAAGAGACTAACATTCCCTGGGTTATGCAGAAAACCAATAAAGCACTAGAACAGGGTTTGTACCGCTCACGAAGGCACAGGGCTTCCTCTCGAGGAGGTCTTGAAAACCTGGGCAGGAAAGTGAGCTCAGCAGGTTTCCATGCCCCAGAGAACTTAGTCAGAGAGAGAGAGTGAGAGAGAGAGAGAGAGAGAGAGAGAGAGAGAGAGAGAGAGAGAGAAGGACATGGGGATCCAAGTCTCTAGTGCAACAAGGGTGCTTTATTGAACTCTGTGTGAGTATATATACTGTTTTACAAGGTAGCTTCTTCAGTAGAGATAAAGATCAAAAGACCAGACTTACAAGTTACCAGGGAAACAAGGAATAATAGAGGTCATAAAGCAAGCAGACAATCCATATGAAAAGAAAGAGGGTCGTAAATAATCACTTTCACTGTATGGAAAAGCTAATGAAGGAAATCCATGCATGCATTCCATCTCATGACTTCAGTCCTGGGAGCAGCGTGCCACTCTACTCCTGTTACCAGGAACTGATAAGGAACAGAGGGCTCATGAGAGACAGAAAAGAGCACACAGGAACTCTACTGTTAAACATTCCCTGACAACTATATATGATAAATGAAACAATGAGTAAATAAAATTTTACTTTTAATATTGACTTATAGTATTTAAATACCTCTGAGTGTTTAATTGTTGATGCTTTTGAACTGTGGTGTTGGAGAAGACTCTTGAGAGTCCCTTGGACTACAAGGAGATCCAACCAGTCCATCCTAAAGGAAATCAGTTCTGAATATTCATTGGAAGGACTGATGCTGAAACTGAAACTCCAATACTTTGGCCACGTGATGCAAAGAACTGACTCATTGGCAAAGACCCTGATGCTGGGAAAGACTGAAGGCAGGAGGAGAAGGGGATGACAGAGGATGAGATGGTTGGATGGCATCACCGACATGAAGGACATGAGTTTGAGTAGGCTCTGGGGGCTGGTGATGGACAGGGAGGCCTGGCGTGCTGCAGTCCATGGGGTCACAAAAGTTGGACATGACTGAGCAACTGAGCTGAACTGAGATTCTTAAAATTATTTTCATGAGCCATGTAATGATCCACAATAGAATTTTAAGATTCACATCATCGTTCAATTTGTTTATTAAAATCCAGTCCTTGATCTAATTGTATTCCTTTTCTTCTTTAAAATACAAATAATGGCACTTAAAAAAAACACTGACAATTACAATGGATCCAACCACTGATAACATCAAAGTAGAAATGTTAACTCCGGGATTTGAGTGACTTTCACCAGGGCTGGGATATGTTTGAGGAATAAACAAACCTACTTGCACAATGTTGGATACTTTTGATTTCAAATTACTTTTATCCACACTTTGAATGGCAGTGAATATGTGAGTTGCATTTTCTTCTAAAAAATGTCCTGGTTTGAATATAAAACTTTACTTGGAGTTGGCCTCCATGTGCTTATTTGCCATCTGCATTTTCCCTCTGAAAAAATGTCTATTCAGTTCTTCTGCCCATTTTTTAATTGAGTTGTTTTTTGATGTTGAGTTGTATGAGTTCTTTATATATTTTGGATAGCAACTGCTTATCAGTCATGTCATCTGCACATATTTTCATCTGTTCAGTGTTCTTTTTTTGGATCCGTGGTTTCCTTTGCTGTGTGAAAGCTTTTGAGTTTAATAAGGTCCCATTTGTCTTTTTGCTTTTGGTTTTTTTTTTTTTTTGCTTTAGGAGACTTATCCGAAAAATATTGCTTCCATTCATGTCTAAGAGTGTTTTGCCTTATTTTATAGGCAGAATAGGAGTTTTATAGTATCCAGTTTTACGTTTAGGTCTTTAATTCATTTTGAGTTTAGTTTTGGACAGCTACTTATAAAAGAATAAAATTAGAACATTCTCTAACGTACATATACAAAAATAATATCCTTTGCTTTTAAAGATAATTTTGCTGAATAGTTAATTCTTGGTTGGTGGTTTCTCTTTCAGTACTTTAAATATATCACTCTTACCCTCTTCTTGCTTGCAGGGTTTCTGAAGAGAATTCTTGTCTTGTTCCTTTATAGGTGTTTATTTTCAGCTTCTTTCAAGATTTTTGTCTTTATTTTTTACAGTTTGAATATGCTATTCCTAGGTGTAGATTTTTTGGAATTTATTGTACTTGGTGCTCTCTGAGCTTCCTTAATCTGTGGCTGATATTTGTCATTAATTTTGGAAAACTCCCAGCCATTATTCATCATTTCTTTTCTTTCTTTCTCTTTCTCCTTCTCCTGATACTCCCCTTGAATGTATGCTGCATTTTTATAAATGTCATAGTTCTTAGAAATTCTATTCCATTTTTTCTCTTCTTTTTCCTTTTTGCTTTTTAGTTTGGGAACTTCCTAGTGACATATCTTCAAGCTTGTGTGTTAACTGTTCAGTAGTGTCCAACTCTTTGCAGCCCCTTGGACTGTAGCCCACCACGCTCCTCTGTCCATGAGATTCTCTAGGCAAGAATACTAGAGTAGGTTGCCATTTCCTTCTCTAGGGGATCATCCCAGCTAGGTCTCCTGTATTGCAGGCAGATTCTTTACCTTCTGAACCACCAGGGAAGCCCAAAACAAAATGACCATGGTGCATTGGACAGGAATCAAACCTGAATTTCCAGCATGGGAGGTGAGAAGTCTACCACTGAACCACATAGCCCCTATCTTCAAGCTTATGATTCTTTTATTGGCCATGTCCAGTCTACTGGTGAGTCCATCAAAGGCATTATTCATTTCTCTTACAGTATTTTTGATTTTTTAGCATTTAATTTTGATGCTTTATTAGGGTTTATATGCCTCTATTTTCATTACTTGTTCTTCCATGTTGTCTACTTTCTATATTAGAGTCCTAGGACATTAATAATAGTTATTTTAAATTCTTGATCTGATGATTCCAAAATTTCTGCTATATCTTAAGTCTGGCCTTGATGTTTTTTGTTTATTTTTGTTTTGGTGCTTTCAGACTGTTTTTTTGCCTTTATCATGCTTTGTAAATTTGGCTGAAAACCACACATTGTGTGTTCAGTGAAAGAAACTGAGGTAAACAGGCCTTCATCTGAGATTTTATGCTATGTGGCTAGTAGTTAGGGTATGCTTACAAAACCTGTAACTTTAGTTGTCTGAAACAAAATTTACTGTAGTGTCTATTTTTGTCTCCTTGGATGTTTTGAACTTCCCTAGAGACTCTTATGAGAAGGCAATGGCAAGCCACTCCAGTACTCTTGCCTGGAACATCCCATGGACGGAGGAGCCTGGTAGGCTGCAGTCCATGGGGTCGCTAAGAGTCGGGCCCAACTGAGCGACTTCACTTTCACGTTTCACTTTCATGCATTGGAGAAGGTAATGGCAACCCACTGCAGTGTTCTTGCCTGGAGAATCCCAGGGATGGGGGAGTCTGGTGGGCTGCCATCTATGGGGTCGCACAGAGTCGGACACGACTGAAGCGACTTAGCAGCAGCAGCAGCAGAGACACTTAATTGATTCTGAGGCTTCTGTTTCTTTTATCTGTAATCTTCTGTTATTATGAAAGAAAAAGTGAAAGTGTTTAGTTGTGTCAGTCTGATACTCAGTTGTGTCAGACTCTTTGCATCCCATGTATTGTAACCTGCCAGGCTCCTCCAGGCAAGAATACTGCAGTGGGTAGTCATTCTCCAGGGGATCTTCTCTGACCTAGGGATCAAACGTGGATCTCTCCTACATTGCAGCAGATTCTTTACTAACTGAGCCACCAGGGAAGCCCATTCTGTTATTATACTGCAGTCTTATTAATGTGATAGTAAGGTGTGGGGGAAAGGGAAGCATTTTATAGTCCTATAGTTAGGCCTCATTCTTTTAATGTGCTTGTCCTCTGAGCTGTGACGTTTACACCTGTTTTATAGATTTTTTTTTTCCTTTGATAAGACAGGAACAACTAAATGGCTGTGAAGTTGGGTATTTCTCTTCCTGAAAGTTCATTATGCTCTTGTAAAACCTAAGCTGAATAGTTAGGTAACATTGTTTCCCTCAAGGACAGACTTCTAAGGAAAACAGAATGCTCTGGGCATATTTCAAAATGATTACTTTTCCTTCTCTCCCTGCTAAAAATCTGAAGGAATTTTTCTTCAGTTCTGTCTGAAAACATGGTGAGGCTCCTAGAGCAAAAGCTCAGGAAAGTGTGTAGGTTCTTCTAAGGTCCCTTGGAGCTTTTAACTCTTAACTTTAGCTGCACTGGACCTCAGCCAGTTCACTGTTTATAGTTTGTGTTCCTACTGATACTGGCTTCTGTGGCAAGGTTCAAGTCCTGGGCTTCTGTTCTAACTGTGATTCTCTGTATTTGTCTGTCTTTCCAGTTAATGGAACAGCATATAGTAATATGGGCTTAATTCTTCGGTGGATCTAAGAATAATTGTTGCTTTTTAGTTATTCGGCTTGTTTCTTGGGAGGATGGTAATGATGACCTCTAGCTGTTTATGTGTCAGACTGGTGCTCCTGATTTTTTATAAACTGATCTTATGTCTGGTAACTTTACAGAATTCTCTTATTAGTTTTAATTATTTCTTAATTCTGTTGGCTTTTCTGTGTCACCTAAAAGTAATTACAGTTTTGTACCTTTCTTCCCAATTATTGTATCTTCTTTTTTTTTTCAAGCTGCATAGGAATCTTACTTTCCTCAGTGACTGTTAAAGCTCTGTAAATTATTTCTCAGCACAGCAGCCACATAGATAGACCAAATTAAGACCATTTAAGGCCTTCATAATCAGCAGTGATTTTTTTTTATGATTTATAGACTTTTAAGTGATTTGTTTTCCTCAGGATTTAGAATTCTCCCCTGTTGTGTCTAATTTCTCATCCCAACTTGAAGATTCAATGCACTCTTTAAAAATTTTTTTTAAATGGTTGGATTGTACAGTAAGATTCATAGTATCAGGTTAACAAGGTTTTCAAGTGTTTCATTTTTAATTGAAGAATGCTGGTTGAATTATATTTTTATATGTGTATTGAAATAATATAGTTTTTCTTTTTAAGCTATTGATGTGATAAATTACATTGGTTTTCTAATATTAAACCATCTTTGGATTCCAGGGATAAATTCAACTTGGTCAGAGTATGTTATTATTTTTTACATATTCCTCTGGTTTTGTTATATTACTGTATTATGATTTTTTCCTGACTTTTCCAAATGTATCATATAGCTTCTTCCTTTCAGACATTCAAAGAGTTTTTGAAATATTCCTGTCTGTAAACAAAGGACTTTCCTCTAATATAACTGATACTCTCTCTGTCTCTTTCTCCTTCAGAAAAAAAAAAAAATCACACTAGTGCTATATTAAAGCTTAATTTACATTTTATTAAGTAGTTTATAGATTCTGTTGACACAATAGTTTCCTGAAATGCTGTGTGTTGATTGAGATCACTATTATTAAGTGGTTAGCTTTCATTGTATCAAATTCTTACAATATCATGTGTGCATGATAGCTTATGGATTTTTTTAATGTAATTTGTCAAATTTTAATACCTTTGATGTTATGAAAATGTTTATTAATTTTTTTCACAAATATTTATTACATATCTGTTATCTATCAACTACTATTCTAGATGCTGAGGATGTAGCAGTCAAAACAAATCTCTGCCTTGATGGAGCATCTTGTTGATACCTTTGGATATAAGAATGATCTCAGAATATAAATGGGTCTTTAGTGACATTCCACAATTCATACAAAAGAAAATTATTCTTGTTATCTAATAGTCATTTTATGCCTAGAGTCAAGGCTTTGATTGATTACTTTTAATCAATGATAAAAAACAAATTTGACCTCTTTACTGCTTGGACCATATTTCATTGAAAAATTATCTTATAGTCTTTTTTGATTACAGTTTGTATTAATATGAAGTATTCATTTATAATAAGAATGAAATGTAAATAATTCTACCATAAAATTATTTCTGTTGTGGTTTCATAACTATTTTTCAAATGGCTTAAATAAACTTTGATTTTGTTAATATACTGAATGAATTTGTAGCACACTTTGAAAATGTTTCTTAAAAAGTTTCTCCAATAACTAGGGAGTTCCCTAGTGGCCTAATTGTTAGGATTTGACACTTTCACTGGCATGGCCTGGCTTCAGTTCCTGTTGGGGAACTAAGGTCCTGCAAGCCATATGCCATGGTCAAAAACAAAACAAAACAAACAAAAAAAAAAACAAGCCAGCAAGTAGAAATAAGCATTTTATTTTATGATGAGTTAATAAATGGATTTTTAAAATATAAGGAATGGTATAATCATTTTGCCTTAAATTCAGAGTATAATTAGAACTAATAAACTGAAGTACTTAGGAAATTTATGACTTTCGTACATTCACTTGTACATTTTAAAGAGTTATATAATACACCATGAATATAGCAAATGCCCCTTTATGGATCATTGCCTTGTTGGGGTGAAGGGGCTTGTATAACTCAACGAAGCTATGAGCCATGCTGTGCAGAGCCACCCAAGATGGATGGGTTATAGTGAAGAATTCTGACAAAATGTGGTGCTCTAAAGGAAGGGATGGCAAACCACTCGAGTATTCTTGCTGTGAGAACCCCATGAGCAGTATGAAAAGGATATAACACCGAAGAGGAGCCCCCTAGGTTGGAGTGAGTGAGAGAGTGAGGGAAAGTCACTCAGTCATGTCCGACTCTTTGCAACCCTGTGGACTATAGAGTCCATGGAATTCTCCAGGCCAGAATACTGGAGTGGGTAGCCTTTCCCTTCTCCAAGGGATCTTCCCAACCCAGGGATCAAACCCAGGTCTCCTGCATTGCAGGCGGATTCTTAGCCTGCTGAGCCACAAGGTAAGCCCAAGGATACTGGAGTGAGTAGCCAATTCCTTCTTCAGAGGATCTTCCCAACCGGGAATTGAACTGGGTCTCCTGCATTGCAGGCGGATTCTTTGCCAACTGAGCTATCAGGGTTGGAAGAGCATATGCTACTGGGGAAGAACACAGTACAATTATGAATGGCTGCAGAAAGAATGAAGTAGCTGTCAAGCAGAAACAATATTCAGCTGTGGAGGTGTCTGGTAATGAAAAAAAAGTCTGATGCTGTGAAGAACAGTATTGCATAGGAACCTGAAATATCAGATCCATGAATCAAGGTAAGTTGCATGTAGTCAAACAGGAGATGGTAAGAGTGATCATTGACATATTAGGAATCAGTGAACTAAAATGGACGGAAATGGGAGAATTTAATTCAGATGACTGTTATATCTACTACTATGAGAAAGAATCCCTTAGAAGAAATGGAGTAGACCTCATAGTCAACAAAAGAGTCTGAAATGCAGTACTTGGATGCAATCTCAAAAATAATAGAATGATTTCAATTCGGTTCCAGGGCAGACCATTCAACGTCATAATAATCCAAGTCTGTGCCCCAGCCACTGAGGCAGAAGAAGCTGAAGTTGATTAGTTCTGTGAAGACCTACAACACCTTCTAGAACTAACACCAAAGAGATGTCCTTTTCATCATTAGGAATTGTAATGCAAAAGTAGGAAGTCAAGAAATACCTGGAGGAGTAGGCAAGTTTGTCCTTGAGTACAAAGTGAAGCTGGGCAAAGGCTAATAGAGCTTTGTCAAAAGAACACACTGGGCATAGCAACACATAGCAACATGTAGCACACACACCCTCTTCCAACAACACAAGAGATGACTGTATACATGGACATCACTAGATGGTCCATATCAAAATCAGATTGGTTATAGTCTTTGCAGCTGAAGATGGAGAAGCTCTACACAGTCAGCAAAAGCAAGATCTGGAGCTGACTGTGGCTCAGATCATGAGCTCCTTATTGTAAAATTCAGGCTTAAATTGAAGAAAGGGAAAACCACTATGCCATTCATGTATGACCTAAATCAAATCCCTTATACAGTGGAGGTGATGAATAGATTCAAGTGATTACATCTGATAGACAGAGTACCTGAAAAATTAAGGAGGGAGGTTCATTGTAACATTGTACAGGAGGCAGTGACCAAAATCATCCCCAAGAAAAAGATATGGAGGAAGGCAAAGTGGTTGTCTGAGGAGGCCTTAAAAATAGCTGAGGAAAGAACAGAAGCAAAAGACAAAGGAGAAAGGGAAAGATATACCCAGCTGAATGCAGAGTTCAAGAGAACAGCGAGGAGATTTAAGAAGTCCTTCTTCAATGAACAATGCAAAGAAATAGAGAAAAACTAAAGAATGGGAAAGACTAGAGATCTCTTCAAGAAATTTGGAGAATACCAAGGTAACATTTCATGTAAGGATGGGCACAATAATGGACACAAACAGTAAGGACCTAACAGAGGCAGAAGAGATTAAGAAGAGGTGACAAGAATACACAGAAGAACCATTCAAAAAAGATCTGAATGACCTGGATGACCATGAGAGTATGGTCACTCACCTAGAGCCAGACATTTTGGAGTGTGAAGTCAAGTGGTTCTTAGCAAGTATTACTACAAACTCAGATAGTGGAGGTGACGCAATTCCAGCTGAGCTATTTAAAATCCTAACAGATGATGCTGTTAAAGTGCTGCACTCAGTATGCCAGCAAATTTGGAAAATCAGCAGTGGTCACAGAACTGAACAAGATCAGTTTTCATTCCAACCCCAAAGAAGGGCAATGCCAAAGAATGTTCAAACTACTGTACAATTGCACTCATTTTATATGCTAGAAGATTATGCTCAAAATCCTTCAAGCTAGGCTTCAGCAGGGTGTGAACTGTGAACTTCCAGATGTTCAAGCTAGATTTAGAAAAGGCAGAGGAACAAGAGATCAGATTGCCAACATTGCTGGATCATAGAGAAAGCAAGGGAATTCCAGAAAAGTATCTATTTTTGCTTCATTGACTATCCTAAAGGCTTTGACTGTGTGGATCACAACAAACTATGGCATATTCTTAAAGAGATGGGAATTCCAGAGCACGTTACCTGTGTGCTGAGAAACCTGTATGTTGGTCAAGAAGCAACAGTTGGAACTGAACATGGAACAACTGACTGTTTCAAAATTGGAAAAGTAGTAAGACAAGGCTGTATACTGACACTCTGCTTATTTAACTTCTTTGCAGACTACATCATGTGAAATGCCAGGCTGTATGACATAAGCTGGAATCAAGATTTGGGGAGAAATATCAACAACCTCAGATATGTAGATGATACCACTCTGGTGGCAGAAAATGAAGAGGAACTCAAGATCCTCTTGATGCAGGTGAAGAAGGCAAGGGAGCTTGAAACTGGCTTGAAACTCAACATTCAAAAAATTAAGATCATGGCATCTGGTTCCATCACTTTGTGACAAATAGATGGGGGCAAAGTGGAAACAGTGGCAGATTTTCTTTCTTGGATTCCAAAATCATTGCCTATTGTGACTGCAGTCATGAAATTAACAGACCTTTTCTCCTTGGAAAGAAAGCTATGACAAACCTAGACAGTGTGTTAAAAAGCAGAGACATCACTTTGGCAACAAAGATCCATCTAGTCAAAGCTACGGTTTTTCCAGTAGTCATGCATAGATGCGAACATTGGACTATAAAGAAGGCTGAGTACCAAAGAACAGATTCTTTTGAACTGTGGTGCTGGAGAAGACTCTAGAGTGTCCCTTGGACTGCAAGATCAAACCAGTCAATCCTAAAGAAAATCAACCCTGGATATTCATTTGAAGAACTGTTGCTGAAAACTCTAATATTTTGGCCACCTGATGCCAAGAGCCGACTCACTGGAAAAGATCCTAATGCTGGGAAAGATTGAAGGTAAGAGGAGAAGAGGACAGCAGAGGATGAAACAGTTAGATGCATCACTGACTCAAATGAACATGAATTTGAGCAAGCTCTGGGAGTTGGTGATGGACAGGGAAACCTGGCATGCTGTAGTCCTGGGGTCGCAAAGAGTTGGACGCAATTTAGCAACTGAACAACAAGAAAATAGCAAATTAAATCCTAAATAAATGTGTACCAACTATGTATAACATTGGTTATCAGCACTGACACAATTCCTAGTTTAAAATATAGAGAAAATCATTGGTAATCCAAAAATTGCCAGAGTGATTTCAGAAATCTTGGTACCCAGAGCATGGACACTGTCTTCTGGTAGAGGAATAAATTTGATTGCTTGTACAATGTAAGAAACCTCTGAGATGAGATTGGCTTCATTGATGGCTTGGACTGCAATATAGAATTTGGTGCCATTTTCTATTCTAAAATGTTCTGGCTTAAATTCAAAATTTTCTTTTGAGCCGGCCTCCTTAGGTATTAGATTAGAAGTATTCACTAAAGTCGCATTGTCAAAATCTTCTTGGAGATCCATGAAACTCTTACTTATTCTTATAATGTAGCTGTTAGCTAGAAAATAAATAGATATTTCATGTATGTTAGGATCACTAACATGCCTTATTGCTATCACATCAGTTTATATTTAGGGGTCCATCAGGAATGCACACTGTTTTTTTTTGTCTGGTTATTCCATCTTCTTTAAGAATACACATATAAACAGTTCTTATCTAGTTATCTAATCACAAAGAATTTAATTCAGAATTGTATATTACTAAAAATGGAATCTAGATTTAAAAATAGAAATATGAAGAACTGAGTCTACTTTTGATTTAGAACAAGGAACACAATAATGTTTGAGTATAGTAATGACATTCAGTAACATTCAATACCCTCTGTCTGTATTATTTTTCATTAAGCTGAGAAAGGGAGTACTAGGATGTATGAGTAAGAAAGCAGATAAGTAGGGTGGGAGCCAGGGATAAAGACAAAGAGCAAAGGAGGGCAGAGAATTTAGAATCTGTACTAAAAATTAAACATGTTTAGGAGCTAGGCAGACTTTGATTTGCACCTTAGTTCTACTTTCTAGCTGTAACAAAGAAAAAATTAATTAGTCTTTCTTACCTTAGTTTTCTTATCTGTAAAAAAGAGAATCAGTCATTCAATTCAACAAATATTTATGGAATTTTATATATGAACATTATATAATATAATGTATAATAATATATGAAAAGTGTTTAGCACAATGTCTGGAACTTAATAAATGTTTGAAATATTAGCTATTATTATTGTTATTTTATCAAGAAAGGAAAGAAAGATGCTGACAAATGCTTCATTCAAAATGCTTTTAGAAATCTACAGGAGCAATAGATAAATACATTTTAACATTATGAAATGCCATGAACAATAAAACATAAAATATCTTTTTTTTTCAGTGAAGACTATTTTTTCATGAAATTTTGAATGTGTTTTAAGTATGTGGTGAGTAGCTTAAATTTATTGTTTTCTTTTAAATTCAGGCCCTATGCCTTAACATTCAGGTCTTTTAATAAATAAGTCCTATGAAACTTATCTACTCCATTACTCTTCACATCCTCTCTGCATTTAATTTCTGCAGATCTATCCATCTAACTATCCATCCATCCCTTATTTTAATTTAAATATTTCATTGTGATATTTTGCTTTCTTGACTTTGATCATATTATTTGATTCCTTTTCTCCCCGACATGAACCCCTGGAATGTGCCTCCCTCTCCCTATCTATGCAAATTGTACTTATTCTTCAAGGCCCACCCAACAGGAGGTCCAGTTTCTTAATGAAGTCTTGGTCATGTATTTTATCTCTTGGTAACTCTCTTCCCTGAACTTTTATTGCATGGAATTTAGTTTTCCAATCTTATAGAGGCTCAGTTTATCTTTCCAATTTGAATGTATTATTCTTTAGGACAAAAATATGTTTTATACTCCTTTTGTATGAACTAGAGTACCTGGTACTGTGTTTGGCATGTATTTGACATCCTTAATTACTTCTAGGCCCCAACAGACATGAAAAGGTGTTCAGTCTTAGCAATCATTAGGGAGATGCAGATTAAAACTACCTCACACCTGTCAGAATATACATTATTAAAAAGACAACAAATAACAAGTGTGGCGAGAATGTGGAGAAAAAGGGAACCCTCTCATCCTGTTGGTGGGAATGTAAATTGGTGCAGCCACTATGGAAAATAGTATGGATGTTATTAAAATAAAAAATAGAGCAACCATATAATTCAGCAATTCTGCTTCTGAATATTTTTCTGAAGAAAACAAAAACACTAATTCAAAAAGATATATGCACTACTATGTTCATTGCGGTATTATTTACAATAGCCAAGATATAGAACAACCTAAGTATCCACTGATAGGTGAATGGATAAAGAAGATGTGGTGTGTGTACAAACAAACCTGTAACGGAATATTACTCAGTCATAAAAAGAATGAAATCTTGTGTTTTGTGACGTGAATGGACCTAGAGTGTATTGCTAAGTGAATTAAGTCAGATAGCTAAGATGAATACCATATGATTTCACTTATATGTGGAATCTAAAAAACAAAACAAATGAACAAATGTAACAAAATAGAAATAGACTCATAGATACAGAGAACAAATAAGCATTTGCTAAATGGGAGGTGAGTAGGGGAAATGAGTGAAATAGTCGAGGTAGATTAAAAGGTACAAACTTCCAGTTACAAAATAAATGAATCATGGGGATGAAATGTATGGAATGGAGAGTATAGTCAATAATACTATAGTAACTTTGTATGGTAACAGATGGTTACTAAACTTAAAGTGGTGATCATTTTGTATTGCATAGATATATCAAATCACTATATTATATACCAAGAACTAACATAGTATTGTAGGTCAATTGTACTTTAATAAAAATACTACTTTTTGGCCAAAAACAGTTACTCAGTTGATGCCCAAAATGACTAAATTAGTGGATCATAAAATATTAAAATTACATCTACATGTTTTAGTATTTCTAGGTCATCTAGTTTGATTTGCATATATGACTGGGATGGAAATGGGGTCTCAGTAAACTTAAGTTTATCAAAGATCCCTGGTGGCTCAGATGGTAAAGCTTCTCCCTACAGTGTGGGAGACCCGGTTTTGATCCCTGGTCAGGAAGATCCTCTGGAGAAGAAAATGGAAACCCACTCCAATACTCTTGCCTGGAAAATCCCACGGATGGAGGAGGCTGGTAGGCTACAGTCCATGGGGTCACAAAGAGTCGGACACAACTAAGTGACTTCACTTTCACTTTCAAACTTAAGTTTTTCATTTAAAATTATATAGATAATTATTTATTTTTTGATACTGTTACTACCTCCTTTTGTAATGCCTAGGGGTAAAATCTGATAGAACTACATCTTCCTATTTGTTACCAGGAGAGAGGGAGATCAGATCCCACCTGTTTTAGGTATTTGAGGTTAAACACAGTGCAATTCTTTCTTCCTCAATGTATGTATGAAATAATTTCTTCCATCTTTTAGTTTCTATAATCAGCATAAGGGACATTTATTATGAATCCAGTCTTGATCTAAAGACATGGTCTTAATTGAGTTCAATTTTAGAATTAAACATTTAGTCAGATAATTTCATTTATGGATTTCTAAGTGGCAGTATTTTTTATTTTCACTATATTTTTAATAGTCAAGTGTATTTCAGAAGCTGTCATGATAAGAGTCTTAGTATTGAAGTACAAAGAGCTCTTCATAGGTATTTTATGTTTCTTTTGACCTTACAATGATTTTTTTTTGTTGTATAATAATGATAAAGAGATATATAGCTACATAGGAAATGAAAGATTAAGAAGCATTGTTTCTTTTGAGAGAGCCTATAGTAAGGGATGTATTATAACACAAGGGAAAGAGCATTTAAAGTGACTTTTCAACACTAACAACCTCTGAGATATTGTCTGTTGATATGCATTTTGCTTTCATTTTACCACCTTAAAGGGAAAATAACAAGATTGGCTTTACCCTATGAGAATCTGCTAGTCTAGCACAACACTGGAATATGATAGGCATTCAATAAACACTTATTTAATTCAGTTAAATTTAAAGCAAAGCTAAAAGTGATTTAAGTTTTTAAGAATGTGGGCAATTTATTATGAGAAAGTTACAGTAGTCATGTATGGGTGTGAGAGTTGGATTATAAAGAAAGCTGAGCACTGGAAAATTGATGCTTTTGAACTGTGGTGTTGGAGAAGACTCTTGAGAGTGCCTTTGACTGCAAGGAGATCAAACCAGTCAATCCTAAAGGAAATCAGTCCTGAGCATTCATTGGAAGGACTGATGCTGAAGCTGAAACTCCAATACTTTGGCCACCTGATGTGAAGAACTGACTCATTGGAAAAGATCCTGATGCTGGGAAAGATTGAAGGTGGGAGGAGAAGGGGAGATGGTTGGATGGCATCACCAACTCTATGGACATGAGTTTGAATAAGCTCTGGGAGTTGGTGATGGACAGGGAGGCCTGGTGTGCAGTTTATGGGGTCACAAAGAGTCAGACACGACTGAGGGACTGAACTGAACTTGAATGAATAAGATAATTTGGCCTTGAACTTTAATTCAAACTTCATAGCTAAATCTCTGCCTATTATCCTCTCTCTCTCTGGGACATCTTCACTTAACTTTGCTAACTTCTCTCATTCTTCAAGACTTAGGTCAGTAATAGTCTTTCCTGAAAAGCCCTTTAAGTTATACCTTGTGATATTAACTCTCAACTAGAAGTGGCTATCCAATGGCGTATCTCATCATATTCTGTAAAATTATCTATTTGCAGAAAGTGTCTTTTCCACCTAACTAACTGTTGACAATAGGGATTATTTCTTACGAACCTAACAACATTTGAAAATTTAAAAAAAGGTCAATGAATGAATGAAATTGTTCAAGTGAAGTTATACGTAGAAAAAATTTCCCCTGTTAGGGAGAAAGGAATGCAACAGAAAGCTGTTAAATCAGTCTTCTTAAAGTAATTTCTAAGATGGTTCATATTTTGAGAGGCAGTTTGGCACAACACGATCTGATGAGAGTGAGTTTAACTACTAATTTATTAAATATAGAAGTAATTTGGGGCAGTTCATTATCTCTTCAGGCTTAAGTTTTCACATACATAAATAGATGACCCATAGTAGACCATCTATGCATGTTATTTATAAGTAGGGTATTAGAAAATTTTTAGCAAATGAAAGCCAATGTATGTAATATTTTAAAATGTAGTATCAAACTTACCTTTTCCTTTATCTAGGACATTGCCAGGGGCTGTCCATGAAAGTTGAATATAATCTTCTTTGAACTTAGCCTCAAGATCTGTAATTTTACTGGGTGGGAGCACAGAAGGGTGATTGCCAGGAGGAGGAGGAGCTCCTGATACAGTAAATGACCCTCCAGAGGTTAGTCTGCTAAAGTCTTCTATTTTAACTTTTGCCAGGTCATCTTTGACTTCAGGTCTCGGTGGATTCAGTATAATTTTACCTACCAAAAAAAGCAATTTTGTAACATTTCACATTGTGATATCTTTTCTTATCTTGTAATCTCATTTGCAGCTGTAGATAGTTAATGTTGATTGATAGCAGCCATTGAAAAAGTAGCAGCTTTTAGTGAAAAAAAAAAAAAAAAAAAAAAGCTTGTTTTATTGGTGTCATTTTAAAATTGATGGGGAGACATTATGAAGTGTTAGTCCTATCATTTAACTTATCTGTCTTACTTCTTGGTTCTAAATTCTCCAAGGACAAAGATGGTGCCTTACTTATTTTTGTAGCTCCACATCTAGCAAAGTGCTTGCCACAAGTAAATTTTTTTCACTATAAATGAAATGAACTCAGGGAGATGTAAACAAAGCATGTTGTAAGTATAGTTCTATGCTAGTTCCATTATCATAAATATGGTTTTGAAACAAAGAGATGATTATATAACTATATAGTTAGGTTTTCCACGGTACCTTTTATTTTGAATGCTCGCCACATTAATTTACCTAAATAAATGACACATTTCTATTTTAATGCCACTTACCATTTTCAACATAGCCTGCAACATACAGAGCTTTGTTCTGTTGTTGTCTTAAGTTTAGCCTAGCCATGTTGTTTCTTGCCCACGCATGTACTTTTAAACTGTATCTACCATTTCCATAGTAATCTGTAAAATATCTTGAGTAGATGCCATCATTCTTGACAGTATCAGCACCTTAATATTGAAATGTTATATTAGACACACAACAAAGTAAAATATGACAATATCAGCTATTCATGAGCCCTAGTGATGGAAGTTCTTTTGTGAGATAGTATAGGACAATTTTTTAAAATATATGAACCCTCGAATCAGACTACTTGAATTCGAAGCCTGGGTTGACAGCTTGCCAAACTTTGACTTTGAAAAAGTCTAATTCATAGTAAGCATTCAGTTAATATTAGCTATTATTATTTCATAAGAGAATCCTAACAAAAAAGGAAAATATAACTATACTGGAAAAAGATATGCAAAACACTGACACTAACAAAAATAAAAAATTATTGTGCTCTAGGAAAAAATAAAAATTATTTTTTTAAATTTTACATGGAAAAAATAAAATTACTTATAAATTCAAAGAAGATAAATGTACTCGTGTCAATACCTAGACAAGGTAACTAAGTAAAAAGTTAAAAAGCTTTAAAAACATTAAAATTAAATTTAATTCACTTAAAATATGTTTCATTAGCATATATAGGAAATAATGACTTCTGAGGCATGTGACTGTAGTAGGATTTTAAGTTCAGTGGCAGTTGATGCAGATTGTTATTACCTGCACCATTGTCCCAGAGCTCCAATGTTACTTGATGTCCATCTTCAGTTTCTATGATGGCTATTACTCTGATTCCCAGTACAGGCAAAAACCCTTGACTGACTTGTGCATAAACAATCACTGGGCTAGGGTAATGTGCTGTATTTTGACTCATGTGAGCTGTTGCAATTACTGGGGGTGTAGTAGGACTTCTTGCTCGAGTGGTCACTGTCACTGTTAGCGTTTGAGAGCTGGCATGATTATTTAGAAGGCTGTAAGTCCAAGTACCTGTCTAAAAATTAAAAAAAAAAAAAACTACTTGAGAGTTTTTGTAATATTTTCCTACTCCCATGTGAGATGTTATTTTCATTTTCTTCCTTAAAATTGGTTGATAAAGCATGGAGAAAATAAAAAATATTTTTACCTCTGCAATACCGGGTATTCGCAGACGAGCAGACCGAATATTTAACTTATCTTCTTTGAAATCCGAGGTTTTATATTTCTTTCCTTTTGGATCTTGGAGAACAATTTCTGGCTTTTGTATTGTCCATGTGACAACAAAGAAAGTGTCATTTCCAATTGTACTGTCTATGGGCACTGTGCCATTTACTCTTTTCCTTCCTGTAATTTTCAAGGCTTTGCTTTCCAACTGTTACACAAATATAAACAACAATCACATGAAACTGATTTGTTATTCCAGTTATAACATTTCAAAGTTTAGTCAGTTCAGAGTAATTCTAAATGTACTTTTAAGATTTCAATTAAAATAGCTAAATTATTTTGAAGAATTTTGCAAATAAAAAGCATTTATATTGACAAAAATAGAAGAATCAAAAGAAAAAGTGTCTGTAAATATTACATAAAGCAAATTCAATAAGGATGTTTTCTGGACACCCAAAATGTTTTCAGGCAGATAAGTTATTTATTAGAGAAAGAAATTACTATTTAGGATAATAAAAATCTGTTACAAGTGTGAAAAGGCAAAGAATTTTTAAAAAATACCGACCTGAATAGCCTGCTGAGTGATGCTTCCACTTCTAGATGAAATTCTACTGAAAGCATTAGTAAGGCCATTTATGTCTTTATTGGCAAAGAAACGATATCCTCCTAAAATGGAATTTTGTTTACTTTTATAATCTAATTTTATTTTATTTTAAAAATTTTTATTGGAGTATAGTTAATTCACAATGTGTTACTTCAGGTATACAGCAAAGTAAATCAGTTATACAAGTACGTATATGCATTCTTTTTTAGTTTCTTTTTCCATATAGATCATTACAGAATATTGAGTAGAGAGTTCCCTGTGCTATACAGTAGGTCTACACACACACACACACACACACACACACACACACACATAGTAGAGTTTATATATCAATCCCAATCTCCCAGTTTATCCCTCCCCTACTCTTTTTGCCCCTGGTAACCATAACCAGGCAAGTTTGTTTTCTACATATGTTACTCGATTTTTGTTTTGTAAATAAGTTCATTTGTACTAGTTTTTTAGATACCACCTATAAGTGATATCATATGATATTTGTCTTTAATCTAACTTACTTCACTCAGTTTGACAATCTCTGGGTCCATCCATGTTGCTGCAAATAATATTTTGTTCTTTTGTATGACTGCATAATATTCCATATTGAATATTCCATATTGAAGGCGGGAGGAGAAGGGGACGACAGAGGATGAGATAGTTGGATGACATCACTAACTCAATGGACATGAGTTTGAGTAAGCTCCAGGAGTTGGTGATGGACAGAGAAGCCTGGTGTGCTGCAGTCCATGGGGTAGCAAAGAGTCGGACACGACTGAGTGACTGAACTGACTGAATATTCCATATGATACTAATTTTAAGTGGGAAAATCGTTTGCTATTATGCTCTTATCAATATACTATAAAATACATTTTAAAATTTCTTTTTAAACTTACAAAAGATTAATTTCCCAGACCTTAGGAACTTTTAGTATATCTGTATCCTAGATGTAATGCTACAATAAGTAAACCTTGCTCAAAATATATTAGAACAAAGGAAAAACTGGCCAAAAAAATATTTTTAATCATTAGATTTAAGTGCTTGCCACATTAGTAAAGCTGATGTAATCTCTAAATAATGTTATGAAAGTTAAAGATATTTTTTAAACTAGCTGCTTATTTTCTGGTTATATCTAAGATACACCAAAACAATTAGAGAATGACAGTTTAGAATAAATTAAAATTGATTAAATGCAGATAATAAATGATACAGGAGTTAATGAAGAGGGAGATAATTTAGGTGTCAGAAGCTGGAAAAGAATGGATTACAGAGAGCAAGATTTGGTATTCAGGTCTCTGACTATAGCCTTGGGCAAATAATTTGTACTCTCTAGGTCTTACATTTCTTCCTCAATGAAATAGTGCTATCTGAATCTCTACTATAAGATTAAGCAAGTAAGATACTGAGCAAGGATTTTGTAACTGCACTGGAATAAGTCCTTAGTAACCATGGAGAAAGAAGGTTCATCCTGATGTACTGGTAAAAGTGATGAGAAATGAATAAAGACAAAAAATGTTGACTAATATTAAAAGAAGCTAGTATAGGTAGAAATAGAGAGAAGTGGGAGTGGGGAGAGGAAAGACATTAATTTGAAGGATGAGGACAAGGAAAGGACAAAGATGAATTTTTTAGGACAGAAAAATTTTGAGCAGTTTGTAGTTTCAGGGGAAAGAGCCCCTGGAATGAGAGAAACTGAAAATGTATGTATTCAAATTCTATTTCAAAGGTTTACCTGTCATATTTGACAGTGTCTCCAGTTCTTTGGCAGCAGAAGGTCCCAGAGCAATGGTGTGGATGATCGCACCACTTTGTTTTACATCCTCAAAGCATAAATTTATTTCATTATCTTCCCCATCAGTTAATAGTATGATTTCAGAACCAGAAGTACTTTGGTTACTGTGGATAATTGCCTGATAGTGAAAACCCAGATTATTAATTAGATTATATCTAAATAAACTAAGAATAAACTTTTTCTTTGGTCTTGGAGAAGTCACTATGCGTCAGAGTAGGCAAAGGGAAACTTTGTATTGTCATTCCGGGTTGAGTTGGTTTGAAAATGAGTGTAATGTACAATGGTCATGTAGGTTTCCAAAGGCAGAATGTTAACAGTGCTTTCACATATACACAAACTACCCAAGAGAGAAAAAATAAAATACTTAGAACCCTGTCTAACTCACAGTAAATACTCAGTGAATGTTAGCTGTTATTATTATCTCAGGAGGTACTTGGGATGGAGGCAGTTTTGGAAGTTTGCAGACTAGACATTTGTAAAGCTTTGACTGAAGGCCAGTGTGCAAAGTTAAATGATGTGACTTGTGCTTTTTAATTCATAAAAGCTAGTTGATAATTGAAGAATCTCAAAATTTCCTGGAAAAAAAATGGATGTGTCATGAAGAGTTCATGAATTTATCAAGTATTATAATTTGGAGGGGTATTTTCCCGATTTTTTACTAAGAGTAGTGACTAAGACAATTTACTCAGACAAATTGAAAATAAATTCTAGCTCTGCCATTTGTCAAGTGGAATAGCTAGTGTTTAGTCTGTCATTTATGTATAAGAATATAATTTGTATTTATAGTAGGGTTCTATAAATAGCTTGGATTCTTTACCAACTGAACTATCAGGGAAGCCCAATAAATAACTCAGTGTAATGATTACATTTTTGAACTTCGGAGTAAGAAAGATCAGGTTTTGAATCATGGATTTGGCAATTACTGACTATATGATCTTGAGAAAGATATTTAATTACTCTGAAAATCAGTTTTTGTGTGCAAAATGGGCATGGTAATAGTGCCTGACTAAATATTAATGGTAACAATAAAGTAAAATTATGAATGTAAAGCATTTAACGTAGGCACTAATGTAATATGTGCTTAATAAATTCAGACATTTTGTTATGATTCTGTAAGTAAAAACATGGTTTCATTATATAAGTAATTAAGAGGTTTTTACTTGTTTGAATGTATTGATGATATGATATAATCTCTTCAGCAATAGAGTCTTGTCAAAATGTTGTAAGAAATATATCAAAGCATATTAAGAAAAACATATATGAATCAATGTGTGCTAACAGTATAACACAATCCCAAAATATAGCACTTTCATATTTTAGAATTGAATAAACATATGTAATAATTATGATTTTTTAATAGCAATCCTTTCTTGAGTACTTGTTTAATATTTTTATTGAAATATAGTTGATTTACAATGTTATATTAGGTTCAGGTGTACAACATACAAATTTTCTATTTTGTCAATTATATTCTAAAGTTATTACAAAATAATGACTATGTTTCCCTGTGCTGTACAATGGATCCTTGTTGCTTGTTTATTTTATACGTAGTAGTTTATATTTCTTAATACAGTATTCTTATATTGCAGCCTCCTCTCTCTTCTCCCCGCTGATTACCACTAGATTGTTCTCTATATCTGTGAGTCTGTTTTGTTATATACAGTTGTTTGTGTTATTTTTTAGATTCAGCCTATAACACAGTTTTTGTCTTTCTCTGTCTGACTTATTTACTAAGAGTAATACCCTGTAGGTCTATCCACACTGTTGAAAACGACAGAATCTCCTTTTTTTTGCTGAGTAATATTCCATTGTTTATATGTATATATACATACCTACACACTGTGCTGTGCTGTGGTTAGTCACGCAGTCGTGTCCAGCTCTTTGCAACCGCATGGACTGTAGCCCGCCAGGCTCCTCTGTCCATGGGGATTCTCCAGGCAAGAGTACTGGAGTGGGTTGCAACGCCCTCCTCCAGGGGATCTTCCCAACCCAGGTCTCCTGCTTTGCAGGTGGATTCTTTACTGTCTGAGCCACCAGGGAAGCCCTACGTGCACTACATCTTCTTTATTCATTCATCTCTTGATGAACACTTGATTTGCTTCTATATCTTGGCTATTTTAAATGATGCTGCTATGAACATTAGGGGAGCAACTATTTGTCTGACATAGTTCTCACAAATTAAATGATATAAGTACTATTATTTCTTTCTCCCCCAAAGAAAAAGAAATGCAAGAAGGCAGAGTGGTTGTCTGAGGATCATGACCTCAGGTGTCATCACTTCATGAAAAATAGAAGGGGAAAAAGTGGAAACAGTGACAAATTTTCTTTCTTGGGCTCCAAAATCACTGCAGACGTTGACTGCAGTCATGAAATTAAAAGATGGTTGCTCCTTGGAAGGAAAGCTATGACAAGCCTAGACAATGTATTAAAAAGCAGAAACATCACTTTGCTGACAGAGCTATGGTTTTTCCAGTAGTCACGTACGAATGTGAGACTTAGACCATGAAGAAGGCTGAATGCCAAAGAACTGATGCTTTCGAATTGTGGTGCTGGAGAAGACTCTTGAGAGTCTCTTGCACAGCAGGGAGATCAAACCAGTCAATCCTAAAGGAAATCAACCCTGGATATTCATTGGAAGGACTGATGCAAAGAGCCAACTCATTGGAGAAGACCCTGATGCTAGGAAAAATTGAGGGCAGGAGGAGAAAAGGGTGGCAGAGGATGAGATGATTAGATAACATCATGACTCAATGGACATGAGTTTGAGCAAACTCTTGGAGATAGGACAGAGGAGCCTGGTGTTCTGTAGTCCATGGGATTGCAAAGAGTTGGACACGACTTAGCAACTGAACAACAACTATTCCATTAATTGAAGAAACAGATTTTCTGAGTTGAATAACTCATCCAAGGTCCTTTTACTGGTGAATAATAGAACCACAATCTCAGGTTTGTCTGGGTCTGGAACTTGCGTGTTTTCTTAAACCGATATTCTTTACAGCAAATATACATCATGAGGAAAGCCAGGAGATGACATTAACTAGTGGCCCAGATAAGAGTAACAGTCCCCACTTTTTAGCTGAGGCAATGAGAGAATCAATGAAGGGAAGGACAGAGTTTTCTGTTTTTGTGACTGAAAGAATATAAATAAACTAAAACAGGGCTGTCTTATGTTGGAAGAAATTCAGATGAGTACTGGATGCAGTTGAATATAGTGCTCAAAAGTTGCTTGCAACTTTTGATTTCACAATTTTTATTTCAATAAACTTCTACCCACGTATCTTGAGTTTGGTATTATGTTTGAGGAACTACCTATATTTTTGTGATTTTTAATGTCAATTTAATTTGATGAACTGAGATTTTCTTTATCCATAATATAAAAACATTAGTAATCTCTCTCTTCTACAATCTCCTTAACAGCATTATTTTTCCCTCATAGTGATTCAGACTATGTAATGCTAAAGAAAAGAGGAGCTTTTCAGTAAAATCATGATGATTATGTGCTCACAGAATTTTTCTTCCCTTTAATCACTCCTCAGTGCAACTCAGTTTTTCAGGAGTATGGACAATAGAAATTCTTCCAAAATCATTTAAATGAGAGACCTCTAAGCTCATGACACTTGTTCCAAGAGAGCTGGACAAAATTAAAAGGAACGATAAATGTGAATGATATTTAGAAAAGCATTTTTATCTTACCTGGAATCCTGCTTTGAGCCCCTTACAAATTGAAGTTCCACCACTAGCTTCTTGAGGCAGATTTGCAGTGATCTTTTGGTAAGCATTGTCATCAGTTATTCTTGTTAGATGATTTTGGATTTCAGCAACATTGTCAAATGTAACCATCCCAACCAAAGATCCCTTTTCAATAACTTGAATCAAGTATAGTTCTGCTGCTTGATTCATTCGAAAGAGACGGTCTTCCTGTAAGAAAAAAGATGTCTGAACAATTCCTGGGTTTCCTCCAATCTTTGGTGAAAAACAAAGTTTATGGGTCAGAGATCATGATAACAATTGATTACTGTACTTTAGAGTTTGGCTTCATTATATTAAAAAGAATATTAATGAAAAACAAAATTCATCATGCCTTACTTGGAAAAGTCTTTAAAAATTTATACCTTCTTTTTTAACAATAAGGAAATAATTTTAAGATGCATACAAAAATGTTTTTTGCAATATAATTTTTGATAAGAAGTTGAAAATCACAAAAATATCCAGTAATGGGAAGTTGAGTAAATTATATTATGTGCATATGATACAGTCATTAAAAATTGTGTCATGGAATCATTTTGTTCCTTGGGGAATATTTAAGGTACAGTAAGTAGAAAAATCATTATAAAAAATTGTGTAAGATATCACATTTTTGAGGAGGAAAGACAAATACATGAACAGAAAAAAAAAATAGGAATGACATGCTCAGTGGTGGAATTATGGGTGATTTTTGTCTTTTCTCTTTGTTCAGTTGTGTTATTTCCTGTTTGTTAGAACTAAAAGTTAAAGAATGGACATCATCCATGATACAATAACTTTAACATTTATTTTATTTTAGTATATTATCATCTAGTGCTTGTCCACATAAAATCATAGTACTAAAATTTGTTAGAATAATAAAAATATTTTTCGTTAGCTTAGTACAACTGAATCTAAGATTAAATTGTATTTCTATTAGCTTAAATATCTTAATTAGGAGAGCTAACAAATAAATGTCTTACTGAGGCCATACTTCCAGATTTATCAAGTACCAAACAGACTACCCGCTGTTTGGACATGAGCAATGAAAATGTAGGATGAGTTGGTGGATTCATTTCTGTCATGGGAGATGTATTCTGAAAGTCAACAGAGTTCATGATTACATCCCATGTACTTTTGCCATTGCACATTTTGTTTTGTAGGTTTGGAGCTTCTGTATTGTGTGTTTCTTCTGTACAAAATTCAGTCACCTGGAAAAAAATCAATTGAAAGACAATAATAGGTAACTGATGAAGCATTACCTTCCTTTCCAAATATATAGTTGACTGTCTTATATGTCCTCCACAGATTTTATTTCCTGACAAGTAAAAATTACTTCATAATCTAACATTCTCACATCCATTTTGTATACTTGAGTGGAGAAAAAGCAAAGTAAAACTGTCAGTATGCACTGGAAAGTCATTTGGTGATTCTTTTAGGTATAGGTAGATCATAACACTGGGGGATGATGATGGTTGACACAACTGCTTAAGTTGTGGGAGTAATGAAATTTCAAGGAAGAATATAATGGACTTGAATATTCATTATTTCAGAGCATATTTCTCCTGGGTCTGAGCTTATGCCCTGGGTATAGATGCTATGCAGTATATTTAGTTTATATTACAATAATTAGAAGGGAATATTATTACACACAAGATATATAGTTAAAGTACAGTATTTATCTCTGAGCCATATCTTATATAGTTAGTTGTGCTACATATTTCAGTTACATGGTTTTCTTTCTTTATTGTTATCTATTTTCCAGGCAGGCAGCATGAGTTATCTCCTCATAGGCAAATGCTTTGGAATTTATAGTTTGGTGCAGACAGTATATTTTAGAATTATCCTCTTGTGTTATGTGATCTGATATCTATTTGGACGCTCAATTCTTTGGCTACCTTTGTGGATCCAGAGGCAATAGATTACAATGAAAGATCTAGAATCACACTTCAAATACTCCCAGGAGGGAGCTTTGTTAGGCTGGAAAACAATTTATACTTAAATATTTCATTGGATTTCTTTAGGAGTTTTAGAAAAAAAATATAAAGTCTACATTTTTACTCAAGTCTTTTTTTTTTTTTCTTTTTTAATTTTTATTATTATTATTTTTTTTTTCCCAGTGGGTTTTGTCATACATTGATATGAATCAGCCATGGATTTACATGTATTCCCAATCCCGATCCCCCCTCCCACCTCCCTCTCCACCCGATTCCTCTGGGTCTTCCCAGTGCACCAGGCCCGAGCACTTGTCTCGTGCATCCCACCTGGGCTGGTGATCTGTTTCACCATAGATTTTACTCAAGTCTTTCAGTATTAATGCCCTAGATTTCACAATTTTAAATCTTATTGGAAATAATAGGCCTTTACAAACCCCTACCCTTAGAAGTCTATGTTACTAGTAATTTTATTTATGAAAACTTGCTCCTTTTAAACCTAGAGGTAGTATGCTTTATTTTGATTTGTTTTTTCTGGTAACTTCATAGGTTTCATATTTAAAAGTCATTTTTATGTGTTTGGAAACTTTCATTAAGTAACTATAGTATGCTTACATTAATTAAGTTGAATTTACCCAGAGAAAGAGACAATTCCCTATTATCCAAGTATTTTATAAATTTAGAAAATGAAAAATTTTAAGTTTATTTTGTACTCACCTTATGCTAAGTACTGTGATCATACTTTATTTATATTAGTTCTTATAAAACTAGTCACAGTAACACTGTAAAGTGAATATTATAATTTCCATTTAAAAAGCTAGAAAATTAAATCTTGGATTTAGCAGTTTGCTTTTAGTGATACAGCTTTAAAATGACAGACTGGATTTTTATATCAGCTCTGTCTAACTCCAAGGCACCTGTTCTTCTCTTCTGAGCTTCATACATTTAACCAGATATTTCAAGTCAAACATTAGCTTTGGAACTTGAATTATTGTGTTGTTATTTTTTAATTTGTCCGATTGGTGATTGTGAACCATTCTGCTTTTGTTGTTCTGTAGAGACAGAGCCATTTATGTTTTCACAATATCACTTTGCAAAACTTAGTGTACTTTAGTGTGGCACTAATGGAAAGCAGAGACTGTCAGTACTTTCCAAAGCTACTGAATGAATTACTTTGGAAAAGTAGTATGAATAACACTTAGAAGAAAAAATTAAAAGTAAAGTTTCAGTTCTAGACACAAATCTATGGAAGTCAATTGAGGAAAGCAATGTTATAAGAAATTCTGTGATGGTAATGAGAAGGATTTAAAAGAGTTAGACTATAAAGAAAACTGAGCACTGAAAAATTGATGCTTTTGAACTATGGTGTTGGAGACAACTCTTGAGAGTCCCTTGGACTGCAAGGAGATCCAACCAGTCCATCCTAAAGGAGATCAGTCCTGGGTGTTCATTGGAAGGACTGATGCTGAAGCTGAAACTCCAGTACTTTGGCCACCTCATGAGAAGAGTTGACTCATTGGAAAAAGCCCTGATGCTGGGAGGGATTGGGGGCAGGAGGAGAAGGGGACGACAGAGGTTGAGATGGTTGGATGGCATCACCAACTCGATGGACATGGGTTTGAGTAAACTCTGGGAGTTGGTGATGGACAGGGAGGCCTGGTGTTCTGCAGTCCATGAGGTCGCAAAGAGTCGGACACGACTGAGCGACTGAACTGAACTGAACTGAACTGAATGAGAAGAATACCGTTCTAACTCTGAAGGAAAAACAAAACAAAACAAAACAGAATAGTGAGAAAGGGTGGAATAATTTCCAGATACACACTGACAAGGCTGGATACACAGGACTGAATAAAATAGCTGTTAATTAACTGTCTTAGTAACTTTCCTTATTTCTATTGATATAGAAAATTCAGCTTCCCTAATTAATTTTTCCCAAAGGCTTCCTTTGTGAGACCAGAAAAAGAAGGTACTTACAGAATGGAGACTTTGCATAAACATGATGGACTCCTTTGCAGTCTGGGATTTTTCTGGGATGAATGTACATTTTGCTTCATACAGCCCTGTCTGTGAGTCACGTCTGCACGGCCTTGTTACACAGCTGCCTCCCTGGCATTTCTTGAAAATCACATTAGTACCAGTAATATGAGTCGAACATCTATGGTGAAAGAATTAGATTACATTTATACATGAAGGCCAGAGAAACTATGAATAAATATTAATATCCTAAAATCATTCCCTCATCATTCCCTATAGACCATGTACCAACATTACATTTTGACAAAAGTAGGCACAGCATCCTACCCATTTACCATCAGTTTCAACAAGAACAATGATGTTAGTTTGTATTTATTAATAGTTGTTGCTTGTGACCTTGAGCTAAAGATGGTAATTCCTTACAGGCATGTGGAAATGGAGTTAAGAGACACAGAGGAGTTGTTCCCTAATGGGTAAGGAAGATTCAACATTATTCTTACTCTCTTAAAATTTTTATGTATGCTACAATTATACTTTTAGACACACATGTATATTGCTATGTAAGTGTTTACATATACAAGTATATAAATACAAATATTATGTATATTTGTATGTGAGAGAAGCCCATGCACATTGCTTTGGGAACAGTCTCAAGGATATATAATCCCAAGTGGATGGAGAGGAAAGACACTTATGGAAGAAGCATTTAAACTGAGCCTTAAAGGATGAACAAGCATTGTCATGGGAGGTGGTGCTGGGAGGAGTTGCATAGATGAGGTGAGATTATTAAGTGTCCTGGGTTGAAAGCCTAGTCTGTGAAAGATTCTAGGTGGCTTGGTACACATAAAGCAAACAACACAAAGGCATTTTTCTACCACAACTCTTTTTTCTAATTTTTACCTAAAGACTTATTTCCTATTACATTGATTTCAATTGTTCTTTCATACTCATTCACTACTCCATGTGCCTGATAGTTTTAATTTAAATATCTTATCTATTCAAAATAGGACCTATCTGAATCTGCCCAATTTTTTCCTTAAAAAATAAGTCTTCTCACTTATTCTTACGAAAAGTACTTCTTTTCTTTAGGCTCAAGATTAAATAAAAAATGAAATATATTTAACAGGAAGTTGTAACAGTTTAGTTAATTTCAATGAGACAGATTCACATTGAAAAGCTATGAATCAAATGGAATGAAAGATTGGGTAGGAAGTTGAACTCTAATTCTCAGATCTTAAGGTTTAGGTTACAACTTTTTTCTTTCTTTTTCTTCTGATAATTTGTTGTTGTTCAGTTGCTAAGTCAGGTTCAACTCTTTGTGACCCCATGGACTGCAGCACGCTAGACTTACTTGTCCTTCACCATATCCCAGAGATTGCTCAAGTTCATGTCCATTGAGTTGGTGATGCCACCCAACTATCTCATCCTCTGTCACCCCCTTCTCCTCCTGCCCTCAATCTTTCCCAGCATCTGGGTCTTTTTCAGTGAGTTGACTCTTCACATCAGATGGCCAAAGTATTGGAGCTTCAGCATCAGTTCTTCCCATGAATATTCAGGACTGATTTCCTTTAGGATTGACTGGTTTGATCTTCTTGCTGTCCAAAGGACTCTTAAAAGTTTTCTCCAGCAGCACAATTCGAAAGCATCAATTCTTCGGCATCTTTATTATGGTCCAACTTTCACATCCATTCATGACTATTGGAAAAACAATAGCTTTGACTATACAAACCTTTGTTGGCAAAGTGATGTCTCTGCTTTTTAATATGCTACCTAGGTTTATCGTAGATTTTCTTCCAAGGAACAAACATCTTTTAATTTCATGGCCGCAGTCACTGTCCACAATGATTTTGGAGCCCGAGAAAGTAAATATTGCCTCTGTTTTCACTTTTTCCCCATCTATTTGCTATGAAGTGATGAAACCACATACCATGATCTTATTTTTTTGAATATTGAGTTTTAAGCTAGCTTTTTCACTTTCCTCTTTCACTCTTATCAAGAGATTCTTTAGTTCCTCTTTGTTTCCTGCCATTAGAGTTGTATCATCTGTGTATCTGAGGTTGCTGATATTTCTTCTGAAAATCTTGCTTTCAGCTTGTGATACATCCAGCCTGACATTTTGCATGATGTACTCTGCATAGAAGTTAAATCAGCAAGGTGACAATATACAGCCTTGACATACTCCTTTCCCACCTTTGAACCAGTCAGTTGTTCCATGTGAGATTCTAACTGTTGCTTCTTAATCAACATGTAGGTTGCTCAGGAACCAGGTAAGGTGCTCTGGTGATCTCATCTCTTTAAGAATATGACACAGTTTGTTGTGATCCACACAGTCAAAGCCTTTAGCATAGTCAATGAAACAGAAGGTGATGTTTTTCTGGAATTCCCATACTTTCTCTAAGATCCACCGAATGTTGGCAATTTGATCTCTGTTTCCTCTGCCTTTTCTAAATTCAGCTTGTACATCTGGAAGTTCTTGGTTCACATCCTGCCGAAGCCTAACTTGAAGGATTTTGAGCATAACCTTACTAGTATGTGAAATGAGTGCAATTGTATAGTAGTTTGAACATTCTTTGGCACTGCCCTTCTTTGGAACTGGAATAAAAACTGACTTTTCCCAGTCCTGTGGCCACTGCTGAGTTTTCCAAATTTGCTGACATATTGAGTGCAACACTTTGACTGCATCATCCTTAAGGATTTGAAATAACTCAGCTGGAATTCCATCACCTCCTGTGGCTTTGTTCATAGTGATACTTTCTAAGGCCCACTTGACTTCCCACTCCAGAATGTCTGTTTCATGGTGAGTGGCCACACCATTGTGGTTATCCCAGTCATTAAGATATTTTTTTTTGTATAGTTGTTCTCTGTATTCTTGCCACTTCTTAATCTCAGCTGCCTCTGTTAGGTCAATTACCATTTCTGTTGTTTATCATGCCCATCCTTGCATGAAATAGTCCCTTGATATCTCTAGCTTTCTTGCAGAGATCTCTAGTCTTTCCCACTCTATTGTTTTCCTCTACTTCTTTGCATTGTTCATTGAAGGAGGCCTTCTTAGCTCTCCTTGCTATTTCCTGGAACTCTGCATTCAGTTGGGTATATCTTTCCCTTTCTCCCTTGCTTTTCACTTCTCTTCTTTCCTCAGCTATTTAATACAACCCCATGAATAATGAAATTATTCCCAAATTTTGGTTGATCTTTATTCCAAAGTGTAATACACAGAAGTTGTTCGACATATTTATAGTGCAGCAGATTGGATTTTACAATTAATTGGGCAAACACTCAGTCACTGAGATAACCTTTGTTGGCCTAGTATAGAAAATTAAAAAGTCATAAATGAAAATATTTGAAAACAGATTTGTTCAATAGGATGATACCTTGTTGCTTCAATAGTGTTCTTTCTGGCAATATAGAATGGCCGGTCCATATTATACTCATCAAATATTCCCCAGCGGAGATGGGCCCACTCATGGACAAATACTCTGCCTATGAGAGAATATTGCCACTTATAAATTTGCATTTACATTATAGGTATCCCTGCTTTTTGAAAGTTCATTTAAACCACTTCACTTTTATGAAGAACCCATCTTAGTACCGGTTTTCCCTAATGGAAAGAAATTCAAAGAGGATTTTTGCTTTTATGAAAAAAGGCCAAAAGCTAAAATAGTATTCAGCATTTGTTTTGCAGCCAGCAGTTTTACAACAGCACACAAACAGAGCAGCAAGAGCAGTATCATCAAGCTTCTTCTCTGTGCTTAGCATCTCAGTATCAAACCCTGTAGATCTGAACTCTGTCTGTGAGCATCTGTGCTATATCTTGACATATTTTGTACATCTGTTAGCAAGATGTGTCCTCAGGTAATTGCTTCTTGCTGTGTACCATTTTGACTTATGAAAGGTTGCATAGGAACACTTCTTTTGGATAGTGGGGAATCCTGTATTTAAATCCAATCTCCTTATATTTTAAGTCTCCTTTCCTCACATCATCAGTCTAATTCAGTCAAGGAAATCTAGAAATTGACACATTTCATTAGCCCAAAGAAGTTTAAATGGGTTGGTATCAATAAATGGCTTTTTAAAATTAAATTTATTATTAAACACACATAAAAAAAGAAATATAATTAGTTGAACATAACCAATAAATTTCCAAACAAAGGTATTTTTTCCTTTAAAAATTTAAAAAATACCATTAATCACAATGTTACATTTGTTTCCAGTGGAAATAAAAATAGAAGTATAAAATAGACAACCCTAGGGAGGGGGGATCGGGATGGGGAATACATGTAACTCCATAGCTGATTCATGTCAATGTATGACAAAACCCACTACAATGTTGTAAAGTGATTAGCCTCCAACTAATAAAAACAAATGAAAAAAAATTATATAACAAAAATATACTATTATATATAAAAAAAAATTAGACAACCCTACCTCGGGACCCATAGATGCGGAAATTATTAGTCAACATGAAGTTTGGAGTAAAATGTATATATTTTCCTTTTTCTCCACACCTTCCATATTGAAGTGTATAGGGATCATCTCCATATATTAGATAAGGGTTAGCAACTATGACATCTGCCTAAAAAGCAGAACAAACAAACCAAAACAGACTCCAAGAGCAGTAGAAACAAGGAATTTTTCATCTAAAATAAGACTAGCAAAATTGCTAATTTAAATAGTAGTCATTAGTAATTACTCAAAAATTGTGAGTATTAATTTTTTAAAATCACAGGGAGAAAGAAATAGTTTAGGAACTAAATAAAATTCCCTACCTGATCATATGATTCTTGTTTTGGTATGAAGTACTCAGATTTTGATTTCCAGGTCATTGGAATTAAAATTCTCACATTCCTGAAATAAACTCTTCGTTTGGTGGCATGAAACAGGTAAGTAGAAGCTTCAGTTACCATTTCCTGACAAAATTAAATTGTAGTAACAATTTATTTGTAATTACCTTGTAGTAACAATTTCACAATGAACTTGAGAGTATACATACAAACAGTAAGCACCCTTCCCCAAATATTTTGTCAAAGACTAACTGAAAAATAGATTATATTTTACTGTATCTCTCTAGTCTGTAGACTCTCATTTTTATATACTAAGAAATTAATTCTTTAGTGTTTACCTATCCATATCTGCATCAGCATGATGGGTTGGAGCTGAGAGTGAGGGTGTTAGGTGAGATATAAAGGTGATTTAGACTCGGAGTCTGTTAGCAAGTTGCTTATTGAACTGAACAGAGATGCTTAAAATTGGGCTGGAAGTTTGAAGTTTGGTAGATTTTAGATTGCTGTTAATTGAAAAAACTATTTTGCTAGATTCATTTTGAGTTATCTTCTCATATGGAATATGCTCATAAAATGCAAAGTTTTACCAAGCAGTAATTTTCTAAAAATACATAGGTTATTGGCTTCAAGTTCTGGTTTTGCTACTTATTATATGACTATACAAATCACTTAACTTCTCTCAATTTATACAAAAGTAATTAGTAATCTAAGAATTTCAAAATTTTCAGAGTTGAACAAATATGAAGAATGAAAAAAATTGAAAAAATGTATAAGATAATGAGCTCTAGAGAGGGTTTAAATGTAGGTTAGTTATTTAAACCTTATAAAAGTCAACTTCATAAACATAAAACTTGAAAATCATTCTGCAGTAGCTTGAAGGTCTTTATTTTAGCTTAATGTGTTGAAAAAACATTAGTACTTTGACTTTTATAATTCATTAGGGACTGACTAATGCTACTAATATATGATACATAATATTTACACTAAGCAGATATTAATCTTGACAGTTTAGATACATGCCATATAAATGATGAGTATTGTCAAAGCAGTTTTGGAAAGTTATAACTCTGTGTGAATGTTTATGACTAAGCAACAGGAGTTGAAAATACTTAATGAAATAAAAATAAATGAATACATTTTTATCTTACCTTTATGTTTTCAATGAGTTTTTCATCTTCTGGCACACTGGGGTTAATTGCAATGACAATGCCATCATACCCATTGTTAATCAAATTTACCATTGAACTTTTCATTCCAGGCAAAAGATGCAAAGTTAGGAACAGAATAACGTTCAGACTGAGCACCATTTTTGCACATGTTACAATAAACCTATTGGAAATGTAAGGAGAGTATTTATGTATCTGTTAACTCAGGGATATGACTCTAGGCCCAAATGTTTGCATAAATATATTATTAAAATACCTCCATGAACTCCCTTATCTTATTGTAAAGAGTTCTTTAATTGTTAAGGAGCAATTAACTTAATTGCTAAGCCCCTAATGGGAACTATGCTGAACATCTATGGATTATTGTTTGTGTAGTCATCATCCTTATCATAGTGGTCATTCATTATCTTTATTGTCATCACCATCAAATAGTATTAGACATTTTCCAGTCCTGGGATCTGTTTACAGAAAAGTGCTCTGTGGAAGGATAAGGAACTGAAATGAAAAGCACCATTTTGAAATGAAAATAACATGAAAAAGACATATTTAAAAAACAAAACAAAAATGAATAAATGAACTAGAGTATGAATGGCAGTGAATTAGGATTTCTATTTTTCCTTTAGATGGGATTCATATAAGCGCAGTGGTTGGGAATAGCTGTGGGTCAAGGGGGAAATGGGTTTTTTTAGTTACTTTCTGTGATGACTATTTGTGTAGTTCAGTTTTCAAATAGCACTGAATACTTTATAAGTCTTCATATAACTTAAAAACTTAATATGCTTCAATTAGATTTCTTTTTTGGATTGAACACAAATCTGTCAATATTCCTTATCTGGAAATAGCTGCACACATAACACTGTGAGCTGGCTTCAGAGTCAGATGAATCTAAACCTGACTCTTGCTTTGGTCATTTAGCAGTCATGTGAGTTATAGTTGATGTACAATATTATGTAAGCTTCAGGTATACAGCATAGTGATTCATAATTTTTAAAGATTATATTACTTTTATGGTTATAAAATATTTTCTACATTCCCTTTGTTGTACAATATATCCTTGTAACTTATTTATTTTATACATAGTAGTTTGTACCTCTGTTCTGCTGAAAGATTTATGGTCTGCTGAAACATTTTCATTTTCAGGCCCGGAGGACTGACCAGTCAAATAACCACTCTACACTTTAAGCAAGAAATAAGGTAGGTTATTATGTTAGTAGTAACAGTATGAGGACAAGTAACATAGAAATAGTTATATATGCATATATATTCCCTTTGTTGTACAATATATCCTTGTAGCTTATTTATTTTATACATAGCCGTTTGTATCTCTGTTCTGCCAAAAGATTTATGATCTGCTGAAACACTTTCAGTTTCAGGTTCAGAGGACTGACCAGTAAAATAACCATTCTACTCTTAAATAAGCAAGAAATAAGGAAGGTTATTATGTTAGTAATAAGTTACAGTATGAGGACAAGTAATATAGAGATAATTATAGATACATATGTACATCACCAGGGGGCTTCCCTGGTGGCTCAGATGGTAAAGAAAATGCCTGCAATGCACGAGACCTGGGTTCAATTCCTGGTCTGGAGAAGGGAATGGCAACTCACTCCAGTATTCTTGCCTAGAGAATTTCATGGAGCCTGGCAGGCTCCAGTCCATGGGATTGCAGAGTCAGACATGACCAAGCGACTAACACACACATATACATCGCCACAAGAAATATGTGTGTGTGTGTCTGTGTGTGTATACACACATACATCACCAAATTAGAAAAGCTTCTACATCTAGTTATCCAGTTTGGAGTGCCAGTTGGAAGATCCACAAGTAGTATAGCAAAAAACAAATATATATATCACCAAACTGGGGACATACCTACATCCAGATTCAGGCAATGCTGGAAGACCCTGGAATAGCACTCTGGAGTCCTCAATTGAGAGGTCCAGGCAGTGTGTACACCCACATGTGAGACTTCAAGGTGCCGTCCAAAGGAGTCCTGCTTTTATTGTCAAATCACAGGCTGATAATCATCATGTAAATATACAATTCTGACTAATAAGCTAAATGCTGACATCTCTAGTCATAAGTCTCAGAAAGTTCACTGATCCCTGGGAGCTGGCCAGATTCTCAAGGCTCAGGAAACTTCGTGACTCATTCCATTCCTTATGACTTATTCCCTTCCTTATCTGTTTGTTCCCAAGAACTGCTTTCACCATTTCTGCTAATTAGCAGCTTGTTGTGTAACTCCTTTCGGGGTCTCTGTTCAAAGGCCATTGCCTCTGAAGTCTGAACAAGACTACTTCTATTACTTTCCCCAGCATTGTTTAGACCGAAGAGCATAAGAATAAGGAAAGATCTCTCTAGCAGTTTTTCTAATGCATTAAGATAGATAACATTTCCATATGGTTGATAAGAACAATACAATCAAGATTATCAACAGTGGGTTAAACAATGCAGAAAACAGTTTGGCTCAGTGGGAGACTGAGAAAAGAAAATGTCCCACCAAGAATGAGAAGTATGCTTTTGGACATTAATACCTACATCCATTAATTTGTTAGCTGCAGTAATAGTAACAATAAAATGTTCTAATAAAGTACAGTGATGCTTATTTATAAATTCATTTTATAAATTTGTAATTCTTTGCTGCTTCTAGGATTTTATGTAGGGGTTCTAATGGTAAGCTAATATTGGGGACAGGTAAAGTAGGAATTAACATTTGAGTCCACAACAGTTGTTCTTTTACAGAAGAGCAATAGTATGTGGTTCTTTTCTTATATAAATGTGTGCTAAACATCCTGAAAATGGAACTTCTAGCTGATAATTAGAGATTGTGTTTAAATCATTGATTATAACATAAATAAATTGGAAAGCGACTTCAAGAAGTATAAAATCTTATAAAATAAGATTGAGGAAAAATAGTCCATTTGATCAAGTTTTCTAATAAGCAGAATTCCCAGATACAAGAAGTCTGGCCACAAAGTAGTCCCTTGGCAGCTCTCTCACAGTCCGTTAATAAGTGGGTGTGGTTATTGAAATCCAAAGAGTTTTCTTTGAAATGGGGTAACCAATATTCTTTTCCAAAGGCAATGGTACATTATAATGCAATATAGTCCCAATGCACCAAGCATTCTCACATCTAGCTTTTCCTTCAGGGATTAATATATAATGATCTTTAGGTATTCGTTCTTTAAATATTTTTCTCTAAGCATATACATTGGTAGACATTAATATTTCTTGGGCTTTATCCTTTTGAACAAGGTAATACAGTGTTTGCTTAGAACACATAGTCCAATTAAACTTTTAAATTATATGTACAGTTTGAGCTAATCTATTAAAGAAGCATTGAACAATTGTAAGAAACTTTTATCATAATCTTAACTAAGCTAATATGGTTTGAAAGTAGTAGGTATCCATTTAGCATTAATAGTTAAAGCTTGGGCTATATCTTTATCAGTGTGTTATAATCTAGATGCTAAAGTCTCTACATTCATAGAATTCACTAAGCCTATCACAGTGCCAGTAGTCCCTAATAGAATATCATACCATGCTCATTTTATTTGCATTTAGGTGGAATGGGAAAGGTTATATTAAAATGTAGCATTAATTTCTGGTAATTAATTGGGTTAATTACCATGTACCAAGACCTACTTGTGTACATGACTGAGGAATCTTAACAAATAAATGAAATAAAATATTGGATGAGAATCTAAGACAGTAACAAGATCCATCGAGGTGCCTCTTCCATTACTCTGTGAGTTATTAAACCATATCAACAAGAAAACTTGTGTTAAAGGTACCTTTTGTGTAATATTTCAATTGTATAGATGTAGAGTAGTAGTGTTTTTACAGTAATTTACAATACTTTATTGGGAAGATTCGCTGGAGGAGAGCATGGCAACCCACTCCAGTATTCTTGCCTGGAGAATCCCCATGGACAGAGGAGCCAGGCAGGCTACCGTCTATGGGGTTGCAAAGAGTTGGACACAACTGAGCAACTAAGCACAGCACATAATACTTTGTACTCATTGTTCAACAGTATTGTTGGAAGGAATTTCTGATATACTACAGCATACTATGGGCTTCCAGGTGGCACTAGTGGTAAAGAACCCCCTGCCAATTCAGGAGACGTAAAAGATGCAGGTTTGATCCCTGGTTCAGGAAGATCTCCTGAAGGAGGGCATGGTGACCCACTCCAGTATTCTTGCCTGGAGAGTCCCATGGACAGAGGAGCCTGGTGGGCTACAGTCCATATGGTTGCAGAATCAGACACGATTGAAGTGACTTGACACACACACAGGTTTTCCTTCTAAGTGGAAAGCGTCTTTTAATTTCGTGGCTTCTGACATTGTCCACAATGATTTTGGAGCCCAAGAAAATAAAATCTGCCACTGTTTTCACTTTTTCCCCATCTATTTCCCATGAAGTTATGGGACTGTATGCCATGATCTTAGTTTTTGGAATATTGAGTTTTAAGTGAGCTTTTTCATTCTCCTATTTCACCTTTATCAAGAGGCTATTTAATTCCTCTTCATTTTATTCCATTAGGGTGGTACCATCTGCATATCTGAGGTTGTTGATATTTCTCCCCAAAATTTTGCTTCATCCAGCCCGGCATTTCACATGATGAACTCTGCATGTAAATTAAATAAGCAGGTTGATGACATACAGCCTTGACGAACTCCTTTCCCACTTTTGAACCAGTCCTTTGTTACATGTCTGGTTCTAACTGTGGCTTCTTGACCTGCATACAGTTTTCTCAGGAGGCAGGTAAGTTGGTCTGGTATTCCCATCTCTTTAAGAATTTCTACAGTTTGCTGTGATTCACAGAGTCAAAGGCTTGAGTGTAGTCAATGAAGCAGAAGTAGATGTTTTCCTGGAATTCCCTTGCCTTCTCTGTGACCCAACGGCTGTTGGCAATTTGGTCTCTAAATTGGCAATTTGGCAATTGGTTGGCAGTTTTGCCTTTTCTAAATCCACAAAGCTCTAATATTTTGGCCACCTGATGTGAAGAACTGACTCATTGGAAAAGTCCCTGATGCTAGGAAAGATTGAAGGCAGGAGGAGAAGGGGACGACAGAGGATGAGATGGTTGGATGGCATCACTAACTCAATGGACGTGAGTTTGAGTAAACTCTGGGCGTTGATGATGGACAGGGAGGCCTGGCGTGCTGCAGTCCATGCGATTGCGAAGAGTTGGACCTGACTGAGCAACTGAACTGAACTGACTGTATATCTGGAAGTTCTCAGTTCAGAGCCTTGAGGGCTTAATAAAATTATAAGAGAAAAAGAAGTCGTAGAGCATACAGAAACTTGAGCCTACAGGTAACTAGTGTCCACCCCTGACCAAACAGGTTTTGTCCAAAAAAAGTCAGGTAGAATGGGACAGTCTTTGTTTGCAGAGCAGGCGAAGTTATCCTGATATAACAAGTTGAATTTCTCCATCTAAAGTTTCCATTTTTGTGTCCCTCTGATCATAGCATAGATACTGGGTTTGAGGCTTGGTTTGTGATCCACATTACAGTTAGACTTTCAAAAACAATCTATACTCAAGAATAACAATGGTTTAATGGAATATGTTTACATCTTTCTTGTCCAGGGATCATTTCTTACATGGTGCTATCCTTCCCCTGAGCAATTACACCAGCAGGTATGGGAGGACCGTTAGGTTACTTCACACAAACTGTAGCTAAATTTGAGTTACATTCATTTGTGGATCCAACTCCTCCACCTCCTTGAACAGTTAACAAAGTGAGAGGTTCTCCTTTTTTTTTTTTTAATTTTTCAATAAAGTAGGGGAGAATAAAAATTGACTCTACATGTTTATTAATAAATAAATCATTACTTTCATGCCATAAAACTATTTTAATATCTCCCTGATAATCAGGGTCACTTACTCCCCCTTAAACACAAATACCTTTAAGGGCTAAACTAGATCATTCTTTAATTAGTCCAAAGTGTTCAGGAGGTATCTTTATGCCAATACCAGTCTATATAGCACAAATTATTCTTTTTGTAAGTCTTTGTTCAGTTATAGAGTACAAATCAAGCCCTGTGACCTCAGGAGTGGCTCAAAAAACAATTAATTAAACTTGATGAGGGCTTTTATAAAAACTAGAGAACTAACTTGAATACTGTCTTCAACATCTTGAATAACAGACCTATAGGGGAACCTGAAACTCTGCTAATGAGAATGACTATACCAAATCTACAATTCATTGAACAACATTCATCCAGAACCAACTGAATATTAATCTTTTAGTAAAAGGTGATTTTTCCATTCCTTGGAGCATTAGCATTGAGTTACACAAATCTTCTAAATATTGACACATTTTATCTCCAAGCCACAAGCTGATAATCATCAGCTTAAGTGCAAATATGCAACTTTGGCTGTTATGTTAAATGCTGCCATCTCTAGTTGAAAGTCTCAGCATGTTCACTCATTCCTGGGAACTGGCCAGATTCCCAAGGCTGAAGAAGCTTCATGACTTATTGCTTTTCTTATCTGTTGGTTCCCAAGACCTACTTTCACCATGTCTGCTGGTTAGCAGCTTAATATGTAACTCCTTTCAGGATCTCTGTTCAGCCAAAGGCCTATTTTTGCCTTTGAAGCCTGAACAAGGGTACTTGTGATAATTTCCCCAATAGTCTCTTAATCCCACATCCCTATCTTGTCTGACCCTTCTTCCCTGTTCCTGCTGGTAATTATTAGTTCTCTGTATCTGTGACTCTGTTTCTTCTTTGTTATATTCACTAGTTTGTTGTATTCTTTCTATTTCATATGTAAATGAAATCATGCAGCATTTGTCTTTCTCTGACTTATTTCACTTAGCGCAATACACTCTAGGTCTATCCATGTTGTCACAAATGGCACAATTTCATTCTCTTTTATGACTGAGTAATAGTCCATTACATATTTATACCACAACTTCTTTACCCATTCATTTATTAATGGGCACTTAGGTTGCTTCCATATCTTGGCTTTTGTAAATAATGCTGAACATAGGGGTGAACATAGGGATACATATATCTTTTCTTTTCTTTTTTTCCATTTATTTTTATTAGTTGGAGGCTAATTACTTTACAATATTGTAGTGGTTTTTTGCAATACATTGACATGAATCAGCCATGGATTTACATGTATTCCCCATCCCAACCCCTCCTCCCACCTCCCTCTCAATCCCATCCCTCTGGGTCTTCCCAGTGCACCAACCCTGAGCACTTGTCTCATGCAACCAATCTGGGTTGGCGATCTGTTTCACACTTGATAGTATACTTGTTTCAGTGCTATTCTCTTAGAACATCCCACCCTCGCCTTCTCCCACAGAGTCCAAAAGTCTGTTCTATACATCTGTGTCTCTTTTTCTGTTTTGCATATAGGGTTATCATTACCATCTTTTTAAATTCCATATATGTGTGTTAGTATACTGTATTGGTCTTTATCTTTCTGGCTTACTTCACTCTGTATGATGGGCTCCAGTTTCTTCCATCTCATTGGAACTGATTCAAATGTATTCTTTTGAATGGCTGAGTAATATTCCATTGTGTATATGTACCCAGCTTTCTTATCCATTTGTCTGCTGATGGGCATCTAGGTTGCTTCCATGTCCTGGCTATTATAAACAGTGCTGCGATGAACATTGGGGTACACATATCTCTTTCAGATCTGGTTTCCTCAGTGTGTATGCCCAGGAGTGGGATTGCTGGGTCATATGGCAGTTCTATTTCCAGTTTTTAAAGGAATCTCCACACTGTTCTCCACAGTGGTTGTACTAGTTTGCATTCCCACCAACAGTGTAAGAGGGTTCCCTTTTCTCCACACCCTCTCCAGCATTTGTTGCTTGTAGACTTTGGATAGCAGCCATTCTGACTTGCATGTAATGGTACCTCATTGTGGTTTTGATTTTCATTTCTCTAATAATGAGTTATGTTGAGCATCTTTTCATGTGTTTGTTAGCCATCTGTATGTCTTCTTAGGAGAAATGTCTGTTTAGTTCTTTGGCCCATTTTTTGATTGGGTCATTTATTTTTCTGGAATTGAGTTGCAGGAGTTGCTTGTATATTTTTGAGACTAATTCTTTGTTGTTCCATTTGCTATTATTTTCTCCCATTCTGAAGGCTGTCTTTTCACCTTGCTTATAGTTTCCTTTGTTGTGCAAAAGCTTTTAAGTTTCATTAGGTCCCTTTTGTTTATTTTTGCTTTTATTTCCAATATTCTGGGAGGTGGGTCATAGGGGATCCTGCTGTGATTTATGTCAGATAGTGTTTTGCCTATGTTCTCCTCTAGGAGTTTTATAGTTTCTGGTCTTAACATTTAGATCTTTAATCCATTTTGAGTTTATTTTTGTGTATGGTGTTAGGAAGTGTTCCAGTTTCATTCTTTTACAAGTGGTTGACCAGTTTTCCCAGCACCACTTGTTAAAGAGGTTGTCTTTTTTCCATTGTATATCCTTGCCTCCTTTGTCAAAGATAAGGTGTCCATAGGTTCGTGGATTTATCTCTGGGCTTTCTATTTTGTTCCATTGATCTATATTTCTGTCTCTGTGCCAGTACCATACTGTCTTGATGACTGTGGCTTTGTAGTAGAGTCTGAAGTCAGGCAGGTTGATTCCTCCAGCTTCATTCTTCTTTCTCAAGATTGCTTTGGCTATTCGAGGTTTTTTGTATTTCCATTCAAATTGTGAAATTATTTGTTCTAATTCTGTGAAAAATACCGTTGGTAGTTTGATAGGGATTGCATTGAATCTATAGATTGCTTTGGTTAGTATACTCATTTTCACAATATTGATTCTTCCAATCCATGAACATGGTGTATTTCTCTATCTATTTGTGTCCTCTTTGATTTCTTTCATCAGTGTTTTATATTTTTCTACATATAGGTCTTTTGTGTTTTTAGGTAGATATACTCCTAAGTATTTTATCCTTTTTGTTGCAATGGTGAATGGTATTGTTTCCTTAACTTCTCTGTTTTCTCATTGTTAGTGTGTAGGAATGCAAGGGATTTCTGGGTGTTAATTTTATATCCTGCAACTTTACTATATTCATTGATTAGCTCTAATAATTTTCTGGTAGAATCTTTAGGGTTTTCTATGTAGAGGATCATGCCGTCTGCAAACAGTGAGAGTTTTACTTCTTCTTTTCCTAGCTGGATTCCTTTTATTTCTTTTTCTGCTCTGATTGCTGTGGCCAGCACTTCCAAAACTATCTTGAATGGTAGTGGTGAGAGTGGGCACCCTTGTCTTGTTCCTGACTTTAGGGGAAATGCTTTCAGGTTTTCACCATTGAGGATAATGTTTGCTGTGGGTTTGTCATATATAGCTTTTAATATGTTGAGGTATGTTCCTTCTATTCCTGCTTTCTGGAGAGTTTTTATCATAAATGGATGTTGAATTTTGTCAAAGGCTTTTTCTGCATCTATTGAGATAATCATATGGTTTTTATCTTTCAATTTGTTAATGTGGTGTATTACATTGATTGATTTGCAGATATTAAAGAATTCTTGCATTCCTAGGATAAAGCCCACTTGGTCATGATGTATGATCTTTTTAATATGTTGTTGGATTCTGTTTGCTAGAATTTTGTTAAGGATTTTTGCATCTATCTGCATCATTGATATTGGCCTGTAGTTTTCTTTTTTTTGTGGCATCTTTGTCTGGTTTTGGAATTAGGGTGATGGTGGCCTCATAGAATGAGTTTGGAAGTTTGCCTTCTGCAATTTTCTGGAAGAGTTTGAGTAAGATAGGTGTTAGCTCTTCTCTAAATTTTTGGTAGAATTCAGCTGTGAAGCCATCTGGTCCTGGGCTTTTGTTTGCTAGAGGATTTCTGATTACAGTTTTGATACCCGTGGTTGTGATGGGTCTGTTAAGATCTTCTATTTCTTCCTGGTTCAGTTTTGGAAAGTTATACTTTTCTAAGAATTTGCCCATTTCTTCCAAGTTGTCCATTTTATTGGCATAGAGCTGTTGGTAGAAGTCTCTTATGATCCTTTGTATTTCAGTGTTGTCTGTTGTGATCTCTTCTTTTTCATTTTAAATTTTGTTGATTTGATTCTTCTTCCTTTGTTTCTTGATGAGCCTGGCTAACGTTTTGTCAATTTTATTTACCTTTTTAAAAAACCAGCTTTTAGCTTTGTTGATTTTTGCTATGGTCTCTTTAGTTTCTTTTTCATTTATTTCTGCCCTAATTTTTAAGATTTCTTTCCTTTTAGTCACCCTGGGGTCCTTCATTTCATCCTTCTCTAGTTGCTCTAGGTGTAGAGTTAGGTTATTTATTTGACTTTTTTCTTGTTTCTTGAGGTAAGCCTGTATTGCTATGAACCATCCCCTTAGCACTGCCTTTACAGTGTCCCATAGGTTTGGGTTGTGTTTTCATTTTCATTCGTTTCTATGCATAGCTTGATTTCTTTTTTGATTTCTTCTATGATTTGTTGATTATTCAGAAGCATGTCATTTAGCCTCCATACATTGGAATTTTTAATAGTTTTTTTTCCCTGTAATTGAGATCTAATGTTACTTCATTGTGGTCAGAAAAGATGACTGGAATGATTTCAATTTTTTTGAATTTGCCAAGGCTAGATTTATGGCCCAGGATGTGATCTATTCTGGAGAACGTTCTGTGTGCACTTGAGAAAAAGGTGAAATTGGTTGTTTTGGGGTGAGTTGTCCTATAGATGTCAATTAGATCTGGCTGGACCATTGTGCCATTTAAAGTTTGTGTTTCCTTGTTGATATTCTGTTTGGTTGATCTATCCATAGGTGTGAGTGAAGTATTAAAGTCTCCAACTATTATTGTGCTCTTGTTAATTTCCCCTTTCATTCTTGTTAGCATTTGCCTTACATATTGCAGTGCTCCTATGTTGGTTGCATATATATTTATAATTGTTATATCTTCTTCTTGGATTGATCCTTTGATCATTATGTAGTGTCCTTCTTTGTCTCTTTTCACAGCCTTTGTTTTAAAGTTTATTTTATCTGATATGAGTATTGCAACTCCTGCTTTCTTTTGGTCTCCATTTGCGTGAAATATCTTTTTCCAGCCTTTCACTTTCAGTCTGTATGTGTCCCTTGTTTTGAGGTGGGTCTCTTGTAGACAGCATATATAGGGGCCTTGCTTTTGTATCCATTCAGCCAGTCTTTGTCTTTTGGTTGGGGCATTCATCCCATTTACATTTAAGGTAATTATTGATAAGAATTGTCCCGTTGCCATTTGCTTTGTTGTTTTGGGTTTGCGTTTGTACAACCTTTCTGTGTTTCCTGTCTAGAGAAGACCCTTTAGCATTTGTTGAAGAGCTGGTTTGGTGGTGCTGAATTCTCTCAGCTTTTGATTGTCTGTAAAGCTTTTGAATTCTCCTTCATATCTGAATGAGATCCTTGCTGGGTACAGTAATCTGGACTGTAGCTTATTCTCTTTCATTACTTTAAGTATGTCCTGCCATTCCCTTCTGGACTGAAGAATTTCTATTGAAAGATCAGCTGTTATCCTTATGGGAATCCCCTTGTGTGTTATTTGTTGTTTCTCCCTTGCTGCTTTTAATATTTGTTTTTTTTGTGTTTTTATCTTTGTTAATTTGATTAATATGTGTCTTGAGGTGTTTCGCCTTGGGTTTATCCTGTTTGGGACCCTCTGGGTTTCTTGGCCTTGTGTGACTATTTCCTTCCCCATTTTTGGGAAGTTTTCAGCTATTATCTCCTCGAGTATTTTCTCATGGCCTTTCTTTTTGTCTTCTTCTTCTGGGACTCTTATGATTCAAATGTTGGGGCGTTTCACATTGTCCCAGAGGTCCCTGAGGTTGTCCTCATTTCTTTTGATTCTTTTTTCTTTCTTTCTCTCTGCTTCATTTATTTCCACCATTTTATCTTCTACCTCACTTATCCTATCTTCTGCCTCTGTTATTCTACTGTTGGTTCCCTCCAGAGTTTTTCTGATCTCATTTATTGCATTATTCATTTTTAATTGACTCTTTTTTATTTCTTCTAGGTCCTTGTTAAACATTTCTTGCATCTTCTTAATCCTTGTCTCCAGGCTATTTATCTGTCACTCTATTTTGTTTTCAAGATTTTGGATCAATTTTATTATCATTATTCTAAATTCTTGTTCAGGTAGATTCCCTATCTCCTCCTCTTTTCTTTGGCTTGGTGGGCATGTTTCATGTTCCTTTACCTGCTGGGTATTTCTCTGCCTTTTCATCTTATTGAGATTGCTGTGTTTGAGGTGGCCTTTCTGTATTCTGGTAGTCTGTGGTTCCTTTTTATTGTGGAGGTTTCTCCCAGTGGGTGGGGTTGGATGATTGACTTGTTGAGGTTTCCTGGTTAGGGAAGCTTGTGTCACTGTTCTGGTGGGTGGAGCTGGATTTCTTCTCTCTGGAATGTAATGGAGTGTCCAGTAGTGAGTTTTGAGATGGGTCTACGGGTTTCGTGTGACTTCGGGCAGTCTGTATATTGATGCTCAGGGCTATGTTCCTGCATTGCTGGAGAATTTGCGTGGTATGTCTTGCTCTGGAACTTATTGGCTCTTGGGTGGTGGTTGATTTCAGTGTAGGTATAGATGCTTTTGGGTGATCTCTTATTAATTAATGTTCCCTGTAGTCAGGAGTTTTCTGGTGTTCTCAGGTTTTGGGCTTAAATCTCCTGCCTCTGGATTTCAGTTTTATTCATCCAGTGTTCTCAAGTCTTCTCCAACTATACAGCACTGATAATAAACTTCTAGTTTAATGGTGAAAATATCCTCCACAGTGAGGGACACCCAGAGAGGTTCACAGAGTTACATGAAGAAGAGGAGAGGGAGGAAGGAGATAGAGATGAGCAGAAGGAGAAAAAGGGGGATTCAAGAGAAGAGAGACAGATCTAGGCAGTACTCTGTTCCCTAAGTGTTCTCCGCAGCCCAGAACACCCAAAGAGATTGGATTGAGATGAGAAGGGGGAGGGAGGAAATAGAGGTGATCTGGGGGAGAAAAAGGAGAGTCAATAGGAGGAGTGAGTAAGCAAACCAGTAATCACAGTCCTGAGTGAAAATGGGTACTGAAGGTTTGATTCTCAAATGTCCAAAATTGATATCTAATGCTGAAAAACAAAGATTAAAAATCTAGAGTAGAGGTTAGACTCTTAAAAATACAATATTAAAAAAAACAAAAACAAAAAAATTTAAGAAATACATATGAAGTTCGCTTTAAAAATAGGGTTTTTTTTTTTTTTTTTTTTGCAAGGTTATAGTGGGTTATAAAAATGAAGGAGCAATAGAGGAGTAATAGAAGACTTTAAAAAAAGAAAAGAGAAAAAAAATTTTTAATTAAAAAAATAATAAGAGTAAAAATATATCTAGGAATTTCTCTGGAGCTGTTGTGGGCAGTGTGGGTTCGGTTCAGTTTCAGATAGCTCCTTGTTCCAGCTTACACTTCTCAATATCTATAGGCCTCTTCCAGTGTAGTCAGTGTTAACTACAGGGATTTTAATCTGTTGCACCTGTCACTTCTAAAGCGGCTTTCCCTTTGTTTATTTGGCTACTGTTTGCAGGTCTCCACAGTGTCTAATTTCTGCCCTGACACAAGTGGGCGGAGGTGGTGTCTTGTTTAGGTTCGCTTGTTCAGTTGTGCTGTGGGGAGGGAGGGGCACTGCAGACAAATGTCACTGGCCTGTGTGGGGAGCACCTGCAGTGTTCTGGCCACACTGGGTTTTCCCCCCGGCTCACAGCGTGTGTGCTTTCCCCGTCTACACTGCTCAGGCTCCAGGCTGCTCTACAGGGAGCGGGCCCTGAGTTGCATGCACTTCCCAGGCCTAAGCCAGGTTCAGGTTTTCGGGTACTCCACAAAGGCACAGACTCGGTTGCGCCTGCGTTTTGTGCCTTCCCTGGTCGAGCAGCTCAGGCAGCCAGGAGCTTGACGAGCGCACTCACCCCAGGTGCAGGGTGCCTTATCCCCTCCGCGGTCCCAGCCTTGGATTTTGGCTGGTCTGGTGCGCCTTGTGTCTCTTCTGGGGAGCTGATCTCTGGCTGCGACCCTCCCGGCGGATGTTGACCATCCAGAATCCCAGGAAGTCTTTGGTTAGAAACTGGAAGCCTGTTTGCAGTTTGGTAGGGGATGCCATCTCTGGGGCCGAGTTTGCCCCTTTCCCCTCCCCCCTGCTTCCTGCCTCCGGTGGGGGATGGGCTGGTGCACAGCTGGCTAGCTCTTCTCTGGTATTCACTCAGTCCTTTGTTCTGGGAATGGGCAGGTAGTGCCTTAGTTTAGGGCTTTCCCCAGGTTAACTCTCTCTCTCTCTCTCTCTCTCTCTCTCTCTCTCTCTCTCTCTCTCTCTCGCTATCCCACAGTTTAAGTTGCTATCTCTCCTTAGCTCCCTCAGATTTCCCTCAGGGCTTTCAGGCCCCGTCCTTACCCTAAGCAATGCCGCCCGCTCCTCTCCGTTCAGCCCCCACTTGCTGCTGGTGCATGCGAGCGTCTGGGGTACTTTTCTACTGGTAGTTGCTTTTAGGCATGTAATCTGGGGGTTTTATTTATTTTTCCTCCCAGTTAGGTTTCCCTCTGAGATTCAAAAACTTTCCCCAGACCGGTGGGTGAGAGGGTTTCCTGGTGTTTGGAAACTTCCTCTATTAAGACTCCCTTCCCGGGACGGATCTCCATCCCTAACTCTTTTGTCTCTCTTTTTATCTTTTTTATTTTGTCCTACCTCCTTTCGAAGACAATGGGCTTCTTTTCTGGGTGCCTGATGTCCTCTGCTAGCGATCAGAAGTTGTTTTGTGGAGTTTGCTCAGCATTCAAATGATCTTTTGATGAATTTGTTGGGGAGAAAGTGGTCTCCCTGTCCTATTCCTCCACCATCTTATCTCCTCCCCCCATATATCTATTCTATTTCATGTTTTTCTTTTCTTTGGATAAACACCCAGGAGTGGAATTGCTCGATCATGTGGTAGTTCTGTTATTTTAATTTTTGATGAATGTTCATCCTGTTTTCCATAACGGCTACTCAGTGTTCTGTTCTTTAAGAGTACAGAAATGAGTAAAACATAGGCACTGCCTTTAAAGAACTTGAAGATTTGGGATCTGAACTCAGGTCAACCAGTTATGGGAGTCGCAAGTGGATCTGTTACGGGAAGCACACTGACTGAAACCGCCCACCCTGGTCAGGCCCTTTAGTAACCATTCGCATGAGTTGTTTTATGACAGGAGATCCAGGTAAGGAATATGGAACTAATAAGCCACCACCAACCGGAAGAGTTCGGGAAAGGTTGAAAGGAGACACCGCATGTCCGTCCACTTCCCGGAATCCCTCACTAGCATCCGTCTTGGCTGAGCGATGCGTGCACCACCAGGAAAGACTCTGAATTAGAATGATTGGCCAAAGACCACCTGGAAACTAATCCCATCACCATAAAACCTGAGACTGCGAGCCACGTGGCAGAGAGGTTCTCCTGGGTTCCCTTATCCAACTGCTGTCCACCCGGGTGCCCTTTCCCTAAAATCTCTTGCTTTGTCAGCACATGTGATTCCTCGGACAATTCATTTCCGAGTGTTAGACAAGAGCCCAGTTTCGGGCCCTGGAAGGGGTCCCCCTTCCTGCAACAGATCAGTGGTAAAGAATCTGCCTGCCAGTGCAGGAGGAGCAAGAGACACAGGTTCAATCCCTAGGTTGGTAAGATCCTCTGGGGGAGGAAATGACAACCCACTTCAGTATTCTTGCCAGGAAAATCCTATGGACGGAGGAGCCCTGTGGGCTACATTTGGTGGGTTTGCAAAGAGCTGGATATGACTTGAGTGACTGAACAGGCATGTATCCAGTTTCAGAATGTATGTTTTTAAAGTAAATGTAACATATACTACTTTTCAAAAAGGTGAATCAGAGAGTGTTGCCTAGAAAATTAGATTGAAAGCAGTTTCTTTTTGTTTACATTACAAACTAGTACAAGATCCACGTGAATGTGGATTGTTATGACCAGTTGTTATAAATAAATAGAATTTTTATCTTGTTTGAATTTTAGATTGAATGATGGAATTTTTAAAAGATTGTTTTGTCATGAATACTTCAAGTTAAGCACAAGTCTTTCAGAATTTAATTATTCATTTTTTTTTATTATTTTGAGGACAGAAAACCTTTCCAATAACAATTCTTAAGTTGAAATTGTAATGGTTAAAAGAGGTAAAAAAAATCATATTGTCACCAAATTACAAAAACTTAATCTCTAATAAAGTTTCTTTTAAAGATCTTTATTAAAAGTTATTTCTTTATTCTTTTCCTATTGTCTCTTCTCCTGAAAGATATTTTTCTGGATGCCTCACAGAAGTGTTGCAGTAATAGAAAATTATTTTTTATATATACTACCTTTCAAAGAGTTACATAAAATGAGTTAAAAGCAAATGTCATTCTTTGTAATGTGAGATATAAAGAAGGAAATGTTAACAGAATTCACTGAGAGGGTAACAGGCAGGAAGGCCAGGGGTCTCCAAATGGAGGAAATAGGCTGCAAGTGTCAGACATTTTTTATCTCTCTTAAGCAGCAGAAGGAAACAAACTATACAAATTAAAAAGGAGGTTTCTCTTGAAATACTGTGTTGCCATAATGACACCTGGTTCCACCTGAAGTTAACTATTCTCAAACCTTGAGTTAACCAATGCAATCTTCTTATGGAAATGTTTGTCTTTAAGCTATGTTAATGTACTGTGCATTTACCCTAGACTCTAATGGCTCAGAACCTACTTGACAAACCATTATGTTATACTCAGACATTGTTCCCCTAATCTATGTAAATGAAACTATTTGTATAGTAATCTGCCCTTCTACAAGATTCAAGTCAGTCGTTTTATGGCCCACTCGTCTGGTGCAAAGATTATCCCAAAATACATCTTATGGATGAGGGGCCTGGTGCCATCATGAGTTTTAAGACATTCCTTTCTTTCATTAACAGACTGCTAGTGACTATATATCATCCAGCTGAAGACTAGCAGGGGGGGTACTCTTTCTGCCCCCTTCTGATGCCTATGTCAGAAGATTTCTCTATCTCCTTTATACTTTAATAAAACTTCATTACACAAAAGCTCTGAGCGATCAAGCCTCATCTCTGGCCCCGGATTGAATTCTTCTCCTCCAGAGGCCAAGAATCATGGTGTCTTTTCGTGGTTCAGCAACAACCTTTCATCACCCGTGGGTACAGTACACTGGTTCAGAGATTTATGAACCATCACAACCTCACACACCCACTTATACTACAGTCCAACCATTCTTAGATGTCATAGTTAACAGAATTTTAGTTTTGTTCAGATGTTTTCAATTTTCACATGACTGGAATAAAGGTCACGCCTATCTCAAGCTCAGGGGTAAATCCAGGTTGATCTAAGCCCATAGTCTTCAAGTGTGGTTTGCAGACCCCTAAAGGTCTCCAAGACCCTTTCAAGAGGATCTAAAAGGTCAAAACTATTTGATGATGATACTAAGAATTTATAGTATTTGTATTTTATAAACTTGTTAACATTTGATAATTCAAAGGATGTAGATGATAAAACTTCTGGAAGCTTAACAGAAATATAAGTAGAGACACCAAACTGTACTTATAATCATTGAATTATTCACTACCGAATAAATGCAGTATAAAATAATGCCTCTTTCACTTAAGAGTGGAATTGATGAAGCAGTAAAAGTTAATTTTATTAAATTTCTAACCTTGAATACACTTTTTTATATTCTTTGTGATGATATAGCACTTTTGCTGTGTAGCAAAGTATGATGTTTGTACTCTAGGAAAACTACTTGGACAAAATGTGCAAGGTTTTCATAAACACTACTTCTTACTTGGCAAACTGGGATTATACAGATACAGATATTTGGCAAATACTTTCTCAAAATGTCATGCAGAAGAATACAACCAACAGTATTTGTTAACAGTGATAAAATTTGAGCTTTTAAAAGTTAGAATTTGGAAAACTTTTATCTGTTATTGCAACCAGCTTAAAGACTTTTCTCATAATGTTGGTAGTGGGTGGTATTAATTGATGTGAGCTTTTGATATTATATAATGAAATATGTCAACATTTATAAGACTTGCCTAACTCACTGCATCAGTATTTTCCAAGTCATCAGAGCATGATATTAAAAAATCATGCAAATGTAAAAGATCCATTCAAAATATAATATATACAAAGTGATAATAAGAGTATCAATTTACTTGATTTGTGATATTTTCTAAATCAGTGGATGTTTGAAAACACTTATTTCAGTAAATCAGTATCATGTAAAATTTAAATGCCAACTAATAAATATGTGATTTTAATAGTGTCTTTTCATTTAAGTACTCAAGAAACCCTATTAATAAACAGTAAAGTGTTTCTAAAAAGACATAATTGGCTTGCATTTTAGCCATTCTTGCCTTAACAACCAAGAAAGATTTTTTAATTGATGTTATATTTGTTAAACTTACAGATAATATGTGAGGAATAGTTTAAAAAACTTGAAAGAAGAGGAGAACCAAGGGAGGGATACCATATTAGATCACTTAATCATAGTTGTCTATCAGGAATCAATATTTGCTACTTCCCTGAAATTAATTCATTTAAGTAGTTTGATACATATATACATACACACAGATATATACACTAAAATATTGGCACAATGGGTTGAGAAGAAAATTTATAGTATAGCAAAAAAAATCACTTTGAAAATTAAATATTTTGTAATACATTATGATTAAACTTCTTTTGAAGAAAGAAATTTAGTAAAGTGGCACTTGGAAATATTTTTAAAGTATTCTATAGGCCTCAAGGGTATTTGCTATGACCAGTGTGTTCTCTTGGCAAAACTCTTAGCCTTTCCCCAGCTTAATTTTGTACTCCAAGGCCAAACTTGTCTGTTACTCCAGGTATCTCTTGATTTCCTACTTTTGCATTCCAATCCCCTATGATGAAGAGGACATCTTGTTTTGGTGTTAGTTCTAGGAGGTTTTGTAGGTGTGGATAGACCTACAAGCTTCTTTGGCATAGTAGTAGGGGCATAGACTTCAATTACTGTGATGTTGAATGGTTAGCCTTGGAAATGAACTGAGATCATTCTGTCATTTTTGAGATTACCCAACTGAATGCAGAGTTCTAGAGAGTACCAAGGAGAAATAAGAAGACCTATTTCTTTCTTATTGCAATATGAACAATGCAAAGAAATAGAGAAAAACAACAGAATGGGAAAGACTAGAGATCTCTTCAAGAAAATTAGCGGTACCAAGGGAACATTTCATGCAAAGATAGGCAACAAAAAAGACAGAAATGGCAAGGACCTAACAGAGGCAGAAGAGATTAAGAGGTGGCAAGAACACACAGAACTATACAAAAAAGATCTTAATGACTGGTTTAACCATGATGGTGCAGTTACTCACCATCCTGGTTACTAGACATCCTGGAGTGTGATGTCAAGTGGGCCTTAGGAAGCGTTACTATGAACAAAGCTAGTGGAGGTGATGGAATTCCAGCTGAGCCTTTTCAAATCCTTCAATCCAAAAAGATGATGCTGTTAAAGTGCTTCAATCAATATATCAGCAAATTTGGAAAACTCAGCAGTGGCCACAGGACTGGAAAAGGTCAGTTTTCATTCTAATCCCAAAGAAGGGCAATACCAAAGAATGTTCAAACTACCAGATAATTGCACTCATTTCACATACTAGCAAGGTAATGGTTAAAATCCTTCAAGTTAAGCTTCAGCATAATGTGAACCAAGAACTTCCAGAGGTACAACCTGGGTTTAGAAAAGGCAGAGAAACCAGAGATCAAATTGCCAACATCCACTGGATCATAGAAAAAACAAAGGAATTCCATAAAAACATCTAAATCATTGGCTACACTACAGCCTTTGACCATTTGGATCACAACAAACTGTGGAAATTCGTTAAAGAGATGGGAATACCAGACCAGCTTACATGTCTCCTGAGAAATCTGTAATGTATGTAGGTCAATAAGCAACCGTTAGAACCAGACATGAACAACAGACTAGTTCAAAATTGAGAAAAGAGTATGTCAAGGCTGTATATTGCCCTCTGCTTATTTAACTTCTATGCAGAGTGCATCATGAGAAATGCCAGGCTGGATGAATCACAAGCTGGAATCAAGATTTCCATAAAAAATATCAACAACCTCAGATATGAAGATGATACCATGCTAATGGCAGAAAATGAAGAGGAACTAAAGAACCTCTTGATGAGGATAAAAGAGGAGAATGAAAAAGCTGGCTTAAAATTCGGCATTTAAAAAACAAAGATCATGGCATGCAGTTCCATCACTTTGTGGCAAATAGATGGGGGGAAAGTGGAAAGACTGGGAGATTTCATTTTCTTGGGCTCTGAAATCACTGTGAATGGAGACTGCAGAAATGAAATTAAAAGGTGCTTCCTCCTTGGAAGAAAAGCTATGACAAAGCTAGAGAGCATATTAAAAAGCAGAGACATCACTTTGCCGACAAAGGTCCATACAATGAAAGCTGTAGTTTTCCCAATAGTCATGTAGGATGTGAGGGTTGGGCCATAAAGAAGGCTGACCACTGAAGAATTGATGCTTTTGAACTGTGGTGCTGGAGAAGACTCTGGAGAGTCCCTTAGACTGCAAGGAGATCAAACCAGTGAATCCTAAAGGAAATCAATCCCGACTATGCATTGTATGGACTGATGCAGAAGCTGAAGCTTCAATACTTTGGCTACCTGATGCAAAGAGCCAACTCATTGGAAAAGCCCCTGGTGCTGGAAAAGACTGAGGGCAGGAGGAGAAAGGGGCAACAGAGGATGAGATGGTTGGATGGCATCACTGACTCAATGGACATGAGTTTGAACAAACTCCAGGAGACAGTGAAGGAAAGGGAAGCCTGGCAAGCTGCAGTCCATAGGGTCGCAGAGTTGGACATGACTTGGCTACTGAACAACAACAACAAATAGGCATCTGGGAGACCAGTGTTTGAGGTTTATGTATGCTACTAATTTACTTTCTACACACTATGTCAATTTGTATAAGCCTCTAGTTCCTCATTTGTAACATAAATTTAGATCTACCTCTAAGACTTTTCATGGAAACTGAATGCAAATGTAAGTACTGTTTGTATATACAAAATTCTATTCAAATAGAAAGCATTTTTATATAGGCTAATAAATGGGGTGCCCATTTATTATAATAATAAATATTACCACAGGTGTATTCCATACAATAAAGCTAAGAACTCAAGTTTGGACCTTGGTCTATGAAGAGAACTCCCTGTTTGGAAGTCATACGATTTGAGTAGGTTTTAAAATATTACTGGTACATTCATGTTGAAAGTAACACATTATTTTCTGATATCAACTCTAGTAGTACAGATGCTAAAGAGATATTTTATCTGAGTTTAAGGTCCATAGTCTCCAACCATAAAACAAAATATTCTCTGTGTGATACTAATTGTTCTATATACAAATAAAATCTGCAGGAGCAGTTTTTCTTGTGGTCGGCTTTAACTTGCTAAGCTAACAGACTGGGCTCATGGCCATCAGGCAATTCTCTTGCCATTTATTCTCTTCCAATAGTTTGAAAGTTATATGCTCTATTTCTATTTGTTTACTGTGGTGTTCACTGTGGTGGACTCAATCGTTGCAGAGCAGAGCTCTAGGGTGTGTGGGTTCAGTAGTCGTTGCACGTAGGGCATGTGGAACCTTTGGTTCAGTGATTGAATCCATGTCCCCTGCATTGGCAGGCAGATTCTTAACCAATGGACCACCATCAGGGAAGTCCCCACATGTCTAAATAAGAGTTAATTTTTATTGTGTAAGTAACCTTTGTGTGTATTTACCTGTATTTTGGCTAATTCTGTTCTTAATTCCTTTTTATTTCTCAGACCCTAGATAGAAATCTAGGGTCACTTTCCTTACTCTTCAGTATATCCTTTATCATTTTTTCCCCCTCAGTTCTTGTTTTCCTGAAATATCCTTACTTCTCCCTCATTCCTAAAACTATTTTCCCTGTGTATAGTATTCTAGTTTGATAATTATTTTCTCTTAGCATAATGAAAAAATTAACTATCTTCTGCCTCCCATTTTTGTGGTTAAGAAGTTACCAGTTAGTCTAATTGTTATTTTAGGAAGCATTCTGTTTTTTGTCTCTATTTAATATTATGTCCTTTCACTGTGATGTAATTTGGAGTATACTTCATTTTATCTATCTTGTTTGGAATATTTAAAAAAATTATTTATTTTTAATGGAAGGATAATTGCTTTACATAATTTTGTTGTTTTCTGTCACATCAACAAGAATCAGCCATAGATGCACCCATGTCCCCTCCCTCCCGAAACTCCCTCCATCTCCCTCTGCATCCCTCCCTTCTAGATTGTTTCAGAGCCTGTGTTTGGGTTTCCTGAGTCATACAGCAAAAGCCCATGGCTATCTATTTTACATATGGTATTGTACGTTTCCATGTTACTCTTTCCATACATCTCACCCTCTCCCTCCTCCCCTCCCCCTGTGTCCATAAGTCTGTTCTGTATGTCTGTTTTCCATTGCTGCCTTGCAAATAAATTCATCAGTACCATCTTTCTGGATTCCATATGTATGTGTAAGTATCCAATTTATATTTCTCTTTCTGGATTACTTCACTCTGTATAACAGGCTCTAGGTTTGTCCACCTCATTAGAACTAACTCAAATGCATTCCTTTTTATGGCTGAGTAATACTCCATTGTATAGATGTACCACAGCTTCTTTATCAATTCATCTGTTGATGGACATCTGGGTTGCTTCCATGTTCTAGCTATTGTAAAGAGTGCTTCAGTGAAGACTGAAGTACATGTGTCTTTTTCATTTATGGCTTCCTCAGGGTATATGCCTAATAGTGGGATTGGTGGGTCATATGGTAGTTTTACCCCTAGTTTTTAAAGGAATCTCCATACCGTCTTCCATAGTGGCTGTATCAGTTTACATTCCCACCAGAAATGCAAGAAGGTTCCTTTTTCTCTGCACCCTCTCCTGCATTTATTGTTTGCAGATTTTTTGATGATGACCATTCTGACTGGTGAGGTGGTATCTCATTGTAGTTTTGATTTGCATTTCTTTAATAATGAGCGATGTTGAGCATTTTTTCAGTTTTTAGCCATCTATATGTCTTCCACTGTATAATCATATGGGATTCAATGTAGGTCATACCTGAATGGTCTAGTGATTTTCCCGACTTTATTAAATTTAAGTCTGAATTTTGCAATAAGGAATTCATGAGCTGAGCCACAGTCAGCTCCCAGCCTTGTTTCTGCTGACTGTATAGAGCTTTTCCATTTAGGCTGCAAAGAATATAGTCAATCTGATTTTTGTATTGACCATCTGGTAATGTCCATGTGTAGTCATCTCTTCTGTTGTTGGAAGAGGGTGTTTACTATGACTGGTGTGTTCTCTTGGTGAAACTCTGTTAGTCTTTGCCCTGCTTCATTTTGTATTCCAAAGCCAAACTTGCCTGTTACTCCAGGTATCTCTTGCCTTCCTATTTTTGCATTCCAGTCCCCTATAATGAAGAGGGCGTCTTTTTCTGGTGTTCACTCTAGACGGTCCTGTAGGTCATCATAGAATTGTTCAACTTTAGCTTCTTCAGCATTAATGGTTGGGGCATAGACTTGGATTGCTGTGATATTGAATGGTTTGCCTTGGAAATGAACGAGATCATTCTTTCATTTTTGGGATTGCACCCAAGTACTGCATTTTGGACTCTTGTGTTGACTATGAGGGCTACTCCATTTCTTATAAGGGATTCTTGCCACAGTAGTAGATATAATGGTCATCTGAATTAAATTCACCCATTCCAGTCCATTTTAGTTCACTGATTCCTAAAATGCCAATGTTCACTCTTGCCATCTCCTGTTTGACCACTTCCAGTTTACCTTGATTCATGGATGTAACATTCCAGGTTCCTATGCGATGTTGTTTTTTACAACATTGAACTTACTCCCACCTACAATCAGATCTACAACTGGGAGTCGTTTCCACTTTGGCTCTTTCTCTTCATTCTTTCTGGAGTTATTGCTCCACTCTTCTCCAGTAGCATATTAGGCACCTACCAACCTGGGGAGTTCATCTTTCAGTGTCATATCTTTTTGCCTTTTCATACTGTTAATGGGATCTTCAAGGCAAGAATACTGAAATGGTTTGCCATTCCCTTCTCCAGGGAACCACATTTGTTAGAACTCTCCACTATGACCTGTCTGTCTTGGGTAGCCCTACATGGCATGGCTCATCGTTTCTTTGAGTTAGAGAAGGCTGTGGTCCATGTGATCAGTTTGGTTACTTTTCTGTGATTGTGGTTTTATTCTGTCTGCCCTCTGATGGATAAGGATAAGACGCTTATGGAAGCTTCCTGATGGGAGAGACTTACTGTGAGGGAAACTGGATCTTATTCTGATGAGTGGGTCCATGCTCAGTAAATCCTTAATCCAATTTTTCTATTGATGAGGAGGGCTGTGTTTACCTCCTTTTTGTTTGACCTGAGGCCAAATTACTGTAGGGGTAATGATGGTAATGGTGACCTCCTTTAAAAGGACTTGTGCACACACTGTTGTATTCAGTTCCCCTGGCCCCTCAGCAGGCCACTGTCAACCCACGCCTCTGCTGGAGATTCCTGGGCATGCACAGGAAAGTCTGGCTCAGTCTCTTGTGGGGAGACTGCTCCTTTCTCCTGGTTCCTGGTGCACACAAGATTTGGTTTTTGCCCTCCAAGAGTCTGATGCCTTTCATCAGTGTCTTATAATTTTCTGTATACAGTTCTTTTGTTTCCTTAGGTAGGTTTATTCCTAGATTTTTGTTGTTGTTGTTGCAATTCTGAATGGGATTGATTCCTTAATTTTTCTCTCTGATTTTTCATTTTTAATATAGAGGAATACAAGTGATTTCTGTGTATTAACCTTGTCCTGAGAATTTGCTAAATTCACTGATCAGGTCTAGTGATTTTCTGATAATTCTTTTGGGTTTTCTATGTATAGTATCACATCATCTACAAATAGAGTTTTACTTCTTCTTTCCATCAGGGTTCCTTTTATTTCTTTTTCTTCTCTAATTGCCATAGCTAGGACTTCCAAAACTATGTTGAATAATAGTGGTGAGAATGGATACCCTTGTCTTGTTCCTGATCTTAGAGGGATTGCTTTCAGTTTTTCACCATTGAGAATAATTTTGCTGTGGGCTTATTATATATTGCCTTTACTATATTGAAGTAGGTTCCTTCTATGTCCATTTTTTAATGCATTTGTATCATAAATAGATGTTGAATTTGGTCAAAGGCTTTTTCTTCATCTATTGAGATGATTACATGGTTTTCATCTTTCAATTTGTTAATATGGTGTATCACATTGATTTGTGTATATTGAAGAATCCTTGCATCTCTGGAATAAACCCAAATTGATCATGGTATATGAGTTTTTTAATGTGTTGTTGAGTTCTGTTTGCTAAAATTTTGTTGAGGATTTTTGCATTGATGTTCACCAGTGATATTGGCCTGTAATTTTATTTTTTGTGTGTTGTCTTTGCCTGGTTATGGTATCAGGGTGATTGTGGTCTCGTAGAATGAGTTTGGAAGTGTTCCATCTTCTGCAATTTTCTGGAAGAGTTTCAGATAAATAGACATTAGCTCTTCTCTAAGTGTTTGATAGAATTCCCCTGTGAAGCCATCTGGCCCTGGGCTTTTGTTTTCTGGGGGATTTTTGATCACAGTTTCGATTTCAGTGTTTGTAATTGACTTGTTCATAATTTCGGTTTTTTTCTTGGTTCAATCTTGTGAGTGAAAGGTTGCTGCTGAACGATAAGACACCAGGATTCTTGGCCTCTGGGGATGAATTCAATCCGGGGCCAGAGACGAGGCTGGATCACTCAGAGCTTTTGTGTAATAAAGTTTTATTAAAGTATAAAGGAGATAGAGAAAGCTTCTGACATAGGCATCAGAAGGGGGCAAAAGAGTACCCCCATTGCTAGTATTAGCAATGGAGTTATATACTCTCCAATAAATCCAAAGAATGTCTGGGGGTTGTAAAGACCTCCCCAGACCTACTCCCATAATTTACATTTTAAGATAACAGAGTTGGTCAGAAGGTTTAATCCAAAGATTGTCCTCAGGCAAGATACATCCTTGTAAAGACCAGACCTACTCCCATAATTTATGTTTTAAGATAACAGAATTAGCCAGAGAGTTTAATCCAAAGATTGTCCTCAGGCAAGATACATTATTGTTATATAGTCACTCACAATCTGTTAGTGAAAAGAAAGGAATGTCATAAAACTTAGAATGGCACCAGATAATTCATCCCTGGCCATAAAATTGACTTGAATCTTGTAGAAGGGCAGATTACCAACAAATAGTTTCATTTACATAGATTAGGGAACAATATCAGAGTAAGTAGGTTAGGCCATTTGGGAACCAACTTGAAGATAGAGTCATAGTTTAAGACAACATTTCCATAAGAAAAAGAAACGAATTGGTTAACTCAAGGTTTGAGAGTAGTTAGCTTCAGGTGAAACCAGGTGTCATGGCAACACAGCATTTTAAGAGAAACCTCCTTTTAAATTTGTATAGAGAAGAAAAAAATATCGCTGGTTTGTTTCCTCCTGCCGCTTAAGAGAGATAAAAATGTCTGGCACTTGCAGCCTCTTTCCTCCGTTTGGAGACCCCTGGCCTTTCTGCCTGTTACCCTCTCATGAGGTTGAAGTTTTCTAAGAATCTGTCCATTTCTTCTATGTTGTCCATTTTATTAGCATATAGTTGCTCATAATATTATCTTATGATCCTTTGTATTTCTGTGCTGTCTATTGTAACCTCTACTTTTTCATTTCTAATTTTGTTGATTTGATTTTTCTCCCTTTTTTTCTTGTTGAGTCTGGCTAGTGGCTTGTCAATTTTGTTTATCTTCTCAAAGAACCATCTTTTAGTTTTATTAATCTTTGCTATTGTTTCCTTCATTTCTTTTTCATTTATTTCTTCTCTGATCTTTATGATTTATTTCCTTCTGCTGACTTTGGGTTTTTTTTTTTTGTTCTTTTCTCAGCTGCTTTAGATGTAGAGTTCAGTTTTCTATTTGACGCTTTTCTTGCTTCTTGAGGTAGCATTGTATTGCTATTAACTTCCTTCTTAGAACTGCTTTTGCTGAATCCCATAGGTTTTGGGTCACCATGTTTTTGTTGTCATTTGTTTCTAGGAATCTTTTGATTTCCCTTTTTATTTCTTCAGTAACCTCTTCCTTATTTAGTAATGTGTTATTTAATCTCCATGAGTTTTTGTTTGTTACAGGTTTTTTCCCCCTGTAATTGATATCTAGTCTCATAATGTTGTGGTCAGAGAAGATACTTGATATAATTTCAACTTTTTAAAGTTTACTGAGGCTTGATTTGTGGCCCAAGATGTGGTCTATCCTGGAGAATGTTACATGTGCACTTGAGAAGAAAATGTATTCTATTACATTTGGATGGAAAGTCTGGAAGATATCTACTAGGTCCATTTGGCCTAAAGTTTCATTTAAGGTTTATGTTTTCTTATTGATTGTCTATTTTGATGATCTGTCCATTGGTGTAAATGGGATGTTAAAGTCCCCTACTATTATTGCATTACTGTTGATTCCCCCTCTTATGCCTGTTAGTGTTTGCCTTACGTATTGATGTGTTCCTATGTTGGGTGCATAAATATTTACAATTGTTATGTCTTCTTCTTGGATTGATCCCTTGATCATTATGTAGTGTCTTTCTTTGTCTCTTATAATATTCTTTATTTTAAAGTCTTATTTTGTTTTGGTTTCCAATACCACAGTTCAAAAGCATCAATTCTTTAGCACTCAACTTTCTTTATGGTCCAACTCTCACATCCACACATGACTGCTGGAAAAACTATAGCTTTGCCTATATGGATCTATGTTGACAATGTGATGTATCTGTTTTTTAATACAGTGTCTGGGTTTGTCATAGCTATTTTTCCAAGGATCAAGAGTCTTTTAATTTCATGGCTGCAGTCACTGTCTGCAGTGATTTTGGAGCCCAAGAAAACAAAGTCTTTCACTGTTTCCATTGTTCCCCCATCTATTTGCCATGAAGTGATGGGTCCAGATGCCATGATCTTAGTGTTTTGAATGTTGTGTTTTAAGGTAGCCTTTTCACTCTCCTCTTTCACCTTCATCAAGAGCCTCTTTAGTTCATCTTTGCTTTCTGCCATAAGGGTTGTGTCTTCTGTATATCTGAGGTTATTGATATTTCTCAGTGTCACTAGAGGCAAGCTTCATCATGACCACTGTAGCAAGCATTCTTTCTGAAGGATTGTTTCCTGACACTGTCAAGTCTTGGAGTAAGCAGAGAGTATATAGTTTGAAACCAAGCTTTAACCTCTTCTCTCTCTTTTTTTAACCCCATTTATGAAAAGTAGGCTGTGTTTTGAGAGATGTTTTAGGGATTCCACTTATTTGTTGAAATTCTACTCTTTCATTCATTTCTTTAACATATTTAATTTTTTCTCTAAATTTATTGTTCATATTTTTCTTTTTTTATATAAACACTTGTGTTTTTTTTTTTAAATTTGTATTTATTTATTGTTTGGTTGTGCTGGATCTTCATTGCTCTATATGGGCTTTCTCTACTTGCATTGAGTGGGGACTACTTTTAGTTGCAGTGCATGGACTTCTTATAGCTGTGGCTTCTCTTGTTGTGGAGCATAAGCTCTAGAGCACACAGACTTCAGCAGTTGTGGCACATGGACAGTTGCTCTGCAGGATGTGGGATCTTCCCAGATCAGAGATTGAACCCATGTTCCCTGCATTTGCAAGAAGATTCTGTCCATACCACCAGGGAAGTCCATAGTTCATATTTTTCTGATTCTTTGCACAGCTCACCATTTTTTCTTATTATATCCTTGACATTGTGCTTGAAAGCACCCTAGAGATAGGGTTAAGTATTGCTTTCTCCAAGAAAAGGCATGCCCTTTGTTTTTTAAGGAGTCTACCTGAGTCAGGAATGGGTTGTAGTTTGGGGTAATTAGAATTCATGTGTACTTTGAAATATCTTGAGAATCAGATCTATTCTGTGTGTATTACAGCAGTTTCCTTCTAAAAAGGATTTTGGGAGTCTAAGCATCATGAGACTTTCTGCTGTTAAGCACAGCCACCAGCCTCTTGTTCTGTTCAGGCTCCACAGAAGTCCCATGGAACAGAACTGGTAGAGGAATGGAAGAATTACCTCTGTATTTGGGACTCATACAGATTACAGTCTATCACACCAGCATGTGTAGTTCATAAAGGCACTACTAGCTTCTTACTTCAGCAGAATCCCTCTGCCTGACATAGACCTTATCCTGTGCCAATGCTCCTATGGATAACTTTTCCTCTGAAATTTAATTCCTTTAGATGTTTTTGGATCTATAACTCTGAATTCTAATGTATGTATATTGGTCTGCCTGTCTGTCTCTCTCTTTGTTGCATATCTAAATATATTATTTGTGTTCAAAGAAGGAAGAGAGGTGAATTTGGATTCAGGAAAGAGTTAGGAAGATATGACTGAAGGGAACAAAGATTAAGATTGCAGAGTAGAATGATTGTGTATCTCATGTCCCCCCCCCCACACACAAACACATCAAAAATAAATCTACATTAACAATTATCACAAAATACCAGATGAAAGCTGGTGCAACAAAAAGCTTCAAGGAAGATCCCCCTGTAACCAGGTAGTATGAAAAGAAAAAAAAAAAAAAAAAAAGAATCAGGATGGACCTGCTCCCCTGGGAAGAAACTGTGAAAGAGGAGAGGTTCTCTTTCTGGGAACCCCTTTCACTGCCTGGAAGGTCCACTGGGGCAGATAGGGAGCTGGAGTGGCCTGAACTTTGCTTGAGAGACTGTACGGGTGCTGGCTTGCTGACAAACAGGGTAGAGAGAGACCAGCACTGGTGGCCGCTGTGACACTATGAAGCTTGCCAACCCGTAAATAATAGGGGTTTCAGAAGGGGAAGAAAAAGGAAAGGGAATCAAAAAGGTATTTGAAGAAACTATGGCTGAAAATTTCTCAAACCTAAAGAAAGAAACATATCCAGGCATAGGAAGCACAGAGGATCCCAAATAAGATGAACCCAGACACATCACTACATATTGTAATTAAAATGGCAGAACTTAAAGATAGCAAGAGGATTCTAAAAGCAAAAAGAGAAGAGTCAGTTATAAGTGAACTGCTGTAGGGATATTAGCTGATTTCTCTGCGGAAAATTTGCAGGCCAGAAGGGAGTGTTATGCTCAATGTCCTGAAAGGGAAAAACCTGCAACCTAGGAATCTATATCCATCAAGATTGTTATTTAGAATAGAGAAGAAGAAATAAAAGAAGAAACTAAGAATTTCTCAAACAAGCAGAAACTAAAAAAATACAGCAAAACCATTCAAGTCCATTCAGGTATGAAAAAAGAAAGCAAAAAAGAGATATGGGCTGCAAGAATCAACAGAAATGATGAAAGAAGCTATGATATTGTTAGACTTTGGTATAAAAAATATTATATAACTGTGTTTACATAGTAAAGAGCTTGTTTCTGTGACATGAAAGCCCCTATAAGACTCCAGTGGGGCTAACCTCACTCAAAAGCACTTCACAATTTTTACATTTAGTAAAGAGTTTAACAAACTGTTCATTTTTATATACATACTGGATTACTTTTGTCAGATATGCAGTGAATACTGAAAACATTTTAAAAAGAAGTATCTAGGCCTAGAACCCAGCAGTTGCCTGTTAATTACTGTTAACTGGCAAGATTTATGTAACTTTCTTAGTTTTAAGGTTACTGAACTTTGATTTAGAACTGGACGACTTGGCAAACTTCCTATAAAGATATGACAATATTTGGACTGTTAAGTGTAAATAAAGGTCTGAATGAGAGTAAATTTACTATATTTACTTTCAGTAAACAACCTCTCACTCAACCATATATAGTTTTTAAATTTATTTATTATTTTACTTTACAATATTGTATTGGTTTTGCCATACATTGACTTGAATCCTCCATGGGTGTACATGTGTTCCCCATCCTGAACCCCCCTTCCACCTCACTCCCCATCCCATCCCTCTGGGTTATCCCAGTGTACCAGCCCTGAGCATCCTGCCTCATGCATCGAACCTGGACTGGATTTTCATTTCACATAAGATAATTTACATGTTTCAATGCCATTCTCCGATATCATCCCACTCTCGCCATCGCGCACAGAGTCCAAAAGACTGTTCTTTACATCTAAGTCTCTTTTGCTCTCTTGCATACAGAGTTAATGTTACCATCTTTCTAAATTCCGTATATATGCATTAGTATACTGTACTGGTGTTTTCCTTTCTGGCTTGCTTCACTCTGTATAATAGGCTCCAGTTTCATCCAACTCATTAGAACGGATTCAAATGAATTCTTTTTAATGGCTGAGTAATATTCCATTGTGTATATGTACCACAGTTTTCTTATCCACTCATCTGCTGATGGACATCTAGGTTGCTTCCATGTCCTGGCTATTATAAACAGTGCCACGATGAACACTGGGGTACACGTGTCTCTTTCAATTCTAGTTTCCTCAGTGTGTATGCCCAGAAGTGGGATTGCTGGGTCATATGGCAGTTCTATTTCCAGTTTTTTAAGGAATCTCCACACTGTTCTCCACAGTGGCTGTACTAGTTTGCATTCCTGCTAACAGTGTAAGAGGGTTCCCTTTTCTCCATACCCTCTCCAGCATTTATTGCTTGTAGACTTTTGGATAGCAGCTATTCTGACTGGCATGATGTAGTACCTCATTGTGGTTTTGATTTTCATTTCTCTGATAATGAGTGATGTTGAGCATCTTTTCACGTTTGTTAGCCATCTGTATGTCTTTGGAGAAATGTCTGTTTAGTTCTTTGGCCCACTTTTTGATGGGGTCATTTATTTTTCTGGAATTGAGCTACAGGAGTTGCTTGTATATTTTTGAGATTAATTCTTTGTCCATTGCTTCATTTGCTATTATTTTCTCCCATTCTGAAGGCTGTCTTTTCACCTTGCTTATACTTTCCTTTGTTGTGTGCAGAAGCTTTTAATTTTAATTAGGCCCCATTTGTTTATTTATGTTTATCTTATGATCCTTTGTATTTCTTTGTTGTCTGTTGTGTTCTCTCCATTTTCATTTCTAATTTTGTTGATTTGAATTTTCTTCCTTTGTTTCTTGATGAATCTGGCTAATGGTTTGTCAATTTTATATATTTTCTCAAAGAACCAGCTTTTGGTTTTGTTGATTTTTGCTATGGTCTCTTTTGTTTCTTTTCCATTTGTTTCTCCCCTAATTTTTAAGATTTCTTTCCTTCTACTAACCCTGGGGTCCATAATTTCTTCCTTTTCAAGCTGCTTTAGTTGTAAAGTTAGGCTATTTATTTGGCTTTTTTTTGTTTCTTGAGGTAAGCCTGTATTTCTATGAACCTTCCCCTTAGCACTGCTTTTACAGTGTCCCATAGGTTTTGGGTTGTTGTGTTTTTATTTTCATTCATTTCTATGCATATTTTGATTTCATCTGTGATTTGTTGGTTATTCAGTAGCATGTTGTTCAGCCTCCATATGTTGGAATTTTTAATGGTTTTCCTCCTGTAATTGACATCTTACTGTAATTGTGGTCTGACTTAATTGTAATCTTACTGCATTGTGGTCAGAAAAGATGTTTGGAATGATTTCAATTTTTTTGAATTTATCAAGGCTAGATTTATGGCCCAGGATGTGATCTATTCTGGAGAAGGTTCCGTGTGTGCTTGAGAAAAAGTTGAAATTCATTGTTTTGGGGTGAAATGTCCTCTAGATACCAATTAGGTCTAATTGATCTATTCTATCATTTAAAGTTTGTGTTTCCTTGTTAATTTTCTGTTTAGTTGATCTATCCATAGGTGTGAGTGGGGTATTAAAGTCTCCCACTATTATTGTGCTATTGTTAATTTCCCCTTTCATACTTGTTAGCAATTGTCTTATATATTGTGGTGCTCCTATGTTGGGTGCATACATATTTATAATTGTTATATCTTCCTCTTGGATTAATACTTTGATCATTATGTAGTGTCCATCTTTGTCTCTTTTCACAGCCTTTGTTTTAAAGTCTATTTTATCTGATATGAGTATTATCATATATGAGTATGAGTATATGTGAGTATATATGAGTATATGATACTCTTGCTTTCTTTTGGTCTCTATTTGCATGGAATATCTTTTTCCAGCCTTTCACATTCAGTCTGTATGTGTCCGTTGTTTCGAGGTGGGTCTCTTGTAGACAACATATATAGGGGTTTTGTTTTTGTATCCTTTCAGCAAGTCTTTGTCTTTTGGTTGGGGCATTCAACCCATTTACATTTAAGGTAATTATTGATAAGTATGATCCCGTTGCCATTTACTTTTTTGTTTTAGGTTCACATTTATACACCCTTTCTGTGTTTCCTGTCTAGAGAAGATCCTTTAGCATTTGTTGGAGAACTGGTTTGGTGGTGCTGAATTCTCTCAGCTTTTGATTGTCTGTAAAGCTTTTGATTTCTCCTTCATATTTGAATGAGATCCTTGCTGGGTACAGTAATCTGAACTGTTGGTTATTTTCTTTCATCACTTTAAGTATGTCCTGCCATTCCCTTCTGGCCTGAAGAGTTTCTATTGAAAGATCAGCTGTTATCCTTATGGGAATCCCCTTGTGTGTTATTTGTTGTTTTTCCCTTGCTGCTTTTAATATTTGTTCTTTGTGTTTGATCTTTGTTAATTTGATTAATATGTGTCTTGGGGTGTTTTGCCTTGGGTTTAGCCTCTTTGGGACTCTCTGGGTTTCTTGGACTTGCCTCATTATTTCCTTCCCCATTTTAGGGAAGTTTTCAGCTATTATCTCCTCAAGTATTTTCTCATGGCCTTTCTCTTTGTCTTCTTCTTCTGGGACTCCTATGATTCGAATGTTGTGGTGTTTAACATTGTCCCAGAGGTCTCTAAGGTTGTCCTCATTTCTTTTAGTTCTTTTTTCTTTTTTCCTCTCTGTTTCATTTATTTCTACCATTCTATCTTCTACCTCACTTATCCTATCTTCTGCCTCCATTATTCTACTGTTGGTTCCCGCCAGAGTGTTTTTGATCTCATTTATTGCATTATTCGTTATATATAGACTCTCTTTTGTTTCCTCTAGGTCCTTGTTAAACATTTCTTGCATCTTCTCGATCCTTGTCTCCAGGCTATTTTTCTGTAACTCCAGTTTATTTTCAAGATTTTGGATCATTTTCACTATCATTATTGGGAATTCTTTATCAGGTAGACTCCCTATCTCCTCCTCTTTTGTTTGGTTTGGTGGGCATTTATCTTGTTCCTTTGCCTGCTGAGTATTTCTCTACCTTTTCATCTTGTTTAGGTTGCTGTGTTTGCGGTGGCTTTTCTGTATTCTGGCAGTTGGTGGTTCCTGTTTATTGTGGAGGTTCCTCACTGTGGGTGGGGTTAGAAGGGTGGCTTGTCAACGTTTTCTGGTAGGAAAGCTTGTGTCAGTGTTCTGGTGGGTGGAGCTGGATTTCTTCCCTCTGGAGTGCAGTGAAGTGTCCAGTAATGAGTTTTGAGATGTCACTGGGTTTGGTTTGCCTTTGGGCAGCCTGTATATTGAAGCTCAGGGCTATGTTCCTGTGTTGTTGGAGAATTCGCGTGGTATGTCTTGCTCTGGAGCTTGTTGGCCCTTGGGTAGTCCTTGGTTTCAGTGTAGGTATGGAGGCGTTTGATGAGCTCCTATTGATTAATGTTCCCTGGGGTCAGGAGTTCTCTGGTGTTCTCAAGATTTGGACTTAAGCCTCCTGCCTCTGGTTTTCAGTCTTATTCTCACAGTAGCCTCAAGACTTCTCCATCTATTCAGCACTGATGATAAAACATCTAGGTTAATGATGAAGTTTCTCCACAGTGAGGGACACCTGGAGAGGTACACAGAGTTACATGGAGAAGAGAAGAGGGAGGAGGGAGATAAAGGTGACCAGGAGGAGAAGAGGGGGAATCAAAAGGGGAGAGAGCAAGCTAGCCAATAATCACTTCCCTGTGTTCTCTCCACAGTCTGGATCCCTCAGAGATGTTCACGGAGTTGCACAGAGAAGAGAAGAGGGAGGAAGGAGACAGAGGTGGCCAAGAGGATGGGGGAAATCAAAAGGAGAGAGACAGATCCAGCCAGTAATCCATTCCCTAAGTGTTCTCCACAGCCCAGAACACACAAAGAGATTGACCGAGTTGGGTAGGCTCATTTTTTCAGTCGTGCTTTGGGGAGGGAGGAACCCTGCGAACAAATATCACTGGCGTGTGCTCACAGTGATTGAACCACACTGGGTTTGCTGCCGCTCACAGCGTGTATGCTTTCCCAGTCTACACTGCTCAGATTCTAGGTTGCTCTGCTGGGAACTGTCTGATGCAGGCCCTGGTTTGCATGCACTTTCCAGGTCTAAGCCACTCAGCTTCAGGTTCTCGGGTAATTCACAAAGGCACAGACTTGGTTGGGCCCGCGTTTTGCGTGCGTCCCAGGTCCAAGCAGCTCAGGTGACTAGGTGCTTGGCTCACGGAGTCGCCCCCAATTGAAGGCTGTGACTTATCCCCTCCCCCGTCCCAGACACTAGGTTTTCTGGGTGTACAACAATCAGTGTGTTTCTTCTGGGAAGCTGACCTCTGGCTGCGACCCTCCCGGCAGATGTCGACCATCCAGAATCTCAAGAAGTCTTGGTTAGCAAGGAAGTCTGCTTGCAGTTTGGTATCGGATGCCTCTCTGGGGCCGTGATTGACCCCTTCCGGCTCTGGCTGCCCTGCCTGCCTGTCTCTGGCGGGGCATGGGCCGGTCCGCAGCCAGCTAGCTCTGCTCAGTCCTTTGTTCTGTGAGCCTGCCTGGCAGTGTCTTAGGTTAGGGCTTTTCGTGGATAGCTATCCCACAGTCTGGGTTGCTATCTCAAGCAATTTCCCTCATATTGCCCTCAGGGCATTCAGGCCCCGGTCCTTACCCTTAGCAATGCAGTCCGCTCCTCCCTGTCCCTCCCCCTATTGCTAGTGGGGGATGCGAGATCTGGGCTGCTGCTCCGCTGGGAGTTGCCATTAGGCACATAATCTGTGGGGTTTAATTATTTATTTATTTTTCCTCCCGGTTATTTTGCCCTCTGAGATTCCAAGGCTAGCCACAGACCCAGCGGAGAGAGCGTTTCCTGGTGTTTGGAAACTTCTCTCTCTCTCTCTCTTTAAGACTCCCTTCCTGGGACAGATCTCCGTCCCTACCTCTTTTGTCGCTCTTTTTAATTTTATATTTTGTCCTACCTCCTTTCGAAGACAATGGGCCGCCTTTCTGGCTGCCCGATGTCCTCTGCCAGCATTCAGAAGTTGTTCTGTGGAATTTGCTCGGTGTTCAAATGTTCTTTCGATGAATTTGTGGGGGAGAAAGTGGTCTCCCGGTTTTATTTCTCCACCATCTTAGGACCGCCTCCCTCAACCATATTTTTAAATATGAAGCTATGTAGTTCAGTCGCTCAGTCATGTCCGACTCTTTGCGACCCCATGGACTGCAGAACATCAGGCCTCCCTGTCCATCACCAACTCCTGGAGTTTACCCAAACACATTTCCATTGAGTCGGTGATGCCATCCAACCATCTCATCCTCTGTCATCCCCTTCTCCTCTTGCCTTCATCTTTCCCAGCATCAGGGCCTTTTCAGATGAGTTGACACTTCACATCAGGTTGCCGAAGTATTGGAGCTTCAGCTTCAACATCAATCCTTCCAATGAACACCCAGGACTGAAATCCTTTAGGATGGACTGATTGGATCTCCTTGCAGTCCAAGGGACTCTCAAGAGTCTTCTCCAACACCACAGTTCAAAAGCATCAGTTCTTTGGTGCTCAGCTTTCTTAACAGTCCAACTGTCTCATACATACATGACTACTGGAAAAAACCACAGCCTTGACTAGATGGACCTGTGTTGGCAAAGTAATGTCTCTGCTTTTTAATATGCTGTCTAGATTGTTCATAATTTTCCTTACAAGGAGCAAACGTCTTTTAATTTCATGGCTGCAATCACCATCTGCATGATTTTGGAGCCCCCAAAAATAAAGTCAGCCACTGTTTCCACAGTTCCCCATCTATTTACCATGAAGTGATGGTCCCAGATGCCATGATCTTAGTTTTCTGAATGTTGAGGTTTAAGTCGACTTTTTCACTCTCCTCTTTCACTTTCATCAAGAGGCTCTTTAGTTCTTTACTTTCTGCCATAAGCGTGGTGTCATCTGCATATCTGAGGTTACTGATATTTCTCCCAGCAATCTTGATTCCAGCTTGTGCTTCATCCAGCCTAGCATTTCTCATGATGTACTCTGCATATAAGTTAAATAAGCAGAGTGACAATATACAGCCTTGACGTACTCCTTTTCCTTTTTGGAACCAGTCTGTTGTTCCATGTCCAGTTTTAATTGTTGCTTCCTGATCTGCATACAGATTTCTCAAGAAGTAGGCCAGGTGGTCAGGTATTCCCATCTGTTGAAGAATTTTCCACAGTTTATTGTGATCCACACAGTCAAAGGCGTTGGCATAGTCAATAAAGCAGAAATAGATGTTTTTCTGTAACTCTCTTGCTTTTTCAATGATCCAGCAGATGTTGGCAATTTGATCTCTGGTTCCTCTGCCTTTTCTAAAACCAGCTTGAACATTTGGAAGTTCATGGTTCACGTATTGCTGAAGCCTGGCTTGAAGAATTTTGAACATTACTTTACTAGTGTGTGAGATGAGTGCAATTGTGTGGTAGTTTGAGCATTCTTTGGGATTGCCTTTCTTAGGGATTGGAATGAAAACTGACGTTTTCCAGTCCTGTGGCCACTGCTGAGTTTTCCAAATTTGCTGGCGTATTGAGTGCAGCACTTTCACAGCATCATCTTTCAGGATTTGAAATAGCTCAACTGGAATTCCATCACCTCCAATAGCTTAGTTTATAGTGATGCTTCCTAAGGCCCACTTGACTTCACATTCCAGGATGTCTGTCTCTAGATGAGTGGTCACACCATCATGATTATCTGGGTCATGAAGATCTTTTTTTGTACAGTTCTTCTCTGTATTCTTGCCACCTCTTCTTAATATCTTCTGCTTCTTTTAGGTCCATACCACTTCTGTCCTTTATTGAGCCCATCTTTGCATGAAATGTTCCCTTGGTGTCTCTAATTTTCTTGAAGAGATCTCTAGTTTTTTCCATTCTGTTGTTTTCCTCTATTTCTTTCCACTGATCACTGAGGAAGGCTCTCTTATTTCTCCTTGCTATTCTTTGGAACTTTGCATTCAGATGGGTATATCTTTCCTTTTCTCTTTTGCTTTTCACTTCCCTTCTTTTCACAGCTATTTGTAAGGCCTCCTCAGATAGCCATTTTGCTTTTTTGCATTTCTTTTTCTTGGGGATGGTCTTGATCCCTGTCTCCTCTACAATGTCATGAACATCTGTCCATAGTTCATCAGGCACTCTGTCTATCAGATCTAGTCCCTTAAATCTATTTCTCACTTCCACTGTATAATCATAAGGGATTTGATTTAGGTCATACCTGAACGGTCTAGTGGTTTTCCCTACTTTCTTCAATTTAATTCTGAATTTGGCAATAAGGTGTTCATGATCTGAGCCACAGTCAGCTCCTGGTCTTGTTTTTTCTGACTGTATAGAGCTTCTCCATTTTTAGCTGCAAAAAATATAACCAATCTGATTTCAGTGTTGGCTGTCTGGTGATGTCCTTGTGTAGAGTCTTCTTTGGTGCTGCTGGAAGAGGGTGTTTGCTATGACCAGTTTGATCTCTTGGCAAAACTCTGTTAGCCTTTGCTCTGCTTCATTCTGTACTCCAAGGCCAAATTTACCTGTTACTCTAGGTGTTTCTTGACTTCTGACTTTTGCATTCCACTCCCCGATAATGAAAAGAACATCTTTTTTGGGTGTTAGTTCTAAAAGGTCTTGTAGGTCTTCATAGAACCATTCAACTTCAGCTTCTTCAGCATTACTGGTTGGGGCATAGGCTTGGATTACCATGATATCAAATGGTTGCCTTGGAAATGAACAGAGAACATTCTGTCATTTTTGAGACTGCATCCAAGTACTGCATTTCTGACTCTTTTGTTGACTATGATGGCTACTCTATTTCTTCTAAGGGATCCTTGCCCACAGTAGTAGATATAATGGTCATCTGAGTTAAATTCACCCATTCCATTCCATTTTAGTTTGCTGATTCCTAAAATGTCAACGTTCACTCTTGCCATCTCCTCTTTGACCACTTCCAATTTGATTGGAATTTCCAATTCCAATTTCCAATTCCAATTTGATTTAGGGACCTAACATTCCAGGTTCCTATGCAATATTGCTCTTACAACATCGGATCTTGCTTCTATAACCAGTCACATCCACAACTGGGTGTTGTTTTTGCTTTAGCTCTGTCTCTTCATTCTCTCAGGAGTTATTTCTCCACTGGTCTCCGTAGCATATTGGGCACCTACTGACATGGGGAGTTCATCTTTCAGAATTATGTCTTTTTGCCTCTTCATACTGTTCATGGGGTTCAAGAGTATTGAAGGAAAGAGTATTGAAGTGGTTTGCCATTCCCTTCTCCAGTAGATATATAGAGAGGAGAATAAATTTTATATCATAGTTTGTTGGCAGGATTTATAACTTTTAAACATTTAAATATGTGGTTCAGTTCAGTTCAGTTCAGTTCAGTCGCTCAGTCGTGTCTGACTCTTTGTGACCCCATGAGTCGCAGCACGCCAGGCCTCCCTGCCCATCACCAACTCCCGAAGTTTGCTCAAACTCATGCCCATCGAGTTGGTAATGCCATCCAGCCATCTCATCCTCTGTCGCCCCCTTCTCCTCCTGCCCCAATCCGTCCCAGCAACAGGGTCTTTCCCAATGAGTCAACTCTTCGCATGAGGTGGCCAAAGTACTGGAGTTTTGGCTTCAGCATCAGTCCTTCCAACGAACACCCAGGACTGATCTCCTTCAGGATGGACAGGTTGGATCTCCTTGCAGTCCAAGGGACTCTCAAGAGTCTTCTACAACACCACAGTTCAAAAGCATCAATTTTTCAGCTCTCAGCTTTCTTCACAGCCCAGCTCTCACATCCGTACATGACTACTGGAAAAACCATAGCCTTGACCAGAGGGACCCTTGTTGGCAAAGTAATGTCTCTGCTTTTTAATATGCTGTCTAGGTTGGTCATAACTTTCCTTCCAAGGAGTAAGCATCTTTTAATTTCATGGCTGCAGTCACCATCCACAGTGATTTTGGAGCCCGAAAAAATAGTCTGACTATTGTATCATTTGTACATAGACATAAGGGATGTACCCCTTGGCTTTGTTTTCCTCTGTGTTTTCTCCACATTCTGCCATAGTCCTTTATGGCGGCCTCTTTTCCCTAGCTTGCCCAGCTCTTTTTGTATACAGGCATCTTTGCGCTTGTTGTTTCCTCTTCCTGGAATGCCTTTTCTCTTTCACTGTTTGGTAGAATCTCTCACATGCTTCAAATCTCAATTCAAATGTTTCTTTTCTGGGGGGCTAACATGATCAGGTGACCTTTCCCTCTTCTGTGATCCTACAGATACTTTTAATTATATAGATTATATCACCTACAGTAGTGAACTTTCGAAAACAAGTTCTGATGGTATTTATCCTAGTTACCTTATGATAAAGTCTAAAATCCTTAGTGTGACTTGCAAGGCCCCCACCTCATTAAAACCCACATACTCAATTCCTCAGCCGCATTTCCTATTCTGATCACACTAGTCGACCTGAGGCTCTCTTGCCTTACTCTTTGCACATGTTGTTCTCTTTGCCTTGAACATTAGCTTTTACCCTTTTGGTGAATCTCTACTCACAGCTTAAGTTTTAGCTGAAATTTTACTCTCTTCGACTTTCCATGACCCTTAGATTAGGTTAGTTCTCCCTGATTTAAGTACCCAAAGCACTCTATGCACTAAAATAGTGTATCTGATACTATCTTTTCCTTTATACTTCTTGAGTATGTTTGCCTTGTTCACATCTATATTTCTGTTAATCAAGCATATGTCAGGTACCTAAAAGACATTTATTTGCTAAGTAGTTTTTTTTGTAGAATGAATGGAAAGATAAATTCAAACCTTCATTTTAAGAGAAACCTTCTCACTCACCTCACTCTTTCTGTGCCTCTATAATGCCATACATGGAGTGGGCACTCAGTGATATCATTATATTTCATTTTCATAAACATGTTTTCTTTATTTATGACTTATTTGCAATGGAATACTCAGATTTTTTCAGGTAAAGTTGTTCCAGTTTTATCCTTTTAAGTACTTGAATATTTTCTGTAAATACTTTATTGGATATTTAGAAAAATTTTCAGATGTCCTGGTCAGTCATCCTCAAACACATCTGCTATTTCCTCCTACTCTGCTTGTTCTAGAAGTTTGGAGACTTCTTCCCATCTAGGGTTCTGTCTAGCTCTTTATTTCTCTAGGGTGATCTCATTCAGTCTTATCAGCTGATGACTCTCAGACTTGATGTGTCTGTACTGGAAATTCCAGACATCTTTATTGGGATGGCTAATAAGTATCTCAAACCTGACATATCCTAAATAGGGTTTAAGTAATTTTTATTTCTTGACAATAACAAATTCTTATTCTCTTATAAAGAAGTAGAATGATCTTTCATCACTGTAAGTTACTTTTGCTGTATAAAGTAACAGCAAAACAAATATTATCCCCCTCCCGATGAATAAACGACAGCTTCCTACTAGGGCTTACACCTCTAAAAGCCAGCCAAGCAGCAACAGCCTAACTTCAAGGACCATACTCTGGGTTCTAGGTCAATTGATCCCTAACTGTTCCCATTTGTGATATTCCACTATTTCCTGAACTTCCTCCTGGAAACCCTGAATAATAGTGGTTTGTTTTCTTCAGAGGCTTCACCTGGAAACAAAGTTCCTTTTTGTTTAATACAGAAAAGAGTCTAATTTTGCTTTCAATTACTCAATGGAGGCCTCTTCATTTTATTCCCTTCAATAATGATGCTTCCCCAATTTTCTTCATACCATTATGGCATCATCATCTTCCACATGTAGCACATCCTATGTATCAGTAACTTTTGACAACTGTACCTTCAAAATTTGTTCTGAATCTATCCTGTAGAGCATAATGGCTAACTGTGTGAATTGAAGCCACACTAGCAGCTTTTCTATTAATACTTACTACACAAGTCACTTAAGCTTTTTGTGCTTTAACATAATAACAGTACTTATTAGTGCTTCATATAAGGAGTGGGAGGATGAACTAAATCAGTGCACACAAAGTACAGAGAACAGTGCCTGGCACATAATAAATGTCACATACAAATTAACTTTTATCATTGTGATTACCACACTCATCCAAGCTACTCTTATCTCTGCAATAAACTCATAATCAGCATACCTGCTTCCACCCTTGTCTGACCCAAATCCAGTTTCCAAATGGTAATGAGAATGATCTATTTATAAAATCAACTTTATTAAAGTATAATTTACATGCAAAAATGTTTCCATTTTTCGCACACATTTCTTTAAATTTTGAAAACTTTTACACCCATGTAACATAATCACAGTCAAGGTATAGAACATTTCCATTCTGTCAGATAGTTCCCTAGTTTCCCGTTTTAGGCAGCCCTTCTCTCCCATCCAGCCCCCAGCAACCACTAATATAATTTCTGTCAGTGTATTAGTTTATAGTTACTAAAACTTCATATAATGTAATTGCATGTTTTGTTTTTTGTTTCTTGAGTTTTTTGGTGTCTGGTTCCTTTCTGTAAGTGTGTTTTTGAAATTCATCCATATTGTGGCATGTTGTTCATTACTGTTGATTATTGAATTTCACTGTATAAAGACACTGCAATTTGCTTATCCATTTACCAGTTGAAGAGCATTTGTTTTTTCCCTCCTACTTTTTGGTTATCATGAATAAAAGTGCAGTAAACATTTGTGTAAACTCTGAGTGGGTAATAAAAATTGTTTAAAATTTTTGACTATTATTAATAAACATTTTATACCAGTCTTTTAGTGCACATGTGCACATATTATTTTGGGATATATAATTAGAAGTGGAATTTCTCAGTCACTGGGTTTATATATATTCAGCTAGACTAGATAATGCTCAAGGGTTTTCTGAAGTTTGTCTTCCAAATTTGATAAAGACATGAATCTGTATATCCAGGAAGATCAGTAAATCTTAACAAAATAAATTCAGAGATCTATGGTGAGATCCTTACAAGAGATTTTCCAGTAAGATTAATAGCTGATTCCTTATCAAAAACCATGTAGGCCAGAAGGCAGTAGGATGATTTAATGAAAATGCTGAAAGAAGAAAACCTGCCAATTTAAGAATTCTATATAGGGAAAAACTATCCCGAGGAAGTGGAAACAACCCAAATGCCCATCAAGTTGTGAATAGATAAATGAAATATGATATATTCAGGAATGGAATATTATTCAGCCATAAAAAGGAATGAATTACTGTTACATGTTGTAACATAAATGAACGTTGAAACCACGATGCCAAACTAGACACAAAGGCCATATATTTTATGATTCCATTGATATTAAATGTTTAGCATAAGTTAACAGACTGGTTCCAAATAGGAAAAGGAGTACATCAAGGCTGTATATTGTCACCCTGCTTATTTAACTTATACGCAGAGTACATCATGAGAAATGCTGGGCTGGAAGAAGCACAAGCTGGAATCAAGACTGCCAGGAGAAATATCAATAACCTCAGATATGCAGATGACACCACCCTTATGGCAGAAAGTGAAGAGGAACTAAAAAGCCTCTTGATAAAAGTGAAAGAGGAGAGTGAAAAAGTTGGCTTAAAGCTTAACATTCAGAAAACTAAGATCATGGCATCTGGGACCATCACCTCATGGGAAATAGATGGGGAGACAGTGGAAACAGTGTCAGACTTTATTTTTTTGGGCTCCAAAATCACTGCAGATGGTGACTGCAGTCATGAAATTAAAAGACGCTTACTCCTTGGAAGGAAAGTTATGACCAACCTAGACAGCATATTAAAAAGCAGAGACATTACTTTGCCAGTAAAGGTCCATCTGGTCAAGGCTATGGTTTTTCCAGTGGTCATGTATGGATGTGAGAGTTGGACTGTGAAGAAAGCTGAGCACCGAAAAATTGATGCTTTTGAACTATGGTGTTGTAGAAGACTCTTGAGAGTCCCTTGGACTGCAAGGAGATCCAACCAGTCCATCCTGAAGGAGATCAGTCCTGGGTGTTCATTGGAAGGACTGATGCTGAGGCTGAAACTCCAGTACTTTGGCCACCTCATGCGAAGAGTTGACTCATTGGAAAAGACCCTGATGCTTGGAGGCGTTGGGGGCAGGAGGAGAAGGGGACAACAGAGGATGAGATGGCTGGATGGCATCACCGACTCAATGGGCATGGGTTTGGGTAGACTCCAGGAGTTGGTGATGGACAGGGAGGCCTGGCGTGCTGCGATTCATGGGGTCGCAAAGAGCCGAACATGACTGAGCAACTGAACTGACCTGAACTGAACTCATGGTGACAGAAAGTAGCCTAGTTATTGCCAGGAGCTTGGGGGAGATGAGAAGAAATAGGAAGTGACTGCTTAATGGGAATGGGATTTCTTTCTGGGGTGATGAAATGCTCTAGTGTTAGATAATGATGATGATTGCACAACACTATGAATATATTAAACGACACTAAATTGGATTAGTTACATTTCTACATTATTATAAAAAGTAATTGTAATGACTATGTCTTCAGATGTAGATTCTTTTTTAAGACGGGCACTTGGTGTTAACTCTGGCAACAAAGTTTTTCTAATCTCAGTATTACCACATGGCTGCCAACTCAGTGTATAGTTAAGGGTTTACACTTTAATATGTTTAAACTGGTAAATTTATACCATATATTTATAGTGTTCAATTATAAATTAAATAAAATAAGTGTTCTTGAGTCCATATGACATGAATAAAAATAGGGAGAAAGAAGAAATGATAAATCTTAAAGCATTACTCTAGGAAAATTGTATAGATGATCTTATTTGCAAAGCAGAAATAGAGACACAGGTGTAGAGAACAAATGCATGGATACCAAAGGGGAATGATAGGGTGGGAGAAATTGGGAGATTGGGATTGACATGTATGAATTTTGATACTATGTATAAAATAGATAGCTAAAGAGAACCTAATGCTATCACTGGGAACTCTAATAGATGCTCTGTGGGGACCTAAATGGAAAGAAAAACTAAAAAAGAGAGGATGCATGTATATGTATGGCTGATTCATTTTACTATACAGTAGAAATTAACACAAAATTGTAAAGCAATTGTAGTCCAATAAAAATAATTTTTAAAAATAGACAAAAAATCTTAAAGCATTGCTGTTAATAAATATGGAAGGAATGAAGAAATAGAAATCATCATTAGAACGTCATGGAAATATTATTGCAGGCAAAGCCTATCTTTTCATATGCTTATTTACCACCTGTATAACTTCTTTGGTTAATATCTGTTCAGATCCTCTTGCTCACTTTTTTGAGTTGTTTATATTTTTCATGCTGAGTTACACATTCTTTATTGGACATGTGGTTTAAACCATTTCCCCCAGGTGTCTTTTCATTTTTTAGCAGTGTCTTTTGCAGAGTAAAAGTTTTCCATTTTTTATAAAGTCAATTATCACTTTTTTTTAGATCATCATACTTTTGATTTCTATCTAACAACTCATCTACAAAGCATATAGATTTTCTAATTGCTTCTCTTCTAGAAATTTTATAGTTTTATTTTTTATATTTAGATCTATCATTAAGTTTTGAGAATTTTTGTGTAAGTCCTTAGATGTGTATACAAATATTATTTCTTTTTTTGCCTATGAATGTCCAACCTTTTCAGCATTATTTGTTGAATTGCTATTTTCTCATTTAAATTGCCTTTGCTTTTTTTTTTTTTTTGGTCAAAAATCAACTGTCTATATTTGTGTAGGTCTATTTCTGGGCTCTATTCTGTTACACTGATCTTTGTGTTTGCCCTTTTGCCAATACCACACTCCTTCAATTACTGTAGTTTTATTGATTGATTGCTTAACTATGGATCAGTTTCTTTTCTCCCCTCTAGTTTTATTGAGATATCATTGGCAAATAGAATTGTAAGATATTCATTTGTTCATTAAAAATATAAATATATATGATATATAAGTTTAAATTGCATATGCTTAATATATATATGTGTTAATCTATATATAATCTATATATTGTAATCTGACTGCCATTGTAGCAGTAATTAGCACCTCTACCATGTTATATAATTATTCTTTCTATTTAGTGGTTGAAATAATTAAATTCTAGCTTCTTAGCAAGTTTGATGATTATAGTCTCATAGCACTGTTGTCAGAGAAGATACTTGATATGATTTCAATTTTCTTAAATTTACTGAGAAATTTGTGGTCCAAGATGTGGTCTATCCTGGAGAATGTTCCATGTGCACTTGAGAAAAAAGTGTATTCTTCTGCATTTGGATAGAAAGCCCTGAAGATATCTATTAGGTCCATTTGGTCTAATGATTCATTTAAGGTTTGTGTTTCTCTGTTTTGATGACCTGTCCTTTGGTGTAAGTGAGGTGTTAAAGTCCCCTACTATTATTGCATTACTGTCAATTTTCCCTCTTATGCCTATTTAGTGTTTGCCTTATGTGTTGAGGTGCTTCTATGTTGGGTGCATAAATATTTACAATTGTTATGTCTTCTTCTTGGATTGATCCCTTGATCATTATGTAGTGTCCTTCTTTGTTATAATATTCTTATTTTAAGGTTTATTTTGTCTGAAATAAGGATTGACATTCTGGCTTTCTTTTGGTTTCCATTGGCATGGAATATCTTTTTCCATCTTTTTACTTTCAGTCTGTATATGTCTCTAGGTCTGAAGTGGGTCTCTTGTAGGCAGCATATTATGTGGGTCTTGTTTTGTATCCATTCAGTCATTCTATATCTTTTGGTTAGTGCACTTAATTTGCTTACATTTAAAGTAATTATTGAGATATGTGTTCTTATTGGTGTTTTCTTACTTTGTTTTAGGTTTGTTTTTGTAGGTCTTTCTTTTCCCTTGCGTTTACTGGCTACATATGTCCCTTTAGTATTTGTTGTAAGGCTCGTTTGCTGGTGCTAAATTCTCTTGACTTTTGCTTGTCTATAAGGCTTTTGAGTTCCCCATCAATTTTGAATGAGATCTTTGCCAGATATAGTAATCTTGGTTGTAGATTTTTCTCTTTCAGTGCTTTAAATATATCCTGCCTCTCCTTTCTGATCTGAAGAATTTCTGGTAAAAGATCCACTGTTAATTGTATGGGATTTCCCTTGTATGTTACTTATTGCTTTTTCCTTGCTGCTTTTAATAGTCTTTCTTTGTGTTTAACCTCTGTTACCTTGCTTAATATGTGTCTTGATGTGTTTCTCCTTGGGTTTATCCTGTAAGGGACTCTCTGTGCTTCTTGGATTGATTATTTCCTTTCCCATGTTGAGGAAATTTTCAACTATAATTTCTTTTTTTTTTTTTTTTTGGATCACAAATATGGTCTATTTATTGTGATTTTTTTAATGTTCCTTGAGTCTTTTTTTTTTTCTTTTTTTTTTCCAGTGGGTTTTGTCATACATTGATATGAATCAGCCATGGATTTACATGTATTCCCAATCCCAATTCCCCCTCCCACCTCCCGCTCCACCCGATTCCTCTGGGTCTTCCCAGTGCACCAGGCCGGAGCACTTGTCTCGTGCATCCCTCCTGGGCTGGTGATCTGTTTCACCATAGATAGTATACATGCTGTTCTTTTGAAATATCCCACCCTCACATTCTCCCACAAAGTTCAAAAGTCTGTTCTGTATTTCTGTGTCTCTTTTTCTGTTCTGCATATAGGGTTATCGTTTTCACCTTTCTAAATTCCATATACATGTGTCAGTATGCTGTAATGTTCTTTATCTTTCTGGCTTACTTCACTCTGTATAATGGGCTCCAGCTTCATCCATCTCATTAGGACTGGTTCAAATGAATTCTTTTTCATGGCTGAGTAATATTCCATGGTGTATATGTACCACAGCTTCCTTATCCATTCATCTGCTGATGGGCATCTAGGTTGCTTCCATGTCCTGGCTATTATAAACAGTGCTGCGATGAACATTGGGGTGCACGTGTCTCTTTCAGATCTGGTTTCCTCAGTGTGTATGCCCAGAAGTGGGATTGCTGGGTCATATGGCAGTTCTATTTCCAGTTTTTAAAGAAATCTCCACACTGTTTTCCATAGCGGCTGTACTAGTTTGCATTCCCACCAACAGTGTAAGAGGGTTCCCTTTTCTCCACACCCTCTCCAGCATTTATTGCTTGTAGACTTTTGGATAGCAGCCATCCTGACTGGCGTGTAATGGTACCTCATTGTGGTTTTGATTTGCATTTCTCTAATAATGAGTGATGTTGAGCATCTTTTCATGTGTTTGTTAGCCATCTGTATGTCTTCTTTGGAGAAATGTCTGTTTAGTTCTTTGGCCCATTTTTTGATTGGGTCATTTATTTTTCTGGAATTGAGCTGCAGGAGTTGCTTGTATATTTTTGAGATTAATCCTTTGTCTGTTGCTTCATTTGCTATTATTTTCTCCCAATCTGAGGGCTGTCTTTTCACCTTACTTATAGTTTCCTTTGTAGTGCAAAAGCTTTTAAGTTTCATTAGGTCCCATTTGTTTAGTTTTGCTTTTATTTCCAATATTCTGGGAGGTGGGTCATAGAGGATCTTGCTGTGATTTATGTCGGAGAGTGTTTTGCCTATGTTCTCCTCTAGGAGTTTTATAGTTTCTGGTCTGACATTTAGATCTTTAATCCATTTTGAGTTTATTTTTGTGTATGGTGTTAGAAAGTGTTCTAGTTTCATTCTTTTACAAGTGGTTGACCAGTTTTCCCAGCACCACTTGTTAAAGAGGTTGTCTTTTTTCCATTGTATATCCTTGCCTCCTTTGTCAAAGATAAGGTGTCCATAGGTTCGTGGATTTATCTCTGGGCTTTCTATTCTGTTCCATTGATCTATATTTCTGTCTTTGTGCCAGTACCATACTGTCTTGATGACTGTGGCTTTGTAGTAGAGTCTGAAGTCAGGCAGGTTGATTCCTCCAGTTCCATTCTTCTTTCTCAAGATTACTTTGGCTATTCGAGGTTTTTTGTATTTCCATACAAATTGTGAAATTCTTTGGTCTAGTTCTGTGAAAAATACCGTTGGTAGCTTGATAGGGATTGCATTGAATCTATAGACTGCTTTGGGTAGAATAGCCATTTTGACAATATTAATTCTTCCAATCCACGAACACGGTATGTTTCTCCATCTGTTTGTGTCCTCTTTGATTTCTTTCATCAGTGTTTTATAGTTTTCTATGTATAGGTCCTTTGTTTCTTTAGGTAGATATACTCCTAAGTATTTTATCCTTTTTGTTGCAATGGTGAATGGTATTGTTTCCTTAATTTCTCTGTCTGTTTTTTCATTATTAGTATATAGGAATGCAAGGGATTTCTGTGTGTTAATTTTATATCCTGCAACTTTACTATATTCATTGATTAGCTCTAGTAATTTTCTGGTAGAGTCTTTAGGGTTTTCTATGTAGAGGATCATGTCATCTGCGAACAGTGAGAGTTTTACTTCTTCTTTTCCTATCTGGATTCCTTTTACTTCTTTTTCTGCTCTGATTGCTGTGGCCAGAACTTCCAACACTATGTTGAATAGTAGTGGTGAGAGTGGGCACCCTTGTCTTGTTCCTGATTTCAGGGGAAATGCCTTCAATTTTTCACCATTGAGGGTGATGCTTGCTGTGGGTTTGTCATATATAGCTTTTATTATGTTGAGGTATGTTCCTTCTATTCCTGCTTTTTGGAGAGTTTTAATCATAAATGAGTGTTGAATTTTGTCAAAGGCTTTCTCTGCATCTATTGAGATAATCATATGGTTTTTATCTTTCAATTTGTTAATGTGGTGTATTACATTGATTGATTTGCGGATTCAACTATAATTTCTTCAGAAATTTTCTCGGTGCCTTTCTTTTTTTCTCCTTCCTCTGGGACCCCTATAACTGAAATGTTTGTGCGTGTAATAATGTCTCAAAGGTCTCTGAGACTATCCTCAATTCTTTTCATTCTTTTTCCTTTATTCTGCTCTAAAGCAGTTATTTCTGCCATTCTATCTTCCAGCTCACTTATCTGTTCTTCTAACTCAGTTATTCTGTTATTGGTTCCTTCTAGAGTATTTTTAATTTCAGTAATTGTGTTTTCTCTGTTTGCTTATTCTTTATTTCTTCTATGTCCTAGGTGATTGTATTAACAGTGTTAATTGTTTCTTGCATTTTCTCCGTCTGTTTTCAAGTCTTTGGAGCATTTTACTATCTTATTCTGAATTCTCTTTCAGGTAGATTGCTTATTTCCTCTTTGTTTCTTTGGTCTTCTGAGTTTGTACCTGGTTCTTTCATTTGTGCTGTATTTCTCTCTTTTTGTTTTTTCCCCCTATTTTGCTCTGTGTGAAGTCTCCTTTTCCCAGGCTTTACGTTTGTATTCCTTCTTCATTTTGGTTTTTGTCCTTGGAAGGAAAGGTTGGAGGAGTGGTTTGTGTTGACTTCTTGTTAGGGGTGACTTGTATCTGTGTTCCAGTGGGAGGAGATCAAGCAGATCAAGCAGGTAATTACAGAAATAATGGGATATATACACACACTTCCACACATACAGTTATAACCAAAGTATTCTAAAGAAAAATACTTGCTCACCTTGCTTGGTGAGCAAGGGAAACCAACAGTGAATGATATTGATGAAAAGCAAAGCTAACTAAGGCTCAATCTGGAAAACTGAGGCTGAGCTTTTTGCCAGCTGGGGAATATAGCAAAGAGAGCACAACAGTTTAACTTACATGGTGAAAAAAGAGAGAAGGAAAAAAGGGAGAAAAAAAAGAGAAAAGAAAAAGAGGAGAAGTAAGAGGAAAGGGGTAAGGAAGCAGTGGAATAGAGAGTTTAAAAAAAGAGAGAGAAATGAAAAAATAGAAAAGCAAAGATAAATAGACATGTGAAAAAGATTTTTATATATTGAAGAATAGCTCCAGCTGGTAAAGAACTTTAAGAAAAGCAGTCAAATATATCAAAAACAAAATCAGAAAATTCACAAGTAAAAGGGTAAAAAAAAAAAAAAAAACTTAAAAACTTTTTTGTCGTTGTTTTTAACAAGAAAAACAAAGAGGAACACTCCACAGTACTGCTAAAGGCTAATGTGAAGGTAGAAATATGTAGGGGGAATGAATAGTGTGATTTAAAAGAGAAAAAAGAAAAAAAGATTCTCAAGGTCGGTAGAGCTTCTTGGTTGTGAAGTCTGCCTCTGTGGATGGGGTTGGATTAGGGTCCTGTGATGTTCTCCTGGTTGGGGAGCTTGTGGCTATGTTCCAGTTGATGAAGCTGGATCTCATCTCTCTGAAGGGCACCACAGTGTCCAATAGTAGGTTTTGGGGTGTCTGTGGGTTCAGTATGTCTTTGAGCAGTCCTCCTGGCATTGGCAGTGTTAGACATATCTATTTCTGCCGTCATGTCAAAGTGGCCGTATAAGCATATCTTCACTGCCACCATTCCCCTGCTTGTCCCTGGAATCTCTGCCAGGGCTCCTGTCCCCTGGTCCTGCCCTGCAATGCAAGCTGAAGGCTGTTAGGTAGGGGCTTGTGTGGATCTTTTCTCAGCTCCCTGGCCCTGCCCTCTGCGTGATGGAGGCCTGTGTGAGCTTCCCTCAGCCCCTCAGCTTGCCTTCTGTGTCGCGGGGCGTGTGTGCACTTGCTTGGGCTCACTGGGCCTGCCCTCTGTATCATGGGACTTGTTGCACTTGTCTCAGCTCCCCAGGCCCGCCCTCTGTGTCACTGGGCTTGTGTTCACATGTTTCTATTCTCTGGACCTGCTGTTTTGTGTGCTCTGAATTCCACGTTTGAATTCTGTGTGTCTCTTGGCACCCTGGCTGGCCCTCTGCACCTGGGGCTTCTGTGGACTTCCCTTGGTTCCCTGAGCCTGCCGTCTGGTTGGGGCCACAATCCATGAGCTGTTTATGGGCTGAGAAGTACAGCTTTCTGTTTTCTGCACTCCAGGTCCTTTGTCTTGCCCGAGATTCCACAACTCCCCCTTGGGCCCCCTTGTGAGGGAGCTTCCCAGTACTCGGGAATCTCTTCCTCCTTCACGACTCCTTCCCTTGGGGCCCAAACTCCCGTTTAGAAGTTCTCCATCTTTTCCCTTTGTATGTCTCCATCTTCTCTCCTACCTCATTCCAGGGAGCTTAGCCTGCCCCAGCCCGGAGGCCTGGGGTCCTCTGCTGTCACCTAGACGTTGCTAGGAGTTGTTCTGAGAGGGTAACAGGCAGGAAGGCTAGTGGTCTCCAAACAGTAGAAACAGGCTGCAAGTGTCAGACAATTTTTCTCTCTCTCTTAGAGACTAAACCACTAAGCAGCAGGAGGAAACAAACTACAAGTGTCAGATTTTTTCCCCTTCTTTATACAAAATTAAAAGAAGACTTCTTTTAAAATTCTGTGTTGCCATGATGACACCTGGTTCCACCTGAACTTAACTTTTCTCAAACCTTGAGGTAACCAATGTGTTTTTCTTATGGAAATGTTTTTCTTAAGCTGTGTTAATGAACTATGTATTTACCCTAGATTCTCTCTTTCTTCAAGTCAGTTTAACCTAAGACTCAGAACCAACTTGACAAACCAGTATGTTTTACTCATATAAATGTTCTCTTAAGCTGTGTTTATGAGACTGTATCTCTGCTTGGAAAACTGCCTTTCTTCAAGATTGATATCAATTTATTGTGCCATTGTTATCTCAAAATGCATGTTGTGGGTGTGGGGCCTGGTGCCACTCTCCGAGTTCTGAGACATTTCTTTTCTCTAATTAGCAGCCTGCTGGTAGGTATATAACTCCCTGCTAAAGACTAGCAGGGGGGCACTCTTTCTGCCCCCTTCTGATGTCTATGTCAGTTTTCTCTATCTCTTTTATACTTTAATAAAACTTTATTACACAGAAGCTCTGAGCAATCAAGTCTTGTCACTGGCCCCAGATTGAATTCCTCTCCTCAGGAGGCCAAGAATGCTGGTGTGTTTCATAGCTCAGCAACAACCTTCCAGTTCAGTTCAGTTGTCACTCAGTCATGTCCAACTATTTGTGACCCCATGGACTGCAGAATGCCAGGCTTTCCTGTCCATCACCAACTCCTGGAGTTTACTCAAACTCATGTCCACTGAATTGGTGATACCATCCAACCATCTCATCCTTTGTCATCCCCTTCTTCTCCTGCCTTCAATCTTTCCCAGCATCAGGGTTTTTTCAAATGAGTCAACTCTTCGCATGAGGTGGCCAAAGTATTGGAGTTTCAGCTTCAACATCAGTCCTTCCAATGAACCCCCAGGACTGATTTCCTTTAGGATGGACTGGTTGGATCTCCTTGCAGCCCAAGGGACTCGCAAGAGTCTTCTCCAACATCATAGTTCAAAAGCATCATTTCTTCAGTGCTCAGCTATCTTTATAATCCAACTCTCACATCCATACATGACCACTGGAAAAACCACAGCCTTGACTAGATGGACCGTTGTTGGCACTGTAATGTCTCTACTTTTTAATACACTGTCTAGGTTGGTCATAACTTTTCTTCCAAGGAGGAAGTGTCTTTTTATTTCATGGCTTCAGTCACCATCTGCAGTGATTTTGGAGCCCCCCAAAATAAAGTCAGTCACTGTTTCCACTGTTTCCCCATCTATTTCCCATGAAGTGATGGGAGCGGATGCCATGATCTTAGTTTCCTGAACGTTGAGCTTTAAGCCGACTTTTTCACTCCTCTTTCACTTTCATCAAGAGGCTCTTTAGTTCTTCTTCACTTTCTGCCATAAGGGTGGTGTCATCTGCATATCTGAGGTTGATATTTCTCCCAGCAATCTTGATTCCAGCTTGTGCTTCCTCCAGCCCAACGTTTCTCATGATGTACTCTGCATATAGGTTAATAAGCAGGGTGACAATATATAGCCTTGACATAGTCCTTTTCCTATTTGGAACCAGTCTGTTGTTTCATGCCCAGTTCTAACTGTTGCTTCCTGACCTGCATACAGGTTTCTCAAGAGGCAGGTCAGGTGGTCTGGTATGCCCATCTCTTTCAGAATTTTCCACAGTTTATTGTGATCTACACAATCAAAGGCTTTGGCATAGTCAATAAAGCAGAAATAGATGTTTTTCTAGAACTCTCTTGCATTTTTGATGATCCAAAAGATGTTGGCAATTTGATCCCTGGTTCCTCTGCCTTTTCTAAAACCAGCTTGAGTATCTGGAACAATATGGTTCATGTATTGTTGAAGCCTGGTTTGGAGAATTTTGAACATTACTTTGCTGGCGTGTGAGATGAGTGCAATTGTGTGGTAGTTTGAACATTCTTTGGCTTTGCCTTTCTTAGGGATTGGGATAAAAACTGACCTCTCCCAGTTGGACACAAAATAAGGAGTGCTCTACTCCTGCAAGAGGGTGAGGCAGCCAAGAGAGTTTGTAGGGTGGGATTTTAAAAGAAAGACATGATCAGAAGGCAGAAAAAGGAGCCTGAGGATGGTAGGGTTAGAAATGCAGAAGGATGAGGGACTATGGTGTTCCTGATAAACACCCAGAGATATAAAATCATGTGGAATTTTGGGAAGACTGAAAGTCTGACAGATTAAAAATGTGAGATCACTGGGATGATACAATAAGAGATAAGGAAGTGGAGGCAAGAGCCCCATTGGCAGGCCTGGCACCAACCCATTTGATAAATATTTTGGTGCTTTTGTGCTAGATGTCTTCCTGGCAAAAGTGATATATAGTCGCTGCCTTTGTGGCATGAGACTATTTTAAAATTAGCTTGAGAGCTATTTTGGTTTTGTGCATTACTTTGGGCACAATGTGGTAGACATATTAGGGAGGGTAGAATGCAGATACAGAGTTTATTTTTGTGTATGGTGTTAAAGAATATTCTAATTTAATTTTTTACATGCAGCTGTCTAGTTTTCTCAGCACCATTTATTGAACAGATGGTATTTTTTTCTATTGGATAGCTTTGTTTTGTTTTTTTTTCCAGAGCTTTTGGCCATTTTATTTTATTTTTTGGTTTACTTATTTTTACTTGAAGGAAAATTGCTTATAGTTTTGAATTGGTGTCTCTCAAACATTGGGCTTCCCTTGCGGCTCAGCTAGTAAAGAATCCACCTGAAATGCCGGAGACGTGGGTTTGATCCCTTGGTTGGGAAGATCCCCTGGAGAAGGGGTAGACTACCCTTTCAACAGAAAATTGGTTTAAATTTTTACTGAACATGGCCCCGCCCATGAGAACAAGACACGGTTTCCCCTATAGTCAGTCTCTCCCATCAGGAAGCTTCCATAAGCCTCTTATTCTTATCGGTCAGAGGGCAGACAGAATGAAAATCATAATCACATAAAACTAATTAAAATGATCACACAGACCAAAGTCCCATCTAACTCAATGAAACTATGAGCCATGCTGTGTAGGGCTACTCAAGACAGACAGGTCATGATGGAGAGTTCTGACAAAGTGTGGCTCACTGGAGAAGGGAATGGCAAATCACTTCATATTCTTGCCTTGAGAACCCCATGTTCGGTATGAAGAGGCAAAAAGATATGACACTGGGAGATGAACTCCTTAGGTCGGTAGGTGCCCAATATGCTACTGGAAAAGAGTGGAGGAAAAAAACTCCAGAAAGAATGAAGACAGAGGCAAAGCAAAAACAACACCCACTTGTGGATGTGACTGGTGATGGAAGTAAAATCCAGTGCTGTAAAGAAAAATATTGCATAGGTACCTGGAATGTTAGGTCCTTGAATCAAGGAAAATTGGAAGTGGTCAAACAGGAGATGGGAAGATGAACATCAACATTTTAGGAAACTGTGAGCTGAAATGGACTGGAATGGGCGAATTTAGTTCAGATGACCATTATATCCACTACTGTGGAAAAGATTCCCTTAGAAGAAATGGAGTAGCCCTCATAGTCAACGCAAGAGTCCAAAATGCAGTACTTGGGTGCAATCTCAAAAACAACAAAATGATCTCTGTTCGCTTTCAAGGCAAACCATTCAATATCACAGTAATCCAAGTTTATGCCCCAACCAGTGATGTGAAGAAGGTGAGGCTGAACAACTCTATATCTTCTCCCTTTTCCTAGAGGTATTCTGCTTGGATCTTGGTGAGGATGAATAGGAGAGGCCTCCTCATGAGCCTGTCCCACTCTTGTGTAGTTTCAGATGTCACTCAGTGGCAGGTGTTCCAAACGGTCCCTAGCAGTTTCTTTGAGGGGTCCTATAAAGCTCTTCTCTTCATACAGTCTCTTGACATGGGAGATCCCAAGTAGATTAAGCCCAGTCACAATCTACAGTTCTACTCTAAGAAACTCTATACTCCTTGATGTATCAAACATGCACAAAATACTTGATGCCTTCCACTTTCTCTCTCCTGTTCATTTCTTCCATGTCAGCAGCGTCAGGAACTCTGCCCTTCCAGAGGCTCAGCAATGTTGACGTTAGTGGATTACGCTCCTGACTTATGTGGCTTCCTGAGATTTACACTTCATTCAGGCGTGTCTTTTCAGAACACTGCATTCTCCAGAAGGACAACCGCTTTCTCTCTTTCCTTATCTTCTTGTATTGGGCAGTGTTTAGAGTAGTAGAATTAGTGGGTGATTGTCATGTTTGGCTGACTTAGCACCTCTCACTTTCTGTAAGGAGATGTGGCTTGCAGTATTCTAAGTTTGTAATCTGGTGTACATTGTGTACATTGGTAAATTTTGTTCTCTGTTTGGGGCCTGCATAGTTGATTTTTGGAAATGATATCCTGATGGGCAGTAAATACTCCCTTGTTCTTATAGTAAAGGTCACATTGTGGGCAAAACCTTGTGCTCCTAGAAATCTGAATATGAGTGGAAGGTCAGTGGTGTCCATAGTGAGGATTTTACTTGCACGCACTTGTGGATGTGACTGGTGATGGAAGTGAAATCCAATGCTGCAAAGAACAATGTTGCGTAAGTACTTGAAATGTTAGGTCCTTGAATCAAGGCAAACTGGAAGTGGTCAAACAGGAGATGGCAAGAGTGAATGTCAACATTTTAGGAAACTGTGAGCTGCAATGGACTGGAATGGGCGAATTTAATTCAGATGACCATTATATCGACTACTGTGGGCAAGAATCCCTTAGAAGAAATGGAGTAGCCCTTATAGTCAACACAAGAGTCCAAAATGCAGTACTTGGGTGCAATCTCAAAAACGACAGAATGATCTCTGTTCGTTTCCAAGGCAAACCATTCAATATCACAGTAATCCAAGGCTATGCCCCAACCAGTAATGTGAAAAAGGTGAAGCTGAACGGCTCTATGAAGACCCAAGGGAGCTTCTAGAACTAACACCCAAAAAAGATGTCCTTTTCGTCATAGGGGACTGGAATGCAAAAGTAGGAATTCAGGAAACACCTGGAGTAACAGGCAAGTTTGGCCTTGGAGTACAAGATGAAGGAGGCAAAGGCTAACAGAGTTTTGCCAAGAGAACGCACCGGTCATAGCTAACACCCTCTTCCTACAACACAAGAGACGACTCTACACGTGGACACCACTAGATCATCAATACCGAAATGAGAATGATTATATTCTTTGCAGCTGAAGATGGAGAAGCTCCATACAGTCAGAAAAAACAAGACTGGGAGCTGACTGTGGCTCAGATCATGAACTCCTTATTGAAAAATTCAGACTTAAATTGAAGAAAGTAGGGAAAAACACTAGACCATTCAGGTATGATCTAAATAAAATCCCTTATGATTATACAGTGGAAATGACAAACAGATTCAAGGGACTAGATCTGATAGACAGAGTGCCTGAAAAACTACAAACAGAGGTTTGTGACAATTTGCAGGAGACAGTGATCAAGACCATCCCCAAGAAAAAGAAGTGCAAAAAACCAAAATGGCTGTCTGAGGAGGTGTTACAAATCTCTGTGAAAAGAAAAGAAGCAAAAGGCAAAGGAGAAAAGGAAAGATATACCCATCTGAATACAAAGTTCCAAAGAATAGCAAGGAGAGATACGAAAGCCTTCCTCATGATCAGTGTTATAGAAATGACTCTGATGCTGGGAAAGGTTGAAGGCAGGAGAAGGGGATGACAGTCGATGAGATGGTTGGATGGCATCACTGACTCAATGGACATGAATTTGAACAAGCTCCAGGGTTTGATGATGAACAGGGAAGCCTGGTGTGCTGTGGTCAATGGAGTCACAAAGAGTCAGACGTGGCTGAGCAACTGAACTAAACTCAACTGAACTACCAAACACTAATCAGCCATAGGTTTACCCATATCCCCTTCCACTTGAACATCCGTCCCACCACACTCCTCTAGGTTGTTATCAAGCCCCAGTTTGAGTTCCCTGAGTCATAAAGCAAATTCCTGTTGGTTATCTATTTTATATATGGGAAAGTATGTTTTCATGTTACTTTTCCATGCCTCCCAACCTCTCCTTCTCCCTCAACCAGCCATGTCCATAATTCTGTTCTCTACGTGTGTGCAATTGGATAGTTTTAAGATGCCGTCTTTGTTGTAGGGTAATTGAGCATAGGTAGGTGAGTTTATCTCTGGGCTTTCTTTCCTGTCCCATTGATCTGTATTTCTGTTTTTGGTTAACACCATATACAAAAATAAACTCAAAATGAATTAAAGGGCTGCATGTAGAACTGGATGCTATAAATCTCTTAGAGGCAACATAGACCACTCTTTGGCATAAATCGCAATAATTGATTTTAGGAGCAGTCTCCTCCTGTAATGGGAATAAAAATAGAGAAATGAGACCTAATTAAACTCAAAAACTTTTGCCCAGTGAAGGACCCATAAACAGATTGAAAAGAAATCCCACAGAAGGGGAGAAAATATTTGCAAATGATGAGACTGACAAGGGTTTAATCTGTAAACTTTACAAATGGATCATGGCTCAATATAAAAAAACACAAACAACCCAACTAAAAATAGACAGAAGACCTATAGACATTTCTCCAAAGAAGACATAAAGATAGCCAAGAGGCACATCTAAAGATTCTTAACATTGCTAATTACTAGAGAAATGCAAGTCAAATGTAATATCAAACACATTGTCAAATATCAATAAGATATTACCTCACACCAATCAGAGTGGCCATCATCAAAACATCTACAAACAATAAATTCTGGAGAGGGTGTTCCCTTTTGGCGAAATGTGAATTGGTATAGCCACCATGGGGAATCTCCAAAGTATGGAGATTCCTTAAAAATCTAAAAATAGAACTATCATATCATCTAGCAATCTACTCCTTAGAATATATCCAGAGAAAAAGATGGTTCAAAAGATTCCATGTACTCCAGGTTTCATTGTAGTGCTGTTTACAATAGTCAGGACATGGAAGTAACTTACCTACATGTCCCCTGAGAGATGTATGGATAAAGAAGATGTGGTACATATATACAATGAAATATTTCTCAAGCATTAAAAAGAGTGAAATAATGCCATTTACAGCAACATGGGTGGACCTAGAGAGTATCATCCTAAATGTGGTAAGTAAGAGAAAGATAAATATATGATATAGCTTATATGTGAAATCCGAAAATCTGATACAAATGAAATTACTTACAAAACAGAAACAGACTCACAGAGTTCAAAAAAGGAATTTATGATTGCCGGGGGCAAGGATGAGTTGAGGAGAGAGATAGATTGGGAGTTTGGGATTGACATGTATACACTACTGTATTTAAAATAGAAAACCAACAAGGACACTCTATAGTACAGGAAATTCTGCACAATATTCTGTAATATCCTAAATGGAAAAAGATTGAAAAAGAATAGATGCATGTAAAATGTGTAACTGAATCATTTTTCTGTATGCTTGGAAATAACACAATATTATAAATCAGTTATGGTCCAGCGTTGGGGTCCTTTAATGGACTGGAACCTGGTGGTCTGGAGTTCACGATGAGAAAATGAAAGAAGGAAGGAGGCTAATATTCCCTGGGTTACACAGCCAGCCTTCACGTTCCAGGGTATCAGCCAGAGAGAGAGACAGAGAGAGGGACACGGGGACCCAAGTCTCTGGTGGAGCAAGGGTGCCTTATTGAATTCTGTAAGAGTATATATACTGTAAAGCAAGGTAGCTTCTTCAGATAAAGATCAAGAGACCAGACTTTACAAGTTACCAAGGAAGCAAGGAGCAATAGAGGCCATAAGGCCAAAAGGCGATCCATATAAAAAGAGGGTCGTAAAGAATCCCTTTCACCAAATGGAAAAGCTAATGAAGGAAATCCTATGCAATCATCGCATCTCTTTGATCTGCATCCTGGGGGCAGCTTGCCTGCTCCTCTCGCCCCTGACAGGGACTACTAAGGAACAGAGGGCTCAAGAGAGAGAGGAAACAGCACACAGGAATCCTCCTGGTAAACACTCTCTGACAGTCCAGTGCAAAATTAAATTGAAAAAGACAGAGACAAGGTAGGGAGCATCTGCACCCGGGAGATGATGATGGATGCTGAACTGAGGCAGCATCACCGACGGTGAGATGGGGAGAGACAAAGATGAGATGGGGAGATGTCTGTGACAGGACTTGTCAACTGATGGGAGGCAAAATGTGAGGAAATTGGCAGGTCAAGGTTTGGCTTCCTGGTCTCCAATTTGAATGGCTGGGTGGTAAGATATTTCTTTCTCTGAGAAGAAGAAGTTCAGATGGAGGTGTGGGTGAAGATAATATTTAAGTTTTATGGAATTGTCTCATTTCCTTATCAAAATTGACAAACCTTTATCCAAAAAGCTCTCTAAACTACCCACATTTTAAATGTTGTCTTAAAATGTGTGTTTGTGAGTATGTGTGTATGTGTGACATTCATGGTGTGGGAGCAAAAGCTGGAGATGGAACTGGCATTCAATAGCAGGATTTCCTCTGATGGCCTTATCCCTTGACTTTAGATTCTCTGGAATCTGGAGAGCCCTGTTTTCCTTCCTAGGAAAAAAAGTTTGATTAAAGGTCAAAATATATGTGGGAAACTGCTGTGTATGAATTTTTATTTGGAGAAAAGCACCAGACTTTGATCATTGCTACTTCTAAGTCCAATCTAATATTCAAATTATGGGATGAGTGATGGCGCTACTTCCATATCACAACATTGTTACTTTTCAGTTTCTCATATGCCTCTGTCACAATTTTGTGTAAATGCCCTCCTTTATTTCTTATACTGTGTGAGGACAGATAGCAGGAAACATAGTGTTTAGCACTTTGCTTATATTCCCCTTGAGGTCAGACATACCACAAATTAATGTGTGGGTCATCACATAGTTGTTAAAAGAACATAGAGCACTGGGATCATAATTCATATAGTTGTTTTGCAAAAAGTGTTACTTGAATTGAGGTATAATGGGCTATTGTAGTACTAAAGCTATAGGACCGCTTAATGGTGCATTTACAACCTTTCCCAAAGACTACATATTTTTCATGTGTCAGTCGTATGTGGTGAACAAGGCCACCACATGACAACCCTGAGATTGTGCTTTGCTAAACTCCAGTAATGCCCTTAGTATATGATTTAAGTGGATCCCTTTGGAGTCATATATGTGATGGTCCTAGATAAGAATTGAGATTATAAGGAAACAGAAGACAGAAACAGAGGGAAATGGAGCCAATCCAAGGGATGAAGCCATGCTCAGCACCAGAAGTAGTGGGCAATGCTAGGAGGGCTCACCGGAAGTGAAGACAAGGACTTGTCAGGAAATCCAGCATGGAAAATGACTGGCCCTATGCCTGCAGAAGGAAGAATGGATGATGATGAGGAGAACACAAATCTTATCTACAGGGGGCAATGGAAGTGGAAGACAGTAGGAGTTTGGTGTCCAGGAAATTGTCTGTATATCAATTACTTTGTCACCATAATTTTGTGCAACAATATTGTTGACTGTGATCACTATGAAATCAACTTATTGAGTGGCATTATCTCTTTACCATCTGAGCCATATCTCTTTGGTGTATAAGCCTGGAAGAATATTGTTCTTCCATGTCTCTAATGAACTGTGCTCCAGAGCTCTCCTATTTGATTGGGTACCAATGTCTCTTACTTACTTACAAGACACTCCAGTTCCATTGTATGCATGTGTTCAAGTGTGTGTGTGTGTGTGTGTGTGTGTGTGTTAGTCACTCAGTTGTATCCAACTCTTTGCATCCCCATGGACTATAGCCTGCCAGGCTTCTCTGTCCATGAAATTCTCCAGGCAAAAATACTGGAGTAGGTAGCCATTCTCTTCTCCAGGGGATCTTCCTGACCCACTGATTGAACCCTGGTCTCCCTCATTCCAGGCAGATTCTATACTGTCTGAGATATCAGGGAAGACCAAATTCCATTAGTATTATCAAGTTTGGCTCTCATGTTTCATTTGATGGTTAAATCCCAATCCTACTCAGATATGCCTACACTTGAGTTGGATTTCCCAGGTAGCTCAGACTGTAAAGAATCTGCCTGCAATGCAGTATACCTGGGTTCGATCCCTGGGTCAATAAGATTCCCTGGAGAAGGGAATGGTAACCCAATCCATTATTCTTGCCTGGAGAATTCCATGGACAGAGGAGCCTGGCGGGCTACAGTCCATGGGGTCACCAACAGTCAGACATGACTGAGTGACTAGCACTTTGTACTTGAATTGCAGCTTTCCTCTTTCTCTTCCTCTAATTCAAGCCAGACTTATGACTATGACTTAAAGTAGGGCAGGATGGAGTGTAATACCTCAGTCTCTATATCTTCTCCCTTTTCCTAGAGGTATTCTGCTTGGATCTTGGTGAGGATGAACAGGAGAGGCCTCCTCATGAGCCTGTCCCACTCTTGTGTAGTTTCAGATGTCACTCAGTGGCAGGTGTTCCAAACGGTCCCTAGCAGTTTCTTTGAGGGGTCCTATAAAGCTCTTCTCTTCATACAGTCTCTTGACATGGGAGATCTCAAGTAGATTAAGCCCAGTCACAATCTACAGTTCTACTCTAAGAAACTCTATACTCCTTGATGTATCAAACATGCACAAAATACTTGATGCCTTCCACTTTCTCTCTCCTGTTCATTTCTTCCATGTCAGCAGCGTCAGGAACTCTGCCCTTCCAGAGGCTCAGCAATGTTGACGTTAGTGGATTACGCTCCTGACTTATGTGGCTTCCTGAGATTTACACTTCATTCAGGCCTGTCTTTTCAGAACACTGCATTCTCCAGAAGGACAACCGCTTTCTCTCTTTCGTTATCTTCTTGTATTGGGCAGTGTTTAGAGTAGTAGAATTAGTGGGTGATTGTCATGTTTGGCTGACTTAGCACCTCTCACTTTCTGTAAGGAGATGTGGCTTGCAGTATTCTAAGTTTGTAATCTGGTGTACATTGTGTACATTGGTAAATTTTGTTCTCTGTTTGGGGCCTGCATAGTTGATTTTTGGAAATGATATCCTGATGGGTAGTAAATACTCCCTTGTTCTTATAGTAAAGGTCACATTGTGGGCAAAACCTTGTGCTCCTAGAAATCTGAATATGAATGGAAGGTCAGTGGTGTCCATAGTGAGGATTTTACTTGCACGCACTTGTGGATGTGACTGGTGATGGAAGTGAAATCCAATGCTGCAAAGAACAATGTTGCGTAAGTACTTGAAATGTTAGGTCCGTGAATCAAGGCAAACTGGAAGTGGTCAAACAGGAGATGGCAAGAGTGAATGTCAACATTTTAGGAAACTGTGAGCTGCAATGGACTGGAATGGGCGAATTTAATTCAGATGACCATTATATCGACTACTGTGGGCAAGAATCCCTTAGAAGAAATGGAGTAGCCCTCATCGTCAACACAAGAGTCCAAAATGCAGTACTTGGGTGCAATCTCAAAAACGACAGAATGATCTCTGTTCGTTTCCAAGGCAAACCATTCAATATCACAGTAATCCAAGGCTATGCCCCAACCAGTAATGTGAAAAAGGTGAAGCTGAACGGCTCTATGAAGACCCAAGGGAGCTTCTAGAACTAACACCCAAAAAAGATGTCCTTTTCGTCATAGGGGACTGGAATGCAAAAGTAGGAATTCAGGAAACACCTGGAGTAACAGGCAAGTTTGGCCTTGGAGTACAAGATGAAGGAGGCAAAGGCTAACAGAGTTTTGCCAAGAGAACGCACTGGTCATAGCTAACACCCTCTTCCTACAACACAAGAGACGACTCTACACGTGGACATCACTAGATGATCAATACCGAAATGAGAATGATTATATTCTTTGCAGCTGAAGATGGAGAAGCTCCATACAGTCAGAAAAAACAAGACTGGGAGCTGACTGTGGCTCAGATCATGAACTCCTTATTGAAAAATTCAGACTTAAATTGAAGAAAGTAGGGAAAAACACTAGACCATTCAGGTATGATCTAAATAAAATCCCTTATGATTATACAGTGGAAATGACAAATAGATTCAAGGGACCAGATCTCATAGACAGAGTGCCTGAAAAACTATGAACAGAGGTTTGTGACAATTTGCAGGAGACAGTGATCAAGACCATCCCCAAGAAAAAGAAATGCAAAAAACCAAAATGGCTGTCTGAGGAGGTGTTACAAATCTCTGTGAAAAGAAAAGAAGCAAAAGGCAAAGGAGAAAAGGAAAGATATACCCATCTGAATACAAAGTTCCAAAGAATAGCAAGGAGAGATACGAAAGCCTTCCTCATGATCAGTGTTATAGAAATGACTCTGATGCTGGGAAAGGTTGAAGGCAGGAGAAGGGGATGACAGTCGATGAGATGGTTGGATGGCATCACTGACTCGATGGACATGAATTTGAACAAGCTCCAGGGTTTGATGATGAACAGGGAAGCCTGGTGTGCTGTGGTCAATGGAGTCACAAAGAGTCAGACGTGGCTGAGCAACTGAACTAAACTCAACTGAACTACCAAACACTAATCAGCCATAGGTTTACCCATATCCCCTTCCACTTGAACATCCGTCCCACCACACTCCTCTAGGTTGTTATCAAGCCCCAGTTTGAGTTCCCTGAGTCATAAAGCAAATTCCTGTTGGTTATCTATTTTATATATGGGAAAGTATGTTTTCATGTTACTTTTCCATGCCTCCCAACCTCTCCTTCTCCCTCAACCAGCCATGTCCATAATTCTGTTCTCTACGTGTGTGCAATTGGATAGTTTTAAGATGCCGTCTTTGTTGTAGGGTAATTGAGCATAGGTAGGTGAGTTTATCTCTGGGCTTTCTTTCCTGTCCCATTGATCTGTATTTCTGTTTTTGGTTAACACCATATACAAAAATAAACTCAAAATGAATTAAAGGGCTGCATGTAGAACTGGATGCTATAAATCTCTTAGAGGCAACATAGACCACTCTTTGGCATAAATCGCAATAATTGATTTTAGGAGCAGTCTCCTCCTGTAATGGGAATAAAAATAGAGAAATGAGACCTAATTAAACTCAAAAACTTTTGCCCAGTGAAGGACCCATAAACAGATTGAAAAGAAATCCCACAGAAGGGGAGAAAATATTTGCAAATGATGAGACTGACAAGGGTTTAATCTGTAAACTTTACAAATGGATCATGGCTCAATATAAAAAAACACAAACAACCCAACTAAAAATAGACAGAAGACCTATAGACATTTCTCCAAAGAAGACATAAAGATAGCCAAGAGGCACATCTAAAGATTCTTAACATTGCTAATTACTAGAGAAATGCAAGTCAAATGTAATATCAAACACATTGTCAAATATCAATAAGATATTACCTCACACCAATCAGAGTGGCCATCATCAAAACATCTACAAACAATAAATTCTGGAGAGGGTGTTCCCTTTTGGCGAAATGTGAATTGGTATAGCCACCATGGGGAATCTCCAAAGTATGGAGATTCCTTCAAAAACTAAAAATAGAGCTATCATATAATCTAGCAATCTACTCCTTAGAATATAACCAGAGAAAAAGATGGTTCAAAAGATTCCATGTACTCCAGGTTTCATTGTAGTGCTGTTTACAATAGTCAGGACATGGAAGTACCTTACCTACATGTCCCCTGAGAGATGTATGGATAAAGAAGATGTGGTACATATATACAATGAAATATTTCTCAAGCATTAAAAAGAGTGAAATAATGCCATTTACAGCAACATGGGTGGACCTAGAGAGTATCATCCTAAATGTGGTAAGTAAGAGAAAGATAAATATGTGATATAGCTTATATGTGAAATCTGAAAATCTGATACAAATGAAATTACTTACAAAACAGAAACAGACTCACAGAGTTCAAAAAAGGAATTTATGATTGTCGGGGGTAAGGATGAGTTGAGGAGAGAGATAGATTGGGAGTTTGGGATTGACATGTATACACTACTGTATTTAAAATAGAAAACCAACAAGGACACTCTATAGTACAGGAAATTCTGCACAATATTCTGTAATATCCTAAATGGAAAAAGATTGAAAAAGAATAGATGCATGTAAAATGTGTAACTGAATCATTTTTCTGTATGCTTGGAAATAACACAATATTATAAATCAGTTATGGTCCAGCGTTGGGGTCCTTTAATGGACTGGAACCTGGTGGTCTGGAGTTCACGATGAGAAAATGAAAGAAGGAAGGAGGCTAATATTCCCTGGGTTACACAGCCAGCCTTCACGTTCCAGGGTATCAGCCAGAGAGAGAGACAGAGAGAGGGACACGGGGACCCAAGTCTCTGGTGGAGCAAGGGTGCCTTATTGAATTCTGTAAGAGTATATATACTGTAAAGCAAGGTAGCTTCTTCAGATAAAGATCAAGAGACCAGACTTTACAAGTTACCAAGGAAGCAAGGAGCAATAGAGGCCATAAGGCCAAAAGGCGATCCATATAAAAAGAGGGTCGTAAAGAATCCCTTTCACCAAATGGAAAAGCTAATGAAGGAAATCCTATGCAATCATCGCATCTCTTTGATCTGCATCCTGGGGGCAGCTTGCCTGCTCCTCTCGCCCCTGACAGGGACTACTAAGGAACAGAGGGCTCAAGAGAGAGAGGAAACAGCACACAGGAATCCTCCTGGTAAACACTCTCTGACAGTCCAGTGCAAAATTAAATTGAAAAAGACAGAGACAAGGTAGGGAGCATCTGCACCCGGGAGATGATGATGGATGCTGAACTGAGGCAGCATCACCGACGGTGAGATGGGGAGAGACAAAGATGAGATGGGGAGATGTCTGTGACAGGACTTGTCAACTGATGGGAGGCAAAACGTGAGGAAATTGGCAGGTCAAGGTTTGGCTTCCTGGTCTCCAATTTGAATGGCTGGGTGGTAAGATATTTCTTTCTCTGAGAAGAAGAAGTTCAGATGGAGGTGTGGGTGAAGATAATATTTAAGTTTTATGGAATTGTTCCATTTCCTTATCAAAATTGACAAACCTTTATCCAAAAGCTCTCTAAACTACCCACATTTTAAATGTTATCTTAAAATGTGTGTTTGTGAGTATGTGTGTATGTGTGACGTTCATGGTGTGGGAGCAAAAGCTGGAGATGGAACTGGCATTCAATAGCAGGATTTCCTCTGATGGCCTTATCCCTTGACTTTAGATTCTCTGGAATCTGGAGAGCCCTGTTTTCCTTCCTAGGAAAAAAAGTTTGATTAAAGGTCAAAATATATGTGGGAAACTGCTGTGTATGAATTTTTATTTGGAGAAAAGCACCAGACTTTGATCATTGCTACTTCTAAGTCCAATCTAATATTCAAATTATGGGATGAGTGATGGCGCTACTTCCATATCACAACATTGTTACTTTTCAGTTTCTCATATGCCTCTGTCACAATTTTGTGTAAATGCCCTCCTTTATTTCTTATACTGTGTGAGGACAGATAGCAGGAAACATAGTGTTTAGCACTTTGCTTATATTCCCCTTGAGGTCAGACATACCACAAATTAATGTGTGGGTCATCACACAGCTTTTAAAAGAACATAGAGCACTGGGATCATAATTCATATAGTTGTTTTGCAAAAAGTGTTACTTGAATTGAGGTATAATGGGCTATTGTAGTACTAAAGCTATAGGACCGCTTAATGGTGCATTTACAACCTTTCCCAAAGACTACATATTTTTCATGTGTCAGTCGTATGTGGTGAACAAGGCCACCACATGACAACCCTGAGATTGTGCTTTGCTAAACTCCAGTAATGCCCTTAGTATATGATTTAAGTGGATCCCTTTGGAGTCATATATGTGATGGTCCTAGATAAGAATTGAGATTATAAGGAAACAGAAGACAGAAACAGAGGGAAATGGAGCCAATCCAAGGGATGAAGCCATGCTCAGCACCAGAAGTAGTGGGCAATGCTAGGAGGGCTCACCGGAAGTGAAGACAAGGACTTGTCAGGAAATCCAGCATGGAAAATGACTGGCCCTATGCCTGCAGAAGGAAGAATGGATGATGATGAGGAGAACACAAATCTTATCTACAGGGGGGGATGGAAGTGGAAGACAGTAGGAGTTTGGTGTCCAGGAAATTGTCTGTATATCAATTGCTTTGTCACCATAATTTTGTGCAACAATATTGTTGACTGTGATCACTATGAAATCAACTTATTGAGTGGCATTATCTCTTTACCATCTGAGCCATATCTCTTTGGTGTATAAGCCTGGAAGAATATTGTTCTTCCATGTCTCTAATGAACTGTGCTCCAGAGCTCTCCTATTTGATTGGGTACCAATGTCTCTTACTTACTTACAAGACACTCCAGTTCCTTTGTATGCATGTGTACATGTGTGTGTGTGCAAGTGTGTGTGTGTGTGTGTGTGTGTGTTAGTCGCTCTGTTGTATCCAACTCTTTGCAATCTCATGGACTATAGCCTGCCAGGCTTCTCTGTCCATGAAATTCTCCAGGCAAAAATACTGGAGTAGGTAGCCATTCCTTTCTCCATGGGATCTTCCTGACCCACTGATTGAACCCTGGTCTCCCTCATTCCAGGCAGATTCTATACTGTCTGAGATATCAGGGAAGACCAAATTCCATTAGTATTATCAAGTTTGGCTCTCATGTTTCATTTGATGGTTAAATCCCAATCCTATTCAGATATGCCTACACTTGAGTTGGATTTCCCAGGTAGCTCAGACTGTAAAGAATCTGCCTGCAATGCAGTATACCTGGGTTCGATCCCTGGGTCAATAAGATTCCCTGGAGAAGGGAATGGTAACCCAATCCATTATTCTTGCCTGGAGAATTCCATGGACAGAGGAGCCTGGCGGGCTACAGTCCATGGGGTCACCAACAGTCAGACATGACTGAGTGACTAGCACTTTGTACTTGAATTGCAGCTTTCCTCTTTCTCTTCCTCTAATTCAAGCCAGACTTATGACTATGACTTAAAGTAGGGCAGGATGGAGTGTAATACCTCAGTCTCTATATCTTCTCCCTTTTCCTAGAGGTATTCTGCTTGGATCTTGGTGAGGATGAATAGGAGAGGCCTCCTCATGAGCCTGTCCCACTCTTGTGTAGTTTCAGATGTCACTCAGTGGCAGGTGTTCCAAACGGTCCCTAGCAGTTTCTTTGAGGGGTCCTATAAAGCTCTTCTCTTCATACAGTCTCTTGACATGGGAGATCTCAAGTAGATTAAGCCCAGTCACAATCTACAGTTCTACTCTAAGAAACTCTATACTCCTTGATGTATCAAACATGCACAAAATACTTGATGCCTTCCACTTTCTCTCTCCTGTTCATTTCTTCCATGTCAGCAGCGTCAGGAACTCTGCCCTTCCAGAGGCTCAGCAATGTTGACGTTAGTGGATTACGCTCCTGACTTATGTGGCTTCCTGAGATTTACACTTCATTCAGGCCTGTCTTTTCAGAACACTGCATTCTCCAGAAGGACAACCGCTTTCTCTCTTTCCTTATCTTCTTGTATTGGGCGGTGTTTAGAGTAGTAGAATTAGTGGGTGATTGTCATGTTTGGCTGACTTAGCACCTCTCACTTTCTGTAAGGAGATGTGGCTTGCAGTATTCTAAGTTTGTAATCTGGTGTACATTGTGTACATTGGTAAATTTTGTTCTCTGTTTGGGGCCTGCATAGTTGATTTTTGGAAATGATATCCTGATGGGTAGTAAATACTCCCTTGTTCTTATAGTAAAGGTCACATTGTGGGCAAAACCTTGTGCTCCTAGAAATCTGAATATGAATGGAAGGTCAGTGGTGTCCATAGTGAGGATTTTACTTGCACGCACTTGTGGATGTGACTGGTGATGGAAGTGAAATCCAATGCTGCAAAGAACAATGTTGCGTAAGTACTTGAAATGTTAGGTCCGTGAATCAAGGCAAACTGGAAGTGGTCAAACAGGAGATGGCAAGAGTGAATGTCAACATTTTAGGAAACTGTGAGCTGCAATGGACTGGAATGGGCGAATTTAATTCAGATGACCATTATATCGACTACTGTGGGCAAGAATCCCTTAGAAGAAATGGAGTAGCCCTCATCGTCAACACAAGAGTCCAAAATGCAGTACTTGGGTGCAATCTCAAAAACGACAGAATGATCTCTGTTCGTTTCCAAGGCAAACCATTCAATATCACAGTAATCCAAGGCTATGCCCCAACCAGTAATGTGAAAAAGGTGAAGCTGAACGGCTCTATGAAGACCCAAGGGAGCTTCTAGAACTAACACCCAAAAAAGATGTCCTTTTCGTTATAGGGGACTGGAATGCAAAAGTAGGAATTCAGGAAACACCTGGAGTAACAGGCAAGTTTGGCCTTGGAGTACAAGATGAAGGAGGCAAAGGCTAACAGAGTTTTGCCAAGAGAACGCACTGGTCATAGCTAACACCCTCTTCCTACAACACAAGAGACGACTCTACACGTGGACATCACTAGATGATCAATACCGAAATGAGAATGATTATATTCTTTGCAGCTGAAGATGGAGAAGCTCCATACAGTCAGAAAAAACAAGACTGGGAGCTGACTGTGGCTCAGATCATGAACTCCTTATTGAAAAATTCAGACTTAAATTGAAGAAAGTAGGGAAAAACACTAGACCATTCAGGTATGATCTAAATAAAATCCCTTATGATTATACAGTGGAAATGACAAATAGATTCAAGGGACCAGATCTCATAGACAGAGTGCCTGAAAAACTATGAACAGAGGTTTGTGACAATTTGCAGGAGACAGTGATCAAGACCATCCCCAAGAAAAAGAAATGCAAAAAACCAAAATGGCTGTCTGAGGAGGTGTTACAAATCTCTGTGAAAAGAAAAGAAGCAAAAGGCAAAGGAGAAAAGGAAAGATATACCCATCTGAATACAAAGTTCCAAAGAATAGCAAGGAGAGATACGAAAGCCTTCCTCATGATCAGTGTTATAGAAATGACTCTGATGCTGGGAAAGGTTGAAGGCAGGAGAAGGGGATGACAGTCGATGAGATGGTTGGATGGCATCACTGACTCGATGGACATGAATTTGAACAAGCTCCAGGGTTTGATGATGAACAGGGAAGCCTGGTGTGCTGTGGTCAATGGAGTCACAAAGAGTCAGACGTGGCTGAGCAACTGAACTAAACTCAACTGAACTACCAAACACTAATCAGCCATAGGTTTACCCATATCCCCTTCCACTTGAACATCCGTCCCACCACACTCCTCTAGGTTGTTATCAAGCCCCAGTTTGAGTTCCCTGAGTCATAAAGCAAATTCCTGTTGGTTATCTATTTTATATATGGGAAAGTATGTTTTCATGTTACTTTTCCATGCCTCCCAACCTCTCCTTCTCCCTCAACCAGCCATGTCCATAATTCTGTTCTCTACGTGTGTGCAATTGGATAGTTTTAAGATGCCGTCTTTGTTGTAGGGTAATTGAGCATAGGTAGGTGAGTTTATCTCTGGGCTTTCTTTCCTGTCCCATTGATCTGTATTTCTGTTTTTGGTTAACACCATATACAAAAATAAACTCAAAATGAATTAAAGGGCTGCATGTAGAACTGGATGCTATAAATCTCTTAGAGGCAACATAGACCACTCTTTGGCATAAATCGCAATAATTGATTTTAGGAGCAGTCTCCTCCTGTAATGGGAATAAAAATAGAGAAATGAGACCTAATTAAACTCAAAAACTTTTGCCCAGTGAAGGACCCATAAACAGATTGAAAAGAAATCCCACAGAAGGGGAGAAAATATTTGCAAATGATGAGACTGACAAGGGTTTAATCTGTAAACTTTACAAATGGATCATGGCTCAATATAAAAAAACACAAACAACCCAACTAAAAATAGACAGAAGACCTATAGACATTTCTCCAAAGAAGACATAAAGATAGCCAAGAGGCACATCTAAAGATTCTTAACATTGCTAATTACTAGAGAAATGCAAGTCAAATGTAATATCAAACACATTGTCAAATATCAATAAGATATTACCTCACACCAATCAGAGTGGCCATCATCAAAACATCTACAAACAATAAATTCTGGAGAGGGTGTTCCCTTTTGGCGAAATGTGAATTGGTATAGCCACCATGGGGAATCTCCAAAGTATGGAGATTCCTTAAAAATCTAAAAATAGAACTATCATATCATCTAGCAATCTACTCCTTAGAATATATCCAGAGAAAAAGATGGTTCAAAAGATTCCATGTACTCCAGGTTTCATTGTAGTGCTGTTTACAATAGTTAGGACATGGAAGTACCTTACCTACATGTCCCCTGAGAGATGTATGGATAAAGAAGATGTGGTACATATATACAATGAAATATTTCTCAAGCATTAAAAAGAGTGAAATAATGCCATTTACAGCAACATGGGTGGACCTAGAGAGTATCATCCTAAATGTGGTAAGTAAGAGAAAGATAAATATATGATATAGCTTATATGTGAAATCTGAAAATCTGATACAAATGAAATTACTTACAAAACAGAAACAGACTCACAGAGTTCAAAAAAGGAATTTATGATTGCCGGGGGTAAGGATGAGTTGAGGAGAGAGATAGATTGGGAGTTTGGGATTGACATGTATACACTACTGTATTTAAAATAGAAAACCAACAAGGACACTCTATAGCACAGGAAATTCTGCACAATATTCTGTAATATCCTAAATGGAAAAAGATTGAAAAAGAATAGATGCATGTAAAATGTGTAACTGAATCATTTTTCTGTATGCCTGGAAATAACACAATATTATAAATCAGTTATGGTCCAGCGTTGGGGTCCTTTAATGGACTGGAACCTGGTGGTCTGGAGTTCACGATGAGAAAATGAAAGAAGGAAGGAGGCTAATATTCCCTGGGTTACACAGCCAGCCTTCACGTTCCAGGGTATCAGCCGGAGAGAGAGAGAGAGAGAGGGACACGGGGACCCAAGTCTCTGGTGGAGCAAGGGTGCCTTATTGAATTCTGTAAGAGTATATATACTGTAAAGCAAGGTAGCTTCTTCAGATAAAGATCAAGAGACCAGACTTTACAAGTTACCAAGGAAGCAAGGAGCAATAGAGGCCATAAGGCCAAAAGGCGATCCATATAAAAAGAGGGTCGTAAAGAATCCCTTTCACCAAATGGAAAAGCTAATGAAGGAAATCCTATGCAATCATCGCATCTCTTTGATCTGCATCCTGGGGGCAGCTTGCCTGCTCCTCTCGCCCCTGACAGGGACTACTAAGGAACAGAGGGCTCAAGAGAGAGAGGAAACAGCACACAGGAATCCTCCTGGTAAACACTCTCTGACAGTCCAGTGCAAAATTAAATTGAAAAAGACAGAGACAAGGTAGGGAGCATCTGCACCCGGGAGATGATGATGGATGCTGAACTGAGGCAGCATCACCGACGGTGAGATGGGGAGAGACAAAGATGAGATGGGGAGATGTCTGTGACAGGACTTGTCAACTGATGGGAGGCAAAACGTGAGGAAATTGGCAGGTCAAGGTTTGGCTTCCTGGTCTCCAATTTGAATGGCTGGGTGGTAAGACATTTCTTTCTCTGAGAAGAAGATGTTCAGATGGAGGTGTGGGTGAAGATAATATTTAAGTTTTATGGAATTGTTCCATTTCCTTATCAAAATTGACAAACCTTTATCCAAAAAGCTCTCTAAACTACCCACATTTTAAATGTTGTCTTAAAATGTGTGTTTGTGAGTATGTGTGTATGTGTGACGTTCATGGTGTGGGAGCAAAAGCTGGAGATGGAACTGGCATTCAATAGCAGGATTTCCTCTGATGGCCTTATCCCTTGACTTTAGATTCTCTGGAATCTGGAGAGCCCTGTTTTCCTTCCTAGGAAAAAAAGTTTGATTAAAGGTCAAAATATATGTGGGAAACTGCTGTGTATGAATTTTTATTTGGAGAAAAGCACCAGACTTTGATCATTGCTACTTCTAAGTCCAATCTAATATTCAAATTATGGGATGAGTGATGGCGCTACTTCCATATCACAACATTGTTACTTTTCAGTTTCTCATATGCCTCTGTCACAATTTTGTGTAAATGCCCTCCTTTATTTCTTATACTGTGTGAGGACAGATAGCAGGAAACATAGTGTTTAGCACTTTGCTTATATTCCCCTTGAGGTCAGACATACCACAAATTAATGTGTGGGTCATCACACAGCTTTTAAAAGAACATAGAGCACTGGGATCATAATTCATATAGTTGTTTTGCAAAAAGTGTTACTTGAATTGAGGTATAATGGGCTATTGTAGTACTAAAGCTATAGGACCGCTTAATGGTGCATTTACAACCTTTCCCAAAGACTACATATTTTTCATGTGTCAGTCGTATGTGGTGAACAAGGCCACCACATGACAACCCTGAGATTGTGCTTTGCTAAACTCCAGTAATGCCCTTAGTATATGATTTAAGTGGATCCCTTTGGAGTCATATATGTGATGGTCCTAGATAAGAATTGAGATTATAAGGAAACAGAAGACAGAAACAGAGGGAAATGGAGCCAATCCAAGGGATGAAGCCATGCTCAGCACCAGAAGTAGTGGGCAATGCTAGGAGGGCTCACCGGAAGTGAAGACAAGGACTTGTCAGGAAATCCAGCATGGAAAATGACTGGCCCTATGCCTGCAGAAGGAAGAATGGATGATGATGAGGAGAACACAAATCTTATCTACAGGGGGGGATGGAAGTGGAAGACAGTAGGAGTTTGGTGTCCAGGAAATTGTCTGTATATCAATTGCTTTGTCACCATAATTTTGTGCAACAATATTGTTGACTGTGATCACTATGAAATCAACTTATTGAGTGGCATTATCTCTTTACCATCTGAGCCATATCTCTTTGGTGTATAAGCCTGGAAGAATATTGTTCTTCCATGTCTCTAATGAACTGTGCTCCAGAGCTCTCCTATTTGATTGGGTACCAATGTCTCTTACTTACTTACAAGACACTCCAGTTCCTTTGTATGCATGTGTACATGTGTGTGTGTGCAAGTGTGTGTGTGTGTGTGTGTGTGTGTTAGTCGCTCTGTTGTATCCAACTCTTTGCAATCTCATGGACTATAGCCTGCCAGGCTTCTCTGTCCATGAAATTCTCCAGGCAAAAATACTGGAGTAGGTAGCCATTCCTTTCTCCATGGGATCTTCCTGACCCACTGATTGAACCCTGGTCTCCCTCATTCCAGGCAGATTCTATACTGTCTGAGATATCAGGGAAGACCAAATTCCACCAGTATTATCAAGTTTGGCTCTCATGTTTCATTTGATGGTTAAATCCCAATCCTATTCAGATATGCCTACACTTGAGTTGGATTTCCCAGGTAGCTCAGACTGTAAAGAATCTGCCTGCAATGCAGGATACCCGGGTTCGATCCCTGGGTCAATAAGGTTCCCTGGAGAAGGGAATGGTAACCCAATCCATTATTCTTGCCTGGAGAATTCCATGGACAGAGGAGCCTGGCGGGCTACAGTCCATGGGGTCACAAACAGTCGGACATGACTGAGTGACTAGCACTTTGTACTTGAATTGCAGCTTTCCTCTTTCTCTTCCTCTAATTCAAGCCAGACTTATGGCTATGACTTAAAGTAGGGGAGGATGGAGTGTAATACCTCAGTCTCTATATCTTCTCCCTTTTCCTAGAGGTATTCTGCTTGGATCTTGGTGAGGATGAATAAGAGAGGCCTCCTCATGAGCCTGTCCCACTATTGTGTAGTTTCAGGTGTCACTCAGTGGGAGGTGTTCCAAACGGTCCCTAGCAGTTTCTTTGAGGGGTCCTATAAAGCTCTTCTCTTCATACAGTCTCTTGACATGGGAGATCCCAAGTAGATTAAGCCCAGTCACAATCTACAGTTCTACTCTAAGAAACTCTATACTCCTTGATGTATCAAACATGCACAAAATACTTGATGCCTTCCACTTTCTCTCTCCTGTTCATTTCTTCCATGTCAGCAGCGTCAGGAACTCTGCCCTTCCAGAGGCTCAGCAATGTTGATGTTAGTGGATTACACTCCTGACTTATGTGGCTTCCTGAGATTTACACTTCATTCAGGCGTGTCTTTTCAGAACACTGCATTCTCCAGAAGGACAACCGCTTTCTCTCTTTCCTTATCTTCTTGTATTGGGCAGTGTTTAGAGTAGTAGAATTAGTGGGTGATTGTCATGTTTGGCTGACTTAGCACCTCTCACTTTCTGTAAGGAGATGTGGCTTGCAGTATTCTAAGTTTGTAATCTGGTGTACATTGATAAATTTTGTTCTCTGTTTTGGGTCTGCATAGTTGATTTTTGGAAATGATATCCTGATGTGTAGTAAATACTCACTTGTTCTTATAGTAAAGGTCATATTGTGGGCAAAACCTTTTGCGCCTAGAAATCTGAATATGAATGGAAACTCAGTGGTGTCAATAGTGAGGATTTTACTTGCTTGGAGCCTTGATAAGTATCATAGGAGATACAATTACTGATGAAGCCTCAGACCACTTTGAAAACTTATAATTATTTGTGTCTTGTGATTTGTTTAATATCTGTCTTTCTGTGAGGCTCTAACCTCCATGAAGACTTAGGTTAGTATTTTCATTCACCGTTCTACTCACCACATTACCTGCAAAGTGTTGATAAATAGGAATTTAATATCCTGGCTGACTGACTGACGAGCAATTTGCCCTCAGTGCTGAGATACCTGAATTTAGGGTATGGCAGTACAAACCTGCTTAGCATGAGAGCTGCTATGAATTGAAACCTAAGTATGTGTAGAAGTGAGGCCGAGGACTGCCATTATTTTGAGATTTATACAACACTTCAGGGAGACCTGGGTTTGATCAGTGGGTTGGGAAGATCCCTTGGAGAAGGGAACGGCCACCCATTCCAGTATTCTGGCCTGGAGAATTCCATGGACAGAGGAGCCTGGCAGGTTATAGTCCATGGGGTTGCAAAGAGTTGGGCATGACTCAGCGACTTTCCCTTTCACTTTTCTGAGGATGGATATTAGTATTTTCACAGATTTTTACAGACAAGAAAATTAAAGCATAGTTTCTGTTGCTTTTATATCAATCTCTAATTACAAAGAACTGTTTTAAAGTTTTATTTTTTATCAGTTCATTATGTCGAGAGAGTTTAAAATATAAAATAGCTCTGAAACATTAAAAAAAAAAACTTACAATTGTAGTGTAGATTAAATATCTTTGGACCACATATTACTTTTCCCAATTTCTACACCTTTTCTCTGCTCTACTTCCAAGTTAAAATCTTGAAAGGATTGTGTGCATACAGTTTCTGGATTTATTCACTTCCTGTTTTTCTTAAGCAAGATTTCTCTTATTAAGGTCATTAATAACTGTGTTGTTATATTCATTGGCCACATTTTAGCATTAATCAGAAGTGCTTGAATGCTTCTTCCTTCTTGAATCATTCTTATCTTTTCTTGATCTCACACACTTGAGTTTCTCAACTGTATTCATAAGCTCTTTCTCCCCGCTGCCTGCCCCCCGCCCCCAGCAGTTTATGCTTTTCTATTCAATATCAAAACTATTCGTGTCATTTGGAAATTGATAATATTTCTTAATTGTTTATTACTGAATAACAAGGTTTATTACTGAATTTGCAAAGAAGCAATACAAAAGGTTTACAGAATATGGACGTAAATAGATAAGTGGGCTCAGTACAACATGCCTCCACAGTTCCTCATGGGAGTGGGCCAGAAGTTCTGCAGTCCATGAAGCCGTTTTGGAGGGAGTAATCTACCAGGTCACAGGAGCTCAGAGCTTCCTGTTTCTTTCAGTTTTCTTATTACATTAAGGACAGGGTCCACTTACTACCACATAAGGAAATTCCTTGCTGTGCTACAGATCATCATTACATACTTCCCTGTTTGAATTTGCTTTGCTGAGGCAACTTGGAGAAAATAGAAGTACATTTCACAGAAACTGTATGGTTTGGGTTAGAGTTGGTGACAAGAGACATTTGCTTGAAAGTTCAAAGGTCTAAAAGAGCTGCCATAACTATATGAAGCTGGGGCGATAGGAGGCAATAAGAAAGATGGAAATTGGCTAGTGTCCTTACTCTTTCCCTACTCCATGTGCAACTCCTCTGCTTTAATGCTGGCTTTGCTGACCTATCATGATCCCAGACCCACAATCAGATACTTGGCAACTGTCTTACAGAGGTGGTAGAGGAGCAGAGGCAATAGACTTCTACAGCAAACAGCAAACTTCTACAGTTCTACGCTAGTTTCTGGCCTTGCTTAACTTCCAACACCCAACGCCAAGAGCTAACTCCAGGGTTTCAGGGAGGTTTGTTATTAATATTTATATCAAGTTTTTTTTTCTGATTCTACAGTTTTTTGTTCAGTTCTTTAGTGTCCCAGTTAACCCCTATAATAAATTCTCAATTCCATAATGTTAACAGTGGTTCTGATACCCAGATGGAACACCGACTAATACTGTTATTGGTTGTTTCAGTAATTTAGATTTATAGACCAAACTAGTTGAAAACTTGGTGGCTAAAACAACTACCTATTTATCCCCTCCATAATTGTGTTGGCTTACTGATCTCAAAGGGGAGATTCTTTTGCCAGTTATGCCTGAAGTCTAATGACTGCAAATAGAATAATCTTGAGGTATGACTGGGAAGCAGGGATAGTTAGGTCTCTTTCATTCTCTGTATAGTCTTGGAACCTCTGTAGTGATATCTGTCACTATAACTGAATTTTGTAAATGACAGAGTTATCAAGAACACAAAAATGTTGTGTCCCTCATTTCTGCTGCTTTCTAATTTTTAAATAAGTCATTGGGGCCATCCTGTACCCTAATGTGGGAGGCAACTACATAAGGCCATGAACAATAGGAGCTGTGGCTCTTTGGAAATCCTTTTGGAGACTAGCAACCATACTTTACTGTTAAATCTATAGCAGTCCCAACTCACTTCATAGTTACTTTGAGCTGTGCTATTCTGAGTTCCATTTTATGCTAGTGTCATCAGACACTGTGGTTTGGGTCTGGCCATTTACCCATGCTGTATTAGGTCACTCTGACCTGTAACATCAGCCAACACCAAGTAGCATGCATTATAACAAGGGAAAGTGGTTCCCTCAGCTGAGATGGTAAATGGATACCATATCTTGGTCCTGTAGCTTGGACTGACCTCTCCAGGTGGGTCATTAGCTTGTGACACTGCCAGCTGCCCATCTTTAGGGACTGAAGCCAGTTGGATGGCTGCTGGGGTGGTTTTTCTCTTCAGGAATCCTGTAGTCATTTGAACTTTTGTGGTTAGTAATGGGCTACTCTTCCCCACTTAGGGCTGCCTCTCTTCCTTTACTGGGATAGCTTAGAATTTTTTCCTGCAGCTAGATTTCCTACCAGATGGTGATGGCCCCAAGGTTTTATTTCTATACCTGGTACATTTTATAAATAAACAATTAGATCATAACAATGCTATAGGAATGTAATGGAAATCCCATGTAGAGCCTTTATACTGCAGATTTTCTCACTAGGTTATCCTGTACTATAGTCAGGGCTAGCTTTGTGGGGTGAGACTTGTACATTTGCATGGTGTCTCATGCTTAGAAGGTCCAAGTACTTGGTTTAATGCTTTGCTGTTACCATCTTGAAATCCTTATAAATTATCAAGCAGGAGCTCTTCATTTTCATTTTTTACTGAGTCCTATAAATTTTGTAGCTTATTCAGAATACAAAAATGGTAATCATTCTGTTATTTTTCTGATTCTTACCAATTCATATTCAGTTACTGATGTAGTTCTGGAAATAGATCTAAATCAAAGCCTGACCTGAAAGTGGAGAATCTTCAACTGAGACTCATCAGAGCAAAGCTGTTGCCTCAGAGAATCAGGAAGAGTACTAACCAGGCTGGTAGGCTTTGCCTCCAGGGCTATTGGGTTGATAGGTTGGAAGGACATAGGGAAAGTCTGGCTATTTCACATTATTTCTGTAACTATTAGAGAATTTCAGGCTTTTATTCCCCTCCTGGTAAAAAGTCAGTTGTCTTACGCTAGCCCCTTTGGAGAAGGAAAACGCAACCCACTCCAGTATTTTTGTCTGGAGAATCCCATGGACAGAGGAGCCTGGTGGACTACTATAGTTCATGGGGTCGCAAAGAGTTGGATATGACTGAGCAACTAACGCTTCCACTTTCAACCCCTTTCCTACATTTTCTCCATGTCCACCTCTATGTATATAGCTTTCAGCAATGCTTGAGTAGGTGCCAGCCCACCAGAGGAATTAAATGTGCTAATAGACCTTCTACCTCAATAGCACAGTCCCTAAATGCCCTGCTACACAGCTTGTTTTCCAATGAATGCTATAAGAGTAAAACCAACATTTCTAGTTATCAGGCATCCCTCACTTATTTCCTTTCCCCTAGCTTCTTTAATATTATCTTACATATCAATGAAGTACAGTAAACATGCCCTTATTTATATTGTATATACTAGTATATTGTTGGAGAAGACTCTTGAGAGTCCCTTGGACTGCAAGGAGATCCAATCAGTCCATCTTAAAGGAAACCAGTCCTGAATATTCACTGGGAGGACTGATGCTGAAGTTGAAACTCCAGTACTTTGGCCACTGATGCAAAGGACTGATTCATTTGAAAAGACCTTGATGCTGGGAAAGATTGGAGGTGGGAGGAGAAGGGGATGACAGAGGCTGAGATGGTTGGATGGCATCACCAACTGAATGGACCTGAGTTTGAGTAAACTCCAGGAGTCGGTGATGGACAGGGAGACCTGGCTTGTTGCAGTCCATGGGGTCGCAAAGAGTCAGACATGACTGAGCAACTGAACTGAACTGATACAAGTATATAATTAAAGACCTTCAGTGAATACAATAAAATCAATTTATACCAAAAAATACTGAGACCAAATTATTTCTTGAAAATATTGTTTATTTGCCTCCTTACATTTGTATTTTGACCACTCCAGTAGACAGTTTTAACTTCTTGATGAAATTTGAGTTTTTATAGAGAACTTTTGTGTCAGATAATATGTAACCAGGTATGAATATGAAAAAGATCTTTATCACCTTTTGATAAATTAATAAATAAAAATTGTTTAATTTAATATTGATTTACAATTTTTCAAATATCTCTGGATGTTTATATTTAGTCAAAGGGTCCCTTGTAAAACTTAAAATTATTTTCACACATGATAAATTTAAAAATTCTGAAACATCCTTTAATTTTGTTGTTGATATATTCTTAAAACCCTGTTCTAGGTCTGCTAGTATTTCTTCTCTTGTTTAAGATATAAATGGTGATGCTCAAAATCAGACTAACAATTACCACAGAGCCAACCACTAACAACACCAAGGCAGAAATGCTGAGTCCGGACTTAGGGGGATTTTTATCAGGACTAGGATCTGGATGAATTTCATCAGGAATGTAATCTTCTTGAGGAACAAACAAAGCTACTTGCACAATGTTGGATACTTTTGATGTCAAATTGCCTTTATCCACACTTTGAATGGCAATGAAAATGTGGGTTTCATTTTCTTCTGAGATATTTCCTGGTTTGAATGTGAAGGTTTCCTTGGAGTTGGCCTCATTTGGTAACAGAGCAGTAGTGTTTACTTGCAGAGCATCATCAAAATTATCCCTTAAATCCAGGATGCTTTCACTTATTCTTATGATATATTCTTGAACTAAGAAAAAAAGTTATATGTAGTTTAGAAACTAGAGCATACCATATGAAATCTTTTTTCATTCTCCTCTGAAATGCTGTTAGTCATGCCAAAGTTATGCTCACATCCAGAGCCTTATTTATTTTCCCATAAAAGCTGAATTCTGATTTTTATACCCTGCAAATGATACATGGCAGGTTATAATGTGCCACATTTGATGATTCATAACATGAGATTATAAAATTAATACTTTGCTGAGCTATTAATTATAAATTATTTTCCTCTCACACACCCTTAGACACTTGCTTTTGTAACAAGCAACTTTCACTTAATCAACAGTGCATGACACATAGTCCTTACCTTTTCCAACATCAAAATCATCTCCTGGTGCTGTCCACGTTAGACTTATCTCATCCTCATGTGATGTGGCCTCAAGATCTGTGATTTGACTTGGTGGGAAGACGTCAAGGGATGAGGGAGACTGTGGGACATTGGAAACCACAAATGCACCTCCTGTTGCTGTTCTGGTGAAACTCTCCACATTTGTCTGAGTGTCCTCATCATTTTCAGGTCTGGATGGATTCCTTTCAATGTTGCCTGCATTACAAATTCCTGGTATTTAATGGACAAATCTGCACTAACATTTTCAGAACTCACTGAATTGTATTTCTTATCCTACATTTCCCCCCCTTTTTTTCCCATATACACAGTTTCATTTTATTAATTTTGATTACAAGGTCATAAGGATGCAGTTGGTAGAATTCTTTCTTTAGCAACCTGACCAGAGTATTGTAGGGTAGAATTGGATAATAAATTGCTTTGGAATTAAGACTGTCCTGAGTGGAAATATTGTTATATACTTAATATATGCTTTAAAAATAAAGGAATTGCTTTATTTCTTAAATTACCTTTAAGATGGGAATAAATCTGGGGGAATTTCTACTGGTTCCCTTTCAGTCACTTGTGTCAGGTTTCACACTTCCTCCCTGTTGCAAGTGCTAATGAATAATATTCAGATTATATTGCAACAGAAAGCCCCTATAAGGGTGACATAAGGGACAAAATAAAGGAAAGCTAACAAAAATGCATTCTTAATATTTTTCATCACTTTCCTCTACACATTTTCCCTTTACTTTGCAAATAAAGGTATATGTAATCAGATGGATAAATTCTACCATTGGTTTCTAGTTAAGTACATAACATATTAGCCTCTTTACTTCATCCCGAACTGAAAATGTGGCAAATTTTTGTTGATATAGGTCAGATGCTCCAAACAAATGTAATAATGGCTGGCTTTCATTGAAATGTCTGTACCAAAGACACTGTACCAAAGCTTAGGTTAATTTGGAGGCAAACAGTCATATGACTGAGAATTCAGTCCAGAAATGGGAGAAGCTATACTCTGAAGTTATAGAATATTTGTAGCCTTAATCATACCAACTCACAATTATTCAAGCCACCAGTGAGTTTCAGATATTATGAAGTACTCACCGTCTACTACCCAGCCTGGTATGTATGCAGCTCTATTCGGTGGATGCCTTAAGCTCCTTGTGACAGCATTTTCTCCTCCATGAGCCCGAACTTTTAAGTTATACATGCCATTTTCTTTATAAGTTGTAAAGTATCTAGAGTAGACTCCATCATTCTTGAAAGAATCAGCACCTTGTTAAGGAAGTGAAGGAATAAATTATTAATGTAAAGAAAAAGAAAAACTTAAGTATTTTCTAAGTCAAGCGTATGGGCATTATAAGCATATTGCTTTTATATATCTCCCTATTTTGTGATTGACCCCTTGGGGAATATTTCCATTTTGCTCTGCCAATCAGTATCTTGTTGGATGGATATCCTTGTGGTACTGTGTTTGTGTGTGTACATATGCATGCATACTAAGTCACTTCAGTCATGTCAGACTCTGCAACCCTGTAGACTATAGCCTACCAATGTCCTCTGTCTATGGGATTCTTCAGGCAAGAATACTGGAGTGGGTTTCCATACCCTCCTCCAGGAGATCTTCCTGACCCTGGGATCAAACCTGAGCCTCTTATGTTTCCTGCATTGGCAGGTGGGCTCTTTACCACTGGTGCCATCTGGGAAGCCCGTGTGTGTGTATGTGTGTGTGTGTGTGTGTGTATTATTTTTGTTGTGATTGTTGTTCAGTCACTAAGTTGTGTTTGACTTTTTGTGACCCCATGAACTGCAGCACGCCAAGCCTTCTTGTCCTCTGCTATCTCTCAGAGTTTGCTGAAATTCATGTCCATTGAGTCAATGGTGCTATCTAACCATCTAATCTTCAGCCCACTTCTCCTTCCGTCTTTGCCTTCCGTCTTTCCCAGCATCAGGGTCTTTTCCAATGAATCAGCTCTTTGCATCAGGTGACCAAACTATTAGAGCTTCAGCAACAGTCCTTCCAATGAATATTCAGGGTTTATTTCCTTTAAGATTGAATGGTTTAATATCCTTGCTGTTCAAGGGACTCTCAAGAGTCTTCTCCAGCATTACAGTGCAAAAGCATCAATTCTTTGGCACTCAGCCTTCTTTGTGGTCCAACTTTTACATCTGTACATGACTACTGGAAAAACCGTAGCTTTGACTATTCAGACCTTTGTTGGCAAAGTGATGGCTCTGCTTTTTAATATGCTGCCTAGGTTTGTCATAGCTTTTCTTCCAAGGAGCAAGAGTTTTTTTTTAATTTCGTGGCTGCAATCACTGCAGTGATTTTGGAGACCAAGAAAATAAAATCTTTCACTGCTTCCATTTTTTACCTTTCTATTTGTAATAATATATTATTACATAGACATACTGGTATATATACTGATACCTATGCATGTGTATTTAATGCCTTCATTTTATGAACTCATATGCAGATTATCATAGCATTCTTCTTACCATTTCTCAGCTAGATAGTCTGTTTGCAGCTCATGCTTTAAGCACAATTATGTTGTCTCTCTCTCTGAATCAAAGGATCCCCACTAAAGAAATATTTTCTTTGCATAAGATTTAATTCTCATTGCTATCACCTACAAATTACGTATTTTAACTTATCTTCAATCTCTCATTTTTCATTTTAATCCCTACCTCTTATACTATGATCGATTAATTTTCTGGTCTAACAGTGGAAAACCTCATCTATTTTTAGAATAAATGTTTTGGAGAGCTTAGGAATACTGTATCATAAGGATATTTCTTCATATCACCACTACTAGAGAGTTTTGTTAACTTGCAAACACATTTCTCTGGAGGGTTAGGACTCTAAGAGAGAGATTCTTAAAATGAAATCCTTAGACCAACAGCATCTGCATTTCTCTGGGTAATATTAGGAATGAAAGTTTTTCCAGCGTTCCCATTCTGTGTTATAAAACAAGCTCTTCAGGAGTTTCGCTTTTATGTTAAAATTTGAGAACCCCTGCTCCAAGTCATTGTTAATTACCACTGCTTTCTTAGGTAAAGTCATTCTTAATCACCTATGCTTTCTTAGGTAAAGGTGTCCCAAATTATTTGAGTTTTATTTGAGAAATTTTATTTCTCCTTGAGAAATGAAACAAGATATAGGAGTTTTAATGTAGCATGGAAGGGGTTGGGAGAAAGAGAGTCACAGGATAATTTAAGAAAATATTGTCATATTAGATGAAGGCACTGATAAAGCAAAGACTTTTGCCTTCTAAACTTTTCACAGGGCCAGCTCTAGTTGATGATAGGTTATAAGCTGGCTGATTTAACTGCACTGAAAAGAAGCTAATTGAAAATTCTGACAACTTAGAAGTTTACTGAGATAGTCATTTCTTTACTAAATGACCTCTCTAAAGGAGTTTTAGTTCCCAGAATAATTCGGAATTGGGAAAAGGTTTTAAAAGACAGTACCACTCATCTATACAGACCAAGGAGATAGAGAGGGATCAACACTCTATTTTGATACCTTCCAGTCAGATCTGGTATCTGATGATGACCCCGTGATGTCCCCTTCTCTCTGATGGCAGATCCAGCTTCCTTTGGTCTCAATTCCCAAGATTATATGTGAACTTTTATCCAGCTGTTGGGACTTTCTCATGACTGTCATCCCCTCCCTGCCAGGGACCCAAATTGTACTGCTTCATTCCATACAACTACTTGTGTTTCACTGTCTCTGGCCAGACTTTCTTGATTATATACCCCTAAGAATCACTTATTCAGAATTCTTGATGCTGTCCTCAATCTCAGCAATGACACTATCCTATTTATTGGAAGACATTGGTGGTCTAAATGAAAGAAAGAACAATAATGACAGTAAATAAAATTCATTGAGTGCTCTACCGTCTGTGAGACACTGGCAAATCACTTTGGAGTTGTTACCTGGATAGATTTTCACCCTGGTCCAGTTGTGCATCCACAATCTGCATCAATTTTCTGATGCCTGTCCCTCTGCCCCACACTTCCTCAGGGACTCATAACATATCCTGAGTTATGAAAATTTAGACTGGTTCAGAGAAATCTGTGATTTACCTGCACCATTATCCAAAAGTTCCAAAACTTCTGTTTCTCCAAATTTCGATTCAATGAAAGCAGTCACATTGGCTCCAAGAATGGGTAAATACCCTTGTACAATTTCTGCATAAACAATCAGTGGGTTGGGATAGCTGTTTGTATCTTTATTCATTTTAGCATTCACTGTGATTGGAGGCACAAAAGAGTTTGCTGCCCGAGAATTTACTGTTATAGTCAATGTTTCTTGGCTTGCTTTTGCTTGAATGTTGTAAGTCCACACACCCACCTAAAAATGCAATAAAAATGGAGTAAGTATCCAACAGCAAGCTATTTTCTGTTTTTCCATTATCTAACTCTAAACTATTAAGTGTGTTACCAAATAAACAGTTTTGAGAGCTTTAAGAGTTTTGAGGGTAAAGAGGTAAGAGTTGAGGCAGCTTGGAAAGAATATCCTATTATCATTCGTGGTATCCAAAGTTTATGAAATCTCCATTGGTAAAAATAAGTTTTGGAAAGTTTGCCTTGATCTTGGACTTATCCTCAGATCTCAGAATCTACAGACTCTATGACCTGGTGAAAAGTGAAAGTAAAAGTCACTCAGTCATGTTCGACTCTTTGTATCCCCATGGCCAGTAGTCCGTGGAATTCTCTAGGCCACAATATTGGAGTGGGTAGCCTTTCCCTTCTCTAGGGAGTCTTCTCAACCCAGGGATCAAACCCAGGTCTCCTACATTGCAGACGGATTCTTTACCAGCTGAGCCACAAGAGAAGCCTAAGAATACTGGAGTGGGTAGCCCATCCCTTCTCCAGCAGATCTTCCTGAGCCAGGAATCAAACTGGGGTCTCCTGCATTGTAGGCGGATTCTTTACCAACTGAGCTATGAGGGAAGCTCTCCTATGATCTGGTAGTACTAAGAAATAGCTCTGTAGCTATCTACACAGCAAGCTGCACAGACTTACTACACTGTCTCCTCAAAGTTATCCTTAGTCTACTTAATTTTTTCCCTTCTCTTCCTTTCTTCTAAATGCTTAAGTTCTTTTTTTTTTTTACCTCTGTCACCAAAATTTTCAGGACCATACAGTCATACCAAGTACATTTTACTTTATCTTAATTTTGAAATGATACAAGTATTGGCATTCATATTTATGATATCAAATGATGTATTTTCACCTGTAAAATTTGGGAGGTCTAAAAATGAATTGCTTACCTTTGTAGTTCCTGGAATATTGAGATAGGCCATTTTGGAAGCTGAATCCACTATGAAAGTCCCCATTGATATTCCACTGGGATCAAAGAGATAAATAGAGGGAAGTTGCTTGTTCCACGTGATGAGAAAGAATGTGTCCTTTCCCACAGTGCTATCAATTATTACAGTGCCATTCATCCAGTCATTACTGTTGAGTTTTAATCCCTTGCTTTCAAGCTGTTTAAATATATTAAAAATTAATAACTGTAGAAGAGAGTAATTTTATGCTTTTTTTCTGTTTTACATATTTTTAAATTTCTGCCTTGAGAACAAACTTAAATATGGCATACCACCTTAGGCTTGCAATCTCTTTGAAAGCTAACTGAGATCTGACAGTTGTCAGTCAGAAAGTGTGGAAATATAGCTACTGAGGAGAGAACAGGGTATAATAAAAGCATTAGAGCAGGACAATGGGATTTACAGTTGGAGATATGGCCCTGGGAGATGATTTTCCCAGTTGTCTTGGTGAGCACTTACACTAGGATTTAGCATTAAAGTGCTAAACTACCTCTGAGAAAATTAGTTCTGTGTGTGTGTGTGTGTGTGTGTGTGTGTGCATTGCCCTCAGTTTACCATTTTCTTGATGACTTAAAATAAAGTGCTCAGGCACTCAGTTGTGTCTGACTCTTTGTGACCCCATGGATTATAGCCCTGCAGGTTCCTCTGTGCATGGAATTCTCCAGGCAAGAATACTGGAATGGATTGCCATTTCCTCCTCCAGGGGATCTTCCCCACCCAGGGATCCACCCAGCATCTCCTAAATTGGCAGGCAGATTCTTAACCACTGAGCCACCTGGTGATGATATAGAACTCAAAACTTGTAACAACCAGATTATTTTTCTTGGTTAGGTCCAAATCCAAACATAAATACTCAAGGACTAGGAACTCTGACCTGAAGAGATTGCTGGGAGGCATCGATGTTCCCTGATGCAAGGGCCGCAAAAGCATCAATAAGGCCATTGTTCTGGCCTTCATCTGAAGCATAAACATATATTCCTCCTAAAATGCAAATACATTAACTAGGTTGCTTTTCAGAAAATAAGTGCTTTTCACATTTTAGTGATTAAGACAATATCAGGGTAAACAAAACCATAGTTTCAGTATGTATTGTAAAAATAAACCCAAATCGGATAGGTATAAAGATTATCTCTGAAATGTTACCTTAAAAATGTCATAACTGGGAGGTAAGCTACCTTTAAACTCCACTAACAGAAATCTTTCTGACTTAAATGCATCAACTAACTAAAGAATATGAAAGGAGATGCTCTAACTTCATGAACTAAAGCTCACAGGATCACATAACCTTTAGGAAAAGTATTCACTTTAATGATTATTTAAGATACATTCTAACCGTATCAGCTTTCAAGTTTTCCTGCCAGAGTAGATCAGAATCAGAAAGGTTAAAGGGATTTCATATTGAAGCATCCTGACAAAATTTGGCAATGAGCAGATAAAAAAAATGGTAAGCAATAGAGACAAGTTTTAAAACAATACTTTTGGAGGGATATTTAGGACAGAAATACTTTACAATGGCTATAAAATTACTTCAAAATGATGGGAGTTTGTACAATTAAGCATTAAAAAGCAAGTGTTTGTTTGGTAACATTAGAGGTCAATTCAATACAATAATTGATTTTTATAATGTTATAAATTATGTATTCTCTACTATGTTTAAGAAGGCACTGAACACATGTAGTCCATTTTCTTCACATGTCTCTGTCTATAAGATAATAGCTGTTTTATGTTTAATCTAGAAACCTTGTTATTACTAAATTTATAGCCTGAGCTTCTGTTAAACCCATCCTTAACTTCCAGTCTATTCTCTAGTCTCACGTATTTCTCACTATCCTTCAATATGGCTTCCATTGTTACCCCAACATGCTTTATATTCTCTGTCATCCTTTTTCTTCCAGAGAAAGCAAACAGATTGATAAATGTCTAGCTCCTCGTCTCTCATGCCTTGTTTCCCTGACTCTATTCAATGCTGAATCAATGACTCCATCTGCTCACGTGGTGTTTGACATCTATGTATGTCTCTTGGTATGGAGGAGTGTTATCTGACTATGCTTTTCTGATTAGCAGTGTTATTTGTCTCTCGGGTCAGCAGGACTATTGGCACATTGAGATCATGTCTGGTTTAACTCTGATCCCAAGCTCCTGGCACAGAACCTGCAGAGTAGGAGCTTAAGAGAACTTGTTGAATTGTCAGCCTCTACATTTATGTATTGCTATCAAAGGATGTATGTCATATTTTACCTGTTGCAGTGCTCATCTCTATGACTTCTGGTGCAGCAACTGGTCCAAGAGCAATAAAATGAATGATGGCCCCGCTCTGTTTCACTTCCTCAATACAAGACTTTGCAGTGCTATCCTCCCCGTCTGTCAGCAGCACTATTTCAGATCCATCTATTTGGAAGTCAGCATTTCTAATTGCCTACAAATATAACCAGAGCATTATTACAGGTGATCCTAGGTCAACTAGGCCTAGGAGAGATTAGGATAAAATGGACATAGAAAATAGTGTGCAGAAAAGAGGAGAGAGCTTCATTTTTAAATCAAAGGATCTGTAATCCACAATGCTATGGGAATTTAAACAGGACTTTTTATTTTCTGTCCACCCACTGTAGGAAATGTTTGCTCAGATGAAATTGTGTGGGAGTAGGGGTATGGAAAATCCTACTTGAGTTCAATGACTATGACATCACACTCTGTGGCACTCAGGAAAACCAGACATCAAGCATATAATGGCATTAAATATTTTTCTGCTTCTTTGGTTCTATATGCAGCTAGATGTATTAAGAGTTCACCTCAACATTTTAAAGAAGCTGTTGATTCCAAATTAGGGTATCCTCAGTATGCTAATAAACAAAAGATATGGAAAGTTCTACACAGGTTAAAAATCTTGTTATACAATTTTTAATTAATCTCTAATAGTCACAAGAACATAGCTAAGCATATTAATGGTGCTAACAGAATATAAGAGTTGACTCATTGGAAAAGACCCTGATGCTGGGAGGGATTGGGGGCAAGAGAAGGGGACGACAGAGGGTGAGATGGCTAGATGGCATCACTGACTCGATGGACCTGAGTTTGAGTAAACTCCGGGAGTTGGTGATGGACAGGGAGGCCTGGTGTGCTGCGACTCATGGGGTCGCAAAGAGTCGGACATGACTGAACGACTGAACTGAACTGAACTGAAGAGAATATATGACTTACTGAGAATGTGTCCTATTTATAGCTTGAACAATTTCCTATAAAGCGAAACAGTTTGAATCACAGAGCTTTGAATATAGGATAAAGAAAGAAAGGATAAAGAGAATTTATCTCAGGAAGGCAACTGTATTTCATCTTCTTTGACAGCTTTATTGGAAGTGGCTTCTTGACACATCATTTTGAGAAACCGAGTCCAGTCCAAGAGGAAAAAAAATGATAGGCTATTGGTGGCTTCCCTGAACTTGTAGTGGAGATGTATATAGGTTTACAAAGAAAGGTTTACAATGTAAAAAAGTCTTACTAATGCTGGTGTCAGGATACAATGTGACCAGTCTTGTTTCAATTTTTGCAGGTTTTGAGGCAAAGAATGACTGTTATATATAATTTTCAGTTCAGTCAGTTCAGTCGCTCAGTTGTGTCAGACTCTTTGGGACCCCATGGACTACAGCACACCAGCCTTCCCTGTCCATCACTAACTCTTGGAGCTTATGTCCATCGAGTCGGTGATATCATCCAACCATCTCATCCTCTGTCGTCCCCTTCTCCCGCCTTCAATCTTTCCCAGCATCAGGGTCTTTTCAGTTCTTCGCATCAGGTGGCCCAAGTGTTGGAGCTTCAGCATTAGCATCAGTCCTTCCAATTAACATTCAGGACAGATTTCCTTTAGGATTGACTGGTTTGATCTCCTTGCAGTCCAAGGGACTTCAAAGCATCAATTCTTCAGTGCTCAACTTTCTTTATAGTCCAACTCTCTCATCCATACATGACTACTGGAAAACCATAGCTTTGACTAGATGGACCTTCTTTGGGAAAGTAATGTTTCTGCTTTTTAATATGCTATCTAGGTTGGTTATAGCTTTTCTTCCAAGGAGCAAGCGTCTTTTAATTTCATGGCTGCAGTCACCATCTGCAGTGATTTTGGAGCCCCCAAATATAAAGTCTCTCACTGTTTCCATTGTTTCCCTATTTACTTGCCATGGAGCAATGGGACCAGATGCCATGATCTTAGTTTTCTGAATGTATATTTTTAATATATGTGAAATATGGCTCAATGTACACTAGAACCAAATTAAAATTTAGGAAATGCTTTCAGGTATTATAGCATTTATACAGCATCCCCATCACATCCCCCCTACACATTCGGGAACAAATGAAGATTCAAAGATGAAGCAGAGTTCTCTGTCCTTCATGTCTCCCTTGTATTATTTTATTCACCGAACACTTGCAGTGTGTTTTCACTGTACTGACTGCTGGGGATTCAGCAGGAACTACATGGATTTTGTATTCATGGAAATAATTACACTTAAAGATATTTATTGGGAGTTGTGTGAGAGACTGGGGAAATATAGAGATGACTGGCAAAGGCAAAACTAATATATTCAATAAAGAGAATTATAATATTATAGTGCTACCATTTACTGAAATATGCTGTGAGTTAAATGTGTTTTACACAGTTTGTAATTTAATCCAACTCCAAAATCCCAACCTGTCTCTAGATTACTACTCTAATAAAATGTAAAATTCTTACATTTTATTTGATATAGGGTAACGAGAGTCATCTTCCCAAAATATGAATTAATTATGTCTTTTATGGCCCTCAATATGCCAGCAAATTTGGAAAACTCAGCAGTGGCCACAGGACTGGAAAAGGTCAGTTTTCATTCCAATCCCAAAGAATGCTCAAACTACCACACAATTGCACTCATCTCACACGCTAGTAAAGTAATGCTCAAAATTCTCCAAGCCAAGCTTCAGCAATACATGAACTGTGAACTTCCAGATGTGCAAGCTGGTTTTAGAAAAGGCAGAGGAACCAGAGATCAAATTGCCAACATCCACTGATCATCGAAAAAGCAAGAGAGTTCCAGAAAAACATCTATTTCTGCTTTATTGACTATGCCAAAGCCTTCGACTGTGTGGGTCACAATAAACTGTGGAAAATTCTGAAAGAGGTGGGAATATCAGACCAACTGACCCACCTCTTGAGAAACCTATATACAGGTCAGGAAGCAACAGCTAGAACTGGACATGGACCAACAGACTGGTTCCAAATAGGAAAAGGAGTACATCAAGGCTGTATATTGTCACCCTGCTTATTTAATTTATATGCAGAGTACATCATGAGAAACACTGGGCTGGAAGAAGCACAAGCTGGAATCAAGATTGCTGGGAGAAATATCAATAACCTCAGATATGCAGATGACACCACCCTTATGGCAGAAAGTGAAGAGGAACTAAAAAGCTTCTTGATGAAACTGAAAGAGGAGAGTGAAAAAGTTGGATTAAAGCTCAACATTCAGACAACTAAGATCATGGCATGGAAACAGGGGCTGACTTTATTTTGGGGGGCTCCAAAATCACTGCAGATGGTGATTGCAGCCATGAAATGAAAAGACGCTTACTCCTTGGAAGGATAGTTATGACCAACCTAGACAGCATATTAAAAAGCAGAGACATTACTTTGCCAACAAAGGTCTGTCTGATCAAGGTTTTTTCTGTGGTTATGTATGGATGTGAGAGTTGGACTGTGAAGAAAGCTGAGCACTGAAGAATTGATGCTTTTGAACTGTGGTGTTGGAGAAGACTCTTGAGAGTCCCTTGGACTGCAAGGAGATCCAACCAGTCCATCCTGAAGGAGATCAGTCCTGGGTGTTCACTGGAAGGACTGATGCTGAAGCTGAATACTTTGGCCATCTCATGCGAAGAGTTGACTCATTGGAAAAGACCCTGATGCTGGGAGGGATTGGGGGCAGGAGAAGAAGGGGATGGCAGAGGATGAGATGGCTGGATGGCATCACTGACTCAATGGACATGAGTTTGAGTAAACTCCGGGAGTTTGTGATGGGCAGGGATGCCTGGCGTGCTGCGATGCATGGGGTCGCAAAGAGTGAGACACGACTGAGGGACTGAACTGAACCATAGTCATCTTCCCAAAATATGAATTAATTTTGTCTTTTGTGCTTAAAGCCCTTCTGTTGTGTTTAAAATACAAACCTCATCATATTTTTTTGAGGGTTTGAAAAATATCACCATTTTCTACCTGGCCATTACATTTCATTCCTCTTACTTGCCAAATTCCAGTGTCACTGGCTTCTATCATTTCTTAAATAATTCAGTTTTTGTTCACCTCATTCCCAAGGGATTTTGCCCTTTTCTTTCTACCTGAATGACTAGCTCCTTCTCATCCTTCAAATCTTAGCTTAACCATCACCCTTCAGATAGATCCTCTCTTCTAAAGTAGGTTTTGTCCCTCTTTTCCCTCTTACTTAATCACATCACATTTGTTTGGTCACTTCACAAGACTATATCTACAACCTTCAATTAAAAAAATTATTGATACATTTATCTGTATATTATCTGTTCCCCAATAAATTAACATGTGAGATTTTCTTCTTACATAAATATGTGTTAATAAATTATAATATATTATGGTTACTCCCTACAGTAAATATGTATTGAATAAATTAAACATAAACAACCCTACAGACTAACATTCATACTCAATTTTATTGATGAGGTAATTAAAAGCTAGTGAGGTGAAGAATGCTTAGGGTAAGAAATCTGGTAAGTGATCACTGGAGTATGAACCCAGACTTCATGCTAGAAAACTATACTAAAATGCCATTAATTCATAAAAGAAGGACATTCGATAGAGTTGGAAGTATCAGAAGAAGCTGCATGAAGGAGCAAGGATTTTGAAGAATAGATAGAATTTGGGCATGCAAAGACAGAAAAGAAGCATTTTAGACTGGGGAATTACATGTATGGAGGCTGTTAGTACATAGGGGCTTGGAGAACAATGTGTGTTGTAAATTGGTTGAAGCATAGAGTATTGGTAAGGGAGAACTGAAAACAAAGGTTGGCAAGAGAGGTGAGGGCAAGTTTATCATAGAATGAAAAGCTTTTAAATAACATCACACTGAGGAATTCAGACTTTGTCTTAGGGACTGTGAAGGGACACGTTTTCTAAGCAGGAAAATGATGCAATTGATATTAATTTTGAGCTCAAGATGACCATTTGGATAAAAATAAGATTTGTAATAATAATTAATGTGAATTATATGTTTACTATGTAGTATAATGACTATTGTCCTAAGTACAAACATGTATCATTTTGCTTAATTCTCATAATAATCCTACGAGTTAAGAATTCTTATTTTCCTATATTTTATACATAAGGCATTGGAGACTAATTTCCAAGGAGGCTGAAGACTGTGCCTAGATCACATGGCTGGTAAGTAGTATAGCCAGTACTCTGATAATGTCACAACTCATGTTATGACCAGTATTCCTTACCCTAAGTATGATTAATAGTTACTGCTACATCTGGAACTTGACAGATAAACATTAGTTTCCCTAACTGAATATATAACAGAAGCTAAAATGAGGATTGCTCTGAAGGAGAATCATCCCATATAACTTGCTTCATTGCTTAAAATTGGATGACTCTTGCTGCTCAAGCCCTCTTATTTAATTAACATTCCTTGAGCACTGACTGCTGCTGCTGCTGCTAGCTCGCTTCAGTCGTGTCCGACTCTGTGTGACCCCATAGACGGAAGCCCACCCGGCTCCCCCGTCCCCGGGATTCTCCAGACAAGAACACTGGAGTGGGGTGCCATTTCCTTCTCCAATGCATGAAAGTGAAAAGTGAAAGTGAAGTCGCTCAGTCGTGTCAGACTCTTAGCCACCCCCATGGACTGCAGCCTACCAGGCTCCTCCATCCATGGGATTTTCCAGGCAAGAGTGCTGGAGTGGGTTGCCATTATAAGACAAAGTCTCTGACCTCATTGGCCTTACACTCCAGTGAAACTGTAATAGTCATTTATTTACCCATTACTTTGCTCATTGATTTCTTTTAATGAAAAGATGGACAAGTGGATTTCTCTATGTGATTAGTTCTCTACTTTTTAGAATTAGTTATGTTAAAATTGGACAGCAAGTATGAGGAGCATCACTTAACATTAAAATGTTCTAATAATAAACAAAGTATATTTGAAGTATGATTTTCACCTGAAATCCTGATTTAATTCCACTGCAGATGGAAGTTCCTCCGCTAGCAACTGTAGGTAAACTTTCCAAGAGCTTTCTTCTTTCACTGTTGCTTATGATTTGGATTGGATTACTTTTGATGGAGGCAGAACTATCAAAGTGCACCATCCCCACCCAAGATCCATTTTCGACAGTCTGCAGCAGGAAATGTTGGGCCGCTTGGTTCATTCGATTTAGACGATTAGAAGTCTGAATAAAAACGGGTAACAAAAACAAATAATTTTTGACAGGAAAGTAATAGAAGATCACATAAAATGAGTGAACAGATTTTGTTGTTAAAGGTTTTCTATCAATAGTAATTGATGTTATTTAAAAAAGCAAATTTTTTTAATTGATAAAATTAAAAATACAGTTTTGTTTATTGTGTAATACATGGTGGTTTGGTTGCTAAGTTGTGTTCAATTCTTTTGCAACTCCATGAACTGTAGCCTGCCAGGCTCTTCTGTCCATGGGATTCTCCAGGAAAGAATACAGGAATGGTTTGCCATTTCCTTCTCCAGGGGATCTTCCTAACCCAGGGACTGAACCCGCATCTCTTGTATTGCAGGCGATCGCCTGCATTACAGGTGGATTCTTTACCCTCTGAGCCACCTGGAAAGCCTTATGTAATACATATGTATAGTATATTAAGGAACATGGGTTTTTAACTAGAGCTGATCCTTGACTTCTAAGCACCTCAATTAGAGGTATAGAGTATGGTGGAGGTTGGGTTGGAATTGGAGGGTGATGACTCAAATGTTACAGACTGCCTGATTACTCCTGGGATCCTCTGTTATGGTTGTATCAAGGTGAAACTACTCCCCAGGTCCCATAATATCAATATCAAACCAGACCATCATGGACTCCAACTAGAGACTGAAATCTCTCTATCCCCTGGCCACCTGACTAACCAAAAGATGAAATTTACTGTAAATCCCACCTCACCCATTTCTGCTTCTACACCTAACCACACCCCACCACATTTCCACTAATGGATTAACTGTAATTGGTTCTTTGGTAACTGATTAGGATTCAAGTCCTTATTTTCTAGGTGAATACCCTGGGATGTACACCTTTTCATGCACTGGTCTTGTCCAGTCCCTCAGTACCAATTGAACTGTGGCACCTGTTCCCAACACATGCCCAAATTTCCCTCTGAACTGCCTAGAAACAAATCACAGTGAGGAACTTCTTCTATAATACATCCCCATCTTAGAGGGTTGTGTCTGCCATTTTGCTTTACCTCTAAACTTGACTATGCCTGCATCCTGTCTAGGGAAAACTGCTCATCTTCTCTCCCAATTAAGAATCTCATGTCTCCCCAGGGACTCTTCCTAAAACATTGCTATGTGGTGAGGTTTAGCACTCTGATGTTCTTTCTGAAACCCTGTAGTACTGTGGATTATTTCAGCCAGCTGTATCATCCTCTGCCATTTCCACTAACTAAGCAACCCCCATTTGTTGAATGCATTATTCCTGATCTTCAGCATGCTTTATTCTGCTTCAAATGTGCCATCCTTTTGACACATTCCATCTGCTCATTTATAGTTCATTCATTTCAACAATTATTTATTGAATGCCTACATGTGATAAACCATATTCTAGACAAAAGGACACAAAGATGAATAAGACTACTTCAAGTCCTAGAAGACCTGGTTCCTAGATAAGATGGTTTCAAGTCTGAGAGGTATTCATAGAATAGTGGGAGAAAAATGTGTAATTTCAATGTAATATATAGTAATGAGGGGAACCCTGATGACTCAGCAGGTAAAGAATTTGCCTGCAATGCATGAGACACAGGAGACATGGGCTCAATCCCTAGGTCAAGAAGATCCCTTAGAGGAGAAAATGGCACTCCAGTATTCTTTCCTGGAAAATCCCATGGACGAAGGATTCAGTTCATGGGGTCACAAAGAGTCAGACATGACTGAGTGACTAAACACACACCCAGGTCCTTGTGAAAGAACTACAGAAATGCCCTTAGCCCAGCCTGGAAGACCAGCCCATGTCCTGGACAAAGTGGATACCTATGCCAAATATTGAAATATAATTAAGTATAAATCATGATGGGGAAGAGAGTGAAATTTTGCTTTATTCATCTATGAACTTTTCAAGGATATGGATCTCTATTCCTAAAGCCTAGTACAAGCCTAGTACCATTCTCTTAATATAGTAGAAGGAATGAATGACTGAATCTGGCCATATCTTCTTTAGTGATGCTTTTTGTCTGTCTTTGAGCATAAGGAGGTCATTCCTATAGAGAGTTTAAATAAGAGAAACATGTTAAGAATCCTCCTGGTTGATCTTGTTCCTTGATTTGGAGTGTGGTTTGGAAGCTCTGAATCCACTCTTCCTTCATGCCTGTCAAGTATTTTCAATAGATAAAGGGAGTAAGATTAGGAAATAATTACACATTTCAATCTCCAGTTCTGATCCTGGAACAAAAGTTTTACTAAAGACTTAAAAGTTCTCCTCAATAAACTCTCCATTTTCTGGGAAAGAAAATTCTTGGGTTAGGTCCTTCTAACTTTTATTATCATCCTTCTTTCATTATAATGTCCATTGCCCCTCTTGAGGTCAAGATCACAGGCGGTGACAGTAGTTATGCCACCATACATTTTAGAAGAACCCAGGTGCAGGTAGCAGCCAGGATGTTCTTAGACATTCAGTCACTGCCCTGTCCCCACATCCAGGAAAAATGGGCCCATGAACTCACCGCCATGCTTCCAGACTTGTCAAGGACTAAGCACACAATTCTCTCACTGATCTTTAGCAATGAGAAGACAGGTGGTGGGGGTGGTGCCATCATAGCTGTTATGTTTTTAAAATCCTCAGAATTGCTGATCACCTCCCATGTGCTTCTATAATTGCACATTTTGTTTTGTAGACTTGGAGCTTCTCGGTTATGGGTTTTTTCATTACAGAATTTAGTGACCTAAAAGGTTAATATTATAAAATGAAAAAAAAATTATATGAGGTGCATTTAAATACTCACCAAACAGATCTGAAAATATTAAAAACCTTTTCTTTAAAAATGCTTATTGAATGAAATATGATTTAAGGGAGGAAATGTTTTAGTAAGGCAGATTTTCAATAATAATAGGTAACACTACTTGAGTGCTTACTATGTGCCAGCCAGTGTTCAAAGAATTCTATAATATTACATCTAATCCCTCAGGTCACCTATAGATAATTTATAAACATGATAACAAGTCCTCTGATTATAAATGTATCAACACAAACTGAAGTAATGATTGATTGGTATACTTACAGAATCAATACCTTGCATAAACATTATGGATGTCTTTTCAGTTTGATCTTTATCAGGGAAGAATTGACAATCTTTTTCATACAAGTTTGTCTTGGAATCAGTTCTGCATTGCCTATTTGTTACACAGCTGTCTCCTTGACATATATACACTCTATTTAAACCAGTAATACCTGTGGAACACCTGAAAATATGTGACAGTTAGTCTTTGAGGCAATCTAATCATTAAAATTTTTATAAAATATTAAGTGGTCTTCTTGTCAAGGTTGTTAATAATGATCTTTATCATTATTTTTGTCCTTATTTGTATACCACACACATCCTATTTTGACAGCAAAGTTTAAGGGTTCCCACCAGGTAGCTTATCTGTTTTACAAGAAATTTTTGAAGGAAATTTGAAGTAGAATCTCCTGTCTATGCAAAGGGTGAGTCCTCTGGAATTAAATCTTCTGTTGTCCCACTTATACTAGTGACTGTAGGCTCCCCTTTTCCAAACATCTCTCCCAGTAACCTCGTGATGGTAAATATATTGCAGGAATCTGGAAAAGGCATCTTGTGAAATCATTTACTTTTGGTACCACTTTAGCCTAAGACTTTTTGTGTATTCCTCACTCAAAGAAATTTTCTTCAAAAGAATGAAATGTTGCATAGCTACAAGTGTTTTGATTATTCAAGGAGCATTTTTATGCAAAGTGAAATGTGGCTAGAAGGAAAGACTGGGGTTCTGCCAAGGCTAGTAAAGAATAGTAGAGGAATTTTAGACATGTGTCTTATTGCATGGAATTTGCAGCAAGTGACAGTGATTGCAGCAAATATGTTGTAATGTTAGTGTAGCTCATCTTTTCAGTGTGTTCCAGTCCAAATTAAAGAAACAAAGACTAGATTTTATTCAGTAATTTTGTAAGTCTTCTAAATATGTCTATGCCTCTATTGCCCCCAAACTCAGCAGACTTAATAGCGTTACCTATGTTAACAACTAATAACTCAATTGGTAAAGAATCCACCTGCAATGCAGGAGACCCTGGTTCAATTCCTGGATCAGGAAGATCCACTGGAGAAGGGATAGCCTACCCACTACAGTCTTCTTGGGCTTCCCTTGTGGCTCAGCTGGTAAATAATCCGCCTGCAATGCGGGAGACCTGGGTTAGGTCCCTGGGTCGGAAAGATCCCCTGGAGAAGGGAAAGGTTACCCACTCCAGTATTCTGGACTGGAGAATTCCATGGACAAGTCAGACATGACTGAGCAACTTTTACTCTCACATGTTAACAACCACGATGAATAGCCTGTAGCAGAGATAAGATTTTAGGGGAATATGACCTAAACAAAGAACTTCCCACCTGCCTGCCAAAGCAGGAGACATAAGAGACATGGATTCTATCCCTGGATTGGGAAGATCCCCTAGAGAAAGAAGGGCATGACAACACATTCCAGTATTCTTCACTGGAGAATCCCAGGGACAGAGGAACCTGGCAAGCAACCGTCCATAGTCTGGCAAAGGGTTGGACACAACTGAAGTGACTTAACATGCATGCATGATCTAAACAAATGTTATCAACATAATAATCTTTGAAATATGCATCCTAAAAGTTGGTGCTACGGTGAGGAAGAATCTTCACTGAAATTTGTACATTTTTTAATAAGTCCCCATTCTCAGCAGGGCATCTAAGGTTGATTAAGCAGCTGGCACCCAATTTTATACTTATTAGCCCACATATTCTGTTCTCTTGATCTCATAATCGAGAGGATTGTCTATTGTTAAGTGTGATGCTTCACAGATATTTTAACGTAAACTTTATTAATCTCAAGAAATTTCTCCTTGGCTCTTTGAAGCTGGTTGATTTCCTGCTCAACTGGCATTCTCCACTACTTATTTTTTCATTCTTTTGTAGTGTAAATAATTTTTACCTCCTAGAACATAGTACAACCCTTTACATAGAGCATTAACTTCAGCAAAAATGAGTTCTGGCAGCTATGGTAGAGAGGTATAAAAATAAATCAACTTGACCACCAGATGCTCTTGAATCTATGTGTATTTTAAACAACCAGTTTCTTTCAGGTATATTTTCTTAAAAAACCAAAAAGCTCTGTTTTGTGATATGGCATTCATTATCTGCATTGGGACAAAAATGAAAGAAAGGCTTTTAAAGAAATAAGTCTAAGGAAAATAAGTTACTGCCAGCAGTAATTTAAAAATGTAAATATTCATGCCTTGTTGCTTCAATTTTCCTTGACTTTGCCCTGTAGAAAGGCTCATCATCGTTGTACTCATCAAACACTCCCCAGCGGAGATGGGCCCACTCGTGGACAAGCAGTCTACCTGTGGGAAAATATTTCAAATCCATGATTATATTTTAAGTGACATAACTTGTCCCTCATATTTTAATAAAAAATTTAAAGTCCAGAATATTTAAATAGCTGCTAGCATTTGTATTTTGTTTCTAAAACACATATTGCATTATATTTCATTGCATTAATTATCTCATTTCAGCATATTATTTTTTATTCCACATCTGTTAAGTCAACAAACGATTTACTATGTATATGATGTGGGCAGAACAGTTTGAACTCTGAGTTTTGGTTCTTGGGGGGTCAAAAAGTCTTAGATATTACTGTGGTTTTTATCCCTACAAAAGTTACTGCTACCATAGCATAAACATATATAAAGCACATCTATGGTATTAAAATTTCATGAAGGTACAACTAATTTAAAAATGTCTACATATGCTTGCTAAGGATTGATAATGAAAAAAAGGTTGAAAAACACTGCTGTAGACAAAATATAATTTGAGGATGTCTAATGAGGTGATAGTGAAGAAGAACTAAAGAGCCTCTTGATGAAAGTGAAAGAGGAGAGTGAAGAAGTTGGCTTAAAGCTCAACATTCAGAAAACAAAGATCATGGCATCTGGTCCCATCACTTCATGGCAAATAGATGGAGAAACAGTGGGAACAGTGGCAGACTGGTTTTTTGGGGCTCCAGAATCACTGCAGATGGTGATTGCAGCCATGAAATTAAAAGACGCTTACTCCTTGGAAGGAAAGTTATGACCAGTGTAGACAGCATATTAAAAAGCAGAGACATTACTTTGTCAAAAAAGGTCTGTCTAGTCAAGGCTATGGTTTTTCCAGTAGTCATGTATGGATGTGAGAGTTGGACTATAAAGAAAGCTGAGTGCCGAAGAATTGATGCTTTTGGACTGTGGTGTTGGAGAAGACTCTTAAGAGTCCCTTGGACTGCAAGGAGATCCAGCCAGTGCATCCTAAAGGAAATCAGTCCTCAATGTTCACTGGAAGGACTAATGTTGAAGCTGAAACTCCAATACTTTGGCCACCTGCTGCGAAGAGCTGACTGATTTGTAAAGACCCTGACGCTGGGAGGGATTGGGGGCAGGAAGAGAAGGGGACGACAGAGGATGAGATGGTTGGATGGCATCACTGACTCAATGGACATGAGTTTGGGTAAACTCCAGGAGCTGGGGATGGACAGCGAGGCCTGGTGTACTGCAGTCCATGGGGTTGCAAAGAATCGGACACAACTGAGTGACTGAACTGAACTGAATGAGGTAATTAGTTTATAGTACTTAGCACATATAAGCATTAATTAAATAAAAACAACTATTTTTAATTATATATATTCAGCACTGTACTAGATACTAAGAAATATAGATATGAGTAAGATAGAGTCCTTGAGTAGGATAAGGTTTTAGAGTGAGTCAGAACTAAACTTTTTTTCCCTAAGAGTTTCAGGATTAATAGAAGCATAAAGGTTAAATCGAAGCTTAAAATGCACAAAGAAGAATAACTACATTTTTGTTTTAGCAATATTAAGAAAAACTTTAGTGGAAATTGAAATAGAGAAGTAGAATTTGAAAATATAGTCTGGTCCACTACAATGTGTGTTTCTCCAACTATAATGACCTCATGAGACATGAAAATAGGGGGAAAATGTCACCATTATGAAGAAGTCATGCTTCTTCTTTAAACCTTTGCTACTCAATATGTGTTCCTTGTACCAGCAGTGTCAGGATCACCTGGGAGCTGACAAGACACGTAGAATGTTGTGCCTACTCTAGACCTAATGACTTAGAATTTGGTCAAGACCCCTAAATTACTGTTCTACATATTAAAGTTTAAAAACACTGTTTTTAGGTTTCTTAGGCAAATGGTGCCAATGAGTGAGCATGAATTATTTGTATCCTTCAGGGTGGGAGGAAAAAGCTCTCATATCAACGACTGTGATAGAAATTTGGTGAACTTTAAGAAAACTCATATCTTCCTGCATCTGTGGTTCCTTTTTTAGAACAGTCCACGTCAGATTGACTTTTTTCCAGCTCGTGGCTGGTTGCCTGGCTCCCATGGTTTCCTCAGTTTGTTGAAAGGATAGAATTCAGGTACCCTGACCACACACGTGCTGTGGTGTTCTGTGCTTAGTCGCTCAGTTGTGTCTGACTCTTTGTGACCCCATGGACTGTAGCCTGCCAGGCTCCTCTGTCCATGGGGATTCTCCAGACAAGAATACTGGAGTGAGTTGCCATGTCTTCCTCTAGGGGAAGGGTTCAACCCAGGGATTGAACCCAGGTCTCCCACATTGCAGGTGGATTCTTTACTGTCTGAATCAGCAGGGAAGCCCAAGAATACTGGAGTGGGTAACCTATCTCTTCTCCAGGGCACCACATATACAAAAGGGTAACTATGTGAGGAGATGATATGTTAATTAGCTCAACCATGGTAATCATTTTACTATGTCCAGGTATGTGAAATCATTGTGTTATACATCTTAATTATATACAATTGTTATTAAAAAGTAGTTCCTCTGACTTAGAATTCCATTCTTATCTCAATTATTGGCTCAGTTCCTACTAGTCCTGTTCTTACTTCCAATAGTATTTCACTGTATGTGTGTGTGTGTGGGGGGGGGGGGGGGGGCGGGGTATACTTCTAGTATCTGCTTTGGAGGCAGCTTCCAGACATGCTGAACTGCTGCTTGAGGGTCCAAAAACTCTTTCCAGGGAACTATTGCTTTGCTGTTATCATTTTTATTACAAATTGCATAGATTTTGAAGAGTTTCTTCTTAATCTTATTTCCTCCCAAAGCCCTGTTGTTTTTAAGGCATCGTTTTCCAGAATTTGAGTTTTCCCACAAACACATGTATCACATTATGGGAGAAATACTTGTCTAAGAAAGAGAGGGAAACTGTCAGTTATGGGATGGGATAATCTGAGAAGTGTGGGAAAAGAAAAGAGCTCCAGTGGGGGTATTGCTTTTAAAAACTGAAGAAAATCTTCCTCTTCTAAGACAGGTGGAGATGGAGGGAGATGACATGGACATGAGTTTGGAAGTAGAAAGGTAGAAGGTAGGGGCTTCTACTTTCTCAATCAAGGTGTTCATTAACTTTTAAGGTGGAAAAGATTGGTTATTGGTCTTAAGAAAAGTGATAGATATTTAGGACAACTGTTAGGGGGAATGAGCGAGATGATAGGAAGCAAGTCCAATCATTGTTGAGTGGATTTGAGAGCTTCACTGATCTTGTGAAGTGTGTTTTTTAAAACAATGCCAATTAGTTTTATAATTTTCTTTCACAATCTTGGAAAGATACTACAGAAGTCAAAAGAAACTGTCTAGAAATTCAATATGGAGAAATGGCAGTTGAATAAAACATAAGGATAAAAGTGGTAAGGGAGTTGTGTTATTTACACTAGTATGTGACATGACCAACTTCGCTGGACATGCCAAGTAGAAAAGAAACTATATCTAGAAAGGCACAAGGGGCTAAAGGTGCCAAGTACAACAAACATGGTCAGATCAAAGTGAGGGGGAGAGGTAAGGCTGGGATGGGATGGGGTGATGGGGCTTTAGGATTGAGGTGGAGAACAGGTCCAGAAAATGTTGAGGATGAGGACTGACTTGTTTGACAAAGATAAAAGACTAAATAATGTTCATTGAAGGGGCAGTGCAAGAGGAAAAGTTGGTTCTGGGGAGTGCGAATTTAAGAAGTCTTTTTATTGATTAGTGCTGAGTTGGACATGCTTTGACAATGATTTTCATCTTCACCTGAAATATAATGTGCTTTAGTTCATTTCAAAAAATGATCTTAACTCTTAGATTGAACTAGATGAAATTGTCATTTTCATAGGTAAAAATGATCACTTATAAACAAGTTCATCTGGTTCAAAGAATGGGTTGAATAATAATAGCAGCTACCTGCCTATTAGTGTTTTCTCTTGGCCCTTTTCATTTTGCCTTGCATCTGCCTTTCATGGAGGTGGCATGTGATTAATATCCAGCAATGGAGAACTGAAAAATTAAAATCTAAAATGTGTTCCTAAAGTAAAAATTTATCATGGCTGTCCCATATTCAAATTTCTGTAGAGACCATACTGAGTACACTTACAAGGATTATCTAGTTTAATGTTTCCAACAATTCTATAAGGCAGGAGCAGCTCCTCTATTCATCATTTTTAAAGGAAATAAGCACAGAAAGTCTTGGTCACTTGTCCAAGGTCACACACAACCATAGGGGAGTCGGAATTTAAGCCTACGAGGCTTGCATACTAAACATGGATACAAATCTGCATGTTGGAATCATTGCAAAATATTTGTTTTAACCAAAATTCCTACCTGATGGTCCAAATTCATTTTGCTTCTTTCCAAGTACAAAGTCGGGAGTGAAATGAATATATTCTCCTTTTTCTTCACAGGCTGTGAATTGTTTAGTATATGGTTCATATCTACCTGGGAGTGTAGGTGGAGCAACTCTAATATCTGCCTGAGAACGTTTAAAAAGGTGTTTAAAAAATCAGAATAGAAATTATAACATTTATGTGAAAAATTCTGAAATGATTAATTAACATCAAATTTGAGAAGCAGCAGAGAAAATATTTTTAAGAGATGCTTTTTGATTCTTACATGTTTGTAGCTTTCATGTTTTGGCCTCTTGTATTGAGTGATGTTCTTCCAGTTCTCTGGAATTAATATTGATACATTTTTGAAAAAAAATCTGTTTTCTGTGGCTTCAAACAGGTAAGTAGATGCATCAATCACCATGTTCTGTTATTATAGGAAAAAAGAGAAGTTAGGCTGGCCAAGGGAGAGTTGACTAAATGAACAGGCATTCATCACAGGCATTTCTCACCGTTAGTCATTAATAAAAAAGCAGCTGACTGGTGAGTAGGGTTTCTGATCCAAAAATCAAAATCTGTCATCTGTCAGTTCAAAATTATGACTTAATTTGCACATTTAACAGCTTTCAGTCTTCCGTAATCCTACATCAAAATGCAAATACTTATGTTTGCATTATGAGGAATTGATTAATATGATAAAGGGCATGGACTTTGGAAGCAGCTAGACTTCGTTTTGATACTAGCTTAAGCCTCTTGCTATTAAAATTTGACTGGTTTATGTGACTGCTTTGAATCTCAGCCTTCTTATCTATTTAATATACTCTTATAACCTATCTTTAATGATGGCATAAACATGAAATGAGTTATAAAAAAGGATTCTACACAAGGTAGTCATAAAACTCATTGATATCATGACTACTATAATTACTAGTAAGGTAAGGCTTTACCTGATGCAAACTGAGAAAAACAGTTTATATGGATGGGTCATAGAAGAAGTTTTCACTACCTCTCAGGAGAGGCAGTTGGGTTGGGAGCACAGGGAGTGGAGTAATGGAAATGTTTATAGGCAAGGCAGAGCTTTTTTAGGCAGAACTTCTTGCTCTGCCATCAAGGTGAAAATAATATATATTATATTATTAGTATCCCAAACCCAAAAATGTTAGGATTAATAGGAGAAATAGTTCCTCAAAAGAGCTTATTATCTAGTGGAGGAAATATATGGTTGAAAGGTTCTTTGGTGATCTATTCTACATGATCAAATCCACTGAAAAATTGAAGAATACTGGGTGCTGGATGATGATGTCACCCTCTTCATGTTGCTGGCAAAGAGCACAGTCTACAGTATTTTTTATTTGAAAATATCTCCTCCTTTTTAATTCTTCCTGACCTAAGACCAGAATATAACTCTTCTTCAGAAACTCCAAGGATGTCTTTCCTTTTCTCTGGAAGATGGTCTAGTGCGCTCTTAGTGTATTGAAGAGATCATTAAAGTGATTAGGCTCAGGGCAGGGATTAGCCAGAAGCTAGAGTACACAGAACTGAAGACCAGAGTACTGGCTGTCAGTATGACAATGGCTTTACAGAACTCCCACAGTAAGTTGGAGGTTACTTCTCAATTGATTAAAATTATATTTTTCCAAGTATTCGAGCAAAAACCTGTGAAGTTTCTGACTCCTACTTTCCCTCAACCCTTCTCTATCCCACACATCTAAACTATCAGCAAATTTCCCCATAATACTCTCAGAAAATGTCCAGGATCACACCATATTAATGATCTCTCCCACAATACCTCCATTCCTATTCACCATCACTTTTCATCTGCTGCAGCTTCCTACTAATGTCCCTTGACACCTCTATGCTCACAGCTTATACAGGATGGGTGATAAGTGGAAGCCCTGTAGAGAGTGTCCTCAACACTGCCATCAGAGTGATCTCAGAATAAGCAAGACAGGGCACACCTGACCTCTGTTCAGACCCTCCTATGGATTTCATCTCACTCGAAGTAAAAGCCCAGATCTCTCCAGTGGTCTGGGCCCTGCTATCTCTCCACCTTCAGCTCTCCTCAGTCTTCCTGCTCATTCACAGCTGTTTCCCTGGTCACATCAAACATGCTGTCACCTCCATGCGACTGCAACTGCTGTCCCCTCCCCAGATTTTCAGTGGGTCTTCCCTCACTAATCTCAGGCCTCTGCCCAGATATCACATCTAGTGAGACATTTCCTGACCACCCTGCCTGAAACAGTAACCCACATTCTCTTCCTACCCCAGCTCTACAATGACTGCCTATCTCTCTTTGCTGATTTATTTTACTGCATAGGAACTTACTACTACAGACTTGTTTACATTGATTTTTTTTTTATTATCTGTATCATCTGAAGAGAGTATACATTGAAAGAGATCAGGAGCTTTAAGAAAATTCACTGCTTTCTCGCCTGGAATGCCATAAGCAAGCATTCAATAAATCATTGTTTAAAGAACAGACAAGTCCAATTGCTAATTTACAGATAGGAAACAGAGGATCACACATGCTGATGACCAGAAAGCAGACCGAGTTCTGAGCCAGGGATCAGTCAGAAGCTAGGGTACAGAAAACTGAAGACCCAGAGGACTGGCTAGGAGTTTGGAAGAGGACTTCAGAGATCTCCTAAATTAGACCAAAGATTACTTTGTCACTGGCCTAAAGCAGATGAAATTATTTTCCCTAAGAATGTCTCTCCTCTCTTTTTGTTTTGGAATATTTAGATCTCAATCAGTTGTTTTCTGCTTAAAGTGATGACTCTCTCTCTCCCTTTGAGTGTATATAGCATGTAGTAAATTGAATTGTAGTACAGTTTGGGAAAATAGGATCACTGCATACAGTTTTGTGGGCTGGGAATTGTACAAGTCCACGGGATTCAATTTATTTTGTAGTCTTGTAACACTATACAGCTGTCTTGAGTAGTGGTATGTTTATAAAGTCATGGAGAGATTTCAAATACTCTATATCAGATGACTGTGATATCTTGGGGCCTGCTGGGGTGGCTAAAAATGGTTCTCAGAGGCTTCCATGCAGAATTTTATAATATTCCATCTATTTTCCTTCTCATAATTCCTATAATATCCTAGTTGGATCAAAGAAGATTAAGATATTAATGTTTCAAAAAAAAGTACTCTTAAACCCAAAAGACACGAGAATAAAAGGAATAAGGAAAGTTGACAATTGAAACTCAGGTTATAAGTTATGAATCAATTCAACATATCTTACTACGGTCAGATAGTATCCCAAGAATAAGAGCATATTCACTGTTCACCCTTTACAAAAAGAGCGATTTTTGTTATCTTATATAAACTGGATCTCAAATCCAGATCTATCAGCTTTCAAAACCCATGTGCAGGATCTCAGCTCTGATTGTACTATTTAACTTGACCTTGGGAAAATTATTTCCTTTTCCAAATCCCAGTTTTCCCTTCTATATAATGTGGATGAGAGTATTTCACAAGGTTGTCTGAAAATATCAATGTAAGGACTTTGTAGATGACTCAGAGAATGCCAGAAAACATTCTTCTTATCTGGGAATGTCTGCTAAACATTGAACTTTTACATTTAATAGAGGGCCATTTTAACAAATGTTTTGCCCCTACAAACAATTCTTCCAAATACTGTTTCCTGAGCTTCAGTTAGTTTTGATACTGATCAGCTAGCTGGATACTAAAAAAGCCACCATTCAGAATCAACTATATTAACTGCTACTCAAGCCTGTGTTCATCGGTAAATTAATCTTTGTATTTTCCCGGAATTCAAAATGTACCAGTAAGTAAATACTGCTGTGCTTAAGATTATAATGGCAGCCACAATATCACCTGCTCACCTTTCAGGTCAAGCCCATCAGCTTTTGATGGATAACAACACCCATGGGGAAAGCAGAAAGTGAGAGCTTAAGGAAACAATAGTGAAGGAGTTAAATATAAGGAGTTAGTAAATGTTGAGGTGAGTGACAGGGAGAATTAATTTACATGGCTGTAACACCAGTCTCTTTATTATATGGAACGTTATAGTTGGATGAAATAATAGATATGAGTCTTTGGTTCAGTCCTGGAAACTTTCTCTGGTCTATCCACACTTCCGAGTGAACTCAATTACTCTCAACGGCTTGAAATCTCATCTACACACTGATGATTCCCAAGTTTTTATCTCTCCCTAGATTTCCTCCTTGAATTCAGATTCATATCTCCAACCATATAGATACCTAATGGACTTCCCAGGTGGCGCTAGTGGTAAAGAACCTGTCTGTCAATACAGGAGACATAAAAGACTCAGGTTAGATCCCTGCGTCAGGAAGACTCCTAGAGAAAGAAATGGCAAAAGTATCTCAATTTCAAAATTTTGCAAACTAACTTCTGATCTCCCAGCCACCAAATTTTCTCCACTTAATTCTTTTCCTTCTCCATCAATGATAATTCCACCCTTCCAAGTGTTCAGACCAAAACCCTCGAAGTCTTCTGTGACTTTTATTTTTCCCTCTTCCCTTCCCCTACCCCACACATCTAAATCATTAGCAGACTTGTCTCTGATAAGCTCATGGCAAAGAACACATTCAGGATCACACCACGTTAATGATGTCTACCACAATACCCCTGTTCATAGTCACTGTCATTTCTCACTTCCAACAGCTCCCTCCACAGTTCTAACAGCTTATACAAGATGAGTGACATGGGAAAACCCTCTCCAGTGTTTCCTCAACACTGCAGACAGAATGACTCCACAGCAAGTACAAGAGAGCACACCTCTCCTCTTCTATGGATTCTGATTTCACTCAGAGTGAAAGTCCAGATCTCTCCAATGGTCTGGGCCCTGCTACCTGTCTACCTTCAGTTGTCCCCCACTCTTCCTCCTCCTCATTCACAGTTGTTTCCTTGGTCACATCAAGCATATTGCCATCTCCATTCTGCTCACCTAGTGTCCACTCCAAGGTTTTCAGTGGACTCCTTCCTCACTCATCTCAGGTCTCCAACCCAGATGTTACATCTAGTGAGATTCCCTGACTACCCTGCATGAAACAGTAACCTACATTCTCCCCTTATCCTAGCCCCACCATCACTGCCTATCCCCTCTGCCAGTTTATTTTACTGCATAGCAACTTACTACCATGAACCTGCTATACACTGACATGTTTTTATTGTCTGTATCATCTGAAGAAAATATATACTTCATGAGATCAAGAGTTTTAAAAAAATCTACTGCTCTCTCTCCTGTCATGAAATAGCAAGCATTTGGTAAATCATTGTTTAAAGAACATACAAGTCCAGTTGCTAACTGACAGATGGAGAAACGGAGGATCAGGGAGGCCCCATGGCTTGTCTTTGATCTTATGGTGGGACAGGGTAGAACCTTGTCTGGAACCTTCAATTTTCACTGCCCATTCCAGCGTTATTTTATTTTCTTTTTTTACTGCACCTTGGTGCTTTTAAACTTCCTGAAGTTTAAAAGTTTCCTGAGAAGTTTCCATTGCAGTTATTAACTACTATATATATATTTTTCTCATCAATTCAAATAGAAGAAATCCCATTACTTTCTTACCTGTATCTTTTCAATTAGTGTTTCATCTTCTGGCACAGCGGGGTCTATAGCAATGATAATGCCCTCGTAGCCATTGTTATTCAGCTGAACAAGGGAAGCATTGGACCCCTTCAGCAGGTATAGCATTAAGAGGAAGACAAAACTTCTGAATAACCCCATTGTTCCTCTTGAGTTGGTCCAGGCCCCAGTGTTGTTCAAGGGGCATTTCTTTCATCTTTAATTTATCCATATATATACTCCTGAACATTATCAACATTGGATAGTTATGGGACTTTGACTGTATAAAGGTCAAAGTTACATATGTGGGAAAATATTTGACTTCAGGTTACACAATTGTTTTATTGTATGTTACTGTAAAATGACCTGAATCATAGATGAGTTCAGAACTTTTTATAAAATATATTGCACATATTCCTTTTGGGACATATTTTCTATGCTTTCTAATTCTGGCCAATTTCCTCAGTATAGGCATATACTTTGTATTTTCTGAAGAGTGCAATGTGAAAATAAATAAAATTTCATCATGATATTAATAGAAATAAAAATGCTAATTTTGTTATTCAATTTTACAGTGATTTAACTATTATTTAGATTATTTACTAACAGTAAAAAAAAAAATAGAAGAAAATGTTAAGATTACTAAATGTAAATAATGCCAAATTAGGTAAGATGACTTTGAAAATTAAATTAAGTATTTTATTTTTTTATTTATTATTTTTTTTAATTTCAAAATCTTTTATTGGCATAAAATGAGAATGTTGTAAATAAATTGGCACCAAATACTTCATTTAAATGCATATTACAGTATTGGGGCCAAAAAAACTATCCCTCTTTGCTGTTTTTCCCCCTTCTGCTCACTTTCTTGGGTGTTGGGGGTGCTCGCTGACAACGGTCACAAATCCAGCGACCTGATGGGATAGCACCAAGGCCCACACAAAAAGCATGATAACCTCTGTCACACACATCACAGAACATCATTTCTTCTTCATGGTGGGGTTGTCCACATATAATGCAAGTCTTACACTCCATACACTGCCATGGGTAGGTCTTAATCATAGAAACAAGCTCCATGGTCATATCCAGGCAAGAAGGATGGCCACTGTTGTCACACTGGGAGCAGTGTACAAGTGACTCAGCCTCCCCTCTCTTGTTGGACTCCTTACCCTTCAGACAAATTCCTCATAGAGCATTTGGAATGACCTTTGGCTTGTACCCAGGAACTGACTTGGACAGTACAGAACGTTTGGAAGCATCTTTGCGTGGAGGGGCAGCCTTGTCCCTGGACCTCTGTCTTCCTTGCAAAGGCTCCTCCTGGCCTTCGGGAAGGCCTTCCCCCTCGGACACGTGGCCAGAGGAGCTGTCCGAAGTGCCTTTGTTTTTCCGTTTCTCATCACCTCGACCATCTTCGGCATCATCTGAGTCAACATTGCTCTCAAGAGCAGGGAGCTCAGGGTCGGGGGGCTTGCGGGGGGGGGGGGGGGGGGCGTGGGGGCGGGGGGGCTCGTAAAGCACTGTGTTTAGTGGCAAATACCGCAGCTCATCCGATGAGTACCTTTTGTAGTATTCCTGGAACTGTCCGGGGATGAGGGCCACCGGGTAAGAACCGACCTTGGTTCCCTCTGTTGGTAGCACTTTGTACTTCCCTTGAGGCACCTGGATAATGTGTGTCTGTAAGTCAAAATAAACTCTCCTCTCTTCGATTCGCTCCCGGTTTAAGTTGCTGTTAAATTCAGCTGCTTTTTTGGCAGCTTTCTTAATGTACTCAGGCACTTTGCTGGCTTCAGCTTTCTGAGTATTCTGTTGTTGCATTTGAGAATACTGTTTATAGTGATCTGTAATTCGTTGGCGTTCTTTTTCCTGTAGAATAACAGAATATTCAGCATGTTTGGCTGGATATTCTTTTATCATTAAATCGAGTACTTCATCACTGCGCAACGCTGTTAGACCTAAGAGTGCACCCTGTCTCTGTGATGATGTTCAGCTTTCAGGTACAGCTTCTCCTTATGAGACGAGTCTCGTCGCTCTAAATCTGGGTATTTCCGTTTAAAGGAGGTCACACCCAAATATTCGCTGACTTGTTCTTGAAGCATATAGTATTCTGTTTCATCAGGTGGCCACTTGTACTCTATCAAATCTTCTGCTGGATAGTAGCTAAAGCCAAGATCCTGGCTGGAAGTGTCGCAGCTCCTGGAGCTGTCTCCAGAGCCCATTCGCCTTCTTTTGGACGGCTGGGTCCCATCATTTGAATTATCTTCATTATCATCCTTCGGGGACTGGGCTCCGGGGGTGGCCGGATCGCTGTCGCACAGCCACGGAGACAGCGCCGTCCCGAGCGCCCGGCGCTGCCGCCTCTGCCACCGTCGCCGCCTCCTAAATTAAGTATTTTAAAGACTGATAAATTAGGGGAAACTTAATAAAGTTATTAGAGTAAGTTTTTAAAGCCCTGTCCAGTAAAGAATGAATAGAATTTGTTTTTAATCAAGTGTATAAAAAAAGAATGGAATGTGTTGGTTATTACTGAGGCAGAGTGAATCATCTTAATAGTTAATATTTATTCAGTACTTACCAAGGCAGAGATTCTTTCACTTACTCCTTACTGCAACTCTGTAACATAAGTATGAATACTATTTTCATTTTATACTTGGGGAAACTGAGGCACACAATTTTGGTACCTTGCCAAGATCACATAGCTCGTGAATGGCAGAGTCAGTATTTGAACCCAATATTCTTACTCCAGAGTTTTATCATACTCCACAATAAGGCAATATTGTCTTATAAGGCAAATAATAAGATTTTTTAATGAAAAAAGGGGGTCAGGATAGGAATTATAATGATGAGTTAAGTATATCTAGTCCTAAAGAAAAGGAGCCAGGACTCATCAGAAATTCAGAAGAGAACTAAAAATAAAATAGTAAAAAATATCTTTAAGAGCTTAAGTAGGAGGATACCTGTGCTACATTCTGAACAAAGACAGAAATATAGATCAATGGAACAGAATAGAAAGCCCAGAGATAAATCCACAAACCTATGGACACCTTATCTTCGACAAAGGAGGCAAGGATATACAATGGAAAAAAGACAACCTCTTTAACAAGTGGTGCTGGGAAAACTGGTCAACCACTTGTAAAAGAATGAAACTAGAACACTTTCTAACACCATACACAAAAATAAACTCAAAATGGATTAAAGATCTAAATGTAAGACCAGAAACTATAAAATTCCTAGAGGAGAACATAGGTAAAACACTCTCCGACATGAATCACAGCAGGATCCTCTGTGACCCACCTCCCAGAATATTGGAAATAAAAGCAAAAAAAAACAAATGCGACCTAATGAAACTTAAAAGCTTTTACACAACAAATGAAACTATAAGCAAGGTGAAAAGACAGCCCTCAGATTGGGAGAAAATAATAGCAAATGAAGAAACAGACAAAGAATTAGTCTCAAAAATATACAAGCAACTCCTGAAGCTCAATTCCAGAAAAATAAATGACCCAATCAAAAAATGGGCCAAAGAACTAAACAGACATTTCTCCAAAGAAGACATACAGATGGCTAACAAACACATGAAAAGATGCTGAACAAGCAAAAGATTTTTATCAAGATAGAAGTTTTATCATATGTGTTCAGATTCCGACCTCTTAGGTAGCATCTCATACCCTCCTTCCATTCATTCAGGAATATTATGGAATAACTTTACATTCATAGAATTAATATTTTATGCAAGATACAGGGTGGAGTCACTATACTAGCCACTGCAGGTGAATTGTGATTACCTGGAGGGATTAGACTAGGTATTGACAAACATATACTAGGCAGTCTTTCTTGGTTTCCTCACTGACCTCACTTCCTACTTCCCTCTACCTCTCCCTAAACTCTCTTGAGTTTTTTCAAATGTAATTACTATGAATTGTTTTTATATAATACTTTTATAATGCATGAAAAACTTTATTGAACTTCAAAATAGAGGGTTTTATTAAGTTTAGTTTTCACATAATAACCCAAAGGGAAAATAGTTGGTAGAATTTGATTAATAATAGATTCCAATGGGTAACAGTTTCTATTGCATAGTATCAACGTCTGAGTGAGCATTTAGAGAACTTACATTTACTGTGTTAATAATTCCCTATTCTACTCTCTTTCTGTCCCAAGTAGGCATTTTATTGGCTGCCATAAATCATGATGGATTCACATTTGAATGAGTAACACTGTTTTCCAAGAGCCATAAAGCAAGCAAACAAACATGTTTCTCCTTGCTATTTTACATCTATCAAAAACAGCAGAAGTCTCTTACACTTCTCATAGGGGGAATCAATATGCCAAGTTAAGAAAATAGGATATTAATTTTATGTTCTTTTTTTCTTTTTAACATTCCATCCCAGCTTCTCTTTTAGGGGAATTTTGGTGAGTAACACTGAATTCCCCAGGGAGAGTCAGATTTTGATTGCCATAGCGACACAGGATCTCTTATCAAGGGATTTTTAAATCATGGGTCAGTCACATGGTAAGACAGTAACAGCCAGTTTCTTTCCTTATGAAAAGAGGACTTGGATTGGCAATACTGAGGCAGGCGTACGGTCTGTGATTTCACTTTTGATTTCCTTGAAGGAATGATGTTTGCAATGTCTTCATTTTTAAAAAATGAAGAGTTTCTTTCTGAATTGTTAAACTGAGTTACCCCACCTTACAAAATTCCCTGAAGGTAATGAGTTCTCCACTAATAACACATAATTTAAGGTATAAATAGGTTGGAATTCCTCCTTTGATATTGTTTCTTCCTCCTCCTTTTGTGGATCTTCCTATCCGCACTGTGTATATTGTGTTCTAGATTACTTGTGTTAAGCACACATTGGTCAGAATCCTTTCCTGCCTTCTAGAGTCAGATCTGGAAATCAATCTCTCTTTCTCTACTGCTAGTACACAATTTATGAGAGGTTGTGGTTCCCTATGTACCTGATTAGATAAGTACCTGCTTTTCAAACTATGTTTTGGAGATAGTAGAGGGAATATGTTTCTGAGTTCTAGACCTGGAGAGAAGCATTAGAAACCCCAACTGTGGCTTCAGTTCAGTTCAGTTTAGTAGCTCACTCATGTCTGACTCTTTGCAATCCCATGAACGGCAGGACGGCAGGCCTCCCTGTCCATCACCAGCTCCCGGAGTTTACCCAAACTCATGTCCATTGAGTTGGTGATGATATCTAACCATCTCATCCTCTGTCGTCCCCTTCTCCTCCTGCCTTCAATCTTTCCCCAAATCAGGGTCTTTTCACATGAGTCAGCTCTTCCCAGCAGGTGGCCAAAATATTATTGTAGTTTCAGCTTCAACATCAGTCCATCCAATGAACACCAGGACTGATCTCCTTTAGAATGGACTGGTTGGACCTCCTTGCAGTCCAAGAGACTCTCAAGAGTCTTCTCCAACACCACAGTTCAAAAGCATCAATTCTTTGGCACTCAGCTTTCTTCACAGTCTAACTCTCACATCCATACATGACCACTGGAGAAACCATAGCCTTGACTAGACAGACCTTTGTTGGCAAGGTAATGTCTCTGCTTTTTACTATGCTGTCTAGGTTGGTCATAACTTTCCTTTCAAGGAGTAAGCATCTTTTAATTTCATGGCTGCAATCACCATCTGCAGTGATTTTGGAGCCCCAAAATAAAGTCAGCCACTGTTTCCACTGTTTCCCCATCTATTTGCCATGAAGTGATGGGACTGGATACCATGATCTTAGTTTTCTGAATGTTGAGTTTTAAGCCAGCTTTTTCACTCTCCTCTTTCACTTTCATCAAGAGGCTCTTTAGTTCTTCACTTTCTGCCATAAGGGTGGTGTCCTCTGCATATCTGAGGTTATTGATACTTTCCCCAGCAATCTTGATTCCAGCTTGTGCTTCTTCCAGCCCAGCATTTCTCATGATGTACTCTGCATATAATTAAATAAGCAGGGTGACAATATACAGCCTTAATGTACTCCTTTTCCTATTTGGAACCAGTCTGTTGTTCCATGTCCAGTTCTAACTGTTGCTTCTTGACCTGCATACAGGTTTCTCAAGCGGCAGGTCAGGAGGCCTGGTATTCCCATCTCTTTCAGAATTTTCCACAGTTTATTGTGATCCACACAGTCGAAGGCTTTGGCATAGTCAATAAAGCAGAAATAGATGTTATTCTGGAACTCTCTTGCTTTTTCGATGATCCGGTGAATGTTGGAAATTTGACCTCTGGTTCCTCTGCCTTTTCTACAATCAGCTTGAACATCTGAAAGTCATGGTTCATGTATTACTGAAGCCTGGCTTGGAGAATTTTGAACATTACTTTACTAGGGTATGAGATGAGTGCAATTGTGCGGTAGTTTGAGCAATCTTTGGCATTGCCTTTCTTTGGGATTGGAATGAAAACTGACCTTTTCCAGTCTTGGGGCCATTGCTGAGTTTTCCAAATTTGCTGGCATATTGAATGCAGCACTTTCACAGCATCATCTTTCAGGATTTGAAATAGCTCAACTGGAATTCCATCACCTCCAATAGCTTAGTTTGTAGTGATGCTTCCTAAGGCCCACTTGACTTCACATTCCAGGATGTCTGGCTCTAGGTGAGTGATCACACCATCGTGATTATCTGGGTCATGAAGATCTTTTTTGTACAGTTCTTCTGTGTATCTTTGCCACCTCTTCTGCTTCTTTTAGGTCCATACCATTTCTGTCCTTTTTGAGCCCATCTTTGCATGAAATGTTCCCTTGGTATCTCTAATTTTCTTGAAGAGATCTCTAGTCTTTCCCATTCTATTGTTTTCCTCTATTTCTTTGCATTGATCACTGAGGAAGGCTTTCTTATCTCTCCTTGCTATTCTTTGGAACTCTGCATTCAAATGGGTATATCTTTGCTTTTCTCCTTTGCTTTTCACTTCCCTTCTTTTCTCAGCTATTTGTAAAGCCTCCTCAGACAGCCATTTTGCTTTTTTTAATCTCTTTTTCTTGGGGATGACCTTGATTCCTATCTCCTGTACAATGTCATGAACCTCTGTCCATAGTTCATCAGGCACTCTGCCTATCGGATCTAGTCCCTTAAATCTATTTCTCACTTCCAGTGTATAGTCATAAGGGATTTGATTTAGGTCATACCTGAATGGTCTAGTGGTTTTCTCCACTTTCTTCATTTTTAGTCTGAATTTGGCAATAAGGAGTTCATGATTGGAGCCACAGTCAGCTCCTGGTCTTGTTTTTGCTGACTGTATAGAGCTTCTCCATCTTTTGCTGCAAAGAGTATAATCAATCTGATTTCAGTGTCAACCATCTGGTGATGTCCATGTGTAGAGTCTTCTCTTGTGTTGTTGGAAGAGGGTGTTTGCTATGACCAGTGCGTTCTCTTGGCAGAACTCTATTAGCCTTTGTCCTGCTTCATTCTATACTCCAAGGCCAAATTTGCCTGTTACTCCAGGTGTTTCTTGACTTCTTACTTTTGCATTTCAGTCCCCTATAATGAAGAGGACATCTTTTTTGGGTGTTAGTTCCAGAAGGTCTTGTAGGTCTTCATAGAACTGTTCAACTTCAGCTTCTTCAGTGTTACTGGTTGGGGCATAGACTTGGATTACCATGATTTTGAATGGTTTGCCTTGGAAATGAACAGAGATCATTCTGTCGTTTTTGAGATTGCATCCTTTTACTGCATTTCAGACTCTTTTGTTGACCATGATGGCTATTCCATTTCTTCTAAGGGATTCCAGACCACAGTAGTAGATATAATGGTCATCTGAGTTAAATTCACCCTTAGTTAGCTGACTCCTAGAATGTTGACATTCACTCTTGCCATCTCCTGTTTGACCACTTCCAATTTGCCTTGATTCATAGACCTAACATTCCAGGTTCCTATGTAATATTGCTGTTTATAGCATCGGACTTTGCTTCTATCACCAGTCCCATCCATTGGTGTTGTTTTTGTTTTGGCTCCATCTCTTCATTCTCTCAGGAGTTATTTCTCCACTGATCTGCAGTAACATATTGGGCACCTAACGACCTGGGAAGTTCATCTTTCAATGTCCTATCATTTTGCCTTTTCATATTGTTCATGGGGTTCTCAAGGCAAGAATACTGAAGTGGTTTGCCTTCTCCAGTGGACCACATTCTGTCAGACCTCTCCACCATGACTCACCCGTCTTGGGTGGCACCACACAGCATGGCTTAGTTTCATTGAGTTAGACAAAGCTGTGGTCCATGTGATCAGATTGGCTAGTTGTCTGTGATTGTGGTTTCAGTCTGTCTGCCCTCTGATGCCCTCTCTCAGTGCCTACCATCTTACTTGGTTTTCCCTTACCTTGGATGTGGGGTATCTCTTCAAGGCTGCTCCAGCAAAGTGCAGCCACTGCTCCTTACCTTGGACTTGGACTTGGACTGTGGCTTCAGGTCAAATCATATTTCTTAGTCCAGTTTTGCCATTGATCTAGCCAATATTTTGATTTTCTAACTCCTATACTCATTTCTAAATTAGTTCCAACTTCTGAAAAGGAAATGGCTGGGGCTTTTGTATATGTGTCTGTGATTTAAAAGTCCAAAGTATTAATTAAATAGGAAACAGTATAAAATCACATATTTATAGTTTCTTGGAACATCCCACCAATAATGGTTTCCTATTGGCCCTTCTTCCTACTTAGTGACCAGTTTTCCCCTTTCTTTTCTCATTCTCTGCTTATTCTCACTTATTCCTTTCAGGACTGTTAAATTCCTGGAACTGCAAATACTTTTCTCTGTTCTACAAAGTAGTACTTTAGCTCTCTCCTGCTGCTGCTCCCAAACTTGCACATTGAAGCCTGTTAAAGATGAGTGAGTGATCATCACTGACTGAGTGATAGTCACTCACTCAGTCACATCTGACACTTTGCAACCCCATGAACTGTAGCTTACCAGGCTCCTCTGTCCATGGAATTCTCCAGGTAAGAATACTGGAGTGGGTTTCCATGTAAGAGCTATATAGTCTTATATAAACGAAACGAAGTCTACTTTCCAACAGGTTCTTCATGAGGGGATAGACAGTCAGAAAGTGAAAGTGAAGTCGCTCAGTCCTGTCCGACTCTTTTCGACAGCGTGGACTATAGTTTGCCAGGCTCCTCTGTCCATGGAATTTTCCAGGCAAGAGTACTGGAGTGGTTTGCCATTTCCTTCTCCAGGAGATCTTCCTGATGCAGCTATCGAACCCTCTCCCACATTGCAGGCAGACGCTTTACCATCTGAGCCACCAGGGAAGCCCTTAGACAGTCAGAGGTGGTTTCATTTTCTCTTATTGTTAGAGGAACTATACCTTGTTCAACTAGTCTTTATAGTGCTAGCCATATGGTGTAAAACCCTATTTTCAAAGAGTTTTAATTTCATAATCAAGCAGTTAGGCAGCCTTCTTACTGAATCCTTAGTCACCAGATTTTCTGGCTCCAGTTCCTCTTGTACATCAGTTGTCTCACGTACAATGTCATCTTTCCCTTCTCCAATTCTTCAAGAGAATATCATTACCTTCAGATTGGCACAAACCTTGATTTGCTGTTTAGAATATATCAGAATCTGGTCAATTTACAGTTTCAATTTTGTCTTCTAATACCACCAGTAATAAATATTTCTCTCTCATACTTTGTGAAAAATCACCTTTACTTTCCACTATGGTATCCTTGACCACATTCATTTTTCTAATTATTCAATATCTAGCTTAAATTCTGCTTCCTATGGTTTCACTGACCAATACCTCCTGTCATTTCCCTTCTCTGAATTTCTGTACCCTTTGATTAATAACACAGTTTTCTACACAGAGAATCCTCTCAATTTCAGGATTTAGGGGTTGAGGTTTTGAATAGCTTCATAATACAGTTTTAGTGTTGGAAGACCTGAGAGACCTGATAGACCATCTAGTTCAACCACTGATATTATGGATGACAACACATGTCCTAGGAAAAGTGACTTAGTAGCAAAACTTCAATCAGAACATCTGACTTTTGCCCAGTGTGACCTCTTCCCATGGCTTCCTGCTCCCAACACTGAGCCAGTACCTCCTTACTCCCCCTGGCTGCCGCTGCTATGGCTGTTTGTTATACCAGCTGTACCCTGAACTCAAGGTACCTGTTTCTTTTTAGGAGTTGTAAAGTTATCAGATGCTACAGAAATTTTGTAACATATGATTCCTAAGTTAAAGACTTTCTCATTGTGTAATCAGAATTGGACAAGCCACAAGGAGAAAAAAAAAATCCTTTGAGCAAAATTGCTTTAAACCGAAAGTTTGTCCAAAGAATTTTATGCCAGGAGCAAGTACTCACAGGTTTATCTATTCATAGTGATCTCTATAATCCATTCTTGTGTATATATGGGATCCTATAAGGATCAGGGAGAACTAATATTTATTGAGCATCCATGTCAGATACTCTTATTGTTACTTTACATTAACTCATTTAGTTTTCATAATCACTAACTTTAAATTTTTATTTTTTTAAAATATTTTGTTGTAGTATAGTTGATTTAAAATGTTGTGTTATTTTATGCTGTATAGCAAATTGAGTCATGAGATAGGTATCCTATTATCTTCCTCCTTCTACAAATGGCGAAACAGAGATCAGAGATGTCAAGTAAATGTTCTGAATAATAGGCCCATAGAAGGAAGAACATGGGATTTGAACTTATGTCTTTTGTCTCTACATCATGTTATGGGTAGCTATATTTTGCCTGTTTGGTTACACATTGGACTGTGGTGGTGGACACTGTTACCGCTGTGCCCCATCTCCTCTTGCCTTTTTACTGTTCCTGTATACCTCTTCTCTCTGTGTCAGGGGACTTTTCTCTCAGTGGCTCACACTGGCAACTCTTCTCTGGAGGATGGTCCTCAGACTATGGGAGCTGCTTAATCTGTTTATGCAGACAGCCAGTGGTAGCTTACATCCTCCCAGGTAGTCCTTAGCCAGTGACTGACAAGTGCAAGGAATGTGAAATCTTACTGTCTTTGCTTCAAGTTGGGACAAGTTCTAAGATGTAACTTAGATATTAGAGCTCCCTGTGGAAAAAACCTAAAAAAAATCTCCACAGGACTGTAATCAACATCCTACTTGACTTAATCTTTCCTTGTTTTGTTTTTTTTCCTCTGTTGCCACTTTTTTCTTTGAGAACTTCCTTAATAAATTGCTTGTATGTAAAGTCTTGTCTCAGGGTTTAATTTTGGTGAATCCATTCTAAGAGTAGCATGTCTTAATTTCTCAACTATTATTTATTAAGCACTTACTATATGCCAAGCACTATGTGATATTCTTTAAATCCACTAAATCATTGAATCCTCACAAGAACCACATGAGTAGATACCATTTTTCATTTTACAAATGAGAAAGCTGAGCCTTAATATCACCGTCAAGGTCACGCAGCCAGCAGGTGTCAGAACCAAGCTGAAACCCTGGTCTGACTCCCAAGCCATATTCACAACCCCTGTGCTATATTCCTCAAGGATACATAAAGTCCCCTGGTAAGGGGGCCAACTCATAGTCAGCCCCTCTGTCTGTGGGAGAATACAAAAACAAATGATAAAAATTCTAGTTGCAAAACACAAATTATCATGTATTTTATAGTTTTCTTCTCCTAATCCAGAAGATCTACATTTCTGTGACTGGGGAGAGTGAGAAATCTTGTCTGGGCAAAACATATTATATGACATTTCATATAGTCTTTAGACTACTGCCTTGAATATTTGTGGAGTATTTGCTTTCTGATAAGCTCAGAAGATTAAAAAAGAAGTACTTACTCTTAAGGAATCTACAATTCAGTGAAGGAGGCTGACCTGTGAAGGTCTATAATGCAATCTGAAATATACAGTAATAAAAGCACAAGATAGCACAAAAGAAGGAGTAAAATATTCTGATTCAGTCCTAGAGATGGAGTTAAGGAATGACTCATGAGTCACAAAGAATGGATAGGATTTTAGTGTTTTAATATCGGAATTGTGTTTGAAATAGAGGCCAGGATCACAGAGGTAGGAAATGGCCTATATCTGTGATTTTTATTAGAAATCTAATACAAAGACCTAGACCTCATTTACTTGCTCTGGTGGAAAGAATAGTAGTGCTTTCCTCTGATTGATTGATAGATTCTCTTTAAAATGACTCAGAATTATTTTATAATTAGGATATTCACTTTCAAGCAGTTATCACTTATATTTATAGCTATATAAAAGTGGGACTCTGAGATTTCAAGATTTCAAATGTTTCTAATATAGAGATGTGAACTTGAACATATTAATGGCCATGCTAGGTAAAGGAGAGTGATATCCAAATCAAAGGAGAGTGATTTCCAACCTGTGGATTAAGACTCTAAGGGGACTCAAGTTTACTGAGATGGGTATTCAAATCCATATGCATACATATATTCCTTTTCCAAGCTATAGATACTAGAGCTCTTATCTTGTGGGGCAGCCACAAGCAAAACAGTCAAGAATATAAGGGTTTGGAACTGTACTGTTTAAGTTCAAACCCTAGTTTTACCATTATGTGGATGAAGTTAGTTAAACTACCTGACCCTTCTGTACCTCAATTTCTCAATATATTTTTTGTAACTATTCCAAAATTATTTACATGTAAAAGAAAATGTAAGAAAGGTAGGAAATTTGTAACAGGTAATGAAAAAGACAAAATCAGTTGGCCCTGAATGATTTTATTTTACCTCATTATAACTTTGTACAGTAACTTACTAGTACAGAGACACAATCTCTGTCCTAACAGAACACCTTGTCTTTACGCTAAGTCCTCCCAATGTATCCCACACACAGTCTTTCTCAATAAAGACTTTGTTTTTTTTAACCATCATTTCCCCATTGCCTGTAGGTTAAAGTCCAAGATCTTTGACATTTTATTCAAAGCCTTCCTCTGTGGCTTAGCTACTTTCTCATTACCTTCTTAGTCCTCAATTTCTTGCCCTCTCCTCTTCCAGCTTAGAATACCCAGAAATGTTTACATTTTCTCCTTTATACTCCTATAATTACATGACACTGTATTACATCACATGAAATTGCTTTGTCTCCTTGACTAAATCGTAAACCTCTGGGAAGAGCAGGGACTATGTAGTTCCAGACTAAAGCACAGTTGACTATTATACAGTACAAATTGTGCTCAATGAATAAATGAATTCAAGTTAACAGATATTATGTTCTAGGTGCTAGACACTGTTAGACTCAGAGCAATAGTTAAGAAACAAAAATTTAGGAAGCAGGTTCTTTTACAAAGGTTACAATGAATGTTTTTTTTTCAGCTCTAAAAAGATTGTTTCCTGAAGTGTTAATTATACTGTATGAGTATTTTAAACAGGACTCTGTGGTTGCATGTGATAGAAAATCAACTCACATACGTTAGTGAAATCTATTTATATGTTTGTCCATTTGAAGGATATTGGGTACATCTCACATAGCACTGCAAAGAAGTAGCCTGAAGAGAACTCAAAACCAACCCTACTGTGCATTATCCAGGAACCAATACAAAATCAGTTTTGCTGACAACTTTGTATACCTAGGTCAGATTCTGAAAATATCTGGGGCATGATTTCCTAAAGTCTGAGATGGTCCCAAGGTGAAAAAATCCTGGTTGGCTGAAGCATTAGACTGCTATATATGCCGTTCTGGAAGAACTAGGCTCAGTTCATGTGATATTCTTTGAAGCTACTTGATATGGATATCTGGAAGCCTTGATTATCTGGCATCAATCAGGAATACATACTGCCACTGAACTTCCCAGATAACTGGAGCCTAATTCATTTAGTTTGAAAACTTAATTTTAACTCTTTTCAGGCCTTTCTTTCTAAAAGAGAATGTATTGAATAGAATATATCGAGGATAACTTGAGTAATGTAATGGGGCACAAGAGTGAGTGAAGGTGTTAAGAGTCTTTAATGAATGCCCTCCATTGGACACCAGGATCATATATTCCAGTCTTTATCCACAGGACACATTTATATTGAGGCACACAAATACTTTCACAGAAGGGAAGTGCCAGATTTAAAATTTTTTAGAATTCAATTTCAGATAAATTAATATGGTAATCCCTTGGACTGCAAGGGGATCCAACCATTCCATCCTAAAGGAGATCAGTCCTGGGTGTTCATTGGAAGGACTGATGTTGAAGCTGAAACTCCAATATTTTGGCCACCTGATGTGAAGAACTGACTCATTTGAAAAGACCCTGATGTTGGGAAAGATTGAAGGCAGGAGGAGAAGGGGATGACAGAGGATGAGATGGTTAGATGGCATCACCAACTCAATGGACATGAGTGTGAGTAAACTCCAGGAGTTGGTGATGGACAGTGAGGCCTGGCATGCTGCCATTCATGGGATCGCGAAGAGTCGGACAGGACTGAGCGACTGAACTGAACTGAACTGAATATGGTAATCTGTTATGGGAAAAGAGAGAGAAGAAAGCTCATTTGCTGTGTGTGTGTGCGTCGCTCAGTCATGTCCAACTCTTTGGAACCCCATGGACTGTAGCCCGCCAGGCTCCTCTGTCCATGGGGATTCTTCAGGCAAGAATACTGGAATGGGTTGCCATGCCCTCCTCCAAGGGATCTTCCCAACCCAGGGTTCAAATCCACCCCACATTGCAAGTGGATTCTTTACCGTCTGAGCTACCAGGGATAGAAGAAAGCTCATTTCCTTGTCCTCTTTGAGTGTGTTTGGGCTTGCCTTTCTGTGACATCTATGTCATATCAGAATTAGTTTAGTTGCACACTCAGGACCATCATTCTGTAGATCAACTTTGGGCACCACTCTGGAGACCAGTACAAGGTTCTTGGAAATTTGCTAATCTCTGTAGAATTGTGTGCAGTGGCCAGAAGTGAAAGCACTGCTGAGATGTTGTCCATATACAGCAGAACTGTATATTCTCCATTTTCCTCATTTCATATGTATATATGTTCTCAATTTTTCAATTTTGTAAACCTTTAAAAATTAGATATACTATGAGCATTCTACCAAAAGACTGTTTTGGAATGAGAATGAAGATGATAATGTAGCTGATGAGATAACCAATATTGACTTAGTGATTCTTCTGTACTGGACCCTGTTCTAACCACCCTTCTTATAGTCATTCAGTTAATCTTCACATCAGTCCTATGATGTTTTCATTTTATACCACATATAAATAAACTTTAGTACAGAGAGATAACTTGGCCAAAGTTTCATAACTAGTGGGAGGATATGTATTTTTAAAGCATTTTTATATCAATATTTCATAAACCAAAATGAATGAGTAAAATGTCATCACAAGAATACAATAAAATTTACTATTACATTGATTTACTATTATATTGTACTGATATTACAAAGATACCCAATTTGGGTATCTTTCAGAGAATGCTGCTGTGAATAACTTTGTTGGCAAGTTTATTTATTTCCATATGATAGATACTGTTTGTGAACTAATGTGTCAAGGGGAGGTTTTTATGGCTTTTGACATTGCCAATTGCTTTCTAGAAAGTCAGTGCCTATTTATAGTTCATGAAATGGTATATAAGTGTATATACCTCATGACACTTTACAAATAATATGTATACATGAATACTATATATATGTATATTTAATTTAGTAACAATTATTTTATTGTTTTTTTGTTGCTGATCAATGGGGTTGCTCACAGCACTTCTCTAACCTCGTTCTCATATGAGGAAATTGAGTGAACCCTACTCTTGGTTACCTTTGTCACTGTTTATTATTCAGGATTACTGATTCACTACCAGGTATGCATATTTGATACCTGTTTCCACATAGATCTTATACTATCTAACAGAAAGCTAACTAGATAACTAGGTCATGCTACATTAGCAAATTTGATCCACATAATATCCATCATTAAAACAAAAAGAACTAAAACAAACAAGGAAGCTAGGCAATAAACTCTGTACGTTGATAGCAAATTTGATTGACGCTCAATTCTGAAGTTAATAGTCATGTTGAGAAATGTACCGTCTAACAATTTTGTTAGTCATCAGGATTTTCTCCTTATTTCCTGGTTCCTGGCCTTACTGTCAGTGTAGATAAGGAAGGTATATAGGATATTGAATTAAATACAAAATGTTTCCTGCATATGAAATCTTGCCTATATGATGAAAAAAACTAGATCTAAAATGGAATCTTAAAAAAAACTTTCTGAAAAGTAAAAAGGAAAACTAATTAATGTAGGATTTTAGTTATGTCTGGTAAATGAAAATGCTATTAACATTCCCTGTACTGTTATTCTAAAAATATTTATTGATCACCTTGTCTTGGTCAGTTGGCTTAGTTCTACCTGTCTGCAAGTAGACTTCATTAATATAGGGATGGATGTGTGTGTGTGTGTGTGTGTGTGTGTGTGTGTGTGTGTAGAGAGAGAGAAAGAGAATGGCTATCAACAAGTCTACAAATAGTAAATACTGGAGAAAGTATGGAGAAAAAGGAACCCTCTTACACTGTTGATGGGAATGTAAATTGGTACAGTCACTATGGAGAACAGTATGGAGGTTCCTTAAGAAACTAAAAATAGTCTTACCTTATGATCCTGCTTGGAGAAGGCAATGGCACCCCACTCCAGTACTCTTGCCTGGAAAATCCCATGGATGGAGGACCCTGGTAGGCTACAGTCCATGGGGTTGCAAAGAGTTAGACACGACTGAGAGACTTCACTTTCACTTTTCACTTTCATGCATTGGAGAAGGAAAGGGCAACCCACTCCAGTGTTCTTGCCTGGAGAATCCCAGGGATGGAGGAGCCTGGTGGGCTGCCGTCTATGCGGTCGCACAGAGTCGGACACGACTGAAGTGATTTAGCAGCAGCAGCAGCATGATCCTGCAGTCCTACTCCTGTGCATATATCTGGAGGAAAGCATAATTCAAAGAGATACTTGCACCTCAATGCTCACGGCAGCACTGTTTACAATAGCCAAGATATGGAAGTCACATAAATGTCCACTGAGAAAAGACTGGATAAAGAAGATATGGTATATGTATACAATGGAATATTACTCAGCCATAAGAAAGAATAAAGTAATGCCATCTGGATGGATCTAGAGATTATCATATTATGTGAAGCAAATCAGACAAAGATAAGTATCATATGATATCACATTTGTGTGGAATCTAAAAAAAATTATTTAAATGAACTTATTTACAAATCTAAAATAAGCTCACAGACATAGCAAATTTATGGTTACCAAAGGAGAGGAGGTAAATTAGGAATTTCAAATTAACATATACACAGTAATATGTGAAAAATAGAAACAATTAACCCGCTGTATTCAATACAATGAGCAATATTCAATATCTTGTAATAACCTATAATAGAAAAAGTTGGCTTAAAGCTCAACATTCAGAAAACAAAGATCACGGCATCCAGTCCTATCACTTCATGGCAAATAGATGGGGAAACAGTGGGAACAGTGGCTGACTTTATTTTTTGGGGGTCCAAAATCACTGCAGATGGTGATTGCAGCCATGAAAGTAAAAGACGCTTGCTCCCTGGAAGGAAAGTTATGACCAACCTAGACAGCATATTAAAAAGCAGAGACATTACTTTGCCAACAAAGGTCCATCTAGTCAAGGCTGTGGTTTTTCCAGTGGTCATGTATGGATGTGAGAGTTGGACTCTAAAGAAAGCTGAGCACTGAAGATTTGATTCTTTTGAACTGTGGTGTTGGAGAAGACTCTTGAGAGTCCCTTGGACTGCAAGGAGATCCAACCGGTCCATCCTAAAGGGGATCAGTCTTGAGTGTTCATTGGAAGGACTGATGTTGAAGCTGAAACTCCAATACTTTGGCCACCTGATGGGAAGAGCTCACTTGTTTGAAAAGACCCTGATGCTGGGAAAGATTGAGGGCAGGAGGAGAAGGGATTGACAGAGAATGAGATGGTTGGATGGCAGCACTGACTCAATGGACATGAGTTTGGGTGGACTCCGGGAGTTGGGGATGGACAGGGAGGCCTGGAGTGCTGCAGTTCATGGGGTCACAAAGAGTTGGGCATGACTGAGCAACTGAACTGAATTGAACTGAGGAAAGAATCTGAAAAAGAATACATATATATTTGTGTGTGTGTATATATACATATATATATATGTTTAAATATTGTTTTGGCTTAAAAGTTTTTTCAGTTAGTGAATATGTTGTTCAATGCAGTTCTTGGTGAAAATGAAAAATGTGTCTTTTATTTTTATTTAAAACCAAACTCTTTAGCCAGCCCATTATATATATATATATATATTCAGTTATATATATATAATTGAACCACTTTGCTATACACCCAAAACTAATACAATATTGTAAATTAACCATGCTTCAATAAAAGGCCACACCATATTAATGTAGTCAATTTGAATATGAATAAACTTTATATTTCCCCTATTTTATAGTCAAAAAACACAGGAAACAAACAATTCTGGGTTCAAACTGCCAATTCTTATCTCTAATCAGTTGCGTGACCTTACTAAATTTGTTGGAATCTCTTTACCTCAGTTTTCTCATTTGTAAAATATGAATAATAATATTACCAAACTTAAAGGTTTTCTGTGAAATAAAAATGAGAAAATACAGCAGAAGCTCTGAGAACAGTACCTGACACTTAGTAAGTGCTATCCCTGGTAGCCTAGTTGGTAAAGAATCTGTCTACAATTCAGGAGACTTGGGTTTGATCCCTGGGTTGGGAAGATCCCCTGGAGAAGGGAATGGCAACCCACTCCAGTATTCTTGCCTGGAGAATTCCATAGACAGAGGAGCCTGGCAGGTTACAGTCCAAGGGGTCACAAAGAGTTGGACGTCACTGAGTGACTTTAATACACACACACAAATATATGTTAGCTATTCTTTTTGTTAGTATTATATAATAATAATTTTTCTTGTTATGCTTATTAGTCTATATATTCTAATTATTACTACTAAGAAAAATTGCTTGCATCTTCTCTTTTCATCAGGTTAATGTTTTATGAATAGTACTATTACAAATGCAGTTATGTTTCTATCAGCCTGCCAAAGGATTCACCCGGAAATGCTTCTTGGCTATGGAAAAAAGAATACCTGAAAATCTGAGGCTTGTACACTATTGGCCCAGTTTATGCAGCTGGTCTTCTTTTTCAGGAGGAAGTGCAGTAAACTTATTTAAGAGATTACTGTCCAGATTTTGACTAACTATGGCTTAAATATTACTTAAGTCACTTACCAACTGAGACTACAGGCAGATTGCTGAACTCTTAGGCCCTAGTTGCTTGTCTGTACTGCCTTTGATATAACATCATTTCTCTTTAGAGGGCCCCGCACTTGCCCTTTGCTGGCTGTGCCTCCCCCAGGCTAGCTTCATGGGTGTGAGACTTATGTAGTCATCACATATGGCCCTGGATTCAGATAAGCCCTACACTTGACTCAATGCTCTGCTGTAGTTGTCCTAAAATCCTTAGGTTTTTTTTTTTTCTTTGAATTTATTTTTTATAAGTAGAGTCTGATGGGAAGATGGATGTGTGCCCACCATTTCTTGCCATTTTCTTTACATATAGCATTCATGAGGTTCATGAGCACAAATTCAGGTGAGTTCACAAAGTGTTGGATTTCAGTGAGACTCAAAGTGAATACAGGATAAACATATTTTATCTAAGTAGACAGTGCCCTGACAGCCTGGAAAGGCTGTGCTTTCAGTTTAATCCAGAACTTTGAATGCAGAAAGAAGGCAATGACATTCCAAGAAACACAAGAAACCAAGAAACTATCATATCCTTTCTTATTCATGTTATTTCCCTTTGTTGCTTCTCAGTCACTAAGTCGTGTCCAACTCTTTTTGACCCCGTGGGCTATATCCACCAGGCTCCTCTGTCCATGGGATTCTCCAGGCAAGAATACTGGAGTGGATTGCCATTTTCTTCTCCATTTTCCTTTGTTAGTTAACTACTTATATTGATAAGGATGATATAGAAGGAAGAGGAAAAATAGAACAACCCATAGTTCCTTTTCCTTTCAGTCCTTCCTTACTCACCAGTGAACCAGAGGTGGAGAGCATCTGTCAGGCAAGATGTGAAGTAAAAACACTTAAAAGTTAGTTTTGTGCACTGTTTTCACTATTTTGGCAAGAATGAAATACATATGCATGTATGAGTCATAAAATACGAATTGTGTATTCTACATACAAGTTAAATATTCTTACATGTGCATTTAGAACTAGCATTGCACAATGTAAAGAGGATTGGTAAAAGTCACATGAATACTTTATAATTGTAATTTTTCAAATTTAGAACAACTTTAAATTACAAATAAAATTACTATGACAACCGAAGAAAGGCTATGGAAGAAAGTAAAAAGCTTTATATTTTAGTAGCTTTAATAATACTTTTTACTTCTGCTTTAACAAGGGATCCTGCATTTTCATTTTGTACTTGGTTCTCCAAATTATATAGCTGGTGCTTTCTATGGTGTAAGGAGTCCACAAGGCCAGGAGGTTGTGCGCATCCAGTGAGTAGCCCCCTCCCCTTCTCCTTCTAGAACACACTACACATGCCTGGACCTGAAATCTCCTGATAAGTAACCGATCCTCCTTCCACAGCCTGCATTGGCTAGAACTAACTGGGGTGCCAGGATTAGGTCTCCCCAAGACAGGTTGCATCAAATCAAGGGTGTGTGCATTTCTAGGGTTGAGAGTGCAAAGGACTGCTATTGATGTGTTGTATGGGTTGAGGGGGGCCACACACATGTACATGAGGTCCCTCAAGTGAGGACTGGAGTTGGGGACAATAGGAAGAAAAATGGGTGCCCCATGGCCCATCTGTTCTTGAGCAGCGATGTATCAGCATGACATTGAGAGGGGTCTAATAATTGCAAATTTGAATCTGGGCTTTCAAGTCATTATGAAAGTGTTATTTGTCTAGACAGGAGATAAACACATTTAATAGCTTGTTAGCCTGATTTATATTTGCATATTTAGAGACATGGTATGTTGATCTCCACTTTTAATTTTGCCTCAGGCCTCTTAAATATTAGGGAAGGTTCTGGATGTGAATAAATAAACACTTAGTGCCTGAAACATAGGAAAAGCCCAGTGTGTGCTTAGTCGCTTTAATCATGTCCGACTCTTCACAGCTCCATGGGCTGTAGCCCACCAGGCTCCTCCGTCCGTGATATTCTCCAGGCAAGAATACTGGAGTGGGTTGCCGTGCCCTTCTCCAGGGGATCTTCTGGTTCCAGGAATCGAACTCCTGTCTCGTGTCTCCTGTGTTGGCAGGCAGGTTCTTTACCACTAGCACCACCAATGATGTTATTAAGGTAGCATCGTTCTCTTCTAGGACAAGGCCCTGCTTATCCCTGCCTGCCCTACACCTCTACCTCTTCTTTAACCCCCTGGTAGGAAGAGTGGTAGTGATAGTGGTGGTATTCTGCTTTCCAATCCCCAGATACTAAGGCCTTGCTCTAAATAGACTGATTGCCTGGATCCCGAAAGTGCTGCCTTGGGTCCCACAGCCATGCCCTGTGAGTTAGACAAGCTGAGGTTCGGTGACTGCCAGATTATGCATGAGCTTGGTGTGCCCTCTGCAGTTTGAATTATGCTATCCATTCTGCAGTTCCTCATATGCCTTTCGTCTTTTTTCCTAATGAATTTGGAATCACTTTAAAATTTAGGACAATATTTATCTCTATGATAGTTAAAATACACTAAGAAGAAACATTTTTAATGTTTCCCATTTCTCACTAGATGCCAGGAACTAGGTAAAATTTTGATTTTTCTCAATTATGATAACTGTGCATTGCTTAGGCTTTCTAATTCAATGAGTTTTCTGTTCTCATTATTTAGTTCTTTCCTTGATTGTCATCTTTGTTTCTGTGATATTTTACTGTAAACCTCCTTGAACTCTGTTTTGTTAACTAGTCTTTATTTGTTTTAATGAATCATTCTAACAAACACACTTTGGAAAGCTTGTTCTTTGGAAACATTTTGGCATTTCTTCAAAAGTCTAAACTGTAAGATTGTTGGGGCAGGTGGAATCCACTGAAGCCATGTCAGGTAGTTTTTTTAAGTATAATTTTTAAAAACATAGTGTTTATATTCCCTCTCTCTAATTCTATTGCTGGCATTGATCTCAACAAACTATCAATGAACAAATGAAAAGAATTAGGTCCCAACATGTAATATGTAGTAATATTTGCAGAAACAGAAATTTGATTAGGATTGTTTTTTTTTCCTTTTCTTTTGTTGGTTTTCCCTCTTTATTTTATACTTATAACCAGACATTATGAAAATGGAAGCATCATTCCCTTTGTCAGAGACTATGCGTGGATTAGTTACCAAACCACGGATTCTTAAAATAGATGTTTTCCCGAAAGTAGTGCCTACATACTGTGTATGTTAATTGTCTACTTACTTGTTCACATGCTGACTGGCTGTAAAATTCTTGAGAATAAAAACCATACCTGGGTTGTTTATCCATTTATACTTGTCATCTAACAAAGTGATTAAGATACAATGTAGGTACTTTAAAATATATATCAAGTGGATAAATGAATGCCTCAGGCACATAATACGCTTAATATTGTTTAGATTGTGGCCTTGGAAGTATTAGGTCAAACCATATGGAATTACAATGTTCTCCCATTTTTATTTATGATCCAATCCAATAGTTTGGTAACATTAGTGGAGGTGGGGTGAAGATCAAGGAATTTTGAAACTAAGATATTGATCGACTCTTTCATACAGATTCTGATACCAGGCAGAATGATTTTAAGAGGTAAGGGGGCAAGAGTGTCTTGGGTGAGATTGGTAGATAACAGCGAAAATAAGGGATAAAGGATGACATAGATCAATGGTGAAGGATGGAGACTTAAAAATGATACCATAGGAGTAATGACCTAGTTCGGAAGTTGCAGAGGGGAGCTCAGAAAATACTTCTCTCAGCCAAACCCTGGTACTTGGATATTGGGAGAAGTTACAGCCTCTTCTAGAAAAAACGAAGTCTTCCAATAAGAGTTTAGGCTCAGTTAAGTGAAAGAGGAAGAGGAAGCGAGATAAAACCGTGGTTCTAGATGAGAAAGTCTAGGTAGAACACAGCCTTTATTTGAAAATCCAAGGTGACCAATGCCTAGAATATATTTATCAGATTTACCCACCCACTTAATTGACCTATCTATCACAAACTAAAAACAAAACTAACATCATTGTGCAGTAATGATGGCATAAAGCAAGATTCTGGTTTTGTTGTGTTTTTTTTTTTTTAAATCACATATGACAATCTAGATCCATTTTGCAATGATCTGTTTTATAATCCAGAGTACATAAGAATGTTTTTCTCTGCTGTTTTCTACTTTGTCTTATCTGCATGCTGACATTTACCTCCTTTCCCTGAAGTAACATCATACATTTCTATGCAGTTCCTCACTGTATCCCAAGGTCCCATTAAATTCACCCAAATGGGAAGTTGCAGTCTCAATGAGTGACATCTTAGAAATTCTCCAAGCTAAACCCATGGTAGCCATATTTTATGGGGCTGAATTGGGGCCTCAGACCCACCTAATTTGTCCATATGGGGCAGGTGAATGGTCCTCTAGCTAAGCATGTGCCCTAGTTGTTTTTTTTTTTTTTAATTTATTTATTTAAGGCTAATTAAATAGCCTAATTACTAATTACTTTATGATATTGTGGTGGGTTTTGCCATATATCAACATGAATCAGCCATGGGTGTAGATGTGTCCCACCATCCTGAACCCCGCTCCCACCTCCCTCCCCACCCCATCCCTCTGGGTTGTCCCAGAGCAGCAGCTTTGGGTGCTCTGCTTCATGCATCAAATTTGCCCTGGTCATCTAGTTTACATATGGTAATTTACATGTTTCAATGCTATTCTCTCATATCGTCCCACCCTCGCCTTCTCCCGCATAGTCCAAAAGTCTGTTCTTTGTATCTGTGTCTCTTTTCCTGTCTTGCATATAGGATCATTGCTACCATGTTTCTAAATTCCATATATATGTATTAATATACTGTATTGGTGTTTCTCTTTCTGGCTGACTTCACTCTGTATAATAGGCTCCAGTTTCATCCGCCTCATTAGAACTGACTCAAATGTGTTCTTTTTAATAGCTGAATAATATTCCATTGTGTATATGTAGACAACTTCCTTATCCATTCATCTGCTGATCAGAGAAATGCAAATCAAAACCACAATGAGGTACAATCTCATGTTGGTCAGAATGACTGCCATCAAAAAGTCTACAAACAGGACCAGCTAGACCTAATTGATATCTATAGGACATTTCACCCCAAAACAATCAACTTCACCTTTTTCTCAAGTGCACACGGAACATTCTCCAGAATAGATCACATCCTGGGCCATAAATCTGGTCTTGGAAAATTCAAAAAAATTGAAATCATTCCAGTCATCTTTTCTGACCACAGTGCAGTAAGATTAGATCTCAATTACAGGGAAAAAATTGTTAAAACTTCAAACATATGGAGGCTAAATAACATGCTTCTGAATAACCAACAAATCATAGAAGAAATCAAAAAAGAAATCAAAATATGTATAGAAATGAATGAAAATGAAAACACAACAACCCAAAACCTATGGGACACTGTAAAAGCAGTGCTAAGGGGAAGGTTCATAGCATTACAGGCTTACATCAAGAAACAGGAAAAAAAACAATTAAATAACCTAACTCTACACCTAAAGCAATTAGAGAAGGAAGAAATGAAGAACCCCAGAGTTAGCAGAAGGAAAGAAATCTTAAAAATCAGGGCAGAAATAAATGCAAAAGAAACTAAAGAGACCATAGCAAAAATCAACAAAGCTAAAAGCTGGTTTTTTGAAAAAATAAACAAAATTGACAAACCATTAGCAAGACTCATTAAGAAACAAAGAGAGAAAAACCAAATTAACAAAATTAGAAATGAAAATGGAGAGATCACAACAGACAACACTGAAATACGAAGGATCATAAGAGACTACTACCAGCAGCTCTATGCCAATAAAATGGACAACTTGGATGAAATGGACAAATTCTTAGAAAAGTATAACTTTCCAAAACTGAACCAGGAAGAAATAGAAGATCTTAACAGAGCCATCACAAGCAAGGAAATCGAAACTGTCATCAAAAATCTTCCAGCAAACAAAAGCCCAGGACCAGATGGCTTCACAGCTGAATTCTACCAAAAATTTAGAGAAGAGCTAACACCTATCTTACTCAAACTCTTCCAGAAAATTGCAGAAGAAGGTAAGCTTCCAAACTCATTCTATGAGGCCACCATCACCCTAATTCCAAAACCAGACAAAGATGCCACAAAAAAAGAAAACTACAGGCCAATATCACTGATGAACATAGATGCAAAAATCCTTAACAAAATTCTAGCAAACAGAATCCAACAACATATTAAAAAAATCATACACCATGACCAAGTGGGCTTTATCCCAGGAATGCAAGGATTCTTTAATATCCGCAAATCAATCAATGTAATACACCACATTAACAAATTGAAAGATAAAAACCATATGATTATCTCAATAGATGCAGAGAAAGCCTTTGACAAAATTCAACACTCATTTATGATTAAAACTCTCCAAAAAGCAGGAATAGAAGGAACATACCTCAACATAATAAAAGCTATATATGACAAACCCACAGCAAGCATCACCCTCAATGGTGAAAAATTGAAGGCATTTCCCCTGAAATCAGGAACAAGACAAGGGTGCCCGCTCTCACCACTACTATTCAATATAGTGTTGGAAGTTCTGGCCACAGCAATCAGAGCAGAAAAAGAAGTAAAAGGAATCCAGATAGGAAAAGAAGAAGTAAAACTCTCACTGTTTGCAGATGACATGATCCTCTACATAGAAAACCCTAAAGACTCTACCAGAAAATTACTAGAGCTAATCAATGAATATAGTAAAGTTGCAGGATATAAAATTAACACACAGAAATCCCTTGCATTCCTATATACTAACAATGAAAAAACAGACAGAGAAATTAAGGAAACAATACCATTCACCATTGCAACAAAAAGAATAAAACACTTAGGAGTATATCTACCGAAAGAAACAAAGGACCTATACATAGAAAACTATAAAACACTGATGAAAGAAATCAAAGAGGACACAAACAGATGGAGAAACATACCGTGTTCATGGATTGGAAGAATTAATATTGTCAAAATGGCTATTCTACCCAAAGCAGTCTATAGATTCAATGCAATCCCTATCAAGCTACCAACGGTATTTTTCACAGAACTAGACCAAAGAATTTCACAATTTGTATGGAAATACAAAAAACCTCGAATAGCCAAAGTAATCTTGAGAAAGAAGAATGGAGCTGGAGGAATCAACCTGCCTGACTTCAGACTCTACTACAAAGCCACAGTCATCAAGACAGTATGGTACTGGCACAAAGACAGAAATATAGATCAATGGAACAGAATAGAAAGCCCAGAGATAAATCCACGAACCTATGGACACCTTATCTTTGACAAAGGAGGCAAGGATATACAATGGAAAAAAGACAACCTCTTTAACAAGTGGTGCTGGGAAAACTGGTCAACCACTTGTAAAAGAATGAAACTAGAACACTTTCTAACACCATACACAAAAATAAACTCAAAATGGATTAAAGATCTAAATGTCAGACCAGAAACTATAAAACTCCTAGAGGAGAACATAGGCAAAACACTCTCCGACATAAATCACAGCAAGATCCTCTATGACCCACCTCCCAGAATATTGGAAATAAAAGCAAAACTAAACAAATGGGACCTAATGAAACTTAAAAGCTTTTGCACTACAAAGGAAACTATAAGTAAGGTGAAAAGACAGCCCTCAGATTGGGAGAAAATAATAACAAATGAAGAAACAGACAAAGGATTAATCTCAAAAATATACAAGCAACTCCTGCAGCTCAATTCCAGAAAAATAAATGACCCAATCAAAAAATGGGCCAAAGAACTAAACAGACATTTCTCCAAAGAAGACATACAGATGGCTAACAAACACATGAAAAGATGCTCAACATCACTCATTATTAGAGAAATGCAAATCAAAACCACAATGAGGTACCATTACACGCCAGTCAGGATGGCTGCTATCCAAAAGTCTACAAGCAATAAATGCTGGAGAGGGTGTGGAGAAAAGGGAACCCTCTTACACTGTTGGTGGGAATGCAAACTAGTACAGCCGCTATGGAAAACAGTGTGGAGATTTCTTAAAAAACTGGAAATAGAACTGCCATATGACCCAGCAATCCCACTTCTGGGCATACACACTGAGGAAACCAGATCTGAAAGAGACACGTGCACCCCAATGTTCATCGCAGCACTGTTTATAATAGCCAGGACATGGAAGCAACCTAGATGCCCATCAGCAGATGAATGGATAAGGAAGCTGTGGTACATATACACCATGGAATATTACTCAGCCATTAAAAAGAATTCATTTGAACCAGTCCTAATGAGATGGATGAAGCTGGAGCCCATTATACAGAGTGAAGTAAGCCAGAAAGATAAAGAACATTACAGCATACTGACACATGTATATGGAATTTAGAAAGGTGATAACGATAACCCTATATGCAGAACAGAAAAAGAGACACAGAAATACAGAACAGACTTTTGAACTTTGTGGGAGAATGTGAGGGTGGGATATTTCAAAAGAACAGCATGTCTGCTATCTATGGTGAAACAGATCACCAGCCCAGGTGGGATGCACGAGACAAGTGCTCCGGCCTGGTGCACTGGGAAGACCCAGAGGAATCGGGTGGAGAGGGAGGTGGGAGGGGGGATCGGGATTGGGAATACATGTAAATCCATGGCTGATTCATATCAATGTATGACAAAACCCACTGGGGAAAAAAAAAAAAAGTCTACAAACAATAAATGCTGGAGAGTGTGTGGAGAAAGGGGAACCCTCTTACACTGTTGGTGGGAATGCAAACTAGTACAGCCGCTATGGAGAGCAGTATGGAGATTCCTTAAAAAAACTGGAAATAGACTGACATGCAATCCAGCAATCCCACAGCTGGGCATACACACTGGGGAAACCAGAATTGAAAGAGACACATGTACCCCCATGTTCACTGCAGCACTGTTTATAATAGCCAGGACATGGAAGCAACCTATTTTGGTTTTGTAACTTTCAGAAAAAGACTACAATCTGATCTTCTGTCTAGTTGGTTGGCAAAGTACCTGGTTGCATACTCAATAAACAGTACTGAATTCTAGTACTGAACAGTAATGAACTTTAGGACATCACTGTTTTTCTAGCCTCAGAACTCTCTGCTATTCTATTATAACAAACTTATACATAAGAAAAACTAGTCTTTCTTAGACTAAAGGACATACAATCTATTCATTTCAGATTTTGTCTTTGGAGCAAACCCAAGAACTATTTGCTAGTTTTGCATTGCTTGGGCCCCTGTAAAACAGTCTTTCCTGAACAATGTTTGAGTGTGTTGTAACATCACAGTGAAGAATGATTACAGTGAAGGATGCTTTGATCAGTGCTACATTAAACTTGTTGTGATTATTGTACGAATGTTTCTGAAGCTGCTGTCCTTAACATTACAGTACTCTAATTCACTGAGGACCTATAGATGAAACTTCACATGGATCTCAAACAGAGAAAGTCATGCTCCTCTTGAACCTATGTTTTTTCTTTTTCACTGTAGACTGTTAGTCTTTTGCCTGCTTGGATGCTCAACATAAAGGTGTGACATGCGGACAGCAATTGAACAGAACATTATATTTGACTTTGGATATGCTAAAGTTTCCTCTAGTTTTTATCATATATTTACTTTCTCCCAGGCTTCCCTGGTGGCTCAGATCATAGAGAATCCCACCTGCAATGCAGGAGGTTTGGGTTTGATTCCTGGATCAGGAAAATCCCCTAGAGAAGGGAATGGTAACCCATTCCAGTATTCTTGCCTGGGGAATCCCATGGACAGAGGAGCCTGGTGGGCTACAGTCTATGGGGTCTCAAAGAGTCAGACACAACTGAGCAACTAACACTTTCACTTTTTTCCATTTCTTTATTTTCTTAATTTTTAAACATACTTATTGTATGTATCTTTAAGGTGCCTCAAATCCTATTTTGAAATTTTTGAATCTTCCTTTTAGAATATCTATAAATAAAGAAATAAATCTAGAGCCTATGTAAAAACAATCTTCTAGATATTTTGTTTTCAGAGAGTCACCTGAATATTAAACTCATTGTGCTAATAAACTGGGAATTTGAAACAACTTTACAAGAATACTTGCCCTTGGAGGCACTGGAATGTTTGATTAGTCCTTGATGGGAACTGTCATATTGCTAAGTCTATTTGTCCTCTTCCCCTTTTCTTCTCCTTCCCCTTTCATCTGTCATGACTGTCGCCTCTTCCAGTTTTGTTTAGTCCTTCATGTAGTCCCCAAAACCTCCCTCCCCACCCTACTCAGTCATAGATAGCACTCCTGATTTATCCTCACATGTCCCTTATTGCCTGTAAGAAAAAGGCCAAATCGTACTCATCTGTTTGTATTCAGGACCTAGCATAAGCCTGGAATATAGTAGCCAGCTAATGAGTATTTGTTGAATGAAATGAATTGCATTACGTAAGATGATGCATATAAGGCATTAGTAGAACACTTGACACAAAGTATACAGCAAATTTTTCTCAATCACTTTCCTTCACACCTGGCCTGAACCTACTTTTCTACTGCATATGCCACCACTGTGGCTTTAGGCATCTTTGACTCATAATTGCATGCACATTGCATACATTTCTGTGCCTTTGGAGCCTTTACCATGCTGTTATTTCCTTCCACAATGCAAAGTGAAAGTGAAAGTCGCTCAGTCGTGTCCAACTCTTTGAGACCCCATGGACTATACAGTCTATGTAATTCTCCAGGTCAGAATACTGGAGTGGGTAGCCATTCCCTTCTCCAGGGGATCTTCCAAACCCAGGGATCGAACCTAGGCCTCCCGTGTTGCAGGAGGATTCTTTACCAGATGAACCACCTGGGAAGCTACAATGCAATCTCTTTCTTAAATGCATCATCTTTGCCCAAATCTAGAGAAAAAGAATATACAATCCTGGTAATGTTGGTCCAAATCTCTTCTATAACAAGTCATGAATTTTATATTTATTTATTTTTAACTTTTTATTTTGTTTTGGAGTATAGATGATTAGCAATGTGTTAGTTTCAGATGTACAGCAAAGTAACTCAGTTATACATATTCATGCACCTATTCATTTTCAAATTCTTTTCCCATTTATGTTGCTGTATAATATTGAACATGCTTTTTATATTTAAATAGTTTGACCTAGTTAGGCATTTCTGGCATATTTCAATATAATTACATGTTCTTTTATAACTGGCAAAGTTCCTCAAATCAAATTAAACATATTTCCATTTATTGATGCAAGCACCCCTTCTTTCTGTACTCAAGTAATTAATAAGTGAGCAATGATTAAATTTTTGGATTTGAATAAACACTTTTTATGTATGTGTATCCAGTTTTTAGTATTTTATTTCATTAAATTGCCTCATAAGGAAATCTAAAATACATTTTATAAATTTTTATAATCAAAAGAAGGATGAATGATTTATCTCAGGAAAACTCAGCCCAAGGAAATTTGTAATTCTCCTAGCCACTTCCACATAATTTTTAAAATGTGGATACCAGGAATGGTGCTGTTGATACTAATATCAGGACAAGGAAGAGAAGGACTTGGTTTCTCTGGAGGAATCTCTGGGGGAATAAACAAAGACACTTGTGCAATGTTGGAGATTTCTGACTTCAGGCTGACCTTGTCAACAGCCTGTATAGCAATGAAGAGATCCGTGCCGTTTGTAAAAGTGATGGCTTCTGGTTTAAACACAAAGACTTCCTCTGAGTTGGCCTCCTTTGGGATGAGATGAGTACTGTTCACTTGAAGTGATTCATTGAACTTGTCTCTGAGCTCAAGAACATTGGTGCTTATTTTAATGATGTACTTGTCAGCTAAAACACAATTTAAAAAAGGACGTGATTTGTAATCCTCAAGTCAAAGTTTTTAAAAATCTGTTAGATACAATATCACCATCCTATAAAATACCAATTAATAAATGAAATTGATGGTCCATTTTTATAAGCACTAGTATCTTCTTTTTTTTACATTTTAATTTTTATATCCTGTTCCCTTTTCAATTCTGAGAGAGTGATAAATGTAAAACTGGATCAGGCTTGACTTAAAGCCTAGCTAATTATTTCTGGCCATAGTACCTGACTGAGAGAGGAGATAATTACTGCTTATTATTTTATTATTTGTGCTTCTCAAACTTGAATATACACACACATCATCCAGGGATCTTAAAATGCAGATTCTGGTTCAGTAGACCCAGTTCTACACTTCTAACGTGCATTCATGTGATGACCATGCTGCAATCCACAGACCATATTTTGAAAGAAAAAATCTAGTAGAATCTGAGGTTTCTTCCAAAGGACAACTCTGCTCCATAGTAACTCTATTCCCAGTTCTCTCCAAGAGACATTACTAAAAATGAGGTCTATTAAAGCACAGCTTGGCAAGATTTCAGGAAAAAAAACTGAGGATTGCTATTCCTGGTTGAAATATCTTACACCTATATAGGCCAGTTGTTTAGATTCAAAACTTCTCGTATTTAAAAGTCTTAAACTGTCATTTCAGAGACATTCCAGGTCCCTCCTGCCTTCTGCCCTCTAAATACATCACAACACACCTGCCTGCCTCCCACCCTCTGCCCCTCTGCTTGGCTGCTAAACTCCTTTACAGTGTCCATACCACATTCAGCTTACCTGTTCCAAGATCATAATCATCCCCAGGAGCCGTCCAGGTCAGATTAATGAGATTGTCCCCTTGGATTTTTGCCTTCAGGTCAGTGATTTTACACGGTGGAAAGAGATCTGGTATGGGGGCCTTTGGAACATCGGTGGCCACAAATGAACCTCCCGAGGAAGTTCTGCTGAAACATACTTGCTTGTCTTGATCCTTGTTAACTTCAGGTCTTGGTGGATTCCATTTTACTTCACCTGCATTAAAAAATTCCTCAGTTAAGACAGACAACACCATGAAATGGCTATACTTCCCTCTGCTTTGTCATTGAGTTGCCCTCTTCTTACGCTTCCCTTCTTTCTTCCCATGCACAAAACTTACTTTATTTATTGTAAAGCTCCCAAATCAGGTCACATCAGAGGGGAAAAAGCAAAAAGAATCATAGTTCTTTATCTCACATACATTTATTTCCTGGATATTTAGTGGGATAGCTTCCACAATTTGTTTTTTATAAATACACTTGTCCTGGAATTGATTTTTTGTGTGTGTGAGTTTTTTTTTTTTTTTAATTTAAATTGGAGGATAATTGCTTCACAATATTGTGTTGGTTTCTGCTATATGCCAACATGAATCAGCCATAGGTATACATAAATCCCTCTCCTCTTGAACCTCCCTTCCACCTTCCACCCTATCCTATGTTTTTGCTATCCTATCCTAATCTTAACCCGCCACAACATCAGTTTAAATACTACCTCTGCTTTAAACCTTCTCAGACTTCCTCAAGCAGTCTCTTCCACCTAGGTAATACTGTGGGTTTTCTTGTCTTTCCTATTTATTTCTTAATCATTTATCTGGGATTCAAGAATTGCCTTGATTATTTATTCTTTGAATTTTTCTCTTCCTCTCCATATTTGTGTTTTATCTTCCTTATTAGATTGTAGTTTCTCACAAAACGTTTTATGTTAGGGATTCTAAATTGTGTGCTTTTGTAAGACTTGATTTTCTCAATGCATGCATTGAAATCTAGTTAATGTAGCAATTCCAATTTGCTTCATATTCTTGCTGAAAATTTGTATAAAAGTCATCCTGAAATTCTAAAAATCCCTGACTTGTTCAATCAGTGGGGTTCTTAGACTTTCTTTGCAATAAAAATATTCTATAATATCTTAATATTACATTACTCAGATTTTACTTTCTCATAAACTCTACTTTTTTAGCCCTTATAATTTTTTTTGTCTATAAAGACAGATTGATCTTTATACCAATTAATCTGGTCTTGGGCAAAGATTAGATGAATACTTTAGGAGATTTAAGTTTAGTCCAATTCACCAGTAAAGATGGTCTCTCTTGGTACCAAGGCTCATCAGGGGATGAGGGAAAAACATGGCTTCCTGATGCCAAATCAGGTTTTATCACTATTAGTAATGTGGACTGATATTCTCTCTAGTCTCTGTTCCTCCATCTGTAAAATGACATAATTAGGAGAATGAGATATCTTAATGCAAATATAACACTGCTAGATATAGTCACTCTACCAGTTTCCTCCTGACTTCTTTCCTTGACTCAAAACAAAGAGCAAATGAGGATAAACTAAGCTGAAATACGTAAAAGAGCTTTGAAAGCAACAGTATCTTTTAAAACATTTTCCCCTATGGTCAACTTTGCTTGAGGGCATACCACTTGTCTCAGAATCTTCCCTTTCCTGAGTACACACTCAAGTAAAGAGGACAGTGGGAAGCTTCTTGGAAGAGCTGTTCTTACTATACACCAGAGCTAGGACAAGACTTGTCCAGGACAGAATGGATATTGATGGAATATAAGTCCTAGAACCTAGCAGGACTCAGTCTCAGGTCTGATTCCAGCTCTACTCAAGGACAAGTGTTCATAATGAAGATTGGTATGGGACTATCTGTTCCACGGACCATAATTTCTCCACTTCCTTACATGTGGGCTCAGTGTTTTGTCTGTTATTAGGTTTGTCTACTATTCTCCCTGGTCTGATAGAAGAAGAGAGGAGGAAAAGGAGACAGTGTGCTTATGGTGATACTGATGCAGATAACAAGACCTGAATTGTTATTTTTTTGATTCTGTGGACATGCTTATATCAGTAGAAAGAGCTTAATTACAAAATGTTTTAAAATATTATTAAAAGTAAAAACAAACAGTTATTGAATGCTTCTTGTTTACCAGCAATAGCTTATTTAGATGCATTTTCTTATTTATTCATCATAACCATTCCATGAGGTAGTTACTATTATTACCTTTTTGACAAGAGAGGCAGACAAAGCACAAGAGAGTACGTAAAATACTTTATCTGGTAGAAGGCTGGAATCGAACCAAGGCAGTCAAAATCTATATTCAATCTGATGGTTTAACTAGGTGCTATGTTGTTACCTAGAGAACAGTGAACGATGTCTGGACATATGTTTGATTGTCATGACTCTGAGGGCTGCTTCTGATGTCTAGTAAATAGAGGCCAGAAGTGTTTCTAAACATCTCACAGTGCACAGGACAGCCCTTCACAATAAAGAATTATGTGGCCAAAATATCAGTAATGGCAAGGTTGAGAAACTCTGATTTAATTCTGTACCATTCTCTCCTCAGGTTTTGGTTTTCCCTTGATTCCAAGCCTTTTTGCTCAAGCCAAGGGTGTTGTTACAGATTACTCACCATTCTCAATCCAGCCAGGTATGTACATGGCTCCATTCTTCTGGGATGATACCTTCTGAGAGGCTGTGTTGACTCCTCCCAGAGCCCACACTTTTACACTGTATCTACCATTTGTATCATAAGCTATAAAATACCTTGAATAGATACCATCATCCTTAGTAGCATCGGCACCTTGACAGAGAAATGAAGGAATTAATGAAGGAATTAGGATTTGACTGTGTTAAGGGTGAGGTACACTTCTTTTACCACTTTGTGTGTGTGTAATTTCAAATGCATACATCTTGTCCTCCTGAATTGTCTTTCTTTTTGAAATCAGAGATCAAGTCATGTGTCTCTGTTACATCCAACATAGCACAAAGTAACTACTCAATAAGTATCTGTTGAACTGAATTGAATTACTGTATGTTACTGGTGAGAAAAAAGTGTTGTATGATTATTTTCTTAAAATTTATGAAAAAAAAAATTTATGACTTTTACTGAGGATAGGTTTAGGTAGGAAATTCATTTACAGAATTTGTTTTAATAAAGCTACTTGTTTTATAGTAAATAGTCAAGTTCCTTCTAAAATAAATGTAGAATTTTCTTTTTCTCACCCTGTTAGACTTCTTAAATATAAAAATAATAGACTTTTCACTTTGGTCAAGATAATATAGAATTCACATAGATAGGGGAGTCATATATAACAATAGTTGAATCCATCTCTGCTGCTTTCCAAATGTTAAAGCCTCTTTCTTCATCTGTAATGTAGGGATCATAATACCTCAAAAGTGTGTGGTGAAGATAAGAAATGAAGATCTATCTATCCATCCATCCATCACAAACACCTAACACAAAATAGCTATTAATTTTCCTCCTTTCCTTTTCTGAGAGGGTTGGAATGCCCACTGACCACTTTCTTGCACTTTATAGAAGCTAAAGGCAAGCCCTGCTCATGTTTCCCAACATTTTGAAGTACAGGCGTTGCAGGGAGGCAGAGGGCTCGCCCGCCACAGCCCCAGTGCTGGGCTCCTCACCACAGACGCCCTCCTTCAGTTGCCTGGTTGCTTCCTGGGAAAGAAAAATGTGTCCACTTCCTGGGGTGGTTACCTGCTCCGTTGTCCAGTAATTCCAAGGTAACTGTTTTCCCATCCACTGACTCTATCAGGGCTGTGACCTTGGCCCTGAGAATAGGCTTGGTTCCTTGGTGAACCTTGACATAGACTACCATAGGGCTAGGGAATTTGCCTGTATCTTGGTTCATTTTAGCGGTCACTGTAACTGGAGGCAAAGTAGCACTTGATGCGCGGGAGGTGACGGTCAAAGTCAGGGTTTGGGAGCTTGCTTGTAGGCTGTATTTCCAAGTGCCAATCTAGCCAAAAAAAAAAAAAAAATGGAGACATTTCCAGTTAATAAATTTAAGTGACAGACCTGACTTCAACGTTAACTACAGGAAGAGCTCATCTGATACATGTACATTACAAGTAGATCTAAGAAGGTTTTTTATACTCTTGTAGTCAAGGGAAACTTTGGTATGTTTGGACTAATGACATGGTTCTTACTGCCAAGAAAATTCTAGTTGGGAAAAATGAGGTTTTAAAGTCATGTCCTTATTGTAGCATTGATTTCTCAAGAGCAGGATCAATAGAGGAAATAGTTTTCACTATGCCAAAGCATAAGCTGCTGTGTAATTTGAAGGTTCTCTTTTTTATACCTGGAGAGAATATCACTATTTCCTTTTTCTTGACTAAAGTTATGACCAACCTAGACAGCATATTAAAAAGCAGAGACATTACTTTGCCAACAAAGGTCCATCTAGTCAAGGCTCTGATTTTTCCAGTAGCCATGTATGGGTATGAAATTTGGACTATAAAGGAAGCTGCGTGCCAAAGAATTGGTACTTTTGAACTGTGGTGTTGGAGAAGACTCTTGAGAGTCCCTTGGACTGCAAGGAGATCCAACCAGTCCATCCTAAAGGAAATCAGTCCTGAATATTCATTGGAAGGACTGATGCTGAGGCTAAAACCCCAACACTTTGGCCACCTGATGTGAAGAACTGACTCACTGGAAAAGACCCTGATGCTGGGAAAGATTGAAGGCAGGAGGAGGAGGGGATGACAGAGGATGAGCTGGTCGGATGGCATCACTGACTCGATGGACATGAGTTTGAGTAAGCTCCAGGAGTTGGTGATGGACAGGGAGGCCTGGCATGCTGCAGGCCATGAGGTTGCAAAGAGTCGGACACAACTGAGTGACTGAACTGAAGAGACTTGCTGTCATACTGAGTGATTTCCATTGAATGGAGTTTTTTCCTTGTTCTCTTTCATTCAACACTGACTTGTTTTTTTTTTAGCAACCACTATCATTTAAAAAGCTGCAATTATTCTGTAAAAATTTTATCTTATCAAATTGTGAGAAAGAAAAAAGATGAACCCATACCTTGGCAATGTCTGGGATTTGAAGGTAAGCCATTTTGGTGCTTGTATCCACTACAAAGCCATCTTGTTTCTTTCCACTGGGATCCCAGAGAAGGATTTGGGGAAGATTAGTTGTCCAGGTGATGAGAAACAAAGTGTCTTTCCCCACAGTGCTGTCCACAGTCACTGTGCCATTCATCCACTGACTGTTCTGGAGGGTTAATCCCCTACTCTCAAGCTGTAAAGTAAGTATACAATTCTTTACTTTCTGGAGAATACAGCTCCCATCATATAATAGCTTCCATTTTGCCTCCAACTATTAGTTGCCCCATTAAAAAGACTTCAGTGGTACCTAAGAACTTGGTTTGATGTTTAGTACCTATTATGATCCAATTCTTCTTTTTTTTAATGAGCCAATCATAAATGAGTTTTCCAGCCTTAACTTCCATAATGTTGATTCTGACACCCAAACAAGACCACTTCCTCTGATGATCTTCATGAATCTCTTACTCTCTGACTACTACACTCTCTGCTTTTCCTGGAAATCTATACCTTCATCTCCATTTGTCTAAGCCTTACCTGCCCTTCAAAATTCAATTTGAAAGTCATTTGATGTCCATCTCACCAGCAAAGAATAAACTCTCCCTCCTTTGATCTCCCACAGTATCTTTTTTTTTTGAAAACTTTAAATTTTGTATTGGGGTATAGCCAATTAACAAACAATGGTGTGATAGCTTTAGGTGAACAGTGATGGGACTCAGCCATACATACACATGTATCCATTCTCCTCCAAACTCCCCTCCCATCCAGGTTGCCACATAACATTGAACAGAGTTCCATGTGCTATACAGTAGGTCCATTTTAAATATAGCAGTGTGTATATGTCGATCCTAAACTCTCTACCCCTTCCTCCCATCCTTCCCCCAGAAGCCCTAATTTCATTTTCTAAGTCTGTGAGTGGATCTTGTTTCTATCAATCCTTTGATGTCCTCACATTGTGTTTTGCTTTATACCTACCAGTATACTGTACGTCTCATCTTATTACTGGACTTAAACCCTTAAGGGGACTAACTAGGACTTATTTTAACCCACATCTGGATTGTTTGACTTGCAAATAACTAAGTCCTAGGTCGATTATTACTGCAGTCCCTGTGAAGGTAAGTGAAATAAGTCGATGCCCAAGGTTGATTTGTTATCTGGAGAAGAATGAAGGAGCTGTAGCTCAGGGGTTGAAGTAGGGAAGGGCTAACCAGACTTTGTAGAAAGTACAATTTTTCAGGATTATCTCCTAGTTAATTATTTATGGTCTTTAAACGAATATCTGTTAGAAGATAGGATGGTCTGGTCATCGAGCCCAAATTTCTAGTTTTTGAAAATAGATTATGGTCTAAGATGTGAAGAAAACAAGGGGCCCTTAGATCTTGTTCTTATGACAGGTAGGGAAATGAGTCCTACTCATGTCTCAATCTCCCTCCCTTTTAGGTTTCTTAAATATAAAAATAATGGGCAGAAACTGCCTGACTGTGCACTTGCCCATTAATCAGTTTAATTACTTTTCTAAGACATGTTCCTCCTGTGTTCAAATCAGGCTCTTGGGTTTAATATCTAAATCTGAACTAGTAAATGAGTGTAACTGCTATATTCTTTGACTGAATAAATGCTACACTGATAGACTAAAGAGCCTATTGCTTTGAAATCTGACATTATTTGGCTTTAAAAAATTTTTATTGGAGTATAGCTGATTTACAGTGTTGTGTTAGTTTCAGGAGCACAGCAAAGTGAATCAGTTATACACATACGTATGTTGTGTTTAGTTGCTAAGTCTTGTCTGACTCTTTTGTGACCCCATGGACTATAACCCGTCCATGGCATTTTCCAGGTAAGAATACTAGAGTGGGTTGCCATTTACTTCTCCAGGGGTTCTTACTAACCCAGGGGATTGAATTCATGTTTCCTGCATTGCAGACAGATTCTTTACCACTGAGCCACCAGAGAAGCACATATAGATTCGTTTCCCATATTGGCTATGACAGAGTATTGATTAGAACTCCCTGTGCTATACAGTAGGTCATTATTTGGCTTTGATTTACATTATTTTTACTTTCATTCACAATAAAAGTTACAACTCACACAGGTGTGGTGCTGATTGTTCACTCTCTCTAATTTAAAGATTCACATGAATAATTTTTACAGCCATTAGGAAAGAGCAGTTAAAAATATATTTGTCCATTTTTTATTGTCCCAAGGCTTTTGAAAGAAAATTCTGTTTTCTTGAAATTCTAGAACCAGAAGGGACCGCAGAAATTTTCTGGTTCACATCTGGCTGAGAACTTAAGTCCTGAGAGGTGAAGTTCTTTGCCCATGGTCACAGTTAATGACAGACCCAGGAACAGGATCCAGGTGTCTGGACTGGCCACATGGGCTTCTCACAGTACAAATCACTTTCCACTCTTTATGGGAAAATCTTGACAAATATCAGGGATTTGAGGTAATGGAAAAAAAGACCGAGTAATCCCTGAACATTTGTTCCAGATAATTTATATTGAGATGATCTACTCCAAAGAAAATTCTGGGCCAATTATATTGCTATGGGTGCTTGTTAACATATGTTAAAACAGAATTCTTGGACCCATTACATTTTATGTTGATGGTTTCCAAGAGGAAGTCACTTAGTATTGTTTCCAAATTAGAAGCACTGATTGCCTTGTTTAAAGGAATACTGTTGCATTTTAGAAATAATGGCTAATATCAGGCTGAAGCTTCTATTTTAATTTTGATTCATTATTAGAAGAATGTGGAACTTTAAACTCATAACCATGAAACTCCCTATCTTGGTTGTAGTTTTTAATAAACATGAAAAACTGAGGAGGAACTCTGACCTGAATGGAGCGCTGGGAGACAGCTTTGTTTCCTGATGAAAGGGCCGCGAAAGCATCCACAAGGCCATTGTTCTGAGCCTGATCTGAAGCATATGTCTGCAAACCTCCTAGAATGCAATTTTGTTATCAGAAGTTATTTTCTAGAAAACAAGTATCTGCAACATTTTAGCAATTAAGATAAAATACACAAAATGCTTACTCTTTTGTGCTATTAAAGCATTAATATTAATAGATTAACATTAAATAGGTGTCCAGATTAACTCAGAAGCTGATACTATTAATAATATTTTAATCCTACTAAACAAATTCTTCAGCAACATCGTCATTTGGCTACTTCAGCCTTCTGCAAAGCAGTTAAGAATCCCTGATAGACCAAAGCTAGTAATATAAATCTTGTGTTTTAAAGGTCATGTACTTTCATACGAGCCATTAAGCCTCACTGCAAGTGTATTGATTTATTCTTATTTTACACATAATCTTAGCAAGCTCGACTTTCAAGTTTTTTCTTAAATCAGAAAAAATGTGTATGTTACAGTAGTAAGAAATAACTGACAAGTGATGGTTATAGAAAAGCATTATATGTAGTAAACATGAAATTATATACCAGCCATGTAGTCTACACCTATTTAGAACAAGTGTAACTAAGATAGTTGATGTTAAGGCACTTTTAAACTGTTAGAGAAATCTAAAATCTGAGGAGAGTGTTTTGGTCATCCTGTTGGTGCCTCACCCAGATCCCCTTATCTAGGCTAATGCATCTCTCCCCAGCAGCTCTGAGTGTTAGCCAAACAGCATATAGCTGCCTCCTTTTCAGAAAATTGCCTTACAAAATGGGGCCACCCTAGCTAAAGAAGAGCATGCCCCACTCACCCCTGCCCTACCCTGACATTTTTTAACCACTGACTGATGGACACAGTGGTACAATGGTCTGTCTTTGAAGATTGGACCAAATCTGTCTTGCAGTTCTAGATCCAGAGCCTCCTGTGAGGTCAGGCTTCAGCTGGCCTCCTAATTCACATCTGTGCTTAGCTTCTTCCCCTGCCTGATCTTAGTCCCTACTGCCCCTTTCACCTGAGAGCTCTCCCTCTGTAAATCACATGCACCCAAATCCCTTTCTCAGGCTCTGCTTCTAGGAATCCCAGCATAAGACAAATACTGCTAAGAGCAGTCTGTTGTTTTAGCTGGCTCACATTACAATTCAGCAATTGATATCAATAATTCTGGCCCTAGGTTAAAAAAATTTTAAGTAATAAAAACCCACTCACTCTGCTGAAGAATAGTTGAGGTGGGATCTATTTTAACCATGTGCATATGGAAGGTGAAGCACGTTTTATCAAGAACCTGCATTACATTCTACATTTTCAGAGTGACCTTCTGTGTGGTTCAGCAGGCACTTTGCTTTTCCCCTGCTACTTCTTGTTCAAGTCCCAGTTCAGATGTCACCTTCCTGTACACTTCTTCCCCAGAGGAAGTCTAGGCTCCCTTCTTTGTGCTCATTGTACCCTCTCTTACTAACAGAGCACTTGTATCATGGTATTATATAGTTAGTGGCTTGTCCTCTGTCTCCCCAGGGTCTCTTGGTCAGCTGCCAGCTGGAAGTGAATAGCTCTTAGTTAACCTATTAGATTCTTTCTAGTCTTTATAAGGTGTCTGGGAAGAGAGTCCCAAGTGGTGTGCTGGTCCCATCTTCTCCAGACTGCCCTAATCCTAGAAACAAGGCGTTAGAATAAATGAGTGGAGCGGGTTCCAAAGTCATTTGGGGGAAAGGGCAGCTGATTGGTCAGTAAGATAATCCCATATCTCCTTGCCCTACCCTTCCCCTACTCCCCAGTGCACTGGAGCTCAAAGTCCAGTGGAAGAGAAAATACAGTGGGACTCAGCAGGTCACCCTTCACCTGTCATTTTTGACAGCTCCTCTAGTTCTGGCGCTGCAGATGGCCCCAGGGCAACCGTGTGGATGATGGCTCCGCTTTGTTTCACCTCATCAAAGCATGTACTTATAGTGTTGTCCTCCCCATCGGTCAGTAAGACTATTTCAGCTCCATCTGTTGGATATTTCTTCTTAATCACCTAAGGACATAATTCAGGCATGAGTTGTCAGACTCAGGGTAGCCAAAGTATTGGGAAAACTGCAGTTAAAGGGAATGAGAAGAGAAATTCTAGAGGGAATAAACAAAGTGTCTGGGAATGGTCAAATATCTCCCTGTCTTGCAGTGATACAATTATAAATCAGCAAGATTCATGGAACTTGACAATGGTTTTTTCCCTTGGTTAACCTGTTGCAGAGAAGGCTTGGTAAGTTGGGATACAGGGCAGCCCCAAGGATGGACAGCTCTAGGGATGCAGAAAAGAAGGGTTTTCTAGTTTCCTTCACATGATGTCTCCTTGACAAGCTTTCAGAGGTTCCCAGATGAATTCAGAAATCACCCTGATTTAATAGGGATAATAATGGGGACTAATATATTACTATTATCATATTAGACTCATGGCAGATTTTAGCTTGCCTGGTACTCATCTGTCTTACCATTCCAGCTGTTTATGGCTGGCCTTGATTCTGATTGGTCAGTTCCCAGGTCACATGTGGAGAAGGCTATGGTACCCCACTCAAGTACTCTTGCCTGGACAATCCCATGGATGGAGGAGCCTGGTAGGCTGCAGTTCATGGGGTTGCTAAGAGTCAGACACGACTGAGCGACTTCACTTTCACTTTTCACTTGCATGCATTGGAGAAGGAAATGGCAACCCACTCCAGTGTTCTTGCCTGGAGGATCCCAGGGACAGGGGAGCCTGGTGGGCTGGTGTCTATGGGGTCGCACAGAGTCGGACACAACTGAAGTGACTTAGCAGCAGCAGCAGCAGCAGCAGTTCACATGAATTACTAAAATTTTTAATATCCCCTCTGATGAAAGCAAAACATTTTGTTCCTATTAATCCCTAGTTCCTAGTTGTCTTATGGCACCTATGTCTCAACTATTCCTGGTAGACCCAGATTATGTTTTTTATGTGGTATAGAGAAGTTATGCCTTTGCCAAAATCAGATAAGAAGGAAAATCAGATAAATATCATAATGTTTATGAAGAGGAAGGCAAGAGTTCACCTTCCCTTAAAAAGAAGAAGGGAGACTCAGATGTAGAGGAAACAAGTAATTCTAAGTAACTCCAATCTCTGGACCAGACTCTCAGGAAGGGAAGAAACTCGATGTAGGTTAAAAGAGAAGCTGAAAGCAGCGGAGACTTCTGCCCCACTTCTTTTGAGAGGGGGCTGCTCCACAAAGGATGAAGGCAGAACTCTGATTGCTGTCATGTGAGTAAGCCTGGAGCCCAGGAGCCCAGGAGCCTGTCAGCTGTGGTTGAGACCTCAGTCTGACCAAGCTGTAGGGCTCACTCAGTCATGTCTGACTCTTTGTGACTCTATGGACTGTAGCCCACCAGGCTGCTCTGTCCATGGGATTCTCCAGGCAAGAATACTGGAGTGGGTTGCCATTTCCTTCTCCTAGGGATCTTTATAACCCAGGGATTGAACCCAGGTCTCATGCATTGCAGGCAGATTCCTTACTATCTGAGCCACCAGAGAAGCCCCTGAGAGGCCAGAGAAAGGGCTCAATTTGGATTCCCTTGTCCCACTCCCCATCATTGCTATGTGTCATGGAAAACATGCAGAAGTCCGCAAGTATCCACAGGGGAAATGGAAACCAGCTGACTTGAGAATTGGCAGGCAAAAGGACAATTTGTCTTGTCCTAGAAGCTAAGGGGTGTGCAACCTCCCAAGGGCCAGATGCAAGACATGGGGGTGCTCAGGGCTGTGCCCTAGCATTGAGAGCCAGAGTGTGGTGAGTCAGCTGGAGGAAAAGCAGTGGGCACTGATCAAGCTAAGAAAGCAGGAAAAGTCCAGTGGGCCCAGCTCAACAGACACCACTGCCAAACTTGACCGGGGTCCTCACTGGGGCCAGCAGGGAACTTGAGACAGGGCAGGATCCAAGGCCCTTTGCCTCATCACCTCATCACTCCTTTGCCTATGTGTGGTCACACACAAGCTCCTCCCACCCTATACCTGGGCTCTATAGGGCAGGAGGAGCATCTAAATTCCAACTGTGTGCCTCACATACTCTCTCACCCACTGCGGTGGGAAATGCAGAACCAGAAGTTCCCTCTTCACCATCAGGCCATCTGGTATTAGTCATTTCCCCTCGGGTTTTGTATAACATGAGTCCAGTGGACATGTCAGTGATTTCAGTGTCGGTTTCCCTCCCTTACTTGCTTCTTTAATCAAAGTGTGTGGGTGAGTGGCAGAGGCAAGAGAACCCAGGTGCACAAAGGCATCTGGAGAAGGGCTTTGAAGCTGACTGTGTATGCAATAAAATCCACTTCTAGGGAACTGATCTTCAAAGTGGAATAAAAGGGCCAGAGGGTCAGATTGCACATGAGGGAATGCTTGAGTCCACTGCCAGCATGAAACATGTGAGCTGAAAACTAAATATTCCTGCTGCTGCTTGGAAATCGGGGACAGCCCCACTGATGTGTTGTGCCCCAAGCAGGCAGAAGGTAGACTTCCCCAAGACCCTGCAGAAATTCTGAGACCTTAGACCAGACAGCTTCTCTCAGCCTCCTATTATTTATTTCATGGGACTAAATAGCCTCTAATAAATATAATATCGTAGTTTATATTTGGATCATTTAAGCATCTGATATAATCAAATAGCTCAATTTAATTTTATTTATTGAGAACCTCCTATATAGAAGATATTGTGCCAGAAGTTAAAAGATAATTCATATCTCAGAACAAGTTTTGTTTGAGCAAGGGACATGACAGGAAAGAAGATAGAAGAGCTAAAACTCTTGAGATATTTTTAAAAGTAGAAAACAAGTTCATAGGATTCAGAAAGAGAAACTCTATACGGTTGAAAGGATCAGGAAAGATGTCAAGAAATAGATAGTGTCTGTGATGGATATGTGAAGGAAGAGTATGATTAGAGATACAAAGGAGGAATGAAAAATTAAGTAGGGAGCTGGCTGGGCAAAAGTGTGGAAACTGCTAGCAAAGGACAGGTAATCTAATTTGCTTAAGCATAAATACCTGGAAGAGAGTCCCAGGTACTTAAGCCTGGAAAGGTAGGTAGGGGCTATATTATAAAATAAATTAAATATTAAATTGAGAAATTTTACTTAGTTTGTTGAAAATGGGGAGAGATTGAGACCTAAGTAGACGGGTGACATGATTGGATGATCAGATGGGATCTTTGGATACATCCCTAATACAATTAGACTTGCAGTTCTTAAGCCATCCTATTTCAAACTTAAACCATTTGCTTGCCCAAAAGGAGGTCTTATATACCCAGAAGTTTGGAATGTTAAACTACTTCAAAATTTAACCATAACTCTGAGTTTACTTTTTTCTTCAGAGAAGATATTCTCTTATGTCCCTGGGTACCTTTCCTCATAGCATACCTTAGTGTATGATTATACACTTATTTATGTGACTATGAGGTTAATGAATCTTCCCCCAGTAAGATTTTAAGCTCCATGACAGTAGGTGTGGTATGTTTGGCCCTCATGGTACTCTTAATGCCTGACACATTGCAGTGCCCGGCATGTAGAAGTAACACCATGAATGTTTCAAATGAAAGCAGAAAAGCATGAATGCACAGATGCAGAAAAACACAAAAGTGTGAATGAATTAGTTAACAATAGTTTTGGGGGCCTGTGTTACTGCATCATTTGGATCATTGCTTTGCCCTTGGTTGTCTAATTCAGCTAGACATGAGGCATGCATAGAAATACTGGAAAAGGTAATTTCTTAGGAGACATAAATTGTAAACACTGGCAAACTATGACAGGGGAACTTGTCTCACAGTGAATGCCGATCGAAGCCCAGAGCAGATGGATGTTCCTCCTGAGGCTGTTGTGGGTAAGCTTTTGGTAAGCGCGTCCCTTTCAGTGGCACCGTTTATCTGAACAAGTTCACTTTGTACGTAGGCAGCACTGTCAAACGTCACCATCCCGACCCAGGACCCTTGCTCAACCGTCTGCAGAAGGAAGAGTTTGCCTGCTTGATTCAGTCGGTTAAGGCGGTTACCAATCTAAATGGAAAAGCAGAAGAAAAGCAGTCGGGTTAGGTTTCGACTGAAAGACTGACAACAGAACAGAGGGAATTTGGAAGTAGTTGCCTCAGTGCAGAGTAAATAACAAGCTTACTCAAGGCATATCCTTCTATGGAAGAAAATTTCTCCTTTGTATTTAGTAGTATATTTGGATACAATTTCAGGGCTTTTGTATAAATAACTCAAAGCTATATCCAAGTTTGGCTTTAGTTCATTAGTTCAATGCCCTAGAAGTAGTTTTATAAATGTACATATTGTCAGGAAAACAAAAAAAGGTTAATTCTATATAGTTCATCAGATCTTTGCTCACAAATTGCAAGCTATTTGGCAAATGAGACACTTGATGCTGAATTTTTGTTGAATAAAGTGAAGGTGGCCTTTTCTGATGGAAATGTTATGCTTGTAACTGTTCTGACCTTTGGGGTTGTGTTTATTCGCAGCCAGCTCCAAGTTGTGGTCTAGATCATATCATATAGAAATATGAGATGAGCATCCAGAAGACCAAGACCCACTGAACTTACCGTCATGCTTCCAGACTTATCAAGGACTAAACACACAATTCTTTGTCCGATCTGCAGCAGTGAGAAGGTGGGCTTGGGTGGCTGTGTTGTCATAGGAGTTGTTGTCTTAAAATCCTCTGAATCTTGGATCACTTCCCATGTGCTTCGGAGATTGCATTTCTTGTTTTGCTCATTTGGGGCTTCTTTATTATGATTTTTTTCTTTACAGAATTCAACCACCTAAAATTGTCAGTAAAATGATACAGATAACAGTAAACTATTTGTTAAAATCTTTAATAATTTGATTAAAATATTTTAAATGTAGATTTACATTTATGTGCCCTCCTTCTCAGTCTGCCTTGGGGAAAATCACAATGAAAATTCAGAGCTTCTATCTCAAAACATGTCTTTGACCTCATTGGACCCTTTGTGCTCCTCAGGAATCTATTTACCTGTTCTTAGCTTCCCTCCTATTTCTCAAATTTGTCATTGCAAGCAATCATAACTATCCTCAAGCCACCTATATCTCAACATTTCTCCCCTGGTACCATTTTCTCTCTCCATCCTTTTACTTCTTGCTCACTTTCTCACTTCCCAGTGATTTATAAATACCTTGTGTTTCAACTTTCAATACCCACCATTCCAGCTGTCTCCAAAATCCAGCTGGATGTCCCACAGGATCCTCAACCTCAGGTGTTCATAACTGAACTCATCACCTTTCCTTTGACTCTGCTCCTCTTCATCACCAAGTATTTCCTAACTTGATGTCACCACTATCTATTCAGTCACCTAAATCAGGAAACAGTTTTCCTTTCTTCTTTCCTCTACAGAATAACACCATCAATACATTTCACTCTCTCCCCAATACATCATCTTTTTCCCTTCTCCAATGGAATGTCCATCATTCAAGCGCTCATGGTTCCTCCCTCAACTACTGGAGTCTCCTATCTGACTTTTCCATACTGCTCTACTCCACAGCTACCAGGGACATAGTCCTTATTTCTGTACTTAATATCTTTTTGCGGCTCATCATTGCTCACACACTACAGTCCAGACTACTTCACTTCACTCTATCCTCACTCTGGCTGTGCATCCCAAGGCTCTAATTTCCCTATTGCAGCCTGTAAGTGCTCAAAGTTGCCAGACTGTTTATATATCTCCATGTCTGCTCACCATTCCCACTATGTCGAGGAGTTCTTCCTATATCTTCTGCCTTACGAGCTCTACCTTCATGTTTCAGCCACAAAAGTTATTTTCAAAATGTTTTCTCATTTTATACCCTTTCTGCAAAGAATTTCCACTCAACCTTGTGACCTCACAGTAACTTATAAGAAATTTCAATAAGGCCCCTTTAACATTATAGAGTACTTACTGAATGGATGAAAATTAATCTATCACAGAAGCCTGTCTCATTAAATTTGCTTCGTCAAAACTTAGCCCTATATCTGACACACAATAAAAGCTCGATTTAAGTTTGTTTTTGTTTTTTTAATAACATTTACCAATCTGTATGTCAGTGGTTTTTTAAAATCTACAGAATGGCAATAGTTGTTAGGCAAGAACTGTAGGAGTACATATGCAATGGATAATACAAACACAGCCAGTAAATGATACTGTCTTCCCCTTTCTTAAGCTTTACATCCCTAGTATTTGGGGGATTTAAAAAGGAGGCTTAGTACACAAAAAAGGTATAAACTAATTCTTCCTCTCAGTGACTTTACAGTATTATATTCAATTAAAACTCCTAAATATCTGGGATTCAAGTAATGTAGAAAGTCATCATTAGCTGGAAAACATTTCTTTTTCTCTTTATTTGTATTTTTCAGATTGTTTTGGTAGTGTTTCCATATGATCATCCCTGGAGTAGGAAATGGCAAACCACTCCAGTATTCTTGACTAGAGAATTCCGTGGACAGAAGAGGCTGGTGGGCTACAGTCCATGGATTTGCAAAGAGTCAGACACAACTGAGCAATTAACAGTTTCACTTTCTGTATTATCATTATAGCTACTTTTTAATAAGGGAAACTGAAATACCTTTTTGTAAACCCCAAGCAGAGGCTCGCAAACCTGATTGTGCATCAACTTTAACTGTGACTAATTTAAAACAATCTAGTCCCCCTTTTGGAAGTTTCTGAATTATCCTGGAAATAAACTACAAAGCCAGACTGAAGGATGGCCTTAGTGAACCACATTTTAAAAATTTATTTCAAAAACCACATTTAAAAAACTTATCTTTGTTAGGGCTTCCTTTGTGGCTCAGCTGGTAAAGAAACCGCCTGCAACGCGGGGACCTGGGTTTGATCCCTGGTTGGGAAGATCCCCTGGAGAAGGGAAAAGTTACCCACTCCAGTATTCTGGCCTGGAGAATTCCATGAACTGTACAGTCCATGGGATTGCAAAGAGTCGGACATGACTGAGCAACATTCACTTTCACTTTATTGTTATGGATAGACCCTTGCAAGTTACTACACTCTTATTCCAAAAAGAAAACATTTTGTGTAAAAGACTGGGAAGATAAGAGACATTCTGCACTCAGGTCACTTAACTGATGCATTTACCTTAGTTTGTGCAAATTTGCTGCTGTATGGATGGCATCACTGACTCGATGGTCATGAGTCTGAGTAAACTCTGGGAATTGGTGATGGACAGGGAGGCCTGGTGTGCTGCAACTCATGGGGTCGCAAAGAGTTGGACATGACTGAGTGGCTGAACTGAACTGATGTTTGGCATTAATAAAGATAATTTGTCAAGTGTATCTTATGACCAGTTGGTCATTTAAAAAATCATTAAGAAATGCAGATGGTCGCTGACTCACAATGGTTCAACTTGCAATGTTTTGACTTTGTTATGGTGCAAAAGCAATACATGTTTGGTAGAAACCATACCTAAAATTTTGAATTTTGATCTTTTCCTGGGTTGTGGCATGCAGTATGATACTCTCTGGTGATGGTGGCTAGTGGCATTGAGCTGTATGTAGCTCCTAGTGAACCAGATGATTGTGAGGGTAAATAACTAACATACTTACAGCCATTCTGTCTTTTTACTTCCGTACAGTATTCAATAAATTACAGGACACTTTCAACACCTTATTATACCACAGACTTTATGGTAGATGATTTTGCCCAGAAACTAAGGTAAATGTTCTGAGGATGCATGAGGCAGGCTGGGCTAAGTTAAGATGTTTGGTAGGTGAGGTATATTAAATGCATTTTCAACTTACAATAGGATGGAGGAAGATCTGTATTTTAAAACTACTTAAAACTATTAAAATTATGTACAAACCCCCTAATGGCACCAACATTCTTAAAAAGAAAGAAAATTTTAGTTAACAACCAAAAACAAATATGCAGGCTGAAAGATCTCTGAAAGTTAAAGACTACTGATCATGTCCTTATTACTCACACAAAAAAGTACCTTAACCCCCCGGATGAATTTCTTATTTAACTAACTCTTGTGTTTGTCTGTCTTTAAGGATATTTGAGGTAGTTCTAAGCCATTAAACTAAAAGCTAGTGGAAGAGAGAAGATGGAGAGGCAAAAAAAAGAAAAAAATCAAAACAAAAAAACCAAAACTAAGCAAGGGATCTGGGGAAGATAGGACTTTATTCCTGATTATGTTCTCTTGTCTTGTCCAACTGAGAAAAGCTGCTCACTGTTGACTTGACTTGACTTGAAATAGATTTAAGAGACTAGATCTTATAGATAGAGTGCCTGATGAACTATGGACAGAGGTTTGTGACATTGTACAGGAGACAGGGATCAACCAGCCCCAAGAAAAAGAAATGCAAAAAAGCAAAATGGCCGTCTGAGGAGGCCTTACAAATAGCTGTGAAAAGAAGAGAAGCGAAAAGCAAAGGAGAAAAGGAAATATATTCCCATTTGAATGCAGAGTTCCAAAGAATAGCAAGCAGAGATAAGAAAGCCTTCCTCAGCAATCAATGCAAAGAAATAGAGGAAAACAACAGAATGGTAAAGACTAGAGATCTCTTCAAGAAAATCAGAGATACCAAGGGAATATTTCATGCAAAAATGGGTTCGATAAAGGACAGATAAAGGCAGAAGATATTAAGAAGAGGTGGCAAGAATACATAGAAGAACTGTACAAAAAAGATCTTCATGACCCAGATAATCACGAAGGTGTGATCGCTCACCTAGAGCCAGACATCCCGGAATGTGAAGTCATGTGGGCCTTAGGAAGTATCACTATGAACAAAGCTAGTGGAGGTGATGCTATTCCAGTTGAAATATTTAAAATCCTAAAAGATGATGCTGTGAAAGTGCTTCATTCAATATGTCAGCAAATTTGGAAAACTCAACAGTGGCCTGCAGGACTAGAAAACGTCAGTTTTCATTCCAATCCCAAAGAAAGGCAATGCCAAAGAATGCTCAAACTACCACACAGTTGAACTCATCTCACATGCTAGTAAAGTAATGCTCAAAATTCTCCAAGCCAGGCGTCAGCAATACGTGAACTGTGAACTTCCAGATGTTCAAGCTGGTTTTAGAAAAGGCAGAGGAACTAGAGGTCAAATTTCCAACATTCACTGGATCATCAAAAAAGCAAGAGAGTTCCAGAAAAATATCTATTTCTGCTTTATTGACTAAGCCAAAGCCTTTGACTGTGTGGATCACAATAAACTGTGGAAAATTTTGAAAGAGATAGGAATACGAGACCACCTGACCTGCCTCTTGAGAAACCTGTATGCAGGTCAGGAAAGAACAGTTAGAACTGGACATGGAACAACAGACTGGTTCCAAATAGGAAAAGCACTACATCAAGGCTGTATATTGTCACCCCGCTTATTTAAGCTATATGCAGAATACATCATGAGAAATGCTGGGCTGGATGAAGTACAAGCTGGAATCAAGATTGCCAGAAGAAATATCAATAACCTCAGATATGCAAATGACACCACCCTTATGGCAGAAAGTGAAGAAGAACTAAAGAGCCTCTTGATGAAAGTGAAAGAGGATAGTGAGAAAGTTGGCTTAAAGCTCAACATTCAGAAAACTAAGATCATGGCATCCAGTCCCATCACTTCATGAGAAATAGACGGGAAACAGTGGCTGACTTTATTTTTTGGCCTCCAGAATCCCTGCAGATGGTGATTTCAGCCATGAAATTAAAAGATGCATACTCCTTGGAAGGATAGTTATGACTAACCTAGACAGCATATTAAAAAGCAGAGACATTACTTTGTCAATAAAGGTCTGTCTAGTCAAGGCTATGGTTTTTCCAGTAGTCATGTATGGATGTGAGAGTTGGACTACAAAGAAAGCTTTGCCCAGAAGAATTAATGCTTTTGAACTGTGGTGTTGGAAAAGACTCTTGAGAGTCCTTTGAACTTCAAGGAGATCCAACCAGTCCATTCTAAAGGAAATCAGTCCTGCGTGTTCATTGGAAGGACAGATGTTGAAGCTGAAATTCCAATATTTTGGCCACTTCATGTGAAGAGCTGACTCATTTAAAAAGACCCTGATGTTGGGAAAGATTGACGGCAGGAGGAGAAGGGGAGGACAGAGGATGAGATGGTTGGATGGCATCACCGACTCAATGGACATGAGTGTGGGTAAACTTCGGGAGTTGGTGATGGACAGGGAGGCTTGGTGTGCTGTGGTTCATGGGGTCGCAAAGAGTTGGACTTGACTGAGCAACTGAACTGATACTGATACTGATACCTGACTTCCTAACATTTCACCCTCTCTTGCATCATCTGGGATAAAAACCTCACTAAATTCATGTCAAGAAAAAAAGAAGAAAAAGGATATGGCACTTACAGTATCAATACTTTGTGAGTACATTATGGAAGCCTTATCATTGTTACTCTGTTGAGGTATGAATTCACATCCTTCTTCATACAGTCCTGTTTTTCTGTCAGTTTTGCATGGTTGAGTGACACAGCTTCCTCCTTGACACTTCTGTATTGCAGTTTTACCAATAATATCTTCTGAACATCTGCAGGTTAGATATTTAAGTGAAATGATCATTTCAAAGTGTTGGACTCTGGTCAGTTTCTACAGACAGCATTGTTTATAATTTCCCTTTATAATTTAAGAAATAAATGTATCACCTTAAATATTAAAATTATCAAATTCTCATCAGAGTAATTTTGTTTATCAGAAAGTATCTGAGGGGTTCCCAAAATGATATCAGAATGTGTTTCTATGCAGCAGAAAAGCTAAGGCTGTCTTACAGCCACTGTTAAGAATTAATAAGGATCAAAGTCCTAAGGCACTTCCTAATCTGGTCCTCTCATTCCTAGAAAATCAAGAGCTTCTTTCATTTCTCTAGAAAGTTTTGCTGACATTTGTTTATTTGTTTGTTTGTTTTGATCCAGCTAGTTTATGTCATACACTTTTTGCATAGTTCTTGTGTGTTTATATAGGTATTTTAGATTTTTATTTATATGCTTATGAGTTTGTCACTATTGTGAATGGAGTACTTTTCCCCCACATCTTATTTTTTGAGTATATAAAAAACATATGAACATGGGAAATTTGGAAACTAGGAAGAGTATAAAGAAGAGAAGAAAAAATCATATCCCACTGTCAAAGATAAACTATTAATGTACTAAAGCATTTCCTTCTCTATGTATCAGCATAACATTCTATGTATAGCTTTACTGCCTGATCTTATAAAACTTAGTATTTCAGTACATTTAAGTTGTAATGTATTATTATAATTCATAACATTCTTTCAAAATGTGATTTTAATAACTTCACATTTTGAAATTACAATGTGAATTTAGCCTAATTTACTTAATTTTTTTCCTCCATGAATTTTTCGGTGCTAAAAATAAAACTTCTGTGAATAAATGAAATTGGTGCATAACATTTTGACACTATTTCCAAGCTTGCTATGACGGACACCCAGAATAAATGGTCAGATTCAGAAATTTGAACATTTTAAAGCCTGTTGATAGAGCTCATTCTATATTTCCTTTAAAATGGATTGCTAAACATAAGATTAGTAGATCAAGAAATAGGAAAGAATTTTAGAGATTTGATATGTGTCATCAAATTGCTTTCCAGGAAGGATATTCTAGTTTATTTCTCTGATAACCATCTATGACAGCACTCATCCTGTTAGGAGAATCACACTAACTGAAACCGCCCACCCTGGCCAGGCATCATAGTAACCATTTGCATGAGTTGCTTTATGACAGGAGGTCCTGGTAAGGAACACGAAACTAATAAGCCACCACCAACCGGAAGAGCTCAAGAAAGGTCAAAAGGAGACACCACCTGTCCGACCACCTCCCAGAATCCTGGGAGGGATTATAATTATAAATTATAAAGGGAAATTATAAAGGGATGGATCTCTGGCATCCATCTTGGCTGAACAAGGCGTGCACCACCAGGAAGGACTCTGAGTCAGAATGATTGGCTAAAGACAACCTGGAAACTAATTCCATCACCATAAAACCCGAGACTGCAAGCCATGTGACAGAGCAGTTCTCCTGGGTTCCCTTATCCTACTGCTCTCCAGCCGGGTGCCCTTCCCCAATAAAATCTCTTGCTTTGTCAGCACATGCGTCTCCTCGGACAATTCATTTCCAAATGTTCAACAAGAGCCCAGTTTCGGACCCTGGAAGGGGTCCCCCTTCCTGCAACAATCCCACTGACAGGCACTAGTACTAGGTAATAAACGATTATCATTTTTGTCAAATCTGCACCTCTTTGACTACTAATGTCTTAACATTTTTACATTTTTACTGGCCATTTTTATTTCTTCTTTTATATAGATTATTTTCTCTTGTGTCTATTTTTCTATTAGGGTGTTATTGTTTTCTTTTATCTGTTATAATGTTAAGCTTTTAAAAGGCTGTTTTTCAAAGATTTGCAAATATATTTTTCTGTTTTTTATTTTTAATTTAGTTTATGTTTGATTTATATGCAATAAAGTTTTTAATTTATATGTAGTCAAATTTATCATTCTTTTAGTTATGTCTTTTTTCAACTCTTGAATGCACAGAAAGACATTCACCATTTAGGAATTTGATATTTATTAGTATACTTCTAGTTTTCATCATGGTTTTATTTTTTTGTATTGAATAAGTCTATCCAGTTGAAAAAGAGTCTATTAATTTTTTCCCCACATAGTTAAAAATTGTCCTGACATCTAAAGAAATCTTGTCTTTCCTTGTGGATTTATAATTCTTGCTATATCAAATAGTAAATTATTGCGAGTCTACTAGTTTGCATTGTTTTAATTAATGTAGCTTTATTGTATATTTAAAATTCAACAAGAAAATTTTCCTTTATTACTATCCTTTTTCAAAAAATGTTTGCAGCTGCTATCTACTGGATAAGCTCAGGGTCTTTAAAATGAGGTAAAAATAGAAATGTTTTGACTAGAGTTTCATAAGACCTATATATTAATTTTGATTGAATTTAAATATTCTATGAATTAAAAATATCTCAGTTAATCTTAATTTTCTTTTAAGTTCTTTAGAAGGACTTTGTGTGATGGTTTTCTTCAGATATAACTTTCCCATTTCTTAGAGTTTTCTTCAAATATATCTGGTTGCCTTATTGACTTCTCTTGTCAATTTTAATTTCTCTTTTTCCCTTCAGGCTTTCAAAGTGGATCACTTTATCATCTGCCTAGAAGCAATTTTTTCTCTCTCTTTCTAGTAGCCCCTGTTTTTTTTAACCTTCCCAACACATTATTGCATTGGCTACAACTTTCTAAAAATGATAATTTCTAGTAGTTCCCATTCTTATCATATTCCTGGGAATGTTTAGTTATTCCCTGTTAAATATTATGTAGGCAGTTGGCTTTCAATTGATGTTCTGCTTCATATTAAGGAAGCCTTCTATTATGGGTAGTACTGTCATTTCTGTAGTTGTTTCTAAGTCTTAGAAGTAATAAAGAATTTGTAGATAAGCAATAAATACTATTTGTATGTTATAACAAAATTTATTGTTAAGAGGACATGGTAATTATGTCAGTTTTGCAAAATGTTATCTGTGGAAGGATGAAAATGATGTATAGATACTTTCTAGAATATCCCTTAGAAAGAATATATACTAACCAGCTTTTCTCTCAAGGGGAATACAGTTTCTATCTGGAAGCATAGCAAGAAGTGGGAAAGGCAGATGTCAGGGCTGAATGTCATCCGTGGGCTGAGATTTGAGAGGTTCACCTAACATGATCTCATCGACAGAGTGACACTGGGGTAGGATTCTATAGTGTGTGGAGGGAACAAGCCAAAGGAATCGGGTAGACTGTGTATGGCTCTGGGAGGTACTTAGTGTCTTTTTATACCTAAAGTGACATAAGAGGAGAGAAAATGTCAAATGACAGAATTTGAGTATAATAAAGAAAAGGGAAAGCAGAAAGCAGTGATGCTCCTATGGGAGAAAGGGGAAGCCAAGGCAGAGTTCTGAATTCCATGCAGCTTCCTTTGGAAACTGCTGGGTAGACAGTAACCAAACCAAAGCTGAGTGCATCTCCTTAAAGAGTCATCATGGGAGTAGAACTAGAAGCAAAAGTGAAGAGCGGTGTTGCCCCAGCTCTAGTCTTTTAAAAGAGGCTGTTGTTTTCAACTGAGGTATAAATGTGCAAGCTTATCAAATTCCTTTTCAGAATCTGTTGGAATAATTTTCTTTTTTCCTTGATATACTATATTAATTACTTACCTATTATCATAGCATTTTCTGATATCTGGAAGATATCCTTCTTGGCCTTGGTGTGTTTGTTATTCCTATATAATATTAGTCCAGGTGTGACTTACTATGCTTTTATTTGTAATCTTTTTGGAAAGCTGTATCTACACAATTCTTATGCATCCCATATGTCGGGTTTTAGTATCTGAATTATGCCACTTGTCTAAAATGAATTGGGAAGCTCCCTATCCTTTATATTTGTACAAAAGCAGTTTATTCCCTGAAACTTTTGATTCCAAGAACTTACCTATAAAATTACAGAAGCCAGGGTACTTTTTTTTTTTTTTTTTTTGCCAGGGTACTTTCTAAGTATTCGGTTTGCTTTCTACTGACACCATACAGGGTTTTATTCCAACTGGGAGAGATTTTGTTTTGTTTTAATGTTTGGACTGTCTTTCAGCTAAGTTCATCAGTGTCTCTCAGGCCCATTCATTCTGATATAGTTCACACAGATACTATTCTACCTGCAAGGCACTGAAGCTTTTTGTCTCTGATTATGAGACAGGAAGATGGAGATCCTGAACGTAGAACCTGTGAATTTCTTCTAGTTGTACACACACACACAAAGAGGCAAATGATTTATAGTTGCAGAGTAGAGAACTCATCTAAGGCACTTGTAAAGTGAACAAAAGTAGTAGTTTTATGGGAAGCTGAAAGAGAAGACACTAAGAATGAAAGAGGAAAATATGATAAAAGGCTGATATTTTAAAAATATTCAGTTCAAGACAAAATTAGTTGCCATTTAAAACAGTTTGGGAAAATTAATCAAAATATACATACATTACTGGTTTGAGTCTTCTTTTGGATAGGTAGAATTTCTGGTCATTATTATACTCATTAAATACTCCCCATCGTAGATGAGCCCATTCATGGACAAATGCCCTTCCTGTGAAAAAATGTTTTAAACACCTAATTACAATAAGAATGGCAAAATTACCCTCTTAAATTCAGAGAAAGTGATTCTTCTGAAAATTATTATGCTTTGCTTTTTTAAGGTAAAGATTTAATTTGATATGACAATTGTACATTTCTATAAATATGACTACTTATTTTGGATTATCAAGTGCTAATTAGGCACTTAGTAAGTACCAGGAAGCAATTCATTCAAAGGTAAAACAAGTGCCCTGTGCTAACATATCTCATGGTCTAGCAGATGACACACATCATTTTAGATAACTAAAATCTTTAGGGGTGCAAGTGTAATGATGGAGATCAGCACAGGCTGACCTAGGGCAGCCAAGAAGGTCCTTCTTCCTAATGACCCAAATGTGGATAGATCTCAAGGTCTGCCTACTGCACATCTGTCTTTTTGCTTTGACCTATTCTCACCCTGCCCGTCTCATCGCCACTTACTCCTGAACTACTGTGACACTCACCCAGCTGGCTCCATGTCTCCAGTCTTCAATGACTTACCCTTGGTGCTAGGGGTTAAGTTCAACTTCTCAACATGCATACAAGGTCCCTGATGATTCAGGCCTTGTTCCTCTAGGCAGCCATATTTCTTGCTGTTCTCCACCCACTTCAAGAACTCCATAATGACAATGGATTCCTGAACCCCTTTTAGTTTCGAGAGTCACACCATATTCTTGCTCATCTCTGATCATTTTTACATATTTTCCCTCTGCTTGGAATACAACCTCCCTATCTCTGACTGGGAGATAACTCCTACTCTTCTTTCAAAATTAAGCTTATATCCAGATAGAAGCCTTCTCTGACATCCTCAAACTAGTTCAGGTACCCCTCCTTTTTCACTTTCATTATATTCCATTATGGCATTTGTCATGTTATATTGTCATTGTTTATTTGCCAGTCTCTCACTATAGACTCTCATCTCCATGAAAACAGGTACCATGACTTCCTTGTCATGTCTTGGCCCATATTGTCTAGAACTTAATTAATCTAGAACTTAATTGGTACTTAGTAAATTTGTTATATTTGGATGAATATTAGTGACCTATGTACCGGTCAGTTTTTCTGAAATGTAAATTCCAAGGTAGGCTGAATTCGGAGGATTAAGCGAGGAGGTGCATGTTTAGTAAGCCCTGGTATCTCACATTAAGGATTTTAGGTTGCTCTAGGCGCTGAGGAATAACTGATGGCCTCTTAAAGATAGGGGAGATTGTGAAGGAGTAGTCATGGAGTCAGGATACAAAAAGGAGAGAGTATAAAGGAATGGCATTGTATAAGGTGATCTTGATGACTGGAGTGGGCTCAGGAGTGGGAAGGAACAGCTTAAGCTGATAAGTAAATCAATCAATTGGTAAGTAAATCAAGTCAACACATAGTTATTGAGCCATACAGTTGGGAATTTTCTGTTTCCGTTATGGAGATGTTGTAAAAGAGGTGTGTTGGTTAGACAATCCTCTCTGTTAAGGTCTGTAAAAGTGCTCTAGTGTGTTTGGGGTGGGACATACAGGCAGCAACGCTCTTTTGTTTGCTTGTTTTCTCTGCCTTGCCTATTTAAAGGAAAAAAATTAAAATGGTTCTAATATTTTTTTTTCATTTGTTTTTATTAGTTGGAGGCTAATTACTTTACAATATTGTAGTGGTTCTAATATTTTTAAGATAATAAAGAAACCTAGTTATTAGTTAACCTAATTAGTTAATATTAATCACACTTGATTATCCTTGAAAAGTACATATTGTATATATACCACTGCTGATTTCTTTTAATATTTTATCCCAAGATTGCTCTGTTTGGTTCATATGAAAATGATAAATGATATTTTGTGAAGGAAATGTTGACTTTTTTTCTTTAGTCAGATATCTGTCAGAGCTGAACATCAAGGCTATTCTGTCTGGTACTCAAAGTGTGGTCCAAGGTCAGGCAGTATCAGCATCACCTGGGAGCCTGTTAAAATGCAGATCCTTGAGTCCTACCCCACACCTACTGAATCAAAATCATTTTAACAATCCATTTATAATCTGAACGCACATTAAAGTCTGAAAACATTATGTGTCTGCCATATGTTTTGGCCATACCTGAATTGAAGACAGGAGATTTAATTTGTTCAGGTGTCTTCCCACAGAACCATAGGAACCTAACATCACATTAATTAAACTATTTAATCAGAGTTATTATCTGATAACTGAGTATCTGAAAATTAAAAATATTACATTTATACACATATATTTGCAGGATATGAATAAAATAAATCTCTAACTGAAAAATGCACTATTCTGAATCTGTTTTATGTGAAAAAAGCAGGCTATAATAGTCTATTTGGCTTTTATGTTCTTATTCAGAAAGATAATGCTATTGTTGATCTATCTGCAACATAATAAAATTATTAAATTATTACATAGCAGAATATTTCATCTCTACCCATACCTTGTGGTCCATACTGAGGCAACTTTTTTCCAGCTAGGAAGTCAGGAGTGAGATAAATTCTATCACCCTTTTCTCCACAACCTCCCATCTGCTCAGTATAAGGTCCATCGTTACCTGGTGGATTAGGTTCAGTAACCAGAACATCAGCCTGAAATTTAAGAAAAATTTTTCATCATTACAAAATTTCAGCAAATAAACTGACCTTATTCACAGCAGACTCTACTGAAACAATTTTATTTGATTCTAGAATATTTTGATAAAAGAATCTAAGTCACAAAATAAAACTAAATTTGAAAAAAGAAGTTAATATTCTTACATTTTTGTAGGTCTCAAGTTTGGGTTTCACATATTCAGGTTTTGTTTTCCAATTTTCAGGAATCAAAATGGCAACATTTTTGAAGTAGAATCTTTTTTCTGTAGCCTCAAACAGATATGGAGATGCATCGGTCACCATATCCTGGGGGGTGGAGAATAAAATATAAAGAAGCATGCTTAATGACAGAAAAAAAGATGAAATCACCAATTATTCCAATTTATAATTGTATTTCACATTTCCAGAAACTGGCTTATTGAGCTAAGAAAAGGAGATTATTTTGTTAATAATAGTAGCTAGCTTTTTTTGATATTTTTACTGCATGCTCTGTGTCACAGTATAATAGTTGACAATGAAGACTTCAGAAGCAGGCACTAATCCTGGCTCACCACTTATGGTGGGACATCAGAAATTTCCCTGAGAGAATTCCCTGGTGATCCAAAGGTTAGGAGTCGGCACTTTCACTGCTGGGGACTGGGTTCCATCCCTGGCTGGGGGACTAGGATCCCACAAGCCACCTGGTGTGACCAAAGAGAAAAAAGAAATGTCCTAAACTGCTCTTGAGCCTCAGTTTCCCCATTTATAAGATGGAAAATATTACAGAGAGCAGCCCATAAGGTTGTTGTGAGGATCAAATGAAGTCAAGAAAGCATTTGGAACCATGTTTACTTAGCACAAATGCTTATTAAATATTAGCTCTTAGTTTCATTTCATACGATCCTTTAAAGATCAATGAACCTTTAAAGGAGAAACTGAGAATTAGAGAGTATTAGTCTCAACATCTCACACCAAGTAGTAGTGAAAAGAAACTCAAATTAAAATAAATACAACTTCAACACCTCCTGTAATAATTATATTGTTGTTGTTTAGTTGCTAAGTCGTATCTGACTCTTTGTGACCCTATGGAATGTAGCAAGGTCAGGCTCCTCTGTCCATGGTATTCTCCAGGCGAGAATACTGGAGTGGGTTGCTATTTCCTTCTCCAGGGGATCTTCCTGACCCAGGGATCAAATCCTAGTCTCCTACATTGATAGGCGGATTCTTAACCACGGAGCTACCAGGGAAGCCCAAATGTTATGATAGTGTTTGTTTTTAGTATAATACTAAGTACTAGATACAACGAAGTGGCATAAGTATATAATCTCTTTTCAAATTATGCCTAACTTTATTTCCCTAAAGAAAAAGAGCTGCAGTGTTAAATTATAAATGCCTGTTTCCCTGAAATGCATCATGACAAGATAGTAGAAGGGATATTACAAGATATTTATTATAGAAAGGGAAATTGGGACTATTAGGGCTGAAAATCATTGAAAAATGCAAAAATGGGTGTAGACAGAGGAAAGAAGATTGAAGACTGAGCATTCAGAAGTGGGAAGAGGAAGAGCCAGCAAAGGAAACTCAGAAGGAGCAGCCGGTGCAGGGGAAGGAGATCGGGAGGCATGGGAGAGCATTTCAAGAAGGAGAGAGTGGCCATCAGAATTAAACGCTGCTGAGCAATCAGGGAAGATGAGGACTAAAAACTGAGCAATGAATTTGGCAACCTGAGTGAGCCATTTTGTGGAATGGAGATGACAGCTCTATATGAGTGAATTCAATAGGGTGGGAGGTGATGAAGCAGAGGCAATGAAAACAGCAGGTCAAGAAATGTTTCTACAAATTAAAAGGAAATCAAGAAATGAAGCAGTAGTTGAAGGAAGATTTTGGGCAAGGGAGGTTTGTTTTGTTTTGAATGGGAACTATTATAACATATGTATGTGCTAGTGGGGAAAAAAAAACAAAGCATATAATTCAAGAGGGGAAAAAAGAGATCATTGCTGGAGGAGAGTCCTTACTGGAACAGACCAGAGAGGTGAGACATTGATGCCTAGACATCTAATTCTAGGGGTGGCCTTAGAAGCAGAGACAGTGCATCACTATTTGGGAAAATAGTACTTCTGTATTGATGCAGGAGTAAATCCTGTTTTGCTACTTCTTGGGGATAAACTAGGGGAATTTATCTCTCTGAGCCTCAGTTTCTGTCTTTTCAAATGGTAATGATAATAGTTGCCTTGCCAGTTTAAAAAAAGCTCTCAAAACGATTTGCTTCTCCTTTTACCAAAAAAGCCAGATTTTGAACAACTGCTAGGAAAATTTAATATTGCATCACTTTTTAAATAAAAATATTGAATCAGTATCACCAAAAAGTTGAAAAATAGGTATAAAACTTCCTACGTTCGAATATCATATTACAATTTAACTTGTGAAATGTAAATGTTCAGTGTCTCCTAGGAAGATAACTAAGCAGCATGAAATGTCTTGTCTTCTATGTTTTATTTGGAGAAGGCAATGGCAACCCACTCCAGTACTCTCGCCTGGAAAATCCCAAGGATGGAGGAGCCTGGTAGGCTGCAGTCCATGGGGTCGCGAAGAGTCGGACACGACTGAGCGACTTCCCTTTCACTTTTCACTTTCATGCATTGGAGAAGGCAATGGCAACCCACTCCATTGTTCTTGCCTGGGGAATCCCAGGGACGGGGGAGCCTGGTGGGCTGCCATCTATGGGGTCGCACAGAGTCGGACACGACTGAAGTGACTTAGCAGCAGCAGCAGCTATGTTTTATTAGAAACATTAAGGAGGAATCTTCGACATCTGTTTCATATTTTGAGAAAGTGACCTCATATCCAAATAGTTGAGATTTTGAGGTTTGAAGAACATTAAGGACGAAATTTATATGAAGCACTGGTAATTCCTGAAGAACAGGGATAATATACTGTTGACCACCGAATTCCTGGTACCTGACATAATGTGAATGCTCTGTAAATAAACGTTCGTTGGATTAACGAACAAATGAGTGAATGTGAAGAGGTTACGATGAGGGGCAAACTGCCCAGGAGTGCCAAGACAGGAGGTGCGTGGGCTCCCCTGCATTGAGGAGACCCCAACTACTCCCACTGTGCGTGTGTTAAGGGGGCGCGAGCGGGAGAGAGCTTGACCCCCCCCCCCGTTTATGCAGAGCGCTCGCACCGCCCCGCAGTATAGGCCAGAGTCGGGGAGCTGCTGCAGCGCCACCTGCCGGTGTTGAGTGGAGTACCTTCCGGACGGCCCTGCTGAAGCAGGTATTTAAGAGCTGACTTAGAGGGTTCTGCTCACACAAGGACGCCAAGGGGAGAGTCTCCCCAAAATGCAGAGAACTGAGGGATGATCAGCAAGGTGGCAAAGCCCACAGTGAGGTCCCTTGACCGCAGGTCTGAAACATCAAACAGGGACTCGCTTTTATTAACTACCCAGGGACTCTTGAGCACACTGTTGTCCTTAAAAGTGTTCCTGTGACAAGGTAACTGCGGAAACCAACTTCTCTCATACCCAACTCGTTTAGGACCATACCAGAAAACCAACTGAATAATAATAGTGAGAAGTGTATTTCTCAGGAGGAACCCTCAGAGAGTGAAGTGAATGTCCTTTTGCTTTTTCTCTCAGTTCAGCTCAGTTGCTCAGTCATGTCCGACTCTTAGCGACCCCACGGACTGCAGCACGCCAGGCTTCCCTGTCCATCACCAACTCCCAGAGTTTACTCAAACTCATGTCCGTTGAGTCGGTGATGCCATCCAGCCATCTCATCCTCTGTCATCCCCTTCTCCTCCTGCCCTTAATCTTTCCCAGCATCAGGGTCTTTTCAAATGAGTCAGTTCTTCTCCTCAGATGGCCAAAGCACCGAATAAATACAAATTACCATTGTCATTAGAGATAAGGCATTTGTGGCTCCTTTCATATGTTCCTGAGGACTGCTCACTGTCCAGCCAGAGACAGAAACATGCTGGTCACACTTTTCTCCCAACTTTCCTTGTCTGTTGCTCCAGTGGCTGCTTCATTTTTGCTAATGCTATTTCTAAGTTTGTTGTTCAGTTGACCAGTCATATCTGACTCTTTGAGACCCCATGGACTGCAGCATGCCAGGCCTCCCTGTTCCTTACCATCTCCCAAAGTTTGCCCAAGTTCATATCCATTGCATTGGACATGATAGCATCCAGTCATCTCCTCCTCCGATGCCTTTTTCTCCTTCTGCCCTCAATCTTTCCCACCATCAAGGACTTTTCCAATGAGTCGTCAGTTCCCATCAGATGAACAAAACACTGGCGCTTCACCTTTAGCATCAGTCCTTCCAGTGAGTATTCAGGGTTAATTTCCTGGTTAATTTCCCTAAGATTGACTGGTTTGATCTTCTTACTAGAGATAACCAAAGACTCACCTAATGTTTCTGATTGTTTAGAGATTTCAAAAGGCATGGATTTCCCTTTCACTGATAGCAATAATATCTGATGGTCTTCTGGTTTGAACAGGTGAACTTCCCCTCCTCTTCAATCACTGCACTTTGCTAACCCCAAACTCCTCTGGTGGTTGAGATAGTTCTCTCCCCTAACTCCTCTTTCTGGGTTCTCACTTGTTCAGAGCAAGAAACCTTTTGAGGCAACCCTTGGGGCCCTTGTACTATTAGCTTCTGAGTTTACACAGAGGAACTTTTCCCAGAAACAAGTCTCAGTCCTTTTGGCTGGGTAAGAAATGATGAGCCCTTTCCATCTAAGATTAAAAGGAGACCTGGGGACTGATGAATTGCCTACCATTTGTTGAGCTCTTAATATGTACCAGGCATTCTGCATACATTTTTAAAGGTCTTCTAAGTTTTTGAGAAAATTTTAGACTTACAGATGAGACATGCAAAAAACGTATAGAGTTCCCATATACCCTTCATCCAACTTCCCTTATACGTGTGCATTGATAATCCTCACAAAGTCCTGTGAGGAAAATATTTATTATTTTCCCCATTTTGTAGACCAGTACTTTTGCCCATTATACAGTACTACCTCTGGGTGAGCTACAGTCACTTTTCAGGCTTGGCTTTTATAAGACTTTTCCTTCTTATTCTTTGCTGTTTGCTGTTGTACAAAACCTCTCTAGTCCCTCCATCTTACAACAGTTAGATGCCTCTATGTGGACAGGAAGAGTCCTCTTCCCTAATTTTTCCTTCCCCTACACAAGAAGCAACAGGTGAAATGAGGCTGCTCAGCAGCCCTGAGAAGACACCTTGTGTTGGGCCTGGCAAAATGTAAGATTTCCTCCCATTGGAAGGGTCAGGTTTGTTCTTAAGTCAGAGATTAAGATTTGCATCTTGGACTCCTATATTAGAATCACGGGGAAAGGAGGCTTTAATCAGGAGAATAAAAGGAGACTCTGATAGGAACCAATGGTAAAATCAGACAAAGGAATTACCCTCTGCACATTTCATAATATCTGCCAAATATAGTTGGCTCTGCCTTGGTGTAGAACTAAATAATTTTCAATGAAGTCATCTATAGCCAAGAAGCAGAGATATCATTTAGTAAGTGCCAACAGTATATCAAGCTCTGAATTATATGTATTGCATATATTATCTCCACCCTCAGAAGAATCATAATGGTTGTGTTATTATTTCCGTTTTATAGCTGAAGAAATGCAACCACAGATATTTAAAAAAAACTTTCCAGTGTCACACAGTTGGAATTAGAGAACTCATGTTTGCTCTATCAATATATTATGCTTAATTTTTCAAAACAGCATGAATAGTTACCATTTCAGACTTACCTCTATATGTTGGATGAGTGTTTCATCTTCTGGGACATTAGGGTCAATTGCAATGACAATGCCTTCATAGCCATTATTATTCAGCTGAATGAGTGACTCACTCAGGGCCCCTTCCAGAAGGTGAAGGACCAAGATGAAAACAGAATTCTTAAATGACCCCATTGCTGTACATCTCCCTTTGAGTTCTCTCTTTGGAAAATGTTGGTTATGGAGGCATCTTTCCTTACCCCTATATATATGAATATACAGACACACATTTTTCCAATTTATCAACAGTGGTTTATTGCAGGACTTTAACCTCTTGACCCCAAATTGTTTCACTATTTGCATTTGTCTTCACTATGATGAATGATAACTATATCTTGGTCTCAAATTCTGTTTACTTTTAAATATTTTATTTTGAGAGGAATGTTAGCCTTGCCTTCACCTTTGCCAGTTGCTGGGATTGAGGGTGGGGAGCCACATCCGGTTCCCGGGAAGAACTCACAGCTGACAAGCAGCTTTACCATTGAAAGATGTTTGCTTCTTACAAATGTTTGCCCAGTCAGGGACACTGACCCACCCATCACCACCCTCTAACCCCTGCCTGCCCAGTGGAAGCCTGACTGTTCTGTGTATTTGATACGTATTCATTAAGTGTAAACCATATTTCCAATTATCTCTCAAAATGGTCTTTATTTTTATCCTCTTTGATCTTTACATAACCTCAGCACCCCTTATTACTCTCTTAGACAATCTACTTGCACCAAAAGCATTAGCAAGCAACATTAGAAAAGATGAAATTTATATCTGACTGTGCAAGGCAAACTCCCTCTAGTTTCCTCATCAGACCTCTATTTCATTATTCCATAGCTTCTACTGCCCAATAAAATTCAAATTAGTGTTAAATTATTTTACTGAAATTAAATGTCTGTTAGGTGAGAGGCATTTAGATTATTGTCAGCCACTGTATAGATTCTTTTAAGTTTGCCAAGTCTCAGGTGAAATCTCATATTGGTCCACCACTGTCCTGTATTCAAATTACTTGAAATATCCCTTCCTATAATATCATTTGTAGTATCACTACAAGACCTTTTAGAACTAACACCCAAAAAAGATGTCCTTTTCATTATAGGGGACTGGAATGCAAAAGTAGGAAGTCAAGAAACACCTGCAGTAACAGGCAAATTTGGCCATGGAGTACAGCATGAAGCAGGGCGAAGGCTAATAGAGTTTTGCCAAGAGAACGCACTGGTCATGGCAAACACCCTCTTCCAACAACCCAAGAGAAGACTCTACACATGGACATCACCAGATGGTCAACACTGAAATCAGATTGATTATATTCTTTGCAGCCAAAGATGGAGAAGCTCTATACAGTCAGCAAAAACAAGACTGGGAACTGACTGTGGCTCATTTCATGAACTCCTTATTGCCAAATTCAGAATTAAATTGAAGAAATAGGGAAAGCCACTAGACCATTCAGGTAAATGAATGGTAAATTTGACCTAAATCAAATCATTTATGACTATACAGTGGAAGTGAGAGATAGATTTAAGGGACTAGATCTGAAAGACAGAGAGCCTGATGAACTATGGATGAAGGTTCATGACATTGTACAGGAGACAGGGATCAAGACCATCTCCATGGAAAAGAAATGCAAAAAGGCAAAATGATTTTCTGAGGAGGCCTTACAAATAGCTGAGAAAAGAAGAGAAGCAAAAAGCAAAGGAGAAAAGGAAAGATATTTCCATTTGAATGCAGAGTTCCAAAGAATAGCAAGGAGAGATAAGAAAGCCTTCCTCAGCGATCAATGCAAAGAAATAGAGGAAAAAACAGAATGGAAAAGACTAGAGATCTCGTCAAGAAAATTAGAGATACCAAGGGAACATTTCATGCAAAGATGGGTTTGATAAAGGACAGAAATGGTATGGAACTAACAGAAACAGGAGATATTAAGAAGAGGTGGCAAGAATACACAGAAGAACTGTACAAAAAAGATCTTCATGACCCAGATAATCATGATGGTGTGATCACTCACCTAGAGCCAGACATCCTGGAATGTGAAGTCAAGTGGGCCCGAGAAAGCATCACTATGAACAAAGCTAGTGGAGGTGATGGAATTCCAGTTGAGCTATTTCAAATCCTGAAAGATGATGCTGTGAAAGTGCTGCACTCAATATGCCAGCAAATTTGGAAAACTCAGCAGTGGCCAGTTTTCATTCCATGGAAAAGGTCAGTTTTCACTCCAATCCCTAAGAAAGGCAATGCCAAAGAATGCTCAAACCACCACACAATTGCACTCATCTCACACTCTAGTAAAGTAATGCTCAAAATTCTCCAAGCCAGGCTTCAGAAATACGTGAACCGTGAACTTTCAGATGTTCAAGCTGGTTTTGGAAAAGGCAGAGGAACCAGAGATCAAATTGCCAACATCCACTGGATCACTGAAAAAGCAAGAGAGTTCCAGAAAAACATCTATTTCTGCTTTACTGACTATGCCAAAGCCTTCGACTGTGTGGATCACAATAAACTGTGGAAAAATTCTTCAAGATATGGGAATACCAGACCACCTGACCTGCCTCTTGAGAAACCTGTATGCAGGTTAGGAAGCAACAGTTAGTACTAGACATGGAACAATAGACTGGTTCCAAATAGGAAAAGGAGTACGTCAAGGTTGTATATTGTCACCCTGCTTATTTCACTTATTGCAGAGTACATAATGAGAAATGCTGGGCTGGAAGAAGCACAAGCTGGAATCAAGATTGCCGGGAGAAATATCAATAACCTCAGATATGCAGATGACACCACCCTTATGGCAGAAAGTGAAGAAGAACTAAAAAGACTCTTGATGAAAGTGAAAGAGGAGAGTGAAAAAGCTGGCTTAAAGCTCAACATTCAGAAAACTAAGATCATGGCATCTGGTCCCATCACTTCATGGGAAGTAGATGGGGAAACAATGGAAACAGTGTCAGACTTTATTTTTGGGGGTTCCAAAATCACTGCAGATGGTGATTGCAGCCATGAAATTAAAAGATGCTTGCTCCTTGGAAGGAAAGTTATGACCAACCTAGATAGCATATTAAAAAGCAGAGATAGTACTTGGCCAACAAATGTCTGTCTAGTCAAGGCTATGGTTTTTCCAGTGGTCATGTATGGATGTGAGAGTTGGACTGTGAAGAAAGCTGAGCGCCAAAGAATTGATTTTGAACTGTGGTGTTGGAGAAAACTCTTGAGAGTCCCTTGGACTGCAAGGAGATCCAACCAGTCCATCCTAAAGGAGATCAGTCCTGGGTGTTCATTAGAAGGACTGATGCTAAAACTGAAACTCCAATACTTTGGCCACCTTATGCGAAGAGTTGATTCATTGGAAAAGACCCTGATGCTGGGAGGGATTGGGGGCAGGAGGTGAAGGGGAAGACAGAGCATGAGATGGCTGGATGGCACTCTGGGAGTTGATGATGGACAGGGAGGCCTGGCATGCTGCGATTCTTGGGCTTGCAGAGTTGGACATGACTGAGCAACTGAATTGACTGACTGATAATATCATTTGATCTTTACATAGTGGTAAGCATCAGTTTCATCTTGCCTTTTTCTTTGACATTCACTCAATAAAAATTAAATTAGTACTTGTTGCTAATAATTAGTGTGTGAAAGTTGCTCAGTCACGTCCAACAGTTTGCGACCCCATGGACTGTCCATGGAATTCTCCAGGCCAGAACACTAGAGTGGGTAGCCTTTTCCTTCTTCAGGGGATCTTCCCAACGCAGGGTTTGAACCCAGGTCTATCGTGTTGCAGTCAGATTCTTTACAAGCTGAGCCACAAAAGAAGCTGCAAATATTAGTACTTATTGCTTAAGTATATAATCTGTAATTAATCAAAAGTGAGGCATTGGAATAGAGTGAAAGTACCCAGTTATAAAGTAGTTGTCCAGTATGCTTTTACATAAAAATAATTTATTCAGTGCTTATTGACTAAATGTATGCATTTAACATGCATACATCATTAAAAGTTTTACATTTTAAAATATTTCAGACACCACCCCACCCCCCCTTATACATGTCTCTACCCTGGGTTCCTTAGAAAAGAGAGCCTAGGCAAGCTTAGGTACTAGTGATTTGCAAGCCTAATTCCAGAACAGTGGGAGTGAGAGAAAGGGGAAATAATTCAAGGAAGCCTGGGAAGTTATAAAAAGTGCTTATTACACCACTGTGGTGTCATAGAGATCAGCAGGCTACCCTGCAGATTCAGCTGCCCTGCCATCTGGGATGTCTCCTAATGGGCAATCGGAGGAAGGGAAAGTGTCTGGATCTTTCTCATCTACATGTGATCACTTCTCCTGAACTTTCTTGTGTCACCCAAACCTTCAGCAACTGATTGCAAAAAAAAAAGAAAGAAAGAAAAACACTGTGCCTCATGGTATATAAACAGGCAAAGATTCCAAGTGGTGCCTGATTGACCTCTGGCAGTAGATCCACTTGGGCCTACAAGAAGTAGGTAGTGATTGAGGTGCCCAATGGGTCAGGTGGGGCCAAACAAACCTAAAGAAGTTCAATAAGGTGAGTCCAGTACAATTAACTTCTTGAACTGCTCAGATCCACTGTTGTCCTTTCATCATATCTAGTTCCATTATTATAAGGTAAGGCTGGAATTGGGGGTAGGGACATGAGCTAGTTCACGTTTTCATTGAGAGAAGGTATAAGATCAGTCATTCATAGAATCTCTTTTGAATTGCTGGTCATGGGCAATCTCCTAAAATACCCAAAGCAAGAGAGTTATTGAAATAATTTGTGGTGCCTGCTGCTACAGCTGGTCTCAAGACCAGTACAGATATGTATTATCTCCTTTCTTCATCAGCAGTTTCCCTAAGTTTTAGCCAGCATTTTGGCTGATCTGTGTTGTTTGTCTGCCTGATGGAGTGAGCCAGCCCTTCAATCCCTGAGGTATCTGAACCTTGGGTCACTCTGCCCTTGTGAGCTATGGCTGGAGCGGATGTCTGTGACAGGCGTCACCTGGCATGACAGAGCAGTTTCAGTGCCTGCTTATATTTTGCTTGGACTTCCCTGCTGGCTGGGGCTTGACTGCTTGTTCAGTGGAGAGTGCTTGCGGCTGCCTCATCTACTAACGCCACTGGCTGGTTGTGTCTCAAGGGAAGGGCGGAGCTGGCATGGACCCGCTGGGCAGGCTGTGGCGGCAGCTCTACGCTCTCTGGTGCCCAAGTTCAGCTTAAACAGACTCACAGGGGCTTTGGCTCACATAGCATCTCACCCATGGTGCCTGGATCTGGCTTTGTCAGAGGCAGCCCGGATTATTTGTGTATTTTATATAAACAGAAATATAAGTATGCCTCCCTGTGTTTGGCTGCTTTCACCTAATATTTTCAGCATGGATTTCAGCTATGTTGTTTTATGTAGCAGTAATCGTGCTCTTTTTCCTTTGTATTCCATTGTAAAAATATGCCACAATTTACTTACTGATTGCTTTTGATGAACATTTGGATTATTTCCTGTTTGGGGCTATTTTAAATAACAGTGCCATAGACATAAGCATTGACTTCAGTTGGGTATGTACCAAGAGTGGACTAGCTAAGGCACAGAATATGTGTATGTCTAGCCATAGTTGATCTCCCAAACACTTTTCAAAATGGTGTACTGATTGATCTACATTTCTACTAGTACACAGTGCGGCTGGTCTTTACAATTTTATCCACACTGGATGGGGTATAATCATGTTGTACTGTGGTTTTAATTTGCATGTTTCCTGATGACTGATGTTACTATACACCTTTTCATTTAATTGCTAGTCATTTGGATATCCTCTGTTATGAAGTGCCTTTACAAGTCTTTGCCCAGTTTTTAATCAGGTTAATTTTTTTCTTGTTGAATTTTAGGAATTCTTTTGATGTTCTGGGTTGGAGTTCTCTCATTTGAGTTCTTTATTGGATGTATACATTGCAAGTATCTTTTCCCAGTTTGTGGCTTGTCTTAATGGTTCTCTTGGATAAACAGAGGTTCTTCATTTTAATGGAATTCAATTTAATGTTTTATTTTATGGGTAATGTTTTTGGGGTCATGTTGGAGACAGCGTTTCCAAGTTCATGAAGATGTTATACAATATTCTATTCTACAGCTTTGTCATTTTATCTTTCACATTTAGTTCTGTGATCTATCAAAAATTACATTTTGTATATATAGTATGGGGTAGGATTCAAGATTTTGTTTTGTTTTGCTCTCTAGGTAGCAGCACATGCAGATCATTTATTGACAGGATCATCCTTTACCCCCAAGGGCTTCCTAAGTGGCTTAGTGGTAAAGAATCCACTTGCTAAGGCAGGAGAGGCAGGAGACTTGAGTTCGATCCTTGGGTCAGGAAGATCCACTGGAGAAGGGAATGGGACCCCACTCCAGTACTCTTGCCTGGGAAATCCCATGGACAGAGGAGCCTGGTGGGCTACAGTCCATGGGGTCACCAAGAGTCTGACATGACTGAGCAACTGAGCATGCATTCCTTTCCCCCCACTGAGTTGCAGTTGAGCTTTTGTCGTGAATGAGGCGACTGCAAGTGTGCAGATCTGTTTCCAGACTATTCAGTTCTACTGATGTATATGACTAGGCTTATTATCTCAGTACTGTCTTGTCTTAGTTACTGCTGGTTTATAAGTCTTAATATTTAGTAGTGTAAACACTAGATTTATTTTTCTTCAAGATTATATTGGCTATTTTTGGTCCTTTGCATTTAACTATAAAAGTATCAGCTTGGGAATTCTACCAGAAGAAAATTCCTGGATTTGACAGGATCGTGTTAAATTTATATGCTCATTGTAATATGTTAGCTAAATGATACAACCACCAGCGCCTTGACAATTCTGAGGTCAACCATAAAAGGTCAAAAAGTGATGGTTACCCAATTCCTGGAAATCTCCACCCTTCTCCAAAATAGTTGGAATAATCCTACCACTCATTAGACTGTGAAATTACCCAGCCTATAAAAATTCTTCACCTCATATTTCAGGGCCTCTCATCTTCTGAAATGGCCCACACTCTGTCGGTGGACTGTATTTCTCCCAAACCCTTTTTTGCCTTTTTGAGACAGATCACATTCTGTCTATGGAATGTGTATCTCTCTAAATAAATCCACTTCTTACTTAAAATAAACAAATATATACATATTTATACATCAGTTTGGAAAGAACTGACATTTTTATAATATTGAGTTTTTGAGTCTTTCAATCCATGGTCCGGGAATATCTTTTCACTTTAAGTTTTATTTATTTGAGCTCAATCATGTTTTATAGTTTTAAGGATAAAAGTCTTATGTACCTTTGGTTAAAGTTATTTCCATGGTTTTTAAAAATTTGGGGGTGTTATTATAAATGATATTTTTATAAAATTTCATTTTCTAATTTATTGCTGATATATAAAAATATAGACTTTTGTGTATTGACTTTTCTTCCACAGAACTTACTAAATACATTTATTTCTAGTAGTTTATAGATTCTTTTGGATTTTGTATGCTTATAATTATGTCATCTATGAATAATAATATTCTTCCTTTTCAATCTTATATTATAATATTTTTATTTTGTTTCCTTCTCTTATTACACTTGTACTTCTCCCCAGTACAGCATTGAATACCAGTGGAAAGAATGGATATCTTTATTCTTGTTCCCAATACCAAATGAAAAAGCATCCTATATTTTACCATTAAGTATGATATTACCTAGAGATATTTTGTAGATATCTTCATCAGACTAAGAAAGTCTCCATCTATTCCTAGTTTGCTAACAATTTTCTTTGTAAAAATCATAAATAGGTTTTTAAATTTTCCCAAGTGCTTTTTATGCAGCTATTGACTTTTATTTTTTATGCTGGTAATATGGGGGCTTACATGGGTTTGAGTTTTCGATAGTAAATCCTCCTTACATTCCTAGAATAAGTTCTTGATCATGATGTAGTATACTTTTTGGTGTACTTACATTTTGGTTAGGATTTTTTGCATCTATGTTCATGAGAGGGATTGGCCTTAACTTTTCCTTTCTTGTAATGGTCATGCCAGGTATTAGTTTCAAGGCTATCTGGTCTCAAAAAAGTTGGAAAATGTTTCCTATTTTTCTATTCTCTTGAATAGTTTTAAACAAACTATTTGTTTAAAACATATTATTTCTTCTTTAAATTTCCTTCTATTGTTTTAGCTTCATCCTGTAAGTTTTGCTATGACATATTTTAATTATTATTCAGTTCCAAATATTTTCTAACTTTTATTTTGGGTTCTTTTATTAGCATATGTGCTATGTGAAAAGAAGGCTATTGCTTAATTTGCAAACATTTGGGGAGTCTCTAGATAATCTATTATTAATTTCTAGTTTAATTCCACTGGAGCCAGAAAGCATACTCTAAGGCTTAAATTATTTGATATTGGTTGAATCTTACTTTTTTCCTCAGCTTATGGTCTGGTTGGTAAAATGTTTCATGTGCTTTTGAGAAAGATATTTGCTCTGTAGTTATTAAGTTACAGTGTTCTGTACATGTTTAACCAAGTTAATCATGTTATCCAAATTTTCTCATTTGTTACCAATTTTTGTCTTTTTACTGAGAGATATGTTAAAATCTCCAAATATAATTGTGAACTTATCTATTTATTTTTCTTTCTATTCAGTTCAGCTATGGTTTTGGTGTAGGCAAATTTAGGATTGTTATATAATTGTCATCACAAAATGTCTTTTCTATCTCTAACAATACCTCTTGCATAAAATCTACTTTTAATTATATTAACTATGGTATATACTGGTATTTTGAATATTGAAAAGTTAAAAAAACACAGTACAGTTCTTGGCATATGGAATTTATTCAATAAAGTATCTTTACACTTCTTCTTCATTCCATTTACCCAAACTGTAGCCTTGAAGGGGAAGTCAACAACATGAAAAGGCTGGGGCTTTGCATTAGATGGCATCAAGTAAGAATGACCAATATATATATGTAGGACATTGGTGTGTTTAACAGGTAATTTTAAGCTGTTTGCCATATAGCACCTCAATATTACTCCTGCTTCCACACCCTAGTTCATAACATCCTTTAGTAATGGTAATAAGACTGTAAGGTGTTCATACATTATTGATGACAGAAAAATTGGTACAAATGTTTTGGAAGGACATATGCATTACAGTTTAAGTGTGTTTGTCTTTCAACATAGCAATTCCATCCTGGGAATTTACCAATAGACTCATACAGGTGTATAAGATTATATGTACAAGGATAATATAATTTGTCCCTCAAAATATACTTTATAATAGCAAGAAGTAGAATTAATAAGTAAGCTTATTGATTATCTATTTTATCACATCTTAAACATCTATAGTTTTAATAATAGCATGTATTACTTTTATAAGTGAACTAAATTCATATATAAAACTAAAATGTTAGACTAAATACTGTCACTGGAAATCCTAAAATGTTAGCATAGAAGTGGTAGTTCTGTTTTCTCTATTCTTAATTTCTCACCTATTTTTTCTTTATTCTTCCATTTAACACTCTCTATTTTCTTTTATCTTCATGCTCTTGCTTCTTCTTCCCTATATTAGTGTGAAGTAAGGTTATGCTAGTTTTATAAATGTTCTTTTGAATGTTTGCTAACTTATGTTGCTTCTGTTCCACAAGCCAAGATATCTTTCTGTTGAAAGCTATTGCCCGTTGTACTGAATGAATTCCCCCTTGTGCCCTTGAGACAAGTGTTCGAGAGAACAGCTCAGAAAGCAGCTTTTTGATAAGACTTAGAAGCCTCCCTGGCGGCTCAGATGGCAAAGAATCTGCCTGCAATGCGGGAGACCTGTGTTCAACCCCTGGAGGAGGCATGGAAACCCACTCCAGTATTCTTGCCTGGAAAATCCCCATGGACACATGCATGTCAGAAAAGGTGGCCTTAGAGAACCTAGTGAGTTACAGTCCACGGGGTCACAAAGAGTCAGATACGACTGAGCGACCAAGCACAGCAACCTGTAGCTGAGAGGAGACAAATTGGCTACCATCTGGGCTGCTTTCCACCCATGCATGGAATCATCTTGCTGATAAGAGCTTTATGGTCTAAGTGCAGAAGGAATTTATGAAGGGAGGCCTCTCTTTTGATCTCTGGGGACAAGCTCTAATTACCGCCATGCATATGAGCATACTTTTCTGTGCCTTTGAGTACTTCTCTGTCTATCATCATGTATTCTATAACTGTATCCCTAGCTTTCATATTTTATTTTGTCTCTATCTTTGTGCCTGAGCTGTGCTTTTCCACTTCCTATGATCTGTTGTTCAGTTGCTCAGTCATGTCTGACTCTTTGCAAGCAAGCCCATGGACTGCAGAATGCCGGGCTTCCCTGTTCTTCACCATCTCCTGAAGCTTGCTCAAACTCATGTCCATTGAGTCAGTGATGCCATCCAACCATCTCGTCCTCTGTCCTCCCCTTCTCCTCCTGCCTTCAATCTTTCCCAGCATCAAGGCCTTTTCCAATGAGTTGGCTCTTTGCATCAGGTGGCCAAATTATTGGAGCTTCAGCATCAGCATCAGTCCTTCCAAAGGATATTCAGGGCTGATTTCTTTTAGGATTGACTGGTTTAATCTCTTTGCAGTCCAAGGGACTCTTAAGAGTCTTCTCCAACACCACAGTTTAAAAGCATCAATTCTTTAGTGCTCAGCCTTCTTTATGGTCCAACTCTCACATCCATATATGTGAAAGTGAAAGTCACTCAGTCGTGCCCAACTCTTTGCAACCCAGCTGTATAGTCCATGGAACCCATGTCCATCTCTTTGGGAGTGTCCAACTCTTTGTGACCCAACTGTATATTCTGTATAGTCCATGGAATTCTACAGTCCAGAATACTGGAATTGTCAGCCTTTCCTTTCTCCAGGGGATCTTCCTAACCCAGGGATCAAACCTAGATCTCCTACATTGCAGGAGGATTCTTTACCAGCTGAACCACAAGGGAAGCCCCACATCCATACATGACTACTGGAAAAAACATAGCTTTGACTATACGGACCTTTGCTGGCAAAGTAATGTCTCTGCTTTTTAATATGCTGTCTAGGTTGGTCATAACTTTCCTTCCAAGGAGTAGGCATCTTTTAATTTCAAGGCTGCAATCACCATCTACAGTGATTTTGGAGCCCAGGAAAATAAAGTCCTATGATACATACAAAATAAATCAGATTCTCATTTCTTCAGAGCCTGCTATTTATCTGACTTTCCCCCTGCTTCTATTCCTTGTTTTCCTGTATTTTACAGTCCCAGATAATAACACAGATCTTAGCATATAAAGCAGCATCCACCCAACTTTATATCCATCTCCCTTCTTAATTTTTCATCAGCTAGATTTTCTACCAGCCTCATATGAGTTAAATCTTCTAACACGGACTGTCTTCACTTTATTCGAACTATTTGTTTCTATTCATTTTGTCTTCTCTATTTCATTGAGATCTGGTTCAGTTTTGCTCTCATTTTCCCCTTTGGCTCAGCTGGTGACGAATCCACCAGTAGTGTGGGAGACCTGGGTTCGATCCCTGGGTTGGGAAGATCCCCTGGAGAAGGGAAAGTCTCTCCACTCCAGTATTCTGGCCTGGAGAATTCCATGGACTGTATAGTTCATGGACTCGCAAAGAGTCGGACAGGACTGAAAGACTTTCACTTTTCGCTTTTCTTACATTCATGTGTCAGATGTCCATATGAATGGTGCCTTTCTCTTCCTCCCTGTGAAGCAAGGTTTCTCAATCATGGCACTATTGACATTTTTGGCTGCCTAGATTTTAAAATATATCTTTGCTCAATATAAAGCTCCTCATTGGCAGATATTTTTTAGCACTCTAAGATATCATTTTGTTTTTTTCTGCCCCCAATTATTTCTGATGAGTAGTTAGTCACCTTTCCTATAATATATGTAGGTGTTATTTTCTTTATATAGATACCAATTTTAGATTCACTGAGCATGTTAGACCTGTGGGTTGGTAGTTTGAATCAAATTTGGAAAATTTTCATATTTCTTTGAATATTTTATGCTCTATTTCCCTCCCTTTAATTCTGGTACTTATTTATGTGTACAGTAGACTACTTGATAATGTCACACAAGTCATTTGATTGTTTTTTTTTTTTAATGAAATGCTTCAGTTTAGATGCTTTCTAATTTCCTTTCTTTAAGTCATATGATCCTTTCTTCTGTAGTGTCAGTCTGTTGTTAATCCATTACAGACTTTTTCCATACATTTCATTTTTCAATTTTGGGATTTTGATTTGCTTGTTTTTAAAGACTTTCACATCTTTCCTGAAATTCTTCCTCAATTAATCACTTATATCTATCTTTTCCTATAATTTATCTTATTTATAATGTTACTGTAAACTAATTATCTACCAGTTCCAAATCTGGATCATTTTTGGATCATCTTTTATTGACAAAGTTTTATTCTTATTAATTATAGAACATATTTCCTGCTTGTTGCCGTGTATGTTAATGTTTTATTATGTACTGGATGATAAATTGTAAAGACTTTGTGTTATGTCCTCTTTCTCTGAGTTATGTTCTAGCATAATCAAATTGTTGGTGAATATAATCTTGATTCTATAGAGTATTGGTTTTAGACTTTGTCAGAACAGATCTATTTTAGTTTTGCCCTTGGTTCTAGGGCCTAATTCTTAGTCTGTGGGTGTGATCCTTACCACAGTTGTGGCCCTTCCAGAGTTTCAATGAAAACACCAGGTGCTTACCAACTCCTCCAACTTAGATGAGGTTGAACCTTAAACTTTTTCTCCTTAGGACTAGGCAGTTGCTGAAATCTCTGTTCAGCTCTTTTAGCCTCTAAGCTCTGATTTTCCTTTAAATTCTTTTGCAGTTTAAGATTTATCCAAGGATTAAGAAGTTGCAGATTTGGGAATTTCCTCCTTACAGTTGCTTCCTTTCTGAAATTTCCTCCATCAGTTGCCAACTGCTTTAGCAACACAGAACTCTTACTTTTGGTTTATCAGCTCAGTAATACTGCTGCTTTCTGCTTGAGCTCTATCCAGATATTCTGAGCAAACTGGGAATGACTTCTGGGGGAAATACTGGTTAAATGTGGATATCACCTAGACTGTGTTCCTTTTTTCAAGGATCATATCCCCTCCAGTTTTCACCTGTGTTTCTTGGTTTCCAGTGCCTTCAAAGGGTTGTGATTTATATTTTATTCCAGGGTTATAAATATTATCAACAAGATGATTGGTTTGATATGAAGAAATTTGCCATTAGTGCAATTGGATTCATCATGTTGTTTTAAATAAATGATATAGGTGGGGATCAATTCTTCTGAAATAATTACATTATGGCATAAGGCAAAACCAAAGAAAATAATTTTTAGTAGACTTTCTAACAATATGCAGGTGCAAAAGCATTTGCATTTTGGAACAGTCAACATTGCACATATAATAGCAATCTGCTCAGCACATAGGCTACATGAATTCATCTCCTAAAAATCTCTCTCACTGAAATTTAACCTGCTTTTACTATCCCTAAAAAGAATAGTGTAAAAATGGAAAGGATATTGTCCTCAATATCAGGAACAGATTTCTATATATTGCATAACTAACCATTCTGGCATATGAATATAATAATAATAATACTTTCCTATATTACCTCCCAGGCAGCTTATCCATCTTTGGGCTTCCCTGGTGGCTCAGATGGTAAAGAATCTGCCTGCAATGCAGGAGAGCTGGGTTTGATCCCTGGGTTGGGAAAATCCCCTGGAGAAGGGGACAGCAACCCACTCCAGTATTCTTGCCTGGAGAATTCCATGGACAGAGGAGCCTGGTTTGCTACAGTCCATGAGGTTGCTGAGAGTCAGACATGACGAAGCCGCAGAGCAGCTTATGTCACCTTCAATTCCTAAACTTCTCTTTCCTCTCCCAAATAATTGAGCAATTGGCTCAAAATTTTTTCCTCCTCTTGCGATCTTGGATCAAATCATCAGTGATGTCACCATTCATGTGGTATCCCACTAGTGACCAATACTTCACAGTTGCTCATTCTCTTTGGCCCAGCTGTCATATATTTATATTCTTTATCATTTGTTCAGGATCAGTGTCACCTCCTTTCTTATGTCTCTGTTCTATTGATGATCATTGGGGTCTTGAAATCAGTATCATCCCACATTTACCACATCTTTCTTATTGTCTAATGTACACCTGGATAAGCCTAGGTGTACTAGGCAGGAGATGAGCTCCTAGCAAGCAGTTGCAAGCACCATGTTTCTTTCAAAGAACTCACTTGTTTAAGCAGACTTTCTTGCAATGAGTAAAAGATAAGCCGACAAAGTGTTTCTCACTCCCTCACAATCACTGAAGCTTGTTTATCCTATACCTTTGATGAGATCACTCTTTCAACTCTGCTATATTTCACTTTACCACTTCAACATCATTAATCTGTTTCAGTTCTGTCTCTCTCAATGCAGTGATTTGTGGATTTAAAGCCATGTGTTCATACTATACCCACAAAACTAAAAGAAAAAAAAAAAAGCCCTGTTCCTTCAGCCTAACCCTGTTTTCTTGCTTATTAACCTTGAAGATTTAAATATTTCTAGACATATCCCTGGCATTTTCCCACATTTTCTTAAATAGACAGGAGTAAACTTCCCTGGTGGTCCAGTGGTTGAGATCATACTTGCCAGTGCAGGGGACACAGGTTCGATCCCTGGTCTGGGAAGATCCCACATGCCAAGGAGCACCTGGGTCCATGTGCCAAGGTTACTGAAGCCCTGAAGCTCTAGAACCTGGGTGATGCAACTACCAAAGCCTGCCTGCCTAGAGCTCACGCCCTGCAACAAGAGAAGCCACGACAATGAGAAGCCTTCACACACAACAAAGAGTAGCCCCTGCTTGCTGCAACTAGAGAAAGCCCACACGGCAACAAAGACCAACACTGCCAAAATAAATAAATAAACAAATTAAAAAAATAGGCAGGAGTGAAGGAGCATTATGACAACTTCACTCCTGTATACTCTGCCATTAGCCAGCACAGTGCTTTAGATTACTCCCTCAGCCCTTCATTTCCCTATTTATAAATTGAGGAAAAGATTTGAAAACCCACCCACCCCATCTCAGTATTTTACCAGCTTAGTGAAGCTACAAAAAAGCAGATCCCAGGATACCGACACAATGGAAGAAAGGGATTAGGGACTGCCTGCCCAGTGAAATCTTGAAGTCCCCATCAGTGAAAATTTAGGCACCGTGAGACTCAGCATGTGACAGGCCAGACCTGGGATGTCGTATGAACTGCAAGGAGGCAGCCTAGGTAAAGGTATTTGCTGGTCATTTGACTCCCCAGCACTGTTCTGGAGTCTCTTACTCAAGGTTTCATGCTCTTTGTCTCTTTGCATTCTTCTTCCAGCTCCCCACTATCCCTCTCCACCTCCAAAGTGAAAGTGAAAGTGAAAGTGAAGTCGCTCAGTCGTGTCTGACTCTTTGCCACCCCATGGGCAGTAACCTGCACCAGGCTCCTCCGTCTATGGGATTTTCTAGGCAAGAGTACTGGAGTGGGTTGCCATTTCCTTCTCCAGGGAATCTTCCCGACCCAGAGATCGAACCCAAGTCTCCTGCATTGTAGACAGACGCTTTACCGTCTGCACCACCAAGGAAGTCCACCTCCAAAACTTAACCTAATTGTCATTCTTAGTTGGTACTAGTAATGAAACAGTTCTATTCCACATTATTGTTTATATTTACCCAATAAAATTTTAAGTTCTATAATATGCAAAGCATGCAATTTTATTGCCCCATAATCTTAAAAAAAAAGAGTAAAATTAAATAAAAGATAATTTTTTATTTCCTTATGACCTGTGCTTGCCTCTCTCTGGTCACCCTCCACCCCTGTAGGTAAATACCTGTAGGTAAATAATCTTTTATGGGGAAAGGATTCCTGAAGTCTTATTTAAACAGTAAAAAACAGAATTAGTTAATAATTTCCAAAGGTCAGTTCCTCCCCTGTGACTTCTTTGGTTGAAGTTGAATGAAATGATATAGCCTATATATGTGTTAAAATACGCTCAGAACTATGTACTTTTTTCTTTACTTAGTCTTATGAGAACTATAACCATTTTCATTGAATAACACTCAAAGCAAATTACTTGGAAAGCTGCTTTGATAAGAGTAGAACATTTAAGCAATAAATTTGTTATACCTCTGTTATAAAACCAGTGTCAGGTTTTATAATACCTACATTTTAAGGTTACCTCTTACAGTGAACCAAATCTCTTTGAGCATTAGCAGTGGCATCTATCTACAGTCTAATTAACCAAATGAAAGAAGAAAAGAACTTTACAATAGGTGCTTCATATAGAAAATACAACTTGACTTTTAGTCATAAACAAGCAACCTGCTCTAAACAAATAAGGAGAAATGAAAAATTAATCATAACAACTGAACAATTGTTTCATGTAGATAATTATACTGTATCATTCAGGCATAAACTTCTTCTCTTTACTTGGGGCTGTATTTCCTCTTCAGTAGAGCAAGCTTTTGAATCTTTGCTTCAATTTTGCTATTGCCTTTGCCTTTCAACACATAAACTTAGAGAATAAATTCCATTATTTTGTCCATAGCCAAAGCCTAAAGGTTTTCTAATTCCCCTCCCCCTAAATTAATGCTATAAAAAAGATTTTTTGTCTATTTACCATGTAAAATTCTGATCTATACTGCACAGAAACTCAAGGCATTTTTAATAATTTGATGTTAATTTGACTTTATTAGTATGTTTTTGTAAAGTGCAAAAGCCACTTATATTTAAGCGGGAATGTACTCCGTACATTTGCTCATAGTAATTTTGTTTCATTCTCTTTCTTACCTGCTCTCTTTTTCTTGTTTAAAACACAGTGTGTTACAACTATAGTGAGGCAAATGGTTCCTATAATACCTATTGCTGTCAGAACTCCTTTTAATATCAGATCATCTCTGGCAAGTACAGGAGGAGAATTTGGGAGAATCAACAGAGATGCCTGTGCAATGTTAGAGACAGCAGACTTTAAGGAGTTTCTGTCTACTGCTCGTATTGCCATATAAATTCTGTGGCTTTTTTGTGCCTCTCCATCAGGTTGCTGTTCAGGTCTGTTTGTGAAAAGCTCTGATGAGAATTTAAATGTCTCCTTGGTACCAGCTTGCTGAGGATTTAACTTCGATGTATTCACTAAAATGGCATTGCTAAAGTCATCTTGAATCTTCTGCAGACTTTTACTCACTCTTATTTCATAGCTGTTAGCTGAAATTAAAAAAAAAAAATACAAATGGGAAGTTAGGTGATTTTGAATAAACTCTCTAGTTTATTAGAAATGGCTTAATGACAATAGCAACCAAAAAAATCAAAATACCTATGAATAAACAAGGCGAGAAATATGCATATGAACAAAACTGTTAAGACACTACATAAGAACTCATACTAAAAACTGAATAAGAGAAAAGATTTATTATGTTTTTCAATAGCAAGATTCAACAGAATAAAACATGTTATTTTTCCTTAAGTTATTTTATAAATTTTACATGATTTTATTAAAAGTACCTCTAGTTTCTGTTTTAACGAGCTTATTGCAAGTTTAAACAGAAACTAAATAATCAAAATTAGCCATATAAATTTACAAAATAGCAAATTTTTAGTGGAAGGACTGACTTTATCATATATAAAAATCTTGCAATGCTTCAATAGCTAAAAAACTGCAGCACAGGTGCATGAACAGATTCATATATAAAAATCTGCCAAAATATATTCAGGAATTTAGTATATGATAAAGATAGAATCCAAGTTAATGGGGGAAGGTACAAATTTCTTGATAATGATATTATAACAATCGGGCAAAAAGATGGAAAAAATATGATCCATACTGCAAACATTTTTTTCAGGATAAAAACTCCAAAGTAAATAAAAAGTTTGATGTAGAAAAATATTAAGTAGTAGGAAACAATGAATGAATTTCTTTAAAACCCTGAAGTGGAAAAGGATCTTATAATTAGGACTCAAGATTCATATGCCATAAACAAAAAATTCCATGAATTTATACACATAAAATAAAAATTTTCTACATGGGAAAAAGACTCTTAAGCAAAATATAAGCATATATGTTACATGACAAAAATATTTGTAACTTAAATCAAAGATAAATGGTAATGGTTGAGTGGCTTCTATTGGACTAACTCACTAGCAGATAATAGATATAAACTCTGAAGAAGGAAAGGGGAAAGAAAAACTAGAATCCAATAAAAACAAATAAGAACCAAAGGAGTTACAACCTGTAAAAGAAGAAAACCAGACTGGGACTGATTTACATTTATACAACTTTTCCTTTGAAGGTACTTTCCACTTCAGTACAACTATCTAGAACTGATACACAAAGCTACTATCTTCTTGGTCTTAAAAATTAGAGGAGATAGTGTGGGATTGCCAGAGTGGTTGAAAATTGGGGAGCTGCAGAGGGATGAGCCCCAAATCTGGGTATTAGCTTCTCTCACATTATTGGAAGACCTCTGAATTACATGTGTTGGTGAAAAATCAAGGACTCAAGGGGAAAACCACAGCTAGATGGCTCATAAATGGAGTGGAGTCTTCTGCCAGTGCCCATCACAGGGGAGATACAGAGTTTGGAGTGTGAGTCTTGCCACTTTAAAGGAGCTTGGTAAATATCTTGACATGCCTGTTAAACACTATAAAAGCTGTGCCTTAGGAATAAAATTGTGTCCCAGGATTAAGGGATATACCATACGATTAAGAGCAAAACTGAAATAGACAAACACTATTTAAAAGTAAAATCAAGCATCCTAAAATTCCAGGTGATCCAAGGTATCTACTGGAAAATTTCAAAACTCTTCAGGGGAATACAACAAAGTCCAGAGTCTATAATTTACTACCATATGTCCAATATATAATAAAAATTACTAGACATGCAAAGAAAGAGAAAATGTGATATGTAGTCAAGAAATGTATCAGCAAATCAAAGCAATCACAAATGACAGATTTGAAATTAATAGACAAGGATCTTAAAATAACCATGGTGAATATGGTCTACACACAAGACAAGCTGGATATAGTGAATTAAGGCATAGGAAATTTGAAGAGAGATATGAAGACTTTAAAAAGGAAACAAATGGAAATTTTAGAAAAAAATACAGTGAAAAAAATCATTTGAGAGGATTAGTAGCAGGCTGGACACAATGGAAGAAAGAATTTGTAATCTTGAAGACAGGTCCATTAAAGAAAAGGAACAAAAATTGAACAGAATCTCAGTGACTTTTAAGATCCTCAGACATATCCATTTGGTGTGTATGATAAGTTATGATATGATATATAATACCCAGGAAGGAAAGAAGAATAAATTAATGTAGATATTTTTTGAAGATTTACCAGCTGAAAATATTCTAAATTTTATCAAAAGAATGCTCCACAGACTAGGAGAGTTCAGTAATCCCCAACAGAGTAAGTATCAGAAAACCACACTTGAGTCAAATCACGGTCAATCTGCTAAACACCAAAGATAAAGGAAAATAATTGAAAGATAACTTGTCAGAAAAAAATTGGGGCCAGAAGACAATGAAATAATATATTTAAACTGCTGAAAAAAACACTTGTTGCCCTAGAAATCTACATCCTAGTGAAAAATATCCTTTAAAAATTAAGGGACACATTTCAGAAAAATTAATATTGAAAAAAATTGTTACTCAAAGACCTCAACTACAAAGGAAATGATAAAAATTCTGAACTGCAGGAAGAATAGAAGAGGACTAGAAATGGTGTTTATACCAGATAGGTAATTAAAAAGGATATATTTTTTCTCTTTAAAATTTCTTTGAAAGATAATTGATTGTTTAAAACAAAAGCCATAATAATGCATTATGGGGTTTATAACAAATGTAGAAGTAAAATATATGACAGCAAGATCACAATGGATGACAGAGGGTAAATGGAAATATACTTTTGAAAGATTCACATATTATATGTGTGTGTATGTGTGTTACTTGCTCAGTTGAAACTGACTCTGCAACCCCATAGACTGTAGCCCGTCAGGCAGCTCTGTCCATGGGATTCTTTGCAAGAATACTGGAGTTGGTTGCCATCCCTTTCTCCAGGGGATCTTCCCAACCCAGGGATCCAACCCTGGTATCCTACATTGTGGGAAGATTCTTTTCCATCTGAGCCACCCATGTCTCTTTCTATATGTGTAGTAGCATAATACTAATGCAAGGCAGATTGAGATAAATTAAGAAAAATGCAATTGATAGAAGAGAAAAATTTGAGTAAATGAGGGCAGAATTTTGTTTTGATTTCCCTTATATTGTTTTGACCTTTAAAACTGTGGTAAAATACCCATAACATAAACTTTACCATTTTTACCACTTTTTAAAGTGTGTAGTTCAGCAGTGTTAAGTACATTTATATTGTTGTACTGCTATGACTTTCAAACTGTATTCATGTAATATCAACTCAAAAACAAAATTATTGGTCAGAAATAATTGCTAAAGAAAGCCACCTGTAGTACTAACTCTAATATAGCATAATTCTTACCTAAAATGGTTAAAAATAGATTCAACAGTGAACAGAATTCAACAAAGAACAATTTTATTCTCAGGAATAAAAACAACAGGACATTCTGAGTTTTAATCAAAAAAATAAAAATATCCTAGTGACCATGTTTTGAGCATTTTCTAAATCTATAATAACTTTTAATAATGAGACTATTTCTATTTCTGAGTTGTAGTTAGAGTAAAGTACCCTTAGAGAAGGCTGGCAAAACAAAAATCACCTTCATATTCAAATTTATCAATCAGCCAATTTTCTCTGGGTGAACCCACTTGAATTGCTTCCTACTGTGGATCAAATACAATTGTATAGATAGGAATGAGAAGCTGGGCTGACCATCAGATCTACACTCACAGTGGAACATGTTCATTTTTCCTATGCCCTTTGTTCTCTATAGAGAAAGCCCTCCCCATGGGGCTGTGCCAGAATCTTCTCCTAAATAATGAAACAAGTAATATACCATAAGACTTTGCATTTACATAGATTTTCCACATACTTAGCTCTCCCTGTGTGAAGTTGATCATCCCATTTTAAAATAAAAAAGACTGGGACTCAGAAGGTTAAATGTCATGCCTATAGTCAAGTTAGGAAGCTGTAGTATGGGAAATGAACTCATTTCTTCTAATTCCAAGCGCCATGTACTTTCAATAATGAGCAGCTATTAAAAATGATTCAGGACAACTGTGTAACTACAAAGACTCAAAACTAATTCAGCTCATACATTCATGAAAGGTTTCTTTCTGTTTACAACAGTTGTTGCCTCCCTGTGAGAAAGAAAATGGGCTGGTTCTGTATCTTTGACCTCTTAGGTATATCTCTAGTTTTGCCCTCTACCTCTACATTCCTAGTATATTTCAGCCTATGAAAGCAGCTCTCAAGGCCATGAGCAAGACACTTAATCTCTCAGGAACATTCCCTTGCATTTAAAACAAGGGGTCAGACTAGTTTATCTTTAAGATCCTTTCAGGCTCCAAAATGTTATAACTGTTGATATTTACTGAGCATTTAGTATGGACCAGACACTGTTTTGGGCTTCCCAGGCAGCACTAGTGGTAAAGAACCTGTCTGCCAAAGCAGGAGACATATGAGACACAGATTCAATCCCTGGGTCGGGAGGCTCCTCTGGAGGAGGGCATGGCAACCAACTCCAGTATTATTGCCTGGATAATCCCATGGATAGAGGAGCCTGGCAAGCTACAGTCCATGTGGTCGCAAATAGCTGAACATGACTGAAGCAACTTAGCACACACACACACACACACACGCACACACACACACATGCGCACGCGCACACATACATACACACGCACACACACGCACACACACACACGCACACACACACTGTTTTAATCCCTCTTTGTGCCTTTTCTCATTCAGTTCTCTCAACTAAGATGGGTACTCTTACTATCTGCTTTTTCAGACTAGAAACCAGAAGTTTAGAGAAATCAAGTAACTTGCCTAAGGCTACGCAGATAAAAGGTGGTCCATCTGATTCCAGAGCTCAATACCTTCTGCTAGGCTACACTGTCTCCTATTTCCTATTTCCTAATAAGCTACTCTTCCAGTTACCAAGGTTTACACTTTCATTAACATCTTTGCCAATAAATTTTTAGTACATGGAGAATCAAAAACCTGACCCAATCTTCAGGGAGTTTACTCTTTGTCAGTGGGTACAGTTCCCACTTCCTCTCTTCATTTGAAATCCAAACCATCCCTTGAGGATTATTTTATGTTTCTCCTACATTGAGCCTTCTTCCATCCAGGAAACATAACTGAGGTTTGGGGGAAGTGGGAAAAACTATTGTCACTGAAAAGCTTTTCAGAAGCAGCAAATTTTCAACAATTTGTAAAGATAATATATTCAATGACAGTTGTATAAGAACACAATGAAAAGATGTCAGAAAAAACAGTTTGAAAGTCAGGCTGTTAGACACATGGAAGCTACTCAGTACAAGGAAGGAGGTGGGAGTTTGGTGCTTTTGTGATCTGTCACTACTCCAAAGGCTCTGCTCAGGCCTCTGGCACTAGAATCTGGCCTTCGATCTGCTTCCACCCACTCTACATCCTTTTAATACCTTTAACTCCCAAAGTCTGAATTGCACAAATGGCACTGTGTAATACATAAAATGGTTTTTTGACTATTTTATGTCTTTTCTCTCTTAACATAGGATTATAAGTTCTTGGAGTGTAATACCATCTTAAATTAGTTTTATATAATGTTTAGCACTGTTTACAGGCTTCCCTGATAGTTCAGTTGGTAAAGAATCCACCTGCAATGCAGGAGACCCTAGTTCGATTCTTGGGACAGGAAGATCCGCTGTAGAAGGGATAGGCTACCCACGCCAGTATTCTTGGGCTTTCCCTGTGGCTCAGCTGGTAAAGAATCTGCCTGCAATGCGGGAGACCTGGGTTTGCTCCCTGGTTGAGAAGGTCCCCTGGAGAAGGAAAAGGCCACCCACTCCAGTATTCTGGCCTAGAGAATTCCATGGACTATATAGTCCATGGGGTTGCAAAGAGTTGGACATGACTGAACAACTTTCACTTTCACTTAAGCACTGTACTGGGCACTTAATATTGCTTAGGTGGTGCTAGTGGTAAAGAACCCACCTGCCAATGCAGGAGACATAAAAGATGCAGATTCAGTCCCTAGGTTGGGAATATCACCTGGAGAAGGGCAGGACAACCCACTCCAGTATTCTTGCCCGGAGAATCCCATGGACAGAGGGCTACAGTCTATGGGGTCGCAAAGAATTGGACATATTGAAGTGACTTAGCACACAGTAAATAATAAAAACTCAGTTTTAACAGTTATTAACCCAAACTCTTAATGAAGAGTTAAGGAGATAACCCATTTCCATAATACCTTGTCCACATATATTCCCAAACATAATAATGATCTGGTAATATTTTGCTTGTTTCATATACTTTGTCATCTTTTTACAGTACATTGTATATGGTAAAGAGTTGGTACTGTATATAGAGTGATATATATGAGTTGTTCATTTATTGCTAATAAAGTTTTTAAGAATAGGGAAATTTTTCATAATTGTCATGCCAGAGACATACCCTGATTATTTTTAACTCTGGTGATAGAGGTGAATATCACACCTTTCTAGACAACAATTTGTGAAAAAAAAGGGGATGAAAGCACATGTTTATGAGTTAAACAGGCACCTACTTGCTAGTTGGTATACTCATGGCTAATTGGTCAATTTTGCCAATGCTGGGTCATCAAGTCAGTTATGACTGAGTGATCTCAGCAAGTTAGTACACATCTAACCACTCCTTACCTCCCAATCTTTTGTGATTTGAGATTTCATACTGTAACAGGCTTGATATGCTTTAGTCATCCTGCTCTAGTCATCCTCCCCATTCTGCAGGCCCATTTATGTGAGTGTGTGAAATCCTCTCTCCCTTTCTAAAGCCCTTTGTAATAGTTCTAAAGTCCCATTCAGTTGTATTTCTTCTTTCAAGCCATCCAAAACCACTGATACTGTACACCCATTTTCTTTGTACTCTTAATTCAGTGGTATAGTTGAAACCCCTGAGAACTGGGAACACAGTTACCAGTAGGCTGAGCTTGTCTCTTTTCACACTACTGTGCTTCTCAGGCAGTGAGGAAAGAGGAAAAATTCTAGATGGCAGGCACCACACTTACTTTTACATAAAGATGGGAGTGAGTGTTGGTGGCTCCTTACTTCAAATAAGAAGCTAGAGAACTCTAGAAACATAAATCAAGAGCCCAGGAAATTTCCTGGGCCCTCTTTCTCCTCCATTTTGTATCATATATGCCACCTTAGTTCATATTTATAATACTTTGTGAAATAGATAGTCTTAGTTCTATTTTTCACATATGCAACTGAGGCTAATAGAGTTTAAGCAAACTGCCAAATATCCAACAGCTGGACTTATAGTCACAGTGGGAACTACTTTTAGGCTTTAATCTTAAGTTACAGCTGTTTCCATTATACAAGTGATAGACCCACCCCACAGTTTCAATCAATTCATATCTCCAAACTTTAAATTGGGAGAGTCCTTAAATTAGAATGTAAAATATTTCTCTTCCTTCTTCTCAAGCAAGAAGAGATAGATTGTGATAACAGATTTTTCAAGACAAAAGTACAATATTGACTTTCTCAGCAGTGCAGAATTATTTGTAATTAAGATGCTTTCTGGAGAGAGTAGTACAGAATTATCAGCCAAAAAAAAAAAAAAAGATCAAATTTGAAAGCAAGACTGGAAGAGGCCTAAGGTGGCCACTGTTATTCACTGATATTGACAAATTAGCTTTCAAGAGAGAAGGTTGGTTCCTACAGAAATCTCAATCAGAGGCTTTAGGAAATCAACCATTTCATGTGTAACCAATGATAATCATGTTCTGGTAATGGCAAATATGTTGGAACATTTATTCTTTCACAGAATTTAGTCTGTTGAGTTGCTATCAAGAAATGAGGTAGGTGGAAGCCTGGAAGCTGGCATAAAAGCATTAGAAAAGAGAGGGTAGAAGAAGGAACTCATCATGTCCAAGCAAGGGTTAGAAAGCCTCAAATTGGAGAACAGGCCCCAGCCTCCCTAACAAAAAATTACCAGAAGTAGGAGAGGACAGTGTGCCAAGTACTTCATGACTTAAAGGAATTATTCCCTTAAACGTGAATTGTAAATCCTTGAATTTACAATTTACCATTCAATCTTCAGAAGACTAATCACCTCCAATATTTAAAAGTCCATGCTCTGTCATGTAAAACCCATTTCTCTTGACTAGATCACTGTTACATGTGATATTCACGTTTCCAACAGAGGTTTCCATATTAGTGTCAGTAAGTCTACCAGGACCTCTTCAATCCTGGGGGAGCTGATACATTCTCTTCCTGTGCTCCAGGATACATGGCCTTATCAGCAACTCAAAACTTTTCATGACAACCCTCACAACTTTGTCAGCTGTAAATCCCCAAATTTTTAGCCAACGGACCCCTGACAGTTATTGGAAATGCCACTTTATAGAAAAACAGACAATGAAAGCAAGAAACCTACCCTGGCCCTGGTCTAAGTCTTCTCCAGGAGCTGTCCAAGATAAAACCACCTCTTCTTCCTCTTTTACAGCTTCCAGGTCAATAATTTTGCATGGTGGAAACACATCAGGATGTGGGTCAGCTGGAACACCCAGCACAGAAAAGGAGCCCCCTGAGCTTATTCGGCTAAAGCCCCACTTTTGCTCCTCCTCACTCCTGCCCACCGATTTTCTTGGGGCATTCATCTGAATATTACCTGTGACATCAAAGAAAAAAATAGCCAAAACAACAAATTACAATCTCCTGGATAGCTTGTTTTTATAGATTATTGACATTTTAAGTCCTTATTTCCTTTGCTACATCTTTAGAATAAGTTTGTTTATTCAACAGTTCTTTTATTCATTCAACCATTCATTCATTCAATAAGTATTTTGAGGGCATATGCTGTGCCAGCAATCATAGACAAACAGGATCCCTCACAGAATTTATGAGTCCTGTTTATAAACACATGTTTTATAATTGTGGCAAATGTTGAAAGAAAAAGAAGGAAGGGTGCTATGTCTGCCAATACAGGAGATGCAGATTCCATGCCTGGGTCGATAAGATGTCCTGGAGAAGGAAATAGCAGCCCACTCCAGTATTCCTGCCTGGGAAATCCCATGGACAGAGGAGCCTGGTAGGCTACAGTCCATGGGGTCATAAAGAATTAGACAGGACTCAGCAACTAAGCAACAACAAATAACTTAAAGTGGAATCAAGGAAGTAACATTTAAAGATTTCCTATAGGATGAGTAGGAGTCAGGGAGGTAAAGAGTGGAGGTTAAGAACATTCCAGGCAGAGAGAACAAGCTGAGTAAAAAATCCTGAGGTATGGAAGAGCTTTGTAAATTAGAAAAATTTAAATCTAGGAGGAAGATAGTTTGAGATGAGCGAGGAGAAAGTTCAGGCAGGACCTTGTGGGCCACTGTGACAGTTTTATAGTCTAATCTTACATGCTGCGGGGAAGCAAGGCAGTGATATGGTCACTTTGCTCTCTGACAGGTCACTCTGGCTGCTGTCAGCGGAGAATGGACTAGCAGAGCGAGCAGTGAGGCAGCTGCAACAGTCCAGATAGGAGGAGATGGTAGCTTGGGCTGGTGACAGTGGTGGAGAGGAGGCAAGTAGGCATTTTGAGACGCATTTTGGAGATAAAAATCAGCAAAATCTGGTTATGCATTTGAATATGAAATGGTAAAGGAGAGAAAGTTGGTGAACAAAAAGAATAGCTCCCACCTTCCTAAAATGAGCAAATGGAAAGACTAACAGGCTAAGAGGAGAAGACAAATTTAAGTGTCAAGGTTTGTGGTCCCTGTAAAACATCTAATTGGTGATGTCAAGGAGCCAGTTAGACATAGATTATAAGCTCAAAGAAAAAGTTTTAGCTGCATTTAATACTTTTGAACCTCCAAATTTGGAAATTATCAGCATAAAGATGTTATTAAAGCCATGTAGGTTAATGCTATTACCCAGTAAGAATTTCAGCTGTAAAAACAAATAGCATTTGCTGAGTGCTTGCTATATGTCAGGCACTTTTTAAAGTACCTTCCATGTATCAACTATTTAACTTTTTCAGCAATGCTATGAGGAGAGCACAGTTGCCCCTATGTTTATAGATGATGAAGCTAAGCATACGGAGTCTAAATGACTTGCCCAAAGTCACACAACTAGTAAATGGAGGAGCTAGATTTCAAACTCAGGCAGTGTGGCTCCAGATAGAAAAGTGAGAAGGTTAAGACTAAGCTCTGATAATTGCTAACACTTAGAGGCTTGGTAGAAAAAGAGGAGGGGGAAAAGAGCCTAAGAATAAAAATTCCAGAGAATAAAAGGTAATTCAGAGAGTGTGGTATCATAGAAACCAGGAAATGACAAAGGAGAAATCAATCAGCTGTGTCAAGTAAAATGAGGACTGAAATCTGTCCTTTGGACTTAACAGCAGGTGGTCATTGGTAACTAGAACCAGAGCAATTCCAGTGGCGTCATGGTCATGTGGCTGGAAGTCTGCTTGCAGTGAGCTGAATAGTAAACGGGACAAGAAGGTACAGACAGATTTAATTTCAAGGAACTAGATGACAGAGAGTAAAGAGGTGGACAGTAGCTTAAGGGGGACCAACAAAATTTCTTTTTAATATTATTGAATGCTGTTCAGAGGGATCAGTAGTGTGGGGACATGCAAGGGAGAGCTCTCAAGCTCTGAATGAGCAGGCTGGGTGGAATCTACAGCAGATTCAGCAGAGGCCCTGGGGAGGAGAGGAAGGGAGTAGTTGCTGCAGATTCGGAGATTCGGTTGTGTGGAAACAGAGAAGTTGCCATTTTGTGCTATATTGTGCACGTTCAGGGTCATCACCTGAAAATGAGCTAACGAATGTTATGTGAGCCAGGCATGCTTAGAGAAATTTAAATTTTTCTTTCTGTGCTATCAAGGGCCTATATGAAGTACATAGGTAAAAGCAGAGTTGAATACGACTTTTCTATTCTCAGTGTACTGTAGATATTGATATTTGAATACTTTAAATTCATGGCTTTAAACAAGATACCAGTCTGTAGTCTGCAAGCTCCTTGATAGGAATCAAGTCTTATTGACTTGATATTAATAAGTCCTGGTATCCCAAGTTCCTAGGACTAAGCCTGTCACTTACTAGGCTTTCAAAAACGTCAATGTATGATATAAAGGAGGAGATATCTATTTCGAAATGAAGTATTACATCTAGATACAAAATCATATCTTGGTAGTAAAGTTGAGTTACCTTGCAAATTGATTTACGTTGATTTTGAAGTAATCCAAATTATTTTAAATATAGGTGAAAGCAAGTTATATTCTAGCAATGCAAAAAATATCATGAGATGCAAATCCACTGTAACATCTTAATTGTTTTCTACTGAAAAGTACATATAGTAGAAAAATATAGAATCATGCTACTGTATAGTCCAAATGATTGGTTGTAGCTGCTAAAATACATGTAGGTATTCTTAAAGACTGCTGTTTTGCAAATAAGAATGCTTCCAAACATTTTTTAAGATTATGTTTAAAGACTACAGCATATTTCTGTTTGTTATACTTTAACCACTGCTTCCTATCAGGAACTACTATAATAATGGTGTTTAAAAGAGATGTGTATTCGGCACTTTTATCTTGAAGGAAGGCAGAACATCTTCAGGAAGCCCTCATTTTCCCATAATATCCACACTCATATTTTTCCAGGAACTCATTTCCTGTGTGGATTGTTTGGGCTGTTTGCTTCCTTCTTTAAACTGCTAACAACGTTTAGCCTCTTCCTTTTGCCTAAAGCTCTATAAAGAAATATAGGAGTTGGAACTGAGAAAATTCAACTAATCCCCTTGCCTGGTAGTAATTCTGATAAAACACTCACAAGAAAGAGGTCAAAATAATCTGTGGGAATTACCTACTGCCTTCCTGTTATCCACTACCATAAATCACTAAGGACTGAAGAGATAATCAACAAATTATGCACTGACTTGCACGAGTTTTGAAATTCACTTCTCTCTAATACATACACATACACACATTCACTAGAAATACACACACTAAATAATGTTATTCAAATCACAGTATTTATGATTCTTACCATTTGTTATGTAACCTGGTACGTACATCGCATGACTTCCTGGAATAGAGTGGGCTAGGGTGCTTATGCTGGGAGAACGGTTGACATGCACTTTCAAGCTATATCTACCATTTACAGCAAAGGAGAAAAAATACCTCGAGTAAATTCCATCATTTTTTATAACATCGGCACCTGTTTATATATATATAAAAAAAGAAACTCAAGGTCAATACTTATCACAGTTGATTACTAACATTTAATTAAGTCATTAAAATAAGATTTATTCTCCTTATTTTTCCAATTTTTGACCTATGTGGGCATGCTAATATCTAGTTTTGACATTATCAGATGGTTAAAAAATTCCATTGGCTCTATAATTTCTCCTTGTGATTCATTAACCTCTGAAAATTTATTTTCTAAAGGTGAATGAGTTGTATCTGCTTTAGTGCCAGTAAAGCATTTAATCACATTTAGAGTTCTCATTTCTATCACTGAAAATAGTACTAGGTTTTCACAGAAACCAAATACATTCTTAAGTCAGTTTATAGTCACAGACCCTTTGGAGGTAAAAGTTTTCTGCTCCCAGTGAATAAATATATATACACATAAACACACACTTTCATACAAATTCAAGATGTTTATGAATACCCTGAAGCCCTGATTAAAAAAAAAAAACTTTGGTAGTTGATATAACAATGTTAAATTATTTAATTTTCTCATTAGAGGATACATGGAACTGTTGTTCTCAATTTGAAGAGGCTCACTACTTGGAGAATGACAGGCTTTGGGATCTGTCTGCTTCAGGAGAATGTGCCTTATTTCTGGAGGCATTCTGAAAGCTTGCTAGACTTTCTTCCATTTGCATTGCTCCTCAGAGAGCCATTCAATTCCAAACCAAGTACGTGACTGAATGGCAGCAAGGCCTGGACTCCAGGGCAGCCACAGAAGGTGTAGCTGAGGCCGGAGATCACATTTACTGTTCAACTGCAGATGGCCACATGGGGCAAGCATCTTGTCTTAGTCTAGGGCCAGTTCGGCTCTCTCACCACACACCCAAGCCCTGCACTGAAGGGCTCTAGAATCTCAGCTAGAGAGGCAGGGCTGCTTCTTAACATGAGAAAAATGGGAGTATATTTTATTAAAACAAAAACACTAAGCACTTTATCATCATAGTAGTTTTAGAAAACGTTTTTATGTACTGGAAAGGAACCAGATCTTGATATTTATTGTTTTAATTATTTATAAAGGTCTATCTTTGTTGAGTAATGATAAAACCAAATCTCTTCCTGCCATGGTTACCACTGTTACCTCTTTTAATTGCTGAGTCAGAAAGAAATGGGAAAGAACACTGACTTGGATCTCAGGGGACTTTTTTACGGTCTGGATCTGCCACTTAGTAGCTGATCCCTCTGAGCCTCTGTTTCTCTCCTATAAAATGGGCATAACATCTCACATGGTGATTGTGATGATTACTTGAGAGTATGCATAAGAAAGCACATTTTAAATTATGACATTTTATTAGTATAAATTTTATTATTGTTCATTTTATTAGCTGATAAATACTATTTCCACTATAAAAATAAGTTTTAGAAAACTATATGCAAGTGTGTAAATACAGGGGGAAAATAAAAATTTACACTTTGATGTTTAAACAGCCTTTTCATTGTTTCTTTCATCCGGCTTAAATTTTGACATCAAATAAATAAAATGGTTCCAGGGAATAAATATAAAAGCCTATTGAGCATATTGAACATAAGACAGCAGGATCTGTTCTCCAGGCCAGCCCAGGTGTATTTTTGGACTATACACAAAAAGTGAAAGGTGTGGCATCAGAGTCTGAAAAATTGTTTGGCTCCATTCCAGCAGGCAAAACAAGAGGACTTCTCTAGTATTGTCTGAGGTGGACTTGAACTAAAATCCTTTAAATGAACCTTTGCTTCATAAATATCATACAAGATTGACATGGCAAGATACTAATGAGTTGTCAAACATGAGGCTCTTGCAAAAAATTTACCTTTGAAACAACAAAGGGAAAGAATATGATTTTAATGGTAGATCAAACATTGGGGCTGCCAACATAAGCTTCGAGGTCTATTGTAATTCTGAGAATTTAGATTAGGAAAAGAACAGAACAGGAAAGATAAAACAATAAAGGAGTTTGTTTTTAAAAGTTAACACAAGTTAGTCAGAAAGAGCCCAACTGCTGTTCCTTGCCCAGCTTGATGCTGTGCTATGAGGTATGATGATGAAATTCTTAACTCTATGCAGAATGAGTGCTTTGAGGCAGAGTTTGGTTTTATTTGCTTTGTTTTTCCAGAGATGGAAAAATCTCTACCCTGATTCCACTAGGCTTGCTGGCCTGGTCTTCTTGTGATCAAATAACACATGTAAAAGGCACTGGCTATTTTCTCTCATCATCTGAGCTACTTGACTAAAGAACAGTCTATGACATCTCATGACTCACAAGTTCAAGCATCTCCCTTTTTGGGTTTTCATTTACTATTTAATTGTCTAATCCAATTATTTCAGTGCATAGTAAAACTGGTGAATCCGAGAGGAATGTGGTCATGCCTATTCCCAAGTGACCTTACTGAATGTGCTCAGTGTCACAGGACAAGTGGAAGCCAAGACCTGAATGTCGGGAGACTTCGTCCCTCAATGCTGCTCACACACAGCCACTCTCAGGAGCCTCAAGGGGACTCGTCTTCCCAAGTTCACTTTTTACTTTTGCTGTGCAGATGGAAACCTGTAGCTACTTGGTATGTCAATGACTATGACAATCTGAGAATCTCATAAGATTAGGTGAGAAAAAATATAAATTTAGAGAATTAAAAAAATAACTTCATATTGATATTACATCAGAACAGCTCTTAAGAACATGAAAAATGACATGGAATTCCTTGTTACCTGCTCCATCATCAAAAAGTTTCAACATAACTGGATCTGCAGTCTCTGGCTCAATTGTAGCAGTTACAGTGGCATTGAGAATGGGATGAAACCCCTTTCTCACAATTGCATAAATCATCAGAGGATGGGGAAAATGGGTGCTGTCTCTTTCCACAAAGGCTTCCACAGTGGCAGGGGGCATGGCTGAGCGGGAGGCGCGAGAGGTCACTGTCACTTTCAAGGCTTGAGGAGAGTGGTGGGTATTGTTCAGTGTGTAAGTCCATAGGCCAGGCTGCAAAACAAAGACTGTTTGTCAAGAAGAAAACCAACCCTTATTTTAAAGTGCAAGCCTAACCTCCAAGGGTTTATTGTTCTTGTTTTGTTGATACTGCATTTTCTAAAATAATACAAAAGAATGTCAGGAAGAGTAATATTGGTTAAGAGATAACTAAATTCAGTATTTACATGACTTCACTGTACAACCTACTTTCTCTTTAGGGAATTAAACCCTGAATTTGTTCGTGGGGAAGGACACAATTTGATTCACATTTTTAGAGAATAATAATAAGTGTCCACCTTCAAAGTACTTGGCAAACACTAATCTGAGCTCCTTCACCCAAAAGGAGGTTCAGTGTTTTTATTCCTTTTACATAATGGAAAAAATTATAACTAATAAAGTGGACAATTATGATTTATGTGGAAAACCTGGACTAAAAGGCAATAGTATCCTTCCTTCCCTCTACTTCCTTCAATATTCCCAGACCCAGAAATCTCAAGCAACAAAATCCATATGCACTATAAGGGATCAAGAAAAGGAATACTATTTTTTAATAGGTCAGGATTTCATAATGTCTATGTTGAATTATAGAAATATTGCTAGATGCCATTCTCTTTATCTGCCCAGGCTGCCTGAGGGAAACCTGCAAAAGAATATCTAGAAGAAAAAACTTAAACTACAGTGTAGCAGAAATTTGTTTTTTTGATAAAACTGTCCATAAGTATTCCCTTTTTTCTTCATTCCTACTGCTGCTCCTTCTTAAACCCTGGAAGTAGCAGAAGGAGCACAGTGGAGCAGGAGGAAGAAGAGAGAACAATGGGTTAAGGTTTGACTGTAAAATTAAGATGCCTGAATGCCCTACCCAGCCTTCTTCATTGGGAAACAATGCTTTACCATTTTACAGTGAAGTCACAATTCAAGCAACAAGATTATTTATCTTTTTTTTTTTTTTTTTTTTGGTTTTTGTACTCATAACATTAGTAACAGACACATGGTGGAAACTCCACATGGAAAACTTCTCTGTGGGCATAGCAAGTGTTTTGATACAGGGCACCTAATCCAGACAAAGGGGTCAGGTAAAAGCAGCAAGAAGTAGGTAAAGTGGCCTGGTCCTTGTGCACAGGTGTGAAAAGAACATGATGAGTGTGGAGAAAAGGAAGGGCAGAGCATAAGGTATTTGGGAGAACGGTTAAGAGATAAGCCTGGGGTCGGGGAGTGGGAGGTACAAATAGTATATAAGAGAGGCTCGGTGATATATTGTGCAACCTGGAGAATATAGCCAATCTTTTGTAATAACTGTAAATGGAAAGTAGCCTTTAAAATTATATTAAAAATTTTAAATTAAAAAATAATTTTAAAAAAGAGATAAGTTTAGGCAGAAGCCAGAAAGTAATAAGCTTGGTATGCAATAATAAGCACATGTATTTTATTCTGAGACCATCAAAGAGTTTTGAGTAGGACACAGATTTGATAAGATTTGTGCTTCAGAATGATCACTCTAATAAAGGTGCATGAAAGGAAGGATGCTGGTGCAGAGGCTGGAAGACCTAGCAGAGCCTATCAACATTCACGTGAAGGGGAGGTGAAGACCAACAGACCTGAAGAGGGACTGCATTCAGGCAATGCAAGAGTGGATCTAACGAATTTACCACCCTGCTGACAACCTTTAGTGGTTCCCTTTAACTGTTCCTCTTATTGACTCCTGTATATCCATCTAAACCCATCACACTCTCCTCTTCTTCCCCTAAATCTCCACTTTCTATGCTATTTTGTATTTCATCCACATCAAACTAGTACTTACAGTTCTATGAAAAACCATATTATTTTTCTATAAGCCTTTCTATGTGCTGTTTCCTCTGCCCAGAATGTCATTTACACCTCTGGCTCCTTAGTCCTCCATATTTCCATTTCGATGTCTTCACTTTCAGGAAGCATTCTCCTTCCCTTACTGCCTGCACATGCCTTCTTGTGTTCTGAGTACCCTGTTCTTATTCCTATTATGGCATTTTATTTTAAAGCACTTAGAACAAGACCCTGCACATAGGAGGTGTTCCAAAACATATACTGCATGTGTTTATATTATAAATTCTAAGTAGAGGGTTTTTTCAAAGTGTAGGGATAAGTATTCTATATAGACTTTGTAAAGAAGGAAGTAAGCAAAAACTTATTTGCACTATGTAAATACTAATTTTCACTGTTGAAGTGAGAGAAGGCTTTGGTATCCATTTTAAAGTTTTTGAACATACCTTAGTCGTTCCTTTTAAATTTCGAACATTCACAAAACTCCCTCATAAATTTAAAGTAGAATTTCGGTATATCAGAATTGGTTTCTTTTACACAATGCATTTAGTTCTGTGATTCATTCGAAAGTCATGTGCTTGACTAAACGTTGTCACTATGAACAAGCTTACAACACCTACCTTAGCTGTTCCTGGAATCCAGAGGCGAGCAGTCCGAAAAGCTAGATTGGTGATAAAATTGTCCATGCTGTATTTTCTTCCATTAGGATCAAATAACACAACCTCAGGGGGTCCACTGGTCTGCCATGTAACTAGGAAGGTGGTGTCATTGCCCACACTGTCATCCACAGTAACAGTGTTTTTCAGTTGATGCTGAGGTTTAACATTTTCACCTGTACTTTCAAGCTGTTCAAAAGAATATGTAAGTGACAGTTTCCAGCATATGCATAATCATTCCATATTTTCTTTATTTTTATGACAAAACTGAATTGGCAGAAATAAAAACCATTTCATTCTAACATGTCCTAAGTATATAAATTATTTTTCATATAAAAATATTTGCTTCAGCAAGTATTATAAGTACAGTAGATATAAAATATTTTTGTAGTTAGTACACATGTCACTTCATTAATTTTTATCAAGAGATTTTAGGTGTTCTCATATTTGCCTCTTATCCAAATCAACATTAGCTTCAGAGTAGCAGTTAAAACCAGCTTCTTTTTACTTCATTTTGTGAATATGCTCTAATTAATTTGTATATAATCTGTCCAGATACCATTATGTATTTTGCTAAGATATCAGACATGGGTTTCAGCTGGGTATTGTACATTAAAAAAAAAAATCATTTAGTCATGATTTAAGCTGTATGCACTTAAACTATGTGTGCAATTGTGACTTGTGTGTGTGTGTGTGTAACATATGTAAACTACATACAGATGACATGCACTGTGCTAAATGCTTTGCATATATTATCTTACACAATCCTTATGAAAGTCCTCTGCCGTCGTTGTTGTTCAGTCGCTCAGTCCTGTCCAACTCTTTGCAACTATGTGTACTGCAGAACATCAGGCTTCCCTGTCCTTCACCATCTCCTGGAGCAAACTCATGTCCATTGAGTCAGTGGTGCCATCCAACCATCTTGTCCTCTGTCCTCCCCTTCTCTTCCTGCATTCAATCTTTCCCAGCATCAGAGTCTTCTCCAATGAGGTGGCTCTTCATATTAGGTGGCCAAAGTATTGGAGCTTCACCTTCAGCATCAGTCTTTCAGTGAATATTCGGGTTGATTTCCTTTAGGACTAACTGGTTTGACCTCCTTGCTGTCCAAGGACTCGCAAGAGTCTTCTCCAACACCACAATTCAAAAACATCAATTCTTCAAGACTCAGCCTTCTTTATGAACCAACACTCACATCCATACATGACTACTGGAAAAACCAGAGCTTTGACTAGACAGATCTTTGTTAGCAAAGTAATGTCTCTGCTTTTTAATATGCTTTCTAGGTTTGTCATAGCTTTTCTTCCAAGGACCAAGCATCTTTTAATTTCATGGCTGCAGTCACCATCTGCAGTGATTTTGGAGCCCAAGAAAATAAAGTCTCTCACTGTTTCCATTGTTTCCCCATCTATTTCCCATGAAGTGATGGGACAAGATGCCATGATCCTAGTTTTCTGAATGTTGAGTTTTAAGCCAGCCTTTTCACTCTCCTCTTTCACCTTCATCAAGGCTCTTTACTTTCTCTTCGTTTTCACCATACAGGTGGTGTCATTTGCATATCTGGGGTTATTGATATTTCTCCCTGAAACCTTGATTCCAGCTTGTGCTTCATCCAGCCCAGCATTTTGCCTGATGTACTCTTCATGTAAGTTAAATAAACAGGGTGGCAATATACAGACTCGACATACTCCTTTCCCAGTGTGAAAACAGCCTGTTGTTCCATGTCCAGTTCTAACTGTTGCTTCCTGACCTGCATACAGATTTCTCAGGAGGCAGGTTAGGTGGTCTGGTATTCCCATCTCTTAATGAATTTTCCAGTTTGTTGTGATCCACACAGTCAAAGACTTTAACGTAGTCAATAAAGCAGAAGTAGATGTTTTTCTGGAACACTATGTGGTTTTTTTTTTCTTTCTTTCGTTGATCCAACGGATGTTGGCAATTTGATCTCAGATTCCTCTGCCTTTTCTAAATCCAACTTAAACATCTGGAACTTCTTGGTTCACATACTGTTGAAGCCTAGGTTGGAGAATTTTGAGCATTACTTTGCTAGCATGTGAAATGAGTGCAATTGTGTGGTAGTTTGAACATTCTTTGGCATTGCCTTTCTTTGGGATTTGAATGAAAACTGACTGACCTTTTATAGTCCTGTGGCCACTGCTGAGTTTTCCATATTTTCTGGCATATTGCACACAGCACTTTCACAGCATCACCTTTTATGATTTGAAATAGCTTAGCAGGAATTTCATCACGTCCAATAGCTTTGTTCATAATGATGCTTCCTAAGGTCCACTTGACTTCACATTCCAGGATGTCTGGCTCTAGGTGAGTGATTACACCATCGTGGTTATCTGAGTCATTAAGATCTTTTTTGTATAGTTCTTCTGTGTATTGTTGCCACCTCTTCTTAATATCTTCTGATTCTGTTAGGTCCATACCTCTTCAGAAAACCATTTTGCCTTTTTGCATTTCTTTTTCTTGGGGATGGTTTTGATCACCGCCTCCTGTATAATGTCCCAAAACTCCATCCTTAGTTTTTCAGGCACTCTGTCTATCAGATCTAGTCCCTTAAATCTATTTCTCACTTCCACTGTATAATTGTAAGGGATATGATTTAGGTCATACCTGAATGGTCTAGGTGTTTTCCCTACTTTCTTCAACTAAGTCTGAATTTGGCAATAAGGAGTTCATGATCTGAGTCACAGTCAGCTCCCGGTATTGTTTTGCTGACTGTATAGAGCTTCTCCATCTTTGGTTGCAAAGAATATAATCAATCTGATTTCAGTGTTGACCATCTGGTGATGTCTATGTGTAGAGTTGTCTCTTGTGTTGTTGGAAGAGGGTGTTTGCTATAAGCAGTGCGTTCTCTTGGCAAAAGTCTGTTAGCCTTTGCCCTGATTCATTTTTTATTCCAAGGCTGAACTTGCCAGTTACTCCAGGTATCTCTTGACTTCCTACTTTTCCCTTCCAGTCCCCTATGATGAAAAGGACATCTCTTTTTGCTTTTAGTTCTATAAGGTCTTGTAGGTCCTCATAGAACAGTTCAACTTCAGTTACTTAGGCATTAGTGTTTGGGCATAGACTTGAATTACTGTGATTGTGAATAGTTTGCCTTGGAAATGAACAGAAATCATTCTACCATTTTTGAGATTGCATCCAAGTGCTGCATTTTGGACTCTTTTGTTGACTTTGAGGACTACTCCATTTTTCCTAAGGGATTCTTGCCCACAGTAGTAGATAAAATGGTCAGTGGAGTTAAATTTGCCCATTCTGGTCTGTTTTAGTTCACTTATTACTAAAATGTCAATGTTCACTCTTACCATATCCTGTTTGACCACTTCCAATTTACCTTTATTCATGGACTTAACATTCCAGGGTCATATGCAATATTGCTCTTTACAGCATTGGACTCTACTTCCATCTCCAGTCACATCCACAGCTGGGAGTTGTTTCCACTTTGGCTCAGCATCTTCATTCCTTCTGGAGCTATTTCTCTGCGCTTCTCCAGTAGCACATTGGGCACCTACTGACTTGAGGATTTCATCTTTCAGTGTCCTATCTTTTTGCCTTTTCATACTATTAATGGGGTTCTCAAGGCAAGAATGCTTAAGTGGTTTGCCATTCCCTTCTCCAATGGACCACGTTTTGTCAGAACTCTCCATCATGACCCATCTGTCTTGGGTGGCCCTACATGGATGGCTTATAGTTTCATTGAGTTAGACAAGGCTGTGGTCCATGTTTGGTTAGTTTTCTGTGATTGTGGTTTTCATTCTGTCTGCCCTCTGATGGAGGAGGAGAAGAGGCTTATCCTGAAAAAATCTTCCTACCTTTGATTTTCCTGAAAAAATCTTTCTACCTTTGATTTTCTCTTTAATAATATGAAATTTTTTTAAATGTTTAAAAAAGTAAATGAAAAAATTTAACAAAATATTGTTCATGTGTTCATATTGTTCGCATTGTTCTCAGAGGGCATTACAAAGCCCTCTGAGATGAGTGCTATGGTCACTCACATTTCACAGATGAAATCATTGAGACTTAGGGAAGGAAGCTGTCACACAGCAAGGAGGTGAAATGGGCTAGAGCCCAGGTTAGCTGACACCAGATCCTTTTCATTTAATTGCTGTGCATTCACAAAGGATACAAATCTATACGTAACTTTGAAAAATTGCATTTATTAAATAAATACATTAGCAACACTGTAAAGTTGCTCAAACTTGTGAAGAACATAAAATTTTATTGGTGAATAACAGCAAAGACATTGTGGGTTATTTGTCCAAACCAATTTCACAAGTGTCCCTGGTTGCTGACTACTGTGCCAAACACATTCTCTGCCGCGCTCTGTACTGTTCAAGGGGATTAGATATAGTTTCTGCCCATAGTCTAATGGGGTTAATGACGTGCAAAGAATGGGGGAGAGGTGGCCAAGTCTGGAAACTAATTTGAGTTATATGAACTATGTTTTGTTAATTTTTTTGCTTTACTTTCTTGAACATTTGTTTTTCTTTCATATTATTAATGAGAAAATCAAAGGTAGAAAGACTATTCAGGAGAGCAAATTGTACTCTAATCTAAAATATAAATTGGCATTTAAAATTCATCTTTTTCCAAGTCTAATGACAGAATTGTGATCATTGCTTTTACTGTGTACACATAATCTTCATGTTAAATGTTTTCTTAGAACACTTTACTGACTTCATTGCTCCCATGAAGCCATTAACTTGGGAGGTTCACTCACCATCTGTGAGATGACTCGTAGGTCTGAGATGTATAGACATCAGATAAAGATGGAACCTGGATCTACTGATGTCAAGAAACTCATTAAAAGCCTTCTTTTAATTTAACAAGGACTGTTACATATTCAAATAAGGTTAATGAGGCAGCACAATTCATCTATTTTTCCTGCTCCTCTTTCACTCATCTGTAAATAAAATACTGAGGAAATTCTGACCTGAATATGTTGCTGAAAAATGTCTCCGGTTCCAGAGGAAATTCTACTGAAAGCATCAATCATGCTATTGGAATTGGATTTATCTGGAACAAAGAACTTTAAACCTCCTGAAATACATGAGTGGGATTAAAATGTATTAAAATGTAAAGTAATACAAAAGATAAAATGATAGGCTTTTCCTAACAAACTTCCTTTGCTTAAGAGGGTGAGTTTGGGGAAAACAGGAGCTGTGCTTGGCTTGCTATACAAGACATCCTATACAATCACGTGATGAGTAGATGGCCAAAGCAGGTGTCTTTGTGCTATTCATGGCTGTAATTGTAGAGTCTCGAGCTTTATCCAGTATGCAATAAAAACTCAATAAATATTTATTGAATTCAATAAATATTTAATGAAGGCAATTCCCAGATAATCTAGGTTAATTGCTACCTATTTATATAGCTATATGTTTACATTTACATTCTGAAAACATTATTTTCAAACATAATTCAATAAAACCTAATTTTCAAGTTAGTGTACTCATTTTTTATAGAATATAAGGAATATAAGATAAAATTATCTTATGCCTCAATTAAAACAAAAAGATATACGTTTAATACTGCGTGTGATCTTATCATAGAAGTTAGTGCATTTAAACATACTTTTAGCTCCGTGATTACACATACTCAGGTTGGTTTAACAAAGAAGTAGTAATAATATTTTCATTAGATGTATATAACTGGCACTTCATAAGGAAAGTACAAAAAAGTCAGCAAATTTTTTGACAGAATTTAGCACTGAATTGTTGTGTTTTTTTCTAAGAAAACTTTATATTTTTTTCCTTCAATTAAGCCCTGTATTTTGTTCACATTATACGCGTTTCATGGCTGTTCTTTGAATATTCAAGTTGAAAGCAAAGTCTCTAGAATATGTTCCCAGGAATTTACTTACCTGTAAGACGTGACAGTTCCTCCAGGTTTTTGACCGTGGATGAACCCAGGGCAATGGTATGGATAGTTGAACCACTGCTGAGAGCAGTGAGGAAGCAGTTGGTGATATGGTCATCATCTCCACTAGTCACTAATATCATCACAGAGCCAGAGGCTTTTCCATTCAGTTTTTCAACCACCTGAACACAGGGTATCAGTCATTTAGGAGGAGATGTAATTCAGATTGCCTTACTAAGCAGAAGAATTCACTTTCGTTGCAAATTCCCCATACATGGGGCTTCTTCCTCTTCCAGGTCCTCTATAGCTCCCTGCACTCTACATGTGTGCTCAGTACTTACCTCACCCCATCAGAGCACCTGTCACCCTACACACCATTGTCAGCTTACTCATGGACAGGGCTTCTTCCTGTTCAAATCACTATGAGATGCCCTAGTTTAGAACAGTGTCCATCATAGAGGATATGGGAGAACATTATAGTGTGAGATCCTTGCTTCTGAGATCCAATAAGTGGCCAATAAAAGGACCTAGAGCAGTGGCTATACATTAGAATCAGATGAGAACTTAAAATTTTTTAATGGTCTGATCACACCCAAAATGAATTAAAATAGAATCTCTCAGAGTGAGACAAAGATATCAGAAGTTTTGTATCCCCAGGTGATTTTGATGGGCAGCCAAGGTTGAGAAACACTTACCTATGAGCAGTAACAATTGCAACTTTGTTCTGCTTGCTCCTAGATGTTTAACAAATGGTTGTATCCTCAGTGTCAAATCCAAACTTATGCTGATTTAGATGAACTCCGTTATTCTTGAAACATACCTCTGGCTTTAACTGATATTCAAATGCTTAAGTTCTAGTATGACTGTAGGCAGGAGCCAGACATGCTGATTTTGTTTGGAAAATCCAAGGTTAACAACGGCCACAGTCCCAGAATGGATAGGGACAGTGTTAGAAATTATTCAGATGATCCTGATGTCCCAACCTTGACCATTGTATTCATTTATTTACTCATTGTTTCAACAAACATTTCTGAAGCAACTATTTACTGTTATATGCCTTTTACTAGGTGCAGGGGATTCAGCGATGAGAAAGTTGTGGTTCCTGATCTTAAAGTTAATCCATTATTATTTTCCTATATTTGACATTGTGATAACATTGTAACAGATTTCCCCAAATCAGAAGCAACCTCAGATATGAAGTGAGAGAAAGGAAAGTGATGGTGATCCGAGGCTTAGGGTGCTCTACTGTACCTCAAATCCCTTCTTCAGCCCTGAGCAAACACTGGTTTCTGCTTCAGCTGACGCGGTGACAGGCAGATGTGAAACTAGCAACTTTCGGTCATCATCATTGTTAATTTGCTGTAGCTGGGCTCTGATCTCCCCTTTGCTATGAAAGCTGGCAATGCCCACAAAGGTATGAATTTCAACAATCTGCATCAAGTAAAATTCTGCTGCTTGTTGCAGTTGAAGGAGTCTGTCAGCCTATGTTTCAAAAAGGAAAAAAGAAAGATAATAACATTTGGTTGGTAGACAAAAGTATGACTTAGTAATTCAATTAGCAAATATCTCTGCCAATTTTTTAGAGATATCAGATTGTGATTTTTTGAGTTGTAAAGATTGATATGATGCTAGAATATTGTTTGATATTGCAGGCTCAAAAATGAACACTTTTCGGGGAGGGTGGTGTGATTTGGAACTCTGCCCCCAAGATGCTGTTCATACTTTACCATTCCCTAAGAACAGATATAGCCACTGTTTCTCTCCTATCCGAATTCAAAGATCTGTAGAACCAATAGAGACTTGGTTTGTAATTTCTTCTTTGAAAATTCATCCTGAGTAAGAGGAAACAGTGCAAAGACCTTACGGTAGAGAGGAACAGCAGTCAGGTATCTGTCCTAGCACCACCCTCTGTTACCATGTTTATCTTAGACTGGGTATCCCATCTGTAAATTGGAGGAATAATAGTCTTTCTTACTTATTAAAACAGAATTACCGTGGGGATCAACTGAGATATGTATATGACAATAGTTACCCCTTGAAATGCTAAGTATAAAGTGATACTAATATGACTGACTGCGGCTGGGCAGGCGACACTAGTGATAAATTCATTAGGCCACTTGTCTTGGAGGCTGCAGGAGCCACAAGCTGAGCTCCAGTGACTGCCTGTCCAGTTACGATTCTGCTCTCTGTCTCCAAACTACGCATCTCCCGTAACATCTGGACCTGCTTTTCACACTGCTTAGGAAATACCACCAGTTTAACATCCCATAGGGGTTTCAAAATCTACTCACGTTGAATTCATTGCCCTCCTTCCCAAATATTGTTTCTTTCAATATTGAGAGGTAAACTGGCAGAGTAGATAAAACAAGGACTCTGAATATGCCTTCAACTTTTACTAATAGTGTGACCATAGAGAAATTACTTATCCTTTTTAGCTGCAGTTTTCTTATCTGCAAAATGGATACATAGTAAGCATTTAGTAAATAGTAGCTATCCCTAATATCATAGTCATGACCTCTACTCCTAATTAGTGAAGCCAGAAACATGAAGCTCTCTTTTATTACTCTTGTGTTGCCAGCCTTCATATCTGAGTGGGTAGCCATTCCTTTCTCCAGGGGATCTTCCCAGCTCAGGGATCAAACCCAGATTTCCAAAACAACTGATCCAGAAAATGCAAGAGGATAAACTCTTCCTTAAAGTATTCAATACTATAATAAAATACCAGTTGCCACTTATAAACCAAAACCTTCATATCAATTATCTCATTATCCTCTCAACAATCCTATGAAGTAGTTAGTAGTGCTCCGGTAAATGCTAAAAAATGGCTTTCTGGTGAAAAGAGAGAGGGGGAAATCCTGGGCTTGTGACAGTTTCTGTGGGGTAAAATATTCCCACTGTGACTGGTTTAAGTTGTCAACCTGATGTCACTGAGTCCACAGTTGGAAAGAGATATGTAGGAGCAGACATAGAGATAGGATAGACCAGAAAGAACCTCAAGAGCCTCCATCTGGGATTAGCTGACATCTTCTATAAAGGATCTGACAGTAAACATTTTAGGCTGGGTGGGACATATATTCCCTTCAGCAACTACTCAACTCTGCTATTTTAGTGCTAAAGCAGCCATGGATAATATGTAAACAGATAAGTGTTGCTATCATCCAATAAAATTTTACTATGGATGCTAAAATTTGAATTTCATATAATTTTCATGTGTCTACTTAATAAACCCATTCTTAACTTGCAGGCAATGCAAAGTGGTAAAAATAGTAGAAAAATAATTAGGAAGTAATGAATTTTGAGCATTTATTAATGCTTATTTCAATATTTTATTTAATTATAAGTCTACATAGTTTAATTTTTAATAATGGCTGCCTTTACAACTTGCAGATTTCCTAAAAATTTAACAGTTGACTCCTGTGAGTCACCAGGAACTGGCTCTGTCCCAACAATGAAATAGGTATTGTTGTCTCTGTTTTACCAGAAGAGAAAACTGAGCTTCCAGAGAGGTAATTTGCTCTTGATCCAGACAGTAAGTGAAGGAGCCGGGACTCAAGGCTCAGCTGCCTGATTCCAGAAACAAACCTCTGACGGGCTTCCCTGACAGCTCAGTTGGTGAAGAATCCGCCTGCAATGCAGGAGACCCCAGTTTGATTCCTCGGTCGGGAAGATCCACTGGAGAAGGGATAGGCTACCCATTCCAGTATTCTTGGGCTTCCCTTGTGGCTCAGCTGGTAAAGAGTCTGCCTGCAATGTGGGAACCCTGGGTTCGATCCCTGGGTTGGGAAGATGCCCTGAAGAAGGGAAACGCTATGCACTCCAGTATTCTGGCCTGGAGAATTCCATGGACTGTATAGTCCATGGGGCCACAAAGAGTTGGAGACGACTGAGCGACTTTCACTTTCAAATCTCTAATACTGCCTAGGAATTATGGAGCTTTGGAGAGTGGGTTTCTAGAAGGCTGCTATTAGAGGTGACTGAGATATGATTCTCTGTACACAATGACATAGAAAATATACATGTAGTGGATATGCACATTTAACTGCAAACTCAGTCTATTGCCTCAGGAAGGGTGTTTACCATTGAGTGGAATGTGGTCAGAAAGGAGCCTTCAGTTACATGTCAGAGTTTTGTAGAGGGTTTTTGTTGGAAAAGATTGCAAATATTAGCAAAAATAAGTGTTGGAAATTACTTGTGCATTTTTTTAATCTGCATTATCTCAATTTCTGGGCCACATTCTGAATCTGTTTCTCTCATCTGCAAGAAGAGATGATGCCCATAAATATTCCAAACGTTTGCCCTCACCTTTCCCTGCCCTTATCCTCTGAAAAGAAAAGAAATTAAAAACTGATAGAAAAAAGGGATGAATGGTTGATAACCATTTTTGTTCAGATGTTACCTCTGCCATCTTGCTGGACACATCCAGCACTAGACAAACCACTCTGTCACCAGCCTGTACAAGAGAGAAAGTGGGAGGAGGTGGGAGCTCGGTCCCACTCATGGGAAGACTGTTACTAAAGTCGTCAGAGTCTGTGATTACATCCCAGACACTTCTGAGGCTGCACATTTGGTTCTGTGGATTTGGAGCTTCTTGGTTGTGGGTACTTGCATTACAGAATTCAACCACCTAGAAAAAGAACAAAATAAAAGTAATTAGAAAATAAAAATACTCCTCTCATACTAGACATACTTCTCATTCTCAGACAACTAAAGGTAAAAGGAAAAGTGAGCTAAAACACGAGAAATCAGAAGTGCTACAGCAATGTCCATCTTTACTTCAAGAATGCCATTTCAAAAATGAACCTGGACACCTTTTGCTTCAAACACTGGCACCCTTGTGGTATTGTGGTCAATCTCTGTTAAATTTTATTTGCCCTTAGATAACAGAGATAGTAGACCATGTATAAATAACTTAGTCGTTAAAAAAATAAAACCCGATTCTCATTCCTTAGCATGATAATGTGTTAAAGAAAACACCCCAGGAGATGTTATCTTGTTCAGCTATTCCTTGAAATCATATTTAATAACCACTGCATCTCTATCTATTGATCAGTCAACATATATTAAACTAGTTCAAATACTGATCTATGTAAGAATAGGATAAGGAGAAAAGCAACTGAAATCTATTTCCTGATCTCCCCCTCATTTGGAGATATGGCCATAACTCATATAAAAATACTAAACCTATGGCAGCACCCCTTTTAAAGGCATGATTTGCCTTCCAAAGTAATGTGTTATCTACTTCCCAGTGGCTATATTCCTATGAAGAATAGAAGTTTCCTGCTAATAGAGCCATGGAAGCTTAGAGCTAAAATTAGAAGTCTTATAGACTCTCTAATCTTGAGTCTAACTTCTTAGAAGATAAGCTGAAGTTTCAAAAAGTTAACAATTGCGTAAAGACATGAGTTTCTTAGTAGGATGGGAAGACAAGATAGAACCGGCTTATTGTTGTTTGTTTTTAACTCTTTATATTTCATGACTATGGTTAGGAGATGGTGAAACTTCTCTGATGATATTAATGAGTAGGGCTTTCAAATGATCACAAAGAGAGTACTAGCCACATACAAAGTGGATTAAATAACATGGAATTAGTTTGGCTTCAGATATTGAAACTGTAAATTAAAACTGTAATGAATTGGATAAGAAATATGAGAAGTCACATTAAAGTTACAGAATGACTCTTAGCCTTGACTAAAATTGGACTGAGGGGGAAAAAAAAAAAACTATCTAAAAAAAAGAATGTGTCAAACCAAGGAACCTTGGGTCAGCCACAGAGACAGAAAACTTCACTGGAACACTGACCATGGTGTTCCCGGCCTGTTGGAGAGGAAGTGACCCACAGAGATGATGAAGTTGGGAAAATGTATCAGGTTATGAAGGCTGATGGAACTAAATCTCTGAATCTCCTATCTATCTCCCTCCTTTCTGATTTCACACTCTCAAAGTCAAAGCAGGGCTCTGGGTAGAATTTGGCTGTTCCATGATGCTTCCTTCAAATAGAAAATGAACTGACTAGAAGATGCAAGTGTCAGATCTCCATGACAGAGTACTCTTTTTAAATAATAATATTAAAAATGTGTTCTGGATTCCTACACAAATTTCTTGTCAGTTGGTGGGGAATACTGACAAGATTGAGTTTGTGAACCTGTAAACCTTAAGGGTTAGTTGACTTCCCTTGGTAACAACAGACTTTTCTTTTTAAGTTCTAGAATATGCAAAGTGAGGGAAAGAGAATTTGGGAATTTCATATAAATAAATATGGTTTTCTACCTCAAATGTGAGAAATATAATCATAAATTACATCTCTGTCATTAACCCCTGGTATACTTTCCCATAAAAGGATACAGGAGAACCGCTATACAAGAAATTTTTTGAAGACTCCAGGATTCTGCTTGTTAAACCATCTTCCCCGGAGAGCAAATAATCACTTTTATAAAGGAATCAGTTTTTACTGATCACCTTAGACTGTGTGTGTGGGGGGAGGGGGATGCTGAGGTATTTTTTTTAATCTGTAAAGTAAAAACTAGATTAACTCTAAGGTTCCCCAAGATTTAAAATGTAGTGAATCTTAATTGCCTTTTTGTTTCAATACTTAAAACATATCAGTCTATCTTGGGGAAAGGTGGGGTCTTGTAGGAGTTTGTTATTCTAAGATTATACTTACAGAAGATAAACTTTGCATGAACATTATCGATGAAGTTGCATTTTGGGTGCTATTGTATATAAACATGCATCCTTCTTGGAAAATCTTGCTAATAATACAGTTTTCTTGCGGGCAGGGACCTTTCTCACACACAAAAATGCCTGCGATATCAGATGAACACCTAAAATAGTAAGAGAAATTGGTTTGTTTTATAAAAACTTATGTTTCCTTTTCACTGACTCATAAAATAATTTGTTTTAAGGATTGTAGATTGCTAGATACACAAACATTTTTAAAACTATTAAGAAAGGTCATTAATCTATAAATGCCCTCCACTTTATTTTCAGGCATTTGATTTTGATGGGAAGCTCTGTTTTGCCAAGGGCTTTACCAGTTATACAAGGTCAAAGCAAAAGCAACTAGGAAATCCCCATGAACTTTTGAAGGCCCTAGGAAAGCATGAGTGGTGATATCCTGAATCAGGACTTCTTTGAGCTCATTGCCATTGGACATCAGAGGAAGAAGAGGGTGAACATGTAATGATGATAAAGGATTCCTTCTTAATTTAACAGTCTCAATACTGTCAAAGGGATGAAAAACCTGTAACTTTCAGGAGAAGAATCAGTATCTACCAAAGTTACAACTAAAATTACCCTATGACCTGGTAATTGTTAGAAGCTGTTCAATAGATATACAGATCTGCCTGTATAAAATGGAAATAATATATATAATATATATATATATATATATATATATATCATTACGACCTGTAGTAATAACAAATATTGTGAAGTGAAGTCGCTCAGTTGTGTCCAACTCTTTGTGACCCCACAGACAGTAACCTGCCAGGCTCCTCTGTCTGTGGGATTTTCCAGGCAAGAATACTGGAATGGGTTGCCATTTCCTTCTCCAGAGGATCTTCCTGACCAAGTGATTGAACCCAGGTCTCCTGCATTGCAGGCAGACTCTTTACCATCTGAGTCACCAGGGAAAGTCATGTATATATATATATATATATATATATATATATATATATATATATATATATATCATTGCAACCTATAGTAATGACAGACATTGTAAACAACTCATTTGTTCAACAACAAGGGACTGGTTGAAAAATTATGGCATATCATACTTTGGAACACTATGCAATTAAAAAAAAAAGTGAAGAAAAATATTTGTTAATATTTATTTCAGTTTTCCTAAAAAAACACAAATAAGGTGGGTGACCTAGAGGGAATGAAAGAGGATAGGGTGAAGAGAGTGGTGGCAGCATGATATATAAGAATATAACTTTTTATATTGTTTTCATATTTGACCACATAAATATTTACAAATTTTTAAAAATGCAATAAAATTTCAAAATTGTCAATTAAGTTTTACCTGCCATTATAAACTATTTTAGAATAAAAAAATAAACAAGAAATTTTAAACATGTGAAAAACCACTAACCTTGTTACTTCAATTTGACTTTGCCCATTTATGTAGAAGGGTTTCTCATTGTTATATTCACCAAACACACCCCAACGGAAATGGGCCCATTCATGAACAAACACTCTGCCTGTGGAAGAGAGAATTTTGTTTTGAGTTCATAAAATTTCAGCAATGGACCTTGCTAATCATTGATGATATAGCATCAGCTGACTATATATACTGATTCTGAATGGTTGAAGTGCAATTCTTCCTTCCACTTTCCTCTTCCCCACCCCATTCCCATCTCCTGCTTTATTCCCACCACCACAAAAAAGGGAGCATAAAAATACGTTTAGTGTTGTAAGTGTAAACCAGTGACTTACCTGTTGCACACCTGTTAGAAAGTAGTGAGGAATCTCATATCCTCTCATTTCCCTAATGAAGCTGCCTAACAGATTTCTATTTAGCTTCATACATGCCTATAAGTTCAGGATTCTGGGAAAGGAAAAAAACCCATATGGACTGAATGTGTTAACTCAATGGACTGAATTTTTATGTCCCTCCCAAATTCATATGTCAAAATCCTGACCCCAAATGTGAAAGTGTTAGAAGGTAAAGCCTTTGGGAGTAATTATTAGATCATGAGGTTGGAGCCCTAATAAATGGGATGAGTGCTCTTATCAAAAGACCCTAGAGAGTTCCCTTCTTCTTTCTGCCATGAGAGGACACAGGGAGCAGATGGCTGTCTGTGAATCGGGAAGTGGGCCATCATAGACACCAGTTCTGCTGGTGCCTTGATCTTGGACTTCCAGTCTCCAGAACTGTGAGAAATTTCTGCTGTGAGTAAGCCTCTCAGTCTATGATATTTTGTTATAGCAACCAAAATGGACTAAGACACCAAACAAGCAAATAAAGCCTTCCTGTTTTTTAGTCTGTTTTATCCAGGCAGGCCTGCTGCTTTTTTTCCTATAGATAATTCTGTCTGGAGTAAAAATTAAAACCTTGGGGCCAGGGAGTGAGGAAGGAGCCAAAAGAATCATAGAACCTCCTCACCAGGTTGGATGGTCCTTTCTCTTTCATTATATCCCTGATTCTCCATGTTTATCTCCAACTCTTACTCATGAAAATCCTCCTTGTTGGCATCAAGTCCTTTATAAGTTTTTCTCTACCTCTCTAAATCTTGCATTTCTTTCAATGTTCAGCAAAAAACTGACTTCTCTAGAATTTTCCAGATTAACTCTCCTCCCAAAGTACACTTTCTTTACTGAATACTTTTAAGATCTGGGAAGGCAGGAAATGTTTGCTGAGTTGACTCGGGCTGTGACCTGTTGTGTAATTTGGGGACCTTGGGACAAAGGAAGGGAGGGGAACAGTCTAAGCTGAAAGTGTTAAGGAAAAGTTTCTGCCTACTCATGGAATTTAGAAGTGCTGGTGAAGTCATATATTTGTACAGAGATTATCAGCACCTCATAGTTACCAGGAAAAAAGGCCTTTTTTATAAAGTGTTACACAAAGTGTGTTTTATGGGGTGCATGGCTCTACTTCCTGCTAGTTATACAGAGGATAATAAAATCTGTTTGGATTTAAATGGGGGTAAAAGTGAAAACAACATTTGAATGGCACTACTGTACATTAATCAAAGGCAAAAAATTAAGAATTGAAAAGTTAGCCCTCGATTTGTTGATTTTTTTCTCACCACAGTTTCTTTCTCAGATCCCATCCACTAAATGCTGGTCTCCAAACCTATGATACTGACTTCTCTGTCACACTCCAGTCATCCTCCTCCAGCCACAGTCTAGGCCTTTCCAAGCACAGAACACTGTTCCTCACACTCAATCACCTAAATTCAGACTTGTGGATTTCCCCTTTAAACTGCTGTCTTTTATTTCTGACAAAAACCTAATGTATTCCTTAATGCTGCTGCCCACACACACACCTGTTGCCTTTCACTCTGAAGCAGTTCTGATCTCTATTTAATATTTTTCCACTCTCTGGACTATCCTTACTTAGAGTTATTAGGATTAAATAAAACAACATTTAAAAAGCAAATAGCCCAGCACTTGGCACAGAGAAAATTTTCTTGTTCTCATGGCTATCTTTCTTGTCCTCCCCATTTCACTGCTTCCAATCTTACTCAAATCTCATGGCCTCATGCTTGGACTTCTAGTTATTCTCTCAATAATCCAATTTCTTCCTCATTGATCTGAGGAAGCCAGATTATCCATGCAGCCACATTCAGCTTCTGAAAAACCCTGCTTGGATGGTTTCATTGCTATGCTTGTAAACCTTCAGTGGTGATTCCTTAATCTGGGCATTTGAGGCTCTCCATTACCTACCCCGTGTGCATTTCAGCATTTTCTCCCCCTATTCACTGCCCATAATCTCTCTGCACCAGCAGTGGGGTCTACTGCTTCCTTCTCTCAAATATGCCCTGGGTTCTTCCGCTGCCACAGTTTTATTCATACTCTTCCCACTCTTCTCTCCCTTCTTTCCATTCATCAAAATGATATTCAACCTTGAAGATCCTCTTGTGAGAGGATCTCTAACTCAGATGCTCAAAATGCTTTCCCTCTTTGCTGAATTCTTAAAGTGCTCCCTGTCTGGGCCACTAATCTGGTGCTTAACCCTTTCTGGCTCACCTTGATTTTCATCATTTTTATGGGCATGTGGCCTATCTTCTCATCCAAATGTAAGTCCCGGACAGGTTTCAGGTTCTCTGAATCCCTTTCAGCACTGAGCACAATATTATAAATAGTGCTGTCCATTGTCTGTTTCTTGATTGACCACACTTACCTCGTGATCCATAGCCAGCTATTAAGCCATCATTTAATAGAAATTCAGATGTAAAATGAATGTATTTTCCCTCTTTTCCACATCCTCTATATTGCAAGGTGTATGGATCATCACCATGTGCCCCATACCAGTCAGTTACTATGACATTTGCCTAGATTAAAAGAAATGCCTTGTAATACCATGTATCCTGACTGTGATATTGGTGACACAAATATCTACATTTGTTAAAACACATTGAACTGTACATTTAAGATATGTGCATTCTTTCTGTGTGGTTTATATCCCAATTTAAAAACAGATTTTTAAAAACATATGCCTTTAGACGGAGTTTAGAATGAATTCACAACTAAATGTCAACACAAATATCTGTCACTTTCAAAAATGTGTACATTTAAAAAACTTGACCGATTTCCATGGAACTTCATTACTGTCATTTGATGTACCCATTTTCCAGATTAAAATTTTCTCAGAAGTCAACGCAGTAAAATTCTGACATTATATACACTGTAAAATGTAATTTAAATTTTTTTAAATATTTAAAGAAATTTTAAGAGCATTTACACATCGTTTAGAGCTGTACTGTGAAATGTTATAGCTTTTTGTGAACAATTTTCTCTAGGTTGATCCCTTGTCCTTTTATTCCCATAACCAATCAGAATAACAAAACAATTTTTCTGTTGAAGATATATTTCATATTATACCTTGATCATTTCAATTACTATTTATAAAACACATTATTTTAAGTTGAAAACTAAAATAAATATCTATTCAAATAACCATCTAGAGCACAGTTTTATATACAACATTGTTCATTTTTAGGAAGAAAGATAATACATTGTCTCGAGACTTGCTCTTAGAAGTTGGAGACTTCTTCTTAGAAGTTGAGTATCTGCTTGATTTCTTTAAAGCTGATTTTGGAACAATAGATTTAATATAATCCTATAAGTGTATGGGCTTCCTTTGTGGCTCAGCTGGTAAAGAATCTGCCTGCAATGTGGGAAACCTGGGTTCAATCCCTGCATTGGGAAGATCCCCTGAAGAAGGGAACAGCTACCTACCAGTATTCTGGACAGGAGAATTCCATGGACTGTATAGTCCATGGGGTGGCAAAGAGTCAGACATGATTGAGTGGCTTTCACTTTCACAAATGTGTGTGTGTGTGTATATATATGTTTATATATATAGGTAATGATCACTATAAAAGTACTACATGTGTACTGGTGTGTGTGTGTGTGTGTGTCTGTGTACACACCACTGAGGAATAATGGAAAGTAATGTTTTCATTTTCCATATTTCTACATTGTGTTTTTGCAATAAGCATGGATTATTTTTATAATAATTAACATTTATTTTTAGAAAGGTAAAAATTCGGGCCAAGGACTTTTCAAGGCAACACCTGTGGAAGAGCTACAATCTTGCCCTAGAAGAGTCTTCACGAGGACAAAATCTCATTTCTATGTCTGGAAAGTTGTCCTGAAGCAACCAGGAAAGAGTGCTCTGCATGGGATGGAATGCTCAGGCTGTTTGGGGTTATATTCTACTTTATAGGCCTTAGTAAGGCAGTTTTTATCTGCTTTTCCTAACCCTCTCTCCACCCTCTGCTTCCTACCTACACTGGACTGTAGATTCACAAGGACAGGAACTATATTGCTTTTCCTGTGTCCTCTGTCACGCCTTGCATGGCTCCTGTATATAATGATTATTCACTAAGTGCTTGCTTGATTAACATTATGAGATTAAAAGAATTGGTATCTAGCAGGTATATGATTCAGTGATTCTTTCCTTCAATCTTTCTGTTCAGTCATCTTTGCTTTAGTTATTTATTTATCTTCTCCATTAGGATAAGAAGTACCACCTGATTTTGTTGTTGGTTAACGCCAATACTTTTTTGTTCCACTAAAGGCCAAAGTGATTAATAACATCTGTGTAAGATAACTGGTGACAGCATAGCTTAGAACAAAAAACACAGGTTTTGGAATCAAATAAGCATGGATTCAAAATTGCTCCTTAATTTACCAGCTGTTTGACTTGGGATAAAATCCTTACTATATTTGAGCCTCATTTTTGTAATTTTTGATAACAGCAACTAACAGCAACAATTTTAGGTGTGACTGAGAACTAAGCAATATATATATTAAGCAATTAAGCAGTTATATGGAATATGTAGGAATACATACTATATAATATAATATGCCAACAATATAATAATATAATGTTAATATTATAATAATTATATATATATATGTAATGTCTGGCATTTGAAGTGAAGTGAAAGTCACTCAGTCATGTCTGACTGTTTGCAATCTCATGGAATATATAGTCCATGGAATTCTCCAGGCCAGAATACTGGAGTGGGTAGGTGTTCCCTTCTCCAGGAGATCTTCCCAACCCAGGGATCGAACCCAGGTCTCCCGCATTGCAGGTGGATTCTTTACCAGCTGATACACAATAATATAATAATACATCAACAATATAATAATATTGTAATAATTATATGTATATGTGGAATGCCTGGCATTTAATTGAAGTTTGATAAACAGTATCTCTCTTCTTAGTTTATCCCAGTGCCTCTGTCTCTCTTTTCTCCATGTCCGAGCATCAAATGCTTTCATTTGGTTATAAATCAAATAGTTTTAAGAGCCCCTTTAACTTTTTTAGGACGCTGGAATGCCTATCAAGATTGCTATTAATATATCATTTGGTTACTGAGGCATAAACTTCAAAAAAGAGCTAAGAATTAAAACAGCCTTAGGAAAATTCATGCCAAGTGACACAAATAAGGAAAAGGGGAAATTACCATAATCCAGCCCTTCTATTTGAGCTGCCATTACAGATCTTGAACCTGCTCCATTGCTGACGCCCTGAGCTGTGTCCTCAGTGCCTCTGCTCCTGCCCCTTCTGGTAGCTGCTAGGACTCTTTTCACAGTAATCTCAAATAGTCATTTGCCAAATTTATTTAATATTTATTTTAACATTTATTTGTAGCATGTTCCCAGTATGTGCCAGGCATGACCATGGATGTTTATAATTTTCAGCTTATGAGAGTCCCTGAAGCTTAAATTCTTTTTCTTTTTTTGGTTGGGAAAGAAAAGGTAGCCATGCCTCTTATGCTGCTTTCTTCCTTGCTTCTCTCAAAAACAGCGTCCTGGACTTGGGCTAATGTGAAATTCTATTAATTTGCACTCTGTGGGATAGGAAAGTCAAATTTTTATGTGTGAGTGGCTTAGGCTTCCATGTGGACATGCATGTTTATTGCCCCTGACAGGGTGGGAAATGAGGATAGTCATAATTGGAATCATTCCCTTTACATCTCATACTCAGAATAAAACTAGTTCTTGGTCCTTAACCAAGAATTTCAGGAAGGAAGGACCCTGTAAGTTAAAAAGTGAAAGAGATCATCTGCGAGGCTACCTGGGCAATGGCATTTTGCTTATTTTTTACTTCACAATTTTCACTTATTACATGTATGCATTTTCATACATTTTGTGCATAACAATCTTTTCAATGATATTATTTGTGTATTAATATCAATGATTTATTATTGCCTAAAGTTTGAACATATTATATTGTATTTTCTTCTTCAGTTAAATTCATTTAATGAAATCCTGAATTCTTACCTTTTCGTATGATTCTTGTTTTACTTTGCTGTAATTACTAGCTTTCCATGTGGCAGGTATTAAAATCTTTACATTTCTGAAAAACACTCTTCTCTTGGTAGCATTGAATAGGTAAAAAGAAGCTTCGGTTATCATTTCCTATAACCAAATAAAAGAAAAGTTTATATTATCACTGTGAATTCTTATTGTTTTGGTTTTCTAGTTATACTTAAATAAGTAGTAACAAAAATAATGAAAATATTTTGAAGGAACCCATTTCTTTTAGAGACAGCATTAGATTTGGGGAAAACTTAGAAGCAAGATAAATAAACTTCAAATGCTTATCTGAGAATTTAGGACACTGTGTGTCTCGGCTTGCCCATATAGTTTTCCCAGTTTTGTAAAAGAAAAGCTTTCACAAAGCTTTCTAAGCTTTCACCAAACAAATCTTTTTTATGTCATACCTGTGGGCATGGCCAAGACCATACCTTATGACAATACTAATTTCATTAAAGCAATACCAAAGGGAGAATCAAGTAATGGAGGTGTGAGTCTACCTTACCATACTAAGGTAAAAATAGTCAAGTTACTTCACAGGACATTCAGGTGAAAAGAATGTTGCTTTTTGGCACTCCATCCAGACTCTCTGTCCGAGAATTCCCACCCTCAGGATGGAATTCAGCAACATGATTTTAATAAGTGCAATCATGAGTCTTCATCAGCCAAACATCTGGTCTTTGTTGCCACAATGGGTTATTTTTGGAGTTTCTGCCCCCCAAAGAGTCAAGTCATTAAACACAAAAGCTAAAATTAGCAGTAACCAACAACAGATAAAAGGGGGCTAGGTAAACAGTATGTAGGCTGAGACTACACAGAATTAGGTGAATGAATTGTCTTGGCTTTAATTATAATTGTTGTTGCTATCTTTGAGAAACACCCCTTTCTCTGCTGCTCAAATACAAACCAGGCAGGGTTGTTAATTCCGTAAAGAAGGCTACAGGTCTATATGAATAAGATGATGGTTTCAATTTCATATATGCCACTCACCTTAATGTTTGGGATAAGGTTCTGATCCTCGGATACCTGAGGATTGACTGCAATAAGTAATCCATCGTACCCATTGTCTCGAAGCTGCAGTCCGGCTCCCAGGAAGAGGAATTCCGGACTTAAGGCCACCAGGAGAGTCACAAATTTCAGGCTGCAAACAGGACCTTCACTGTCCCTGTGGGTCATGTTGAGAAAAACCTCCGATTCAGTCACACTGGTCCTGCCAGGTACATTGTGCCAAGTTGTTAATGGCGACGCAGATAATTTCTTCCTGAACTTGGAAGGTCTTAGAGTCTGTGATGAAGGAGGTGCCTTCTTTGCAAAATCTGGGGTGGATCTAAATGAGACCTGTCTCTGCAAGTCGTTTTTCTCTAGGCGATACCACACTTGCCTGTTCTGTGGCTGGGTTTCCTCCTGAATCATGGTTGGGCAAGAAATCTTCCACTCCTTACTTATTTTATGTCTTCTCAAAAGGAATAGGAAAATAAGGCAAAAAGAGCTTCAGAGAGGGAGGGCTGGCTGGCTGGGCTGGGAATCAGAGAATCTGGGTTTTTCCATCCACTTTTACTAGACACACAGAGATCTGTTTTTCTCTCTTCATCTTTGAAAACCTCCTCCATCAGTCAGAGCAACTACTTCCCTATGGCTCTCAGGTAATTTTTTGTTTGATGGAAGATTCCTTTGTCTGCTGATTTTTAAGATTCGAAAATCCATCCTGCAACCCTCTCCCTTAGGTCAGCTGATAACTGGAGGGAAGGTATCAGGTATCCCCCAGGGAGGGTCAGGTGCCAGGAACTCGCCTGCCTGTGCAGGCCACAGAGGCCGTTCCCTCTGACCTTGCTGCCTTTTCTCTCCGGGTCAAGGAAAAGAATGAATTTCTCTTTTAGCAACTCTCTCCAGAGAGCAAGGCTGTGCCTCAATCAACCTTCCATTTCTCCAATAGCTCTCACAGGATCTGGAGTACAGTAGGCCTCACAAATATTTTATAAGTGATTAATGTTACCTGATAATTATATAATGCTTTAGAGTTTACAAGTGAACCCACTTTAATTTCAATTGCCTAGTATAGGTAATTTTTACTACTATTTTTCAACGAAGACATTGAGTCTCAGACAGATGATGAAAATTGGCCAATGGGGAAGGGAGCTAACTTTTATTATGTGCTGGGTTTTATCATTTCTATCTTATTGGTAACAAAACTGAGTCTCAGAAAATCTAAGTAACTGGTTCAAAGCTGTGTGAGTGTTATTACAGGGTTAGAATGAGACCAGCTGACTCTAAGTTCCAGTGTTTTTCACTGAAACATGTCTCTATGTTCTCAAGAAACTAGAAATGAAGTGTTCAGAGCTGAAATGTTCAGGGATATTGAAGGGAATTTGTCTCTTACTGTCCTTCTATTTGTAAACTTTCCTCCCTCTGCATCTCACCTGCTTTTCCCACAAATTCCTTTACCATCCTGGGAGCCTGAGCTGAGCTCTCTACCTGCCTAGAATCCTCTCTTTCACTCTGTCAGTGCATCAGGTACCTCCCCTTTGAAGCCTGATCATGTCACATTCATATTGTGTTATCGGCTGCCTGCTTCCCGCTGAGGGGCCTATGACAGAGGGACCCTGCCTGTTTTTCTCACTACCTCCTTAGTGCCTAATTCAGTAAATACTCAATAAAGATTTGTTGAATAAATGAATGAACAGAGTCAGAGAAGTAAAGTAAAGCAGAATAAGAAACAGCCCTGGTTTATAGTGCGAAAATAATCTTCCCAATTTTGAAAGTATCTCTTCTAGAAGGTATCGCTTCTGCTCTGGAACCGTTTCCCTCTTGATTCCTCTTAAAAGAAGTTGTTTGGGTTTTGGTGCTCTCTCAGGGGTGTTGGAGAATGAATGTCACTAGTCACCACGTGCCTACCAGAGTTGCTCATGCTACAGCTCAGAGGTCAGCTTAGCTGTCTTGTCTTCTGGGGCTGACTCACAGCCATGGTTTTTCCTCTCACTCATGCTGTGTCTGAGTGGAAGCTATAAGGCGTGGCAACTTCAAAGTCTTTGTCCAGAACTGTGACTCATTGATTGCAACAATACACTTTATTTTCAGCTTTCCTTGGCATTTAATTTTCTTTTGCTAATCTCTTATGGTTTCAAGAAAAGCATTATTCCCATCAGCAAAGCAATATACTAAAAAATTAAATGCATAAGCCACATCATGACAGTAGCTTTTTGCCACAATCAGGGAAGTTTCTTCTTAGCACTGTGAACACTTATGTAAGTTGTTCGCTGGCTAAGGTGGGAGCTGAGGGCGGACATCCAGCTTTCTCTCTACTTGTTCTTAATAGTTACAATGGCTCTCTTAGAATGTAGGGGTGGAGAATGTTGGCTACAGAGTGCGTGCAACCTTATAAAGAACAATCATAAGTGAACAGTTTTATCCAACTTCACCTGAGTTAAAACCTGAAAAACACAGTCAGATTTTGCTCACCTTGGGCTGAGAGTCCAGGCATGACATCCTTTCCTGTCTATCTGCTTTTTGATTCCTTGGTTCTGGAACCTAATCCCTAGGTCTGGCCACTTGGCAGGATTCTGCTTTCATCACCTGCCTCTTCAGATTCCTAGTCCCTGGCCAATTTTTTTTTTTTAAACTGTGTCTTGGGAGTCATACTCACTCCTGAAAGCCCTTTCCCATCGCCTCTGTTCTGACCTACCTGAGAACACTTTCTGCTCTCAGCAACCAGACCTGGGGCCGGGCTGAGGACTCTTCTTCCTTCCTTCTCTTCTGACCACGCTGACCCTACAGGAGACAAAACTAAAAAGCTGGCAAATCCTGACTTGACTAAGTGACTTAAAGTCATTCCTGAGCAGTGTCCACTTCCGATAAATTGTGAGACCTTGTCAACAACAACAAAAACCCAGATTATCCTTTCGTTCAAAAAAAGCCACTGCTCCCTTAGATTTTATGATATCTGAGAACTGAAACAAACCTGAAGTGAAGAAAAATGGGAATACAGTGTTTAAACATTTATTTCAATGTTATATAAATTTTAGGATTCTACTGTTTTTATCTGTTTTCAAGAAAATAAGAGTTATTCCATTTCAGTAACTGAAGAATCTAAAGCACATTTTTGTTCATTGTCTAAATCTACAGTTCAGGCTGACCCCAGAAGGCCTCTCTTTCTTTCGCACAGAATATGCAGGTAGAGACCCATAATCAAAGTGAGCTAAACATGCAGTTGGGGTCAGACAATCAGAAGATCTGACATCTTGAGGAGTCCCCAAAAGCTTTGAATAATTTTCTCTCAGGCTTTTGTTTCAGGTTGTCAGCAATCCCATTTAGAAGAGGAGAATATCATCATCTGTGTGTCTTGGCTACAAAGCTTATGGGCCACTTCAGTTTTGCAATGTTTTTGAACTAAATCAAAACAGAAGGTAAAACTGTTGTAGACAAATTTAGTTGTAGACTAAATTTGTTTTAACTTTTTACTTCATATTGGAGTATAGTTGATTAACAATATTTTGTTAGTTCCAGGTGTACAACAAAGTGATTTAATCATACCTATGTGCATATATCTATTCTTTTTCAAATTATTTTCCCAATTGTTACATAGTATTGAGCAGAGTTTAAATAAAACACAGACCTTGCTAAGGAAGAAGATGGCACATTGTACACCTGCCTTACCCCATTTTCTTTACAGTTACACTCATTTTCAAGGCAAAGGAGTGCAGTTGATGGTGCAGACAGGGTCTGGGAAGTCATTTGTGTTTCTTGAGTCACCACTTTGCCAAAGCACAGAATGCTTACACTTCATTTCTCATTTCTTGAATTCTCCCCATGCAGTCTTTCACCTCTGGGATTTTGCAACAAAAAACTAAGATCATGGCATCTGGTCCCATCACTTCATGGCAAATAAATGGGGAAACAGTGGAAACAGTGGCAGATTTTATTTCCTTGGGCTCCAAAATCACAGCGGATAGTGACTGCAGCCGTGGAATTAAAAGATGCTTGCTCTTTGGAAGAAAAGTTATGACAAACCTAGACAGCTTATTAAAAAGCAGAGAAATCACTCTGCTGACAAAGTCTGTATAGTCAAAGCTATGGTTTTCTCAGTAGTCATGTACAGATGTGAGTGTTGGGCTATAAAGAAGGCTGAGCACTAAAGAATTGGTGCTTTTGAACTATGGTGCTAGAGAAGACTGTTGAGAGTCCCTTGGACAGCAAGGAGATCAAACCAGTCCATCCTAAAGAAAATCAACCCTGAATACTCATTGGAAGGACTGATGTTTAAGCTGAAGCTCCAATACTTTGGTCTTCTGCTGCAAAAAGCTGACTTTTGCATCTTGGATCTTAGAAAAGGATATTGGAAAAGATCCTCATGCTGGGAAACATTGAAGGCAGGAGGAAAAGGGGGCGACAGAGGATGAGATGATTGGATGGCATCACCAACTCAATGGACATGAGTTTGAGCAAACTCTGGGAGATGGTGAAGGACTGGGAAGCCTGGTGTGCTGCAGTCTATGGGGTCACAAAGAGTCTGACACAGCTGAGAAACTGAACAACAATAACTCCACCCTCATGGTGGCAATAATGAAGATGATTTTGTGCACAAGAAAACCCTCCAAAATTTGCCCAAATGAATGGAAACAAGAACTACTTTTAATGATAATCCAAGCTAGTGGTAAAGAATCTACCTGCCAATACAAGAGACTAAAAGATGTGGGTTCGATCCCTGGGTTGGGAAGATCCCCTGGAGGAGGGCATGGCAACCCATTCCAGTATTCTTGCCTAGAGAATCTCATGGACAGAGGAGTGTGGCTGGCTATAGTCCATAGGTTCACAAAGAGTTGGTCACAAGTGAGCGACTGAGGACACAGCACAATAAAGAAAATGTGAGAAAGGTATGGAATATTCATTTGCAAAAAATTCTATAAAGTTGCTTTCTATAAAATATTGTTCTATTATGTACCAGATAGTGTATAGTAGCACGCTATGTATAAGATATTACTACCATTACTTTTTCAGAGAAGAAAAAAGAGAAAGCAAACATGTAGGGGAAATTATTTTAAAAGATGAAAAATAACCAGAGAGATTCAGTAAGAACAAAAAGCAGAAGTAGAAGTTTAAAATCTTGACTCTGCTCTTCCCTAGTTTCCCTTTCTGCTTTCTTCTTGGTCTGATTCTGTCCTCAATACCTCTGAGAAGCCCCCAGCTCTGCCAGATTCCTTGACTTCACCCATTCCCACCAACAGGGGGCAGCAAATTTTTCAGTTTTCCTTCTCTCATGCTGCTTCTACTACTCTATTTAATCCCACCAGACAGACAAACAACAGGAAATCAACTCTAACCAGATCTGGAAATGGGGGGATTAGGGCTCCCCCTTCTGTTTTTAGAGTGTAGGTACGTGGGGCTCTGAATCCCCAGGCAAAACTCTCAGCAAACAAAATTAGCCTTCTAGAGACCTTCTAGAGTAGACCAAAAGATACTTGGCATAGTGCTTTTCAAATTTAAATATTCCTGAGAGTTACCTGTTCAAATGCAGATTCCAACTCTGGAGGTCAAGGCAAGGTCTATATTCTGCACTTTTATTCAGCTCCCAGGTGATGCTGAGGCTGCTAGTCCTTGGGCCACACTTCGTGATTACATTCCTTACACTAGAAAGAGGTAGTCTGTGTAGTCTAACAATTTTTTTTTTTCTTTTAAATTCTCATGGGAAAGGCATGTGTTTTCTTCAGAACTCAGGGAAAAAATATTGCATTAATTATGGATTTTTGTGGTAACACCATTGTTTATTCTTTGTAAAGAAACAACTACTAAGTACAAGGTTGAAAATAGCAGCATTAACACAGATAGCTAGGTTTAATAGCTTATGCAGTGAATGGTGACTGGTGCCACCGGATTCGTGGTCTCCAAAGGAGAAGATTTAACTCTGGGACCAAAGACAGTCTCAGTCACTCAGAGCTTTGTGTAGATTTTCTTTAAAGAGAAAGTGACAGAAAAAGCTTCTGATATAGACATCAGGAGGGGGAAGGAGAGTACCCACCTCTCTAGTTTAAGGGGCCTCATATACTTCTCAACTAGTTGTTGAAAATAGATACAAATAATACCTCAAGGTTGTAAGAATTCCATCAAACCCTTTCCCAAGGCATACACCCTGAGATAACTTTGACACAAGATTAGCCAAGGAGAACAGTTCTGGGCAACTGACTCTGGGTGAGATATACTGTTGCTGTGTAATCAGGGGTGCCTCTTGAGAAACAGGTTCCCAGGCAAGACGTGTGACAATTATAGTCATTAACACAGAGCCTAAGAAAAGCAGTTCTGTGAGTAAGAGGTTGTGCTGTGTGATCATTAGCTTCTAAAGAAAGGCCAGTTCTTGGGCAAGATGCATTGTTGCACGAGGCAAAAAGAAAGCATGAGGGAGAATGTTCATCTCCTCCTTAAAGGGCTTTAGACGGCATGCCTAAGCTTTAACTCTTTCATCCCCCCCCCCCCCCTTTTTTTCTTTTAGCAGAATATGGTTGCAAGGGAAAGGGGCAGAGAATTCTTTCTGTAACTTTTTCCTGCTGGTAAGGGGCACAGACCCTATATTGTTTAGGCAACATATTCTCCTTACCCTCATACTGAGGATCTCTGATCCTGGGGCCCCAAGTAATAGTTGGAAGAGGCTGTGGCAATCTTAGGAGCTTGAAAAACCATTTGTAACTTAAATACCTCAAGCCGCTTAGATACAAAATTCATTATACAGTTACAGATATAAGGAACAAACTGCAAGACTAAGATGATTACGATTATTACAGTCGAGATAGTTTTCCACCAAGGAGAGCTTGTAAATCAAAATTGTATCTGTGACGAGAGTAGAACATCAGGGGAGTCCATTTTGAAGTGTGACCAGAATTTCTTCATCACCTTTACTTTGTCTGGGAAGCCATTGTACCCTTTAGAAAGAACAATCTAGACAAGTAGATTAAAAAGGCAGAGCCCAATAATTAGTAAAAGAATTATTGTAGTTAGCGGTCCAAGCAAGAGTAAGAATCAGGTCACATTGGTAGTAACTTTGATCCTGTTCTAGATAGAGTCAACACCTGGGCTGCCCTGTTTATAAGAATGGAGCCATTTGGCGTGTTCATACACATTTTGAATGTAGGTATAACAAACCCAGTTAGAAGTAGTTGGAAGAGTGACAACCTGAATCTTAACAAACAAAATAAGTCTTACCATTTCTTTTTAGAAGAATGAGTCTGAGCCCCAGTGTAGACAGCTGTTTTAGGGAAACTTATAGCCAGGTAACCAGTTGTCTAAGTTTTGTCCAAGTAGGCTTTAGCCTCTTATTGTTGTATTAACATATAAGCCAAAGTAGTTGTCACCATTAACAATTTCAGTGTTTTTCTAGGTATGAGAAAATGCAAGAATTGGGGCTCAAGAAATATTTACCTGAAAATATCTAACTATCTGAAGGCCTGTTTTGTCCATTTTCTTCAGAGCACAGAGTGAGTGTCTAATTTCTGATTTTCACCCTGAATTCTATTCAGGGGATGTTGAAGGTCAGCAGCTGTAGTGTCCATGATTTAATCTTTATAGAGGCAGATGGCAAGTGCCAATTTCCAGTCACAGGGCCCCTTTATGGCCATGAGTTTGCCCATGGTTCGGAGGGGATTTCAAGACCGTCTTGTCCCACAGTACTGGGAAGGCTCATTCCCAGTTCTGTTGAAGATTTCACTGATAGGTCACTCAGTGTGCTGTTACTTGACCAGGCCCTGTGAGTAGCAAAGGTCTCTGGACCACACTTGTCTCACTAGTTTGTTGGTCCAGGAAAATATTCCCTTTTGTTGCTTCTTCTCATATACAGAGCCACACCATTATAATTATGAATTTCAAATGTAACTGTACACCATCATTATATCAGTGGCTCAGTCACACACTTGATAATGTAAGGAGCAACACTTTTGCAACAAGCAATATAGAAAACAATATAGTTAGTAGTAACAGTAAAATCATAAGCAAGAACTTAAGTCAAGAACTTCCATTAGGTATAGCTCAGTGACATCTCCAGGTCATCTGACTTAGTTTGTTAAATGACTCTGGCCTATTGTTAATCTCCTGGTTGTTGATCCTGGAGCATCTGATCTTTATTCAAAGACTGGTTACTGAGATAAGCTTTATAAAAAAAACTCAGAGTGCCTTTTTAAATAACTTAATTAAACCTCTTACCAATATAACATAACCACAAGGAACTGTCTCAGAAGTGAATCTTAGTATATACAGACCTTAATTAACAAAACTAGAACTTTAGTATTCAGTGAAACATAATATATGCCATAGGCCTGACATCAGTTGGGTGGATTTTTCTTTTAGAGCTCCCCAGTATATTTTGAGGTTTATATCTGATAAGGCTCTGATTTCTGGAGAGATGAGGCAGAGAGAAAAAAGTTATAACTTTACCAACAGGTGTAAATCACTAAATTTAAAAGTCATCTAGATGCCCATCAGCAGACAAATGGATAAGAAAGCTATGGTACATATACACAATGGAATATTACTCAGTCATTAAAAAGAATACATTTGAATCAGTTCTAATAAGATGGATAAAACTGGAGCCCATTATACAGAGTGAAGTAAGCCAGAAAGATAAAGACCAATACAGTATAATAACGCATATATATGGAATTTAGAAAGATGGTAACAATAACCCTATATGCAAGACAGAAAAAGAGACACAGGTATATAGAAGAGACTTTTGAACTCTATGGGAGAAGGCGAGGGTGGGATGATCTGAGAGAATAGCATCAAAGCATGTATATTATCAAGTGTGAAACAGATCACCAGCCCAGGTTGGATGCATGAGACAAGTGCTCAGGGCTGGTGCACTGGGATGACCCAGAGGGATGAGATGGGGAGGGAGGTGGGAGCGGGGTTCAGGATGGGGAACACATGTAAATCCATGGCTGATTCATGTCAATGTACAGCAAAAACCACTACAGTATTGTAAAGTAATTAGCCTCCAACTAATAAAAATAAATGAAAAAAACAAAAACAAAAACAAAAAACAAGTCAGCTTTTTTCTAATTGCACATGCAAAAAGAAACAATTCTGCAATTTCAAAAAAAGATTTCATTTTAACCAGTTTTCTCCAGAGTCTAAAGTTTAGTGTCAGAAATGTCATCTCTCCTTTTTGTAGTTATAGTTCATAGCTAAAAGTTAAACCAGAGTGTGTTCAAATTGGCTCTGATGACAGGGGTGGACTGACTGATAAGGTGTTGACCCAGCAGGGATTGTCTCTCTGGGAAGGTGAGGTCCTCTCTTAAAGCAAAGAGAGCCTGTATATACTGGCCTTTCTAGGCTCTGCGGATCAAACATATGCTAGTCTTTCAATACACAATTCAAAGGGGTGGTTCTGGAACTGCTAGATCCCATCTGTAAGAGAGAAAAAAGCGGTACCAAGTGCTGTGGCTTTTTTCTACTGGAGGCGTCCCTCCCCACTCCAGATGGGGCCAGAGACAGGTATTCCACCTAAGCTTCCTTCCTGGCCAGAGTTAACCCGTCTCTTACTGACACAGGTGTCCTACCGGTGGAGGTATACCAGGGGTAGACCTGATGGCATCCCAGATTGATGCCCAGTTCCCCGCTATTAAAACTTTGACTTGATTTCCCCTTTTTCTCTGGTGCCTCCTGGGGTGGAGCAGAATAACCTTCCAGAATGTCTCCCAAGCTAAGACTGCTAGGGGGAAACATCTTTCTTCTGTATGCTTGTGCACATTCCCGAGCATATTCCTGACTGCAGTAGAAATGGTAAGTCATAAAGGGATGAACAAAAACCTAAGATGTCCCATCTGAGTGTCATCACACCAGTTTATGTGATAACAAATGAAGTGATGGAGAGCTGGCCTGAGAGGGAAAAAAAATAATCTTTCATGTTCATGGTGTGTCAAGGTCAATATTTCTATTCCTGTCCTGCAGGTTGTACAAAAAGAATATCTAAGGAATTGAGACAAGAGCCACTGGAGGGCTTTCTCTGGTCCTCTAAGAGCTAGCACTACAAGGGAAGAAGCCTGCTGAATTTCCAATCTGCCCAAATCTGAGGTTCCCTGAACTGTGTCCTCAGGAATCTCATGCTTACCAGTAATGCCTCCATCCATATAGTCTGGAGGCATAGCCATGATAAGAACTTGCCTCTGGGTCTCTGGGGTCAGGATGATGATTTCCAGTCTGAGAGATGTCCCTGGAGCTAGAGCTCCCTAATGTGTTCCTGCCTGCAGTGTCCTGTAAAACTTGGAATGAGGGTTTGGCTAGCAAAACACAATAACAGCATGGATTGCGAATCTCCTGAAAGTCTACAATCTGGCACACTAGGTTAGTAGCTTTAATTCCCCAAGCAGTTGTGAAATGGTCAGAGAGACCAGAAAAGGCTGACCAGCAAAAGAAGTTTGGTCTTTATGCTTCTGAGTTAGTAGAGACTTTACAGTAAAAGAGCAAAAGAGCCTCAGCTCTGAGTATTCTTACCTTGTCTTGAAGATCCTGGGAAAGCCCCCAAGATGATAGCTTATGCGGTGAGCAGTGAACAGTGTCACCAGATTCGTGGTCTCTAAGGGAGAAGATTTAACTTTGGGACCAAAGACAGTCTCAGTCACGCAGAGCTTTGGGTAGATTTTTATTTAAAGTGAAAGTGACAGAAAAAGCTTCTGACACAGACATCAGAAGGGGGCAGGAGAATAGCCACCTCACTAGTTTAAGTAGGACCTTGTATACTTTCCAACTAGCTGCTGAGAATAGATAAAAAGAATACCTCAAGGTTGTAAGAGTTCCACCAAACCTTTTCCCAAGGCATCATCCTGAGATAACTTTGGCACAAGATTAACCAGGGAGAGTGGGTTCCAGGCAAAGTCTCTGGGCAAGATAATACTGTTGCTGTGTCATCAGGGATACAAGTCTTGAGAAATAGGTTCCCAGGCAAGATTTGTTTCATCTCTCCATCTTCTCTAAATTCAAAGTCAAAGCATTTATTCTTTTACCATTACTTCTCCTGTGACATGTCATTTCTATTTCCTAAAGTTGGTCTTTTCTCTTTAACTAGCTGGGCATAGATAAGGTTTCAGAGTTCATCCCCCATCCCACAATTCCTAGCAAACTACCTTGAGCCAAGTTTTCTTGAATAACTTCCCATTGTAATTATTTCAAGAGTTTGGGCTGCGGCTTGCTTGAAAATTCCAGTGAAGGCCCTGCTTAAACTGAGATCTCCTTTCTTTATTCCTTGAAGTGAAGTGTTAGTTGCTCAGTCATGTCTGATGCTTTGCAACCCCGGGGACTATAACCCACCAGGCTCCTCTGTCCTTGGAATTTTCCAGGCAAGAATACTGGAGTGGATTGCCATTTCCTTCTCCAGGAGATCTTCCCAACCCACGGATCGAACCCGGGTCTCCCGCATTGTGGGCAGATTCTTTAGTGTCTAACCCACCAGGGAAGCACCCTTTATTCCTTATTACCTATCAATTCTTTTTTTTTTGTCTCAATTATGGCAACTTTCTTCTCTCCTTTTTTCTGTTCTCCTAAAATGCTAGGCAGTAATTTTTTAAAAAGAATTATTAGTATGTATCTTTTATTACATAGCCATTTTAATTTTTTTTCTATTAGAAAGTAATGAGGGTCTTTTGAGTAGGGATTCTTCAGAGTCATATAACTAGGAAAAAGGAAAAAATCAATCAGTTCTTTAATATGATCCTATAATTGGTTATTAAAGCACAATAATTTTAAGGAGAAAATGTGCAATGAATGATACATTTTTAGCTAAGATCAAATTCTCATATTATAAAAATATTAAGAGCATTTTTAAAACAATGGTTATGAAAACCTGACAAATGTTTTAAAAGAAACTTTTCAGGAAGCACTTTATCTTCTTAACAAAGAATAAAGAATTTTTCCAGTGTCATAATTTATCTTAAATGTCATTATATCACATACATGTTTTATCTCCCTGAGGATGAGTTATCATAATATCAACTACAGCAATGAGTCACACACTGTAGATTGCTTGTTAAGCAGTGGATCAAGCCAAAATATTAAAATCCCAGAGTCTAAGGATATGTTGAAATTTTCTACCACTTCTGTTTTCAATTATAAATTTTTATTGGCATTCATCTTTAATCCTGTACTGTATTAATTATGTAGAAGCAGTGGTTACATGGTTAAGTGACTGGGCTTTGAAGTTAGGCTTCCTGAATTGAAATCTCAGCTTTGCTTTCTACTGGCTGAATGGCCTTGTGTGTTAGTCGCTCGGTTGTGTCCGATTTTTTGTGACCCCATGGATTGTAGTCCGCCAGGCTCCTCTGCCCATGCTATTCTCTAGGCAAGGATACTGGAGTGGGTTGAATTTCCTTCGGTAAGCTATTAACCATCTCCATGCCTCAGTTTCAACATCTGTAAAATTTAAATTGTACATGTAGTGATTAAAACTGTGTCTAGGTCAGAGTAAGAGTTTAGTAAATTTAAATCCATATTAATTATGGCCTTCCTCTGGTGTGTGGCAACTGCTTGGACACTATTAGTTGCCTATCCAATAGTCAGCCTCCTTCTCTTTCTTGCTGGCAGAACAGAAGTCAGAAATATCTGAGGCTTCTTTCCCCAAGGCTCCCTCATACTGGGGCACTGTGATCCCAGTCAATAGTCTAAGGAGTAGTCTCCTAGCAGGAGAGAGAGGAAGGAGAAGGAAGTGGTGGTGTTGGGATCATTCACAGAAAAGATTTTCCTGCCTGAAAAAGAAGAGAAATGTCTACAAAAAGCCTACCCTTCTTTCCTGTAAGGGACAGTGGTTGGGAAAGTCTCTGTGGTCATTAGGTGAAGAGGGCAGCCAAAAAGTGAGGTGCAGCAGAGCTGAAAGGTAGAAAGAGCCGAGGTCGCTGATGACACAGGTGACAACTGAGCCGACCAGGGAGTGCCAAACTCCAGGCTTCTTACTGTGTAAAGTAAGTGCTGATTCTTCAAGCCATCATTAGTTAGGTATCCAGTTACTTCCCACCAAAAATCTTGCAACTGATAAATGTTCTCCAGAAAATAGCAATGTTGATGTTCAGTCACTCAGTCGTGTTTGACTCTTTAAGACCCCATGGTCTGCAGCACGCCAGGCTACCCTGTCCTTCACCATCTCCCAGAGTTTGCTCAAACTCGTGTCCATTGAGTTGGTGACGTCATCCAACCATCTTGTCCCCTGTTATTCCCTGCCTTCAATCTTTCCCAGCATCAGGGTCTTTTCCAATGAGTCAGCTCTTCAAATCAGGTGACCAAAGTATTGGAGCTTCTGCTTCAGTATCAATCCTTCCAATGAATATTCAGGGTTGATTTACTTTAGGATTGACGGGTTTGATCTCCTTACAGTCCAAGGGACTCTCCAACACCGTAGGTCAAAAGTGGTGTCTGATGCTCCTTTTTCCAAGGCATTTCTAAAAAGTGCAAGTCAATGTTTGAAAACGTGTACAGTAAGAGGTTTAATAAGCAAATGTATGATATTCTGATGAACAAATTAATATCATTTTCATTTCCTTGAAAAAAATTTGTCCAAGTGATTTTCTTTTCTGTACAAAAGGATCATGTTGATTTCACTAAGCTTGCAGGGAAAAGATCTGTTTTAAAAATGCCCATCCATAGCAGACAAGCCAAAAAAAAAATAATTAAATCAAAAACAACAAAGTTAATCATTTAGCTTTTTTAAGCTATTCTTAAAGCATATACTAACCATAATATAGTAACTATGCCAATTTCATATTTGTATCCCTGAGTTACTAATCTTCTGCCTCCAAAGACCACATTCTATCTTCTTATGAATATTTTTCTTCATATTTGACACCTGGGGGTCCATTATTTTTTGAGTGTTCTTGAGATAGTTAACTAACTCTCCTAATTTCTAATTATATTAGTAGATAGATTTTGAAATGGTAGAATAATAAAATAACATCTGTACTCTCTGTTACCACACAGCATCTTTATACCATTAGATTGAAATTGCTTCTGTTCATTAAGAAAGTTCATGTCTGAAGACGTCAACTTCTGCGGACAGTATCTGGGTGAAAACTGATAATCAGATCCAGCAGTCTCATTCCTTAGTATTTACCCAAAGGATTTCAAAATGTGTGTCCACATAAAAACCTGCACATGGATGTTTAGAGTAGCTTTATTCCTAACTGCCAAAATTTGGAAGTAACTGAGATGTTCTTCAGTAGGTGAATGCATAAATAATCTATGGTATATCCAGACAATGGGATATTATTCAACACTAAAAAGAAATGAGCTATCAAACCATGAAAAAAACACAGAGGAAACTTAAATGCATATTACCAAGTGAAAGAAACCAATCTGAAAAGGCCATACACTGTATGATTCCAAATATATTAAAAAGTCCAAAATGTGGGAACAGTGAAAAGATCAGTGGTTGTTAAGTGTTTTGGAGGGGGGGGGGGAGATGAATAGGCAGAGCACAGGGGATTTTTAGAGCAGTGAAAACATTCTGTATCTTACTATAAAGGTGAGTACATGTCATATATTTGTCCAAACCCATAGAATGCACAACACCAAGAGTGAAACCTAATTTAAGCTATGGACTCTGGGTGATCATGATGTGTCAGTTGAGGTTCATCAGTCATCACAAATGTTCCATCTGGTGAGATGTGTTGCTGATGGAGAAGCCTATGCATGTGTGGGGCAGAAAAACATATAGTGTATCTCTGTTCCTTCCTCTTAATTTTAACTGTGAACCCAAAAGTGTTCTAAGAAAATTAAGTCTTTAAAAAAAGAGAGAGCTAATCATTCTAATTTTATATCATGTGCTTTGAACCTTAAAACTATCATTGTTTATTAATACTGCCTACTTATGGGAAATCAGGATTTATTAAGGTCAGGGCTATGTGTTCTACAAATAAAGTAACTTGCTCAAGACTTACAACTAGAAAACATGAATGCAGATGGAATGTTTTCAAAGCCCGTGCTGCTAATCACTATGTTACTGTAACAATGCATTTCAACCTTATCTCATGCTTATTCCCAGCCTGATCTCCAGTGGTTTCAGTTCAGTTGAGTTCAGAAGCTCAGTCATGTCTGACTCTTTGTGACCCCATGGGCCACAGCATGCCAGGCCTCCCTGTCCATCACCAACTCCCGGAGTTTACCCAAACTCATGTCCATCGAGTCGGTGATGCCATCCTACCATCTCATCCTTTGTCGTCCCCTTCTCTTCCTGCCCTCAATCTTTCCCAGCATCAGGGTCTGTTCAAATGAGTCAGCTCTTCACATCAGGTGGCCTAAGTATTGGAGTTTCAGCTTCAACATCAGTCTTTCCAATGAACACTCAGGACTGACCTCCTTTAGGATGGACTGCTTGGACCTCCTTGCAGTCCAAAGGACTCTCAAGCATCTTCTCCAACACCACAGTTCAAAAGCATCAATTCTTCTGCACTCAGCTTTCTTTATACTCCAACTCGATGATCCAGCGGATGTTGGCAAGTTGATCTCTGATTCCTCTGCCTTTTCTAAAACCAGCTTGAACAAGTTAGTCCCAAACTGGGGTTGCTGCATTTCCGAATGTTTTCTGGTAAGGACTTCCTTTCAACAACAGGTAGTATGTTGCCCAATGTTACAGACTATATATTTGTGTTCTCCCCAAATTCATATTTAAGAATGTGATGGTATATGGAGATGAAGCCTTTGGGATATAATTAGGTCATAAGCATGGACCCCATATTATAGAATTAGTGCCGTCATTAAAAGACACATGAGAGAGCTTGTTTCCTTTCTCTCTCCTGGGGGGACAGGATCTATCTGTAAAGTAGGAAGAGGGCTCCCACAAGGAATGGAATCAGCTGCAGTCCATGGGGTCGCAAAGAGTCAGACATAACTGAGCAACTGAACTGAACTGAACTGAAATACAGACTGAGAGGAAATATTCATATTATATTTGATAAAAGCACAAATATAAAAGACTCCTACAAATCAGTAATAAAAAGATTAACCCAATAAAGGTGGGCAAAAAACTTGAATTACACTTCATAAAGATATACATATGGCCCGTAACTATTAAAACAATGCTCAGTAACATTGTTAATTATCTGGTAAATGCAAAATAAAATCACAATGAGATGCCACTTCATATCCATTAAAATAGCTTAAAAAAGGGTGACTATAAAAAATATTGGCAAAAATGTGAAGCAACTGGAACTCTAACACATTGCTGGTACAATCATTTTGAAGATGAAAATAGCATTTTGTTATAAAATTAAAGATATGTATATCCCATGACCCAGCAATTCCACTTCAAGGTAAATAAATGAAAACAGGTTCATGAAATGCCTTTTACAAGACTGTTTGTAGCAGAATCCCAAACTGCAAACTACCTAGATAGCTATCAAGAGGAGAATTGATAAATTGTGATAAATTCATATAACTGAATACTACTCAGGAATAAAAGGGAACAAAGTATTAAAATATGCAAGAACATGAATGAATCTAAAAAACATATATATTGAATGAAAGAAGCCAGACACAAAATAATATATAATGTATGATTGCATTTATATAAAGACCAAGGATAGGCAAAATTAACCTCTAGTGACAGGAATTAGAAAATGGTTATCTCAGTGTGCACATAGGTGGTGAGAAGGAGTGAAGGTAGTTTTGGCTGATGAACTGGAAAGGAATACAAATAAACTTTCTAGGTTGATGTAAGTTTCTAAATCTTTGTTTTAGGTAGTGGCTTTATCAGTGTATCTGATCATCAAAACTCATGTTCTGAACATTTAATATCTGTTTTGTGCACTTTATTGAATGTACATTTTAACTCAGTTTAAAAATGACCTGTAGTGATCAGGAAATAAGTAGTTATTAAAGGCAAGCCTTTGATGAGAATGGCAGAAATGAAGAACACAAACATTATGTGGTGGGTTTGATCTTTATCACTGTATTAAGGGGCTTAAAGAAAAATGCAATAAGCTCAAGAGCTGGATTGGATCCCTGGGTTGGGAAGATCCCCTGGAGGAGGGCATGGCAACCTACTCCAGTATTCTGCCTGGAGAATCCCATGGACAGAGGAGCCTGGAGGGCTACAGTCCACAGTGACGCAAAGACTTGAACACAACTGAGTGACTAAGCACAGCACAGCGGTCAGGAAGGCTTCTGTGATTGCCTAAAAACATCACTGTGAGTTGCTGGGATGACATGGAGGTGTTGGTTTAATCACTAAGTCATGTCCAACTCTTGCGACCCCAAGGACTGTAGCCCACCAGACTCCTCTGTCCACGGGATTTCCCAGACAAGAATACTGGAGTGGGTTGCATTTCCTTCTTAAGGGGAACCTCCTGACCCAGGGATCAAACTCACATCTCCTGCATTGCAGGTGGTCTGTTGCATTGCAGGCAGATTCTTTACTGCTGAGCCAGCATACATATCTAAATCAAATATTAACACTGTGAAGAGCTGAGTTACAAAGTAAGTTGAACAAACAAACTTACAAGGTGAAAAATTAAGGCAATGACTGAGAAGGAGCTGGATCTTGAGAACTGTAGTGAAGCTGTTTGGATAGACTTAGATAATTCTGTCATCTTGATACACAGACCTTACAGAGCTTTGGGCTTTCTGAAAAACTCCTCCTTCCCTGTCTTATGAGGCTGGTCCTGTCTTTTTAGAAAATTCTGAAATAACATCGGCTGAGGAATTTACCTTCTTATAACTCAGTGTTATCACTTCTTTATCCTTCTAAACCAGTACCACCCAGTAGAAATACGTGAGCCATATACATATTTTAAAATTTTCTAGTAGCCACATTAAAAATAGTAAAAATAGTTAAAGTATAATGATATATCTTATTTAATTTCATGTATTCAAAATACTATCATTTAAACATGTATTCAATATAAAATTATTAATGTATTATTCAGTCCATTTTAGTCACTCAGTCGTGTCTGACTCTTTGTGACCCCATGGACTACAGCATGCCAGGCTTCCCTGTACCTCACCAACTCCCGGAGCTTGCTCAAACTCAAGTCCATTGAGTCGGTGATGCCATTCAACCATCTCATCCTCTGTCGTCCCCTTTTCCTCCCGCCTTCAATCTTTCCTGGCATCAGGGTCGTTTCCAATGAGTCACTTCTTCACATCAGGTGGCCAAGTATTGGAGTTACAGCTTCAGCATCAGTCCTTCCAATGAACATTCAGAACTGATTTCCTTTAGGATTAACTGGTTTGATCTCCTTGCAAGTAAGGGACTCTCAAGAATCTTCTCTAACACCACAGTTTAAAAGCCTCAATTTTTCAGTGCTCAGCTTTTGTTATAGTCCAACTCTCACATCCATACATGACTACTGGAAAAACTAGCTTTGACTAGTTGGACCTTTGTTGACAAAGTAATGTCTCTGCTTTTTAATATGCTGTTTAGGTTGGTCATAGCTTTTCTTCCAGGGAGCAAGCATCTTTCATGGCTTGAAATGAAGCGTCTTTCATTTCATGGCTGCAGTCACCATCTGCAGTGATTTTGGAGCCCCCCAAAATAAAGTCTGTCACTGTTTCCATTGTTCCCCATCTATTTGCCATGAAATGATGGGACGGGATGCCATGATCTTAGTTTTCTGAATGTTGAGTTTTAAGCCAACTTAATATGTAAAATCAGTGTGTATTTTGCACTTAAAGCATATCTCAATTTGAAATAGTCACATTTTAAATGTTCAATAGCTATAGGTGACTAGTGACCTCTGTATTCTCCATATTGAACCAAGGTTTCTTAATGTCATCACTACAGACATTTAGCCTGAAAAATAATTTTTTTTTTTTTTTTTTTAAATGTGAGGGCTGTCCTGTTCATTTAAGGATGTTTAGCAGCATCCCTGGCTTCTACCCACCAGGTGCTGGTAGTACCCTCCCACAGTTCCAGTTTTGACTCCAAAAAAAGAAAAAAAAATGTCAAGAACCACTAGTATAGATCTACAGAGTTGGCTCTCAGTATATTCTAGGGCATAAGTAAAAAGTCTGGCCTAGGAAAAGGCTTTCACACAAAACATAGCAAGAATTTGCTTATTCGTGCTGGCGGAAACCTATTGAATATAATAATGAATTCCAATGGTGTTGGAACAGGCATGAAAGAATACAATTTTTGATGAGACAAAAATGTTTAATGACTATACTTTACCAGAGACCATAGATTTATCATGAGCATCTGGGGTGATTCTAAAGATTTTCTTAGTCTTTTGGTTGAAGCCTGGACTCAGTGGTGGCCTGCACTTAAATATAGTTGAAATGCTAGAACTCTCTCAAGATGTTTTAGAGGATTGATTTAAATGATTTAAGGAGATAGGATAGTTGGAACAGGTTTATCATGTGTGACCCAGTCATCCATCTCCAAATATGTCCTGAAAAGGCCCAAAAGACCTTCTCTTCACTAATGCATGGAGAAAATAGTGGGGAGGAGCGCCAGAATCCTTTCACAGCACTGTAGCTGCTATCCTCTAAGCCCAGGGATGAAATTAGGAGATAACACCATTTAATGGGGTCCCCAATTCCCTAATACACATAGTAGAATCCAAAAATGGCAGAGGTCAAATGACCACACTTAACCATCAGAGATGAGGTAGTTGTGGTTATGGTGATAGGCAGGAGTGCCAGAGAAGTAATTATAGTCATTTCACTGAGAGGCATCTTTAGCTGTGGATAATTGATCATGGTGTCCCCACAGCGAAATGGATGGACAATCTACATGATAATGAAAAATTGATAGATACGATGAAGAGAGTCCTAAACTTCATCACCTTAATGGAGATTTACAATATCTTATCATTGGCTTCTTAACTCATGGCTATTAAAATAGGAAGTCCAGTTGGAAGCTTTGGAACTGCCTTTTCTACAAAAGGAGTAAACCAAAAGCAATACCATATTCCTGGGGAAATTCTAGTGATTAGTGCCAAAAGCAAAGACTCAAAAAATGCAGGGTGGTGATTCTCACCACACTCCCATTTAATTTGCCATTTGGCCTGTGTAGAAGATGAATGGGTTGTCTAAAATGTTGATTCCTAGCAATTCCTAGGAGTTAGATGCAATTCTTAGCACATAATATGCAGATATCACTCTAACAAATGTCTTTTACTCATCCTAATATGCATGGAACAACTGAAACTATTCAGTTTCATTTGGAAGTGAGAGAATGAAGGAGAATTTATTTATGTAAAGCTTTAATAATTCTTTCACTCCTTCTCATAATTTAGTGTGCAGGAACCATGATGATTTTATCACCTTATGGGACATCACTTTTGTCTACTCTATTTACGATAATGTACTGACAAGATCCGATGATCAGGAAATAGCACATACCATAGATGCCTTGTGTAGTAAATTGTCTCCCATAGATGCTATGGACCTTGACACTATCTCATTCAGAGGTGGAATCCCTCACATTTGGCCTGACTCTCTTGATATATTTTAGATAACAAAATGCAGCGGAAGCGATTCTGTGTAACTTATGTGGCCATAGATCTGCAGTTTCTGCCTTTGTTGCTTGGAACACTTACTCTTGGGATACAGTTGCCATGAGGAAAACTCAGGTATCACATAGAGAGCCACATAGATAGAGGGGGAAGAGGTCTTAGCCTCTCAAGTGAACCCACCAAGTCACTAGATATATAAAGTCATCATGGATAGCTCAACTTCAGCTACAGTCTGGTTGCAACTTGGTGAGAGACCCCAGGTATTGCCACATGGACCAAAAAAAAAAACACCCAGCTGAACCCTGCCTGAAGTTCAGAACAAATAAAACAGTGTTGTTTCAAACCACTAAGTTTGATAAAACAACAAAAGAAAACTAAAACAAATTGGAAAGAACACATATGATTTGGGGGTGAGGTGGAGGGTGGTTTAAACTCTGTGACAATTCAGAGTTCTGATACCTCACTGAAATTTCTGGGGTCCAAATGGTCTGGGATATATTTGCTTATTCTCTCAAAATGAAAGTAGTTTCAATTTGCATTGCTTTGGATCATGATGTTGTATTGGCTAGGGTCACCCATTCAGCTGTATTCACCTGGGAACAAGGCTATGACTTGAAAGTCAACTGGCCCACAGGTCTAGCACCTCAGGTGAGAGGCTTAAACAGCTAGGATATGGCTAAGTCTCCTTCCTCAGCAGGGTAATTTGATTTCTCATATGGTTTCCAAGAGAGGAAAGCAGAACCTTCTAGGTCTCCCAAGGCCTAGGTCTGGAACCAGTCTAGGATCACTCTTTCACTACACTGTATTGTTCAAATTCAAGAGGAGGGAAAATAGACTCCATTTGTGACGTGTGTACAGGCCTGAGAATTGTTGGGAGGCCATCTTTGGAAACAGTTTATTGTACCACCAAACTATTTTTTAAATTGCTTTTTTATTTTGCTCAGTATTTCTATTCATCAAATATCTTTAACCTATTATTTCATTGTTTGCTATTTTACATTATAGTGTACATTTGGTGCCATGAGGGGGGAAAAAAAAAAAACAAACATAAATTTTATCCAGCACTGCCGAGGGGGAAAAAACAAACACATAATTTTTATCCAACTCCATATTGTTGGATCCTACACACAAATGTCCCACTAATGAGTTTAATGTTTATTAGGCATTTGATGTTTTAAAATGCTTTATATCAGAGGTTTGCATACTATGTCCCATAGGCCAAATCTATTCTGGTACTTATTTTTGTAAATAAAATTTTATTGGAGCACTGACAAGCCAAGTGCTTATATATCTTCTATGGCATCTTTTCTGCAACAGTGACAGTTAAGTATGACAAAGGCTGTATAACCCACAAAATTGAAAATATTTACTGTGTGACCCTTTACAGAAAAAGTATACTGGCCTTTGCTTTAAATTATGCAGAAATCCTTGGCAGATTGTTTCACAGGTGGTCAAGTATTTAATGATATTTGGGGAAAGTGGGTTTTTTGATGGACTGGAATGTTTTCCCATTATGTAAAAATGGAATAAAAGATATTTCTATCCAAAATTTCACTATCCAACCAGATTTCAGGGAACAGACTAGAGTCAGATGATGAGGGATGCCATATTTACTTTACCTGGACAATTCAGTTAAATAGGTCAATTTAAGAATCTTATGTAATCACTTTGAGATTTTTGTGAATGTTTCCTCTTGAATGTTTATACAGGTGGTAAACAACAAAACAACAACTTATAATACCAATACAATTTAAATAAGTATTTTTCTTAACAAAAGCCTAACCTCTGTGTACAGTTATTTTTCTATGACAAGTTAGCAAAGTTAGTTAGAATCCTAGTTTAGTGCTAGAAACGCCCCAAGAATTATGCTTCTTGGGCTTCCCAGGAGAGGGCTTCCCAGTGACTCAGTGGTAAAGAATCTGCTTGCTAATGCAGGAGACATAGGAGACTCAAGTTCAATACCTGGGTTGGGAAGATCCCTTGGAGTAGGAAATGGCAATCCACTCCAGTATTCTTGCCTGAAAAATCCCATGGACAGTGAAGACAGTCCATGTGGTGTTGCCAAGAGTCGGACAGGACTGATACGAATCATGATACAGCCTATAAGCCATGCTGCAACTAGAATGTATCCACAGCTGCTAGAGAAAGCCAATCTGTTCTCATCCCAGCTCAGATAAGGTTCACCAAGGGGGTACATAGAATGATGAATACGGATTCTAATGCTGGGATTTTAACCTAGCTGTACAGTCTGAAACAAAAGCTTGTGGCGCAGAAAGCGCTTCCCAGGTAGTGCTAGTGGTAAAGAACCTGCCTGCCAATGCAGGAGACATAAGAGAGGGGGTTCAATCGCTGGGTGGGGAAAATCCCCTAGAGGAGGGCATGACAACCCACTCCAGTATTCTTGTCTGGACAATCCCATGGATAGAGGAGCCTGGCAGGCTACAGTCCATTGGGTGGAAAGGAGTTGGCCATGACTGAGGGACTGAGCAGGCACGGTTGCCTCAATTTTATTTGTCTTCTTTTTTTCAGGTGAGAAGACTAGCTCAGAGAAGTTGACTTGCCAAAGGTCATGATCCATCAATTACGTACTTACAAGTGCAGTTCCTACTGCTTTTTAACATTAGCATATATGGAAGTTAATGTATTGTGAACTTGTGCTGGGGTTGGGGGTGGGGATGGGGGAAGCATTGTTGGAATCATCAACGGAAATTGTTCTTTAGTGAAACCAATACGTGGTATGCCACGGTTAAACTACTCAGTTGATAAGTTTATTTGTGAACCTAATGTGATGCCCACGATTTTTAACGTTAGGTTGAAGCGCTGGATAACTTTTTTGTTTTTTAACTTTTCCAAGTAGAATTTTGCCTTGTTCAATTTATAAACGTATCAGCAGGCTGTAACACCGATACAAATAATCTGAGACCCGAGAGACGGCTAGGAGAATTACCTCGGATAAATGGCTTTTAGCTGTTTACATTTACAGTGAACTTTCTTCAAGTCGCGATTGCCTTGGTTTTTTTTTCAAATTTCCCCCTTTAAAAAACAAAAGGAGGGCACTTTTGATGATTCAAGCCTACTGTCAGAAGATTTGGAATGCATCGGCCTTATTTCCCTTTCTGGGTGAACTCAACAGTTAAGACTTTCGGTAACTATACACAAGTGCTACCCTTCTCTTAAAACAAAGGTTGGGGGTGGGGGAATTTACCGGGAGAAGCAATTCAGAGACAGGACGCCTCCCTCGTGCCCCGCCCCCTCACTCCTGACTACAGCAGCCGACGCCGGCGCTCGCTTTCCTGAACTCGGCCGATTGGCTGCGCCGCTGCGGGCCCGAGCGAAGAGGCGGGGCGGCCGTTGCCAGAGAAGCTGCTTGCTGGTTACCAACTCGAATTCGCCTGCGTCCGGAGTCGCGTCCTTGCCTTCCTTCCTAGCTTTCATCCACTGCACTGCCCCCCGCATCCTGCTCCCTGCTGGCCCACCCAGGGCTGGACAGCACAGGTATGCTCGTCAGGGTTTGCACCAACGTTCACCAAACGTCAGCCTTTGGGGCCCCTGCGGACCCAGTGGCGGCCTGACGTCACGGCGGCGTGATGACGCAGTGGTGGAAGCGACGGCCTGCTTTTGGAGGGGAAATCTTGGGCTTGCGCGGCGGAGGGTCGGTTACCGCGGGTCGCTCTAAGGGTCCCGGGTTGGAGCCGTGGCTGGGGCCGTGGCCGTGGCGAGTTACGGAAGTGAAAGGCCCTCGCGTCCACCCAAAACTAACCTCAGCCCCTTTCTGCCTCCACCTCCCACTCGCAGCCTGGGCTTGGGAAAGGCAGCGAGGAAGGGTGTGGTCCCTGGAACAGCCTGGCAGATCTTAGCGAAGTGGGCTTGTCCAGGACGGAGACGTGATCCAGACGGCCCTGGTAACGGCAGCCCTTCTTTAGGAAATACTGCCCCTTCACATATTCGGCTGATTTTGAAGTGCCCGCTATATAATACGCCAGGCTCTAGTAGGCTCCGGGGCTCCTTTAGTAAAGAATACTTCAGGCCTCAGGAAATAATTCCTTTTTCAGTGTCCTAGATTTCCACTCTCTATTCTTTAAAGTGTATGGTTTGGACAAGTCACTGACTTTCCTGGTTTCAATTGCCTTATTCGTAAAATGAGGGGGGTAAGCCACTTTCGAGTGGTTGTAATAAGAGATTTAAGTTAACCAGTGTCAGGTTTTGAGTAGGTGGTCGGTAAGTGGTGCTTGTTTAGTGAGAAAACCATAGCCAGACTTGGCTGGTGTTGGGGAGCAAGTATGGCAAAGACATTTTCCCTAACACTTCACACACAGTTAGGTTTCAGGTGTTTTTGAATGAATGAGGGCTTCCTTGATGGTTCAGTGAATGAGGTTCTTGGAGTAGTTTTAAGTACCACTTGGTTAGTTATGGTTTAAAGAATAGACTGCAGAAAGCCTGTCTACTTTTAAAATGAGTTTAATACCCTCCTGCTTACAATAAGATTGTCATGGTCATGTTTGTTATGATCCTTAACAGCCAGGTGTCCATTTTCTTCTCTCTTTCTTCTTATTTCAAAATTGATGTGTATTAGTAAGGTAGTTTTGCATCTGAAACTCCCAAAGGTATGAGAAAATGGCTTTGTTTATACCGCTGCTAATCACTGCTTAGTTTGTGCAAATGATTGAGACCCTAGAAGCTGGGTATAGCAATGAGGTTAACATAACATCTATTCCCTTGGGCACAGTTCTGTTGGAAGTCAATGATGGTTCCCCTGGGCCCTGGCTTAGTAGAACTCAGTCAGTTTTTTACTACATTGAAGATGATTTGTAATAATTCTGCAAGAATGATTTTTGAAAGAATTATTTTGAAGTTGAGTTGATTCTGTTACAGATAACTCAGAATGAAAAAATAATATGTTTATTTTTGAAAGTTTTTTTTTGATGTGGACAGTTTTTGAAGTTTTATTGAACTTGTTACAGTGTAGCTTTTGTTTTATGTTTTGATTTTTTTGGCCAGGAGACGTGGGATGTTAGCTCCCTGACCAGGAATTGAACCCATACTTCCTGCATTGGAAGGTGAAGTCTAAATCACTGGACAGCCAGGGAAGTCCTAATACACACTTTTAAAAGATTTTCTTCAAACTGGTCTAAGTTAATTTTTGTATTTAACGGGATAAGCAGTCATTTTCTGCAACTTAAATGTTGAGCATCCATTCAGATGGTCATGAGTAAATAAGGGGTTACATTTGATCATTTCCACACTGTTCTCTTGCTTTTCCTGTAGTCTAATTCCTTCATTGTTTTCCGTGGTGTTTTGTTTGTTTGTTTTAATCACCAGCAGGAGCAACTTGTGATTTTTAAAAAAATTTTTGTTGTAAAACATTGTTGAAATTTCATCTGTCTTGGGACCTATTTCTACTCTCTTCCATATGCCTAGTCTATTTTCCAAAACACGACTGGGTTTATCTTTAAAAGATGCACTTCTAATCTGGCATTCTCCTGCTTAAAATTATTTAATGGTCTGTCTTAACCTTTTGGGAAAAAACTCAAGCTCTTGAACTTTGCATAGGATTACTGCTTTCATGTGTCCAGTCAGTCTCATCTTTTGCCAAGTGCCCTTTCAAATCATGTTCTGCCATGATTCCTTGTTCTTGCTGGTACTTTACTCTCTATCTGGAATGCCTTTTTCTTTTCCCTTTTGCCAACCTCAGATGTGTTCTGCTGGACTCTACTGCGGATTCATCTCTGGGAAGTCTCCCAGGATCCTGCTCGTTGCTTTCAGAGTACCCAGTGAGTCCTTATAACCTTCAGCACACTGGATTTTAGTTGTCTGCTCTCTGTCTTTTCTGGGACTTCCTAGGTGATGCTAGTGGTAAAGAACCTGACTGTCAATGCAGGAGACATGACACATGGGTTCGAGCCCTGGGCCAGGAGGATCCCCTGGAGAAGAGCCTGGCAATCGACTCCAGTATTCTTGCCTGGAGAATCCCATGGACAGAGGAACCTGGCAGGCTGCAGTCCATAGGTTTGCCAAGAGTTGGATACAACTGAAGTGACTTAGCACGCTCAGAGTCTTCTCTCAAGTTAGACTTGTCTGTGCCTTCAAGGAGCTCAGTCTTACTCATCCTTTATTTCCTTGTACAGAACAGTTTTCATTTTTAAAATCTAAACTGAATTTATAAGAGTATTATTAAAACACTTATACAAGAGAAGTTTGTATGTTACTTTCAGCTCTGTAAATTCTTACGTTTTAGTAACTGCTGGCTTTTGATTCAATACTGAGTTCTACCACTTCCTTACTTATAAACTTGAGCAAGCTATTTAACCTTTCTAAAACTTGGTTTCTTCATGTGTAGCTTTGGGATGTTAATAGAAACTGTGCAGGGTTTTTGTGAGGTGTTGTTATAAGGTAAGTTAATGTTCTGTTGATAAATGGCAGCATGTCCTCATGCTGTTCATGTGTTGAAGGGAAAGAAAATGTTTTATTTTTATCTGATAAAAGAATACTGACTATTTAGGGTGAAATGGTACTCTGAAGACTTTGGTCCAGTCTTCTGGGTAATTGGGTTCTCTATGAGGCTTGCTTGATCTCTTAACTGTTTCAGGTTGAATAATAAATTATTTGGTCACCCTCACTTATATATTGGAACCTAACCTATGCCTCTCACTGTATTATGTAATTTTTGAGGGTAAAGGGTGACGAGTATATTGCCCTCACAGATTTAGTAGCCATTTAAAAATATTACCATTTATAGAGCAATTAAATTCTAAACTGTGTAATTCTGAAAATATTATTAGATATTTAGGATTCTTAGTGGACTGAATCAGTCAGAGGAATATTTTGAGAAGGAGGGAGGACTTGTGTCTTGAAAATATGTATGTATCCTTTATTTACAAATCAGACACTCTTCCTGTCAACTTTTTTCTCGATATTATACAATCTGCAACCCTTTTATTTTTAAATTCCTTTATTCATTGGACAGAAGCATTATCTAATTTTCAAAGTTAATCTCTATATCAAAAAAATGCTTTTTTGCAATTTTGATAGCTTTCACTCATAAGATCTGTTTTCCATCTCTGGCTATTTTTACTCTGCCTAATTCCAAATACCTTTTTTTTTTTGGCTATGGAGTCCAAAAAGCTATACAATTACTTCTAGTAAACTTTTGACTAGTGTTTAGTGAGGGAAATGAGTAACATTTCTGTATCTAGTTGCTGTTCTTTGCTGAATATTTCATAGTGAATTTTTCAATATAAGCTGCATGCTTTTGTTTAACGCTAATGGGAACTAGTTTTCCAAGGGGTAGTATTTGGCAAAACAAAATGAAATATGCAAGATTCATATGCTTTTTTCTTCAGGGAGATTAGTTTTGAATGCATATTTGAAGCTGATTAGTTTGTATAGAACAATGTAGGTGCTATGGAAGGTCATGGACTGTGATCTTTCCTTTCTGTGATCGTGGCAGCATCATGGTCCCTGAACAGCCATCTTTCAAATGCTTGTTGTTGGCCAAAATGGAACATTGTTTAGTGAATGTAGCTGGGTTGCCAGAAACCCATGACTACTCCTGGAAAAGGCTTTAAATATATGCCTTTTGGGTAGAAGACTGAAAGTCATTTCTATATAGGAAATTTAATTCTTTAAACATTAAAAATATTTTAAAATGGCTGTTCTTTAGGGATTTGATCATTAAAAGTGTGTGTGCCAGAATATGTGTCTTTGTTTCACCACGAGCAAATTGGACAAAAGTTTAATACATTTGTAAATTGGCAGTTTATTCTACACAATTGATGACATTTCCTTGTGAAATATCTGCTTTTTTTCCATGCAAGAATACATTTGGTGCACCAAGATGATAGCTTTTTTTTTTTTTTTATAAAGGCAAGACTTTTTATGTTAAAGAAAATTATTACATTTTTCAGCATACATATGTTTCTGCTTATAGTATCATCACAACACAAAAATAGTGGAGTACCTTGGAACCTCTCAACAATAATTTTGAGAACTTCCTGTATTCCTATATATTATAAGTGAATAATCCTACATTCGTTTCCCACAAAGCCAAGCAAGAACTTATTTAAAGTACTAATACCAAGCTGAATCTTTTTTAAAAAATATTTCTTTTTCTTTATTTATTTGCATGCATTGGGTCTTAGTTGCTACATGTAGGGTTTTCGTCGCTGCATGTGGGATCTGTAATTGAGGCATTTGGGATCTGGTTCCCTGACCAGAGATTGAAGCCAAGCCCCCTGCATTGAAAGTGTGGAATCAGCCACTGGACACAAGGAGTTCTCAAACTGAGTCTTACCTCATAAAATGTTTTCAATACATTGAGGATCCTTATCCTCTTACACTGATTTGTAAACTTTTGTTTTAAATATATAGGCTATTGTTCTTTTAGTGATCCCCTAAAAGATGAATCAAGGGGTGAATAGTTATAAAAAGCATCAGTCTTGATTCATCATATTTGTAAATTACGCCAAGCCTTGAGCCCTCTCCTTCAGTTATTGCTTAGCTTTTACAAGGCTTATAGGTGCTGAGGATTCTAGTAAAGAAGAAATTTTTCTTGAGATTCCGTTGTACAGAGAGACAGATATTTAAACAAGTTAATGGACAAAAGATAAGTACCAAAACTGAACAAGTGAGTAGATGATAATTTCCTTGATTGCAGTGACTTATCCAAGCATATTCGTTTTCATCTTTAGCTTTGGTTTTTCATTTGATTTTGTATATTCATGAAAGAAAGTGAAAGCGAAGTCTCTAAGTCATGTCTGACTCTTTGCGACTCTGTGGACTGAGGCCCACAAGGCTCCTCCGTCCGTGGGATTCTCCAGGCAAGAATACTGGAGTGGGTTGCCATTTTCTTCTTCAGGGGATCTTTCCAACCCAGGGATCCAACTCTGGTTTTCCACATGTGGGCTGACTCTTGACCATCTGAGCCACCAGGGAATGCCTGTATATTAATATTTTAAATTTTTTTCTGGACTACCAGTAGCTCAAAATATTGTTATGCCCTAATAATAGATGTTGCATATTTGTAGCAGTCACATAGATCATCTTAGACTATATGTATCTTATTCTGCATTTCCATTTTGACATGAGTTGCTAGTGTTTAAAAAATATGAGCATGCTTTCATTGGCCTATATCCTAAATATCTCTCTGATGTAGAGAACCTTCAGACAAAAAAGAGATACATTTTTTATAGACATTTTAAATGATTTCTGAATTGCTAATTAAATATTGTGAATACTTTTCAACCTTTAATTTCACATCTATCTAAAGATTTGAAAATTCTTGAACATATGTATTTTATGATACAGAAAATTAAAAATAAATTATAAGGAGCTAAAGTATCTCTGTAACAATGCAGAAGACCTTAAGTATGATGTTTGATTTTGTATAAACAGAATCAGGGAGACACATTTCCATATATTAGAATTGTGAAAATACAGTCTTAATGATTGCCAAACCACTAATTCATTACTTAAAATGGAATAGCTTTGAAGAAATTCATAAATGTCATAAATTTACAATTCACATTTTAAAATGACATCTCCAAATTTGAGAGAAAACAATTAGATTATTTATTAAGACTTAGATGTAATATCATCTGTCCATTCAGCGTCACCAAAGAATATCCTAGATTGAACTTTTTTAAAGAATAGGATTTATTTGTAGAAATAAGTGAATTTAATGTTGAAAAGTCTACTTTTAAAAAAACCTTTATCTTTGCAGCTACTGTTGCCAAATACTTTTAAAAGTATCTTAAATTTTTACTGTTATAGGCATGAATAACATTCATTTCTTGTTGACTAGATCTAATGAAACTGAAATTGATAGTTATTCTATGACTTTTATGTCCATTTTCTAGTCTGTTTGGATCAAGATATTTTAATACTTCAAGAAATAGACTAATAGTAATTTCTACATTCTTGTGAGTATGTAGAAAACAGTGACTTTTTGGAAGCTGGCAGTTGACAATTGTTGAATGATTGTGCTATGCAATTTTGATACTATTTTAAATTAGTATCACAACGAGTAGCAGCTATAATTTGAGTTTTGTCTGTGAAATATTTTTCTTTTATGCGTCTTTAGGGTTTTTATCTTATATGGTGATAACAGAAAAAAATAATCTACTGAAATGTTTAATAATGAAAATATTTCCTAGGTTTCAGCTTATGTGGAGAACTTGCTGTGGAAGCCACCTATAAATCCATTTAATTTATGGAGGAGACTGCAAGTGATGGAAGTCATTCAGAAGAACTCTTTTCCCATTTTGAAAGTAGATCAGAAAAAGAACATTTACCACAGGATGCCAGTGAAAGTCATCTCAGCTGGTATTCTCAACAATAGCAGGGGATAACTTAATTTTCTTGATTTCAGGGTTTCATATTTTGTCCATATTGTAAACTATTTGAATCAAATATAGCATTCTTTCAAGGATATCATCTAACAGTCTAGGAATTGATATTTATTTAATTTGATTACAAAGTACTCATGTAGCAGAATATGGCTATTTTGAAATTTTAATGACAGCAATTAAAATTGAAAACGTTACCTATAAAAATTTATAAAGTGTATACCTTTTTACCTAAGGTAAATGAAAATATAAATACCATGTAATAGTGGAAATATAGTTCATGAGTACTAATTCACTGTCATTTGGTATATTGCTATGTAACAGATATCTGTCATACTTTGCTTCTTTGGTATGGGGATGCACTTGTTTTTTGTATGACTCATTGCTCCCCAAAGTGACAATCTTAAAATACCGTGATTGTTGCTATGGATGGTATAGTGCAGCTTCTAGTTATAAATGAAAATAATGTTTGGTCATATATAATTATTTTTGACTTTCTGTACATGGTTTCTAATAATGATAATTGTCTTTTGTAGCCAGCATTCCTTAGGCCCATCATTTTAAGCCAGTGGTGCTTAAGAACACAATGTATTTCTTAGAGACATAGCCTCTAAGATGCCTTTCATTGTTATTGAGCCATTATATTATGTTCCATAGAAGAGAAGTGGTGTCAATTAAAGAAAGACACAGTGCTTTCTTGGAATGCTTGGAATTTTATTTATAAATACTGTAAAAGCCCCTTCAAACTTATACATAATTTTTGTCCAAATGACTCTGCTCATATAAAGATTAAATAAAATAAATTAGTGAAGGTTTTCTCAAAGCTTCTTTATACTCAAAATCCAACTTCTTTGAGTCACTTTTTAACTCAGAGTTCTCTCTGCTATTAGGAGTATTAGTGAAATGGTATTTCTTAGGCACATCTATATCTGAAATGAAAATTATTGGTGATGGGCTCTTACTTACAGTATACAGCAAGCCTACCTTGGAACTTGCTTCTAGAATGTTGCTAAACATTCTTACTTCAACAACTCCTTCAAGCCCTCTGTGTGACCCGTCTTTGCTAGAGATTAAAAAAGTGCTATATGCCATCTCTGGGATAGTCTTCATACTATCTGATGCTCATTCTATAAGTTTTGAACATGTACAGGAGATAGAGCTCAAGACGGCTTCCAGACTGACAAAGATTAGTAAGAAGCATCCCTATTTCGGGACGTAAAAGTATGAACTTCTTGTTCCCCCCAAGAAATGCATCTTATAGTGATACACAGTGGTGTAGATAAAACATAACCAAGAAAGCAAATATTATCAGTTTCATTTTAAATGATAATGTTTTATAAAACCAAATGTGAAGAATTTTTAGGTGTCTGGAGCAGTTTAGTTTTTTGTGTGACAAATGAGTTTAGCTTACACATTCTTCTGGAGGAATTTTTTTCTGAAGACCCATAGATTTCAAGAAGGGATTGGAAATAAGAGCTAGAAAGTCAGATCTTTTGTTTTTAGACTAGGGAGAAGGAAGGGAAGAAAAAAAAGACACACATTCACATAAATCATTTTACAAACTGAAGAAGAGATGTTGAATAATTATCAAATAGCACAGTGATACATTGCTGTTGGTAGTCTTCATATTTTATACATCTTAACATTTTAGAAACTGTCTTACCATTTATAGTTATGTGTAGGAAAAATATGGAAGTATAGAAAAATTCATACATTGTTAGTGACAGTTCAGTGTTAAATTTTGCAGAGCAGTATATGGAACTGTAATACTTAATCAAGCTATGCTTAGTTTGCACAAAAAGTATAACAAATTTATGTAACAGTTTTAACTTAAATTTTCTTTGTGCATATCTAACTAGCCTAAAGCAGGACATCCAAAATGAGAAGACCGAATTGGAAGCATTGTTTAAGGAAGCCGAGTTAGCAACTTGTTCTGCAGAATTACTTCTGCCATTATTTAAGGACACCATTGAAGAGATTAGTTTTGAAAATGTGAGTATTTGACTAGTGAACATCTAATAAAATGAGGAGCTAGGATAACATTCAGAATGCATTAACTGAGGTCTCATATCTTATAGTAATTATGCTCACACACTGGTATTTGATATAAAAAATGCAAGTTTATCGGTGTTCTTTTTTCCTATGTCATTAATTGCAATTCTTTTCATCAAAGATAATCTCAGGAATGCACTTGATGAGAGGCCGAGCTAGAAACTGTGTACCTCAGTGCTTGACTTACCTGGAGTTGAACTAGAGCCAACTTCTCTCAAGAGTGAATTTAAAATATTCTGAGAGATGAAATCAATTTTCTATAGTACTATGTGGAATAAAAACCTCTATTCTAAAATTACAGTGTACTAAAGTTTGAGTTAAGGGCAAAAAAATAGATTGTATAATATTAGTTTTATTATAATAAATTCCTGAAATATTTTAGGTTTTAAGCCCTTATTTTGATTTCATTTTACTTTAGTGTACCAGGTAACAAATACTATTCACTGCTATAAACTTGGCAGATTTTCCTACTACTATGTGCAAAAGAGGGCCTCCCTGGAGGCTCAGTGGTAAAGAACCCACCTGCCAATACAGGAGACCTGTGTTCGATCCCTGGGTCAGGAAGATCCCCTGGAGTAGGAAATGGCCACCCACTCCAGTATTCTTGCCTGGGAAATCCCATGGACAAAGGAGCCTGGTGGGCTCCAGTCATGGGCTCCATGGGGTCACACAGAGTTGGATGTGACTTAGTGACTAGACAACAACACCAAGTGCAGAAGAATGATTGTTTTTTCTGGGAAAAAGTATTCTTTGCCAATAGTTGCATTACATTTTAGAGTGTCTTAATGCAATGTCTTAAAATGTGTTTGTGGCTCTTATATTTTGTCAGGCTAACCTTTCTGCATCCAATTTGAAGATTTCTAAACAGATGGAAATATTAACAATAGAATTAGACACTTAAATGTGTAAAACAAACTTAAGAACATCTTCTTAGAAAGACAGAATACCAACAAGTAAGAAATACTAAGCACTATTTCAATAGTGATATTTCTCACTTGAAGGGTATATTGGTTCTTGAACTGTAGAAATTAAAATATTGGTATATTTGAAATGGAAATGATTCTTGCATTTTTGTTTGAAATGGCAATCATTAACCCCTACTTTCAGTGTTTCATGAGTAGTTTTACATGAAAGCAGCATATTTTATAGAAAATACATTTTTCTTTTCAATCTCAAGAACTTTCATTTTTTGTTTTACTTGATTTCAGTTGATTACTGTAAAAAACTCTTGGAATTTAAGCTCTTGTATTCATTTTATTTATGCATTCATATATTCCTTTCTTAACGGTTTTAATGAGATCTAATTCACATACCATACAGTTCACTGGTTCAAAGCGTGCAATTCAGTGATTTTTGGTATATTCACAGAATTGTGTAGTCATTACACATCAGCCTTGGAGCATTTTTGTAACTACAAATAGAAACCCTTAGCCCTTTAGAATTTTGCTTCTCATCCTCATCTACCCTTCCTTTATCCATTATCTGCTTTTTCTGTATCTGTGGATTTGCTAATTTCACATATTTTTTATCAAGTGAGTGAAAGAAGCTCAGTTGTGTCCCACTCTTTGCAACCCCATGGACTATACAGTCCATGAAATTCTCCAGGCCAGAGTGGAAAGCTACTGGAGTGGGTAGCTTTTCCCTTCTCCAGGGGTCTTCCCAACCCAGGGATCAAACCCAGGGTTCCCACATTGCAGGCAGATTCTTTACCAGCTGAGCCACAAGGGAAGCCCAAGAATACTGGAGTGGGTAGCCTATCCCTTCGCCAGTGGATCTTCCTGACCCAGGAATCAAACCAGGGTCTTCTGCATTGCAGGCAGATTCTTTACCACCTGAGCTATCAGGGAAGCCCTGATATTTTATACAAATAGAATCATATGGTATGTGTGACCCTCAAAGTGAATAAACATTTTCTGCATTCTCATTTAAAATATCTACATGGAATTCTTTTATTGATTTGCTGTAATTCTTTGAAATATTTCTTTTTGCTAGACTTTAGATTGCTTATAATTTTTACCTGTTTACAAACAGCGTTGTGGGCCTCCTTTATATACAAGGTTCTTATGATTTTTATGTCATGAGACATTATTTAGAAACTAATTTTATAAATTGTGGACAAAAATTGATTTGGAACACTTAAGCAAAAATCTTTCTGGTTTTTAACTTAAAAAAGCTGAACTATGCATAGTAGTTGTCCATATTAATTTCTTTGGAAGGCAGCTATGGTCACCACTATATGCTGCACCACATTAGTTTCTTAAGTGATGCTTAATCCACTTTCTGCTGTTGTGTAGAGAAATATAGCTTGTGAACACTGATTTATAACTTCTTTTTTCCACAGAGAGGGGAAAGTTTATCCAACTTGTTAGAGAAACTAACTGATAATGAAAGTGAAAACATTGTAAGTCTTTTATACTTGGGAGTCTAGTTTTTTGAATTTTTTTGTTTATATGCTGGTCAGTTTTATAAAATTAGCCAACATTACCCAAGTTGTGATATTCTAACTTTTACATTATATTTATTGAAGAATCTTAAGAACAAAGTACTTGAAAAGGAGACCTATATCCAAGAACTTTCTTCTTTGTTTCAGAATGAAAAGGTAAGCAAATTTTGAGCTTAATTCATCATATTTTCTAAATATTGACTCCTTCTTTCTCTTCTTTCCATGCTAGCCTCCTGTTTATCCTCATAAATAGACACAAAGTTTTTTAGGTTATTTGGACTTTTCCCCCAGTTTTATGTATCAAATATAGCATCTTAATTTTTTAAAGTTGTTTTTTCTTTTTAGATTTTTATGATGCTTCATTCAGGGTACTTGGCATAAGTCAGGGACCTATGTATAAATATATATTTCAGTTTTAGTATAAATTAAGGTATTTCTGTGTTTGTAGGATCATTTTAGACATATCCATGATTTTACTTAGGAGGATAGATAGGAACTTGTAACAAGAGATAATTAGGAGTTATTAAATTAAAAAGGGGAGTAGGAAACATCCCCTTGATTTTATATAAAATCCATTTGTAATGGGAGTGTTGTACTTTGCTCTTTAGCAAATTTTTAGATCATATCCAAGTACTGTGAAGTTTAATATTGTAGAGAAATACATTAAATAACACATTTTTGTTTTGTTTTCTCTTATAGGCAAATGCTTTGAAAGCAAGCCGTTTTTCACAATCAGTGAAAGTTGTACATGAACGACTGCAGTCCCAAATTCATAAAAAGGAAGCAGAGAATGATAAATTAAAAGAACACATAAAGGTTATAAATACTCATCCATTTTTATAGTTTTAAGTGCTAAAAGTAATGAATGACAATATAGTCTTAATTCTGGAATTTAGTGGATTTGAAAGAATTTAAGTGTTGCCTTGGGAAATCCATATTTGAGGTAAATCTTAACATTTCTGGTCTTTCTAAAGATTTGGCTCCAGATCCTAATGTGAAAATGCTGTCTCTGTTTAGTACCGATCTAGGAAGGATTTGTAAAGATTGAATTACTTAAAAAAATCTCTCCTATTATTAGTTAAATTATATTTATTTGGAAAAGCTATTAAATATAAGAGAAAATTAAAATAACTTTAAAATACTGAAGTTATTAATATTTGGCATATGGTCATCCCCTTTTATGAGCCTATAATGTACTTAAATACTCTTGCACTTATTTAATGAGACAATAATGTTTATTATATTGTTTTTGTTACTAATGATAATAACATTAAGATTAGGTAACCTAGCATTGGTGTTTAGATAATCAAGTAATCTGTTATACAGCTTTTTTAGCAGGGTAATTAAGAGGAATTCTCTGGTTTAAACTGCATAGTTTAAATATTCTTGTGGAAGCCTCACAGTCACTCTTTAAGGTGAGAGTTCTAGGTTGCTTTGGTATGACACAAGCTAACTGGATCTACTGTCATTTTTGCCAAAGGAAAAGAAGCAGTGCTGCCACTTTTGAAAGAGAAGTGTACAAAGACAAACCCCATTGAGTGTGAGGACTTCTGTGCGGGAATTCTGTTTGCTTTTATCCTCCTGAATCATGGCAGATGCCTGTAGCCCAGGCACATGTTTTTCACGACTGCATATCAAGGGTTGTTTTTTGCCCATGAAAGAGACATTAAGCAGACTTATTTGAGATATAAATTTTGTCTTTTGTCTGCCTTTAGGTGCTTTTTAGCACTTTCCCCCAGAGATTCCCTGTGTTCTTTGCGTCTGTGTCTTAGGGCACTGGAGATGAACTAGAGTTGAAATGTACTGCTCTGTCATGGTAAATATAAAAGAATACATGTACTTTAACATCCCAGATTATCTACTACAATTTATCTTTTCTTTTTTTTTAAATTATGTCTTTAAATAGCAGTTAGGAAGTTCTTGAAAATATTTTCTTCAGTTTAAAAATGAAATAGTAAAATTTTTTTTAAGTTAAATTAGACAGTTCCTTTTTATATTCATGATATTTAGGAGAGCAAATATAAGGCTATAAAATCCTAAGATTTTGCCATCACATTCACCTGTCTGATACTTTGAGTTGACCGTCTCTTATAAAATTCTATTATTTAGAAATAATTAGAAGTTGAATTAGCTCATGGATTTTTTTTACATTCCTTCTAACACAGTTTTGGAATTTATTTAGGGTTGACAAGTTTTTTTTTTTTTTTTTTTAACAAATGTGTGCACAGTGAACTAACTAACTCAGTTTGCCAACATAAATCTCATTAGTACTGTTGATGACTCAACAATTATATTAGGTCTTTTAAATTTTTTGGTTATATTATAATTCTTTGAGAACTACCTTAAAGATACTTTGAACTCATTTTTCTTTCTAGATCTTTAAAATATGTCAATTAGAGTTAGAAGATTTTCACATTTTAGAAGAGACAGAATAATTATCTTTATAATACACTACAAGTATAATTCTTTGGGAAGAGGAAAAGGCAAATAGTTGGTTTAAAATATATATCCGTTCATTTGGCAAATGACGGTGAAGGGATTATTTTGAAACTATAAAAATAATTTGATAGTTTCAGCATACTTCCTAATAGTGGTTGAGCATGGGATTTGATAATCTAGTAGAAAGTCTTGTGGATCCATGTTCAAAAAAAATCTATTTCACCCTGTGTTAAGTGTGCCTGTCATTCATGATGTGATGATGACACCCTGTGGTTTCTTAGAGAAAGTACAGCTGTTTTTCTTGGGTTGGGGAGGGTTCTTCCTTTCTCTCAGCCGACTTAATTATATTGCAATTTGTTTTCCCCAGCTACTTATTAAAATGGGGTTTTTTAGTTTATAGAGATTTTTAAAGACACTTTAAGAATGTTTTGCTTCTTCTCTTAGTTTGTGAAGTTACTTTTCAAAGAGATCAAGTCTTTAGATCCTGTTTAAGATGTATCTCTTAAACTCAGTTTTACTGAAAGTTAAGTGTAGTTTTTTTGTTGATCATAAGGTAGAAAAGCTCCATCTTTTACTGTAAATTCTTTGAAATTTTTTATTAAAATGATTTTCCAGGAAATGAAAGACTAAAACTTAAATTCTTTAATAATTTTGCATTCTTTTCAGAAACACAACTTTTAAGAAACATAGAAATGTTAAAACCTTAAGTCTTTAAGGTCTTAGTTAGTACTCAGATGCTTTAAAATACAAAGTTTTAAGATAATTTGAAATGAAAACATGAGTTATCGCACTAAATCATATTCATCATCAAACCAACCTAATATTCTGTGTTAAGTTATATCCCCAAGAGATATGTAAGGAAAGTTATGTCAATTAACATTATCAGACTCAGTGAATAAAAACATGCCTTACCTTTGGGTAAAAAGATAACCAAACATCTTTTTGCCCTTAATGACTCTTGCTGATCTGGTAGTCATTTCTCAAACCCTGTGTGGTCTTAGAATAATAGCTTCAACAAATAGCTTACTACTTACTGGGCAAAGTAGCACTTTTATTGTCTTGATGTAACTCTTTCAAATGTCAAGACTTCCCCCTTAATTCTAGTAAATTAAAATATAGCAAATAAGTTTTTGTTTATCTCGTTTATACTCTTCATGATCTATAGATTTTGATTATATAGCCTTTAAGCATTTATAATTTGAACTGGAGTCCTAATATATTTGGGGAGCTATTGATTCCTTTGAGCTTTATGTACCTACTGTTTGAATTGTCTCTGGCTTAATTAAATTTTTTTTTTTTTTTGATTTGCAGTAACTAGTAAGTGCTGTATATAATATTCTAGATGTGAAATTTAAAAAAAAAATTCTAGTTAATCAAAAAGGTTTTAAGGGAATTAGTGTTTCTGCCATAATCACCAGTATTAGCATCTTCAATAAGAGTAGTATTAGTTTTATATAGGTTTATACATTTTAAATTTGCACTGTATAACTGGTTACAAATAAACATTGGTGAAATCACCTTTCTTCACTGTTTTGCTTTTTACTAAACTTATTAGTCATTTTGATAAATTCTATGTGGACGATTACTTACATGTTTTAACAATGTTTATGTCAACATTGGCATTCTAAAATAACTTAACTACTGCTGATATTTTTTAGAGCTTAGAAACCCAAATATCAGAATGGAATTTGCAGTTGAAAAAGAGTAAGTACGAGGCTGTAGCAATGAAAGAATCAAGTAGGCAAAAAACTATTGCTCTGAAAAAGGCATCCAAAATTTACAAACAAAGGATTGAACATTTTACTGGAGACATGGAAAACCTTACTTCCCAAATTAGAGAGCAGGTGAGTTATATACATTCTTCCTTAAAGAATTGTTTTATGTACTTAGTTTATGTACTTAACTTCGTAATGCTTAGTATAATTATCTTGTTAGAAAATCTTTACTCATACTAATTTTGCTTTAGTCTTTATTTTGAAAGATTACATAAAGTGACAAATTTGCCTGTTGAATTACATCAGCGTTTCTTTGGGACTTTATTTAAAGGATATGTAAGTCCTAAAGCATCTGTGATTAACTAAGGGTTGTACCACTTCATACATACTCACCCTTGGAAATTTACATTGCATATTAACTTTAAATTAAAGTACATTAACAAAGGCTCTGAAAAGGCCTTCAACATCAAGGAGGGTATTGAATTCAGAGTTTTCCACCACTTAGTTAGCTGCGTGAATTCTTCTATTCACAAAGTAACTCTTAGAACTGATTCTGAGGAGTACCAGTTTGGGAAATGCTGATTTGTATTATTAGACCATATGACTTTATTCAATAATTCACTTCACTTAAACTCCATAAATGCATTTAAATACACGTGCTGATGTAAACCCACCATGTGAAAGTTATCTTTGGGTTTATTAACACAGTTGAAAATTGACTTAGTGCTTTGTTTTTGATGAATTGTGTTTATTCGATTACCAAGTAATAAAATATTTACTCCTTTTAAGTACCATTGGTATCCCACCTCTTAAGAACTTAGATATGAATGAAATGAAAACAGACTTGCATAAAAGCTTATATAAACAAAACAACCTAATATTTTATAAGCTCAACTATGAACATTAAAAAACTCTTAATATTTAACCTACATTCAGAAGAATTTAATTAGATAAAAGACTTGAGGACTAAGTGCAAAATCTGTAAGGCTGAAGGCCTAGTTGAATGCCTGAAAATATTCCTGTGTGTTAAAAACTAATTGAGTCATTAACATTCTTGGGATTTTCTTTTAACTAGCACCATGTCACTCATGCCCCAGATCATAGTATAGGAAGACTTTGCCCCTTGTTAGCCTGGTGACTTTGGGTAAGGTACTTAACCTCTCTAAGCTTTAGGTTCTTTATCTATAAAATAGGGGATGATAATACTGCCTGTCTCATATAGGAATAAATGAGAAAATATACGTCAAATGCAGTGTCTGTCAGACTGCGTTTTTGCCACGTTAAGCTCCTTTCTATTCCTCTAATGCGGGTAGTGTGTTTGTTTCACTGTTCTATGTTGTTGCTGGCTGTAATGTTCTTCTCAGGTTCTGTAATAGCTGATTCTTTTAAAAATCATTCTGGTATCGTTTTACTTGACATCTCTTCACAGGGGCCTTCCTTGACTACTCCTTTTGAAATAGCCCCACAACAGTTAATCACATCAATGTCTTAAATTTTTTTCTTAGCCTTATTTTATAGGCAAAATTTCTAAATATCTTAATTTATATTCTAATATAATTGCCCAACATATCCTTCATAATGCATATTAATATTCATTTACATGTAATATAAAAACAATACTAGTCTTTTTTAAATTAAAAATATTACTGTAAAAATGTAAAAAAAAATTGTCTCGCACACAGTAGATGTTGAATAAACACTTGTTCAGTGATAGGAGAGAAGGAAGCACCCAATAAATGTAAACTGCTCATATCACTACTTCTAAGTCTTCTTGTTAGTAATTATTGGCACTGTTGTCATTCTAGTGAATTTGTTTTTCTTTAGAGAGGGGGCACAATGGCTACAGCTCTTTAGGTGTATTTGTAAAGAGTAGATTCATTTGACAGTTATTTGTTGAGAGTCAGTAGGGTGATCTATACAGAATAGCTTGGCATACAACTATCATATGACCCAGCAATTTCATTCCTGTGTATTTATCCAAAAAAGCCCAAAAAGCTAATTAAAAAAGATATGCAGCCTAAAGTTCATAGCAACATTATTTATGATAACCAAGATATGAAAGCAACCTAAGTATCCATTAACAGATGACTGGATAGAGAAGATGTAGTGTATACACACAAAGGAATATTACTCAGCTATAAAAACTGAACTTTTGCCATTTGCAACAACATGGATGGACTTGAAGGGTATTATGCTAAGTGAAATAAGTCAGAGAAAGACAAGAGTTCAATAAATATAAAGGGAGTTATTTTCAGTAATTATGAAATATTTTTTGAAAATAGCTCCACTAACATCCTTAAAATGTTAAGTTGGAACTGTTATTATATGCATATAAACTAATAGTATTATAAAGTCATTATTAAATTTTACTTTAATGTTTTCCTGTGTTCATATCTGTACACTGAAATTTTCTGTAACAAAAGTTCCATAACTTATAGGGCGAGGGTTTCCTTGTTAATAATGTGTTTGTTTTTAGAACAAAACTAGTGTTATTAAATTACAAGATGAGTACTTTATGTATTTTTTAGGAAGCCAAGTTGTCTGAAACAGTTTCAGCTTCCAATGCCTGGAAAAGTCATTATGAGAAAATTGTAATAGAGAAAACCGAGTTGGAAGTTCAGATCGAAACAATGAAAAAGTAAGAAAAAAGAGAGTCCTTTTACTGTTTTATAAGAAATGTTTAAAAAAAAAAAAAAGAAATGTTTTCAGTTCTTTCCTCTTTGAGTAGTTTATATATGGTTCCTATGAATTACATATGTAAAGCTATTGTCTGATTTGCTGTGTTTGCTATTTATAATTTATAAACTTTTCTTACTCTACTTTAAAAATGCAGTTAAAAATTATTACCCATTAAGATTCATTTTATTCACAAATTATTGATCCTTAAGGTGTCTTAAATGCATAACAAAGAAAATCTGAGTAAAAATATGTATGTTTTATATTTTGTTATTTGTTATTAATAAGTTAACAATAAAGAACTATACATTTGCTTTTGAATGTTTCACTTTCTGTATATTTTCTTCAACTTTTTAACTGAAAAGTAGTGTATATTATTTGCATCTAAAGATTACTTAATATCTTACTTGATCCTTTTATTTATCTCTTTCCCAAAATTGTGTGTATGTGTATATGCATGTATGAATGACAGAAAGACAGGCCTACCTGTGGATCATAGTTTAGATGTTTTACTGACTAGTGAAGAGAATATTGTGTACTCTTTCATTAGTGTCATCCATGGATAATTATTTCTAATCAGTTATTCAGGTAGAAGTAACCTTATAGATTATGGTTTCCTAATTCCTTTGTTCTGAGTGTGCTTAACTTTTGAAACTGTACAAAGAATAACTTCAGAAGCACACTTAAGATATATATTGTTTGAATTAAAATTTCTATGTCTTTTATAAAGGCAAATCATTAATCTTTTGGAAGATCTGAAGAAAATGGAAGAGCATGGAAAAATTTCATGTGAAGAAATTCTTAGAAAACTTCACTCAATTGAATATGAAAATGAAACTCTGAATCTTGAGAATACAAAATTAAAGGTATTATGTGTTTGTGTGTATGTATATCATGTTGTATAATGACAACTTAGTCCTTTGTAGAAATAGCTTGAAGTAACATGTTTAGAAGTATGCTGTTGTATCATTTATCTTTTATGTTTCTCAGAGTTTTGGAATATCATTATAATAAGTAATTCTAAAACTATATCTTTGTATCTTTATATACTTATATATGGACAATACTTATATATTTAAATGTTTACAGTTGTGTACACAGATACATGTAAAAATCGTTTTTAGTAGTACTGAATAAGATTTATGAAGCTGAATAACTCTCTTTGTCTCAACCTAAGAGAATTTATTTATTCTCCAATTTTAGCAGTTTAGGTGAATCTCCAAAATTACATTAACTTTAATGCATAAGATTATTTCTAGGTGTCATGGTTATGATAGGATATGGCCTCAGGCTTGGTCCATTTGAAACCAGAAAGTATATTTTTTGGCTGCTTCATAACCAGAAAGAATTTTCCAACTTAATCAAATCTGAGGGACAATTGAGTTTTTATGTACCAAAGAAAAGATATAGAAGCTTTTATACTTCTTGAGAAAAGGGATATTTGAGTTCCCACTCATAGATATATGTAACCTGATGAGACCTGACTTAAGAGGATGACATCATTTTCAGTTCCTTAATACTGTTTTTGGAGGACAGTAAATAGAAGACAGAAAAAAATCTGTTTACAGGAAAAAAGGTGAGATTTGGCAGTTCAAAACCAGAGTGGCATCAGAGAACTGAGCTACTTTTTAGCTCTCTACCCTGCTATTCAAATGGGTGATGGGGCTCCATCCATTATATATCCAAGATTCAAACAACAGGATGGAGGGAAACAAAAGATTATCTCTCCCTTTCCCCCCATTTCCTCCTCTTTATGGAGACTTCCTGAAAGTTCCATACCACCTGATTCTTCTCCTTAAGTATGGTCACTCAGTTGTGTCCGACTCTTTGTGACCCTATGGACTGTAGCCTCCCAGGCTTCTCCCATGGGACTTTCCAGGCAAGTGCCTTATTTAGGTATTAATATATGGCTCCCTCTAGTTACAAGGGAGACTCGATAATGGAGCCTTCTAGAGATCCTGAGCTCTAGCCAAATATGAATACTGCTTATTTCCTGCAGTTTGTTCATGTTTTCTTCTATCCCTATAGTTTTACCATTGTTTGGAATTTTTTTTCTCAAGTATATAAATCCTACCTTTTCTTTAAAGTTGAGTTTAAATGCTCCTTCCTCCCAAAGTCTCCTCAATTAGGATAAATCTTTCCTCACAAACTCCCATCTTTTATGTAGAGGATGCCTAGGGGAGGTCTGACATATAGTTAGTTCTCATTCAATATTTATTGAACAAATTCTTTTTTTTCCTATTAATTTATTTTGATTGGAAGATAATTACTTTACAGTATTGTAATGGATTTTGCCATACATCAACATGAATTAGCCACAGGTATACACGTGACCCCCTATCTAGAATCCCCCTCCCACCTATCTTCCCACCCCATTCCTCTGGGTTGTCCCAGAACACCAGCTTTGGGTGCCCTGCTTCATGCCTTGAACTTGCACTGGTCATCTGTTTTACATATGGTAATGTACATGCATGTTTCAATGGTATTCTCGCAAATCATCCCACCCTTGCCATCTCCCACTGAGTCCAAAAGTCTGTTCTTCACATCTGTGACTTCTCTGCTGCCATTCAGGTAGGATCATTGGTACCATCTTTCTAAATTCCATATACATGTGTTAATATACATTATGTTAGTATAATTTCTTTCCTTTCTGACTTGCTTCACTCTTTATAATGGGCTGTCGTTCATCCAGGTTCATCATTAGAACTGACTCAAATACATTCCTTTTTGTAGCTGAGTAATATTCCATTGTGTATATGTACCACAACTTTCTTACCCATTTATCTACCAGTGGATGTCTAGGTTGCTTCCATGTCCTAGCTATTGTAAACAGTGCTGCAGTGAACACTGGGGTACTGAAATGTGTCTCTTTCAGTTCTTGTTTCCTCTGGGTATATGCCCAGCAGTGGAATTGCTAGGTTGTAGGGCAGTTCTGTTCACAATTTTTAAAGGAATCTCCACACTGTACTCCATAGTGGCTGTACTAGTTTACATTCTCACCAACAGTGAAAAGAGGATTCCCTTTTCTCTACACCCTTTCCAGCATTTATTGTTTGTGGACTTTTTGATGATTCCATTCTGATCTGCATGAGATGATACCTCATTGTGGTTTTAATTTGCATTTCTCTAATAATGAGTGAAGTTGAGCATCTTTTCTTGGTGTTTATTAGTCATCTGTATGTCTTCTTTAGAGAAATGTCTGTTTAGGTTTTTTGCCCATTTTTTGATTGGGTTGTTCATTTTTCTGGTATTGAGCTGTATGAATTGCTTGTATATTTTGGAGATTAATTCTTTGTCAGTTGTTTTGTTTGCTATTATTACTCCCATTCTGAGGGCTATCTTTTCACCTTGCCTATAGTTCCTTTGTTTTTATTTCCATTACTCTGGGAGGTGGGTTATAGTGGTTTTTGCTGAGATTTATGTCAGAGAGTGTTGTGTCTATGTTTTCCTCTAAGAGTTTTATAGTCTCTGGTCTTACATTTAGGTTTTTAACCCGTTTTGAGTTTATTTTTGTGTACGGTGTTAAAAAGTGTTCTAGTCTCATTCTTTTGCAGGTAGTTGACTAGTTTTCCCAGCACCACTTGTTAAAGAGACTATCTTTTCTCCATTGTACATTTTTGCCTCTTTTGTCAATGATAAGTTATCTATACATTCATGCATTTATCTCTGGACTTTCTATTTTGTTCCATTGATCTATATTTCTGTCTTTGTGCCAAAACTATACTGTCTTGATGTCTGTAGCTTTGTAGTATAGTCTGAAGTCAGGAAGGTTGACTCCTCCAATATCATTCTTCTTTCTCAAGATTGCTTTGGCTATTCAGGGTCTTTTGTGTTTCCATAGAAATTGTGAAATTATTTGTTCTAGTTCTGTGAAAATTACTGTTGGTAGTTTGATAGGGATTGAATTGAATCTACAGATTGCTTTGGGTAGTATACTCATGTTCACTATATTGACTCTCCAATCCAAGAACATGGTATATATATTTCTCCATCTATTTGTATCATCTTTGATTTCTTTCATCAGTGTTTTATAGTTTTCTGTACACAGGACTTTTGTTTCTTTTGGTAAATTTATTCCTAAGTATATTATTCTTTTGAATGAATTCTTTAAATGTTTTGTTGTAGAAGAGGAAGCAGCTTTATTGATTATGTTTATATTTTCTTAGTTTCCTTGATATCCTTCAGAGAGGGAATTAGGATATTTCATTAATTATAAGTCTGGTTTTTAATTAAATATAAAAATCATTGAGTTAAAGTTTATATGTTATCATATTAATAATTCAAAAATATGTATTTTTAACACATTCTCTGAATTTTGTTCAAGGAAAAACATATGTTATATACAATGTAAAATTGTCTAGATGTTGTATTTTGTTACTTTCTCTTATTTCGGAATAATTTTTGATTTTAGTTTCAAATGAAGATGATACTAGCTGATACTGTTTCCAAGTCCCAGTGACCTCCTCTATTAAAAACAACAAAAATTATTTGGAGGGTTACAAAGTTCTATTTGTTCATTATAGAAAGTTTGAAAAACAGAAAAGCACAAGAGGATAAATCTAAAAATCACCTATGATCTCACAAATGAAAGAAATGAAGTTACTATTTTAGCATATATATAATTGGGATTTTGTATTACTTTCAGATTTTTTTCTATTATAAATAAAAATATGGATGGTTTTAGTCTTTTTGCATATATTATATATATATATATATATATATATATATATATTTTAGGATAAATTTCTGGAAGTAGAATTATATGGTCAAGAGAAAGACCCATTCTTAATGTTAGTATTATATATTTCCAAATCACTCATCATAAATGGGTCCTTATACTTTTGGCAACATTTGACAATTTTAAAACAAATCTCTCCAAATTTGATAAGTGATCTTACCTAGTTTTGGGGATTTAGATACCATCTATATCCTGACGGCTCTCAAATCTATATCTCTAGCCTAGACCTTAGCCCTGAATTCCAGACATATTATGTATTCTACTGCTTACTTGAAATCTCTTGGATATTTCATAGATGTCTCAAAGTTATCATGTCCAAAATAGAGCTCCTATATTCTTCAGTATGGTTCATCCTACAAAGTTTCCCTTGCCTCAGTTAATAGCAGTCATCCTTTCTATTACTTGACTCCTTTCTCTCATACCTACAATCCAGTTTGTCAGCAGATCTACTTCAAATACATCCAGAATTTAACCACTTCTCACCAGCTTCACTGTCATTGTCCTGGTTCAGCCCACTGTCATCTCTCATTATAGTGACTTCCTATATCTTCTCTGCTTCTGCCGTTGCCCCTGTAGTCAGCATTCAGTGTAGTAGTAGAGTAGTTCCTATAAAAATGTAAGTCGTCTTCAGACCATGCCACTGCTCTTGGTTAATGGAGTAAACCTCTACAAGGCATTATATATACTATCTGACCTCTGACATTACCTCTCTGACCTTATCTTCTTCCACACTTCCCTTTTTCTTGCTTTCTGCTACATTGGCCTTCTTTCTGTTTTCCTCTGACTGACCAGGTTTTCTCCCACTATGGCCTCTTTCCTCAAAGCAACACATCCCTTTGGTGTTTACTCCAGAGTCTTTTTCAGGAGGCCTTCCTGGTGGCCCATTCTCAACTTGTCCTTACTATCTTGCTATCATGTATGATATATCTTACATCTTGTTCTTGTTTTCTTTGTCTATATACTCCTTGTTTTTGTCTGTCTATACATGGGGTACATTAAGCTTATGATGGAAGGGGTTTTTGCTCTTTATGTTCACTACTGAAAGACTATAACCAGTGCTTAGGGCATTTTGTAATAACTGGTAAGCATATTTTTTCATGTATTTTTCATCATTTCCATTTCTGCCTTTTGGAATTACCTGCTAATTATCCTTTACATGTCTTTTTTTTTTTCAAAATTATTATATAAGGGCTCTCCCTATATTAAGGGTATTAATCATTTGTCATAATCCTTCACTTTGTTGCACATTTTGTTAGCCTGTTTAATACTTTGAGGGCTCTGAAATTTTGGCGATACACATGAACCTATGTATGTATATGTGTATGTACGTGTGTGTGTATAATGTGTGTGTGTGTATATATATATATATATATATATTTTTTTTTTCCTTTATGGCTTCCTTTGTTAGTCTCTCACATTTCTGTGTATCTTGGGAGCAATGTACTGACTATGATCAAGAAACAGACTTATCTTTTCAAGGATGTTTGTATAGTGAATATCCTTGGGAGATAGTAGTGTTTCCTTCTACCAAAAGGTATGCTTACTGCCTGTTATAAGAGATTTGGGTTCCCTAAATTTGGAGTTGCTTCTCTATACGTCTCACTGTGTATACAGGTGTCATCGGCCCTCTTGGTACTGCTTTGGAGGAAGTGAGGCTTAGGAAACTAACACAAACGCTGATATAAGACTCACCCAGGAGTCTTCTGTCTTCTGCTAGTAACCATGAGACTATGCTAGGCTAACTGGTAGTCTTGGAGGGTAAAAATTTCAGACTCTTAGAGTTCTTGATATCCTTTTTGATTTTATGCTTAGTTAGGTTTTTACTATTCTAAAATTAAATCAAATTTTACCTGAATCTTCTGTGAAAAAAAGTGTAAGCTTAATTTTTTTTTAATATTTAACACATTAAAATAAATATATAATTGACCAATGTAAAAATCATGTTTGCTGAAGGTATATTGTTAACCTGTTTTTTCCTAATGAATGATTGTCTTATTACCATTATAGTGATCCATATTTTCCCTGTTTATTTAAAAATTCAATCTTTGTCATATACTAAATATAATCTTAATATATTTTTTTTCTATTCCATAGACTTCTGTATTATATAGAGAGGGGTCGCAGAGTCAGACACGACTTGGCGACTGAACAACAGCATACATTTTAATATCTAATAAGTACTGAGATTCTCTACTTAGTATCCTTTAAAATTGTTATTAGTCTCTTCTATTTTTCCATATGAATTTTAAATTAATTTTCTCATATTCCTCTTCCCCTCAACTGTTTTGGTTGTAATTATAGTAAAATTGTATTGATTTGTAAAAAACTGATATGTCAATAGTATTGAGTCTCCCCTTCCAGGAATGTGGTCTTTCTATTGTTCAAGTCTTTTAGGTCAATACATTTTTAAAGTTTAAAAATATGTTTTTAATAAATTACTTTTTGAAATTCTTAATTTTAATGGTAATCATATGCAGTCAGAAATAAGCTAATTTTATTAGCTTTGTTGATAAATGAGTTAATTTTTAATGTATTGAAGTACAAATGAATTCTAATGATTTATAAAATCTATTTATATATTCCTTAATAGAGTACACTTGCTGCTTTGAAGGATGAGATTGCCTCTGTTGAACATGAACTCTTAGAATTACAAGAAGTAGAAAAACAACAGAAAACCCTTATTGAAGTTTATAAAACTCAGGTGACCATTGCATTTATTTTAATGTTTGTTAAATTTGGTAGATAATTTAAGCATTGTATTTGTTTATGGTTTGAAAAAGCAGAACTGAGGAAAGATGGAGTTATTGTGTTAAAATATGATTTATCTCAAAATATTTCTTAAGGTCCCAAATTCATAAAATGATTCTTCTTAGTCCTAATTCAAATGTGCTGTGTTTATATTGGATATTCCTAAAAGTGATCTAAAATTAATTGCATAGGTGTAATGGAACTTATAGTAATCTTGTTAGTTAATTTTAGTTATATTTGTCATCTTGTATTTTTAATGGTATTGATTTAGAGTAATGACTCCATTCAAGGGTCATTAAAGCACAATATTTCCTCTTTGCATCTTAATAAAGTATAATTTAGATTTATTCTCATGAAAGACCTGGAAAAGAACATATGTATTGAATAGAGCATATGTTAATTGGTAATTTATAGAAAAGCTTATGATTTAGAAATACAGTATTTAAGAAAAAATTCACTTGAAAGATGGGACATATGCAGGTCCTTGAATGATGGGTAACAAATTGGTCAATAAAGATTTTATTTCCTTGAAAGAGAGTGTTTGAATTGAAGGATAATGGACTAAAGGTTAAAGCTGAAGGAGGGAAATAATGCAGGTAAGTAGGAAGGACTCCATTCCCATGGTTTAGATGGGAAACTGGAATTGAGACTAAAATTTAGTTAGAATATTCCAGTTATCCCTGCTGGAGGTAAGAGTGGAGGCTGTGATGGACTGTGTGATGCCTCACTGGAAATATCATCTGGGTCTTCCAGCTGGTGGTTCTGATTCAACCCTCCATCGAGAATACTGTGGATGAGTATATTCTTGGCTCTGGGTCTTGCATAAAGTGTTTAGGTGGGTTTTTTTTTGTTTTTTTTTTTAACATATTTTGATTTGTAGAGTGAAGTAGTTGCTTTGGGAGCTAGTTTGGACCAGAGACCAATTCTTTAAAGTGACATTGACCTGCTAATGAAGGTTTCTCTCTAATATTCAGAGCTCAGGTGAAGATTCTAGAAATATTATGGGAAAAGACAGGTAAATCACAAAAGGACTGTGGATTAGAGTAGAGCACTGAGTGATTCGTGTATTTAAAGAAGGAATAACATTAGATAAACATACTGACGGTACTAATAGGATAATGATAATGGGTTTAAAATTGAAATTTAAAAATTTAAATTCACATTTTTAGCTTTTTATTTCATATAATGGTTCTAATAAGAAAATAATGCATATTACTGTAATAATATTTTTTATTTTCAGATACAAAAGGTGCAAGAAGCAGCTGAAATGGTAAAAAGCAGATGCAAAAATTTGCTTCAAGAAAATAGCCTAATAACAAAAAACAAAAATAAAAAATTAAAAAAGGTTAGCTTGACATTTTAAATAATGTTTTATTTATGTTTTGTACTGTATGAATTTTATATGAATTATTTTATATAAATTTTATATAAATTCTTTAATTTTCTTTAGTTTAAACTTAGGAATTATCTGTTTTTGATTTCTGTGGCAATTTGTTGTCTAAGGAAGTAATATTTCTTCACCTGAAATGTGATAATATATTTTAAAAATTTTTCCTAAATATTTAAAAAATAACATAAATGTTTAATTTTTCTGATACAAGAGGAGACTAAAGTAGCATCAAAAGTGGTTATCATTGAGCTTCATGCAAAGTTGACTTTCATTTTTAATCTCACCTTTTTTATTCTGATACTAAATCTTTTGTGTAAAGAAACAAAGTAAATATTCTCTTCTAAATGCTTTTTTGGAAGAAAAGTAACATAAAAAAAAAAAAAGAACCCAGAATCATTTCCTTTTTTTTTCACCCTATTGCGAAAGAATGAGGGGAAGGTCAGTGTTGGCAAGTTATGATGTTTTTGTGACTGATTTTTAAGTTTTTAAATGAAACCGCATCCTTTTTGGGTCTTCTCACATTGCTTTTGGTAAGGAAGCAGTGAAACTTGTAGGACGCTGACACCCCTGACTTGCGGCTGGGGAGGTCATGGGATGTTACTGGTTAGTTCCAACTGAGTGTACTAAGGTGACTGTCTCTGGGTTGTCCCCACATCTTGGAATTGAGAAGTCTGAGTAAGACACCAGTGTGAAGAAGCAGTCAGTCAGAGCAGGCATTCTGCTGGTTAAAAGAGAGAAAGGTAGGCCATCAGATGTGCAACTTCCTACTTTTCACCTATTTTTAGCAGACCAGAGAAGAAATCATTTCATACCTCTTGATTACTTTTCTCATAGACATACCAATGCAAATGCCTCCTCTTTTATAGGCAACACTATAAATAAAAGTCTATTTTAGAAAACCTGTTCAAAAGGCTGAAGAGGCTGGGGCCTGTGCAGGGTTTTCAGATACTGTGAGGTCACAGTGTTTTCTTACTGGTATTAAACCAGATAAGCTGTTTTTTTTTTAAGTGAAATGCTTCCTTTTTCTTGTCCACTGTTTGTCTTTCTCATGGGCTCTTAGATGTTTGGGGACCCAGAGGCAGGCATTTTTCTAATTTTATCATTTGTGATCCAGAAGACCTGATGTTGCATAGTAGCTCTTGGTATTCCCTGTCTTGGGGAAAAGTCTAGCTTTTGTTTTCTTCCCTATGAACATTCTTGGTGCCCTATGTCTTGTTATTTTCTCTTAATTATCAGTTCAAGCAATTTTTATGGTTGCTTCTTGTCACATCTCTACAAAAATGCTCCCTCGAGGAATTGTAGCAGCCCAGAGATAATATAGGTACAATTAGATTTGTTCTTAGTAACATAGTAACATTAATGATCAAATTATAGTTTCCTGAATACTACTGATATTAGGTATTTTGAATTAGTGAAGCAAACTTCACTAATTCCGACTCCGCTGAGTGCAGCAAGGCTGCTCTATTCAAAATATCTGAGTTACTAGATCAAATTTTGGAAAAAAGTCTAAAGTTACTTTGGACTGATGGCTGGACAGCAGAAGACTGCTGTACCAGCTTTCTTAGTAATGTCTGTGCTTGCATATAAATGACAGGACGGAGTCAAAAGTTTACTTTCCTAAGTAATTTAAACATTCACCCTGCAAGCTAATATCACCATATTCATTTACTCAACAAACTTTTTGTACACTAATTAAAGTCCAACATACTTTTGTGTTCTATATTCTTATGTTCTTATTTAATGGGTGGACTTCCCTGGTGGCTCAGATGGTAAAGAATTAACCTGTCATGCAGGAGGTCCAGGTTTGATCCTTGGGTCGGGAAGATCCCCTGGGGAAGGAATCGGCAGAATGTGCCTGGAGAAGTCCATGGACAGAGGAGCCTGGCGGCAGTCCATGGGGTCATAAAAAGTCAGATATGACTGAGAAAGTTTCACTTTTCATTCTTATTTAGCACAGTCGAACTTGAAGTTTATTCTTACTTATTTGGTTAAATCTCTTTTTATAAACTCTTATACCTAAAGTATTTATTATATTACAGGCATATCTAGTATTTAAGATAGTAAAAACATGAATGCTGAATGTGTGATCTTGCACTTATTTCCCTAATGCTACAACTCAGATGAGAGGCCAGATGGAGTCTCATCTGAAGGAGTTAGAACGAGTCCGCGATTCCTTGACGGCGGTGGAACAGAGGCTTCAGGAGTGTCAGGAGAGCCTGCAGCACCACAAGGGGAGGTGTGCAGACCAGGCGCACACCGTTAGGGAGCTTCAGGGCCAGGTGTCAGCCATCATTTTGATTTTCGTTAGACGTGTTAAATGCTTTGGAATAATTTCGCCAGCTGAGGGCACTCCTGTCAGGGGTTGATTATTTTACTCTTATCTAAATAAGTTGATAAAGTGTCAGTTTCTTGTGAATACTGTGATTATTTTGTAAGCTATTCTTGTTGGTATTTTATCATGAGAAATGGTAGTTAAATTGCTAATTTAGTTTATTCATACAAATCTGTATTTAAACATTTGAGGACAGTAATAGCATGAGAGAAGGAGCAAAGCTATGCTTACATGTATATTTTTGATGTCAGGATAAGATAAATTATTGTAATTTACCTTATAAAAATTAGAATTTATTTCTGTTAGAATTATGTGCAAATTTATTTGGATTAGTCTCAATTATTTTTTTAAACATATACTTTTTCACTGCATCAGAAGAGAGAGATCAATGGGTTCCATATAGCCATCTCTTAACTAAATGCCTAACACATAGTAAACACTTAACAAATATTTTTTAATCTTTTTTTCAAAGAAGCATGTCCTAAGGTGGTGGCACATCTTTTTATTTGCAAAATAATTTTAGGAAGAATTCCCTATCTTCCAAATTAATCTGGATTTAATATTGAAAATCATCTCTTTAAAAGAACCCAAACAAAACTTTGCTGAGTTTATCTCCTGAGAAGAGATTTTTCTAGGAAAATGTCAAATCACACTAACTGAAATATGAGAAAAAAATTTTTTTTCAAAACTGCATTATTTAAATGTAGCTTTTAAAGCAGTGGGAAGAATATTCTGTTTTGGTGTAGGCAAGTGTATATTTGGTTGATTTGCTTATCTGTTTTGTTTTGCTTCTCACAAATATGGTTTTTATTCAGTAGTTACAACTTGACAGATATTCAATTATTAATCACTGCCTGTAGGTGAATCAGAAAACTGTGTAAGAATAATCCTAAGTATCCAACAATAGGAGGTTACTGTTTAAAATCTTCACATTTACTTAACAAAATACATGTTATTTTTCAATAAAACATTACTCAGAATGTTTTAATTGCCATCTTTTAGTAAAAATTTTAGTAGATAATTTTCCATGAGGCAGCAATAGTTTTTTTAAAATATCCAGGAATTTAAGAATTTGTTTCTTAACAATGTAATATTTCTTGGTGTCTCTCTCTGTAGGGGTAATAATATTTATACCATCTTCTCTTTTGTAATTGTTCTAGCAATAAACTATGTAGATTTCTCTGGAAGTCACTTATAAAGAAAATAACCAAGAAAACTTTTTTCTCTTTTAGGTTGATGAAAATCATAATCTTCTGACAAAGCTTTCCCTGGAAGAAGAAAATTATCTTATTCAGTTAAAGTGTGAAAACCTTAAACAGTAAGTATTAAATTGATTTAAAGTTGGTATTACATTTTTTTTCTATACACTATAATTTAAAAATATATGTCTTCTGTAAAAAGAAAATTAGAACAGATGGATGCGGAAAATAAAGAGCTTGAAAAGAAGCTGGCAAACCAAGAAGAATGTCTTAAGCACAGCAATATTAAGTTTAAAGAGAAATCTGCAGAATATACAGCACTGGCCAGACAGCTGGAAGCTGCTTTAGAAGAAGGAAGACAAAAGGTACAGATGGCCTTTATTTAGAAACGTTTTAATTAGATTACCAAAGAGTCATCTTTTTAAACAGACGATATCTCATCTTGCCAAACCTACAGTTATTGTTTTTATCCTGATGACAGGGTGAAGGGAGCAATTACATTTTTGTTTTTTATCTACTTTTCCCTTTTGGAGCTAAACAGATACATTACTGGTCCAGAGTTCTTCACTAAATAAATGGTGATGTGGCAGGGTAAAGGGCAGGAATGGAAAACACTTTATAGGAATCACCCTTCTTTTTTTTTAATGAAACCAGAGCAGATATGCAAGTTACTGAACCTTTTGGTTTTGATTGAGATTCAGTGAGCTATAAAGCTTAACTCCCCTTTGGCAAATGTTGTAAAAATAAATATGGACAAGAATTAATTTCCAGTTAAATCTGTGTGATTAGCATTTAATAAATATCTCACTGTCTGTTGAGAAGCATTCTGTTAGTGCTTCTGATGCAAAGATGAGTAAGAACTGGCCTCAGCTCTCAGGACACTCACAGTTCAGTAGGGAAACAACATGTGAACAGACAGTATCACCCAGCAAGTAGGGAAGTACAATGTAGGGAAGACACAAGGGACACTGCCAGGTGGGTTAGTTCAATCTGGAGATGAGGAGAAATGATTCAGGAAGATCTCAAAGAAGAGGTAAATTTATCAAATGATTTGAAAATGTAATCTTGAAAGACAGGAGGTGGGCTTTGGAATTCACAAGAGGTGGATTTGAATTCTGGCCCTGACACATTGTATCCCAACCCAGGGCAAGCTACTTTGCAAACTTTAGTTTCTTAATTGATAAAATGGGGATGATGAGCTTCCTCATAGGATTGAATGACACTGGAAAGAGATTGTCTATACCCTGATGACTCTCAGAAGTATATCTCTGCCACAGGCTTCTCTCTTTCTTGACATCTAAATTCGTATGCTCTGCTATTTATCTCCTCTTAACATTTTTAAGCAACTCAGACTTAACATGTCCAACACCAGACTTTAAATGTCTCTCTGAACTCTTCTACTTGTGGTCTTTCGCAAGCCTGTTAAAGGCAATTCCACAAGAGTGAGAGATACTTCTGATACCCTTGAAATCTTAAGTGTCACATAGACATATTTTTATTTTTTTTAACTTCTGGGAAAGCTCTTTAAGTTGACTTTGAAAGACATATCATTGAATGAAAGCTGAGTAGTAAAATGTACTGCCAATGATAGAAATGTAATCCAAGTTTCTCAGTCCCAACCTGTGGGAGGAGAAGTGACTTGAGCCTGGGTTCAGACTAAATGAACCTTGGAAATGCTGGGTGCTCTCAGATTCCTTCTCAGAAGTATTCAGAGTCCTCGGAGATGTGTCTGCCCGCTCCTTTCTCTCCTGCTGCAGTGAAATATGGAGCTGTCTCCACCTGCCACATGAGGAGTGCCATCACTGCCCTGTCACTGCAGTCCACACTGCAGGACATTGTAAAGGACACAGATACTTGTCCTGGGGGCTCTTTCTCCCAAAGCTTCAAATCCTGTTAGAATTCTTCTCTCACAATCACCCTTGGAATTTGTGCACAAGAAATCTTTGTAAATAACTGTATAATAACTTAGAATTTAGTCTGTGGGAGTTAGGTTAGAGGACAGTCCTTCCTACTAGCTCCTTGCTCCTGAACTAGTCTCTGCCTCCACTTTCATTCTTGTGGTTCCAACCCACCTTTCCTGCAAATAGGTTCCCATGTATCTGAATCCTTGGATAACATCACTAAGCGAGACTTTCTGCTGAAATAAACCATCAGAGAAATACGAAAACTCAAATTCAGACCATTTTGGAAGTGAATGGATGAAAAACCAATCTTGTGTGTATGTGTGTGTGTGTGTGTATATGTGGTGTGTGATGTGAATATCATCTACCCTGCCCCCAATTCTCTCCATCCAAGTCTGTAATCAGCATTGATTGTGAACTTTCTATGTCCCACCACCACTTTGGATGCCATGATAAATATAAATACTGTAAAAACATGGCAGTTAATCTCAGCAGGTTGTGGAAATATAGTATTGGGGAAAACCTGCCTATGTCACATCTGTGGTAATATATACACCTCTTCCACTTGAGGCTACTTTTTCAGATACTTCCATACCAAACAGGAGAATGCATGCTTATGCTATATGTGTTTCTAAAGATAGAACACCTTTAAACCCTTTCTAGTTAAGTTGTCTAATATCCAAATAATATCTATTTGGACAGAAGAGGATACAGTATAATTATGTCAAGGCTTTAAATTGTATCTTAAAGCACATTTAGCTCTTTTACTCTTTCAATTAAAATTATAGGTTTCTGAAGAAATAGAGAAAATGTCATCTAGAGAAAGGGCTTTACAAGTCAAAATAGTAGATCTGGAAAATGAGCTTAGAAAGAAAAATGAAGAACAAAATCAACTTGTTTGCAAAATGAACAGTGTAAGTATTAGTATGGCTTAATGTATTTTCATTAAAAATAAGTTAGCATTTAACATTCTTACCATGGAGTTTTAGTTAAACAGTTAAAGTGAAGGGAATCAAGGCTATTATTTTACTGATAGGACTAAAAATAACAAATAATATAAATCATAAAAATAAAAATGTCAGCATTTGGCCAAAGAATTATTATCCTGCATCCTTGGTAGCTTCTATTACATTTCCCCCAAAGTCTCATCAGGCCCTTTCTCTGCGTATTATTTTTACATGACAGATGCTTAATGAAAGTTACAGATATCATTTACTTGTTTTCTTTCTATTATGAATTTTTCATTTTTAAGATAAACACTATGATTAGATTTTGATAGTATTAAATGATGAATATTATATTTTAGGAAGTTACAAGTTGATGATTTAGATGTTTAATTATATCTGCATGTGAGGTGGATGCTTGGGTCTACTCAGTCATAAAATGAGAATACCAAATTGGCTGTGTTTAGTTAGTCTTCTAATGTTTTCTCCTAACTATTCATTAAATAGTTGGTGTGATATACTATGAAAGCTAGCACAAGTTGTGATTGACTTAGTTGAAAACTAACTACTTAACAGTGACATAGGAAATAATAGTACTTTTATTTTTTCCAGGAGCCAGACTCTATGATAACTATTTTTTCATTCCCAAACATGTAAACCATTGACAACATGAAAGGTTCAAAAGTTAAATATTTTAGCCATCATTATTAATTTTATTACCATCGAAAGTGTCATGGCAATTTAATCAGAACAAAACATTTCTCATTTTTAGTTTAGCACAGGCCTTCACTTTATTTCACAATTTTTTTTAGTCACAGTTTCTGTTATATTATAAAATGTGCAATATTCTGCGTGTAATTGAAACTTCTAAAAAATAAGTATATTAAAATGAGAGGTATGTGTGTTATAATATTCCCAGTACTTGGTTAAAGCTGCTAAAATAAGTAAATTTAAGATCTGATGTTTTGTTAAGCTTGATGATTTTTACAGTAGTAAAAATTTAGAATTCTGACCCTGGATTTAGACATTGCTGAAAAATGGGTTTATTTCTGTCCCTTCCCGAGAGCAGTTCAGTTGGCAGTTTCAGATATTTGTTTTGTATACATACCTTAGCTCCATCTGAATTGTAAGCACCCTCAGAGGCTGTCTCATAGTTAATTGTATGCTGCTGTCTTCTTCCATAGTGCCCGCCCCACAGTAGTAGGCCCCTACAGGTTTTCTGCCCAGTGCTTCAGAGGGAGAGGGCGGGTGGGATGGATACCCAGACCCAAGGGTGACCCTCAGTGGCCTACTCTAGATCAAGAAGCCTGAAATGTCTTCAGAATATGTTATATACTTATATATTATACTAAAATCTATGTACATTTTGCATTCTACCTTATAATATGTGTGTTTGTATTAATATTTTTTCCTCCGAGTTGTTGAGTAAAATGAATGTTTCTCAAAGATCCATTATAGTCATTCTGTGCCTTTGTAGACTGCAGCCTAGCGAGTTGTTTTATACCACCCACTACACTTTCCTTGGGGGCACTGCTCCGTTTCAGAAGGTATTTGGTGTCACTGAACACCTGGTCGGAAGGATATAAAGGATTTTTCTTCTCATGGTTCCTGCATTTTAGTTGGAAGCTAGGTGATTCTTGTAGCTTGTCTATGTAAAATAGTTTCAGTAAACAGATCTATTTGGGAATTTACACACAACTGAATATTTTAAAAATACATTACATTTTAAATGTTTGCCTCAAAGACCACATATGATATTGAGTTCATTTTGTTTTTAAAAGATTCTAAAAATAAAATGTTCATATTATCAAAACTAGAATTCTGTCAGTTTTTAAGATAGCAAAAGTAGTCAGCCTTTTAAGCAAAGAAAATGACAAAAACTAGTATTAAAATATGCCATGTTAAATGTAATAGAAATTGTGACAGTTTTAAGTAAAATCTATTTAAGTTAATCATATTAAATATATATAATTTGGGGCTAAGTGAGTGTGTATTACAACAAACTATCACAGAGAGATCAACCATGTATGTGCTCTAATAGTCTAGATTTTAAAGAAAAGTGAGCTCTAAGATTTTTTCTTTTAAAAACTTAAAAACCATGTATTCAATTATTGTGTATATAAATTTTTATATTATGACTGTCCTTTGATATTAATGTAATTAACTATTTTTATTTTTTTTTATTTAGAAAGCACAACATCAGGAAGTATGTTTGAAAGAAATACAACATAGTCTTGAAAAGTCAGAGAATCAAAATGAAAGTATTAAGAATTATTTACAGTTTCTTAAAACCTCTTATGTAACAATGTTTGGATAAATTTTTGGCTTTACTTTCTATAAACAATAGATTTTTACTATGAGTAAAATGTAATTAGGTAAAAATTAAATAAATGTTATCTATTGCTATACTTTATGATTTATGAGTGGTGCTATTAGGCTTTTATGTAAAGATTTTTGAAACATAATTTATTATCCAATTGAAATTTTAAAACAAGATACATGTTAGTATTCCTTTTTTGCTGGATAGTCTTCACTTAACTCTGGATTAATATGTATTTAATTTATTTTGGTTTCTAGAATATTTTATACACAGAAAAGAAGCTAGAATCATTCTTTGTGGCTCTAGCCACCATTCAAATGAATTTGTAATAAACTTTGGCCTATTATGAGCCAAATACATGATTTTAAATAATGTATGTAATTGTTTTACATTATAGTCCTATATGTGTATATATTAATATAATAAAATAAAATACTTTGAATATTATTTTTAATAATGATATATTTGCATACTTTCTAAAGTTGCCAAATGTCTCAGTGTACTTAATATTGTTTCAAATATATGCTAAAATGCCATTATAATTCCTGTGAGGTTTTAAATATAGAATTCTAAGTCATGGCTTCATTAAATGTCAACTGACAGTGACAGATGAAAACAAGTTGGCATGCATTGTTCCTTTATAAAGAATAGGTCTTTAGTCTCTCCTGTGGATTTATAGTCTTTTTTTGTTCATCTTATGTTAGTGATTGATATTATTAGTGTAGACATTCTGAAACCCCTGAGTTCACTGAGAGATTAAAGAGGACTGATTTTTCCTACCCCTTCCCATGGCCAACTCACATGGGATGATCAAAATAAACACTCTTAATACCAGGAAGCTTTAGAGTGAGATCTTTGTTATTGATGGAGTAGAAGAGACACCAAGAATATGTTCTCTGTAATCTCCTACCCTATGTGTCAAGTCAGGATACTCTACAAGGGGTCGGATATAATTGACAAAGAATCAAGTAATAGTGACTCCTCTCAGAGAATGACTTGAGAGCTGTTTATTCAAAGGATACTCAGGTCTCAAAAGATCATTCAAAGCAGCAAGTTGTGTACTACACAGTCGATCCTATGAACTGAACTCAGTCCCTCCAAGATGTTTTATCTGCTTCTCTGACCAGAAATGAGGGCCTGCTTTTCTCTGGTCCCCTCACTCCTAAGACTGCTATTATCATCCACAGGGGCATACTTCCCAGTGACCCAATTGCTTCATGGTATTTTTTAAAAATACAGTAATTTCAGAAACTGGCCACAATTTTTGCCTAACGATTGCTAACAATATTAGTGTTGCCTTTTAATTTTAGATCATAGTACTTGTGTTACATGCTTGAACCCTGTCGTTCTTTCTTCATCTCCTTAAGCAAAGGCAGCCTTAAGAAATATTCTCATGAAAGAAAAAAAACTCTCAAGAAAGAAAACTAAGGTTCTTGAATACTTGCCACTAGACTGTGAACTCTTTAAGAACAGAACTGTATCTTATTGATGTTTCTATTTCAGCCACAGCACAAGACCTGGTATATAGACACTTACTTGATGTTTGTGGATAGGTAGGTAGATGGATGTTAAAAGAAGGAGGTATTCATATTCCTGTTTTAAATATGAAGAGTATAAGAGGGATTACTCCTGTGGCTGTGGTATAAAACTCTTTGAGTTTTAAAGTTGGTATTTGAACTCGAGTCTTCTGACTCCAAAATCTCTGTACAATACTTTTTTCCTGTTGTAAGCAGTGACAGCAGCATTAGCCCAGCAGCAGCATTGCTATTATTTATTGAGCACTAGTCTGTGGGTGTTCATTGGAAGGACTGATGCTGAAGCTGAAACTCCAGTACTTTGGCCACCTCATGAGAAGAGTTGACTCATTGGAAAAGACTCTGATGCTGGGAGGGATTGGGGGCAGGAGGAGAAGGGGACGACAGAGGATGAGATGGTTGGATGGCATCACCGACTCAATGGACATGGGTTTGAGTAGACTCCGGGAGTTGGTGATGGACAGGGAGGCCTGACATGCTGCGATTCATGGGGTCGCAAAGAGTCGGACATGACTGAGCGACTGAACTGAACTGAACTGAGTCTGTGCCAAAGTTCTGACTCTGGTATATGTATTAATTCATTTACCCTTTGTCTAATGAGATAGGTGCTATTAATTACATTTACTTTTCAGGAAACCAAAACACAGAAAAGTAACTCACTCAAGGTCACACAGCTAGTAAGTAGCAGGTATCCAGAATCTCTTCTCTCAGCTATGACTATACTATCTTCATGTATATTTCATAAATAAAGGTAATGGTTTCTTGTAACAGTCATGCATTACTTCATCTATGAATATTTTCTCTTTTAGACATTTTTAATTTTATCAAATAAATTTGTGTATATGGTATTTAAAAGTTGGTCCCCACCATATTTTGGCTGGACTATGGAAGGAAAAGACCCTAAGGTTGGTACTTGGATGTAGTGACACAGAATAACAAAGGAAATTTACCAGAACTAGAACTTCAGCAATCTCCATGCTTAACGTTTCCATGTGAAGCATTAAGCACAGACATTGGGTTTTTCTGGCATGTGAACCAAACTCAGTGTCAGGGAGGCTCACAGTCAGTCCCCTGGAGTCCCCAAGTAGTGTCTGCTTCCAGCTTCCCATCATCCCAGACAGGGAAAGAAAGCCCTTATTCCCACAGTACTAATAGGCTGGCAGGATTTTCCGTTTATCCTTGATATTCAGGGTCTCATGACTCTTAAGTTCTAAATGTTTCCTTCCATTATTTATGTGATTATTATGTCTCTACATATTCCTCCCCTCTTCCTAATTTTGTCTGCTGGATCTGACCTCCACACCACTTGCCTTTTCCCTCAGGCTATCTGTTACAGGACTTCTTGTGAGGCATTTCTTCCATCTGATGTTTCTAACCGCTTATGTGGTTCTCAGGGGCAGTCATTCTCTTTTTTGTTGGATACTGAATTTCTAAAGAAGAAGTCTTGAATTTTAGTTCCTAAAAATGTTGGAGTTTTTTTGTATTTTGCACTGTAATTCCATTCTATTTTCATTAAAATTCTCTTGTTTCTTCCATTGGTCTTACTTCAGTAGGCATCTCCTGTTTCTGTTCTGTTGGCCATCTTTCTTTCAGAGCGCTGTGAGTGAATTTTAATTTTCCTTGCCTACTCATGGTTGTGGTTCCCTCAGTACTTGCCAGCAGCCTGCCTTGCATATTTTGGGGGCAGTAGGAAGCTAAGTGGTGAAAGGCACCATGGCTTCAATTCTCATGGCCTGAAACCTCTTACCCTGCAATGCGGTGCTGTGAGAAACCATTCCGCTCCCAGACTTTTCCAGTCACAAGCATCAGTGCTTTCCCAGCTACCAATATTGGAAGCACATCACTCCACTGAAGAGTCTGCTTCAAGGTTTTCTGGGGTCAGCAAGTTTGTTGTAGAAACAATGAGTGAAGTTCCCTTCGGAGGGGAACCACGGGCAGCGTCTCTACCAGGAACAATATGCAGCACTTTAAAGAAGGAATTCAGCCTGTATCAGAGATTTGTTGGTGACTTTTATTTTTAGGGTAAAATAACTCTTGGAGTTTTGTATTGGATATGATTAACTTTTCATAATCAAAACAAGCATTTATATACACATATGTAGAGACAGTTCACATATGTTGGTATGAGCATGGAGGAAGGTGTAGAAAAACCTACATGCCTTGATAGGGTTGGAGGAAATAGTAATAACTTTTCACTTATTCTGATGAGCTTATATTTCAATTGTTTTTTCTAATCAGATTTTAAAAACTTTAAACAGAGGACAGGCATGATAGGTATAGAGTGGAAGAAAAGTAGACTTGATAAGAGGTTATGGTCTGACATTGAATCCTGGAATTTGATTTTCAGAGGTGGACTAATTTGGGACAAGGAGAAAGTGGAGAGAAGCCTGATTGAGGAGGAGTTTGGGGGGTCACTGGAGTCCAGGGTGTTGAGCTGAGAAGTCTTGGATGTGAAGCTATCTGGGATGTGGAGAGCTTTGGAATAGAGCAGAAGGATAAGCAACTAACCCGGTTAAATGTGAGCAGATGAGTCATGACTCTGGTAAGGAGTCAAGTTTCTGGTTGCATTTAGAATAAAATTAAATCCAAAATCCTTAACATGACCTTTGAGACCCTGCCCCTCTCCTCAACCCCTCAGACCACTCCCCTCACCCATTTGCCCAATTGTACAGTTTCCTTGAAAACTGAGTTCTTTCCTTCTCATCCTTAAATTCTGTCACTCTTGGCCTGACCAAATCCTACGGATTCTCTCATATACCTTCTTATTCTTTTCTTTCATAATTGACAATGATTTGCATAATTATGTTTCATATTTGTCTTACTAGATTTTAACCTTCATGAGGATTTACTGTTCTATAGCCTACAGCTAACAAGGTGCCTGGCACACGGCAGACGCTAAGTACATACTTGTTGGATGGATAGATGATGGGGTAGTGATATTGTTCCTAGTTCTGAGCTTCAAAGTAGGGACAGGATTTGGCTACTAAAGGGCAGTTGTATGGAGTCTGGGAGAATGAGTATCTTTGACTTCTGAGAGCTGCCAGGGAAACAGTTTCCTGGGTGAGGGGTCAAGTTATCTTTTAGGCAGAGGTAGAGACAGAAGAGACTTAGGATGTAGAGACCTTGTTTATAATCTGATACGCATGTGTCCCAGAGGCCGCAGTGGAAAATGGGAGGGAGCAGGTAGTGGAAGTCAGGAAAATAGAATGGGTTCTACTTACGGCTGTTTGCTTCAGATAGTTTAATAGGAATTTCTTTTTTTTCTTGTCTAAGAATTAATAAAAATCCCATACATTGTCTTTTCTTTTGATGCTACTGAACTGGGAAGTTGGTTAAATCCAAAGTGTACCTTAGTGGTTTTGATGTATTTAACATTATAACCAGTTGCAGTACTTTCAGATAACACACACACATGCACACGCTTGCACAAATATTTAAAAATAAATAACATTTTCCTTAAAATTTAAGATTTCTTTAAAATCACAAAGTTTAGTCTTATTTTTAAAAATAACTTTAGTATCTTGCTTCTTTTCTTCTTATATAAGTTTAGTTTGGAGTGGGAGGTAAGAACAACTGTTAGGAATCCTCTGTATCTAGTTTGCTATTAGAGGAAGTTAAAATTGACAGTTGTTTATGGCCAAAACAAAAAAAATTAAACCTGTAATTAACTGTCATACATTACTGACTAGAAACATTTTATTTGGCAAGCTTGAAGTTTATTTTTTGCAGCCTTTTTGTAAAACAGATATTTTTCCCTATCATTCAAAAAAACAAACTCAAAAAAAAAGAATTAACTAGAAAGGGCATCTAAAGCCAGGGCAGTAAGACATGGTCCTTAAAAAAATGATGATTTCATTTTAATAATTAAATTTCTTGAATAATAATAAAACCTCTTGACTCTCACCTGACTGTAATATTGCCTAAAACTATTCTTATTTTTAAAAGGTTTGTTTTCACCTCTACAGATAAAACACTTAATTACCTTAAAATTTCATAAATTTTCATTTCTATTCTAGAAGTTTAACTTTGTTTTTACAATTGTGAACGTATTTGAAAAAAAAAAATATTTTTTAGCCTTATCAATAGTACCCATGAACTTGAACACTATCAGAAGTTGAAGCATTTCAAGAAATAACTTCTAATGAGCTGATTCATGCTAAAACTCTAAGCATAACACTTGAGGGTAAAATAGACTAGAAGACTTTTATACTTTCTTTTATCTGCCCAACATTTAAAGAGCTATTACAAATTAATAAAATATAAATGCCTGTCAGATAAAATAGCCACAGGAAAAAAAACAAACAACTCAGAAGATTCACTAATGACCAATAAACATGTTCATAGGATGTTCATAGATATTATTAGTAAAGAAATATAAATGAAAATCTCTTTTTCCCCTACAATAATTTAAAAGACATAATCTTAGTATTGACTAGGTTGGGTAAAATGAGAATGATCATGCACTACCAATAGCTTACTGTTCCCCTGTCTCTGGATATATCATAATATATTATTTATTGCTCCATTATTGTATAGTTACGTTGTTTCTGTTTTCTGCAGTGAATATCATTATGTACAATTTGTTGTCTGCATCAAGTTATTACTTTAAGATAAATGCCTATATATGAATTGTTGTATTAAATGCCATGAAAAATTTCAAGATTCTTGAAACACAGAATTGTTCATGCCATTTGCTACAATAATTTGCAATTTAGCCATTTATCAAGAGGTATAGTTAAGTGCTGGCAGAGCTACTGTTAAATGCCATTCCATTGTTTAGTCATTGCCTGGTATCTAGTGAAAACGGTTCTGTCATTCAGCATTCAGATGAGTATGAATTCGGTCATCTCTCAGTTTTGTTATATCTGTCAAGTAGGAATGTGAACATGCTTTGAAAATTATAGAGTTCTGAAACTGTAAATATTAGTATTTGTTCCTAATTTTAGAAGTGCTGTATTTTTTATTTCTCATTAATATTTAGTTGTTAGCAGTTTAGTAATACCTGAAGCTGGTGTTTATTCTCCCATGTCTGTTTATTTTACTATCCATTTGTGTTAAAATTTTCTTATGTAGTTAAAAGTCAGGTGTAGATAGTGTGAAATGAATTCCAGATGTGAATTTTCATTGAAGATAGTTATATAAAACATTTTCTACTTTGTGAATTGTTTTTGCCTAACACTTTTTAAAATTATGACTGCTGATCAGGATTTTTGGTTTTTGAATTCTTCATGAAGTTTATTAAGATGTGAATTAATAAATGTTTTAAAATAAATATCAATAATATTTGTGATTGTGAGGGGTTCAGTCATATTTCAAGGCCTTCCCCCTTCCCCACTTATTTTGAAACTGCCTAAGTAACAAATTTTTTTTCAATTGGAGTGTAATTGACCTATACTACTGTGTCAGTTCCAAGCATACAACATAGTGTTAGCTATTTCTATACATGATTATCAGAATAAGTCCAATTACCATCTGTCAGCATACAGAATTATTACCATATTATTAACTATATTCCCCATGTTGTATATTTCATCCCTGTGACTCATTTATTGTGTAACTGGAAGTTTATCCCTCTTAGTCAGAGTTTTTAATTTGAATATTGTGTTAGGATTCTCCAGAGAAGCAATATATATGGCATTGGTTCATGTGATTATGGAGTTTGAGATGTTCCATGATCTGATGTCTATAGCTTGGAGTCCTGGGAATGCTGGTGGCATTCCTCAAAGGCCTGAGAGCCAATGTATAGTTTATAGTCTTGAGCATAAAGGCCTGAAATCCAGGAGTGCTGAGGGCGAAGAATATTGATGTCCCCACGCGTTGTAGTCAGGCAAAGAGCCAGTGAATCCTCCCTTCCTCCACCTTTCTTCTATTCCAGCCCTCAGTGGATTGGATAAAACCCACCTACATTGGGAATCTGCTTTATACATGCTTTGTATATGAAATTTCCCTCTAAGCACTCATTATATGTATCCAACAAGGTTTGGTATATTTTATCTTCATTATCATCCAGTTTAAAATGACTATAGATTTCTGTTTTGACTTAATATTTAATCCATGGATGACTTGTGAATATAGTTCTAGTTTTTAGGCATTTGGTTATTTTCTAATTTCCTAACACATGGAAATGTTTCAGATATCTTTCTGTAACTGGTTTCCAGTTAAATTCTTTTATGATGAAAGAATATACCATGAACAGTTTCAGTCTTTTGATGTTCATTTAGATTTGTTTTAGGTCAACTTAGTTGATAGCATTTTTCAGGTCTTCTTATGTTCTTACTGTTTTTTGTCAACTTGTTCCAATTACTGAAAGAGTTGTATTAAAATTCCCAACTATAATTTGGAATTTACCTATTTTTCCTTTTAGTTTTATCAGTTTTTGCTTTATACATTTTGCTTTTGTACATTTTATACACTATTGTTAAGTGTATATACAGTTAGGACTGTTATGTCTTGGTGAATTGACCCTTAGTACTATAGAATCTCTCTCGGATAATATTTCTTATTCTAAAGTCTACCTTGTTTCATATTAATAGAGCCACTGCAGTTTTCTTTTAATTTGTGATTGAATGCTATATTTACTTTTAAAACTTTTATTTTAGGCCATCTATGCTTTTATGTTTAAAGAAATTTCCTTACAAACAGAAATCTGACAATCTCTGCTTTTAATTGAGTTGTTTAAATAATTTTCATTTACTATAATTAATAATATGGTTGAATTTAAATCTACCATCTGGCTAATTGTTTTCTAATTGTACCATTTGTTATTTTAGTTTCCTTTTCCCTCATTTGGATTAATTAAATATCATTATTTCATTGTATCTCTACTATTGGGTTACTAATTATATTTTTTTTTATTTTTAGCATGTTTAAGACATACATATTTAAGTCCTCACAGTCTACCTTCATGTAATAACACAACACTTCACATATAATGTAAGAACTTTAACACTGTATAATTTCATTGGCTCTCTCCCATCTGTGTTGCTATTATTATTATTATCACATTTTACTTCTGTATTTGCTCTAAACCTCACAATATATTGTTACTATATTTTCTTTGACAGTTATCTTTCACAGTGATTAAAAATAAGAAAAACTGTGTTTTATGTTTACCCTCATTCTTAGCATTTATGGCATCATTTGCTTCTTTTTGATCCATTTTTTTTTTCCAGTTACTATCATACTGCTTATGTCTGCAAAACCCTTTAATGTGTTTTGCAGTGGAAGTCTGTTGGAAATAAATTCTCCCACTTTTATCTTTTTCTGGAAAAAACTAGTCTTCATTTTGAAAGATATTTTCACTTTCCATAGAATTTTAGATTGACTTTTAAGCAAAAGTTTAAAAAGTTCATTTCTCTAACAAAATTCATTGTCTTCTGACTTCCATAACTTCTGACAAGAAGTACATTATCAACCCTATCTTTATCTCTGTTTTGATTCTTTCCTTGTTTTCTTCCCCCACCCTACTACTTTCAACATTTTGTCTTTGATTTTCTATAGTTTAACTATGATGTGTCTAGGTTTTTCCTTTTTATTTTATTTTTCTTATCCTTAGAGTTCTCTGAGCATCTTAGATCTTGGAGAGTTTTGTCTTTCATTAGTTTTAGCCATTGCATTTTCAAATGTTTTTCCTGCTTTGTTCTTTCTCCTCATTCTAGGACTCTTAATTTCTTATGTGTTAGACTTTGGATATTGTCACACAGTTCTTGGATGCTCTGTCCTCTCTTTCTCTCCCTTTCTTTCCCCTTTTCTTTCTTTCTCTCTCTCTTTCCCTCTCTCTTTGTTGTATCTCTTTCCCTTTTTCTTTGTTTCAGTCTGGATAATTTCTGTTGATCTACCTTTCAGTTCACTGATTGTTTTCCTTGGTTAGGTCTAGTCTGTTAATAAACCTTTGGAAGAAGTTCTTTATCTCTGATATCATGCTTTTTTTTTTCTCATTTACTTTTATTAGTTGGAGGCTAATTACTTTACAATATTGTAGTGGTTTTTGCCATAGATTGACATGAATCAGCCATAGATTTACATGTGTTCCCGCCTCCCTCTCCTCCCCATCCCTCTGGGTCTTCCCAGTGCACCAGCCCTGAGCACTTGTCTCATGCATCCAACCTGGTCTCGTGACTGTTTAACCCTTGATAATATACATGTTTGGATGATGTTCTCTCAAAACATCCCACCCTCACCTTCTCCCACAGAGTCTAAAAGTCTGTTCTATACATCTGTGTCTCTTTTTCTGTTTTGCATATGGGGTTATCGTTACCATCTTCCTAAATTCCATATATATGTGTTAGTACACTGTATTGGTGTTTATCTTTCTGGCTTACTTCACTCTGTATAATGGGCTCCAGTTTCATCCATCTCATTAGAACTGGTTCAAATGAATTCTTTTTAATGGCTGAGTAATATTCCATGGTATATATGTACCACAGCTTCCTTATCCATTCATCTGCTGATGGGCATCTAGGTTGCTTCCATGTCCTGGCTATTATAAACAGTGCTGCAATATTTGCACAACAAAGGAAACTATAAGTAAGGTGAAAAGACAGCCCTCAGAATGGGAGAAAATAATAGCAAATGAAGAAACAGACAAAGGATTAATCTCAAAAATATACAAGCAACTCCTGCAGCTCAATTCCAGAAAAATAAATGACCAATCAAAAAATGGGCCAAAGATCTAAACAGACATTTCTCCAAAGAAGACATACAGATGGCTAACAAACACATGAAAAGATGCTCAACATCACTCATTATCAGAGAAATGCAAATCAAAACCACAATGAGGTACCATTACACGCCAGTCAGGATGGCTGCTCTCCAAAAGTCTACAAGCAATAAATGCTGGAGAGGGTGTGGAGAAAAGGGAACCCTCTTATACTGATGGTGGGAATGCAAACTAGTACAGCCGCTATGGAGAACAGTGTGGAGATTCCTTAAAAAACTGGAAATAGAACTGCCATATGACCCAGCAATCCCACTTCTGGGCATACACACCGAGGAAACCAGATCTGAGAGAGACACGTGCACCCCAGTGTTCATGCTTTTTATTTACAACATATCTATTTAACTTTTTTAGTTTCTATTTTTCTGCTGAAATTTCCCATTTGTTTATACATACTGTCTACAATTTTCATTTGTTCCTTTAACACACTAACCATAGTTACTTTTAAGTTGCTTTCTAATAATGTCAACATTTGTGTGTGTGTTAGTTGCTCAGTTTGTTGCTCCGACTCTTTGTGACCTCTTTGTGAGTTTATACTTATTTATAATTTTATTAACTTTAAAAATTCTAAATCTATGGATAACTTTTTTAGTATTTTACAGATGATAAACACAGATTCTTTATACAGTTCTCAGAAAACCTCTTGCTTTATTAAAAATGTAAGATTTTATCTAGTTCACAAATGTTTTATTTAATTTATAAATAATTAATCCAATAATAAATCAAGAGTTTACTGTGACAGCTGGTGATGTGGAAGACTATTAGAATGTATTTACACATTATAGTTTAATTGATTCAATGTGATATCCTTTTATGGGTTGATAAATATGTAAAGAAAGCAGTAGCCTATGATTATGGCATTAATTCCTGCAAGAAGTAGATTATAATTAGATAGTGTAATTACTATAATACTCAGTTGGGAGTAACTGGAATGGCTGGGAAAATAAGATTATCTAAGCTAATTTATAGTCATCAGGTTGGTACTGATGGTGAGAGTGTTATAAATGATGGGCTACTGTGTGTGTGTTAGTGAGCAGCAGCCAAGAAGGACTGCATTTACTATAGGAAATGGTAAAGGCTGTGCCACCATGATAAAGCTTTATGAGGTTGCCAAGTCAGACACAACTGAGTGAACTGAACTGAACTGAGTAACTTTCTAATCCTAAATGGTTCAGAAGTAAATTAACAAAACGTTAAAGGCAAAAGGATCCAGTTATGATCCTCTGTTCAACTGCCAATAAGAAGGCAATTCTGTAACCATATACCGGCTAATGATTTTGTATTTCCAAGTAAAGGGAGATATTTTTACTAGAAGAAAAGAAATAAAGTTACCTATTATAGGTTATTGGATTGATAAGAGTAAAGAGTGAGGTGTATTGTATAATGGAGTGTATTTAATGTTTATTACTAAGGCAATGGGAGACAGTATAAAATAGAGTTTCTTAACTCTCAGTTCAGTTCAATCTCTCAGTCGTGTCCAACTTTTTGTGACCCCATGAACTGCAGCATGCCAGGCTCCCCTGTCCGTCACCAACTCCTAAAGCTTGATCAAACTCATGTCCATTGACTCAGTGATGCCATCCAACCATCTCATCCTCTGTCATCCCTTTCTCCTCCTGCCTTCAGTCTTTCCTAGCATCAGGGTCTTTTCCAGTGAGTCAGTTCTTTGCATCAGGTGGCCAAAGTATTGGAGCTCCAGCTTTAGCATCAGTGCTTCCAATGAACACCCAGGGCTGATCTCATTTAGGATGCACTGGTTGGATTTCCTTGCAGTCCAAGGGACTCTCAAGAGTCTTCTCCAATACCACAGTTCAAAAGCATCAATTCTTTAGTGCTCGGTTCTCTTTATGGTCCAACTCTCATTCTTAACTCTAGTTCCCAATTAATTTAAGTATTTGTATCTGTCAGTATAAGTTTTGTTTTCTTCAGACTGCTTACACATATTTCTTTGTAAAATTATTTCTAAGTATTTTGTGTTTGAGTATTTGAGTTTTTGTGTAGAATCAGAATTGTTAGCTTCTAACTACTGACTAATAATCTATATGAATACTATCATTTTTATCTTGTTTTCAGTTATATTACTAATTAATTCTGTTTTCCAATGGATACTCTGGCCTTTTCTAAATAGGCAGCAAAAGATTATAATTAGCAGTATTAGTATTAACACTGTACTTTAGTTAAGTATCACTTGTGCTTTAAAATGTCTTTTTACAAATGATTTATTTATAGCAGGATCCAAACAAAATCCATACATTGCATTTGGTGGACATGTCTCCTGAGTCTTTAACAGTTTCCGTTCCTTAATTTTTCATTTATTTATGGAACATTTATATTTATTTATGGAATACGTGGATCATTACCCTAGAGAATTTCTTACAGTCTGTATTTGGCTGATTATATTCTCATGACATTATTTAATATGTTTCTTCATCTCCTGTCTTTCCCGTAAACCAGTAGTTAGGTCCAAAATCTTGATTGCATTCAGTTTTAAATCTTTTTGGCAAAAATACGGGGTCGCAAGAGTCAGACACAACTTTGCGACTAAAGAGAGAGAGAGAATCTGTATGCTTTCAACTGCATGACATTAGGAGCAATGCAATGTCTGGGTGTCCTACTATTATTAACATTAAAATGGACCAGTGGATTCAGATGATGTCAGACTAATTCATTCACTAAAAAAGAATTACATCAACGTTTTACCAAATGCTTTTAAGCAGCCATTGATGATCATTGCCAAGTCTGTTATTTTATTAAGAAATTTTAATATGGTGATTTTCAAATTCTATTATCCTTCTGCATCTATTCATTATTCATTTTCTACTAAAAAAACTTTACTTCCTCAACTGTTTAATTATCCTGAAGGAAAGCTGAAATGCTTGATTCAAGTTTTAGAGTAATGAGTGAGTGCCTTCTGCTATTGCTGCTGCCAAGTCACTTTAGTCCTGTCCGACTCTGTGCGACCCCATAGACGGCAGCCCACCAGGCTTCCCCGTCCCTGGGATTCTCCAGGCAAGAACAGTGGAGTGGGTTGACATTTCCTTCTCCAGTGCATGAAAGTGAAAAGTCAAAGTGAAGTCACTCAGTCGTGTCCGACTCTTCACGACCCCATGGACTGCAGCCTACCAGGCTCCTCTGTCCATGGGATTTTCCAGGCAAGAGTACTGGAGTGGGGTGCCATTGCCTTCTCCAGAGTGAGTGCCTAGTAGCCTCAAAAAGTGACAAATAAGGTTTTGGGTTTTTTAGTATATTCTTACAGATTTTATGTATAAATACATGTATATATATGTAAATGGCAACCCACTCCAGTATTCTTGCCTCGGAAGTCCCATGGACAGAGAAGCCTGGTGGGCTACAGTCCATGGGGTCACAAAAGGATCAGATACAATTTAGCAACTAAACAACAATGTCTATTTTAACCCACCACAGTAACTTATTTTTATTTTAAAAAAACCCTCTTTTTCCTGTAATAGTGAGTGAGACCTGGGTAGGTATGTGTGTGCCTGGTTTGCATTTTTTAGTTTGTATTTTTCTTATTTCATATATGTGTTCTTAAAAGATTTTCTTGCTTTAATTTTTATTGTGATTTTTGATTTCTGATATTGAGAATTTATTATCATTTTTTTACTTTAGTATTCATTTTTCCAAATCTTCCTTATTTTGTCCGTTTTATCTGTCATGGAGTAATTCTGATGTATATTAAAGTCTCCCACTCCATATGTGTTGCTGTCCATTTTTCCTTCTATATGAAATACTTTTTCTACATAATTTAATGTTGTTATTATTTGATGTTATCCTTTTTCCTTCATAGGAATCAAATTGTGCCTATTTCATTGGTTTTATTTTGTTTCAGTGACTTTTCATGGAAACAAGGAATTTGCTACTTTTTCCATCCTCTCCTTTTCTCAGTCTTTGATAATTTAGTCTGGGGTTGTAAATTTCATCATTTACTGGTTTTTCATAGAGCAATATAGTTTTACTTTAAAACTAAAAATTAATGTTATAAAATAATCATTTGCATTTATATTTTTATCTTTAACTGATTTCATAGGAATCCACCCCTAGCCTGGAAACCCTGAAGCTGGCAATAAAACCATGTTAAACAGACTTTTAAATTGCTATGAAATAGATGAGGAAAATGCTCTTTCCTTTTGTTAACAAGTAAACTGACATTTAGTAAGGAATTTGAGGCTTCTTGATTTTTAAGATAGATTAAAAAAAAAAACTAATTCAGAATAACATGCAATCATTTCAGTTTTTGTTTGTTTTTAAGACATTAATTCTATATCTACATTGGGGCCTTACTCTTTTGAAACTTGTTCTTATCCTATATGAGGCTACTTTTCAAGTTTCAGTCAGGGTAATTATTTTTCAGTTTCTTCAATGATTGTTGATCTCACACATTTTTTAACTTAATTCTATCATTAATAATTATGAATATAACAAATATTTATTTAAAAATAGAGGGTACTGAAGAATATGATGTGAGAAGTATTACTTCAGCTGATTCTCATCCCAAATTCCACTCCCCAAAGTAGCCACTGATAATAGTTGCCTAATCATGCCATTTAACCTTCAAAAGATAGCCTAGTAGTTCAAAAGATCAAAAGATAGCCTAGTTCTCAAGTAGTTTAGTCTAACAAAGAAACAGAATCTGGTTCAAAAGTTCAAAAGATAGCCTAGTTCTCAAGTAGTTTAGTCTAACAAAGAAACAGAATCTGGCTCTTTTACAAATAGCAAGAATTAATTTTCAATATTTAAAAATTTTAGTAACCCACAAAGCTAGAGATTACTGAATAATATTTAACATGTTTGTTAATGCTGAAGTGGCTAAGTAAACATTTTTCTGCAATTTATTTTCCTTTGTCTCTTCTGAGTAAGAGCATAAGCTACTCTTTTAAAAAAAGATATTTTTCTGTATTTCTAATGTGTATAGAAATTTTTACTTGCTATTACTATCCACATAAAATCACTGTAAAATTGTAGTAACTTAAGTTCTATTTTAAAAATGAAAGTATGATTTAGCAGTGGCCTTTTATATGTTTTCCACTTAATGCAGTCCTTTTAAGGCCATACATTCCAGTATCCAAGTTTTAAAGTAGTTTGTATACACCCAAGAGGCAAGGCCATGACTTTAATCGTTTCCTCACCAGAACTTCAATTATGCCAAGCACTTTTTAATTATCCTGCAGCCCACAGTCTATTCTTAGTCAAAAGCCTGACTTGTACACAGGCAGTATATTCCTCTGTGGCAAGATTCAACTCACCACTTTGCAACCCCACCCATGAAAAAGCTCTGTGAATTAAAAGCTACTAAATTAAGTGTGTATTTTTAACAGCCTCAATTTTAAAGTCAATTTTGGCATGACAGTAGAAGATATTTTTTTGAAGTACAAAAATGCTATGTTGGCATTTCATGGTATTTTCAGAATGCAGTTTGTTTTTCAGGTTGTCTCTTTACAAAGTTAGTTTCTTCTAACATTTTTTTTTCCTAAAGGGAATATATATAGTCATCTTGTCCCATCACTTTTATTTTTGTATTATTTAAGAAAGAAGTTTCTGAACACAAAAGAGTGATTATAGAAAAGGGACTTCCGTGTGAGGACAGGGCTGTAGGGTAGCAGGAAAGATCTGGAGGCCCAGGGGGCTGCAGGGGAAGCCCAGAGCTGACATGTAGCTGGGCTTAGCATTTCATGCACAGACCAAAGCCTGAAATAAGTCTGAAATTAAGAGAAAAATTAACTACATAGAATTATTGTGCTTTTTTCACTTCTTAGTAATGGAAAATCTATTTTTCCCAGTGAATGTAAATAGAACACAAAGTCATTTCAGGACAAGCTTGTATAACTTTTTTTTTTTTTTGTATAACTTTTATATAACGTTATCATTCAAAAAATAGTTAATGAGGATCTGTTCCTTGTAAGACCCTGTGCTACTTTTGTCATAATGTAGCTTTAATAATTTACTGCTTCATGATCTAAAGAAAATGCAGTGTTCAAAATATGAACTTGAGAAACATGCCAGAAACTTATGGGCTCCATAAACACAGTCTTCCTTGTTTTATCTTGCCTTCATCCACCATAAAGGTGGGAATATCTAAAATCTCAGTTACCCAGCCTGCCTTTCAGCTAGAAGCTGCATGATGGGATTCTGGCCACTGAGGCGTAAAGGAAAGGCTGTTGGTGCCACATGGTTTCTTTCTGCCAAAGGGCTCTGGAAATGCTACCGTCATCACTAAGGGCGACAGAACTGAAAGCCAGGAGGCTGGGTCCTTAAAGGTATCCTGGGCCACTGTACTAGCTGCCTGCTCTGGGACTTCTTGTGATGTGACATGAAGGAAGCCCATCCTTGTTTAAATCACCATTGGTTGGGGTTCCCATTGCTCTTAGTTGTATGCATATTCTTAGCTGTATGCATTACTAAATGACTCAAGAATAATTTAATTTGGCGATAAGCATGACAATGGGCTTCCCGGTGGTGACAGTGGTAAAGAATCCACCTGCCAATGCAGGAGAGATGAGGTGTGTGTTTGATCCCTGAGTCAGGAAGATTCCCTGGAGGGGGGCATGGCAACCCACTCCAGTATTCTTGCCTGGAGAATCCCATGGACAGAGAAGTCTGGCGGACTACAGTCCATCGAGTAGCAAAAAGTTGGACGTGACTGAAGTGACTTAGGACGTATGCATGACAGTGGTGTTCATGCTCCTAATTGTGGTGGCCAGCCTCCAAGATGGCCCACAGTGATCCCAGCCTTCCTTCACACCCTTGTGCAGTGCCCTGACACACTCTGCCAGGGCCACTGCTACAGTAAAAATTATAAACTTAGCAATAACTTTTAAGATCATTTATATTTAGTTTTTATAGAATGTCACATATTTCTTCTTACATATGACATGTGTTCTGGTCAGTTACAATACATATCCTTTATTGAAATTGGAAAATAAAGAAAAAAATAAGTTCAAAAACTATTTACATAATACTATATGCCAGGCTCTCTTCTATATTCTTCAACTTCATTAACTCACCTTTTTTCTTCAAACAATACTTTGATATATTACATAACCCACTTTGCATTTGGAGAAACTGAGGTAGAGCAGGTAAAAATCTGCCTGAGGCTACACACCCCGGAAGTGGTAGGGCTGAGATTTGAACCTATAGATAGGCTCGTTCTAGCTTTTGTGATCCTCTCACCGTGTAAAAGTCAGCTGCAATCCTGCTAACCAGACAAAACTGGTCTCTTTCCTATAGTTCTGCTTAAACAGGTGCAATGTGTTAGTTGCTTACTTCTTAGTGTCACAGGTCAGTTCCTACTGGCATTCTCAGTTCCTTAAGCATCATTGCTCCTCCAGTTTTTCACATTTATGTCAATGCTGAATGTCATCTGTATTCTGCTGGTTGCCGACTCTGTCAATCACTGTTCACTCAGGCAATGAGGGCCAATAGAGGGGATACAGTGCAGAAAAATGGTTGGAAAGATTGGAGGAGCAAAAAGGAGAAGTGTTAAGTTTACCTAAAGAAGAGTAACTTTGGCAGCCACTAACACGCTGAGACAGGAGAAGCAAGATGGAAGATGTTGCAACCCAGACCCCAGCCACAGTCGTGTGCCCTTGAGGCTGCAGGGAACAGGGAGTTGTGCAGCATTAGAAATGAAGCTAAGCAGACTCTATTACAATATGCCAGCAAATTTGGAAAACTCAGCAGTGGCCACAGGACTGGAAAAGGTCAGTTTTCATTCCAATCCCAAAGAAAGGCAATGCCAAAGAATGTTCAAACTACTGCACAGTTGCACTCATCACACACGCTAGTAAAGTAATGTTTAAAATTCTCCAAGCCAGGTTTCAACAGTATGTGAACTGTGAACTTCCAGATGTTCAAGCTGGTTTTAGAAAAGGCAGAGGAAACAGAGATCAAATTGCCAACATCTGTTGGCTCATCAAAAAGCAAGAGAATTCCAGAAAAAAACATCTGCTTTATTGACTATGCCAAAGCCTTTGACTGTGTGGATCACAATGAACTATGGAAAATTCTTAAAGAGATGGGCATACCAGACCATCTGACCTGCCTCTTGAGAAACCTGTATGCAGGTCAGGATGCAACAGTTAGAACTGGACATGGAACAGCAGACTGGTTCCAAATCGGGAAAGGAGTACATCAAGGCTGTATATTGTCACCCTTCTTATTTAACTTACATGCAGAATACATCATGAGAAACGCTGGGCTGGAGGAACCTCACGCTAGAATCAAGATTGCCAGGAGAAATAGCAATAACCTCAGATATGCAGATGACCCCACCCTTATGGCAGAAAGTGAAGAACAACTAAAGAGCTTCTTGATGAAAGTAAAAGAGGAGAGTGAAAACGTTGGCTTAAAACTCAACATTCAGAAAACTAAGATCATGGCATCCAGTCCCATCACTTCATGGCAAATGGATGGGGAAACAGTGGAAACAGTGACAGACTTTTTTGGGGCTCCAAAATCACTGCAGATGGTGACTGCAGCCATGAAATTAAAAGACACTTACTCCTTGGGAGAAAAGTCATGACCAACCTAGACAGCATATTAAAAAGCAGAGATTATTTTGCCACCTAGTCAAAGGTTCATCTAGTCAAAACTATGGTTCTTCCAGTAGTCATGTATGGATGTGAAAGGACTGTAAAGAAAGCTGAGTGCCGAAGAATTGATGCTTTTGAACTGTGGTGTTGGAAAAGACTCTTGAGAGTCCCTTGGACTGCAAGGAGATACAACCAGTCCATCCTAAAGGAGATCAGTCCTGAATATTCATTGGAAGGACTGATGCTGAAGCTGAAACTCCAATACTTTGGCCACCTGATGCGAAGAACTGACTCACTGGAAAAGACCCTGATGCTGGGAAAGATTGAAGGTGGGAGGAGAAGGGGACAACAGAGGATGAGATGGTTGGATGGCATCACTGACTCAATGGACATGAGTTTGAATAAACTCTGGGAGTTGGTGATGGACAGGGAGGCCTGGCGTGCTGCAGTCCATGGGGTAGCAAAGAGTCGTACACAGCTGAGTGACTGAACTGAACTGAACTGAGACTCTATTACATTCTACAGTGGGAAGCATTTTATTATGCTTGTGCAAGCCATCACGGTTATGTTTCAATCACAATGACTGATGGGCTAACTTCAAAACAATGGCATCAAGAATGTTTCTAGTCTTCCTTGGCTGTGTTTAGGATAGGAACTTTTCTAAATTGTCCCTTGACCTGGATGAAAATAAAATGTAGTTAAAATAAAAAATGAAAAATAAAACATCCTGAAGATGTTACAGGAGTCTGGGAACCCTCCTTTTCAAACCATGTTGCTTGTCAGGGGCTAAGGCTTACCTGCTGCTGCTGCTGTTTGTGGGCACTACCTCCAGGAGAAGGGAAATCCTTCTTTCCACTCTGCCAGGGAGGATGGAAAGATGAGTATTCAGACTTCTGCCTCCCTACAATGCCAAGAAGCATAGAAATGTGGATATGCAACCATGGGGAATGGCCAAGAAGCAGACCAGTCTTTAAAACACTTTTTTTTAACATGTTGTTAACGTGTTTTTTAACGTGTTTTTTTTCGTGTTGTTTAACATGTTTTTTTTTCGTGTTGTTAAATATTCTTCCCATAATTAATGGCTGCATCATGTTCTTTGTTAATTACTAATGCTCTAGTTGTTAAGTTTATTGCTGTCTTTTTTAGTGTTAATTTTCCTTATTTTCTTTGAGATTTTAGTTTGAGAGTTTATCTTATGTGAGTGTTTCACCCTCCTCTCCTCCAAGCTTCCATTTTATCACTTTCTCAGTCACTTGCACCCTCCTTTCCCCCACATCTCTAGCCCCGGGCTTGGTCTCAGTTGTGGCTTGAGCTCTTGTCCCTTGGTGACCGGACATATCAGAGACCTAGTCGTTGAGCTGGCAAAGGGTAACACTGTCCTTGCCTCCAGCTTTAGAAAGGATGCCTTGCTCTGTCACCCCACACAAGTCCAACTCTGGGCTGCCTGAGGCTTTGGCTCCTGCATATTGCCACAGATTCTCTCATCCTGCTTTTGATATGATTATGGCTTTTCTTTATATTAAAAACTATCATAGCTCTGTTTACAGCAGAGGGAAGAATGTATAGCACAAATGCATAGTGTCACATCAATGGTAAATCTGTCAGTACATTTTGCTGATTTGCTTGGATTTTCTAGGTAATCACATTGCACAAGAATAACAAAAACTGGAGTCACCGTTTAATCAGTACTTACTACATGGCAGGTACACTCTACCATGCACTTTATCTACATGTCAGGACTTGGAAGTGGGCAAAGAGGATTACTGGTATCTTTTAGTGGAGGGCTGGCCTTTGGCCAGGTGGCCCTCAGGACATTATCTGATTCCAGGAATGTGCACTTTCAATTGACTTTTTTGACAAGATTATTTTATAATTCCAAAGAGGCAGCTGTTAAATGGTGAAAAAAAAATAGCAATGCAATGTGTGTTCATAACAAGGTAAATGTATTTTGACTGGTCAATTATAAAACTTAAGTCAAATGCTCATTTGAAAACAGGTCTTACCATCTTATTGGTTCCCTGAAAAAATGAAGAGTTGAATAAAATCTTTGATATATGTCCATTTTATATTTATATGAGTCATAATTTTATTGTTTTGAAAATTATGCTTTAGCATATGTATCTTCTAATAGGCACAACCTGAGAGAAAGGTATTATTCACATTTAATAGATGAGAAAACTGAGACTCAGATCAAATGGCTTACCCGCTTAGTGTCAATTTAAACTAGTAAGTGGCCAAACTGGAATTTAAGTACCACATTTGCTGTCTTCAAGATCTATGCTCTTATATATTATTGCCTGCCTTGGAAAAACTCCATTTGATGAAAAATGATTTTTAAAAAAATTAACATCAATAAAACAATATCTAAGTGTTTGCCATGTGCCATGCACTGAATTACACATTTATGTGGATGAACTAATTTAATCAAATTGGGAAAACTGAACCTACAGAGGTTCAATAATTTGCTCAAGATTTTCCATGCTATTTCTGTTTTTATCTCTTCTTTTTCCTCATGCAGTAGTACTCAGCATTAGTTTGAGTGTCTAAAACTGTCCAGGGTTTAAATAGAGGTATTTGAAAAATAGAGCTCAGCTGAAGGTCAAATCATAGTAGGAGCTTAGCATATTGAGAAACCATCCCAGCAGTAAGTAAATGACTTTTGCGTGGACTCACTAAATCAGTCATATCTGCCTGATACTGCCAAACAGTAGTGCTTATAAAAGTCAGTATTTGCTAAGGAAATGTTCTCTTTCTATGATTTAAAATATTTGGATGACCTAGTAATATTTTTTAGTAAACTTCCTCATCCCTTTGCCCACAGAGGCAGACAAGGTGGCTTAAAACCCATTCACAATCGTTCAGTCTTGCCTTCTTCTACATAGTGGCTTGAAAGCTAAAATACCTTTCTAACAATCTTTCCACTACTGATGACCCAATTCTAGCCAATAATATATAAGTGATTGGATTAAACTTGGAAACTGCATTTTAAAGGAATACACTAAGCTTCCCTGGTTCAGAAGGAAGATGAACCATGAGGTGGGATAGCAACCATCTCTTAAGCATGCGGAGAAAAGCCACCTGCCAAGAATGGTGGAGCAGAAAGATAGGAGGTCTGACCCTGGGTTCTTGATGGAATCAGGGAGCTCATGTACCAGCCCTCTACAGCCTTACATGAGAGATCTTATTACATAAAAAATTAGCCCCTTAACTATTCAATCACTTTCAGTTGGTTTTCATTGTTTTTGTTGTTATTATTATTGCTTGCAGCAGAAAGAGGAAAAAAAATTAGCAATGGGAGGAAATATATATACAAAGCATTTGACTTTTTTTCAGTTTTATTGAGGTATACTTGACAAAACTATAAGATATTTAAAATGTTCATCACAATGATTTAATATGTTTATACACTGTGAAAGGATTCCTCCCTAGTTAATTCTTCCCGTCCATCATCTCACATATATATCTCCTTTTTTCTGACAAGAACATTTAAGTTCTACTCTCTTAGCAAATTTCAATTATACCATACAGTGTTAACGACTATAATCACCATGCTACACATTAGGTCCTCAGCCCTTATCATCATCTAGCTGAAAATGTTCTTATATAATTGTTTTAAGTCTACAATTTTAGCCTTTTCAGAGGAGGAGAGAATTTACTTCTCAAAAGTGAGTAAATTGTATATAAAACTCACTTTGACTGATGCAAGTAACTCATCCTTTTCTATATGGATTGTCCTTATTATCTTGATTATTAATGGAGAGAAACAAAACTGTTGTAATTTTTTCAAAAGGAGATGGGCAAGTTGTAGGCAGCTGGTTTTGAATGAACATGTCATTTCATCATACAAGCTTTATTGAATATGTTCATTAAGGTCTTGCACCAGTGGAATTTTATAGCTGTCAGAATCCATGATCCCATTCAGTCTACATGAAATATAGGTTGACAGTATCAACGCTGCCAGAGGAGAGTCTTCAGAGGACTGCATTTCACCCTCTACCGAAATGTTTTTCCTTGATACTGGATCTATGACATTTCTTTGGCATCATGTCATAGTATGAGGTTTGCCTATGTACTAAGCCATTTGTTATAAAGTTCCTTGATAAAGAGATCAACTATCATGTATTATTTTTAATTTTTGAGTATGTATTACTGCCATTTTAAGAGCTTAGTTACACTTGTTGTTGTTTAGTTGCTCAGTCATGTCTGACTTTTTATGACCCCGTCATCTGTAGCCCACCAGGCTCCTCTGTCCACAGGGTTTTCCAGGCAAGAATACTAGGGTAGGTTGCCATTTCTTTCTCCAGGAGATATTCCTGACCTAGGGATCGAACCCACATCTGTTGCTTGGCAGGCGGATTCTTTACCACTTAGTCACCTGGGAAGCCCCTTAGGTATTCCTAGGTCTCAGGAAGAGAAGCACAAAGCATTAGATTGTACTGAACACCTCTTGGTTGGCAGAGAAGGAACTAGGAGCAGAGATCCCCATAAAGAACCTGACTTGGGAGTGGCAAGCAAGCCTAGGAGGAGAGGAGTCAGGAGTAAGAGTCTCAGCCCTAATTGGATATAAGTATTCACTAGGTGAGTGGGACACAGTGTTTGAGGAACCTGTTTCACGGAACAGAAGAAAGAGATAAGAACTCCCCAGCTTTCTTCCACTCCACCCATGAGCTCACGTGTGTCCTGATTCTCCTTCCTTGCATCACTCCCATCATACTGGAATCACTCTGCCTTCCCCTGTCTGAACCTAGTCCCCCCAGCATGCCCTGAACCCTAGCCCTTTGGTGCGTGCTGACCTTGCTCAGTACATCATCCCTCCTCTTTCCTCTGTCCTCACTTCATTCCCCATAGTGTTTATATGTATCTAAGGTTTGTCAGTCCCACACCTTGCCTCCCATCACCATCCTCTCTCCCCTTTCTAAAGCTAGTGTTCTTTATGCAGTTTTGAATGTCTCTCTCCACTTCTGTACCTCCCACTCTTTCCTTACTAAGCCTGCCTTCTGCCTCCTCGGCTCCACTGCAACTGTTCCAGCCACTCTGGCTTCACCAGCCGTCTCATCATGCACTTGCCTGCTGATGTGATCCAGCCCCTGTTGCCCCTCAGCCTCATCTCCTGTACTCTGCCTCCTTACTCCTGCTCATCTGGCCCCACCAACTTCCTTTTTATAATTCAACCTGCACAAATCCTTGTCCATTTCCAGGCCTGGGTACTTGTTCTTTCCACAGCCCCAGATTCTCTCCCCCATGCTCTCACACAGCAGATTCATTCTCATCTCTTGGGTCTTGGCTCAGATATTCACTCTCAGAGAGGGCTTTCCTGAACCATACATGGTGTGTGACCTTGGGATCATCACCCAGTGAGCTGGGTTCATAGGAGCTCTGCTAAGAGGAGGGAATGATGGGTGGAGCTGCCCATCATACTGCTCACATATATTCCCTCATCAACTGAAGAGGGAAACCTTGGGCTGAGCCTACAAGTGGGGAGTAAAGGGCTTAGGCTTGCTTTTAAACTCTAGATCAATTCATCATTTATCAGACACCTAAAGTGCCCAACTGAGTTAAGTGTTAGGTTAAAAATATAAACAAGGTATATATCAAATATATGTATGTATAAACAAACATAGTAATTTACTAAGCAGAGGTATACACAAATTGGCCGTGGGGGACAATCAGTTGTCTAGGGGTGCTGGGAGATTCAAAGAAGAGTAAAAACATGAAATAGGCCTAAAACTTATCACATAAAACAGGGAAAGCAATCCCAATTTGAGGAAATAGCACATGCAAAAGTACAGGGAGATTTCTCATGAATATTCAATATGGTGGATAGAGGTGATGTGAAGACCCACCTCTACCATTCCTCTCCCTGACAAAACAGAAATATTTAGTATCCCTGTCACTGTTATGAAGTTGGTGCAAACTTTTGAGGAGAAAATTTTATATGGATTTTGAACTAACTTTATTTTGGAGTAAATAATTTATGGCTTGCTGTGATATATGGCTACTAGGATAACTTAACACTTCTGAATATTAAATATCAACTCATATAACAGCTCCAGCTTTGGAAGAGAGAAAGATTAGAGGTGGATGGGTAAGTTGACTGGACTGGAAAATGGACAGGTGGGAGATAGGCGGTAGATGCCAAGGAATCTGGTAGAGAACTGGGGTGGTGTTTCTTTATTCAGAGTTTTGTTGGATGATGTATCCAGCTGCAGGGGTGAACTGGGAAAGCCATCCTCATGTCTCTATATGAAATTTTGATTTTATTATAATAATAACAGTAATTACTGAAAATGTACTATGAATTAGATATTATTCCCTGTTCTTTTCTTTTTATATATTATCTTTAACCTGGAATTGATACTTTTGAACTGTGGTGTTGGAAAAGACTCTTGAGAGTCCCTTGGACTGCAAGATCAAACCAGTGAATCCTAAAGGAAATCAGTCCTGAATATTCATTGGAAGGACTGACGCTGAAGCTCTAATACTTTGGCCACCTGATGTGAAGAACTGACTCATTGAAAAGACCCTGATGCTAGGAAAGATTGAAGGCAGGCGGAGAAGGGAACAAGAGGATGAGATGGTTGGGTGGCATCACCAATTCTATGCACATGAGTTTGAGCAAGCTCCAGGAGTTGGTGATGGGCAGAGAAGCCTGGCATGCTTCAGTTCATGGGGCTGCAAAGAGTCGGACACGACTGAGTGACTGAACTGAACTTACCCTGGAAGAAAAGTATGAGAAACCTGAGATTTGGAGAAGTTAATTTACTTACTCAAGATAATACAGCAAGTAAATCTATGTTGTCAACAACAAGTAGATTTTTTTCATGCTTTCCTACCATATAAGGGGGACAACTCCTACTTCTTTCTTAGCAAACTCAGATTACTTCAAGTCCCACTTTTAAATCTAATCACAGCTCTGCTTCAAGAATCCTCTCCAACTCTTGTGCTACAAAGGACACTGAAGAATTGCACAGCTATTCTAACAATGCTCTGCTTTAGTATAACTGGTTTTCTTATAGCATAGGATGAACTTCTGCAAATATGAAGTGCTTTCTTTGCACCTGAACCCTGTCCACCCACCACAGTCAATTTATTCCTGGAGTCTTTCTATTTCATGCCTCTCCAGAGAGAATTTACTACTGTATCTATCGTGGTTTCTGTTGTTCGCAACTGAACACTGCTCGTTGGGCTAAGTGAATGGAATTATTGCCAGCTATTAGATGGTTTATAAAATTACTGGAAGGGCTATAAGAAGAGGCTCTAGGCTGAGAAACCTAGGATCTAGGTTTCAGGAAACAACTCCCGATATCCAAAATCACACTGCTTCTGCATGGCCAGAAACTTCACAATCTCTTCTTGACATTGACAGAAGGCTACTGACAGGAGAACCTTAATGTCTTTGCCCATCCACAGGCACAGAAGGAAAGCCTCCCACCCTTTCTCTCCACTCAGGACCAGCTTCATGAGCAAGCAACCCGTGCAGTCAGTTAAGGTTCAACACTTAGAAGGGCGCCACTTTAGGAGTTTAATACTCTGAGGTTGCCATCTTGAAATTCTTGATTTAAAATTTATATTCTGAAGAGAAGTCCTTTAGGACAGTGGATTATGCGCTGGGAATTATGCACCGGGAGCTTGGATTTTTCTCCTGTCGCCTGCCTGTGACAAGTTATCCGCCAGCCCATCCCCTACACTCTAGCGCCCCAGGCCTCCCCTTCCCTGCTACTGCCCAGCGACCACCGCCTTCCAGCCCCAGATGGAGAACTGGCCCCAGGAGCCAGGCGGATTGGGACTGACTCCCGTCAGGCGCATGCGCCGCTTCAGCAGGTGCTGGGCAGCTCGGCACCGTCCGCCTCCCTGGCGGGTAGCTGCGCCCACAGTTGGTGGCGGGGGTGAGCCTCTTAACTGCCTTTATCTAGGCGCCTGGGGCCTCTGGGCATGGAAGTGGCAGTACTTTCAAGGGTCACTCATTCTCCGTGGGTTGGGGTGCCAGCCCGTGGAAAAGAGGGATATCTGAATTGACGTCTGGAAGCTTCTGTTGGTCCAGCAGCCTGTGGGAAAAGAAACCGAACAGCCAGTGAGCACGTGGTCATGGACAGGGAACCTGGGACGGTGAGTATTTTAGGGTCCTCGATTTCTGGGATTTCACATTAAATAAAAACAGAGGGGTTAAAAAAAAAAGAAAAAGAAACCACCTTGATAAGTTGTGGAAAAGACCACAAAAGGAAGACAAAAGTCCTCCTCCCCGCACCTACCTTTTTTCCTACAGGGGCCTTGTGTTTTCATTTTATATTGGGTCCCACAAATTCTGCAGCTAGCCCAGTCTCCAATTAATTTAGCCTTAATCCAAGTGTTTGATAAGTGCACCTGATTAGTGGAATCCTAATTACATCCTAAACTCTGTTTATAAGGAAGTCTGGAAAACTCAGTTTTTAGCTTTCTAACCTGAGTTGTAAGTGAAAGCTCTGGAGTACAGGAGGGAGGTTGGAATTCCTGTTGAGTAAGAAAGACAGCCTGTTCTGTCCATCCCTGTCACTGCATCAACAGTCTGGCAGGCGTGCTACCTCCCTGGTACACTGGCCTCCGTGGCACAGGGGCAGAATCTGGTTCATTTACTCCTTTAACCCCAGTTCAAAATATAGGGCCTGTCATATAGTATGATCCCAGGATTTATAGAATTGAGTTTCTAATCATCAATTTTTGTATGTTCTAGTTATTAACCTATATATCTAATGGTATATTCTTTCTTGCTGTTGTTCATATTTACTTGAGATCTTCATTACTAGTGACAAATTCATATTCAAATGCAGTAGATTACTAAAAATAAAAATAGGCACATGGATTATACTTAGTGATTTATTTTCATGTACTGAGCATAGCTAATTACAAACATAATACTCTATGTCTGTTCTGCTTAGTGAATTAAATTACTTACCATGCCACTGTGAAAACATTAATAATGTTTACCCAGCCACAGAAATCACCAATATGAAGTTACATTCCCTCTAGTCTTCACTTTTTGAAATTCACAAACTGGAATTAATTTCAAAAAGAGAGTGTCTGGCCGAAGAATATTAAAAGAGTGGGCAAATTACAGAATATTCTATGGAAAAATTAGTTTGATTTAAAACAGGAATACTCTGCACAGAATCAAAACTTTTCATTTACTTCTCATCATCTCCACAATGGAAAGTATTACCACCAAAAGGTTTTAATTTAAAAGGCTTTTGTCATGTGTGTGTATAAAAATGTCTCTTAATTACAAAGAGTAAAGATAAAGCCTATACCTGAGATTTAATTTTCAGTCTAAAGGTGTATGGATTGATGACAGTGAGGACAGTTGGAAATATGCAGGATAATCAGACCATCCAAAGCAATTAGGGAAGCAAGCCACACTTTTCAGAACTTATCTGTCTATCCAAGAAGTGTGGGGCAGAGGGCTTATTCCAAAATTTAGTTAAATATCATAAAAAGTTAAAACAGTTCTTTGGGATCTCCATCCTTAAATGTTCTTTTCAGGAGCTGTATCATGAAAATCTGGCCTGACAGTCTGACAGGTCATGAATTATTAATAGATTAAGTTATAACTCAGAGCAAATGAGGCCAGATTCTCTTAAGGAGAATCAGTGAGGCAATTGTGTGAGTAACTGATTGTGATTGCCTGAAGCACAGTCTGGCCTTTGAGCCAAATCAGGGAATAAATGGAAGTCTGGTTCATTCAGGAGAGGTGGACCAGAGAGTGTTGACTTTTATTATCCAGGTAACCTTGTCTTTCACATCAATTTGAAGGCAAGATTTATCCTAATCCATTGTGCCTCTAAATTAAACAGTTACCCTGACAAAGTGGTACTATGATACAACTATAAATTATAGCAACAATAAGGGCTATGCACCTAGATAATCCAGGGTAATCTTCCCATCTCAAAATCCTTAATTATATTTGCAAAGTCTGTCTTGGCCATGTAAGGCAATATTCATAGGTTCTAGGAATAAGGGCCAGAGAAGGCAATGGCAACCCACTCCAGTATTCTTGCCTGGAAAATCCCATGGATGGAGGAGCCTGGTAAGCTGCAGTCCATGAGGTCGCGAAGAGTCAGACTCGACTGAGCAACTTCGCATTCACTTTTCACTTTCATGCATTGGAGAGGGAAATGGCAACCCACTCCAGTGTTCTTGCCTGGAGAATCCCAGGGACGGTGGAGCCTGGTGGTCGGCTGTCTATGGGGTCGCACAGAGTCGGACATGACTGAAGTGACTTAGCAGCAGCAGCAGGGATAAGGGCATGCTGGCTTTTGGGGGAAGGGATGTTATTCAGCCTAACATGCCCCTTGTCTTAAAGTTTGCTAAAACTGTAATCTATTTCCTACTATCTCTAAACAGACCATCAAAGGATGGAGATTCCAAAGCCCTACTTTCGTTATGACTAGCAATTATAAACCTAGGTTTCTAAAGAAGTTTATTTTAAAAGAGAGCTGTTTGGGGGAACATCTGATAACATAATTCCTGTTTTTAGACTAATAGATATAGTCTTCAAAAATCCTGAGGTTCAGATTTGAGTTAAATTTTATCATGTTCATTTTGTACGTTACTGAATTTCTAAGTTATCATGTGCTTCTGCATTCTTTTGAATTAATTTATTTTTGGTTGCACTAGGTCTTCATTGCTGCGAGTCAGCTTTCTCTAGTTGCAGTGAGTCGGGGCTACTCTCTAGTTTCAGCGCTTGGGCTTCTCCTTGCTGTGGTTTCTCTTGTTGTGGAGCACAGGCTCTAGGGTGCACAGGCTTCAGTAGTTGCATGCTTGGGCTCAGCAGTTGTGGTGCACAGGTTTAGTTGCCACATGGCAGGTAGGATCCTGGTTCCCAGACCAGGGATTAAACACTTGTCCTCTGCATTGCAAGGTGGATTCTTAACCACTGGACCACCAACGAAGCCCCTTCTGCATGTTTTTGATCAGCCATGTGCAAGCTGTAAGACCTTGCATCTGGAATGATTCAACATTATTCATTTTTTATCACCCTAGGGCTGATAGGTTACACTTTGAACTAGATTTTGGGTGAATTAATACATTTTTAAAATGAATTTACACTTGGCATATCATTTAGCATATCATGACTTTGAGCATAGTTATTGAATTTTTGTTGCTTAAGTTTTAATGAAATGACAAGTACCCTATTTCAGGACTCTAACTTTAAATACAGGGCTATCCCATCTTTACTGTGTATTTCACTAAACAATTTTGTTTGTCTTTTTTTGTTAAATATTTTGGTGAATTAGAAAATGTAGCCTTTAATAACCTCTCTTCAACTGGAACTGTTTTCTACTGTCATTTTCAGTGTTAGTTATAATGCTCATGGCTGTACTTGGGACTCATAGTTCTAGTTCTTTTAGTTCTGAAGTGCCTGTGATGTGCTTAGCACTTCTGTTGAGCACAGACTCGATACCAAACCCAATGCCAAGGGACAAGTGAATATAAAGAAGTTAAGACTTGTTCTGCCTTTCCTCTGTACTGAGACCTGGACTTATTTTATCTTAATCTCCAGCATTTGTTCAACTCTCTAGCACAGAGTTCAGAATTAATGTCTGTGTTCTGTTTAAAAAAATTATTGAGACATAGTTGACATTATATTAGCTTGTATGCCTGTAAACATAATGATTGGCTATGTACGTATTGCTAAAGGGTCACTGTAGGGTAAGGGAGTTAGAGAAGGTGAGGTTCAGAAAAAGAAGAGACCAGCATTTTACAGGAACAGATGACCTTTAATGAGGGGAGAAGGGGCAGCAGTCAGATTACTGAGCTGCAGCACTAACCCAAGAAAAGAGTAAGTATATAGAGGCATATATGTGGAAAGCTACTGTCTTACGGGGGCCTGTTCTTCTCCAAGGTTGTTTGGAGTAGTTATCTCTTAAACGGCTGGGGCAAGGAATTCTGGAGATGGGCCAGAGGCTGAACCGGCTAGGAGCTGGGCATAATCAACCTTAATGTCCATTTTTTTTTCTTCAGGTGAGAGAGTTCTTTGTTTTGCATAGAATGGTGGGGAGGACCTGGAGGGGAGTTTTAACTCCAGGCTATTTTGAGCCTTGTAACTTTCCTTCAATCACCATTATCAGTCACCATACATAGTTACAAAAGATTTTTTTCTTATGATGAGATCTTTTAAGATCTACTCCTTTAGCAACTTTCAAATATGCAACATAGTATTATTAAAAATAGCCACCACACTGTACATTACATCCCTCATGACTTGCTTATTTTGTAACTAGTTTATACCTTTTGATTTCCTTCAACCATTTTGCCACTCCTCTGTAAATATCTGTTTAATGAAAAATTTTTCCTTAAGAAATAGTTGTTGAATGAGCTACTTATAACTGAGATAGAATGCGTCTATCTTCAGATCACTTCTAAGGGTTGTGATGGAGGTGTGAACAGGGTGTAAAGATACCTACCACTTCATCAAGGAGAGTCAGAGAAGGCTTTGTGGAAAAGCAGTCATGAGAGTGAGATCTGGGAGAAGAGAAGTTTGCAGAGTAACCACTTCTGTTCATTTACTTGTTTCCTTTCACTGCTTAGTGTTGATGGGGTAGTCTTCATTTTGTCCATAATAGCATTTGGAGGAATGTTGGGTTTGTCTCTGTCCCAGCTCCACTGGAAGGAGCAGGAGTGGAGTGACTTTTGGGGAAGTTACAAGGAGCAGAGCCAGATGCAGCACGGCCCTCCCAGGGAGAAAGGAGACCACAGAGATGAGAAGAAACGGGGCCAAATGTATGAAGAAACGAAGGAGGAACCTGGAAGCAACTTCTTAGTTAAGAATGTGTTTATAAAATGTCACTGTATTTGAGAATGTATTCTTTGTGAATGTATGGTCCATGAATATATCCTTTTTCTTTTCACCACAGCTTGTGGTGGCACAGACTGTAAAGAATCTGCCTGCAATGTGGGAGACCGGGTTCAGTCCCTGGGTTGGGAAGATCCTTTAGAGAAGGAAATGGCAACCCACTTCAGTGTTCTTGCCGGGAGAATCCCATGGATTCTGGAGCCTGGAGGGCTACAGGCCATAGGGTTGCAAAGAGTTGGACATGACTGAGCAACTAACCCTTTCACTGGCTCTCTCTGGGAAGCAGTACATACTGACCCTCATCTTCATCTTGCTCCTAGTAAAAGTCCCCTTTCTCTGTCCCTGCTTTTCCCAACTGCTGCAGCAGGAATCTGGTTAGAGACAAATTAAACATTCCTTAAAATGCTGTTATGAAAACAAAATGAAACTGGTGAACTAAAAGTTTACATAATTTTTAAAAAGCTCTTAAAGCTATCCCATGCAATATGAATTGTTGTAAACTTTATAAGTAGTTCAAAGGAACAAGAAAATTTGGCAAATTGGCCTTGTGGAAAGTCTTGGCTTTCTGCAGCTGACTTTTGGTAAATTGACCTAGGACCAGTGTTGAAGAATTAACACACATTTACCTAGCAAAAATGGGAAACAGCATTCTAGGTACAAGAGCAGAAGAAATGTTTGGCAGGGACAGGTATGTTTGTTTATTCACTAAATATTTTAGAGCACAAAACCTGCCCTTGTGAACAGCTGTACCCTCATGAAGCTTATGTTATCTCTTTTGTATGTTGTCTCTTTTGTATAAATGTCTGCCAAATTATTGATTTTAACTCTTTCTCTCTCTCCAAAGAGAAACTTTTTAGATATTGGATATTAATTGTAGCAGGAAAACAGTAGAGATAGAAGGTAGAATAATTGTAATTGAAGTGAAACAAGCTACGCTTTTGTCTGAAGAAGCTAGAAAAGATCTCAGAAATTGAGCAAAATTGCAATAGAAGGATAAAAAGCAGAAATGGAGTATGAAAGCAATGAAGCAAACAAAAAATAATAAGTAATGTTAAGAGGCAGTTTTTATAAAAGTCCACTAAAATAGATAAGTGTTTGGGGAGTTCTGACCAAAAAAAGGAAAGAGAAAAAACACAAATGTAGAGGGAGACTCAAGAGGGAGGAAATAGATATATAATTATGGCTGATTCACAGTGTTGAATGGCAAAATCTAATACAATATTTTATTTTTTTAATTTTTTTTTATTATTATTATTATTTTTTTCCAGTGGGTTTTGTCATACATTGATATGAATCAGCCATGGATTTACATGTATTCCCAATCCCGATCCCCCCTCCCACCTCCCTCTCCACCCGATTCCTCTGGGTCTTCCCAGTGCACCAGGCCGGAGCACTTGTCTCGTGCATCCCACCTGGGCTGGTGATCTGTTTCACCATAGATAGTATACATGCTGTTCTTTTGAAATATCCCACCCTCACATTCTCCCACAAAGTTCAAAAGTCTGTTCTGTATTTCTGTGTCTCTTTTTCTGTTCTGCATATAGGGTTATCGTTATCACCTTTCTAAATTCCATATATATGTGTCAGTATGCTGTAATGTTCTTTATCTTTCTGGCTTACTTCACTCTGTATAAGGGGCTCCAGTTTCATCCATCTCATTAGGACTGGTTCAAATGAATTCTTTTTAATGGCTGAGTAATATTCCATGGTGTATATGTACCACAGCTTCCTTATCCATTCATCTGCTGATGGGCATCTAGGTTGCTTCCATGTCCTGGCTATTATAAACAGTGCTGCGATGAACATTGGGGTGCACGTGTCTCTTTCAGATCTGGTTTCCTCGGTGTGTATGCCCAGAAGTGTGATTGCTGGGTCATATGGCAGTTCTATTTCCAGTTTTTTAAGAAATCTCCACACTGTTTTCCATAGCGGCTGTACTAGTTTGCATTCCCACCAACAGTGTAAGAGGGTTCCCTTTTCTCCACACCCTCTCCAGCATTTATTGCTTGTAGACTTTTGGATAGCAGCCATCCTGACTGGCGTGTAATGATACCTCATTGTGGTTTTGATTTGCATTTCTCTAATAATGAGTGATGTTGAGCATCTTTTCATGTGTTTGTTAGCCATCTGTATGTCTTCTTTGGAGAAATGTCTGTTTAGTTCTTTGGCCCATTTTTTGATTGGGTCATTTATTTTTCTGGACTTGAGCTGCAGGAGTTGCTTGTATATTTTTGAGATTAATCCTTTGTCTGTTTCTTCATTTGCTATTATTTTCTCCCAATCTGAGGGCTGTCTTTTCACCTTACTTATAGTTTCCTTTGTAGTGCAAAAGCTTTTAAGTTTCATTAGGTCCCATTTGTTTAGTTTTGCTTTTATTTCCAATATTCTGGGAGGTGGGTCATAGAGGATCTTGCTTTGATTTATGTCGGAGAGTGTTTTGCCTATGTTCTCCTGTAGGAGTTTTATAGTTTCTGGTCTTACATTTAGATCTTTAATCCATTTTGAGTTTATTTTTGTGTATGGTGTTAGAAAGTGTTCTAGTTTCATTCTTTTACAAGTGGTTGACCAGTTTTCCCAGCACCACTTGTTAAAGAGGTTGTCTTTTTTCCATTGTTGGAAGTTCTGGCCACAGCAATCAGAGCAGAAAAAGAAGTAAAAGGAATCCAGATAGGAAAAGAAGAAGTAAAACTCTCACTGTTTGCAGATGACATGATCCTCTACATAGAAAACCCTAAAGACTCTACCAGAAAATTACTAGAGCTAATCAATGAATATAGTAAAGTTGCAGGATATAAAATTAACACACAGAAATCCCTTGCATTCCTATATACTAACAATGAAAAAACAGACAGAGAAATTAAGGAAACAATACCATTCACCATTGCAACAAAAAGAATAAAATACTTAGGAGTATATCTACCTAAAGAAACAAAGGACCTATACATAGAAAACTATAAAACACTGATGAAAGAAATCAAAGAGGACACAAACAGATGGAGAAACATACCGTGTTCATGGATTGGAAGAATTAATATTGTCAAAATGGCTATTCTACCCAAAGCAGTCTATAGATTCAATGCAATCCCTATCAAGCTACCAACGGTATTTTTCACAGAACTAGACCAAAGAATTTCACAATTTGTATGGAAATACAAAAAACCTCGAATAGCCAAAGTAATCTTGAGAAAGAAGAATGGAGCTGGAGGAATCAATCTGCCTGACTTCAGACTCTACTACAAAGCCACAGTCATCAAGACAGTATGGTACTGGCACAAAGACAGAAATATAGATCAATGAAACAGAATAGAAAGCCCAGAGATAAATCCACGAACCTATGGACACCTTATCTTTGACAAAGGAGGCAAGGATATACAATGGATAATACAATATTTTAAAGCAATTTTACTCCAATTAAAAATTTTTAAAAAGATGACTTAGGTGTTCCCATGAGATATAATTAAGCAAGAAAATCAAGTCAGAGAAATGTATGTGATTTTTTTTTTTCATTTATTTTTATTAGTTGGAGGCTAATTACTTTACAATATTGTAGTGGTTTTTGCCATACATTGACATGAATGATTTCTTTTTTTTTAAAGGATAAATTTAAAAGGCTAAATCTCCCTTTTAAACCTGCCATCATCATCATCATCATCCCCATCATCAGTCTATGCCTATCTGTATATGTGCATGTAGTCGATGAGCATAGAGAAAGGTTGTTAACACGGATGACCTGGGCAGAAGACTGGGTAACAGTGGACAGAGTTGGAGAAAGAAGAAAACCTCCTCTCTTTAAAGAGGTAGCAATAAAAATAGCATGTGTGATAAGATCTCATGAAACTAATATATTTATGAGATCATTGATGTGTCATTGATGGATATCTCAGGGTAGAATTTCAGGTGAGTTTTATCTTCCTGTATCTTTATATATTGCTTAACATTTTACAATAAACATTTTTACTTAAATGGGGGAGAGACCAATGAGGTTTTTCACTGTATAAAAAATAAAAAGCTTCCTGAATGATTCTGTTGATTAGCCAAGCTTCATCATTAGGATTCAACTTCAGAAGCTAAAAAAAAAAGGAATTTCAATCATCAGAGAGCAGAGTGTTAAGAAAGCACTTCTGAAAAAGGGGGGCCTTGCTGGGACCCCAGAAGACACTCATCCTGGATCATCTCCTACTTGTAGCATGCTAAGACTGGCTCTGAGGGAAAAGGATGCTCTGATAGGATACAAGGTATCTGGGGAATATGTGGGTTGACTCCTGGTAAACGTTAGTGTGTAGTTCAGGTGTCTTCTGAGATCTGAATTGTCTGGGTTGGGTACAGGGCAGCTAATGGAAAGGTGGATGGCAGGAAAGCAGTGATTCCCGGGAGTGGGGCAAAGGCCTTGTTGCCAAGCAGACTGGAGTTTTAATCTGGGCCCTGCCACTCACTAGACACATGACCTTAGACTCACTACTCCACCTACCTGGGCTTGAGTTTGCTTGTTAGGAAAGTGACGATAATCATGCCTCCATGGCAGGCTTGTTGTGAGGAAGGAAGACTATGTTGATACTGAAGGTGGCCCAGCCAGTGTTGTATGTGTATAAGCTTGTGGGAAAGCTCAAGGCCATGGTCCTGGGAGAGCCCATTGCTCAGCCTAGTGGGTAATATAGGGAGAGGAGCATCAGCAAGGCTTGAGGAAATGCAGGGCCTGGGAAAGGATAGAGGCTCAGGCAAGCCTAGCTAAGGCTTCTGCCCCTCTTGCCCTCCAGACTCAGTTTCCTATACTTTCTCTCCTGCATCACTTTAGTAAATTCTTATGGATTGGAATTAGGTGACTGAGATGGACTGAAATTTTTTTAACTTTTAGATTTTTTATTTAAAAAATTTTGGGGCAGCAATAAAAACAAAAAACACAAATGCAAATATTATGAGGGATGAAGGATATATAAACATCAGTCGTGACTGACTCTTTATGGTCTCATGGACTGTAACCTGCTAGGCTCTGCTGCCCATAGAATTTCCCAGGTCAGAATACTGGAGTGTGATGCCTTTTTCTACTCCAGGGATCTTCCTGACCTAGGGATCTAACCTCTCTTGTGTCTCCTGCATTGGCAGACAGGTTCTTTACCACTAGTGCCATTGGGGAAGCCCCTAGATAAAGATTAAAAATGTAGTGAAATTGACCACGTACAACTTTGCTGTTAAAAATAAATTTGATAGGATGGATTGTTTAAGCTAACCAATGTTTCATCACTCGAACCCAAATTTAAAGTGTCTTCTTAGTTTAAAACTTTTTTCTCTTTACTCATTTTCAGTTGTTGGTAAAGTGGTAACAAATAAGTTTCTACTTGTGAGTCAACACAATCTAGTGGCCATAACCCATCCATCAGAATAGGCACCTGGGGAGAGGAAGAATGTATTGTCCAGTGCTAATTCAATCATTTCCCTTATTATTAACATTGTTTGCTACAGGTGAAAAAGGAATTCTGTGTTGATTAGAATCAAAAGACACAGTTCCAAATGATATAAGAAAAATAGTGAATTAGAATAGCTAACCTTTGACTAAAAAGTTTTGATTAATGATATAATTTTTTTGAAAAAGTATTGCCTGAATCATATATCGATTCATGTTGATGTTTGGCAGAAACCAATGCAATACTGTAAAGTAATTATCCTTCAATTAAAAATAAATAAACTTAAAAAAAAACAAGAAGCATACATTACCTCTATAGCCTTAAAGCTGTAAGTTCAGTTCAGTTCAGTCACTCAGTTGTATCTGACTTTTTGCGACCCCATGGACTGCAGCATGTCAGGCCTCCCTGTCCATCACCAACTCCCAGAACTTGCTCAAATTCAAGTCCATTGAGTCGGAGATGCCATCCAACCATCTCATCCTCTGTCGTTCCCTTCTCTTCCCGCCTTCAATCTTTCCCAGCATCAGGGTCTTTTCCAATGAGTCAGTTCTTCGCATCAGGTGGCCAAAGTATTGGAGTTTCAGCTTCAACATCAGTCCTTCCAATGAATATTTGGGACTGATTTCCTTAAGGATGGACTGGTTGAATCTTCTTGCAGTTCAAGGGACTCTCAAGAGTCTTCTCCAACACCACAGTTCAAAAGAATCAATTCTTTGACACTCAGCTTTCTTTATAGTCCAACTCTCACATCCATACATGACTACTGGAAAAACCATAGCTTTGCCTGGACAGACCTTTGTCAGCAAAGTAATGTCTCTGCTTTTTAATATGCTGTCTAGGTTGGTCATAGCTTTTCTTTCAAGAAGCAAATATCTTTTAATTTCATGGCTGCAGTCACCATCTGCATTGAGTGATTTTGGAGCCCCCCAAAATAAAGTCTGTCACTGTTTCCATTGTTTCCCCATCTATTTGCCATGAAGTGATGGGACCAGATGCCATGATCTTAGTTTTCTGAATGTTGAGTTTTAAGCCAACTCTTTCACTCTTCTCTTTCACGTTCATAAGAGGCTCTTTAGTTCTTCTTTGCTTTCTGCCATAAGGGAGGTGTCATCTGCATATCTAAGGTTATTGATATTCCTCTCAGCAATCTTGATTCCAGCTTGTGCTCCATCCAGCCTGGCATTTCGCATGATGTACTCTGCATATAAGTTAAATAAGCAGGGTGACAATATAGAGCCTTCACGTACTCCTTTTCCAATTTGGAACCAGTTTGTTGTTCCATGTTCACTTCTAACTGTTGCTTCCTGACCTGCATACAGATTTCTCAAGAGGCAGTTCAGATGGTCTGGTATTCCCACCTCTTTAAGAATTTTCCATAGTTTGTTGTGATCCACACAGTCAAAGGCTTTGTCGTAGTCAATAAAGCAGAAGTAGATGTTTTTCTGGAACTCTCTTGCTTTTTCAATGATCCAACGGATGTTGACAATTTGATCTCTGGTTCCTCTGCCTTTTCTAAATCCAGCTTGAACATCTGGAAGTTCACGGTTCATGTACTGTTGAAGCCTAGCTTGGAGAATTATGAGCATTACTTTACTAGTGTGTGAGATGAGTGCAATTGTATGGTAGTTTGAGCATTCTTCAGGATTGCCTTTCTTTGGGATTGGAATGAAAACCGACCTTTTCCAGTCCTGTGGCCACTGCTGAGTTTTCAAAATTTGCTGGCATATTGAGTGCAGCACTTTCACAGCATCATTTAAGATTTGAAATAGCTCAACTGGAATTCCATCACCTCTACTAGCTTTGTTAGTAGTGATGCTTCCTAAGGCCACTTGACTTCACATTCTAGGATGTCTGGCTCAAGGTGAGTGATCACATCATCATGGTCATCTGGGTCATGAAGATCTTTTTTGTATAGTTCTTCTGTGTATTCTTGCCTCCTCCTGTTAATATCTTTTGTTTATGTTAGGTCCATACATTTCTGTACTTTATTGTGTCCATTTTTGCATAAAATGTTCTCTTGGTGTCTCTAATTCTTGAAGGGATCTCTAGTCTTTCCCATTCTATTGTTTTCCTCTATTTCTTTGCATGGATCACTGAGTAAGGCTTTCTTATCTCTCCTTGCTATTCTTTGGAACTCTGCATTCAAATGGGTATATCTTTCCTTTTCTCCTTTGCTTTTAGCTTCTTTTCTCACTATTTGTAAGTCCTCCTGAGACAACCATTTTGCCTTTTTGCATTGCTTTTTCTTGGGGATGGTCTTGATCACTTCCTCCTGTACAATGTCACAAACCTCTGTCCATAGTTCTTCAGGCGTTCTGTCTATCAGATCTAATCCCTGGATTCTGTTTGTCACTTCCACTGTATAATCATACAGGATTTGATTTAGGCAGTACCTGAATGGTCTAGTGGTTTTCCCCTACTTCCTTCAATTTAAGTCTGAATTTTTCAATAAAGAGTTCATGATATGATCTGCTCCTGGTCTTGTTTTTGCTGACTGTATATAATGGTCAAAAAGGCTAGTGGGAACATCTACTTCTGAATTAGATGAAGTAATATGGACTATACTGTCCTATTTACCAGAAACAACCAACCGAAGCAAAAGGACCAAATATAGGATACAGTGGTTTTCAAGACACTGGGCATCAAGCAGCAAAGGACTGTGATCCCTGAGAGACAGGAAACAAGAATAAGACGAGCCCTATAATCACCCTGCTCACCACTCAAGAGAGTTTTCAGGCCACAGTCCTGGGAAGGGGAGTCAGGAGAGTACAGTGGACTCTGAATTGGGGAGATAAAGCTGGGAGTCAAGGGACTAAGATGTCTAGAGTTCACAGGACAGGGTTCTGGACAGGAGAGATCTGCACACAGAGAGAACTGAAGAGATCTGCAGAGAGTTCCCTTCAGGTTTTCAGCTGAGTGATGACTAGCCTTTGCCTATGAGGAGAGTAGCTGGGGCTAGAGAAAGAAATATCTAAACATATTAAAGCTAACAGTGCCTGGTGCTTACACAGGGCAGAAAAGAGTTCTCACTCCCGTTAGCCAGATTGGAGAACCTCAGAATTCACAGGACACTGGGGACAGGACAGGAAAATCTTGCCTCAGTGGTAAGGAATAAGCTGCTCTAGACTAATCATTGCTCTTAGCTAGTCTAGCAAGATGTGAAAACAGTAAAGCTGTTTCCAAGCACTTTAACTGGCATTCCAGAACAAAGCTCTAGAATATTTAAAGGAACACAAAAATATATACCCCCCAACAAGTTAAAATTTAGAATATCTGCTAGTTAAAAACTTACTGTGCAAAGAAACAGGAAAATATGAAACACAGTGGGAAAACAAATTAGTGAATTGAAACTGACTTCAAAAATTTAATCTATCATAATCTTTTGTAGAAATTGATAAACTAATTCTAAAATCCATATTGATTGTAAAAGACCTATTAATAGACTATCCAAAACAACTTTGAAAAGGAACAAGTTGGGGACCAACACTGTTTGATAATACAGTGTAGCAATGTAGAGTATGGCACTAGTGTAATGATAGAAAATTAGACCAATAGCACAAAACACAGTCCAGAAGCAGACCCACAGTTTTTCTGACAACTGATTTACAGTTTTTTAAATACATGGTGAGGGGGAGAAAAGAAACCTCTGTCCACATTTTACACCATTTGTAAAAATTCACTAGGAATGGATCATAGACCTAGATGAAAAACCTATAACTATAGAACTTCTAAAAGAAAGTGTGGGGAGAAAACTTTTGCTGCCTTGGATAAAGCAAAGATCTCTTAGATATATCACTGAAAGCAGGACCTATAAAAGAAGCATATATGTTAGATATATTGGATTCCTTCTCACTGTGTCCTCATTCAGTCTTTCATCTTTGCATGCCCTTCCCTGGTATCTCTCTATGGACAGCAGCCAGATTGCATTAGGCCCTGTTGGCCTCATTTTAATTTAATCACCTCTTGAAAGTCTCTGTTTCTGAATATCATGTCATGTTCTGAGGTAACAGGGCTTAAGACTTCAACATGTGAATTTTAGGGGAATCTAATTCAGTCCATAACACTGTACAGACACTAGTGTAGCAGTTCTATTAGTAGTAGTTTAAAAACAGAAGACAACCCAAATGTCTATAAAGACATGAATAGATACATTGTGGTATGGTTATGTGATGCACTACTCTTCAGCAATGAAAAGGAATGAACTGTTGATGCATGATACAGCATGGGTGAGTCTCAGAGTAATTATGCTGAGTGGAAAAAATGACCAAAAAATAATACATATTATATAATTACATATATTTAAAGTTCTAGAAAATGCAAATCAATCTATAGTGGCATTAGGAGATCGGTGCTTTCCTGAAAATCTGGGTTTTAGGCTTACGCAAGAAGTAGGGGAGACTTTTGGGTATGATAGACATGTAGATTGTCTTGATTGTCATGCTAGACTCATGGATGTATACATATATCAGAACTGTGTGTGTACACTTTAAACATACGTAGTTTTTTGTTGTTGTGTGGTTGCTAAGTTGTGTCCAACTTTGAGACCCCGTGGACTGTAGCCCACCAGGCTCCTCTGTCCAAGGAATTCCCCAGCCAAGAATACTGGAGTGGGTTGCCATTTCATTCTCCGTGGGATCTTCCTGACCCAGGGATCGAACCCAATTCTTCCTCATTAGCAGGCAAATTCTTTACCACTGAACCAACAGGGAAGCCCCTGTGTGGTTTATTGTATATTAATTATACATCAAGAAAACTTTTTAAAAAAAGATCATAACTAAAAGCATAGTAAAACCACTCTTTTGGTGGTCAGATTTCTGCAGTTCTCAAGTCTCTGGTGCATAGATATGTACCCAAAAAGTCTTTGAAAAGCATGTTGGAATGGCTTTGACAAAGCCATAGCATTCTAACTTACCAGAGTAATTATATTCCTTCCTACCTAGGTAAACTTAGAAACCGTCATTTATAGACTGCTTGTTTTCACTTAAGACATTACTTCAACTAAGCTTGATAAGCTCTAAAAAAATGTTTGAAAAGTTTAGATGACTTATATACACAATGGAATATTACTCAGCCATTAAAAAGAATACATTTGAATCTGTTTTAATGAGATGGATAAAACTGGAGCCCGTTATACAGAGTGAACTAAGCCAGAAAGATAAACACCAATACAGTATACTAACAAATATATATGGAATTTAGAAAGATGGTAACGATAACCCTATATGCAAGACAGAAAAAGAGACACAGATGTATAGAACAGACTTTTGGACTCTGTGGCAGAAGGCGAGGGTGGGATGATCTGAGAGAACAGCATTGAAACATGCATATTATCAAGTGTGCAACAGATCACCAGTCCAGGTTGGATGCATGAGACAAGTGCTCAGGGCTGGTGCACTGGGATGACCCAGAGGGATGGGATGGGGAGGGAGGCGGGAGCGGGGATCGGGATGGGGAACACATGTAAATCCATGGCTGATTCATGTCACTGTATGGCAAATACCACAACAATATTGTAAAGTAATTAGCCTCCAACTAATAAAAATAATTGGGAAAAAAAAAAAGATTAGATGACTTCCACACATACAATGGAGTATCAGTGACAAGTCATTGCCAGTACAATAGGAAGAGAAAATAACCCTAAAAAATATTTAGAATTTCACTCTGCCAACACTGACTGGTGATGAATATTCATTGAAACAACTGAAGACAGTATCTTTTGTTTAATAAGGCAGGTTAGAATATAGTAGACGGTAGAAAAAATTCTTATAAAAATGAGATGAAAAATGTTTTAAATTTGGAAGAGGTAATTTTCAGATAGGGCTTCCCTGGTGGCTCAGATGGTAAAAAAATCTGCCTACAGTGAAAATCTCTGAAAGTAAATACCTTGCTGACTCAAAACACAGTACCTTTGAGGAAAGTCATAAAAATTACAGAAAACATTGGATTTAAAATAAGTCAAACATGAGAAAAAATGCAAAAGAATATCCTACCATTAGAAATATTTTTATCCTGACATAAAAATGCACAGGTTCACTCCAGCCTTTTTCCTTTATAAATGTTCATATTTCTTTGGTTTCTTAAAGTGCTCTGGGTGTTTAAATTGACAAGGAGGAAAGAACAAGTCTTAATGTTTATGGCCTCAAGATCTGGTTTCTAGTCAGTTCACATATGTCTCAGAATGTTAATTGAATGTTGATCTTTTCTGACTCCTTGCCAACTTTACGACATAAGTGTCTTCTTTGACCATAAATCTTGTCCTCTCAGGGACATTTCTGTAATTAGGCTCAGAATTGTGATAGGATGAGTCTTCCATACTGAAAAATTATATTCTACTGTTTAAAGCATTTTACTTTGCTAAACCTTCAATGAAAAAAATTGAAAGATCATGTTTCTAGGAATCCCTAAAAAAGAAATGGCTCCCCAAAGGTGGCACAGTGGTAAAGAATCCACCTGCCAGTGCAGGAGATGCAGGAGACGTGAGTTGGATCCCTGGGTTGGTAGGATCCCCTGGAGGAGAAAATGGCAACCCACTCCAGTATTCTTGCCTGGACAATCCCATGGACAGAGGAGCCTGGCGAGTTACAGTCCAGGGGGTCACACAGAGTCGGCCACAACTAAGTGACTGAGCAAAACGCACACCAAGAAGACGTGGGCCATCAGTGATATCACTGAGGGCAACTGAAAGCACAGTTCAACAGACTGAAGCAGAAGTTCTTTACCAGAGATGTTAACTCTGGAAAGAAATAAAGCTGAGATCAGTACATTATAGTCAGAGCCCAGCATGGCATGGCCCAGAGAGACAGAACTCAGTCAAGCTCTATGGGCAGCTCCCATGCTCATCTCTCATAGTTCAACAAGTCAGCTTAGAACCCAAAGAAATGGATGATATCATTAGGGTGCTCTATATAGTGTGCTGGAGAAGGAAATGGCAACCCACTCCAGTATTCTTGCCTGGAGAATCCCAGGGACAGAGGAGCCTGGTGGGCTGCTGTCTGTGGGGTCCACAGAGTCAAACACAACTGAAGCGACTTAGCTTGCATGCATGCATTGGAGAAGGAAATGGCAACCCACTCTAGTATTCTTGCCTGGAGAATCCCAGGGACAGAGGAGCCTGGTGGGCTGCTGTCTATGGGGTCGCACAGAGTCGGACATGGCTGAAGCGACTTAGCGCAGCAGCAGCATGTAGTGTGCTGACAGTGGTGGAATTTCCTCTGGAATAAGTCTGTAGTGAGCTGGATATTCCTTCTGGCTACATTGCTGTGGATGGTGTAAGATCCAAGATAGTTTCCTTGGCTTACATATTAAAAACTTACTAATAGACTGCAGTAAACCCCTTTCTTTCTGAAAGAGATGGGAATACCAGACCACCTGACCTGCCTCTTGAGAAACTTGTATGCAGGTCAGGAAGCAACAGTTAGAACTGGACATGGAACAACAGACTGGTTTCAAATAGGAAAAGGACTACATCTAGGCTGTATATGGTCACCCTGCTTATGTAACTTATATGCAGAGTACATCATAAGAAACGCTGGGCTGGAGGAAGCTCACGCTGGAATCAAGATTGCCGGGAGAAATATCAATAACCTCAGATATGCAGATGACACCACTTTTATGGCAGAAAGTGAAGAAGAACTAAAGAGCCTCTTGATGAAAGTGAAAGAGGAGAGTGAAAAAGTTGGCTTAAAGCTCAACATTCAGAATACTAAGATTATGGCATACAGTCCCATCACTTCATGGCAAATAGATGGGGAAACAGTGGAAACAGTGGCTGACTTTATTTTTCTGGGCTCCAAAATCACTGCAGATTGTGACTGCAGCCATGAACTTAAAAGATGCTTACTCCTTGGAAGGAAAGTTATGACCAACCTAGATAGCATGTTAAAAAGCAAAGACATTACTTTGTCAACAAAGGTCCATCTAGTCAAGGCTATGGTTTTTCCAGTGGTCATGTATGGATGTGAGAGTTGGACTATAAAGAAAGCTGAGCGCCGAAGAATTGATGCTTTTGAACTGTGGTGTTGGAGAAGAGTCTTGAGAGTCCCTTGGACTGCAAGGAGATCCAACCAGTCCATCCTAAAGGAGATCAGTCCTGGGTGTTCATTGGTAGGACTGATGCTGAAGCTGAAACTCCAATACTTTGGCCACCTGATGCGAAGAGCTGACTCATTGGAAAAGACCCTGATGCTGGGAAAGATTGAGGGCAGGAGGAGAAGGGGACAACAGAGGATGAGATGGTTGGATGGCATCACCGACTCAATGGACATGGGTTTGGGTGAACTCTGGGAGTTGGTGATGGACAGGGAGGCCTGGCGTGCTGCGGTTCATGGGGTCGCATAGAGTCGGACACGACTGAGCAACTGAACTGAAACTGAATTAACTGAAACCCCTTTCTTCTTAAATTAGTTGAGTAGATTTTGTTATCTGTAAAATATCCTGAAACTAAGAACCCCACCAGTAATTGTTGCCATTTTAAGGAATAAGGTTAGCAACTATAAGAATGTGACTCCAGGTACAGTGGCTTAAGTTGTTTAGAAGCTTCCTTTCTCTTCTTATGAAACCTCAAGGTGGGTCATTGGGTTGTACTCTACAAGGACATTGAAGGACCCAGGCTGATGGGGTGACAGCTCTCAGCTCCATCTGGCTTTTCTCTCTGGCTCTAAGATGTTTGCTCCAGTTGTCTCAGCTACACTGCTGTGTATCCACAATCCAGGCCATGGGAAGGAAAAAAAAAAAAAAAGATAACACAGAGAGACAAGAGTTCATTTTGAAGGACGCAAAAGCAGAAAGTTACAGCTAAAACCAAGACTCAAAGCCTCTTGAAGATTCAGGGGAAGATGGAAATTATCATGTTTAACTGAAGCAGCTGTTAGCCTGGCCAAAACTCACTGGGTGTGGGGAGACCTCTTAGTAAAAGGAGGAGGAATGACTGGATATGGGATAAATTCCAAAACTTTATTCAAGAGCACATTATCAAGCCTTTGAAACCTCAAAGGTCCCTGCATATAGGCTGTTGCCGTAACACTTTCTTTCAAAGCAAGTGTGCCTGCAAGAAGCATTACAGCAGTGGAAACATCAGAAAACATTTTCTCAGCCCCACTATCTGAGTAGCAATACGAAATATGTCCATGGTTAGTTTGACTCTGAATAAAACAGAAATCAAACATCTAGGTTTTAAAAACATACCAACTCTTCACTGAATGTAGTGAGTACCTGTTATGTGTCAACACTATAGATACAGAAGTAAATAAGACAACCAGGCCTGCTGCCCTTGTGATGCTTTCTAGGATGGAAGACATGCACTAAAAGACATACATTATGAACTGATTGTTTCATTATAATAAATGCTTCAGGGAAATAAAGGGGAGGTATAAGCATGTATATAAATGCAGGAAGCTGACCTAGGCTGCAGGAAGTATTTTGAGATTCCTGAGGTCAGAAATGCATTTTGTTCTTAAAGTGATATTTATCTACAAAAAATTATGGACAGATTTGCTAGTAAAATAAATTTGTCTCTTCTAGCTGGAAAAGTGTTTGCAGACCATTCTGTTTCAGCTTTGGGTTTTAATTAGATTTTAAAATATGTATTAAAATTCAAAATATATATTAACATTTAGAATAAATATTAATTTAACTTTTGGAATAAGTACTCATTTATCTGGCTTCAATATCAGCAGGTATACAAAAAGTATATAGCTAAGATTTTCCCTTACATTCTTAACCTCAGTCAGCCTGTTCCTGTAGTCCCTCAGAGGGTGCCCATTTTTATTGGTTTCTTATCCTTGACAAGGATTTTTATTAATATGCAAGCCAATAAGATTATATATTATTATTTTCCTTCTTCTTTTAAAGTACAGATGATAACATACTATACACATTTTACTGCTTCTTCTTTCATTTAATGTAGCTTGGAGATATTTTGATATAATATAGTGATATAAAATATATTTTTCACACAGAACTATAAGATTCCATTTTATAGATGTATTATTAGTGTATTTAATCAGACGCCAATAGGTGAGTGTTTAAGTTGTTGTCAGTATGTTGCCTCAGTGCTTAAATAGATAATATTAAAGTGTCATTTTATTACTGTGTGTTTGTATCTATAGGGTAAATTCCTAGCCCATTTGGGATTTATCTTAGGTTATGACTTAAGGTATAGATCAGGCCATATTTTTTCTCCACACAGCTTCCTGGTTGTTTCCAGATGATTCATTGATGGTACCTCTTTTCTTCACTGCTCTGAGGTATCATATTTATTATATACTAAAGTTGTATATGTATTTAGTTCTCTTTCTAACTATATCCTCTTACATTTGTCTGTTTAACTATTCATGTGTCAGTAATATACTTTATTGTTTACTGAGGCTTTATCTGACAAAGAAGATCTCACATTAGTATTCTTCTTTTGTAGAGATTCTTGACTTTTCTTTTGTATTTCCATATAAATTTTAAAAATCACTTGATTTAGTTCTGAAAAAGTAAAACCTAGATTTTATTTTTATTCCAGTCACATTAAATTTACAAATTAATTTAGGGAGGGTTGACATCCATATGATGTTGAGTCTTCCTATTCAAAATGCCCTTCCATTAATTTAAGAATTCCTTTTGTCTTTCAGAGAATGTTTTAATGCATTTTTCTTTACAGTATTGGGCCTTGAACATTTCTTTTAGCCCTTTTACCTGGGAATAGGGTCTTTCATTGTATTTTTAATTAATATTGGGTATATGAACATTTTGTATGTTAATTTTGCACCTTCTAATTTATTGAATTTTTTGTTTTGTTTTGTGTATAGCAGTGTTTCAGTTGACTTCCTTGGGTTTTGTAGATGTGTTGTATGATCTACATGTAGTGATAGTCTTATCTCCTTTTTAGTTTTCACATATCTAATTTTTTTCTCTTATGTAACTGCATTGGTTAGTACTTCTGGTAACGTGTCAAATAACAGTGGTGACAGGACCATTCTTGCTTGTTCCTATGTGGGGTGCTCCTGAGTTTCTCCCTTAAATATAGTACTGATTTTGGCTGAAATAAAAAATCTTAATATTTAAAGAAGTCTCTATTGATAAATACTTTCTTAAGAATTTTGTCAAGAATGCATCTTGAATTTGGTCAAATGCCTTTATAGTATATAAAAAGATTATATGATTCTCCTTATGCCTACTAATTAATAGATTGTAACAATAGACTAATATATTTTCTCTTATTGAACTTCCTTCGCAGACATAATAAATCCTACTGGGAAATGATGCATTGTTATTTTTAATGCTGAACTTTATTTAGGGGTCTCGTTCAGTATTCACACATGAGATTGGAGATAGGTTTCTCTTACATGTGCTTTGTCAGATTTTACCACCAGTGTCCTACCTGTTTCAAAACAGAATCTGAAATTCTTTTTCTCTACTCTAAAATAGTTTTAAATAGCATTGGGAATATCTGTATTTTGAAGGTTTTATAGAATTCCCATGAGAAATCATGTCTACCTGGTGTTTCCACTGGGGAAAATGACAATAGGCAGTAGTAGGTCTTTGAATTTCTCTCTTTCTTTTATGGAAAATTTTCTGTTTAGGTTGATCTCTTTTCTGAGGTCAGTTTTGATATTTTTATTTTCGAGAAAGCAGTCCAATTTATTAAAATTTTGCCTGTTTTTCATTTTTGTGGTTACTTCTCCCTTATCACTTAGTTTATTAGTCCATTAAAAGTTCTTTTCCTGACTAAGTTATTTAACAGTGTATCCATTTAAATGACTCTTTTCAAAGCACCAGGTTTTTAGTTCTAATTCTCCAACTTCTTAAGTTTTGCTTTTATCTTTATTGATTCCTTCCTTTGGCTTTCATTTATTTTTGTGTTGATTCTTTTCTAACTTCTTAAAATGAATGCCAAATATATGTATTTTCAGTCTCATGTTTATAGTAGAACTATTTTAAGGCTGTGGTTTTCCTCTCAGAGTTGCATTAGTAATGTATGGTTTTATGTTTTTAGATGTTCTGCAATTTTAGCTTCAAATTTTCCTCTTGGATTCAAGAATTTTTTAAGGGAATTTTTAAAAATTCCAGTAGAAACAGGCTTTCTATCTTCTGATTTTATTGTTAATTTGTAGATTTGCATATTGATCAGAGAATGTTATTTGCACTGTTTCTACTTTTTGAAATGTACTGAAATTTTTTTTTTATCAGCATATCTTCAGTTTCTGTGAATGTCTCATGGGCACTTAAACAGAAGGAAATATCTCTTTATTTTTAGGGTACAGTGTGATATTTATAATCAGGTCAGTCTAAGTAATTGTGAAAACTAAGATCATGGCATCTGGTCTCATCACTTCATGGCAAATAGATGGGGAAGCAATGGAAATAGTGACAGACTATTTTCTTGGGCTCCACAATCACTGCAGATGGTGACTGCAGCCATGAAATTAAAAGACACTTGCTCCTTGGAAGAAAAGTTATGACCAACCTAGACAGCATATTAAAAAGCAGAGACATTACTTCACCAACAAAGATCTGTCTAGTCAAAGCTATGGTTTTTCCAGTAGTCATGTATGGATGTGAGAGTTGGACTATCAAGAAAGCTGAGCACCAAAGAAATGATGCTTTTGAACTGTGGTGTTGGGGAAGACTCTTGAGAGTCCCTTGGACTGCAAAGGAAATCAAATCAGTCCGTCCTAAAGGAAATCAGTCCTGAGCATTCATTGGAAGGACTGATGTTGAAGCTGAAACTCCAATACTTTGGCCACCAGATGCGAAGGACTGACTCACTGGAAAAGACCCTGATGCTGCGAAAGATTGAAGGTGGGAGGAGAAAGGGACAACAGAGGATGAGATGGTTGGATGGCATCACTGACTCAATGGACATGAGTTTGAATAAACTCTGGGAGTTGGTGATGGACAGGGAGGCCTGGCGTGCTGTAGTCCATGGGGTCGCAAAGAGTTGGACGTGACTGAGCAACTGAACTGAACTGAAATCTTTACATTCACTTTACCTGTTCTGTGGCAGTTGCTCTGGTGAATGGCTTTCTCTGTTAATAAATTTGCCACTTAATCCCTTGTTTGTATAGCATCTTTGTATTGATGCTATGCTTTTTATTAAATTTTCCTTATTGAATGTGTTGAATTTTGATTCATACACATGTAAAGTTTTGTATTGTACAAGGATACATTCTTCATGAATGTATTGAATTTTCCTATATCAGCTCTTTGTAGAACTTTCCTAAGGTGGAAAGAAACCAGGGTGATCTTCAACACTAAATGATTTTAACAAAACAAAGAGTCTCCAGTTATTAGCTGACACTAAGTTTCCTGCAAATATAGCTTATCTCTATGGCTTTTAGCTCTTCTTGATTCCTCCATTTCTCTGAATCAGTCAAGTTCAAGGGGGCTTCTTTTGATATTCAGTTGATCTCTGTTCTTGCATCTTGTGGGTTCAGACAGGGGATATAGTTCCTGCCTCTTAGAATGTATCTCTAAACTTCAGGAACTGTTTTTGTTTGTTGTAAATTTCTGATGTTTGCCACTGCTGTGTTCTCTGTCTCCTGGGCTTCATTCTGCTTCCCCCCTTGGGATTTCTCTGAAAACTCAGTTGCTTTTGGCAGAATTTACAAATATTTTGGAGTCTGACTTCCTGGTTCTATCAAATATAGATTTGAATTTTGTTTCCTGTTCTTCCTGCTGCCTTTGCATGTGTTATAGGAATAAAAAGGGACCTCTGAGTGTATGTGACTCTATTCCTATAGGATCACAGAATTCCTTTTTAAATTGCTCTGGAATTTAGTGATTTTGACATCAATTGAAGATTTTCTATATAAACGTACTTTCCTGCCATGTATTGAGTCATTTATGGATGAGGTTATGAGAATAATTTGTAGGCATCCAGTTATATGTGCTTTAAGCAAAATTAAGTAAAAACATCAGGAAATTATAAAGTCAGTAAAAGAAGATTGAGCTCATGAATCCAATGTTTTCAAAAGAAAGATGAATTAAAACATTTTTTTGGCACTAGCTCTTTTCATTTGGTCTTTCGTGTTCTCTTTCCAGAATGCAAAAAAAAAAAAAAAAAAAGCAACCAAGAAATCAAAAAACAGCTATACAGTATCATCAAATCCATGTTAAATCCACATATGGTTTGGAAGTATTTGAGACCTATAAGCAAAGGCAGATGCTGAACATTTTTTTTCCTTAGTTGACGATATGAGCATTATTAACTTTGTTGGATGATATTAGAAATACTCCTAGTTCCACCCACTGGAATATATCCTTGTACTTTAATCCAGTGCCTCATAATTGACATTCAATTTTCCTTTCAGATCCCAAGAATTAGCCCAAAGTCCACTGGTCTTGAGGAGTGGGCTTCTGAAGCTCATTCCAATTCAAATCTTGTTCCTTGGTATCTCTGCAACTGGTCTGACAATCAGTGGTGTGAGCCAAAGGTCTCCAGATGTTTGCTGAGTCCCAGAGTGGCCCTAATTTTGTAGCTATTCTGACATTGGGGCACTTCAACAGGAAGTTCTGGGTGTATTTCTGTCTGTTAATCACTACATTTTTGTATAGGTCACTTTACCTTTCTCACCTCTTAAAATATGAAGAGTAATGCTTTCCTTGCTATTTTCACAAATTCCATTTTATGTGGATGTGAGGGTTAAATGAGCAATGCATGTGAAAGTACTTTGTAAACTGTAGAATACTTGACAAGCAGGAATAGCATTATCTAATTTTGTTTGGCAGTAGGTAGAAGTGGGAAGGTGGGGCTTCTCAGGTGACGTAGTGGTGAAGAATCGTCCTGCCAATGCAGAAGACGCAAGAGACGCGGGTTGCATTCTTGGGTCCAGGGGAAGAGCCCCTAGAGGAGGAAATGGCAACCCACTCCAGTATTCTTGCCTGGAAAATTCCATGGACAGAGGATCCTGGTGGGCTACAGTCCATGGAGTTGCAAAGAGTCAGACACAGCTGAAGCGATGGAGCATGCATGTGCACACAGAAGGGGAAGGTAGCACAAAACCATGTGTCCTATAATGTCAGTGATGGGAACCAGTGGAAGGGAGCACATGATAAGCTTCTAAAAATTGTGCTTAATTTTTTTTTTTACTCAGTTACGTGCTTCCAAGTGCTAAATGTCCTAGTCTCTCCTAATTATGCATCAGAACTGGCAGTGTTGCTTGACATTTGATCTGCACACCTAGCCTGAAGAGAATATCAATCCCAACTATATTCTTAGACTTGCTTTCCTGAATGACTTTTTGTCAACACATTGGCACCAGCTGTGGCTGCAAAACCGTGTAAAGCAGCCATATTTAAATGCTTTAAACTCTAGTGAATAGAGTTTTTATTGGGCCTAATAAAAACTTGCCAAATGGGACGTGTGATAACAAGACAAACTTCTGAACGAATTTTTTAAATGGAATGTATGGTAGAAGTTTTTTTATCTTAACGAATTTTAATAATTTGATCAGTATGTCCTTGAAATCTTGATTCTGATTTTCAGAACCAACTGTGTTATAATTCAAATAAGCCTAGCATGTGGATAAAAAGTTCTTTGGCACCAGACATGGGCTATACTGATTTGGCTTTGAACCTCCCCTAAGTTTCTGAGAAGATGCTTCTAATAGACAGCCTTCTATTTCCTGTGAAGGGTGTGTGTGCATGTGCACGCTCAGTCATGTTTGACTCTTTGCTATCCTGCGGACTGTAGGCACCAAGTTCCCAAGTCCACAGACTTTTCCAGGCAAGAATACTGGAGTGGGCTGCCATTTCCTTCTCCAGAGGATCTTCCCAACCCAGGAGTCGAACCCGTGACTCCTGTCTCTCCTGCATTGCAGGTGGATTCTTTACCACTGAGCTGTCAGGAAAGCCATTAAGGGTACTCAGCAACATGTTTTAGAACAGGGTTGACTTTCTCAAACTAGGACACAAGCGTTGAATTGGGCTTGCAAATAGAAACTGGGAGACCTACAGAATCCTAAACTTGTAAGTTTCTCCTGAGATCATGGGGGTGAGATGGGAGTGGACCAATAAATCTCGTTTTTAAGACATGCAAGGCTTTAAACTACCAGAAATCCCCTCGAACCACACACAAAGGTGACAAAAACAACTCAAACTGAGTATTCAGTCATTCATTTTCTAGAATTAAAATTATTGATAAGGATATTTTGATAACACTGCATTTACTATGATGAGTCAGGCAGTGTACTAAGTACTTGGCATATGTAATCTTATATAACAATCCTGTGAAGTAAATATAATTATCCCACTTCACAGATCAGGTGAGCAGACACAGAAAGCTTAGGCGACTGTTAAGGTCTATTCACAGAACTGATTTTCTTAATCATGATGTTCCCCCGTTCTTTCATCTAAGCATACCACCTATTATATTCATGTAGGCTTTGTAATATTGTGGCACGGCAGGGATTCATCACTTTCCTTTCAAAAATTTAAGAAGTATAAAATTTTAAGTAAATACATATGAACAATGTGGACATTTGGAGAACAAATGTTGACTTTTAGACTGTTGGTATTTAACTTGAAGAATTCATCTGAGATACTTATATATATATATAAATATACATTCTAATGTTCTCTTCTGAGATATATATATATATATGGCCAATGTTGATATCTCCTAACTCCCAGTGGATGACAACATTACACAAACATCCATTTGGCACACAAACATGCTGAACTCAGGATAATATCTAAGACAAAAATAATGTGTAAAAGAGCCACCCTAGGTTGGTGTCTTGCCCAAGGCTGTTGTTTATTGTCATCTCATCTAACAAAACTCACTGCTCCTGGAAATGCAATAAGTTCTTTAGGTGAAAAGAATTTCAGAATCCTGTATTTGCACACCGGTAGCCTCTCAAGGATAGAAATCTCAATTTGCTCACAACTCAGGCAGTGGTGGTTCCGTCCCTGAATGTGCTTAGCCACTTCCCATCTTGGTATACTGAGGGTAACTTGAGTTTGAAAACTAGTCAGCTTTACTGATTTTATATTTGAAAGGGACATAAGCTGGTTATAAATGCTTTATTAATTTTTTAATCTTAAAGAGTTGATATATTCCTGCATGTAATCCAATTGACTTGAAATAAGATTTCCCATAAGTATTGGGTTGGCCAAAGAGTTCATTAGGGTTTTTCCATAACATTTTATTAACCCAATATTTAATTTTATTTGATATACTGTTTATTTTCAGTTCAATGTGGACATCTGTTGCCTAGAGCTGAGCATATATGAAAGTCAGGCAGTGGTTTAATAAATGGTGGTACATGCCACCAGGTGATTTCTTTCCTGACGTGGATTTGTGAGGGCATTTCTGTGTTCTCTTACCACATACATGTTAAATGTAAGGCTCGTATGACATGGAGATCAAAAGATCTTACTAATGATTAAAATATGATTGCATTTCAATGGATATTTTCTATTCTCTTTGTCATAAATAATATTTTTGACTACTCATTTGCTAGGAATTATCCATTTCCCCCCATAACTGACTTGGGAAATGTAAGGAATTTGGCCATTTAAACATATAGGGGGAATAACTTAACTCCTACGTGTTTAAAAAGTTACAGTATTTTTAAGTCTTGGGCAAAACATACACTGTTTCTCACAATATGAAATGACTGTATATTCCAAAGGCAATACAGGCATACCTTGTTTTATCATGCTTCACTTTATTTCACTTTTTCAGATACTACATTTTTTACAAATTAAAGTTTGTAACAATCCTGTGTCAAGCAAGCTTATTGGTGTCATTTTTCCAGCAGTGTTTTCTTAATTTGTGTCTATGTCACATTTTGGTGACACAGTATTTTAAAAAATTTTTTATATAAAATCATTATTATATTTGTTAGGATTTTCTGTGATCAGTGATCTTCGATATTACTACTGTAATTGTTTTGGGATGCCATGAGCCACTGCACTTATATAAGGTGGTGAACTTAATCATGTGTTCTATCCACTCCACTGATGAGCTATTTCCTTATCTTTCTCCCTCTTCTCCGGCCTCCCTATTCCCTGAGATATGATAATATTGAAAATTAGACCAATTAATAGCCCTACAATCGCCTCTGAGTGTTCAAGTGAAAGGAAGAGTCACACATCTCTCACTCTTAAGTCAAAGATTAAGCTTAGTGAGGGAGGCATGTCAAAAGCTGAAACAGGCCAAAAGCTAGGCCTCTTGTGCCAAACAGGTAACCAAATTTTGAATGCAAAGGAAACATTTTTGAGCAAAATGAAAAGTGCTACTGCAGTAAACATGCAAATGATATAAGAGAATAAAAGAGCCTTACTACTGCTATGGAAAAAGTTTCAGTGGTCTGCAAAGACGACCAAACCAGCTAGAATATTCCCTTAGTCTAAAGTCTCATCCAAAACCAGACCCTAACTCTCTTCGGTCCTGTGATGGCTGAGACAAGTGTGGAAGCTGCAGAAGAAAGGTTGAAGCTCGCAGAGGTTGGTTCATGAGATTTAAGGAAAAGAGCCACCTCCATTACACAGCATGCAAGGTGAAGCAGAAAGTGCTGACATAGAAGCTACGTAAGTTATCCTAATTTCTAGCTCTGGTAATGATTTTGGCTTCATTAAACAACAGAATTTCAGTGTATATGAAGCAGACCTGTATTAGTAGAAGATGCCATCTGAGACTCATAGCTGGGTAGGATAAAGTCAATGCCTGGCTTCAAAGTTTCAAACTACAAGTTGACTCTCTCTTTAGGGGCTAAAGCAAACTTTCGGTTCAAACTTTCGGTTGAAGCCAGTGCTCATTTGCCATTCCAAAAGTCTTAGGATCCTTAAGAAGTAGGCTAAATCTGCTCTGCCCATAATCTATAAGTGGAACAGCAAGTGCTGTCCTGGATGATAGGACAATGCAACATGATTTACTGAATATTTTAAGCCCCCTGTTGTGGGAATTCCCTGTCAGTCCAGTGGTTAGGATTTGATGCTTTCAACTGCCATGGCTGAAGTGGTTCAATCCCTGCTCAGGGAACTAAGATCCTGAAAGCCAAGTGGTGTGGCAAAACACAAATTAACAAAAGACAAGCACCCCCAAAAGCCAAAAACTCACTGTTGAGACCTACTGCTCAGGAAAAAAAAAGATTCCTTTCAAAATATTGTTAAACATTTTGAATATTCAATATGCACCTCATCACCCAGGAGCTCTAATGGAGATGTAAATGAAATTAATGTTGTTTTCATACCTGCTAACATAGCATCCATTCTGTAGCCCATGGATTAAGGGATTTCAACTGTGAAGTTTTATATTGAAGAAATACATTTCATAAGGCTTTGGCTACCATAGATGATGACTCCTGTGATGGATCTAAGGAAAGTAAGTCGAGAACCTCCTGGAAAGGATTTACCATTCTAGATGCCATCAAGAATATTTGTGACTCATGGAAAGAGGTCAAAATATCAGTGTGAATAGGAGTTTGGAAGAAGTTAATTCCAATCCTCATGGATGACTTTGAGGGAGTCAAGACTTCAGGAGAGGAAGTAACTCCCGATGTGGTAGAAAGAGCAGGAGAACTAGAATTAGAAGTGGAGCCTGAAGATGTGACTGAATTACTGCAATCTTATGCTGTAACTAAGAGATGATGAGGTGCTTTTTATGGATGAGCAAAGAAATTGGTTTCTTTAGATGATATCTACTCCTAGTGAAGAGGCTGTGAAGATGAAATGACAACAAAGAATTTAGAATATTATATAAACTGAGTTGACTAAGCACCAGGAGAGAATTTACTCCAGTATTGAAAGAAGTTCTACTATGTGTAAAATGCTATCAGCTTTGCATACTACAGACAAACTGTTCATGAAAAGAAGAGTCAATTGATGTGGCAAGCTTCACTGTCGTCTTATTTTAAGAAATTGCTGCCAAGACCCCAACCTTCAGGAACCACCACCCTGATCAGTAAGCAGCCGTTAACATGGAGGCAGAGCCCTCCACTGGCAAAAAGATTATGAAGGCTCTGATGATAGTATTTTTTAGCGATAAGATATTTTTAAGTTAAGATATGTACATTGTTTTTTAAGATATAATGCTGTTGCACACTGAATATGCTACAGTATGGCATAAACAAAAATTTTATATGCACTCGGAAACCAAAATTTCATGTGATTTGTTTTATCTCAGTATGTTTTATTGGGTGGTATAGAAGCAAATCCACATATCTTCGAGTTTCATGAAATCAGGATTTTTGTTGCTGTTAAAAGACTTATCCCAATAAATTATTAATATCTGCAACTTTCCCTATACCTTACCCCCTTTTCAGAGGTTTAGGGAATTAGGAAATGGGGCCTGTTAAGTAGGAAGCTGGCTATTTCCTAGAACTCAGGGGCATTGTAAGGAGTCTTGGTGCCAAGTACTGCCACCTTCTGTTGAGATGATCCTGTCAACTAGTGTTCTTTCTGAGCAAGACAAGGATGAGTTAAAACTACAGAAGCCCCACAGAGCAGGCTTCTGCCCCTAGAATGTTTCAGAGAATTCCAGCTCAGATCAGTAGATCCTACTGGGAAGAACATTTCTAATCCTCAGTAATTGTAAGAAGTTGTTTAGTCACAAAGTCATGTCCAACTCTTTTGTGACCCCATGGATGGTAACCCTCTAGGGTCCCCTCTCCTGGGGATTCTCCAGGCAAGAATACTGGGAGTGGATTGCAATTTCTTTCTCCAGGGGATCTTCCTGACTCATGGATCGAACCTGTGTCTCCTGCAATGGCAGGCGGGTTCTTTACCACTGAGCCACCAGGGAAGCCCTCTGTAAGAAGTATTAGAGCAGAAGAGCTTGGTCTCATTGACTGACTTAGAGCAAATTAAGCTCTAAGCCTCTGTTTCCGCTTCTAAATAATGATGTAGATGATACGTAGGTATCATAGGACTGTTTGAGAATTGAATAAAAAAAGCATGAAGGTACTTACCACAATGCCTAACATATATTAAGCCTTCACTAAATGACAGCAGTTCCTTATATTTTATATAAAAACATACTTTGAATCAGCCATTGGTTGGTTTGTGAAATTCTTGTTCTTGCCAGAAGCAGTCAAACTGGAGTAATAATTTATTTCATTGAGTGTTAAATTTGCTGTAGGAAAAAAGTTTCAGAACACTGTGCCAGTGCATCAGCAAACCCCCAGGCCAGAATATTGGAGTGGGTAGCCTTTCCCCTCTCCAGGGGCTCTTCTCAACCCAGGGATCGAACCCAGGTCTCCTGCATTGATGGTGGATTCTTTACCAGCTAAGACACAAGGGAAGCCCAAGAATACTGGAGTGGGTAGCTGAACCAGGGTCTCCTGCATTGCAGGCAGATTCTTTACCAACTGAGCTACCAGGGAAGCTACCTAGAAACAACCACAACAAACCCAAAGAAGCAAAATGCACAAAATTTTCATTATCATGTTCATACTACCCTGGGAAAGCTTTTGCTCATATGGCCTATCTCCAGTATTAGTTGAATTAATAAATCATCTGTGCTGGAAAAAAATCATCTGTTTGCTATCCATAAATGTATTTCATGATTTATTTTACCTTTCATTGCATTTTCTCTAGAGAATAGCTTCAGCAAATTGTTTTTTCTTTACAGTTCAGTTTCAGTTTATACTCTAAAACTGTAAACAGAGAGACAAATGAAATAGTAAAAATCTACAGCCCTACTCAGTGTATTTGGGTAAAGAAACAATTGGGCAGTGGTAGCTGTGGTGATAATGAGGCAACGTGAAATGTATTTCTGTTTGCTTAAAGTCCACAGATTGCCAAGAATTTATGAGGAAACCAATAGTATTAATCTCTTTACTAATATTTCCTGAATTTTCAAGGGAGGTCTTCCATAATATATTATACCATGAAATCAATAGTTCTTTGATAAGTATGGTACCTAATTTCACAGCACTGATTTCTGCTCACCTAAAATCTCACACCACATGGAGGAACAAGTCTCTAGAGCACTGGTTTTCAAATTGGCTTCATACAAATTGCCTGGGGAACTTCAAAAAATCTTGATGTCTCTGACCTCCTTTTCAGGTGGGAAATTTCCATCCCACACAAGAATTTGGGAGCTTTTATTGTCATCCTCAGCCTTCCTGGCCTCAATCAGTAGGTGTCAGGAGAGACCCACATGCTGGAGTAAGACCACTCCTCTCCAGGGGTGGGGATTTCACGTGTTGCCTGAAAGATGATGAAAAGCAAAGATGAAAGACAAGAATACATGTGTCATCAGAATCATGCAGCAACTCAAGAAATGTTCCAAGTATCCCTCCAAGTCACAAAATAACCCAAGATTCTGTGGTGTTTCCTAAGTATTTTTGAACAGCTTAAAAGAATTGAGTCTGTCTGCATTTTCCATACTGGATCATTATGTCTGTCTGTAACAATCTCTTCCTGGCACAGTGATATGCCTTAATTGATGTTAAGAATTATATTCACAAAAGATAAATATTGGAATGGGGACGGAGGAAAATGAAAGCATGTCAATGAATTGTATCCCAGCTACTAAGATACTAAGATAGAAGAGACAAAGGCGGATAATTTTCTGTAATCACATTTCTTCTTTTATATTTCATTTTGAAAAAATACAACTCTTTGGAAAAGTTGAAAAATTGGTACAATAGAACCCATATGCCTTTCACATACAGTCACCACTTTTAAATATTTTGCTATATCCTCCCATTTGTTGTTGCTATTGAACCGCTTGCAAGAAGAAGCCATCATGACACTCTACCCCAAAATACTTCAGTCCATGTCATCTCAGAGCAGACATCTTCTAAAAATAACTATAATAGCATTATCAATGAATAAAAATTTTAATATATAAAGCATATTTGAATTTTCCCTACTAAAATCAGTCTTTTGTAGTGCTCCATATTTATAGATTTTAATATTTTCCATTTTTTGCATTATTTATTTTGAAATTGAAGTATAGTTTATTTACAGGATAATGTTAGCTCCATGTGTACAGCATGGTGATCCCATATTTTTATAGATTATATTCATTTAAAGTTATTTCAAAATAATGGCTGTATTCCCCTGAGCTGTGCTATATTATTATCTTGACAGATTTTTAAAGAGATTCCTGTTTAGTTGTGAGGATAGATTTTATCATTTAAATTAGTTAAATATCAGTAAGTCACATATGTTGACAAGTCTTAAGTATTTCTTCCATTTGCGGAGTGGAGCTAAAATCTTTTGTGTTTTTTTCCCCCAAATTTAGCAAAAAAAGGAAGTACTGCAGTTAAGATATAAGTACAACTTTGTTTTGCATCAAGTAGTATTTATTTAGGGATTTCTTATCTTGGGCTGATTTATCAGACCCGTGGAAGATAGGAAATTATGTCTGTGGAGTATTGAACAGTTAATATGTAGTAGTTGTCTTCTGCTGTATTAGTAGCTTCTAACTTTACCTGAAGATCCTGAAATTATGTGAGAATATTGCTGATGAGGTCAAATAAGATGGAGGTCTCTCTTTTTCTAAGTAGAGTTTTTTTTTTTTATGATAAATTTATATGAATTGATTCATATATCTCCATGGCTACATGTAAAATATTTTTAATGCTACTCCACCAAGACTTTTCAACAGCTTCTTTTTACTTGATTAATGATCTTTTAATGGTATTAAACTATATATAAAAATGTAATCTTAGATACTAAAGTGACATGGATGGACCTAGAGACTGTCATACTGAATAAAGTAAGTCAAACACAAATATCGTGTGATATCACTTATTGGAGGAGGAAATGGCAACCCAGTCCAGTATTCTTGCCTGGAGAAATCCCATGGACAGAGGAGCCTGGTGGGCTATAGTCCACAGGGTCGCAAAGAGCTGGATACAACTTAGTGACTAAATAACAACAACAAAAAAAACAGAAATAGGGTCCAGATGTGGAAAACAATTTATGGTTACCAAGTGGGAAGGAGTTGGGGGAAGGATAAATGGGGAGATTGGGATTAACATATATGTGTGTGTGTGTGTGTGTGTGCTCAGTCTCACAGTTGTATCCGACTCTTTATGACTCTATAGACTGTGGCCCTTCAGGATCCTCTGTCCATGGAATTTTCCAGGCAAGAATAGTAGAGTAGGTTTCCATTTCCTCTTCCAGGGGGTCTTTCTGATCCAAGGATCAAACCCGAGTCTCCTATGTCTCCTATATTGCAGGTAGATTGTTTGCTTGAACCATAGGGGAACCCCAAGGGATTGACATATATACACTGCTATATATAAAATAGATGATTAAATTAGAACCTACTGTATAGCACAGGAAACTCTACTCAGTGGTCTGTAATGACTTATATGTGAATATAATCTAAGAAAGAATGGACGTATATATTGTATATGGTTGTCCAGAAGTTCCCTTCAGACTTAGTGTGTTCCCGGTGATAACTGAATCTTTTGATTGCAGTTTGGTTTCTCCATTTCATCTTAGCAACACTCCAGTATTTACCCTAGTCAGGTCTCCTGGTTTGATTCCAGGATTTCCTACTCAGACTGTATGGAGTGCTTCCACCTAACTTGTCTCAGCACCATGGTTAGCAGTTAGATAGTGGGATCTTGACATTATTCTTATATATTTGTTGCAAATATAGTTCCCATTGATCCTTTTTATAGATTTGAGTTCATTTTTCAATAACTAATTCTATGGTTTGTACTGTTTTTATCAGGTTTTAAGATTATAGTTATGCTAACTCCCTAAAATGAATCAGGGAGTTTACAAGCTTTTTCTGTGACTTGGAATGACATGAATAATATAAGTATTACCTGTTTTGATGGATTAAATAGAATCCAATTGCAAAACCATCTGGTCTTAGTACATACTTCTGTGGCATATCTTTTTTGTCTTTTGGAAAGTCTTTGTCTTTCTAATCTAGTGGTATATGGTTATATCAGGGTTTTGTTTTTTTTTCACCTTTTCTTGGAACAACTTTCGCACTTTATATTTTTTTATAGAAAATCATATGATTCTTCCAGACTTTCAAATTGCTTGTTATATAGTCACACATAATATTCTTTTATAGTTTTTAAAATCTATTCAGTATCTATCTCACTGCTAATCTCGTGTTTTGTTTTGTCTTTTTAATGAGACTGGGTCTTTTCATTTTTTATTTTCTTTTTGTTATTTTCTGTTTTGTTATTTTAATATTTTATCCTTATTAATTTATGTTTCCTGCTTTCCATTGGTTTATTTTGGTATTTTTCTAATATTTAAAGTTAAGCCATTTAATTAGAGTCTTTATTTTGATAATAAAATTATTGAAGGAATAAGTTTCAAATGAAATTTTCAAGTTTCCATCTGAATTTAGCTTTAGACATATCTCGTAAGTTTTAATATGAAATGATTCTTTGTTACTCTCTAAATGACTTGTTTTTACTTTGGCTTAAGATTAATGGCAACCCACTCCAGTATTCTTGCCTAGAGAATCCCATGGACAAAGGAGCCTGGTGGGCTGCTGCCCATAGGGTTGCACAGAGTTGGACACAACTGAAGCGACTTAGCATGCATGCATGCATTGGAGAACGGAATGGCAGCCCTCTCCAGTGTTCTTGCCTGGAGAATCCCCGGGACGGGGGAGCCTGGTGGGCTGCCGTCTATGGAGTTGCACAGAGTCAGACACGACTGAAGTGACTTAGCAGCAGCAACAGCAAGATTACTTAAGTGTTTCTAGTAGTTAAGTTTTATTCCTTTTTTTATTGTTGGTTTCTACTTTATTGGACTATAATCAGGAAGTAAGGCCTAGAAAAAATATTTTCAGTGGCGTATTCACGTTATTGTAGCCAAGCACACAATTAAATATCACAATTGGAAGAATTTGTCTTCTTTGTTATGTAGCTATTTCTATGTGTTTATCTGTCTCATATATATCTATATTACCATGTTTCTCAAGTAGCCCTTATTTTCAATATTTGGGGGAAAATATTGTATTGTGGTTGTGAGTGTTACTTTTCATTTCATAGTGTCCTTTTTCTTCTTTAATTCTTTAGTCTAATATTAATATAGTAGCTATGTTTTTTCTTTGTGCATAGTTTGCCAGTGTATTTTTAGCAGTCACTTATATTTGCCTTTTCCTCTTTCTTTTCTTTCAGGGATGTTTCTTATTAATAACACTGAGCAGTGAGGAAGCAGTTGTGCTTCTCCTGGGGAACCTGCTAGTGACTACTGCCCTCGTATTTGCACCAAGCCATAGTTTCTGTCTTGGGGTTCACAAAGGGCAGGTCTTTCCTGTGGCTGAGTCCACAGAGAATGAACTGAACCTGATCGGTCCCTGAAGATATCTGGGAAATGTGAGTTCTCAGGCCCATTCTGAGTCACCAGGAAACCTTTTGTAAGGAGCCATACTATAGTCATATTGAGACTCTGCCACTAATTTCACTAGCTGTGTAACCTTGGTTAATGTCTGTGAGACTGAGGTTGCATTTGTAAAATGCAGATAACAACACTTTACAAGGTTGCCATGTGGATTAGATGAGAAGATATACCTAACAGTGCCCAGAGTATAATAGGCATTCCCTGTTTCCTTTTTCACTTCTCAGGAAGATGTGAACTTTCTGGTAGGAACTCTGGGAACAGAGAGGCTTCAAATTCTTCTAGGCCAGGGAGCAGATTACAGAACTGTGGTGTAGGTTTGTTAGAATACCACCACCCTAATGTTTGTAGGAAGTATCTAGTGGCTTGAAAAGGAAGAAAATACAGCAGACTGTGTCAGAAGGCTGTAGCATCCAACCAAAATCATGTTGCTGGTGGTCAGACTATCTAACTTATGAGGCTTCTTCTTTCCTGAAGTCTTGTTAGCCGTGTGGCTCTGCTCTTTCCTTCAAGTTGATTTGCTGTCAGTGTCTCCTGAGTCCTGTATATCTGACAGTTTTTTCAGGCCTCAGACTTGTAGAAACGTGAATTATTTTATGCAGGTCATCTGAAAAAGCAGAGTATCAACTGTTCTTTCTTAGTTTTCCTTGTAAATCTGTCTCATATTTATTTACTTTTATTCTGTCCAGTTGGTGCGTGGGTCCTACTATAGATTCTTTTGGAATAAAGAAGTAAAAGGCTATCTGTAATGGTTTTGTCAAAATGAGCATTTAAAAACTTTTCTATTAGAAAAGAAGATTCCTTTGTCCTCTCAAAGCCTCAATTTATAAAAATCATCCCTTAAGAGTTATTCCTATCCCTTGAATTTCAAGAAGATCAAACCAGTCAATCCTAAAGGAAATCAGTCCTGAATGTTCATTGGAAGGACCGATGCTGAAGCTGAAGCACCAATACTTTCCTGATGCGAAGAACGGACTCATTGGAAAAGACCCTGATGCTGGGAAAGATTGATGGCAGAAGGAGAAGGGGATGACAGAGGATGAGATGGTTGGATGGCATCCCTGACTTGATAGACTTGAGTCTGAGCAAACTCTGGGACTTGGTGATGGACAGGGAAGCTTGGCATGCTGCAGTTCATGGGACTGCAAAAAGTTGGACACGACTGAGCGACTGAACTGAACTTAAGAGTTTGTCTACCAAGTAGTGCTATTTAATGGTATTTATCTAATCTTAAATGAACAGAAGTTTTTTGCTTTGCAGTGACTGAATTTGTGCACACTAGATAAAATAGCACACTCCTCTGAACCTGGCCTGTACACTCCTTTACACTGAATATGACTTCATTTTTTTGGTCTGTTATCTTTTGGTTTAAATGTTTAATGGGCTGTCACTGAGGTTTTTTGTTTTTTTTTTTTTCCCTTTCATAAAGTCATTGAGACCTACGTCAAATATACATCTCAGATAAAAATTCTATTTTTAACTAACCCATGTTGAAAGAACATATCTGAATAAAAGTAGGTAGTGTTAGACTAAATTAAAAGTGCACTGGATTACTGACTGTTGGAAAATTTTTCTAAACTGCATGATGTAATCAAACAAAATCATTAGCTTTCTTTTTTCAAAGTAAACACTCTCTACATATAAATTACACTGAGCATTGTATGTGATTATGAAGTATAAATAGAATTTCATGGCATTTACAGTGGCACTCAAAAATACCCGTATACAAATGTAGGTGGTGCCCAATGCCCTTTCATTTAGCAGTTGGAAATTGAGGCTGTGAAGGGTGATACACATTGGAGTTAGGGTCTTGCTAGCAGATCATGTAGATGTTTCATCTGTTTAGGATTTGAAATGCAATCAGACTGAGTCATGCTTCAGTCTCCAGGTTGATGCTCACTCTCTGCTGTTGCATGTTGTTCCTCCAAAGTGGAGACAGCAGCAGCCTCATAGCCATCTTCAGGATGAAGGCAACATAGTGGGGCAATTTTCATGCTGGCAGGGGGCAAGACTGGTGACTTGGGCCTTGAAAGGGCAGGCCTGGTGTGATATTTCAAATATGTGCACAGCACTAAAAAGGAAACTGGGTTCTACATGAAAATAATTTATATCAAAGCATCTTCTGATGAGTATTTGGCTTCTGATTTTAGTCTCTTTTGTTTATTTCAAAGAACTTTTAAAAAATGTGTCTGAACTTTATACTTACTAGAGTATCCAGAGGTGGGCAAGTCACAAAGACCAAATCTACAGAAGGCCCATGCATGATGCCAGGCATATGGAAGTGCCCATTAACAGTAGTGTTTACATTATGGGAGAAAAGGGCAGGTGCAGAAGTGGTCTATAGGCTTGGTGCCAAGCTAAGATTTCTATTTCATACTAGAACTAGTTTTACTGATTGAATTCTCCTGGATAGAGGTGAAATCTACACACTTGCTTGGATTCTACCAAATAAGTCTATCAGAAATGCCCACCATTCACCTCTCTGGATCTCAGTCTTTCCAATATTCATTACAGTTCCCCACACTGTTATTCTCTCTCATTGTTTCCAGTTCATTACCATCCACTCTGCCTCTTCTCGACCTCTACTGCCCTTGCCTGTGTCTAACTGTTGTCAAATTCTCATCTTCCTTGATGTCTTTGTAGAAGTTGACAGAGCAGGTACTCCCTTCAACTTGAAACTCTGTCTTGGTCTCTATGACAGCACGTTCAGTTCAGTTCAGTTCAGTCACTCAAGTCGTGTCTGACTCTTTGCGACCCCATGAATCGCAGCACGCCAGGCCTCCCTGTCCATCACCAACTCCCGGAGTTTACTCAAACTCACGTCCATCAAGTCGGTGATGCCATCCAGCCATCTCATCCTCTGTCGTCCCCTTCTCCTCCTGCCCCCAATCCCTCCCAGCATCAGGGCTTTTTCCAATAAGTCAACTCTTCTCATGAGGTGGCCAAAGTACTGGAGTTTCAGCTTCAGCATCAGTCCTTCCAATGAACACCCAGGACTGATCTCCTTTACATTACTGTTTCTCTAACTCTTCCAGATATTTCTCCTCCTCCTTTTGATTCTTAAATGTCTGTCCTAGCTTTCTCCTCATTCTGCAGCCACTCTGTTAGCAATCTTTTTCATTTCCATGACTTCAGCTGCCACATATATGCATGCTGATAACTCACAGATCTTTGGCAACAAGACAACTCTAAATCTGCACATTGAAGCTTTTATTCAACATATATACTCTATTTTTTTTACAGTCGCCTCAAGCTTACATGTTCAAAATGGAACTCATCATCGATTCAAACCCACTCTTCTTCCAATCAGTTTCCCAAGCCAAAGTCTTATACCTCTTCCTCTGTGCCCTTTAGCACTTTGCATATAATTCTTATTCTGTACTTTGATTGTCTTTTTTCTTATCCATGACAGTATTTTTTTCATTGTTTCTTTAAGATGTAGCATAATGCCCATGGCAGAAGAAATCACTAAATGACTTCAGAATTAGAAATGCTGGAAAATGTTTCAAACCCTGGTTTCTATTCAATTTAAATTGAAACACTCAGGATACCTTCTTGAAATGGAAAGTTATGCTTAAGTTCATTTAGCAAACTCTATTTGTAAAAAAAATATGCAACCCAATAATTTATATGTATATTTGGCATTTACTTTGATTAAACATTGTTTCTTGGACTAGAGTGACTTCATTGCCTCCGAGTTCCTTGTCATTGTCTCAGAGAGACCTGCTCTGATCGCCAAGAAGAGTTAGTTCAACCTGCCACCAACTCCATTACCCTTACTGTCTTCAAGCATCAAACTATGTTTGATATTTCATATTTATTTATTTAGTATTAAATAATACTAAATGCATTAAAATATTGAGTTTGTTTATAAAAATATTTTATTGTCTGGATCCTCACTTTTGGAATGTAAACTTCAGGAGAGCTAGTAGCTGTTCTGTCTTGTTCATTGTCATATCTTCCGCACTCAATCAGTTGTTGGTGCTGAAGCCACAGGCATGTGTAGGTGGTCACTAAATACCTGATGAGTGAATAATCAGTTGATACATCAGTTAATAAATACAACAGGAATGAGGTCACTGAGATATGAAACATTGTAGCCTATTCCAGGAATTGCAAGCTGTTGCTGAGGGCTGTGTACAAAGATAATAGCATTCATTTAGCACTTCTGTGTCTGCCATTATCTTAGGCTTCACTTACCTTATCTCATTGAACCCCTCTGACAGCCTTGGAGATCAGTACTATTATTATACTCATTTATGGATGAGGAGGCTAAGGCTCGAAGAGATTAAGGACATATACCAGTTAATGACAGAACCCAGACAGATAAATGCCCAGACCATCAAAGGCTCTTGGAAGGAGTTTGAACTTTATCCTGTGATCAGTGACAGGACATCAGAGCTTGTGAGGCATGAGCTGATTTGTGTTTTTAGAGGGGTCATTATGGGGCAGTGTAGAGAGTAGAATAGAAGAAAACAAAAGAGAAGTTGGGGAACTCAGTGAGGAGGCTGTGAAACTCTCCTTTCAAGAGACCATGGTAGTGACTCCAAGTCAGGCAAGGGAGGGTGAGACTTAGAGGATTTCCTGGGAGGTAGATAGAGTTTAGCAACCAAGTCTTATGGATGGAAGGGAGGGAAGCACTGAGCATGACTCAGGGGACAGATTGTGATTTGGATGTCTGTTATCATGTACTCCCAGTGCTAATGTTTGGCAGAGCCAAAGCCATATTACTCATGCCTGCAGTTCCTATGTAAGCTGGGAAGCCCAAAAAATCAGCACATGAAGTGTTTGGGCCGTTGGTAGTTAATGAGATCATGCTATACTGTGGAAATAAATCAGAGAAAATAGCTTCCTTCCATAATAGTTCCACTTTGTAGATTTAATCATGTTTTCACTAGTGTCGCAAAAGTAGCATTTCAAGTCTTACTCCTCTCCCGTGAAACCAAGGCAGAGGTTGGTGTGTGTGTGTGGTTTTATTTTCAAAGAATTTTGTTGGTAGATTTTTTAAAAGCTGCACTAGAAGTTCAACTAGTTTATTTCCCTTTAATGATTTACTCATTCTACACAGCCTATATTTCAAACAGACAGACCTCTGAGAAGGAACCAAGCCCTTCCAAGGGTCTGTGTTGTGGTGTGCTCAGCAAACTTCTGGCAGCCCCGCAATGGGAGTCAGTGCTCAATTCCTCACAGCTGTGACCTCCCTTGCACTCCACACAGATCAGTACTGCCTTGTTGCCTGGAAGACTTTCTTTAAAGATACTTCAGAGGCTCTGCTCAAACACAGAGGTGTTCTTGATTCCTGAATGTGAATCAAGTCAAGCTCCCACTGTCAAACCAGACTAGCCTAGGACACCACTCACAGTACACGTTCTGGGCAAGTAAATTGAACTCTCCACTCTTTAAGTTGTTTTTACTGTCTCCAGCCAGTTAGATGGCTGAAGGGAAATGCTAACCAACAAATAATGGTTTCCAAAGGAAACCTCCCAGTTCAATGAAAGAGTGTGTCTTCCTTATTATGGGAGATGCCGTGTCACAAGTGGGTGTTTTGTACTCAGTTAAATTAAAAAAAAAAAAAAAAGATTGGTCTTAAAAACTGTTAATGATAGAACACATGGCATAAATTATACCGTAAACTCCAAACAACTCTGAAATTATAAACATTGCTTAGTCAAGGCTTTTCTTATAATGATGCCCTGATGTCTCTGGCATAGCCCAGTGATTTCAGTCAGTATTATTTTACTTGAAAGGAGGAATTTCTTTTCCAAAAACAGTCTCTCTAAGAAAGACTGTCTTCCCGGCTGACTTTATGAAACATCTTTCTCCAGTGGCCTGTATCATGTCTTGCCTGTCCAGGACCACAGGGTGTGAGATAGCAGAGGGAGCTAGCGGGAGAGAGTCATGTAATGAGGAGAAACTACAAGCTTGGTCCTAACATAGGCCAGAGGCTGACTCAAGTCAGTGGGAGCTATGACTAAATCAAGACTGTCAGGACTCTGAACCAACATACTTGAGACCTGGTGCAGAGTAAGCCCTTGACTCTGAAGGTCTTCCTTGGTTTGCCTATCAGAACAACTCTCCAGGACAGCAGAAACAGGGAGATGTCTTTTAAATAAGAATACTATTTACATCATTTACAAGGGTCTGTTATTAAGTACTTATTATAGACCAGGCATTTGTCCACATACTTTATGTACAATATCTTATTTAATCTTAGTCACCTTTGAGATAGGTACTATTATTGCCTCTTTATTAAGATGATAACTGGGGCTCAGGGAGGTTAAATTTCTCCCAAGATCATGTAGCAAGTACAAGGAAGCCTAGATTCTAACCTAGGTAAAAGTCTATATAATGAATTATTAACAACTATGTTATACCTCTTTCCTGAGGATTAATTAACAAAATGCATGTAGAAGTGTTTTGGAAGCAGCACATGCTATACAAATGCTAGTAAAAGTGCTAGTCAGAAGAGCAGACCCATTCCACCTCTTGATAGCTCTGAGTTTTGTTTGTACTTATGGAGCAGCCCTACAGTACTAGAGAACCAAGTTGGAGGCCAGAGACCAGAGAGGAGACTCATCTTTGGTCATCATGGTGAGAGCCTTTTCTTTTGACACTGGTCTGTAACAAGTGTTCCACTTTACTTCAGCCTAATTTAACTAGAGCCCTCTTCATCATAGTATTTTCTCAAATGCTCACCCCAAATGATATTTTTACTTAATACTTGTCAACCTGTAAATCACACAACTGGTTAGCAGAAGAAAGGTGAGAGGGCATGAATGGTTTGATTCAGCACCTCCCACTGCTAGAAAGAGATGTGTGCCTGCTCTCTGTTTTATGGAAAGGTAGCACCATATTTGGGCTTCCCTGGTGGCTCAGAGGTAAAGAATCCATCTGCCAATGCAGGAGACTTGGGTTCAATCCCTGGGTTGGGAAGATCCCCTGGAGAAGGAAATGGCAACCCACTCCAAATTCTTGCCTGGGAAATCCCATGGACGGAGGAACCTGGTGGGGTCACAAAAGAATCAGATATGACTTAGCAACTAAAACAAACAACAGCACCATATTTATAAACAAAGGTTTGCTGTGATATGAAAAAGAAAATTTAAATGAACAGGAGTGTTATTTTTCTAATTCCAGAACATTTTTTTCCTGGCCAGAAATGGATCAGGGAATCAATATAGCCAGCGCACCTCTTCATTCAGACAGGTCCCTGCCATGTGGGGGTGCTTTAGCACAAATGTTCCATGAATCTCTGAGTTCATTCATAAGGCAGATCTCCCTAATGTCATATTCATTCATTCAGTGAATGATCATTAAACCTGTACAGGTGCTGTACTATTTAGATGATAAACAATCCTGCCTCAGAAGGGGTCACAATATAGTGGGAATTACAGGAGACACAGATTCGATCCCTAGGTTGGGAAGATCCCCTGGAGAAGGAAATGGCAACCTGCTGAAGTATTCTTGCCTGGGCAGAGGAACATGGTGGGCTACAGTCTATAGGGTCACAGAGTTGGATCCAACTTAGTGAACTAAACCACCACCACATAGTAGAAATAAAAATCATAATAAAACATGATTATGTTATAAGAAAATTGTGAATTAACTGCTGAAGTGATGCAGGAGAGGGAGCCTGTAATTGCCTCTGACTCAGGTAAGATAGGGTAGCGTCAGCCTAGTTCCTTTCTGTGTTAGTCCTACAGCAGGCCTCAGAGAAGCAGGAGGTAATTTTGGTTTCTAATTTCTGGTTCATTTCTCAGTAACAAACTGGGGCATGTCAAGGGCAATAGAAATAGATGTTTAAATAAAATCCAGTCTTTTCACCCATTTGAATTTTAGTGAATGATGAATTGGCAGTCACAGGGCCAATCCCAGGTTTCATGGCCTTTAGAAGATACCTGCACCCCACCTTACATGTGGCACCAAGTCCAGCTCTGAGCAGATTCAGAAGCTTTTATCCCAGTGGTACTGCACAGTCACATAACACAGTGAGAGGCTTTTATTTTTCTAAAAAATTATTTGTGAGAAGTATGGATATGTCACAAATATAACTCATGCTCCTGAGTCAATTCCATTGCTTGAGAGCTATGTGAGAAGTCGAGCAAGGTACTTAGCTGAGCCTCAACTCCCCTGTTTGTAACAAGGATAATAAAAGACACTTAGGTCTAAATATGGCACACGGAGGGAAAGCATTTTTCAAACTTTAAAATGTTATACAAGCAATAATTAATATACAGTATTTCTTTCTGCTAGTGGTCACTATTTATGTTCCCAAGAGACTTCTGTACACAAAATCCCACTAAGGAGACCAACGGTGGATAAATTGGTCTTTAGAAGATGTTTTGGAAAGGTATGTCCAGTACGGAAGCTCTGAAATGGGAGCTTGTTTTCTGCCCATTTCACATTTTTAGCAGATTCCAGAGTAGCACTTCCTAATGTCATTCTGATAGTTGATCAGAACTATTTAGAACAATGACCGCTGAAAAAAAGGCGCTTATGATCATCACCAATAGTGATTTGTAATAATTTGGATTTCAGACTTTTTCCTCTTTCTACTTGAAAAGGTGAAGAAAAAAAAAGCCTTTGTGGAGAATTTTTTTTCCTTTTGAATATGAGACTTGTGGCTCAAAACTCAATCCAAACCAAATTTCAAATGTGGAATTATAACCCCTACTTCTGAATGGAAACCGTGGAGCCCCTTAGCCAGAGTGGCAATTGGCAGCTCTACCTTGTTCTCTAGGACACACAAGTGGGATGCCAACCAAGAAAAAGAGCAGGCAGGGAGCACGAGGGGAAATGCTAAAACCATCTGTACAGGGTTGGAGTTTATATGCTGCTGGTACAGCAGGGTCCTTGTTATCTTCACTAGAGTCCATCCCCCTCCCCTGACTACGATGAAAAGAAGAATCAATAAACCTCTCTTACCGTATCGATTTCAGAGAGTTAGTGTGGTTCAGGGGAGGGAACATCAGAGTCGGGGTCAAGAGACAGGGTTCTAGCCTGGCTCCGTCATTAATGCACCCTTCGCATTTATGAAAATCCTATCAAAACCCTTTGCAGTAGGCCACTGGTCCTCTCTGAGACTCAGAGGCATCATCTGTAAATGTGGATGTTTAGAGTTATAGTCACTTCAGATATCATGGTGAGGAAAACTCACTGCAGTGTATACAGTGTTACTTCAGACTTTCTGCAGTAGAAGGAGAGACCCAGGCCTGGCCTCTCTAGATACTTGAACTCTTGGGTGCTGGGGAAGAGAGAACACAGTTGTCCTGGAGCCCATGCTTATGACCTGTCTCCTTTTCCTTTTTCCCTGGGCCATGTCTAGAGTAGGGGAGAATTAACTTGCAATGAGGGCACTAACATAATTCTCCTGTGTTCTGTGCCCACCACCCCTGCCTTCAGATGGGCCAGGCAATGCCAGGAAGACACACCTGTCACTGCAGTTGGTTGCAGTTGTGTTATAGCATAATCATTTTGGTTTGTTGCTTTATTGTCCCTTTAAGTGGCCACTAATATGCTCTTCTGTGGGGCTTGGGTCACCATGTGGTGGTATGAGCTGAAGATATGCTTTAGCAACAGCTGCTCAGTGAAACGGCTTCCATTTCCTATTATACCATCCTCTGGTCATGGCTTCTTTCTTTTACTTTTCTTCCAAAATGCATTATGCCTCACTTGTGTGTAGTCTTTGAAAGAGCTTGACTTCTACCAGTATAGGCATAGGTACAAATAGAAACTGCCCTAGTATTTACTTGTGGATTATTTTCTACATTTTCTTCCATTTCTAAATCCTCCCAATAGACCAACTTTCTTTGGTACAGTTCTCTTTAAGTTTGTAAAAGGAGCTACATAAAATTCTCCAGACACATGTTTAAAATGTGTGGTCAAACTGGCATCTGCCCATGGAAATGGCCAGTGTTAGAGAATTTTTAAGTTTGTCTGATGATACCTCAAAGAGATTTTTTTAATGGAATATTAGGCCCTCAATTATGAATTGTTCCCACATTTCAGATCTGCCCAGTGGACCCTTCAACTTTATGCTGTTTTTGTTGTTAATGAAAAACTCCATTATTCATTTATGAAGGCTGGTTCTTCTTAGTGTTTTGACTTAAGAGAAGGATTTAATTTAGAAAGTTAACCTGTGGAATAAACTGTGTCTCATGTGAAACCATTTAGAGACAAATGGGTTTTTATAATATGCCCTGAGATCAAGTTATATTTCTCCAAAGAGTTGCCATTTTCAATAGACTCAAAAGGCCTACTGTTAATGCAAAATTTAAGCTATGGAAAACTTGCTTTTTCAAACACTGGGAAGGAATTTCCCCTCATAGCCAGGAGTCCTCTACTTTGTTGATCTAAGATGTCAAGTACTGCTGCAGTTACCTGGTGCAAGTTAAGGTTAAAATACAGCTGAAACACAGCTGAAGATTGAAAAACACTGAAGCACAATAAATGACAGTAAAGTTAATGACTGAGGCAAGAAGGAGGAAAATAAACTCACATTTCTGTGACTTTATCAAAGGAAAGAATAGTGGGGAGTTAGTCTATTTCACATAGCATACTAAGCCAGAGTTACTTTTCTTAGAAGTCCATCAGTTCAGTTCAGTTCAGTTGCTCAGTCATGTCTGACTTTTTGTGACCCCGTGGACTGCAGCACACCAGGCCTCCCTGTCCATCACCAATTCCTGGAGCCTACCCAATCTCATGTCCATTAAGTCGGTGATGCCATCCAACTATCTCATCCTCTGTCGTCCCCTCCTCATGCCCTCAATCTTTCCCAACATCAGGGTCTTTTCAAATGAATCAGCTCTTTGCATGAGGTGGCCAAAGTATTGGAGTTTCAGCTTCAGCATCAGTCCTTCCAACGAACACCCAGGACTGATCTCCTTTAGGATGGACTGATTGGATCTCCTTGCAGTCCAAGGGACTCTCAAGACTCTTCTCCAACACCACAGTTCATAAGCATCAATTCTTCGGCTCTCAGCTTTCTTTATAGTCCAACTCTCACATCCATACATGACTACTGGAAAAACCATAGCCTTGACTAGACAGACCTTTGTTGACAAAGTAATGTCTCTGCTTTTTAATTTGCTGTCTAGGTTGGCCATAACTTTCCTTCCAAGGAGTAAGCGTCTTTTAATTTCATGGCTCAATCACCATCTGCAGTGATTTTGGAGCCCAGAAAAATAAAGTCAGCCACTGTTTCCACTGTTTCCCCATCTATTTGCCATGAAGTGATGGGACCAGATGCCATAATCTTAGTATTCTGAATGTTGAGCTTTAAGCCAACTTTTCACTCTCCTCTTTTACTTTCATCAAGAGGCTCTTTAGTTCTTTTTCACTTTTTGCCATAAGAGTGGTGTCATCTGCATATCTGAGGTTATTGATATTCCTCCTGGCATTCTTGATTCCAGCTTGCACTTCATCTAGCCCAGCATTTCTCATGATGTGCTCTGTGTATAAGTTAAATAATCAGGGTGACAATATACAGCCTTGACGTACTCCTTTTCCTATTTGGAACCAGTCTGTTGTTCCATGTCCAGTTCTAACTGTTGCTTCCTGACCTGCATACAGGTTTCTCAAGACAGGTCAGGTGGTCTGGTATTCCCATCTCTTTCAGAATTTTCCACAGTTTATTGTGATCCACACAGTCAAAGGCTTTGGAATAGTCAATATAGCAGAAGGAAATGTTTTTCTGGAACTCTCTTGCTTTTTCGATGATCCAGCGGATGTTGGCAATTTGATCTCTGGTTCCTCTGCCTTTTCTATAACCAGCTTGAACATCTGGAAGTTCATGGTTCATGTATTGCTGAAGCCTGGCTTGGAGAGTTTTGAGCATTACTTTAGTAGCGTGTGAGATGAATACAATTGTGGTAGATGCAAAGGTGCAGTGGTTATGAGCCTGGGCCTTGACAGGCTACCAGTCAAATATAGTTCAGATTTCTGCTCTTGAGTGACCCTGGATTTTTACTTATTTTCTCTGTGGCTTTTGCTTAAATATAAAATGGGAAAATAATTCTTACATTAGAGTTATTGTAATAATTAAATGAAAATGATCTTCATAGACCTCTTAACACATCTGACTCTTGTTTCTTGCTTAGTAATAGGAAGAAGTCCAGAAATTTTACCATAGTTAAGAACTATAGAACAGTTAACCCTTTACTCTTTTTTTAAGTAATGTTATGTTGAGACATTATTTACATACCATAAAATTTATCCACTGTTAAGTATTTAATTCAGTGATTTTTTGGGGGGGTAATTTTATCGAGTCATACAGTCATCACTACAGTCCAAATCCAGTTTGATAATGTTTTCATCACCACAGAAATTCCCTCAGATTTGTTTGAAGTTGATCTCTGCCTAGGCAACCACTGATCTACTTCCTATCCCTGTATGTTTGCCTTTGCAGAACATTTTGTGTTATTATAAATACAATTATACAATAGGTAGTCATTTGCATCTGGGTTCTTCCACTTAGTCTAATTTTTCTTTTTCTTTTTTTGAGATTCACTCGTGTTGTGGCATATGTCAGTTCCTTATTTCCTTTTATTGCTGAATAGAATTCTGTTACAGGTATTCCCTGCTTTGTATGGTGTGCTTTACTTCAATTTGGTTTTATGGTAGACCCACATTTTTACCTGGTTTTGCTAACCAAAACAAATCCTAAGAGAATTTTCACTTTTGCAAAAAGAGGATTCAGAATTTGCTTTGCAGGGAGCCATTATACAGTCAGCACCACCCCAAGCAGCAAGAGTGGCACTGCCAAGCTCCTTTCCCAGGAACTACACTCAGCACCAAGCCCCCACAGCTTTGAACTGTGTCTGTAAGCATTCGCACTTTCAGTTAAGTCAGTTCAGTTGCTCAGTTGTGTTTGACTCTTTGCGACCCCATGGACTTTAGCACGCCAGGCTTCTCTATCCATCACCACCTCCTGCAGCTTGCTCAAACTCATGCCATTGAGTCAGTGATGCCATCCAGCCATCTCATCCACTGTCATCCCCTTCTCCTCCCTCCTTCAATCTTTCCCAGCATCAGGGTCTTTTCCAAGGAGTCAGTTCTTCTCATCAGGTGGCCAAAGTATTGGAGTTTCAGCTTCAGCATCAGTCTTTCCAATGAATATTCAAGACTGATTTCCTCTAGGATTGAATAATTTGTACTTTATCTCGATTTATTTTATGCATTCGGTTAACAAGATGTGTCCTAAGATTGTTGCTTCTTTGTTCTAAATCATTTCTGCTTACAAAATGTTTGTAGAAACTCATGACTTTAAGATAGCAGAGGAAACCCGTATAAAGACATAATAGATTTTGCGTATCCATTCACCAGTTCTGGGATTGTTTGCAGTCAATTTGGATTATTTCTGGTTTTTGGCTATTACAAATAATGCTTCTGTATACATTTACATACATGTCTTTGTGTGGACATGTTTTCTTTTCTCTTGGGTAGGTCCTTAGGGGTGTAATTTCTAGGTTGTATGATAAGTTTTTATTTAACAATTTAATAAACTGCCAAAATGTTTTCCAAGTTTCTGCACCATTTTCTATTCCCACTATGTTAGAAGGTTCTGTTTTCTCTACATCTTCACCAATGATTGGAATTGTCTGTCTTTTTCTTGCTATAGTAATTCTAATAGGTATGTAATAGTATCTCCTTTTAATTGGTTTTAATTTACATTTCCTTACTGAATAATGACATAGAGCATGTTTTTTTTTAATGTTCTTATTAGCAGTCTATGTATCTTTGCTAGTAAAATATATTTTTAAGCATTTTTCCATTTTTTAATTGGGTTTTTATTAGAGCTGTAAAAGTTCTTTGTATATACTGAATATATATCCTTTATCAGCTGAAGATATTTGCAAATATTTTCTCCCAGTCAGTGGCCTATTTTTTGAACTTAAAAATATACTAGTAAGAAAATGAGAAGTTTTAAATTTTGAAATTGAGAATTAAAAATTTGTCTACTTTTATCAATTTTGGAGGACTTAATGGATTGTGCTTTTGGTGTCATATCTAAGAACTCTTTGTTTAGTCCAAGGCCATAAAGATCTTCTTCTACTATTTTCCCCAGAAATTGTTTCAGTTCTAGCTCTTAAATTTAGTTCTATGATATGTTTTGAGTTAATTTTTATATAAGATGTGAGAATCTAAGATAATATTTTTTATATGGCATTCATTTGAGCTTACACTATTTATTGAGAAGACTAGCATTTCCTGTGTTGAATTATCATAGCACACTTGCTGAAAATCAAATGAGCGTACATGTAAGGGGGTATTTTAGACTTCGAGTTCTGTTCCATTGATCTAAATGCATATCCTTGCAAGTGTCCTGATTACTGTACAGAGAGTGCCCCCTTGTATCAGCACCACAGTGTCTTGATTACTTTGTTGGGATCAAGTAGTAAGTCACTTGAAGTCTTCTAAGTTTGTTTTTTTCCTTTTATTTTTATCAATACAAGTTTTTTGTACTTCCGTAAAAAATTTAGGATCAGCTAGTCAAATTCTATTAAAATGTCAAGTGGTATTTTGACAGGGGTTACTTTGAACCTATAGATCGATTTGGAGAGAATTATCATCTGAGAATGTGGTCTTATAATACATGAATAGGAGTTATCACTCCATTTATTTACATTTTCTTTAATTTCTCTCAGCACTATTTAGTAGTTTTGGTGTACAGGTCCTTCATTTATTTTGTTAAATTTAGTTCTAAGTACTTTTCTCTATTTTCTAAGAGTTTATGAATGACTAGCATTGTATTTTCTTTAAATATTTGATAGAATTCACCAATGAAGCCACAGGGACCAAACATTTTTTGTGGGAAGATTACTATTTGCTAATCCAATTTATTTATTTCTCATAGATCTACTCATATTTTCTATTTTTCTTGAGTCAGTTTTTAATTTGTGTCTTTCTATAAATTTTTCTACTTCAAGTTACCTAATTTGCTGGCGTGAAGTTACTACTTTTAATTTCTGTAGGGTCAGGAGTGGTGTCCCCTCTTTCATCTATGATTTGGTTAATTCTTTCACTTGAAGGAAGCCTTCTAAAGGTTTGCAAATTTTAATTTACAAATTAAAATAATTTTATTGTTAAATAATTATTTAATACATAAATAATATTTTATTTATATATATTTAATATATAAATGTATATTTATATATTAATAGTATATATTTATACATGTGAATAAATATATATAATGTATAATAAATATATATTTATATTTACATGTATAAATATACAATATTTTAAAAATAAATTAAAAAAATAAAAAGTTTAGAAAGGTTGATTTTTTTTAAAGAAACAGCTGCTGGTTTTATTGATTGTCTCTTTTGTTTTCTGTTTTTTATTTCATTCATTTATGCTCAAATCCCTTAGAAATCACCATAGTATTATAAGTTTCACTTTTGTTCCATTCAGATCATTTTTCACCTATAAATAGTTTCTGAAATTGAAGCAAAGAAGATCCTGGAATGTGGTGTTTGTCTTTGAGTGTATGAAGATGTCTTCAGGCCTTTTCCAAAGGGCTTCTTAAATCCCTAAATCTCCAAATTACTCTCCTGCCATGTGCAAAACTTTCAAGTCATTTAACCTCTATACTTAACACATTTGCTCAGACAACCTCCTCCAAACATATTTTCCATAAATATCCCAAATGTATCTCCTCTTACAGTCCTGTCTTGGGAAGTCCTTTCCTTAGAGAGTGAATGAAAAAAATAATTTAGCAAAGATAAAAATAATTAGAGTTGACAAAAAGGATTTTTGTCTTCAACTCCTTTTTCTACAATCTCATAAATCCACTCAAGACAGAAAATGAATAAATGAAAGTGATCTCATCCCTCAGTGTGCAAACTTTTGAAGGAAGCCTATGTTTTATGTTTTCTTTCCTGCTGTTTGGGGAATCTGTTGAAAGATGCTAATGAAGTTAATTTCTTCAAGGGCTTCTGCTTGAGGCTGAAGAAGGTAGAAAGGGATTGGCACTTTTCAAAGTGTAATAACTTGACAACTGGTACCAGTAATATGACAACATAAACAGGATGATTACATGTCTGCAGGTTGTGAGTATAGCTTTTTTCAGCAAGCCCTCAAAAAAGTTGAGGAAACATAAAGGAAACAGAGCAAATTACTTGGGAAACTACTTAGGAAAGTTTCAAAATCAGAGATTTAGACTGCCCTCTGAAAACATGGCTTCATGTCAAGTGAAAAATTTTAGTCAAGCCAGTTAAAATGCTTGATGACCAACTGGACAATTTCTCCTCCCTGCTTTAGCTTCAAAATTAATTTCTTAATGATCTTGATGTATTTATAATTTGATCAATGATGCAGCCAAACCCTGTCTGCGCAAATCTTATCTCATGATGGTGATGAAAGATCTGCATGCTGTGAACCAAGCCTGGCAGGTTATGAGGAACCATAACTTCTAGACCTGAAAAAGGGTTCTAGAATTAGGGTGGTATGAATCCATGGGTGCCTGGGAGCCTGCTGAGCTGTCCTGCATAGTCACTTGTTACTGAGTTTCTACTCAGTTTCCTGCTTAGTTTCCCCTGTCTTAGCTAGCTTACTCCTTCCAGTCTTCCTTTCCCAAGAGTTGGCTTAAGTTTCCTGCTTCAATGTGGACACTTAATGCTAAGACTCTGTCACTCACAGGAAGATGAGTGAGTCCTGCCCAAAGAGTCCTGGAATATCACCACCAGTCTGAATCAGACTGGTGACCTTCCTTGTGATCTGGATTGCAAGGGTCCCAACTCTCTCCCCTGATTATCACTGGTTACTCCCTTCTCCCTGGCAGCCCACAGTTTAGTGTGGAACTCATTGCTGAGGCCACACAGAACATGACTACTTCCAGAGAGAGTTTTAAGAAGCTGTAAAGCAGAGATTTGCTGACTCTGTGACAGAGAATGTGCTTGTTTTGAGGGAAATCAGTGGGTTTAGCAGTCTTTGCTTTCTTCCTTCAGGTTTTTGGAGCAAAGCAAAGAAGCCCTTCAAGCTGTAATAGGAGGAAAAAAAAAAGGTTTTAGTTGAGAGGTTATCTTCTTCTCTGCCTAGTCAGTCCACAGAAGAGAAAGCCAATTCAGCATCCAGGCATTCTACTGTGCACTATTAGGGTTCAATAGTAGCTACATATGTGTAACCAAGCTAGGCACTGGCCCAGCAAATGAATCCCAGAATATAATCAGGGAGGTAGGATTTGCTTGGAGCAGAAGATGGAAGGAATTAATGACAACTCATGGTAAAGGAAGTAATGCCAGGGAGACTGGAATATAGCATAGGAATAGGGCATTAGGTGCCAGAATGCCTACCCTCTTTGCTGCTCTTCAACCCTGCCCTAACCAGCGCTTTACTTGTGGAAGCCTGGCACGTGATGGAGTGCCTCAGTAGCTTTCAAAATGAAAGAGGCATGGCTGCAATCTGAACTGAAACATCCATGACAGCAATCATATGAAACAGCCACTTAAGAAAAATTTGTGGTGAATTTTCCAAAGAGGAATTTGTGAGTCTGCCTGTCTCTTAATGAATCTGTCTGCTTCTTTCTTGAGTGCGAACCAAGAGAACATCTGTCTGACAGAAAACCGAACATGATCCTTAGTGGAAATTCTCAAGGGATTTCTGTTAAATGAAAGTGTCTTTGCCTTCTTTAAAAGAAATAAGTCAGAGTTAACAAAGGGTTTGTTTTGGTGGTAGCAAGGGACTCAGCCATATGGGCAGCAGCTCTCCTCCATTGAAGATATCCTGAGAGCATTCTTTGTGTTGCAGTCCAAAAGCCATTTTCTTCCAGTTCCTGTTACAGTATTTCAAGTGATGCCATGTCCTGTCTGCCACCGGGGCTGTCCCTCTGCTCATTCCTCCGTGAACTACTGGCACTTTCTTATTGTTTGCGTTCACCTGCAGGTGTGTGAGACCTGCGTTCACCTGCAGGTGTGTGAGACCAGCGTCTTACCTCTCAGAGTTTATCTCTTTATACTACTTAATGATTTGAGCAAACGAAGGACAGGGAAGCCTGGCATGCTGCTGTTCATAGGGTCATGGAGTTGGTCACGACTTAGCGATTAAAAACTACTTAATGAAGGTCTCATTTGAAATTAAACAAATGAATAAAAAATTCTTCCCGTTTCACAAAACAGGCATTAGGCAAATGCTTGATACAAATTTCCACCACATAGTAGAAGAGATGATCAGTTTTGTGTCATTGTACCCTGTTAGAAATTGAAAGGGACCTAGTAGGTCATGTAATCCAGTCCTTGCCATGGCCACCCCATTATACCTGGGAGAATCCTTCCAGTTTAATTCCATAAGGAAAAGATGCTTTGCAGGATTTGGGATGTTTCAAATCAGCTACGAATACTTAAGGAAGGAAAATGTAAACTTCTCCCCTTCTCTCCAGTGATTACTAATCTGCAGGTTTCCATCACAGCTGGAAGTGTGCATGCTCTTTCTCTCTTTCTGTCTCTCTTGCTTTCTCCCCTATGTGCCTGAGATTCTCATTGTGTTTAACACTTATCTGGCATTCATTTTATGTGGTCTTGACTGTAGGATTTTACACGTACATATATGATCCTTCTAATTAATTTGAAAATATAGTTACATGAACTCTGGCTGCCTTGGTGCCCCCCACTTCATATGAAGTGAAAAGCTTTTAAATCTAAGTTTTGACTCCTTGAACAGATCATAACTTTTCCAGCTACCTCTGAAAAGACCCTGATGCTGGGAAAGATTGAAGGTGGGAGGAGAAGGGGATGACAGAGGATGAGATGGTTGGATGGCATCACCGACTCAATGGATGTGAGTTTGAGTAAACTCTGAGCATTGATGATGGACAGGGCAGCCTGGCGTGCTGCAGTCCATGGGGTCGCAAAGAGTCGGACACAACCGAGCGACTGAACTGAACTGACTTCTGAAAAAGTAGATCTTAGGATACCTCATGAAGAGTTATTCTCTATCTAATGCTGACCTCAGATACATCTCATAAAGAATCTGGGCCTGAGTTTCTTTATCTGCAATGTGAAGACTCATTTAGATTCATTTCACGCTTCTCAACTATCTTCACTTTGGAACCCTTGATAAGAGAATGAGTACCTAATCCCTGAGTCTGAGGCTATCTACTGCAAGTCTGAATTTTGTTTTAAATCCATCTCACTTTTTAGAATTAGAAATACAGGTAATCTTGCATTGTATTTTGCAACTATCTACTTGTACAACAAAATAACTTTTGCTCCAATCTTCAAGATAAATTAAGATTCAGGGAGATTTCACAATGTTTATTCAATGGCCTTTTGCACTACTGGTGCTGAGAAATGTCCTTCAGTTTGAGATGCATGAGTCATCACCTGTGATCTTATACTTTGTGTAGCCCCTCATAGGTAGAATGTCTACTATACACAAGGCACATGGCCAGGCTCTAGTCTTGGACGCGAGTCTTATACCCCACCACCACCCTGAGGCTGATTGTTGGCTATGCTCATGATATTACTGCCACACCGAATGGGGTCTTGATCACTGTTTATTGTTAACTTGGTTCCATGGTTCCCCATGGCCTGGAAGGATGATTTTCACGTCACAACCTCTGGACCCTCAGAGTTTCGTGGCAGTGCCCTCAGGTCCACATGATGAGAGGACTGAGGGTGGGAGGCTGAATTCTTCCCCAGTAAAAACAGCTTTGCTTTTGTCTGTTTGATGTAGTAGAGTTTTCACATACAGCATTTTTTTCATAGATGTCCTTTATCCAGTTAAGAAGTAATCTATATTCCTAAATTTCTGCGAGTTTGACCAATAATTGATGTTTGATATTATAAAATACTCTTTAACCAACTATTGAAATTATTATATAGTTTTTCTTTTTTAGTTGGTTAATAAGGCAATCTACATTTTTTTTAATGTTAAACCAAACTTGTATTCATACGAAATTTGTATTACCCTTTTTATATATTATTGGATTCAATTTGCTAAAATATTTTTGTTGTTCTTTTAGTTTTCTTATTACGTCTCTGTCTCCTTTTTGTATCAGTGTAGCACTGACTTCATAGAATGGATTGGTATGTATTCCCTTCCTTTCAATTTTCTGGAAGACATTGTGCAGAACTGGTATTATTTCTTCCTTAAATATTTGGCAAAATTTACTGGTGAAGTCATCTGGGCTTGGTGATTATTGTGTGGGAAGGTTTTTAACTACAAAGTCAGCTTATTTAGTAAGTATAGGACTAAACAAGTCTGCACCTGAAGCGACTTGGCACAGCACAGCCCAATCAAGTTACCTGTTTCTTCTGCAGTAAGGTTTGACACTTTCGTCTTTGAAGAAACTTATTCATTTCACCTAAGTTGGCAGATTTATTGGTATAAAGTTGTCATGACAGTCCCTTATTATACTCTTTGAACATCTGTCAAATCTATAGTGATATCACCTTTCTGTTCCTTGAAGTTGGTAATTGTGTCTTCTTTCTTATCCTGATCAGTTTAGCTATCTAGGTTTATATATTGTATAGATCTTCTCAAAGAAGCAGCCAGTGCTTTGTTTAATTCATTTTTCTCTATTCTGTATCCTATCTTTTATTGATTTCTGTATTGCTCTTCATTAGTTTCTTTCTTCTACAATTATCTTGCACTTTTTCTAGTTACTTAGGTAGAAGCTGAGATCATTAATTTGAGCCTTCTCTTCTTAATATAAGCTATAATATAATATAAACTTTACTTTTCTAATGTAAATTTTTTAATACTGTAAACTTCTCTCTTAATACTGCTTTAACAGCATCCTACAAATTTTGATATGTTGTGTTTCCATTTTCATTCAATTCAGAGTATTTTCTAGTTTCTTTTTTGAGTTATTTGACCCCTAGTTTATTTTGAAGTATGTTACTTTAGTTTCCAAGTATTTTTGGACTTTCCAGATATCTTTATGTTATTGATTTCTTTACACATGCACACTGGTAAGTGTTCCATTGAATACTCAAGGGGAAACCTCTGCAGATTTCTAGTTTCTCTCGTGCAGCTATCTCCTCTATAGTACTTTGTCCTATGATTTCTCGCTGCCTTGATCACCCCAGGCTCTCCGCTACATCTCCTTAGCTCAGGATGTCCTTTGGGTGCCTCCTGGGTTTCTCCTCCCTGTACCACACCCTGGTAACTCTCAGAGTTTAAAACTGGAATACTTGTCGGGCTCATCATGTTTTCTTCCCATCTTTCAGAGACCACTGTTCTTCATTTCTGATACCTAGTGTCTTGAAAATGTTGTTTTATGCATTCTGTTGGATTTCTGGTTGTTTCAGACAGGTGAGTAAATCTAATACCTGTGCCTTCACCTTGCCTTGATGGAAGTCTGGACTGTGGAAGTTTGGACAGTGATTTTTAACATTTGTATTCACCCTATGCTGTATCTAATATAGTACCATTTGCATGGAGAAAAACGCAATGTACACAGATAAAGTATACAGGGTTAGAAGGCAGAAAGCCTAGGGTCTAGTCCCTGGTGCTTGGAACAACTGATTATATGCCCTTGAACATTCATTTAATCCCTCTTGAATGTAGCTACCTACCCTTCCCAGTCTAATAATAGTAAGAATTACCATTTAATGAACATGTACCATATGACAGGCAATGTGCAAAGAGCTTTACGTAATTATTTAATACTCATAAGATAATTTAGCAAAGATTATCTCACTTAATCCTTACAGCATTCTTACAGCATGAGGTAACTTTTATTAACCCACACACTGTGGTCAAGAAACAGCCTTTGGCCCAGTTAAGTGTCTTGCCCCAAGTCCCTCATCTGGTCAGTTCTGTAACAGGGTTCAAACAAATCTGTGACCTATATCCCATTGCTACACAATTGACAGGTTTGTGAAAATTAAGAGAGGTAATGGATGCAAACATGCTGTGCAAAATGTAAAGCTTAGTGAAAAAAAAAATTTAGTAATAATAATTCACTATCAGTGAATTAATCTCATTTCTGACTATTTCTGTGTATACTTCCAAGAGAAAAGAAACAGTATTCTCAATTTTGAGATGAGCACATCAAAGAATTTGAGATACTTTATTATTCAACATATCTATAACTCATCGTATGTGTGTGTTTGTGCTAAGTCAAGTTTGACTCTTTGCTGCTTCATGAACCAGCTTCTCTGTCCATGGAATTTTCCAGGCAAGAATACTGGAGCAGATTGCCATTTCCTACACCAGGGGATCTTCCCAACCTTGGAATTTTGAACCTGCATCTCTTACATCTCCTACACTGGTTGATGGGTTCTTTACCACTAGCACCACTGGAGAGCCCATACTCATTGCAGTTGTAAACAAAATGAATTAGAAGTTTGAATCACACAGGTTTGTTAAAGTAAAGAGTATTTCTCCATATTGCCTTTTATCAAGATCAGACGGATACAGGGCCCAGTTCAGTGGGGTCTTTGATTTTCTGCCCTGGGCTGGTTAGTGAAGAACTCCAATGAAAAGAGCATTTTATCTTGTCATGTGCTTATCAGACACAGCTGGAGTCCACAGAAAGTCCACTGCTTGCCAAGCCAGACTTCAGGCCAGTTAGGGCCTCCGCTCCAAGAGGGAAGAAGATGATTTAACATGATCCAGACAAGGTGCATGTGGACTGGCTTATAGACAATTTCACATCTTGTTGCAAAGAGCTGAGGAATCTACAGTCTCATCTGAGTTTATGTATGAAAAAAAAGTGTGTTTTTCTTTTGTTGTTGTGGACTGAATCATGCAAATAAAAAGAGGGAGTTGGTTGGCCCACTCCTTTCTCTCTACGTAAGAATGCTGTCTTTCCAGTTTTTAACAAAGGGATCTCAGACTTTTCCTTCTTAAATGACCCAAGACACATGGTTGAGGTTACTAGAAGGAGAAAACAATGATGGACTTTATAGAGAGTAAACAAATAGAAAAGTCTTGTAGGGCTGATGGCTTTTTAACTTTTAAGGGCGTGTTCTCAAGTGAAAGAGCTGATGGCACCAATCGGTTCAGTGATTTCAATGTGTTCATGCAGAAAGCTGCTGAACCCCCAAATTCTGCTCATCTGAAGGGACCCCAGTGACAGACTAGAATGCTGCTTATTTTTCACTGTGGAAAGGAGAACCTGCTTGTTTGCTTGTACTTTACTGTATTTCTTCCAATTCTGTCTGCCAGAAGAACTTGTGCATGGAGCAGATTCCTATCCATCACATACCTCTGGCCCTATAAGCTATTTCATGATAAGAATTTGTCTCAGAATAAAAAAGTCAGGCAAGTGGAATTATATTTTTCAACCAGAAAATGCCAACACACAGATTAAGAGGTCAATACTGCCACACTTGACCAACCAATAAAAAATGTTTTTGTTGAAATAACCCAGAGTCATAATATCTTCATTCATTCATTCATTCCACTCTTTTGAAAATAGTTTTTCTCTTCAGCTAGCATAATACAATTCTTTAACTAAGCCATCACTAGAAACTCTGGGCCAATCACACAGTCTTTTCAGATTTTTTTATTCTGTTTGGAGAGTTTGGGCGGGCATACTAAGGCAGTTCAGCAAGTAGCTGGTTGCAGCAGTGTGTTTGTTAAATCATCCATGAACCAGTAAAAGTGACACGTACCACATACATCTTGAAATTCCACATGTTCAGTTCAGTGCCTGCACAGAGCACGTACTCAATAAAGGTTTGTTGTGAGAATAAGTAATGAAGACTTCCCTGTCTGGTGTCCAGTGAAAGACGATGAAAGAATCAGGAAATTATTTGCATGTTCCTCAAGGGAAAGAGATGTTTTGTGGATTCAGTGATGATTGAAGTTGGAATTCTAAGGTCTCTCCCATTAGAATATCTATGATTCTACTATTCTTTTTAACATTGAGATTTCAACATTTCTTTGGATGTAAGTTGAAGCATTTATCAACCCTTTCACTGAAAAAAATTTTTGATCTTGATACTAATCTGCTTAAGAGCAGGACCCTGAACGTTACAGCAAGGTTTTCTCTCATGTTAGGCTTTCATCATTTCAACATTAGAGCCCAGCTGTCTGAAACCATATAAGAAACTGATTGTGAAGTGATAGTAATAGTTGCCAAAAACATCTGAACTCTAGAATCTTTGTAAAGATATGTGAAGTCATTATTCATCACCAGCATGCCAGGCCTTATCCTTGAAACTTTGTCTATTGGGACTTCAGTCAGATTTTATAAGCTTAGTAGGGATGTTTAAAAAAGGCACTGATGTGAAATATGTGTGTGTGCTCAGCTGTATCTGACTGTTTGAGGCTCCATGGACTGTAGCCTGCCAGGCTCCTCTGTCCATGCAATTGTCCAGGCAAGAATACTGGAGAGGGTTGTCATGCCCTCCTCCAGGGGATCTTTGCAACCCAGAGTTCAAACCTGCCTCTCTCACATCTCCTGCATTGGCAGGCAGATTCTTAACGACTAGAGCCATCTGGGAAACCCCACTGTGAAATGCAGTACTGGTTAATTCAGCTACATATTTTTCTTTTGCCTCTTTTCACAGTTCTTCAAGTTGATGGTTGAGAAAGAATTTTGTAAAAAGTCACATGAGTGGCATACTTACAGATAACAAGAACAGAGAAATAAAACGTAGGATCTCAGCCCAGCCTTGCAAGTAATTGCCAAATACATCTTTTCTGTGGGCTGGTTGTTCCTCTGTTCTCACCATCATGCCCTCCTCTCTGTCTTACTAAGCTTCACTTCCCTCTTTTCCTTTTTATATTATTAGTCAGTGGACCATAAGCAACAGCATGTTATAAGTGTTTTAGATCCATGCTTCTCCGACAATAATATGTATATGCTGTGATAATGCAGATTCTGATTCAATACCCCAGGGGTGGCAGGGTGGGGAGAGAGTCTACATTTCTGCCGAGTTCCCAGATGACACCCAGTACTGAAATCTGCGCTTTGAGTACTGCATTTTAGGCTGGAGCTGTTGTACTTAGTTGTATGCTTGAATCCCCTTGTTGTCATTGTTGTTCAGTTGCTAAGTTGTGTCTAATCCTTTGCGACCTCACAGACTGCAGCACACCATGCTTCTCTGTCCTTCACTACCTCCTGGAGTTTGCTCAAATGTATGTCCATTGACTTCTCTGGGGGAGTTTTAAAACACCCGATTCCCAAACTGCAAATCAAAATCTTTGAGAGTAGACCCAGGCAATGGCTGCCAGTAGATGCTAGCCACCAGCTCGTCCAGATTTGTAGCACTGGCCAGTTTCCATGATGTTTTGTTGTTGTTCAGTCTCTGACAACAACAAGTCGTGTCTCACTCTTTGTGACCCCATGAACTGCAGCATGCCAGGCCTCCCTGTCCTTCACTATCTCCATGATGGAAATACTCCCATCATTTCAAGCGACAAACATGATGCTGTGGAACGTGGAGTTGGGAAGAAGTGCTAACGTTTGGCTTGTGAGCCAGCACACAACTGAATCCAGGCGTCTGCATTTTTATAGCTCCCCAAGTGGATGAGCTGTAACTGATTACCTTTTGAGGCCCAAATGGAGAACTGCTGTTTTTTTGTTTGTTTTTTTGCTTTGTTAGTATTTTTTAATTTATTTTTAATTGGAGGATAATTGCTTTGCAATGTTGTGTTGGTTTCTTCCATACAGCAATATGAATCAGCCATAAATATACATAGGTCCCCTTCCTCTCAAACCTCCCTGCCACCCCCCTGCCACCCTATCCCACCCCTCTAGATTGTCACAGAGCACCAGGCTGAGCTCCCTGTGTGATACAGCAACTTCCCACTAGCTCTCTGTTTTGCACATGGTAATGTGTACTTTCCAATGCTGCTCTCTCAATTGAACTCCTGTTTTAGAGTTAAACTGTCTCTGTTATTTAAAGATATAGATGTTTCTTTGCTCAGCATTGGTGCCCTGGACTTTTGTATCTGCCTTTTACTCTCCTATCTCTTTAGCCCACTTTCATTCTCAAAACCACACTCTGATCTGCCATGTCACACCTTTTGTGCAACACTCGGGTAACTGCTGAAAATTTCCAACGTAAGACCACTCCTACTCAGTCACACCCCACCAGCATTAGTGTTATTACACTCAAAGGTACCTACTTTTGTGTAAGACAATAGAGTGGCAGAAGGCGTATTGTTTTGAAATCCAAGTTGAGAATTCTTCAAAAGTCAGAGTCAAATCCTCAGGAACAATGGCAGCTTCTCCTTCCAAGTTTAACTTTCATCACCTGCACTCACTTTATTCAGATAACATGTGGACCAGGGAATGAATATCCTGAAGCTTCAAATTCCAGTTCTGCTACTGATTGTTCAGTGACCCTGGGCAACCTATCCTTTCTGAGATTCAGTTTTCTCACAGCAAAAATGCAGATAATAGTTGTATTTACTTCATGGGATGCCCAGGTGGTGCTAGTGGTAAAGAACCAGTGCAGGAGACATAGGAGACATGGGTTCAATCCCTGGGTGGGGAAGATCCCCTGCAGAAGGGAATGGCTACCCGCTCTACTATTCTGGCCTGGAAAATTCCACTGAGGAAGGAGCCTGGTGGGCTACAGTCCATGGGGTCGCAAACAGTCGGACACGTCTGAGCGACTAACACTTTTTACTTTCATAGGATTATTGTCAGAATTGTATTAGGTATATATATAAAGACACAGTCGCAGTGCCTGGAATCGAGCAGGCTCTCAATAAATGTTAATTATCATTACAACTCTTACTACTAGTATAATTTTACTGGTGATGGTAACTTCCTGTTCTCAGTACTCAGGGAACACAGATGTGTATCGTAGAGACATTCAGAAGCAAAAAGATAACCTAGTCCAGGCTCAAGCCTGACTAATGGCTCACCAGCTCGGCGACACCCCCAAGCCCAAGGAATACCCAAGCACACTGCACAGAACAGCACCATTTGTTTTTGTCTTTTATCTAACCCTGGCTTATGCCCTCAGCATTCCTTTCTTAACTTCCTCACTCTTCTTTTATGGATTCAATCAAAGACATGCTTCTTTTAGCCTGCTAGTACAGAAGCCTTTGTATGATAATTTTTAGTGGGAAGGTGAATGAGAATGAGGGAGAAAAAACTAATTTTCACTTCCTTTGTCACAATTACAGTGGTGTCTTGGTTTCAGTGTCCATCTGTGACTCCCAGGCTTACTCAGGATACTATTTTAAAGGATAGACAGAATACTTGTACTCAGGAATAATTTATGTTTAGCAAGAAAAGTGTGGGCAAATGACAACTGCCCACATGGAAACTTCCCCCCTAACTGTTCACTGCCTTAAACAGAAGCCACTTCCGCTGGATTGTAGGGTGTCACTTCTTTTGAAATACATCCTTGCTTCATGGTTTATGACTGCTGTACATAAGAAAAAGTTTGTTTCAGAGAAAAATACATCATACCTGTTCTTCCGTTCAGTTCAGTCACTCAGTCATGTCCGACTGTTTGTGACCCCATACCAGCATGCCAGGATTCTTGTCCATCACCAACTCCCAGAGTTTACTCAAACTCACGTCCATTGAGTTGGTGATGCCATCCAACCATCTTATCCTCTGTCATCCCCTTCTCCTCCCGCCTTCAATCTTTACCAGCATCAGGATCTTTTCAAATGAGTCAGTTCTTTGCATCAGGTGGCCAAAGTATTGGAGTTTCAGCTTCAGCATCAGTCCTTCCAATGAATATTCAGAATTGATTTCCTTTAGGATGGACTGGTTGGATTTCCTTGCTGTCTGAGGGACTCTCAAGAGTCTTCTCCAAGACCACAGTTTAAAAGCATCAATTCTTCGGTGCTCAGCTTTCTTTATAGTCCAACTCTCGCATCCATACATGACTATTGGAAAAACCATAGCTTTGACTGGACAGACCTTTGTCGGCAAAGTAATGTCTCTGCTTTTTAACATGCTCTCTAGGTTGATCATAACTTTTCTTCCAAAGAGCAAGTGTCTTTTAATTTCATGGCTACAGTCACCATCTGCAATGATTTTGGAACCCAAGAAAATATAGTCTGTAGCTGTTTCCACTGTTTCCCCATCTATTTGCCATGAAGTGATGGGACCAGATGCCATGATCTTAGTTTTCTGAATGTTGAGTTTTAAACCAACTTTTTCACTCTTCTCTTTCACTTTCATTAAGAGGCTCTTTAGTTAGTCTTCGCTTTCTGCCATAAGGGTGGTATCACCTGCATATCTGAAGTTATTGATATTTCTCCCTGAAACCTTGATTCCAGCTTGTGCTTCATCCAGCCCAGCATTTCACATGATGTACTCTGCATATAAGTTAAATAAGCAGGGTGACAATATACAGCCTCTATGTACTTCTCTCCCAATTTGGAACCAGTCTGTTGTTCTATGTCCAGTTCTAACTGTTGCTTTTTGACCTGCATACAGATGTCTCAGGAGGCAGGTCAGATAGTCTGATATTCCCATCTCTTTAAGAATTTTCCTCAATTTTGACCCATACAGTCAAAGGCTTTGGCTTAGCCAATAAAGCAGAAGTAGATGTTTTTCTGGAACTCTCTTGCTTTTTCAATGATCCAATGGATGTTGGCAATTTGGTCTCTGGTTCCTCTGCCTTTTCTAAAACCAGCTTGAACATCTGGAAATTCACTGTCCATGCACTGTTGAAGCCTGGCTTGGAGAATTTTGAGCATTACTTTGCTAGCATGTGAGATGAGCGCAATTGTGCAGTAGTTGAGCATTCTTTGGCATTGCCTTTCTTTGGGATTGGAATGAAAACTGACCTTTTCCAGTCCTCTGGCCACTGCTGAGTTTTTCCAAATTTTCTAGCATATTGCATGCAGCACTTTCACAGCATCATCTTTCAGGATTTGAAATAGCTCAACTGGAATTCCATCACCTCCACTAGTTTTGTTTGTAGTGATGCTTGTTTGTAGTGATGTCTGGTTCTAGGTGAGTGATCACACCAGCGAGATTTTCTGGGTCATGTAGATCTTTTTTGTACAGTTCTTCTGTATTCTTGCTACCTCTTCTTAATATCTTCTGCTTCTGTTAGGTCCATACCATTTCTGTTCTTTATTGTGCCCGTCTTTGCATGAAATATTCCCTTGGTATCTCTGAATTTCCTGAAGAAATCTCTAGTCTTTCCCATTTTATTGTTTTCCTCTATTTCTTTGCACTGATCACTGAGGAAGGCCTTCTTATTTCTCCTTGCTATTCTTTGGAACCCTGCATTCAACTAGGTATGTCTTTCCTTTTCTCCTTGCCTTTTGCTTCTCTTCTTTTCACAGCTATTTGTAAGGCCTCCTCAGACAACCATTTTGCCTTTCTGCATTTCTTTTCCTTGGGGATGGTCTTGATCACTTCCTCCTGTACAATGTCATGAATCTCTGTTAGTAGTTCTTCAGGCACTCTAGCAGATCTAACCCCTTGAATCTATTTGTCACTTCCACTATATAATCGTAAGGGATTTGATTTAGACCATACCTGAATGGTCTAGTGGTTTTCTCCACTTTCTTTAAGTCTGGATTTGGCAATAAGGAGTTCATGATCTGAGCCACAGTCAGCTCCTGGTCTTGTTTTTGCTGACTGTGTAGAGCTTCTGCATCTCTGGCTGCAAAGAATATAATCAGTCTGATTTTGGTGTTGACCATCTGGTGATGTCCATGTGTAGAGTCTTCTCTTGTGTTGTTGGAAGAGGGTGTTTGCTATGACCAGTGTGTTCTCTTGGTAAAACTCTATTACATGTTTCCCTGCTTCATTCTGTATTCCAAGGCCAAATTTGCCTGTTATTCCAGGTATTTCTTGACTTCCTACTTTTGCATTCCAGTCCCCTATAATGAAAAGGATATACTTGTTCTAAGTGACATTAATATTACCTTGATTTTGATTAATAATTCCCCTCTACTGCATTCTAATTATACCATCAACCATCTAGACTGACTAAGGATAGGAAATTAGGTAGTAATATTTGTCCAGAAAGAACACGAAATACTCTCAATGCCTTAGCCTGAAACTAAGGCATTTGTTCACTCACATTTCTTGAGCGCTGACTCAGTTGTAGTTGCTGAGTTTGCATAGATGTGTAGGACTCAATGCCTGTCCTGGTGAAGCTCTTCAGCCTGGAGAGACAGATGTGCAAATGATTAACTGTGATGAGATGTGATAAATCCTATGATAGAGATACATGATAGGTAGGGGCAAGGTACTCTTAATATCCACCCACAAGTCTAGACAAGATGGTGCCACACCCACCACTGGACCTATTTATAGTGTAAAAGACCTGATCCTTGATTGTAAACACCCCCATCATACCCCTTTATAGTCATGTGAGGAAGAGCAGTGGAGAGGCCTTATTAAACTTCGGAGTTAGGCAAATCTAAGTTCCATGCCCTGATTCATACTTGTTACCTGTGTGACCTCGAGCAAGGTCAGGAGGAAACCTCAGTTTCCTCATTTGTAAAATAGAGATGACTACTACTTCATCAGATTATTGTGAAAATAAAACCTGTTAAGATATGTTAAGTATATGGTAGGTATTCAAGAGATGTTAATTCTGAGACTGTATTTCCATTTTCACTAATGTTTTATATAGTATCATCCAGAAGGAATAAAATTCTATGGATGAATACTTAATCAAACTCTAAAAACTTTAGTGTAAACTCAGGTGGGCTAGAGTCAGCACTTTGGATCCAAGCAGTGTGTATATCTCTAGTAAGTAGTTAAACCTTCAGAAGAGCCTCTTACACTACCTGCCAATCTGTTTACTCATCTCTAAGCCTGCACTTTTCTCTCTCCAGGCCCCAGAAGTCAGTTCAGTCACTCAGTCATTTCTGACTCTTTGTGACCCCATGGACTACAACATGCCAGGCTTCCCTGTCCATCACCAACTCCTGGAGCTTGCTCAGACTCATGTCTATCAAGTCAGTGATGCCATCCAACCATCTCACCCTCTGTCGTACCTTTCTCCTCCTGCCTTCAATCTTTCCCAGCATCAGAGTCTTTTCAAATGAGCCAGTCCTTCACATCAGGTGGCCAAAGTATTGGAGCTTCAGCTTCAGCATCAGTCCTTCCAATGAATATTCAGGACTGATTTCTTTTACAAATGACTGGTTTGATCCTCTTGCAGTCCAAGGGACTCTCAAGAGTCTTCTCCAACACCACAGTTCAAAAGCATCAATTTTTTAGCACTCAGCTTTCTTTATGGTCCAACTCTTATCGCCATACATGACTACTGGAAAAACCATAGCTTTGACTAGATGGACTTTTATTGGCAAAGTAATTCTCTGCTTTTTAATATACTGTCTAGGTTGGTCATAACTTTTCTTTCAAGGAGCAAGCATCTTTTAATCTCATGGCTGCAATCACCATCTGCAGTGATTTTGGAGCCCAAGAAAATATAGTCTGTCACTGTTTCCACTGTTTCCCCATCTATTTGTCATGAAGTGATGGGACCAGATGCCATGATCTTCATTTTTTGAATGTTGGGTTTTAAGTCAGCTTTTTCACTCTTCTCGTTCACCTTCATCAAGAGGCTCTTTAGTTCTTTACTTTCTGCCATAAGGGTGGTGTCATCTGCACATATGAGATTATTGATATTTCTCCTGGCAATCTTGATTCTAGCGTGTGCTTCATTCAGCCCAGAATTTTGCATGATGTACTTTGAATAGAAGTTAAATAAGGAGGGTCAGAGTATACAGCCTTGACGTACTCCTTTCCCAGTATGGAACCAGTCTGTCACTTCATGCCATGGTTCTAGCTGTTGCTTCTTGACCTTCATATAGATTTCTCAGGAGTCAGGTAAGGTGGTCTGTATTCCCATCTCTTTAAGAATTTTCCACAGTTTGTTGTGATCTACACAGTCAAAGGCTTTAGTGTCATCAATAAGGCATGTGTTTTTCTGGAATTCTCTTGCTTTTTCTATGGTCCAGCTGGTGTTGGCAATTTGATCTCTGGTTCCTCTACCTTTTCTAAATCCAGCTTGAACATCTGGAAGTTCTTGGTTCATGTATTGTTGAAACCTGCCTTGGAGAATTTTGAGCATTACTTTGCTAGTGTGTGAGATAAGTGCAATTGTGCAGTAGTTTGAACATCCTTTAGCATTGCCTTTCTTTGGGATTGGAATGAAAACTGACCTTTTCCATTCCTGTGGCTACTGCTGAGTTTTCCAAATTTGCTGGCATATTGAGTGCAACACTTTAACAGCATCATCTCTTAGGATTTGAAATAGCTCAACTGGAATTCCATCACCTCCACTAAACTCTCTTGTTAAAAGAAGATGTCTCATACTGGTGATATTATAATATTTTTTTAATTTGCTTAATTGTATTATTGAATAACTTATTTTTATCTAAGTTGAACACGTAAGTTTAAAAATCTAATAATTCTATGAATCTTATAATGTTCATACCCTCTCCATCCTCCACTCCAAATTTCAGTCAGCCACTTTTACCATTCTTTATTTGGGAATTTATGTCTGCATATCTAAATAACATCTTTACACTACAGTTCTTGGTTATTTTTTTAAGTTTTAATCATTACTCATTGACTTCCCACTATGGGCAAAAAGGGTTTAACACTCCTCTCATAGACACACACACACACACACACCACTCCTCTTCAACACTTCCTATATAATAGATCATAAATTGTGGTTAGGTATTCAAATTTTTCATTGTTATTCACGGTTAAGTCAGATAATGAATGTGCTTACATACAATTGCATTTCTTTCTTTACACAAATTTTTTCTTTTCTTAAAAGGAATAATTTCATTGCTTTCCTATTTGCTTAGTTTTCCTCCTTGTATCACTGGTTCCTCCAAAATCCTTATAAAAATGTGTCCTTTCACTACATTTAAACACATATGATAATCTCTCAGTTTGTGGGAGACATTCCTCTTGAAGTCCTGCTCCTCTTGTTCTACATCAGGCTGGTTGCTTTCTAGACTTAACTGTGTAACCTGATTCCTAGGGCCTCGTCTTTCATGACAGGATACTCTTACCCTTGCTGTGGTAATGGGTTCCTTTTTCCTGGATTCCATGTCTCCTTCCTACCTGTTTTACCCTCTCACTTTGTAGAAGCACATTGTCCAGTAATTTTTCTGAAAGGGGAAGAATGGCTTTTTATTAATAATTACATTTTTTTAGAAATGGCTCCTATGACTCAGTAAGGAAAAGCAAAACAATCCAAAAAAAGAAATGAACAGACATTTCACAGAAAAGGGATAATGAATATCTTTTAAACATATGGAAAGATTCTCAATTTCTTGGTGGTCAGAGAAACACAAATTAAAACTACAGTGAGTTACTATCATATTCCACCACTAACTAAGCTTGACAAAACCAAGAGTTACTTTGGATTTGGAGCTATAGCACTCTTTTATTCTGCTAGTAGAAGGATAAATTTGTGTAATTTTATTGAAAACATAGTCAATAAAATTGAACACGCATATCCCTACTGACCAGATATTCTATTCTTAGGTGTGAACCCTAGGAAAAATCTTACACACCTATGTATAAGGAGGTATATAATAATGTTCTGACAGTGTAGTTTATGGAGAAAAACAACCTAAATATATATGTGCCGTAGAAAAGATAGATGAAGTGCGCTTATACACTGGAATACCATCCAGCAGTGAAAATTAGTGCATTATAACTATTTGCATCAATAAAGATGAATGTTATAAACCAGTGGTCCCCAACCTTTTTGGCATCAGGGCTCGTGTAAGACAAATTTTCTACAGACTAGGGGAGGGGGATGGCTTTGGAATGATTCAAGTGCATTACATTTATTGTGCACTTTATTTCTGTTATTGTTACATCAGCTCTACCTCAGATCATGGCTTTAGATTCCAGATGTCGGGGACTCCTGTTATAAACAAAGTCAAGGAAAAAAAGAAGTCTAAGAAGGGGACATACAACTACTATTCATTTTATCCAAAGTTAAAAAGTTGGCTTTCCTGAATATACTTTGTAGTATATTCTCTTTATTCACTTCAATCCAACTGGAAAGAAAGCAAAACAAAAAGATTAACAAATTATCCAGAGAGAATTTACATTGGAGGAGAGTGAGTAAGGGATGTAGTTATGGAAGAACACATAAAGAGATAAAAGGCATGGTAATGTTCTATTACTTCAGTATCATTTCATTCAGCCAATATTTCCTAAATGCCTACTACAACCTTGGCACTACTATAAGCACATAGGGTATAAAAGCCCTTTGTAGAGAATATATTCTACAAGACAAGAAAAAAAAAACAATAAGTTAAATAAATTATTATTGTTTTAAGTTGATGAATTCTATGGAAAAAAATAAGAAGGTAAGGGAGTTAAGACCTCCATGACCCAGATAACCATGATTGTGATCACTCACCTGGAGCCAGACATCCTGGAATGTGAAATCAAGCAGGCCATAGGAAGCATCACTACAAACAAAGCTAGTGGAGGTGATGGAATTCCAGCTGAGCTATTTCAAATCCTAAAAGATGATGCTGTGAAAGTGCTGCATGCAATATGCCATCTAATATAGAAAACTTAGCAGTGGCCAGAGGACTGGAAAAGGTCAGTTTTCATTGCAATCCCAAAGAAAGGCAATGCCAGACCGCTCGAACTACCAAAAAATTGCTCTCATCTCAAACACTAGCCAAGTAATGCTCAAAATTCTCCAAGCCAGGCTTCAACAGTGCATGGACAGTGAACTTCCAGATGTTCAAGCTGGATTTAGAAAAGGCAGAGGAACCAGAGATCAAACTGCTAACATCCACTGGATCATCGAAAAAGCAAGAGAGTTCCAGAGAAACATTTACTTCTGCTTTATTGACTATGCCAAAGCCTTTGCTGTGTGGATCACAACAAACTATGGAAAATTCTTAAAGAGATGGGAATATCAGACCATCTGATCGGCCTCCTAAGAAATCTGTATGCAGGTCAAGAAGCAACAGTTAGAACTGGACATGGAACAACAGACTGGTTCCAGATTCAGTTCAGTTCATTGCTCTGTCATGTCCAACTCTTTGTGATCCCATGAATCACAGCACGACAGGCCTCCCTGTCCATCACCAACTCCTGCAGTCCACCCAAACCCATGTCCATTGAGTCAGTGATGCCATCCAACCATCTCATCCTCTGTCGTCCCCTTCTCCTCCTGCCCTCAATCTTTCCCAGCATCAGGGTCTTTTCCAATGAGTCAGCTCTTCGCATCAGGTGGCCAAAGTACTGGAGTTTCAGCTTCAGCATCAGTCCTTCCAATGAACACCAGGACTGATCTCCTTTAGGATGGACTGGTTGGATCTCCTTGCTGTCCAAGGGACTCTCAAGAGTCTTCTCCAACACCACACTTCAAAAGCATCGATTCTTCGATGCTCAGCTTTCTTCATAGTCCAACTCTTACATCCATACATGACCACTGGAAAAACCATAGCCTTGACTAGACAGACCTTTGTTGACAAAGTAATGTCTCTGCTTTTTAATATGCTATCTAGGTTGGTCATAAGTTTCCTTCTGAGGAGTAAGCGTCTTTTAATTTCATGGCTTCAATCACCATCTGCAGTGATTTTGGAGCCCAGAAGAATAAAGTCAGCCACTATTTCCACTGTTTCCCCATCTATTTGCCATGAAGTGATGGGACCAGATGCCATAATCTTAGTATTCTTAATGTTGAGCTTTAAGCCAACTTTTCACTCTCCTCTTTCACTTTCATCAAGAGGCTTTTTAGTTCCTCTTCACTTTCTGCCATAAGGGTGGTATCATCTGCATATCTGAGGTTATTGATATTTCTCCCAGCAATCTTGATTCCAGCTTGTGCTTCCTCCAGCCTAGCGTGTCTAATGATGTACTCTTCATATAAGTTCCAGATTGAGAAAGGAGTATGTTGAGGCTGTGTATTGTCACTCTGCTTATTTAACTTACATGCAGAGTATGTCATGCAAAATGCTGGGTTGGATGAAACACAAGCTGGAAGCAAGATTTCAGGGAGTAATATCAATAACCTCAGATATGCAGATGACACCACACTTATGGCAGAAAGCGAAGAATAACTAAAGAGCCTCCTGAAGAAAGTGAAAGAGGAGAGTGAAAAAGTTGGCTTAAAACTCAACATTCAGAAAACTAAGATCATGGCACCTGGTGCCATCACTTCATGGCAAATAGATGGGGAAACAATGGAAACAGTGACAGACTTTATTTATTTGGGCTCCAAAATCACTGCAGATGGTGACTGTAGCCATGAAATCAAAAGACGCTTGCTCCTTGGAATAATGGTTATGACCAACCTAGACAGCATGTTAAAAAGCAGAGACATTACTTTGGCAACAAAGGTCTGTCTTGTCAAAGCTATGGTTTTTCCTGTAGTCATGTATGGATGTGAGATTTGGACCATACAGAATGCCAAGTGCCAAAGAATTGATGCTTTTGAACTGTGGTGTTGGAGAAGACTCTTGAGAGTTACTTGGACTGATGGAAATCAAACCAGTCCATCCTAAAGGAAATCAGTCCTGAGCATTCATTGGAAGGACTGATGCTGAAGCTGAAACTCCAATACTTTGGCCACCTGATGCAAAGAACTGACTCATTTGAAAAGACCCTGATGCTGGGAAAGATCGAAGGCAGGAGGAGAAGGGGACAACAGAGGATGAGATGTTTGGATGGTATCACTGACTCAATAGACATGAGTTTGAGTAAGCTCTTGGAGTTGGTGATGGACAGGGAAGCCTGGTGTGCTGCAGTCCATGGGGTCTTAAGAATCAGACACCTCTGTGACTGAGCTGAACTGAACTGCAGGGAGTTAAGACAGAGCAAAGTGAGTGTATGGTTTGTAGAATGAAAGGAGATGATAAGGGTAGCCTTCATTGTGGTGATATTTGAGCCAAGATTTGCAAGACATTGACTGTATAGTCCTTGGGATAGCAAAGAGTCAGACTCGACTGTGTGACTTTCACTTTCACTTTTTTGGGAAGAGATGAGAGTAAATCACATGGCCCTCTGGTGTGTAACATTTTAGGTAAAGGGATTATTAACTACAGTGGTCTTATTATGATGATATGTCTGATATCTTCAGGAAGATGTAAGGAGAGCACTGCAGCTGAGATAGAATAAGCAGTATGGTCATAAGTATCAGCAGGGCTTTATAGGGCGTTAGAAGCTAGGTCAGAGATTGGCAAACTTTTCTAAAGGGCCAGATAGGAAATATTTTAAGCTTTGTGGGTCATAGAGTCTCAGCAGAAAATACTCAGCTCTACTGTTATTACATGAAAGCAGCCATAGACAATATGTAATGAATGGACATGGTTGTTTTTGTATTCCAGTAAAGCTTTACAAAAATACATGGTGAGTGGATTTAACTTACAGGCTGTGGTTTGCTAACTCTGTGGTAGGTCTGATAGGGGGCCATTGCAGGTTTTTGAATTGAAGAGCAGCAGTTGCTAACTTAGTCAATTAAAAGGATTGTTCTGACTGTATTGTTAAAGAGTAGATTACCTGGTGACTCAAATGGTAAATAATCTGCCTGCAATGCAGGAGATCCAGGTTTGATCCCTGGATCAGGAAGATTCCCTGGAGAAGGTGATGGCCACTCACTCCAGTATTCTTGCCTGGAGAATCCCTTGGACAGAGGAACCTGGCTGGCTGTAGTCCCTGGGGTCACAAAGTGTTTCACATGACTAAATGACTAACACACATACACTCACAGATTGTAGAGTGCCAGGGGTAAAGAAAGGAAATATATATTTTTAAGACTATGTTTTTTATTTTTGTAAATACCAAAACCATTTTGGATTGGGATATAGCAGATTAACAATGTTGCGATAGTTTCAGATGAACAGTGGAGGGACTTAGCCACACACACACACATGTATCCAGTCTCCCCCAAAACCATCCTCCCGTCCAGTCTGGCACATAACATTGAGCAGAGTTTCATGTGCTCTATGATAGGTTTTTGTTCGTTGTCCATTTTAACTACAGCAGTGTGTACATGACCTTCCCAAAGTCCATAACTATCCCTTCTCCTGGGGAACCATGAGTTTGTTTTCTGTGAGTTTCTTTTGTTTTGTAGTAAGTTCATTTGTATCATTTCATAAGGGGTGTCATATGATATTTCAAAGAGATCTTCTCTTGAAATAATCAGGCAAGAGATGATGGTGGCTTGGATCACCTTGACAGGTGATCTCTACCTCAGCTTGACAACACAGCTGAAGTAGAGAAAAGGGGTCCATTTCTCTGCTTTTGAAAGCAGAGGTAACTGGATTTGCTAATTGATTGAATGTGGATGTGAGAAGAATCAAGAATGACTGTAAAGTTTATAGCCTGAGCATCGTTTAAGGAGAGAAATATCCTTTGTAGTTGCGTATTATTTTTTAAATTGTATATCATGTTTCATAAACTTTATGTCTGGTATATTTTTTAAAAGAGAGAGCATGTTCCATCCAAGATCTAGTGTTTTATTCAGCAGCTTGACTAACCAGATTTTACCTTCTTATCCTGTTTCATGAACAGAAAATTCTATTTCCCCTCTCTCCCATTGTATTTTTTTCTCTCAAGCATATTAGCTGCCAGAAATAATGCAAAATGACTAGCCTGACTTGGGAGAAGAAGAAGGAAAATATCTAGAATAATTGGAAACTTAAGATTCAAGATTCTCATGAGCATTGCAGTTTTCCCCCTGTTCTCCTGAAACCAGTCCCCTGCAAGAGAAAATCAACAGTACTATGGGACAGCAACAAAGGGAAAGAAAGTCGAATGAAGGGTAGGCATGGGACGAGGAAGGGAATGAAAGAAGAAATGAAGGAAAACCTGGACGACTGCCAGCTCTGTTTAGATAACACCAAAGCAATATCTATAATTGGTGAAAAGAATAATTTTCATTAGATAAATTCAGCTTCTCCCAGTGTTTACTAAAAGGAAAAGAGAGAAGCTTAGGAAATGGAAGAAAAACAAGACCCATCCCTGGGATCCGATGCTGAAGTTGCTGTAGTGTGTTCAATAGCACTTTTGACAATGGTGGTGAATCCATTTACAGTGAAACAGTGTCACAGAGAAAGGCAAAAAATGGGGTTTTCCAATATCATTCAAAAGAAGCAGAAGAGAACAATGTGCTTTACAGACATTTAAAATATTTGTACAGATCTTGGAATTGTAAGAAAAGGAAACCATGGTAGAAATGAAAAGGATTCTTGCTCCCATAGGACTTTGTAATTTAGAGGAAGAAGAAAAATACATACAAAAGCAAAGAAGTAATGAAGTGGGTGGGACCGTGGAACTGCCCTGGAAGTTGGCTCACATTGGAGCTTTGGTGCTCTGGTGTGGGCTGTTTCTAAATTCCAGCATTTCCTGAGGCTCCTGAGGCTGAGGGCAGAGAGAATGTTTCCGAACTATTTCTGGTCTAGAGCCTCCGTCCATGTTTCGTCTAAGTCAACACCATCCAATCTTAATATCTATAACATTCTGAGAGTGTAAGCTTGCCCTGGGTTGAGATTCCAGGCTGGATTTAGGTCTGAAAGGAAATAGAGGTGTTGTTCCCTGACACATTTGAGACAAGGAGAGATACCAAAGTGGAAGATTGGAACTAAAACTGAAAACGCCAGGGAGCCAGAGGAGAAAGCCTCCATGGAGATGCCAGTTAGAGTCCTAATCTGGGTGCAGGGTGAGTACAGAGAGAGCCAAGGGTCCAGAACGGGGCCGTGAGAATGAGCTCAATCAGGTGGCATCGAAAGGGAGGTGAGAGTGGGAGCCAAGAGACTGCTGGACAGCTGCTAGCATTTGCAGCTTGATTTTATGGATTTGTGTGGGTGTGTTAGCCTGGCTTACAAGTATCAGGGGTGGAGCAGCCACTTGGCACAGACTGGAACATCATGGACCTCCAGTGGTAGAGTGGAGAGATGAGGCTGAAAAGGATTCATGGGACTACTTTCTCCTTGGACCTGTTCAGCAGAAGCAGGTGAAGACATTTTAAAACAGGAAAAGTGGAAAAAAAAAATTGGGGGAGAGGGGTAAAGGTGATTTGTCAGAACTATTGGTATATGGGCCCTGAACATGAAAGTGGTTGTGTTCCAACTTCTCTACTCATTAGGTTCTGTGACTTCATGCAAATAATATAAAGTTTTTGAGCCTTAATTTTTTCATCTGTAAGATTGAAATTATAATGCCCAATTCACAGTTATTGACGTAGTTACATGTAATAATAGTATTACATATTATATATGAAATATGTATGAGTTTTATATACATGTATGGACTTGTATGGGCTTCCCAGGTGGTACAGTGTTAAAGAATCTGCCTGCCAGTGCAAATGGGTTCATTCCCTGGGTTGGGAAGATCCCCTGGAAAAGTAAATGGCTTCCCACTCCAGATTCTTGCCTGGGAAATAACATGGACAGAGTAGCCTGGCGGGCTACAGTCTGTGGGGTCTCATAGAGTCAGACTCAACTGAGCATGCTCACATTCATAGACTTGCATACTGCTTGGTATAGAACAGGTGCTCAATAATTATTAATAGTCATTCCTTTCTTCCTTTTTTTATTACACAAGAAATTATACGTGGAGGGTAGAGGAGGCATATGGGAACTCTCTGTATTTTCACTCAATTTTTCTATAGATATAAATCTCCTCTAATAAACAAAGCCTATTTAATTTTTTTAATAAACAAGATAGAGCAAGTGAAGATAAAAAAGTAGCAGATATGGTCTCTGCTCTCTAGAGTTTTACATTTTAGTTGAAAACACAGACACACAGGGAAGAGCTACTTTAGAGGACAAGGCATACCTTTTTAAGTTAAACCAGAGTTTCTCCACAGCAGCCCTACTGACATTTGGACCAGGTAACTGTTGTCAGGACTGTCTGATGCACTGTAGAGGTTTATCAACATTTTTCCAGGTTCCTCCCCATGTTCCTGTGAAGCAAAATTGTTCCTGGATGAGAATCACTTCGTTTTTTATAATGTCATCTTCTTTCATCCCTACCTTCCATTAATCCATCAGCAAGTTCTATATTATGTCACCCTTGTTTACCTTGGGTCTTATTTTGTACCATGAAATATGCCCTGAAATAGATAGGCTCTCTACCACTAGAAAACCATCATAGCAACTGAGGGTGAAATCACCCTAACTCATCTCCCTACTTCTTTGCTATTTTCTTTGATTCATTTTCCTCACAGAATCTGTGGTCATTTAATAACATATGTCCAAAGTACATCACCTTCTTGTTTAAACTCTTGTGCGGGGATTTTCAACAGTCTGCATAGTGGATTCACAATGAGGCCTAAAAGCAAATACTGACACCTATATCTCACTCCCAAAAGTGTTGATGTCATTGGGCATCAGGATGTTTCTCTGAGTTTTAGTCTTGATGTTTTACATTGATCCATCTTTCAGTTCATTAATACTCTGTTCACTTGTGTCTAACCTGCTATTAAATATATGCTCTTAATTTTTAATTTCAGTTATAGTATATTTCAGTTCTAGAATTTCCATTTGATTCTTCTCTTTTGTATTTCTTGAACACATTAATCATAGATATTAGAGATACTTTAAAAAAACTGAATCATCTATAGGTCTGTTTTAATTTTTCTCCTTTTTTAATTTTGAAATTTTTTGTTGAGACTTAGCAGTTGATAGATCACATCAAAATTGAAGGGAAGGTACAGTGATTTTTTATTTTTAATGTGCTCTGCCACACCAAACACACAGCCACTTCATTATCAATATCCCACACTAAAATTGTATATTTATTACAGTTGATGAACCTGCATTGATACATTATAATCACCCCTTGCCCATAGTTTACATTACAGTTCACTTGTGGTGTTGTGCATTTAATGGGTTTGGATAACCCATTAAATAATGGATAAATGTGGGCTACATATTATATGATTCTAACTATATCCCATTCTGGAAAAGGCAAAACTGTGGAGACAGTAAAGTGATCAGTGGTTGCCAGGAGTTTCAGGGAAGACAGGGAGGGATGGATAGGCAGAACAGAAGATTTTTAGGGCAGTGAAAATGCTCAGTATGTTTTTATTTTCTTTTGATTTTTAGTAATTTGGTTGCTTTTTAAAAATTAACCATCAGACATTCTGTACTAAAAAGCATAGTCTCTGGGTGGTGTCATCTTCCTCCAAAGAGGGTTAACGTATCTTCTGCCCAACATATTTAGATCTAGATCAGAGCAATCCTGTCGAGGGCAGGTGTTAGACTTTTTTAGGACTGGTCTATTTCAGTTTAGCCCTCGCTCCTGGATACATCCTTTACTCCTAGAATAACCCTTCTACGGTTTATGAAACCCCAAGATGTTTATTTAGGACTCAGCACCTTGGTGAGGAGCTCCAACCTCCATCTGCCCAGCACCGTGTGGGTGCTAAAGTCTCTGTCAGCAATTTAGCCTTAATCTGTTACTTCTTGCTGAGTTTCTTGGAATCTTGCCCATAGGTACACAGCTTAGTAGTTATCTGATACTTTGGTGGGAAATTGCGCAAGACTTTTAGGTTTGCTTCCCTGCAGTTCTCACCACTCTGGGATTTTGCCTTTCAAGGAAAAAAGCCAGTGTGACCATGAAACTGTGCTTCCCTTCTCTCAGGAATTACAGTCCCTGAAGTCCTACCAGAGTTGGTTGCTCTCCGATGACTTCACATAGTTATTCTGTGTACTTCGTTTAGCTTTTAAAGTTATTTTTAAGGGAAAGATTCCTCTAATTTAAGATACTGTATTCTGCCTGGTACCAGAAATACTGGTATTGGAATTTTTTATAGCTTTCCAGGGGATTCTAAAGTATAGCCAAGATGGAGAACCACTGCTAGTGATTTACCATTGTCTTCAGATTTGACAGTTTATAACAATTTGCTTTGGCCTCTAAATTCCACAAACCCAGGGACTTCTCTGCTTTATTCACCACTATATCCATATCATCTAGAACAGTATCTGGCACACAGTTGAACTGATTAATCGGTAGTGTAAACATGAATATAAAAGCTATCATAAAAATGCCCCACTTTAAGGACAAATGAGGGACCTAAGGAATGCAGCCAGTAAGTTTAGGGAAATGAAAAGATGGCTGTATCCTATTAATAAAAAGCTTTCCAAATAAAAGATAAATTAATGTCTCATCTCTCTATATGAGTCTAATTGGGTTATTTATCTAACTGAACTCACTTTAAATGGAAACTGAGGTCAATGGAGTATGTAGGATGGCTTTGATGATGCCATAACATGTGTGGGTCGGTGTTAAATACTTCATTTCTGGGGGGAATGATCTCAGAGAGACCTTGCCAAGAAATGGCTTTAGCTAATGTGAAGTAATAGAAAATATACTGGTCCCTGTCTCTGGTTCTGGGCACAGAGCTCCTGAACCCCTTGCCCTTTTCTAAGTGATAAGAACACTAGGAGCATTCTTTGTTCTAGTATTTGGTCTTTGACTCCAGTTCCTGACTCAGGGCTCCTGAAACCCTTGTAATTTTCTAGGTGATAGGAGTATCTTGTATTCTGAGGGGACTCTGAGCAGGCTCCTGGATGACAGCTGGTCCCCAGAAAGACCAGACTGTGATTGGAAGCTTGGAATTTTCAGCTGTACCCCCCATTCTCTTGAGAGGGGAGAAGGCCTGAAAATGGAGTTAATAATGGACCATGCCTATGTGACAAAGCCTCCATAAAAATCCCCAAAGTATGGGGTTTGAGAGCTTCCAGGGTGGCAAATACATTCCCAACTCCATGGAGACAGAAGCTCCTATGCTCACAACTCTGCCATGCCTTTCCCTCTGTCCCTCTTCATCTGGCTGTCCATCTGTATTCTTTATTGTATTCCTTAACAACCTGAAACACCTAAGTAAGTGTTTCCCTGAGTTCTGTGAGCTACTGTAGCAAATTAATCAATCCCAAGGAGGGGATTATGGGAACCTGTGATTTGTAGTCAAACTGGAAAGAAGTTGTGGGCAATCTGGAAATTTACTACTTGGGATTGGCATCTCAAGTGAAAAGCAGTCTTGTAGGACTGAGCCCTTAACCTGTAGGGCCTTACAGTATCTCCATGTAGGTAGTGTTTGAATTAAGTTGTAGGGCACTCAGCTGGTGGCATGGAGAATATTTGGTGTGGGAAAAACCTCCACACATTTGGTGACCAGAGATATCAGAAGTGAAGTGTTCTGTGCAAGTAAAAGAGAAAGACACAGGAAGTAGATTGGACCCTTTATAGCTAAGAAGAAGGAGAAAACTCAAAAGAACATGGTTGTCAGTTTAGAGTTAGAAAAATTGCAGACTAGAGGAACCAGCTGGCCCAGCATTTGAATTTGCTAAAATGTGAACTCCAATCAAAGCCAGCTGAAATGGTCAAAACAAAACAAAACAAAACTTGTTTGAAGAGATTTTGAGAAGACCGGGGCAGCACTGATGACCCTCTTGATGTGGGTCCCAGACTTACAACATTGACCAAAGAAAACAAAGCATATTTTTCTCTGGGTATCTGAGGGCTGTTTTAGCTCCATATGCTTTACATCTCTTCTGGGGTTCTTGCTACTTGTCAACTGAAGGGTTTTTCATATTGCTTCCAAATCTCAAGAGTGACTTGTAGCAGGTGAGGTCAGTGAAATGCCTTTTTGGGACTTACTATTCCAGTTACGATTCTTTACATTTCTACAGCATAAATCTCTCCTCATCCTTCTTTGAAATTTCTAGTAGAGCCTGGTGTGATCACTAACAAACACATGCAAAACAATCTTAAAAGCCAGAATGGGGCTGCCTAGTCCTTTGTAGAGCTCATTACTGACAAGGTTAAACATTATGAACAGGAATGAGTCAATTTATCTGGTAGATAGCCTAGAATTGATAGTTTTAGAATTTCAACTGTGATATATGGTGATTTAGTAAAATAAGTAGAGGGACTGACTCATGGGGAGCTGTGTTTTCCTGTGGTCCTTGGAAGGTGAGGAGGTTGAGGTAAGGACAGGGAGTATATCTGGTTGATTCTCAGGGATGACCCAACCCTGTATGACCCTTCTCCTTTCATGATGCTGACGAAGGCTGTCATCATGACTATTATCTATATTGGGCCTCTGTCATTAAAATGAGAGCTATAGCATCTAGAAGCCACAATTTTTGGGCTAAATTCATTGTCTCTGACTGAACCCCGAGGACCCTTGTATTAGTTTCCTAGGGCTACCATCACAAAATACTGTGAACTGGGTGGCTTAAGACAGAAATGTAATAGTCTCAGTTCTGGAGGTGAGGTTTTCAAAGTCAAGTTGTAGGAAACTTCATGTTCCCTCTGGAACCTCTAGGGAAATCCTTCCTTCCTTCTTCCTTGCTTCTGGCCCTTGGCTGCCATCTTCTGCATTTCCAGGCTTACCTAATTCTGCTGTGTGTCGCCCTGTGTGTCTCTGTCTTCCTACTTTTTAATAAGAACACCAGCCATATTGGATTAAGAGTCCACCCTAATCAAGCATAACCTCACTTGACTAATTACATCTGCAATGACTCTGTTTCCAAATAGAGCACATTCTGAGGTACTTCAAAGATGTGTTAGAACTTGAACACATCTTGTTTGGACAGATGTAATTTAACCTGTAACTGCCCTCATGTCGGCAACCATACTAATCATACCAGAGATGAGAAGACACTATCTCCTTCATGATGGAACCTAGTTCTGTGTTAATACTGTTTTACTAGGATGGACATGTAGCTACAAGAAACATTTGTCTTTTTTCTCTGCAGGGCTCCCTCCCTCTTTTTTCCTCACAATTAATTCCTTTTTGCTTATTGATGTACAGAAGAGCTATACTATCCAACGGTGATAGTGCAGAATTTTTCTTGAGTGAAGGAATGCCTCTACTGATATTCTTGAGGAATTATTGACCCAGACGTAATATTTGCTACTGCTTCCAAGGACTATGGCTTCAGGATGAAAATCTACTACCTGGAGTGAGCCCAACAGTGGAAATGAGAAAGTATCTGCCATCTTTTTATCTGCCTTTCCAGTTTGTTTGCCAAGGTCATGTCTCCTTGTGATAGAAACCGTTCACTCTTCACATACCAGCCAGCTTACGATGGCTCTGAAGTTATTAGAGAGAGAGATGGGAGGAGAGAAACTGCCAAATTTTTTTTTTTTAACCGTCTGGAAAAGAGACCACTAAGGTCTTTCTTCGCCGACTCAATGGACGTGAGGTTGAGCAAACCCCAGGAGATAGTGAAGGACAGGAAAGTCTGGCATGCTGCAGTCCATGAGATCACAAAGACATGATTTAACAAAGGTCTTTCTTAGGAAAGAGCATTAATCCCCAGAACCCCCGCACATACCCTTGTTATGGGTGAATATTTGAGATTTGAGGAATTGAGAAACAAGCATTCAGTTTATATTACTGCTCTTAACCAGAATTTCCTCAAGGATGACAACCAGCTGTGTGAAATTGTTACGAAAAGGGAGGGAGGGTATTTCCATAACAGTAGTGCTGAATTTGCATATGCCTATTCAAATTATATTGGCTGTCTTTAAGGCAGCTTTAGAAATCCTTTTATCTTGAAGCTTGGCAATACAGCCAAGTGGAAAGAGTAGGGGTTCAGGAGTGAGAAAGCTTAGGTTTGAATGCAAGTGCCTCAGGTTGTCAACTTGCGTAATTCCCGAGTCCCAGTTTCCACATTTGTGAAGTAAGTCCAGTTTCTCAGGGTTCAGCACCTGTGCTGTAGAGCTGTTAGGAGGAGCATGATCTTGAATCCCATGGTTCTTAATTCAACTCTGCTAGTCATATTCCTTAATCTCACTAAATCTCAGTTCCTTAAAATAAAGAAGGATAACAGAATCTGTCTCGTTTGGGTAAGAGAGGCAGGTAAGAGAAGGTGTTTTAGGCTCTCTGTGAGTAAGAAAGGATAAATCATCCTCTCATTGGTGTTTGTGCACTGACCAAATGAATTTATTGCAATGATTTCAAACTGAGTGATAGCTTTACTCTGAAGATGAACATAGATTATATTCATTTATGGAGTGTGTGGTGTACTCAATAGAGAGCTGTCTAAAAATGCTACAGAATCATTACCTTCCAGGGAGAGAATAGGTGTTCATTTTCTCTCTCTTCTCTGCCTTTTGTTTCACTTTTCCATGTCTAAAGATGTTGAACATGGGGCATGTCCTTGGCAGAGAGCTTAATGACATTTGAAATCTGTCAGGCTGTCCATTTTGGGGAGCATTTTCTGGAGTCTAACCAAATGCTGACCAGGAGATAAATGCTTTATCAGACATGAATAGCTCTTCCTATGCCTCTCCTTCCTCCCCAACTCCTATCTCACCTGACGCCTTGACTAACCCAAGATCAATTTGGAAAGAGAACATTAGCGGGATAAAGGCGGATCTTGTTCTGAGGGGTCCAGAGGACTGTTCCAGGATCACCTCATCAGAAACATTTCCTGGTCCTTTCAGAGGATACTTTAGGGGTGTGGTGAAGTTTTCAAACCCCAGTGTACCTTTGTGGGGTAGAGATGAACCGCTTCCGGTTACTGGATGGACACAGTCCCACCCTGAGTCATTCTAATAAGCTGCCCCCAGAATCCTTTTGCCTCTGTGCTCTGCCTCCAGGCTGGCCTTCCACGACATCCTAACCTGCTTCCCTTTGTACTGCCTGGTTTGTGCTTGCAGCCCTTGTGGTTAGCGACACAAATGCCTTTTGTATAGAAAGCTGTAAAAAGGCAGCCTGGGTGTCACTTGTCATTATTTTCGCAAGAAGGACTCTGGCGCCTGTAGAAGCTGTGGGTTTGACAGTTTCCCAGGATTTCTCACAATCGCTTTTTCTTTTTCTTCCACAGCTTAAAGCCACTCTGCTCCTCTTTCCGCCTCACTGTTACATCCATTAGGGACTGTTGTCATAGTTACTTTCTCTATTTTTTATATTTGCTTAGGCTTAAATATCAGACTTGTTTTGGCATGGAGCTGGCCCAAATTAGAGAAAAAGGTAACAGAGTGGTCAGGAATGAAATCCCAAATCTTTGACACTCTGCTAATCTGCCAAGTTAAATTTCTATGTGAGCTGAATTGAGCAGGCTACCCACTCGTGAGTTTGGGAAGAAAGTTAATTTTCATCTCTGGATCTTTGATCAGATTCCATTTGTCTAGTGTGTTCACTTTAACTTGTGCCTTCTGCGTACCTACTGTGTGCCAAGCACCATGCCAAGTGCTGGGGATATAAGCTGAAAGAGGCATCATTCCTCTCCCCACAACTCATTATGACAGTGCCCATCAGTGAGTTGAGAGCATGCCACCTCAACCACAGGAAGTCACAGTCCCCACGCCATGCTCACACTGTTTGATAGGCTGGATCCCCAGCATACCTAACTCAGAATATGGCCCATTTCCAGTCTGCCACAATGAACTGCTAACCCTTCCAAGGTAGGAGCAAGACCTCCTGGGATTTCCCAGCGTGAAGGACTGTACATGTGGTGATAAGTCTCCCTGACACCTGTGTGGCACTTCAGAGCCTGTAACATATTATATTTGCCCCTATGACAATAGTGGTCAGGATCCACGCTATCTCCATTTTACTGATAACAGAATTGAGGCTCAGATAGGTCACATGGCTCTTCCAAGGTCAGGTAATGAGGAGTGAAGTGACAAATGTTGAGCTAGAACTCAGGACTAGGGCCCAAGCCTGATAATCTCCCTCTGCCCCATTTTCCTTGCTATGATTTATTCATACTCAGTAATCTGATCCCCTGATGGCTCAGAGGGTAAACAATCCGCCTACAGTGCAGGATATCCAGGTTTGATCCCTGATTTGGGAAGATCCCAGAGAGAAGGGAATGGCAACTCACTCTAGTATTCTTGCCTGGAGAATCCCATGGGGAGAGAAGCCTGATGGGCTATAGTCCGTGGATCGCAGAGTTGGACACAACTGAGTGATCAACACTTTTACTTCAATAATCTGGTAATGATCATTTAAAACTAGTAATATTCTTGTATGTGTTTATGATGGATAGACAGGGAAAATGCTACTTCAATCAGTAATTTGCTACTGGTACACTGAAAATAACATCTCTACTTCAAACTCTCTTTTTAGAACAGGCAAGAAGTAAAATAAGAAGGACAAAAGTAAAAAAAGAAAATATGAGATGATATAACTTGATAGATAAGAATTCACTTCGGGTAGGTTGATAAATTTGCTAATCTTCTCTTTCTTCATCTTTCGAGTAGTAATAACATTAGTACCAATTTCATGCACAGTAAGCAACAAATTGTAGCTATAATGATTACTGTTATCTACGTAATTACAACTATACTAAACAAATAAAATCTTAAAACAACTTTGGCTACTTTGGTAGGTCTTCTGAGTCTCCTTGGAGAACACTGAACTTGAGGCTGGAATTGCTCAACCAGAGCCTTTCCTTGGTTCTTTTTGCTTTGTAAATGCATTTGCCCAGAAAGGTACTGCTTTTGAGGAATTCGGGAAAGAAGAACAGGGTGGAGGTGAGAAAAAAAAAAAAAAAGAAAGAAAATTAGCAGCAGCTTTGCCCTATCAGGCTAAATTCCTTTTTTAATTTTTTTAAATTAATTTTTATTGGAGTATAGTTGCTTACAATGTTGTGTTTCTATCATACAGCAAATGACTCAGATGGTAAAGAATCTGCCTGCAATGTGGGACACCTGGGTTCAATCCCTGGGTTGGGAAAATCCCCTGGAGAAGGGCATGGCCACCCACTCCAGAATTCTTGCCTGGAGAATCCCCAAGGACAGAGGAGCCTGGCGAGCTACAGACCATGGGGTCACAAAGAGTTGAACACAACTGAGTGACCAAGCACAGATATATATCTTCTCCCTTCTTTCCCATACAGGTCAGCACAGAGCATTAAGTAGAGTTTCCTGCGCTATCGTGTATGTTCTCACTAGTTATCTGTTTTATTCAGAGTATCAACACTGTGTATGTGTCAATCCCAGTCTTCCAATTCCTCCCGCCACTCCCCATTCTCCCTTGGTATCCATATATTTGTTCTCTACATCTGTTTCTCTATTTCTGCTTGCAGATAAGATCATCTGTACCACTCTTCTAGATTCCACATATATGTATTAATATAAGATCTTTGTTTTTCTCTTTCTGACTTCACTCTGTATGATACCGTCTAGGTCCACCACCCTCCCTACAAATGACACTATTTTTTCTAATGATGTGTCAGCATGGTGGCATGTTTGGATGTTTTCTTTACAATAGAAAATAGGTACGGTTGTACAGATGTGGTTTCTGAGGTAGAGGGTTTGAACTGTCTTGAGCTGGGAACTGTGATTTGCTGAAAGTGTCAGAAGCTGAGTCTAGTGTAAGGTCTCCCAGGACATGAGTTCAGGACAAACACTGAACAATAGCACCAGTAACTGGCACTAGCGCAACTCATGGACTTCCATGGAATCTATAGCTCAGTAAACTATGTGCTTATATCCTCAAGGAAGATAAAGTAAGACAAAGCTAAATGGAAAAGTGTCCAAATTAGCTGTCCTCTGAAATCATTTTGGATTGTATAACTGAAATGTCAAAATGCTGCAGGCCTTTTAAAAAAGCAATTACTTATTGTTTATAAACAGAGTCTGGATAAGTTATTTTGTATACTTTTCGTGATTCAGTTCAGTTCAGTTCAGTCACTCAGTTGTGTCCAACTCTCTGCAACCCCATGAATCGCAGCACGCCAGGCCTCCCTGTCCATCACCAACTTCTGGAGTTTACTCAAACTCATGTCCATCGAGTTGGTGATGCCATCCAGCCATCTCATCCTCTGTCATCCCCTTCTCATTCTGCCCCCAATCCCTCCCAGCATCAGGGTCTTTTCCAATGAGTCAGCTCTTTGCACTGATTAAGGGATCCAAACAAGGTAGAATGATTTTGATTCTTCTGATATGTATTTTTGACCAGCTCTGTGCATAAGGGCTAGGAATACTACGGTTTTGAAAGGGCTTGACCAAGAGCATTCATTTACATGCCACAGTTATGTTCAGGTTTGGTCCAGCAGTCTTTCCCCTAGAAGCCACCTACAGTATCAGAGGGTCAAAGTTTATTTTGGATTGAATTAAAATAAGACATGTGAAAAGCTTACACATATAACCTTTTTTTATACGGGAACCACAGTCTTTTCCATTTCCTCTTGAAAACTGAGGACTGGGAAACTCATCAAGGAGACAAATTCATTCATTTTAAACATGTTATATAACACAGAACTGTGAGATCAGGAAATGAAATGGAAAAGCCATTTCTCTCATCAGGCTTGTAGTAGTCTGTGATGGGGTTTTACAATTCACACTGTATTGTTGTGAATCTTTAGCCTCATGTGGCTTTACATTCAAAAACTTTAATCTGACCACTTGTATTTGCCATTTTGTATCTGAGTATTTGCAAGATTGTCTCATAACTATTTGTAGCATTCATATCCTTTATCAAATTACAAAGATGGTCTAATCACTGGCATACATTACTCAGTGCTTGCAAAGTTATACATTTTCAATTATGCTAAAGTGTTTTCCAAAGGAATCAGACATACCTTTTTTCCCTGTTTCTTTTTCACATCCATTACCTACAGAATCTAGAAACTTCCAGAAGTATTTTCATGTAGTGCAAGGAGATTATTTATGTGAGAACCATCTAGTCCAATTAGCCCTAATCCCTTTAAATTAGGCAGCTATTTCTTTTGTTCTGTATCACACATATAATGGCAACCCACTCCAGTATTCTTGCTTGGAAAATCCCATAGACCGAGGAGCCTGGCAGGCTGCAGTCCATGGGGTCACAGAGAATCAGACACAGCTGAGTGACTGAGCATATGAGCATATGGTGTAATAACAGATGCCTCATTTGTGTAACGATGTATTCATTATTTTGGTTTCAATTATACTTTTCTGACTAAACTGTAAAAAAGTCATGATCTTTCCACTTTTGTTTCTCATGTTTCCTATTGACCCTGCTCCTCCAACCCTCTTTGTGAGAGATGAAAGTCAAAATGCATACATGTAGAATACAACAGTGTTCCAGTTTGTTTGAATTCTTAAGTGAAAACATTCACTCTAGAGTTCACCATAAAGTGAAGTAAAATCCCAAAATAAGCTTTGGCAATAGAATCATCAGGAAATTCCTATGGAAAAAAGTCTAATATCTGTGCCTGTGGGTGAGACATAAACCTTCTCAGAGAGGTGGAAGCACGATTCCTGGAATAAAATAAGTGGTCACTATAGGCTTTTTTATATTAAAAAAAAATTTACAGTGGCAAGAACACTTGACATGAGATCTAACCTCCAAACAGATTTTTAAGTACATAACTCAACATTGCTAACTATAAGTACAATGTTATACAGCAGATCCCTAGAACTTAAACTTTTGTTGAACTGAACCCTTGGCATCACGTGGGAGACATAACTGGTTCCAATAGAGAAAGCAGGCTTGGGAAAAATGAAGTGCTTGAGAAACAAATGGGGACATTAGAGAACGCAGATGTTGACATCATCCCATGGGTTCACTTTGAAGAAAGAAATAATTGGCAGAGAATTTCAGAATGCTCTTCATCTGATAGTGAATGTAGACAACACATATACAGAAATTTGGGTTGTAAGTTATCTTTGTCATCTTTTTTTTTTTGTTTGTTGTTTAAGTGTATTCTTGCAGGAGTTAGCACTTTCTACTTTGCTGTAAAGAAGATAAATATCATTCTCATATCCAACAAGATCTGCTATTTCCCAAAGTCAAACAGGAATGGGGTGATCAATCTGATAATAAAATGCAAGTTTTACTGCTTCATTTCTTTTGACTTCCTCCAGGAAACTTGTGTTTGGATGGGATAGTCTTCAGATTTCTCAAGGTCTGTACCTATTATGCTAATTTTTTGCTAATTAGGAAAAAAATGTCATAACATCCAAAAATAGAAGACAGTGGTGGTAGAAGTGGCGCATGTGTGCTCAGTCACTTCAGTCCTATCCAACTCTTTGTGACCCCATGAACTGTAGCCTGCCAGGCTCCTCTGTCTATGGAATTCTTCAGGAAAGAATACTGGAGTGGGTTGCCATGCCCTCCTCCAGGGGAATCTTCCCAGCCCAGGGATCAAACACGTGTCTCCTGCATCTCCTGCATTCTAGAAGCAGTATTGGTATTCTTTAACCAGCTTCTTCCTCAATCTCAGTCTCTCCCTTGGCACAAATGAAGAAAATGTCTAGAAGCTGAACAACATATGTCCTTATGGCATAATTTTACAAGTTATTTAGAATTAAACTTTGGAAGGATCTACCTCTGTTGCTCGGCTTCCCTGGTGGCTCAGAGGTAATGCAATGCAGGAGAGACATGGGTTCAATCGCTGGATCAGGAAAATCCCCTGGAGAAGGAAATGGCAACCCACTCCAATATTCTTGCTTGAGAAATTCCATGGACAGAGGAGCCTGGCGGGCTACAGTCCATGGGGTCACAAACAGTTGGATATGATTTAGTGACTAAACAACAACAACCGCCTCTGTTGCTAATTTTTTTTTAATTAGTTGGAGGCTAATTACTTTACAATATTGTAGTGGTTTTTGCCATACATTGACATGAATCAGCCATGGATTTACATGTGTTCCCCATCCTGAATGTTTTTGTTTTTAATTGAAGTATAATTTACTATGGAAAAGTGAGCAAAATGTAAATGTAGAGCTCAAAGTATCATTTCAAAACAATAACCATGTAATTAACGTTCCATTCAAGAAACAGAATATCTCCAGCTTCCCAGAAACCCATCCTGTGCTGTATCCCAGTCACTAGCCATTCATTCCTCCCCTAAGATAACCACTATCCAGAATGTTAGCACCTTGGTTTATTTTTTCCTGGTTTTAAGCTTCATATAAGTGGAAACCCAAGAGTCTATACTATTTTTTGACATTTTTTACTCCATATTATGGATGTAAAATTCATCCATGCTGTTTCACATAGCTGTGACTTGTTCATTTTTATTTCTTCATTGTATTCCCCTGTGTAACTATAGCATATTTATTTATTTGTTCTTTCTACTTATGATGGATTTTCTAATTTTTGGCTGTTATAAAGAGTGCTGTAATGAATATTCATAAACATGTATCATGGTGCATATGTGCATGCGTTTCCATCTAGTATGTACCTAGGGGTGGAATTGCAAAGTCACCAGGTATGCCTACATTCAACATTGTGGTGTGCTAAGTCACTTCAGTAGTGTCTGACTCTTTGCGACCCTATAGACTGTAGTCCACCAGGCTCCTCTGTCCGTGGGATTCTCCAGGCAAGAATACTGGAGCGGTTGCCATTTCCTTCTCCAGGGGATCTTTCCAACCCAGGGATTGAACCCAAATCCCTTATGTCTTCCGCACTGGCAGGTGGGCTGTCTACCATTAGTGCCACCTGGGAAGCTGAAAGCCAGATAAATCCATCCCATAACTGAGGAAGCATCCCTCCTAATAGTCTAGAGTAAACTTTTCTTTTTTTTCTCTTACATTCAGCATTATTAATGTTAAAGTAGTTGTACCAATTTGGAGTTCTATAGTAGTAGTGAGTGTTCCCATTCTTCCATATCCCTGCCGAAACTTTGTATAATCAATCTTTTACATTTTACTTGTTCTTCTGGGTATTTAAAGATATTTCACACTGGTTTTAATTAGCATTTTGGTGATGAATAATGAAATTGAGTACTTTTTCATTTGTTTATTGGCTATTTGAATGTCTCATTTTGTGAGCTGCCTATTCAAGTCTCTTGGCTACTTTTTTATTGGATATTTTCTTTTTCTTATTGATTTATAGGAATTTCTTACATATCCTGAACATGAACACTTTGCCAGTTATATCTGATATATATATCTTTTTCTATTATGTGACTTGCCTTTTTCTTTCTTAATAATGACTTTTGTGTTTATTCGTGTCCAACTCTTTGTGACCCTTTGTACTGTAGCCTGCCAAGCTCCTCTGTCCATGTGGTTTTCTAGGCAAGAATACTGGAGCAGATTGCCATTTCCTTATCCAGGTATCTTCCCAACCTAGGGATCAAATCCTCGTCTCCTGTGTCTCCTGCATTGCAGGCCTATTCTTTACCTTTATTGACAGTCTTTTCATATCCTGATTAAGAAATCTCACCCTTACCCAAAGGTCATGAAGATATCCTCCTAGGTTTTCTTCTGGAAGCTTTATTGTATTGTCTCTTGTACTAAATTGGTAATCAACCTGGAATTTATTTTTGTGTCTATGGTATGAGGCCTTAGGTTTTATTATTTTTCCATATAAATGTCAGTGGACTCAGCATCTTTTTTTGAAAAGATTATCATGTAGCCACTGCTGCATCGTGTTGCTTCATCACAATCAGATGCCCATATCTGTGTAGGTTTACTTCTCCATTTTCTATCCTGTTCCATGGGTTGCTTTGTCTGTTCTCAAGCTACTGCTATTACTATATTGTCTCAGTTGCTGTAGCTTTACAATAACTGGAAGAGTAAGTCTTCTTCATATGTTGTCTTCCCAGAGTATAATAGCCATTTTTAGTTACTTACATCTCCATAAACATTTTAGAATTAGTTTATCACAAACCAAAAGCCATAAACTTTTATGAAAGGTTGAATTGATACTTTAGTTCCATTTGGGAAAAAACATTGTCTTTGAAATAGTTAATCTAATTCATGAACGTGGTAAATGCCTCCACTTGTTTCAGTTCAGTTTAGTTCAGTCGCTCAGTCGTGTCTGACCGACCCCATGAATCACAGCACGCCAGGCCTCCCTGCCCATCACCGACTCCCGGAGTTTACTCTTCTTAAATTTTTTCCAATAATACATGTGTGTATGTATAGAAGTTATGTGCAACTTTTATTAGATTTATTCCCATGTATTTTATTTTTCATGTTTGCTATTATGTATAGAAGTTTTTTAATTTCCATTTGTTGCCAGAATGTAAAAATCAGTTAATTTTTAAAATTTTACTTTGTATCCAACAAGTTTGCTAAGCTCATTTATTATTTCTAATAATTTATCTGTAGTTTTTTTTTATTTTCTATATAAACAATTATATTATCTATGAATATCAAGTTTTGTTTTGTGCTTTTCAGTTGTATGTTTTTTCTCTGTCTTCCCTGCTTCATTGAACTGGCTTGGAATATCATGTGTTTGGTCGTAATGGAGAATATACTTGTCTCCTCGATCTAAGAGAAAACACTTTCAATATTTCACTATTAAGTGTGATGTTTGTTATAGTTTTTTTTTTTTTTGGTAGATAGCCTTTATCAAATTAAGACCTTTTCCATTTCTTGCTTTCTATGAGTATTTTTCATGAATCGGTGTTAGATATTAATATTATCTAAATATTTTCCACACATTCTAGAGATAATCATATAGATGATTTTTACATTTTATTCTAACAAGATGATAAATTTCATAAATCCCTTTTTGAATGTTAAACCAATCTTACAATTCTATAAATTTAGTTTTGTCATGATATATTATCCTTTTTATAGACTATTGGAGTCTGTTTACTAGTATTTTGTTTATGATTTTTATCTCCAAATTATGGGTGAGATGGACCTGTAATTCTTCTTTCTTGAGATGTTACTGCCAAGTTGTTTTGATGGCAACCCTTGTGGCTCAGATGGTAAAGAATCTGCTGGCAATGCAAGAGACTCAGGGTTTGATCTCTGGGTCAGGAAGATACCCTGGAGAAGCGATGGCCACCCACTCCAGTATTCTTGCTTGGAGAATTCCTTGGGCAAAGGAGTCCATGAGGTCGCAGAGTCAGACAGGACTGAGCAACTAAATACTTTCACTTCCCTAGCAGTTTGCTCTCATGCACCTTCTAGCTTGAAGAAGTAAGCCAGCATGAAGGAACAAGGAATAACAGGGATCCTCTAGGAACTGATATTTATCACAAGCAAGAAACTGAAGTTTTAGTCTAGTAGCTACAAAAATTAATTCTTCCAACTTAGAAGTAAGTCTCCCTAGTCAAACTTCCAGATGAGAACACAGGCCAGATGACACCTTAATTGCTGCCTTGGAAGAGCCTGATCAGGGAACTCAGATAATTGGTCCCTGAACTCCTGTCCCATAAAAGCTATGAGGTAATAACATGTGTTGTTTTAAGCTTCTAAGTTTGTGGCAATTTTTTATGTAGCAACCTTTGACTGTGTGGATGGTAACAAACTGTGGAAAATTCTTAGAGAGATGGGAATAACAGACCACCTTACATGCCTCCTGAGAAATCTATATCAAGGTCAAGAACCATGACATGAAGCAACAGACTGGTTCCACCTTGAGAAAGGAGTATGTCAAGGCTGCATATTGTCACCCTGCTTATTTAACTTATATGTAGAGTCAGTTCACTTCAGTAGCTCAGTCATGTCTGACTCTTTGCAACCCCATGAACCACAGCACGCCAGGCCTTCCTGTCCATCACAAACTCCCGGAGTACACCTAAACCCATGTCCATTGAGTCAGTGATGCCATCCAACCATCTCATCCTCTGTCGTCCCCTTCTCCACCTGCCCCCAAACCCTCCCAGCATCAGGGTCTTTTTCAATGAGTCAGCTCTTCGCATGAGGTGGCCAAAGTATTGGAGTTTCAGCTTCAGCATCAGTCCTTCCAACGAACACCCAGGACTGATCTCCTTTAGGATGGACTGGTTGGATCTCCTTGCAGTCCAAGGGACTCTCAAGAGTCTTCTCCAACACCACAGTTCAAAAGCATCAATTCTTCAGTGCTCAGCTTTGTTTATAGTCTAACTCTCACATCCATACATGACCACTGGAAAAATCATAGCATTGACTAGACAGACCTTTGTTGACAAAGTAATGTCTCTGTTTTTTAATATGCTGTCTAGGTTGGTCATAACTTTCCTTCCAAGGAGTAAGCATTTTTTAATTTCATGGCTGCAGTCACCATCTGCAGTGATTTTGGAGCTCAGAAAAATAAAGTCAGCCACTGTTCCCACTGTTTCCCCATGTGAAATGCTGGTCTGGATGAAGCATAAGTTGGAATCAAGATTGCCAGGAGAAATATCAATGACCTCAGATGTGCAGATGACACAACCCTTATGGCAGAAAGTGAAGAGGAACTAAACAGCCTCTTGATGAAGGTGAAAGAGGAGAGTAAAAAAGCTGGCTTAAAACTCAGCATTCAAAGAACAAAGATCATGACATATAGCCCCATAATTAGTGGCAAATAGATGGGGAAGCAATGGAAACAGTGAGAAACTTTATTTTGGGGGGCTCTAAAATCACTGCAGATGGTGACTGCAGCAATGAAATTAAAAGATGCTTGCTCCTTGGAAGGAAAGTTATGACCAACCGAGACAGCATATTAAAAAGTAGAGACTAATTTGCCAACAAATGGCTGCATAGTCAAAGCTATGGTTTTTCCAGTAGTCATGTATAGAGGTAAGAGTTGGACCATAAAGAAAGCTGAGCATCAAACAATTGATGTTTTTGAATGGTAGTGTTGGAGAAGACTCTTGAGAGTCCCTTGGACAGCAAGGAGATCCAACCAGTCAATCCTAAAGGAAAGCAATCCTGAATATTCATTGGAAGGACTGATGTTGACTCTGAAACTCCATTACTTTGGCCATCTGATGCAAAGAACTGACTCATTTGAAAAGACCCTGAAGCTGGGAAAGATTGAAGGCAGGAGGAGAAGGGGACAACAGAGGATGAGATAGTTGGATGGCATCACCGACTGGATGGACATGAGTTTGAGCAAGCTCTGGGAGTTGGTGATGGACAGGGAAACCTGGTGTGCTGTAGTCCAAGGAGTCACAAAGTGATGAACACTACTGAGGGACTGAACTGACTGATTCTAATTGAACATTTTCTGTCTTTTGACATATCCCCTCATTATTTCAGCACTTCTATACTTTATGGCCCAACAAGATAGCCCAGAAAGTGCTCAGTTTGCACTTTCTCTGAGTAAACTTGGAATTAACCATTTTTCTAAGGATCGCTGGTTCCTTTCAGTGAAATATTGGAAAATAAGACCTGGGTACCAGGTGTTCTCAATAAGATTGGGTGTCTTGTTCCTAGGCCTTCTCATTGGACAGAACTAAAGATTATGTGTATGGGTGTGTGTGGGTGTTCACACTGTTATTCATATTTGTCTCTATATTGATCTATATATCTTGAAAACCATGAGTTCACACTGAGCTCTCCCCCTGACTTCTAACCCAGCACCAGAGGACTTAGTCTAGTTTTCTTTCTTTTCTTAAAATTTTATTTATTATTTATTTATCTTTGGCTATGCTGGGTCTTTGTTGCTGTGTGTGGGCTTTCTCTAGTTGCAGTGACTGGCAGCTCCTCTCTAGGTACAGAGCACAGGCTTCTTGTAACAGTGACTTCTGGGGCTCATGGGCATCAGTAATTTCAGCCTGTGGGTGCAGTAGTTGTGGTGCAGGGGCTTAGTTGCCCCTTAGCATGTGGGATCTTCTCGGACTAGGGTTCAAACCCATGTCCCCTGCATTGGCAGATGGATTTCCAAGTTCTGAACCACAAGAGAAGTCCTAGTTTTCTTTCCTTCCATATTTATAACTGTCTTCTCTGCCAGGAGAAACTTGTTTCCTGTCATCTATGTTATGTTAATATATTGGGTAATTTCCTTCTATATGTAACCAATTTCCCACTATCTTAATCATCCTCCCCACTTCCTAGGTTCCTTCTTCATCCTGCTCAGCCCTCATTACCCAATGCTGAACCAATGTCCTGTTACCTTCAAATAGACCTATTTGGCTAGGCCCTATGCTGTGAAAGTGCTGCACTCAATATGCCAGCAAATTTGGAAAACTCAGCAGTGGCCACAGTTTTCATTCCAATCCCAAAGAAAGGCAATCTGAAAGAATGCTCAAACTATCACACAATTGCACTCATCTCACACACTAGTAAAGTAGTGCTCAAAATTCTCCAAGCCAGGCTTCAGCAATACATGAACCGCGAACTTCCAGATATTCAAGCTGGATTTAGAAAAGGCAGAGGAACCAGAGATCAAATTGCCAACATCTGCTGGATCATCGAAAAAGCAAGAGAGTTCCAGAAAAAAACATCTATTTCTGCTTTATTGACTATGCCAGAGCCTTTGACTATATGGATCACAATAAACTGTGGAAAATTCTGAAAGAGCTGGGAAAACCAGACCACCTGACCTGCCTCTTGAGAACCCTGTATGCAGGTCAGGAAGCAACAGTTAGAACTGGACGTGGAACAACAGACTGGTTCCAAATAGGAAAAGGAGTACGTCAAGGCTGTATATTGTCACCCTGCTTATTTAACTTATATGCAGAGTACATCATGAGAAACGCTGGGCTGGAGGAAGCACAAACTGGAATCAAGATTGCTGGGAGAAATATCAATAACCTCAGATATGCAGATGACACCACCCTTATGGCAGAAAGTGAAAAGGAACTAAAAAGCCTCTTGATGAAAGTGAAAGAGGAGAGTGAAAAAGTTGGCTTAAAGCCCAACATTCAGAAAACTAAGATTATGGCATCTGGTCCCATCACTTCACGGCAAATAGATGGGGAAACAGTGGAAACAGTGTCAGACTTTATTTTGGGGGGCTCCAAAATCACTGCAGATGGTGACTGCAGCCATGAAATTAAAAGATGCTTACTCCTTGAAAGGAAAGTTATGACCAACCTAGATAGCATATTAAAAAGCAGAGACATTGCCAAGAAAGGTCCATCTAGTCAAGGCTATGGTTTTTCCAGTAGTCATGTATGGATGTGAGAGTTGGACTGTGAAGAAAGCTGAGTGCAGAAGAATTGATGCTTTTGAACTGTGGTGTTTGGAGAAGAGTCTTGAGAGTCCCTTGGACTGCAAGGAGATCCAACCAGTCCATCCTAAAGGAGATCAGTCCTGGGTGTTCATTGGAAGGACTGATGCTGAAGCTGAAACTCCAATACTTTGGCCACCTGATGCGAAGAGTTGACTCCTTGGAAAAGACCCTGATGCTGGGAGGGATTGGGGGCAGGAGGAGTAGGGGATGGCAGAGGATGAGATGGTTGGATGGCATCACTGACTCAATGGACATGAGTTTGAGTAAACTCCGGGAGTTGGTGATGGACAGGGAGGCCTGGCGTGCTGCGATTCATGGGGTCGCAAAGAGTCGGACACGACTGAGTGACAGAACTGAACCAAATGACCCTGCCAACCTAGACAGCATATTAAAAAGCACAGACATTACTTGGCCAACTAAAGTCCATCTAGTCAAAGCTATGGTTTTTCCAGTAGTCATCTATGGATATGAGAGTTGGACTATAAAGAAAGCTGAGCACTGAAGAATTGATGCTTTTGAACTGTGGTGTTGGAGAAGACTCTTGAGAGACCCTTGAGCTGCAAGGGGATCAACCTAATCAATCCTAAAGGAAATCAGTCCTGAATATTCATTGGAAGGACTGATGCTGCTCTGAAACTACAATACTTTGGCCACATGATGTGAAGAACTGACTCATTTGAAAAGACCCTGATGCTGGGAAAGATTGAAGGTGGGAGGAGAAGCGGATGATAGAGGAAGAGATCGTTGGATCACATCACCGATTCAATGGACATGAATTTTAGTAAGCTCCAGGAGTTGATGATTGATGGGAAATACTGGTGTCAGTGGGGTTGCAAAGAGTCAGACACGCCTGAGCGACTGAACTGAACTGACCAAATGGATTATGAATTGAAATATCCAAGAAGCAGTTGAGGACTGGTTATTTTTGAATGAGCCCCAGAAATGATATGTAAAAAATCATGGAAATGATGTGAAACCCAGAATGATTCTCTATTTCCCCAGGGAATATTTTACATTTCTGCAGACAGGTAGCTGCTCCTGCTGCTAAGTCGCTTCAATCATGTCTGACTCTGTGCGACCCCATAGATGGCAGCCCACCAGGCTCCCCCGTCCCTGGGATTCTCCAGGCAAGAACACTGGAGTCTATGAATGCCAGATCTCTGTAATAAAAACTGGTAATTGTGATGATCTGAAACTAGACCTCCACCACTACAAGGATCTCTTTCAAGTTGGCTCTTATTTCTAGTTTGTAACCAAAGCTTCTCCCTGTGGAAGCCCTTGAACTCCAGTTTTTGCATCCCTCCATGAGGCTGACAAAAGCTTGTTTGGCTTCTAATGTTCTCAGCTACCACTTCCAGAAATAGAAGAAATCCCTAGGGGAAAAAGGGCCAACAAGCCAGGTTCTCTGAATTTTCTTCTTCCAGGCATTACCCCCATCATTCTTCACTACCTTTCTAGCTCTCTCATGTGTTCAGGTGACATATTTAAAGTATATTTTGTCTAATCTCCCAGTTATTATCAAGTTATCTAGTCTGTCATTATTGGGAGAGAAGTTCCCCATTAATAGCTTATTTTTGAGCTAACATATAGTCAATAGTTTACTGTGCTGTTAGCATCATTTAAGCACTTCATATGATTTCTCTCATTTAACTTTTACAACTACCTTATGAATTAAAAGTGAAAGTGAAAGTTTCTCTGTCGTCTCCGACTCTTTGCGACCCCATGGACTATACAGTCCATGGAATTCTCCAGGCCAGAATACTGAAATGGGTAGCTGTTTCCTTTTCCAGGGGATCTTCCCAACCCAGGGATTGAACCCAGGTCTCCCGCACTGCAGGCAGATTCTTTAACAGCTGAGCCACTTATGATTTGGGTACTATTATTTATCCTATTTCACAAAGTTTAGCAAAGGTCATACAGCAGTAAGCAGAAAAGGTCAGCTCAAGTCTGACCAAGGCCTAGGATTAAAAGACTCAGTTGTGTTAACCCTTATAGCCTCAAAAAAATGCCCTGTAGGGAGAATATAAGTATTAGCCTACTGAAACAATTTTGAAAAGGAAGAATAGAACAGAGACATTTTCTTTATTTGCTTAAATGACTCTTGAGACAGGGCTCAAAATACTCAAACACTCAAGTTTGGGCTCAAGTTCCATGTTTATCTCTTCCTGTTATCCAAACAAGACTATGATGGATTTAAAATGAAATAAAAAGACTTAAATAGGGAGGGGGGCAGGAATACTATTCTAAACTACCTTTATATATTTTGTGGCATCAATTAACTCACTTTTCAAGAGCTTGACTCCCCTCTTTCCTGTGGTAGGAATCTGTCAGCTCACATTAAAATTGTACAGCGTGACCGGATGTTATAGAGGCAGACAAGCAAGATGTGTCTCACTGATGCATCTGGACAGGAAACCTTAAATATGGTTTTCTTTTCTTAAAAAAAGAAATCTCAGCCACATGTGTTTTTATTTTTCTTCTCAGCATTTGATGTGTGAACATAGGGCATGTTACTGCATGCACACCTATCAAGAAAGCAGTAGACTCATCTAAAGATTTGAGGGGCTCTAAAATTCTTTTAGTAATGAAGATTCAAATATTTTCATCCCAGATGCTTTTCTAAATATATTTATTTGTACTCTTTTATGTGCAAACTAGGACAAGTTGACTAAACTTTCTTTAAAAATTTGGGAAGTTCTTCCAGAAAGAGAATGCATTTTCCTGTCAGCAGAAATTTATTAGTGAGATCATGAAGCTTGTCTTCTGGACTCTCAGTTTCTCTGTGGGTCATTACTTTTATTGTACCACCCTGAATTTTTAAATATAACTGCCTGCAAAAAGTCAGAAGCCTTTCTAAGATGATAACTATCCATCCTTACAAGGTATTTGTGAAGTTTGTAAAGGATAAACAGTTGCTGAATACTGATCGATTCTTCCTGTAGACCAAGGCATTATATACTGACCCCAGTTACATAGCTAAGTGTGGAGTGATAAAAAATGTCTCCTGATACTCTCCAAACTCTCTTTGCACGTTTTGGTCTATTTGGTCTGCTTTTTGGTTTGTTTTGTGGAGGGTTTATTGGGGTTAAGGGGGATCCAATAAGCTGGTAATGATTTTCGAAAGTAGATTCCCATTTGGTTAATAATGCATGATTATGGCCAAGTTATATTCTGAGTTTTGCCAAGAGAACACATTGGTCATAGCAAACACCCTCTTCCAACAACACAAGAGACAACTCTACACATGGACATCACCAGGTGGTTAATACCAAAATAAGATTGATTTTATTTTTTGCAGCCAGCAAAAAAAGACTGGGACCTGACTGTGGCTCAGATCATGAATTCCTTATTGAATAATTCAGACTTAAACTGAAGAAAGTAGGGAAAACCACTAGGCCATTATGTTTGACCTAAATCAAATCCTTTATGATTATACAGTAGAAGTGAAAAAGAGATTCAAGGAATTAAATCTGATAGACAGTGCCCAAGAACTATGGGTGGAGGTTTGTGACATTGTACAAGAGGCAGTGATCAAAACTATCCCCAAGAAAAAGGACACAAAAGGACAAAATGGCTGTCTGAAGAGGTCTTACAAATAGCTTAGAAAAGAAGAGAAGTGAAAGGCAAAGGAGAAAAGGAAAGATATACCCATCTGAATGCAGAGTTCCAGAGAACAGCAAGGAGAGATGAGAAAGCTTCCCTCAGTGAAATAGAGGAAATAGAGAAATAGAGGAAAGAAATAGAGGGAAACAATAGAATGGGAAAGACTAGAGATCTCTTCAAGAAAATAAGAGATTCCAAGGGAACATTCATGCAAAAATGGGCACAATAAAGAACAGAAATGATAGGCACCTAACAGAAGCAGAAGATACTAAGAAGAGGTGGCAAGAACACACAGAAGAACAATACAGAAAAGATCTTCATGACCCAGATAACCATGATGGTATGAACACTCACCTAGAGCCAGAAATCTTGGAGTGCAAAGTCAAGTGGGCCTTAGGAAGCATCACTATGAACAAAGCTAGTGGAGGTGATGGAATTCCTGCTGAGTTATTTCAAATCCTAAAAGATGATGCTGTTAAAGTGCTGCACTCAATACACCAGCAAATTTGGAAAACTCAGCAGTGGCCAGAGGACTGGAAAAGGTCAGTTTTCATTCCAGTCCCAAGAAGGACAATGCCAGAGAATGTTCACACTACTGCTCAGTTGCACTCATTTCACACAAAACAAAGTGATGCTCAACATTCTCCAAGGCAGGCCTCAACAGTACATGAATGGAGAACTTCCAGATGTTCAAGCTGGATTTAGAAAAGGCAGGGGAACCAGAGATCAAATGGTCAACAAACATTCGATCATAGAAAAAGCAAGAGAATTCCAGAAAGACATGTACTTCTGCTTCATTGACTATGCTAAAGCCTTTGACCATGTAGATCATGACAAACTGTGGAAAATTCTTAAAGAGATGGGAATACCAGACCTCCTGAGAAACCTGTATACAGGTCAAGAAGCAACAGAACCAGACCTGGAATAAGGGACTGTTTCCAAATTGGGAAAAGAATACTTCAAGGCTGTATATTGTCACCCTGCTTATTTAACTTATATGCAGAGTGCAGTATGTGAAATGCTGGGCTAGATGAAGCAGAAACTGGAATCAAGATTGCCAGGATAAATATCAATAACCTCAGATATACAGATGACACCAGCCTTATGGAGAAAGCAAAGAGGAACTAAAGATCTAAATCAACCTCTTGATGAAGGTGAAAGAGGAGAGTGAAAAAGCTGATTTGAAACTCAACATTCATAAAAATGGAGATCATGTCATCTGGTCCCATCAGTTCAGTTCAGTCACTTAGTTGTGTCCAGCTCTTTGCGACCCCATGGACTGCAGCACTCCAGGCTTCCCTGTCCATCACCAACTCCCAGAGCTTGCTCAAACTCATATCCATTGAGTCAGTGATGCCATCCAGCTATCTCATCCTCTGTTGTCCCCTACTCCTCCTGTCTTCAATCTTTCCCAGCATCAGGGTCTTTTCAAATGAGTCAGTTCTTCACATCAGGTGGCCAAAGTATTGGAGTTTCAGAGTCGGCATCAGTCCTTCCAATGAATATCCAGGGTTGATTTTATTTAGGATTAACTGGTTTGATCTCCTTACAGTCCAAGGGACTCTCAAGAGTCTTCTCCAACACAACCGTTCAAAAGCATCAATTCTTTGGCACTCAGCTTTCTTTATAGTCCAACTCTCACATCCATACATGACTACTGGAAAAACCATAGTTTTGGCTAGACAGACCTTTGTTGGCAAAGTAATGTGTCTGGTCCCATCACTCCATGGCAAATAGATGGGGAAACAATGGAAACAGTAACAGACTTTATTTTCTTGGGCTCCAAAATCATTGCAGATGGTGACTACAGCCATAAAATTAGAAGATGCTTGGCCTTGGATGAAAAGCTATGACCAACCTAGACAGCATATTAAAAAGCAGAGACATTACTGTCCCAACAAAGGTTGATATAATCAAAGCTATGGTTTTTCCCAGTGGTCATGTATGGATGTGAGTGTCGGACCATAAAGGAGGCTGAGTGCCAGACAATTAATGCTTTTGAACAGTGGTATTGGAGAAGACTCTTGAGAGTCCCTTGGACAGCAAGGAGATCCAACCAGTCAATCCTAAACGAAATCAGTTCTGAATATTCACTGGAAGGACTGATGCTGAAGCTAAAGCTCCAATAATTTGGCCACCTGATGCAAAGAGCTGACCCACTAGAAAAGACCCTGATGCTGGGAAAGATTGAAGCAGGAGGATAGGGGATGACAGAGGACGAGATGGTTTTATGGCATCACCAACTCAATGGACATGAGTTTGAGCAAGCTCCAAGAGATGATGAAGGAAAGGGAAGCCTAGCGTACTGCACTCCTTGGGGTTGCAACGAGTTGGATACCATTGTGTGACTGAACAACAATGAAAAGTTATATTCTCTCTAGACCTAGTAAATGAATGGATACAAAGGCACTTACCCACATGATGGGAATCTCTTTTCTTTCTTTGGTTGAGATTCACTGGGAGAGGCAGCATATTAAGTCATCAGGACTTCCCAAATGGCTCAGTGGTAAAGAATCCGCCTGCTAATGTAGGAGGTTCAGGTTCAATCCCTGGGTGAAGAATATCTCCTGGAGAAGGACATAGCAACCCACTCCAGTATTCTTGCCTAGAAAATTCCATGAACAGAAGAGCTGGTGAGCTACAGTCCATGGAGTCACAGAAGAGTTGGACATGAACTAATGACTAAGGAACAACTCTTGCAGAGCTTCTTTTATTGAATTGAGCATTGGTATAACTAGGGCTAGACTGAGACATGTGGAAGCCATGGGTAAGACAGTCATGGGACACCCCACCAAACCAATGTTTTAAAAGTATATTTTTAATAGTTATTTAGTGAAAAATGATTTCTAATAATGGAAATAAAATGCAATGACTTTCTGTTTAAAATAAGGAATTTATAAGCTGTATTTATTACATTCAATTTTTGGAATTAGATAGCTTCTTTGGAGATATGTTAAATTATTTAACTTGTGAATAAAATAAATCACTCCTTCCCAGTAAATGCACCAAGTCCACAAATTTTTCAGATTTAGAATTTCAGCTTCAAGTTTCTGAGGGATCACTAGTCTCAGCTGTAATTGTTCTAAAAAACTTACAGCTACCACAAAAGACTAAATTGAACTACAGATAAGGTGTGGTTTTGACCCAAGGGCAAATTCCCATTTGGTAAGTTTAATTCATTTTTTAACCATATACATGAAGTCATATGTAAAAATCTGAGTCGATTGACACTAAGTTTCCAATTTATCAAGCACAGTGTTTTAATGATTCTTGTAAAGTAGTGACCTTGAAAAATGCCTAACAGGCTTGACCCCTTACTTCAGCCTTGGGTGTGATAAATTATAGTATTAGCTGTACTGAGACCTGAATAACCTTATCTTTGTGAGCACGTATTTAAATGATATTAAACTGTGTCATCTTTGTAGGGACATAAGAGCAATTCCATTTTTGTTTTAATTCTATGAATTACTTTTGAGCCATTGGTCTGTTTATACTGTTCAAATACTATGAATTGGACAATTGATTAGATTTCTCTTTTAGTGCGTATTACTTAAACATTGAGCCAAATTACTAACCTAGTCACAGAAAACTCATAGGCTTTTATGGATAGAAAGAAACCTTTTTAAAATTAAGCCTTATCCCTGGCTTCAATTTACATTTCTACCATTTTTTTTTTTTTCTACTTTCACTTAAGCTATCTTGCTTTATTTTAGGTATCCTCATAAGCTGCCCTTAATCCTTTCTGGAAGGAAAAGAGGTATATATAAATAAGTCACTGCAGTTACTAACTTAGTAAAGACCTTGTGTATTAAATTTGCAGAGGAGTATAGTTCTAAAGGAACAGAATATTATTTCATGAGAGTTGGAGGGAGGCTTCCAGGGAAGGGGGCAATGGTTTAGGCTTTTGCTCAGCAGGGAGAAAGGGGGCTGACTGAGTGGAGGAAGAAGGACTCTGAAAGTGGAGCTGGCACAGCACAGATGACTAACTTGACCTGTGTTACAAGTCTGCAGAGGGCAGGCCCTTGGAGACCCAAAGCCATCAGAAAAATTAAATTACTGGAAATGCTTGTGGAAAAATTGTTGTATGCCTTAATTCTAGTAGAATCTACTCTTCTGTTCATTTCTACTGCTCTCCAAGTCATACGCATGGGGTTAATTATATAGAATTACTTCTAACACAAGTGGCTTATGATCCTCCTTGTCTGATATTTCCCTTCCCACTGATGTATTTCCCTTCCCTTCTGTTCTGTCTGCCTGCTGAAGCAGACTAAACCCACTATGGACCCCTGATCAGATTCTCTCTCCTGTGAGGGTGAAGATGGGACGGAGAGGTGCCAGTTGCAGTCTGTGCATTGCCTGAACAGAAATATGTGAGCTGAGAATCTAGTTCTGTCACATCTTTGCTTGTCCACACAGAGAGAAAACCAATCTGTATTGAGAGGCCAGAATAAAAGAGGGCACAAAGAGGAATGGGAAGGATTCCAGTGGAGTTCCAGAGCAGGGGGCTTCCTGATTTTCATCCCATGGGAGGTCCAGCTATGACTTGTGACTCGTTTCTTGGTCAGTATTTTCAACCTTCTGTGGCTGTGGTAGCTTAGGTAACTGTCCGCCACTCAAAGGGGAATGAACCCCGATTGAGACATTAGGTGTGAAAAAAAATGTATCCAGCGGAAATCACCTAGGATGTGCTTAGAGATTTAAATACTACAGTCATCCATTCAACAGGTATTTGTTGAGGGCTGTTACGTTTATCCTCACTTGAAATAAACCACTGGACTAGGTATATTGAGTTAATTATAGTCTGGTAGAGGCTAAATTCCTAAAGTTGGTTAAATGGCAATATGGAAAAGTGTTTACTGGCAAAGAAACACATTCCTGATAAGTTGTTACGTGAATAAAGGAATTTATAAAACAGCATGTATAATACATTTGCAGACCCGTATATATGTGTATACATTTGAATACATGTGTATATGTGTGTGTGCTTAGTTGCCGACTCTCTGCAACCCCATGGACTGTAGCTGCCAGGCACTTCTGTCCATGGGGTTTCTCCAGGCAAGAATACTGGAGTGGGCTGCCATGCCCTCCTCTAGGGAATCTTCCCAATCCAGGGATCAAACTCAGGTCTCCCACATCGCAGTCAGATTCTTTACCATCTGAGCCACCAGAGAAGCCTACATGTGTATATACATATATATAAATACATTTTTTCTCTTTCAGCCTGTGCATATATATTTAATATATATCATGCCCATATCAGGTATGTGTACACGTTGAGACGAAAAAATGAAAGTAACGTGAGGACTTAAAGGATACCAATGTTAAAAGTGGTTATCACTCTGGTGAGATGATCAAGGGTATTTTTATTGCCCTACTTTTTCCTATCTCCATGTATTATTTTGAATAAAAATTATGAATAATTTAGAATGTACTCTTGGAAGTCCTTAAAATAGTATACATTTACCAAAATTTGTATACATGCACCTGTGTAAACCACAGTAAAAAATAAAATCAATAATTAATTCAAACCTATATCCAATAAGAAGATGAGTACTGGGAAACTCTAGATATAAAAATGTTTTTCATTGTAATTTTTTTCCAACCAAATTACATTGTTAACAAATATAGGTGAGTTTTATTTTGTTGTGTCATTTAATAAGCATTTATTGAGCTTTTCCAAGGTGGCAGGCCCTTTTCTAGGCTTTAGTAGTACATCAGAGAATAAAACTGACAAATGTTTCTGTTCTTGTGAAACATGCATTCTTTTGGTGGCAGTCTTTTTATTTATTTATTTATTCCATTTATTTTTATTAGTTGGAGGCTAATTACTTTACAATATTGTAGTGGTTTTTGGCATACATTGACATGAATCAGCCATGGATTTACATGTGTCCCACATCCCGATCCCCCCTCCTGCCTCCCTCTCCATCCCATCCCTCTGGGTCTTCCCAGTGCACCAGCCCTGAGCACTTGTCCTCATGCATCCAACCTGGGCTGGTGATCTGTTTCACCCTTGATAGTATACTTGTTTCAATGCTGTTCTCTCTGAACATCCCACCCTCACCTTCTCCCACAGAGTGTAAAAGTCTGTTCTGTACATCTGTGTCTCTTTTTCTGTTTTGTGTATAGGGTTATCATTATCATCTTTTTAAATTCCATATATGCGTTAGTATACTGTATTGGTGTTTATCTTTCTGGTTTACTTCACTCTGTATAATGGGCTCCAGTTTCATCCATCTCATTAGAACTGATTCAAATGAATTCTTTTTAATGGCTGAGTAATATTCCATTGTGTATTTGTACCACAGCTTCCTTATCCATTCATCTGCTGATGGACATTTAGGTTGCTTCCATGTCCTGGCTATTATAAACAGTGCTGTGATGAACATTGGGGTACACGTGTCTCTTTCAGATCTGGTTTCCTCGGTGTGTATGCCCAGAAGTGGGATTGCTGGGTCATATGGCAGTTCTATTTCCAGCTTTTTAAGGAATCTCCACACTGTTCTCCATAGTGGCTATACTAGTTTGCATTCCCACCAACAGTGTGAGAGGGTTCCCTTTTCTCCACACCCTCTCCAGCATTTATTGCTTGTAGACTTTTGGATAGCAGCCATCCTGACTGGCGTGTAATGGTACCTCATTGTGGTTTTGATTTGCATTTCTCTGATAATGAGTGATGTTGAGCATCTTTTCATGTGTTTGTTAGCCATCTGTATGTCTTCTTTGGAGAAATGTCTGTTTAGTTCTTTGGCCCATTTTTTGATTGGGTCATTTATTTTTCTGGAATTGAGCTGCAGGAGTTGCTTGTATATTTTTGAGATTAATCCTTTGCCTGTTTCTTCATTTGCTATTATTTTCTCCCATTCTGAAGGCTGTCTTTTCACCTTGCATATAGTTTCCTTTGTAGTGCAAAAGCTTTTAAGTTTAATTAGGTCCCATTTGTTTATTTTTGCTTTTATTTCCAATATTCTGGGAGGTGGGTCATAGAGGATCTTGCTGTGATTTATATCGGAGAGTGTTTTGCCTATGTTCTCCTCTAGGAGTTTTATAGTTTCTGGTCTTACATTTAGATCTTTAATCCATTTTGAGTTTGTTTTTGTGTATGGTGTTAGAAAGTGTTCTAGTTTCATTCTTTTACAAGTGGTTGACCAGTTTTCCCAGCACGACTTGTTAAAGAGGTTGTATTTTTTCCATTGTATATTCTTGCCTCCTTTGTCAAAGATAAGGTGTCTGTAAGTATGTGGATTTATTTGGCCATAGCAATCAGAGCAGAAAAAGAAATAAAAGCAATCCAGATAGGAAAAGAAGAAGTGAAACCCTCACTGTTTGCAGATGACATGATCCTCTACATAGAAAACGCTAAAGACTCTACCAGAAAATTACTAGAGCTAATCAATGAATATAGTAAAGGTGCAGGATATAAAATTAACACACAGAAATCCCTTGCATTCCTATACACTAACAATGAGAAAACAGAAAGAGAAATTAAGGAAACAATACCATTCACAATTGCAACAAAAAGAATAAAGTACTTAGGAGTATATCTACCTAAAGAAACAAAAGACCTATACATAGAAAACTATAAAACACTGATGAAAGAAATCAAAGAGAAGACTAATAGATGGAGAAATATACCGTGTTAGTGGATTGGAAGAATCAATATTGTGAAAATGAGTATACTACCCAAAGCAATCTATAGATTCAATGTAATCCCTATCAGGCTACCAACGGTATTCTTCACAGAACTAGAACAAATAATTTCACAATTTGTATGGAAATACAAAAAACCTTGAATAGCCAAAGCAATCTTGAGAAAGAAGAGTGGAACTGGAGGAATCAACCTGCCTGACTTCAGGCTCTACTACAAAGCCACAATCATCAAGACAGTATGGTACTGGCACAAAGACAGAAATGTAGATCAATGGCAGTCTTTTTAGAAATGCATAAACTTTCCTGGAGTATGGGAGACATCCCCTTTAAGCGTCAGGTCTCCTGATCCATCCTTGTCTACGTTTCTATGTAAAAGTCACAGTGCTGCCATCATGACAGATTCTTGCACTCAAGCATCATCCTCTCAGAGAATATACAAGTAGGTAAAGGACAGGGGTTCAGATATATGGAAGCAGATGGCAGTGGGAGTGCAGAAATGCCAAACCTATTCTGGACTTCATGTTGGAGGTAGTTGATGACAAGGAAGATGTTGCTGGTTGGAGAAGCTGTCTGAGTGAGATCTGAAAAACAAGTGAAGTTATGTAGGTGAAGAGGCTGGAAGAAGGGCATTTCAGGGGGAAATAGGACATGTGTTAGGGAAGGCAAGTGACTCAGTGTAGCTGGAGCTTAGTTTGCAGAGCTGGAAGTAGCAAGAAATGGAGTCAAACTAGTCAGAGAGACCATGTATTGTTAAGAGGCAATGTTTTATAGTGAAAGGTGTGGCCTATGAAGTCAGACTTTGCCACTGTTTAGTTGCATGATTCAGGAAAAGTCATGACCTAACAGCTAACAGCATTACCTAACAGCTCTGTGGGTCAATTTTCTCACCCCTATAATTGGTTAATGGTATATAAGCTATTGTAAGGATACCATGAAAAGTTCTACATGAAGTGCTTAGATAAGAATTCAATAGATGGTAAGTACTGATTATGTCACAGGGCCTTAGGGTGCCATGATAGAAAACTTGATGTTCCCTTGGCATCTGGACAGTTTCTCATTCATGTTGATAGCTAAATAGTGCTATGTAAACAGAAGCAACTCTGGGGCTAGCAAAGCCCTAAGAGAAGGTTGCTGCTGCTGCTGCTAAGTCACTTCAGTTGTGTCCGACTCTGTGCGACCCCACAGACAGCAGCCCACCAGGCTCCACCATCCCTGGGATTCTCCAGGCAAGAACACTGGAGTGGGTTGCCATTTCCTTCTCTAATGCATGAAAGTGAAAAGTGAAAGTGAAGTTGCTCAGTCGTGTCCGACTCTTCACGACCCCATGGACTGCAGCCCACCAGGCTCCTCCGTCCATGGGAGATCCCAGGAAAGAGTACTGAAGTGGGTTGCCATTGCCTTCTCTGAAGAGAAGGTTACATATATATATATTTGTTATACGTTATATTTGTCTGAAGTTGCTGAATTTATGTTTTTATATAGAGTCAAGTGTTCTTGTCTCTCCAGGAGATAATTTTGTAAAAGTCATATCTTTTTTCATTAACTAAAAATTGGCTAATTTATTGTATCTGAATATATATGTTGCTCATATAAAATGTTATAACATCTATTACCATGGTTTTGCTCTGAAAGATAAAGTAAATTAACAAGTCTGTTAGTGACTGAGATCTGACAGAAGGAAGTTACTCATGGTCCAGTAGGTCTAGGAGTTAGTCATGCTCTTTGAGATGAATATAGGTTGCTGTAATTCTCTTTACAATAAAGTGATGTTGTACGTTTTGGGTTTTATGTGGCTATAGCAGCTTTTTTTTTGTTTGTTTCAAAAAAGTATCTGGCAGTGGCCAGTTCAGTGTTACTAATGAAGCATCCTCAGAACATAAATAACTCTTCATAAAAGCTTAAAATGGTTTATGCAAAGAGCATACATGTGAACAATGCAGGAACAAGTCCCTATATAACAATGCAGTCATTCTCATTCATGTCTAGTGAAGCTCCTGTATATATGAGGTTCTAGCTAGTTGGCTGGTTTCCTTCATGGGAGAGCTACTGCTTTATTTGCAGCAGGTATAAAGAGTTGACCTCCAGCATCTTCTTGTCTTTAAATTTTAGCTGGGCCTGTGGTTACCTAGTTAGAGATTACATTTTCCAGCCTCCCTTGGAGCTAAGAGTTGCGATATGATTGAGTTCTGCTCCATGGGATGACAGTGGAAGTCATGGGTTCATTCCCAAGTCACACCCCTGAGTTCCTCTGAGAATGGATGTGGTTGTAAGAGTCAACTTTGGCCAGTAGATGAAGGCTTCACCCTAGGGGATATGGAATCAATAAGACAGAGAAAACCTTGATCTCTGGACAACCCAAGTAGCAGAGGTATGACCCCGTCCTATGGACTGTAGCCCATCAGGTTCCTCTGTCCATGGGATTTTCCAGGCAAAAATACTGGAGTGGGTTACCATTTCCTTCTGCAGGAGATCTCCTGATCCAGGGATCAAATCTGTGTCTCCTTCATCTCCTGCATTGCAGGCAGATTCTTTACTACAGAGCATCCAGAATACCTTTTTTTTTTTTTTTTTGGTGGTGAGATGAGGACATGATGTCGAAGTCACACATACCATGTTAAAAGCACAATGTTTTCAGAGCAAAGTGATCGGAGAGCCCCCATCAGTGAGCACTGTCACCTGCAAGAAACTTTTAGAGCAGAGCTGTGTCTGCCTTTTTATTGCATCCCCGTTATTGGGAGCAGTGCCAGGCATATAGTAGTAGCCCCTCATAGATTATTGTTGAATAAATGAATCACAGATCCAAAGCAAACCAAACAAGACACACCAAACAAGGGTGGAAACTATCTAGTATAAGAAAAATAAAATATGTAAACTTTGAGCAATGGAAGCAAAAGAAAGGGAATGCAAATAACAATGCTGGTGTTAATGAGAATTAATGCCTGGCACTGTACTAAAACTTTTCTGCTCATTTTAATCTCCACAAAAGTTCCATGAGGCAAATATTATTGCCCTCACTTTACAGAAGGGAAAATCAAGATTCGGAGAGGTTGTAGCTAAAACAGATCTTAGCCAGGACTTGAACTCAGATCGCTAAACTATGCTACATGTGAATGCGCTGAAGTTTATTCCCAAACCCATCACGAACTCAGTTGATACAACCAGTAAAATCTCTTCCTTAGGGCTTTTAAGGATGCAGTGTTTTGTTGAGGGCAAAGTGTACTTATGACCATGAGGATATGTTTAGGAGTTCAGAGGAGGAATAGTATGCTTGAAAATATGGTGCTTTATAAAAGAAGTCTTATGTTTATTTGTTTTTAAATTTATTTGACTGCTCCAGGTCTTAGTTATAGCACATGGGATATTTGATCTTCACTGTGGCTTGCGGGCTCTTAGCTGAAGTACATAGGATCTAATTCCCTGACCAGGGGTCAAACTCAGGCCCCCTGCATTTGCAGCATAGGCAAATGCTGGACCACCAGAGAAGCCCCTAAAATATGTTTTAATACAAACTTCTTAGTTTTTTTGTTTTTGTTTTTTTTTAATATTGAGACAGCATAGGGTATAGAAAGCCCAGAATGAGAATAAGGGTTTCAGTGTGACCTTGAATAAGTTCTTTACATTTTTTGAGACTTGGCTTTCTTTGCTGTCCCCTAAAGGACTAGACCAGCTGGCCCCTCAGATCACAGTCAGTGCTAACTCGCTTGGTGCTAGATCTGCAATGAGCTTCAGGAGGAAGAACATAAGGGACCCTTAGGTGAGGCTGGGCTTCTTCGGGCATGTTTAAGTCATTTGCCCACTTCTCTGACTTGTGATGAGATTAGGGGCTTACACTTGTGGTTAGCAAGACTGCTTCTAGAGAAAACTTGAGAAGTCAAGCAAAGTTGATTTAAGTGCTTTCTCAATTATCTTTTGTCTGGCCACCTTCCTAGGTGCCCCCATATTCCCAGTACCTTTCTCCTGTTTGTGTACACTGCAAAATTCTTAGAGTTATCAGAACATTTTTCCATGATGTCTTCTTTCCCCAGGCAATGCCTGAGCGTTCAGGCATTTTCAAATCTATTCCCCAAGCATTTGAGTTTCACTTTCATCAGTCCCCAGCTGCAGAAACTAATCAGGGCCCTGGGGATAATGGTTGGAAATTACCTCATTCCTTCTCATATAACATGGACCCTTCAGAGACAGATTTTGCCCCAAGAGTCTGAAGGGACACGGATAGAGGAGCTTTTCAGGTTTTGTTTAAGACCAGATTTGGATGAAAAATGTACATACTGTCAGAGAATTTTCTTCAATTCAAGCCAATGCAACAGATATTAATTAAATGCAACTGTGTGGCAGCCCTTGAAGTTTTTTACTCTTGTGTAAACTCTAGTTCAAATCTTAGGATAGTTTAGAACAATGTAGGATTCATTTCTAGAAAGGGTTTCTACACTCATCTACTGCTTCTTTTCCAAGTTGGATAACCTGGCTAATATAAGCTAGATAGAAACCCAAAGTCTTCGTTACTTAGCTCTGTCTTAGATCCAAAGCAAATCCCAAGAGATCAGCCTCCTGCTTCCAGTTCTTCAGGACCCCTCTTAGAGCTACATAATCACAAATATTTCCAAAGGGAAAGTGCCTCTGATATCAAATGATGGAAAGGATTAGAGATGAGAAAGTGGCACAGTTGCTTACAGTGTATATAATGAAGTTATGGATTTCTTTGGAAGTAGGGGGTTGTAATATGATAAATGTCACACAACATTTACACATTAATTGTCTTGTTGCCACTGACCACAAGGTTTGGAAGTGTTCGCAGAGTTGATTTTGAACTGGGTTTTGAAGGATGAATGGGAGTTTATCAGTTTAAGCAGTGAGGACATTCCAGACTCTGGAAAGTGTATGAGCATAGGTGTGAGCATGCAATGAGTGCTCATGAAACATGGAGTGGTGGGGGCTGTATCATAAGATATATGAGACAGGACTTAGGTATCTGGGCTGAAGAAATTGAATAAATGGGAGTAAATGGGAGTGAGTCTTAACATTTTCTGGGACGGGGGGGCGTCCCAGAATACTGGGCTCCCTAATACTGTATGGGAGCCTAATGGATAATCTTAGAATACTTGGAAAATATAGACTCTGATTCTGGTTTGTCCTAACCAAGGTCATTTGGTGGTGGATTGCTCATCAATGATGTAGGATCTGGACTAGGTGACCCCAAGTCCCTCTCTGCCTTTCTCTGTTTTAAGGAATGTAACACATAAGCTCATATCTTTTTGTGATAGTGCTACTTGTGGCGCCAGGATGTGACGAGGTGATTGTTATTGATTTACCATTATTTGTCTCTGCCTGAAGCACCTTTAGAGTGACTGTTTGATTTTACTTTCTTTTCTAACTCTCCAGGAAACATTGGCCAATTCAAAGTCTTATGCTTCTTTACTGGAAAGCACTGACTGTTTTATTGAAGTACATGACCTTGATCCAAAAGTTTTAAGAAAGGTATGTGTGTGTGTGTGTTTGTGTGTGTGTGTGTGTGTGTGTTGTTGTTGTTGTTGTTGTTCAGTTGCTAAGTCGTGTCTGACTCTTTGGAACCTCACAGACTGCAGCATGCCAGACTTCCCTGTCCTTCACTATCTCCCAGAATTTGCTTAAACTCATGTCCATTGAGTTGGTGATGCCCTCAAACCATCTCATCCTCTGTCGTCTTTTTCTCCTCCCTCCTTCAATCTTTCCCAGCATCAGGGTCTGTTGGCTTCCAGTGAGTTGGCTTTTCGTATTAGGTGGCCAAAATATTGGAGCTTCAGCATCAGTCCTTCCAATGAATATTCAGGGTTGATTTCCTTTAAGAGTGACTAATTTGATCTCCTTGCTGTCCAAGGGACTCTGAAGGTCTTTTCCAGCACCACAATTCAAAAAAATCAATTATTCAGCACCCCACTTTCTTTATGGTCCAGCTCTCACATCCATACATGACTAATGGAAAAACCATAGCTTTGACTGTATGACCTTTGTCAGTAAAATGATGTTTCTGCTTTTTAACACACTGTCTAGGTTTGTCATAGCTTTTCTTCCAAGGAGCAAACATCTTTAATTTGTGTGTGTGTGTGTGTGTATATAGAAACCAACATTATGTCTTGGAGTCACTCAGAGTTGAATTTAAACTCCTTCTATAGCCTGGCAATAAGTGTGGGATCTGTTTGGGGTAGGAAGGAATAAGAGAGGTGCAGTTGGTGGTCCCCTTAGCAGACACAATACAACTAGGGCTGTATTAGATGCTTATACAGACACCTTCCTATCCTCCTGGAATTGTAACCAAATCCATTTGTGAATACCATACTTTATAGAGCAGTCCCTGCCACATAGGGAACTGTGGCAGTCAAGCTGTCGTGAAAGAAAACTCCAGCTTTGCTCGTATTAGCTGTGTGATTTGAATAAATTGCTTCACTTTTGAGAACTTCAGTTTCTTCATCCATAAGATGACTCTTCTTAAGGTTAGTATTAAGATAAAATAGCAGTCAAGTATGTGAAAATGCCTGGCTCATTGCCTAAGTGTCCAGTCAACTTAGAATTATTTCTTCCTACTGAGTCATACATAGCCCTAATACAGCTTGCTCAGCTTCTCTTTAGAATAAATCATCCCAGTTCCTTAAACCCTTTGACCAAGCCTTGTTTCCTAGCCTCTTATGTCTACAGTTGTCACAGATTTTGCCCTTGGTTCTCCTTTGGTGATACTTGAGAAGAGCCCAGCCATTAAGGAGCTGACAGTCACAGCTACGTGCAGTTTCTTTCTTACTAATTACACTCCTCCCACTTTCCTTCCCTCCCTCTGGGACAGAGGCTATGCTGAGAAACTCTTAGCCACCCACCTTCTAACTGAGGGTGATGACAGGTCCTCACAGCAGTGGCTCCTTGAGACAGGCTCTTGGAAAGGCTTCAGCTGCTACTGAGTCTTGAATCCTGCCCCTGCAGTTCCCTCCTTTCTGGGGATGATGCTGTCATTTAAAAAAAGAGGGACAGTCTCTCAGTTGCAAATCCACGTATAGGATTTGTAATAAAGCAATGGATAGTGACTCTGTGCAAATTATTTGATGGTTCAGAATTGACAGCACTGCCAAACAATCCTTCATTAATGCATAACTAATACAAAATGAGTGCATGGCTGGACTGCCAATCCTGGATAGTTATTTCAGCTGGAATTGAACTGAAATACCAGTTGTTCTAACTGCTGAATAATATAAGAATCTGAGAAAGTTTTCCCCATTATGTAAAAGCAATCACATATTTTAATTAGACATTCAAGTGCCTATTGTGTGTCACTATGCCAAGATGCTATTCTTAGGGCAGTAATACACGTTAGGGCTTCCCAGGTGGTGCTAGTGTTAAAGAATCCACTTGCCAGTGCAGGAGATGACAGAGACACAGGTTCGATTCCTGGGTCAGGAATATGCCCTAGAGTAGGAAATGGCAACCCACTCCAGTATTCTTGCCTGGAAAATTCCACGGGCAGAAGAGCCTGGGGGCTACAGTCCATGGGGTTGCAAAGAGTTGGACACGACTATGCATGCATGTATGGAATATATGTCATTCCATTATATGTGAATAGTTGTGATTTGTGTTTAAATCTCTTAGAATATTGCTTACTTTTCACAAATGTCAAAACTGAGGCAACTACATTTTTGCCTTGTCTGGAGTAGAGTCAAATCCCATGATTGGAGTTTTGAGATAAGCCTTTTATTTAAATGTAGCACCATAGCCTTCATGGATTCCAGGTTAGGGTAATAATCTAGTTTCCCAATCAAAAATGTTTTAGAGTTACCACCGCCATCCGAGTTTCATTAATCCTTATTCTTTCAACTTAACAATATGTTTGAGTGCTAAGTGCTTGACACCTTATTTTACTAAGTTCTATGCCTTTTCAGAACGTTCATAGCATTAAAATGGTGGTGTGGCGGTCATAATGGTAAGATGAGACTCAGAAATGAAACTTTCTGCAATAGATCACTGAAATTTGTCATATGACAAGGAGAGGACCTGCAAACTTAGTTGCTTGGCATATTTCAATCTTTAAGAAAAAAGTTAAATTTTACTTGAAAACGTCAGATAAGAAAACTGAATTTGGAAGGTCCTTTTTGAGACAATCCATTGCAAAGTTTCAGTTCTCAGTTGTTACACTATTGTGGTTTCCTTGAGTTTACCTTGTGATTCTTAATGCAATTCAGTTGATAATTGGATTACATTTCAGGTAATGCATTCCATGAATATTTTAACATACATTCTAAGTGCAAGGAACTCTTAAGAAACTGAAATATCTAACTCATATAGTTTTAGACTCGTGACATTTTTTAGTCCACTTGTTTAATTTTAAATTGGCACGTCTCTACTCAAAACTATAAATCTTTTAAAAGAATTCCTGTGTTTTCTTTCCTTCCCTCTACCCTGAAAGTGAAGCAGTCCAAACAAGCAAACAAAAGTTTCTAAAATATTTGTGGGACTAATGAACAGAAGAACAAGTCCTCTAAGCTCTATTCAGGCTCTGTGGGGTTGGCAGGAGTCACAACACCAGTTCTGGGGGTCAGTGATTCTGTTAGGGGAAGCACACTGATTGAAACCGCCCACCCTGGCCAGGCACCATAGTAACCATTTGCATGAGTTGTTTTATGACAGGAGATCCTGATAAGGAATACGGAACTAGTAAGCCACCACCAGCTGAAAGAGTTCGGGAAAGGTCGAGACGAGACACTGCCTGTCCGTCCACTTCCCAGAATCCCTCTTGCTAGCATCCATCTTGGCTGAGCAATGCGTGCACCACCAGGAAAGACTCTGAATTAGAATGATTGGCCAAAGACCACCCGGAAACGAATCCCATCGCCATAAAACCCAAGACTGCGAGCCACGCGGCAGAGCAGTTCTCCTGGGTTCCCTTACCCTTCTGCTCTCCACCCGGGTGCCCTTTCCCAATAAAATCTCTTGCTTTGTCAGCATGTGTCTCCTTGGACAATTCATTTCCGAGTGTTAGACAAGAGCCCAGTTTCGGACCCTGGAAGGGGTCCCCCTTCCTGCAACAATTCTGCTAATTTTTCCTTGAGTAAAGAGCATGTGCTTAGGAGTGCTCCTTCAGTATGGATTATGATGTGACATTTCAACATGAGGACTTGTCTAAAGAAGATTTCTTTGCATTTGCAAAAATGTTGATGATCTCTGAACTAATCCAGGTCATCTCTGGATGGAAATTTAATTCAAGTATGTCCCCTTCAAATGACTAGATAGTTGGACAATATAAATGGGTTCTCCTTCCTGCTACAGATGCTAATTTGACAAGACTTTTTTTTCTACTATTTCCCACCCCCAGAAATAAAATGGTATGTGGCAGTAAGAAGATACATCTCACTGTTTCCTTGCTCCCACAGCTTCTCTCTTTAAAAAAAAAAAAAAAGTGTGGGGCTGGGGGGAGTATATTAAGTAGGATATTAAGGAGGATATTAAGTAGCCCAAAGTAGAATTTAGTTTTTAACTTCTTCCCCTCTGTGTGTTGAACTAGTTAATTTTTCTTTTTATCCCCAGAGGAGAGAAATTACCAATTTCTCTTTGCTGAAACTGCCAGGCCAATTAATTGACTGATAACCAAAATGGTTCTTTCCTGACATATTTTGTTTTTTCTCTTCTCTCATTAACCAATCATTTCAACAAAGTATATCTCCAACTGTTAAAAAGTACAGTGCTTATCAAAAATGCCACATGACTTCATACACAGAATATGAAAAACATAATCTTTGGTTTTCATATCTTGTGATTTAGCTGAATGTGGGCAAATTTAAATGGCAAAACCTGAAACTCTGAGATGGATCCATCTGTTGACTTGGCCATCAAGTGTTCGAGTATGCCAAGGGAAGGAATTTTGCAGATATATCAGAGAAACATAGATAGATAGTCTTTTATTTATTTATATATATACATATATAAATAACAGATATACGTGTATATATTTTTGCTTAAAACATTGACTTGTGCAAATTGTTGGGACTGGCAAACTTGATATTTGTAGAGCAGGCCAGCAGGCTGGAAACTCAAAAGGGAGTTAATGTCATAGCTGACAGAATATCTTTTTTTCTAGAAAAACTCAGTTTTTTTATTTTTCTGCCCTCCACTGATTAGGTGAACCTCACCTATATTATTGAAGATAATCTCCTTTTACTTAAAGTTCACTGACTGTACGTGTTAACCACATCTACAAAATATCTTCATAGCAACACCTAGATTAGTGTCTTACTAAATAACTGGGTACTATAGCCTACCTCAGTTGCTACATAGAACTAACCATATGGCAGGTAGGGTGAAAAACACCTTGAACTCAGACCACACTCTTCACGTCTCTGTGCTCTTGCATAAGCTGTAACCATCATCTGGTTGTTACAACAAGCTGTAAGCAGCCCTCTCGTGTTGTCTGCTTATTTTCTGAACAAGTTTCCTTGTACTCATTCAGATTTCACCCACTTAGTGAAATATGGGCCATAGAGATGGAAAGAAGTTAGAAGACTTAAGAGTTATTTAGGAGGGAGAATCAACAGGACTTTGTGACTGATGGATTTTGAAAGTGCGATACGGAAAGAGAATGTGAGATCACAGCCAGGTGCCGGCCTTGGGCAAGGTAACTGGTGGTTTTTCACTGCTGCAGAAAGTAGAGGAGGAAAATAGATGTGGCTGAGAAAGGATCATTTAAGTTTGGGAACATTGAGTTTGAATTGTCTGTGAGTCATGGTGAAAATGTGTAGGTGAAAGATTGTGCTTAGGTCAGAGATCTAAACAAAGCATACAGATCTGGACTGTGTCTTATGTAAATGAGAGTGGAAACCATGGGAATGGAAGAGGTCACACAAGAAATTACATGGAGTGAGAAGAAGACCAAGGGGCAGAATCCTGGGGAAATATCAACATTGTGGAAACAAGTAGAGAGACGGGCCAGTGTAGGAAACTGAGAAAGAATTGTCAAGAGTAGAAGGAAACCAGAGAATTTCACCAAGGCAACCAGTCAGGGTCCGATGGAGCAGACACATCACATCAGATGAGGTCAGCGTGCTGTGTGTTAGAGTTAATAACAAGGTCATCAGTGATCCTGGAGAGAATATTTTCAGTGAAATGGGGGTGAAGGCTAGAGAGCAGCAGGATGAAGACTAGATAGGAAGTCAGGAGAAGGCAGCCGCAAATGTAGACATACCTTCCATTGACCAGACCCATCCTCTCTGTACAAATAAAGAGATTGGTTCTTGGATTCTAGCAGTCTGGATTCAACTGGGAGATTTAAGCCACACAATAATTTAAACAGGGTTAGTTTAACATAAAGAATGATTAATCTGTCATAGTAGAGTAATTTTGTATATAAGAATACTCTTTATGATATCCTGGGGCCAAAGGAGATGGACAAACTTGGGGAGGGGGCCCTCTCCCTGAGGCTGCAGTTCATCTCTCATTAGAGAAATGTGTATTTGAACCCACTGGATGGCAGGGAAGTTGGCTGATTTGCTGTCCAGAGCTGGTCTTCAGTCAAAGATGAGCAGTAAGACTCTCTGGAGCGCCAATAGGGCTGGCAAGCTACAGCTGGTCACCACTGCATGGGTGTGCAGTGCAGTAGGAGTGGGATGCCCAGCCTCCTGCAGCCCAGGTGGAGACCTGCTGTCACTATGGAGGGGACGTGTAGTTGGGAGTAGCAGAGTGTCAAGAGAACTGTGGGAAAAACCCCTGGGGAGGTGAGTGAGTGCAAACAATCAGGGAGTCAATGCCAACAGGAAGCCCAAAGTCTATATGGAGAGGACAGCACAGAGATGACCATCAGGGCACGATGGGGCTACTGTGTCCCTGAAGGACAGTGCTTCTAGGTGAATGGCTAGGGCCAAGTACCACCAGATGTCCTCAGCACATTTAATCCACGGTGCCACAGTCAGAAACCACCAGAGAGCGCCTTCCTCCTGCAGTGCTGCTCCAGCACACTCTAATGAGAGAGCTTAACATCATGTTCACTCGAACAGACAAATGCTTAAAGCATTTTCATCCACTGTCAGAGAGCATCTATTTTAAGGGTGAGTTGGAGCTGAGAGGCAATCAGTTTATAGGGGCACAGACTCCAGGCTCCTTGCTACTTTGTTTAATAAAGACCTTTCTTTCCATCTCCAGTAAAGATGAATGAGATTGATTAGGAAAATAGATCTGGCAAGGAAAGGATCTTCCCTGGTGGTCCAGTGGTTAAGATACTGCACTCACAATGCAGGGGGCCCAGGTTTGATCCCTTGTCAGGGAACCAGATCCCACATGCTGCAGCTAAGGATTTGTGTGCCACAACTAAAGATCCTGCATGCTGCAATGAAGGTTGAAGATCCCTTGTCCCACAACTGAGACCCAGAGCAGCCAAATAAATATCTTAAAAAAAAAAAAAAAAAAAAAGAATGAGATTGAATTGAGGAAGCTGAGAGATCACAAATTTTTAGCAGTTCCACTTTGCAGAGTGGTTTGCTTTTTCAGCAGTTTTAAGATACTTAAAAGTATATGATACTCCAGTATAAGATAGAGAATATAGGTAAAGTACTGATCTGGATTTGGGTTTTTCAGGTTGGGGTAATAAGGGAGATAGTGAGCTGTGTACCAGAGTCTTCAATGAGAGAGAGGAAGCCTACGTGCATGCGTGCTAAGTCGCTTCAGTTGTGTCCGACTCTACAACGCTATGGCCTGTAGCCCACCAGGCTCCTCTGTCCATGGGAATTCTCCAGGCAAGAATACTGGAGTGGGCTGCCATGCCCATCTCCAAGGGATCTTCCCAACCCAGGAATCGAACCTGTGTCTCTTATGTCTCCTGTATTGGCAAGTGGGTTCTTTACCACTAGTGCCACCTGGTGCTTACAGGAAACAGTAAAGGACCGAGGAAGGATGGAAAGGGGGCAGTGAAGTAACAGACTCAAGAAGGAGAGACTTTTCCTGAGGGGTAGAACCTGCAGTTTGGAAACAACTGAGGGAAGCCAGGAGAAGGCCAGGTCCTTCTCTAGACCCAAAGGTTTGAAGAGATTGAAGGTGTGAGGGAGTGAGTTAACAATGGAAGAAAGGTCCAGAGACCATAGGCAGGGAAGGGGCTGGCCTCCAGCAGACTGCCTGAGTGGAGGCCGTCCGCAGGAGCGAGAGTGTGACAGGAGGGTGCCCGTCCTCTCAGTAGGGTGTGTGCCTGTGTGCCTGGTCACTCAGTCGTGTCTGACTCTTTGTGACCCCATGGACTGTAGCCCGCCAGGCTCCTCTGTCCATGGAAATTTCCCGGCAAGAATATTAGAGTGGGTTGCTGTTTCATACTCCTGGGGAGGAAATGGCAACCCACTCCAGTACAGTTGATATAAAAATGAAATGACAGTGACTCACCTCAAATGTCCTCACTTTGTCGCAAGTCTTTTATAAATCAGAAGTGGTCTCAGTGATGTGATGAGGGCTTGCAAGATCACAGAGAGGGTCCATTCAGGCAGGGCTTTCTCAATGTTCAGGGGAGTGGTCAGGGTCCTGATTAAGGATCTAGGATGTTTGTGAATTTTTTATTTAATTTTTTGTTTTTACCTTAGATTTTCTTCAGTATAAGAATAATATAACTACATTGTAGAAAATTTGGAAAGTGAGAAATAAAGGAAAAAAATAATAAATCCCACCCTAATATAACAATTCAAAATTTCTCCTTTTAGGGCTTTTTTCCCCAAGTACATTTAAAAATATTTTTATTCTCTTAATGATACACAGTTTTGTATCTTTTTACCAAACAAATCATAAGCATTCTTCATGTGATTGCATAGTCTTCACAAGTATAATTTTAAAGGTTTGCATAATAGCTCATTTGTTAATGCATTCTCATTAATTTATTTCTCTGTCGTTGGGCTGATTTTTTTTTAGAATTGTTAACAAGTTGCTCAATGAACTATGATTTGTGACCGTGACTGCATATGACTGCTCATTCATTTTTGTGCCAGAGTCAGCACATCTTAAATTCTGGTTTCAAAATGATAGCTATTCATTAAGTTTCCTAGGCTACATTTCGAATTCAATATATCTTTGATGACATCATGGTGGAATGTCTTTTGTTCAAGCGGGAGGTACATAACTCTATCTGATGTTTCTTTGACTCAGCATCAAAGGCTTTTGTGCATTTTTGGTCTTTTATAAATCAGAAGTGAAAGAAGATAAAGGAACTCAATGTCTTTAGAAACAACACATTTCTATAACCGCTGTAGATCTGGAAGCTTATCCATTATGAGCATTTCTCACACTACCCCCATGCCCACTGTCCCCAGTTCACCTGCAACCACCTCCGTCAGTGATTCAGTTCTCACCTGCATAACTGGATAAAATATTAGACTAAAATATTAGGCTAAGTGTGTTTTGGGATGGATTTTAGTTACCAACAAGCCAGTCATTGAGGAGCCTGGCTATTCAGTAGAACAAAAGAGGAAGGCCAGGAACAAGGATTCAAGGAAACCTGAAGAAATCTGTCAGTGAACCCTAAGGTGTTTGCTCCCTGGGTCTAGGGACAGGATTAATCTCAGAATCTGGAATGGTGTCATGCTCTAAGGTTGGGGTTAAGTGGTTTTACCTGTAAAGGTTAGAGAAATGCAGGGAAATAGAACCAAGTAACTGCCCTTCCATTATCACTATAAAACCAGAGTTTGGTTGCGGGTGTGCTGGAGCTGACTGGTACGAGTTCCCAAGAGCTGATTGTTCAATTTTTAGGAATTTTGCAGCTGGTTGACTCATATTGGTTGTTTGAAATCAGTTGTCATAGAAGTATTTATATCATAAAAATGACCATCACAGATTTAAACCGCAGAAGTGCCATAAATCAGACTCCAGAGATCTGGTGTTAAACATACATCAGCATGTCTCTGACGCTACCTCCATCTTTATCAATAGGCAGCTTCACATCTTTTCTTCTTGTTGAAGAGTCAATCTTTGTGAACCTCAGTTTTTTCATCTATAAAATGTGAAATCCTGAATTTATATCTGACAGAGATTTTAGAAATTATTTAGTCCAACCTTTTTATTTCACTAATGGTATTAACTCTGACTGGTAAATTTTTTCCCTCACAGACAGAAGCCACGGATCCAGGTAGGATAATAAGCACGACCCACTCAGTCTGAAGCAGGACTCTTGGCAGTCAAAGTGTTGCAGAGCTTGTCATGGTGATGGGATAAGCAGCACTCAGAGCCCAGGTGGGCCAGTGGGACTAGAGGATGGTTGGTCCGTCATTCCAGGAAGAAGCAGGTGAGTTCTTGTGGTTTTATGGATTAGGGTGATAGACTGAGGTGGGGAAAGAAAAGGTCCTAACCCAGGCCAAAATCAGGGTTTCATTTAAACAAGTGAGACAATCGCCTGACAAAGTACAGGTGGTAGGACAATAGATACCAGAAAAAAACAAAACAAACCTGTTTTTCAGAAATTGATGATTTGGTTCAAGGGGAAAAATCTAATCATTGATAGCACTGGAGAATCCAGGCTCTTCTTCAGATTGCCTAGCACACACACTACCCACACAATATCAAAGTGTGGCATTTGCCACTATAATCTTCTAGAATGGAAAGTCCACAGTAGACTTTGCCTTGATGAGATAGAACCTTCATAAATGGTCTTGGTTCCTTGTCCAAAAAGACCCTTGAAAGACATGATAGGAAAAAAATGGGGAGACCTCATTTTCCCCTTAGATTCTTCTCTTCTTTTTATGATGTTAACCTCTCCTTCCAAATTTTCTTTGTTCCAATTGCTATTGAGGTTAATTTGATTGCAGAAACTCATCTCAGAATTGGCTTGCTGCCTGAAGACCAGACTGTATAACTGAGTTCACTAGCCTTTCTTTACATGTGAGCTATCAAAAGAGCAATTAAATCATGTTTAGACTGAGCAATTAAAAACAGTAAATCTCTTGTCATTTAAGTAGAGTTTTCAGGTGAAGGAATAGAACACCATAATCAGATAAGGACTGGCAACAAGTTAGAAATCTGGTCTCTGAAGAACAAGTGCTGATGGGGAGACAGTTCACATGAACTTGATTAGGAGTTGGAGCCACTTAGGCATCAGCATGACAGCACATTAGTAGGAACTGGAGTTTTTATTTCAGAGCAAGATTCTCCAGTCACCTTAGTGAGAAGCAGCATTACTCTAAGAACATAGGATGACAATGACTCATCACATAGTGTGGATTTGGGGGAACACCATGAACTATGTTATTGCAGAGAAACTGGTTTAGAATAGTCTCATTTTTCTGGGTGGTGCTAGTGGTAAAGAAGCTGCCTGTCAATGAGATATGGGGTCCCTGGGTCAGGAAAATCCCCTGGAGGAGGGCATGGCAACCCACTCCAGTATTCTTGCCTGGAGAATCCCATGGACAGAGGAGCCTCGGGAGCTACAGTCCATAGGGTCACAGAGTCGGACACCATTGAAGCAGATTAGCACACATGCATAGTCTCATTTTTTAGTAATTTAGTAGTGGAAGGGAGGTGTCATGTTCACAGATGTCATTAATAATAGCCAATGAATACTATCCTTCCATGAAACAGGAGTCATTTGCCATAGTTTTGTCATTGAAAGTTCTCTAGTACCCATGTCAGAATTCTCCATCTTACAATTTTGACACAAGGAAGAACCCGTAAGTTTCTTTGATATAAAGTTTGTATGTGATTTCTTCAGTGTTGGAAGGTTTCATCATCTCAGTTGTTTCCCGATGTATCTTAATTTATCCTAATTTTTGCCATTGTCACTTTTATTTCCTCTCTGTTGCCAAATTTATAGATCATACATTTATTTGAAACTCCATTAATTTCTGTTTAATAGGCTTAAATTATCTACATCATGCTAAGTTAAGCAGTATTTGCTAAAATTTATACCTAATTTTTTTTTTTAGTTTTAGCTTGTATTAGAGGAAATTTGACTTGCTGAATTTAAATGGTATTTGATGAAAATTTATTAGACATTTTATAAGCTAAACCATACATCAATTGCATTTTTTTTTTTTTTTTTAGAAAAACCAATGAGTTTCTCACAATATTTAACCTTTCTGCATTATGAGGTGCAGGATGCGTTATACTACTACTGATGTTGTGAATTTACATCATCAGCTTTTCCCTGCAGGGTTATCTACTCATATATATGCATGAGAGAACATGTTTTTCAGCCTATTCAACAATAGAAACAAAATTTTGATTAGTGAGAGTCCCAGAGTGGATGGTGGAGAAGGGGGTGGACTAGGGCCACAAGTTCTATCTTACCATCCACAAAACAATTCTAAATCTGTATGACCAACGTGCTAATTATAAAAGATGCCATCTGTGATGTTCACTCAAGGAAACAGGATTTGGGTGAACTAATAAAGTTGAGATGAGGACAGCACACAGCCTGAAATTAGGCATGGGGTATTATATTAGTCATGGGTCCTAAAGGCAACCAGAAAAAAATATATATATTATTGGGGAAGAGGAAGGTACATGGCTAGTGTGAAATACTGCTGGCTACAGAGTGAAAACCATTTGGTCTTAAGAAAGCATATCTTATCGGGCCCTGTGGTTGTTGAGAAATTGGAGAATTGATTGATTGCCCTTCACAACCGATGGACTATGTGGAATGTACCAGATGAGCATTGATGTAAAACAGCTGTTTATGTATTCCAACGCCAGCATCTAGGAGGCCAAATACAATTAAGATGCTCTGCCATAAAACAAAGACATCATTGTAATCATCAGGATGCTTTTTACACATTGTCCAAAGGTCATTGTGTAATTGTCTGACCCTCCTGATAAATTCTTTTCTGCCACTCAGCCAGTTCTTCTGAAAAATTAAACATGATTTAATCTTGAGAGACTGAATGACTTATACATTAGTAGCCATGCAAGGCAGGCCTCAGTGGTGGAGGAAGGCGTGCTGCTCCAGCACTCCAGCTCAGAGTATCTCCGTGCCTGCTTCTCTTGTTCAGTGGTGTTACAACCCTCACCCCTGTCCCCCAGTACCATGCTTTAATCCCTGAGGATGTTAGAGAAATTCTAAACTGTTTGTTATTGTCATTATCTGTGTTTCATAAATGTTTCTAAGACATTTCTACAACGTCTACACAGTAAATCAGCTAGCTTATAGTCAGCCTCGTTAATTATAACCCACAGACAATTGCACAGAAACCCTTTTCAGGAAGAAAGATTCTGCAATAAATTAGGAAGAACTGGGTTTATAAAAAAGTCTTGTTCAGACTAATCTTGGTTAAACCAACCTAGTCAAATTTTCCTTACCTTTTGAAGTTTGAATTCTTCATTAATTAGAGGAGTGGAAATTTAAACTCCAGACCAGATGAACGTGTAAGTTCCACATTCTCTAGCAGGCAAAGCACATTTGAACCTTTTATCCTTGATTCAGCTCTCCAGCACCTTCTAAAGGTTCTGTTGTTTATCTGAAGGTAATAGGAAACTTTCAAATATATTATCTGTAAAACCATTAGAAAAAATCTGCTATAAATTTAATATTTAATTCAAAGTGTTTCTGTCCTCAGACTTTAAAACTTCTTATTTAGGAGAAAACTGGGTTACTTTACATTTAAATCATTTTAGTTTATTATTTTTTTTAAATCACCGTGTGTCTACGAAGTTTCAGCTTGTGCTAGTGAGGAGTTACTGAAACCAGACTGTCATGTAAAAAACTGACATATCTTTGTACAAGTTTAAGACTTTTTGCAGATCACCTCTCGATCATCTACCACGATAAATAGGAACACTGAAACTCATGGTAATTTCTGCCGCTCTCTAGCTGTGTCAGGGAAAGGGTTGCAGTGTTTGAGATGGACAGATGAAGCCCTTTTCTGTAACCAGAAATCAAGAAATAGAAGGTCACTGTTTGGGGAATGGAAAAAAAGTTGTATCTGGTTGAGACCAGAGAAGTGAGGGGAATGAAGGTTGAGCTGTAGAGCTTTATCTTTAAAGCTAAAGGTTCAGAGTTTGGTTTTCACTCAATGCTGCTGCTGCTGCTGCTAAGTCACTTCAGTCGTGTCCGACTCTGTGCGACCCCATAGACGGCAGCCCACCAGGCTCTGCCGTCCCTGGGATTCTCCGGGCAAGAATAATGGAGTGGGTTGCCAATTCCTTCTCCAATAGAAAGGTGCAAATTATGGTTTTCTTATGCAGCTTCAGATCCACTATAACAATGGACAGGCCTATGGAGATTCCACCAGCAATTCCTAGGCTGCCATCATGAAATGCAGAATTGGGGTAATATTGGTAAGACAGTTTGACTCAGAGTGGAGGAGTACTGTACAGATGGAGTAAGCTCTCAACCCACCCATGTTTTTTAACCTAGGTAAATTCTTTAATACTATATGTTACATTCTTTTATCTATGTAATACCATTGTTAGAGGGAATTTTTTTTAATATCTTGTATGAACACTTACTAATTTAGCAGTTTGGCTTCCTATAATATATGTGTTTTCACCTTATATGCACCTTTAATTGCCTCAGAGCATGTTCATTGCTTTCAACCCTACCTGTTTCAACTTGAACTTAGATACTATTTTTAACCCAAGTGTTAATTGCCTAATTAACACCAGGGGGCTTCTCCAATAGCAATTCATGGCTCCCATGCAGCAATTAATTTATCCTGGCCTAATAGTTTCCTCTGGCCCTCTTGCACTCTCCAGCTGTCCCTAAAGGAATGACCATACCTAGCCCCAGCTGCTTTTAATTCTTTCACTGACAGCTATTCCCCTTGAGTGAGGGTTACACTTACACTTAAAAGATGCAGATTCTTATTATTTAGGAAACAATTTTTAAAGGACTATGACACAATACAAAATCTCATTACATAGTTCAAAAGATGGTGAGTGTGGTGAGGGTGGAAGATAAAGCTGTAACATTTGTGGAGTCCTCACATGCATCAGAAATTCTGCAGAGCACTTGTCATATGCTCTCATATTTAATGTTTACAATACTTACTTATGTTATTACATAAGTTATTATGTAATTATGTATTAAGTTATTAAGTAATTATGTATTAAGTTATTACACTTACTAATGTTTACTTACATTATCCCATTTTAGAAAAGAGGAAATAGAGGCACAGGCTCACAACTTATAAGGGGAAAAAACTAGGAACTGAGTGTAGATTGCTCAACGCTAAGACTTGTGCTGTTAGGAGGTGCAAGAGGGGATTCAACATTGAGAGAGAGCAAGATGACGTCTGGACAAAATAGGAAAGGAGTGGAGCTGATGCTGTGTTCACATCACGGAGCGAGCCTCTGTATTTTATCATTTGTGTGTTCGGTACTGCAGGTTCAAATATTATCGGAAGGCAAAGGTCTATAAGCAAAACAGTGCTATCAAATAACCCAAAAAGAATTTCCCAAGGTTTTTCTGGAGAACCTCACATTCAGAACAAACAACTGAGGACAGAAATTTAGGCTTGACTGCAGGGATTCCTTAGAATGATATGCTTGATTTTTTATTTAAAGGACCTTTGATCTCCTTCCCACTTTAGTAAAGATTTTAAGGCTCCAAAAAGAATTGTTGAAAAAGCAAAGATTTGGGTAAGCTCCGTCCTACTTATTTTTTCATTAATTCTAATGAATCACCCCTGTAAAAACGCAATTCTGTCTCTGCTTTTGATAATTATTTGAGATAAGATTTGTGATCAAATATTTTAAACTAAAGTAAGTGGCTGCATTGCTCTCATAAACATACAGTGGATACACTTAATGATCTCATGTACTAATTACAAAGCTTGAAAACCCTGGACAGGAAAATATGGTTCAACAGAACACTCTGAAAGGTTATTTTAATAATAATAATAATAATGATAATGGCAGCTAACACTTATCAAGGGCTTCCTACATATAGGGGACTTTTTGAACTGGTTCAAGTGTATAATTCTCTTTAATCCTTATAATGTCATACATGATATACATGGTAAGTACTAGTATCCCCATTTAACATATAATAAGTGAAATAAATTCTCCAAAACAAAACTGGGTTCAGATCCAACAGCCTTTTAAAAACTATGCTATGCAAGAACCCCATTTGTTTTTGTGGGTTCAGTTGATTAAGTCTTCAGGTTTATAAAGGTCATAGCTTCTGTTATATGGGAAGATATCTAAGCATTCTGACAGAAAAGAAATTGTAAACAAATTGTCAGAGCCCTAAAACTCCTTGGAAAGAATACCAGGTGATAGTCTGGAATGGTCTGCCAACTCTTCTGTAAAGCAAATATTTTAGGTTTTAGGTTTTGTGGGTTACACAGTCTCTATTGCAACCATTTGGTCATTGTAGCACAAAAGCAGCTATAGACAATATGTAAACTCACGACCATGTGTATTCCAATAAAACTTTATTTACAAAGGCAAGTAGTGGGCCATGGGGGAGCTAAGTGCCATAGTTAGCCAACTCCTGATCCAGAGGATTGGTTTTCATGGCATGGTCAGGAGCATCACAGGGCATGTGTTAGAAATTTGGGACCTTTACTCTAGACCTACTGAATCAGTTACTATGGGGACACGACTTCTGTGTTTTCGCAAGCCCTGCAGGTGATTCTGATTCATGCTGCAGTTTGGGCACCAACCCCTGCTCTAGTGCAAGGGCGCTGATGTTTGTTGAGTGCATGCTTCATGCCAGTTGCTTCCAGTGTTTTATTCTCGTTGAGTCCTTACAGCGACCCTTTCAATTAGGTATTACTGCTTATTTTACACTTGGTGCCACGAGGGCTCCAGGAGGTTAAATGACTTAGCAAAGATTGAAAAGAAATCAAATAGTAGAGCTGAAATTCAAACCAATGGCTGCCCAACTCCAAAACATACCATTGCTAACATAGCTCCAAAATAATCTTGAAGATCAATCCATTCCCACCTGCTGAATTTACAGGTGAAGAAATTATGAAGCAAATATATTAGAAAGATTTATCCTAGCCTACTACTCATTGTCCCCAATTCAGTATTTTTTCCTTTAACCATGCTGAAACTTAAAGCAAGCAGAAATCTCCTTCAAATACTAGGCCAAATGTGATTACTCTTGAACAGGGAATTCCAGGCTCTGCCTGGAATGATAGCCTCTGCTTCTTCCAAGGAAAATCTAACAAGTTCTGTGCTGCTAAGGCAGATCCTAGAATTTCCTAGCCATTGCACCATAACTTGGACCTATGAGCATAGTTATAGAGTTTTATCTAGCCTCTCCTCAGCTCCCACATGTAGAGATAGAGAGGTGATTTCAAGTGTGTGTTTAAGATACAGTGGAGAAGGAGGAAAGGTATTTATTGAACTTCTATGAATGCTATTCTATCCACTGTGTATATTTTAGCTCAAATAATCCTTTAAAGAACCAGTGGAGGTAAGAATTATCCTATTATAGAGATAAATAAACTAAAAGATAAAATAAATGTAACTGAAGTGGCTAATGTCCCTTAACTATCTGCACTTTATGTAACTTCAGAGCTCTTTCTTCTTCCTCATGTTGTCTGCTGCCCATATTTTGGATACTCCTTAAGGCTTCCCTCGTGGCTCAGACAGTAAAGAATCAGCCTGCAATGCAGAAGACTTGGGTTCAATCATTGTGTCAGGAAGATCCCCTGGAGAAGGGACTGGCAACCCACTCCAGTATTCTCGCCTAAGAAATCCAATGGAGAGAGGAATCTGGCAGGCTATAGTCCATGGGGTCATAAAGAGTTGGACATGACTGAGTAACTTTCATTTACTCTGCTAAATGACCTCAGTTGTGTGTTCATAATGTAGGGAGGTGGTCATGTGTCATCTATCCTAACCAGCACTGTGATAGCTTAGAAAGTATTGTGAGTTTTTGAAAGGCTTTGTGTAAGGAATTTTAATTTTTATTTTTAAAGGAGATTTTTAAAAAAATTTTATGCAAGTAAAACCAACTCTGAAAATGCAAACAAAAGCAAATGAATAGAAATGAATTTGAAGGATGCTTATTAACATCAGAATTTGGCATTTTGTACCTTAATACAAATCACTTTGTTATGACATATTTCCCTTCTCCCAGTTTTAGTGTTTTTTCATACATAACACTTGAAAGTCCCAGCCAGAGACCCATAAAGCAATATTTTCCCCCAAGTAATGGTTTCCTGCACATAGAGTTCAAAAACTTTGTCTCCTGGAAAACATTATAAAGAACTTTCACAGTATTAGAATGTAACTTACACTCCTTAAAGATCAGTAATGTTACTTGAACATATCCCCATGTTTAAAAAACCTCTTCCTATAGTTGTCTTTCTATAGGTTATAATATCATTCCCCTCCAAAAAATTTTAAAAGGAAAATGAAGTGTGAAGTTTCTGCCTACAAACCATATATTTTGAACAAAATCCAACTAAGGATATTTTTAAAGCTTTGTTTCACAATGAACTTAAAAAATGAAGAAAATGCCCCCCCCCCCACTTTCTGTAAGTTAATGTGTTAGTTTCCCAAGGTAGCTATAATAAAGTATGGAAAATTCTGTGGCTTAAAGTGACAGAAGTGTCATAAACAAAATGAAAAGACAACCTACAGTCTGAGAGAATATATTTGCAAGTGATGCTACCAACAAGGGATTAATTTTCAAAATACACAAATACCTCAGAAAACTTAATATCTAAAAACAAACAACCAAATCAAAAAATGGGCAGAAGACATAAATAGACATTTCTTCAAAGGGCACATACAGATGGCCAACAGGCACATGAAAAAATGATCAACATTGCTAATTATAAGAGAATGCAAATCAAAGTTGCAATGAGGTTATCATCTCACACCAGTCAGAATGGCCATCGACAAGAAGTCTACAAACAATAAATGCTGGAGAGGATGTGGAGAAGGAGAAGCCTCCTACATTGTTGGTGGGAATGTAGACTGATACAGCCATTATGAAAACCAGTATGGAGGGTCCTCATAAAACTAAAAATAGAATTACCATTTGATCCAGCAATCCCACCCCTGGGCATATATCCAGAGAAAATTCTAATTCAAAAAGGTACATGAGGTCCAATGTTCATTTAAGCACTATTTACAATAGCCAAGACATGGAAGCAACCTAAACATCCATTGACAGGTGGATGGATAAAGAAGATGTGGTACCTGTAGGCAATAGAATATTACTCAGCCATAAAAAGAATAAAATAGTACCATTTGGAGCAATGTGGGTGGACCTTCACTTAGGTTATCATACTAAGTGAAGTCAGTCAGACAGAGAAAGACAAACCTTGTATGATATCACTTTTATGTGAACTCTAAAAAAAATGATTCAAAATGAACAAAAGAGAAATAGACTCACAAACTTAGAAAACAAACTTATGGTTACTAAAGGAGATAGCAGGGAGGAGGGGCGAGATAAATTAGGAGTTTGGGATTAACATATATACACTACTATATATAAAATTGGTAAATAGCAAGGACCTACTGAATAGCATAGGGAACTATACTCAGTATCTTGTAATGACTTATGGAAAAGAATCTTAAAAATAATTTTATAACTGAATCACTTTGCTGTATACTTGAAACTAACACAACATTGTAAATTAACTATAATTAAAAAATGACAGAAATGTATTATCTTAGAATTCTGAAGTCTTCCCATGTCCAAAATCAAGATGTAGGCAGGCCCATATTCTCCATGTGAAATACTAGGGAAGAATCTTTGCCTCTTCCTAGCTTCCAGGGGAAGAATCTGCCTCTTCCTAGCTTCTAGGGGTTTTGCTGTTCCTTGCTTTCAGCTTCAGCACTCTAGTCTCTGCTTCCATTATCACATGCCCTGCTTTGCTGTGTATTTGTGTCTCTGTATCTGACTATCCCTCTCCTTTTTCATGTACAGACTTCAGCCATTCTATTTAGGGCTCACCCTAATATGCTTCATTGGAATGTGATTATATCTGCATAGACCCCATTTCCAAACAAGGTCACATTCACAGGTACTGGGATCTAGGAATTCACCTAGCCTCTTGGGAAGACACATTCAGACAATCACAGTTATCAAGTAAATAAATATACATTGCTTCAGGCATGAGAATACCTCCAAGTACTTCAAAGTCATTGCTTATACAGGAACTAATTTATTATTTTCTAAAAGAAAAACTTGGTCAATAGTCAGATTTTCGGTTAATAACTGACTTAGGTGTACTCACTGCATCTGGTTGGCATGTATGAATCTACTGTTTGGCACTTTAAAACATTATCATTCTTATTAATTTGTCTCTTTAAAATTGTTCAATAACAACAATAATAGTTTAATAATATCTACAGATTAAAATCTTGGGTGCCCAGCACATATGTAACGCTATTATTCTTTTAATTCTTGTGATAATCCTATGAAGTCAGCACTGTTATGACTCATACTTTACAAATGAGAAAACTGAGGCCCAGTGACATTGAGCAGTTTGTCCGTGGTTACACAGTAAGCAGTAACTGATTAGGCCAGGATTCAAGTCTTAACGCTGGCCGACATCTGTTTCTCTGGTGAAGAGTACCTGTTTCCTTCCCCTGAGGCAGGTGAGTACCCAAGGGCAGTTTGGACTGCGATGATGGGGTGCCAGCTGGGTACCTTTCTTCAGAGTCTCCTGTGCCAAAGTAGCTGGAACAGGTGTGTTTTCCTGGTGTTCATTCAATAGCAGAGGTGTGTCGAGCACACTTTCCATGGGTTACGTACCAGAAATTGAAGTCAGTCAATCAGTCAATATACAAACAAGTAAGAAATCTCCACACTGTTTTCCATAGTGGTTGTACTAGTTTGCATTCCCACCAACAGTGTAAGAGGGTTCCCTTTTCTCCACACCCTCTCCAGCAATTATTGCTTGTAGACTTTTGGATAGCAGCCATCCTGACTGACGTGTAATGGTACCTCATTGTGGTTTTGATTTGCATTTCTCTGATAATGAGTGATGTTGAGCATCTTTTCATGTGTTTGTTAGCCATCTGTATGTCTTCTTTGGAGAAATGTCTGTTTAGTTCTTTGGCCCATTTTTTGATTGGGTCATTTATTTTTCTGGAATTGAGCTGCAGGAGTTGCTTGTATATTTTTGAGATTAATCCTTTGCCTGTTTCTTCATTTGCTATTATTTTCTCCCAATCTGAGGGCTGTCTTTTCACCTTACTTATAGTTTCCTTTGTAGTGCAAAAGCTTTTAAGTTTCATTAGTGACCCAGCAATCCCACTTCTGGGCATACACACTGAGGAAACCAGATCTGAAAGAGACACGTGCACCCCAATGTTCATCGTGGCACTGTTTATAATAGCCAGGACATGGAAGCAACCTAGATGCCCATCAGCAGATGAATGGATAAGGAAGCTGTGGTACATATACACCATGGAATATTACTCAGCCGTTAAAAAGAATTCATTTGAATCAGTCCTAATGAGATGGATGAAACTGGAGCCCCTTATACAGAGTGAAGTAAGCCAGAAAGATAAAGAACATTACAGCATACTAACACATATATATGGAATTTAGAAAGATGGCAACGATAACCCTATATGCAAAACAGAAAAAGAGATACAGAAATACAGAACAGACTTTTGAACACTGTGGGAGAAGGTGAGGGTGGGATATTTCAAAAGAACAGCATGTATACTATCTATGGTGAAACAGATCACCAGCCCAGGTGGGATGCATGAGACAAGTGCTCGGGCCTGGTGCACTGGGAAGACCCAGAGGAATCGGGTGGAGAGGGAGGTGGGAGGGGGGATCGGGATGGGGAATACGTGTAAATCTATGGCTGATTCATATCAATGTATGACAAAACCCACTGAAATGTTGAGAAGTAATTAGCCTCCAACTAATTAAAAAAAAAAAAAAAAAAGAAAGAAAAAAAAAGAAAAAGAAAAAGACACAACCCTGCATACTAACCATCTAACACACTAGTGATTTTACTTGTTTATATGTTAAATATGTTACTGTATGAGTTGCCCCCACCCTACCCCCAACTAAAATATAAGTTGTATAAGCTACAGGAGAGCTGGGGAAAAAAAAATATACAAACAAGTAAATAAAACACAGACTTTAAAGCAGCCTACTATCTAATGGTCACCAACCTAGCTAAAAGAATTCTGAATTATTTCACCTTCTACTATAACCTTCAAGGCACATGATAGCACTTTTTAAAAAATGTGTTCTGTAACAAAAAAGAAAAACTAATGTAGAACAATGTGGATGAATCACCAAACCAACTGAGCAGAAGACAGACAAGAGAATATATAGTATATGGTTCCATTTATATAAAGTTCTAGAAAAGGTAAAACTATAGAAATAAAACCAGTGGCTGCCTGGGGCAGGGAAGGGAAGGAAACTGCAGTGGAGCAGGAGAGAATTTTCTAGTGTGATAGAAATATTCCATATCTCTGGGGTAATGGTTTTACAGGAATATTCATTTGTCAGAAACATCAGATGGTATACTTAGAATGAAACATTTAAAAAACATATCTATGGAATCCACTCTCCTCTGCTTAGTAAGTGGCAAATCCAGGTAGCTTGATCACAGTCCAGTTTCCTTCTAGAATGTTGTACCGATGTGTGTAGTACTGATCCACTCTTCTCTGCTTAGTAAGTGGCAAATCCAGGTAGCTTGATCACAGTCCAGTTTCTTTCTAGAATGTTGTACTGATATGTGTTCATTGACCACTTATGCAAGTATTTGTTTGTTTAGCTCTTTAGTAGATATTGATTACTATTTGCTCATCGTTCATCAGGAAGAAAACTTCTAGGAATCACACAGAGGTGGTTAGTACCAAAGAGTTACTAAAGTTTCCCTGTATTTCTGAATTTTTCTCAAGTAAAATTCCATGCACTGGAACCATTTGGCTTATTTCTTAGCAAAGGGAATACTGCCGTGGTTTTTTCAAAGTGAAGTTTCCTTCCTGGGAAAGTAACTTTTTCCCTAAGTAATGTAGAGAATTGGAGAAATTTATAAATTTTTAGAAATATGATTTCAAATAGTTGCTTTGGCACTTTATGTTTTATTTCAATTGCTTTGGCCATTCTTAAGCAAACATTTGAGGATTCCTGTGAAATACAACATGCTGTGGCTATTTAAAAGTTGATTTTATTACATCATTCTTCTCCTAATCATCTTGGGTTGATGATTTCATATTTGATTTGGAAAATATCCCAGCTTACCCAAGTTTAGATAATAATGTCTAGGCATACTGATACTGACATTTTCTTTTTATTCACTTACTTAGTAGACTTACATACTTATTTTAAAATTCACATACATGGATTCACATATGTTTGGTTGGAAAATATTTAATCGTAACACTATGACAATTCTGTTTGGAAAATGTTTTTACTTAAAAGTCACACTTGAGTTATGTTTGGAAAATGTCGAAGTTTAATATGAAAAAATACAGTCTATTTTGAAATATTCCTTAAGAGACTGGATTAGGAAAAGGACTTGTTGAGGGACAGCTAGGGTGGGTACTGAGAAAGGAATAAGTGAATAATCTTTAAAATACATTTGAATATAAAAAGAATCCTTATCCTGGACGAAGATAAGCTGGGAAGCACAGAGAAAATAAGACATGCGGCAGAAGAAAGGACGCTTTCAGTACATCCTTTCTATACATGCTTTCAGTACATTGAAGCTCTCCCTTGTGATTTCTTAAGAAGACTGTCATGAGGATAGCTATCCCATTTGAGGAAGGAATCAAATTTGTTTTAGGAAATGTTAAATTTCTGCCAGCATCCATTTCTGCCAGCATGCCCAGTTCTCACTGTCACTTTTTGCAATGTCACCTTCATCTCCCCCAGTGGCCCCATCCCTTGGTGAGCTCTGTCTTCTAAAGTCCCTTAGGCTGTGCTGTCTGCAGCACTCAAGTAGCATGGAAGGTGATTCTCTGTGGTAGACTTTAGGATCTTTGGAGGGCAGCGATGGAGATTTTTCACATTTGTATCCCTGGGACCTAGGACAGTGTTGACATAGAGCAGGTCCTACTCAGAGATGATGAAATATTATCAGTAGACTATAACATCTACAGTGCCTATACATCTTCCCACCCAACATGACAGCACTTCGTATTTACCACTCTGTAGGGCAGTGGTTCATTTACAGGGTAGAATTCTCCTCTAGGCTGTAAGATTCTTGAGGGTGGAGATGTTTTTTTCACTTCCTTCCTCTCAATGTCTAGCACATCGTAAGGATCTAAGAAGTACGTATACAAATGTATGAGTGAGGGAACTGAATTAGGAGGGATGGATTTTGTTAGTCCTCTACAAATGTTGGTTCAAAAATATTGAGCAAATGGCCTAATGTCTCTGTGTCTTATTTTCTTTGTATATATATAAAATGAAGGTATAGGATTTGATAATAATTAACGACCCCTTCCAGCTCAAAAAATATATGATTTGATGATCATGGTAATAGCTTAAAATAGAAAAATACTTTAGTTCAAATACTGTTGGTAAGCTAGATGATATCAGCTCTTAGAAATTGGTTTTCTCCTGGCTGCAAACCTCTCATCACCTGGAACTCTAAGGATTCCAGACAGAATCAACTTGCTGAAGATTTGTGGGATGACACTATATCATATCTGAATGGTCTAGTGGTTTTCCCTACTTTCTTTAAGTCTGAATTTGGCAATAAGGAGTTCATGATCTGAGCCACAGTCAGCTCCCAGTCTTGTTTTTGCTGACTGTATAGAGCTTCTCCATCTTTGGCTGCAAAGAATATAATCAATCTGATTTCGGTACTGACCATTTGGTGATTTCCATGTGTAGAGTCATCTCTTGTGTTGTTAGAAGATGGTGTTTGCTATGACCAGTGAATTCTCTTGGAAAAACTCTGTTAGCCTTTGACTCATTTTGTACTCCAAGGCCAAATTTGCCTGTTATTCCACGTATCTCTTGACTTCCTACTTTTGCATTCCAGTCCCCTATAATGAAAAGGACATCTTTTTTGGGTGTTAGTTCTAGAAGGTCTTGTAGGTCTTCATTGAATCATTCAAATTCAGGTTCTTCAGCATTAGTGGTCGGGGCATAGACTTGGATTACTGTGATATTGAAAGGGTTGCCTTTCTATTATACAGTGGAAGTGACGAAGAGATTCAAGGGATTAGATCTGATAGACAGAGTGCCTAAAGAACTATGGACAGAGGTTCATGGCACTGTACGGGAGGCAGTGATCAAGACCGGCCCCAAGCAAAAGAAATTCAAAAAGGCAAAATGGTTGTCCGAGGAGGTCTTACAAATAGCTGAGAAAAGAAAAGACGTGGAAAAAAAAAAAAAAAAAAAGACGTGAAAGGCAAAGGAGAAAAGGCAAGATATACCCATTTGAATGCAGAGTTCCAAAGAATAGCAAGGAGAGATAAGAAAGCCTTCCTCAGTGATCAATGCAAAGAAATAGAGGAAAAAATAGAATGGCAGAGACTAGAGATCTCTTCAAGAAAATTAGAGATACCGAGGGAAAATTTCATGCAAAGATGGGCACAATAAAGGACAGAAATGGTGCAGACCTACAAAAGCAGAAGATATAAAGAAAAGGTGGCAAGAATACACAGAAGAACTATACAAAAAAGATCTTTATGACGCAGATAATCATGATGGTGTGATCACTCATCAAGAGCCATACATCCTGGAATGTGAAATCAAGTGGGCCTTAGGAAGCATCACTACGAACAAAGTTAGTGGTAGTGATGGAATTCCAGTTGAGCTATTTGAAATCCTAAAAGATGATGCTATGAAAGTGCTGCACCCAAAGTGCCAGCAAATTTGGAAAACTCAGCAGTGGCCACAGGACTGGAAAAGGTCAGTTTTCATTCCAATCCCAGAGAAAGGCAATGCCAAAGAATGCTCAAATACTACTACAAATCGCACTCATCTCACACGCTAGTAAAGTAATGCTCAAAATTCTCCAAGCCAGGCTTCAACAGTACATGAACCGTGAACTTCCAGATGTTCAAGCTGGATTTAGAAAAGGCAGAGGAACCAGAGATCAATTTGCCAACATCTGCTGGATCATCAAAGAAGCAAGTGAGTTCCAGAGAAACATCTACATCTGCTTTATTGACTATGCCAAAGCCTTTGACTGTGTGGATCACAATAAACTATGAAAAATTCTGAAAGAGATGGGAATACCAGACCACCTGACCTGCCTCCTGAGAAATCTGTGTGCAGGTCAAGAAGCAACAGTTAGAACTGGACATGGAACAGACTGGTTTCAAATCAGGAAAGGAGTACATCAAGGCTGTATATTGTCACCCTGCTTATTTAACTTATACACAGAGTACCTCATGCGAAATGCTGGGCTGGATGAAGCACAAACTGGAATCAAGATTGCTGGGAGAAATATCAATAACCTCAGATATGCAGATGACACCACCCTTATGGCAGAAAGTGAAGAGGAACTAAAAAGCCTCTTGATGAAAGTGAAAGAGGAGAGTGAAAAAGTTGGCTTAAAACTCAACATTCAGAAAACTAAGATCATGGCATCTGGTCCCATCACTTCATGGGAAATAGATGGGGAAACAATGGAAATAGTGAGAGACTTTATTTTCTTTGGCTCCAAAATCACTGCAGATTGTGACTGCAGCCATGAAATTAAAAGACGCTTACTCCTTGGAAGAAAAGTTATGACCAACTTAGACAGCATATTAAAAAGCAGAGACATTACTTTGCCAACAAAGGTCCATCTAGTCAAAGCTATGGTTTTTCCTGTAGTCATATATGGATGTCTGAGTTGGACTATAAAGAAAGCTGAGTGCCGAAGAATTGATGCTTTTTGAACTGTGGTGTTGGAGAATACTGTTGAGAGTCCCTTGGACTGCAAGAAGATCCAATCATTCAATCCTAAAGCAAATCAGTCCTGAATATTCATTGGAAAGACTGATGCTGAAGCTGAAACTCCAACACTTTGGCCACCTGATGCAAAGAACTGACTCATTTGAAAAGACCCTGATACTGGGAAAGATTGACGCTGGAAGAGAAGGCAACAGCAGAGGATAAGATCATTGGATGGCATCACTGACTGGATGGACTTGAATTTGAGTAATCTCCAGGAATTGGTGATGGATATGGAAGCCTGGAGTGCTGCAGTCCATGGGGTCACAAAGAGTCAGACACAACTGAACGACTGAGCTGAACTGAACTGAACTATATCATAAATAGCTCGTCATCAGGAAAAGACTAGAGACGCCAAACCCTGGAGAACAGATATGAGAAGATAGTTCACTCCAATAGTTCAGCAAATGAAGCAACTTATTTAGACTTTTAACCTAAGCACCCTCAGTCATCTTTCATTGCCTGCTCAGGAAGAACATTAGTTGGTTTGAGGAATTCTTTAAACTGGTAGGTAGAGAAACCTTGCATTTCCTGCATACATTTGCTAAGCACTATGTACTCACACTGTTATAAGCTCTCTATGTATTATAACTCGTTTAATTCTCATAACAGCCTCATTTGACTTAGACAAATATAGCCAAGGTTACACAGCTAATAAATGATAGAAAGTGTGAAAGTGTTGTTTTCTCCATCATGTCCAATTCTTTGTGACCCCATGGACTGTAGTTCTCCATAGGGAATTCCATGACTCCTTTCTCCATGGAATTCTCCAAGCAAGAATACTGGTGTGGATTGCCATTCCCTGCTCCAGGGGATCTTCCCAACCTGGGGATCGAACCCAGGTCTCTGCATTGGAGGCAGATTCTTTACCATCTGAGTCACCAGGGAAGGCAGGGTTCAAATCCACACTGACCCCAAAAGGATGTTAAAATGATGCAGTTTTTATAGAAGTCTCACTTTCTTAGGTGTGGGTATGGGGGTGTAAAAATGATTAATTTACACTTTAAGACAACAAGGATGTATTGCCTGCATTCCAAACAGCTCTGCCTATGAGTAGATTATAGAGATGATTTCCAGACTCTTTGCATTTGTTGTGAAGCCAGTTACCATTCCTCAGAAACTGACAATGAGATTGCCTTAAGGAATGATCTGAACTTCATCCAGGTATAGCGGGTCCCAGGAACAGCCCTTGTCTGACAGAATGTAGCTGTGCTGTCAGTCAGCCTGTTGAGGCAGGTGGACCCTATTATGAGTTACAGAATTGAATAAAGGACTTACAGGAGAAGGTCACTCTTTCCTCCAGACAGAAGAGGGAGTATTTATCAAGTGGCTCTTTGGAGAGGTTTTCCTCTATTGCTTTCATTTTCCAGAGATTCTGTAAACCTTATGATTTGGAACAAAAAACAAGAGTAATTATGGTTTATATTCTTATTCATATTTCCTTTATAATATGGTCCTATATTCACATTTAATAACTGTAAGTAAAACTATCACACACACAGACCCTTTCTTTGACATAAGTGGAGTTCTCTTCCAAAGTGCTGGCAAGCCTTCTTATTCCTCTTACTGGAACCAAAGTGTTTTGGCCAGTATGTCTGAGTCTTTCAGCAGCATTATTTATAAGAGAATCACAGTTATTATTTTGGCTTATATTCCCAAAATATTTGCAGCAATTTCTGAGTGGGATATGCCTGCCCCTTGACTTGGAATACTAAAAAAGCCTCATGTGTTTCTTCTTAATGAATTCAATCAGTCCTGGAAACCTCAAGTATTAAATAAGTAAAGATCTCCCAGGGTTTTGTTAATTCACATTGTTTTCTAATGAAACAGTCAATTTTTCTGGTAATTAAAAAGTATACTTTTGGTATGGAAACCAAATCCTCACCAGGGATTGAATCCCTTCTATGACAGTTAAACAAGCTGTTGTCCAGCTTCTGACAACAGCCACAGGGGCTGGGAACTAATTTTCAAAAGAAGAATCTTCCCCCCATTTTTTTTTTGACAACTCATTTTTAGAATGTTCTTAAGCTGAAATTGTTTCCCTAGAGATCTTACCTTCATGAATATTCTTTCTTGATCTTCTCTGTGGGCTCCTCTTCCTTCACTAAGCTCATAAATTTAGGTGTTTCTCAGAAATCAATATACTTTTCTTATATCATACACAATCTGTGGTTTCAAGGCTTACCTACATAGTGATAGGTATGTCTCAAGCCCAGCCTTTTATGCTGAGCTCCAGGTCATATCTACCTGGCTACCTCACACTTTCCTCATGTTCGTGTTAACCCAAACTTGTTTTGCTCTTCCTTAGACTTTTGAATTTGGTGAATGATGCTACTACCATACACTCAGTATTCCTGATAAGCCAAGAAGTTGTCTTGGATTTCTCCCAGTCACAGTCCAGCAATCATATATCCCTTTTGATTTTGCCATATTAAAATCTCATGTATTTCTCTGTTTCCCCAACTCCACCACCAAAGGTCTTCATTGTTTCTTGACTGATAATTATATTGTCTCTTTGCTTTAGGATTCACCCCTCCAATGTTTCTCCTTAACTTCTTCATAGTGAACCACCTAACCTTTAAATTTCTTGACAGCATCTGCTCAGAATTCCTAAATGATTTTATCTTATGAGAGGATAATCCTAAATGCATTTGATGGCACTTACAATCATATAGACACACCCATTGGGATGGCTATGTATGATATATAAAGAACTCCTACAACTCAAAAAACATCCAGTCCAATTAAAGAAATAGGCAGACTTGAAAAAATACTTTCCAGAGAAAATATACGAAGAACAAGCAAGGAAAAGATGAAGAAAATCACTAATCATTAGGAAAATAAAATATAGGTCTGGTTAGTGGCAAGCCATAAATATTAAGGCTTCCCAGGTGACACTAGTGGTAAAGAACCTGCCTGCCAACGGAGGAAATATAACAGACTAGGGGTTTGTTCCCTTGGTCGGGAAGATCCCCTGGAGGAGGAAACGGCAACCCACTCCAGTATTCTTGCCTGGAAAATTCCTATGGACAGAGCAACCTGGAGTGCTACAGTCCATAGGGTCGCAAGAGTCAGACACGACTGAAGTGACTTAGCATAACACATCAACATTAAAACAGGAATCATTACCATTTGGGGAGGTTCGATGGCAGATGCATCTCATTTTAAACTGATGGCTTAAGTAATTGCAGCATTTGTTTTGTTTTGTCCCCAAGTAAGAACAGGGCTTGCTAGAGAAGAGAGTTTTTCTCTCTGTGAGAGGACAGTTTATTCCCTGCCTTCAGTGTAAGCTTCATAGGGTTGTGGGTAAGAAGCAAATTTCAAATGTGAGGAAGAAAAGTGGTTAATATTTAATGTATAAAATTAATTGCTGGAATTGAAATCTGTAGTCACTCGGTATGTTCAATTCCAGAAACTTCTGCCCTGTTTCTTAATTGTGGTACAATGAATGAGTTCAGTTTCCTAATAATGGACACCATTTGTGAAGTATATTTAAGTCTTAGAGTAAAACATCAAGCAAGCATGACAGTCATTATCTAATAATAATCATATTACTACTACTATTATTATTATCATCATTAGAAAGATCTGCAGTCGTAATGTGACTCTGCCAGTCATTGGCTCTGTAACTATAGCTTTATTATCTTCAAGGTTGTTTCATAATGTATTAAATTGGAATAAACAGTACCTGGACTGCAGACCTCACAGGATGTTTGGGAGGCAGTAACATTTGTTGAGCATGTGCTATGTGCCAAAGACTATTTGGTACCTTCCATAGATTATTTCATTTAACCTTCATAGTGCCCACATGAGCATGAATAGTAGTATTACCCTTATTTTGCAAATAAGAAAACTGAAGCTGAGAGAGATTAAATAATGTATCTGAGATCCCATGGCTTCTAAGTGGCAAAGCTAGGATTTGATTCCATACGAGGCTAAGTTATTCTACCTGTGGCAAGCACGTATACCTTTTCAGCTATAAGCTGTAGACCTACTTATACAAATATATGTACACGAAAAGAGCATTGAATCTCTCTTTCAGAGAAGAAGGGAGATTTTACAAATTCCTGTGGATTTCCTAAAAAAAAAAACTGATTTCACAAGCCAAAAGTAACAGAGTTAGCAGAATCTTTCGTAAGTATCATATAACCAAGGTGATGTCTATATAATACTAAAACCATCACCCATTATTTCCATAAATGTGCTTAATATCACAACATATTTAAAAGAAGTTTTCCACACAAAGAAGATATTCATTCATGTTATTCATGTGCTATTCAACTTTCACATAATGGAAACAATGTTTTATACAATCTTGTCCATGAGCTTAAAAATCCTTGCTTTTATATGCCTTCATTTATAAAATGCTGATGGGGGAAATTCACCTACTGTCATCCAACACTGTTTTGCATTTTATTCAAACCAAAGATTTTTAGGAAGAACATCCATCTTTCCTAGAATTAGCTGGTTATCCTTGAAGACACACTCTAATTTTTTCCGTTTCTTGTATTTCCTAAATATTTTCTGTCCGCACATAGTATTTCTTTAACCAAAGTAATGCTCCATACTTTGGTGTTGGCACTAACGAAATTCTAAATACTTTCCTCGTGATTATATATTCTAAAATATACTATACTGGCCCTAGGCTACAGAAATTTTGTTTTACATATTGGAAAGAGTGGTAATGAGGGTGGAGAAATTTTAAAAGACTAATCTCTGAGAAGAAACTGATCAATGCTAAGAGTGGGCAGATGCTATTCCAAATCCCTAATTTTGAGACAGTTTAAACATCAAAGTGTTTTTACATTTCATTTAGTTTTATTCAGTATTAACACAAACTATTCCATTAATTTAAAGAGCTGTTAGAACTCTTAAAGAGTTTTAAAATATGACTGAAATTTCCTCTGAGAGGAGAAATGCTTTATATGTGATCCAACTAATGCCTTCCAGTCAATTTACTTCCTAATATTTAAAATGTGGAAATAGCTGAATAGACAGACTTAAATGAAGAGCAGCAATGAAAAGAGAAATTGGTTCTTGAGTCTTACCACCCCTCCACCCACTCACACACACACACACAACAGGTACACAGCAAAAGAATTTAGATTTAAAAATCTGTGTGCAAACACAACACAAAATAAAATAGAAGGGAAATAACTCTGTATGATTAGTTCATATGATTAGTATAAGCTTTCATGTTTTCTTGAACAAAATAGGAGACATATTATATCACAGTAACTATTAAAACATAAGAATTTTATGTCAGGAAAAATAATTCGAGAAAGTGCAATTCAAAGGGTAAATTTAGAAAATTTCATCTTGGAATTCTTGCAAACCTGAAACCTTTGCAATCTTTGGATAAATAAAAATGTGACTATGTTAGAAATCTTATTTCAGAGCATAAAAGGGTCAAATATAATCATTTGGTTTCAGTTTTCCTTTTGGATGAGAGCCAGTGGAATCAACTGTAGTGATATTGAGTCGTGCTGTTAATCACACACTTCTCTTATTTTCAGGTCTGCCTGGAAACAACTGTGACAGACAGATAGGGCTGGCACAGAGAGATCAGAAATGAGAGAGCCATTTCCAAGCAAAGACCTAGATGAGCCTCAGAGAAGGAGCCATGGACAGACTGCAGAAGTGTTTGAAGCTAAAAAACAGTGCATTTATTTTTAGCGGAGAAAGAAACAGTCTTTCACAAAACTCCCTACCATAAGCCTTTGAATAAATGGTAATTGTTTATGTACTTGCCAACAGATTCTTTAAGCCTAAATCCTAAAATTGTTTTTAAACATCCACAATGTACCTAGGTTAGAGGGAATGGTGATGGAGGGAAGTGGGACACACAAAAGCGTAAAGGTACTAATCATGTCATATTTCTCGTATGGTACTGTTGGATTTTTTAAAGAAACTTACATAAGCACACAGTGAAGCTTTCCTGGTAACTCAGTAGGTAAAGAACCACCTGCAACGTAGGAGACCTGGGTTTGATCCCTGGGTTGGGAAGATCCCCTGAAGGAGGGCGTGGCAACCCACTCTAGTATACTTGCCTGGAGAATCCCCAAGGACAGAGGAGCCTGGCAGGCTGCCATCCATGGAGTCGCAAAGGGTCAGACACGACTGAGCGACTAAGCACAGTCCATGCACATGGCATGCTCACTTTCAAGGATATATTTCTTGATAAAACTTTTTAGCATTAGGAGATGCCATTTAGTGTGCTAATATGATTCTAAGCACCTCAGTTATCTGTTAACATACCTTAAAACTATTATAAGAAGTATTTTATTTATGTACACATAGAGCTGTATCACACTCTTCTTAAACGATGTAACATTAAGTTATTTTTCCAGCGACTTTAAGACTAGAATTTTGTCCTATGAAAAATGAAGGAAATTGCCAGAGGAGAGTCAGGAAAAGTAAATCTGAGTAGAAATTTTCCTTTCCCTCCTGAAATATCTGTTATTCCCATAAAATGGCTCCATAACAATAGTTCTGTAAAGAAATTTATGTGGAGATAGACTAAGATGGTTAGAAAATATATCTTTATGGAATTCTCCCCCATTCAGTCTCGCCTCTATCTTCAGCATGCTACCAAGTTTGGTATCAGGAGCACATTGTTTACAGCAATTATTTTTTAATAGAAAGAAGGAAGGGTTGGGGGAGAAATCCCTAAAGTTTTGAAGGCAAATTCCAAAGTTTCCGTTTTAACTTCATATATTCATTTGAAAATTAATGGCTTTTTGCTAATGCTGCATCTTTTGGAATTCATTCAGAAAGGCTTTAAAAAATGGAAATACTGGCAGATTGTGAACCTCAGTGGTACCAATGGTCCACTGTAACACTTGATTACATAAAGCACGTTGCTATAGTAATAAATATCCCTGTGGCCATGTTTAAAAATATTTAAAAACTGTGTAAAAACACACACACACATATTTGTCTGAAGGGCAGACCAAAATAAAATATCAAAATACTTAGTGGGACAGTCTATTGTACGTGTGTCCCTTTTATCTTGTCTGATGTTTGGACTCAGATTATCCTAGTCTCTTAGCTATAACCTTAAAACTGTTTAAGGTTCCCTGCCAGAAAGAAGTGAGTTATCTTTCAAGTGGTAGCTTCCATTTAGTTCACTTTCTCAAAGGACGAATATAGAATCTATGCTCAATAACTATGAGGAGCCATTACATTGGAGGAGTGAGAAGCAGGTACCTGGGATAGCAAAGATAATTCATAATAGACAGTGGGCTCATCTTAGGTCTTGGTACTTCCAGGTTGATTTTTATTTTTTTTTTTTATAACAGGAAGCTAGACTACAGAAGATATGGCTGATTCATGTCAATGTATGACAAAACCCACTACAATATTGTAAAGTAATTAGCCTCCAACTAATAAAAATAAATGAAAAAAAAGAGGAATAAAAAAAAAAAAAGAAGATGTGAAATGATCCATTCAGATTAACCTTGAGATTCTGCTCAAAGTGAGTAGGATTGTATGGAATAGAATGGTGGACTCTTAGTATTATACAAAATGTGTCTACAGTGTATGTGTTTCTGTCTGATTTTAGGTCTAGTCCCAATAAATATATTATACTGTCCACAAAAAGTCATAATAAAACACTCTTCCAGCACCACATGGCTCAAAGCACCTTGAAGAACCTGGGCATCCACTTGAAAGAACCTATTATGTAGCGCTTACTAGCTTCTGGTCCAGCAAACCAAGAAAGGAAGATCATTCTACCAACTGTATCAAATGCACATTTGAGTAAATTCATGAGATTGAGAATAGGACAAGAACAGAGGAAGAAAAATCCTAGCATAAATAGGCTGGGGAAGGAAACAGTGGCAGCAAAAATCAACAAAGTCTGAGTGATAAGAGACAGGAAATCTGTACTGGATCAGAACTGAAAAATGTTCTTACCATCCAACCTGTTTTCATCAGTTTCCCTAGTGAGGAGGGATTGAGGATTTTATCATTTGTAATCTATTATATATAAACATGCCTTAGTTAGCTATGTGACAAGTATATATAGTTATAATCCCAAAGTACTTATTAAATTATTTTTATGCATCTTTTTGTTGCCTTCTCAAAGTCTGTAGTTAAAGAATCATTCTGGCTATTAGCCTAGGGCTCCCACCTGGTTATTGCAGCCAGAGTGAACATCCCTATTACCTCAACAAATTCTGTCCTTAACTAAGGCACATCATGTTCTAAACACAAAAGGAAATCAAATTCTAGGATCCATCTTTTCAAGTGATCAAAGTTTATCTGTCAAATATTTTCTCAGTTTCCAAAGAATGATGGCCATTTGCACTAATAAAAAAACACACTTCTGGACTAGTGGATAGGGAAGAAAATTAGGCTAAATCCAAATTCCTGAAAGATGCTCTGTGATCTTTTCCAGCCTCATCTCTATATTGTAGCCATTCCAACTGGTCATGCGCCAGAGACTTTTGTACCTCAGCACTATTGCCTACACTGCCACTTCCATCCAGACTGGCTTGAACTTCCTTGTCTATTTGGCAAATACTGATTTTTAAAGATTTGAGCTTTACATGTCCCCATTCACTCTCAGTAGAATTGTGCTTTATCTCCTTTGTGCCTCAGCTACCCTATATCACCAGTTAATTTTTCTTGCTTTTTTTTTTTCTATCAACTGTCAGTTGGTTTTTCTCACTAGATTCTATCCCGAGCAGGTTATAAGCTCCTTAAAAGTAGTAATTGTGTCATATATCTTCATGACCCTTGAAAGTGTTTGTTGCTCAGTCATGTCCAACTCTTTTGTGACCCCATGGACTATAGCCCACCAGACTCCTCTGTCCATGGAATTCTCCAGGCAAGAATACTGAAGTGGGTTGCCATTCCGTTCTCCAGGGGATCTTCTCGACCCAGTGATTGAACCCGGTCTCCTGCATTGCAGGCAGATACGTTAACATCTGAGCCACCAGGGAAACCCTCTTGACACTTGGTCTTAGAATATTGCCTAGAACATAGTGGGCACGCCAGCCACTCTTTATTATTCATTCATTCATTCATTCAATAAATATCTAAACATGGAATTTTAGTTAGGTCATAATTATTCTGTCCAGGTACATATGAATAAAAGCACTTACTCATGGAAAGATTTTACAGGCATTCAGTAAGTACTATGTTCAGTGACTAAGTCAGGAATGGTTGGACATGATAACATGTGATAATAAGCTTATCTACCTCACAATTATTTGTCAACTTGTTAAAAATCCATATTCCTGAGCCCCACCTCAAACATACTCAGAGTCTCTAGACATAAAGTTCAGAAATCTGTAATTATAAAAGGAACTCGTGTGATTTATATACATCCTAAAATTTGAATCATTGGATTCCAAAGAGGGCAGATTTCAGAATTTGATGGATCTGAGAAGGGTTCCAGTTCTACCATTTATTAACTATATAACCTTGAAAAAGTCAATTAGACTCTTGAGGCCTCAGTTTTCTTACACAGAAAATTAATATAGTAACGTCTCCTCATTGGGTGACTGAGATAGTTATAACATTAGATATGTTAAAGCACCTAGCACTGTGCCCATTACATAGAAGTTCCTGGTAATATCAGTTCCTTTCTTGCCTTCCTCCTCCAGTCTCGCTTTGCTCCTCAAGGTCTCCTCAACAATCAGAATATGTGAAAATAACCACTACACATGTCCTGTAGTCAGCCTCCATGCAGAATCCAAACAATTTTGACATCATCACAATAATTTTGAATATGACTGCTTGAATTCCATGCATGTGCTAAATATTCATTTTGCTTTTTCATCTCATGGATCTCTTTAGACTTCGATGCGGGTTATATTAAATTTTTACTTTGGCAGAAATAGATATCCCCTTTCTAAAGTATGCCAGGACTTGCAATCATGTGACAGAAGCTACAGGCATTTGTTGTTGTTGCTGCTGTTTTGTTGCTAAGTGGTGTCCGACTCTTTTGCGACCGCATGTATTGTAGCCTGCCAGGCTCCTTTATCCATGGGATTGTTCAGGCAAGAATACTGGGATGGATTGTCATTTCCTTCTCCAGGGGATCTTCTTCACCCAGGGATCAATCCTACATCTCCTGCATCAGCAGGGGCGGATTCTTTACCACTGAGCCACCAGGGAAGCCTCATAGCCATTTGTTATTTGGGGGACTGGTCTGGCAAATTAACTTTCCTCCTCTTCCTTGGAATAACAAGTATTTCTATGATCTTTCATAATATTGCCACTGTTGTTGCAAGAATCTTATTTCACAATATGGAAGAGTCTGTTCCGTTTCTATACCTCAAAAAATACTCTTACCATTATTTTGCCTTTTAAAAAAAAGTATAGGGGCTGTATTCACTTTTAAATTGTTGAAAAAGATAAAATAGATACAATTCAGAATTCCATACTGAATTTTTTCATGTTCTTAGTAAGGTAAGAGGAATTTAAAGGTGCTGAAAGAGAATCCTAAATATGAGTTGGAGTTCTAATGTGCTGCTGCAGACAGATAGCTATTCACAATCAGGTCTTATCTGACTTTTGATGATGGTATTGCATCACTGGTTTCTATAAATTAGGTTCTCTGTTAAAGTAGCATTTGTATGAATACTCATGTAAGATACACCAAATATATGATATGAACTGTTAGAAAATTGTAGTGCTGACTCTGATGGGGAAAATAAACCTTGTTATAAGGGAAGCAAATACACAATGAAACACAAGAGAAACAAGGCATTCTATTTGGCCCTTTAATACTTTCAAATGATAGCTATTATTCAACTAGTTCTAAAGGAAAAGTATATATCATGTCTTGCCTTACATTTAAAATTCAAAGATCTGGAGTTTTTCCTCTACTATGTTCTTTCCTCAGCTTCTTCACTCTTAAGTTAGCTTCTAAACCAGATTCCATCGATACTCATGCAAACATTTGCCAGTTGCTGTGCAACTGTTTCACCTAATTGTGGATTCTCTGTAGTCCACTTCCATTCAGCCTATCCTTTTCATCAGTAAAATAACATTTCCCTTTATAATAACATGCTTTTGAGAAAAGTAATATCCAGTTAATAGAAAATTGGTCTCAGAAGAACTGAATATGAAAAACACTGTTTATTTCTGGTTAGAGGCATGTACACTTATTTTATAATTTCAAATATAAATCTACGCTTGCTAGAAGACCATTCCAGTAGAGGACTCCAACTTGCTTTTATGTGTTATGGAGGGAAAATCCGCAAGAGGTTTTTGAAGACTGACTTGCAACATTACACTTAAAGTGTAGAGTTTTCTCCTGACATGACTATGCAAGTATGGATCTAACTACCTGTTTGGTTGTCCTAGAGTCCAGCTCAGTTTAAGGATCTGCCTTTCTCTAACTACACAAACTCATTTTAATCCATTTATTTCATCTTTTAGCTTCTTCCCTAGCATATTCTCCAATGTTAATTATTTTAAGCCATCCCCAGTCCAACTATATCCCTCAATCTTGAAACTTTTATTACTTTTTTCTGATTTATGTAAATAATACATGCTTATTGTAAACAAAGAAAAATAGAAAAACAAAAGAAGGACAAAGTTTAATTCATCATTACTGATTTTACCATCCAGATAATATTTATACTACTATTAATCCTTTGGTATACTTCCCTTCAGTCTTTATTCTAAAATATACAATACATACTATGCACACCCATATATTTTGTATTGTATATATTTTTGCATCCTGTCTTGAAATATTTTAAGAATTTTTTTGTTAGGAAATACCTTCCAAAACATTTTTTTTCATTGTATAATATTACAGTATATGAATATACCATAATTTATTGAGAAATAGGATAATACTGTGATGACCATTCTTATGCATCTGTTTTTGGGGGCAAATGTGATTATTATTTCTTTGGAATATTTTTCTAGAATCAAATCACTGATCAAAAAATATAGCTTTTAAAGGTTCTTAATCCTTATTGGCAAATTTTCTCTAGTTTTACCTAATTTACAGTCTTCTAGCTGGTATAAAAGTACCAGTTTCACTCTACTTCATCAACATTGGATGTTATCCTTTCTCTAAAAATCTTTGTCATTTTTTTTTTCCAGTGGGGTCTTAATTCCTTTAACATACTTGAATTGAGTTCATTAAATATTTTAATGTGTTTTGGGTCCAACTTTAGCATATTCCCTTTGCCCATTTTTATACATTTCTATATTCATCTCTTGTTAATTTATAAGAATTATTCATGTATCAAAGGTCTTAATATTCTATTTAAAGAGTGACCTAACCTCTTTGAAAGTATCAAGGTCATGAAGTGGCCAGCCATGCCAGATTCCCTGGGTCTGAGGGGCACTCTCAGGACATGACAATTTCAGGGCTAAAAGCAGGAAACAGAAATCAGGGTAAGTAAGGATGAATTGGTCACCCTAACTAAGGAACTATTCTGTAGTAAGGGAGACTAAATGCAATTAAATGAAACGTGATCTTGAAGCAGGAAAAATAAAGGTTTACTGTCATGTAGGGAGAAAACTGGTGAAACTTGACTGGTCTGTAGACTAAAGATTAATATGATCAAGACAGTATGGTACTGGCACAAAGACAGAAATATAGATCAATGGAATAAAATAGAAAGCCCAGAGATAAATCCATGCACCTATGGACACCTTATCTTTGACAAAGGAGGCAAGAATATACAATGGAGAAAAGACAATCTCTTTAACAAGTGGTGCTGGGAAAACTGGTCAACCACTTATAAAAGAATGAAACTAGAACATTTTCTAACACCAAACACAAAAATAAACTCAAACTGGATTAAAGATCTAAACTTAAGACCAGAAACTATAAAACTCCTAGAGGAGAACATAGGCAAAACACTCTCCGATATAAATCACAGCAAGATCCTCTATGACCCACCTCCCAGAATATTGGAAATAAAAGCAAAACTAAACAAATGGGACCTAATGAAACTTAAAGACTTTTGCACAACAAAGGAAACTATAAGCAAGGTGAAAAGACAGGCCTCAGAATGGGAGAAAATAATAGCAAACGAAGCAACTGACAAAGAATTAATCTCAAAAATATACTAGAAGCTCCTGCAGCTCAATTCCAGAAAAATAAATGACCCAATCAAAAAATGGGTCAAAGAACTAAACAGACATTTCTCCAAAGAAGATGTGCAGATGGCTAACAAACACATGAAAAGATGCTCATCATCACTCATTATCAGAGAACTGCAAATCAAAACCACAATGAGGTACCATTACACGCCAGTCAGGATGACTGCTATCCAAAAGTCTACAAGCAATAAATGCTGGAGAGGGTGTGGAGAAAAGGGAACCCTCTTACACTGTTGGTGGGAATGCAAACTAATACAGCCACTATGGAGAACAGTGTGGAGATTCCTTAAAAAACTGGAAATAGATCTGCCATCAGTTCAGTTCAGTCGCTCAGTTGTGTCCGACTCCTTGTGACCCCATGAATCGCAGCATGCCAGGCCTCCCTGTCCATCACCAACTCCCAGAGTTTACCCAAACTCATGTCCATCAAGTCGGTTATGCCATCCATCCATCTCATCCTCTGTCGTCCCCTTCTCCTCCTGCCCCCAATCCCTCCCAGCATCAGGGTCTTTTCCAATGAGTCAACTCTTTGCAAGAGATGGCCAAAGTATTGGAGTTTCAGCTCCAGCATCAGTTCTTCCAATGAACACCCAGGACTGATCTCATTTAGGATGGACTGGTTGGATCTCCTTGCAGTCCAAGGGACTCTCAAGAGTCTTCTCCAACACCACAGTTCAAAAGCATCAATTCTTCGGTGCTCAGCTTTCTTCACAGTCCAACTGTCACATCCATACATGACCACTGGAAAAACCATATCCTTGACTAGATGGACCTTTGTTGGCAAAATAATGTCTCTGCTTTTTAATATGCTATCTAGGTTGGTCATGACTTTCCTTCCAAGGAGTAAGCGTCTTTTAATTTCATGGCTGCAGTCACCATCTGCAGTGATTTTGGAGCTCCCAAAAATAAAGTCTGCCACTGTTTCCACTGTTAACCCATCTATTTGCCATGAAGTGATGGGACCAGATGCCATGATCTTAGTTCTCTGAATGCTGAACTTTAAGCCAACTTTTTCACTCTCCTCTTTCACTTTCATCAAGAGGCTTTTTAGTTCCTCTTCACTTTCTGCCATAAGGGTGGTGTCATCTGCATATCTGAGGTTATTGATATTTCTCCCAGCAATCTTGATTTCAGCTTTTGCTTCTTCCAGCCATACGACCCAGCAATCCCACTGCTGGGCATACACACCAAGGAAACCAGAATTGAAAGAGACACATGTACCCCAATGATCATCGCAACACTGTTTACAATAGCTAGGACATGGAAGCAACCTAGATGTCCATCAGCAGATGAATGAATAAGAAAGCTGTGGTACATATACACAATGGAATATTACTCAACCATTACAAAGAATGCATTTGAATCAGTTCTAATGAGGTGGGTGAAACTGGAGCCTATTATACAGAGTGAAGTAAGTCAGAAAGAAAAATACCAATACAGTATACTAACGTACATATATGGAATTTAGAAAGATGGTAATGATGACCCTATATGCGAGACAGCAAAAGAGACACAGATGTAAAGAACAGTCTTTTGGACTCTGTGGGAGAAGGCAAGAGTGGGATGATTTGAGAGGGTAGCATTGAAACGTGTATGTTACCATATGTGAAGTGGATCACCGGTCCAGGTTCAATGCTTGAGACAGCGTACTCAAGGCTGGTGCACTCGGATGACCCTGGGGGATGTGATGGGGAGGGAAATGGGGGGGGGCGGTTCTGAATGGGGACACATGTGCACCCGTGGCTGATTCATGTCGCTATTTGGCAAAAACCACTACAATATTGTAATTAGCCTCCAATTAAAATTAGTAAATTAGTTTTAAAAAAGAATAATACCATATGAATATTAATTTCCTGATTTTGATAATTGAACTGTGGCTATGGAAAAGAATATCTTTGTTTTTAGGAAATACACACTGAAGTGTTTATGGATAAAGAGACATAATGTCTGAAAATTATTCTCAAACAGTTGGGAGAGAGTAAGAGAATATAATAAAGTTAACATAGTAAAATGTAATGTTAGTGATTGGGGAACATAGAGGGAAGGGTATTTGGAAAATCTTCACACTATGTTTTGTAACTTTTTATAAGTCTGTAATTATTTCAACATAAAATGCTTTATAAAAAGAGATTAATTGCCTGCTATGCACTACAAATATTTTCCCCAGTTTTTCATTTATATCTTCACTTGTTTATATTGTGTGACATTTGTATTTCTTTTTTATTTTACTACTTGCAAATTTTACATCATTCTTCTTTCTGTTTTTCTGAAATACTTCAAGTCCTAGAGAGCAGGCATGAACAGTGTCTGAAACTTCTTGCTGCCCAATATATACTTGATAAATAAATTAATAAGTTAATTTCACTCACCTCTAAAGAATATACATTTTTACATATAATTACTTCTAAATAGTTAGGACCCGAAAGATGATATATTCACAGTTAAATATTTTTATAAACCCATTAATATTATGTATTGGAATTTACTTTGGTTGTACACCATGAGGTAGAGATAAATTTATTCTGTCCTCAAGACTAGTAGTTTTAGCACTATTTGTAAAGCAGATCTTATTTATGGAGTTTTGAAATACACTGAATCATATACTGAATTTCATCATATACCACTTTTATCATATACTGACTTTTATACTCTTATGAAAATCTGTAGTAGAAGCTTATATTGTTTCAGTAGCCACTTGCTTGAAATGGTTTTCTCCTGAGAAGGAGGGAGGGAGGAAGAAAAAATGAAAGGAAAAGGAATTATTGAGAACGTCAACTTTATCCAGAGTTGGCATGGTTACAGCTTGATTAGCAGTTTTCTGACCAGGCAATTTAACTAACCCTTTTTCTGCATTAATTTTCTCCTCTGTATAAAATGGATAATAAGTAGTACCTACTTAACAGGACTGATAGAGAATAAAATGAGTTAATATACCTAAAATAATTAGACTGATACGCATAGTAAGCATTGTGAAGGATCTGCTACATCATTACTCCTGTGAGTGAGTGAAAGTCGCTCAGTCCGTCTGACTCTTTGGGATCCCATGGACTATATAGTCCATGGAGAACTATATAGTTCTCCAGGCCAGAATACTGGAGTGGGTAGCCTTTCCCTTCTCCAGGGGATCCTCCCAATCCAGGGATTGAACCCAGGGCGCCCACATTTCAGGCAGACTCTTTACCAGCTGAGCAACCAAGAAAGCCCTGAGTTCCTGTACTTTTATTTAAGAATGGTATATGTATTTTCTTCTTGCTCCTTTAGTTCCACATTGTTTCCTCCCACTTTCTGTACTTTAAATTTATGTCCTTGACTCTCTGTTCTCCATTAAAATGTTCACATCCTTGAAAACAGGCTCCTCCGTCAAGGCCTCAAATACCATTTTAGGCAGATGATGAAGAAATCTAAAACTCTAGCTCTGACTTTTTTCTTCAACTCTAGCTTCAACAGACTTAATTCTAACTCCAACAGATCTCTGGATAGCTCCAAAATGGTCCTACCAAGATCTCAATATAGTGTGTCACAGATTGAGCTAGTTGTCTTCCTTTTGCCATTGGACAGTGACATAATTTCTTAATCATTCAGACTTGAAATTTCATCTGTATCTCCTCCCTTCCCAATCTAAGAAGTTTTTAGATCTTCTTGATTTCTTTTAATAATGATTCTCTTATTTAGCTTTTCTGTTTTTCCTACCACAGTTCACGATATGCTTATTTCAACACTTAAACCAGACTTATCCTTCAAACTTCCTCTCTTTCCAATCTTAGCATCTGATGTTGATCAGTCTTCTTAAAATGGGAATTTAAAACATAATCATTTATGTTTAAAATTATTTAATTAGTTTTCTATTACCCATAGATTAAATTTAAATAATAAAACATAATCTCCATGAGGGGAAGAATTTTCAAGCACTTTTTTGCTGATGTAATTTAGTGTCTAGAAGAGTTCCTGGTACATAGTAGGTGACACAGTAAGTGCTTACTGAATGACTGAGTGAATTTATCCTGGCATTCAGAGACTTCCGTCATTGCCCTCAACCTCACTACAAATGCACAAACCTCTGATGAATCTACTCCTTTCCCCTAAATATAGTTCACCTATCTTCCTTGTGTCCAGTTACTATTAGTTTCCTGCTCTCTATTTCTAAGCATACTATCTTTCTCTTCTCCACCTATGTAAATCCCCTTGACTTTTCAAGGCCCAGCTAAATGGGATGGTCTTGGTTAAGCTATATTGATTAATTAGAAATATGCTAAACTCCAGCACTGTAAAAAGTCTATATCATTGCAGCCTTACATTGTTTATTTTTTACTGGGCAAATGCTTCCTCTCCCATAATCAGATATATTCTATTTGAGGGTATGCATACTCCTTGGATGTTTCTGCAAGAAAAGAGCTCTACTAACTCTAACTAACAAATATTTTCTTTTTATACTCAAAAAACTTAGATACATTTTAGTGATAATTCATTTAATACAGCATTCAAATATTGACTCAGCATCGTGAACAAAAACTATTTTTAATCCTTAAATAATTTAAGGGGAAATGGAGACACAAATTTTGATCAGTAATCAAAAATAGAAATACTATAGGAATAGAATACTGTAGAAATTATTAAGGTTAAGAATGTATATCTTCCCTTGGCACTGGATTTCTAGGAGGTTTCCAGAAAGTTGTGGCTGTTTGTTACAAAAGTGAGGAAGGGGGCTAGTTACAATGGCTATTTGGCATGTGACACATGAACTAGGTGACCAAAGTTAATATAAATAGTAACAAAATATATCAGCATTATGTATGCTCAATATTATGCCCTGAGAAAGGCACAATATCACTTCAGTGGTATTTTAGCTGAATATACAAACTTTGAATCATGAGAATACATAACACAAAGCCAAATTTGGGGAAATTTACAAAATCATTGACCAGTGCTCTTCAAAAGTATCAAAATCATGAAAGATGAAAGAAGACAGGGAATGCCACAGATGTCAGGAGACTAAAGAGATATAGCAATTTATTTAATATCTCAGTTGATTAACTACTGTTGTTGTTGTTTAGCTGCTCAGTCATGTCCAACTCTTTGAGACCCCATGGATGCAGCATGCCAGACTTCCCCGTCTTCCCCAAGGCTTGCTTAAACTCATGTCCATTGAGTCAGTGATGCCATCTAACCATCTTGTCCTCTGTCATCCCCTTCTCATGCTGCCTTCAATCTTTCCCAGCATCAGGGTCTTTTCTAATGAGTCGACTCTTCCCATCAGGTGGCCAAAGTATCAGAGCTTCAGCTTCAGCCATCAATCCTTCCAATGAAGGATTTCTTTAAGATTGACTGGTTGCATCTCCTTGCAGTCCAAGGGACTCTCAAGAGTCTTCTCCAATACCACAGTTCAAAAGCATCAATTCTTTGGCACTTAGCTTTCTTTATGGTCCAACTCACATCCATAGATGACTACTGGAAAAACCATAGCTTTGACTAGATGGACCTTTGTGAACAAATTAATGTCTCTGCTTTTTAATATGCTGTCTAGGTTTGTCATGGCTCTTCTTCCAAGGAGCAAACGTCTTTTAATTTCATGGCTGCGGTCACCATCTGTGGTGATTTTGGAGCCCAAGAAATTAAAGTCTGTCACTGTTTCTATTGTTTCCCCATTTCTATTGTTTCCCCATCTATATGCCATGGAGTGATGGGACCAGATGCCATGATCTTAGTTTTTTGAATGTTGAGTAGTTTTTTTTTCCATTTATTTTTATTTATTATTAGTAATGGAAGATGCCTTTGTGGAAGGGTGATTAACTCTGGATGGTGTACAGATTAGACAATATCATTTCTCCAGGATACAATATTCACTGTATACAGCAGTCATTCATTAAACAGACATACCAACTAGTATTTGAGATGCTGAAAATACAATGATGAGCAAGATAATAGATCCCTGGCCTCCTGGAATTTCCAGTCTTATTAATGAGGAAGATAAATCAGAATTTTTTTTTTTTTTTGGCAAATCTTAGAAGTAGACTTCTCAGTATGAAAATGGTGTTGAGAGAATGGGACTTAGATCGAAAAAGAAACGTCACAAACCTTGGAGAAGGTATTCAAACTTTTGATGCATAATTGCAGAACATTAGTCCATGATTGTATAGGAGAGAAGAGCAGAAGGCAGAAAAGTGGATTACAGGAAAGAAAAATCAGTAGAAAATAATACGGGGGACCGATTGAAAGAATGAAGGCGAGAAAAGTAATTAATGAGAACATTTGCGGTTAGTTTGTAGTATGATTTAGGCCACAAGCATAGCTGCAAAAAAAAAAAAAAAAGCAAGAGAATTGGAGAGTGAAGGACTCTGCTGAGTTATAGATTTTAGAACGTGTGTATGAAGAGGACAGAAAAAGGGGGATGGGAGACAGCAAGAGAGAAAACATCAAATGGGAGAAAACATCAAGTTGGGGACTGCTGAAAAAGGAAACGGTACACGGATACTTGGGAGGAAGGATACTAGTCACCTACAAACCCCGGGAATGCGTGGGAAGCCGGAGTGTCTGGGCGGTGCCGGTGGCTGCGAGCTCGCCCCAGGGCGCGGGGGCTTGCGGACTGGGGCGCCCCAGCTAGGCGCGTGGTAGGGGGAAGGTTGCGGGGTAGAGGGGGAGGTGTGCACTGTGTTTGGTGATGTCATTGCAAGTCAGGGAGCGGTGAAATTTAACACCGGCCGGATTTGCTGGGCTCCTCTTCTTCCAGGGGAAGCAGCCGGCGGCAGTCCACGCCGAGCGCCTGCAGTTGCCACCGGCCAGCTCGCACGGACAAGATTTCCGAAGTGGGTGTGTGTGCTTGTCTGACAAATGTTCCAGCGCGGGTTGTTTCCAAGGACTTCCTCCCCCACTTCATCTCCTGCCCTCCCCCCACTCCTTTCTCCTCCCAGGCCCAAAGCGGAGGACTCCACTGGAGTCACGGAGTCGCCTTTGAACCGCAAGTGAACTAGAGGGCTGCGCTCGCAGCCGAGCTCCCGCTGCTGCCGGCGTCCCGCAGCCCGCCAGTGAGGTGTCCCTCCTTGCCCGCCCTCCCAGGGGAGCGCTCCCCCCGGGCCTGTCCGCTGCCGAGCTGGGGCCCTGGGCAGCCTAGCCGTCTACCCGCCCGGTGCTATTTCTCTGCTCTTCTTCCATCTGCCCCTCCCTTTTTGGTTATTGAGGTTTTAGAGCATCGTTTTCATGTGATTTTTTTTTTTTTTTCCTTTTTCATGGACAGTACCTGTACACTTAGCAGTTCGGAGTTGGCTTCTGTTTTCCGTTAGCGCCCCGCTGTACGGACAAATGCATACAAATGCATTTAGGAGCCCACAGGACAAGGCGTGGACAGGTCTCCCACACGGCAAAATCGTAAGTAGCCCACCCGCGGGGCAGGGGTTAGACCGGCCGCTCTCCCCACCCCCTGGATCTGCTGAGCTGGTTGGCGATTTGCGCCCCAGCTACTTGGCACTTTTTTTTTTTTTTTGAAGTTGGGAGCCGGCGAACAGCCGCAGCATCTCCCCTTGTCTCTTCAATTTGTAAAATACCGTGCTTGAAAGGAAGCCTCCTGCCAGCGGGTCTCTCAGACAGTTTATGCTAAAGAGATCCTGCGGCTCGCGAGGAACAGCTCGCTGGCTCACGTCCCGAGGCCGGTGGTAGCGGCTTTTGCAGCCCTGGAGCTGGACTCTGACGCCCGCCCGGGCTCCAGCTCCCATTGCCCTTGCGCCTTCCTTCCGTTCTTCTCCCTCAGGGTCCTGGCTGAGGTCTTGTTTGCCCTCGGTGCTCCTCGGGCATCCAGCCTGGGAACTGCTGGGATGCTCGCGGTCCCCCGGGCTCTGTGCGCGGAGCCTGAACCATGCGGCAGGGTTGCCGAATGGGGGAGAGGGTGCCCACAGAACCTCGGACACCAGGGAGCTCCTGGAATCATGAGACACAGAGGCAGTTGCCTCGTGTCGTTAGGAGGCCAACAAACGTGCTGCCCATCTGGGGCCCAGGCTGCCCCCTGCTCCCTGGAGTGTCATTGGGGAAGGGGCTGGACCCCGGGGGGAGGGTGGGGGGCCCCGGGGCTGTTGCTCCCAGGGAGTGATCTCACCGACCCTCCCAGGCACTCCATCTGCACTTTGGGCATTGTTATCGGCTCCCACTGCCTCAGTGGGAGAAGAGCGTGGATGAGGGGTAGGGGGCGCGTGGCCTTGGCTGGCTGTCCTGGCCCTTCTTGGTAGATGTCAGTAGGTTATCGAAGTTTGGTTTTGGCCTCAGGAGCAGGAGAGACGAAGGCGGCTGTGGTCTCTCTGCTACTAGGCTGCAACGCGGGAGAGTAGGAAGGAGGAGGGCAGGGGGGCAGAACTGAGACTGCCAGCTAAGGGCAGGCGGAGGCGGAGTGCAGAGAAAGACCGCCTTGTGGCAGTGTTTGTATGAACATGTGCTTCCCAGCCGCTGGCAGCCGAGTCTGGCTAGGGCTCGCGCACTCTCTCCTTCGACCTCTGGGAGCCTGGGCGGGCAGCCGGCTTCCCCACTGACAAGGATGCACATACCCACGCGCCTGCTGCAGAATAAATCAGTGAGCGGGAAAGCTCAAAACCTCAGCCACCACGTGCGTGCATGCTGGGGTGTGCCCGGGTCCCCCGGGGCGAGGGGGCGGGCGGGATCCCTGACACTTCTCCTCCAGGGTCCGAGGCCGCCGGACCCAGAGCGGCTCACACAGGTCTCATCAGTTTTCCAGACAGGTTTCTCGCCACTTCTCTCGGTGAAAGCACCTTGCATGGCCCTGCCTTGGAAAGCAGGGTGGGGAGAGCAGCGGGCCCTGAGGACCGCTGGACCAGGGTGAGTGGAATGGTAGAATCAGACTTGGGTCTCTGAGGCTCCAGAGCCACCTGAGAGATTGGATGAGGTCCTCCACTTCCTGTCCCGCGGCTACAGCGCCCCCATCCAGCCGTTGCCCTCCTTGCCCTCCCTGTTTCCCTCCGTCCATGTTCCCTCCTTGCCCTCCCTGCCAGCGCCCACCCGCAGGGCTCTCCCTTGGCTCCCACAGGAAGCCCACGGTGCCGACTAACATTCCCCTTGGCAGTTGTGACCAACCTTGCAGATTAAAGGAGATCTTCAGCTCTTAGCCCCTGTCTTGTCTGGTTTACACTTCCCTTCCAGACGCTCCCAGAAAAGGTCCTGCATACATTCTTGGGCAGTTTGGGGTTTGTAAATTGGGTCCAGATGATTGGGGGGAGGGAGGCAGAGAAACCAAACAGAATGGATTACCCCGAGGAACTTCTGAGGAAAAGTTAGACTATGAGTAATTGGGTAAAAGAATCTTCCTGGAGAGGTATCAGATTGGTAGAGGATCCTGTGTGAAGGTCCTCCTCTCTCCTGTTCTCCAAGCAGCCTCCAGCCAGGGGCCTTGCAGACTCCTATTATATCAAGTTTGTTCCATGGTGGTTCCCAGTGAGGGTGAGCTGCAGAAAATTGATGGTAATTCAAGATTACATCAGATTGCAATCCCTCACAGCTTCAACCACACACATGCAGAGTGGGGAAAGGTAGTTACCAATTGAGCTGAGAAATTGTTTCTTGAAAAAAATCCAGTTTCCATAAAGAATTCAGAGTTCTTCAGTTTGAAATAAATGCTACCAACCTCATAGGAATAGGAACTTAGGGAAAAGGAGCTGATTAGCTGATGATAATGTCAGGCCACTGAATTAAACCTTAGAGTGCCTAATGTAACCTCTGAGGTTTTAATTTTCCACCATCTTTTTGTAGTGATGTTTTGTAAGAACAGGGGTGGTTTTTTTTTTAAAAAATCACAATTCTGATTAGTCACCCAGAAATATTTACAGTTTTGAAACTAGATCCTTACAGACATTTTATTTCAGAGGGCTACTTTGATTCACATTCACATTCCTAATGTGAATTTGTGGAGTTAATGAAAAAAATTAAAACCAAGAATGATAGGTACATTGATTTCTGTAAACAAAAGTGTAAGCAAAGTTTAGGACATAAAGATCTATTTCCTAGCTTGCATGAAATTCTGTTTTTAAAGTTGCCTCGTTATCTTTGTGTTCAAATAAATGTTTAAAACAAATGGATGTCTTAGGAAGAGGAATTGTAATTATAGAAAGCAATTTTGAGTGTTATTTATACATTGTGCTTGGTAAACTATGAAGCTACAAGAGAATGATAAATCGTATTATAGGAACTAGAAGAGCTGAACTAGTTTTCTTGCCATGCTTTGCAACTCTGACTTATTTTATCATTTTTTCCCAATTATTTTTATTAGTTGGAGGCTAATTACTTTACAAAATTATAGTGGTTTTTGCCATACATTGACATGAATCAGCCATGGATTTACATGTGTTCCCCATCCTGAACCCCCCCTCCCAACTCTGACTTATTTTAGAATTTGTAATTCTGAGTGAGAAGTGAAGATGATTTTGTTTTCATTCTCATAAAAGGCTAACGTTTCATCATTCATTCACTCATCATTTATTTATTCATTTATTCAGCAAATGTTCACTGAGTTCCAACTATGTGTCTAGCATGGTTCTAGGCAGAAGGGATACAATGATTGAGCAAGACAGAAGCACAATTGCTGCCCTTCCAATGTGCCCAGTTAATATAGGAAACAAAAAATGAAACAAGCAAGTGTAAACAATGAAACCAGCAAAAGAAATGACATAAGGTTATATACAGAAGGACATCTAACTGTTTTGGTAGTTGGGGAAGATAGGGAGGGGTAGTACTGGAAGGAAAGACTAACCAAAGGAAATGAAATCTAGACTGAGACATAAGTGGAAAAGGCATGGAACTTTACAGACAGAACAGTAACAGGCTCAGAGGTGAGATAGCATGGTGCATTTGAGGGACCAGAAGAAATGAAGTTGGTTGGAATACACATTCTTTTACTTCCTTAGCTAAATAAATGGAGGTTAGATGACCTGACTTCTTGATCTTGGGTTCACTGTGCAGGTAGAAAATGTCAGAGGAGTTATATATCAGTTGAAACTCAAGACAGCTTGATAATCTCATTGACTGAAGATTTGATGCATTCATTCATTTAAAAATCTTTTACTTTACAGTAGTGTCAGTTCAGTTCAGTTGCTCAGTCATGTTCAGCTCTTTGCAACCCCATGGACTGCAGCATTCCAGGTTTCCCTGTCCATCAACAGCTCCCAGAGCTTGCTCAAACTCAGGTCCATCAAGTCAGTGATGCCATCCAACCACCTCATCCTCTGTCATCCCCTTCACCACCTGCCTTCAGTTTTGCCCAGCATCAGGGTCTTTTCCAATGAGTCAGTACTTCGCATCAGGTGGCCAAAGTATTGGAGCTTCAGCTTCAGCATCAGTCTTTCAAATGAATATTCAGGACTGATTTCCCTTAGGATGGACTGATTTGATCTCCTTGCAGTCCAAGGCACTCTCAGGAGTCTTCTCCAACATCACAGTTCAAAAGCATCAGTTCTTCTTAAAGAAGAACTTTAAGGTCCAACTGTCTTAGCTTTCTTTAAGGTCCAACTGTCACATCTATTCATAACTACTGGAAAAACCATAGCTCTGACTATATGGACATTTGTTGGCAAAGTAATGTCTCACCTTTTTAATATGCTGTATAGGTTTGTCATAGCTTTTCTCCCAAGGAGCAAGCGTCTTTTAATTTCATGGCTGCAGTCACCATCTGCAGTGATTTTGGAGCCCAAGAAAAAAATGTCTGTCACCGTTTCCATTATTTCCCCATCTGTTGCATGAAGTGATGGGATTGGATGCTATGATCTTAGTTTTTTGAATGTTGAGTTTTAAGTCAGCTTTTTCACTCTCCTCTTTCACTTTCACCAAGAGGCTCTTCAGTTCCTCTTTGCTTTCTGCCATAAGGATGGTATCATATGCATAGCTGAGGTTATTAGTATTTCTCCTGGCAATCTTGTTTCCAGCTTGTGCTTCTTGCAGCCCAGCATTTCGCATGATGTACTCTGTGGCTCAGCTGGTCAAGAATTCACCTGCAATGTGGGAGACCTGGGTTTGATCCCTGTGTTGGGAAGATCCCCTGGAGAAACAAAAGGCTACCTACTCCAGTATTCTGGCCTTAAGAATTCCATGGACTGTATAGTCTGCAAAGAGTCAGACATGACTGAGTGACTTTCACTTTTCACTCTGCATATAAGTTAAATACGCAGGGTGACAGTATACTGTCACGTTGACAGTATAAGCAGCCTTGACGTACTCCTTTCCCAATTTGGAACCAGTCCGTTCTTCCATGTCTGGTTCTAACTGTTGCTTCTTGACCTGCATGTAGATATCTCAGGAGGCAGGTCAGATTGTCTGGTATTCCCATCTCTTCAAGAATTTTCCACAGTTTGTTGTGATCCACACAGTCAAAGGCATAGTCAATAAAGGAGAAGTAGATGTTTTTCTGGAATTCTCTTGCTTTTTCTATGATCCAACGGATGCTGGCAGTTTGATCTCTGGTTCCTCTGCCTTTTCTAAATCCAGCTTAAACATCTGGAAGCTCTCGGTTCACATACTGTTGAAGCCTAACTTGGAGAATTTTGAGCATTACTTTGCTAGTGTGTGTGATGAGTGCAATTGTGCAACAGTAGTGTGTGCCAGAAACTTTTCTAGGGAGTAATCAATTTAACAATCTCTGTGGTATTTCAAGGAGAGACTATATATATAGATGTATATTTCTTCCCTGCTACTAACTGGACTCTAGGTATTTTGATCACTTGAAGTCCTTAAGCATTTATCTCCTTTCTATTTCATAAGTTGCCAGTATGTTTGGAATTTAACCAAAAGTTCTAGTATGTTTCACACTAGGTTAGGTATACAAGTACCTATTGAGCTGAATTCATTTTTTGCAAGTTACTGACAATATTTTATTCCCTGAATCATCCAACTTTATCCCCACTGCTGGGATAAGAACTATTTTTCAGTTACTTTGGGAACAAAGGATAGAAATTTTACTGTTTCTGGATCTTAGCAGCTAATAAAGAGCAAAATCTGTAAAGCTATCATGACTTAGAGAATTTTTTGGCTTGTAAATGTACTGTGATGGAAATTGTTGAAATTCTTGAAGTATATTACATGTGTGTGTTTTCCAGATTAGTTTACTTTTTCCAATTGGTTTAAATGAAAATCTCCAATTCACTTTTTACAAAGGTTCCTTATTCACAAATTGAACCTATGTAGGAATGAGCATCAGTAGCTTGAAGACATATCTCGTAAAACCTGGGGGTCTCGTGAGTATCCTAAACAAAAGGATGCCTGAAATTCCCCTAAAGTAACTTAGACCCTTCAGATAAAGAGAAAGTTGAATAGCTCTAAGAATTATTTGGGAAGATGCCTGGGGGTGGATATTAGTTCCTTAAATATTCTGAGTATGGTCTTTGGATATCTATTTCCTGTTTGATCTCCTCTAGGACTTCACCCTTCACATGTCTGGATATGTTTTGACTGTGGCTTATGTCAAAGTGAAAATGTGGCTAGCAGACCAGATACACAGAGTATTTCACATTTTGTTAGATATCCTCTGATATTAATATTATGGATTATGTTTTCTGAACATTTATTGAATATCTCCTACTATATTGTTAATTTTTTTCAGACTTAGTCTGATTTTATTAAGTGTGTAAGTATATGTACTTCTGTTACTTTACATTAATGACACTTGGTCCAGACATACAAAAAAGTGAACAAAAACAGGCATGATTTGAATATTTGAAAAATATTCATCATTCATATACTAACTAGACTTTTTGTTCTTGTTGTTGATTTGCTCAGTCATCTCCGACTCTTTTGCAACCCCATGGATTAGCCCATCAGGCTCCTCTGTCCATGGGATATTCCAGGCAAGATTACTGGAGTGGGGTACTATTTCCTCCTCCAGGAGATATTTACTTAATCTTAACAAAAAAGAAAAAAAAAAAAAATGGGAGACTTTATTGCTACTGCTGTTAAGTTGCTTCAGTTGTGTCTGACTCTGTGTGACCCCATAGACAGCAGTCTACCAGGCTCCTCCGTCCTTGGGATTTTCCAGGCAAGAATACTGGAGTGGGGTGCCATTGCCTTCTCCAGGGAGACGTTGCTAGGGTTAACTAAGTATATGAACAAATTAGCAAACTTAGTAGACTATTTTGGGTTACTTAATTAAAAAAAAAGAATTGGCCAGAACTGTAAGAGGACCTTTTCCCAGTTGTGGTTAAACAACATGCCCTTTGTATATGATGATTTATAGAACATTTTGCTAACAGCGTAACTTGATCTTTGTCTTCTAATGCCAGTCTATTAATAGGAGTCTACCATACACACAAATTTTAGGCTTTTATATTTGGAATTTAAAATGTAAAATGTATATTGTCATCATATAATAGATGAGTCAGCTAAGACTCAAACTCTTGAAATAACCTACCCAAGCTCACGCAATGAGTTTGAAAGAGATCTAAGACTAATCTTTTGACTCCTAGTCTATTGTTATTTTCTTATTAACCATGTTGTTTTCTCTGCAACAATTTAATACAGTTTTAGTTTTAACTTATTTAAGGGCTCCAGCATGTCTAGCACAATAAGCACAGAACAACAGAGTAGACGCGCAAAACACACTGCTACCTTTGAGAACTCTATCATTTGCTAATGTGGAAGCGAGATATTTTTTCTTTATTAAGTAAATGTATTATAAATGTAAAATCATTGGGGGAAAGTGCAAAAGCAAAGAAATAAACAAGTGCAACTTCACTAGACATTCCCCAGAAAGCTTGAATTCGTTGGATCATTTTACTCATTGATAGAGTTGGGCTGTTTATCAAGCTGATTATGTCAATTAGGTTTGATCTCTTCTCTGTATTCACACTTCAAGGATGAGGAAAACAGTTAAAATGAAAAAGAAGAAGCCTTTCATTTACCCTACCACAGAAGACTTTTTTTTAATTCTTCTTTCTCTCTTTGGACATCCAACTAAAAGTGCCCCTATTTTAATTAACGTTTCCTAAGTGTTAAAAGAATTAGGTTCATAGGGAAGAACTAAATTCCTCAGTCATTGAGAGATCTTACTATTATTCTGTCCCTGTTTTAAAATATCAATTGTGTTAATTTTATGTAAGAAAATGACCAAAGGTGAAGACCTGTTACTTGCTCAGATATTTATTACTAATTAATCATAAAAGATACAGCACATATGAGCTATAATAAAGTTATAATTAAAGCATCAAGAGTACAAAGGGGAGGAAAAAATGCAGTCCTCTCTAGGGATGATGGGAAAATTCATGGAGCGGGTGTTCACATTAGGCTTTGATGATACTTAAGATTCTGATAGGTGGAGACTGAGAGATCTTTTCAGGCACTTAACAAAGTTTGCCCATAGAATAGAGAAAAACATGGTGTGGCTGGAGCTTTGGCATGTCAGATGTAATTGGTCGATATTTATTGCTTTAAAAAAAAAAAAAGAAAAAGGAGGTTGGAGCTGAATGATAATTTTTCCTGTTCTTTCTTAGTTGTATGGTTAGGCCATTCAAGATGGCGATTCTCTTGCTCTCTGTATGTCTTCTGCTCCACCTACTCCACCTGAAGGTCCTGCTTCACTCACATGATTATCCAGTCTTCCAAACTGTAGGACTTAATTAGTAACTGCCTACCTGTTTGACCCGCCCCCGGTTTCCCTGGTAACTGATGAGCCAACCTGACCGCAGTTCTGCCCTATAAATGGTAGCCTTCTCTTCCTCTGGGAGGTTATGGTCCTGTCCTGTTTGCAGTCTGCTGGGCAAGGTGGAGGTATTGCTCAAGGACTTTTTTTTTTCCTTCAGGTTCTTAAGACTCCTTTTCAATAAGCCGTTGATATCTCTTTCTGTGTTTCTGGGCTCTCAGTTTAGTGGCTGGCTACCTATAAGGCTTGCAAGCCTCTTGGGTACTGCCCAGCAGTTGGCTCTAAGTTTGGGGCAGAATTAGAAAAAGATAAAGAAAATCTTTTTTATATCATTGATCTCTACCTCTCTGTTAGTCATCAAGTTAGTAAGTAGGTACACTTACATAAGGTGTGGCTCAACTGACTTGTCATAATCTCCTAAAATCACCTGGCTAAGGGATGATATTTGATGTGTTCAGGTTTTCCTGCCTCACACCAGGAATAGACTTGTTAACATGTCTAGAAAGAACTCTTCCATTTTTCTCCCCTGAGGTCATTGGGGAAGTCCATGAGTTGACTGAATTGCCTGGTGAATAGTGCTAGTTGTACTTTAGCTGTATTTGGAATGGAACAGTGCCTTTTCAGTTGTTTCTAAACTCTCAGTGAACTGGATTACTTTGGGCAGGTGAGAAGTGCTTCCCTTCATGTTCCATTTTCTACTAAAACAGCATAATTCTGATATCCTCTCCTTCAGTGATTGGAATCCTGAGCTATTTTCTAGTCTTATTGATGCACATGCTGCCAGTTGAAAATACAAATTTGAAAGGAAAAGTGCCTTCTTTTACTCAAATTCTGGATGACATTAGGATTCATCCTGGAGGACCCAAGGAAATTATTTTAATTTTCTATTGCTGTCCTCAACTTTCCTCATTAGAATCACCTGGGAAGTGTTTAAAACTCCCTGTACAACAAATTAAAGTCAGAATCTCTGAGGGTGTGGTGGGGAGGGCAAAACCCAAGTATTAGTAGTTTTTAGAAGTCACCAGGTGAGTCCACTAATCAGCTGTGGTAAGAAGCTGAAAAACAAGTAGGCCTCACACCATCTCTGAGCATCACCTGTTCCAGAACTGTGGTCCTCAGGGTATGATGCCCCAGATGTGCAGCATCAGCATTGCCTGGGAACTTGTTATAACTGCAAATTCTTGAGCTCCACCCCGATCTACTGAGTCAGAGACTCTCAGGGTGGAGCCCAGAATCTTTAACAAGCCCTCTAGGTGATTCTGTTACATGCTCCTATTTGAAAAACCATGATCTAGAGTAGCAGAAATTTTTTTTTTAAAGGTCAAATCTTATTTGTGTCATATTATAAAATTAGATATGTGATTTAAACCAAGTATTAATATTAGATTATTTTAAGTACAATGTAACTATTAACAGTAAATATTCTAAATTGTTTTTTCTCAGTTTGGTACATACACAGTTGGTATTAGATCACTTGGTTAAAAATGTGTACATGCTGAGTATCCACTTCAAATTTATGAAGTCTCTGGAAAGGCCCAGAATCTGGATTTTTCACAAAAAACCAAAAATGTTGGCAGACTAACATTTGAGAAACATCTCATGGATGACACAATATATGGGAAACTTTATAGGCTTCATTAAAATACATGGTTCAACTATTTGCACATATCAGTTGAAATTTCTATGATTTAAAATTGATTTGTATAGTTAATAACAGTTAAGTATTTTATCAAAGTCTTATTAAAAACTGTTCTGCTCAAATAGTATAATTTTATAGTATGAAAGGGCTTTGTCATCACCCCTTGCAGAACTGTATTTTCAGAAGTATCATTTGGGGAGTCTCTGGGTTAGACTGAACAGAATCAGAGTCAATATTAGCGAGAAAAACTAGATCATAAAATATTTTCAGCATGCCCATTACTTTTTGAAACTATCTCTGATCGCTTCTCGGCCTTTTGGCTAAGATCAAGTGTGAAACTATCTCTGATTTTCAGCTGGGAGGTAGACAAAGCCAATTATGAAGACCAATCAACAAAATCTATGAAAGTTTGATTAAGCTAAAAAATTGTAAAGTATTTTCTATGTCACTAATCAACATGAATGAACATTTTGATTTGTAGTTGGTTTGAGTATGGTGTTTACAATTATGCTAATCACAGTGGTCAGTGTTGATATCTTACAGGTTGTTATATTTTTAGACTCCGTCATGAATCTAGTACAAGTGATGTGAATATAATCTACAAATAGATCTTATGTAAAAATGTTAAATAACTGATCCCATAAATTTATAATAACTGCAGTTAAGCGACTGTAAGTTGTATTTTGTGCCAATCTGCCAATAATTTTACTTTGTGTAAAACTGCATGTGTGGTGATTTGACATAATATATACCATTTATAATAATTTCACCTGTATTAGTTCACATTTACTGAGTTTTTCCTCTGTGCCAGGTACTGTTTTGGGTACTTGAAATGAAGCTTTTTAGTTAATCTTCAAAAAACCTTACGAGATGGATTTAATGAATGGAAACACTAGGACACAGTGATTATTAAATAGGGTGCCCAAGACACATAGTGACAAAACCAAAACTTTGAATTTAGGGCTCTTGCTTTTAATCAGCATTAGTATTAAAATACTGTGTTAATTAAAAATAGCTTCATTCTTAATCCTTCACTAGAGTTTATTTTGGGTTTTATAACTTACAGGTCAGAAATGTCCAACTAAGTTTTTCCTGATTTTTTCTTTATTTTTAGGAAACTGCTTCTTCATTTTATTGTACTATGTGTGTCAGGGGGTGCTGTTCATGCACAAGATCAAGGTAAGAATGTTACCTTGTTACTTATTTGCTTATGTAAAAAATTGGATTCCTGAGAGCAAAAGTATATAACTTTAAAGTCATTATAACCTTAAATTCAGTGTTAAGGAATAAAAAATTCTACACAGTACAATGAGAATGTAAGGGTGAAAAAACCAATTTGGGGGGAAATATGACCTTTAAGAAATTACTCATATCTTCTGTCTGTGAAATTACTTACATTTTTAAGAAAACTCTGTAAAAGGGAAGTTTTGTATAGTAAAAAGACTGTTTGTGACTTCATTTTAAGTGGGAGTTATTGGGGGTGGCAAACTGTGACTGAATTACCTTTGCACTTCTTGAAACAACACAAGCATATGCTAAATGTTCCATCTAGATTTACATCATTAAGAAACAAAATTTTACATACTAGTGGACTTGGGATTTCATTTAATTCAAATGGAGAGGTTTGGAAAATAGGTCAAGGTTTTGTTTTTGTTTGGTAGCTAGTTGCTCTGGTAGTATGGTGATAGAGTTTCTGGTATCTATGTATACCCTAATTTATTCATTTATTAAATAGCATTTAAATAATATTTTCTGTTTACCACATAGTATCCTGATTGGCAGTGATTGAAATGTGAATAAAATAATGCCTCTGGCTCCAAAGTGAAAAAAAAAAAAGTGCCATTGTCAAAGGGTAAAAAAAGTGCTCACTTGATAGAACCAATTTTTCAATGAGCAAGGAGTCACTTGTCAATTTGGTCAATTTATTGAATAATATTAGAAAGTAAAATAGCTGTAGGTAGAAAGAGAGCACAAAGGGGTAGTACTCTGATTGATTGACCAAACTGATAAGTGGACATAGGTAAGTATTCTGTCAAGTAACACAAATATGAATTAAAATGTATCACAAAAGGCGTTTTCTAGTTGTCTTTTATGGGAAGATCATTAAATCAGGTCACATGTAACTTCATGAAGTGCTATTCTTGACCAAGTCATTTGTTACTTTAGTTTGCTGTAAGTAGGGAAAGTTTGAAGGCAGGAGGAGAAGGGGATCACAGAGGATGAGGTGGTTGGATGGCATTACCAACTTGATGGACATGAGTTTGAGCAAGCTCTGAGAGTTGGTGATGGACAGGGAAGCCTGATGTGCTGCAGTCCATGGGGTCACAAAGAGTTGGACACAACTAAGCAACTGAACTGAACTGCAGAGAGAAACTATCTTTCAATTTCTTGTTTTTATTATGTCAGTTTCTGAGACCTTGTCAAGTACCAGTCACTGTGCTAGCAGGATATGTGTTTTCTTCGTCACCACTTCATTGCAGGGTTTTTATAATTACACCCGTGAATTGCTGAGTCCAAGGTTAAGAAGAATGAATAACTGCCCCTAGGGTTGCAGGCTAATAATAAATGGGAGAACCAAGATTTGAACTCAGGTACTTCGACTGCAGAGTCTACAGATTCTTTAAAATTAAGCCTCTTGGACAACAGAGAAGATAAGAAAAGGAGAGTTGTCATTAATCATATCTATTTCATATGTTGTCCTTGCTGGAATTTTACATATGCTATTCTAATCCTCATAATGAACCTGTAGGGTGGTTATCATAGATGAAGAAACAGGCTCAAGGAAGGTGCTGGCCCAGGCTTATAAAGCTAAAACTTGAATTTGGGTCTGTCAAATCTACACCATTCCCGCCCCCTGCCCCAAATAAAAACCAAAACCAAACAACAAAAAAAAACCTCTTCTGTTATAAATCCCGTTGCTTTACAATTGCCATCTGTTAGTGTTATGAGTTTAATAATTTATAAAATGTGTCATTATAAAAATATTGAAAACCTAGACAAAGAAGGAAAACTGAATATTTATGAATAAATTTTTAAAAATTCAGAACCTGTGAAGGGAGTAAATGAAAGAAATTTCTTTCTTTTAACCTTCATGTTTCATTTATAGAATACAAAATGTGCTGTTTTATTTCAGGGTGAACAGCTTTTCAGATTTTACATATCCATACCATTTTATTTTGAGTTCTCAACAGAAAGAAAAATATTTTAAAAACTTCTTTGATTTTATAAAATTGAATGCTTTTGAGCACAAAAATAAAGTGAAAATTGTGGTATGTTATCAGAAACTTAGAAGTACTGTTTTCCTAAAATTGTTGTTGAAATAGCATGATACAATGTCTAATCAGGAGGCTAGAAAAATATTTTCAGAGAAATTGTGATTTGATAATGATTACAGATATCATTTGTAACCTTAATACTGCTGAATATGTCTCCTTGAGTTAGAGATGATCCCAAATTAGAGTTTTCAGAAACAAAATTTGTCAGTGCTTACAATAGTTTCCAAAACTTAAAGTATCAAAGTATTAGTACAAGTATACAGTTTAAAAATCAAGTTGAGCTGCAAAACATGTAACAGAAAATAATATTCCCTGACCTTATCTAGTCCTGCAATCCTTTGCCCAAACTCTCTTAGCACTTTCTTTTGGTTTTACTATCCATAGTTCTTAATAATATGCTTGTGTATTATATTGACTTCCTTTTTTTGATGATGAGTATTTAACATTTTTATGTTAAATATCCTATGCGTATCCTATGACCCCCTTCATTGAGTTAGACAAGGTTGTGGCCGATGTGATCAGATTGGTTAGTTTTCTGTGATTGTGGTTTTCATTCTGTCTCCCCTCTGATGGAGAAGGATAATAGGCTTATGGAAGCTTCCTGATGGGAGAGACTGACTGAAGGGGAAACTAGGTCTTGTTCTGATGGGTGGGGCCATGCTCAGTAACTCTTTAATCCAATTTTCTATTGATGGGCAGGGCTGTGTTCCCTCCCTGTTATTTGACCTGAGGCCAAACTATGGTGAGGTAATGGAGATAATGACAATCTCCTTCAAAAGATCCCATGTATGCACTGATGCACTCAGTGCCCTAACCCTGCAGCAGGCCACCACTGACCCACGCCTCTGCCGGAGACTCCTGGACACTCACAGGCAAGTCTGGGTCAGTCTGTTCTGGGGTCACTGCTCCTTTCTCCTGGGTCCTGGTGCACACAAGGTTTTGTTTGTGCCCTCCAAGAGTCTGTTTCCCCAGTCCTGTGTAAGTTCTGGTGGCTCGATGGTGGGGTTAATGGCGACCTTCTTCCAGGAGGGCTGATGCCATACCCAGGTCTGCTGCACCCAGAACCCCTGCCCCTGCAGCAGTCCACCGTACCTCGACAGGAGACCCTCAAACACAGTTCTGTCTCAGTCTCTGTGGGGTCTCTGGGTCTTGGTGTGCACAACGTTTGTTTGAGCCCTCAGAGTGTCTCTGGCAGGTATGGGGTTTGATTCTAAACATGATTTCACCCATCCTACCATCTTGATGGGGCTTCTCCTTTGCCCGTGGATGTGGGTTATCTCCTCAGAGCTGCTCCAGTGCCACACAGATGCCGCTCTAGCACCTACCATCTTGCTGGGGTTTCTCTGACCTTGGACGTGGGGTATCTCCTCAAAGTCATTCCAGGGCCACGCTCCACTATATAGCTACTAGCAGGCTGCTAATTAGAGAAAGGGGATGTCTCAAAACTCAGACTGGTACCAGGCCCCTCACCCACAACATGCATTTTGAGATACCATTGGCACAAGGTGAGTTGTCCTGGGAGTACGTCAAGGTTGTATATTGTCACCCTGCTTACTTAACTTACATGCACAGTACATCATGAGAAATGCTGGATTGGATAAAGCACAGGGTGGAATCAAAATTGCCGGGAGAAATATCAATAACCTCAGATATGCAGATGATACCACACTTATGGCAGAAAGCAAAGAACTAAAGAGCCTCTTGATGCAAGTGAAAGAGGAGAGTGGAAAAGTTGGCTTAAAACTCAACATTGAGAAAACAAAGATCATGCAATCCAGCCCCATCACTTCATGGCAAATAGATGGGGAAATAGTGGCTGACTTTATTTTGGGGGGCTCCAAAATCACTGCAGATAGTGACTGAAGCCATGAAATTAAAAGATGCTTGCTTCTTGGAAGAAAAGTTATGACCAAACTAGACAGCCTATTAAAAAGCAGAGACATTACTTTGCCAACAAAGGTCTGTCTAGTTAAAGCTATAGTTTTTCCAATAGTCATATATGGATGTGAGAGTTGGACTATAAAGAAAGCTGAGCACTGAAGAGTTAATGCTTTTGAATTGTGGTGTTGGAGAAGACTCTTGAGAGTCCCTTGGACTACAAGGAGATCAAACCAGTCCATCCTAAAGGAAATCAGTCCTGAATATTCATTGGAAGGACTGATGCTGACTCTGAAACTCCAATACCTTGGCCACCTGAAGGTGACTCATTGGAAAAGTCCCTGATGCTGGAAAAGATTGAAGGCAGGAGGAGAAGGGGATGACAGGATGAGATGTTTGGATGGCATCACTGGCTCAATGGACATGAGTTTGAGTAAGCTCCTGGAGTTGGTGATGGACAGGGAAGCCTGGCGTGCTGCAGTCCATGGGGTCGCAAAGAGTGGGACACAACTGAGCAACTGAACTGAACTGATGCCCCTCTTCTTCTTCTATCCTCTCGATTATCTCCTTTCCTCTTTTTTTTTTTTTGTTTGCTTTGTGTGATATGGCACTGTCACTAATTCTTAGATATCCCAAAAGAATTTTAAAACTTCTTTGAAAAATATTTTTTAAAAAATGCACCAAATACTCTAATCATTTGATTTTTTTTTCCACCCTTGGAGATATTTCTTCTGGAAACTAAGATTCTGTTGGAATGGATTGAGAGCTGTCTAATTGTTTGTAGAATTGATATCTCTCAACTGTGTTAGATCCAGTGTCTTGGAACTCATTTTCCTTTTTCATTGTCCATTACCTAATTTGAGTGGAGCATATCATCTGGTAGCATCCTGAGAATGTGTACTTAGAGGGTATACCCCTTGTAACATGGCATTTCTGAGATATATATATATATATATTTTTTTTTTTATTTCACTCATTTTCTTGAGGGGAGTTTGGGTGGGTATAGAATTTTAGGCTGTAAATTGTTGTCTCTCAGAATTTTAAATCTATTTTTGCATCTGTTGTCTTACGGCTTGCAGTTAAGAAATCTGATGTTTTACTAATTCTTGATTCTTTATATATTACCTTTTAATTTTCCACTTTAAACCTTAGGATCATGTTTCTCCTCAATATTTTGCAATTTTGCAATAATGTGTTTTGGTACAGGTCTTTTTTCACTATATTCTGATGGGTAGTCATTAGGCCTTTTCAATGTAATAGAAACATCTTTCATTTTCTAGAAATTTTTCTATCTTAGTTTTGTCTCTCTGACGTATTTATTTCTTCTTTCTGCAAGTTCTGTTGGTCAGATATTGATCTCCTGGATTGAGTACCTTATTTTTATTTATTTATTTGGCTCTGATTTTCCATTTTTGTTTTCTTTCCACTTTATATCAGATTTTCATTAGTCATTATTCTCAAATATTTAAATTTTTTTACTAATGCTGTATTTAAATTTTTAAGAGATTTCTCACTCTGATTGTGCCTTAAATTTTGTTCTTATTTCTTTGATGCAATATCTACTCAGCCTTCCAAAGATAAAAATACTTTTTTTGAAGTTTTGTTCTGCTCCCTGTATTATCTTTGTTTCCCACAAGTTTTGGTTTTCTTTAATCTGTCTTTTATGTTGGAAAAGTTCTTAAGTCTCTAGTACTTGCATTTTCATTTAAAAGCAAGGCAATAAAAATATGCTTGGAAACTCATTTTTCATGGGTGGGCTTTTTAACTGGTATATTCTACCTATAGCGTGAAAAATTAGGAGCTTTGCTGGCCATCTTGTTGTTGGACTGCAAATGTCTAAGGCTATCCAGTTTGTTCACAGAAGAATCCTCCAATTTCTTACTTGTAGAATGTAATTCTGGTTGCCACTGTTATTGGAGTTAAATGATATAAAGAGGTCCTTATGAGGGGAAAAGGGGGTGGTCTCACCATTTAGTATGTAAATTTTTACTGAATTCACTTGTTCTCATTATGGCACTTCTCTTTCATCTTCCGCTAGGATTTACTGTTTCTCCAGTACATAAGTAAGCTTTAATCTTCAATTTTACTCTCAAAGTTTCTTATACAAACTCTCAAGCCCTCCCCCTCCCACATATGATGCCTTATGCTTCTCTCTTGAATTCAGTGATTTGGTGCATTCAGTTCTTGAGCTTTGTCAGGACTTTGCCTTGTGAACGGGCCTGCCTATCATTAGTACTTGCTTCTGCAAGCCCTTAGTGTTCAGTTTTCTCAGCTCTGCTAATTCCTTCCTGTGTTTTTCATCTTTCAAAAATTTGTTGATGTCTCTTATCTGCTGTTGTCTCTTCTACCCTTTCATTTTGCCTATATGGTTTTAAACCACATTTTCTTATTCTCATTTTAGTGAAATTTTAAGACTGAGCAGAGATAAACACCTGTTATTTTCCAGGTTTTGTTATTCATTTAAATTTTAGCACTGCTAAGAAGACGATTATTATATTAATAAACATAAATCATTTGTTTTATAACCACAGTTTTGATATAACCAAATGAAAAAATGATTCTATTATACCTCAAAAAAATTATTTAAGGTTGAGTCTTCTGAGAATTTGGCAGATAATGACCCCTTTTCTTACATAATACAGTCTACTTTTCTTATGCTGTTGGTGGGTTGGTGGCCAGGGAGATAAGCATAGTTGTAACACCTCTACATAGTACCTTACACCATATGACATGTAAGCTAATTGTCAATATACACAGCATTCTCAAATTCATGACCTCTTGGTGTGCACACCACATCTGTAGAAATCTGTGTAAAATACTTGTCTCCAAAAGATATTTTCTGTGGAAGATTTAACCCAAAATGTGTGTGTAGGAAGCAGCTCATTCTAGTTGCAGTAACTCCAAGCATTTTCTGTGAAAACCCCAAGCATTTTCTGTGAAAACCCTGACACGTAACCAAAAATTTTTCATGTAAGTTAAAGCTTCATTGCTCATTTTATAAATTGCTGTTGCTGCTGTTTAGTAGCTAAGTCATGTCTGACTCTTTGCAACCCCAAGGACTGTAACCCACCAGGCTCCTCTGTCCATGGAATTCTCCAGGCAGGAGTACTGGAGTGGGCTGCCATTTCCTTCTCCAGGGGATCTTCCTGACGCAGGGATTGAACCCAGGTCTCCCGCATTGCAGGCAGATTCTGTACCACTGGTTCACCAGGGAAGCTTGATTTTATAAATAAGTTGCTTTTATTTCTTTACCCAAAATAGGTGTATTTATATTAAGAATACTTCATAAAGTCACATTTCCTTTTCGAACATACCCAGTGATTGTGGTACAGGTGTTCTGCAACCAGCAGCCTGGGTTTGTGCCCAGGTTCTAGTGCCTTTCAGCTATGTGACCTGGAGCAAGTTTCTTATATACTTTGAGCCTCGATTTTAGGACTTCAAAATGAAGATGGTAATAATTCTTACTGCATAAGAAGAAGGTCATTGTGTGGATAAAATGAGATAACGCATGTAAAGTGCTTAGTGCATAGCTGTTATATATATGATGAGTATACGATAAATTCAGTAGGAAAAAAAATACTCTGAACAACTTCCTTTTTCCATATACCAGTAGTATGAAAAAATTAAAATAGTTGGTTTTAAACAACTCCTTTAGTTCCTTAACTCAGTGAGCTGGAATCCAGGAAGCCTATTGTGAAAGTTAAGTTTTATTTGGGGCAAGATGAAGACTGTAGTCTGGGAGAGACAGCATTTTAGACAGCTCTGAAGAGCTGCTGCAAAAAAAGGTGGGAGGAAGTTCAGTTCAGTTCAGTTGCTCAGTCATGTCTGACTCTTTGAGACCCCATGGACTGCAGCACGCCAAGCCTCCCTGTCCAACACCAACTCCCGGAGCCCACCCAAACTCATGTCCACTGAGTCGGTGATGCCATCCAACCATCTCATCCTCTGTCGTCCCCTTCTCCTCCTGACCTCAATCTTTCCCAGCATCAGGGTCTTTTCAAATGAGTCAGCTCTTTGCATCAGGTGGCCAAAATATTGGAGGTCCAGAGTCACCCTCAGTCCTTCCAATGAACTCCCAGGACCAATCTCCTTGCAGTCCAAGGGACTCTCAAGAGTCTTCTCCAACACCACAGTTCAAAAGCATCAATTCTTCGGTGCTCAGCTTTCTTCACAGTCCAACTCTCACATCCATACATGATATATACATAATTTTGATGAAGGGGAAATACATGCAGTCAAGCATATATATTTTTGCAGAAGGCTTCTGCTAATTACGAACAGTTGTTACCATGAAGGACTTAGACATGAGGAGATACAAGAATTAGGCTCATAAAATCGGCTTCTGAAAATATCTAGCTATCTGATGACTTGTTCTGCCAGTTTTTCTCAGAGCACAAAATGGCTCATTTTTGCTCTCCACCCTGAATTCCTTTCAGAGGGTGTTGGAGACCAGCAACTATAGCAGAACATGGTTAAATCCTTGTAGAGGTAGATGGCAAATGCCCATGGAAAGTGTCAATTTGTAGTTGCACTGTCTTTGAGTCTTAATTCTGGCAAGATGGTTTGGCTGAGATTACAGAACAGTAGAAAGTGGGTAGTGGGTACTTATCTAGTTAATCTAGTCAATTTGGGTAATTTGGCAAGGAAAAGTATATTAAGGCCTGTATGATCTTTCTGATTTACAATGCTGATTTTATTTTAGACAATTATTTTATTTTTTCATTCCTACAGATTGAAAAAATATAGCTTTGGGGACTTAATTGACCAAGATATATGAAAATTTTAAACAGTGAGAACTTGTCAAAATTAAGTGCTTTCCTGGTGACCCAATCGGTAAACAATCTGCCTGCAATGTGGGAGGCAGGGGTTGAATCACTGGGTTAGAAAGATCCCTTGGAAAAGGAAATGGCAAATCTGCTGCAACATTCTTGCCTGGAAAATTCCATGGATAGAGGAGCCTGGCGGGCTACAGTCCATGGGGTCATGAAGAGTCGGACACAACTGAGCAACTAACACAAATGTTATTTTATATTAAGTTATTTAATAATGAGCTAATACTGTAATTTATTAAACTCCATTAAATGAAATTACTCATAACTTTTTATCTGAAAATTGATAACTTTCTTTTAAATCTTTTGAGTTACCAGCTTCTAAAAGGTGAATTTTTACATTTTGGAAGATAAACGTAATACTATTCTTGTTCCTCCAATTTGTGATAGAATATTGTTGAATGTTGACAGGTAAAATGGATCTTTGGCTCTTGTATACTTGAGATGTAAGAGCTGTGGATTCAGCCCCTGGGTTGGGAAGATCCCCTGGAGGAGGGCACGGCAACCCACTCCAGTATTCTTGCCTGGAGAATCCCATGGACAGCGGAGCCTGGTGGGCTATGGTCCATAGGGTCAGAAAGAGTTAGAGGCAACCGAAGTGACTTAGCACAGCACAGCATTTATAGAAGCAAGTGTAGCCATTGACTCTACTTGTCTGTTGGTTTCGGCATTATTTTCTACACCATAGAGTCTACATATAGCCACTGGAGTGAGTGAGATGCTTGGGTATGAGTCTTAGTTTTAGCATCTACAGAGATGCCAATTCTCCTTTTTCTCTCCCTCCCCCCAACTTCCTGTCTGTCTTTTTTCATCTCTCCCTCATCTTCCCTCTGCCAATAATTCTTTTCTCCTAACTAGTGAATGTATCAGTTCACTTCAGTTCAGTCGCTCAGTTGTTTCCGACTCTTTGTGATCCCATGAACTGCAGCACGCCAGGCCTCCCTGTCCATCACCAACTCCCGGGGTCCACCCAAACCCATGTCCATTGAGTTGGTGATGCCATCCAACCATCTCATCCTCTGTCATCCCCTTTTCATCCTGCCCTCAATCTTTCCCAGCATCAGGGTCTTTTCAACTGAGTCAGCTCTTCGCATCAAGTAGCTGAAGTATTGGAGTTTCAGCTTCAACATCAGTCCTTCCAATGAACACCCAGGACTGATCTCCTTTAGGATGGACTGGTTGGATCTCCTTGCAGTCCAAGGGACTCTCAAGAGTCTTTTCTAACACCACAGTTGAAAAGCATCAATTCTTTGGCGCTCAGCTTTCTTTATAGTCCAACTCTGCTTTATTGACAATGCCAAAGCCTTTGACTGTGTGGATCACAATAAACTGTGGAAAATTCTGAAAGAGATGGGAATACCAGACCACCTGACCTGCCTTTTGAGAAACCTGTATGCAGGTCAGGAAGCAACAGTTAGAAATGGACATGGAACAGCAGACTGGTTCCAAATAGGAAAAGGAGTATGTCAAGGCTGTATATTGTCACCTTGCTGATTTAACTTACATGCAGAGTACATCATAAGAAATGCTGGGCTGGAGGAAGCACAAGCTGGAATCAAGATTGCCGGGAGAAATATCAATAACATCAGATATGCAGATGACACCACCCTTATGGCAGAAAGTGAAGAAGAACTAAAGAGCCTCTTAATGAAAGTGAAAGAGGAGAGTTTATCTTTCAGTGTCCTATCTTTTTGCCTTTTCATACTGTTCATGGGGTTTTCAAGGCAAGAATACTAAAGTGGTTTGCCATTCCCTTCTCTAGTGGACCACATTTTGTCAGAATTCTCCACCGTGAGAAAGGATCTGTTTGTCATTATGCATATTTGTGCTCATACATACACATATGAGTTGTGTCTCACTCTTTGCGACCCAATGGACTGTAATCCTCCAGGCTCCTCTGTCCATGGAGTTTTCCAGGCAAGAATACTGCAGTTGGTTGCCATTTCCTACTACAGAGGATCTTCCTGACCTAGAGATCAAACCACATCTTTTGTGTCTACTGTGTTGGCAGGTGGGTTCTTTGCCACTAGCGCTACTTGGGGAGCCCCCTATTTGTCATTAGTTTGTAACAAAACAACAACAAACCAAAAATTGCACTGAAGCCTGAAGAGGAGGTATCACCTGACGTGTCTTGTCAAATGAGTAAATTTGGCATGAAGGGACACTCTTATCAGGACTCTGAAATAATGAGCTTTTGTAAGCTTTGATATAGCAAGAAATTAAAGGAAAGTTAAATGTCAGGAGTAGAAAATGAGAATGAGAAGATAAATCATTGAGAAAAAGTGCATAAATTAGTATAAATTAGGGGGCAATTGCGAAGACCACACTTCCTTTGACACCAACAGCAAATTTGAGGATATCCCAAAGACCACTTTCAGGCTCAGCAATGCTCTAGAAGGACTCACAGAACTCAGAAAATCTGTTACACTCTAAGGTATAGTAGATGTCAGCAAAAGGATACAGATTAAGTCAATCTAGAAAAGATACTCAGGGATAAGAATCTAGGAAAGTTCCATATGTGGTGTGTCCAGTTATCCATTCCTAGTGGAATCATAGTAGTGCCAACCTCCGCAGCAATAATATGTAATAATATGCACAGAATATTGCCAAATGGTAAAGCTTATTAGGAAGGTTTGAGATGTGAGATTAGAAATGTAGGCAAGAGGTTACATTATTAAGGGCCTGAGGGCTGAACTAAGATGAATGAGTTTTGTACTGAAAGCTACAAGGACTGCTGATGTATTATAGGAAGGAGTGTCATGAACTAATCTTCGTTCTGTACTTTACCAAGCTTTCTGTGGCAGCAGTGTGGATGAGGGATGGGACAAGTATGTCATACAAGACCAGCTGAGCCATAAGAGAAGTCTAGGAATACTGGAGTAGGTAGCCTATTCCTTTTCCAGGGGATCATCCCAACCCAGGAATCTGGGCTCTCCTGCATTACAGTCAGATTCTTTACCAACTGAGCTATGAGGGAAGCCCTAGAAATCTGTTAGGAGGCTAATATTAAAATCTGGCTAAGTAAAGAGAACTCAGCTAAGGGTTGTGTTGGACATGGTAATTGAATACAAAATGGGTGGGAAGGGAAGTATCAAAGATAATTACCAGGTTTCTGGGATAGATAATTGGGTTGATTAATTCATTCAAGCAGTACTGTAGATCTATTTTGTTTTTAGTCATTGTCCTAAATGTTGGAATATTATGATAAAACAATATGAAGTTCTTCTCTTACGTACTTACAGTTCAACCAAAGAGCCAAGTCATAGGCAAGTTTATATACACATATATTTCCTCCTAAATTTTCAGTATTACAAAGAAATAATAAAACTCAGTGAGACAGTAGAGTTAGAGAGTGACTGGGGCAAGGAGGATGACTATTTTATAGTTTATGTAATGTGGCTAAGAAAAGCCTTTCTGAACAGGTCGTATTTGAGCCTTGATCAGAATGAATTAAGGCTTTAGAGCATTCTAGGAAAAGAGAAAAATGAATGCAAATACTGAAAGTTAAAAATGAGTTTAGGGGCTTTAAGCAATAAGAAAAGACCAGCATGGCTGGAGCAGAGGTGGGATGAAATGAAAGGATAGATGAGATAGGCAGGAAGGGAGCTGTTTACATAGGTTTCATGCCTCATGTCAAAGTTTGGATTGCATTTTTAGTATGATGGGAGGCCATTGAAGAATTTTGCTCAGGAGAATACCATGATATAATTTGCACTTTAAAAACATTACTCAGACTGATGGTGTGGTGTGGTAGTGAGGATCTTCACTGAGAAAGACACTAATGTAAGAGGAACAGATGTGGGGTAAAATGTATTAAGTTAGAAGTGCTCGTGGGATAGCTAATCTCTACTGGATAAATTGAATGGGTAATTAGTTATTCAAACCTCAGAAGATAATTTTGTGAGTCAGCATATGTGGTTACTGAAACCATGGTTTAGATGAAGTCATTATGTTTGATGTTTACAGTAAAAAGAGCAAAGCGTTGTCTTGGCAACACATAATGTATTTTCTATTTAAGAAGCAAATCAGTGGAGATACAATCAGTTCTGCCATTGAGCCACCACATACGCATTCCTGAAAGTTGTCATGCTAAAAGATTGGCTCCAGGGGACTGCTTGCATTCAATTTCTGCCTCTGAACTTCCTAGTTGGATGACCTTGGGAAAATTATTTAAATTCTCTGTGACTTGTTTTTATAGCTCTCAGATGGATTAACAATAGCACATACTTCATTATGTTACAGGAATTACCTGGCTTAATATAGTAAAATTCTTAACATAGTTCTTGGTACATAGAAACAATTTAATTAATGCTGCTATTCTTAGTCTTTAAAAAATGTACACCATCTAATGAAGTGCCTGATTGATAATAAGTATTCTTTAAGTGGTAACTAGTTTCCTAAGTGACACAAACTCGATTGATTTCCTGGTTAGAGTTACTCATGAAACAAGTAACTTATAGACAACTGAGATTTTTCTTGCTCTATTCATCAGTACCAATTATCTAAATTTAAAATTGCAATTTGGTGGTATCTAGGGCTAGGCTTAAATTAATGTAAAAAGTCTGTCCTATGATAGAAATCTTTTTCTTTTTCCTCCTGTTCTCTCCACCCCTCTTGTCTGTGACTTTTTATCCTTAACAATTCTCTGCAAGCGTGCCTCATTTTATTACACTTGGCTTTATCACATTTCTCAGATATTGTGTATTTTACAAGGTGGACATTTGTGGCAACCTTATTTTAATCATGTCTGTCCAGTGCTGTTTTTCCAGCAGCATTTGTTCACTTTATGCCTCTGTGTCCCATTTGGGTAATTCTCGCATATTTCAAACTTTTTCATTTTTATATTTTTTATCAGTGTTTCTGGTACTATTGCAAAAAGATTCTAACTCGCTGAAGGCTCAGATGGTGGTTAGCACTTTTAGCAATAAAGTAGTTTTTAATTAAAGTATGTACATTATTTTTTAGACATAATGCTGTTGCATACTAAATAGACTACAGTATAGTATAAACATAAATTATTATGCACTGGGAAACCAAGCAATTTGTGTAACTCACTTTATTCCAATATTGACTTTATTGTGGTAGTTTGTAACAGAGCCTGCAATATCTGAGATATTTCTATATGCTCTCTTCAGACATCTACTCAAAACATTTGCTAAACTTTCACGGTGAGATGAGAACGGTTAAAACTAGAATAATAATTAGAGTTTACATCATATACCAACTCTGGTGGCTACCTGGAGACTGTTCTCCACTCTTGAGTTTTCTGTTGGGGGAAATAATCCTGCCATGATTAGTGTGGCTTTCCAAGGGCAATGAGGTGGTGTGGAGAACACAGTGGCTAGAAGGCACTGTGGAAGGTAGACGTTGAAGATGGTAGACTTTGAAGTCAGTCTGATTGTGCTCAAATTCATTTCTACCTTTTATCAACTGTGTGTCCTTGACCAAGTTACTTAATCTCTCTGGACCTTATATTCTTCATCTATGAGATGAGTATTGACTTTAGTATAAACTTAAAACTATAAGATACTTTCTTTTTTCTGTTTCTGGATATCATACAAATGAAAGTTAATTGAAATAGTCAATGAACCTGAAAACTGCATTTCCAATAAAATTAGGTACTGACATAATCTTCAAACTCCCCAGTTCTGCTGAGAAAAGCCAATGCTCTGTGGAGTAAAATCAATAGAAAGATTTCAGAAAGTAACAGCAAAAGCCAACTTCCAGAAAATGAGGATCACACCTTGAAGTACTTAACCTTTGAAAAGTGAAAGTGTTAGTTGCTCAGTCATGTCCAACTCTTTGCAACCCTGTGGACTGTAGCCCGCCAGACTCCTCTGTCCATGGAGTTCTCCAGGCAAGAATTCTGGAGTGGGTAGCCATTCTTTTCTCCAGGGGATCTTCCTAACCCAGGCATCAAACCTGGGTCTCCTGCATTGCAGGCAGATTCTGTACCTTCTGAGCCGCCAAGGAAGCCCCGTTGTATCTAAAGTGCCACAGGATCTGGGGAGAACCAAAGCTGCCCAGAGGGAAGTACATGAAAGCACAGGTAATAGCTAAATGGCTCAGTGGGGACAGATCTCAAAAAAAATGTAAAAACTCTACTTCCTGAGGTGAAGGATTCATTCTGAAGTGTATGCCAGTGTGAGTGACTACAGGGAAGGAGAGAGGAGTTGTGCGCAGGGCTGGGTGTAGTCCTCCTGGACTAGCTTTGGTTCAGAGAAGGTGGGGCGGTATCAAGGAGCCATTTGAGAAGGAAATTCCAGTAATGCTGAAACAAAACCTCTGCTTTTGAGATTTGGCAGGAATGGCTCTCCACTTTCTCCCAGCATCCTTCTAAAAATTGCTTGGATGTGAAACCATAAGAAACGAAAATAGAAAAACACAACAAGCTAAAATGTAGGGGAAAACAGCAAAAATGAGAATGTACATACAGAAAAACAATCCCTTCTATGGGAGGAAGATCATAAAGTAGAAATAGAAGCGCTCAGGAAAAGGAAGAGACTAAGATATTAAAAGGATATGAACTGTGAGCTTGTAGAACTCAAAAGAAGTAGTAAGGGAAAAAACCCTTTACAAATCAAAATGAAATTGGAACATGAAGAGATTAGACATTATAGGAAGCACAAAATATGAGAAAATCAAACAAATGGAACTGAAGATAACATTTACAGAGAAACGACATAGAGGACAGCAATGGTGATTCAGCATATTTATAATAGGAATTTTTGAAGGAGAAAATCGAAACTATAAAATTAAACAAACACTCAAGAGAGTTTAAGATTCACGAGAACTTAGCAGTAAAATAAAAAGCAAAAACAGGGAAAAGAACCTCTACAACAAATGGGCATACTGTGTGCCAGAAACAGTTATCCAGAATGATCAGTATGAAGCCATATCCTAATAAAAAGTCACTGTACTTTTTGAAGATAAAGAACATAACACATCTTTGGGGTATGCTGGTTAAAAAAAAAAAAAATTGAATCACTTCAGTCAGTTCAGTTAAGTCACTCAGTCATGTCCGACTCTTTGCGACCCCATGAATCGCAGCACGCCAGGCCTCCCTGTCCATCACCAACTCTCGGAGTTGACTCAAACTCATGCCCATCGAGTCGGTGATGCCATCCAGCCATCTCATCCTCTGTCGTCCCCTTCTCCTCCTGCCCCCAATCCCTCCCAGCATCAGGATCTTTTCCAATGAGTCAACTCTTCGCATGAAGTGGCCAAAGTATTGGAACTTCAGCTTCAGCATCAGTCCTTCCAATGAACACCCAGGACTGATCTCCTTTAGGATGGACTGGTTGGATCTCCTTGCAGTCCAAGGGACTCTCAAGAGCCTTCTCCAACACCGTAGCTCAAAAGCATCAATTCTTCTGCACTCAGCTTTCTTCACAGTCCAACGCTCACATCCATACATGACCACTGGAAAAACCATAGCCTTGACAAAGACAGACCTTTGTTGGCAAAGTAATGTCTTTGCTTTTTAATATGCTATCTAGGTTGGTCATAACTTTCCTTCCAAGGAGTAAGTGTCTTTTAATTTCATGGCTGCAGTCACCATCTGCAGTGATTTTGGAGCCCACAAAAATAAAGTCTGACACTGTTTCCACTGTCTCCCCATCTATTTCCCATGAAGTGATGGGACCAGATGCCATGATCTTAGTTTTCTGAATGTTGAGCCTTAAGCCAACTTTTTCACTCTCCTCTTTCACTTTCATCAAGAGGCTTTTTAGTTCCTCTTCACTTTCTGCCATAAGGGTGTTGTCACCTGCATATCTAAGATTATTGATATTTCTCCCAGCAATCTTGATTCCAGCTTGTGCTTCTTCCAGCCCAGCGTCTCTCATGATGTTCTCTGCATAGAAGTTAAATAAGCAGGGTGACAATATACAGCCTTGACGTACTCCTTTTACCATTTAAAAAAGTCAGGAAAGGTTCTCATGAACCCTTCTTAAGGAAACTAATAGAGCATAAACTTCAGCAAAGAGAAATGACTACAAAAGACTGGTTCCATTTAATGGAATAAAATATGGGAATGAAACAATATGAATAGCATATGAACTGGCAATATAGAACTGGTACAACCACCAAAAAATGGGAAGAAAAAGAGGAAAAAACTCCAGGAAGTAGATTAAGCTTGCTGATTGTTTCATCAGAAGCTATGTATTAAGTATTATCTGAAGCAGATAAATTAAATAAAAAACACTGTAAGGATAGTACTTAATGAAAAGGTAAATCCTAAGAAGATAATCCTATTGACTAATATTAGGTGGTAAAGGAAAGGGGGCAAAAAGGAGAAAAAAGAAAACATTCGTCAGTAAAATTAATAGCTATGTCTAAAGTGGACTAGGGACATTGTATACACTTATAACTTTAGAAGTAAACTTTAGAATAAAGAGAGAAACCTTTCTTATCTCAAAAGAACTGCATGAAATAGCAAAGGAAACACATAGTGACTTTAAAAATTAAAATGGGAAAGCAAAATATGACAGATTAAGCAAACTATCACATCAATGAAGGTAAATAGATTTAATTTTATATTCAAAGAAAAAATTTTCAGACACAAAACAAACTCCTTCCACTTAAGAGAGCACTTCAAAGTAAGTAAAAATAAAATTATACGCAAAGGTTATCAGATAATGCAAACAAAATGTGAGGGCAGAGGGACTTCATACCAGATAAGGTAGAGGTCATAAACAAAATAGACATAGGCATACTCCTTATCATTTGAAAAGGTGTGATACCCAATAAATATATGAATATTATGACTATCTCTGCATAACAACCATAACATTAATATTCATAAAGTTAAGGCCACATGAGATAAAAAGCCAAAAAGATAAAATAGTGATGAGACTTTGTTAATTTCTTACTCCATGATAGATTAATTGTATAAAAATGAGGGTATAAAGGATATAAAATAAACAATGAGGCTCAGCCAACTGGTTTTAAATTCTGTACCCTGAAAACCGTTGTAAGTACTGATCAAACACTAAAAAATTAACCTTTTGTTAGGCTAAATTTCAAAAACAAAAAGTGAAACTTAGACACCATTTTCTCGTCACAATGCTGTTAGGTTTTACTAAGAAAATCAGAAAACAAAACCTAACTGCAAAATTTTGCATTTCTTCTTAAATCATTTGGGTCAATGGGAAAAATACAAGTAAAAATTGCATACTTTCTAGAAAACTGCAAAAGTGAAAAATCACAAAATGAAAATAATACATCAAATTTATGGGGTACAGCTAAGGAAGTATTTAGAAAATGTACTACTTAAGTACTATGAATAAGTAATCATCTCTAGAAACTAGAAAAAGAAGTCAAATGAAAATAAGAAAAAATAATAAAGATAGATGCAGAAAATGATATAGAAAGCAGACAAAAAATAATAGGATAAACAAATCCAAGGCTCTACTTTTGAAATAAGCAAGTTACCCTTAAGAACAAATAGACCAAAGTATTCAAAATTGGAAATTTTAAGAGAGAATCTGAAATAGGGAAACAAAAATAATTTCAAGGGAATATTATGATGATTTCTGAAAAATACATTTGGAGACTAAAAGGAAGTTATTTACTAAAAATATAAATTTTAAAAATTGATTCAAGAGGTAGTTTAAATTTTGAGTAAATTAACTGACATGAAAGAAATTAGGATGAATGAAGAGCTATCAGTGAAAGGGCCAACATGATAACCTTTATTTACAACTGAGTGTTATTAAACTTTTGAGAAAGAAATTTAAAGGAATTTAAGCTGTTCTAGGACATAAAAAATAAAGTCTTACATTATAGTCGTATAAAGATAGTATAATAATGGAAAAACCACAGACCAGTCTTAATTAATGCAGTGTCTATATATAAAATACTCAACGATCAGTAAGGTATTAAAAGAATAAAATACAATGATCAAGTAGGTTTTATTTTAGGAATGCAAGGATGGTTCAAAAATTAAATTTTTTTGAGTAGTAAATGCTTAAAACATTTGATTTTTACAAAGCCTATTTGTCATAAAAACTCAGAATTGAAGGAAATATATATGTATATGTATATTAGAATTGAAGGAAGCATTTATACTATGTGAATATTTATATAAATATTGAAAAGATGTATACTGAAGTTTTAAAATAATACTTTCTCTAGTATTTCATTCTAATAGAGTCAAAAATTTGAGGTAGTAGATAGCAGGGGTTAAATACAAAGATTGGTTTTCTCTGGCAAGCAGCAGCCCTAGATATCATACCACATAATTCGGACTTTTTGTTTGTGTAAAAGTAGCTGATCTGGCATCATAGAATGATAACTTTCACACACTCTATTATTATATATACTTTAAACATTGTGATTTTCATATTAGCAGTGTTTCTTCCATAGTTTATTTCTTGAATTGAGAATACCCTTAGAGGCAGTTAGCATTGAGAATACCCAAAGTCACAGATAAGCCCTTACGTTATGTTTCAGAAGTGTAAATTTTCCCTGAAGACTGGGAATGATCTAGCTGGCAGTACATGTCTTATATTAAAGCAAATACCCATACTATGGAATAAAATTAAAATCTTTTATGAATCATTTTAAAACATGAGACATCAACATTTTTTTTGCATGTTTTTATGGGGCCTCTTTAAAGTATTTCCCCAAATTCCTGGAGATGCATATAATTTATAATTGCTGTTAGGAATATTTTGGTGGACATCTGTCACAGTATTTCCAGTTTGTAATAAACATGAGTTATCAAATATCTACTAATCTCTTATGAAAGGATAACTAAGATGATGTGTAATCTTGCTGGCTAATTTTCAAAAATCTTAATTTTTCCTCACTTATAGTTGTAAATGAATTGTTCTTTAATGTACAGTGATACAACTGGGAAATTTATCACCTAAAGAATAATAAAGATCATGACTATTTAAGCTGTTCTGTATCTTTGAGAAGGTTTATTATTTTTTACAAATGGTATATAATTTTGTTGGACTCTAGGGGTACATGTTTCATCTGTTCAGATTTGGGTGGGGCAAATTCATTCATTCAGAAATTATAGAAAAGTTTGAAGAGAGGTATAATAGATAATATAATAGGTATAATAGATATTCTAAGCAGACATAGAATCCGTCTTTCAAGAGTTTATAATTGGGTAAGGGAGATAAGCAGTATACTATCAATAATATTACAATGAAAACTAGAAAAATCATAATTATAAAATATATATAAAACCTATATTTTAATAAAAATTATTAAGAAAGTCTATAAATTATTTGGATTAAGAATTACTATGGAGGACCCAAACAAAATGGAAGAGAGAGAAATATGGAAGGGAGAGAAAAATATACAGTGATCAGCAGCCGTAAGAATTTCAGTTGTCTTGTCCAGAAGTTTTCAGGGTACTGGGTACTTTATGTGTAGCACACACTTAAGGAATTAGGCATAGGGAGGGCTCTTATGTAACTTGCAAATTATTGGAAGGCTAAAGAGAAAACAGCCTGAAAAATTATAGTTTAAATGGGTGTGTGAACTTAATTTATAAAATGGTTTCCAAACTTAAAATTTCTTTTTGTAAGTATGTCTCCAGTTTCTCTTTATCAAAGAAGTCATAAAATTTTAAATTCTAAATTAAAGAAGTAAATGACCATCTGGGAATCTTTGAACATGTACATTCATTGGAATAACAAATAAGTTTCCTAATTTAAAGAATGAAAGAACATTTATTAAATTTTGGTCATAGGGATATTGGGGTGTGTGTGTTTTAGATAATAAAGAATAACATTTTACTCTCCCTTTCCATACCTCTCATTATCTAGACATTAGTTATTGATAGAGCATGTTTATTTTAGGGATTACTATTGATACCTACAAGGAAGGTTTTCTCATACTCAAACATTTATATGAACACATGAATGCCTAAGAGTAAGATTCTTTCTCTCTCTTTTTAATTTCCAGGCATAGATATTCTTCATCAACTAGGCCTTGGAGGCAAAGATGTAAGACACTCTTCATCAGTGACCGCCATACCACCATCATCTATACCATTACCTCAGGGGGTCCATGTAACAGAATTTGGTGTCATTTTAACAAACGATTCCTGTATTGAATCACCTCTTGTGAAAATTTTACCAGTCAATTTAGAACAGCCATTTACAATATTAATTGGGTTACAGTCCTATAGAGTAAACAATGCATTTCTCTTCAGCATTAGAAGTAAAAATAGACTGCAATTAGGAGTACAGTTATTACCTAAAAAATTAGTGGTATACCTTGGAGGAAAGCAGTCTGTCTTTTTCAACTACAGCGTTCACGATGAGCGATGGCACTCATTTGCCATTGCAGTTAGCAATCAAAATGTCTCAATGTTTGTTGAATGTGGAAAGAAATATTTTAGCAGAGAGACTCTTTCGGAAGTTCATACCTTTGATTCTAACAGTGTGTTTACCTTGGGAAGTATGAATAATAATTCTGTCCATTTTGAAGGAGTAGTATGTCAGTTGGATATTATTCCTTCTGCAGAAGCATCTGCAAACTATTGCAGATATGTGAAACAGCAGTGTCGCCCTGAGACAAGTCTTCCTCATACAACTATTGTATCAACTAAGATACCGGAAAACTCTCTCCTGCCCAAAAGATTGGGTGAAAAAGTACTGTTGCAGGACACACTTACTGAAAACAAAAGTGTTCTAGATTTCACAAATAATGATTCTGTGGCAGTGAATAAACAACAAAAACACCAGATATCAAGATCTCGGCTAACTTCTCTTCATTCAGGGAATGTCTCTGCTATGGATCTTGTGAACCATGTGATTCAGACCAAAGAGTTGATCATTGAGCAACTTACTCAGGCAAATTTAAGCCTGCCAATGTCCCATCATAGCCTCAATGAGCCAAGGAAAAAAAACAAGGATACATTTATTTCTCTTCTAAATGTCTCGGACAATATCACACAACATAATGATAAAGTAACTGGTCTGTCACCACTTAAGAAGATATCATCTAGTCTTCCACATATAAAACAAGATGCAGTTAAGAATCTCAAGAAGGCTATCACAGCAAATCTGCATACTAATGAACTTATAGAACTGCAGCAGATTTTAAACACAACCTTATACAGAGTGACAGATGAGCCATCTGTGGATAATCACCTTGATCTAAGGAAGGAAGGTGAATTTGATCCTGATGCTACTTATCCCATCGAAAATAGCTATGAAACTGAGCTTTATGATTATTATTATTATGAGGATCTTAATACAGTGCTCGAAACGGAGAATCTAAGAGGGCCAAAAGGGGACACTGGACCTCCCGTAAGTTATTATTTTTAAAATATGTCTTCATGCACTAATTTACCATACATTTCAAAAAGAATTCTCTAGGCTGAACAATATAGAACGGATCTGTCTTAGGCATGTAGCCTGGCTTACTGTGCGTGGATTCATGGTTGCTCTAATATATCCAACCAGAATGCTACTCTGGCTCAAATGTACTTTTTTAAAACTATTGGCTAGCTCAGAAGGTTACTTAATTCTGGTAAAGTGGTGAGTAAGCTATGTTTTTCTTGTTCAGTTGAAATTCAATCAGGAATTGAGTTGCTAAATACAGATCAGCACTCTATTTTATTAAAAAACTGTAGGCTTAGTCATGTTAAGAGAGAATATTAAAGTTATGGTAGACTAAATAACAATACTTTGAATACATTATTAAATGTATTTTCAGCAAAGTAATATCATATGAATTAAAAGAATATTACCTTTTAGAGATAATTTAATAATGAGTCATTGGGGAAAACTAAACCCTTATATTATAGAAATTAAAATATTTCACTTGGGATTATAAAGAGTAACATATTTCATTATATCTTCCATGATATGACCAATTTACACTTATAAGTTAATAGAAGTTCCATCTACCTCATGCAAAAATAGCCACTCAGCAGTCCATCAGTCCATTCAGTAGGAAAAAAGCCAAGTCATTTCCTTAGTAATTCATTAACAAAGCTATGAGATAATAGATTGATGATTTTAGCTCTGAAATTCTTTTGTCACATTGGTGCAATTACAGATGGATGATTTTTAAATCATTTAAGACTCATTTAAAGCTATTTAAAATCACATTAGAAACATGTTTTTGCCTTTCATATTTTAAATACCTTTAAACAATCAACTTATATATCTTTAGAAATCTTTTTTTAAATTGCAAGCAGGATAAAATATATCATAAGGTATTTCTTGATTTGATGGAAGTAAAATTTGAGACATTTGTTTAGTTCCAGAAACCATAGAACAAGAGATGATGCCACTTGCTTAGTTTGTGTTTCCTTCATGGTTATTACTCAAAGTAACTTGATAGGTATTGAGCAATGCTTAAGGTGAATGTTTAAAGCATTTAATAAAATCAGAAGAATATATTATAGAGAAATAACTTTTCAGCTATGACAGTTATCAAAATACTAGTAGTAAAATTGAGCCACAAGGCAGGTCATATTTAACAGTTAAGGAAGTTGTTTAGTTTCTTCAAAAAATGTCACAGATGAGTATTAATCCCTGCTCTAAATCCAGAAACAGTTATTTCAGCATTGGTTGGTAGGTGAAGCAATAATACTCCACAGATACTTCCTTAGTCTCTCCTATGGGCAAAGCAGAAACATAAATTGTGTAAAACAGAGTCACTGCTCAGAAGGAGGTTACATTGGGTAATAGTGATACAGAAGCACATTTATAACCTTGCCTTGTGGTCAAGTAAGATACATGCCCCTGAGAGATGCAAACTAAACATGTGGAGTACACATTTTCAAAGGTAAGAAGAAAATTTTTGAGGAGAACTCTTTGAAAGATTCCTTAAGGCTGAGCTGTTCAGGATAGGTTCTTGTGGGCAAACTTAGAACCTAGACCTCAAAGAATGGATATGATTTTGATAGGTGAAAGAAACTGTTGTATCTTTTATGTAGGAAAAACAGCAAAATTGCTATCATTTATTGAGATTTTTACCTGGGGCAGGAACTCTGCCATGCCCCTTATGTTCGTTATCTTAGAAAAACTTGGTACGTTTGGTATTATTACCCTCATTTTTCAGGTGGAGAAACTGAAGCCCAGAGTAATTTGTTTGCTTGTTCATAACCACATGCCAATAAATGATAGACCGAGGATTTTGACCCTAGAGGAAGGTTTTCTGCCTCTAAAAGTCAAACTCTTTCACAATATGAAGCTGAATAATGGTAGATAAATGTAAGGCCAAGGTAGACCTATACAGGTTGTAGAGGTCTCAATTTTCAAACTGATAGTTCTGACTTTATCTTGTTCTCAGTGGGGAATTTTGTAGGTTTCTAAGAGGTATGTAGCAGAGGTATGAATAGGGAAGTCAGTCTGGTGGCAGTGCCCATAACAGACAGGAAATTCCTGCTATCATCTGGATGTTACAAAACTAGGACATTATCTAGGATGACAGCAGTGAAAATGCAAAAGAAAAGTAGCATTCAAGAGATATCTTAAAGGAAGGTTTGGGAGAACTAGGAAATTAATTGGACTTAGGGACCAAATGAAAAGAAAGAGAATCAAGGTGGCTCTAAGGTTTTAAGCCTGTGGGTTGAGAAACTGGTGATACCAATATAAAAACCAATAATTAAAACAGGAAGTCGATTTTAGGAGAAGAAACCAAGTTAAAACATTTAAGGTGCTGTTGGCAAATCAGTAAGCTGTTGAAAGAGTTGAAGAAGGTGAAGTGAAAAGAGAAGTCAACGTAGGGGGTATAGATGATGGGAGTTTTCCCATCAGTATTATAGAGTCAAGAAATTGGCAAGGAAAGGACTTGGCATAGAGTCAAGGGCCAAATTGTAAGGAATGTTTGCTTTGTGGTTATAGAAGGAAAAACAAAGCAGAAATATGACAGGATAGACAGATGGGACAGAACAATATAGTTAGTGTTAGTCACTCAGTCGTGTCTGACTCTTTGTAACTCCATGGTAGCCTGCCAGGCTCCTCTGTCCATGGAATTCTCCAGGCAAGAATAGTGGTGTGGGAGCCATTCTTTTGTCCAGGGGATCTTCCCTACCCAGGGTCGGGATCAAACCCAGGTCTCCTGCATTGCAGGCAGATTCTTTACTGCCTGAGCCACCAGGGAAGCCCATAATATAGTATCATGAAAGCCAAAGATGAGAGTTTTGAAAAGAAATTGATCAGTGGTGCTGAAAGCTAAAGACTGAGAAAAAGTAGAGGAAATCCTTTGGATCTTCTGGTGGGAAAGTTGTTATTGAACTTTGATAATGATTTCAGCATAGTGTAGAAGTCTAAAGGTAAATTTTATAAAGTGTATGAGAGAGTAAATGGTGATGAAATGATGAACTTTGTAGAGATTTTGCACTGCTTCTTGAAGTGGATTAAGCCTGAGGACAGCCTGATCCTTCCTACTTGCTGGTGCCTGGTTTTCATCTATATACCCTTGTTCTTTTGATATCTTTGAAGTTCATTTCACTAAAACTATTAGGTTCGGTGTCAGTTTTTTCTGGTACTCTTTTGATCTGAAGTTTTGTTTTTTTTCTTTTTACTTATTAAAGAAACATCTCTCCTTGTATTGTCAGGTATTTTTCTTATCCATTTTTCTATATTCTTCAGGCACACCAGTATACATGTGTTAAAAGTCCTTTGTGATGATAGTATTTATTATCTTCTCTACAATGATGTCCATGTGTTTGCCTTTTTCCATTTTATTTTATGTAAATTCAGTTAACTGCATCCATATTCCTTAACTGATTTTTTCAATTGTGGTCAGCTGTTATTGCTTCTGATGTGGATTTAGTCTATAATTCTTTCCTTTTTTGCTTTTTCAATCTTTAAGCTCTTTTGGCTCACATTTCATTACCTTAGTTGTTATTTTTGTTTTTTATGACTCTTCTTTGAGCTCTTTTTGTAGAAAAACAGCATCTTGAAATTCTTTGGATTTATAATGAACTATATGCAATTCTTTCTCTGCATGGAGTAATCCTTTTCTGGTAAAAAAAATTTTCATCTACTTTTAATTTATGTTTCTGTCCTCACACTTCCCCCCTCCCCTCAAAATGTATAGGTCCCTTGCTGGTTTCTTTCTGGTTATTGCTCATTTTTAAAATAGAGACAACTGTATTTGGGCCACTATGTGTTTTAGAATGGTATCAGTCAGTTCATTTCAGTCGCTCAGTCGTGTCCAACTCTTTGCGACCCCATGAATCATAGCACGCCAGGTCTCCCTGTCCATCACCAACTCCTGGAGCTTACTCAAACTCATGCCCATTGAGTCGGTGATGCTATCCAGCCATCTCATCCTCTGTCGTCCCCTTCTCCTCCTGCCCCCAATCCCTCCCAGCATCAGGGTCTTTTCCAATAAGTCAACTCTTTGCATAGAGTGGCCAAAGTATTGGAGTTTCAGCTTTAGCATCAGTCCTTCCAATGAACACCCAGGACTGATCTCCTTTAGGATGGACTGGTTGGATCTCCTTGCAGTCCAAGGGACTCTCAAGAGTCTTCTCCAACACCACAGTTCAAAAGCATCAATTCTTTGGCACTCAGCTTTCTTCACAGTCCAACTCTCACATCCATACATGACCGCTGGAAAAACCATATCCTTGACCAGATGGACCTTTGTTGGCAAAGTAATGTCTCTGCTTTTTAATATGCTATCTAGTTTGGTCATAACTTTACTTCCAAGGAGTAAGTGTCTTTTAATTTCATGGCTGCAGTCACCATCTGCAGTGATTTTGGAGAATGGTATAGGGAGAGGCAAAAGGGAGTAAGGTGGAGTATACACAGCATCAAATTTAAGTTGCTGCCTTCAATGCCATCTTTCGATATGTATTTTGTCCTCTACCCAGAAATGTATCTCCTCTCATTTTCATGCACATGAAGCCCTCTGTATCAGTCTGAGAAGTGATATGATGATTTATACTCTTCTCTTTTACCTCCTCCCTCCACCAGAAATCTCCTGAGGTTAGGAGATTTATTGTAGATCATAAAAATGATAGGTTCTTTCTTTTCAGCTCTATCTTCCTTACTCTTGGTTGTTTGAACTGGATCTTTGCAGGGTCATGAATTATAGTCCCTGTGGCTTTACCATTCCCTTGAACTTAGCTATTGTCATTAAAGGATCGTTGGAATGAACCTTCTGGACTGATATACTGTTAGATATCTGTAGCCCGTCCCAGGTTTGAGGTCTGAGGAGGGTTTTTTGTTTTTAGTCATCTTTTGGCATCTTTCCTTATTTCAAAATGTCTCACTATTTGAAAGATAATTTTCATATTTTGTGGTTTGTGGTTGTGGTTGTTTCCTTGTTTCATCAGAGAAGTTTTTTTCTTTTGGTATTTTTTGTTGTTTTCAGTGGGTTTTTAAGGGAAGGAGGGTAGTTTTAAAAATGTTCTCATTCTGCTATCTTTTATAGAAATTCTCTAGTGATCCATTTTAGAATGTAAATTAGATGATGTCATTTATCTGCTTAAAATTCTTCAGTGACAGGAGAGTATAGCAATTGGAATAAATTTTAGAAGTCTTTATCATGACCCATGCAGTCATCTGGCCCCTGTTTTCCTCTGCAACATCACTTTGTTCCACTTTTGCTCGCTTCCACTGTTGGCTTTTTTTAGCTCCTTAATAAGATTGTATTTTTTGTTTGTTTTATTTTACTCATGCTGTCATTCATTTTATTCCTATTTTCAAATTTTACTTTCTCCTCTTTCCTCATTCCTCTTCATTTTTTAGGTCTAACTGAGAGCTTCCTCAGAGACACATTCTCTCATAGCACAATATAAATTATGTGCACTATGTTGATCTCTCTTGGTTGCTTGTTCTTTTCTTCATATCACTAAATAAAATTCATATTATGTGTTTATTTGTTAATGGGTGTCTTTTTATCTCATTGTCAGCTCCAGGAGGCTTTGATTCTTACTAATGTTTATTGAGTAAGTGAATGAATCAATGAGTGAGTGAACTATAAAAAGAAGTTTATATGCAAGACTTCCAAGATCGACCAGACATTACTATCTCTTACAAGTATTGGATACATTTGCTTCAGTATATTACCTTAGTAATAATAATATTGTAACTGACATTGAGAACTACTTGTGCTCCATGCATACCTTTAAAAAATTCCTCTATAGTTTATGGTTAATTGCTCTATATCAGACATAATTACAAGTATTTTATATACAATGACTTTAATGCCCACTATATAATATCATCAATATTATAAAGATGAGAAAACTAAGTCTTAGCAAGAGTATCTGACTTGTCTAGGGTCATTCAGCAAGTAAATGATTGAAGCATTATTGGATTCTGAATTGGGTGATTGCCATAGCATTGCTCTTTAACTGAATTATACTTTCTCTTAATAACTAATAATCTGAAAGTTAAAGTGTCTTTTCTAGTACTTCACTTATAGGAAATAATTCATAAATAAGTCATGTCATATAAAATTGCTTTTCTTCCCTGGTTTCTAGGAAATGCCTATTAATAACTTATTCCCAAAGATATGGAAATGAAAAATTGTGAAGACAAGTTAAAATTTATTTTTACTTATTGCTAATTAATTCAAATATTTTAATCACAGCATAAATATACTTTTTCCCCCACCCCCACTACCTAATATGAATGTAATAATTGCTTTTTCAGTGTGAATGTAGTAGTGTTTCTTTTGTCACAAAGTAGCGTGATAGGGCAGTAAACCAAACTAGATATTTTAATTTTGCATTGAGTTTTTTATTTTTAGTTTTTATTTTAGAGGACTTAAAATCATCAGCTGTTAAGTTCTGAGGATAAAAGTAGAACCAGAACTAATTTGAAAAGAGTTTTAATTTTTTTTTTAAATAAGTGAAAGTCAAGTTTTGATGGAAGCCAGTGATATAGTAGTAATTCTCAAAGTATTTGAAGAGTTCAGGATGGAGAATAGAAATACTATTTTTATGTGGTTGAAAGAGAAATATTACTTTTTTAATATTAAAGAATACTTGAAAGGTTTTTGTTAAGGGGTAGAAAAAGGCAAAATAAAAAGGAAAATGGACAGTTTGAAATATACAAAGAACATCAGAAAACTGAAAAATCACTGTAACATCAATAAAGGAGAAAGTTTCAAAGAGAAGAATGCTACATGACAATGAAGATCAGTAGGTCATGCTATCTGTTAATGGTAGGGCTAATATCTTAACCTTGACATGTTTAATATCAAAGTTCCTAGTATTTTACTGCAGTAATGATTGAATATTTGTAAAACATTGTATATAAATGTAAAGCATAGCTGTATGTGTGCTCTGAGACGTCAAGAATAATGCCATGGTGGCAGAGTGCTCAGTAACAATGAAATGAATAGACAGATGAATGAATGAATATATAGTAATCATATCCTGAATGAATATTTATTCCTCCACCAGTTGATTGTTTAAAGTAAGGTAAAAAAAGATAATATAAGGCATAATATGTGGAAGCAAAGTAGTAGTTTCCTATTTCTTATTTGATATATTTCAGAAGTGAAATTTAAAGAACTCAGAATACCTTAAAATTGATCTGTTTTTACATTTTTACTGTTTTTACTTAAATTGATTTTGTTTTTACAAAACCATTTAACTCTATTGTCCTCCTGGTATGCTGCATTTTGTGTAGGGCAGATATATTACTGAATATACTAACTCAGCTGGTAAAGAATCCGTCTGTAATGCAGGAGACCTAGGTTCAATCCCTGGGTTGGGAAGATCCATGGAGAAGGGAATGGCTACCCACTCCAGTATGCTGACCTGGAGAATTCCTTGCACTGTGTATAGTCCATAGGTTCGGAAAGAGTTGGACGCAACTGAGCAACTTTCACATATTAGAAGGATCTCATAGTAACAGTTTAACACATTACACAGATCTTAAGTCTTCCAAAAAAACATAAAATGGTCAGTGCTTTAGTTTTTCAAGGCAAGTCTTCTTTTGAAATGTGTTTGGAAAAAAACACAAAAAACCTGTAGTTGTTGGTCTCCAAACCCTAAATTGAATTCCTCCTTCAGTAGTAAAAGTAAATTTAGGTAAAAAACTACCCACAAAACTACTAGTTATGGTTCCTGTAAAAACCAGATACAGTGGCCGTAACCATAAGTCATAGACTTCCTGCTGCCATATCTGACCAGATTAAAGAGAACATTTGAGTTTCAACTCTCACTTCTGCTGATTAAGGTGAGGGGTTTCATGTTATTTTAAAATTATCATCAGCTAGTAACTGGGGACCAAAAAAGAGCCCTGCAGTGAAATCTTCACAAGACTTGCGAGAAAGGATGTGTCTGTTATCATGTCTAATATCTCAGCATTTGTTTTCCAAGGGTCCCCCTGGCCCAGCAGGCATCCCAGGTCCATCAGGAAAGAGAGGTCCACGGGTAAGTGGATGGGCTGCCTTTCTCACTTGCTGTCAGAGTTGGTAGCTTTCCAGTATGCTTTTCCTACTGTTGTACAGTCTGTATTTCCCCTGGAAATCTGCCTGGATTGTCAAACTTAGCATGGCCTTTGCCAATTCAAGAGAAGCTTGGGAACATGTGCCACTTATTTATTTGAGTGTAAACACCCAACCAAAGTATTCTCTGTGAACATGCCCAAAAAGATAATCAAATTTGTAGATTAGTGATTATTTTGGTGCTACTTGTAACATTATTCTTAGTTATAAAGTGATCTCATCTTTAGTTGATAGTCCAAGGTGGGGATCATTTACTTTGGGAAATGAAGAGTGGGCAGCCTTAAAATAGTGCATTCCTGGATTACATAGTGGAAAATATTGGAGTTATAAACTAAAAAAATAATTGTCCTGAGGAAAAAAGCTTCCCCAAGGGTAGCAGTAGTTTTTTCACATTAAACAGGTCCAACAAAAGGTTTATTGCTGTGTTAGAATTCATTTCTTTCAAACCTCAAAAAAAAAGTGAACTTTTACTAGCAGAAATTCTTCGAAGAGCTAGAAAAGGAATTGTGATTGTATGTTATAAAGACGAATGTAAATACCATGTATAATCCACTTTCTTTCCTAATTTTTGCTTATCATATAAACAAATTAATGTAAAACTCACCCTAAAATGCTAATTTAAATGGTCCATATTCACATCAAGCTCTTGTTGATATGAGGCTCCAGATGAATGCTTACTCTGCTCTAGCTGTTTAACATTTGTTTTCTTTCGCTATAGTTGATGGCCTACCACGTTCCTCTCAAGAGTGTTTTCTAAACTTGTCCACTCTCCTCCAGCCAGCAAACCATTTCTGTCCTCCTCCTCTGTCAGGAGACCCTGGATTTTGCTTTCTGAGGGACCGAGTTCCCCTTTGCATTAATTGCATTCCCTCTCCACTGCTAAGGCTGTTCTTCTACAACTTTTAACCTTTCCTCTCCCTAGATTTTATCTTATTTGGCAACAAACAGCAAGTTATCTTTTTTTTTTTAAAGTTCCAGACTTTCACTGATGCTAATTTTTCCTAAAGTCGTTGTCCTTGCTCACTCTTGCACTAATGGGCTCTGTGGAATAATACTTTATACCTATTGGTCCCACATCTACATCAACAACTTATTTGTTAATCCTCATAAGTTTTCCCACCTACTTTATTGAAAAATTTATTTTTGAAGACTACACAAATGAGAGGTCATGAAATCTAATTTTTCCCCTTAGTTTTCATCTTGCTAGATATACTTTCCATGTTTGCATTGCTATCACTCCTCCCCCTTCTGAAACACAATGCTCTGTTAATTCAGAAGTGAAACAAACAGATAAATATTAAGTATTTCTGTGTTAAGATAGAGGTATAACTGAAGGAAGAATCTTCCCTCATAGTTCAGTTGGTAAAGAATCTTCATGCAGTGCAGGAGACTGGGTTCGATCCCTGGGTCAGGAAGATCCCCTGGAGGAGGAAATGGAAACCCACTCCAGTATTCTTGCCTGGGAAATCCTATGGACAGAGGAGCCTAGTAGGCTACAGTCCATATGGTTGCAAGAGTTGGACATGACTTAGCAACTAAACCACTACATAGCTGAAGGGTACAGAGGTGGGTTCCAAGCCCAAATGAGTATAGAAGCCTTGGAGACCTGAAAGGCTTCCTGGAGTTGAATCCTTGTTCTACTTGCCGGTTGTATGAACCTAAGTTTACCCCTTTGTAAAGGGGAATAAATAACCACCCTGCAGGATTGTTATATGGATTAGTAATAATAATAATAATAATAAACAATAACAAGTTACTTACATATAGTAGGTATTTAGTAAATAGAAGCAATTATTCAATTCAAATGGATAAATACCACTTTTTTCTTAAATTTCCCATGCTGCATGGCTTGTGGGATCTCAGTTCCACCACTAGGGATTAAAACTGGACCACAGGCACTGAAAGCACCAGATTCTAACCACTGGATCACCAGGGAATTCCCTAAATTGACAGATATTCATTGGGAGTCTGATATGTGCTAAGTACTACACTGGTAATATTAAAAACAACTGCCTTTTAAAGAATTTATAATCCTCGAACTAAACAGCACATGTCATGAAGAAGTTAAAATAGCAATAAAATATTAAAATAATAGAATTGTCCCAAGGCAACATATAATTAATTGCAAATTAATTTTATATGCAGCAGTTTCTGTGGGATTGAATAGTAAAGAGAAATCAGCTCATGCTGGTATAGCCAGGCTTTAAAGCTGGTATCGCAGTTGACACTTGAACATGATTTGAGCAGGTGTAGGAGGGGCAATGTTAAATGAGGTAAGTCTTAAGGCACACATCATAGCATAAACAAAACCTAAGTGCAGAACGGGTTACTGGATGTTGAGAGGAGAGTAAAACAGTTGCACTTTGTTATTTTGGGGCTGCTTACTCTGCACAACTTTTAGAAGTAGCACTGAACAATGTGGCTGGAGATAGAAGTGGTAAATAAGGGATGTAAACACCTCAAAGCAGTGTTTTGAAGCAAAAAACAGAAACCACAGTTCTGCTCTATAATCGGTGTCTTTTCTAAGACTGAAATATCCAAGACCTCAGAAGAGATAATGAGCTTTGTAAAATAACATATCCATTTTAATGAATCATGTAATATTTATTTGAATGTTGTAATAAACACTTGTATCTAGATCTGAGAATGATCTGAATTTTTTTTTTCTATTTGTAGGGTACACCAGGGCCACATGGAAATCCTGGGTTACCTGGACTACCAGGTCCAAAGGTGAGTGCTTTGACTGTCACGTGATTTTCGGCACATTACTAAAGAAGGTCTTTAACTTTTAAAGTCAACCTTGTAATATCGGGAATCTCTGTCATCTCCAGAGCATGAGTCTTCCACAAGATTGTCATAGGGTGGCAGATGGCCAGGTTCCTTGAGAGCCCACCATGTTTGGATTTATAAATAGCCAGTGATAAAGGCAAGCATGACCCTGCTTTGATATTCTAGTCTTTGTTGTCAAAATATGATGGCAATATATGAAAACCTCTGCAATGTACAGATTATGATTTGAGTAATTTACCTTAAATGAAGACTATTTTAATGTATAAATAAATACTGAGGAAATAAAACATCATTTATTTCCCTGTTTCATACTTCTCTAATATTTTCACTTGAAAAAGATCTATGAGGATAATGTTTATAGGATAGACTCATATTTTTATGAAAAAAACTAACCTGAAAACCTGTAAAAAATATGCGCATACATAGTTGTGTGTTAGTAGTGTGACAGATAGTAGTATGAGTATAGTAAAAAAAGATGGAAGGATATGTACCAGGCTGGTTACCTTGACAGCAGGTATGGGATTGGAAATATAATTAAATATATATATCCACACACACACATGTACATGTGTATGTAAGCATTAGGGTTTTGGTTGCCAGTGACATCATGAATATTTCAGGGTCATTAATAACCACTCTGCTTATTAATTATCTCACTCAAAAGTAACCAAATAGCTGTTACCATACAGATATAGGTTAAGATAGGATAGAGCTTAAGGACACAGGTTTTGGAATCTAACTGATTTGGATTCAAGTTTTAGCCCTTTTGATTTGTATACACTGTGCTTAGCCGTGTCTGACTCTTTGTGACCTCATGGACTGTAGCTGGTCAGGCTCCTCTGTCCATGGAGATTGTACAGGCAAGAATACTGGAGTGGGTTGCCATTTCTTTCTCCAAGGGATCTTCCCAACCCAGGGATTGATCCAGATCTCCCATATTGCAGGCGGATTCTCGACCATCTGAGCCACCAGGAAAGCCCTTTAATTTGTATGACTAGAAACAAATTACTTGCTTTGCCCCTTTAAGCTTCATTTTCTTCTCCAAAACAGGGAAAACCATAGTATGTCCTCACAGGGCTGGAGTGAAGGCTAAATAAATTGTGAGCAAAGCCCTTTACAGTGCTACTGTAGCACTGTAATAATACTTATTAATATTATGTATTGATAATTAATAATAAGTAATTAATAATTATTAATAATAAGTAATAATGACTCCCTCAGTTTCTCATCACTCTCAACAATTTTTTGATTTAACAAAATGTCTCAGAAAAATGGCTTTTAACTACTGGGTATGTACCAGAAAAAAGACAAATGCCTTCTAAAGAAATTAGAATTTTGTTTTTAAATTTGTGATTCTCTAGCCCCCCAAGCTTTGTCTGGGGACTTCAGGGATATTTAGACTAGTGGAAGGCTAGTGTAGCCGTAAAGACCCAGCTCGTTTCTCCACAGAGCTCAAGTTCTAGGGGACTTGCCATCCTACTAACAGCCTTATCTCCACAACTTGACGGAAGACAGAATGGAGATGGGGTTTCCACGTGGCTTGTGTCATCCTTCTCTTTCCCTGCCTCAGCCAATAATAAACATATACTTGAAGAAATAAAAAAGATGGAGAATAGGGTGAGGAGAGATGAAGACAAATAGTGGAAAGCCTTTGATTTCATTGACTTCTTAAAATGTGTGTACTTAGGAGAAAATACTTGAGAAAATGATGTCTGTATCAAAAAAATTATCTCTGTCCAAAGATTAAAAACAGGGTGTTTTTCAGTGTTGACTAATATGAATGTGGGCCTTCAGTAAAATGCCCTAGGAGAGATGAAGTCTTAATCTCAAGATTTCTCTTTAATATCATACTGAGTAGTATAAATATAACTTTGACTATAACTATTTGCCAATAACATATTATATGAACCCCTATATTAGGGATTTTGTAAGCTCTAATTAAAATTTGCAAGCAATTAATTGAATCTCTTGGGAACTTAATCATATAAACCTGAATATCAGCCTTAGTTTATATTTAAATTTAATAATTTGATAGCCATCTTCAAAATAGCCAAAACTGACCATGATTTATTTTAACTGCACATATTTGTGGGGACGTTAGATTGGATTTCCCTGGTGGCTCAGACAGTAAAGCATCTGCCTACAGTGCAGGAGACCCGGGTTCAATCCCTGGGTCGGGAAGATCTCCTAGAGAAGGAAATGGCAACCCACTCCAGTATTCTTGCCTGGAAAATCTCATGGATGGTAGAACCTGGTAGGCTACAGTCCATGGTAGGATGGTAGGCTACAGTCCATGGGGTCACAAAGAGTCAGACACGACTGAGCAACTTCACTTTCACTTTAGATTGTGACAGGTATTAAAAATCACCACTGTGTTTTAAATGCATCAAGTAAGGCTAGTAGTGTATGGTTTATGAAACCAATTTTCCTAGATATTTAACATTTTAAAGTAATACGTACTTTAAAGTAATCAGGATTAATAGAACATTCAAGTTTTATACTTTGTAATCCTCTTATAGTATTTATTCAAGACAATGCAATAAATATGCAGATTTCATGCTCTCAAGGATAAATTTTGACATGTAATCACAGGATTTATTTTCCTTCAGGAACAAAGATCCCTCTTAGGTTAATGGATTTTACAGTATTAAGACATTTTCAGAATTTTTCTCTTTTCAGTTATTATTTAGCAAGAATAACATAGAATTATTGTCCTCTAAGAAAATTGTATAAAAAAATCTTGCCACTTGTATAAGAAATTGCACATTTCAAAAGAGGTTACCTGAACCTGTGAAAAGACCAAATTAAGGCAATTGCAAGTTTAGAAAAATTTAACTGCGATGGAAAATGCAGTGCCTTATGAAATGTTTATACAATCATATTTGGATTAATATATTTTATAAAAATTGTTAGAACTGATATCAACCAGGGTTCTTGGCCTTAACTAGTCAATAGAAATTTCAGATTCCTTATGTGGGGTGAGGAAATGGGTGTGTTCAGGGGTTGGAGCAGAGGGGTGACTTAGATGTTTTCTTACCCCTTTGGTGGTGCGTATAGTGAAAAAGTGAAAGTGAAAGTCCCTCTGTCATGGGCTATATACAGTCCTCATGGACTATACAGTCCATGGAATTCTCCAGGCCAGAATACTGGAGTGAGTGTAGATGTTCCCTTCTCGAGAGGATCTTCCCAACCCAGGGATTGAACCTAGGTCTTCCGCATTGCAGGTGGATTCTTTACCAGCTGAGCCACCAGGGAAGCCCAAGAATACTGGAGTGGGTAGCCTATCCCTTTTCCAGGGGATCTTCCTGACCCACTAATTGAACTGGGGTCTCCTGCATTGCAGGTTGCATATAGAGGTATATGCAATGCATTGCTTTTGCTCTGACCCCCCGTTTTGGCTCCCAGCTCTTCAGAAGTGGCAGTTGGGTGTTGGTTGTTTTTTTTTTTTTTTTTTTTTTTGTCTTTTTGTTTGTCCAGAGATGCAACTTTTACTGAAAATATCACATTTATTATTTGTTACATAAAACAAAAAGTCTCTTAAGAATGAATGTACCTTAAGATAGTATAGAAATATGTTCTATTTATAAGGCTATTTTAAAGTTCATAAGAATAAAGCTTATTTTGCAAACATACTCTAGATTGATGCAAAATCTAACATTTTAGTTTCTGTTATACTTTTATAATTAAGTTAGTATTTACCATCAAGGACAAAGAATGTAACTTATCTTTGGTGGTTCTCAACTCTGCTCAAGCAAAGTAAGTTTTCACATGTTTGTCTTCCTTAATAGATTCTGAGTTATTTGAATGCAGGGGCCAGATCTTATTCCTCTTTACCTTTGTATCTAGCCCAGTGCCTAGCATGTGTTAGGCATTCTATAAATGTTTAACTGAAGCAATAAACAGACAACATTAGTAATAAGGCACTGGCATCATAAGGGAATAAGAACTAGCACTTACTGAGCATCTAGTATCAGTTGACAGTATTTTATGTATGCCATCTCATTCAATTCCACTTCAGTTAAAGAGTACTATTCAGAGCAGGCTTTATTACCTTCTGCTTTCCATAGAAGAAAACATATTCAGAGAAGTAAGTACTTAACCAAGGTAACACAGTTTAACTGGCATCAGAATTAGATCTGTTTTACTCTTTACCCTACACCTATTTGTCTCTACTACCATAGTGAGTGGTTCACTATGAACCTTAAATGTATGAAATAGCACCTTCAGAAGGAAAGATGAGGGTGGGGTAACCTAGTATAATTAGACTTTCTGAATTCATTTAGTAATAGTAACAAAATATGTCCATTCCAAGTTTCCAGCTAATCCTTTGAATGCTAATAAAATATAAATGCCATAAAGAGTGAAACTGAACTCTCATCCCTTAGAACTGTGTTGCTAAATTGCTAAATAGTAGAAGAACAAAATGCCACACAAAAAATTTTGTGGGTATATAACATTTTTCAGCAGTATTAGAACTAATTTAAAATAGAGATAAACTATTGAGTTCTTTAGCTGAAATCAGTAGACTTCTGATAGAAATATTGTTTTTCTTAAAAAAAAAAAGTCTTTCTAAAAAAATATCAAGTGAATTCTGCTTCTCTATTTGCTAGAGAGAATGACGTTTTTCTTGCCACCAAATTCCATCTAGGTCCACGGTTCATCATATTTACTTATTTAATATAAACTTTATTTGCGGGGTGCTGGAAATTTTTATTACTATTAATTAATACATGATCAATTATGTAGTAGATCTTCAGACATGAGTCCAAATGAAGAATCTATATCTTCAGCCTACCCTATACTTACAGTTCTAGTCCAGGCAATCTATTTGTGTCCAGATAATTTCTTTCCCAAAATTGCTTCTTAAAGTCTACTTAAAACTGTTCCATGAATGTTAATTAGTAGCATATATTACTTTAGTCAAGTTCAATAGCTCCTTCAAATTTAATCCCTTTCAATGAAAACATCTAACCTTAGTAAGCTGCTATTAACAGTGTCCTGTTAGTATAGGCTTGGCCAAAATGTTCATTTGGGATTTTCTTTTAAGCTCTTATGGAAAAATCTGCAAGAAAGTTTTGGCCAACTCAATAATATTAAATGAAATGTTATTAATTAATAATATTAAATATTGAATTCCAAAGAGTATATCTTTGTGCTATACTTTATTTCTGGTTTTGGCCCTCTGTTGCCATGTTTCCATCATGTCTCCCATTTTCCTTGCTTGTGAATTAAATAAATACATTGAGTATAGATGCTGACCCATTCTAAGAATTTTTTTACAGAGTCAGATTGCTATGAAAAGTTTTCAGTCCAACATTCTGACAATGTAAAGTATGATAAAATGTTGAAGACTTAGGCGCTCCTGTTGTTCTGTACAACATAAAGACCCTTATGTAAAGGACCAGACAAATATGACAAATACATTAAATTTTTTTCCTTCTAACCATCAAAGACTGTTAGGGTCACATCAAAAGGATTCAGAAGCTAATCTGAAAAGCTTCTACTAGTCAAAGACTGGTATAATTTGAGCATCATTAAGAATATTAACTGTAGTGGAGTGGCACATCAAATATCTCTAAATCCATGAGTTTACTTTGTAGCTAAGGACAGAGAAGCCCTTGTTGGTCACCTTTAGAGGATGCTAGGGAATTGTATCTATGACATTGTATATTCAACAATTCAATTCAAATCTGACACTAACTACCCCAAGTTAGTGTCAGACTCCACAGATTTAAGGGCTCAATCCCACATGACTTCCCACATTTGAGATGCTAACAACAGAACACTTGTGCCTGGCTGACTACATGTCCAGGGCTTCCCATGATCTCTTCCTCTCCCAGGTTTGATATTTTGCTGTAATAGCTCACAGAACTCAGGAAAACATTTTAATAAGCCTTACCAATTTATTATTAAAAAATAGAACTCAAATAGCTGAAAGGTAGAGATGCATAGGGCAAAATATGGAGGGTGGAAGCCTAGAGCTTCCATGCCCTTCCTAGGTACATCATGCTCCCAGTGTGTTCACCTACTGGAAGCTCTTGGAATATCTGTAAGAGATTTTATACTAAATTTCTACCACCCCCTCCTGTCCCTGAAGGTGGGGGAGGAGACAGGGCTAAATTTTACTACCCTCTAATCACTTGTTTCCTTTCTGGTGACTAGTCCCCATCCTGAAGCTATCTGGCTCCCTCTCTCTAGTCACCTCATTAGCATAAGTTCAGATCAAAAGGGGCTTGTTATGAATAACAAAAAGCACTCCTGTGACTCAGGAAATTCCAAGGGTTTTAGGATCTCTGTGCCAGGAACCAGGGACAAAGACCAAATGTATACTTTCAGAATGTGGTCCACTGGAGAAGGGAATGGCAACCCACTTTAGTATTCTTCCCTTGAAAGCCCTATGTACAGTATGAAAGGAAAAAAGATAGGACACTGAGAGATGAACTCCTCAGGTCGATAGGTGCCCAATATGCTACTGGAGATTAGTGGAGATATAACTCCAGAAAGAATGAAGAGATGGAGCCAAAGCAAAACCACCACCCAGTTGTGGATGTGACTGGTGATGGAAGCAAGGTCTGATGCTTTAAAGAGCCATGTTGTCTAGGAACCAGGGATGTTAGGTCCGTGAATCAAGGCAAATTAGAAGTGGTTAAACAGGAGATGGCAAGAGTGAACATCGACATTTTAGGAATCAGTGAACTAAAATGGACTGGAATGGGTGAATTTAACTCAGATGACCATTATATCTACTACTGTGGGCAGGAATCATTTAGAAGAAATGGAGTAGCCATCATAGTCAACAAAAGAGTCCAAAATACAACACTTGGAGGCAATCTCAAAAACGACAGAATGATCTCTGTTCGTTTCTAAGGCAAACCATTCAATATCACAGTAATTCAAGTCTATGCCCCAACCACTAATGCTGAAGAAGCTGAATTTGAATGGTTCTATGAAGACCTACCAGACCTTCTAGAACTAACACCCCAAAAAGATGTCCTTTTCATTATAGGGGACTGGAATGCAAAAGTAGGAAGTCAAGAAACACCTGGAGTAACAGGCAAATATGGCCTTGGAGTGTAGAATGAAGCAGGGCCAAGGCTAATAGAGTTTTGCCAAGAGAATGCACTGGTCATAGCAAACACCCTCTTCCAACAACACAAGAGAAGACTCTACACATGGACATCACCAGATGGTCAACACCAAAATCAGACTGATTATATTCTTTGCAGCTGAAGATGGAGAAGCTCTATACAGTCAGCAGAAACAAGATTGGGACCTGACTGTGACTCATGAACTCCTTATTGCCAAATGCAGACTTAAATTGAAGAAAGTAGGGAAAACCACTAGACCATTTATTGTATGACCTAAATCAAATCCCTAATGATTATACAGTGGAAGTGAGAAATAGATTTAAGGGACTAGGTCTGATAGAGTGCCTGATGAACTATGGATGGAGGTTCGAGACATTGTACAGGAGACAGGGATAAAGACCATCCCCAAGAAAAAGAAATGCAAAAAAGCAAAATGGCTGTCTGAGGAGACATTACAAATAGCTGTGAAAAGAAGAGAAGTGAAAAGCAAAGGAGAAAAGGAAAGATATTCCGATTTCAATGCAGAGTTCCAAAGAATAGCAAGGAGAGATAAGAAACTCTTCCTCAGTGATCAAAGCAAAGAAATAGAAGAAAACAATAGAATGGGAAAGACTAGAGATCTCTTCAAGAAAATTAGAGATACCAAGGGAACATGTCATGCAAAGATGGGTTCAATAAAGGACAGAAATGATATGGACCTAACGGAAGCAGGTGATATGAAGAAAAGGTGGCAAGAATACAGAGAAGAACTGTACAAAAAAGATTTTCATGACCCAGATAATCACGATGGTGTGATCACTCACCTAGAGCCAGACATCCTGGAATGTGAAGTCAAGTGGGCCTTAGGAAGCATCACTACAAACAAAGCTGGTGGAGGTGATGGAATTCCAGTTGAGCTATTTCAAATCCTGAAGGATGATGCTATGAAAGTGCTGCACTCAATATGCCAGCAAATTTGGAAAACTCAGCAGTGGCCGGAGGGCTGGAAAAGGTCAGTTTTCATTCCAATCCCAAAGAAAGGCAGTGCCAAAGAATGTTCAAACTACTGCACAATTGTACTCATCTCACACGCTAGCAAAGTAATGCTCAAAATTCTGCAAGCCAGGCTTCAACAGTACGTGAACCATGAACTTCCAGATGTTTAAGCTGGTTTTAGAAAAGTCAGAGGAACCAGAGATAAAATTGCCAACATCTGCTGGATCATCGAAAAAGCAAGAGAGTTCCAGAAAAACATCTATTTCTGCTTTATTGACTATGCCAAAACCTTTGGCTGTGTGGATCACAATAAACTGTGGAAAATTCTGAAAGAGATGGGAATACCAGACCCCCTGACCTGCCTCTTGAGAAGTCTGTATGCAGGTCAAGAAGGAACAGTTAGAACTGGACATGGAAAAACAGACTGGTTCCAAATAGGAAAAGGCTGTGTACTGTCACCCTGCTTATTTAACTTACATGCAGAATACATCATGAGAAATGTTGGGCCGGATGAAGCACAAGCTGGAATCAAGATTGCCGGGAGACATATCAATTACCTCAGATATGCAGATGACACCACCCTTACGGCAGAAAGTGAAGAAGAACTAAAGAGCCTCTTAATGAAAATGAAAGAGGAGAGTGAAAAAGTTGGCTTAAAGCTCAACATTCAGAAAACTAAGATCGTGGCATCCGGTCCCATCACTTCTTGGCAAATAGATGGGGAAACAGTGGAAACAGGGGCAGACTTTTTTGGGCCTCCAAAATCACTGCAGATGCCGACTATAGCCATGAAATTAAAAGACCCTTACTCCTTGAAAAGAAAGTTATGACCAACCCAAACAGCATTTAAAAAGCAGAGACATTACTTTGTCAACAAAGGTCCGTCTAGTCAAGGCTACAGTTTTTCTAGTATTCATGTATGAGAGTTGGACTATATAGAAAGCTGAGTGCTGAAGAATTTATGCTTTTGAACTATGGTATTGGAGAAGACTCTTGAGAGTCCTTTGGACTTCAAGGAGGTCCAACCAGTCCATCCTAAAGGAAATCAGTCCTGAATATTCATTGGAAGGACTGATGCTGAAGCTGAAACTCTGATGCTTTGGCCACCCGATGTGAAGAACTGATTCATTTGAAAAGACCTTGATTTTAGGAAAGATTGAAGGCAGGAGGAGAAGGGAATGACAGAGGATGAGAATGGTTGGATGGCATCACTGACTCAATGGACATGAGTTTGAGTAAACTGCAGGAGTTGGTGATGGATAGGGAGGCCTGGTGTGCTGCAGTCCATGGGGTCACAAAGAGTTTGAGCAACTGAACTGAATACTTTTATTATACCACAGTGTCATTATTTTAAAAAATGGTAAATATAAGAAAAATAAAGGGAAAGAATAAATTTTTTCTTATGAAATTGCCTTACCTTTCCTAGAATTAAAGCTTAGTTCTGATGCCGAAAGCTCAGAAGTACACCAGTGCCAAATTAAATCTCGGAGACAGAGTTTTGAGTGACGTGGAAAAGGATAGCTTTATTTTTTGCCTGAAAAAGGGTGACACAGTGGGCTCATACTCTTACAACCATGTGTCCCAACTTGGGAAAGATAGAGACAAGTTGTATAGTAATTATTCAAAGAGGATGACATGATTAGCTCGTGGACATTCATGTCCACGAAGGGTTAATGATGAGGTAAGTTAGGAGTCTACATTGTCAACCTTCAGGTCCAACTGGTCTGGGGTCTATATACTTGTGGGTAGCATACCATCATTAATCATTAACTTCTCTCACCTGGAGAGTTTCATTATTTGCCAAGTAGCTCAAAGATACTGTTGTGTGTATCCTTTGATGGGGGTTATAAGACCTTGTCCCAAGGCTCCTCTTGACTGTTTTCTCCCAGATCTCACATCACCTCCCTTCCCCTAATTTACAATTGCTTGAATTTGCCCTTTGGAATTCAGGGAACATCATGGAGGCTGAAGGGAGGCTGTTTCCTACAATCAAAGAAATGGGGGGCACAGAAAGTCCTTGTGCCCTGGAGCCCAACAAGGCCCTGCACAGTATCAGTACAACCAAATGGTTGTTGAAGGGAAGTTTCTTTTTACAGAAAAATCTAGCAAATTAAGAAAGAATACTAGAATTAAAAATCACCACTTTTGCCATCCTGATGAAAAAAAGATTAAAAAACAGAAACAACTCAGGAAGTTCAAAGCCCTTGAGGCAGGAGGATGCTTGGCAGTCTTTGAGGAATGCTGAATGAGATAAGTGGTAGGAGATAGATCAGAGAGATAGTAAGAGGCAGGTTAGTTCAGACATTGCAGGTAAGAATTTTGGTTTGAATTTTACTGTTGTGTATTTGTGGAGAGTTCTAAGTACAGGGAAACCTGGCATGCTGCAGTCAATGGGGTTGCAAAGAGTTGGACATGACTGAGCGACTGAACAAGAACAACAAAGTAGAAAGATGGCATCGTGCAATTTACGTTATGGAAGGATGGTTCTGGCTATCACAGAGCATAGATTGGGGTAAGGGAAGGGTAGAAATAGGAACACCAGTTTAGAGACTTCTTCATTGGTCTACCCAAACTCATGCCATGGATGAGGGACTAGAGTGTTAACAACAGTGACAGTGTGAAGTGGTCAAAATCTATACATATTTTGAGGTACAGTCAACATAATCGCTGTTGAGTCACTTACAAGTAGTTGAACGGCTGGTATTGTGGGAGCTGCCATCTACTGGAATGAGGAGGAATGTGATTTGGGGTTTTCATTGGTTTTGTTTTTGCCTGGGATGAAATCAAGGGTTCATCTTCATTAATGTTTTCAAAGAACCAACCTTTGGATTTGTGGATTTTTTTCTATGGACCATTTAATGTTTAATTGATTTTTAGCTCTATTCTAATTTAGAGCTATGAATATCTCTCTAAGGGCTGATTTCCCTGGAGAAGAAAATGGCAACCCACTCCAGTTTTAGGAGAATCCCATGGACAGAGAAGCCTGGTGGGATACAGACCATGGGGTCACAAAGAGTTGGACACTACTGAAGTGACTTAGTGTTGCAGAACCCAGTACTTGAGAAACCAAGCACCACACTTGGAGAGTAGGAGAACTCAGGTTTATTATACCGGCGGGCCCAGAGGAATTAATACCCCAAGCTCTGAGCCTTGAACAAAGGGATTACAGAGTTTTTATAGACAGACTATAGTGAGCAACAGGCTGGTTTAAACTAAGGGGTTTCACGTATGCGGAAACAGTAGTCAAGATCGGGAGGGGGATGCCTGACCTTTACATGGGCAGGCATGATTAAGCAGGTTTCCAGGGGCTGGGCAATTGCAAAGAGCAGGACAAGGGTGAGTGAGATAAGCTCCAGTTCCTAGTACTGTAAGTCCCCACTTTCTGAGACTGTGTGACCTATGTGATCCAGACTGCAAGGAACAAGCTGAGTTACAGAGGTGGAAGGAGCAAGAGGTTATGTAAAATTTTAATTTTTCCTCTTCATTAGTATACACATGTGCACATTTGATGTGTTGTGTTTCCATTAAGTTGAAATAAATGCTTTCATCTTCACTCATGGGTTATTCTGAAGTACATTGTTTTGTTTAATGTTCATCAATTGGAAGCTTTTCTCGTGACCTTATTGTTACTGATTTCTAATTTAGTTCCATTGTGGTCAGTACACAATGGAAGAGTTTAATCTTTTAAAATTTGTTTGAGGCATTTTATGGCCCAACAGGTGATCTATCCTGATTAATATTTCACATGAACTTCAGAAGGTTGTGTATCTTATATTTGTTGGGTATCAGTTCAGTTCAGTCAATCAGTCCTGTCTGACTCTTTGCAACCCCACTGACTGCAGTATGACAGGCTTCCCTGTCCATCAGCAACTCCCACTTCCAGAGCCTACTCAAACTCATGTCCATTGAGTTGGTGATGCCATCCAACCATCTCATCCTCTGTCGTCCCCTTCTCTCGCCTTCAATCTTTCCCAGCATCAGAGTCTTTTCAAATGAGTCAGTTCTTCTCATCATGTGGCCAAGGTATTGGAGTTTCAGAGTCAGCATCAGTCCTTCCAGTGAATATTCAGGGTAGTTTCCTTTAGGATGGACTGGTTGGATCTCCTTGAAGTCCAAGTGACTCTCAAGAGTCTTTTCCAACACCACAGTTCAAAAGCATCAATTCTTCAGCACTCAGCTTTCTTTATGGTCCAACTCTCACATCCACACATGACTACTGGAAAAACCATAGCTTTGACTAGACGGACCTTTGTCAGCAAAGTAATCTCTGTTTTTTAATATGCTGTCTAGGTTGGTCATAGCTTTTCTCCCAAGGAGCAAGCGTCTTTTAATTTCATGGCTGCAGTCACCATCTGCAGTGATTTTGGAGCCAAAAAAAGTCTCTCACTGTTTCCATTATTTCCCCGTCTATTTGCCATGAGTGTTCTGTAAATGTCAATTCGATTAGGGTGGCTTATGGTAGTCAAATTTTCTCTGTCCTTACTAGTTGTATTTGTGTTTAGAAAGTGTTTAGTTAGTGTTTGCTCCATGTATTTTGCAGCAGTGTGTGATACATGCACATATAAGGTTGATTGTTTTCCTAATTATCAGATATTTTTATCATTATCAAATACATTTATTAAGTCTCCTCTTTTTGAAGTCTAATGTGTTAGTAATAGAGCCACACCAACTTTTTAGTGCTTTTTGTCTGTCTACTATATAAATTTCCTTTCCTTTACCTTTCTACATTTAAATTGCATCTCTTATAGACACTGTGTAGTTGGATATTACAAGTTTATCCAGGTTGATGATCTCTGATTTTTCATTAGAGCATTAAGTTCATTTACACTTGTGTAATTTTGGTATGACTGGGTCTTGCTCTTCTGCATTGTCATTTCTTTTCCATTTATCCCCTATGTTTTGCTCCTTTATTCCTTTTTTCTACCTTCTTTTTGGATAATCAAATATTTTTTAGTATTCTGTTTAATTTCTCTGTTGGCATTTCAGCTGTATTTCTGATCTTTAGTCATTGCTTTAGGGGTCACAATATGCATTATTAACTTATTGTAGTTTACTTGGAATTAACATGGTAATATTTCATGTAGAATATGACTCATACAATTATTTAGCTATTATCCGCCCATATTTTGTGTTCTGTCATTTATTTTACATCTGCTGCTGCTAAGTCACTTCAGTCGTGTCCGACTCTGTGCGACCCCACAGACGGCAGCCCACCAGACACCCCTGTCCCTGGGATTCTTCAGGCAAGAATACTGGAGTGGGTTGCCATTTCCTTATCCAATGCATGAAAAGAAAAGTGAAAGGGAAGTCGCTCAGTCGGGTCCCACTCTTAGCGACCCCTTGGACTGCAGCTACCAGGCTCCTCTGTCCATGGGATTTTCCAGGCGAGAGTACTGGAGTGGGTTGCCATTGCCTTCTCTGATTTTACATCTATATCATTATAAACCCAGTAGTGCAATGGAATAATTTCTGTATTAAGTAATCAGTCTTTTAAGGAAATTAGAAGAAACAAGCAAGGGATTTATTTTCATTTCCAGAGCTCTTTATTCCTTCCTTTGGATCTGAGTTTCTATCTGGTGTCACTTCTCATTAGCTGGAAGAAATTCCTTCAGTATTCTTGGAGTACAGTTCTACCAGCAATGATTTCTCTTGGTTTTTGTTTACGTGAAATTTCTCTACATTTTTTGAAGGATAGTTAAACAATTATCAAGTAAAGAAATCTTGGTTGAGAATGTTTTTCTTCCAGTACTTTAAGCATGTCTGCTGTTCTCATCTTTTGACCTTTACTGTTTCTGATGAGAATTCAGCCAACATTATTGTTTCTTTCAATATGATATGTAATTTTTCACAGAATATCTTAAGGCTTTTATCTTAATCTGGCTTTTAGTAGCTTTACTATATTATATGAAGGGTTTGTTTCCTTTAGATATTTCTTATTTGGGCTTTACTGAATGCCTTTTAACCTATAAAAATTTTTAAACAAATTTGGGGCATTTTTGGACATTACTTTTTCAAATAATCTTTCTGTCCAATTATTTCTGTCCTTTCCTTCTGGGCCTTCATTTACATGTATGTTAGATTACTCAGTATTGTCCCATAGGCCACTAGATCTCTGTTCATTTTTGCCATGTATTTTTTTCCTCTTCTTCAGACTTCTATATATCTGCCTTTAAGTTCACTAAACTTTATTTCTGCCTTCTCTAACATGGTGTTAATATCATCCAGTAAATTTTTATTTCAGATATTGTATCATCAGTTCTAGGTTTTTAGTTGATTTTTTATATAGTTTTCATCTGTCTGTTGATAATTGTTCACTCATTATGATCATCCTTTCCCTGAAGTCCTTGAACATATTTATAGTAATTAATAAAATCCTCAACTACTAATTCTAACATCAGTCCTCTTGAGGACTTTGACCCCTTTTTGTCTTTGTGTGTGCTTAGTCGTGTCCAACTCTTTGCAACCCTTTGGGCTGTAGTCCACTAGGCTCCTCTGTCCATGGGATATCCTAGGCAAGAATAGTGGAGTGAATTGCTATTTCCTTCTATGGGGGATCTTCCCAAACCAGGGATCAAACCCACGTCTTTTGTGTCTCCTGGATTGCAGGAGGATTCTTTACCCGTCGAGCCATCAGGGAAATCCTTTTTTTGTCCTTTGGAGACTTGATTTTTGTTCTGTAGGCACTGAAATAACTGGTGCATCACCTTAAACTTTTACGGGTTTAGAAACACTTAAAGGGCATATTTCAGTTTTTGCTTGTAGTGTTAGTGCAAGTCCATTAGTCCCAAGAATATAGTATTTGCTTTTAAAGTATAACTCTTCCTCAGTTTCAGGAGAGAGGTGTTTATTCAGATATTTACCATGTTCCTCTAAAATGATGTGGCTCAAACCCCAAACTTTCCTCTGTAATGACCAGCAGCTGAAATTTGTGAATTCTTTTAGCCCTCTAGCTGTTGCCTTCTGCTGAGCTTTTTGGAATCTATGTCATGAAAATGCATGTCAGGATCAGCCAAGAATTAAAGAAAGTCTATATTTAAGTTTTTTGGGAAGCTGACTTTCTTTCTAGGATTCTCTCCCTTAATTTACAATCATTCTGGTACTCCTACACTCTGTCTTCTGATACCATTAGCCAAAAAGTTTGTTTCTCTGCTTGAATTCCAACTGTTCCATGAAGACTTGGAAATGTTCTTAGGAGAAAGGCTGTGTAAATGTGTATTACACCAAGTGTGGATTCTTCTTTCAAAAATTGAATACCCTCCAGCCTTGTTTTTTTATTGTTCCCCTGTGTTTTTAAGTAGTTGTTTTATGTATCTTGTTTTGATTTCATAGTTGTAATCTTCAGGAGGATTAATTGCAGATGTGCAACCCTGACACTGTCAATTCCCAAGAGTTCCTTTTTGATTATACTCAATTTGAGACAACTATTTAACATCCAAGTGGAGATATATAATAAGAGTAAATGGATTTGGAACTCAGGGAAGATATTGTAGCTAAAAGTATCATACATTTCAGAGTCATCAATGTATATATGGAATTTAAAGCTATGGAACTGATGAGATCACATGGGGATGAATGTAGACATTGAAATGTCCAAGGACTGAGTCTTGGGTTACTTCAGAATTCAATTAGGAAGATGAAGATGAACTAATAGAGGGAACTGAGAAAGAATGATCAATAAGGTAGGATAGTGATAGGGACAAAAGCCTGAGTAGAGTAGATCTAAGAAGGAATGGCAGGAGACAAAGTCATCTAGTTAACACAGACAACTTTCTAAAGGAGTTTTCTCTAAAAGGGAACAGTATAATGGAGCAGAGAAGGGAGATGTGGGCTCAAGGAAAGATGTTTTTTAAGATCGGAGAAATTACATTGTGTTTACTTGGCAACAGCAATTATCTTAGACATAAAAATTAAAATAATGTAGGGAGGACAGTTCACCAATGATGTCCTTGGGGAGTTTGGTTGTGATGGCAGAGTATTTTGGAGCAGATTAAGGAGAGATATAGTGGATTTGGTTATGAGAGCTTATCAAAGCTGAAAGCAAGATAATCAGCTGAGAGTGAAGAGAGAGAAGTTAGGAAATAATCATCTATGAAAAATGGGAAAGTGAATTGACTAAGCAACTACTGAACAGGTCAAAAGACAAAACAAGACAAAATCAATGTAAGTCATGAATTTAATGTGAGATTTGTCATCATGATTGTTTTTTCTTACATTTACCCACTCTGGGTAGGGTCAGAGTAAGTGGAGTTTATATTTAAGATTTTATAGGTAAACTATGACAGAGAAAGAAACAGGTAGTGGTGTTACTTATGTATGCAAGGAAATAGTTAGAATATAAGACCCTGGAATTTAGGCTCTCTAGAGATGGAAAGTGAGGCCACTAGGGGATGAGAGAGTGAAAATGTAGTGGGATCACATATTAGTAGTTCCAGTGGATCAAATAATTGCTGAAGTTACAAGGGCTTAGAGTGAGCTATAAAGATAAGGTGTTGGTTAGAGAGCATAAGGCTTAAAATTGAGATTATAGAGCTTGTGTAGTTATTGCTAACATTAAAGCCAGGATTATTCAAGTGGTGCTACCTCAGGATCATGTCATTTAATGTTTCCTTTGTGATACTCTCCCAATTTAGCTTATTCATACTCTGCAATTTTACATTCCAAATTATTTTCATTAAAATTTTTCTGCTTCATCAGTAATTCATTCAAGTGTTCTCTGCTTTTCAAGATGGCCATAATTGTAAACATTTTTACAATGTTTGTGTTTACCTTGTGTTACAAAAATTGTAAACATTTTTAAATGATTGTATTTACTACTGTTATTTTTAATACTATTAAATACTGTTCTAACATCTTTATGAGTCTAATATCTTAGTTTGATGATTTAATTTATAAACATTATTTTTAATTCCAAGGAGTTTGTGAAAAGCCAATCAGATGTGGCCAGAAGTGTTTCAGGAATCATAGAATAAATACAAAATGAGGGAAATATAAGTAAGACAGTTTGGAGTGTTCCCCTTAAATGCAGAAAAGTATGTTATGTCCTACTTCCTTGACATTTCAGACAAAATTGACATATTCAATAATCTCTTCCTCATGCATTTTATACTAGGATCACTGCACAACTGGCCAGGTTAAAAGCATTTTCTTCATGCTGACTTAAATTTCTGGTTCTAGAATATGACTTTATCAGTACTCAAGCATCTGTGTGTGTCAGTAAAAGAGATTTGACATATCTCTTTAAATATGTTGCCAAGATATATAAAGCTTAGGAATAAGAAAACAGTTTGTCTTTACATCTGGTTTTTATTGGTTAATTGATTACTTTCTTCCACTTTTCAGGTTTTTTTTTTTTTTAAGTGGAAGATGAAATGTCAGATTAGAAGATGATGTCAAGAAAGTTATTTGAAAGATAATTATATTAAGGAAGTTGGTATATAATAGAAAACTCAGGGCTTCCCTGATAGCTCAGTTGGTAAAGAATCCACCTGCAATGCAGGAGATCCTGGTTTGATTCCTGGGTTGAGAAGATCCGCTAGAGAAGGGATATGCCACCCACTCCAGTATTCTTGGGCTTTCCTGGTGGCTCAGCTGGTAAAGAATCCGCCTGAAATGAGGGAGACCTGGGTTCGATCCCTGGGTTGGGAAGATCCCCTGGAGAAGAGACCAGCTACCCACTCCAGTATTCTGGCCTGGAGAATTCCTTGGACTGTATAGTCCATGGGGTCACAAAGAATCAGACATAACTGAGTGACTTTCACTTTCAGAAAATTCAGATTGGACCTAAAAAAGTTTTTAGTGTGAGAATTAAAAGTAAAAACATTGGCCATAAAAAGTTTTATTCAAATTTCTCAAGGGCTGTCATTTAAGTTCTTTTCAAATTTTTTGTAAATATTGCCTCAAATCAATTAATTAGGCTTTATAATAGAAATTAATTAGGCTGTGTAAAAAAAATACAATTTTACTTTAACAGATATTGTGATAATGAGAAAGAAAATTGACCCAATTTATTGATACTTTTCTAGACAATCTTAATTAATATTTTTGCACCTTATTGCTTTATCTATAAAGGGATTTGCTAGATAAGCTGTAAAATTTCATAAGTTCTAAGTTTCTCCTTTTTAGGTGAAGAGTTCAGTTCTTAAATACTAAGATAATCCTAAAGCCATTTGTGAGGTCCTATAATTTTATAACCAGTGATCTAAAATTGTATTAGTGGTAGAAGTAGTGATGGGAAATGAAATATGAAAGGGAATAGGTCAGACTGGAAAACAACTTTTTCCTTAAACATTTTTTTTGATGCTTAAATTAAAATATTTTACGCTTTTTTGGCACTTCTACCAATGAAGACTTGTTTCTAATCTATAAAATGAAAATACTTACTGGAGAACATGAAGGACTTTTTGTCTTCCTTTCATTAGTTTGAGGGCTGTTTAAAAGCATTCTTCCCATATCCACTCCCCACCTCTAACTTTAAGCTGTAGGCCTCACGTTTTATTTCACTGAGAAATTAGAAGCAATCAGGTGAGAATTAGCTCTTATGTTTTTTCCTGTTACCAAGACTAGCAACCTAACATCTGTACCCATATATTCTACCTTTGGAATTGTTCGAACCAGATTAATTGTCCCTACTGAAATGTCTTTGCTTGGACCCTGGATCTGTGAGGCATACTTAAGAGAAGTACACATTTCTCCCAATTTATGCTCAATTTCTCCCTCGTTCCTAGATCACTCCCATCAACAAAATAGCTTGATATACTAGTTTCCATGTTAAAAAATTTTGAAAGCCTAAGGCTTCTCTTCAAACTCCCATCTTCTTTCTCACAAAATAACATGTACTCCCCTTTTTCCTCTACTTGTCTTATTAGTCAAAGCTCCTGTCTTACCACCCATGACTTTCACATGTTCTTGACCACTCCACTGATATGGCACCTGTCAAGGTCACCAACCACTTCTGTCTTTCTCCACAGCATCTCGCCAGACTTAATTTTCAGGAGCTGTGGACACAGTTGGCCGTACCTTCATTCGAAAATGTCTTCTCTACACTTGGAGGCCCCGCAGTCACTTTGTTTGCCTTTCCGACTTAGCTGCTGTGTCACTTCATTCTTCCTTTCTGTCTTTCCTCCTACAGTTTGTAAATATTGGAACATATTTAGTGAACCATCCTCCTTCCTCTGCTTTTCTCTGTATGTACACTTTGTCTCAATTGTTGTTCAGTCATTCAGTCACGTCTGACTCTTTGCGACCCCATGGACTGCAGCACACCAGGCTTCCCTGTCCTTCACTGTCTCCCGGAGTGTGCTTAAACTCATGTCCAATTGAGTAGGTGATGCCATCCAACCATCTCATCCTCTGTCACCCCCTTCTCCTCCTACCTTAAATCTTTCCCAGCATTAGGGTCTTTTCCAGTGAGTCAGCTCTTCGCATCAGATGGCCCAAATATTGGAGCTTCAGGTTTGGCATCAGTCCTTCTAGTGAATATTTAGGGTTGATTTACTTTAGGATTGACTGGATTGATCTCTTTGCTGTAAGGAACTCTCAAGAGTCTTCTCCAGCACTGTAGTTTGAAAGCATCAGTTCTTCAGTGCTCAGCCTTCTTTATGATCAACTCTTACATCTGTAAATGACTACTGAATAAATCATAGCTTTGACTAAACAGACCTTTGTCAGCAATGTAATATCTCTGCTTTTGAATATGCTGTCTAGGTTTGTCATAGCTTTTCTTCCAAGGACAAAGTGTCCTTTAATTTCATGGCTGTAGTCACCCTCTGCAGCGATTTTGGAGCTCAAGAAAATAGTCTGTCTCCGTTGCCATTTTTTCCCCATCTATTTGCCATGAAGTGATGGGACTAGATGCTGTGATCTTTACTTTTTGAATGTTGAGTTTTAAGCTAACTTTTTCACTCTTTCACCATGGTTTCGTATACAATTTATTTTCTGGTGACTTTTGATTTCCAGACTCAGCATCCAGCAGTACACACAGTGTCTCCACTTGGAAATCCAAGAGACACCTTGCTTTTAACATGTCCAAGAGAGAACTACAGCTGATATCCAGTCCTACTCTTCTCCCTAATCTTTTCCATTAATCATTTTCCCATATGGACTAGATGCCAATCTGTCTCTTTCACTTCCCATTCTGGAAAAAATTCTAGCAGCTCTGCCTTCAATATGTGTTTTGAATTTGCAGCTCCCATAATGTCTCTTCAATGTTATAGCCAATGGTATATCAGAAGATAGATCTGAGTAAAAGTCAAGCCACAAATAAGGCCTAATAATTCCTTCTGTGTTCCAGCCCCATTTGTCTCTCTGAAGTACATGCCTCCCTCTCTCCCCTTTGCTCCTGTTACATTGGGTAGCCTGCTGTTTTTCAGGTAAATCTCAGGCTGTTTGCACTTACTCTTTTCCTCTGCTGGGGATGCTCTTCGTGATCTTCCTCCAGATATATTTAAACCTCCTTCCCTTACGTCTTTTAATTCTCTGGTCAGATATCCTTCTTAGGGATGGTTCTGCCCACTGTACACAACAAGGGAGCCCTGAAAGCCCCCGCTGGTCACAGTTCCCTTCTCCAGCTCCTGCTTTCTCTCTGACATCTATACAAGAAACTGTATTTTAAAAGTTTCTTTTATAGATGTTTATTCTTTTTTTTTTTTTCTCACAGTGTAATGTCAGCCTGAGGAGGACAGATAATTTATCTGTTTTGTTCATTCCTAAGTGTTCAGGAAGTTGTTCAGTAAATATCCATGGAGTGAAAGAAAAAAAAAAAAATTATCCCTGAACATGTGAAGGAAGACATAACAGTTTCCCATAGGGTGGAAATAAAATTTAGGAATGGAAAATTATCTATTATTTGCTGAGAATGGTAGTGAAGTCAGAATATGAATGATAATCTCAATTCTGTATTTTATGAAGAGTGAAATAGAAAAGGAAATATTTTTCTTAGTATGTAATAGATAGGACTGAGCAACTAAACAACAATGAATAATAAAAAAAAGTTGATTTTACTATTGTACCCAAAATTTCAGATTGAAATATGAAGTTATATTTCTCTTAAAATATAAAAGATTCCAGAGTATGAGAAATATCTATTTTATAACAACAAAAAGAATTTTTCCAGTTAGAGGGTTGTTGTTGGTTTTTTTTTTTTTTTTTGGTTTATTTTTTATTGTAAAAGTAATGCATGTACTTTGGGCTTCCCAGGTGGTTCAGTGGTAAAGAATCCACCTGCCAGTGCAGGAGCCACAGGGAAATATCCCCTGGAGGAGAAAATGGCAACCTGCTCCAGTATTCTTGTCTCTAAAATTCTATGGACAGAGGAGTGTGGCAGACTACAGTCCATGGGGTTGCAAAGAGTAGGACACAACTGAACATGCATACAATGCACGGTACATTGCAAGATTTTGGAAAATATTTAAACTTGGAATGATGTCTTAAAATTTGGAGAATTGGTATGAGCAGTTTTTATTTTTCCCAGCAAAAATAACATTTCCCCATGCTAAAAATTATAACTCAATATGTCACGAAGACCATAAAGCTGAGCACTGAAGAGTTGATGCTTTTGAACTGTGGTGTTGGAGAAGACTCTTGAGAGTCCCTTGGACTGCACGGAGATTGAACCAGTCCATCCTAAAGGAGAGCAGTTCTGAATATTCAATGGCAGGACTAATGCTGAAGCGCTAATACTTTGGTCATCTGATGCAAAGAGCTGACTCATTTGAAAAGACCCTGATGCTGGGAAAGGTTGACGGCAAGAGAAAGGGATGACAGAGGATGAGATGGTTGGATGATATCACTGACTCAATGGACATGAGTTTGAGCAAGCTCCGGGAGTTGGTGATGGACAGGGAGGGCTGGTATGCTGCAGTCCATGGGGTCACAAAGAATCAGTCATCACTGAGTGACTGAACTGAACTGATGTCACAATATGTAGTTCTCATAAAGAAATGTTTCAATTTTAGTATAACTTGATTGATTAGAAAAATCAGCTATGTCTGGGAAATTTCTAGGAATCTTCTCAACATTTAAAATTAAGGATAAATGAAATATACATTAAAAAGATAAGTAATCTATATTCATCTTAATTTAAAATATGTAATTTTATTCAATACCATATAAACTGTATATAGTGCATGGCATTACATACAACTGAGGAAGTATGATATATGTGATTTATGTTTCATCAAGTGTTTTATAACTGTTTTATCTAGGGCCCTAAAGGAGATCCAGGTTTTTCCCCAGGTCAAGCTCTTTCTGGAGAAAAGGTAATTATTTGTCCATGAAATAAAATCTTGTTGATATATTTCAAGCATTTAAAAATAGCTTTTACTTTTTAAAAAATATAGATTTTACTTGATTTCAAAGTGTGTAATAACTATTGGATTTTAATGAAGAAATATTTGAACAATCAAGTAAATGGTGTCATCAGCCTAACATATCAGTTAAAATCATATAATTAATTTTACTGAATGTCCATTCTGGCATGCTCTTGTGCTTCCTACTAACTAGGAACAGATGGGGCAAAAAATTACAAGAAGATGTTTTTGGTCCTAACCTCAAGAATGTGGCTATTAGTATGGATGCCATTATAAATTCTAATGCCATTTTACACCTTTTTTAGAATGGTTCTACATACTTTATCTTGTTTAAGTCTCACAGTAACAGTGACAGAGGCTGTCGTCATTATTTATTTTTCAGATGAGAAAAGAGGATTCATAGAATTTAAGTAGTTAGCAAGTGAAAGAATTAATGATATATCTTAATTTTCTAACTTTCAATACAGTATGCTTTTCATTATATTTTTCATTATAAAATAATGCTCTCAGATACACACACATATGCATTTAGGTAAAAAGAAACAAATATTTCAAAGTAACGATAGCAACAAAAGTCTTTTTTAGGAGGAAGATACTGTTTTTGCAGTGAGAATGAATACAAGTTGAGTATTTAGGCATATATCTGGGAAGCTTTATTTAGTCATACACTTGATGAATGTGATACAATTATAGAATGTTTTTGTTTGTGTGGTATACATTCACAAACTTTTAAAATCCCTGAATAAATTTTGTGGTTCCTGGGTTGTAATCTGATCTTTTAATTGGTTTACAGAAACTCATGTAAATTTAAGGAAAATTGCCTCACATTAATGGATATTATACTAACAAATTATCAAATTTAATCTGGAATTGTAAGAATTTCATTGCTGTGATGGGACTGAGTTCCCTGACTAAATAAATTAGAAAAGGAATGAAAGTCTATCATTAGAAACAGTGTTTTCATTCATCCCTTAATTATGAGAAAGAAAATTCTTCAATCTGAGAAATATAGGTGCCATGTTTAAAAATATGTAAATATGAGACATTTAATTTCTTAAAATTGAGAAATTAGACATCCACTCTCTTTTGGTGAGTGCTTTAAATAATCTCCCCAAATTAAGCATTCAGATTTTATCAAATGCTTATTTTTAATCTTCACTTGTGGCCTCTCTGTACAAAATATAGGGTCGTTCAGTGTGTGTACAGTTTCTGTACAAAATATAGGATGATTCAGCCTGTGAGTTGAGACTAGGGAGTATGTCAGTCTCCTTTTTTTAAATTTTTGAGTTACACATGTACAAACTGTGGTATATGGGAAAAATGTCATAAGATTTAAGACTTCATAACATGTTTTCATTAAGCTTTAAGTGAAATCCAACTTTCAAAATAAAAGATATTTCTAAAATGGTAAAATTTTTAAAATTTTCTTAGAAATCATATTTACATAAAATTAGGTTCAGTTATACTGAGGAAGCAGGATATTTATATATATACAATATAAATTCAAATAAAATATAAACATTAAATTGGTGTGAGTATAGGGGGATTGGGACCCAGTTGAATTTTATCTTTAAACAGTTAGCTATTTTTACAATAAATAGTCAATGATGAAACAATATAAGCAATGAAGAGTCTAGTCCTTCAGCATGTAATATCCAGTAAATAACATCTCTCATAGAGCACACATACGTATTTAATTCCTTGTGGGACCTTAGTGGCAAACAAAGACAGTTTAAATAGTGGCAACTTTTCCTTTCCCATAAGGCAAATGTGATATTATTCTTACTCTCAGTTTTCAGATGGAGGAATTTTGAAGGGAAATCAACTGATCTACCCTTGATTAGAGCTAGTAGGGGATGAGCCTCCAGTCTTCTATTTCCTAATGTAGCTTTCTTTTCTTTCTATCAGAGTAATAAGTATAAAAAAATATATGTATAAACCCATCACGCCATAACAGATGGATGCCATATTAATAAAACATTGAACAAGAACATAAAATATTAGAACAAATGGAAAAGCACTTGATAGTTAATAATCAGAAACATTCTTTTCTGTTTATTTAACTTCATGACATTAAAGTAGATAATGCAGTGAACATCTATGTGCTATAAATAGTACATGAATAGTCATTATGGAAGTTAGGATTATTAACTAAGTACTCCTTTTCTTTCAAACAACATACTTTTTTCCCACACACAATAAATTTGTTACAGCAGAAAGAGGGAAAGGAACAGAGGTAAAGAAAAAGTGTACCTTAAGTAAACTGGTTTAAGATTTTACCCCCATTCCTTTTTGATACGTTTTGTCCTTGTCATTCACACATCCTCCTCTGTGTCTCTCATAGTCACTCTACCCCCCACAGACACTCCTTGCCCCCCTCACTGGTGTAATTTCTTCTCCTACCCTGCTCTGCAAGCCCTCATCAAATCTGGGGGAAGGGATGGAGACAGAAGGCCCTAATTTGTTGTCTGTGAACCAGCACAGTCCTCCCCCAAATTTTCTCTACAGTTACTCTGGTTACTACAGTGGAAGGCAGCAGGGCAGCCCTGGAGAGGGAAGTGCCCCTTCCCCTGGTCCAGAGTGTGAGTCTAGTCCTGCTCCCCATCCCCCAGCCGTTCATTGATGTTCCACGTGGGAGTCCCACCATCCTGTGAGTCCTCACCTAAAAAGGCAGACCTGAGCCCTCTGCAGCTGTGTTACAAAGTGCTGGTAGAATTTTTAAATAGATTTCTTTACATTTTTAAAACACGGTAAGCCTTGGAAAAGGTGGCAATTTGGGAAGTAAGGGCATTTCTAGAGAAAAGAACATCAGAGAAAAAGAAGCAGGGCCACAAACGAGGTGAAGTACTGTCCAGGTAATCAGTACTGAAAGAAATAAGGGTTAGGAGCCTCAGGGAAGTTCTCAGAAAGCAGGTGGAACTTGAGCCAGATTGAGGAGATCAGTAAGTAAGATCTTGACAGCCAAGATGAACTCCTACAGCATGGGAATCATAATTTTCAGCTTTTTCATAATATTAAACCTCCATTTGTGTTTTGTTCTTAGGGTGATCAAGGTCTTTCTGGATTAATGGGGCCCCCTGGTATGCAAGGTGTTAAGGTAAGATGTAGTTTTATTTTGACATGTGTGGATACCATGTGGATCTGGGAGTTCTCCAACTCCTAAGATCTCATTCTGAAGTTGAGCCCAAAGTCAATGTTTTAAATTCCTTTTCTCAGCAATAGGAATTAGGATGCTGTCTTAATCCAGGAAAGTGGTGCCCACCAATGACAGTCTTAAGAAAACATAAGAAAACCCTTCAGATAACAAAAGGGACAAAATTCATATGCAGAAGACAGTCACTGATAGAATATTGAAGCTTTTCTCTGTTTTTACAATTATATTAGGGCAGTAATCTACTTCTGAAACATTAAAGTCACTTTGTGACTTTTATATGTCCAACGTGAGGTACCCTTGGATATAGGTAAGATATTTGACTTTGTTATTAAAGAGTTTCTCATTTTACTAGGAATTAATAACCTCTGCCATGATGTATATACAAATGTGAGGCATGAAGCTTAAGTAGAGTAGAAGTGAGAGTTGGGGATAGGTAGTAAAAAATAGTAGTCATGTGCATATGAGTAAGCTTTTTCTGAAGTAAAAAGAAATAGTAACACTGGCACTATAATTATTTTTATAAAATATGGTATGCAGTTTCATGAATTAACACAAGTATGAATTCTCTTCTATATAGTCAGCTTGTCTTTTCCCCCACACACTGAGTTGTTGGTTTTCTGCAGGGGATAAAGAAGATACAAAATTTCTGTCTAAGGTAGTAAAGACCCCAAAATATTGGAGAGCAGTATTTGATTTGATGTAAACGTCTGTTGTTTAGTCGCCAAGTTCTGTCCAACTTTTTGTGACCCCATGGACTATAGCACGTCAGGTTTCCCTGTCCCTCACCATCTCACAGAGTTTTGCTCAAGTTCATGTCCATGAGTCTGTGATGCCATCCAACCATCTCATCCTCTGTTGTCCACTTCTCCTGCCTTCAGTCTTGCCCAGCATCAGAGTTTTTCCAATGAGTCAGTTGTTTGCCGCAGGTGGCCGAAGTGTTAGAGTTTCAGCTTCAGTGTCAGTCCTTCCAAAGAGTATTCAGGGTTGATTTCCTTTAAGATTGGTTTGGTTTGATCTCCTTGCTTTCCAAGGGACTCTCAAGAGTCTTCTCCAGCACCAGTTGAAAAGCATCAATTCTTTGGTGCTCAGCTTTTTTTAATAGTCCAACTCTCACATACATGACTACTGGAAAGACCATAGCCTTGACTATATGGCAAAGTGATGTCTTTTTAACACACTATCTAGGTTTGTCATAACTTTCCTGCCAAGAAGCAATCATCTCTAATTTCATGGCTGCAGTCACCATCTGCAGTGATTTTAGAGCCCAAGAAGAGGAAATCTGTTGCTGCTTCCACCTTTTTCCCTTCTTTTTGCCATGAAGTGATGGGACCAGATGCAATGATCTTAGTTTTTTAATATTGAGTTTTAAACTGGCTTTTTAACTCTTCTCCTTTACCCTCATCAAGGGGCTCTTTATTTCCTCTTTGCTTTGTCCCATTAGATTGGTATCATCTGTAGATGCCTAAATACATTTAGTATGTATTTATGTATTTAGACACCTCTCATCATGTAGATCTCTAAATGTATTTAATAATGAACTGTGTTGGTGTCTTAGTGTATCATATCCTTTTCCTCTTGGGAGATTTAGATTGAAGATGGTATTCTAGCTCTGGTTAATTTATTCAGATTCCCTCTTCCGTTTTCTAGGTTTTGTTAACCTTGGACAGGTTACTTAACCTTTCTAGGCCTTAGTTGCCTTATTCATAAAATGTGAAAATAATACTACCTACTTCATAGGGATTGTTGGGAACATGAAATGGGAAAATACAGTGTCAGAAAAACAGCAAGCTGTTAATATATCTTAACCGTAAGCCATTTTTCTGGATTTGGAAGGCATCCTGACCTCGTTTGCTTCCCTCCTAAACCTTCCTAATTGTAAATTGATTAAAAGCGTTTTGATCTCTTGGAGTATCTTTCCTCCCATGACCATACCACAACATTATCCTTATGGCTTTTAGACTAGACTTCATTCTAGATAGTTCTTGGAATCTGCTAAGTCGTTTGAGGTCATTGGTTGCTTCCATGAAACTGCAGAGTGATCATTTCTACTAATTTAGTTTATACAGTATATACTGTATATACTAAATTTTAATATAGACAACTCTTATTATACAGTTGTGAGTCTGTTTGATTAATGCTACTTAGTATGCCTCTGACTGCTAAGTAGACCCCTGAGGAAACTGTACTGATGCATAGCATTAAAAAAAATCTTATGGAAATTACCGTACTAATTTTACTTGCTGTTAAATATACAGTTATTGCATCCTGACGAGTGACATTGTGTAGGAGACAAAATAAACTGTTATTTTCCAAGGTTAATAATACCTGTGGTTCATGAAATTAGTATTCCAGAAAGTGAAAAACTATTGATAAAGGGTAAGTAGTTACTGTGTAGAGGAGTGTATAAAGAAATACTATATAGAGAAATTTCTAAAAGACTGATTTTAACTTTTAGAGCAGATTATCACTTTTAACTTTGAGGTTTTACTTATTTAAAGCAGAAGATACTGTCTTCCAAAGACTTATGCACATATTATGAGTCTTGGCTCATCAGTATTTTAAAATATTAAGAATATGTAACTTTTGGTCTGTATAAGTCTAGTAAAGTGAGATAGTGTGAAGTTAAACAAACTGGATCATTGATTACATATCTTTCACAGACTTCTTTTCTCTTATACAGTTTGTTCAAACTTTAAAAATCAGGCTTGTAATGTTAATTAATAGAAATAGACACTGTAGAAATTCAGTATCTTGCTATGTTATCAGTTAGCAACAAACTAAATTTTCTCTAGAGAAGGTTTAGTTGAAACTATTTAGAAACCAAATTACTTTGAGATTAATGAAACATCCATAGTTCACTGTTTTGACAGTAGTTCTAAACAGTGTTGAAATACTTGAGATGAGTTTGTAGTTTTTCTGAGGATGCATCCCCTCTTCTTAGAGTATGTCTAATAATGAAAACTGTATACAGATTTTTAAAAAAAACAAGTATGCCAGGAAAGGGACATAAGGACTCAATCTAAACCTAAACTAGTTCTCCACATAGCAGGCTTGGACCAAGTTTCCATCACACTTTATGTGCATGGCTTACTTTAATATGAATGTGTGGTAGAAATACACCCTCAGTGAGCTTGGTAGACTGTTCTTGTGGTTTGTATGAAGTGGGAAAGGACCAGACTGAATATTGGGTAGAACGTTTAGGTAAGTTATGAGCTGTTTTATGGGATTTACTAATTTAGGTTCATTTTTTTTAACCACCTAAGTCATTCTCAGAATTACTTCCTGCAAATAGGATCCATGCTAGGAGAACCTAGAATAACAGTTCATATTTGTTATAACCCAGAACTCCTATTCCTTCATCCTTTCAGTTCTACTGCTAAAATGCCACAATAATTCTGAAGGTCAAGACAGGAACTTAAGTTATTCATTCTGTGCTAAATTTAACATAAGCCTAGAGAGGTTAAGAGAATTAATTGCTCAGGGTGACTCAGAATGATAGCAGGATTGAGAGATAAAACTTACTAATACTGAATTCATTGTGCTTTTAACAGTCTATACTTATTATGAAAGATGAATAAAGTACTTGGGTTTTGATTAGTATGAAGTTTATTACATATTTTATTGAACTATTTTTGAATCATAATTATTATATAAATATTAATAGCTCCTTTATTATGTGCAATGTAGACTTATCTGCTTAATCTTCTTTTTATCTTAAAAAAACACAAATTGAGGCAGATACTATGTTCAGGATTCATAAATAAGTTAATTGAATTATAAAGTGGTTAAGTCATTTATTCAAGGCCATATGATTATTAATTGACAGGACTCAAATCCAAGTCATAACTGTTCTCTTAATAACTTCAAATACTATTTCCGTATTAATATTATTCATTATGCCAATGTTGTTATATGTGTGTTTGTTTACTTTTGTCTCAAGCAAAGTAAAATTTTGTTTTTCCTGAAAGCCAAGGGAACAAATACAGTTTTGGGTAACAAATAATAATGAGTTAATTATTCCTTTTCTCTGGAAGTATCTGAAAATATTTCAATCCTTCAAGTAATCTTTGAAGTGCCTGCAAGAAAATTGTGTGTAGAAATATAGACAACTCATGAAAATTTGAGATAGAAGATTAACGTAAGATGTTCTGAAAACTGGAAATAATATTGAGACAGAAATAACAAAGCAAGTAAATCAGCAGCAATTTTTCTTCACTCTACTGTAGATTATTTTGGGTTGGTTTCTGCCTTTTCTGCTTTTATCTCTCCCCCCTTGACTTTTTATAAACCAGTGTTACACCATGTTTAACAAGCAGTGTGTTTCCCCAGACTGACTGATTATATTGCCTCAATTTAGCCACCTTAATATAACTCTTATTTTCCTAGGAACTGAAGTATGTTTTCACTTCCCACTAAGTGTCTAGGCTTGTGCCAAAAAGCAGATAAGTTACATTGAGAGTGCATGCTGGGTTGGATGGAAGACAAGAGTCATAAATCTGAGCTTAGACTCCACATGAATTTTTAAATTGGATTTTAATATAGCTGATCAGTTGCTGCATTAATACTGGAAGTCTGCTATTTAAAATTGTAAGAACATTAACAGTGATTTCAATTGAAGTCATTTTTCTAGAATCAGGAGGATAAGTCAAATGGGAGCAGTTAAATACATCTTAACATGAAGGTATAACTCAGAACAATTGTGAAATATGAGGCACACGTTTTAAAACAGATTGTTATGAATAATGTATGGCAGTATTTTTCTGAATGTCCAAAAATTCTACTACTATGTTTGCAGTAATAATTATAAATCAATGTGCATTCTTAGGAATTAGTTAAGTTATAAAAGCTCTTTCCATTACGTCTTTCCCTTTCCAAGTTGGAAAGGCTGAAAGAGCTGAAAACATCAAGTGGACTGCATTATGATTTATCAGTCAGTCAAAACCTATACAGCTTTTCATAATTATTCAAAGCAAGGACAGTACTAAGGAGGTACAACAATACTGAATTTTGATGAGGACAACAATAAAAAGAAAATCCATGCCTGGAGAGAGAAATAAGGAGAATTCTTATTTCCTTAGCTTATAGATCATCTTCTTGTCTGCCCAATATTCCTATAAAAATCTGCAGAGTCACATTTTTACTTGATGTTGGTTCCCAGTCCAAGCTTAGCACTGAGAGTCTAGCATAAAAGCTGCTGCTTAGGGGCTGCCCTGTCGCCACTTTGCCCATCTCCTCTGCGCTGTGCCTTCCCACTAATGGCAGGGGAAGCTGAGAACAAGGCGACACATACTGAGCTTTCCCACAGGCAAGCCGTGCCTACCAAGTGGTGTAATTTGTGGGACTTCAGAAATGTTCCTTTGCCCAGAGTTATTTCCCTCTTGTGATTGACATTCTAACATTTGCGATAAATTCATTTGGCTAAACGTATTTCAGTTTCCAGAAAGTTTAAAGAAAAAAAATGCTGTCTTCAAAAAAAACCTGTTATCAGTCATATAGCAGCGTTATGAAAGTTTAAAGAAAAAAAATGCTGTCTTCAAAAAAAACCTGTTATCAGTCATATAGCAGCGTTTCAAGAATTCGTTTGCCTTCCTCTTTTTCTCCATGAGAACTAGTTGAGAAGGACTACAACTAGACCTGAAGGGGGCTGAAGTAAAAACTGAGTACTAATTAATGGAGGTTGTTGTTGATGTTTGGTTACTAAGTCACATCTGACTATTTGCGATCCCATGGACTGTAGCCTGTCAGGCTCCTCTGTCTATAGCATTCTCCAGGCAAGAATATTGGAGTGGGTTGCCATTTCCTTCTCCAGGGGATTTTCCTGACCTAGGGATCAAACCTGAATCTCCTACATTGCAGGTGGATTCTTTACCACTGCGGCATTGTAGGTCAGTATTGTGAGGAGTTTGGGACAGAGGTGGGCAGGAGTCTATTGTGGGCATGTGGGAAGTATGTTCCAAGAAGGAGGGGAGATAGGTAGATTAGAGAGGTTTGCACAGTCTTCTTCCTATGATTTATCTCAATCTCCCCAGTTACCTGATATCATTCTTCTTTATAATTTTTTGCTTATTCTTAACATTTCAGGAACATTATTGCCTTACCGCAAGTAGTATTAGGTTGGTGAAAAAGTAATTGCAGTTTCAGACGGTGAATTTTATATCATTATAATTAGGCTCAAACACATCTTTATTAATCAAAATAAGAACGATTACAATCAACACATTTTTGCCAACAAGAAATAAGTTTGTTTATTCCTGTAGTGTAAAAATCTGTGCTTCTAGATTTGACAAATTCTTGGAAAGCATTTGCTGCTTCCTGCTTGCTATGGAAGACTTTTTCCTGCAAAAAAGTAGTTGAGATTCTTGAAGAAGTGGTAGTCAGTTGGCAAGAAGTCAGGTGAATATGGTGGATGAGGCGAAACTTCATAGCCCAATTTGTTCAACTTTGAAGCGTTGGCTGTGCGACATGCAGTGGGGTGTTTTCTGGAGGAGGATTGGGCCCTTTCTGTTGACCAGTGCTGGCTGCAGGTGTTGCAATTTTTGGTGCATCTCATCAATTTGCTGAGCCTTCTTCTCAGATATCATGGCTTCACCGGGATTCAGAAAGCTGTAGTGGATCAGACCAGCAGCAGAGTGCCAGTAACTAGAACCTTTTTTGGGGGGCAAGTTTAGCTTAGGGAAGTGCTTGTGAACTTCTTCTTGGTTCAGCCACTGAGCTGGTTGTCATTGGTTGTCATATAAGAGCCACTTTTCATTGCATGTCACAATCTGATCAAGAAAAATGGTTTGTTGTTGTTGCATAGAAGAAAAGGTGATACTTCAAAACGATAACTTTTTTGACTTACAGTCAGCTCATGAGGCACCCACTTATCTAGCTTTTTCACCTTTCCAATTTGCTTCAAATGCCAAAAGTTGGTAGGATTGTCAACACTGAATTCTTTGGCAACATCTTGTGTAGTTGTAAGAGGATCAGCTTTGATGATCCTCTCAGTTGGTCATTGTCAATTCATGATGCTGGCCACCACACTCCTCATCTTCAAGGCTTTCCTTTGCAAAACTCCTTGAGCCACTGCACTGTAGTACAAGTTATCAGTTCCTGGGTCAAACGTGTTGTTGATGTTGTAAGTTGTCTCTGCTGCTTTAGGACCCATTTTAAATTCAAATAAGAAAATCACTTGAATTTGCTTTTTGTCTAACATTATTTCCCTAGTCTAAAATAAATATAAAATAAACAGCAAGTAATAAGTCATTAGCAAAAAAAGCAAGAATGCACATTAGAATGATATATAACATAACGACATTTAAGAATGTATTCCAGTCATATCAAACTGCAAACTTCAACAATGCAAAATTGCAATTACTTTTGCACCAACCTAATACATTTTCATGGTTGTTGATTTTTTTAAGTCTCATTCTGATTTCTTGCTTAGGTTTCTTTTTCTATCAGCTATGGCTGGTTTATCACTGTTTCTCATTTTTTCCATAGGTTTCCCTGATTATTTTGGCCAAACATGGCTATAAACCTTTGTATTCCTCTTGGCATTGCTGACATGAGTCCTGTAGTGTGTGACCAATTATTAGATACTTGGACCTAGTCTGTAGAGGAATGCTATTATGTTGTAGAAAATGAAATTTTAATATTGGCTTTCAGATAATAGTGCATTAGGAAATGAAAAAGGAAATATATGTGTGATTTAGGGGTCCTTAAGTGCAAGGACTGTGTTTTATTCACTGTGGTATTTCAGCCCAGTGAATGCCACATGGCAGCCACACTATTAGCGAATGAGTGAATGCTGCTTGTAAGTTAATTTTTATTGGAGCATAGTTGCTTTACAATGTCACATAGTTTTCTTCTGTATAGCAAAGTGAATCAGTCATGTGTGTGTGTGTGTGTGTGTGTGTTTATATATCCCCTCAACAGAGCACTGAGTTCCCTGTGCTATTCTGTAGGTTCTCATTCATTTTCTGTTTTATACATAGTAGTGTGTATATCTCAGTCCCAGCCTCCCAATTCATCCCTCCCTTTCCCCACTTAGTGTCCACATGTTTGTTCTCTACAACTGTTTCTCTATTACCGCTTTGAAAATATGTTCATCTGTATGATTTTTCTAGATTCCGTATATGTGTGTTAATATACGGTATTTGTTTTTCTGATTTTCCTGTGTGATAGTCCCAGAGTCTGCCCACATCTCTGTAAATAGCAGAGTTTCATTCTTTTTATGGCTGAGATGCTGGGAGGGATTGGGGGCAGGAGGAGAAGGGGACGACAGAGGATGAGATGGCTGGATGGCAGCATCACATGATGGACAAGAGTTTGAGTAAACTCCGGGAGTTGGTGATGGACAGGGAGGCCTGGCGTGCTGCGATTCATGGGGTCGCAAGGAGTCAGACACGACTGAGCGACTGAACTGAACTGAATATTCCATTATATATATGTGCCACATCTTCTTTACCCATTCATTTGTTGATGCTGTTTATAAGTTTAATTGACTGTTCCCTTTCACCTAGTCCTTGTGGTTGTCTTCTTCCTAAAGCAGTGCTTCTCAAGTCAGTAACCCTTTTCACCTGTCTTATTTTCCCCTCAGTCCTCCAAACACTCTCCATCCCATTTAGATAGAGTGAGTATAACTAGTTAACTTGCTACTAATATTTCAGTGATGTTGCCTTTCGCGTGATTATGTGTAAGGATAACCAACCTTTGCTCAACTTGCGGAGACTAGACAGAAGCAAAGATACAAGGAAGTTGCTTCAGACAAAAGGGTGGTTTTGAGATAAAGTTTGTCACTAGAATTCTGCAGTTGTTTTAATCACATCATTTTGTCCTCAGTTCATTCAGGAAACCAGTATTAGGTAAACAAGATGTAGTTCCTGTGTTCAAGTAGTTTACTGTCTAAAAAAGTAAGTAGATACTAAAGTAAATCACAAAAGTATATTATTCTATAACAAGTGCAGTGATGAAGATGGGAAAAAATTTTTGTAGCAGTGATTGAATGTTACTAAACTTCTTAAGATTGTAGGTGGGGAAGTGTTTAGAGAACAAGGAAAGAGGCAACATCTGAGCTGCATCTTAAGGATGAACAGAAGTTATCATGATGATACTGTAGTTAGTAGACATGTATGCTGTCTACACACAGGTGATGATATAAACCAAGGCTTGGAGGCAAGAAGCAGGTCCTTGTTTGGAGATTATAAAGTGTTAGGCAAGGTGTGTCTGGAAATAAGGTGCATTCAGGGGTCAAATCATGAAGGAGCTTGGATACCATGGTAGAGCATTTATCATACGGTAGAGAGCTACTGAAGGGTTTTAAGAAGACGAATGCCAGAGGTAAATCATTGAGTCAGCAGAATTTCTTTGGTGTTTTTGTGGATTCTAGAGAGGAATGCTTCTACTTTTCTGAAACCTAAAGTTTAGGTAAGGAGGCTCAAGATAGGAAAACAGAGCTGATAATGCAGAAGTTGTCTTATACCATAGGGGGTTGTTTCTCATACGTAGGAAAAATCTTTATTTTAGTGAATATAAGTCCTTCCTATTTAGTGGGGGAAAAATTTTTTTAAAAATTCATATATAAAGTTGACAACATGGGGATAATATCATTGAGACTCTTTCTCAATACATATATACAAGCATTCCTCACTTTGTGTGGTTCCAGTATACACAGCTTTCACTTACCATGGTTTAGTTAACACCAGTCTCCCAACAACATGGTTCAAATTTCACTTACCACAATATATTAACTGTGATTAGCTGCATAAAGTATAAACTTTGCTACTGGTTCTTCAGCTTACAAGTCTCTGCATAAATAGTAGATGTGCATCAAGATCAGTGACCAGTCACATCTCTTCATTCAGAATCTGTTGGTGATTATACTGTGCACATCTGTTAGTTACTACACAGATGGCAGAGTGTCGCTGTGTTGCTTCCTTCTCTCTGTGATGAACTCATGTGACATTTTACATAGATGGATAATAAAAAAAAAAAAAAAGAAAACCTGGTAAACAAGATGAAAGTACAGTGAAATAAAGAAATAGTGAAACAGAAATTGAAATTAGAATTGAATATAGACGGAATTATAGAAGAAATAGCTGATCCTGGAACACTGCTGCCATTTGAGTTAATTCTAGATAAGCAGAGAGAACTTAGTAAAGGTGAACTTTTGACATACGAGGAAAGGGTCGTGATGAATAGGAGACAGATGTCCCAGAGGAGGTTACAACAGCAAAAAAAAAAAAAAAATCTTCATATTAGAAGAACTCTTGGACCTATTTCATGACACTGAAAGTGCAAAGGATGAAATGTTGGAAGTTGACCTATACTTAGAAAGGAGTGTGACAGTTTGCCAAACCATAGGGATATATGTTTGCTCAGTATGGTTCTTTATACGAGAAAAGCACACTATTCAAACTACTCTTCATAAATTTTTGCTAAGAAATGGAACTTTAATTTTCATGGTTTCTAACGTTTTAAATTACACTGTACTAAATTAATCTTAGCTTAACATTTTTTTCATCTCCCTATACAAGTGTAACTGACAGACTTTTTAACATTTGACAAAAATTTTTAAAGATCACAGACTTTTCCCCATTATTAATATTTCTTGCATGGTTTCAGACTATATGCTCAGTTTTATAGATCTCTAGTACCATGCAAAGCAAGGATGGTTCTGTATGTAAATGGTTCCACTCTTTTCCTTATGGATAAATATTTTATTTATTTATCCAAAATTTAGTTACTTGGGGAATTTCAGGTATATACTTGAAGTTTGTTTCCTTTCCATCCCTTATTATTTCTAATTTTGATTCAGTTGTATCTTTCTTTTTTGTCCTGTGTGGTCATATGTTGATAACCTATTCAAATTAGTGTTAAAAGAAGTATTAAAATTAAAATCTCTCTATTAAAATTAGATTCTAAGCCCCACTTATTATTTGAGTTTTTAGCAAGGCAACTTTACGTCACAACAAAAATCAAGACAACCCTATCACTCTTAACACTGAGTTTTTAGTCTGTTCTAAAACAATTTGTAAATTTTTCTATTGGTACTTAAGAAATGCGTTCATTTCATTTTCAGTATATTCATCAGAGAAAAATCATATGTTGTTAGTTACTGGACCTTTTTTGTTCTTCCTATGTGGGTATAGGAAGAACAGTGACGCAAATAATATTTTCAAAATATTCAAAAGACTATGATATAAGCAAATTTTAAAATATAAGCAGTCAGGTTCTTAGATTGGAGCTATGTCAAAACTTGAATGTTGGTATTTTTTCCCAGGAACATTATTTCCTTCATTTTTTAAAAAAATGTTACAGATTAGCATTTAGAAAACAAATGAGGCCTATAGACACAAATTAGGGGATAGGGAGACTTTTATACAATAATGGTGCTAACTCCAGAATATTACAGTAGAATAATATAACATTGAAAAATAGCAAAAAGATATTTTCTCCCACTTAGAACCTTTATTTCAATATTAAGAGAGTTGAAATATCATATTAAGTAATACTTAGAATCTATTTTCCCCCAAATAACTTACATTCCTTTTCGTCTTTACATCAATTCATTTATTCATCCAGATCTTTCCATCAATTAATTGACAAGCACTTACTATGTTCTAGACACTGAGCATATCATATTAAAATCGTTTAAGAACTTAGGTTTAAACTCTTTGAGGAGCTCATATACCATCTCTAACTCCACCCTCAAATCTAATTTATAATCATGTCTCACCTAGACTGTCCTAATAGCCTCCTACCTGATCTCCTACCTCCTTTCCCTTCCACTCATCCCAGAGTCCCCATATTTGTTTCAGGTCATATGCCCATGGGAACCCAAATCTGGTTTTTCTCTGATACATACATCAGTATTACTTAAATTCTTCCTATGCTTCAAAACCTGAATTGCCTCTTATAAATGCCTTTGTTTTTCACTGAATGTAGGGTGAAAAGAAAAAAGTGAATTTCTTAACACATTCTAGTAATTGCAGAATCCTAGCAGGTTAAAGAAAATCTAGCAGTAGTTAAATTCAGTGCCATCATTTTACAGATGAAGACTTGGAAACTCATGATATAACTAGCTACTGGCAAAACTGGATCTAGAGTTCAGTGTCCTTGGTCGTTTCATTATTAGTAATAAACCAAACCAAACCAAAAACATTTTGTGTTTCACTTAGGCTCTTTTGATTGCAAAGAATGGAGACAGGCTATCTCAAGGAAGAGAGAATTATTTCAATCCTCTCTACAGCATTGAGGGAAAGTGGAGACCCATGGAGTCTAAAAATATGTATTGTAATATGACTTGGTCTCATGGAGACAGGTACTGATTCAAAGCAGCTCTGAGTATCTTAGCATTAGTTTGCAGCTCTTTTACTATATTTTTCTGTTAGTACTGCTGCTCCCCTCCTCTCTCTGCATCTGCCTTTTCATGTTACCTGGTTTTCCCTCTGACAACAACTTTCTTTCTCAATATAGTTTCTTTTCACAATAATTTTTTAAGTTGTACTTTGGCTTTCTTCTCTTTCTCTTATCTTTCCTCTTTGTCAGTCTTTCTAGCTTTAGCTAAGTACCTAAATCAGTCTTCCCTTCCTTCTATTCCCTCCTTCCTTCCTGTTGAACTTATTTTTTAGAAGATTTTAATTGGCCCAGCTTGACCCTGTTTATGAGAAAGCCTCTATTCCAAGTGTCCTTATAGGCTACTGGCCAGACTTCATACTGGCTTCCCTTAGATTGAGTGCCATCTCCTGTGGCTGAGTGGGAGTGAGCTCAGGAAGAAAAGATCATGACTGTTTGGTGTTGCCCTCTTATTAAAGGCTGTTGATGAAGAAGAATCTCTTAGGAAGGAATTGTGCATTTAGAGGATATCATGGCCAGCGTGTCTAGTTCACTGTTATAAACCGCTTCAGGGAAAGTAAGCTAACACAGTTGTAGCACCACTGTGTTTTGTTTCAGCAAGGCTGAGGAGGGAAGAATCTCTGGTCAGAGAAACAGATAGTGGCCAAAGAAAGGCAAGCGTATAATTAGACTCAGCAGTACACAGAAATAAAAACAAGGAAGTAAAGGTTTAATACAGGTTTTCTGTTTGTTTGTTTTTAAAGAAAAGGAACCAGGCCCATGGCAGAGAGTTTCTCTGTCTATATGCCTCTCACCCTGGCTCCTCACCTGTCATCTTCGTGACACTCTCCTAGGAACTACATCCTTCTAGAGCTGCTGCCTCATCCGAGGGAGCTGCAGCCACTATTTTAGTGCTGAGGACATTTCTTATTTCCCAGGATTAAAAAAGTGAAAAAGCTAGGTTTGTGGATATTTTTTTATCTGTAGAATCTTAACATTTGGACAGTTGAGAACAGTGTCCCCTGTTTTGTAATTAGGCTGGTATTTAGCTATCTTTAAAAAAAAAAGTATAAACTCAGAGTGAAACTGTGGGTGTAATAGAGGCCATTGGTAAATGTGTAAATTTAATAATTCCTTTTGTTGATTTGCCTTGGTTATCTACAGTTGAACATTTGATGAGAATGAGACTATCCTACATTTGAGTTTGAGACAAATATAAAGACATGTAAAGTAAGTAGAAGGGCAGGTTACTGAGCTCATGATGAATCTGTCAAACCAACATGATTCCACCTTACTACCTACATGACTTTGGTCATATCATTTAATTTCTCAGAGAATTTTCTCATCTGTAAAATTGGAGAAGGAAATGGCAATCCACTCCAGTATTCTTGCCTGGAGAATCCCATGGACAGAGGAGTCTGGCGGTTTACAGTCCATGAGGTCTCAATGAGTCGGACACAACTGAAGCGACTTGGCGTGGCATAAATGGGGAAGATACCTGCTTCATAGGATTGCTATAGAATTAGCCACTTCCTTGTTTTTGTTAGTTTTATTAGTTCAGGGAAGTTTCTTTGTGCCTTCCTTCTTTCCCCTCCTCTTTTTTCCTATATTCTTTCTTGTGGCCACTTCTCTGATTTTTAATAGTCTAATCTGGAAAGAACAGAGCTCCCAGAGGACAGGCCATTTCCTCTGCACTCTGGTTTTTTTCCTTCTGTTATTCCCTTGTTACTTATATGCTTACATTTACAGATAACACAAAAATTTTTGCCTCCAACTTGCTTTCTTACATTTTCTGATCTTCTCTCTGTTTCCCAAGAGTCTCTCTACTTAAACATTTTCTTATGTTTTAAGTTTATCATCTAAGAAACTGCTTAAATCATTTCCTTATTTTTCAAATAGGCACCTCTTCTAATTTTCCCATTGTCTAACCAGAGTATAATTTCCTTCTCTAATTCATGAATTCATGTTCATAAGTCCTCAATGATTAATCCTGAATGACTCTCTTCCCTCTGTTACTCTATATCCTGAAACCCCAAAAACGTATCTTCAGTTTGCTGTATATTAAGTTGAAGTTTCTGATATTTGTAAACTATGATTTATTTCAGGTTTTTGAAATTTGCTCAGAATTCTGAAATTCTTTTAAAAAGGAACTTTCTTTTGTTCTTTTATATACAGCAAAATCGAATAAACAGCAGGTTGCCCTACTGATTGTTAATTAGAGCTGTATAAATATGCTGATTCTTTGTTCCTGTCTTTTTTTTTTTTTTAGCGTCCTTCCTTTTGCTCATAGAATATCTTTCTAGAGCATAAAGGTTGTTATCTCTTTTATATCTTTGAATGTTGATAATAGAGATTAAGATTTGACTTTGGTTCTTATTTGGAAAATCTTTTTTGTTACTAGTGTCTTTTTTTTTAAATTGTGATATAATTGACATATAACATTGGTTATTGATTTCTTAGATAGCCTCATAAACCTCCTTTGGATGGACTTAAGCAGTCTCTTTTATTCACTCATTCACAGAATGTTATGACAATGTTTTAGAGAAACTGTGTGAATATGGTCCAGTTTTTCAATAATTACAAACAGAATATATCTGAGAGCATTTCATTTCAGCATTAATGAACTAAAACCAACTTTTAAAAAGCTGCAGCAGAATTGAGCAGACCTATTGCTAGATACCAGCCTTTTATAAATGATGCTGTCTTTTTATTCAATACTATGTAACCATTTTACTTGCCAACAACAAATCATTCAAATAGCATTCAAAATTGATTAAGAATTATTAATAAGAATATCTTATTTAATAAAATTAAATTTTTATTAAATTAAAAGGATAACATTTAATAAGAAATAGATTAGTAATAATTTGCATTAATGAGAAAACCGGAAGTTGGGGTGAATGACAACTGTGGTTAGTTATTGGACTCACAAGGGTTTACTATTCATAGCATGTCTTCACCTTTACCGTTGCAGGGTCTCAAGGGGCATCCAGGACTCCCAGGACTCCAAGGGGAACAAGTAAGTATTCTTCCTTTGTCAGACTTGCATCTCTCCAGTGAAAAAAATACACAGTGGGAAACGCCATTGAGAGATTATTTTTCCACACGTAACTCTTTAAGTTTTTCTTAATGCTTTTAAGGAAACGCTTTTTTTAATGCTTATTTTTTTCTTAATGCTTTCAATTTTCTTAATGTCTTTTTCCTGTCAATTTTTCTTAATTCTTTGACTCTTTTTAGTACAGGAAAAACTTCTAATTTATTATCTACTAAACTTTGTTGATTTTTTATATCTTAGACTGACTTTCAACTATCGGCCTAATATGCTCCAGAAAAGCTGTTTTAAACTTTTGTTATTCATAAACTCTTGTAAGAATCTTATAAATGCTGTGAACCCTGTCCCCGGATTATCCATACATATGCACACGTGCACACACCACACTCTCTGATTTTCTTGTATGTTTCAGGGGCTTGCCTGTTCTCCAAAGTCTATTCACAGCTGTTAGTTCCCTACCCTTATGTGAAGGAATGCAAATAAGTTTGATAAAAATCCAAATTAGAATGGCAGTATGCTATTTTTTGTTCATTCTGTATATACGCACATATGTTAAAGTCAAAACAGTTTGGGAACTGTTTAGTTTTTAATCATGTTATTTCTTCTTTCTCCCACCAGAAAATAATATATCATTATGTCACAGGAAAAAATAAAGTCAAATCTCTTGTTTTCAATACAATGTGTACTAGGCCAGTATGAATAAATCACTGAAAAGGGTGGGAGATTAGATACTAACTAAGGTGACAAATCATTACTGGAGATTTAGCAAAGAGCCTCAGAAAGCCCTAAGGGGAGCTCCAGAAAGAAAAGTGATGGATTATCCCTGAGGGAAAGACAAATAAAGAAATAAAGCCAATTTTTTCTTTTGTTCATTCATGTTAGAGGAACAGTAAGCTCTGTTAAGTCCCTGAGGCACAGTTTTTCAAGATTGCTAACTACTGGACATGGCAAGAAAAGCAATATATGTATTTGTAGCAATCTTAATTTCTTCAGTACTTAACAATCTCAAGTACAAGATCAAATGAGTGCTGAAAAGCATTTGAGCATTTGTAGGAAAAAAAAAAAACAGAAGGGCAAGAGGGAAAGAGAGATTAGATCCTGGGGAAGGAAAAAAATTCCTAGAATCCTGCTTTGGCAGAAATGTGTGGATTCCAATGAAGAAAACCTGACACATCACAAGTTAGTGAAAAAAACTGACCATTTGTCAGTACTGACCAGTTTTCTCATAACTGCTCTGTTATCTAGTTCCATTAGAATACATGTCCTAGTTCTGAGGGTGCTATGCTTGTGAGAAGAGTCTAATATCAGTGTTAAAGATCAGAACATGTATTATTGGAATCAGTTCTATTTTATATAATTCTAGAAGAAAAAAGACAAAATTGGTGATAACTGCGAGGAACAACTAAAATCATTTTGCATTTTAACTGTTGGAAACACTGTGGACGTTAAGAGGAGCATGACTAATTGCTAGGAGACATTCCCTTCTGGAAAATTTGTAAATATCTATTAACTGGCCAGAAACATTTAGGAAAGTAATTATATCATCTGTGTAAGCTCTAGTATTAAGAGCTGTCATTTACTGAGTCTTTATTGGCTGCCAAACTGTACTACTGTTAACTGGAACTTCAAGTAGTATAATTGTGTATTGAATATTTCCATATGTTAACTCATTTGAATGTTAACTCACTAAGAATTATTATAATTACCCCTGCTTTTAAAATATTTTCCCACATAGTTCTATTTTCTCTACATTATAATCCTGTGACCTAGATATTACCATTGTATTTTACTAATGAATAAATGAAGACATAGGGATGACACATGCTAGCAGTGCTTGGACTCTCAATGAAGTCTGACTCAGAGAGTCAGCTTTAATTCTTCAAGTTAGAAGTGGGATTGGGACAGGTTTACTATTCCTGATTTTTCCAGGAGTAGAGAGATAACCCTGTGTCTAAATTACTCCAGACAATCTATAGATTAAAGTGAGCCATTTTTTAAATGCAGAGTGAATTGAGTTACAGTATTTCTTTTGAGTCTTTTGAGCTCTGTGGTTGTCCAAGTGATTTTAGGGTGTGGTTGGCTTAGAGTATGTTTATGCCACATACAACTGCTGAAAGCTTACTTACTGACTTTATTTACTGCTGCTCCAGGAGAGCAGGATTCAGTCATCGAATAGAGTCCTTCTGTGTATTTCTCTGTGCAGCTGGAATGTGTTATATCTCTACATGTTGTCTCAATACCCTCTATGAAAATCTGTTCAAAATCAGATTTCATTTATGTCTTAAAACAGATTGTTTTTTAATTGAGGTTGACTAACCTAATTTGACAACAGACTGGTTCCAAATAGGAAAAGGAGTACATCAAGGCTGTATATTGTCATCCTGCTTATTTAACTTCTATGCAGAGTACATCATGAGAAATGCTGGAAGAAGCACAAGCTGGAATCAAGATTGCCGGGATAAATATCAATAACCTCAGATATGCAGATGACACCACCCTTATGGCAGAAAGTGAAGAGGAACTAAAAAGTCTCTTGATGAAAGTGAAAGAGGAGAGTGAAAAAGTTGACTTAAAGCTCAACATTCAGAAAACTAAGATCATGGCATCTGGTCCCATCACTTCATGGGAAATAGATGGGGAAATAGTAGAAACAGTGTCAGACTTTATTTTGGGGGCTCCAAAATCACTGCAGATGGTGATTGCAGCCATAAAATTAAAAGACACTTACTCCTTGGAAGGAAAGTTTTGACCAACCTAGATAGCATATTAAAAAGCAGAGCCATTACTCTGCCAACAAAGGTCCGTCTGGTCAAGGCTATGGTTTTTCCAGTGGTCATGTATGGATGTGAGAGTTGGACTGTGAAGAAAGCTGAGCACCGAAGAATTGATGCTTTTGAACTGTGGTGTTGGAGAAGACTCTTGAGAGTCCCTTGGACTGCAAGGAGATCAGTCCTGGGTGATTCACTGGAAGGACTGATGCTGAAGCTGAAACTCCAATACTTTGGCCACCGCATGCAAAGAGTTGACTCATTGGAAAAGACCCTGGTGCTGGGAGGGATTGGGGACAGGAGGAGAAGGGGACGACAGAGGATGAGATGGCTGGATGGCATCACCGACTCGATGGACATGAGTCTGAGTAAACTCTGGGAGTTGGTGATGGACAGGGAGGCCTGGCATGCTGTGATTCATGGGGTTGCAAAGAGTCAGACACAACTGAGCAACTGAACTGAACTGAACTTAATTTGACTAGGAAACTAATGAAAGGGATGGTGGTTGCCATTAACCAGAACCTACAGAATAAAATCAGCGTTTTATGTTTATTTCACTCTTTCCTATTGTCATAACCAAATATAAGGTTTTTGTGGAGATATGGATATAGGCCTGTATGTTTTAAAGTTGGTTGGGGAATAGAAAAAGCATTTGTAAATAGACTGAAGCAAATCTCATGATTAGAGGGCTGTCCTCTGAGTACTACTATAAGTTATTTACACTTCAAACCTCCACTAGGGAGACAGCCTTTAATGGTGGTCTCTGGAGTTAGACTTGCTGATTTAAATTCTGACTTTCTAAATAGCTGAGTGACTTTCCGCTGGTGGCAAACACATTGTGTCTTATTTTTTGCATCTGTAAAATAGGGATAATGATATCTACCTTATAGGGTTTGGGTAGATTAAATAAGATAATACATATAAAATACTTGAAATTGTGCTTGGCATTTAAGTGCTCAATGTATGTGTGTGTGTGTGTGTGTGCATATACATGTGACAACTTTAGTCAGATCATCTGGATTTACATTCAGGATCTGCTACTTACTATGCCATCTCAGGCACATTTCATAACTTCTCTGTGTCCTTCTTACTTCAAATGTAGAATGAAGAACATAGTATCTATCATACTTTATATCATAGATATAAAGTAGCTGTAAATCACATTGCATGGTGATGTGATTAGCACATAAAAACGTGTTGAAGTGAAGTGAAAGTCACTCAGTCATGTATGACTCTTTGTGACCCTATGGACTATACAGGGTCCATGGAATTCTCCAGGTCAGAAGGAGTGGGTAGCCTTTCCCTTCTCCAGGGGATCTTCCCCACCCAGGGATTGAACCCAGGTCTCCCACATTGCAGGTGGATTTTTTACCACCTGAGCCACAAGGGAAATCCAAGAATACTAGAGTGGGTAGCCTATTCCTTCTCCAGTGGATCTTCCCGACGTTGGAATCGAACCAGGGTCTCCTGCATTGCAGGCGGATTCTTTACGAACTGAGCCATGAGGGAAGCCCAACACACAGAAAAAATGTTAAGTAAATAGTAAGTGTTGAAGCAAGGAAAGGAAGGGGGAGAGAAAAGGGAGAAAACAAAACTGAGAAATGTATTCTGAGAAAAGTGGAGAGAAGGACATATTAGGAGAATACGAGTCTAATAGAATGGAAGGGTGAAAACTTTGAACTGTGATCCTTCATTTGCCTCTTTCTTGGACTGTATTTTTTCTAGATTTTTCAAGTTTCAGGAATTTTATAGTGTTTCTCTGGTTAAACTAGAGAAATTAGTACAATCTTCTGTATGCTTCAAAGCAGAGGGGCAAAGGACTAGTGTCCTTTGTACTAGTATTATTATCTAATACAAACAACCAACAGGAAGAGTTTTTACAGAATAAAGAATCTATGAAAATTATCACTGCTATCATCATTTCAGTTCAGTTCAGTCGCTCAGTCGTGTCTGACTCTTTGTGACCCTATGGACTGCAGCACACCAGGCTTCCCTGCCCATCACCAACTCCCGGTACTTGCTCAAATTCATGTCCATTGAGTCAGTGATGCCATCCAACCAGCTCATCCTCTGTTGTCCCCTTCTCCTCCCACCTTCAGTCTTTCCCAGCATCAGGGTCTTTTCAAATGAGTCAGTTCTTTACATCAGTTGGCCAAAGTAGTGGGGTTTCAGCTTCAGCATCAGTCCTTCCAATGAATATTCATGATTGATTTCCTTTAGGATTAACTGGTTGGATCTCCTTGCAATCCAAGGGACTCTCAAGAGTCTTCTCCAACACCACAGTTCAAAAGCTTCAATTCTTTGGTGCTCAGCTTTCTTTATAGTCCAACTCTCACACCCCATACATGATTACCAGAAAAAACATATTTGACTAGATGGACCTTTGCTGGCAAAGTCTCTGCTTTTTAGTATGCTGTCTAGGTTGGTTATAGCTTTTCTTCCAAGGAGCAAGCATATTTTAATTTCATGGCTGCAGTTACCATCTGCAGTGATTTTGGAGCCCCAGAAAATAAAGTCTGTTGTTGTTCCCATTGTTTCCCCATCTATTTGCCATGAAGTGATGGGACCAAAGGCTATGATCTTAGTTTTCTGAATGTTGAGTTTTAAGCCAACATTTTCACTCTCTTCCTTTACTTTCATCAAGAGGCTCTTTAGTTCTTCTTTGCTGTCTCCCATAATGGTAGTGTCATCTGTCTATCTGAGGTCATTAATGTTTTTCGGAAGTCTTGATTCAGCTTGTGTTTCATCCAACCTGTCATTTCACATGATGTACTCTGCATATAAGTTAAATAAACAGCATGACAATATATAGCCTTTACATACTCCTTTCCCAATTTGGGACCAGTCTCTTGTTCCACGTCTGGTTCTAACTGTTGCTTCTTGACCTGCGTACAGATTTCTCAGGAGGCAGATCAGGTGGTCTGGTATTCTTATCTCTGAGAATTTTCCACAGTTTGTTGTGATCCACACAATCAAAGGCTTTGGCACAGTCAATAAAGCAGAAGTAGGTGTTTTTCTGGAACTCTCTTTTTCAGTGATCCAGTGGATGTTAGCAATTTGATCTCTGGTTCCGCTGCCTTTTCTAAATCCAGCTTGAACATCTAGAAGTTCACAGTTCACGTACTGTTGAAGAATTTTGAGCATTACTTTGCTAACATGTGAGATGAGTGCAATTGTGTGGTAGTTTGAACATACTTTGGCATTGCCTTTCTTACATTTTTTTTTTTTTGGCATTTCCTTAGTTCACAAGTTATGTATTAGACCTAAATGAATGAATGAATCATGTATCAGTGGAAGAAAGTAACAACATATGAAGGTATTTCTTCTCACTTTTCCACAGGGTTCTGCAGCAAGTTTCCTTTCTTATCTGTTTGAGTCTCCATATGTCAGCCTTCCTTGAGTAAACTGGGTCTTAAATCAGGCACAGAAGGTTATCAATTCAAAGTGAGTTTCCCATTCAAAGTTGCTATGGGAATTTTTAGATATACCTATGTCATAATACAGGTATTTAACACTTAATATCCATTTACCTACCTTCTGAAGCTTGTGCTCTGATAATTAAGGGGAGTTGCAGGATGGCTGAGACAAGGAGTTCAATCTGTAAAGATACTGGTTATTACATAATGTATCAACTCTTTCTCTAATGTACATTTTTTTTTTAAATCCATGTATCACTGAATTTTTTTATCCTATGTTTATCTGCATTTATCCTATATTTAATAATCAGTATCTCATTTAGGTCCCTAATCTATAGTTGTATTCATTTTTATTTAGCAATTTATCTCATTTTCTTTTTTTTTTTTCAATTTGAAAGCAGTCTATGTTTCTTAACTGACAAGATTACAAAAATAATCATGGTAGATACCTTAGTTCATCCTTCTATTAAGCCTGTTGATATGGTCTTCCCTGTTGCCAGCATCTCCAGCTTCTACAAAATGCATGGCCCTTTTCTTCATCTCACTCACGGAGAAGACAGTTTGAAGGTCCATAGGAAGTTGTTTGCTTCTTTGAAATGTTTTCCAACAGTACTGATCTCATGAATCAGATGATCTTCATGCAGATAATGCCATATTTGCCAAGAGACCAGCAATCAACACATTATCTGTCAGGACAATTCACTGCTTGTTGATTTTGATCAGTTAATTTACTGACTTCAGGTTTGGGTAACCCCATGCAATGTATTCTTGCTTTGAGAATCCCATGGACAGAGGAGCCTGGCAGGCTACAGTCCATGGGGTTGCAAGATTTGGACACAACTTAGCGACTAAACCACATGCAATGTATGGTTCCACTCTTCTCAGCATGTTAATTGAAACCTTGCTGAGCTTCAGGAGGTGCCATTGAACATCTGACAGAGGCAAAGTTGCAACACCTTACAAATCTTTGATACCTCTGTTCCTGATGACAAGTGCCAGTTTGGGTTCTGTGGGCACATAGAAGTTGCTGGCTTTTCTTGCCACCCTAGCCATTTGAATTTCAGTTCTGTATATCTACTTGTCTTCTTTGTGATAGGGCTTAGCTTTTTCATAGATAAACTTTTTGCCTTTCAAAGCATCTTTTAGGCAAATTATTTCTCAGCACTTGATCTTAAGCTCTGTGGAATTCTTTTGCTTTTTCTTAAGGATTTCTGGCATAGCAGGAACCTTTTTTTCCTTCTCTTCTGCACCCTCCATGGTTCCAGCCAGGAAAGAGGCCATTTTCATTTTAAATAGATGACTTCAGTCAGATAAGCAACATGCAGGACTCTTCATATTTTTATATGGAAAAATATTCTTTAAAACCTTGGGTATTATGAATACCCCAGGTTTGCTTTCTTTGGCTTCTTTGGTCTTTGCTGTATTTTTTATTATTTTATTTTTCATTTTAGGGAATTCCAGGATTCACTGGTAATATTGGTTCACGTGGTTATCCTGGCAGGCAGGTGAGGTAACTATATTTAAACTTTTCTTTTTATGTCTCTCTTGGTTAATGCATTGTATGTTCCAATTTCAAGAGTTAATGTTCAAATGATAATTGGTTTATTTTATTAAATAATGAATTACTCATAGCAAAATAATTCCAAAAAATTCTAATATCAAAATTGTAAAAATTCTTCAAAAATTTTATTGCAGAAAAATTTTACTTAAAATAAGAGTGGGATTTTTAAACAAGTTTGATATGATATTCAATGGAACTTTCAAAATTAAAATGGCCCAGTAGGCTAATAAAATGTTAAACAGTGTTGCTACTGATTTTACAATATTACCACTGACTAAAATGAAGTAATGATATGAGTTAAGATTCTCTTTGATATGCAGCATTTTTTAATAATGCAATTATAAACACTTGGGACATAGTTGCCAGTGCTACATATACCACTATCTGAATACTTTTTATCTAAATTGGATTCAAGTCTTTGTATACTGTTTTGAAAATTCATTTTAATCATTTCATATTTATTTCCCTCTAATGTCTAACTTTCTCTAGCTATTTCTTTATTTTTCTAGTTATTTCATAGAGGCTAATAAGAGAAAAAAATTTTCTTTCCTAGGCTTTCATTAATTACTTACTCTTGAAATTAATTGTTCATTTAGCATATTAGAAAACTATATTTATATAAAATATCTTTTTTATTCTCTAGAATTAGGGAATTGAAAATGCCAGAAGATAATCTAGTGTTAATAAAATTCCATTTTTAAACCTTTAAAGTATGTGGAGGGTATTACATGAGTCTTAGTACCAAGTAATGTTTTGTGTTTATCTGAAAAATATATAAATACTCAGACATATGGAAATTGATCTGAAGTTAAAAAATGTACTTATTTTTTAAAGTAGAAATATATTTTAGATAAGTGAATTAGAACTGTTCTAAAAGAACAGGGCTTTCCAATGAGAAATAACTGAAATAATTGTGTCTGACAGTTGTGTTAATCTACTTTATTTAGAAATCTAAAATATATTTGTGTATAGATTATATACATTGGCTTTTTTGGTTCTGAAATTCTAAAATCCCTAAAATGTATATGGTCTTCACTAAGTATACAGTTCTGAAGTTTATACTTGTAAAAATGATATCTTTTATTTGCCCCTTTTTATTAATTATCAACAACTCTTTAAAAAGTACTAGAGAATGATGGTGATGTCTTTTGTTTGCACTAGGGTTTAGCTGGACCAGATGGTAATCCAGGACCTAAAGGTGTACGAGTGAGTAAGCATTTTCATCGTTTTGTTAAGTATGCTTAAATGTAAGTAGAATGACATATACAAAATACTTATTTTCACACTGCCACACTTCCATTACTTTGAATGTAATGCAGGTTTAGCCTGGAAAGAAGTATACTTATTTTTCTATTTTAGATTTGGAAAACATTTTCCTTTTTTTCCCCCCAATTATTTTTATTAGTTGGAGGCTAACTACTTTACAATATTGTAGTGGATTTGCCATACATTGACATGAATCAGCCATGGATTTACATGTGTTCCCCATCCCGATCCCCCCTCCCGCCTCCCTCCCCATCCCTCTGGGTCATCCCAGTGCACCAGCCCCGAGCACTTGTCTCATGCATCCAACCTGGACTGGCGATCTGTTTCACACTTGATAATATACATGTTTCGATGCTGTTAATCACAAATGGGACCTAATTAAACTTAAAAGCTTTTGCACAACAAAGGAATCTATAAGCAAGGTGAAAAGACAGCCTTCAGAATGGGAGAAAATAATAGCAAATGAAGAAACAAAGGATTAATCTCAAAAATATACAAGCAACTCCTGCAGCTCAATTCCAGAAAAATAAATGACCCAATCAAAAAATGGGCCAAAGATCTAAACAGATATTTCTCCAAAGAAGACATACAGATGGCTAACAAACACGTGAAAAGATGCTCAACATCACTCATTATCAGAGAAATGCAAATCAAAACCTCAGTGAGGTACCATTACACGCCAGTCAGGATGGCTGCTATCCAAATGTCTACAAGCAATAAATGCTGGAGAGGGTGTGGAGAAAAGGGAACCCTCTTACACTGTTGGTGGGAATGCAAACTAGTATAGCCACTATGGAGAACAGTGTGGAGATTCCTTAAAAAGCTGGAAATAGAACTGCCATATGACCCAGCAATCCCACTCCTGGGCATACACACCGAGGAAACCAGATCTGAAAGAGACACGTGCACCCCAGTGTTCATCGCAGCACTGTTTATAATAGCCAGGACATGGAAGCAACCTAGATGCCCATCAGCAGATGAATGGATAAGGAAGCTGTGGTACATATACACCATGGAATATTACTCAGCCATTAAAAAGAATTCATTTGAATCAGTTCTAATGAGGTGGATGAAACTGGAGCCCATTATACAGAGTGAAGTAAGCCAGAAAGATAAACACCAATACAGTATACTAACACATATATATGGAATTAAGAAGGTATACTTATTTAATATGCATCTTTATTGTTAAGGCCAAAGAGAGCAGTCTTACAGTGGTAGTTCTTGCATCATTCTTTGATAGCTCCTACATATATATTATTTATATTATTTTTCTAGCCCCTTGAAAAATGGTATGTTATACCATTTCTGGTATGTTAGAAATACACTCTATAGGCATTTGTAATATTTTTTATATGTGACTGTATGTAAACTTAAGAAGTCACAACGAAAGAAATGTGAAGAGACAAAAAAATTCCTATTCAAGGCTGAAGTAATAATACAAAAACTATCTGGACTAAAGAAATAGCTGCAAGAAAGAAACTTACATGTTCAAAAGAACATAGTTTTGTACTTCTAACCATTAAAATCAAAGCTGATTCTAGGAAAAATTTATAAAACTAAAATTTTTCTTTTTTAATTCTCTATTTAATAGCCAGTTATTTTCCAGAATCTATATCTTCCTTATATTACCTAAAATAACTTTTAGAAATAAGGAAAACAAAAAATATTTAAACAGTGTGTGCTATTGTTGTTGTTATTTAGTCGCTAAGTCATGCCAACTCTTTGCAAACCCAGGAACTGCAGCACACTAGGCTCCCCTGTTCTTCACTATCTCCTGGAGTTTGCACAACTCATGTCCATTGAGTCAGTGATGCCATCCAACCATCTCATCCTCTGTCGCCCCTGTCTCCTCTTGCCCTTAATCTTTCTTAGCATCAAGGTCTTTTCCAAGGAGTCGCCTCTTCGCATCAAGTAGCCAAATTTTTGGAGCTTGAACTTCAGCACCAATCATTCCAATGAATATTCAGGATTGATTTCCTTTAGGATTGACTAGTTTGATCTCCTTGCTGTCCAGCACCAAGAGTCTTCTCCAGCACCACAGTTTTAAAGCAGCAATTCTTTGTTGCTCTGCCTTCTTTATGGTCCAACTCATATTCGTACATGACTACTGGAAATATCATAGCTTTGACTAGATGGACCGTTGTCAGCCAAGTGATGTCTCTGCTTTTTAATACACTGTCTAGGTTGGTCATAGGTTTTCTTCAAAGGAGCGAGTGTCTTTTAATTTCATGGCTACAGTCACCATTCACAGTAATTTTTGGAACACAAGAAAAGAAAAGTTTTTCACTGTTTCCCCTTTTTCTCCATTTATTTGCTATGAAGTGATGGGACAGTGATGCCTTTGTTTTTTGACTACTGTGTTTTAAGCCAACTTTTTACTCTCCTCTTTCCCCTTCATCAAGAGCCTCTTTAGTTCCTTTTTGTTCTCTGCCATGAAATTAGTATCATCTGCATATCTGAGGTTGTTGATATTTCTCCCAGTAATCTTGTTTCCAGCTTGTGATTCATCCAGTCCGACATTTCACATGATGTACTCTTCTTAGAAGTAAATAAACAGGTGACAACATACAGCTTTGATGTACTCCTTTCCCAATTTTGAACCAGTCCATTGTTCCATGTCCGGTTCTAACTGTTGCATCTTGTCCTGCATACAGCTTTTCAGGAGAGAGATAAGGTGGTCTTGTGTTCCTGTCTCTTTAAGAATTTTCCATCGTTTGTTGTGATCCACACAGTCAGAGGCTTTAGTATAGTCTATGAAGCAGAAGTAGATGTTTTTCTGGAATTCCCTTGCTTTTTCTATGATCCAGCTGATGTTGGCAATTTGATCTCTGATTCCTCTGCCTTTTTTAAATACACCTTGAACATCTGGAAGTTCATGGTTCACATACTGCATAAGCCTAGCTGAAGGATTTTGAGCATTACTTTGCTAGCATGTGAAATGAGTGCAATTGTACAGTAGTTTGAACATTTTTTGACATTGCCTTCCTTTGGAACTGGAATGAAAACTGACCTTTTCCAGTCGTGTGGTCACTGCTGAGTTTTCCAAATCTGTTGGCATATTGAGTGAAGCACTTTAACAGCATCATCTTTTAGAATTTGCAATAGTTCATTTGGAATTCCATCACCTCTACTGGCTTTATTCGTAGTGATGTTTCCTAGGGCCACTGAACTTCACATTCCAGGCTATCTGGCTCTAGGTGAGTGACCACACCATTTTGTGGTTATCTGGGTCATTGCTGTTGTGGCTGCTAAGTAACTTCAGTTGTGTCCGACTCTGTGCACCCCCACAGATGGCAGCCCACCAGGCTCCTCCATCCCTGGGATTCTCCAGGCAAAAAAACTGGAGTGGGTTGCCATTTCCTTCTCCATCTGGGTCATTAAGATATTTTTTTATGTAGTTCTCCTGTGTATTCCTGCCATTTCTGTCCTTTATTGTTCCCATCTTTGCGTAAAGTATTCCCTTGGTATCTACAATTTTCTTGAAGAGATTTCTAGTCTTTCCCAGTCCAGCATTTTCCTTTATTTCTTTGCATTGTTCACTTAAGCCTTTGTTATCTTTTCTTGCTATTCTCTGGAACTCTGGAACTCAGTTGGGTATATCTTTCGCTTTCTCCTTGCCTTTCTCTTCTCTTCTTTTCTCAGCTGTTTGTAACGCCTCCTCAGACAACCATTTTGCCTTTTTGCATTTCTTTTTCTTGGGGATGTTTTTGATCACCTCCTGAACAGTGTTGCAAACCTCTATCCATAGTTCTTCTGGTCCTCCATCTACTAGATCTAATCCCTTGGATCTGTTTGTCACCTACACTGTATATTCATAAGGGGTTTGATTTAGGTCATACCTGAATGGTCTAGTGGTCTCCCTCCTTTCTTCAATTTAAGTCTGTATTTGCAATAAGGAGCTCATGATCTGAGTCACAGTCATTCCCAGGTTTTGTTTTTGCTGACTGTGTCTAGTTTCTCCATATTCAGCTGCAAAGAATATAATCAATCTGATTTTGGTATTCACCGTCCGATGACACCTATGTATAGAGTTGTCTCTTGTATTGTTGGCAGAGAGTGTTTGCTCTGACAAGTGTGTTCTCCTGGCAAAACTCTGTTAGCCTTTGCCCTGCTTCATTTTGTACTCTAAGGCCAAGCTTGCCTGTTACTCCATGTGTCTCTTGGCTTCCTACGTTTGCATTCCAGTCCCCTATGATGAAAAGGGCATCATTTTTTGTTGGTAGTTCTAGAAGGTCTTGTAGGTCTTCATAGAACTGTTCCACTTCAACTTCTTTGGCATTAGTGGTTGGGGCATAGGCTTGGATTACTGTGATGTTGAATGGTTTGCCTTGGATATGAACAGAGATCATTCTGTCGTTTTTGAGACTGCACTCAAGTACTGCATTTCAGATTCTCTTTTTGACTATGAGGGCTCCTCCATTTCTTCTAAGGTATTCTTATCCACAGTAGACGATATAATGATCATTTGAATTAAATTCGCCCATTCTCGTCTATTTAAGTTCACTGATTTCTAGAATGTCAATGTTCACTCTTGCCATCTCCTACTTGACCACATCCAATTTTCCTTGATTTATGGGCCTAACATTCCAGGTTCCTATGCAGTATTGTTCTTTACAGCATTGGACTTTACTTTAACCACCAGACATATCCACAGCTGAGCAACATTTCTGCTTTTGCCCAGCCTCTTCATTCTTTCCAAAGCTATTTCTCTGCTCTTCCCCCGTTGCCTGTTGGACACCTACCAACCTGGGGGGCTCATCTTCTGGTGTCATATACTTTTACCTTTTCATTGTGTTCATGGGGTTCTTAAGGCAAGAATACTGAATTGGTTTGCCATTCACTTCTCCAGTGGATCACGTTTTCTCAGGCCCTGACTAGCAGGTACCTGCCCGTCAGTAGCTCCATGTAGCCAGAAAACATGTGTTTTAATGTATGTGCTATAATGATGCCTTAATTTTTAAAAAATTCTTAAACATTTTCAAATATTTCATGTGTATTTTCTTCTTAAATTTTGCGATCAATCCTGTGAAGTAGGAGAACACATATATTGTCTCCATTTTACAGATGAGAAAACAGTCAGCTGTGGAAATGACATGGTTTGATCTAGTCGTAGCAGAACTCAAACCAACATCTTCTCACCTTTAGCTCTGTACTCTTCCACTATGCTGTGCTGTCTCTACCCTTGCACTAAGTGAAAATATAATGGGGAAAAGTGATGTATATTTTATTAAAGCTACACTGAACGCACATACTTACTTGGATTTGGAAAACAAGGAGAGATTACTGGATAAGAACATAGGCTTTGGAGTTAGACAAGACTGCTTCCCCCCCACCACCAACCCCTCATTTACTTGCTTTGTGACTTTCGATGCCATTAATCTCTTCTGTGTCTCATTTTTCTTAACTTATTAAAAGGTGAAAATGAAACCTACCTCTAGGTGCTTATGAGAACTACCTGAGCTTAATACTCCTAAAGCACAGTGCCTACCACATGGCATGCACTTTCTCTGCAGATTTTATCATTTTTCTGGAATCTGGGAGTTACTTGTGTGTGTGAGCTAAAGTTGTAGACCTGTTATTTGGCGCTGTGCCGTTTTCTTTTACTACATTTTCTCATCTTGCTCCTGTGATTCCTTTAACTTTTCTAAGTTCTCCTTTGTGTCATTTTTGTATCATATTATCTATCCTTTTGTTCCTTTTTCCCCCATTTGTGTTGAAAATTACTCTCTAGGGTGTAACCCTTTTTAATTTTTTTTATGTTTTGATGGCAACTTCATGAAAGCATTAAAAAAAAAAAAAACTAATCCTTTTCTGACTAATTTAATTGATTTAATCCTTTCATTTTCCTTTGGGAGTGAGGGAAGAGTCAGCAGAGCCATTTCTCTAGGTTTCATATTCACAAAGAGTCCAAACGTAAACTTTGATATTATTAATAACTACAAATGTTCAAAAAACAAAATTTGTTCAAAACAAATATACACTGACAGGATTATGTTTTTTATTTAATTTGTGTCCTATTACTGGATAATACCACATGCTATATACTGTAAATTAATATTTTTATAAGTCATGTGATAAATTATCTTTTGAATCTCCCTATTTGGTTGCATTTTCTGGTGTTAAAATAATTATTTTTAAAATATGAATGTTTGAAATCATTTTGCAGCCCTCCTTTAGTATCTCTTTGTGTAATAACTGGCCAGGTATCTCAAAAAGTAGAAGTATGTAAACCTCTCCTGATGTTTTTATTTGCCCTGATGGTGACAGAATTGCCTCTGTCTTACACAATACAGAATTGCCTCTGTTTGGATATACAAACTTCAATCCAAGAAGCAAAGCCATGTGTATTAGTATTATTTTTTTTGTGCTCCTTGTTTACACCCTAAACTCCAGTTTAGTGGTAGTTTTTAGAATGATGACAAACCCATGTGATTTCTTTGTTGGATGCTGCTGACATTTTATTTCTGTTATAATTATTATAATAATTATCAAGAAACTTTTCTGAAACACCTACATAATGATGCATAGCATTGTTCCCTTTAAAATCTTTATTTCTAAAATGTTGTGCTGGTTCTGTGCAGACTGTGTTAAGTAGAGGTCTGACTTTTCAGCTCCTGAGTTTTCAGCTGAGTTGAGTGTTTGTTCTTTTTATTTATAAGCAAAATTTCAGTTGTGTATGTTAAAAGTAAAAGTTAACTGTTTTTAAATTTGAGACCATCTGTAGCTGATGATTCTGAAATACATGTAGCTTGCCATCATAATTCTAAATGTTTTGGTAATCAGAAATACTTTTGGATGCTTCATTTTTAAGGAAAGTTTCTCTATACTCCAGATGCTTGACTTTTAAGCAAACGAATTATAGATATATTATCATTAAAGTTAAGTAGAAGGAAACCAATTATCTTTTCTCTTATTTGTTGCTTGTTCAAAAAGGTGTTTTTCCTTGTCAAAGAAAAAGGTTCATCCTACCATGGTAACACCCAACTATTTTTCACCTGCATGGAATGCCTTTCCTATCCTTCAAGACTCAGCTCAAAAGTTGCCTCCTCTGCAAAGCTTTCCTAAACCTTCCCTCTAGACAGTATTGGTTATTCTGCCAGTCAAAGTTTCCGTTTGTGTTTATCTTATCACCTGTCACATAATCATGTCACAGTTATTTTATGATATGACAGTTATTTGTATGACTTCTTCCTAATAAACTGTCAGCTTCTCGAGGACACTGATTTTCATATTCATTTTTATAATCCCAATTCCTGGCGCACACAGGGCACTAAAATCATGTTTTGTGCATCAGTGACCAAGATTCATGTTCTTTCAAATATGGACCATTGCAGCTGTATTCTAACAAGATTTCCTACGTTCAGTGTTTCCTGTCTGGAGTATATTCTATATTCTATCAACAGCTTAATATTTTAGAGAAACAGCTTAAGATCAGGTCATTACCATACTCCCCCAATGTCCAGTAGTTTCCAGTTATCTAAAATGTAAAGTCTAAAATTCTTAGGCTGAAATTTAAGGCTTTCCTTAATCTGTTCTCTAAACTACCATACACTTGATTCATTAAATTGATGAAACAGGTTATTATTTGCCACAGGTGAGGTGTAACTAAGGTGTGGTACTACAGAGTAGCCTGCATTGTTACTTAGATGCAGCCCTTGTTTCTCAGACCAGTGGGAACCTCCATGAAGGCAGTGTGGGGCTGCTTTTCTCCAAAGCGCCTCACTCATAAGAAGCTGTCAGTTAACCATTTACAAGCACTCCTGTAGTCCTCTCTGTCTTGTATCTGCTTACTGAGGTTCTGCCTGTAGTGTTCTTGCTCCATTATCTGCTTATCAATATGTTACCCACTCTGTAGGCCTATCTCAAGTGCCAGGCTTCTTTGAAATCTTCTTTGATTGTCTTTACCTCCTGCCACATTGGAATGACTCTCTCCCTCCTCCATATTTCTTGTTCTTGGATACCTCCTTTCTGCCTTACATTTTAGTTAATTGTATATCTGTATTTTCTGCCCTTTGTAATATTCAGTGTAGAAACTAACTTGGGCTTGTTGATTTTTATGAGCCTAAATTATATTTGTCTAAATTATATTTCTGACTTTTTTTTTAAATGAAAAGATGGATCTGTAACTTTTAGGAAAAAAAGCAACAAGGTTATTATACTGTTAAGCCTTATAATGAATACATTTTAAGTATCTCAATTTAGAATTATATACTTAAGGGTGACTATTTAAATGAGATAATATAAAGATTGTTTGATTTCTTTAAGGGTTTCATTGGCTCTCCTGGAGAAGTAGGACAACTGGGACCTGAAGGAGAAAGAGTAAGTCTGTTTCCTTCAAATATTATTTATAATGTGGTATACTTAGGGTAAAGTATAACAGTGCTGATAAACCCAGATGTCAGGTAATCTTACTGAGTGAAACAAGCCAGCTTTAAGAAAAATTAGACGATGTTTTCATTCTATCATGCAAAGAATTGAACTGCTTCTTATTGACCCAAAGGAGTCACGGTTTGTCCCCTACCTAGAAAAGAGTGCTGTTCGGTAAATACAGTTTGTTTGTAAATCCAACAGAGTTAGCCTAGGTACCCAACTAACACAGTCAGCTGTATAGTACTGTACTGTAATCGTTTTTTTTTTTTTTTTCTATAATCGGTTTTTAATACGTTTCACACAAATAATACATTAAAACAAACACAAAAGAGTTTTAATCTTTACAGTACTGTACCTTGAAAAATATAGTCATCCAGTACAACAACTGGTGTACAGGCCTGGCATAGAATGAACAGGCAAGAAGAATTACTGGCTGGAGGAGGGAGAAGAGGTGGGAGATGGCAGAGCTGAAGGTCATCAGCAGTAGGAGATCAAGGGCAAGCTGTGGCTTCTCTCATGACTGATGTTGATGGCATAGGTTTTGGTTCCTTGTTGGAACCAGATGCACATTTACATCTTTGAAAGTTTGCAACTTGAAGGTTCATATGTAGGGGACTTACTGTATACAGTTTACATTATTAATAACTCTGCTGCTTATGATGCAGTCCTTTCCAGACCTGTTGGCATGAACTTATTTCTAGTAATTGATGTACTAAATAAACCAAAGTTATATGTTCTTGAAAAATGTCATCATCTTGGATTTAAGGACCCCAGTGATACTGACCATCAGTAGGCACAATGTCCTCTTGCTCACCTTTGAGCTCTTTTTTTTTCAGTAGAGATATTAGATGAATATTTTTGTCAACCACTGTTCAGCTGAAAGTAAATGGGTTACTTCAACCATTGATATCTGGTAACTTACCTGCATATACAAAAACCCCAGGCTACATAGTTCTGACAGATTTCTTAGTCTCAAGGGCTTATGAAAGTGATTATATCTCAAGGGATTGTATCAATAAGTATGCTTTAGGTTACAAATGACAAAAAATTTCATTTCAAACTGCCTTCAAAATGAGGAGATTTTAAATAAATGATGATAACAGCAAATGATTTATTGTAATGGTTATATATATGCAAGTCACTATGTAAATACTTCATATTTATTCATTTAATCTTGCAATACCCAGTGAGACAGTCTTGTAATTCTCACTATAGATGAAGAAAATGAGGCACCCAGAGAGATTTACCTAAGACTATACACAGATAATAGAATGAGAATTTAAACATAGATATTCTAGCTCTAAAACCTGAGTACTTGAGTACTGTCTCCTGCCACCACTTAGGTGAAATCTAGGTACAGTGTGATCCTGTGAGCACAATGAGATCATCATTTTCTCCACTTTGCCTTAACCAATGTTGGCTTTATCATAAGACTGATTTCTCATATGATTGTAAGATTCCCAATGCAAGGGCTAAATATGCCTTTGTTTATTCAGCCAGAGAAACAGGGAGACAGGCGGTAATTGTCTGCTGGGTACAGAAAATAAGACTCCTGTTTGTCTGATTGTACCAACTTTGGTTGCATACTACCTCTGGACAAATAATTATCACCAGAGCAATGGCAGGATCCCATTTGGAAATACAGATGGGATGGATTTCTGAATAAAATCAAGGTTTTGTTACGAAGAAGAAAAGGGGCCACTTGAATTAAATTAGTATATTGACACTCTTCTAAATATCACTGCAGTTTAAAATATAATGTATTTTTCTCTTTGTCATACTCCATAAATTGGCATTTAGAAAAAATAACTCATTGATTTGATAAATATTTACTTTTTTGAAGTATAGCTGATTTTACAATATTTTAGGTACACAGCATCTTGGTTCAATATTTTGATGGATTATTCTCCATTAAGTCATTACAAAATAATGGCTATACTTCCCTGTGCCAGAGAGTATATTCCCTAGTGCTTAGGTATTTTAAACATACTAATTTTTATCTCTTCATCCCATACCCCTATCTTGCCCCTCCCCCCTTCCCTCTCTCCATGAATAACCACTAGTTTGTTTTCTGTATCTGTGAGTCTATTTCTGTTTTGCTGTTTATATTTGTGTGTTTTATTTTTTTAGATTCTACATATAAGTGGAATATTATGCTGTATTCATCTTTCTCTGACTTATTTTACTAATCATAATATTCTCTAAATCCATCCACTGCTGCAGATGTCAGAATTTAATTTTTTATGGATCTATAATATTACACATGCATACATACACACACATAATATATGTGTATTTATATATATGTACACACAGATATATTTATCCATTCATCTGTTTATGGACCCTGGGGTTGCTTCCATGTCTTGGCTATTGTAAATAGTGCTGGTATGAAGATGTCTTTTCAAATTAGTGTTTCCCAGGTTAGTGATTCCCAAACTGCTGAATCATATGTAGTTCTGTTTTTAGTTTTTTTAGGAACCCCATTACTGTTTTCCATAGTGGCTGTGTCGGTTTATACTCCCACCAACAGTGTAGAAGCGTTCCCTTTCTTCCATGTCCTTGCCAACATTTGTTGTTTGTGTTGTTTTTGTACCAACATTGGTGGCCATTCTGACAGGTGTGAGGTGATAGCTCATGTAGTTTTGATTTGCATTTCTCTAATAATTAGCAGTATATAGCATCTCTTCATGTGCTTCTTAGATAACTGTATGTCTTTGGATGCTGGTGGGAAGCTACATGTAAAAGAATGAAATTAGAACATTTCCTTACACCATTCACAAAAATAAACTCAAAATGGATTAAAGACCAAAATGTAAAACTTGGAACTATAAAACTCTTAGATGGGTACATAAGTACCCATAAGTGTTCTACATAAGTAGAACACTCTTTGTCATAAATCATAGCAGTATTTTGGGGGATCTGTCTCTTAAGGGAAAAGAAATTAAAGCAAAAATAAATGAATGGACTTAATTAAACATACAGGCTTTTGTATAGTGTAGGAAACCATCAACAAATAGAAGAGACAACCTATTGAATGGGAGATAATGTTTTCAAATGATATGACTGACAAGGAGTTAATAATATCTAAAATATAAAAATGGTTTATGCAACCCAATGTAAAAAGAAACAACCCAATCAAAAAAAGGAATAAGTATTTAGTTTTGACTTTTTTACATTCTAGGGTGTTCCTGGGATCCGTGGAAAGAGGGGGCTTAAGGGAAGACAGGTAATTAGATTCTTGTTTTATGAGGTTTGGTTTAGAGGAATATAATCTAATTATATGTATGTTTCTCACCTGTTAAGCTAGCTGTTATTCTTGTCATCCATAATCCATCTCATTCAACAGTTTAAATTTTGCCACTTTAACAGCCTATCCAATAATACCTGAGAATATGAAGAAGTATTTAGATTAAAAAGTAACTTGGAATTTAACACTTCTAACCCATTTACTATACCACTGGAAGAGACCTTTATCCTTACGGTGGTGTTTAGTCGCTAAGTCATGTCCAACTCTTGAGACCCCATGGACTGTAGCCTGCCAGGCTCCTCTGTCTATGGGATTTTCCAGGCAGGAATACTGGAGTGGGTTGCCATTTCCTTCTCCAGGGAATCTTCTGGGCTCAGGAATTGAACCTCGGTCTCCTGCATTGCAGGCGGACTTGTGCATTGCAGGTGGATTCTTTACCAACTGAGCTACGAGGGAAGTCTTATGAGAAGGTCCTAAAATTAAAATGTTACAGAAAATACATGGACAATTTAGCACACTAATAACAGCATTACTCACCCTTCTGCTTTAGGGCTTTTTAAAATGACTATTTGAGATGCTAGCTCAGAAACTAGGTTCTTATATATTTAGATTTTTTAAAAAATCAAGTGAATTTTGCCTGATAATATAATTTAAGAGATGGTTAAAAATTGTGACATTATCTAGTACCCCTATATTTAACAAGTGAGAAAGTTGTGGTTCGGAGAAGTCTTCTTGGGTTATCCTGTCTGTGTTGGTATAGCTAATTTGTACACGGTGTTAGTGACTCAGTTGTGTCCTATTCCTTGCAACCACATGGATCCTGCCATGCTCCTCTGTACATGGGATTCTCCAGGCAAGGCTACTGGAGTGGGTTGCCATTCCCTTCTCCATGGGATCTTCCCAACCCAAATACTGAACCCGGGTCTCCTGCATTGCAGGCAGATTCTTTACCATCTGAGCCATGAGGGAAGTCCAGATAGCTAATTAGCCACCCGCTTTTCACTTGTGCTGTTTTTATTGCAATTCAGATATTTATTAAGATAAGACATTGTGTGCTACACTGTGCTCTGTATTCTATGAGGAAGAAAATTGTCTTTCATAACTTCTTTTCTAAAATTTTGATGTAAATATTGGGTTGGCCCAAAAGTTCATTCAGGTTTTTTCTCTACATTGTTAGGGAAAAAAATCAAACCAACCTTTTGGCCAACCTAGTAATTAAAATCTTACTTGTAATGCTAAAGGATTGCAATCTTACCAGAATATTCATATCCTTTTAAAGAATTGTATTCTTTGAGCTTTGTGTTATTTCTTATAGATTAGAATAGGTCAGTGTCACCATTATATGGGTGAGGAGAACAAGGCCAGTGATATTAAAAGTCTTGCTCAGGATCACATAGTTATAAGTGGTAAAATAAAGAATTGAACCCAGCTCCTTTGAATATAAATCCAGCAGCCTTTTTCTTACTACTTAGATATTTCTACTGTCTGTCTTCTACCACCTACTACTTAGAAGAACACGATTTATTTTTTTATAACATAAGGCCAAAATAATAAACTTAAAGTTTCACTTTAATGAGTTTAATATATTAAGACAAACTTGTGAAACTAAGAAATAAAAAGTGAGGCAATCATTTTGTTTTCTTGCAATTACATTCAACATTAAAGCTAATCTTGTTACAATTATAACAGCAGAAGCTGTACCATCACCATTACCATCATCACCATTTTTTATCCGCAAGCATATTATTTCTTTACAGTTTATCCCTCATACACATACTCCATCAGAAATACCTCTCATGTGTCAAAATTCTAATCTAAATATGCAGATATATGCTGGCTCAAAATTTGTATTAGGTAAAGTTTATCTTCTTTATTCTTGTCTTCTCCATTTTATGTCTAATTTTTTTTCATCCATCCCCCAGCAAAGTATGCTGTCAGTAAAAGAACCAATTAATTTACTTATGCTACTATATTACTTCCAGTGCTTAAACTGTTACCTTCAGCTCAGTTCAGTTCAGTCGCTCAGTCGTGTCCGACTCTTTGCTATGCCATGAATCACAGAACGCCAGGCCTCCCTGTCCATCACCAACTCCCGGAGTTTACTCAGACTCATGTCCATCGAGTCGGTGATACCATCCAGCCATCTCATCCTCTGTCGTCCCCTTCTCTTCCTGCCCCCAATCCCTCCCAGCACCAGGGTCTTTTCCAATGAGTCAACTCTTTGCATGAGGTGGCCAAAGTACTGGAGTTTCAGCTTCAACATCAGTCCTTCCAATGAACACCCAGGGCTGATCTCATTTAGGATGCACTGGTTGGATCTCCTTGCAGTCCAAGGGACTCTCAAGAGTCTTCAACACTACAGTTCAAAAGCATCAATTCTTCGGCACTCAGCTTTCTTCACAGTCCAACTCTCACATCCATACATGACCACTGGAAAAACCATAACTTTGACTAGACGGACTTTTGTTGGCAAAGTAATGTCTTTGCTTTTTAATATGCTATCTAGGTTGGTCATAACTTTCCTTCCAAGCAGTAAGCGTCTTTTAATTTCATGGCTGCAGTCACCATCTGCAGTGATTTTGGAGCCCGAAAAAATAAAGTCTGACACTGTTTCCCCTGTTTCTCCATCTGTTTGCCATGAAGTGATGGGACCGGATGCCGTGATCTTAGTTTTCTGAATGTTGAGCTGTAAGCCAACTTACCTATTAATAATTATATTTTAAAAATAGTTCAAGGCAAAATAAGTAATCTTTAATGGTGAAATTTTAGGTATTGCTGAGAAAATATTTTCTCAGAGTCTCAGTGTTACATCACTTAAGTGGCTACCATCTTTATTAATTTAGCTGGTCTTATATAGATTTTAACTTAATCTTGATAATGTATGAGTATTATTCACTTTCCTACTCCATAATGAACTGTATAATTGTCCATGGAGGTTTGTAAATAACTTCTGGTTTCTTACTCCATAGGGAATTATAAAATTATCTAATATGCCATTGAGTTCGAAAGAGGAGTTTAAGAAAATTGTGGAAAAATAGTGAATGGAGTGATCACTGGGTTCTTTTTTTTAAAATTGTGCTCTTCTTTATATTACACATTTTTTGAAGTTTTATTGCTTTAAAAATATATGCCTTTGTAAGAGATTTAGACCTTTGGAAAAATTGTATTCAAAAAACATATGTATCCCATTTTCCTAAATGGTATTTTTTATAGAAAATCTGTCTAGTGTTTTACTGTGTCGTGTGTGCTTTTTCTTTTTAACCAAAAAAGTGATTTGACCATGTTTATGAGGAAATCACTGTACTCAAAACTAAGATACAGTTGCAACCACAAGTAAAATTATGCCAAGATTGACCTCAGCAACTGTTGCAGAATATTATCCTATGCATAAATGCTCCACTATGTTCTGTTTACTTTAAGTAACATCATCTTCAAATAGCTTTGACATTAAGTAAGAGCAAATATATTAGCATGGGGTATTATGTATCATGGGGCACATATTTCAATTTAGATGATTAAAATTCCATGAGAAGAATGGTTACTTATTACAACTTTAATAACAGTAAATGGAAAATATCTTTTGATACCATTTCTAATCTCTTTGATGTGGAAAATATTAGCCATGTTAATACAAACATGGCCATTATCTCTTGGTAATTTATTAAATTATGTATGCTATTTGTTACATGTAAGGTAGATATTCAAATACAGAAGCAGAATTAAACAATCCAGGCCAACATAAAAAGCTGACAGAAAGCATACACGTGAAAGAAAATACAAAAACCTGGAAATGCTGAAATCTAAAAAGAATCTATATTTAAGAAATTTTTGGCTCTGCATATGTCAAAGACTGTTACTTGCAATTTTCTGCTGGTTTCATAGCTACTTAGAAGGGTGGATTGATGCTTCATTAAGGTACAGCTATGTTGAGCCCATGTTTTTTCATTTACTGTCCTTAAGTATGAATAAGATGTACCTTATTGTATTCACCACTCCCTTCTAATTAATTTAATTAGTCTTACATTGTAAATGAGCTTGTTTCCTCTAGTTTTATGTAGATACAATTACCCAGTCTTTGCACATAGAATATGATAGAATATGATTCAATTTTTTAATTGAAGTATAATAGATTTACAGTGTTAGTTTCAGGTATATAGCAAAATGATTCACGTATACATATATATCTATATTCTTTTTCAGATTCTTTTCCATTATAGAATATAAGATATTCACTATAGATTCCTATGCTATACACTGCTTCCCTGGTAGCTCAGACAGTAAAGCGTCTGCCTACAATGCGGGAGACCTGGGTTTGATCCCTGGGTCAGGAAGATCCCCTGGAGAGGGAAATGGCAACCCACTCCAGTATTCTTGCCTGGAGAATCCCATGGATGGAGGAGCCTGGTGGGCTACATTAGTCCATGGGGTCGCAAAGAGTCGGACACGACTGAGTGACTTCACTTCACTTCACTTAGTATTCCATTATATTCATGTATGCATTTGTGTGTGTGTATATATATATATATATATATATACAAACACATTCATACATACATACATATCACATCTTTATCCATTCACCTTGTCAGTGGACATTTAGGTTACTTCCATGTCTTGGCTATTGTAAATAGTGCTGCTATGAACATTGGAGTGCATGTATCTTTTTGAATTAGAGTTTTCATCTTTTTTGGATGTATGTCCAGGAGTGGGGTTGCTGGATCATATGGTAACTGTATTTTTGTTTTTTAAGGCACTTCCATGCTGTTCTCCTTAGTGATTGCACTAGTTTACCTTCTTATCAACAGTGTCAGAAGGTTTTCTTTTCTCCACACTCTCCAGTGTTTATTGTTTGTGGACTTTTTGATGATGGCCATTCTGACTGGTGTTAGGTGATACCTCATTGTAGTTTTGATTTACATTTCTCTGTTAATTAGACATTTTGAACATCTTTTCATGTGCCTGTTGGACATGATTCAGTGTCAAGTAATTGTTATAGCATATAATTTGTAGAATAGTAACTGTTTTTAGATAATTCCTTAAATTTTATGTAACATATTGCATTTATATTTTTAAAGTCTCAAAATTACCAGAAACTGGTAAAACTAAATTACATAACATAGTTCATAAAATAAGAAACATTCTGATAGTCAAAATAGTAAAGATAGTAGGCATAGAAAACTTCCAAATCCAAGTTCAAGTCACTATAAATATGATCTTTGAATTACTATATTGGTTTTTATCCTGAGTACTAAAGCTCTATGTTTAATACGAGTAATTTAAAAAGTATGAAACTGTATATGTATTGACATGGCATATATGTGTATACCACAGAAATGTATGGAGAAGTGGTAAAAGTTCAGTCCAAAATTGTCAAAATATTGCTAAGCTTAAGTTTGGGAAGATGTTGTTATAAATCATATGCCCATACTGGTCACAAAAGAATCACTTATTTCCCTGAGTAAACACTAAGCATGGAATTAAGTTGTTGTGAACCAACTTCCTTAGTGATGTCTGTATTATTTTAATGAAATTATAGACTTACAAGTAAGAGATACCTTCTCCTAGATAGTGTAAATATTATATGATGCTACTGGAATGGATACATTTTAAAATAACATGTTATTTTGATTGTTTGAATTATTTATTATTTAGCCTCATATTGGTATTTTTTTAAATCAATGTTTCTGTTTAAAGTTATTTCATTTTAAATTTTCCCAGAAAACTATCTTCACCCGAAATAAAACATTGTATTTATTCAGTTTGCAGATAGAGTTGTTATTTGTAACAGAATATGTTTTTGGTTTTTCAACCAGGAAAAATAAAAAACTGTTTTTTTAAGGAATTTGTTGTATTTTAGGATCAGGCTGTGTTAAAATTGTTTTATTAAAAAATTCATTGCTCCTTAGGCTTAGATTGTTGACATTTGAGAAGTGGTTTTCTTCCAAACTACTTTTGATTTCAAGATCTTAGTATTAGGTACTTCCTAATCAGAATTTGGAAAAGGTAATGGCAACCCACTCCAGTACTCTTGCCTGGAAAATCCCATGGATGGAGGAGCCTGGTAGGCTGCGGTCCATGGGGTCGCTAAGAGTCGGACATGACTGAGCGACTTCACTTCACTTTTCACTTTCATGTCTTGGAGAAGGGAATGGCAACCCAATCCAGTGTTCTTGCCTGGAGAATCCCAGGGATGGGAGAGCCTAGTGGGCTGCCGTCTATGGGGTTGCACAGAGTCGGACACGACTAAAGCGACTTAGCAGCAGCAGCAGCAATCAGAATTATTTTTAAAGACCCCATGTAATCACTTACATATTAGTCAACATTTGTGTACTCATGCTTTTGGATATTGAGATAATATAGTTCTTATATCTTCCTTTTCTTCCCTGCTGCACTCTCTACAGTGTCACAATTGGATCAAAATCCTTACTGTCAGTTAATATTAGAGATCTTAAAAACAAGATGATAGACAATCTTTATTAGCTGGGACTCTTAAATGTGATAGAGCTACTGTTCTGTTTTGCATGTCTTACTGTCTTTATTTGAGAAGCTTCTTGGAGCATATGATATGAACCAAATTATTTAAAAGCATAATACCACCCACTGACTTATAATAGAAAAGAAGAATGCTGTTTAAAAAAATGAGCAATACAGGGAAAGAGGATTTATGTATATGTGTTAAACTTCTTATTTTATTGTTCTTGTTCAGTCACTAAATTCTGTCCAACTCTTTGTGACCCCATGGAGTGCAGCAAGCCAGGCTCTCCTGCCCTTATCTCCTGAAGTTTGCTCAAATTCATGTCCACTGAGTTGGTGATGCTATCTAACCATCTCATCTTCTGCTGCCCCCTTCTCCTTTTGCCTTCAATCTTTACCAGCATTAGGGTCTTTTCCAGTAAGTCAGCTCTTGTCATTAAGTGGCCAAAGTATTGGGGCTTCAGCATCAGTTCTTCCAATGAATATTCAGGACTGATTTTCTTTAGGATAGACTGGTCGGATCTCCTTGAAGTCCAAGGGACTCTTCTCCAATACCATCGTTCAAAAGCATCAATTCTTCAGCACTCCACTTTCTTTATAAGTCCAACTCTCAGATCCATACATGACTACTAGAAAAACCATAGTTTTGACTATATGGACCTTTATTGGCAAAGTGATGTCTCTGTTGTTTAATATGCTGTCTAGTTTTGTCATAGCTTTTCTCCCAAGAAGCACATGTCTTTTAATTTCATAGCTTTAGTAACTGTCCACAGTGATTTTGGAGTGCGAGAAAATAAGATCTGTCACTGCTTCTACTTTTTCCCTTCTACTTGCCATGAAATGAAGGGACTGGATTTTATATATGTTACTAATTCCAAGTAGCTCTCTTTTTAATGCAAAGTTTCCAAACTTCATTCTGTAGTGCCACAGTTAGGGAATTCTACAGCTCTATTAAAAAAAAAAACATTTTGCAGGGCTCACAGATTGATTCAATCAGTAGTCTCTTACAGTAAGTTGAAGCAAATTTATATAGCTCCATGACCTAAAATAGCTGTGCCCAAACTGACTTTTCCAGGATTGAACATAACATATTGGAGATTGGATTGGCTGTCAACAATACCTAGAAAATCACTGTCAAAATATAGAGGTTTTTTCCTAAGGACTTTTTCAGATCTGATAATGATAGATTATAAATAATCAAATCATATTATAATTGAAGTTTGATTAAAAGCAAAAGAGTACTCAGTTTTCTTCCTATGAACATCAAAGTATCACAGCCTAGAATAGTGGGCAAAATAACACCCTTAGGCACTGGGACTTCAGAGATGTTTACTTTTCTAAGTATAGAAAGTAGTGTCTCCTCTTCTTTTCTCAGACATCTTTCTGCTAGAAGAATCTATTTTAAGTAAACTGTATTTTGGCTTCTAACTCCAGTGTTAGAATTTCAGAATATAAAATCCTCTGTTAGACATCTGTTATTAGTTCTTTCTTTAGCCCCAAACAATCTTAAATACGTACTGCAAAGCCATGTTTCAAATACGTACATTTTATGGAGAATTTGGAGTCAGTGTTTTCTTTGTCCCAGGAAAAGTTTGAGTTAGTTTATATATAGAGAAAGAACTAATATTGCTAGAGCACTACAAAAAATTGTCACTAATTTTTTAGTGATTCTACCTCTTTCAGGAAAAAATGTGTTTTCTGGATTCTGCTTTAATGGGATAGGCTGTAGTAAGTAGGCTTGACTAACTATAGCTTGACAAGAGGGCTTCCTATGTGGCTCAGTGTTCAAAGAATCTGCCTCCAAGGCACGAGATGCCAGAAACACAAATTCAATCCCTGGGTTGGGAAGATCCCCTGGAGAAGGGAATGGCTACCCACTCCAGTATTCTTGCCTGAGAATCCCAGGGACAGAGGAGCCTGGCAGGCTACAGTCCATGGGTTTGCAAAGAGTTGGGTATGACTTAGTGGTGGAGCATGAGCTTGACAAGAAGACCTCAGGAGTTTGAATTAAACCTACCTTCAAAGTCAGGTCAGTTACTGACCAAGAAGAGAGATGCCCAGTGAACACAATTGGTAAATTTGAGGACGTCCAGGCAGAGCATGATTTCATGGGGGTATGACACCAATAAGTGGAAATTCAGTCAGGCATTTATTTTCAGGGTGAATAACTTCAGGGAGAACTCAAGAGAGTCTTGTAGGTTATCAAAATGAGGAATGTGAAAATGTGAGTGCAAATATGGAAGTGAGATTTGGCTTGGGTTCATGGTCTGTATTCTCCTTGTGGGAAAATTTAAGAATAAGGTTGGCCTTTATGACTGAGGGATACTGTTATGCCTCAGAAATGGTTCTTGAATACAAGAATAAGGCAGTTTCTTATTCCTGAAACTAGAGTACAAGTGGTAACCAGTCTTTAACAACAATACAGGAACTTCAGTCTGAGAACTGAGGCCCAGATCATAACTAGGTTAATAATAAAACCTGATTTAATGCTAAATCTCCAAGAATTTGGCTAAAACCCCTTAAATCCTTACCTAAGTTTACAATTAGTCTCAATTGTTAGGGAATGGTTTATCTTTGAAATGTGGATCAAATTGTTTTACTTATGAGGAAAAGAAAGAGGCAAAGACTGAATTATCACCAAGTACTTTATACTCTAACTTTCCTTACAGTAATAGTGTTTGCCCTTAAAGGACTTTAAACTATCAGGATTTCCTGGTAATATGTATTCATGTGTAGCATGTATAAACTTGACCGGTAGGTTTTATTTTAGTATATTTACTCCTAGACAATTTAGTGCAGTCTTCTCTTTTTATTTCTTCATTTTGGAAAAAGTTGAATTTCTGTTTTTATTGGTAGTGCCTGTTTATCAGTAATACCTGTTTAGTATATGTATCTTTTATGATAACTTTTATTTATCTCTACTTTAAGTTGAACTTTTTTCTAAATATTTGTTCTTTAGAAAGAGTAAAATGTGTTCACAGTTCATTGTAGTCTTTAATAGAAAAAGTTTGCAATGGTTTTATTTTTTGATTCCATAAATATAGTCATCAATATTTTTATGGTTTAGTTCTAATCTTTCTCTAGTTGTTTTATATTCAGTATTTTTTTAATGTCTCTGTAGAACTAGGAAAATAACTCTCTTACTAGATTCCAAAAGCAGTAACTTTTCCACTGTTTCATGATACTTAGCTTATTACCAATTATAATATCTATGTGTAATCTGTGGTATTAACACCACACATGTATTCAGGCATACCAAGTCTAGAATACTTCTTTTGTTCTTAATGTTTGATAACTACCATATTTGAGAACAGTAACATCAGACCCAAGCAAGAGAGAAGCTTGATCTGGGTTCTGCATTTTAGAGGACCCTGCACTTCAAAAACAAATAAAATAAGTATATTAAGAAACACACACACATGAGTTCCCCATCATTCAGGATCCAGCCTTTAGCATTGGCATTGTATGACCTGTAATCCTAGACATCCATTTTTGTTGTTACATATTAGGTACCTATTGCTTATTCCATGTTCGAGGTGTAAAGAACAATACATGTATATTATTTCTTATAGTTTCTGTGGGTTAGGAATTTGGGAGTGGCTTTTTTGAGTTGGTTTAGTTTAGGGTTTTATATGAGGTTATAATCAACATTTGCTAGCTAGGTAATGCTCAAAATCCTTCAAGCTAGGCTTCAGCAGAACATGAACTGAGAAATTCCAAATGTATAAGCTGGTTTTAGAAAAGGCAGAGGAACCAGAGGTCAAATTACGAACATTTGTTAGATCATAGAAAAGGAAAAGGAATTCCAGAAAGACAGCTACTTCTGCTGAAGCTCCAATACTTTGGCCACCTGATGTGAAGAGCTGACTTACTGGAAAGGAGCCTGATACTGGTAAATATTGAGGGCAGGAGAAGGGGTGACAGAAGATGAGATGGTTAGATGGCATCACTGACTCAGTGGACATGAGTTTGAGCAAACTCTGGGAGATAGTGAAGGATAGGGAAGCCTGGCATCCTGCAATCCTTGAGGCTGCAAAGAGTTGGACATGACTGAGCACTGAACAGCAAGGAGCCCCTCTAGTCACTGTTTTTTAAGCAAATAAGCACAGGGAGGCTGGGTCACTTGTTCAAGGTCACCCACAGCTATAAGGGAGTCAGAATTTGACCATATAGATCTGGCTCCACTGAACTGACTTGTGCCCTAAGCATGGATACAATCCTACCTGATGGTCCAGCCGTCTGAAGGCTTGAGTGGGACGGAAGGATATTATTAAGGTGGCTCACTCACTGGCTGGTGGGAAGTCTCATTTCCTCCCCATGGGGAGCTCCACATGGCAACGTGAAAGTCCTTGTTTTGGGTAAATGTTTATTTATTTATTTATTTTTTAATTTTTGGCTGTGCTGAGTCTTCCTTGTTGCACATGGGCTTTGTCTAGTTGTGGTAAGTGGGAGTTACTCTTTCCTTGCAGTGTGTGAGCTTCTCATTGTGGTGGCTTCTCTTGTGGAGCCCAGGCTCTAGGTTCGTGAGCTTCAGTACTTGCGACACACAGGCTTAGTAGTTGCCGCTCATGAGCTCTAGAGCGTGCCGGCTTCAGCAGCTGTGGCATGAGGGCTCAGTGGTTGTGGCTCTTGGGCTCTCGAGTGTGGCCTCAGTAGTTGTGAGGCATAGGCTCATTTGTCCCATGGCATGTGGAATATTCCTAGACCAGGGACCAAACCCATGCCCTCCGCACTGGCTGGCAGATTCTTATCCACTGCGCCCGCAGTGAAAGTCCTGTGTGTCTTTACAGCACGGCTGTTAGCTTCCACCAGAGCAAGTGGTTAATGAGAACAAAATGAATGGGTAGTGCCTTTTGTGACGTATCTTTGGAAGCCACATACTGTCATTTCTATATTCTGTTAGTCACATAGGCCAGTCAGAATTCAAAATGGGAAGGGATACACAAGGGCATTGATACCAGTGAAAAGCCTGAGGATCCATCTCTGAGGCTGGCTACCAAGGTATTTTAATAAAATTAAAGCCTCAGAGAAATTCTTCTCCACATATCTTGCCTATAACTTCACATCTGAATACCATGAAGTTTTGTAGATGGTACCACTGTCAAAATGAAACATGGAAACTGCTTGAGATTATGAGGACTGAGCAGCCAGTAGAAGCACTGAGGTTGAGGAAAGATGAATTAATGTATCTAATTCTCCTTTCAGCATGAATGCCATAGGATCTTGTGTAATGAAGTACTGTTTCCTGGTGATGCAAGCCTTCTATTTTCCTGCTTCTCTTTGCGCTCGGATTTTTGGTTTCAGAAGTAGTAGAATTAGTACAGTGTTTGTAGTAGTTGCACCCAGAGACTGAGAAGCATTTTTTAGTATTAAACAATTCATATTACTCTTAAATTTGTATTTCCTAGGTATAGACACAGAAATCATGAAGCAGGATAAGAATTGTTTACATTGGCAACTAGATGCATAGGAAATACTAGAATAATGAAAATTTCAAAATATAGATATTAGAGTACATTAAAATTTTAAAGAAAATTTAAAATCTTAAATTTATTGAACCAGTATTATTATTCATTATTTATAATTTGCAATAGAAAATAAAAATCAGTAGAAATTTTTCAAACAGATTATTTACTTAAATTTTTAAAATCTAGAAATAGTGCAAGTGGTCTTACATTGAGCATTACCACATAGTAAAATTTGCAATAGGACTGCATACTCTAAAATGTAGACTTAATTACCAATTTTGTATAAGTTTCCTATCTGTTCCTACATAATAAATACCACAAATGTAGCAGCTTAAAATAATACTCATTTATTATCTCACAGTTTTCATGGGTCAACCGTCTAGATACTACTTCAGTAGGTCTTCTGCTGAGGGTCATGAAGCCGCAGTGTCAGCTGCTGCATTATTTCCTGGAGTCTTGGCTGAGAAGAGTTCACTTCCAAGCTCATTCAGGTTGTGAGAAGAATTTTTTTCCTTGAGGTTGTAGAACTGAGGATTCTGGCTTTTTGCTTTTCTTTTTATTTGGGGAGGTGATATAGTCCACCTTCAGGTCCTATAAATTGGCCACAGTTCCTTGAGGTCATTCATAGTTCCCTGCCGTGTAGGCATCTCCAACACAGCTGCTTGTTTCATCAAGCTCACATGGGAAGATTCTAGCTCCAGACTGCTAAAGTGGACTTGTGTGTGGTATAGCATAATCACATCAGTGACATCCCATCATCTTTACTGTATTCTAGTTGTTAGAAGAAGCAAATCATAGGCCCACCACACTCAAAGGAGGGGTTTGGACAAAGATGTGGACCCCAGGAGGTAGGAATCATGAGTCGTCACCTTAAAGTCTATGCACTGCAGTGATCAAGCAGTGGAAATGAACAACTTGAAGAGATCAAGTGAAGTCCCTTATAAAATAAATCTTTACAAAATAAAATTGTGTAACTGATCAAAACAATAAAAATGTAAGAAAGAGAATTATGTTCATAGAAGCAACAGTGCAACTCTGGCATGCCCATTTAGAAGATGATAAGAAATTGCCATTTATGCTAAAATGCCATTAAGCCAACTTGCCATTTATGAAATTGGCAAGTTGAGCAAAAAGGGCAAAAACTCAAGCTTTCCTATGGATGATAACCTGCAAATTGGCCATTACATCCTTTGGTAGGAAAACTCAATTTGATTAAATTAGTGGTTATAATTTTCCACAAAGTAAGTATGAGAGAAAATTATTTATTTCATTTTGCAATGTATTTTTTCAAGGAGAAAAAACCACTCTAGAAACTCCTCTGTATGCTAAGTTCAAAGGCAAAGTGTTATGTCACTATTGTTCCATATTTCACAATCAATCTTTCAGATCCTTTTTTTTTTTTTTAACAATGGAGATAATGTAGCTGCAAACAGGTTCATTTTATTAAAGGAACTCAGAGCTCTTCCTGCATTACAAAAGAAAAAAAAAACTTGCATGTAGTTGGCAGAATTGAAATAACAACTGATTAAAGCATGAACAAGCAGGGGCATATGCAACATTATAAAACACTGGCATGATTTTCTTCAAAAGAAAATATATGACCAATATAGCCAAATGATGCTTTTCTGTGACATTAACTGTACTATATTTCATAAAACAAAATGTCTAGATGTAATAGGAATTATTTCAAATATTGGTAATACAGTGGTCAATATATAAGATGGATAAAAACAATAAATTTTTTCTATCTAGAACAGAGAAATTAAAAAATGAAATGGAATGCTTAATGGGTAGCAAGGTGAGAGGAGAAATAATACATAAAATTTTTAAAAGTAGATACAGTTTCAGTTCAACTAAATTGTTTCAGGGGCAAAGTAACATTGGGCAGCTAATATTTATTATATATATTGTTGAAGAATAGAGGAAGTTGAAATTCATAAGTACCTATTTTGTTGTTTTTATGTTGGTCGTAGGGAATACAGGCTTTGTGATAAATGGAGAACTAGTCACAGGTCTCTCCCTTCTCCCCAGGGAGAAATCATTAGTTATGTGGGAGGCTGGACTGGAGAGCGGCATCTCCCACTGGATGAGGGTAGGGGGCCAATGGGTTTCAAAGATCACATCTTCAGGGCATCCTGAATGAGTCCCCAAAAATGATTTTAGCAATCTAGCTTCTTGTTTAGACCAATTGCACTTAAAAAATTATTAACATATAATTTACATACATTCGCCCCTTGAAAGTATACAATTCAGTGGTTTTTAGTATAGTCACAGACTTGTGCAGCCATCACACTGTCAAAGTTTAGAACATTTTCATTATCTCAGAAAGAAACTATGTGATGTCACCCCTCGGTTCTTCACCACATCACAAGCTTTAGGCAATCACTAATCTACTTTCTATCTCTGTAGATTTACTTGTTCTGGACATTTCATATCAGTGGAATCATGCAGTGTGTCCCCTACTGTTTGTTATTCACTGAGTTTTCTGGAAAACTTACTTAGGATCTGTCTAAAAATATCAATCGTCTCTTATACTTCAGATTTATTACAGTTTTTTAATTCTACTCTTTCCATTACTTGTACATCATAAAAACTTTCAAATGCCCATAATACATCATTCCATTCAGTATGATTTATTGTAGATTTTTAAGCTTGTTGGCAACAGCATTTGACTTCCGAGGACAATGAAAGCAAATCCCTGCCTGCATTTCAACTGATTTTAAAGGGGGTATAGCTGCAATATGTTTGACTACACAGATGATTTTTGCATTATCCTCTAATTACAAAATAAGAGAAACTGCTTCTAGTAGGAATTGACTGTGTCTTAGAAACATCATACCTTTTTTTCCCCCATTCTTAAAACATCTTTTCAATTTAGTCCATTCATGTTTGTATTAGTGAAGCAGTGATTTCTGGCAGTTTATTAAACATAATATTTAATAGTGGCTTGCCTAAGTAAAAGATTATAAAAAATCAAATAATGTGCTTTTATTTTTGTTAGTCTTACAAGTTTTTATAAATGAATGCTATCAAACTGTTGGAAATAAGTCTTACAGAGCATTTTGTAGTCTTTTTTAAAAAAATAATTTATTTTTGGTTGCACTAGGTCTTCGTTGCTATGAGAGGGCTTTTTCTAGTTGTGACGAGTGGGGGCTACTCTTTGATGCAGTGTGCAGGCTTCTCATTGTGGTGGCTTCTCTTGTTACAGAACACAGGTAACATGCGCGTGGGCTTCAGTAGTTACAGCCCTCGGGTTCAGTAGTTGTGGTGCCAGTAGTTGCTCTGAGGCATGTAATCTTCCCAGACCAGGGCTTGAACAGGTGTCCTCTGCATTGGTAGGCAGGTTCTTATCCACTGCACCACTGGTTGTTCTTGTTCAGTCACTCAGTTGTATCCCAACTTTGTGACCCCATGGACTGCAGCACACCAGGCCTCCCTGTCCTTCACCATTTCCCGGAACTTGCTCAAACTCTTGTCCACTGAGTCGGTGATGCCATCCAACCATCTCCTCCTCTGTTGTCCCCTTCTGCTCCTGCCTTCAGTCTTTCCCAGCATCAGGGTCTTTTCTAGTGAGTCAGCCCTTTGCATCAGGTGGCCAAAGTATTGGAGCTTCAGCTTTAGCATCAGTCCTTCCAATGAATATTCAGGACTGATTTCCTTTAGGATGGACTGGTTTGATCCTCTTGCAGCCCAAGGGACTCTCAAGAGTCTTCTCCAACACCACAGTTCAAAAGCATCAATTCTTCGGTGCTCAGCTTTCTTCACAGTCCAACTCTCACATCCATACATGACCACTGGAAAAACCATAGCCCTGATCAGACGGACCTTTGTTGGCAAAATAATGTCTCTGCTTTTTAATATGCTACCTACGTGGGTCATAGCTTTTCTTCCAGGGAGCAAGCATCTTTTAATTTCATGACTGTAGTAACCATCTGCAGTGATTTTGGAGCTCCCCAAAATAAAGTCCCTCACTGCTTCCATTGTTTCCCCATCTATTTGCCATTAAATGATGGGACTGGATGCCATGATTTTTGTTTTTTGAATGTTGAATTTTAAGCCAACTTTTTCTCTCTCCTCTTTCACCTTCTTCAAGAGGCTCTTTAGTTCTTTGCTTTCTGCCATAAGGGTAGTGTCATATGCATATCAGGTTTTTTATATTTCTCCTGGCAATCTTGATTCCAGCTTGTGCTTCATCCAGCCCAGCATTTCTCATGATGTACTCTGCATATAAATAGGCAGGGTGACAATATGCAGCCTTGACGTACTCCTTTCCCAATTTGGAACCAGTCCATTGTTCCATGTCTGGTTCTAACTGTTGCTTCTTGACCTGCATACAGATTTCTCAGGAGGTAGGTAAGGTGGTCTGGTATTCCCATCTCTTTAAGAATTTTCCAGTTTATTGTGATCCACCCAGTCAAAGGCTTTGGCATAATCCATAAAGCAGAAGTAGATGTTTTTCTGGAATTTTCTTGCCTTTTCTATAATCCACTGGATGTTGGCAATTTGATCTTTGGTTCATCTGCCTTTTCTAAATCCAGCTTGTAAATCTGTGCCATTGGAGAAGTCCCATAAAGTAGTCTTCTTAAAAGTGAGCTTTAAAGTTGATAAACTCAGTGCTAAATCACTGGTGAAATCTTTAATATGTAAAGTAAGAGTAACTAAGTAATTATTTTACAATAGAAGTTATAATTAGAAAGTATGTTAATTTACTGCCCTTAATAGTTTTACTCTATGGAATTCTCAGTAGGCATTTAAGAAGGCTATATTTCAGTGACGTCCCATTTTGTACTTGTAATATTTATAGACATTTTTCTTTTTCTTAAATGACGTTCTTACATATTAGATCATATCTTGAAGTGATGAGTTACAGTATTCATATAGACAGTAAAAAAGAGCTGACTCTGCAGTCAGACTGCATCCATTCAAATCTTGGTCCCACCCATTCACTAGAAAGTGCAAGTGACTTAACTCTTTTACACTGTAGTTTCCTCAGCTGCAAAGTGAGAATATTATACTCACTGATTTGACCTGCTGTGAAGATGGAATGAAGTAGTGTATATGTAACAATGTGCGTAAAGCCTTTTGCACAAGATAAGTGTACTAAGCTTATGCTCAGTGTTATTAGCCATTTCATTTTCTGTGCTGGGTATATACGAACAACATGAAATAGTGGATGTAACTAATGAATTGGTCAGTTGGAAATCTTGATTGTATTTCCTCTAATGCAGTGATTCTTTATATAATGATGAACACATTTCTGTTTCCTCCAGCTTATCTTTCTGTGGCATGTAAAGTAATCTTTATAAAATATAAAAATTATGTACTTAAAAATCAGTGACGTTTTATGCAAAACAAATACACATTTTTGTTGCACTACAACTTATAGGTTAGGAAATAAATACTTCCAATTACTAAGTTCCTTACCTGAAAACAAAGCAAAGATGAATTCCTTATTTGGGTTTTAACAGCATTTCTTTCTCTTTCCTTGGGTTAGGGTTTTCCAGGTGACTTTGGAGACAGAGGCCCTGCGGGTCCTGATGGCAGTCCTGTGAGTAAATAGTGAAGGTCCACCCTTGCATTCTAGCATCATTTGGATTCCATAGCAACCGTACTTGTCATGCTCATTACCACATTCCTGACAAACACTCTTGACCAGACAATTGTGATACCACTGAGCACATTCCATTTTGTGATTTTACAACAAGAGAAGTAAAACAAAGTGTTATAAATTCTGTCTTGAGATGATCTTTACAATTCAGTATCTTGACTATGTTATACATTACTAAGTAAAATATTAGAAGTATACAATCACAATATTGACTGTACATTCAGTGGGGGGTGGGTGGACATAGGATAGACACCTTTCATATATATCAAGGTACTAACAAGCTTCATGTAAAAATTGTGCATTTAGTGATTGCTCTTTTGGACTCAAACCTATTATTGACCTATCTTACTTTTGAGTAATTTATAGAGAAGTCTTTGAGGGGATCATTTAGATATCTGTATTCAGATCAGGGAGTTAAAATTCTAAAACTAATTTAACATATTATAAAAAATGATGGAATGCTGTTTTGCCTGAATTAGGAATAATTCCTATATTTAGACATCTGTAAATAAAATAGTGTTTGAAAATAGTTTCCTTTTATTTCATTTTCTAAGGTATAAACTATATTAGCTTATGCATTGAATTTAGCAAAAGTTTTGTTATAAGGCTTGGAAGATAAAATAAGAGTAGAACTGATTTTGAAGCAAACTGTTAAAAAATTGAATCAGTCTTAAGTAAAATGTTTGTCATCTTTTTCTTTCCCATGATTCTGAGCAGCTTCTCATTTCAGGCAAAATAAAGTTAAGCATTATTTACATGTTTCTTTTATGCCATTTATGTCTTTACACACTTAGTATGAAACCATCTTGTCAAGTATACATGAAGTTTGTTAGAGTTGGACTCTTAAAAAATATTAACATTTTACCCTTTGAAATCTGCTTTTTATACTTACACTGCTTGAAGAGCATTTTGAGTCATCTTTAAAATGCAAGAATAAACTGGATATTTTCAGTGTATTGGTTTATAATTCTTAAATTTTATACTACATCTCTGTTTCAAAACAGTTTAAATGCAGGAAAAAAGGGGAGATTTATTCTTATTCTTTGTACCATGTAAATGATATAATACTGATGTGGTATAGATTAGGAATTATCACAAGGACTGTAGTGATGAGGTCAAAAGACTCACAAAGGCTCATCAAGAATCAACTGGAAAAATGATAGTTTAAAACCTCGTACAAATAATTTAACCATATTGGTAATTTCTTACATTTGTATAGTGCTTTATGAGAATTTTCAGAACCTTTTATATAATAATTTTCATTGTGTTCTTTTATAAAATGAAAACAGATATTATATCTGTTTTATAAATGAGAAATTTAGAAAATTTGAATAAAGTACTTCAAAAGAGCTGACAGTGTTTTAAGTCATCTGAAAATGTTCTTCTCACCCAACAAGTTGACCATCCTGTCTTTTCTCACTACATATAGGCTAATTAGGGCTTCCGTGGCGGTTCAGTGGTAAAGAATCCAACTGCAATGCAGGAGACGTGGGTTTGATCACTGGGTCAGGAAGATCCCCTGGAATAGAAGTGGCAACTCAGTCCAATATTCTTGCCTGGGAAATTCTGTGGACAGAGGAGCTTGGTGGACTATAGTCCATGGGGTCACAGAAAGAGCCAGACACAACTTAGAGATTAAACAACAATAGTAGGCTAATATTATGTCTATAATGCTGATTATTAATGAGACTTACTCATACAACAGACAGAGAAATCTATTATCCCAGGCGAGGTGGTGTCTTGGCATCCAAAAGCATGGAGCCTGGGCTACTTTTATAGAACATTAGCTGCCACCAAAGAATTGCACTTCTTAGGATGCAAAAGAGTAGGGAAGTTGCAGAAGTTAGCTAGAAGAAGGTAAAATTTGGTATATTTTTTCCTAGAAATTTTTGTCTTCATCTTTAGAAAATACATTTAGTTTGGAATCAAATTTAACCAATTTTTGCACATTTCTATTACATAGGGACTTATAGGTAGCATTGGTCCTCCGGGATTTCCTGGGCTTCGAGTAAGTATCATCCTTCTTATAAAATTCTTTTGTGTGTATTTATATTTGTTCAATGTGTTTTACAAACTTTAGGATAAAGAAAATTTTTAGTGTCATTGTTGAATATCAACATTGCTCATACATGTTTTCCTGCCAGATATGCAAATTTGATCAGTAATATGAATCTAAAAATGAATTATATTTTATGATAAGTTAAAATAACAGATTTTTACAGGTTAATGTGTATTTGTCTGTTTCACTGAAGGATGCTTAATCAAGATTCAGTTTCTCCAGAAGTATGAGACCTAGAACAGCCACTTCTCTCCTTTGGGGTAGTCTTTCATACCATCTGGTCTGGAGAGACAGATAGGGCTAAACAAAACCACATGGTAACTGTAGGCTTTATGAGATAAAATTAAACAAATGATTAGGAAAATCATCCTGAACAAAAGGTAGGAGCCAGACTTCACCAGTACCATTGAACATTTTCATACCTCATTTATTTATTGTTCTTAAAATAGTAACTATTATTTGTTCACCTAATTAATTTTTATACAGTAAATTCAACTCTTAAGTTTCACTAAAGTTTCTGATGTCATCAAACTACAGTTTAGTAAAAACAGTTCTTTGAAGGCTAAAACAATCCAGTCCAGATACATGTTTTTCTGATACATTTTTGATTATTTGACTAATCAAACTGTCGTATGTATCTTCCTGGTATGTCTTCATAAATATAAATTTCTCTCATCCAAACTTCTGGTTCATGACAGGGATATAAGTTACAGATATGGTATATAAATTTAGAGCCATATGCTTTAATATTGAACTGAACTAAAAGCAAGAATGACATACTTTTATGAAATGTAAGGAGCCTAATGAAAATAGAATCTTAAAGGTAAGCCTATTTCTATTCACATAAAAGTAGGGTATGACCATGGCAGAGGTAGAATTTCCTTTAAAAATCAATTTAGAGCTCACTCTAATATGTAAAGTAGATAATTAAGACTCCAGAGTTTTAGGCCATAAATTATAGCTCCAGTATTTTTAGCTTAAACTTGAACACAGGTCTTCTGACTACAAATTTAAAGTTTTTCCCCCGTCTTAACTGACCCATGGCAGAAGGTGGTGGCCTGGCCAAAGGAATATCTTTCAGAAGTTTAGCTATTGGAACTGTGGTAAAAATCAGCATAATAGGTTTTTAACTTTCCCATATGGGATGGCAGGAATATAGAATTGAGAATTAAAAAACTACAGTTAGTCTAAGACCTTCAGACTTTTCTATAATATTAATATAGTAATTGTAATAAAATTAGCAATAACAGCTCACTTTCATTTAGTATTTTCTATATGCTAGTCACAAAGATTAGGTAATTTAATTCTCAGAGCAGCCTAAGACCATTTAGCTTATAAGTGTTGAACTTGGATTTGAAGCCAGGTGATGTACATCCAGAGTTCAGAATTCTCCCCCTTGTGCTATACCATTTCCTTAAAACTTCCATAACCTTAAAATATGTATTGTATCTCTTAAGAGATATCTTTAGATGTCATGAGAAGCTCTATGTGAAGATAGAGCCCAAAAGATCAATTTCTTTTCTCAGAACTTAGAATAGGGCTGTACCTGTAAGTGGTGGTCACTGGCCCTACCAGTGGGGAGAGACAGGAAGCAGTGGAAGGCAGCTGGACTCCAGAGACACACTTTCTGCATTCTTCATCTGACCTGTTAGCATTAAAGTTGGTTAGCTCCAAAGTTTCCATTATTATGTTTAAGACCCAGACCAATATTCTTAACATGGCCTAAGATATCTAGGCTTTTGGTTTCTCTCTGCATCTTGAGAATATACTCTGTGCATAAGCCAAGCTGTTCATTCTTCAGATGCAGCCTCCTTACTACATGGCCTTTGCACTTATTTGTCTGCCTGAAACACTTAAGCTCTACTTTTCTGCCCAATAGTTAACTATTACTTATCTTTCAGTTCCAGGACTTAGCACAGTGCCTGACACATAATAATGCTCAATAAAAATACCTGGGTTTTCTGTCCTTTCCTTCCTCCGTTCACCCTTTGGTAGGTGGGAAGAGATTCTATAGAAATGAAAATGGCTTATGAAACTAACAGTCATTTTTGTAGTCCTCACTCTTCTACAGTAATAGAGATGGTATTTTATACTTTCCAAAGTACTTTCTTTCACATGTATCTAATTTTTAAAGTAGATAGAACAGGTATTATTGCTTCCTCTCGTACATTTATTACAATTTTAATCAAAATAGTGGAAGCACCTACTGTGTATCGAATGCTGAACTAGATGCCAGGCCTAAAAAATACATATAAACAAATTAAGATTCCTGCTTCCTCGCAATATTATAATCTAATATGGGCTCAAGTCAAGCCACTGAGAATAGAGCAATTTATCTTAGAAAATCAGAGTGGCTTCACAAAGGAGATGTCTTTTATTGTTTTGTTGACCATGTGTGAGTGGGGTGTTGAGGAAAGGGGCTTTTGGGCAGAAGAAGGCTGTGTTCAGATGCACAGATGTGGGGGGAAATGGAATGTTTTGGAAATGAAAAGAGGAAGAGTGGGCTTGCAGCCTGGGAAGTATGGGGTGATGGGAGAGGACTGGAAGCAGGTGAGGTTTTGAAGACAATTAGGAAAGATTATGTGAACTTTGGTGTTCCATAGTAAACAGTTTAACTGTTTGCCCTGTACTGTTGCTTTTCATGTGTTCCCTTCCAGCAGGGCAGGTATAGCTCCTGACAAGAGGTGATACTGCTTTCTCTAGATTATTTTCTCCAAGCAGTTAATTGTTACTGTCATTTGCCTTCTCAATTAGTAACAGTGATTATTGCCTGGTAGTGTGGCTGGGTATGGTTGAAAAGCCCAATAATGGCATTCACAATCTTTTTGGTGATATGTTCACTCATGAACTATAATTGGCTAGTGGCTGCTATTTTGGTATGGAGAAGGCAATGGCACCCCACCCCAGTACTCTTGCCTGGAAAATCCCACAGACGGAGGCGCCTGGTGGGCCGCAGTCCATGGGGTCGCTAAGAGTTGGACACGACTGAGCGACTTCACTCTCACTTTTCACTTTCATGCATTGGAGAAGGAAATGGCAACCCACTCCAGTGTTCTTGCCTGGAGAATCCCAGGGACGGGGGAGCCTGGTGGGCTGCCGTCTATGGGGTCGCACAGAGTCGGACACGACTGAAGCGACTTAGCAGCAGCAGCAGCAGCTATTTTGGTCTGAACCTACCCTTGGGTCTCTCTATTTCTTTGACTGACTTTGACTCAGTAGTTCTCTATTATTTGTCACTCTGTGGGAGGCTTTTTTGCTTCTATTGCTATATCCCAGACACCCTCTGCTAAGTCCCAATACATGAAATTATTTCTTCTGTCTGCTTCATCTTCTTATGGGAATGAAGTGTGGTAGGTAGGGAGTGTTGAAGGACCTTCTGGTTATCTTTATGGAACTGAAAACTGTTACTAATCTATCATGAATCAATTTCAAAATATGTAGTTTTTTAGGAGTAGGATTTTCCATACAGCCTGTGACATACCACAACATATTTGATGTTTCTTGGTAGTTTCTACACCCATATCATTTTACTTTCAAATTCTTTATTTTACTCGGTCCTTTATAATGAATATGTTTTTTGATACCTCCTGAAATTTACTATTTTGTGATTTTTCTTTCAGAGCTACTAAAAAGTAAAATAGAATATTGTGCATACAAGGGATATCCATCTGAAGATGCCAGACTATGCACAGTAGTATATCTACTGAAATAAGAATTAAGCATATTGTCTATAGAAAAGCAACAGGACAATAAAGAAATATTTGTTTTTTATATTCCTTTCCATTTCTTACATGAATTAGTGCTGTGTAATTTCCAAACAGAGACATTTATTGTATTTTGAGTGACTATCAGAAGTTTTAAAGCTATGAACCTTGAATAAACTAGCCACTGTAATTAAGAATATTTCCCATCAATGGAATTTGTCAATGATGTATTGATGCTGTGTTTCCATTTGTTGAGTTGGAAAATATTATTCTGCCTCTCACAGTCTCATATTTTTCAGCATTAAATATGTTGGGAATAATTTATCTTATGTTTCACAGGCTATAGGACTCACCCCAAAGTAAAGATGTCATATTTTCCATTCTGAAATTTGTAGTATATAAATGTGGACTCTTAGAAATGTACTGAAATGTCAGCACTCTAGAAATCACTGTTTTAAATTTGATTTCTTCCTCCAGTATTCATTCCACACTTCATTTCAAACTATTATGTGCCAATTATGATGTTGGGCTTGAGATATAAAAAAATGAATAAATCATGCTTCTACACTCACAGAATGCACAGACGAGGAAGACAGGGGGAAAACAAACAAAAAAGGAAACCAACTAAAAACAAAAACAGTGCAACATATTTAGTACTGCAGCAGAAGCACATTCCATTAGTGGAAACTATATTTTCAAAGGCTTAGAGCATGTGAGAAGGGAGAGTATGTTCAGACTAGAAAACGGTTCATTGTGTCTAGAATGTTGGATTTAGAGGGAGAAGGAAAAGGCAAGTAGGAACAAGTGGAAGAAGATGAGACAGAAAGTACTGATGGAAAACTGATAGTAAGGGTCTGGGATACTGTCCTAAGAAATATGGATTATAACTAAACTGGGCAACATTTTCAACATTGTCACAAATACACCTTTAAAAGTTCCTAAACATTTGGGAAGCATAAAAGGGAGGTTGAAAGCAACTCTTTGAAGATAAAGGATGATGTGTTAGCCACGCACAGGGAGGTAGCAAGAGAAAGAAAGAGGAAGCAAGAGAAAAGAAGAAAAAGGCATTGTTGACACAAAAATTAAGTTATCTCCAAACAATCAAAGAGATTTCCACTATTTTTTCAAATTTTACTTTCAGAAACTTTTATAGTTGCTATTGTCCTTTAAATTTTAAGATGACATGTTGAAGTTTTTCTGGGTTTCTTGCTTGCAAGAGATTATAGTGGTAGTTAATGTTTTTGCATAGTCTTGCATTGGAGAAGTTAAATTGAAAAGCTTGATATTGGTGAGTGTGTCTTTTTCATGTTTGTTTCCTCAACACTACCATACAACACTACTACAATGTTTGATATATATTCTGCTCAATAAATGTTAAATGATGAATGAATGAGCAACCCAGAAACGTAGAGCCTTTTGTTTACTACTCAGTTCCCTGAACTTACGGTAAATTTTGTTATCTGCAAGTTGTAGATCATGAAGTCATTGGAATGCCTAGTACCTAGTAACTTCCCAGTAAATATTTGCTGAATAAATGGGTGAAAGAAAAATCTAAGAAAATCAAATGAAGTATTTTTTGAATACTTCCTGGGAACATAGCACTAAAATATTTCCCCTATCATCAAGATATCTCTTTGGAGAAATATTTCAAAATGAATCCTGTGGATAGTAAGTATAAGAACTCAAGGAAGAGAAGGATCCTAATAGATTAGATCAGTATGAGTAGGCTTAAGGAAGCAGAACAGACCTCACTAAAATTTGAATGATTGGTATGATTTACAAATGTAAAGTGGGAAAGAAGTTGTTAGAGAACAAAGCATGTATGGGAAATTAGTAAGATGAATTATTTTATTAAGTTTACCATGCTCTCTTTTTAATCCTAGTGTTGCTCAAGGATACCTTTCTTTCTTATTGCTTTTCAGGGCAGTGTTGGCCCTGTGGGACCAATTGGACCTTCTGGAATCCCTGGCCCAGTGGTATGTTTCTGTTTACATAATGGATATTTCACTTTGATTTCTCTATAATGTCACAAAGTGTCACTTTCTTTTTTAGGGTCTTTCGGGCAATAAGGGCCTACCTGGAATCAAAGGTGATAAGGTGATTTAAATATTTACATTGTCATAGAGATAAATTTTTTTATCACATTTACCTTTTTTTTGAGTCAGCACCACTTACAAAATAATTTTATTAAAATACAGGATCCAATCTGTAATATCAATTATATAAGTTTTCTCAAAAGTAGGAGAAATAGAGAAATTATTCTTGTGTAACTTGTATTTGCCTTCTGATTGCCACATTTGCATTGCTTAAGTGTCTGTATGAAATTGTGCTCCCCAGGGTGAACAAGGCATTGCAGGAGAGCGAGGAGAAACAGGGTATACTGGAGACAAGGTACCATTAGTTTTATATAAATTAAAAAAAAAAAAAACAGTGAAAATGTATGCATTCTTTAAAAAGAAGGGAATACTCATTATTTCAAATTATGTGTTTTTTTAGGATATAGTATCAATATGATTCTGCATGCCTTGTTTGAAACATTTTCTCAATTTTTTTTAGAATAATTCCATGACTTTTTAAAATAATTTGCAAGGAGAGGCACATCTGCCTTCTGTGGTGTAATAACTTCTCTCTTTACTGTTCTTTTAGGGTGCTGTGGGTTTTCCTGGACCACCAGGGATGAGAGGAAAGCCAGGACCTTCAGTAGGTTTGAACTTTTGCTGTTCTTTCTGATTCATGGAGTGCGCACTATGACATGACTCTTGATGCCTGTTGGTGTTCGTGGAATGTAAGAAGTAGGGTTTACGTCTACCAGTATGGCATTTTCTCTCCAGTTTTAGAATACGGCTAATCCTTGAAGTTTTCAGCTTACATTCCATAGATTATGGGACCTCACTCTCCTCACCTCCTTCATCCCAGTCCAAAGCCAAATTTCCATGAGCCTTAAAGATTTTGGTTAATCTATTATAGATAGAATTTAAACTAAGCAGTGGATTTTAAGCCAGAAAACATAAAGCAACCTTAAATAACACCATAATTTATTCAAATATCTGTTTCATTAAGGGAACATTCTTAAGAAAAGACAGCATGTCACACTCTCTTATGGACCCAAATATTCTAGTTCCTTGTCTTTTTTAAATGTCTCTTTGGGCATCAGTTAATTGAAATGTAAGGATACTGTGTATTGTAGTTAACTTGAAGCCCAGTAACTATAAAACTAAAGTTACTGAATAGTTAAAAACATTTAAATAGAGTGGTTAAAACTTGAGTTAATGATGTATATCTACATATTAAAAATCATAGTAATGATTATACCTAAAATTCTCTGAGTATTTACAAAATGCCAGGCAGTATTCTAAGACCTATACTTCTAATTTAATCCTTAAAACAGTCATATGAAATTGGTACTATTATTATTCCTATTTTACCTATGAGGAAAAGTGAGACACGGAGAGTTAAATAACTTGCCCAAGGTCCCATAGTTAGTTGGTAGTCACCCAAGAAAACCTTGGTGACCACAGATGTCAGAGTCCATGCGCTTAGTCACTGTGCCGTAGTGTTTTATGCTTCAATGTTTTAAGATTGTTTTAGCGTTTTAATGTTGATTACAACTCTTTGACTGTGATTGTAGATCCAAAATGAAGTGAAAGTCGCTCATTCGTGTCTGACTCTTTGCGACCCCATAGACAATACAGTCCATGGAATGCTCCAGATCCAAAAATTAGATATTAAATTATAATTTATTAATCAAACATTATAAAAGAGTGTTGTTTTCCTGAGCAATTTCAGCATGTTTCCCTAACTCCACCCTCTCATCTTTAGATTGTTTATTTTTGCATCAAAGTAAGCAGCATTAACGGAGAAGGCAGTGGCAACCCACTCCAGTTCTCTTGCCTGGAAAATCCCATGGACGGAGGAGTCTGGTAGGCTGCAGTCCATGGGGTCGCTAATGATGAGAGTGAGGTTTTTACTTGTTCATATTATACATTTCTGTACTATTCTAATAAAAAATGTTAATATCGGCAGGGATTACTTTGGTCAGAGACAGCTGACTATTTTTTGTTTTATCAAATCTTGAAAAATATGTACTTTGGACTAAAGATAGGATAAGAGACTTAGGAATTATTATTTGTGAGACCACCTTGACTTTAGACTCTCACTTTATCACTTGTTTGTATCTTACTATTATTTAAAAAATTGTAGATGTTTGACTTAGAAACCTTTCCTAGTTATGGAAAGAGACACTTGTTTAATGAAAAATTTCTTACAAAAATAAGCAACTATATTAAAAATAAATTGTACAAGTTAGTGTCTATCTAAACTCTTTGCTCCCTATCATGCAACGAATGCCAAAGTCATATGAATGTCTTTATTCTTTTATGTCTCCTACTTTGGATTTTTTGGTTTTCTGTTATCTACAATGTTAGTGTCACTGATACTGTTTTCAAATGGATCTAAGCTGTAACATGAAAGAATGTTTTCAAGATAAAAGAATGTTCTGATCTAGAAGGTTTTTAACATTCTGGAATAGGGAAACTTTTACCCTGAAAGTATTTAAAAACTAGAGAAAATTACCTATCTTAAGTTAAGAAATATTGTTTTTTTAAAGAGAAAAAACAAAGTCAATTATGTCCTTTTCATTTTTTGGCTAGAAGTTGCTACCATTTATAGAAGTTTACTTAATCATTATTCAGTTCTTTACATTTTTATAAAGGTAAATTGACACTCAAAGAAACTTGCAGTTGAAATTTTTCAAAATGGAAATTTTTCTGAAGGATAAATAAAATTATTCCGCAAGTTCATGTTCTTAAATATCAGGTTGTGGATCAACTTCTCTGATAACAAAGGCCTGTTCCTCAAGCTTGTAAATTTAGCGTCTTGTTTAGATTGTGCCACTAGAGGGCCTCAGTGAAAATGCTGTTTCGGTCTGTCTGAGGTACTTCTCATTTCAAGAATTTGAATCCCTTAGATACTCACTATGGAGTATGATTTTGCTTATTTAGGGGAACTTAAGTGAACTTCTGCATAATATTTTACAGCTTTTCTCTAGGTTTGATTGTAGGTGTACAGTGTACTGCCTAAGTCCAGAGACTGCAGCACTGTATGAGGATGAATTTAATACGCATGGAAAACTATGCTTTACTTCTTAGAAACTGGATACGCAAAGAGTTTATGTATAATAAATTCAAGAAATTTTATATATTCTGTGACCTGTTGTCAGATTTGAGGCTCACATAGAAATTTAATATGACAAAAATAATGAATTCAATTGTTTTAATGAAAACAAGGATATCAGTCTATTGGCCTTCCATGTTCTGTAGTTTCAACTCTTGAGAGGATCACCAACCCTCTCCAGGATCAGGCTTTTACCCTTCTTTTCCAGCCCTGATTTCACATTGTTAATCTGAATGTCAGAAGATGGCTGCAGAGATATAGAAATCAAATCTTCAGAAGTTTAATCAAAGGATCAGAGTAATCTAGGAATTCTGGGTAACATCCAAGAGATGAGAGAGGATGTGAATGGAAAGATTAATAGTTATAAAATTGATTAACATTTAATGAGTACTTTCTATGTGCTAAGCACTGTGCTTAACTCTTTACATATGTCTCATTTATTTCTCACAGTGACTGTAAGACTGTTAGTGACATTATTATTATTCCTATTTTATTGGTGAGAAAATAGGCTGAAAGAGATTAAGCAACAGGCATTTAAATCCAGGTGATTCTTAATTACTAAATCAGGCCCCTTATAGTTACCAAAGGAGAGAGAATTTTTCAGAGGCAATCCTAGAATTCTAGTTGTTTATGAAAGCAGTTCCTATGTAGTTTCCTACTTTATTAAGTCAAACTTTATTCTCTTATCTTTGGATAACACACACCCACACCACAATTTTTTTCTTTCATTTGGTTTCCATTAATTTGTATCTCTAATATTTAGGGGTAAATATGTATAGATCTATACACATCTTATATAATAAGTTTCATACAATGATGATGATTTTAAGTCTTTCTGAATAGTCGTTACAACTTTGAAATAATATATTGACTGCTGTTTGCCAGAAAGTCATTACAACTTTGTGTGACATAATATATTTAGTAGTTTTTGCATACTATATGTTTCCTTTTTTAATCATATTTATTAAATTAATGTTTATACTTTGATTTCTCTCCCCCAACCTCCACATTGTAGGGCCAAACAGGTGACCCAGGACCCCAGGGGCCATCTGGCCCTCCAGGACCAGAGGTAAAATGTTGGTGGGAATATAATTAATTTAAATAAATGTCATAGCAATTAAACTTTATTAGTTAAGCCTTTTATATAGTAGGCTTAAGCAAGATTCTCTTTAAAGTTTATATCTTTGTAAACAGTTTGGACTAAATGTTTTCTGTTATGTTGGGAGGTATGCAACAGTGATCTCCAGAAAATAGAAAAGGTATTAGTCACATAGTCCTGGTTAGATCACAGTTGATTTGTTTGTTTTGCACAACAACTACTAGTAACACATAGTTGGGGCTTACAATCAAATTTCAGAAGATAAGCGCCGTTGAATTTTTAATGCAGACTGCTTCCAATTTTTTAATGTGCGCATATCATTTGGATCTCATATTCTAGAATAAACATGAGTAAGTCTGTAGTACATGCATAAGATATGCTTGTATAGTATATTCTTTGAAATTCTTACTTTGGCTTAATCCTTGATGTAGAGGGGCTTTTTCTTTTCTGTAAGACTGCATAGGACATAAGCTTATGAGATGAAACATTTAAGTTTTTTTAAAAATCATTTTATGAGTCAAAGATATACTACATGGAGATAAGTTTCTGAAGCTCACCTTAGTTCAAAAATATAATCCCAAATATATGCATACATAAACATATAACCCTGTAGTCCATGGGGGCACAAAGAGTTGGAATGACTGTGTGACTGAACAACAACAAAACCTATAAATACACATTCACATCGAATTCAGAGTCACAGATGCAGCAGTAACACTGAGAAAGTGGATTTGGCTTCACAATAAATTAGATCGATAAAGTCCCCATAGTGTCAAAGCAGTAGGCGGGGTTTCTAGGAATAGTAAGTACTATCTTGATGCTTTCTCCTTCTCTTTGTAAATTCTAAGGTCTGTTTCTTACTCCACATCTGTCTTTCAGAATTGGCTAATTTCTTTTAGCAAATGTCTATTCTTACTGACTGTCTAATTTAAGAACATATTAGAGGTTAATGGTTCAAAAATCAAAACAACCATAATTGCATCTAGTTTTAATAATAGGTAATAGGAGGTAAAATGGAGCAATGTATTGATGTCATGATGCTGGGAGGAATGAAATTGTTTATAGTAATAAAATTTATTATTAACATACAATTAAAGTAGTAATTAACATATTAATATGCTTATCTTTTTTATGAGCCTACATTCTTTTAATTGTTTGTCATGAAAACATTCCTGGAATGAATCGTATTTACCTGTCTTCATCATACTGAGGGTATAGAATGTAACTGACCTTTTATTATCTTTAAAGGTTGTTTTTACAAACATGGATTACTGTATTGTAATTTTAGTTACATATGGTATGTATCCTAGGAAGAGTGTGTCATCTCCTTGCTATCAGTGTGGTTTAAGATTGCTTCCTTTTCTTTATAAAGCCAGGTTAAAGTATGCATGGGCCATGTTTTCACTCATCACTTAATTTTCCAGAAATTTTTTTTCTCTGTTGCTTTTGAAATTTTATGATTTTCAGTCACATTCAGAACATTGCCTAATTGTCTTTGAGTCCTGGAAGGTACTGAGTCCCAACATATACCAATTCTTCCTTCTTTTGTTGTTGTTGTTCAGTTGTTTGACTTAGAAACCTTTCCTAGTTATGGAAAGAAACACTTGTTTAATGAAAAATTGCTTACAAAAATCGGTATCTGATTTTTTTAAGTCGTATCTGATTCTTTCTGACCCTATAGACTTCAGCACATCGGGCTCCTCTGTCCTTCACTATCTCCCAGAGTTTTGCTCAAATTCATGTCCATTGGGTCAGTGGTGCTATTTAAACATCCTGTCCTCTGCCACCCACTTCTCCTCCTGCCCTCAATCTTTCCCAGCATCAGGTCTTTTCTAATGTATTGGCTCTTTGCATCGGGTGGCCAAAGTATTAGAGCTTCAGCTTTAGCATCAGTCCTTCCAATGAATATTCAGGGTTTATTTCCTTTCAGATTGATTGGTTTGATGTCCTTGCAATCCAGGGAACTTTCAAGAGTCTTCTCTAGCACCACAATTTGAAGGCATCAATTCTTTGGTGCTCAGCCTTCTTTATGGAACAACTCTCACATCCATACATGACTGCTGGAAAAGCCATAGCTCTGACTATACGGACCTGTGTCCGGTGTTTTTTAATATGCTATCTAGGTTTGTCAAAGCTTTCCTTCCAAGTAGGAAAGGTTAGTCATAGCTTTCCTTTCTTTTAACTTCATGGCTACAATCACCATCTGCAGTTATTTTGGAGCTCGAGAAAATAAAACCTCTCACTGCTTCCCCTTTTCCCCTTCTATTTGCCATGAAGTGATGGGACTGAATGCCATCATCTTCATTTTTTGAATATTGAATTTTAAGCCAGCTTTTTCGCTCTCCTCTTTCACCCTTATCAAGCGACTCTTTAGTTCCTCTTCACTATCTCCCATTGGAGTGGTACATCTGCATATCTGAAGTTGTTGCTATTTCTCTTGGCTGGCAATCTTGATTCCAACTTGTGTTTCATCCAGCCACATTTCACATGATATATTCTGCATAAGTTAAATAAGTAGGGTGACAGTATACCGCCTTGTCATATTCCTTTTCCAATTTGGAACTAGTCAGTTGCTCCTTGACTGGTTCTGACTATTGCTTCTGGATCCACATACAGATTTCTCAGGAGGTCATCTGGTATTCCCATCTCTTTATGAATTTTCCACAGTTTGTTGTGATCCACACTGTCAAAAGTGTTAGCATAGTTGATAAAGCAGAAGTAGGTTATTTTTCTGGAACTCCTTTGCTTTCTTCATAATCCAGTGAATGTTGACAATTTGATCTTTGGTTCCTCTGCCTCTTTGAAGCTCAGCTTGTTTATCTGGAAGTTCTTGGTTCACATACTGCTAAAGCCTAGGTTGAAGAATTTTGAGCATAACCTTGCTAGCTTGTGAAGAGATCGCAATTATATGGTAGTTTGAACATTCTTTGGCATTGTCCTTTTTGGGGATTGGAATGATAACTGACCTTTTCCAGTCCTGTGGCCACTGCTTACCTGTTTTAAATTGTTTATGAGGCTAAAGATGCAACCTGTGTTCTGTCAGTAAGTGATGTAAGGTTATTTTGGGAAATGGGCCCCAAATCCACAGATCATAATTTCTTCTTGATCATAGGAATATAATACGTAGGATTTCATATATAAGGCAGCACTTCTATTTAAATCCTTCTTGACATTAGGCTCTTAATAGAATTGTATGTCTAAGAATTTAAAATAGCATGTTTAATCATATATCAAGCTTAAAAAGTTTCTCCTTGCATAGTAGATGAATTTTCTCAGGTAAACAATCATATATGTTGTGCTATATTTAGACTTTATCCTGTAGTCAGTGATCAAAAATTTTTAACCAAAGGAATACAATTATCAGAAATGTATTTGAATGTATAAGTGGTAGATGAAACAAAGAAGAGAAGGAGACAGGGAGAGATGACAAGGAGGAGAAAAAGGAGAGGTGGCAAGTCTGTGGCTGTTTGGGAGGATAATGCAAGGCCAAGGGGCTAGTGATGAGGGCCTGTAAAAATAGAAAGGAAAGGATGGCTTCAAGAGATAATTAGGAAATATGATTCACAGCACTTGAATCACAGTCCAGTTCATTCAACTCATGTGAGAAAGAAATAAAAGACGCATGTAATAATTTTGGCTTGAACAGTTGGGGAGAATGTAGATCTTCATTCTAAAAACAGGAAAAAAAAAAGGAGGAAGATATTTAGGGTGTGTGGAGATAATGCTTTGGTTTTAATTTTGTTAGGGCTAAAGTGCCTATGGGATATACAGGAAACTAGTCTCATAAATGTATAGAAAATTGTAGACTTGAAACTCAGAGTGAACTAGAGAAACATGTTGGTATAGTACTCCACATAGATGTATTGAATGAAGCAATTGCAATAGATGAAATTATTTAGGACTTGTGAAACAAGATTTGAAAATACTATTCCTAGACACTCACCTCCAGAAGGTGAATGTCATTCTCTGTTTACAGTATAATTAAGTTTTAACTTGACAATATTAAGAGCAGTAAAATAAACTTCAGTAACTTAAAAATATCATGAGAATAAAAAAATCACAATGGAAATTAGAAAATATTTAGAATTGAGTAACAAAATCACTATAAAATCCAATATTGTACCTAAAGCAACACCCAAACCCTAGAGGGAAATTCACAGACTTCAGTGCATTTTTAAAAAGCAAGGAAGATTGAGAATAAAGAAGTTATGCAGAGCACAAGTATATGGGTTTGTTTCAAAAGAAGAGAAATGTTGAAAGAGGTCAATAGGATGGAGTCTGTGTTCTCTGTAAGTAGGAGACTAAATCCCAAAAGTGGGAGGAATTTGTGTGTGCAGAAGGAAGATACTCAAACAGTTTTGTGAAGAGTAACCAGGGAAGGGGCTGGGGGCCAGTAACATAATTTCTAACTTGAATTAAAAACTCAGCTGAGCCTGAAAAACCTTTTCCACACAGCACAGCCACAACGTTCTGTACAATTTATTAGAAATTAATTGCAAACTTGAGTCTGAACTTTGTACTGGGGCAAAACAATGAAACACAGTCAGTTTTAGGCTTCTCTTCTCCCTTGGATAAAAATGTATTGCTTGTACAAAAGAAGGGCAGCAACTCGGTATTGTGTGATTTCCATATTTGAGCATAGATTGATAACAATGTCAAAGTACAGTCCAGTAAGAGTTATTAAATAAGGGACCAAAATGACGGTCCTAGGTATATACTTCTAAGATAGCTTTTGTTAATTATTGAATGATGAAAGGCTTAAGTTAATAGTTGAAAAGTATGATGCTTTGCGATTGATGTCTTCTGAATGAGAATTGAGGAGTAGCCTGAGTACCTTGAGCAAATTACTTGGTTTTGTGTGTGTGTGTGTGTGTGTGTGTGTGTGTGTGTGTGTGTGAATATTGTGATATATGTGCTTAAGTATATCCTTTACTAAATGTTTTCTCAGTTGTCCCAGAACCATTTGTTAAGCAGTTTGTCTTTGCATCAGTGATTTTAAGATGTCACCCTTATCATATACCAAATTTTCATGGTTTTTGGGTCTATGTCTGAACTTTGTTTTCCTTTCCACTTGAATGGTTGTCTGTTCCTGCACAGTTGTCACGTTGTTTTAATGATAAGAAGCTCTATGGTATTTTATAACTTCATTGAAAAATAACTGGGAATAATCAGCAAATACAGTTACATTTATGAAAGTATACAATGTGATGACTTGACATACATTGTGGAATTATTGTCATGATCAAGATAATTAGTACATCCATCACCTCATGTAGTTCTTTTAAATTTTTTAAAAAAATTGTTATTGGAGTTTAGTTGATTTACAACATTGTGTAAATTTTAAGTGTAAAACAAAGTGAATTGGTTTTGTATATACATATATCCACTCTTCTTTAGATTCTTTTCCCATCTAGGTCATTTACAGAATACTGAGTAGAATTCCCTGTGCTATACAGTAGGTCTTTGTTTACCTATTTTATATACAGTAGTATGTATATGTTAATCCCAAATTCCTAATTTATCTCCCTGCTCCTCTCTACTATCCCCTTTGTTAGCCATAAGTTTATTTTCTATGTTTGTAAGTCTATTTTATTTTTGTAAAATAAGTTCACTGGTATCATTTTTTTATATTCCACATATAAATGACATCATATGATGTTTGTCTTTTTCTAACTTCACTTAGTATAAGAAACTATATTCATTTTGCTTCAAATGGCATTATTTCATTCTTTATATGGCTGAGTAATATTCCATTGTATATACATACAACATCTTTCGTTTTTTGATGGATGTTTCAGTTGCTTCCCTGTCTTGGCTGTTGCAAATAGTACTGCAGTGAACTTTGGAGTGCATTTACCTTTTTGAATTATGGTTTCCTCTGAATATATACCCAGGAGTAGGATTGTTGGATCATATTGTAGCTTTATTTTTAGTTTTGTAAGGAGCTTCCATACTGTTTTTCATAGTGCTTGTACCAATTTATATTGCCACCAAAAATACACCCTCTCCAACATTTATTGTAGATTTTTTGATGATGACCATGCTGATCAGTGTGAAGTAATACTTCACTGTACTTTTGGTTTGCATTTCTCTAGTAATTAATTATGCTGAACATCTTTCTTGTGCTTTTTGGCCATCTGTATGTCTGCTTTGAAAAAATGTCTGTTCAGATCTCCTGTCCATTTGTTAACTGGGCTGTTGGTTTGTTTTGTTATGTTGAGCATCTTTTCATGTGCTGTGCCCCCACTTACTTTTGGTCTGATAGGTCTGTTTGTTTTACTGCGATGTACTATGGCTGTTGTCGATCCAGTTCCATTGGGGCCACAACTGGCACTTATTTCTCCCTCCTTCACTATCCATTTCAAATCCCTTTCACTCTCACCTTCTTCTCAGTAGGTCTTGGTGACTTGTCTAGTAGTTAACCTAAACCTGGGGCATGAACTTCTGTTTGGAGTTCCATTGTATCTCCTGTATTCCACATAAATTCCTTCCTGCCTCTTTGGTATGAAGCAGTCTTTCCTCCTTTTCCTCCTGTTTTTCAGACAATTAACCATGCCAAGTTGGTGACCTCTCGTCTTGTTTGCTTATATCTTGTCATAAAAAAATCTAAAGTGCTGTGGTAGCAGCCATAATTTTTAGTTTAAGAGCTTTGCTGTGTCTCCTGTCAAGGGAGAGCCCCTTTGGGTATCAGAATCTCCATCCCTGTGAAGTCCAAGATTGTGGGGACAGAAAGCAAAAATTAACCTGTTTTACTAGAAGTGATGGCAGATAGGACCACACCCACTTCTACTTCTTGGTTCCCAAACTTGTGTATCCTTCCTATTAGAGACAAAACATCCTATGGAGGTCTGTGATTTAATAAATACCCTTTCTCAGAGGGTGGTACTCTTTCCTTTCATACCGCATCCTCTGAACTGGTTCTTCAGTTATAACTTTAGAAGGCAGTTCCAATGTTCCATGAGACTGGCTACCTCTCGATGGTACAAGGTGGATTGAGACAAATGGATCACATTGTGGGGTCACTTTTAATCTCCTTCAGTGTAGAGATGCTGTGCTGTTTGGGGATCCGTGCCTGTGGATCAGGTATTCTGTAATCCGCTAGATAGCGGTGCTAGTTAAACCTATAAAGGGAGGAAAGTCAGACTTAATTAAAATACCTGTCTCTGTAAAGATGCACTGCTGATACTTCTAGATTGAAAGGGGTCCACATGAATGTAAACTACCTGTCAGTCTCTTAAAAACCATAAATGAAAAAGGGTGCATTTGCCAAATCAATGATCACACACCATGAGAAGGGAGTCTCAATCATCTGCTTGGGTGATAATATTACTCAATACATCTGACACAGCAGCTGCAACTGGGGCTGTGGTTGTCTACAGTCATCAGAATAAAACTGATTTCGGTAGGGGCCAGTCTGACAAATTAAACAGTGCTCTAATAGCACAAACCCTACATATTTTAGATTTTGAATGATGGTACTAATCTCTGACATTCTCTCCACATACAATTTGATTGGCACTTGGGTGTGTATTGTTGTTTAGTTGTTAAATCACATCCGACTCTTGTGACCGCATGTACTATAGCATTCCAAGCTCCTTTGTCCATGGTATTTCCCAGGCAAGAATACTGGAGTGCATTGCCATTTCTTTCTCCCGGGGATCTTCCTGACCCAAGGATCAAACCCACATCTCCTGCATTGGCAGGTAGATTCTTTACCACTGAACCATCAGTGAAGCCCATGTAGATGTTAGTGACTGGCTGATCCTTAGAACCAAAGGTCCACCTAACTATAGGAGTACCCTTGCCTTTTTGGCTCCATTTTAAGAGAAAATCAAAATCTAAGTTACTAATTTTCAACAGGTCCTTTAGAGATACCTATTTTATTTTATTTTATTTTATTTATTTGGTTGCACTGAATCTTCTTTGCTGCTCACAGGCTTTCTCTGGTTGCAGAGAGCAGGGGCTCCTCTGTACGTAGTGCGCGGGCTCCTCACCTTGATGGCTGCTTTTGTTGAGGAGCCCAGGCTCTAGGCACAAGGACTTCAGGAGTTGCGGCTCACAGGCTCAGTAGCTGTGGCACTCAGGCTTAGCTGCTCCATTGCATGTGGAATCTTCCTGGACCAAGGATCAAACCCATGTCCCCTGCATTGCACGGTGGATTCTTAATCCACTGTACCACCAGGGAAGTCCTAGAGATACCTATTTTATGTTAATCACTGAAAACAACAACAACAACAAAATGGTGAATCAGATTAGGTCTTAACTTTAAAGAGCTTGGACATAAGTTTGAGCAAGCTCCAGGAATTGATGGACAGGGAAGTCTGGCGTGCTGCAGTCCATAGGGTTGCGAAGGGTCGGACACAACTGAGCGACTGAACTGAATACTAAATTCAGACTGTGTAAAGTCCCCACTGTCTCTTTTTCCCAAACATCAAGATTAATTAGGTTTGATAAAAATAAAAAATCAGGCCATTCTTTAATAGTCTAGGATCAATGTATTTCTCAGAGAAAATTATGAAATAGCCAAAGAATTTCTTTCCTGACCCCTCTGGTCTCTCCTGTGTATATTGTTTCCCTCTTGGGCATGAGTTCTTATCTATTTGAAACAACCACTGTATATTTTTCCTTCCATAATTTACCCTTCTTGTCAAAGACTGTTTTGAGAGAAAGACCTGATAAGTATATCTCACTCCCATCATTAACTGATTAACAGCTAAGGGCAATATAATTCCCTCTCAAGGATATTTACATTTCAGCACTAAACAGAAAGCTGAAACTAATGCAATGAATTTTGAGTTGTAGAATTTGACATTGGCATTGAAAAAACTGTTCATCATTAAAGAGCATCTGAACAAATGTCACTTCAGACTACTTAAGTTTTTTTCTTGCTTCTTAGCATTTTGCTTATTCCAGGTGAATTATTAAATTTCTGTAACAAAGAAGTAAATATACCGGTGCATTCAGCTTTTTGCAGAATTATAAATATTAGAGGTGTCTCAAAACATGTACTTTAAAACATAGTTTAAATTTTTTTCCATAATAGTTCTTTGTCTATAAAAACATATGGAAAATACTATGCCAGACTCTTTTCTTTTTCTTTAACCATAATAATATCAGTTTTGAGCACTGACTTTATGCTTCCTCCCAGTTCTGGCAGAGAACCACCTTCAAATGTGGTAGCAGAATAGTTAGAATGTTTGTTTATTCAGCTGTTAACCTCCCTGGGCTATAGCGATTTCCAAGTAGTTGAATTTTGGATGATGTTCTTGGTAAATGAGGAAAGTTGTTTACTGCACAAGTGACCACTAATCACAGAGATACCAGAAGTGGTCATGCAGTGAGTCCTCTTTTTCTACCAGGGTGGTCTTCATTAAGACCAAAACTGAAGTTCATTTGGATACTGCTCATATAGTCAAGTCGTGCTTCTAAATGTCCGTTTTAGCACTTTAGTGAACTTAACCAGAATAAGGCCCCCTGTGGCCAGCTACATGAGTTGAGTAGAACTTAGTGCTTATGAATTCCTTTCATTTAAACCAATTAGGTCTTTGGCATCTTTTACCACCTGGGTTTTGTTGCGTTAATTTGGTGTTGCTAGTTGTTACTCAGAAGGTAGTGCTGAAAGAAAATGTGATTAAATCAGTCAATAAAAAAATTATTTCTTGAGTTCCTACAGTGGGCACGGCTGTGCCTAGTGAACACAGTTCAGTTCAGTTCAGTCGCTCAGTCGTGTTGGACTCTTTGCGACCCCATGAATTGCAGCACGCCAGGCCTCCCTGTCCATCACAAACTCCTGGAGTTTACTCAAACACATGTCCATCAAGTCGGTGATGCCATCCAGCCATCTCATCCTCTGTCATTCCCTTCTCCTCCTATCCCCAATCCCTCCCAGCATCAGGGTCTTTTCCAATGAGTCAGCTCTTCGCATGAGGTGGCTGAAGTATTGGAGTTTCAGCTTCAGCATCAGTCCTTCCAATGAGCACCCAGGACTGATCTGCTTTAGGATGGACTGGTTGAATCTCCTTGCACAGTAGGATATATTAAAAAATGTATTATCCATAATTTGGGGAAATTTACAGCCTGCTTGAGAAAGACAAGATTTGTACATATACTGTTGCTGCTGCTGCTAAGTCGCTCAGTCGTGTCTTTGCAACCCCATGGACTGGAGCACACCAGGCCTCCCTGTCCATCACCAACTCCCGGAGCCTACTCAAACTCATGTCCATCGTGTTGGTAATGCCATCCAACCATCTCATCCTCTGTCGTCCCCTTCTCCTCCCTCTTTCAATCTTTCCCAGCATTAGGGCCTTTTCCAATGAGTTAGTTCTTCACATCAGGTGGCCAAAGTATTGGAGTTTCAGCTTCAGCGTCAGTCCTTCCAATGAATATTCAGGACTGATTTCTTTTAGGATTGATTGGTCTGACCTCCTTGCAGTCCAAGAGACTCTCAAGAGTCTTCTCCAACACCACAGTTCAAAAGCATCAATTTTTCGGCGCTCAGCTTTCTTCACAGTCCAACTCTCACGTCCATACATGACTACTGGAAAAACCATAGCTTTGACTAGATGGACCTTTGTTGGTAAAGTAGTGTCTCTACTTTTTTTTTATTTCTTTTTTCTTTTCTTTTTTTTTTTTTTTTTGTCTCTACTTTTTAATATGCTGTCTAGGTTGGTCACAGCTTTTCTTCCAAGGAGCAAGCGTCTTTTAATTTCATGGCTGCAGTCACCATCTGCAGTGATTTTGGAGCCCAAAAAATTAAAGTCTCTCACTGTTTCCATTGTTTCCCCATCTATTTGCCAGGAAGTGATGGGACCAGATGCCATGATCTTAGTTTTCTGAGTGTTGAGTTTTAAGCCAACTTTTTCACTCTCCAAACTTTCGTCAAGAGGCTCTTCAGTTTTTCTTTGCTTTCTGCCATAAGGGTGGTGTCATCTGCATATCTGAGGTTGTTGATATTTCTCTCAACAATCTTGATTCCAGCTTGGGCTTCATCCAGCCTGGCATTTTGCATGATGTACTCCGCATATATGTTAAATAAGCAGGGTGACAGTATACAGCCTTGACGTACGTACTCCTTTTCCTATTTGGAACCAGTCTGTTGTTCCATGTCCAGTTCTAACTATTGCTTCTTGAACTGTATACAGATTTCTCAGGAGGCAGGTAAGGTGGTCTGGTATTCCCATCTCTTTAAGAATTTTCCACAGTTTATTGTGATCCACACAGTCAAAGGCTTTGGCTTAGTCTATAAAGCAAAAGTAGTAGATGCTTTTCTGGAACTCTCTTGCTTTTTCAATCCCATAGTGCTCACAAATTTCTATCTTTTCATACTCAGTTTAGATTAGATGGTAGTCCGTGCTGTCTGAAAGGGAATGGAATCTTCTGCCAGCCTAGGATAAATCTTATCAGTTACTGTTAATAATAGTACTTAGTACTGCTGTTACAGTGGGTTAGACCTGAGGCTGCTCAACAGATTGATGAGGCTATCTTTCCCCCCAAAAAAGAGTTAACAACAACTAGGTCAGCTATCTCCAAAGGTACTTCCTACTCTCAGTACTTGGTCTATAGCCATCTTTCCCAGTTCCTCCTCTTAGCAGGTAGTATAGTTGGGGACAACTTATTGCCTGGTTGGCTGTACAATTTGGTTGTGTTCACTGCCAGTTCCCATGAACTCTTCCCATATCCTGCTATCGTCTGGTGAAGCCCTCATACTTTCTCTTCCAGAAAGCTCTCTCTCCACCACTATTTCATTCTCATCACTGGAACCCTCAGGGACTGTGAAGGATCTGATATTTTATCCTATTGGCAAGACAACAAGTTAGCTTAACCATATCATAGATTCTGGGAGAACACACAAGGCTCCTGGGACAGAGACAAAGGATCGTTTATTACTCTCAGCAGCAGTAGTTGCTGGAGTATCAACATTTTTCACTGACTCAGTGATCTTCATTTCTCAGAGGGTGATGAGAAGAGAGCTGGATGATATTTGCATATGCAGTGGGTTGCATTACATAAGAGGAACTTTGAGCTGAGGGAAGCTAGATCTTTTATAATGGGCAGCTATAAAAAATAATGGGTTCCAGAGAAAGACATTATTATCTGGACAATAAGTATTGCTGCCTTTTGCTGTAGGGGAAGACATTATCTCTTTACTATGCAAAATTCCCTGAAGAGAGACCTGTAAGAGGAAAGCTAAGTACCTCATTTGCGTAATGTGCAAAACTCGAGACTATGGAGCATTGTTTCCAGCAACATATTAAGTTAAATGATGGAGGTATAAAAATGAGTAAGAGACATTCATTTCCCTCCCTCAGCTCACATATTGGAATAAAGAAACACATCCAAGTATAATATAGTGCAATAAATACTAAAAAGCCATGTTAATAGTTCTGTAGGAATATAAAGGAACAAGTTGGTGATTTTGACTAAGAGGAACTATGATAAGCTTCACAGATCATGATATAATTGAACCGGTAACAAATTGTGTGATGAAGGAACCTGGGGCAGGGAGGTAAGACAGACTTCCAAGAAGACTGGTTGATGAAGAAGTAGAGACTTACCAAATGCAAACATAGGGCAAGGGTATTCCAGAACAGGCATGTGATGAAGCTATATGTATTTAGAGAACTGCAGATAGTTCAGTGTTTTAGTCGGATCTATTTCCAGTAAAAATGACAGAAACCTAACTTAAACAATTTTCAGCCAATTTTCGGGACTGGCTAATGTAGTCAGGAAGTCCAGCAGTGCATGTGCCAAGAGGTTTCACTAGATACAGGAACTAGATGAATATAATCAAATTACCCTCATCTCCTAGTCTTAACTTACCTCTGTTGGCTTCATTCACAACACTCTGTAGAAACAGTGGATTTTGGCAACTATAGGGTTATGTTGCTCTCAGAGTTGTCAATTTTAGCAAAAGGAAAGCATTCTTCTTTCTGTATAGCTCTAGCAGAAATTCTAAGATGGACTCCAGCCAATCTGACTGGGATTATGTCATTTTTAAATCAATCACAACATCCATTGGAACAGAAATACTGTAATTAACAGGATTTGGATCATTCACCTACCCCTAAATACTGCGATGGGGACCAGAAGCACACACACTACAGATTGGGGAGGAGGGTAGTTTCCCAAAGAGATGGTGAGCAGATAAAAAGAAATGTCCTCTACATTTTATGCCTTTGGTGCCCTATATACCCTTCTTCCCACTTACATACTTTTTCAAATGCCTTTGGTAATATGCTTCAGCCATCCACGTAACTGAAAATACATTCCTCTTTTTCCAAAGAAAGATAGCCCAACCTATTGGTCAGTTGTTGCTTTGAGCTCCAAGGCCAGGTTCTTCGGGTAAGGTGGATTCTCAGTGAGGCACAGATGTAAGTCTACATCTTAACTAGTCCATATATGATATTAGAAAAAAGCAAGGTAGCCACAACATTCATTCCATTTGGAAAACGAGAGAATGAGAAAAAACATAGACTGCCCCAGGCCCATGGGTGAGTGTGTATGTGTGTGTGTGTGCTCAGTCATGTCTGATTCTTTGCAACCCTATGGACTGTAGCCCACCAGACTGCTCTGTTCATGGGATTCTCCAGGCAAGAATACTAAAGTGGGTTGCCATTTCCTTCTCCAGGGGATCTTCCCCAACCAGGGATCAAACCCACGTCTCCTACATTGGCAGGCGAATTCTTTACCATTGAGCCACCTGAGAAGCCCCTGGCCCGTAGTTGTGTATTTAGAACAAACATGGGCAATTGATATATGCCAGTTGCCAGTAACAATATAAATCAATTTTTTAAATCACCCAGCTTCTCACTCCCTGCCCCAAACTTACAACGAAATGAAATGAGTCTCTAAAATATACATTCTATGAAACCAGGGAATATCTTTGTTCTCTAGCATATGTCCAGAATCAAGAACAATGCTTGACACATAGTAACTATGTGTTGTTAAAAGAATGACTAGATACTCTTTAAGGTGCTCATAAAAATTCTAAATGAGTCAAATATATAGACAGTGAGTACCTAAAATGATATTTATCCAAAGGTATCAAATCACAGTCATCTTATTATCTCCAAAACATTTTGAAGTCTGAGTTTTGCTGATTTTTATCTGAGGACAAGTTTTCTGAGGTTCTTTGAATGGTTGACAGCTGTTGTTTACCAAAAAACAGGTGGTTATATAAAACATTGCTTTTGTTTTGCAGTTTTATTGAAGTATAATTTATATACTGCATACATTTAAATTGTGCAATTTGATAATTATTGACATATGTTTGAGTTGTAAAACAGTCACCAAAATCAAAATAGTGAACTTACCCATCAAACCCCCATATTTCATTTTTCACCTTTATAATCTTTCCATTTTGCCCTTCATGTTCCTCCCTTCCCCAGTCTACTACAGAAATGCCCTTTGTCACTATAGTTTTTCCAAACTTAAGTATTAAGTAATGATCAAAATAATTTATTTAAAATTATAAGTTTAGTGATAGTTTTTTATAGCTTTCTGTAGAATAAAAGACTTGCAGCTGACTTTGAAGGTTTATTTTTAAGTGTCTTCAAACACACTGTGAATACTATTTAAGCAAAGTTTTATTCAGAAGAGAGAGTGTATGCTATCTTGTAAGGCATTTTATCATCTTTGTGGATTTTCTCTGCTGAGTTTTTAGAATGTTAAATGTAAATGGAATTTAGAGTTCAGCTGTGCTATTTTTACTGCTTAAACATACAGAGTTGCAAAAGGGAAAAATATAAATAGCAATAATTGTTTGCAAAGATTTTCAACAGTATAATGAAAAAAATCTGGTTTTGATGGATTTTTAGATCTAAAACAGCAAGAAAATGAAAGCGAGCCAGATACTTAGATGAATTCTTTATTCTGCATTTCTTTTTCCAGAAGCTCATGCTTTCTGTTTGTGGTTTTCTCAGAAGACAGAACAGTTTCTTAATTTGCAGTTGCACACTGTGTTACAGTTTAGTTTCTATAATTTACTGAAAAACTGATTTTTTTACTTTTGTCCTTTCAAATATTTTTTTTGGCATTAACTTTTGGATGGATTGTCCTCACTCAGAAAAGATCATTTTAATTTTCTTTTATTACTTGCGTACTTGAACTCAGTATATTCCTTGACATGGCATGTACTTCCACAAATGCTAAAGAACAAAATCTTATAATTGTTTTTTGGATCCATGTCTCAAATCAGATTCCCCCCTTTCAGAATCTCTCTCCCTCTGAGTGCATTCATTTCTTGTTTGCATATGTAAAATTTTAATCCTGTTTATAGAATATATACTAATTGGTTATTTTTTCAGACAAAGGGTAACTTTGGAAACTGCATAATTGAAAATATAATTATTCAAATAGAATTTGCTTTTAATTTGTTCATCAATTCCAGCCATCAAATATTTATTTAATGTATTGTGTGCCCAGCACCAGATGAGGATTTTCATAACTTTGCCCTCTAGGAATTCATAATTTGTATGTTACCCTATCTTAAGTGGTTTTTTATTTTATCTTTTCTCAACATGACTGTTTTTCAAAGCAACATCTCTACTTTGTTTAGACTTATAAACTGTCCAGAAGATAAATTTAAGCCAAACCATATTGTATTCTTATGTATGTAATGCACAATGTATATAGAAATCAATGAAAAAACTTGACAGTTAAATGATGTAAATCTCACTCATCTATAATAACAGAGTATCTAAAGCCACATTATAAAAAAAATATTTGTATCCCTGGAAATGCTTAGGCAACATGTTAAAGTGAATAAATGAGCCTCAAATTCACATTTAAAAATAAATAAAAAATAAAGCTATATTATAAAATAACATAAAAGTGGAAATTTCCCCAATATGTGCTTTATTTTTAACCTATTATAATTGAATGTGCTATTACTTCCAAAACTATTCAAATTCTGAATTTCACAAATTTTATCTGGGGCCAAGTTCAATGAATAAATTCTATTTTCTTTCTATCAAATCATAACAAACTGTTGCTTACCAAAGAGCAAATGATTTTCTAAAACACCCAATACCAATTAGCTTTTATTTGTATAGCTCTATATAGGTATAATTGAGATATATATTTATAATATGAAAAGTGAAAGTGAGAGTCCCTCAGTTGACGTCTGACTCTTGGCAACCCCATGGACTGTAGCCCACCAGGCTCCTTTGTGCATGGAATTTTCCAGGCAAGAATACTGGAATGGGCTGTTGTTCAGTCCTTCAGTCATGTCTGACTCTTTGTGACCCCATGAACTGCAGCACGCCAAACTTCTCTATCCTTCAGCGTCTCCTAGAGTTTGCTTATACTCATGTCCATTGAGTTGATGATGCCATCCAGCCATCTCATCCTCTGTTGTTCCCTTCTCATCCTGCCTTCAAGCTTTCCCAGCATCAGGGTATTTTCTAATGAGTCAATTCTTCCCATCAGGTGGCCAGAGTATTGGAGCTTCAGCTTCAGCATCAGTCCTTTTAATGAATATTAAGATATTTCCTTTCGATTGACTGGTTTGATTTCCTTGCAGTCCAAGGGACTATCAAGAGTTTTCTCTAACACCACAGTTCAAAAGCATCAATTCTTTGGTGCACATCCTTCTTTATGGTCCAACTCTCACATCCATACATGACTACTGGAAAAGCCATAGCTTTGACTAGACGGACCTTTGTCAACAGAGTGATGTCTCTGCTTTTTCTTACGTTGTCTGTTTGTCAATAGCTTTTCTTGCAAAGATTAAGTGTCCTTTAATTTCATGGCTGCAGTCACTGTTTGCAGTGATTTTGGAGCCCAAGTAAATAAATTTTCTCACTGTTTCCATTGTTTCCCTATCTATTTGCCATGAAGTGATGGGACCAGATGCCATGATCTTAGTTTTTCAAATGTTGAGTTTTAAGCCAGCTCTTTCACTCTCCTTTTTGACTTTCATCAGGAGGCTCTTTAGTTCCTCTTCACTTTCTGCCATAAGGGTGGTGTCATCTGCATATCTGAGGTTATTGATATTTCTCCCAGCAATCTTGATTGCAGCTTGTGCTTCATCCAGTTTGGCATTTTGCATGATTTACTTTGCATATATTCAGCCTCAATGTACTCCTTTTCCAATTTTGAACCAGTCTATTGTTCCATGTCCAGTTCTAACTGTTGCTTCTTAATCCACATACAGGTTTCTTAGGAGGCAGGTCAGGTGGTGTGGTATTCCCAATTTTTTAAAGAATTTTCCACAGTTTGTTGTGATCCATAAAGTACCGAGTTATACAAATAACCTTTTCTATCTTGATCTTTGTGATGGTTTCACAGGTTATGCATATGTGAAAAATTATGAAATTACACAATTTAAAATATACACCATGGCCCAGATGGTAACTAATCAGCCTACAATGTGGGGGACCTGGGTTCAACCCCCAGATTGGGAATATCCCTTGGAGAAGGGAATGGCTACCCACTGGAAACTCCATTATTTCTCTTAGTATTTGAGTTATTGATGTTTCCCCTAAAAAATAAATCTTACCTCCAGAATCTTCCACTTTTCCCTAGTTTACATCCTCTGACATAAGCCTGCTTCTGTGCTTTTTCCCTACTCAGTCCCTGTCAATTGGCCTTATCAAGGAGGTAGCCATCATTTATTGCTGTTCATTGACTAACCTGTTAAGAAGTGCTCCAGAATATCTCCATGTGCCTAACTATTGTTTAATGTGAATGAAAGATGGATAGTCATTCGTTTCACCAGAGAGTTTCTTCAACCCAGGAATGGAACCCAGATCTCCCACATTGCAGCAGGTTTACCATCTGAGCCACAGTGTATATTTTAAATTGTATAATTTCATAATTTTTCATATATGTGCCACCTGTGAAACCATCGCCAAGATCAAGATAGAAAAGGTATTTGTTAAACTCAACACTTATTCACTTTTTGTAATCCCTCATTTTGTTTTTCTGCCCCAGCTCTTCCCAGGCTACCACTGATCTGCTTTTTGAATTTTAGATGAATTTGCATTTTTCCAAAGTTGTATGTAAATGAACTCATACAGTATGTACTTTTGTTTGGTCTGACTTCTTTTACTTAGCATAATGTATTTGAGATTAATCCAGGTTGCCACATCCAGGTTGTTTGATTTTACCAATATACCATAATTAGTTTATCCATTGAATTAATTATTGTGGATTATTTATCCATTTACCATTTTAAACTATTTTTTACCTAGAAGAACTATATATTTCAAAATAAAACAGACTTACTACTCCTATTCTCCTATTAAAGAAGTACTAATGTGCTCAATGGATACCATAGAGCATTATATTTATCCTCTTAGGACACTTTGCCAGAGTAGGAAAGACAATGTTTTACTTTTATGACTTAGGAAACTAATGGAATCTGTTAGTGCTTTAATTTCCATGCTTTGCTTTAAAAATGGATGTGAATTAGGCTCCAGCTTATAGTGATCAGAGAATAATAAAACATTGTTTTTACTGGAGAGAATGCTGAATCACTCTTCTCAGTACAGTAAACAAATATTAGAAGTCCAAAAATAGAAGACACATTTTTACTTATTATTTTTAAAGCTACTTGACTTTTCTGCTTCTTGATAAAAATTAGTGATTAAGCTATTTATATTAAAAAGGCACCAGATGCAAAATACTAAATCAAGATACAAAAAATCAGTTGTTTCAATACACTAATATCAGAATAAGAACCTAAAACAATCCCATTTGTCTCAAAAAAAAAAAAAAAAAACCTAGGAATAAATTTAACCACGAAGCTGTAAGACATGTATACTGAAAACTGTAAGACATTGATGAAAGAAATTGAAGGAGATGCAAATAAATGAAAAGATATTCCATGTTCATTGACTGGAAGAATTATTAATATTGTTAAAATGTCCATACTTGTCAAAGCAATCTACAGATTCAGTGCAGTCCTTATCAAAACTCCAATGGCATCTTTCACAAAAATGGAACAAACGATCCTAAAATTCATATGGAATCATGAAAGTGAAAAGTGAAAGTGAAGTCGCTCAGTCGTGTCCGACTCTTTGCAACCCCATGGACTGTAGCCTACCAGGCTCCTCTGTCTATGGAGATTTCCAGGCAAGCGTACTGAAGTGGGTTGCCATTTCCTTCTCCAGGGCATATGGAATCATAAATGACCCCAAATAGCCAAAGCAACCTTGAGAAAGAAGAATGAAGCTGGAGGCATTACACTTCCTAGTTTTAAACTACATTACAAAGGTTTAGTAATTAAAATAGTATGATATTGGTATAAAAACAGACAGATAGATTAGTGGAACAAAATAGAAAGGAAAAAAGAGAGATCAGAAGTAAACCCATGCGCATATGGTTGGTTAACCTATGACAAAGGAGCCAAGAGTATACAGTGAGGGAAAGGACAGTCCATTTAGTAATGGTTTGGGGAAAATTGAACAACACATGCAAAAAAAAAAAAGAAAAGAAACTTGACCTCTATCTTACATTATACACAAAAATTAACTCAAATTGGATATAAAGCTTGATTGGACTACCTGAAACCGTAAAACTCAAAGAAGACAACATTGGCAGAAGCTCCTTGACATTGGTCTTGGTGATGACTTTTTCTTTCTTTCTCTCTTTGACACCAGAAGCACAGACAACAAAGGCTAAAATAAACCAGTGAATAAGTAAGTCATAGGAATGTAATGTATAACATGGTGAGATAGTTAATAATACTGTATTATATATTTGAAAGTAGCTAAGAGAGAACATATCAAAAGTTATCACATACACAATTACAACTATGGTGATGGATGTTAGCTAGACTTATTGTAATAATCATTTCTCTGTATATACAGGTGTTTTACCCTGAAAGTAATATGTTATATATCAGTGATATCACAGTTTTTTTTAAGAAATATCCAGAAGTTAGACCACATCACACTTGTGATGTGACCACAGAGATAGTGAAGTGCATTGTGGGAAGAAACCATTTTGACTTTTCAATGTTTACCAAAATATTTTAAATGAAAAAAGCAGAATTAGAGCATTTTATTATATTTTAAAATTTTCTTTCTATATAGTTTCATGCCAGTGTAGTTTTTTTAAATGAAAGTTATAGATGCTGAACAGTATATTTTTAAATCTTTCAATTTCTAAGCTCTCTGAAATTTTGCTACTTGGCAATGGTAGCCATGTCCTGTCATTTAATTTACAATTTCAACAATAAATTTGAAAGTTAAAATATTTCTTTTACAGGTATATATTATCATTAAAATACAGTTGACCTAGGTTAACTCTGATTTTTATATTTTAAATTTATTATTATTTAAAAGGTAAGATCTTTACCTAATGGTAACCCAATCCATACCAAAAATTCAGGTATGGAATTTTTCATATAATAAAAATATTCTCTGGCCAAATTTCTAAGGTATACTATTTGAAGAACTTTTTCCCCCCTCTTTTTAATAACTAAATTGATGTGCATCTGAACTTTTAAATAAAGTTTTAATTTTAAAATAGTTGACTTACATGGCTGTAATATACGATCAGATTTTTTGACATCTTTTGTCTCTTATTCCTTCATCTTTGGTACTTTTTGTCTTTTTCACATTCCTTTACTGTAATTTTCATGTTTAAGAAGGAGCCAATGTTTATGCATATACTCCATAGTCCGTGTTAACCCAGAAGTCACCATAATACCTTTTTTTTTTTTACTGTTTTATTGAACATACATTTCAGCCACTGAAAACTATATAAAACAAATGTACATCACAGGCAGTTATAAGACAAATGCTCTTACAACTAATACACAGGGCAGGAATGGAACTGCCAGTTACCCCAGAAACTTTTATGGATACCAACCCAGCCACAAGCCTCTTTTCTCCTTCTGAAAGTAAGCAGTTCCTCTTTTATCTTTTATAGTTTATCACTCAAGTGCACATCTTTTAAAACTATTGTTTAGTCTTGTCTTGTTTTAAGTCTTGTGTCTTTCCATCTAAAAGTTCTTTTTCCATTGTTTTTTCCCCACTTTATAATTGTTGAAGATCCCCAGTCATTTAACCTGCAGAGTTTCCAACAGCATGGGTTTTGCTGATTATAGTCTCATGATGTAGATAAGCATGTTTTCTCCCTCCTCTGTATTTCCTGCAAATTAGTAGTCACATATAGAGACCTGACCAAAGTCTGTTTTGCTTGTTTGTTTTTGGCAAGACTGTGGGTGATACTGTGTTCTTTCATCAGGAAGCACAAAATGTCTAGTACCATTCTGTGATGTCAGTAACAGTTGTGATGCTTTAATTCCCTATATATTAATACGTTAGATCATGTAGGATATTGCAAAATGGTGATATTCTTGTCTCTCTTTTTGTGTGGTTTATTGGCTGGAATACATCCCCTAATCTGCTCTTTGGTTAGTTATAGTATGTATAGAAAAGGTAGAATAAACGCTTGATTCTTCACCTTTTTTAGCCAGTTTTCGAAATGAGTTGGCTCTCTTTTGGCTTCTAAATGTGAATAATTTTTTGTTATTGTGTCATTTTGAACTTTTGAGTTTAAACATATTTGACATGTTTCAATCCATTGCAGTTTTTATCCTTATTAAAGTTCATATTATCTCATATCTGACCGATGAGATCCTTTCCAGACTCCCAGAGTTCTTTTAACATGACAAATTTTATACCTTTTACAGCTTTCTTTCAAGTATAAGAAGGTGTTCTAGGCTCTTCTTTTGGATGGATGGGAATTATGAATTTATCCATGAGAATGCTGTGAATCAGTGGTTGTAAACTGGTACCAAGGGGCCAAAAGTAGCCACTAGCCATGTTGTGGTTTTTTTTTTTTTTTTTTGTCAAAAGAGACAAACATGTCATTGTTCAACAACAACAAAAAATAAAATAAAAATTTTTTAACATTTATTTTGTGCCAGGTGTTTTACTAGTTTCTGGGAATATGGTGGTTAGTAGAGATAAAGTTGTCCTCAAAGAATTTATTATTTTTGTAACATATATAATTTATTATGCATACCTGTGTTATAATACAACCTGATGAGGAATACCAAACCAGCCAAACACTACAGTAAGTAACCTTGTAGGACCCTAGGATGGTGTGAGTGTCTTAGATGGGACCTAACTCAGGGTATTGGAGGTCAAAGAAAGATTTGCAAGTAATATATTTTTTAATCTCTTATTTAAAATGTAAGTGTTGCAGATGAAGAAAGATAAAGAAAGATTACTCAGGGCAGAGAAGGTGTGTGTGTGTGCACACGCACACGTGCGCATGCTCAGTTGTGTCCAACTCTTTGCAATCCCATGGACTATAGCCTGCCAGACTCTTCTATCCAAGAGATTTCCCAGGCAAGAATACTGGAGTGGGTTGCTGTTTCCTCCTCCAGGGAGAGAAGGTATAGACGACCCTGATTTCCCTTAGAAAAGCAATCGGCATGTCTGAATTGAATGTATTCTGTTCCAAAGCGTCCAGAAATCTGAACTTGTGTCCAGTCTTCCTGTTACCATTGCCTTTTCTCTTGCCAGAAACATCCACAAGTAATATTTTCTCCTCAGAACCCAAGTTTAAATTGGAATCAAGACATTTCTTTCCTAATCCAAACTGAATGAATTGATATCACTTACTTTCGATTTTTTTCCCCTCAAGATGAGTTTTCCAGAATCAACCCTGCTAGTCTATCTTACTTGTTGGCACTAATTATCATAATATTTACCTCTCCACTGAAGTGTCTTTTCTAGCTGATATTCATACCTAATTGCAGCCTTCTTAACTTTTAAAGATATGATTTTTCTACTTGTCTTGCTTTTTATTCCTTTTTCCATGTCAGAAGAAAACACTAAAATAACTATCTGTGACAAAATATAAGGAAGCTATAATTATTAGCTTATTATCAATATTGAAACTGATCCTGATGAATTTCATTCTAATGTATTATTTGAGAAAGAATATCACTCTAACATTTTAGAGCAACATTCTTGGCTTTTTCTCAGCACAGACTTATTTAACACTTTGGTCCATTTTTATTTCTTGAAACAACTGTTTTAGACTGCTAAAGTATAATTTCCAAAAAGGTAATATGATTTTCAAGCAAATATTAAGTAAACATAGGTCAAAGATTTTATTCAATTCAATAACTAATGATAGAACCAGTAAAATGTCAAAATAAATTCAAAGAACATTTGATCTATTTATGGACAATTGAATATGGGAATGTTAGAATAAGATAGTTGAGTTTGATGTAAAACTAATTAGTATCCTGTATATTAAGCTATAACCTGTGGGGTTTTTTTCTTTTTCACCAAACAGAAGAATTAATGTGTAATTAGTAAACAGTCAAACAAAGTACATTCTCCTACTGTTGGTTGACTCTATGTCCCAAATGACACTTAAAATACCTGTTACATATCTTTTTGTCCTTTTTTCAAGTTTTGAATGATTCTGAATATGATCTAAAAAATTTCTTAGACTAGATTAGAGAATTTTCTTTGGGTCTGAGGATTGTTTACGAATAATTGATGAAGTAAGCTTTATTTTAGTATACTTTGTAAGTTTTGCATTCCATTGTCAGACAACTGCCTAACAATCTTTAATATTGAGATATTAAATTAATTAATTTTGAGGAGAATAAATCATTTTAACTGGACATCAAAGAAAGGCAAAGGGTATTTTTGTATGCTTAATAAATTTAAAGTAATTTGCTGTGGAATAAACTCCCTATATTTTTTGTGTTCCCTAGGGTTTTCCTGGAGATATTGGGATTCCTGGACAAAATGGACCTGAAGGAGCAAAGGTAAAGAAAAAAACAGAAAAGAAAGGAAAATAAAAAAAGAAGAGCATGGTATCTATAGTTTTCTACTCTCAAATCTCTGTGAATGGGTAAAAAATACTTTAGAAATATCAGAACATTTCTGGATATTTTTGAGCTGTCTCAAGTGCATTTTAAAAAACCTTTTAGATCTTATTTCAAAATAATCAGGAAGTAGTTTGCATGTCTGGTTGTTTTTTTGGTGTCAAAAGACATACTTCTAGAGTAGAAGTATGTTTATACAGTCTCTTGGGTTCAGGTTATTGAAAAAGATTTTTCTGGTTTGGTCTAGGCTTAGATTAGGGTGACAGTATTTGCAAAGCACGTAAGTAACTGAAAATGGATTTCTTTTAAGAGGTGAAAAAAATTTAAAAAGCCAAAAATCTATAACATACACAAAATAAGTGAGAGTATTCTGACCACTAGAACCAATAACGGATTTAGGGCCTGTAAAATATCCACTTATTAATATAAAGAAAGCCTATGGAGTTCTAGAATTTATACATAGCACAAACTACCAGAAAAACCTGGTCATTTCTAACTTCCTTTACTGTTGCTGTGTGTATATACTAGATATTATCCACAGCAAAACTTTAAATACCAAGCTTTCCAAGCAGGCTGACATAGAATGAGCATTGTAAACAAATAAAGCGTTGTGAATAAAAAAACAGAATGATGAAACAGCCAGAAGTTTGGAGAACTGGCATGTTATGAAATATAGCTGCTACAGAAGGTTATTAGTGTGAGTAGAGAGGAAGTGTTAGGGGATGAAGCTGGAAAGGATATTAATATAGCTATATTTGTTAGTGTACTATAGTGGCAGGTCCTAAAATTCTATAGTAAATGTTTTGCAGACATCTCCTTTAATCTTCACACAGTTTTATGAGGTAGATATTACCCCTATTTTATATATAGTTATTCTCTCACAGTCACATAACTTTTCAAGTGACTAAGCCAGGATTCTAATCCAGACATAATTTCAAAGTCTGAGCTCTTAACCACTTAGTTTGGTGATTAAATTGTGGGAAATATTTAAGACCATGTTGAAGAGTCTCTCCGTCTTCCATGGGTATCATGAAGTAATCAATGATTTTTAAGGAGCAAAGCATTGTAGGTGATTCATGTTTTATAAAGATACCTCTTATATCAGCATGGAGGATAGTTTAACATGAAAGAAAATGAAGTCAAAGAGACATGAGCTAGAAAAAGCTGGAAAAGAAGTTATAAAGATCTGAAGTGTAATAGAACATTCATTCAATCAACAAATATTTACTGACTTCCTCTTACATGACATCCATTGTGCTAGACAAGGGCTACAAAAATGAAAAGTCCTGCTCCCTGTTTTCAAGAAACTTATAATCTAGAGGAGTATGTGTAGGAAATCCTTTATAATAACCATGTAAATAGATGTGGAAACAGTGGCTGACTTTATTTTTCTGGGCTCCAAAATCACTGCAGATGGTGACTGCAGCCATGTAATTAAAAGATGCTTGCTCCTTGGAAGGAAAGTTATGACCAATCTAGACAGCATATTAAAAAGCAGAGACATTACTTTGCCAGCAAAAGTCTGTCTAGTCAAGGCTATTGTTTTTCCAGTAGTCATGTATGGATGTGAGAGTTGGACTATAAAAAAAGCTGAGCGCTGAAGAATTGATGCTTTTAAACTGTGGTGTTGGAGAAGACTCTTGAGAGTCCCTTGGACTGCAAGGAGGTCCAACCAGTCCATCCTAAAGGAGGTCAGTCCTGGGTGTTCCTTGGAAGGACTGATGCTGAAGCTGAAACTCCAGTACTTTGGCCACCTGATGCGAAGAGCTGACTCATTGGAAAAGACCCTGATGCTGGGAAAGATTGAGGGCAGGAGGAGAAGGGGACGACAGAGGATGAGATGGTTGGATGGCATCACTGACACAATGGACATGGGTTTGGGTGAACTCCGGGAGTTGGTGATGGACAGGGAGGCCTGGCGTGCTGCGGTTCATGGGGTCGCAAAGAGTCAGACATGCCTGAGCAACTGAACTGAATTGAAATAGCATGTAATATGTGATACTGTGTGAGTACAGGGTCAGGGGACTCAGATTGTACCACTTGAGCTGACATAATGAATGAATAGGAATTTGCAGACAAGTATGCATGCATGGCATTATATATAAGAGATGTTTGGCATTCAAGAAAGGGAAACTTGTGAGAAGATGAAGGTGCAGCATTTGAAACATATTGTAATTAAAAGTTATTCACTGTTTATGTGAAGTTCAAATTAACTGAATGTACTGTGTGTTATCTGGCAACACTACTGGCCACCTGTCAACTCCACCCATATATATACAACCGTATTTCCTCCTCCCTTTCTGTCTCTATAGAAGAGGTATTCCTCCCCCTCCTCAGTATGCAAGATTCATACACATTTTATATCAAACCCTCTCCTGGCTCCTGAATGACTTCATGCCATCAATTATCACCTTTATCCTAATCTCTACTGTGACTCAAATTTCTCCACTTTTCCCTTGAAACCGTTTTCACTGCTAATGTTTTAGTTTAGGCCCTATTTATTCTTCTCCAAAACTAGTGTAGTTCAGTTCAGTCACTCAGTCGTTTCCGAATCTTTGTGACCCCATAGACTGCAGCACGCCAGGCTTCCCAACTTGCTCAAACTCATGTCCATCAAGCTGGTGATGCCATCCAACCATCTCATCCTCTGTTGTTCCCTTCTCCTCCTGTCTTCAGTCCTTCCCAGATTCAGGGTCTTTTCCAATGAGTCAGATCTTCGCATCAGATGGCCAAAGTATTGAAGCTTCAGCATCAGTCCTTCCAAAGAATATTCAGGTCTGATCTCCTTTAGGATTGACTGGCTTGATCTCCTTGCAGTCCAAGGGACTCTCAAGAGTCCTCCAACACCACAGTTCAAAAGCATCAATTCTTCGGCGCTCAGCTTTCTTTATGGTCCAACTCACATCCATGTATGGCTTCTGGAAAAACCATAGCTTTGACTAGACAGACCTTTGTCAGCAAAGTTATGTCTCTAATTTTTAATATGCTGTCTCGGTTGGTCATAGCTTTTCTTCTAGGAAGCATATGTCTTTTAATTTCATGGCTGCAGTCACCATCTGCAGTGATTTTGGAGCCCAAGAAAATTGTCACTGTTTTCCGTGTTTCCCCATCTATTGCCATGAAGTGATGGGACCAAATGCCATGATCTTAGTTTTTTTAATGTTGAGTTTTAAGGCAGCTTTTTCACTCTCCTCTTTCACTCTCAGCAAAAGGCTCTTATATTTTAAATATAGCAGTGCATACTTGTCTGTCCCAAACTCACAATCTATCCTTCCACTGCACCTTTCCCCACTGGTAACCATAAGTTCATCCTCTTAAGTTTGTGAGTCTGTTTCTGTTTTGTATCATTTTATTAGATTCCACATATAACTGATATCATATGATATTTGTCTTTCTCTGACTAACTTCATTTAGTATGATAGTCTCCAGGTCCATCCATGTTGCTGCAAATTGTATTATCTCATTCTTTCCAATGGCTGTCATATTCCACTGTATACACATATCACCTCTCCTATATTATCTGGACTTCCCTGATAGCTCAGTTGGTAAAGAATCCATGTGCAATGCAGGAGACCCTGGTTCAATTCCTGGGTCGGGAAGATCCGCTGGAGAAGGAATAGGCTACTCACTCCAGTGTTCTTGGGCTTCCCTTGTGGCTCAGCTAGTAAAGAATCTGCCTTCAATGCAGGAGACCTGGGTTCAATCACTGGGTTGGGAAGATTCTCCTGGAGAAGGGAAAGGCTGTCTACTCAAGTATTCTGGCCTCGAGAATTCCATAGACTGCATAGTCCATGGGATCACAGAGTTGAATGACTTTCACTTTCTCCTTTATCTAGTCCACTGTCCATGGACATTTAGATTGCTTCCATGTCCTTGCTATTTTTTTTTAATTTATTTATTTTTAGTTGAAGGATAATTGCTTTACAGTATTGTGTTCATTTCTACCAAACATCAACATGAGTCAGACATAGGTATACCCATGTCCCCTCCCACCTGAAAACATGTCCTGGCTACTGTATGCTGCAGTGAACATTGGGGCACATGTGTCTTTTTGAATTATGATTTTCTCCAGATGTGTGCCCAGGAGTGGGATTGCTGGATCATGTGGTAGCTGTATTTTTAATTTCTTGAGGAACTGTCATACTGTTCTCCACTGTGGCTGAAACAATTTTCATTACCAAACAGTGTAGAAGGATTCCCGTTTCTACACACCTCCAGCATTGTTTGCAGGCTTTTTGTTGATGGTCCTTCTGACTAGTGGAAGGTGTTGTCTCATTGCAGTTTCGATTTGCATTTCTCTAATAATTAACAATATTGAGCATATTTGCATGTGTCTTGGCCATCTGTATGTCTCATTTGGTTACATGTCTGTTTAGATCTTCTGTCCATCTTTTGATTTAGTTTTTTTTTTTTTTTTTTTTTAATTGAGCTGCGTGCGTTGTTTGTAAATTTTGGAGGTTAATCACTTATTGGTCTCTTTGCAAATATTTGCTCACATTCTGTGGGTTGTCTTTTTGGTTTTGTTTATGGTTTCCTTTGCTGTGTAAAAGTTTTTGAGTTTAATTAGGTCTCCCTTGTTTATTTTTGTTTTTATTCACATTACTCTAGGAGACAAAAAATATGCTACTGAAATTTATGTCAAAGAATAATCGTCCTATGTTCTAAGAGTTTTATAGTATCCAATCATACATTTAGGTCTTCATTTTGAGTTTATTTTTTTTGTATGGTGTCAAAGAATGTTCTAATTTCATTTTTTTTACACACAGCTCTCCTATTTTTCCGACACCACTTATTGAAGATACTGTCTTTTCTCCATTGTATATTCTTGCCACCTTTGTTGTAGATTAGATGACCGTAGGTGTGTGGGTTTATTTCTGGACTTTTGTACCCTTCTGTCGATGGATGTTTCTGTTCTTGTGACTGTAGCTGTTTAGTATAGTCTGAATTTGGGGAATGTGATTCTTCCAGCTCTGTTTGTCTTTCTCAAGATTGCTTTGACTATTCAGGGTGTTCTGTGTCTCCCTACAGATTTTAAGATTTTTGTTGTAGTTCTGTGAAAAATGTCATTGGTAATTTGATAGGGATTGCACTGAATCTGTAGATTGCCTTGATAGTGTAGTCATTTTGACAATGTTATTCTTCCAATCCAAAAACATTTCTATTTTTACATCTGTTTGTGTCATCTTCACTTTCATCAGCATCTTACAGTTTTTGGAGTACAGATCTTTTGCCTCCTTACATGGGTTTATTCCTGGGTATTTTATCCTTTTTGTTGCAGTGGTAAGTGGGATTGTCTTATTAATTTTTCTTTCTGATTCTTCATTGTTACAGTATAGAAATAGAAGAGATTTCTGTGTATTAATTTTGTATACTGCAACTTTGCCGAATTCATCGATGAGCTCTAGTAGTTTTCTGGTAGCATCTTTAGAATTTTCTGTGTCGTATTACGTCATCTGCAAACAGTAACCATTTTACTTCTTCTTTTCTAGTTTAGATTCCCTTCATTATTTTCCTTCTCTAATGGCCATGGCTAGGACTTCCAAAACTAAGTTGGTTAAAAGTGGTGAGAGCAGAAATCCTTGTCTTGTTCCTGATTTTAGAGGAAATGCTTTCAGCTTTTCACAGCTGAGTATGATTTATCTGTAGTTTTGTCATATGTGGCCTTTATTATGTTGAGGGATGGTCTCTTTATGCCCACTTTCTAGAGAGGGTTTTTTTAATCATAAATGGATGTTGAATTTTTTCAATGGCTTTTTCTGCATCTATTGAGATGGTGATATGGTGTTGCAATTTGTTGATGTGGTGTATCATACTGATTGATTTGCACATATTGAGAAATCCTTGCACCCCTGGATTAAATCTAAGTTGATCATGGTGTATGGTCCTTTTAATGTAACACTTTTTATTTTATATGTAGTAGTTTGTACCTCTTAATTCCCACTCCATCTTGCCCTCAACTCCTTAATTTAATGTTTTAAGTTATGCATATCATACTAGGTGAAGAACACAGGATAGCTTTATAAATCCTCTTCAGTTTGTAAATTGTGTTTCTCTTAAATTTTCATTAGGAAAAATGTGAGAACTTAAGAAAGCCAGTTGACCTCCTGAATACTATTATAATACTAATCTTTAAAACTTCCTTCTTGTTACTTTCTTCAGTTTTAAAATTACAATATTTAAAAATGTGACAGAGACCTTAAGGCTAGACATTTTAATGAATATTAATGGTTGAATTTCCAGTGAGTAGTAATTACTTTTTGGATAACTTTATCTAAATTTTTTCAATAGTATGAGTTACTGTCTCATTAGCACCAACATTATGAGACTAATTGTTTTTCTATACATCACTGAATTTTAATATCTTAGATGATTTAATCAAGAGAACCAAAAAATTTTAAAAGAAGAAGAGTATGATTTTATGCTTTCTAGGTTGGGAAGGGTCTGCTTTTGTCTCCTTTTTTCATCTTTCCAATGTGCCTTGAAATTGTTCTAGAAATTCTAAAATTGGAAAGATAGAGCCATACATATGGACCCTATTCACATGATGTGTTTCTTAGGTTGTATACATTATGTCATGGAAACATCTTAAAACTTTTTATTTTCATATATATATCTTACTTGGAAAGTGAGGACAATATAAATTATTAAAGTTCTGTTTAGGCTATATAAATTAGTCATCAAGAAAACTATGTGTACTCTATTTGAAATACATGGTTATCCTATTTGCCAACAAAATGTGTTCCTTCCAGAGCAATTTGGCACAGCTCTAACAGAAGCCTTTTATTTTCTCCTCATTTTCTGCCAGTTGAATAAAAACCTCAAACTAACATTGGAAACTTGTGTTAATTATGGTTCCATCCATTGTGGGATTGTGTGTGTATGTATGTGTGTATATAGTTACAAAACATACTTCAGGAAGCCTTCTTGAGAGCTTCCCAATTTGGCAACTGCTTTCAAGCATTCCATAACATTAGCAAAACCACATCCCTTGCTGCTTACTGCAGAAAGTGAGTACCCAGTAAATATTCTCTGTTCTTCAGTAAACAGAGGAATGACTCATTTGTTGCCATAATGGTTTGTGTTGTTACTTTGGCTATGGAATTAAGGGTGCTAAAAACTGGCTGTTCTTGTCTGTTGTTAAGTCTTGTCTTGTCTTGTCTGTTAAGTTTTTAGAAAAGTCCTATTTGTGAGGTTATGTTACAGAATATATGGAAATTGTTTTTTACCCTGAATTATTAAAGTATGTTAAATGCTTACCTGTATATAGGTGATCTAACTTGCATTCCTAAATAGTTCTCTGAGATCACAGCAACCCCACCCTGAATAGGCACATTCCAAAGTCAAGATTTTGTACATAGACTTCCTATTTTAACCATTTGATTTTCCAGGCAGCATTTAGTCAGCTGAGAAGTATTTATTGAATTTGTACAATGGGCAATGGACTTTGTTAAGCAATTACTTGAAAATAAGATTAAAACTAAAAAGAAAATCTATGACAAATCTAGACACCATATTAAAAAGCAGAAACATTACTTTGTGACAAAGGTCCATGTAGTAAAAGCTATTTCCAGTAGTCATGTATAGATGTGAGAGTTGGGCCAAAAAGAAAGCTGAGAACCAAAGAACTGATGCTTTTCAACTGTGGTGATGGAAAAGACTCTTGAGAGTGCCTTGATCAGCAAGGAGATCCAGCCAGTCCATCCTAAGGGAAATTAGTCCTGAATATTCATTGGAATGACTGATGCTGACTCTGAAACTCCAGTACTTTGGCCACCTAATGCAAAGAGCTGACTCACTGGAAAAGACCCTGATGCTGGGAAAGATTGAAGGCAGGAGGAAAAGGGTACGACAGAGGATGAGATAGTTGGATGGCATCACCGACTTGATGGACATGAGTTTGAACAAGCACCGGGAGTTGGTGATGGACAGGGATTTTTAAGTATGTAGTACAGTATTAACTGTATGCATATTTTTGCACAGCAGAACTCTAGAATGTTTTCACCTTGCACCACTGAAACTTTGTACCCATTTAACAGCAACTCCAATTTCTACCTCCCACAAACCCTACAACCATCATTCTTTCTGTTTCTATGAGTCTGACTGGGCTTCCCTGATGGCTCAGACAATAGAGAATCTACCTTAGATACTTCATATAATTAGAATTATGCAATATTTGTCTTTCTGGGACTGGCATATTTCACTTAGCATAATGTCTTCAGGATTCATCCATATTATGGCCTATGTCAGAATTTCACTGTTTTTGAAGGCTGCATGAAAATAGTCCCTTATACAATAGTTTAAAAATCCACATTTTGTCTATCCACTCATACATCAATGAACATTAACATTGTTCCACTTACGGGCATCAGTTCAGTTCAATCAGTTGTGTCCAACTCTTTGCAACCCCATGGACTGCCGCACACCAGGCTTCCCTGTCCATCACCAGCTTCGGGGGCTTGCTCAAACTCATGTCCATTGAGTCAGTGATGCCATCCAACCATCCCATCCTTTATCATCCCCTTCTCCTCCTGCCTTCAATCTTTCCCAGATTCAGGGTCTTTTCCAATGAGTCAGTTCTTCACATCAGGTGGCCAAAGTATTGAAATTTGAGCTTCCAATGAACATTCAGGACTAATTTCCTTTAGGATTGACTGGTTTGATCCCCTTGCACTCCAAGGGACTCTCAAGAGTCTTCTCCAAAACCACAGTTCAGAACCATCAATTCTTCAGTGCTCAGCTTTCTTTGTGGTCCAACTCTCACATCCATACATTACTACTGGAAAAACCATAACTTTGACTAGACGGACCTTAGTCAGCAAAGTAATGTCTCTGCTTTTAAAATGCTATCTAGGTTTATCGTAGATTTTCTTCCAAGGAACAAGTGTGTTTTATTTTCATGACTGCAGTCACCATCTGTAGTGACTTTGGAGCCCAAAAAAATAAAGTCTGAAAAAAAAAAAGTCTGTCACTGTTTCCATTGTTTCCCCATCTACTTGCCATGAAATGATGGGACCAGATGCCATGATCTCCATTTTTTGAATGTTCAGTCTTAAGACAAGTTTTTCACTTTCCTCTTTCACTTTCATCAAGAGGCTCTTTAGTTCACTTTCTGCCATAAGGGTGGTGCCATCTGCATATCTGAGGTTACTGATATTTCTCCCAGCAATCTTGATTACAGCTTGTGCTTCATCCAGCCTGGCATTTTGCATGACGTACTCTGCATATACATTAAATAAGCAGGATGACAGTATATAGCCTTGATGTACTCCTTTCCTGATTTGGAACCAGTCTGTTGTTCCATGTCCAATTCTAACTATTGCTTCTTTTTTTTTTCATTTATTTTTATTAGTTGGAGGCTCAGGAGACAGGTAAGGTGGTCTGGTATTCCCACCTCTTTCAGAATTTTCCAGTTTGTCATGATCCACACAGTCAAAGGCTTTGGCATAGTCAATAAAGCAGAAGTAGATGCTTTTCTGGAACTCTCTTGCTTTTTTGATGATCCAGTGGATGTTGGCAATTTGATCTCTGTCTCCTCTGCCTTTTCTAAATCCAGCTTGAACATCTGAAAGTTTACAGTTCACATACTGATGAAGCCTGTCTTGGAGAAATTGAGCATTACTTTGCCAGCCTGTGAGAAGAATGCAATTGTGCAGTAGTTTGAACGTTCTTTGGCATTGTCTTTCTTTGGGATTGGAATGAAAACTGACCTTTTCCAGTCCTATGGCCACTGCTGAGTTGTCCAAATTTGCTGGCATACTGAGTGCAGCACTTTTACAGTATCATCTTTTAGGATTTGAAATTGCTCAACTGGAATTCCATCACCTCCAATGGCTTTGTTCGTAGTAATGGTTCCTAAGGCCCACTTGAATTCACATTCTAGGATGTCTGGTTCTAGGTGAGTAATCACACCGTCATGGTTATCTGGGTCATGAAGATCTTTTTTGTATAGTTCTTCTGTGTATTCTTGCCACCTCTTCTTAATATCTTCTGCTTGTGTTAGCTCCATACCATTTCTGTCCTTTATTGTACCCATCTTTTCATGAAATAGTCCCTTGGTATCTCTAATTTTCTTGAAGAGATCTCTAGTGTTTCCCATTCTGTTGTTTTCCTCAATTTTTGCATTGATCACTGAGGAAGGCCTTCTTATCTCTCCTTGCTATTCTTTCGAACTCTGCATTCAAATGGGTTTATCTTTTCTCCTTTGCCTTTCACTTCTCTTCTTTTCGCAGCTATTTGTAAGGCCTCCTCAGACAAGCATTTTGCCTTTTTCCATTTCTTTTTCTTGCAGATGGTCTTTATCACTTCCTCCTATACAGTGTCACAAACCTCCGTCCACACTTCTTCAGGCACTCTGTCTATCAGATCTAATCCCTTGAATCTGTTTGTTACTTCCACTGCATAATCGTAAGGGATTTGACTTAGGTCTTACCTGCATGATCTAGTGGTTTTCCGTACTTTCTTCAATTTAAGTCTGTATTTGGCAATAAGGAGTTCATGATCTTAACCACAGTCAGCTCCCAGTCTTGTTTTTGCTGACAGTGTAGAGCTTCTTCATCTCTGACTGAAAAGAATATAATCAATCTGATTTCGGTATTTACCATTCAATGACATCCATGTATAAAATCATCTCTTGTGTTGTTGGAAGAGAGTGTTTGCTATGACCAGTGTGTTCTCTTGGCAAAACTCTGTTAGCCTTTGCCCTGCTTCATTTTGTACTCCAAAGCCAAACTTGCTTGTTACTTCAGATATCTCTTGACTTCTTACTTTTGCATTCCAGTCCCCTATAATGAAAAGGACATCTTTTTTGGCTGTTAGTTCTAGAAAGTCTTGTAGGTCTTCATCGAACCATTCAACTTCAGCTTCTTCAGCATTGGTGTTTGGGGCATAGTCTTAGATTACTGTGATGTTGAATGATTTGCCTTGGAAATGAACCGAGGTCATTCTGTCGTTTTTGAGATTGTACCCAAGTCCTGCATTATGAACTTTCTTTTGCTGACCATGAGGGCTACTCCATTACTTTTAAGGGATTCTTGCCCAATTAGTAGATATAATGGTCATCTGAATTAAATTCTTCCATTCTAGTCCATTTTAGTTCCCTGATTCCTAAAATGTCGATGCTCACTCTTGCCATCTCCTGTTTGACCACTTACAGTTTGCTGTGATTCATGGATCTAACATTCCAGGTTCCTATGCACTATTGTTCTTATAGCATTGGACTTTACTTCCATCACCAGTCATATCCACAACTGGGAGTTGTTTTTACTTTGGCTCCATCTCTTCATTCTTTCTGGAATTATTTCTCCACTTTTCTCCAGTAGCATATTGAGTACCTTCCAATCTGGTGAGTTCATTTTTCAGAGTCCTATCTTTTTGCCTTTTCATACTGTTCATGTGGTTCTCCAGACAAGAATACTTGCCATTGATCTATATCTGTTTTTTTTCTCATATTAAACTGTTTTGATTATTTTAGCTTGGTAATATATTTTAAAATCAAGAAGTGTGAGGCCTTCAGCTTTGTTACTGTTCCTCAAAGTTGTTGTAGATATTCACAGGCCTTTTTAGTTCCATATGAATTATAGAATTTTTTTTTCCTACCTACATAAAATTCCACTGGAATCTTGCTAAGGATTGCTTTGAATCTGTTGGTTGGATGGTATGGACATTTTAAAAATGTTAAGCCTTCCAATCCATGAGTATGGAATGTCCCTTCGTTGTTTGTGTCTTTTTAAATTTCTGTCAGTAGTGTTTTGTAGTGGACTCTCTTTCCATTTATTTGTGTCCTTTTAAATTTCTTTCATCAGTGTATTTTCAGTGGATAGGTCTTTGACCTTCCTGATTAAATTTATCCCTATGTGTTTTATTCTTTTTGGGTGCAATTGTAAATGGGATTATTTTGTTCATTTCACTGTTTTTTGGTTTGTGATGTATAGAATTGCAGCAGATATCTGTTTATTGATTTTGCATCCTGCAACTCTACTGAATTCATCTATTAATTCTAATAATTTTGGTGGTATCTTTTTGAATTTATATATATATACACTTATATATATATATCATGCTGTGCTTAGTCACTCAGTCATGTCTGACTTTTTGCAACCCCATGGACTATAGCCCAACAGGGTCCTCTGTCCATGGAGATTCTCCAGACAAGAATACTGGTGTGTTGCCATGCCCTCTTCCAGGGGATCTTCCCAACCCAGGGATCGAACCCAGGTCTCTGCATTGCAGGCAGATTCTTTACCATCTGAGCCACCAGGGCAGTCCTATTACCTGCAAATAGTGACAGTTTTACTTTTTCATTTCTAATTTGGATGCCTTTGATTTATTTCTATTTTTTGGCTGACTGCTATGGCTCAGACTTTCAATTCTATGTTGATTAGAAGTGGCAGAAGTGGGCATCTTTTATTGCTTCTAATCTTAGATAAAACATCTTTCAGCTTTTCACTGTTGCTTATGAAGGTAGCTGCATGTTTGTCATATATGGACTTTTATGTTGAGGCACATTCTCTCTATACTCATTTCTTTTTTAAAATCATAAGTGGATTTTAATTTTGTCAAATGCTTTTTTACATCTATTGAGATGATCATGTGAGTTTTGTTTCATTTTGTTAATGTGGTTTATCACCTTGATTGATTTCATGCTGTTGATTTCATTCAACAGAAATGTTGAATATTCCTTATATCCCTAGAATAAATCCCATGTGGTCTTTGTGTATGATACTTTTAATGTGCTTTAAAAAAAAATTATAATACTGTGCTTTAGGGAGACTGTGTCTGTGTGCACCCACTTGTGCTATAAAGGTGTAGGGAAATTTCAAAAATGGTGCTCATCAGCACTTCAGTCCCGAAGTCCCAACTCATACCTGCCTCACTAGCAGTCACTTTAAGATTAGTAAATAAGTCTTCACACAAGTCCACTTCTCTAGCTACTGCTTTTGCAGTGGGTCCCAGAAAGTGTGAAACCATGCATGAGTCCTTCTAAAGGAGTATATCAGATTCCACAGCCCCCAGTTCCCTTGGATTAAGCCCCGTTGAGTTTTGAAAGCCAGATTTTGGGGGCCCTTATTTTTTTAGTGCTGGTATTGAGGTTTGGCATAAACCCCTTATATCTTGGAGTATCTCCAAACCTTTGAGATCCCTCTCTATGGGGGTTGCTTATTGGAGGTGAATTTTTTATAAAACCACATGTCTACCTCTCCTTCTTATCTCAGTGAGGCTTTTTTTATCCTCTGTTGTGGGGAAGCTGTGTAGCTAGTCCTTTTTCAGTGGTAATTGTTCTAAATGTAGTTGTAGATTTGGTATGTCCATGGAAGAAGGTGCCATCTTGTACTACCCCACAATTGCTAGTTTCTTTCAAGGACTTTCACATCTATTTTCATTAAAGATATTGGCCACTGATTTTATGTTCTAGTAGTATCTTTATTTGGTTTGGTATCAGGGTAAAGCTGGCCTCATAAAATGACTTTGAAAATATTACCTCTTCAACTTTTCTGGAAGAATTTCAGAAGGATTTACATTAATTCTTTTTTAAATGTTTGGTAGACTTCTCCAGGGAAACCATCCTAGGTTTTTTATTTACTGGGAGGTTTTGATTAATGATTCAGTCTCCTTGCTAGTTATAGTTATGTTCAGATTTTCTCTTTCTTCATGATTCAGTTTTGGTAGGTTGTGTATTTCTAGGAATTTTACCTGTTTTTTCTATGTTATCCAATTTGTTACTGATATTAGTCTCTTGTGATCCTTTTTATTTGTCATGTAGTCAGTGATGCAGAAGTAGATATTTTTTGGAATTCCCTTGCTTTTTGTATGATCCAACTTATTTTGGCAATTTGATCTCTGATTCCTCTGCTTTTTCTAAATTCAGTTCGTACATCTGGAATGGAAGTTCTTAGTTCACATACTGTTGAAGCCTGGCTTGGAGAATTTTGAGCATTACTTTGCTAGCATGTGAGATGAGTGTAATTGTGTGGTAGTTAGAACCTTCTTTGGCGTTGACTTTCTTTGGAGTTGGAATGAAAACTGACCTTTTTCAATCCTGTGGATACTGCTGCCCTTTCCAAATTTGTTGGCATATTGAGTACAGCACTTTCACAGCATCATCTTTTAGCATTTGAAATAGCTCAGCTGGAATTCCATAACCTCCACTAGCTTTGTTCATAGTAATGCTTCGTAAGGCCCACTTCAGTGTGTACTCCAGGATGTCTGGTTCTAGGCACACCATCATGATTATCTGGGTCATTAACACCTTTTTCATGTAGTTCTCTGTGTATTCTTGCCACTTCTTCTTAATCTCTTTTGCTTCTGTTAGGTCCTTGTTGATTCTGTCCTTTATTGTGCCCATCTTTGCATGAAAAGATGCAATTTTCATGAAGAGATTGCTAGTCTTTCCCATTGTAATGTTTTCCTCTATTTCTTTGCATTGTTCACTTAAGATTTTTTATCTCTTCTTGCTATTCTCTGGAACTCTGCATTCAGCTGGGTATATTCTTCCTTTCTCCTTTGCATTTTGTTTCTCTTCTTTTCTCACCTATCTGTAAGGCCTCCTCAGATAGCCACTTTGCATTCTTCCATTTCTTTTTCTTGAGGATGGTTTGGTCACCACTATCTGTGTACCTAAATGTTACAAATCTCTGTCCATAGTTCTTGAAGGTACTCTGTCTGCCAGATCTAATCCCTTGAATCTATTGTCACCTCCACTATATAAGGGATTCGATTTAGGTCATACCCAAATGTAGTCATGTAGTCATGTATAGATATGAGAGTTGGAACATAAAGAAGGTAGAGCACCAAAGAATTGATGCTTTTGTACTGTGGTGCTAGAAAAGACTCTTGAGAGTCCCTTGGACAGCAAGGAGATCAAACCAGACAATTCTAAAGGAAATCAACCCTGAATATTCATTGGAAGGACTGATGCTGAAGCTGAAGCTCTAATACTTTGGCCACCTGATGAAAAGAGCTGCCTTATTGGAAAAGCCCCTGATGCTGGGAAATATTGAAGGCAGAAGGAGAAGAGGGCTACAGAGGATGAGATGGGTGGATAGCATGACTGACTCAGTGGACAGGAACTTGGACAACCTCCAGGAGATGTTAAGGGGACAGGGCGGCATGGTGTGCTGCAGTCCATGTGGTTGCAGAGAGTTGGACATGACTTGGCGACTGAGCAATAGCAACAATACCTGAATGGTCTAGTGGTTTTCCCTTCTTTCGTCAAGTTAAGCTTTAATTTTGCAATGAGAAGCTGATGATCTGAGCCACAGTCACAGTCAGCTCCAGGTCTTGTTTTTGGCGGATGAATAGAGCTTCTCCATCTTCGGATGCCAAGAATATAGTCAGTCTGATTTTGGTATTGACCATCTGGTGATGTCCGTATGTGGAGGTGCCTCTTTTATTGTTGGAAGAGAGTGTTTGCTATGACCAGTGTGTTCTCTTGGCAAAACTCTGTTAGCCTTTGCCCTGCTTCATTTTGCACTCCAAGGCCAAACTTGCTTGTCACTCCTGGTATCTCTTGACTTCCAACTTTTGCATTCCAGTCCCCTATGATGAAAAGGACATCTTTTTTTGGTGTTAGCTCTGGAAGATCTGGTAGGTCTTCATAGAACCGTTCAGCTTCTTCAGCATTAGTGGTTAGCGCATAGTCTTGGATTACTGTGATGTCATATGATTTGCCTTGGAAGTGAAACGAGATCATTCTGTTGTTTTTGAGGTTGCACCCAAGTCCTGCCTTATGAACTTTCTTTTGTTGACCATGAGGGCTATTCCATTTCTTCTAAGGGATTCTTGCCCACGGTAGTAGATATAATGATCATCTGAATTAAATTTGCCCATTCCTGTCCGTTTTAGTTGACAGATTCCTAAGATGTTGTTCACTCTTGCCATCTCCTGTTTGACCTTATCCAATTTACTTTGATTCATAGATCTAACATTCCAGGTTCCTATGCGATACTGTTGTTTACAGAGTGGGACTTTTCTTTCACTACCAGACATATCCACATCTTAGTGTTATTACACTTTGGCTCAGTTTCTTCATTCTTTCTGGACCCATTTCTCCTGTCTTCCCTAGTAGCATATTGGACACCTATCCACCTGAGAGGGGGGGTGTCTCATCTTCCAGTGTCGTATCTTTTTTCCTTTTTTACTGTTTGTGGGATTCTTCAGGCAAGAATGCTGAAGTAATTTGCCATTCCTTCTTCCAGTAGACCGCGTTTTGTCAGAACTCTTCACCATGACCCATCTGTCTTGGGTGGCTCTGCACAGCATGCCTCGTAGCTTCATTGAGTTATACAAGGCTGTGATCCATGTGATTATCACATGGTTATTGGTTAGCTTTCTGTGATTGTGGTTTTCATTCTGGAGACTGTGGGATTACAGTTTTTGCTTCTTCTGTCTGCGCTCTGATGAATGAGAATAAGAGGCTTATGCAAGCTTTCTGATTGGAGAGACTGGCTGTGAGGAAAACTGGGTCTTCCTCTGGTGGACAGGGCATGCTCGGTAAATCTTTAATCCAATTGTCTACTGATGGGTGAGGCTTTGTTCCCTCCCTGTCATCATCTATGTCTATACTCATATTTATTTTGCTTGTTTTAGAAATTAATATAAGTGAAATCATACTACATACATACTTCAGTTACTTTCTTCTTTCACTCAATCTTATCTTTTCAGCTTATTCTAAGTTGGTTAATTATAGCATGTTTATTTTCACTATATAGTAACTCACTATATAGATATACTACACTTTTTTAATTGATAGAACTATTGATATCTTTTCTGGCAGATATCTTTTAGGTTTCATCAATCTTTCATATATGCTTGTAAACACTGTGTAAACTCTAATTTGGGGTTTCCATTTTCTGTATTTAGCCATTAGATGGTGAAGGGCAGGGAAGCCTGGCCTGCTGCCACCCATGGGGTCGCAAAGAGTCGAACATGACTGAGTGCCTGAACAAGAACGACATTAGATCATGTTTATTAATTTTTCAGTTTAAGTCTTTTCTGTTTCTACTAATTTTTATCAGCTTGATTGACCTACCAATTTCTGGAAGAGATGTGTTAAAATTTCCCTCTCTAATAGTGGATTCCTCAATTCATCTTTATCAGTTTTAATGTACATATTTAGAAGTTGTGTTACTCAATGCATAAAAATTCTGGTTTCTCTCTTCCTAATGAACATAGCCTTTTGTCATTATCGAATGACCCTCTTAATGCTAATAATCTATTTTACCCTAAAATCTATTAGCTCTAGAGTTTAAAGTGTTAGTCATTCAGCTGTGTCTGACTCTTTGTGACCCCATGGACTATAGCCCACCAGGCACCTCTTTCCAAGGAATTCTTCAGCAAGAGTACTACAGTGGGTTACCATTTCCTTTTCCAGGGGATCTTCCCAACCCGGGGATGAACCCCCGTCTCTTGCATTGCAGGCAGATTCTTTATCATCTGAGCCACCTACCTCAGCTATTTTGTGGCTGGTATATTGCTTGCATATATCCTCCTATTTTTTAAATTTAATTTTTCTCATTTTTATGTTTTAGAGGTGTTTCTTATAAACAGCCTGTAACTAGTTGTTCCCCTTTAATTCAACTTTTATTCCTTTAAGATTATTGAAGAGGAAGGAAAAAGGAACCTGGGCTTATTTGCCTCCCTGAAAGGGTTTTTTTGAGGGGTTTTAGTCAGGGTGCCACTTTCATAGGCTAAATAGCTGCAGTGAGAAAATAGCAAAATCAAGTTCTCTTGGATCACTTAGCCCCTCTTCTGGGTTTGGAGCTAAGTTTTTAAAATATATTCTCCAATGTAAAATGCATCTTAATCAATGCCTTTTGAGACCCCACATTTGTTGGTAAGTTTTTGGTGTGAACTTATTTTTAGATACATGTTTTTGTTAACCTATCATAATTCAATATGAAGTTATTTGCACATCCTAAAAAATTTCTGATCCCCCCCAGAAAAGTTTTTGCTCCTTCATCTAAGTCCCCTTTTCCACTTTGCTAATACTTCTGTTCCATTACAACTCTTACTCTAGTTTTTATTTTAAAGTGCCTTCTCCCATAGTAAATTATTAATTCATTGAGAATAAAGAGTCTATCTTATTCATATTTGTATAGTTCAGGACTACTATTGTGCTTTTTATTGGACCTTACACGTAGTAGAAAATTAATAAAATGTTGAAAAAATGAACGTATGAGTAAATAACTAAACATTCACTATTCTGTGATGGAATTTAAATATCATAACATTCTGACCTTTAGTCTGAACATTAAAACCTTAGAGTTCTAGAAGACCATTTTAGATGTTGAGAGTTAGAAGTCACTGTATCAGTCAGGATTCTTTGATTGTAAATAATGAAAACTCAACTAAAATATGGTTGTATATGAGAAGTTTAGGAATTCAAACACAACTACACCCAGACCCCCAAGGATATCCTTAGAACCCAATCACTTCATTTATTAATTCTTTGATTTCCTTCTCAGATTCTCTCCCCTTCTTGGTTTCCTTCTGTTTAGGTTTACATCATCCTTAATGCTATTCTATCTTTCCAATTGTTCCACCGTAAGCCAAACATTTCTTTAGTTGGACTAACTTGGGTTTCTGCCTCATTACTGAGCCAACAACTGTTTCTAGGCATGTGGATTATGCTGATTTAGGTCCTTATCACATATCCATCCTTAAATTTAGTCAAGGGTACAGTCCCCTCCCCTCAAACTACATGAGGAAAGACTACTTCATTAAGCAAAATTAGGATGCTTTTGCCTAAAAAAAGATGAATATATAGAACAGTATACGTTCATTTCAATAATCCATCTCTTCCTATTAAAAATAAGGAAGGTGAGCAAAACAGCTAGGTTATTGCCTAAACTCACGTAGTTTCTTAAATAGTGCTTATGTACAAAATAAGCCTGTGATGATATATTATAGACTTTTAAGCTTGAGCAGTTTTTCATTTTTGATTGTGTTTAGAACATAGCAATGATAAACCAAGATATATCATGAAGGAAAGATTCTCATGCAGTTTATCACTCTCCTCCATTCCAAACCAAAAACCAGTCAAGTAGGTAGATCTACTATTTGGCATAGTTATTTGTTACAGCTAAAAATTAGATTAAACCTTTTAATGGTTATAGGCTTACTGAAAGCAATAATGCAAAATGTAGCTTTTAAAAAAGAGTTACTTAAAAATTTGGCTCATTGCCTAGTTAGAGGAACAGAACAAAACAAGAAAAATGTTGCCATGTTAAATAAGTGATATATAATATTTCCTGAAATAGGAAGATTTTTGTTTTGGTTACTGGATGAATTGTTATTCAAAGAGCATTTGACTTTTAACAGCATGCATTTAGATTAACAAAAGATGTATTTTAATCTTAAAATTCATGATTGTGTTCAGATAGTTACTTTTTCCTGCAAATTGTCCTCTCTTTTTTACTAGCTTGTATCAAGAAAGGAAGTAAGTTGAAGAACATTTCATATGAATAATGTGCTCCAGACTTTGCTAGTCTCTAAACAGATGTTAAAACACTATATATCTTCTCCATCTGTTTTCAGACTTTGTGGACACTCTATTATACACCAGTATTTACTGTACTAGTATCAGATTAACAATTGGGCCTATTGCTTTAATTCTAGGAGTACTTTTTATGAACAATGGTCCAGGTGAAGAATGACATACTGTGAGCAGATTATATGAATATTAGCATATTGTTTAAAAATAAGTTTATCATGTTTTCCAAGTTTTTGGATAACATGCAGTTTTCTGCTTATTTATCCTCCAAATCGCTTTGATAATTTCCCAATGAGAAATGAATGGTATCAAATATTGCACATCTGAGCCTAATGCTTAATGAAAAAGTATTAACAGAATTACTTTGTGTCCTTATGTTGCTTTTACAGGGATTCATTGGGAACAGAGGGCCTTCTGGACCTCCTGGTCTCAAAGGAACTCAGGTATGGAGAAAATAAATATCCAGTCAGCAATTCTTTAAATTCAGATTTTTCTTTTTTATTTTTCATGGGACTTTAGTTTTGGCTCAAAGAAAACTGCATTAGATGGACAATTTTTTACCATTGAGGATTTCAAGTTACCGTTTTGTATTGGCAGTTATGGGATGGAATTTGGAATCATTTTAATGTTCTGAATTCACTAAGTGATTTATGAAGTGGTCTCTACAAAATGGCTGAAGAATCTGAGCCCATAATCTCCCTCATATGTACTAGAATTTACATTTACCATTTGTGTCTATTTTATATTTCTAACCCATAAATTATTTTTAATTGAATTATGGACTGAGCAAAATGTTTTTAGATAAATAAGATCTATGATTTAAGAGGTCTGTAAGTGTTCAGATGTGGTAAATATGAACTGTTCATTTAAAGGTAAAAAAAAATCAGTATGTTTAGCAAATATGTTAAATAGAATAAATACATTTATTATTTTAATTTTCTTAGAGAATAAAGTATAAATATTATTTGTTTTATGTTTCTTTGTTTTGTCTACCCATACATATTTAATCCTTAGAAGAATGCACAAAATTTTATATTTTATGACATTATAGATGATTTGATCTCAAAAATGTTGGATCTGCAAATTAGATAAAAGGAAACTCTAAACATTGAGCTCCATTTGTGTAGGATCTGATATATCTTTATCTCTAAGGCTTAAGAAAGAACTGAAACTCAAAAACATTTGTTGAATAATTAAGAATCAGAATGTGCCAAGAGCAGATTCTGTACTAATAATTTTTTAATAAAAACAATTTGTACTGATTTCCATCTATTTATGTCAGAGATACAGAGCCCAAGAAAGTCAAGTCTGTCCTCATTTCACAGTCCTCAGTGATTCCTAATGCTGATTTTTGCAATGCCCTAATCACTTTCACTCTTATCTACTCTCAGTTTTCTGTTTATCTTATATCATCTACCAATTTTTAACAATGATCCAAAAGTACATATCCTTCTTGACATGATACAGGCTTGTCAAACAAAAAAATTAAGTGTTATGGGGTGACATAGTTCTAAAATATAAGAAAATCACAGTATTATTTTTATTACATTTCAGAAAGAGCTTCAGACTTCAGAATAAATGGAGTAAGGTTTTACTTTTTTAAATACTCATCTCATGAGGTCATGACATGTTCTGATCTTTGTTTAAGGGAGAAGAAGGACCAACTGGATCCTTTGGAGAACTGGGGCCAAGAGTAGGTACCACATAAATAATTTTCAAAGAATGCTTCTGTTAAAACAATGGTTTTGTGTTTTTTAATAACACCGAAGTTTAAGTTATAGCAAAGGGAAAAAATGAAAACAAACTATAGTGGTTTATGAAGTGGTCTCCATGGTCTATAGCAATACAATCCCCTCAAATAAAGTAATATTGTAACTAACATTTTCCAAGGATATTTTAAATTATATTATGCCTACTACATATTTGTGACACCATGGACTAGAGCCCGTCAGGCTCCTCTGTCTGTGGGATTTCCCCGGCAAGAATTTGGAGTGGGTTGCTGTTTTCTTTTCCAGGGATCTTCTTGACCCAGGGATCGAGCCCCAGTCTCCTACATTGCAGTATTCTTTACCAACTGAGCTACCAAGGAAGCCCTACAACTAAAATTTTCCAGGGATATTTTAAATGATATTACGCCTACTACATATTTACTTATTCCTTCAATTCATCCAGTCTTATGGTCTTAGTAATTTGTGCAAGTTATTTATAAAGTGTCTCAAAATGTCATACAAACCTAAATACATTAACCATTTAGTAATACTTGGAAACTTTCTGTTTTCTGAGTTTGTTAGTAAATTTATGGAAGGCAAATAAGATATTTTCTGGCCAACTATTTTTTCAGATAATAGTGTGTGGTAATGTATGAATTACTTGTTTTCATGTTCTAAAAATGAATTTTTCAAGAATTTGGGGATACATAATGAAAGTTTACAGTATCATAAAGTAATTAAAGTGTGTACAACACATATATTTTAAGTCATTATTGGTCTTGCAAGAAATACCTTTCATTTTTTTCTTGAGAACCTCATAATGTATGATGTTCATCATTGGTTGAGATATAATGATCTCCTTAATCAAATCTTGTGTAATCAGACATCAGTTATTTGATATTAGGAACCATGTACTATAGATTACTCCAGGATATTGACTTTCTGTCCTCCAGGGATCTTATCTTCTACTCTCTTCAGCTACTTACTGCTATGGACAAACCCTTGACCTTGTCATTACCAGTTACAGAAACCTCTTAATTTTTAATTTTAAACTTTTCATTCCCCAACCATCATCTCCTTTCTTTCAGTTACATTCTCTGTTGTAAACCAATCTAACAGTCCCAATAGAAATTTCAGTTCATTGATTCTAATGATACTCCATACTCCTTATTTCCCTCATGACCACGCATCTCTTCTAAGTTTTAGGGTGCCCTACGGATTGATTTGTAGACTTCTCTTTTCTTTCTACACTCACTGCCTGGATGAACTGGTCCATTCTTATGGATTTAAATGCCATCAAATACTAACGATTTCCAAAATTATACGTTTAGGTCAGAACCTTCTACCCCTTAACTCCGTACTTGTACTAACTACCACCAGATCCCTCCCCTTAGAGGTCTAAGAAAACTATCAAACGGAAATGCCCATAACTGGAGCCTTCAATTTACCCTTCAGACCTGTTCTCCCACGGTCTACTTTGTTTCATTCGTCCTTTACTCAGGTTAAACATGAACAAACTCTTTGTTGAGTTCATTCTTGACTCTTTCTCTCACATTCTGCACATGACCTGTCCACAATTCCTGGAAGCTCTGCTTTCAGACTATATGCAGAATCTTACTACTTGCCACAGCCTCCTCTGATGTTGTTGTTTTAGGCACCGAGTCGTGTAGACTCTTTTGCAACCCAATGGACTGTAGCCCACCAGTCTCCTCTGTTCAAGGGATTTCCCATGCAAGAATACTGGAGTGGGTTGCTATTTTCTTCTCCAGGGAATCTTCCCAACTCAGGGATCGAACCTGCATCTCCCGCGTTGGGAGGTGGACTCTTTACCACTGAGCCAGCCACAAGGGAAGCCCACTTCCTCCATTACCATCCTGCTTATGCCATTGTCATATCTCACATGGATTATTGCAGATGACTCCTCTTTGGACTCCCTGCTTCTGCTCTGACATCAGAGTGATCCCTGTGAAAACCCAGATCCTGGCACTTCTCAAAGCTTGCTAAGACTTCCTGTCTTGCTTAGAGTTAAAACCAAAGCCTTTACTATAATCTACCAGGCCCTCATGACCTGGCTTCCTCTCCCCCCATTCCCTTTTCATCCCTCATCTTCTTACTGATCTCCTCTCTTATGCTCTCCAGCTACATTCTTGCCTCAGGATCTTTACACTGCTCTTTGCCTCTGCTTAGAATGCTCTTCTCCCAAGTATCCATAGGCGTTTTCCCCTTTAAAAAGTCTTTACTCGATTGCCACCTTCTCATTGAGGTCTTTTTTGTAAGTCTTACCAAAATTTTAAACAAACTCCCACAACAGTTTATATCTCCCATCCTGCTTAATTTGATGTTCTTCAAATTTGCCACTACCTAGTATACCATGCATTTTACTTATTTTTTTAAAAATTATGCCATCCTCCATAGAATGTAAGCTCTATAAAAGTGAGTGAAAGTGAAAGCCGCTCAGTCGTGTCCCACTCCTTGGGACTCAATGAACTGCACAGTCCATGGAATTCTCCAGGCCAGAATACTGGAGTGGGTAGCCTTTCCCTTCTCCAGTGATCTTCCCAATCCAGGGATTGAACTCAGGTCTCCCATATTATGGGCAGATTCTTTACCAGCTGAGCCCCAAGGGAAGCCCAGAATACTGGAGTGGGTAGCCTATCCTCTCCAGCGGATATTCCTGACCCAGGAATCAAACTGCGGTTTCCTGCATTGCAGGCAGACTCTTTACCAACTGAGCTATCAGGGAAGCCCTAAAGGCAAGTATATTTAGTGCATTCATCAATCCTCAGTTTCTAGAACTGTGCCTGGCAAGTAGACAGACATGGTAGAATGAATGGCTAATAAGTTTGATAAAATGCATTTATCAAGTAATTTTGAAGTGTTTCATCTCATAGGATAGTCTGAATTTCATAAATTAGCAAACTTTCTGAAAGAAGAAGGATTAAACATATCTTTTTTTTCCCTGTTCCCTTCTAAGGGAAAACCAGGTCCAAAGGGGTATGTCGGTGAACCAGGACCAGAAGGCTTGAAGGTAAAGCAACTAACTTTCTTACCAGTTACATAGAATAATTTACAAAAAAGATAAATTTATGACTTTCAGAACAGTATAAAATGAACACATATCAAAGATTTTATTCAATTCCCTTAATTGAGGGAACCAGTTATATGTTAAAGCTGGTTCAAATAGCATTTGAAATACTGTATGTCTTTATATCTTTATCTGTATCTACATGTATATCTATCTATATCTGTATATGTCTGTAAATATCTATGACTATGACTTTGTGTATGTCTGTAATTAGATATATATATATAATTAGATATTTTAATAAAGAAATATTAAGATTTGTGGTTATATATAGGACAATAACGGGCTTCCCCAGTGGCCCAGTGGTAAAGAATCCATCTGCAAGGCAGGAGCAGCAGGAGATGTGGATTCCATCCCTGGCTAGGGAAGATCCTCTGGAGGAGAGCATGGCAACCCACTCAAGTATTCTTGCCTGAAGAATCCCACAGACAGAGGATTCTGGCAGGCTACAGTCCAAAGGATCGCAGAGAGTCAGACACAACTGAAGTGACTTAGCATGCATACGCATAGGATAATAAACTATAACTTTAGGGGCTGTCTGTTCCACTGGTAGAAATCTACAAGTCAAAAGTCTATAATTTTTAAATCTACATTTAAAAAATGTGTTTGTGTATCTTCACTAAGTCTGGGTCCTTTAACTGAAAGTATACAGTGAGTATAAGTACGTACTCTGGATCATCACTGGGTATTTTTAAGATTTTATGACATTTAAAAAATGTACTACCGACCAACTTTTTTGCTTTGTGTTGAAGTTTTATGTGATTTTTAGTAACACCAACAAATATAAAGTAATGCAGTGGTTTTTCATGTATAGCATTAAGTAAGGTCTGAAAGAAACTAACTTATGAGAATTGGTGATCAGTACAAATTTAAAATTTAATGAAAAGTTGAATTGTATCAGATTTATTGCTTTATTTCCTAAATCTAGAGTTCAGAGCTCATTAATTATATTAAACTCTTCATTTTTATTATACTGGAGATTAAGGGGAAAACAAACAACACTCTTTGAAGCCAATAATAAATATGAGCCAAAATATTTTTTAATGGGTCAGCATGTCTGGGAGTATCTGTACCTGACTCTTGAGTTACATAGAAAAACTCCCAGAAAATAGATGCATGGTATTTATAAATAGAAGTCTTAATTATATTTTACTGTAATTAATCCCTGTACTACCAAGCAAATAGAAAATCACCATGAGCTACCATCCAGTCAAACTGGCAGGAAACAAATCTCAGTCATTACTGATATCCTGCCTCCTCCCTAGAGTTACATCAGCATCTGGGTGGCATCCGTGTTACCTAGGAAGTGGAGGAAGTTTTTTACAGTTCAGTCCTCATACTTGTCCCTGCAATTTCTTCCTTGGAATATCATATAGCTATTTCCTAGATCTGGCACTCCCTTGGGAGAACCTGGAACTCTGGGGGAGCACTTTGGAGATTGTTAAGAGCCACCACCTTTCACAGAACCTAGGATCTCTGTTCTCTCTGTAGGCCTGCAGGAATTATTCCTCTCTGTCTCTTTTCATCCTCAAAGACAACTCACCTCCTACATTCAAGCTGTCTGAAAACGCAAATAGTAATGTAGGTAATCTGCAAGCAACTTTTGCTTTCTCCCTGTTAACACAGACCTCCATTAAGATTATGTATCACAAAGGGTTCATCTCTCTAATTGGAATTTGAGAGGACCATTAAGTAGGAGTTTTTTTTTTTTTCAATTATATCTATATATGCATACACATATACATACACACATATATATTGTGTATATAAAGATAAAATCAAATCCTGCCACAAATTTTCTATAAAAACTGTCTAATGAACTATTTTTTTCCTATTAGGATTATTTATATATTTATTTATTTTTAATTAATTTATTTTTTAATTGAAGGATAATTGCTTTACAGAATTTTGTTGCTTCCTGTCAAACCTCAACATGAATTAGCCACAGGTATACACATGTCCCCTCCCTCTTGCACCTCCTTCCCATCTCCCTCCCCCTCCCACCCCTTTAGGTTGATACAGAGCTGCTGCTTGTGTTTTCTGAGATATACAGCAAATTCCCACTGGCTATCTATTTTACATATGGTAATGTAAGTTTCCATGTTACTCTCTCCATACAGGTGAGAGAAGGTGAGAACCTTCTCCTCCCCTCTCCCTGTGTCCATAAGTCTGTTCTCTTTGTCTGTTTCTCTGTTGCTACCCTGCAAATAAATTCTTGCATACCATCTTTCTAGATTCCGTATATAAGCGTTAGTATATGATATTTATCTTTCTCTTTCTGACTTACTTCACTCTGTATAATAGGCTCTAGGTTCATCCACCTCATTAGAACTGACTCAAATGCACACACATATACATACACACATATATATTGTGTATATAAATATAAAATCCTGCCACAAATTTTCTATAAAAGCTGTCTAATGAACTCTTAAAAACTAGGATTTTCAACATACCAGTACAATGCTTTATTCAAAGCTTTATTTATATAATGCTTTATTTATTTACTATTTATATAAATGTATATAGAAATAGAAAAGCAAGTTTTTGTAGTCTTTGAAAGCTTATTTCAAACCGATTACCTATATGAGTATTAGGTTTCAGTGCTAAAATTCAGCACCATCCAATAGAGTATAAAATATGAATCACAGATGTGGAGCCCCAATAAAAAGGTGGAAAGAAATAGGAGAGATTAATTTTAGTAATATATTTTGTGTAACCCAAGATATAAAAATATTATCATTTCAACATGTTATCAGTATTAAAGTTATTAATGAGATTTTTGTACAAAGTCTGAAATACAGTGTGTATTATATTTACATCACACTTCAGCTTAGACCAGTTCATTTCAAGTGCTGAGTAGCTACATATCATGAGTAACTACAATATTGTTTGGTGAGTTTAACTGTCCCACAGTGAAAAATAATCAGGTAATAGTTTAATCTCCTATCTCTGATATAAATAAAATGTGCATTCTTGTCAGATTAATTATACGAGTCACCCTAAACTACTTTTCACTAGTTTGTGCCTTTGTTTGGGCTTTCTTCATGGCATTCCTCACCACTGAAAGTGACCCTTTCTCATGACCAGTGTAAAAGTCATCCAGGGCCCAACTCATATAGTTTGAAATACAGTTATGAAATACATTTTCACAATTTATTATTTGAAGCCACTGATGTTTAGATTTTTATAAATTTATTTTTAATTGGAAGGTAATTGCTTTACAATTTTGTATTGATTTCTGCCATACAACAACATGAATCAGCCATAAATATACATATGTCCCATCCCTCTTAAACCTCCCACCCCCACCCGACCCCACCCCTCTAGGTTATCACAGAGCACTGAGTTGAGCTACCTGTGTTATAGAGCAACTTCAACTAGCTACCTGTTTTACATATAGTAGGGTATAGGTTTCAGTGCTACTCTCTCAATTCATCCCACCCTCTCCTTCCCCCACTGTGTCTACAAGTCTGTTTGTGTCTGCATCTCTACTCTTGCCCTGTAAATACGTTCATCAGTACCGTTTTTCTACATTCCATATATATGTGTTAATATACACTATTTTTCTTTCTGACTCATTTCACTCTATAACAAGTTCTAGGTTCACCTACCTCACTGGAACTGACTTGGATTTGTTCCTTTGTATGACTGAGTAGTATTCAATTGTACATATGTGTAATACCACAACTTGTTTATTCATTCATCTGTCAATGGGTGAACATCTGGGTTGCTTCCGTGTCCTAGCTATTGTAAGCAGTGCTGCAGTGAATATTGGGGTATGCGTGTCTGTTTGAAATACGATTTTCTCAAGGCATATTCTGTTGGGTTGCTGGGTCATAAGGTAATTTTATTGCTAGTATTTTAAGGAATCTCCATACTCTTCTCCATAGTGGCTTGATATCAGTTTACATTTCCATCAACAGTGTAAGAGGGTTCTCTTTTCTCCATCGTCTCCACCATTTCTTATTTGTAGATTTTTTTATAATGGTTGTTCTGATCAGTGTGAGATGATTTTGATTTGCATTTCTTTATTAATGAAAGATGTTGAGCATTTTTTCACAGGTTTATTGGCCACCTATATGTCTTCTTTGGAGAAATGTCTGTTTAGGTCTTCTGCTCATTTTTTGATTGGGTCATTTGTTTTTTGATAAGGTAGTATGGTATACATACTGTATCTTACTTAACACTGCCAGCAGGCTATGGGACAGCAAAACCATAATTAGACACATTGGTATTTCTATGGTGAAATGTAACGATGTTCAAATTAATCAAACTAACTTTCTCTGACTTGGGTCAGGCAAAAGCATCGCTACCAAGTAAACACAGGTTAGGTCAAGTTTGCCACCAAATGTGTTGTGAAAAACTTTGGATTTTCAGAGCTTTAGGGACAGCAGAATTGTGGTTAAAGTTATGAACTGCGGTGAAGCCAGCTCTAGCCACACTCTCCCACACGGTGCCTCCTCCAATGAACCCCTTTGCTCCTTCCTGTGGGATGTGTTCTGTTGGCTTGTTCTGCTCAGCGTCATGAGATACCTTATCTGCTGAAGCGAAGAGGGTCCCTGTGGGCAAGGGCTTGATTTTCACTCTTCTTAATATCTTCTACAGCACCTACCACTCTACCCTTTATAGAGTATACCTCAGTAGATATTTTATTTTTAAAATTTTATTTGTAGAAGTGTTTTAAAAGGGATTAAAATTCAGATATAGAAGAATGTAATTTAAGAAAACAGGTTACTAGTATTTGAATGGAAAGAGAGAAAAGACTATATCCTACACAAATACTGTAACAGAGTTTTGATAAACTGAAAATTCCTTTGTTAATTTTATAGATTATAACTAGATACTTACATTAAGATGAAAACAGGAGCAATGTTGAGAGTATTCTTGTTTGAAAATTAATGCTTTTTTCAACTTTATATTCTTTATTAACAGGGAGAAGTAGGAGAGCAAGGAAACATTGGGAAGATTGGTGAAACAGTAAGCTTATTTTATGCTCTGATTTTCACTTTTTAAATCCTCTCATGAGCATTTTTAGGAATCATGTTAGCCATGATCTATGCTTATAAAATTCAGAATACAAAATACTTATCCACTACAAATATAAAGTCATTTATTATGTGGCAAGTAAAACCTACTATACAAAAACGAAATGAGGGAAAACACAGATAATATTTTCATCCAATATAAATTACATTCGTGATCTCAGGAACCTTTTAGTTTCTAATATTGGGTCTTTATCTTTAGTTCTGATCATCTCAAGCTATGTTTGACTGTAACATTTTTCATGATTAAAAAGCTACAAATTATCAAGCCATTAAATATTATAATAGGTGGAAAATGTTTTGTTTATATTTGGAAGGTTGGAGTTAACCGTGAGATAATTCAATGAAAGACATAATTTCTTTTCTCAAAAAGTTTAACTTGTTTAAATTAACATTATTGTAGAAGTAGGCAGCTCATGTTGTTTTTGAATCAGATATGTTAGGGATAATTTATTTTTTTTTTTGCTATGGGAAAAGCCAACTGTAATATTCTCTAAGAAATGAACCTACATAACATATAAAATGGTAAGTTAAATTAATAAGAGGCAAGTGAATTTATGTACAGTGTGTGCTGGGTTATCACAAAGAAAGTGATACTGTTTAATATCAATATTTATTTAGTAGGTAGGGTGAGCAAATACAATGTTCTGTAACCTATCTTACAACTTAAAGATAAAATTTTCTAAAAAATTGTTTTCTAAGCTTAAATAATTAAATATATTTTCTAGTCTGACAGTAAAACAATATATTTTGATATTCTTAATTTTTATCATGAGTTACTATTAAAAATAAGGAGATAATCACTTAGTCTTAAAAGATTGTTGTTATACCATTTAATCTTGAGCTGCTAGAAGGTGAATATTTTGTTCCTTTTTTTGACCAAAAAGGGAAATTTCAATGGAGTATTTATATCAATTCAATTATTTAAGGCTCCTTATCAAATATGGATGTGATTTGTATTTCCCTGTCATTCAGATTTTTAAAAATTCAGCTTAAAGAAATGAAATTCTGCATTTCTGAATGACAAATTGCATAAAAAATATATAAACTAGAATTTATAGCCAAACTTAAAATATCAATGAAAAACATATTTTCTTCAAATAACATATATCAGACTTCTAAGTTTTATTTAGTTTAAAATGTTGGGCTGGTTCCACATAGTATAGGAACCTATCATCAGTGCTATCTAAAGAGGAAATGGACTATCTTGGCAGGTGGTAGATTTCTGTTATTGGAGGGAAATTAACAATTGTGGATTATTCACTATGTGCCAGGGATAATGCTAAGTGATATTTTATATTGTGGCATTCATTTAATTCTCAAACAATTTTTAAAAGCACATTTTGTTATTCTGGTTTTTGAAATGAATAAGCTGAAGCATAGTAAGTAATCTGTTCAAAGTCTTGTAGCTTATCAGTAGCTGAATTAAGATTTAAACCCATAGCTCAAAATTCAAAGCTTTATACCTTGCTGGGTATTTTCCCCCCAGTTTTATTGAAGTTTAATTGACTAATGAAATTTAGGATATTTAAAGTGTATATAATGATTTGATATGCATATTTGATGCAAAAAGATCCTCCCACTTCCATAAAGTTAGCTAACACAGCTGGGGATATTTTACTGTTAGCTGAAAGCCACTTGGCCTAGATTTTATAGGGCAGTTTAGGCACCAAATAAGTTATGAAACAAAAAGGCCATTCCAACTTTGAGATTCCATCTTCTCATTAAGGATGGGAGATAAAGTCTTTTGAAAAACTTTAGTGGCTATATTGAATTAACATATATATATGTATATGTAAAATGTCTAAAAAATATTTATCGTTCTTGGTAATTCCCAACTTTTATTTTTTTGTATTGACTTCAAAATCTTAGAAATATAGTTCATCTAATCCAAAGTTTGGTAAAATTCTCAAGAGATATGGGAAAATACAGTTGTACTTCACAATGTCAGTCTAATAATTTGAGGATATCTAAGGTTAGTTGTAATTGCATAGCTAATTACTTTTCCCAAATCTTCTGAATGGTCATTTAATTGGATCTCCTCCGGTTTTGTTTCTTTCTAGATTTATACAAAATAGAATCCAGTTTGTGATAGTGCCAAAGAGTAGTCCCATCTATATTACATGTCTGTATATGTCTTACATTTATTTACTATAGGCAAAGAATTAATTTCTATACATATGCCCTAAATAAGTCTCTAATTTCAAAAGATACCTCCTTGTCCTCTGCATTCTAACTTTTTGTTATGAATAAATCTGGAATTATCTCACCTTAATTGCTAGTTCTCTCTGTCTTTAACTCTCCAGGCTGAAAGTATTTGAAGAGCTACAAAAGGGAATACAATATACTTTTTCAGTATTGGTCAAGAGAACAGAATTAAAATAGTATACAGTCCTTATAAGGGAACAGACATAATACTTAGACATTATAAAGGAACAAGCTTTCTTTGTAGACAATAATATTTTAATAGGATTTTTAACACTCAAATTCTTCCATAGAGTGATTCAGCATCTCATTCTTAGATTTGAATGATTCAGCAGATATTTATACTCAGGAATATTTATTGAACATTTGATCCCTGCCTTCATGAAATTTATAGTCTATTAGAGGTTAGACAGACATTAAAAATAATATCATAAAATTATATAATCATAACTGTGATACATTCTACAGAGGAAAATTTTAAGGGACTGTGACAGTTGCCAAATTTAGATCTGGGGATGAAAGGACTGTTTTGAGGAAATGCCATATGATCTGTGACCATAAAGAATGGTATGAGTTGGCTGTGGAAGAGAGGGGAGAAACACTGTTCCTGGAATGTGCAATATAACATACTTCCCACACATATAATACACTTAAAGCATTTAGCACAGAGCTGGTCACATAGTGAAAACATGATAAAATGTTAGCTGTAATGGTTGTGGTGGTGGTTATTCTTATATTTATGATTCTATATGGGAAAGCATTTAACTTTTAAGGAACTGAAGAAAGCCAGTGTGGATAGACTTGGTGAGCCAAGGAAAAAGCAATATTAGGTGGTAGCAGTGAGGGAGGCAGGAGCCAAGCACTCAGGGCTGTGTTTATTATTTTGGAATTGATCCTAAAGTAGATGGAAAATCATTGAAGTATTCTAAGTAAGCCAATAACATGATTTAATTTGTTTTAAGATCCCTCTGTTGCAATGGATTGGGAAGTTGGAGCTTGGTTGTGAGGAGCAGAACTGTAAGAGGGTAACCATTTAGATACCTATTGCATTAGATTAATTGAAAAAGAAAAATGATGGGCCAGATGATGGCAGTGGAGATAAGTGGATGTGTTTGAGATGTATTTAAGGTGGTAGTTCCGACAAAGGCTGCAGTAAAAGGGAATGATTCTGATTAGTCTCCAGCATGTGATAGACTTTTGATAATTCAGCTAGTTATGATTCATCAGGAATATTCTGGAAACATAAGGAATTAGTATATATGATGTCTAAGGATAATTCCAGTCCTAAGAATCTATGACTGTTTTCTAAGAATTGTAATGTTTTCTATTCTTCCCTTACCTGCCAATTTGGCTTCTTTTCTCTGGCTGTCCTCCAGTTTCATTATGTCTTTCTGGAGCTGAAACAAATAGAACTAAACTAAATATTTTAGTCAGTGGCTCTACAACCTTCTTTACGAGTGGGATAACTTATTTTTTCTTTATTGTTGATGATACTATGTGGGCATTTTTCAAAAACAGGAAACTAGTTTGTCTTTGGAAAATGATCAGCCGTCACTCTCAAGACCTTTTACTAATCTGTTATTTTAAAGATAGAATTTGGAATTTTTTTCATAAAGTGACCTTGATTACATTAAATTTACATGCCATTTTTCTGCCTACTTGAAGAGCTTCTCATGGTTGTCCTATAGGCTACCACAGACTCTCTTTATATGTCTTAAAATCCGACTATTTGATTTCACCTCATTTACTCTTTAATTTATGGATATTAGTAAGATTTCACATGCAATCTACTGTGTCCTCTCTGTTTTTCTGCCGGTCCTCTAGTGTGGTACTGTTTAATAGTGAATGACTGATGAACAGAAAGGAAGAGAAAAGGCCATGGATAATCCTCAAAATCAGGTTCTCATTCTAAAACCTTTAGAATCATAGAACTTCTGATGGCTGATTCTAAGGTGGATTATAATTAATTCATTCAAGTCCAAGTAGAGGTGGAGTCAGAGGAAGAAATGAAAAGAAATCTATTTTTTGAAGGCCTATTATCTCATTTAATCTTAAAACAATCCTTGTAAGATAAATCTTATTGCCGTTCTTTAAGTGAGGAAACGGAAACTTTTTGAAGTTATCTGATATGGTTCAATTCATACAGCTATTAAGCAAATGTGAATTTTCTAATTCCGGTTCTAAGGTTCTTTTCTCTGTGTCAAGCAATCATCAGTTTGTCCTGTTTTCAAATGGAATCTCGAAGTGCATACCTTGTGAATCAGTGGTTAGAAAAGCTTAGAAAAGGACAAAATAAAATTTTACTATGTAATCCCATAGGCCAAGCTGGCAATTAAAGTATTATCAAATACTACTGGTTTCTGAGAAGTACTGAAATGTAATTTAATGGAATTATTTGCAATGGTATTATTAAAGATTTGAAGAATCAGGAAGAAAATATTTTAGAAGTCCTCAACACAAAATCTCATTTGATACAGTGGTTAGTTTTCCTGCTTTCTGGTAGCATTATTATCAGACTTAATACAAGTTGATTTTGCTTAATGAGTTCCATTCTTTCTTTCATTAAGAAGAAAATGGTAGCTTTATATGGACACGGTGTGTGCTCAGTCGTGTCTTCGCAACCCTATGGACTGAGCATACTTAAATCATAAAAAGTGACTCACATTTCCCTACGGAAAAGTGCCAGAGATGATGGCACCATTTAGTCAAGAAAGAAAAAAGTAAAATTCTATTATTTAATAATTGCTCTTCTGTAGGGCCTCTGTAAACTCAATGTTTATCTTAAAAAATGTCATCTCCTCCCTTCTGCTTTCAAGCTGCACATACCTGTAGCACAACTGCAAATCGGTGTATATCTCCTGTATCACAGGGCATGGTAATTTTTCTCAGAGAGTGGAAAATAAAATGAAATGTCTATCTATGACACATCCCATCACAAGAAGAATGACTACCTGAATATGATAAAATAGCTACAATTTATTCAAAATTTATAATTTGCCATACATTATACCTTTTAATCCTTACAAGACCCTAGGAAATAATTATTCCTTTCTTGTACAAGAGAAAACTTTTATTTCAGAGAAGTTAAACTTGTCCAAGGACAGATAGCAAAGTAGCAGAGCTGAGATTGCAAAGAAGTGATGACTAACTTTTCCACATCATCCTGCTTCCTCAAGGTGAAGATTCTAGTTGGCTTTCTAATGAATACATCCTATTATTACAGTATGAAGCTGAAAAGTATGGGGTACCAAGCACCACATCACAACTTGACTAGTGTTTCAAAGACATGGATGTGTTAAAATTTTTATGACTTAGGATCGTGTATTTGACATTTATCATCTTTGAAATGTTTTAATAGCATCACTTACTCAATTAAGTGAGTTAATTTCACTATACCATTAAGTCTGTGAAAGTGTAGAAAAGTAGAAAAAAGTATAAATCAGTGAAATTAAAAGATAAGACACATGAAACAGTGTAGATATATTAGTGGATATGAACAGAGAAGATATAGAAAGTTACAATTTCAGATCAATTAAAGGGAAGTGAATGAAAATAAACACTTCTACTAACCCTGCCATTCTCTAAAAACCAGGTGCAGGTAAATCTAAGTTGAACTATTACTTTAGAAATGAGATGTCAATAGCTTTTAAATCTCAAACATCAGAAATTTAAGAAACTGGAGTCAAGAAATTTCTAGGAGCAATTGAGGTGCTTACAAAGGTGGAAGGATTTTGAGTCTTTGTGGCTATAAAGTATGTTATTTTCTTGATATTTATGACATCTCTTTGTACAAAGCAAAGTAAATACTAGGAAAATAGAAAATACTATATTAGATGTAGAACTTTTTTCTACAGCTATGAAAGTTAAAGCATATGGGAAAAATGAAGACTATAGAAGATCATTCATATCACAAAACCAAATGTCATATGGGGTACACCAAGATTAAATCACATGTAAGTGGTTATTAAGGATAAACCAACAAAAATATTTTAAAAATTCACATGATTATAATATAAAAGCTTAAAGGCCAAAGTTTCTGTCTATGGTGAAATGAATGATACACATGATCTGTGTTACAAGCTAAAAACACAAAAGTTAGCGAAAGCCAAGAATATAAGGGTTTGTGTACTTAATTTTATGTTATTTATATTTTTCTTTTATCCTTATTAAATATACATTAAGTGACTATTAAGAAGTAAAACCTTCTGGAAAAAGGAATAAGATCCAACATATATGGAGTAATATAGGGAACAAGGTATTTATCATGCATATTATATTAAAGAGTAATAAACAAAAGTACTCTTCTTAGTCTAATAAAGTTTCTCAGATTGCCCAAATTAGGAAAAAACTGCTTAAAAGGACTCATATAAGAGAGAAATTCTAATGGGACTTTGTGCCTTCAAATACAAAAAAAAGTGTCACTCATTTTCAGATGTAAATATTCAGTGTGTATACGGCCTGGGGCAATAAGCCTATTAGCCTCCTAAGAAAATATAAACTTGATCACTTTACTTACTTTAGAATTGATTAAAAAAAAAAAAAAAGCATTTTTTGGTTTCCTTTGGCTTTCAAGGATTTACTCCTAGGGAATTTTGTTTAAAATGCTTAAAATATAATTTTGTATTTGAACCTGGGACAGGAAGATTCAGAATTCTAATAGGTTTAAAAACTAATATCCTATGATTTGAAGGAAATTAGTTGTCTACAGATATGTGTATCTTGCATGTTCATCATGTACTATGTTCTAGAAGGATATTGTGATTTCTTACAGCCCCAGAAAAATGAAAGACACTAGTAAACTTTCACTTATTCTATCATTAAAAAATACTTATTGAACACTTCTGTGTGCTAGATATACAATAAGACTTGATCCTTAAGTGATTTAAATTCTAGAAAATGAGTAAAGAATTCTACACACAGATGCACCCAAATGCTAGTTCTGTTATGTAAGATACTCTAAGACAGGGAATTAAAACTTGTTTGACAACTATCATAAAGATATATATGCTGATAGAGAAACTATGGCTTTCTTTGACTAAAATTGTGTTCCTATTCTTTTAGGTAGGGATAACGTAATAAAGTGGTAATCACTGCTTTTGAAGAAACGGCAACTCTAAATTTTTTATAGAAGGAATCTAGAGGTGGTACTTTGGTTGGAAGAGGAACTTCCCTTGGATCTGTGTTTACATAGAAACTACACTGTTTTCTTAGTAGTGCACTGTCTACTTTTTATTTAGATATTAATGCATAAAAATAGCAAAGATATCTAGTGATGTTTTTATGCTCAGGATTTATAAGATGGATAATACCTCAAACTTATATCAAAGAATAGGATGGACTAATGGAAGTAGTGATAGAGACCAGGGTTAAGATGCTGCCACTCCTAGAGAAGGTAGATGCAGAATTATAATCTGAGAATAAGTCTAGTGAAAAATCTTTGTGGTTCTGACTTTAAAAAAAAGTAAGATCTACATATTCAGTGTAACAACATTTTGAAATTTAAGGTTTACATTTATCCTAGAACAAGAATCAGAAACTTTTCTATAAAAGACCAAATATCATGTATGTTAGGCTTGGGATCATATAATTTCTGTCACCATGCTTCAAGTCTGCTGCTGGAGTACAAAAGCAGTCACAGACAACAAGTTAGTGAATGAGTCTGGGTGTGTTCCGAATAAAACTTTATATACAAAAACAGACAGTGGTCAGGATTTGGCTGACAAGGTTTAATTGCCCTTTCCTTTTGTAGAATTTTATTTGGAATACATTAGTTTGATTAAATCAGTCTGCCATATGCAACTCTGCTTTATTAGTCATTTATTCTTTAAAAAAAAAAATCACTGAACACAAATGTGTTTTCAAATCAGAAAACATATTCAGATTGCTATCAGGGATTGATTTTGTGTATTATGTGTGAACATGGTGAATTAATTTGCATTTATATGGAGCACATGTACATCCAAAGTAACCTACTGAGATTTATAGTTTGTTTTCCTTAACAGATACTTAAAGAATCTTAAAGGAAATATTTTCTAAGAACAATGAAAAATGTTCTTTATATGTACATGTTCACTAGAAACATTTTTCTGAACATTATGCATTGTTTTTTGAAGTCCTGTTTTAAGGGTCAAAGAATTTCCACATATTAAGTTTTCATGAGTTTTTGTTTCATTACTTTGGAAAAAATTTCAGGGGAATGTCATTAAACCTGTATTCCCCATTAGAATGAGATTTTTTCATTTTCACTCTATCTTCTGTTTTTGAAACATCTTTTTGCATCAGTTCAACATAGCAGCCTAATGAAGAGTATCACAGCATTTTTGCTCATAAATATTTATGGAACCTTTAATGCTCTTTTTTTTTTTTTTTTTACTATAGGAAAAATAAGTGAAATCTGGATTTTATTCCAACCACAAATATAGCCAGCTTTGTGTTTTATAGAAAACTGTGTAAGACTATGACCTTTCATTTCTTCAGTTCCAGATACCAAGATAGTTGCTGGGATATAGAGCTCAGTTTCAGGGGGAGGGTTCTAATTAATGGGTTTTGGAAAAACTGTGTGACAAAATCTATATTTTTCTGGTATAGTCACTAAAATCAGGAAAGACCTAGATAATGCAAGCTTCTCCAGAAATACCAGGGGGACAGAACACAGCAGATTATAAGGGGGGGGCAGGGCAGGCAGGAATCAGTGTATAAAAGGCCTAAGAATGTAGGCTGTAAGAATTTCTCACCCTGACTTTAAAAACCTCCCACAATGTATACCTCACTTAACTTTATTTCTCACACTTCCCAACTTACTAGGCCAAACCAGAGCATTCAACATACCTTAAATGTAACCCCCTTATTTTTGGCATTGTTTCTATCACCTCTGAAGACCATCGCTTTCCTACTCCTATTGTCAGCCTAGCATCAACTTCTGAGACCCATCTTAAATCATCTGCTCAACCTTGAAGTCTTTCCTGCTTTTCCTACCCAATTAGATTCAATTGCTTCCTCTGTTAAGCCTTTATCTTCAGAATTGTGGTTTTCAATTTATTGCTTCATACCATAATTATTTTTTACTTGAACTATCTTGACAGAAAACTGTCTCACACAGCATTAAGTAAATGCCTTATATATTATAGACTTTCAGTAAGTATATGTTATATATGATGAATTGAGATAAAGTAGGAAGAAATAATTTTCTAATTTACTGATACTTGCTACTGTTTCCTAAAGGGACCTTAGTGTGCTTAAGCTAATTCAGAAAATATGACATATTCTTGTGAGATAGTCAGAATATGGAAGGACATTTCATTGGGAACAGCAAAATATATGGAGGCATGAAGGATTGGGAGTGTTTTTAGAACACAGTATTTTTAGAGTGTGTCATTGAACAAAAAGAATAAAATACTTAGGAATATATCCACCTAAAGAAACAAAAGACTTATATATATAAAAGTATAAAACACTGATTAAAAAATCAAAGAGGACACAAATAGATGGAGAAATATACCAGGTTTATGGATTAGAAGAACCAATGTAGTGAAAATGACTATACTACCCAAAGCAATCTATAGATTCAATGCAATACCTATCAAGCTATCAAAGGTATTTTTCACAGAACTAGAACAAATAATTTCACAATTTTTATGGCAATACAAAAAACCTTGAATAGCCAAAGCAATCTTAGGAAAGAAGAATGGAACTGAAGGAATCAACCTGCCTGACTTCAGACTCTACTACAAAGCTACAGTCATCAAGACAGTATGGTACTGACATAAAGAAAGAAATATAGATCAATGGAATAAAATAGAAAGCCCAGAGATAAATCCATGTACCTATGGACACCTTTATCTTTGACAAAGGAGGCAGGAATACACAATGGAGAAAAGACAATCTCTTTAACAAGTGGTGCTGGGAAAACTGGTCAACCACTTGTAAAAGCATGAAACTAGAACACTTTCTAACACCATACACAAAAACAAACTCAAAATGGATAAAAGATCTAAATGTAAGACCAGAAACTATAAAACTCCTAGAGGAAAACATAGGCAAAACACTCTCTGACATAAATCACAGCAGGATCCTCTGTGACCCACCTCCCAGAGTAATGGAAATAAAAGCAAAAATGAACAAATGGGACCTAATTAAACTTAAAAGCTTTTGCACAACGAAGGAATCTATAAGCAAAGTGAAAAGACAGCCTTCAGAATGGGAGAAAATAATAGCAAACAAAGCAACTGACAAAGAATTCATCTTAAAAATATACAAGTAGCTTCTGCAGCTCAATTACAGAAAAATAAGTGACCCAATCAAAAAATGGGCCAAAGAACTAAACAGACATTTCTCCAAAGAAGACATACAAATGGCTAACAAACACATGAAAAGATGCTCAACATCACTCATTATCAGAGAAATGGAAATCAAAACCACAATGAGGTACCATCTCATGCCAGTCAGAATAGCTGCTATCCAAAAGTCTGCAAACAGTAAATGCTGGAGAGGGTGTGGAGAAAAGGGAACCCTCTTACACTGTTGGTGAGAATGCAAACTAGTACAGCCACTATGGAGAACAGTGTAGAGATTCCTTAAAAAACTGGAAATAGAACTGCCATATGACCCAGCAATCCCACTGCTGAGCATACACACTGAGGAAATCAGAATTGAAAGAGACACATGTACCCCAATGTTCATCACAGCACTGTTTATAATAACCAGGACATGGAAGCAACCTAGATACCCATCAGCAGACGAATGGATAAGAAAGCCGTGGTACATATACACAATGGAATATTACTCGGCCATTAAAAAGAATACATTTGAATCAGTTGTAATGAGGTGGATGAAACTGGAGCCTATTAATAGAGTGAAGTAAGCCAGAAAGGAAAATACCAATACAGTATACTAATGCATATATATGGAATTTAGAAAGATGATAATGATAATCCTGTATGCAAAGCAACAAAAGAGACACAGATGTATAGGACAGTCTTTTGGGCTCTGTGGGAGAAGGTGAGGGTGGGATGATTTGGTAGAATAGCATTGAAACATGTATATTATCATATGTGAAATGGATTGTCAGTCCAATTTCGATGCATGAGAAAGTGTGCTTGGGGCTGGTGCACTGGGATGACCCAGAGGTATGAGATGGGGAGGGAGGTGGGAGGGGGGTTCAGGGTGGGAAACACATGTACACCCATGGCAGATTCACGTCAATGTATGGCAAAACCACTACAGTATTGTAAAGTAATTAGCCTCCAATTAAAATAAATAAATTTATTTAGAAAAAAAAGAACTGTATCATAAGCAGTTCAGAATGGCTAGAGGGAGGTTAAGCACAGTATGTCACAGCTCATCTGGCTCTTGTTACTTCCTATAATGTCCTTCCTATCTTTTCTGGATTACAAATACTAAACTACTCTTCTGTCACAAGTCAGCCCAAGTATCACTTCCTTTAAGCCTGATCTTGGATTCCTTCTTTCTCATTTGTAAAACTTAAGTGAGATATCTTTTTATGTTTATTGTCAGGGTTGGAAAATAACTTCCCAAGATGAAGTATGCTCACAGGAGGTGTTTAATAAATGGCAAAGGTTGTATTAGTTGTTGTTATTGTTGTATAAACAGAAGGATAACAAGGAAGTTCTGTTTTTAAAAATAAAGTAAGATCTATGAGAAGTCACGGTGTTTACTTTCTAGAGCTGTTGTCAGTAAATAGTTTCTTTCGTCATACTGAAGCTCCAGATTGCTAGACCTACCCTCCTCACTATGAAATACAAATACTCCAGTTTTTTTTTATTATTATTATTGCATCTTTCTCACCTATTCAAAAGATTTAAAATACCTAGAGTTTTTCCTCTTCTTTTTTTAAATTTTAGTTGGAGGAAAATTGTTTTACAATAGTGTGTTGGTTTCTGCCATACATCAACATGAATCAACCATAGGTATACATATGTCCCCTCGCTCCTGCTTCCTCCTCCTCTTTATATTTAAGTTATAGAATTTTAGAACTGTAAAGTGTGCAAGACATTATCTAGTTTATCCCATTTGTTTTTTAGAATTGGAAGAATGAGACACAGTCTGGTCACATGACTTGCTTCAGAATTGAAGATCTAATCTGGAACTCAAGTCTTTATATATTAGTACATGGAAATATTAATATCATCATGTTATTTTTCTCACTTTTAGATGTAGACACTGATGGGAGGCATTAGACAATAGATTTTCTGACTCTAGTTTTATCTTCAGATAGAGTCTACAAAAAACTCAATCCCTATGGGGTCTGCATGGAAAAAAAAAACAACAGCAGAACTTATTTAATGCTTTGTGTTTGGAAAAAAAAAGAAAAGGTGCTATGATTATAAGCACATATTCTTTTCTGTGAATGATTCTAGTGAATTTCATTCTAAAACTCTAGTTATTAGAGTTTTAGGAAGAGCTAGCAATTCAAGTGTTGTGCCACACAGTATCATAGTAGGAGAATTCCTCTTATTTCTTATCCAAGTTACATTTTTTAAGAAAAACTAATAATCTGTGATGATAGTCACTTTATCACCTTTGATTTATTGCCAAGAGACTCATTCAAAAGAGCGGAATACGTGAACGACATTGCCAGGCGATTTAGTTCAGGAAGGACAGAACCAGTTGCCTTTCTATTCTCAAGATTCCTATAACATAAGCATGAGTAAAAGCATCTGTTAAGTAGACATTCCAGGCATATTCTTTTAATCATTGCCAGACCTTCTCTAGGCAAAACTTCATTCTGAACTTTTATTTCATGACTACATGTATGATCCAAGGGAATACAAGTCAAATAGTTGTCAGGGAAATTTCAGAGACTGAAATCCCTATTTGGATCCTGAGCAGACCAGTTCTATCTTTTAGGAAACTTGTATATCCAAATGTCAAGAGTCTGAAGTAGAGGAACTGTGATACCAAAATAAATTGTTGTCCAATCAGGAGCCTCTTAAATAATGAAGTGCTTATCTATATTCCACACTTAAACTGAGTATGTAAAATATTCCACATTACTCATCAGTGTCTGGCATATATTATATCCTCAAATAATGTTGACTAAATGAATTTATTTTATGACACTTCTATACTTTTTGAAGTGTGAATGAATGCAGCCTTTCATTGATGAGCTCTAGTACCTTTCTAGTAGCATCTTTAGGATTTTCTGTATAAGGAATCATGTCAGCTGCAAACAGTGAAAGTTTTACTTCTTCTTTTCCAATTTGATTTCTTTTATTTCTTTTTCTTCTGACTGCCCTGGATAGGACTTCCAAAGCTATGTTGACTAAAAGTGATGAGAGTAAACATCCTTGTCTTATTCCTGATCTTAAAAGAAATACTTTCAACTTTTCACCATTGAGTGTGATGATAGCTGTGAGTTTGTCATGTATGGCCTTTATTATGTTAAGGCCCACTTTCTGGAGGATTTTTATCATAAATTGTTGAATTTTTGTCAAAAAGCTCTTTCTGCATCTATTGAGATGATTACATAGTTTTTATTCTTCAAATTGTTAATATGGTGTATCACACTGGTTGATTTGTAGATATTGAAAAATCCTGGCATCCTTGGGATAAATCCCACTTAATCATTATGTCTGATCCTTTTAATGTATTGTTGGATTCAGCTGTTAGTGTTTTGTTGAGGATTTTTGTGTCTGTGTTCATGAGTGATGTTGGCCTGTAATTTTTTTGTGTGTGTGTGGTATCTTTGTCTGATTTTGGATTTAGGGTGATGGTGACCTCATAGTATGAGTTTGGAGTGTTCCCTCCTCTGCAATTTCTGGGATAGTATCAGAAGGATAGGTGTTAACTCTTCTCTAAATGTTTGATAGAATTCGCCTGTGGAGCCACCTTGTCCTGGACTTGTTTGTTGGAAGTTTTTAAATTTCAGTTTCAATTTCACTACTTGTGATTGGTCTGTTCATATTTTCTATTTCTTTCTGATCCAGTGTTGGAAGATCATATGTAAGAATCAGTCCATTTCTTCTAGGTCATCCATTTTATTGTCATACAGTCATAAAGTTGCTTCTAGCAGTTTCTTATGATCCTTTGTGTTTTCTATGGTGTTTGTTGTAACTTCTCCTTTTACATTTTTAATTTTATTGATTTGGGTCCTCTCTCTGTTATTCTGGATGAGTCTGGCTAAAGATTTAACAATTTTGTTCATCTTTTCCAAGAAATAGCTTTTAGTTTCAGTGATCTACTGTTTCCTTTGTCTCTGTTTCATTTATTTCTGTTCTGATCTTTATGATTTCTTTCCTTCTGCTAACTTTCGATTTTATTTTTTCTTCTTTCTCTAGTTGCTTTAGCTGTAAAGTTAGGTGGTTTGAGGTTTGTTTGTTTTTTTTGCTTCCTGAGATAAGCTTGTATTGCTATAAAATTCCTTCTTAGAACTGCTTTTGCTGCATCTCTTAGGTTCTGGATCATCATGGTTTCATTTTCATTTGTCTCTATGTATTTATTTACTGTTTGTTTCATAACATATTGCTTAGCCTCCACATTTTTTTTTTTTAGTTTGTTTTTTTTTCTTGTGGTTGTTTTCTAATCTCATAGCATTGTGGTTGGAAAAGATGTTTGATATGATTTCAGTTTTCATAAATTTACCAAGGCTTATTTTGTGGCTAAGCGTAGGATCTATCCTGGAGAATGTTCCATGTGAACTTGAGAAGAAATGTATTCTGCTGCTTTTGGATGAAATATTCTATAAATATCAGTTAAGTTAATCTGATCTAGTATGTCATTTAAGACCTATGTTTCCTTATTGATTTTCTGTCTGAATGACCTGTCCATTGATGTAAGTGGGGTATGGAAGTCCATTATTATGATGTTTCTGTTAATTTCTCCTTTTATGACTGCTATCATTTACCTTATATTTTGAGGTGCTCCTATGTTGAGTGCTTATACATTTACAATTGTTATATCTTTTTAGATTGATCCTTTGATTGTTATATAGTGTCCTTCTCTGTCTTTGTAATAATCTTATTTTAAAGTCTATTTTGTCAGATATGAGTATTGCTGCTCCAGCTTTCTTTTGATTTCCATTTGCATGGAACACCTATTCCCACACCCACACTTACAGTTTGTATGTGTCCCTACATCTAACGTGGGTCTCTTTGAGATAATATCTATATGGGTCTTGTTTTTGTATTCATTCAGTTAGTCTGTGTCTTTTGGTTGGAGCATTTAATCTATTTACATTGAAAGTAATTACCCAATATATATGTTCTTATTGCCACTTTAATTGTTTTAGATTTGTTTTTGTAGGTCCTTTTGCTTCCCTTCCTCTTTTATTCTCCTCTCTTGTGATTTGATGACTATCTATAGTGTTGTGCTTGGATTGCTTTTTCTATTTAGTGTTTTTATATATTGTAGATTTTTGGTTTGCTATTACCTTGAGGTTTTAATATAGCCATCTATATATAAATATACCAAAGATTGTTTTAAGTTTCTGGCCTCTTAATTTCAAATGCATTTCCAGTATTCTGCATTTGTACTCTCCTCTTCTTATGATTGCTGGGTTTAATATCGTATTGCGTATGGATGATTTCCCACCTTTACTTTATGTTTGCCTTTCCTGGTGAGCTTTCCCATTCATAATTTTCTTGTTTCTGCTGCTGCTAAGTCGCTTCAATCGTGTCCAACTTGTTCTTATTTCTAGTTGTGGGCTTTTCTTGTCTACCTAGAAAATTTCCTTAGCATTTGCTGTACAACTGGTTTTGTGGTGCTAAATTCTCTTAATTTTTGCTTGTCTGTTAACCTTTGATTTCTGTGTCAAATCTGAATGAGAGCCTTGCTGGGTAGGATATTTCTTGGTTGTAGATTTTTCCTTCCATCACTTTAAACATATGATCACTCCATTCTGGCCCACAGAATTTCTACTGAAAAATCAGCTGATAACCTTACAGGGATTCCATTGTATGTTATTTTTTGCTTTTCCCTTGTTACTTTTAATATTTTTTCTTTGTTTTTAATTTTTGTCAATTTGATTAAAATGTGCCTCAGCTTGTTCCTCCTTGGGTTTATCATGTATAGGACTCTCTGTGCTTCTTGGACTTGGGTGGCTGTTTCCATTCCCATTGTTGTTGTTTAGTCACAAAGTTGTGTCCAACTCTTTGCAATGCCATGAACTGCAGCATGCCAGGCTTCCCTGTCCTTCATTATCTCCCAGAGTTTGCTCAAGCTCATGTCCATTGAGTTGGTGACACCATCCAGCCATCTCATTCTCTCTCACCACCTCCCCCTGCCCTCAATCTTTCCCAGCATCAGGGTCTTTTCCAATAATCCAGCTGTTTGCATCAGGTGGCCAAAGTATTGGAACTTCAGCTTCAGCATTAGTCCTTCCATGAATATTCAGGGTTGATTTCCTTTAGGATTGACTGGTTTGATAGCCCTGCTGTCCAAAGGAGTCTCAAGAGTCTTCTCCAGCATCACAGTTCAAAGGCATCAATTCTTTGGTGCTCAGCCTTCTTTATGGTCCAACTGTCACTTCTGTACACGACTACTGGAAAAACCATAGCTTTGACTCTATGTACCTTTGTCATCAAAGTGATGTCTCTGCTTTTTAATGCTCTGTCTGGTTTGTTACAGCTTTTCTTCCAAGGAGCTAGTGTCTTTTAATTTCATGGCTGCAGTTACCATCCACAATCATTTTTGGAGCCCAATAAAATAAAATCTGTTACGGTTTCCACTTTTTCCCTATCTGTTGCCATGAACTGATGGCACCAAATGCCTTGATCTTAGTTTTTTGAATGTGAAGTTTTAAGCCAGCTTTTTCACTCTCCTCTTCAACCCTCATCAAAAGGTTCTTTAGTTCCTCTTTGCTTTCTGCCATTAGAGTGGTATCATCTGTGTATTTGAGGTTGTTGATATTTCTCCCAGTAATCTTGATCCAGCTTGTGAGTCATTCAGCCCAGTATTTCACAGAGTAATAAGTTAAATAAGCAGATTAGTTTTCAGCTATTATCTCCTCAAATATTTTCTCAGACCCTTTTTCACTTTTCATTCTGGGAACCCTGTAATGTGACTGTTGATGCATTTAATATCATTCCAGAAGTCCCTTAGACTGTCCCTATTCCTTTTCATTATTTTTTCTCTATTTTGTTTCTTGGCAGTGATTTCCCTGATTCTGTCTTCCAGTTCACTTCTTCTGCCTCAGTTATTCTGCTATTGATTCCTCCTAGTGTATTTTTCATTTCGGTTATTATATTGTTCAGCTCTGTTTTTTCATTTTTTAAGTCTTCTAGCTCTTTGGTAAGCATTTCTTGTATCTTCTCAGTCTGTGCAGTCATTCTTTTTTTTGAGATCTTGCGTCATCTTTACTATCATTAAACTGAATTCTTTTTCAGATACATTGCCTATCTCCACTTCCCTTAGTTGTTGTTCTGGTTTTTTTATCCTGTTCCTTTAGGTAGAGTGTATTTCTCTGCCATCTCATTTTGTTTAACTTTCTCTGTTTGTGGTCTCCATTCTACAGGCTGTGGGATTGTAGTTCCTCTTGCTTCTGTTGTCTGTCTCCTGGTGGGTGAGGTTGGTCTTGGGGCTTGTAGGCTTCCTGGTGGGAGAGATGGGTACCTACTCACTGGTGGGTAGAGCTGTATTAGAGCTGGATCCTATCCCTCTGGTGCGCAGGGCTGTGTCAAGGGGTGTGTTTATAGGTGGCTGTGGGATCAGGAATACTTAAAGCAGCCTGTCTGCTGATGGGTGGGCCTGTGTTCCTATCCTTTTTGTTGTTTGTACTACGATATCCCAGCACTGGAGCCTGCAGGCTGTTGAGTGGGGCCAGTCTCTGCCAAAATGTTTATCCCAGGATGTTGGTCCTTTAATGGACCGGAACCTGGTGGTCCGGAGTCAACGATAAGAAGGTAAGAGAGAGAAAGAGGCTGATAGCGCTTGTTGGTCCTTTAATGGACCGGAACCTGTGGTTCCGAGAGTAAGAGAGAGAAAGAGGCTGACATCCCCTGGTTTACGCGGAAAGCCAATAGAGCCCTGTTCTTAGGGCTTGCGCTGCTGCACGTAGGCACCAGGCGCCCTCTCTAGTGGGTGAGGGCACAGTGCGCCTTCTCGAGAGGGTCTTAGAAGCCCGGGCAAGAAAGTGAGCTCAGCGGGCCTCCGTGCTCCAAGGAATCAGTCAGAAGTAGAGAAATAGAGAGAGAAGGACAGAAAGAATAGAAAGAAAGAAAGAAAGACACAGGGACCAAAGCTCTAATGGAGCAAAGGTGTTTTAATCAACATGGCGTGGGCATATATACTGTTTTACAAGGTGGTTATTCTCAGCAAAGACAAAGATTAAAATTCCAGACTTACAAAACAAAAGACGATCCCTATCAAAGAGAGAGAGTTGCAAACAATCACCTTTTACCGTATGGCTCATAAAAAGGAAGAGGGTACTTATCACTGTAATGAAAAATGCCTGGATTCCTCAGCCCCTGGAAAGGCGTGCCTCTCCTCTTAATTCCTGAATATTCAGGAATCAATAAGGGCCAGAGGGTTCCTGACAGATCCAAAACAGCACACAGGAAGCCTCTTGTTAAATGCTTCCTGACACCAGGAGAGCTAATACTAGTGAGTATTTCCTGAAGCCTCCACCACCAGTGTCCTTGTCCCTACAGTAAGTCAAAGCCACCCCCTGCCTCCCCAGGGTTCTGTGGAGTCACTGCTTTGCTTTGGGTCCCAGTGCCCATGAAATCTTGTGTGCACCCTCCGGGAGTGGAGTTTCTGTTTCCCCTAGTCCCTGCAGTAAAGCCCCACTAGCCTTCAAAACCAGATGCCCTAGGAACTCCTCTTCCCTTTGGCAAACCCCCAGACTGGAGAGCCTGACGTGGGGCCTAGATCTCTGAGTCCTATGGTAGAAGCTCTGTGATATAATTATTTTTCAGTTTGTATTGGTCACCTACCCAGGGTGTATGGTATTTGATTTTATCACGAATGCACCCCTTCCTACCATTTCATTGTGGTTTCTACTTTGTCTTTGAATGTAAAGTATCTTTTTTTGATAGGCCTCAGTCTTTTTTGTTGATGGTTATTTAACAGTTATTTGTGATTTTGACATTTTTGTGAGAGAAACTGAGCTCAAGTCCTACTCTTCTGTCTTATCCTTGTCTCGTGGCCCTTTCTGATATTCCTGGAGCACCTGGCTCCCCCCTACTCAGTAAAGCTGCTTATCCTGTGAAAGCTCATGCTGGGCCTGAGAGTAAACCACAGATCAAGATCTCAAAAGATAGATCTCTGTTTCTACTGCCACTGCTGTATCTAATTTATTTACTCTTTCATTCCAGATATATATATTTTTTTACTTTTTTTTTCCATTTATTTTTATTAGTTGGAGGCTAATTACTTTATATATTATCTTATGTATTCCAGGCAGTATGTTAGACATAAGGGGTTCAGTATCAGACAGGACATCATCTTGGCTTTATAGAGTGTACAGACTGATAAACTTAAAGTCACATCTTCCTAAATCGTGAAAGATAAGGATTATTCCAAGTCACAAGAAGTATATCCTTAGCTTGCAGATTTTGTTTGAAAATATGAGTAAAGTGGCCCAGGGATTACCTATTTGGAAATAGTGATGTTCGTACAAATAAATAAAAAGTGTTTGTTCATTCTTCTCAAGTCATAAAATTACCCCCAAATGAAAAGGCTGAAGAACTATTATGGATGATAAATAATTAGACAATATCCTCCTTTTGACAGTATACTTTCTTTTTGAAACATTTTTTTGAACTTTTTATTTTGAATTGGAGTATAGCCAATTAACAATGTTGCCATAGTTTCAGGTGGACAGCAAAGGGACTCATCCAAACATATACATGTATCCATTCTCCCTCAAATCCTCCTCTCATCCAGACTGCCACATAACAATGAGCAGAGTTCCATGTGCTACACAATAGGTCTTTGTTGGTTACTCATTTTAAATATAGCTGTGTCAGTACATTTCATTTTTATATATAGGACATTTCTGTAAGTTTCCTTTTTTTCATCTTCTTTCTAAATGCTATTGATCTTAGCCTTTTCTTTTTCTTAATGTATTTACTTTCTTGGTGACTCATTTACTCTCTAGGTCTTTACTATTTGCTGATGATTCACAGATATCTTTCACACAATATTATATTAAATATTCCCACCAAAGTGTTTCATATATGCCTCATATTTCTTTTTTTTTTTTTTCTCTTTTTTTTTTATTAGTTGGAGGCCAATCACTTCACAACATTTCAGTGGGTTTTGTCATACATTGATATGAATCAGCCATGGATTTACACGTATTCCCCATCCCAATCCCCGCTCCCACCTCCCTCTCCACCCGATTCCTCTGGGTCGTCCCAGTGCACCAGGCCGGAGCACTTGTCTCATGCATCCCACCTGGGCTGGTGATCTGTTTCACCATAAATAGTATACATGCTGTTCTTTTGAAATATCCCACCCTCACATTCTCCCACAGAGTTCAAAAGTCTGTTCTGTATTTCTGTGTCTCTTTTTCTGTTTTGCATATAGGGTTATTGTTACCATCTTTCTAAATTCCATATATATGTGTTAGTATGCTGTAATGTTCTTTATCTTTCTGGCTTACTTCACTCTGTATAAGGGGCTCCAGCTTCATCCATCTCATTAGGACTGGTTCAAATGAATTCTTTTTAATGGCTGAGTAATATTCCATGGTGTATATGTACCACAGCTTCCTTATCCATTCATCTGCTGATGGGCATCTAGGTTGCTTCCATGTCCTGGCTATTATAAACAGTGCTGCGATGAACATTGGGGTGCACGTGTCTCTTTCAGATCTGGTTTCCTCAGTGTGTATGCCCAGAAGTGGGATTGCTGGGTCATATGGCAGTTCTATTTCCAGTTTTTTAAGAAATCTCCACACTGTTTTCCATAGCGGCTGTACTAGTTTGCATTCCCACCAACAGTGTAAGAGGGTTCCCTTTTCTCCACACCCTCTCCAGCATTTATTGCTTGTAGACTTTTGGAGAGCAGCCATCCTGACTGGCGTGTAATGGTACCTCATTGTGGTTTTGATTTGCATTTCTCTAATAATGAGTGATGTTGAGCATCTTTTCATGTGTTTGTTAGCCATCTGTATGTCTTCTTTGGAGAAATGTCTGTTTAGTTCTTTGGCCCATTTTTTGATTGGGTCATTTATTTTTCTGGACTTGAGCTGCAGGAGTTGCTTGTATATTTTTTGAGATTAATCCTTTGTCTGTTTCTTCATTTGCTATTATTTTCTCCCAATCTGAGGGCTGTCTTTTCACCTTACTTATAGTTTCCTTTGTAGTGCAAAAGCTTTTAAGTTTCATTAGGTCCCATTTGTTTAGTTTTGCTTTTATTTCCAATATTCTGGGAGGTGGGTCATAGAGGATCTTGCTGTGATTTATGTCGGAGAGTGTTTTGCCTATGTTCTCCTCTAGGAGTTTTATAGTTTCTGGTCTTACATTTAGATCTTTAATCCATTTTGAGTTTATTTTTGTGTATGGTGTTAGAAAGTGTTCTAGTTTCATTCTTTTACAAGTGGTTGACCAGTTTTCCCAGCACCACTTGTTAAAGAGGTTGTCTTTTTTCCATTGTATATCCTTGCCTCCTTTGTCAAAGATAAGGTGTCCATAGGTTCGTGGATTTATCTCTGGGCTTTCTATTCTGTTCCATTGATCTATATTTCTGTCTTTGTGCCAGTACCATACTGTCTTGATGACTGTGGCTTTGTAGTAGAGTCTGAAGTCAGGCAGGTTGATTCCTCCAGTTCCATTCTTCTTTCTCAAGATTACTTTGGCTATTCGAGGTTTTTTGTATTTCCATACAAATTGTGAAATTCTTTGGTCTAGTTCTGTGAAAAATACCGTTGGTAGCTTGATAGGGATTGCATTGAATCTATAGACTGCTTTGGGTAGAATAGCCATTTTGACAATATTGATTCTTCCAATCCATGAACACGGTATGTTTCTCCATCTGTTTGTGTCCTCTTTGATTTCTTTCATCAGTGTTTCTGATGAAAGAAATCAAAGAGGCCTCATATTTCTTATATCTAAAAAGGAAGTCCTCTTTCTTATCCAAACATGTTATATACCCTTTCTTTCCACTTTTCTACATCTTCCCTTTTTCTGTCTCAACTGACAAGAGCCTGTCTTGTTCTCTCCTTGGACAAAAGTATGAGAAGTTGAGATAAAGAAATAATCGCTTATAATAAAAACACACTTTTCCATGTAGTGTTTGAAGTGATTTCTTCATGTCTAATGGATCTTCTGTTTCTCCTGTCCTCCAAGTTTGTACTAGATTGAACCATGAAAGCATACCATTTTTAAGGTTAAAATGTAGTAGTAGTCAAATATCAGCAATTAAACATGGCACAACCAATCACTACTTTTATTGTGGTAAGATGACTACTAAAATTCTCTTAAACAGAGAATACACACAATAGTATCAGTGTAAACACTGAAGTTAATGTGTTTCTAAGATAAAATAGAACTAAATAATAGGGAATTAGCCTTGTATATTATATTTTCAAGTGAATTTGAAGAGTTTGGGGGTCTGAAATTCTTTATCCTTGTAAGTATGATCGTTTTTTACATTGAATAGAAATTTTGAAACAATACAAAATAGTTCCATAGTTAAGGCACAATGATTTTTTTTTTTTAAAGATAATTGTCAAATCTAAGAACTTCATATAAAATTTTTTTTTAACATTTTGGCTTTAACTAGGAAATATCCTAACTTTATTTTCAGTAGGATGTGGTTACTTTAAAAAAAATTCAACTCAAGTATTTTAGAATTTTACTGACTTTTGGAGGAAAAAATAGTATTTCTTTTCAATTGTAGCAATTTATTTATTATACATAAGCCCTTTTGGCTTTCTGAGTTTCCACTTTAGCTAACAAAATCTTTAAATAGATTATTACATATCCCATTTTGCAAAAAGTGAAATGTTTTCAATTATTATAGAGTTATCTAGCTCTTGACACATAGCATGTCATGTTCTGGCTGTAAGCTTTGTTATTTATTTATTTATTTTTTTAATATGTGTTAGAGGTGGAATCAGTGTTTTGAAACATTTTTAATGAAAATTCTCTATCTAAAAGGTATAAATTGCTGATAATTCTTTTAAGTTGAGGCTATGGGTTCAACAACTACTTTTCATTTCCCTTAAATACCCAACAGAAATGGTTTGGATTTTGTGGGCTGTACAATCTCTGTCCCAACCATTCAGTTCTGCCTTCATAGGATGAAAGCAGTCATAGACAATAGGTAAATAAATGGTCATGGCTGTGTTCCAACAAAACTTTATTTACAAAAACAGGCAGCCAGCTCTCAGGGTCATGGTTTGCTGACTCCTACTTTATCTGATGCTTTATAGTGATTTATCTTATGGCAACTTTTGTTATTGACTTTATATTTTAGTTATTAATTGACTAATATAGTGTCTTATACATGATACATAACCATAACTAATGAAAGAGGAATGAAATTTTATGCATTTCATCTTTGGGAAAATGTACATCATTACAAAACTACTTAGAATATTTCTACTGAAGTGTCTAACTTAATAGATGTGAAAAACTGGAGAAAACTATTAGAAGGAGTCAAGTCTTGATAAAAGACTTTTTATGATAAATCAAATCAAGAATAAAATTGAGTCATTGTGATAGTTTTAAAATACGTCCACAAATTCTTTGATGTTCCTCTTTTCTAAAAGACAATCTTATTTCACTCTCTGAGTGTGTAGTAGACTTAGTCACTCACTTCTAATGAATAGGCTACAGCAGAAGCAGCAGTGTGTAACTAGGTCATAAAAGACACTGCAGCTTCTTCCTTGCTCACTCTCTCTCTTAGATTATTCTTTCTCTTGGGTTAGTCTCTCTTTTGAATTACTCACTCTGAGTGCTACGTAATCAAACTGTACAGAGGTCTACATAGCAAGAAACTGAGGCCTCCAGCTAATAACCTACTTGGAAATGAATTCCCTATTCTCAGTCACGTCTTCAGATGACTACAGCCCATGTCAAATCTTAACCGCAACCACATGAAAAACTCTGAGCCAAAATCACCAAAGCTAAGCTACTCTGAAATCTTGACTGATGGAAACTGTGAGATAATAAGTGTCTGTTGTTTTAAAGCCACTGACTTTGGGGTAACTTGCTCTGCAACAAGACATAGCTAGTACAATTGTATGAATGATTTCAATGTTTGTTTTGAAATGAAGTAAAATGAATTGAAAGGAACAGAAAAGGAAACCATCCATATTTTTACTCTGAGTGTCCACAGATTAAAAATAAGAATAAATTGTGTACATTTTCACATACTCATAATTTTCATTTGAGCACTTTAAAATTGATTGTATAATTTTCTGTCCTCGGCTCTCATTGGCATATGTAGCGCTTAAGGTTTCATGGGTTAAAATTAGAGCAAGTCATGGCAGCTTAATCTGTCCTTTTAAACAGTGCTTTCTGCAATAAAGATGAGAAGGTTATAGGGAACCTTTACTTAACACATGTCTCTGCTTTGAGTTTTGTAACTCACAAAGCATTCACAGGGCAAGGAAGCTATCTAGAGATAACTTCTGGGACCTTATCTAGAGATAACTCAGACCTTGAGAGCCTATAAAACCTGCTAATATCTTCTCTCTGATACAAATGTGTTGGAATAAGCCATAATATTAGCCTGTTTTGTTTTGGTTTTTAACTCATCCTGTGAAATATAGCAAAAAATAGGTTTTGAATATAATTTCCTTCTATTCAGAAGAGTATTTTTGTATTGTAGATGAGTTTCTTTTATTTGGCAGATAAAACAAAACTTCGATTCTAAATAAAATAATTTTATTTTTAAACTATGTCCTCATGCAGTTATTGTGCCTCCTCCTTTTTGTTGTCACACTTCTTAAAATTATAAACTATCCAACTTTTTCCCACTTTTGCTTTGGCAAAATTATATTCAAACACACAAGATACTTAAATTGTTCTTAAAGATCACCACCAGCCTTCTAATTGCCAAACCCTATGATTATATTCATCCTTTTCAACCCTTCCCACATAATACCAATTTCTCTCTATCTAAAACTTTTCCCTTCTTGAATGTTTTTTTGCACATTCCTGGTTCCTGTCCTCTCTGACTCTTCCTTTTTTTCCCATCTCTTGCTTCCAAAGAATCTTCATTAAAATTCTCTCCTGTTTTTGTTCTATTACTGTATGTACTGCATCATTCTTATGATTTCAGGATTGATTTTTCTATGGACTCACAAATTAATATTTCAGAATAAACTCTCTAAGACCCATAATTGTCCCATGACTTAATTCATCTCTCCTCTGACACTGGCTTCTGCCCTGAGCTGCTGTTCCAAGTCATGATACCATTGTCATAAGAGTTATTACAGTTAACCTGTACTATTACAATAGCTTCTAACTCTTCACACCATTTTCTGTTTTTTTCCCATTTCCACACATTGAACATAATGTTGTTAAATTATTATCCTTTCAGTACAGGTATGATTATATTCCTCCTTTACTCAAACCAACAATGATTCTTCTACAAACACAAATTCTTCTGCAAGCACCACAAATACAAATGTCTCACTTGGCAGTCAAAGCCTTCAATGGTACATCACCATATATCTGTTCAAGTCTCTTTCCTACACATATCCTGTGCTCCAGACAATCTGGATTTACTTTATCTTTGACAAATGTTTCATCATTTGCTACCTCCTACTTTCTGTTCAAATCATTCCCTCTGCTTTGAATATACTTTCACCATTTATCTTGTCAGCAGTTAGCCATACCTCAAATAGTGTGTTCTCTGTAAAGCTTTTCCTTATGTTCTCAACCAGATACACTATCCCCTGTCTTTGCATTATACAGATTGTATTTTTCTTCTCTTGACTTACAGAAAATATGCTTTTCTTTATCCAATTTACTAGATTATTCATTCTTATTAAATTTTACTCACTTTTATATCCTGTACCACTATTACGAGTAAATAAATATGCATTCGATTTTATTTTCTTCAGATCATTTTGTACTTATTGAATAAATTGATCACAATCAAAACCAGAGATTGGTTCAGTGCACTCTATGCCATCTTTACTTATAGAATCATTTCTGTGAGACTACCTTTTGAATAAGCCGACTGAACTGAGTTACAAAGTTTTACAATTTTATATCAACACATGTTAATTCACTATATTTTTAGAGGAATATTAACAGCTATAACAAATAAACCTAGTATTTTTGTAGTTTTAACTTGATAAGAAGTTGGTTTTGTTCATGTTAATAGTCCAGTGCAGGTATTACCAAGTAATTCTCCCATAAAAAGTGACTTAGAATCCCAGCTTCCTTTTTCCTTACAGTTCCACTACCACCGAGGGCCTTTAGTATGTGGGTTAGAAGAAAGTGAAGGAAAATCTCCTGTTTTTCAAATAAATAAATGCCAGAGTTCATCAGTTTTGAAACACACATTGCATCAGTCACATTGGGCTAAGTTTTGCTGCAGAAAGAAACAATCTCAAAATATCAATGGCTTACAACAAAAGCTTGCTTGTTACTTGCAGATTAAAATAACAGTGAGCTACCAGTCTATACATAGACATAAACCATCACCCTGAAGTTGTGTATGTAATTTCCATGTATTTTACGTCAGTAACAAATTATGCTATTATTATATGTGCTTTAAAATTTTGCATGAAATGTTTTCATAATGACGTATCCTTTTTTGGCTTCCCTGGTGGCTCAGTGGTAAAGAATCTGCCTGCCAGTGCAGGAGACACAGGTTCAATGACCGAATCGGGAAGATCCCCTGGAAAAGGAAATGGCAACCTACTTCAGTATTTTTGCCTGGGAAATCCCATAGAGAATGTTGGCAGGCTACAATCTTATCGGATGGCCAAAGAGTCGGACATGACTTAAAAACTAAACAACAAAACGACAACAAAATTCTTTTGAAAAGGATGTATGCTTTTTACTCACTCAACATTATTGTCTTAAAACGTTTATTTATATTGCTATATGTAGATCTATCTGGTCCATTAATTTTAATTGCTGTTGAGTTTTTCCAGTGTATGAATACATTTCAGTTTATCTATTTACAAACCAATAATTCAGATGATTCTACTTTTCTACTTAAATAATGCCACCATGGACACTTTTCTGTGTATCTCCTAGTGCATGTATGTGTGAGTAGAAATCCAAGGGTCCAGTTAGAAATGAAAGTGCTAGGTTATGGATTAGATACATCTTCTGTTTCACTACATACTCTCCTATAACATACTCTACATACAGTTGCTCTCCAGAGTGATGTACCAGTGATATAAACTGGTTACATATAGTTCTGTCCCCATTTTATAGCCAAAACTTGAGTGTTACCAGATTTAATATGTTTGTATTAGACTTTTGGGGTCCTGAAATAGTCTAAGGAAACCTTTTTACATCTGTTCTCTAGCTAAGTTTCATTAAAGATTCCCTGTGGACATGGATATAATCCTAGGAGTTGTTTGTCTTTCCAATAAGAACTTATCTCTTCCAGTTATGCCCTTTTGATGGATTGCATCTTCTAATACTGACATCAGGAGTGACAAACTCAAATACCCTGTTGGGATCAGGCAGGTAGTATAAATAGTGAGATGGTTAGGTATGAGACGAGCGATTGACAGGGACTATGGTGAACTGAAGAGTGCTCATCCACTATTTGTCTTTGAGAATACACTAGCCTAGCATACACCAAGCTAGTCATCTGAAGCCAGGCATCTTATAAATCTTTATATATGAAAACTTTTAATATAAGACCTCTAGATTGATAAATCTTAGCACCTTATTCAGCTTTTTAAAATTAGTATGTGTGAACTGTGGGCTAAGCAAAATATTTTTGTAGGTAATATTGCTCTGGTATGCATGGTCAATATTGGGATAAGCTAAATGGCCCCTACTCCATTCATTCATCTAAATTTGACTTGTTAGGAAAAGGAGTTTTTTTTTCCCCCCTTGAATTAACTAGTCTGTGTTTAGAAAAAGTGTTAGTCATTCAGTCGTGTCTAACTCTTTCAGACCCCACAAACTGTAGCCATCCAGGCTTCTCTGTCTGTGGGATTCTCCAAGCAAGAATACTGGAGTGGATTGCCATTCCCTTCTCCACAGGATCTTCCCGACCCAGGGATCGAACCTAGGTCTCCTGCATTGCAGGCAGACTCTTTACCATTTGAGCTACAGGGAAATCCTTAGGTTCTGCTGTTTTGGTTATTGTCTCACAAAAGAGTTCAATTTCATTGCTTCTGCTCAGATTTGATTAACTGACCATTGATCATTTATTGTTTCAGAGTGAAAGCCTTCACTCCCTTAAATTTAAAGAACCATAGAAATAAATTATTAAGTCCCTTTCATCTGGATATAACTACTAACATTAGCATGTTGTTTAAAAATATGAATTAGTATTATCCAATTGAAATATGATGTCACAACTGTAATTTAAAATTTTCCAGTAGCCACTTTTAAAAATGTAAAAAAAATAGTGAAATTGATTTTAGTAATATTTACTTCAACTAATATATCCAAAGCATTATCGTTTTAATATGTAATCAATGTAAACAGTCATTAATTAGATATTTTGCATTCTTTTTGTAGTTCAGTTTGGTTCAGTCCCTCAGTCGGTCCTACTCTTTGCGACCCCATGAACCACAGCACGCCAGGCCTCCCTGTCCATCACCAACTGCCAGAGTCCACCCAAACCCATGTCCATTGAGTTGGTGATGCCATCCAACCATCTCATCCTCTGTCGTCCCCTTCTCCTCCTGCCCTCGATCTTTCCCAGCATCAGGGTCTTTTCAAATGAGTCATCTCTTCGTATCAGGTGCCCAAGTATTGGAGCTTTAGCTTCAACTTTTTGTAGTAGATCTTCAAAATCTTGAGTGTCTTTTTCATTTATAGCACATGTCAGTGTGGACTAGCCACATTTCAAGTGTTCAGTAGCCACTTAAACTCATCTATACTATTTAAGCTCATATACTTTAGAGAGCTTCTTAACTCATCTGCCTTATATATTAAAGGGGAATTATGATAATACTACCAAATATGGTTGTTGTGAAGATTAAATCAGACATATAGCAAGTGTTTGACATATGTTAGTGTATACATAATCAGTAGATAGATAGATGTGGGTGAGGATACATATACCAGTTCAGTTCAGTTCAGTCGCTCAGTCGTGTCCAACTCTTTGTGACCCCCATGGACCGAAGCACACCGGGCCTCCCTGTCCATCACCAACTCTTGGAGTTTACCCAAACTCATGTCCATTGAGTTGGTGATGCCATCCAACCATCTCATCCTCTGTTGTCCCCTTCTCTTCCTGCCCTCAGTCTTTCCCAGCATCAGGGTCTTTTCAAATGAGTCAGCTCTTCACATCAGGTGGCCAAAGTACTGGAGCTTCAGCTTCACCATCAGTCCTTCCTGTGAACACCCAGGACTGATCTCCTTTAGGATGGACTGGTTGGATCTCCTTGCAGTCCAAGGGACTCTCAAGAATCTTCTCCAAAACCACAGTTCAAAAGCATCAATTCTTCTGTGCTCAGCTTTCTTTATATATATATGCGTGTGGATAAAATCATGCCCCTATATATTAACTTCAGTCAGCTTCAACACAGCAAACCATTTTTCATGATTCAGGTATCTTCTAATGCTTATATGTATTATTATATGATACTCTATTGAAGTAGTATCTTTGGTAGCTATTGAAAAAGACAATGTTTCATACATTTTAAAGAATTATTTATTTATTTATTTATTGGCTATTCTGGGTCTTTGTTGCTGTGCATGGGCTTTTCTCCAGTTGTGACTAGCAAGTGCTACTCTCTCGTTGTTGTGCAAGGGCTTTTCACTGTGGTCACTTTTCTTGCTGCTGAGCCTTCTAGGGCATGCAGGCTTCAGTAGTTGTGGTTCCTGGGCTCTAGAGCGCAGGCTCCGTAGCTGTGGTGCTCAGGCTTGATTGCTCCATGGTGTGAGGGCTCATCTCAGGCCAGGGACTGAGCCCGTGTCTCCTGCATTGGCAGGAAGATTCTTTACCACTGACCCACCAGGGAAACCCATTTCATACATTTTTAAATAAGAGGAAGTAACATCATAATTGAAGACAGTCAGGAGAAGGATTATACTCTTGTGAAACTTGTTTTATGTTACCATTTTTGCTTTCTACACTACTTGAAGCAGAATCCATAGAGACAGAATCCATAAAGCAGAATTCATAAAGATAGATGCACCATGAGCCTTGTTCACTCTGAAACAGTGTTACTGATTGCCTTCTTTCACTTCTGCCCAATTCATTCTTTACTCAAGCTATTTTCTCTGCCTAGGAAGCTCTTCCTCCTTTCTTCCCTTGGCTGGCTGGCCTCTTCTTATTCTTGAACTTTCAGCTTAAATATTAGGTCTCAGATTTACCCTGACCATCTTTTGTAAAATATGTCTTTTATTCTCCACCTCAGCATCACAGTTGTTTCCTTTGTGAACCTCTTATCATAATTTATAATTATTCACTTTTTAATTTAGTTTTTCTTATTTCTTCAGGACTTTTTGCCTCATCAGGGCAGGTCCTAGGTCTCCTTTGGTTACTACTGAAATCTCAGCAACTAGCATAGGGCAAGGCACAAAGTAGGCACCTGATATTTTTTGAGTGAGTTAATGAGTGAATTAATGTGTTATTCCCTCATGTACTGAGGAGCTTTCAAAGAAGGAAGCCACAGAAATGATTTCTTAAGCTAGTCTATCCACATCAAGTATCTGTAAAAACTGCAGGACATTTATTACATCCACTGAACTGTTAGTTCTACAAGGACAATAAGCTCCATGCCTCCCAGCACAGGGCCTGTCACAAATTAGACATTCATATATATTTGGTAATTGACTGAATAATTAATTCTGATTTGAAATCTTAGGCAAGACACCTTTACTAAGAGGAATTTTTCTCTAAGATAAATTTAGAATTTAGAACGAGTTAGAAAGAAACATAGTGTTTACAGGAGATTTAAAACCAGGGTTCTATAATGGCAATACAATATATATGTATTTTCTATTATACTCTTTCTTTAAAGGGACCTGTTGGTTTACCTGGAGAAGTTGGGGTGACTGGAAGCATTGGTGAAAAGGTAATTTCTTTCATTGTTTTGTTCAATAATAAGGATTCTAAGGTAAACTCAAAGGAGGGATATTCATATTATATTTTATGAATTAGAAATCACTCATAACTTAAAATGCATTACCTATACTGAATCTCTTAAATATATTGAAATATAGCTGATGGTATATATGTTTCTAAATTTTAAAGAGCAGAGTGCTCTTTTGGTTATAATTATGTGCTTGGAAGGGAAAAGATGAAATAGATGGTCTAGGTATATGACTAGAAAATATTTAAATCTACTTTATGAGAACAAGTCCCTAAAGGAAACAGTTTTGAAAGTGAAGAATAAGTTATCACTTTGCCTGATCCAAGTTTCAGTCACAATCTCTTTATATCCTCTTGGAATCCAGTATGAAGTTATTCATGGATCTTTTTGGCTGTTGTGATGGAAATTGTAATTTGCTTAAAAATTTCCTAGAAATTGTTATCTTGGGAGTGATTTTCCATATTTAGTTTCAAGTTTAAGAAAGTCTTTTTTGAAAAAAAATCAGAAGTATTTCTTTATTTGAAACCAACAAGGACATTTTCTTGAATTGTTTTTAATTGACTCATTATGAACTAGAAAATTTTGGACTTTTGACTGAAACCTGACTTGCTGAATGTAACATGGAAGCATGGTAATCTAATGCAAGGCTACTCTTTGTGGATAATTAAGTAGAGCCAGGATTAGAAGTAAATTAGATAATGTTCCAGTTATTTCCATCTGAAATTATTAATTTAAGTTAAACAATATATTTAAAATTCATCCTTACCCCCCACCCACATCCAAACTGCTGTCTTCCCAATTTTCTCATTTCTATTGTTCTGCATTATACCTCTCTGTTCTCCCAATGTTCCAGATAGAGTGAACCCATCTTTGCGTTTCCTTTTTCTTCCATTGTTGTTGTTCAGTCACTAAGTCATGTCTGACTCTGCGACCCCATGGACTTCAGCATGCCAGGCTCCTCTGTCCTCCACTATCTCCTTAAGTTTGCTCAAGTTCATGTCCCTTGAGTTATATAATCAAATTCATGTCCCTTGCTTATCTAATCATCTCATTCTCTATGCCTAATCTTTTTAGCAGGTCTTAGAGTTTTTTCTTTATAGTTTATCCTTTCTAATAATCCATCTAGGCTACCCCCTCAGACATAATCTTATTAGTTTATCTTTAATTTACTCTCTTCCCTGGTGGCTCAGATGGTAAAGCCTCTGCCTACCATAAGGAAGACCTGGGTCCCATCCCTGGATTGGAAAATCCCCTGGAGAAGGAAATGACAACCCACTCCTGTACTCTTGCCTGGAAAATCCCATGGATGGAGGAGCCTGGTAGGCTACTGTCCATGGGGTTGCAAAGAGTCAAACACAGCTGAGCAACTTCACTTTCTTTCTTTTCACTTTCCCTTTCCATCTTCTAATCCAGCCTACATATTACTAGTGGAACACTTTTTTTGATGGGTCAGGATAAAGCATTTTGAAAAGCCTTCATTAACTCCCTATGTGTGTGTGCTAAGTCACTTCAGTCATGTCTGACTCTTTGCGACTCCATGGACTGTAGCCCACCAAGCTCCTCTGTCCATGGGGATTCTCCAGGCAAGAATACTGGAGTGGGTTGTCATGCCCTCCTCCACAGGATTGTCCCAACCCAGGGATTGAACCCGGGCCTCCCATATTGAAGGCAGATTCTTTACTTTCAGAGCCATCATGCTTAAGCCTATTAATAGCTCTACTTTGCTGTCAAGATACTACATGATTTTGGTTTAATCAGTTCATGTAACAAATTTTCTGATATTCACAGTATAAACCTTTCTTGCTCCCCTGCCTCATATTTTATTCTTGTTCCTATTATTATTCTTACTGTTTTCTTGGTTTAGAGTATCCTCTTCCTTTCCCTGTATTTATTCAAAGCCAAACTATAGTACTCAGTGAAGTTCTGTCTCCTCCATAAAGTCTTCCCAGATTATTCTATTCCTTCTTGATTTCTTCCTTTCCTGGATTCCTTCCTTTCTTCTTTTCCTTCCTTCCCAGATTATTCTATTCCTTCTTGATTTCTTCCTTTCCTGAATAAGTACCACACAATTTAAAATTTTCCTTTAATTGATTCATCTTTCTTAATGACATGTTTCTAATTACTTGAGGGTAGAGTCTAAGTCAAATTTCTGTTATATCTCCCCAATGCTCAGTACATTAAAAGTGATTTTAAAATATTTAGTGATCTTTTATTAACAATATAAAAATATAAAATGACCTCAGTTCAGAAAAATTTAGATAGTTATAAAACTATCTAAAAGTATAAACTTTTCCATTGTGATTTAGTTACTTCTGTGTTGTCTTCTACACTAACACACTGAAAATCTTTGGAATTTTAATGTGAATCAGCTTAGACCTTTAATCTATTGTGGCATATTTGATTATCATTATTATGGTTAATTGTGTTAAAAGTTTACAGAAATAAAATTTTGTTCAATGGTTATACACTTAAATTAATTTTTACAGTTTGCTTTCATATTTTACTGTCTTCATATTTTATATATCTAAAATTATGAGAATTTCTACTTGCAAAACTTTAGCATATGATGTATGCTCAATCTTAAATCTTGTTTATTCATAATTTATATTTTTTCATTTAAATAAACTTCAGTATTTTATCCCTTGAAAAGTATCTTAAGAGAATTTTAATAATAGTAAAACTCTACCAACTTTAGGGTAAAACTGCAAAATTTGTAAATTTAAAACTTACTGAAAATTAGAATGAGTTTATGGTCCAGGCTTAGCTCATTCTTCACTAATTTTTTTGATGATTTGAAAGTAGTTTTTAATTTTCTGTGCATTGCATTTTTCATTTACACTTTAATGAAAGCATTTCATATTTTGTAAACTTTGAATTAATGATATTTCATTGTTTCATACTTTGGCTCATTACAAGAGAAAATATTATGTAATATTGATTATAGCAGTATGATTGGTAATATTGCTGAAATAAAAGAATAAATGAGGAAATAAAATATTTTTTGAAATAAATATATAGCAATTTAAGAGATTTTTATACACTAAATTACATGGTCAAACATTGACAGTCCATCATCAGAATAGACACAATAGTAATTAAATTCTGTTTTTTTGTAAATATTTTGCCAACTCTTAATAATATAAAATTATAGTCTATATTATAGACTCTTTGTTTTGTCATTGTACAAGTGTATTTGAAAAAGTAGAATAGACTATGTATTATAAGTGCATTGTATTAATAGTTTGCTATTAAATCATGTTACTAGCTTAAAAAATAAATAAATAAAATAAAAAAAAATAAATCACTTTGCCTTCCAAGTTTCTCTATTGTGTCCTAGAGAACATTGTTATAACTAATTTGATTTTTGGCTTGCTAATATGTATTTGTTATTTCATTCACATCTTATATAAATGAGATAAATGTATATGTCTCACGGTTTGTGTGTGCAGGTCTGTCGTGACATCTGTAGAATCTAGAATGAGACTATAAATGGAGGCCCTGGGGTCAGAGTATAATTAGAAGCCCACATACCATATACCTAAACATTTAAAAATTGTAAACCAAACTAATGAGTCAGTAAATAATACATAGTCTATTCTACCTTTTCATGACTAATCAACATACCTCAATGTTTTTCTTTTTTTCAAAAGGGAGAGCGTGGAAGTCCAGGTCCAGTAGGTCCCCAGGGGGAAAAGGGTACAATGGTAAGAATTCAGTAATCTGAAAGATGTGTGTCCAAAGAATGTAGTAAAGTTATGGCTTTCCAGAGGTAGAATTGCCTTGAATGAAATTCAAGTAAGTGAAAATGCTATTTTGTAGTAAGTTTCCATTAGAAGTTTTCTTCTAAACTGTTTACTATTCGGAATGCTGATTTGCACTCAAAAGCACGCAAATCAGATGGCTTAGTCAAAGGAGCCTATAGTTTTTAGAGAAGAATTACCATCCTAAATTATCATATGTGGATAAAGAAGAAAATTCAATTAGGAGTCTACTTTGATTTGGCAACTTAGTTTATATGACACATAGCATCATTGCCACCTTTCCATAAGTTTGTCATCACAGTGTAATTCTTTTATGTATGAAAGACCGAAATATGGAATTCATCTTATGGTCTTATATCTTTAAGAAAGTAATAGCTGATAAATTTTATATCTAGATTGCAGTGTTTCATTTATTGAAGTTTCTAAATGTGACAGAAAATAGAATTAAGAATTATTTTCAACTAAAGAATTTTGCTTTCAGAAAATGCATTGTAATGGATCTGGTGTACCTAATATTATCTGCAAATTCATTTTACATAAATTTTTCTTCACTTTTGACTTCTGTATTATGAGTAAAACACTGTAAGATTACTTTTACCTATCTCCAATTGCTGTTAACTAGGAAATCTAATATACCTTTAAAGGCTGATTAATTTCAAAAATAATTGCCTTCTATGATAGTCTCTGAAGCATCTGAATATGGTTAATACCACTAAGGGTATAGTCCTTGTAAAATTTGATAGGCTAGAGTATTTGTTCACAATCACATTTCTTAATTTTTTTAATTCCCTGACATTGAAAAGGATATGGTTTCACAATCTGTATATATTTAACATAATGAATATTTATTCACAGCATAACATAATCTAGAGAAAGATGAGATGAATATTTTCCTCTCAATAGGTTATAATATGTGATTCTGGGCAAAGAGTTTCTAATAAAAGTATACACCGCTTCTCTAAACATTTTTGTTTTTATTGTCTTTCTTGGACATTTCCTGTGGCCTCATGTCTTGGATAGAAGGTGGAGAGTTTATCAAATTATCATTTTTAATTACTATTTATCATTTACTGGTTTATCTTCAGTGAAAATAATTAGATATGATGGAGAATTCATGTCTCTTATATTTTTGCTTAAATTATAGGGATATCCAGGTCCTCCTGGGGTTCCGGGACCCATGGGTGCCCTGGGATTACCTGTAAGTACAGAGAAGACTTCTCTTCCCAATCACTGCAAAACACTCTAGAATATAACATGGTGTCTTTAACTCCCTTGCTTCTACTTGTTCTGTTATTTACTGCTCACTTCTAATAGTACAGCTCTGCAACCAATAACCATATATAAGAAAATAGTCAATAATTAAGCTTCAAAGTAAGACCAATTGGACAAATCACAAGCACAATTTCCAACATACTGTTCTTAGAAATTTACTAATGTTCTCCAATTGAAAAAATCCATAGAAAAATTTAGTATTCAAAAATTGAGTTTTGAAAAATTCCATTTGTGTTTACAGGAAAATAATGAAGTCTTGTCTCTAAAGAGAAAGTTTGCTGATTAAAGATTGAAAGTTATTGTGAACTTAAATGTGAAAAATATATGAGCCTTTGTGATCCCCTAAGTAGAACTATTATCAGAAAGGGTTTATGTTGTTTTGTGAAGCTTCTGTTTTGAAGATAAGCCCAATTTTCCAGCATACTGATAGACATGTATTGACTTCCAAATGAGGAAGACTGATAGAGGGCACAGTTGCTAATTTTTTTAGTCATGTAAGATAAAAAATAGATTTTAGTTCCTGTGAAAGTTCACTGTTTTCGTCTACCTATGTTATAAAAATAAATAAACTTTGTTTTCTAAGCATGTCTTTATTGGAGACTATTAGGTATAAAAGCTCATTGTAATTGAATAATAATGTAATCTTCATTGAAGACTATTTTTGTAGCATATTAATTTGGAAAATTTTGTGACGTTTTTCATGGTAACAGAAAAAATCCATTTTTATGTGATGGGATTATCATAAGCATCTAGAGGAAGGAGAAGGAAATCTTGCAAAAGTAGCCATTGCTTCTTGATGGGCAGGCAGATTAAACTCCCAGGTCACATTGGTTAAGTGTATATCTCCCTCCACTACCACTCCATATGTGTTTATCATAAAAACCATGTGGTCAGTGAATCTTAAGTACTTCTCATCCTTTTCAGGGTATAAACGCTTAGAAACTACTGTTCTTGTAATATTCCTGTGAATTCTGTAACTGATTTTTAAATTTTCAACATGTAGGGTCATGTGGGGGCAAGAGGACCTCCTGGGATTCCAGGTCCTAAAGGACGAAGAGTAAGTTATCGAATCAAGGAAGTACATTAACCTAAAAAAAAAAAAAAAATGACAAAGAGTAAGTTATTGAATCAAGGAAGTACATTAACCTTAAAAAAAAATGACATTGTAAATAGTGATGTGTTCAGCAAAAATAGCTTACATTAGATGGAAACATTAATTGCAGTGTAATTTATAATCATTTGTACTTATAAAAGCATACTTTTCCATTTTGTGTTTTAGAAATTTTACCGACTGAAGAACTCTCTCTTATTCCCACATTCCAGTTTCATCCACTGGGGGAATTGTGAATGTAAAGGTGTTTAAATAAATGATTTTTGTACTCACAAAAAGACTTATATAGCAAGAAATAGTAACAGCATGATAAAGAGTGAAAGGAAATAGAATAAGGATAAAAGGATGACTAAGAGTTTATTCACTGTAAATAAGAGGTAATATAATCATTGTCTAATAATTATGCATAAGAATTAAGTTAAAAACCTTTCATTCTTTAAGTCTTTTAAACATTTAGATCCTGTTTTTTTATTTAAAGAAATAAGAACCACCATTTATTGCCTGCCTGTCATGTGCCAAGCACTTTTACATATACTAATACTCAAAACCACTCTAAAAGGGGGAGGCATTTATCTCAGATATTATAGTTGAGGAAAATGGGACTCTTGAGAGTTCAAGTATATGAACCATTGACATAGGTCTGGGGCACAACCAGGATTCAAACCTTAGTGTGTCTAACTTCAAAGCCTATGGTTTTTCAATACCTCATTGAATATTAAAGTATTTTTCCTTGATTAATTTGAATATGTAGACTCTAAGAACTCTGTTTTCTCCCTTGGCTTCACCTTGACTTTTACAGCTAGTGAAGAAAGTATTTTAAAATGCTAAAATAATGGCCTCCAAATAACAAAGATTTAAAAAAAAGAAAAACACCCTCCCATTTTCCTGTTGGCAAGTTCGAGAAAGGTGCTTAGTTTAAAATAACAACTTTAGGAACTCATTGGCAATACAATGATATGGATTCGGCACATTCACTGTTGTGGCTTGGTTTCAATCCCTGATCAGGGAGCTAAGATCCTGCAAGCTGCACAACGTGGCCAAAAAATAAAATAAGCCCAAAGAAGTAATGACTTTAATTTCATGTGCTGTGTTTTAGGTGAAGATTAAAGAAAAAGAGCAAATTTTTCTGTATCATCACTTCTTTTCTGAAAAGCTATTTTCCTTTCTGGGTTATGGATTTATAGCCTATAAATAATATTGATGGCCACATCTATTTTAGCCCAAATGAGATTTAGGATAATAAAAAATCATGGAAGATGATCTGTACTTTCATTTTAGTGGCCTGTACTCTGCCAGCATTCAGTACTTGGTCAGGTCAAATGTGTTTATTCAACACTGTATTACTCATAGTGGGAAAGTTCAACCAACTTTGTGACAGATGAAAAAAAAAATACTTTATTTGGTTAGCTAAATAATTGAGATCTTATTGGTTATCCAGGCGTACATGAGCCATATACTTAAGCAGGATATGTTTCTGAATCACTTGTGCTATCTCATGTCATATGGAAAGTTTATTTATCTGTAGTTTTTTAACTTCCCTGTGATCCCTGGGCAAATTATTTCTCTTTTCTGATTTGACACTTTGTCTTCATCTCTCACCTCCTCAAAGGTCTCTCTCATCCTCCAGATACATTTTACTGATATGTTTCCAGATGACTCCTCATAATTATTTAAAGTGCACCCAGTATTTCTTAAGCAAAGTTTTAGTTTAGAAATAAGGGCTTCATTTAGTACAAAAATGCTCCCTTTACAGGAGAATATTTGATGTAATCAGTCAACATTGGGAATACAAAAAGAACTGAAGACCAGAATGTTAAGGAAAAAAGATAGTATTATGAAGTTCCATTCTAGTTCTCACCTAGTATCTTCTTCTCCCATCAACCTATTTCCTCATCTATTCTCCACTACAGATGTGATCATAATGCATATCATTTCAAATGTTTTTCACTAACAAAAATTTGAGAATTTCTGTCCAGCCTACAGGGATAAATGCAAAAGTTATTTGGATGGAGATGCCTATGCCCCAGCCTTTCCTTGCTACCCCAAAGACTGAAGAGGTCAATATTTCCAGCACACCTATAACACTTTATGATACACAACTGTGTCACAGTACATTGGAGGGGAAGCTAGGCACATGTTCATGGAGACTATACAAAGAATTCTCATTATGAAACTAGTGCTTATATGCCCTTTCTGTTCTGCCTGTGATTTGTACTTTTATCATATGTGAATAAGTGAGCATCATGAATGGTAGGACTACAACCCAAGGATTCTGCTTCTCCGTCTGATTCTCTGCTATCCATCCATCTGCCATTCATCTGTCTAACATTTACTGATGTAACACAATCTGTCAAACTCTCCTACTGTCTTGGAGAATTCAAGGTTAACTATTCCTTGTATATAAGCCACATGATTTCATGGTTTAATGACTTACAGTCAGTGGCTTTTAAAGTATCATACAATATTGACAGAGAATAGCAAAAGCTCAGACAAGCAATAATACCTGCCATCTCAGGAAACAATCTAAATAACTTAGTATCATGAAAATTTTTCTAACTTGTTTTGTGAAGAATGTATAATCCTGCCCCTTATGAAAAAGATAACAGGATTGACTGAAAATGTTCATGTAGTTTGAGATTGTTAGATGGGAGAGTTACCTGTAGCCTGTAGTGACTTATTTTCCTTTCTTGGGCTCCAACATCACTGTGGACGGACTGCAGCCATGAAATTAAAAGACGCTTGCTCCTTGGAAGAAAAGCTATGACAAACCTAGACAGCATATTAAAAAGCAGAGACATCACTTTGCCAACAAAGGTCCATACAATCAAAGCTATGGTTTTTCCAGTACTCACGTACAGATGTAAGAGTTGGACCATGAGGAGGGCTGAGCACTGAAGAACTAATGCTTTTGAATTGTGGTTCTGGAGAAGACTCTTCAGAGTCCTTTGGACTGCAAGATCAACCTGTCAATTCTAAAGGAAATAAACCCTGAATATTCATTGAAAGGACTGAGGCTGAAGTTGCGATACTTTGGCCACCTGATTCAAAGAGCTGACTCATTGGAAAAGACCCTGATGCTGGGAAAGATGGAAGGCAAGAGGAGAAGGGGGCAACAGAGGATGAGATGGTTGGATGAAATCACTGACTCCATGGACATGAACTGGAGCAAACTCTGGGAGACAGGAAAGCCTAGTGTGCAGTCCATGAGGTCACAAAGAGACGGACACTATCTAGAGACCAAACAACAAACCTGTAGCTGACTTTTAACTTTTCCAAAAGAGGACAAAAAAAAAAGATTAGGTTTTTTTTTTAACTTAGCCAGAATATATTCTTCAAGAGCTTTATGTTATAGCTAATCAGATATTTTAAGGCAAGTACTAGAAAGAATAACTTTATACCCAATTAGGTACCTATTATAATACTGCTTGTCTAGTGTTCTTAGAACTTGACCTGAAGCTTGTTGTCTCAGGAGTCAGAGAAGAAACCCAGGGATAACTTCTACAACCAATATCGAAGTGAATGTTACAAATGTTGATAAAGCTAAGCTTTAGTTAATTAACCAACCCTTAACTGAACCCTTAATGGTACTTCCCTGGTGACTCAGATGGTAAAGTGTTTGCCTGCAGTGCAGGAGACCTGGGTTCAATCCCTGGGCAGGGAAGATCCTCTGGAGAAGGAAATGGCAACCCACTCCAGTACTCTTGCCAGGAAAATTCCATGGATGGAGGAGCCTGGTGGGCTATAGTCCATGGGGTCGCAGAGTCAGACATGACTGAGTGACTTCACTTAACTGAAGCATTGGGAGGACCAGACTTTTCAAGAGTTCTGCCAGTCTTAACATGGAGTCAAAATTTTTATCTTCTCTCCACTCCCTGCTTTCTGCCACAAGCAAACTTACATTTTCAATTTGATTTTATATTAATGCTGTCATAATTCTACTGATTAATATTAACAAAATATCCAAGAAAGAAGTTTCCTGTTACAAAAGAGTTAAATGCCTTGTTACCAATGGACACATTTCTAGATCATACTTGTTTCTGTGGTATTTTAGAATGCTAACTACTCATTTCTTTTCATACTTTCTCAGCCACGTTCTATTATTACTCTAAAAAAATTTGGAATGTGTTTTCCTAAAGAGAAGAAAAAGGGAAAAGGTCATGGAAGGTGCTAGGGAAAGAATCAATATAGTCTACTGAATTTTTAAGGTAAAGGTAATTATTAGAACAAGGTCCTGCGAGATTGCACTTGAAACTTCAGTCATGCTTTAAGTTTGGTTTTTCTTCCGTCTTCAGTTACTTAGCTGTCAAACATTCCAGGGAAGCCCCCACCTCAGGACCTTTGCAGTTGCTATTGCTCCTACCAGAATGATCTTTCCCAAGTTATTTGCATACCCTCAGTCTCATCTCCTTCAGGTCTAGCCACATGTCATTTGAGAGCTTTCTCAAACACCCCTCTAACCCCTCCCCACCTTAAATTCTTTCTAGTCCCTTAGCCTCTTTATTTTTCTTCGTTATACCTGACTACCTATAGCCATTTTATATTGTAATTTTACATATATATTTGCTTATTTATAAATTCAGGGATTTGTCTCTTCTCCCAGTTGGTCCTCAATAAATGTTTATTAAGTGAATAGCACTTTGAAAGTCACATATCTATTAAGTCCACACTCCTCAATCGGATATTCAGGGTCCTATACATTCAGAGTTTAACTTAGTTTTTCAGTCTTTTATGGGAAAATAGGGTCAAAAGTAAGCTGGGGACATGTCATGGAGTACCTTAAATACAGGCTGAGAAATTGTAGTGCTGGAGATATGGCTTTGGCTGTAGTATGCCCAGTGGGCCTATACATCCTCATGGACTGTGAGTCTTCTCTCCAATCCCATGAATGTTCCCAACAGGATCAGGGTATGCAGTTACCCCAAGAGCACCCAGGAAGAGCGTCCTATTACAGTAAGCGGCTTTATGATAGTATATACTTAAACTAAGTTGGCCTCAGATGGGCTACAGTAGAAGGTGCTGAAGCCTATGGGGCTCCTTCAAATCATCATGTTATATTAGGAAATTTGTATCACTGTTTTGTATAGAAATCTTCAATGCCTCCTCATTGTTTATTGATTCAACTGTAAACTCCAGTCCTTCACCCTTTAAATCCCAGTCTTTCTACAATTATCTATTAATATAGAAATACTAAAAAATGCTCAGTGTAATGAATAACTCAGGTTAAACGAACTACATTTTTCATTCTTGCATATCTTCTTTTCTGCCTCTGTATCCTTTTCTCATACTATCCCTCTATTTAGAATTTCTTCCAGAGCATGATCTCTGACTGTCAAAATAATACCTCCATTCCCTTTACAACCTGTGAAAGCTCTCTCCCTCCTTTGGATCGCTTTACCCCTTAACACACCTTATCTCTGCCTATATTATAGTTGCTTTTGTAGTTTACCTTATATCATAATATGGATCCCCATAACATTTAATGCAGTGCCTTTTTCACAGTTAATGTTCAGTTAATGGTTGTAGAATTTGATTAATTCTCTTTAAAAGGACTTTAAGATCTTGCAAAGACAGTTATAATTTTGTCAAGGAATGTATACCGTCTTTCATAGAGAATGACTTTTGCAACTAATATTCATAGCTAATTACTGATTTGGTATTGATAGCAACACAGCTCAGAAATTTTAATTGTGCATGAACATTCTCAGCAGCATTTCTGTTCCTTTTCTGTGCCCATGGCCATCTTTCAGTTGTCAAATAGGTGCATGGTAGAGAACATGCAGTCAGCATTCGTTTCCTAATGAAGTGGTGAGAAGAGTGCCATTCCAAAAATATAAAACAAGAAAACTGTTTGGACAAATCAGCTACTTTAAAGTTACTTTAGAGTTGTTTTTAGGAGAAATTCTGGATTTCTGTAGAGTAAATGATAAGGTAAACAAAAGACTTAAATAAATCTATATTACAGCCACCTGCCTCAACAACTCAATCAGCTGTTTTTGTGGTTATCTGATTTACAATTTTGCATTAAAAACACTGGCCTGATTCTCCTATGCAGATGAGTTCACCCATATACCCAGCTGTATTCTTTACTGTGTTCCTGGCACAGAAACAAGCAAAAGGAGTTTGTCAACTATTGAGGGCAATGTCTCCATTTGTATGGATGCATAACAGTACAAAAGAAACATTTAAAATTAACAACAGGATGTTTTTTCCATCTCTAGGGACCAAGAGGACCAGATGGTCCCTTAGGAGAGCAAGGTATACAAGGTACCAAGGTAATCATTTATTTGCTCATTTCATATGCAGTTAAATATTTTTGAGCCTGTATCTCCTACCTGTCTAAAGACTGATGTATTTTCTTATAAAAGTATAATTCTAATTTTTAAGTCTAATTATGAAACATACATAAAGTTTTTACTGTACTCGCAGAAATGTGTTTTTTTGTTATTGAAGTATGTATATGATGTCTTACTTTTTTGGTATGTGAGTGTATGTGTGTAAGACCATAATTCCCATTCTTATTAACTCACCTGTTATTGATTCTTGTTAGGGTGAAACAGGAGATCAAGGAAAAAGAGGACCTCATGGTCTTATTGTAAGTAGTAAAACAGTTCACATTAACCATAAACATAAAATCTTCTATTTTTCTTGGCCTGTGATTCGTGTTTGAGAAGGGAGCTGCTTGACCCAGGCATTTTCTTTCTCATTAGGGTAAGACTGGAAACCCTGGAGAGAGAGGAGAGAGAGGAAAACCAGTAAGTAATTAAAAATAATCAAACCATAAATATATTTTACCCACTTTATCCTCTGATACAACTCTTGTTTAGTAATCAGTATGTTAGACTAAGAGAATGTAAGTTATTTTCCTCCTTGAGTCCTTAGGTCATTCTTTCATTGAGGCATATTGCTTTACTCATTTGGGGCCTTTTCTGTACCTGTCTATAAACTGATAGTGGTAACTGACACTTTAGCTTCATCTTATTATGATAGTTTTTCTGTAAAAACCCATTTCAAGATAAAGTAATGTGATATCATATAAATATAATGGAACATTAAGAAGCTAATGTAAGAAACTTCTTTGAGGCCTCTTGCCTAGTTTCATTTTAACTCAACTTGTGTTGTTTGGACCCTTGGAGTGTGGAGTTGTGTGTGTCTTTATATTTCCCATGCCCCTACTCTAAGAGTTTTTAATATCATGTAATGCTAAATATTTTCCTACCATCAAAAATCTCATAATTATACAATTTTTTCCTCTGGGACACAAGTTCTGTGGTTATCAATATTAATTGAAGGGAAGAAAATATATTTTTAAAAAGAGAAATATATTCACATACACATATATGTTACTCATATATACATGTATACTTTTGAATACACGAGCTTAAATGTATGGGTTTTTTATTTCATTTTAAACATAATTTTTAATGTCATTTTGATTTGTTATATACATATATGTATAATTTAAAGTTATACAGTTTAAATATACAGCAACTGAATAGTCAGAAAAGGCTAGGACGATTTAGTTGCTGTAGTGGTTATCACTGTCACTGGATTTACTTTTCATCTGTGAAATCTGCTGCCCCCTGCCTGTTGGTTTCCATAATAGCATTACATTTGACAATGGTCAGACCTACAGTAGCAGAGACTTAAAAGAGAAAAACGGTTGTAGGGAAAGAACTTGTTTGTGAGAATATATTATTAACTGAGGTCACCCTGAAAGACTATTTCGGAGTATTAATATTCATCATCTGAGTTTCTTTTATATCAATGTAAACAGTGTTTCTGGAGATTCTTCCATGTTACTGCACTGTAACACAAAATTAATATTTGTGATGAATGGAAACATTTGGAATTTTTCAAGTCTGTTCTTCTTATTTTAGAAAAATGAAACCAGGAGAAATTAAATTACTTAGACATATTGTACATTGTTGACACTCCTTAGATTTTACCTTCATGTTCAGCTTATCACATATGCCTGGATAAATATAAAATTAGAAATCTGGTTTCCTCAATCAAAAATGGTTGAGGAAACCAAATGGTTTTTACTAGAACTGTTTTGTAACTAGCTTACACCAAACAAGTCTCATAGACTATTGCAAGAGTAAAGTTACGTTAGCAGATGACAGTACAAAATGAGTTAATACTAACTGTTGAGGTTTACTTAGATTTATACATACATCATCCCCTTGGTCTTGATTAAACTGAAAGAGACTTGAGATCTGAAGAAAGCTAGGATCAATCAATCCAACAAATCCAGATGCCCCCAAAATACATCTGATCCTGCACAGTAATCTCAGTGTCTCTAGTCATTTTTTCACTGCAACAATCAGACAGTGCTTATAATAGAAAGATACACCAGAGGTCAGATTGACCTTTGTTTTAGTGCATGCTGCTCAAAATGTCTTGGCTAAGTTGGTTAGCTCTTCAGATCTTATTTTCTTCATGTGTAAAATAGACATCTCTAAATTGTCATGGAATTGATGCTTTTGAACTGTGGTGTTGGAAAAGACTCTTGAGAGTCCCTTGGACAGCAAGGAGATACAACCAGTCCATCCTAAAGAAAATCAGTCCTGAATATTCATTGGAAGGACTGATGCTGAAGCTGAAATTCCAGTACTTTGGCCACCTGATGCGAGGAGCTGACTCATTTGAAAAGACCCTGATGCTGGGAATGATTGAAGGTGGGAGGAGAAGGGGACAACAGAGGATGAGATGGTTAGATGGCATCACCAACTCAATGGACATGAGTTTGAGTAATCTCCAGGAGTTGATGATGGACAGGGAAACCTGGCGTGCTGCAGTTCATGGGGTCGCAAAGAGTTAGACACCACTGAGCAACTGAACTGAACTGACTGCAATTGTCATAATACTAAAACCAGGTATTAAATGAAAATTGCTAGCACATATAATTCTCGGCTAGTCCAAATAAACAGAAGTATACTTGTTATGTTGTTGTTCAGTTGCTCAGTCATGTCCGACTCTTTGCAACCCCATGGACTATAGCACACCAAACTTCCTTGTCCTCCACCTCCAGTGCTCAAGCTCATGTCCATTGAGTCAGTGATGCTATCTAACCATCTCATCCTCTTCTGCCATCTTCTCTGTTTGCCTTCCGTCTTTCAAAGAATCCAAATCTTTTCCAATGAGTCAGCTCTTCACATCAGGTGGTCAAAGAATTGGAGCTTCAGCTTTAGTATCAGTCCTTCTAGTGAATATTCAGGATTGATTTCATTTAGAATTGACTGGTTTGATTACCTTGCAGTCCAAAGGGCTCTCAAGAGTCTTCTCCAACACCACAGTTCAAAAGCATCAACTCTTCAGCGTTCAACTTTCTTTATGGTCCAACTCTCACATCTGTGCATCACTACTGGAAAAGCCATAGCTTTGACTATACAGACCTTTGTTGGCAAAGTGATGTCTCTGCTTTTTAATGCACTGTCCAGGTTTGTCATAGCTTTTCTTCAAAGGAGGAGGCATCTTTTACTTTCATGGCTATAGTCACCACCTGCAGTGATTATAGAGCTCAAGGAAATAAAATCTGCTACTGTTTTAATTTTTTCCCTGTCTATTTGCCATGAAGTGATGGGACCAGATGCCATGGTCTTAGTTTTTTGAATGTTGAGTTTCAAGCCAGCTTTTTCACTCTCCTCTTTCACCATCATCAAGAGGCTTTTTATTTCCTCTTCACTTTCTGCCATTAGGGTGGTATCATCTGCATATCTGAGGTTATTGATATTTCTCCTGGGAATCTTGATTCCAGCTTGTGCTTTATCCAGCCCAGCATTTTGCATGATGTACTCTGCATACAAGTTAAATAAGTAGGGTGACAATATGTAGCCTTGATGTACTCCTTTCCTGATTGGGAGCCAATCCATTATTCCATGTCTGGTTCTAACTGTTGCTTCTTGACCTGCCTACACATTTCTCAGGAGGCAGGTAAAGTGGCTGGTATTCCCATCTCTTTAAGAGTTTTCCACAGTTTATTGTGAGTCAAAGGCTTTAGCATAGTCAATGAAACAGAAGTAGATGTTTTTCTGGAATTCCCTTGCTTTTTCTGTGATCCAGGGGATGTTGGCAATTTGATCTCTGGTTCCTCTGTCTTTTCTAAATCCAACTTGTACATTTGGAAGTTCTCAGTTCACATACTGTTGAAACCTAGCTTGGAGAACTTTGAGCATTAACTTGCTTGCTTGTGAAATGAGTGTAATGGTGCAGTAGTTTGAGCATTCTTTGACATTGCTCTTCTTTGGAATTGGATGAAAACTAACCTTATCCATATTTGTCCAGGGGCCAATGTTATTTCCTATACTTTTCTTCCATCTGCGTGTATATCTGACTCAGAGAATCAAGAAGAAAGGATATGATGCATTGTGTTATTAAGGTGATAAAGTCCACATAACATATTAGTTTTCTAAATCTTATAAAAGAAACTATTAACAGTTCATTCATCATTGATTTTTATCTAGATACTCTTTCAGTTGATGAGATAGGGGTGTTAAATCCTCCACTTTCGATTTTTGTATTTGTCTATGGCTCTAATTATTTCAGATTTTGCTTTATACATTTTGAAACTATTTTTAGAGTATTTACATATGGTTATTATGTCTCCCCAGTCAACAGACCCTTTTATTATTACAAAATGTTCCTCTTTCTTTCTGGTAATACTTTTTATTTTGAAATCTACTGTACTTGATATGAGTCTCTCTAGCTGTTTGCATGGCATATGTTTTTCATTCATTTATTTTCAAGCCATCTGTGCCTTGATGTTTAAAGTGAGTGTCTTAAAGTTACATCTTGCCTTTTAATTCATCCTGACAACCTCTGCCTTTTAAATAGTGTTTGGTCCATTTCCACCTAATGTAGTTATTGATGTAGTTGCATTTAGGTCTACCATTTTATGACAGTTTTCCTTTGTCATGGTGGTGGTTTTCAGTGCCTTTTTTGTTGTTGTTCAGTCGCTCAGGAGTGTCCAATTTTTTGTGACCCCGTGGACTGCAGCATGCCAGGCTTCCCTGTCTTTCACCATCTCCCTAAGTGCCTTCTTTAGGCATTGAATAACTTTGAGAACTCCATTTTAATTTAGCTATTGACTTTTTAGCTATACTTCTTTTCATTATTACTTTTAAGTGGTTATTCTGGGTCAGAAGTCAGTGAACTATCTTTGTAAAGAGCCACAGAATATTTTGGCCTTTGTGGCCATGTGGTCTCTGGTGCAACTACTCAACTCTAGTGTCATCGTAGTGTGAAAGCAACCATAGACAGTATATAAAGAGTGAGCATGATTATTCAAAAAAATTATTTACAAAATCAGGTGATGGTCCAAATTTGGCATTCAGACTGCATTTTGCCAACTGATTTAGGGGTCACAGTCTAAGGTTCTAATGTCTACTTAGAGTTAATGTAGTAATACTTTACGTAATGGTAAGAAACTTCTGGCCATATAAACTTGTTTACCAGTACCCTGTCTTACATGCTATACTTGTTTTATGTATTACATTTCTATATATGTTATAAACCCCATATTTCAAAGTTAAAATTCTACTTGAATATAAATAGAATACTTTTTGTCTTACTATAAATGAAATACATATTTTAGAGATATTTAGAAGGAAAGTAGGGAATTTTAAATGTATCCATGCATTTACTCTTTCTGGTGCTCTTAATTCTTTCTATATATGCACATTTCTAAGAGGTATATTTCCCTGAAGCCTGGAGAACTTCCTTTAGATTTCTTATAGTCAAGCTCTTCTAGTGATGAATTCTCTTAGTTTTTCTTTATTTCACCTTTTTTCTTGAAGGATGTTTTCACTGATTACAGAATTCTGGGTCAACAAAGTTTTTGTTTGTTGTTTTTATTTTTTTTATTTTTTTGCTTCCATTCAGTACTGTTTCCATTCAGTACTGTAAAAATGACACACTATTTATTTTTGGCATGCATTATTTCTGAAGAGAGGTCTACACTTACCTTTATCATTATTCCCCTCCATATAATGTATCATTTTTCTCTGACTGTTTTCAAGATTCTCTCTTTATCTTTGGTTTTCAGTAATTTGATTGTGATGTGCCTAGGTGAATTTCACCTTTATCCAGCTTGAGGTTTGCTGAGTTTTTTGCATGTGTAAATTAGCTTTCACTAAATTTGGAAATTTTTAAATGTTTCTTTCAAAAATTTTTTCTACACAATTTTCTCTCTCCTTTCCTTCTTGTATTCTAGTTAAATATATGTTAGTCATTCTGATTATCTTAGGTTCCTGGGGCCCTATCATTCCTTACTCAGTCTTTCTTCTTCCTGTTATTTTTTTAAATTGGATAACCTAAATCTATCTTCCCTAACTTGTTAGGGAAGCCCTTTTAGTTTTATTCTTCATATTTTATTTTAAACTTTTATTTGGATATTTAATTTTCAGTTCTATAATTATAGATACTCTTTTTATTCTGAGATTTCCTATTTATTTATCTTAAGTACATTTTTATTTACATGAGTGAGCATTTTTATTTTTTTATCTTTCCACATTTTTTTTTCATTTATTTTTATTAGTTGGAGGCTAATTACTTCACAATATTGTAGTGGTTTTTCCATACATAGACATGAATCAGCCATGGATTTATGTGTTCCCCATCCTGAACCCCCCTCCCACCTCCCTCCCCATCCCATCCCTCTGGGTCATCCCAGTGCACCAGCCCTGAGCACTTGTCTCATGCATCCAACCTGGGCTGGCGATCTGTTTCACACTTGATAATATACATGTTTCAATGCTATTCTCTCAGATCATCCCACCCTCGCCTTCTCCCATAGAGTCCAAATGTCTGTTCTGTACATCTGTGTCTCTTTTTCTGTTTGCATATAGGGTTATCATTACCATCTTTCTAAATTACATATTTATGCATTAGTATACTGTATTGGTGTTTATCTTTCTGGCTTATTTCACTCTGTATAATGGGCTCCAGTTTCATCCATCTCATTAGAACGGATTCAAATGTATTCTTTTTAATGGCCAAGTAATATTCCGTTATGTATATGTACCATAGCTTCCTTATCCATTCGTCTGCTGATGGGCATCTAGGTTGCTTCCATGTCCTGGCTATTATAAACAGTGCTGCAATGAACATTGGGGTGCACGTGTCTCTTTCAGTTCTGGTTTCCTCAGTGTGTTTGCCCAGGAGTAGGATTGCTGGGTCATATGGCAGTTCTATTTCCAGTTTTTTAAGGAATCTCCACACTGTTTTCCATAGCGGCTGTACTAGTTTGCATTCCCACCAACAGTGTAAGAGGGTTCCCTTTTCTCCACACCCTCTCCAGCATTTGTTGCTTGTAGACTTTTGGAGAGCAGCCATCCTGACTGGCGTGTAATGGTACCTCATTGTGGTTTTGATTTGCATTTCTCTGATAATGAGTGATGTTGAGCATCTTTTCATGTGTTTGTTAGCCATCTGTATGTCTTCTTTGGAGAAATATCTGTTTAGATCTTTGGCCCATTTTTTGACTGGGTCATTTATTTTTCTGGAATTGGGCTGCAGGAGTTGCTTGTATATTTTTGAAATTAATCCTTTGTCTGTTTCTTCATTTGCTATTATTTTCTCCCATTCTGAAGGCTGTCTTTTCACCTTGCTTATAGGTTCGTTCGTTGTGCAAAAGCTTTTAAGTTTCATTAGGTCCCATTTGTTTATTTTTGCTTTTATTTCCAATATTCTGGGAGGTGGGTCATAGAGGATCTTGCTGTGATTTATGTTGGAGAGTGTTTTGCCTATGTCCTCCTCTAGAAGTTTTATAGTTTCTGGTCTTACATTTAGATCTTTTATCCATTTTGAGTTTGTTTTTGTGTATGGTGTTAGAAAGTGTTCTAGTTTCATTCTTTTACAAGTGGTTTTCCCAGCACCACTTGTTAAAGAGGTTGTCTTTTTTCCATTGTATATTCTTGCCTCCATTGTCAAAGATAAAGTGTCCATAGGTACATGGATTTATCTCTGGGCTTTCTATTTTATTCCATTGATCTATATTTCTGTCTTTGTGCCAGTACCATACTGTCTTGATGACTGTAGCTTTGTAGTAGAGCCTGAAGTCAGGTAGGTTGATTCCTCCAGTTCCATTCTTCTTTCTCAAAATTGCTTTGGCTATTCAAGGTTTTTTGTATTTCCATGCAAATTGTGAAATTATTTGTTCTAGTTCTGTGAAAAATACTGTTGGTAGCTTGATAGGTAGTGCATTGAATCTATAGATTGCTTTGGGTGGTATACTCATCTTCACTGTATTGATTCTTCCAATCCATGAACACCATATATTTCTCCATCTGTTTGTGTCCTCTTTGATTTCTTTCATCAGTGTTTTATAGTTTTCTTTGTATAGGTCTTTTGTTTCTTTAGGTGGATATATTCCTAAGTATTTTATTCTTTTTGTTGCAATGGTGAACAATATTGTTTTCTTCATTTCTCTTTCTGTTTTCTCATTGTTAGTGTATAGGAATGCAAGGGATTTCTGTGTGTTAATTTTATATCCTGCAACTTTACTATATTCATTGATTAGCTCTAGGAATTTTCTGGTAGAGTCTTTATGGTTTTCTATGTAGAGGATCATGTCATCTGCAAACAGTGAGAGTTTCACTTCTTCTTTTCCTATCTGGATTCCTTTTATTTCTTTTTCTGCTCTGATTGCTGTGGCCAAAACTTCCAAAACTATATTGAATAGTAGTGGTTAGAGTGGGCACCATTGTCTTGTTCCTGACTTTAGGGGAAATGCTTTCAATTTTTCACCATTGAGGATAATGTTTGCTGTGGGTTTGTCATATATAGCTTTTATTATGTTAAGGTATGTTCCTTCTATTCCTGCTTTCTGGAGAGTTTTAATCATAAATGGATGTTTAATTTTGTCGAAGACTTTTTCTGCATCTATTGAGATAGTCATATGGTTTTTATCTTTCAATTTGTTAATGTGGTGTATTACATTGATTGATTTGTGGATATTAAAGAGTCCTTGCATTCCTGGGATAAAGCCCACTTGGTCATGATGTATGATCTTTTTAATATATTGCTGGATTCTGTTTGCTAGAATTTTGTTAAGGATTTTTGCATCTATGTTCATCAGTGATATTGGCCTGTATTTTTCTTTTTTTGTGGCATCTTTGTCTGGTTTTGGTATTAGGGTGATGGTGGCCTCATAGAATGAGTTTGGAAGTTTGCCTTCTTCTGCAATTTTCTGGAACAGTTTGAGTAAGATAGATGTTAGCTCTTCTCTAAATTTTTGGTAGAATTCAGCTGTGAAGCCATCTGGTCCTAGGCTTTTGTTTGCTGGAAGATTTCTGATTACAGTTTCGATTTCCATGCTTGTGATGGGTCTGTTAAGATCTATTTTTTCCTGGTTCAGTTTTGGAAAGTTATACTTTTCTAAGAATTTGTCCATTTCTTCCAAGTTGTCCATTTTATTTGCATATAGCTGCTGATAGTAGTCTCTTATGATCCTTTGTATTTCAGTGTTGTCTGTTATGATCTATTTTCATTTCTAATTTTGTTAATTTGGTTCTTCTCCCTTTGTTTCTTAATGAGTCTGGCTAATGGTTTGTCAATTTTATTTATCTTTTCAAAAGACAAGCTTTTAGCTTTGTTGATTTTTGCTATGGTCTCTTTAGTTTCTTTTGCATTTATTTCTGCCCTAATTTTTAAGATTTCTTTCCTTCTACTAACCCTGGGGTTCTTCATTTCTTCCTTCTCTATTTGCTTTACATGTAGAGTTAGGTTGTTTATTTGACTTTTTTCTTGTTTCTTGAGGTAAGCCATTATTGCTATGAACCTTCCCCTTAGCATTGCTTTTACAGTGTCCCATAGGTTTTGGGTTGTTGTGTTTTCATTTTCATTCATTTCTATGCATATTTTGATTTCTTCTATGATTTGTTGGTTATTCAGAAGCATGTTATTTAGCCTCCATCTGTTTGAACTTTTAATAGTTTTTTTTTTTCCCTGTAATTGACATCTAATCTTACTGCATTGTGGTCAGAAAAGATGACTGTAATGATTTCAATTTTTTTTAATTTACCAAGACTAGATTTATGGTCCAGGATGTGATCTATTCTGGGGAAGGTTCCATGTGCACTTGAGAAGAAGGTGAAATTCATTAATTTGGAGTGAAATGTCCTATAGATATCAATTAGGTCTAGCTGGTCCATGTGTCATTTAAAGTTTGTGTTTTCTTGTTCATTTTCTGTTTAGTTGATCTATCCATAGGTGTGAGTGAGGTATTAAAGTCTCCCACTATTATTGTGTTATTATTAATTTCCCCTTTCATACTTGTTAGCATTTGCCTTACATATTGCAGTGCTCCTATGTTGGGTGCATATATATTTATAATTGTTATATCTTCTTGGATCGATCCTTTGATCATTATGTAGTGTCCTTCTTTGTCTCTTTTCACAGCCTTTATTTTAAAGTCTATTTTATCTGATATGAGTATTGCGACTCCTGCTTTCTTTCTATTGGTCTCACGCTGTGGGGAGGGAGGGGCACTGCAGACAAATGTCACTGGTGTGTGTGGGGAGCACTCGCAGTGTTCCGGCCACACTGGGTTTGCCCCCGCTCTCAGCATGTGTGCTTTCCCCGTTTACACTGCTCAGGCTCCAGGCTGCTCTACTGGGAGTGGGCCCTGAGTCGCGTGCACTTCCCAGGCCCAAGCCACTCAGGTTCAGTTTCTCGGGTACTCCACAAAGGTGCAGAATTGGTTGGGCCTGCGTTTTGTGTCTTCCTGGTCTGAGGAGCTTAGGCAACCAGGAGCTTGAGGAGTGCACTCTATTCAGGTCCAGCGCGACTTCTCCCCTCCCCATCCCAGCCTCAGTTTCCAGGCGCACCTGGTCCGGTGTGCCTTGTGTCTCTTCTGGGGAGCTGATCTCTGTCTGCGACCCTCCCGGCGGGTGTCAACCATCCAGAATCTCAGGAAGTCTTTGGTTAGAAACTGGAAGCCTGTTTGCAGTTTGGTAGGGGATTCAGTCTCTGGGGCCAAGTTGTCCCTTTCTGGCTCTGGCTGGTGCCAGCCTCCCTGCTGCCTCCTGTCTCCAGCGGGGGAGGGTCAGGTCTGCAGCCTAGCTCTTCTCTGGTATTGCTCAGTTCTTTGTTCTGCAAATGGGGCCGGCTGTGCCTTAGGTTAGGGCTTTTTGCAGGTTAATACTCGCACTCTCTCTCTCTCTCACTTGCTATCCCACAGTTTAAGTTGCTATCTCACGTTAGCTCCCTCAGATTGCCCTCAGGGCATTCAGGCCCGGTCCTTACCCTAAGCAATGCCACCTGCTCCTCTCTGTTCAGCCCCCACTTGCTGGTGGTGGATATGAGCGTCTGGAGTGCTTTTCTGCTGGGAGTTGCTTTTAGGCAGGTAATCTGTGGGTTTTATTTATTTTTTTCTCCCAGTTAAGTTGCCCTCCGAGATTCAAAAACTTTCCCCAAACCCACCGGTGAGAGGGTTTCCTGGTGTTTGGAAACTTACTCTATTAAGACTCCCTTCCCAGGATGGATCTCCATCCCCAACTCTTTTGTCTCCCTTTTTATCTTTTATATTTTGTCCTACCTCCTTTCAAAGACAATGGACTGCTTTTCTGAGTGCCTGATGTCCTCTGCTAGCAATCAGAAGTTGTTTTGTGGAGTTTGCTCAACGTTCAAATGATCTTTCAATGAATTTGTGGGGGAGAAAGTGGTCTCCCCGTCCTATTCCTCTGCCATCTTAGCTCCTCCTCAGCATTTTTATATTAACTACTTTAAAAATGTTGTGTGATACATCTAAAATCTGTATTATCTTGATTCTGGTTTCCATTAATTGCCTTTTCTTATAAATATGGGAAATTTTCCCTGTCAAGTAATTTTGAATTATATCTTGAATATTTTTACTTACTCACTGTAGAGATTCTAAAGTCTGTTACATTTCTTTAAAAAGTATTGTTTGTTTTTTAATTTGGCAGGCATTTAACTTGGTGATCAAACTCCAAGTTCTCTCTCTTTTATGAGTAGATGGCTGCTAAAATCTCTGTTAAGTGCTTTTAACCTTGTCTGGTCAACTTAGAGTCTGATGTACCAATACAAACCTACACGTGATTATTTAAAATAGAAGGGCACTGAAAGTTTTATTTCTCATGGAAATCAGAAAAAGCAGTTTAGTATAGTGAAAGAGCTTGACATTGGAATCAGAAATATTCAAAGTCAGATTCTGGTTCTTCCACTTATAGCTGTTTTAACTTAGTACAAATTATTTGACCTTTTTGAGCTTCAGTTTTCCTATCAGTAAAATGAGATAGATTTATAGTTATGAAAAAATCATGCTCATAATGTTCTTAGCACAGGCCCTCAATAAATAACAACCACTATAAGTCATTATCCTCCTGGTCGTCATTGGCATCATCGCTGATATGCATCATAGAGCAAGGAGTTGTACTACAGACAAGGTATTTCAGTAGCCTTGTAGCCTTAAAGGGAATCTGAAAAGCCTTAAAATGAATTTTTACTTTGTGCCAGCTTGTTCTTTTCTTTTTCATCTCCAATAAAAATAATTAGGGTCCATTTAGATCATTTCATAGCTTTGCCAAACAGCATTTATGCAGCATTAACAGTATTAAAAGTACATATCAATCTTAATGTTGTGTGCAGACACACTTTACAAAGCAAATTGGGCAAGTACTATTTAAGGTTCTAAGTGCTTTATGTTTCAAATGGTATATCAGGCATAGAGGGATTCCTTATATTGATCTGGTCTTAATTTAGGAGCATATGGGTAACATGTGATTTTCATGACTGAAACAAGGTCTTTCTTAGTCAGGTGAGAGTCCACAAGATTTTACAAATCTGCCTTTCTCTAATCGCTTCACCAGTGACTCAGCAGTAAAGAATCCACCTGCAATGCAGGATGCAGGTTCAATTCCTGGGTTGGGAAGATCCCCTGGAGAAGGAAATGGCAACTCTCTCCAGTATTCTTGCCTGGAAAATCCCATGGACAGAGGAGCCTGGTGGACTACAGTCGATGGGATCACAAAAGGTTCAGACACAACTGAGCAACCAAACAACAACTACTTTGTCTAATCAGACAATCATACGTAACTAAACATGGCATTGATGATTATAACTTAGATTCTTTGTTCCTGAAAATTTTTAATATCTTCCAATTTAATATTAATGTTAAAATTTTAAATTGAAGATAAAAGGATGATTGTGATCTGCTATATAATTGCCAGACTTCCCGAAGGCAATAATTTAGAAGAGTAGGAGTTGCAAATTGCAAATAGACAAGGGCAGTATTTTATATATCATTAGTAGTCATCAATATCTGGTACACAGTACATGCTCAGTTATACTTTGAATGGAAGGATCAAAGAGGACCTGGAATTTGATTTAGAGTTTTATAGTCCTGGTGGTTCAGGCAATAAAGAATCCTCCTGCAATGTAGACCTGGGTTTGATTCATGAGTTGGGAAGATACCCTGGGGAAGGAAATGGCTACCCACTCCAGTGTTCTTGCCTGGAAAATTCCATGGACAGAGGAGCCTGACAGGCTACAGTTCATGGAGTCGCAAAGAGTAGGATATGACAGAGCGATTTTCACTTTACATACCATTTTAGAATATACCTCCATGTCTAAGATTCAATTTTATGTTACCATGGATAGCATGGTGTAAAAATGGGATAAAATAAAGAACATTGGAGAGGTCCAATTTGATCATTTCTGGTCTTTAAGTTCTGAGACCCTTGTGCCTTCCCAGGCTATAAGAGCATAAGTCACACTACTTTATTTCTTGCCTGGAAAATCCCATGGACAGAGGAGCCTGGCAGTCTACAGTCCATGGTCACAAAGAGTTGGATATGAGTGAATGAGCATGCACACAGATATAAAGAACTCCTATGACTCAATGACAGAATAATAAACAATACAATGGCAAAATGAGCAAAAGGAATTGAGTAAGCATTACTCTAAAGAAGATATATAAATGGCCAATAAATACATAAAAAGATTCTCAGTATCACTGGCCTTTAGGGAAAAGGAAATCAAGACCACACTGAGATACCACTTCCCACCCTGGGTAACTGTTATCACACACACACACACACACACACACACACACACACACTACACCTATATATGAAGAAAAAATAATCAGTGCTGACAAGAATGTGGAGAAATAGGATTCCTTGTGCCATGCTGGTGGGAATGTAAAATGGTGGGGTTGCTGTGGAAAGCAGTTTGCCCAGCTCCTCAAACTGTTGAACATAGAATTATATATTATCCATCAACCCATATAACTCACTTCTAGGTACCCCAAAGAATGTAAAGTACAGGTACAAACAAATACTTGTATATTAATGTTTATAGGAGTGTTAGAATAATAAGCAAAATGTAGAAAACCTGAAGTGTTTATTGTTGATTAATGGATAAACAAAATGTGGTATATACATATAGCAGAATATTATTCAACCTTAAAAAAGAAGGAAATCTTGACACATATTACAAATTGATGGATCTTTATGCTACATGAAATAAGCCAGACACAAAAGAAGAAATAGTGTATGATTCCATGTGTATAAGATCCTTTAAGTACCTACTTTGACTACTTTAAGTCAAATTCAGAGACAGAAAGTAGACTTGTGGGTGCCAGGGAAGGCGGGTGAGGGGTAGGGAGCTATTTAATGGGTATAAAGTTTCAGTTTGGGAAGATAAAAGATTCTGAAAGTGGATAGTGGTAATAATGGTGTACACAACAATGTGAATATACTTAATGCCACAGTACTCTAAATTTACACATACTGTACACCTTAAAATTATTAAAATGGTGGATTATATATGATGCATATTTTACCACAAAATAAAAACTAAATAATCGATAAAGATAGAAAAATTAGACGGGAGGATCTTAAAAGAAAGCTGAGGTATGGAAACTAAAACATTTTCAAACACCATTTTTTCTCTAAACTTTACCTTTGTTTATTCAGGGTTTACAAGGACCCCCAGGGAGTGCTGGAGACAGGGGACTTACAGGAGAACCGGTCAGTATATTTTTGTGTTTCTAATTGTGTTTTTCTCATAATGTATTTTATCTGTCTCTTATTATTGCTCTGTTGTTCTGTGGCTGGTAAGTTCTTGAAATCAGCATTTATCATGGGCAGCTAATTATAAGAATGAATATTTTGCTGTGAAGATAATTTATAGTGCCTTCCTGGTTTCATAAAGTCAAATTTGGTTCTGTTTATCTGGAACCATTAAAACTTCATGCATTTCTATTTTCAACAAGTATAATTCTGTTTTATTGACTCTCAGAACTTTTTTTCTTAACACCTTACTGTTTATATAATAATTATTATACTCCCCCTTACACATACACACACACAAAATCTTACTTACGAGGGCAACTCTATAATAAAAGGCCATATAGAGAAGCCAGACTCTACACGTAATGGGCCAAAATGTGGAAACTTGACAGAAATGCTAGTAGGTCAATAATTCAAAAACTTACATCACATTTTCATACATATGCCTCAGTTATAGATTTTCCATAGAAAATGAACTGTGAAAATGAAATACCTTGCCACACCTTCTTTCTCACAATATATTCTTTATTGCCTATGAAGTCATTCTTCTGGCTAATGGTATTAGATGTAATGTGCAGTAACATGCTCCTAAGATTTACAGTACAAATAGTCTTTGAAACTACTGTGTGGTTGATCTTATCCATCATGTGACACAAAAGTTTATAAGTGGTTTTTGCACCGTTCACTTAGCTAGTATGAAGGAGAAAATTCTAATAGTCAAAGAACTCTTCTTACCCATCTGTGTTCATCACCTGCTTTATATATTTAACCTGTGGTATAAGCTTTTCAAACAATAAGTAAAGATTTGACTATGTGTGTACTTTTTCCAAACATAGAATCTTAAATGTGATATTGATTTTATCAAACTAAATTCTTCTCAGTTTTCTCTGGTTTGTATCTCTTAACCTGCCATCCCAATTCTAATATTTATTTGATCAAAATCATGCAAATATCTAAATATCTCTTTCTTCTAAATAGGCTATAGCTCCTTGAAGTCAGAGACCACTTTTTTTCATCTTTGCCATCCTCTTTCCTAGAACAATATCTGGCATATTTAATTATCTAGTGCATATTTGTTAAACAGCACTAACCAAAAGGTCATATGCCCAATGGTGTAATCATTTAGCTGCTAATACTAGCTGAAGTGAGACAACATTAAAACTAATCTCAATAAAGAATGCATTTAAGTCACAATAAGTATATCAACGGAGCTATGGCAACAACAGAGATAATATCAAGTTTTATACAAAAAAAGATTTACTGTTGTAACTGTAAATGACTAAATGGCTGAAAAAACTTAAAAATTGACATTCAGGTCCCAGGGTCAGTGACTCTGGTAAGTAAAATATAAATCAATTTTTAATGGATGTCATGGGCTTTGTTTCACATATTTGAGCTACCTAGTAAAATCTAAGGGAATATATAACAAAATAAACCATCTTAATCTAGGGTTAGGGAAACTTCCAGAAGAGGAGAATTTGTGCTGTGAACTGAAGGATGAAGAGTGGGTTACTTAAGCAAATATGGGGAAAAGTCATTCCAGAGAGAAGTCATGACCTGGGAGAAAGCCTTATATATTAATCTGAAGATCTAAAAGAAGGTCAGTGTGACTGTGACTCAGGAAATCGAGTGGGAAGTAAGTACAAGATAAGGATGGAAAGGGAGGCAGGGGACGAAACACATGCAACTCCATAAGCCCCATCCCCAAATATATGTATTTTTAGCCTAAGAACAAAGGGATATCATTGAAGAGATAGGGCTAGTTTTATGATTGTCTTATTATTTCATAAAGCTCACCCAAACCATATAGGAATGAACCAAGAAAGCCTTTCTGTTACAACAGTCCAGATAAGATACAGCAGAACATTTTTGATTAGCAGAGAAAAAAGTAGGTGTAAAATATTCCAAATGAGATAAAATCAACAGGAGAAAGATGTAAAATATGTGAAATATCTGAAGTATGGTTTCTAAGATTGTGGCTTGAAGTATCAATAGGTTATCTCTCATTGAAACTGAAAAAAAATCAGCAGCAATTTATGTTTGAGAATGGAAGATTAAATTTAGCTATGTTGAATCTGAGGTGTCTTTGAGAAATGTGAAGATGGCAGTTGATTGTGGCACTCAAAACAGAAAGAAGTGAAAAGTGAAGTGTTAGTTGCTCAGTCGTGTCCAACTCTTTGCAAGTCCATGGACTGCAACCAACCAGGCTCCTCTGCCCATGTGATTCTCCAGGCAAGAATTCTGTCATGGGTTGCCATTCCCTTCTGCAAGGGATCTTCCCAACCCTGGGAGTGAATCCAGGTCTTCTGCATTGCAGGCAGACTCTTTATCATCTGAGCCACCAGAATAATTTCCTGAAATTTAAAATATTGGGGTTAAGTCTAGGAGAACATATAGGTAAGAGAAAAGGATATTAGGATGAACTTTGAAGAAATTCCACATATAAATAATTGTTGATAGAAGGGAATGAAACTGCAGAAAAGACTGAAAGACACAAGAGGAAAATCAGATATATAAGTTAGGAATTCAGCACTAACCATAACCCATCTTAAAATCTTCATGACAATCTTAAATTCCTTTAGAAGTATGTAAGCAAACATAATATATCTATATTAAAGTAGAAGTGAAATTTATATGCCAAAATAAGAGAGAAAATGGAATCAAAGTCTTAATGTAAAAAGAGTGGGATAAAGAATGGAAGATTAAAAAAAGAAAGAACAAGTGTAGCAAATAGAAAATGGTAATAAATATAGTACGTACTACAGCTGTATCAGGTATCATTGAAATGTCAATGTTCTAAGAAACAGAGTAGAAATAAAAATGAGACCTAACTGTATGTTGTCTTCAAGGAACCTACTTTAAATATAAAGACACAGATATATTAAAAGTAAAGGGATGAACAAAATGGACTAAGATATGCTAACACTAACCAAAGGACAACTGAAGTAGGTATATTAATTTCAAACAAAATACACTTCAGATCAAGGATAATTATGAGGGATAAAGAGGGATATTATATAGTGATAAAGGTATCAATTCTCCAAGAAAATATAATTGTGCTTAATGTGTATGAATGTAACAGGAAAGTATCAGATTAAGCAAAAACTGATAGAACTCCAAGGATAAATAGACAAATTTATTATTTCAGTTGGAGACTTTAGCACTCATCCATTTATCAGTTATTGAGAGATCCAACAAGCAGATAGTCAGTAAGATTATAGTTGAACTGAACATCACCATTAGAAAACTGAGTCTAATTGACATTTATGAAAGTGAAAGTAAAAGTGAAGTCGCTCAGTCATGTCTGACTCTGTCAACCCCTTGGACTGTAGCCTACCAGGCTTCTCTGTCCATGGGCTTTTCCAGGCAAGGATACTGGAGTGGGTTGCCATTTTCTTCTCCAGGGGATCTTCCCGACCAAGGGATCGAACCGAGGTCTCCTGCATTGCAGGCAGACACTTTATGCTCTGAGCCACCCTGGAAGCCCATTTATAGATGACTTAATCCAATAACAGCAGAATATACATTCTTTTTAAGCTAACATGGAATATTCACCAAGATAGACTGTATTCTGGGTCATAAAACACACCTTAACAAATTTCAAAGAGATGTCATACAAAATATGCTCTCTGTTCATAATGGATTTAAACTAGATGTCAGTAAGAGAAACATAACTGAAAAATATTTAAACTACACACTTCTAAATAACACTGTTTCAAATTTTCTCTTGAGAAAATATTTTCAACTAAATGAAAATGAAAATATAACTTATCAAATGTTGTAGAATGCAGTGAAAGCAGTGCTTAGAGGCAAATTTATAGTATTAAATGCATATATTAGAGAAGAAGAAAGATCTATAATCAGTAGTCCAAGCTTCCACTTTAGGAAACTAGGAAAAGAATAGAAAATTAAATACAAAGTAAGCAGAAGAAAGTAAATGATAAAAAAAAAAAAATCAGAGCAGATGGCCAGTGCAGTGGACATGGGTTTGACCCTGGTTCAGGAAGATTCCATATGGCCTGGAGGCAACCAAGCCCATGGGCCATAACTCCTGAGTCCACGTACTGCAGCTGCTGAAGCCTATGCATGCTGGAGCCTATGCCCTGCAACAAGAGAAGCCACCCTAAAGAGAAGCTTGTGCAGCACAACTAGAGAGTAGCACCTGCTTGGCACATCTAGAAAAAGCCTGGACGCAGCAACAAAAATACCAAACAGTCTAAAAATAAATAGGTTAAAAAAAAAAGTCAGAGCAGAAATCAATTAAATTAAAAACAGGAAAATAGAGAAAATCAATGAAACAAAAAATATATTCTTTGAAAAGACCAATAAAATTGGTGAAACTGTAGGCAGAATTAAAAAAAAAAAAAAAGACTTTAATTACTAATAGTAGAAATGAAAAAAGAGCCTTCACTACAGATCCCAAAGTCATTAAAAAGACAATATAGGTATATTACAAATAACTCTTTGCTCACAAATTTGATAACCTAGTTGTAATGGACAAATTCCTTGAGAGACATAATCTACCAAAACTTAGACAAAGAAACTCTGATAATCTGAATAGGCCTATTTTGATTAAGGAAACTGAATCAATGTAACTGAATCAGTTTGCCATATACCTGAAAGTAACACAACATTGTAAATCAATTATACTCCAATGTAAAATAAAAATTTTTTTAAACTTAATCAATAATTAGTAACCTTCCAAACAGAAAGCACTAGGCCTGGATGGTCTTACTAGTGAACTCTTTCAGAGATTTAAAGTATTATAAAATGACACCCATTTTCTACCACAATCTTGTTTTCAGATACAAGGAAAGTATGATCCATGAATGAAAATTTTGATAGGTTGGACTTCATTAAAATCTAAAAACTTCTATTCTTGGACATGTTCAGAGAATGAAGACATGTCACATAGTGGGGAAAAAATATTTGCAAGACAAATATCTGTTAAAGGACTTGTATCCAAAGATACAGAAAGAACTCTTAAAATTCAACGGTAAGAAAACAAACAGTTCAATTAAAAAATACAGAAAAGGTTTGAACAGACATACAGATGGCGAGAAGCAAATTAAGATCTGCACAGCAGCATGTGTCATTAGAGAATTGCAAATTAAAACAACGGCATGCCATTACACATCTGTAAGAATGGCTAAAAGCCAAAACACTGACAATACCAAATGCTAAAAAAGATGTGGAACAAAAGGAATTCTCATTCATTGTTGGTGGAAAGCACCTTTGGAATATAATTTGGCAGTTTTCTACAAAGCTAAATATACTCTTACCACATGATCCAGCAATCATACTCCTTGGTGTTTACTAAAATAAGTGTAAACCTATGTCTGCCAAAAATCTGCACATAAATGTTCATAGCAGCTTTATTCACAGTTGCTAAAAATTGGAAGCAACCAGTAATGTCTTTCAAAAGGTAAATGGTTAAAAAAATGATGGTACACTCATACAGTGGAATATTATTCAACAGTAAAGAGGAATGAGGTATTAATCCACAGAAAGATATAGAGTAACTTTTAAATACATGCTAAATGAAAAAAAAAATCTTAAAAGTATAAATACCATATGATTCCAACTACATGACATTCTGGAAAAGACAAAACTTTATAGACAGTAAAGAAGAATGATGGTTGCCAGGGGTTGAGGGAAGGGGCCAAGAGATGAATCAGTGGAGAAAAGGGGAATTTTAGGGCAGTGAAAGTATTTTGTATAATACTGTGAAAGTGGATACCTGATATTATGCATTTCTCAAAACTGTACAATACAGAGTGAGCCCTAGTGTAAACTATGGACTTAACATAGGAAAGACATTCAGGCATGAAACAGCCTGATATTTTCAGGAGAACTTTAATAGTTGCATTTGCTACAGTATCATGTGAAAAGTAGAAAACCTATGACCAACATAGACATTATATTAAAAAGCAGAGACATTACTTTGCCAACAAAGGTCCATACAGTCAAAGCTATGGTTTTTCCAGTAGTCATATATGGATTTGAGAGTTGGACCATAAAGAAAGCTGAGCATCGAATAATTGATGTTTTTGAACTGTAGCGTTGGAGAAGATTCTTGAGAGTCCATTGGACTGTGAGAAAATCAAACCAGTTAATCCTAAAAAAAATCAGCCCTGAATATTCATTGAAAGGACTGATGCTGAAGCTGAAGCTTCAATACTTCGGTCACCTGATGCAAAGAACTCATTGGAAAAGATCCTGATGCTGGGAAAGAATGAAGGCAGGAGGAGAAGGGGACGACAGAAGATGAGATGGTTGGATGGCATCACTGACTCAATGGACATGAGTTTGAGCAAGCTCCAGGAGTTGGTGATGGACAGGGAAGCCTGGCGTGCTGCAGTCCATGGGGTCACAAAGACTTAGACACAACTGAGTGACTAAACTGAGGATGTATTGCTATTTGGTTAAAAGTTTGTTTTGATTCTTCCTCATACTATACATCAAAACAATGGTTTAAATAGATAAGTATTTTAAAACCATGATTAACAAAATAGTAGATGAAATTTTTTAATGGAAATATTTTAAACTTAAATATGATGGAAAAAATCATAGAAGACTTAGATTTAAGTACATGAAAATTTTAAATTTCTTCCAGCCTAATTTTTTTTAATAGTACAAGATTTAAGGAGAGGAATTCTCTGGTGGCACATTGGATAAGAGTTCACCAGCCAATGCAGGGAACGTGAATTCAATCCATGGTTCGGGAAGATTCCACATGCTGCAGAGCAATTAAACCCATGAACCACAACTACTGAAACTCGTGTGCCTAGAGCCTGTGCTCCATAACAAGAGAAGTCACCATAATGAGAAGCTGACATACCACAATGAAGAGTAGCCCTCAGTTGCTGCAACTGGAGAAAGCCCACATGTAGCAGCAAAGGCCCAGTACAACCAAAAATAAATAAATACAATTATAAAAAAAAAACAGATTTTAGGAGATATACTAAATGTTAAAAGGGTTAAATGGTGGTTTGGGGTAATTTTTACTTCTTTGTATTTTCAAGTGTTCTATAGTGAACATATTTGGTGGGGGAAGTTATCTTTAACATTATACTTTTAAAATAAAATGACAGGTCACAAACTGGGCAGATGTTAGCAGTAAAACAGGACAGGAAAGAGTTAATGTCCACAATATATAAAGAACTCTACAAAATTTTTTAAATGATTCCCAAAATTCATGGACAAAGAGCATGATCAGGGAAAATGTAGATTATTACAAATATCTGATAAACAAATGACAGACTATTCAACCTCACTGGTAGTCAAACATAAAATTTTAAGATACTAGGTGGTCCATCAAAATAATGAAGTTAAAATAATGAGCTTAAAAAATAACTTATTGATAAAATAATATTCTCTGCTGGTATGAACTTAATGAAGTAGGTTCTAAGTTTATACATTGTGGAATGTTAATTTTTGCAACCTTTCTGAAAGTTGACTTGACGTTATGAGCAAATAATGCTATCGTGTTTCTCTCAGTGTGTTTCTACTAGGATAAAACAACATTCTGAGGAGAATCCATAAACTTTGAAATACTGTGCATAACATGTAATAAACCATAATTGAAAAATATTAGTGACTTCTTAAAACCTTTAGTGGCTGTACTGTTGAGTGAGAACATTTGTGATACCTACATACCAACCTTTTAATTCTAATTCAAATATTTATCTCAACTATTTGGCAATATTGTCTGATATAACAGACTTAACATTCACTTACAGTCTAACTTGTATATAATAAAGCCTATAAAGCAAACTTTTATTGTGAAAAATTAAAAACAATATAACTGTCTAGCATTAAGAAAATTATTAAATCATAGTACTGCAGAATGTTAAATGGAATATAATATTATATAGTTATAGAACAATTTTGTTGTGAAATATTTATAATATGATGAAATATTTGCATTTATAATAGACTCTTAAACATTAAACAGATACAGTTTTTTATAAATATGCTCCCACAAAAGAACTAGAAGGAAATATGCAAGTATATTTACAGTGTCATCTCTGTATGACAGAATTACAGATGATTTACTTAATCTGTTTTTTTTGTAGTTAGCATACTTTTTGAATATTTTAAATGAACATTAATATAACAACTTAGAAAAACATTTTAAGATAACCAGCTATGTCACAACTTTTTCCCTATTAATACATTTTTAAAAAGTGAAGTGTGTACCAAGTTGTGATGGAATATAAGCTCATAGAATTTTAACTATCTTCTAATTTTCTGAATCTAAAAATTGCCTTCTTTGTACTTTCTTTCAGAAAGACCAAAAACTGCAAACACCTTCTTTGGGTGGCTGGAAACATAGCATTAAATTGCAGTTGCTAAATAAGTGTTCTGAAAAAGGAAATTGCACCCCTCTCCTCTATTCTTTCCTGTGTAATCCCACGGACAGAGGAGCCTGGCGGGCTACAGTCCATGGGGTTGCAAAGAGTGAGACATGACTGAGTGATTAATACTTACTAAAGTGTTAATCTATCTAAAGTGATTTTAGATAGTTAAATGGCTTCACACACTAATTATTTAGTGTTCATTTACTTATATTTATACTATTAAGTATTACAGGGGAAAAGATCTCCATAAATGTCCCACATGCATTTTATTGCGCCCTAGTGACTATCCCATGTAAATATTGTTACAGTTATTCATATGAAATAGAATAATTGTTCAACTGGACTCACTACTGTGATAAAATATATCATCTAGCAAACTCAAGTATATTTTTATTTCATTGGAGACCATATATTTGCTTCTTTAAAACTGCTACTTTGTTTGCCATATATTCTTCAGGAATATTAAATAAATCTATGATTGTCGTGGGACAGTCCCAGGTGGTGCAGTTGGTAAAGAATCCACCTGCTCAATGCAAGAGACTCAAGAGACACGGGTTCAATCCCTGGGTCGGGAAGATCCCCTGGAGGAGGAAATGGCAACCCACTCCAGCATTCTTGTCTGGAAAATCCCATGGACAGAGGAGCCTGGTGGGCTACAGACCATGGGTCGCAAAGAGTTGACACCACTAATCGTGCACACATGCACAGGATTGTTATACTCATTAAATAAGATAATTCTGAAAGCCCTAGGCACTGTATTAAATGTTTATTGAATGAATGAGGTATTTAGGGAATAAAAAAATGAAAAGCACCATCCTTTCTTTCCTTTTCTTTTGACTCCAAAGAAAGCTTAATATTATTAACAAAACAAGATGAATCAACTAAAGATTTAGTTTTGTTTATACAGAGTAAAGTAATACATTGATAAATGTATTTTGTGTTGTTACATATGATATATTATAATTATATGCACATATTAATTAAAATATAAAGTGAACTTTATTTCTCACATCTTAAATTTTGTTTTAATATAGGGACCACGAGGACCACAAGGTGATGCTGGACCTCCTGGAGAAATGGGTGCTGAGGTAATTTTTCTTGGGGTTGTTTCTTGTTGGTTCATCAGTTCAGTTCAGTCGCTCAGTCGTGTCGGACTCTTTGCGACCCCATGAACCGCAGCACGCCAGGCCTCCCTGTCCATCACCAACTCCCAGAGTCCACCCAAACCCATGTCCATCGAGTCGGTGATGCCATCCAACCATCTCATCCTCTATCGTCCGCTTCTCCCCCGGCCCTCAATCTTTCAGCATCAGGGTCTTTTCAAATGAATCAGCTCTTTGCATCAGGTGGCCAAAGTTTTGGAGTTTCAGCTTCAACATCAGTCCTTCCAATGGACACCCAGGACTGGTCTCATCAGTACTCAGTATTTTTTGTAAGACTTTTCAAAGGTAAAGTTGATATCTTAGATATATATTTTGAAGAATAATTTTATAGTATTTTATTTAATATTCAGAAAATAAAATCTAAAGTTCTATTAAAAGCAGGAATACCTGTTGTATGAGCCTAATTTTATACATGTGACTTTCTCTTAACAGTTCATTTAAATAACAGAGCAAAAAGTAAATATAACTTTCTCTTTACTGATTTAGAGTTAATGTTGATAGCCCTTCACTCTGTTATAGAAGAATATTGAAAAGTGACTCATTCAAGATATATTTAAGAATAATAAGCTCTCAACTAGATAGCTCTAACTGAGCCCTCTCCCTTTGGCTTTAATTATTGATTTCCTGTTGCCTTCTATATATGCACCTAGATAGCCTACACACTTTTCAAGTTCAAAATATCTAAACCAAACCCATCACTTTCGCACTGTTATTCTTTTTATTCTCATCTCACTGAAAGATGCCGCTTATGTCCAGTAACTTCAAACTGAGAGCTTTCCCAGACTCCTCTTCCTCCCTCATCCTGTCCATTCTGCTGTGCTTTCCCTTTAATATGCTCCCACCAGTGTCTCAGCTCTTTTGTTTTCTTTGTGTTCCTCTCGCCAATGCTCCTTATTCCATGTCTCCTCCAGCTGCTATTATTCCTTAGCTGTTTGTTGCCAGTATATCTTTGTCATATCTTCCTTGCCCTTGAAATTTTTATCAGCTCTCAGTCTTTAATAAAGTGCCAGTTACTTAACATGAGAAACAGTGTTCTGCATTGTCTAACCTCTGCAGACCTGTTCAGCCACATTCCAATAAAACTTTTCTCCTCCTCTAATCCCATGATTATGCAATGCTTTTTTGCTATGCACTATGTATTCACTAAAAATCCAAGTGTGGCTGAGATACGATCCCTGACTCCATCAGCAGTTTATAATCTATTCCAGAAGATAATCATGTAAAAGATTATACTTCAATCTGTTAGACCCAATGATGGAGACATTCACAGGACTTTATAAGAGTACAGTAGTGGGTACATAGCCATAACTGGATAAGGGGAAAAAGACTTGTCTGCGTTGTGATAAGGGGAGGATATTGAATTTTAAGGAGTGAGTATGAGTTTGTTGTTGTTTAGTTACTGAGTCATGTCTGACTCTTTTTCAACCCCATTGACTGTAGCCTGCCAGGCTCCTCTGTCCCTTGGAATTCCCAGGCAAGAATGCTGAAGTGAGTTACCATTTCCTTCTCCAGGAGATCTTCCTGACCCAGGAATTGAACCCCCACCTCCTGTTTTGGCAGGCGGGTTCTTTACTACTGAGCCACCAGAGAAGCCCAAGTATGAGTTAACCATGTGAAAAGAGAGGATAAGGGTACACAGCATAGTATGAGGAGGAACATGTAAACCTGAGGCAGTAGAGATTCTTAAAGTCAAAATAAGCAGTAAGGATAGATGAAATTACAGAGAAATGATTGGATCAAATAAAAAAATCTTATATACTCTTGAAAAAACTTGAACACTTTTCTTTTTTTCCTAAATATTTATTTGGCTGTGCCAGGTCTTCTTTGCAACATGTGGGATCTTTAGTTCTGGCACGCAGGCTCTTAGTTGCAGCATCAGGGATCTAGCTTTCCGACCAGGGATTGAACCTAAGCACTGTGCATTGAGAGCGCAGAGTCCTAGCCACTGGACCACCAGGGAAGTCCCTAAAATTTTTTACCTTATGGGCTATAGTAAGTCACTGTAAGGGCGCTGGGCAGTGATAGTCTTGTGTGTCTTTGGAAGATCATTTTAGCAACCTCAAGGAGGATGTATTTAAGAAGTCAAGAATGCAGACATGTATACCTTCTAAAAGGCTGTTGCATTGAACTAGGTAAGAAATGATAGAGGTCTGAACTAGGTGCAAAGGAGATGGATTTGAGAAATGTTTGTTGTATAAATTCTGGAGAAACTGCATATTTGTGGGATATGAAAAGCAAAGGGAAAAGAGAAGTCAAAAATTATTTCCAGATTTCTAGGTGCAACAGAATGGATGGCAGTATCCTTTCCTGAGACAAGTAAGAAGAATGTTCGTCATAATCTGCTATTTTGCCCAAGGTAAATGGTTAACAAGTAGCAGACATTGGTTTTGAATCCAAACCTGATTCAAAAGCCAGTGCTGATAACCTATACTGTGCTACATTCTCTGAACCTAAAGAAAGCAGAGAAAAGGCATAACTTGAAGTGTTGTTATTGTTTTTAACAGAATAGGAGATGATCCTCTTGTGATATGAAGTAGGGGTTGAGTAGATCCCCTGAGGAAAATATGCCAGAATAGTGATTGAGGGAACTTTCCTGGCAGTCCAGTGGTTAAGACATCATGCTTTCAATGCAGGGGGTATGGATTTGATCCCTGGTCAGAAACAGTGATCACACATGCCATGGTGTGGCCAAAAAAAAGAATAGTGGTTGAGGAAAATGGTTAAAGATAGGTAAAAGCACGTATACCTTACTAAAAGTCAAGCTGAAGTGGGAGACTTTGAATTTGCATTAGATTAATAATGGTGTTGTTAATAATAGGTAGCAATTGCAGAGAAATTTCTATTTGCCTAGCAGTATCTGTGTACTTTATCATATTAATAAATTCTCACAATACTCAGTGAGGTAATACAGTTACTCTCATTCTACAAATGAGGGAAATTGAGACATGAAATGATTAAGCAACTTGTTCAAGAGCAATAACTAGTAGTAGTGGCAGAGCCCACATTCACATTTAGGGAACCCAGTCTCTTAGTCACTGTACCTCTCAATATGTAATGTTGCCACTTTGCACAAGAGTATAATTTTTCCATTGATACTCAACTAGGAATGGAAATAGAGAAGGCAATTCAAAGTGCTAATCCAAGATTGGCATAAGAAAGGAGGTACCACTGAGATCAGAAGATCAACCATTGGATTTAGCCTAAGAATAAAAAAGCCTAGAGTCGCTGACAGATTGGGTGAAACTGGGGACTAGATGAGGTCTAGGAGATTAAGAGCAATTTTGATATGGAAGAAATCTGAAGAGAGTTGGAATTCTCTCTTGAGAGAGAATTTTAACCTTAGGATAGAATACTAAATCCTGTAATTTCTGAAGCAGAGCAAAAGCTCAGGCAGTCTCACTTCATGGTCCTTCCTCTTGAGTTCTGGAATACACTGTCTCTTATAAAGTCACAAAGGTAACCAATGGAAAATTTTAAATAATACAGTCATTCCAAAAATTGGTGAAATTATGGTAAAAGGGAAAGAGTTTTAAGGGAACTAAACTTTTAGCAAGGTAATATATCAAGAAGTAGAGGAATATTTCTTGATTATTAGGAAAACTAAAAGCAAAAATTGTTTTGTAAAGTGGTTGCCTCTGATGAGTGGGTCTGGGGTTGTTCATTACAACTTCATCTGTACTGTTGTGCACTATAGCTTTTATTTTCAAAAAAGCAAAGTAAATATGGATTGTGGAAGCTGAGTCAAGGTAGAAAACAACTTCTCATCTAAAATGCTGTAACAGCATAAGAGACATTTTAATCTCTAATAATTATAAGGAGGTTTATCACCCATGGATCAGAACTATTGAGGGAATCCCTAGAAGACAAAAAGCAAACAGGAAACTTCTGATCAAACTGTATTAGTATCATAGGTTAATGCTTTAAACTGCCCCTGTACTCTGAAAATATGGGGATATAAAATGCATATGTATGTGTTTGTAATTGTGTGTATAAGTACACATACATACACATACACATAGATTGACAGAAAAGAGAAGAAAAAGATTGAGAAAGAAGAAAAAGCAGAGGCATGCATAGTATGCTCAAAAACAAGATAAATATCTCCAAGAGACAAAAATACAACAATGATTATAGGAGCACCATGCTTATAAATAGCCAGAGATTGCAAGTTATATGTTTTCAAGATAAAAACTTCAATCAAAAGCTTCCCAATGGACCCACTTATGAAAGGAGAATGGGAAAATAATGCCATACATATGTATATATATAATTCATATCTTCTTTGTGTGATATGTTTTATAAAACCAATAAAGAAAATGTACTTTTTTTCAGGAAGTATATTCCAAGAGGGATGAAAATATATGGGGGGAAGAATACAAAGTGAAAAACATAGAGACTAGTAAGGATATGACAGTAGAAAATTAAAGAGGAAACAGGAAGTAGTTTTCTCGACCAACGATTAAAGGGTGAAAGGAAGGATTAGAAGACACTGGTCTAAGAAGTCCTGGTTTCTGGTGGTACTGTTTTAGCATTTGAACTCTTCAAAGTCCCAGAAATTATCTGGTCTTATGTCATGAAGTTTATAAAGGGACAACAAGAATCCTTTCCTGGATATAGATATCCCATCCTTGGGCTGAAGATTACTACCATCTTCTTACGAGGTTGTTACTGACTTTATATTGGTGAAGGAATGTGTACAATGTGCCAAATTATTCTCTTCTAGGGACCTCCAGGTACTGAAGGGGAATCTGGTCTTCAAGGCGAGCCAGGCACAAAGGTAACATCCCTTAATAGTCAAGGAGAGGGTCTCAAACCTTTCACCACTGACCACTATGTTTCCCATATTTTGGTGAACACCCACCACCTTGGAAGCAGGTAAAGAATAGTAGATAAAAATAGAAAGTGTTCTCAAATGAGTCAAAAATATTATTTACTTATCCATATATATGCATACATATATACACATACATATGTATACATGTATATATGGGAAGGAATGCAAATGAAAAAGCAAAAATATTGTAAATAATATGAAGAAAAGAAAGGAACATTGTTTTGGAACCCCTGTCTTCATAATATGCCCTCCATAATTATTAAACATGCAGTTTTAGTAGAAAGGAGTTTAATCTTCCCCTTTGTTTCTGCAGGGAGATGTTGGACCTATGGGCAGTGTTGGAGCTGCTGGGGAGCCAGGGTTACGGGTAAGTGCCTACTGGAAACCATTTTGATGCACTGGCCCACCTATCTTACAGATTGAAAGCTCAGTGTAAAGACTTAAACGATTGTATAGGAAACTTCTCTTGCATTATAGAAAATGTTTGTCTTTATTTCATAAGTTGAAAAGTTGCATGATAAACTCTTCATGTCATTATTTAATAGCATCGAGAGCCCTAACCTCACACATTATTTTCTCAGAATCAGGTGTACTCAGCAGAGTCCTTGCTAAATGGTCACTGCATGTCACTAATGTTAGGATGAAGAAGAAATTTACAAATACCAATGTTCAGCTCTCATGCTATTTCCTGACCTAACAAGACAGATAAGGCATTGAAACATAATTTGTGTTTAGAAAACCAAAAAACCAAAGGTGTGCAAAGTTAATAAGTTTCAAAGAAATAACTAGATAATTACAATGAGATAGCTTACATTCTAATATAGACAGTGGTTCATTTAAGCTGTGGTAAGGTTTTTCCCAAGATAACAGGGGCCAAGATAATTTTAAGAGACTTTTTTTTTTTTTCTTTTTTACTAAGAGGTAAAGTTGGGGGATGTTTTTTGCATCCCATTCCTTTCTTGTTCATTTTTCCTCTGTTTTTCAGGGGTGCAGACAGTATGAGGTGAGGGTAATGAAGTATCAGCAGTGGGAGCAATGGGCAGCTGTGGAGACACTGATTAATTTATTTTTAAATGGTTCATGTGGCAGGAGATCTAGTACTTCTTTAATCACTTCATAAAGTGTAGCTCTACATTTACTTCTGCAAGTTCTAAGCCAGGAAGACAGCTTCCAAGTAAGGGCCTGCTCTGAATATCACTTCTCCTGTGTGAACACAGACCTAAAAATCTGGTACACTGATTTTAACTGAATTAAGTTGTATTAATCCATGTAAATTCAGAAAAGCAAGCTACTACAATTTTATGAGATTCAGTATTTAAGAAATGTAGATGTACAGTCTTTTAAGAAATGTAGATGTAGGTGTCTGTTTTCAAAGCTACCAAATGAATATATATTACCCTTAATTATCTTAAAGTTGTTAATATTCCAGGACCCTCTTATTTGAATTTACAGTTCTATAACTCTTTACATCATCTTCAGAGTTATTCCAGGCAAATTAAATCATGTTTATTATATTGTCAGGTACTCCTTATAAATAAAGTAGAAGTAGGAATAAATGTACATAAAACTGCTACTTCTATGGATATGAGGAGCAAAAAATAAAAATTAGGATAAATGACTTAATAACATAATAGATATTATTTTCTGCTGCCAAATAGGGTGAACCAGGAGCTCCTGGAGAAGAAGGTCTCCAGGGTAAAGATGGATTGAAGGTAAATTATGCTTTTAACATTATGATTAAGGTAGATGTTTTTGAGAAATCTTTAAAATATTATATTACACTTAATTTTCTATGTGCCAGCAAAAAATCTCCTTATTGCATGGTATAATTATTTCACTACTTTCTTTTTCTTAAAATTTTTTGCTGGGTTATAGGGGAACCCAGGAGGAAGGGGACTTCCTGGAGAGGATGGAGAAAAAGGAGAGACAGGCTTACCAGGGACCACAGGGCCTGTGGGTGGACCAGGTCTGATGGGCCCTCCGGTGAGTACCTCTGGGTTCAAAACTCAGTGAACTCAGCCCTCTACACACACACACACACACACACACACATATACATGTGTGAATCATATACACACATTCTTGACCCCCTTATATGTCCATTTGGTGTTTGAAGGTGTAGAATTATGGCTTGAGTGAGGGACAAACCAGGCACTGATTATCAGCCTAACATCCAAGGAAAAAAGATACTTTTCCCATATGTCACACAGGTTATTGAACTTTTTAATTTTTCCTCTCACTTTGAGATATAATTGACATATATAAGTTTATAGGACATGACATGTTGATTTGATATACATAAATATTGCTGAATGATTACAATGGTACATTGTTTTATTTCAGCTTCAAAAATGACCTTTAGCATTTTTTTGTAAGGCAGGTTTAGAGGTGATGAACTCTTCAGCTTTGGGTTGTTTGGGCAACTCTTTCTCACTCCTTTATTCCTGAAGGACAGTTCTGGGTATAGTGTTCTTGATTAAGAGGGTTTTGTTTTTCTTCCCATATTTTAAAGATGTTATCTCATTCTCTCCCGATCTATAAAATATGTACTGAGAAACCTACTCATAGTATTATTTGGGTTGTTATATGTGATGAGTCACATTTCTCTCGCTACTTTTAAAATTCTCTCTTTGCTTTGATGGTATAATTACAGTCATCCCTCAGTTTCCATGGGAGATTGGTTCCAGGACTGTCACAGATACCAAACTCTGCAGATGCTTGAGTCCCTTATATAAAATGGCTTAGTATTTGCATATAACCTACCTACATTCTCCTGTATACTTTAAATCACCTCTAGGTTACTTACATACCTAGTAAAACAAATACTATGTAAATATGTTGTAAATATAGTATAGATGCTATGTAAACTATTGTCACTGCATGGCAAATTCAAGTTTTGCAACTTTTTGGAATTTTAAAAAAATATTTAATATTTTGATAATATTAATATCATTAATATTTTGGTTGTTTGACTCTGCAGTTGTGAAACCTGCAGGTACTGAGTGTTAACTATAATGTGTCTCAAAGTAGCCCTTTTGGGATTCAACCTATTTGGTATCCTTTGAGCCTCAAAAATCTGGACAACTATTTCTCTCCCTAAGTTTGGGATGTTGTCAGCCATTATATCTTTAAATATTCTTTCTGCTCTTTTCTTTTTTTATTCTCCTGGTATTTGCACAATATTGTCCTACTTGATGCTTTCCCATTAGTATCCTAGTCTTTTCTTTATTCTTTTTTCTTTTTGCTCTTCGGGATAATTTAAAATCACTTATCTTTGAGTTCATTGATTCTTCTGCTTGGTCAGGTCTGCTGTTGAAATTGTTGAATTCTTCAATTCAATCACTGTATTTATCTCTAGGATTTTTGTTTTGTTTATTCTCATGATTTCTATTTCTTTGTTGAACTTCTCATGCATTGTTTTCCTAATTTCATTTAGTTATCTGTCTATGTATTCTTGAAATTCACTGCACTTTTCTAAGAGGAATATTCTTGCCTGATGTGTTACAGTCCATGGGGTTGCAAAGAGTTGAACACAACTTAGCAGCTGAACAACAACAATTCTTCCCTGGAGAATTCCATGGACAGAGGAGCTTGGAGGGTTTACAAAACATGGGGTCACAAAGAATCAGGCACAGCTAATACACTATTCTCAATTCTTTGTTAGACTGTTCACAGACTTCCATTTCAATTATTGAGCTGTTTTAAGTTTTTTTTTTGGTTTTGTTATGTTTACCTGTTTTTTTATGATCACAATATCCTTGCATTGATGCTTGCACATTTGAGTAAGTGATCTCCTCTTCTAGATTTTATAGGTTTGTTTTGGCAGAGAAAGACCTTCACCAATCTCTCTGCTTGAGGGACTTGGATGGGTCTGCTTATAGTGTTTGTGGGCAGGCACAGCTTGCTACTGAGATCTCCAGGTTGGTGAGGTCCCTACCCATATTGTGAGGCAAAAGGAGAGTTGCCACTGGCTGGTCTCTGCAGTTGGGTTGGCCACCTGGCTAGTCTCCACATAGTAGTGGGGCCACTAAATAGGTACCCTGGTTGGGTAGGTATGCTGACTGGGTTCCATGGTCAGATGGGGCCATTAGCTGGCTTCTGAAGTTACCTCTGGTAGGATATGATCTCAGGCTATGTTCCCTGGAAGGACAGTAGCACTTGTTGGATTCTGCAATTAGGCAAGGCCTCATGTTATACTGTCTAACCGGATGTGGCCCTGGTAGGACCCCATATTCAGGCAGGGCTGCAAATATGGCTTCACAGTTGAATGGAGCTACAGGCTGTGCCCCAGGTTTGAACAGATTTGCTTTGTGATCAGTTAGGGCACTGGCTATGCTTCTCTGTTGGATGAGGCCACTTGCCAGGCTCTCTGTTTAAGTGGGGCCTTCAGCTGCATCTCACAGATAATACTCCATGGTAGTATGGAGTTACATTGCATGGGTGGGGTTACAAGCTGTTTTTATAATTGGACAGGCTGTAGGTGAAACTGCTGCTGAATAGGGCTGGATCCCACAGCTGCGAAGTGTTTAACTTAGACTGGACTCCAAGCCTTCCCAGGGTCACTGCTCAGGCTCCCTGATCTGCTGGCTTGGCTCCCTGCCTGAGCAAGGCTGTAGTATGGACTCTACAGCTGCCTAAGTTCTCAGACAAGGCTTTCTGGTCAAGCAGGATGGGAGCCCATGCTTAGCTGTTGAGCAGTGTTATAGAATTACTCACCTGCCCAGGCAGGGCCATATAACAGGCAGGTATGAACATTTGGCTGGGGACACACACCACTCCATTATTCTGGCCTGGAGAATTCCATGGACTATACAGTCCATTACTTTATCAACAAAGGTTCGTCTAGTCAAGGCTATGGTTTTTCCAGTAGTCATGTATGGATGTGAGAGTTGGACTGTAAAGAAAGCTGAGTGCAGAAGAACTGATGCTTTTGAACTGTGGCGTTGGAGAAGACTCTTGAGAGTCCCTTGAACTGCAAGGAGATCCAACCAGTCCCTCCTAAAGGAGATCAGTCCTGGGTGTTCACTGAGAGGACTGATGTTAAAGCTGAAACTCCAGTACTTCAGCCACCTGATGCGAAGAGCTGACTCATTTGAAAAGACCCTGATGCTGGGAAAGATTGAGGGCAGGAGGAGAAGGGGACAACAGAGGATGAGATGATTGGATGGCATCACCAGCTCAACGGACACGAGTTTGGGTAAACTCCAGGAGGTGGTGACGGACAGGGAGACCTGGCGTGCTGCAGTCCATGGGGTCGCAATGAGTCGGACAAGAGTGAACGATTTTCACTTTCACTTTCCAAATCATGCAGAACTGCAGCCAAGCTCCCTGATCAGATAATGTCACCAGCTAAGTTCTGCAGATAGGCAGACCACTGGCTGGGATCTCTGTTCAGGTGCTGCTACAAGCAGAGATGAAATCCAATAATACTTTAGTACTGGTTACTGTAAGTCTTGCCCCTTTGCCCATCTCTTATCTTTTCCCCAGTTGTCAGGCCCTCAAGTTCTCCAAATGATCCTCAGACAGACCTGACTGGGCAATTCTGGAAACATCTTGCAACAGTAGATGGGCTGAATATCCACTTTGGGTTCTCTTTTTCCCCACAGGAGACTCTATAGATCAAATGGGTTCACTCTGCAATGCTGTGTTGGCCTGGGGAAAAGACAATGCAACCCAAATGAAACCTTTCCTCCAGCTTCTTAATGTGGTTATTCTGTCTCTGTGATTCAAAAACCTGCTTCAGCCTTACCCTCAGGTTCCAAGCCACACTTCTTGAGACTTGGATTTCTAGGATTCTTGATAGTTTTAATTTTTTTAGAGGATTCATCAGGACTGGACCCACAGAGAAGCCAAATAACAAGTACTGAGAAAGTGTAGTTATCTTCCTGAGAAGTTTTCTCAAATTTGTTTTTATATAATAAGGTCATTAATGATTATTAATATTTTAGCATAGATTTTTTTTTTCAGGCAACTGGCCTAGTTCCCTAAGAAAATATTGAAGTTATTTGGAGTGGTGGCGGGGAGGGCGGTGGGACGCAGAACTAACAAAAAGAAAGGTCTAATCATGCCATAGGACAACACAGCCAGGAATCCCAGAGGGATGATGCAGAATGACAAATGGTGATGGGTAGAACAGAGATGAAAAAGGGGCTCAAAACAAGACATGGAAAAATGATAAACACAGACTTCATCTGCTTCATAACTTTTCCCAGGAATAATCCTGCCTTGTACACATCTTTGGTGCCTTTTTTAGTAACAACACATGTGCATTTCTTTTTTATTCTTTCTGTTGTTCTTCTTGGAATTTTAAATGCCTTTTAGCTCATAAGCTCAATAAAAATACCATGGCATATTTTTTCAAAAGAATTTTATGATCCAAGGAGCTATTGCTTAATCAGGCAGCCTGATGTTCAATTTATTTTTGCACATAAAAATAATTCTTCCTTAGGCAATATCACAAAGATGCTACCTTAAAAATTCTTTTAAAAAATAAGAAAGTGAAAAAATTAATTTTTTTCAAGTAAAGAGATGTTCTTTTTGCTTTCTAAAAGATTGGAAAATGATATCTTGATAGAAAAATAAGGCAAGGGAAACATCAGTAACTAATTCCCAAATCCAAGATGAACTCTTTGAACAAAGGAAAACATTTTGTATTTCATGCTTGAAATCTGCTCTAAAACAGACAATTCAGTTGTCTAAATGCATAACTCTGCATGAGAAAAAGAGCTTGAAAGCTTCTGTGAAGAAACATCTGCCTGACTTATGGTTCATCATTCATTTCTTAAAAAGTGTATCGCCCTGGTATTTAAGATCTAAACAGATGTGAAGCTATGTACTCTGAAGCTGAGTAGGTATAAATGAAATTGTCTTGTTTTATTGCTTTACAAGAAAACTTAATGGGATTTATTGAAATTTAATTTTCCCATCTGTGTAGAGTGGTATGATATTAGGTAGAAGTGAATAGCTTAAGAGAATCTGAAATTAAATAATGCATACTTTTCGAAGAAGCTTTTTCAGTAGAGTCTTAAAAGTGAAGTCAAAAAGATGAGAGGAATAGTTAGAAATATTTAGAAAAGAATGAGGTATACATGACTCTTATTTCTAAGACAGTTTCCTTGGAAACCCTGAAAAGTAATCACTTTGGAAATTTGAAGTCAGTGGCATTAAGGAGTAAAAGGTTATCTAAACTCTTATCTTCTGAATGATTCATAAAACTCTGGTTTTAGACTTGCGTGTTCTGAACTGTTGTGTTGTAAAGCAACACACAATAGAAAGAAGCATGCACTGTCTACTCTGCAAGAATTGTTCAAACCCTAGTCTATTACTAAAGTGCTGTACATTGTTCTGGGAGTCGTTCTTTGGTTTCTCAGTTTACACATTACACTTAATAAAGGGGTTGGAGCTCTGCAGAACCCCTATGATGATTGTGTCAAGGAGGATGCTGAACTGGAAGGACTTTGTTTGTTCTTTATCTGCTTGAATCAGAGAAGATTCTCCATGTCTGGTTAACATATTAGCTTCTATGCAGGCTTTTTTTGAGAAGAAAAGGTTACATAGTCTTAAAAAAAAAATTAGCTTGGATGTTTCTAAATCTTTGTTAGCTTTACAAATGTGACTCTGTAAAATTTTTCTAAATATTTAGAAATTAAATTTTTTTAATCTTCTGAATTTTTATACAGTTTCTAAATTTTTGTTAGCTTTACAAACTGTGACTCTAAAATTTTTCCATTCACTAATTCAGTGAAGTTTATGAGTTCCTTGGATGAGCCAAGAACTCTGCTAAGTTTTGGGAATACCAAGGGGAACAAGATGAGGAAGATTCCTGATCTCAGATTTGACAGTATCATGGAGAAGACTGAATAGGCAAGATCACTGTAGGTGGTGGTTAATGTAGTGATAAAGATAAACAAGATGATAATAAAGGACAACTGGTTAAGGGAAGGGGAAAGCCAACTAGTTAAGAGAAGAGAAGCTATTTACACTAAGGCAGTGAGGAAAGGCTTCTCTAGATAGGGGAGGATTGAGCTGAGACCTGGAGAGTGAAGACGAGCCAGTGAATGAAAGAACTCTGGAGATCCTTCAAGGTAGGTTGAATAGCAATGGAATAGCAAGGACCAAGATGGGAGGTAAGAATGATCTAGGTATTTTTGGAAAACTAAAAGGAGTTTGTTACAGCAGAGTGAATAGTGAAACGTTGTTTGAGATGAGCTTGAGGAAATAGGTAGGTAGCAAATCATGAAGGACCTTTTAAACCATAGTAAAAAATTGGGGCTTATTTAAAGTATAGTAAGAGGCCACTGAAAAATTTCAAGCAGAAGAAAAATACAGTCTCTAATGGGAACATTCTCTGTAATTTCCAAACTTTGTTTAATAATGTCTAGTGTTATTGGTTATCTCAAGGGATAAATTAATTTCCGGGGAAAAAAATAAGCAAGATAAATTTGAATTACAAAAGTATGTGATGTACTGAGAAAATTTAATGAGAGAAAGAATGGTCTTTTCAACAAATGTTGCTAAAACTACTGGATACCCACACACTAAAAAATTAATTTGGATCTTTCCTTATGCTACACACAAAATTAACTCAATCTGGGTCATAGATCTAAATTTAAGAACTAAAACTATAAATGTCTTGGAGGACAACATAGAAGGAAATCTTCTTGACCTTGGGTTATGCAAAGCCTTATTAGATAACACCAAAATTACAAATAACAAAGAAAAACAGATAAATTGGACTGCATTAAAGTGAAAAGTTTTAGAACTTCAAAGAACACCATCAAGAAAGTGAAAAGACACCATAGAATGGGATAAAATATTTGCAGATCATATTCGATAAGAGACTAGTATCCAAAAATATATGAAGAACTCTTACAACTCAATAATAAGATAATTTGATTGAAAAGTGAAAAGTCTTTAAACAGATATTTCTCCAAAGAAGATATATATAGTTGGCAAATAAGCACATGAAAGATACTCAGCATCATTAACTATTAGGAAAATGCAAATAAAGTCACAATGAGATACCACTTCACATCTACTAGAGGGAAAAAAAAAACAAAATAATAAGTGTTGATGAGAATATAAAGAAATTGGAACTCTTATACATCATTGGTTGGATGTAAAATGGTACAGCTACTTTGTAAATCAATTTGGTAGTTTCTCAAAATGTTAAAAACAGAGTTACCATATGCCCCATCCGTTCTTGGCATATACCCAAAAGAATTGAAAACAGGATTCAAACAAAAATTTTTACATGAATGCTCATAGCAGCATTATTTATGTTAGCTCAAAAGAAATAACAAAAAAAAAAAATGGTCATCAATCAATAAATGTTTATTAATTAATGTAGTATATCATACAATGGAATATTATTTGGCAATAAAAAATATACTGATCCATTAAAAAAAAAATATTGATTCATGCTACAATCTTGATGAACTTTGAAAACATTATGCCTAGCAGTCAGTCATAAGAGACCACATAATACAGGAAATATCCCAAATAGGCAAATCTCTAGAGACAGCGAATTCGAGTTGCCTAAGGCTAGGGCTTGGGAGGAAACTGGAAATGACTGTCAGTGGGTACAGGATTCTTTATGGGGTGATGGAAATTGATTCTAAAATTATGGTGATGGTTGCACAGCACTATAGAAAACCATTGAATCATACACTTCAAGTCAGGGGTCCCCATCCCCCAGGCTGTGGACCCATACTGGTCCAGGACCTGTTAGGAACCAGGCCACACAGCAGGTGAGCAAGCAGAGCTTTGTCTATATTTACAGCCGCTCTCATTACCGTGTGAGCTCTGCCTCCTCTCCGACCAGAGATGACACAACAAATGTAATGCACTTGAGTCCTGAAACCATGCTTATCTCCCCCATCCATGGAAACATTGTCCTCCGTGAAACCAGTCCCTGGTGCCAGAATGATTGGGGGTCACCCCTTTAAATAGATTAATAATATGGTATGTGAATTATATCGCAAAAACCATTGTTTTTAAAAATAGATGTGATATGTTACTTCTGAGACTACAGCTACTCTCACAAAGTTAAATCAGTAGGGAATCCCAAATCCGTCCTCTGTGGTGTGAGTAGGCTGAACATCAAGGCAACTATTCCCTGTCAACATGACATTTGTTTAAAAACATTCTTATTTGTGTAATCATTGAAGAAGTCTATTAAAACATGCACATTGAGAAATGATTGCCTTTTTCTACTCTGCCCTGCAAGTCTCTAAATACACAAATAGGTTGCAGTGGGTCATGTAAACTTTTAAAAGACAACATTTTGGAGAAAATTATCACTGATGCATTTCTGAACAAACACTAAAATAAACCAAACTAACATCAGTGGAAGTTTACCACCGCCACTCCCCAAAAAGAAAAACAAACTATCTTTAAATGGAAAAAAAGTGAATGAAAATACCAGGGAAGATCTTACTGATATAATGACAGAAGAAAATACAATATAGAACACAGGCAGTGTCTTTTCTCACACATAATGAGCTCTTCAAATATGTTTGAAAGTTTACTATGCAGAAGATTTCTAACAGGTCCATTTGTTCTATTTCCTAGAAGCTAAAAAGTATAAAAATGTCACTATCCTTTGCCTTTTATTTGTGAACTTTGGTTTTAATTCCAACAGATAGTAAATTTTTTTAAGGTGTTATTTATTTACAAATAGATATCTAGTAGACCAGCTACTGTCTGTAAGACTAAATATTTTCTCCTTTGGGCATGCATTCTATCATTCATTTATTAAATATTTATTAAGCATCAATTATATACGAGACACAGTTCTGGACCCTGTTAGAACAATGAACAAAACAGACAAGATCTCTGCTATCATGGAACATGCAGTGTAGAAGGACAGTGTGAACAAGAATAATAATTTCTGATAGTGATAAGCCCTAAGAGGAAAATAAAACATGGTAATGGGATTTTGAATGCCCTGATAAAGGGGCTACTTTAATTGGGATGGCCACAGAAGGACTACCTGAAGTTACATTGAACTAGATGCCTAATGATAAAAAGAAGTCAATCATGTGACTATCTGAAAAGGAGTTTTCTAGGCAGAGGAAACATCTAATGCAAATGCCCCAAGGTAGAAAGGGTATCTATTAAATGCCTTATTTTAAAAAAGGAAGGGTCCAAGTAGTAGATAACTGGAAAACATGATGTCAGAGAAATAAGAGGTGGCAGATCATATAGGGGACTATAGACCATGATAAGAGGTTTGAAGATTATTCTGATTGCAATGGGAAGCCATTTGGAAGGTTTTACACAAGGAGAGATGTTTGATTAAAACTGTTCATGATCATTTGGGTTACTCTGAAGAAATGGAATATAAGGGTAAAAGTGGACCAAATCACTTACAAGGCTGTGGCAGTCATGTAGATGAAAAACTGATAGAGTGACTTGGAATGCAGGGGAGCAATAGAGATAGTAAATAATGATCAGATTCAAGACATCTTGGAGATATAGTTGACTGGATTTGCTTATGGTTTGGATGTTGAGAAAGAGGGAAAGCATAATAAAGAATAAATATGATTTTTAGGTGAGCAACTGAGTTGTTGCTTATTACAATTAAGTGTGTAATAGGGTTACAGATTGGTACTTAGACATGTGCAAATATAAAATTTGTTTCTGGCTAATCTGGTTTTCCTCACAAGTCCTAACTTAGATTAGTGAAGAGTGGTTGGGGAATTGAGAAAGAAAGGAAACTTTTATATCCAATTCAGTTAAAAGCTTAATCTATTCCTATAATTTAGTAGTCTCTTTGGGTAAAGCTCAGACTCTTGTGATGCTAAGGGGTCTTCCACCTTCTTCTTTTCTTACTTCCTAATACTGACTGTGTTTGCAGTGGTGGCAAGGATGAGGAGGCCTTGGATCTAGAATACTGGACAAAAGATGGGAACTAGTGATTCACATAAAGATGCTGAATTACTATATGAAGAGATATTCATTCTTCCTTAATAATCAGGAATATGTGAATTGAAATCCCTAATAATATGTCATTTTGCTCCCTTGAGATGGACAAATTTTAAGTCTGATAGTACCAAACATTTAAGATTTGGAGTAATTGGAACTTGTAAATGTTGCTTTGAGAGATGTAAATAGGCTAAAACTCTGGAGAACAACTTGGCAAAATCTTATGTACTGAAAGGTACATGTATCCTGCAAGCCAGCAATTCAATTCCAGAGTATACACCCTCACCCAAAAAGCTCTTGACGTAGGTATATGGAGGTAGGTGCAAGAGTATTTATTGAAGGGCTGTTCGTAGCATAAAAAACAAAGCAAAGCAAAACAAACAAAAAAAAAACTACCAAAAGTTCGTCACTAGGGAAGTGGCTGAGTTAAGTTGTGGTTTGATTACAAAACAGAATCCTACTATTTAATGTTGTAGCTCAGTCGGTAAGAATCTGGAATGTGGGACACCTGGGTTCGAAACCTGGGTCGGGAAGATCTGCTGGAGAAGGAAATGGCAACCCACTCCAGCATTCTTGCCTAGGAAATCCTATGGACAGAGGAGTCTGGCCGGCTACAGTCCATGGGGTCACAAGAGTCGGACACAACTTAGTGACTAAACCACAACCACCACCACTATAGAAATGAATACAAAGTGTAAGTAGCGTAGAGACACTAAATAATTTCAAAAACAAAATATTGTTCTAAAAAAAGTTTCAAAAGAATGCGTAAAGTATGATACTGCTTATTGAAAGTTTCAAAAGATGCAAAATAAGCATATAATGCTTGGGAATATATACAAATGGAGTAAAAATGTAAATAAATGCATGAGAATGATAAACAAATTAAGGACAATGGTTGCACCTGAGTGAGAAGAGGTGATATGTTTACAAATATAAATGCATATATGGGACTTAAGTCTTGTGTGTATTTGTGTATTTGTGTGTGTGTAGCTCCTATTTCTTAAAGTGGGTGGTAGACGCGTGGGTGTTTATTATGCCTTTTATTAATAATCTTTTATAAATATTTAATTATTGCATAATGCCCTTTGAAAAGGCAACAGAAATTAATGAGAACTGACATTTATTGAGCTCTTCAAGTATAAGCCTAGTCCTTTCTCATTCAATCTTAGTAACTCTTTGAAGAAGTATTAATACACCCCTGCTATATAACAGGAAACTAAGGCCTTTAGAGGTGAAATAATCTACCTATAGTCACGCAGCTGTTAGGTGACACAGCCAAAATATGCAACTAGAGCAGTCTGGCTTAAATGCTCACGTCGTTAACCTCTGTAAATGTTAATCATCCTCTCTTAAAAAGGCCACGTTAACCGCAAAGAAGTCTCACGTTAGTGCAAGATCATTTCAACCTCTGGATGCAGCTGGAACTACAGCAATAGAACTTAACCGCTTTGGCCTCTAAATTCAGCGGATTTTCTGAGGCTAGAAGAACATTTGCTCAGGAGCACAGGGCATGAGTCATTTCCTTAGGTATCTGTTTATTCGTTTAACAAATATTTATCAAGAGCCTCTGTAGCACAGTGGTAAACCACAATTTATTTCTTGTCTACATCATTTTTGCCTTTTGCCAAGTTTTGGGACACAAATTTGAAATTTCCATTTTCATTTCCAACTAATGCAAGGAATGCTGTGATTAATTATTAGCTATTTTTGAATTTGCAGCCTGGCTTACTGTGGATCTCATTTAAGCCTAACCATTGTTGACCTGCAAATTCATATGACGTTAAAATATTTTAACCACTTCTTACTTTAAAAAAAAGTGTTTATTGAGAACTTTTAGTTAAATAAAATACCGATTTAAATAAAAATATTGCTTTAAACAGTTTAATTTGACTACCTCCTTTCTCTCAATGTGTTTCCCCTTTAGTATTTGCTTAATCTTACCCTTCAGTGAGATTTTGAGATTCTCCCTGACAATGTATTAGATATATTTTATAATCCTGTGCATTCAACAAGATGTTGAACCCAAAGTAGCTCATAGAACTGCTGACATGGATGCATTTAGGTTAACTTTAATTACTTTCTCACTGGCTGTGCTAAAACCAAGTTATTTTCCCTCTGTGATTAAGAATGGTTTCATTTTGTCTATCTTGACTGGTTTGTATATGTGAACTTTACTCACTAGTAACAGCTGGGCCTCTAACTCATCATAACCTCTTTTTAAATAGTTATACAAACATAATAATATTGAGAAGTAGCCCACATTTTTACTTACTGTTCAAGTCAGTGATCATGTGATGTAAATATTTAAGCATTCTATCTAGTCCTGTCTCTAATAATTTATTTCCTTTTTTATACTTAATATTCAGGGACCTGAAGGAATTACAGGAATTCCGGGACAAAGAGGTCGTCCAGGAAAGAAGGTAATTTTGTTTTTATATCTTTTTATGTTGGTTTTCTCTATTCTGATGTGCACAAAGCTGCATAGCATAGTGATGTTTTTATTTGTTCTAGAAATAAAGCATTAAAGAGCTATAAATTTGAATTAAAAGGCACAATTGTATAAATTAATATTTAATTCCACATAGGAGTACTTTTTAACCTTAGTTATCTGAAGTCAAATTTTTGACTTTGTCATTTCTAAAAAGATCTTTGCTTTTTCTTCTCATCTTTACCAGAAATTCTTTAGTAGACCATAGGCATGAAAAGAGAGAAAAGAAAAAATACTATACCATTTGTGCCATTTTATAACAACTTTAGTAAGATATTTAGGGGAGAGAAGTATTATTAGAATTGTTTCTGGCTTGTTTGAATATATTTTTCTAACTTGAAAATGTTAGTATTGATTTTATCTTCCCTATTATTAACTAAGAGACACAAAACAATATGTGTTATTTGCTTCCTTTTGCTAAGAAAATGTGATGTGTTTGTAAAATTTAGTACTTTATAACAAATAATTCATACTTGGATAGAGTCAATAATTTGTTCAAGTATTGGTGAAACATAGAAATTACTTTCCCATTGTAATACAATAAATCTGAATATATTTACTATAATTAACTACAAATCACACCATATTCTAGTTCCCAAAATTGAATTATATCATTTCTGTGAATATGCACCTAATCCATCTTTCTCATAACTTGGGGGTCAGTATAAGAAATAATAAAAGATAAAAGTAAATGAAGTACATTTTAGTTACCATTCTTAGCCATGAAATAATGCCCAATATTGAAGTCTCTTCTCATCATAATGTTCTTTCTAAATGGTTTTACAAGTAGGACAGTGCAGATCCTTATGGCAACCTGTGAATTATTATGAATCACCAGAAATTTCCTGACTGTAATCATAGTTTAGTTTTTCTTTGTGTCTACTTGATTGTCAATAATAGAACTAAGTTACCAGATGTGAAGAATAAATTATAACATTTACTATTTAAAAGCAGCTGCACTTTGATATTAGAGAATGATCAGTTAGCCTGTTGGAAAACAGAAGAATTTGTTTTCAGATGGATATAAAATCATGTAAAAATGTTACAGATTTTTAAAGACAAACTCCAACCAAGTGATGATGTTGAGTATACAGAACTGCACACTAGAGCCTTTATGCATTAAATGTATCTTTGGGGCACTGAAATTCTCTGTAGAAACAGGCTTGTCATAGGGCCTGTGTTTTCTCAGGATGTGAGTAAACATATGCATGCATGCATTTGTACATAAATACATAACAAGTTTCACGAATAAAAAACTTGGTTATTTGTAATTCAGCATGAGCACCAAACTTCCCTGCTTACTTATGCAAAAATGCTTGTATTTTTTTTTCCAAAATTGCTTTTAATTACATTTTTAAGGTAACCCAGATGGTGATGGTATGTTGTTATCATCAGTGGTGGTCTGTAGTACTAGTAAGTTAAAACAAAGTTACTGTTTATAGAATTTTGCCTACAGAATATCCTCTGGAGCCATTCAGGTATATGATGTAGTTGAGTAATTTAAGGATAAGGTTTTTTCTTACTTTTCTCTCTTACTAATGGCATCCGCAGGGCGATAAAGGACAGATGGGGCCCACAGGAGAAACTGGAAACAGAGGTGCTCCTGGACAAACTGGGGAAAGTGGTCTGAAGGGTGCCAGAGGAACTCGAGGTGCTGCGGTCAGTATCTGATTTGTCTCCAAAACTGAGTTCACTGCGGATGGAAAGAAATGTATCCATGTCTAAAAGCTTCATCTCTTGATTAATTTTACAGAGAAAGCAAAAGTTCCATTGAAAATAATCTACCTCCATGGGATATGGAGAATTGTAAGCATTCCACAGTGCTTAAATGGCTTAGTGGTTTCTGGACATGAAAAAGGAAAGGGGAAAAAATATCTCAAAATGGAAATAAAATATGAAATAAGATTTTAAAAAATCAGATTATAACTCCCAACCTAAGTAGGAAAGTTTATACAGTTGTACTTGAAATCAGGATTTAATATCTGTATAAAATTTTGCCGTCATGGTTGACAAATTGCTTTGAAAATTAGATTACTCAAAAATGGGTTTTCTTTATATGCTTAAACTCTCATGCTTATCTAGAGATTATATCTTTCTAACCAGCTGTGGTAAGTCTCCGAAACAGCTACTGATTTTTAATCTTTTGTATGAGTTTTACATGATATTGGAAGCAAAGATAGCATGATACTTTTGAAACTGTAATATCAAAATTATGTTGCTAACATATTTTAACTTGTTCAAAAAGTCACAGAAGAAAGAGATGCAAAATATTTAAGAGATTATCCGGTTTAGTCTTTTGAGTATTGCGTAAACTTATTTATCAAATCCATATGTATTTCCTAGTCACCATTTAAATGTCACAAGTAGCTTTTCACCAAGGCCTTCTGGAGAGCATTGAATAATCCATTTGTTGTCTGAGGAAGGTTTTCCTTAGCCTCATTTTAGGGGAAAATCACATGAAGTGACATATTGTTTAGACTGGAGTATCAAAATGCAGTCTCTGATGGGGAACTCTTTTAGTTGAAGCTCTCTGATGTTCTAAATGCAATTCTCTATCCGTTATCTCCTCTTATCACTTACTCTCAATTCTAAGACTCCTCAGCCTCATTTTATTTTTTTAATTTTTTTTCATTTATTTTTATTAGTTGGAGGCTAATTACTTTACATTATTGTAGTGGTTTTTGTCATACATTGACATGAATCAGCCATGGATTTACATGTATTCCCCATCCCGATCCCCCCTCCCACCTCCCTCTCTTCCCGATCCCTCTGGGTCTTCCCAGTGCACCAGGCCCGAGCACTTGTCTCATGCACCCAACCTGGGCTGGTGATCTGTTTCACCCTAGATAATACACATGTTTCAATGCTGTTCTCTCAAAACTTCCCACCCTCGCCTTCTCCCACAGAGTTCAAAAGTCTGTTCTGTACATCTGTGTCTCTTTTTCTCTTTTGCATATAGGGTTATCATTACCATCTTTCTAAATTCCGTATATATGTGTTAGTATACTGTAATGGTCTTTATCTTTCTGGCTTACTTCACTCTGTATAATGGACTCCAGTTTCATCCATCTCATTAGAACTGATTCAAATGAATTCTCTTTAATGACTGAGTAATATTCCATGGTGTAAATGTACCACAGCTTCCTTATCCATTCGTCTGCTGATGGGCATCTAGGTTGCTTCCATGTCCTGGCTATTATAAACAGTGCTCAGCCTCATTTTAAATCTTCCATTCCTTACTGTCATCTTACTAAGTCAGGTAGTATGTACTTCCTTTTATTTAAATTGATAATATTTTTCTTCTATGTCCTGTGCATTCAAAAGTGGCATATAATGTGATATCCAAGAGTAGAATTGCTGGATCATATGGTAGTTCTGTTTTTAATTTTAATTTTTTGAGGAGCCTGCATACTGTTTTCCATAATGGTGCACCAATTTATATTCCTACCAACAGTGAACAAGGGTTCCCTTTTCTCCACATCCTTCCCAACACTTGATATTTGTTGTCTTTTTTATAATAGCCATTCTAATAGGTATGAGGTGATTTCTCATTGTGGTTTTGATTGCATTTCCCTGATGATTAATGATGTTGAGCATTTTTCCATGTGCCTATTGGCTGTCTTGGGAAAATGTCTGTTTAGATCCTCTGCCCATTTTTAAATTGGGTTGTTTGTTTTTTTGATGTTGAGTTGTATGAATTATTTTTATATTTAGATATTAACCCCTTATCAGATTCATTGTTTGCAAATATCTTCTCCCATTCAGTAGGTGACCTTTTTGCTTTATTGATAGTTTCTTTGGCTGTGTAAAAGCTATTTTGTTTGATATTGTCTACTTATTTTTCCTTTTGTTTATTTTACCTGAGGAGAGATATAAAAAAATATTTCCTAGACCAATATCAAAGAGCATACAGTCTGTGTTTTCTTCTAGAAATTTATGGTTTCAAGTCTTACATTTGAGTCTTTTATGGAAATACTTCGTATTAATCCTTTTGATGTTTGCTAATCTGACAAATGAAATAGTATGTCTCATTTTCTTTCTTACATTTTCTTGCTTGCAGCTAAATAAATTGTACTTTTTGCTCTGAAAGTTGCCTGTTCATATGTACTTTACATATTTTTCTATTAGACTGTTTTCTTTTTCTTAATTGCAAGAACACCTTATATAGTTTAGATAATATATTTTTGTTAAATATGTTGCAAATATATTTCCCTTTCTATCATTTATCTTGTTTACACTATCTTTCACTGGACAGAGGTTTTAATTATTACAATCAAATTTGTCAGTCTTACTGTTAACAGTCTAGGTTTTGTTTGTTCATTAGAAATGACTTCTTTACATAAAGTATATAAAAGTATTCTTTCATATCCTTTTCCTAATATTGTTGCCCTTAGCCCTGTTAAAGCATATGGAGTTTATTTTGCTATAAGTTGTAAGGGACTAATTTCTTTTTTCCATGTTCTTAGCCAGTTGTCTCAATGCTATTTAATAAATCTATTTTCCAGTTTTCTGAAATGCTACCCTCACTGTAAGCTACTCTCAAAGAATGGTCTGTTTCCATTTTCTCTATTTTCTTTTCTCAATTTTTTAGTTTATTACTAGGTACCACACCATTTAAATTGTTACATCATTATAGTATCTTTTGAAATCTAGAAGGGCAAATATGTCATAATTTATTTTTCTGAAAAGCTCAGCTCTTACTATGATTTTGTCTGTTTTTGTTTGAACTTTAAAATACAATTCTGCAAGTTCCTTTAATATTGAATCATTCATAGAAATAGAATTACCATATTCATTCTATGAATGATTAACATGTATCTTTTTATTTACTTATATCTTCTATATCCTTCAATAAAGCTTTGTTATGTCCTTTATCTCTGTTCTTACACCTTTCTTATTAGGTGTATTGTTAGTTTCTTACAGATTTTGTTGTTTTTAGGGTAGTCCTTTTTCTAGTTCATCTTCTTACTGGTCTGTGTAAGAAATCTTTTTTTAAAACTTTATATTTGTTTCAGTGAATTTTAATAATTCTAAGGATTCCTTAGGTAAATAATTGTATCACCTCCTCGTATATATTATTTATTATCCTTACTTATTTCATTGCTTAGAACTTCTGGCTGGTGTGGCACTTGGCTGTGCCTTAGTTTCCTTATCTCCTATTTATTTTGAGACTCAAATAGAAGAGTTGGTGTGAAAACTTTTTAATAATATAAAAGTAAGGGACATTTTTAAGAGTGTTATTTTTGCTTTTTTTCAATTGTCATCTTCTCAGTAATTTAGGAACATTTACTGATTTGCCTTTACCTTATGATTTCCTCATCTGTATAAATTGATAATAAGTGTAAATAATAGAGGTGAATATTATACATAAGCTGTCAACCAATTCTCTTTTAACAGCTTTGACCAGAGTTGTAATCATGTTCATCAAAGCACCTGAGGCTATGAATGAGTACAGAGTTCTCGATCCTATCATGACAATACTAAAAACTATCAGAATTCACTCCCTAATATTTAGTGATGTGCAAATACCACAAACTTTGACAAATGCAAACTACATTTCCAAGAATTTGCTGGAAGTTTACAGCATTCTGGCAACTGAAAGTATTTATTTTAATATGATTAAAGATATTCATACCAGAAATAAACCAAAGAAACATATTTTTGTGGGACTTAACATGGTTCAGAAGTAAAATAGGATGCAAGTTGGAGAATTACTTTTTGTTTTCCCGTTTCACACTAGGTAGAATTTTGTATCTTGAAAAATCTAAGTTTTAAATAACAAAAATGCAGGTTGAACAATTTAAACAATTGTCTGTTTTCTTTCTAATGTTTGCTTTGTTTTTTAGGGACATTTAGGATTAATGGGACCTGCTGGAGAACCTGGAATTCTAGGATATAGGGTAAGTATTTCTAATTGGAAATAAGAAATGTATATTTGCATAAAAACATTACATAAAGATGTCATCCCAAATATACAAATTCAGATGAAATCTCCTGATAATGCTTTCTAGCATATTTAGACATCAGGCAGTGATCCTGATGTGAATCCTATTTTTCTTTCAGAATTAGTGCAATATCTAATGGCATAGCCATGATAGTATTATGTAGAGCACATACTAATGATATGGGGATTTTCTACTTGTCCTTCTCTTAGGGCCGTGAAGGTCAACCAGGACTTTCTGGGTTGCCAGGACCTAAAGGAGAAAAGGTGTGTATGTTTATATCGACTTTTTAATCCTAAAAGTAAACATTGAATGCATGTGTTCTTTCTGAAAGTATACTGGAAACATTTTCAATGAATAAAAGAAGTACTTTTCAACTTGGGAAGTATTGTAGATTCTAGAAGAAAAATAAATATAAAGGGAGAAATATTTAAAATAATTAAGAAGTCTTTGATGAATAGTTTCAAGATTGAGGTGAAACGATATATGTTACAGTACTTTGCAACCTGTAAAACTAACGTTAATTTGCCTATTGAAAGAGATTGTGAGACTCTAGATTAAATGACTAACTATAGTACATTTATGGTAAAATTTTTACGAATTAAGAATAACTACAACAGTACTCCTCTTGATTTGTAATATTGTTGGAAAACTGACACTGAGAAAATTAGTAAGCTGCTTTTTATGTAATTACAAGAGGTTGACACTTCCAAAGAGAACAATATATGAATTACAACTGTGGATAAAGTATCATGTGCTAAGTTTTGTAGATAAAACTTTTTCATTTAAAAAAGATAAAACCAGATTGCATATTTTATAACCTATTAGAAATAATAGGCTTAATTTTTTAAAAGTTATTTTATTAATTTAACTTTATTTATAAATCATCTTCATTGTAGGGTTATCCAGGAGAAGATAATACAATCCTAGGACCACCTGGGCCTCGAGGTGAACCAGTAAGTTTTTTTCTAAAATTATTTTGATGTTTTAAGATAAAAAGCAGTTCATACAATAGATTCATAGCACCAGTTACATCTTTTTAAGAAGTTTTTTTTGTTTGTTTTTAGTTTTATAACATGGTTTTATATGACAGCAGTACTTGCAGTCATATAATCTAAATAGGAAAACTGTATATACAGGTCAAGATCCTTAGCATTATATAGAAGTTTATTATTGGAACTTTCAAATCTAATTTCCAGCATTAAATTCATGATAACAACTTTTTACAAAGATTATCAAAATATTACATACTACTAGGCATTTAGGGCAGATATTTATACATCAAATTCAGATTTATATCTAAAGTATGTTTAAAAATCTGATCTGTGTCCTTGTTTATAGTAGTTTATACACAGTTACCAAATGATTTCAAAATTCATCTAACTAGTTATTAGAGCCAATATTCTTTAAAGATTATTAATCTGTAACCTTCTAATTACGCATTTTAGAGACTAGCTGTAACCATGATTTTTTAAAAGTAGCTCTTCTATCTTTGATTATCGGAATAACTGTCTCTATGTTCATACTTAATTAAAACAGTGTGCAGGATATATATAAATCAAATGAATAGTGCAAAAATGCCTGGTTCACAGAAATAAATATAATTGGTTAAATTTTCCATATTTCACATGTCATATAAAATAAAAGAATCCTAAAACAGAAGAATCAGAATATACAGTCACTCCCAATATTTTGACCTGACTCCTTGGAAATCATTGAAAAGTATACTCTGTTTTAGAAATAGGAAAAATTCTAGAGTTTTTCCAGGTAAATCAAACCAATCTCACACAGAGGCAAACTCATCTATAAGAATGTATAAAATTTTATTATCAGAAATCAACAAAAAATGAAAAGACACCTACTGAATGGAAGAAAGTTCTTGCAAATGATATGACCACTAAGGGACTAATATCCAAAATATATAAACATTTCATAATTTCATAAACATTTCAACAACAACAAAAAAAATCCAATTTAAAAAATGGGCAGAAGACCTGTATAGACATTTTTCCAAAGAAAACATACAGATGGCCAGCCAGGCACATGAAGATACTCGACATTGTTAATCATCAGAGAAATGCAAATTAAAACCACAATGAGATAATCACCTCACACCTAGATGGCTGTCATCAAAAAGACCACAAATTACACAGGTTGGTGAGGTGGTGCACTGTTGGTGGAAATATAAATTGGTGCATTTATATGCAAAACACTATGAGGTTTTTCAAACAACTAAAAATAGAACTGCCATATGACCCATAAATTCCATTCCTGGGTACATATTCAAAAAACAAAAACAGTAATCAGGAAAGATATATGCACCCCAATTCCATAGCAGCAATGTTTACCAAGATATGAAATCAGCTTAAACGTCCATCCAGAGAAGAATGAATGAAGAAGATGTAGTCATATATATATATGCACACACACACACACACACACACATATATATATACCCAGAAATATATACAATACTACTCATTTACCACAGTATGGGTAGACTAAGAGATAATTTTGCTAAGTGAAATAAATCAGACAGAGAAATAAAAATACTATGCGATATCACATATATAGAATCTAAAAAATGAAGCAGTAAATATAACAAAAAAGAAGCAGACTCACGGATATAGAGAACAAACTAGTGGTTAACAATGCAGAGGGAGAATGAGGGAGAGGCAAGATAAGGTTAAGGGATTAACAATTTACTGATGGGAGACATACTAATACATCTTTTGTTCAGGTCAGTTCAGTTTAGTTGCTCAGTACTGTCTGACTCTTTGCAACCCCATGGACTGCAGCACACCAGGTCTCCCTGTCCATCACCAACTCCTGCAGTTTACTCAAACTCATGTTCACTGAGTCAGTGATGCCATCTAACCATCTCATCCTCTGTCGTCCCCTTCTCCTCCTACCTTCAATCTTTCCCAGCATCAGGGTCTTTTCAAATGAGTCAGTTCTTCAGATCAGGTGGTCAAAGTACTGGAGTTTCAGCTTCAACATTAGTCCTTCCAGTGAATATTCAGGACTAATTTCCTTTAGGATGGACTGGTTGGATCTCCTTGCAGTCTAAGGGACTCTCAAGAGTCTTCTCCAACACCACAGTTCAAAAGCATCAATTCTTCAGTGCTCAGCTTTCTTTATAGTCCAACTCTCACATCCATACATGACTACTGGAAAAACCAAAGCTTTGACTAGATGGAACTTTGTCAGCAAAGTAATGTCTTTGCTTTTTAATATGCTATCTAGGTTGGTCATAACTTTTCTTCCAAGGAGCAAGCGTCTTTTAATTTCATGGCTGCAGTAATCATCTGCAGTGATTTTAGAGCCCCCTAAAATAAAGTCTGTCACTGTTTCCATTGTTTCCCCATCTATTTATCATGAAGTAATGAGACCAGATGCCATGATCTGTTTTCTGAATGTTGAGTTTAAACCAACTTTTTCACTTTCCACTTTTACTTTCATTGAGAGGCTCTTTAGTTCTTCTTTGCTTTCTGCAATAAGGGTGGTGTCATCTGCAAATCTGCAGTTATTGATATATCTCCCGGCAGTCTTGATTCCAGCTTGTTGTTCATCCAGTCTGGCATTTCTCATGACGTACTCTGCATGTAAGTTAAATAACCAGGGTAACATTATATAGCCTTGACATACTCCTTTCTGGATTTGGAACCAGTCTGTTGTTCCATGTCCAGTTCTAACTGTTGCTTCTTGACCTGCATACAGATTTCTCATGAGGCAGGTCAGGTGGTCTGGTATTCCCATCTCTTTCAGAATTTTCCACAGTTTGTTGTGATCCATATAGTCAAAGGCTTTGGCATAGACAATAAAGCAGAAATAGATGTTTTTCTGGAACTCTCTTGCTTTTTTGATGATCCAACAGATGTTGGCATTTTGATCTCTGGTTCCTCTGTCTTTTCTAAATCCAGCTTGAACATCTGGAAGTTCATAGTTCATGTACTGTTGAAGCCTGGCTTGGAGAATTTTGAGTATTACTTGCCCAGCGTGTGCGATGAGTGCAATTGTGCAGTAGTTTGGATGTTCTTTGGCATTGCCTTTCTTTAGGATTAGAATGAAAACTGACCTTTTCCAGTCCTGTGGCCACTGCTGAGTTTTCCAAATTTGCTGGCATACTGAATATAGCACTTTTACAGCATCATCTTTTAGGATTTGAAATAGATCAACCGAATATCTACTCTATGTGAGTGATCACACCATTGTGATTATCTGGGCTGTGAAATTTTTTTTGTATAGTTCTTCTGTGTATTCTTGCCACCTCTTCTTAATATCTTCTGCTTCTGTTAGGTCCATAACATTTCTGTCCTTTATTGTGCCCATCTTTGCATGAAAACTTTCCTTGGTATCTCTGATTTTCTTGAAGAGATCTCTAGTCTTTCCCATTCAATTGTTTTCTCTATTTCTTTGTACTGATCACTGAGGAAGGCTTTCTCATTTCTCCTTGCTATTCTTTGGAACTCTGCATTCAAATGGGTATATATTTCCTTTTCTCCTTTGCCTTTTGCTTCTCTTCTTTTCACAGGTATTATTAAGGCCTCCTCAGATAACCATTTTGCCTTTTTATATTTCTTTTTCTTGGGGGATGGTGTTGATCACTGCCTCCTGTACAATGTCACGAACCTCCTTCCATAGTTCTTCAGGCACTCTGTCTATCAGATCTAATCCCTTGAATCTATTCATCATTCCCACTGTATAATTGTAAGGGATTTGACTTAGGTCATATCAGAATGGTCTAGTGGTTTTCCCTACTTTCTTCAGTTTAAGTCTGAATTTGGCAATAAGGAGTTCATGATCTGAGCCACAGTCAGCTCCTGGTCTTGTTTTTGCTGACTGTATAGAGCTTCTCCATCTTTGGCTGCAAAGAATATAATCTGATTTTGGTGTTGACCATCTGGTGATGTCCATGTGTAGAGTCTTCTCTTGTTTTGTTGGAAGATGGTGTTTGCCATGACCAGTGCATTCTCTTGGCAAAACTCTGTTAGCCTTTGCCCTGCTTCACTCTGTACTCCAAGGCCAATTTGCCTGTTACTCCAGGTATTTCTTGACTTCGTACTTTTGCATTCCAGCCCCTATAATGAAAAGGACATCTTTTCAAGGTGTTAGTGCTAGAAGGTCTTGTAGGTCTTCATAGAACTGTTCAACTTCAGCTTCTTCAGCATTACAGGTTGGGGCATAGACTTGGATTACCATGATACTGAATGGTTTGCCTTGGAAACGAACAGAGATCATTCCGTCGTTTTTGAGACTGCATCCAAGTACTGCATTTCAGACTCTCTTGTTGACTATGATGGCTACTCCATTTCTTCTAAGGGATTCTTGCCCACAGTAGTAGGTATAATGGTCATCTGAGTTAAATTCACCCATCCAGTCCATTTTAGTTTGCTGATTTCGAAAATGTCGACGTTCACTTTTGCCACCTCCTGTTTGACCAATTCCAATTTGCCTTGATTCATGAACCTAACATTCCAGGTTCCTATGCAATATTGCTCTTTACAGCATCAGACTTTACTTCCATCACCAGTCACATCCACAACTGGGTGTTGTTTTTGCTTTGGCTCCGTCTCTTCATTCTTTCTGGAGTTACTTCTCCACTCTTTTCTAGTAGCATATTGGGCACCTACTGACCTGGGGAGTTCATCTTTCAGTGTCCTACCTTTTTGCCTTTTCATACTGTTCATGGGTTTCTCAAGGCAAGAATACTGAAGTGTTTTGCCATTCCCTTCTCCAGTGGGCCATGTTTTGTCAGAACTCTCCACCATTACCCATCAGTCTTGGGTGGCCCTACATGACATGGCTCATGGTTTCATCAAGTTAGACAAGGCTGTGGTACATGTGATCAGATTGGTTAGTTTTTTGTGATTGTGGTTTTCAATCTGTCTGTCCTCTGATGGAGAAGGATAAGAGGCTTCTGGAAGCTTCCTGATGGGAGAGACTGACTGAGGGGGAAACTGGGTCTTGTTTGATTGGTGGGGCCATGCTCACTAAACCTTTAATTATCTTTTGTTACCTATTATTGACCAGATACATTTCAGTATTCACAGGTATTAGTTTCTGCAAAGATCCGCTGGTCAATAAAAGGTACAGACTACTGTGTGTTAAATAAGCTACAAGGATATATTGCACAACACAGGGAATATAGTCAGTGTTTTAACTGTAAATGAAGTACAGCCTTTAAAAATTGTGAATCACTATGTTGTGCACCTAAAAACTTAACTTACTATTGTACATCAGCTATACCTCAATTGAAAAAAGAATTCCAAGTTACTCCATAAGTTATATAAATTTAAGAAGTAAATTGTTAAGAGACAGAATGATGTCTTTAAAAATTCTGTATCAAATACATTCTAAATGTCTCTAAACCTCTGAGAGACAATAATATGGAAACAGTATAGATATTTAAAAGTACAAAGAAAAATATGGGCAAGTAGAATAGAATAGTGCTCTTTTCCCCCAGATTCACGTATTCCATGTTCAAAGAATGTCACTGAAATATAATAAATGTATTACACAGCTAGCATAATAATGGTCATTTTATTAGTAGACTTGAGACAGGTATGAAAATTAGACCAAGAATATTCTAAATAATTAAATCAAAGTCAGAGATTTTTGTCTTTATATTATGTCTAATATCTTTATTCACATAGATGTAAGCTGTTTATCCATAATAAGTGTTATGGTTCTGATGATAATTTCTTTTGAGCTTTTTTTCAGATAGTTGGTCCTAATATGTGATAATTGGTTTTTCAAGTGCATTTTAGAATAAGTAGTTTGAACTGCTTATCATATCAAAGGATTTTATATTAGAAATGTTTAGAAAAAGTTAAAAGTAGGGCTTCCCTGATAGCTCAGTTGGTAAAGAATCCACCTGCAATGCAGGAAACCCCGGTTCGATTCCTGAATCAGGAAGATCCACTGGAGAAGGGATAGGCTACCCACTCCAGTATTCTTGGGCTTCCCTTGTGGCTTAGCTGGTAAAGAATTTGCCTGCAACGTGGGAGAGCTGGGTTCAATCCCTGGGTTGGGAAGATCCCCTGGAGAAGGAAAAGGCTACCCACTCCAGTATTCTGGCCTGGAGAATTCCATGGACTGTATTGTCCATGGGGTCACAAAGAGTCAGACACGAGTGAGTGACTTTCACAGGTTTATTTGTTTCTGCCTCAAGAATTAAAATGAGTAAGTGTAATTTCTTTAGGTCAATTTATATCTTAATATTTAAGATTTTGCAGATTAAAGAACAGAGAATATAATTTCTAATGAAGAATGATAAAGTAGAATTAGCTCTTAGATACTTTTTAAAAGGTGATGAAATATAATATTTTCTAATTAATGCAATTGATTAAGTGCATTAATCACTTAATTAATGGCTGAGTGGTCCTGCTTAAATTGTTTTCAATCATTTTAACATTCAGTACAAATGCAAGTTATTTTGATATCTTTTATAACATACTTTACTCATCTGAAAATTCACATTGTTACCTTGGACTTCATTTTGTCAGTATTTTTTCTAGCAGAATAATTCTGAGATTGTCTTTAAATAACCAGTGTTTATGGTGTTCTTCATGTTGTTGAAATTCAATATCCTGAAATTATCTGAAGGTGAGAGTGAAGAGTGTTCGTCTCTCAGTCATGTCTGACTCTTTGTGATCCCGTGGACTATAGCCCTCCAGGCTCCTCTGTCCATGGAATTCTCCAGGCAAGAATACTGAAGTGGGTTGCCATTCCCTTCTCCAGGAGATCTTCCCAACCCAGGGACTGAACCTGGGTCTCCCACATGGCAGGCAGATTCTTTACTGTCTGAGAGTGGAACTAAACAAGTTATTGTACATTTGATTTCATATTTTTACAGAAAAAAATATTCCACATTAACTATTTAATCTGTGTTCTCAAATACTTAGATACATTGATTGTTCCTGCATGTGGTCTCTCTAGGGTCCAATGGGAGAACAAGGAGAGAGAGGAGAGCCTGGAGCAGAGGGATATAAGGTAATTCCTATAAATTTCACACCTTTCTTCTGAATGTGAATAGGTTTCTCTGTGGTTCTGCTCAGTTGCAAATGAAAATAAGCATCATTGAGATAATTAGTAATATCTTACGTTTTTGATCCTAGAAGAAGCTCTTTGTATTTTCTGTTCCTTCTTTCTAAAATTATCTTCATCTCCTTCCATTGCTGCTTTGTCTCATCATTCAGATCTCACCTGAAATATTACTTTTGAGAGGGCTTCTCTAACTGCCCTTTCTATCCACCACTTTATATCTTATTACTCTATTTATTTTATGGCATTTAATGTTATCCAAATTATCTTACCACCTTTTTATACACTCATTTTTTGTCTATTGTCTACATCCCCTAAGAAAATATAATATCCATGAGAATAAGACTGACATGTTTTTCATCATTATACCCCCAACTTTGAGAACACAGATTTCCTACTATATAGTAGAAGTTCATTAGAGACTTGTCAAGTGGATAAACACCATTATATTCTTATGTCAATTCTTATCCTCTTCTATTCTTAAAAGGATTTTTAGAGACAAGCTGTATTGCTCAAATTATATTTGACTATGGAGAGAATTTATTCAGTGTCATTATTTATTAGCATATTTGCGTTGAGGATGTTCTGTATTCCTGCCCTGTATTTCTTCCATTTCTGTTTATAATGTCATATGCTAAATAAAATGTATATAATAATGTCATATACTAAATAAAATATATATATATATATCTTCCATTTCTGTTTATAATGTCATATACCAAATAAAATGGTCATTTGTTAACTCTCTCCCTATACCTCCTATCTTTTTCCTTTGCTCACAACATTATCTGCTTGCTCACAAAATTACATAATCTTTACTTACATAAATCCTGTCTACCCTTTATAATCTAATTCATACTCCCTTTTCTACTGTCTAACAGCAAGCTTTCCCTCTAATCTAGTCCTATAGTATTTATTGGTTATAGAAGTCATTCAATACAAATATTTTACAATCTTCTGCTACTATCATTTTTGCTAATTGTTTTTAATGTGTAGATATCTTAGCTCCTCAATTTGAATATGACTTCTTTCTTTCTTGTATAATATTTGTTTTAAGCCCTGTACATAATAGTATATAATATGTTGTTGTTCAGTCATAAGTCGTGTCCAACTGTCTGAGACCCCCATGGACTGCAGCACACCAGGCTTCCCTGTCCTTCACTATTTCCCAGAGTTTGCTCAAACTCATGTCCACTGAGTCAACAGTGCCATCCAACCGTCTCATCCTCTATCGACCCCCTTCTCCTTTACTTGAAATTAGCTATTCTTTGGGTTGAGAAGCCAACTCACGGCGTTCAGCATAATTTGAGAAGCTCCTTAAACTTCTTTGACTTTTTCTGTGCTAACTTCTCTACACGTTCTTAGGAAAATCAGGTTCTTATAATATCTTCTTTTGACTTCTACCAACTACAACCAGTAACTATCAGCATGGCAAACAAACAGCTAATTATTCTGTTGGAAGGGAAAGAATCTCTTCTTCACCTGGCTGGGAGAAGAAAAATCCTGCCCCTGTTTTTCTGGATAGTCCCTAGATTCTTTAGAAATCCTTCATCAGAGGTAAGTTTTTCCCTAGGATGGCTGTAGAATCTGGTTCTCCTTTAGTCCATAGAGTGCTGATGAAGTCTTCGGTCATGGATGTTTTACCACTTAATGTGATATACATTTTCTTGTTTGTCTTATTCCATCTTGTTTCTTAGGCTTTAAGAGTCATTTTGTCATTTGTTGATGGATCTATTTTAAAAAGCCATTAAGTGCCAGTCAGTCACAATAACTTCATTACTTAGACATCTCAAAGTCATGAAATACCCACACTTGTACCCTGCCACATTTTCCCAAGCACATGTTCAATTCAAACAGTGGAACTATGCTTTATTCAGAGTTAGATCATTCTGTTATACCCTTACGTGATACTTTTAAATGATTGCCTTTCTATATAGGCATTGTAGACATAACCATTTCACTCTAGTAAACAGATGGTCAGAATTATTATAAGCTTCTTTCAATTGTGCTCAAATGCACATAGCATAAAATTTACCGTTTTAACCATTTTAAAATGGTATAATTTAGAGACATTTACTATATTGGCAATATTGTACAATCATCACACATTGCCTAGGTCTAGAACATTTTCATCACCCAAAAAAAAAAAAAAACTGTGCTTGTTAAACAGTCATTCTACTTCTCCCAACCTCTGGAAACCACTACTCTGCTTTCTATCTCTACCAAATTATCTATTCTGTATCTTTCATATAATTGGGATCATAAAATATATAGCCTTTGGTGTCTGGCTTCTTTCACTTTACACAGTGTTTTCAAGATTCATCCATGTTGTAAAATATGTCAGTACTTCATTCCTTTTTATGGTTGAATAATCACCAAGCTTTTAAAAACACTTTTATATTCACAAATATTCTTTTTTTTTTAGTAAGGATATCACTATATTTATTCTCATTCAGGCAATTTTTCTATAACTTCAATAGTTTCCTCTCGAAACATAAGAACAAAAGAATCCCAAAGCTCAGAACTGGATCACTTGGCCCTTTCTCTTCTTACCTCCTCTGAGTTCAAAATGCTTGCACCTCTTAATGGCCAGCATCCTCTTGGATCTGCAGCTGGAAAAATATAGAACGCTTCACGAATCTGCATGTCATCCTTGCACAGGGGCCATGCTAATCTTCTCTGTATCATTCCAATTTTAGTATATGTGCTGCCGAAGCGAGCACCACAAATATTCTTAAAGTTATGATAAACTCATGATTTTCCTGTTGGAGAAAAAAGATGGAATGGATAATGAATATTTTGCTTTCGTCTGGCTATGAACAACTGAAAGACATTTTGAAACCCTTATCACCATCCTTTGTTCTTTTTTTCCTCTTGAAGAAACTGAGACTCACAAAAGTCAAGTATCTCGTTCATTATTATCAGTAAATATAACTAGTCATCACTGTATGTGATATGTTTTATGTGTTACATATAATTAAATGTCTTCTCATTCAGCATTTATTTTAGTGTCTTCCATGGACCAGGAAGGAGCCCTGAATGTAACATGGAGCATTCAACACACAGTCTTTGACTCCATGGACATCACATATAAAAAATAAGAATATTTAATCAGTATCAAAGCGGATATAGTAAAATATTTGCCATCCAGAAAACTACACATCACGTATGTCAAGATAAATTCACTTGAGGCTTGATAGAGAGCCAGAGAACATGGTATGAATAAGAACATTATACTGTTAATATTCACTTTTTAAAAGTGTGGGCAGAAACACATAAATATCTAAGATTAAGTCAACCTAAACTTATATGAGACAAAGCCCTAGAAATAAGTTGAATAAATTATGTTCTACCTTAAACTCCTTTTTACTTTGGTTTGGCAAAGGTCATAGAAATTTTTGCATACAATAAAAGAACTACTAATCCTATCCTCACTAGGTCTTCAGTCCTTAGCATTAGATATACACATCCAAATAGCTACTAGACAGCATCACAGGTACCTCAGACTCAGCATGTCCCAGTCCAAATCTGATCCTCCTCTTTTTATGTCTTTAATTCAGTGAATAGTACCAGCAGCAGACATCCAGATGTCTAGTGAACTGATCTTCCCTCTTTCTATCTCTCTCTGTCTCTTTTTCACTCTCTGTCTCTCTTGCTTTCTCTTTTCTCTCACCTCTCCCTCCTCATTCTCCCCTCTCTCTATCCTCTCATCTCTCAACTTCAATTGGCCACTTCTTTTAACCTTTTATGTATCTCTGGAGTCTATCCACTTTGCCCTACTTTAGGGTTTCATCATGTTTTGCCTGAATTCTTTTAACAGCTCACTAATTTGACTCACTATCCACAGTCACAGCTCTTTTAAATCCATTCTCCACTTAACATGTTGTGTTAGATGAATCTCCATTCATTCTCCCATGCTATTCCTCTGCAGAATGCCTTCCTTTTTCTTTACCGCCTGGAAAACTCATCCTTTAAACTTCAGCTTCCCATATAAAATCATCTCTTATGATTTTATAATCATCATATATAATCATCACTTTCCATATAAAATCGTCTCCAGGCTCCCTTTGATCATCCAACCCCTCCCACTACTAACATCACCAGAAAAAAAATCAATCACTTCCCGTAATCTTGCCCACATAACTTCATAATAATATTTACTGCAGCGTATTTAATTCTTACCACTGTAGAAAAATAATTTGTCAGTTTTTATTGGGATGGAAAGAGCCAAAGGAGCTATAGTGGAGCTCCTAGGAAACAAGTTTGTTTTTCCTAAGGTTTGCATCCAAACATCACAAACCCTATAAGAGGCAGTTGGTTCTTCTATAATCATTCTAAAAGGTCTCTGTAAAACTGCAGCTAGAATGGTGACAAAGCCATGATAGACCATGATGGTTTGGAGTTTTGTAGTTGACTCAGTATGGTTACACTTAGTTCACTTTGTAATCCCATCTCTTCACCAATTGCTTCTCTCCTGAGCTGGCTTTATAAGTGACCTACAATAATTGTATTTACTTAAATGAAACTCCCCCTTGGTTGACCTGATTCTGTTACTTGATGATCCTGGTCATGTTTTGTTGATAAGAGTCATGTTGTTTGTTGGTAGTCATCCTTTTCTCTTTAGTTATGACTGTGTGCTATTTATAGAAAGTTTTCCAAATCAGCCTTTATCTCTTGCATCTGTTTTCTCCCTTAAACAGGATTTGTTTACTTTATCAGGAAGTTGAATCTTAAAACCATAAACATTTACGCTGCAGAATGCAAACAAAAAAGACTTCAACTGATCTTGCTGTGAGAATAAATCATTAGCCTTAGGTAATCCCTTCTCCTCCTAGCCCAGAAAGGAGATGAGCCTGATAACTGTCCTTCCTATGGCATCCTTTCTGTAATATACAGGAAGAAAGGAATCTGAAGTGGACAGTGGGGAAGGGGATAAAAGAGGTTACATGTGGAATTCTTCTTACATAACTGTTACCTGACATGCCCCTAGGTTGTTGTTAGTTTCTGTTTGCACACTTGAAAAATGTGGTAGGTCAGCATTCCTTTCTAGGAGAACTGGGCTGATGACAGATTGCTAGAGTCAGAGTCACTTGATGTCTTGGCATATGCAGTGACAACCACCAGTCTTCAACTCAGTAAATCTACTATCTAAAAGGCTGTGACCTTAATTTGTAAAAGTGGAGACCATAGAACACTGGAAAAAAGATTGAAAAAGACATTTGGTTTCGAACTCTTTATTCACTAGTTATTTACTATGTTAGTTTCCTGAGCCTGCCATAACAAATTACCACAAACCAGGTGGCTTAAAACGACAGAAATTTATTCTCTCATGATCCTGGAAGCCAGAAATCCAAAAGCAAGATATGAACAGGGCTGTGCTCCCATTATTGGCTCTAGGAAAGAACCTTTCTTGCTTCTTCCAGCTTCTGGTAGCTAACAACATCTTGTGGCTGCATCACTCTATCCTCTGCTCATCTTCACATGACCTTCTCATTTGTATCCTTCTTTTTCTCTGTGTCTCTTACACGGACAACTGTCAGTGGATTTGGGGCCCACATGGATAATCCAGAGAGCTTCCCAGATGGCGTTATGGTAAAGAACCCACCTGCTAATGCAGAACACAAGAAATACAGGCTTGATCCCTAGGTCGGGAAGATCTCCTAGAGGAGGAAATGGCAACCCACTCTAGGATTCTTGCCTGGATAGTCGCATGGACAGAAGAGCCTGGAGGGCTATAATCCAGAGGGTCACAAAGAGTCCAGGAAAATCTCCTTCTGAAATACTTAACGTGATGATATCTGCAAAGACCCTTTTCTCCAAATAAGATCACATTCACAGGTTTTGAGGATTAGGGCATAGACATCTTTTGGCAGACCTATATTAACCCATATGGAAAAAACCTCTATACTCTTTCTTAGTTATCATTATATCCAGTGGCGGTTATGTTCTATACTATTTCTAAGAGAGAATCGTTACCTCTATAATATTTAAATTGAATTTTGCAACATTCTGCTACCACTTTAAGTGATACTTGGAGAAGGAAATGGCAACCCACTCCAGTATTCTCTTGCCTGGAAAATGCCATGGACAGAGCAGTGTAGCGGGTTTACAGTCCATGGAGTCGCGAAGAGTCGGACACGACTGAGCGACTTCACTTCCACTTTATGTGATGCTACTCTATCCTCTAAGTTGTATGTCTTTATGTATTCTAATAATATATCCTTTTCTCTTCATAGGGCCATGTGGGTATACCAGGACCAAGAGGTGCCACTGGACAGCAAGGGCCCCCAGTATGTTTTGAAAGCATTCTTTGTAACATTAATGTTAACATATGTTATTTGGTCTCTACTTTATATGTGATTTCTCTTTTGATTCCTGTTAAAGGGTGAGCCAGGTGACCAGGGTGAACAAGGACTAAAAGGAGAGAGAGGATCTGAAGTAAGTTGAAATCATTTAAGACAATTTGAAATGTATTGCTGGCTTGAGAAAGCAAGGACACAGGGAGTTGCTGTTCATGATAACTTAAATGATCATTCACCCTTTCAGAACAAGAATCACATGGGCCTCTAAACAATGTGTTTGTCAATAATCGCGCTAAAGCATCATTATTGATTAATTTATGTGTTTTGACTGCCCTCCAGATTTCCCTTTACCAGCAGACTATTCTGATTTTTAGAAAATTGCCTAGACTTATCCCAAACTAACTGTCCTTCTTTGGGGTTTTAGGTAGAAATAACAACTAGCCTTAAAGCCAGTATCGCTAAGTGAAAATTTAGCAGTCATGCTTATATAGTTGCTGTAGTAAAGTAGGGGTATAAATCACTGGACTATATGACACAGAGTCAAAATTGGCTTAAAAGATTTTTTTTTCCCATAGCACAAGTCAATTATTTGTTATCAACAAACTAAAAATCTATTATTACTGAATTTAGCCATCTCCTTCCCTGTATCAGAATAGATGTTGCTTCAACCTTACATATGGAGAAGGAAATGGCAACCCACCCCAGTATTCTTGCCTAGAAAATCCCATGGACAGAGCAGCCTGGCGGGTTCTAGTTCATGGAGTCGTAAGAGTTGGACACGACTGAGCAACTGAACACACACACACACACCCTTACAAAACAACTGGATTTGTAATTTGTAGCATCAGTTCATCGCTACCCAACTTTTCATTCAGCCTTATTAAAAAAAAAAAAAAAAATGCGGAGAAAGAATACAGCTGTCTGATTCACTTAGAAGTTGTAATACCCAAATTGGAAAAAGCAGTGGAAAAATCTGTGAACCTAGAACACTACTAATGCTTTCATGTGACTTCCTTATGCTTGCTTTAAGTAGCTAAGGATGAACATGCGCTCCCAAGGTTTGATTCTAAAATTACTAATCCTTTACAGTTAGTACTTTCATTTTCTTGGTGTTTTCTTTTTGCTTTTTGACGTATCTCAGAAAGAATAAAATTTTTTTTGCTGTTTCTTCATATCTGTTAAAATTATACCAATGAAAATAAAATAGTCTCACTAGATCACTGCACCTCCAGTCTATATAGTCAGCCTTCCCAAGTATTAGAGCTGAAAAGTGCTGAGGAGCCGTGGTTTAAATTCTGTATAATCCGTGAGAACTAGTTCTTTTCCCACTATGGGCGATGCTGGCATACAGTCTGGGGTTACACTAAAAACCTTTATGCAATTTCAGTTAGGAGCGGTTGTTACCAAAATATCACTGACTGTTACTCACTAGGGTCACTTTGAATAGCCAGATGGATCCTGGGGAATAGCCGGCATCTTATTTCTGTAAAGCTTTAAATGTGTTTTTTAGATTTGGAAAGGGCCCTTTAAAATCATTTGGACAGCCCTCTCATCTTTCAAATGAAGTAGTTCAGGTCCCAAAGAGATTTATGAGTTACTAAGATCACAAAACTGGTTACAACAAAACCAACATTAGAAACTTTATTTCTTGACTCCCATTATTACACAGAAGCCTTCTTTTATAGATTAAATTAAATATTAATTTTACTTAACCAACTGATTGATTCATTAGTCTCTCAGATATGAAACTGTGGACAACTATTAAAAAAATTGGAGCAAGTCAAGTCAAAACCAATTGCAAACCACTACATTTTTTAGAGACTTTCATAATGCAAATGTAGTGAACTGTCCCATAATGGCTTTCAAATACAGAGACTCAAGCCAAAATTTTATTTTCTTCCCAAAACAAAATTCCAGATTTTAGTGAGTTGAAATTTCTTGGTTAAAAAGAGTATGAGTCTTACTTCTCTAAGTCTGAGTTTGTATTTTAAAGCTACCCTCTCTAACAAAGTTAGAACTAGCAAAGTATTGAGATGACTATTCTTCAGCTTCATTTAAATAAAAAACAAGTGAGTGTTTGGATAGTAATGGCACATTTAAAATTTTCTGTTATCTAAAGAATTAGATTACCTACTTTTGTAGTCTGTGAAGTGGTACAATTCCAGTGAATTGAAAGCTGTTTTAAATGGATCTGATTTCAAAAGGGTCATTCTATTTTTCAAAGCTAGGCAGACAAAAGAGCACAATTCTGCATATACTCTAAAGACTATATATGAATTCATTCACCTTTCCTATTATGAAAACAGGAAAGTCTGTTTGATTTATGAGATACTTAAATTTAAATAAAATAATATGAGTAAGTTGTTTGAAAAGAGCATAGAATGCTTCTAGCTTTATTGCATTTGAATTTGGGGCATTGGTGGAAGAGTGACATTTCTCACCCTTTTTATGACACCAACTGAATTAATCACCTACTAACACCTTCTATTTTTTCTTTGTCTTTGGCCCAGTCTTTAATTTCCTACTGAACAGACCACCTCTGTGTAGGATTAATATTTAGTAATATTTGGCTCTTAATTTAGTTATAAGAATACCTAGCGATTCCAAATTCAAGGCTTTTTTAAATGCACAAATTCAAAAAAATACCAGTCTTTTACACTTTGTTGACCTTTATGTATTTTAAACTTCCATTGCAAGTCTGTGGTTCCTCTAACTGGCCTACTTCATTTTAGTTATGATGTAAGGAAACTGTTCGTGAATTGAGCAACTAAAAACAGCAGAGACTATTTTGCTATTTTTATACACTTTATGTTCAGTAGGTAGGTTTCTGCCACAATTTTACCATTAAAAGTAGCAAAAGTATTCTTTAAAAATAATTTGCATAGCCATAATTTTCCTTTAGTGTTATTCTGTTGGGAGCTACTTCCTCATACCTATCCAAGTATTAATAACTAATATTCTAAATCTAATTTTCACAATGATAGATCCATATATATAGGTTTTAGAATACAGTATTTACCTGTTCTGAAATAATTCCCAACATAATAGCCACCCCAAAACATAATTGATTTGTGATGGTCAATGAATGTCTTTGTTTTTATTTTGTTATTTGAATGTTTGGAATAAAGCACTCATATATATGTATAGCATATCTGAACCTTAAGCCATAAACTCAGATACACTAAAAGTATAACTTTATGTTCTTTGTAATGGAACTTACTTTCTGTTCTGAGTGCCCTTCCTGGCCTGTGGTAGAAACCTAATTGATGGAAATTTAGTCAATTGATTGCCTTTAACTCTGTCCACTCAGATGTCTTGCATTTGATTTAGAGAGTTTTCCCCATTCATTGTCTTTTCAAATATGCAGTTACACTCCGGGTGGCAATGGTAGGGAAGAGGAATAGGAGGTGAGATTGGGTCTCAGCCATCATCTGTTGGTGCTAGCATCCACTGAAATGTGCATCATCCCTTTGGAGCCCCGTTGGCCATCGTTCCACTGTTTCGGTGTCTACGTTGGCCCTCCTAGCAGAAGTTCTTTGATCCCTGTTGATTTTTACACTGTTTTATCAACTCAGGTTTAAGACCTCCTCAGATCAGGCTCCAAGGGCCATGTGCTTTCTGTTCTTCGCCACGTGGAAATATTCTGCTGCTCCCCGCACCATGCTCTGTGCTTGAGGGACTTAGACTTTCTCAGGACCCTTGGCCTGATATCTCATGGAGAATTTCTACTCTTGTTGCTGACAGTGTAATTTAGTGGACTTCTCATGAGGCCTTTAGTCTCCCTAGCCATCATCTCTGTACCCAAGTCCCCACATTTGTCTGCAGTATTATTGTCTCCACCCGCCCCGGGACTTGAGGGGTGGCGTCAAGGTCTCTTCTCAGAGATACCCATCAATGTCTTCAGTCTTGCTTCTCTTTTTACCTTTTCTCCAAAGTGAAGATTTTTTTTATATCCTCTTAGGCAGGAAAAACTTTCTCTTACATTATTATAATTCTTCTAAATATGTTCTTTGTGTCATAAATTTTATGACTTGAATCTTTTATTACCTTGACTTTTGAGACTTTTAATATTTGAAAATCAGGTTTTTGTGTGGGTTGCACAAAATACTGGAGTGGGTTGCATTTTTGTGTTAAGGAAATACATTCTTTTCAAACTATTACCCCACCATGAGATTCAGAGGACTATTTTGAAATTCATAAGCTAAAAAAGTTTATTTTAAAAATCAAAAGTCTAGAACAGATCTTTCACTTTATAAAAAGAAATACGGTGAGGAAAAAAAGCACACCAGTTAACATATTTTAATATTATCACAATTCATATACTATTTTGTGCTATTCAAAACAACCAAAAACAAAATTGTTTTCAATATTTAAAATAGTATTTATTTGCCTATTTCATTTCTTCATTGTGTTTTATTATAAGATCATATGTTTCAGAAATTGTATTTACTTCAAGTAAACCCAGTTCACCAACTATCCCATTTTCTTACCTTTAGGAGGAATTTATATTAATGACTTTTTGAAGCAAGAAAAATAGCTTTTGAACTTGGAGGTATAACCCTTGATTAATATAGTTCCCTTTCATCAAATTCTAACAAAATGGGATTTTTATTTCTTACAGAAAATGCCCTTATTCTCTGTTACTACATACACTATCTCTTCTTAAAACATTTAAGCTCATTTTCAGACTATGTAGCATCTTTTGAAATTTTTTATCTTGTTATTATTGTCAAATTGACTTTTTAGCACAACTATTTTCAGATTTTAATAACTTAACATCCCATTTTGGTGAAATTATCTTGTTTCTGAGAACTTCTGACTTATGAAAAATATGTCTGGTAATGGCAATATGCTTTTTTTTAAATTTGTGAACTAGGTCACTCTTTTCCACATTTTTCTTCTTAAGATAATTTTAGGATAGCATGAGAATAATGGCATGATTTGCAAGGGCAAATTTCTAACTATCCTGGCAGACCATTACAGCGGAATCAATTATAATTTAAAACATCTCACACATGGAAAACCAAGCAGCTCTGTGAGAAATAAATATCTTTTCTTTGATTCACAAGTATGTTCTTCTCTGTACTTCCAGATAGAACATTTTAACTTACTGATTCATATCCCTCACTCTACTTTAAGTGCCTTGGGAACAGGAGCTTTAATTTTGCATCTCCAACACATAACAGAGTCCCTGGTACCTCATAGTCAATGAATGTTTGTTGCTGTTATTTTGTCACTAAATAGCAAAGTCGTGTCTGACTATTTTGTAACACCATCCACTGTAGTCCACCAGTCTCCTCTGTCCATGGGATTTTCCAGGCAAGAATACTGAAGTGGGTTGCATTTCCTTCTCCAGAGATCTTCCCAGCCCAGGGATAGAGCCCGCATCTCCTGCGTTGCAGTGCGTCCTTTACCGCTGAGCCACTGGGGAAGCCCCAGTGAATGCTCACTGAATTAATTAAATAGGTACTTAACCAATTTCAATAGGGAGACAGAGGCCTTGCCTGTAAGTGGGGACTTTTGTTTAAATAATCAGCTTCTTTTTAGAACTATAAATCTTTGAAAGTTAATTGCTCAGTCGTGTCTGACTGCGAGACCATGGACCACCAGGCTCCTCTTTCCATGGAATTCTCCAAGCAAGAATACTGGAGTGGGTTGCCATTTCCTTCTCCAGGGGATATTCCTGACCCAGGGACCGAACCCGGGTCTCCTGCATTGCAGGCAGATTCTTTACCATCCTGAGCCATAAGGATAGCTCCTTTTGGAGGCCAGGTGGAAATTCATCCATTATCTGGTCAAATTCTCTCATTTACAGATGAAAAAGTAACTCCCAGGAAAGTTAAATAACAATCCCAATGATGAGTATAAGGACTTGCTTGTAGCATCCAGGTATTCGAGTTCTTTTCTATGGCATCTGTTTATTGCAATCAATTGACAACAGTGCTTCACATCTTTAGGGTCCTAAAGGGAAAAGAGGAGCTCCTGGTCCTCCTGGGAAACCTGGGATTCCTGTAAGTAACAAGCTGTCTTCATCTTCATTATTTTTCTAAATAGAATTGGCAACTTTAGCTAGCAGAATAGTTTGGAGCCAATTATGACAAGTGTTGGATAAATTACATTGTCTTTAAAAAATGTTTAAACTCGTGCTGGAACACAGAGGGAACAAAATATGACCATTAGCTCAAAACCAAGCTTGGTGTTGAAATAGAAGTCACTGCAGTTGAAGGATGTTATTTTCCGGTGTATGGAGACCTGTCTGTGAATTCATGCTACTACTGTCGATGATGAGCTACTGAAAAACAGGGAACTTGGAGTCATGACTAAATGAATGGTGACAAAGGTCAGAGATATCCAAGCATGATTAAAAGGACATGACCTGGATTTTAGTGAGAGAACTTGACCTCTCATTTCCCTGGGAAACAGAACAGAAAGTCTTAGGGGAAAAAAAAAAACTTCAAATCCTTTCATCATAAAACAAAGTTTAATTTTACCTTAGCCATTCATTTCCTCTTTGGCCAGGCAAGTATGTGTTGACTAGCTTATTAGCAAAGGCTTTCTGCTGGTCTCCCCTAGCCAAGGGCCTGATTTGAGTGGCCTGTGTTAGTTCAAGAAAAGTAAAGAAGTGAATATAAATTATAAGCACATTGAGATCAGAGATCCCTGTAGATTAAATCTTGTTCCTCAAGAATAGAAACAAAATGTTCAGACCTTTATTCAGTCGTATATTTATCTAATTCAAAGCGGCAATTAAAGAGCCTTAATTTATTTCTTGGGGAAATAATACAGTATGAAGTTTTAGAGATGATGAATGTCAGCCTGTATTCTATGCAAACAGGTGCACAAGGCTGATCTTTTCTCCATAGCTGGATAAACCATGGGCTGGCACAATGAGAAATACTAAGAAAATACACCAAAGCAGAAATGTTACCAAGTAAATTGCTGATTAGCTTGGCATTTTGTTTAGAGGACAGTTGACTAATCTGTTGTATACAAATAGTAAATTATTAAGGAATCCAGGAAATAGGAAAATTTGTCCTGGGACAGAGTATTAAAAATGTAACCCCCTATCTTAATAAATATAAAAGTATTTGTCATTTAAATATCTGTATAGCATCTCTCTATAATCCAAGTAATTTTTAATTATCAAGGGACTTCCAGGACTACCTGGGCCAAAAGGCATGCAAGGATACCATGGAGCAGAAGGCATTTCAGGAAACCCTGGAAAAATTGGGCTACCAGGAAAACACGGACTTCCTGTGAGTAGATTGAATGTTTTTTACACTTTATTTCTTACGCATAAGTGTCTCTTTACAGGATCATAGATATTTTGGCTGTCTTTCTTAGCTTTGACATTCGCTCAGATTAAGCCAATCATTACTATAATAATTATTTTGGAATTGTGTTTATGATTTTCAGGGAATATCAATGAGTACATTCTGTTGTATATTTTATATATAATAACCCATATTATTAATAATTTATATCATTCTTAGTACATATAAAAGCTGGTAAATAGGAACCATAAAGAAGTAATATTTTAAAGGCTACACAAGCTGACTGTTTTGAATTCATCAAATGTCTTAAGCCACCTTTGGAACATTTCAGGCTTAGCAATGACTCAAGGTAAGCTCTGCCAAAATCATTTTCCCTTTACTTTTATAGCCACACTATTTTGTAAGAATTATGTCAGTATTTTCTCTGTGTTCATCCATTGGTGATGCAATGAGCAATGATATAGATTCTTATTTTTATGCAAATTTCTATCTTATTTATTTGATCAGAAACTTAAAATGATATTTTTGTCTTCATTTATCCATTTTCCCTTTTTCCTTCCTAAGGTCATTATAATCTGGATATTTATTGTTATCCCATGTTCTGTTTCCGCTTGAAATATGAGAATAATTAATCGCATATTTCAGTAATCCAGTAAATCCAGTAAAATTTATCCTTTTACTTTTCTACTATTTGGATATGGTTGTATATTAATCTGTTTTTCTTTTCTTAAATAAATCAGTCCTAGTTGTTTATTCATATGAACCATGGGATTATACCAAAACCAAACGCAAATTAATATTCTTCTTTCACTATAATGAATTATCTCATTTGTTTAAAAAAATCTATTGAATTATGACCAGCCAATTTAATTATTTAAGAAATAAATATCTAGCCAGATTCTATTTGGAAAGGTGAATATTTTTAAGGAGGCTTAGCTTGGTTTCTGTTTGTTTTGGAGACAGTATATCTGAACATCAGAGCATCACGTTAAGGCCTAGAAAACTTTGAAAGTCAAGCTGATGTTTTTAATTAAAATATGTACTTCATAAACTTCTACCATTAACATCAGTGTGGTTAAAAGAGGACTTTGATTTGAGATCTCAGTCTTAAAGGGAGCTCATGCCCTGGGCCTTCATTTAGATGCTACATTCTAGGCTTACCATGTAATAGTCTTAAAATGAGGTTGTGGATTTTTAAAAATACAATATCAAAAGCTTAAGAGTTGGTCTGAGTCTCTGTTTAAGTTTTACCTGAAAATGTTATAATGAATCTTATTTTATTGCTTTGAATAAGATTTTGAGGGTTGAAACAAGGAAAACCACATTTCAAAATATGTTATATATTTTGCTGTGAACACAAGTTTAATCATGGAGGTGGTACGTATGTGGATGTGCCCAGTAGTCTATAAGGCTAATAACTGAGTTGTAAATACTAATAATAACAAATAGATTAATTTAATTACAGGAAGAGGAACTCATTTGTTTTCGACTAAAATACCACTAACCCAGATCCTTATTCCAGATATGGATAATACAGATCAGTACCCTATGTATATGTGTTTAATAGGAATTTCAGATATTCAGCATATAAGATATTTATCAGACACTAGTGACAGGTCAAAGTCATCCATTACTTCTTATATCAGGTCACTTTATACTTCATTGTGAAAACTTCTTTCTGGCAATATGTGACACCTGCAGGTCCCCCTGGAAAGGATTGAAAATTGGGAAATGGAATGAATACATTGATTTGGACTTACAAAAATATGAACCATTTTCTCTTGCATAAAAACAGCAATATGGCACATGACTATTACCTGCTGCTAGTTTCCAGAATGATAACAGACATTTTCTAATTACATCCTTCTTCAGTAGGATAATACTTGAAAGACAGTAATATAATGACTGAGAGAAAGCTAATACAGAAAACAATCAATGCAGATAAGATAGTGATTTCATTTTAATTCTAAGTAATATTCTAGAATCTGGCACACTGGTTTTATTGACAGTGTGGGTGAAGGCTAAGGCATGAAACCAAATCACTGGCTCAATATAGGATAGATCAGAATGAAGAGGACTTAAAGCCAGACGGTGAGGCCACACTCAGGGCTATTGCAAAACCCAGTTAGAACTCTAGAGCATATCGACAGGGCTTCTTTGGTTACAAACAACAAACATGGCTATATGGATTGCCCACATATATAGGTTTGCCCAAGCTCTGCCCACTGGGAAGAGTTTCTTTCAGTAATATCTTTCACAGTTCAATGCAGCAGCAATCCACTTGTAAATGATGGTGAAATTCAGTGTAGATTTACCTATAAAACAGGCTGGAGCTTTCTTCTCCCTTACTAACTGGTTAAAAGAATTCTCTAGGAAAGTGGAAGGAGCAGTATTAAAGCAGTAGAACAAGCATCATGGACGTCTCGATTGCATGATTGCATATTTCATTTTGTGATTTTTGGACCTACTAGGGCCCAATACTATTTCTATTTAGACGTGAATGCTGCTGTACACAGCCAGTTTTATGATTCAGTGGATCAGATATCACTATCATAATGAGCAGTTCAGGAGACATGCTGCTGCTGCTAAGTCGTTTCAGTCATGTCTGACTCTGTGCAACCCCATAGATGGCAGCCCACCAGGCTCCCCTGTCCGTGGCATTCTCCAGGCAAGAGTACTGGAGTGGATTGCCATTTCCTTCTCCAGTGCATGAAAGTGAAAAGTGAAAGTGAAGTCTCTCAGTCATTTCTGACTTGTAGCGACTCCATGGACTGCAGCCCACCAGGCTCCTCCGTCCATGGGATTTTCCAGGCAAGAGTACTGGAGTGGGGTGCCATCGCCTTCTCCCTCAGGACACATAGTTATTTGATAATTCAGCTTCACCCAGACAAAGTCCAGAACTGCTTTCCAAATGGGAGATTACATTTGGCAAAGAAGGCATGACTTACCTACAAAACCTTATGAATATGAGCTCTGATTCTCTTATTGGGATTACCAAAGAGTGCATAGAGCATCTCTGTCAGCTACAGACCCTTCTCATATTATTGGATCTGCTCAGTCATACATTCAAATAGCAAGGTATCTTACATGGCATCTTGAATCTGCTGCAGTCTTTTCCTCAGGGCCCACAAAAGCTAGCAAGTTGGCAAAGGGCTTGAATGGATATTTCTTCAAATAAGATACACAAATGACCTATAATCACAAGGAAAGGTGCTCAGCACCACTAATCATTAGGGAAAATGCAAATCAAAACCACTATTAGACACCACTTGGCTTCGCTGGTGGCTCAGCAATAACGAAACCGCCTGCTAATGCAGGAGACTTGAGTTTGATTTCTGAGTTGGGAAGATCCCCTGGAGAAGGAAATGGCAACCCACTCCAGGATTCCTGCTTAGGAAATCCCATGGATGGAGGAGCCTGGTGGGCTACAGTCCATGGGATCTCAAAGACTCAGACATGACTTAGCAAATAAACAAGAACAACAACAAATTACTACCACTAAGATAGCTATTAACCACCCCCCCAAAAAAGGAAAGAAAATTATAAAATCAGAAAATTGTTGGTAAGTTTGTAAAGAAATTGAAACCCTTATGCACTGCTAATGGGAATGTAAAATGATGTAGCGACTGTGAAAAACAATATGGCAGGTCCTGAAAAATTAAACATCGGATTAGCGTATGATGCAACAGTTCCTCTCCTGGGTGTATACCCCAAAGAACTGAAAGCAGAAACTTGGACAGAAAATTTCCCAGTGTTCATAATAGCACTGTTCATAGTCGTCAATTGATGGAAACAACCCCACATTAGTGTCAACAGTGAAATAGATAAATGTGTTATACACATATTAATACAGTGGAATATTATTGTCTTAAAAAGGAAGGAAATTCTGACACATGCTACAACATGGATAAACCTCGAAGACATTATCCTAAGCCAGACACAAACGTAAAGATATTATATGATTCCATTTATATAAGGTACCTAAAGTGGTCAAATTCATAGAAAGTAGAATGGAAGGACTGGGAGGAGAAGGAAATGGAGAAGTTACTGTTTAATGGGTACAGAGTTTCATTTTGGGAACATAAAAGTTTCTGTGGATGGATGATGGTGATGGTTACACACCAGTGTGAATGTACTGATTGCCTCTGAACTATATATCTAAAACTGGTCAAAATGGTAAATATATGTTATATATATTTTACCACAATAAAGTGAGTAAATGGGTTGTAGCAGCAGACCCAAAGGTGGTATAGATTGACTGTAAAGTCTAGAGAGGTTCACCAAGCATCATGCCTCTTTTATTGTTTTGAGCAATGCAAAGTACTTGTCTCTTAGAGAGGATATCCTGATATATCCCCAAACCTAGGAACTTCTTCGATCTACCAAATATCGTGAACTTTTTAATTCTATCCTCTGGCATATCTTTGGGCTTCCGTTGTGGCTTAGCTGGTAAATAATCCACCTGCAACGTGGGAAACCTGGGTTCAATCCCTGGGTTGGAAAGATCCCCTGGAGAAGGGAAAGGCTTCCCACTCCAGTATTCTGGCCTAGAGAATTCCATGGACTGTATAGTCCATGGGGTTGCAAAGAGTCAGACGTGACTGAGCAACTTTCACTTTGCTGGCATGTCTTTAGGGCACTTATTCAGTCCAGGTTGCACAGTGTCCTCAGTTTAATGGACCTGCATGATGTTTTGTGAGCTATCAAGACTGTTAAGATATCCCTCTGGTCTGTTTTATTAGAGGAAACTGAGCTGACAGAGCACTGAGATAAGGCATTGAAGGAATACAGCTCTCTCTGCCTTGTGAAAGCAGGCAAACTGCTTCTGATTATCTTTACAGATAGAAACATTGGTAAGAAGTATTTCACTAGGCCAGTAACTACTGTTGCTAATGGCTATCCTGTTTAGTAAAGACACCATATCAGAAACTGCAGCAGTGACTGACATCAACACACAATTAATTTTGTAAGTTTAAGTGTTGGAGTTATCTGGTATTTGCATCAAACAGTTGAGTAAAATGGATGCGAAATATGGTAGAATCACTGCTCCTGCATCTTTTGGCAATAGTATTTACAATTTTCCACAGGGACGTGGTGGTTAATGTGCACAGTTTTCTGCATGGATGTGCTGTTACCTTAGGTATACTACTGTGGGGAAAGGGGTAGGAAGAGATAGGAAGGGGTGGGAAGCAAGGGCTTCCATGTGTCTCTTACCTTTCTACTACAGTAGCCTTTACTTTATGAGTTAGGAATTTTCACTATTCTCTGAGATTGGAGGAAAAAAAATACAAAAAAAATACAAAAATGACAACTGGGCACGTAACCCTGCTGAAACTACTTGGAGAAGATATCAGGCCCAAACTGCATTTATCACTGTTTATCACTTAGCCTTCATAAACTTTCCACTCTGACCAGAGTGCCCTGATGATATTTTGGATTTCCAGGGTTTATTATCAGTTCAAATCCAATATCTAACATCCCCAAAAATGTTGAGACTTTCCCTTTTTCCAGTGTTTAGTCACCTGGTAAATGAACACAAGTCCCTCTGAAGATGGCTTAGGGCAAGAGTCACTGTGTACACCTATGACTGCATTGCAGGTTCTTCCTCAAAGAGAACCTGCCTCCCTTTCTGTCAGGAATCCTCTGGCCCTTATCCAGGCATTTCCTTTGTTAGTTTCTCATTATGGTGATAAGTACCCTCTTCTCTCTTTAATAGGGATCGCCTTGTGTTTTGTAAGTCTGGAATTTTAATCTTTATCTTTGCTGAGAATAACTACCTTTTAAGACAGTATACATGCCCGCGCCATGTTGATTAAAACACCTTTGCTCCATCAGAGATTTGGCCCCCGTGTCTGTCTTTCTTTCTCTTCCTCTCTTTCTCTTTATCTCTCTATTTCTGGCTGATTCCCTGGAATGCAAAAGCCAGCTGTGTAACCCAGGGAATATTAGCCTCTTTCCTTCTTTCACTTTCTCATCCTTGACTCCGGACCACCAGGTTCCGGTCCATTAAAGGACCAACACCCTTCAGTCAAAAGGTTCTGGTCTAGGAACTGGCTTGAGACTGGGAACTTAGTGAGAGGTCCTGAATCCCAAGTAAAGTGACTTAAATCAGGATTATGCAGACCTACCTATATATCAATATACTGGCATATTGCATGTTTAATTTCTGTGGCTCTTTGATCAACTAACAATCACCACAGATCTCTGTGGTCGGACCATCTGGTTCTGCTCCATCCTGTGGCTTATTGTAATAACTGCTTCTACCTTTTCTCTGATAGTTAAGCCCTGTCACCTAGACTCTACCACTGAGAGTCCAGTGAAGTAAAGTGAAGTGAAGTCGCTCAGTCGTGTCCGACTCTTTGCGACCCCGTGGTCTGTAGCCTACCAGGCTCCTCCGTCCATGGGATTCTCCAGGCAAGAAGACTGGAGTGGGTTGCCATTTCCTTCTCTACGGGATCTTCCCAACCCAGGGATCAAACCAAGGTCTCCCACATTGAGGTCAGACACTTTACCCTCTGAGCTACCAGGGAAGCCGCCTATTTAAATAAGGGAACCTTATACTGAAATTTCTTAACACCTTGGTAAAGAGTGTCCTTTGATCCCTTTCAGGAGCCATTGTTAGAGGGTGATTGATCAGATCGTACATGATAAATTTATCTCCACATTTCTATCTTCCTGAGCCTTTGGACCCTTCCTATGCAGTATGCTAGGGAAGTTATAGCACTTCAACCTCATTGACTAGGCCGCAGCTGAGTCAAGGCTTCAAATTGCCAATCCTTCAGTCTGTTAATGGTGCTTCCAGATGCTTGAGCATGGTCGCTATCTCCACAGGCAAGGAAGACTAAGGGGGATTGGAGGTTCACAGTTCTTGGTCTTGCCCATGTTTGTTGGTCTTGCCCATGTCTGGTCAGATATCCCCGTCCCTTGTCATAGAGTTCTACTCTTTCTCCACCCAGTGCCCTTATTTAGCTCTAAGTCGACTCTTTGCAACCCCATAGACTGCAGCATGCCAGGCTTCCCTGTCCATCACCAACTCCCAGAGCTCACTCAAACTCATGTCCATTGAGTTGGTGATGCCATCTGACCATCTCATCCTCTGTCATCCCCTTCTCCTCCTGCCCTCAATCTTTTCCAGCATCAGGGTCTTTCCAAATGAGACAGTTCTTCACACCAGGTGGCCAAAGTATTGGAGTTTCAGCTTCAGTATCAGTCCTTCCAATGAATATTCAGGACTAATTTCCTTTAGGATGGACTAGTTGGATCTCCTTGCAGTCCAAGGGAGTCTCAAGAGTCTTCTCCAACACCACAGTTCAAAAGCATCAATTCTTCTGCTCTCAGCTTTCTTTATAAACTAACTCTCACATCCATACATGACTACTGGAAAAACCATAGCTTTGACTAGATGGACATTTGTCAGTAAAGTAATGTTTCTGCTTTTTAATATGCTGTCTAGGTTTGTCATAGCTTTTCTTCCAAAGAGCAAGTGTCTTTTAATTTCATGGCTGCACTCACCATCTGTAGTGATTTTGAAGCCCAAGAAAATAAAGTCTGTCACTGTTTCCATTGTTTCCCCATCTGTTTGCCATGAAGTGATAGGACTGGATGCCATGATCTTCATTTTTTGAATGTTGAGTTTTAAGGCAGCTTTTTCACTCTCCTCTTTCACTTTTATCAAGAGACTCTTTACTTCCTCTTGGCTTTCTGCCATAAGGGTGGTGTCATATACATATCTGAGGTTATTGATATTTCTTCCGGCAATCTTGATTCCAACTTGTGCTTCATCCAGCCTGGCATTTCATATAATGTACTCTGCATAAAAGTTAAATAAGCAAGATGACAATATTCAGCCTTGTATAACTTGTATCCCAATATACTCCTTTCCCTGTTGGAACTTGTCTTTTGTTCCATGTCCGGTTCTAACTGTTGCTTCTTGACCTGCATACAGGTTTCTCAGGAGGCCAGTAAGATGGTCCGGTATTCTCATCTCTTTCAGAATTTTCCACAGTTTGTTGTGATCCACACAGTCAAAGCCTTTGGCATAGGCAGTGAAGCAGATGGTTTTCTGGAACTCTCTTGCTTTTTCTATGATCCAACAGATATTGGCAATTTGATCTCTGGTTCCTCTGCCTTTTCTAAATCCAGCTTGAACACCTGCAAGTTTCAGTTCATATATTGTTGAAGCCTAACTTGGAGAATTTTGAGCATTACCTTGCTAGTGTGTGAGATTAGTGCAATTGTGCAGTAGTTTGAATATTCTTTGGCATTGCCTCTTTCTTGGTGATTGGAATGAAAACTTTTCCAGTCCTGTGGCCACTGCTGAGTGTTCCAAATTTGCTGGCATATTGACTACAGCACTTTCACAGCATCATCATTTTAGGATTTGAAATAGCTCAGCTGGAATTCCATCATTTCCACGAGCTTTGTTCATAGTGATGCTTCCTAAGGCCCACTTGACTTCCCACTCCAGAATGTCTGGCTCTAGCAGAGTGAATGATCATACCATCATGGTTATCTAGGTCATTAAGATCTTTTTAATATAGTTCTTCTATGTATTCTTGCCACCTCTTTTTAATTTTTTCTGCTTCTGTTAGGTGCATACCATTTCTGTCCTTTATTGTGCCCATCTTTGTGTGAACTGTTCCCTTGGTATCTCTAATTTTCTTGAAGAGATCTCTAGTCTTTCCCATTCTATTGTTTTCCTCTGTCTCTTTGCATTGATCACTTTAGAAGGCTTTCTTATCTCTCCTTGCTACTCTGGAAACTCTGCATTCAGATGGATGTGTCTTTCCTTTACTGATTTACGTTATCTTCTATACAATTGGATTTTTTATTTCTGATAACTTGCTATTGTGATCCTATTGGGGTTTTAGGTGGTAATATTTTCAAACATTGGCAACTTTAACCCTTAAACTCAATTTTTTTTTTTTCTTTCAACACAGGCTGATAGGGACTTCCACTACTATTTGCAAATGTAGCAGTAATAGTAGACATCCTACCACTGCTAATAATAGCAGAAATCCTATTACATCCTACTATTAGTCTTAGAGAGAATGCATCTAAAATTCCTCCATTAAGAATATTTTGCCATCTTTATTCTTTAGTTTTCGTGCCCTGTACTATCTTCTGGGTTGTTTGTTTCTCTTTTTCTTATTTTCTGATTTTCATTGTATTGATTGAATTCTCTTCTGCTGGTTTAAAAGTTATCTATTCTCTTTCAGCTGGTGTTCTGGTGGCAGTTGCCCTGAATTTAAGAACAAAATATGTATTTATTTAACTCTAGTTATTTGTTTAATATGTCACTAATTGTATCTTCCCTCTAACAAAACAAATACTTTTATTTGCTCGCATGCCCTTTTGTTTCTAATAAACCATCCTTTCCCTTCATCGGTTTTTTTTTTTCCTTCATTGGTTTTTAATATAAGGTTGAATTTTGACTTAATCCTCATGCATTTACTTCTCTATATCCTTTGTTTCTTTTTTAACAGAGTAGTAAATGCAACTATTTAGTCACTATTACTTTCAGTATTTCTCATAGAATCTTCTGAATTTGTTTCTATTATTATTGGAATACTTCCTCCAAGAAGTATTTTTTGTGTAGGTGTTGGTGAGACAAACCTGAGGCCTCATATGCCAACAGATATGTTTACTATTCTCTTACATTTACATGAGACATTCAGCAATGTCAGTGGTTCTAGTCAGTAAAAGAAAAAGGAAAAGCCACCAGATTGGACTGAAAGAATAAAACTGTCTTTGTTCACAGATAACATGATCATCTATACAGAAAATCCTTTGGAATCTACAAAAAAACCCAAATATTAATTTAGCAAGGCTGCAGGGTGCAATATCAATATGCAAAAATGAAATGTATTTCTATATATTGTATTCCTGAACAATCAGAAATTGACATTTAAAAAGCAATATTTACTATAGTGTTAAAATCGGATAATCTAACCCCCCTAAAATATGCAAGTTGATACTGAAAACTATATCACATTGCTTACAGAAATTAAAGAAGACTCAAATAAATGATGTATACACTATATTCATGAATCAGAGGACTCAATACTATTAAGATGTCAACTATCCAATACACTGGCATTATCTTAAAACTTTAAAAGTACATCTGACTTATGAACCAGCCATTCTGAACTGGCCTAGAGAAATAAAAGCATATGTCCACACAAAAACTTGTACATGAATATTTGTTGTAGTTTTCTTTGTAATAGCCCCAAATTGGAAACAATCCGTGTCCATCAAAAGGTAAATGGCTAAACAAATTGTGGTACATATGTATAATGAAATATTATTCTGCAGTAAAAAGAATGAGCAATTGATACATACTGCAATATGAATATATCTCAAAATCATGATTCTGAGTGGGGAAAAAGGTACAGCAAAGAGGACATACTGTATACTGCCACCTATATAAAATTCTAGACACTGTAAACTAATCTCTAGAGACAGAAAGTAAGTCATTGTTTTCCTGGAGAGGAAAGTGTGTGTGAGGAGGACTTACAGAGGGAGAGGGGAACATTTTGGGAGTGGTAGATATGTTACCTTCTTTTTAATGTACTTTTTCACAGATATATTCTTTGTGTCAATTTATCATGTTCTAGATTTTGAAATTTATGTCAACTATACCTCAGTAAAGTGGTTTTATGTGAAGATATAGGGAGAGAGAGAGAGATGACATTGAACTCCAACTATAAGTAGGAGTAAATTAGGAATCATAATGGTGAGTGGAGAAAGCAAAAAAGAAATATTCTAGGTAGAAACAATAGCATATACAATGCTAGGAAAAACAGTGTGATTGAAGAAGAAGAGGAAGAAGGTCAGTTGTGGCTAACGTTTAGTGAGCAAAGTGAAGAATGGTACAGTTTGGTGCTGTTGAGGTAAGCAAGAGTAGCATCATGGTGACTAATGAAAGAATTATCAGGGATACTGAGCATTATCTAAACAGTGGGATCCCACTGAGTAGTAAATGTAGGAGGAATATTATTCTGGCTCCAGTGTGGAAAATGGATGGGAAGGGGCAGGAGTAGATGCAGAAGACTAAAAAGAAGACTATTTAGTGCAATATTCCAGGCTATATATATATGCATGGTTTGTACTAGACTGATGAAGCGGAAATGGACAGAAGTAGATGGATTTAGGCAGTATTTAAGACATAGCTTTAATGTGACTTCAATGCTTGATTATGGAAGGTGCAGGAGGAAGGGAGATGTCAAGGATAACTTCTAAATTTCTAACTTGTTCAAGTTTCTAACTCAATGCATTGTAGTGCCCATCACTAAAAAAGCAAATGCTGAAGGAGGCCCAAATTCTGTGGGAGAGGTCTGACATTTGAGCGGAGGTGGTAAGTGAGCAATTAGATATTTGGGGCTAGGGCTCAGAGAGAAAGTCAAATATAAATTTAAAGTATTAACCTAGTAAAATGTATTAATCAAAGTCCTGTTTTGAAGTAGATGAAATACTCAGCTTGAATTTTGAAGAGACTCATTATAGAAGTATGGTCAGGGTTAAGTCAGTCACTAAATGATGTTGGGTAAACTCAGAGCCTATCAACAGTAGGAAGCAGTTAGTTAACCATCCTGAGAGCTGAAAGGTTAAAGGAAAGAAATAATGTCAGGTTGAGAGTCAAGTTGAGACCCAGAGCTATTAGAAAAGGAGAATCTTACAGGAGCTATAGTTGAAAGTAACCCAGTCACTGACAGAATGCCCAAGTTGGGAGGAGATGGGAGAAAAAAATATATTACCTCTCTCTTCTGGTAACTTTTGGTGTCCTAGTGGTTCATCCCATTGGCCAACCACAACTGGAAGTCAGAGCACAAGAGAATCAAATGAAGCAGTCCATAAAGGTGAGACTCCGAGGAAGATTAACAACATAGAGGATAGGCAGTGGGTGGATATGGGGAGCAAATGAAGAAAAAACACAAATATTAGGTTAGCAGTAGAAAGGTCTAGAACCGAGTGGTGATGAATTCTATCATTTGTAAGTCATGTAAAGAAGAAGAGGAGACTACAAAGGAGTCTGAGATAGAGTGGTCATAATAGAAAAAGAATGCCTTGTCTTGCAAGCTTAAAAATATTTCAAGGGAGAAATTCATCAGCTGCATCTAATAATCATGGGAGACTGTTGGACATGTTTTATTCTGTTTTGGGTTTGGTTTTTTGGCTACTCGGTGTCTCAATCCCATTTTTATGTTCAGAAATTTTTGTGTTTTCTCTCTTTTTGAGTCTTAACGGGAAACCACCTTTTATTACAGAAGTCAAAAATTTCAGACCTTCACCTTGCAGTTCCTCTTTGAAACAAGGATGCTAGCCCATGACCCAGAGCCTAAGCAGTCAAGTATATTCACCTACACTTTCTATTGAGAAAATAATACACAGAACCGGGGATAATGAGACACTCTTCTGGTGGCAGTAGCAATAACTTTCAACGGCACTCAGTCTCCAGGGATGACTGGCATCAACATCCAAGAGCTAGGGTGGTGCTCACTATAGTGTCCAAATTCTGGCTGCCTTGTCTTTTAATTTGACCCATTTTCCAAACCTGGTTTTCTAGATTTATCTGTGATTATATGAGCTACTCAATGTCTTTACAGTAAACTTTTTGCTTAATTGTTTTCTGACATTTGCAAATAAGGACCTCCCCCTGACTAGTACAGAAATCTAATAAGATATCATTATAATTGTTGCATATTAGTATACGGAAATCATTGGTAACTTGAGCAAGTAAATATGTTGTTTGATTAGTGGAGGCAGAAACAGGGCTCGAGTGCTTGAGGAGTGAGAGTAAATGCCTGAGTAGTGAGGAAATCAAAATATGCACACAGTTCAATGAAGAAATTCAGCTCTAAAGGAGAGGGTAGGAAAATAACTAGAGAAGAAACTGAGTCTAAGGTTGAAAGTTATTCTAAAATTAGAGAATCTTAACCATATTTAAATGCTAGAAGAACTTAGTATAGATGGAGATGCTGAATACTTGAAATCAAGGGATTAGTCAGACAACAAAACATGCATATTCTAGCTCCACTTAGAAAGTTATCCTACTTCTAATTGAGGATCATTTTAAAAATAGATTCTGAGCCACATATCCCTTTATATTTGAGTATTAAAAACTCATTGAATTTTGTGATGAAAAGATGAAATGAATTACAATAATATTGAATACCGTACAATATACCTCCCAGGGCCATGAAATTGAGCGGTATCTGATATTTCCATTAGTAAGCAATTAGGTATCAGATCATAACTCATTGTCTCCTACTTTTTAGCATTTTCAAAAAATGTTAAAAAAAAAATTACATGCATACTTAGAATATCAGGAGGTTAAAAGTATTGAAGCATTTCGTAACCTTTGAAATAAAAGCAAAATAACTTTCCCTTTAGGAGTCCCCTTTTAACCCCAAGGTTTACACATGCTATTGGTATTTATGGATATAGAAATATTTTTTACAAATGTCTCTACTCCCTGTAGAATATTCGTTATGAAACTAGAATTATAATGCTTAATAAGGGACTAGTCTGTTCTGTGAAACTAGGTACAGTGGCTAAACTAGTCATTAGGAAAAGTGATTTCTAAGGGAATTATTTCTGAAAGCCACTGTGGTGATAGAAAAACTACTTAAGAGAAAACAGTATAATTTCTAAATACTAGCAAGTTACCTGGAATATTTTCAACAAAGGATAAGGACATCATTCTATTGGTCTTTTGTGTGTGTGTTTTTTTCCTTTTTTTATTTTCTTTTTTTCAAATCATGGCACCATGGTGTTTTTTGGCTCACCGTTAAAGACTGCTGGATTTTTCCACTGAGAAAAATATTTATTCTGGGATTTCTAGGATTATGCAAGTGCCTGATTTTCCTAAACAATGTTCTTTCTCTTTCTGATGTGGCCAAAGGAATTAAAGAATTTCTGGCATACTCACACTGCAGTTTCACTGTTTCTTCAAGGTCATGTGACTGCAACTGAAGGATGGTATTGGGGAAGCTCACAGTTGACTGTGTGAATTTTCTTCTGTATAAATGAGTGTTTTGAGACTAGTCAACTTAGCACATCTGCAGTAAATGAGTCTACCATGCTGTTTTCATTGAGCTGGGCTTCTGTATTAGCATAGTACCTGAGTCATTTATGAAAAAGGAAAACAACTTTTTCCCTGAAAAGACCATAAATCTATTTGTCATCAAAATGAAGGCTTACCCGTCTTTATTTTTCTTTGCTGCAACTAATAACATTGGTTATTGGAAAAGAGGGAAAGAAACTAACGACTTGGGACAAATCCAAGCCTTTCAATCTTGACTTTGAACTTCATCAGGTAAGCACAGGCTTACGTGTTGTCAAAAATGAGATGCTTGTCTTTGAAGAACGTTGAAAGTCTTGCAGAACGTTGAAAGTCTTGCATTTTTCCACCTTTGGATTGTGTCCACGTAGTCTAAGTCTAAGAAGGAAAAACACACTTCATCAGCCACTCATAATCCAAGCATAGAATGGCAGGACCACCATGGAAGCCTCTGTTAGGAACACCAGCAGTCCTGGTACCCCTCTGGGTGGTGTATTCCCTAGTTTATGAGCTGGTCACCCCAAAGAAACTTCTGTTTCTAAGAAGATATATTTATTTTTTCTTAGTATTTTGGAGGAAGAAACATACCAGCATGGGCCAGATCTGCAGTCATCAAATCCTGTCACCTCTTGATTATTAAGGGGTTGAGTATCCCATTAGGCTTTATCCTGATTGCTGCTTTCTCCCTCTTCTCCACCCTTCTGCTTGTTTTGGCCCATTTTCTGCTCATTAAGAACTCTTCCAAAACAGGCAGAACTCAGCCTATTGGGCTGCTTATTAGCAACAAAATGAAAGATTTGCTAGAGGATGTAACTTTCTTAGTTGACTCTTCAATGACTCCAAATCCAGTAAAGTCTGAACTCTTTGTGGAATATTGTTTCTTTATGATCTGGTCTCAGTCTTACATTCTACCTTTCTCTTTTAGTCTAACAATTATTAAATGCTATGTGCAAGGTGCTGAGTATATATGAAGTTTATTCTCACCAAAACTCCATGAAGTAGGTATAGCTATTATCTTCAGTTTACAGAAAAGGAAGCTGAGACTCAGACTAAGTAAATTGCTCAAAATCACACACACAATAAATAATAGAGCCAGGATTCAAAATCACACAGTCTAGATTCAGAGCCTGTGTTCTTATTGTGCTATGCTTTTTCAATCATGCTTAATTTGTTAGACATTTCTCCAAATTCTGTATATTTCCCCCACTTTCATGCCTTTGTACATATAATATATTCCCTCTGCTTTGAAGACTCTTCCATCTTTAACCTTAGGAAGAAGGTTAAGATTAAGAAAGATTAAGAAAACTTCTTAATCTTTCAGGATTGAACTTAATTGAACAGTTATTTCTTTCAGGCACCCTTCCTTGGACTATTCAGTCAAAGCTAAGCATGCCTGCTGTAAACTTCTGTACACTCTGTACACTGATTCCATCAGAGCATGGATCATATGGGCACTAATTAATGATCTTAATGTCTTTCTCACCAGGCATTTGTAAACTGCTATAGAACTGGTGTTCTGTTTTGTTTTTGTATCTCTAGTACTTAGCATAGTGTCAGGTCCATTTAGAAGAAACTCAATAAATATTTGAAGAATAAATGTTCTTTGCATAATAATTATAACTTTAGAGACCTGAGTTTAAAATTAAGATGTGCTTGCTACTTAAGAATCATCTATAAAATGGAATCAGTAATATCTAATTCATATGGTTTTTATAAGGATCAAATGAGATGTTGTATGTGAGGTGCTTGGTAGGCTGCATGCACTTATTGAGTTATTGTTTTTTCATAATTTTCTTGGCTAGGCTAACATTCAGTAACCAAGTATTTGTTTAGTACTTACCAGTGTTATTGAACCAAACTTGGGTCCACTCGCCTACGCAGTAAAGCCAATTCTCTGACACCAAGCTGTGGGGAAGGAAAGGGCAGTGTTTATTGTAAGTCACCATACAAGGAGCCCTAGACAGCTAGTGCTCAAATGCCCCGAACTCTCAGATGAGTTTCAGCAAAGCGTTTTGAAAGGCACAGTTAAGGAGGGCTATCACAGGGTATGTGTTTGGCTCATAAACAATTCTCTGGTTCATTGTGAGGTTACAGGGTGGCCAGAGGGGGGTTAACATTGTCAATCCTCAGCTGCCAGTGGGACTGGGGGCCACATGCCCATAGCTATCAGGTAGTTAATTTCATCCATTTTAGTTTTAGTGGCTCAGACAGTAAAGAATCTGCCTGCAGTTCGGGAAACGTGGGTTCAATCCATGGGTTAAGAAGATCCTCTGAAGAATGGAATGGCAACCCACTCCAGTATTCTTGCCTGGAGAATTCCATGGACAGAGGAGCCTGGTGGGCTACAGACCTTGGGATTGCAAAGAGTCGGACATGACTGAGTGACTTTCACTTCTTGAATGTGTGTGAAACAACTCAAGAGATGTTCATCAGATATTATACTGTAGATACTTCAGAGGAGAGCTAAAGCAGAGGATATGGGGGGATGGGACTGTCCTAGGGAAGACCCCATAGGGTCCTGCTCAGTTACAGTATGAGCCTGGAGTTAGGAAAGATAGCAGTAAACAAGATGGGCAAACAACTGCCCTCCTGGAACATACGTGGAACAGCAAGAAATTACTGACATTTAACCATTTTTGACCTTAAAAAATCACAATTTAATATGAAACAACCTAATGATTGAGTAGTACTCTATAAACAAATCAAATTAATTCTAAATGGTTGGAAGAGCTATGAAAGAAAGAAAGCATAATGGTAAATAGATTTTAAGATAGATTGTAGACTATAGAGAACTCACTGAGAAGCCTTACACTTGAGCTAAGGACTGAAGGTAAGAGTAAACCAAATATTTAAAGGATGAGGGAAGAACTTGCCGTATGAAAGACCCAAATGAAAAGACCTGCAGTCAGGAAGTTTGGCATGTTAACAGGATTACCTGAGGATCAAGTAAGATAGTATGGATATAGACTTATTATTTTTTAAATAAATGATGGATTTTCATTTCTTCATAGTGGTATGACTGCCTAGTCATGCTACGAGTGAAAGACATAGATGAAATATCCTCCTTCATCCCTGCCCCCCCACCCCCACCATTAACCTCGCGATTATAGGCTGAGGCCTGGGTAAAGGAGATTTCATAAGATACAGTAATGTTGTCCAATATTTTAGTGGCATTTGAAACACTGTTTTGCAAGAACGATAAACCATCAATTGTTCTATGAATGAGTAATTCATTTCTATAAGGTAATACAATGTTGAAATACCTGTATCTATTAAAACAGAACAAGAGCCAATTGTGTATGCTCTTGAGAACAGACCTTCAGGCAGACTTGTCTCCACTACCTTAAGATATGCCTCAGTTCAGTCCCACTCTGAGTTCCACAGGCTTTAACAGGTTTAGCAATTCAAAACTAAAGTTACCTCCTAATTTTAGTATACAGCTCATTCATAAATCTTATTTCTAACATTTGGCCACATTATTTATGATTGCCCTTGCAAGAAAATGTTATAAATGCTACAATATTTATGCGTAATATAGCCCTGCACATAATCACCTAATAATTGCTATCCCACGTATTTTTAAACAGCCAGTTTTTTCCGAAGAGGGATATATTTAGTAAGCCAAATAAAATGAGAAACTCCTACTTAAACAGAAGTGTTTTCAGTTGCTTGGAGTAAAGGAAACACAGTACTATTTTTATAACCCATTGGTTTGCTGGCTTTAAAAATATGGTACTTTTATGTTGTATGCATGTATGTGTATGTGTGAATATATTTATATGTGCATAGATATATATGTATATACTACTGTGCTCCGTCACTCAGTTGTGTCCAACTTCGAGGCCCCATGGACTGTAGCCTGCCAGGCTCCTCTCAGTCTGTAGGATTCTTCAGGCAAGAATATTGGAGTGGGTTGCCATGCCCTCCTCCAGGGGATCTTCCTAACCCAGGGATTGAATCTCCTGTGGCTCCTGTATTACAGGTGGATTCTTTACCACTGAGCCACTGGGGAAAACCCACTTATGTTGCCTAATATTATGCCCCCCCCCAAAAAAATAGGTCATCATATTAAATTTTTTGTACTATAGAAATTACATTAGTTTTAATTACTGTTTTCTCGTATAGCAAGTAACTATATAAACATATGATTGAGCACAAGAGAGTGTTCTTGGCAGTAGGGAAAAGATAAAACTCTTTTCCTAGTAATTTTATTTTAGATAAAACATCAAAACCAATTTGAAGTTCTATGTAGTTTAAAATTTATCAATCTACTGTTGAAAAATCAAAGAAATTAACATCAAAAATTTCTCATCTTACTCAAAACTTTAAAGATAGTATTCATTTGCTAACCCTCTTTAAAATGTGGGGTTTTATATGTCCGACTCTTTGCAACCCCATGGACTATACAGTTCATGGAATTCTCCAGGCCAGAATGCTGGAGTGGGTAGCCTTTCCCTTCTCCAGGGGATCTTCCCAACCCTAGGATCGAACCCACATCTCCCACATTGCAGGCAGATTCTTTACCAGCTGAGCCACAAGGGAAGCCCAACCTTTATTTCACACATTCTTTTTCTTAATATGTTTGTTTCCATTCTAACGAGAATAAGACAGCTAAACCAGGGGGCATTCAAACAGCAGTGGTATATTTCACTATTATATCCAAAGTAGTCATCATTGTTCCAAAGTTTTTCTCTGTGCCTATCCTCTGATGTGTACGGATAGCCCCATTTTCATTACCAGATCTTTACATTTAGTTCCAGGATGACGGCATATTTATATTTAAGCTACTCCTTCCTTTCCTCGCAGAGAAGTCAAAGTAAAAAGCAACTTCATTTTCTTTTCATAACTGACATCAGATTAGATAAAACAACACAACCATATTGCCATTACAGATACATAAAAAACTCTCCACAGATGTAACTCTTGTGGTGGTGGTTGAGTCTGTCATTACTGATCCAAGTACTTGCTTCCTTGGAGATGCAAGTCTTAAGCAGCCATCAGCTTCAGTCCTGTCAAAATTGACACTTTGCTACAGAGTCAAAACCCTTCTCAGCAGGGAGGCTAGCTCCTATCTCAGGATAATGGAGGTTTCTGGCCATGAGACATCATGTACTTTTACCATTTTATTAACATTTCTAAGACTCGGGTAAAATGTTGATTGGTCTCAGCATCTCTGAACAAATTAATGGTAATTTTGATTTTATCTGCTTTTTAAAATTTGCTCAGAGTGACTTATCCTTTGCTGATTGGTTTTAGACAAATCATTTAGAAGATATTGGAAAGAATTCATAGGGATTAGCATCTGTTTCTCTTGAACACAAAATCACTCATCCATCTGTGTATTCATAATAAGAAATGTTTGTTCTCTACTTGTATGAAACATTGCTTGGAACTCTGTACAGAACACTCTGCTACTTTCCTCAGATTTTTCTCTAAGAAACCAATGTGAACAGTAAATGATTTGGAACACATTTTTTGTGCTGTGTGAAATATCTGACAGTACTGCAAGTAAAATTAAACTCCTAGTGTAGTGCACAGTTAACCCTGAGGACTAGGCATATGGCCTTTATTATCCTCACTAAAAATACTTATTGACTTCTGGAATGTTTGGCAGTCTCTGACTGTCCATTGTTCATGTGTCATCCAAAAGATAGATTTTTTTTTTTTTTCTGTTTGAGAATAAACCTTGTGTTTTTTCAATACCTAAATTACAAATAAAGTGAGGTGAAGTGGTGCTATTTTAGAATTGTAGAATGTTGTGGTGTCCTAAAATCATCTAGGGTGATCTTTCACATGTTATGTGTTCTCTCCATCTGGAATCCACTACTTCTCTAATACATCCAGACAGGATACACTCAGTCTTGAAAGACAACCCACTATTAAAAAAAAATTATACTGATCCATATTTTACAACTTTCAGCTAGTTTAATTCTGAAGCTACTTTGTTGGTCTGCTTTAGTTGTTTTCTTTCTTCCTTTCATCTTTTGTTTATGACTTTGTAAAATCAGCTTTCTTCTCAGGCCACTGGTTTCTTTGGGTTTTTTAACCTCTTTTTTACTGGGAGGAGCATTGTTCACCCAAACTTTGTTTTTAAAACTGGATTTTCCTGTAGTCATATTCTCATCAGAATCCTGGCAATTGGTATAAGACTTAGGTCTTTCCTAAACATTTCTGAAATTCTGTATCCTAGAATCTCAAATGACTATGAATAGGTTTGCTTTCATTTGTAATGATGAGCTCTTAAATGGCATTATCTCCTGTTTCCATGGTTCTCATCATTCCTATGGAAAGTACACTACTAGATAACCTACCCCAGAGGTATGGAACCAAAAGGCTCACAGACCAAATTAAATCAATGTAAAACACATTGTAAGAAGAAAAGGGAGGGATCTCCATGGAGGTACAGTGGTTAAAATTCTGTGCTCCCAATTCCCAATGCAGGGGGACATGGGTTAGATCCCTGATCCAGAACCAAGATCCCACATGCCTCAGCCAAAAGGCAAAAAAAAAAAAAAAAAAATCAAAGGGAAAGAGCTAGCATTGACGAGCTTAGAATAAGATGCAAGCAACCTTGAAGAACCACACCACATGAATCCTAAATCCACAATGTGATCTCTCTCCCTCCCCACCTTCCACCCTCATTCCCCTTCCCTCTATCAAGATTTTACCCTCATAAAGGTTCCTTACAAATATTGAACCACCAATATAGATAAGTGGTGAGAGAGAAAATGGTTGATGTAGATTGGGACAAAGAAAGATGTGAAGGTCAGGCTAAGGAATGAGAGTCTATATCCTTAAGCACCAAGCATAGTACATGACACCTAGTGATGTAAAATACAATTTTATTCTCATTTTAGTGTTTTATGATCATAAGGAAAATCTACTTTGAAAAGGTAATTTTTTAAGTATATTGTACTATATTTTGCCACTAGTAAGAGGATAAAAAGATACATGATGATTTGGAGGAGATTTTTTTAAAAAAAGGAAAAATGCTTTAGCATTAAATTCAAAATTAGCTTTACCTTTTAAATCCTATTCTGCCAGCCAGGCTCTCCACAGAAATGACTCTAGCCTATTTTGAGCCAGTCATCTCTCCTACCATTTTTATAACTTGTAGGGAAATATCTTTATCTTATATTCCAGTTAAGCCTACCTTCTCAGTATTTCCTTTTCTGATTAGTGCCAGAGGTAACTTCCCCTCTTCAGAACCTCTCTAGTATTTACTTTATATCTCTTTTCTCATGTTTTTTTTTTTAAATTTCTGCCTTTATTAGAACTATTTATATATTACAGTCTTTCTCAATTTTAGGCTTCTTAAAAATAAAAACCACATCTTGTTTGTTTTTCACAGGGCTTCCCATGGTACCTTCCTTATACATAGATGATATTTAGCAAATGTTGTTCAATTCATAGAACAACTATTGTGCAACCCAATTTAGTATCCCAGGAATCAACTCAGAAAGTAATAATAATCTCCTAAAATAGGGGTCAGAAAAATTTTTCTGTAAATATTAATAACTGTTTTTGAGTTTGCAAGGCAAAAAGCAAAATCAAGAGTATTGCTTAAGAACTTATGTAACAAGAAAGAAAATAAATTTTTATGGATTTAAAATATTGATTTAGTATAATTTTTGTGATACAAGTCTACTAATGAGAAAAACGGAATTCTTTTGCATGGGAGATAACATTTAGCTTATTACAGTTTCTTGTCATTAATATTTCATTTGTTAATGCTGACATAATGATATTTTGCATGTCTTACATATTTCATCTTTGAACATTTTTTTCACATAGATATGTACTGCCAAATATTGCAGTTCATGAGCATATGATTTTAATCTAGCATATTCATTGCTTGGAAAGAATTTATAAAATTCTGCTAAGTTCTTCTCTTGATAGTTGCCTTTTAGGCATGTCATTATGTTGTACATTAGTTATTTCCAGTTGAAGTTTCGGTTGAAACTCCTCATATAGTTAAATTCATTTTGAAATAGAGAAATTTCTTGCATCTAGATCTGAAAAATGCTACTAAAAGTTTTTGAGCTCAGAATATCTACCCACCAAAAATTTTTGTGGAAATGAAGATCTCACTTGTTTTAATTTTTCAGAGGAAGTGTATAAAGCTGTTTGAACTACTTGTGATTCAAATAGTTGTCATCAAGATGAGTTTATCACACTATGTTTCACTCGTGAGCATTATTTTGCCTTGCAGTTTTGGGTTGAATTCACAGATAAATATTGAATAAATCTTCAGCAAAATTTAATTTCTAAAACCACATATCATTAGTAATAGAGGTTGAGGACAGTTCTAATAAAAAAAAAAAAAAAAAAACTTGAGCCTTAATCTCAAAAAGTCCAGTAAAGCTTTATTCCTGCAAAGCCATCAAACTGCTGCATATTAGAGTCAAGAAATTCACTTTCTATTTTGACAAAAAAAATTCACAAAACCACTGAAAGTTAAATTTACAAGAGTCAATGGAGTTCACTCGTGACAGTACTGGCTCAATAACATATTGTAGATTCAAGTATTTTCCTCAGAGTACCTGGTGGTGAATAAAATACAATGAATAATCATGGCTCTAAATATCTTAACTTATTCACAAGTTTTGTTAATTTGTCTAGTTCATCTTTTTCTGATCTGTTGCTGTCAATCATCACATTGTAGCAGATTCCACATCAGGCTGTACTGATTTAGTTTTTTAACTTACTTGAAGTTACTCTTAGCTATAATTACTCCACCAACTATTCATAGGGGTTAACTTTGCAGACACTTCAAACTCAGCATTGATTCCTCAAATAAATAGTAGTATTACTAACATCTATCAATTGATCAAGAGGCAAGGAAAACCACTTGGAAATATTTGCCTTGATTTTTAATTGATTATTGATAGTACTCCCATGTCCTTGACATTTCAAGCAACTGTTCTTGCCAAAAGGCTAACAAACAAGTTTATTTTTGCTGCATGATTTAATTGTCTATCAATAAGCGACTTTCATTGTTGGACTAACAAATGAACCACTTATAAACTTCACTTTAGTTGCAACTCCATTTCAAATTTTTGAGAAGAATTTTTTATTGTGATGAGATACTCCATTTTAGTTTTCCTAATTTTTCTGTTACATTTCTGTGAAGTGGGAATATTGTGTCAAGTGCTTGGTATAATAGTGTTGATGTATATAGTATTTTTTTAAGCACAGCTCTAGTGTTATCACAAATAAACACAAAACTTTGACATCTCGCTTGATCACAAAGTAATCCACATTCCACTGTGCCTTAAAAATACAACATTCAAAGTCGACTTTTTTCTTCTTTTTTTGTTTTGATACAGTGGATATGCAGTGATAATAAAATCTCACAGCAAGTCAATATATGTTCTGCTCAAAGCACTTGTCAATTTATAATTGCATCATAGGAATTTGCAGTGCAACAATCAGAGGTGGGAAGTAATACGTGCCATTGAGCCTCTGCTACAACTACTGAACATTTCCATTTTAGCACAAAACAGTCACAGACAGTATATAAATGAATGAGCTTTGTTTATAGATATGGAAACTAATTTCATATAATTTCTATGTCTTGAAATGTTATTCTTCCTTTGATTTTTTAAACATATGAAAATTAATAACTATCCTTCACTCACAAGCTCTACAAAAATCCTTGTTTTAGGATTTGGCTTTGAGGAAATATTGTTTACTTACTTAACTTTATTTGTAATTAAGCTATTTGAAGCAAATTTTCTAGAATCATGCAATTGAAAGAGAATATTATTTTTTTAGTGAAATGTTAATATAATGTTATATAAGTTTCAAGTGTACAGTATAGTGATTTGGTATTTGTATATATTGAGAAATAATGACCACAATAAGAAGAATATCCTTCTTAAGGATACACTAATCAGTTATCAGAGTTGTCATGCACACCAGAGTGTCATACGAAAGGTTAGAATACAACAAATCTGCTTCATATCTAAGCTCTTTAGTCAGGAGACACTGGTGGACTTTGTACTGCCTGGGTATTTTTATTTTAAAAACCCAAGACCATTATATGAACTATAATTAGAGATTTTGGGTAAGCCAAAACATCATTTAAGCATTTCGTTTATTTGCGAAAGCAGCCCAGGGTAACTCCCAAACTTGGGCAGGGTATCAGTGGCAGCTTTTCAGCACACCAATCCTTCCCTCACTTATTGAGCCTCTGGATGGATATCCTAAGAACTACCCCAGTCCTCATTTCTTATCTGTTTTTTAGGGCATCAGAGGCAGCCCAGGAAGAACAGGACTGACTGGGTCTCTGGGTCCTCAAGGAGCAAAGGGTTCGTCAGGCCCACCAGGAAGCCCGGGAGTTCAAGGACCGAAGGTACTTGCATGTTTGTTCAGATGGATAAGCAGTATAGACCATCTCTCCTGGCCCTGAGTTTATTGACTAGATCACAGGATGGTGAGATTGACAGCTTGTAATTAAATTTGGCCAATAATAAAAAACACATGAGGAAAAAAGGAGAGTGCATGGCCTTGACATAGCCATCTCCCATGATAGCCACAGAGCATGTAATTTGCTGGAACAACTTATTAACCCAGGATTAGTGGTGCTTTATAAAAATGTTCTTTGACTCATTTTGTCTCTGCTTCCTTTTCTGTCATCTACCTTCTCCTCCAAAACAGAAAAATCTTATTTACTTCCAGTTACATATTTTCTCAGGTACACTTCCTGTTCCACTAAGTCTGAACCTAACCACCTAATTAACAAATATGATAAGCACACAGATTATTTCTTAAAGCCAAAGTGATAGTAATTGTCCTGCATTAATTAATCTTCATTGCAAGGAGTGTTGTCACATGTTAATGGGCTTTCCATACAAAACCTCTCTTAGAAATATCTCAATGTATTGTAGATTTGACCCAGACAACCAAGATATTAGAGCAATATCTAATGCAGTTTCATAAAAGACCAGGATTAAGACATTGGCACCCTCATCATTATTATCTCTTAATTTGATTGTCAAGACTTCACTTCTGAAGAATTTTGAGGTATTCTGAAAAAGATGACTCAGCAACCTATTATTTACAGTTTGAGCCTGTTAATGTTTATACCATGAATATCCCTTTCCACTAAAAAAAGATAGCTGAGCAAATGCTAAAATTGGGAAAAGAAATAAAATCACTACCTCTTTTGTGTGAATCTGGAAAAAAAAAAAAAAGATCCAATTTGTCGAGTCCCAAAGCTTATCTTTATCTCAAGACAGTGAAGGATAACTTGCTAATCTGAAAGCTTTAGTCAGAGTTTACCAAGCATCATTTTTCATTACCTTATCTACAAATTGAACATGATTTCTAACTTTTAGAAATTGTAAAAGCTATTACAACTCTTATTTCAAAAACAAAATAAAAATATATTTTAAAATACTTGACTTTTAAAAACAAAATAACAATAATTATATCTTTAAGAGGAACTTTTATGGGATAAAGAGGCTTGGTATTAAAGGAATCTTGGGAAACAGATAATGGAAATTTCTTAATGATGGAACTGAAAAAAATAATCATGGCAAAAACCAGGGTTCACATTTCAAGAGAGTCTGCTCTGTTTGTGGTATCAGCTGAATCATCTCTGTATGGTAAAGAAAACACAGCAAAATAATTTCCATTCAAATAAAACACAAGCTCCATCACATACAAACACCCCCGCACATACCACACCCTCTCTGTAGCCCCACTATCCTGCTCCCACACTTGCAGGCCCCCTCTCTCCTCCTCTTTCCATAGTCATGACCACAATCTCTGGAATTCTCTTTCCCCTACTGCCACATTTCTTGTTCATTGTAATCAAATATTATGTATGTGGAGAATATTGGTGGGGAGAATGATCATGCAGATTTTGACTTCCCCAGTGCCTTGTACTATGCTTGAGGATGGGCCAGAATTTAGGTTTCATTTTAAAATAATGTGTTTATAGGTTCTAAAGTCAAGATTACCTTTCTTTTTTTTTTTTTTTTTTTGTCCATAGGGTGAACAAGGGCTGCCTGGTCAACCTGGAATTCCAGGTAAAAGAGGTTACCAAGGGGCACAAGGTGATCAAGGACCATGTGGAGAGTCTGGCATGAAAGGGCAACCTGTAGGTGCCAACTCAGAAATTCACCGAGCACTTATTATTCTGCATACCAGGCCACCATCATACAATAATGATAATCATTTCTGTTCACATTACAGGGAGAACATGGTATTCAAGGTTTGACGGGTTTCCAAGGATTCCCAGGTCCCAAAGTATGCTTACATATTTTCAACTGGTCTCTAGTTATCTAGAAAAAAAAAAAGGTGTTGAAATACCAATATTTAATCTCTGACTTGAGCTTCTGTTTTCTTTTTTAATCGGCAAAATTTCAGTTGGTATGGAATTATATAATTGAGTTTTGAATGTTAATTTTAAAACTTATGTAACTATATATTTTCCTAGCAGTTTTATTGAATAATTTGCTTCTGTATCTTCTGTTTTTCCAAACATTTTACTATGAAAAATTTCAAACATACCATAAAGTTGAGAGAATGAGTTAACATGCATATACCTATTACCTATATTCTACAATAACATTTTACTCACTTTATTATTTACCCATCCAACCAGCTATTCCTATCTCCCTCTATCTCAGTCCAGTTTTGATATATTTCAAAGACAGTTGTAGACCTCAGTACAATTCCTCCAAAATACTTCAGCCTGTACATCATTAACTATCATGTTCCATTTTTTAAGGGCCAGTTCTTAATAGATTGGTACAAGGTTATTTCAAGTGTAAAATGTTCATATTTTGGCTTTTTTTAAATCATGTTTCTAGGGTCCCGAGGGAGATGCTGGCATTGTTGGAATATCAGGTCCTAAAGGCCCTGTTGGACAGAGGGTAAGTATGAAGTCATTCTGCCTTCCCATATATTGTATTTCTTTGCTCATTGCAGGAATTAGGGTTATAAATTCTACAAATAATATACTTCAAATTAATAACTTAATAAAATTACTTTAAAAATAGAAATTCATTAGAGCACATGCAGAGAGGTTCTCAACCTCTGTTAGTTCATATATTAGTTTGAACGAAAGACCGTGCAGACCACCCATGCTTCTTGGTTCTTACTTTAAAAAAAAGGGGGGGGGGGATTAATATGACTACTGGATAATGTATTTATTAACTTACACCAGGAACAAAAACATAAAGTGGTTTCATGTTATAAGCATTAATATGACCAGGAACTAGAGACCACCCTCATGTACCACCTGGAGGAGACTTGTCTATGACCTGAGTTCCTCAGACCACACTTTGAAAAATGTTTCCCAATCGCTCTGCTCAGGGGTGGGTATCCCTAGAGAGTGATGAGGAATTAATTAAAGAGTTGGAAAGATCAGGGCTCAGAAGAACTCCAATTAGTTGTTTAGTGCCTGAAATTGTAAACTGTAAAGAAAATAAATATTAATAGCATAGATAAGTCACCAGCAGTTATTGGTTATTTTTGTTTCCTTGCTTTCTTAGTTTTGTTTTTATTAACCACACTCTCCTAATTGATGAGATGATCTATAAACTATAGAGAAAAAAAGGTTAAAAAAAAAAAAAGCAGCATTGGTTTGAATGTAGTAGTAGCTCCTCTATGACTAATGCAGGCAGCTTCTTTACCGTCTAAGCCACCAGGGAAGCCCCTCTATGACTAATAGCAGCTGCTAAAGCAGGAGTGGAGAGAGGAGAGAGGAAGGTGAGCAGTTCAGGCATAAGAGGATTGAATCTTGAAGACTTAACAACTGAAAACCACTGTCTTGTGCAAATATTAAATGTAAAGTCAATTTTTAGAAACCCTACACCCCTCCCCTAACTGTTCCAATAAATTGTTTTCCATAATACAAAAAGCAGTGTTGTCATGGGAAATGTTTATTTATAGAGCCCTTTCAACACTTCTCCAGGTGCAAATAAGTTCTCAGGTAATTAAATCTTTTCTTGATATTGTCAAAGAGAAGTTGGCTGCTTGTCTAGCCTCTGTCCTAAGCAGAGTCATACTAGGTGCTGTGTGTCTGTAAGCCAGGATCTAAGCCTATACTGCTTTGTAGCTCCAGAAATTTTATCAGCTCTACAATAATAAAGTTTTGGTAACTAGCTCACAAATAAATTATAATTGTAAATGTTCCTTTATTAAGTGATTATAGAGACAAGTGAAAAGTCTTGCTAGATTAATATTTAGCAAAAAACTATTATGTAAAAAATACTGCTGTTCAGTTTTTGTCCTTATATCATTTATTCCTTATAAAAGTCCCATGAGAGAAGCTATTATCTCTATTTTTCTGATAAGGAAACTAAATCTCCACAAGGTGATTTGCTGAATGCCATATATGGCTAGTATGTAAAGGAATCATTATTTGAATCCACATCTGATTGACTGAATAATATATTAGAGGTTGCTTGCTAGTTGCATGATTGAAAAGTAGGATGAATATTAAGTGACCTAGTGCCTAGTGCTTGCTCAATAACCAATATTTGGTGGTTAAATAAATTAATGTAGGATATCTAGATTAATTCTTATCCATTTCAAAGTTATGTTTAGGTAGTTAATACCATAGCACTTCATCTTTTGAACACATTTAGATAAAAATAAACAGTATTTTGCTCTTTGGGTATACTCTTTCTAGAGTTTATATATACCTCTGAAATTTTAAAAAATAAATCATTGTTTCAGATAGATCATGGTCAAATTTATTAGATTAAAGCTTTACTGACTTTTTTTTCCAGTAATAAGCCAGTATAGAGGATATATTTGATTAGGTTAAGAAATCAAGCCTCTTGATTGTAAATCTTTGAGATTTGTGTACCATGTTATAAAATTATCACTTAAAGTAGATCTTCATGTTTAATGTGATTTCATTACATTTACTTTTTAGAGTATTGGATAATTTCTCTCATTCTAAGCCAACTTAATGTTAAAGTTTTTTTTTAATTTATTTATTTTTTTTATTAGTTGGAGGCTAATTACTTCACAACATTTCAGTGGGTTTTGTCATACATTGATATGAATCAGTAGACTGCATAGCATTATAATTACCTCCATTGATAGTATTTTCTGTGCCTTGGCAGGAGATGGACAAAGAGAAAGCCTGTTAGATATTCACATTTATATATTCCAGGTCAAGTGGAGCTAGAGACACTGAAATTTGCAGCCAGTGGGAGTGGGAATAGGGGTTGAGGGAAAATAGCTAAAGTAAGTATTTTGTATTTATTAAGAAATGACACGCTCCATCTTTGGGAGGAGTTGACTAGACATACAGCTTATTCAAAGTTATCTTCATAATCCAGTAGCAGCTTACACTTTGAAACTTGTTTTCACATTTAATTCTTACAATGGCCCTGTGAATTAGGCATTCTTATTTCTGATGAAGGAATCAAGTTTAATTGGTCATAAGGATGCCCTCTGGTCCTTTCCCATAATTTCTATCAACTCCACGCTGCACGCCACTTAGACAGTTGCTCCTTCAACATCTGTAAATAAATTTATTTAAAATTATATACATGACCCTCTGTAGTCTTCTTTTAAAGCAATTGCATTTGTTATGCAATGCATACATATAAAATGGCATCATTGAAACTATCACCAAATAAAAATTGCAATACCGATTTCCCAGCTTGTTAGAAATTATAGGTTAATTCTCCTCCATGGAAAATTATACTAATATGCAGAATTTATTCAGATCAAAATTACTATGATTTCTGATAACACCATAAGATTTTGTAATAAAAACTGGAATTATGTGGACATGGACTATTTTGCTATTGTGCAAGACATTTTCTAGAATTTTTCTGAATTATACTGGCAATGAAACTGACTTGTTTTCTTTTCTTTTCTTTTTTTTTATCTCAACAGGGAAACACTGGCCCCTTTGGCAAAGAAGGTATAATAGGTCCAACAGGTAGAACTGTAAGTTCGTTGCAATACAGGTCTTTTTTTTTTTTTTTTTCCATTTTCTTTTCTTTTTTAATTTAATCCTATTCTAGAGTAATCCACAAGGAATCACTCTGGGTATTTGAGAAGCAAGGGCAAAAATGTACATTTTCATCTAAAAGTTATTCCTAAGAATTAAGAGATCAAATGTAATGAAGAAGATACATATAGTGAGGTAGGCACTTAAAACTGGAATTGAGAAAGGAAAATAGAACTGGTCGGGGTGGGGAGGGGTTGAGCATCATAATCAGGAAAGCAATAAAAAGAATCTATTTTCTGAAAGAGAGAGAGTAAGAAAAGATAGACAGACAGCCAAGATTTGAGTCTTTAAAAGTACTCACTCTTATAAAAGAAAGAAATAGTTGGTGGAAATAGCAGAAAACCCAGAAAAGCACAAGATTAAGGTCAGTTTCCAGAAAGGAGTAGCTAACAGTGATCTTTAAGAGGATAAATTGCAGCAGAAGATGGAGTACAGCTTGCACTGAGAAAGGAAGTAAATAAAAATATGTAATAATAACTTTTCTCAAATTCTTTTTTTTTTCCTTTCTTTTTTTTTCATTTATTTTTATTAGTTGGAGGCTAATTACTTCACAACATTTCAGTGGGTTTTGTCATACATTGACATGAATCAGCCATGGAGTTACATGTATTCCCCATCCCGATCCCCCCTCCCACCTCCCTCTCCACCCAATTCCTCTGGGTCTTCCCAAATTCTTAAGAAGACTTTGGAGCATGTATGGTTATTTGCATTCAGGACAGGAGTAAACATGAATTTATGAAGGTTCACTTCATTATTTAAGATGATACAGGCAGTGAATAACATAGATAATATTTCCTACTTCAAGAGCAGTGCTCTTTCTACTCCATTCAAGCAATGTCTGGAGAGGAAGTTGAGACAGTTGATGTATGCCAGTGCCTTAGGGAATCTTGCTATGAAATAAAATAGGAAAATAAGACAGTGAATGGTGAGGTAGTCATGGAAGGGTTTTACAATACTAAATAGTATAAACACACAAGAGGAAAATTGAGACTTGGAAAGGAAAGATTCATTCTCTGCAAGGAATCAGTATTTTGAATCATTTGAAAGTGTGATATATAGAGAGACCAGAGTTTAAAAATATAAAACAGAATCCTTCAAATATTAAGTGTCAGTATTCTCATTGATAAATTTAGAGAAGAATTCACCACCAAAGTCATTGGCTTTCTGATTTTTAAAAAAATGAAATGTGTAACTCACTATTTCTCTAGATTTGCAGCATTTACCACTCAGAGCTATATAGTCTAAGTGGGAGGTTGTAAGTGGGAGAAGTCTCATATTTCAGTGGGTGGTTCTTCTGCAAGCTAAGGAACACATACTGTTCTGATTATGGGATGATTGTTCTCTTCCATCAAAAATGTGAAGTATTAATTGGTCAAGGAAAATATGATAAAGAAGTGGCTCAATTAAAATATCTTACTGTGTTTTGTTTATAGATAGTTCTTAAAGGCCCTTATAATGTTCAGCATGCACATCAAATTTTTTCCATCTTCTATTTTTTTCTATTCTCAGAAGAAACTTCTAAGGAAAGTTCACTATGAAAGAATAAGCATTTGAGAATGGTCAAAACACATTGTGGAAAAAAATAGTGGTGGGGGATGGAGGACTTGCTCTTCCAAATAAGAAAACATTATTTCAAAGTCTTTGTAAATGAAACTATGTGCTAGTACAAACAACAGATCATTATAGCAGTTTAGAGCCTGGGATTAGATCTCAGACTACATGGGAATTTAATTATAAGGAAAATGGTATATCAGTATGATTTGGGCTGCAAGTAATAGGAACCCTAAATCAAACTGCCTTTAACAATAAGGAAACTTATATCTTACTATGGGAATCTCAGAGTTAGGAAGGGCTTCAGATTTGGTGTATTTGGTGACTTAACCTTGTTATCCGAGACCATTTCCACATCTCTATTCTGCCATCCTAAATGTTATCTTCATAATTAGGTTTAGGGCAAATGACTACAATTTCTCAGTTATCACATCTAGATATGATTATCCAAAGTGAAAAAGTGATCTATATCCCTGTCTTGGGAAAAATAAAACTTTTCAAGAATTCTCCCATATTTTTTTTTCATGTCTTTTGATCAACCACACACCCATTCCTACCCCAGTGATTGGGAAGGAGGACAAAATTCCTTTTAGTCTTACTACTGCTGTAAGAAATTGGAACCCTATTTCACCCAATTTTTTAAAAATCTCTGATGAATTTTTAAAAAAAAAGGAAAGAAAGAAAATTGTAGGATGTAGCTCAGAACAAGGATTTTAAAAAAGATGATAAAAGAGTAGAAGGAAACCACCCTGGAAGCAAGGTTTTAAAAGGCCGAGGAAAACAGATATAGAAGAATTTAATCTGTTAATTTCCTTTCTAAATTATTTTGCATTTGATTATCAGATCAGCTGATTTGACTTAATTGAATGAATTAATAGCGTAACACCTCACTTTAAAGTAAGACTAGGAATAGCAAAACAGATATGATGAATCAATACAGTGTATTTGTTTTTGTTTTGCTTCGCTTAACATAAGAAAACTAGAATTTATGTAAATTTAACTAAATAAGTCTTGCTAGATAAGGAAAAAAACCCATAAATTATCATGTTTCTGTATACAGCCTCAAGTACATTTGATAAAAAATAAACTAACATTTTCTTTTGTCTTTCAGGGACCCAGAGGTGAAAAAGGCTTTAGAGGCGAAACTGTAAGTTTATCTAAATTTGTGGTTATAGTATCACTTGTCACTGTTTTAACCTCCATGAGAGCAAGGACTTCTTTTGACTTTTTCATTATGACATCTCTGATACTTGTGGAGTGAAAATAAAATTATAATTTTCAGGAAGTAGAGCTAACCTATATCGTGTATTGCAGTGAAACTTGGTAAGCCCTAATGTTTAAGAACCTGCCAGTCACATTCTTTCCAAATCACTGTGTGAAATGGAATATTTTGCCTTGTCATGCATCAGAAGAGGAGGTGTAAGCTTTCTACACTGGTGCCAGAACAGGACGACTGTTGAGTCACTTTAGATCTATGCCACTAGATTCGGTCAGAGCCCTAGAGGGCTGCAAAGCAGAAGCAGCTCATTAGTTGTATTATACTGGAATTCCATAACCGTCTGACAGGAAAACCCAAACGAACTCTTTGTACAACGCAATATATTTCAGCCACCTGGAAACAATGGTGAGAGGATGGCAAAAGGTACACAGCATTTTCACACTAAGTGACTTACCCTGGCACTGTTTCTTACTTTTCTAGAATGTCAGTTCTTCCAAGTTAAAGAAGATGCTTTGTAAAGGGGCCACTTTACAGCAGAACTTATTACAGCAGCAGCACAAACAGAGGACAGGCATGGAGTGAAGTGAGGGGTATTGAACCCAGGTACAGAAGGCACATAGGAATAAACTGGAAGATAGCAGTAAAGCCTTGCTTATAAGGTAATGAGATTATATAGTGACAGCTGAGATTTTTTTGCTTTTCACCACAGGGGTATGCTTGGGGTTCAGACTAAGTAAACTGTATTAGTTTGCTGGAAAATGGAATTTATGTGATTTTTAGACTGCTGAAGAATTCTCAAAGGGCATTAAAACAGATGTATTTAATTTGTCCCTTATATTTTCTCAGCAGACTTACTGTAGCAGGAAGCAAGGGTGTTCGTACACAATGAAGCTATATACCCCAGGAGCAGTTTAAAGGAGAAAGAAAAAGCAAGGAGGCTTGACAGAGACAGGCCATTTTCCATACCTGTCTCCAACTGTCTCCCTGATCTATTCTCTGCTATTACTGTGGTTAGAGCATAAGCTCTGTCAAGAGTAGGACGCCTCGAGTACCTGTGACAGTGATTGTCACAGGCATTGCATGTGTAAAGAAAGTCAGTGGCTCTGATGGATTACCGTATATATATATATAGTCCAAATTCAGTGGACTAAGCCTGAAATCGCTGGTTGCACTAATAGAGATATGGCATCTAGAATAAAGCAGATAATGATACCAGTCATTCCCAAAGGGGAACATGGACAGAATTAAAACACATTCAGAGAAGGATTTTCTCAGATCAGTGATATAACGAGGAGCCCAGTCATTCCCTCTCCTTGTTCTTTTTGCTCTCTCTTCACTTCCTGGGTTTTGCACCTGCTTTGTCTTGCCCAATTCTTTACCCCTGTAGTTCCTACTCATCTTCAGGTTGCAATTTAATTTGCTGGAGGTAGATTTGCTGATTTTAGCCTCACCCAGTTGCCACCCATGGACATAAAGTTAGTCCCCAGGACCTAGTGCAATGCCTGGCAACTGTTTGTCAGTCCTTACTTGAATGTTCTCTTATCAGAGAGGATCTTTCAGACAAACAGCAATGTCTGAAACAAACAGCAATGCCTCCACCTGCCTGAGATTCCTTATCTTTCCTTAACCTGTCACCTTAAAGCCTGACATACTGCATATCTATTTCATTTTCTGCTTATTACATTTCCCCTCCCTAGAATACAGATGAGGGGAGATACAACATTTGAATTTTAAATATTTGAAAGGAAGAAAGAATACATATAATGAGTAACTCTAGAGGATAAAATTTAAATGATTTATTTATTGAATTTTCAATGTCTGTGTTAAGCTCTCTGAGAGACAGTGAGTTCCCTGAGGGCACGAAGTGTATTTGATACCATCTAATTCCCAGTGTGTTATAATACCCAGCACATAATTATCACAAAGTAGATACAGATTGAGTAATGAATGGAATGCTGGAGTGAATTTCAGCTCAGTATAATATTGAGCTGCTTTAAAACAAGATGGTTTTGTGAAATAGTGTGTCACAAGCAGTCTAATGACTGTCTCTCTGAGTTTCCTGCACTGGTATTCCTGCACTGAGTATGGAATTAGAATACATACCTTTAAATTCCCTTCCAGCTCTCAGTCTATGATTCTAACAAAAAGAAAATTAATAAGCCCTTCATACAGCACATGTTAGTTCCAGTCAGATCAGATTTCTATTCTGAATCCTTCCACCTCATTCTTCATCACTGGCACCATTGTCCACATCTCCATAGTGTCTCCCCTAGACTCCTGGCTTCTTTCCGCTCCCTCCACTTTTCTTCACTGTAATACATTCTCTACATAGCAGTTAGAGTGATATCATTAAAGTATAAATCAGACTATATCAGTTCCCTTTTAAAACCTCCTTGTTACTCTTCCTTATACTAGAAAAAATCTAAATTCCTTACTGTGGCTTACAGTGTCCTGCATGGACTAGACCCTACTTGCCTCTCCCAACTCAAGACACACCACTTTCTCCTTACCAACTCTACTGAACTTATCTCTGTTCTTTGGAACATGCTTGCTTTTTATCTAGAGAATTCTTTCACCTGCTCTTTAAATGACTGGTTCTTCTCTCACTATTCAGGTCTGTGTTCAAATATCATCTTAGAGAAGCCTTTCATGGCCATGTGGTCTTGTTACCCCTGGTCATTCTCTTTCACAATATTCCTGTTTTGTTTTACTGATAGCAGTTAGTGCTATTTGAAAGTATTCATTTTCTATCTCCTCTGCTAGAATATAAACTTGAGAGCAGAGAACTTTGATACACTGGTTATCAGTGTCTAGAATAAAGCCTACCACATAGTAGATAGTGTTTGAGAAATGAACTGATAAATAAATAAATGCTGTTCCCTAAAATTAAAAAGTGGAGATTTCTTAAAAAACTGGAAATAGAACTGCCATATGACCCAGCAATCCCACTTCTGGGCATACACACTGAGGAAACCAGATCTGAAAGAGACACGTGCACCCCAGTGTTCATCTGAGACTTACCAAGTCTTACCAAGTCTTGTACCAAGACCAAATCATGATTCTTTAAAAAAAAGAGGTGGGGAGCTCATTACACAACATATGAAAAGTATACCTATTAGTGTGAATTTGGATTTCCTGGTTAGGAAGCTTTATATCTTCCACAGTTTAACATTGTTAACTATAGTAATGACCCCAAATAAGTCCTACACCACTAAGAGAACTATTTCTATATTCCTTTACATGAAAGGCTTACTTTTCTATTCTATATTTGTCCCATGTCTGTCTCCCTGTGGACTGTTTTAAAAATAAGTCCCTGGATTCATAAATACATGCTCAACTGAGTCAGAGTTTGATGACATCCTGAGAAAACTCCCTAGTGGGTAGCGCTACAACTCCCATCTCTCCCTCTTCTTCAGAACTATCATGTTAATAGCAAATTAATCCTGAAAGCTTATAAAAATCTCTTGATTTTCATGAGAGCCTCAAACACATTTAGAACATGATTGAGTAATATTTGATAAGTAAGTAATGCAAAGAGGATTGCTGGAAATATTGGGATAAATTATTTTAAAAGTTAAACTCATACTAGAAGTAATATACTAGTGTCAGTCATCCAAAAACAATTATGATGAAATATCACAATCTGAAACATTTGACTTAAAACCTCGAATAGCCAAAGTAATCTTGAGAAAGAAGAATGGAACTGGAGGAATCAACCTGCCTGACTTCAGACTCTACTACAAAGCCACAGTCATCAAGACAGCATGGTACTGGCTCAAAGACAGAAATATAGATCAATGGAACAGAATAGAAAGCCCAGAGATAAATCCATGAACCTATGGACACCTTATCTTTGACAAAGGAGGCAAAGATATACAATGGAAAAAAGACAACCTCTTTAACAAGTGGTGCTGGGAAAACTGGTCAACCACTTGTAAAAGCATGAAACTAGAACACTTTCTAACACCATACACAAAAATAAACTCAAAATGGATAAAAGATCTAAATGTAAGACCAGAAACTATAAAACTCCTAGAGGAGAACATAGGAAAAACACTCTCCGACATAAATCACAGCAAGATCCTCTATGACCCACCTCCCAGAATATTGGAAATAAAAGCAAAACTAAACAAATGGGACCTAATGAAACTTCAAAGCTTTTGCACAACAAAGGAAACTATAAGTAAGGTGAAAAGACAGCCCTCAGATTGGGAGAAAATAATAGCAAATGAAGAAACAGACAAAGGATTAATCTCAAAAATATACAAGCAACTCCTGCAGCTCAAGTCCAGAAAAATAAATGACCCAATCAAAAAATGGGCCAAAGAACTAAACAGACATTTCTCCAAAGAAGACATACAGATGGCTAACAAACACATGAAAAAGATGCTCAACATCACTCATTATCAGAGAAATGCAAATCAAAACCACAATGAGGTACCATTACACGCCAGTCAGGATGGCTGCTATCCAAAAGTCTACAAGCAATAAATGCTGGAGAGGGTGTGGAGAAAAGGGAACCCTCTTACACTGTTGTTGGGAATGCAAACTAGTACAGCCACTATGGAAAACAGTGTGGAGATTTCTTAAAAAACTGGAATTAGAACTGCCATATGACCCAGCAATCCCACTTCTGGGCATACACACTGAGGAAACCAGATCTGAAAGAGACACGTGCACCCCAATGTTCATCGCAGCACTGTTTATAATAGCCAGGACATGGAAGCAACCTAGATGCCCATCAGCAGACGAACAGATAAGGAAGCTATGGTACATATACATAATGGAATATTACTCAGCCATTAAAAAGAATTCATTTGAATCAGTTCTAATGAGATGGATGAAACTGGAGCCCATTATACAGAGTGAAGTAAGCCAGAAAGATGAAGACCAATACAGTATACTAACACATATATATGGAATTTAGAAAGATGGTAATGATAACCCTATATGCAAAACAGAAAAAGAGACACAGAAGTCTAGAACAGACTTTTAGACTCTGTGGGAGAAGGTGAGGGTGGGATGTTTCGAAAGAACAGCATGTATATTATCTATAGTGAAACAGATCACCAGCCCAGGTGGGATGCATGAGACCAGTGCTCGGGCCTGGTGCACTGGGAAGACCCAGAGGGAGCGGGTAGAGAGGGAGGTGGGAGGGGGGATCGGGATGGGGAATACATGTAACTCCATGGCTGATTCATGTCAATGTATGACAAAACCCACTGAAATGTTGTGAAGTAATTAGCCTCCAACTAAAAAAAATAAAAGCCACAGAAGTAGCAAAAAATGAACAGCATCCAGCATGAATTTTTAGATTAGCTGCTTCATTTTCATATTGTATTGTTTAATGAAAATTAGCAAAATCTTGGAGAGTTTGATTAACACTTTTTCAAATATTATGTCTAAATGTTTCACAATTCTCGATTAGCAGAATTATCTTTCCCCCAGTTTGAAAAACAAGAGGATGTTTTAAGCATTGTAAGGAAAAAACTAAGTTATGGGGAAATATGTCCTAAACATTAAAAAATTAAGAATTTGAGCATTGTTGATCCTCAGTTGCACAGTGGTGTCCAACTCTTTGTGACCCCATGAACTGCAGCATGCCAGGCTTCCCTGTCCATCACCAACTCCCAGGGCTTGCTCAAACTCATATCCATTGAGTCAGTGATGCCATCCAACCATCTCTTCATCTATGGTCCCCTTCTCCTCCTGCCTTCAATCTTTCCCAGTCTCAGGGTCTTTTCTAATAAGTCAGCTCTTCACATTAAGTGGCCAAAGTATTGAAGCTTCAGTTCAGCATCAGTCCTTCCAATGAATATTCAGGATTGATTTCCTTCAGGATTGGCTGGTTTGATCTCCTTGTAGTCCATGGAACTCTCAAGAATCTTCTCCAACACCACAGTTCAAAAGCATCAGTTCTTCAGCACTCAGCCTTCTTTATACGGTCCAATCTCACATCCATACTTGACTACTGGAAAAATCATAGCTTTGAGTGTACAGACCTTTGTTGGCAAAGTAATGTCTGTTTTTTAATATGTTGTCTAGGTTTTTCATACCTTTTCTTCCAAGGAGCAAGCATCTTTTAATTTCATGGCTGCAGTCACCATCTGTAGTGATTTTGGAGCCCCCAAAAATAAAGTCTGTCACTATTTCCATTGTTTCCCCATCTATTTGCCATGAAGTGATGGGACCAGATGCCATGATCTTCATTTTTTGAATGTTGAGTTTTAAGTGAGCTTTTCCACTCTCCTCTTTTACCTTCATCAAGAGGCTCTTTAATTTCTCTTTGCTTTCTGCTGTAAGAGTGGAGTCATCTGCATATCTATGTATTGCTATTTCTCACAGCAGTCTTGATTCCAGCTTGTGTTTCATCCAGCCCAGCATTTCACATGATGTACTCTGCATATAAAGTTAAATAAGAAGGGTGACAATATACAGCCTTGACATATTCCTTTCCCAATTTTGAACCAGTCCATTGTTCCATGTCCGGTTTTAACTGTTGCTTCTTGACCTGCATATAGGCTTCTCAGGAGGCAGATAAAGTAGTCTGGTATTCTCATCTCTTCCAGTTTGTTGTGATCCACACAGTCAAAGACTTTAGCCTAGTCAATGAAGCAGACATGAAATGTTTTTCTGGAACTGTCTTGCTTTTTCTGTGATCCAACAGATATTGGCAATTTGATCTCTGGTTCCTCTGACTTTTCTAAATCCAGCTTGAACATCTGCAAGTTCTCAGTTCAGGGTTCACATACTGTTGAAGCCTAACTTGGAGGATTTTGAGCATTACTTTGCTAGTGTGTGAGATGAGTACAACTGTACAGTAGTTTGAGCATTCTTTGGTGTTGCCTTTCTTTGGGATTGGAATGAAAACTGACTTTTTCCAGTCCTGTGGCCACTGCTGAGTTTTCCAAATTTGCTGGCATATTGAGTACAGAACTTTCACAGAATCATATTTTAGGATTTGAAATAGCTCAGCTGGAATTCCATCACCTTCACTAGCTTTTTTCTGCAGTGATGCTTCCTAAGGCCCACTTGACTTTGCATTCCAGGATGCCTGGCTCTAGGTGAGTGATCACACCATCATAGTTATCTGGGTCATTAGGATCTCTTTTGTATAGTTCTTCTGTGTATTCTTGCCACTTCTTCTTAATATCTTCTGCTTGTGTTAGGTCCATATTATTTCTGTCCTTTATTGTGCCCATCTTTGCATGAAATGTTCCCTTGGTATCTCTAATTTTCTTGAAGAGATCTCTAGTCTTTCATGTTCTATTGTTTTCCTCTAGTTCTTTGCATTGATCATTTAGGAAGGCTTTCTTATCTCTCCTGTTCTTTGCAACTCTGCATTCAGATCACTATATCTTTCATTTTCTTCTTTGCCTTTTGCTTCTCTTCTTTTCTCAGCTATTTGTAAGGCCTCCTCAGATAACCATTTTCCCTTTTTGCACTACTTCTCTTGGGGATGGTTGCAATCACTGCCTACTGTACAGTGTTATGAGCCTCTGTCCATACTTCTTCAGGCAGTCTGTCTATCAGATCTAATCCCTTGAATCTGTGACTTCCACTGTATAATCATAAGGGATTTGATTTAGGTCATACCTGAATGGTCTAGTGGTTTTCCCTACTTTTTTAAATTTAAGTCTTAATTTGGCAATAAGGAGTTCATGATCTGAGCCACAGTCAGCTCCTGGTCTTGTTTTGGTTAACTATATTCAGCTTCTCCATCTTTGGCTGCCAAAAAAAGTAATCAATCTGATTTCTGTCTTGACCATCTTTTGATGTCCGTGTGTATAATCATATCTTGTGTTGGAAGATGTTTGCCATGACCAGTGTGTTCTCTTGGCAAAACTGTTAGCCTTTGCCCTGCTTCATTTTGTAGTCCAAGGCCAAACCTGCCTTATATTTGAAGCATATACAATATGTGATTCTTTTTAAAATTCATAGAATGTATAATTTATTCAAATGAAAAATTATCAAACTCTTTTAATTCAAGTACACACTCTCCTTACATTCACACAGATGTCAAAATTAAAGTTCTCAATTTGTATACATATATAACCTTCTTTCTCCTGATAGAAAACATTAAGAATAAAATTGATAAAAAGCTTGAAAAATCACAATTCTAAAGTGAATCTTGGAGATTATCTTTACCAAACCTATTATGTTACAGTTGAGATATTCTAGATCCAAATGTACAACTCCTCCAAGAGCATACTGTTAATTAGGTACGTAGATAAGACCAGAGCTCAGTTCTCCCAAATCGCGTGCTTTTCTATTAATCATAGTACCTCTCAGAAAATAAGGGTCAGGGGCAGCTTGTGTAAGGAAAATGGTATGTATACACCTCCCACCTACATTAAGAGTAGCCTGGCCACTCACATACAGATTCCATATTAATGGACTCCTGATATGCAGTTATTTTGCTATGTATTATAATTCACTCATTCCATCTTAATTACACTGCTGTCTAATAATTGTTGTTGTTTAGTCACTAAGTCCTGTCCAACTCTTTTGCAACTCCACAGACAGTAGCCCCCTAGGTGCCTCTGTCCATAGGATTTCCCAGGCAAGAATACTGGAGTGGGTTGCCATTTCCTTCTCCAGCTGTCTAATAGTCTTATTTAATATTTCTAAACTCCTAATTAAACCCACTAAACCAGTGGTTCTCAACCAGGAACCATATTGCATCCCTACCCATAAGACATTTGGCAGTGTGTGGAGACATTTTTGTTACAACTGCAGAAAAGAGAGAGTTGCAAGTGGTGTCTATTGTATGGAGACCACTGATGCTGCTAAACATCCTATCAGTCGGGTTTCTGTATTTAAATTAGGAAAGGGAAGCTCTCTCTACCTAGGCCAGCCTAAAGGAAAGATGATCCTGAAACAAAATCAAGACTGCATTTTCATAAAGGCAAAATCTAACATGCTGAGGTTTAAGGACATACACTTACCAGTATTTTTCAAGTTTAATGAAAAAGAATGTTACTTTTGAAGGATCATATGGTATTAAATGGAGAGGGAATTTATTTTCAAAGGTAGTGCTTTCACTATAGCCAAATAACATCCATAATTATTCACATTATTTGATTTATCTTATAGGAAATTAACATAGACAATTGTAGTTTTATTATAAACTGTATGATAACATTCTTTACATACTTATTTACATAATATCTAGAGAAAGTGAGTCACTTTTCCTTAGTAGTGGGTTAGGTAAAAGAATGAAACTAATAAATATTTTATTGTTGGAATAATAATTTGTTTTACTTGGCCTTATTCTGTGCACTTATTTCATTGGGGTTGTCCTGCCCTGTCTTGTTTAGTTTGAATTTATTTCATTTTGTCATATTTGTGGTGATCTGAGTTGTTCTAGATAACAAGCTCAGTAAAAATATTTTCTTCTTTCTATGACAAAAAGCTTTTTCAAAGATAAGATAGATATTTTGTACTAAACCTTCAGTGCAATTTTCCAAATGTCAGAAATATGCTAAGTAGGGTAAAAAGTTTATTTTTACAATGTTGATCCAAAATGGAGAAACTTACACAGCCAGCTTCACTCTGAGCCTCTGTATATTTAAAAGGCTATGTGCAACATAAAACTTCTCTAACTTATCATGCAGCTTCTGGGGTAAAAGTTTTATGCATTTTCTGCTTTAAATTGTAATCATAAACCATGCAAACTAAGAAATGTCCAGCAGACATGGTGTTGGAGTCCTCTATCCTTTTTAAGTTACTACGTGTTCTTTGTTCTTCTTGTCACAGTATATTTAGAATTGACAGTTTTGGCATAAAAGATACTTAATCAAGCATAGTATCAAGATTACCCAAAACTCAGTTGAGGATAAATTTTGCTTTGTCATCTTTTAACCATAACCTGAATTTGAATCAATGTAGTTTTAACATTCAGTTGACCATCAAGTAAGTTAAATTTTGAGCGTTCTTTACAGTGATTACTATTGTTCATTTTGAAAAATGTCAGCATAACTTTTCATATTTTACTATATACCAAACTATATTAGTTTAGAAAATAGAATAGTTAAATGTTTAACTATTTTTAATTTCTAAACTAATACTAGTTAATTTTAACATCATTCATTTGTTAACTATCTTTGAATACCTGCTGTGTATCAGGCAGTGTTCCTGTTCTAGAAAATTAAAGGGTGGTCACCTCTTGATGAAAGTGAAAGAGGAGAGTGGAAAAGTTGGCTTAAAGCTCAACATTCAGAAAGATCATGGCATCTGGTCCCATCACTTCATGGGAAATAGATGGGGAAATAATGGAAGCAGTGTCAGACTTTATTTTTCTGGGCTCCAAAATCACTGCAGATGGTGACTGCAGCCATGAAATTAAAAGACGCTTACTCCTTGGAAGGAAAGTTATGACCAACCTAGATGCATATTTAAAAGCAGAGACATTACTTTGCCAACAAAGGTCCGTCTAGTCAAGGCTATGGTTTTTCCAGTGGTCATGTATGGATGTGAGAGTTGGACTGTAAAGAAAGCTGAGAGCCGAAAAATTGATGCTTTTGAACTATGGTGTTAGAGAAGACTCTTGAGAGTCCCATGGATTGCAAGATCCAACCAGTCCATCCTAAAGGAGATCAGTCCTGGGTGTTCATTGGAAGGACTGATGCTGAAGCTGAAACTCCAATACTTTGGCCACCTCATGCAAAGAGTTGACTCATTGGAAAAGACCCTGATTCTGGGAGGGATTGGGGCAGGAGGAGAAGGGGACAGAGGATGAGATGGCTGGATGGCATTACCGAAAGCTGAGCATAGAAGAATTGATACTTTTGAACTGTGGTAGTCCCTTGGGCTGAACTGAACTGAAGACACTTTTAAAGGTCCACAGGAATGCCTAAGTGGTTAGTTGAACAGGAGGAAGGTGTCAAGGTGGGTAGAGAGTTTTAAGCAAGTATTGGAAGAGGAATGGGGATTAAATAGAAAAGGGAAGGAGGAGCATTCCTGATCAAGGAAATAGTATATGCAAAAGAATGCATGTGTGATAGAACTTGGATTATTCAGAGATCCACAAGAAGCTGGTTAGAGATGGAGTGAAGGATGTGTTGAGGAGAGTAAGTGGAAATAAGTTCCAGAAAAAATAAGTTCTTGAAAAGGCAGGGGTGCACATTGACTAAGAACATGTACTTTTGTATTTAACTGATAAGAAATTTATACTTTATTCACTAAGCAGTAAAAAGCCATTGGATGATTTTAATTAAACAATAATATATTTAGATTTCTATTTTATAAGTAGAATGTAGTTAGCATAGTAGAAAGGAAAAAGTCAGGAAGTCAAATTAGTCACATGATCTTAGCTAGGGCTTCTATACCTAATTGCCATGGGCTAGATGGCTTAAACAGCAAACGTTATTTTTCATTGTTCTGGAGACTGGGAGATCCAAGATCACGGTGCTAACAGATTCAATGTCCAGTGGAGGTTCTCCACCTGGTTTGCAGATAGCTGCCTTCTTACTACAGCCTCACATGTAGAGAAAGATCATCTCTCCATTTTATCTCTTTATAAGGGCACTGCAATTCAGAGGCTCCACATGATTTAATTAGCTCCACAAGACCCCTACCTTTAAATATCATCACATTGGAGACTAGGGCTTCAGTGTATGAATGTAGGAGGAGACACAAACATAGTCCATAGTGTGATCAGCACTAAACCAGGACATTTACTGTAAGGATGGAGTGGTAGTCTTTGGGAAAGATTTGGGGATCAGATCAAGAGTAGTAGGTTATAGTTAGATGTTGAAGGAAAAGGAGATGTCTAAGGATGCTGGACTTCCTGGTGGCTCAGACAAGTAAAGAATCTGCCTGCAATGCAGGAGACCCAGGTTCAATTCCTGGGTTGGGAAGATCCCCTGGAGAAGGGAATGACTAACCACTCCAGTATTCTTGTCTGGAGAATTCCATTGACAGATGAGCCTGGTGGGCTATAGTCCATGGGGTCGCAAAGAGTCAGACATGAATGAACGACTAACACTTTCACTTTTTCACAAGAACATTGAAGTTCCTTTTTTTACCATTAGGTGAATGGTAGATAGAAATAACAGGGAAAATGTAGTTGTAATTAACATTTTTAAATTTTACATTTCTCAGTTTAATAAGTTTGGTTTCTAGTAGTATCAACAAAACATGAGAGTATATATACAGCTTGTTCATGAATGTGGGTGATAGCTGAATTCAAGAACATACAACCTCAAAATACTAAAATAACTTTGAATCTTATCACTTGCCTCATACAAAAAGGCAATGATAGCAGTTGAATCTTAGTAGTTTTGTTTATACCAAACCAAAATTATAATGTATACATATTGTGTTTTGTCTCCATTTCTCCTAGGGTCCCCAAGGACCAAGAGGTCAACCAGGGCCTCCAGTGAGTTTATTTACATGTATATCTGTTTACCATTGATACTTATGTGCCTGTTTGGTTTGAGATATCTACTAAGTACTTAATTTTTTTTTTTTTTTTGTATTATAGGGTCCACCTGGAGCACCAGGCCCAAGAGTAAGTCTTCTTGATTTTGTTCGTTTTACCTTAGTATAATTTTTTTAAGCTTCTTGTATTAACTCTCTGTTAAAGGTATCCCTTTTGCCTACCTCTGTTCTTTTTGTTAATCTGATATAGAGTCTTTGCAACTCTAATAGAACTTTAAATCTGGGCTTCAGACTTTTTGTCTATAACATAGGATGGTATATCTTACTTTTTTTGGATGGATTTGAGTTTTAAATAAGTAAAGTGCTCAGCACAATGTCTGACACAATTTATACTCACAAAATAAGAACTCCCTCCATTTCCTCCAGTTTCAGAATCCTTGCTCTCCTTCTTCAAATGTTCTTTTTTTGCCAACCAGAGTTCTCCACATTTTTAAGCTTTACATGAATGCTTCTCAGCTGCTGGTGGCTGTGGAAGCCCTCGGACTTCTCATGTATCAGTATTTGCTCGTGATTTTTTATAACCCCAAACTTGCTACTCCTATCTTTGAGGCAATACTTCTGTTGATTCATTATCAGCTATCATCTCCTGGCCTCAATGTTTCAGATTTATTTCTGTTATGTCTTGTATGCACTGTCTTACTTGGTAATATCTTTGTTTTCCCACTTATTACAAGAGGTCTCCTATCTTCAACCTCACCCATGCCCCATTCCTACAGAATTCTGGTCAAATGCAGCAGTCTTTTGTCTGATTTCCTGCCTAACCAAGATTCACTAATGGCTACACAGTTCAGACAAATGGCCAGTCCCATGCCTTCCAAGTCTTGTTTACATGCTTCTCTGCTTTGGATCTTTGAAATTTATGGCTGGTGGATCACTGCAGTTCACTCCCAGCAGGTCAGGAACTCTTCGTTCCCCTCAGCTCTTCATCAGGACAAGGAAAAACTTTCAAGCAAAGTGCCACAGGAAGATTGTCTCCTTGGAAACAAGAGATCTATTTCTCTAAGATTCTTTTAAAAAAATTATTCCCCCTTTCTGTCTGATGAGGATTGAAACCTTACTTACTTGGGATGAACATCAGTGCAAATGTCTTTTTTAAAAAAATCTTTACTTCCACTTCTCTGTTCTTCCTTTCTTCCTCGATCGTCACAATGCATGGGTTAGAAAAGCTCTGATCAGTTGCCTTCTCACTTTATAATGACTTTGATATATCATAGGGGCCTTCCTAATAAAGAACAAATTGTAGAAAGATCATACATCATTGGTAAATTAAAGGTGTTTAGTGAAAATGTTTACATTAAAGTGCCAGATTTGGGGTCACCATTTCCCTCTCTCATTTGGAAAATCCATGTGTTCCTATACAGCCAAAATGAATTAGGACTTGTGAGAGATTTTTGCTCTGAGAAAAATGTGGATAAGAATATGTAACTTTGAGGAATTAGTAAGAGTATTAAATGAAAAAATATGTGTGCTATATACTGTGTAGTTACCTTAGCTTTGGTTTTATCTCCAAGAAATCATGCCAAATCCAATATCATGAAGCATTTCCCATATATTTTCTTCTAAGAGTTTTAGCTCTTACCTTTAATTATCTGACCCATTTTGAGTTAATTTTTGTTTATAAGTAAGAGTCTAACTTCATTGGGTTTCATGAGGATATGAAAATTTGCCAGCACTATTTGTTGACAGACTGTTCTTTATAGGGAATGGCCTTGACACCTTTCTCAAAAACTATTTAACCATATGTGTAAGGGTTTATTCCTGCACTCTATTCCACTGGTCTATGTGTCTATCTGTATGCCAGTACCACACTGTTTTGATTATTGTTAACTTTGTAGTAAGTTTTTTTTTTTTTTTTTTTCCAATTATTTTCATTAGTTGGAGGCTAATTACTTCGCAACATTGCAGTGGGTTTTGTCATACATTGACATGAATCAGCCATGGAGTTACATGTATTCCCCATCCCGATCCCCCCTCCCACCTCCCCCCCCACCCGATTCCCCTGGGTCCTCCCAGTGCACCTGAAATTGAACTACGAAACCCCCAACTTTGTTGTCCCTCTTCAAAATTGTTTGGGATATATACTCTATTTTATAGTTACTAGTATAGTTATCTTTACCAGTGATATTTATTTCTTCATGTGGATTCAAACTTCTGTCTTGTATCCTTTATTTCTGTCCAAAGGACTCTCTTTATTGTTTTTCTAGGAAAGGTTTTCTAGTGATAAATTACCTCAGCGCTTGTTTATATGGGCATGTCAATTTTTCCTTCATCTTGAAGGATAGTTTTACTGGATATAGAAATCTTGATTGACAGTCTTTTTCTTTCAGCACTCCAAATATGTCATCCTACTGCCTTCTCACCTTTATGGTTTTTGATGAAAAATCCCATCCCTTAGATATGATGAGTCTCTTCTCTCTGCATTCAAGATTCTCTGTTTTTAGCTTTCAACAGTTTGATTATGACGTGTTTAGGGGAATTCACTGAGCTTCTTGGATGCAGAGATTAATATTTTTCATCAAATCTGGGGCATTTTCAGCAATTATTTCTTGAAATATTCTTTCTGCCCCCTTTTTTCTGAGACTCCCATCATGCATACATTGGTATATTTTATGGTGTCTGTAGGTCTATGAGTCTATTCCTTTTCTGTGTTAATTTTTCTTTTTACTCCTCTGACTGGATAATCTCAATAAACTGTTTTCAAGCTCACTGATTCTTTGTTGTCTACTGAAATCTACAGTTGAGCCTCTCAAGTAAATTTTGATTTCAGTTACTATTAACTTTCAACTGCAAAATTTATACTTGGTTCTTTTCTATAATTTCTATCTCCTTACATTTTTTATTTGGTAAGACATTTCTTCATGCTTTAGTTCTGTAGACATGATTTCCTTTAGTTCTTTGAATATATCTAAAATAGCGAATCAAAGTTTTGTCTACTACATTCAACACGTGGGCTTCTGCAGGGACAATTTCCATTGATTGCTTGATTTTTCCCATGTATAGGAGTCACACTTTAATGTTACTAGGCATGGTCTGTCACTTTTTCTTGAAAACTGGACATTTTAAATAACATAGAGTGGCATCTCTGAAAGTCAGATTCTTCACCCCAACCTTAGTGTTTAGTATTGTTATTTGTTGTTTTTGTTATTTAGTGACTTTTCCTAATAAAGCCTGTATTCTTTGACATATGGGAACACTGAGGTCTCTATTCAGTTAGTTTAGTGGTCAGCTAAGGATTGAAGAGAGGTTTCCTTAAATGCCAGAACCAATGTTTCCCAGTTTTTGCCAAGGATCTCTATGAGCATGTTGGAGCATCCCTTCAGTTCTCAGCCAGGCAATTGACAACTGTACCCAAGTCTTAACTTCCTATTTTCACAGAACCTGAAGATGAGCCAGAGAAGAGAGCTTAGGACCTTCTTCTGTTTTCCTGATAATGTGCCCAGCCTTATGCTTTTCCAGGAATATGTCAGACCAGAGCATTTCAGAATTTCTAAGGACATCTCATTCCCTGATTTTTCCTGTTTGCCCCAACTGTTTTCTAATGTTTCCAGCAGCCACAAAGCTAAACAATTCCATCTAAATTTTTTTTTTTAATATTCCTTAGGAAAGACTTTCTGCACTGAGTGAGCTCTGAGTCAGGTAAAATAAAGATAGTCTTACAAGTGGTATCTTTAAGGGAACCACCAGAAAGGTCAAATAACAACATTTCACTGGAAAGGAGGCTTTGAAGCATCTCAGCCCCATTCTGCTCCCTCCTGTGGTTTCCAGGCTTCTTCTTTTCACTGCAATTGCAGGCTGTTGGTTTTCAAGGCTACCACAGAGCTGGAAAGAGAAGCATGGGAATAGGGCAAATTAAAGCTTTACAGAGCTCACTGCCCTTCCTGAAAATCAACTATTTTTCTGAAGTGAATGCTCCCCAGATTTACAGCAAGCATTTTGTTAATTTCTGTAATCCTGAAATACTTCATTCTGACATTCTTTTTTTCCAGTTTTCTCATTGCTTTTATAGAAGAGAGAATTCTGGGAGGTCATTATTCCACCATTTTTCCTGTCTCCTAAGTCTCTGATCTTCAGCACACATTTTTTAAATATTCTCTGTGATGAAATGGAAGAGCATATAAATCAGTTCTGCTGCATTGAAGTACAATGGTTGACTCAAAAGTGCTTGTGGAATCCAGTTGCAAGCTGAACTAGCTGCTTTTTTCATGGAACACCATTTTTACTTGTCAGGATGACAGTTGTTTAAACATGAGTATTTGGCAGATATTTTCTTGAAAATGAATTAAGTGAGCCTGTCATTTTAAGGAGAAAAACTGACAACTTGATACCAATAATAAATTTCAAGCAACAATAACAATTGAAAGCTTGTATCTATTACAAGTTTGACAACTTCCCAATAGTTCTGTTTTTCTGATGGGATTGGTGATGATGTTAATGAATGTAATCTTTTGATACAACATAATGAAATGTGTATTTGGAAGGACTGCATTATTTCATTAACCATTTTTCCAAGTAATTGAATCATGAATTTTTTTAAAAAATCATGATTTTTAACAAAGTAGGTAAATGGTTTTTTTTAGAATCCATCTTTTAAGTTTGATAGATTAATAGATTTTAATATGAGTATAAATTTTATAAATAAGTTTTCAGACTTCACATTTCAACTAACCCTTACTTAACTCACTCCCATTTGTCAAGTTGTGGTATAATATCAAAGAAGAATATCCACAATTATTTGAAAAGGCTACTAAAATATTTTCTTGCCAACTGCATATCTTCTTTAAGGCCAGATTTTCTTCATATAGTTCATAGAGTTCTTCATATAGTTCAGCTAAAATAACATTTTAACAGATCGAAGATAGAAGCAAATATGAGAATCTAGCTATTTCCTATTAATTCAGACATTAAAGAGAATACATAAGGATAAAACAGTGCCACTCTTCTTACAAATTTTTTAGTTTTTAAAAGTTAATTTTTCATTAAAATATTTAATTAACATGTAACATGTTTATTTAAAGGTAATTAACAGTTTTAAATTTTATATTTTAATTCATACTATGGTAAATATCAAAAGCTATAATTTACATAAATAAAAGTTCTTTAAAGCCCTTAATAATATTTAAAAGTACAACAGAGTCCTGAGTCAGAAGAGCCTGAGAACTGCTTATTCCTAGCTTTTCTATGATCAAAGCTCTAATGACAAATAAAGGTGACTGTTGTTTCCTACTTAATTCAATTGCCCATATTTAGTGCCAACATTTTTTTGTGACCCATGTCCAAAATCTGCCAATTCTCACAAACATGATGGTCAGAATTAACGTGCACAGAATTTTTAATGCTAAAGCCTTTCTTCTTGAGTAGGCCATGCTTCTCTATCTCCAGGCCTTTGTGTTGGCACCTCTGCCTAGAAAACTCTCCCACCCATTCTCCTAACAATTCATATTTATTCTTCAGATCCCAGTTCAAATATCACTACCTCTAGGAAGCCTATGCAGATCTATTCCTTCCAAGTCTCTTATATCCTCCAGATTTGATTAAATAAGACTCTATAATTTCTCTTATAGGTCCATGCACTTTTCTTTAATAGCACATATCCCAATTTGTAAATGTGTTATTTTTTAGATTATTTGATTGATGCCTTTATCGACCTCTAAACTTTAGCTCTACAAGGGCAAGGTTGTTTTGTTTTGTATTATTTGCTTACCATTTTATCCTCAATATGTGTTTGGCAGCATACATATGCAGAATGAGTCAAATATTTTCCAACATGAAAACCACATGTTGAGGCAAGGATGAGTATATTTTGTTGATTGTCCCATCATTTTAAATAGTTTTCCAAATTATCAACCATGAGTTATGAGAGATGTTGAAGAGTTTCTATTATATGGAATGCAAGTAAAAAGATATATCAGCAGTACAATCATTCTGAAAGAAATCAGATGCTTGATTTGCTCACATATGCCATTTCACAGAATTTTCTCCCAACTTATGCTTCTTAGTTTCCAAGCTTTTTAAAAAATAAAATATGAAGAGACTTTTTACTAATGGTTATTCTGGGTCTTTCTCTAAAAATAACTTTTAGTAAATGCTGGAGGACATTGTATTCATGTTGTATTATTTCTTTTGGGACTAATGACACATTTTCCAACTTCAGAAATTGTTTTTAAGACCGCAGAAGTATCAGATTAAACTAATGTGGTGACTACCTCAGGACAGTAATATTTTATTCTATTTTTCTTCCAAGAATGTAACTGTTAAAAATTACTACAGTTATTTATTCTTCACTTTACAATTTATTAATGGCGGGGATCATATTTCATCCTTCTTCCATGTGAGTAACTTTTGTGTATGTTTTCAGGCAGCAGAGACAGTTTTTCATTTGCGAACTCTGGACTTTGGTCCTATTTTAATTAGGAGACTTGAAATTTGGATGAAGGCAGCATATTGTCCTTTCAGATAGCTAGGCAATATTTGTGAGATCAGTCTAACCATAAGAGTTACAAACCCCTTTCAGATAATAAGTCTAGTATGCTTTAACAGCAGTGCTTTCAGAATTTATAGCCTTTACTTTAGAGAACTCAGTGTTAATATTATTGCTAATCTCAAATGGTTTTGTTTTACACAGAAACAAATGGATATCAATGCTGCTATTCAAGCCTTGATTGAATCACATACTGCCCTACAGATGGAGGTAATATATCTGCCTTTATTTACATTGGCACACTCAATCTACAAATTAAACAGAAATATTTTTTCAGAGGCCAAAATGTGACTTTATCTCAAGGCCTGTATTTACAAGAGATTAAAAGTAATGAAACAATTTTTAAGGACAAAGAAAACAATTTTAATAAACAGAAAAACATGCATAAGATTTTTAAGGAAAACTTTTAAAACAAAAATATCGTCAAAGGATTTTCAAAATAAGAATTTGGTATTACAGAAGACATTAGTTAAATGAAGTTAGCCATTTCTTAAAATGGCATCTATCATCACTATTCATTTTTCTTAACCTCTATTTATTCATTATATATAGGTTTTTTTTTTTAATTATGCAGTAGGGATAGTAATTGTTAAGTTTTATGTCAGCTTGAAAAGTAAACTTTTGAGTGTGAATTTAAGCTCTTGTTAGGATCAAGATTAACAAAACACAAATAATGCTTATAGTTAAATATAAACTGTTCTTTACATCCTACTCTCAATTCACTGAACACAACAGGAGTACACTTTTCTTCTGTCTTGATCTTTGTTGATCACTTGGGTTACATACTGGTAATGACTACTCTATGCTTCTTTGCTAATATGATTTTCATGATGACTTGGCAGAGCTACCAGAATACTGAAGTGACTTTAATTAACCACAGTGCAGAGATCTTCAAAACCTTGAACTATCTTAGCAATTTACTACACAGCATCAAGCATCCTCTTGGCACACGAGATAATCCAGCACAAATCTGCAAAGATTTGCTTAACTGTGAACACAAAGTATCAGACGGTAAGTTATTGGTTTCCTTAAACTGTGATATTTCATTTCATCATTTCAGTGTGTTTGAGATTTCGAGTGTATTTATGCCAAATCTTATCATTTTTGATGAGACCCTGGCAGAGGCATTTTAAGGTCATCAAGAACCAAATATGTACTTCTGTAGGTAAATATGGTTTCTGATATCACAGTATTCTTTTTTAAGGTTTTGCTTTATAAAGATCTTCTACTACAAAATCTGACATATCCCCAGATTTTCTTACCCCATCTATGTCACCTGCTTATACTCTGTGCTTGGAATTCATGTTAAAAATAAAAATAGAAAAGGTTAACTTTTGAACTAACAGACAATATTATCTGTCAGGACCACCAGAGTTGGCAACATGAAGAAAGAGATCATAGTTCCCCCCTCTACTACACTCCCTAAAATAAATTTTTACATAAAATGGAATTTAAATGCCCCATTTTGGAATTTGACTGTAAAGATGGAGGCTTGTCATGCTTGGAATCTTCTCATCCTCACATTGATACCTCAAAATCCATTAGCCAGAGTTGCAAAAATAGAGCCATCAAGCAAAAGGTTTAAAGCAAGTGGAGGAGCCACTACTATCTGATGATCAACAGGGAAACCCTGTCTGCTACAATATGTCATTTAATTTTAATTTTGATGGGGCCTATATAGTCAGCTATACAATGTGAGTAGTTATTTTTGATAAAAACTCTAGTCCTAACATACAATGATACATATGCTGACTTGAAAATAAGTTATTTAATTCTGTAGGATGGACAGTAAGTTCATATTTTATTTTTATACACTTGTGTTTACATACAGATATACATGTCTTAATACATATTTGTCCAGAAGCATCTTCCATTCTAGAGGTGTAGCAAAAATATTTATTATATTTATATTAATAAAATACTTCTATAGATGTTTCCTGCCTTAGATTATCACAAAAACAATATTTCTAGTTATAGCTGCCCTTCGTAATAAAATTTGACTCTTTCCTATATTTGAGGGCATAAAAATGTAATTCTATAGAACTGAAAGGAACAAAGACATTATAGGACATACCAATTACTAAAATCTAATTCAAGATCTACCTTCCTTATAGGAGAAATAGCTAACTTGTGTGGCTTGCAAGGTATCAGGAAAGTATTTATGCCCAAAAATGCTTTCATCACTAGGAGATTTTAAGTGCAGTAGAAAAACACAAAACAACACGGAAGGAGGGGGGAAATATGATAGAAAGTAGGGTTGGGGGTGAAGTTTTAAATAGAGTAGGTAGATGAATAATCTCTGAGAAAGTGGCATTTGAGCAATATCTAGAGGAGGTAAGGGAAGAAGCCACAAGAAATCTGAGGGAAAGAGCTTTCCAGGAAGAAAGAACAAATGCAAAGACCCTGAACCTGTATTTAGCATGTCCTAATTAGCAAGAAGGTTAAGGTGACTGGAAGAGGGCATAAGGAGAAGAATGGTAGGAAATGAAGTCAGAAAGATGTCAAGAAACCAGATTATATAGGACATTATAGACTAATCAAAAGACTCTAGCTCTTACTCTAAATAGGATGGAAAACTTTGGAAGAGTTAGAGCAAAGGAATGACAAGACTTGACTTAAATTTTGAAATGTTACTCTCGGTGATGTATTGCAAATATAATGAGGACAGGGTAGAAAAAGCCATTGAGAAAGCTACAAAATTTAATCCAGTAAAAGATGATGATGGTTTGGACTACAGTTAGTGGTGGGAAAGTGGTAAGAAATGGTCAAATCTTTGGATAAGCTTTAAAGTAGAGCCATCAGGGTTTTTTGTTGATAATTCAGAAATGGATTATAAAACAGAATGATAAAGAATGACTCTAAGAGCTTTGACTAAAGGACTAGAAGAGTGGAATTGCTGTCTATACAGATAGAGAAGCAGGTTTGGAATCAAGATGAGGAGTTCAGTTTTGGATGTATTTGAGATGTCTTTTAGACATTCAAGGAAGTATGTCAAGTAGGTAGTTTGCTATTCAGGAGAGAGGCCGTGGTTATGGATAAAATATATAAAGTAATTTGCATATAAATAACATCTAATGCCCTGAAACTCTCTAGGACTACCTAAAGAGTAGATTTTTTTAAAGTTCTAAAAACTGTGCCATAGAACTCTTCCATGTTTAGAGATCAGGGAGTTGAGGAGGAACTAGCAAGGAAAACTAAGAAGAAGCTATCACTGAGATAGGAGAAAAAGTAGATGAATGTGAAGAAAATGTTTGCCTGAAGAGGCAGGGATCTACTGGGTCAATGTCAAGTTAGGTGAAGGCTGGGAAAAGGCTACTAGATTTAGTAATGGGAAGTTCTTTGATGCTTTTCGCAAGAGCAATTTAGAGGAATGGTAGCAGTTAAAACTGTATCAGGTTTTAAGAGAAAATGGTGGAGCTGGAGAGTTTCCATTCTCAGTTATGAAGCAGGTACTTCAATTTGCCTAACTAAATTTTTAGAAGTTAAAAGCATAAAATACTGACAAAGTAGTAAGGATTTTGAAGAACACAGCAGAGATGGGCACACACTTACAGCTGCTTTTGCCCTGGGTGCATCCAGCAACTGAGCAGTGCAATAGGGGATCAAAGGTTGGAATCTGAAGCCCACAGATGGTGGGGATTCAGGCTTTCAAAGGGCTATAATCTGGGAGTAAAAACGATGGGATCAAAGAATTAATGCAGTCAGGACACTAGAGAGAATGAGCCAAAATGAGAAGAGAGGTGAAATCATGGACGAGATCTAGCTGTAGGTAATAAACCTAAAAAAAGCCTAGGGCATGGCCTTGGGAGTTAATGATGAAAGTACACAGAACAGAAGAAGCGTACAAAAAATTGGTGGGAAAGAGTCGGAGGAACTGAGTAGAGGTCAGAATATTACAAATATCAACCACATGGATGCAAAATCACCAATAACTAGGTTATAAAGAGCTAGCCAAAAGCTAAAATCAAAGAAATAAAGCTGATGATGGCAACAGGAACAGGTGACAGGCGATAGAGTGTGATGACAACAATTTTACCATGGAGTGTTCTCAGACTGAAAGCAGGGAGAATGGTCTGAAAGTGGCAACAAGGAGCAAGAAAGACCCCTTCCTGACTCAGGCACAATGCTGTAGAGGCTGTGGCAGAAAGGGCCTGCATGGAAGCAGTGTTCTCAGGAGAGAGCCAATTTTGAGTTCAAGCATTTAGGCCTACAAAAGATGTATTATGGTATAATGCTTATATCCTAAAAAAAATATGAAGCCCCCTACCAATTCACCAGTGAACAACAATGCCTGAGTTCAAAGCACTCCAACCCATACAAGAATGAGATCTTGCTTGATGGAAAACCTTTTATAAAGCATATGTTCGCTCACATAGTAGAGGAAACTGTTTCTTGAATGAGAGATGATAAGTCAAGATATATGTCGACCTCATTAGTTAAGGGACTTCCCTTGTGGCTCAGATGGTAAAGCGTCTGCCTACAATGCGGGAGACCTGGGAAGATCCCCTGGAGAAGGAAATGACAACCCACTCCAGTACTCTTGCCTGGAGAATCCCATGGATGGAGGATCCTGTTAAGCTACAGTCCATGGGGTCGCAAAGAGCCGGACACGACTGAGCAACTTCACTTCACATCACTTCATTAGTTAAGATTGTAAGCCTACATCAGATCCTGGTTTTTAAAAAGCTAGCTGTAATTTCTACAAACTACAAAATGTCCAACATTCTGAGGAAATCGGGGGGAAATAATGGGATACAGAGGTGATATTAGGACTTTTTCACCCTTTTCTTCCATATTTCAGTATAGATCAGTGATTCTCCAAATATCATCCATGAACCAGAATTATATGCAGATTCTCAAACCCGATCCCAAATGTAATGATTTAGAAACTCTAGGGGTGGGGTGCAGATGTTTTAACAGAGTCACCAAAGTCTGAAAACCACTGCAATAGAGATAGTCACCTACTCTTGGAAGTAACAATTCAAGTTTTCATTTTGTAGGATTAGAAGAATAGCAGAGGGGGAATGGTCGAGGATGTGTGTAAATCTACAAAGACAGACCAGGGGAAGCCCAGAATAAGCTAGAGGAATCTTTGCTATGGGAAAAAAATGAAACAAACAAGGGTTTTTTTTACCTATTATAGAAAATGGCCTTTAACAAATACTGTTTGTTTTGTCTTGCCTTTTTAATGCAAGAAGGCAGGGCCATCTCATTCAAAAATTCCTGCTCTTTGCATTTAGAATAAGGTGCTTTTTTTAATATTCTGAGCCTGTTATTCCAGAATTAAGATGCTACCCCGGTACTTTTCAGTTTGAATATGTCCTAAAGTCCAACTTTACGCCCCATTTGATTCTCCTGGACAATCAGTGGATGCAGAGGTTGGCAGGCTTACACTGGCTATAGAGATTTCAGTCTTTTCCACTCACAAATCTGAAAAGAAAGCACAAAAATAACAATTTAATTGTACACTTTTCTTCTGGAAACAAAAATGGTTATTCTTTTTAATTATCAATTAAACAAAGACACATTTTTCCTCAGGGAGACTGAAGAGGTTTCTATTTTTAAAATATATATATTCATTTTTAAGCTCTGTAATGACATAGAGCAAAAACACACACATATCCTACATTAATTTCAACTTCTCTATTAACTATGTAACTGTAGACAATTCACTTAAGTTGCTGAGTTCATCTTATCTATAGCATGAAGTAACAGATTATTTTTTATTAAAATTATGAAATGGCCTTAAATTGATAGGTATGTGGAAAATATAGTATTTTCACTATCAGTTTAACATAATGCTTGCAGCTTTTATTTTTCACTAAATGTATTGATTTAAATGTATGATCTTTATAAACTTCTAAGTTTTTTAACAAGGAAAAAGTGTGAAAAAATATGTTGAAAGTATGATACTTTTTAAGGATTGTTCAGAAATATTTAACATGTCATTTAAATATTTTTGTTTCGCAATAAATAGGAAAATACTGGATTGATCCAAATCTTGGATGCCCTTCAGATGCCATTGAGGTTTTCTGCAATTTCAGTGCTGGGGGTCAGACATGTTTATCTCCTGCCTCTGTGACAAAGGTAAATTCTGAATTTAGCATATATACTGGTACTTGCCCACTACCAGTAAATAGTGATTTTTAAAAAATCTTCCACCTGAAATAATTATGAATTTTATGAGTGGAAGCAAGATATTCTCTACCATATATGAGAAAGAAACTTTTTGGTTTTTAAAGCTAATCCTGTTAATTCTTGACAATTTGATTATGTATTTTTATGACTGGCTTAGTTTGGCTTACTCCACTGACTATGCTTTTTAAATCCCTTTTAAAAATGTAAAACATGTGTTTTTATGCTCATGCATTCATTAGAAAATTCCCAAAGAGCTGCAATGTTTGTATTCAGTAATCAGTTACCTAAAGTTTTTACTGAAAATGACATCATCATCATTAAAAGAAGAATTCTGCCACAAAACTTGCTGTTTTGGGTGACTGGGAACAAAAATAACCTCCCTGAAATATCCACTGGGTATTATTTAAAACGTCTTATATGTATAATTCCATAAATGTTTAGAATGAACGAAAGTTAGTTTGGTATAACACTGGGTATTGTAACAAGCATCTCTCAATCCTAAAGCTTAGTTCTACCTATAACATATATCAAAGAAACCAAAACTGCATTTCTTTCTTTCTCTGGTTAAACTACTTTGGCCTTCCCAAGAACTAATTTTTCATTGACAAAGAACTGATACATGGACCTACTGTGTGTTTTTTCCACCATAAGAAGGCATCAGCTAAAAAGTACAGTGTATCAGTCTCTCCAACTGCTTAAATTAGACTGTCCTCCTCTCCTCAAATGTTCCCCCTCATTAACCAGGGTGTTTTATCCACTCATCTCAATAGGCATTCACCACTGTTACCCAAAGCAGAACAGGGTAGGACTCTTCTATTCCTGTGGAATCTGTGTAATGCTAAAGAGGAACAGTAAGATCGCCCTGCTTCCAAACTACCCACATAATCACCCTCAGGCCCCTGGGTTTAGCCCAGTATTTTTATTTGTGTTATCATGGAAGAAAAGGGGAGGGGAGTACAAAGAAGATAGAATCAGTGAAGGAGCCATATTCCAGTTCTTTCCTTGGCTGAATCAATTCCCCCATTTCTCCCATCCATAAATTCAACCTGAGAAAGACCGCACAGGTAATGGAAAGAATAGTAGACTTGGAATCAGGGACCTGGATTCTAATTTCTGTTCCTCTGAAAACCTGGGAAATGATACTGTGAAGCACCAGAAAGCCCACTCCTTGCCAGGCACTGTGCTAACTAAATGACACTTGACCCCTCACATCCTTTTAGCAATCCTGTATTGGCGTTATACCCAAATTTGCCAATAAGGAAACTGGGCTTAGAAAGGCTCCGTATTTCACAGGTTTGTAGTTCTCATTTGCAAAATCAAAGAATTCGAACTGCTTCAGCTCTAATGTTCCTCATGATGATACTTCCATGTTTTCATCCTTATGCCCCCCCACCACCTTTGCCTTTCTTCTCTTTCCCTACAGTTTTTTGCTGTTGTTCTATAACCTTATAACTGATATTCTGATTTGGTGACTGGAGATTAGTATAAATTCCTCAGTAGGAACCACTTCTATTCATTTATGCTATAACCATACCCCTGTTTGAATAATGCTAAAATGATGATGATGTCTAAAGCTACAGAAAAATCTGCTTCCTTGTCCAAATCTAGAAACTCCTTGCTCCAATACCACCCTACATTGTTCACTTTATTAGTTAATATTTGTTCATGCATTCATTCATGCAATAAACAGCTATTGACGACTCACTGTATGACCAAACCTGCATTAGGGGTTGGCTAACACAAAGATTAAGATTCTGTCTTTGTCTTTAAAGGCTCCATAATTGAAATAATTCAACCAATTAATTATTACAACTTTTAACTTATCATTGGAAACTAAAAAAATAAATCTTCAAATGAAAGCACAGACAGAATTTCAAATTTCTATGAAAGAAATATTAAGCAATAATCCACAACAAATTATTAATGCATCTTAAATGACATTATGCAAACTATTTTTTTAGTCATATTTAGTTGCCTAGTGATATGCTAACGCCAGCTCATACTGCTCAGGAGAGCCTACTTATTGTTAAGATCTCTTGTGAATTCCATGTTAAGTGACACCACCTGGAGAGCCTAAAATCAGCCATGGTAGGAGTACTTACAACTATGGAAATTCAGAAATTGATATAAATCGGGGGTGCCCTCCTGCCCCACCCCTGCAAGGGCCAGTGGCTAAGCATTTACCAGTACACCACTGACTGGCACTTAAATATCCTAAAAAGTAGTTTTCTCAAGGCTGCCTTTTAAGGACTTTCTTTAAGTTTCTCCAAACTATAAATTTTTCAGTTGCCATATCTTATAACTTGCCTATTGTTTCAATGACATCAGTTGGAGTTTGGAATCGGGAAAGTCCAGATGAACTTCCTTCATTTACTGAGCTCAGAAGCCACCCATATCATCACCATTCATTGTCTAAACACTCCAGTGTGGACAAGTCCTCAGACAAGTGGCTCAGGATTGACTCTTGGTTTCAAGGGATGGAATGGTCAGATTTTTGAAGAAAACACTCTACTTGAACCTAAAGTGCTTTCAAATGACTGCAAGGTAAGGGAATGGCACGTTTAGAATTATTCAATATAACTAACTTAAAATTGATAAGACTATATATAATTAACATAAGAGTAAAACTATATAATTAATATGAGAGTAAGACATTGCAAATTGCAGCTACAGAATAAGTTTTAATGTGCCTAATGTGTAATGACCATACATTTTTCATAATCAATTATTCATTTATATCAACTTTTGTCACACCCATTGGTCATCCATGGAGTTTTATATGCAAAACAGGTGTTATTAATGTATTAATTTTTATTTCCCATATGAAATAATTATAGATGATAGCAGATGGAGCATAAGGGCCTATAGACAAATGTTTTCTTTTGTATATTTTTACCGTGATCCTGCATCTCATTACTTCATGAAAAACAGGTTATAGAGGCAAGTCAGGTTTATTTCATATTTTGTCAGTCCCCATACCTGATGCCAAATAATGGGCAAAATGGCAGTTTGACTCTACAAATCAGTATCTGAATCATAGCCCATTTTTCCTATCAAAATGAAATAATAATGAAGAATTTATAATGTTAAAACACTGTATTGTAGAGCAGGTGTTGGCAAACTACAATCCACAGACCAAATCTAGCCCAGCATTCACTTTACTAAATATATGTTATTGAAACACAGCCACACTCGTTCATCTCTTTATTATCTAGGGCTGTTATCACACTACAGTGGCAGAGTCAAGTATATATGACCCACAAAACCTAAAAGATTTATTTCTAAGCCTTTACAGAGGAGTTTGTTGACCCCTTTTATAGAGTTACCCACTTACATATCATTAACTTCTTTAAGGAGCTTAGTTTCCTGCTCTTGTGTATCATGAAGCCCATGATTTAACATGTCTTATATTTAGAGTGCTTTACTTTTTCAAAATATTTCACTTTCAGATAAACTACACTTGCATATTTGAAAAATCATAAAATAAATAGTCAGAAATACATGGCTTGCTCTCTGTAGGTGAAGAAATCAGCATTACCAACAAAATTAACTTTCACTATTTTGTCCAGAAACTTTTAGTGGCTCATTACTATTTCTGAGACACAATCAAAACTTAGCAGCAGTTAGAGGCCCCAACCTATTTTTCAAGCTTGGGCTTTCACTGACTGTGTACCCTGAACTCTAGTCAAACTGATCTATTTATAATAATATCAACAATTCCTACTACTAATTATTGGGGACTTATTAGATGACAGGTACTATGTGTTGCATACATTATTTAATTATAACAGCTCTATGAAGTTACTATTAGTATCATTTTATAGGTAAGAAAAACTGAAGGCGTAGAGTTTAAGTAACTTGTTCAAGGTACAGCAGAGCACGAAATCAACCCTAAGTGTGTACAGTTCCAAAGTCAATGCCACACTGTATTGCCAGGGTCTTTTAATGGAAATCTCACTTAATCCTCACTAATTCACAATTTATATGTGAGAATACCTATACCTGGGTGTCTATCAAAATCTGTGCATTTAAACCCCATGCTAGGCTTATTTTCACAACCGCTTTCTACCTTTCCAACTGTTTTTGTTTTTTTCTATTCATGTCATTCCCCTTCTCTGAAATGCTGTTTTCTACTCCTCTAACCAAGTAGAAATTGTACATACTTTAAGGCCTATCTTCAATTCTGAATATACAAGGCTTTTCCCTGACTCTTCTAGTTGGAAATGAGGAACTCAGCATTCACTCTGTATATTCGTTATGATGCATGTCATACATGGCCTTATATTACGGCTGTTTGTTTCTCCTCTCCCTGACTAAATTTATAAGCTGTAAGAACTCAGAAGCCAGAATTTACTCATATTTGTATTTCCCAAGAACTGTAAGAAACTGGAGGATTACATTTTATTCAACTGTGCCAAAAATACTTAGTCTTCAACAAATATTGTTTGAGACTTAATGAAGTTACAGAGAATTCTAGCCTAATTATTACCCCAAGGTTATGACTTTGGTAATTTATCTTCTGTGAGCTTCAATTGCCTTAACTTAAAATGGAATTTATAGCTTCAATAATCTCTAAAGTTCCTTCAAATTCTAAAATTTATGCCATGATAATTCTGTGAATGAGTAAAGGAATAAACTCCTGTATAAAAAGCTTCACAAAGCTAGTTAACTGTTTCTCTATTTTGTCTTCGTGAAACTTAATCAGAGCATAGTTTTTATTTTATAATAGAATTTACCCTTCAAAAAAGAGCATACAGTAATAAAAGGAAACAGAAAGGCCTAGAAAGAAAGGAAGGGAGGAATGAAACTATATAAACAGTAACCACAGAATGGAAAAAAAGAAACCTAAAAAATAATTCAACATAACTATAATTTACTTGTACTGAAGTGATTCTGCATATTTCCTGCCTAGAGTACAGAGAGGGTAAGCGCACTCATTCCCTTTCATCCAAGACAAGTGTCCATCCTGAAGCATCAGTCCCAAATAAAGGAAAACAAAATGGTTATTACTCACATTAGAATCAGGGCATATCTGGTCCAATGATCCACAGACAACAGAAACAGGAAGCCTCAAGAAAAGTCAGAACACATAATACCATCTAGAAAATGGAATAATCATGTATTTTCAATTATTCATAGTAAATGTCACCCATTCATTGAGCACTTACTCTGTGCCAGGCATTATTCTAGGCACTTTCTATTCATTATTTCGAATCCTTAAATCTACACTGTCTATGAAAACACATTGTCTGCTGCTAATGGAAAAATTACAGATCAAAGCATTTTGTTCTTATTTTTCAGATTCAAGATGGCAGCTGGCATAAGGCAAAATTCCTTTTTCACACCCAGGACCCTAATCAACTTCCAGTAATAGAAGTACAAAAACTTCCTCATCTCAAAACCGAACGGAAGTACTACATTGAAAGCAGTTCTGTATGCTTTCTCTAAGGTCTCTGAATTAGTTGAGAATGCATGCTGTTGGCCAGGTAATTGCTGCAGAAGGAAAAATATAGACAGAAAGGTACTATTGGATATCATGAAATGCATGGAATAAAGCATTGGCTAAATTTTAAAGAATCTCAGGAAGAAAAGACTTCCTCCTAAGAAGGAGACAAGGCATTTTTTAAAGGACTATAACTGATAAAGTATTTAATTCTTTAAAAAATTATATTGATCTGAGCTTTCTTAGAGAATTCCCTAGAACTGAACATTTATAAACATGGAATTCTTCAGGGTATTCTATATTTTTTGACTGTCTGAGAGCAAAGAACCCATTAGACAGCTGGAGATGCAAAGCACTACGGAGCAATACTGGCTAATGCTCCCAAATGTGCAATGCTTCTGTCTAAAAACTGCAAGCCACAGTCTAATACGTCTTCTTTTCCCAAATACTAAGCTGTATTCAGGTCCCCAGTGGGCATATACATCTTAGCCGGTGGTACACTACCTCTTACGTGTTGCCTTTTTGTGTTGCTTGGTGCTCTTTCTAAAACACGGTGCTTGTGGCTTTCATAGACTATTTTATTTCTTTATTCGTCTTTGTCATTCTTTAAGAGTGTATGTACTGGTTACATCAATATATGTTTTGGTTGTTAGTACTTATTTTAATTTGTTTGGTCATATACTTAATAACAAGTAAAACATTATTTATGTGAAGTTCTTATTTTAAAATTCTCTTTGTGGATATAAAATCAAGGCTAGCACATTGTAACCTGTGCTTAAGCACAAGAGAATTGGGAGGGGGTTTTATTGTTTATGTTTTAAATTGCTGTAAAAAATATTATAGGCCAGCTACATCCAGTAGTAGGTTTGGGTTAGAGTTTAGGGGTTGTGATATACTATTTTAAAAAATCCATGATCATCTGGAATGATATTTTGTGTATATATATTTTGTAAAGTTGTAATTCAGCAAATCTTTTGAAATTGCTGCTGTTTTAAATTATAAAAACTTTGTTTCTGTTTCATAGAAATGACATGTTTTTAATAATTCATTGATTTTCTTTCACCATTCTTAAATTTAATGTGTTGGGACCTAAAAGAATTCAATTTGCCAGTCATTAAAGCAACATTCAAGAAAACAAAATCAGTCTTTTGCCATTTAAAATAGGCTAAGTTCAGACTTTCCTTGTCAGAGAAATGTTAAGCATTAAAAATATTATACCTTTTGGTATACTGAAAAGCATGTACATCCATTATAAACATACCATCAAACCACACTTACCTATCTATAATAAAAATGTGCTTTAATATCTTTTTTGGTGTTTTTTTTTTTTTTAAACCATACCCTTTTATTATGTAGGACAGTGTCTTTGGCTTAGACCTTCTGTACTATGTATATTGCACTACTAGAAAGTATCTATTACACACCTATAAAAAGATTATAGAGCCTATTTCCTCCTCAAAATGAGGTCATGGCATAGAAACTCTCTCATATATGGGCAACTGATTTCTAACAAGGGCACCAAGCCCATTCAGTGGAAGAAGGACAGTTTTTTCAATAAATAGTTTTGGGAAAACTAGATATCCATTGCAAAAGAATGAAGTTGGACCTTTATCTTACATGATATACAAAAATTTACTCAAAATGATGAAATCTATTACTGTAAAAATGTTTGGGATAATATCAAAAATTTTAAAAATAACATAAAATGTATCAAAGTCCTAAATGTAAGAGCTAAAATTATAAAACTCTTAAAACTTAGGTGAAAGGCTTCATGACATTAGAATTAGCAATTATTTCCTGGATAGGGCACCAAAACACAGTTGACAAAAGAAAACAATAAACTGGACTATAGCAAAACTTAAAACTTCTGTGCAAAGGACACTATCAAAATAGTAAAAAGACATCCTACTGAATGGGAGAAAATATTTGCACATTATATGTTCGATAAGGGATTACTATCCAAAGTATATGAAGAACTCTTAAAACCCCAAACCAAAAACAACAAAAAACCCTCAAGCAACCCAAATTAAAAATGGGCAAAAGACTTAACAGACATTTCTCTGAAGATACACAAATGGCCAACAGATGAAAAGATGCTCAACATCACTAGTCATTAGGTGCAAATCAAAACCATAGTTAAATACTATTTTGTACAAATTAAGATGGTTATTACTATCCCCCCAAAATATGAAAATAACAACTGTTGGTGAAGATATGAAGAAACTGTAACCCTTATAAATTGCTGGTGGGAATGTAAAATGGCACAACTGCTGTGGAAAATAATTTGGCAGTTCCTCAAAAGTTATACACATAGAATCACCATATATGATATAGTAATTCTACTTCACATACATACCCAAAAGAACTGAAAGAAAGAATCAAACATATTTTTACACCAGTGTTTATAGAAGTATTATACAGAATAGCCAAAAGATGGAAATAACCCCAGTGTGTATCAATAGATGAACTGATAAACAAAATGTGGTATGTACCTACATTGGACTATTATTAAGCCTTGAAAATGAAATTCTGATGTATGCTCAAACATTGATGTACCTTGAAAACATTATGGTACATGAAAAAAGGCAAACAAAGACAGGTAAATATTGTATGATTCCACTGATATGAATTACCAAGAATAGACAAATTCTTAAACAGAAAATATAACAGAGGTTTATCAGAGGCTAAATGAGGTAAAAATAAATTATTTTTTAACGAATAGAGTTTCTGTTTGAAATAATGACAAATTTCTGGAGATGGGTGGTAATGGCAGCTGTGCAACAATATGAATATACTTAATGCAACTGAACTATACACTTAAACTTGTCGTTTTAATCATCTTATGTTGTATATTTTACCGCAATTCTTCAAAATGGGGCTATGGCAAAGATGTCAGATTTCTTGCTTGAGAAATAGAAATGTTTTTAAAAGGAGCCAAGACTGATTCTCAGGTGGCTCAGACCGTAAAGAGTCTGCCTGCACTGCAGGAGACCCAGGTTCAATCCCTGGGTTGGGGAGATCCCCTGGAGAAGGAAATGGCAACCCACTCCAGTATGCTTGCCTGGAAAATCTTATGGAGGGAGGAGTCTGGCAGGCTACAATCCATGGGGTTGCAAAGAATCAGACAGAACAGAGCAACTTCACTTTCACTTTCGCTTTCAAGACTGATTCTAAATATAAGAACCCACAGTTTATACTCTGGTTTCAGTTTATATGCTATACCTTCTGTTCTCCCCCTACACAAAAAAACTTTATATCAGAGGCATAAATGATTTTCCTAGATATCATTTCAGAAATATATATATATAATAGAAACACCTTATTTTGTGTTCAAGTTTTGTTCCTGAAATATTATATTTAAAGCAAATTTTAATCAACTTAATTATAGGTGGTTATAGTCTGGTAGTTAAGAATACTCTGAGGATTAGCTATGTGACTTTGGCTATATTATTTATTCTTCATTGTCCCAGTTTCTTCACTATAAAATGGGGATTATAAAAGTAAAAATCAGTATTAGGGTTTTCCAGAGAAACAGATAGTAGGAGAGATAGACAGATGAAAGGTAACATATAAATTGATGACAGATGACTAGAAAGATGTAAATATATATATTTAATATACATAGGGCTTTCCTGGTGACTCAGCAGTAGAGAACCCACCTGCCAATGCAGGAGACATGGTTTTGATTACTAGGTCTGGAAGATCACTGGAAAAGGAAATAGCAACCCACTCCAGTATTCTTGCCTGGGAAATCCCATGGACAGAGCAGCCCGGTGGGCTACAATCTATGGGGTCACAAATTACCCTAAGTGTAAATGGATTAAACATACCAACCAAAAGACACAGACTGGCTGGGTGGATACAAAAACAAGACCCATACATATGTTGTCTACAAGAGACTCACTTCAAACCTCGGGACACTTACAGACTGAAAGTAAGGGAATGGGAGAAGGTATTCCACGCAAATGGAAATCATAAGAAAGTTGGAATAGCAATACTCATACCAGACAAAATAGACTTTGAAACAAAGAGTGTTTTAAGAGACAAAGAAGGCCACTACCTAATGATCAAAGGTTCAATCCAAGAAGAAGATACAAGTTATATATGCATCCAACATAGGAGCCCCTCAACATGTCAGGTAAATACTAACAACCATAAAGGGAGAAAATGACAGTCGCAGTATTCAAGTAAGAGGGGACTTGTAATACTCCCCTTTGATCAGTGGACAGGTCATCTGGACAGAAATCAATAAGGAAACACAGGCCTTAAAGGACACTTTAGACAAGCTGGACTTAGTATTTATAGAACATTCCATCCAAAAGCAGCAGACGACACAGTCTTAATCCAGTGCATGTGGAACATTCTCCAGGACTGACCACATGCTGCACCACAAGGTAAGCCTTGGTAAATCTAAGAAAACTGAAAACATACCAAGAATCTTTTCTGACCACAACACTGAAATAAAAAATAAACGACAGGAAAAAAACTCTAAAAAACACAAATACATGGCAGCTAAAGAATATGCTACTAAACAACTAATGGATCACTGAAGAAATCAAAGAGGAAATTAAAAAATACCTGAAGACAAATGAAAATCCAAGCACAATGGGATGCAGCTAAAACAGTTCTAAGAGGGGAGTTTACAGCAATACCTCAAGAAATACTTTTACAACCTTACCTCAAGACACAAGAAAATCTAAAATAAATAACCTAACCTTACACCTAAAACAACTAGAGAAAGAAGGACAAACAAAACCTAAAGTTAGTAGAAGGAAATAAATCATAAAGATCAGAGCAGAAATAAAACAGAGACAAAGAAAACAATTGCAAAGATGAATGAAACTAAAAGCCGGCTCTTTGAAAAGATAAAAAATAGAAAGGGGGGCGGGGACTCAAATGAATAAGATTAGAAATGAAAAAGGAGAAGCTACCATTGACTCCACAGGCATACCAAGGATCGTTAAGAGACTACTATGAGCAATTGTATGCCAATAAAATGTAAACATGGAGGAAATGGACAAATTCTTAGAAAGGAACATTTACCCTAGACTGAACCATGGAGAAAAAGAAAATTTGAACAGACCAATCACTAGTGCTGAAGTTGAAACTGTGATGAGAAACCTCCCAAGTAACAAAGGATGTGACCATTAACCCCACCATAGAGCTGCCAGATCTTACACAGGACTGGGAAACAGACTCTCGGAGGGCACAAACAGAACCTTGTGTGTACCACAACCCAGGAGAAAAGATCAGTGACCCCACAAAAGACTGACCCAGGCTTGCCCAGGAGTGTCCAGGAGTCTCCAGAGGAGGCATGGGTCAGTGGTAGCCTGCTGCTGGGTTGGGAGTACTGAGGGTATAAGTACATGCATGCGATCCTTTGAGGGAAGTCACCATTATTTTCATTACCTCCACCATAGTTTGGTCCCAGGTAAATAGCAGGGATGGAACACAGCTCCGCCCATTAACAGAAAATTAGACTAAAGGTTTACTGAGCATGACTCCGCCATCAGAACAAGACCCAGTTTCCCCCCTCAGTCAGTCTCTCCCTTCAGGAGCTTCCATAAGCCTCTTATCCCCATCCATCACAGGGCAGACAGATGGAAAACCACAATCACAGAAAACTAGCCAATCTAGAATCACATGGACCACAGCCTTGTCTAACTCAATGAAACTATGCCTTGTAGGGCCACCCAAAACAGATGGGTCATGGTGGAGAGTTCTGAACAAAATGTGGTCCACTGGAGAAGGAAATGGAAAACCACTTCAGTATTCTTGCTTGAGAACCCCATGAACAGTATGAAAAGGCAAAAAGATAGGACATTGAAAGATGAACTCCCCAGGTCAGTAGGTGGCCAATATGCTACTGAAGAAGAATGGAGAATAACTCCAGAAAGAATGAAGAGACGGAGCCAAAGCAAAAACAACATTCAGTTGTGGATGTGACTAGTGAGCAAGTAAAATCTGATGCTGTAAAGAGCAATATTGCATAGGAACCTGGAATGTTAGGTCCATGAACCAAGGTAAATTGGAAGTGGTCAAACAGGAGATGGCAAGAGTGAATATCGACATTTTAGGAATCAGCGAACTAAAATGGACGGGAAAGGGTGAATTTAACTCAGATGACCACTATACCTACTACTGTGGGCAAGAATCCCTTAGAAGAAATGGAGTAGTCATCATAGTCAACAAAAGAGTCCAAAATGCAGTACTTGGATGCAATCTCAAAAACGACAGAATGACCGCTGTTCGTTTCCATGGCAACCCATTCAATATCACAGTGATCCAAGTCTATGCTCTGATCAGTAATGCTGAAGAAGCTGAACGGTTCTATGAAGACCTACAAGACCTAACACCCCAAAAAATTTTCCTTTTCATTACAGGGGGCTGGAATGCAAAAGTAGGAAGTCAAGAAATACCTGGAGTAACAGGTAAATTTGGCCTTGGTGTACAGCACGAAGCAGGGCAAAGCCTAATAAGAGTTCTGCCAAGAGAATGCACTGGTCATAGCAAACAACCTCTTCCAACAACAAGAGAAAACTCTACACATGGACATCACAAGATGCTCAATACTGAAATCAGATTGATTATATTCTTTGCAGCCAAAGATGGAGAAGCTCTATACAGTCAGCAAAAACAAGACTGGGAGCTGACTGTAGCTCAGACCATGAACTCCTTATTACCAAATTCAGACTTAAATTGAAGAAAGTAGGGAAAATACCTAGACCATTCAGGTATGACCTAAATCAAATCCCTTACAATTATACAGTGGAAGTGACAAATAGATTCAAAGGATTAGATCAGATAGACAGAGTGCCTGATGAACTATGGATGGAGGTTCATGACACTGTACAGGAGACAGGGATCAAGACCATCCCCAAGAAAAATAAATGCAAAAAAGCAAACAGCTGTCTGAGGAGGCCTTACAAATAGTTGTGAAATGAAGAGAAGCCAAAAGCAAAGGAGAAAAGGAAAAATACACCCATTGGAATGCAGAGTTCCAAAGAATAGCAAGGGGAGATAAGAGAGCCTTCTTCAGTGATCAGTGCAAAGAAATGGAGGAAAAGAATAGAAAGGGAAAGACTAGAGATTTCGTCAAGAAAATTAAGACACATGAAGGGAAAATTTCATGTGAAGATGGGCACAATAAAGGACAGAAATGATATGGACCTAACAAAAGCAGAAGATACTAAGAAGAGGTGGCAACAATACACAGAAGAACTATACATCTTCACAACCCAGATAATCACGATGGTATGATCACTCACCAAGAGCCAGACATCCCGAAATATGAAGTCAAGTGGCCTTAGGAAGCATCACTAAGAACAAAGCTAGAAGAAGTGATGAAATTCCAGTGGAGCTATTTCAAATCCTAAAAGATGATGCTGTGAAAGTGTTGCACTCTATATGCCAGAAAATTTGGAAAACTCAGCAATGGCCACAGGACTGGAAAAGGTCAGTTTTCATTCCAATCCCAAAGAATGCTCAAGTGAGTGAAGTCGCTTAGTCATGTCCAACTCTGCAACCCCGTGGACTGTAGGCCTACCAGGGTCCTCTATCCATAAGATTTTTCAGGCAAGAATACTGGAGTGGGTTGCCATTTCCTTCTCCAGGAGATCCTCCCAACCCAGAGATCGAACCTGAGTCTCCCACATTATAGGCAGACTCTTTGCCATCTGAGCCACCAAGGAAGTCCAAACTACCGCACAATTGCACTCATCTCACACAGCAAAGTAATACTCAAAATTAGCCAAGCCAGGCTTCAACAGTACGTGAACCATGAACTTCCAGATGTGCAAACTGGCTTTAGAAAGGGCAGAAGAACCAGAGATCAAATTGCCAGCATCACTGGGTCATCAAAAAAGCAAGTGAGTTCCAGAAAAACATCTATTTCTGCTTTATTGACTATGCCAAAGCCTTTGACTGCGTGGATCACAACAAACTGAAAAATTCTTAAAGAGATGGGAATACCAGACCACCTGACCTGCCTCTTGAGAAATCTGTATGCATGTCAGGAAGCAACAGTAAGAACTGGACATGGAACAATGGAATGGTTCCAAATCAGGAAAGGAGTATGTCAAGGCTGTATATTGTCACCCTGCTTATTTAACTTACATGCAGAGTACATCATGAGAAATGAAAATGCTGAGCTGGATGAAGCACAAGTTGGAATCAAGATTGCTGGGAGAAATATCAATAACCTTAGATATGCAGATGACACCACCCTTATGGCAGAAAGTGAAGAACTAAAGAGCCTCTTGATGAAAGTGAAAGAGAGTGAAAAAGTTGGCTTAAAGCTCAACATTCAGAAAACTAAGATCATGGCATCTGGTTCCATCACTTCATGGCAAATAGATGGGGAAACAGTGGAAAGAGTGCAGACTTTATTTTTGGGGGCTCCAAAATCACTGCAGATGGCGACTGCAGCCATGAAATTAAAAGATGCTTACTCCTTGCAAGGAAAGTTATGACCAACCTAGACAGCATATTAGGAAGCAAAGACATTACTTTGCCAACCAAGGTCTGTCTAGTCAAGGCTATGGTTTTTCCAGTAGTCATGTATGGATGTGAAAGTTGGACTATAAAGAAAGCTGAGTGCCGAAGAATTGATGCTTTTAAACTGTAGTGTTGGAGAAGACTCTTGAGAGTCCCTTGGACTGCAAGGCGATCCAACCAGTCCATCCTAAAGGAAATCAGTCCTGGGTGTTCATTCTAGGACTGATCCCGAAGCTGAAACTCCAATACTTTGGCCACCTGATGTGAAGAACTGACTCATCTGAAAAGACCCTGATGATGGGAAAGATTGAAGGCGGGAGGAGAAGGGGACGACAGAGGATGAGATGGTTGTATGGCATCACTGACTCAATGGACATGAGTTTGGGCAGACTCCAGGAGTTGGTGATGGACAGGGAGGCCTGACGTGCTGCAGTCCATGGGGTCGCAAAGAATCTAATATGACTGAGTGACTGAACTGAACTGAAGAAACAAAAGTCCAGGACATGATGGCTTCACAGTCAAATTTTATCACACATTTAGAGAAGACATAACACCTATCCTACTGAATGTGTTCCAAAAACTGCAGAAGAAGGAAATCTTCTGAATTCATTTTATAAGGCCACCACCACCCTAATACCAAAATCACACAAAGATGCCACAAAAAAATGAAATTACAATCCAATATCACTGATGAACACAGATGCAAAAATCCTCAACTAGCAACAGTTGCAATACTAGCAATTCATATCCAACAATGTATTAAAAAGATCATTCACCATTATCAAGTGGGATTCATCCCAGGGATGCAGGGATTTTTCAGCATCTGCAATCAGTGGGATACACCACATCAACAAATTGAAGAATAAAAACCATACGGCCATCTCAGATGGTAGATGCAGAAAAAAGTTTTGACAAAATTCAGCACCCATTTATCATAAAAACCCTCCAGAAATTGGACAGAGGGTTTATACCTCAACATAATAAAGGCCATATATGACAAACAACTAGCATCATATACTCAATGGTGAAAAGCTGAAAACATTCCCTCTAAGATCAGGAACAAGATAAGGATGTCCACTCTCACCACTTTTATTTAACATAGTTTTGGAAGTCATAGCTACAGCAATTAGACAAGAAAAAGAAATAAAGGGAGTTCAAATTGGAAAAGAAATTAAACAGTCACTGTTTGAAGATGACATGATACTATACATAGAAGATCCTAAAGATGCTACCAGAAAACTACTAGAACTCAATGAATTTGGTAAAGTTGCAGCTTACAAAATTAATATACAGAAATCTGTTGCATTTCTATACACTAACAATGAAATATCAGAAAGAGAAATAAACAATTCCATTTACCATGACATCAGAAAGAATAAAATACCTATAGGAATAAACCTACCTAAGGAGACAAAAAAAACCTGTACTCCAAAAACTATAAAATGCTGATGAAAGAAATTGAAGACATAAACAGATGGAAAGATATAGCAGGTTCGTGGATTAGAAGATCAGTATTATCAAAATGACTACACTACCCAAGGGAATCTACAGATTCAATGCACTCCCTATCAAATTATCAATGGCATTTTTCACAGAAAAAAATCTCAAAATTTGTATGGAGACACAAAAGACCCTGAATAGCCAAAACAATTCTGAGAAAGAAAAGCAGAGCTGGAGGAATCAGGCTTATTGACTTCAGACTATACTATAAAGCCACAGTCATCAAAGCAATATGGTACTGGCACAAAAAAACAGAAATACAGATTAATGGATAGAAAACCCCAGAAATAAGCCCATGCACATATGGCCAGTTAATCATCTATCACAAAGGAGGCAAGACTACAAAATGTTTGAAAGACAGTCTCTTCAACAAATGGTCCTGGGAAAACTGGGCAGCCACAGGTAAAAAAATAAAATTAGATCATTCTTTAACTTCATATACAAAAGTAAACTCGAAATGGATTAAAGATCTAAATGTGAGCCTGGATGCTATAAAACCAGTGGAAAAAATAAATCACAGCAACTTCTTTTTTGATCCATTTCCCTGAAAAATGGAAATAACAAAAATAATGAAATGGGACCTACCCAAACTCAAAAGTTTTTTCACAACAATAAATAAAAAGAAAATACAACCCACAGATTGGGAGAAAACATTTGCAAATGTGTGACCAATAAGGGATTAGTTTCCAAAATTGGCAAACAGCTCATGATGCTTAGCAGCATCAAAACAAACAACCCTCTCAAAAAATGGTCAGGGGACCTAATAAGACATTTCTCCAAAGAAGACATAGAGATGGCCAATAGGCACAAGAAAGGATGTTCAGCATCACTATTTAAGAAACGCAAATCAAAACTATAATGAGATATCACCTCACACCAGCCAGAAGGGCTATTATCAAAAAAATCCACAAACAATAAATTCTACAAAGGGTGTGGAGAGAAGGGAACTCTCCTACACTGTTTGTGGGAATGTAAATTGGTACAGCCACTATGAAGAACAGTATGGAAGTTGTTTAAAAAACTAAAAATAGAGCTACCATATGACCCTGCAATCCTACTCCTGGGCATAGATCCAGAAAAAACATGATCTAAAAGGATACATACACTTCACTGCAGCACTATTTACAATAGCCAAGACATGAAAGCAACATAAAAATCCATCAACAGAGGAATGATAAAGAAGATATGGTACTTATATAGTACTCAGTCATTAAAAAGGATGAAATAATGCCATCCGCAGCAACATGGATGAACACAGTGTCATACTGAGTGAAGTCAGTCATTCAAAGGAGAAATATCAAATGACATCCTTTATATGTAGAATGTAAAAATAAATGACACAAATTAACTTACTTACAAAACACAAAGAGACTCACAGACTTAGAAAATGAAGTTATGATTGCCAGGCAGAAGGGACAATTAGGGAGTTCGGGACAGTCATGTACACACTGCTATACTTAAAATGGATAACCAAGAAGGATCTATCGTATAGCACAAAGAACTCTATTCAATGTTTGTGGCAGTCTGGACGGAAAAGGGGTTTGGGGGAGAATGGATACATGTGTATATATGGCTAAGTCCCTGAAACTATCACATTGTTAACTGGCTATATCCTAATACAAAATAAAAAGTTCAAAAAACATTCAGACATGATTTACCAACTAAACATATACTATAATGTACATATAACAACACATTATAAAACATTATATATAAACATTTTAAATATATTCTATAGTATCAGTGTTGTATATTAAAATTATAAAATATTAAAATATTAACAATATATATCATATTTATTTATAATAAATCATCATAGACTTATTATGATGAATAAGCTCACATTATGGAAACTGAAATATTCCACACCTGCAAACTGCAAACCCAGGAAAGGCAGTGATATAATTCAATTAAGTCTGAAGGGCTCAGAATCAAGTCAGCCAATGGTTTAAAACCCACTCCAGGGGCTAGTAGGTGAAATGTCCCAACTCAAGAATTCAGAAAGAAAGCAAAAAGGGGAAAATTCCTCCTTCCTCTGCCTTTTCTACTCAGGCCCTCAAAGGACTGGATAATGCCTACACACATGGAGGAGGCATATTACTTGACTGAGTCCACTGGTTTAAAAGGTACCCCCATCCAGACACAGTGCCACGCCAGAAGCACCAGAGACCTTTCCTCTGCCCTGCTGACTCCTCACCCTCTGGAAGGAAATGAACAAGACCAGACAGGTGGCAGAGTAAAAGGATGTACACTCACTTTCTCCTGTAAGAACACCAAAACCATAACTAGATGCTGATCAACCATCAATAGGAGAATGATGGAACCCACCAAAGAAAGATACCCCACATCCAAGGACAAAGGAGAAGCTGCAATAAGATGGTAGGAGGGGTGCAATCACTTTAAAATCAAAGCTCACAGCCACCAGAGACTCTTGGAGGGGACAAAAAAACTAGTGTACACCAGGACTCAGGGAAAGGAGCAGTGTCCCCCCACAAGAGGCTGAGCCTGACCTGTCTGTGAATGTTTGAGGGTCTCCTGCAAATGTATAGGTCAGTGGTAGCCTGCCACAGAGATGGGCACTGGTAGCCTCAGTCCTAGAAGGCATGGCAGGTGGAAGAGGTCTTGGAAGAGGTTGCTTTTAGCCCCACCACAGAGCCACAAACTGGGGAACAATTATACCAAAAAGTTCTAGCACTGTTGCGACAGCTCTAGGCCCCACAACAGACTTCTCAAGCTTGGGATCCTGAAAGGAACTGGGAATCCCCCAAATCTGACTTTGAAGCTCAGTGGAATTGGATTACAGAACTTGCCCAGGGCCGGTGAAAAAGGAGGAACAAACTAAATGAAGGGAGGGAAAACGGAGGGAACAAACGAAACCTTGCATGCACCAGGACCTAGGAGAAAGCAGCAGAGATACCACATGAGACTGAGGCATACTTGGCTGTGAGTGATTGGAGGTCCAGGGTGAAGACACGGGTCGACAGTGGCCTGCTGTAGGGTTAGGGCACCTGGCCGCAGTCGTCCTCGGAGGCGCGGCATGCTGGTGTAAGTCCTCCTGGAGGAGGTCGCCTTTACCCCTACCATAGAGCCTATAGCCTACCATAGAGAATACAGATTCTGGGACTGGGCCTGCTCAGTTGAAACTACAGGAAGGGAACAGAGCTGCACCCATCAGCAGAAAATTGCATTAAAGATTTACAGAGCATGGCCCTGTCCACCAGAGCAAGACTCAGTTTTCTCAATTGACAGACCCTCCCATCAGGAAGCTTGCACAAGCCTCTTATCCTCATCCACCACAGGGCAGACAGAATGAAAAACACAATCACAGAAAACAAACCAAAATTATCACATGGATCACAGCTTTTGGAACTCAATTAAACTATAAGTCATGCTGTGTAGGGCTACCCAAAATGGACGGGTCATGGTGGAGAGGTCTGACAAAACACGGTCCACTGGAGAAGGGAATGGCAACCACTTCAGCATTCTTGCTTTGAGAGCCCCATGAACACTATGAAAAGGCAAAAAAATATGACACTAAAAGATGAATCCCCCAGGGCAGTAGCTGTCCAATATGCTATTGGAAAAAAACAGAGAAATAGCTCCAGAAGGAATGAAGAGTCTGAGCCAAAGCAGAAATGACGCCCAGTTGTGGATGTGCATGGTGGTAAAAGTAAATTCCGATGCTGTGAAGAACAACATTGCTTAGGAATGTTAGAATTGTTAGGTTCATGAATCAAGGTAAATTCAGTTCAGTTCAGTCGTTCAGTTGTGCCCAACTCTTTGCAACCCCATGAATCGCAGCACGCCAGGCCTCCCTGTCCATCACCAGCTCCCAGAGTCTACCCAAACTCATGTCTATCGAGTCGGTGATGCCATCCAGCCATCTCATCCTCTGTCGTCCCCTTCTTCTCCTGCCCCCAATCCCTCCCAGCATCAGGGTCTTTTTCAATGAGTCAACTCTTCACATGAGGTGGCCAAAGTATTGGAATTTCAGCTTCAGCATCAGTCCTTCCAACGAACACACAGGACTGATCTCCTTTAGGATGGACTGGTTGAATCTCCTTGCAGTCCAAGGGACTCTAGAAGTGGTCAAAAAGGAGATGGCAAAAGGGAACATCAACATTTTAGGAATCAGTGAACTAAATGGACAGGAATGGATGGATTTATTTTAGATGACCAATATATATACTACTGCGGGTAAGAATCCCTTGGAAGAAATGGAGTAACCCTCATAGTCAACAAAGAGTCCAAAATGTAGTATGTGAGTGCCGTCTCAAAAAGGATAGAATGATCTCAGTTCATTTACAAGTCAAACTATTCAACATCACAGCAATCCAATTCTATGCCCCAGCCACTAATGCCAAAGACATCAAACGGTTCTATGAAGATGTACAAGACCTTCTAGAACTGACACCAAAAGAATCATAATCATGTCCTTTTCATCACAGGGGACTGGAATGCAAAATTAGGAAGTCAAGAGATACCTGGAGTAACAGGCAATTTTGGCCTTGGAGTACAAAATGAAGCAGGGCAAAGGCTAATACAGTTTTTCCAAGAGAATGCACTGGTCATAACAAGCACCTTCTTCCAACAACAAAAGATACAACTCTACACATGGACATCACCAGAAGGTCAACACCAAAATCAGATTGATTATATTCTTTGCAGCCCAAGATGGAGAAGGTCTATACAATCAGCAAAAACAAGACCAGGGGCTGACTGTAGCTCAGATCATGAGCTCCTTATTGCAAAATTCCAACCTTAAGTAGGGAAAACTGCTAGGTCACTCAGGTATGCATGTATGGATGCTAAGTCACTTCAGTCGAGTCCGACTCTTTCTGACTGCATGGACTGTAGCCCACCAGGCTCCTCTGTCCATGGGATTCTCCAGGCAAGAACACTGGAGTAGGTTGCCATGCCATTCTCCAGAGGATCTTCCCAACCCAAGGATCGAACTCGCCTCTCTCAAAGTCTCCTGCCTTTGTAGGTGGGTTCTTTACCACTAGTGCCACCTGGGAAGCCCAGTCCACTCACGTATAACCTAAATTAAATCCCATATGATTATACAGTGGAAGTGACAAATAGATTCAAAGGATCAGATCTGATAGAGTGCCTGAGGAACTATGGACGAAAGTTGGTAACACTGTACAGGAGGTGGTAAACAAAACTATCGCCAATAAAAAGAAGTGCAACAAGGCAATGTGGCTGTCTGAGGAGGCCTTACAAATAGCTGAGAGAAGAAGAGAAGCGGAAGTCAAAGGAGAAAAGGAAAGATACACCAATCTGAATGCAGAGTTCCAAAGATAAGAAAGCCTTCTTAATGGAAGGCTTTGCATTGTTCACAATGCAAAAATACAGAGAAAAACAATAGAATGTGATAGACTAGAGATCTCTTCAGAAAATTAGAGATACCAAGGGAATATTTTATGCAAAGACGGGCACCATGGAGGACAGAAACACTATGGACTAAACAGAAGCAGAAGAGATTTTTTTAAAAGGTGGCAAGAATACACAGAAGAACTGTACAAGAAAGGCCTTAAGGACACGCATAACCATGATGGTGTGATCACTCATCGAGAGCCAGACGTCCTCGAGTGTGAAGCGGGCTTTTAGAAGCATTGCTACAAACAAAGCTAGTGGAGGTGACGAAATTCCAGCAGAGCTATTTCAAATCCTAAAAGAAGATGCTGTTAAAGTGCTGCACTCAATATGCCAACAAATTTGGAAAACTCAACCATGGCAACAGGCCTGGAAAAGGTCAGTTTTCATTCTAGTCCCAAAGAAAGGCAATGCCAAAGGATGTTAAACTACCAAACAATTACACTCATTCACATGCCAGAAAGGTAATGCTCAAAATCCTTCAAGCTAGGCTTTAAAAGTATCTGAACTGAGAGCGTCTAGATATACAAGCTGGATATAGAAGAAGCAGAGGAACCAGAGATTAAATTGCCAACATCCATTAGATCACTGGAAAAGCAAGGAAATTCCAGAAAACCATCTGCTTCACTGAATACACTAAAGCCTTTGACTGTGGATCACAACAAGCTGCAGAAACTTCTTCAAGAGATGAGCATGCCAGACTACCTTATCTGCCTCCCACAAAACCTGTATGCAAGTCAAGAAGCAACAGTTAGAACCAGATATAGAACAATGGACCAGTTCAAAATTGGGAAAGGAGTACATCAGGGCTGTATATTGTCACCCTGCTTATTTAACTTGCATGCAGAGGACATCATGAGAAATATTGGGCTGGATGAAGCAAAAGATGGAATCAAGACTGCCAGGAAAAATATAAATAAGCTCAGATATACAGATGACACCACTCCAGTGGCACAAAGTGAAGAGGAACTAAAGAGCCTTTTGATGAAGGTTAAAGAGGACAGTAAAAAAAAAAAAAAAAAAAACTGATTTAAAACTGAACATTCAAAAAACTAAGATTATGGCATTCAGTCCCATCACTTCATGGCAAATAGAAGGGGAAAAATGGAAACAGTGACAGAATTTGTTTTCCTGGGTTCCAAAATCACTGTGATGGCAACTGCAACCATAAAATAAAAAGACATTTGCTCCTTGGATGGAAAGCTATGACAAACCTATACAGTGTATTAAAAAGCAGAGACTTCACTTTGCCAACAAAGGTTCACATAGTCAAAGCTATGGTTTTTCCAGTAGTCATGGATGGATGTGAGAGTTGGACCATAAAGAAGTTTGAGTCCAAAGGATTGATGCTTTTGAACTGTGGTTCTGGAAAAGACTCTTGAGACTCCTTTGGGTAGCAAGGAGATCAAACCAGTCAATCCTAAAGGAAATCAAGCCTGAATATTCATTGTGAAGCTGAAGCTGAAACTCCAATACTATCGCCACTGATGCAAAGAGCCAATTCATTGGAAAAGACCGAAGACAAAAAGAAAAGGAGGCAGCAGAGGATGAGACGATTAGATAGCATCACCGATTCAATGGACATGAATTGAGCAAACTGCAGGAGATAGTGGAGGATAGAGTAACCTGGCATGCTACAGTCCATGGGGTCACAAAGAGTCTGACATGACTAACCAACTAAACAACAGTATTTTAAACTAACAATATTTAGTTTTATCCACCTATTTACACTTTCTTATACCTCTCTTCCCTTCATTATAATGCTTTCATCTGGAGTAATTTTTCTTTGGCTAGTGAAATCCCTTAAATATATTTTAAATAAATTATCTCAGTTTTTTGTTTGTCTAAAAACTTTGTTTATAAAACAGTCTTACTGGGTATAGAATTCCAGACGGTCATTTTCTCTTTTTAAAACATATTGTTATTATTATTCTATAGTTTCCATAATTTTGTAGAAAAGTCAGTTGTCAGCTTGAGGTCTGCTCATTTGAAGGTTTTTTTTTTTTTTTTTTTTTTTTAAGTATGTCATATGAAGGTGTTTTCCTCTTAAGATTTGTCTTTGGTCTTTAACTGTTTTTACTATACTATGCTTAGGGTAGATTTCTGTGTAATTATTTCCTTGGGATTTAAACAACTTCTGATTCTGTGACTTGATCTCATTCAGTTCGGTCAGTTCAGTCACTCAGTCGTGTCCGACTCTTTGTGACCCCATGAATCGCAGCACACCAGGCCTCCCTGTCCATCACAAACTCCCGGAGTTTACTCAAACCCATGCCCATCGAGTCAGTGATGCCATTCAGCCATCTCATCCTCTGTCATCCTCTTCTCCTCCTACCCCCAATCCCTCCCAGAATCAGGGTCTTTTCCAATGAGTCAACTCTTTGCATGAGGTGGCCAAAGTATTGGAGTTTCAGCTTCAGTATCAGTCCTTCCAGTGAATACCCAGGACTTATCACCTTCAGGATGGACTGGTTGGATCTCCTTGCAGTCCAAAGGACTCTCAAGGGTCTTCTCCAACACCACAGTTCAAAAGCATCAATTTTTCAGCGCTCAGCTTTCTTCACACTCCAACTCTCACATCCATACATGACCACTGGAAAAACCATAGCCTTGACCAGATGGATCTTTGTTGGCAAAGTAATGTCTCTGCTTTTTCATATGCTATCTAGGTTGGTCATCTTTCCTTCCAAGGAGTAAGCATCTTTTAATTTTATGACTGCAGTCACCATCCGCAGTGATTTTGGAGCCCCCCAAAATAAAGTCTGACACCGTTTCCACTGTTTCCCCATCTATTTCCCATGAGGTAATGGGACCAGATGCCATGATCTTAGTCTTCTGAATGTTAAGCTTTAAGCCAACTTTTTCACTCTCCTCTTTCACTTTCATCAAGAGGCTTTTTAGTTCCTCTTCACTCTCTGCCATAAGGGTGGTGTCATCTTCATATCTGAGGTTATTGATATTTCTCCCAGCAATCTTGATTCCAGCTTGTGCTTCTTCCAGACCAGCGTTTCTCATGATGTACTCTGTATATAAGTTAAATAAGCAGGGTGACAATATACAGCCTTGACATACTCCTTTTCCTATTTGGAACCAGTCTGTTGTCCCATGTCCAGTTCTAACTGTTGCTTCCTGACCTGCATACAGGTTTCTCAAGAGGCAGGTCAGGTGGTTAGGTATTCATTAGTCAGTTTTAAAAAAACTTGTGGCCAGAGTTTATTCAAATATTACTACTGCCCATTATACAGTTCTCTCTTTCTGGAATTCTAATTACACATATTTTAGACATATTTACTGTATCATATAAAAGTATATATCTCTCATACTTTTCTCTGTATTTCTGTCTTTTCTCTTTATGCTTCAGTTTATATAGGTTTCATTGATCTGATTATGTACCCTATTTTTGCTGTGTCTAATTTGCTTCTGAAAGGAAAGTCTGGCATGCTGCAGTCCATGGGGTTGCAAAGAGTTGGACACAATTTAGCAACTGAACAACAACACATCTGCTGTTAAATCTACCTCTGAGTTCCTAATTTTAGAAATGGTATTTTTCAGTTCTAATGTGTTTATTTAAATTTTTATAGATTACAATTCCTTGGGGAAATCTTTTGTCTTGTCATTATCACTTATTGAGTATATTAATAAGTGTTGTTGTGAAGTCCATATCTGATTATTATAGTATCTGCATGCGTTAAGGTATTTGGGGGTGGTAGGAGGGGGCTTCCTTCATAGCTCAGTTAATAAAGAATCTGCCTGCAATGCAGAAGACCCTGATATGATTCCTGGGTTGGGAAGATCCCCTGAAGAAGGAATAGGCTACCCACTCCAGTATTCTTGGGCTTCCCTTGTGGCGCAGCTGGTAAAGAATCTGCCTGCAATACGGGAGACCTGGGTTTGATCCCTAGGTTGGGAAGATACTCTAGAAAAGGGAAAGGCTACCCATTCCGGTATTCTGGCCTAGAGAATTCCATGGACTGTATAGTCCATGGGGTCGTGAAGAGTTGGACACAACTGAGCAACTTTCACTAAGGTATTTTTTATTATATTGTCTATTTTTTCCTTTCACTTCTAGCCAACTGGTCTTGTCTCCTGGCATATATCAGTACAATAATTTATTAAATGGTATATATTATGTGTGAAAAATTTCAGAAACCCTGAATTACAATAGCCCAGTATTGAGAGAATTTAATTCACTTTTGGCAGGCAATTGGAATCAGTGATTGAGATAGTTCAAGATTGGGCTTTACATTTTTTGAGATTCCAGATTCCAGATTTTGGTCTGTCTCTAGATTTCCATTACTCCTATAGTGTAGCCCTTGAGGTGTCTCAACTGAAAACCTATGTGCAAGGACCCTATTCTCCTTTGTCAATCCTGAACTCCAGGTTTCATCTCATTCTCTTCCCTACTCTCCTACCCCTTCAGTTTTGAACACTGTCAGAAGCTCTCAGACATTATTTTTCTGCTCAAGAATTTCTCCCAAGGAAAAACGTGATGGGAAAATGTCACTTTCATGTATTTCCTTCTTTATTGTCTAGTGTGGCTACTTTGGATGATCACTGATGCTGTCACACATCTAATTTTTTTTTATCCAGGTTTTATAGTTGGTCTTAGCAACAGGTTTCGTATGATGTGAGAAATTCCATCAGAGCCAGGAGCAGATGTTTTCTTACATATAATAAGGGAGGAAAGGTGAGAAAGAACAAGATGGCAAAGGAGTAGGTGGCATGGAGTATATGTCTCTCCATGGATACATCAGGAATACACCCTAAGACACAAAAGATATTGCAAAGCACCAGCTGAGAGCAGGCAAGAGCACCGGAAAAGAAAATATAGAACCACACAAAACTTGGTAGGATGAAGAAGGAGAGGGAAAATGAAGAGAGACTAGCACCTGGGGGATGGGGAGAACTAAAGCAGGATCCCCACATCGGGGCAATGGTTTGGGACAAAGGAGAAGCACCTGAGGATGTTGGAAAGTGAAGCAGCTGATCTGTGACCATCTAAATGGAGTGAGAATCACACAGAGAATCCTTGTCACAGCTGTACATACCCCAGATGGGGACACAAGTCCGCTAGAAATCACAGCAGCTGGGATCTTGAGTGTAGAGACTGGACAGCAATCCCAGGGCTAGGTCTGCTGTTAATAGTGGAGAGACAACTCGAGGGGACATGAGAGAGGAGATTCCAGTCAAAAATGACTGTGGAGGAAAACCAGGCAGTCTTGGAGGCAAGGCAATACTACTGACTCAAGAGCAAGGGACAGAGCCAACATTGTAGCCTCTCTCGCACACACAGCAGCACCAGCAGCTGAACAGTAATAGAAAAACGCCTCAGAGAGGGTGGCCCTTTAAGCACCTCACATGCCAAGCAACAGAGAAGGACTCCAGACAGAGGGGGCCTTTAAGTGCCTAAGTTGGCCAAGAAAAGAGGACCAGCCAAAGAGGGCCCTGATTGCCAGCTACCAGAGGCTAGAAAAAGACTCCAATAGGGCCATGGCTCCTGCAGCTAAGGCAGTGGGTGTCCCAGCACACCTGGTGCCACACAGGTCCCTTGCCTCCACCTATACATAAGACCCAGCATTACCCTGCTGGCAGGACCCAGTGCAGGATGCCTCACCTAAACAACAAACAAGACCAAAACACAAACCAAATCATCAACAGATAGGATCACCACCTCATACAGCCCTGCCCATCAGAGGGGGGGTGGGAAATAAACTCATTTTCTCCCACCAGAATGCAAGCACAAGTCAAACCCAACATGAAGCCTACACAAACATGGACCAACCATACCCACCGAGGGCAGAAACAAAAAGGTAGAAAGAATTTGACCTTGAAGCCTGGGAAAAGGAGACCTCAAACACAATGAGATTTATAAAAATTGAAAATGTAGAGAAGTGCACAAATGAAGGAAAAAGTTAGAAACACAGAAGACCAAATAAAGAAGAAATAGGCAAAGTACCTGAAAAAGAATTCAGACTAATGATAGTAAAGATGATCCAAAACCTTAAAATTACAATAGACAAAATGTAAGAATCAACACATGCATGTAACAAGGATCTAGAAGAAATAAAGAATAAACAAACAGAGATAAACAACACAATTACTGAAATTAAAAATACTCTATAAGGACTCAAAGCAGAATATCTGAAGCAGAAGAACAGGTAAGTGAGTTGGAAGACAGAACAAGGGGAAATAACTGCCAAAGAGCAGAATAAATTTTAAAAAATGAAAAGAACTAAGGATAGTCTCAGAGACCTCTGGGATGATATTAAATGCACAAACATTCAAATTATAGAGGTTGCAGAAGAAGAGAAAAAGAAAGGGTCTGAGAAAATTTTTGAAGAGATTATAGTCTAAAATTTCCCCAACACGGGAAAGGAAATAGTCAATCTGGTCCAAGAAGGACTGAGAGACCCATACAGGATAAATCCAAGGAGAAACACACTGAGACACATACTAATCAAACTAATAAAGATTAAACACCAAGAATCTTAAAAGCAGCAAGAGAAAAGCAATAAGTAACATACAAGGGAAACCCCATACAACTAACAGCTTATCTTTTGGCAGAAACTTTGCAGGCCAGAAGGGAATGGCAGGATATATTTAAAGTACTGAAAGGTAAAAATCTATAACCAAGATTACTCTAGCCAACAAGGATCTCATTCAAAGTTGATGGAGAAATCAAAAGCTTTACAGACAAGTGAAAGTTAAAGATAATTTAGTACCATTAAACCAGCTTTACAACAAATATTAAAGGGACTTATATTGACAGGAAACACTAGAGAAGGAAAAGACCTACTAAATCAAACTCCAAAGAATTAAGAAAATGGCAACAGAAACATATGTAGCAATAATTACTTTAAATGTAAATGGATTAAATGCTCCAACCAAAACTCACAGACTGGCTGAATGGAAACAAAAACAAAACCCATATATATGCTGTCTACAAGAGACCCACTTCAGAACTAGAGACATATATAGACTGAAAGTGAGAGGATGGAAAATGATATTCCATGTAAATGGAAATCAAAAGAAACCCAGAGTAGCAGTCCCCATATCTGACAAAATAGACCTTAAAATAAAGAATATTACAAGAAATAAGGAACAACACTATATGATGATCAAGGGATCAGTCCAAGAGGAAGACATAACAATTATAAATATTTATGCACCCAACATAGGAGCATTTCAATACATAAGACAAATGCTAACAGTCATAAAAGGAGAAACTTACAGTAACACAATAATAGTAGGGTACTTTAACACCCCCCACTTACACCAATGAACAGATAATCAAAACAGAAAATTAATAAGGAAACACAAACCTGAAATGACACAGTATACCAGATGAATCTAATTGATATATTCAGCACATTCCTACCAAATGCAGAAACAGTTTCTTCTCAAGTGCACATGAAACATTCCCCAGGATAGATCCACATCTTGGGTCACAAATCAAACCTCAGTAAATTTAAGAAAACTGTATTAAGCATCTTTTCTGACCACAACACCAAAAGACAGGATATCAACTACAGGAAAAAAACTAAAAAACACAAACACATGGAGATTAAATAATACATTTCTAAATAATGAACTGGTTACTGAAGAAATTTAAAAAGAAATCAAAATATTTCTAGAAACAAATAACAACAAAACATGACAACTTAAAACCTATGGGATGCAACAAAAGTAGTTCTAAGAATGAAGCTTATAGCAGTATAATCCTACCTCAAGAAATAAGAAAAACATTGAAAAAACAACCTAAAGATAAAACAACAGATAAAGAAGAACAACAACAAAAAAAAGAAGAAATTAAGATCAGAGCAGAAATTAATGAAAAAGAAATGAAAGAAACAATAATAAGATATAATAAAACTAAAAGCTGGTTCTTTCAGTTGGTAAACAAAACTGACAAATTGTTAGCCAGACTCATCAAGAAAAAAAGAGGAGAAGAATCAAATCAACAAAATTAGAAGTAGAAAAGGAGAGGATACAACAGACAACACAAAAATACAAAGGATCATAAGAGAATATTACGAGCAACTGTATGCCACTAAAATGGGCAACCCAGAAGAAATGGACAGATTCTTTAAAAAGTTCAACCTTCCAAGACTGACTAGGAAGAAAAAGAAATTATGAACAATCCAATGACAAGCACTGATATTGAAACTGTGATCAAAAATCTCCCAAAAAACCAAAAGCCCAGGCAGGGCCAGATGGCTTCATGGGTGAATTCTATCAAACATTTCAGTCAGTTTAGTTGCTCAGTCATGTCTGACCCTTTGCAACCCCATGGACTGCAGCATGCCAGGCTTCCCTGTACTTCACCAACTCCCAGAGCTTGCTCAAACTCATGTCCATTGAGTTGGTGATGCCATCCAACCATCTCATCCTCTGTCATCCCCTTCTCCTGCCTTCAATCTATCCCAGCATCAGGGTCTTTTCAAATGAGTCAGTTCTTCACATCATGTGGCCAAAGTATTGGAGTTTCAGCTTCAGTATCAGTCCTTCCAATGAATATTCAGGACTGATTTCCTTCAGGATTGACTGGTTTGATCTCCTTGCAGTCCAAGGGACTCTCAAGAGTCTTCTCCAACACCACAGTTCAAAAGCATCAATTCTTCAGCACCCAGCTTTCTTTATGGTCCAACTCTCACATCCATACATGACTACTGGAAAAACCATAGCCTACACTAGACAGACCTTTGTCAGCAAAGTAATGTCTGGACTTTTTAATATGCTGTCTAGGTTTGTCAAAGCTTTTCTTCCAAGGACCAAGCGTCTGTCACATTTCATGGCTGCAGTCACCATCTGCAGTGATTTTGGAGCCCAAGAAAATAAAGTTTGTCACTGTTTCCATTGTTTCCCAATCTATTTGCCCTGAAGTGATGGGACTGGATGCCATGATCTTAATTTTTTGAATGCTAAATTTTAAGCCATCAAACATTAAGAGAAGAGCCACGCCTATCCTTCTAAAACCCTTTCAAAAAAATTGCGGAGGAAAGAACACTCCCAAACACATTCTATGAGGCCACCATCACCCTGATACCAAAACCAAAGACAACACAAAAAAAGAAAACTACACACCAATATCACTGATGAACATAGATGCAAAAATCCTCAACAAAATTCTAGCAGACAGAATTCAACAACACATTAAAAAGATCACACACGACGATCAAGTTGGGATTATCCCAAGAATGCAGGGATTCTTCAATATATGCAAATCAAACAATGTGATACACAATATTAACAAATTGAAAGATGAAAACCATATGATAATCTCAATAGATGCAGAAAAAGCCTTTCACAAAATTCAGCACCCATTTATGATAAAAATTCTTCAAAAACTAGGCATAGAAAAGGAACCCACCTCAACATAATGAAGGCCATATATGACAAAGCAAATATTATTCTCAATTGTGGAAAACTGAAAACAGTCTGAGATTAGGAACAAGAAGGGTGCCCACTCTCACCACTATTATTCAACATAATTCTGGAAGTCCTAGCTAAAATGAAATTTAAAAAAGAGGGAATTGGCTGTGTGACTCAGGGAACTCAAACCCAGGCACTGTAGCAACCTAAAGTGGTAAGATGGGAAGGGAGGTGAGAGGGAGGTTCAAGAGAGAAGGGACATGGTTATATCTATGACTGAGTCATGTTGATGTTTGACAGAAACCAACACAATATTGTAGAGCAATTACCCTTCAATGAAAAATAAATAAATTTAATTATAAAAAAGTGTTAGAAAAAAACCATGCCCTTTGTTCTGTTTTTTAGTAGTTTCTCTAGGAATTACAGTATGAAATTCTAAGTTATCACAATCAACTTGGAGCTAATACTGAACTATTTAAAGTAAAATACAGGAATCCTGCAACAGTATACTTCCACTTAATCCCCTCATCGTTTGTGCTATTGTTGTCATAAATAGTATATATGTATACATTATAAATCCAACAATATAGTGTAATTTTTGCTCTAAACATTTATATATTTTAATTATGAGAATAAATTTAAATATGTAAGTGTTTCTGTAGATCCAAGTTACCATCTGATGTCATTCCCCTTCATCTGAAGAATTTCCTTTACCATACCTTGCGTAGGTTGTCTGGCGATTAATTCTGTTTTTTCTTTCACCATTATTTTTGAAATGTACTTTTCTCTAGGTATGGAATTATTGATTGCACTTTCTCTTCAGTGGTTTGGATATGTCCGTCCCTGGCCTCTATTCTTTGCAAAGAGAAGTTCGCCATTCTTCATATTCTTGTTCCCAATTTGTAATATGTCACCTTTCTCTTGCTTCTGCAAGATATCTCTTTATATTGCTTTTGCTTTCAGAAATGTATCTATCATATACTTAGGTATTTCTATTTATCCTACTTGGGGTTTGTTGCGTTCAGGCCAAAAAGGCACACTGTATTTTCACAGTGCAATATTTTCCACCTATAATTTCCTGTTATATGACGTTTCATATAATAAACAGCATGTATATCCAAACCAAAACACTTATGAACATAGAGACAGGTAACCATAAATCAAAAGTAAAATCTTTCAGTTCGCAAATTACAATGTAAAAGTATTTTCCTATTGGTGAAATAGTTTAGCACATTAAGCTAAAGTCTAAAAGTTACAGCTTGTTAATTTAAAATGGCCTATCAAGTTTATCTAAAATAAGCTTTCTATAGAGGCAGGGTTACTGTAAAACTAATAAGCTAAAGCTTTAGGGTCCTGAAATGGTCTTCAAAATGTTTATACATGAGCATTCATGTTTGTAAAGCTTGCAAAAGCACAATAATTTTTACTACTTTTTCATAAAGAGGACCCTACACTGTGTGAGTTTTAGGCCTCATGAAACCCAGATCCATCCCTGCTTTTTACCTGTAATGAAACAAAAATGTAGTTCTATCTGAAGGAAGCAAAAAGGTTCTGTTTTCTCACTTGACAACTTTGTAATAAACAAAGACAGGGAATGCCAGTAGTGGCAAAGAAATGATTTGAACAGTGGAAACTCTTATTTGGCAGCAGGCACTCTGGCAAACCTCACTTTCTGACCAAAATGTATGAGTCTGGCCTCCCACTGAAGACTAGCAGTTTCAAACATAAGTGTAAGCTAAGCCTTCAATGTACAGTGCTCTGTCCTATTAAGGCATAACTTTTCACTGTGACCTACACAGTCATTGGCTACGATAAGTATGATGAAGTCGCTGTCATCTAAGCCTGGGTACACAATCATTCAATTTGTGTGCTTTGAGGTCAGATTAGCCAAATTAGAAAAGCGACACCTCTGTAGAGAAGAGCAACTGGTGGGGAATGTGAATTATCATCTTGGCTGTACTTAGCAGGGAAATTTTAGGACTACACACAACTACAAAAAATGGCTCAGTAAAAAGCCATTAAAAATAATTTGATTTTGAATAATTTCATGAAAAAGACATTCTTCATGAAGGGATAAAGATTTCCCTTATCCATTACAAAAGGAAAAACTTTAGGGGTTCAAGATGGCAGAAGAGCAGAATGGGGAACACACCTCCTCCCACATATACATATTAAAATGCATCTAAAAATGGAACAATTGTCACAGAACACCTACTGATCACGAGCAGAAGACCTTCAACGCCTGAAAAGATAAGAAAGATATCCACACCATCAGTAGGACAAAGGGGGGCGGGGGGTGGAATGAGGAAGCAGATGGGACCTGCACATCTGAGAGGGAGCTGAAAAGAAGACAGGTTCCTATACACTCACTGTCAGGGGGATGAGCCAGGACACTAAAGGAAACTTAGAGGCTCCCAGGAGAGTGCCACAAGTGGCTTATGGCAGGCAGAAGACAGAGAGACCGACAGTCTGTGCCACCACCCTGCACACCCCGGCCTGAGATTCAGATCTGCCAGCGTGGGCAGGGGTTGAGTGCTGGACCTTGGGGTTTGGAGAACAGACCCAGGGAGAGGACCAGTTCTGGCTGTGCAGAAGCCGCCTGAAGGGACTAGAGTGTGGTAAGGCTGCAACCGGGAGTGTTCAAAGAAGCCGCCCTGTGGCCACAGAAGCGAAGCTCCTGAGAGGGATAGGGTGCCAAGGGAGGGTTGGGGCTGCCATTACAGCCTCCTCCTCCACGCGCCAATCCTGCCTCAGCCAGCGGCTGTGTCACCCGCCACCTCGACACGCCCAGGGAACAGATGCCAGTGGTCTGCCCACTCACACACTGAGCTTGGAACCACAGTTGGGCCCCAAGGAACACACAACTTAGGAAGTAAGGCTGAAATCTCTCCCAGCAGCTACAAGAACACTGGATTTACACTCCTGCCCCCAGCTTTGTAAATTCAGCCCTTCAGGACGTCTAAACAGAAAAATGGGTGCTTGCACAGACGGGTCAGGTCTGGCCTTAGCAGCTGTGGACTTTGCATGTGAACGCAGAGGCAGGGCTGGGTCAGGGTCTCAGCTGTCTTCACAGCTCCCAGTGTGGGTCGAGGTGCACAAGTACTGCAGTTCTGACTGGGACCTGACTTCAGTGGATCTGCGTTGGTGGACTTGTGAAAACAACGCCTAAGAGACACCAGGGCAGATAGCTGGTATTCCCATGGTTGAGGAGGCAAGGGGAGTGCCAACAACAGTGTCCACTGTAAGCCTGCCCGGCAGGTGACCAGGAACATAGCAGAACACCCTCACCAGTGAACAGCTGTGGCAGAGGAATACTCAGCAGCTCCACCCTCAGTGGGAGTACTCCAATCCTGCCTCCTAGCACTCCAGCTCAGAAACACAGCTGACAAGTGTAACTGGAGGCTTCTACTCCCACAGCTACAGAGCAAACCATGCCTCTAACAGCGCAGTGACAACCACAGAGCAAAGAGGAGGGCCCACTCAATATCCAGTGCCATCTCTGGTCACCAAAACACCAGACACATCTCTTATGGAGGAGATAACAGCCAGCAAATGCTCAGGAAAGAGGCGGCAGGCATCCATATTAAAAATGGCCCTCTCTGGGTTCCCGGATCGATATGGCAGAGTCAAAGGACATGTGCTCATTTTCTCCTATGAGAGCAGAAAAACTGCATCTAGTTATTGAACAACTATTGACAGGAAGATACTGGAACCCAGCTAAAAATGATCGCCTACAACAAAGACAAAGAAGAAGCCACACTGAGATGGTAGGAGGGACGCAATCATGATAAAATCAAATCTGATACCTACCGGGTGGATGACCCACAAACTGGAGAAACAATAATACCAAAGAAGAGTTGTGAGGGTTCTGAACCACACATCAGGCTTCCCAGCCTGGGAACCTGACAAAGGGACTGGGAACCCCCAGGGAATCTGGCCTTGAAAGCCATCGGGATTTGATTACAGGACTTCGGGAAACAGAGACTCCAGCCTTGGAGGACACAAACAAAATCTTGCATGCACCAAGACCCAGAGGAGAGGAGCAGTGACCCCACAGGAGACTGAACCAAAGCTACATGATAATGTTGGAGGGTCTCCTGTGGAGGCATGGGTCAGCAGGGGCATACCATAGGGACGAAGGCACTGGCAGCAGCAGGCTGGGAAGGGTCCCTCTTGGAGTGCGCCATTAACCTTACCATAGAGCCCATAGACTCCAGGGTTGGGTTGCCTCAGGTCAAAGAACTGCCAGGGTGGGAGTACAACCCCATCATCAGCAGATAATTAAAGGCTTACTGAGCAAGACCCTGCCAACCAGAGCAAGACCGTTTTTCCCATCGCCAGTCCCTCCCATCAGGAAGCTTACACAAGCCTCTTAACCTCATCCACCAGAGGGCAGGCAAAAGAAGCAAGAAGAACCAAAATCCCACAGCAGCTAAAACAAAACCCATGTTACAGAAAGTTAATCAGCATGACAAAGCAGAAGGTTATTTCCCAGATGAACAGACAAGATACAACCCCAGAAAAACAACTAAATGAGGTGGAGACAGGCAAACTTCCAGAAAAAGAATTCAGAATAATGACAGTGAAGATGATCTAAGATCTAGGAAAAAGAATGGACAAACTGCAAGAAATGTTTACCAAAGACCTAGAACTAAAGAACAGAGATGAATAATACACTAGAAGAAATCAATACCAGAATAACTGAGGCAAAAGAATAGATAAATGACCTGGAGGACAGAATGGTGGAAATCATTGCCATAGAACAAAATATACAAAAAAAAATGAAAAGAAATGAAGACAGTCTAAGAGACCTCTGGGACAACATTAAATGCATCAACATTCATGTTATAGGGGTCTCAGATGCAGAAAATAGAGAGAAAGGACCTGAGAAAATATTCAAAGAGATAATAGCTGGAAACTTCCTAACATGGGAAAGGAAATAGTCCACCAAGTCTAAGAAGCACAGAGTCCCAGGCAGGATAAACCCAAGGAAGAACATACCAAGACACATAGTAACCAAACTGAAAAAATTAAAGACAAAGACAAAATAATAGAAGAAACAAGGGGACAACAACAAATAACATACAAGGTATTCCCATAAGGTTATCAGCTGACTTAACAGAAACTCTACAAGCCATAAGGGAATGGCATGATGATATATTTAAAATGTTGAAAGGGAAGAGCCAACAGCCAAGAATACTCTACCCAGCAAGACTCTCATTCAGATTTGATGGAGATATCAAAAGCTTTCTAGACAAGGAAAAGTTAACAGAATTCAGCATCATCAAACCAGCTTCACGACAAATGCTAAAGGAACTTCTCTAGGCAGGAAACCACAAGAGAAGGAAAAGACCTACAGAAAATAAACTCAAAACAATTAAGAAAACGGTAACAGGATCATACATATTGATAATAACCTTAAAAGTATATGGTTTAAATGGATGAAACAAAAGACATAGACTGGCTGGGCAGATGAAAACACATATATGTATGCACTTCCATTTACCACATCACTTGGCTTGAGCCCTAAACTGCATTTTATACTAAGTTAATCATGCTTCCATTATGGCTTGCAATTGTAATTATCTTTAATTTTTTGTCTGACTACTGGTAGTGAAAACTGATAAATATCTTTTATTACTGTGATTATGTAACCATTATTCACTTAATAACATTGTATCATGACTGGTCAACAAAAATAATCTAACTCTACATGAACAAAACTGGGATTTAATAGAAAAAAATGTAATAATTTTTAAAATTCAGATGCATATCAAAATTATCTTGGAATTTTTTTAAAATTACAAATGCCCAAGTATTGATTTTTTCTCCAGTGCTCCAGATATACTTCTGAGCAGTCATATTTAAAAACAACTGGATGATCTGATGATCTTTTACTTTTATCTAGCTTGTTTCACTTCTTCTATTTCATATACAGTGCTCCCATTTCACTTAGTTTGTTTTCCAATTTCTCCATCTCTTTTTTTTTTGATGTTCTTTCTCAAGCCTTTATCAAGCATAGTAGAAAAGTTTCTGTGTATATATACGTACATATATAATACATATAATGTATATATTTTAGAAAACATGAATTTTTTGCATAACTAAAAAATTTATGACAGTTTGATTTCACTTGTTTGACTTAGAATGATTAGGATGTAACATTTCTAATTTAAAGACTAGACATGCAACAAGCAACAAAGGCTTACTGTATAGTATAGGGAACTATAGTCAATATAATAACCTATAATGCAAAATAATATATGCACATTATATATAACTCAATTACTTTGCTGTGCACCCAAAACATTCTAAATCAACTATACCTCAATATATATACTAAGGAAAAAAATTTTTTAAATAAATAAAAATAGTCCTCTCACCAAAAAATTTAAAACCAACACAAGCTACACAGAGACATTCTGAAAAATAGCCCCCCCAAGAACACTGGAGAAGGGAATGGCAAACCATTTCAGCCTTGAGAATCCCATGAACAGTATGAAACAGCAAAAATAACTGACCCTGAAATATGAGCCCCCCAGTCACTAGGTGTCCATTATGCTCCAGGGGAAGAGCAGAGAAATAGCTCCAGAAAGAATAAAGAAGATAAGCCAAAAAGGAAATGACACCCACTTGTGGATGTGTCTGCTCATGAAAGTAAAATCTGACGATGTAAAGAACAATATCACATAGGAACCTGGAACATTAGGTCTGTGAATCAAGGTAAACTGGATGTGGTCAAACAGGAGGTGAAAAGAGTGAAGATCAACACTTTAGGAATCAATGAACTAAATGGACAGGAATGGGTGAATTTAATTCAGATGCCCATGATATCTACTACTGTGGGCAAGAATCCCTTGGAAGATATGGAGTAACCCTCATAATCAACAAAAGAGTCTGAAATGCAGTACATGGGCATAATCTCAAACAGTATAGAATGATCTCGGTTCATTTACAAGGCAAGCTGTTCAACATCACAGCAATCCAATTCTATGCCCCAGCCACTAATGCCAAAGAAATCAAATAGTTCTATGAAGTCATACAACACCTTCTAAAATTGACACCAAAAGAAACATGTTCTTTTCATAATAGGGGATAGTAATGCAAAAGTACAAAGTCAAAAGATACCTAGAGTAACAGGCAAGTTTGGCCTTGGAGTACAAAGGCTAAAAAGGCTACAAAGGCTACCAGTTTTTCCAAGAAAACAGCAAACACCCTCTTCCAACAACACAAGAGAAGACTCTACACATGGACATCACCAGATGGTCAATAAAGAAATCAGATTGATTATATTGTTGCAGCCAAAGATGGAGAAGCTCTATACAGTCAGCAATAACAGCCCCTGGATCTGACTGTGGCTGAAATCATGAGTTCTTTATTACAAAACTCAGATATAAATTGAAGAAAGTAGGGAAAACCACTCAGCCATTCACGTATGACCTAAATCAAACTCCTTATAATTATACAGTGGAGGTCACAAATAGATTCAAGGGATCAGATCTAATAGATAGAGTGACTGAAGAACTATGGACAGTGGTTTGTAACACCGTACAAGAGGTGGTGACCAAAACCATTCCCAAGAAAAAGAAATGCAACAAGGCAAAATGGTTGTCTGAGGAGGTCACACAAATATCTGAGAAAAGAAGACAAATGAAAGGCAAAGCAGAAAGGAAAAGATATATTCAATTAAATGCAGCATTCCAAAGGATAGCATGGAGAGATAAGAAAGACTTCTTTAATGAACACTCCAAAGAACTAGAGTTTCTCCAGTGGCTCAGAGGTAAAGGATCAGCCTGCAGTGCAGGAGCTGCAAAAGACACAGGTTCAATCCCTGGATATGGAAGATGCCCTAGAGAGGCAATGGCAATCCACTCCAGTACTCTGGCCTGGAGAATTCCATAGTCAGAGGAATCTGGTGGGCTACAATCTACAGGGTCACAAAGAGTCGGGCACAACTGAAGTGACTTAGCACACACACATGCAAAGAAAGACTAGAGATCTCTTCCAGAAAATCAGAGATACCAAAGGGAACATTTCATGCAAAGATGGGCACAATAAAGGACAGAAACAGTATGGACCTAACAGAAGCAGAAGAGATTAAGAAGAGGTGGCAAGAATACAAAAAAGAACTGTACAAAAAAAAAGGTCTTAATGACCCAAATAACAACAATGGTGTTATATCACTCACCTAGAGCCAGACATACTGGACTGTGAAGTCAAGTGGGCCTTAAGAAGCATTACTACGAATGAAGCTAGTGGAGGTGATAGAATTCCATATAAGCTATTTCAAATCCTAAAAAATAATGTTGTTAAAATGTTGCATTCAATATGCCAGCAAATTTGGAAAACTCAGCAGTAGTCACAGGACTGGAAAAGGTTTTCATTCCAATCCCAAAGAAGGCCAATGCCTAAGAATGTTCAAACTACTGCACAACTGTGCTCACTGCACATGCTAACAAGGTAATGTTCAAATTCCTTCAAGCTAGGTTTTAGCAGAAGGTGAATTGAGAATTTGCAGATGTACAAGCTGGATTTAGAAAAGGCAGAGGAACCAGAGATCAAATGGCCAACATCTACTGGATCAAAGAAAAAGAGAATTCCAGAAAAATATCTATTTCTGCTTCATTCACTATGCTAAAGCCTTTGACTGTGTGGATCACAACAAACTGCGGACAATTCTTAAAAAGATGGGAATACCAGACCACTTTACCTGCCTCCAGAGAAACCTATATGCAGGTTAAGAAGCAACAGTTAAAACTGGACATGGAACAATGGACTGGTTCAAAATTGGTAATGGAGTAAGTCAAGGCTGTATATTGTCACTCAGAGAGGAGCAAGGAGAGATAATAAGTCCTTCCTAAATGAACAATGCAAAGAAATAGAGAAAGACAATAGAATGGGAAAGACTAGATATTTCTTCAAGGAAACTGAAGAGATCAAGGGAATATTTCATGCAAGCATGGGCACATTAAAGAGAGAAACTTTATTTCTGCCCACAATAAGGACTTAACAAAAGCAGAAGAGATTTAAGAAAAGGTGGCAAGAATACACAGACGAACTACACAGAAGAGGCCTTAATGAACCAGATAACCATGATGCTGTGGTCACTTAACCTAGAGTCAGACATCCTGGACTGTGAAGTAAAGTGAGCTTTAGGAAGCATTTCTATGAACAAAGCTAGTGGAAGTGACAGATTTCTACCACATCTTTGAAAAATTCTAAAATACGATGCTGTTAAAGTGCTTCATTCAATGTGACAGCAAATTTGGAAAACTCAGCAGTGGCCACAAGTTTTGCAAATGTGGAAAGCTCACAGTGGTCCTGCAGAGTCCTGAACTCTGCATTCAGTTGGGTATATCTTTCCCTTTCTTCCTTGCCTTTCACTTCTCTTCTTTCCTCACCTATTTGTAAGGCCTCTTCAGACAACTACTTTGCCTTCTTGCATTTCTTTTTCTTGGGAATGATTATGGTCACTCCCTCCTGTACAATGTTATGAACTTCTGTCCATAGTTCTTCAGGCACTCCGTCTACCAGATCTGATCTCTTGAATCTAGTTGTCACCTCCAGTATATAATCATATGGGATTTGATTTAGGTCACATCTGTGGCCTAGTGGTTTTCCCTGCTTTCTTCAGTTGAAGCCTACCTTTTGCAAATTGATTCGAAGGTCAATTTTCATTCAAATCTCAAAGAAGGACAATGCCAAAACATATTCAAAGTACCAAACAACTGCGCTCATTTCACATGCAAGTAGGGCAATGCTCAAAATCCTTCAAGCTAGGCTTCAGCAGTATGTGAGCAAAGAACTTCCAGATGTACAAGCTGGGTTTCAAAGAGGCAGAGGAACTAGAAATCAAATTGCAACAACCACTGTATCTATTCATTGGACAAAGAAAGCAACGGAATTCCAAAAAAACTCCTGCTGTGTTGAGTACTACACTAAAGCCTTTGACCATGTGGATCACAACAAACTATGGAAATTTCTGAAACAGATGGGAATATCAGACCACCTTACATGTCTGGGAGAAACCTGTATGCAGGTCAAGAAGCAACAGTTAGAACCAGACATGGAACAATGGACTAGTTCAAAATTGGAAAAGGAGTATGACAAGTCTAAATATTATTACCCTTCTTATTTAACTTCTATGCAGAGAACATCATGTGAAATACCAGGCTGGATGACTCATAAGCTGGAATCAAGATGGCCAAGAGAAATATCAGCAACCTCAGATATGCAGATGATACCAGTCTAATGTCAGAAAGTAAAGAGGAACTAAAGAGTCTCTCGATAAGGATTCAAGGGAGTGAAAAAGCTGGCTTAAGACTCAACACTACAAAAACTAAGATCATGGCATCAGGTCCCAACACCTCATGGCAAATAGAAGGGTAAAACGTAGAAAGAGTGACAGATTTTATTTTCTTAGCCTTCAAAATCACTGCAGATGGTGACTATAGCCATGAAATTAAAAAATGCTTGCTCCTTAGAAGAAAAGCTATAACAAACCTAGACAACATATTAAAAGCAGAGCAATCACTTTGCTCACAAAAGTGCTTAGTCAAAGCTATGGCTTTTCCAGCCATCATGCATGGATGTGAGAGTTGGACCATAAAGAAGGATGAGTGCTAAAGAATTGATGGTTTTGAAATGTGGAGCTGGAGAAGACTCTTGAGAGTCCCTTGGACAGCAAAGAGAACAAACCAGTCAATCCTAAAGGAAATCAACCATGACTATTCACTGGAAGGACTGTGTTGAAGTTCCAATACTTTGGCCACATGATGCAAAGAGCCAGCTCAATGGAAAAACCCTTGATGCTAGGAAAGATGGAGGGCAGGAAGAGAAGGGGATGACAGAGGATGAAATGGTTGGATGGCTTCATCGACTCAATGGACATGAGTTTGAGCAAACTCCAGAACATAGCGAAGGACAGGGAAGCTTGGCAAGTTGCAGTCCATGGGATCACAAAGAGTCGGACATAACTGAGTGAATGAACAGCAACCAAAGACTACAGCAGATAAATTTTTCTCTTAAAATCATAGGCTAGCGACAGAAATACAAGTAAAATGAAGAAGCAGATGAACCATTCCCAATTAAAAGACCAAGAGAATTCCCATAAAACAACAAAAATGAAACAGACCTCTTCATTCTAATAGACACAGTTTAAAAAAGGAGATAATGAAAATGAGGAATTAAAAAAGGCTATCAAAAGAAATAGGAAAAGGAGTACATCAGGGCTGTATATTGTCACCCTGCTTATTTAACTTACATGCAGAGAACATCATGAGAAACACTAGGCTGGAAGAAGCACAGGCTGGAATCAAGATTGCCAGGAGAAATATCAACCTCAGATATGCAGATGACACCACCCTTATGGCAGAGAGTGAAGAGGAACTAAAAAGCCTCTTGATGAAAGTGAAAGAGGAGAGTGAAAAAGTTGGCTTAAAGCTCAACATTCAGAAAACGAAGATCATGGCATCTGGTCCCTTCACTTCATGGCAAATAGATGGGGAAACAGTGGAAACAGTGGCTAACTTTATTTTTTTGGCCTCCAAAATCACTGCAGATGGTGATTGCAGCCATGAAATTAAAAGACACTGACTCCTTGGAAGGAAAGTTATGACCAACCTAGATAGCATATGAAAAAGCAGAGACATTACTTTGCCAACAAAGGTCCGTCTAGTCAAGGCTATGGTTTTTCCAGTAGTCATGTATGGATGTGAGAGTTGGACGGTGAAGAAAGCTGAGCACCGAAGAATTGATGCTTTTGAACTGTGGTGTTGGAGAAGACTCTTGAGAGTCTCTTGGACTGCAAGGAGATCCAACCAGTCCATCCTAAAGGAGATCAGTCCTGGGTGTTCAGTGGAAGAACTGATGCTGAGGCTGAAACTCCCAATACTTTGGCCATCTCATGCAAAGAGTTTATTCATTGGAAAAGACCCTGATGCTGGGAGGGATTAGGGGCAGAAGGAGAAGGGGACGACAGAGGATGAGATGGCTGGATGGCATCACCGACTTGATGGACATGGGTTTGAGTCAACTCCAGGAGTTGGTGATGGGCAGGGAGGCCTGGCGTGCTGCGATTCATGGGTCGCAAAGAGTCGGACACGACTGAGCAACTGAACTGAACTGATTAAAAGAAATGCAGATTATGGAAAAAAAAAAACTAGAAACTATAAGGTGGAGATAATAAAATTATAAAATTCATTTGCAGAGATGAAAGCTAAACTAAAGGCAATGAGTACCAAAATTAATAATGGAGAACAAATAAGTGATTTGGAAGATAGAACAATGGAAATCACCCAGTTAGAAAAGCATATAGAAACCTAAATGAAAAAAGAATGCAACATAAGAGACCTATAGGATAACACAAGTGTCCCAGTCTATGCATAATAGAGATCCTAGAAGTAGAAAAGAGGATTGAAAATGTAGATGAAGAAATTCTGGCTAAAACTTCTGTAACTAAAGAAGGAAACATATCCAGTTACAGGAATCAAAGATGGTCCTAAACAGGGTAAATCCAAATTGACCAACATCGAGATATATTACAATTTAAATGGCAAATCTTAATGGAAAGCAATCAAAGTGGTGAAGGAATAAGCTGTGGAGCTCACCTTCTTCCATAAATACACAAAAACTTGTGGAACAATTCACACAGAACATTTACTGAATGCTGGTAGAAGACCTCATACTTCTGAAAGGGCAAGGAAATCTCCATGTATCCAGGAAGGATAGAATATTAGCAAAAGGGAAAAAAAAAAAAAGAAGAAGGGAATCAGGACAGGACTTGTACCTCAGGAAGGGAGCTGTGATAAAGGAATATTTCCCATACCTAAGGAAGTCCCCTCACTGGTAGAGAGAGCAACTCAGATGGAGGGTGAGATTTGGAGCCTTGGAGGAGAATGAAGCCACTGGTCTGAGAAAGCAGAACAGACTAACCTGCACATATCATTGCTCCTGAGCCTGAGACACTTATTCACCAATGCAGTGGGTAGGAGGTGCTGAATACTAAAGTTCAGGCTTTGGAGGTCAGACCTGGGAGAGGACTTGGGATGGCTACTTGGAGATAGCCTGAAGGAACTGGAGTGTGGCAACCAGGGGTGTATGCAGAAGACTGAGCCCATCAGGGAAGCCAGATGCCATTGTTGGGGGCGGTGCACAGAATGAGATGCGGAGGACTGCCACAGAAGGCTCTTTCCCCAGGTGTGCTCTCAGGCAAGGGCCACAGATGCCATCTTGGGCTCCAGAGGCAGGAGTAGGCTACAGCTGCTAGGAAAACCAAGAGCAGACACCATTCACTTACCCAACCATCCTAGGAGCACTCACAGGCTGCTGCTAACAGACACACAAACAGGCACCAATCACTCCCTGGCCCAGCACAGGCCCCAGGAGCTCGCTGCCACTGAGAGACCCAAGAGCAAGGGCTCACTGCTGACCCCTTGGCATGGGGCCCCGGCACCTGCACACCCCTTATCAAGGGGATAATGGTCAGCCCACAGTGAAGAAAAAAGGCAGTACATACGCATACTAAAAGCAGCCCTTGTGCCAAAAATATTAAATCTACACCAGTTATGCAGGGATGTTCCTGTATATACACAGCCTTCCAAAAATACAGTAGATAAATGTTTCTCCTAAATTCATAGAGTAAGAGAAATGTAAGTAAAATAAAGAAACAGAAGGAGAGACTGGTTCAAGATGGTGGGGAAAAAGGACATGTGCTCATCTCCTGCGAGAGCATGAAAATCACAACTACCTATTCAAAGTTATGACCAACCTGGATAGCATATTTAAAAGCAGAGACATTACTTTGCCAACAAAGGTCCATCTAGTCAAGGGTATGGTTTTTCCAGTAGTCATGTAGGGATGTGAAAGTTGGACGGTGAAGAAAGCTGAGCACCGAAGAATTGATGCTTTTGAACTGTGGTGTTGGAGAAGACTCTTGAGAGTCCCGTGGACTGCAAGAATATCCAATCAGTCCAACCTAAAGATCAGTCCTGGGTGTTCACTGGAAGGACTGATGTTGAAGCTGAAACTCCAATACTTTGGCCACCTCATGTGAAGAGTTGACTCACTGGGAAAGACCCTGATGCTGGGAAGGATTGGGGGCAGGAGGAGAAGGGGATGACAGAGGATGAGATGGCTGGATGGTATCACCGACTCAATGGATATGGGTTTGGGTGGACTCCAGGAGTTGATGATGGGCAGGGAGGCCTGGCGTGCTGCGATTCATGGGGTCACAAAGAGTCGGACACGACTGAGTAACTAAACTCACTGACTGACCTATTGAATAACCATAGACAGGAGGACTCTGTAACCTACACAAAAAAAGATACTCCACATCCAAAGACAAAGAAGAAGCTGCAACAAGATGGTAGGAGTGGTGCAATCATGATAAAATCAAATCCTATATCTGCCAGGTGGGTGACCCATAAAATGGATAACAATAATACCAAAGAAATCCTCCTACTGTTGTGAAGGTTCTGAGCCCTGTGTCAGGCTTCCCAGCCTGGGGATCCAGCAAAGAGGCTGGGAATCCCCAGGGACTCTGACTTTGAAGACTAGTAGGATTTGATTACAGGATTTTCACAGGACTAGGGCAAACACAGACTCCACTCTTAGAGGGCATATATGAGATCCTGCCCAAACCAAGACACAGGGAAAGGGAGCAGTGACCTCACAGAAGACTAAACCAGACCTACCTGCTAATTAATGTTGGAGGGTCTCCAGTGAAGGCCTGGGTTGACAATGCCTCACCAAAGGAACAGGGGCACTTCCAACAGAAGCCCTGGAAGGTGCCTTTTGGCATAAGTCCTCTTGGAGGTTGCTGTTAACCCTACCATAGAGCTCCTAGACCCCAAGGTTGGGCCTCTTCAAACCAAACAACTAACATGGATGAGCACAACCATACCCAAGAGCAGATAATTGAGTTAAAATTTTACTGAACACAGCAAGACCCAGATTTTTCCATCAGCAGTCACTCCTATCAGGAAGCTTATACAAGCCTCATAGCCTCATCCACCAGAGGGCAACCAGAAGAAGCAAGAGGAATCACAATTCCATAGTAGCTAGAACAAAACTACATCACAGAAAGGTAATCGGAATAAACAGGAGAGGGCTATGTCCCACATGAAGGAACAAGAAAAAACTCCAGGAAAACAACTAAATGAAGTAGAGATAGGCAAACATCCAGAAAAACAATTCAGAATAATGATAGTGAAGATGATCTAGGATCTAGGAACAAGACTGGACAAGCTGCAAGAAAGGTTTACCAAAGACCTAGAAGAATTAAAGAACAAACAAAAGGAGATGAACAATACACTAGATGGAATCAACAGCAGAATAACTAAGGCCAAAGAACAGATTAAAAACCTGGAAGACATAATGGTGGAAATCCTTCAGAACAGAGTATAGAAAAAAGATGAAATTTAAAAATGAGGACAGCCCAATAGACCTGTGGGACAATATTAAACACACCACCAATTACATTATAGGCATCTCAGAAAGAGGAGAAAGGACATGAAAAAATATTTCTAGAGATAATGACTGAAAACATCTGCAACACAGGAAAGAAAATAATCAACCAAGTCCCCACTCCAGTATTCTTGCCTGGAGAATCCCGGGGATGGGGGAGCCTGGTGGGCTGCCGTCTATGGGGTCACACAGAGTCGGACACAACTGAAGCGACTTAGCAGCCAGGAAGCACAGAAATTCCAGGCAGGATAAACCCAAGGAGGAACATGCTAAAACACATGGTAATCAAACTGACAAAAATTAAAGACAAAGATAAAATATTAAAAGCAACAGGGAAAAGTGACAAATAAGATACAGGGGAACTCCCATTAGGCTATCAGCTGATTGCTCAATAGAACTCTACAAACCAGAAAGTAATGGCACAATATATTTTAAGTGATGAAAGGGAAGTGCTTACAGCCAAGAATACTCTACTCAGCAAGACTCTCATTCAGATTTGATGGATAAATCAAAAATTTCCCTGACAAGCAAAAGTTAAGAGAATTCAGTACCACCAAAACAGCTTTATAACAAATGCTAAAGGAACTTCTCTAAGTAGGAAACACAAGGAAGAGACCTACAGAAAATAACCCAAACAATTAAGAAAACGGTTACAGGAACATACATATCAATAATTCCCTTAAATGTAAATGGTTTAAATACACCAACCAAAAGACACAGACTGGCTGGCCATATGAAAACATGCGCATGGATGCACTTCCATTTACCACATCACTCTGCTTGACCCCCTAAACTGTATGTAATTATGTTATATTGTTAAGTTAATCATGTTCCCATATGGCTTGCAATTACAGCTATCATATTTTTTGTATGACTATTGATTGTGAAAACTGATAAGCATCTTTTACTCTTGTGATTATGTAACTGTTACTGACAATAAAATTGTATCAAGATTGATCAGCCAAAAAATTAACCAAACTCTTTATCATGATAACTAGGATTTAACAGAAAAAACCTATAATCAGTTTTTAAAATCCAGATGCATATCAGAGTGATCTTGAAATTTTTTGAAAAATACAAATTCCTTTTTTTTTTTCTCCCGAACTCCAGATATGTTTTTAATGAGCAGTCATGTTTAAAAACAACTGGACTATACGATGATCTTTTACTTTTCTATTTGTTTCATTTTTTCTATTTCATATGCAGTGCTAACATTTCATTCAGTTTACATCTTCCAATTACTCCTTCACTTTAAGTTCTTTCTCAAGGCTTTCTCAAGCATAGTAGAACAGCTTTTGTATACATATATAGAAATAATATGTGTATATATATATTTTTTTAAACTTATGAACATTTGCCTAAGTAAACACTTATGACATTATGACTCCACTTGTTTCACTTAGTATGAATAGAATGCTAGATTTCTAATTTTACAAAAGAAGTATTAAACAACCAACAAAGGTTTACTATATAGAACAGGGAACTATAGTTACAACTGTCTTGTAATAACCTATAATGAAAATTAATTTCAAAATAATACAAGTGTATATGTATAACTGAATCCATTTGCTATGTACCTAAAGCACTGTAAGTAAATTTTACTTCAATAAAATACATATATTAAGAAAAAAATTTTTAATAAATAAAAGCACTCTCACCAAAAACTATAAAACCGACACAAGGATGATTTCATAAAAATAGCCCCCCAAGACCATTGTAGAAAGGAATGGCAAACCACTTCAGCATTCTACCCTTGAGAACCCAATGAACAGTATGAAAAGGCAAAAGTACATGACACTGAAAGATGAGCCCCCCAGATCAGTAGGTGTCCAATATGCTATTGGGGAAGACCAGAGATATAGCTCCAGAAAGAATGGAGAGGCTAAGCCAAGGCTGAAATGATGCCTGGTTGCAGATGTGTCTGGTAGTGGAAGTAAATTCTGATACTGTAAATAATATTGCATAGGAACCTAGAATGTTAGGTCCATGAATCAAGGTAAATTAGATGTGGTCAAACAGGAGATGGCAAGAGTGAACATCAATATCTTAGGAATCAGTGAACTAAAATGGATGGGAATAGGCCAATTTAATTCAGATGACCACAATATCCACTACTGCAGGCAAGAATCCATTAGAAGAAATGGAGTAGCCCTCAAAGTCAATAAGACGCCGAAATGCAGAGCTTTGGTACAAACTCAAAAATGACAGAATGATCTCAGTTTGTTTCCAAGGCAAAACATTCAATATCACTGCAATCCAAGCCTATGTTCCAACCACTAATGCTGAAGAAGCCATAAGCGAACCATTCTATGAAAATCTACAAGACATTCTAGAAATAACACCAAAAAAAGATGTTCTGCTCAACACAAAGGGGACTGGAAAGCAAAAGAAGGAAGTCAAGAGATACCTAGAGTTATAGGCAAGTTTGGTCTTGAAATATAAAATGAAGCAGGGCAAAGGCTAACAGAGTTTTGCTAAGAGAACACACTGCTCATAGCAAACACCCTCTTCAAACAACAAAAGAGAACTCTACACATGGACATCACAAGATGGTCAATACTGAAATCAGATTGACTACATTCTTTGCAGCTGAAGATGGAAAAACTCTTCACAGTCAGCAAAAAAATTCCCAGAGCTAACTGTGGCTGAGATCATGAGTTACTTACTGCAAAATTCAAACTTAAATGAATAAAGTAGGGAAAATCACTAGGCCATTCAGGTATGACCTAAATTAAATCCCTTACAATTATACAGTGGAAGCGACAAACAGATTCAAGGGATTAGATCTGATAGACAGAGTGCCTGAAGAACTATGGACAGAGGTTCACAACATTGTACAGGAGGCGGTGATCAAAACCATCCCCAAGAAAAAGAAATGCACCAAGGCAAAATGGTTGTCTGAGCAGGCTGTACAGAGCTGAGAAAAAAGAACAAAGGGCAAAGAGAAAGGAAAAGATAAACCCAATTGAATGCAGAGTGTCAAAGAAGAGCAAGGAGATAACAAGGGCTTCTTAAATGAACAATGCAAAGAAACAGAGGAAAACAAAAGAAAGTGACACTAGAGAATCTCTTCAAGAAATTAGAGATACCAAAGGGACTATTTCAAGCAAAGATGGCACAATAAAGGACAGAAATGGTAGGGACCTAAGAGAAGCAGAAGATATTAAGAAGAGGTGGGAAGAATATATATAAGAACTATACATAAAAGATCTTAAGGACTCAGATAACCACAATCCAGTTACTCACCTAGAGTCAGGTATCCTGGAGTGTGAAGTCAATTGTTACTACAAAAAAAACTAGTAGAGGTGACAGAATTCCAGCTGAGCTATTTCTTTTTTTTTTTTTTTTTTCCTTTATTTTTATTAGTTGGAGGCTAATTACTTTACAATATTGTAGTGGTTTTTGCCATACAATGACATGAATCAGCCATGGATTTACATATGTTCCCCATCCTGAACCCCCCTCCCACCTCCCTCCCCAACCTAAAATGATGTTGCTAAAGAGCTGCAGTCAATATGCCAGCAAATTTTGGAAAACTCAACAGTGGCCAAATGACTGGAAAAGGTCAGTATTCATTCCAAACTCAAGAAGGGCAATGCCAAAGAATGCTCAAACTATTGCTCAACTGCATGCATTTCACATGCTAGCAAGCAAGCTAATGCTCAAAATACTTCAAGTTAGGCTTCAGCAGTTTGTGAATCAAGAACTTCCAGATATACAATCTGGGTTAAGAAAAGGCAGAGGAACCAGAGATCAAATTGCCAATATCTGTTGGATCACAGAAAAAGCAAGAAAATTCCAGAAAAACATTTACTTCTGCTTCATTGACCACTCTACAGCCTTTGACTGTGTGGATCACAACAAACTGTGGAAAACTCTTAATTAAAAGATGGGAGTACCAGACAACCTTACCTGCCTCCTGAGAAACCTGTATGCAGGTCAAGAAGCAACAGTTAGAACTAGATATGAAACAACAGATGGGTCCAAAATTGGGAAAAGAGTACATCAAGGCTGTATATTGTCACCCTGCTTATTTAACTTATATGCAGAGTACTTCATGAAAGATGCCAGGCTGGATGAATCACAAGATTTCATCTTCAAGAATGCTAGGAGAAATATCAGTAACTCCAGATATGCAGATAACACCAACCTAATGGTAGAAAATGAAAAGGAACTAAAGTGCCTCTTAATGAAGGTGAAAGAGCAGAATGACAAAGCTGACTTAAAACTCAACATTAAAAAACTAAGATCACATCATCCAGTCCCATCACTTCATGGCAAGCAGATGGGGAAGAAATGGCAACAGTGACAGATTTTATTTTGGGGGGCTCCAAAGTCACTGTGAATGGTGACTGCAGCCACAAAACTAAAAGACACTTGCTCCTTGGAAGAAAAGCTATGACAAACCTAGACAGCATATTAAAAAAACAGAGACATCATTTGGTGACAAAGGTCCATATAGTCAAAGCTATGGTTTTTCCACTTGTCATGTATAGATTTGAGAGCTAGACCATAAAGAAGGCTGACTGCCAAAGATTTGATGCTTTCAAACACTGGTGCTAGAGAAAACTCTTGAGAGTCCCTTGGATAGCAAGAAGCACAAATCAGTCAATTCTAAAGGAAATCAACCCTGAATATTCATTGGAAGGACTGATGCAGAAGCTAAAGCTCCAATACTCTGGCCATCAGACGGGAAAAGCCAACTCACTGGAAAAGATCCTGATGCTGGGAGATTGAGGGCATGAGGAGAATGGGTGATAGAGGATGAGATGGTTGGATGGCATCATCAACTCAACGGACAAGAATTTAAGCAAACTCTGGGAGATAGTGAAGGACAGGGAATCCTGGTATGATGAAGGCCATGGGGTTGCAAAGTGTAGGACATGACTGAACAACTGATCAACAAAATATTACAATAGATAACTTTTCCTTAAAATCATAGTGCAACAGAAATACAAGTAAAATGAAAAAGCAGATGAACCTTTTCCAATTAAAAGATGAAGAGAATTCTCCCAAAACAACAAAAATGAAATAGACTTTCTATGCTAATAGACAGAATTTAAAAATGAGATGATGAAAATATTGGAGGAATTAAGATAGGCTATCAGCAGAAAAGGAGATTACTGTAAATAGGAACTAGAAACTATGAGGTAGAGCATAAAATTCATTTGCAGAGATAAAACCTAAACTAAATGCAATGAGTACCAGAATTAATAATGGAGAAGAACAAATAAGTGATCCAGAAGGAAGAACAATGAAAATCATCCTATTAGAAAAGCAGATAGAAACCAAAGTGAAAAAATAAAAGAGAGCAATATAAGAGAACTATAGGATAACATAAACATCCTGGTCTATCCATAACAGAGATCCTAGAAGTAGAAGAAAAAGAGGATTGAAAATGTGGCTGAAGAAACTATGGCTAAAACATCCCAAACATAAAGAAGGAAACATATTCAGTTACAGGAAGCAAAGAGGTTCCCACACAGGGTCAACCCAAACAGACCTACATCAAGACATATTACAATTTAAATGGCAAACCTTAGAGAGGAGAGCAATCAAAACGGTGAAGGAGTAGGTAGTGGAGCTCACTTTCTTTCCAAAAAACACCAAAAATATATCAACATGCAGAACAACTCACAAAGAATATCTACTGAACGCTGGTAGAAGACCTCAGACTTCTAAAAGGACAAGGAAATCTCCATATATGCAGAAAGGATAGAATATTAATAAGAGAAAAAAGAGAAGGGAATCAGGACAGGACTTGCAACTCAAAAGGGAGCTGTACGTTGCCCACACCCAAGGAAGTCCCCTCACTGGTAGGGAGATCAGCTCAGATGGAGGGGCAGATATGGAGCCTTGGAGGAGAATGCAGCCACTGGTCTGAGAAAGGCTGAGCAGAGAGTGACCTGCACAGATGATTGGTATCAAGACTCTGCGCACCCCAGCCTGAGACGCTTATCCACCAGTGCAGTGGGTAGGGGTTGCTGAACACCAAAGTTTAGGCTTTGAAGGTCAGACATGGGGACAGGACTGGGATTGACTGCATGGGAGATAGCCTGAAGAAGCTGAAGTGCGGCAACAGGGGGGTATGCAAAAGAGGCCTGAGCCCATCAGAGAGGCCAGATGTCTTTGGGGCATGGGATGAAACGAGGAGGACTGCCACAGAAGGTTCTTTCCCCAGGTCTGGTCTCAGGCAAGGTCCACAGATGCCATCTTGGGCTCCAGAGGCAGGAGTAGGCTACAGCTGCTAGGAGAACCAAGAGCAGGCACCATTCACTTACCCAACCATGCTAGGAAACCCAAGGGCTGCTGCTGAAAGACACACAAACAAGCACCAATCACTTCTTGGCCCAACACAGACTCCAGGAGCTCACTGTCACAAAGACACCCGAGAGCAGGTGCCCACTGCTGCCCCCACTGACACGAGGCCCTGGCACCTGCACACCCCTTATCAAGGGGATAATGGTCAGCACAGTGAAGAGGCAGCAAGTATCCATACTAAAAGCAGCCCTTGGGCCAAAAATATTAAACTTATACCAGTTCCCGCATATACACAGGCTTCCAAGGAAACAGTAGATAACAGTTTGTCCTAAACTCACACAGTAAGAGAAATAAAATAAAGAAGCAGAGGTAGAGATTGGTATAAGATGGTGGAGTAGAGCAGCACAAAAACCACAACTAGCTGGTGAATGACCATCAACAGGAGGATGCTGGAACCCACCAAAAAAAGATGTCCCAAATCCAAAGACAAATGAGCCAACACAATGAGATGGTTGGAGGGGTGCAAACAATAATATCAAATTCAACACTCACCAGCTGGGTGACCCACAAACTGGAAAACAATAATACCAAAAAAGTTCTCCCATTGTTGTGAGGGTTCTGAGCCCTAGGTCACACTTCCCAGCATGGGATCTGGCAAAGGAACTGGGAATCGAGGGAATCTGACTTTGAAGACCAGCAGGATTGGATTATAGGACTTCCACAGGACTAGGGGAAACAGAGACTCTACACTTGGAAAACACAAAATCTTGCGTGTACCGTGACCCAGGGGAAAAGAGCAGTGAACCTACAGGAGACTGAACCATACCTACCTGCTAGTATTGGAGGGTCTCCTGTAGAGGCATGTATCAGCAGTGGCTTACCATGGGGATGAGGTCTTGGCAGAAGCAATCCTGGAAGGTCCCCTTTGACATAAGTCCTCTTGGAGGTCACCATTAACTCTACCATAGAGGCCATAGACCCCGGGGCTGGGTCACCTCAAGCCAAGCAACTAACAGGGAAGGAGCGCAACCACAAGCAATCAGCAGAAAACTGGATTAAAATTTTATTGAGCACAGCAAGACCCAGGTTTTCCCACCACCAGTCCCTTCTATCAGGAAGCTTACACAAGCTCCATAGCCTCATCCACCAGAGGGCAGACAGAAAAAGCAAGAAGAACCACAATCCTATAGAGGGCTATAACGAAAACCTCATCAAAGACAGTTAATCAAAATGAAAACGCAGCGGGTTATGTCCCAGATGAAGAAACAAAACAAAATCCAAGAAAAACAACAAAATGAAGTGGAAATATGCAACCTTCCAGAAAAAGAATTCAAAATAATGATAGTGAAGATGATCCAGGATCTTGGAAAAAGAACGGAGAAGATGCAAGAAATGTTTATCAAAGACCTACAAGAATTAAAGAACAAACAGATGAACAAAATACTAGAAGGAATCAACAGCAGAATAACTGAAGTAGAAGAACAAACAAGTTACCTGGAAGACAGAATGGTGGAAATCACTGTCACAGGATAGAATATAGAAAAAAGACTGAAAATCAATGAAGACAGCCTAAGAGACCTCTAGGACAACATTAAATGCACCAAAATTCACATTGTAGGGACTCCAGAAGGAGGAGAGAGAGAGAAAGGACCTGAGAAAATATTTGGAGAGATAATAGATGAAAAGCTTCCTAACATGGGAAAGGATATAGCCAACCAAGTCCAGGAAGTGCAGAGAGCCCCAGGCAGGATAAACCCAAGCACCAATACACTGACACATTGTAGTCAAGCTGATGAAAATTAAAGACAAATTATTAAATGCAACAAGGGAAAAATGACAAATAACATACAAGAGAACTCCCATAAGGTTATCAGCCGATTTCTCAACAGAAACTCTACAAGCCAGAAGGGAATGGCACTATATATGTAAAGTGATGATTGGGAAGATCCTACCACCAAGAATACTCTACCCAGAAAGACTCTTGTTCAGACTTGACAGAGAAATCAAAAGCTTTCCAGACAAGCAAAAGTTGAAGAGAATTTGGTAACAGCAATCCAGCTGCAGAACAAATGCTAAAGGAACTTTTCTAGGCAGGAAACACAAGAGAAGGAAAAGACTTACAGAAAATAAAGTAAATGGTTTAACTACACCAACCAAAAGACATAGACTGGCTAGGTGGATAAAAACATGTGCATGTATGCACTTCCACTTACCACATTTTATTTAACCCCCCAAATTGTATGTAATTATTTTATATTGCTAGGTTAATCATGTTTCCATTATGGCTTTCAATTGTAATTATCTTTTATTTTTTGTCTAGCTGTTGATTGTGAAAAGTGATAAGCATCTTTTACTATTGTGATTATTATTCACTTAATACCATTGTATCATGATTGGTCAACAGAAAAAGAATTTCATAGCACTGAAAGTACCATTTAATAGAAAAACATGTAATCACTTTTTAAAATCCAGATGCATATCAGAATATTCTTGGAATTGCTTCCCTGGTGGCTCAGGTGGTAAGGAACCTGCCTGCAATGCAGGACACCTGGGTTAGGAAGATCACCTGGAGAAGGGAACAGTTAACAACTCCAGTAGTCTTCCCTGCAGAATCTCATGGGCAGAGACGCCCATTGGGCTACAGTTCATGGGGCCACAAAGAATCAGACCAACTGAGCAACTAATTTTTTTGAAAAATATAAATCCCCAGGTATTGCTTTTTCCTACAATGTTCCACATGCGTTTCTAACGAGCAGCCAAATTTAAAAACTGTAGTACATCATGATCTTTGGCCTTTATCTAGCTTGTTTCACTTTATCTATTTCACTTTCAATGCTCCCTTTTCATTTAGTTTCTATATTCCAATTTCTCCTTCTCTTTTTGTTGTTGCTGCTCCTCAAGGCTTTATCAAGTGTAAGAGAAAAGCTTCTGTACACATATATAAATAGTATGTATAATATACATATTTTTAGAAAACTTATGAAATTTTGCATAGCCAAAAAATGTATGACCTTTTTTTCCACTGTTTGACTTAGTATGAATAGAATGCTAGATTTCTAACTTATATTCACTCAGAAGTTTGATATAGTTCCATGTATTTCAGTATCTAGTATTATTTGTAAAAGTCTAGAAAGTTTATTACCTGAGTGATTAAAAAAAATTTTGAAGAGGCTTGAAATTTCTAATCCAATTTTCAGAGTATAAAGAAATACTAGGTAGTAAAAAATTTTAAAAAACAGGAAATTAACATGTGATATAGTATTATTAATAAAGTACAGATTTTGTTCAAATTACACAAAATTTTATGCTACTGTCCATTATTTGTTTTCATACCTTATTCAAGATTCCACATCTTACATAATTGCCTTCTGAGCATCTTCAGATGCATGCAACAAATTCTGATTCATTCTCTTCATTTTTATTTGGTTAAAGATATTTTCTAAACTTCCTTGTTATGGCTTCTTAGATACACGTATCACCCACTCTACTGTTCTTGTCTGGAGAATCCCAGGGACAAGGGAGCCTGATGGACTGCCGTCTATGGGGTTGCATGGAGTCAGACACGACTGAAGCGACCTAGCAGCAGCAGATACACGTATCATTTAAAAGTGGACATTTAATTTCCAAATATATAGGGTTTTTAAAGTACTTTTTATATTAACTTCTCATTTAAATGCTTACTCCTCTGCAGTCAACCTCTGTGTTTTCTCAGTATTCTAACCTTAATGAGGCTTTCAATGGCTAAGTCAAAGATCTCTCCTCGTAAATGTCACATTGCACTTGAAAATACTGGGATTATTTTAAAACAAAGAAAGAAAACAAAGTCTATCATAGTTTCCACTGTTTCCCCATCCACTTGCCATGAAGTGATGAGACCAGATGCCATGATTTTAGTTTTTTCAATGTTGAGATTTAAGCCACCTTTTTCACTCTCCTCTTTCACTTTCATCAAGGCTCTTTAGTTATTCTTCACTTTCTGCAATAATGGTGGTGTCATCTCCATGTCTGAGCTTACTGATATTTTTCCCTGAAATCTTGATTCCAGCTTGTGCTTCATCCAGTCCAGCATTTCGCATGATGTACTCTGCATATATGTTAAATAAGCAGGGTGACAATAAACAGCCTTGACGTATTCCTTTCCCAATTTGGAACCAATCCATTGTTCCATGTTCGGTCCTAACTGTTGCTTCTTGACCTGCATACAGATTTCTCAGGAGCAGGAAAGGTGGTCAGGTATTTCAATCTCTTTCAGAATTTTCCACAGTTTGTTGTGATCCACACAGTCAAAGGCTTTAGCATGATCAATGAAGCAGATCTTGCTTTTTCTATGATCCAACAATGTCGGCAGTTTGATCTCTAGTTCCTGCCTTTTCTAAATCTAGCTTGAACATCTACAAGTTCTCAGTTCACGTATTGTTGAAGCCTAGCCTGGAGAATTTTGAGCATTACTTTGCTAGTGTGTGAGATGAGTGCAACTGTACAGTAGTTTGGGACTGGGATGAAAACTGACTTTTTCCAGTCCTGTGGCCACTGCTGAGTTTTCCAAATTTGCTGGCATATTGAGTGCAGCACTTTCACAGCATCATCTTTTAGGATTTTAATAGCTCAGCAGGAATTCCATCACCTCCACTAGGTTTGTTTGTAGTGGTGCTTCCTAAGGCCCATTGTCTTCGCACTCCAGGATGTCTGGCTCTAGCTGAGTGATCACACCATCGTAGTTATCTGGGTCATTAGGATCTCTTTTGTTTAGTTCTTCTGTGTATTGTTGCCACCTCTTCTTAATATCTTCTGCTTCTGTTAGGTCCATACCATTTCTGTCCTTTATTGTGTTCATCTTTACATGAAATGTTCCCTTGGTATCTCTAATTTTCTGGAAGAGATCTCTAGTCTTTCCTGTTCTATTGTTTTCCTTTATTTCTTGCATTTTCACTGAGGAAGATTTTCTTATTTTGCTATTCTTTGGAACTTTGCATTCAGATGGGTATATCTTTCCTTTTCTCCTTTGCCTTTTGTTTCTCTTCTCTGCTACTTGTAAGGTCACCTCAGACAACCATTTTGCCTTTTTACATTTCTTTTTCTTGAGGATGGTTTTGATCACAGCCTCCTGTATAATGTTACAAACCTCCATCCATAGTTCTTCAGGCACTCTATCAGATCTAATCCCTTGGATCTATTTGTCACTTCCACTGTATAATCGTAAGGGATTTGATTTAGGTCATACCTGAATGGTCTAGTTGTTTTCCCTACTTTCTTCAATTTAAGTCTGAATTTGGCAATAATGAGTTCATGATCTGAGCCACAGTCAGCTCTTGGTCTTGTTTTTGCTGACTGTATAGAGCTTCTCCATCTTCAGCTACAAAGAATATAAAATCAATCTGATTTCCGTATTGACCATCTTGTGATGTCCATGTGAAGAATCATCTCTTGTGTTGTTGCAAGAGGGTGTTTGCTATGACCAGTGTGTTCTCTTGGCAAAACTCTGTTAGCCTTTGTCCTGTTTCATTTTGTACTCCAAGGCCAAACTTGCCTGTTACTCCAGGTATCTCTTGAATTCCTACTTTTGCATTCCAGTCCCCTAAGATGAAAAGGACATATTTTTTTGGTGTTAGTTCTACAAGGTCTTGTAGGTCTTCACAGAACTGTTCAACTTTAGCTTCTTCAGCATTACTGGTTGGGGCAGAGACTTAGATTACTGTGACATTGAATGGTTGGCCTTGGAAACGAACAGAGATCATTCTGTCATTTTTGAGATTGCACCCAAGTACTGCATTTCAGACTCTTGCTGACTATGATCACTACTTTATTTCTTCTAAGAGATTCTTACCCACAGTAGTAGATATATGGTCATCTGAATGACCATTCATTCCAGTCAGTTTTAGTTCTCTGATTCCTAAGATGTTGATGCTCACTCTTGCCATCTCCTGTTTGACCACTTCCAATTTACCTTGATCCATGGACCTAACATACCATATTTCTATGTAATATTGTCCTTTACACCATTGGACTTTCCTTTCATCACCAGTCACATACACAACTGGGCACTGTTTTGCTTTGGCTCAGCCTCTTCATTCTTTCTGGGGCTATTTCTCCACTCTTCTCCAGTAGCATATTGGGCACCTACTGACCTGGGGAGTTCATCTTTCAGTGTTATGTCCTTTTGCCTTTTCCTACTGTTCATGAGGTTTTCAATGCAAGAATACTGAAGTGGTTTGCCATTCTCTTCTCCAGTGGACCAAGAGACCTATGAGATAATATAAAGTATGCCAGTCTATGCCTAATAGGGATTCCAGAAGAAGAAACAAAGAGGTAATTGAAAATGTATTTGAATAAATTATGACTAAATACTTGCCAAACCTAAAAAAGGAAACACATAACCACATATAAGAAGCAAAAATGATACCAAACAGATCCCCATCAAAACATATAATAATAATGGCAAAAGCTAAAGTTACAAAGAAGATTCTAAAGGCAGCAAGAGAGAAACAGTTAATTACAGGGGAACCTCAATAAATCTATCAGCTGAATTCTCTACAGAATTGCTACAGGCCAGAAAGGGTTGGGAAAATACGCTCAACATCTTGAAAGGGAAAAATCTGCAATCTAGAATACTCTATCCAGCAAGATTATAATTTAGAATAGAGAGAGAAAGAATTTCTCAAAAAAGCAAAAGAGCAAAATTACAAAAAGTACAGCAATATTATACCTATCCTAAAAGAAATATTGAAAGGCTTTCTCTAAATAGTAAAGAATATATAAGAAAGAAAAAAATCACAATTTAAAGTAAATCACCTAAACACACCAGTAGACAGATCAAAAAAGGAAAAAAAAAATCTATTTGTGAAAGCAAAGATAAACACAAGTAACAGCAAAATAATGAAAAGAAAATATAAAACAGGGCACCAAAATCACAAAATGTGGGGTAGGAGAGTAAGAAATAGTAGATTCCTTTTTTATTTGGAATGTGTTTGACTCTAAAGGCAAATAGATATAGGAAAGGGTTAACACACATTAGAAACATACAAAGAAGAACCTAACCAAGCCTTCTCAAACTTTCCCCAAAAAGCTCAAGAGGAAGTAACACCACCAAACACATTCTATGAAGGCAACATCACCCTGATACCAAACCAAACAAAAATGCCACCAAAAAAGAAAATTACAGGCAATATCTTGATGAATACAGATGCAAACATTCTAAACAAACTTCTAGTAAAGTGAATATAAAACAATACATAAAAAAGATCATACAGCATGACTAAGTTGGATTCATCCCAGGGGCACAAGACTTGCTAAAATATTCCCAGCAATCAATGTGCTATACAATGAAACAACACAGCAAGAAAATACAAAACCACACAACCACTGCAACAGATACAGAATAAACATTCAATGAAATTCAATATCCATTTGTGTGAAAAAACTCTTACCAAAGTGGATATACAGGGAATATATCTCAACATAATAAAATCTATTTACAGCAAACCCACAGCCTATAACATACTCAATGGTGAAAAGCTGAAAGCCTTCCAGCTAAAATCTATAACAAGACAAGGATGCGACTCTCACCAGTTCTTATCAACACAGTATTGGAAGTCCTAGCCACAGCAATCAGACAACAAAAATAAATAAAATGTATTCAAATTGATAGGAAAGAAAAAAATTGTCATTATACGCAGATAACATGATACTATATATAAAAAATCCTACAGACTCCACAAAAGACAACTAGAAATGATAAATGAATTCAGCAAAGTAAAAGGATAAAGAGGTAAACATACAGAAATCAGTTGCATTTCTTTACACTAACATTTCTGCTAAATGAAACAGCAGATATCAAGTGTAAACAAATAATCCCTTTTAAAATGCACCAAAAAAGAAACCTTGAGAATAAACCTCACCAAGGTGGTGAAAGATTTATATGACAGGAACTATAAAACATTAATAAAGAAAACTGAAGATGAATCAAAGAAATGGGGAGATATCTCAGGCTCCTGGATTGCAAAAATTGATATTATTAAAATGGCAATACTACCCAAAGCAATCTACAGATTTAATGCAAACCATATCAAATTACCCATGACATTTTTCATAGAACTAGACCAAACAATCCTAAAATGTATATGAAAAAGAAAAAGAATTGCCAAAACAATCCTGAGAAAAAGGAACAAAGTAGAAGGCATAAACCTCCCAGACTTCACACAACACTACAAAGATACAGCAATCAAAACACTGTGGTATCTGCGTGCACCACATGGATCATAGATCACAGTCTTGTCGTGGTGAAGGGGCTTGCATAACTCAATGAAGCTGTGAGTCATGCCATGTAGGGCCACCCAAGATGGACGAGTCATAGTGAAGAGTTCTGAGAAAACACGGTCCACTGGAGGAGGGAATGGCAAACCACTCCAGTATTCTTGTCATGAGAAACTCATGAACAGTTTGAAAAGCAAAAAGATATGACACCAAAGATGAGCCTCCCAGGTTGGAAGTTGTTCAATAGGCTACTGGGGAAGAGCAGAGGGCAGTTATTTATACCTCCAGAATGTACAAAGCAACTGGGACGAAATGGAAGCAATGCTCAGTTGTTAATTTCTCTGGTGGTGAAAGTCTGATGCTGCAAAGAATAATATTGCATAGGAACCTAGAATGTTAGGTCCATGAATCAAAGGAAATTGGATATGGTCAAGCATGAGACGGCAAGACTGCACATCAACATCTTAGAAATCAGTGAAATAAAATGGATGGGAAGGAGCAAATTTAATTCAGATGACCATTATACTAATATCCACTACTGTGAGCAAGAACCCCTTAGAAGAAATGGAACAGCCCTCATAGTCAAAAGAGTCTGTAATGCAGTATTTGGGTGCAGTCTCAAAAACGACAGAATGATCTCAGTTCATGTCTCAGGCAAACCATTCAACATCAAAGTAATCCAAGTCTCTGTCCCAACCACTAATGCCGAAGAAGCTGAAGTTGATTAGCTCCATGAAGACCTACAAGACCTTCAGGACTATAACAACAACAAAAAAGATGTCCTTTTCACCATAGGGGATTGGAATGCAAAAAATCAAGCAATATCTGAAGTAACAGGCAAGTTTGACCTTTAAGTACAAAATGAAGCAGGACAAAGGCTAACAATTTAATCAAGAGAACACTCTGGTCATAGCAAACACCCTTTTTCAACAAAACAAGAGATGACTCTACAAATAGACATCACCCAATGGTTAATCCCGAAATCAAACTGATTATTTTCTTTGCAGCCAAAGATAGAGAAGCTCTATACAGTCAGCAGAAACAAGCCCTGGAGTTGACTGTAGCTCAAATCATTGTGTCTGACTATTTGCAACCCCATGGACTGTAAACTTCCAGATTCCTCTGTCCATGGACTTCTCCAGGCAAGAATACTGGAATGGGTAGCCATTCCCTTCTCCAGGAATTACACCTGGGTCTCCTGCATTGGAGGCAGATTCTTTACCATCTGAGCCACCAGGGAAGCCACCTTATTACAAAATTCAGGCTTAAATTGAGGAAAGTAGGGAAAACCTCTAGGCCATACAGGTACGACCTAAATCAAATCCCTTATGATTATACTGGAAAAGGAAATGGCAACCCACTCCAGTATTCTTGCCTGGAAAATCCCATGGACTGAGAAGCCTCGTAGGTTACAGTCCATGGGGTCGCAAAGAGTCGGACACGACTGAGTGACTTCACTTCACTTTTATGATTATACAGTGAGGGTGATGAATAGATTCAAGGGATTAGATCTGGTAGACAGAGTGCCTGAAGAAATATGGAGAGAGGTTTGTAATACTGTACAGAAAGCAGTGACCAAAACTATCCCCAAGAAAAAGAAATACAAGAATGCAAAGTGATTGTCTAAAGACGCTTTAGAAATAGCTGAGGAAAGAAGAGAAGGAAAAGACAAGGTAGAAAGGGAAAGATATACCCAACTGAATGCAGAGTTCCAGAGAATAGCAAGGAGATATGAAGTCCTTTTTAAATGAACAATGCAAACAAATAGAGGAAGCCAACAGAATGGGAAAGACTGGAGATCTCTTTATGAAAATTAGAGAGATCAAGGGAAATTTTCAAGCAAGGATGGGCATGATACAGGACAGAAACTTGTGAAGACCTAAGAGAAGCAGAAGAGATTCAAAAGAAGTGGCAAGAATACACAGAAGAACTACAAAAAAGAGGTCTTAATGACCCAGATAACCTGTATACAGGTCAGGAAGCAACAGTTAGAACTGGACATGGAACAACAGACTGCTTCCAAATCGGAAAAGGAGTACGTCAAGGCTGTATATTGTCACCCTGTTTATTTAACTTATATGCAGAGTACATCATGAGAAACGCTGGGCTGAAAGAAGCACAAGCTGGAATCAAGATTGCCGGGAGAAATATCAATAATATCAGATATGCAGATGACACCACCCTTATGGCAGAGAGTGAAGAGGAACTAAAAAGCCTCTTGATGAAAGTGAAAGAGGAGAGTGAAAAAGTTGGCTTAAAGCTTAACATTCAGAAAACTAAGACCATGGCATCTGGCCCCATCACCTCATGGGTAATAGATGGAGAAACAGTGGAAACAGTGTCAGACTTTATTTTTTGGGGCTCCAAAATCACTGCAGATGGTGACTGCCACCATGAAATTAAAAGACGCTTACTCCTTGGAAGGAAAGTTATGACCAAACTAGATAGCATATGAAAAAGCAGAGACATTACTTTGCCAACAAAGGTCCGTCTAGTCAAAGCTATGGTTTTTCCAGTGGTCATCTATGGATGTGAGAGTTGGAGTGTGAAGAAAGCTGAGCACCAAAGAACTGATCCTTTTGCACTGTGGTGTTGGAGAAGACTCTTGAGAGTCCCTTGGACTGCAAGGAGATCCAACCAGTCCATCCCAAAGGAGATCAATCTTGGGTGTTCATTGGAAGGACTGATGTTGAAGCTGAAACTCTAATACTTTGGCCACCTCATGCGAAGAGTTGACTCATTGGAAAAGACCCTTATGCTGGGAGGGATTGGGGGCAGGAGGAGGAGGGGACGACAGGATGAGTTGGCTGGATGGCATCACCAACTCAATGGGCATGAGTTTGAGTAAACTCCGGGAGTTGGTGATGGACAGGGAAGCCTGGCGTGCTGCAATTCATGGGGTTGCAAAGAGTCGGACATGACTGAGCGACTGAACTGAACTGAACCACAATGCACAAGGACATCAGAGGATGAGATGGCTGGGTGGCATCACCAATGCAATGCACAGGAACTTGGACAAACTTCGGGAGGTGGTGAGGCACAGGGAGGCCTGCAGTGCTGCAGTCCAGGGGGTCGCGAAGAGTCGGACACGACTGTCAACTGAACAACAACAACCATGATGCTGTGGGCACTCACCTAGAGTGAGACATCATGGAGTGTGAAATCAAGTGGGCCTTATGAAGCATTACTACAAAGCCAGTGAAAGTGACAGAATTCTACCTGAGCTAGTCATAATCCTAAAAGATGATGCTGTTAAAGTGCTGCACTCAATATTCAAGCAAATTTGGAAAACTCAGCAGTGGCCACAGGACCGGAAAAGGTCAGTTTTCATTTCAGTTCCAAAGAACAGCAGTGCCAAAGCCTGTTCAAACTATGGAATAACTGCGTTCATTTCACATGCTATTAGGGTAATGCTCAAAATCTTTCAAGCTGGCTTCATCGGTATGTGAACAAAGAATATCCAGATGTACAAGCTGGATACAGAAACAAAAGAGAAACCAGAGATCAAAATGCCAACATCCATTGGATCTATCCATTGGACATAGAAAGGAAGGGAACTCCAGAAAAACTTCTGCTTCATTGAGTACTACACCAAAGCCTTTGACTGCATGGATCACAACAAACTGTGGAAAAGTTTTAAAGCGATGGAAATACTAGATCACCTTACCTGCCTCCTAAGAAACCTGTATGCAGGTGAAGAAGCAATAGTTAGAACCAGATATGGAACAATGGGACTGGTTCAAAATTGGGAAAGGGGTACAACAAGGCTGGATATTGTTACCCTGCTTATTCAACTGCTATCCAAAGTACATCATGTGAAATGCTGAGCTGGATGATTCACAAGCTGGAGTCAGGATTGCCGGGAAAAATATCAGCAACCTCAGATATGCAGATGATACCACTCTAACCGCAGACAGAAAAGAGGAACTAAAGAGCCTCTTGATAAGGTTGCAAGAGGAGAGTAAAAAAGGTTGGCTTAAAACTCAACATTATAAAACTAAGATCATGGCATTGGGTACCATGACCTCATGGCAAATAGAAGGGGGAAAAGTGGAAACAGTGACAGATAGTCAAAGCTATGGTTTTTCCAGCAGTCATGTACAGATATGAGAGTTGGACCATAAAAAAGGCTTACCTCCAAAAATTGATGCTTTTGAATTCTGGTGCTGGAGAAGACTCTGAAGGGTCCCTTGGACTGCAAGGAGATCAAACCGGTCAATCCTAAAGGAAATCAACAGTGAGTATTCAATTAGGATTGTTGCTGAGCTCTAATACTTTGATCACTTAATGCAAAGAGCCAACTCATTAGAAATGACCCTGATGCTGGGGAAGATTTAAGTCTTTTAAAATAAGAAGGGGGTGTCACAGGATAAGATGATTAAGTAACATCACGAACTCATTGAACATGGAATTGAGCAAACTCCAGGAAATAGTGAAAGAGACGGAAGCCTGGTGTGCTGCAACCACAGGGTCTCAAAGAGTTGGACACAACTTAACGACTGAACAACAACAAAACATAAATCAACAGAACAGAGAGCCCAGAAATAAACCCAACACCTATGAACAATTAATGGGGAGAAGGCAGTCTCTTCATCTAGTGGTGCTGGGAAAGTTAGACAGCTGCATGTAAATCAACAAACTCAGAACACAACCTGACACTGCACAAAAATAAACTCAAATCGCATGAAGATTTAAATATAAGACACCATTAAATCCTAGAAGAGAACATAGGCAAAACTTTCTCTGACATGAATCATACCAATATTTTCTTAAGTCAGTCTCTCAAGGCAACAGAAATAAAGCAAAAATAAACAAATGGGAAATAATCAAATTCACCAGCTTTGGCACAGCAAAGGGAGACATAAAACAAAAAGCCAACTTATATATTGGGAGAAAATATTGCAAATGCTGCTATCAACAATGCCCTTAATTTCAAAAATATACACACAACTTTAATAATTCAATAACAAAAAACAAACACCCCAGCCATAAAATGGGCAAAACACCTAAATAGACATTTCTTCAAAGTAGACATAGAGATGGCCCATAAACACATGAAAAGATACTAATCATCACTAATTACTAGAGAAATGAAACTGCAACAAGCTATCACCTCACACCAGTCAGAATGGCCACCATTAAAAAGTCTACAAGTTGTAAAAGAATGAAACTAGAACACTTTCTAACACCACACACAAAAATAAACTCAAAATGGATTAAAGACTTAAATTTAAGACCAGATACTATAAAAAAACTCTTAGAGAAAAACCTAGGCAGAACATTCTTGACATAAATCACAGCAAGATCCTCTATGACCCACCTCCCAGAGTGATGGAAATAAAAACAAAAATAAACAAACGGGACCTAATTAAACTTAAAAGCTTTTGCACAACAAAGCAAGGTGAAAAGGCAGCCTTCAGAATGGGACAAAATAATAGCAAATGAAACAAGTGACAAAGAATTAATCTCCAAAATATACAAGCAGCTCATACTGCTCAATACCAGAAAAATAAATGACCCAATAAAAAAGTGGGCCAAATAACTAAACAGACATTTTCCAAAGAAGACATACAGATGACTAACAAACACATGAAATGATGCTCAACATCATTCATTATCAGAGAAATGCAAATCAAAGCCACAACGAGGTACCACCTCCCACCAGTCAGAATGGCTGCCATCAAAAAGTCTACAAACAATAAATGCTGGAGAGGGTGTGGAGAAAAGGGAACCCTCTTACACTGTTGGTGGGAATGTATAGCCACTATGGAAAACAGTGTGGAGATTCCTTAAAAAACTGAAAATAGAACTGCCATATGACCCAGCAATCCCACTCCTGGGCATATACACCGAGGAAAACAGAATTGAAAGAGACACATGTACCCCAGTGTTCATTGCAGCACTGTTTACAATAGCTAGGACATGGAAGCAATCTAGATGTCCAATGGTAGATGAATGGATAAGGAAGTTGTGGTACATATACACAACAGAATATTACTCAGCTATTAAAAAGAACACATTTGAGTCAGTTCTAATGAGGTGGATGAAACTGGAGCCTATTATATAGAATGAAGTAAGTCAGAAAGAGAAATACCAATATAGTATACTAACACATATATATGGAATTTAGAAAGATGGTAACGATGACCCTATATGCAAGACAGCAGAAGAGACACAGATGTAAAGAACAGACTTTTGGACTATGAGGGAGAAGGCAAGGGTGGGTTGATTTGAGAGCAGAGCATTGAAATATGTATGTAAAATAGATGACCAGTGCACATGTAAACAGAGAAGGAAATGGCAACCCACTCCAGTATTCTTGCCTAGAGAATCCTGTGGTCAGAGGAGTCTGGTGGGCTGCCATCTATGGGGTCGCACAGAGTCAGACACGACTGAAGTGACTTAGCAGCAGCAGCAGCATATGTAAAATAGATGACTAGTGCAAGTTCGATGCATGAAGCAGGGCACTCAAAGCCGGTGCTCTGGGACAACCCAGAGGGATGGGGTGGGGAGGGAGGCAGGAGGAGGGTTGAGGATGGGGGGACACATGTACACCTGTGGCTGATTCATGTCGATGTATGGCAAAACCCACCACAACACTGTAAAGTAATCAGCCTCCAATTAAAATAGATAAATTAATTTTTTAAAAGTCTACAAGTAACAAATGCTGGAGAAGATGCTGAAAAAAAGAGAAGCCTCTTACACTTCTTACACTGTCGGTAAGAACGTCAATTGGTACAGCCATTATGGAAAATTATATGGTGGTTTCTCAAAAAAAACTAAAAATAGAGTTGCCATATGATCCGGCAAGCCCACTCCTCAGCATATAACCAGACAAAACCGTAATTCAAAAAGATACATGCACTCCTATGTTCATGGCAGCACTATACACAATAGTCAAGACATGGGAACAACTTACACGTCCATCGACAGATGCATGGATAAAGAAGATAGGGTACAGATGTACAATGGAATATTAGCTATCAAAAAGAACAAAATAATGCCATTTGCAGCAACATGGATGCAACCAGAGATTATCATAAAAACTGAAATACGCCAAAGAGAAAGACAAATACCATATAATATCACTTACATGTGGAATCTAAAATATAACACAGCATATCTATGAAACAAAAACAGACCCAAAGATACAGAGAACAGATTTGTGGCTGCAAGGGTGAGAGGAGTAGGGAAGAGAAGGATTGGGAGTTTGGGATTAGCAGATACGAACTATTATATATAGAATGAATAAACAACAAGGTCCCACTACTGTCTAAGATCAGGAACTCTATTCTATATCCTGTCATAAACCACAATGGATAAGAATATGAAAAAGTATATATATATATATTCTTTTACATATACAAAAAATTATGTATGTATAACTCAGTCACTTGTTGTAGAGCAGAAATTAACACTACATTGTAAATCAACTATACTCCAGTACAATTAAAACAAAATAAAGGGAACCAAAAATTTAAAAAAGCAATAACAATCATTAATAATTTACTTATGTTATGTGAGGTGTTTTCTTCATGTGAGGAACTGTACTAAAAGCTTTCATGCATTGAATCCTAAAATAAATTGACATATGAAGAACTGAGATTTTGCCCAAGGTCAAGTGGCAGAAAACTTGCAGAGATATAATTTTAACCTAGCTCTCTGTGATTTCACTGCCCCTCCTCTGTGACCAGGATAAATTATTTCATCCATGTATGTTCCATTATTATTCTATAAATAGCTTGCATTAGTTAAAAAACCCAGATAATAGCCCTATTTTTTCTATTTCAATTTGCTGCCATGTAATCGGTGTGAATGACACCTATTTCAAAATATTAATAGTAATATTTTCATTAAAAGGAGTACTTCATTAAAAAAGGAAAACTTTAACCTTATGGATTTTATATTTAGTTTTTCTCAGTGACATGTTTTGGATTTGTAAAAGAGATTAAGCCGTTTAACAACCAATACAAATGCCGAGATGCTATACAAAATATTCAGGTAAAGTAATATTTAATTGTCCCTTAATATTTCCTATGTAATTCAAAATAACACAGAAAAACTTTCAAGTTTTCCTACAATGAAAAATTTAAAACTTTTTACAAAATCTAATTAGTAAACACAAACAAGTTTTTGGTTTAACAGTTGGAAGTGAGAAATTAAAACAAGCAGAATTTGTTTAGTTTGGTTTCAAAACTAAGTATTATTCTGGCTAGTAAAAATTGCTGTTTTTAGGCTTTAGGTATTAAAAAGATAAAAATAAAAATTTTAGATTTTTTTTTTTTCAGAAAACTTTAAAATCATTTCAGGAACCTATTCCATATACTTCTTTGCAGCAAACACAATGCCTTCTGTATTAGGTCCTAGATTCCTATAATAGCAATGACCCAATTACTGGATCCTTCTAAAGGCTCATCAGTTATGACTAAACCCTCCTGAATCATGATTTATTTACTAGATATTTATCATGCTTTTGCCAATAACAGATCCAGCCGATTCTTTGGGAACTGTTACTTGTATTGTAATAACAAGCCCACCCAAATCACAGAATGTCATGTTCCCCTGCTAAAGAAAAATCATACCCAGAACCAACCAGTGGTTTCTTCCCGGACCACTTGCTTCTGTGTCCGAACCTAAGAACACAGGCTCAGGAAATGAATCTGGCTCCTGACTGCCCAGGAAATGAAGACATGCAAGCTTCTCTCCAAGGCCTATTAGGCCTTGAAGACCTGGCCTCTGATCCCTTGTCAGTCTTCTCTCCCTCCTTTCTAATCAGAGTCATTATACTCCAGTAGTTCACACCTAACTTATCTGCTGTTCCCTAAACATGGTACACTTTTTCATTCCTCTGTCTAGAAAGCTTTCCCACCTTGACCTCCTGGCCAATTCCTGCTCATTCTTCAAGTCAGCTCCTTAGGAAGGCTCTCCCAACTTTCCCTACAAAGGAATGCAGGCTGCCTCCTCTTTATATCACATTTTATCCGCTACACTTGCTTCACTTAATTGTTACTGCTTTTCATATGTTTGTCTTCCTTCACTTAACTGTGACTCCCCTGAAGACAGTATAGATTTTGATGTTGATAATCACACAGAATAGCCTGGTACATGATGCAAACAGGTGCTCGAGTCCTTCAAGTCTTCTTGTGTGTTGTAAACTAGACATGGTGACCCAAGTTGGCAATTTAAAATGAGCAAAACAGCAAGGTTCCTGTGCTTAATGAGTTCGCTATCTGGAGAGAAACTAGTGTTAATAAAATGATAATATTCATGAATATATTATCACTGTTTGAAAGAAATACACAGAAATTCTACTGAAGCTGGAGCAGGAGGAGGAATAGCTAAGGAAGGCTCCGCTAGGAAAGTAGTTCTTACTGGCCATCTAGAGGATGAGTAATTAGAGATGAAGCAGAGGAGAAGCTATGGGCCAGAATATAAGGGGTCTTTGCAAACCCATAATAAGAATTTAGTTCTTTTGTCCTTAGAGCAACATGAGGCATTCAAGAGTTTTAAGGCGTTGACTGACATTATCAGACTTGTGTTTCGCAAAGATGCTCAGGCAGCAGTCTGGAAAGTACACTGGAGAAACAAATATTTATTGACTGAATTAACAAATTAATAAGTAAACTAACACACTTAGCTAATTCTTGATTATTCACATTATGTTAAGCCCATCTAGTTAGAATTTAAATTTTAATAGTATCTTCTTGGTCCATTGGTCCAGCATTGTCCAATGAAAATTTAATGTGAGCCACATACATAATCTAAAATTTTCAAGTACCTACATTTTAAAAAGCAAAATGAAACAAGTGAAAATAATTTTAATAATGTATTATACATAGCCCACTGTATCTAATATACTATTTCAACATGTGCTCAATATGAAAGTTATTAAATTATTACTTATTATTAAGACATTATTACTAAGTCTTTGTAATCCAATGTATTTCACATTTATACTACATGTAATCCAATGTAAATACTTCACACTTATACTACATCTCAACTTGGATCAGTACATTTCAAGCGGTCAATAGCCTCTGTGGCCAGTGGTACCATACTGGACAGTGGCAGCTGCAATGCCTTCCTCAAGTGGTTTCCAAATCTGATTATACATCAGAAGTGTGCACAAAGACACTTGTTAAAAAGATTTCCTAATAGATCTCTCCATTTTGATTAACTATCTCTAGGAAGAGGTCCAGGAATCTGTTTTTGATCAAGTACACAAAGTGACAGTGAGGCAACAGTCCATGAACAAACATATGGGAATTTCTGCATTGCCTCAAAGTTGGGAATATAAAGAAACCTTTGGGAATATAATGAAATGTTTTGCATCCTTGGAAAACTTGAGCAATGTCACAGGAAGCCCAGTAGGAAGGATCTTGACTTACCTTTAAAGTAATTTCAGAAATTCATTATCATGACTACCTCCTAAAAGTTCAATCTGTAGAATTCAGTTCCTAAAAAGAAATGAAATTAACAACACTACTGCCTTCCTGGAGGACCCAAATCTAATCCTTGAGATGTCATATAAGTGAGAGGGTGATGATGGATCTTGGAGAATAACTCAGAAACTCTAAGAAACCCCTGGGAGATGAAAGGGCGTTGGATACCACTGTAGTGGAAAAAGGGAAGCCTAGCATCACAGATGGACACTGGTTTAGGTAAGGAGTAGAAGGGAGAAATGGGCTCTCTGATTATGCCCTTTTCTAATGATAACATCCTGGAGTATCACAGCACACCCCAACTCGAGGTGGGCATAAAAACAGCAGGTCCAGTCAAGCACCTATCTAAGCAGGCAGAGTTACATAGGGAAGCTGATAATTACACATACAGGAAGGCTTGGAATAGTTCTCTCCTCTACTTCCCTCCACCCTGGGGTCTAAATGATGCCACAGAATACAGCAGCTAATGGAGAAGGGATAGCAAATGCAGGGATACTGGGGGGAAACCTAGGTGCATGTTCTCTTCAAGGAAAGGCAGAATGGAACTAGCAGAGTCCAGATTGTAACACAAATGGCTTTTCACCCTGAGGTTCCTCTTTCCTGTATCATCTCAAAAAAAAAAAAAGAAAAGAAATCGCATCAGAGGAATCTCAGTCCAAGTCTCAGGTTTTTGATCCTCCCTTTCAAGTATGAATTACAGCTGAAGTTGCTGATACTCCCAAGGGAATATGAGATCATAGGGAAAATATTACAGTTGAGGAGTATAAATCCACAAATTAAAAAAAAAACTGGACAATTTGTCCTAGAGGAACAGAATTACTAGACCAAAACTAGTGAGAAATCGTAAATGAGTAAAAGAAATGCCACCAAAAAGATAAGGGAGAATACTAGCAATATGAAGCAGTAATAAGCTTCTGGCTTCCAGTTATTTCACTGGTTACGAAAAATATAGTCATTGAAATGAACTGAGCAGATAGATTGCTAAAGATTAGATACCATAAAATGACAAATTAGTAAGCTAGAAATTAGTTGGGGATCTCTGCCAGAAATGTATCTAGAAGCAATGAAAAGATGGGAAACATAAAAGTTAAGGGATTAGAAGAAAACCCTGAAGACAAAACCTGATCACATTTCAAGAAAAGAGAGCTATAGATAAATATCCCTCATTAACATACATGGAAACATAGAAACAGAATACTAGCAAATTCAATCAGATATACATTATATATAACAAATGTAATAAAATAAATTTAGAAAGGTTTGAGGATATAACATCAACATAAAAAATCAATTGTATATCTATATGCTAACAATGATATATCCAAAACTTAAACTAATCGCTTTCAAAATCACATTAAAAAGAACACTTAGGAATACATTTAGCAAAAGACATGCAAAAAATTTTACACTAAAAACTACAAAGCATTGTTAAAAGAAACTAAAAGACAGTCTAAATAAATGAGTGGCATTCCACTTTCACGGATTGTAATAAAACACACCAGAAGAGCTTGGCAGGCTACAGTACACGGAGTTGCAAAAGAGTCAGACACAAGTTGGAGACTAAACAGCCACAAGAAAACATTACCATTTAGGTGCCAGTTCTCTCCCAAATGATTTATCAGTTCTACACAATCTTGTCAAAATACCAGCAAGTTCTTTCATGGAACCTGATAAACTGATCCTAAAATTTATATGAATATGCAAAAGACCTAGAATAGCCAAGATATTTTTACAAAATTAGAAGGACTTAAGTATCTGATTTTAAAACTTAAAGTTATGGTCATCAAGAGACAAACCTAGACAGTGTATTAAAAAGCAAAGACATTACTTTGCTGACAAAGGTCTGTATAGTCAAAGCTGTGGTTTTTCCAGTAGTCATGTGCCGTTGTGAGAGTTGGACCATAAAGAAGGCTGAGTGCCAAAGAATTGATGCTTTCAAATTGTGGTGTTGGAGAAGACTCTTGAGAGTCCCTTGGACTGCAAGGAGATCAAACCAGTCAATCCTAAAGGAAATCAACTCTGAATATTCATTGGAAGGACTGACGCTGAAACTGAAGCTTCAATACTTTGGCCACCTGATGTGAAGAGCTGACTCACTGGAAAAGATGAGTGAGTTTCCCTGATGATCAGTTTCCCTGATGCTGGGAAAGATAGAAGGCAGGGGGAGAAAGGGACAACAGAGGATAAGATGGTTGGATGGCATCACTGACTCAATGGACATGAGTTTGAGCAAGCTCTGGGAGATGGTGAAGGACAGGGAAATCTGGCATGCTGCAGTCCATAGGGTCACAGACAGTTGGACAAAACTGAGCAACTGAACAACAACAAATCAAGAGAGTGTGGTATTGGTGCAAAGATAGACCTACAGATCAATGAAACAGGATAGATAGTCCAGAAATAAATCCTTACATTTGTGGTCACTTGATTCTTTATAAAATGTCAAGCCAATTCAAAAGGGAAGAATAAAAATTTTTAAAAATGAAGCTAAAACAATAAGATCAGTCAGTTCAGTTGCTCAGGTGTGTCTGACTCTTTGCAACCCCACGAACTGCAGCACGCCAGGCCTCCCTGTCCATCACCAACTCCCAGACTTCACCCAAACCCACGTCCATTGAGTCGGTGATGCCATCCAACCATCTTATCCTCTGTCGTCCCCTTCTCCTCCTGCCCTCCACCTTTCCCAGCATCAGGGTCTTTTCAAATGAGTCAGCTCTCCACATCAAGTGGCCAACCAAAGTATTGGAGTTTCAGCTTCAATATCAGTCCTTCCAATGAACACCCAGGACCAAACACCTTTAGGATGGACTGGGTGGATCTCCTTGCAGTCCAAGGGACTCTCAAGACTCTTCTCCAACACCACAGTTCAAGAGCATCAATTCTTCGGTGCTCAGCTTTCTTTATAGTCCAACTCTCACATCCATACATGACTACTGGAAAAACCATAGCCCTGACTAGACGGACCTTTATTGACAAAGTAATGTCTCTGCTTTGTAATATGCTATCTAGGTGGGTCATAACTTTTCTTCCAAAGAGTAAGCGTCTTTTAATTTCATGGCTATAGTCACCATCTGCAGTGATTTTGGAGTCCAAGAAAATAAAGTCTGTCACTGTTTCCATTGTTTCCCCATTTATTTCCCATGAGGTGATGGGACCAGATGCCATGATCTTAGTTTTCTGAATGCTAAGTTTTAAGCCAAGTTTTCACTGTCCTCTTTCACTTTTATGAAGAGGCTCTTTAGTTCTTCTTCGCTTTCTGCCATAAGGGTGGTGTCATCTGCATATCTGAGGTTATTGATATTTCTCCTTGCAATCTTGATTCCAGCTTGTGCTTCTTCCAGCCCAGCATTTCTCATGATGTACTCTGCATATAAGTTAAATAAGCGTGCAAAAAAGAAGTCAAACCATTGCTCTGTAGTATTAATATATAATAAAGAACAACTCAAAATGGGTCTAAATGTAAGAGCTAAAATTATCAAAGCTTCTAGCAAACATAGGAAAACAATCTTTGGGATCTTGGCCTAGGCAAACATTTATTGTGTGTGCTAGTCACTCAGTCATGTCCAACTCTTTGTGACCCCATGGACTGTAGCCCATTAGGCTTCTCCCTGACCATGGAATCCAGGCAAGAATACTCAAGTGGGTGGCCATTCCCTTCTCCAGGGGATCTTCCCAATCCAGGGATCAAACCCAGGTCTCCTGCATGCAAGCAGATTCTTTACCTACTCAGTCACCAGGGAAATATTTATTACTGTGACACAAAAAGCATAATTCATTTTAAAAACTGATAAAAAAAAAAACAGTCATGTCACTGAACTGTTTAACATTTGCTCTTTAAAAGACACATTAGGAAAATTAAAAATAAGTATGGGGGGAAATATTTGCAAACCATATAAGATCTTGTCATTAATCATCCATTGCTGTGTAGCAAGTGCCTGGAAAGTTAGAAGTTTAAAACCACAAATATTTATTATCTCACACAATTTTTAAATCTGAGGAATATGAGTGCAGCTGTCAGTCACAGCTGTAGTCATGTCAAGACTCTGATTAGTAGGAGTAGAGAATGTGGGTTTGCCTGGTGACTCAGAGGTAAAGAATCCATCTGCCAATGCAGGAGACAGGTCTGATCTCTGGTACAGGAGGATCTCACATGCCTCAGAGTGCCACAGCTATTGAGCCTGTGCTCTAGGGCCTGGGAGCCACTCTATAGAGCCCAGATGCCACAACTACTGAAGCCTGAGTGTCCTAGAGCCTCCTTCCGCAACAAAAGCAGCACTGCTCTGAGAAGCCAGCACGCCACAACAAACAGTGGCCCCTGCTCGCCACAACTAGAAAAAAGCCAGTGCAGCAACGAAGACCCAGCACAGCCAAAAACAAGGAAATAAATTTATATATTTAAAAAAGGACTAGAGAAAGTGCTTCCAAGCTCACTCACATGGCTGCTATGAAGCCTCAGATCCTTGCTATTTGTTATTCAGCATATTAGTTTGCTAGGACTGCTGTAACAAAATAGTACAAACTGAGTGGCTTAAATGAGTGAAGTCGCTCAGTTGTGTCTGACTCTTTGCAACCCCATGGACTGTAGCCTACCAGGCTCCTCTATCCATGGGATTTTCCAGGCAATAATACCGTTTCCTTCTCCAGAGGATCTTCCCAACCCAGGGATCGAACCCCGGTCTCCCGCATTGCAGGCAGATGCTTTACCCTCTGAGCCATCAGGGAGAGTGGCTTAAATGACAGACGCTTATTTCCCAAAACTTCTGGAGGCTAGAAGTCCAAGACGAGGGTGTCAGCAGGTCTTATTCCTTCTGAGTTGAGGCCTCTCTCCTCAGGTTGTAGATGACCTTGCTATGTCTTCACATGGCTTTTCTCTGTGTGCATACATCCCTGATATTTCCTTTTGTGTCCAAATTTCCTCCTCTTAGAAGAACTGGATAGGACCCAACTGAATGCGGTCATCTCACACGCTAGTAAAGTAATGCTCAAAATTCTCCAAGCCAGGCTTCAGCAATATGTCAACTGTGAACTTCCAGATGTTCAAGCTGGTTTTAGAAAAGGCAGAGGAACCAGAGATCAAATTGCCAACATCCACTGGATCATCAAAAAACAGTTCCAGAAAAACATCAATTTCTGCTTTATTGACTATGCCAAAGCCTTTGACTGTGTGGATCACAAGAAACTGTGGAAAATTCTGAAAGAGATAGGAATACCAGACCACCTGACCTGCCTCTTGAGAGACCTGTAGGCAGGTCAGGGAGCAACAGTTAGAACTGGACATGGAACAACAGACTGCTTCCAAATCGGAAAAGGAGTACATCAAGGCTGTATATTGTCACCCTGCTTATTTAACTTACATGCAGAGTATATCATGAGAAACACTGGGCTGGATGAAGCACAAGCTGGAATCAAGATTGCTGGGAGAAATACCAATAACCTCAGATACACAGATGATCCCACCACTTTATGGCAGAAAGTGAAGAGGAACTAAAAAGCCTCTTGATGAAAGTGAAAGAGGAGAGTGAAAAAGTTGGCTTAAAGCTCAACATTCAGAAAACTAAGATCATAGCATCCGGTCCCATCATTTCATCGCAAATAGATGGGGAAACAGTGGCTGACTTTATTTTTGGGGGCTCCAAAATCACTGCAGATGGTGATTGCAGACATAAAATTAAAAGACGTTTACTCCTTGGGAGAAAAGTCATGACCAACCTAGACAGCATATTAAAAAGCAGCGACATTACTCTGTCAACAAAGGTCCATCTAATCAACGCTATGGTTTTTCCAGTAGTCATGTATGGATGTGAGAGTTGGACTATAAAGAAAGCTGAGTGCTGAAGAATTGATGCTTTTGAACTGTGGTCTTGGAGAAGACTCTAGAGAGTCCCTTGGACTGCAAGGAGATCTAACCGGTCCATCCTAAAGGAGATCAGTCTTGGATGTTGATTGGAAGGACTGATGTTGAAGCTTAAACTCCAATACTTTGGCCACCTATTGCAAAGAGCTGACTCATTTGAAAAGACCCTGATGCTTGGAAAGACTGAGGGCAAGAGTAGACGGGGACAACAGAGGATGAGATGGTTGGATGGCATCACCGACTCAATGGACATGGGTTTGGGTAGACTCCAGCAGTTGGTGATGGACAGGGAGGCCTGGCATGTTGCAGTTCGTGGGGTCGCAAAGAGTCAGACACGACTGAGCGACTGAACTGAACTGAACAACTGAATGGCCTCATTTTAATTTATTCACCTCTTGAAAGGCCCAATCTCCAAACAACCACATTTGGAGATACTAAATGTTAGGATGTCAACATCTGAATTTGGTAACAGAAATTTCACTTCCCTGACACACTGGCCTCCCTATAGAGCTACTCAAAACATGGCAGCTTACTTTCCCCAGATTGGGTGATCTAGGAAAGACAGTAAGAAAGCCATTGCCTGTGACAGAAACCACAGCCTTTTTTCAAACCTAACTTAAGGAGTAAAATATTACTGCTGCTGTACACTAGGTAATATAGACCAATCTTGGGACAATTTGGAAAGGTTCTTTACATTCAGAGTCTACACAACCCTGAATATTCACTGGAAGGACTGATGCTGAAGCTCCAATACTTTGGCTACTTGATGCAAAGAGCTGACTTACTGGAGAAGACCCTGATGCTAGGACAGATTGAGGGCAAGAGGAGAAACGGGCAATAAAGGATGAAATGGTTAGATTGCATCACTGACCCAATGAAAATGAATTTGAGCAAATTCTGGGAGTCCATGAAGGACAGGGGAATCTGGTGTGCTATAGTACATGGGGTGGCAAAGAGTTGGACAGGACTTAGCAACCGAACAACAACTACATATTGGTATGAATGACAGAAGGTGGAGATCATTGGGGAACACTTTGGTAACTACATAAGGAAGACTTTTATCCATAATATACAAAGAACTACTACAATTTGATAATAAGACAAATAGCAAATAAAAATAGGCAAAAGATTGTCTTTTCACTTTGTTGATTATTTCCTTTGCTGTTCAAAACCTTGTAACTAGCTCCCAATAGTTTGTTAGTTTTTATTGTTTTTACTGTAGGAAATGGATCCAAAAAAATATATTCCTGTAATTTAAGTCAGAGAGCATTCCACCTGTTTTTCTCTAGGAGTTTCATAGTATCTGATTTTACATTTAGGTCTTTAATCCATTTTGAGTTAATTTTTGTATACATTGTTATAGAATGCTCTAATTTCATTGTTTTACATGTAACTATCTAGTTTTCTCAGCACCACATATATAAGAGACTGATTTTCCCAAATGTTTACTGTTGCCTCCTTTGTCATAGCATAATTGAACTTAAATCTGTAGGTTTATTTCTGGAGTCTATCCTGTTTCATTGATCTGTGTCTCTGTTTTTGTGCCAGTACCACGCTGGTTTGATTACTGTAGCTTTGTAGCATGATATAAAGTCAGGAAGCATGATTCCTCAAGTTCTGTTCTTCTTTCTCAAGATATGACCAAAAAAGAATTAATCTCCAAAATATACAAACAACTCATACAGCTCAATATTAAAAAAAAAATCACAGAAGAGTAGAAAACCTAAATAGACATTATACAAATGGCTAGCAGGCAAATGAAAAGATGCTTAGTATCACTAATTACCAGGAAAATGAAAATCAAAACTACAATAAGGTATCACCTCACAGCAGTCAGAATGGCCATAATTTAAAAAGCCTACAAATATTAAATGCCAGAGAGGGTGGAGAGAAAAAGGAACCCTCCTACGTTATTGCTGGGAATGTAAATTGGTGCAGCTACTACAAAGAACAGTATTGAAGTTTCTTAAGAAACTAAAAACAGAACTACCATATGACCCAGCATCTCCATTCCTGGGCATATAACTGGAGAAAAATCTAATTGAAAAAGATGCACACTCCCCAATAGTCACTGCAGCACTACAGCAAGACCCCTACTACAAACCTTCAAGTTTTGAACTTTCAAAGATGCAAATATTCAATTGCATGTCCAATCACTTGTCTGGAATACACTGCTATGTATGTGCATCCTCGACAAGTAGTTCTGCTTTTGTGTTTTTCACTGCATGTACTGCATAGAGTACAGTAGTACAAGCCCAGGATGTCTGGAAGCAAGCTTAGAAGCAGCAGTGATATAGCTGGTACTGTGAAGAAGCACCAGGAACCTGGAGGACCAGAGAAATTATGAAGACAGACAAGATGAAGACAAAATAACTGAAGAACTGTAAAGATTCATGACACAGACAATGACAAGGGGGTGTTCCTTATTTGAGAAAACACTTGCATTTTTGAGGCCTAGGACCCAAATGTAGAATAGTATGCAAAGGTTGCAGCAGCTGTTCAGAATGCAATCCAGTGCAACCATGTCATCTATGGTAAAAAAAAAGAGCTACTTCCCAAATATCACTGGATCATTTATTTTAAGAGGGTCAGTTCAGTTCAGTTATTCGGTCGTGTCCTACTCTTTGTGACCCCATGAATCTCAGCACGCCAGGCCTCCCTGTCTATCACCAACTCCCAGAGTTTACTCAAACTCATGTCCATCGAGTCGGTGATGCCATCCAGCCATCTCATCCTCTGTCGTCCCCTTCTCCTCCTGCCCCCAACCCCTCCCAGCATCAGGGTCTTTTCAAATGAGTCAACTCTTTGCATGAGGTGGCCAAAGTACTGGAGTTTCAGCTTCAGCATCAGTTCTTCCAATGAACACCTGGGACCAATCTCCTTTAGGATGGACTGGTTGGATCTCCTTGCAGTCCAAGGGATTCTCAAGAGTCTTCTCCAACAACACAGTTCAAAAGCATCAATTCTGTGGCGCTCAGCTTTCTTCACACTCCAACTCTCACATCCATACATGACCACTGGAAAAACCATAGCCTTGACTAGACGGACCTTGGTTGGCAAAGTAATGTCTCTGCTTTTAAATATGCTATCTAGGTTGGTCATAACTTTCCTTCCAAGGAGTAAGCGTCTTTTAATTTCATGGCTGTAGTCACCATCTGCAGTGATTTTGGAGCCCCCAAAAATAAAGTCTGACACTGTTTCCACTGTTTCTCCATCTATTTCCCATGAAGTGATGGGACCAGATGCCATGATCTTAGCTTTCTGAATGTTGAGCTTTAAGCCAACTTTTTCACTTCTTTTACTTTCATCAAGAGGCTTTTTAGTTGCTCTTCACTTTCTGCCATAAGAGGGTAGATAGAATTAAATCCAGCAAGGAATTAGAACCTATGCCTCTGAGTGAAACTGCAGCTTGCCCTCCATCTCCTATTGCTGGTAACTCTTCAGCTCTGCCATCTTCCACATCCTCTCCCTCCTCCAGTCAGTAACTCTTCTTGTCGGTTCAATTGATGCCAGCCCCTATATGCCAGCTGTTGTACTGTATTACTATATTACTATACAGTGCTATAAGATTTAAAATGTTTCCTTTATTCTTTGTGTTTGTTTTTTATATATTATTTGTGTGAAAAGTATTATAAAGCTCTTGTAATATTTGTTGGATACCTAGGCTAATTTTGCTGGATTTAAATGAGTTGGCCTTAATAAACTTGTTCTCAGAATGGAACGCATTCATATATAGGGGACTTACTGTATTTACAATAGCCAAGACATTGAAGCAACCTAAATGTCCATCAACAGATTACTGGATAAATGGCTGCTTTCAGTAACTTCATAGAAGCCTGGACCAGACCTACATGCTGGTATTGGAGGGTCTCCTGGAGAGGTGTGGGGTAGGGTGCAGCTTTAAGTCAATGTGCCCACAAGGAAACTGGTGGCAAAGATACCAGTGATTATTCACTGGTGAGAGCTCTTCTTGAGGCAGCCATTTTGACACCAACACCTGGTCCTGAATATTCATTGGAAGGACTGATGCTGAAGCTGAAACTCCAATACTTTGGCCACCTGATGTGAAGAACTGACTCACTGGAAAAGACTCTGATGCTGGGAAAGATTGAAGGCGGGAGGGAAAGGGGACAAGAGAGGATGAGATGGTTGGATGGTATCACCAACTGATGGACAGGAGTTTGAGCAAGTTCTGGGAGTTGGTGATAGACAGGGAGGCCTGGTGTGCTGCAATCCATGGGGTCGCAAAGAGTCAGACATGACTGAGCAACTGACTGGACTGAATGGTGAAAAGCTGAAAATATTTCCGCTAAGATCAGAAGCAAGACAAGGATGTCGATTCTCACCACTTTTATCAACACAGTTTTTGAAATCCTAGCCAGAGCAATCAGAAGGAAATTAAATTAAAGGAATCCAAACTGGAAAAGGAGAAACAAAGCTGTTACTGTTTCTGGATAACATGATACTTTAAATGAAAAATCCTAAAGATTCTACCAGAAAACTACTAGAGCTCAATGAATTCAGTAAATTTGCAGGTTACACAGAATTCTGTTACATTTCTATAACAAGGAAGAGGAAAAACCCCTTTTACTATCATATCAAAAAGAATAAAATAACTAGGAATAAACCTACCTGAAGAGGCAAAAGATCTATACTCATAAAACTATAGACAGTGATGAAAGAAACTGAAGATGAGATGAACACATGGAAATATATATCATGTTCCTGGACTGGAAGAATCCATATTGTCAGAATGACTACACCACCCAAGGCAATCTACAGATTCAATGCAATCTCTATCAAATTACTGATGGCATTTTTTGCAGATCTAGAAGGAAAAAAATCTTAAAATGTATATGCAAACACAAAAGAGCCCAAACAGGCAAAGTAATCTAGGGAAAGAAAAATGGAGCTGGCGGAATCAGGTTCCCTAACTTCAGACTCATAAGCTGCAATAATCAAAACAGTATGGTATTGACACAAAGACAAACTTATAGATCAATGGAACAGGACAGAAAACCCAGAAACAAACCCTTGCATCTATGGCCAATTAATCTATGACAAAGGAGGCAAGACTATACAATGGAGAAAAAATAGTATTCTCAGTAAGTGGAACTGTTAAACCTGACAGCCATATGTAAAGAATGAAATTAGAATATTCTCTAATACCATATCCCAAAATAAACTCAAAATGGAAGCAAAGAACTAAATGGAAGGCCAGATACTATAAATCTCTTTGAGGAAAACATAGGCAGGACACTCTGCATAAATCAGACATAAATTGCAATAATATCTTTTGGGACCCACCTGCTAGAGTAATGAAAATAAAAACAAAGATAAATAGGACCTAATTAACCTTCAAAGCTTTTGCACGGCAAAGGGAATCATAAAACAGAAAGGCAACTCACAGAATGGGAGATAATATTTGCAAACAAAGTGACTGTCAAGCAATTAATCTCCAAATAGCTCATGCAGCTCAATTTCAAAAAAAAAAACAAGCAACCCAATTAAAAAATGGGTAGAAGATCTAAATAGCTATTTGTCCAAAGAAGACATACAGATGGCCAAAAAGTATATGAAAAGATGCTCAACATCAGATGGTAAAGAATCTCCCTGCAATGCAGGAGACCTGAGTTCGATCCCTGGGTCAGGAAAATTCCCTGGAGAAGGAAATGGCAACCCACTCCAGTATTCTTGCCTGGAGAATCCCATGGACAGAGAAGTCTGGCAGTCTACAGTGCATAGGGTCACAAAGAGTCAGACATGACTGAGCAACTAACACTAATAATTAGAGAAATGCAAATCAAAACTACAATGTGGTACCACCTCACAGCAGTCAGAATGGTCACCATCAAAAAGTCTATAAGCATTAAAAGCTGGACAGGGTGTGGAGAAAAGGGAACCCTCCAACAATGTTGGAAGAAATGTAAACTGGTACAACCACTATGGAGAACAGTTCAGGTTCCTTACAAAACTAAAAACAGAGCTACCATACAATCCACAAATCCCACTTGGGGGCATATATTTGAAGAAAACCACACTTAGAAAAATACATCCACCTCAATATTCATTGCAGCACTATTTACAGTAGACAAGACATAGAAGCAACCTAAATGTACATCGGCACATGAAAGGATAAATATGTGGTATGTATATACAATGGAATATTACTCAGCCATTAAAAAGAATGAAATACCATTTGCAGCAACATGGATGGACCTAGAGATTATCATACTAAGTGATATAAATCAGAAAAAGACAAATATTATATAATATCACTTATATATAGAATCTAAAAAAAATGATACAAAATAACTTAATTACATAACACAGACTAACAGACACAGAAAACTTCTATTTACCAAAGGGGAAAGGTGGGAGAAGGGATAAATTAGGAATTTTAGATTAACACATATATATACTATATAAATATAAAATTATATATGTTATATATATAATATATATGCTATATATATTATATACATTATAAAATTTTGTTATAAATATATATGTAACATAATTTTATATTTTATATGTAGGTATAAATTTTATAAATTTTAAATATATAAATTCTATATTTTATATATAAAATTTTTTATTATATATAAAATTGATACTCTACAAGGTCCTAGTGTATAGTACAGGGAACTCTACTCAATATTCTCTAACAATGCACATGGGAAAAGAATCTGAAAAATGGAATCTATATTCTATGTATAACTGAATCATTTTGCTGTACACCTGAGACACAACATTGTACATCAACTATACTCCAATATAAAATAATTTTTTAAAAGATTAAAAACAATATGTGAAACAAACTTTAGCTTGATTCAAAGTATTCCAGAAGATAAATCTAAGAAAAAACTTTATAAAACCTATCTTTAAACAATAGCATCAAGGAAAGCAAGTATATGCAATCCCTAGGTGACTACTTAGAAGGGTAATATTCATTTAGATCAGTCAGTCAGTCAGTTCAATCGCTCAGTGGTGTCTGACTCTTTGCGACCCCATGAATCGCAGCATGCCAGGCCTCCCTGTCCATCACAAACTCCCGGAGCTTACTCAAACTCATGCCCATTGAGACGGTGATGCCATCCTCTGCCACCTCATCCTCTGTCATCCCCTTCTCCTCCTGCCCCCAATCCCTCCCAGCATCAGGGTCTTTTCCAATGAGTCAACTCTTCACATGAGGTGGCCAAAGTATTGGAGTTTCAGCTTCAGCATCAGTCCTTCCAATGAACACCCAGGACTGATCTCCTTTAGGATGGACTGGTTGGATCTCCTTGCAGTCCAAGGGACTCTCATTCATTTGGATAAATATATCTAAAAATAAGTAGTTTTAATACACTATGGTAACATAATGTATACACTCCTAATAAGCCAAAAGACAAAGTCTCATTTTATTTCATTAGAAAAAAACTACTCTGAACTCTGGTAACCCATAGCATTTCAAGAAACTCCAAGAATTTCAGTGTTTTTAACCTTCTCCTGGCTCAAAACTTTATTCATAAGGGCTTTATGATTAAGTAAAAAAAATCCAGGGAGAGAGAGACTGGTTGAGAATGAGAAAAGAAAAACCATAATGCTAAGGCTCTAAGAAGCCTTGAATTTTAGGCGTAAGTTTCATATCTTTCTTGGAAAAATTCTCCCAATTCTGAATTCATTCTATTAAAACTGAGCAATTCAAAACAACAACAAAAACAAACCAGCCTGTGTACACAGTTGATGGGAATGTAAACTAGTGAAGTCACTGCAGAAAACAGCATGGAGGTTTCTCAAAAAAACTACAAATATAACTAAAAATAGAATACCTATTCGATTCCTGGGTATATATCTGAAGAAAACAAAAACAATTTGAAAAGATACATGCACCCCAATGTTTATAGCAGCATTATTTACAATCACCAAGATATGAAAGCAACTTAAGTGTTCCTCAACAGATAAAGAAGTGGTAGGATGTCTATATGATGGAATACTACTCAGCCATGAAAAGAACAAAATTTTGCCATCTGTAGGAATTTGGAGGGCATTATGCTAAGCAAAATAAGTCAAACAGATAATTTATGATACCATTTATATGTGAAATCTAGAAAATACAACAGACTAGTGAATATAAATGTTACGGAATGAATACAAATCCATGCGCCCAACACAAAGTGAGACCAAGCAATCCACACAGTCAGAGTTTGGAGCAGAGAAGGTTTAGTGAAGCACCATGCAGGGAGATGGTTACTCATGCCTTAAAAACCTCAAACTCGCTGAAGACTTTCAGCATCACCTTTTATAGGAAAGGTGAGGAAGGGGCATGATTAGCTGTTGCAGACTTCTTGGTGTCAGATCCTTTGTTCCTGAAGTGAGGTCAGGTCATGACATTCCTGTAAACCTCCACTGAAAGAAATGTATTCTCTGTTCAGACAAGTAAAGACAAATTCCAAGGCTCAATTTTTGCCCTCAGAGGTTCAGGTCCTGGGTAAGAGGAGGGGGAGATCCCTGTAAGGACTGGTTACCCTGCCCAAGAGCCTTCTTCCAGTACCCAGTCTGGATCCTCTTGCCAGTGCCCAGGCCCAGCTAAACAGGCAGATCCCAGCTGGCGGTGCCCTCAGGTTCAGGTTCCCAGACCCCGCCCCGCTGTCATCACCGAGGGAACCAGGCACCCAGGACTCAGCTGGCCCTCAGATTCCTCAGGCTACCCAAATGGGTGCCGAGCTTCCCAGACGGCAACCCATGGATACTGCCGCCACAACAGGTCACAGCAGTAGGGAAAGGGAAAAGGACTGCTGCTGCTTAAGGCCCGGGTCTGGACAGTGGGCAGCCATGGTGAGGGCTCTGGAGCTTTGCAGGACACAGCCCTCAGCCTGTCCCACCTCCACCCCCAGCTCATTCACCAGCCCAAGGTCAGAGGGCCTGGAGGGCCCTATGGAGAAGACCAGCTTCTTACATCACTCTCTGCCCCGAGAATGACTGACAGCAGACTACTGGTGGAGCGGGACTTCTAACCCACAAGTGCCATGGTTAGGCCCTAATGGTCTCATGCTAATGGCTGCATACTGTGTGCTAAGTCACTTCAGTTGAGTCCATCTCCTTTGGACCCTATGGACTGTAGCCCTCCAGGCTCCTCTGTCCGTGGAATTCTCCAAGCAAGAACATTGGAATGAGCTGCCATGCCCTCTCCAGGGGATCTTCCCGACCCAGGGATCGAACTCACGATTCTTATACCTCCTGCACTGGCAAGCAGTTTACCACTTTACCACTAGCACCACCTGGGAATCCCTACCACTAGCCCTACCACTGCACACTAGCCCTACCACTAATACATAATAACAAAATAAATCAGACTCAGAACAAACTACTGGTAACCAGTGAGGAAGGGGGCAGGGCAATACAGGAGTAGGGGAGTCAGAGGTACAAACTACTGACTGTGAGGTAAGCACAAGCATGTATCACACAACACAGGTAATACAGCCAACACGTTGTAATAACTAAATGGAAAGTAACTTTTTAAAATTGTATTAAAATTTTAATTTGAAAAATAAAAAATAACATAAAAAATAGGCAAAAGATCTGAATAAACATTTCACTAATAAACATTTCACATACAAATGACCAGTAAGCACACAAAAAGATACTCAATATCATTACTAGTGATTAAGAAAATTCAAATGAAATTCACAATGAGATATTACTATATATGCTCATGCATGCTCAGTTGTGTCTGACTTTTTTGCAAGCCCATGGACTGCAGCCCACCAGGTTCCTCGGTTCATAGAATTTTCCAGGCAAGAACATCAATTTGGGTTACCATTTCCTTCTCCAGGGGATCTTCCCAACACAGGGATTAAACCTGTGCCTCCTGCACTGGCAGGAGAATTCTTTACCACTAAACCACCTGGGAAGCCCCTATGTACCCATAATCAAAAAGACTGACCACACCAAATTTTAGTAAGGATGTAGAGAAACTAGAACTCCAATACATTATTAGTGGGAATGTAAAATAGCATAGCCTCTTTGGGAAACAGTTTGACCATTTCTTAAAAAATTAAACACAAACTTTACACATGGCCCAGAAACTCCACCCCCGGGTATCTATCCACTAAAGGGAAGTGAAAATATATGTATACACAAAGATTTACATGTGAATGTGGAAGCAAAATCATTCATAACACCAAATCTGGAAATAATCCAAATGTCCACCAACTAGTAAAGGAACAAACAAAATGTGATATATCAATACAATGGAATATTATTCAGCAATAAAAAGGAACAAACTCACGACACATGCTACAACATAGATAAGCCTCAAAAACTTTATGCTAAATAAAAGAAGCCAAACTCAAAAGATCATGTATTATATGATTTCATATGAAACTTCCTAAAAAGGCAAATCACAAGAGAAAGAAAGCAGATCAATGGTTGCCTGGGGCTAGGCCTAGGAACAGAGATTGACTGCAAACAGAAACAAGGGAATTTAAGCAGAAGATATAAATGTTCTAAAACTGGATTGTGGTGATTGAACAACTCTATAAAGTTACTGAACTGTAAGCTTATTGTGGGTGTATTTTTTAACAGGTATATTTTTATGTAAACTATACTTCAACAAGGGGCTTCCCAGGTGTAGCAGTGGTAAAAAAAAATCCTCCTGCCAACGCAGGAGACATTGGTTGGGAAAATCCCCTGGAGAAGGAAATGGCAACCCACTCCAATATTCTTGCCTGGAAAATTCTATGGACAGAGGAGCCTGGCAGGCTACAATCCATGGTGCTACAAAAAGTTGGACATGACTGAGCACACACATGTATACCTCAATGAAGTTGTTAAAAAATATCACACTATAAAACAATACTATGTACTTCACAAAGACATGTGTTTATGTAAAGAATCATATCAAACGCATGAGAGTGAGAGGAAGGGTAATGATAGTGGTGACGTACAAATGGTGAAAACAGAGAGGGTTGTCGCATATGGTGAGAACATGCCAAGAACTAGTGAATGTGATTATCACAGCTTTGTCCTCCAGTCTGAGAAAACAAGTAAGCTGTCACCATTGGGAGCTTTCAAAATTACTAGTAGAATGAGGAAAATAATAGTTATAATTGCTTTCACTGTTCAAAAGCTCACATACATTTTCTCATTTAATTCTCGAAATAGTTCTGTGAAATAGGCATACCTATCTCCATTTTAAGAAAGAAGAACCGAGCAAATTCAGTGACAAAAGGCCCCATGACCACCAAGGCAAATACACATTCACACTGTGGTAGCCATGGAGAACCACCACCTAGATCTCCCTTCAAAGAACTTGTTACCCAGCTTGTTACTTGTTATAAGAAGGGCAGTCATCAGCCTCCCGCTGTGACCTCCAGCTGCAGGGAAGCCCATGCCCAAGATGATTCCTTTTCTGGGGCAGGACCCATCAGGAGACTGAGTGGGGTTAGATATAAAGTATGGGGCAGCTCTGCCCTGATGGGGGACACTTGAGAAGAAAATGTTTTCTCAGCGATACCCTGCAGGTTGGCCAAGGATTTGTCAGGCCTGCATCACAACTTAAATTTTTTTCTTTGGCCAGTCCTGCTTTGTCCTCCTTCCTTTCATAAGCATTGAACCGTAATAACTCCTATCAGCTTCTGTTTCTCAGTAACCCAACCTGCAATACATCACAACACATGGCCACAAGATAAAATTCAGGCTTTCCGGCTCCTGCTTCTCATGTGGACACAGCCACACTTAAATTCCCCAGCCTTTGTCTTAACTAGACTCATATGTGAACAAAAGGCTCTGACCAGATCATTTTGTACTTCAGTACTGTCACCAATAGACATGTAACACTGAGCAAATCATTTTCTTTCCATGGGTCTCCATTTTCTTATCTGTCCATTGAGTGGTCAGGAAAGACGCTCCTAAATTTCACTCTATAGTCAACTAGACAGTTGACTACCCATAGTGCCTGCTGAGCCACCAAAATGGCTCTAACCATCCCTACTATACACTCTCTCATGGTATTTCAGTCTGAGCTAAGATGCTTTCATAGAAAGCATTCCCAGCTTCCTAGCTGTTAAATTGAACCAACTATGATTTTGGCAAAGGGCCAGCTGCCAAAGTGAGGGGAACAGCGCACCATGATGCCTTGTGCAGGGATGGTGGACAGAGACAATAGGGACAGCATGAATTTTCAATCCTATACTGAAGGAGCTGGGCTTGTCCTTCTACTCCATTGAAGTAGGAAAAGGGAGGGGAAGGAGTCTGAGGAATTGGATAGGAATTCAATGACAGCCTCACAAATAACTTCTCCCTCCCCACCCCAATCCAGCATCCCTGCCATGTCTGTCCTAGCAGGCAATATCCTTGCTCTATACTCAGACAACCCGAAGTTCTCTCCTCTAGGACCACTCAAGTCCCCCTTCTCCTTCAAAATTGCCCTTTAACAATATCATCACAACCTCTGCAGGCATGCATGCTCAGTCACTTCAGTTGTGTCTCTTTGCAACCCTATGGACTGAAGCCTGCCAGGCTCCTCTGTCCATTTGATTCTCCAGGCAAGAATACTGGAGTGGTTTGCCATTCCCTCCTTCAGGGGATCTTCCCCACCCAGGGGTCAAACCTGCATCTCCTGCATTGTAGGCAGATTCTTTACCCCTGAGCCACCAGGGAAGCCCCATAACCTCTGATACCTCCATTAAAACTAGCCTTACAGTGTTAACTGTTTAACTCAGGTAAGTGATTAGCTGTGATGCTCTCAAGAATCCTTGCTGGTTTAACAATTTCTCCTTCAGTGACTGTTAAAAAACACACACAGATTACAAGAACAAATGTAGGAAAACGACAAATATCCAAAATACTCCGAAGTGTTTTTACTTCTGGGGTCTTATTTGTAGTTTCACAACTTGCCCTGTAATCTTAAATGGAAATCCAGATGGTTTTATTCTCTTGAGGATAAACACATCCTCCTGTTACTATCTTACCCCAAATTTTGTCTTTATCAAGGCGACGTGGATTCCTTGTTATTAGCCCTATTCCGAGCACAAACATGTAATCCGGCCTGCACATCTGAGAGGCTGGGCCGTGAGACCTGCGATCCTTTGCTGCAGTGCCTGCACCTGGACAGAAGTCTCCTCCAGCAATAAAATACAAAGAAACCAGAAGGTACTAAAAATATAACTGGCTGCATGGGCGGCTGGGCAAATTATGAACAAGACACAAAAAGACCAAAAACTCAACTATCACTTCTAAAGAGTCTGGAACAAAAGCAGGGGACTGTGCACACACCTGGCACACAGCACCACCAAGGGGGTAGGCAGACCAACTAAGCCACCCCTTAATCCCGGAACCCTAGACCCACCCCTGTCCTCACCTGGTACAAGGAACCACCTTGCCCCGGAGCACCCCTCCCCTGTTCCTACCAGTGAGTAAAATCACCTGTTACTTGTTTTTCCTCCCAATAAAGCCTTGCCTGATTTTCTTGCCTGGTCTCAGCAATTTCTATTGATGGAGTCCAACAAACCTGATCACTAACAGGGTTACCAGAAAGGCTCTCTTTGACTCTATGGGCAGCTGATACCTCTAAGTATCTCAAAAAAAAAACACTGTCATGACTTCTCTGTAAGCCTCTTTACCTTAAGCCCTAAGAAAATTGCACAAAACTTTCCCAACTTACTTCAGTGCTACTTCCAGTGTTACTGAATCAGTGCAGCCTCAACTAAAGTTTCAAAATGTTCTCATTCTGCTCACCCACTCCTTCATCAAGTGCGAATGAGTGATAACAGCTGAGCATCCTGCAAACCATAACAGAATTTGAGGGAGTGGAAGAAAGCAGCCCACAGCTTAAAATCTGTTTCTTTGAAGTCTCCTTATGCACAGAGAAAACTAATGTATCTCATAAACACTACGTAAAGATTAAGTGAAAACTCCTAATCCCCATAGGTGATAACAATCTTTAAAAGTAACTCGGGGCTCACTGGTAAAAATCCACCTGCAATGCAGACGCTGGAGATACGAGTTCAACCCCTGGATAGGGAAGATCCCCTGGAGAAGAAAATGGCAACCAATTTCAATACTCTTGCCTAGAGTACAGAGGAGGAGCCTGGTGGGCTCACAAAAGAGTTGGAAATGACTTAGCGACTCAACAACACAACAACAAAAGTAACTGAAATGGATGCCAGGAAAGTTTTCGTTTATTGAGGGTTGCTTTGGTTTTTTTTCCCTGTAAGTTCTAGGAAATCCTGGAGATTGAATTTTTGACCCAGTCTTTAAATATATGTAATATATATATATAGAGAGAGAGAGATTCTGAAGATAATTCAGTAGGATGCTGTAAATGGGGAACTGGCTGATGCCGGCTGTTATTGACAAATAACTGAACGAATAAAAATAATGCCTTCTTTCTACCTGAAACCTATCAGGATTCCCAGTAATAACAGAGACGATATGTTGTTTGTTTCATCACTGCTAGCTTATTTCCATACATTATTACACGTAACATCAAAATAAACGAAAAGATTTGTAATACCGTCGTCTCTGGAGTACTGCTTAAGAAACTGAAGCGTGGAGAGGAGTGCTATTAAGTGTTTCTTCCATTTTCATGCAAGCTTAGAACAGAGTAGGTCTTCCCCTTTGAATGCAGCGAGGATCTCCCTTCGCCGCCTTATCCTGAGCACCTCTGGTCTCTTAAAGCCGAAGCGTGTAGCCCCGTGCAGAAGGCACCGCCTCTCCAAGGGAAGGGTTTGGCGAAACCCCGCCCCGGAGGCGGGATCGAAGTGGGCGTGGTCTCAAGCGGATCCGGATGATCTGTGCGGGACTGCCTCAGAGCCGTAAAGAGTTCCATGAATCGTGAAAGGGCACGGCGCGGAAGCGTTGCTTTACGACTGTTCGGACAGGCGCGCCGGGTCGGCGTTCACTGCTTGCTAGTTCTTTGATATCCACGTGGGCCGCTCTCCGTGTTTTTGCAAGTAACTCAGCCCTCCTGACGTGAACCAAAGACATTGAAGGACGGAGTGGCAACGGAGGTCAAGGATCTTGAAGTGATGGATTTTGCTGCTGAAAGTGTAGAGATGTCGGGAGGAGGTCTCCAGAGTGAAGCTGAGGGGTCGCGGCTAAGTCAAGAGTCAGATGAAGAGAGAGTCAGGGGTACAGTAAAGACGGAGGAGTCCGGCGATGGAGAGGCGGAGAATGGTCTGACCAGAATGGAGAAGACAGGGGCAGGGGAAGAAGAAAGTAGACGAAGAGCAGAGATGCGAATGGACCTAACGGTTGTGAAGCAAGAAGTAATGGACTGGTCAGAAATGGTAGAAGGTACGCTGAATGGCCAGTGGGTAAAGCAGGAGCAGGACGAACCTGAGGTGAAAGAAGAAAAACCAGGCACACTGGAGGTGAAGCAGGAGATGGATAGTAATTTGATGGTAAAAGAAGAAAAGGTGGAAGAAACAGAGATAAAGGAAGAGAAAGTGAAGGTGAAGGAAGAAGTGATGGACTGGCTAGAAGTGAAGGAAGAGAAGAAAGATAGCTTGGAGATTAAACGTGAGGAAGTGTCTCTTGATCAGAATATTAAAAAGGAGGAAATAATGGATGAAGTGTATGTAAAAGAAGAGAAGTATTTCCTCAAAGAAGAAATGATGGATGATACAAAGGTGAAAGAGGAGCCTCAGATAAATCCCTCAGTGGGCTCCAAGCGGAAACTGGCCATGTCAAGGTAGGGTAGCGCTGTGAAGGTCCTTTGTTGTCTAGGTTGAAAGAAACTACCTGATCAGTAAGGTGTGGAATAATGAAAAATAAGCGCGAGTTTGGGCCGGGAGTCTGAGTGGTGGGGGGAGGGGCGATTAGGAAAGAAGGGTTTTGTCAGATAACAACAAACTCTGTGGAAATATGAGAGATTGGTACTAGTGTCCAGTGACCAAGTTAGGAACTGAAAATTCTTTGGACCGGAAAACCCTTGGACCAGAATCTGGCTTGACTTTGTATGCCCTCAGCTCAGTATTCTTTTGAGAGCGGATAGGTGTGAGGAACAGTCTAATAAAGCCAACAAGAACAAAGTGGAGTAAGTTAAAATTAGGCAAAATGCATTTAGACTCACTCAATTGGCTAGTTTGTCTATGGGTACTATGAACATTTATTGCTTTTGATTTAATTTCTTTATAGTGTGATCTTGTGGCAGCAAAGGAAATAAGAGTAGTCAGATTCTTGGGACTATTTCTGTCTCGAATACAGTGAATCAACATGTAGTTTGCTTGTCCCTTTGTAGTTTGATTGTCATTGTACATTGATTGTCACTCATGTGAAAGATCAGTTGAAGACAGATGATGGGTAGTAGTATTTCTAGAGTGTTTTGATGCCCATTCTCAGTTACATGGGGAACTGAGGAAGAAAGATGCAACCGCTGCTCTCTAAATTTGCCTGGGTTTTCTTTTTCTGAATGTGTCTGCCTTTAAGATATATAAACAGCTCATGGATTGGACTTCTGGGTATGTGCACACACACAGTTGTTAACAGTGTCAGGAATTACAAGTTAAAATATCAATAAGTGATCTCATTGTCTGATTTTATAGAAAAGGAAGTCACAGTGAGATAATTTTTTAAATTTAATACATGTTTTCTTTAATTACCTATCATTAAACAACATTGTAAATGTAGTGTCGTTTAGAGATGGTTTCCTAGAGGAGAATTTTCTAATGATGTTTGACAGCTATCCATAGAGTTACTTGCATCTACTTTATTCACTGTGACTGCGTGTCTGTAAATTGTGATGGATTAAAAGCTTTTAAATAAATATATAGAATTAATATTTGATAATTTATTAAGTTTCTTGTGTGCTTTTGTAGATGTGAAACTTGTGGTACAGAAGAAGCAAAGTACAGATGTCCACGTTGTTTGCGGTATTCCTGCAGGTATATGTGTAATTTTCTACATTATTATCTCTGCCTGTACCCTTTTTACCTCACAGCATAAAAGTTCCTTCTCTTGGTTCCTTCAGTTTGCCCTGTGTAAAGAAACACAAAGCAGAACTAACATGTAACGGAGTTCGAGATAAAACTGCCTATGTTTCAATACAACAGTTTACTGAAATGAATCTCCTAAGTGGTAAGCCATCTTATGTATAGCAGATTGATGCTTCCTGGCCATAGGCATATATCATTTATTTATTTTTCTGTTTTTTTGAAATTTGTAGATTATCGATTTTTGGAAGATGTGGCAAGAACAGCAGACCATATTTCTAGAGATGCTTTCTTGAAAAGACCAATCAGCAATAAACATGTAAGTGTTTCTTCTATTCCTTTCCAGTTAGAATTTCTTCTAATCAAATAGATTCTTTTTTTTCTTTTTGCACTCAACAAATAATATATTAAGTGGCTACTATGATCCAGGGCTATTCCAGTTACTAGGGATACAGCAGTGACCAAAACAAAGTCCTTCCCCTCATGGAACTTGTATTGTAGTGGGAGAGACAGGGGCTGAGTACAGGAACAAATGTAATTTCAGATAGAGTTAAGTGCATGCGAAAGATAAAGAGGACAACAGGAGGTTAAGGAAAATTAACACGGTGTTTGTGGGGGAAGGGAGTTCTGAGAGTAGTCAGAAGAATCTTCTCTGAGAGTTGACATCAAGCAGCGATGTGAATGATGAGAAAGATGCAGTCATGTGATTGTTTGAAGGAAGATTTTACAGACAGAGACAAAAGCAGAAGTATAGAATGAATCAGGATCAGAGTTAGTGGGTCTGAGGGCGTAAAAGAGGATCCCAGTGACTGTAGCATAGTTGAGTGAGGAGCATGTTGAACAATAAGGTTAAAGAAACTGATGAAGTCTCCTAATGTATTCAAAATAAAAATGGAGGCCATGGGAGGCAATTGAGCACGTTTGCTTTTTGAAAGATCACTCTTGAGGCTCTCTGGAAAGTGGACTTGAATAGGCAAGAGTGGAAGATTGGAAGCTGGGAGATCAGTTACAAAGCTGTTGTTGTGGTTCTGGTCACAGATGATGCTGTTAGAATCATTGGGGAGTGAGTAGATGTGTTTTTTACAATTGGAGTATAGTTGCTTTACAATGTTGTATTAGTTTCTGTTGTACAGCAGAGTGAATCAGCAACATGTATAAATGTATATCCCTTCTTCCTGGGATTGCCTTCCATTTAGATCACCACAGAGCATTGAGTTCCCTGTGCTATACAGGGGAAGTGATTAGATTTGAATTTTGAAAGAAGGGCTAATAGGACTTGCTATTGTAATAAACTTGTTATACTCTTTAATTTCTTTTTCATTCCTTAAGCATTGTGCAAAATTAAAAGCTTACATATTGGAAATATTTTCCAACTGCTGTTGTTCTAAAAATTCTTTAATATTATTTAATCACATCATGGAATTATCTTTGTTTTTCAGAGACCATAGTGGTATGGGAGTTGCAGAATTTTAATACTCTTTAAACAGTTTATTTTATTGGTATTATTGGTACAGAAATGACATTACACATGTCTGAAAGAAAAATTACCATATATCAAGTTTTTTTTCTCAAGCTTAATTAGACATAATTAAATTATATACTTAAAGGATAAATTGCTTTTTAAATATCTTCTTTTTATGAAATTTGGCATGCATATAAAAAAGCATAAAACAGAAATATACCATTTAATAGTAATTATGGAGTGAGCATCCATGTAGCTACCACCTAGATCTAGAATTAGAACATAACCAGCTTCTCAAGAATTCCTGCTGCCATGTTATGCCCATCCCTGAACCATTCTTATTTCTGGGTTTTCTATAATAAATTTTATGAACAATGCTATAGTGAACACTTTTTTGTTTAGGATTTTGGTTTGCTTATGCATGTATTTTTCTGGAGTTCATACCTAGGAGTGAAATTGCTTTGTTGTGGAGTATGCATGTCTTCAATTTGACTGTATGTTACCAAAATATTTTCCAAAGTGGTGATGCCAGTTTATACTCACAGTATTTGAGTATACCTGTTGTCACATCCGCTCCAGATACTTGACTTGGTCATAGTTTTTAAGCTTTTGTCAGTTTGATGGCTTTATTACATTATTATGATTTTTAATCTACAGTTGTCCAGTTCTTAATGAGATTGAAAGTGACAGTAAAAGTTGCTCAGTTGTGTCCAACTCTTTGCAACCCCATGGACTATACAGTCCATGGAATTCTCCAGGCCAGAATACTGGAGTGGGTAGCCTTACTCTTCTCCAGGGGATCATCCCAACCCAGGGATAGAACCCAGGTCTCCTGCATTGCAGGCAGATTCTTTACCAGCTGAGCCACGAAAGAAGCCCAAGAATACTGGAGTGGGTAGCCTATCCCTTCTCCAGTGGATCTTCCCAACCCAGGAATTGAACCGGGATCTCCTGCATTGCAGGTGGATTCTTTACCAATGGAGCTATCAAAGAAGCCTCCTAATGAGATTGAGCACCTTTCAAATATTTTATTGGCCTTGGATATTCCCCTTTGTGGTGTATGCCACACACATACACACATGGTGTATGTATGTTAAGTCTGTGTTCATCTTGTCATTGTCTGTTGCTTTTTCCTACTGGTTTCCTTTGTATTTTTAGATGCTGATGTTGATTGTGTATGTTATAAATCCTTTCATTCTGTGGCTTGTGTTTGTACTCTTTTTCATGTCTTACGGTAAACAGCTTTTTTTAATTTTAATGTAGTAGAAATTGTCTTGTGTTTCCTTTATAGTTAATAGTTTTATGTGTTTTTAAGGAAATCCTTCCCTTCCTTGAGCTCCCTCCCAGGAGCTATTCTCCTGTAATGATTTTCTGAAAGCTTTGTAGTGTCACATCTCCCATTTATGTCTGTAAATATGGAACTGATTTTTGTCTATCATGTGAAGTAGAGGTCCTATTTAATTTCCCTAATGCATAATCTACTTTTTCTAGCACCAGTTATTGAAAAGTTCATCCTTTCTCTACTGCTTTGCAGGACCATCTTTATTATATATCAGACATCCACATATGCTTGGCCTGTTTGTTTCTGGCCTGTCTGTTCTATTCTGTTAAACCTCTTGTCTCTCGCAACTATTGTAGTCTTTCCTGAACTCATGGAAGAGGTAAATCTCACTTTGTTCATTGTTTAGGTTAGACCACAGCCATTTTTCTAGAGTATTTTCTAGAGTATTGTCTGAAATACAGATGTGGCTCTTTGTAACTTTATACAAATGTGAAAAATCAGCCAACTGATTTATAGTCCTACCTTCCCCACTTGGGTATTTTGATTGGATTTGCGTTTAATTTGTAGAGTTACTTGGGTGATTGGATTTTATGGCATTGAATGTTTAAATCCTTGATTGTTGTATCTCTGCATTTATTTGGGTCTTTAACAACTCTGTCATTTCCTCAGTGAAGGTTTTGCACATTGTTTGTTAGACTTATTCTTGAGTACTTTATTTTTTCATAGTATTTTAAATAGTATTTTCTTTTAAAATTTTTTATTATCTCTTTGCTGGTATTCAGGAATGAAAGTTTTTGTTGTTGTCCATTTTATGGTAGTAGCCATATTAAAATCTATTCCAATACCTTATCTATAGATTTTTTGAGGTTTTCTCTATAAACAGTTCATCACAATTTGTTTCTAGCTTTCTGTCCTTATTCTTTTATCTCTTTTTCTTACCTTATTAGAATAGCAAGAACTTCCAGTAATGTAAAATAGTAGTGATGATGGTAAATATTTAAAGTCCACTCCTGAGTTTGATGATTTGCTTGAGGGGTTCACAGGATGGAACATGCAGTTGAACTCATGGCTAAAGTTTATTACAGTGAAAGGATACAGAGCAAACATTGCAAAAGGAAAATGTGTATGGGGCCAAGCTTGTAGGAATCCAGCCACAAGCTTTCCAAATTCCTCTCCTATTGGAGTCATACAATACACCGTTAATTTCCTCAGGCAACGGGTTGTGATAACTAATGTTTAAAGTTTATTGTCTACCAGGGAAAGTCATTAGAGACTCAGTACCCAAGGTTTTTATGGGGACTGGTTGCAGAAGCACCCTTAGCCTAGCAGTTGCCAAGTTCCATACACCCAGAAGGAAAGCAGATAAAAACCACATTTTTGTACAATTTCAGCATAATGAAGCAGAACCTTTCCTGCCATTTTAGGAGAAATTTTTTGTTAGTGTAGGGTCCATTTAATAGTCAGCCAAATTGCCAGACACCAGCCAAGAGCAAACCTTGCCAACAGAACTTTCTAAGGATAAGTTTCAGGCCTCGTGAGTTAGCTCTTTTCTATATCTTTGTTTTATAACCCTGATCACAGAGGGAAAAGTTTTAAGATTTCACCATGTTTACTTTTCAGTTTTTTGCGGGTATAGTTTAATATCTAGATTAAAGAAGTTCTGTTCTCAGTTTGCTAACACATGTTAACATGAATGGTGGTTATATTTTATCAAATGTTTTTTATATATTTTATTATTCTTTAAATATATAATATTCTAATAAGAATATGAATAATAATCTTTTAGCTGATTTTCTATTTTAAGCTAAACTTGCATGGTATATTACTGTCATATCATGCTTTTTATACTTTGCAGAATTCAGTTGTGTTATATATGTGTACACATTATCCTTTCATTCATTTTGCATTTCTGTTCATGAGTGAGCTAACTTCTAATTTTCCTTTTTGGTATTCTTAAGTTTCTCTATTGATGTGATTCCAGTTTCATAAAATTATTTGATGATGTTCCCATTTTATTCTTAAATACATTAACATTGGGATTATTTCCTCCTTGGGAGTTTGGTATAATTTTTTAATGGGCTGCAGAAGTTTATTCTTTACTGTTAATGGGACTGTTCAGGTTTTCTCTGTCTCACGTCATTATTCTGTCTTAAGACTACATTTCCTAAGAATTTGTTAGTTTTACCTAAATTTTCCAATGTATTGGCATAAAGTTCTTCATAACATTTTCTTTAATGTATCTGTAGGAATTGTAGTATTATCATTTGTGATGTTGCTTACTTGTATCTTTTTTTCTAGATCAGTTGCTATTACAGATTCCTTTTCTATTTAGTTACTGTGTCCTCTTGACTTCTGTTATATCCTTTTTTATCTTTAGCTTAATTGTATTATGGTCAAAGAACATATTTTTTTCTGAGTTCATTTTTTAAAAAATACATTAAGACGTGTTTATGTACCAGCATATAGTCAAATTTTGTAATGTTTGCTGTTTTCTTGGGGGAGCGGGAGAAGTATTCTGCAATTGCTAAATGTCTTATTCTAAACATAATCCTTTTAGCTCAGGTTTGTTAAGTACATTGTTCCAATTATAACATTACTGATTTTTTGTTTGTTTCTTTCTTTCTTTCTTCTACCAGTTACTGAGAGACATGTGTTAATACTTCCCAATAGATAAAATCAGAAGGATTTGTATGTTTCTCCTTGTGGTTCAGTTAGCTTTGCTTCATATGCTTTAAGGGTACATTATTAGATGCATACTTCATGAAATTATTGGTGTATTTAACCTTTGACCCTATGTTGTAACCCTTTTTGTCTCTCAGTTCAGTTCAGTCGTGTCCTACTCTTTGTGACCCCATAAATCGCAGCACACCAGGCCTCCCTGTCCATCCCCAACTCCCAGAGTTCACCCAAACTCATGTCCATTGAGTCGGTGATGCCATCTAGCCTCTCATCCTCTGTCGTCCCCTTCTCCTTCTGCCCCCAATTCCTCCCAGCATAAGGGTCTTTTCCGATGAGTAAACTGTTCTCATGAGGTGGCCAAAGTATTGGAGTTTCAGCTTCAACATCAGTCCTTCCAATGAACACTCAGGACTGATCTCCTTTAGGATGGACTGGTTGGATCTCCTTGCAGTCTAAGGGACTCTCAAGAGTCTTCTCCAACACCACAATTCAAAAGCATCAATTCTTCGGCACTCAGCTTTCTTCACAGTCCAACTCTCACATCCATACATGACCACTGGAAAAACCATAGCCTTGACTAGACGCACTTTTGTCGGAAAAGTAATATCTCTGCTTTTTAATATGCTGTCTAGGTTGGTCATAACTTTCCTTCCAAGGAGTAAGCGTCTTTTAATTTCATGGCTGCAGTTGCCATCTGCAGTGATTTTGGAGCCCCCCAAAATAAAGTCTGACACTGTTTTCACTGTTTCCTCGTCTATTTGCCATGAAGTGATGGGACCAGATGCCGTGATCTTGGTTTTCTGAATGTTGAGCTTTAAACCAACTTTTTCACTCTCCTCTTTCACTTTAATCAACCAGCTCTTTAGTTCCTCTTCACTTTCTGCCATAAGGGTGGTGTCATCTGCATATCTGATGTTATTGATATTTCTCCCGGCAATCTTGATTCCAGCTTGTGCTTCCTCCAGCCCAGCGTTTCTCATGATGTACTCTATATAAGTTAAATAAGCAGGGTGACAATATACAGCCTTGACGTACTCCTTTTCCTCTTTGGAACCAGTCTGTTGTTCCATGTCCAGTTCTAACTGTTGCTTCCTGACCTGCATACAGGTTTCTCAAGAGGCAGGTCAGGTGGTCTGGTATTCCCATCTCTTTCAGAATTTTCCACAGTTTGTTGTGATCCACACAGTCAAAGGCTTTGGCATAGTCAATAAAGCAGAAATAGATGTTCTTCTGGAACTCTCTTGCTTTTTTGATGATCCAGCAGATGTTGGCAATTTGATCTCTGGTTCCTCTGCCTTTTCTAAAACCAGCTTAAACATCTCGAAGTTCATAGTTGACGTATTGCTGAAGCCTGGCTTGGAGAATTTTGAGCATTACTTTTCTAGCGTGTGAGATGAGTGCAATTGTGCGGTAGTTTGAGCATTCTTTGGCATTGCCTTTCTTTGGGATTGGAATGAAAACTGACCTTTTCCAGTCCTGTGGCCACTGCTCAGTTTTCCCAATTTGCTGGCATATTGAGTGCAGCACTTTCACAGCATCATCTTTTAGGATTTGAAATAGCTCAGCTGGAATTCCATCACCTCCACTAGCTTTGTTCATAGTGGTACTTCCTAGGGCCCACTTGACTTCACATTCTAGGATGTCTGGCTCTAGGTGAGTGATCACCCCATCGTGATTATCTGGGTCGTTTTTGTCTCTGGCTTTCTACTATTTCACTCCTTTGGTGTATTTTGTCCCTGACTTTTACTTTAGGCCTTTCTGTATCCTTATATTCTGTGTGTGTCTTTTCGAAGTACCATATAGTTGAGTTCTAGCTTTTCTCCATTCTGACATCTGTAGCTCTTAACTGAATCTCTTCCTGTTTTGGGTCCTTTGTACTGAGGCTTACTTTCTTCTTTATTTTTTTTTTTCATTGTGGTGGCTTCTGTTGTTGCAGAGCTCAGACTCTACAGAGCATCAGCTTTAGTGGTGGCAGCATACAGCTCGGCACCTGTGGCACTTAGGCTTAGTTGCCCCTTGGCATATAGGATCTTAGTTCCCTAACCAGGGGTCAAACCTGCATTGGGAGGCGAATTCTTAATCACTAGACCACAAGGGAAGACCCCCTTTTTTCTTATATTGGTTATGCTTGTTTATTTTTTGTTGAGTACTCCTTTTATTTTTCCCTTTAAAAATTACTTATGAGAATTATTTGAAGGCTGGAATAAATAAATAGGCCTTCTTTTATTCTACCATGTACCTAGAAACATTGCAGATCTAGACTACCTTAAACCAGGTTGAAGGCTTAAGATTACATTAATCCCAAAGCAAGGCAAATCATTTCAAGTCTGAGCATGGACTGCCATGGCCAGGCTAGACGATTTCTAATGGATTTTTCTTTTTCCCCCTGTTCCAGTCAGACTAATATAAAATTCCTGGCATGTTCTGGTGACCCTTATCCTGAGGGTGTATTATTCTGTGACTCAGTTTCATTTCATTTGAGAGGAGTTCCCACAAACATTACTGGATCTTGACTGTCTTGCTGAGGAGGCTCTAGAAAGGGGAAGCAAAAGTGGCTTCAGTGCTTTTTGCTTACTTCTCTGAGTGTCACTTTTCATTAAATATTGACCTGTAGTTTCCCGTTTCTGTCTGCTCTTCAATGCTTTTAAGGTGATCTTTAAAAATATTTACACACACACAAATATATATAGCATTCTTAGATGTTTTCAGTAGGAGAGTTGGGTCCTTATAATCACCATCATTACTGAAACCAAAGTTCCATGCACTGTGAAATTGCATGTAATTCCTTAAGTCATTTTCTTACTGACCCTCTCTTCCCCTTGATTTATGACTTGATTGTCTAACTTTGTACATTGCAAAGTCTAGATGCCACTCACTTAAAAAGTTGCATTTATATTTTGCCACTTCTTTGAGTGATTTTTCTTCTTCCTTGATGATATTACTTCCTTCAGTACTCTCTGGAGTTGACTAATTCAGCTCAACCTACCTTCATGGTCAGTGGAATAATACATGTCAGAGCTAGAATTCTCATACCTCATTTTGTACATCCTATATCAGTGGCTACTTTTAAGTTAAGCCTGTACTAGACAGCGCCGTAGTTCCTTCCCTGAATGAGCTACCTGCCTAGTAATAGAAGCAGGCATATATATAGCTAACTATGGTATGAAACCATCAGTAAAAAAGAAGGGAAAAAAAACTGTATAGGTAATCCCTGTGATTGCTAAAACCTGTATTTTTTAAAAATCCCCATGAAATTCTTCTTTTGGCTTATAGGATGTATGGTTAAAAGCACAGACTGAAGTTAGACAGACCTGGATTTAAATGTAGACTTTACATCTCTGACATAGCGGAAATGAGAATAATAATAGTACCTGCTTCATAGTATTGTGAGGATTAAATGAGATATTGCTGTTTAGTGTAGTTTGTGAAGCATAAGTATTCGATAAATCTTAACTTATGTTTTAAACATTGTTTTATGTGCTTTTGGAATTTAAGCTATTTGAGAATTAATTTGTCTATTTGTTTTTGTTTGTTAGATGTACTTTATGAAAAATCGTGCTCGAAAGCAAGGTATTAATTTAAAACTTCTACCCAATGGATTCACAAAAAGGAAAGAAAATTCAACATTTTTTGATAAGAAGTAAGTTTCTGACTCCTTTTTCAGTGTATTAGATGTTCTAATTTGACGAGGAGCATCTTTTAAGGTTTGGTTTGCTTGGAACATTGCTCCTCAAAGTCTATGAGATGTTTGTCATTGATTGGTATAGGACAAGATGACTGCAGAAACTGGACATAAGCATTTAGGAACTTATGCTAGTTTTATGTCATGTGTGACTTTAACATTTTGGGTTTGCTCCTTGTGTGTTAGAGAGAGGTGGAGAGAGAGAGAAAGTAGTGTATATATGTGTGTATCTTTCTCTCTGAGACCTAAAATACCATGAAAGTATTTCAGAAGCTTCAAGGACAAAACAAGAAGTCAAAGCAGAATTTCTGCATATTTTTAACCCGCGGAGCTTGACTTTTATACTCCTTTCTACTTTGGAATTCCAAATAGTAATTCATTTGAAAGTCAGTGATGGAGAAGAAGGGAAACTTGGAAAACATTTACTCTATAGAAAATCTGAATAGAGATAATACATTAGAGATTAGTTTCTTGCTCTCTGAAATTGCTAGATCAAAAAGGCCCCATTCGTACAGAGGAGAACAGGATCCCAAAGTACTGTAAGTAGTCCATTAAATTATTAGATAATACCTTTACAAAGTCAAGATTCTGGTTTTAGAGTCAAAAAGCCTGAGTGAGTCCCTCCCTCTTTAGCCTCTTAGTAACTGCAAGGCTTTGAGCAAATTACTTCCTTTCTCCGGGCTCTATCTGTATAATGGTGGGGGTTGAACCAGGTAACTCTACAGTTCCCTTAAAATTTTACTACTTAAATTAAAAAAATGGAACCATCAGAATTATCATTATTCTAAAAATCTTCCACCTTTTCAATAGATGTTATATTTTTAGAGAATGGTGTTATCCACTTATATATTTCAAAACAGATAGTTATAAAGGTGGTTTTCTCTTTTTTTGGTTGGTTTCTAAGATTATAGTAATATTTTGCATTTATCAGACTTCCCTCGTGGCTCAGATGATCCTGCAGTGCAGGAGACCAGGTTCGATCCCTGGGTCGGGAAGATCCCCTGGAGAAGGAAGTAGCAACCCACTCCAGTATTCTTGCCTGGAAAACCCCATGGACGGGGGAGCCCGGCAGGCTACAGTCCATGGGGTCGCAAAGAGTCAGACAATGACTGAGCGACTTCACTTCACTTTGCATTTATCAAATATGAGATAATTCTTTTGTGTGTTTTGAAACTGACATGATTTGTTTAAAATTTAACTGGTTTGTGCCTTTTGAAATATAAAATATATTCCTATTTTATGAAAGAAAACATTCAGAGCCTCAAATGTAAAACTTTGAGGTCTTTAGATGTATAATAGAGCCTCAAATAACTTTGAGGCCTTTAGATACATAAATGTTTATGGGAAGTTCTTTCCAAGACTACTATAATCAGTGTATTTCCTGGATTTAGATTACAAATTTATGCTGTTATTTTGGAATACCTCATCTGTGAAGTAGCAAATCAGACTCTTTTTGCATTATGCCTTTTACTCATGAATTTACAATGATTTGGGCTTGCTGTTTTTATATTTTTAGTGTCTTGCCATGAAGAGATTAGCAGCATAGAACACAAAAGACTTTAATTGGTTTTTCAGCTGTTTTCACCTCTGTAAAATGGCGTTAATGATAGCTACTGTGTAGTTGGGACCTTAGTGTGTTAACTTACCTAGACACTAACATGAAATAGGAAGAAATGAGCACATAGTAGCAACTGTAAAAGTAATAAACCCTCAGCATAAAGAGCTTAAAGGAAAAATAGCAACTGTGATTCCACTGTGTAGAGACAGCAAATGATAATATTTCAAGTTTCCTTCTTATCATGTTTGCTTCTTTTTTCAATTAATAAAAAAAAATGTAATATTAAATACTTACATAAAAGTATAAAAATTTGCTTGACTCTCCCCAAGTTAAGCATTATTTATACATAAAGGTACGCTTTTTTCCTACAGCTAGCTTTTTCCTATTTAACAATATATTATGAACTTCATGCTCGTTAATGCTAGTCTGCCTCATTTTAAGTAGTATATTTCAACTATGACTACTGTATCCTAATTTATTTATTGCCATATTCACGAACAGTTGCTTAATTTCTGGTTTTTCATTATTGCAAATAATGCTGTTGTAAACATCCTTGAACAAATTGTTTTGCATGCTTATGTGACTTTTCTGTAGATCGATTCCTGATAAGTGGCATTACTGGGTCACAGATGACGTGCATTTAAACAGTTGAGAGAAACTCCAAATTGTCCTCTCAAAAAAAGTACCATTTTGTAGCTTTTACAAAAATGTATGAGTACCTATTTTAGTTATACTGTGCTTTAATTGAATATTATTAAACTTCTTTGCCTATCTGATTAGAGGTTGAATTCTTCAACTTTTTCATTCAGATACACATGTTTTTATCTCATCTTAATCAGTGGCATGCATTGTAAATGTTTTTACCTGTCTTTTCATGCTTAATTTTGCCTTCTAGTCATTTTTGATGCATTTTAAAGAATTGCTAAAAAAAAAAGAGAAAGGTTCTGTAAAACATAAAGGTAGTAAAGTGGAGTGGTTAAGAACACAAACTGGAGCTAGGCTGCCTGGGTTTGAATTTCTGACCTGCCTCTTCTAGCCATGTGATACTAAGCTAAGCCATCTAACTTCCTTGTGCTTCAGTTCCTCACTTATAAAGTAGAGCTAGTAATAAACTAGGGATAAGCCAGTTTTCATTTCCATTTATAGTAACTTAGAAATCCTGTTTAAACATTTCACTAGCATTGAGTTGTCTCTTTTTTAATATTTGTTGCTATTTTGGAAGGTGGAAATTGTTTTAATTTGCTTTTACTTAATTGCTACTTAGATATGGAGTATGTTTCAAATTTTATTTTAAAATTCAAATGTGAAGTTTGACTTAATCCAGTCTGTGGTAGTAAGATGATCTTAGAACTGTTTTGGTAAAATAAATAATTCAGATCTGTGGGACAAAATTTTTCCATTTGTTCTTTGTTAAATTGCCCATTATTATTTCTAAATGGAAAATAATCATGCCACAAACTGAATTTAAAATGTCTGTATTTGGATGTTCCTTGAATAATAAAGCATGAAGGTCAGTTCCCATTTAGTTGATAGCTATACTTATTAGTCAATAGCCATAGTCTGCTCAGTTGGTTAATAGTTTGGAAGTCTTTTGAGTGTGTCCTTATACTTTGTTCATTTTTCAGCATTTTCATCAGTGATTTAGGTCATGATTTCTTATCTTGGTGCTGCTAACATATCGAAACACAGAGCTCCCTGTTGTGAGTGTGCATTTTAGGATGTTTAGCAGCATCTCTGGCCTCTACCCACTGGATATTGGTAACACACAAAGGCATTCTTTGTGATACCTGTGGTTTCTCAGACATTTGTATGAAACTGGTAAAAACTTTCGATGATCATAATGTTATTTGCTGGAAGGAAGGAAGAAGGGGATACCACCTCTTATCAAAGAATTATTTTTACCTCCAATATCTCTGATATTCTATTTTTAAGAGAATTGTTTATAATGCTTTTTTAAACTTTAAGAAGTGGTTAAAGTTTTGACTGAGATAAACATGAATTTGAATGTTGTTTCTACACTTGGTATATGTTAGGTGTCCTTGGACAAAAGTGAATTTGCTAGATTGTTGATGGGAATAAATGAAATAATATTAAAATAATACCCAGCACTTAGTAGATAATGTGCAGCAATAAAAGATCTGCATTTTCATACTGGAAATCTTTGGGAATACATTTACTATATTATATTCATTCCTAGTAGGTCTAGGGCAGCATTATAATCAAACAATACTATTTCTGCAGTGAAACCTCCAAATGTTTACATTAAAATGGGAAAATAATGAGTTTAAATGAGCTCAGTCAGTTTTTTGCTGCTGGAGGAGTTATGAAAATCTTTCAGCTTCAGAGATTCAGGGCTTGGAATTGTTGCCATGTGATTCTGGTCCTGTACTAAGATTATTATAATTAGTCCCTAGGCATTAAATTGGTCCTTTGCTTATTTAAGCAGCTTGAGCTACAATATACACAAAAACTCAAATTGAAGTTATTTAAAATTGAATGTTCCAATGGTAACTTTTGAGCAATCTGAGTGAAGAATTCTTTATGGTATTTTTGTAACTTTTCTGTAAAGTTTGAAATTATTGGAAAATAAGAGAGTTTAAAAAAAAAATTAAATACCTACCCTCCACACACACCACCATGAAGTGTGACTAATGTACATTGTCCCTGAATTACCTCTGTAGGACTAATAGCAAGTTATATAGTAGCAAGTGCATTAATACCTTAGAATCATAGGTTCATTTTAAGCCAGGCATTCTTTATAGTAGAAGTTTTTGACCAGTCTGACTTCAGATCTCCAAAATCATATGCAAAATTATGTGATATATAAATTTTTCTAAGGCTAGGAACCATTATTTCCATTTTATAGTCAAAGTGTGATGTAACACTAACCAGCCTGTGATGTCAAAAGTATATTTAATAGCTGTAAATTTTAAAGGACTGGTGAATTTGCTGGAATGTCATAGTGGATAACTTTCATGAACAAAGAAAAGTTAAGAGATGCTTATGTTAAGAGTAGCTTGAGCCAATACAAAATATACATTCTCTGTTAAAAATAGAGGAGCTTGGTAAGAAAATGGTATAAGGCTCCCCTAATTATTTTAGTCATTGTTATTCAGCCACTATGTCGTGTCCAACTATTTGCAATGCCATGGACTATAGCACGCAGTTTTCGCTGTCCTTCAGTATCTCATGGAGTTTGTTCAGACTCATGTCCATTGAGTCGGTAATGCCATGCAACCATCTCATCCTCTGTCGCCCTGTTCTCCTGCCTTCACTCTTTCCTAGTGTCAGGGTCTTTTCCAATGAATTGGCTCTTTGCATCAGTTGGCCAACATTTAGAGCAGACCCCAAACTACTTCTTTTAAATAGTAACTCTTTCAGAGGTAAATGCTCTGCCTCATCTCTTTGTATGGCATATAACTTTATATTTATTCTCACCCAGTGCTAATCAAAAACTGTTGAAAGAATAGGAAAGATCTCTATGAAGAAAACTTAAATTCTACTGAATGGCTTAAAAAGTCGAGCAAATGGGGGGAAAAGACCTTGTTATTAGCTGACTCAATATTATAGAAATAACATTTATTTCTTAAATGAATGATCTTTAAATCTGATATGGTCCTAATGAAATCACTAATGATATTCTGTTTGTTTCTTATTTTGGAAACTTTTTTTTTTTTTTTTTTGAAGAAGGAAAGGATCCATAAAATGACTTTAGTTCATTCTGAAGAATAAACATGGGAGAAGCACCAGGAAAAAACAGGGGGGAAAAAGAGGAATAAGGCTGGACTCATTAAAATTTATGAAATTTTAGTGAAGTTTTATGGTATTGATGTAGAAATCTAGAGTGATATTATAGAAAATAGACATGAGGCTATCTGGCACTCTAGTATATGATGATAGAGATAGCATTTCAAATTAGTATAGATAATGACTTATTCAATAAATGCAGTTGAGACAGCCTGCCATTTGACAGGTTTTTTTTTTTACTAGAATGTCTAGTCAGTTCAATTGCTCAGTCATGTCTGACTTTTTGCGACCCCGTGGACCACAGAGACACCAGGCTTCCCTGTTCCATCACCAACTCCCGGAGCGTACTCAAACTCATGTACATCACATTGGTGATGCCATCCAACCATCTCATGCCCTGTCATCCCCTTCTCTTCCCACCTTCAATCTTTCCCAGCATCAGCATCTTTTCAAACGAGTCAGTTCTTTGCATCAGATGGCCAGAGTATTAGAGTTTCAGCTTCAACATCAGTCCTTCCAGTGAATACTCAGGACTGATTTCCTTTAACGTAGACTGGTTGGATCTCCTTCCTATCCAAGGAACTGTCAACAGTCTTCTCCAACACCACAGTTCAAAAGTATCAATTCTTTGGCACTCATCTTTCTTTAATAGTCCAACTCTCACATCCATACATGACTACTGGAAAACTATAGCTTTGACTAAGCGGACCTTGGTTGGTAAAGTAATGTCTCTGCTTTTTAATATGCTATCTAGGTTGGTCATAGCTTTTCTTACAAGGAGCAAGTGTCTTTTAATTTCATGGCTGCAGTCACCATCTGCAGTGATTTTGGAGCCCAAAAAAATAGTCTGTCACTGTTTCACATTGTTTCCCCATCTTTTCGCCATGAATTGATGGGACTGGATGCCATGATCTTAGTTTTCTGAATGTTGAGTTTTAAGCCAACTTTTTCACTCTCCTCTTTCACTTTCATCAAGAGGCTCTTCAGTTCTTCTTCGCTTTATGCCATAAGGGTGGTATCATCTGTGTATCTGAGGTTATTGATATTTCTTCCGGCAATCTTGATTCCAACTTGTGCTTCACCTAACCTGGCATTTTGCATGATGTACTCTGCATATAAATTAAATAAGCAGGGTGACAATATACAGCCTTGACATACTCCTTTCCCAATTTGGAACCAGTTTGTTTCATGTCCAGTTCTAACTGTTGCTTCTTGACCTGCATACAGATTTCTCAGGAGGCAGATCAGGTGGTCTGGTATTCCCATCTCTTTCAGAATTTTCCAAGAGAATTATTCCAAGAGAATTATTCCAAGAGAATTATTGTGATCCACACAGTCAAAAGCTTTGGCATAGACAATAAAGCAGAAGTAGATGTTTTTCTGGAATTCTCTTGCTTTTTTGATGACCCAACAGATGTTGGCAGTTTGATCTCTGGTTCCTCTGCCTTTTCTAAAACCGGCTTGAACATCTGGAAGTTCAGAGTTCACGTATTGCTGAAACCTGGCTTGTAGAATTTTGAGCATTACTTTACCTAGCATGTGAGATGAGTGCAATTGTGCAGTAGTTCGAGCATTCTTTGGCATTACCTTTCTTTGGGATTGGAATGAAAACTGACCTTTTCCAGTCCTGTGGCCACTGCTCAGTTTTCCAAATTTGCTGACCTATTGAGTGCAGCACTTTCACAGCATCATCTTTTAGGATTTGAAATAGCTCAACTGGAATTCCATCATCTCCACTAGCTTTGTTCGTAGTGATGCTTTCTAAGGCCCACTTGACTTCACATTTTAGGATGTCCGGCTCTAGGTCAGTGATCACACCATCGTGATTATCTGGGTCATGAAGTTCTTTTTTTGTACAGTTTTGTGTATTCTTGCCACCTCTTCTTAATATCTTCTGCTTCTGTTAGGTCCATACCATTTCTGTCCTTTATTGAGCCCATCTTTGCATGAAATATTCTCTTGGTATCTCTAATTTTCTTGAAGAGATCTCTAGTCTTTCCCATTCTATTGTTTTCCTCTATTTCTTTGCATTGATCACTGACGAAGGCTTTCTTATCTCTCCTTGCTATTCTTTGGAACTCTGCATTCAAATGGGTACATCTTTCCTTTTCTCCTTTGCTTTTTGCTTCTCTTCTTTTCACAGCTATATGTAAGGCCCCTCAGACAGCCATTTTGTTTTTTTGCAATTCTTTTTCTTGGGGATGGTCTTGATTCTTGTCACCTGTACAGTGTCACAAACATCTATCCATAGTTCATCAGGCACTCTGTCTATCAAATCTAGTCCCTTAAATCTATTTCTTATTTCCACTGTATAGTCATAAGGGATTTGATTTAGGTCATACCTGAGTGATTAGTGGTTTTCCCTACTCTTTTCAATTTAAGTCTGAATTTGGCAATAATGAGTTCATGATCTGAGCCACAGTCAGCTCCCAGTCTTATTTTTGCTGACTGTATAGAGCTTCTCCATCTTTGGTTGCAAAGAATATATTCAATCTGATTTTGGTGTTGACCATCTGGTGATGTCCATGTGTAGAGTCTTCCCTTGTGTTGTTGGAAGAGGGTGTTTACTATGACCAGTGCGTTCTCTTGAGAAAACTCTATTAGCCTTTGCCCTGCTTCATTTTGTACTCCAAGGCCAAATTTGCCTGTTACTCCAGGTAGCTCTTGGTTTCCTACTTTTGCATTCCAGGCCCCTGTAAGGAAAAGGACATCTTTTTTGGGTGTTAGTTCTACAAGGTCTTGTATGTCTTCATAGAACCATTCAACTTCAGCTTCTTCAGCATTACTGGTCAAGACATAGACTTGGATTACTGTGATATTGAATGGTTTGCCTTAGAAATGAGCAGAGATCATTCTGTCGTTTTTGAGATTGCATCCTAGTACTGCATTTCAGACTCTTTTGTTGACCATGATGGCTACTCCATTTCTCCTAAGGGATTCTTGCCCACAGTAGTAGATACAGTCATCATCTGAGTTAAATTCACCCATTCCAGTCCATTTTAGTTCACTGATTCCTAAAATGTCAATGTTCACTCTTGCCATCTCCTATTTGACCATTTCCAATTTGCCTTTTTTCATGGACTTAACATTCCAGGTTCCTATGCAATATTGCTCTTTACAGCATCGGACTTTACTTCCATCACCAGTCACATCCACAACTGGGTGTTGTTTTTGCTTTGGCTCCGTCTCTTCATTCTTTCTGGAGTTACTTCTCCACTCTTTTCTAGTAGAATATTGGGCACCTATGGACCTGGGGAGTTCATCTTTCAGTGTCCTATCTTTTTGCCTTTTCATACTGTTCATGGGGTTCTCAAGGCAAGAATACTGAAGTGGTTTGCCATTCACTTCTCCAGTGGACCTCATTTTGTCAGAACTCTCTGTCATGACCCATCCGTCGTGGGTAGCTCTACATGGCATGGCTCATAGTGTCCTTGAGTTAGTCAAGGCTGTGGTCCATGTGATCAGTTTGGTTAATTTTCTGTGATTGTGGTGTTCATTCTGTCTGCCCTGTGATGGATGGGGATAAGAGGCTTATGGAAGCTTCCTGAAGGGACAGACTGACTGAGGGGGAAACTGGGTCTTGTTCTAATGGGTGTTCAGTAAATCTTTAATCCAGTTTTCTTTTGCTGGGCGGGCTGGTTCCCTCCCTGTTGCTTTACCTGAGGCCAAACTGTGGTGGAGGTAGTGATGATAATGGTGCCTCTTGAAAAGGTCAGCAGGCCCTACTGCACTCAGTGCCTCTGACCCTGAGGCGGGCCACCTCTGACCCAGCCTCCGCTGGAGACTCCCGGACACTCATGGGCATGTCTGGGTCAGTCTCTTGTGGGGTCGCTGCTCCTTTCTCCTGGGTCCTGGTGCACACAAGGTTTTGCTTGTGCCCTCTAGGAGTTTGTTTCCCCAGTCCTGTGTAAGTTCCGGAAGTTCGATGGTGGGGTTAATGGCAACCTCTTCCAAGAGAACTTATGCCATACCCAGGTCTGCTGCACCCAGAACCCCTTCCCCTGCGGCAGGCCACTGCTGACCCATACCTCCACAGGAGACACTCAGATACAGTTCTGGCTCAGCCTCTGTGGGCTGGGCATGCGTTTTGTGCCCTTCCCAGGTCTGAACAGCTCAGGTGACCCGGTGCTTGGCGAGCACTCTGTCTCAGGTGGGCTGTGCATCGTAATCACCTTCCAGGTCCTGGCTGCGCAGCAAGAGCATGTGTGCCGTGTTTCTCCTCTGGAGAGCTGATCTCAGGCTGCGGCCCTCCTGGCAGATGTCAGCCATCCAGGATCGCAGGAAGACTGGTTAGCAGCTGGCAGCCTGCTCACAGTTGGTAGTAGATGCCCTCTCTGGGGCTAAGAGCCCCTTGCCTTCAGGCTCTGCCTGTGTCAAGGCTGCCTCTTTGCCTCTGGGCGGGGAGGGGCTGGTACACAGCTAGCTCTCCTTTGGTATTTGCTCAGTCCTTTGTGCCTTGATCAGGCCAGGCTGCACGGTAGGTTAGTAGGTTAGAGCCTTTCCGGGAAAGTTCTCTTTTCCACAGTTGTGGTTAGGCGTTTATTCTGTGGGGTTTTTTTTCCCCCCTCTAGGTTATGTTTGCCTTCTGAGATTCCAGAACTCCCCACAGACCCGCCTGTGAGACGGTTTCCTATTGTGTGGAAACTTCTCCTTCACAACTCCCCAGGACAGGTCTCTATCCCTAACTGTTTTGTCTCTCTTTTTGTCTTTTATATTTTGCCCTACCTCCTTTCGAAAAGAATGGGCTGCCTTTCTGGGTGCCTGGTGTCCTCCACCAGTGTTCAGAAGTTGTTTTGTGGAAGTTGCTCAGCATTCAAATAATCTTTTAGTGAATGATCTTCAAATGATCTTTTGATGAAGGTCCAGGTGGAATTAAAATCCTTCTGATTTTGATGAGATATAATTGACATACAGCTCTGTGTAAGGTGTACAACCTAATGATTTGATTTACAAACATCATGAAGTGATTATCATAATAAATTTAGTAAACATCCCTCATCTCACAGATAAAAAGTTAAAGAAATAGAAAAGTTTTTCTTGTGATGAGAATGCTTAGGATTTACTCTCTGAGCAACTTTTATATATAACACATTGCTGTGTTGATTATATTTATCACGTTGTTTTTTAATCTCCTTAGTGCTTATTTTTCTTATAACTGGAAGTTTGTACTTTTTGACTACCCTTCTCCACTTCCCCTTTCTTCTCCCTTCTCCCCGGTAACCAGAAATCTGATCTCATTTTCTATGAATGAGTAAATTTATTTTTGAAGTCTAAGTGACCTACAACATCATGTAAGTAAAATCTAAAACTTGAAATAAAAATATGGAAATATTTTCATCATTTTGAAGACAGAAGCATCCCACCCAAAGCCATTAAGGGAAAAATAACTAAATTTACATAGCTTTTTTAAAAAAATTGTATAGCTTGGAAAGACCATAATAAAATCAAAAGACCCCCTCTCCAAAAAACTCTTGACATATATGACAGAATGTTTATGCATTGATAAGAAAAAAGACTAGTAACTAAGAAAGAGGACAAAGGATAAGAATAGATGGTCATAGAAAGATGTATATGTATGTGTGTGTGTGTGTGTGTATACACACAAACAGAGTATGTGTCTGACAAACATATATTAATAATATCTAATACAGTGAACGTGTGAGCTACCCAGACCATTTTCTTCTTTCACTGTTCTTGAGAGTTAAAACTTAGGAGTCATTTTAGAAGGCAGTATTTCTAAAAACGTTATGCATGCCTATTCAAGAAATTTAGCTTACACATGTATTAGTACAGTTCACAGAGATATATGTACATATTTATCTAGTGCAGTATTGTTTTTAATAGCACAAAACCTGGAAACAACTTTTAGTATCCCTCCGTACTGGACTGAGCTAAGTTAATAATAATGATGCCTTCATACATTGGAATTCTATGCAACCATTAAACAAAAACAGATATAGAAGTATTGTCATGCCATGACATCCATGATAAATATCCAGTGAAAAAATAATATTGGAGTTTAGTTGTCTGAAAGTTAAGAAGCTAACTTTTACTATTGTTGTGAAATTTACATACAGTGAAATGCACAAATCTTAAGTGTATATTTGTTGAGTTTTGACAAATGCATATATACCTGTATAACCCAGTCCCTGTAAATAGGTAAAACACTATCATCACCCAAAAGATTTTTCCTAGTTATCTCCTTTCCTCCCCAGACAACCTATTCTGATTTTTCCCCTGAAGATGAATTTTGCCTGTTTTAAAATTTCATATGTATGAATCCTATAGCTCCACCCTTTCTTTTGAACAATAATTTAGCTGAATATGAAGTATCTCAGGGTCACATTTTAGTACTTCAGTTTAGTTATTTATTACACTGTCTTCTCCCTTCTTTTGCCACTGTTGAGAACATTGTTGTTTTATATAGTCTTTCTATGTCAGTTGCTTTTAAGTTATTCATTTTTGTCTTTGGGTGATTTATCTTCCTTCGGTGGTGGTGTGCTTTCTGTGTAATTATGGAAAATTCTAATATGTTACCTTAATTTTTTGCTTCTTTGTTCATCTTTGCTACATTCTGGGCAATTAATTCATCTATATCAACCAAGTCACTTTTCCCTCCTTGTTGTGTCTAATTAATCTGACCTTTAGCCCTTGCACTGGATGGATTTTTTGTTTCAGTTACATTTTTCATGTCTAGGAATTATGTTCCTTTTTCAAATCTATCTGGTCTTTTAAGTAGAATGTGTTCCTTTCTCAGGTTTTAACCTCCCTTTTTATTCAATAATTTAGTACATCTGTTATCTACCTAAATAATTCTGTCTGAATTTCTTGGAAATTTGCTACAGCTATCTGCTATTTCTGCTGATTCTTCATTATGATGGCTTATTTCCTTGTTTTTTTTCCTAAAATGTAATTGTGAAGTCAAGTTCATGTAGGAGGTGGTATGCAATTGCTTATGCCATATACCCCATTGCACCAGTCCAGGACCGTCTTTAATTTCTTAGTTTGAAGTTTATCAGACTATACTATGGTAGTGATTTGAACTCCAAACCCATCTGAGGATTTCATAGTTATTCATTCTCAATTGAAACCTTTCCCCACCCCCTGATCCCTTCTCTCTCCCTCAGGCTTAAGCTGAGATGAACATGTTTCCTGTTATCTCCCTTTGCTGGTAGGCAGAATTTTTCTGGTTCACCCTTTCACTAGTTTTATGCAGTGATCTCAATATAAGGTCTCCACCTTATGTGATACCAGTATCTTGTCTCATGTTACCCAGTGGCTGTTGAAACAAAAGCCTTTTGATTACCAAGCCTCTTGGTTACTCAGAGGCAAAGGCCTCCAGAGCCTGAGGTGTAGTTTCCTCATTCCACTGTGGTTTTTAGTTCCTTCTTCCTTTTGGCTCCTGAAGATTTTTCTTACTTTTGATGAGCTCAGTATGTTTGCTGTATTTCTCCAGGATTTCTTATTGAGTGCTTTGAGAAGATTTTCAGATGCTCTTCTTTACCATTGTGCACTAATTGCTTAAAAAAAGTAGTGGCCCTGAACAAAAGGGAATGTCAGTTGTTGAAGAGAGATGGATCAGGAAGGCATGATAATGACTTGTTCACTGAACAGTTCTACTCTTAGAAATTTATCTGGCACATATAATCATATATTTGGAAAATGAAATATATACAAGGATATTCAGTGCAATGTTTTGATAGTAAGAGAGTAGTATGAATCTAAATACCCATCAATGGCGGACTACTTAAGTAAATTATGGTGTGCCTTTATAATGGGAAAAAAATTCAGCAACTGTAAATGTATGAATATGGAGTGGTTGCCAGAAATACTAAGTGAGTAAAGGTAGATACATTCATTATATACTACCATTTTCTGCCACTGTGTGAAAAGTAAAGGTTAATATAATATCTATTCTTATGCTATAAGCTATTAATAGTAGTTATCTTAAGGGAGGGAAACTATGTAGAGGGGGACAGGAGTGGGAATTATGTGCCCTTCTGTACCTTTTTTGAATTTTAGACTGTGCATGTTATATTTATTTTAAGAATAAATAAATAAATTTTTAAATGATAATTTAAAAAGACATCAATAGATGTGGTAGGACCATTATACATTTTGAGTTGTAGGTATAGTCTTTGGAAAGTATTCTGATACTCAGATAAAATTCCATGTTTTTATCCATGGCTACATATTTTCAGTTGTATTTTAGTTTTTTATTTTTTTATATAGGAGGCCATGGGTAGCAAACCTGGAGATTATCTTGATTGTGTTTGAATAACATCTCATTTGGTTGCCTGAGTTCCTTATTTTATTTTCCTGGGCTATTAGGGTCTGAGCTAAGGATTTAGCAGTGAGGGGCAATATATTTTGAGTTGTCATTTGGAAAAAAAGAATTGGACTGAGGACTCCTCCCCAGTCATATATTTACCTTATCTCCAGGCACATGCTCTCTTGTGTGGTCTGACCTCTTATTCCCTAGGAGTGGACCCAACTTTTGACCTTCCTCTTCTGGCAGTTTATCTCCACATGACCCCGACCCTCAGTTCGAAGCAGCCCAGTCTATCTTCATTCCTTTACTACCGTCAACTTAGAACTGAGTTGCTATCTTACTTTTGGCTCAGAGTTCCTAGGCTCTCTGTCTGTGGGTCTCTCTTAAACTTAGAGTGCAGATAGTAGAAGTGTGTCCACTGTTAAACAACAGTATGAATTGCTCTTTGAGCTCCAGTCCTGTTTTAGAAGCTAGCCACTAGATGTCTCTCTTGTAAAGAAAAACCTTTTACAGAGTCTTAAAATTACTTTTTGTAAAAACATCTGTGTGTATAGCTGAGTCACTTTGCTGTATTGCACAGATTGGCAAAGCATTCTAAATCAACTACGCTTCAGTTAACATTCTTTTCATTACTTTTTTGAACAAAATTATAGCATTCAAATTATATTACAGTGATATACCTATCCATCACTGTATTAGCATCAAGTAGTCCTTTTTTCCTTCAAAAATTATATGGCAATATATTTTTTAAAGGACAGTTTTTTTGTTTTTGTTTTTGCAGGTTTAAGCTTTTTGTTTCGTTTTGGGCATGGTGTTTTATAAGTAGTATAGGTTTTTACCTTGCTGCAAACTGACTTTAGAAAAAAACAAAAGAAAATGAAATAATGGGTTTAGCAGTTATGGTCGTGATGAGAGAGGTGGATTAGAGAATATGACCTAGTAGGTTTTCAGTGCAAACTTGTTAACTAATTGAACGTGGTTAGCTCTGTGGTTTCTTTCCCATAACTGATATAGTTTAATGGAAGAATTTGAAAGCAACAACAAGGACTTGATGCCTCTATTCTTTCACACTGTTTTTCTAATGGTTCTTCGGTTAATCAGGTATTTCCTTACTGGGGCCATGTAGACGGTGGTAAGGAAGTTTTTACCCCACAGCATCAGAGAGGGTGTATCTTTCCACAGCAAGAGGCAGCTTTCACACAAGTGGAAACCAAACATTGTTGATCATGTTACAGTACCCATATTGGTTCAGTTAGGAACGTCTGTCCTCAGTCACCAAGTCTGCTTGTTCATCTCTGGAATCAGTACCTTTCCACTTCCTTCACTGTAGCGTCTATCATCTATAGCATCCAGCAGCTATCATCTCCTCCCATGCAGGCCCATCTTGCCTCACCCGGGATTATTGGGGAACCTCTAAGGAACTCTCCCTACCTTCAGTGTCTCCTTACCTCAGCCACTTTTATACATTGATGCCAATACATCTTCTGAAAGCATGTGTTTACTGTGATGGTCACCTGCTCCGAATCCTTTAATGCTTCTGTGCCCACAGGAGTCATTAGCTCAGAGATACCTTTACTGGTCACAGGCAGAATTGCCAGTAAGTGGAATTTGTCACTCACCAGCTTTGGGCTATCTGAAGCTCTCCAGTGTTTTACCCTTTTCTGTGACCTAAAATTACTTTCCTTTATCCCTCCCTACCTGCCCACCCCCTCGCCCCGCCCCATTTGAAATTGTTACTTTCCAGGCAGTTGGAAATATCTCTTTCAAATATTTCTTACTTTAAGCAGTATGTTCCTGTTCCTCTAAAGAATGGGATCCATACTAAATAGTAGATTTTCATAGATGTCCCCACCTGATTTCCTAGTGTATTCAACTAGAGGTACCCAGAGTGGTTGTATTCTTAATCCTAGAATGCCTTCCCCTTTCCTATTTCCTAGACATCTGTGAAAGTACACATGGTAGCTCATCCTCTCCATTATTTCTCCTTTGCCAGGGTTCCTATGGTACATATTTTCTCCCAAGTTAATGTAAAACAGATGCCTGCATTTAGTGCTGGTGTTCAGTTTTTGGTATGCATGTATCTGTTCTCCTTTCTGTATTCTAGTGTTTCTTGGTAAGGGCTCTGTTGACATTTTGAACAGGACAGTTTTTGTTGTGTGGGACTTTCGTGTGCATTACAGGAAGGTTGGCATTTCTGGTCCCTGCCCACTAAATACCTAAAGTGCTCCCCAGTCTCAAAACAATCAAAATTGCCTGCTGCTGCTAAGTCACTTCAGTCATGTCAACTCTGTGTGATCCCGTAGATGGCAGCCCACCAGGCTCCCCCGTCCCTGGGATTCTCCAGGCAAGAATACTGGAGTGGGTTGCCATTTCCTTCTCCAGTGTGTGAAAGTGAAGTCGCTCAGTCGTGTCCGACTCTTAGCGACCCCATGGACTGCAGCCCACCAGGCTCCTCCGTCCATGGGATTTTCCAGGCAAGAGTACTGGAGTGGGGTGCCATTGCCCTCTCCCAAAACTGCCTAGCCACTTCCAAATGAGGTTGGTGCCACTCCCAGTGGTAAACTGTTAGTTGTTCAGTTGTGTCCGACTCTTTAAGACCCCATGGACTGTAGCCCACTATGCTCCTCTGCCCATGGGATTTTCCAGGCAAGAATACTGGAGTGGGTTGCCATTTCCTTCTCCAGACTCCCGATGGAGAACTGCCTTATTAAGTGCTCGAATATATATTGTTATTTGAAGCAAAATGTACTTTTTTCATTTCAATCTTTACCTACTATATCCATTTTCTTAATGTATTGTCTGCTGAAACCAATATACCACATACTCCACAAACAGGTTAACCTATTTCCTATTATTATCATGTAGTAGTGAAACTGGTTTTTAAAAGAGCAAAATATAACTGGAACTTTTCAAAGTATTTAATAATGATGTAAGGCATAAAATTATGGTTTTCATTCTCCCCAGTTCCAGCAACCCTTTGCATTCACTCTTCCAAGAACACTTACTGTGGTACCAATCCTAACAAAATAGATGGGTTATTTTTATGAAGATAGTTATGTTTATTTTTGAGGCTTTAAATTTAAAAGATAAAAATTTAAAAGATAAAATGCCTGTGAGTGAAAGATTATGTGCATTTATTTATTATTGAAGGGTTTCACATTTTTGTAGATTTTCTTTCTGCTTTAAGTTAAAATAAGATTTTATAACCCACAGTGGAATACAGTTCCTTTTTCCTGATATTCCATTGGGTGTTATTTGCTGTTTCCAAATTTTATAGCAGTTGACAATATATTGATTAATCTATCTTCTCTATGGCTTAGAAATGCAAAACGGAACCTAGAAAGAATGTAATCCCTTGTATGAAACAAGATGCTTTATTTGCATGAAATAAAATATTCAGTTCAAGCCAGTTTGAGCTATGAATGTGGTGTATTATTATATAGGCTCTCATAACTGAATGTCCAGAGGTAGGATGGACTTCAGGACTTCAGGTACAGTGACTCAGTTGTATCATGAAAGACCCAGTTTATTGATGATTCTTCATTGTATTTTCTGTGGAGTCCACCAAATCCTTCTAACGGTTTAGGTAAAATATTTAGGAGTGCTTGTTTCCCAGTGTAACTGAACAGGAAACTTGAAATTCAATGTGATTGGACCACCTAGGTCATCTGCCCAATCCTGAGACCTTGTGTCCAGGAGAATGTAAGATGTGACTTTCTTAAGCCAAACAGTAAGTGTGTAGTCCTAGAGTTGGGGGTGGGTTCCATTCATCAAAATCTGATTATGGATTAGGAAGGAGAATGGAGGTAAGGGACTGCCAAGGAGACAGAATGTCCAGGATAACTCTTAAAAGTGCTTTGAAAATATGGAGGTGAGTGTTTAAAATAAAATTGAGATCCATTTAAGTTATTAGTACAGAAAAATACATGGTTTGTTATTGAACTTTGATTTCTGGAAAGTGCAGAACAGTATGCTAGATTGTAGCATAAACTCTTAAGAGTTAAAGTGCTGCCTGGGTTCAAACCCCAGCTCTGCCACTTTCCAGCAGAATAATAACGCTGGAAGAGTGCCTGACTTGTCTTTACCTTAGTGTTCTCTCCTATAAATGAAATAGTAGCTTTTATCCCATAAAATTACAAGAATTAAATTAATTGATACATATAAAACACTTAGAACAATGCCTGGCATTCAGGAGGCACTTAATAAACTACTCAGCCCTCTGCATCTGCCAGTTCTGCATCTACAGATTCAATCAATCACAGATTTAAAATATTTGGGGAAAATCCTGGAAGGTTCCAAAAAAGCAAAACTTGAATATGCTGTACACCAGCAGCTGTTTACATAGCATTTATATTGTATTAGATATTACAAGCAATCTAGAGATGATTTTAAAGTATTCGGGAGGATGTGTGTAGGTTGTATGCTGATAGTCATTTTATATAAAGGACTTGAGCATCTTCAGTTTTGGTATCTGTGCCGTGGGGTGCAGGGGAGGACTGAAGCAATCCCCCAGGATACCAAAGGATGACTATTGTTATTGCTATTGCTACTACCTAGTGCTTTCTGGTGTAAGGCTTCGCTGGTAGTTTGCATAAACTGTAGGCTTTTCTGAGTTAATGAGTGGTATGGGCTCGATGCCTGGGTCAGGAAGATCCCCTAGAGGATGGCATGGCAACCCACTCCAGTATTCTTGCCTGAGAATCCCATGGACAGAGAAGCCTGGCGGGCTGCAGTCCATAGGGCCATGAAGAGTCAGACACGACTGAAGTGACGGAGCACACACATACCCGTGGTAGTCTGAAGATCAGACTTGTAGAAAACTTAGCTTTAGCTCACCTCATGACGTCACCAGTATTTATGAATCATAAGTAAAAATTTCAGGCATATTTAAACTGCACTGTATCAGCAAGCTTCTCCACAGCAGTAGGAAATACTTCTCTTAATAACTGCGAACAAGGGTTGAAGAGTTAATGGTCTGAATATACTGTAGAAACAGTTATTAGGAGAGTTAAATAGGATGACAGATTTCCTTCTAAGCCTTCATTTCGCTCTTCTTTAAAAACCTTTGTTGGTAATGTGTTAATCAGAATAAAATCCATATTGTTTGGCAGAACATTCAGAGCCCTTTGCATTCTGGTATTAGTCCACATGTCCAGTTTCATAAACACTGAATTCCATGAATGTAGAGTTTGGTTATAAACGCATGGCACAGTATTCTAAATTGAAGACCCTGCAGTATTTCTGTTCTAAGCTTCATAACTCACAGGACATTAAATTGAATGTAAAATTATAATAGTAGTAATAACAGTAACTGACGTTTTTGGTTGTGGTGTTCTGAGCTCTTGACCTATATATACTCACTTAATCCTATGAAGTAAATATTGTTCTCCCTGTTTTACTGTGAGAATGCTGAGGCATAGAGGAAATGTGTCTCTTGCTCAAGATCACATGAAGTAATAAATTTTGTTAAGAGTAGGAGTCAAACAAAGTCCACTTAACCTCTCCCCTCTCCTACCTCTGTGCGTTACAGTATATTGGATATCTTTTCTGTTTACAGTGTCAATAAAGAACAGAGTTCTTTTATGTGAAACTCTATACTCTTCTTACAGTGATTTGGAAGGAAAAACATTGTGTGTTGCCAGTTCATTCACTGCCCTTTTAAAAAGAGGCTGCCTTGGGCCCATCCCCTCTGTCTCTTTGCATCCCTAATGCCCAGCGAGCCCTCACAAGTGTTCTTTGAGTAAATGTTGGTTAATCAGTGATGTAATGGAATGAGAATTGGCAATTTTTTTAAGGAACAAAAGTGTTCATGTGCATTTAAACTTTGTATAAGAAATCTTAGTTCTTAGAATTCAGTTTCCATGTGTTACTCTTAGTTGCAGCGTATTTCTTGAGGCACAAAGCTTTGAAGCTGTCAGAAGATTAAATAAGGAACCCTAGTTCTGGTTAAGTAATAATTTCTGAGATAAAAATAGGACTTCTAATAATAAAATATTTTTTATTTGGAAAAACTTAAGAGAATTTTCCCCTGAATATTCATCACTTTTATTTATTTGTTTTTAATAGGATAATTGCTTTAGAATGTTGTGATGGTTTGTGCCATACAACAGCGTGAATCAGTCATATATATATCCTCTTCCTCTGGAGCCTCCCTCCCTCCCCCGCCATCTCACCCATCTGCGTCGTCACAGAGCACGGCTGGGCTCCCTGTGTTATATAGTAGCTTCCCACTAGCTGTCTGTTTTACATATGGTAGTATATATGTGTCAGTGAATAAAGTATTTTTAAGTTTAAAAAGAATGTTAAAATTATTCTTGTCTTTTCTGTGACTGAAAGCATCTTTGATTTTTCTGATAATAAAAAATTGCCGGTCATTATGTCAACAGTTTATTTAATACAGACACACAAAGAAAGAAGTCCTTTCATAATGTTAAGAAATAATCATAGTTAAAAATTTGGGGCGTATCCTTCATACTTCTAAATACAAAGTCATGAAGTCAGAAGAGTAGTTGAGTATATAAATACAGTACTTCCCCAACCCCAAGTTTGTGTTTCATCCACATATTACTGTCTTGGAACTGTGGAAGAGAATGAACCACAACAGTTTCTAGTAAGCAAGAGTTGTTGAATAAATGTCCTATGTTAACTCACTAAAATCAAGTGTAAAATAATAATTAGTTTTGTCATTTAATACTTGTTCACATAGGTGTTTCTCAGTCTTTTCTCATTATAGCCTCCCAAGGAACCTTTTTAAACATTTTCCCTCCAATTGCTGCCTGCTTGCCCGCCCGCCAACCCTGATATTTTGATACCACAGCTATACTGTATATATCTGTTTATGTACTGGAGCCCTCCAAAGGGCCACAAACAAACCATTATACTAATTTTTTTACCTTCCTAAGAACCGGTTTTCAGCCTTTTGGAAGTGATGCTTCCCACATTGAGAATGTATGGGGTGTCTATGTGTGACAGAGTGTTGTGTGTGTGTGTGTGTGTGTGTGTGTGTGTGTGTGTATTGATATTTGGGAGAGGAAGAGAAAAGGCTTTGCTGTGCATTAATGATTACTTCAGTTTTGTGGCACTCAGAAGGAGCCAGTGTTTTTATTACTTTGTCAGGCTGTCTAGAAGGGAACATTAGATTTAATTATTGTCACCATTACTTCACTGGTCTATTATCGAACTACAAACGTTGTGCTGTAGGAATGTGAAGTCAAGTGGGCCTTAGAAAGCATCACTACAAACAAAGCTAGTGGAGGTGATGGAATTCCAGTTGAGCTATTTCAAATCCTGAAAGATGATGCTGTGAAAGTGCTGCACTCAATATGCCAACAAGTTGGGAAAACTCAGCAGTGGCCACAGGACTGGAAAAGGTCAGCTGTCATTCCAATCCCAAAGAAAGGGAATGCCAAAGAATGCTCAAACTACCTCACAATTGCACTCATCTCACACTAGAAGTAATGCTCAAAATTCTCTAAGCCAGGCTTCAGCAATACATGAACCGTGAACTTCCAGATGTTCAAGCTGATTTTAGAAAAGGCAGAGGAACCAGAGATCAAATTGCCAACATCTGCTGGATCATCAAAAAGCCAAGAGAGTTCCAGAAAAACATCTATTTCTGCTTTATTGACTATGCCAAAGCCTTTGACTGTGTGGATCACAACAAACTGTGGAAAATTCTGAAAGAGATGGGAATACCAGACCACCTGACCTGCCTCTTGAGAAACCTGTATGCAGGTCAGGAAGCAACAGTTAGAACTGGACATGGAACAACAGACTGGTTCCAAAGAGGAAAAGGAGTACATCAAGGCTATATATTGTCACCCTGCTTATTTAACTTATATACAGAGTACATCATGAGAAACGCTGGACTGGAGGAAGCACAAACTGGGATCAAGATTGCCAGGAAAAATATCAATAACCTCTGATACACAGATGACACCACCCTTATGGCAGAAAGTGAAGAAGAACTAAAGAGCCTCTTGATGAAAGTGAAAGAGGAGAGTGAAAAAGTTGGTTTAAAGCTCAACATTCAGAAAACTAAGATCATGGCATCTGGTCCCATCACTTCGTGGAAAATAGATGGGGAAACAGTGGAAACAGTGACAGACTTTATTTTGGGGGGCTCCAAAATCATTGCAGATGGTGATTGCAGCCATGAAATTAAAAGACGCTTACTCCTTGGAAGGAAAGTTATGACCAACCTAGATAGCATGTTAAAAAGCAGAGGCATTACTTTGCCAACAAAGGTCCGTCGAGTCAAGGCTGTGCTTTTTCCAGAGGTCATGTATGGATATGAGAGTTGGACTGTGAAGAAAGCTGATCGCAAAAGAGTTGATGCTTTTCAACTGTGGTGTTGGAGAAGACTCTTGAAGAGTCCTTGGACTGCAAGGAGATCGAACCAGTCCATCTTAAATGAGATCAGTCTTGGCTGTTCTTTGGAAGGACTGATGCTGAGGCTGAAACTCCAATACTTTGGCCACCTCATGCGAAGAGTTGGACTCATTGGAAAAGACCCTGATGCTGGGAGGGATTGGGATCAGGAGGAGAAGGGGATGGCAGAAGATGAGATGGCTGGATGGCATCACCGACTCGCTGGACATGAGTTTGAGTAGACTCTGGGAGTTGGTGATGGATAGGGAGGCCTGGCGTGCTGCGATTCATGAGGTCGCAAAGGGTCAGACACGACTGAGCGACTGAACTGAACTGAACTGAAGTTGCTAAGAATATTCTGGGTATAGTAATTCCATCCTTGAGAATGTTGATAAATATGGCAAAGACACAAATGACATCTTTATAATTGAAGGCATTTTGTTGAGTTGAGGGAACAGAAGTCCTAATGCATTAAGAACAATAATAAATATTTAAACCTCTATCCCAATGGTTGTCAAAAATCATGATTTTGCCTCCCAGAGGACATTTGCAGTATTTGGGAGCATTTTTAGAGGTCACAACTGAGGGAGTGGGTGTTGCTGGTGGCATCTCATGGTGAGAGGCCTGGTTCTAAACATCTTGCAGTGCACAAGGTGATATATCCCCACACCTTGAACCATAATAGAATTATCTGGTCCACATTGTCAGCACTGCTGAGGTTGAGAAACCCAGCTTTATTCTGATGATTCTATATCTTGGAATCTATATTTAGAAAATAACCCAAAATTCAGAAACAATAGTATGTATGCCTAGAGATGCTCACTGAAGCATTATTAATTTTAGTCTTCTTTTTTTTTTTTTAACAAAGTTTTCTTTCAGAAAATTTACAAAGAAAAGAGAGGGGGACTCAGTTCCCCCAAAAAATAATGTTATTGGGATTTTGATGTATGTATTTTTTTAAATAGGACTTTTATCACTATATGGGCTTCCCTGGTGGCTCAGCAGTAAAGAATCTGCCTGCAATGCAGGAGATGCGGGTTTGATCCCTAGGTCAGGAAGATCCCCTGGAGAAGGAAATGGCAGTCCACTCCAGTATTCTTGTCTGAAAAAACCCCATGAACAGAGGAACCTGGTGGTCTGTAGTCCATGGGTCACAAAGAGCCAGGCACAACTGAGTGGCTACTTTCACTTTCATATAGTGATATGCTGCTATTCAATTACTCTGTTGTGTCTGACTCTTTGCGACCCCATGGAGTGTAGCCCACCAGCCTGCTCTGTCCATGGAATTCTCCAGGCAAGAATCCTGGAGTGTGTAGCCATTCCCTTCTCCAAGGGATCTTCCTGACCTAGGGATCAAACCCGGTCTCTTGCATTGCAGGCAGATTCTTTACTGTCTGAGCCACCAGGGAAGCCCAATACCACTCTATATACGTATGAAAAATGAAAAACCAAGTTACTTCTTTCAGACTTAGAGATTTCATTGCCTTAGTCAGGACCACATCAATTTCAGGAACACTAAAGAACCACTTCAGGGGTAATTAATTAACTCATTCATTTCAGGAATTTTTTATACAGTATTCTTCAACCTCTTTATCCACTCTCTCTTAAATTTTAGACTCTGCATTACTGTTCACAAATGCCTCTTATACTATCATAGAGTTAAAACATAGAGGCAGTTTTTCAGTGAAGTTAACTTTAAATTCTATGTACCAGAAAAGGTAGATGATAGCCCCATCCCTGAGGCCATTCTTCTATTTTTTCTTTATTGTGATGTAAGAAAAAGAACAAGTGGTAAAAAAAATGGGAAGCAGTTATAAATGTCTATCAGTGGAGAGTCGATAAATAGATTTTGGCATTCTTCATGCAATGGAATACTATATAATGGTTAAAATTAATGAACTAATTTACATGTATCATCCTAAGTCTCCAAAGCATAACATAAAGAGCATGACATGAGGTATTTAGAGTATGATAACATTGAAATAGTTGTTGCTATCACACAAAATATTGCTTATAGATATGTTTATATATGTATTAAAAATGTAAAAGCATAAATGGCAAAAATAGATACCCAACCTCAGGATAGTAATTACCTCTCTTAAGGAGAAGGGAATTGGATCAAGGAACAGTGAAGAGACTCATCAACTACATTTATAATCGTACATTTCTTAGAAGAAAGTATCTCAAGCATATAAGTATGGCAACATGCAAGTTGGTTGACTATGTGTATGTTGAGTGTTTTTATTGTCTTTTTGTTTTTAAGCTAAATACACTTTTCAGATTTGTTCATGTTTGAACTTGGGCCAAATATAGATAAGAGGCATGATTTAGCAATATATAATAAAATAGTAATAAATGATTCACATATAGCCACAACAAGTTAACTACAGCTAATAAAATTATTTACAAGGACTTTTCTGTCTTTGTTTTTGGAATGTTAAGTACTCTCTGAGGGTATCTGGGGTCCACTGAATGTTAAGAAAGGCGAATCGTTCTTAAAATTACTCAAGCAATGATTGAGGTAATTATGATTTATAATTCCAAAACATGACAAGCTGGTAATCTTTTCTCTTCCCTCTGTAACTTAAATATATTTAGAAGGAAACCATATCGTGCATTAAGATTAAAAAATTACTTCATACTAAGAAATGTGGTGTCTCTTGGCCTCTTGATACTGAAACTATACTTACCTATTTCACAGATAACAAAAACCAGCAACTGTTGTGTTTGTGTTCAAGCTTTTTTGTTTTTTTTTTAAGTTTTCTCCTCTGAGATTTTCGATATCCAACCTTTAAATCAGTAAGGGCTGCTTTACAGCTTAAATCTATCCAAAAAAAATTAAATTTAACATGATTGCTTCTTGTATAAGTGGCAGTATCAAGCATCATCAATATATTTTTCTCTATTTTTCTCCCAAAACTATCTTGTTACTAAAGAAAGCATCCATAAGCAAATCTGTGATAACTTACATTAATAGAAGGATTTTTACTTAATTTTATGTTAGTCTTCACACAAAAAATTGATGAAATCATAGAAATGTTTGGTGGGAGATATTCTACCAGATTGCATTAAAAAATTTATTTTAGATTTTGGGACCATGCTGCTAAGGGATAGATTTATAGGAGATGTTGACCGTTGCTTGTACATACAGCTAGCAATAAACTTGCCAGTGGGTTGTTAGAAATTTATTTGCTAAGAAAGGAAAACAGGTATAAAATAATCATGTAGTGAAGATATTTACATTTCTGTAATGGATTGAATATTTTGAACATTAAATTTTTTTAAAAAGGAGTGGTCTCTAGTGTCACCAAATTTAGATGTATTAGATAGAGCATATGGCCATTTTTCTAAAAACCATGCATTTAGTGAATTGTTACAGTTGATTCTGTGTCAAGCCAAAGTTTAGACTAACAGTGAATGGGCTAACTCAGAGTGCTTTCTCCTTAGCAACCAACTTGTTGTCTCCTGTTTTGCTACTGAATGCACGTACTCATGGCTCAGAAGTGTATCTGCAGCCAGCTGGTCTCAACTGGACAATACTTCATTCACCTCATTTCCAGACTAGTCAGGCAGAGACATCAGCTTTTTATTTTTAGTCATGAGGAAATTTATTTGTAAACTTCAACTAGCAGCTCACTGATCTCAGAAACCCCTGAACTATGAGAAATTGCCTTTTAATTCAAGAATGCGAAGTCCTTGGAATTTCTGTTCTGCTTAATATTTTTTCCTCTTAAAACCTCTTGCAAGTATATTGTTTAAAAAACATAGCCTCTAACATTCTAGAAAAGAGAAAATAGCTTTTAGTAGGAAAAAAAATATGTTAAACTCTAAGAATGCTTTTAGAATTATTATCCGAAAACAAAAATTTAGGAAGTTAGTTGTATGTTTAGATTTCTGTTGTCTGCCTTGATCCCCCACATGATTATTTTCTCTCTTAGAAAACGACAGTTTTGTTGGCATGTGAAGCTTCAATTTCCTCAGAGTCAAGCTGTGTATGTAGAAAAAAGGTACAGTATCACCACTATCTATCCAGAACTTACTTGTTTCATTATGTCTCCATATTTAAAATAAACTGTTAAAATATGATGTGATGTCAGTGATGTGATGTGATGTCAGTAGTAGAATGGATAACTAAGTATGGGCTATTCATACAATGAAATGCTATACACCACTGAAGGTAAATCAACTACAATTACACATATCAACATGGATGAACCTCAAAAGTAATGTCAAGTGAGAAAACCAAGTTAAGGAAGAATATAGAGTATGAATTTTGTATGTAAATATGGAAAAAAATAAAAGTATACTTTTTAGGAATACCTATAGTAGTGGTAGAACTCTGAGGGAAGTGATTAGCACAGAAATCATAATAGTGTTTACTTCAACAGGGGGACAGATGTTAAGGGGGCAGCATAGGGAGAATCAGGAGGGCTGAATCAAGAGGAAAAATCTTCAACCAGGTGATTACACAGGAAATGAAAAATAATCCCAAATTCTACTATGATAAAATTACTGCTATTAACATCACAATGTGTCCTCAGAAAATACATTATTTTGGACATGAATAATATGTATACTGATAATTGGAATTAATTCACGTAACAGTTGTTTATCCTACTTTTTTCATATTATGAACATTTTCAGATACCATTTAAAAATTTGAATGGCAGTATTCTATTTGATTCCTTGGGTTAAGAAAATTTTAAAGTTGCCTTTTAAATAATATCTTTAGCATATATTCATACTATGCATAAATGTCCTCTCTTTGTAATTGCCATATGAATTTTAGGGAAGAACTTTCTTATTTAAGGTTGCCTAACTAACGACAGGGAAAGGACTTATATTTTATAGGTAGGGATATGTAGCACAGTAATGTATATGAATATGTATGAGCTTTTTTCCTAAGTAATTTTTGCTTAAAAGGATGTTATATTTTGCCAAGACTAGAATAAAAGGTCTGTGTTCAGTTATTTCTCTAAAGCCACAATATTTAATAATTCTAAATTAACACCTTTAGTAGAAAATTATAAATAATAAATTTTGTTTTTGTTGGGAAGAGTACCAGATGATAAAACTCTTAATGAAATCCTAAGACCTTACATTGATCCTGAAAAGTCTGATCCTGTAATTCGTCAAAGGTATGTTTCAAAAATCTTGTAACTTTCTGAAATTATTCTACACAATGAGGTGTGTATTATGTGCATATTTATTAAATAAAGCCATATTTTTATTAGAATGTGATATTTTCATACAGTTTACTTTCTGTCCCATTTCCTTGGGGTGTACTCAAGGCTTTGTCAGTCAGAGGTGATGTTTTGGGTGAGAATTTTGGTTATAGTCATAATAACAGTACTTAACACTTTGTATTAATTCATTTAATCCTCACAGTAACCCTTTAAAGTAGATTATTGCCATTATTTCCATTTTACAGGTGGAGAAGCTGAGCCTTACAGTGGCTAGGTGACCTCATAGAGCTAATAATTAGGGAAACTAGGTTTCAAATTCGGGTGGCCTGGATTCAGAGTCTGTACTCTTACCCCTTAAACTAAACTGCCTTTCAAAGTTGAACTCAAAACTCTGAAAATTAGAGTTTCCATGTAGTTAAAAATAGGAAATCCTGTTTCAGCCAAGTCTTCATAAAACTAAGTAATGTAGTTCTGCCTCCTGTCCAGAAATAGATGGACAAAAATGGTTAACATAGCATAGTGGAAAGATTCAGTTATGAATATCTGCTTTAGAATAGCTAATTCTGTCCCTTATTAGCTATGTGATCAGGAGCCAACTTACTTACCTAACTTCTGGGCCTTAATTTTTTCCATCAGTAAAATGAGAAGGATGATGTTTACTAGATAGAGTTGTTATGAAGCTTTTAAAAAATTACGTATATAAGGTTCCTGGTACAGAGTCTTACACATAGTAGTCGGCACTGAAAGAAGGAAACTGTTAGTATGGGAATGTGTTTCTCAGCAGGAGTTTCTTTTCACCAGGTGATACCTGCTTAAGATAGTAATGCTTGGTTTGTTTTAAATTTTAAATTGGGTGAATTCTAAAGCATCTAATTCAGTTCTAGTTAAATCTCATCTTCTAATTTTCATAAAAAATGTTGTCTAGACTCAAACCCGACCTGTCACACACCACACTGTGTCTTTGGGACCACTACCGTGTTTCTTTTCCTCTTACTGTAGTCGCTGTTTGTTTAGTCATTCAGCTCATGTCTGACTCTGCGATCCCATGGGCTGTAGCCCCCCAGACTCCTGTGTTTGTGGGATTTCCCAGACAAGAATACTGAAGTGGGTTGCCATTTCCTGCTCCAGGGGTTCTCCCCAACCCAGGGATCAAACCCTCATCTGCTTAGCAGGCAGATTCTTTACCACTGAACCACCAAGGAAGCCTTTCCTCTTACTACAAATAATCTAATTGTTATCACTGGTCATATATTTAACAAGAAGGCAAAATACCTGTCATCAAATTGGATACTTTTTTTAAAAAATAAATAAATTAGCAAGATTAATCTGTACAGAGAGAAGATAGGTAATTTTTTTACATTTAGATTGTTGGTTAGAAAGTATCTTTAACACTTTTTCTATACTAGGATAGGTAAATTTTAAGGATTATAATTAGCTACTCATAGATGCTTAGTTTTCCATAGACACAGTTTTAAAATACACTAAAAAAAAATAAAATGAAATACACTAAAAAGCAGTTTTACTTCCTTTAATATGACATCTTTATTTCAGGTTGAAAGCCTACATTTGCTCTCAGACTGGGATCCGAATTTTAATGAAGGTAGAAAATATACAGCAAAATTTAGTAAGGTAAAGTTGCTTCTCTTTCCATTTCTTTAAATGTTTTCTAATTCTGTCAACTAAGTAGCTTGCTTAGTGGAAGTGGCTAGTTATTTTACTAATTATCTGGCTGTCAGAAGAGCCTAGGCTTTTAAAAATGACCTTCAAATTAAAATTTTTAGATAATCACACATCATACTATAGGATAAATGCAATTGAAAAATCACCCTGGTTAGAATATTTTAAAATAGCATCATGTGCAACTGAAAGGTTTTAAAATTCCATCATATTTCAAGCAGGTGTGTGTATGTATGTGTATGTAGGTGTCTGTACAGGTGTATGTGCATGCATCCTCAGTCATGTCCAGCTGTTGTACAACTCCATGAACTGTAGCCCATCAGGCTCCTCTGTTCACGGAATTTCCTAGGCAAGAATACTGGAGTAGGTTGCCATTTCCTACTCTGAAGGGATCTTCCTGACCTAGAGGTCAAACCCAAGTCACTTGCATCTCCTGCGTTGAAGCAGATTCTTTACTACTGAGGCACCGAGGAAGCCTATTCTATACAACAGAGTTCCAATGTTCCAGGTTTTGCTTTAGGAATAAAGAAATTCGTGTGATAAACTGACCATTGAATATATCACAGTGGAAAGAGCTCTACACAGAACGTGAAGAAAGCAGGCTCTAACAAGCCTTGTGACGTGAGAGTTTTGGTAGCAGTAGGTTCCCTGTCCCTCCTTTAATGGGTTGATGAGGCAGACAATGTTGACAGATCTTGGAGAGTCCCTGCAGTGTGTCCTTAATAAGTGCCAGTTACGTGTGCATTACACTAAATTACAGGACACGCATCTTTTAAGATCTGTGATGCTTTCCCCCTTTCGTTTCATTAGCAAAACTACTAGATCCACTTCAGACTAAATATGATTGGTCTCATCTGCTTGTGTAGCTTAGAGATTTAAGCATCCAAGCCGTGAAAACAAAGCTGGGTTTGAATCCCGGCTCAGTCTGCTGCTGATTACATTAATGTGAGTAAATTACGTAGCCTAACTGCCTTAGTTTCCTCGTCTCTAAACTGGGGGGTAATAATAATCAGGTTGTCATGAGAGATTGAGATCAATATTTAGCACATGGTAAGTGCATGCTTTTATTATTACTATTGCTACTATTGCTGTTATTACTACTATTACAACAGATAAATGGATTCTTACAAAACATCTTCTTCCAAAATTCCTTGAATTCCTTACCTATTATAAAAGGTAAGGTAAATGTAAGATACTGCATAGTTTAAAGTTTAAAATGTAGGATAGACTGCTTAGGCCCAGATAGTGTTCATTTTTGACTTGGAAATACGTACTGTAAATCTGTGAAGAGAGAATGGGAATGGTGATCTCAGCTTGTCCTCGAGGACAGAGTTTTCTCGGAGAGTGACAGAAATGCCTGGAGCATGACACAACCCGGAGGGAAACAGTTGGTAAAACCTTTTCAGGAAGTTGCATAGAAAGAAATCCGAACATAGCCAAGACAGGAGGATACAAGTGAGATTGGTAGATAGTATTTTAACAAAGGACCAAAGAGGATAAACCTTCACCAAATAAGGTCAAAGGACTATACTGCAGTGAAGATCAGATGATCTAATTCTAGACACTCAACTTCTCTGGGCTCCATTTCCCTATAAGAGCCTTTATTTTCTCTTATATTATGGCTTTCCTTCTTTAGAAACCTAAGAAGGACTTCAGTTGGGCCTTGGATTAACCTTTTTAATCCCCAGAGGGGAGACAATGGTAGAATAATAAAGTAAAAGTTGAGTGCTATTGACTTTAAGGAATACCTAGAATACTAAACCCAAGTCAAACTGAGTAACATGAAAAGTATTCTGACTTTCCCTTATCTATGTGGGAAAACATGTCCTCCAGATTTCCCCATTTGAGTTGTTTACTTAAACTCAATGATATATGAAAATGCCATCAAAGAAGAGGAAGCAGTAGCTTACAACCAAGGTCTAAGAATTTTGTTTTTAAAAATTGCCATGCTGCATAGCTTTGATTAGTGATGTTTTTCACTTTAAGGCAGTAATAATGTTAGAAACTCTAAGTGAGATACCCTTTATCCTGAAGGTGGACCTATGTTGGGCTAAGGTATATCCTTATATCTCTGACTGTTAAGTCAGCTTTAATTATAGTTATCCTAATTTCCACAAAACTCCCCAGTTTTATTTCTAATCATGAATAATGAAATTTGATACTATGGAGATACATTTAGAAGTAGATTTTTTTTAATTAAAGATTTTTAAACCTGTGATCATCAGATTATACATTCATAGATAGGCTAAGATGAGAGTTTACATTTCATTGTGTACTTAATAACAGTTACACCATTAAAGGAAAGTACATTCAGAGAACATCTAAGTAAGATTATTATAGGTTATAAAATGCAGGCTTCTAATTTAAGATAAGGAGGATTTTATTATTTCCTGAAAAGTACGTAGAAGGTTGAAACGTATTTTCCTTGTGACTTTCTGATTTTAAGTATATTATATGATTTATAGCACTCCAGTAACTTCAGAGTAGTCTTTTGACCAAATACTTGGTATTGGTGATTTCCACTGGTTGTGTGTTTTCATTCTTGGAGGGTTTATGACAATTGTCCCATTACATAACTGATCAGCTAGAGAAATTTTAAGTTTTCCTGTGCTTTAGCTTTACTTTATTCAACTTCTATGTTTAGATTTAGGTGATCATAGAATGTGTATCTCACCCTAAGGAATTTGTTGCTCTTTAGGTGTTTTCTTTCCAGAATACACAGGACTGAATTTGTATCTTCTAATAAAAGTAAATGGGCTTCCCTTGTAGCTCAGCTGGTAAAGAATCCACCTAACCTGAGTTCGATCTCTGGGTTGGGAAGATCCCCTGGAGAAGAAAAAGGCTACCCGCTCCAGTATTCTGGCCTAGAGAATTTCATGGACTGTGTATAGTCCATAAGGTGGCAAAGAGTCGGGCATGACTGAGCGACTTTCACTCGCTCACTCACTGTAAATGTATGTCGGCTTAAGTAAATCCATTCATTCATTCAGCAGACACTTAGTGAGTACCCACTGTGGTCCAGGTGTTATAGATATTAGACTGATAGCAGGAAGGAAAACTGTTCTTGACTCTGTGGAGCTCACATTCCCAGTGGAGGAGAATTCATGTAAGATACCCTCTTGCACATCATTTCTCACCATGTTTCTGTTTTCAGAGAGTAAATGGGTGTTTTGAAGCAGAAAAGGCTATGACAGTAATACCAGGCACCATCAGAGGCACCCATTATATTGCTGCTAACTTATTGACAAAATAAGTTAGAGTACTCCCAGCTTTGATGTTGTTTGTTCAGTTGTAATTTTTCAAATCTATTAAATTTTAGACCTATATTTTACTATTTACTTTCCATAAAGAATCATTTATTTTCCATAAAGAAATTCAGATGCATTTTCTATTATTTTATGTTTACTTTGTTGCTGCTTTGATGTTTATATAAGATCCTGATTTTGACAACAATGTGGTTTAAACTGTTGTGGGATGAATTCTTTCCAGATTTACTCAAAAGCCATTAATTAAGCACATTTACTCTCCTTGGCCTATAAAGTTAAAAAATTTGGGTTAAAAAAAAAAAAAAATTGGGGTTTATATAAGACAGTAGGGTACAGTTTTGTTGTAATGAAGAAAACAGACATGAAGCCAAGTTGACTGGGGTGCCTGGTGTGGACCTGTCTTCTGAGAGATGGAGATAAGGTCTAGAGAGGGTTAAGGTATATTGAGTTTCACGTTAGCAGTGTCATCGTTTTCTCAGTCATTACTTTCAAAAAGAATGGCCTTTCTATGTTAATCCCTTATTACTAAGCGCCCTATTTCTGTATCCTTTGAGCCTCAAAAGCTTCTCATAGATTGCTACATTCCTGTCTTATATTTATCTCAATGAAACATCCCATATGGTCATGAACTCCCTTTTGAAAACAGTGGCTGCTATATGCATCTTCATTTTTATATTCCTCACAGTGCTGAGTCAGTGACTTTCCCATAGTAGGAATTCAGTCTTAACTCTTTTAATAAGTAGTGCGGTGGTGGTTTAGTTGCTAAGTTGTGTCTGACTCTTGTGGCCCCAGGGACTGTAGCCTGCCAGACTCCTCTGTCCATGGGATTCTCCGGGCAAGAATACTGGAGTGGGTTGCCATTTCATTCTCCAGGGATCTTCCTGACCCAGGAATCGAACCCAGGTCTCCTGCATTGCAGGCAGATTCTTTACCAACTGAGCCATGAGGGACGACCCAATAAGTAGTGTACTAATTCACTTAAATATATGTGTGCCTGCTATGTGCTAGGTGTTGATACCACTTTAAAGCAGGGTTCAGACAGCTTTTTTGCGAGTGGCCAGACAGTACAGTTGCAATTGTCAAGCTGCCACGGAAGCACATAAACAGCTATAGACAATACATAAATGAGTGGGTATGACTATAAAACCTTATTTACAAAAACAGACAATGGACAGGATTTGGCCTCCTGACTGTATTTGCCAATTCCTGCATGCTTCAACTCTCAGTTCTCTAAAATGAGAGAGAAAGAGAGATTATTAAAACAACTGCCAAGTATAATGTAATGTTTCTTAAGAAAAAGCAATTGTTCAGAGAACATGCTTTTTGATATGTAACCTTGACCTGAAATATCAATAGGTTAAGATTGATCAAGTCTTTATTTTTCATTTATTCAGTTAATATTCTTTGAGTCCCTTCCATATGCCAGCACAATGCTAAGCCCTAGGAACACATAGACATCTAAAAGACTAGCCCTCAATATGCTCACAGCGAGGAATGGAGATAGGTATGTGGTAAATGTTATAATACATATGTATTTATAATACGGCATAGCAGAAAACATGGTCATCTTTGCATGTCAGTTTTTGATGGGTGCACAGACCAGTTTTCTTTACTCTACTTCCAAAAATCGACACATAGAGCCAGGAGTTGAGACTTTAAACCCAGGCCAAATTAAAATATTATCTAAGCTTTGATTTCATGAACGTCACAGAAGATGTTATTACTCTTGTGGGGACTGCCTGTTGTACTAGCACAGATTCTATTAGTTGTTTCCTACTATGCTGGTTGCTGGTTGTCGTTAATGATTTTGGAACACTTTTTTCTTTTTTTTTTAAGCAAAAAAGCAACCAGCAAAAGAATGAGCTATTTCTCTTGGATGATTTTATTTCCATGTTGAGAGGATGTTTTTTAAATAAAAAACTAAAGTTACTTTACTTTCTTTGGATCTGTAACTTGAAATATTTAAAAATCATTTACTGTGAAGTTAAGAGGTAAGATATTTTTTCCTATGCCCTTTTAGGGAAATTGGTTTTGCCTCCATAAAGGCCTCAAGTGAGACCCTCCTGACTTCTTTTTGATTTTCACTAACACCCACCCACCAGCAAGCAAAGACAACCCCCACCCCCACCCCCACTTCTACCTTAAACCAGAGTGACCCTCCAGCTCAGGTTACTTGCTCAGATTCTGACTTCCTGGACTCTGAATTCTGTCTGCAAGGCACCACCTCTCAGACTTTGTTGATTCTGAGAGCCTGGTCTCTTGCCTGTGTCACCACCTCCAGGTGTCCTTGCTTTTCACCTCGCCCAGACACCTACTGGCTGATTTTGCTCCCTTAGCAAAAGCATCTCTCCAATTGATTGTTTAACCTGTGTTTCTTTTCTCAGAACATTGCTTCTCAGATTTTGGTGTCCATCATAATTATCTAGGACGGATGAAAATGTTGATTTTCAGCCCACCTTCAGAGTTTTGGGTTTAGTCAATCTTACATAGAACCTGCATTTTTCAGTCTCTGCCTCGTAAGGGACCCTGATAGAAGTTATTCCTGGAACCACACTTAGAAATATTGCCCAGAATGGTAAACTCCTTGAGGACATTTTTAAACCCCATACACGTGTCTAATGTGTTTTCTGTATAAGAAGTATTTGGTAGATGTTTATGCAGTTGAGTTGTTGAAGTTGTGTGTAGAAATGTGTAACATTAGGATGAATTTTTGAAGTCAGATTTCTACATCTTTAAAGATAGGGTCTGTACATTTTGCCTAATCGAACTAGTAGTAGGAAACTAAATCTTATTTCAGGCTTACAGAGAATGATTGAAAAGTATACTTTGAAGATATTCTAAGTAAAAAAATTATAATATACATGTTAAAAGTTAAGATTTTTAAAAAAATATCCTGCCATTAAGGAACTGAAGACCTTGGAACTTAAGATTATTTTGATAATAATGGTATAGAATTAAGTATATATCAGAGAACATTAAAAGAATTCCAGGATTTCTAAGAACAGCATTAACTACTTTCAGATGCCTTGTCTTATGTAAATAGCCAGAGACCGGTTTTGCTTTTTTAGTTAGATCCCTTGAAAATAACTGTGATGAAGGAAGGGTTAGTGACTAACAGCAGTGTGCTCTCTAGATGAGAGAACACAAAACTTCCTTTTGTTTCCCTTTTGGAATTTAATTGTAGTAATGAATTCTGCAGAGATAAATGGGGGGAAATCACTTAATCTAAGAATCAGTTGTAAACAACCTTGCAGGTTAGTAGAAGATGCCATCATCAGCACTCACTCATCTCATTAAGAGATGCCTTCCCAGTAAAACTGTACTTTAAATGTTTGTAATATGTTTTTGTTTTGATCAGTTTTGTAATAATAATAATTAAAATTATTCTATCCAGAAGAAATTTTAACATTTAAAGCCTTAAGTTCATAGATAATAAAATGAAATTCTTACCTAACATAGACATTTTTGTTATAGGGAAGTATAACTGGGTGATAAGTAAAAGGTTTTCAAACATGAATGTATTTAGGATAAAATTCTGTAGAAAACTGAAATGGAAAGACAATCAAGGAGAAAGGGGAAACCATATAAGATTTCTAACTATTAATGAAGAACTTGTTCAAACAGTTTTTAAGTTGGTGATACTGGTACCATTCCCATTTTATTTAAATTCCAGTGAATTTACTTAAGAGTGATATAACATTTTCATTTTAAATTATCAGTATTTGCACTGCACTACAAATTGTGTTCTTTATAATCTGTTTAAACTTGTGAATAAAGATTTTTAAATGAAATTTTAGATGTCTATTTTAAAATGTACAAAAGTATCTTTGTTTTCTAAAGTTATTTTAGGTTATGATAAGTAGAAAAGTGTGAAGAATGTGCATAAGTTTTCCCAAATGGAGACATACACAAATGTTTGCTGCAAGGGTGTTTAAAATCAGAGTTAAATCTAAAGGCTGATGGATGTCTTTATGGACCATAATAAGTATTAATGACACCCTCTTATTGAGTGCCTCCTACTGTTTTTAAGTACTTTGTTAAGCATTTTATAGACATTATAATTATGTTACACAGTGTATGCCTTGGGCTTCCCTGGTGGCTCAGTGGTAAAGAATCCACCTTACTGCAGGAGATGAGAGTTCGAGCCCTGGGTCCAGAAGTTCTCCCGGAGAAGGGAATATCAACCCACTCCAGTTTTCTTGCCTTGGAAATCCCACGGACAGAGGAGCCTGGTGGGCTACAGTTCATGGGGTCACAAAGAGTCAGATAGGACTTACCGACTAAACACCAACATTATACATCATAAATATGTTTCATTACCCAGAAAGCCCAGACTGCAGATTTGTAACCACTAATTAGTGAAACCTAGATCCAAACATAGGCACACCTGCTTCCAAAGCCTTGGTATGGTCTTTTCAATATAACACATGCCTCTCAGCGCCATAAATGATCAGAGTACACGTTTTTGGAAGATGTAGAACTCAACCCCAGTTCTTTGTTATCCATTGCTGAGATTATTGATTATTTTCCAAAGTGAGAATCATGAGCAGGATGAGTTCATGCTCAAAATGGTCTTAACCGTTGGCCACATTTTGGATCTGGACTCTAGAAAAGAGGAAGCAAGGGATCACTTCAGAACTAGAAAATGTTAGAATAAACCTGAAGAATGTCTGCACACATAAAAAAAATATGTAGCACAGGTTGCTAAATACTTTCATCATCTCACAACACATCCAATGATGAAATGGGTTTCATGTGTGGCATTCTGCTTGAGGCAGTTTTATGATAAGAATTGTAAACGTAGCTTTAGAGAAGTTTACTCTTACTTAGCTCCAGGGAAGCTGAAACTCAGCTGAATGGATGAGTGGTTGAAGTTTCAGCTGCTGTGAACTTGTGACTTTTAATTTGAGAGACTGTACAGAAAAGTAGATCCAAAATGATAAGACAGTCAAAGTCTTAACAGATGACAAGCCTACAGTTTCCATAGTAATGATCTCATTTCAACCATGTACTATTTTGATTATTGATTAAGAGGATTATGTAAAACATAAAAAGTTTTCTCTAAAAACTTGGAAAATAAATTTTAACTCTCAGCTTGATGTTAATCCACTGATTTTATCCATTCTAGTTATGCAAGTTACATAATAACTTGCATCAAGTTTTATATACTCTGCAGAGAGAATAATGACGTATTGAAATTTCTAGGTGACTCATTTTAGCCAAAGTACCTCATCTCCTTTTCAACCAGACTTCTCACTGAAATTTATAAGTACCAAAACCGTTTGAATTCTGTGTGTGTTCCCATATTCTCTATTAATACCTTGTACATGCGATTTCTTCCTAGAAAGCCTTCATCTTTTCATCTCTAGTGAATACCTAATAGTTCACCATTGTAATCCCAGTTCTTGAAACAGCATATGGTACATGGTAGACCTTAGTAAGTATGTGTTGAGTGAGGAATAACCAAACAGGCAAATAATTCTATGGTGTAGTTAATTCATGAACTACTTAACATTTAAATAAGTTATTTGGAGGAGCATGATCATATTTTCCAAAGTGATACTTCCTAATGAAGACTGAAGGTGTATCAGACTCTTGCATTTAGTCTAGCACCAGAAGAAAGATATGCTTTGTTAACAGGAGAAAGGCTAATTAAAATTCCCTGTGTTAATTAGGAGAAAATCCATGCAGGGGGAAGGATTTTTAAGAATGAATTAAAGAGGGAAGGAGCTCGGGTTAGCAAATGAAGTGCCTAGATACTACAGGCACCTCTGCAGCCTGAAAGAACATTTGGAGGTGAATAAGGGATAAGAGAGAAGGTTTATTGAGTATCTACTTAGGTTTAGATTTCTATCATGACACATGTTCCAATGAAATGTGATAGCTTGTTTCTTTAATTGGCACTTCCAATCAACTGTAGGGTTCATTTCTGTGAACTTCCATTACCTAGGAGACTATCTTTATCTTAGTGTTAGTCACTCAGTCATATCGACTCTGCGACCCCAGTTGACTGTAGCCCTCGAGGTTCCTCTGTCCATGGGATTTTCCAGGCAAGAATACTGCAGTGGGCTGCCATTTCCTTCTCCGGGGGATCTTCCCAACTGAGGGTTTGAACCTGGGTCTCCTGCATTGCAGGCAAATTCTTTACCATCTGAGCCACCTTACATGGTTGATACTAAATAAGTATTTGAGGAATTGATTGGTGAATGAATGCTAGGGACTGTTTACAACATTTTCATGTTCATTAATTCTAATGAAGCATGTACTGTATCTCTCTAAGATAGGGATCATGGGCTCTGAGAAATTGAGTTACCCGAAGAAACCAAATTACAGTTACAAAGCCAGGATTTGGACTCAGGTCTTTTTGTCTACAGGATTTATACTTTTTTCTACTAACTTGTCCATCATATAAACAATGAACATAATTCCTGAAAAGTATGTTATTTTCCTGCTAAAGGTGCAAAACTACCTTTGAAGTGCAAAGTCTTATTACTGATACTAGTTTGGCAAGTTACATTTTAGAAACATTTTCATCTATTACATTTAATCTTTACAAGCCTACTGATGAGCTAGAAAACTTTTACAAGCTAGATAACTTCCATCATTATACTGATGAGGAAAATTGAATACCCTTGAGAAATCAGAGCATGTAAGGACCTGTGATAAGATTGGAACCCAAGCCTTCTGGATTTACAAGTAATTGAGCTTACTACTAATGGCATCTAGAATAAGAGCCTTGTAAAGCCCTCTTTAAAGAATGTTTTAAAATGTGTAGTTGGACAGTTTATTTCACTACATCCCATAGCTTTCATGTCATCAATAGACTGGGATCATCTACCTGTGCGTTTCTGAGCTGTAGAGCTTTCTGAATGGAGGCAGGTGTCTGCACTGCCCCACTCATGACCAGTGCTCCATGACAAGCATGTGGAGTCCTCATTTACACATTTACGTAAATTACATAAAAGTCCCAAAACAAGGTGCAGCAAACTACTAGTTCAACTACTGTTATATTTTTAATATGAAAACTAAGTGAAATTAGATAAGAAGAAAATTTGACTTAGGCAAAATCTGTTTCTAATGTGACGTGGACAATTTGAGTTGCAAAAATTGTCACACGGGAGTATCATTTGGAGATATTTTAACTAATGCCTTTTTCTTTTAAACAGAAGAGTTAAAAAAAAAAAAAAACTGACCCCTGTATTTAGTTTGGTTTTACATGTGTTAGTTTGGTTTTGCATGTGTTAGTTTGAATTTATGTATCCTTTTCTCCCCTGTTCTGGTTCTTCATTACCAATCTGGTTTCTTTCTTCCTTTTCATTTGGATTTTAAAAGCTAGTTTGTTCACTTAATCTGTTCTCTTTCTGCTCTATTGAAATAAGTGTAGTACTTTAAAATTACTTATTTTAAAGGAATTTGATAAGTATGAATCTAAAACATTTAGTTTATAATTGATTAACTTTACTGAATTCAGTTTATACCAAGATAAGTCATACTTGAAAAACATTTGCCTATCAGATAACAATAAACTGATTTATGTTAAGGCTAAGCTTTTTTAAACACTGAGAGATTCAGCTGTGTGCAGTTTGCACTTTTAACCTAGAAACCTAAATTAAGAAATAAATACACACAACTATGAAGAATATAGGTGAAGTGCTGCCTTTCGTAGATGAATATCAAAAAACTTGCACAGTTTTAGAGCTGAAGGGATCTTGGTGATCACCTCATCCAATGACCTTATTTTGTAGTGGAAAAATTCTGTGACCTCGGGATTGCTATTAAACTGTTAAATTTGTAGAATATTCGATTTTAGTTCACCTGTTTTTTTAAGGGGGTAAAAGGGAAGATGGTCTAAGGGTCGTCAGTGGTTAGATAGGAAATAGAGTGGTTTGTGATTCCTCTCTTTTTTTTTTAAAGCTCTTGTCTCCTTTTGAGTTATGAGAAGTTTAAAAAATCCTAAATTGCTAATAAAGAGAGAAGGAAGTTCAAGAACTTGGCCAGTTTCTTTGAAAGCTGGTAACAGAGCTAAGCTTAAAAGCATACCCTTGAACATCAATCCTCTTCTACATATATGATATCAATCACCCTAATACCTGTTTAGCCTCCTGAGCTGTGCTGCCCTTGCGATGCCCCGGTGAAGGTGCCTGGAGCTGGGTCGGCTAGTGAGCCTGTGAGAGTAATAAGCAAGTGAAATAACAAGAGGAAATGTCTAAGAGAGTCCCTAAGGGGAAAAGAAAAGACAAATGTTGGTATGTAAATTCTTTCAAACCCAAGTGGTTTGTCTTGTGGTTATAGAACCCTTTACTAATGGGAACACCAGAGTTCGTGAAAATTTCAAAAAAAGATGAAGCTTTCACTTAGGATTCAGTGACTTAATGGCTTGCAAAGGAGCTGACTCCTAAAGGTTTTGGGCAGTGCTAAGCTAGACTCTACAGCTTGCCTCACGATAATGGAAACAGAAGCATTCAAAGTAGTTATAGCCTCTTGAAAGTAAATGTAATACAAAATAGTGATTTGAAAGTTGTGAGGAAGGCTGTGAGGCTACATTTAAAAATGCAGAACACATAAAAAGTAAGTGTTTCAGTGCTACATAAGTGCCATTCTTCGTTATTGAAAATGTTCACTGTTTTGAACTAAAGTTTCTGTAAGAATGAATTGTTATTTTAGGTAAATACAACTGTAAAAGTGTTCACAGATTAAGTAAATGAGTTAACAATTTCTGTGTTTTATCATTTAGCCTTTGTAATAATTCTCTGAAGTGGTACGGTTATTATCTCCACATTCGAGCATGGAATAGGAATTAGAGAAGTAACTTGTCAAGAAACAGACCAGTAAGAGATGGAGCCAGGACTTTGAGTGTTAAGACTCCAAACCCAAGCAACCAGCAAAAGTCACTGCCTCCTTTAACTAAACCCCAGGTCCACAAAATGTTACCACATGTATGTTCAATAGCCTTTCTTTATAAAACAGTTTACATAATTTACTTCCTAATTATTGGCAAATATTAATGGTAGACTAAGAGTAACCACTAGTAAGAAAAATCAAAGAAATGCAGAATTTCAGTGAAGTCTGACCTCTTTTAAGTGACAGACTGGAAAACAGTTCTCCAAGCTTATTGACACTCGATAGCAATATTGCTATGATAAGTTTGCAACATCTTTTAGTAAGCACTAAGTAAAATTCAGTGATTCTAATTAAAACCACACAACATACCAGGTTTATTTTAATAGTTTCACTTTGGAAATCTAGAGAAGCTTAACGAAGATGTAATATTTTACAAAGAAAATACCTAAAACATTAGATATGAACTGAAAATTCTTTACCGAAAATAATTAAATATGTAGAAAACATTCCCTTATTTGGAAAATGTCTCTTAATAGAAACCTATGATTCATTTAAAATGTACAGAAGATAAGTTGCTACAAGTGTTTGTAGGATGCCACTTGAAAAGTTCCTATTTGAAACTTCAAGTCTTACTTTCTCCTAAGAAAAACTGAATTACATCCATTTTATATTTTACTTTATAAAAGTTAATTGTATACTTCTATATCTAATTCAATCTCTCTTTTTTGTATAATCACTGTTAACTTTTAAAAAAAATACGGCTTGTTTCAAATGGAAATAACGTGTAAAAGATGTGAAGCATTTATTCCTTGAAGGCTGGAACCACTTTTAAAGTATCATAAACACGTCTGTATTACATTACACAGGGAGAAGAATGTATGCGTTCTGTGGCCTATGGGCATGAGGGTGACTAGTTTAGGAAAACTGAGTGTTTTGCATTTCAGGTTTCTTTCCAACATAAAAAATATTCTATGATTCTCAAGTGAAGAATTTAATTGTGGTCATGCAAACATAAGTAAAGTTTTGGGTTTACACTTGTTTTCTCACTTGTCACTCATTTCTTAAAAAGAAATCAGTTTTTGTAGTGGGCTCAGCTTTGCATTTTGTGAAGAAATTCTGTTTTCCCTCATTGAAAAACTATTGCATGGGACAGAGTTAGCCTACAGAGGAATCACTACACCAAGAATTCTTAGTAAATGTGCTGCATGTCTCAGTCAGCTGCGAAGTGTGGTGCAAATAGTTTGTTGCTAACTAAGAAATACCAAAATTTGAATGTTTTACTCTTAAAATTACAGCAGATTCAAATATATCTCAGTGGCAGCCTCACTGTTGATCACTGGTATTTCAGTGTATTTTCTTGAGTGGAAGGAAAGAGGATGGTGTTCCAGCTGTCAGGCCTGGTATCTCTTGGCATATGTGCTTTGCATGTGAGTATCATCTGTCATCTGTGGAGATAAGAGAAAAAAAGTTGGAGAACTTCTGCACTATACTGGTGGAGGTTCTGAGGTTTTTCCTCTTTGTCATGACATGATAGTCACATGCCAGCACATTCTCTTAAACAGCTCCTAATGAGCTAGCTGAAATTCAGTCCTTTCTTCCTATCTCAGAGAGCAAGCAAGGAAGAATGCTAGGGGCATATAACTTTAATCAACTGAAAAAAAATTGTTTTTAAATAATGACTTGAGAATTTCATACTTTAAAGAATATTAACATCTAATTTCCTGTGACACATTCATTGGCTTATGTCATAGTGAAAGTAAAAGTTGCTCAGTCATGTCTGACTCTGCGACCCCATGGACTATACAATCCATGGAATTCTCCAGGCCAGAATACTGGAGTGGGTAGCCTTTCCCTTCTCTAGGGGATCTTCCCAACCCAGGAATTGAACCCGCATCTCCCGCATTGCAGGCAGATTCTTTACCAGCTGAGCCATGAGGGAAGCCTAAGAATACTAGAAATACTAGAGTGGGTAGCCTATCCCTTCTCCAGTGGCTCTTCGCAACCCAGGAATTGAACCGGGTTCTCCTGTATCACAGGCAGATTCTTTACCAACTGAGCTATCAGGAAAGCCCAAAAAATGCAAGTCACTCAGTCGTGTCCAACTCTTTATAGATAAACTCCATATTTCTTATATTTTGTGCTTTTACCTCATTCATAAACTCAAACTTGTTTTTTTTTTAATTTCAAAATAAAGGAAAGCCAGATTTAATTATATGGTAATATAAATTTTGGAAAATATAATTTAGAATTAAATTTTTACAGAAGTATTTTATAGCCAGTTATTTTACTGCCATATATTACTGTAAACTATCAGGGCTAGTTGTTTGGTTTTCTTTTAAGGCTCAAACTAAATATATTTGAGGAATTTGAATTTTTAGCTAGTCAGTATTTTATCCAAGAAAAATTCAGGACACATCAAATATAGATATTATATAAAAGCCTTTATCCCTTAAGATGAAAATGAATAACTTATTCTAGAGCTTTCCTAGTGTCAAATTATTTGATATGCTTTTGATTTACTTTGGGACATCATAATAATAGCTCTTTTACCAAATTTTCTTAGCAGTGGTAAACTTACTATATTATAAGAAAGCAGCTATTGAATCATTGTCGTCTCCATTTAAAAATTTTTAATATAAGGGACTCATATTTTGTTTATGAGTAACTTCAAATAAAAGGGTGTTTTTATTTTTGTTTTGCCTTTTTTCTAAAAGATATTATGAGGTGGATCCTGACAAAAGTCTCCTTGACAATTTGAGGGGCAAAGTGATCATTGAGTACCCAACATTACATGTGGTATTAAAAGAATACAGTAATGACATGAAAGTTCTTCACCAAGGTGAGTATAAATTTCTTCCTGGTAACTTTTAAATAACTGGTGAAATTGAAACAGTTACATGATTGTCTTTATGTATTTTCTCACTGTATTTACACACATAACTGAATTTCCTCTGTAACTACAGATAATGCTATAAAGAAAAATATAATTGAGCTGTTGCTTCAGTCCTGTTTGAGAGCCTGTAAGCTTTTATCAACTTAAAATGAATGAATCACTGAATGTCTGCCTATAAAAAGATGTCCTTTCCCTCTTTGGAGTTTTTTGTATTTTGTGTTTTTCTAAGGTAATAATCTTTAAGTAACAGTCTGTCTAAAATCAGATAAATTTATTCCCTAGTTAAAACTCCTTAGAGATTCCTAAAATGAGAGATCACAAAACATTTTTAGTATTCTATACTTTTCCCTCTTTGGTGAGTAGTGAAGTTGGGAGGAAGTACCAAAACTGGAAATGGTATGTGTAAAATGTAAGTATATAAGGTGACTTATCCGTATTTGCAGTTACTGTTGAAACTAATTATGTAGCTGAATGTAAATTCTAGAAGATGAATAAAATTTAAAAATTCTAAAAAGAAAACGAAATTACTTACCTTAACTCAGAACCACTAGATAGCACTTTAAGCTAAGAATTATAGGTACAGGCCAGGTCTCATTGTAACTCCAGAGAACCATAGAATCCTTGGATTGGAAATATGGTTCAGGTTTTATTGTTATACCAGCATTATAGACTCTTAATGGGCAATAACCTTTGTTGTAAGGTCTTCTCTGTATGTGTGTATGGTAGCTTTTTTTCTTTGTGAAAGTTAATAGAAAAAAATTTTTTAAACTAGTCAAATTTTGTCAGTGCCACAATTTGAAGTCAAATTTTTAATTGGCAAACATGAAGTTTCTAATAATCAATTAGCTCTCTAAATCTTTAGGTTAATTCTTGACTTTATGTTTTGTTTTGTTTACAATTTGAGAGCATCCATTTTTATTTTTTTCAAATTAAATTAGAAATTTCAGTACTAAATGGCCAGTTCCACTTTTTTTTTTTTTTAAACTGTGTAAAACCTTTCTTTTTCCTTAATATAATTCACATAGCTCCCTCTCTAAATGTTGGTTTCAGGGAAAGTTGTTTAGTAATACGGGTTACTAGCCAGAGCAAACATTGTCTGTGTAAATAAACAGAGCACACACAGCTCCTCTTTCACCGTCTTTAGGAATGCACATTGAAGTAAGGCTTCCTGTCACGAAGCAAAGAGAAAAGGCTACTTTTGTAGTGTACTTGGAACCTTATGAAGTAAAATTTGGTATTTTTTGGTGGCTGTTCGACATTTGACTTATTTACATGAACCTCAAGTGACTTGCGCTTTCAGTATAGAGGATCATTCAGAGCTGCTGTAGCAGAGAACTGAAGAGGACCTGACCACATCAGTGTTGTCACATCATGAATACATGCGCTCTAAAAACAATGCCAGGTCTTCCTGTAGCTGCATTTCTTTGTGTAAGCACTTCAAGGTGGCTTTTTCTTTGTACATTCTCACAGCACTGGATATTCTACAGGGTGGTCCCTTAGTGCAGGGGAGAGCAGAAAGAGGGTGTTATATAAGAATGGGGCATTTTCTTTGGAAAGCCTTGAGATTTTTTTCTCTCTCCAGAGGCAAAAAAAGTTGGATTTTGATCTCGAGTTCATAGCAAAGGTGTCTCTTCTAGTTTGGGGGATGTGTATTTCTGGCCTGGGATTCAGTTGTTTTCACATTTGATAATTGTTAAAATGTTTGTTATGAGTATAGATGGCCATAGTTTATTTTTTTAAAAGTCTGCCTCCGTCTATGGGCAATAGACAAGTTTTGTTTGCTTTTGGCTTTTTATGAAATGGAAAAGGTTAAGCAGTTAATGTAGCCCCACTGGATTGGAGGCGTAGAGTGCTGCCCCCACACCTTGTATCATTGCAGTGGGAAGTGCTCAGAGTGGTGTTTCTTGTCTCACAGGTCCTGTTTGCCAAACTTAGCTGGTAGATTTAAATAACACAGTAAAGGCATGCTACATTTCAGACTAAGGAAAAAAAAAGAATGGAGCTCCATTAAAAGAAGAAAACTGGGCAACTTCAGTAAGCAGCAAAAGCAAAAGCATCCCAAACCGCAATACCAAACAGCACAAAGCCCATTAACTTAAAAATTAGCAAAATATTTTTCTCTAATATAACTCAGAATCACAGAATACTTCTGCCTTTTTAGGTTTCCCAGGTGGCGCTAGTGGTAAAGAACCTGCCTGCCAGTACTGGAGACTTAAGAGGTGCAGGTTTCATCCCTAGGTTGGGAAGATCCCCTTGGAGGAGGCCATGGCAGCCCACTCCAGTATTCTAGCCTGGAGAATCCCTTGGACAGAGGTGCCTAGCTGGCTGTGGTCCATAGGGTCTAAAAGAGTCAGACACAACTGAAGTGACTTAGCATGCATGCACACAACCCAAAAATGATTACTTGAATTAGTGAAAACACTAACATAGAAGTTACTTATATATCAATCCTTTATTTATTTATTTAGACCGTGACATGAGGCTTTTGGGACTTTAGTTCCCCCACCATGGATTGAACCTGGGCCCTCAGCAGTGAAAGCACTGAATCTTAATCACCAGACTGTCAGGGAGTTCCCACATCAGTCTCTTCTTGGGCCAGTAAATCCTTTCTTCCTTTCTCCTGCCTCACTCCTGCTTACCCCCTCTCTCTTCCTTTCTGTTTCTGTGGGAGGGGGGTGGGGGGGAGTGGGTTGGGGATGGAGTTCAGGCACAAGAGCACACATGGCAACCATACAGTGCAATGAGGTCTATAATGGTTTCAATCCTGCCAGAGGAGAAAACAGCTAACTTGTATTATCATGGAATGAGACCTGAAGGACTCTGCTATGAAGGACTCTGCTTGGATCTTTATGAACTTCTATAAAGATCAGGACCATATCTTGGGTAGAACCTATTTCAGTGCCTTCCTTGTAAAAATGGCCCGATGGACACCAGTTTGGTTGCTGGTACAGTTTTACATCTAGGTACCATTGGCAAACCCAAGGAACTTGGCAATTGGAATATAAAGCAAGATCCAAATTTATGGTTCTAGCATCACCTCTTATTAGCTGGGTCCTTGGCATTCACTCTGCTTCTGAGCTTTATTTTCCTTACCTGCACAATGGAGATAAAGGGCTATAAGCCTCAAGCAAATAATCTGTATTTTAACCTTAAGAGTTTTCAAAGTGTTTATGTGCTATTTCCTTTTAGCTTCCCTGTACAATAAAATAAATAGAGCAGTTATTCTGGTTCCCATTTTGCAAATTGAAAAAAAAAAAATCTATAAGTTGGAGTAGCTTACAGTTATATTAATTCAGTATACATGCTACACTGGGGAAATAAATATAGGAGAGAAAGGCCCAGTGTCTATCCTCGTAGAACTCTCCATTAGTGAGTAAATCATAGTTTTGCTGTAGTCAAGACAGCTCCTTTAAAGGAGCTCCATTTCTGCTCTCAGTCTCCTTTCCTATGAAAAGAAGGAGATGGCGATTAGCTAGTCTTCTGTCAGCCCACATTCATTCACTATATACTGACCCTCAATTTTAAGTTTAAAAAAAATCCTGGAAAAATTTATTCCAGCCACACTTGGCCAGCCTGAGTGATAATAGTGGTCTGTTCAGTGGTGCAAGTATCAGATCCTACCCACACTGTGAAGTGACCATTCCTGAGTCTTCCGCAGAGTCAGGAAGGATGTTACCTCACAAAATATAATTGCCACTTTCAGACATCATTTCTGTATTTATTGTGGCCAGAATTGTATATCTCAGCTGCCTGGGACATGACATGGTTTGTCTGTCCCCATGAGCAGAGCTGTTGGTATGAATCAGAAGGGAGGAGAGAAGAGGGAAAAACAGAACAGGCTAAATAGAAACAGTATACACACTTGGCTGTATGTTTACTTATTTTTTCAGTGAATAGTGGATCTACTGAGAACACTGGTGATGAAAATTGAGCACTTCTCTTGGAGGAAGAATGTGGCCGTGCCCAGGTAGTGGCAGAGGACCCTGCTGGAAGATTTGGGGGTACTTTCACTTGCTCGTTGGAAAGTTTTGTTTCTCTGAAAAGTGATTAAACCATCTTGGAAAAAAAAATGTTTTAATGTATTTTCTAGCTTCCTGAATTGACTTGTAAGGCTCAGACTTTAATATGCTTTATTCTGTAGGCTGAAAACTTTGTTAGTTTGATCCAAGGATCCTGCGTTAGCCAAAAGTTGGCCTTCTCTCTAGCAGAACCTGACTAAAGAACGGCCATGTGGCACACCATCTAGCCACAGGAGGACTGGTCTCTCAGATGCCCATTCTTGTCCTTGAGATTTGTATGTAACTTCACCTCTTGAGACAACTGAATGGATCTTTTATACTTGGGTGGCACTTGGTATGATGTCCTATGTAAAAGGTTGTATAAGTACTAGCAACTGCTATTTCTTACAGTCAGTTCAGAAAATCAGTGGCTCCACGTTGTTGTTTAAACCATCAGTGCTCACAAATCTGGCTTTCCTTGTTCACACAGTGAGCTGTGTCTTACTGTGAATTCTGTGCCTTTCACCCCATTCCAACTCTCCTCTTGACATTACCACACGGGGTGTTGTGATGAGCAGTTTTATGCTGTGTTTGGAAACATCTAGCAATAGCTAAAGAAGAAACACTTGGAACTCTTCAAAGTGCTTTTGGAATGTGTATGTGTATTTATGTATATACATGATTTAATTTATACCTTATGGCAGCTCTGTATACATTATGATCTCACTTATTAAAATTAAAGTTTCCTAGTTTTATTGGAATTTATAGTTATGAAATTGCAATATGACTATAAAAGATTATTACATCTGTATTGCATCTGTGTACTTAATGGTTAAGAAAACAAATGATAAAATTGAATATCAGTGAAATTCATTTTTAGTTTACAATTAGGATAAGTTTTAGACCAAAAAGAAACCAGAGGTATTCAATAAAAGAGACTTGGAAAGATTAGAAATATGAAAAGATAATGAGAACATTATAAGCACAGAAGAAACTTGTAGAATACAAATATATGTAATTTGGGGTAGAAATTAGAGAAGAGCATCTAAAGACAGTAATGGCCCAAAGACCTTTGATATAGAGTAGTGGTAGAAATGTGATTCATAGACAGTAAGGGTTAAGCATTTGAAAAATACATATACTTCCTAAAGCAGCTTCAGGGATCTTCTCCTCATATATGGTAAAAACTTTGCATAGAATTATGTTTTTCACAATAATTACTTGATTGACAATTAAATGGGATTTCACAATCTTAACAGTGAGATTTAACTTCTTGAGACAGGCAAGAAAGAGAATGAATTGAATCAAACGTGTCATAGAATTGTTATTGGGAAAAGTGGGATAAAGTACACAAAAAGAACATGTGATCTGAGTATCAGGGTGGAGAGGAATTTCCTGACAGTGAAATCTCTTATGATGTAGTCTCATTTCCAAGAAAAGTGTTGAGTTCCATCCCGTCTAAATTTAAGTTGAAAAACTGGACAAAAACCAAAGAATTTATCTTGTACTTTCCCTCCCTGGGAGGGAAAAAAAAAAAAACAGAAAAACCCCACATGATCTAACGCATCTTTACCGTATCTATTGTCTAGAATTCTGTTAGACTTTAAATTATGGACTATTCCTTAGGAAAGAATATTAGCAGAGTTCCCTTAATATAACTATATCATTTGATTAATATGCACATTTATTCCCACAGAATTTACAGTAAACGTGTTTTAGTGAATAACTATGTCAACTGCTTGGATGGGGTAAACTTGGAATAATTCACTGAGAGCCCTTTAAGTTGGTAGCATTAAAACCCAATTTCTTTTTTAAAGGCCTTCACCATTTTGGATTCCTGACAAATTCTGATGAATAAACAAACTCCCTGACCCATGTTAAGTTCAACATCCTGCATTTCATTCACAAACCATATTTTAAAAGGAGAAAGGCTCCACCTGGCCTTCTTTATTTTTTAAACAATGATTTCAAAGGGAAGGTAGGCCTTTCATAATTGCTAATTATTACATATGGGATTAATAGACATAAATTTACAGTAAACAAAACTTGCACCTGTTCATATTATAAATAGGAATTAAAGAGAGTTACTATAATATTCCTAAGTGTAGTTGAGCCAATTTGTTTCACTGTAGCAAGTGATAGGGTTCAGATTTCACGATGTGTAGTGAAATGCTAAACATAAAATGCCAACAATTTACTTTATATGTTTTGTTTAATTTGTTTGGCATATGCAGTGTGTTGTACCTGATTTCATATCAGGCATTAAATTTTAAGTAAAGATAACCTAAGCTGCTTTTATTTAGTCATAAATTACTGTATTAAAATGTGTTAGGTTTATTTTCAGGTAGGTATTGAATACTTTTATTAACCAATCATCCTTCAACTGCAAGTGTCAAAAACTCAAACTAGTGTCAGCATGAGAGGCAGTTTATTGACTCCTGTGCTGGGAAGTCCAGGCATGACTGGGTCCAAACAACAAAGAAGCCATCTGTCTTTCCATCTCCCACACTTGACCCTGTTTTTCTTTTTTTTCCCATGAATTGGTTTTCTTTGCCAGGCAAACTTTCTCTTTGGGGATGCCCACTTTGGAGTGGGAGGCAGTGAGTGAGTAGATGACCGCTGTCGACAGTTTCAGCTTACATCATCATACAAAGCTTGGCAGCAAATTATGTAAAACTGGCGGTAAGAGCTTTCATTTTAACCAGATTAGATGACATTCTATCCCTGAGCTGATGAGGAGTTCCCCCAAAGGAAGGGGAAATTACCAGAAAAAGGAAGGGTGTAGGGAACACTAGAGGAAAGGTGGTTCCTGAGAAGACAAAAGAAACAAACAGATGTCCATTGCACGGTTATTGGAATTTGAGTAGCAGGGGGTTTCTGATTTGAAATCACATAAGGAGTAAAATTCAGAATTAATCTGCAGGCCTTCATTGGCTTTAACTAGAGATTTTAGTTCCTACTTGTGCCATTGCTGCTGAGTTGCCATTATAGGCTTTTTTTTTTTAATGCTTCCCATTTGTGTTTGACATTATGTTGCTACTGGTTTGATCAGATGCACAGAGCACCAGTCTGTTTCCAAGATGGATTTGGAAATTGCCAGTTTCGTCAACACATGAGAAATACTGATTTTGAAATTAGAGTTGTACTGGAGGATAATGTATCAAAAAAATGAAGACTATTTTAGTATAAATAGACCCTTAAACCTCTGAGGATCTGTACTTCATTACAAAATATTTTCTTTTAACTTTGGTCAGCTGAAAGCTATCTAAAGTATGTGTGCATGTGTTCTTTAAAATGAACTAAAATGTGGACATTTTCCATATTGAAGTGTGGTGGGCTGCACTCATTTTGAACTTCATAACCAAATGAACCCTTTAGCCTTTGATAAGCTGCTACACAATTCTGCTATTGCCAGTTTTGTTTTCTTAATGAATACAATACCACTTACTCTTCATGACTGGGCCCCAACCTAATTTTACAGCCATTTCTTTCCTTCATCTCCACCCTTTAACTTCAGTCTCGTAAAACAACAAAAACACTACCATATATACATCCCAAGCATTTCCCCCCTGGAAGTGCCTTTCTCCTTGTTCATAATCTCCATATGAGCATATTCTCCCTACTCTCTGAGACTCAGCTTGACCAGTCATGGCTGTGAGCCTTTCATGTAGAAACCATAGTTATGTTCACACTGCATGCGTCTCCTGATAGGCAGACGCTCATGCCACACTGGTTGTTAAGTGTTTTTAATATCACACTAATAATAAGGTTAATAACTAGTGTATATTAATAGCTTACTAAATACCATGCACTGTTCTGACAATTGTGAGCCAGCCCTATGTCTGTCTTGTACATCTAAGAAAAATAGCAGGAGCCCAGGAGTCTCTCAGGCTGTCAGTGCCCATCTCAGCACCCTTCTCTGAGATTAACTCACCCTCTGCCTCCCCACTTCCAGAGACAGCCTGCCATCTCCTCACTCACCTTCACCCTCTCTTTCATGTTCCTTGCCTCAACCAAGAGTTGGGATTTGAGCCCACGTGCATTTGTGAACAGGGGCTCAGGTGGAAAATGGAACTGATTCATATTATGGTAGACAGCATTATCGATGGGGTTTACAATAAATCCATTTTACAGATGAGAAAACCAAGGCAATAGAGGTTCAAGCTTATCCTTAGGTCACACTGTTAAATGATGAATGATGGGTGTTCGATATTTGCCTTCTCTTAATTCCTCTCAGAACCTGGTGTTATCTTTCTTCCTGTCTATATAATTATTGCTAAAACTGTTGTTTAAGTGGTCTTGAAGGCCAGATCTGTGGTTGATAATTATGGCACAATATCAAGCAGTTTCTGGCATAAAGTAAGACCTCAATAAAGACTGGATATTGAGATAAGTTGGGAGAAGTAGGGAAGCTCTCTAGGTTGAAAACAAATTTTAAAGGTTTTGTTATAGATTGATATCTCTCAATCTATAGCAAAGCCCCTGACTGATAGGCTAATATTAATGTCTAAAAGCATAGAACATAGGCACCATTCTAAGCACGTTAAAACTGTTAATCACTGATTGCTCACAATCCAGTGAAGTAAGTAACTGCTGTTTCATTGACTCCGCAATGTCATTAGTGATAAGATGTGCCATTTTATTAACAGAAAACAATGCTGCCAATTAAACTGTGACAGTGCTTTTTAGAAAATGTAGAATGCCTATGCAAAAAGCTCTGTTAGGTGTTTTCTTTCAATAAACCTCAGACTTTGTCAATTGTAAGACATACCATTTTGTATAGCACTAAGAATAAAAATACAAGGCTCAACAAATTGTATGACACACCCTGACTTGAGATGTTAAAATATGGAAAAAATAGCTAGAATTGATGTAATGTGATATTGAGACAAACATATCCTTCTGTGCTTATATTTTAAACAAGTGAAATTAACTGGGTAAGGCATTCCTAAAACTTCACAGTCTGACCTTTATGACTCAGACCACATGATGCAGCAATTCTTAATGAACTGCTCCACCACTGTCTGTGCAATTTCCTTCAAAGTCACTGACACCCATTCTGCAAGTTCTGATGCTGGTGTTTTCTTAATCAGAAGGTATTTAACAGAAAGGTTTTGGTCAGCTGTTATTAAGACAATGGTCTGTGGAATGAGGGCTTCCCAGGTGGCATAGTGGTAAAGAATCTGCCTGCAATGCAGAAGACACAAAAGACATGAGTTTGATCCCTGGCTTGGGAAGATCCTCTGGAGGAGGAAATGGCAACCCACTCCAGTATTCTTGCCTGGAAAATTCTGACAGAGGAGCCTGGTGGGCTTCAGTCCATCGGGTCACAAAAAGTCAGACACTGACACCCATTCTGCACATTCTGATGCTGATGTTTCCTTGATCCAGAGATATTTAACAGAAGGATTTGGTTAACTGTTATTAAGATGATGGCCTGTGGAATGAAATATTGAAAGATTGCTGATGTCCATTTGTGCCACCAGAAACAACCACCAACTCCACATATGCACAAGCAATGACAGGTACATCATGACTTTGGCCTGGCCACCAGCCTTTTTTAAGGCCCTAGAGATTTCAAGAATGTTAAAATGTGGATTCTAGAGTCAATAAAGTACAGTACCATCATCCCCATTTTATACAGGAAAGGAAATAAACGTCCAAACTGGATGGGTTACATGGAAATTAACTAGGTGGCCCACGATCTAAACCAAGGCAAGTTGGGCTTCAGAGGTCATGTCCTTAACCATTAGGTTAATTGGACTCCTGGATGGGCTCAGCCCAGGTCATCAAGTCATCCTGAAGTCATACTATGTTTCATAATGATTTTGAAATGATATTACAGTTTACTGCTACTTAAAAATAGATAATTATTTTAATAGGCTACTTTACCTACCGAATTTTTTGGAAAAGTAGGACAGTTTCTTCAGAGTTTGTGAAACCGCTCTTCTTGGAGGTTTTTCTTGCCGTTGATGGACAGTGGGCTGTTTTTTCTAATGTTTTCAGTTCCTGTCTTGAGTCTTTCATCCATGTTACTCATATTTTGCTGGTTTGGGCATAAAAACTTCAATCACTTCAGTTAGTTTGAAACCAGCTGTTGATGTTAGTGCCAGTTTCTTTCAGTGGAGTCCAAGATGTTAGTATCAAGTCTGTTTCTTTGTCCATGATGGATTGTGCACTGCTGAACTGAGCACTGCTCAGAGCTGTTAGAACCCACTCAGGGAACCTGGCTGCCCAGGACTATATGGTAAAGGGAGCCCACATGGAAAGGACAGAAGGACACAAAGACAGCTGGTAATGATTGTCGAGTTGACCTTATGTTGAGCTGCAGCAGGAACATGTGCTTGGCACACTGGTGAATCCAGCTGAGAGCTGCTGGGCATTGCCTCTAGACAGGACAGGCTTGGGGAGCTAGGACAACGATAGGGGGGAAGTATAATCTCAGGACCTGTTGGAAATCTTGAGATTGACTTCAAAAGTGAAAATGGGATAGTTGGAGAAAATCCATGAAAAGACAAAGGCCTTGTAAATAGTGAAATGTGAGTCTTAATTCTTAATTTCATGAAAGCAAGTGTTCATGCTCTAAACTATATAACCAAGGAGAGTAAACGAAACCTCTTGATTTTTAAAAGGGAAATTTCCATCCCCCTTGGGTAGGTAATGCAGTGTTCATCAAATAACAGTTTCACTTAATATCTCAGAAAAGTTTTCCTTCTCCCAGTTTTCTGCTAAGTGTTCTCAGTTATTTTTACCATGAGAAGAGATTGTCACATATCACCTCTTGGTATGACTTCTTTTGGCTCTTTGAACAGTTGATTCTAGTTTAAGTCTCTATACTCTGAATCTGTGGTGCAAAGACAGTCCCTGAAGCCCAGTAACTTCTTATTTTTCCTAGAACCCTGTGGTCCTATGCTTGACTGCTGCTCTGTGTTGCTAAAGAAAAACAGTAGAGTCTGATCTCTGTGTTTTGAAGTTTTAGCAGTTGGTTAACCAGATGCTGTGATGTGCTTTGGCGCCCCCGCCAATGTAGAAGAGACAGCAACTTTTTCCATGTTCCTGACAGATTGGAAGGTGTTTTTTCAAATTCCCTGCTTCAGATCTCTCCCTGGAAAGGTTGGTCGGTTGTTCAGCCAACACCCTTGGCCTGCACAACAAGTGCAGCTTAGAAGCCTGTAAATAGTTCCTGCCGCATTTGGACCCTCACAAACAAAACTTCTAAGCATTGGAAATGGAAAACTTGAGGTGGCCAGGAAAGCCAAATGAGAGCAGGCATCCAGTCTTCCAGGTAACGAATTAATGCGACTCTGCAAGAAGGAAGCTACTGTTTGTGGCTGACCCATGTGTGGACAGTCAAAGGGAAAGCATGATCCAGGTGTTCTTTCCTCACTTTCTTAAGTGCCAAGACCTGTTGGGAGGTTTGGTTTGATTTTTTTTTTCCTAAGCAATCAAATCTTCCTTTCCCCTACCAAACTTCCGTGCCCCTTAGGAGTATGAACTACAGCAAGTTCTTTCTTAACCTGTCAACCAGTACTTAATTTGAAATCCTATAACTTAGTCTATTCAAAAGGACTTTAAAATATTTTGTAATCTCCTTTAGTCCTTTTTAAGATTTCTCCAAAGGGTGGTAATGAATCTGTAAAGCTTAGGCCAAGTGATGGTCCAAATATAAATTAAAGAGTATGGTAAAATGTGTTGTTTGCTACTCAACATGCATCCCCCTTCTCGGAAGAAACTCATTAGTTTGAGTTTCTTTGGGAAGCTAGCAGCTCCTGTTCACAGTGATCTGGTTCAGATGGAATTAAGACCAACCCTAGCTCTAGGGTGGGTTTTAAGCAGTCTCAACAGATCCCATTCCCGTGGTCCTGTGTTTGGTTTAGAACTGTGCAGGTGACCTAAGCTGGTGCAATCCAAGAGACCTACAGAACAGGCAGATAGAATCTCCCCTACTATAAAGATGCAGGTTAAAAGCAGGTTAGCTTGTTTTGCTACTGTAAGGGGAGCCTTCCTGAGACTGGTGACAACTCAGAGGAAGCTGATTGAATCTAGATTAAGCCAAGCCCATTCATCCCTGTGGAGTGCTCAGTTACATTACCTATTACATTCCTCTTTTTTGCTCCCTTAATCAAGTTTGTGTAAGTTAGATTTTCTGTCAACTGTCAGAATTTAATACCAGGAAATGAAGCATGGCAAGTTGCAGCCCCTGGATTATAGAATTGGATGAATGAAGATAGAAGAACTTCTGGGTGTCAGTGAGGATTAGGTTGGTCTGTAAAAGGAAAAATAATCTTAACGGGCCCTTTTTGGACAGTTTGCAGAAGTTGCACACAGCACTTCTGTTGATATCCCATATCCAGAACTTGGCCGTATAGCCACACCTGCTTTCAAGGGAATGGGAAGAAGTCCTTCTGATTGGCAATGTGCCTAACTAAAAATTGTGGATTCTTCTTACTAAGGAGGATAATTAGATGGGTATTGGGACAATAACAGTCTTTAACACAGTCAGTTGTTGGCAGTTCTTGTTTTGTGGTAAATTGTCTAATGTATACTGGGATTTTCAGCCCATGTGACTCTCTGGGCGGCAGCATTCAGGGACTTGGACGGAAAGTTCAGGTTGTAGGAATGTAGTGGTTGCAGGTTGAAGCCGTTGTAAATTTTACAAGAGCTAATGCCTCTAAAACCAAGAAGGAATGAAATAGGGCTTTGCTACAAAAAACAGTTTCTGTCTGTGACCCAAGTCAACTGAGTGTATTCATCTGGATCCTTTGCTGAATGGAAAAGCCAGATTCCTTGTAAAGTTAAATTAGTTTGAGCAAAAGAAAAAAGAAGGGAAAAGTACAATAAAGAAAGATTATTACTGTTGTTTATTCACTCCGTCATGTCTGACTCTTTTGCAACCCCATGGACTAGAGCCTGCCAGGCTCCTCTGTCCATAGGATTTCCCAGGGAAGAATACTGGAGTGGGTTGCCATTTCCTTCTCCAGGGTATCGTCCCAATCCAGGAATCAAACCCTGGTCTGCATTGGCAGGGGGATTCTTTAGCCCAAAGAAAGATTAGGACCTAGAATAAGTGTGATCTCCCGTACCTCTTCTAGAATGCTCTTGTTGCACCCTCCTGACCTGTCAAAAAGGACAGCCATGCCTCTTGAACAGATGCAGCTGGTGTGCAGCCCTCCAGCAAGGGAGAGTAGTTCCAGGTCATTCCATTGTATTTCCCCAAAGGAGGCCAATATAGAGGTAGAAGCCATTACAGCTGCCCCAAATCTGTGTTCTAAATGAAGCTGTAAATCAGCTAGGTCTCTACTTTTATTACTAACTCATGGAATTGACCAGTGTATTATCAGGGTTATCCAGAGAAGCAGAACCAATAGGTATATATGTAGAGAGAGAAACAATTTATCAGGAACTGGCGCATGTGATTATGGAGTCTGGCAGGTCCCAAGATCTACAAGGTAAGTGCTCAAGCTAAGACCCAGGAGAGCAGATGTTTCAGTTTGAGTCTGAAGGAATGTCCCTGTTCAAGGGTGGTCAGGCCAGAGGAATTCTGTCTTACCCAGGGGGTGGTCAGCCACTTGGCTCTAATCAAGCCTTCAACTGATTGGCTGAGGCCCACCCATATTAGGGAAAGTAGTCTGCTTTACTGCCTCTTCTGATTTAAATGTTAATCTCATTCCAAAATATCCTTACAGAAACATCCAGAATAATGTTTTACCAAATATCTGGGTACCCCATGAGCCAGTCAAGTTGATACATAAAATTAACCATCATAACCAGAAACACATAGATGGGAACCAGTCTGAAAACTGTCCTTGGAACCCCTTCCCCCACCACAGATGCACTCCCATTTATACCAGAGAGCAATGGCATTTAAAGCTGTGCTGTCCTATGAAAAGGCTCTCTCACAGAAACAGGGGACAAGGGGATCCTCTTAGAAAGTGAAACTGAGGCAGCCCCAGACCACCACTTCACTGCAAGATAGGGAGCCTTTGCCACTTTTGCCCAAAAAGACTGTGATATGTGTGAGGCCTGGTAGCCACTGGATGTCCTTTGCAATTTGGAATTTTTCTGTTTTCTCTGTCCTAATATACATAGGGTGTGACTTAACTTCTTATTTACCCACAGATCACTGAACAAAGAAGAATCACTTGACAAGATTTGCACACTGACATGAAATATTGAACTTGGATCTAGCTTAGTAATGAAGAAGTTTCACATGATGTCCCTTTAGAGAAGTAACGTGCCCTGTGTGTGTGGAAGCCGTGGGTTGCTGTCAGGCAGCCGAAGGCTGGACCAGGCAACATTGCCGAGTCCTTCTGTCTGGTTCTTCACATTTCCTCTGAGAGCCACTTCCCTATATCCTCAGCTGTAGGGCTGGGTTGGGATTGATGCCCACCTTCTCATTCCATCTCAGCCACAGTCATTGGTTCAGGAATGGGCATGGAAATCCATACCAGAATGAGCCTCCAATTTTTGCTAGGACTGCTAGAACTCCATCTCTCTTCCTCACTAGCCTAACTCATGGGGATGTCACTATTTTTGCTGCCAAAAGGGGACCCAGTATGAGAAGCTAGAAGCAGAGCTAAGAGATGGATCCTGGTTATAACATTTTGCTTTCATTTTGGAGTCATTCTGGAGGGCTTCCCCCTCATTTGCAACAACAAAATTTCGTAAGTGACATAGAGAATGTGAGGAAACTCAAACAAGCACCTCCTTTTAGTGGTCTGGTCTTTTCCAAGGAGCTTCCTTTCCCCTGTGTGTCATGACCTTTAAGATCTCTGCAAAACCACAGAACTGTAGGATCTTAGAACCCAAAGGACCGTAGAAATCAACTAGTCCAGGACCTCCAAAGATGCTTCAGGGGTTTAAAAAAATAAGCACGGTGATTTTTATGTGATTCATGAAAAATTTTTTTTATTTTAAAAAATATAATTATGAATCCTAGTAAAATATAACTAGCATTTTCACATTAAACTTGTGATTTAACAGGTTTCATATAATCCTTTTACTGAAGGGAAAATTGAAGCTTTGAGAGATTACTGGATGTTTTAGGGATTGCCCAGATGGTGAATGAAGGGTGAGATATATTAAATGGGGAATCTTATAGCTGGAAGGGTGCCTAGAGGTTATGAAATTACCCTTGCCCACCTCCAATTTCAGAATTTCCTCCAAAGCATCTCTCACAAGTGGTCATCCAGCCTCTTTTTGCATATCCCGAGGATGGAAAGCTTATCACCATTTGAGGCAGCACATTCTGTTTTGGAAGTTTTGATAGAGAAATTCTCCCATATACTGAACCAAAGTCGGCCCCTTGAAATTTCTTTCCATTTGGTTCCAGTTTTTCCCTCTGAAGTTGCTTCCTGGCTTCAAATGTTTCAAGACACTTAATCCTGCCCTCTTCCACTTTTCCCTCAATACGCACATCAGATCTCTTCATGAAATGTGGTTTTCTCACATTTTTTTTTTTTAATTTAACACCCAAATGTCTTTGTTACTATTAAAGCTGGGTGGCTAGAACATGACTTAATATATATACAGTGTAGACTAAACTAGAGCTGTCCCCTGCTTTGTCCCAGACTCTATGTTTCTATTCAGGCAGCCTAAGGTCACCTTATCCATGGCTGACCATGAAGTAACAATGTCCATCTTTGTTCGCCATCATTCTGCAGTCAGTTAGCTGACTAACTGAACCTCAGTTCATGACTTGTCATTTATTCTCACTCAGTTTCATTCTATCATTTCAGCCTGTTGAGATTTTTTTCCTTTTGGCCTTTATTTCTATCAGTCAATAAATCTAGGAATAACAGAGTATGAGGGTGTCCCCTGAAACTTAAAAGTAATTCAGAGTACCCCAAAATATAGTAAATGTAGAAAATAATAAACATACAGAAACTAGTATCCAAGAGATTGATGTAGACTGAAAATATTAATGGAGTTAGCATATATCAGTGAGAGATTAGGAGATACTTAGGGAGTTACTCAACTTTTTTAACATGATGTCCTAACCTTGCCTATCTAATGTTTCTGCTGGTCAACACCAGAGGCAGACCATTGAGTTATATTAGTTAAAGGTTTAGCTCAGCATGGGATTTCTTACCAGTTTTTCCCTGTTGCAGAAATAAATCTATCTTTGGCCCCTGGAGCCAGTCCAGGACACTGATTGAAGGAACCCACTAGTGAATTAAATAGAACTGAGTTCAAATACTAACTCTGATTTTCTAGTCCTATATCTTCTCACAAACTGCACAGCTTCTCTGAGCCTCAGTAAACCCAGGAAACAACATGGTGCCTTCTCAGGCCAAGAATTACATAGGGTAATATATATAAAGCATCTGGCACATGGTAAACACTTAATATCAGTGGCAGTGATTGTTTCTAATTCTCTTAATACACACACAAAATAATTAGAGGAGTTGAAAAATAAATGTTGGCCCATGGAGACTGGAGCTGTCCATCATGACCTTGTGTACCTGGGTGAATCAACTTCTGTTTTGAAGTACTGTCATCAGGACTCTGACAATTTGGTGAAGAAAACTCCTAACCACCCAAAGGCTTTGCGTGTTGGGAGGAGCCGTATGAGAGGTTCAGAAGCAGCTTTGATGAAGGAGCCAGCAGAAAGCAGCTGGAAATGTTTCCTCCACCACCGGGCAAATGCAGCACTGTCTGGAAGGACACAGAGATACCCAGCCACTAGAAGGCCACTCACTCCAAGTGTCACCTGCAGAGTCTTAGGGGTGAAGTCTGAGGGCTTAGGAGTGAAGAGCAAGAAGAGGAGCAGAAGGTAGGCTGTTTCTCTCCCAGTATATTTTTTCCAACCTTGGATTTGCTAGTCCACCTGAATGCAATTCTGAATGTAAGGCAGTTGTGGGTACACGTGTCTGGGCAGGCACAAGCTTCTAAGGATCATGCTTTCAAACACTGACTGGGCTTGCCAAAGTTGGGCGAGCGTGGCCTCATCTGCTCTGAGGATTATTGTCAGGCAGGAGGGGTTTACATTTTTAAACCCCAGATTTTTAACACATAAGAAAACACCTGGCTTCCTACCCTGTGAAATGAATGGCTTCAGTTGGCTTCCTTTTTTTTTTTTTTAAGGGTGATTAGATTTAGTGCCTTTTTTCTCTTCATCAACAAATGAGCAATGGATGTCTGGATAGATATCCATCTATGGGCCCCACTGTTAGGACTCCAAAGGCTCCCAGACTTGCCACCTTCTCGGGACCCCATGACTTATAGCACCTTTCTTCCTCGCTCCATCCCTTTAGCATTCGGTGCTGCCCCACTGAGACAGATGTACCAGCAGACCTTTTACTTGGAAGTTCCTAGGCTATTTAATTAGTCATTCATCCTACATATTCAAAGGGCATGTGTATGTGTGTCTGCGTTTTGCCCTTAGCCACACTGAGTGTTGTGCTTTGCGTGGGGGTTTTCTGTTTTGTTTTTTCCCATTTACACAAGGTCACACTCAGAGTTCTTCCTCCCTGAGAAGAGGTTGCACATTCATCACTTAATCTGCCTCCCATTTCCTTCAGTTGGGATCATTCAGCCCTTCCTGAGGTGTTACCATTTTTCCATTTCTTCTTTGCTCCCTCCTTTCTTTTAATAACTCTGGGAGACAGGGAGGTACCTTGTAAAGTTAATTTCCTCAGAAGCTTTCAAAGTAAAGGCATCTCTCAGCCCAGACACCACCACCCCTCTCCACCCCTCAGCAAGAACACACACCCTTCTGCGGGGCCTTAGTCACCCTGGGCTGTGCCCGCCGCCCAGGCCCCTCCATGGCCAGCTCTGTCTCAGGGGCACAGTGAACCGCTCTGTCTACTGACTCTTTGGCCTGGGTGTGGGGAGCCCAGTTGGGAAGAGCCTCCCCCTTTATTTTCCCTGCACCTTCCTCCCGTTTTTCACTTCCCAGCTGTGCTCCCCCTTCCCCTTCACTGCTTTCAGCTTCTCTCTGGTACTTTCAGATCTTGGGGGCTGGCTCTCTGCCTGTCCCGGGGATGGCATTTCCTCTTCAAAGGCCTGTGGCCACAGCCACCCAGCTCTAAGGAGCACACGAGGCTTTGGAATCGCTGTGGCTTTTGCTGCCTGCCTACTTGGAAGGCAGGGGCAGTTTTTTAAAACACCCCTTTGGTTTCTTGGGGTGAAGCTTTTCTCAATCCTGTTTTATTTATGTGAACACGATCTGTGGCTTTTGAATGTTTGCTTTTAAATGTTTGTGTTAATAATGGACTAAGCTGAAAGCGCTTCCTCTTACCGGAGAGAGGGCCCCGCACAGCTGGGGGCCAGGCTGCTCAGCTCGGGCGAAAACTGTCCCAAGAGGAACAAGTCGTCAGCCAAGGCAGTCTGGAGACTCTGAGAGAAATTCATTGAGACCTGCATGGGCAGCAGCGGTCAGAGCTGGGATCCTAGACTGGGCCACAGAGCTCAAGAAAAAATCCTTTGATTAATAGGGAAGACTGGACTGAAGGCAACTAGATTTTTGCAAATACATTTTTTAAATTGTGCATATATTTACCAAAACTGTGGTTTTCAAAAGCTTGGGTGTCTGATCTTTCCAGCCATATCCCCAGCCTTCTGAGTTACTCCTGGCAGTATTAAGAAATCCAGCGCTTAGCTGATTCCTAAACCATCTGTCTGTAGGTGAGCTGTCATCTGAAAGTGTAGCAGAGTTTCAGCCTATTGACATGCTTCCTGTGTGTGTTTCCCTTCCTTTCTTCTCTCTCCCTGATACCTAAGGGCACTGCAGATGGAAACAGAAATAAAGACCCAAAGGATCCACTGAATATACGATATTTCCATATTTAATGATTGGACATCCTAGTGCTGGTGTGAGGAAAGGAGGCAGGAGAGGGGCAAGTGGCACCAGAGAGGATAGTGTGGGGGGAGGAAGGTCCTCAGATTTGCCATGAAAACCGAGGAATAGAGTAGAAAGGGCTCAGGGCTGAGATATCACCAAGGGGTAGACCCACCATCCCACCAACAACAACCCATAGCCTGTGCATCCCTGTGTCCAGTGGCCCCAGAAACCTGTAAGCCCTTGAACCAAAGGTGGGAGACTTACCTGGACAGTCTGTGTGAGGATGTGGGCATGATGAGCAGCATGTCTCCCTCCAAACAAGATGGAACTGAACAGATTTAGTGGAGAATCCTTCTATGATCTGGGCCAAATGATGGGTCCACCAGCAGTGTTGCTTGAGTTAGTAACCTCCTTACATACAGGGGCCAGCTGGTGCTGGAGACTGAAAAAAACTGCAGCAGAAAAGAACTGATATGGGGCTCCACGGGAAATAGACAGTTCTTAAGGCAAACTATTCCAGGGTTCCTTTATTTAAGATATGAGTTCAATGTTGGGGGACCCATCTATTCAATCTACACCCTCTCCTTGGACATCATCTTCTAACTCCTTGGTTTAGTGACCACTGAATCTCTCTTCTGACCTTCAGACCTGACCTAACTGCTTACTTGACATGACAATCACACATGCACTCAGTGTAACACATGGCTAGTTCATTCTTTTCTCCACTTCCCCCTAACCAGCTCCCCTGGGTCATCACTATTCATTCAGTTGCTCACACCAGAAATATCAGAACTATCTTTTTCTCTTTCCTTTTCCCTAATACTCCAACCAGCTACATGATCCTATTCATTCAGCTTTCTAGATATCTCTTCATTCTGTCCACATCTCATTCTCTCTTTGGCCACCAAACTAGTCCAAGTTAACATCTTTTCTCATCCAGCTATTACATTGGTCCTCGGACTGGTCTCTTGGCTTCTGTTCTTATTGCCTCATAGTCCATTCTCTATGGACTTAAAGTACAAATTAAAATAATGTATCTAAAATACAATCTGATTGTATTTCTTGCCTGTCCAAAACCTTTAAGTATTTTATATTGCTTTTCAGATAAAATCCAAAGTCCAAATACCAGCCTTGCTTCCTCCTTCCAGCATCATCTGTTACTAGGACAGAGAACTTGTCTTTCCATTTCATTGCTATTTCTTCAGCACTTAGAACAATGTATAGCACAACATTGCTTTCTATAAGTAGTAGTTGGATCAATGAATGAATAAATAAATGAATACACAGAATTTCTATGTATTCAAGGATAACCAAGTAAAATGCAGCGTGAGAGAAAGCCAATATTATAACCTCTCAGGAAAAATTTTCTTATTCTAAGACTTCAGTGTATTTTTTGCTTTTGGCTGCACTAGGTCATCATTTGGTGCACAGGTTTTCTCTAGTTGCGATGCTTGGACTTCTCTGTTGAGGAGCACAGGCTCTGGAGCACTTCAGTAGTTACTGCACCCGGGCTCTCTAGTTGTATTGAGCAGGCTTAGTAGCTCCAAGGCATGTGGGATCTTGGTTCCCCCTCCAGGGATTGAACCCTCATTCCCTGCATTGGAAGGCAGATTCTTAACCACTGGACCACAAGGGAAGTCTTGACTTCAGTGTTTTGATCCCAGGGCTGGAATAGTAGAAAGTACTTGAGAAAGCATAGCACAAAATGCAATTTGAATAAGATGGTCTCTGTTATTCTGCCCCATGGGGTCCCCATTCTGGATATAAGCCCCTTGCTATGCTATCTGAAAGATTATCTATGAAGACTGTGGGAACTTAAAGGTTTACAAGGGGAAGAGAAGAAATGGCAGTTGGAAAGATTAGCGTAGGGGATGGTTTTGTTTGTTCTGTTTTGGTTTTGGCTGACTAGCATCCACTTCACTCCCTAACAATACCCCAGTTTTCTTTTCTGAAGAAGGATCTCTTCCTGTTGGATTCAGTCTACTGTGATTGTAATTAAGAGCCTGCCTTCCCTTGAGGCCCAAGTTAAGCCAATAGATGCTTTCTCCCTAGAAGTAGACTCTTGAGCACAGAGATCAAGAAATTTAAAACATTTGCTGTGTGGAGGAGACCTTCCAGCCATACCATGCCTGCTATGAGACCACCAAGGTGGTTCCTGGGGGCCAGTCATCCCGTTAATTAGCCCAATTGTGGGCTCTCAACCATTACAGAATAAACTTATTATCCATAATTTGGTCAGAGTTGTTTCTGTTGTTTGTAACTGCTAGCATGATAATGTTGGCACAAGGGAAAATTATCAAAATATAGTTCTGACATCTTCTAATGTTCTGGGCCAAAGCCATTATGTAAAGCCAAGAATAAACATCACATGCAATTTGACCTTGGGAGTACAATTATGACTGACTTTCCTAACACAGAAATGTGTAACATTCAAATGTGGATCTTCTTAAGCTGTGCTTAGTAGCTCAGTCATGTCCGACTCTTTGTGACCCTATGGACTGTAGCCTGCCAGGCTCCTCTGTCCATGGAGATTCTCCAGGCAAGAATACTGGAGTAGGTTGCCATTCCCTTCTCCAGGAGATCTTCCAACCCAGGGATTGAACTCAGGTCTCCTGCATTGCAGGTTGATTCTTTACCATCTGAGCCACCAGGGAAGCCCTCTTAGAGATCAGTAGCTTAAAATATCACACTTTGGGTTTGTCATCTGTCTCTAAAAGAAATACATTAAAACTACTCCTTCAACTTTGTCTTTCATTGTACCCATAGTAAAAGAGTAAAAGTGATCAAGTTTACTACTGGTCTGGTAAATACAAATTAAAATAAGTACCATGCTCTTGCCAATCATTTCTGCCAAAATTTAAAAAAAAAAAACGAAAAAGGAAAAAAAGCAGGCAATATCCATTGTTGACGAGAATGTGAACAAAGGGCATTCTTTCATAGTTAGTAGAAGTACAAAGTGGTCAGTCTTTCTGGAAGGCAGTTAGGCAGTGCCTATCAAAATTCAATACAGGCATACCCTTTGACCCAGCAGTTCTACTCTTAGAAATAAAAACAGTAATACAGGTATAAGAATGCTTAATGCAGCATTAATCTGTCCTATCAAAATATTAGAAACAACCTAAATGTTCCTTAATAAGTTGAATACATTTTGGTATAGTTTCATGATTCATTCAGTAGCCATTATAAAGAATGTGGTTGCTATGTATGTAACAGTAGTTCACGATATTTTACTGACTGCAAAAAGCAAGTTACAGAATAATGTGAAGAGAAAAATTCTTTAAAGAAAAAAAAGCTATACACAGACTTTATGAGCACATGTATGTGTATGTAAAGATGTCTGAACGCGTACAGAAAAGATCCAGATGTGTTCGCACTACAGTTAGTGGTGGCTACATTTGAAAAATGGGTAGGAGCATTGGAATGGGAGAAGAGAGGAAAAGAAAGGAAGTTTGATTTTACATTTTATATAGTTTGGTATATCTGAATTTTTATTGCCCTTCTCTTACTCTTGGGATTTAAAAAATTACTTTTTAATTTTCTAAAAACAAACAAAAAAAAGGAGTAAAACTGCTAACATGTAAATAAAATAATCAGACAGCAGGCAAAGTAACCTTTCCAGAGGTCAAGGGTGGGTTCTGACCCACTGGTCTGGACAACAGTCTGGTCTGTCCCAGGAGGTGGAAGCTGAGGGACTAAGCGTACCCAGGACACAACCAAGTTTCTGTAAGAAAACCACCGAGGCAGGCCAGAGGAGCTCCTCCTGGAAGCCTTTCCCAGGCTGGGTGGAAATCAACCCCTAAAAGAGCTGGAATTGCACAGCTGATTGTTTTCATTGGCTCTGCCCATCTTACCTTGAATACCTCCTCTTTTGTTCATGAACATTTAGTATGCCATCATGTTATAGCTGCAACAAGATTCCTGTCTATCTAATGAACTTAATGATACTGACGTAGGTGTCTAACAGACAGCAATTAGAACCTGTTCTGTTCATTGAGCTATCCTAACACCACCAGGTACCTGTTTTTCATGCTGCCTTGTTTGGGCAGAAAGTTTATTTATTTTTTTCTTGTATTCTACTTCATTCCAAAACACATGGTATGTGAACCACACTGTTTAAAAAAAAAAAAAAAAAACATAAAATGGGGAATGAAAGAAAAATAAGGATTAAAAACAAAGTTAATCCAATAATAAGGTGGACTTAAAGCTACATTTACCTAAACCTTTCTGTACTTATAAGTTAAGGGTGGGCCTTGGTTTGACTCTGAGTTTCCTAGTTGGCAGAGCGACATGGTAAGGTATAGGATCAAAGTAACAGTTTGGTTTTCCTAAGAAATGAAAGGAAAAAGATGTCTCAGCAAGCTTGAATGTATGCATAGCTGAGAAGAAAAGAATCCTGCCACAGTCTCATGGATTTTAGAGCTGAATCCTGAGTGATGGCAGTCAACTTACAGTTGTTTTCCAAGGCGACAGTAGTTTCCTTCCTTTATATGAAATAACTTAACTTGAGTCACTTGGTCCCCTTGCACTGTGGTCCCTCCTCTCCAGAGAGGAGTCCTTGTCCTTTCTCTCAAAGCCATAAGCTTGGGGAAGAAAGCTATTTTGTTCAAGTTATTCTTGATTACTTTGGAACTTCCTAAAGCTCCTGTCATGTGGTTCCAAGTTTAACCATAGTCACTTCAGACATGAGTTTGTTTCCACAGTGATGTATGTCAGCAACCACAGAGTGAGCTTCTTGTATTTTTATATCAATATGATACCCTTTGTTTATTTGTTCCTCAGAGGTTTCACTTTCGCTTATGTAATGGGCTAAGGCATTCTTCGGTCATTAACTCATGCTGGGATCTCCTTTGCCTTTGTATCTCTGATGCGTCATATTCCTGACACTTGACTCCCTTGGATCTCTGAGAGACAATGCTCTGAGTTAGTGGGAGGGAGGGGGTGGGCACCAGATGACATGATGACTTCTCCACCCTTCCCCACACAAGAACCGCCTGAGTTTGTCACTGAGTCGTGAACTCAGACTTTGACATCCCTCAAAAAGCACATTGCCTTAAAACTACAGCAGCTACCAAAATCATCAGGGTTACATGGGCCTGGAAGCCTGTAAGCTCCCATGCTGAGTTAAGCAATGGGCCCAAAAGAGTCTCCTAAACTCCAGAGCTCCATTGACCCTGCTTCCACAGAGTCTGTAGCTTAAAGTGGTCAGTCCCCCATGCATACCCCCATCCATACCTACACTATAGGAGGATCTTGAAGGAAACATAAGCTGCAAAATAGGAACACTCCTTGGCTTGGGGCTCATTTTCCTGAGCTCCTCCATATTTTCATATACAGCTATCTGCTCAGACGTCTGACAGGAATCTCAAGCTTAACATGCACAAAAAAGAACTCCTGTTTCATGTCCCCACCCCACTCCCACTCACATACTACTCTTCTCCATCTGGAAAATGGCACAGCTGTTCACCCAGCCACTCAATCCAAAAACTTAAGAATCATGCTTCATCCCGCCTCCCCTTTCCGTCACCTTTTATATCTACTCCAAATACCCTGTTTCTACTTCGAAAATATATCTGAGTCCCTCCACTTTTCTCCATACTCATGGCCATGATCCTAGTCCAAGTTGCTGTCATCTCTTGCCTGAATGACTGAAATCACTAACTAGGATCCCTGATCTATTCTTGCTACCACTACAATCTATTACCACACAGTATGCAGGGTGACAGAATACATTGTTCCTGTGCTTAAATCCCTCCAGTGACTTCGCGCTGCTCTCAAGGGGGAAAAATGCTGTTGCTCCTGCCCGTCTCTCCGATCACATCTCATACCACTTTTTGTGTCAGCTCTAGACACATTGACTTCTTTCTCTTCCTTAAAAATGCCAAGTTATTTCTCACTCAGGGCCTTTGCACTCGCTGTAATTCACTTGTAATGTCTTCACTTGACTTCTTATCATTGAACTCTCACTTCGTCAATGAAGTTATTCCCAGTCTCTCTCTTAAGTGACCGTTTCACTTTCTTCATAGCATTTCTTACAGTGTTAAAGTATCTTGAATATTAATTTGTTAACTTGTTTATTATTTGTTTTCTTCAAGCAGAACATAAGTTTAGTGAAGACAAGGATTTTGTCTGGTTTGTTCATAACTGTATCTTTAGTGAATATTTTTAAAATAAATAGGTGTATGAAGTAATGGACAAGCAAATTCCACAGCACGTGTGTCAATTCAGTGCAACATTTACTGGACATCTATGTGTCAGGCCCTTGCCAAAGTGCTTTAGATTAAAAAATTAAACAAGTCCTATTTCCTGCCCTTAACTCTGGAAGTCCTTCATTGGAAGAACTGATGTTGAAGCTGAAACTCCAATACTTTGGTGACCTGATGCAAAGAACTGACTCATTTGAAAAGACCCTGATGCTGAGAAAGATTGAAGGCAGGAGGAGAAGGGGACAACAGAGGATGAGATGGTTGGATGGAATCACTGACTCAATGGACATGAGTTTGAGTAAACTCCAGGAGTTGGTGATGGACAGGGAGGCCTGGCATGCTGCGGTCCATGGAGTTGCAAAGAGTTGGACACGACTGAGTGACTGAACTGAACTGAACTGTACCCTGGAAACTTTAGCCATTTTATCTAAATGCTGCCTTTCTCATATTCTTTTTCTTCCTGACTCCTTTAACATCTTATGTTTCACATTTCTTTGTCTCTCTAACTCTCCCTTTTTTTCCTGTATCCTGAGCAATTTCTTCAGATCTGTCTTCCAGTTCCCTAACTCTCCTTTTATCTGTATCTATTCTACTTTTATATATTCACCATATTTCTAACTTTAATAATTATGTATTTTTTGTTTCCAGAAGTAGTATTTGGTTCTTTCTCAATTCTTCCTGATCTTTTAGATTTTATTTATTCTTTTTCATGTTTTTGTTTCCCCCTTTTATTTATTTAAACATTTTAAGAAATTTATATTTCATATATGACAACTGTTATAATGTCTAGTTCTATGGTTTCCACTAGTTTTCACTCATGGTAACTTGTTTCCTAGTGGGATTTGTAATTTTAGATTGTAATCTCATGTTCAGTGGGGCTTTATCTGTTAGACTCCAGTGAGACCTTGGTGACTATCTCTCCAGTGAAGAGGCCAGGTGCTCTGGGAAGTTACCAATCTGAGACCAACTTAAACTAATTTTCAGCTATAGTTCCCAGACCATGTAGATAATACAAATTTAAACTCTAAATCTGTGATGGGGAAGTCTGTGATTTTAACATTTTATGAGCCCAGGCCAAGACAGACATTTCTTTTGTTTTTCTTCATGCAGATAGGGTTTTTTTTTCCCCCCTTAGTCTACCCTCGTGAGTCTCACTTTTATGCAGACATCTCACTCCAGCTTACCATCTTTTGAGGACACTATGCCTTGTCTTCTGTCCTCCATAAAACCCTGAAACCAAACCCCAAAGTCATGAGATAGTCAGATTTCCCAAAGCAACAGAGTTTCAGTAGCAGTTTACCTCTCTGAATTCCAGTCCCTCTTTGTGTGGGTGTGTGTGTCCATAAGGATTTCCCTAATTTACACAAGAGTTTGGCCATGCATTCAAAGTATATTTGTTGTATTTTACTTAGAACATCTGGGTGTTTTGTCTGCCTTATAGCAAGAAACACAATACTACCTTCCTTCAATGAGCATAGGAGAGAGATCTAGGAGACAGAAACATCCATTCATTCAACCATTGACATTTATTGAATGTGTTTTCTGTGCCAGACACTAATAACCACGTACACATAAGAATGTGCTAAGGCATGCCCACAGTGATGTGAGGATACAGAAGCAAAAGAGATCAATTCTGATGGGGGATCTGGGAAGGCTTTGCAGATAAAAAGGGATTGGAGCTGGATAATAACAACAATTCCTAATTTTTATCTAGTGCTTATTCTGTACTAGACACTGTGGCAAGTACTTCCCATGTATCTTATCCTTACAACAAAGCATAAAATTGGCACCATTCTTGTCATCCCAATTTTATAACCGAAGTACAGAGAATCTGAGTGATTTGCTCAGTCATACCAAAAGTAGTTAACATTGCCTGGATATGAATTCAAGAAGTTTGAGTCCTTTTACAAGGCTTTTAGCTATTACACTACATTGTGCCTGAACAGACAGGGATTGGGGGAGGGCATTCCATTCATACATTAAGAAAAATCACTCCAATCTCCTAGATTGTTGTGACAATTATCTGAGATACTGTAAGGACAAGCAGGTAGCACTCTGCATACCACACAATAAATACTCAATAAATGCCTACTCTCTTCCCTCTTTAACCCTATACCATCAACTTGTCCCTAAATTCCTTTAGGGATGGGGCCATCCTGTATATGAAGACATGTCCTGCCCCCAGAGAACCTAGTATTAATGATTGATCCCTTGATGGATTCATGTATTGAATCAATATTTTAGATAGTAGCTTTGGTACTTAGGTTTGTATTGGGTTTAGTTCTCAAAGCACTTTTATGTCTGTCAGCTCAACTTATCGGCACATCAATTCTTAGAGATAGGACAGACATCTAGCTTTAGTGACAAACGTGAATCCTACTGAGATGGGAATAGCTCAGTTTTGAGAAAAGGGTAAGTTCTAAGTATGTGCAACTGGATGAGAATGAATTAGAGGAGAAGATTGTGAGTGTGGTGTCTTAGAAGGAGATGATGGCAGGAGGCCAGGTTTTTATTCCCAAATGATATCTTTAGTTTCAACTCTGTCATCAGCCATCTGTGAGAACTTAGATAAGGTGTCCCATCTCTCAGGGTTGGCTGCCTCCTCCTTCAGCCATCACTCAGCACCTGAATACGGATTTCCCTATCACACTCATGGTTGGTGTCCCTCATGAGACTGCAGGCTCCATGAGAGCAAAGACTCCTGACTCACTTGTAACTCCAGCATCTAACACATGTCTGACACACAGAAGGGGATCAAATAGCTAGTAAATGAATGATGAACAAGTGATCTGGATAAAAAGGAAAAAAGAAAAGAGGAGCAACAAGGCCACTGTCAGATTCAGACCTAAGGTACCAAAGAGGAAGCAAGCAGAAAACAATGAGAAAGCTGAGCCAGAGAGACCATCCTGCCCATTTAATAAGCTGGACACAGTCATGTCTGATTATGAAGCACGTTAAGAGTCAAGGGGCTCAACATTCGAATCATAGGAGTCCCAGAAGAAGAAGACAAAAAGAAAGGCCATGAGAAGATACTCGAGGAGATAATAGCTGAAAACTTCCCTAAAATGGGGAAGGAAATAGCCACCCAAGTCCAAGAAACCCAGAGAGTCCCAAACAGGATAAACCCAAGGCGAAACACCCCAAGACACATATTAATCAAATTAACAAAGATCAAACACAAAGAACAAATATTAAAAGCAGCAAGGGAGAAACAACAAATAAAACACAAAGGCATTCCCATAAGGATAACAGCTGATCTATCAATAGAAACCCTTCAGGCCAGAAGGGAATGGCAGGACATAAAGTAATGAAAGAGAATAACCTACAACCTAGATTACTGCACCCAGCAAGGATCTCATTCAGATATGAAGGAGAATTCAAAAGCTTTACAGACAAGCAAAAGCTGAGAGAATTCAGCACCACCAAATCAGCTCTTCAACAAATGCTAAAGGATCTTCTCTAGACAGGAAACACAGAAAGGTTGTATAAACATGAACCCAAAACAACAAAGTAAATGGCAACGGGACCATACCTATCAGTAATTACCTTAAATGTAAATGGGTTGAATGCCCCAACCAAAAGACAAAGACTGGCTGAATGGATACAAAAACAAGACCCCTATATATGCTGTCTACAAGAGACCCACCTCAAAACAAGGGAAACATACAGACTAAAAGTGAAGGGCTGGAAAAAAATATTTCGTGCAAATGGAGACCGAAAGAAAGCAGGAGTCGCAATACTCATATCAGATAAAGTAGACTTTCAAATAAAGGCTGTGAAAAGAGACAAAGAAGGACACTACATAATGATCAAAGGATCAATCCAAGAAGAAGATGTAACAATTATAAATATATATGCACCCAACATAGGAGCACCACAATATGTAAGGCAAACGCTAACGAGTATGAAAGAGGAAATTAATAGTAACACAATAATAGTGGGAGACTTTAATACCCCACTCACAACCATGGATAGATCAACTAAACAGAAAATTAACAAGGAAACACAAACTTTAAATGACACAATGGACCAGCTAGACCTAATTGATATTTATAGGACATTTCACCCCAAAACAATCAACTTCACCTTTTTCTCAAGTGTACATGGAATCCTCTCCAGAATGGATCACATCCTGGGCCATAAATCTAGTCTTGGTAAATTCAAAAAAATTGAAATCATTCCAGTCATGTTTTCTGACCAGAGTGCAGTAAGATTAGATCTCAATTACAGGAAAAAAATTGTTAAAAACTCAAATATATGGAGGCTAAATAACACGCTTCTGAATAACCAACAAATCATAGAAGAAATCAAAAAAGAAATCAAAATATGCATAGAAATGAATGAAAATGAAAACACAACAACCCAAAACCTATGGGACACTGTAAAAGCAGTGCTAAGGGGAAGATTCATAGCATTACAGGCTTACCTCAAGAAACAAGAAAAAAGTCAAATAAATAACCTAACTCTACACCTAAAGCAACTAGAGAAGGAAGAAATGAAGAACCCCAGGGTTAGTAGAAGGAAAGAAATCCCTTGCATTCCTATACACTAACAATGAGAAAACAGAAAGAGAAATTAAGGAAACAATACCATTCACCATTGCAACAAAAAGAAAAAAATACTTAGGAGTATATCTACCTAAAGAAACAAAAGACCTATACATAGAAAACTATAAAACACTGATGAAAGAAATCAAAGAGGACACAAACAGATGGAGAAATATACCGTGTTCATGGATTGGAAGAATCAATATTGTCAAAATGGCTATACTACCCAAAGCAATCTATAGATTCAATGCACTCCCTATCAAGCTACCAATGGTATTTTTCACAGAACTAGAACAAATAATTTCACAATTCGTATGGGAATTCAAAAAACCTCAAATAGCCAAAGTAATCTTGAGAAAGAAGAATGGAACTGGAGGAATCAACCTGCCTGACTTCAGACTCTACTACAAAGCCAGTCATCAAGACAGTATGGTACTGGCACAAAGACAGAAATATAGATCAATGGAACAGAATAGAAAGCCCAGAGATAAATCCATGAACCTATGGACACCTTATCTTCGACAAAGGAGGCAAGGATATACAATGGAAAAAAGACAACCTCTTTAACAAGTGATGCTGAGAAAACTGGTCAACAACTTGTAAAAGAATGAAACTAGAACACCTTCTAACACCACACACAAAAGCCCAGCACAGGGATGGAACCAAAGTCCGAGATCGAAGTCCAGCCTCTGTACTGACCTGAACATCTACATGAATTTCCGTGTGCACTTCTGGAGGCGGCTGGTCCTTCTTCCTCGTCCTGTTAATTTCCTTTTCTTCTCCCTTGCCCAGGTCTTCAGCAGACCTGCCACAAACCAAGAAGCCACCAGCTGCCAGGAAACAGTCCTTTCTCTTGTCTGGAGCATAGCAATACAAGATTAGATTTGGCACAAAGAACAGGATGACTAGATCAGCAAATTAACCCAAAACTTACAAAGACAAGATGTGCTTAACCACCATTACAAAGGGATGTCATGGTTTCTTTCCACTTGGTTAGATGGCTTACATTAAAACCCAACAGATGTTGGGTGCAGGTAGTGTCTTTGGGGCCAACAGGACGGGGATCTAATTACACAACCCAGGAGGGAATCAGCTAGCAGCTGCAGCTCATCTCAGGTCTGAAGTGTCTCCTCACCCAACTGTGAAAATGACCTAATTGTGTACAGACAATAGCAATTGTACAGGAAAAATAATACAGCAATGCAAATATTCAAACCAAATTGGAAAAGCAAAGCAAGAAGGAGCCAGAAAACATTAGATCATTGAAACTGCAACCTGGCCAAGACAGCATCTGGGTGTGCATCCTCTGTCCAGCTTTTGTTCACATACCATCTCTAATGCTTCTTTGCATTTATAGAATCATGACTCGGTATTTGCACAAAACCTTTTGTGTGGCTGCATTCTAAAGAACAAGATTTTCTCACAGTGTCCCTCCAGCAGGGGCAGAGAATTCCCCCAGTGGAATGCTTTAATAGGCTTCCAGGTCAAAATGAGCCTTTCTCAGTCTGAAGAGATGGGCGGAGGAGTGATGCACCTTTGGCCAGCGTATATGTTTTAATTGTGTGGCCAGGGCAGGCGGTGCTCACTTTCCTTCCTCACTGGGTCATTTCCACTTTAGTTCTGAAAACAAAAAACAATTGATTAAATAAAGAACTGAACTTTGGATCCCTCTTTGGATCCGGACAAGAAGTGGGGGGTGTTCCCACTCTTCTCCTCCTCCCCCACCATATCCTAAAGCTGGTTCAAGACCACCCGAGAGTCTGTGTCTCTCCTGGCACAGTCTTATGAGTGTCTTTTTGGAGTGGCCCTCTACCCTCTTCTCGGATGGCATAGGAGACACGACTGAGCACACACTTACCCCCTTCTGGGGCTTCACTAGTGGCTTCCCTAGGTCACTCTCTCCTGCCTGTCAAAGCAGGAAACATTGGTTCCATCCCTGCGCTGGGAAGATCCCCTGGAGAAAGAAATGGCAACCCATTCAGTATTTTTGCCTGGGAAATCCCATGTACAGAGTAGCCTGGTGGGCTATATATGTCTGACTCGCAAAGGAGTCAGACACCACTGCGCCAGTAACCAACCAACCAACACCCTCCTCTATGGGGAAATCACTGCTGGACAGGCTCTGAAGTCTGAAGCTCTGGACAGAACCCGCTCTGTCACTGCAGGACCTGGGGGCAGAACAGACTACCTCTGAAAGCTCTGGATCTCTCATGAGTTAAATGAGAATAAACAGTATTATCTGCCTCCCCTGTTTTGTCAGGCTGAAATGCTATAAAGGGCTTCTCAGAGTGCCTGGCACCTAGCAAGTATTTCAGAAATGGGAGGTTTTCTTGTTATCATCACTCGGATGTTCTTCAACCTACCCACCCCCACCCCCTCCCACCCCCTCAGCAGTCAACTGGATACCTCAGCACAAGCTCAGTGAGGAAGCAGCCAAGGACATTCAGGTTTTAGCACCTGCTCATAATAAGTCTCTCCGGTTCATGAGAAGGAAACAGAGAATAGTATTTACTCAGTGACAGCCACCCCCATCCCCCATCAGCAAGTGCGTGCTGGGCCTTTCCCCATGGAAACGAGAACAAACCACCGCATAAACCCGTTGCCTAGTTTGTTTGGGATTGTCTTCACTTCGGTAGTGTCTCCATTTGTCAAGACATAGAAAGTCTTAAACAGCTGGGGCTCTGGGAGGAGGGAGAAGCAGAGGAGAGAAGCAGGGACCTCAGCCAGACAAACCCGCCTTTACCTGCATCACTCAGCGCAGCCGATGCCTCCGCCCCAGCGCTCCCCAGGAGGCGCACCCAGGACTGCTCCGGGAAGCATCACGACAGCCGGCGCGAAGGGGCGCGAATTACCTTCCTTGGCGCCCTAGGAGTCGGGAGCCAAGCGAAATAGAGTAAAAGAAAAAAAAAGTCCTGTATTCAAATCCCTTCGCTCCACCTTCCCAGCCGAGGCGGCTTGGGCGAGTTCATATGGTCCGTGAGGCTGGAGGATTTCGTTTGTGAACGTGGCTCATGGCAACACCGCTTGGGAGGTTCGTGGGGAGGATGAAATGGGACCGGCCGGCGCCATGCCCGGGGGGTGCAGAGGCAGAGCGGCAACGGAAGGATGTGCCCGCATTCCCGGTCCCTCCCCTAGGGCCACCCGCTTTCCTGCGGGTCGGGTGGCGCCCGGCCTCCCCCGGGGACCTGACCCGGCTCGTCTTGCGAGCCGCTCTCGGGTTCCAACAGGCCGGGGCCGCGGCCCCCGCCGCTCCGCGTGCGTCAAGCGCCGGTGGCCAGGGCTCCCGAGCCGGGAGTGGCGCGCGCGCGCGCAGCGGGCAGGGGCCATTGTCCTGCTGGAGGCCCGCGTCGCCCTGGCGGCTCCTTGGTCACCGAAGTGGAGCTCTGCTTAGTCACAACTGGTACAACCCAGTTTCTGATGTTCTCAGACTCTTGCCTGCAAAGAAAAGAAGAAAATACTTAAAGAGAAGAGCTCTCGTTTATGTTTGTATTTGTTGCCATGGGGTTCAGTTCAACTGTATACAGATGTAGGGTTTTTTGTTGTTTTTGTTTTGTTTTTTTTAATTTAAAAATAAAAACTTTTCAAGCTGTGTACTGCAGTGGACAAAGATTACACCATGTTTGTGTTGTAATGTTGCTATGGAAGTGCATATGGTTTTATTTGGTAAAAATTTGCAGAGAAATCGAAGGAAGTCATATGTATGCTTGACAAACACGAAGTTTCAGAAGACAGGATTCCAAACACATTAGAATTAAGAAGGCTTCTGACAATAACTTGAAATCTGGAACTGGAGTGTATGGCTGCTGCTTTACCAGCAGGGACTCTGACCCAGGAAGCAAAAGTTTTAGAGTCCAAGAGTCAATGATTTGACCAGCTCTGCCGCTTACTTAACTGTGTGAGTTAAGTAGGTGAGTTACTAAGCCTTGGCCGACCTCTTCTTTCCTCATCTCTGTATCAGGGAGCCATTACTCCCACCTTGCGTTGCTGATATTGAGAGGAAATAAGATAACAGGTCTTGAGCTCTGTACACAATAACTGTTCAATAAATAAATAGCAGTCCTCCTGGGTGGCTCAAATAGTAAAGAATCTGCCTGCAATGCAGGAGACTCAGGTTCAATCCCAGGGTCAGGAAGATCCCCTGGAGGAGGGCATGGCAACCCACTCCAGTTTTCTGGCCTGGAGAGTCCCATGGGCAGAGAAGCCTTGTGGGCCACTGTCCATGCAGTCACAAAGAGTCAGACACAACTGAGCGACTGCCATTAGTGCTACTTTTCAAAGCCATCCTTGTGGAGTGGTGAGAGAAATCCCATTAAGCTCAAAGGGTGTGGGCTCATTCGTCAAACTGTCTTTGGGGTTTTGAGGTTTGGAGCATTTCGGGAGCGCCAAGGAGGTTCAGTGCTGGCCAGCCTTGGTTTTGTGGACAGTTGTCATCGGATGGGACCATCACTGAAAAGTATAGACTTCAGCTGCCAAAGATGACCTGCTACAAACAACTAGGGTGCGTAATTGAGGCAAGTTGGTGGCACTTACCAGGAGCGGCCTCCCAGCATCTGGCTCCTATCAGTCCACCCATTCTGTTTTATCAGCAGTGGTCTAGAACTGCACAGACTCCAGCACCTCTAAGAGAAGAGAAAAATCTGTCTCCAAAGCATTCACACCTAAACCCTTTGGAGGGCTGGGTAATGATTATAATGAAAACGTTTAAAAATCTTCATTTAAATCTTCCAGTTAATTCACGTAGATTGAAATCTGCCAGGGGAGTACTCTGCATACACATTTTGTATGGCTTGCAATTTGAAAGAGTCACAGACTTGCTGGAATGCTGTCTCCCCGCCCGCCCCCCCCGCCCCCCCCCCACCCCCCGCCGCCCCGCACCCCCGCCCAGTACACACAGTAGAGGTTGGCAAAACACTCGGAGAGCTTCTGCTAACCTTGATCAAGTTACTAGATCTATCTGGGGTTCTGTTTTCTGATCTGGAAAATGAAGGTTCTGGATTAGGTGATTTCTGAGGTCCTACTAGACTTAAATGACTATGACTGTCATTCTTCTACCTTGAATAAAATACAAGAGGTCTCCCAGTATTGTAGCTGTTTTAGCTAACCTACATTAGAAAACAATGAGAAAAAACTCTATATCCTCTCTCAACTTGGCATTCTAATTACTCAGTCCCTTGAGGGGCCCCCCAAAATAAGCATCTAAAATATACCGGCTTACCCATGCCTTTCATAGGCAAGCCCTTCTTCCTTGTCCCAATTCAGGAACTCCACCATTGGACAAATGTTCCTCATCCTGCCAGGGGTGATTGAATGGACTTTATGTTTGCTCTTTCAACACCTTCGTTACTTTTTAAAAACTAGTCACTTTTAAAAAACTAATAAACAGTGAAAAAGAGGAGGGGGACCTAACCAATTTTGTTTTTAAACTACAAGTCATATAACTTTGTGTATAATTCAAAGGAATTTTTTTTTCCTGAAAAAATTAAAGGACAAATGTTCATTCATTCAATCTACATAATAAAATGCTCAAGGTGTGTATTTAGTGATTATATTATATAAATCTCCATGTGTGTGTGTGTGTGTGTGTGTGTGTGTGTATGCTCATCATGTCCAACTCTTTGTGACCCTTTGGACTGTAGCCCACCAGGCTCCTCTGTGCATGTGATTTTCCTGGCAAGAATACAGGAGTGGGTTGCCATTTCCTCCTCCAGAGGATATTCCCAACCCAGGGATCAAACCCAAGTCTCCTGCAGTTCCTGCATTGCAGGAGGATTCTTTACCCACTGAGCCATCAGGGATACCTTCTATTAATATATACATATATATATGTTTATATATATATATATAATATATATATATATATATATACACACACACACACACACACACACATATATATTGCTAGAACCCTAAACTTGAAAAAAATGTCTGCCAAATGGCTAATGGTACTAGTCCCCTCATTAGTACAATAGATACTGCCTCTTACATTGAGAACATGGGACATCAGCGGAGTTAGCTGGCTGATGATGTCAACTGTGTATCTAATGCTAGGGTTACTAATGACACAAAACCCATAACTTTTCCCTTTCCTTCTGCCCCTGACTATTTTGATCTTGGGTTACACATTGGCTGAGGTGTGGCAATGAAAGCCAGATCACCTTGATGCTGGTCATAGCTGTGCCATTACCTAGTTCTGTGACCTGGGACAAGTTTTTACCCTTTCTGGGCCTAGGTTTCCTCATCTCTAAAGCAGAGGACTAGGGCTTGGGTCATCTCTAAGATACCTTCTGGCACAAACAGTCAATGATTCGACTATCTTCCAGCTTGGAGAGGTTATCTGCTGCCAGCTACTGTTGGTTCTGAGAACTTCTGTTCACAGGAGACTGATTCTCAGATCCTATCAGCTTGAAAAGCCCTTGGCCCTTGCACTTCATACAGCTCTTCCAGGAATCAAGACTGAAGCTTTTGCTCACACTTGGGTTCAAAGCTGCAGAGTTAATTAGAACCTCCTCACATTTTGAGAGTAATACAAGAACTATATCCCTTCCCAGGACTGGTAGGTCATATTCCCTGCCTGTTTGTTCTGTCACCTGATGTTTGCTTATCTTCTGTTCAATCATTGGGATGAAGATTCCATTTTCTTTTTTTTTTTTTTTTTGCCTTCTTCAGATTCCAGCTAGTTGAGCTTGTGGACCGCTATGAAAACCTTCCCTGTGGGCATTTCTCATCTCCATTCTCTTTTTAAAGAAGTTTCCAGAAAGGACTGTGATATAATTTCGTGGAATAGATCTAGACAGGGTTGTATTTATCCAGGAGTGGCCTCCACAGGCTCCTGGTGATACAAACTGAGAGATGGCAATGGCCTTGGCAGACCTTCCCCATCCCTGATTAGCAGTAGGAGTACATGGTCTCCCCCTGTATCCTTTCCCTTTGTCTGCAGTGGGTATCAGACACCTATCAAAAGAAGCCTGGTTGAAAAGCCACTAGAAAGTTATACACCTTGTGCAATACTCTACTACTCATCAAAGAAAACCTTTATAAAGCACTTAAATGGGATATTCTTTCTGAACTTGGAAAAGATTTATTTTCAACTTCTCCCACAAGCTCTATTCTTATGCTTATCCTTCCTTCCTTTTCTCTCTTTTCACATCCTAACTGAAAGCTAGGAGATGATTTTTGGATTGTCTTGAGTTTTCTGTGAATTTTTTTTGCTGCTAAAATAACTGAATGAGGTCATGACCATTTTAGAAGGATACCCAGCAGCCACTATAATTATTTGTTACAAGCTGACAGGTATATAGAGAAGAGGTCTTTTGGAGACTGTGCAACAAAGCCTTGCAAGAGAAGGCCTATGTGGGAAGAAGGAATGCATTCAACCCAGGCAAGAAGCACAGTATTTTTCTGGTAAAACAGAGTCTGCCACAGGGCACAGCTTTGCCTCCCCTTCTTCTGCTGGACCCAGTGCGGGCAGCATGTGGTGCTTGGGAAAGGCCTTTCTGGAAGGGCAAACCACAAGAATGCAGTCCTGCATGTTGCCTCCTGAACCAATCAGGGCAGCGATGATTGGCCCTACATGAAAGTGCTGATTGGTCCTGACGAATAACAACTCATATCTGGAAATAGATACTGCTGTCATTGCCAGGCTAGGGGTGGGGGAGAGGTTGGGGACAGATTTGCCAGTTGGGGATTTCAAGTTCATACGTGGCCAACTCAGGTTGGACAGTGTGTCCAGCCTTGCCCTGTCGGTACCTTGTTCCTGCCCTGTATATACAATTTCTTTGCCAAACTGGTATTTTGTCCTGAGTCTTAGGGCACAAGAGAGAAAACAAACAGATGGAATACATTAACTCCATCTCTTTTCTTAGGCCCTTTGCCGGTATTAGTTAAAGCTGCTCTGCTCTTTACTTGGAAGTAGTTTTGACTCCACTTTCGAAGTAACATTTGCAAGGGGAATGCAGATCAGTGCTTTGTCATGATTTCTCATGTACAGGGAATTTGAGATTTGAGTTCCTGGCGGAGTGAATGAGGGCTCCAAAAGCTTGTCTTACTGAGCCATGGCTGTAAAGATGCTGATCAGAAAGGAAGGCTGCTGCTCCTCCTTCCCCTCTGCTCATGCCCACATAAGCCCTCTCAACACCAGGCTGCTGGTTTTCATCACGAGCTGCATCTGGTGGTGAATTTCGGCTATCTGGGAACTCTTTCAGGCATTTACCATGCCATTTAGAGAAAGGCCAGTGTTGTGAGGCTGAGACTGAGCGAAACATCAAACAGGCAGGGATGGTCTCATCGGCAGCAGCAAGGGCCTTAATTTATTCAGAGATTTGTTAAATATTGGCTGAAAGTCAGTGACTGATGGATTTCATCAGCATAGTGGTGAACAAAACGAGCCCTTCACCAGAGGATATGCAGTAGAATTTTTTTGTAAAAATTACATAAACTGGCAAACCTGATCTAGTCTGTTAAGATGTCAGGAGAGTGACTACCCTTGAAGAGGGGATGGGCCGTGCCTGAAGAGGAACAGAGAGAGACTTGGAGGGACTGATAATGTTACGTTTCTCGATCAGGGTCCTAGTTATATGGATATGTTCAGCTTGTGAACACTTATTCAGCTGGACTTTTATAGTATATGCACTTCCCTTTATGTATACTATATTTCAGTTTAAAAAAGTTACTGAGAGGCCATTCTATGTATAGAGACATGGAATAATCTCCAAATTAAATGGGAAATGCAAGAGACAGAAGAGTATGTTGAATATGCAATGACTGGTATAAAAAATAGATGTGGGCATATAATTGTATATGCATAGAGCATCTCTGGGTCCTGAGAAGAATGATTGCCCCAGGGGTGCCTGGAGACAGAGGTGGGAGAAGAACTTGCTTTTTATTCTATGTCCTTTTGTACCTTTTGAATTTCATATCGTGTGCTCAAATATTTTATTCAATAAAATTACTCATTAAAATATTAGTTAAAGAAGACATTGTGCAAAGTGAAATAAGCTACAGAAGGACATATACTGTGTGAGTCCACTTACATGAGGTACCTTGTTGTTGTTTAGTTGCTAAGGTGTGTCTGAAGCCATGGACTGTAGCCTCTAGGCTCCTCTGTCCATGAGATTTCCCAGGCAAGAATACTGGGATGGGTTGCCATTTCCTTCTCAAGGGGATCTTCCTGATCCAGGAATCAAACTGGCATCTCCTGCCTGGCAGGTGGATTCTTTACCACTGAGCCACCTGGGAAGCCCTAGAGGTACCAGGAGTATTCAAATTCATGGAGACAGAAAATATAATGGTGTTTGCCAGGGGCTGGAAGGAAGAGGGGATGGAGAGTTTTTGTTGAATAAGTGGGTGCAGAGTTTCAGCTTAGGAAGATGACAAACGTTCCTGAGATGGATGGTGTTGGTTGCACAACATGGGAATGTACCTAATGCCACTGAACTGTACACTTAAAAATGGTTAAAATGGTAAGTTTTGTTATGTATATTTTGTCACAATAAAATGTTTGCTAAGGCTAAAGTCATTATAAGATTAAGGGAAATGTATATGTGCTAGCTCTGCCATTTACAAGTTGTGTCACCTGAGGATGTCAGTTAACCTCCCTGTGTCCCCATTTCTTTGTTTCCTCATCTGTGAAGTGGGGTAGTATTAGTACCTATCTTATGGGATTGTTGTAAGAATTAAATGAAAACGTACATCAAAGCTTAGAATAGGCCTTGGAACAAATGTGCTCAAGAAATGTTACTTATTATCATTTTTTCAGACCCCTAGCTATAATACCACTGCATTTATATTTTGTGAAAAGAATCTATACACTTGTATGAGAGTGTTTGTGTGTGTGTGTGTGTGTGTGCAACTAATGTACTCACTCATGCATCCATCATATATTTATCAAATACCTTCTGTGCATCAGACATTGTGCTACAGGCTGGGCAGACAGTGATGAGCCTGGATTATTGGGGTAGAGAATGGTGGTGACAATGAGGCTCCTGTTTAAATAGAGATGTTTCAGGCTGCCTCTCTGAGCCGGTGACAGTCCTGAAGGGGCTAGCCACAAAAACTAGGGGAGCTTTCCTGACAAAAGAAGCATAATGCTGCAAGATCCCAAGTTTGAAGGCTCTTTGTGCATGAGTTAAGAAGAGTAGTGTGAGAGGTGGCTGGAATGTACATAGAAAATTCTAAAAAGATAGGGAAGGAACTGTTCAGAGTGGTTACTGCTAGGTAGTGGGACTCAGGAAGGTGTGGGGAGGAGAGTATATAGTGGAGAAAAGGAATTTCACTTTTTACCTCATTCCCTTCTACACAGTTTGAATTACTTGACATAATCTAATTAATAGGGGAGAAAGCTGGTTAATAAAAAATTGAGGAATTCTTATGATTAATAGTAAGGAATCTAATGACCTTTCCTTCTTTCAAAAACCACCTCAACTCTCCTCTCAGTTACTTTCCATGCATCAAGAGAGTAATGTCATTGGTCTAAAGTGGCTTTCTCCTCCTATAGTATTCAGCCATCTGTTTTTGAGCCACTAATAATTTTTTTCAGTTCCTTCAGTGAAACCCTTTAATCATCTCTGCCTCTGGGACTATTTTTACTTTTTTTTTTAAAAGACCTTTCAAATTCATGTAGGATTCTTACTGTGTGGTCACTGCAATGGCAGATGCACCCAGAGGCAGGTGCTCAAACTTTTGGCCACTTGAAGCAGGAGGGGAGGGGGTATAAGGACAGAGGGGCTGAGGGAGCAGGAAGAAATAAAGCAGTAGGCCTGCCAAATGAATTCCAGAGGCTCTCTGGGGCTGCATGCGTCCCTTTCTGTAGCTCTGCCAGGGTGCTCAGCACCTTGTCTAAGTTGAGCAGGAGTGAGAGTTTCTCTGTAGATTGAGTGTTCAGAAAGGCAGAAAGGTTTGCCTTAGCCAAGCAGAATTCCAGCAGTGCTAAGACCGCTTAGACTCAAACCTGTGAGTCAAGATAACTGACTATGTGTTCCAGGATGGATCTCAAAACAGCCCGAGGCAGTGGTGTGGACGGGAGTTTTGATCTGGAAGTCTCCTGGCATCCTCCATCCTCTAAAGTGAGCCGGAGTCAGAAAGGAGGAAAACAGAGCATTTGATCCATTCTTGGCCGCCCTGTCTTGCTGATAATGTCATCGGCTACATGGCAACAGGAGAAATAAGGTGAATAATACCAATTTGGAAACTTGCACTGGGCTCTTTGTCTGCTCAGCCCAAGACCTAAATGTCTCTTCTGTGTCCCTTTTGTTTCTTCTCTGGATGTTTTGATACCTATTTCCCATCCAGAAGAAGTACTTTAGTTACAACTTTGTCTTTGGATGTCCGGTCAGAGGCAGACACTTGAATTTCTTCTCTTGGCACTGCCCTTCCCACTGTGTGCTACTTCCCAACTCCTCCTCAGCCAGAGCACTCCAGACACTGGAGGGGGAGGTTCTCCTTTCAGGTGTAACCCATGCAGTCTTATTCCAGGAAGACTCCCTCTCTCCCCATCACTCTGTGTTTAGAAAACTCACTCTTTGCCAACTATGAGTAATGATATTAGTAATAAGCTAGTATTTACTGAGTGTTTATTATGTATCAGGCAGTATTCTGAGTGTTTTACATGGATTAACTCATTTCATCTTTATCATGCCTCTCTCCAGTGCAGGTTTGCATGCTAAGTCGCTCCAGTCGTGTCCAACTCTTTGAGACCCTATGGACCGTAGCCTTCCAGGCTCCTCTGTCTACAGGATTCTCCAGGCAAGAATACTGGAGTGGGTTGCCATGCCCTCCTCCAGAGGATCTTTTCAACCCAGCGATTGAACCCACATCTCCTGCATTGCAGGTGGTCTCTTTACTGACTGAGCCACCAGGGAAGCCTGACGCTCTACAGTAGGTGAAGAGAGGCTGTTGAGGAAACTAAGGCTGGAGAGGCTGGCTTCCTCAGCTTTCCTTTCTACTGGGGTCTCTTGCTCCGAGTCAGCCAGCAGTTCTCTGCACACATCGGCAGCCCCTGCCAAAGGGGCCTGGCTCTTGGTGAATAATCTCTCCTTGATCTCCTTCACTCCTCATGTACTTTCACATCCTGAGCAAAAAAATGTGGCCCTGGATTCCTCCTGCCAGCTCCATCTGTGAGGCATGTGAGCCGATGTTTGAATAAGAATGACTAAAGGGGAAAGCGGTTTTATGAACTTCAGACTGTGAACTCAAGGAAGAGAGTGAGTCAGGCCTCCACATTCTTGAAATACTTTCAGGAGGCTCAGTGACTTCAGACAATAAGAACCTGAGGCAGAGCTCTCCGGACCTCCTTAGGAGGCCTCCCACGCGGAAGAATGCCTGGGCGGCCCCTGAGCACCTGGTTCCTGTAGGCCGTGCTGCGTGGGACTGAAGGCTGCGGCCAGGCAGAGGAGCCCCTGACTACCAAGGGCCGCTGTGCCTCCGCCCAGGCTATATCCTCAGCCTAGAACGCCTTCCCCTAATTCCTTGTCCGCCTGCCTTCCGGGGCTCAGAGGCTGTGTCTCCTCCTTGGGCTGCTCCAGCCAGAAGCAGAGACTCTGTGCCCTGCCTCCACAGGGCTTTGTGTGGGCTTCTCTCACCCCCAAACCCTGGGCTCCTAGAGAAACGTGCTGGCTTACACCTTACACAATACACTCCTTACACCTATTGAAGTTGGTAACAGCTCCGGGGTGGAGGGAAAATCCTGTTCTGGGAGGCGGGAGATGTGGGTTCTGGTCCCATCTCTGGCCTTGGCTATGCTGCGTAAGCTCCCATTCCTGGGGAATTAAAATGATTTTTTATATGCATTACCATCTGTAAAATGGATAGCTAATGGGAAGTTGCTATACAATACAGGGAGCTCAGCCTGGTGCTCTGTGACAGCCTAGAGGTGCGGGAGGGAGTTTCAAGAGGGAGGGGACACATGTATACTCTTATGGCTGATTCACGTTGTTGTATGATAGAAATCAACACAACATTGGAAAGCAATTATCCTCCAATTAAAAATAAATTTAAAAAGAAAAAGGGAAAAAAGAAAAGGTGCATGAGGAAATTTTAAAGGGTGGTGGGTATTTTTATTATCTTGATTGTGGTGATGGTTTCATGCGTGTATGTACATTTGTAATATGTGTAGCTTCCTATATTTCAATCATACCTCAGTAAAGCTATTTAAGAAATACTGCAAAAAAAAAAAAAAAATTTGTTTTGATCTGCCTCTCCCACAGATGTGACCTCCCAAAGGTAAGGGACATAGACTCCAAGACACTGGTCTCAGTAAGGAGTAGCACACCTACATTAAAATAAGTTTAAATAATCATGGATGAATCTTTCTCCCAGTCTCGCACCTCCATCACCCCTTTCCTTACCAACTTTAGCCCCATAGGCCGACTGGTGCCTCCATCCACAAAAGGAGAGGATCATCCACCAAATCAAAAAAAGATGATTTTTCGTGCATGTATTGCAGGGCCACAGTGAATCAGAGGCTGCATCCGGCTGAGTTCTGGCACCACAAGGGTGAATGGTGAAGAATGACTCTCACTCCAGATGAACCTCACATTACCGCAGGAATCCTTCCCAGATCCTTGAGCAAGGAAAGAATGAAAGGTTGTACTCAGGGCCCACTTTGTAGATGGAAAAGCTGAGAGCAGAATCACAGACAAGAGAATTCTCCAACAACTGCAATCACTTTCCAAAATGAGTAGTAAGTGAAGGATGGAATGAGGACACGAGACTAACTAGGCTGTGAGTTATTGGTCTGAAGGCCAAAATTTAGTGTGCCAGTGCCTAGACTCTCTGGGAAAAGTGCTTTCCATGGTCCACCCAATACACCGGTTAAAGCTATTGAAATCAGCAACAGCACCCAGTGCCAAGGAAAAAAACCCTACCCTAGAAGTAGGAGGGACTTCCCTGGTGGCTCAGATGGTAAAGAATCTGCCTGCAACACAGAAGACCTGGCTTCAATCCCTGGGTCGGGAAGATCGCCTGGAGGAGGGCACGAAAACCCACTCCAGTATTCTTGCCTGGAGAATCCCATGGACAGAGGAACCTGGCAGGCTATGGTCCATGAGGTCACTAAGAGTCGGACATAACTGAAGTGACTAAACATTCACAGAAGTAGGAGATGTAGCTTGTATCCCCATCTCTGGCACTAATGAAGTCAGGGTCTTGGCCATGTCACATAATCCCCATGTCACCTCACCTGTGATGTGAAGAGGTTGGGCTGGTGAAGAGGTTGGCTGAGGGTCTATGGCTCCTGCCCATGTCTCCTGCTCTCCCATGTCACTGACACAAGCATTTCTCCAGTGAGCAATCTGGCATTTGCCCCAGCCTCTACTTTTACAGGTAACAGAGCTGTCACCCAGGAGCCCCACCCTCCACGACAGAAAGGAGGGAGTTTGGGTAAGTGTAGATACATATTGGCACATGTTCAGCCAGGCAAATGGGATTTTTATTAGCTAAATGAGTTTCAGATTTAAAAATGAGGTTGTAGGTTGCACAGAGGAGGCCCCCTTCCCCCATCCCATCCTCGCCTCCATTCTTGCCCATTGGCCCACCCCCACCACCCACCCTTGCCCACTGGTGGCCCCTCTGTCATTCTGGCCACCAGTGGAAGCTGCCTAAGGACACTCAGTTCTGCCATCCTAGTCAGAGCAGCCCAGGTTCACCTTACTGCACCTGCCAGATGCCTTCTGCAATCTCCCAGGTAGTTAATGATCTCCCCCCATGGGCAGAAGAGCCCTTTAATAATTTACCAGAGTAGATAAAGAAAAAAGCATAGTTCTCTACTTGGAGGCCAATTAGACTGGGAATTCAGACAGTAGGGATGGAGTTAGGATTGACTTCAAGTTCAGACTAAGCTTTTTTGTATAGGAATCCTGCGTTATAGCTATGTTTATAAAGTCTTATCAGAACCTTCATCCAGATATTTAAACATCCCAGCTCTACTGTATGATCAGCACTTTAGGGCTCCTTCACTGCTTAGAGGAATTAGCTATGTAAAATAAAAGAAACCAAAATATCCCAGGACAAAATGACCTTGAAACATTTAAAGAACTCCAGAGAAAGAAAAGTTACTTTGCATCATCTGACTTCTTGAGTTCCTTATTAGAATTTGAAAAACAACTGTATATTTCTTTGAGTCAAAAGCACAGATTCCAAGAGAGAGCAGTGTGTTTCAGTAATTCAAAACAAAACAAAAAAAAACATTCTTTAGATTAGAGATCTAGGATGAAATCCTGCCTTTCAACTAATTGGGAAACTTTCAGGAATTTATTGAGGTTCTCTGAATCTCACTCATCTCTAAAATTGGGAGTAATTCTGTCCTTCAGATTTTTTTCATGAGTCATAAATATGTGAAGAACAACCTGGCACACAGTAGACAATAAATGATGCATCTTCCTCCTCACCTCCCTCATCATCCACAAAATGTGGATTTTGAAAAACAATGAGAAAAAAAATACTCCCTCTCAAATGTGTGACAGTGAAGGGTAAACATGGTAAACTGTAACATTGATGGCCCCCAATGAACCACACCTTTTACTATGCATGACCTTGTGCAGTTCCCTCCCACCTTGACTCTGGGATCATGTGACTTGTTTTGACCAATGAGGCATCAGTGAGTGTGCCATACTCAGAGGTTTAGTAGGTACTTGCACAGTGGGGCTTGTCTACCTGGAACACTCCCTCTCAGAAGCCAGCTCCATGGCTGTAAAGCAGCTCAGTCTAGACTATAGATGATGAGAAGCCACAAGAAGGGAAATGCTGGGGGCTGAGGGGTCCTCTCAGACATACAGTTCACAGCCAGGCTCCTAATTGAATGAGGAATTACAGGAGTAACCACCCAGCTAAACCCAGTCAACCAACAAAATTGTTACAAGTGATAAGTCATTGTTGTTTTGAGTGACCAAATTTTGGAAGGGTTTTTTACACAAATGTCAAGTCCTAAATTTACATTAAGAAAGGTCAACAGTACAAGTAGAACTGGCAGATGATCCTTAAGAATGTCACAAGAATTAGACCACAGGATTCCAGTTAACCATAAGCATTGACATACTGCTAAGAAACTAAATGCAAGCTCAGCCTGCTTTCATGAAACAAATGAACTGGTTGATAGACCATACAGTTATTAAGTGCCTGCTGGTTACCAGGTTTGTATCAGGGTCTGGAGATACAAGGAATTTAAGACCCAATTCTCATTTACCATATTCTCATTTACCCAATTCTCATGTACCATATTGAAATTTATGCCTGTACTAGCACTGGGGGCTGGGAAGACAGGAGAATAAGTGCTCACAGTTTAGTAGGGAAGGCAGGTATGTAAATAGAAGAACACTTTAGGTCCCTTAAGGAAGCAGATAGACTTGCTGGAGTCAGCACTCAGGGAAGATCTAGTGGACCACCAATCTACTAGCTCCCAAGATCTAACCCACCAGTATCCCATTTTTTTACAGTGACCTTGAAAAACTCAAGTGTACCTGGAAGCAAGTAATCAGGAAATGAAGGCCTGAAGATCAGAGCACGTGAGGAATCATTGTAGCCACCATAAATTCTTCTCCATGGATAAAAGAAACAGGAAGGAAAAGAAAGGCTGGCAGTGCAAGTAGGGATGAAGGATGGAGCACAGACTTATTTAACTATGACATATGTTAGAGGATTAAATTCATTCTGAAAAGTGCCAGGAGGAGAAACATAAACAGGAACTAAAAGTTACAGGGAAATGGGTTTCAAATTAATGCTCAGAAGAATGTCTAACACGTCTGGAGGATGAAGTGCAGGAGTTAGAGTGGGCACCACAGAGATTAGGGAGAAAGTCCTGGGTCACCTCCTGCTGAGCAGGTGGGGAGGGGGTTATGGCAGTAGGCAGAGCCAGGAGCTTCTAAGTCTCTCCTAAGTGTTCCGCCCTAGGATTCATCCCCGAGGTTCTGTCATCCTCATCCCGACTGGCTAGTATTCCGAAGTAGACCAGCCGACATCGGCCTGTCAGGAGTGAATGAGAAGACTTGTCCGTGGATGGTGCAGAGCCCAGAGATTAAGGGAAAGAGAAGTCAAGGCTCGAAGACCCATAGCCGCTGCCTGAATGTCTCTCACCACTCTTAATGGGTCGTGAGAACTTGTGTTTTCCGGGAATTATTTATTACGCCCCGGAGGCAGACTCAGAGGAGCAGGTCAGGCAAATATAAGCCTGCAGATTTCGCAAGTGTGGACAGTTCAGGAAGGACGAGGGAAGCGGACTACACAAGCGAGAGGAAGTCATCTGGCATTCCTGATTAGGAACTCAGCTCTGTTCCAGCACCATTGTCAGGGCACCTAACTGGCTCTCGCCTGCCCCCCTCCCCCTCGAGCTTGTGAAACTATAGGGGAGAAGACCTTCCCAGGGGTGGGGGCACCATTTCCAGTCCGTGGGTCCGGCCGCACCCACGGTACCAGGATGAGAGAAAGGACTGCAGAGTCGCAGGTTCGTGGGAAACAGCACATCTGGGAGGTCGTTTCGGATTCCCTGGAGACCTTGCAATTATGGGCCGGGTCCAGGGCCATTTTCTCCTCCCTCACCGGCCCTGGGTGAGAATAAAGGGAGGGACTGCAGAGCACCCTCTGAGCGTGTCTTTCCCCGGGGCTTCTCGGGCTCCCGCACACCTGGGCCTTTTCACAGGCTGTTCTCACACCCTGGTTTCCCTTTCTCGTTTCTCCTTTTCTATCAAGACCCAACTTCCAGGTTCTACCCTGTGTAAAATACCTTCCGCAACTCTTTCAGGCCGAGGCAGCCTGGAATCATCCAGCAAAGCTCACTGTAACTAGTTCTACCAAAGACGGTCTTATTCACCTCATTCTTCCTCAGAGAAGGCGGGCACAGAACCTGGAGCGCTTCAGATGCTCAGATCAAGCGGGTGGAACGTGCGGAGCGCTCCCTTCTCCACCGGCTGGCGTGGCGCATGCTCGCTGATGCTCGGTTCGATGCAGGGCACATACCTGCATTATCGCTGTGGCCCATCTGGCTTGAGTTGGAATGCAGCTCTGGTCAGAAAGAACTTAATTCTAAAGTAAATGAACAAAGGAAACTGTGGTTTCCATCTGTTCCCTCCACAACGGGGAAGCCCTGGCTTCTGGGGGAAGAGGATTGGTCTAACGGGGGCCCGAGCAGACTAAGAACCCTCAAGGGAGAGAGGCCAGTCGTGGCAAAAACACTTTAAGCCACTGACCCAGCACAAAGACTCTGCTGTGGGGAAACTCAATATAAGGGTGTGCCTTGCTTGTCGGGAACTCGATACACAAAAATCCAAAGTCATAAAATAGATAAATCTGGGGTGGTTATTGACTTTACAAGAGGACTCGCCAGCAATTCCTCTAAATAGCCAACTCCCACAGTCTACTTTACCTCCGATTTTATTTTCAAGAGTTTGATATTACACACCGGTTTCCAGGCGAAACATAAATAGGTCCCTAGGGAGCCTGGTGTCACAGTGTGTCTGTCCAGAAGCTTGTTGACCGGGCCTTAAGGTGAGCAGGCCTGGAGCTGCCCTAAGTGCTGGAGTAGGTGTGTTTCAGGAGACCCCTCTAAGCTCTCTGAGCTGGCTCTTTCCAAAGGCAGGTGTAATAGGAAGAACCAGGCACAATCTAGACCGTCTGGCTCTGCCCGAGTAGGTTGCTTGATTGCTCAGGTGAACATGGGATTTGTATCAGCTACTCATTCATTCAGAAGTGTTTGCTTCAGACTTTCTGTGTGTAACACTGTACTAGGCACAGCAAAGCAAGGAGATTGTAAAGCGTGTCCCTATTCTCTAGGAACTCACAGTCTAATGGGAAAGACAAGCCCTGGATTTCACTGATTCTTAAAAGTATGTTTTCACCCTTTAAGAGTGCTGAAATCACAATGCATCTTACTACAGGTGGTGTGGATAGCTTCATTGGCTGAGTTTCTCTCAGTAGTATGTAAAAGGGTGATGTTACCTTGCAGTCATCAGCATCTTAGGTGAAATAGGGTAGATATAAGTGCTAGGTGACAGTTTAATGCCACAGAACTCCAAGTGAGGTTTGATGTTGGAAGGATAAAATTGAGCCCCTGTATGAATATACCTTATCAGTTTCCTATTGCAGAGAATGTGTATCACAAGTTCAAAATAATATCCCTTGTCCACAGTTATCCAGGGACACTAGGCTGGAGTGGCCTTGCCCTTCCTCCATTCTGGGAGTGGGAAATGGTAGTGGCCATGCCCTGACTGATTGCCTTCCATGTGGGTCCTGAGAAAACCAAAGGAGCCAAGCAGCAGGAGCAGGTCTGGGAGGCAGCCCTTCAGGAATGAGGAAATTGGTGTTTGATCTCTGACTTCCAGACGGCAAGTCCTCAGCCAGCTGGACCTTCCAAGAGCCAGCCCTGTGCCTGGCCAAAAACAAACAAGAATATAAACAACAACTGTGTGTGTGTGGTATGCGTGCACATATAAACATATGTGTGCAGATAGGTAGAAATATATGTACAGATATATGTCAAATGAATGAACTTCTATTAGTGAAGCCAAATTTTTATTACAAAAAAAGTTCAGTGTGACTGTTAGTCTTGACTTCTTGGCTCAAATTCAGAATGATTTCTTACAGTCTGTCTAATGTTACAGGGGATTTCTTCCCTATCTTTTTTTGGCCTCACCATTCCTCACCCAAAAAAACAGTGACTCCTGTTGTGGGTGTTGAACCATTGCCCTGTTCTATTTATTTAAATGGCTGTGTTCCCACCTCATGCCAAGAGATCTGGTCTGTTACTTCTGAAAGTGTCAAGAGAATGTACAGCTTCTAGGCAGATGATAGTGAGAGTGACGGTGTAGGTTAAATACATTCTTAAGAGCATGTGCAGATAGCTAGAATGGTCTAGACCAAGCACATCAACATAATAGTACAGTCCAAACCCTCTAACTTGGTTATCATTGATGTAGCCCACAAAGTCTATGAGTGACTTTATAGTTCTTGCCCATACAGAACGTGAAGACACTTGACTGTTTCGTTATGCCTTTTCTTGACATTCACTTTGACTGTGAGTGCAATTACGAGAGTTCTGGAAGAATAGATGAGGTTTCAGGAGCCAGCATGGAGTTGCCCCCGTGGCTTTTTGTTTACATGTCACACACCTTTAGGCTTTAAGATCCTGGATGAGAAAGCTGTATGCAGCTAGCAGGAAGCATCACTTAAGGAGGAACCGGAAGCCATTAATGGGCTGGCCTCCTGTGAGATTCTGACTGTGGCACAAAAATAAGAGGGTCAGGTGGCAGCGACCAAGTCATCCAGGCCACTTCTCTCTGGGCTTTTTGCCTTCGCACCTGGGTCCAAGTAGTCACAAGGGCCTCCTCGGGTGACCTACCAGTGGGTCAAGCCTAGACTGGATCCTGTCAGTCTGAGGTCAACCTGTCATATTGAGACTGTCATGTGGGAGAAGCAGACTGATTTTTAGCTTGTATCTGGTGGTGCCAATGCTACTTCACCCTCTGCAGGATGGCAGCTCTTACTACTGTGGTGGTGGGGGATTTCCAAAGGTAATTCCCATAGAAGGGTCCGGCCTGCCCCATCACCACACCAGGTTAGGTCTTCTGTATGTCCCTGCTGAAGGCTGCTTTTCTTCTTATCCATTGTAAAAACCAAGATGCAAAATACTTTGCTGGCTTTGATAGGATTCCCAGGCTTCAAATACTCCCCACCCCCCACCCCCCATTTTGGAAGTAATTCCTATTTGGAAGTAACTCCTATTCATGCCTCAAGACCCAGTTCAGATGTTCTGTCCTCTGTGAAGTTTTCTCTGACTACTCTTTGTACTCTCACTGTCCTAGGTTCTCCAATGCTGTTACTATGCACCAGAATTATTTGTATACATTGCTACCTCTGCTAGACACGACATCCTTGTGGCCAGGGACAATGTCTCATTATTTCATCTGTTACCCATGTCTTGATATGTGGCCTGTCAAGTACTACATACTCAGTAAATGTTTGGTAAATGAATGGACATATTATATTTCTGCCAAATATTTGTTTTTTTGGTTCATTCACTCATTTTTAGGAGTACTTTCTTCTCCTTTGGGTATGGTTATCTTTGTGTTATTTATAAAATCAATAGGCCTCAGAAAGGGCCAAGTATAAAGTCATCATTTGGATGATTTCAGGTTTTGCTGATGGCTGAGTGGTAAAGAATCTTCTTCCCAATGCAGGAAATGTGGTTTCGATCCCTGGGTTGGGAAGATCCCCAGGAGGAGGGCATGGCATCCACTCCAGTATTCTTGCCTGGATAATCCCATGGACAGAGGAGCCTGGCGGGCTATAGTCCATGGTGTTGCAAAAGAGTCAATTACAACTCAGTTGCTAAACAACAACAACAAGGATGATTTTAGCTATAACCGTTGGTTTAATAAAAAAAAATAGCTTGAACAATAGGAGATTTCTTATCACACTAAACAAGAGGTATGGATGCAGAGGGGCTGAGGGTTGGGTGGCTCAACAGCCCGGTGATCTCTTCAGAGACCCAGGGGCCTCCTACGTTCTGTTCTGCCATCTTCAATGTGTCAGTGACACTTCTCCCTGGGCTCAAGAGAGGTGATGTCCAGCAGAGAAGAAACGCTCTCCTCTTCTAGTTTCTTTTTATTATCAGAGAAATCCTTTCTCAGAAGATCCCCCACCACCCTCCCCCAGGAGATATTTTCTGGAATATTGTTGATCAGGATTAAATCAGAGCCTATCATGGATAAGAAAATGAGACCATTATGGTGCCTGAAGCCAGTCCTGATGCAATCCCTGGGGTTAGGGAGAGACAGGGAACTTCTTCCCTGAACATATGGAAGGGAGAGCACCTGAACAGAAATGGGGCTCTGCTAGCAAGAAGTCAAGGAAATGAAGGGTGGCTGTGAGGTGTGTATCTAACGGTGTCCCCATGCCGAGTACTTGAATAAATTGTGGCACATCAATGAAAGAGTGAAAGTCTATAAACCCACTACAGTGTCTGAAGGAGAACTACATGCAACAACATGAAATGACTTTCAAGATATAAGGACTGTAATGCTCTGTGTATAGTCTAATCTTTTTGTTCATAATAATAATGAATACCAGATTAGACACACCCCAAACCTATAAGTACAACATGTAGTATGCACATAAAACAGGCTGGATGTGGGGACCTGTGTGAAGAGGAGGGTTTCCTAGAGACCTTCATTTTTGACATTCTGTATTTCTTAAAATATTGAATTTGTATGAGTATGCCTTCTTTTGTTAAGGAAAAAAAAGCCAAATATTAAAAAGAGCACTTTAAAAAGCCAAGTATCATTTTGAATGCAAGAAGTCAATTAAAGACTTGGGCTCCTTTCCAAGAGTAAACTAATTTGGAACGTGGGCGGGACCTCTCTGAAAGTTTTGCTCATGAGCCCAGAATTTAAACCTCCTTCCATGAATGAGTAACTTTTTTTTTTTTTAAGTTAGCCAATCTCCTTCACAGAAGATACACATTTTTACAATGTTGAATCATTCTCTATTTGCTGGAGAAGGGCATCATCCTTACTCTGGGATGCTGAGGATACTGACTCGCCTATAGGAAATCCATTGGCGGAAGTCATCCCAGGAGTCACGTTGATACCAAGAGCCAGCCAAACATCCCTGTAACCCAAGTGCTTTCCTGCACCCCAAATAACTCTGTCAGGGATAAGCTCAGAGAATAAATCCTGGGGTCTGCCTTCCACTCTGCTACTGACTAACTGTAACTACCAAGTCCTCAATCTCTCTGAAGTTCATTGAACACCTGTGAAAAATGAGTAATATTTATGTGACAGCACTTGAAGGAAGCATTTTTGTGTCATTAAAAAAGATTTCTAGAACAAACCCCCTGGCTACCTGGAATGATTCTCCTGAGAAGGCTCTTTGGTTACTATAAAAATAGATGGTTAAATTCAGCAGAGGTTCAGGATGCAGTGTATATCTTTGATCAGCTTATCCGGTGTCAGTTGAAAAATGTGACATGATATTATAAATGGAATATGTACACTTCTCCACAAAAATACACAGTCTGGAATGGTAGAAGGAAGCTAGGGAGTGGGGGCTTATTTACAGCCCCACAGAGATTTGAAATTAATGGAGTGGTCTCTATTTTTTCCTGGGCTTATAATGCAGAGTTTCCATGCATAAAATCTTTTTTTGAAGCACTTTCATAGTAAAAGTGGTGCTTCAGTTGTGCCTTTTTTAGAAAGATCCTGGATTTTTAAAGATCTCTGCCTGCCCTTCAGTTCCACCAACCGCAGGAATACACGCGTATCTCTTCTCCATCCATTTCTGGCAGCATACCTACTCTAAGAGGGGAGGCTGCAACTCAGCTTCCACCCTATGCAAACTAACTTGTAGAAACCATGGCCCACCATTACCAGATCTATGAATTTTTCAAAAGAAGCCAGAAATATGGAAATATGAAAAAATTCTCAATTTTCAAATATTGGCAGCAAATCCCAGTTTTTATAAACTCTCTGCAGGCTGAACAAAACATATTTATTGTCCAATCCTATTTGAGTCACCAGCTTAGGACCTCTGGGCTTCCCAGGTGGCACTAGTGGTAAAGAACCCACCTGCCAATTGCAGGAGACACAGGTTCCATCCCTGGGTTGGGAAGATCCCCTGGAGGAGAGAATGGCAACCCACTGCAGTACTCTTGCCTGAAGAATCCCAAGGACAGAGAAGCCTAGTGGGCTACGATCCATAGGGTCACAAAGAGTCGGACACGACTGAAGTGACTTAGCACATATGTTCTTAGGACCTCTACTATGAGGCAAGGCAGGACAAATTTGCTTTCTCTTCTTCATGAAGATCTGGAGGTTTGGGAAGCTCACTCTGAAACTCCTTTCAATCTATTCTTAGTTGGCATTTATTCATTGACAGAACTCTTTAAAGAATTTAAAATCTGATGGGAATAGTTAAATAGCCACTCATGATGTGGTGGTGTTGCTACCATGGATTTGCCTGACGAGCCAATGGATGGAGCACTTGTTTTCTTTCTGGTAGTGTGTGCAAGTAAGGGACTGTGTTTTACCACATTTATGAAGATTTGGAAAATATTTTCTCCAGAGCTTTTATGAGAATTCTATATCCATTTCAGCTGAGGTGGATCCTGCTGGCTCGATATGGAACTTGGGGTTGGTGTTCTAGAAATTTTCTTGAGGTGCCCCATACCTTTGGTCAATGAAAAATCAAGGCTGGCGCCCCTCCCCCATACATACCCGGCCCAGAGGGATCATAGGCATATCTAGCAACAATTTTGCTTTTTCCTGACTGCTAAAAGGCACTCCATTTTAGAGAGAAGACATGAGTTTCTTCTTCCCAAAAGGTTTTATGACACAAGTATTGTGATGGTTAATTTTATGTGTTAACTTGGCTAGACTATGATGCTCCTTTGTTGGGTTGAACAAAAGTCTAGATGTTACCCTGATGGTAATTTTTAGATACAATTAACATTTAAAACAGTCAACTTTGATGTAGACTACTATAGTCTGGGTCTAGGTGGGGAGGGAAGGTCACTGAGAATGTAGCATTGATGCTGAGACCTGCATGACAGGAAGAAGTTCAGATCAGGGAGCAGGGCATTTGGGGCAGAGGAACACAGCTAGTACAAAGGTCCTGAGCAGGAACTTACATGGCTTATTTCAGAGAGGAAGTGGCAAGTGGAGCACCATAAACTCCACTTACGGTGAGTAAATGAAAGAAGTAGGCAGGTTCCCAGGAGCTGTGTGCCAAGCAAGGAGTTGAATCTTATTCCAAGAGCAATGGGAAGCCATCGAGCCTTTAAGTCAAGGACTGACCTATTTCTGATTTACATTTTTAAAGAATTACTCCAGCTCCTGTAAGGAAAATGGATCACTGATGGTCAAGATTGGAAACCAGTGATGTTTCAGTTAACTATTGCCATGTAACAAACAACACTCAAAACTTAGGGCCTTAAATAAGTTTGACTGATTTTTCATGTTGGTTTGTTCATTATTTTATGGGTCAAGAATTCTGGGAAGGATTCAACTGGCAGCTCATCTCTGATTTACAAAACATCGGCTTGTGAGGCAGTTGGGGTTGGAGGGTCCATTTCCAGGATGATGTCTTCATACACATGTGGTACCCAAGGGTTCCCTGATCTTCCTCTCTCTCCACATGGCGTCTCATCCTCTCAAGCCTATCCCTGTGGCATGGGCTTCTCAGTCTTCTGGTCTCAGGGTACTTATAATTCTTTTATGGAAGCTCATTTTTGAAGAGAAAGAAAATAGGAGCTCCTAGCCAGTGCACCATTTGGAACTAGCACCATATCGCATGACTTCTTAGATGTTCATTGGTCAAGGCGGTCAAAGAGCCCACCCAGCTCCAAGAGGGTGGAGAAGTAGAGAGCATCTATTTTGGAGAGCAACAGGGTCACACTGCTGAAGGGCATTTGGGTTTGAAGACATGGTTGCAGCCACCTTTGAAAAATACTGCATGCCACAAGTGAAGGGGTTGTTCCAGTAATTCAGGCAAGAGATGATGATGACTTAGATTTGGATGTTTGCACTAGACTAAGAAAGAGGTAGATTCGGAATAAACGAGCAGAATACATGAGAACTGTAAGGTACTAACAAATGCGCTTGTTTAATTGAATTGCACCTTGTTAGATCACGTGGAGAAGTGTTTCCCACCAGCAATAAAGTTACAGGTAAGTCTGTTCTATTCTTAGTACACATGCATCACAGTGTGCTTCGTCTCAAAGAATAAGCTTTTTAGGGCAGGGATTTAAAAAGCTCCAGATATTGAGGCTATATAGGGAGAGGAAAAATATGGACCTATAACCTGCAAGGTCCAGGGACTGCCACATCCTATAACCAGGAGGGCTTTAGAAAGTAAAGAGGGCCTTATATTTTCAAAGACTTCATGGAGATGAGTGCTTTTGCCCACAGACAAACGTGAACAGTTTTTGCTTCATACATTCAGTTGCTTGAGGAGGCAAAGCTTTAAAGGTATGGGAGTCAATGTATTAAAGAGAATATATGAAAAAAAATTTTTGGTGACAAAAATGCGGGAAGTTCCATTTTAAAACAGGAGAGAAGAATCCAGAAACTCACCCAGGCTTACCCAGTAAATTAATGGCAGAGCTAGTGTAAAAGACTTGTCTTCCAATTTCTAGTCTGGGATTCTTTCTACAACATCATCTGCCATTCTACCCAAAACACAGCTTTATTCTGTACTGTGGTCCCACTGGACCCTTGCTATTGCTCAAGTGACTTTCAAATAGTATCAGAAGGCAGAAGAAGAGGTTGTGAACATATCAAATCTGGTCACTGTACTGGTAAAATAACTAAAATATACTTTGCTAATTTTGATTTGGTTGCATCTCTTTATGAAGTGGACAGCACATATGCTTATGTGAGAATCATCACCATGAGACTACTTACTGTGCTGCTTTGCTGTTCAATCACTAAGTCATGTCCAACTCTTTGTGACCCTATGGACTGATTGCAGCATGCCAGGCATTCTGTCCTTCACCATCTCCTGGAGTTTGTTCAAATTTATGGACATAAATTGAGTCCATTGAGTCGGTGATGCTATCTAACCATCTCATCTCTGCCACCTTCTTCTCCTTTTGCCTGCTAAATGTCCCAAAGAATATTTCTTAAGATTCACTAAATTCCTAGGATTCTGGGATCACTTTATAATTTTCAAGGTTTACATCTCTATCAAAAACAAAACAAGAAAACAGCTCAAGAACATCAGAATCTTTTAGATTGGAAAGTGGTTACAATATAACATCTTTACCACATGTGGTGGTGGTTTAGTAGACCCCATGGTCTGTAGCCTGCCAGGCTCCTCTGTGCATGGAATTCTCCAGCAAGAATACTAGAGTTGGTTACCATTTCTTCTCCAGAGGATCTTCCTGACCCAGGGAGTGAACCTGGGTCTCCTGAACTGCAGTCAGTTTCTTTACTGACTGAGCTACCAGGGAAACCCATGTGTAGAGGGTACGTATATGTTCTATTTCACATTTGCAATGCAAGGTTTTTTATTTTCTCAATATTTGACATAGGCAGTATTCCATTTTAGACCTAGATAAAACTGATATGTTCTAAATTGCATAATTTCATTCTCAATTACTTTTAATGCTTCACTCTCCCTCTTTTTCTATGGCCAAATCAAATATTTTGTGTCTATTGGCGTTTTTTTTAAATTAAGTACTCATTGAATCAGCACTTGTGTATCATTTAGTGTATTTCTTATGATAAGTTTAATGATCAAAGATCTAGTATTTTCCCATGCTAGATATGTTTCACATTTGAATTTCAATGGACAAATACTGGGCTTGCCTGGCGGCTCAGATGACAAAGAATCTGCCTGCAATGCGGGAGACCTGGGTTCCACCCCTGGGTTGGGAAGACCCCCTGGAGAAGAGCATGGCAGCCCACGCTAGTATTCTTGCCCAGGGAATCCCCATGGATAGCGGAGCCTGGAGGGCTACAATCCATGGGGTTGCAGAGAATCAGACACGACTGAGCGACTAAGCACAGCACAGGACAAATATTACCTCCCTACATACTTAAAGGGTCTATAAAATATTGCTCCTTGATCTTCTTGTAAAAAGCAATTTGCTGGGCTCTAATATTGGAAGACAATACCAGGATTGGTGCCTGGGAATGCATAAATTTTGCCTAGAGGTTCAGATATCTGTTTAACAATATTGCACCAAAAATCCTCACAACTTTATTATGTTTTACATGTTCTGTTGCACTAAGTTTAACTGCATCCAAGACTGAGCCAGGTGGTGTTCAAATTTCCAAACACCTTAAAATTTGGATGCCTCAGGCAAGAAAAGCTGACTACTCAATAGGCAAAATTTATAATATTTAAGGCAAGACATTGTCAAAAGAGTCAAAAGAGTGAAGGCCTTTGTCCACAGATTTTTGCTATCACATTTACTTGAAACGTTATGAATTTCAGTAAGGCACTCAGGTGCTCAGGCAGTGTTTTTCTGTAGGTCTTAATGGAGCATCAATATTAAACTATTTTGAAAACTCACAAGATCCCAGAAGCGGCTCCCCTTTTAAAGCACCTTCTCCTGTTGCCTAAAGATTCAAGTACTCTCTTAACTAAGTGAAGACCGAAATATTTCACTATGGATTTGAACAGGAGCCAAGAAGCTTGATGAAAGGGAAACCTCTCTATAAAACATTTATTGTCAGTGTTTTCTCAAGATGTGAGTCTTCTAAAACTAGCTACCAGCATTTTCACAAACATTGATGCAGCCTTCTCAACCTCTCCTAGACCTACAATTCAGGTCCTTTTAGGAATGCACTGCATCTAGCCTCTGACCCTCTGGATAGCCAGTTCTATCTAACTGCTCCCTCCTGCCTCAATATATTGTATATTATAAAAAGGAAAGGGGGTGGGGTAGAATGCTCCTCACGCTATTGGAAAAGTACTTGAAATTCCTTGCATTCCTTTGCATTTAACAGCATGTTTACCTAATCATCGGCTTATTAGGATTAACACAAGTCAGTGCTTCAAATTCATTCAATGAAAACAAACTGACTTCTGTAGATTGTAAGATTTTTTTTCTCTGATCCCAACCATGGGTGAATTTTTGAGTCATTCTCCCAGATTTTAGGAACGATACTAGAAAAATATGTACAGGTGACCTGATAACACATCATCCAACCATATTTAAATCTTGCCCGTGGATTTAGATGTGGGCAGCCTGAGTTATGGACTGTTTTCATTAAAGTTTCTCTCCTCTCTAAAGGGACGTGCACAGTTAAAAAGTGATTAAAATGACAAATGACTCTACCCACCTCAAAGAGCTTGGGTGATGGAGCTTGGCCCTTAGACTTTGAATTCTTATGAAAATAAAGCATTATTATTTAAATCACAAACTTAACTTCAGATTCGAATCTTCTTGTGCTTGTACAAGGGCTAGGGTTCAATATGTGTTTTTAAAACAGATTACTGTAAATGCCAAGGTTTTTCTCTACTGAATTTATAAATCAATCATTGTTAGATTTTTGTAAGTTAGTTCCCTGCTCTATCCCAAGCACTAGAACAGTTCCTGGCTCACTCAGTAAATCTTGTTTCAGTGATTGAATGCATAAGCTAGATTGTCCCCAATGGCTCTGAACATTCTCTAAAATACTGAATGCCATACACTCAGATATTAGGTAAATATTTCTTTATTAAATGATTAATTCCATAAATAAATTCTTTTCACTGAATATAAAATTAAAATCATTTACAAATTATTCCAGTATTACATTTCCCCTCCCTCCCCGAAAGCTACATTTTGATAAATAAAAACATTCAGTCTTAAAACACCTGATTTCTGTTTGCAATTTAGAGTGCAGATAGCTGCCTCTCACGGACACTCACAGAGTGTCACCTTCAGAAAGGGACCCCCTTCCCATTTACTTCTGTCAAAGGATGAAGGTTTCAACTGACCAACTAATCTTAATTACCTTTACAACTGTAAAACCGAAAGGAAAAAAGCCTAGAGAAAAATACGCTTACCAAATAATTTACAAACAGAAAACAGAACGTCATCAACACCACAAGCTCCAAAATGAAGCGGTAACGTGTGCTCCAATATTATGAAGCGAAGTATTCTCCAATCACAGCTGCGTTAGTGTCCATGTGCACCAGCACACCTAGCAGTTTCGAAATACCTTAATACTACTCAAGAATGAGCAATGCCTCCCTCCTACCGTAAGTCCCTTCACCCCGCCGCCCCCACCCATGCCTCTGTGACTCTGACACTCTTCTCTCCCCATTTTGTCCACCCTTGTGCTGGAAACCCGAGTGGCATTTAGTCCCTAAACTTGTGAATGTCATTGAACAGCCTGTAGAAGGGGAAGGCGGCCTCGTTGGCATGCGGGCAGTTGTAGTTGCATCTGCAGGACTGTATCATCATGACGTTCTTGGAAAACATTTCGCCGTCTTCGCAGCGGAACCGCATCTTCACAGTCCTGGTCTGCTGAGGCGTGCAGCAGCGGCCGTCCACGCAGGACCCGCAATACTTGGGCCGGTATTTCTTCACACTCGAACATCCAGCGTAAGTAAAGTGCACCGGTTCGGGGGATTTCTTGGTCTTGCTGCATTTCTTGCCCTTCTGTAAGAAAAGAGAAGGGAAGTTAGTGTTTTCTCTTTCTTGGAAGAGAAGGTCCCTTCTCACCCAGTCTACACCCAGGGGACCATTCTACACCACAGCACCGCAGGCACTTACTTTCAGGCTGCCGTACGCCGGCTGTCCACAAGGCCGCACTTCACAGATCCGGGTTTCTTTCACCAGGCGGCATTCAGGGTTGTCATTGGTAACGCGTGTGGAGATACCAGTTCCACAGGTCTTTGAGCACTGGGACCACGAAGTTGTTTGGACGATACATTTCTGGCCATGTGAAGAAGGGTTGTAAAGAATGCGAGGTTCCATTCCAAAAACTAGACAGACAAACAAGAGGCAAGAGTTCTCAGAAACACAGGGACACAGGGAAACAAATTCAAGTTCTCATTTCTCTAAAGCTTCAGACTAGGCATAGGGTTCAGGGCAAGGTCGCAGTCTTTAACTTACCCGGGAGCCGCTTCAGGAAGCCGCCTTTTCCAACTGCAATTAATTCATTGTTTCTCGTTAACTCCACCTCCGAGGCATCGAAGGCCAGCTCCTTGCCCAGGAGGCCCTCCCTGTCGTCCACAGGGTCCTTGGCACCGTCGTCGTCGCAGATCCACTCCTCACAGCACTGCCCGGTAACTTTGACCAGCCGGGGGTTGGGGCAGCCCAAGTTGGGGAGAGAGAGTTCTTGGGGGCACAGAGGAATGCAGCCCACGGCGCCATCGATACATGTGCACTGATGTTTACAGTTGGGCTGGAAACTTTCCCCATTCTGGTAGATTCTGGAGTTATATTCACAGGGTCTGCCCTCCGACTGAGCTGCAAAGAGCACCGAAAAAGAAAGGAAGGGGTGGATAAAGGTGAGATTCTGAACTACGGCCTGAAACTCATACATATTTTCTGCTGCTTAATTCAATTTATGGTAAAGTTTCCTACAATTCCCCGGAGACTCCAGACCAGAACAATAAGTTAGTCAGGAATCACTTTTCCGTATGCGCTTTTCGTTGGGCCCAGACACACTGAATTGCATTCCAGACTGCTGAAATCATGAGCCTTTCTGCCAAGCTACCAACAACAAAGCATCACCATACATGGTCTCAAAATTACTAAACTTCTGGACTTCGGGGACTATTCTTTTTTTTAAAAGGGGCCAAACCGCAAGCCTCTTACCTCTGCAGATCCCCTTCTGAGCGGTGGAGCTGGCGCCGAAGTTGCATTCCAGCCCCTTGGTGTGGTCGCAGGGCTGCGTTTTGCTGCAGTCCTCGTTGAGCTGCTTGGCGCAGACCTTACAGCAGCCGCAGGCGTCCCGGACCAGCCCGACTCCGGGGGCGCACTTGGGAGCCTCCAGGGGGCAGTGGCAGGCGGCGGGGCAGGTGGAGAGAGCCTGGCAGGGGGTGAGGAAACGCGTGAGGCTCCGCGGGGGTACGCAGGAGAGGCGCCCCAAGAAGGGACGCGGGTGTCTGACCCGGGCAGCCGGGGAGGGGGCTTTCTCATCCCGTCCAGCCCGGCCGTCCCGGGCAGCGGCGAACGCCAGGAGGCCCCCGGCAGGTCTTCAGGGAGGGCTTAAAGAAAGAGCTATCCCGAAACGCCCCCCGAACTTTGGAGTCTAGCTTTTCCGACCGCGGGTCTTCCGGGGAAAGAGGAAGGGGCTGTGAGAGCGGACGGGGAGGCGGTGGCCTAAGAACTCACCAGCCTGGCCAAGTGGAGAAGGGTGACGGCGAGGGCGAGCGTCCTGGCGGTGCGGGAGCTCATCGTGGCGCGCAGGAGTGGTCCGGGCGAGCGCGGAGGCAAAGATGCCAACACACCAGAGCGCAGCGGGCGAGCCGGCGCGGCTGGGGTAGTGGGCCGGGCGGCGGGGAGGCGAGGGCCGGGCCGGCGAGCGGTTTGCGGGCGTCCTTCTCCCGAGGTCCTGGGCGAGGAGTAGCGGAGGGCGCGGGTGCTGCTCGGGGGCGCTCTCGCTCGCGGTCTGCCCCAGCGCCCAGAGCCCGCCTTTTATACGGGCCGGTGGCGGCGCCGCGTGTTGCAGTGACGTCGGCTCTGTCTGTGCGTTCCAGAATTCTCAAACATCTCAGGAATGCTGGTTGGCGCGGGCTCCTGCCAAGCGCCTCCCCTGGCTCCGTTGCACTTTTTTTTTTTTTTTTTTGTCCTGGACCCGTCAAGAAAACAATCTTCCTTTTTTTCCGCTTTAAATAACGACTTCTGTTGGGGAGGGCTCTTCTTGGCGTGATGATGGTGATGGTGGTGGAAGGGCTGAGGGGGGCGAGTTCAGAACTTTGCCTGGACTGGGAGGGTGGGAGGACCTGGAGGGAGGGACAAAAGTCGTTTTGTTTGGTGATGCCAAGTTGACCCCGCAGCCTTGGAAGCCCTCACCCGGGAAGGCAGCGAGCCGTTTGCCTGTTTACAGCGAAGGTGAGAATCAAGTTATCTATTGAGAAAGGCGAACGAGGAGGGGGAGTGTCTGGGAGCCAGGACTCTATTTGAGGATTTCATAAAGGCGTGCTCTGATCAAGTCCCAAAGCTTTGGCATGGTGTTTATTAGCCAAGTTAAATATATTGCAAATTAATACCCGCAGTGGCATTTATGAATGAGAAGGGGGGGAAAATCTACTTCCCCCATTGTCTGGCAGATTCCCAGACAGAGGTCTTCCCTCTTCCGCCCCTCCCCTTTCCCCCCCCCCCCCCTTTTTTTTGGTACGTCGTACTTGTTTGTTTTTGGAGGTTCCCACTTAAGTTCCAACCCACTGCCTGGGTTGGAAGTCGGAGAGGAAACGAACGCAGGGAGTTCTCCGGCAGGCTGTCTTACACTTCCTCACGGATGCAGGAGACCGGGTAAGCCCTTCCAGTCTCCCTCCGCAGGCGGGAGGCGACGCTAACTAAGCAGACAGCCAGAAGCGTAGAGGACTACCGTGAAGCGACTTGTATTGAGATCATTACCTGCATATACAGCAAAATCAAACCAGATTCCAGCACCATTGTGCCCAATGGATCTCTGGAGAAAACAGACTCCTTGACACGGAAAGTTTTGCAGGCGGTTTTAACTCCTTTCCTGGGACCACTTAGAAGCCTCCCATTTCAAGTGAATTGCAATGCTTTGCCCTCTAAGTACAGAGAAATTAGAATCTTAGGATGTAATATTTTTTAGTAAAAAAAAAAAAGTTGGCAATTTTAAGGTCTTTTGCTACCAGCAACACATTCAGTAGAAGACCCCTTACAAAGCAAATTATTTGAACTTCAAAAACCATTAGTGTGCTTGACAAATGTTCCCTCAAAGTTTCAAAACTACACTTCTTGTGTAATTTTCATAAAAACATACACAGTAATTATGCCAGTTTCTCATGTATATGTGCTGTAGGAGAAATTTTTGTCCTTTGTAATGTTTAGGGCTGTTCAGTCTAAATGACTGAGCTGTCTGGCTTAAGGAGGCCTTCAGTGTAACTTTCCGTGAATGACTGATAAACACAATAAAGACCTACTGCAATGAAAACATTCTCCAATGCAGAGAACTGTGGCAGGAAAGAGTTAAGTTTCATTCATTCAAAAGTGCTCTTCCAGAAGTCTAAGAGGCTTTTACTAGAGGGAATGGGATCTTTAAGGTTTAGTTGGGAGGGGGTCTTACTTTTCAAGACAATAAACTGTCAGGTTTTTCTGGGCCCTATCCAAGTCAACTCACCAGTTATTACTTAGAAAACGTTTTTCTTTTTTCCTGTAGTAGAGTTTCAGTATTGTTTCCTCCATAATGAAGTGACTAGGAGTAGATGCACCACAGGGTGGGAGGAGGCGGTGGAGAGAGAATGGAGAGGAGCGTTCCTGGCTTCTGTTGCGGCGTCTTTTCTATTTGACTTCATGGTTGTAAGTATTTCCAGATGGTGAATCAGACACCAGACGTAACAATATTTCCATATTTGGGTATAGCAGTAGCCTGCGTTTTTAACATTTTTCTGCCTCTGTTATCCAACCACAAAGCATTCTTGACAGCTTCAAATGTTGTTAAATATAGACTTAACTTCTGTTCCCAGGGCAGGAAATTCTTTGGAATTCCTTGTTTTTCATGCAATCTGTCTATCATAATTTAAAAATGAAATTAGGACAGATGATCCAACTGGCTCATGTATACACCTTGTTCCTTTATGGAAGTTGTATAGGGGGTGGGGGCAAGGGAGAGCTCAGAAAGATGCAATGTGCAGCACAGCATTCCCAAACACACCATTCCAGAGATTCCATTAAAAATCAGATTAAAGTTTTCTAACAAGAGTGTGTGGGTTTGTTTCTGGACTTCATCTGGGGAATCTTGGAGGATGAGTTTGCCTCAGAGGAGAAGCTTACAGAACCTCACCGTCAGCTGCTCATTTAAAGCAGGGGGTGTGTTGTGGGAGTGGGTGGGAAGCCGGAGCAAGCAGGGCCAGGACTGGGGAGCCGGAGAGACAGGAGTAACCTATGTGCACAGCCTTTCCCTACACTATGTCCTGGTGTGACTGCTAGTAAACGACAGCATCAGACAAGAGGAATAGCAGCTCCTCAAGTCCTGTTCCAGGAAGGTCCAGAAACCCCAAACGTCCGGTTGCCTTCTCGCCTCCTCTGCTGAGAGCTGCAGAGCAGCTCACGTTGACAGATTGAAAGGTAAATGTGCAAACGTTTATGGGTAAGTGTCCTCTGGTCCTCCTTTGCATGGCTCTTTTGCTCTCTTTCCTCCCCCACCCTCCCTCTCCGGGAGCCCCAAGAGTGAATAACGGGCCGCCTTGTTTCCTTGGGCTGCAGGGCGCGGAGAAGGGGCTGCTTGTCTTCTCCGCTCCTGGCTTTGGACTGAGCGATGGGAACGTCTCTCGCCCGCGGATGCCAGGGAATTTTAGGTCACCAAAAGAAGGGTTCACTGTCTGGCGGCAACTGAGAATAATAATCACCCTAAATCTGGCGACTCCGGTTTCCTAGCCCTAGACCAGTGGTTCTCCAACTTTGGCCTGCATCAGACTCACCTGGAGGGCTGGTTAAACGACCGATCCAACTGGCCCCACCCCAGAATTTGTTATTAGTTCTAAGAAGTTTCTTAGTTTCTAATTAGTTCTAATTAGTTTCAAAGAAGTCTCGAGGTGATGTGACCCCGCTGGTTCGGGGAATCACACCCGGAGAACCACCGCCTTGGACGACAAAAGTGCCTGTAAGAGCTGTGTGTGTGCTTGCATCTGTCCTCAGAGTTAGGTACTCGGTGGTCTCACAACTCCACTTTTAATAGCCACCTGAAGGAACAGAACAACTCAAGGTGACAGCGAAAGGCCGGCTTTACGGCTATTCGATCTCTCCCCACCGCCCACCCCACCCCGAGAGATCGCAGGGAGAGTCGGAGAGCAGGGGTGAGGGCAGGAACTGAGTGGCAATGGTGCTGGGAAGGCCTCGGCTGTCCCCCCGCGCCTCTGCGGAGACAGCGGGCAGGGGCGGCGCGGCAAGAGTGGTATGGGGACGGGAGAGATCCTGGGCCGAGCAGCGGTAAGCGCCCGGCCGCCTGCCGCCCGCTGCCCCATGCCGGCTGCCCGGCCCGCGCACCCGGAGTCACCGCGGTTGCCAGGACTAGAGGTTTCCGGCGGCGCGCGCCGCAGGACGTTTCCAGCCCCAGCCCATATTTGGTGAAAGTCTTTCAAGACTCCGTCATCCAGCTCTGGGGGGCGGAGGCGACGGCGGCGGTCTTAGGAGCTGGGCCCGGCAACCGCGCGGCCGCCGCGTTGCTGAAAAGTGCCCGCGTCCGGCCCTCGCGCCGCGGGGCGGTAGGCGTGCCGGGCGTGCGTGCCCCGGAGACCGCCGCCGCCGGACTCGGACCCGCACCCCTTGAGAGGCTTCGGCCCGCCCTGCGCTGCGTGGGAGGCTGGCGCGGAGGGCGCCGGCCGGATTGTGTCACTTTTCCCGTCCACCCCGCTGTTGACTCGTCCTCCCAACGGGGCAGAGTTGCCGCGCTGTGCCAGACTTGGAGAGTACGCCCAGGCGCGGGGGTGTGGGTGTGTGTCGGAACCAGGCGTTCTTGAGACATCAAGCCCACTCGAAAGTGGGGACCAGGAATTAATTTGGGGGAGTAGTCCCCGAGGGCCTTGATCCCGTTATCCCTAGAAGGGAGAGAGGCTGAAGCTCGCTCTCGGTTTCTCTTGGGTCTCCCACAACCCTTCCTTCCCTCCTCATCAGTAAGTTCCGTGGAGGCGGAACCCCTGGATAGGAAGCCCTAGCTCTGCCGTCCACTAGCCTACAGTCTTCAGTAAACTGCACATCCTTAATGGACCCTGCATCCTTCATCAGTAAACTGGGAAAGGAGACAGCAGTGGTAAAACTGGAGCAGTCCCTTTCAGGGTCAAATTTCATGCCATCCTCTCCTGATAATGACAGAAGCCAATGCTTATATAGGGCTCACTTTGTGTCAGGAACGGTTTTGAATGCCTGCTATTTATTGACTTATTTGATTCTCTAATGCCCCATTGAGGGCATTGTTAACACCATTCTCTATCTAAATGAAAAGAAAAATGGGAGGCACAGAGGGTAAATATTTAGTCAAAGAGCACTCAGTAGGTAGCAGAATTGAACCCAGGCTTCTTGGTCCTAGCTGACCTTGCACTTAACCGCTGTGCCTACTCCCGATCACTTAGATGTTCAGACCTGTCCCTTCTTCTGAGGCTTACCCTTATTTAACTCTGTCACAACTTATGCAGGTGTGCCAGGATAAATGCATCAGACAGAAAAGTTGATGAGTTAACTGAAGCCGTACAAACCTCTAAGAATTGCCTTATGTGCTGGCTCTCAGGCTTCCCTGGTGCCTCAGACTGTAAAAATTTGCCTGAAAATGTGGGAGACCTGGGTTCAATCCCTGGGTTGGGGAGATCCCCTGGAGGAGGGCATGGCAACCCACTCCAGTATTCTTGCCTAGAGAATCCCCATGGACAGAGGAGCCTGGCGGGCTACAGTCCATGGGGTTGCAAAGAGTCGGACACGACTGAGCAACTAGGCATAGCATAGCACTGGCTCTTGGGGAGGAGAGGGAAATGGCTGTTGCATTTCAACAGAAAAAGCCTTAATGCAAACAGATTTATATAGTGGACTTTTTGACATCTTGGCAAATGGCAGAGAAGGTATCTAGGCCTTGGGAATCCTTCTGATATCTTACAAGCCACATTGATCAGACAGTCCTACTTCTGGAGTAAGGGTTGGCCTGGTAAGAGCTACATTTGTCACTGAGATAGTTTTCACTGCTACTTACTTGATAGTTTATCAGTCTGAGTGTTTCTTATACACTCAATGTACTTTTAACTTTTTTTTTTCCAATTATGTTATGAGCATAATCACCTATGTATCTGAGGACAAATTGCTTATCCTCTTCAAACCCCAGATTTATTCTGAGCTCATGAAATGTCATGGCACCAAAAAGGGGACTTTAACGTTGGCCTTCCCCTGAATGACTTTACAGTCTGACACGTTTGGGCCTGGGCAATGGATATAGAACTAATCTGAGTCTATAATGATAAACAAGAGTCTGATACATGGAAAGATATTTGAGGGAATAGAGCTTTGATGACCCACTAGTAAGGCATGGCCATAGAATTCCTTTGGGGAACTGGCAAGAGACATCAACTGGATCTTCTGCCAGTGGCCTTGCCCATGTTATTGGGACTCTGTCTACAGGTAATGGTGAGCCTGGGAGGTTTTGCCTTGGTTTCCTCTCATCTATAAGATAATGGCATTGCCCCAGCTCAGGGAATATGCACTGAAGGGCTTAAGGGGATCAGCCAGGTAACAAAATGCCATTCCAAGGATTTTTGTCTGATGACACTAGCCTCAGCCTGGGGCAACAATGTGGATAGTGTAGACTCTATGAGGGGTGGAGTGGGGGCTGAGTGGTTGGTAGGTGAAAATGTAGATCCAGTGTTTGCTTGTTTTCTCAAATTTTAGAGGTACTAGTGATCTGAATTCTTACGCGAAGACTTTTAATTTTTAAAATATTGACAATTAATTAAAACAATGTTAAAATGCCATCTAAGTTAATCCTGGGAAAACCCAAGAAGACAATGTGTGGGAGCTGCCAATTGTGATCTCCAGACTAAATGTCTCTGAAAACTTGTCCTGCTCTGGCATTCTGTAACTCTCAGCCTCTCTTGACATGTTAAGGAATAGCACCATGGGCTCCATTGAACTGGCAGGTTGGCTAGGTTTTCATTTGTTTAAGAGTTAGGGCTGTCACTTGACTCAGTTGTAAGAGTTTATGCTTTATCAACAAAATTGGAATGTGTCTTTTTCTTATTTTCCACTTTCCATCTTCCCCAAACACTACTCTGTCTTCTTTCTTCTCCCCTTGAATTTATGCTGTAAGCAGCAGGCATTCTCTTGGCAGCATGGTAGGAAACACTTTTTTTTTTTTAGGGCATTTGTATCCAGTGGGAACTATATCTGTTTATTTCCTTCACCTGGCATCTGTCCACAGGAAGCCAGGCATTTCTAACCCCTTTACCTTACAGATCTTCTTGTTTTGTGATAACATAGAAACATTTCAAAGGAATGGACTGGAAGGTACCCCTCCCACTCCACCCTGCAATCTATCTTCTGACATGTTTGAGCAATACGAAATATATAAGTCACTATCAAATGGGTTGGTTCCAGATCAGAGATTAAGAATTAACCTTCACCTTCTGTGGGTTTTATTTCCAGAGATACTTGTCTTTTAAATGCCCACTTAACACCACACGTACCACATTCAGAATTGAGAAAGGATTTGATCTGGGCACAGTATGTGAGCACACGGAGAGACTGGAGCCATTTATTTGTGCCAACTTTTGCAGGGCCGAGGATTAAGTGTGAAGGAGGATTCTGGCAGTTGGGCTGAACAAAGACATAAGACATGTTTAAAACTCAGCAGGATGCTTGGCATATAGTAAGTACTTAATAAATTATAATTATTTCCACTGCAATCACCACCATTACCTTTACTTTCACTACAATTAGCATAGGATGAATTAGACTTATTCTCTAGAGAATATTCTGTATTCTTTAGAGAAAAAAACTAGATGTACTCTAGTTTAAAAATCATTTGCTAAGTTATATATAGATGATGTGATTTATAAACCCCACCCAAGTCAGGATCCTGGCTTGCACTGGGGCCCCGGCGATCATCTAACAAAGCACTTTAATGGCCTTGCCTCTCATGGAATTGCAACTTTGCCTACAGACAGTGTTGAGCCATGTGAGGTTTTTGCCTTGGTTTCCTCATCTATAAGATAATGAGGTTGCCCCAGCTCAGAAGTCATGCACTCAGTCAGGTACAAAACACCATACCTGAGAGTTAGTGACAGTTAAAACTTGGCCTCAGTGTTTGGGAGCCATGAGGATCACTGTACCTATGGTGCCTGGTTTTTGTCTACCAAAGACTAGGCAGTTTGTATATATATGAGATGTTAAGGGACAACAGAGTGTCTGCACCCAAAGGCCATTCTTTCGATGGAATCTGCCTTAAAATCTAGGTACTTGCCCCCAACTTCTTGACTTCCTCCTAACAACTGATTGTGGACCTCACTTAAATATTTTTCTAAATGTGAGCTTATTTGTGTTTTCAGTCCTGGTAGACCTCACTTTCTTCAAGAGAGTCTGGTAATGAATGAGTTAAACAATAAAAGAGGGTTCCCTCCTCAGGGATGCTTGCCTGAACTTGTTCCTATTTCCTCTGAAGACAAAGAGATGTGTCAGAGCAGAGGAGGAACTCAGAGATTGAGAGATGCTTCTACCCTAGCTTAGTCATCACCATTGACTTTATCACCTGAGGCAGATGGTACTGCTACCACCCACAGCCTGTGGTCACCCTCACATCTGAGCTGCTCAGTACAGAGCCCTCCAGGCACCCATCAAACACTCCTTGTGCACACCTTGGGCAAGGTGGCACTGAACCCTGGATGTGGGCATGGGCAAGGTGCCCAAGGTTATGGCAGAAAAATAAAAAGCATACAGCAATTTAAGGCTAGTCCCAGGCATTTCTTTGACATCTTTTATCCTCTCTCCTTTGATTAAATATTAGCTTTCAAAAAACAAAACAAAGCTGTTTTTAAACAGTCTGTTTTATTTTTTTATACTTGTTTCTAACTTAAAAATTGATATATAATATTATATTAATTTTAGGTATACAACATAATGATTCAGTGTATATATATATTGGGAAATGATCACCAGAGTAAGTATAGTTCACATCCATCACTTCATGTAGGTTTTTTTGGGGGGGTGAGTAGAAGTTTTAAGATCTACTCTTATTTACAATGCAGTATCAACTATGGTTGGAGCTTCCCAGGTGGTACTAGTGGTAAAAGAACCTGCCTGCCAATGCAGGAGACATAAGAGATGTGAGTTTGATTCCCGGGTCAGAAAGATCCCTTGGAGGAGGGCATGTCAACCCCCTCCAGTATTCTTGCCTGGAGAATCCATGGACAGAGGAGCTTGGTGGGCTATAGTCCACGGGGTCACAAAGAGTTGGACACAATGGAAGCAGCTTAGCACAGCAAGAACTATAGTCACCATGCTGTACATTACATTCCCAGGATTTATTTATTTTATATTATTTTATAGCTGAAAGTTTGTACTTTTTGATCACCTGAACAGCCAGTTCTTAAACGGTGAAGACAACATGTCTTCAATGCTTGAATCTTCTGAGGCCCTAGGAAATGCTGCTGGGGGAATTATAAAATGTGAATATGTACCAAAAAAACACTGCCGATTCAGAAGATGAATGGCTCAGTTCAGCCCTATTAATATGATATGAATGACAGGCTTCATTCTAGGTGGCAAGGCAAAGAGAAACAACATCTAGATTTTGCTATGTTGGCTCTCATAGCCTAGAAAAGATCTAGAGGCATAAACAGATAATATAATACAGCGATCTATGTTCTAGGTAAAAGGCAGCCAAGTTGCTCTGGGAATAAAGACAAGAACATCTTAACTTTGAGTCCCACCCTTTAAAAATGTGAGGCCTTTTTCAGTTTGTATATTTTGGTGGATACGATGGTTCAGACTCAGTCACATGTAGGCACTAACATGTATCTTCCCCTTGAAGCTGGCAATTGCAGAAAACATGGGCATCTTCATGAGACAATAGTAAAACACATACAAATGAGAAACTTAATATGAGCCTCTGAAAATGTATTGACAACAGACAGGACCAACTTTGTGGGTGCTGTTGGAAATTATCACCAGGAATTCTTTTTTCTGAGAGGGAAGAGAACTGACATGAGCCAAAAACCTTAAAGGTTATCTCACCTTACGTTCAAGAAAATCCTCTAAGGTGAGCATGTGAACATCTTTCTAAACTTAGGAAGTTGGAGCTCAGTGAAGTTAAGCAACTCGCTCAAGATTAGGCAGTTAGTACGTGACCAAATACGGCATCTAGCCCAGACCTAACTGCTCCCAAACCTGAAGTCTTTGCCCTTTCTACATTTTTGCTACATCGTCCTACCTTCCTGAGTTTCAGCTCCCTTTATGAGTGTTTGCTCTTGTTCTATTTTCTTTTATTGTTACCACCTTGCCTTTATAGAGCCAGGCCTTTCACCTTTTCTTAGCACTTTCAGATCCATTGATGCTGCAGTTTTTGAGCCACTCACTGGTGAGCCTGACTTCTCAAGAAGGTGCAAATTAAAGTGGACGAGATCATTATCCTCACCACTATAATCAGAGAACAAAAATGGTGATACTAAGCCTGCACTTGGATTTGCTTCCTTGCTAGGCACTATGTAGAATAATTTAGATATCCATGATTTCTGTCTTGTAGGGGTAGATGACAGGTTCCCCAGGGTGTGGAGTTTAAGTGGAAATAATGAAGGAAGTATGATTCAGGGAGTTTGTGTTTCAAAGACAGAAGGAAGTGCCATGGCAGCCTGAGGCTGCACTGAAGTAATCCAGTGGCTCTTTGAAGGCAAGGTGACAACAGTAAGAAAATATAAAAAAAGAGCAAGCACTCATAAAGGGTGATGCCCTTCACTAACTCAATGGACATGAGTTTGAGCAAACTCTGGGAGATGATGAAGGACAGGGAACCTGGTGTGCTGCAGTCCAAGGGGTTGCAAAGGGTTGGACACAACTAAGCGACTGAACAACAACTCGTTAAGGGAGTGGAAACTCAGAAGGAAGTCAGAGGACTATGTGAAAAGGGTATTGGACAAACACACTGAAGTGTGTGTTGTGTGTACATGTGTGTAAATGGGTGCTTGTGTGTTGGGGTGGAATGAGAAGAACATAGTGAATTATGACATTCCTGTGGATTCATTATCTTTTCTTGTTAACATAGCTCATCCTGATTCCAATCACCTTTCTTTTCTGTGGGTTTTTTGAACTTCCTAGGTCCTTGCTCTGCAGTTTCCAATAGAAAAGTCCTTGAGTCTCCATCCAGGAGATGTGTCCAGAAAGGACTATTTTCATAGTTGGGCCATCCTGCAAGCACTGTTTTCAAGAGCCTGAAATTCAAAAAGCTGGAGCCAAGGAAGGAGGTAGGAGATGAGGGCGGGTGTGAGGTAAACTTAGGGAATAATTCTGAAGTGACATAAAGTAAGAATTGAGGCAATTTCCACTGGAAGTCACCTTTCCACTCACTAGGCATTAACCATCTGGAACCAAATGCAGCTAATTTAGCATCATGTTGGAAAGTTTATAACATGAACCACATTTTAGGGCCAGGACATCCAGATTTTAATCCTTTGTATTCAGTAAATGCCTCTCTTTTGGAATTCAGTCTGCTGTCAGTACATAGGAACTAAGAATAGTGCCAGGTGTGAGTCACCACTCTGCTTTCTTCCAGAACACCGTGGGAAAAGGATGGGCAGACTGGTTCAGATAAAACCCAGTCCCACCCAAATACTCACTGAAGGCTGGAAACAAATTCATTTTTAAAATGTTTCAAAAGTTGAATTGAACTCAGGAAAGAGATAGTAAGCCTGTGTTCTTTAGTTTCGACTTGGATCTGAAGCCTTGTTTTGTGTTCTAAATCTCAAGGCTATCACATTGGGTGCTTTCTACAACCCTTTAGGTTTCTAGGGGGTTCCCGCTTGACTTTTAAAGGACACTTATTAAATGATTGCAGCATGCTAGGGTTTAGGGATACAAAGGTGACTAAGATCTGGTCTCTGACTTTGAGGATGGCATGGTCTAGAGTGGTGAGAGCATAGGTAAATTATATGTAGTTGCTCTTTGCAACCCATGGAATGTAGCCTGCCGGGCTCCTCTATCCATGGAATTCTCCAGGCAAGAATACTGGAGTGGACTGCCATTCTCTTCTGCAGGGGATCTTCCCAATCTAGGGATTGAACCTGGATCTCCTGAATTGCAGGTAGAGTCTTTACCGTCTGAGCTACCAGGGAAGCCCAGGTAAATAATGCCTGTGTGCAAATACTGTGTCCCCTCATAAGGGTGCATTGTGTACACACTGCCTCTGGATCCTTGTGTGTATGTGGGCTATGCTAGCGGTGATGTCTTCTCATTGCCCTTGATGGTGTTGCTCTTGGAAATTGCAGTGCTTCTTCTGCAAAGCTTGAAAGAACAGGCTGAGTCTGTCTCTGCTTGTTTTTAAATGACTGCTTCAGTGACATAATATCAGCGTAAACTCGGAGGGTCCTCTGATGATCTTGTTAGTAAGGGGCTGGGTAGTTTTGTTTTGAATGCTTTTCCACTTCCCTTTGGTAAGCAGTCTAGGCTTCCTGATGTCTATTTATGGCCTTTTAGGTGAAGTTACATTTTCTAGCATTGTGATAATAACTAAAGGATGTGTGAATTGTATTCTTGGCCTCACTAGAAATGGTGCATAGTGAATCCCAAGATTTCTGTTATATAGTTTTAAAAGTAAGCCTAGTTATTTTTTTCCTAGGCAGTAGACCACATTGGAAGTAGACAGGAAAGAAGAGCATAATCGGCAAGAGGGTGTGACCCAGCATCCCATTACATTTGGTAGGATTTTAAAGTTTTGTTTAATTTGATTCCCCCATTGTTTGTGGTATGCCATCTGGCTTTATTTCTTTTGTTTACTTTGGGTTCAGTTTTCTTTTATTTGTCAAGTTTCTTAATGTGGAACCTAAGGTCGCCGACTTAAGATCTTTTTTCTTTCTATTGTAACCATTTAGTGCTGTAGATTTCCCTATAGATGCTCCAGCTGCATCCCAGAAAACTTGATACATATGCTTTTATTTTCATTCATTTGAAAGATTTTTCTGATTTCCTTTTTAATTTTATTTTGACTCTTGGGTTAGTGTGTTATTTAGAATTTGAGTATTTGGATATTTTCCAGCCATCACTCTAGTTATTTATTTATTTCTAAATAAACAATAATAAATATTCATTTCTAGTTTGATTTCATTGCGGTCTGAAAATAAACTATTTGATTTTTTTAAAAATATCTTACACTTTACATTTTACCTTAGATACTTGTATACAGTTATAATAGCTCTTTTAATGTTACCATTTTCTAGTCTCATTAACCCTGTAATTTCTAAGTTTGTTTCTATTGATTACTTTTTCTCCTGATTCTGGAGCACATTTTCCTGCTATTTGGCATGTCTAGTAATTTTTTGCTTGGAAGCTGAGTGTTATAAATCTTATGTTGTCATATTTTCAAACAAATATTGTTTGTTTTCTTTCTTTAAATAGTGTGGTGTTTTGCTTTGGCAGGTCTTTAAGTTATATGCGGATTAGCTTGACCCATTCAAGGCTTTACACTTTCCTAGGGCTGGTCTAGAGAACCCTTCACTCAGATAGTTCGGGCCTACTACTAAGATGTGACTCTACTGGTGTCTATTGAATGACCTAGGATGTCCCTGAGGTCTCTCTACTAGTCAATGTCAAATGTCAGGAATGCAATTTAAAGAAGATGTACTAGCATAGCTTCACTGAGAAGGTGAATGTTTATCTTTTCTTTTGCCTTTCTTTACTGGAGCAGCGGGTATGAATTCTTTTAATAATATTGATCTATAATGTCAAACTGTTTTCTAGAAGGTCATAACATTTTCTTCTTCTGCCAACAGTCTAGGAGAGTGCCTGCTTCACAATGTCCTTGCCGTTATTAAGTTTATGTTTAATATATAACCTCTTGGAAGGAATATCGTGAAGCCATTAGAATCATGTTTTCTGAAAACTATTTAATAACTTGGGGGAACTCTCAAAACAGTGTTAATTTAACAAAAGCAGTACAAAGAACTCTATATACATCAAGATACCACTTTTATATAAAGATCATATGTGTATATACATATATATTCATTCTTTGTTAATATCATTTATCTGCAGATAATGAGATTATGGGTGATTTTTATATTGTTCTTAGTATAACTTTTATACTAAAAACTGCTTTATAATATGAGATATCTGATAAATGAGTGTGTCATAAAGAAAGGGCTTTACTCAGAACATGGAAATACTTGAGGACAAGAACATCTACAGATATAGAAATCATATACCCTCCACAAACTTTAAGTGGAGTCATGTTTTGCAATCTGTGTATTCATTAGGGGTCCTCTGAGAGTGGAGCTGTCTGGGCCACTGAAAAGAAAGTCCTGCAAGCACCTCCCACTAATTGGGAACTCGCAAAAGTTGTATAACTAGTCAACCAATGACCATGGACGGGAAGCAACTTTCTGCCTTGAATTGTTGAATTCATTTTGACTCGTTTGGACCAAATGCATTGTCCTTGGTTTCCATTTTACACTTTAACATGGAATGTATTATTTAGTTTGCTAGGACTGTCATAACAAATGATCACAGATTAGAAGTCAAACAAAATTTATTTTAGTTAAGATTTATTTTCTTACAGTTATGGGAGCTAGAAGTTCAAGATCAGTGCATTTGCAGGTTTCTTCTAAGGCATCTTTCCTTGGCTTGCCAATAGTGATTCTTGTGTCTTCCTATGTACATGAATGTTTGTGTCCACTTCGTCTTCTTATAAAGACACTAGACATATTGGATTACTCCGAATTGGGCTACACCATAATGACCTCATTTTAACTTAATAACCTCTTGAAAGACTCTAAATATAGTCACATTACGAGGTACTGGGGTTAGGACTTCAACATATGAATTTTGAGAGGATACAATTCAGGCCATAAGACTAAGTGTAGCTCTTTCTTCAAATTCCTCATGGATGTAGCAGAGGGAGGAAAACCCATTTCTTTACTCTGAAAGCATAAACTCTGGATCCCAAAGTGCTTGATGTTGAACTCTGGCTCTCTCACTTAAGAACTCTTTGACCTGAGGGACTTCCCTGATGGTCCAGCGGTTAGGACTCCTTGCTTCCAATACAGGGGGTGTGGGTTAGATTCCTGGTCAGGGAACTAAGATCTCATATGCCTGCCACATGACATGACCTAAAAAAAAAAAGAAAGGAAAACAAAAACTATTTTAAAAAGTACATTTTTAGGAAAAGAAATTAAAAAAAAGAACTGTTGGGCCTGGGATGAGATACCTAGCCTCTCTATACTTCAGTATCCTTCTCTCTCAAATGGGAACAATATAAGCTTATATCTCATGGGTTTGTTGTAAGCATTCAGTAATTTAATTTATGAAGATCTTGTAGAATAGTGCTTGTCACATAGCAATATACTAGGTATTCAATAAAGTTTAGCTGTTATCATTACATCAAATTATCTCATTCATGTACCTATCTATTTAACACTGTACTTGACGCAGAAGGTATAACGATGAACACAAAAGATGTCTCTGTCTTCACCAAGGAGGATTTTTGCTCCTGGATCTATGTGCCCTTCTTATTTTTGGCAAGGGAACTTTTGTTCTCCCTTTATAAATTCTGTGTGGAAATACTTTTTTAAGGGATACTGAGCAATCAGAGCATGCTTGATCTCTCTTCCCTTCCCTCATTGGCACTGATTCTTTAATATGATTTGTAGATTTAGGGCAAGAGAAAGTCTGAAAAAGAAGCCTGAAGTGATAAATCCTACTTCTTTTTTTTATGGTTGCTTCTCCTTTCTCTACCCCAGAAACAACACACATATTTATACCTCTTTAGCTGTACTGGACACATTTTCAAATCCGCACGCCCAGATTGGGCACCTAGATAATGCTGTCTTGTGAGGTGGTGATATCTGCTACGTTAATCAGCCTTTTTAGAATGCTTTGATGACTAAAAATATGGATGATGAATCTGTCCTTTGTGCACCAGCTCTCTCCCCCTCATGTGGGAACATGTCCTTTGGGTCCTTTTTCAAGCAAAGACTTGTGCTGATCTACCTCATACATTAATTCTAGCTGTAGTAATACTTTGGGAAAGGAATAGGATCCCAAAATAACCACCAGGAGAAGTGTGTCATGAAAGGTCATGGCAATGGGGCAGAAGATATTGGACAGAAGAGTTCTAAAAATAGGGAGCGAGAGATCAAAGACCCAGCAGTAATGAGGAACCTTTTTTGGCTTTGCCTCACAGAAGGAGGAGGCAACGTTTCCCAGCCTACTCCTGCATTCTGCTCGACCTGCCACTCACACCCCGCTGGCAGACCTGCCGGGGCTGGGAGGATGGTGAGCACGGTTTTCTGTCCTGGGTGTGAACTGCCTTTATATCATTTTGATGATAAGTATATTCAGATAATGCTTCAAAGCATATCAAAATAAGCAACATCATGGAAAATTTTACCTTATTGCCATATTCCTAATATTGCAAGGACATCAAACATTTCTGAGCAGGGATACTTAATTTCACCTTTCTTTTGGAGCAGTTCTTTAGATTTTACAAGCTAGAGTTGATTTTTCGTTGTCTCCTGACAACGCACCTGATGATTAAGCGTTTGCAAAGCTAAGCACCGCATTTTATGTGCATGCCCTGCAAATTGGGTCAGCGGGTTCAGCCACGTCAGATCCCATCAGCCACTCTGTGTGTTCCAGAGAACTAGGGTATGGACGTGCATAGCTGCAGGTGAAGAAACTGACTTTAAATATGATGTTCAATGTTCTCCCTCCGTAGATAGAATTTTGATGATAATGTGGTAGGCAGATTAAAACATTAAAAACACGGGCCTCTTGAATGAAGTTTGGGAGATGATTTTGTATGTGTGTGGTTTTGTTTCCTAATTCCATGAACTAGAGAATCAGAAAGGCTGAGATGAATCCCCATAATCTCCTAGAAATCAGTTTCCTCCACAATAAAATAAGCTTACTGACACTTGGCTTAGAGATGATAAATGTGCGGAAGTGCTTACAAACTACAGGGCTGTACATGAGTTCCTTTTAAATCACACGGCTGTCAGAGAACTCGTCTGTGCATTCACGTGGAATCCACCCTTTCCTCTTCAAATACGCTTCTTTTCATTCATTCCAAAGCTGTTTACTTCACTCCAGTGTGCCGGGCACAGGGCCAAGCACCAAAAAGCACTCAAAGATGAATCATACCCAGATCCTGCCCTCAAGGAACTTACTGTAGAAGGAGGCATATAAAACACCGAAAAAAAATGCATTGCCTGGTTTTTAAAATTTAGCATAATTGACTGTATCCTTGAACAAAATACCACATTTAAAAAGTGACTTAGCAGTCCCTTTTAAATATTTAAATGATAATGTCTGTGTTAATGAACATTCATTAGTCTGCTAATAGACTAATGAATATGTGTGCTATGAGTCAAGAATATGGAGAAATGCCTGTGAAACAAAGGTATCCTGACTGAAGACAGGCGATTTGGGGAACTGCAGTGATTAATGATGACTGACAGTGCGTTAATCCCAGCCCTTGTTGAGGGATCACTCTTCATTAGGCTCCCCAAACCACAACTGATCAGGAAACAATTGATTCTGTCTGGCCCTAAAGCCAATTTCTCTATTTGTTTTGATTCAAGGCTTTTCTAGCCTGAATCCATAAGTAAACTGGTCCTTTTGTTTAACATTTTCACTGCGGTATAGTTAACAAATCTCTGAAAATAGAGACAAAGTTGAGATTTCTCCAGGAGACTGGGGATCCTAAGATTTGTGCGAGGGAAGTGTGCAATTATAATCCTGAAAATTATACAGTTTGTCATCAGTGTAATGAAAATAAGATATTTGATAAAATTTTTAGCCCTTTGAATATCACAATAAAATCTTAACTCTTGTAAAAATCTAGCTTAAATCACATTCTCAGTCAGGATTATGACTTCAAAAATATGCATTGAATAAGAATATGAAAGGCAAAAAAAAAAAAAGAATATGAAAGGCCCTCTGAAAATACAGGACATGATTTTGATCTTCCTGTAAAAAAAAAAAAAAAGCTGCTTTAGAGATCAGAAATCTCGTCATTCCCTTTTCAGGATAACTGTGCGGGCCTGTACATTGGTCTTGAGTCAGTCTCTCCTTCAGGCATTAATAGGTTTCAATCAGTATGGGAGATCTTAAATATGGTCCTGAGGAAAAAGAAGCTATTGTGAGCTCAGAAAAGAGGAATGTTTCATGTAGGGCTTAGAATAATGGTGGAAAACGATTAGGGGAGTCTGTGGGTGCTAGCTAGCACGTAACTAATGAGTTCCGCAGAATGGTGAGAAGAGAAAGGCAAATGCTGTGTGAGCAACAAGTAGAACCTTCAGGTGAAGATGCTTCTGGTCGGCAGAGCGCTGGGTGAGCTCATCAGGGCAAGACATTCAACTCAGAGCAGAATCCTCAGGAAGTTCTTCCACAAAGAGTCCCCCAACAGACTGGTCACAGTTCTCTGACCTACAAGCATTCTGACTATAATGCCTCAGAAGAAGGAGAGTCCGGATCTGCATCCCATATCCAGTCACAGCTCATATGGTGTCCTGTATTGCTCAGCTGCCCATTTCCTCTCAGAAAACTGTACTACCAGTATTGCCTTCAATTTCTGAATTCAGTCAGTTCACACAACAGGTATTTATCAAGGCTCTGGATGGCACAGTGGTAAAGAATCCACCTGCCAAGGCTGGAGATGCAGAATCAATCCCTGGTCAGGAAGATCCTCTGGAGGAGGAAATGGCAACCCACTCCAGTATTATGTCTGCCTGGAAAATTCCATGGACAAAGGAGCCGGGCAGGCTACAATCCATGGGGTCTCAAAGAGTCAGAAATGACTGAGCATGTATGCCTTTCTTTCTTCCTGGTCTCTACCATCTTCTGAGCATAAAGAATCTTTTCATTCCTCTGACTTCTAATTTGTGCTCTTACAAAGTGCAGTGAGCATCCACAGACCTAAGATGGGGCACCTTCTGGTCAGATCAGCAACGTTGCCCTTTGAGGGTGGCCTCTGGGCCCCCAGTGGCCTCAGGCACATGTTCACAGTTAAGGATTCGCTGGTTCTCACTAAGTACCTTAAATGTTATCAGGGGATCCCAGAAGTTTTTGTCTCCAACTGGCCAGTGATTACAACTCTTTCAGAAGACCAATTTGCTTTAGTCATAAAAGAGTTAGGATTCATTCATTCCCTGCCTTTTCTGGTATCTACTGCTTTATAACAAAGTATTCCAAAAGATAGTAACCTAAAACAGAAGCCATTAAATTGTATCTTGTGGATTCTGTGAGCCAGCAATTTGGCCAGGACTCGGCTTCTTCTGAAAGAAAAAGATTCTTCTGTTCCTTGTGAAGTGGCCAGGTCACTCAGTGGTACTCAGCTGGAAGTTGGCTGGCCAAGAGGGTCTAAGACGATTTTACTGACAAATCTGTCACCTTGGTGGGGGTGTGGAATGTGAGCTTAGCGGGGACTGTCCACTGGAGCACCAACATAGTCTCTGAGTTTACTCCGAGACTGTCTACTAAGAGACTGTCTATTGCAGCACTGTAGTCTTTGAGGAGGCAGACATCATATGTGGAGGCTGAGCAAGCATCCCAAGAGAACCAGGGGAAGGCCGTAGGGTATCACCTCAGAAGCCATGGAACATTACTTGTGCAGTATTCTGTTGGTTACAGGTGAGTGCTAAGACCATCTCAGATTCAAGAGGAGAGAAACAGGATTTATTTCCAGATTAGAGGCCACTTTGTAGAAGAGTTTGGAAAATATTATTGCAGTTGTTCATTGTTGTTCGCTTGCTCATTCATGTCTGACTCTTTGAGACCCCATGGACTGCAGCATACCAGGCTTCCCAGTCCTTCAGTATCTCCCAGAGTTTGCTCAAACTCATGTCCATTGAGTTGGTGATGCCCTCCAACCATCTCATCTTCTGTCGCCCCCTTCTCCTCCTGCCCTCAATCTTTCCCAGAATCAGGATCTTTTCCCGTGAGTTAGCTCTTTGCACTAGGTGGCCAAAGTATTTACAGTCTTCCACTTTGGCATCTGTGTCTCACTTATCTACTGATCAGACTGCCTCTACCTGGTTCTTATCTAGGAGGCAGTTACTGCATCTACTCAGAAGCTAAACTTCTTCCCTCCCTTTCTTTCCCTTGTCCCTAGTCAAGATGTCCACTTCAATAACAACTTCCCAGAGACACCTAAAAGACAGGACAGAGTAAAATAGGTGCTGGTGGGAATCCAAGAGAATATGGGTCAACAAGGAAGGAATAATCGTGAGAAGAGAGGTCTCATTGAGGAGTTGGCCATTATACTGAACTTTGGACAAGTAGAATTTTGACAGATTAAGAGTAGGGGAGAAAGTTATGTCATTCCTACATGAGCAGAAGCACAGATGTGTAGAAAGGTGTGTTGTATAAGGAAAAGCTAATACTGCTAAAGAATTGGAACTTCAGACTCTAGTCACTGAGAAGCTAGCTTTTAAAAGCGGTTCTTTAGATCAATGGAACAGAATAGAAAGCCCAGAGATAAATCCACCTACCTATGAACACCTTATCTTCGACAAAGGAGGCAAGAATATACAATGGAAAAAAGACAACCTCTTTAACAAGTCGTGCTGGGAAAACTGGTCAACCACTTGTAAAAGAATGAAACTAGAACACCTTCTAACACCATACACAAAAATAAACTCAAAATGGATTAAAGATCTAAATGTAAGACCAGAAACTATAAAACTCCTAGAGGAGAACATAGGCAAAACACTCTCTGACATAAATCACAGCAGGATCCTCTATGACCCACCTCCCAGAATATTGGAAATAAAAGCAAAAATAAACAAATGGGACCTAATGAAACTTAAAAGCTTTTTCACAACAAAGGAAACTATAAGTAAGGTGAAAAGATAGCCCTCAGAATGGGAGAAAATAATAGCAAACAAAGCATCAGACAAAGGATTAGTCTCAAAAATATACAAGCAACTCCTGCAGCTCAATTCCAGAAAAGTAAATGACCCAATCAAAAAATGGGCCAAAGAACTAAACAGACATTTCTCCAAAGAAGACATACAGATGACTAACAAACACATGAAAAGATGCTCAACATCACTCATTATCAGAGAAATGCAAATCAAAACCGCAATGAGGTACCGTTACATGCCAGTCAGGATGGCTGCTATCCAAAAGTCTACAAGCAATAAATGCTGGAGAGGGTGTGGAGAAAAGGGAACCCTCTTACACTGTTGTTGGGAATGCAAGCTAGTACAGCCACTATGGAGAACAGTGTGGAGATTCCTTAAAAAACTGGAAATAGAATTGCCATATGACCCAGCAATCCCACTTCTGGGCAAACACACCAAGGAAACCAGATCTGAAAGAGACACGTGCACCCCAATGTTCATCGCAGCACTGTTTATAATAGCCAGGACATGGAAGCAACCTAGATGCCCATCAGCAGATGGATGGATAAGGAAGCTGTGGTACATATACACAATGGAATATTACTCAGCCATTAAAAAGAATACATTTGAATCAGTTCTAATGAGATGGATTAAACTGGAGCCCATTGTACAGAGTGAAGTAAGCCAGAAAGATAAACACCAATACCGTATACTAATGCATATATATGGAATTTTAAAAAGATGGTAATGATAACCCTATATGCAAAACAGAAAAAGAGACACAGATGTATAGAACATATTTTGGACTCTGTGGGAGAAGGTGAAGATGGGATGTTCTGAGAGAATAGCATTGGAACAAGTATACTATCAAGTGTGAAACAGATCACCAGCCCAGGTTGGATGCATGAGACAAGTGCTCAGGGCTGGTGCACTGGGAAGACCCAGAGGGATGGGATGGGGAGGGAGGTGGGAGGGGGGATCGGGATGGGGAACACATGTAAATCCATGACTGATTCATGTCAATGTATGGCAAAAAACACTACAATATTGTAAAGTAATTAGCCTCCAACTAATAAAAATAAAAGAAAAAAAAGATAAAAGTGGTGCTTTAGGAAGATGACTCTGGCAAGAGTGTGGTAGATGCCTTGGAGAGGTGAGATTTGAGGGGGTAAAAGCTGGCTAATCTCTGTAAGGGTTAATATTATCTCCCTTTGAAAGGAAAGGAGAGAGGGTTTTCTCTTTTCTGGCCTATAAGAAATAGTAACAGTGACTCTTTCTCCAGACATGGTGGCATGAACAGATATGATTCATCACTAGACATGGACACTTCCTTTAGCAAAGACTTGTCCAGATGTATTTGGACTGGATACTTGATAGGATTAGTCATCTCCTTGGGATTTCGTCTTCCCACCCTCCCTCATCCCAATGAATCTGTACCTCAGCAACCCTTCAATTTCACTGCCTTCAATTTCCCAAGTCCACCCCAAACCCTTGCCCTAGTTAAGAAGTCTAGACTTTGTGCTGTTTCTTCCATCATTCCCTCAAACTCTTTGTGGCAACCACAGAGAACTCACCATTCCTGGCATACCATATCCTATTTCACTGCCTTGTCTTTGCATATGATCTTTTCTCTACCCAAAGAATTCTTTTTATCACCTCTTCTTCCACCAGGCAAAATTCCTTGCCATCAATTAATACCAAATTTAAATGTCACCTCTGTGAAACATGATACAGTAGGCTGCTACCTGTTGTCTCCTGTGATATTCTGTCTTCTACCGTAACATCTGTCCTATTATAGTGGTATGTGCCTTTCATGTTTATTTTGTGGATTAGATTGAGCCCTTTAAGGGAATAGACCTTACCATCTTTGTATCACTAGTATGTCTCATAGGAGTAGGTGGTCAGTAAATGTTACAGCAAAGAAGGAAGGAAAGTAGGAACTTTGTTAGACTCTTGCTAATTTAAATGTTATAAATGTTGTTCTGTGTTTCTGATCTAGAAATTCTGATACTCTGAATGAGCAGGGAGCTGTTATCGTTCTATGCAGAACAGTGGCATTTAATTCTGCTCAGAAGAAGCTGGATATCTGTTGATACAAGTTATCGAAGTAATCTGGAGAATTAACCAGTGAAAACCAGAGGTCCCAGAGTGGTAGAGCTCTATTCACAAGCCTTGTTTATTTCTAACAAACACTTTCCCAGAGGTGTCATGAACAGCATATTGCCGTGTCTCTCACACCCCAGTAACTATTAAAACTGGCAATGTTTTGCCTGGTTTCAAAGCTGCGCAGGAGCCCTGTGTAGCCTGGGTTCATCAGTAATATTCTCTGAGCTGAAAGGCTGACATTCACAGGTAGTTTAGGTCATTGTCAGCTTCTGTGGTCTCCTTTTAAAACCTAAGGTCACACATTCATAAAAGCCTTCCTGACAGTGTGGATAATAGCGGGGAACTCAGCTTACACATATACTAAGCCCTAAAGTATGCTCCGTGGGCAGAGCTCAGCTTACTTGGGAGAAATTTGTTTGCACAGGGTTTCAGAGCCTGCGTAGATAGGATGTTTTCTCTTTTACCAAGAACACTGCCATGAACTGCTTTATATAACCAAGGCAGTGCCAGCAAATTGGTAATGGTGGTGTTTTCACTACAGGTAGAGTATATAGACTAATGCTACATGTGCCTTCCTAAGCTTGAGATTAATGTAAAAGTGCTCATGGAGGACCTTTAAATTGTACCTGTTTTTTTAATTACTCCCTTGGGTTATTTGCCAGTCTTATTAAACAACGGTATGTAAAGGTGTCACATTTTGCATACTTCTGAGTGAAACATTTTGATTTAATTTTATGCCTCTCAGTTTCAATATCAGATATTTTCACCACTTAGGTGACACATATGTGAAAATGATAATTTTAAAACCTATAAATTATTGGTAATTCATTCCAACACCAAATAATTCTCCCTTATAGCTGTCCTTTAAAGAGGGAGCCCTCCTATTCCATCCAAGGATCACTAAGGTCTTGAAGCAGAGTGGTTGGTGAAGTGGGGGCGGGGGGGGCGGTGAAAAAAGTGGACTTTGGACGGCTCATGGCTGACTTACGTCCTAAAGCTGCCACTTATCAATGTGATGGGAGCCTCTTGGACTCAACTTTTCTAGGGATCAGTCCCTTGTCACAGATTTGTTGTAGATGAGATGATGTAGCCCTTAGAAGATGGTCAGTAAACGTTAGTTTCTGTCCTTTTTTCCTTGACAGGTCAGTAGGGATGCGGAGCTCATAATAAGCAGACACTTCAAAGTAAAAAGTTAAGAAACAATGTCAGTTGGGCATATCCAAAATTAGAATATGTAAATGGGATCCAATTGACTGTAATTTGACTTGCAATTTCCCAGGAACACATTTATTATACCAGGCTGTGCCAATTTTGTGATTCTGTGCTACGTTTATAATCACTATTATTTTAAAGGGTTCCTTAACTCTATAGCTTCTTTTTGTTGTTGTTTAGTCATTAAGTCGTGTCTGACTCTGTGACCCCATGGACTGTAGTCCGCCAGGCTCCTCTGTCCATGGGATTTTCCAGGCGAGAATACTGGGTTGGGTTGCCATTTCCTTCTCCAAGAGATCTTCCTGACCCAGGGATCGAATGCATGTCTCCTGCATTGCAGGTGGATTCTTTACCACTGAGCCACCTGGGAAGTCCCTGTGGCTCCTTTAGCATCATCAAAATTTCTGTTGTAGAAATTAAAGGTCAGTTAAAGTTCTGTGGGTTTTGGTGAATGGAGCCCCAGCCCAAGTGTCAGTGATGTAAAATTTGTCTGTATCTTAATGTTACTTAATCACTCCTCCAAGGAGACAAGAATTAGTTCATTTAATCCATATGATTAAATGAGAAATAAGAAGTGTAGCTCTTAAATAGTTAAATATGAAATATTTTCAAAGTTTCTTTTATTAAAACTTGGTCAAAGACATTCTCTGTTTTCCTAACTCCTTTCTTTATATTTGATTTCTGAAGCTTTTGACACTTTTTAATATAAAAATTCAAAACACAAAGAAAACACCTTAGGTCTGTGGCTCAGTATCTAAGGGTCAGGCTTACAGAAAGCAAACAAGAACAGCCATTGATGATGGAAGCAGAGACCAAAACGTCTTCCATGTTCTACTTCATGAACTCAATCTGAAACAAGAGATCTAGAGGAATGGCATAGTCCCCAGACCAGAAGAATGTTAGTCAGGTAAATGCTCTGGCTTCAGTCCTCATCTGCTGAATGAGTTTCTTAGTTTCTCTGGTAGGCTTAGCAATTGTGGTAGGCTTAACAAGCCTTCCAGGTGATTCTGATGGTAATAAAATTTGAGAACCATTAGTCTAGAACAGATTTTGAAATGAGAAAAACAGAACCTTCAGAGTGTCACTGTGATAAAAATTGTATTTCATGCTTGAAGAGAAACAAAGAAATTAGCAGTCTGTATAGTCCTTAGATAAATATACTTCTAGGCTAAAGAGCTTTCTGAAAGCCAATATCACTAAAGAATGGCACTGTTTGGAAGACTCTCAGAAGTCAGTTGTCATAACTGACCGCTTTGATTCAGAAACAGTTTAACTGCCAGAATGAGGTTATAATCTACAAATATTCCATGGAAATAATTCCATGAAAGTAATTATATACAGAAGACATTTGATACCCAAGTATTTTTAGGGTGCTCTGGGTTACACGGAATGAAAAATGTTTCCTTCTTGAGAAGTCTTGCAAGAAGAGAACATGTTTAACTTTGTGTAAGCCAACGTGCTGCAGGACTTATATAATATGTGAACTATATACGCAGGACTTATATAATATGTGAAAGTGTAATTATGAATTTCCAAAAGAGGATATTCTCTTTTGTGTATGGTAGGTCTCTTCATTTCTGATGTTTTCCAGACTCGGTTGACCATGGAAACCTTTTCTGTGGAGGGTCCTTTCTGACAGAATTTGGCAGAATCTATCTAGGGAAATGCTGATGTGAATTATAGAATGACAGAATTTCTGTCTTGGAGCTATTTCTAGAAATCAATCAGTTGAATTCCTTAGTTCTGAGCACCTGGCTCACCCAAAGTCAGAGAGCTAGTTATTCCAGAGCCACTTGTAACCTCTAGTTTGTGCTGCTATCCTTGCAGATATGAGAATCTTCTTCAAACATCAAATTTCATGGATCAACACCCATTTCCTGCACACATATATATGGATGTAAATAGGTAAAATATTTTATACCTGTCAGTTACAAAGTATCCTAACCATGGGCAATGCCACAAACTTCAGAGTCAGAGTCTGGCTCCATCATCTCCTGCTAGTAAAACCAAATGGTGAGTTAATTAAACTCTACAAACCTCAGTTTCTTATGTGTAAAATTGGGGTAACAATTGTACCTATCTTCTGGGTGCTAACAAGAGGTAAACAAAAATAATCTGGATGGCATAGCACTGTGTTAGCCACACTGAAAATGTTCAATAAATGTTAGAACCAGCTTTGTTGACTGAATTAAAAATGTGCAGTGATAAAAAATTACAGCCAAGTCCGCAATGTATTTAAAAGAATTTGCAATTTTATTAAATCAAAATAGATTGTACATGCATTTTGGGGACAAAATATTGTAAGCAGGTGCAAAACATTTATTCATTCTACAATGTTTGATGTACAAATCAACTTGCAGATCCTTTGCAGTAACTCTACAACATTTGGGGTTTACCAACTGCAGGTTAAGAACCAGTGGCCTGTGTCAATGCATTTTTAAAATTAATTAATTGATTTTAATTGGAGGATAATTACAATATTGTGAAGGTTGTCAATGCATTTTCATTTAAAAATAGACTGTTTAAAAACATTGACATGAAGAGAGGGCCTTCTGCCTTCTGCCTTCTTTGTTCCAGTATTTCTGTGTTTGAATTCCCTTGCAGTTGATTTTTTATGGGTCTCTTTGGGCATGTTCAAAACCCATTTCGTGTGATCTGATCGACTGCAGTCCTGAATATCTGGCCAGTATCTTCCTCACAGTAACATTTTATCCCAAGTAAAACCTCTTCCGAAAGAAACCACTCTATCAATCAATTAACGACATGACATGCCCAGCATTTGAGTAGATACCTGTGGATAGATAGAAGGCATTTGAAACCTCTTTTACCACTTGAAGGAAATTACAATGTAGTTGAAGGGACAAATTTATCATTTGAGAGTATGCAAGTGCTATACTGATGGTACTGGTTGAAAATGGCACTTTCCGAAAATGTTCAGAAAAGGGCAAAATCAGTGTAGGAGAAGATTTGCAAAGCTCCATGAAGGCACATTGAAATGCAAAAATACTGAATTAAGAATCAAGATTTAGGTTCTAGTCCAGGCTTTGAAACTATTAACAATTGGGCTAGATTTTAACTTTTCTAGATATTAGTTTTCTTACCTATAAAATGAACAATTGGATTGGGCTCTGACTGCTCCCACTGAAGATGGGAGACCTGTATCCCCAGTGTGCATCTTCACATCGATCACTCACACAGCCCTCTGAGATAGTACTATTCAGGGATGGTAGCCCCCATTTTTCAGATGCAGTCACTGAGGCTAGCAAGGTTGTATCATCTACTACAACCTAGCTAGTAAGTGACTGTTCCGATACTCCCACCCAGGTTTTCCCCATTCTGGCCTCTTTTCTCTTAACCACAAGACCAATTTTTTCCTTTGAGGGGATGGGAAAGGGTTTAAGCTGGCTGGACCTTCTGAGATGGGTAAGGGCAGAGATAGAGTTACACTGTGTGTCTAACTCAGTCCCCAGAGTACATAGTAATTTATAGTTCAGCTCCCTCCCTAAATCCCAGAAAGCCTATAATATGAGGTTATTTCTGTCCCCAGACACCAGCATTATTATGGAGATCAGCTGAGCATGAACTGTTGCTTATTCATTAACCTCTTCTATTTTAAGTGTTTCTTTTTTTCATTTTTTAATTCTTTGGTCATTTAAAAATTGCTTTTTTATAAGTTCTCTTTGATTTCTCAAATAACGCTCTTCCTATTGTTTCTGTACACATACAGAAAGACTATTTTCTCTCTTATGAATCATTAGCCTGTAAATAATCACTATTATCACATGATGTTTGGACTGCCTGACTTTCATCTGTTTTTGCTCTACTAACAGTTCAGAACCCTTCTAGCTGTGATGTTTTTCTCTAATCAGTGCTGTTTGCCTTCTATCCTTGCATGGTCTGCTTGAATCTGTCTAGAGATGGAAAAGCCTATGATAGTAATCATGGACTTTACTGAGTGCTTACTTTGTTTGGGATACATACTATTTGTGAATGAAAAATGTTACCTGCCATGTCAGTAAAAAAGGGCTGTTGCAACCATCATGCCATCACATTACAACCACCCAGATGGTGAGCCCTGGGGGAATTCAGGATAGAACTATAATGCCCACATTAAATCATCAGACACCGTAGGCACCACCTCTCCCCCGACCTTGCACCTTGAGGACACTCAAGATGAGAAAACACAGGATACTGGCCCCAGATAGCTGAGGTGCATATCAAAGGCATGATTTTGGTGAGCCAAGAATCTTGTATCTTCTACACAGAAATGTGCTAAATTCCTTAACTTGAGTTATCAGATTTTTTTTTTTAGTTGACAGCAATCTTTTGATGTTCTGATTACCTGATCTTTGTTGCAAAAACTCCTGTATATTTTTTGCCTCTTTGGGGCAGTTTCTCAGGATTATCTGAGATTCTGGGTCCCGAGTTTAAGTCCTCAGTTTTGGCCTAACTCTCAACTTTTAGTGTGTGCTTGTTTTCAGTCTATTAATCCATAGTCAAGGTGTCTTATGTATAATCTTTACAACCACCCCTAACAGAAGCTAGGAACTGCTATTGTTCCCATTTTACAAATAAGGAAATTGATACAAATAAGAACATTGAGATGAAAGTAATTTGTCCAAAGTTGCTGAGTCAATTTAGCAAGGTCAAGTCAAACTCAAGAGAGTTTGGCACCAAAACCTAAGCCCTTAACCTTGAGACTACACTTCTGTCTTTCCAAAGGAAAGAAGTAGGATGTATATGTGGGAGGATCAGTTATATCACCTCTTCTCGTTGTTAAGATTGAGCTGGTTTAGAAGGAGTTTATTTGAGCAATGTAGGAAGATTATTTAGGCAAGGATAATATTAGCAGCAAGGAAAGGAAATTAAGAAAGGGAACATTTTGGATCTACATTTACCTCTCATAGACACCTCTGTTCTGAATGGAGGGCTATTTCCTGACCAGTTTTCCTAGTGAAAGAAGTTATTCACAGCTGGGGAAAGCAGGCCCCACGGCTGGCAGGACTGGACTGTCACTACTATCGCAGTTGGTAGTAAGAGTGGGAGACGTTAATAGCTTACTGTCATTTCTAACATATTTTAATAATTGACAGAATAAAAACTGATGTTTATCTTTTAAAAAATCAAGAAAGTCTTCAAAAATTACTTCCTCCAGCTTATCACCTCTGCTCTCTTATTGTCATGATGAAATCATGTCTCATATTTTCCCCTCTTTCTTTCGCTAAGAGCAGGGCTTTAAATTATTAAAGGAGAGGGGTGTCAAGGCTTCTGCTTTGCTGTTTCTCTCCTCACTGCTTTGAGACTAGGTTGACTCTTTGGGCTTTCCTGTTGCTGCCCTGGAAAGATTCCTTCTCTGTTGGGCGTCACGTCCCAGCCTTGCTTCGTGTCTGCAGACATGCAGGGCAGAGTTTAGGCTGCTGAATGGAGCAGAGGAATGTTTGAGTGGCAGGGGCAGGGGGTTGTTGACTTTACCTAAAATATTTTCTGAAAATAGCTCATACAGTGTTATGTTTTGTAGCTCCCTCAGCTCTTCTGTGACCCCCGCTTTTAAATAAATGTGTAGAGTTATGGTGTGTACAGAGGAAGTTAGAAAATGAACCCCACTGTTCCTATCTCCACAGGCATCTGTGCGGGTGGGACAGGGTGAATGGGCTCTTTGGGAATTCTAAAGGGAATCCTCTAGAGCCAAATTCCTCAACCAGGGCAAACTTCCATCAGCTGTGTAAATACTGTGGCAGCGTGAGGAGGCCACAGGCAGTTTCCTGATAGTCAGCTACTGTGCCCAGGTAGTTAAAAGGATTCATGTTCCATCCTGAGCTTGCAGGATGTGAGTTGAATCTTGTAGTCCCTGATGAGTGGGTGGATGGCTAGAAATTTTCTCTGTACTTTTGTTTAGGAGGGAAGGCAAGTCTGATGGTGATAGATAGGGCTGACTGATAAAGCCACAATGAAAAGAGGGCTTCTGGGTATCTGAGTGAAGGGGGGTGTGGAAACCTCTGGAAACTGGGGACAGAATTGGATACTCATAAGCAGACGTTTATCTCAGTTCAAGAAATTCCTGGGACCAGGCTTCGGACATTGTGCTCTGAAGTTATTTATTTAACTATTCTTTAGAGTGGGAACTTAAATGCAGTTCATGTATCTAGTTTCGTTTCCCCACAACATCTAAAAGAATGCAGCGCTCCTGAAGGCTTCCTGTCCACCTGCCCGTGCCTGTGCCTCTGTAGGGAGTTGGTTTGCAGCTGCATTAACCTCAGCTCTTCCTCACACACAAATCTGGATGCTTGCCCCAGCTCCTGGATCTGCAGTCATTTTAGTGTTTTTATGCTTATTCTGCAGGCTTCATCACTCTGACATCCAATTTGTTTGTTTAGCTCAAAATGAATGGGCATGGAGACAAAACAGCTAGGTATAAGCAGTCCTCTGTGTACATCTGTACATAATGTACTCCTAAAAATATGAACTAATTCGCAAAACTCAAATCATAGACTTACGTATTATAAACAGCATTCTAGGACCAAAGAACTAAAAGTACTAGAAAATCCCTAAATGTATCTTGTTTTCACAGATAGTTTTTGATTGTGTATTTCTAGCATTTTGTCTGAGCTCTTTAGTTTAATGCTTTCCCTCACTGCTGGATATAGAGAATACTGGCTGAAGTCCAACCATCCTCCAGTTGAGACCAAAGTGTGTCTGCTTTTGGCTTGGCCACTGTTTTCTGTTTTCATCACAATTGTGTTAAATTTATGAGCTCTATCCTTATCAATAGTACCAGTATTTATTTTTCCATTTTCAGTCCCACTTTTATTGATATATATGGATAAAAAGGATAAAATCGATCAAGATATTCAAATAATTACTTAAACAAATACTCTTTTTTAATTGAAGCATAGTTGTTTATAGTATCATGTTAGTTTCAGATGTACAGCATAGTGATTCAGATTTTCTCTTTGCAGATTATATTTCATTATAGGTTATTACAAGGTGTCAGACATTATTCCCTGGGCTGTGCAATAAATCCTTGTTGCTTATCTACTTTATGTATAGTATAAACAAGTACTCTTGTACAAAGATGTCACCATACACCCAAAGAGAACAACTATATCTGCCATTATCCATTTCTCCATGCCCAATTTAAGTGCTTTGTTTCTCTTTTTTTTTTTTAAATTCTCTCAACTTGCCTCAACCATTCCTGGAATGACCAGATACCAGTGTGCATACAGTTATGGATATGTTTTCTCAAAGTGAGCAACTTTCTGACATTGGTCAATGGTCCCAAACCACAGGAATTGATGGAAGACTATTTCAGAGGCAGTTGCTTGTTGCCTGTGTGCTTTATGAACAACTCTGCCTCAAACTGTTCTGAGAGGTCTATCATCCAGGTAGACCTCAGAGTATCTTTTGTATATTGTAGTTGTTTTCTTCAAGACAGTAGAATGTTTGAACTGTTGTTTTCTTTTCATTGTTAAGGTTCAAATGTGTTAGACATGCATACAGATAGTTGTGACTAAGAATTTAATTAAGAGAGATTCCAAAAAGGATGGAAGAAATGGAAACCAACAGAAAACCTAGATTATTTTTTTGTCTTTTGTTAGCACATTTATGGGTTCCTTGTGAGGATATGGAACAACAGACTGGTTCCAAATCCAGAAAGGAGTATGTCAAGGCTGTATATTGTCACCCTGCTTATTCAACTTACATGCAGAGTACATCATGAGAAACGCTGGGCTGGATGAAGCACAAGCTGGAATCAAGATTGCCGGGAGAAATATCAATAACCTCAGATATGCAGATGACACCACCCTTATGGCAGAAAGTGAAGAAGAACTAAAGAGCCTTTTGATGAAAGTGAAAGAGGAGAGTAAAAAGTTGGCTTAAAACGCAACATTCAGAAAACTAAGATCATGGCATTCGGTCCCATCACTTCATGGCAAATAGATGGGGAAACAATGGAAACAATGGCTGACTTTATTTTGGGGGGTTTTTAAAATCACTGTAGATAGTGACTCAGCTATGAAATTAAAAGATGCTTACTCCTTGGAAGAAAAGTTATGACCAACCTAGACAGCGTATTAAAAAGAAGAGACATTACTATACCAACAAAGGTCTGTCTAGTCAAAGCTATGGTTTTTGCAGTGGTCATGTATGGATGTGGAGAAGGCAGTGGCACCCCACTCCAGTACTCTTGCCTGGAGAATCCCAGGGACGGAGGAGCCTGGTGGACTGCTGTCTATGGGGTCGCACAGAGTCAGACACGACTGAAGCGACTTAGCAGCAGCAGCAGCAGCATGTATGGATGTGCGAGTTGGACTATAAAGAAAGCTGAGTGCTGAAGAATTGATGCTTCTGAACTGTGGTGTTGGAGAAGACTCTTGAGATCCCTTGGACTGCAAGGAGAGCCAACCAGTCCATCCTAAAGGAAATCAGTCCTGAATATTCATTGGAAGTACTGATGCTGAAGCTGAAATTCCAATACTTTGGCCACCTGATGCGAAGGACTGACTCATTGGAAAGGACCCTGATGCTGGGAAAGATTGAAGGCGGGAGGAAAAGGGGATGACAGAGGATAAGATGGTTGGATGGCATCACCAACGCAATGGACATGAGTTTGAGTATGCTCCAGGAGTTGGTGATAGACAGGGAAACCTGGAGTGCTGCAGTCCATGGGGTTGCAAAAAGTCGAACATGACTGAGCGACTAAACTGAACTGAACTGTGAGGATAATCCAGTGATATAATATATTATGCTGGACTTCATCTACATCTTAATGTCACACAAAAATAGATCTGAGAAGCAATGTGGTAGTATTAGTAACAGCACAGACTTTGAAGGAAGAGAGTTTGGATCTACCACTTTCTAACTGTATGACCTTGAGTGAGTTATTTAACCTTGCTGAGCCTCAGTATCCTCATTCATAAAATGCATATAATTATGTCCATCTCTCAAGGTCATGTTAACTTAAAAAAATGTACAATTTAAAAATTGAGAAATCTGTTTTATTTGGCAGACTTTCTGAAGGCTTCAAGCCCAGGAGGCAACCTCTCAGAATTGTTCAGAGGGACTGTTTGGAAGTGGTAAGGGAGAAGCCAGGAGATATAAGAGTTTTTGCAACAAATAACAGGCAGTAAAGATATCAAAAGATTCCTGTTAAATCAAGACAACCGGATATTTCAAGTTAATGAATTTAGCACTTTTCTATGTATGGGAAGATGAAAAAGTCTGGACTCATGGGAACCCTCCTTTGATATGCACCTCAGCTATCTGGGGCCAGTATCTGTCTCATCGTGAGTCCCCTCAGGGCGGACTCTGGGGGTGGCTGCAGTGACCTAAGGCTTGGCAGTGGGGCACCTTGTTCACCTCTATCCTGATTTCCCTCAGGGCTTACTGTTTGGGCTGCTGTAGTGGATTGATGGCTTGCAACAGCCTTTGTTTACTGATACGGTGGCAACAGTTTTCATTCACAGTCATTATAAAAGATTAAACCTATATTTTAAAAATTTCTGTGATCTCATCCTGTGTTAGTCAACCAACATAGGTTTGCTTAAAGATTTCCTTGCTGTGGTCTAAAAACCTGTGTTTCTTCATTTCATCTTTAACAGCTAGCTATTGGCCAAATGAAAACCCTAACTGTGATGGAGAGGGAATGGAGGATGGCTGAGGGCACGTGTGTGCAAGTGTATTTTGGGGTTAGACCAGGTGGGCCTGAGTGGTGGTGCCATCATCTCTCTGTGGGTGGCTTTTCATAAATCAGGGTTAGTTGAGGGTGTGGATAGACAGAGGACTGTTTCTTCAAAAAGATTGGAATGCTATTGATCTAGCCTTCATATCCTCACATCTTATCACCATTTATCTGGATATATGATGTTAGAAGTTTTTTGGAAATTGAAATATGAGGTGACATAAACCACCTGTTTTCTTGTGACAGAATTCCAAATCAGATAACTGGAAATAGAACTCAGAGAGGAGGTTTGAGAGGGTAGAGAATTCTAATTTCCTCAGAATCTAAGTAGTAGTGTGCTGATGAAACACTTGAAACCAAATCATAGATTCTTGCATGTACAATCTGTAAGCTTTTAGAATTATTTACCCTTGGTTTCTTTTTAAAGGTCATGATAAAATGATAGTTTGTCAGACTCTTCCATAAATTCTAGTTTCATTTGAAAACACTAGTTTCTCATATCAGATTCCTTACAGAATTATGAACCAAATTCAGGTCCTGGAGTGAGGAGACCTGGATTCAAATCTACTGTCTGCCATTTATTAGCTATATGACCTTGGGTGAAAAGATTCTTGAATGATTCTCAGTTGATTCATTTGTAAAATGTGTATATCAATACCTACATTAGTTAGTTGTTTTGAGAACTAAATGAGAAAATGTTTTAAAATTTTTTGTAAGGTTTCCCACTGCAATAAAGAGTCTAAGTAATATAGTAGATCATCATAGGATTCTGCTATATCCTGTAAAGCAGGGGTCCCCAACCCCCAGGTCATGGACCAGTACCAGTCAGTGGTCTGTTAGGAACCAGACTGCACAAGAGGAGTTGAGGGGCCAGGGGGGACGTGAAGCTTGCTCTATATTTACAGTCACTTTTGTGGCTCAGCTGGTAAAGAATCCACCTGCAATGTGGGAGACCTCAGTTCGATCCCTGGGTTGGGAAGACCTCCTGGAGAAGGGAAAGGCTACCTACTCCAGTATTCTGGCCTGGAGAATTCCACGGTCTGTATAGTCCATGGGGTCACAAAGAGTCAGACACAACTGAGCAACTTTCACTTTCACTTTCTCTATCCCCATCTCCTTACTACCTGAGCTCGGCCTCCTATCATGTCAGCAGTGACATAATAAATATAATGAGCTTGAATCATCCCCAAACCATTACCTCCACCCCTGTCCATGGAAAAATTGTCTTCCACGAAACTAATCCTTGGTGCCAAAAAGGTTGGGGACGGCTGCTGTAAGACGTAAACAAAAGAACAAACAAAGATCTGTATAGCATCATTTGCTAACGTCTGAGTCCCTTGGACTGCAAGGAGATCCAACCAGTTCATCCTAAAGGAGATCAGTCCTGGGTGTTCATTGGAAGGACTGATGTTGAAGCTGAAACTCCAATACTTTGGCCACCTGATGCGAAGAGCTGACTCATTTGAAAAGACCCTGATGCTGGGAAAGATTGAGGGCAGGAGGAGAAGGGGACGACAGAGGATGAGATGGTTGGATGGCATCACTGACTCGATGGACATGGATTTGGGTGGACTCCAGGAGTTGGTGATGGACAGGGAAGCCTAGTGTATTGTGGTTCATGGGGTTGCAAAGAGTTGGACACGACTGAGCGACTGAACTGAACTGAGACTAATAATGAGGAGTATAAACAAGTGTCTGTGACATACTTATTTTTAATGTAACACTTTCCTATGAAATATTAGGGCAAGGGCCAAGGCCAAGAAATATTTAGGTTTCCCACAACAACTTCCCCTCCAGGAAATGGTAAGAGCAATATGAGAAAAAATTTCCACTTTAGCACAGAGAGCATTTCTTCTGTTGCTTAGAAGGACTTTATATTTTTAAAAGGAAAGTTAGTTTAGCCTAAGTTCTAAAGAGCCTCCTTCAAAAAAAGTCTTATTCTTGAAGAAATAAAGCTATCACTTAGGAAAAGTACAGCTGTTTGGGCCCATCAAGTTGTGACTTGACTGTGGCAAGAGAATGAACGTTTCTTGAAGTCCTACATCTCGATTCTTTTAAAAAATATTTATTTATTTGGCTGCATGGGGTCTTAGTTGCTGGATCTTCATTGTGTCACGTGGGATCTTTCACTGCAGTGCACAGACTCTCTCATTGTGACCTCAGGCTCCAGAGCATGTGGGCTTCAGTAGTTGCTCACTGTGCCGCTCAGGCTTAGTTGCCCTGTGGCATGTGGATCTTAGTTCCCAGACCAGGACTCAAACCTGTGACCCCTGCATTGCAAGGCAGATTCTTAACCACTGGACCACAGGGAAGTCCCATACACCTTTATTCTTGGATGAGGAGTGGCAACATGCTTGGGGACCATCAGTCTTCATTTAGTCATAATGAATAATAGGAGAAAATCACTAAATGTGTTCCAGTTAGTCATTCAATTGATAAGTATGCTTAAGAGCTTATAATGTACAAGGAGTTGCTAGGGTTTATAGTGGGTACAGGAGGAGGGCATTGGGGGTAGTTGTGCAAAGATGTATGAGTTACAGTTGGATCTCAGAGAAGCTTAGACTCATGTGGAGGAATGGAGTATACACAAACCTATCACAAGATACAAAGAGTAGTTTCATGTCAGAGTGCAAAATGTATGATAGTTCAGACGAGTAAGAGGTCATTTTCATTTGGGGAATCAGAAAAGAATTAATGAAGGAAGGTGCGTTTGAGCCACGTGTTGAGGCTTAGTTGTCTTTGCACAAGTGGAGTAAGGAAGAGTAAGTATTTCTGGTATAGGAGAAATCAAGACCAAGACACCAGAGTGGGTAAATGAAAGAAGCATGAGGAGAAGAAAGGGAAATAAGACAAAAATTTGAACTCTGGGTCAAAGGGAAAAGGAACATTGTATATCAGAAAGAGCAGTGACTTGGTTTAAAATAGGAAGGTATTGTATTTCCTTGTTTCTAAGAGTCACATTTTTCTTCCTCTTTTTCATGTTTTTGAAATAAAAAAATCTTGCAATGGATATGTATATTTAGTGTAATATTTCTTTATTGCCTAAAAAAAGTTTTAAATCAGTTGTATATCCACAATTGATGGAAATACTTTAATATTTTAAAATTTAAATTATTTCACACACAAACACCCACTTTATAGGCTTTTCAGAGAAATAAGTAAAATAATGTGTGCAGCACTGGTCACATAATGGGTTCAATGAACTTACTGTTTTTAAAAAATAAAGTTGAACTAACTCTGATAGGCAAGGAAAAAGTATAGAAGGACTTCAAAAAGAGAGAGGTGATCAATCAAACTGTGACATCCAAATTGCTAAAAATTTTAAGAATCAGTTTTGGGAAGAGCCCATCTGGGACACTATTACAATAGTCTAGGCAAGAGTTAGGGAAGGGCTCATCTAGGGGAGAACTAGTGAGAGTGAATATGACCTGTGCCTTGCCTTGGAGACACCGTTAACAGGATTTGCTAAGCAATAGCGTGCCACAAAGGAAGAAGCAGACATAATGGAAAGGTTTGTACAGAAATAGAAGATATGGGGTGTGATTTATAAGAAAAAACATGTACTTGGTCATTCAGATGATCAAAACTTATTGGTGGTGCTCAGTCATGTCCCACTCTTTGCGACCCCATGGACTATATAGCCTGCCAGGCTCCTCCGTCCTTGGAACTTTCCAGGCAAGAATACTGAAGTGGGTTGCCATTTCTCACTCCGGGAGCTCTTCCCTACCCAGGGATCAAACCCACATCTCTTGTGTCTCCTGCATTGCCCCATGGAGTCTATACCACTAACGCCCCCTGGGCAGTCTCATTTACATTTGATCGTCATGCACAGTTCCTGACTTACAGCTCCCCAAACCCTTTGAATTTTCTAAGTGCCGAGACTGACAAAGGTGTCTCATGTTATGATAATGAAATGATTTTCAGGCCTCACTAAGGTTGGGGGCTGGTTGCCAGGAGAGCCAACCTTGTGATTGAAGACTTCCAGAGAGGGGAAAGGGCCTGGAGGTTGAACGAGTCAACAAGGGTCAATGATTTAACCCACCATGATGGTGTACTGATGCCTCCATGAACACCCAAAAAGGCAGAGTTCAGAGAGCTGCTGGATTGGGAAACACATGGAGATGAGGTAGAGTGCTGCAGTAGGAGAAGGCATAGGCGCTCCACACCCTCCCCATAGCTATGCAGCTCTTCTGACTGACTACTTCTGAGTGATGTTAGCTATTCTAGCAAATTAATTGAACTCAAAGAGGAGGTCATGGGAACCTCTGATTTATAGCTGGTTAGTCAGTACTACAGGTAACAACATGGGCTTGTGACTGGTGTCGAAGACCAAGGAGAGGGTCATGGGTACTACTAATCTATAGCTTTGACCTTCAACTTGAGCCCAAAATGGGGGAAGCCATCTTATAGAACTGAACCCTTTACTTGTAGAACCTGATGTTTAGAGTCATTCTCGTAAGTGATGCTTGAAGCCATAGATACACATAAGATTTTTAAATAAAGGGATTATAGAGGGAAAAGAGAAAAGAACTAAGGATGGAAACTCTAGGGAAAATCAACATGTAGACAATTTATTGAAAATGAAACAGAGGAACCAGAAAAACAAGTTTGGAGAACTAGAAAAGGATTGTGTTGAGGTATGTTCCATCTATAAACAGAAATTAGATCAGTGGAGTAGGATAGAAAGTCCAGAGATAAATCCATACACCTATGGTCATCTACTCTATGACAAAGGAGGCAGGAATACAATGGAGAAAAGGCAGTCTTTCACTGTCACTTCAATAAGTGGTGCTGGGAAAACTGGACCACTATATGTAAAAGAATGAAATTAGAACATTTTCTAACATCATACACAAAAATAAACTCACAATAAATAAAAATCTTGGAGGAGAACATAAGCAGAACACCCTCTGACATAAATCACAGCAAGATATTGTATCCACCTCCTGGAGCAATGAAAATAAAAACAAATGGGTGGGATCTAATTAAACTTACAAGTTTTTGCACAGCAAAGCAGAGCATAAACAAAATAAAAAATAATCTGCAGAGAAAATCATAATTTGAAAAGATACATGTGCCCCAGTGTTCACTGCAGCACTATTTACAATAGCCAGGAAATGGAAGCAACCTAAATATTCATCAATGGAAGAATGGAAAAAGAAGATGTGGTATGTCCTGGTGCTAAGTCGCTTCAGTTGTGTCCGATTCTTTGTGACCCCATGGACTGTAGCCCTCTAGGCTCCTCCGTCCATGGAATTCTCCAGGCAAGAATACTGGAATGGGTATCCAATCCCTTCTCCAGGGCATCTTCCTGACCCAGGGATTGAACCCAAGTCTCCTGCATTGCAGGTAGATTCTTTACCACCTGAGCCACCAGGGAAGATATGGAATATCACTCAGCCTTAAAAAAAGGATGAAATAATGCCATTTGTAGCAATCTGGGTGGATCTGGAGACTGAAGTAAGTCAGAGCAAGATAAATATTATATGATATTGCTTATATGTAAAAGCTTAAAAAATGGTGCAAATGAACCTATTTACAAAACAGAAATAGAGTCACAGATGTAGAAAACAAACTTATGGCTACCAAAGGGAAAGGGGGAGGGGAAAAAATTGGGAGATTGGGATGGACATAGGCTGTCTACTCTATATGAAGTAGATAACTAATAAGGGCTTACTGATAGCATAGGGAACTCTGCTTGATATTCTGTAATGACCTATAGGGAATAGAATGTAAAAAAGAGTGGAATATATATATATAACTGATTCCCTTTGCCATACAACAGAAACTAACACAATTATTATTGTGTTGTCTATTCTTTTAAAAATAGATCTTAAAAATTCTCATCACAAGAGATACCTTTTTCTTTGCCCACCTAAGTTGTCCTTGAATATATCAGCATTTGGCTGCCATTATTTTTTTTTTTTTTTGCTTCTTTCTCTTTTTTCCTTTTGCAGCAATTTCTGAGCTCTTTTTTTTTTGACCTACATTTCTGTGGCTGCTTTAGTATTTTTCTCCCCCTCTTGACTGTGTGCTTGTGGGAAAATGCAGAGCACAGACTATCTGAGGCAGCCCCTTTGGATGATCCAACACTGATGCTTAAGAATATCAGGGAAAGAAATGAAACCACATGCGCAAATCATTGAGGCAGTCTCCTGGTGTTCCACTTTTGGGGCAATCCAACACTAATAATAATACCACATGGTTTAGGGTCTAAGCACAGACCTACCCTGATTCACCTTAAAATTTCCTGGAAAAGATGCTCTTGTCTCTCATATAGACATTTTTTTCGGCCTCGCCACGGCTTAGTCTCCCTCCATCCACTGCCCCCCAACCAGAGGTGGAAGCCACATCCCCTGTAGTGGAAGCTTGGAGTCTTAAACACTGAACTGCCAGGGAAGTCCCACCTTGCCTCTCACATAGAACCTTCCAACTCCTCCTCAGCTCTTGTACTTTGTTGACATTTCTATTTTTATGTCGTTTTGTACAGTAATTAGTTTTTCCTTTACGTTGCCACTCCGGGTCCTTTAAATGGGCTCATATCCACAGAAGCTAGCTTAAATTTTGAAAGTTACTGTGTAACTTATGTTGAATGCATTATGTACTCATAGACAGTGGTAGTCTTGTATTTTTCATAATCGCATTTTCATGTGATAATGTATTATACATCTAGAGCCTGTTGGCAGTGCATTTAGTTCTACTGTGGGAAACTTGTAGGCATGGATTAGGTTTGGTTTTGATTTTCCTGCTAATGGGGATTATGATGTTGAATTTCAGTACACTACTAAATACCTGACTCTCTTAATGCGTCAGTTATACATGCAGAAGCAGAATTGACTTTATTGAGGAGAACGAGAACACACATTTACTTAGTATGTTTTTGTTGTTGAAGAAGTGAAGTGAAGTTAAGTAAAAGTAGCTCAGTCGTGTCCGACTCTTTGCAGCCCCATGGACTATACAGTCCATAGAATTCTCCAGGCTAGAATACTGGAGTGGGTAGCCTTTCCCTTCTCCAGGTGATTTTCCCAACCCAGGGATTGAACCAGGTCTCCCACATTACAGGTGGATTCTTTACCAGCTGAGCCACAAGGGAAGCCCAAGAATACTAGAGTGGATAACCTATCCCTTCTCCAGCGCATTTTCCCAACCCAGGAATCGAACTGAGGTCTCCTGCATTGCAGGTGGATTCTTTACCAACTATCTTGTTTACATTTTTAATAATGGGTTTGATAACTTTCTTGTTAACTAAATTAACAAGAGTGGGTAGCCACTATTTAAAGGAGAGCGATTGAAGGATGCCAGGACCTTAAAGATTATAATTTACTGAATCAAGGTCAAGAGTTGGGCATCTTATTTTTAGAAGCTTCTCTAATTTTCTAAGGCACACCAAAGTTTGATGATCACGTTATTTCTGAAATAAGTTTTAGAATGTTGAAGAAAAATGATCATGAGTAGAGAACCATCTGGTAAAAATAATTTTAGTTATCTATGCTAAAATCTTCAATTACTTGCAGCTTAAAAGCCTTTAAAAGATAGACAGGTCTTTCTGAAAATTTGTAGAAGTGAGAACTTTCAGAAAACTGAAAAAAAATAGATCAATATCATACCTAAATATTTTTGAAGAAATAGAAGAGATTCAGACAACTATGGACTGAAAAAAAAAAACACAGCAGAAGGAATATTCTCATAACGTTGGTTTGGTAAGTGAGCAACTGTTCTTCAACCATGGTTAGGCTGAGCAAAAGGAAATGGGCTGAAACTGGAGTGTGAGGGATTTAGGTTAGAATGTAAGAGTTTTACGACTGGGAGGAATATTGGAACAACTTCCTAAGAAATATTGTGCAACCTCTTTCTCTAGAGGTCTTTAAAAATAGGATAGATTTTCATGTCTGATTTAAATCTGGTGCTGCCCAAAGGTGAAGGAAAACCAAAATCCTTTATTTTATGCCTCATATATATTTTGAAGACCTTTTAAAGTCTATTTCCTATTAGTCTATTTCCTATTTCTTTAAAGTCTATTTCCGGGGACTTCCCTGGTGGTCCAGTGGTTAAGAATTCCCCTTGCAATGCAGGGGACACACGTTCAATCACTGGTTGGGGAGCTAAGATCCCACATGCTGCAGAACAACTAAGCCCATGTGCCAAAACTGGAGAAGCATGGGCTGCAACTGAAAGATCCTGAATGACACAATGAAGATGCCACGTGCCACAACAAAGACCTGATGCAGCCAAATATACAAGTTAAATAAATAAATGTATTAAAAAAAAAAATAAATAAGTCTATTTCCTATTTCCTATTTAAAGTCTATTTCATGAATTTTAAAAATATTCTTCTGCCTTCAGTTAATTTTGCTTTATAAGCTATATATACATATACTGTATGTAAATATATATGTATGTATATATATACTATATATATATACACATATATATATATGTATATATATAGTATACATATGTATACTATATGTATATTATGTATATACATATATAGTATATGTATATATTGCTTTGCCTTAAGATTTTCATCTCATTTCCATGGAAAGGGAGGGGGGAGCAGGATGGGGAACACATGTAAATCCATGGCTGATTCATGTCAATGTATGGCAAAAACCACTACAATATTGTAAAGCAATTAGCCTCCAACTAATAAAAATAAATGGAAAAAAAATTTCTAATCATATCTACTCCTACCCCACTCCTTCTTTCTTCTGTTTTGAAACACTGTATTTTTGGTCACATGTCTACACAACAAAGTTCAAATAAGTAGTCACAGGAACCTTTTCTGGCAGGCCTTTGCAAATCAAGTATATACTATATAATGTATAATAATTATACATGAGGAAAAGAGGCAGAGGGCCCAGAAGCTCTTGGCAGCTGTGCTGTCTGGTTAGAAAAGGAAGCAAGTTACAGAGTTTGGACATTCAGTTCTGAGATGTTATTCCTGAGTCAACAGGATTTTAATTATGTATGTGGCCTAGAAGAAACTTTCACGCAAGAGGAACATATTGTTGTCGAAAGTGTTTGTGATTTTGATCCTTGTTCAGAATTGGAAAGAAGCCAAAAGTAATTTCTGAAGGTAAATAACTGGATTGAGAGAATGTAGAATAATGATACCTCTCCTCAGTTCAGTTCAGTTCAGTCGCTCAGTCGTGTCCGACTCTTTGCGACCCCATGAATCGCAGCACGCCAGGCCTCCCTGTCCATCACCAACTCTGGGAGTTTACTCAAACTCATGCCCATCGAGTCGGTGATGCCATCCAGCCATCTCATCCTCTGTCATCCCCTTCTCCTCCTGCCCCCCAATCCCTCCCAGCATCAGGGTCTTTTCCGATGAGTCAACTGTTCGCGTGAGGTGGCCAAAGTATTGGAGCTTCAGCTTCAGCATCAGTCCTTCCAATGAACACGCAGGACCAATCTCCTTTAGGATGAACTGGTTGGATCTCCTTGCAGTCCAAGGGACTCTCAAGAGTCTTCTCCAACATCACAGTTCAAAAGCATCAATTTTTCGGCGCTCAGCTTTCTTCACAGTCCAACTCTCACATCCATATATGACCATTGGAAAAACCACAGCCTTGACTAGACAGATCTTTGTTTGCAAAGTAATGTCTCTGCTTTTTAATATGCTATCAAGGTTGGTCATAACTTTCCTTCCAAGGAGTAAGCGTCTTTTAATTTCATGGCTGCAATCATCATCTGCAATGATTTTTGAGCCCCCAAAAATAAAGTATCCTAGTGGCAGGAAAATAACCAGTATATCTGACTTTCCCTTCCCTCTCTCTCATTCAACATACTCCCTTTTCTTTTATTGTTCTTTTTGTTAAAAAATACATATGTATTTTTACACAACACTCATTCATTTTAAATCACACTGTTTAGACAGAAATAAAGAGTGGTAAACAAGACTTTATCTTTGAACATCTTTTCTCCTTTTCTCCTCATGATATAGAGGTCACTTAGAGTTTTTGTTTATAAATTTGTTGTGTTCTTGCATATGTGTTAGTGTAGTTTTGGAAAAAGTTTAAAATTTACTGCACTGAACTGAGTTATTGCAAGAGGAATAGAAAAACTATTTGGGGGACTTCCCTGCTGATCTAATGGCTAAAACTGCTTGCTCCCAATGCAGGGGGCCTGGGTTCATTCCTAGCCAGGGAACTAGGTCTCACATGCCACAGCTAAGGCCCAATGAAGCTAAATAAATAAACAGATTTTTTTTTTTAAAAGAAAGACTATTCCAGATTATCATGGATACCTTCTCTTTTATAGATGGAATAGAGTGGTTCAAAAGGCCTGTAGAAAGCAAAGAATTTCACTTTTTTGAAAGCAAGCTTTTCTTTTTATGACTCCATTCCTTGATTCATTCACTGATTGATTAATTAGGTCAATCATTCAATATTTACTGAGTACCACAATGTGTCAGTTCTACCACGAAGTCTCAGCAGTAGATGTAGGATTATCCTTATTTGTTTTAACTTACCTTCTCCACACCCCTTCAACGGTGCTGCAATGATTTGTGATGTCTTCTGTTTTTGTTTTTAATTTTTCGGCCATGCGACATGGCATGTGGGATCTTAGTTCCCTGACCAGGTATTGAACCTACATCCCTACATTGGAAGCATAGGGTCTTAACCACTGGACTACCAGGGAAGTCCTGTAACATCTGCTTTAATAGATGGCAGTTATTGAGCACTTATCAGATATTGTCCTTAGTTCTTTTATAAATTATCTTGTTTAATTATCACAGCAAGCAACCTCATGAAGCAGGTCTTATTAATAACCTCATTTAAAGAGGAAGAAACTAAATACAGGGAGAATGGGTATCTTGTACAAGGTCACTTACCTCGTGAGTGAACCCAGGTTGTGGGACTGGTTCTTAACCCCGTTATGTACTGCCTCCTGGGGTTATTTATTCTTTTTTTTTTTTTTCCCTAAAGAAATAACATCTTTTATTTATTTATTTTTGGCTATGCTAGGTCTTTCTTGCTTTTCGTGGGCTTTCTCTATTTGCAACAAGTAGGGGCTACTCTTCATTGGGGTGTGCAGGCTTCTCATTGAAGTGGCTTCTCTTGTTTCAGAGCACAGGCTCTAGGGCCCATGGGCTTCAGTAGTTGTAGCCCATGGCCTTTAGAACACAGACTCAGTACTTGTGGTGCACGGGCTTAGTTGCTCTGCTGCATGTGGAAATCTTTCCGAACAAAGAATCAAACCCGTGTCCCCTGCATTGGCAGGCAGATTCTTATGCATTGTGGCACCAGGGAAGTCCTTTATTCTTTGGTTTTTGATTTAGAGATTTTCTTTAGGTGTAAATTCCCAAAGCCACCTCTATGCCTCATTAAATGATTATTTTTTTTAACCTTCTGTTTTCATCTCTTTTACTTCCTTGAAATCCATCTATAATTATTTTTAAAGAAAACAATAAATGGCCTGAGTCTCCAGTTATTTTAGGTTCTTCAACACTTTCTTACAGCAGTCTTGATTCTGTCTTAAAGCTTTAAAAGTAGCCCAATCAATGTGGCACATTTGTGAAGGTTAATGTAAAATAAATTATTTTAGAACATAAATGACTTTTTCCTCTAATATCCTTACAGAGGAAAACAATCCTTGTTTTGAGTGCTTTGAGTAACTAAAATACTAAAAACCCTATGAGGTTCTTTGGTAAAGGGAACAAGAGTGCAGAATATACCTAAGTGTGTACAGTGTTGGTTTTCTCCAGCTTAGTAAAAGATTGCAAAACAGTCTTTAGCAAACCTAGAAATGAAAACTGTGATTTTATAAGCATGAGAACTTGAGTCATGTTTCTTTAATGCCATATTATTCAGTTATACCTTCAAAAAAAAAAAAAAAAAGACCTTCCTTTTAAGACAAGCCAGACCTGCCAAACCAACATATCATCTTGGAGCAATTAATGGTTTTAGGGTTTCCCCTTCTGGAATCCTATTTCCAGTTGACAGATTTTGAAGGTTCCCCAAGGGTAACCATTTAGTAGATGTCATGTAGCTTTTAATGTGGGGCTTGCAAAAAGCAAATGATCACTTTGTTAGAACCTGGGGACTTGACTTTACTTGGCTTTACTTTGTGCACCCCAGAGTTAGCGTCTACAATAGCTGGGGACATGTAAAAACCAGGTTCTCCTCTTCACATCCTGGTTCTGTCATTGGCTAGATAGCTATGTGATCTCAAGTTGACTCCCAGTACCTTGGGTTTTGCTTCTGTAGGAGGGGAATAGCAACAGTGTCTTTCTCATAAAGTTGTTGTGAAATAATCTATGGAAAGCACATGGCAGGGTGCCTGGTCCACAATAAACACCCAATAAATGTTAGATTTTATCCATCCCAATAGTGGTGAAATTGAAGGTGACTGATATTGAATTCAGTTCTTTTATATCACCTTAATAGAATTATTTGATGTTCACACTGTAATTTGTGGCTTCATGGCACTAGAGATCTCAAGGGTTTTTGGTATTTTTAGTTACTCAAAGCACAAAAGATTATTTTTCTCTATAGGGACATTGGAGGTAAAAAATCACTTTATATTGTAGAATAGCTTTCTACACCTTTACAAATGTGCTAGATTGATTTGGTTACATTATAAGACTTTTAGAAAGAATTGAGAGAGTAAATGGACAGTTTTTGATATCTAGCCTTAACAGCCAGGAGACTTGGTTAGTGAGATGTGTTAACGGAGACTCGGGTCTCCAAGAGGCTGAGAGAGTGTGATGGCAAAGGACGTGGACTCTGGACTGGGAGGGGCTAGAGGTGCCTGGATCAAGGGGAGGGGATGGGTCCTGTGATTCCCTAACTGTGTTCTCTCAAATTGTTAACTGTTTTAGTAGGTATGACCCACAAAAAAATGATTCCATAGTCAAACAAGTTTAGAAAGTCCTGGTCAAAAGTGGTTAAATGGCAAGAAATTCCTATCCCTAAACACCAATTTGTAAACTGGGTAGGCCAGCATCAAGAAAAAGGACAATTCAGGCCCATTTTAATTCACTCAATATGCAAAAATCTAAATTTACAAATCAGATCTGTCAAGGTGAAATACACAGACTGTTTCAAAAATAGCCTTCTTGATGTCTTGGGCTTACTGCATTCTGACCAGCCCGTCAATACAGACCCCTATATTAGGGAATCATTCACACTACAGAATGATTCTCCATTTTCACAGATGGTTTCACCACAAAGTTTCTCCAATAATTACCCCTCTTGGTAATTAATATCTGATCTGATCTTCAGAAGTTAGTTTACAATTAATTCTAAGGAGCCATCAAGTGCCCAGAACCTGCTTCTGCATTTATTCTTATGCTGCATGTGACCTTATGGTAATTCTAAGGTGAGCTGGTAGAAGTCTGCTATAGTAAAACCTGGAGTTTTAATTTTTGTATTCTATCAAATATCTTCATTTTCTTTAAAAAAAATTGGGGGTCTTGGGGATGGGATAGCTAAAGAAAGGAGATGGCTTAGTTAGGTTTGAAAGGTTGTGAAAATGTTGTTTTAAATGAAGAAAGGGATTGCATGACTATTCTCATTTTTAGAAAGTTAATATTCTCCAGAATAGGATAACACAACATAATGATCATGATTAGCTTAAGTCAAAGATAGAGTTCTTTTATTAGCACTCATGTGTTTCCCTGAATCACTTCAAATGGATACCCCTATTATTGCATTATAACATTTAATTTTTCTTAACAGAATTATGAAATTACTTAAAAGACCAGGTAAAACAACGTTTCTCAAATTACAGGTCGTGATCCATCAGTAAGTAGGAAAATTAATAAAATGAGTCATCATATTTTATGCAAATAGAAAAATAAACAGAAAATATCAGCATGCATCACACTTTGAAAGGGTAGGTTTTGTTTCATATATATACTTATATATGTATATAAATAGCATATAAGCATATCATGCATGTGAGTGCAGAATCAAATATTTTAAATATATTTCTTACTGTGGAATGCAAACAAAAAGTTTGAGAACTCTTAAGATAGAGAGTATTCAAAATGACAAGTAAAAAAAGACCATGTTATTCTATACAGTAAATATGATTTTAAATGCTAAATTATTATAAAAGCAATATCCTTAGACTTAGCAAATTTACAGTTCTAATAAACAAAAGAGGCATTCAGGCAAAATATATTCATATACGTGTATGTATATGAGCATACAAACACTTATCTATAAATAGCATTTTTTAAACTTTTAAATATATTTTAAACCTTTAGAATATAGTTAGAAATATAGCTTCCCATCCTATGAATAACCATTGTCAATAATGTAAAATCAAGGGTGCAGTTATGCTTATGTTTTAACAGTGTTCACTCACTCATATACTAAGCAAAACGGTATGAAAAAATTCGTGTGTAGTTGCTACTTTTTAGTTTAGAATTTATAGCCTATTTAGCACCTACCCTCTCATTAACCTGGACTATGGTAGATGGTCTGTGTGATGCAGCTGGACTCCAGAAAGAAATTCTGAAACTTCATTTAATGGTTGAGATGAGCCAATCTTACGCCTCATCTTAATGATTTTTTTTTTTTTAATCCTTGATTGCTCTCTGATCTGAATCAGTCTTGCTGAACATTGTTGCACCGCTTTGCCCATTTTTCATCATGGACCACATAGGCTACCCGGGGAACTCTTGGGACTAAAAACATTCCAGACATTCCTTAACACAATGTTCCTCAAAAGGTTGGTTTCTTAGGATCCGGCTGGAGCCCTGCCTGCCTGGTTCACAGAGACCACTGCATTAGCCTTTCATTAGCAGCCGGCCAAACAGCGGCAGCTGCCTCTCTGCTCTGAAAGGCTTGCTTCACTCAACTGGGAGTCCATCAAAGTAGCTTTCAGAGGGGTAAATGAGGACACTGCAATTCTCATTGAAGAAGAATCAATCAGTGGGGCCGAGTTTCTAGCACCACAGTGAAGCTACACATAGATTGTGTATCTTGGTATGATGTGTGTTTTCTTTGGAAAGAGGCATTTAAATGAAGTTTCCTATAACAAAAACTTGACCTCCCCCAATTCTGGGAGTCTCAAAGTTACTTTGAACAAATTCAAGAAATAAAAATTCTACCCTGGAACCTTATTAGCTGCCTTTTTGAGAAAAATAATTACAGGATACACCATTTGCCTCCTTTTCTCTATTAATATTTCCAAATCTGCCTTCCTCCCTCCCTTCATCTTTCCTCTTGCACCTCAAATACTTCCTTTGAGGTTCTATATTCTCTTTTTAGACCAGAACACCTTGATATCAAACATTTCAAGGTTGAAGATTTTTAAGAAGGAGAGCACAAAACCCAAGAAACTGTTTTCATGTAGAGCTGGGTTCCTTCATGTTCTTTCTGGGCTCTTCCCTGCTAACCTCCAAGGTTTACTTTGCCTAGAATCCTCCTTACCTTCTTCTTCCTAATTCAGCCCCCTCTTTGTTTTCATATTCCTTGATAAACACAGTCAAACTCAGCATCTTTTTCCAAAACCCTAGTACAAGATCTTAAATATGAGTTCTTGGCTAGGTGTTACAGCCTGTGATCACACATCTGGATCTGTGTGATCTGACCAGAGGAGTCTGTCCTCAGGCCCTCTTCTTTCTCAGTGACCCATGAGACCCTGCACAAGTTACAGCTGCTCTATATTTGGCCTGTGACCGACTTCCAACGAAATGTGACTCAGCGCCAGGGGCTCATCACAGAGCGAGGTGATTAAGAAGCTAAGCGATCATTTCACACTCCACATGTACAGTATGAGAGCTGGGAGGAAAGCTCTTAGCTTAGAGGATGAGCATTTTTCTCTCCCAATCTCTTCCTCTTGTAGCTGGGGGCTGGGGCTCACGGAAAGTGTTGTTAAGATGAGAGTAAGGTGGGCAGTGCCTTTTCTGTAGCACGTATAGGATATGTACATTTCCACATCTTTTGTTGCCTTGTTAGTCACTTTTCTGGTGACATTTAACCAGAGGCGCTTTGACTTTGGTATCTGTGGCAGAATTTTCTTGCTTTTTTTCTTAAATTTGAAGTGTAGTTGCTGTATATTATTATTTAAGTTACAGGTATACAATACAGTGATTCACAATTTTAAAGGTTATACTTCATTTATAGTTATTATAAAACATTGAATGTATTCTCTGAGCTGTACAATATATCCTTCTAGTTTATTTTATACCTAATAGTTTGTACCTCTTACTCTCATACCCCTACCTTGCCCCTCCCCTCTTCTCTCTCCTCACTGGTCACCACTAGTTTGTTGTCAGTATTTGTGAGTCTGCTGCTTTTTTTGTTATATTCATTGGTTTGTTGTATTTTTTAGATTCCACACACAAATGATATCATACAGTGTTTGTCTTTGACTTATTTCACTTAGCATAATGTATGGCAAAATTTTTAAATGCCAACTTTGAAATAGAGAAACTCACCTAAACCAGTCCTGTAAAATGTCATCACCTAAAAATACCCCTAGTGCATTATTGGGAGCAGGAAATGAAGCAGAGATAGCAAGTTTACACTGACTTTTAAAAGAGTCACTATGGAGTGTTTATAAGGATCCCACAGATGACTAAAATTAGCTTATTTTGCACAGCATTAGCCACTGCTGACTCAAGATGGTGATACAAGCAGTGTTGAGCTGTGAGCTCACCAGGAAACTCATTCCCTAAAATTATTCTCTGGCAGAGAAATACCCCGAGTTCACATCAATGGATGGAAGATGAGGTATAAATAGAAACTTGTTATGCCATCACTCAGAAGCTATGTTTTCCAGATCTCTGTTTCTTGAAAATGTAAAAGCCTCCTGATCAGTCTCAGTGTGATGTGTGTGCGTGTGTGTGCTTGTGTGTGCGTGTAGAACATCCTTTGTATTGTATTGTATGCAATACAATAATTGGAAAACAGGCTAAGTGATCTGGCAAGGATCATCCAGCAACTCACTGACACTGAAAAGTGAGTTTGGGGATCCTGTAAAGGTCTTATGAGCTGATATGTGTAAATGATCAATTAATTCAAAACATGTTCATATAGGTGTAGGCTGTGTAGGTGTGTGTGCTGTTTCTCTGTTAGGAAAAACAGGTTTTTTTATTTAGTTGACTCTTGAACAACATGGGGGTTAGTGGTGTTGATCTTCCTCACATTCAAAAATCCACATATAACTTACAGTCAGATATGAAGATGATACCAGTCTAATGGCAAAAAGTGAAGAAACCCTAAAGAGCCTCTTGATGAGGGTGAAAGAGGAGAGTGAAAAAGCTGGCTTGAAACTCAACATTAAAAAAACTACAATCATGGCATTTGGCATCATTTCATGGCAAATAGATGGGGAAAAAGTGGAAGCAGTGATAGATTTTATCTCCTTGGGCTCCAAAGTCACTGAGGACAGTGGCTGCTGCCATGAAATTAAAAGACACTTACTCCTTGGAAGGAAAACTATGACAAATCTAGACAGTGCATTAAAAAGCAGAGATATCACTTTGCCAACAAAGATCTTTCTAGTCAAAGCTATGATTTTTCCAGTAGTCATGTACAGATGTGAGAGTTGGACCATAAAGAAGGCTGAACACCAAAGAATTGATGCTTTCAAACTGCGGTGTTAGAGAAGACTCTTGAGAGTCCCCTGGACTGCAAGGAGATCAAACCAGTCAATCCTAAAGGAAATCAACCTTGAATATTCACTGGAAGGACTAATGCTGAAGATGAAGCTCAAATACTTTGGCCACCTGATGCGAAGATGACCCTCTTCACATCAGGCTCATGGTTTTCCAGCCCCTGATGCTGGGAAAGATTGAACACAAAAGGAGAAAGGGGTAGCAGATGATGAGATGGTTAGATAGCATCACAGACTCAATGGGAATGAATTGAGCAAACTTCAGGAGATAGTCGAGGAAAGAGAAGACTGGCGTGCTATAGTCCATGGGGTCACAACGAGTCAGACACAACTTAGCGACTGAACAACAACAACAAACTCATAGTCAACTGTCTATATCTGAGATTCTCCTGTATTCTTGGTTTCAACCAACTGCAGATCGTGCAGTACTATAGTATTTATGATTGCAAAAAAAATTCACATATAAGTGGACCTTTACAGTACAAACCCATTGTTCAAAGGTCATCTGTATTTAAAGGTCAGTTTATCAGAATAAAGCTGCATCCACACTCTACTCAAGTTACTGCTTTGGTTGATTCACTAAGGTTATCAATTCCATAAAGTAAGAAATCATACAAAGCAACCACTTAATGAAATGGACTAATCAACCCAGTGAAAAAGTGGCTACAGCTCTGTACCAGCCAATAATCTGTTATGTTCTCTCTTCATAGCTGATATTATATTCCTTTTCACACAGATTTTCTATAGCATTCATTTCAGGACACAGCACATCTTCTTCAGCATGTGCCAGAGTCATTTGGTTCTGAATCGTTCTATTTCTCTGTAGGTGCCCATTCCCTGCCACTGATAACTTTCCCCCATCTGTTTAATTCATTTTCTGGCATATTAAGCACTGGGATTATTTCTTTAGTGACAAAGCCCTCAAACTATGCATCACTGATTTTCTATTTTTGAAGCCCTGGAATTTTCCTTGTTGGGACACTGAGTGCTTTATTTCTAATTAGGCTTTCCTTCTTACTCATATTTGGCTTTGCTTTATCAATAAATTACACAACCAATAATTAGGAACAGGATTCCAGCATGTGCTGCAAACATGATTCCCAGTGAAGAGCGGGAAAGAAGGGACTTTCAGAGGGAGATGGAATTTGGATTGCAATGCAGGCAAGATGACTCTAGGCTTGACAATGTTCATTGTTCAAGAAATTGTTCATTTTTAAACAACAGCTGGACTCTGACTCATGTAGAAACCATCCCCTTTTATTGGCTATTTTCTTTAAAATAGCCTTTATATTTTGTGGCAGCTTAGGAAAAACCATTGGATGTTCTGCTGTAAAGCTAGGACAGAGCAAAATGCTCCAGAAGTGAAGCATCCTCTAAGATTCTGTTCTAATATCTCTACCTCTATGAAATCTTTCCTGATCTTCCCACTGGGAACCTTGCCTGCATCCTATCAACTCCCACAGCACTTTGAGATAATCCAGGTAAGGTAATTAGTCAAGAGCCTGGTGTAAAGCAAGCCCTGATTTTTACTGTCCCTGCCTCTTGGTAGTATGTATCACATTCTGCTGGAGGGCATCATCTTATCCTCAGCAGTTACTTATACTTTGCAGGTACTTCTAAGTACGTATTAATATATTGTCAGCCCATTTCAGGTAATTTGGACCCTCAGGCTTGACATTCAGTAGACACTCAATAAGTTCAGGGCTCATGAATGTTCAATGAATTGATATAAACCAAAAAATCCACCACCAAAGTTCAGCCTTTGTGTTCACGGAGTTAACTATAGAATCCTGTTAGTGCCAAAGACATTAAACAACAACTTTATTCCTGAGCCCAGTTCCTATAAATGACCTGCCGGTTATTTAAATAATTGACCAACAAGTTTTATCCACACATCTAATATGCAGAGTAAAATAATTATGACTAATACTTATTGGGCATTTGCTTTGTTCTGATCACTTTACATGCACTCACTTATTCTCACTGCCATCTATTCTAAAGACAAGGCACTGAGGCACAATTATATGAAATCCTTTGCCCCAGGTCAGACTTTTACCAAATACTGCATTAAGCCAGAACTGAGCTGGAGTTGCAGACAAGTTATAGTTTGTTGGTTTATATTGCCCTGCTTTGTGCAAAATGCTAAACCAAGAGCAAATGCCGGAAGCAGTCCAGCCAAGGTGCTGTTGCCCAGAGGCTTTATGTCTCTCTCAAATATACTTGAGCTCTCCACTTTCCTTTTTGTTGAAGGTGCCTCGGGTAGAGAGGGAGAGGAGGTCCACAAAAGCTGTTAGTTGGCTTGTGAGCACAGAAAATGTTTACTTCAAGACTCAGACTCTGTATCTTTGTGTCTGCTCTGCTCCATCAGTAAGCACTAGCCTGCCACACCTATTCCCACTTTCCTTCTCAGACTGATCTCTCCCTGCTCTTCTCTTAGCTTTGAATTTTCCACTTCCATACCCTCCTTCAATTGTCTGGGCCTTACAGGTTAATCAAGATATAACTTAGATTTGACACCTCTTGCTGGAAGCCCTCCCTGACCATCCCAGACAGGTGTCAGATCCCTGCAACTCCCCATGTATCCTCCTATCCTGGCTTATCATTCTACATTGTAATTCTTGGTTTAATTATCTCTGCTTCTAGACTGTGACCTCATCAAGGGTGGAGACCCTGTCTTGTTCCCTGGTTTCTGGAGATCCCAGTGTCAATTCTGGGCACATAGGTGCCTCATCAATATTTGCTGAAAGAACAAATAGGTGACTAAATCAAACATTTCCTTGTAAGTTTATTTCATTCTGAAAGCATTACATAAACCAATTACAGGAAAGCTATACATTCACACTCAGATGCCTGAGATTGGCTCGTAAGACACAGTTATGAATAACAGGCTAGAGACATCATTTCTTTGTCCCTATGTATCAGAGAGAAAATATCCTGCTGTTATCCAACCCAAGACCATAGGTGTAAATAATCTTTGATGAGTAAAGAAAAGCAAGCCTGAAAAATTTGTGGCTGGAAAAAAATGTTTCAAGCAGCATTTTATTTTCCCCGTCTGTGGGCTAGTTGTATAAATTATGTGTGAGACAAATTAGTGATATAGAGATTCAGTGGTAATTACTTATTCTTAAATGTTTGGTTAACCACGCCTCTTAATCCCACATACAGTAGCTTAGCACAGAATTAAATTCTACCCTTTAGGCAGGATTAGCATTTGCAGTTTTGTGATTCTGTAGTTTAAATGTTTTTATCCCAATATTTATACTTTTCCATTTAGAATAAATGTACTGAGTGTGTGTGTGTAGGAAATATAAATAGCATGGGATTTTTATGATTCAACTCATTATCCTTATTGGTTTGTGGATTAATTTTTATAGATATTGATTTTTAAAATTACTTATCTCTAATTAGTTATAGGAACATAGGAAGAATTGCTAGGCCACTTTCTCTTCTAATAAATATAGTATCTTCTCTTTGCCAATAAGCCAAATCTTTACTTGGGAAAAATATTTCCTTCAACCTTTACTCTCAAAATGCAGAGACTTCAAGAGACAGTGTTGTTTGACATAATCAGGGAGACAATTTTCCCCTGCTGCCACATATAGCAGGAAAAGGGGAGGGGAGGAGGCATTGGTCTAATTAACTGGGAACTCTGTAGACTCCATATTAGTGGTAATACTAATTTATTCATTCAACACGCATTAATGTTCACTGTGTGCCTAGAATGTTCTGAAAGCTGCTATTTTCTGACAGTATAAAAAGAACCAAAGCATGGTCTCTGTCATGCCTTTCTCTTAAGAAACTTACACTGAAATAGGAGACAGTTGTATAAACAGCTGCCATCAAACAAGACAAGTCTCAGGTGGGAGTCTGTACAAGGTGCAGCATGGCTTTAAGAGAAGAACTTAAGCTGGCTGGGGAAGTCAGAGACGTCGGTTCACAGGGGAGCAAGCACCTGACCTGAGACGTGCTGGAGCAGGAGTTTGCCAGACGGCAGAGCTGGTGACTGAGTGATGGGGGAAGCTGCTGTGGACACGGGGCTGAAAAAAGTGGGTCCTTGGGATCTATTGGTCTTTATTATCGGTGACACGTGGCCTGTCACAACTCTCAGAGACACAGTAGTGCAAGGCTGGCTCCCTGGGGAAGACTTTAAGCTTGGTGAGGAACTGTTAAGTTTGGCCTAGAGAAGGAGAGAGAGAGAGAGTGTTGGTTTCCTCTGGCCACCTGTGGGGAGGCCACAGGAAGCTGCCTCGGTGTTGTCAGGCTGAGGAACTGAGGCAGCAGGACCTGCTCTGCGAACCACGAGATCTGGACTGACTCAAGTGTCCAGTGTGTGGTCGTGGCCACCTACATCAGTTGAGTACAGCTTAGGTTGAGCCTTTCACACAAATTAATTTGAAGGCAGAAAGATGAATTTAGTCCAACATTAGAATATTTTGATGGCATCGTATGTGTGTGGTCAGTCGCTTCTGTCGTGTCCAACTCTTTCTTGGTGACCCCACGAACCATAGCCCACCAGGCTCCTCAGTCCATGGGATTTCTTAGGTAGGAATACTGGCATGGGTAGCCATTTCCTTCTTTAGGGGATTTTCCTGACCCGGGGATGGAACCCACATCTCTTGCACATCTCCTGCATTGCAGGCAGATTCTTTACCACTGAGCCACTGGAGCAGCCCTTGATGGCATTAGGTGGGATATTTTCAAAATAGGATTTTTTGGGGGAAGAGGATATTTGTGTGTGTTAATCTATTAAATAAAGGTGTTTAACCCTGGAGAAATGGTAACCCCTTCCAGTACTCTTGCCTGGAAAATCCTATGGACAGAGGAGCCTCATAGGCTCCACAGGGTCGCAAAGAGTCAGACACGACTGAGTGACTTCACTTAATTTCAAGTAATTCCAACACTTCCAACAGAGAACCAACTGAGGCTCCTTCATGGTTCTCCATTAGTATTTCCCCTTTTTCTTGAAAAGCAGTACATAAATACCTTCCTTATTCTTTATCTAAAGTAAAAATTGGAGACAGCAAAACTATAAAGAAGAAAGTGATTGTTATAGTTAATATAAATCTGTGATGTCAGGTCTATTCTTCCAGTGGCCTAAATTTTCTATTTAATTATATATTGACATTTTTCTGTGCTTATATCCATCTAAGTACTTAAGTCTGTTCCATGGCTCTTCAGAATTTCAGAAAGGAAATCCTGCTTCAACCACCCTCATCTACTACTGTCCGCTGTGTTCTGTTGATAAGGTCTCTTTGTGCCAAGAGTGTCCATTTTGCTATCTGAATTGTTTCCTCTTAGAAATCCATGAATTTCCTTTCCTCCTTCAGAATCTGGCTCAAAACTAAATCTCTCTGATCAGTTTAATCCCTACTGCAGTTGCTTCTTTGTTTCTTGACAGCGTTTATGAATTATTAAACTTGCATACAACTTTCTGTTTCAGCCTTCTTAAACATTTTAATGTACATATTTTGGGTCTACATGCAGGACCAGCAAGGGGACTCTAGGAGCTAAGGGATCCATCAACTAACATCCAGCAAGGGAACAGAGATCTCAGTCTTATAACCATGCGGAACTTAAGGAGCAAGGAAAGAGATTCCTTCCTGGAGTCTGAAAGAAGGACCCTAGCATTGCCAATGCATTGGTTTTGGTCCAGTGAGACCCATACCAGACCTATCAAACTATGAGATAATAAATTTGAGTTGTTTTATACCTCTAAAATTGTGGTAATCTGTTATCGTGGCAGCAATAGAAAACATGTATAAGCAACTGCAACAAGAAAGTTGTAGTGGAATGGGAACTCAAACTCAGGTGATCCAACTCCAGGATATCTGTACAGCCAAGTCACCTTTTATTAGCCAGCTCATGTTGATGGGCATTTAGACTGCTTTCAGTGTATGGTATTTCAGACAATGGGACAGTAGCTTTCCTTATGTCTATATCTTTATATGCTTTAGTTAGAATTTTTACAGGAAAATTTCCTAGAAGTGAAATAACCCTAGTTATTGTGAAATAACCTAGTTATAAGTGAAATGACCCCTAGAAGTGGGTCAGAGGAGAATCATATCAAGTATTTTTTTTTATAAATACTGCCAAACTGCCTTGCAAAATGTTCCCAATGAAGCTCTTAGACTAGAACTGAAATCAGCAGGAAAAGAATTAAGAAAAAGTATGGATGGATATGGCTCATTGGTGACAATTTCAGCAAAGCAAAGAACTGAAATGATCAAGTAACTGCAAGTGCCTTTCTCCTTCGTTTTAACTGGAGGCCTTGCAGACATCTGTTCCAGGAGATTTCCTCTGGCTTTAACTTTTCTCTATGCATTGTGGACAGATTCATTTTGTGCTTTTACTTCTGAGTCTTGCTTTTTGGCCTTTGCGGCAATAGTGACTGACAAAATAAATAGCCTTTTCAGTAAGGATCTCTTGTGCTAACACATCCATTCTAAAATTCTCTATTACTTCAACTGAAGCTAGATTTTTCCCATGTGCACAATAGGTACTTTAAAATACTAATAGCATTTCATTAATTTTGAGTGATAGTCTTCCCAGCAGGCCCCCTGGAACTCAACTTATGGAAGAAATCATTGGTTAAAGAAAATTAACATCGCAGCCAGCTCAAGTGCACAGGCTCTGTGACTAGCTGGCATTTTATTGGAGTCACCAAAGCAGGCCCCGTAAGATTTAATGGCCAGTTCCTCACATGACCCTACATCAAAACCACCTCTTCACATTAAGGAATCCAGGCTCCAAAAGACAAGGAATCTTTCTTGCTGAAAACAACTTTTACTTTCCTTGGGCATCTTACTCCACTTTTTTGTCTGGAAAGTGGTCTCCTTCACTTCCAGCTTGCACTAATGCTTTTGTTGTGCTTGTAGATTTGATAGCATCCTCTTTATTTCCCAGACTCTTTCTTTGTTCTAGAACTTTATTTCTACTGCTTTGGAGATTTTGGCTTTCTCCTTATGCTGTGATTTTTCTTATTTAGAGTTATGAAACCTTTGACTCAACTGTTCTCCTTATTTTCTCTTTTTTGCTCAACTGCTAAATCCTGGGACCTTGTAATAAACATCTTCATGGCTGTGACATGGAAAGATGTCTAACTAATGATGTTTGTTTACTTTTTTGTTTATTTTTGCTTCATTTTGCTTAGGAAAACAGGCTGGAAATTTTGATTAAATTGTATTATAATGAATTATTATATGTATTATAATGAATAATAGCACCTCCTATTTATTGAATAGGCTCCCCTAATAGCTTAGATGGTAAAGAATCTGCCTGCAATGGAGGAGATTGGGTTCGATCCCTGGGTTGGGAACATTTATCCTGTACCTGATACTATTCATTTTTTTTTTAAAAAATGCTTCAGCTTAAAGTCTTCAGGGCCTTTGTGAGGTAAGTGCTAGTTATCCCCATTCTACTGTTGAGGAAATCAAGGCTTTAAGAAGTTAGACAGTCTGTTCCAGTCTGTGTAATAGTAAATGATAAAGCTGTGGTTGAAACACAAGCTTGTTTAACCAGTCTGTACCCTTAACCACTATACCAGAATGTTCTTTGGCATTTCAAAATCTTGTAAGCAATACTTCCAAGAACATTTTTAACAGAAAAAAATTAAACACAGTGTTACTTAGTTGTGGTGAAGTAGAAAGAACACTGGGATAGGAGTCAAAGGAGGTCTCGCTCAGTCGTGTCCGACTCTTTGCGACCCTGTGGAAGGTAGCCTACCAGGCTCCACTGTCCGTGGGATTTTCCAGGCAAGAATACTGGAGTGGGCTGCCATTTCCTTCTCCAGAGAGGGAGTCTCAACTGTGTCCTTAACTAGCTGAGCAAGTTCCCAGGCAAATCGGTTCACCAACCCCTCCCTTATCCTTTATTCCCCCATCTGTAAAAATGCCAATCTTCTAGCATTCTTTAAAAAAAAAAAAAGAAAAACTTGATTTCCTCTTCTTTAATTTTTCCTATACTAAGATAGTTGAAATCTGCCACTCCTATATCATTTGTGACAGTTAAGGCTGGTATCAAATGAGTCAGTTGGCACAGGGCTACTTGTCCTGAAAAAGGAAGAAAAAAGCAATGATTAACTGACACCACCTCCTCCCCCGGCAGAGAGCAAGCTAAGCATAATGACTCAAGTTCAAAGCCTAGAAAATCTTGGCGGAAATGGGGTGGATATATTCTTCTGCCTCTAATTTTCTCTGTGTATATTCATCTTTGACCATAGAAATCTGAATGAATGTATGGCTCATCATTTAATCATCATCTCAAATTTGCTCAAGCCATTATGTAGCAATAATGCTCCAAATTGTCTTTGTCCAGTCGGAAACGTGACTGTATTTGGAGATGCGTCCTTTAAAGAGGTAATTAAGATAAAACGAGGTCATGTTGGTGGGTCCTGACCCAATATGACTGGTGTCCTTATAAGAGAAATTAGGACACAGAAACACAGATGGAAAGATGGCTATGTGAGGTCACAGGGAGAAGCAAACCAAGAAGAGAGATCTCAAGAGAAAACAAACCTGCTTGGTCTTGGACTTCTAGACTCCAGGACTGTGAGAAAATAAATTTCTGTTGCTTAAGCCAACAAATCTTTGGTCCTTTGTTATGGCAGCCCTCAAAAATTAATACACCATGTTTTAAATACAGGGTCGTTTTTAGCTTTTTGTTTTTTGTTTTTTTTTTTATTACTTCTCAGAAGATCTTTACCTCCATTTTTAATTTTCTTTCTTCCTTTGAGCTAAATTTTCTTGCCCTAATAAGTCATACTGTGGTGTCAAACTTCATCCATGTACTGGAGTACAGGAATTTCATAGATGTTAACAGTGTTTGAAGAACACCCAATGTTAGTGAATCTTGACTGGTACTTTGAATATAGCTTACATTTCTATATCTATGTAAAATCCTAGTTTTGTCACTGCCTCATCTGTGGGTGTAAGTTCTTAAATAATTTAATTTTATAGCTAATAAAATAAAACACTGAGCCATATAAAATTGATGTCTCGTCCCTTACATACACTATGAATTTTTCTTCTTTTTCTTACTTCCTATCTTGATAACATGGCCACAGCAGTCCCTCTCATCCAGGTTCATGTTTTCAAGCTAAAAACATAGGAAGTCATTCTTGACCTTTTCCTTGTCTCATATAGCCATCTCATTACTCAGTTCTGTTCATTCTCCTTTTAATACAATTATCTAATAGAAAAAGACTTGCAATATTAATCTATAATATTAAATTTGAATTACAAATATCAATTTGGACTAATGACTTAAAAATATCAATATGGACTAATATATTAAACATATCTACCTATCTATTCTGGCTTCATCCACTGAAAGAACATAAAAGCTATGATATCCCCTTCCCAATAAGCACATCCAGAATCCAGATTTTGGTTTCAATTCATCATTACCTACTAAAAGAATAGTGGTCTTTGGAAAAATAGCTGATTCTAGGTGTTGAGCAGGAAACCACGAGGTAAGTTTAGGATATCTTGTGTCAGAAACCAAAGAAGTGCTCAGTGATTTATAGGGGCATGTTAGAAGGACCCAAGAATTAGTTTGAAAGGGTTCCCACTAGAAAAAGTTTGAACAATTTGAAGTATAATTGATTGTAAAACATTGAATACATAAAAGTCTATTAGTTCACAGTCATACTCAAAAAAGTGATGGAAAGGAGGAAAAACTCATTTAGACCATTAGAGATGACTGCTCAATAAATCCTTATTCTGAAATTAATAATAAAAAGGAAAGAACTAAACATTTACCTTGCCTTTTTATGGGGAGTTGTATATCATACTATTAATAGTTGATGAGGGAAAATTCATATTCAGAAAAAAATGACAAAAATAGGAGTGAAACTATTTTAAAGTCACTATTTTGCAACCCCCAATGAAGTAATTGATTCAGGCAAGGATCACCAGTGATGAAAGATTATTGTGGAATGGGATAGTCACACAGTGACAAAACATCCCCACACAGATTACTGACTAACTGTGAAGAGCAAAGGGAAGAGACCTGGTGGTAGTCCTCACTTTGACCAAGGGATGATACAAAAGCATTAATAATATGGGATGCTCTTACATTATGTTCCTGTTGATGTGATGCAGATGAAATTCACAGAGTTGTTTATGAACTGTTCTTGCCAAAGATGTTCAACCTAAATCTAATTAAGCCTTTAGACTTAGCTTCAAGTATATAGGAGTTACAGAGAATCAAAGAACAATAAAATTATTAATCCAAGGGAACATACAGAGGAATCCCAAATGTGAAATATTTTATAGATGACTTTTTTAGATTCTTTCAAAAGTCAATATCATCAGTGGAGAAAGAGTAGGCAAGAACTGATCTAGATTAAAAGAGACTAAAGAGATATGACAACCAAATACAGTATACAAAACTTGGTTGACTCTTGACTTGATTTAAAAAAGCTAAAAAACCACTTTGAGAACAACTGGAGAAAATTTGAATATGAGCTATATGTTAAAAGCTCCGTTGGTGGCTCAGATGGTAAAGAATCTGCCCTGCAATGCAGGAGACCCAGGTTACATTCCTGGGTCAGGAAGATCCCCTGGAGAAGAGAATGGCAACCCACTCCAGTATTCTTGCCTGGAGAATTCCATGGACAGAAGAGCTGGGTGGGCTATAGCTCATAGGGCTGCAAAGAGTCAGACGCAACTGAGCAACTAACACTTTGACTTTCTATATATTAAATATGACATATGATATTAAGATACTAATATTAACTTTTTTTAGATGTGATAATGAATGTGGTGATATATTAATAGAAGAAAATTCTTATTTTCAGGAGATGTGTATTTGGGTGATTGGGGACCAAGATCCCTCACTCAAGGGGGCAGTATTACTCAGGATCAGTTGAATGAAGGCCCAGTGTTGCTAAATCTTTGTGTTTGACTGTAAGTCAAAAACAAAAGTTTATATACAAATTCTCATTTTAAAAACTGACCAGTAAGTTTCTTTAAAACACTGCAGGCTGAAAAAAACTGTGGGCTATAGTGCTCACTCTTTCGTACTGACCTCTGTGTCATTCTTTCTTCTCTCTTCTTGTTCTAGAATACTTTCTCCATCCTTTTCCTGTTGAAATCCTGTGGGTCTTTCAAAACCTAACAAGCAAGACCATTCACCTTTGCAAACTCCCGTAGGCAAAACTAGCACTCTCTCTCTGCTGTGTCTGGCTGTTTATACAAACCTTCATCCAGGATGTGTAATGGAATGACATATTTGGTTGTCTGTCTCCTTCCACTTAGTTCTGAACCCTCAGGATTAAGAGCCATAGTTTACTCATTGTGGTCTCCCCCATACTGCTCACACCATCTGGTATAAAGTCAACACTTGAAGGACATCTGTTGATTGAGTTGTAGCCTATTAAAAGTAATGCTACAGAAAAATTTAGGATATGACTTCTGTGGCATCCAGTTGGCAATGTACTTAAGAATGTCTATGAATAAGTAAAAGAAAATTTCCTATTATTATATTCCAAGCAAGGTTGTGTTTTGGGCTCATTTGTCTATTATAGGAAGTCAGGTAAACAAGTTTAGTTTTAAAAAGAAAAGAATTATCTCAATAGGATTATTTCTGACCTTTTAATGCAAGAGAATGATTAATAGAGAATTGTTTCAAGGATGGATTTTCTAGGACAGTCTTGGCCAAGATCAGGCCAAGGATTTAGGCTGCTTCATAACCTGCAAGTGCTCTAAACCTACTTGAACCTATAAATAAGAACTGAATGGTGGAGTGTGTGCTCAATCAAGTCACCTTCCTCCTTTTGGGACATCAGTACCCATAAGCAACTCTCTCCTTGTCATTTTCATGCATTTCTTTTCTGTAGTGCTTCCTTCCTGCCTTTCTTTCTTCATTCCTTTCAAAATTCAGCTTAAAACTAAATTCTCCCAAGGAGTCTCTGATAAATGCCACACACCTTTATTGTTCCTCTATACTGTCTTCTCCATTAATCTGTGTGTTTTTTGTTTTTGTTTTTGTTTTTTGCTAGGTGTGGTCTATTCCTCTGTAGGCTATATAATTAGGATGATTGTGTTATTAAGAATAAGATAGTAAGAATCATTTGGAGGGATCCTGCAGCTTGCTGGACCTCAGTTCCCTGGCCAGGGACTGAAACCCCAGAATCCTAACAATGAGGCCATCATGAAACTCCTACAAACTAATTCCTACCATCAGGCAACTAGGAAACACTGGTCTTATCCTTATGCCTGCTAAGTTGCTTCAGTTGTGTCCAACTCTTTGCGACCCCATGGACTGTAGCCTGCCAGGCTCCTCTGTCCATGGGATTCTCCAGGCAAGAATACTGGAGTGGGTTGCCATGCCCTCCTCCAGGGGATCTCCCCAACCCAGGGGTTGAGCCCGTGTTTCTTATGTCTCCTGCATTGGCAGGAGTGTTCTTTACCACTGGTGCCACTTGGGAAGCTTGGATTTGGTATTAGACTGATTAGAATTGAGGCTGGGCTCTAGAAGTTGTTAGCTGTGTGAAGCATTAGACAAGTTACTGTGTTCACAGATGTGGATTTTTAAATCTAGGTAAATACTATTGTAGGGTTGTTCTAGGGAATTAAATGATTCATTGGAGCATTAATACAGTCTAAGTTCTCAGTGAATGTTGAAAATTATGTTTACATTTGCTTGTCACTTTCTTGATCATGTTACTGTGATTCAAGGTTTGGGTGGTGGGTTTCTTTGGATTTTCTGTAACACTGGTGATTCAGGGTAGAGTGACCCATAAGATTTTACCCTAGCTATGTTGAGAACCTGTTAACCTCTGGAAAATTTTTCTTGCCTCAACAAGATATCCCCTGCCTTTTTTTTATCCTCTTTAATTTTATCTGTTACCTCCATTAAATTATAAAAAGATCTTTGAAGTCAGTGACCCAGTCGTACACTTTGTTACACATCGATCCAGTACCTTGTGTAGTGGGCTATCAGCAGAGGGCATTATCTAATAGAACACACATTTATTTCATACAGCTATAGAACCATCATTTCTTGTTTAGGTTACAACAGTCCTAATGAATCTTGGAGTCTTACACTATTGCTCACCTACAGTCCAGTCTCTACACAGCAGCCACTGTGATCTTTTAAAAATATAATCATGGGAGAAGGCGAGGGTGGGATGTTTCGAGAGAACAGCATCGAAACATGTATATTATCAAGGGTGAAACAGATCACCAGCCCAGGTTAGATGCATGAAACAAGTGCTCAGGCCTGGTGCACTGGGAAGACCCAGAGGGATCGGGTAGAGAGGGAGGTGGGAGGGGGGATCGGGATGGGGAATACATGTAAATCCATGGCTGATTCATGTCAATGTGTGACAAAAACCACTACAATATTGTAAAGTAATTAGCCTCCAACTAATAAAAAATAAATGAAAAAAAAAAAAAAAAACTAGATAGATAGCTTTGTATTTCATTGGGTTGGAAGTGATAATTGAAACATTACTTTGGATGAAATAAATTATTTCTGTTAGGAAAAATATATATATATAATCACAGACTGTCATTTCCTTTTGAAATCTCCCAATTCTCCCCACGGTATTTAAAATAAAATAAAAACTTACCATAATTTTGTAAGCCCTACCTGATCTGGGCTGGGTCTGTCTGACCTCATCTCCTGTCATTCACTTCCTGGATCATTACATTCCCGTAACTTTGCTGTTTCTCCTGCCTGGGTTTTTTCCCCCCTAGATCTTCCCATCATTAAGCCCAGATGTCATCTTCTCAAAGACCTTCCTTCCCCTCCCTGTTCAAAGTTTTCCTCCCATCAGTTTCTATCCCATTAGCCTGCTTTATTTAACTCTGATCCTTTACCCACTGTCTGATATTGTACTTACCAGTCACTGATGTTAGCTTGCTTGTTTATTGGAAGCTCCATGAGAGCAGGCATCTTGCCCATCTTGTATCCCAGCACTGGGGATAGAACATGACCCACTGCATGTGCTGCGTATATATTTGTCAACCTGATAAATGTGAGTTACAGATAGAGTAAAGAACATCTATAGACTCTAGTAGATTTCAACACTTTTCTAAAGTGGAAGACTTCTAAAAAGTCTTCCCTGGTGGCTCAGACAGTGAAGAATCTGTCTTCAATTCAGGAGACCTGAGTTCAATCCCTGGGTTGGGAAGATCCCCTGGAGAAGGAAATGGCAACCCACTCCAGTATTCTTGCCTGGAGAATCCCATGGACGGAGGAGCCTGGCAGATTACAGTCCATGGGGTCGCAAAGAGTCGGACATTACTGAGCAACTTCACTTTCACGTCAAAGAAAATATTTGGTTTTAAATAATTAATTTGTATGTTTGTCCAGTTCTTTTCACTCATTTCTTGATGATTAATAAGACTCTATACACATAGAAAGTTATTAGCAAATACTTGGAAATTTAAAGAATCCTTGTTCAACAAAAACTACCACCAGGGGGAACTCCATCTTCTGACCAGTAGCTGTGGACAGGGAAAATCTGGCTGGAGGAGAAGCAGAGCTGACCCCAGGGGACAAGGGCAGGTGAGAGATGCTGAGCACAGCTCCTCTGGAGTTCCCTACTGCTCCGGAGAGAGAGCGGTAGGAAGCAGAAGACGCAGGGTCGTCACCGAAGCACTCAGAGGAGACGCAGGGAGAGCGGGCTCATTAATGCCTTCCAGGGCTACAGGCCAGAGGCCTGGCCTGGAGCAACCCTGGGCCAGTGGCTGCAGCACCGCAGAAGGGCTGGCAGCGACGGTGGTACCACAGGAACACCATCTCAGGGAGGTGCGGACCTGGGACGCAGCCTTCCATGAGGGGCAGGCTGTAAGGGGCTTGGGAAGGAGGCAATGACCGAGAGATTACGCTTTTATAATTTTACTTTTTTTAAACTTTTTAAAAACCAATATCATAAAACAGTTACTGATACATTCAGTTACACTAACATTATATGGTTTCAATTCAGTAATTTTCCATCAACAAATATTTTTTCTACCTACTCCAGTGCCCTCTGTTTTCCTTCAGATGAGACAAAGAGGGCTTGGCAGAAATTACTCATTAGGTTGTAACCATTCTTCTTTCTCCTTAAAATTGCTATGCATTTATAGAATTTATTGATTCCTTTAATACTTCAATTTTTATGCCACTTTATATACAGCACCTGATTATGGAGAAAAGGAAAAGCAAAGCACAAATAAGGAAGGATATATGATATCTTTAACAATCTATTTTCTGATTCCCTGTGGATACCAGTCAACCCGGATCTCACACATGTTTCACTCTTGACTGTAGGTGTGCAGAAAGACTTACTGGTCTCATGCATTTTATGTGTATGTTGTTGATTCCTGGGTTTTGACTCCTCTAAATAAACACAGCAAGACTCATTTACAAGGGTACATATGCCTCTATTCAACCAGAAGAAAATCCATAGCTAGATGTAGAAAAACAATGATGTTAAAAAAACTCTAACTTCACGTTGTATTAGGCTGAGATTTTCTGAGGTAAAGTTCTTTAAAGTTAGAAGGGTTCCTGAAAAGTTTGCAGTGGATGTGGAAAGCGCATTAAGTACTGCTCCAGGAAACATTATATAGATGAAATGCTTTAATCTACTAGCATAAATGCTTTCTTAATTCTTTCCCAGTGGTCTTTTGGAATGTGTTTTATTTGCTCTTGACTAAAGTCTGGATGCCAAGATGCAGGAAATATATTCCTTACAGAGCAGGTGTCTGTTTAATCCCCAGGTATGATCATATAAGCCAGCTTAGCTAGAGATGGCCTGGTGGGAGCCTATAAAATGTTTATACTGTAACTGCAGGTCCCATAATAGGTCTAGAGTAGTTAGGTTGCTGCTACACTGCTCCGTCCCCCCAAAACAAGAACTCCTAAAGGGGCTTCCCTAGTGGCTCAGTTGGTAAAGAATCTGTCTGCAATTCAGGAGGCCTGGGTTTGATCCCTGGGCTGGGAAGATCCCCTGGAAAAGAAAATAGCAACCTACTCCAGTACTTTGCATGGGGAATTTCATGGACAGAGGAGCCGGGCAAGCTACAGTCCATGGGATCACAGAGTTGGACAAGACTGTGTGACATTCACTTTCACTTTCAAAGGGTGCCATGTGTAGGCCAGTAAGAAACCCCAGTAAGACAGGTGCTAGAGCAGTTGTGAGGAGATACCCCACTCCCAAGGGCAAAGGAGAAGGCCCAGCAAGATGGTAGGAGGGGCGAATTCATGCTTAGAATCAAACCCCATTTCTGCCAGAGATGCTCAGAGGCTCAAACAAACCTTGTGCACACCCGGACCCAGGGTCCCCACAGAGACTGAGACAGAACAGTGTTTGAGCATCTCATGTGGAGGTATGGGTCAGCAGTGGCCTGCCACAGGGACAGAGGCTCTGGGTGCAGCAGACTTGGGTATGGCATAAGCCCTCTTGGAGGAGGTCTCCATTAACCACACCATAGAGCTGCCAGGCCTTACACAGAACTGGGGAAACAGACTCTTGGAGGGCACAAACAGAACCTTGTGTGCACTGGGACCCAGGAGCAGTGACCCCACAAGAGACTGACCCAGACTTACCTGTGAGTGTCCAGGAGTCTCTGGCAGAGGCGTGGGTCAGCGGTGGCCTGCTGCAGGGTTGGGGGCAGTGAGTGTAGCAGTACATGCATGGGATGTTTTGAAGGAGGTCACCATTATCTTCATTACCTCACCATAGTTTGGCCCAAGGTAAATAGCAGGGAGGGAACACAGCTCCATCCTTCAACAGAAAATTGGATTAAATTTACTCAGCATGGCCCCGCCCATCAGAACAAGACCCAGTTTCCCCTTCAGTCAGTCTCTCCCATCAGGAAGCTTTCATAAGCCTCTTACCCTTCTCCATCAGAGGGGAGACAGACTGAAAACCACAGTCACAGAAAACTAACCAATCTAATCACTTGGACCACAGCCTTGTCTAACTCGATGAAACTATGAACCCTGCCATGTAGGGCCATCCAAGACAGACAGGTCATGGTGGAGAGTTCTGACAAAATGTGGTCCACTGGAGAAGGGAATGGCAAACCACTTCAGTATTTTTGCCTTGAGAACCCCATGAACAGTATGAAAAAGCAAAAAGGTATGACACTGAAAGATGAACTCCCCAGGTCAGTAGGTGCCCAATATGCTACTGGAGATCAGTGAGAAATAACGCCAGAAAGAATGAAGAGATGAAGCCAAAGCAAAAACAACACCCAGCTGTGGATGTGATTGGTGATGGAAGTAAAGTCCGATGCTGTAAAGAGCAATATTGCATAGGAACCTGGAATGTTAGGTCCATGAATCAAGGAAAGTTGGAAGTGGTCGAACAGGAGATGGCAAGAGTGAACATCGACATTTTAGGAATCCGTGAACTAAAATGGACTGGAATGGGTGAATTTAACTCAGATGACCATTATATCTACTACTGTGGGCAAGAATCCCTTAGAAGAAATGGAGTAGCCATCATAGTCAACAAAAAGAGTCTGAAATGCAGTACTTGGATGCAATCCCCAAAATGACAGAATGGTCTCTGTTTGTTTCCAAGGCAAACCATTCAATATCACAGTAATTCAAGTCTATGTTCCAAACCGTAATGCTGAAGAAGCTGACGTTGAACAGTTTTATGACGACCAACAAGATCTTCTAGAATTAACACCCCAAAAAGATTTCCTTTTCATTATAGGGGACTGGAATGCAAAAGTAGGAAGCCAAGAAACACCTGGAGTAACAGGCAAATTTGGCCTGTTACAGAATGAAGCAGGGCAAAATCTAATAGAGTTTTGCCAACAGAATACACTGGTCATAGCAAACAGCCTCTTCCAACAACACAAGAGAAGACTCTACACATGCACATCACCAGATGGTCAACACTGAAATCAGACTGATTATATTCTTTGCAGCCAAACATGGAGGAGCTCTGTACAGTCGGCAAAAACAAGACCAGGAGCTGACTGTGGCTCAGATCATGAACTCCTTATTGCCAAGTTCAGACTTAAATTGAAGAAAGTAGGGAAAATCACTAGACCATTCAGATATGACCTAAATCAAATCCCTTATGACTATACAGTGAAAGTGATAAATAGATTTAAGAAACTAGATCTGATAGACAGAGTGCCTGATGAACTATGGACAGAAGTTCGTGACACTGTATAGGAGACAGGGATCAAGACCATCCCCAAGAAAAAGACATGCAAAAAAAGCAAAATGGCTGTCTGAGGAGGCCTTACAAATAGCTGTGAAAAGAAGAAAAGCAAAAGGCAAGGGAGAAAAGGAAAGATATACCCATTTGAATGCAGAGTTCCAAAGAATAGCAAGGAGAGATAAGAAAGCCTTACTGAGTGATCAGTGCAAAGAGGTAGAAGAAAACATAGAATTGGAAAGACTAGAGATCTCTTCAAGAAAATTAGAGATACCAAGGGAACTTTTCATGCAAAGATGGGTTAGATAAAGGATAGAAATGGTATGGAACTAACAGAAGCAGAAGATATTAAGAAGAGGTGACAAGAATACACAGAAGAACTGTACAAAAAAGATCTTCATGACCCAGATAATCACAATGGTGTGATCACTCACCTAGAGCCAGATATCCTGGAATGTGAAGTCAAGTGGGCCTTAGAAAGCATCACTATGAATAAAGCTAGTGGAGGTGATGGAATTCCCATTGAGCTATTTCAAATCCTAAAAGATGATGCCGTGAAAGTGCTGCACTCAATATGCCAGCAAATTTGGAAAACTCAGCAATGGCCACAGGACTGGAAAAGGTCAGTCCCAAAGAAAGACAATGCCAAAGAATGCACAGACTACTGCACAATTGCACTCATCTCACATGCTAGTAAAATAATGCTCAAAATTCTCCAAGCCAGACTTCAACAATATGTGAACCATGAACTTCCAGATATTTAAGCTGGTTTTAGAAAAGGCAGAGGAACTAGAGATCAAATTGCCAACCTCTGTTGGATCATCGAAAAAGCAAGAGAGTTCCAGAAAAACACCTATTTCTGCTTCATTGACTATGCCAAAGCCTTTGACTGTGGATCACAACAAACTGTGGAAAATTCTGAAAGAGATGGGAATACCAGACCACCTGACCCGCCTCCTGAGAAATCTGTATGCAGGTTAGGAAGCAACAGTTAGAACTGGACATCGACCAACAGACTGGTTCCAAATAAGAAAAGGAGTACGTCAAGGCTGTATATTGTCATCCTGCTTATTTAACTTCTATGCAGAGTACATCATGAGAAATGCTGGACTGAATGAAGCACAAGCTGGAATCAAGATTGCCGGGAGAAATATCAATAACCTCAGATATGCAGATGACACCACCCTTGTGGCAGAAAGTGAAGAAAAACTAAAGACCCTCTTGATGAAGGTGAAAGAGGAGAGTGAAAAGTTGGCTTAAAGCTCAGCATTCAGAAAACTAAGATCATGGCATTTGGTCCCATCACTTCATGGCAAATAGATGAGGAAACAGTGGAAACAGTAGCAGACTTCATTTTTTTGGACTCTAAAATCTCTGTAGATGGTGGCTGCAGCCATGAAATTAAAAGATGCTTACTCCTTAGAAGGAAAGTTATGACCAACCTAGATAGCATATTAAAAAGCAGAAACATTACTTTGCCAACAAAAGTCTGTCTAGTCAAACAATGGTTTTTCCAGTAGTCATGTATGGCTGTGAGAGTTGGACCATAAAAAAAACTGAGCACCGAAGAACTGATACTTTTGAACTGTGGTGTTGGAGAAGACTCTTGAGAGTCCCTTGGACTGCAAGGAGATCCAACCAGTCCATCCTAAAGAAAATCAGTCCTGAATATTCATTGTAAGGACTGATGCTGAAGCTGAAACTCCAATACTTTGACCACCTGATGCAAAAAATTGACTCATTTGCAAAGTCCCTGCTGCTGCGAAGGATTGAAGGTGGGAGGAGAAGGGGACAACAGAGGATGAGATGGTTGGATGGCATCTCTGACTCAATGGATATGAGTTTAGGTAAACTCCGGAGTTATTGATAGACAGGGAGGCCTGGTGTGCTGCATCCCATGGGTTTGCAAAGAATTGGACACGACTGAGTGACTGAACTGAACTGAACTGAAATGTAGGCCTAGCAGTATAAAAACTAAGAGACAAATCCATATTCTCACCATTTTCTTTGTCTAATTACTCAACTAAATTCAACCACCTTCCTGGAAATGAATATCAGAGAAAGGTATACTCAGAAATGTGTTGTTGGGAGTAGCTACCTTACCACTTTCCACAGTGTAATGGCTCCTTTCTCCATTCCATTAATAATTAAGTTTATAGTTAAATCCAATACTGGCAGAGTAAATTGTGGGGAGAACTGAGCATGGAGAATAAACTTATCTTTTGTAATAAGGCCTCTTTTGAGTAATTCTCTATTGAATTTCTCATTTTATCCACAGGGTCTCTCAAAGGGAATACTCACAAGGTGCATCTTCTGCAGTATTTACAGGACTCTTGGGCATATATTCAGTACTTGAGCATACTTGGACTTCTGAGGACAGAGCATAGTTTGATTGAGAAGACATAGTCAACTATGGACTGTGTAACTATTCTTTTCTCAACTGGCAATCTGAGAGGTATGAGAAGGAATGATGGACCTTTACAGTGATGCACTTAGGAATTTGTTAACTGCATTTTGGAAGTCAGTTTAAGAGTAAGCAGTGTTGATGGGTTTAGCATGGACTATCTCCTTAACTGTTATAGTTATCCAGCTATACCACAACCAGAAAGACACCAATTAGAAATTTGCTTAAGGAATTCAGGTATGGGAGTGGCTCCACTCAGTTTTTGTTCAGGTTAACTGCTTGGTGGCAAGTCACAGTGCTCTATTTAGAGTGGAAGCTGGCTGGGATTCATAAGGGGTTTTCGAAAGGTGGGACTCCACAAGAAGCTAGAGGAGGCCATTCAGAAATTGGTTCCAGTTTGGACACATAGTGGAATCAATGGAAGAGTCTTAGACCTATCTCTCCAAATATATGGACTGGTGTGCTAGCATCCAAGAGTTTAACATGGTGTAACTAGGAATTTAGGATATAAAGGTTTCTAAGTTGTAGAATGTTTTTAAATGGTATTTAACCTGCCAGACAAAACTATCAAGAGATGTTAGGTTGGGTACCATAGGGTCCCCTTCTTCAAAGGAATCCCACTCACTGTCAAAACTCTCACTGAGGTAATTAGCATTTTCTTCTTCCTCACTTTTTGGTTCTGATAAGGAGTTGGAAGACGGATTTCTAGGAACCATTAGAAGAGACCAACAGGATAGGGGAAAAAAGTTACTAGAAAAAGGTGGCAATCTAAGCCAGTAAAATCCTAACACAGGCAAATAGAAGCAAAGAGGAGAAATCCTTTTAATAGGTTCATTTGGCTGTTCCTCAGTCTGTTTCACACACAGAGTGCCCCTGACTCACACCAAGGTGCCGTTCTACAAGATAATGTTCTTCACTTACGAAGAAGACAGCTCAGTTCCTCAGGACCAGTTCAGTGTATAAAATTAGTCACTGGCCAGTGGCACAGGTCAGAGTCTCTCCTTCAAGTCCTGGCTACCCAAAAAGAGAAGCGGCCTCATCTAGGCAAGCTGATTTTCTTAGCATGGTCTCAGTTGGTCGTGATATTATGAAGAGACACTTTGTGTGCACTTTATTTGACAGGAATAGTATATCTATTTGGCAATGAAAAGAAACAGCCTTCTTTGTCTGCTGGTGCAGCAACTTTTGTGCAGTGGGGTGGTGGGATGGGTTGTGAAGGATCTGTCTGGTGTGCACAGATCTGACATTTTCCGTAGGTGGTGCAAATGCCCTTGGAAACTAGTGACATAGTTGTTGGACTGTCTGGAAAGGCAGTCTTAACTCATGGATGATCCTCACCTCATCTCTAGCCACAAGACCCTACTAGGCCTAATGCCATCAGCTCTGTTCCCCATAGTCTTAATTTTTTTTTTAATGTAAAACTGAGATTGCCTTAAGTTTGCAACTGACATATTTAGATTAAAATTTCATTCAACAGCATACATATTAATATACAAACTTCCAAATCATCTAAATGTTTGCAGTCACTGTGTAGCTCCATTAAAATGTATGTTTAGAAAAATGGTAACGATAAGCCTATATGCAAAACAGAAAAAGAGACACAGATGTACAGAACAGAATTTTGGACTCTGTGGGAGAAGGCGAGGGTGGGATGTTTCGAGAGAACAGCATCGAAACATGTATATTATCTAGGGTGAAACAGATCACCAGCCCAGGCTGGATGCATGAGACAAGTGCTCAGGCCTGGTGCACTGGGAAGACCCAGAGGGATTGGGTGGAGAGGGAGGTGGGAGGGGGGATCGGGATGGGGAATACATGTAAATCCATGGCTGATTCATGTCAATGTATGACAAAAACCACTACAATATTGTAAAGTAATTAGCCTCCAACTAATAAAAATAAATGGAAAAAAAAAACACAAAAAAACAAAAAAAATATATGTTTACATTATACTTTAAATCTGTATTTCCTTGGGACATACTCATATCTTATGAGAATAGAAAGCTTGCCTAAGGCTTCTACTATAATGGAAATGGAAACATTGCTAACATCTGAATCATGTTTAGTGTAAAAAAGAAAATTGGGACCATCTGAACACTCATTATCCTTTCATGGCATAGAATGGTAGAGCATTGGTGTAAAAAGAACCGCTTTTTAAAAAAATATCCAAAGTGTTACTAAGCACCAAAGTCCTTTGTCTTTGGAAACACTGTGGCTTTCCTGGTCACTGGCTGTGTGTCATATACCAATAGAGGGCACGATTCATCAGCTGTGGACATTCTTTGCATTCTTAGGGTTGTTCATTGCTGTTTCTTTACCTCATGGACTGGCTGACACCTTTCACTACAATAAGCCCTTGAGTTTATGATCATTGTGCATCAGGTTATTGGGTTGGTGGCTGGCCTTCCAGCTGTCCACCGGCCTGAGCTTGTGAGAAAGCGGTCACAGATGTCAGTGTCACAATGCTGTTCTCTTAGGTTAAATCCAAAACACTGGTGATATCCAAAACCTTCTGGTATAAGAATTATTTTTTTTTTATGTTTTCAATTAATGAAGCAGAAATGCAAGCTGTGAGCAATGTCTATAAATAGCCTTGGTTCTTCTATGAGAAATATCTTCAGTGTTAGCACCTGCAAGAAGATAGCATGTGTCATATTAGTTTTATAATATTAGTGTTAGTACAGAATGATGGCAGGAAGACAAATCAGGTTGTATTCCCATCCCTATGAAGGCTTGAAGTGTTAGGTTAAATCACATGAAATTGCTATTTGTGTAGAAAATTTTACATGGCTTTAGGAGGCAAGAGGGCCTTCCCCAGTGGCTCTGATAGTAAAGAATCTGCCAGCAATGCAGGAGACCCAGGTTCCATCCCTGGGTTGGGAAGATCCCCTGGAGAAGAGAATGGCAACCCACTCCAGTATTATTGCCTGGAGAATCCCATGGACAGAGGCTATAGTCCATGGGGTTGCAGAGTTGGACACAACTGAGTGGCTAACACTTTCAGGAGACAAGATACATTTTAATTGTTCTTGTACATCATTGTGAGTTTGTCACACATATTTTAAATTAATGCATATAATTTAAAAGTCAGAACATAAAAGGCAAGATTTGTTTGTTTTCATTCCTGCTGTTTTTACTCTGTCATCGCCCCCTTGCTCTTAAGGAAATGGAGACTCTGCCTAAAAATATATCCTGGTATTTGACTTTCTGTAGCCCCTTGAGAGGTAAACAAATACAAGCACAAATATTACGTACTCAGGTGTGGGTTAAAGTTGTCTTTAGATTTTTCTAACAGTAGTTTAACTCACAGCTGTCTCTTTATGATTTTTATCAATTTTTTTAATAGAGAAGACATTGTCATCATGAGGATGTATTAGAAGTAGTCAAATGCCTTACTCCTCATTCTTCTGTATTTCTCCATTTGCAGTTTCAGCTGTACAGAAAAGGAGCTCTGGCAACTTCTGCTGAGACTTTTCGGTAGGAAAAGCTTCCCAAAAAAAAGCGACAGCTATTTTGAAGGCCAACTTGCTAAAATTATATTCAGGTAAATTAAATTTTAGATGTCATCCTCTACAGCTAAAAGTAAGCACATTTGACTTAATCATTTTAATCAAAAATGTATTTGTATTCAACCGTTCATATATATGAGTCCTCTTGGCTGGATTTAAATTATGTTGACAGAAAACATGCATTTTCTCACATTTTCAAATACCAAGAAAGCTTTAGAACCTATAGCTTGGTTATTTTGGAAGAAAAAATGTGATTCAGCCAAGGCTGATCTTGTTTTTCCTTTATTCTTGAAGCCAGAAGCAATTACTTTTCATTTAGGATCAAGCGGCTGTAACATTGCCATTCGTGGCTGAGGCTCCTGGTTTCAGCATGTCTGCTTGGTTCCCAGCCAGTCCTGGGTGTTCAGGTAGCAGCTGGGGATGGGAGTGCCTCTCCAGCCCACATTCCTTGGCTATGAATTTTGCAGCCCTGTTTATCTGATGAGGATCTCCCCACAGTGAGTTGCCCATGACATTGTCACACAGACATTAATGAATGCTATGGAAAGATATTCTTTTTACTCCTGGAATGCCAACCAATCCTGACTCTTCCAGTCCCTTCACGCTGGCTGATGACCACAAAGGCCTGGTACTAAGATGAGATCCAATGAGATCTATCCTACCTAATCCAAATTCTAATGGGATGCCTATATACATCTTCTCTGTGAGACTATCATCCAAACCTGTTCAGCATATTTTTCAACAATTACATTTACCCAAACACTGACTCTCACTACTCTGTACTTATTGTTTATTGATATTTATACTTTTAATCTATAAATGCCGCCACTGATTTCAGTACCCAAAGATTCTCTTCCTTCTCTTGAAACTCCTGAATTTACTTGGGATGACTTTAGAGCCTGGCTCTTTCACTATTTCATGTGTCTTTCTTTTGCCTGCCCAAACCAGACTGTGAATTGCCTTGAGAGAGGGGCTCCCAAAAACTGCAACACCTTATACAGACAGATAGACAGGAGAAAAAATATTTGGACAGAAAGACCTTTGTTGTTCTTAGTAATCCAGAAAATTTGTCTAAACTTGTTCAGAACACTCTAGACATAGGCTGTAATAAACATATGGCTCCTCTCCTTTCCCCTGCCTGCCCTCTGCTGGAATGGCTCACCAGCAGTAAGATGACCAGAGGAGGATGATATTTGGGGAACATGGGAAAATACAGGGCTTGTTTGGCTGAAAGGCTGCCTGAATAACTGTGAGTTGAGTCCGCAACCTGGATCTTCGGAACTCTGCATTATGTGCCGTGGGATGACTAGCAGACTCATTACAAGACCCCTTATGAGTTCAACCATGCACGGGGATTATCCCTGCTAGCGTGAGAGTGACCAAGTAATCTTGGGTGCCCTCCTCCTCTGCTGTATTCGCTTCATCTCCAGAACCACCCAATAGATGGAAGGTAGCTAAGCTAGGTGGTGCCCCCTCCCAAACACAAATGCCCTTTCCTGTTCACAAGCCCCTCAAAGCCTTCACCACCTTCACATATATCAGGCATTGATAGGGATCTGGCAAGGCTGCCAGTTTGGTAATGCGATTCAGGAGGTAAGTTTGAAACTGTAGCAGGGTTTTCTGTTTCAAAGGGCAGAAGGATATGGCAGCCGCTAAGGCGGCCCATTTGCCCTTGGAGAGGAGGTGTAAGAGTGTCTGATCCCTGGACCACCTCTCTCTCTTGCTGGCCCAGGCCGTGTCTGGGCAGTCCCCTTCTTCCTCCTGCTGTTACTCAGGAGGCTAGATGTTATGAAAAAGAGAAGGAAAAACATGTTTTTCTGCTTTTTCATTATTAAAAGAGGGCACTTTCTGGGAAGGCAGAATCCATTAGCTGAATCCATTTCAGTTTCAATGGTTAATTAATTTAGGCAACTTTAATGCACTTTTATTATGTAGCCTTTAAGAGCTATTCTGGTAAATGTCCATCCCATAAATATTAGCACTACTTTATATGTATGATATTCTTTTTGGAAGGGTGAATCTGAATTATTATCCAGGTACTAACTTGCACACAACACTGTCCAGGCAATCCAAAAATGCTTCCTCATAGTTTGAACATTGTTCAATACATTTTGAAGTGGGAAAAAAACTGTTCAGATTTGACCCTACATTTTAAGTTGTGGAGAAATCAGCCTGGTTGCCTCCCAAAACATAATTTTGAAAACCAGTTTTGCCATACTATGAACTGAATAATTGATTTCCCCATTTCATTCTGTAAATTAAACACTAGGCTTTGAATTACTAGAAGAAATAGCACAGTTAGCCAATAAACCTTTCTTATACAATGACAACATTTTACTTTATTATATACATTAGCATTTATTCGTGCCTAAGATTTCATCAATCAATTTATTATATAAAAAAGATGTCTCTGGAAACAACAGTGGAGAAGTGTCAGCACTTCCAAAAGCAATGTTGTGAAAGGCAGCAGGGCCAGAGTTCTGGGCACACGTTTAACTAAATTATAGTCAATAACTATGCGGCTCCAAGTATAAGCCCACATTTTTTAAAGTATCCACCTTATGAACTGACTCTCCTGGAATGTCAGAATTTTAAAAAGAAACTATTTACTTTTCACTGTTTAAGAGGTCGGCTCTATTTGTTCAGAATTACAGCAACCTCTGTTATTATTTTAAAATATTTATTTTGCCACTTTGACAGGCTTCTTCTGCACTGCTCTTGGGTTTTAATTTTGTTTGCAGTAGTACATTTCAATAGTTGGCTTCAGATTAAATGAATGTTAGTACTTTGTGATGATTTTATTAATTAGTTGTTTTGAAAACTATTTTAAGCTGAGCGTTACTCCATTATAGAAGCTCTAAGAATCAGTACTATCAGGTAGGTGTTAATTTAAAATTATTTATTCATTTCATTAATTTAACAAAATTATATTTAACACATATCAGGACTGAGTAGTCCACAGGCAAGATAGGCGCAGTGCCTGGAGGCCACAGTACTTTTAGGGAGCTGTGCAAATGTTTTCATTTCTTTTAAAACCAAAAGAAAAATTAACTTTTAGGTTAAAAAATATTAAAATATGTAATACTAATATACTTACCTTTATACCAACATGGTAATAAAATACAATTTTTAACATGTCTTTTAATGAAAGAAGTCTATGTAAACTAAAGTTCCCAGGACGTATGAAAATGATAATGTAACCTATGCCATATTTCAGCTATGTTAGATTCTAGAGAAAAAAGATGAGTGGGACACAATTTCTGTTCCCAAAGTACTCACAGCTAATGATGAAAATGGACATAAAATAGGTATTTATAATGTGGTTTCCTTGAAATTGTTTGGAATAGTCATTATAGCCTGAAGAGCACCAGAGTTTTACTACAAAATGTCATTCAATGCATAGACTGAGTCTTTTCCTTCTTTTAGTTAAATTTTACCAAAATAGGATTTGTATATATTTAAATGATACATATACAGCATTACTATATGTTTGTTCCTTTCAAACACTGCTGATATTGTCATTTGGATCTGTAAGTAAAAATCTTCATTACCAGGACCATGAAGGAAATGCCAGATCTTAGGTATTAATGGTTCAATGGCAAAAATGAGAACTTCAGTTCTCCCATGCTTAGCAAAGGACTTACATCCTTCTGAGTTTTACTGAGGCTTCAGACATGGAACAGAATCTTGGCTGCACTTTCTCTCTTCATAAAATTTCTCATATATTTGAGATTCAGCACTTTTTCAATTACTCTTTCTATGCCATAATTGAGGTAGTTAGAATGTTCTCCTTAACCTAAATCTTCCTTGTTAATATTTAGGTCCACTTCCACGTTTTTGTTGTCAATTGGAGAATGATTTTTTACCATTTTCAACTTTACCTGCATTATCTTATTACGCACACAGCTTTTCGAATAAGCAGAACATCATGGGACACTGGAAAGAGCACAGGCTCAGACAAACCTGGGTGTGAACCAGAATCATGTCTCTCAAACTATATGACCTTGGTTAACTTATTTAAACTCATTGCATCCCAGCATCCTCATCTATATAAAATGGGGATCATTATGAATGTGTTAGAAAATTGCTGTAAAAATTAGAATAATATATGTTAAGCATTAGGCCAGTACCTGGAATATGGTAGATGGCTAAACAAGTAGCTGCTGTTATTATTTGCCATACTTTACAAATTAAGAAACTGAAACACAGACATATTAAATGACTTTGGTCAAGGTTGGGGGCTATGGTACCCAGTTATTACTAGGAAATTGGAGGCTTGCTTTTGATCAAAATTGAGAATGAAGTCGTAGGACACAAAGAAAGTGCAGAAGCAAGAAGGACGGAAAGAACACTGACATCAAAGCAACCAGGTAATCTGTGTATTTATTGAACACACTGTAAGTATAAGATATCCTTGGCACAAGTTGGACCACTTTGGTTTGCCAATGACTGAATCCTAACTTGCCCTTCCAAAAGGCTGGTATAACCCAAACACAGGATGTAGGGAACTGGTTCTGGTGATGTCTGGATTCTGTGGCAGGAACACTTTCAGGATTCCCTCTCTATTTCTAACCAGTTTGTCTGGTATTCTTTGCAGATGGCGTTCTCCATGCCATGGGGAAGATGGCTCCTAGCAACCTCGATCTCCTCTCATCTAAGCAGCTCTTCTATCAGCAAAGAAAGTAGGCTTCTTCCTTTTTGGTTTCCAATCTGAAAACAATTTCAAGCATGATTTGCACGGGATCAACTTAAGTCACATACTCCTCCTCAAACCGTGACAACCAGGAAGATGAGGTAATATGATTGGTTGAATTGAATTTCTAATGAAATTACCTATAAGAGGTAATAGAATAGTTAGCATTTTAGTGGTAGAGTTGGTTCAAAGAACCAAAATGCTAGAATCTCTGGATGTCTGGCTAAGATACCACAGGGCCTGAGTGGACATGTCACGTGAACTTTGTAGCCAAGAAAGAAAGCCTATCATACTTTCCTCTCCCAGAATGTTGGCTCATAGAGTAAAAACTTGAATTTATTTCTTAGTATATGTACCTTTTAATGAAGAAAGTTATAAACACTTGAGTATTATCTTAGAAAAAGCAGAGCCTCTAAAGAGGGTGGTTGAAGGTGACATTTCTGTTGTTTGAAAAACTTTAGGATGTCATGTCCTATGGGAATGCATTATTCTAACAATTTACTTAACATTTTGCTTCCTGTAGAGTGTGGGAGCTGAAAGCAGACTCGTGAATTGAATTTATAGTGGATGAGCTTCTCCTAATGCTTTTGCCAGGTCGTTTTAAGACTGCTGTTTGTTCCACTACTTTCAATATCTACTCACCACCGCATTAGTGGGAGGACTATTGTATTATGTAAGAGGTCTGCAGAGCTAGTGACTTAGTAGAGAGTCATGTTTTGACTTTATGCCAACATCATCATCATTTCCCTACTCGTTTCACGTTTCTCTTATCAGCTGGGCCCTCAATTCAAGGTTACCTTGATTATTTTCAGGTCTTGAGTCATGAATCTCCCTTATTTTTACCTCACTTTATCTTCTTTCTTTTAAAAATTAAAGGTATCCTCCAAGGGGGTGAGGGGGGTGAGATTAGGAGATTGGGATTGGCATATATACCCTATGTATGTGTATATGTATAAAGTGTTATATTTTATACTATGTATAAAATGTTAGTCACTCAGTCATATCTAACTCTTTGCGACCCCATGGACTGTAGCCCACCAGGCTCCTCTGTCCACGGGATTTCCCGGCAAGAATGCTGGAGTAGGTGGCCATTGCCTTCTCCAGTGGAATCATCCTGAGCCAGGGATCAAACCCAGGTCTCCCACATGGCAGGCAGATTATTTACTGTCTGAGCCACCGTAACTAATGAGAATGTACTGTTTAGCACGGGGAACTCTACTCAATGCTCTGTAGTGACCTCATTGGGAAGGAAATCCAAGGAAGAGAGGATATACATATACATGTGACTATTCACTTGGCTGTATAGAAGAAAGTAACACAACATTTGAAAGCAACTATAATCCAGTTAGGGGCTTCCCTGGTAGCTCAGCTAGTAACGAATCTGCCTGCACTGCAGGAGACCCCGGTTTGATTCCTGGGTCAGGAAGGTGCCCTGGAGAAGGGATAGGCTACCCACTCCAGTATTCTTGGGCTTCCCTAGTGGCTCAACTGGCAAAGAGTCCACCTGCAGTGCAGGAGACCTGGGTTCGATCCCTGGGTTGGGAAGATCTCCTGGAGGAGGATATGAGTCAGACACAACCGAGTGACTAAGCACAGCACAGTCATTGGACATAAGAGATCAGAAATAAAGAAAAAGTCTTTGATGACTCCTAGGTATTTAGTTTTGTGACCTGTATGGATGGGGATATAATTAAATTAAAATGAAATAGAATTCATTAAAAAAATACCTACCCTTTCCCAGCACTTCATTCTTCTCTCTTTCACTGCCACAGAAAACTAACTCCATCCATTTCTTCACTTTCTATCTGTATTTCCAGTTATTCCTCTCTGATGCATCTCCCCCACTTATCTACCTATAAGACTATCTCCTTGAGATATCATCAAAAAGATAATGTAGGTGGCAGTATACAGTTGCCCTAAAGTGGAATGTAAATATGATGGAATATCATTGTTATCCTATCTTTCTCCTTCACTCCACAACCATCTAAAAAGTCAGTATAAAGTATTTCTTAATTTTAGTTTTTCATTATTCCGCTCATTACTTAGTATCTTAAAATCTGACTTCATTCTCTTAACATACTATCCTGGGGTTCATATCATTGCATTATCTTTCTTCTAGCACATGGCACAGTTGACTATGCCCTCCTCTTGATTCTACCACCTCACCACCTTGGTTTAGTTTCTCTCTTTCTGACCAATAATATATTTTTAAAAATTTGACAACGTTATGGATATGCAATTCACTCATTCAAAGTGTACAATTCAATGGCTTTTTATATTCAATATACACTGAATTGTGCAAAATCACCACAATCCATTTTAAAACATTTTCATCACCTCTGAAAAGAAACTCTACATTCCTTAGCCACCCTCTCCAATCACCCATCCCTCCCAGCCTTACGCAACCACTAATCTGCTTTTTTCTGACCACTCATATTTTAGTGATCATCTTTTTCCTTGTGTCTCTGAATGTGAGTGGTCTCCACCATTCTGTCCTTGCTCATTCTCCCTATGCCTCCTCTCTCTCATAAATAATTCTCAAAAGAACTCCCAGATCTCTCTCTTCACCTCAACTTCTTTATTAGATGCCTGCTGATAACTTTAACCTATGTATCTCACCAGTCCCCAACTATAATGTATACTAAAATAAACTCTTGGCCCATCCTAAGTTATCTTCTATCCTATCTCAGCTAACAGTATTACATTTCTACCTAGTCATTTGGACTTAAAGCCTTGGTTTGATTTTGGCTCCTCTCTCCCCATTATCCCCGAATCTGATTTAAGCCATATTTTAAGGACACATTGTTCTATCCACCTGCTTTCATTCTGTCTCTCCCCTCTGCCTTCTCGTCCTTCAGGCAGTATAGCTCAGGCTGATAGAGTAGCACAAGGTCTATTATTTTGCTTTTGGTGAGGTTGTCCAGAAGTATTTTGTGGCCATACTTTCTCTCTCTTCCTCATTCTTAATTCTTTCCCATTTCTGAGAAGAATAACTGTTTGAACTCAGTTTTAAAGATCACTAAATCTTCTTCCACACAAGTACCCATCTCTTAACCCCCATATACATGAATGTGCTAAGAATGGCCTGTATAACATGTCTAATAAGCAACAGTCAGGTGTATGCTGACTATTATTTGTAAGCAATGACATAGCAAAAAATATTTCCTAACTGTATGTTTTATTAATATAATTTGCATCTTCAGTGGGGGAGAACAAGCAGGTGGAGGAGTAGGTGGACGTGGAGTACATCTCTCTCCATGGATACGTCAGGAATATACCGTCAGACACAGAAGTGCATGCAGAACACCAGCTGAGGGTGGACAGGAGTACCTGACCAGCAGAAAAGAATATATAGAACCACACAAAACTCAGTAGGATGAAGGAACTAGAAGGAAAAAGCAAGAGTGTTAGTAGGACTGGACCTGCCCTCGGCAGGTGGGGGAACTGAAGCAGGGGTCTGATCCCCACATCGGGGCAATTGTCTGGGTCAGAGGAGAAGCATTTAAGGCTGAGAGTGAAACAGCTGACCTGTGGCAGCCTAAATGAACTGAGAATCAGACAGTCCTTGCTGCAGCCATACATACCCTGGACAGGGACTCGGGTCCCCTGGAAGGCACATCGGCTGGGAGCCGGAGTTTAGGGATTGGGGAGCAATCACAGGGCAAGGGCTGCTGTAGACTGCAGAGAGACGGATGGAGGGGATGTGAAGGAGGAGACTGTGGTGGGAAATGCCTGTGGAGGAAAGCTGGGTAGCCATGGAAGCAAGGTGATACTGCTGAGTCACACGTGAGGACTGGAGCCATCACCATAGTGTCTCTCTTCCCACATGCCAGCATCGGCAGCTGAACAATAGAAAGGCAGGCCCATCAAACGCCTGATGCACTGAACTACAGAATAGGACCCCAGCCAGGGGGCCCCCTCTATGTGCCTGATGCTCCAGACAACAGAGAAGGACCCCAGGCGAGGGAGCCCTCTAAGTGCCTGAATGGGCAGGGTATGGGGAAAGACTGGCCAAAGAGGCCTTCTGATCACCAGCTACAAGAGGCTCGAAAAAAGACTCTGATAGGGCCATAACTCCTACGGCAGAGGCTGTCCGTGTCCCTGCACACGGTGCAGTCAGGGTCCCTGCAAGCCAAGCAGCTGTGCCACCTTCACGCTCAACCCTCACTGGGGCAGAGCTGCCACAGGCAAAAGAAGTCTTGCATCTATGCACGCAGGGTTGCTTCTGTCATGTCCAACTCTTTGCGACCCTATAGACTGTGGCCTGCCAGGCTTCTCTGTCAGGGAGCGGGGTTCTCCAGGCAAGAATACTGGAATGTATGGCCAATACTGTTTGCCATACCCTTCTAGAGCACTATATTTCCTGCCCCTCTAGCCACCAACTGCCTTGAGTACCTGGTGCTGCCAGAACCCCTGCAACCCAAGCAGCTGCATCACCTCCACACCTGGTCCTCACAGGGGCAAACCCAAGTCCTCCAGGGCAGCCTTAGGAGCAAACCCCAGTGGACGACCCACATGCAGAGGTGGAAATAAAACCACAATGGAAACCAGGGGCAGTGTGGCTAAGGAAGAAGACCCAAAACCTTCCCACCAGCTGTACAAGCTGCAGATTAAATCAACACGATCAACTAGGCAGACTCCGTGTCTATGGAATATATAAATGGAGATTGAGAGCTCCCATAAAAGAAAACGCACTAGTTCTGATAGCTGTGGACATTGGAGGCAAGAACACACAGGGGTAGGACCAGATTAGAGTCTGAGCGGCCCCCACAGCAGGTCCAGAGATGAGCACAGTGTTGGAGGGCATCCTAGGGAGGGGAGGTGGACTGTAACTCCCAGGAAGGGAAAAGGACTCAGACAGCAGTGACTCAAGAAAAACATTATTATTCTTATGTTTCGACTTGTTCTGTAGATTCTTTTGGATTTTTTTTTCCTGTCCTTTTTTCTCCCTCTGTTGAACCTGGAATCTTAGGTCCATGAATCAAGGCAAATTGGAAGTGGTCAAACAGGAGATGTCAAGAGTGAATGTTGACATTCTAGGAATCAGCGAACTAAAATGGACTGGAATGGGTTAATTTAACTCAGATGACCATTATATCTACTACTGTGGGCAGGAATCCCTTAGAAGAAATGGAGTAGCCATCATGGTCAACAAAAGAGTCTGAAATGCAGTACTTGGATGCAATCTCAAAAACAACAGAATGATCTCTGTTCATTCCAAGGCAAACCATTCAATATCATGGTAATCTAAGCCTATGCCCTGACCAGTAACGCTGAAGAAGCTGAAGTTGAACGGTTCTATGAAGACCTACAAGACCTTTTAGAATGAACACCCAAAAAAGACGTCCTTTTCATTATAGGGGACTGAAATGCAAAAGTAGGAAGCCAAGAAACACCTGGAGTAACAGGCAAATGTGGCCTTGGAGTACAGAATGAAGCAGGGCAAAAGCTAATAGAGTTTTGCCAAGAGAATGCACTGGTCATAGCAAATACCCTCTTCCAACAACACAAGAGAAGACTCTACACATGGACATCACCAGATAGTCAACACCGAAATCATATTGATTATATTCTTTGCAACCAAAGATGGAGAAGCTCTATACAGTCAGCAAAAACAAGACCAGGAGCTGACTGTGGCTCAGATCATGAACTCCTTATTGCCAAATTCAGACTTAAATTGAAGAAAGGAGGGAAAATCACTAGATCATTCAGGTATGACCTAAATCAAATCCCTTATGACTATACAGTGGAAGTGAGAAATAGATTTAAGGGACTAGATCTGACAGACAGAGTGCCTGATGAACTATGGATGGAGGTTAATGACATTGTACAGGAGACAGGGATCAAGACCATCCCCATAGAAAAGAAATGCAAAAAGGCAAAATGGTTGTCTGAGGAGGCCTTACAAATAAGTCTGAAAAGAAGAGAAGTGAAAAGCAAAGGAGAAAAGGAAAGATATACCCATTTGAATGCAGAGTTCCAGAGAATAGCAAGGAGAGATAAGAAAGCCTTCCTCAGAGATCAATGCAAAGAAATAGAGGAAAACAACAGAATGGGAAAGACTAGAGATCTCTTCAAGAAACTTAGAGATACCAAGGGAACATTTCATGCAAAGATGGGTTCGATAAAGGACTGAAATAGTATGGACCTAACAAAAGCAGAAGATATTAAGAAGAGGTGGCAAGAATACACAGAAGAACTGTACAAAAAAGATCTTCATGACCCAGATAATCACAATGGTGTGATCACTGGCCTAGAGCCAGACATCCTGGAATGTGAAGTCAGGTGGGCCTTAGGAAGCATCACTATGAACAAAGCTAGTGGATGTGATGGAATTCCAGTTGAGCTATTTCAAATCCTGAAAGATGATGCTGTGAAACTGCTGTACTCAATATGCCAGCAAATTTGGAAAACTTAGCAGTGACCACAGGACTGGAAAAGGTCCGTTTTCATTCCAATCCCTAAGAAAGGCAATGCCAAAGAATGCTCAAACTACCGCACAATTGCACTCATCTCACACGCTAGTAAAGTAATGCTCAAAATTCTGCAAGCCAGGCTTCAGCAATACGTGAACCGTGAACTTCCACATGTTCAAGCTGGTTTTAGAAAAGGCAGAGGAACCAGAGATCAAATTGCCAACATCCTCTGGATCATCAAAAAAGCAAGAGAGTTCCAGAAAAACATCTATTTCTGCTTTATTGTCTGTGTCAAAGCCTTCAACTGTGTGGATCACAATAAACTGTGGAAACTTCTGTAAAAGATGGGAATACCAGACCACCTGACCCACCTTTTGAGAAACCAATATGCCGGTCAGGAAGCAACAGTTAGAACTGGACATGGAAAAACAGACTGGTTCCAAATAGGGAAAGGAGTACGTCAAGGCTGTATATTGTCACCCTGCTTATTTAACTTATATGCAGAGTACATCATGAGAAACACTGGGCTGGAGGAAGCACAAGCTGGAATCAAGATTGCCAGGAGAAATATCAATAACCTCAGATATGCAGGTGACACCACCCTTATGGCAGAAAGTGAAAAGGAACTATAAAGCCTCTTGATGAAAGTGAAAGAGGAGAGTGAAAAAGTTGGCTTAAAGCTCAACATTCAGAAAACTAAGATCATGGCATCTGGTCCCATCACCTCATGGGAAATAGATGGGGAGACAGTGGAAGCAGTGTCAAACTTTATTTTTCTGGGCTCCAAAATCAGTGCAGATGGTGATTGCAGCCATGAAATTAAAAGATGCTTACTCCTTGGAAGGAAAGTTATGACCAACCTTGATAGCATATTAAAAAGCAGAGACATTACTTTGCCAACAAAGGTCTGTCTAGTCAAGGCTATGGTTTTTCCAGTGGTCATGTATGAATGTGAGAGGTGGACTGTGAAGAAAGCTGAGCGCCGAAGAATTAATGCTTTTGAACTGTGGTGTTGGAGAAGACTCTTGAGAGTCCCTTGGACTGCAAGGAGATCCAACCAGTCCATCCTAAAGGAGATCAGTCCTGGGTGTTCATTGGAAGGACTGATGCTGAGGCTGAAACTCCAGTACTTTGGCCACCTCATGCGAAGAGTTGACTCATTGGAAAAGACTCTGATGCTGGGAGGGATTGGGGGCAGGAGGAGAAGGGGACGACAGAGGATGAGATGGCTGGATGGCATCACTGACTCAATGGACATGAGTTTGAGTAAACTCCTGGAGTTGGTGATGGACAAGGAGGCCTGGCGTGCTGTGATTCATGGGGTTACAAAGAGTCCGACACGCCTGAGTGACTGAACTGAACTGAACTGAACTGTTGTAGTTGTCAGTTTTATTGGCACTATGAAATGTAGTTAAGCTTTTGAAGTTTTTTTTTTCAGTCACATTTTTTATTATTGCTATAAACATATGCCTCTATGTTTATCTTTTGCAGTTCTGTGGAGTTTTTCTTTCTTTTTTTTTCCTCCTTTCTCTTTTTTTAATTTTAAGTTTTTAAACCTATTATATTTTTATTCCTTTGTTTGCCTTTCTACTGTTCTTTTCCCCTTGCAGTCAATCTTTAATGTATATAAATCTTCTTCATCTACCTCTATTTAACTTTTCATATCTATTCTTTCTTTTCTTTCTTTCCTTTCCTCTCAACATATTTGTTAGTTTTGTTTTCATTGCTTTATTTCCCACTTAGCACTCTGCTTTAGTTTTGTTTTCCAATATGTGCTTTAGTTAGTTTTGTTCTTAATTGGTAAATATAATTTTTTATTTCCTTTGTTCATCAGGTCAATCTACTCTATTTTTGTTGGACTGTTTTGACTTTGCTTATAGGTGTCTATGTATATGTGTATGTTCCATTATTTTAATTATCATTTGTCTGATTTTGTAACTGCCATTTGTCTGGGGTTCCTCTTTGGTTTCTCATTTTGGGGTATTTGTTTTATTCTCACTTAATACCATATGCCATATGCCATACCATATGCCATAACAAATTACTTGTGGAATCTTCATTCCTGACCAGAGATCAAGCCCTGAGTCTTCAGAGTGGGAGCACTGACTCCAAGACCCTAGACTACCAGAGAACTAACCCTAGGGAGTATCAAATAGTGGGAACTCACACAAAGGAAATCACTTGACTACAAGATCCAGCATCACCCAATCACCAGTAGCATCCTGTGAAGGATGCCTCATCTGAGGAAAAACAAACAAACAAAACAACTCAGCGCAAATCTCACCCTATACTAAGCTTACACAAACCACTGGACCAAACTTAGGAGGTCAGAAACCAAAAGGAAGGAAGAATTCAACCTTGAAGCCTAGGAAAAGGAGACTTCAAACACAATAAGTTTAAAAAAAATTAATGAAAAGGCAGAGAAATACTACACAAATGAAAAACAAACTAGAAACACAGAAATCCAAATAAATGAACAGGAAATAGGCAAACTACCTGAAAAAGAATTCAGACTAATGATAGTAAAAATGATAAAAATCCTTGAAAACAAAATGGAAAAAAATGCAAGAACCAATCAACAAAGACCTAGAAGAATTAAAGAATAAACATGCAGAGGAAAACAACACAATTACTGAAATTAAAAATACTCTAGAAGGAATTAATAGCAGAATATCTGAAGCAGAAGAACAGGTCAGTGAGCTGGAAGATAAATTGGTGGAAATAACTTCTGAAGAGCAGAATAAAGTAAAAAGAATGATAATAACTGAGGATGGTCTCAGAGACCTCTGGGACACTATCACATGCACCAACATTCAAATCATAGGGGTCCCAGAAGAAGAAGAGAAGAAGAAAGGGTTTGAGAAAATTTTTTGAAGAGATTATAGTTGGAAATTTCCCCAATATGGAAAAGGAAATAGTCAATCAAGTCCAAGAGGCACAAAGAGTCCCAAACAGGACAAACCCAAGGAGAAACACGCCAAGACACATACTAATCAGACTAATGAAGACTAACCACAAAGAAATAATATTAAAAGCATCAAGGGAAAAGCAACAAGTAACATACAAGGGAAACCCCATATGGTTAACAGCTGATCTTTCAACAGAAACTCTGCAGGCCAGAAGGGAATGGCAGGATATAGTTAAAGTACTGAAAGGAAAAAATCTACAGCCAAGATTACTGTACCCAGCAAGGGTCTCCTTCAAAACTGATGGAGAAACAAAAAGCTTTTCAGACAAGCAAAAGTTAAGAGAATTCAGTACCACCAAACCAGCTTTACAACAAATGTTAAAGAGTCTTATATAGACAAGAAATACAAGAGAAGAAAAAGATCTACAAAATCAGCCCCAAACAATTAAGAAAATGGCAAGAGGAACATATATATCAATAATTACTTTAAATGTAAACAGATTAAATGCTCCAACCAAAAGACACAGACTGGCTGCATGGATACAAAAATAAGACCCATATATATGTCTACTAGAAACCCTCTTCAGACCTAAAGACACATATAGATTGAAAGTGAGAAGATGGAAAAATACATTCCATGCAAATAGGAAGCAAAAGAGAGCTGGAGTAGCAATCCTCATATCAGACAATATAAACCTTAAAATAAAGAAGATTATAAGAGATAAGGAAGGACACTACATAATAATCAAGGGATCAATCCAAGAAGAAGACATAACAATTGTAAATATCTATGCAACCAATGTAGGAGCACCTCATACATAAGACAAACACTAACAGACATAAAAGGAGAAATTGACAGTAACACAATAATAGTAGGAGATTTTAACACCTCACTCATACCAATGGACAGATGATCAAAATAGAAAATTAATAAGGAAACACAAGTCTAAAATGACACATTAGATGAGATGGATCTCATTGATATCTTCAGGACATTTCATCCAAATCCAGAAGAAAACACCTTCTTCTCAAGTGCATGTGGAACATTCTCCAGGATAGACCACATCTTGGGTCACAAACCAAACCTCAGTAACTTTAAGAAAATTGAAATCATATCAAGCATCTTCTCTAACCACAATGCTGAGACTGGATATCAATTACAAAAAAAAAAAAAATTGTAAGAAACACAAACACATGGAGATTAAACAACACATTTCTAAATAATCGACAGGTTACTGAAGAAATCAAAAGGGAAATAAAAAAATTTTAGAAACAAATGACAATGAAAACATGACAACTCAAAACCTATGGGATGCAGCAAAAGCAGTTCTAAGAGGGAAGTTTATAGCGATACAATCCTACCTCAAGAAGCAAGAAAAACATCAAGTAGACAACCTAACTTTACACCTAAAACAACTGGAAAAAGAAGAAGAAGAACAACAAAAAAAAACCCCAAAATTAGTAGAAGGAAAGAAATCATAAATATCCAAGCAGAAATAAATGAAAAAGAAATGAAAGAAACAATAGTAAAGATTAATAAAACTAAAAGTTGGTTCTTTGAGAAGATAAACAAAATTGACAAACCTTTAGCCAGACTCATCAAGAAAAAAAGAGAGAAGAATCAAATCAACAAAATTAGAAATGAAAAAGGAGAGGTTACAACAGACAGTGCAGAAATACAAAGGATTATAAGAAACAATTATTATAGACAGCTATGTGGCAAGAACCTGGAAGAAATGAACAGATTCTTAGAAAAGTTCCATCTTCTAAGACTGAGCCAAGAAGAAATAGAAATTATGAACAACCCAATTACAAGCACTGAAATTGAAGCTGTGATCAAAAATCTCCCATAAAACAAAAGCCCAGGACCAGATGGCTTCACAGGAGAATTCTGTCAGACATTTAGAGAAGAGCTAATGCCTATCCTTCTAAAACTCTTTCAAAAAATTGCAGAGGAAGAAACACTTCCAAAATCATTCGATGAGGCCACCATCACCCTGATACCAAAGCCAGAAAAAGAAAACCCAAAAAAAGAAAATCACAGGCCAGTATCACTGATGAACATAGATGCAAAAGTCCTCAACAAAATTTGAGCAAATAGAATTCAGCAACACATCAAAAAGCTCATATACCATGATCAAGTTGGGTTTATTCCAGAGACGCAAGGATTCTTCAATATATGCACATCAATCAATGTGATACACCATATTAACAAATTAAAAGATAAAAACCATATGATAATCTCAAAAGATGTAGAAAAAGCTTTTAACAAAGTTCAACACCCATTTATGATTAAAACTCTTCAAAAAATAGGCATAGAAGGAATCTACCTCAACATGAAGTGAAAAGTGAAGTCTCTCAGTTGTGTCCAACTCTTTGTGACCCCCAGGGACTGTAACCTACCAGGCTCCTCTATCCATGAGATTTTCCAGGCAAGAGTACTGGAGTGGGTTGCCATTTCCTTCTCCAGGGGATCTTTCTGACTGAGGGATTAAACCCAGGTCTCCCACATTGCAGGCAGATGCTTTACCATCTAAGCCACCAGGGAAACCTCAACATAGTAAAGGCCATATATTATAAGCCTCTGGCAAACGTTATTCTCAATGGGGAAAGACTGAAAGCATTCCCCTAAGATCAGGAACAAGACAAGGGTGTCCACTTTCACCACTATTATTCAACATAGTTCTGGAAGTTCTAGCTACAGCAATCAGAAAAGAAAAAGAAGTAAAAGGAATCCAGATTGGAAAAGAAGACGTAAAGCTCTCACTGTTTGCAGATGACATGATACTGTACATGGAAAACCCTAAAGATAGTATCAGAAAATTACTAGAGCTAATCAATTAATTTAGCAAAGTTTCAGGATACAAAATCAATACACAGAAATCACTTGCATTTCTATATATTCACAATGAAAAATCAGAAAGAGAAATTAAGGAATCAATCCCATTCACCATTGCAACAAAAATAATTAAATATCTAGGAATAAACTTACCTAAAGAGACAAAAGAACTGTACACAGAAAATTATAAGACACAGATGAAAGAAATTAAAGACAACATAAACAGATGGAGAGATATTCCATGTTCCTGGGTAGGAAGAATCGATATTGTGAAAATGACTATATTATCAAATGTGATCTACAGATTCAATGCAATCCCTATCAAATTACCAATGGCATTTTTCACAGAACTAGAACAAAAAATTTCACAATTCATATGGAAACACAAAGGGCCCTGAATAGCCAAGTAATCTTAAAAATAAAAAATGAAGCCAAGGAATCAACCTTCCTGAATTCACACTACAGTACAAACCTACAGTCATCAAGATAGTATGGCACTGGCACAAAAACAGAAGTATAGACTAATGGGACAAGATAGAAAGCCCCAAAATAAATCCATGCACCAATGGGTACCTTATTTTTAACAAAGGAGGCAAGAATATACAATGAGGCAAAGACAGCCTGTTCAATAAATGGTGCTGGGAAAACTGGACAGCTACATGTAAAAGAATGAAGTCAGAACACTTCCTAACATCATACACAAAGATAAACACAAAATGGATTAAAGACCTAAATGTTAAGACCAGAAACTATAAAACTCTTAGAGGAAAACAGGCAGAACACTCGATTACATAAATCAAAGCAAGATCCTCTATGACCCACCTCCTAGAGTAATGGAAATAAAAACAAAAGTAAACAAGTGGGACCTGATTAAACTTAAAAGCTTTTGCACAGCAAAGGAAACTATAAGCAAAGTGAAAAGACAACCCTCAGAATGGGAGAAAATAATAGCAAATGAAAAAACTAACAAAGGATTAATTTCCAATATATATAAGGAACTCATACAACTCAATGTCAGAAAAACAAACAACCCAATCAAAAAGTGGGGGAAAGACCTAAATAGACATTCCTCCAAAGAAGACATACAGATGGCTAACAAACACATGAAAAGATGCTCAACATTGCTCATTATTAGAGACATGCAAATCAAAACCACAATGAGATATCCCCTCACACCGGTTAGAATGGCCATCATCAAAAAGTCTACAAACAATAAATGCTGGAGAGGGTGTGGAAAAAAGGGAACCCTCTTGCACTGTTGCTGGGAATGTGAATTGATACAGCCACTGTGGAAGATGGTATGGATATTCCTTTAAAAACTAGGAATAAAACCACCATATGACCCAGAGATCCCAGTCCTAGGCATATACCCTGAGGAAACCAAAATTGAAAAAGACACATGTATCTCATTGTTCATTGCAGCACTATTTACAATAGCTAGAACATGGAAGCAACCTAGATGTCCATTGGCAGATGAATGGATAAAGAGGTTGTGGTACATATACAGAATGGAATATTACTCAGTCATAAAAAGGAACACATTTGAGTCAGTCCTAATGAGGTGCATGAACTTAGAACCTATTATACAGAGTGAAATAAGTCAGAAAGAGAAAGATAAATATCATATTCTAGTGCATATATATGGAATCTAGAAAAATGGTACTGAAGAATTTACTTACAGGGCAACAATGGAGAAACAGACATAGAGAATAGACTTATGCACATGGGGAGAGGGGAGGAGAGGGTGAGATGTATGGAAAGAGTAACATGGAAACTTGCATCACCATATGTAAAATAGATAGCCAAGGGGAATTAGCTGTGTGGCTCAGAGCTCAGGGGCTCTGCATCAACCTAGAGGGGCGGGGTGGGGAGGGAGACGGGAGGGAGGTCCAAAAGGGAGGGGATATATGCATACCTATGGCTGATTCATGTTGAGGCTTGACAGAAAACAACAAAATTCTGTAAAGCAATTATCCTTCAATAAAAAAATAAAAAATATAATTTGCATCTTCAAATAAGTATCTTATTAGAACAACATTTGTAACATATTTGATTTAGAAAGCTGAGATTTTGAGGATCCAATGATGGACTAATGAATGTGTATTAAACCTATTGCTTGTGTTTTGATACCTTTCCAGCAATCATCAGTATATAATTATTCCAGCCTATGTGGACCCTCATCAGAAACATCACCTATCAATCTCTAACTTTATTTCTGCCATTCCTGTTAGCTAAGAATGATTAAAGACAGCTTCACTTTTCCTAGTTCCAGCCTTAAAGATGTATGATGTACTAACAGCGTACTGTGGAGCTGTAAAAAAGAATAGGAAAGCTCCTTATGTCTTGTATGGAAAGGTCTTTGTGTGTACTGAATTATTTGTGTCTCCCCAAAGTTCATGTTGACCACCTAGTGTGATGGTATTTGGGTATAGGGCCTTTTGGGGGTAATTAGGTTTAGATGAGGCTGTGCAGGTGGTGCCCTCATGGTGGGATTGCTCCCCTTATGCTCCTAAAGTAAGAGACACCAGAGAGCTTGCTGCCTTTCTTTGCCATGTGAGGACACAATGAGAAGACGGCTATCTGCAAACAGGAAAAGAGTTATCCACAGAACCTGACCATACAGGCATCCTGATCTATTATTTGCAGCCTCAGAACTGTGAGAAAATATATATCTGCTATTTAAGCCATCCAGTGTATGGGATTTTGTTATGAGAGCCTGAACTGACTAATTAGTTGCCAAGATTTATTTTTAAGTGGGGAGAAAGAGGTGCCAAAATAGTGTACTCTTGAGGTAAAAAAAAAGAAGGGAAAATAATCTATGCTTGTGTTGGCTTGTATATACATTTGAAAAATCCTGGGAAGTAAATGAGAAACTAATAATGTTGGTTAGTTATTTTAGGGAGATAGGAATTTGGCAGATAGAAGACAGGGCCGGAAAAGAGACATGGGTGTACATCATTTTATATTTTTGATGTTCAAAGTATGTGACTGTGTTACCACTTCAAGACATTAAATAAATGCAACTTATTAAAAATAATAACAAAACATTTTATTTGGGAAAACAAGATTATATTGAAATAAGGAAAATAACTGTTCATATTGAAAGAAGATTTTTGATTAGCAGAATAATTATAGCAGAAGTTGACATTTGATGCAGGCACAATTTGAAGAACATGAAGGAATATGAACTATTAACTGTATTAAATCGCTTTCTCAGTCAGTTCTTTAGTAATCCTCATGATGATATAGATAGCTCTTATCATCTACTGCCCCTTTCTTGGATCTGCATTGGTTACTGCCAGTAGAGCTTGAAGTACACCACGTGCATCCATTTGGTTGAAAGATGATGGCAACAGGTTCTCAAGTGTTCTCTCAGTAATGCCCAGAATGTCTCTGAGAGTAATACCTCCTCCTTCAACTTCCCTCAGTGGGTGATCCATATTCACGCATACAACCACTGAGAAGAGGACCCAGTCTCTTCCATGGACAAAGATGTAAATTTTCCCACAACTTACTTTGGCCAGTTATTGTCCTAGAGACATTATAGCATACCACCCCAAAGAGGGGCTTCCCTGGTGGCTCAGTGGTAAAGAATCTGCTTGCAATGCAGGAGTTGCAGGAGACCCAGTTTCAATCCCTGGGATGGGAAGATCCCCTGGAAGAGGACATGGCAACCCACTACAGTATTCTTGCCTGGAGAATCCGATGGACAGAGGAGCCTGGTGGGCTACAGCCCATAGGGTTGCACATGACTGAAGCGACTTAGCACGCACACACCCCAAAGAGGTCTTTTATTTCTGTTTAATGTCTAATCATAGATTTCTTCTTCGTTGGTCATCTAGCCTTCGCCTGACTCTCTACACCCATAGACTCATTTTGAGTTGTGTGCCATGACCCGAAAGTGCTTTTTCTCTGTCTCCATGCCTTTGTAAATACCATTTCCATTGCTTGGACCACCTTCTATTTGTTACTTATGATGAAGCTCCCCCAAATAGAGATAGCGTTTTTCCTGATATCATCCTATATTTATTGAACCCCATTGAGATGTTCTACATGATTATTCCTTCCTATTAGATTCAAGACATTCAGCAGGAGCCATAGCATATTCATTTTGTATCCTCAATGCGATATCCATTAGGCACTTGATGGTTGAATGAATGAGCCTGGCTGAAATGTTAAAGACAAAAAAATCACAGTACTCTCTAATAAAATCCCTTTCAATGCTTAGGGGAAGTGCTTCGCAAGAAGTTTCTAACTCTGCACCGTAAGTGTGTTATTGAGCCCCTGATTGATTCGTAAGAGCTGAATTCTGTCAGGACCATGCTCCATGAATCTTTTGATATTTTGGAGTGTGTTCAATTTTGTAGATTTTTTTGGTGTGTGGTTTGAAAACTGCATCTCCAAACTAAGGCATTTCTATGAGGATCCCCTCTGTTTAAGTGCCTTTTATTTCTCACATTTTAAAGCAAGATGACAGCTCTCAATCCAGTGGATTTTCATCCTTATCTCCAGAAAACCACATTTGTTATGCTTTGTGGTGATGTAAGTTACATATCTACAGACATCGCTTTGTGGAAGTGAGACTTCAGCTAGAACCTGCATCCACATTTGCTGGCCAGAGAGCCAGAGTGGCACCGGGGTAATTGCCACTGCTTTGTAGTTAGATATCTTTCTCAAAGATACCCTTTTAAAATGTGAAATTTGCAGAAAACAAATCATTAATATTTTTTCTAGCTGAAAGAATTCACTTCCAAACTAAAGAGGCTGATTTTGGAGAGTCTCAGCTGTGTCAATAATCTACCAGAGACACATTTTACAATTAGGCTCATTATCTTTTCTTAATTCAGTTTACCCTAAACAGAGTAGATAAAGATAAATGCTTAAACTTTTCCATATTAAGACATGCTTGTATAAATATGGCCTCATAAGAATTTGTTCTCAGAGTTCATTGACTTTAATTGTCCTACTGATGCTTTGTCCATTGACATATCTAATAGGTAGTATTCATTTTCTATAGTATCTTGAGATTCTAATACATAGCATGATGACTTTAGTTAGTAACACTATATTGTATACTGGAAATTTGCTAAGAGAGTCAACTTTAGGTGCCTTCACCAAACACACAAAAAGTGCTAAATGTGTTAGGAGATGGATACATTAATTAGCTTTATTGTAGTAATCATTTCACTGTGTATATGTATTATCAAAATATGATATTGTGCTCCTTTAATATATACAATTGTTATTTTAAGAAACTAGATTTGCATTAGATTGCATGCAGAAGGAGATAGGAGAATTCAACTATCCTCTATTTAGCAAAAATGTAATATAATGTCACTATAATACATGTAATAATGGATACATTCTTTGGAGGTTGGTTTTTCTTTTCCCACTAAAAAGCATTACTTGTATTCCCCTAAAAAATATCAAAACAAAACATTTTCTATAGTAAGGGACAGTGTCATAAGCCTGAGTTCAATATACTATTGAGCATAATCCTGACACTTTTCTCAGTATCAATAGTCTGCTGACTCTTGGTGACATGTGGTTGAAGGCAAAACTTCAACAATATTTACTGGATCTTAGTTCTAATGCCATTTATTATAAGCTTTGGAGATAAAAAGAAAAGTTCTGAAATACTTCTCCCTTCCCAGAACTTTAGTTATTTTGCAGTTACCAAGTCTGAAAAATCTCTGGATTTGCCCCCCTTCAGGAAAGTGTGTCTTAATTAAATAATTAGGCCCTTTTAAGGATCAGTTCCCTGTGGGTTGCTTCTATAATTGCCTCTTCACTCATCAGCTAAAAACCTCCCTAGGCTGTTTCTTGTTCGTTCTCAATATAATGTTTTACCTATTTAGTTCATGCCGTTGTGTTTGTATAGCTTATATGTTTTTCTTTGGCATCATCATCTGTCCAAAATTGTAAGGTCCTAGAAAATAAGACCCAAGTGTCCTTAATTTATTTTTATGGTGCTTACATTAGCATTATATGATATTAAACATTTAATAATTTTTCAGTGTGATGATTATGAAGATGGGAATCTATAGTAGGCTGATAAATGTGAATTTAATATAAAAAAAAAAGCTCACTGAAACTCTGGTGTGCTATTCATAGCACACAGCAGACTATATCAGTTGCTGAGAAGAGTTTAGTATTATGTGAAAGCGGTGATGAAAATGTTCAAAATTGCCAACTTCCAATGACTCATAAAGTACATATGTCTCTTAAGTTGCTTACCTGCTTTTGCCCTTGGGCCATGTTTCTGCTCTTATGTATCCAGCCAGAGTCTGAAAAGGCATCTAGCTCAAATCAATCAATTTTATACATACTGATAGTTCCAGTAGTAAGGGTAGTCAAAGAGAAAGTAGTAATGATGTAAATCATAATTTTGAGGGATTATTGTGGAATTTAGTGCTTGATGGTCAACTTGCATTAGTAAATCAGCATTCATTTGACTGCATGGTTTGTAGAACTAAGGAAAAATTCCTCTTCCTGTCAAAAGTTCTGTATGGTTAGTCTGACTGTGGAAGATTTTGTATCCACAGGAGAGAATTAAATGGTTTGTCTTGCTGGACTAGCAGAGCTTGGGGGAGCAAGCCCTAAAGACAGAGCAGTTTCCTAGAACTGAAGGATTTAACCTTGGTTCTAGCCCTCCCTTCTGTCAGCCTTGTCAGCGGGAAAACCGTCAAGGTTGATTTCAAAGGAATCATCCTTGGCACTTTTCCCCCCTAAAACCGCTTATCTGTCACTTCATGGAAATTGCCACTTGTCCTTAGTTGCATGCAATATTAGCTCAGACATCGCACACGTTATTACCACAGAGATTGAATACACTCCCCCATTATGCCTATCTATATATTAAATATGTGTCTTATATATGTCTTATGTATGTCTATATAATAAAGAAGTTTCTTTGAAACTGTCTAGTAACTCAGCAGTTTCAGACTTAAGGGCTGAAACCATAGCCTTTCAGTCATTTAGCTGCCTTTCCCAACAGTGATTGGGAAATGTTAGGCTTGGAGACAACCTTCAGAAATGCATTTTTGCTAGCTCTACTAGTATTACTTCTACTTAGAAGACCTACATATTTCTTAATGCTTTTAAATGTTTATAAGGTGTGTTTATGATAACATTTTTTTTTCTCCTTTAAAACAACTGAGGCCCTTTAAGCACATGTGTCTTCCAGGCACAGAATTAGAATATTTTCACTCCTGGGGTTTATGTCTATGATAAAATACTATCACATACTCTAACGTGAGCAGAAATCAGGTTTATATCTCCTATGATCAGAATACGTGTTAGACTTGATGAGTTTAGGAGCTGAGAAAGAGATAATGATGACACCTTGCACAGGCTGTGGTCCTGAATCCCCACCTTTCTCATCCAGGTCCACAATCCTTTATCTGCGATTCATTTTCAGTAACAAATTTGGTGACCTAAACTGATGAGAAACAATGTAGTCCTTATTCTAGTGGTCCCCTCTAAGTAAATGGAAATATTAATATGTTGGATCATAAGGTGCTGCCCCAGGCCCATTAGAGGTTCTTTGCAAAAACATATACTTACCACATGATTTCTACAGTTCAGAAAGGTCTAAGTTCTGAAATATATCTGGCACCAAAGATTTCTGATAAGGCATTGTGAACTACACATTTCCTTACTAGTAAATACATTTATAAAATCAGTGGGGGCAGTTTCATATTAAATATTCTGTCACATATATGGGTGGTTAGATGTTTTCATAACACCTTGTACAAAATTATAACACCATAACATATATGAAAGTGAAAGTGAAAGTCACTCAGTCGTGTCTGACTCTTTGAGACCCCATGGACTATACAGTCCATGGAGTTCTCCAGGCAAGAATGCTGGAGTGTGTAGCCGTTCCCTTCTCCAGGCAATCTTCCCAACCCAGGGATCGAACCCAGGTCTCCTGCATTGCAGGCAGATTCTTTATCAGCTGAGCCACCAGGGAAGCCCATAACATATATAATAGTTTTTGATCTAGTATCATCTGGACCAAACTGACAACTCTTGCAGAGAGTAATTTATTGTCTGGTTAAACTGTTTATTGTTTATTTTCTGATTATAACATGATATATGCTTCTTGAAGAAAATTGGAAAGTATGTAGAAGTTTGAAGAAAATAAAAATCATATATAGTTCCTCTTCTTAAAGATAGACAAAGTTACTATTATATTTTATTGTCTTTCCTACGTACATTTTAAAAAACAAGTATTAATTTTTGGCTGGATTGGGTCTTAGTTGCGTCATATAGGATCTTCCTTGTGGCATATGGGCTTCTCTCTAGTTGAGGTGCACAGGTTTTGTTGCCCTGTGGCATGTGGGATCTTAGTTCCCTGACCAGGGACCGAACCCACGTCCCTAGTCCAGGAAGTCCTGGACCAGTTGGGAGTCCACCAGGGAAGTCCCTTCTACGCAAATTTAAAAACTAAAACTGAGGTCATACCAAAGCATTGTTTTCTTTTTTTAAATTTTATTGATATAATTGACATACTACAGTGTATAGGTTTAAAATGTACATATTGTCAAATGATTACCACAGTAAGTTTGGTTGACACCCATCGAAAGCATTCTTTTGAGTGGCTACAGAGTACCCCACAGGTATGAATGTAACATGATTTATTTAACTGCTCCCTTATTGCAGGGCTTCCCAATTTTTCCCAATTTTTTAAATGAATAGAGACACTATTTCTAAAGCATATTGTTAACCACAGTGCTTAGCACACAGTCACTCAGTGAAAGGTACTGAATTGATTAAAGTTATTTTCATCTACTAAAATTGTACCACAAATAGGTTTATTAGGTTTAATTATATGCTTAGGGAGAATCTGGAAGAATGAGCTCACATCTGGGTTGTAGAGGGAGCAGTTTAAACCTAGCCTGGGAGATGCTGCATAGGAAGAGGGGCGGCCGACTGTGTGAGCGGCAGAGAGGGGGAGCGTTGAGGAACTTCTGTGTTGATTAGAGATTTTGAAGTTTGTTATGTAGTCTGTTTTCTCTGTTAATTGCTCATAGTTGTCCCTGTGAGAGCTGACATGTGCTCTTTGAATGTAATTGAACATCTGCTTTAGAACAATGTGACAAGTACATGTTATCTTCTTAGATGCCAGTATGTGTTAAGATGGACATAGTCATTTCTGGAAATTTCCAAATCGGATCTTTGTGAACTCTTCCAGGAAATGTGGTTAGGGCAGCCCACAGGACTCTCTCCCAAGCAGGGCCAAGCAGATGGGAGCTGGAAGCACCATTTTCACCCCAAAGGGATGAAAACAAAGCCTAGCAAACTGAACTAGCAATATTTAACACTCTGCTGTTTTGATGATACCCACGTGGGCTCCACCTCCAGAATGCCTATTCCCATACCATGTACAACTAAAACTGCATATTTTGGTTCATGGCTGGACCTATTCCATGTTCAGACTGTTAGAACACTGTTGTAATATTCAATAAGCAATTAGTGGTGCAAACACTGGTCAGTGTTCAGTTAATTCATTTGATTTAATTAAGCATTTAATTTTCTTCTTTTTTTTATAAAAGAAAAACAAGAGAGGGAAAGTAATGTCTTTTAGCTTTTTCAGTTACTACCTCTTGGACTATAACAAACCATGAGTCTTTTAAAAGCAAAACAAATTAAAGTAAAATAAAAATTATGTTTAAACTTTCAAAGGGCAATGAAAACAGAATTCCTTTTAAAGGGTGAATTGGGAGGTGGGAGGGGGGATCGGGATTGGGAATACATGTAAATCCATGGCTGATTCATATCAACGTATGACAAAACCCACTGGAAAAAAAATAATAATAATAATAAAAAAAAATAAAAATAAAAAAATAAAAGGGTATGGTAAGTCTATAGGTACTCATTTGTAAATAAAATTTAAAATGTTAAAAAATATACTGTATCTGATGGAAAATAAGGAACATATTTCTTGGAGATGTTTACCTAAATTAGTCAAATAATATTGTGCTTTGGGCAAAGGACAATTTAGTGTCATGAACCTGGCTTTTGGAGCCACGTCTAACTCTGCATGCTAACTTTGTGACTTTGGGCTAATGACATCATTGTGCTGGCTTTTTAAATCTGTATAGGTTAAAAGAAAACAGGAACACCGTAGTCTTGTAAAGATTACTCGGATGCCATGGAATTAACTCTGTAGAATTCCTCATGCTCAGTGCTAGTTATTATCCTTAGCTAGACTTCTGCGTAGGCTTTGTATCTAAGCTTAATTGTTCCATTTCCTGGAAAGATTTTAATAGAAATAACAATAGTTATTATGATAACCACTGTGGGGTTATTATATATGTGCATATTGTATAAGTATCCTATATATTCATATGTATACTGTGTGTGTCATATAAATGATATAAAATAGAATACTCTATACAAAAAAAAAAAATAAAGGGTGAATTATTTTCACCCTGGAGATGGTAGTATGAATCATAGATAATTTCTAAGGAGTTAGATAATCTTTGCATGAGTTAGTCTTTTTTTCTCACTTTTATTTATTCCTTAGAATAAATATTATAAAGTAATATAAACTTATATAGAATGTGATATTGTAGACTGATATGATATGAAGTCCTAAGGACTATTCCCCAAAATGTTAACAGTTCATTCTTCCTCAGTTGACATTCATCAGTCTTTCCTGACAGTGTCCAACCTCTTCTCCTGATCTGCACCTTACCAGTGATGACCATTTCCAATGAGAATCAGAATGATATTGCAGTGAGGCAGACAATATTGTAAAGCTCAAGAAACATTAACAAGGTCACAAAAGGAAAAGTTTAACTGAAATGATAATTCCTAAAGTTAATTATAATGTCAGAAATTTCTTGGCAAAAGGCAAATTAGAGTTGAAATCTTTTTCCTTTCTTTTTCAAGATGCATGTTATGGTCTTATTTTGTGGGAACACATGAGGTTTCCATAAAAGTACAATTCTGATTTTTCTATGTAGTACTCTTGTCCCCTTTCCTCCTAAGATGATATAATTATCATGGCATTCTCACAAGAAAAATTGCTTTCTGAGTCAGTCTTCTTGCTTTTTACCTCTTCCTATATTTTTGAAAAGGTCTTTCTTTAAAGACTTTTCTCATTTTTTCCCACTTTTGAATTGGCAGATGGTATAATTAATTTTTTCAAATATAAAAAATACACTAAAAAAACTTAAGAACTAAACAGAAAATTGAAGCCCATGTACTGGGGTCCAAAAACAAAATATGCTAGACTAGTAACTTATAGATAATCTGTACATCATTTTATATTGATGCATATACTGATTTGCTAGGATGTTTAAATAAATTCTCTGAAAAATTTAGTAAGTAGATACATATGTGGCCTGTATGAACACAAATTACCATTTTTTTCTAGCTTTCACATAAGAGTTGTATGTATACATATATAGAATTATTTTTATATAATGAGACTAATGGAGATAGTAGTATGAATCATATATTATTTCTAAAGAATTGGATAATCTTTGCATGAGTTAGTCTTTTTTCCCAGTATTATTCAGAATGATTTTAACATACAAAACATTAACTAAAAATAGAAACACAGTCTAATAATTCAGAAAAAGAAATTATTTATACCTATTCTTTTACTTAATATTCTAACAACTCTTGTGAGATGGGAATTTTTTCATAGCCCATTTTATTTTGTTTTTATTGGTGTACAATTGCTTTGCAATGTTGTGTTTGTTTCTACTGTATAGCAAAGTGAATCAGCTATATGTATTAATATATCCCCTCTTTTTTGGATTTCCTTCCCATTCATGTCACCACAGAGCACTGAGTAGAGTTTTCTGTGCTATATAGTAGGTTCTTATTCATTATCTATTTTATATATAGTATCAATAGTATACATATGGCAATTCCAAATTCATCTTATAGTTTTCTGAGTACAGGTTTTTTGCCTCCTTAGGTAGGTTTGACTATGCCAAAGCATTTGACTGTGTGGATCACAATAAACTGTGGAAAATTCTGAAAGAGATAGGAATACCAGACCACCTGACCTGCCTCTTGAGAAACCTGAATGCAGGTCAGGAAGCAGCTGTCAGAACTGGACATGGAACAACAGACTGGTTCCAAATAGGAAAAGGAGTACGTCAAGGCTGTATATTGTCACCCTGCTTATTTAACTTATATGCAGAGTACATCATGAGAAACTCTGGGCTGGAAGAAGCACAAGCTGGAATCAAGATTGCTGGGAGAAATATCAATAACCTCAGATATGCAGATGATACCACCCTTATGGCACAGAGTGAAGAAGAACTAAAGAGCCTCTTAATGAAAGTGAAAGAGGAGAGTGAAAAAGTTGGCTTTAAGCTCAACATTCAGAAAACTAAGATCATGGCAGATCCGGTCCCATCACTTCATGGCAGATAGATGGGGAAACAGTGGCTGACTTTATTTTTCTGGTCTGCAAAATCACTGCAGATGGTGATTGCAGCCATGAAATTAAAAGATGCTTACTCCCTAGAAAGAAAGTTATGACCAACCTAGACAGCATATTAAAAAGCAGAGACAATCCTTTGTCAGCAAAGGTCTGTCTAGTCAAGGCTATGGTTTTTCCAGTAGTCATGTATGGATGTGAGAGTTGGAGTATAAAGAAAGCTGAGAACAGAAGAATTGATGCTTTTGAACTGTGGTGTTGGAGAAGACTCTTGAGAGTCCCTTGGACTGCAAGGAGATCCAAACAGTCCATCCTAAAAGAAATCAGTCCTGATTATTCACTGGAAGGACTGATGTTGAAGCTGAAACTCCAATACTTTGGCCACCTGATGCGAAGAGCTGACTCATTGGAAAAGACCCTGATGCTGGGAAAGATTGAGGGCAGGAGGAGAAGGGGACGACAGAGGATAAGATGGTTGGATGGCATCACCGACTCAATGGACATGGGTTTGAGTAAACTCCGGGAGTTGGTGATGGACAGGGAGGCCTGACGTTCTGCAGTTCATGGGGTCAAAAAGAGTTGGACATGACTGAGTGACTGAACTGACTGAGGTAGGTTTATTCCTAGGTGTTTTGTTTTGTTTTGATGTGATGATAAATGGGATTGTTTCTTTAATCTCTCTTTCTGATCTTTCATTATTAGCATATAGGAATGCAAGAGATTTCTGTGTATTAATTTCATGTCCTGCAACTTTACCAAATTCATTGATGAGCTTCTTCTCCTTCTTTGTCTTTGCTCATGGGTTCCCTTAGTTTGAAATGTTCTCTCCAATCCTAATTAACACCTACCCAGACTTCAAAGTCTCAGCTCAAAAGTCACCACCTCAGGAAACCTCCCTTGATACCCTAGACAGATGAGACTTCTGATATTATACATGCCCCGGGTGTCCAGTCCTTTTCCTTTATAGCACTTAGTTTGTATTTAATTATGTGGTGTTTGATAAATAGCCATCTTCCCTATAAGACAGTACTAGTGCCTAGCACTAGTCAGTAAATAGAGCTAGCTGTGTAAATAAATCTATAATATGGACCCTGATTGTATTTCAGGGAAAGTTAGAAACTTTATGAAATGGAAGGCAAATTCTCTGAAAAAGTTATATAAATACTATACCCAAATAATAACAGAGCTGGAGAATAAGAATGTGGCTGATTAATGATGGGCTTTCCCTTCCATTGAGAAGTAGTGCCTATTTCCTTTCTGAATCTGGATAGGTCTGTAATTGCTTTGACCAATATAGGATGGCAGAAATGATGCTATACTAGTCCTGTGTGTAGCCTTTAAATGGCCTGGCAGCATCCACTTACCACCTCTAGGAAATCAACAGCTAATTAAGAAGTGAGACCACATTGAGACCACCATGCTCAAGCCACATGGCGAGGTCCTGGAGAAAGAAATTCATCCCACGGGGAGAGAGAAGCCAAGGAACATGGGGGCAGCAGAGATGTGAGTGAGGGAACCATCTTGGACCCTCCAGCTCTGGCTACCCCAACGAAAACCACAAGGATCAAAGATTAACCACCTGCATAAACCCTTCCCAAATTCCTTATCTAAAAATCATTGGCAAAATAAAAAGACTATTTCCAGTCACTAAGTTTGGGGGTGGTTTGTTATGCAGCACTAGATAACTGGAATGAAGAGTGAGAAAAGTAAATTCATGACACGGAGGAGCTGAGACAAGATGATTCAGAGGAGAAAATAGGTGAAGGGTGAAATAAGGACATATGTAGCAACCACCTCAGAAGTAAGAATTCAGACAACAGGGATGGTGCGGCTCTCTCCGTAAAACCACTAGAGGCTTGCAAACTCTCCATTTATGCAAGTCATAATGTATAGGAAATAATTTGACACTGTTTTTTACCTGGCCTGTATTTCTAAGAGTTGTATCTGTACATTATCAAGCAAATGGAATATAAATGGCCTAAATTATTTAAAATGTATTAAATTGTCACTAATATTCAATACCAGAAGATTCCCACTCATCAGGGAAAGCTGGGTAACAACTTGGTTGTAATGGAATTTGACCTTAGAATGAGAAAACAAAGATTTACCTAACCATGAATTGAATGGGAAGGAAAAAAAGGAGTAACTTCCACTGAAAGACAGTTGTTGTCAGGCTTTGCATATTTCTTCTTCTCCTTGTTGGTTTTTTTTTTTATCATCATCATCAGAAAAGCCAATAACATTTGTTTAGTGCTTATTCTAGCTATATGCTACAAAGCTTTACACGGATCATCTCATTAACCTCTACAACACCATAAGGTCGGTGTCATTTTCTTTTTTCAAAAGAAAAAAAATCAAAGCTCTGTATATAAAATTGATTGACCAGAATTGTACAGGAATAAGGGGTTGGAACCAGAGAAGGAAATGGCAACCCATTCCAGTATTCTTGCCTGGAGAATTCCATGGACAGAGGAGCCTAGTGGGGCTATAGTCCATGGAATCACAAAGAGTCGGACATGACTGAGGGACTAACACACACACACACACACACACACACACACACACACACACACGGGGTGGAGCCAGGATTTTTAAAAAGGGCTACTTGTATACTGACTGTCTTAACCGGGGGAAGAAGGACTAGAACATATTTCACATGTCATTCAAGTTAATTTTATTTAATTCTTTTCATAGCAATCCTGGATTGGTATTACTATTCCTGTTTTACATATGAGGCTCTGAGGCTCAGAAAGGTTAAGCAAATTGTGCAAGATCACACAGCTGTGACAGAGCCAGGATTCAAACCCAGACCACGAACTCTCTACTACCCTGCAGCAATTAACAGGCATTGGAGCGATAGAATCAGAGACTCTTGAAACTGAAAGGTGTCCTGGTATAATCTTATTTTGTAAGAACAGAAACCCATTATTATAAAGGTGAACTGATACAAGTAGGGAGAGGTGAATGCCATTCATTGCTTTAATTAAGCCACTGAATTAAAGTCTCAGCAATAAAAAAGGTGTGTGTGTCTGCCAAGAGCTCCTCAGACTGGCAAGTAACATGGCATTGCATAACAGGAGTGAAAGCAAGAATACAGGTGGGTCACATCTGGACTGGGACAGGGGAGGGGGAGAAGGCTTCTTGGAAGGTAATGCCTTCGCTGAGTCTTAAAGAAGAATTAAGAGTTGCTCAAGCAGGAATGGGGTCAAGCACATTCCAGGGGATACAATATGATGTCCAGAGGCCCGTGTAAGAAAAAAATGAGAAAGTGACCAGAATGAGAATGGGGTCTTGTGGCCCACGGTAAGGCATTTGGACTTCATTCTGAGGGTACTGGGGAGCCACTGGAGGATTTAGGCAAGAGAGTGGCATGGTCAGATTTGTAGTTTAGAAAGACCACTCTGGATGGGAGGGCCATGTGAGAATCCAGGAGACCAATGATTATATTCTGGACTTGGTGGTGGCAGAGTGAATGGAGAGACATGGATGGATTTGAGCCATCTTTAGGAGACTGATCTCTCAGACTTGATTGATTCAATTTGGAGACAAAGAAGAAAGTGAAGCTAAGGATAAGCCTTAGACCTGGAAAAGGTCAGTTTTCATTGCAATCCCAAAGAAAGGCAATGCCAAAAAATGCTCAAACTACCATACAATTGCACTCATCTCACATGCTAGCAAAATAATGCTCAAAGTTCTCCAAGCCAGGCTTCAACAGTACATGAACAGTGAACTTCAGATTACTGGCTTGAGCAACAATTTGTGTGGAGGGAAAAGAGAATAGAAGGGGAAAAGGAGCAGTCTGGACAGAACACAATAAACTCAGTTCTGGGCATGTTGACGTTGGAGTTAAGGTGGGACTAAAAACATTGGAGTTAAGGTGGGACTTAAAAAAGGTGGGACTACAAATATGCTACTGGAGATCAGTGGAGAAATAACTCCAGAAAGAATGAAGAGACAAGCTAAAGCAACAATAGCATCCAGCTGTGGATGTGACTAGTGATGGAAGTAAAGTCTAATGCTGTAAAGAACACTACTGTATAGGAACCAGGAATGTTAGGTCCATGAATCAAGGCAAATTGAAAGTGGTCAAACAGGAGATGGCAAGAGTGACATTTTAGGAATCAACAAACTAAAATGGATTGAAATGGGTGAATTTAACTCAGATGATCATTATATCTACTACCATGGGGAAGAATCCCTTAGAAGAAATGGAGTAGCCATCATAGTCAACACAAGAGTCTGAAATGCAGTACTTGGATATGATCCCAAAAACAACAGAATGATCTCTGTTCGTTTCCAAGGCAAACCATTCAATATAACACTACTCCAAGTCTATGTCCTGACCAATAATGCTGAAGAAGCTGAAGTTGAATGGTTCTAATGAAGACCTACAAGACCTTCTAGAATTAACACCCCAAAAAGATGTCCTTTTCATTATAGGGGACTGGAATGCAAAAGTAGGAAGTCAAGAAATACCTGGAATAACAGGAAATTTGGCCTGGGAGTACAGAATGAAGCAGGGCAAAGGCTAACAGAGTTGTGCCAAGAGAATGCACTGGTCAAATCACAAACACCCTCTTCCAACAACACAAGAGATGACTCTACACATGGACATCACCAGATGGTAAACATCGAAATCATATTGATTATATTCTTTGCAGCCAAAGATAGAGAAGCTCTATACAGTCAGCAAAAACAAGCCCAGGAGCTGACTGTAGCTCAGATCATGAACTCCTTATTGCCAAATTCAGACTTAAATTGAAGAAATTAGGGAAAACCACTAGACTATTCAGTTCAGTTCAGTTCAGTCACTCAGTCCTGTCCAACTCTTTGCGACCCCATGAATCGAAGCATGCCAGGCCTCCCTGGCAAAACCAACTCCTGGAGTTTACTCAAATTCATGCCCATAGAGTCGGTGATGCCATCCAGCCATCTCATCCTCTGTCGCCCCCTTCTCCTCCTGCCCCCAATCCCTCCCAGCATCAGGGTCTTTTTAAATGAGTCAACTCTTCGCATGAGGTGGCCAAAGTACTGGAGTTTCAGCCTCAGCATCAGTCCTTCCAATGAACACCCAGGACTGATCTCCTTCAGGATGGACTGGTTGGATCTCCTTGCAGTCCAAGGGACTCCCAAGAGTCTTCTCCAACACCATAGTTCAAAAGCATCAATTTTTGGGCGCTCAGCTTTCTTCACAGTCCAACTCTCACATCCATATATGACCACTGGAAAAACCATAGCCTTGACCAGACAGACCTTTGTTGTCAAAGTAATGTCTCTGCTTTTTAATATGCTATCTAGGTTGGTCATAACTTTCCTTCCAAGGAGTAAGCGTCTTTTAATTTCATGGCTGCAATCACCATCTGCAGTGACGTGGGAGCCCCAAAAAATAAACTCTGACACTGTTTCCACTGTTTCCCCATCTATTTCCCATGAGGTGATGGGACCAGATACCATGATCTTAGTTTTCTGAATATTAAGTTTTAAGCCAACTTTTTCACTCTCCTCTTTCACTTTCATCAAGAGGCTTTTTAGTTCCTCTTTACTCTCTGCCATAAGGGTGGTGTCATCTGCATATCTGAGGTTATTGATATTTCTCCCTGCAATCTTGATTCCACCTTGTGCTTCCTCCAGCCCAGCATTTCTCATGATGTACTCTGCATATAAGTTAAATAAGCAGGGTGACAATATACAGCCTTGTTGGACTCCTTTCCCAATTTGGAACCAGTCTGTTGTTCCATGTCCAGTTCTAACTGTTGCTTCCTGACCTGAATACAGGTTTCTCAAGAGGCAGGTCAGGTGGTATGGTATTCCCATCTCTTTCAGAATTTTCCACAGTTTATTGTGATCCACACAGTCGAAGGCTTTGGCATAGTCAATAAAGCAGAAGTAGATGTTTTTCTGGAACTCTCTTGCTTTTTCGATGATCCAGCAGATGTTGGCAATTTGATCTCTGGTTCCTCTCCCTTTTCTAAAACCAGTTTGAATATCTGGAAGTTCTCGGTTCATGTATTGCTGAAGCCTGGCTTGCAGAATTTTGAGCATTACTTTACTAGCATGTGAGATGAGTGCAATTGTGCAGTAGTTTGAGCATTCTTTGGCATTGCCTTTCTTAGGGATTGGAATGAACTGACCCTTTCCAGTCCTGTAGCCACTGCTGAGTTTTCCAAATTGGCTGGCATATTGAGTGCAGCAGTTTCACAGCCTCATCTTTCAGGATTTGAAATAGCTCAACTGGAATTCCATCACATCCACTAGCTTTGTTCATAGTGATGCTTTCTAAGGCCCACTTGACTTCACATTCCAGGATGTCTGGCTCTAGGTCAGGGATCACACCATTGTGATTATCTGGGTCATGAAGATCTTTTTTGTACAGTTCTTCTGTGTATTCTTGCCACCTCTTCTTAATATCTTCTGCTTCTGTTAGGTCCATACCATTTCAGTCCTTTATCGAACCCATCTTTGCCTGAAATGTTCCCTTGGTATCTTTAATTTTCTTGAAGCGGTCTCTAGTCTTTCCCATTCTGTTGTTTTCCTCTATTTCTTTGCATTGATCTCTGAGGAAGGCTTTCTTATCTCTCCTGGCTATTCTTTGGAACTCTGCATTCAAATGGGAATATCTTTCCTTTTCAGGTGTGACCTAAATCAAATCCCTTATGATGATACAGTGGAAGTGAGAAATAGATTTAAGGGACTAGATCTGATAGGCAGAGTGCCTGATGAACTATGGACAGAGGTTCATGATGTTGTAAGGAGACAGGGTCAAGACCACCCCTAAGAAAAAGAAATGCAAAAAGGTAAAATGGTTGTCTGAGGAGGCCGTACAAATAGCTGTGAAAACAAGAGAAGCAAAAGGCAAAGGAGAAAAGGAAAGATATTCCCATTTGAATGCAGAGTTCCAAAGAATAGCAAGGAGAGATAAGAAAGCCTTCCTCAGTGATCAGTGCAAAGAAATAGAGGAAAACAGTAGAATGGGAAAGACTAGAGATCGCTTCAAGAAAATTAAAGATACCAAGGGAACATTTCATGCAAAGATGGGCTCAATAAAGGACAGAAATTGTATGGAACTAACAGAAGCAGAAGATATTAAGAAGAGGTGGCAAGAATACACAGAAGAACTGTACAAAAAAGATCTTCATGACCCAGATAATCACGATGGTGTGATCACTCACCTAGAGCCAGACATCTTGGAATGTGAAGTCAAGTGGGCCTTAGGAAGCATCACTATAAACAAAGCTAGTGGAGGTGATGGAATTCCAGTTGAGCTATTTCAAATCCTGAAAGATGATGCTGTGAAAGTGCTGCACTCAATATGCCAGCCAATTTGGAAAACTCAGCAGTGGCCAGAGGACTGGAAAAGGTCAGTTTTCATTCCAATCCCAAAGAAAGGCAATGCCAAAGAATGCTCAAACTACCGCACAATTGCACTCATCTCACACGCTAGTAAAGTAATGCTCAAGATTCTCCAAGCTAGGCTTCAACAGTACATGAACCGTGAACTTTCAGATGTTCAAGGCTGATTTAGAAAAGTCAGAGGAACCAGAGATCAAATTGCCAACATCCTTTGGATAGTCAAAAAAGCAAGAGAGTTCCAGAAAAACATCTATTTCTGCTTTATTGTCTATGCCAAAGCCTTTGACTGTGTGGATCACAACAAAGTTGAAAAATTCTGAAAGATATGTGAGTAACGAGACCACCTGACCTGTCTCCTGAGAAATCTGTATGCAGGTCAAGAAGCAATAGTTACAGCTGGACATGGAACAACAGACTGGTTCCAAATCGGAAAGGAGTATATCAAGGCTGTATATTGTCACCCTGCTTATTTAACTTATATGCAGTATACATCATGAGAAATGCTGGACTGGATGAACCACAAGCTGGAATCAAGATTGCCAGGAGAAATATCAATAACCTCAGATACTCAGATGACACCACCCTTATGGCAGAAAGCAAAGAAGAACTAAAGAGATTCTTGATGAAAGTGAAAGAGGAGAGTGAAAAAGTTCGTTTAAAACTCAGCATTCAGAAACCTAAGATCATAGAAACCTAAGATCTGGTCCCATCACTTCAGGGCAAATAGATGGGGAAACAGTGGAAACAGTCAGAGACTTTATTTTGGGGGCTCAAAAATCTCTGCAGTTGGTGACTGCAGCCATGAAATTAAAAGACACTTGCTGCTTTCAAGAAACATTATGAACAACCTTGACAGCATATTAAAAAGCAGAGACATTACTTTGCCAACAAAGGTCCATCTAGTCAAAGCTATGGTTTTTCCAGTAGTCATGTGTAGATATGAGAGTTGGACTATAAAGAAAGCTGAGAACAGAAGAATTGATGCTTTTGAACTGTGGTGTTGGAGAAGATTCTTGAGATCCCTCGGACAGCAAGGAGATCCAACCAGTCCATCCTAAAGGAAATCAGTCCTGAACATTCATTGGAAGGACTGATGTTAAAGCTGAAACTCCAGTACTTTGGTCACCTGATGCAAAAAACTGACTCATTAGAAAAGACTCTGATGCTCGGAAAGATTGAAGGTGGGAGTAGAAGGGGACAACAGAGGATGAGATGGTTGGATGGCATCACCGACTCACTGGACATGAATTTGAGTAAACTCCAGGAGTTGCTGATGGATAGGGAGGCCTGGCATATTGCAGTCCATGAGGTACCAAAGAGTCGGACATGACTGAGCAACTGTACTGAACTGAACTGAAAAATAGGCATGACTTCCAGGCAGCTCTAAAGCTCAGGAGAGTTTGTGGAACCAGCAGTGACAGTTTAGGCACTGATGAAAATGAGGTGACATTTGAAGTCATGGACCTAGATTAGTCTATCCAGAGGAGGGAGCATTTAAAGCTGGAAGAAGAGGAAAGGAGGCTGAAACTAGAGACTTAGTCAACATTTAAAAGCAATGAAACATGGAGGAGGCAATGGCAACCCACTCCAGTATTCTTGCCTGGAGAATCTCATGGGCAGAGGAGCCTTGCTGGCTACTGTCCGTGGGAGCTCAAAAAAGTCAAACACGACTTAGCGACTAAACAAGAACAACATAGAGCTAAAAAAAAAAAAAAAAAAAGGCAATGAAACAGAAGCAGATGGAGACAGAGATAGAGAGACAGAGCACTAGAGAAAAGAAGCCAGCAGAGAGCAGTATCACTGATGCAAAAGAGGAAAACTGGAAGGAGAATTCCCAGGACATATGTGATCTAATCCTACATTCAAACAATTTTAGGTTGATACGGAGAAAGCACACAGGACATTGCTCTTCATAAGGAAATGAGGCAATTTGATTTCATAAGGAAATGAAGGGGGCTTATCAGAGCCTAATCTATTTCTTTTCCACAAACATGTATTTAGAAATGAAGTGAAAGTGTTAGTCATTCAGTCATGTCTGACTCTTTGTGACCCCACAGACTGTAGCCCACCATGTTTCTCTGTCCATGGAGTTCTCCAGGCAAAAATAATGGAGTAGGTTGCCACTCCCCTCTCTAGGGGATCTTCCCAATCCAGGGATCAAACCCAGGTCTCCTGCGTTGCGGGCAGATTCTTTATGGTCTGAGCCACAAGAGAAACCCCAAATCTATTTCTTCCCCACAAATCTAAGTTTGGAATAATTATGAAAAATATTTCTGGAAAGATAATATTGCAAAAAACTCTGATAAACTGAAAAAATTATTAAGTGGCAGGGTCACACTAACCTATACATATCATAACATATGAGAAACTTGTGATTCACACTCAGTACATTTATGTAGTACTTTGCACACTTCAGGATACTTTGCTGATCTCCTTAGCCCTTGAAATGGTTATAATGAAGTAGATGATTCTGCCATCAGTGGGTTATTACACTGCTAAGAGAAAGTAATAAGCAACATAAAAAGAAGAATAAAGAAAGAGTTATGGAAGTTCAGGAAAGGGAAATGTTGCTCGTGTGGAAGGGGGTGAGCTTTGAAGAGCCAAGAGTACTTAGTGCTTACCATGTGCCCTGTTACTGAGATAGGTACTGTATTAACTCGTTTGGAGAACTTGGATATGTTGAGTGGTAGAAATGGGCATTTTACACAGAGGTAGATGGAAACTTTGGTATTCATTATTGTGTCTGGCACAAAAGTGCAATAGCTACTAATACTAGTGGTTATCATTAATTATTTCTTGGTGCCAGGTACAATGCTAAGATCCTTTTGTACAGGCTGTCACATTTCAGCTTCAGAGCAGCCACTTTATACATAAACTCAAGTGACTCACCCAAATGAGGTCCCTGGTCAAAAACAAACAGCATGCTCAGCTGACAATTTTTGAAGAGGATGTTTAGTAGGATTTCTTTTAAAAAGGAAATGTTTTTAGAGGTATAGGCAGAGTAAAAGAGAATGAATAAGGAATGTTGAGGCACCCAGAGGCTAGCAAAAACAGGAAGCCATTACCACCCTTAGATATAGATAATTCAAAAAACATCACAAAATGGTTCAAGCTGCTGCTGCTAAGTCACTTCAGTCGTTTCTGACTCTGTGTGACCCCATAGACAGCAGCCCACCAGGCTCCTCCGTCCCTGGGATTCTCCAGGCAAGAACACTGGAGTGGTTGCCATTTCCTTCTCCAATGCATGAAAGTGAAAAGTGAAAGTGAAGTTGCTCAGTCGTGTCCGACTCCTAGCGACCCCATGGACTGCAGCCTACCAGGCTCCTCCATCCATGGGATTTTCCAGGCAAGAGTACTGGAGTGGGGTGCTGTTGCCTTCTCTGGTTCAAGCTGAGTTGGAGTCAACTGGCTACTTCTTTCCAAAGCACAGAAATTAGGAATTCTCCCTTCGCTGCTTTCATCAATATTCTTACATCAAACATTATGTCATGGCTATGTTGGTCCCTTGATCCCTTCTGCAACTACACTGATCAACATTCACAGTGTCAAAAAATACTTTGAGAAATTGGAGAGGGTGGATAGCCCCAAGCACAGCCTCATGCATTGAATATTGCCAAATGCTCTTTCTGAAAATGCTAAATTGCCTTTTCTTCACATCCTCTTTTTCTTTAATATTCATAATGTTGTATACTTAAAAGAGAACTTTAAAATGTGCTGTTTACTACTTTCATGTAAGTAGTTACATGATGTTATAAGATCCCAGCCAGGAGCTAGAATCACCAAAATGAGGGACCACTAGACAGAAGCTATGGTTATAAAAGGGTTGTTGTTAGAACCATGAAAAGCAGGAAGGGAGTAAGAGGAATAAATATGTTGATTTCTGTTTCCTCTTGTCCTCCCATCTCCTGTAAGAGCTCCTCATTGGCCAAAGCCAACAATAATGGGATACCAGATGATATGGTCCATGAAGGGCAGCCCCCTTGGTTTAGAGCAAGACAGAAAATAGTGAAGCCTGGGTCTTGGGCACACCAAGATTATACAACTAAGATGCAGGAGCGGCAGGAGTCAAAGTCAGATTTATTATGCCTTATTCACTGCTTTTATTTCTCTTCCATATACATTGTACGTGTCTGGTAAATATTTGTTTAAAGAATGAATTCCCAGATGAAAGTTGAAGAAGCCAAGATTAGGGGCTACAAATCCTGACTTTAGGAACCAGAACCCTGGAACCACCTCCTTGCCTATAAAATGCTGCGTGGCCGTTGGAACAAACATAACTTACATTGTACATCAAAGGAAATCTGCAGCAGTCAGTTTCCGCCACAGTAAAACTCTTTGCGTCAAACTTAATGATTCTTATCTGGAAACACTCAGGACTTAGTGTCAGAATGCAGACTTACGGTATTTACTTGATCTAGTATTTTCAGTATTGGGGAAGATGAGGACACCACTGAGCCTTCATTCTCTTTAAGGATTCCAACTCCTATCCTCAAACACCCATGCCCCAATGAAAACAAATATCATATCTGCTGAAAATGGAGTAATAAAGGAGTAAGGCATGAATGTCTATTTTCATCCTGAAATAACTGCTATCTAAATTTGACTTCAAATGTAGATCTTGATATATTATCAATGGAGAAGAAAAATTGCCTCTGTATCAGTCAGTGTCCAGCCAGGAGCATACAAACAGTTCTAGGTATTCCAAATAGAATTTAAACAGGAAATTAGTTACAAAGATCTTGAGAAAAAGGAGCAATTTGACCATAAGCTCCATAATGTAATTCACAATTACATCTCCTGTACCTGGTATGTAGCAAAGATTCAAAAATGTGTATTGAATCTATGATTACACTTGTGAGTGAGATTTGGTCTATCAATCTAGGAAGGTCAAGGGTTCTGCTGGAAGGCATTAGGATAGCTATATGACTCTGATAATTCAAGGGATGTGAGTATGTGGTTTGGCCATTGGTAGGAAATCATGTTCAAAGCCTTCTGTTCAAAACCTGTCAGTGTTACTGTATAGCACAGAGACCCCTACTCAATATTCCATGACAACCTTTGTGAGAAAAGAATCTGAAAAAGGATGAATATATGTATATGTATAGCTGAATCACTTTGCTACACTCCTAAAACCAACATAACATTGTAAATCAACTATAATCCAATAAAATTTAAAAAACCCAAAACAATAACAAACTCCCCCAAATCTGTTAATGGATAATATTTAAGGAACACCTACTGGGTGCTAGATACCATTTCTGGCACTTTACTAAGAGATTTGTATTATTAATTTTAACCTTCCTAATAATCCTATGATAATGGGTTCATTGTTTCCAGTTTCATATATGAGGAAGAAAAGGAGGCAAAGAGTTTTTAAGTAACACAACTAAGAGCATACAACAAGAAAATAGCAGAGCCAAGCTTCCACCCACAAAGTTTGGCTTCAGAAGCTACACTCAGTCTCCACACCATATGTCTCTCCACTGCTCAAGCGATGAAAGCTTAAACCTTTCTACCTTTATTCTCCATTTTCTCCATTGTACTCTGGGGCACAAACCAACTAGCTGTTTCCCCAACCTGTTTCCTCTCCTTTCTGGGCTCATAGAAGACTATTCCCCAGCTCTTCCCTTTGGTTACTGTAGCTGTATGATTGAGTTCCAGCCAGAGGAGAGTGAGCAGAGGTGATGTATATCACTTCCTGGCCTGGCCCATCAAGGCTCTTACATCTGATACTGCATGTTATAATTTTCTTTCAGCTTGAGGAAGGTGAGCATGGTGAACTTGGATGCCATATTTGAAAGTGTTGGAGCCACAAAATGGAAGAAGGCCAGACCCCTGCATGTTGCTTGGAGAAGAGTCAGGAACCAATCAAGAACATCTGTGTTAGCTTTTAAGTGAACAAGAGATACACCATCAACTTGGTTCCACCATATGTGTTGGGGTCATTTTGTTACAGCAGCTAGAGTTATCTTATCCAATGCATACATGATTTGAGCTGATCTGTTGTTCCTTGAACGTGCATTTGGCTTTTGCACATACTTTTCCTTGGGATTCTTATTCTATTCTTCCAAATAGTCACATCCTAAAAATTATTCGAGGCCTAAACCAAGTCCACTCATCTTCAAGCAGCTCTCTTTCACTCCCACTAGCCACAGTGCTTTCTTTTTCGCTTAACTTCCTATACCACTTTGTTGATTGTATCTCTCATGTGCTCTTAGCATAGCTCTAATTTTGGATGTCTTGTTTTCCCAGTAATCTCTTCAAGGTCAAGGATCATGTTTTAAAGCTTCCTGTATGTCTCTGAAGTACATAACATGGTGGTGTGCCTTGAGAATTCTCAATAAATGTCTGTGAGAAAAATGAATTTATATATGTATTAGACTCAATAAAGTCCATGTTCCCAAAAATGGTCTTTCATCACTCAAGCAGGAACGCATGTAAATGTAATTTACTGGAGTTTGTCTTTATTATTCTTTTCACCAACATACACATTCTAACACTTTTTGACAACTGCTTAGAAGAGACAGAAGGCATGCTTATCAAATTTCAGATGACACAAAACTAGAGGTAATAAATAATGCACAGGATGACAGAATCAAAATGAGGCAAGTTGGAATGAAGCAGATAACATTTACTGGGGGTAACTGCAAAATTAGATTTTTTTAAAAAAGGCCCAATTTCAGTATGGAACATGTGGCCAATGTCAATTTATAGGAAAAATCTTTCAGGTTTTAACTGGCTGCTGGGTTGACATGAGCCCCGAGTGGATACATGGGACTTTGTTTATAATTAGGCTCAAGGCACTTGGTGGCAAAGTACTCAGGCTTTAACAAGGCATGGGCATGAATTAAGCTTGCTAGGTGGGGACCAATGGAGGTAGATGTAACCTCAATGTTAAGTAAAGAGGGGAACAAAGTCCCATATTTTAGCCTGGGCAAGCTCAGCACATGAGGTAACTTTCACTGGTAGCACTGGTGGGAATCCCCTGCTGAGGACACCATCAAGTAATTTCTGGACACTAATTTGGTGCCAACAGCATGGGTCCCCTGAGAGTTTTGCCTCAGAAGTAGAACCCAGTAGGTCTCAAAGGTTTGTTATGTTACTTTTGGTCCCACTTCCCAGCATCAGGGTCAGAGCTGTCCTTCACTTAAAACCAGTCACTTTCAGAGCTGAGAAATGCCATGTCATCTGGGTAAGTTCAAGTCATCCTTGAGAGAGAGAGAGGAGAGAAGGCAGATCACATCTCCTCTGTGCTTAACTGAGACAACTGTTTCAGGATCCTTAGCTAAATCTCTCCTTGAAACCTACACTGCATGTTTGCATGCTTAGTTGCTAAGTTGTGTCTGACTCTGCAACCCCATGGACCCACCAGGTCCTCTGTCCATGGGATTTCCCAGGCAAGAGTACTGGAGTGGGTTGCCGTTGCTTCCTCCAGGGGCTTAGGCAGTGTTAATAGTAGCCTAGCACCTGGAATAAGGGTCCTACTATAGTCTGTGAGAGTCAGGCCACACAGGAAGAATTGTTTCTATTCTAGATACTATGATTTAAAAGGGATACTGGCAAACTGGTATGAACCAAAATATTGAAGAGATTTAGAATATTGAAGAGATTTAGAAACCAATCACTAGTTCTTTTTTGGTGGGTTAGCCTCAAGGCCCGGAGTGGGTTAGGACAGTGAGTGGGAGGGGGTGTCAGGTAGCAAGGAGAGCAGAACTGTCTTCGGATGTGTGAATGCTGCCTTGTGAAAGAACACTAGCGTGTTAGGTAATGGCAGAAGGCAGAACTGGGACCAAGGGTATATAAGCCCCAAATGAAATTTTTTTACTTGTGATAGCTCTGAAAGTAGAATACACTTTGTAAGTGAGTTAGAATGTTCAAGTAAAGAACTGGTGACTGTCATAGATGTTTTAGCTGGAATTCCAGAACATTGGGTAGGGAGTTAAATGAAAGTGATTCTAAGATCCCATTCAAATCTAATGTTCTATGATTAATTAATCTTTAAATTAGAAATGTGCTACAGAATTTGAGGAAAGAAGATTATTACCTGAGATGATTTTGGAGTCACAAGCTGAAGTGGATCTTCCCCTCAAAAAGAGCAGAACCCATGGATTATTTTATCTGTAATTCGTGAGATGGAAAATAGAAGCCTAGTACCATTATGAAGGAAAAGGAACTCCCGAGGGCATGAGAAAAGAAACGTTTAATAAATATGAGAACTTCAGAGTCTGAACAGGCCTGAGGGGAAGGCAAGGGAGGAATTTGGAAACCCTCTTTCCCAAAGACAGAAGAGTTGTGATGCTCCACATCTGAAACTGCTCAAGGTGAGCACTCCTCTATGGCTGATGAAAACACACTTGGTCTTTTACTCCCTATTCTGGAGGCAAACTTTCACTTTCTGGAGGCAAAAACTCCAGAATCACACATAATCACAGTGTTCATAACACTTTCCCCATGACTCTGTAAAGAATCCGCCTGTAATGCAGGAGACTCAGGAGACCCTGGTTCAATCTCTGGGTTGGGAAGATTGCCTGGAGAAGATCATGGCAACCCACTCCAGTATTCTTGCCTGGAGAATCCCATGGACGGAGGAGTCTGGTGGGCTACAGTTCCTGGGGTCCAAAGAGTTGGACAGGACTGATGGAACTGAGCAGGCGCGCACCCACTCTGTTCTTAAGAACCGATTGTCCTTGAAACACTGTGAGTTTCTGTATGTCTATTTCTCTCTGCGTTTCTTGTCCCTGCAGACAGGAAGGAATAAGATCCTTTTCACAATCTTGAGTCTGGCGAGGGGTGAGGGGGTCATTTGCAGAGAAAGTCAAGGTAACATGGCATGCATGCGTGCTCAGTCATGTCTAACTCTTTGGGACCCCAAGGACTGTAGTCTACCAGGCTCCTCTGTCCATGGGATTATCAGGACAAGAATAACGGAGTGTGTAGAATACTTGAGTGGGTTGCCATTATCCAGGGGATCTTCCATACCTAGAGATCAAACCCGTGTCTGCTGCATTGGCAGGTGGATTCTTTACCACCGGGCCATCTGACAAGCCCCAAGGTAACATGGACTTGGGTACAAAGACAGATTCTCATCCTGGGAACTGGAGGGGGAGGTTGGGGTTGGGGGCAGTACCACATGCTGGGGAACCTAGGAAAGCAGAGTAGGGAGAGAAGTCAAAGTATCTATCCAGAAAGGAATCATCCCATCCTTGGCTTCCCGACCACCAAGAAACCCCTTCCAGTCGCTCTGCGCAGACCACAGCCGCTCTCCAAATGTGAGGGGTGCACCTGCGGCGAAATACAGGTAATGTCAGGTTCAGGTACCGCGCCGTTTGGCCGAGGTTCGCCCACCCAGCCAGCCACCAGCGCACACCTCTCGAGCTCCCCGCTTCCTCGGCCGCCGCCTTCACCCCGACTTCGTGCGACGGTCTTCGCGCGACGGTCCACTCCAACTCCCGCCTGGGCCGCCTGCAAACCCGAGAGCGCCGAGTGGGCGCGCGGGCTGCGCGCGGGCAGGCGCCCGGAGCTCTGGGCATGCTCAGTCGCGCGGGCAGGACTCCGGGCGCGAGCCGGGCTCCCGCTGCACCACATTCGCCGGCTGCCAAGGGGAGCCGCCGGGCGCTCGCAGACTCGGTGAGCGCTGCCCGCACAAGACCCTACCGCCGCGCCCCGCGCCGCCACCCCGAGCCATGGCATCCCTCGGCCACCCAGCCGCCTTTGGCCGGGCCACCCATGTCGTGGTACGGGCGCTGCCCGAGTCCCTCGCCCAGCAGGCGCTGAGGCGCACCAAGGGCGACGAGGTGGATTTCGCCCGCGCTGAGCGGCAGCACCAGCTCTACGTGGGCGTGCTGGGCAGTAAGCTGGGGCTGCAGGTGGTGCAGCTGCCCGCCGACGAGAGCCTCCCAGACTGCGTGTTCGTGGAGGACGTGGCCGTGGTGTGCGAGGAGACGGCCCTGATCACCCGCCCCGGGGCGCCGAGCCGGAGGAAGGAGGTAACTGCCTGCCCGGAGAAGCGAGGGGTGCGGCCCGGGATGCTCGCCCGGCCCTCACACGCCGAGCGCGACCGTCTTGCCGGGGAAATCGCGGAACTGGCCCCCAGGCTAGTTCAGAACTTCCCATTTAGGGGAGAGGGTGTGTGTGCAAAGAGAGAAGTTCATTGTTCACGCCTCCCGGCTGCCGGCGCAGCTTGAATGCCTTGGAGAGGACCCGACTGAGTGTGGTCGTGCAGACTCGGGCAGGTGGGTGGGGTGGGGAATCCATCTCACAGCATTTTTATTTGTAAAGATTAAAAAGCAGTAAAGACAGTGCAACTCTGCCCGTTTCCCAGGGAGCTGGGGGCTGGGAGAGGTGCCCTTCCAGGCGGGCGGGTGGAGGCTGGGCGAGGGGCTCTGAGGGCGGGTTGGTGACCCTGAACCCCCAAGTCCTGCCAGGAGCTGGGAGCAGGGCTGTCCAGACGAAGGAACGGGGTGTCGGTTCCCGTAGATCTACGGTGTCCCAAGTTACTTTTCAGTGGTGGAGAGTCCCGCAGAAGGGGACTAACAAGTGAATGAACGTAAGACTGGCTTGTTGCTGAGCGGTGGTGTCTGGGTTGGAAAAGCTGTATTCAGTGTAAGGTGTTGGGTGTGTATATGTGTGTGTGTGTCTAATTGGAAATGGTTTCACAAATTCCATAATTTTTATTCTCTCTACTTTAAAACTCATAGTAATTAGAGCTTTTTGTGTTCTCAAAGGATGGTTTAAAATATTTTAAACTTTAAATATATTTAAAATATTGCAGTTTGTGAAAATGGCAGTGATTGCTTTAAACTACTTTAAATATTGCAGTTTGTGAAAATGGCAGTGATTGCTTTAAACACAAGATAGGTTAGTGGGGAGAGACAAATAGAGTGAGATTGGATTTTAAAATGCCATCTGGCCTGGGATTCTTCTCATTGCCTGCTAAGAGCTGGGGCTCAAGACTCTAGGTTGCTATTGGCATCAAGTGGCATTGCAAGAAGCTGCCGGTTTCTTTCTTATATGGAGGTTAGGGATTTTTTTTCTCCCTATTTTGTCTTTATTTGATTCACATTGGAAGTGTCTCACAGAGCTCATAGTTTAAAATGTGCTTATTCTCCACCTGCTTCACTGCACGGGTGGATGATAGAACTTTGCTTGACCTGAGAGAAAAAGCATATTTGGTTTATTTCTCACTGAGATTATCAGCTTTTTTTTTTTTCTTCCCCACCCTGCCTTAGCAGAAAACCAAGAGTAACAGGTCACATTCTCTTAGCTCTTTTATCTCCTTTGCCATGCCTCTCCATCTTTGAGTCTGTGAGATGACTTGCTCCGTTTTAAACTGATAAGCACGTAACCACATTTGAACACTTTCTGATATGTCCTAGGCCATATGGCAAAACTGTGGTTTGTTTAAAAGAGTAAGGTAGATTTTAAAAACCCTTTCAAAATGGCACTCATTTGTTGAAGCTGGTCCAATTTCCTGTTAAGAGACTGTGAGTATATTTAATCATCCATTTCATTTTATTCCTGTAATAAAACCTTTCAAATTTTGGCCTTCCTGATGCTAAAGTGGGCAGTGATCTGTGGCCCACTGCCAGAGGCTGCGTAGTGTAATAGATAAGAACATCAGACTGAATGTAATCCTGTGACCTTGGGGACTATCTCTTGCCTCAGTTTTCTTATCTGCAAAGTGGACATAATCATACCTATTTCATAGAATTGTGGTAATAAATTTATTAATCCATCTGAAATATAGAGGGCAGGACATTTCATGAAGTGTTTTTATTCACTTCCCAGTGGGTCATGGAAGATTTGCTCCTTGAGCAATAAGAAGTCTACTGTACACTGATGCAGTTATAGTGACATTTCCCCATCCCAGGGTGAAGGGGAGTTGTCTTCATGCCTTAGGTTCCATCCTAATCTGCTCTGTAGCACTGCCTCCCAGGTTGAGTTTTCTGCTGGTGTGTGGCCCCTCCCCACATCACCTTTGCCTTTGCCATTGCCTCTGATCAGATCCCCAGGGTAACAGACCTTCCAACCAGAGAAAGGAATTCAGGCAGTCACGTTGGGTGGGGTGCTTCGGAGATCTCTTTGAAATCTCTATTAGTTTGCTGCCTACATTGAAGTTAATAAATGCTTGCTGAGTAAATGAACAAATGAATTAATAAAATACTAGTTAGCTTCCCAGGTGGTTCAATGTTAAAGAATCCACCTGCCAAGCAAGAGACATGGTTCGATCCCTGGGTCAGGAAGATCCCCTTGAGAAGGAACATGTAACCCACTCCAGCATTATCGCCTGGAAAATTCCATGGACAGAGGACCCTACAGGAAGCTACAGTCCATGGAGTCACAAAAGAGTTGGATGTGACTTAGCAACTAAGCAGCTAACAGCTAAACAATTAGCTAATATCAGTAAGCTGATAATAATTACTTCAAGGCCCTCTTGAATTATTATATATAAATATTTCACGTAACACTAATCTCCCTAACTGAAATTCCACAACAGCCAAAGCATTATTTTAATATTATTAACACTGATCTCCTTGTTTCCTGTCTCTTACTACTCATTCCATTTTCTGCACTGTAGCCAAGTTGGTCTTTCTAAAACTCAAATCTGATCCTGCTCCTCTTCTGATTAAAATTCTAGAAGGGCCTCCACTGAGCTTGATAAACCCATTGCTCTGGGCTCTCCTTGCCTTTTCAGCTTTAGCTGCATCTCTGACCCCACCCCACATGCCTCTCAACCCTTGGTTCAAGCCAGCTTGTTTTTCTGAGTCACCATGCTATTGCTTTTTGGGCATACATTCCTCCTTCACCCAGGACATTATTTCTCCTTCCTCTCCTGCATTTTATCTGGCTTTTCTGACTCAAGTGTCAGTTCTCAGCTTACTGTTGCCATTAATATTATTAGCTAATTGTTACTGGGTGCTTGCCATTTGCCAGACATTGTGCTGGATTTATGACATGCATTTCATTGAATGTTCACATCAACTCTTGTGCTCATTGTTATCATTATTTGTGTTTAAAAGTTGATGACACTGAGTCTTAGTGAGATTAAATAAATTGCCCAAGGCGAACCACTCAGTATTCTTGCCTTGAGAACCCCATAACAGTATGAAAAGGCAAAAAGATAGGACACTGAAAGATGAACTCCCCAGGTCAGTAGGTGGCCAATATGCTACTGGAGATCAGTGGAGAAATAACTCCAGAAAGAATGACGGGATGGAGCCAAAGCAAAAACAACACCCAGTTGTAGATGGAACTGGTGATAGAAGCAAGTAAAGTGCAATATTGCATAGGAACCTGGAATGTTAGGTTCATGAATCAAGGCAAACTGGAAGTGATCAAACATGAGATGGAAAGAGTGAACATCAACATTCTAGGAATCAGCAAACTAAGCTGAACTGAAATGGGTGAATTTAACTCAGATGGCCATTATACCTACTACTGTGGGCAGGAATCCCTTAGAAGAAATGGAGTAGCCATCACAGTCAACAAAAGAGTCCAAAATGCAGTACTTGGATGCAATCTCAAAAACAACAGAATGATCTCTGTTCGTTTCCAAGGCAAACCATTCAATATCACGGTAATCCAAGTCTATGCCCTGACCAGTAATGGTGAAGAAGCTGAAGTTGAAGAGTTCTATGAAGACCTACAAGACGCTATAGAACTAACATCCAAAAAAAGATGTCATTTTCATTATAGGGGACTGGAACGCAAAAGTAGGAAGTCAAGAAACAGCTGGAGTAACAGGCAAATTTGGCCTTGGAGTACAGAATGAAGCAGGGCAAAGGTTAATAGAGTTCTGCCAAGAGATCACACTTGTCATAGCAAACACCCTCTTCCAACAACACAAGAGAAGACTCTACACATGGACATCACCAGATGGTAAACACCAAAATCAAATTGATTATATTCTTTGCAGCCAAACATGGAGAAGCTCTATACAGTCAGCAAAAACAAACCTGGGAGCTGACTGTGGCTCAGATCATGAACTCCTTCTTGCCAAATTCAGACTTAAATTGAAGAAAGTAGGGAAAACCACTAGACCATTCAGATATGACCTAAGTCAAATCCCTTATGATTATACAGTGGAAGTGAGAAATAGATTTTAGGGACTAGATCTGATAGATAGAGTGTCTGATTAACTATGGATGGAGGTTCGTGACATTGTACAGGAGATAGGAATCAAGACCATCCCCAAGAAAAAGAAATGCAAAAAAGCAAAATGGCTGTCTGAGGAGGGCTTACAAATAGCTGTGAAAAGAAGGGAAGCAAAAAGCAAAGGAGAAAAGGAAAGATATACCCATTTAAATGCAGAGTTCCAGAGAATAGCAAGGAGAGATAAGAAAGCCTTCCTCAGTGATCAGTGCAAAGAAATAGAGGAAAACAGTAGAATGGGAAAGACTAGAGATTGCTTCAAGAAAATTAGAGATGCCAAGGGAACATTTCATGCAAAGATGGGCTCAATAAAGGACAGAAATTGTATGGAACTAACAGAAGCAGAAGATATTAAGAAGAGGTGGCAAGAATACAAAGAGGAACTGTACAAAAAAGTCTTCATGACCCAATAATCACGATGGTGTGATCACTCACCTAGAGCCAGACATCCTGGAATGTGAAGTCAAGCGGGCCATAGAAAGCATCACTATGAACAAAGCTAGTGGAGGTGATGGAATTCCAGTTGAGCTATTTCAAATCCTGAAAGATGATGCTGTGAAAGTGCTGTACTCAATATGCCAGCAAATTTGGAAAACTCAGCAGTGGCCATAGGACTGGAAAAGGTCAGTTTTCATTCCAGTCCCAAAGAAAGGCAATGCCAAAGAATGTTCAAACTACCACACATTTGCACTCATCTCACATGCTAGTAAGGTGATGCTTAAAATTCTCCAAACCAGGCTTCAACAATACATGAACCGTGAACTTCCAGATGTTCAAGCTGATTTTAGAAAAGGCAGAGGAACCAGAGATCATATTACAACATCTGATGGATCATTGAAAAAGCAAGAGAGTTCCAGAAAAACATCTATTTTTGCTTTATTGTCTATACCAAAGCCTTTGACTGTGTGGATCACAATAAACTGTGGAAAATTCTGAAAGAGATGGGAATACCAGGCCACCTGACCTGCCTCTTGAGAAACCTGTATGCAGGTCAGGAAGCAACAGTAAGAACTGGACATGGAATAACAGACTGGTTCCAAGTTGGAAAAGGAGGACATCAAGGCTGCATATTGTCACCCTGCTTATTTAACTTATATGCAGAGTGCATCATGAGAAATGCTGGGCTGGAAGGAGTACAAGCTGAAATCAAGATTGCCAGGAGAAATATCAGCCTCAGATATGCAGATGACACCACCCTTATGGCAGAAAGTGAGGAGGAACTAAAGAGCCTCTTGATGAAATTGAAAGAGGAGAGGGAAAAAGTTGGCTTTAAGCTCAACATTCAGAAAACTAAGATCATGGCATCCGGTCCCATCATTTCATGGCAAATAGATGGGGAAACAGTGGAAACAGTGGCTGACTTTATTTTTCTGGGCTCCAAAATCACTGCAGATGGTGATTGCAGCCATGAAATTAAAAGATGCTTACTCCTTGGAAGGAAAGTTTTGACCAACCTAGACAGCATATTAAAAAGCAGGGCCATTACTTTGTCAACAAAGGTCTGTCTAGTCAAGGCTGTGGTTTTTCCCAATAGTCATGTATGGATGTGAGAGTTGGACTATAAAGAAAGTTAAGTGCAGAAGAATTGATGCTTTTGAAGTGTGGTGTTGGAGAAGACTCTTGGGAGTCCCTTAGATGGCAAGGAGATCCAACCAGTCCATCCTAAAGGAGACCAGTCCTGGGTGTTCATTGGAAGGACTGATGCTGAAGCTGAAACTCCAATACTTTGGCCAGCTATTGCAAAGAGCTGACTCATTTGAAAAGACCCTGATGTTGGGAAAGATTGAGGGCAGGAGGAGAAGGGGACAACGGAGGATGAGATGGTTGGATGGCATCACCGATTCAATGGACATGGATTTGGGTAAACTCCCAGAGTTGGTGATGGACAGGGAGGCCTGGCGTGCTGCGGTTCATGGGGTCGTGAAGAGTCAGACACGACTGAGTGACTAAACTGAACTGAGAGAGTTATTGTTGTTGTTCAGTCGCTCAGTTGTGTCTGACTTTCTTTGTGACCCTATGGACTGCAGTACACCAGGCTTCTCTGTCCTTCACCATCTCCTGTGCTTGCTCAAATTCATGTCCATTGAGTCAGTGATGCCATCCAACCATCTCATCCTCTGTCACCCTTTTCTCTTCCTGCCTTCAATCTTTCCTACCGTTAGGATCTTGTCCAATAAGTTGGCTCTTTGCATCAGGTGGCCAAAGTATTGGAGGTTCAAGCTTTAGCATCAGTCCTTCCAATGAATATTCAGGATTGATTTCCTTTAGAATTGACCGGTTTGATCTCCCTGCAGCCCAAGGGACTCTCAATAGTTTTCTCCAACACCACAGTTCAAAAGCATCAATTCTTTGATGCTCTGCCTTCTTTACAGTCCACCTCTCACATCCATACATGACTACCGGAAAAACCATAGCTTTGACTAGATGGACCTTTGTTGACAAAGTAATGTCTCTGCTTTTTAATATGCTATCTACGTTTCTCATAGCTTTCTTCCAAGGAGCAAGTGTCTTTTAATTCCATGACTGCAGTCACCATCTGCAGTTATTTTGGGACCCAAGTTAACCAATGAAACCAGGATTTGAACTCAGATTTGCCAGACTCTAAAGCTTTAGTTCCAAGTGTTTGGATGTTAGATCTCACGTTCTCAAGCATAGGATTGGTTCTTCTTTTATGAACACCTCTGTATGCCCTGTTATATTTATCGTAACATACGATAATTGTCTGTGTATCTTTCTATAGCCCCCTCACTGTTATGAAAGCTGTGAGGGCAAAGATCATATCTGCATTGCTCAACATTTTATCCTGTGGACCTTGTACACAATAGTCATGTGGCAAATATTTTGTTGAAAAAAAAATGTGTCTATGATTTTAAGTCAACCTTTGCTCTCCCTCATTATGGCATATGGTGTTTTTTAAGCATTTCCAGTCAGTAGAGTCCCAAAAGTTTCATTGCAACTCTAGGTAACTGTTTTTCCTCTTCCTCTCTCTTTTAATGCTTTTGTCTCTTGTTGTTGTTTTGTTTTTATTAAAATGCTGAAGTTTCTTCTTAATCAAAACATCATGTTATATTTAATGACTTTTCTTCCTTGGAAGAAAGGACTGAGAACCAAACTCAAGAAAGTATCCCTTCTGTGCACGCTCAGTATTTGCCAGAAAGGGGCCTCCAAATATTAGTAAAACACAGACCATGTCTGCAGCAAGCGTAAGTTTTAGTGAAGAAAACTGTATATATAGAGAGTCAGCTTATAATATTACTTGCCTTATAACTCCATGTCTTCAGGAATATGAATGCCTTCATATGTTGAATACTTTGAAGACAAATAAATTAGCTTTGAAAAGCCAGTCATATTTTAAATGAATCCAGATTACATTTTAGAGGGGGAAAAGGTCAATTATAAATATCAGAAGTTGAATAAACAGATATCTAAAAGCTGAAATAAGGCAAGTGACAGAGTGTGATGACTGGATTTTTAAAAAAATAAAAATTTCTATTATACTTGCCTGCAGTACCAAATTCAAAAGGTACAAAAGGAAGCATAGTAAAGGTAAGTCTTCCCCCCTCACCTCACCCTTGTACCTTACTACCCACTTCTCTTCCTGAGGCAAATACTAATGCCATTTTCTGTAATTTTTTTTCCAGAAGGTTCTTAGTACTTAGTAAATGATTACCTGACAAAATTTATTCAAGAAAAATTGTGAAATATATCCTGTGCCCTTCTACCCCTCTCTCAGAGCCATTTTATATTTTCCCAGGTACGAAGTATTAATATATAAAGTATTCTGTCTAGGAGAAAAGCCACACAAATTCATTCTCACAAAGTGATAATGGCTTTAGTTATCCCTAACTAGAGCCTTTGCATTACTGGGGACCTCTTTAGGAAGAAGGCAACGCTTAGCACAAGGTAATAGATATCCAATGTAGAAATAAACATGAAGGCCAGGGGTGGGGGTGGGGGTGGGCTGGGGGGTGGCGGACAGGAAGGTATAATGGAAAGGTAAGCAATACATACTTGCATAGTAATTTCTATTCTATTAGGGCAGTTAGCTCTTTGCATCTACATATTTTGGTTCTGGGAGAAGGCAATGGCACCCCACTCCAGTACTCTTGCCTGGAAAATCCCATGCACAGAGAAGCCTGGTAGGCTGCAGTCCATGGGGTCGCTGAGTCAGACATGACTGAGCGACTTCACTTTCACTTTTCACTTTCATGCATTGGAGAAGGAAATGGCAACCCACTCCAGTGTTCTTGCATGGAGAATCCCAGGGATGGGGGAACCTGGTGGGCTGCTGTCTATGGGGTCGCACAGAGTCGGACACGACTGAGGTGACTTAGCAGCAGCAGCATTTTGGTCCTGGCTTCTTATTTGGTTAGGAAAAAGCATAATTATATTATTTCCAAAGGCAAGGTGAGCATTAAGATCGTGTCTAATAACCAACCAAGTTGTGTGTGTGTGTGTGTGTGTGAATAGCAAAAAATAATGTTATTATTTTTGTTGTTTGGTTGCTAAGTCATGTCTGACTCTTTGCAACCCCATAGACTATAGCTCACCAGGCTCCTCTGTCTGTGGAATTTCCCAGGCCAGAGTACTGGAGTGGGTTGCTATTTCCTTCTCCAGGGGTTCTTTCCGACCCAGGGATCGAACCTGTGTCTCCTGCAATGGCAGGCAGATTCTCTACCACTGAGCCAACAGGGAAGCCTCAGCATTATTATTAATATTAGTTCTGTTTAAAAGATAAGGGGACTGAGTCTTGGGTAACCAAGGTTAAGTAACTGATCCAAAGTCACACACAGCTAATTAGTGGCAGAATTGAACTTCTCATGAAAGTATGATCATTTTTGCTTGAAGGGCTTGTGGCCAGTTGTCGAGTTTAATGGATCATTAAATCAATATAAAACTGCTACCCGAGTTTCATTTTATACACTAACAATGTACAATATAACTTGGACATTAACTAAGTGAATCATTTTACCACTCTCCCTCCTAAAAAACTAATTTTTTTTTTCATTTTAGTTAAAAAAATAATTCATTTATATGAAACCCTCAAATTGCCTGGGCACAGTTCATGAATAATTGTGCTTTATTTACCAGCAGACTGATTGATTGCTTTTTAAAATGCACACATTTCTTCAAACTTCCGTTTAACTTCAGGTGAGAAAACTGCCCTAAGCCATAATTAGAAATTACCCAGACTCTTACCAAGCTAGAAAGTGAATGAGCTGGAGGTGACTCACATGGCAGCAGATTAACGGTTCTTGATAAATTGTCACCTCAAACTGGTTAGAACAACTGCTCCCTTTCAGGGTGTTTCTTTTCAGACTCTTTTATGTGGCCTTGGCAATAAGCTTTTGGAAATTGAACTGTTTCTTGGAAACTTGGATGCATCTAATAATGTAATCTACTCCCGTGCAGTTGATCTTGAAAGCCTTGAAAAGAAAGAACGTAATGATGAGTAGGGAGTGACATCTATTAGATACTATTAGCTGAAAATGAGCTTTCTGCAGAGATCCTTAGAATCATAAAACTAAGAAGGCAGAGATAGATCCCTTATAATTCAGATATGCTGTGAAATTGCTTTTGCATGTTTTTGAATTCTCACTGAGCTCAGATTTCTTCAAAATGAGGTATCTGGTCCATTAATGTAAACCACAACACAGAAAAATCTACTTAAGACTTTTGAACAGATTTACCTTCTACTATCTTTGCATCATAAATAAATGATTCATGAAACTCAATCTAAATTTGGAGATGTGTGTTTAGAAAATGAGTGATGGTCATTATTTACTTGACAGCGTTTGCTGTTAAAATCTGTAACCACTTCAGAAAGCCCAGCTTCCTGACTGGAGATCTGGATATGTGGTAGAGTTCATTCTCCTAATCAAGAGGTACCATAATTGAAGGTAAAATAGCTGAAATCTTAATGAGAAGAGGTTTCATTTATACCTTATACAGACTGCAGTGCATTGTTCACCCCATATAATAGATGAATCTTTATTTACTGTAACAAAATCCCTGATGTTCCATCAGAATGCTCCCCTGACCTTTGAAGTTGGCTTTCACTGTTTTCCCTAAACTGATATTAGGCATTAAATCTGTCAGAGTCCTCAGGCACATTTCATAAACAGGCACTTCTCATCCAAATGGACAGAGTAATCTCAAACAACAAATCCCATTTAAAAATGTGTGCATGTAACACCATCCTAGTTTACTATGTCATCATCAAACAATGTAATAATGTACATTGCCTTCCTAAAACTGAGTGCTGGTGGAGGGGTAGAATCACATAGAAGGAATAGATCACTGGACTTCAGATTCATCGTGTTTATGTGACCAGAGAAGTGAGCATAGCAGACTATGAAGACAGAAGTACGAATTAGTACAGGGTGGGTTAAATTTTGCCCACCAAATCAATGGGGACAAACCTGAATTAGTTTAACATAACAAATTAAAGGGAATACAACTTTTAGCCTGCTTTCATAGCTAGATGGGCTTATGGTATAAGTTGTCATTCTGATAGAGATGAGTAAGTGCATCAGTATTTTGCTTGACTTGAATATGTGTAAGTAAATCTTTGACTTCATTAAAAATGTGTTTGCCTTGAGTTCTCTGTCCTTATTTTGTTTAAGAAATATGGAAGTTTTCCATGGAAAACTTTCAGAAGTTTTCTTCAGAAACAGACTCACAGACTTAAAGAACAAACTTATGTTTACCAGGAAGAGTCAGGGGAACTGATAGTTAGGGAGTTTGAGATAAACACAGATACTCTACTATATTTAAAATGGATAAAATGTTTCTAAATGGCACAGAGAACTCTGTTCAATGTTATCTGGCAGCCTGGATGGGAGGGGAGATTGAGGGAGAATGGTTACTATATGTATGAGTCACTCTGCTGAGCATCTGAAGCTATCTCAACACTGCTAAGTAGCTATACTCCAGTATAAAATAAAAAGTTTAAAAAAAAGAAATATTGAAATTTTATTATTTATTTATAGCAGTAATGATGAGTGCCATGACTGTGTTAAAAATGACTGTGATTTTGAAGCTGAAGGCATAATAGTTGGATCGCTAGTGTATGTTTGTGCATTCAACAACTGTCTACTACACACCAGACTCAGTGTTTGATGCTGTGGAGATGTAGGTGAATTAGATACCACTGTTGCCTACAAGGACCTCACAGTCCAGCTAGGGAGGCAGACCAGTGGCAGACACTTGGAGAATAGGGTTTTGGTGCTAAGGAACCTCCAGGAGGTGGGTCTGACCCATACCAGGGCTTCTCAGACGTGATTATTGAGTTAGCAGCAACCAGAGCAAGGCAGAGAGAGGCAGTCTTCAGAGACAGAGAGCACTGTGGGATAGGATGAGGGTGATGGCACAGTGGAAATTAGTTTCACTAATGTTGAAAAGGATGCAGGATTGAGAAAAGCCTGTCTGTGCCCCCTCAGATCGAAAATTTTGATTCCCAGTTCTAAGTTCACCAGGAGAACTACTCCTTAATCATGTTTCCTGTTTGGGGCCCAGAGAGGTTTGGCTGTCTGACACACTACATTTCTAACTTGTCCTCCCATCTTTTCTTCTACCTTGTTCTCCATCAGGGTCTGGCATTCCTTCCAGGATTCCTGAATAGCACAGTTTGGGAACTATATAGTCTTACTCTCGAATGGACTAAAGTCCACTCCAAATCTGAGATTCATTTCTTGAGGTTGCTAGAATGTCATTTGGCTAAGTTGTGCTTTTTCCCCTTTGGCCCAAAATTTGCACATTAGGATATATAAAGCAAACCTGGCATCTGCCACATATAGGTATATAATATTACCCATGTCAATGGCAGGTAAGAGAGAACTCGTTCCTGTTTGCTGTTGAAATGTGTTTTTATTCACAAATCTTTCCATCTTGGCAGTAGACACCATTGAATCTCACACTAATATAAATCAAGTGTACCCAAAACTGAACATGCATTTATAATCATAGGTTGAATTTTGTAGAAGCTGCAGACAACAGCAAAGTCAGAATACAACACTGTCCTAGGTGTTGGGGCATGCTGGTTTTGATTTTTGTAGTGATAATAAGATCTAATATTCTTTCCAGCTTGGAGATGCCACACTTTCCTTTTGGAACTCAGAGTGTATTAGGGTGGAAAGTAGAGGGTGGAGAAGGGATGGGGGATAGGGAGATTATAATAATTTATATTTGTGAGATGGGATTGGGGTTTGATGAATAAACTACTGGATTTCTTTCAACTGAAAACATTAAACTTGTTCTGCTTAATTAACCAATCATTTAAACTCATGCCTTGCTAATGATGACCCATTAAGAGATGAAGTTGAATTTTCTAACTCTATGTCAAAATCTCTGCTTATTTAACCTTTTATATAGCACATTTGATAAGAAATGTTTCCCACAGAAAACTTCAAATAAAAGCCGCTGAAAGATCATATGATTCCTAGAAATCATTCCACATGATTTCTCTCATCACACATCACTGTCATCTGTGTCTACCAGCTGATGTTTCTGTGGTGAATGTGAATCAGTAGCCCAAAAAAATGGAGAGAATTGGATACAAGGTATGTCCTGTGAGGTGTGTTTTCTCTTATAACTAAACATCTTGACTTGCCCATAGCGCTTCTTTCTTATAAACCCCCCATGCATATTACTAATTTCCATTTGGTGATGAAATTTCAGTTTCATTTTCCAGATTTTATCTTTTGTCTTCCAAAAAATGCGTAGTTATTTTTCTAAGTAAACACCAAAAAAGCAAGATACTCATTTAGATGTAGCCATTCTATAATAAGCTGTGTAAAAATTAAGACTGTTGACAAGTAAGATATTGACATAATTTTTTTTAACTTGGAAATATGCTTGTGATAAACTTAGACATTTTTAGCTTGAAATGAGTCCAAAAAATTGAAGTTAGTTAAATAATCTTGGTGCAGTTACAAGGTAAAAATAGAAGAAAAATACATCTATTTTAATCTTAATTTTTTTTTTAATCAAAAGGGAACTTCCATTTTACAGGGAAAGAGAGTAACTAAAGCTTGGCTTCACTCATGTTTGCCATATAGATGTATTTTCCAATTCAAGAGTTTTATGTGCAGAAGTTTAAATCTAGTTCTTTATTTTGAGGCACTCGAACCATTTTTGCTCTTGCTTTCATATTCTCCTGTGTGCCATTTTAGTCCTTTATCAAGGGTCCTGGCTTTCTGGCCCCCCTTTCTCCAAAAAATGCACTGTTGGGAGAGGGAATGACCACAGTTAAAAAGGGCACTGAATTCTTCATTTTTCTCTGTTACTCTGTTACTATGCATCTCTAAAGCTATAGGCTCCCCTTAGTCTCCAAGCTTCCCCAAGCTTCTCCAAATGTATAAGCAGTTTAACTCTGAACAGAGCACAGCTTCAAGACAAGGCTCTTAGGACAGTGTGTGTGTGTGTGTGTGTCTTCAAATTGCTGCTATCCATCTACTATCATGAGGTCATGAAATCAATTCAGTGGGTCATGTCCAGCTCTTTTATTTTTCTTATAATAGAATCAGTAGAAAATGTCAGAGTACATGGCAACCTAGGGTCAATATTTTTTCATGAAACCTTTCCCTTTATACATTCATGTTCATGTGTATATTAGTTAGGAACATAAAATGTGTTTCTTACTCGGAGTCATGCTAAGAAAAAAGTATAAAAACCCACTATATGGCCTTTCAACCAGATTGTACCAGTCACCCTTTTATAGAAATTCTAGAGGGTCATATCTTTTGGCCCCTGGGTTCTGGGAATCATGGCCAGAATCCCGAACGCTTCTCTATACATATTGAAGCACACTGATTTCCACTTGCTTGGGTTGAATCCTTACCGGAATGGTATCCTGGCTATTTGTATTCCTGTCCATCCAACATCAACAACAGAAATCATAATTGGGGAACATCAGGAGGAAGAAGACTGTTTACTTGACTCTTTGCTGGGAGCTGATTCTATCTACCCTTCTTTGATGACATTCTAAACCAGGGATAGTTACATTGACTAAGATGAGAAAGAATAGTTTCCATCTGAACTTGCATCTTTTTTCACTTTTTGGAGAGTTGATTAGCAGGCAGCATCACTAGCCCCTTGCATTAGGAGAGGCTGTGCTCCTGCATCTTCCCACCTGCGGCGCCCAGGTGGAAGCCGAGCTCTTCATGGACCCCAGGAGACCTCAGGGCCCAGGGTCAGGATTTGGCTTTGGGTCCTCTTGGAAAGAAAACTGAAACTCAGAACAGCATTTTGTTGCTGTTGTTCAAAGAGCCCCAGAATGTGCTAAAAGTCATAATGTTTGTTCAAGTCATTCTCAGACCACTGCCAAAAGACCTACAGGGACCTTGAAAATCACTGCTTTCATCATTTTTCCCCACTTCTGCCATACTAAATGGGTAGAAATCCAGCTTTTATGAAAGAATGCCCAAAGGAAATTTAGTTTTCTTCCTCAAGTAATTCATTTCAGCATTATTTGTTGTTGATGGTGTCCACTAAATAGGAGACGCTTTGACCAATGTATAGGTTGTAGTTCATTCTGAGAAAGTGCATTTTACCGGTGAGTAATGAGGTGGTCTGTAACTACAGGGAAAAAAGTGTGAGTTTTTTTTTTCCCCATGGTAACTCCCTTTTCACAGCTGAGCAGCCTAGTACTCAGAGTAAAGTGTGCTCCCTCACACATGCTCTTTTGTCCCCTCCACCCGCCCCCCGAAAAGGAGTGCTTTGAATATTTTGCTAAGAGACATTAATGATAGAGGCAAACAGTTTGTGGCTGTGACCGGAGAAATTGTGTGTTTGTAGGGAAAGGGCTTAGAAATGTGCATCTTGGAACTATAATTACCTGAGGAAAAATGGATAGTGTGATTGTCATGTTCATGTCTGCATTTTTCTTTGTGAGCACTCAACTGGATAACTGCAGCCTCTGAGTGGTTTGAAAGAAACTGAGGATTAATATTGCTGCTAAACTGGACCCCAGAGAGAAGCTTCTTGGTGAGGGGGAGAAATGATAGGGATTTAAGTTACAACATTTTCTGGAAAGTAAAAGCAGAAAAATATACAAGATACAGCCCACTGGCCTCAGCTGGCTAAGGGCTCAATTATGATTCGATACACATTCCCTGAATGAAACACGTACCCTCGCCTGCCCTGAGGTCAGCCTAATGACTGGAAATTCCAAAAATGTAACAGCTACTGTCCCTTGGCCTGTTTAAAACACACACACACAAACACACACAGCCCCACACCCATTCTGAATCAGGTTTGGATAAATTAACACATTCTGAGTCGGGTTTGGTTAAAATCAGTTTTCTAACAATGCCTTCTCTGTAAATAATACTTCGTAGTAATGCGGGGCATCAAAAATGATTAGAGGAAAGGACTTCTATGGTGGTCCAATGGTTAAGAATCTGCCTGCCAGTGCAGGGGACACGGGTTTAATCCCTGGGATCTGGGAGGATCCCACATGCCAAGAGGCGACTAAACCAGTGGGTCACAACTACTGAGCCCATGCTCTGCAACAAGAGAAGCCACCTCAATGAGAAGCCCACACGCTGCTTGCCACAACTAGAGTCCCCCGGTTCGCCACTGCTAGAGAAAGCCCATGCATAGCAACAATGACCCAGTACAGCCAAAAATAAATAAGTAAACATATAAATAAATAATACTTTTTTTTTTTTTTTTTTAGAAAAAAGACCATTCAGTTCCCTTTAGAAAAAAATGATTAGAGGGAATCTTGAGTCACTTTATTTTGGTGGACCACTAGCCAGGAGGAATATTTTTTTAATTCTACTTTTTCACTGGGCTTTTCCAAGTCTGTGATCACCTTCTTTCCTCTTGGTTTTACTGTTCTCTGGAACTGTCAACAGAAGAGAAGGAACTTGTGCAGTTCCTGGACCTTTCCTACCCTTCTCTAGTTGGGGAGTTTCTGTAACACCATGGATTTGTCCTCATTTCCTGGACCTTGATAGTGATGTCAAATTACAAGTTTCAACTCATAAGGGGATCATAAAGTCAACCTAGTGTATCATTACCCCTTTTGTTTGTTTTTTGCAATGAACTAGAATTAATATTTCTGATAGAAATATCAGAGTGTGCGCATAAGACAGGCAGGTATTGTTTTATGTAACTTTTGTCTTCTTTTCTCACACATGCACGTATACATGTTCCCTTGTGTGTTGTGGATCCCAATGTAAAGTGTATTTCTTACTGTGGATCATTGTCATTGAAATCTACTTATTTAGGAGACCAACATGGAAAGAATACCATCACTGTGGTTTTTTTGACATTCTTCACTGTTTGCAGCAACTATAGAATTTTGGCCTGTGTCAAAGGCACTTGACTCATTGAGCAAACGGGCAGCTTGGCCTCAGGCACTTCTTTCATTACCTAACAGGAAGGTAAGGCCACTCATCTAAATGTAGCAGAGTGCATGAGATGGAGAGGAAGAGGAGAAAAGCAAACATTGGAAATATAGTGAAAAAATTAGTTGGAAAATCTTGGGCTTCTGTCAGTGAATAAGCATTTTCAGATATCAAGGACTCCCTCACATAAATGCTATAGAGTGTTTCTATACATTTAGACATGATATGTTCATTTGTAAACCAAAGTATGATGGTATATTATAGCCTAGGATGGCAGGTATTCAGAAAACACACCTCTTGTTGAAAGGGCCACATTACAGCCCTGTGCATTTTCATGCTTTCTTGACATCCGCTTCATATCTGCTGATCCTACTGTCCCTTGCTCCCCTCTGATCTGCCCAACTGTACCTTTAGCTTGCTCTACTCCCCAAATCCATTATCACTTGAGGTGCCTAATTGTTCTAGGTATATCAGTCATCTTCATCCCAGCATGATCACCTGGCACACGGAGCCTGGCATGTAGAGACACATGCCTTAAAACTGACTCAAGAAGCAGACCAACTCCTGTGACGTTCCTTGAGCTGTGCCTTCTCCTTTCCAAGTGCCTTGAGGGGTTGAAGAGGACAGCTATGGATTCAAATTGTGGTTCCACTGCTTATTAGTTGTGTGGCCTTGAGCAAGTTGAGCCTTCAATTTCATCATCTGTAAACACTGGAGTAGTTTTGATCACACTATAAGTTTGTTATGTTGATTTGATCTATTTACATATTAAAGTGCCTAGCAGTACCATTCAGGAGGAGCTCTTCTATCAGTGATTGATCAGTCCCTTTCCTCTTTGTGGTTGTCTGCTTTCCATCTTTCTAGAGAGCAGTCATTCAAGCCCCTAGGGATTGAGGCTGCACTTTTGTCTTGCTACTTTCTCTCCCTGGAAACTGGAGACCTCTGTCCCTTTGACTGTGGCCTTGCTACCTGGGACCTACCCAGACATTGAGACTGTGCCTGGGGTTGGGATTCAGGGCTCTTGTATTTTGGTCCCCTGTGTTGACTCTGCCTGAAATCTGTCAGGAGGTTGGGAAAGTAACATTAGAAACATCTGTTGAGCTTGAACCTCAGTTGTGGCTGGGCCAGTCCACTAAAGCTTGTGCTACCAAAAAGGCAAGTATAATGGCAACCCACTCCAGTATTCTTGCCTGAAAATGCCATGGACAGAAGAGGCTGGTGGACTCCTGTCCATAGGGTCACAAAGAGTTGGACACAACTTAGTAACTAAACAACAGTATGGGCCCCGGCCTTTTTTCTACCTCACTTTGGAGTGAGTTGTCATATTCAACTGAAACAAAAAGTAATACTCTTCGTATAAGTCCTCTTCATCCTTCTGATCTTCTGAATGAGTATTTCAAGAATCTCTGCTGTTAAGCTTACCATTTGAACTGGCTGCATATGGGTGTTTAGATTTGAATTCACATTTCCTTTTTTTTTTTTGGATGTGGACCTTTCTTTTTTTTTTTTTCTTTTAAAGCAGTCCCATCTGTTTACTTTGTTTTTCTTTTTCATAGCAATGTCCTTTTTTTACATTTTTATTTATTTATTTTTGGTTTTGGCTGTTGGGTCTTCGTTGCTGCTGGGGCTTTTCTTAGTTGTGGCAAGCAGGGGTTACTCACTAGTTGTGGCACATGGGCTTCTCATTGCAGTGGCTTCTCCTGTTGTGGGGCACGGGGCTCTAGGACAGGAGGGTTTCAGTAGCTGTGGCTCACAGGCTCTAGAGCACAGGCTCAATAGTTGTGGCACGTGGGCTTTGTTGCTCTGAAGCATGTGAGATCCTCCCAGATCAGGGATTGAATCCATGTCTCCTGCATTGGCAGGTAGATGCTTTACCACTGAACCACTCGGGAAACCTGTGGAAGTAGACTGTTTTAAAGTCTTTTTCAACTTGTTTATAATATTCCTTCTATTATATGTTTTTATTTTTGCACTGAGGCATGTGAGATCTTAGCTTCCCAACCAGGGATCAAACCCACACCCCCTCCATTGGAAGACGAAGTCTTGACCACTGGACTGCCAGGGAACTTCCTGAATTCACATTTCTAACATCTTTATACATTTAATATCTTTTCCATTTTTAAGAACTTCTAAAATTCTTATGTTGCAAGGTGAAATTCCACCTGGAGTTGAGTTTTGGTTCCTCTTTGCAGTTACATCATCTTGGGCAATTCACAAGTTTCAATTTCCAGTAAAATGTCTTTTTGCTGCTGCCCAAGGTTGTTGAAGATTGAAGTATGCCGAACACTGTGATGACCTTGACATATGTGATTCCACTGGTAACATTGTTATGATGAGGGATAGAGTGTACATAATGGTAGTGAAAGTGAAAGTCACTCAATCATGTCAGACTCTTTGCAACCCCATGGACTATACAGTCCATGGAATTCTCCAGGCCAGAATACTGGAGTGGGTAGCCTTTCCCTTCTCTAGAGGATCTTTCCAACCCAGGGATTGAACCCAGGTCTCCCGCACTGCAGGCAGATTTTTTTACCAGCTGAGCCACAAGGGAAGCCCAAGAATACTGGAGTGGGTAGCCTATCCCTTCTCCAAAGGACTTTCCAACCCAGGAATCAAACCAGGGGTCTCCTGCGTTGCAGGTGGATTCTTTACCAACTGAACTATCAAGGAATGGTAGTAGTAACGTTATTATTTAGGAACTAGAGATGACCAGCTTATTCTTGATGATGTCTCTGACTGAATAGATTTGACCTATGTCACTGTGACAACAATGCTCTGACAACCCTTTGGGAGAGGCCTTGATAAAAAGAGGCTACCCTTAGAAAGCTCCAGGCAACTTAAAGATCTACTCCTTGTTAGCAAGGTAAACTTGGGCACATAAGTATAGTTTTATATATATATATATATATAGTTATGTGTATATATATATATATAGTTATATATATAAGTAAAGTATATATAGTTTGGGTATAGTTTTGTCATCTGTAAAGTGTAACATGGCTTTTGTTTATTCAACAAGCAATTACTGTTAGGTGCCTGCTATATATAAAACAGATAAAGTGAACAAATATGAAACCTACCCTGATGGAACCTGCAGTCTAACTGGGGAGAAAAACGTAAAATAAATAATCACAAATATATGTGTACCTATAAACAGTGGTAAGCACCTACTGTACAGCACAGGAAACTATATTCAATATCTTATAATAGCCTATAATGGAAAAGAATCTGAAAAAAAACATACATATGTATATATACATATACACATATAACTGAATCACTTTGCTGTACATGTGAAACATTGTAAATCAACTATACTGCAATCAAGATAATAAAAAATAAATTTTAAATTAAAATGTTTTCCGAAAACTGGAAACAGGTGCAAAGGTAAAGGATGACTTTCTTCAAAAGGTTGTAAAAAGTTCATAGACCTCAGCTGAAAAGGGCCTGAATATTATTTCTTAGAATACCTCTTATTAAATGGTAGGCAATAAATGTTTGTTGATCAAATGATAAATAACTGGCCGAATATGGTATTCCCAGAGACCCTTCCCCAGGCAGTAAAGTGGTAGGTTGGTTTTAAGCAGGACCTAGAATAGAAGTCTTCAAACCTCTCTGCTTAAAAGCTGTATAGCTGGGGGCTAGAGGACAACTGCTGTGGACACAGGATTCCTCCCTGTAAACTGGGGTTATGCTACTGTCAGTCACCCTCTGTTGTGCTGAAGTTTAAATGAAATGAGTGAAAACACTCTGAAAGGATCATGGCTGTAGGTATTATGTAGTGGCTACCTCTGAACTCTAACTCCAGAACCTGGGATCATAGCCTGCCTGACCTGGAGATGGGTCCCTGGTCCCATAGTCCTCTGCAGAAGCCTTAGGACCAACTCGTTGGATCCCAGTCTGCTTGAGACAGCAGAATCTACAGTAGTGCATGGAGTGTATCTGGCTTTTTGCCCCATATTAGAAGATGCTTACTTCTTGGAAGGAAGGCTGTGACAAACCTAGACAGCATATTAAAAAGCAGAGACATGTCTTTGCTGACACAGGTCCATATAGTCAAAGCTATGGTTTTTCTAGTAGTCATGTATGGATGTGAGAGCCAGACCATAAAGCAGGCTGAACGCTGAAGAATTGATGCTTTCAAATTGTGGTGCTAGAGAAGACTCTCCAAAGTCCCTTGGACAGCAAGGAGATCAAACCAGTCAATCCTAAAGAAAATCAACCCTGAATACTCATTGGAAGGACTGATGCTGAAGCTGAAGCTCTAATACTTTGGCTATCTGATGCGAAGAGCTGACAACTCATTGGAAAAACCCTGATGCTGGGAAAGATCAAAAGCAAAAAGAAGAGGGCAGCAGAGGATGAGATGGTTGGGTGGAATCACTGATTCAATGGACATGAACTTGGACAAACTCCAGGAGATGGTGAGGGACAGATAGGCCTGGTGTGCTATAGTCCATGGGGTCACAAAGAGACATAACTTAGTGAGACTCTGTTGACACAACTAGCCAGCCACAGGTTTGATGCTACCAGGGGCTGGTACCCCATCCATTAGTGAGGACATCAAGAAGAATGAGAAACAAAGGCTTCCTTTCTGAAGACAAGTTTCAACTCAGCAGCTGCCCATCCCTCTATCTTTCATCTTTGAGGCTAACCCAAAAACTTTCCCCACCTAGCAGAATCACAGATGAGCTGGCCAGTGTCTCCAGCCACACATTTAGTCTGGGCTTGATATTTGTTGGCAGAGTTCCTCACCAAATAATTATGCAGCCCTTGGAGAACTTTGCCCTTAACTTGTATGTGCAAGAGGCATGCTTAGTAAGAGTCTGAACAGGGATCCTGGGAATGGCCCAGCTCAAGGAAGGAACCCCCCTGGCTCTTTGGAATAACAAACAAGGGTTAATTCCATCTATTCACCCACAGACTTGTTCAGTCCTCCCAGAGCTGATTCGAAGGGGGAAAATGTGTGAAAAATATGTGAAAGATAGGGACATAGATTATCACTATTCCCGAAGTAGTTGTTACCCTAACTCTGTGTCTCAGTTGGAAACACAGACCCCGGGTCAACAATACAATAATACAAGCTTCAGTACAAGTGAACTGCAACTTGCTGAATTCCTATGCACCAACGTTTTGATTGAGGGAGCAGGGATGCACATAGAATTATGTCCAGACATTGTTCTCCTTTTATTTTAGAGGAGGGAGGGTAGGATGACATGCTTGGCTTTGGGTCTCAGCATCCCTTAACCCCATAACTAAGATGCTGAACTTCTGTGATGGCTTAAACAAACTCTTGGCTCCTTACCCTCCCTCCCTCTGCAGTCTTGCTCTTGGGACCACTGCTACCCATGTCAATGTTCCTTTTTGTACAGCTCTTGATTTTATTCTTCTGGATATCCCCCGTCCCCTCTGTAGAGGACTAGAGTCCTTCCTGCCCCTGTAATCCAGCCCCCTAGGGACCTGCCTCTGACCAGTTCTGACTTGTGGACCCTGTGGTCTGTCTATCTCTACCCCATCACACATCCTCATACCTCTCAACCTTATCTCCCACTGGTTCCTGCCACCATCTTTCCAAAGATTCCACCCACCTCCCTGAACTTTCACTACCAAACATTTCTCTCCATGCGACAGGTCTAGTTTTCAGGTTCTTAGACTCCTTCCAGTGTGACCCACCTTCTCTCAGTTAATTCTTTCACAATAAACAACAGCAATAATATGGTTTATCATGTATTTATTGTGAGTCAGAAATTTAAGTCTATCATTCTCACCAGCTATCTTGGTCCTGTTCCAAGCTCTTAGAGCAGTCTGGCTATTAGCAGAGGAAATTTAAGGACCCTTTGGTCAATAGGTTAGTGGGTCAGCCTCATCATTTCTGCTGTTGGCCTCCTCTGTCATGACCTTTGCTCATTTCACATGCTGAGGTTGTACCCTGGTTTCATTAACTGATTTATATCTTGACCCCTTTTGCTGATTTTCTGCCTGGATCCCCCACTAAAGACTTCAATACTGAACTCTAGCTCTTGTGTGAGAGAATCCTTGAAACATGCCAAGACCTTAGGTACCATGGTGTTCCAGCCTTCAGGGCAAACACCAGCCTGTCTTATGCTGGGGTGAACCCATCAACCTGATCCCTTTTGCTGGAGCCTCTGGTCCCACTATGATTCTTCTTCCTTCTGCCTGGAGTTGGAACTATCCCTGGTTACTGGTCTTGCCCTGGTGGACCATTTTGCTGACTGGACATCAGATCCAATACATGCTTATATGTCTTAAAGTATTTATTAGGCGCATCTTAAGAAGAAGTTTGGTCTTTCCAGATGGCACTATTGGTAAAGAACCACCTGCCAATGCAGGAAACATAAGAGACACAGATTCAATTCCTGGGTTGGAAATATCCCCTGGAGGAGGGCATGGCAACCCTCCAGTATTCTTGCCTGGAGAATCCCATGGACAGAAGAGCTTGGCAGGCTACAGTTCATAGGGTCGCAAAGAGTCAGACACGACTAAAGTAACTAAGCACTCATGAAGAATTTTGGAGTAAAATAACTTCCCTAAGTTAGCATATATTTAATTTTTCTTTTCCCTCCTCACCTCCTATAGTAATTAGTTATCAATTAAATGCCACTTTTCTGGCTCAATTTAATAAGTAAATTTATTCTTTGAATTATCGCTAAAGTAGCTTTAGTACAATTTAGTTAACAGGCATTTTCTGGTAGAAAAGTAATGTTACTGTATTTCATTGAACAGATTAAAATGTGATTATCTCAATTGTCAAAAATGTTTTCATAGATTTCCTGTGTTTTGTAGTGTTGTTTCTTTTTTGGAGAAGAAAAATTACTCACATTATTGTAATTCCATATAGTGCAAAGCTAGAACAAAGGAAGTGATGCAAATCCTTGAACAGAAAGGTCATTTGAGTCACTGGAGTGTCCTGAACCATAATGGGAACTTAAAGCTGCTATTGATACACAGCACATTTCTTCAGATTCTGACACCACTCACTTATTATGTAGATGTTTTTCATGTGAATATTTGCTCTGAGGGAAAGCAATAGAGAGGCATTTACTTGTAAACAAAGACGGGTGATGGGAAGAGGGGAAGGAAACCTTTGTAGAAAATAAACCAGCTTCTCAGGATCTTGCACTCTTAAAAGCTCCTGCCATTCTTTATCGTTTAGAACAGAAGTGATTGAGAGAATTAAAGAACAGAATTAGCAGTGATAAAAACATGAATTCTGCCTGGTGATCCAGAATCACAACTTGGAACTAATAGACCTTGATGTTCTCACCAGAAATGATGATGAAGATGCCAACTCCTGATCATGATTGGCTGATATTTACTGTTGCACACACAGCACTGTACAAGGCCTCCATGGCTTTCTTGGGTTAATTAGAATAAGTGATGGACACAGAGGCACAGCTGGCTTGTCTGGATAATTGGATGTGAAGGAAGAGGATAGTTTCACAGAGGAGAGATCTTTCCTGTGTTTTCACTGAGGATTAGCCTGTGGATGAGGAAACTCGGAGAGTAAAGGCCACTGTAACTTTTGGTTAACATTTTGCATAATTCAGACTGACTAATCTTACAGTTTCTGGTAACTCAATTTGAATCTTTGGCAAGTTTTGATGGGGAGTTATCAAATCTGTCTCCAGGCTAAAACAAGCAATCAGTTACTGGGTCAATGATTTTTGCATTGTATTCTAGTTGTTTTAGGGCTTTTGCAAACAACAGAGACCTATCCATGGCTACTGCAAGAAACAGGAGGAGGAAAATTGGTGTGTTGTACTTACTCAAATTGAAACCACAAAATCACTCAGAACAGGGAGTCACTCTTTTTCCTCAAGCTCACTCATGTCTCTATGGATCTACTTCATTCTGTTATTTTCTCACAGCTTCATTTCCCTGTGGTTCAATGTTTACCTCATATCAGTCGGACTGAGCAGTTTCTCAATTTTAAATTCCCACATGGGGATTCTCATACCAATTTTTTGAGCCAGGCAGCCAAGTCATAGGTATATGACTAGGGATGCTAGCCTAGGGATGCTCAGTTACATCCGATTCTTTGCGACCCCATGGACTATAGACTGCAGGGCTTCTTTCTCCATTCAATTCTCCAGGCAAGAATACTCGAGTGGGTTGCCAGTTCCTTCTCCAGCCTAAGGATGGACTGGGTTTATGCCGGATGCCTAATGTTGATTCTGTCAGCTATGCCTCAGGGTCAAAGGCCAGAGCAGGTTTCTACAAAACAGCAGAGTCTGTGGACAGGGCAGAGTCCTGCATATCGATGGGCAGTGATGGTGTCTCATGTAGAGCTAGTTTCCTCCTGCTAAGAGGTGAATCTGAACACTGAACTGTTGAGGGGGAAAAAAGATGTTTTGGGTGACACCACCATCTTGGCTTTTTTTCTGTTTGAGTTTTGAAATTCTATGATGATGACCTTCTTTTCTCTTCTGTTGAAGGTGGCCCCCTACTACGTCCATTCAGTGAGAATGTTTCTCTCCTGCCCACACATAAAAATTGACATAATAAACCTACAGGAGAATGGATTCTGAGAAGAAAATGGGCAAATGGGAAGAGACAAGGAGAAGAATGGGGGAAATACTGGCTGGAAATGAGATCCTCAATTTCCACCTAGAAATGTGCTGCCTCTCCAGATGATTAGGGGTGGTGAAGGGAGGCTTGAGGAGGAGGAAGAGAGAGGGAGTTGGGGTTACAATAAGGGACACAAGAGCATGAAAGAGAGGATTTGGGATATTGGGCCTCAGAAGATGGGAATTCCACCTTGATGTCTTTGAAGTGATATTGCCAAAGGGTAGGTCAAAAGTGAACTTGGGATGGAGATGAACTGCTGAGTCAGGCTGACATTTAGCTCCTGTCTTCCCGAAAGCACTCCAGTACACAAGTTCATGAGCAATCTCCTGGGCAGTATAGCTCACCAGGAGTATTCCAACTTCTAACCAGCCCCAATTAGAGATGCTCCAGAAAGCAAACATAAGCATGTTGCAGATATTTTTATTGGGCTGAAATATTTTAGTTTACCATTCTAGCAAATGGTCAGAGTTGCAGATGACATTTAACTGTTGGGATAAATTCATCTGGCCTATTAAAACATAATGTGTCATTTTCATTGAGCACCTAACCTTTAGGGAAAAGAGAAGGACCTCTTTATTTTTTATGTATCTTCATTTGCTTCTAACATTAACCATCCCTCCTAATTTGTTGTCCTATGATCTGGCCTGCAAAAGCAACCTATGTCAGTCTTCCTAATATTTGGTCTTAGGCACAGTTCTTCCATTGCACAAATTAGTCTGTTACCCTTCTTCATTGAAAATTAAAGAAGGGCCTGCCTGTTGAACTCTTAAATTCATCCTATTAACCCTATCTCAGATGCCCCTCTTCCTTGAAGCAATGCTAGAGTTATGTGTCCCCTGTTTGGTTAGTACAAACTGCTCTCTATTGCAATTACTTAATTACATGAAGATCTCCCTTACTAATCTGTGAACTCCTTTCCTACATCACCTGTGGCTTTTTCACTTCTGAGCTTCCAGTACTGAGCACAGTGAATGATGCACTGTGTTCAGTGTTCAGTCCAGTTCAGTCACTCAGTCATGTCCGACTCTGCGACCCCATGAACCGCAGCACACCAGGCCTCCCTGTCCATCACCAACTCCTGGAGTTCATCCAAACCCATGTCCATTGAGTCGGTGATGCCATCCAACCATCTCATTCTCTGTCATCCCCTTCTCCTCCTGCCCTCAATCTTTCCCAGCATCAGGGTCTTTTCTAATGAGTCAGCTCTTCACATCAGGTGGCCAAAGTATTGGAGTTTCAACTTCAACATCAGTCCTTCCAATGAGCACCCAGGACTTATCTCCTTTTTAGGATGGACTGGTTGGATCTCCTTGCAGTCCAAGGGACTCTCAAGTGTCTTCTCCAACACCACAGTTCAAAAGCATTAGTTCTTCTGTGCTCAGCTTTCTTTATAGTTCAACTCTCAAATCCATACATGACCACTGGAAAAACCATAGCCTTGACTAGATGGACCTTTGTTGGTAAAGTAATGTCTCTGCTTTTTAATATGCTGTCTAGGTCGGTCATAACATTCCTTCCAAGGAGTAAACGTCTTTTAATTTCATGGCTGCAATCACCATCTGCAGTGATTTTGCAGCCCAGAAAAATAAAGTCAGCCACTGTTTCCACTATTTCCCCATCTATCTGCCATGAAGTGATGGGACTGGATGCCATGATCTTAGTTTTCTGAATGCTGAACTTTAAGCCAACTTTTTCACTCTCCTCTTTCACTTTCATCAAGAGGCTCTTTAGTTCTTCTTCACTTTCTGCCACAAGGGTGGTGTCATCTGCATATCTGAGGTTACTGATACTTCTCCCAGCAATCTTGATTCCTTTTTGTGCTTCTTCCAGCCCAGCATTTCTCATGATGTACTCTGCATATAAGTTTAATAAGCAGGGTGACAATACACAGCCTTGATGTACTCCTTTTCCTATTTGGAACCAGTCTGTTGTTCCATGTCCAGTTCTAACTGTTGCTTCCTGACCTACATACAGGTTTCTCAAGAGGCAGGTCAGGTGACCTGGTATGCCCATCTCTTTCAGAATTTTCCACAGTTTATTGTGATCCACACAGTCAAAGGCTTTGGCATAGTCAATAAAGCAGAAATAGATGTTTTTCTGGAACTAGTGAATGTCAATTGAATGGAGTCAACTGTGTCTAATATGGTTTAGCATTCACAATATTATCAGGGCCCACTATTGTAGGGGGCAATTTTGGTGAAGCAGGAAGAGTTGGAGTTAGGACACTTCTGTTCAAGTCACAGATCTGGTCACTGTCTCCCTGAGCTTTGGTTTCCTCCTATGCAAAATAGAAAAAAAGGATTTTTGCTACTCAAGGCTTTTGTGAAAATGAAATGAAAAACAAATGTGGAAAGTCTTTGTAATGTTAAAGTGAAAGTGAATTCGCTCAGTCGTGTCTGACTCTTTGGGACCCCGTGGAGTGTAGCCGCCAGACTCCTCTGTCCATGGGATTCTCCAAGCAAGAATACTGGAGTGGGTTGCCATTTCCTTTGCTACACATAAGCAAGATTTCCTCAAAATCTGTTTTGGAAATTCATTAAATAATCTTCCTTAGATGTGCATGCTCCAAGATAGATCTTTCTTCTGTGGCTCTGCAGCAAACATATCATAGAGTTGAAAGCTATGCTGTTATAAGAATAATAAACAGGAAACATCTAATATAATGCCTAGCATACAGTCATCACTCAAAAAATGAAAGCTGCTGTTACTTTTATTTCTACTACTGTTATTAGGTTAATGTAGCGTTTCCTCAGCTGGCTCAAAGGAAAGCAGTTGAGTGATCTGAGAAAGGAGAAAGGTAGTGGATCTGCAGTCTTCATATGGTTCCGTAACCCTCCATCCTTAACAAGCCGCTGATTGCTTGTCTCTTTTCTCTGTACACTCATCTTGTGCTGAAGGATTACTCTGAGCTCAGAGAAGAGGAGCTATAAAAACCCAGGTGAGTGTTGCTGTCCTCTTGAGCACGTACTTAATTCTCTTATTATCTGTATCTGTCAGACAGTGGAGCCTCTACTAAGGATGATGAGGCTATAAAAATATCTGCATTTATCTGCAAGGCTGATACACTACCTTATTTGGAAGTTAAGGTGGAGACAAACCATTCAAGTTGATGCCATTGAGCCTTGTTAATTTGTGAAAGGGTTTTGTATTCGCCATCCCCCACCCCACCTTTTTAACCATTCTTTATTTTCCAATCCTGCTTTTTGTTGGCTTCAAATATGCTCACAAGAGTCCTGCCAGCTTTAGTTGGAAGGAATATATATTTCCAAGCTTAGTTGGACATCAGTTGTTTTTGGGCCCTGCCCAGACTTTTGACAGAGAAGGTAGTGTTAAAGGGGCTGATGGTGTCTAGACAGTAAAATCAGAAACTGTGTAATTTATGTTGTATTACAGACATTCACTTCCCGGATTGGAAAAGGAAAACTAGTTTTTATCTAAGGAAGTTACATTAAAAACCAAAGCTTCTGGGTATTTCTGACCTATGAAAAGTTACAGCTTGCATAGTTTTTCATAACATTCTCCAACTCCTTTAAAAACAAGAATTATTGAGAGTGTTACATGAGAATAGACTTCCAAGTTTCAGGGCACAATTCATAGAATCATATATAGTGATCTTTCCAGCTATTCACCTCTGGTTAGACCCCTGTAAGCTTACAATGTAGTTTGATTATTGCACACCAGTTTCAGAGGGATATTGGGAAGTTGGAGAGGAGTATAGCAAAAGAGGATAGAGTTGTTTGGGACTATAAAGAGGATTGACAGTCTGACTCAGGGATCCAAAAAAAAAAATTGGACTTTGCCTTAAAGAAAAAGCCTGCTCTTAGTTATGAAAAAGTTGTAGTAAAAATTTTAAATGCCTCAATCATACCACAGTATTTTGTGTTTCTTTTTAGGTTGCTTGGGCTTCCCTGATAGCTCAGTTGGTAAAGAATCCGCCTGCAATGTGGGAGACCTGGGTTCGTTCCCTGGATTGGGAAGATCCCCTGGAGAAGGGAAGGGCTACCCACTCCAGTATTCTGGCCTGGAGAATTCCATGGATGAGTCCTTGGGGTCGCAAAGAGTCAGACACGACTGAGCGACTTTCACTTTCACTAATGCTCGTAAACATCAGATATTCAGTATTCATTACTGTGGAAAATACTAGAAAGACAGAATCTTAATAAGCTAGGCAAATTTATAACTTTTGGCTTACTTTGACTTGGATAATCACCCAGGGCTTCAATTAAAGCTCTATGTTTCTTTCAGAAAAGTGTAAATGCCTCTGTGGAGAGCTATGAGACATTATATCAAAGACTACTCTCTGAACTGTTTTAGAATACATGCATTTAAAATGCTGTAGTCATTAGTTTATGGCAAACTGTTTCTAATCATTCTTTGAAAAGTTATTAATAGCTCTTAAAGTAGGAAAATTAGTCATCAAACTTCATTCATTACCGAGGAATTATTTTATATTCTCTTCAGATCGTAGGATGCTCTACTAGGTTTAATTTCAGTTCAGTAGTTTTCACTAGATTGTACCTATGTCTTAATAAGGCACTCAACAAATCTGGTTGAACTGTGTGTTGAGCTGTTTCTAAATCTTACATGGAAAGCACTTTTTAGTATATAGTAGCTAAACAATTAAAATTACTTTAAAGGGAAGATAATTTCAGAAACACTCATTATATTATATTAATATTAGATATTAGAAAATAGAGAAGAGTTAATGTATTGGATTGGCCAAAATGTTCATTTGGGTTTTTCTGGAAGATGTTATGGGAGAACCTGAATGAACTTTTTGGTCAACCCAATATAATGTATTGATTGCTAAATATTCATGATATGTATAACATTCAGAACTCTTTGTAGCAGCCAGTGAACGTGGAGGGGCTTCCCTGGAGGCTCAGATGGTAAAGAATCTGCTTGCAATGCAGGAGACTCAGGTTCCATCCCTGGGTCAGGAAATTTCCTGGAGAAGGGAATGGCTACTCACTCCAGTGTTCTTGCCTGGAGAATTCCATGGACAGAGGACTATTGACTGCTATATACTCATGATGTGTATAACATGCAGAACTCTTTTATAGCAGCCAGAGATAGTGAAAAAGCCTTTTCCACAGCACTATAGCCCTTTCACAGAAAGACCTGGAGATCAGAATTTCATCACATCCCTGGGAAGCTGAAGATACTTGTTCAACATGTCATCCCAGTTTGGGATGTTTAGATTGTTGATTTCCCAGGATGATAGTCTCCATCCCTCTATAGTTGCCACAGGTTTAGCACAATGCTGGGAATGTAAAGGATATACTGAGAAATTCTTAATTAATTGGGAAATTGTCTGTATAGAAGAATGCTTTGGTAACTAACATAAGCTGAAATAGTATCTCTCCACTGCTAGCTATGGTAGAATGCAACAATGGGAAAACTGAAAAAATAACAATAATAATGGTCACCATTAATTAATGATAATAATAATCACCATTAAGCACTTACTGTCAGCTCACTTAATTTTTCCAATAGCTGTATGAATTATCACAATCTTGTCACAGTGATAGTATTATCACAGTCTTCCAGATGGGCAAATTTAAATTCAGATAAGTAAAGTAATTTGACTAAGATCACAGACCTAGTAAATACCAGAGTTTTAAGATTCATATTTAGACTATCCTGAGTCCTAAACCATCCTCATTTTTAATTGAAATATAGTTGACATACAGTATCAGGTTAGTTTCAGGTGTCCTGCATAGTGATTTGACATTTGCATATATTATGAAATGATCACAGCAATAAGTGTAGTAACCATCTGTCCCTACACAGTTATTGCAATACTATTGACCATGTTCCTTATGCTACATATTATATCTTTGTGACTTATTTTATAACTAGATGTTTGTACCTCTTAATTTCATTCACCTATTTCAGCTGTACCACACATACCCCTCCCCGCTGGCAACCATCCATTTGCTCTCTGTATCTATGAACTAGTATTCGTTTTGTTTTATTTATTTTTAGATTCCCCATACAAGCAAGATCATATGGTATTTGTCTTTCTCTATCTACTTATTTCACTTAGTATAATACTTTCTAAATCTATCCATGTTATTGCATATGGCAAGATTTCCTTCTTATATGTCTAATCCATTATGATTATATATTTATGTATATGTATCATATCGTCTTTATACATTCATCTATCAATGGACACTTAAGTTGCTTCTATATCTTGGCTATTATAAATAATATTTCAGTGAGTGTTGGTGTGCATATTACTTTTTTTATTAGTATTTTTGTTTTATTCAGGTAAATACCTAGAAATGAAATTGCTGGTCACATGACAGTTCTATTTTTAATTTTTTGAGGGAAATCTATACTCTTTTCTATAATACCACTAGCAATCCCACTAACAGTGCTCAAGAGTTCCCTTTTCTCCACAGTCAACAACACTTGTTATTTTTTTGTCTTTTGATGATAGCCATTCTGACAGGTGTGAGTTAGTATCTCATTGTGGTTTTGATTTTCATTTTCTTATGATTAGTGAGTAATGTTGAGCATCTTTTCATGGGCCTGTTGGCTGTTTCTTTTTTAGAAAAATGTCTGTTCAGGTCTTCTGCCTGTTTTTTAATCAGATCGTTTGTTTTGGTGTTGAATTGTATGGGTTCTTTGTATATTTCGGATATTAACCCTTTATTAGATATATCAATTGCAATATATCATCTTCTCCCATTCAGGAGGCTGTTTTCATTTTGTTGATAGTCTCCTTCACTGTGTAAAAGCTTTTGATGTGGCTGGGTTGTTAAAATCCCCTTCTATTACTGTATTACTGCAAATTTCTCCCTTTATGTTTGTTAATAGTTGCCTCAGTAATTTTGCTATGAATTCCTTCTAGTGTATTATTCATCTGTTTGTTTGTTATTCTAGGTCTTTGGTAAACATTTCTTGCATCTTCTCAATCTTTACCTCCATTCTTTTCCTGAGATCCAGTATCATCTTCACCATTGTTATTCTGAATTCTTTTTCTGGTAGGTTGTGTATCTCTATTTAGTTGTTTTTTGGGGTTTTATCTTGTCCCTTCATCTGGGACATAACTCTCTGCTTTTCCATGGTGATTAACTTTCTGTAACATGGTTTTTGTTTTAGCCTCTCTGAGACTGTGCTTCTTCTTGCTTCTGTTTGCCCTCTGATGGCTGAGGCTACAAGGCTTGCATAAGCTTTTTAATGGGAGGGACTGACCATGGGAAAAACTGGGTCTTACTCTGGTAGGCAGGGCCTTACTCAGTAGAACTTTAATCCAATTATCTGCTGGTGGGTGGGGTTGCACTTCCTCCCTGGTAGTTGTTTGGCCTGAGGCAGCCCTTGGGTCAACAGACTCTATGCTAGGGTTAATGGTGAACTTCAAGGTTTATAGGAAGTTCTACATTATTTATAATATACACTTGTGCTTAACACCAAGTCCAGACCCAGAAAGGGTTCAACAGGATGGACTAACCCGTTCTATAAGCAGGACCAGAGATTCTCTATTAATTTTCTAACGGAACTCTTTAAAAAACAAAGAAGTTTCTGTTAGTGGAGTAAAAGAAAGATGTAAATAGTGCTGCAGTGAATATTGGGGTGAAAGTGAAAGTCATTCAGTTGTATTCGACTTTTTGTGACCCCATGGATTATACAGTTCACTGCATTCTCCAGGCCAGAATACTGAAATGGGTAGCCTTTCCCTTCTCCAGGGGATCTTCCCAACCCAGGGACTGAACCCAGGTCTCCCTCATTGCAGGCGGATTCTTTACCAGCTGAGCCACAAGGGAAGCCCGAGAATACTGGAGTGGGTAGCCTATCCCTTCTCCAGTGGATCTTCCCAACCCAGGAATCCAACTGGGGTCTCCTGCATTGAAGGCAGATTCTTTACCAACAGAGCTATCAGGGAAGCCTAACATTGGGGTATGTGTATCTTTTTCAACTATGGTTTCCTCAGGGTATATGCCCAGTAGTATGATTGTTGGGTCATATGATAGTTTTATTCCTAGTTTTTTAAGGAATCTCCGTAACTGTTCTCCATAGTGGCTATATCAATTTACATTCCCACCAACAATACAAGAGAGTTCCCTTTTCTCCACACCCTCTCTATAAAATTGTTTATATTTTCTAACTCTTTATTCAAATTCTCACTGTTTTCACCCATTCTTCTCTCAAGTTTGTTGAGCATCCTTATGATCATTACTTTGAACTCTTTATCAGTTAGATTGCTATCTCTACTTTGTTTAATTCTTCTTCTGAGGTTTTTGTCTTGTTCCTTCATTTGGAACATTTTTGCTGAATTCTCTTTATTTCTATGCATTAGATGGGTCAGTTGGGTTTTGCAATCTTGGAGAAGTAACCTTACATAGGAAACATCCTGTGGATCCCAGCAGCACACTCCCCTCTGATCACCAGAGCTATATGCTCTAGGAGTGCTCCCTATGTGGACTGTGTGCAGCCTTCTGTTGCGGTAGGGCAGACTCCTGAGGGCGCACTGGTAGGGGGGCTGGCCCTGGCTGGGTGGGCTGTGAAGCCACGCCTCATATGGTGGTGGCAGGCCCATCGCAGGACAATGTAGCCTTCCTGTGTGGTTGGCTGTGTGACCCATGGGTGCGTGGGGCTGCTGTTGGTGAGCTGGTGAGTGGGGTTGAGTCCCTGCATGCCTGTCTGCATGGGCCAAGAAGGCTTGAGCCTGGATCCTCAGGCTGCTGGCAAGGCCCTGGGGATGGGGGACCGCAAAGCACATCGTATTAATTATCATCATGTTAGAGAGTTTTTATTATACCTTCACCACTAATTTCTCCTAAGAAGTTTTATTTTGACATACCCTAGTCTGCTAAACAGAGCTCTCTGGGTATCCATATCATACCTTGAAAACTAAGGACCCTTTGAAAATAGATCTTCCCCATTATCATTGTGATTTTTGTTCTGGTTATTTAATGCTGCCTAACAAATTTCCCGAAACTTTGTGGCTTAAAGCAATGACAGAATTTAATTTGCTTATGAATTTGCAATTTGGTCAGGACTTAGTGGAGTTAGTTCATCTCTGCTTGGCTTGGTGTCAGCTGGGGTGACTCAAAGAGGAACAGAATATTTACATTTCTGGTAAGTGGTGTGGGAAAGAAAGAACTGGGAGCTGTTACAGCTAAGGCTTCAAGGCCTCTCTCTCCCACTTTATGTGGATTTGCCAGTGGTCTTTCCAGTATGGTAGACTTGCTGGGTGGCTCAGCTGGTAAAGAATCCGCCTGCAATGTGGGAGATCTGGGTTCAGTCCCTGGGTTGGGAAGATCCCCTGGAAAAGGGAACAGCTACCCACTCCAGTATTCTGGCCTGAAGAATTCCATGGACTATACAGTCCATGGGGTTGCAAAAAGTCGGACACGACTCAACGACTTTCACTTTTCTCCAGTATGGTGGCATCAGAGTTGTCAGGCTTCCTACATGTTAGCTCAGAGTACTCAGGAGACAGAGGCATAGTAAGAGAGGGAGAGGGGGTCAGGAGAGACTGAGGGAGCAAGAGAGCACATACATACCAGGTGGATACCCCATTGCCCTTTCGACCTAGTCTCAGAAATCTTGCATCATCACAGTTTTTTTTTCCTAGAAGCAAGCCAATAAAGCATACACATATTCAAAGGAAGAGGAATTAGTTTTTACCATTTGTTGGAAGAATGTCAAAGTTATGTGAATTTGTTTTAAAACACCATGGTACCATGACTCTACCATGAGTTGCTCTTCTGCTGTCTCAACATGAGGCAATAGGGCTGGCCCTGGGCAGAAATGTGAAAGAAGTATGAGTTATCAACAACATCCATCACTTCTCAGTTGTGGCCCTCACCTCTTCCAGGGCCTCTCTTCTCACTGGTAATGGCCATGTGTGTCTGTGGAACTTCTCTGCTTTCCCAAACTCAGAAATTTCCACCTCCCCTGCTCTACACCCCTCCTTACCTCCACCATTAATACTCATCTAGACGATTAATTCAGCCAGGACGGTGAAGCCTAGAGACGCTAGGCGCCATTACCAATGCAGCCCGCAGAGCTCTTGCAGCTTCAGTCCACCTAGTACCCGAGCCAACTCTGACCAAGGCTCACAGCGCACCAGTGTTGCCACAGCACACATTTTCATGAGATACACATTATTGCTTTCTCATCTTTTGCATTAATGATAACCCACAGCTTTCTCAGGATATTTCTACCAAAACCTTCATTGTCCACTTTAGTATATCACACTCTTGTGTTCTCTGAAATATTAAATCAAGATGAGTGGCATAAATGGAAGCTATTAGCTTTCATATGGCAAGCCATTTCTTTGATGGCACAGAAAAGAGGTGGGTTTGCCTTTCTAGGAAAAAACAGTAGTTACAGGGACAGAGCAGGATTTTTCTTCTTTGGCTCCTTTGATGATTTTGATATGCTAGAAAATAAAATATAGTACCTCAGGATTTTCATAAGTCTTGCTGCATATATTTTTCTCAAGTTTGTGAAAATTCATTTTTAGTAAATAAAAGTACTAAAAACTTCTTAGAGCTTTGGAGAATAATAGGGATTACCTTTTTTTTTTTTTTTTTACTATTAAAAGAAATTATTGTACAGTTGTCCCTTGGTATCCTTGAGGGATCCCTTGAGATACTAAAATCCATGGGTGCTCTAAGTTCCTTATATAAAATGGAATAGAATTTGTATATAACCTACTTACGTGCATCCTCCCTTGTACTTCGCATCATCTCTAGATTACTTATAATACCTAATACAATGTAAATGCTATGAAAATAGTTGTAAATACAATGTAAGTGTTAGATAAATGGGCTTCCCTAGTGACTCAGATGGTAAAGAATCTGCCTACAATGCAGGTGACCCAGGTTTGATCCCTAGGTCAGGAAGATGCCCTGGAGAGGGGAATGGCTACCCACTCTGGTATATAAATAATTGCTGGTTCACAGCAAATTCAGGATTTGCTTTTTGAAACTTTCTGGAACTTAAAGAATTTTTTTTGATTCTCAGTTAATTGAATCTGCAAATGCAGAACACACCAATACAGAGGGGCAGCTATAGTTCTGTCAGAAATTCCTTCTGTTGTATTTCCCAAACATATTTTCATTGTGTTCTCAAAGCTGAAATAACCTGTAGGGTTTATGTTGTGAGGGCCAGTGACTCTGTACCTTGTTTTTAATCATCTTACGAATTATATAGTGGTCTGTGAAGACACTACTCAAGTCCATTTTCTGATTTTAAAATATGGCATTTGATTTGAGGAGGGGTAACATGGCCCTTTGGGCTTTGACCTAACTCTTGATTCTTAATCATTTCATATGTCAGCAGTGGGTCTTAGGCTATTGAATTCTAGTTCCAAAGGTGGCTGTCGCCAATCTGCTATTCAGGAGGATGCAATACCTTGTACCAGGGATCCTGGTATGTTACTGCAATGCCCGATTACTATAAGGCTGAGTTCAGAAACAAGTGACTGTCATTATCACTATGGCCATTTAGTGAGTATTTACTGTGTGACAGGATCTTGAGTTTTTTTTATCTCATGAAATCCTCTGAGGTAGATGTTAATATCCACATTTGACAAGCAGCAAAACTAAGCCCCCAAGAGATTAAATAATTTGCCCAAGATTACCTACTAATACATGTTGAAAACCCGCTTCTAAACTGGACTTTCTGACTCCCCAACCCTTGCTGTTAGCCCAGTGTACTCTACTACAACTATTAATAATTACTAATTCTCTGTTCTTTTACCACCTCCCCCTACCTAATCATGATGCAGACAGCTCCCAGTTGCTAAAGGATGCTCTTTCTTTCCAGTGATATTGCTATAAATAAATCCTTTTTCTCATGCACTGTGAGATAACATGTATAGTAAGAAGAAAATCCAAATAAAATTCTGAGAGTTTGCAGAGTTTCTATTTGCCCGAGAGACAAATAAGCCTCATAGGATTCAGTGACATTGTGTTGCCACATAATGTATATCTTTTTATAATTGAATTGAACTCATGAGAAGCATTGGAATTGATAGTCAGCCTTGGATTCAGACTGTGAAGCAAGGAAGGACCCAGTCTGCTTCCCACTGCACTGTGTTAATTGGACTATTAGATGAGCAAGCCTGGAGGAGACTTGTGCAGATGTCAATGAGTTGATAAGCTATAAGAAACTGAAAGTAACTCTAGTAAAAGGAATAATGCTAAGCAAGAAGTACCTTTAAAAATTGGGAATCTGGAGGGTACATTGTGCTTCTTCCAACTCTCACAGAAGTGGCTGAAGAAAGAAATGATGGAGCAGAGACTCCCAGATTGGTACCCACATTGAAACAGTGAAAATCAGGATTCAGAGCCTCATCAACTGACTCTAAAGTCAGTGGCAGTGAGATGAGTTTGCCCTACGAAAGTTCATGATAGTGAGGGTCTGATGACAATTCCCTTTTTAACTTCAGCTTGTGTTGTCACCTAGCCAACTCTTATGATAAAAGTTCTATATGAGGTCAATGTGCTAGGCAGTGCACCATAGTCTACTAGGATTGAAAGTGGGAAGAAGAATAAACAGACAGCTATAACAGTGATAAGAGCTGTAACTGAGAGAAACATCACACTTGTCTAAAGTAGGTAGGTCTAGGAGGACTTACCATAAATGCTGTCATCTGAGACAAGCATTCATTTATTTTTAAAGATATTTTTATTACTTTCAGATATGTACGTGCTTATATACATTTGTCCAGAAAAATGAAAACTTTGAAAACTTATATAGTACTATGGTGAATAAGAGTAAGTGGCGACAGTAAATATCCTTGCTTTGTTCCTGATCTAAGAAAGAGTTTAGTCTGTCACCACTAAGTTTAAAATTATCTGTAAGATTTTTATAGATAATGTTTACCAAGTTGAAAAAGTTCTCCTCTATTCTTATGTTTTTGAGTGTTTTTTTTTATCATGAGTGTTGATTTTTTAATGCTTTTCTGAATCTATTGATATGGTAGTGTGATTTTTCTTTTTAAACCTGTTATATGGTAGATTGTGTTATTTATTCTTAACATATTGAACCAGCCAACTTGATTATAGTATACAATTCTTTTCATCTATTTCTGAATTCTATTTGGTAATATCAGTTATGGATGTATGTGTCTCTATTTATGAGGGATATAGGTCTGTGGTTTTCTGTGTGTATGAGTGTGCATGCATGTGTATGTGTGCTGTCTTTGTCTGATTTTGGTACTAGGATAATCCTAGCTTAATAAAATGAATTGGAAAATAAATAAATAAAATAAATTGGAAAATGTTCCATCATCTTCTTTTTCTGGAAGAGATTGTATAAAATTGGTGTTAAATCTAATTTTTGCCAGAACTTTCCAGGGAAACCATCTGAGTCAGGAGAGTTTTGTTTTTTACTGAAGTTTTAAAATTATCAGTTGAATTTTCTTAATAGTTGTAGGACTACTCAGATGATCAGTTTCATCTTGTATGAGTTGTGGTAGTTTGTGTTCTCCAAGGGACTGACTGTTTCAACCTAAGCTGTTAAATTTATGAGTGTACAGTTGTTTGTAGTATTCCCTTATTATTCCTTATATGTCCTCAGGGTCTGTAGTAGTATCCCCCATTTCATTCTTGATATTGGTAATCTGTGTCTTTTCTCTTTTTTGGTCAGTCTTACTAGAGGATTGTCAATTTTATTGATCTTTTCAAAGATCCAGCTTCTTGTAACGTTCATTTTCTCTGTTGCTTTTTCTGTTTCAATGTCATTGATTTCTGTTTTTATCATTTTCTTCCTTCTACTTGCTTTGATCTCATGGGGCTTTTGCTCTTATTCTGTGTTCTTGAGGTGAAAGCTTAGATTATTTATTTGTGGCTTTTCCTCTTTTTCAATCTAAGCTTTTTAATGCTATAATTTTCCTTCTTAGCACTACTTTAGCTGTGTTCTAAAATTTTTGATATTTTTATTTTCATTCATTTCTCTGTGTTTTTCCATTTCCCTGAGAAGTCCCTTTAACTCAGTGACTACTTAGAAGTATGTTGTTTGGTGTCCAGGTATTTGAAGCTTTTCCTGTTACCGTTCTATTATTAATTTCAGATTTGATTCCATTGTGATGAGGTTTGTTTTACGGCCCAGGACATACTGAGTTAAACGTGTTTTTGTATGTGTTATGTGGGCACTTGAAAAGAATGTGTATTTTGCTGTTGTTGGATGTTCTATAAATATCGATCAAATGCTGTTGGTTGATGGTATTGTTGAGTTCTTTTGTGTCCATCCTGATTTTATATGTACTTGTTCTACCAGTCACTGAGAAGAAGGGAGTTTAAATCTCCAATCATATTTGTTGATTTGTAAGCGTATTGCTGTTCATCCTGCTGACTATGCCCGTTGTATTGCTGATCCTGCTCACAGCGCTGATTATCTTGTTGTTCACACTGTTCGCTGAACCCAGGGTAGACAAGGCGCAAGCTAAGAGGCTGGAAGAAGATGGGAGGAGCCGTAGGAACTGCAGACACATTTATTCCCCCCCGGAAGGAAATGGCAACCCATTCCAGTACTCTTGCCTGGAAAATTCCATGCACTGAGGAGCCTGGTAGGCTACAGTCCATGGGGTCGCAAAGAGTCGGACACGACTGAGCGACTTCACAGACACAGGCTGGAGCAGCAGCCATAATAGAGCCTCTCTCCTGGTTGATGCAGTAGCCATAACATAACCATAACATAACCTCATATAACATAATCATGAGGCCACTCCAATGTAGCCCCAGTGCAGCGGCAGCCAGGGCTTTCATGGTGAAACTCATACAGGCGTACCTCACAAAGCAGCCAGTGACCAAGCAAGTACCGCCGGACGCGCACGTGCAGTGCTATAAGTGAGCTCCGCTGTTACATAACTACGCAAAGTTATTGTTTACAGAACATGCGGCAAGAGGGCAGCGAGAACTTGGGGCAGGACCCTGAATGGCGCCATCTTGTTAATTTCCCCAAGGTCGCTTTCCCTTTATAATTTTTCTTCACGTATTTTACAGCTCTGTGGGTTGGTGCTTAATTATTTAGGATTGCTAGGATTGCTAGGTCTCCCTGGTGGATTGTCCCTTTTAGCATTTTGTAATGTCTCTCGTGCCCTCTGGTAGCTATCATTGCTCTGAAGGCTATCTGACATTAATATAACTACTCCTGTTTTGTTTTGACTAAGGTTTCCATGCTACATTTTGTATCATCTATTTCCATTCTACCTATGTCGTTATGTTTGATGTGAGTTTTTTGTTGGAATATAAAATTCTGTTAGATTTTTTAACCACTTCGATCTCTGAGTTTTAACTGATGTATTTAGATCACTTGTGGTTAATGTAATTATTTATATTTTAGCACTAAGTCCAAAATCACTGCAGATGGTGATTGTAGCCATGAAATTAAAAGACGCTTGCTCCTTGGGAGAAAAGCTATGACAAACCTAGACAGCATATTAAAAAGCAGAGACATTACTTTGCCAACAAAGATCCATATAGTCAAAGCTATGGTTTTTCCAGTAGTCATGTGTGGATGTGAGAGTTGAACCGTAAAGAAGGCTGAGCCCCAAAGAATTGATGCTTTTGAACTGTAGTGTTGGAGAAGGCTCTTGAGAGTCCCTTGAACTGCAAGGAGATCAAACCAGTCCATCCTAAAGGAAATCAGTCCTGAATATTCATTGGAAGGACTGATGGTGAAGCTGAAACTCTAATACTTTGGCCACCTGATGGGAAGAACTGACTCATTGGAAAAGACCTTGATGCTGGGAAAGATTGAAGGCAGGAGAAGGGGATGACAGAGGATGAGATAGTTGGATGGCATCACTGACTTGATGGATGAGTTTGAGCAAGTTCCGGGAGATGATGAAGGACAGGGAAGCCTCGTGTGTGGCAGTCCATGGGATCACGAAGAGTCGGACACAACTGAGCAACTGAACAGCAAAGAGCTAAGTCAACCATTTTTGTTTTCTGTATGTTGTATTTTTCATATCTCTGCTTTATTCTTCTAACCTTCCTGTGGATTATTTGAACAGTTTTTAGAATTTTAAGAGTATATCTCTTTGTACAACTTATTTAGTGATTGCTCTAGGTGTACTGCATATACATAACTTATCAATTTGAGACATTTTATCAGTTTGAGCGAAGTATCAAAACCTTACCTTCCTTTACTTCCCTTTACCCTCTTTCATTCTAATTGTCTTGAATATTTCCTACACCTACATTTGGAATCACATCAGACAGTCTTATAATTCTTGCTTCAAATGTGAAGCATTATTTAGAAAACTCAAGAGGAAACTGGCATTGAATTATTTATATTTTTAATTGCCTGTTGCTCTTCTTTCCTAATGTTCTAAGCTTTCTTCTTTTATTTTTCCTGTCTGTTAAGAGAACTTTCTTTAGCCATATTTAAAGGTAAGCCTACCAGTGTCAAACTCCCATAGTTTTCATTAATCTGAGAATGTCTTGAATTTCCCTTCATTTATGAAGAATATTTTCATTGATATAGGATGTTGGATTGATGATTCTTTTTTTTGGAGGGGCAGTGTTATTTGAAAAATGTGCTACATCCTTCTAGCCTTCATCAGTTCAGTTCAGTCACTCAGTCATGTCCAACTCTTTGTGACCCCGTGGTCTAGCCTTCATAGTGTCTGGTGAAAATCCACTCTTCTTTGAATTGTTTTCCTTCCGTATACAAGTTGTTGTTTTCTTGCTGCTTCTGTGATTTTTGTTTGTTTTTTATTTTCAGAAGTTTGACCATCATGTGTCTTGGTATGGATTTCTTTGAATTTATTTTCAGAATTTGTTTGGCTTCTTGACTCTAGGTTTACATCTTTTGCCAACTTGGAAAAGTTTCAGCCATTATTTCTTTGAGTATGTTATCAGCCTTACCCTCTTTCTCCTATCTGGATTCTGATGACATGAATGTTAGAATTTTGTTGTAATCTCATAGGTTCATTTGGTTCCTCTTCATATCTCTATTTCCTTGCTACAAACTTCTCTTTTTCCATATGTTTCCAGCATTTTGTAATTGCACATCAAAATATTTTTATGATGACTGTTTTAAAATTTTTGTCGTATAACTCTAATATCTCTGTCAATTAGTATTGGTATCTGTTGATTCCTTTTTAAAATTCAAATTGTGGTTTTCCTTGTCCTTGGGATAATGTATGACTTTTCAATTGAAATCTGAACATTTTAAGTGTTACCGACTGTGGGTTTTATTTAAACCTTTTAACTAGCTTCCTCTGACACTGCTCTGGCAAGGGATAGAGGACAGCATTGCTTCAGTGTATATATTTGGCCTCTTTTGTTCAGTATAACCTTGTAGAATTCCTTTACCCATTGTGTTTATCTATTATGTTGAATCTGTAGATCAATTTTTGGAGAAATGACATCTTAACAGTATTGAATTATACAAAAAAGACCATTATGTATTTCATCTTCTTTACTGTCCCCCTGAAATGTTTTGTAAATTTGTAGTTTCCTTAACTAGTTGATTTTTGGTGCCATTATAAATGGTATTGTTTCTTAAAATTTATTTTCCAATTATTTATTGTTAGTATATAGATAAACAATTTTTTAAATTGTGTATAGTGAGTGTATATCTGCAACCTTGCTAATTTTACTCATTAGTTCTATTAATATTTTGTGGATTTTATTGGGTTTTCTATGCACATGCTCAGGTCATCTGGAAAAAAAAAAAAACCCATAGTTTTACTTCTTCTCTGAACAATGTTTCTTCCTTCCTTCCTTTGTTTTTCTATTTTGACTTATTGCTCCAAAACCTTTAATGCAACATTGAAAGAGGTTATGAGAGAACATCCTAGCCTATTTCTAATCTTTAGGGGAAAAGCATTTACTGTTTTGCCATTAAATGTGACATAAGTTGTAAGTTTTTAATAGATGCTTAGATTGAGAAAGTTTCTTTCTACTCCTAGTTTCCTGAAAGTTCTTCTGAATTTCATGAAGGGTATTACATATTTTCATATGACTTTTCTTCAGCTTTGAGATAATCATATGATTTGCTATTCTGTTAAATGGTGAATTGACATAATTTTTTAAATATAATAAATAATAGCTATTTAAATCAATGATCAAATTAAAGCATAAAGGTATTCTTATTAAAAACTGTCACAAATTAAGGAGGCCCATTTTCACCTTTATTTAATATTGTTCTTCAATTTCTGGCCAGTGCAATAAAATATGAAACATAAATAAGTGGCCTAGCACCATCATATGTGCTGTGCTCACTTCCATCTAACCATGAACCAAAACACTCCTCCTTAATGCTTTGCACTGCATGTTCTGTTTGCCTTGAACACTCCTGTCTCAGACATATGCATGGCTCATTTCCTTGCTTTCATCAAGCCTTTCCTCGGCAAGGTCTATACAGACCACCTTATTTAAAATTGTGAAACCTTCTACTTCTTGCCTTCCTTGTCTCCCTTATTCTACTCTGCTTTTCCGTTGGATTTATCACCTTTTCACATGCTATATTTATTATGTTTATTTGTTGTTTTTATCCCCCAGTAGAATGTAAGCTCCACCAAAGTGGGAATTTTTGTGTGTATTATTCATATTTGTTTTCCTGTTGTCTAGTATTGCTCCTTGTGTAGGAGATGCTCATTAGATATGCATTGAATGAGTGAATAATATTGGAAAGGAAAAGACTAAAATCATGATTATTTGCCTTCTTAAACTAATTAGAAATCCCAAGGCAATCAAACAGAGAACTATTAGAACTAATAGGCAAATCAGGAAGAAAGATCAATTGTTATTTCATATAATGTCAATAACCTATTAGTAAATATTTTAAAAATCTTATGCAAACCTAAGATGCCTGAGAAAAACTTTAATTAAAAAATCTCAGGACCCATATAAGGAAAATTATAAAACTTTACTGAGATATAAAATAACAACAAAAAGTAAAATGATGTGTTTCTGAATAATTATCACAATATATTACAAGGTTTTTTTAATATAATATATCCAATCAAATGCCAGCAGGATTTTTTTGCTTTGACAAATGAGTGAAAGCTCATATAGATCCAAGAATGTGAGCAAAAGTAATTGAGAATACTTTTGAAGAAGTGGAGGTTATATTTGGTTGGAGAATTTCCTTCATTATAAGGTGTTGAAACATAGCATTATACAACAATAATGCAGACGGTATTGTTGCAAAGAGTAGACATAAAAACTAATGAAACATAGGTAGTCTAGGATCTAGACTTGATTATACATAAGAATTAGCAAATGTGTTAGGAGGCGTCACAAAGCAGTGGAGCTGGGCAATTGATTAATCATTTTTAACAATGAAGGTGTCAATGCCACTGTCTCAATTCATGCCCCCCTCTTCTCCCATTGTGTCCACAAGTCTGTCTCTGTGTCTCCACCTCCATTCCTGCTCTGCAAATAGGTTCAAATAGATGGCTAGTGGGAAGCTGCTGCGTAGCACAGGAAGCTCAGCGTGGTGCTCTGTGATGACCTAGTGGGGTGGGATTCGGGGTGGGGAAGAAGCTCAAGAGGGAGGGGATATATGTATACACATGACTGGTTTACAACACTGTACAGCAGAAACTAACGCAACATTAAAGCAGTTATGTGGCAGTGAGTGCATGTGTGGTCAGTCTCTTCAGTCGTGTCCCACTCTTTGCAACCCCGTGGACTGTAGCCCACCAGGCTTCTCTGTCCATGCGATTCTCCAGGCAAGAATTCTGGAGTGGGTTGCCATGCCCTCCTCCAGGGGATCTTCCCGACCCAGGGTTCAAACCCACCTCTCCTGCCTGCATTCCAGGCAGATTCTTTACCACTGAACCACCAGGGAAACCCCTATATTTCAGTAAAAAATAGCAAAAAAAAATTAAAGTCTCATGTGACATATCAAAATAAATGATAGGTGGATCAAAATGTTAAGTATAAAAACTAAAAAGTAATGAACCATAAAGAAAACGAGAAACAAGTGATTTTTGTGAGTTTTTAGGATGGGGACAAGGGGAGTAGTGTAACTGTAAAACAGGGAAAGGAATAACAATGGGAAAAATAAATCACTTTCACTACTTTTTACACCTTAATATCATCCATTGATCTTTAATTAATAAAAAATACAGTATACAAAAATGCTGAATTGTTTTCTTTGAATCCTACATTTGAGCTAAATAAGTGAAGTAAATAATTATCTGAGGTTTATATGTGTTTTTTAATCAAGTATCAAAAGCATTGAATATATTACACATGGATTTTAAATTAAATAAATCAGAAATTACAAAATATTAATTTTCCCCTCAAATTTAAAGCTTTCCTAGCATTTCTCTTTATAATTAACATAGCTTGGGTTATAAGTAATACATCTATGTTGCATTATGTAGTTATTAGCTTGTTGACATTGTTTTTATGAAAGAATATGGATGATTTTAAAGATTGTCTTATGAAAGAATGGTACAAATATGGAAGCTTTGAGTTTTTTTTCAATATGCTCATTTTTTTCCAGCTTAAGATTTTAGTATGAAGAAAGTGAATCCTAAAAGTTATCATCACAAGAAAATTTTTTATAACATTTGGTGATGAATGTTAATTAATTTATTGTGGTGATCATTTCACAATAGACAAATATGAAATCATTATGTTGAAATCATGAAACTAATATATCAATTATTTCTAAATAAAAAATAATTTGATACAAGTTTTATGTATATTGTTGAATATTTGTATGTGTATATTTCTTTGTTGTTACATATATTATTCAGTACTATTATTGAATTAACAATAATACCCGTGAAATTCCTTACAATTTTGTGTATTAACTAGCCTTCTTTAGAAAATTCTAATGATGTTCTCAGATTGCATGCTAGATTTTTTTTGCATTGTTACAGTTGTCATTGTTGTTTAGTGTTGAGGATGGAAATCTCTATACCTGTCAACCCAACACTTGATGCATTTTCCAGAAATCACTGAGGGGAGATAGATTTCATATGCAGAGGTGAATAGGAAAACCCTCTCCCTCCCCGCCAAGACAAGCTCAAACCCTACACTGCTGCCCTGCCACTCTCTTCTGAGTCTGCCAGCTTAGGTCCCTTGCCAGGTCCTTGATGTTTTACCTCCTAATTACAATTCTTCTTGGCATATCAGACTTTCCGCAAAAATTCTCATAACAGCATGCATGCTAAGTTGCTTTCAGTTCTGTCCGACTTTTGCAACCCTATAAACTGTAGCCCGCCAGGTTCCTCTGTCCAAGAGATTCTCCAGGCACATGAAGGACCTTAAAAACAAAAATACAAAAAAAAAAAAGAAAAAAATGAGTACTATGTATTTGTGTGTGTGTGTGTGTGTATATACAGCCTGGCCCTGTGTGTGTGTGTGTGTGTGTGTGTGTGTATACAGCCTGGCCCTGATGGCGTAAAGAATCTGCCTGCAATACGGGTGACCTGGGTTCGATCCCTGGGTTGGGAAGATACCCTGGAGGAGGGAATGTCCACACACTCCAGTATTCTGGCCTGGAGAATTCCATGGACAGAGGAGCTTGGCGAGCTACAGTCCCTGAGATCACAAAGAGTCAGACACAACTGAGCAACTTTCACACAGCTTGGCTCCAAACAAGTTTTTCACATGGATTGGTATCATACAATATAGAATGTCATAGAGTGGATTCCATGGTTTGAAGTGACCTTCTCCCAACCTGTAAGTTTAAGCCAAATCTAAATGGAGAATTATAAGGTCTGGAGTGTTGTTTTGTTTTATTGGTTTTGGTTTTGGGGAGTCAGTCCAAGTCCTGATCAGTTCATGCCCCTAATTTGTTTTCACCACACCATGCCTTCAAGATGCTAAAATAACAGAGCAAAAAGGGAAAAATTCTGTTGGTTTTTTAGAAGCCTTAGTTACTAAACATTTGAATTAACTAAAGGAAGGTGGAATAGAAAAACCAAATAATCAAGTAAACTGAAATTCATTTATATTTGTTTCTGGAGTATGTCATGTGATATTTTCCTGGGAAGATACACATTCTTAATTATGTTTGGTTTACAATAATATTAAAATAACCACATTTCCTGAGTACAATTCAATTGTGCCATTAAAGGATGTAGTCTTCTTTCATCATTCCAGGCAGTGTGGAATCCACTGGGAATAAAAATTGGCCATGAATAATCCACAGAAATGACTATATTTAGAAGCATATATAACATCAGATTTTGCATTATCTCTGAGTTCTAATGTTGATTAGATGTCTCAGTTTCATAACTTTGGAGAGATATGGGGGAGTCTTCTTGTTAATTTAGCAAAGGTTTAGCTGAGACCTTCTTTATACCATGCACTGTATTGGTCTATGTAGATCGAAAAATGGGAGATGAAGAGGCAATACCCTCAAAAAGTTTCCTGGGTGGTGATGCTCCATCTTGCCATTCCGAACCTTTGTTCACCCATTCATGCTCCAGGACCACCAAACAGGGCAAGACCACTGCCCTCAAGGAGTTCACATTCGAGGAAAGGATGTAGGAGGAGATGAACCTTAAAAAATGGAGAAAGAGCTCACACAGTCCTCTTAAAACTTTCTAACTGCAAAGTCACCACTCATTTCCTGAGGATCTTTCAGAATGCCATGTGTTACATGCCTAGGGATGAGCAACATTTTTAACTATACAGCTTATCATGTTTTCATTAATGTAGGTAGCACCCGCTGGGGATGTTAGCACAGGTTCGATGCCTGAGGTTAGGGGAAAGTATATCATCCTTTGAGGATCCTGCCTCTTGGATTGATTCCAAGAGCAACTTTGTGTGAGAAAAATGGAGAGGCACCTTGAGCCCACCCACCTCACCTAGCTGGACTCTTCTCAATTTATGAGGCTGTAAATAAGTGTATGTAAGGAAGGTTGCTTATGCCTCCAAGCATCAGCTTTGTCAGGCTGTAGGTGCTGCTCACCCAGCATCAGATCAAGAGGTGCCCAAGAGGATCAAATGTGCTACTGCACAGGGGGGGATATGTCTAAGTATTTTTAAACACTGTCATAAAGTTTCATCTTTAAAAGAAAAATAAGAAGAGAAGGAGGGAGAGAAAATGTTTCCTGGTTGATAGATGCACAAGGAGGATTCTAGCTTAAGGAACAGCGTTATGTAGTTCACTTCAGGCCCTGGAACTTGCATCTTCTTGCTATCTGACAGTGAAGGTAAGGCATTTCCCCAGGCCCTAGAGACCTATTCTAGCCATTTGCATCAGGACTCAAAAGTCTCCTGTCCCCACAGCCCACCCCAGGTTCCCAGTCTTCTTGTCTATAGCTTTGGACTTCTGCAGTAGCCCTCTTTGCCTGTTTCACTTTCCTTTGTTGCTCTCTCTAGCCACATGGCCACAAATTCTTGGATTTTATCACACATACTCAATAGAAGAAGCCTTTACTAGAAAATTGTAGCCCAGCAGAGCTAAAATGCTTGATCATCCTGCATAAAGCACTGCTTTCTTTTCTATCCAGGCAGGCAGGATTAAACAGCAAGCTGCTGGATGCTGATGTTGTCTGGAGTTAACTTGTCTTGAGTCTACTGCAGGAAGTCGGTGGGGAACAGGCCATTCCTACTGCCTTCTCAGATATCTGTTCACTGATCTGGCAACAACCTTCCCCTTCTTGAGTAGCATTTGTCTCCAAGCAAACCTTGGCGCATGCAATCATATCCTTCTCCCGAGCCCTGATTCTAAGAAGTCTGGAAAGGCAGATGGGTAACTGGAAGGATCTTGGGTGACACCACTTGGGTTCTGAGTATGGGTAGACAATTTAGTGGCAGTTAACTGAGACCCGGCTAGTTAACACCTGACTGCCACAGCAATCTATTACTTTCTAAAACTAGTAAGACCATGATATGGACTGGTGCCACAAAAGTTAAGGGTTGGGCTCAGTAGCTTGGATTATTCTCTCCCTCATGTTCAGATCTCAGTATTGGGAGAGATATTTGACACCTGAAAGACCAGAGTCTTTCTACTCACTCCTTTGGCTAGGATATTTGGGAGGACAGTTTGTTAGGAAACACATTAATGTTTATGAGGTGGGAAGGATGCAAAAAGAAAGAAAATATACTCAAATATCATTAACTCCTGTTGTGACCTCTTCTAACTCTTCCTCTTTTTCTACTCTTCCAAGTGTCACATCCTTAAGAGAGAAAGAAGATATTTTCACTATGTTTATTTATTTGTTTTTCAAGAGCAGTTTACAACAGTCATGTGAGCACACCCATTTTAATGATCGTGTAAGAAGATAGATGACTATTCTGGCCTGTCCTCTGAGCTGGCCCTGCAAGGACTGGCAAGACACAAGCATTTTGCACATGCCATTTCTATATAGAGATCTCACAGCTGCAAAAGCCTTGCTTAAATCCAAGTTACCATACAAACCAGCTGGAATAAAACCCCAAATAAAAGTTCCAAAACTAGCTTGTTTCTTCTGAGCAGACTCCTTGATGGCTAGAAATCTGAAACTTCACATAAAAAGTTCCAGAAAACAAACGGATTTGCTGACATGCCATAATACAGGATGCTCCCTTCTCTAAACTTGTTCTTCATTGTCTCTTACATTGGAAGGAAAACCAAGAAACAAAAACAGAACTACTAGAATGATGAAACCCTTACAGACTGTGAAATCGAGCAGGGTTTAAGTGCGAATCGGAGACCTGTGTTATATTTTATATGTCAGCACCAACACTGTCTTTGATTAAATTATGAAATGGAAAGTGGAGCTAATGCTAACTGGCTCTGATCCTGAGGAAGTTACTTAACTTCTCTGAGCCTTACATGCTTCACCTGTAAAATAAACACCTTGAATTAAGATCACCCGCAAGATAATAAGGATATTTAGAAGTTTTAATTCAAGTGGGTGTGCAAAGAAAATGTAATGTTTCTTGACACCTGTGAGAGTTCAGATAATTTACTGAATGTCAGTAATAAATTAGTTGTTTGAGTAAGCTAGTAGCTGGTTACCCGACTTATAAAGCTTGCGTCTTGAGTCTCAAGCATTTTCAAGACTGCTTGAACAGTGGCTACACAATTGCTTATGCAGTAAATTAATATTTAATTCAGTAAACATGCCTTAAGGGACTTCTGAGTGCAAGGACTTAGGCCAGATGCCACATAATGACATTTTTAATCCTGAAGCATTTGGTTTAAAAATCATTTTCATATGAATTATTTCATTTTTCTACCAACACTACATGGACTGGAGAGGGCAAATATCACCATTGTACAGATTAGGAAATTGAGGCTCAGTGATGTCACATAGAATGCTAAATTTAAATCTATTGTTTCTGGGTTCCAAGGAATGAGGAAAATAGGAAAGCTTTTTGTGAAAATTAAATGTTAGATACTGATGTGGCTAACATTTAATGAGTTCTCACTGTGTGCCTGACACTAAGTCTCATGTGTAATTAATTTAATTCACATAACAATCCTATGAAGGAGGTACTAAAATTATTCCTACTAGTGTTTAATATATTGTAAGGTCCACTAGGACAGGATTTTTGTCTCTTGTTCACTGCTATATCCCCAACCTAGCAGGCTATAGTCCATGTGGTCACAAAGAATTGGACACGACTGAGCACACACATACATATCCCAGCAGTTAAAATAGAGTCTAACACAATAAATATTTTTTATTTTTTGAATGAATGAGAGTTTCTAAATGTTTTAAATGAATGAATCTCTGTATTTCAGGTAGAAAAACTGAGGGACAGGATAATTAAGTAACTTCCCTTAAACAAGATCAGTCAGATAATTCAAGATGGATGCAGGATTTAAATTTAGATAGCCTAATCCAGAATTCTTTAAGACCACAAGCTATCCTTGTATTAAAACCCACCAACCAAAGTATGCTTATGCTTTGAAAGGAAGTTTTAAACTACTTTGGAAAAACATAATAACTTTTCTTGTCCTTGGATTTAAGTTTTTGTACAGAAACATTTAATTGATATAGAATCCCAGACTTGATATTAATATATAAGCTTTATGTATAGAGATGATCAAGATTGAAAAACAGTTGTTTACCTGAGCATTCTGGTAATTCTACTTGAGAATGCATTCTCTAATCAAATGGTAATGTTTTATATTTGTGTTGACCGAGGCACTCGTTACAAACTAGAAAAGTCCAGCTCTAATTTACTCATCACAGAAATACAACTGTCTGAGAGATGGAGTGAATATTTATAGAAACTTGATGTAGGGGGTGCAGTGGGGAGGGATGCAAATTCATGTCAGTCAAAATAAAATATTTAAGAAAAATTGGGTTATCAGAAATGTGTTGGCTTGTGAAGATAAACCAGTGAAAATCTAGAAAGAAAAGTAAGATAAGAAAAGAAACAATGGCTTGCCTTTGAAAAGTAAAAATCTAAAACATACAGTCTTGAAGTGAGATTTTTGGTTTCAACATGAAAGAATTGCAGTGTGAACTATAAAGCCTGACTTCATCCAGCAGTTAATATGACATGACAGCTCACCTGGAAATGAACTGTAAAGCAATGTTTAATTTAAAAACAATATTGTATGATCTCAGTAAGTGAAATGTTAAAAGCTGCTTAGCAGAGCATAAGTAAATGTTTCAGTGAAAAGTACACTCTCTCCTGCAAGTAGCTTGTGACAATAGACTGGGTGACTGATAATTTTCATTATTGTGTATATAGCTAATGCAGTTCTTACCTATATGCTGTGTGTTTACACTTGCTTCTTTTACACTGATAAACTAAAAAGGAAAGCCAAAGGTGGATTCCTCTTTACTTTGCAGTTTTTTTCTATTATAAATCTAATTAATACATATTCACTGGAGAAAATTAGGAAAATAATTTAAAGAATTTAAATTTAGCATCTAAGAGTTTAAAATTTTCCTTTAAAGAGGTGATATATATATGCCTATGTTAAGCCCTTTAGGAACTCAAAATATTGGTGTTTTGTTATTTTATACCCATGTGAATTAAAGAGGAGGGAGATAATGGTACCCATTTTCACATTTGAGAAAGCAGAGATACTGGATAAGGAAAAGAAAAAAAAGACATGGATTTTAAAAAAGTCATGCTCACTAGACTGTATCTGCATCTACAAAGGTCTTCTTTTTCCTGCTTAAATCTGTTCTTATTTCATGTATTGACAGACATCTTCTTAGTTCATGTTTGTACAGAAAAACATAAGTATGTCAGGTCATACCATCCACATTATACCCTAGTCTCTCTAGTCCCCCCCATGTCTTTCCCATCTTGTCCCAATGTAATTAATAACCTTCCAAAACAAATCCCCCCAAAACACCAAGCTTGATTGGTTTCATTGGTGAATTCTCTTCAACATTTAAGGAAGAAATGACACATTCTCCATAAGCTCTTCCAGGAAATAGAAGTACTTCCTAACTCATTCTCTGAGGCTAGTGTTACCCTGATACCAAAATCAGATGAAGACTTTACAAGAAAGGAAAACTACATATGGCCAATATCTCTTATTAATATAGATATAAACATTCTCAATAAAATATTAACAAACTGAATCCAACTGTGGGTATAAAAATAATTATATGCCATGACTGAATGGCACTTATGTCAGGTTTGCAAGGCTGATTCAGCATTTGAAAGTTGTTCAGTGTAATCTACCACATGTAAAGGCTAAAGAAGAAAATGTTAATAATGAAGATAAACATTTGACAAAATCCAACACTCATGCATGATAAAAAAAAAACTCAACAAAAATTAGGAATAGAGAAGAACTTCCTCAATTTAATAAAGAACATCTACAAAAAAGTAAACAAAAAGCCCTCAGCTAACACATTCTTGATAGGAACAACCTGAATAGTTTCCCACTAAGATCAGGAACACTTGATAACAAAGACCTTCTCTCTAACCATTGCTCTCAACATTGTACTGAAAGTCCTAGACAGTGCAGTAAGACAAGAAAAGGAAGTAAATATATAAAGATTCGGAAGAATAAAACGAAAGTGTCCTTTAGTTGCAGGTGACATAATTGTCTAAACACACACACAAAAAAAATCCAAAAGAATTGACCAAGAAAAAAAACAAAAATCTTCTGGGAATTAGAAGAGCATAAAAAGTTCTCAGGACACAATGTTAATACACAAAAGTTAATTGCTTGCCTATATACCAATAACAAACAATTTGAAATTAAAAAAATATATATCATTTACAACAGCACCAAAAAAGGAGAGAAAAAAAAGGAAAGAAGGAAGTACACTGGAAGCAAATATAGGTTAATGGATCTGTACGTGGTACATCCCTATAAAGGAACATTAATCATCAATAAGAAATGAGGAATAAAGCCATGGAAAGACATGGATGAATCTTTTTTTGTGGTTGTCATATAGTTGCTTTACATTGCTGTATTAAGACGTGGATAAATCTTAATGCATACTGGTAAGTGAAAGAAGCCAGACTAAAAAAGCTACATACTGTATTATTCCAATTATATGATGCTCTGGAAAAGGCAAAATCATAGTGCTGGTGAAAAGATCAGTGATTGCCAGGGATTCAGGGGAAAAGGAGGAGAGTTAAATATGTAAAGCACGGGATTTTGTGGGGCAGTGAATCTATTCTGTTTGATAGTTATTTTGAATACGTGACACTATACATTTGTCAAAACCCATAGAACATTACAACACAAAGAGTGAACCTCAGTGTGCACGCATGCATGCCTGTGTGCTCAGCTGTGTCTAACTCCTTGGAACCCCATAGACTGTAGCCCACCAAGCTCCTCTGTTCATGGAATTTTCCAGGCAAGAATACTAGCGTGGGTTGCCTTTTCCTACTCCAGGGGATCTTCCTGACCCAGGGGTTGAACCCACGTTTCTCGCATCTATCTCCTGCATTGGCAGGTGGATTCTTTACCACTGTGCCACCTGAGAATCCTAAACTTCAGTGTATTCAGACTTAAGAAAAGAAAAAAAAAACATTTGGGAGGTTGGGAAACCAGGATGGAAAGCAGAATATGATTTTTAAAACCAATTTATCCCATATCATAAGGTATGAAACAACCTCACCAAAGGGGGTGGGGAAAGAGCTGCTGACCTAATAAGTAACTTTGGGGCTGAGCGGAATCTCTAAGATTAAAAGCAAAAGAAAAGTATATAAGCACTGTACAACAGCTGACATTTTTTTCCTTTGGAGATACCAGGATTATTGCTGTACACATACGCTGGAATTGAACGATTAAGTAAATGGATGGCAGATGGTAGAAGCTAAGTTTCTCACTGTTGGAGCAGATTTCGCAGATAAGAAAAGCTAGGATGATCCCTACAGTAACAGATCAGAGTTGGAGACACTGGTATGAATCTGTGTTTAACTTAATATAAATACAGATGGTTACATATAGAAATGTTTGTAGATATGTGTGTATGGTTTGATATATGGAAATACAGTTCTTGCTCTGTCAACTGAGAGGGCCTACAGTAACAACACCCCAGCATCAATGATCCTTCCTAGCACCCAGATCTTGGTTTCTAATATCATCCTCCAATAAAAAGAACCAGAACTCCTTATAGAAATGGCTGATTTTAGGACTAGATCAAGAAATTTACACATTTTGTGAACCTGGATCATCTTGTAGTGCCAGAAAGTTAGGAAATACTTAAAAACACACATACTGGACTTCCTTGGTGGTCCAGTGGTTAAAAATCTGCCGTCCAATGCAGGGGACACGGGGTTCAATCCCCAGTCAGAGAACTAAAGTCCCTTGTGACACAGCTAGAGATGCCCACACACTGTAGTGAAGACCCAGTGCAACAAAAATATAAAAATAAAAACACACATACAATGGTGGAGCATGGCAAAGGGATATAGGAGCCAATTTGAGCTAAAGATGGAACAACAAAGTGAATAAAATATTATTGGATTATAATCTAAAGTATAAAATAAATATACTTGAGTTCATACTGATACAAATGAATGACTGAATAAATAAATACTCATGGGAGAAAAAGCAAATCTTCTATGCAGAAGAATTCCAAATAATGTATGTGGGTACTCTGCCCTCTAGGATATGGAGCATAACTCCCTACATCTGAAGTGTGGACTGCACATGGTGACTTCATCCCACAGGTAGAAAAGGGGAGAAAAAAGTAACTTTACATGGGAGAAACTTGCTAAAAAACCTTCCAAAAACTGTCTCAGCCCGGTGATCAATGTCACAGTCAGCAGTGATAAGTCATGTTGGCAGTATGTGCTCTTGATACAATGTGACGAAAAAGGTACTTTACCTCTGTGGTCTTCCTCCCCCAAAATTATCCTCCCCCAGTCTAATCATGAGGAAAATATTGGGCAAATTCAAACCAAAGGACATTCTATGAAATACCTGACCAGGAGTCCTCAAAACTCTCAAAGTCATCACAAACAAGGAAAATCTAAAAACTTGCTACGGCCAAGAGAAGGCTAGGATGATGTGATAACTAAATGCAGTGTAATATCCTGGACAGAAAAAGGACATTAGGCTAAAACTAAGGCAGTTTGAATGAAGTATGGACTTTAGTTGATAAAACTATATCGGTATTGGTTCATTAACAAGGTACCAAAGTATTGGAGCAAAGGTACCATACCAATGTCCATTATACAGGAAACTGATTGTGGGGCTCTTTGGAGGCTGCCTGGGGACTGCAGCCATGAAATTAAAAGACTCTTACTCCTTGGAAGGAAAGTTATGACCAACCTAGATAGCATATTAAAAAGCAGAGACATTACTTTGCCAACAAAGGTCTGTCTGGTCAAGCCTATGGTTTTTCCAGTGGTCATGTATGGATGTGAGAGTTGGACTGTGAAGAAAGCTGAGTGCCGAAAAATTGATGCTTTTGAACTATGGTGTTGGAGAAGACTCTTGAGAATCCCTTGGACTGCAAGGGGATCCAACCAGTCCATCCTAAAGGAGATCAGTCCTGGGTGTTCATTGGAAGGACTGATGCTGAAGCTGAAACTCCAATACTTTGACCACCTCATGCGAAGAGTTGACTCATTGGAAAAGACCCTGATGCTGGGAGGGATTGGGGGCAGGAGGAGAAGGGGACAACAGAGGATGAGATGGCTGGATGGCATCACCGACTCGATAGGCATGAGTTTGAGTAAACTCCGGGAGTTTGTGATGGACAGGGAGGCCTGGCGTGCTGTGATTCATGGGGTCACAAAGAGTTGGTCACGACTGAGCAACTGAACTGACCGACTGATGGAGGCTGCCTGGATTAGCTTCACAATTTTTCTGTAAGCCTAAAATTGATCTAAAAACAAAGTTTATTTTTTAAAGAGATTACTCAGACTTTCTCACCACTGCTGTCCTAAGCGTCAGTACGTTGCACAACTCCAGAAAACAGCACTGGTATAAAACTCAGTGTGAATGATCTCCCCAGGAGTTGTGCAAGGCTGCAATACTTCTCCAATGTAAGTGGCTTTTTCCTGAGAAAAATGATTTGCCACCCATCAACTTATGTTTTCCTTGTGAAATTTGCCATCAGTTTATTACAGATTGTACTTGACTGGTTTTCTCAGGAACGAAAAGTTGGACTGAATCAGTAACAAACGTTTTTTAGACCGACATATGAAAGACGCTTTCTTGTTAAGCAGGCATCAACCCAACCACATATGAGTCGAGAGGGACGTGGAGGCAAGCTGGGGAGACGTGACTATTTCTCCTGTCCTGGCCGGTCCACACTCCACACTTAACCACCTTTGACCTTGGTCGTTGGGTAGGAACCACAGCCTGGCCCAAATGGCGGTCTTAGCATTTCAACCTCCTGAACTAGAAAACAGCCCAAATGGGCCAGGAAAGCCAGAGAAAGTGGGAACTGTGTTGAAAGTTTCAGTGACACATTTCTGAACATCAAGAAGAGTTTTTCCACCAGCTGAAGAAATTCTGTATTTTTTCAGCTTGCTCAAATGAGAATGTGAAAGGTGAAAACTTTCGTTGACCACTCTGAAGCATATTTAACTGAAATATGTAAATGAAATATTAAATCTCCATGAAATGTGAGATCTTTTCTGGGATTTGGTCCATAAATTGTATTCCACCAGATTTGAGATCATAAAGTTTCTCCATTTCAGACCAAATTAGTGATCTCTTTCTGTTCCTATAAGTTATAACCCCCAGATGTGTCAAATTATGTTATGAAAACCATATAAAAGAAATTTTTTAGGAACTTCATAAATTTCTTATTTTACTGAGGTTTATTGGTCTTGTTTCAATGGTACAGAAGAGAAATTAACCTTTCATATTTGTACTTTTTTTTTCCACACTGAAGGGAGACTCTGAATTGTTAGGGCAACAGGGGAAAATGCTTAACTTGGGCCAATTTCTTGAACAGACTGTCCAATTGCTGAGATAAGCCTCTTGCTGAATCAAATGTATGTTTTTGTGTTTGGTCTTGGATCTTATCTGTCTGCAGCAGCAGCAAGTTTAATAACAAAGGAGGTACAAACAGATGAAGCTGCTGTTTCAGCCTCTTCTGCTAGTGTTTTCAAAGAGCTCAGTAGATTTGGTTATTATGCCCATCCTAATCAAACACTTTGAAAGCTTATCTTCTGCCACCATTTCCTACAGTCTTTCCGCAAAGCAGCCACTATTAGTAATTATTAGTAGAATGGTATGTGGTGTGTAAATATACTTAATAGGCAAATTTCTAAGACATTGTCTAAGACCATCTTTTAAAGAATCTAATGAATTTTTGGTTTTAGTTTTCAAATTGGAGTCTTTTGCAATTATTTTGCACACATTGCAGCTGACTTCCTAAATTTGTTCTTCAGTTCATGAGAGATAAGGCTTTTATAGTGCAAATAAGTTGAATCGATGCCATTTGGGGGTATAGATGATAGTCTGAGATGGTTTCACTCTTTTTGTGTTGAATAATTCTACAGGAATAACACGCTGATCATAGGGAGGTTATGTATATGAAGGTTGGTAAAGGGGAATACTTTAAGGCTTTAAGATTTTCCTGGAATGAAATGGGTGGGATTCACAGTCTAAGTTTGTTTTTCTTAAGAAGACCCTGTTTGCTTAAATTCCCAGAAAATATGATCGGAGTCCTTGGTCAACCAAGTAGTGGGAGTGTATAGGAGCCCAGCGCTAAGATGGGGACCTGCTGATGTTTGGAAGTTCTGGGGGAGGTGATGCTGGAAATGAGACTCCCAGGATGGTAGGGGTGGGGACCAAAATTCCTAGAATGCAAGCATATTGAGCCCATTTGCCTCTCTGTGAATGGGGCTCGACCCACAGTCTGGCTTCCCTCTCTTCCCTCTCACTCACCCAGCAGAGGACTGACCCAGCCCCGCCAGGAGACAGCTGTCCTTGGCTGGAGCCAGCTCCTGGCTGCAGGCTGTCTGTGCTTCACACCACCATCCAGCCCAACCAGCTTGGCTTTGAGGCCTCGGATTTCATCTCCAAGTGCCAAGAGTCCCTTCACAAAAATCAGATTTTTTTTTTTCACCTGGCAATTCTATCACTTCGCAGTTGGTGGGTTTCATCCACAAAAATTGTCTTCTAGAAGATAAAATCCAGTAGGCGCACTACCCAGTAAAAGCTACACAGAGAACCATGATTCAAAATCCCAGGCCCGTAGTCGGATTCACTCCCGAGCTGACTGCGCCATTCTAAACTCTTTCTTTTATAGAAACTAGAAATACTTGTTTTGGAAATAAATATAATTTGGGAATGTGTTATTAACTTCATGAGCATTTCTCTGTGGATAATCAAACTAATCAGATACTATTTGCAAAAGGAAACCAAGATTATAGTCACAAAAGACTACCATGAGTGACTTCGTTAAAGTAAAAATTTCAGAAAAGATCTATTGTTTCTTCTTACCTTGAAGGAAATTTTATGCTAATATGTTCTGATATAAGCAAACTCAAAAGTATGAATATCAACATAGATAAATTAGGGAATTATTTTAGTTGCTTTACTAAGGCTTTCATAATATAATTTATATAAGTAGATAATAACTATAGTAGGATGCAGGTAGAATTTGATTTATTTAAAAATGCAGCTCACATATGATATTTTTTAATTATTGAAAAATTTATTATACATTCGGAAGAGTGTTATAAAACATAACTAAACAGCTTAAAGAAAAATAATAAAATGAACACTTGTGTGTTTATTACACAGATTAAGCATGAATACCCTTCCTCACTCATAGTCTTCCCCATAGGGGTAACTACTCATCTGAATTTGATGTTAACTTATTTCCTTGTTTTTTTCCCCATAATTTAATCATCTATATATTTTTTTCCTCCAAAATAATGCAATGTGTAGGCTTGTCTGGTTTCTAGCTTTATTTTTTGTGCAAAAATGCATTTTTTTCCTTTCAATTAATCTTGTCTTCATTTTAAACTACATTATTTTATCTCTTTTACTGGAGTATCCTTGCTTTACCATGTTCTGCTGGTTTCTGTACAGTCGAAGTGAATCAGCTCTGTATGCATGCATCCCCGCCCGCTTGAACCTCCCTCCCACTCCCCACCCCACCCCACCCCTGCAGCTTCCCCCGGCTCTCTGCTTTATTGACGGAGTGGGTGTCACTGTGCCAGTGCTGCTCTCTCAGTTCATCCCACCCTCCCCTCCCACCCCCACCACGTCCACAAGTCCATTCTCTATTTCTGCCCTGCCAATAGGTTCATCAGTACCATTTTTGCAGATTTCAATATGTGTGTTAATATTTGTTTTTTCTCTTTCTGACTTTCTTCACTCTGTATGACAGATTCTAGATTCATCCACATCTCTACGAATGACCCAGTTTCATTCCTTTTTATGGCTAAGTAATACTCCATTGTATATATGTACCACATCTTCTTATAAATAGAATCATACTTTATATTTTTGTGTGACTTCTTAGCTTAACATTACTGTATGTTGTTTTCCAGAGGAAAAATAAGTATATTCAATTTGTTCATCCATTTTTCTGCTGATTTACATTTAAGTCAGTTTTAGTTTCTTGTTGTTATGAGAAAATCTTGCAATTAATAGTCTTAAACATGTCTTCTAGATTGCAGGTGCAAGAGATCCTCTAGGGTAGATACCTCAGAATAGATTTGGGTCATAAGGTATATATATTTTCATCTGTACCAAGTAGTGCCAAAATGTTTTCCAAAGTGGTTGTTCCTGTTTATGTTCCCACAGCAGTTGAACAAAGTGCCCATTGTATCACATTCCCTCCAATACTTGATATTTGATTTTAGTTCTTTCCAGTATAGTGAGTATGAAATACTATCCCATTGTGATTTTTGTTTCCCTGACTACCAGTGAGGTTGCATGTCTTTTTATATATTTATGAGCCATTTGTGTTTTCATTCACTCAGTGAATACTGCTTGAGTACCTCCCATTTGCTAGGCACTGTTTGGGTCTCTTCCACTTCTTTGAAATGTCTATACCTAACCTTTGGCCATTTTTCTATTGAGTTGTTTTCCCTTTTCAAAGGAGTTCTTTATAAGTTCCAGAAATATCCTTTGTTGGCTATATGTTTTACAAATATAGCTTCCAAATTTGTGGCTTGTCCTCTATGGTATTTTTTGATGAAGGAAACCTCTTAATTTTAATGGGGTCATATCTCCTTTTTGTATTGTCTTTTTAAAGCTTTAATGTTTCTAATTAAGATTTTACTTCTATTTGAAATACATTCTTATATATTATAAGAGGAAAAGATCCAATTTCTTTCTTTTTATTTTACTCCCCACATGGAGAACTAACTCTTCTGGCATCATTATCGAATGGTGTCTCCTTTACCTGCTAACCTACAGTGCCCTCTTGGTCATGAGTCATGATCCTGTGTATATGTGTGGGTCTGTTTCTGGGTTCTCCCTTCTGTTTCATTGTTCTAGTTGTCTCTTTCTGTGTCAGTTCCACTGTACCACTCATCACAAAAAACAGGATAAAAATTATTTTGGAAGTTAAATGCACAGTGCCTAACACATTTAAACACTCACTAGATACCATCTATTATCATTTTAGTAGAGAACACATTTTAATATGTTGTTTTAAACAATGTCTAAACTCTGTAGAGAATTAGTAAACATTCAGGAGACATAGCCACTTCTATTTGCATTTGATCTGAGTTACCTGGCTGTGCAGAGACTTGTGACATGCACATGTGCTATCATTGCCTTTGCCTTCTTCTAAAACATGTGGGAAATGTGAAAGATGAAGTCTATAGACTCTTTACTCATCCTCATTCAGCAGTCACTCAGAAGGGCTAAATGAAGGAGGCCTGATTTGGATAATTATTTCCTTTCCAGAATTCAGTTTTGAAACAGAAAATGATATGAAAGAGTAAAGAAGCATATTTGGGAGAGATTTTCACCTGTAAATATCTAGAACATCCAGTTTTCTACACCTTGCTTCTATTCCATTTTTATTATAAACCATCTCACAATCATTATAAAATAAACCCATTCATTTGATGGAGAGGAAAGTGCCACATTTTAACTATTACTGAAAGAAATGTTCTTTACTCTGTTGGTCTTGGACTTCCACAGAATACTTGATTCCAGATGTTAAATTGTTTTTTCAGAAGCCTTGTTAAAGTGCCAGAGCATTAGATTTTTTAAGGCATTTCCAACCCCCAGCTGATTATCACAACACACAGGAATCCAAACTTTCAAAGCTCAGCTTTGGCTCTGAACTGTAACAGCAGCTGCAAAAAATATGTGCAAAAGCACAGGTTCACAGGACTTGGATCCAGTGTCCTTATATGGTCAGACTATAAGTAAATTTCCTTTATTTCCTGGTTGTCAGAGATTCAGACCAGTTTCTTAAAGGGCGCTGAATTTCCCTGGGTCCAACAAAAATTTGTAGCTCAGTAATGGTAATAATCATGTAGCAAGATGACCTGTAGGTTTTATTATATAACATTATATATTTTTTTAAATAGCTATTAATTCTTCTACCAAAGTATTCACAATAATGAACTTATTTTACATTTTACTCAAACTGTACCTTCCAGAATCCATTAACAAAGTAAATTTTCCTCAAATTATTTTATACATAGTCACTGTTTGGTTTTCTTCTTGAGAGGCTTTGTCATTCCCTATGGGACCAACTTCCTGCTTTCAATCCACCTCATCTCCTTCTAGCTGATGGCACAGGGCTCATCAGCAGATTTCCTGGACAAATGAGGGCAGGAAGATGTGGAATTAGGAAAGAACCAAAGAGGTACTTTTGAGCTATAACCCACCAATTGATAGTAAAGAAGAAGGGAAGACTTTTTAGATGGGAGAAATGACTAAGCAAATACACAGAGGTCATAATGACCAAGAGCCTGTAGTCACAGTAGAGCAGTTATGCCTTGAATGAAGGGGATATTATGGTTTGTTAAGGGGAGAAGCAATTGGTAGAAGATCTTAAAAGGTAAAAATTCAGTGTGTTCCGAGACCTGATTGGTTATTTTTTGGTTATTTTTACTGGTCGTTTATTGGTTATTTTTACTCTATTATTTGACAAATAGCTTGAAAGCGTCTATCATGGTATAGTACACTCTATACTCAATAAATTCTTGATGTCAGATAGAGTTGAATTATAAAGACAATTTATGGTAAATGAGAGACTATCCCAGGCCTTAAAACAAAATGTTTAAAATTAATTTTTTAAAAGTATATTCTATTTCCTACCACTAGCATTATGCCTGGAATTTGGGACATGTTCAGTTCAGTTCAGTTGCTCAGTTGTGTCCAACTCTTTGCGACTCCATGGACTGCAGAACTTCAGGCTTCCCTGTCCATCATGAACTCACAGAGTTTACTCAAACTCATGTCCATTGAGTCGATGATGCCATCTAACCATTTCATCCTCTGCCATCCCCTTCTCCTCCTACCTTCAGTCTTTCCCAGCATCAGGGTCTTTTCAAATGAGTCGGTTCTTCACATCAAGTGGCCAAAATATTGGTTTCAGCTTCAGCATCAGTCCTTCCAATGAATACTCAGGACTGATTTCCTTTAGGATGGACTGGTTGGATCTCCTTGCAGTCCAAGGGACTCTCAAGAGTCTTCTCCAACACCACAGTTCAAAAGCATCAATTCTTCGGTGCTCAGCTTTCTTTATAGTCCAACTCTCACATCCATACATGACTACTGGAAAAACCACAGCTTTGACTAGACAGACCTTTGTTGGCAAAGTAATGTCTCTGCTTTTTAATATGCTGTCTAGGTTGGTCATAACTTTCCTTCGAAGGAGTAAGCATCTATTTTAATTTCATGGCTGCAGTCACCATCTGCAGAGATTTTTGGAGCCCCCCAAAATAAAGTCTGTCACTGTTTCCATTGTTTCCCCATCTATTTGCCATGAAGTGATGGGACCAGATGCCATGATCTTAGTTTTCTGAATGTTGAGCTTTAAGCCAACTTTTTCACTCTCCTCTTTCACTTTCATCAAGAGGCTCTTTAGTTCTTCTTCACTTTCTGCCATAAGGGTGGTGTCATCTGCATATCTGAGGTTATTGATATTTCTCCTGGAAATCTTGATTCCAGTTTGTGCTTCATCCAGTCCAGCATTTCTCATGATGTACTCTGCATATAAGTTAAATAAGCAGGGTGACAATATACAGCCTTGACTTACTCCTTTCCCTATTTGGAACCAGTCTGTTGTTCCACGTCCAGTTCTAACTGTTGCTTCTTGACCTGCATACAGGTACATGTAGGAATTTAAAATCAGTCTAATGCCTCTCCCACTTAAAATCTACAAGTACATCCTACATTGGCAGGGTCATTTAGAAGAAGCCATGATATCAGTGCAGAAAATTCCTCCAGGCCTGGGTGGAGTAGAAGTCCTGCTTTTATCCATTTCTAATTTCTTTTCTAGTTGTTGATTAGCCTCTATGGTGCTGAGGCAGAGGTCTCAGCTAATCTTTCTTGGTTTCTTAAGATTTCTTCTTTAAGGGCAGAAGCCAGCATGGTCAAAATACTTCCAAGAAATCCTCAGCAGCAGTCTCCACGGGGAGCCTCAGAATGATCGTGAAATATAACATCTACCCTCAAATGGCTTAGTAGTTGTCATCATGGCAACTGTCAGAACTGCAGATGTCTCTTTCACAGTCTTTTTATTTGGACTCAGTAGAATTAATTGTCTGCTGTCCTGGCATCTGGATCTAGACAGATGTACTGAGCAGTCATTTTGCTAAGGGCTGGAATCCAGAATTGAAAGACACAGTGACAGCACATGGTGATAAGCAACACAGCATCAGTCCCGCATCGGGGTCAGCACTTAATATGTCAGGAGAAGGAGCCTCTTACTTTCTGCAGATCTTTTCTTGTTCTAGTTATTTCTCCAGCTATATGAAGTCTTTTCTTTATCCTACTTAACCTTAATACTCGTAGGTTTTTTTTTAATCTTATTCTAAGCTACTTATTGGAATTGTTCCAGATGTTTAATTTCAAATTCTTCTAGCTCCTCTACCAACTTTGTGAAGATAACTGTTCTAAAAACCATGCCCTAAAAAACCAAAAGACAAAAAACTCAAGCCTGCCTTTCTTTAGGCAATAATTCTATAAAACTCTGTGAATATTTAATTCAAACAATTCGTAACAATTTATTACTATTTTTTGGACTACTCCTTCTCTGTCAAACTGTTGTTGGTTTGTTTCATGGATTATGCCTGAATATTTTCACATGCCCTGCAGTAGTTTGGGAGACTGTGTGTTAACTTATGGGCTAGACCAAGACTGGCTGGTCTGGGTCCCTGCCAGGCACTCAGTAGGGGAACCTATGAAGAATATAATTGGATAGAGTTGGATCTCAATGCATCATCTCAGACCCATGGATGAACAGTACTGTCTACACTGACTCTATGCTTTTATGGCATCTTCCTACTTCATCAGAATGCCTTCTCCTTATTGGTCCATATTCCCTAAGACTGTTGCACCTGAAGCAAAAGGTTATTTTTTCATTGCTTTGTTTGCTTTGATGATCCACCAAAGAAGCAAAGATTTAATTACTCATGAGATAAAGGTAAGTGAAATTGAGAATCAAAATATTCTTGAGACAAGGTCATGCCAACCACTGCAATATTATCTTTAAGAATATATTCAGATTATGCATTCTAAACTAAATCATAGTATCCAAACCTAAAAATTTCAAATATTAATTTCATTTTTCCTTTTCTCTAAAGGAGATAAACATTCAATTTGATGGGGATTGCCTTAGATATATCTTTCTATAATCTATGTTGGTATGAATATAAAGCAAATTGTTATGATTATAATAGATATTATAATCAAAAGTCCCTTAGCACGGAAATCAAGCCAATCAATCCTAAAGGAAATCAACCCCGAATATCCATTGGAGGGACTGATGCTGAAGCTGAAGTTCCAATACTTTGGCCACCTGATGTGAAGAGCTGACTCATTGGAAAAGACCCTGATGCTGGAAAAGATTGAGGGCAGGAGGAGAAGCGGGCAACAGAGGATGAGATGGTTGGATGGCATCATCAACTCAGTGGACACAAGTTTGAGCAAACTGTGGAAGATAGTGATGGACAGGGAAGCCTGGTGTGCTGCAGTCCATGGGGTTGCAGAGAGTCCAAAATGAGTGAGCAACTGCACAACAACAGTAATAGACATTGGATCTGCCAAGTTAACTTTTACCTCAACAACTCAAGTAGGGATGAAGACTGGTGAAGCAGTGAGTCATAGCTGATAGTGTAAATTTAATACTTTAGCATCATACCCTCAAAATTGGTTTTTAGCTGATAAATAGCATTTCCTATAAAAAGAGTTGAAAAAGCTCTTATATGCATTACAAATAATGCTGAAACAGCATGAAATGCCATTTTAGACGTGAATGCAAACTGCTTTGGGAGCACAGAAGTACATACCTGCTGTGTAGGAATCAGGTAGCCCTTCACAAAAGAGGCAATGTTTGATGTGCGTCTAGAATGTTAAGTAGAAGTTCCAGATGGGGAAAGGTGAACAATATTTTAGACTGTATGTGAAACAGCATAGAGATCTGACAGAGAATCTCTAAAGAACAGAAAAAAGTTTAATGCGACTAGAACTTAAAGTAACAGGAAAAAATGGGAAAGGACTGTGAATGCCAAGAGCAGATGATTATGCTTTGTCCCATATTGTAGTTTAGTGAAAATGATGAAGGTGTTTCACTAGGCAGTAATGTGGGGCTTCCCTGGTGGCTCAGTTGTAAAGAATCCGCCTGCTGATGCAGGAGACAAGGGTTCCATCCCTGGGTTAGGAAGATGCCCTGGAGAAAGAAATGGCAACCCACTCCAGTATTCTTGCCTGGGAAGTCCCATGGACAGAGGAGCCTGGTGGGCTACAGTCCATGAGTCATGAAAGAGTTGGACACAACTTAGTGACTAAACAGCAACAGGCACTAATGTGTTTAGACCTCGGTGATGGGAATGCCTCTGCTGTAGAATAGGGCTTCCCTGGCGACTTAGATGGTAAAGAATCTGCGTGCAATGCAGGCAACCCAGGTTCAATCCCTGGGTTAGGAAGATCCCCTGGAGAAGTAAATGGCAACTCACTCCAGTATTCTTGGCTGGGAAATCCCATGGACAGAGAAACCTGGTGGGCTACAGTCCATGGGGTCACAAAGAGTCAGACACGACTGAAGTGACTAACACAACACAACTCAACAGTGCTGCAGAATAGATCAAAACACTGAACTCAGAGAAATTACTTAGGACCACCTGCAGCAGTTTATGCCAGAAACTGAGTCTGTAGTAATAGTGACTATGGGAATAGAGAGGAGGAGATAAAATTGGAGGTTATTTAGAATTGGGCTCTTAGCTCTGTGAGATCAGGGACTATGTGTCTTTTATTCAGTTTTGCCCCCATAAAGTTCTCCACACCTGTTGTGATCCCTAAGTTGGTACGGCCCCTTTCTTGCAAAATACCCATCTTTTCCACTTTACTGCCTGTTTTTACTAGTTGGTCTACGTTTTCCAATGTAACAAACCCATTCATTGCTCCTGCCACTATCAGATACATAGAACTGTCATCCAGGAAATTAAGTAAAAATTACACTAAACATCTGCATTCATCTGTACTTTTTTGTACATTTTATTTCATTCCATTTGTCCATCTAACTTATGCTGGAAGAACAGCAACATTTTTAGTGGACATATATAAGTTGCCCATTTCAAAAAGTGAAGTACATGTTATGAAATGATTTTTGTTGTTGTTTTGTTATTGTTTTGTTATTTAGTTGCTAAGTCATGTCTGACTCTTTGTGACCCTATGAACAGTTGCCCACCAGGCTCCTCTGGCCATGGGACTTCCTAGGAAAGAATACTGGAGTGGGTTGCCATTTCCTTCCCCAGGGGATCTTCCCAACCCAGGGATCAAGCCCACACCTCCCGCCTTGGCAGATATATTCTTTACCACTGAGCCACCAGGAAAGCCTGAAATGATTTTTAGCAATCACTTGAATAGATGTCTATGTACAGATATGGAAAGGTTTCCAGGAAGTGCTTTTTTAAAAAAAAGTAATTTGTATAACATATGACAATGTATGAAATGGAGAAAAAAATCAAAATTATTGATATGTTTCATATGCTTTGATATAATTATGTAAATATCCAAAAAGTAGTATAAAAAAATACTCCAAACTGATAACAGTGGTTACTTCTGAAAGACCAGAGTAGAAGGAGGATCTTTCAGTTGATCTTTATTGTTTGAATCTTTTACCAAAAAAAAAAAAATGATGCAAGAGAAAAATAGGAAGAAGGAAAAGAAAAGGAGAAAAAGAAGGAAGTAAAGAGCCAAAAGCAGAGCTCTTTCCAGGCAGAAAGTTTCCTGTTCATTGTTTCTGTTTGTCAAGAACAAAAGAAATTGGGAAATACGTCTTTATTCAAAAAGAAAATGAAAGAGATTTAGTTTCATAAATTATTTTTATTACTGCTGACAAATTTGTAGTTGGTGAAGTAGTGCAATGGATCTAATACCTAACTTTAAACTATCAAATCTGTATTGTAAACCTGGACCTGCCTTTGAATAGCTAGACCTCAAGCAAGCAATTTAAATTCCGTGTCCATCGTCTCCCAGTTCTAAAGCAAGAAAATAATTCTTACCCCTAAAAAGGATATTGGAGGAGACAATGACAGATGTGAACAAAACAACTGAGCTCTTTTTGAATTTTATGTAAACATCAGATAGGAAGTTCTGGTATGATCTCTATATGTATGCATATTCAGACAGATGCCAATATCTGTTTCATAACCAAGTTTGAATGTGCAAGTTATTGTTTAGGGTAATCTTCCATAATCCTTGGGCCAATATTACAAAAAAAAAAAACAAAAACTAACAATCAGTTCTTTCAGTTTCAGATTTCAAAAAGCCTCCTTTCAGATTTAAATTGAATGGGCAACCATCATTTTTAGTGCTTAAAAACACAGTACCGTCCCCTTGGAAATCTCCAATTAGTAGCAGCTATTGTCTGATTAGGTGAAATTGATCATCTCAGAAAGTCTATCATTCATTATAAAAGCAAGATATAATAATTAAAGCATATTTCCAGAGCCAGTGAATTGCTGGAAAGCTACAAGTTTAACTTTCCACTCTGATAGAGTTTTAAAAGAGGTCAGAGTACATTTTACCATAGTGTCTAGCAATGTGAGTTTATTCAGACCTTTTGGCAGTCATTCCTGCACACTCAAGCTAAATCAATGAATCATCCATTGTTGGCCAGCCCCGCTCTCAGTTGCTAAGAGATTTTTCAAGCACACTGAGGTTTCATTCTACATGGTCTATAAAAAGGGCAAAATGTATTAAATTTTAAAATGTGTCATTGTTCCTAAATTAGTAATTAAAACTTTGTCCAGAACTTTAATACTGGGGCAGTGGGAAAGTCAACGTGCAGCTGGAGGAGTTTCTACTTGGGAAAATACAAGAGAAAACTTCCTGTTCATAGCTCTTCAGAAATATGTGTGTGGAGGAAATGGAAACATTTAAAAAGTGGACACACAAAAAAAATAAATAAAAAAATAAAAAGTGGACACAGACACCAAAAACAAAAATTCAACTAAAAAAGTCTAAACTCTTTTAAAGAAATACACACTTGTTCTTATGTTTTTCAAGAAGAAGGTTGTCTTTCATTTTTATTAAACGTACTCTAATTTTTATCACTTCTCTGTGAGTCATAAAGACTGTCTTTGTAATTTAGCATGTTATTTTAAGGCTTTGATATAATGGCTCTTAATGTAAAAATTAAAAACTACCATGAAAATAGAATGTCATTTTTTTCAGCTTGCTATTTATGAATGTGTGAAGTATGTCAGGTTCTGTATGTCTCCTTCCTGAATATTTCAAGTTGTAAAATACGGAATCCCATAATTTGTCACAGAGGTTAATGTTTCATTTTGATGAGAGGAAAGGGATAATTTGAACAAAAATTTTTAAAGAAGAAAGAGAACATAATGAATCTTAACCTAAAATCAAGATTTTTAAAAAGTTACTGGATTTGAGTGTGTTCCTTATTTTCTCAGGATAAAATTCTGTTCCATAAATTTCTCCTAAGGATGAAACTTTTGAGATAGAATGCGGGCTTTAAGCTGAACAGGCCTCGGTTCTATCCCTGGCTGCCCCAGGTTCTAAATGACCTGGAGCAAGTTCTCTGGGCCTCAACGCCCCACGTCTCCAATGTAATCATGCATGTCACACCAGGTTCCTGTTGGATTCAAATGAAGAAACATCCTAGCCCCGGCACATAGTGGGTCTGGATAAATATCCATCCTCAGCTTCTCTAAAACTCTTGGAAGCTGATAACAATATGCTCTTAATGCTCAGAACCAAACCATGTTTGTTTTAAGCTGGCAACATTAGTGCTTGTTTTACTTCTGATTTCAACAGAGCTGTCTTCAGATGAGTTGGGGAGATCATCTCACGTTAGGGGGTTTGGGATAAGAGCACATAGAAGAGTCTTGTACCTCAGCCTTCTTTCTTGTGGAGAAGCAAAACATTTGTGATTCTTGGCTTCTTGCATCCCCTCGTTCAATGAGGTTCTCTCCTTCTCCCTATAGACCCTAACTTCTTTTAAAACCTCTGTTCAATGTGCCATCTTCAGTTACCTATTCACTGCTATAAAGCAGGATTTCATTCAGGGCACTTTAATTTTAGACAACAGCCAACTATTCCTCCAGCCCAGTGTAGAGCAAGGGATAAGCCACACCTTAGTATGGCCTTATTCTGTTGATTCAGAACATTACTTTTTAATACTTTAAAACAAACTTACAGAAAAATAAGGAATGACCTCTTTATATGCTTAAGCTTCCTAACACCTGTGTTTGTTTGGAGGAAATATATCCATGTCTGTACTAACATTTGATGACACCCACCCTTTATAGAACCAAGTGTATTATTTTTACAGTAAATTTTTTAATGTCAGGGAAAAGCAATATTTTTTCCTTGGGTGTTTGAGTATTTCCCTCTGTAATCTTCGATATGGCTTAACCCTTATTTCTTTTAGGTAATCTTTGTTATGCTAGAGTGTTGATCAAATGGAATTGAACCCACTTGGCCTATCTGTTGAATTAAGCTGAAGAGAACTGCTAGCATCTCTGCTGTCAGAATAATATGAAGAGGCAGCTGTGTAGAACTGATAGAGAACCGAGTGTCCCCTGCCTAAAAAATAGAAGGCCTCATGTAGCTTCACAGTGGTATCAGCAAAAATACATGTCTGTCCTTGCCAAGAGAAGATGAAACAGAGCTGAAAGTGACAGAGGCAGGCTCTGCCAGGGCAGACTGTAGAGTCAGTCATTCCCTGGCAAAAATGAAGCAAAACAAAACTCAAAGGAAAGAAGCCTAGGCTTCATGCCTTAAGAAATGATGTTCCTCCCAAATAGAATCAGCATAGATTAACTTAAAGTGCTGTGATGACATTCAATAAGAGCTCTAAATGGAACAACTCTTGGGGCTTTCTCTTCCTGTTTCACTTTGCAATTATAGTTTTTGTATAATTCAACTTGAGAGGGAGGGTGGGAGAGACAGAGAGAGAATGTCCCTCACATTCTAAATCATGGCTCAGTCATGTGTTATAAAACACCAAGAACGGAAAAGCCATTACGTGGAATATAAAGAAATACTTGAGTCTACAATATCATTGAACTCTTGGATTGAGTTTCAACAGACATGCTCTGTATTCCCACAAGAGTCTGGAAAATTAACTTCTATTTTTTTCTGTCTGGAGTTGCAGTTAGTGTTATTATTTGCTCCATGGCTCAATCCGGGTCAGACTGTTCTGCAGGAACACAGGTGGATGTTAAAACAGAGAATCTGTTGAAAAGATTGCGGAGGAACTGCTTCCCTAAAGCAGTTTGATGGCAGTCAGCTCCGGTAAGGACAGATGAAGCTCAGCAGGGCCTTCCAGAAGGGTCTCGCAGGCTTTGTCACCTGCAGTCCTAGAGGGAGAAGTTTTGGGTGTGATGGGTCATTGTGACCTGGTGGCATCCTGTAAGGAGTTGATCCTAGAAAGGAAGGCCGTTGAATTTAAATACTTGTGAATTGTAACATTGCTCTGAATTTTTCTGATTAACTTTGTTTGTGAAATGCAGTAATACAGTTCTTAAAGGAAAATTCCATAAACCTTTTAGTCTTTTGTGTGGGCTTTAAGATATTTAGGAAATTTACTGTTAAAAACTAATTGCAGAAAGATTTCTTATCCTATTAAAAGCAGCTAGAGAAATATAGTTATGATTTAAGGTATAAAAATTGTTTTGTATTAACTAGTGTTTTATTGTCAGCAATTGCGTTGTTAAAATGTAATGTTGCTAAGACTACAATTTATATCTGTTTGTAAGCAATCACACAAGGGAAACTATATTTTGTGGTTCTACCCATTGAATGATTTTTCTAGTAAACAATTTGACATAAAATAGACCGAAACATCCATTTATTTCAAGAACTGTGTTAAATTATAGATTAATGGTCTGAAATAAAATCGAAACTGATTTAATATACAATTGAGCATCCGGGGGAAAATAGATCTTTTTCCAACTGAGCGTAGTCATACTTTTTTTCTTTTCTGAAGACCTTATTTTCCCCTCAATAGGTTTAGGACTTGCTTGAACCACAGCCAGCCTTGAGAATGTTTGTTCAGAAATGGTCAATGTTATATTGATGAGGAGCAACTTGGGGGTTGAAAAAATAGATCAGTATTTTTGGTTTCTGACTTTAGACTATCTTTAAAGTAAAGGGCTGAGAGTTCCAACTGAAAATTGCAAGTGCTCTGGGACACTGTGCCTGGAAATAAGATTCCTGAATTGTAGAGCTTGGGGATGTTTAGGCAGCCCTTGTAGAAGTGGACCTTCAAGTACATTTTAAGGACAGTGTGTATTAAACATTTTAAATGGTTGCTCTCAGGTTTTTCTTGGATGTAACTATTCTATTTTGTTTTATTTCTCTTCTATAATTCTGAGATAAATCTGAGAGTTTACATGTCCAAGGAAAAAGTTCCCTCAAATTTGCTATCATTAGTCTCCAGCTCAAACTCTAAGAGGCCATGAGGGAAGGTCCCATCCCTCTGCCAAAAGACACAGATTCCTTCTTATCACTGGGAACAGACACTCCTCTGTGGGCATGTACACAGTTTCTTTAAGAGACCAGGTATCTGTTGAGGCTAAACTAATATTTTTGGAGCAGAAACAAGAATTCTGAAAAGAATTTCGTTAGCTAATTGTGTTTTCTAGAAATGAAACTTTAAGTCAGCTTTATTTATCAGCAAATTCAGAAAACACTTTTATATCTTTAGTATTTGTAACTGAAAGTATGAAGTTCAGAAGAAATTATCAAATAAACCCGAGTCTAAAACAGTGTGGGAAATTCACACATACCATCTTTTTAAAATAGTTTGTCTATAAAAATTTGGAAAGTAATCTCATTTGGTATTAAGTGAAAGATTGATCGAGGAAAACATTTCACACTTAGACTCTGGCTGGAAGAGAGAAATAAGTGAATTTTTAAGACTACACTTTCAGAACACATTAAAAAAGAACTATATCCAAAACAGTTTGTGAAAATGTCTTCTTTCAAATAAGATGGTAATAGTGCTTCTTTTTTTTTTAATGCATGCAGAGCAATATCTGATTCTATGGTTGCATGAGAAATTCTAAAATATCTCAAACAATGCTTATCTTAAAATTCAAAATAAAATTATATCTCACCCTTATTGCAACCTTTTGTCATTAAGGTAAATATTAACTGTGCTAGTCTATATATGCTGTTAGAACTATCTTTAGTAGTTCTGAATTTTTTAGTCCTTCTCTTGTGCTCCCAGAAAGTGAATGAATCTGGGTAAAAAGAAGGTCAATAATGGCAGATTTCACTTTTAATGAATTTCTAGTTTTCATAGTAGTCTCCCTTCTCTCTTCAGAGCTCTAGACTCTAGGAAAACTAGAACGTTTTTGTCATTCTATTGTTTGACTGTGTCAACATAGTATATTATCATAGCTGCTTTTAAGTACTGGAAGGCATTTTCTACACAGCACCAAACTTTTCTGATCAAAGAGAGTGTCAGTCTAGTGTACTTGCAGTGTTTGCTTTGCAGCCCAATGTTCTGGCATTGTATAAATAAAACTTTAGAAACTTCAGACATTTACCTACACTGTCCCAAGTCCCATTTGTTCTAATTACATTTTGGACATGGATTATATCTCTGCTTGTTACGTTTTTCATATTTTCTGCAGAAGGGATACAAGATAGCCTAGAAGGATGTATAAAATACAAGGTAAAATCAATGGAAATATGGATAAAGAGAGAAAATGAGTAGTTACCATTGGGTAGAGCAGGGAGCGGAGAAGGCAATGGCACCCCACTCCAGTACTCTTGCCTGGAAGATGCCATGGACGGAGGAGCTTGGTGGGCTGCAGTCCATGGGGTCGCTAAGAGTTGGACACAACTGAGCGACTTCACTTTCCCTTTTCACTTTCATGCATTGGAGAAGGAAATGGCAACCCACTCCAGTGTTCTTGCCTGGAGAATCCCAGGGACGGCGGAGCCTGGTGGGCTGCCGTCTATGGGGTCGCACAGAGTCGGACACGACGGAAGCGACTTAGCAGCAGCAGCAGCAGCAGAGCAGGGAGCACAGTTAATGATATGCATGATCTACCCGCTGGTCCAGGTCACGAATTGCAGTCTAAGCTTTCTAACTGCTAGGGTTAAGAAGTGAACCTTGCAGGTGTTTCAACCCTGAGGATGGAAGATGCAGGCAAATCAGTTAGTGATCTGAAAATAAGTAAAAGTGTTCTTACTAAGCTCAAAGAGGAGTTTCCTCTCACAGACTCCATGTATGCAGTGTGTGATGATGTGAATAACATTTACACTTCTGCTACATCTACTACACTTCTAGAGTAGCTACATCTCATTGGATCCAGTAATACAGAGAAGGGGGAACTCTCTTAGTTCAGATGTGCATTTTAGAATTTCTGGAAGAGTAGACTGTGCTTCTGGCAGCCCTCCTTGATTGTTTTTGGTGAACAGTGCCAGTGAGCCCAAGATTTTATTATGAAAAAGTGGCTCGGATACAGCAAAACAAGGCCAAGTTGTTCCAAAAGAAAAAAAAATCTTTGGGTCTACTCAGGCATATAGACTAAGGAAAAAAAAAAAAAACAAAAACACTTTTATAAAGCCCACAGTTCTGTTCCTTTAAAAAGGCTGACATAAACGCAATCTAAAAAATATGTAAGGTCCTAAATCTGGACTCCTCATGGCCAAAATAAAATCTCAATAAAACATGTATTAAATTTGAGCAATACTGTTTCCTTGCCTTGTCTCCAAGATGAACTATTTGAGAACTACACACCCAGGCAACTAAATGATTTAATTTCCTCCAAATTATTATATAAAAGACAAATAAACAGTAAAATAACTTTAGTTGTAGGATATTTGAGTTGTAGTCCCTTGTTTTGGTTTTCATCAGCTAGTAAGTTTATCTTATTGGGCCATTCTTAGTTAGAAATAAATCAGAACACTTGGCTTTCTACTATCTATAGCAGAAGAATAAGCATCTATTTTTATCTAAAAACAATATAGCATCCTCTCTCTCCTAAATTAAAAGTTACACTTAGAATATGGGAGGCAGAGGCCCTATATTTCTTTTCCTGATGTTTCCTTAAAGGAAACCATTGCAGTGAACCATTCTGGTCCTTTGATCCATAACAGGAAATAGCTAATCCTGTTGGTCAGCCACATTTTTGAGTGGATTGGCAGATCACTTTGCTTCAAAATTACGGAACAGGTTCCACCTTTTTCTCTTTGCTCAGCAGAGCACACCCTCCCCTCTGTTTCCTATTTTCTTGTGGAATGTCTTGAGACAGGTGGGTGGAGTGGGTTTTTTAACTAGATTCACCCTGCTTGCAGGCTGTGTTCAGTTCTGACTGGAAGGTAGGGAACCTTGCCACTTCTTCAATTTGGCCATTGGATGAAGCTGCTGTCTGATCCCCATTTATCCCATGTCTCTTCCTGACTAGCCACAGGATGGGAGAGAGGAGCAGGTAGTGATTAACACTCCTAATCACTGGCAAATAGGGCAAGGACGCGGGTAGGATTGGGTTTGACCTGACAAAGAAGACTATGAAACAGTATGTTCCTTTCTCTCCTTTGACTTCAGATATAAAATGGACTAATTTCTTTTTTCTATCATAAGTAATAAAGATCCTTCTGTTTTTGTTAGAAATTGAGAAGTCTTTTAAAAATGTCAAGTTTGATTTTTTTTTTTTTTTTTTGGCCAGTATCAGTAAAATGTGTTAACACAACTGTAACAGAAATCTTTGGTATTTTACTCATGGTTCGCCCACTGCCTGAGATTCTCTCCCTCATCCTCCTGGCATCCATTCCCCCTTCTGGGATTTAATTCCAACTCCAGCTAGAATATGAGTTTCTTGAAGTCAAGGAGTTCATCTTAATTATCCATGTATCATAACCATTAATTCATTCCTTACTCATTGGTCAAAAACATAAAAACCTCATCAGCCTCTTTTATCTGCTAGGCACCTTGGTAGTGACATAGTCATTGACAGGAGAATAGAGCTACTGCCCTCCCGAGAACTCAGTCTCTGGTGCAGATCCTCATGACTAAAAGACTTCAGCCAAGTAACTAAAGCATTGATCACAGACCTGACACAGCTTCAGCCATTCTGCTCATGTCTGTTCAGTGGATGATGAGTCTGTACTGATGAAAGTGGCACAGCCGGTGTTTTAAGTTTTTTGGATGGATTATCTGGACTCAGAATTTAATAGATTGTAAATAAATAATACTCATTAATTATTTACTGTGGATAGAGTGCCATGCTGAATGCTTTATATATATGTGTGTGTGTGTGTATATGTGTATATATATGTGTATATATAGCATGTATATACATATATATATATATATATATGCTAAGTTGCTTCACTCGTGTCCTACTCTTTGTGACCCCATAGACTGTAGCCTACCAGGCTCCTCTGTCCATGGGATTCTCCAGGCAAGAATACTGGAGTGGGTTGCCATTCCCTCCTCCAGGGGATCTTCCCAACCCAGGGATCAAACCCAAGTCTCTTATGTCTCCTGCATTGGCATGTGGGTTCTTTACCACTAGAACCACCTGGGAAACATATATATATATATACACACACACACACACATACATAATTTTATTCATCACAAGATAAAAACATTTATAGCTGAGGAAACTGAGGCTCAGAGTATAAGTAATTTGCCCAACCAACTTGCAACTATCAGAACAAGAATTGGAACCAAGTTGTTCAATCTCCAATCTTGTGAACTTAAACAATTCACTGTACAGTCTCTCAGGGATTGTCTGTTTGAATTCCTTTTGGTGAATCCTGGGCCAGTGGGACCTTAATAAAGAAGCCATCCATCAGTTAGGAAACCAAATATTCTATACTGAAAGTAGATTCAAATAGCTTCATCAAGAGCACTGTGAAGATGATACTTTCTTCTTGTCATTTTTCAAAGAACTGTTGATTGTCCTAAAATAATAGATCCTAGGATTTTCCTGAGTGTTACTTTCAGATAAAGAGGAGATACTTATGGTATTTTTTTTAATTGTCATGATTTTTAAAGGTAAAGTGTAATTTTGTGCTTTATTAAGGGACCTAGTGATTCTGGACAACACACTTGGGAATGGAACAAAGGTGGGGGAAGTGTTTTCCCTCATGCTTCCAGTTTCCAGTTTTAAGGAAAAACAATGAACATGGTTAAAATTGTTTTTTATGTAATTACCTTTCATTTGGTCATTCAGATTGTTTCTTTTTATTTTTTAATTGGAAGAAAATTGCATTACAATGTTGTGTTGATTCTGCCGTACAACAATACAAATCAGTGATTATTTCTATAATCTCATAGTTTATAACATTTACCGTCTCTCTATATATAACTCATACTTTAAAAGCTAGAGTTCCAGAGACAGGTTGTTATTTTTTTTTTAATAACAATAGTATTAACAGTAGCAATAGCTAAAATTGAGAGCTTTCTATGTGCCAGGCATTATATTAAGGCTCTTACATGCATTATCTTACATCATCATCACAGCAACCCTATGAGACAGTTATTATTGTAATATCCACTTTAACAATAAGGACCCCAAAGTTGGAGAGATTGAGTGATATTTCAGGGTCACACAACCGGTAACTAGTTGATCTTCTATTCAAAATGAGGCCTGCCTGATTCCACTGTCTATGAATTCAGTTATTCTTATAGACGGCCTCCTTGCAAGGCTGAGAAAACTGACTTTAGGTTAGGCCTTCCTTGCAGCTGAAACGAATATTCCCAGTAACAAAATGATTTGAGGGGGAGGCTGGTACATTTTCCAACTTGATAATATTCTTTTAAAGTGTGTTCTTAAATGAGACAGCTCTCCTAAAAACAAGTTATTGAAGAACAGGGTCATTATAAGATAAAATTTAGTACCTATTTTATGACTTTCTTATTTTCTTCTAAGATGTTCCTGGTTTTCCTCACCAGGCCTAAATGGAATGTTTTTTTCTGAAGCCATTCTGAACTTGTTTTTGCTTCAAGTTAGAAAAGTTCCCTGGGTGTAGCTATGGTTCTCTGTTTCCAGCTGCTTTGCTCTGTGTGAATGGCTCTGACTCCACCAACAGTATTCTGGCATGCTAAGTCTGTCTTTTCAGGGGCTTAAATAGATATTGCAGAGAAGAAAAAAAAGAAGAAAAAAGGAACCAGCAGCAGTTATTAATTATGTTACCTAGTCTCTGTTAATTTTAATATAATGATTAAATTTGCATATTAATCACTTTGCTACAGATCCATTTCCCAAACACAGTCCAGACACAGACTGCTGTATAGTTCCAAATGGCCTCCTTAATTAACTTCCAACCTCTGTTAAAGTTAACAGCTATATTAGAGCATGGCATTTTAAGTAAAATTTAAATAAACACTAAAGGAGATTTATCACAGTCACTGTCTACTGTCTCTCACACCAACATCACTAAAATCATCAATAATCACTATACTTATTCCTAGAGAAGTAATTTCTAGATCATACATTTATTTGTTAAAAGGGGAAATGTGGGTCTTCATTGTTTTAATGAGAAAAAAGAGTTACTTCAGTTACAAGATATTATATAATGTTGTTATGGAGGTTGTCAGGGAAGCAGAGTAACAATGTTTAAGTTTACAGGCTTGAGCTTTCTACATCTATCCAGGAAAACCTACAAGAATTTCCTTTTTTTATATAAACAACTAGAAAATGACCAATTATATGAAACAATGGCTTTTAAACAGTGCACAACAGGAAGTGTAGGACTGTGATTCTTGAGGGAAGGGAAACAAATGAAGTAAGAGCTACAGTTGCCCCAGCTTACTGTCTGGAGGCAGTTTCCAGGCCACAGAAGAGGGAGGGGGAATGGAACAGAGCTCAGTGATCTCACTGAGTTGAGAGGACAAAGATCAGAGTTTGGGAGGCCAAGTTGGTAGAATTTGCAGGACAAAGTACTGGAGATGAGGAGCTTCATAGAGCATTCCAGAGATCTGCAGAATTGTTCCTTTGGTCTTTGGTGAAGAATTTGCCTGTGCATACATAGAGGATGTACATAAGGCTGGAGAAAGAACCAGCAGAAAGTAGGCCAAACAATTCCCAGAATGCACACATAAATGGAAAAAGTTCATATTCCCACCGGTCAGAATGGAGAGATATCAAAATGGGGTAGAACCTCAGAAGTGCCATAACTTACAGTGAGAAAAGATCAATCCCAAAATAAACACTGCCCTGAAATCACCATAACAAAGCCTAAAACTTATACTCAGAAAGATCAAAATTATCTCAAAGTCATTTAACTACATGTAAAGGGCTTCCCTTGTAGCTCAGCTGGTAAAGAACCTGCCTGCAATGAAGGAGACCTGGGTTTGGTCCCTGGGTTGGGAAGATCCCCTGGAGAAGGGAAAGGCTACCCACTCCAGTATTCTGGCCTGGAGAATTCCATGGACTGTATAGTCCAACATTCTTTAAAGAAATACAGTAAAATCTAGCACCCAATAATGTAAAGTCTACAGTGCCAAGAATCTAATAAAAAATTAACAGCCACGCAAAGAAGCAGGAAAATATGACCCATATTTAGGAGAAAAGTCAATTAATAGAAAGAGATATGTAAATGATATAGTAGAAATAATAGGAAGGGACTTTAAAACAATTATCATTAAAAAAATCTCATAAAATGGTTAAGGATGTAAAGAAAACTCAGCAAGACATGAAAGACATGTATATTTTTTAAAGACTTGAATGAAATGTAAAGAAATTTAAAAAAAAAATCTTAAATGGAAAACACACTGGATGGGGATTAACAGTGAACTTGAATATATTGCAATAGAAACTTGCCAAAATGAAGTACAGAGAGAAAAAAAAAAATGCTTTCAAAAAATAAAGAATATTTGGAGGTGAGGAGAGGACAGAAAAAATACTTGAAGGAATAATAGCTGAACACTTCTCAAGTTTGATGAAAACTATTAGCCCACAGACTTAAAATGCTGAATAAATACAAAGCAGAAGAAATAAAGAAAGCCAAACCAAGATACATTATAATCAAATTGCTGAAAACCAGTGATGAAGAGAAAATCTTAGAAGCAATCAGAGGAAAAAAATGCATCTCATATAGAAGAACAAAGAAAAAAATGACAGCAGAATCCTCATTAGAAACTTTGCAGGCCACAAAACAATGTAATGACATTTGTTAAAGTGCTAAAAAAATGAATTCAACCTAGAATTCGATATCCAAAGAAAAAATATCTTTCTAATAATTTCCTTTTCAGAAACTCACGAGGCCATATGTGTTCAAAAATTCAAATTTTTTCAGATTTAAGAAATAGGGTATGTAAACTCTGTATTTCAAAATATATCCAGAGAAGTCTGAAATAGTGCCTATAACTAAACACATTAGTACATATGCAGCAACACATATATTGTTATTTATTCATAAACTATATATGTTTATAGAATGACTATATATTATATTCATTCTAGGTAGAGATAAAGTGTGTCTGTATATACCTTCACATTGACTCAGATTAGATTTTGCCAACAAAAAAATGTTTTCTAGCCACAGCACACAGCAGGCATGTGGGATCTTAGTTCCTGACCAGCGATTGAAAAGATTCTTTGTTTTCAAATTTGGCATTTCAGAATTATAGATAAGAGATTTTGTGCTAGTCACTTTTCTAGATGTTATAGCTTCATAACCTCTGATATTTATAAAACATATATTATTGTCTGAGTTTTACTCAGTGGAGACTGAGATTAAGTAAGTGATGGAGTTATTCCCAAGCAAGAAGAACGCATGTCCATTCTTGGATGTGATTGAGGAAATCAAGAGGAGGGGTCCTCTAGGTTCTATCAAAGATACCATCTGCTGCCATTGTAAACTAAAGGCTCCATCTGACAAACCCCAGAGATACTTCAAACTTCATGGAATCCAAGGGTTAACATGGAAAATCTTGAGTAGAATAGAAATAGCTAATATCTTATCCTGGATTCTGGGCTGCAGTGGTGTGACCCATGTACTCCTGTGGCTTTGATTTTCATACAGTCATCCCTAGTTAACTGTCCCTTCACCATGAATAGCAGAGAAGAAAGTGTGTGTGTGTGTGTGTGTGTGTGTGTGTGTGACAGAGACTGAAGGAGAGACACAGAAGCAGAGAGGGAGAGAAAGAGAGATAAAGGAGGAAGCCACTAGTGAAAGGGATCTTACAGTTTGGATCAGATTATATGGTTGCAGAAGACAGCATGAACAATGTAACTAGAGACCAGAGCAAGTATGACCATTTCAGCTACGGTTATGCCAGTGACCAAGAATCTAGGACTGTGGTGGGATGATTGTAAATCCTAAGAGAGTCAGCACAGGATTCTGTGTAAACGCTCTGTGTTAATACTACTGAGAAAAAAAGAGGTGGAGAAAAAAGGGAAGGATATGAGTTTAACTGCATTTAAATTTGAAATGATTCAGAAATTATTGGATTTGACTGTATTTACTTGGATTGTTTTCTGTCTCTAGAAAATATGTGCAATTTTAAGAAAAAAGTGACATTTTTATATAACAGAGCTTGTCATTTTTAAATTATGCACTCCATATTACTGCCATGGGGCCTGGTTCATCATCTTTGGTCAAAACCAAGGAAAATGATACCAACTTCACACAATTGTATAAGATTTCGAAGAGTAATTTTAAAAAAGCTTTAAACATTTAAAAGAAAGTTTCAAATGTGAATGTTAGGTAAGCTTAGGTTTTTTAACTGATGAGATTTCCATTGTTTTAGGACAGTTAACCTGGTTAGAGTGTGTGTGATGAATTGGAGAAGAGAAGGCCATGATGAGATCAGTTAGGAGACTGAGTGATCAGGCCATGGAACTTGAAGAATGAGGCCATATTTCAGTGTACATGGATTCAAGAGCCTTTCCAGAGACAGAAATGTGGAGAAGGGTGAGGAATTAGGGAGGAGTCAAAGATGACTCTTAAGGTTCCAAGCTTGGTGACTAAGAGGACAGTGATGACACTGACTGGGAGAGTAAGAATATCAGCAAGTTTAGGGGAAAGACGGAGAAGGCAATGGCACCCCACTCCAGTACTCTTGCCTGGACAATCCCATGGACGGAGGAGCTTGGTGGGCTGCTGTCTATGGGGTCGCACAGAGTCGGACACAACTGAAGCGACTTAGCAGCAGCAGCAGTTAAAGGAAAGATGAGTTCCGTTAGATGTGCTGAATAAAGGGAACGAGAAAAAACAAGATTCAACAGTAGTGTAATAGTTAAGAGCAAGAGTCTGCTGTGACTCTGGAGGAAGACTCTTGCAAAAGTTACTTAAGCTCTCAGTGCCTCCATTTCCTTTTCTGTAGAATGGTGGTGAAAACAGCATATACTTCATGGATTTTTATGATGTTTGAGTATAAAGTCATCTAGGAGGAGTACTCAGAAGGGCACCATCATTGAATGGTGCTATTGCAGCCATTGTTGTTGATGGGCATACAGTGCCAAGAACATGATGCCCTGCCCACTGCTCTGGGAGACAGAAGGTACAGCTCTGAACTATAACCAGCTTGTGACTTTGAATGGGAATTCAACTGGACCTCAGTCTGTCCATCTGTGAAAACGAGAGATTGGATAATTCTTTATAAGTTTCATTATAGCTGTTATTAATACCATTGTATGATTGTGTTGAGGCAGAAAGCAAAATTTACCGCAGATAAACCATAATGGAAATAATTTATTTACAGACAGTGGAGCAGTCAATGACATTTAACACATACCTGTGTGTCCTGCCTAAAGCAGGTTTTGTATTTAAAGTACATTAGGAAATTTAAATGTGGTAAAGGTAAAAAAAAAAAAAAAACTTTTTTATTTAGAGTTTTAATTGTGGATTATTCTAGTGGCTTTTTTCTGTTTACTTGTCACTATAAATTTTCTTCAGTCTCAGATAACTGTATGGATTCTTTTCCTATTATGTTTGGCTTAGTGAAGTCACAGAATAGCTGTCTGAATGTTTACTTCATTTACAAGAATAGGGTGTTTCATTTGCCAGAGTTTTTAACTTGTTAAAAAAAAATCACAGGCTCCATAGACAGAGTACTAATTTATTGTTTTTTGGTAATCCATCTAGAACAGATACAATCCTCTTCCCATTAGGTTACTAGAAAGTTTTATTAAAGTGGACATGCTAAATACATAAAGCTAAGATTTGCATTTGTCATATTTGGAGAAAAGGTTATGAGAAAGCAGCCTTTAAGGAGAAGAGACGATACCAAAGTACTCCTTCTTAAAAGCTTACACTTGAAAAAAAAAAAAAAAGCTTACACTTGTTCTAACACTTTGCCTTTAACAAGGGAGAGTTCATTCACCCTCATTAACTTCTTTTAGCCCTTTGTGGTTTCCAGAATCTGACACCCACCCATATGTACTGAACAAAATCATTTTTAACTTATGTTTTTTATAAATTGCAATATACAGGCTATTTTTGAAATGATAGGATGGAGTCCAATAAGTTACCTGTAAAAATCAGTCCAACTACTTTACTAACTCATATTCATGCTGAAAGCCTTCTTCTTATGCCACATGTTTTGTATTCCTTTAGATATATTTTCAAAGTATACAGCTATCAGAAGTTAGAAATCAAATACAAAAGCTGTGTCAGTTTATATTTTGTATTTTCCAGTTTTTTTATGCATGCAATCTTTAAATATATTAATGAAGAGGAAGAGAAGTTATCAACTCTGGAAGCCAAATATCCAGTCTTCAAACAGATTACTCAAAAATCCTGCTTAAATGTATGCACACATGTGTGTGTTTGTGTGTGAGTGTGTGTATGTGTGTGTGCATGAAAGAGAGAGGCAGACAGGGGCAGAGAGAGAGAGATTCTACTTTATTAAAGAACCTTTTAGGGAAATTTGACAGACACTATGAATATCTTTGATTTTCAATTTTTTATCAGTTCAAAAAATTGAAAAATACCTGGACCATTAACTCTACATTATGTGAAAACCTAGAAAAATGTTACTGCCTGCATAATGTTACATAGGACTATAGTCATCACACTTGTCTTCCAGCACCAAGCCACATTTATTCTGTGGTCTTTGGTTTCATCAGATAGCAATTACTTCCTCATTTGATGCCATGAAAAGTGAAATCCTAGACAGTGTGAAAACTTTAGATAAAATCTGGTTATCTGTACTTGAGTCTAAGACAATTTAAATGTCTATATATATGTAATCAATAGGATATTTATTAATTTCAAACTAAAGAAACAATTTTTATTAGTAGCCTTATCATTGACTTTTTGTCTTGAAAACATTTCTACTGAGTCAGGCATTTCACTATGCTATAAATAAGGGACTTTGGGTTCTAGTCATGCTTTTGTCCCTGTAAATGGGTTAAGTTACCTAAACCTAGTAGGACTTGGTCCCCTGATCCGTATGACTGCTAAGATTTCTTCTGATCTTAATATCCCTTGATTCTATGAGTTATATATCCTTTCTAGCTTCTTTGCATTAAATTATCCAGTCCAGAAATTTGCCAACATGTTTACCTGCACCTAGCTTTGACATCTATAAGATGATCAAAAAATATTTGTTATAGGTAACTGTGTTTTGCTATTTCTGATGGGTTGTGAAATTACTGTAATTTCACAGCTTTTTATATTGGACTATTATTCCTTTTTATTTTTGTTGAATGATATTATTGTTGTTTTAACATTTATTTCTTCTCTACTATGGCTTGTGCATGATTTCGAATTGATTTTTATCTGTTCTCACTAAGGTGTGTCACAGGGAAGCTGCAGGAAAAATTCTTTCACTACACCTAATCTTAGTCACTCTAAAAAGATAGACACAAATATTTTGATGATCATAAAATAATCCAGAAAGTGGATTTTACTTTTATTCAGCTTGACTTTGCTGATAGGGGAAAAAAACGCATTTTTGATTACATTGGCAGGTTATTTTAAACTAGTTGCTCTATGGAAAGAAATACTGCCTCAACTCTACCCACTGAAAAACTGACTGGTTAGAGACAACATTTTGGTACCAAAGTGTGGGGAGACCTGTACTTTGTTCTAAGGCTTTTACTTGGGTATACCAAATTAAAAAAACACACAAAAACAACTGCTTCCTATTTGATTAAAGAATTTTAAAATTAAAGCATTTGTTCCCTTAACATTAGTTTTTACCATCATACATTTTCAATTGATCTTTAAATAGAAAATAAATTATTTAACTAAGTCAGTCATCAGGTAGACAGTATAGATAGTGTGTTAGTTCTTTTAAAAAAAAAATGCCTAATTCTATGGGATATATATTCAGCCTCACATATTTTCAGTATTTAACACTAATACCGCAGTGGCTTAATATATCATTTGTAATTGAGAGACATTTAATTAGTTATGCTAATAAAAAGCAAACTTTAGAGCATTTAATCCATTGTGTATTATTATTTGTTTTGAGAGACTAACTCAAGATTTATAGGGTTTAATTTGCACCTCAGAATAAATGAAGGGAAGAGAAGCCAAAACTTCCCTGGTGTTGAGGAAAAACCTTTGCTTTCTAGTTTCCTATGAAAGGCAGTACTGTTCACCACCATTAGTATAGGGGAAGTAGGACCCTGCCATTCCGTACTTAAGCTTGTTTTTATTTTTAAGGAATGTCGGAAAATTGTGGAAATGAATGTTTTTTCTTTTCTTTTTCCTTAATACCTCATGGATCCTGACCTTTTCCTTTAAACTGGTTTAGTATGTGTTTCCTTTAAAATTGGTCACTGATCCAAAAATAAGTTTGATTTTCCTTTTCCATGATCTTCTTTAAAGAATTCTGTTAACAGCATACTAAACTGGATTACAAACTTACTGAATAAGTGCTTTAATGCACAGCAACCTTGGAATAAAGGACACAGAAAGAGTAATGCTGCACAGAAGAGATTGGGTGAGTTGTTATAAAGGAAAAGAATGCAACTGTATGGCTGATGTGATCAACATCTAGTAGGTTTATTAGCAATTTAATGGAATATGTTTATTCAGGCACAATAATGGCTTCAGTTGAAATGTCTGCTATGCTCTTTTCCCCATACACTTTGGAATGAGTTGAATGTGACAGTTGAGCTTTCAACAACCTTCATGAATTTTAAATCCTGTTTAGTCATAAAATGGGATACATGGCATGTAGTTGGAATGGACAAGGAGTTGGCAGCTTCATCAGATATCATAGGATATCAGGTGTCTTCAAGATAATGAGGAATTGGATTCACCAAGTGCTTTCTGGGTCTGTTCTATGTACCCACAAGGAACAGAGGATCTCTCTTTGTCCAACATTTAATAATCAATCATTGTGAGTCTGGAATTCTTGAACCAGCCTGTGGTTCAAAAACTTAAAATTGTATCATCACAGAAGAAAATCTTTACTGATGTCTCAAAACAAATTATTTGTTGGCAAATAAATATTTCTATATTTTTATTTCTCTTATCTGATTAATCAGATTAATTCAAAAAACTACACTGCAAATTGTGACATAACTTTGTATCCTCAAATTTTAGCACATATCCTAATTGATCCTGAAGCATCTCTTTAAATGTTTTATAAAGTTGCTCTCAAATTATCTTTTGTTGGTGTTGTTCAGTCACCAAGTTGTGTCCGACTGTTTGCAACCCCATGGACTGCAGTACATGCGGCCGGCCTCCCTGTCCCTCACCATCTCCCGGAGTTTGCCCAAGTTCATATCCTTTGACTCGGTGATGCCATCTTACCATCTCCTCCTCTCTCACCCTCTTCTCCTTCTGCCTTGAATATTTCCCAGTCTCAGGGTCTTTTCCAATGAGTCGACTGTTGCCGTGAGAGTCCTATGAACTGTATAAAAGGCAAATTTTCTTACCACCATAAAAATCTTAATCTTTGATTAGGGTTAAGTTTTGAATTAGTCTGAAATTCCATACAAAGAGCTTTATTTATTATATTTGGAATTACCTAAGAACAAAAGACTTTTTAGAAGAGAGTTTTTCAGTAAGTCCACTTTAAAGCAATCTCAATTTAAAGTGTGAATGTATTTTTAAATTACCTTATAATAATGCCCCATGTTTTACTTAAATGTGGGATATGTGTGCTTATAGTATAATTTTATAGATGAGCAAAAATATATTCTCATAGACATATTTAGTATTCTGGGAGTTTATGTGCCAAATTATTAACAGTGATGTCTATGCACAGTTTGGGGGTTACAAAGATTTTTAATGGTTTTATTTTTACTTATTTGTACTTTCTGAAGGAAAGTTGTGACCAACCTAGACAGCATATTAAAAAGCAGAGACATTACTTTGTCAGCAAAGGTCCATCTAGTCAAAGCCATGGTTTTTCCAGTAGTCATGTATGGATGTGAGGGTTGGACTATAAAGAGTGCTGAGCACAGAAAAATTGATGCTTTTGAACTGTGGTGTTGGAGAAGACTCTTGAGAGTCCCTTGGACTGCAAGGAGATCCAACCAGTCCATCCTGAAGGAGATCAGTCCTGGGTGTTCACTGGAAGGACTGATGTTGAAGTTGAAACTCCAATACTTTGGCCACCTGATGTGAAGAGCTGACTCATTTGAAAAGACCCTGATGCTTGGAAAGGTTGAGGGCAGGAGGAGAAGGGGATGACAGAGGATGAGATGGTTGGATGGCATCACCAACTCAATGGACATGAGTTTGGGTAAACTCCGGGAGTTGATGATGGACAGGGAGACCTGGCTTTCTGCGGTTCATGGGGTCGCAGAGAGTCGGACATGACTGAGCAACCGAACTGAACTGAATCTGTACTTTCTAATTTTTCTACATCGAATGTGTAGGATTGGATGTGCTATGTTTTTCACTTTGTCTGTAGAGATTAGGCTTTAAAGAGACACCTCAGAGAGTTGATATATATTCCCCACAGGTAGGAAAATGCCATGGACCGGAGTCTAGGTGATCTTGAGAGCCAGCAACTGAGCAACAAATTGTTTAGATATGGAACCCAAAGATTGCTACTGTGTTGGTCATAATTGCACTGCCAGAGTTTGTGGAAGTGTTTGCATGGGCTAGAAATGGGTCATGCAGGAGTGAAAGCTGTGCTGGGTCTTATTCAAGTTCTATATGGAGGGATATCCCAAGGAAGCAAGAAGACCCCAAAAGTGAGAGCCTGGATGGAGTGAGCTACAGATGAACCCGGGGCTGATATCCCAAGCCAAAAAGACTCCTGCAAGATAGCTACTACCATCCCACTCTTCCTTACCTAAAGTCACATTAATCTGAGGTATTTAGAATAATAGAAAATGTGCATCTGAATCTATTTGCTTTGGGAGCCAGAATGGGCGATGGTTACTATAGTTGTGGGTAGTAGATGAAGCTTTAAATGTTTAAGTATTCCTCAGCTTCTTCTACTAGTGACACAACAACCATTATTCACCAATCATAGCTCTTTCATTTTTGCACATTTTTAAGTCTTTATTGACAGTCATACTTCTAAAACTTGTTTTAATCTAGTTTTCACTAGTCTTTTAACTGGTAAATTTATCCACATTCTTCTTGTTCTTAAAGAATCATTTAGTTTTTCCCTGGTTATTTATAAGGATGCTCTTCAATTCATTGCATAAATACTCAATAACATTGATCACTGATGAGGTGATAAGTTAAACTGTGCTCTGAAGACCTGAAAGAGTTAATCTACTTTTCAAGGCTCTGAGGTACTATCGGAAGAAACTGAAGCAACAAGAAAACCTGGCTAACTATATAATGTCGGTAAGAAATACTAAGGGAGTATATTTGCATAATTCTAAAATGCATTCAGTTTAGTTTTGAAAGCATAAACAGTACTGTGTTTACAGAGACTGATTTCAAGATTTGAGCATCAGCTTCTGTGATATTAAATTTAGTTCAGATACATCTGAACACTTGACAAACTATTCCCACTGTTAGAGTGGTTTTTGGCTAACAAAGTGTATGCTTTGTTAGACTATAAGCTTTGTACATTTTATAATGAGCACATTCCTGTTGTGAAATGGAATGCATCTGATCCATAATAAATCTGGTTGAGAGACAATGGAACCTTGCCAGCTCAGCTCCAGTTCAAGGAAAAAAACAATAAATAGGGACAATGCCATTTCTGAGAATATTTCATCATGCTTTGTCTCATAAGAAGAGAATCTGATGGTATTAAGGTTATTGTACTATGAGAATTACTCAAAACCAAGTCCCTTCTGTGTTACAGAAGGAACTAGTAGCTAGTCCTCAAATGAATGTTTTATTTTAGTTAATACTTAGTAACAAATTAGAAGCAGAAATAAACCTTTGAGGGGGAAAGGGAGAAAAACTGTAAGGGCAAGAAGATTACCATATTTTTCTAAAGCAATTTGGAAAAGGCAAAACTCATTAGCTAGACAATAATTAGTTTTCCTTGGTAAAACATTGACTGGAATGTTTCTGTTAGGAAAATATTATCAGTCTGTTCCAGTCTCAGTCCAGCTAAGGATGCCCAGATTTGATAACAGAGAAGAGAAATTACTCACTATTTTTATTACCATCATGTTAGAATGTGGACAACCATCAAAAACAAGAACAATTTCTTGAAGCTAGCCATTTCATACAACTACTGTGGGAAATAAGCCTTTACTCAGTGTCCATAAGCATACAAATATTCAGCTGATGGCTTTTCACTTATGTGATTTAAATAGGTTCCAAAAGAAGCAAATGTTTAACATATGATAAAGGGTGAATATTTGCCACACTATAGCCCAGAATCCAAAGACCTTTTCTAAGAATGAATTGGTATCTCCTCTGTTATCCTTGCTGGAGCCTGTCACAGCCATCTTTAATGAAGGCTGAAATCACAACACACACACACAAATCAAGACTCAGGAGGAAAAAAAAAACTAGCATTCCAAAAACCATCCTGAATAGTGTGTTCAAACACTGGGCAATGTGCTGCAGTCAAAAAAGCACCAACTTGCACCAGTTGTGAAGAAAGCTTGTTTCAATTGGTTAAAAAATTAGTAAGTACAGTATTTTTTAAAGAAAATGCAGCCTTACTGATTTTTAGCACATACAGCAATCATTACTAATGAAGGATTTCTCTCAATCAAGAAAGAATTTTAGTAAATCTAATTGAATAAGGGAATAAAAATGTATTTTAATTGGCACAGTAGCATTTATTCAGCCCATGGTGCTATAGTGCAAATATAGTGTAGACTAACTCATCTAAACCATGTTTGAAAGTTGTTCTTATAGCCTTGTATACTCTATTTGCTTAATGAACTTTGCCTTGTCTGTTCTAGTGATCATAATTTCAAAATTGAAGGTTTCTGAATGAATAAAGTCATATACTACTACTATGTTGTGTAGCTTCCACAAAATTGAATTTAACAAGAAAATGGACAGGCAATTGAGAAGTAACACTTGAAGACTCTACATACCTACTACATCTGGAAAGTTCATTGCAATCCATTTATGTGTTTCCAGACCTTTAATCCTGGTTCTGTGTAATCATAATGAGTATGCATAAAGCAGGGCTTTGCTGCCAGAGGGAGGTTTTTCTAACTATTGCAGCAAATAGCTACCATACCTTGTAACAGCAGTGGATCTAAATATCTCTTGGAGTCTCTTGCTTGGAATACTGTTAGGAGGAATTGTCACCTCATTTCCTGCAGGATGGAGTTTGAGATATAGTTCTCATGTTCCTTAGTTTTAGATTTTATGTCACTGACTTCAAGTCTTATTTCCAGTTCCGACTACTCTGCAGAAGTCTAGATTAATATATTCAACTGTGTTGTTCTCTCTATTTGAATATCTAGAAGGCATTTCAATTTCAACATAGCCAAAACAAAACTTGAATTTTCTCCCAAACTTGCCCTTGTTCTCTACAGTTTCCTCTATATAAAAATTCCTACCACCATTTACCCAGTTGATCAGGACCAAAATCTGAGTCATTCTTGACTCTTTCCTTTCCTTCACCCCCACATCTAATCCACCAGCAAGTCTTGTCAGCTCTCCTTAAAAACACATCTCTAATCCAGCCACTATTCTTTTTCTTCACTATCATCACCCTTGTTCAAACCACCATTATCTTTCACTTGGTCTACTACAACGGTCTCTTAACTAATTTCCCTGTATCATCTTGCCTTGCAGTCCATTTTCCACAAAGCAGCTAGCCAGAATTACCTTTGTAAATGAAGTCATGTCACCCCCCTCCCTCAAATTTCCAGTGGCTTCTGATAACACTTAAAATTCCAATCCTTTTTGCTGGTTTACTAAGTTCTGTGTGATCTGTCCCCATCCTATACCCCTTGCTGCATATCTAATACCTTCCTGCATTCATTTTCTAGAAATACAATAGCAAAGTACCACAGACCAGGTGGTATAAAGAACAGAAATTTATTGGTAAGGACTCTGCTTGCAATACAGGAGACATAGGTTCAATTCCTATGTCAGGAAGATCCCCTGCAGAAAGAAATGGCAACCCACTCCAGCATTCTTGCCTGGGAAATCCCATGGACAGAGGAGCCTGGTGGGCTACAGTCCCTGGGGTCGCAAGAGTCAGACACGACTTACTGACTAAACCACCACCACCACATTTTCTCACAAACTTGCAGGCTAGAAGTCTGAGATTATGGTATGAGCAGGGTTGACTTCTCCTTGACAAGCAAGTGGCCACCTTTTCCCTGTGTCTTCATCGCATCCTCCCTCTGTATCTGTCTGTGCTCTAATTTCCTCTCCATGTAAGGACACCAGTCATATTGGATTAGGGCTCACCCTAGTAAACCCCAATCAGTTTAACTTAATTACCTCTTTAAAGGCCCTGTGTTCAAAGAGTCATATTCTGATGTTAGGACTTCAACACATGAATTTGGGAGGGAGCCACTTCAGCTCATTCATAGTCCTATTCATAGTCCCACACTGACTATCTTTCTGTTCTGTTCTGTTTCTTGAATAAGTCACACGTGCTCCCACCTAAGGGCCTTTGCATTGCTTTTTGTTGGAACATTCTTCTCGCTGTTGGTCCTTTAGGTCATTTAGATGTGAGTATGCATGTCACATTTTTAGAAAGGCATTTTTAGCCTCCCAATCTATAGTAACTACCACTTATTTTATATATCATGTCCAGAGAATTAAATCTCTGCATAGTATCTACCTCTACCTAATATTTTTCTGTTTGTTATTTCTTGTCGCTCCCTCCATATCCCTGCCAGAATACACACAAGGATTTTATCTTTTCACTGATGTATTTTCAAGGCCTAGAATAGTGCCAGATGTGTTTTAAAATGTTGAATAGGTACTTGTTGAATGAACTGATAAATGAATCAATTTACTGGAGAAGGTAAAGAGAAGAGTTAATGATTACTGTGACAAATAGACCAAGGGGGTAGTCTCCTCACTCTGGGGTCTTTAGAAATAAAGGTGAATCTGCTTACCTTTGAAAGAGTGAGAGTTGTCTAGAAGAAGTTACCCCACCTTGCAACTGTGCCTTGGTTAAACAAAATGAATATTTTAAACTTATGCATAAATTTGTTATAACATTTCTGGAAGTCATGTCTACAGTAACTTTCAAAGTTATTCAGCTGTTTTCAGTGAACATATAGAGAGTCTATTGGGGCCAGATCTTTTGTTAGTAGAATGCCCTGAGGAACATGGGAGCATACAGAAGGCATATCTAATGCAGCCAGGGCTTGCAGCTGGGGCAGGAGCAGGGGTCTGCTGGCAGGCTTCTGAGGCAGCTTAGTACCTACAATGTATGAATTGTGTACTGGACATACAAAATATTTCTCATACTTTCAGTCTGTTTGCCTTTATAAATGGCAACATGCAACTTCTCTGAATTCACAGAAAATTATGGGCACTTCAAGCTTGACGTCTGGTGCTTATTTTGGATGGTGTGCACAGCAAATTTTTATGCCTCTCAACTTTCAGGAAAATTAGTTTAAAATTTTAGAAACTTGTCAGTTCTCTAGTTTTTAACATACTAAATCGTGCAGGCCCTTTGGTAGCTGACACTTATTTCCCTTTGGTATTTGGTGATAAATCATATTTTTATTTGTTCTCTGCAGACAGAGTTTCAGTGGCTCTTAGAAACTCAATACACGTACTGTGTCAGTATCGTCAACAAGGAAATGGACCACTTGAATGAGTACATTATATCAAGAGAGTGACAAGACCAGCAAGAGCTCCTGCTTTGCTTTTCATTTAAAAACTACATGTTGTGTCCAGCCTTCTTCCCCAAAACTGTCTTGCTGTGATATCTTAATGCATGGGCCTTTGAAAATCTAGAACTTTGCTGTTATGTCTTCATGTTCTCTCCAGATAATGACAGGGATCTTGCCCAGTTTTCTTCAGAGCTATTTTTGTTTGTCCTGTGTACTCTGACCCCACTGGGTTTCTTTCTGTATTTCTATCTAACCTTCCTATTCCCATTCCTCCAGACCTAAGTCCTGGTTCAGAGATGAGAGTGCTGACCATTAACTTCCAACTCTGACATATGGAGCTATAACAATTATACTTTATCTACAGATTAAGGCAATGTAATACTTCCTGGGGTACTTTTCACTTTACAAATTATTTATAATCTTCTGTTTTCTGTAAGCAGAGTGGTCTTCATGTGATAAGTGACATTTGATCAACATGCTTATCAGCCAAGATAGTGGGTACTATCAGTTACAATAGCATCTATATATTGTGTCATTTGTTGAATGGCAAGTCATGGCATAGTCCTAGAGAGAGAAAACTCTTCCATTAGTAGTTTCTACATCAGAATTTAATGAGTTTTGTAGTTTTGTCTTGTTATGGACTCTTTAGCTACTGCTTATCAATTTTGTTATATAAGCAAATGAGTTTCTTTTAGCTGCAGCTAAGAGAAAAATCAAATTAAGGAAATGAAGAATCAAATGTGTCAGAACTCCAGGAGTTTCAGGTCCATTCATCAGCTCACAATGTCATCAAGGATCCAGGCTCTTTCTGTCACTCTGTCCTGTCATGCTAGGTGATATCATGTTGTCAGACCAGTCCAGTTCCAGGTACCATACAGGACAATGTACCATACAGAAAGAAGTGGGATTATGTTTCTTTCTATGTCTCCAGAAACTCAACAGACTTCTCCGCCATGGCCAAAAGTAGGTCGTTTGCACCAGTCCCTGCTAAGAGGGATGGAACTGCCATGACTGAGACTAGGAGATACCTGAAGGGATGTGGCATAATTAACTGAGATAATCTATGTAAAACCATTTACCACAATGCCTGGGACTTAGAAAGAGCTTAATAAATTTTACTTAATGATGAAAGTTAGGTCTGTGGCAAATAACTTGTAAGAGTGCCAGAGTTATGAGTAGTTAAGAGATAGATTTCTCAGACCTGATGATACTTATTCTGTGTTTTGGAGAGAGATGACAAGGATCACTTGCATGTAGTGAGCACCTGGAAAGCCCATCTACAGTGCTGGCTTGTGGGACCAAACCTCAGATTTTTAGAAAGAACATATAGAAAAACCCTATTCATAGGAAGAGATGTGGGTAAGTTAGAACAGGACTCCAGGGAAAAGAATCAAAAAGCAGGAACTAGGTATATAGTCTTAAATGGGACAAAGCATAAAGAAAGAGTTAATATTACATCCCAGAGCATTTACCTGGAGCTTGTTAAATCCTCCTTTTTCAGGTCATGATTGATCCTGGGGATTGGGTAGGAATGAACCCAAAGTTGATGAAATCTCCCATACTTCAAAGTTGATGAAATCTCCTATACTTTATATGGATATGAGCAAGCACACAGAAGTTAGCATCAAAGCAAGGCCTGACATCTGTCTTTATACAGGAAAGGCATTATTCTACATAGTATAATTATTCTCCCTGTTGGCAGGTAAAAAACAGTACTTTGGGTTACTAAAAATAATAATAATAAAATATAAGTATCAAAAGTTAGCATTAAGACACACACACCTTATTTTCTAGGAACAGTTTTCCCCCACTGCAGCAGAATCCTTCCATTCACCTCTGAGGTTCCTATCCTAGGATCTTTCAATCCACTTTTAGTTCAGTCTTATCTTTCCCCTGTATCCACATACCCAGCTTCTTGCCTTTCTTCTTCTTGGCTGTGCAGTTTATGAGCTCTTAGTTCCCCGACCAGGATGGAACCTTGCCCCTGCAGTGGGAACTTGGACTCCTGAATATTGGACCACCAGGGAAGTCCCCAGACTCTTGCTTCTGATTGAATTTGATTAAATACTAGAATACTTTACTCATAAATAACCATCTGGGGTGTTTTCAGTAAACTCTCTAGGGGGTAAATGGAATTACAGTTAGAGTCACATTTATGAATGCCAAAAATTGTTTTGAGACTACAACTGTTAGAAATCTCGAGCTGGAAATGATCTCATTCTTAAGCTCTGCCCTCTCATCTTACAAATATGGAAACCAAGATGTTAAATATCTTGGTTAATTTTAGAATTTGTCACTGGAAATAATCCAGTAAGTTTAGAAATCTAAGAAATCAATGGGGGGGAAATGCAGTGGATATTTAATAATATTATTACAAAGGTTCAGTAAGAGAGACATGAACTAGGTGGTTATAAAACTTTCACACACATACATCCTATAAATATTATGAGTTCCCAGAATAATCACAGGACTAATGACATTTATTTGACTGATAAGTTTTGAAGATTTTAATGTATTAAGTAATTTTCAGTTCTACTGACCATTTTCCTAACACAGTAAGCCTTTCCTTAATTTTTCATAGATGAAGTTGAGCTGTTTATAATCTAAGGATTATCCAGAAACCTTTCTGTTTCTAAAGAAGAATTCCAGATGACCCTCCAGCAGGAACAGATTGCTGTTATGATTTTGATTTCTTAGCTTAAATGTTACTTCCTCAGAGTGACCTTTCTTGACCTACTGAATCATGTACCCCCCACCCCTTATTTCTCAAAGCACACAATTGTTTCCTCCAATATCCCTTATCATAATGTGTAACTCTTTAACATGTATTACCCTAAGGGCACTAGATAGCAGGGATCATGTCCTGTTTTTGATGGCCACTGATCACTGTCTCTCATGGTGCCTAGCTCACAACACACACTCAATATTTACTGAACAAATGAAACAAAATAAGATTGGAATGGCCCAAGGCACAGTTTTGCTTTGTATTGCTATTTACATATTTACTTTTACCATTTTAATTTTTATGAGCATGTATTAGATTTGTAATGGAATTGCAACTTGTTTTCTTCATTTAAAAATTTAATTGTGTAAGATTTCAGTAAATAATAGATTAAGGAGAGCTTCCCTGGTGGCACAGTGGTAAAGAATTTACCTGCCAATGCAGGAGACACGGGTTCAATCCCTGATCCGGGAAGATGCCACATGTCGCAGAGGAATTAAGTCCATGCGCCACAACTGCTGAGCGGGAGCACCAGCTACTGAGCCCACAAACCGCAACTGCTGAAGCCTGTGTTCAAGCCCCACAACAAGAGAAGCCACCACAATGAGAAGCCTGCAGACCACAACCAGAGAGTAGCAGCCACTCACCGCTGCTAGAGAAAACCCCACACGGAAGTGAAGACCCAGCGCAACCAAAAATAAATAAATAAATAAATCTTTTTTAAAAATAATGGATTAAGGAAACTAACGGGTCTGGAATCCTAAATTTATTTAAATCATTATTTTCTTGGGAATTTCTTAGGAACATTGTAAGAATACTGGAGTGGATTGCCATTTCCTTCTCCAGGGGATCTTCCTGACCCAGGAATTGAACCCAGGTCTCCTGCATTGCCTGCAGATTCTTTACTGACTGAGCTATGAGGGAAGCCCTTTTAAGAACTAGTACACCATATTCTGAACAACTTGTAAATGAACATTTAGTTCAACATTTTGCTTCAGATCTAAGCCTTTTTAAATACATTTTTTAAAAATTTGGGATTCTCACTATAGTTTTCTATTGCTATCATAAACATAGCATTAAAAGAACACCCATTTATTATCTCACAGTGTTTATAAGTTGGAGGTCTGGGCACAGTGCGCCTGGTTGTCAGTTGGACTGTATTCTCACCTGGAGCTTAGGTCTTCTTCTAGGCTAATTCAGAATTCTGTTGTTGACAGAATTCAATTCCTCAGGATTGTAGGACTAAGGTCCCTGACTTTTTGCTGGTTAGCAACTGGGAGTTGCTCTCAGTTGCTAGAGGCCACCTGTAGGCCCCCTCCATAGGCAGTTCCCAACATGGCTGTTTGCTTTCTTTCAGAACAGTAAGAGAACATATTTCTGACTTCCTCCGTCTTTGACCTTTAAACCCTCTTTTAAGGGTTCACCTGATTAGATCTGGCCCATCCAAGATAATCTGTTTTGAGTAACTCAAGTCAACTGATTAAGGACCTTGACTACATCTGCAAAATATCTTTACCTGTGCTGTGAAATGTAACTTAATCACAGGAGTGATAACTCACCATATTTGCAAGTCCTTTCAAAACTCAAAGGGAGAGGTTTACACATGGCATACACATCAGGGGTTGGCTGTCTTGGGTACCATCTTGGAATTCTTTATGGGAAGCCTACCATACTTCCCAGTGTGGCAGAAACCCTTCTCAGAAGCTCTCCAGATTGATTAAATTGGTTTGCAGTGTATCCACATGTCCATATGCTATTGTAATCTCACTGTAATTAAAAGATATTGCTGACTATTTAAAGATTTTTCTGCAAGTAATTTCTCATAATCTAATCTAGAATTTGGAAGGATGAAGTAATGACTCCTCAAATTCATTAGCCTTAGTTGATATACACTTAGGAAAGCAAAATTTAGGATCTTTAGAAATCAAAACCAAAGTTCACATTGCTAGAAAGTTGTACCTCTGTCCCTGCCCTCCTCCAGAATATCTTCGTCCACATTTTTTTTATTAAACAAATAGATTTAAGTGAATATATGTTCTGCCTGCAATGCAGGAGACCTAGGTTTGATCCCTGGATTAGGAAGATCCCCTAGAGGAAGGAATGGCAACCCACTCCAGTATTCTTGCCTGAAGAATTCCCATGGACAGAGAAGCCTGGCAGGCTACAGTCCATGGGGTCACAAAGAGTTGGACATTACTGAGTAAAGAAGCATACACAGCACAATATGTTTTTATGAATATTGTAGATTCTCACAGTCACTTCTAACATTAGCTTTCATTTGAATGCACAGTGGTTAGCTAAATTGTCTTTTTGTTAGTGACAAATCATATAGGAAAGAACACAAACTTCAGAGTAAAGCTCTCTAAGGTCAGATTTCAGCTCTGCTGCTCTAAGACCTTGGGCAAGTCACAACTTTGCCTTGGCTTTCTCACCTGTAAAACAGAAACACTGTTACTACTTGTTTCACTGGATTAAAAAGATTCAGTTCAGTTCAGTTCCTACACTCAGTCTTGTCCGACTCTTTGCGACCCCATGAATCGCAGCACGCCAGGCCTCCCTGTCCCTCACCAACTCCCAGAGTTTATTCAAACTCATGTCCATGGAGTCGGTGATGTCATCCAGACATCTCATCCTCTGTCGTCCCCTTCTCCTCCTGCCCCCAATCCCTCCAGCATCAGGGCCTTTTCCAATGAGTCAACTCTGTAAATTCAATATGAGTTCTTAGTAGAGTGTGTGGCACATGGGAAGACTATATGGATGTTTGCTATTATTATTGCTAACTAAATTCTTCCTAAGATCTTTGCCCTAAAATTAGAATGTAGAAGAGAATCTCAATATGTTTTTATTTAGAAATTTTTAAGTTTAAATCATTTAGTATATTAAACTCCTTTCTGATCTTTTTTTTTTTTTTTTGGTGGTGTTTTTGGTTAACTTTAGTAATTTCATTAGTACATGTGGAAAAGTTAAGGGATAAACCACTGAATAAACCTAAGGCATCCCAAAGTTGAAGGGTGGCAATTAAAATGCTGGCCATCCTTGTATCCTTGGTGAACATTCCTGCCGTGGTTTATAATCCTGTTCGTGTTGTTTATTACATCACACCTTAGCATCCTAGGGCCCTAACATACAGAAATGTCATCCATCTCTGATGTGAAGAGATCATGGAATCCAGAGTAGACTTAAATGTACAGAGTTGGAAAAGAGAAGACATGAGCTCCAGTTCCAATGTGAGCTGCACTCTCTGATAAGACCTCAGTAGAATCATGATCACGCAGTGCAGTGCAGATGACCATGAATATGGGCATGGACTCAGGAAGCTTGACTCAAGTCAGTCAGCCTCCCTTAGCCTCGGTTTACTCGTATGTAAAATGGGTATATCATTGTGTGACCTTCCTACCTTTTGGAGTTATTCTGAGCATCACAACAAATATTCCATCTTCCTGTCATTATACATTCATAAGGTACATCTTCCCCACTGGATAGCTAACTTCCTAGGGACAAGAACTATAGTTTTGTGAGGTTTTTTAATCTTTGCAAGCTGTTTTTTTTTTTTTTTTAAGTTGACATCCGCTAAGTGTTTATTGAACTTGAAATGTTGATCAAATGAGAAAATACATGTGAAAGCATGATACGGACGTTAAGTATTGTTACAAAATCACCCAAATATGCTAGTTCAGGTGGCCACAGTGGCTGAAGATGTACTGATTAACAAAGAACATGAAGGTGGCATAAACAAATGAAGGTTTTTGTGTGACCAAGGACAACACAGTATAGCTTTGATGCAAATTCCAAGCCAGCTGTGTCATGACAAGCCGAAGACATCACATCTGCTTCTTGAGTGACTTCCTCAGCAGTCACACTTAACATTGAACAGCAAAACAAAGTCAGTGACAAGTTGAGAAAATGAAACCATTTCACTACTAACAAAATTATGTTGCTGCTATTCAGTTCTTCAGAGCTAGACCAGGATGGCAGGATAATTTTAAAGTTCCCATAATATGATGAGTTCAAAGGGATTCAGAACATTTAAATGGATGGGCACTGAAAACCTAGTAGTAATGGTGTTGACAGCACTGCTCCCACCACAGGGCAGAACCGTAGGTGACTGAGACCTGTCAGCTGCAGACAGGCCAATGCCAAGGGCCTCATTTGTAGTCAGAACATCTGGCAGCCCATTGAGCAGAAGCAGCTAAAGGAAAGTGGCTTGGCAAACAGAGGTGCAGTTCTTAATGGAGTGCGGCACAGAATGGTTCATCGGGCCTCATGAGCACAGTCACAGCCTCCGAAGGGAAGGTAGGAAACATTCACAGTGAACGTTGTTGAGAATATGCATCAAAGACAGCTTTGGATAGGGCTAACTATCCAAAACGTTGGCCTCTAAGTAAAGAGTAATGCAACTAATTATGGTGTGTTGCAAACTATTCTAGAATACAACTTGCCAATAAAAATGTGTAAAGTTTTTTTTGTTTTGGTATTTTGTGTTTGGGTGAATTTTGCAAGAAAAAAAGGAGAGTTAGGATCAGAATGTTTTATTTCATAATGAAAATTGTATGTTTTATTTTTATTTTTTTGAAAGAGAGCCAGAATCCAAAGTTCTCAGTTAATTTAGGGCAAAATAATAACAATACCAACTACTGGTTTTGCACACAATGTGTCAGGTGCTGAACTTGGCACTGTCTGTATATTAATTTGTTACTCACATAATCACCATTAGAGAGAACACATTATCCCACCAGCCAATTAGAAGACTTGGGCTCAGAGTCGTTAACTCAGCCCAAGTCGTATTGCTAATAAGTGAAAGAGTGCCGTGCTTTGTCATCAGTCGTGGCCGACTCTTTTCAACCCTTTGGGTTGTAGCCCACAAAGCTCCTCTGTCCATGGGATGTTCCAGGTGAGAATACTGGAATGGGTTGCCATTTCTCCTCCAGGAGATATTCCTGACCCAGGAATCGAACCCACATCTCCTGTGTCTCCTGCACTACAGGGGGATTCTTTACCCACAGAGCCATCGGGTTAGCTCAGTATATGATACAGCCTGTATTCAAATCCTCACTTCTTGCCATCACCGTGAGAACCCAAGAGGAATGCAATGAGAAGGCAGGATGATGTGAACATGACAGGACACATGAGGGAACAGAAATGAGGGCCATAAAAGAAAGTCAGAAGAGAGTAGAACAGAAAAGGTAAGAAAAGGAGACCAGGCGTTAGGAAGAAGCAGAAATTCTTTAGACGAGCCCTTTTGAGTGTAGTGGCTTTAATAGCTGTAATCATTCTGTACCATCGTGGCTGACAGTCTTTTGAGTGCTGTGGAACTTCTTACAGGACAAGCCCACTTCCCACCTCGTGTACCTCCAGAGGGCTATTTCAAAGCAGAGATTATGTAACAAATCTACCGCATAGCCTGGCAACTTCCAGAAGCTGGAATGAAATCAAAACTGGATTGATTTAAATTTAAATGTGTCCTCAATGTTTGTGCCCTGACTTTACATTGGCTTTGCAGAAAAGACTAATTTTAATTCACTAGAAAGCAGATGGGATCTGTCATAGGGTGGTAAACACAAGAAACTCATCCAAATGTAAGAGAAAGCAACAGCTTTTCTCTTGGAGGTCAGTTTCATAGTACAAGTGTTTGTCACTGGGTCCACACAGGCTGGTTTTCATCAAAATAGCGAAAGTCATACCTAGTATTATTGAGCAATTATCACATGCTGTTTTGCATGTATTTAATGTTGAGGAAGAGCCTAGGAAGTTGCCACTATTATGACTAGCCACCCATTTTAAAGATGAGAAAACTGAGGCTCAAAAGTTAAACAATTTAATGTCACCTGGCTAGTAAGTTGCAGAACTGGGATTTTAACCCTATGCCCTGGATCATAACCCAGGAGTAAGGATTGACTGTGAATGTGTAACCCAAGAACTCTACATTTTTTAACATTTATACTCCAGAAAAGAAAGGGGGTGAGAGAAGAAGAAAGGAAAGAGAATTACCTCAAATAGTGCGTGTTCAGCCATGTCTGACTCTTTGTGACCCCATGCGCTGTAGCACACCAGGCTCCTCCGTCCATGGGACTTCCTAGGCAAGAATACTGGAGTGAGTTGCCATTTCCTCTTCCAGGGGATCTTCCCCACCCAGGGATCAAATCCGTGTCTCATGTGTCTTCTGCACTGGTAGGCAGATTGTTTACCACTGAGCTACCTGGGAAGCCCCACCTCAAATAGTACCTGTTCTTGAAAGACATGTGGTTTGTATGATCGGAAGCAGCAAGTGTGGCCTGAACCCCCTGTGGCCAGGAAAGAAATCTGTTGCAAAGGGTGGGAGGAGAAAACATGGGGCAAAAAGAAACGAGAATATAAACTTTAAAAAAAAAAGAGATGGGGGAGTTGGGGGGTGACTCAAGAGGGAGTTGATATATGTATAATTACGGCTGGTTTGTGTTGTATGGCAGAAACTGACACAACATTGTATGTAGAATGCATGTAGAATGAAAAGGGAAGAAGTTCTTATAAATTTTTTAGGATCAAGTATGAAAATAAGCTAGTTAAGTTTAAATTAAGGTTGTTTCTCTAATTTGCCATTTTTATTCCTAATTTCATGGGCTAAAGTGACCCATTCAACTCAACCTTTGGAACTAATACTGTTTGTTCTGACAGTTTCTCTCCATCCTGAGTAATGCTAATTTCCACTCTGCAAGTTTACTGTCTCAGTGAAAGGTGGTGTTGCTTGGTCTTTTTTTTTCCCTCTTGAAATTTAATTATGTCAACATTAAACACAGTCATGAAACCATAGACTGGGCAGTTTCTTGAAGGCTCATGGTTTGGACCTTTTCCACAAAAAATCCCACTTCTATAATTATATTTAGTGTTCTAACTACCTGAATAACTGGCTTGCTATGGGCCATGTGTCAGGGCAACTCTGGGTTTTGTTTGCAGTCAAATTTGTCTGCTTCATGGAACCCCTGTGCCAAGAGTGTGCGGTCCTGAATGGAGTTGAGCCTCTGGTTTTCTTCTCCAGAAATTTCACTGGGGTTAGCATTGCCCATCCGATGCTGTATTGTCCTGCAATTCTCAAACTGTTTACTTAATGTTTAAAACATTGCTTAACTTGTCCACACCCTTAACTCTGAAAGTAATAGTATCAGCTGTGTTTATGGTATGGACCTATCTTAATGACTTTGTGTGTATAGATATGACTGAATTTTTTTTTAAGTCCTTACACAAAAGTTTTTTTGTGTTGGTGCAGCTGTTTAAGAAACCACATGCATTTTATCCTCTAAAAACTTTAATTTGAAAGATATAGGACTTAAAAGTGCAGTATTCCTGAAACTGGTATCTATTAGCCTCCCTACTTCTGTCTCTTTAAACTCTTCATTAAGAATTGAATAAAGTTCCTGAATTGAAATATTACATGTAAACTTTTCAGATCAAAAATACTTGTTATTGCTGAATTCCTAGTAGTCTTTGAAATGTCAACTTATAAGGGAAGCAATGGCATTCGTGATAGAAACCAAAGGTAACAGTAGCTCAGTTCTCATGATTTCTTCAAACTCAGTGAATTTTCCATGGACACAGAGGCAGATGCCGGAAGAAAACAGTTGTGTGTTTTCCTGGGTTCACTGTAGCCCAACAAGTCATGGTAAATATTAGTTTGCTTCTTTCTTATGCTATAGCAACGATTCCACTTCCTGTTACATAGGAGAGCCTGATGTTAAAAGAAATCACTAGATGTATTTATTACATGAAGACCATTTCATCTGTGGAAATAATTTTTTATTGTTCTGAGTCACTCTATAGTTTGTGGAATTTTTACATGAGTTCCAGGACAAAGATGAGTGATATATTTATTTTATTTTGTATTTTCTTTAATTTTTTTTTTGACTGCATGAATGTCAGGCTTTCTGTCAAAGTATGTCCATGTTTTTATTACTTTAGAAGTTACTCTGCTGTATTTATGTCTCCTAAACTCTTCATTGACAATTCAGAATGTGTACTGGGCATGCTGTATTTTGGGAGAACTTTTGCTTTTCCCAGTGTCATGTGATCTCTTGTTTTTCCCTTGGTCCCTATTCATGTCTTCTCAATGTATGTCTTTACCATGTTAAAAGTTATACAGACTTCAGAAATATTTAAATTGTTTTGTTGAACTGTTGGAAGGACTTAAATTGTGAGCTTCAAAGGACATTTGTTATGCCTTATATTTTACTCTTGTATTAAAGTAAATCTTACTATAAGTGCTCCCTAGTCCAGCCCGGAATATCTCTGTGCTTTAGACTGATCCCTGAAGTCATAGAAAGTCTCTGAAATTCACTTTCTGATATTCTTTGGTTTGATTACAATTATTGTATTTATTAACCACCTATAGAGACCTAGGTTAAAATTTAAATAACCGTTCAGATTTACAGAGAAGCCTTAGATGTTCTGATATTTTAGCAAATATTTGAATAGAAAACAGTAACAGTCCAGTGGGCTGAGATTTCAAGTTATTGGTTATTGCCATTGATATTCCTTCCACATATTACTCTGTGTGTGCAATTCTTCCTGACTGACTTAAGATTTAAAATTAAATCTTGTATTTTTCTGGCAAGTGTAGCTGGGTTAAGTATTCTGTCTCCCACATTTTTCAACTCCTGTACCCTAAGTAGTCACACTTACAACAATGTCCTCTAAGCAATCAATTCCAATAGACAAAAAAGAGAGAGATCCTAATATTGACTTGATTTTAGACTAGAAGGGGACAAAATAGACAGTTTCTAACAGATAATTTCTTCTCTTGCAAATGATCATGGCTGGTTCAATATATACTACACGTACATACTCAGCTTCCGTGGTGGCTCAGATGGTAAAGTGTCTGGCTGCAATGTGGGAGACCCGGGTTTGATCCCTGGGTCAGGAAGATCCCCGGAGGAGAAAATGGCAACCCACTCCAGTACTCTTGCCTGGAAAATTCCATGGATGGAGGAGCCTGGTAGGCTACAGTCCATGGGGTCGCAAAAAGTCGGACATGACTGAGCAACTTCACTTTCACTTTATATATTCACAAGAATATGCTTGTGTGTATGTCTTTGTGTGCGTGTGGGAGCATAATTCAGTGATCTGAAGTTTTAGATGACTGGTTTTCTTGTTAGAAAATGGTAAGAATATTAATCTGAATCATTTTATTTTCAACAGGTTGACATGATGAAAGAAGCACTAGAAAAACTTCAGCTCAACATAGTAGAGATGAAAGATGAAAATGCAACTTTAGATGGTGGAGATGTCTTATTCACAGGTAGAGTTGTATTTACTTTTTCCTATTTAAAAATATTTCTAATACCTTTTCTATATCCCCTTGCTTAATTATATGTTTTTATTAATTACCAAAGTAAAAGTAATTTGGAAAATACAGAGAAGCACAAAAGAAAGAAAACAAAAAAATGACCTTTCATTCAAAGATAATCATTTCAATATCTAGGTTATTGAATATTTTTTATTGAATATTAAATTACCTTTAGTACTTTTGTATGCACATAGGTACTTATTTTGCATGTTATCAGTGTATATATATCATTTTATAGGTTGTCTACCATGTTCTTCCATAACTTTAGCTTAAGAGTTGCATAGTTTTGCATTGTGTGACAGTATATCCAGTCTGTATTTGCAAGATTCTTAATTCAAGGTCTGTCATTTAAAAATAATTTTCTTGCCAGATGGCAAGGTAAATTTAAATAATTTTCAGTGTAAATTGGCTTGACTTAATGCCAGATGAATAATAGCAGAACTCAACAAAATATAAATAGCTGATATTATTATTGATCTAACTGGAATCAGCTTTTATAATGGGTATAAAATAGCTACTACAGAAATGGTAATTTTAGCATTTAACTTTTCCAGCTCTTTATGATCATATTATTATTGTTTTTGTAAAAGTCATGTGCTAAAATCTGAGTCCCCAGAGTCATGCTAGCTATATTGATCAACAAGACATCAATAATAATTTTTAATTGATAATGAGAGTTTGTTTTCCCCTACTTGTCAAAGAATAAATATCTGTTTCACAGATGTAGCCCTAACAGCAGAGGCTGGTCCCCAGAGATCTGGGGATGTGGTCCCATGTGGCCCCCTGGAAGCCTGGAGATTCTTGGAAGTCTAAAATTTTAGCTGATGTGAATTTTATATCAAGTCCCATGTGTATAGAAAAAACTATAGTCATTTTCATTTTAATATAACAATACTGTTTCCTATAACTTACATTTTGATGTAGTTAATGTTCCTGGAGGAGGAGGAGTAAGCAAGTTCCCTGCTTGGTGTCACATACCTGCGGGTGGGGCCCCTGTCACTGAGCCTCAGGGGGTGCATTTTTCTCACAGGTTTGTGAAGAGCCCTCCCCAGGAGTTGTGGCCTGCACGACGGTGCTACCACTGTCAGAGGCAATGGCCCTGTCTCCGGGGTTTGTTGAGCATACTCATTGAGCCCTAAGAACATAGAGCAAGGGGTCAGAGAGGCCTACGCTGCATTCTCAGCTCCAGTTGTATCCAAGCCGACTCAGGCATTCTTTGAATCTGCCTAGTAAGTTCCACTTAGAATATTCTTTGTGTCTTCCATTGATGGCACTTTTCATTCTTTTTAGCGGCACAGAACAACAGCCTATTTCTCTTAGAAAACGGGCTTTTGTGATAAGCTAGATGTGTAAATCACACTTCGTTACAATAAAACTCTTTTTTACCAGAACATAGCCATAGAATAAATAACTTGTTGTAAGCAGGTACAGATACTATTTGAAGAATGATTTAAAACAAGCTGTGTTCACAGCCATTTAGTTACCTCAACAGCTGAGCTGAACAGATTCTCTAAAATCTCATTGTTACAACAAGGCTTAGGAACCTCTTCCACTTGTCAAAGCATCTCACGTCTATTGTTTTTCCCATAACTTCTAATTAAGTCCTGAGCAATGAGGCTTGCCTTGGACACTATCTGTAAGCTTTGTTTTGATAATATTCAGTGTTTAATATCTGAAAAGTTATGTTATTGAAAACAGAGATAGTGTTGTAATATTAAGATCTTTATCTGCTTGGCCTCTCATTCATACCTAATGTGTGGTCTTACCTTCTATTCCTACTTCTCAACTTTTTTGCTTCCTTAAAATTGTAGTAAAATATATTTAACCTAAAATGTGCTATTCTGACCATTTTTCAGTGTATAATTCAAGTGACATTAATTACATTCACAACATTGTAGAACCATCACCACTCGGTTTTTAGATTGTGCAGAGTTGATTAAGAGACAAAATCTGGAGCACTTCCCATGTGCTCTGTGTCCCCTTCCTTCTGTGACTCAGAGCTTTGTTAATAATTGATCAGGAAATGGACAGAAGGAAAGTAACTTCCAACTCTAGTTCCAGCTACCGGTAGAAAGTGTTTCAATCCTTTTTCTCTTAGACAACATCAACTTACCTCTACTTTCATTTAATTATTTTTGTGAAATATAGGGCATATGAAGAAAACTTATAACATGTTTATGTACTGTTTAAGGACCAATGATATAGTGAACACCTGAGTACCTAACACCTGGCTTATGAAACAGGACATCCCCAGCACCATAGAAGCCCCAGTCCCAAACTTTCTCTCCTCCCAGCTTGAGGTGTACCCTGTCCTGAATTTTGTGTTAATCACTGCCTTGTCTTTTTTAAATTTTGCCTCAATATGTGCACTCCTAAATTATATGTTGTTTACTTTTGCTTTTCTTATGACCTTATAAAATTAAGGTGATATTATATGAACTCTTATGTGGTTTATCTGCCTTTGATCTAACTTGATCCATATAGCTGGAGTTCATTCATTTTCACAGCTGCGTGGAATTTCATAGTAAAAATGCACCATGATGTATTTATTCACTTTACTGCTGATATATATTTGAGTACTTTTCAGTTTTTCTCTACTCTCTTCAATGCTGCTATGTACAGTCTTGTTGTATCTCTTGAGTACATATATAAGTTTCTTTAAAGTAAAGAGCTAGAAATAGAATTTCAGGTGATAAACTCTAATTCTACTTCAATGATTATATGATTTTCTTCTTTTATCTATTTATGTGGTTAATTATATCAACTGATTTTCTGATATCAATGATCAAAGCTTACATCTCTGGGATGAAATTGAACTTAATCGAGATATATCTTCTTCTTACTCCAGTGTTGTATTTAACTTTTTTAGGGCTCCCCTATTAGCTCAGTTAACAAAGAATCCACCTGCAATGCAGGAGACCCCAGGTAAGTTCCTAGGTTGGGAAGATCCCCTGGAGAAGGGATAGGCTACCCATTCCAGTATTCTTGGGCTTCCCTGGTGTCTCAGCTGGTGAAGAATCTGCCTGCAATGCAGGAGACCTGGGCTCAATCCCTGGGTTGGGAAGATCCCCTGGAGAAGGGAAAGGCTACTCACTCTAGTATTCTTGCCTGGAGAATTCCATAGACTGTATAGTCCGTGGGGTCACAAAGAGTCACATGACTGAGCAACTTTCATTTCACTTCACTGTATTTAGTTTGCTGATCATTGTTTAATATTTGTTTCTGTGGCCTACAACTTTTCTTTCTTGTTACCCTTGTCTGGCTTTGGTTGAAATTATGTTAAGCTCATATAAAATGTATTAGAGAATATTTTCCTGTGTTTCTATCCTCTAAAATCAGTAAAACTTTAATTGTGCATTTCTTGAACTTTGGTAGAATTTACCTATTCAGGCCCTGTGGGCCTTGTGATTTCTTTGTGGGAAGATTTTTAACTGATTTTGTTTTTGTAATAATTATGTGACTACTGAGATTTTTTTCTGAGCCAATTTTGGTGAGTTCTGTTTTCTGAGATTTTATTTATTTCATCTAAGTTTTTTTAAATGTTGGGTATAAAGTTATTCATATTTTCTTAATATCTGTTTTAAGTTCTACAACAATTACAGCTATGTCCCCTTTCATTCATAATGTTTATTTGGGCCTTCATTTTCTTGCCAGAGATCTGTCAATTTCATTAACCTTTTCGAAGAACTAACTTTTGGCTTTTTGAACCCTCTCTCTTGTATGTTTCCTTTTCTCTTCCTGTTTCTACCTTTATTTCCTTCTTTCAAATTTGTTTTTATTGTTCTTTTTTCCTTTCATTGCAAAGTGAAATCTTGTCTCTTTATTTTGAAACTTTCCTCTTCTTTAATGTAAGCATTTAAGTACTACCTTCTAAGTAGTGCTTTAGCTGAATCCTTTGTGTTTTGATATGAATATTTCTGTTATTAACTCAAAATGTTTTCCCATTTCCATTATGATTTATTCTTTGGCTTATTAGTGGATAATGATTTTTTTAAAAACATACTGATCATTATTATAAGTTGCTGGGATGACAATTCATTACTGTGATAACTGATAAATATAAAGCATTTAGCCTATCTTTTCATTGTGAACTCTGCTTCAAGTAGACCAAATACTTCATTGAGAAAAGTTTTTTAGAATTCTACCCAGTAAATATAGATCCTTAATAAAACAAAGGACCTGTGCAATGATCATCAAAGCATGTAAAACTTTTATATGAGGGACTTTCCTGGTGGTCCAGTGGTTAGGACTCCAAGCTCCCAATGCAGAGGGTATGGATTTGATCCCTGGTCAGAAAACTAAGTTCCCACAAGCTTCAAGGCAGGGGGAAAAAACAGATAAAGGAATGAAACAAGAACAACAACAAAACCTTTACATGAAAGCTTGATGGGGAGCTTTATGATGGAGGAATCGGGCTGATACTATGTGAACACTCTTATGACTCTAGTATCACTGAAAATGAGACAGTCTGGATATGATGTGCTTCAGGATGTGATACAATAGATGTGTAACCCCACCTCTGATGCTTTTGAACTGTGGTGTTGGAGAAGACTCTTGAGAGTCCCTTGAACTGCAAGGAGATCAAACCAATCCATCCTAAAGGAAAGCACATCCTTTAGCACAATCCTAAAGCACATCATATCCTGACTGTCCCATATTCAGTGATACTAGAGTCGTAAGAGTGTTCACATAATATCAGCCCGATTTCTCCACCATAAAGCTCCCCATCAAGCTTTCACGTAAAGGTTTGTTGTTGTTGTTGTTTCATTCCTTTATCTGTTTTTCTCCCCCTGCCTTGACGCTTGTGGGAACTTAGTTTTCCGACCAGGGATCAGTCCTGAATATTCGTTGGAGGGACTGATGCTGAAACTGAAGCTCCAATACTTTGGCCACCTGATGCGAAGAAATGACTCACTGGAAAAGACCCTGAGGCTGGGAAAGATTGAGGGCAGGAGCAGAAGGGGACAACAGAGGATGAGATGGTTGGATGGCATCACCAACTCGACAGACATGAGTTTGAGCAAGCTCTGGGAGTTAGTGATGGACAGGGAAGCCTGGTGTGCTGCAGTCCATGGGCTCACAAAGAGTCGGATACAGCTGAGCAACTGAACGGATAGCCCCACCACTGAAGTAGTCCTATCCAAAAAAAAAAAAAATTGAGCAAGAATCTAATGAAGTATCTACGTAGACTATCAATTTGCCAATAATGCAAAGGATAAAGGAACAATTTAATGTTAGTATGCAAGGAGGGGCTTCCCTGGTGGTTCAGACAGTAAAGAATCCGCCTGCCATGCAGGAGACGCAAAGAGGTTAGTTCAATCCCTGGGTTGGGAAGATCCCCTGGAGGAGGGCATGGCAACCCACTCCAGTGTTCTTGCCTGGAGAATCCCATAGACAGAGGAGCCTGGTGGGCTATAGTCCATGGGGTCCAAGGAGAGGGACAAGGCTGAAGCAACTTCGCACATGCCCACACACACACACACACACACACACACACACACACAAGGAAACAATCAACCAAATCCAAAATGTAAGAAAGTCAGTAGGATAAATGACCTGATTTCTCCTATGAAAGAATAAGGTGAGGAAGGAAAAGAAAAAGAGGGTGAATGGTTATAGAAGAAAATGATATGAGACATATAACAACCCAAATACTTTTTACTATTTTGATTCCAGAACTTCAGTTGTTTTTATCAGAAAGGCCATACTCTTTGTGACCCCATGAACTGCAGCCCACCAGGCTCCTCTGTCCATGGGATTTTCCAGGCGAGAGTACTGGAGTGGGGTGCCATTGCCTTCTCCGTTGCCTATAACTAGAAGAGCATTTTTACTTAATGCTTTGCTTTCTGAGAAAAAAAAAAATTGTAGAATTTCAGAAAAGCCAAATAACTAGAAAGTTTCTCTCTCTGAAACTTCAGTGCTTTGTAGATAGAGGTATTTTGAGGGTTAATTTGAAATAAATAGGTGTGTTGCTTTAAAGACAGCTCTTAGAGCTGAAGACCAGTCAGCACTAAACTCATTTTACTGAGATGGTTTCATCAGCCCTTACATTAACACTATGTTTTTTTTAAAAAAAAAAAAGGTATCTGATTCATCAAGACTGTATAGTATTGTTCATTTGGGGGAAAAAAAAGGAAGTTTTGCTAACTTATTGCTATTACTTAATTTCTGATTACAGGTTATTAATATGCTTAATTATGTTATTTTCTAAATAAAAACCATATTATCTTATTGTGGTAAAATATACATAGCATAAAATTTACTGTTTAACTATTTTAAAATGTACAGTTCAGGGGTATTAACTGCATTCATGTTTTGCAACCATCACCATCACTCACCTCCAGCACTGTTTTGCCTTCCCAAAATGAAACATCATACCCATTAAACTCTTATTCGCTAGCTCCTGCTCAGTCCCCTCCCCGACATCAGCCCATGACAACCACCATTCTATTGATACTTTCTGCCTCTATCAATTTGAAAGTTTATTTCTAATGGCAATAGTTTGAAATCACTTATGTAAAGAGAGCAGGAGTCACAGTACAAGTGGAGCTGACCTCTACGGTAGGAAAGAACTGTGTGATGCTTTAAAGTCTTTATTTATAGACAGAAAAATAGCATGCCATCACTGATGCTACCCACTCACTGTGTTCCATGACATTTGTTATAGGCAGAGAATTTTTTGTGGGCCTTTCCAAAAGGACAAATCAACGAGGTGCGGAAATCTTGGCTGATACTTTTAAGGTAGGTAAAGGATAATTTATGCCTGGCACAGAGTAACTACCTAATAAATAGTCATAGACCCATTGAATCAATATGTCATGAATCATGATATTTTTGTGTCATGGGCTTTGCAAAATAACTCCTAATATTTGTATGTTTGCTAGAAGTTTTAGAAGCTAGGACTTAATAAATAGGCTTCATGGGACTCCCACAGTAGCAACAGATAAAGTTATCATGGACATTCTGCTTTCTCCCAGGGTATGATCAATCATACAACCACTTGGCGGATATTCCTGGCACAATTGATGACTTCAAAAAACATATCTGGAGTCCCAGTTGTCTCTAAAATGAAACGTGGACTTTTTCAGATTGGAATTAAAGATCACCCACACTTGGCTGCCTACTGTGTGCTGGGCCTTGCACATACATCCTCCTAAGTTCCCTTTACTCAATTGATTTTGAGCAGATTGGCTCACCAGACTGCTCAGGAAGAGATGTAATCCCCAAGAAGCTGTTCCCCAGGACGACGTGAGGCTCTTTTTTGCACAGGATGTTCAGACACATCCTTCTAGAGTGGCCCCCTCTGCAGGTCAGCCAGCGAAGCTGTTAAGGCAGTCACAGGTCAGGTAGGAGGCTCTGCACTTCCTTCTTAGAAGCAGTCTTCATTTAACTGGCAATACCCAAACCTATGGGTCCCAGTTTTCCTTCCGGATGTTCAGGGACCCCAGCAGCCTCCTGGGGAGCTAGAATGTTTTGAGCAGGTTTGAATGGGTTTTAGAGTTATTCTGCCGTGACAAACTACTTTCTCTCACATGCATAGGACTATGCAGTCTCCACGGTCCCCGTGGTGGATGCTTTGCACTTGAAGAGTTTCTGCAGCATGGCTGGGCCAAACCTAATCGCTATTGGATCCAGTGAATCTGCACAGAAGGCCCTCAAGGTAAATGTAAAACTTTGCTCTTTTGAAATGCAATAGGCACTTCCTGCCACGTGGTTCTTCTAATACTGTCTACTGGACAGACAGCAACCAAGGGTAGCAGGGCAAGAACAGGCTGGTGCTTGAGCTTTCTCTGATTTACACTGTCCTCACCTCACATTTATTAGGAACAAGGAGCACTTAGTACGTACTGTTACTCTGAGTAAGTAAGTACTTGTTCAGTTGCTGTCATGTCTGACTCTTTGCGACCCCGTAGGCTGTAGCCCACCAGGCACCTCTGTCCATGGGAATTTCCAGGCAAGAATACTAGAGTGGGTTGCCATGTCCTTCTCCAAGCAAGTACTTAGTAAGTACTTTTCCTGGAAAATACACTTATCAGAAGAATTCTTCACTAATGAACCCTTCTTCCTCACATACCAGGTTTCCTGGAAAGAAATAACTCATCACAGTTATTTCTTCTGAGGAAAAGGAGGGCATTCCACCAGCAGAGTTCTTTATAATGTTTTATCTCTTAACTCAGATGATTGGTATACACAGAGTTGTTACATTATCCTTTTGTACTTCTGAACAATTTCATAATAATCTTTTAGAACACCATGATTCAGAAGTACCTAAAAGTTTTAACTTCTCCATTTGCAGTGGAATACTTACATTTTAGGAAAGTCATTTTTCTCATTTCACAGATAGGAATCGGAAAGTCCAGAAAAATTACTACTTGCTCTGGGTCACACAGCTAGATGGAGAGTAGACGTCATTGATAGTGAAGGTTTTCTATCATTACAGTGCTTTACAGTTCAAAGGCACCTTCCTTCTCTGTAGCTAATAACCCTGGGAGATGATCTGGACACTTCATAAGGGCAAAGACCTTGTCCATTTTGGTCACCATTGTGCCCCTTTATGCTTGGCCCAAGGTGGTCCCTAAAGAAGTATCTGGCGCACAATGAATAAATGAATGAGGGAAGTGACTTTATCTCCATTTTGCAGTTAAGAACTAGATCAAGTGGCTCACCCCAGATCTCAAAGCTAATACTAAAAGCTGGGCTGGGACTACTTTTTGCCCCTTCCTCTCAAGTGGTCCTGCATGATATGTGACTTATTAAAGACCTAGACAGGGATTTCCCTGACAGTCTAGTGGTTAATACTCTGTGTTCCCAATGCAGAGGGCACAAGTTTGATTCCTGCTAAGATGGGCTTCCCAGGTGACTCAGTGGTAAAAGAATCTGCCTCCCAATGCAGGAACCACAGGAGATGAGGGTTCAACCCCTGGGTCAAGGAAGATCCCCTGGAGATGGAAATGGCAACCCATTCCAGTATTCTTGCTGGGATAATCCCATGGACAGAGGAGCCTGGCGGACTACATTCCATGGGGTTGCGAAGAACATGGTTGAAGAAATTTAGCACTCACACATGCAGAAAACTAAGATACTTCATGCAGCACAGATCGGCAAAAAAATGAAAGTAAAGGACCAAGACAGAAATTTCTCTTAGGCAAAGAGAGGAAATCTGTGTGCTACAAGGTACACAGTTTATTTGTTGGCCCTATCTGGTCTTGACTCTTCTACCTCAGGGCTGGGCTTGGTATGGTTTGTCTGGGAAGCAACCTCTGCCTCCCAGTTGCTGACTTTCTGCTTTGCATTATCTGCAACTTCTTTCAGTCAGCTCACTTGGCCTTTCTTTCTTCCCTTTCCCAGACTGTGTCTCTGATTATATTTCTAGGACCTTTAACAATTGTTGTTGAATAATCTACTTTGGATTGTGAATTTAGTGGCTTGTTCTATGTTTCCTTTAGAGAATGTCTTTTGTTCTGTTTCATCTGGAGGCCTGTGTCAACTTTCTGCATATAAAAAAAAGAAATGATGCCTTGAAAGAAAATATTTGATAATGATGTCATTCAGAAGATATAGGAAGATTATTTCTCTCCTCAGGGACTAACTATGATGTCTTCCCATGGCAGCTGGGTTGGCCTGCACGTGTCTGAAATTGATTACAAGGGAAGGAGAAGGCTGAAGTTGTCCATGCTGTGCCTTTGTGTAAATTAGCAGAAAGAACCTCCTCCAAGTAGACAAACAAGAAAAAGTAGTTTCATCTGCCATTCTGGGTAAACTAGGTCCTTAACTCAAATAAATTGGTCTCTAACTCAGTAGGTCTCTAATGCAAATTGGTCCCTAACTTAATTTGGAGAAACTAACACGTAATAAACTAAGAGATAACACAGTATAGTTAACTAGCACTCAGTTATATGAAATAGCCTTAATTGTTATTCAGAAGAGAAGAAGAAACTCCTTGAGGTCTAGATATTCAGAGAAAACTTTATGATGAAAATGTGGCTTGATGTGGGTCTTGAAAGGTTTGTCAGAGTGGGATTCAGTGAGAGAGAGTTCCAGGTGGGGACAGGAAATAAGCAAAGACTAAACACAGTATATTCATGAGATATAACCAAACTAGCCCAACTAATAGTTTTCTTGTGGGTTCCGGAGGACACAGCTGGATGGGGCAGATGATGTCTATAGAGGTAGGGACATAAAAGTGAGCAAAAGAATGAGTTTATCTCCATGAAGTAGAAGTCTGGTTATCCATAGGCTCTGAGAAGAAGAGGCTGTATTGCTGCAAAGCTGTTGGATCATCCCTCCTTTTGCAAAAAATTAAATGGAGGGGGAAGGCCCTGTGGTCAAAAAATGGCCACTGATGACCTGGAAAAAGAAAGCCAAGCCTCAAGTTCCATTCTATGCTTTGGCCACTCACTCACATTTCTCCATTAAAATCATTTCTTTTCCATTGTCAAGTCCTCTAAGACCACATCTTTTAAGAGCATGCCATGAGGGTTTTTTAGTCCTCCTTCCTTTAGAGTTCATTTGAGTCAGTGTTAATAATGATGTTCACTCTATACTTGAAAACTTCTGTGTCAGAAACTATAAATAATTCTGACTAGAAAGACATTCTTTGGAGACTGAATTTTCCATCAGAAAATGTGCTTCATAAACCATGGGCCTGTGGAGTTGGCCAGTGCCCACCTGCCATGTTCCTAGCATCAAAAAGGTCCTCTTCCCTGGTAGCCAAAGTAGGAGTACAAAGTAAACTGAAAACTAATGAGATCTCCATGAGGGTCAGAAATAAGTGGGTTGGTGAAATTCAGATTTAGTGAACTGAACTGGTTATTTGAGAACAGTTTAGGCACCTGTATTAAATCAATGAATAAAATTGATAGTGGGTAAGTCCTACTGCTGATTTGAACATATAAATCCTGATATAGACAGGCAGGAAGACAAATGGACAGAGACAAATACGTCATTTATAAGTAATGAAGTTGTGTTTTTTTTTCCACTTCACAAGTGAAAATACTGAGAACAGATGAAATAAGGCATTTTGAATAGGATCTCATGGTTTCAGAATCAGATTTCCTGGACCCAGCTTCTGCTGGCCCCAGTTGCCCAGCCCTCTCCAGAGCCATTCTTTTTATTGGAAAGCCTTTTCTAATTATTTTGCCATGGATTGGTTCTATCTAAGCTCCCTCTTTCTCCTCTCTCTCCAACTATTCCCCTCTTCCATTTATTGCTGGTTATCAGTATCTGATCTGTATCAGGGGAGATGTGAGTTTGGTCCCAGATGTCTGTTTTTCCTGTATAAATCTTGATGTCTCAGTCTTGTCTCCATAGAGAAGCCCCTGGCCACTCGGGCATCACTTTGAAGGGCGTAGCATTTAAACAGGAGTGAATTGTGCCTTTCTGTGCTACACACTCAAAACCTGATTGCTTCCCACATCTGTCACAGCTCTCTGAGTACTTCCTTCAGAGTCTTTAAAACTACTTCTTGCATATTCATGCAGAGCTGAGAGCCCAAGGGCTTCCCGGTAGTCTTACTGAATTTGAAACACTTTGTAATGGGCTGCAGTCTCTTCTTGGTTAATGAAGTGGGTTCTTATGGAGATAGTCATCATACCTGTCTAGGCTGTAGGAGATTTAATAGTGTATGCATTGTCTATTTAAACGAAATAATCCATCTAAGATGACTTTAACAACTCTCTGCTAGAAAGCCCAGAAAGTATTTAATGCAGGGTATATTTAAAACACTTTTAATATAGTTTATCTAATATAAGAAAGAAAGAAAGGAGGACCTATCATTACCATATTTTACCATTGATGTGGCCAAAGTACTGGCAATTAGGTTGATTTGACATTACTAAAGATATTAGATACCAGGTCTTACCCTAGAAACACTATTATCTAAGCAAAATTAGCCTTTAGAGCAACCTGCCCTTGCTACACTTTTTCTCCTATACTCTTCATCATTCCCTTCGTGGCCCTGGGCAATTACTACCTTCATCCTGCTCCTCCAGCTATAAAAGAAAATAATATAAGAGCAATTAATTTATGTTCAGGCAGTAGATCCACCAGTACTCTTCCAGGAGGAATGTTTGTCTTCTCAAAGACGATGAGAACTCCAGTTGCTACACAGCTGGAGCTTCGAGTCACAAACGTAATTTGAGTCACAGAAGCCAACCTCCAGATAACACATATTCTCCTATCTCATTCATTTAAAGTTAAACAAGAGAGAAAACTGGAGTGGGTCGCCATTCCCTTCTCCAGGGGATCTTTCCAATCCAGGGAATCAAACCTGGGTCTCCAACATTATAGGCAGATTCTTTACCTTCTGAGCCACCAGGGAAGCCCAGAGATCAAACCACTCTATGCTCTTAGCAGTCAGGATAGTAGTTAATTCAAGAGGGAGGGAGTCATGGTGTGCAGGGCCATCTTGTATGTTATACTTTAATTTTTAAAGATTAGTAAAAATACATATATTGTTGGAAGTGGGCTGTGACTAACTTATAAAAATAATTCTTCAGTAGCTGAGTCTAAGTCTCAAATCCTTGCTTTACCTTCCATGTGATATCTTTTAATAAGGAAAAAAAGGCAAACTTTATATACCCCTTGACCAATATCTCACCATTTCCCCTCGCCTGCCAGTCTTTGTAAACCTCAAATATATATATATATATATAGTCCTTTATATGTCAGTAAAGCTGGGGAGGGAAAAAACATAATAAAGAGTAGATTTGCACTACATCTCACCCGTTCTTTTTCTATAGCCATGCCAAAATCGACTTGCTTTCCAGGAACCTGGATTAATTACATGCTGTCTGTCACAGGAGGACAGATCGTAATTCTCACCATCAGGAGGGGCTCTCAGTAATCATTTTTAACCCAATCTTCTTGGTAGCATTTAGTCTTCCAGCCAACTGGGAGTAAGAGAAAGCAAGGAAAGAAAGACAAAGAGAGGGAGTGAAGAAGAGAGGGAAAGGAGGTGGGGAAGAGTGACACTTAGCTGAAACAATCAGATGAGGAAGCTGCTGCCCTCCCCAAATGCAGAGCTCCAGGGACTTGTGGTACTGACATGTTGAGGAGTGTGCCATAAGCTGGCCAGGAGGCAAGAGGCATCTTCCTAACTTAACCCCACACAGGAGACCAGGTATTTTTCTCCTTTAGGCATCTACAATTTTGTTTAGTGACCTTTCTTTTATTACTAATTTTATTCTTTTGTATCACAATGAATTACTGTTTAAGATTTTTAATAGAAATACTAAAAGGATGTGGTAAGAAAAGAATTATGAGATCACCACTCCATTTTTTGTGCCTTTGTCATATAAATGGAGCTGAAATATAGTACACGGAATTCCAGTAGACTTGTAATTTTAAATTAAAAAGATCATAATGCATCTGGACAGAAATGTCTTTAAGTTTTTTATGTTTCCTGAAATAGCAGATTGCATTTGTAAGATTCCTTGAATGAGGACACGGGCTGCCTGCTCTGAGCTAATTTAAATTGCATAGGATACAGTGTGTTTTTCTTTTGCATGACTAACTATATAATAGAGGTCACTCAGTATTTCCTCTCGTTTGACTCAGCTTCAGCATTGATTTTATGTCCAAAAATGTCCATGTTATTTTATAGGTGGTCATTTAAAAAATGAAAATGGAAAAAGTCCTTAATGTTTTTGGATTTTGTATGTTTTTTTAATCGCCTGGAATTTCCTTTAATGACAACTGGAACAGCAATAGCAAAAACCAAAAGACAGAAGGAGAGCTAACCAGTATCAACAGCATGATTGAAATGGAAAAATAAAGACTTTGCATTTTCAGTTGCTGTTACAGGGAATTAAAGTCTGTAGCTACAAAATTTCCCACTTTGTATCTCTACTGTGAAGGACAAATTGACCATCCCTCTTAGGTTTAATTTAGTCTCATTGTCAGGTTTTCTGTTCCAATTGTATTCACCAGATTCACCAGAAAATGATCTTTTAAAAAATGATCAACCGTGCCTGAATTAAGAAATTAAAACACAAAACCAAATAGACCCTGAGTTTGTAACAACTGTTTATGCTCCTTTTCCTGGCAGCAGTTGGCTTATCTGACAGTATTCCCAGAGCTGTGTGCCAACAAGGCTGGGATGGCCAAATAAAATGCTTTGGCATGAGAGGGCAATAAATAATCTGAAGCTCGGAGACCAAACAACCTTGCTGCATATCAACACTAGTCCCAAGTGAGGCAGGAAGAAAGCAAAATTGGCCAAGTAGGAGAAAGGGAACAATGATGTGTTTTTTTCTCTTGAGCTTTCAAGAAAATGTCAAAGAGGAGAAAAAGGAAGAAATAATATTTAAAAGGCTGTTCATTCTATCCATTATTTAATGGACATCAAAAAGTACTGAGACTCTATGGGATGTCATCGGGGGAACTCAAGCATCTTGTTCGGAGGTTGAGAAAATGGCCTTTTAAGAGTTCTTTCAATCCAAGACCCCTGCCCATGAAAGAAAAAGCCTCTGAGTGACCTTGAATTAGTGGTTCCTGATAAAAAGTGTGGTTTAAAACTTTCTGAAAACACACTGTCCTAGCCCTATCTCAGAAAATTCTGATGTTCTAGGTCTGGGATCCAGTCTGGCCCTCTGCATTTTTTTAAAATTTATTATTGAGGTATAGTTGATTTACAGAGTTGTGCTAATTGGTGCTATACGACAAAATGATCCAGTTTTATATATATATATGTATGTATAAACATATTCCTTTTCATATTCTCTTCCATTCTGGTTTATCACAGGATATTGAATATAGTTCCCTATGCCATACAGTAGTACCTTACTGTTCATCCATTCAATATATAGTAGTTTGCATCTGCTAATCCCCAACTCTCAAACTTCCCCATGCAGCCCCCCTCCCTCTTGGCAACCACAGGTCTGCCTCTACCAGGCATCTGTATTTTCAAAAGTTCCCCAGGTGATTCTGGCACACAGACTAAGTTGAAAGCCACTGCCTTCAAGAATTTCTACAACTTACAAAAGCACCTAACTTATGATCCTGAATAATATGCACCTGGAGAAGCCAATCACTACCTCTATAGTAGAGGTACAAAAGAACATCCTCCAAGTAGCATTAAAAGTTAGAGAAAATATCCAAATCAAAAGCCATCAAAAGTCAGAAACTCCTTACTCTTTCCATGCCAAGAGTTCAACATTGTACAACTTAAAATATTAATATACTACCTAATTAGGTAATAACTTGAATGCCATCCTTCAATCCATTTGACATGTTAAACTTCTTTATTAAAATATTCTGAGTTAACAAAAATCACTAATGTTATCATTTTCTGAGAACAGAAAATTTGCATTTGACTCATGCTTCCCAAACCCCTCCCCAACACACACACACACACACACACACACACACACACACACACAAAGAAAAATCTGGCAATAGTACCTTATCTTTATGTACAGAGATTTATGCCAAAGAGAAAAAAAGGCTAAACTTCCTATTATTACTGATATTAGAGAAAAAAACTTACTTTACAAAAAATCATATGTTGATTCGACTGAAGAAGCACAGTTGTCTAAAGGGCCACAGTGGATTTGAGGGCAAAGCAGAGAACTTAGAGGCCAAATTCACAGGTTGTCCTTCTGGCTCTGCTTCTAGCTCTCCCTGTGTGACCCCGTCTCCAGTAGGCAATCTCATCCTGAAAAAACAAAGTTCAACCAGCCTCTCCAAGGAATGAGAGCTTCATTCCTCCCCGCTGGAAATTTCATGACAGGCAGTCAAGGTGAAGGACTATGTCTCAAGCTTGGCAAAAAGTAACAAGCACTTCATTAGAAAGCACTCATTGATATAGATAGTCCCCAAGTGGGTTCACTATAGACTCTTGACCATTGTGACATCGTCCTTTCAGTGGCCGTAAGTGATAGAAGACTTATGCTTAGCTGAACGTGTTGATGCCGGCTTGAGGATAGAAAACTGTAGAAGACTCCATCCTAGTTCCATCTCTCTTTGAGGAGGCTTCAACTGACTATGTAGCTATTAAACTGGATATCTTAACAAACATCATCATTTCCTAATTCATACATAAAGATCTGATAGAAAAAAAAGGTAAGGTTTCCAAAGCCTTTTATTGTTGTCTCTTCTGCAAAAAGACTTTTCAAAAGGCAGATGGAAGAAAAGGCAATTGAAAAAAGATTGCATGTGTGCTAAGTCGCTCCAGTCGTGTCCAACTCTGTGCAACCCTATGGGCTATAGCCTGCCAGGCTCCTCTGTCCATGGGATTCTGGAGGTAAGAATACTGCAGTGGGTTGCCAAGCCCTCCTCCAGGGTATCTTTCAACCCAGGGATCACACCCATGTCTCTTGTCTCCTGCATTGGCAGGCGGGTTCTTTGCCACTAGTGCCCCCTGCTGCTGCTGCTGCTGCTGCTAAGTCGCTTCAGTCCCCCGGGAAGCCCCTAAAATGAGATTACAGTTGAGTTTGAAGTTAGGGCTTCTTGAGCATCAGACAGCAATTTATTGAGCAGCAACTGTATGAAAGATAGAGTCTCACACACAGGGAACGTGGAGGAGGATGCCCTCAAGGCCTCTCCAGCTGGACTGGAGAAACAGGACAGTGTCAGTGTAAGATAAGGCAAATGCCTCCTAAATGGTGCAGGGTCCTAGTAGAGGTAGTGGGAGTTCCAAGGATAGAGTGGTCACAGGAGGAGGGAGCTAAAGTCTGAGTGGACCTAAACAAACAGCAAGACAGAGACGGACGGGCACAGAGGATGAGTGTTTGCTGTAGATGGACAATGGGGGGGAATATCTATTTTATAATCAACAGATGATGTGCCGGGACAGGAAGAGAATTAAGGTCTAAGAAATAAGTTGGGGCTAGTCCAAAAGTAAAGGAATTAGAGTCTTCTTATCTGCAGGCTGTGGGAAGCCACTCAATTTTTTAGCAAAGGTGTAAAAGGTGGTATTTCAGAGAGATCTGTCTGATGTTATGCCTAGAATGATTTCACAGGAAGATCAAGAGTAATAAAACTAGTTAGGAAGCATCACACCGTCCAGAAATAAAGGAAAGGAGGGTCTGGACTGGAGAAGCGGCCATGACCACAGAGAGGACCCTGCAGGGGGTGAGTTCTATTTACAGAAGTAGCAGAACATCATAACTGATGGAGTTGAAAGGGCAGGGGAGGAAAAAGGCCCAGGTCAGCACTTGGACAGATACTTATAGAACTCCTTTCTGTACCAGGCACTATACCAGGCCCTAGGGGACAATGATCAATGAAATCACATCAGAAAAGACTACCAAATGGGGTGCCTTTGATGGAATTCTCAGAAGAGAGTTCAAATTCTCCCTGGCATGATGAATTCAGTTCTCTCCATCAACACAGGAACAAACCATAGAAAATTGGTGGACAGAACGTGTTGCTGGATTCCTCTGACCTCGATTCACATTTTGAGAGCTGAGCTGTACTCAGACACATCCAGCTGACGGCAGCTCTGGTAGATGGCCGACGTCTAAACTCGTAAGACACTAACGGGGCTGGCTCCCATTTCAGTTTCCATTGGCAGCAGTCAGCAGCTCATCTGAATTTAGAGTCTCTGTCCTTTACCCTTTTCCATTTATTTTTTATTATCTTTATCTACTCACTCTCAAAGCACATGGAAAAAAATCACTTTAACATTTGTGTGCCCTCTGTCTCCAGCAGGGTCTCATTGTTTCTTGGCTGAATTGAGTTGGCAAAAGACCACACACACACAACACACAAATTACCCAGAATGATTTGTGTCTCATGGGCTGAAACTGTACATCACAGAATGGCCTATGTGACACTCTCACCAAGCCAACACCAGTACCCTTGATGTGGAACAGATTAGGAAATGTGTCAGTTGAGCTGGAGGGAGAATGGTTGAGTTTTGGGTTACTGTTTCTCCGTGAACATCACGTGTATTAAATGCCTTAGGTGTTGATGAGTGTCCTATTGCTTGGCTGAAGGTTAATAAAGCATATGGTTAAACCTAGGCACTAAATTAGAAATGACATTTTAACCCTAAATCATTCTCCAACTTCTAGAGAAAACACGCACACAGATGGATTCAATACTGGAATTTAGCCCATCCTTAGAAACAGTGACATGCAAGAGAAGCAAATTAAAAGTAAATATTCTGGGGGAGAGGGATAAATTAGGAGTTTGGGATTAAAATATGCACACTACTATATGTAAAACAGATAACCAACAAGGACCTACTGAATAATGAAACCACTCCAGTGGTATTCTATCCTTAATAATCATATACTATTTCTCCCATTTTAATCTGTTTTTCATTTATGGTCACTGGGAGACCCAGTATTTCTCAAATACTATCTGCTTTCAGATGTAAAAAATTTTGGAGGTAGCTTACAACAAAGCCATTCCCTTTTGTCTTTTTCTGGAAGGGGACCAAATTCAAAGCTGTAACCACATATCCAGAGGTGACTCTTGGTACAGAGTTTCAAAAACAAAAAATCTACACCCTGGAAAGTGATAAGAGTTCAATCTAGATTAGCTACCAGTAGTTGTAATATCAATAGTGGTAATAATACATTTAAGTGTGATGTTCACGTTAATTTAATTTGAAAAGCCTAAGTTAATGATCTTTCCACGTTAACATACCCAAGAATCACACAGAATGCACATTTGTTTTTTTTTTTTTTTCCAGAATGCACATTTGAAATGTATACCACAGGAACTCTCTGGCAGTCTAGTATTATCACTTGGGCCTTCATTGCTGTGGGCCTGGGTTTGATCCCTGGTTGGGGAACTAAGATCCTGCATGGTGTGGCCAAAAGAAAAAGCTAACGCATATATATAGAATCCAGATAAATGGTTCTGTTGAACCTATTTGCAGGGCAGAAATAGAGACACAGACATAGAGAAGAGACTTGTAGACACAGCAGAGGAAGGAGAGGATGGGACGAATTTCGAGAGTAGCATGGACATATACTCACTAGTGTGTGTTCAATAGATAGCTGGTGGGAAACTGCAGTATAACACAGGGGCTCAGCTCGGTGCTCTGTGACAACCTAGAGGGATGGGGTTGTGGGGGTGGGGTTCAAGAGGGAGGGAATCTATATTCACTTACAGCTGATTCACACTGATGTACAGCAGAAACCAACACAAATTGTAAAGCAATTATCCTCCAGTTAAAATAAATAATGACATGCACATCACATTTCTGGGGTTGACCACAAGAAATTCAGCAGCAACACTGGCCTGGAGCCTAGGAACCCCTGCATGACTTGGATGCAGGTAATCTGTAGACCGCACTGGGAGAAGCAATCCTCTGTCTGGAGCTCACCAGACATCCTATATCAGCATTTGAGGGCAGGGGGAGACGATTCAAGCCAAAAGTAAATCACTGTGTTGTTGGACAGAAAATGCCCCCAATATCATTCAGAATAGTATCTTATAAAATAAAACAACTGGCATAGCACTTCAGAGAAATAACACTCATGTGATAAAAAAAAAAAAAACTATGCAGAAACTAGTACAGCCACTATCAAGAACAGTGTGGAGATTCCTTTAAAACTGGAAATAGAATTACTATATGTCCCAGCAATCCCACTGCTGGGCATACACACTGAGGAAATCAGAATTGAAAAAGACGCATGTACCCCAATGTTCTTTGCAGTGCTGTTTACAGTAGCTAGGACATGAAAGCAACCTAGATATCTAATAGCAGACGAATGGATAAGGAAGTTATGGTACATACACACAGTGGAATACTACTCAGCTATAAAAATGAATGCATTTGAATCAGTTCTAATGAGGTGGATGAAACTGGAGCCTATTATACAGAGTGAAGTAAGTCAGAAAGAGAAACACCAATACCTGATGTTAACGCATATATATGGAACTTAGAAATGGTACTGATGACCCTATTTGCAAGACATTAAAAAAAGACACAGATGTAAAGAACAGACTTTTGGACTATGTGAAGGCAAGGGTGGAGTGATTTGAGAAAATAGCATTGAAACATGTATTACCATATGTAAAACAGATGACCAGTGCAAGTTCAACGCATGAAGCAGGGCACTCAAAGCTAGTGCTCCGTGACAACTCGGAGGGATGGAGTGGGGAGAGAAGTGGGAGGGGGCTTCAGGATGGGGGAACACGTGCACCCATGACTGACTCATGTCAACGTATGGCAAAAACCACCACAATATTGTAAAGTAATTAGCCTCCAATTGAAATAAATAAAGTAAATTTTTTAAAAGTTTTTAAAAATCGTGGTAGCAAATTTCAAAACATAAAGTTTATGTTTCCATTTTAAGAACAAAAAAAAAAAAAAACATGCAGAGCTTCACTCGATTATTGAAGTACAAATACCTATGAAAAACTAATTTCTTTAAAATACTGTGTCTTTTTTAGGGGAAATGCTTACAGAATAAACAATATCATGTGTTCCATCTAGTTTCTTTCTCTCTATTGATAATGTTTGCATATTAAAATACAACATATCTGCAATAAGTGCTTATTACTCTAATTCTCTTTGGCTACATGAGGCTCTTAGACTTGAATAGAGAAGTCTGAAGGTCTAAAGTCCTGTGGCTTGAAAGTAAATAGGATACTAAATTCTTCAAGTAGGAATAGTGGAAAGAGGAAGGAAACGGGTGGGAAGTGTTGTGTGCTCCCATCCCTGAGCTTGTTAGGAAGAATTTGAAAAGGTGCCCCTGGAGACAGCACCCACACTGATTAAAGCCAGAGTTCCAGTGACAAGTATCAATTGCACAGAAGGATGCAGCACAAGCACTGACTTTTGGAAGCTCTTCTTTGCTTCCAGAAGGTTGAACTCTGAGTGAGTGTGTCTTACAGGAAATTGCATCAGGAGATTTTTAGGAAGATTTTAAGAGTTTCTGAAATGCTGAAAGATTATTCATCCATTTGTTCAACATTTAACAAATGTGTTGAGCGCCTATCCCATGCCAGGCCCTGCACAGAGAGCCAGTGATGTGTCTGTGCCTCTCTGGAAGCTTCATCCATTCTGCTGTGATGACTTGGTTGCCTTAACTCAATTCAACCCAAGCAGTATGTCAATTGCCTAAAGGGGCAGAGGTCAAAATACATACAGTAGAGAGACAAAAATGTATTGCTCTCTGAACCAATTGATGATAGTCAGCTAGTTGCCTTCTCCAACTTCTATCCCACCCTTCCTTCTTATTAATTGAACCTTGAGTTTTAAATGAACATATTGCCACCTGGAACAAAGTTCACAGCTCTCGGCTTTCTTTGTCCTAGGTATAACAACGAGACTAAGTATTGTCCAGTGATATGAGATTAGTGGTGCTGGGTATGAGATCCAGGAAGCCTGGATTTGAAAGAGAGGAGTTGTGCCTTCTCCCTACCCTGAACCTTGAAAAACAGATGTGATGGCTGGAGCACAAACAGCTATTTCATACCATAAGGACAAGGGCTACATAACAGAGCAAAAAGCTAGAAGAACCTCAGCCTGTGATGACTGTCAAGTCCATACACTGCACTACAACCTCAAAACTCCTTTCACATGACAGAGAAAGAAACTTTTAAAAGTTGTTTAGAGGGGCAGGTACTTTCTGTCATAGCCAAATTTAGTTCTCAATGATAAAAACTGCTTCTCTTCACTAGCCATGAACAGAAAACCCAGGTCAAACTGGCTAAAACCGTGAAGGAGTATTATGGTCCCTGTAGTTCTGAAGTAACGTAGACTTTAGGGTAGATTTGATAGGTCTGCTCAATGATGCTGACAAAGAACCAGACTCTGTCTTCCCTTCTACAGATGAGCTTCACTATAAAGCTAGCTCCTCTCCAGGGGAGCAGAGTGGTTGCCAGTAGCTCCTGGCTACTTGCCTCCTCACCCCCATTCAGGGAGAGGAACATCAGCTCTCTCAGAAAAACAAGGAAGTTTCTTTCTGATCTTGTCCATTCTTATTGGTTCAAATTGGTCATCTGTTCATCCCTGAACCACTAATGGAACTGGGAATGAATTTCTCTGGAGCTACAGTTTCCTGGCTGCATCCAGGCACAATGGAGCACCACAGACAAATTCACAGGGGTACAATGGCAGAAACATAAAATTTTCAAAAAGAATACAGATATACCTGTCAGACATCACACACCTTTCTACTGTTGTTTGGACCTAACTACTTAATAAATAAAAGCATTAGATTTGCTAGAGTTTGTTTTTTTGTTTTGGTTTGAGTTTCACTCTTTTTTCTTGGCCTGAGGGCCCCATGAAAATATTACTGGGACACTTATGGGTACCAAGGGAGGAAGAGAGGAACCTTTGGCCTAGAGTCTCAGTCCTGCAGTCAGAGGTAGTCAGATAATGTGGGCTTCACAGGGAGGTGTGGACATACAAGTGAAAACCCAGGTAACTACTAAGAAAGCAGAGAATGGATGTGTGGAAAGCAACCACAATGTCCACAGGCCCTTAGAAGAGCTAAACCTTGCATTCTTAGAGAACTGCCTTTGTCTAGGAAAATACAATAAGGCCTTTGGGGTAAAAGGTGAGACCCTTGAAGGCTTGGGATCAGCAGGAGATAATACAGCAAAAGAGAAAGCAAAAATGTCCTTTGTTAGAAGCAACAGGAATGTGGAGACAGGGAAAGAGCAGAGAAAAGGGAATGAGGAGAGATCTGAACTACAAAGCAGAGTTGTCGAATCTTTGAAGAACACCAGCATTTCATATTCTATTTAAGTGTCTCTGTTACCGCAGTACTCCAATCTGCCAAACTTGAGAACAATCTATTACTGTAGGTGAATAGGGCTTTTTTTTCCAGGCAGTCAAAGAGAGACTGGGGTCCCAGCTTGTGTTGACATCGTTTAAAAGAGGGACAGCGCCTGTGAAACAATTATATTTCTAAAGGGATCTAATTCAGTGGGGCCAGAGGTAACATATGAATATCAGCTACCTCCTTTCCCTTCTCAACCCCTCTCCCCAAATTGGTCATAGTTATAGAGAGGGCACAGACTAGTGGTTCTCAATCCTGTCTACATATTATAGTCATCAGGAGGGAGCATTTAAAAAGAAACAGTGACATTTTTCTCTACTCTAGACCAAGTCAAAAAAGAATCTCTATGATTGGGGCCCAGAAACCTATACATTTTTTTTAAAGTTCCCCAGATGATTCTAATGTGTGGCCCAAGTCAAGAACCGCTGGCCTAGGACATTCCACAAATCATGGAATGCAATTAGGTTGTACTGGACAATCTACTTTAGATCTTGAAAGGGAAGAGAGACTCCTTGACTTGGGAGTGGAGGAAGAGGCTGGGGAGGGGTTGATATTGTTCCTCTTTGTCCCACTTAAATTCTCTCCACCAAACCAAGATCACTAGAAAAGGCCTGGACTGAGTCATGAGAACTAGGGTGTAGTCCTGGCTTTGCAGTTCAGTTCACTACCTTTGTGTGATTTTAGGTAAGTCACTTAATTTTTTATCTCTCTGAACCTCCATAAAAGAGAAGTGGGCTTGATGAAGTGTTCAAAGTACCTTCTCAACATTCACTGTCTGACACTAGCAAAGGCCAAATCCAGGAGGAAACCACAATTTCTCCTCCCCATTTCGGAAATGTAAAACAGAGAGTCCAGGAAACACCCCACATAAGTAGGTGATGTGGGGTGGCTGCTTTCTTCATCTGCCATGGTTTGGTTGTCATTTACAGGATTTAGGTTTCTTATATAAGATATGTGTGGATAACAGCTGTTTTCTTCAATACCAATCCATTTATTTACAGGGATCCTATTAATTCAGAGGAAGAATAGAAGAGCAAATGGTATACTTCTTTGGAAGTTTGATTTCTCTTTTTCTGGTTATTTTTCCTTCTATCTCCCATAAGTGTCTGCTCTTCTTTTAAAATGTGAGTAGATTCGATAGCTTTCTTCTTAAAACAGTGGTTTTCAACCAGAGGCAATTTTGTCCTCCCTTGCCCTCAAGGAAACATCAAACAATATCTGGAGATATTTTTGTTATTATGTGGGGGGGTACAGGGGGTGGATGCTACTGATACATAGTGTGTAGAGGCCAAGGATGCTCAGCCTCCTATAATACACAGGACAGCCCCCCAAACAAATAATTATCCAGCCCAAAATGTCGACAGTGCTGAGGTTAAACAAACCCATCCTAAAACATGAGTGAGATCTGTGAACCTTGTTTCACAGAAATTTCCATTTCTGAGCATATCACAGTTGAGGGGCTTTTATTCCTGATGCATTTAGCAACTGCAATGACTTCTGAAGATCAACTAGTTCATGACAACAAGAGAGTCCTTCAGAAGCAGGGAATTAAATAGCTATATACAATCCCAGTGGGCTTCCCAGGAGGCACTAGTGGTAAAGAACCCCTCTGCCAAAGCAGGAGACATAGGTGAGAGTTCAATACCTGGGTGGGGAAGACCTCCAGGAGGAGGGCATGGCAACCCACTCTGGTATGTTCACCTGGGAAATCCCACGGACAGAGGAGTCTGTTAGCTACAGTCCATGGCGTCACAAAAAAGTTGGACACGACTGAAGCGACCTAGCATGCACGCATGCATACAATCCCAATATTTATTCAGTTTTTGTGTAACATTATTTACAGACATTGGAACTATTTATGGGCAAAAATTAGTAACTGTAAGACAATCACAGAAATTGCCTTCACAAGTACAAAATCTGAAGAGGTTTTTGTTACCGGCCTTTGAGAGAAGTAGACTTTGGGGCCCCTAGAAACTGAGATGTTCAGGCTCCTTCACTGACAAATTCAGTGGGAAATAAACAGGTTCTGTTTTGAGTATGTACAAATAGTCTGTAGTATGTAAAAATAGTATGTAAAAATAGTCTGAAGGACCTACGTCAAACTTAATAATAATTTCCCATAAGGAAAGGGAGAAGAGAAAAGCCAACGATGGATAAGAGAGGGAGAAAGAGGGCTTCAACTTTTTAAATTCAGCTTTTGTGAAATATAATTTCCATACAACAAAATTCACAAGCTTTAAATGTACAGTTCAATGGGCTTTGACAAATGTGTACAGTTGCATTAAGTCCAATAGAACTTTTTTCATATTTGACTCATACAAAAAACTTGTGTTACGTATTTTTATAACATATTTTAGTTTATAGTTTAAAAATATGTTTTTAGAAGAACTGTTTGAAATTATGTAATCATACATCACTTCATTTCTTAAGTAGCTTACAAAGATGGAAGGAGTATAGCAAAATAACCTAACTGGAAATGAAAGGGAAAGATGGTGTAAAAGGGGAACAATAATTTAAATTGGAGCCAAGTTTGATAATGTAAACTGTGAATTCTCATTTCCTCTTTACATGTAGGACAATTAGACTTTAAGTTTCCAATCAGTCATCTTCTCTTGTATGTTTGAAAGCTTCATTGAGTTTAGGCTCCTGTTTAGCAAATCCAATTTGCTATCCTTCCTTTTAAGTATTCATGATACCTTATACCATTAGTGTATTTCAAAAGCTCATTGAAAGCTAATCCTCAAATATTGTCTGCCATGAGAAAACAAGAGCTACATGAGCCAAATTTTAAAACTAAAGTTATCCGTGGTACTAACAAAGAAAGTGGAGGGTGACTTAAAGTGACTTTCTATGAAAGGCCAACTTATGCTGAAATTCAAGAACCAAGTCTTATAAAACCATGAAGCCATACATTGATATGAATCAGCCAAACCCACTGAAATGTTGTGAAGTAATTAGCCTCCAACTAATAAAAAAAAAATTTTTTAAAAATAATAAAAAAAAGAATCTGCCTTGCAATGCAGGGAATGTGGGTTCAACCCCTGGTCTGGAAACTAAGGCCCCACATGCTACAGGGCAGCTAAGTCTGCCCTCCACAACTACTGAGCCCACATGCAGCACAACTCAACAAAGATCCCCTGTGCCACAACTAAGACCCAACACCACCAAATAAATAAATAAAAAAAATTTAAAGTCTAAAAAAACAACAAAAACCATGAAGCCCTCTGTATAGGGCAGTGGTTTGCTACAGCCAGCTTACCCAGGCCAACTGTTACATTTTGGGGAATCTTGACAGGTGCTTATTAAACACATCTATTATTAAAAATCAAATTGCATAAACTAATGACTAAATAAATTTTGTTTTAAAAAAGGTAATAACTTCCTAGTTATATTATTACATTTTACCATTAGCCGTGCCCTTATGGTTGTTTCCATCTCTTTGGGTATATGGTAGTGTCATATAACAGTGCCCATGCACATCCCTTCCCAATGCCGTATTCAATAATATCACAGTGGTAACTTGAAATTGGCTTCGGTGAGCGTGTTTGCACCACAGAAATCAGCAAAGCTACAAAACAGGACTTCATTTATCATTTTACTGATTTTCTAGACATAAGAAAGTGATGGAGAAATTTTTTAAACTTTTAATTTTGTATTGGGGTATGTGTGCTCAGTCACTAAGTCAAGTCCAACTCTTTGTGACCCCACGGCCTATAGCCCTCCAGGTTTCTCTGCCCATGGAATTCCCAAGCAAGAATACTGGAGCAGGCTGCTGTTTCCTTCTCCAGTATTGAGGTGTAGCCAATTAACAATGTGATAGTTTCAAGAGAGCAGGGAAGGGACTCAGCCATACATGTACATGTATCCTTTCACCCCTAAACACCCCCTCCCACCCAGGCTGCCACATAACACTGGCAGAGTTCCATGTGCTACAGTGGGTCCTTGTTGGTTATCCATTTTAAATATAGTAGTGTGTACATGTCCATCCCAAATTCTGATGGGAAAAATTTTAATTATGCAGATTAAACTTAAAAGTGTATCATGTGTGTAACCATTACATCCAGGGAAAATGAGGAAATATTCTTCCAGTATTCAAAAGCTACTGTGCACTTTACCAATGAAGTCACTTACATCGTTGCCAAACATTGTTTCATCCGTCTTACTATTGTTAACAAAATATCACCCAGCAGCCATTTTGGAATTGACTAATTGCTAATTTGTCAGTTGCAACTGTTGGTTTGGCCTCAAATGCACAAACTGCAGAAATCAACAAAAGCATTCTGTGAGAATAAATTGGCAATATGAAAATTACAGTCAGGAGCGCTGAAGTCTTCATTATTATTTGTAGATTATATGCTACCCATCCTTTATAATACAGTAAAATTTATAGTAAACTTCTATGGGTATATTAGGCATATATTTTTCCCCGCATTTACCAGCATACTACCACCTGGAGCTGAAGATCTCAGGGCACTGAACATATGCTAAAGACTTTTTTCTTTAGCCTGTACCCAGGCTTTGAGTACAGTTTTGTAGAGCAATTAGAAGTCCCGATGGTGATTTTCTTCACACTGTTCCAGAAAAGAAACAAAAAAGAATGCTCTTTTGTGTGCACAGACTCTCCTCTAACCCCCAAGCAACTCTTTCACAAATGGCCAAGCACACCAAGTCGAGGATTTTGAATGTCTCAAAGTAAAACAATCACAGTTATTGCAAAAAAAAAGTTTAAATGGGCACCTGATGAGATAACCAAGGAATCATGTGCTCACGTAGACTAAGCATTAATCCACCAGGGGTGGGGTCCGCGTCAGCAGAGCTGGACATGGGCATCATTACAAAGTGTGCATGTTTGGCCATTTCTCATCTCTCACCTTTGAGCTTGCCCCTCTGCTGCTCTAGAGGTGATAATGCCTCTTCACCCACTGTCCTTTTCTATTCCTGAAGACTTTTCTCTTCCTTCATCTACTTAAAAAATAGAGTAGCTATCTCTGAGGAAACCAACCTTTGTAGTCTAATAGCAAACTCAGACAACTTCAGGGGTCAGACCTTCTCTGTCCAAAATGCACTTACATGCAAACTTTTAAAAATATGTGCATGTCAAATAAACGGTGTCTACAGGAAAAATTAGCTCACAGACTCAATTAGTGAGCTCTGAGTCTAATCTTTCAAGGGCAATTCGCAAAGGTGGCAGATTCATGTGACCACAAAATGGTGGGCATTTGGAGGCTGACTCATCTGGACCTGGATCCTGGATTTCTGTCTTCATGTGTGACCTTGGACAAATTACTGAATTTGTCTGAACCTTGGCTTTCTCATCTGTAAAATGAATTGTTGAAGAAAGGAGTGAAAACAGATAAACCATCAATAATTAGAAGATAGCTCAATAAACACTTCAATTCTTTCTTGTTATTGAATGACCCAAGGGAAACTGAAAGATCATCCAGTTCCCAATACCCAGGGAAGTTAATTTTTGATGATGAGATTTTAGGAGCTGAATTTAGGGTATAAGTATCTGGAGAAGCAAAGCCAGGGCATGACCTCAGTAGTCAAGTAGGCAGCTGTCTACCGTACTTATTCAAGACATAAGGATAAGACTGTGGGGGATTTGCATCTGCTACACAGCTAGTCATAGAGAAGCATGGCAGGGGGAAGAAGGGAGGGAAGAATGCTAGACTTTGCATTTGGGGAGGGGTGCTTTGGTATGATTTTTTTCCTCTCCATTCCTTGAGTCAAAAATTTAAATCAGGGCTGTAACTCACCCAGAGAACTGATACTTGTTCCTTCTGCCCCTACTCTGTTCCTCAGCCCTCCACAGAGCTCAGAGTGGTCTAATAAGAGTTGAGAGGGGCGGGTTGGGGCGCGGTGGTGCGGGCCCCAGCCTTCCACAGAAACCATTGTGTTTGAGGATTCCTTCCGGAAATAGTTTTTGTGACTTGTGGTTGTAGTTTGAATAACAGAAGAAATATTTCCTCCACATTTTCATGTGGCCCATATGATCTGAGTAAAAGCAGCAGCTCCAAACATGAGATAATTTATGGAGGAAATGTCAGCTAGCTTGGAAGGAAATATTTGGCATTGAAAGTTTGCCCAGATTTAACTAGAAAGAACCATGCAACTTCATTCTTAGGATCTATACAACCCATCAATTCAGAGAGGTTGTTTAAAAGGCAGCCTCACTCGGGTTGTATTCATTTTGAGCTGATCCATGGAAACACTATCAAAAAATGAAAACATGATATCAATTCTAGAATGTCATTCATAGCTATTTGACTGAGCCTTAAAAGGACTGCCAGGACTTGATGCCTGGTATATTGTCAATTCTCAATAAACTCTTGATGGATGGGTAGATAAATAAATGTATGAATGATTTTAGATGTCCAGGAGCAATGAAAAGTGTGCTTGACATCATATACTGTATATCTCAATAGAATCTATAATGAGTGGTTTCATTGAGTTGGTTCCACTTTGATATGCTAAGATGAATATCTATGTATGCTTCATAGGAAGATCCGGTATGAGCAAGCCAAAAATGTGCTTTGTTTCCTAAACATCTTTAATCACCTTCTGTACAACTTTGCTTTGGTATTTGACCAATGCGTCCTACGTTGTTCTGTGAAACAACATAGCCTGGGAACTTCTTCAAAATAAGTGATGTAGTACAAAGAAACCATGAGTAAGTAACAAGTGAGCGAATGAAATTGCCTTCCAGACCCTTGGATGAGAAAATTCCCAGAAATGTTGGGAACTGCCGGAAATGCCTGGTTGTTAATGCAACTAGCCATGCAAATTATCTTGGGCTGGAAGCCAGACGTTTCCCACTCTGTTTTGTGACAGCTCCCCTCTGGGGAGCAATGTGGGTTCCTTCGGATGAGCAGCTGTGTAACAGACCACGAGGACGTGGCCAAGATGATTCTCAGAGCCATTTCCTCCCAGGGCTGCGTGCCTTCTTAGTTAAGGAGATGCCTGTGTCAGAAGTGACGCTGACTTTCATTTTACTGCTAGTTTACCCTTGACCTGGCTTCAATTATAGATTATCATCTTCTGAAGGCAGAATCCATGCCCAGGTTAACTTGGCATCTTGTCTAGGTTCCCAACCTTCCACTGCCATCGTGCCAGGCCTGAAGGGGGAGCTCCAGAAAGACAGTGGAATTGGACAGCATGCCAGTTGTATCCTGTCCTGAGTAGTTCAATTGGTAAAAACTACACCTGCAGTGCAGGAGACCCGGTTTTGGTTCCTGGGTCGGGAAGATCCCCTGGAAAAGCGATAGGCTACCCACTCCAGTATTCCTGGGCTTCCCTGGTGGCTCAGCTGGTAAAGCATCTGCCTGCAATGCAGGAGACCTGGGTTTGATACCTGGCTTGGGAAGATCCCCTGGAGGAGGTCATGGCAACCCACTCCAGTATTCTTGCCTGGAGAATCCCATGGACAGAAGAACTTGGCGGGCTACAGTCCATGGGGTGGCAAAGAGTCAGACACGACTGAGCAACTAGGCACAGCACAGCACACACGGTGAGTGGAATAACTCCTTTGGGAAATGGCAAAAGTCAGAAAAGAAGTTCAGAACAGCGATTTAGCCTTCAGCTCTTCCCCCGAAGCCCTGTAGAAATCCTGTGTGTTACCCGGAATCCAGGGCCTCTGGGGACCTTGTAGCATGTACATGGTTTAGGGGCTTTCTCCTTTTCATTCTGGCTCCCAGGGCAGTGAGAAGCAGGAAGTACAGTCCCTTGGGTTAAAAGAACACTTTACACACAGCTTTGGAGCAATACACCTCCTCCACCCCTTTTTAGGAAAAAATGTTGGGACATAGAACTAAACAGCCCAACAGCCACATTCTCGGGATATTTGAAATGATGCTCATCTTTTAACAAAGGCTGCCGAGCATCCACAAAGCAGACGCAAAGCCTGTTTCTCCTCCTCATGGTGGCTCCATCATTGAGCTCTTAGAGGTGATGCCCTGCCAGGAGGGCTACAAGCACCTCCTCATATCCTCACAGTGCCGTTCCAGCACAACAGGGGAAAGATGCTAGATAGACACACAATCTCTTGAATCTTTTTCTGTGCATTCCCCTCTGGATGGCAAGCACCCTGCGTTCTGTATATACATACATCTCCTGAATCCAGCTATAAATAAACGCAAGCTGTCTTATTCAGACAATAACAACACATAAGAAAAAAGACAATAATGACTAACAGGAAAAGAAAAACCTGTTCTTTGTCCCAAAAGATGGAAATCCTTTGTGTTTAGAATAAGTACCTTTAGCTTTTTCATGGAAAAAATGTAATTTTTTGTTTATTATCTATAGTTGCCATTTCCTAAATCCTTTTAATTTAGAAAGACTACGCCTGACAGAGCTTTTGTAATTTTTCTTCGATAGTTAAGCAGGACTACTCACTGCTCCAAACGGGGTCTGTTCTATTATTAAAAGTCATTTCTTTTGGCATATTTTTAAACCTGTCTTAAAATGATAACCATGGGGCCTTGATAAATTAATTGCAAAGCTTCTCCTAAGGTGGCCTTGTTGGTTTCATTTAGACATTTATTTTAAGAGTATCTCTCAATAGAATTTATCAGTGAATTACTTTATGTATTCCCAGCATTAAAGTATTTCCCCACTAAGAATATTATAATTCCTTTCCTCATAGTGGTGAAAAAAAGTGAAACTATCCTCAAACAATGTTAGGTTGGGTCCTGACCCTTATGTCAGTAATTTTAGGAATGTCCCCACCAGAAGTTATAAATCATACATATAAGACCCGGAAGGGAGAGAAACATTAAAGAGTAAGGAAAAACAGCTATTAGAATTTCACATAAACACCGTTAACTGAAGAACAACAAATCAAGTACATAGGAAGCGGGGGTGGTAATGTCCAAACTAGAAGCTTGAGGGGGGCGAGGGGGTGGATAGGAGGGAGCATGATGGGAGCTGAAGGCCGGCTAAGCAAAGCACAGCAGGAAAGGAAGTGTTCCATCTCCGTTATTCCAGAGAAACTGGGCACTTTCTGAGGTAGGCATAGCCTTGGAGATTCTAGTTTGTCCCTTCATGGTTAAACAAGAAGTCAGCACTGATAACATCCTTGATAACACTTCCTCTGGAATGCACAACATTCCATGTTTCTGCTTCATAGTCACCCCCGGACAAGCATGAGTCAGACTGAGAGGTGGGAAATTTGCCAGGCTGCTCATGGGACCATTGAAGTTATAGTCAGGCCTGTGAGGTATGGACTTGCTATGCTTCTTTCTCTTTCAGCTCATCTTGTACTAAGAGCCGTAGGTGATTTCTTTACCTCAAAACAGACTATCTTTAGTGTGAGGTTCAAGGGCAAAGTTTGCTAGAACAGTAGATGGGACTGCAGGCTGGACACGTGAACCCCGTTTGTCTGATCATGCTGTGGTAAAATACTAGTAGCTAATTAAGGGATTAATACAGTGCCTAATTGTATTCATTATCTTCATTTACCTTGCATAATAAATGTGTGAAAGACCATTATTACCCCAATTTTATAGATGACGAGTCTGCAGTACATGTGGTCGCAAAGAGTCGGACACAACTGAGAAACTGAACAACAATAGATGAGGAAACGAAGAAGTGGAAAAAAAAAAAAGAGCTTGAATTTCTATAGCTTACAAAGGAGAGAACTGAGACTCAAACCCGGGTCTTACTCCAGAGTTCATGGTCTTAATGTGTCCCCTCCCACACAATGATAAAGGGAAGCTACTATTACTGTGTTTTGAAAGCAACCAAAAGAAAGTCTGCATAAGATATAATTAAATAGCAATTCCTAAGAGAAGAGAGTTACTTGGGTCTGGATTTTTTTCTCTTAAACATGCCTTTTCATATTATTTTGCAGCATATCCATTTCAAAAAGAAAGCTAAGTTGAATATATTGATAATTTGCTTAGACTAGTTCTTAATTGTCCATGTGCTGAATGGCTGTTGCTGCTGTGCTGTTCTCAGTCATGTCTGACTCTTTGCAACCCTATGGATTGTAACCTGCCAGGATCCTCTGTCCATAAGATTTTCCAGGCAAGAATACTGAAGTGGGTTGCCATTTCCTCCTTCAGGGGATCTTCCCAACCCAGGGATAGAACCTGATTCTCTTTCATCTCCTGCATTGGCAGGCAGATTCTTTACCACTGGGAAGCCCATATGTATTGAACAGGTCTAAGGTTTCTCAGTCTAGGTGTTAAAGAAGAGCCCACCCTACTGGTGGGTGATTCATCCTATGGGTCTATCCCCTCAGGGAACAATTTAAATTAAAAACCGCAAGAGAGATGTCCAGTCAAGTCCAAACTGTACCATGCCATAGTAGGATTGCACATGAAAAGAGAATAAATAGTGCCATGATTAATGGTACCATGGTCAGTTTTTATCATAAATTAAAAGTAGCAAATAAGTGAAAAATAAACGATATGGTACTTTGTAGGACAAAGATTTTGCTGCAGCTCTGGAGGTTAAGAAAGAGCAAAGTGAGATGATTAATCAATTAAGTTTTGAGTTGCACAAATCTGTATTTAAATCTACCTGCATGAGCTTGGTCAAGTTTTTTGACCTCTCTCAGTCCATTTTCTTGATCTGTAAAATGGGAATTTGGGGATTCAATAATATAATAATTGTTAGCATGGTGCCCTGCTTGTTCTTATTGTAATACAATTGTCTATTTGTCTGACAGTCTCCTCCAGTAGGCTGTGACCTCTTCAAAAACTGGATATTTTCCTGTTTACCTTCACATCTCTGAGCCTTTGATACAGTGCTTAAGCTCATCCCCACTCCCGATGTTTCCTTCTCTATGAAGGATATTCCACATTACTTCTGGTTTCTGTCTGCCCTTGACATAGTTCCCACTAGGAAAAGAGAATGGTTTACCTGATGGTGAGTCATGAAGACCTTACCATCTATACTCTTCACATCCTGTCTCTTCTGCTCTTTCCCAACATAAATCTTACTGTCCAGTGGCTCTGTGACTGAATGTGCAAGAGACTTAACTCTGGGCTGCAGTAATATGAGGCCCATTTCCACACAGATATCGAGGGGTAAAGGAAGACCTAGCTGGAAATGTAGACTAGAATCAGACAATGAAAAGATCTTGTTGTACCTTCATGGCATGACATTTTGGCAGATTCTTTCAGACATATAGAAAAGGACAAAGAATGAAAAGAAGCTACAAGAGTAAGCCCAAAATAATACTTGTTTTCATTTTTGATGTTTGGATATTTTTGACATTATGGGGTGGGAGTAGGGGGGTGGGGGAGGTTGTTATTTGCATTTTTGTTTTAATTTGTTGAGGGGCTGAAGATGAGATACCAATATTTTTAATTCTTTATAGAATTCATCTGTCTTATTTTTAAGTTGTTTTATACTAGGGTACTCGGAGAAGGCAATGGCACCCCACTCCCATACTCTTGCCTGGGAAATCCCACGGATGGAGGAGCCTGGTGGGCTGCAGTCCATGTCGTGGCTAAGAGTCGGACACGACTGAGCAACTTCACTTTCACTTTTCACTTTCATGCATTGGAGAAGGAAATGGCACCCCACTCCAGTGTTCTTGCCTGGAGAATCCCAGGGATGGGGGAGCCTGGTGGGCAGCTGTCTATGGGGTCGCACAGAGTCGGACACGACTAAAGCGACTTATCAGCAGCAGCAGCAGCAGCATACTAGGGTACTAATAAACCCTTCACTTGATGAATAGACTTGCTAAGTCGGTTTTTCTCCAAGTGTGGTCCAGGGACCATCTCCCTCAGAATTACCCAGGGGGACCTCAGAATACAAATTTCTGTTCCTCACCTCAAATCTGTCAAACTAGAATCCCTAGGGGTAAGACCTTGGAATATGATTTTAACATTCAACTCCCCCAGGGGATTTTTATGCTCATTTTATTTAGGACAGCACCTGATAACAGACAAGTGAATTCAGTTTATTAATAAATGCACCTAGAAGAAGAAATTATGTCTGTGCCTGTATGTGTGCAGTTCTTGCTAAATCAGTTAACTGACCATTCTGATTGTTGCTATAGTCCTTTTCCCTATAGACCAGAGCAGTCCTGCTAACTCAGCCAAAGATATCATCAAAACCCCAGTGCGGCCTTTTGTCTGTGTGTCTTTCTGATAGATCTATGAACAAAAACTAGAAAAAAATAATCATTTTAGAACCCTTAAAAACACTTTTAAAAGAACCCTTACAATTCTTCCAAAGAACCATAGTTACATCTGGTTTTCCTTTTCTGGTTTTAAGTGACTGGAGGTAATGGACAAACTTCAACACAGAGGAGAATGCTTAGGTGTAGGTTGCAAGTTTTTATCCTGCCACACTGCCCGCCTGTTGGCTGATGTGGGAGACACTCTGCTTAGGCCCGCTTTGTATCTTTCTATAGATCATGCAACAGATGAGTGATCATCGCTACGACAAACTCACGGTGCCTGATGACACGGCCGCAAACTGCCTATACCTGAATATCCCCAGCAAAGGCCACATCTTGCTGCACCGAACCCCAGAAGAGTACCCAGAAAGTGCAAAGGTAATAAAACATCCTTCCTGCCACAGTAGCTGGGGAGACCTCCTCGAAGCCTTCCTGCCTAAGGATTTTTTTGACGATCGAGTGATAAATAACAGGGGCTTCCTTTCCCCCTATACACATCATTAGGAAAGCCAAAAGGATAACATAATTGAGGGCCAAAGGAAAGTTTATTTAGCTCGCTCTTCTCATTAGTGTCATTGGTCAGTAATGCAAGCAGAGTAATTGAGATGATCATGCCTGGTATTCAGAGCCTTCAAATGAGTATTGGATCTCCCGAGTCTGTGCTCCAGCTCTGATTAAATGTACTTTCTGACACTCACATGCCCATCAAGCATAGAGACCTACGCAGGTCAACTGTGTTATTATTTCTGACAAATCTCAGCTACCCCTCATCAGAGGGTCATTTATTCCTTAAGGCAGAGAAGTAGGAATGACCCAAGAGAAGAGTGCTCATTGTTAGGGCTGCAGAAAAGCAGGGGCTACCATCCTAGGCAGCAAAGTCTTAAAAGGAGAGAGCAGGAAGAAATATAAAATATTGCACACTCAGAACCAGCCCTACAAGTATCTCTTCATTTGTGTTCTAAACAGGGAATTGCCTCCTCAGTATGGAATTCTTTCCTGGTCTGAGAGAAAGACTGGTCTTCCCAGCCTTTCAGAGCACGCTGCCAGTCTTACCTGTATACTTTAGTAATTTCAATTTAATCACACCAAACAGATCCAAGGGTGCTCATCCATAGATCCTTCATGGGTTCATATCCTTTTAAGGCATTTCAGCATCATCTCTGCCCAAAGGAACAAGATATCTATACAAAGCATTACAGAAGAACCTTAGTAGCCATTGATCTCTCTTTTTTATATGCATGTATCTTAGGTTTTTATAAACTGTTTATAAAACAGTTTTGCTACCTTTTAAAAATTCAGCACTATATAATTACTAGGCTGATTCTCATAATCAGGATCTCTCTCAGCAGATTAAAAAGGGAGAAGGGGAGGAGGATAAACAGATTTTTTTTTTCATGGCCAGAAGTGTGAATCTGAGGAAAATAGAGGACCTCTGACCCTCCCAGACTGTGTCTTGACCCGCTCTCAGATGAATACTGGATCTCATACCTTAATGTACATCAAAGTTGTTAAAAATACAGGTTCCTGGACTCCCACCCTGGAATCTGCAGTATCAAAAAGCACCCTGGTCACTGAACTTACTTGGGGAAATGGAGCTCTGGATGGTTCATACCTACCTGATTCCTGATAGTGGAATTCTCATTAACTGCTTCTGAATTCAGCCCTGGGTCTATCACCAAAAACAGTAACACTATTGATGTTTATAGAGGGCTTTCTCTGTGCCAGGCACTGTGCCTGGCATGCTCTATGCATTGTCTTATTCATCCATTCAGCCCATGCAGGCACTAATATTATTCCAGTCTTACAGAGAAATAATCCCATGGGGATGCTAATTGACGGAAATTGCACTTGAAACCATGAGTTGACAGAATTGGGGCTGGAACGCAGCTCTAATTCCAGCACTCTTAATTAACCATGTACCGAATTTTAAGGAACCACGTACACTCTACAGAAGCATGGTGGATTGGTTTTAGACAGTATATTTTCAAGTGATTTTTTTTTAAACTTTGATCTGATTTATCATCAGACAAAAATCTGTTTACTGTTTATTTGAAGGCTTGACACATGCTTTCTTTCTATTCATGTCAAAAGATGCTCTAAAATTCACACCTATCATTTTAAAAGCACTTTGACCTGAAACCCTTCACTTAAATCATATCTTGGCAAGTGTTTCTAGTTGGCTTGTTAAGGAAAGAAACATTATAGTTGAGAGGGTTTTACAGTGTGGAGAGAGAGTCATACTCAGACTGAAATCAAGGCCACAGCCTCATATATCACTTAATCCAGCACTGACAAGGGCAGAATAAAGGCCTTTCTAGTAACAACCACATTTCTGACACATCTTTGGCTTTGAGGTTAGAGCAGAGAGCTAGCGGTTAACCAGTGCTGCTCGCTTCATGGGTTTCGCTGTGGGCATGGGTGTGGTCTCAGTGTCATGCATACCTTGGGGTTCCCTGTATGGAAAGCCTAAACTCACAGGCTAAATGAATTATCTGTCCCAGGCAGAGGTTGGGGGGGGGGGGGGGGCAGGGAAAACAGAGGCAGCAACTGAACCTTCTCTGCTTTTCCTTGATTCCTCCTACAGGTTTATGAAAAGCTGAAGGACCATATGCTGATCCCCGTGAGCAATTCTGAACTTGAAAAGGTGGACGGGCTGCTGACCTGCTCCTCGGTTTTAATTAACAAGAAAGTAGACTCCTGAGCCGCAGTCCCTCCCTTGTATCCGGCAGTACTGCATTCCTAAGGCCGGTAACTGTACCCACTCCTGCCGTTTTGGTTGACAATCTCCTGTGCCACTGCGCCACTAACCCTGGTTTACAATTCTAAGTTTCATTCCTTGGTTCTGCACCTCCCCCACCCCCTCCCCTCACAGTGGTACCTAAACTGTGGATTTGCTCAACGAGTTAAGCAATCTAGAAACTATAGAGCTAATGAACTATTGAAATGTGATTAATACTAGTAAGGAAACACTTGTTTTAGTGTTTGTATTATCTGTGTGAAAATCATTTAGTTGCCAATATATGCTGAAGAATGTCTTCGTGATCAGTCAGATAAACTGGGTTTTCTTTCTGTATGTCATTAATCGTCTCTGGCTCCTGTGAAATTCCCTGGTCCAGGGATCCTCTCCTTTTCCCTCTTTTTTCTTCTTTTCCTACTTCTGTCACCGTCACCTTGACCTGGGGTAGAATCCGGGGTCTCGCCTTCTCCACACCTTCCTGCAAGTGGACTCTGTCTTTCATTTGTCTTCTCTGCCTCACGGCTGCATCTTCTGCCATCACACCACTCACCCCCAAAAGGGTCCAATAGGCACCTTAGCAGAACTGTGACGAAAATCAGAGCAGCTGTTGAGGGGAGACTTAACTACAGAGAGGCAATCCCCGATGGAGATTGCCCCAGAGATCTAAATTCCAGAAGTGGGGCACCACACCTAGGAAGGTGAATTCAGCATCAGATGGTTGCTAGGGGGCTGCAGATCAAGAAGCTTGGAAACAGTCCATGGGTACAACATTTCAGGAAGTCTTTAAGTCACATTCCACATTCCATGAATTTTTGCTTTATTACTGGCCATTTCCAGACCTTGAGGAATAGACTGAATTTTTTTCATTTAACTCACTTTCATTTCCCCCTGTTGTAACTCACCTTGTTTCCACCCCTCTACCCCTACACTTTTCCTGATCTACGGAGTTATTCCTTTCAAGAGAGACATTACATCTAAAAATGATTGTGGATGGGCTAGTGCAAGCCAATTGGAGCGTGTTCAGGAAGTGATAGGCTTGGTGCTTGAAGCCAACCACAGACAGTAGACAATTCTACTTTGAAATATCCATGAACATTTACTGTGGAATTCAATTAAAATTTATTTCCTGTCTGACCTTCCTGTTACACAAGCTTACACTGATACAAATCTCTTAACAAAGAACAAGGCTGCAGCAAAGGGAGAGATAGTTGTCTTTTACTTAAGCCTGAAAGAATCAGCCTTTTAGCAACCCGGGGAAATGGTACTTTCCAAGGAACGGTGACTGATCCAGGCATGTTATCAAACTGCCCAGTCATCTCCACCTTTCCTAGATTGCCTATGGCTTCTTAAGATTCAGTGAGTTTGAGAAATGCTACTTCAAGCCTTGCTCTGCTCACCTACAGGTTTGTAATCAGACATTCCTTACGTTTGGTGACCAAGAGAGAATACCTTCATTTATTCTATCTCCCCCTGAGCGAATGGAAGTAAGAAACCTCTGAGCATACAAGACATCCTTAACCACTGTTTTTTTTATTTGATGATTTTATGTCAGACTTTGAAGAAATTCCTTCTCCTCCTTCTTTTTTCTTTTTGCTTAACTTTAATATTCATATCATGTACAAATATCTAATTTCATGCATCCTATGACTAAAACATATCTTGATCACTGTCATATTTCCAGCTGTCTCATCATGGGTGGACAATGTGTTTTTGCCACAGAGAGAATTAATGTCACTCACATGCTCAAGTTAATAAATAAAAATTGTCCTCAGCAGTTATAGCTGCCCTTTTGGGTTAAATCTGGCCCTATGCTGGCAAAAACAGAAATCCTCCCCGGGAGAGATCAACATCACAAAAACAACCACAGGAAAACGAATGCAATGAGCCACTTCAGGCTCACTAGTAAAGCTAACTGGCTTATGATTTTCAATATCTCTATTTCTATCATTCCAAATTAAAGAACTGTTCTCTATTATGTTTAGTAAATTGAAAGTGGATCAATATTTCTTTTGAACAGTTGGTTCTAACAGAAGGCTGTTTTCACTTCTTCTTTATGTCTTTCCATCTTTCCTTCTCTTTGTCTCAAGAAATCACTTAGAATCTATGTGCCTCTTCTACAGAATCTTATTCTGCACTATTCCATCACCTACAAGACTGGCTTCTTTGGACCCTTTCTGTGATATGATGATGTGGAAACCTAAAATACTTGCAGAATACTAATATTCTTTCTTTGGTGTATTCATCGGCATAATATTATCTTTGAAGAGGAAACACAACCCATTAGCCCATTATATAGGTTCCTCTTTTGTCCCGTGTGATTTACAAGGATAAACTAACAAAAACTGCTTTTTGACATTATAAGAACACTAGAAATTGTATGTAAGTAAATAACAGTTGAGTCAGAATCTCGTGGTCAGTAAGATTCAGCTTACTAAGGACAATATAGAGAAAGTACATGATGCGGCATTATTTCTCAACTGTGACAGATTACTACAGAAATCAGCAGGCAGATCTCTCTCCTGTGTATTGATTGCTCTTTCAAGCTACTGTGAACAGATTCCTAAGGCTATCTCTTCATCCTGAAGGGGGGAAATAGTCTGCAGATGAACAATGTGACTTATTTAGAGTTGCATGTTAATCTTTGTAATTGTTTACTCCTTAACATCCTACAGAACTCAGAAATTATTTCCACATGGTGTTAGACTTATTGTGCATTTTATCTTACTGACCATCCTGTTGCAGGCCATGTATGATTATCCACTCTGTGTGCCAAAACCAGTAATGCCTTTCATGGCCCTTTAGTCCAGAGAAGTTCTGCACTGATTTTAGTCTCTTGCTGTCCTGATCCTACAAGTATACCAATCACGATGGAATAAAGTATGAGTTGTACTGTGCTTGACAGCCTGTGTCTCTTTTTTGCAACAGAAACTTCTATGGTGAATGAAATCACCATTTCCTTGCTATCAGAGATGGGAAGGTTTTGTTTTGTTTTTTCCTATAAGATATGGGATTAGACATACTATATCTGTAAATCAGCTGCCATCCAAAGGTTGGATTAAAATGATAATTGAGGGATACTTCATCTTTCTGGTGCTTAAAAAGTATGCATATTATCCATGCCTGGTCAGGAGACCTTGTTTCCCATGTGTTCCTCCTTGAAAGAGCTTCCCTGGTTTCTTTTACTCCTAACTGTCGTCAGCACATTATAATATGGCTCAGTTATGGAGACAGTTGAACAGTTTTTTTCCTGTGCTCATACAAGAGTTTGGTTTTTTGTCTTGTTTATTTTACAGTAAGCATTTTTTTTTTTTTGAGGAAATTTGAAGGATTTTTAATGAGGCTTCTTATTTCCAACAATTTTTTGTAAACTGAAAGTAGCTTCATTGTTCTCTTTTTTGATTGTAAAGATAATAACTGCTCATCGCAAAAATAAAAATCACACCATCCCCCCCAAAAAACATAAAACATAGGAAAAAATACCCCAAATTTTATCATCTACAGATAGCTACTATTAACATTTTGGAAAAGGACTTCCCTAGTAGTCCAGGGACTAAGACTCAAGTTCCAAATGCAGGGTGCTCAGGTTCAAACCCTGGTCAGGGAACTAGATCCCATATGCTCTAAGAGCCTGCATGCCACAATGAAGATCCTGCATGCTGCAGCTAAGAACTGACACAGCCAAAACAATAATTTTTTTTTTTAATTTTTGGAGAATATCCTCACAGATACAGATATAAATATGGTATAATTTTACATAATTACACTGTTTCATAACCTGCTTCCTTCACTTGGCAATATATTGTGGCCATCTCTCCGTGTCAATAAATATAGATCAACATCAGCAATTTTAACAGCCCTGAATATGTCATGATATGGTTGTAGAGCAGCTCTTTCTAATTTATATGGAATGTTATATAACAGATGTTCATCATGCCCACATTCCTAGTAGCTGGGGTCTTCAGGCTATCAAAAATGTTCTGCATACAAGCTTTCACACACCCGCAGGGTGAGCTCAATCTGTAGCCCTCTTACTGTAACTGAAGGGTGAATGCAAAAGCCCACCAGAAGCACAGACCAATACTAAAATCCCTTGGAGAGTTCATTGATTTAGTCACATCTCTCAGTTGATGACGCGTTGGTTAGTTCTCCATTATTTAGGTGAGTATTAATATGGGTGATGAAGCTAAAAACTGCCAACTGCCACCCCCTGAAAAACTGCTCTGGGCACCCACAGGAAATGGAACCCTCCACCCAAGTGCCAGGGTTCTGGGCTACTCTCAGAGGAGAAAGGAAGACAGCTTTTTATTATTATTTTCTTTTAATTTGGGGCTGTACTGTGCAGTACGCGGGATCTCAGTTCCCCAACCAAGGGTCAAACCCATGCCCCCGCATTGAAAGCTCAGAGACCTAACCACTGGACCACCAGGGAAGTCCCAGGGAGGCACTTTTTAAGGCAAGAATTAGCAGAGCTTCCCTGACTGGTCTTCTTCCCAGCCTTCCAGAAGAATGAAGATAAAAATCCCCTCTCATGACAAGCTTCAGATTCTGAAAATGAAAATTTGCTGGATGAAGAATTCCGATCAACAATCATTTTAGACACATGAGCCAAAAGAGAAGAGGGCGGCGAGGGCGGCAGAGGATGAGACAGTTGGATGACATCACCGATTCAAAGGACATGTTCTTGGGAAAACTCTGGGAGAGAGTGAGGGACAGGGTGGCCTGGCATGCTGCAGTCCATGGGTTGGCAAAGAGTCGCACACAACTTAGTGAATGGACAACAACAACAGCAAACACGTGAGTACTTGTTTAGCAAGTGCCCACACTCCGCCAACCCACTCCAGTATTCCTGCCTGGAGAATCCTATGGACAGAGGAGCCTGGTGGGCTACAGTCCATGGGGTCGCAGAGTTGGACATGACTAAGCGACTGAACACGCACGCACACACACTATGCCAGGCTCCTGGGTGCAGCTTCTGTCTTTCAAGAGCTGACAGTCTGAGAGGGGCAGGAAGGGAAGACCACACACGTACCCAGAAGATGGTGACACAACAGAAGGGAAGGGGACCACCAAAAAGCATGTGCCATGGTGGTCCCTGAGTAGGGGAGAACAGGCGGAGGGCTTAATCTGGCCTTGAAAAGTCAGCTCTGGCTTCAATAAGCCAGGGTGGAGGCCTGGGAAATAGCAAGGGCAAAGGCTGGGAGGTAGGAGAGCAATGGTGTGCACTTCAGAGGCACTTACTGTGTGCCCTTTAACTCTGCTCGGCCCTGGGGATACAGTGGTAACTGCCCCTGCTTTCCTAGAATTTACATCCAAGTAGGAAGATAGACATTAAACAAGTTACAGAAAGCGTAGTAAACATTATGAAAGGAGAATGGGGTTCTCAGAGCACAGGTAGAGCCCAGCAAACGGATTTGTTTGGCTGAAACATGAGACAACAAATACAAGAGCACAGTGAGACAATGGATGTTGGAATGTCAAAGGCTTTGGATATTGGGCAGAATTTGGACTTCCCTGATAGCTCAGTTGGTAAAGAATCCACCTGCAATGCAGGAAACCCCAGTTTGATTCCTGGGTCAGGAAGATCCGCTGGAGAAGGAATAGGCTACCCACTCCTGTATTCTTGGGCTTCTCTTGTGGCTCAGCTGGTAAAGAATCTGCCTGCAATGTGAGAAACCTGGGTTCGATCCATGGGTTAGGAAGAGCCCCTGGAGAAGGAAATGGCTACCCACTCCAGTATTCTGGCCTAGAGAATTCCATGGACTGTATAGTCCATGGGGTCACAAAGAGTCAGACACAACTGAACGACTTTCACTTTCACTCACTTTGGCAGTCTGGGAGTGTCCCCTGAAGACTCTGGGGACAAGAAGTTGAACAAATGGAATATGATATGGTAGCATTGTATACAACAAACGGGAACTAAATCTGGTGTTCTTCTAAACTTAAATCTCCCCAAATATAATTCATCATTGAAATACCTCTTCTCATCACCAAAATGAGAGCTGGGCAATTAACTTTCTATTTTCTCTCCTGAAAAACAGATTAATAACACCTTCCTCTCCCATCTTCAAGGGGATATTTTCAAGGCGAATGAGATAAAAGGACTAGAGGGCTCCTTGGAAGAAAGGTACAATGTAAATATCATTATCATCCTCATTATCCTCATTAACTCCTATCACAACAAGTCTGGAGCCCATCAAAATGTCATCTTCTATTTGACACATCAATCACCTACTCCAGAAATAACACAATTTTCATCACTGATGCCTGCAAGCTGGCCTGACGGCTTCTGTGGTGAATTTGCAGGTTTCCTTGGTCCCCGACAAGGCTGCTCCAAAGATACACCTGCCTTAGGGAACTTTTGGCAAATCGGAATGGTCCTCATCTCCCTTCTCCCTCCAAACACTCATTTCTAACTCATTGAAAGCTAACCACTTAGAACACAAGATAAGGAGGGTTATCAGGCTTTTGGAAGAATGTGTAAGTGCCAACTATGTTAGTCACTATAAATAAATAAAAGATTCAAACCAGTTTGCCCCTTAACCACTTGGTAAAATATAGCCTGGGCTGGCTTGTGACATGAATGCCTACAAGCAGTGATGGGTCCCTAGGTCTTGGGAAGCCCCCTCTATTTATAAATAGAAAGTTTAGTCATTTGGCTATGAATACAGAGAAAGAGTTTGAGTGAATTAACACAGACTTCTGAAGGTGGTTTGCTTTTCCTATGCTTAAACATTTTTTTTAATAATTTTTTTTTTAAGTTCCTGCCCACAGACAAGGACGCCTATTGATTAGAGAGGACTTTAGGCCAGAACTCAGAGGACAACTGCTCAAAATTAAACAAGAAACCATGTGCTATGTGTTGAAATTTCCCACTCTCCCATCAAGGTACAAGAGTGCATATTTCAAACTTTGCATATTTCACACCACTGCAGGAAAAGTTCAGGAACCAAACAAGTTCTGATTCCAAGCAACAGTTGAGCTGTGTAAAAATGTTAGCTCTTCTACCTCTGGAAAGAGCTTTGGAATAAACAGAGTCATGGCCATGGATCCAACAGAGGCTTAAAATTCCAGGACAGGATATGAACAAAGTCATCTATTTTGTTTACATGGGACTGAGATGAGCATATGAGATTCCCCTAGAGTTAATGTTAGGACAGCAATACGGGGACTTGCTTTCTTTCTAGGCTTCATAATAATTAAGGGAGACAGATGGAACATTATTGCCATGGCAAGGGATGACAGAGGATGAGATGGTTGGATGGCATCACTGACTCAATGAACATGAGTTTGAGCACATGTTGGGCACATCTCTGGGAGATGGTGAAAGAGAGGGAAGCCTGGCCTGCTGCAGTCCATGGGCTTGCAAGGAGTTAGACAGGACTTAGTGACTGAACAACAAACAGCAACAAAGGTGGTAACAAGGAATCTATCTGATAGGAAATAGAATTCACCCCCGTTTGTATCAAGTGAAGAGATTTTAACAAAGGTCTGTTTCAAAGATGTGAATGTTCAACATACAAACAAGGGAGTGTGGGTGGGATGCCCAGAAACTAGCTGTGAGCAGCACCCCTAAACCCAGCAGGACGAGGACAGGAAATCACGCCGCTGGATCCCGAAGAGAGGATGAAGGGCCACAGCTCGGTCAGAGACCAGGCTTCTCCTTTCTCACTTTCCGACCTGCTGGTGCTCCCCATCGACTAGACACAATGGCAAGATGGCTAGTGGGGGTCCAAGGTGATACCCCTTGCAGGGGCCAGCACAGAACTGGCGGAGAAGGGTAGAGAAAGGATCCGGGGAGAGTAAAAGATGATCAGCACAGTGCCATGATGAAAATGAGCTCTCGGCCCTTCAGAGAGTAGTCATCACCATCTCTGTCTCTCAAGGTTGGCATTTAAATCCTATTTCTTAGCAAATTCCTTAGGCACATGTCAGTTCTGTGGTTCTCTCTCTCAGTATCAGAAAATGGTTGGAGCAGAGTCAACAGCAGAACAAAGTCTGCACAGCCTGAGGGTGAGGGAATGGCACATTCCAGACCCATGAGTCCTGGACCTCTTTAGTAAGCACGATGTTAGTTCTAAAATTAGTGCAGTCGCTTGGGCACCTGGTGTCCAGAAACAGCTAGTTGCCTTTTCACTGCGTGCCCATGACCCGCTGGTGACATAAAGTTGCTTAGAATTCCGAAGAACCTATTTTCTGCATTTCCCCCTTTTGTTTCTACATATAGTCAACCTTGCTAGGCACAAGCTGTTTTGATTTTACATGGTTATGTTGCTCATGGGGATAATATTCAGTCTAAACTAATAGTAGTGAGTTCCCCATTCTTGGGGGGTGTTCAAGTAGAAACTAAAGGACCACATCCAAGAGTGGTTGCAGGGACTGCTCTATCCAGTTAAATCTGGTGTAGGTAGCATCCAACATCCTTCACCACCCTGGTAGTCTATGATTAGGTATTTGTACTGTTCTGATCCTCAGTGACTTTCCTTTTCCCTCTAACCCTCAGTCTCACTATCTGTGAACACTGTCCTCATCTATTAAATAATAGTAATAAGGATTCCACTTCCAGTATGACAGCATCAGGATAGATATAGATGGCTGGCTCCCTTCCAAAACTGAAAAAAAAAAAAGTTTTTAAAGAAATATTTAAAGTCTCTGGAAATGGTCATAAGAGTATACATCAAATGAAGACTTTTAGTCAAGAAAATCTGTGAAACTTGGCAAGATCAAGGACACTCCATGGTATTTGAATCTGCACCTCCTCCTTCCCCCGTCCCAGTTCAGTGGGATAGTTCTCCACTCCAGACTGGGAGCCAAGAACACAGGGCCCTCTGGAGCTGCAGCAGCCAGAAAGGTGAAAGGTTAGCATTGCTCATCTTGCCCTCAACTACCTGTTGTTGACACTGATTTCTAGACAAGTGTGGCCAGAAGGTGGGGGCTCCTCTCTTTCTTCTAACCCCACTCATGAGACAGAGGCTCTACCCTGAGCCTTGCACCAGCGAGAATACTGGGGCCTTAAACACCCTTGCCTCCGCTTCCAGAGTCTGGTTGCCAGAAAGGAGAGGCAAGTCAAAAAGACTCTAGGCTGCTGGCCCCCTTCACCTAGCACGTAGCAACTAAAGCAAAGAGGTCACTCAGAGAGGAGCATACCATTGTCTCCACGCCAGCTGCAGAACATTGCCTCAGAGACTTTGCCCAGGAAAAGAAGCATGCTGTAGAACAGAGTTCCAAGTTCTCATCAAAAAACGGACTTGTTTTGCAACACAGTATGAAGAAATTGTCCAAAGATGTGTTCAAAAACAGTGGAGGGTGTAGTGAAAAGCAATTGGTAGATTCCTTGGAGGTGTAGGCTAAACTGTAGGCATCCAGATTGGAAAGGAAGAAGGAAAACTCTCTCTGTTTGGAGAGATTGACATGATGACGTGATTTTATACGCAGAAAATCCTAAGGGACCCACTAAAAACTGGTTAGAACTAATACAGAAGTTCATCAAGGTGTTAGGATACAAGATCAATATTTTAAAAGTCAGTTGCATTTATATACATGTGATAAACAATCCAAAAATAAAGCTAAGAAAAATAATTACATTTATAATAGCATCAGAAAGAATAAATTACTTAGGAATAAAGTGCAGACCTTATACTCCAAAAATTAAAAAACATCGTTAAAAGAAATCAAAGAAGAGCTAAGTAAACGGAAAGACCTCACGTGTTTATTTGTTAGACTACTTAATATTGTTAAGGGCTTCCTCGGTGGTTCAAGGGGTAAAGAACAGGCCTGCAATATCGGAGACCAGAGTTTGATTCCTGGGTCGGGAAGATCCCCTAGAGAAAGGAATGACAACCCACTCCAGTATTCTTGCCTGGAGAATTCCATGGACAAAGGAGCTTGGGGGGCTACAGTCCATAGGGTCGCAGAGTTGGACATGACTGAACAACTGTCACTCACTCACATGTCAATCCCTTATCTACAGATTCAATGAAATATCTGTCAGAATCCTAACTGACTTCTTTGTAGAAGTTGGCAAGCTGATTCTAAAATTCATATGGAATTTCAAGGAACCCCAAACAACTGAAGAAAACAATACTGAAAAAGAAAAATAAATTTGTAGGACTCAGACCTCCTTCAAAGTTCAAAACTAAGAGTAATCAAAACAATGTGGTACTAGAATAAAGACAGACACATAGATCAATGGGATAGAACTGAGAGTCAAGAAATAAACCCATGTGTCTATGCTCAACTTTTTCAACAAGAAGGTCGAAACTATTCAGTGGGGGGATAGACATCTCAACAAATACTCCTGAAACAACTATATATCCACACACAAAAGAATAAAGTTAGACCCTTCCCTTACACCATATATAAAAATTAATTCAAAATATAAATTCTTATACCTAAGTATAAGAACAAAAGTATATAACTTTTGGAAGAAAACAGGGGAGTAAATCTTCATGACCTTGGCTTTGACAACGGATTCTTAGACATGACACCAAAAACACAAGCAACAAAAGAAAAAACTAGACTTATCAAAATTGAAAACTTGCATTTCAAAGGACACTGTCAAGAAATTAAAAGTCAGCTAATCAAATGAGAGACAATATATCATATATCTGATGAGGTACTTTATCTAGACTATCTAAAGAACTCTTACTATTCAATGATAAAAAATACAAATAACCCAATTTTAAAATAAGCAAAGGATCTAAAAAGACATATCTCCAGAGAAGATATACAAATGGCTGATAAACACATTTTTAAAAAATGTTTGACATCATTTGTCATCAGGGATGTGCAAATCCAACCACAATGAGATACCATTTCACACCCATTAGAATGGCAAGAAGCAAGAAGTCATATAATCACAAGTATTAACAAGGATGTGGAGAATCAGAACCTTCATATATTGCTGATGGGAGTATAAAATGCAGCCACTTTGGAAAACAATCTGGCAGTTGTTCAGGGCTTAAATATTGAACTACCATTTGAACCAGTAATCCCACTCCTAGGAATATATACCTAAGAGAAATGAAAGAATATGTCCATACAAAAACTTGTACATGAATGGTTATAGCAGAGTTATTCAAAGTAACCAAAGGGTAGCAACAACCCAAATGTATTCCAGTTGACAAATGGATAAAGAAAACGTGTCATCTCCACACAACAGAATATTATTCAGCCACAAAAAAGAAAGGAGCACAGATACATGCTGCAATATGAATGAACCTTGAAAACATGCTAACTGAAAGAAGTCAGTCACAAAAGACCATGTAGTATGATTTCACGTATATGAAATTCCAGAATAGCAAATCTTTAGACATAGAAAGTAGATTAGTGGTTGCTTAGGGCTGGGAAGATGGGGGAGGCAGAGAGGGAGAAGAAGAGGGACTGATACTAAAAGACAGGAGGTTTCTTTTTGACATAATGAAAATGTTCTAAAATCATTTGTGGTGATGGCTGTGTATATCTGTGAAAATGCTTAAAACCACTGAATTGTACAATTTAAATGGCTGGATTGCTTGTATATGAATTAAATCTCAATAAAGCTGTTCTTTTAATGACAGTAATAATACTGTCATCTTTGTAGCTCAAAGGGTGGTTGGGATTATTGAATGAGAGAATTTATATAAAAGTACTTGGTATCCTATGCAGTGCTGTACAAATGTAGCCTATTATATTCTTGAATGGGATTAATCAGCTTTTCACTAGCACCTGTCAGTACAAAACTCATAAGCTGCCATTCCTGGAACTACCTTCGCCCCCAATTAGATTTCCTTTTCTTTCGTGGTTAAAATTCATTGACAGAGCCCAATGCTTGAAAGAGTGCCACATAATGATTGCTTATGAAATGCTTCTTACCATCACAGCCTTTTTAAAAGAGGAAATAATGTTTCTTTTATATGTTTTCACAAAACTCAACTCAAGTGTGTGTAATTACCGCACATACCAAGGTCCTCGTTAGTCAACCCAGGAGTCCACATAGGTTGTATAATAGTTTGGCTAACTGGCGAGCCTTCCCCTCCTCACAAGTTCCCAAACCCCACATTACATTTTGGCCACCATTGTGCTCTTTGAGCTGGAATAAACAGCAGTCTGAATAAGCAAAAGGAGATGAGGTGAAATTTGCTCAAAGTGGCAAGTTTGAAAGTAATACTGAAAGAAACCAGTTCTTGGCCAGGTGAGTTTATGAGCATTGTACCAACACAGCATTTTTATGAGAAAAAGAGGGCAAGATCAAGTTCCCCTTTCTGGTGGCATTTGCTTTGCTTCACCTGGCCTGTCCCATCTTGCTGTCTAAATACTCATTCCTTTTTAAAATCCAACTGTACTGCCTTGGACCCCAGACCATCCTATTTGTCTAGCAAGCAGCTGATGCCCTCACGTTATCTTTTTAAAAAAGCTTTTAACTAGTGTTTAATGAGAATGGCTTCTCTTTTTTTTCTAAAGTTGTGTGTACCTGGCACAGTGCCAGGAAGTGTTATGTTCTTCTTCCCCTAAACTTTCCCTAAACAAGTACCTGAAGAGGCAGATGACAAAACTGAAGCCCAGAGCGAATCAATCACTGGCCTAGTGGGTGTGGCTCTGGGACTCACACCATCAGCCCAGTCCTAGCTCTTCAACACTATTCTTCGCCGATGAATGAAAACAGGTGCCCTATTAACATTTCAAAGTGATCACATATTAGGCATTTTCAGAACATAGAAAGTTCTTACCTCTGCCTTTTCATATTAATGTAGACCCCTAAGTGTGTGTTATCCTCTTTCCCAGAGGCATCTCCTGGCTGAGTCTCAAAAACAGAGGACATCCCTGTTTGTGGACAGCAGTTTTTGCAGGAAAATTGTGGAGTCACAGCGCCCTCAGGTGGTCATTTGAATTTTCTCCTGAAGCCTTTTGGCGGTTGTTTAGTCACTAAGTCGTGTCGGATTCTTTGCGACCCCATGGACTACAGCAAGTCGGGCTGAGAATGTGGGGCTTCTGACCTGGCAGCCTCCATCATACCCGTGACCCCTGGGAAGCTGAGCCTTCTTAGGACCTGGCCGTGGACCTAGCCTGGGCAGATTCGGTGGCCTGGACTCTCCCACATTGGCTGAAATCAGAAATGGAGTCAGAGTCCCTGCAGAGGGGTTTTAGATCCTTACACACAGGAATCTGGGAGGGTCTGAGTCATCCCGACCAGGAAACTAACTCTGCTCCCACCCCAACTTCCAACCATCCCTTGACCCACGACTCTGTCTGCATTTCCACATTTCCTGACATGGAGCACCAGCTCTTCAGCTAATGATCTGTTCCTTTGCTGAAAAATAAAATCATCAACTCGGGGGTAGAGGTGGAGGTGGCAATACTTTACTTCTTATTAATTATTCACATCTGCATGTGAAATATGTCCATCCAACACCTACCTGGTAACAGGTGTTTTAAGAGAAAGGAAAGAACCTTAAGATAATGAGATCCAGTAGTAGGTGGGGACGACAGGAAATTGAGAACAGCAGGAGAATCAAAGAGAGAAGAGACAAGGAGAGGAGGAGAAGGGGATAGGATGGCAGCAGAAAACATGGAAGGGAGGGCAGGAAGGAAGTTGGTCCAGGCCCATGTGCAGCCTGACTCAGCCCTCATTGCCTCAGCCTTCAAAAGTGTGGAAAACCCACAAGGGCATTTTTGTTCAATGCAACAGATGTTTCAATGGCTGTACTCCCATTATTGCTACAGATAGAGAGAAGATAGCTATCTAGATAGATAGACAGAGAGATACTAGATAGAAAATAGATATACAGACAGATGCATACTAGATAGGTAGATTTACTATAAGGAATTGTCTCATACAGTCATGGAGGCTGAGAAGTCCATGATCTGCAGTTGACAAGCTAGAGGCTCAGAGAAGCCAATGGTGCTATTCCAGTCTGTCGAAGGGCGTCAGAACCAGGAGAACTGATGGTGTCCAAGTCTGAAGGGAGGAAAAGACCAATGTCCCGGCTCAGAGACAACAGGCAGAGGAGAGAATTCTTTCTTACACGGCCTTTTACTCTATGCAGACCCTCAGCAGGCTGGATGAGGCCCATCCACGTTGGGGAGGGCAAACCACTAACTCTTCCACCAATTCAAATGGGAACCTCATCCAGAAATCCTCCCACAGACATACCCAGAAATAATGTTCAACCGATTATCAGGGCACCCTGTGGCCCAGTCAAGTTGGCACCTGAAACCAACCATGTCTCTTGGTCAACTCTGGTCAGTGAGCTCTCTGCTTTTTGGTTGTTTGTGCCCAGGCTATTCTTACCTTAGTAGATACTGAAGGCTGAAACAGCCTTTCTCAACCTCATACACCCAGCATCCAACACAGTCAGTCCTCAGGATGTCTGAAAATATAAAAATAGACAAACTCACAGATTTGGGTCCAATATAACGAAAACATAATATTTGTCTGATTACACAGCTGTGTCTTCTAAGAGGACAGTGATCACTGAGGCAGGGGTGGTGCAGGTCATCACATCTCCAGTACTTAGTATGGTGTTTGACACATAGGATGAGCGTGCTCACTTGTTCAGTTGCGTCCAACTTTTGTGACCCCGTGGACTGTAGCCCTCCAGTTTTCTGTCCATGGGACTTCTCAGGCAAGAGTACTAGAGCAGTTTGCCATTTCTTCCTCCAGGGGCTCTTCCCAACCCAGGGATCAAACCTGCATCTCCTGCATTGACAGGTAGATTCTTTACCACTAAGCCACCTGGGAAGCCCCTTGACACATAGTAGGAGCTCAGTAAATGTGTGGTGACCCAGGCAGGAATGGATCCATCAGGCCATGAAAGAATGGAGCCAGCCGTCCATCTCCCAAGCTGCAGGACTGACTTTGCTTTTCAGCTGGAGCTGACCAAACACCACTCTTAACCTCTGGTCAGAATCTGAAACAAGTCTTTACAAACTGGTATCTTTGACATTCTCTTCAGAGCTGAGAAGCCTTTGCTTGTAAAATTCCAGCCTTGCTTGTTATCACTGTGTTATCATCATGGTTACCAAGAAACTCTCAAAATCCTATTGGACCGCCTCAGAAGTAAGGGCAGGAAGTCTCTACAATTACTGCTGTCTGTGAGGAGCCCAAGACAGCACCTTAGGCATTTTCAGTGGAGAATGAAAACTCTGATTAAATGGAGACTGTCACAGCCAGCAAGCCTGCTGAGCTGGCAGGAGATTTGCTGTAATGCTGTGAGACAGGCTTCCAAAACAATTTGGAGAAGGGTGAAAAGACCCAGTCCAGGTTCATCTTGAGTGCTAGAAGTCTCTGCTATTCAGAAAATGAGAGGAAGGGAAATCTACCTTTTCGCTCTACTGGTGAAAAGCAGGGGTGGTGGTCCCAGAAGAGAGTCACGCGAGCTCACCAGTCCCCAACTCCTCTGGTGTGAGGCCCGGTTCAGGGAAAATCAAACCTTCCATGAGTCACGTCTTTTGCCAACTTACAGAGGGTACAGGGTAGCGGTGGAGACGTGGGCCCTAAAATCGGAACTGCTTCCAGACTAGCTTGGGCCATTACAGTTGTTTTTCAGTCGCTCAGTCGTGTCCAGCTCTTTGTGACCCCACTGACTGCAGCACACCAGTCTTCCCTGTCCTTCACTGTCTCCCGGAGCTTGTTCAAACTCATATCCATTGAGTCGGTGATGCTCGCCAACCATCTCCTCCTCTGTCGTCCCCTTCTCCTCCTGCCCTAAATCTTTCCCAGCATCAGGGTCTTTTCCAATAAGTCAGCTCTTCACATCAGATGGCCAAAGTTTTGGAGCTTCAGCTTCAGCATCAGTCCTTCTAATGAATCTTCAGGGTTGATTTCCTTTAGGATTGATTGGTTTGATCTCCTTGCACTCCAAAGGACTCTCAAGAGTCTTCACCAGCACCACAGTGGTGGAACCAAAAGGTAACTTAGAAAGGATTTAGCCATCCATGATTCTCTCAGACCTCAAGCTGTTCCAAACGATGATTATAATCATCATTGTTAAAAAAAAAAAAAGAACAGTGGAAATATTCTTGATCTTATGCAAAATAAGAATAGAGCCTTATTTGAAATTTTGTGGGGTTTTTTTTGTTATTCACAAGCTAAGTGAACCCAGTATACTTTTGGTGCAAGCACAACTTCAACCAGAACAGTCTACCCAACAGCCAAACCAGATCACCACCCTAAGCGCCTACAATATGTAAATTCTGGAGTCAACACTGGCAAATCACTTGTCTTCTGTAAGCCTGTTTCCTCCTCTGTGAAAACAATGAAAACTAATATAGTTATTGAGTATTTCCTGTTTTCCAGGCACTGAGCTAGATATTTTTATGTGAATTATCTCATTTAACCCTTTTAACAACCATCCTTATCCCTCTGAGCCTCAGTTTCTGAAGCTGTAAGATAGAGATAATAAAGCCTATCTCTTGGAGTAGACACAGAAAGAGATGATGTGTGTAGAATATGTGGGACTGATGGTACTCAATAAATGAAGGTCATAGTGGTTACAATGATGCTAGAGACGGGGGAGGGGAGGGGAAGAGGAAAATAAAATCACAGCTGCTGATGGGCGAGGCTCCTAGCTTGTACTTGAACCCTTCCTCAAGTATGCATTTCAACTGCTTTCTCTCCCGAGTACCAGGCCTGAAATGTGTCCCCATTTATTTACATATTTTATTTGTGTAAGCTGAATCCACACAGAGCTGAAAGAGAGACATCTAGAACCAAGTTGAAGATGACACAGATGATGTTTGCCAAAGGTCATAGAGTGGCTATGATCCAGCGCATAGCTCCTTCCTGGGGAAACAGGACCTGGCTTAGCTCACACTGTAACCCTGGTCCTTTGCCTGGCATATGGAAGGAGCTCAATAAATATTGACTTGAATATTATTGAATGAATGGTAAGACTGATAGATTTGAACTCTCCAAACTAGGAACAGTTCTGGCAGCAAATACCAACATTTGAGCACCATAAGGGAAAGGCAAGGGTTATCTGTGTTCTGCCAATTTCCTCATTGGCTGCCCCTCTGAAAATCAAATGACCTCACAGTCTCTTTACAGAATGCCCCTCTTTGGGCATCCCTGGGCTACTTCCCAAACTTTAGGAGATAGGAAGTTGGAGGATTTCGGGAGACTGACACTGGGTCTCCCAAAGAACTGAACTGAAAAATATTGCTAAAGAAACAACACTAAATAAAATTGCCTTCCTTCGCTATTCACTCATTCAGCAAAATTGTACTGAAGCTCACTATAGGCCAGGCTTCCCTGGCGGCTCAGACAGTAAAGAATTTGCCTGCAATGCAGAAGACCCTGATTCGATTCCTGGGCCAAGATGATCTATCATGGACAGAGGAGCCTGCCAGGCTACAGTCCATGCATCACAAAGAGTCAGACACAACCGAAGCAACTTCACACACACACACACACACACACACACACGCCAAGCACTCAACTTAGTGTGGGTGTTATAGAGATTATAGATGTCAACACGGTCTGTGCCCTCAGTAAACTTATGTACTGCCCCACACCCTTCTCATGACCTCAGCCCCTGTTTGCCTCCAGCTCAGAGAGCAGACTGTGGGGAGCACAGCCACCCTGCTTATGAGAGACTTGATGATGGAAGCAGAGAATCAGCAAAACTACTGTGCAAGAGAAGAACGGCATTGCCAGAACTGTTCTGTCCATAAGCAGCCTCGCCTTTCACACCTCCATTCCCCTCCTTCTCATCTGCTCAGAGTGTAAGGGCTCCCATCACTGCACCGTAAGGCACTGCAGAGTCTTTCTAGCTGGGACACCCTGCACACACTGCGGCTAGGAAGCGGATACACAAATCAGATTGCTAGGTTTTTCTTGTCGCAGCCCAGACAGGGGTGCTCACACCGCCTACTGACATTTGAAGGGTGATGGTCATCTCTCCCAGGACCTCCTGACCTTGACCAGGTTGGAAGTGGGGAGTGCCCTGGCTATCTTGAAAGGAGGAAGACTGCAAGGTACCAGCCCTGGGCCTGGGGGCTGGGGAAGGAGGCATAGAATGGGTAGGAGGAGAAGCAGAACACATAGGACACTGTTAGAGAACTGGGTCAGAAAGCTTTTTATCAGGAAGCCTGTGTGCTGGTGATGGTGACCATGAGCACTGTGATATCAGGAAAGTACATGATGTCCAGAGAAAGTGACCATGCTGCCTACACATCAGGAGAGCCAGCACAGAGCAAGGACACACTGGACCATTTAAACAAAACACTGACTTCCCTCTGGAGGAACTGCTGACCACTTATCATTGATTTCATAGTTGCGGAAACCAACATGTACATTAAAAAGAAAGTGTCACTTAATCTGTAAAATAACTTTGGGCAAGTTATTTTATGGTTCTCTAACTTTGAGAGAGAAAATCAGTTATAGTCGGGTTTAATATGGTTGACTGTTCAGAGCAGTGGTTAAAGGCATAGCTTTATCACTTTTCCCCCTCTCTGGCCATGCCACATGGCTTGTGGGATCCCAGTTCCATGTCCAGAGATCAAACTCATGCCCCCTACATTAGAAGCACAGAGTCTTAACCACTGGACTGCCAGGCAAGTCCCTAAAGGTGTAGTTTTCTAAGTTTCATCCTGTTCAGCCATTTTTCTAGTTGCTCAATCTTGGGCAGGTTAACATCCATCACGCTATATCTTTGTTTCTTCACCTGTAACATGGGGGTAAAAATTGTAACGCTCATTGGGTTTCGGAAGGATTAAATTTTTTGAATAAATGAAACCATCTTTCTCAATACTTGGCATGTAGTAGACACTCGCAATACTAATTATTTATTTTTGTGAAGTAGATCTCAAGTTCTTAGCATTCAGTTCAGTTCACTTCAGTGGCTCAGTCATGTCTGACTCTTTGCGACCCCATGGATTGTAGCCCGCCAGGCCTCCCTGTCCATCACCAACTCCTGGAGTTCACCCAAACCCATGTCCATTGAGTCAGTGATCCCATGCAACCATCTCATCCTCTGTCATCCCCTTCTCCTCCTGCCTTCAATCTTTCCCAGCATCAGGGTCTTTTCAAATGAGTCAGCTCTTCACATCAGGTGGCCAAAGTACTGGAGTTTCAGCTTTAACATCAGTCCTTCCAAAGAACACCCAGGACTGATCTCCTTCAGGATGGATTGGTTGTATCTCCTTGCAGTCCAAGGGACTCTCAAGAGTCTTCTCCAACACCACACTTCAAAAGCATCGATTCTTCAGTGCTCAGCTTTTTTGTGGTCCAACTCTCACATCCATACATGACCACTGGAAAAGACATAGCCTTGACTAGAAGGGCCTTTGCTGGCAAAGTAATGTCTCTGTTTTTTGATATGCTGTCTAGGTTGGTCATAACTTTCCTTCCAAGGAGTAAGCATCTTTTAATTTCATGACTGCAATCACCATCTGCAGTGATTTTGGAGCCCAGAAAAATAAATTTAGCCACTGTTTCCACTGTTTCCCCTTCTATTTCCCATGAAGCGATGGGACCAGATGCCATGATCTTAGTTTTCTGAATGTTGAGCTTAAAGCCAACTTTTTCACTCTCCTTCTTCACTTTCATCAAGAGGCTCTTTAGTTCTTCACTTTCTGCCATAAGGGTGGTGTCATCTGCATATCTGAGGTTATCAATATTTCTCCCGGCAATCTTGATTCCAACTTGTGCTTCCTCCAGCCCAGCGTTCCTCATGATGTACCCTGCATGTAAGTTAAAAAAGCAGGGTAACAGTATACAGCCTTGACGTACTCCTTTTCCTATTTGGAACCAGTCTGCTGTTCCATGTCCAGTTCTAACTGTTGCTTCCTGACCTGCATACAGGTTTCTCAAGAGGCAGGTCAGGTGGTCTGGTATTCCTATCTTTTTCAGAATTTTCCACAGTTTATTGTGATCCACACAGTCAAAGGCTTTGGCATAGTCAATAAAGCAGAAACAGATATTTTTCTGGAACTCTCTTGCTTTTTCAGTGATCCAGCGGATGTTGGCAATTTGATTTCTGGTTCCTCTGCCTTTTCTAAAACCAGCTTGAACATCTGGAAGTTCACGGTTCATGTATTGCTGAAGGCTGGCTTAGAAAATTTTGAGCATTACTTTACTAGCGTGTGAGATGAGTGGCATTGTGCACTGGTTTGAGAATTCTTTGGCATTGCCTTTCTTTGGGATTGGAATGAAAACTGACCTTTTCCAGTCCTGTGGCCACTGCTGAGTTTTCCAAATTTTCTGGCATATTGAGTGCAGCACTTTCACAGCTTCGTCTTTCAGGATGTGAAATAGCTCCCTGGAATTCCATCACATCCACTAGTGATGGAGGTGTTCATAGTGATGCTTCCTAAGGCCCACTTGACTCTACATTCCAGGATGTCTGGCTCTAGGTGAGTGTGAGTGATTACACCATCATGATTATCTGGGCTTAAAGATCTTTTTTGTACAGTTCTTCTGTGTATTCTTGCCACCTCTTCTTAATATCTTCTGCTTCTGTTAGGTCCATACCATTTCCTCCTTTATTGAGCCCATCTTTGCATGAAATGTTCCCTTGGTATCTCTAATTTTCTTGAAGAGATCTCTAGTCTTTCCTATTCTGTTGTTCTCCTCTATTTCTTTGCATTGATCGCTGAGGAAGGCTTTCTTACCTCTCCTGGCTATTCTTTGGAATTCAGCATTCAAATGGGTATATCTTTCCTTTTCTCCTTTGCTTTTCACTTCTCTTCTTTTCACAGCTATTTGTAAGGCTGCCTCAGACAGCCATTTTGCTTTTTTGCATTTCTTTTTCTTTGGGGGTGGTCTTGATTCCTGTCTCCTGTACAATGTCATGAACCTCCGTCCATAGATCATCAGGCACTCTGTCTATCAGATCTAGTCCCTTAAATCTATTTCTTACTTCCACTGTATAGTCAGAAGGGATTTGATTTAGGTCAGACATTAGTGGGTATGCAATTCCCTAAGACTCCATGGTCGAAAAAACATGCTTCTGTCCATGGTTTCTGTTCTCTGTGTTGTAAGACTGTGCGCCCACAATTGCAAACTAAGATCAATTGCAGAGCTAGTGAAAAGAAACTATGGCTATAAATGTCTTAAAAATATACTCTATCGTTCAACTTTGTAGGTCTTATTTTTAACCTCTTAAAATGATTTCTATCTTTGAAATATCAAATTCTTAAGATATGTTGAAGAAAAAGCATACATTACTTTTCCTCTCCACTGAAATATCTATGTTCATTTTTTAGTGAAACAGTGTAGCTGATATAAACACTTAGCAATCAAGATACTTTGCAAATGTTTCTTATTTTTATTAAATATTGCTTAACCCACAGATAAATGCTTTATGCTTTCAACATTACTTTTAGAGTGATATGTATTTATGACATAATATGCCACTTTTGAAACTCTTATATTTAAGTTTCTAAAAAATAGTATTTACATAAATTTTCCTCAAGCCAAAAAAAATAGATGCATCAAACTTCTTTTTTTAACTTTTCATTTTGAACTAGTTTTAAACTTGAAGAAAAGTTGCCAAAAGGGCACAAAAATTTTTTTATATCCCTTACCCCACTTCCCTAATGTCCACATCTTACATGAACACAATATAATTATCAAGAATAGAAAATTAACTTTGGTACAATTTTATTAACTAAACTACAGACCTTATTTAAATTTCATCATTTTTCCCATGAATGTTCTCTTTCTGTTCCAGGAATCCAGGATCCTATATTGTATTTAGTTTAGTCAGGTCTCATCTCTTGCAATCTGTAGGAGGAAATTTCTCAGTCTTTGGTGAACTTGACACTTTCAGTTATTTTGCAAAATTGAGTTTGTTCAAAATTTTCTCATGACTGGAATCATGTAATGTGCTTTTAGCAAAATACCACAAAACAGATACTGTCTTCTCATCATATCAAGAGGTCAATAATGCTGATATCTGATATGGGTTTCCCTGGTGGCCCAGCGGAAGAAAATTTACCTGCCAGTGCAGGAGACGCAGGTTTGATCCCTGGGTCAGGAAGATTCCCTGGAGAAGGAGATGGCAACCCACTCCAAAATTCTTGCCTGGAAAATTCCATGGACAGAGGAGCCTGGTGGGCTACAGTCCATGAAGTCTCTAGAGTCAAACACAACTTAGCAACTAAACCAGCACCACCAATGTTGATATGTCTTATCACTGGAGAGGTTTGTAGTGATCCCTTGGTTAAGTTGCTGTTTGCTGAGTTTCTCTATTGCAACACTCCTGTCCTTATTTGTAGTTAAGTAGTTTGGGTGCAAACTTAGACTTTTTTTTTTAAATATCTATCATTCTAAATTGATTACAATCCTTAGCCTCCTTATGTGTCTGATTTCCTAGTGCAGTATTATGGTTAACTTGAGTAGGTTAAGCACCCTGACCTCAGATTGCCTTGGCATTACTGATTTTAGTGGTGCTCAAAAAGTAATCAATGGATATAGGAGGAAAGTTCCACAATGATACATGACCGTGAAATGCAACATGTGAATCTTGTTTGGATTTTATTCAAACAAATCAATTATAAAAGGAGAGTTTTAAGACAATTCATTAAAATTTAACATAGGCTGACTACTGAATGGCAATAAGAAATTATTTTCTTGTTAGATGTGATAATGGCATTATGATTATATTAAAAGTATTTTTTCTCACAGAAATTCATTCAGAAGTATTTACATGTTAAGTAATATGATGGCAAGAATGCATTTAAAATATTGAGAAAAAAAGTCTGGCAAGATAAATGGGACTAGAATGGCAAATGTTATCATTATTGAAGCAGGCAATGGGCACATAGGTTTCCATCATACTTTTCTAATTCTATATATTCTTTATTTCCCAAATAAAAAAATAAAAGTCATTTTTTAAAAGCTATTTAGTTATCTCAGTTAGTCAGCCTCCTAAAAATACCTCCTTCCCATAGTTCTATAATTTCATCTGCATTCTGTAAAAACTGGTCCCTTCCAAACCATGACATCAAGAGCAAACTTATCCCATGCTCAGTTCCTGGGTGGTCACTGACCTTGTTCCCCAATCCAGGTGATGCACCCCTCTCAACAGCCTTTTCTCAGACAGACTTTTTCTTTTTTTCCCTCTTGGCCAGCTTTCTTCGCAGGCAGGCTCTTCACTGAATTGCTGCAAACTCATTCCATCGTTGGCGGGTATTCACATAATTTTGTTCCTGGAACATGAAAGTATAACATCATCCTCCATGTGTCTGCACCTTTCTCTGTACCTATTTCATCCTTGTCTTCAGCACAAATTCTCTTTTCCATTTGCCAACTGCTTTCATTAATCTTTATGCTTGTCTACTTCCTCATGGAGAGTTCAGATGACATCGGATGCCAGTGCTGAATTGGGTAGAGGAATCTTTGAGGTTTAAAGATTTCATTTATAGGATGAGGACAGCAGACACCTACCACTGAGGTCATGAAGAGGATTGCAGAGAATGATATGCATGTTCATATTCTGTGTATTGTGGGACACAGAGATGCTCAGTTAATGGAAGGTTTCCACCCTCGCCGGGCTGGCCCCAGAGAGCCCCATGTGGACCTACATGGAAAACATCTAGCTGTGATGAGCAGGTGCAGCGAAGAGGAACAGCCTCGATGCTGGCGCAGCAGGACTTCAGGGCCCCGTACATGAGACCTAGGCAATGCAACTTGCTGAGGAGGAGAATCGATGCCTCACTCTGTAGAGTAAGTTATATTTGGAATCTGATGTGGTTAGAGATATAAAACACCATAATCCCACACTTCTATGATGTTTCTAAGATGGCAGATAGCTCTGAGGTCATCATGTATGACTGTACAGGGCACAGCCTAGCACAGCTGCACTTGGTCGCCCTCAGCGTCTCCATCAAATGGCCCAGTCAATCTGGATGCCTGCTTCCCACTCTCTGGGCCCCTCTATTCCTTCCCATTCCTCCTTTTATCCTGTCATGAAAGTGGAAGCCACAGTAATACTATGAGATGTTTAAGTAGATCAAAGTAGATGTGTTTAGAAGTGCTCAGTAGAACTTAGATTTTATTGCTCTGTTTTCATATAGTAACTACCCTATATGTGTCACATACCTTTTGTTGAAGTGCTACTTTATTCATTTGGAGTAGGTTTTTTTTTAGTTTTCTTGTTGTTTAGTCACTAAATTGTGTCTGACTCTTTTGCAACCTCATGGACTGTAGCCCACCAGGCTCCTCTGTCCATGGAATTATCTAGGCAAGAGTACTGAAGTGTTGCCATTTCCTTCGCCAGGGGATCTTCCTGACCCAGGAATCTAACTCACTTCTCCTGCTTGGCAGGCAGATTTTTTACCACTGAGCTGCCTGGAAAGCCCATTTTTGGTTTTGAGGGGCTTTTTGCTGTTTTGGTTGTTGTTCTGATTTCTGGTCCATAACGGAATTAGTGGAATTTTTAAAACCTAGCAGACCTGGTGGCATGGCTGAGATAGAAACATGATTCTCAGAGAGAGAATGCTCACCCTGAAGCTCGTTACATAGACTTGCCCATGTGAGAAGTGGCTCCATTACAAGTTCACACCTGGCATTCGGAGTGTCTGTTCTTGTGACTTTTGATCTGAGGGTCACCTTAGAAATCACAGTGTGTTTCCTTTGTCTGAATGTGTAATACTTGCCTCTCTAGATTGGCAGGTGTGGGGGCCTCTGACTGATCTCAAATTCAAGAACTCTGGACGCTCTTTGAGGTATTTCCCCTCAGGACCCTGTAACAGTCTTGGTAATGATGCTTTGTTTCCCAGCCTGAGTTCTGATTGTATTGAGAAATAAGAGAACATACCAAGTATTTAGTTAGATATCCAAATATCACATTTATTACTGAGAAAGGTGAGATTGGAAGAGTTCATTTGTGCAAGCATGCTAAGTCATTTCAGTCATGTCCAACTCTTTGCGACCCCATGGACTGTAGCCCGCCAGGTTCCTCTGTCCATGGTATTCTCCAGGCAAGAGTTCTCCAGGAGTGAGTTGATGGGCCCTCCTCCAGGGCATCTTCCCAACCCAGGGAGGGAAGCACCGTCTCTTACGTGTCCTGCATTGGCAGGCAGGTTCTTTACCACTCGCGCCACCTGGAAAGCCTGAGCTCATTCATTGCTATTGTTGTTCAGTCACTAAGTCGTGTCTGATTCTTTGCCACCCCACGGACTGCAGCATGCCAAGCTTTCCTCTATCTATGGTCTCATTTGTATCTATGGGCCAATGGAAACAGCCTTAGGAACCACCATTTCAAGGCAGCGCTGGGCCAGAGCAAGCCTCCTGATGCAGGGGCAGGCCTGCCCTGGGGATGCTGAGTGAAAGGAAACACATGCTCCCAGCTGATGAGCCTGCTCCTGAGATAAAAAGTCAGACACTGAGCCAAACTCCCAGTGTTCCTTCCCAAATTCACCAAGTAAAAGAAATGTTGCTGTAGACCAGTCCTGACTAAGGACTATCCTTTTCCTTCAAAGTCATCTTGGTGCAAATGTTTATAAAATGACAGTATCCTTCAAGAGGGACATCTGGTTCCCCTGTGATCAACTCTAACCTGATGTAGTGATTAAAACTCCTCCATTCCACGCTCTTTCTGGTGTTTACCGCAAACCCAAGTTACAGTCTGGCATTCACACCTCCCACCACTGCAGTCACTTCTTCCGTTTATCTTACACCCAACACCTACTCACCCCAGCTGTCGTCTGAGGGCACGCAGGACACAGTGGCTGGAGTGCACATTTCCTCTTAAACTGCTTTACATGATATGGCCTGTTCCTCTTTTATCCTTACATAGACATGTTCTGTTGGCGGTTTCCATATTTTTGGACTTCAACGTCGTTAAGTGTCACATGGACCCACAACAACAATAAGTGGAAAACCCAGTCATTGTGTGTGTGTGTTATTTTAAGTTTGTTCCATTTAAATGAGTCATACCATTAGGTAAATGCACAGCTTTCTTTAAAGCTTTCATCAGTTACATAAGTACCAGAGAGTTTGCCCTGACCCTGCGTGATGTTAAGATTTCTCCCTTGTTCTGTAAAGTTTTTGTTCTTGGATTACACATTTTCAGGGACAGCTGCCAATTCATCACTTTGCCTTCAGTTCTCTGAGCATTGTGTGTGTGTGTGTTAATGTCAGCATCCTAGTCCTACAAATAAAAGTCACCTTTCCTGTTTTTCCAGCAACTTGGATCAATTCCAACCTTCTACTGGGTTTCCCTGTTATTGTTTGGTACATGTACTTTGCTGGACTTTTCCAATAAGCTTCCCACTTTGTTTCGAAGGCATCCAAGATAAAGAGCATTACATTGGAAAGAAACTGAACTTTCTGATCCTTCAGAAGCTCAGCCTCCTCCTTGAAGGAGCCAGCTGTTGAGCAAATGTTTAAGAGAACCTCCTGGCTGGTATTTGCAGCCTCCTCGGCACTTCCATCATCTTCCCAATAACACGCTGTACTTCCTTCTACAGTGTACATACCAGCAGAGCTTTAATGACTTGCTTCTCTTTCTCATTATCTGTCCTGTGGATTTCCCCAGGGCAAATATTCTGTCCTAGTCTTTTGATCTGTTCCAGCTAACTCCTCTCTCCTAGTGGGAGCTCAGTTAATATTTGAGGGAAGGGAAAGGAAAGGAGAGGAAAGCAAAGGAAAAGAAAGGAAAGGATTGTGGGAGGTCAGGAAGGGACGGAGGGGGCCCTGTCCCCTCGAATATGCTGAACTCATCTAGAAAGCTGTTCACACACAATCCTTGTGGGCAGCTCCTTCCCTGCCTGTCATTCCCATGTCCATCTACATCCCCTGCTCAGAGTGCTCTGCCCTGACATCCTTCTTAAAGGAGCCACTACCTGGGCACAGTCACTCTATTTTATCTGCTTCATGGCTCTCCGCTCTCTGAAATCATTTAGCTGCATGTTTATTTATTGTCTGCCTCCCTTCACTATATAACGCAGGCTCCAGGAGGTACTACAGCTTTAATTTCTTGTATAATGCCTGGCGTGAGTAAGTGCCTAAAACGGTTACCATGGAATGAATAAACAGGAGAGACAGGAAGGAAGGGAGTGTCTTCCCTGACCTGTTTCCCTGTTTAACAAACTTTAAAGTGTGGAGTGGTGGGAACCTCCGCAGAGAAAAGGGATGCTCTTCTCCTGCCCTTTGCTGACCTGCCCCTCGCACTTCATTGTAGAGTGCAGGGGCCAGAAGGCATCTTGAGTGGGAAAGACAGGTGAGGGAAGCGAGCAATGTCTCATCCAGAAGACTGCTGTGAGGACTGTGGCTCCTGAGACTGTTCCAGCCACACTGCCTGTGCTCAGCAATGGACAGGCTGCACTTCCAATGGGGGAAAATGGATTTCACAAGCATTTAAGCAGAGGTGGGGGTCATTCTATTTTATTGTTTTATTTTTTATGTTGTCTGATCCCTTTGATGTATCGTGTAAACCTTTTCCTTTTATATTGGAATATAGCCATTTAACAATGTTGTGATAATTTCAGGAGCACAGCAGAGCGACTCAACCATACATATACATGTATCCTTTCTCCCACAAGCTCCCCTCCCAAGTGAGGATTACTTTAGATACATCATGGTATCCATGAGTTGGCGGCATAATGAGGCCTGAAGCCAGACCTGCCCAGGGAGGGCCCCAGGGCTGCAGTGATGCTGCTCTGCTGTCTGGACTGTCATCCTTTCCTCTTCACTCTGTACATCTGCTTCCTTTTCCTCTCTCACCTCAGCCTGTGCATAGCCGCCAAATACTGCTGCCCAGGAGGCTTTCAGGCCCATTTCCCAGTTTGCACGACAAAGAGTCTGAGGGTACCACTTGAGTCAAGTGTGAAAACCCCTTCCAGTCAGCTAAGGGTGAAGGGGTCACAGTGTACGGAGGTGGCAGTTGGTTCAGGGTTCAGAGGAGGGGGTTTGTGGCTGGGGATCACCCTAAGATGGGAATCCCCAACCTCCAGGATCTAATAACTGATGATCGGAGGTGGAGATGAAATAATATTATAAATAAAGTGCACAATAAATGTAATGTGCTTCAATTATCATGAAACCACTCTCCTCTCTGGTCCATGGAAAAACTGTGTTCCACGAAAGTAGTCCCCAGTGCCAAAAAGTTTGGGGACCACAGCCCTAAGAGACATTTACCTTAGGCAACAAATGACACACTCCAGGCTCCAACCATATCTGCAAAGCAGTTTATTGTCATTTCCTTTCAATTGTCCAGATACTTCCCATTTGTCTTCTCCATCACTAGCCCACAACCACCTAGCCCCGGAAGCATAAAATAGAAGAGGCTGCTCCTGGAAATATTTGCTGGGTCACTAGGGCATTAAACATTTGTTTCTAATGTTAGTTGATCTAAAGCAGTAATCAAGAGTCAGTGACAAAAGTTTACTGCCCTAAATTGGCCTAAAGAAGCCATATGCTACAAAAGTCCTTCAGGCAAATTTCTACTTACCTCTTTTTCGATCTTGAAGCCTGAGAAAACAATTCCTGGTATGTACCCACTGAATCCAATCACCTCAACCAAAGAAGACAGTGTATCCTGGGTGTACCCAAGACACACCTTTCCGTGAGTAATTATAACGCAGCTTACACAACTTTCTGCTTTTCTCACTGACTACTTCTGACTCATCCAGAAACTTTTCTGGCTCTTTAGACCAGGTGTATATGATAAAAGATGACACCAGGTGAGATCACACCTTGGGTTTTTTTGAACGCCTCATATTTTTCAATTGATTGACCTTTGAGCAAACACCTCCTCTGTTGTGGGAAGCCTATTCAATACCCTGGGGAGGGGGGTGCAGTCAATAACATGGTGACTTCAAGAAGAGAAGTTGCTCTGCACATTAATGTAAGTAGTTGCCATAACTGTGGACAGAGGCATAGTTCCTAAGATGATGTTTCCTTTGGATAAATATTCCTACTCTGATAAATGTAGTGCAGGTGTGTGTCTACCATTGTCCTGGCTTGCTGAGAGGTTTGGGGCCATTTCTACCTGGTCCCATGGTACTACTTGCCCAGGTACCACTCCAGGAAGACCTCTAGGTGACCAAGACTTTGATCTCAGGACATTTAAGTGTCCTAGGCTGCTGGAAAGGAGCATGCCCCACCATGGTATGGGTGGGGCAGAGAGCTGAACAAACTCTCGGGGCACAGGTACCTGTCTTTGGATCTAATTAATCACCACTGTGACTGCAAGCCAGATGAACAGGACATCTGATCTAGGTCCTTAGGATGTGAGCTGACGGGCCATGGGCCATGTTCCAGTGGAGCACAGATAGCACTCTCTCTCTCTCTCTCTCTCTCTCTCTCTCTCTCTGAGTCCTCCCCATCCCCCAGGCTGTGCAATCTTTAGTCTGGGGGGATAGATCCCTCTTTGTAATTATGCAGATACTCATCTGGCTCTTTCTTATACCTGCACCAGTGACTTCTGAACTAAAACACCACAAATTTGCCTCCTTTTTTCTCTGGTTTAGGGCATGGCAACCCACTCCAGTATTCTTGCTTGGAGAATCTCATGGACAGAGGAGCCTAGTGAGCTACAGTCCATAGGGTCACAAAGAGTCAGACGTAACCCAGCAGACATGCATGCATTCTCTGGTTTAAGAATGACAACCTTCCTAAAGCAGTGGATGACATATCTAGTTTTCTGGGCTAGGAGGAAGATCCTCAAGGTGCAAGTGAAGAAAATCAGAGAGCCCAGAATTGGGAAGGTTGTGACAATTGGGAAACAGATGTGAGAACACAGAAATAATTCTTTAAAATTTTATCCCACTCTGAATGAATCAGGCATTGTTCTAGAATATGAGACTTGTTATTGTCGAGTTGTGTGTTCTTGTTCCCATGCTTCTTGAAGGCTGCAGGACAGACATGTGGACCTTCCACGGAGGACAAAGCAGGAAAAGTAGCTTTGTCCAGCACATTTGGGGCTTACCTATAGATGTCCTGCTGCAGAGTTGGCTGAGGAACCCAGATCTTGAGACATGTTCTGATATTAGGCCGTGCATTCTTTGTCTGTGGAAGACCTTAATACTAGACCTTGCTGCCAACAATGACAGCTCCCCTGTCAATCATTTCTTGGATGAGCTGATCTAGAGCTGAGTGAAGAGGAATAAATGACCAATACTTTCTTCTTTTCCCTAGAGTAAGTCAGTTCTGTCCTCTGAGGATGAAAATGAGTGGAGCCCTCCTGTTTGGGGAGATAGAATTCGTTGGTTAAGATGGGCTTTGCTTTGGGAGATAGGAAGGAGAGAGTGTGCCAGGCACAGTTGGTGCCCTCCCAAATGCCTTGGCACCCACTGCTTTTTACTGACTACCTCCCTGTGACTCTGTGCTCAGAAGGACTCTGCTCTGCAGGCAGCGGCAAAAGTCCCAGGGAATTAACTACCCCCCACCACCACTCTCCAGGGCAGTATTCAGCCAGTGATGAATTGGAGCAAGCAGATAAATATACCCAGTTTCTTCAATTTTCAGGTCGGAGAATTCTGAGGCATGACCTGCACCAGTACTGTTCAATCCAAATATAATGCAAATGACAGTTGGAATTCTACATTTACTAGTAGCTACACTTTTCAAAGTAAAATGAAACAAGTGAAATTAATTCTAATAATATATTTTGTTGAAATCATATATCTAAAATTTATCATGTCCAAGTGTGATCAGTATAAAAGTCATCAATGAGATGTTTTACATTTTTTTTGTTCTAAGTGTGAGAAACTCAGTGGTGTTTACATTCAGAGTCGATCTCCATCGTGATTAGCCACATTTCAGATGCTCAGCAGTTTTGTGCACCTAGTGACCACAGTGTTGACCAGGCAGTTCCATGCTATCTTTCAAAGGTCCCTCAGGTATGGTGCCCCAGCTGCCCACAGAAGCAATCTTCTTACTGATACACCCGATCTAGACTTCCTTCCCTCCCCCGAATGACTTCTCTACTTTCACCAACACTTCCTACGCACAAATCATCTGCCAAGTGAACTATTTACACTCAGAGGTGTGCCTCTGAGTCAGCTTCTGGGGAACATAAACTAAGACACAGTGGCTCTCAGTCTGCAAGCTCTAAGGGTAGCCACATCTCATATTTCTTAAGTTATTCTCAATTTTTACCTTTCCTCCTGTTATTTTTGCATGGAGTACACCCATACTGAAAGTTCCAGCAAGGTGTGTTCTATGCTGTGACAACCTCAGGGAAGGGGCTGTTCATTTTTGAGCCTGAATATCAAAGGACAGAAGAGTGTCCCCTCCCCTGAGGCCAGAGTGGTGATGGCAGGAGCAGCACCCGTAGAGACAGCTGTGCCCACTGGGGCAGCAATTTCCCAGGGCCAGCAGAAGCAGTGTGGCTGGGGGACCAGGGGGCAAGGGCAGATGAACACGAGCGACCTACCTGCTTTCCCAGAAGATGACTCTGGGAACCTTCGGACTGGCCAGAGGACACTTTCTGCCACCAAACCAAGGGCGGAGGTACAGATACCATAAATCTATATTTAAAAGGAAATTTAAATTTGTGTAGGCATTGGTGGTAAAGTCATGACAGATGAGTGGCATATGAATTAAGTCTCCCTCAACCATCTCAGTCAGGATGACTCCACAGAATCCTCCATCTATGCCTCTGAGAGCAACTAAGAAAAACAATGGCCTGTTAAGCTGCAGATCAACTCTGACAGTGTTCATAAAGTCCCCTAGAAGAGGTGCTTCCTTCTAGGAATCAGAGCATGACTTAAAATGTTGTCAAACAACACAGCACATGACGCAGCTCTGTCAGGGGGTGGAGCAAAGATCAGAGAGAAATTTATGTCAGTGAGCACTAAAATATCCTTAGAAGAAACCTGAACCTAAAATGTCCACTTAGATTGACAAAACTTTTTGTTGTTTATTTATCAAATGAAAACGAAATGTTCCTTTCTGCTTATTTGTACTTTGTCTCCAATTCTCTCAAGCCAAATGAAACAGTCCTTTGAGAAACTAGCTGTATATTTCCAGGTGTATTTTTCTCTCAAATCATCCTCAGCAAATATAGGACAATATATTTTAACTTTTGAGCCAAACATAATAAATGAACAAAATATCATACCAGAAGACTAACCTCATGACCTTATTTTCTTACCTCCCCAAACCACTTTTTTCTAAAAAGTGAATCTATGAACAACAATGGCAACATTTCATCTTAGCTTCCACAACACATTCTACTGAAATTACTCTAGGGTCCCAGTAACCTTCTGTTCTAAAACCAGGGCTTTCCTCTGAAAATTTCTACCTGAAATTTCCACAGCATTTAATATATTGAACAGCCTATTCTTTGTTCTTTACTCATTCCAGTTCAACAATTATTTACTCGGTATCTACTATAAACCAAACACTATTATAAGCACCTGGAATACATCAGGAAATAAAACAAAGACCTCTGCCCTTTGGAGCTCACATTAGAACAGAGGAGATGTCATAAATCATAAACCATTCACCTCAGTAAAGGACAGAGTATGTTAGAACAATGGAGACCAAACTGCCCTTTCAGAGCAGCAAAAAAAGAAGAAAAGGACTTGGGGTTTGGAGGCTGGAGACTGTGTGGTGGTGTGTGATTTTCACCTAATGTAACCACAGTCAGTAAATTCCTAAGTATCACAAGCTGCCAAATACAATCGGGATTCTTATGGAAAATAGAGTTGGGGTGCTGCTCCACATTTGGGTCTGAGAAGGTCCACCAAGTGTCGGTCTCAAACCTACCCCTCCTCTTGAGCTCAGGGCCTCAGCTGTCAAGCTGCTCTTCTCTCAAGCTTCTGTCTAAGACTTCTCTATCCCACTCCCCAGACGGGGGCCCGAGGGTGCCTGCGTGCTCAGTCCCTCAGCAGTGTCTGACTCTTTTGCAACCCTATGGACTGTAACCCGCCAGGCTCCTCAGTCCATGGGATTTCCCAGGCAAGAATACTGGAGTAGGTTGCCATTTCCTTCTCCAGGGGAGCCTCCCGACTCAGAGATCAGGAGCCTTCTGACCCTGTATCCCCTGCATTGCAGGTAGATTCTTTACTACTAGTGCTACCCGGGAATCCCTGCTGCCCAAGGGGTCACTCCCTAAAATTCAACTGTCACTGTCTTTTTCTTAAAGTAGACCTGAACTTGGTCATATGCTTACCAAAGCATTATATTACCCTGATAATATATACACTGAGAGATGCAGGTTCGTTTGTCAGAACGAACAGAATCATACTTAGAAAGCATACAATAGAATCACTTTTTTTCTCTTGAAAGAAGAGCAAAATGTTCTTCCTATTTTGAAAGGTTTGACATGCTTTTCACTACTGTAGGAACTACTCAGAGTTGAAGTAAACAGCAGCAACTCTAAGAAATTTCAGGTGGCTGACAGAGCTAAACAGAGTTTGACAGACAAGTGGTGGGTCTGGGAATTTTCGAGTTTAAAGCACAGCACTGCTGTGATGTTGAATCCTCAATTCAGCAGTTTGACATGCCTGGAAATGCCCCGATCAGAAACACAGAGTCAATGACTAGTCTTTAGCAATAGCAAGGTATGTTTCTGCTCAAAACATAGGCCAACAATATGTGGGTGCAGCTCAGAGGGAACCAGCACCTAAGGTGGTGGTCCTGGGCCTGAGTTTCCTCAGGGCAGCACAGTGGAGGGGAGAAGCTGCCTGTGGCCCAGGGGATGCAAGGTCATCATCAAGAAGGAGGTGCTGACAAGCATCAGATCCAAAGGATAAGCTAATAATGATAGCACATGCCCAGAATAATAAAATGAGGATGCTAATATTTACTGCCTGTGTGGTGTATGTAAGAAACTTAGCACTTTATGTGCATTCAACCAATCTAAGATCAGATGTTGCTATTTCTTATTCTTTTTATCGTAGTAATTCCCAACATTCCATCTTTATTTCTCTTCCCTTCACATATTTAAGCTTTTTTTTTTTTCCTGAGTGGATGAGCAACTTGGGGGACAGGGCAATTAGGAAACTTGCCTGAACTTGAAAAGTAAGTGGTAAAGAAATGATGCAAGCAAAAGGAAAGTAAGGCTGAAACCCAGAGAATGAGGTGTCAGCCAAAAAGTACAAGGATGGAGGTCAGGATGGAGGAGGGAAAGGGATAGGTTGAGACAAGTGGGTGGTGCTAAGGCCAAGGAGAGTTACAGAGCACTGACGTCTCCTTGAGCTGCATCCCGGAGTGCTACCGAAGGGAGAGTGGTGCTGAGGGGAGGGTGCAGAACTGAGGGGTGTAAAGGGAAAAGTATGCTGATATAAAGATGTTAAGATATTGTGTTTTTTACTTTACTGTGGTAAGAATGCTTAACATGAAATCTACCCTCTTAATAAATGTTTTAGCGTAAAATACGGTACTGTTAGCCATCAGAACAATGTTGTACAGCAGATCCCTAGAACATTTTCATTTTGCATAACCGAACCTTTATACCTGTTGAATAGGTTTTTATTTTATCAGTCATTCAACATGAGTTTATTGTACACTTAGTGTCTTAGTCCATTTGGGCTGATACAACAAATTGCCATAGACTGGGTGGCTTGTAAACAACAGAGCTTTATTTCTCATGGTTCCACAGCTGTAAGTCTGTGATCTCTAAGGGTGCTGGCATGGTCTAGATCTATGGAGACAGCCCCCTTCCAGGTGACAGACAGCTGACTCTTCATTATATCTTCCCCTGGCTGAAAAAGCAAGAGAGCTCTCTGCAGTCTGTTTTATAAGAGCTCTCATCCCATTCATAGGGCTCCACCCTCATGACCTAATCACCTCACAAAGGCCCCACCTAATACCATGACACTGAGTGTTGGGATTTCAACACATGAATTTTGGAGGAGACACATTCAATCCATAGCACCTACTATGGGCCAGTCATCGTTCCAGAAGCAGCATTGAAAAAGTAACTAATGTGCTGGCTTTATTGAAGTTACAAGCTAACTGAATAATAATAGATTAAATATTATTATACAATAAACACAGTAGATCTAATATGCCCTGCTATCACAGTCAGCTCTTTTCAAAGCAAAACCCCAATGGAGCCAGATTAGGAAAATTAGGAGAAAGATAAAAGAGAAAAACAACAACTTTTTATCCTGCAGGCCAAGCCCCATCCCCTGCCTAGCAGAGACCTGGTATGAGTAACTCTGCTGATATGAACACAGTCTTCTAGAAGTTTAGAGTTGGGAGCACTGACAAAATCACTTAGGCCAACCTCCTCACCTTCTGGTTTTTTAATCCCCTCGTAGAAAAAGTTGTCTGGGATATGTTTGAATATCTTGCAGGAAATAAAACTTTTTACTTCCCAATACAACCCACTTCAGAGAAGTTTAGTTTTAGTTTTGTTTACCCTTCATATTGATCTCTGTAAGAGTTCATCTTGATCCTGGATTTGTTATTAAAAGTATTTTATGATCTCAGTTTTGGGTTGCCCACATTTAAGGAAAAACTACCTTCTGAATCACTGGTGTTCAAACTATGTTCTACAAAGCCCTGGGTGAGCCGGTGAGAGTGAAGGCTTCTACAAGGTCACTAGACCGCACCCTAACAATCACTCCTGGCGGTCCTAAGCAGAGCTCCTCTTTTACCTGTTTGGTTTTTTTTTTTCCTCTCTTAAGTTTCTACAGAGGATTTCATTGGAAGAAAGGGTTGTACAGTTAGAAAAAAGTTTGAATGGAAGCTGTGGTACATATACACCATGGAATATTCCTCAGCCATTAAAAAGAATTCATTGGAATCAGTTCTAATGAGATGGATGAAACTGGAGCCCATTATACAGAGTGAAGTAAGCCAGAAAGATAAAGACCAATACAGTATACTAACGCATATATATGGAATTTAAAAAGATGGTAACGATAACCCTACATGCAAAACAGAAAAAGAGACACAGATGTACAGAACAGACTTTTAGACTCTGTGGGAGAAGGCGAGGGTGGGATGTTCAGAGAGAACAGCATTGAAACAAGTATACTATCAAGGGTGAAACAGATCACCAGCCCAGATTGGATGCATGAGACAAGTGCTCAGGGCTGGTGCACTGGGAAGACCCAGAGGGATGGGATGGAGAGGGAGGCGGGAGGGGGGATCGGGATGGGGAACACATGTAAATCCATGGCTGATTCATGTTAATGTGTGGCAAAAACCACTACAATATTGTAATTAGCCTCCAACTAATAAAAATAAATGGAAAAAAAAGTTTGAAAACTCTTGCTCCAGATATTCATCCACTGAAGTCATTAGTATAAATGTAGAATTGAACAGAGCTGAGAACAGGGTGCTAAGACATACATCCCTGAATGTCAACAGTAATCACTAACATCTTGAGTAGAGCTCTGAAGCCACTTATGAACCAACACCAGGGTCCTACAAGATCCCCAGGAATTATGAAATGTCTCCCTAAAGCTGCAAGTGTCTCCCTGAAACTGTCAGCCTGTGCTCTGTGATTCACCATTCTGTCAGCACCACTGGTTCTCATCCCGCCTGTGAGTCTAATGGTCTCATTACAATCAACTAGGAAATTTTCAAAACTGCCACTGCTCCTCCAAAAAGTAAAACACAGTGTTATCATGTAACCCAGCAATTTCACTCCTAGATCTATACCCAGGAGAAATTAAAGCATACATTCACACAATACCTTGTACACAAATGTTCAAAATAATAGTGTTATTCACAGTTGCCAAAAAGTGGAAATAATCCAAATGTTCACCAATTTATGAATGCATAAAATGTGGCATATTCATACAGTAGAATATTTATCCAGCCTTAGAAAGGAACAAACACCAATTCCTGCTACAACATAGATGAGCCTTGAAAACATTATGCAAAGTGAAAGAAGCCAGACATAAAAGGTCATATATTATATCATTCCATTTATATTAAATGTCCAGAATAGGCAAATCTATAGAGACAGAAAATCAATGAATAGATGCCTAGGGCTAGGAAAGATGGGAGGAGTAGGGATGAAGGCTAAAGATCACAGACTTCTTTTTAAGAGTGAAGAAATATTCTAAAATTGATTGAGTGATAGTAACACAATTCTGTGACTCTACTAAAAAGCTCTGAATTTTATACATTAGGTGAATTATGTAGTATGTGAATTATATATCAGTGAAACTGTTAGAAGGGGGAAAAAAGTCATCCCACTACTCAGGCTTTAAAACTGGTCTGCAGTGGGACTTTAGCTCCCACATGATTCTTTAGCTCCCACATGATCCCAGGCCAAAAACCATTGATTCTAACCATGGCTCAGGAGGAACTGACTGATTTTGAGGGAGGCCATGCTACCTCTCAATGGTCACCCCAACCTTCACTCTAGACACACATCAGCTACTCCTTTAATGTTCCTTCCCAGAATTATGCCTGCATTTGAATCCAACCCACAGTTTGCAAGTACCACCTTCTTCCTCCTTCTGCAACTCATATTACTGACCCATGCCTGGTCTCCAGCATGCCACCATGTACACAATGCCTCATGCATCTTCAGCAGGACCAGGAATTCTCATGCTCAAGTTTCCTTCTATACCTTGAGGTACCAACTGACAGAACTATGAAGCTCTGAACTCATACGAAGCTGTTCAGTTACCATCTCTTCATTCACCAGAGGATGGTACGTTTGCAGAAACTCACCACAGACTGTGAAGTCCTCTTGCTGCATTCCTGAGCTTTGGCCACCCTTAGTTATATTAATGCTGCCTTACAGAATCCTGCTCTATCAATTACATCCCTAGACCTGGAACTGGAGAAGGCAATGGCAACCCACTCCAGTACTCTTGCCTGGAAAATCCCGTGGACGGAGGTGGATGGAGGTGGACGGAGGAGCCTGGAAGGCTGTAGTCCATGTGGTCGCGAAGAGTCAGACACGACTGAGTGACTTTACTTTCACTTTCATGCATTGGAGAAGGAAATGGCAACCCACTCCTGTGTTCTTGCCTGGAGAATCCCAGGGACGGCGGAGCCTGGTGGGCTGCCGTCTATGTGGTGGCACAGAGTCAGACAAGACTGAAGCGACTTAGCAGCAGCAGACCTGGAACACTGGGTGCATTCCTTGGCCTTCACAGTGGCAGGATGCTCTTGTAAGGCTGCAGTTCAGGGTCCATCAAGAACCTGAGAGCTTTCTTCCAGCCAATCTTTGGGTGTTCTCCTTTGCATTTAGGGAGCTTAAAATCCCATGATAAGTTTGCTGGCTTTTCTTTTTCCTACATCAGACACAGAGAACAGACCTGAATGTGCTATATCTCTCCTCTTGCCCCAGGAAACGTTTGTGTATCTTACAGCTCCACAGAATCACTATATTCTAAAGCAATTAGCTCAGTCTATAGCTAATAAGAACTGCACAAAAAAGATCTTCATGATCCAGATCATCACAATGGTTTGATCACTCACCTAGAGCCACACATCCTGGAATGTGAAGTCAAGTAGGCCTTAGGAAGCATCACTATGAACAAAGCTAGTGGAGGTGATGGAATTCCAGTTGAGCTATTTCAAATCCTAAAAGATGATGCTGGGAAAGTGCTACACTCAATATGCCAGCAAATTTGGAAAACTCAGTAGGGCCACAGGACTGGAAAAGGTCAGTTTTCATTCCAGTCCCAAAGAAAGGCAATGCCAAAGAATGCTCAAACTACCACATTATTGCACTCATCTCATATGCTAGTAAAGTAATGCTCAAAATTCTCTAAGCCAGGATTCAACAGTACACGAACCGTGAACTTCCAGATGTTCAATCTGGTCTTAGAAAAGGCAGAGGAACCAGAGATCAAATTGCCAACATCAGCTGGATCATCGAAAAAGCAAGAGAGTTCCAGAAAAACATCTGTTTCTGCTTTATTGACTATGCCAAAGCCTTCAACTGTGTGGATCACAATAAACTGTGGAAAGTTCTGAAAGAGATGGGAATACCAGACCACCTGACCTGCCTCTTGAGAAACCTGTATACAGGTCAGGAAGCAACAGTTAGAACTGGACATGGAACAACAGACTGGTTCCAAATAGGAAAAAGAGTAAGTCAAGGCTGTATATTGTCACCCTGTTTATTTAACTTATATGCAGAGTGCATCATGAGAAACGCTGGGCTGGAGGAAGCACAGGCTAGAATCAAGATTGCCGGGAGAAATATCAATAACCTCAGATATGCAGATGACATCACCCTTATGGCAGAAAGTGAAGAACTAAAGAGCCTGTTGAAAGAAGAGAGTGAATAAGTTGGCTTAACGCTCAACATTCAGAAAACTAAGATCATGGCATCTGGTCCCATCACTTAATGGCAAATAGATGGGGAAACAGTGGAAACAGTGAGAGACTTTATTTTGGGGGCTACAAAATCACTGCAGATGGTGACTGCAGCCATGAAATTAAAAGATGCTTACTCCTTGGAAGGAAAGTTATGACCAACCTAGAGAGCATATTAAAAAGTAGAGACATAACTTTGCCAACAAAGTTCTGTCTAGTCAAGGCTATGGTTTTTCCAGTAGTCATGTATGGATGTGAGAGTTAGATTATAAAGAAAGCTGAGCACCACAGAACTGATGCTTTTGAACTGTGGTGTTGGAGAAGACTCTTGAGAGTCCCTTGGACTGCAAGGACATCCAACCAGTCCATCCTAAAGGAAATCAGTCCTGAATATTCATTGGAAGAACTGATGTTGAAGCTGAAACTCCAATACTTTGTCCACCTGATATGAAGAGCTGACTCATTTGAAAAGACCCTGATGCTGGGAAAGATTGAAGGTTGGAGGAGAAGGGGACAACAGAGGATGAGATGGTTGGATGGCATCACTGACTCAAAGGACATGAGTTTGGGTAGACTCCGGGAGTTGGTAATGGACAGGGAGGTCTGGCAGGCTACAATCCATGGGGTCGCAGAGTCGGACATGACTGAGCGACTGAACTGAACTGAACTGATAGCTAGTAATTGAGGACAGTGGCCTTGTTATCAGATAGAGCTGAGTTGTAATCCTGATTCCTCTACTTGTTAGACGAATGGCCTTGGGCAAAACATATTTTCTAAGCCTCAGAGTCCTCACCTATAAATTGAGGGTAATAAATCCTACCTGGAAGGACTGTCATAGAGATTAAATTGTAACAGCAGCCGTATGTAAAATAGAGAGCCAATGGGAATTTGCTGTGTGGCTCAGGAAACTCAAATAGGGGCTCTGTATCAACCTAGGGGGGTGGGATGCGGAAGGAGGTGGGAGGGAAGTTCAAAAGGGAGGGGTATGTATATAACTATGGCTGATTCATGTTGAGGTTTGACAGAAAACAACAAAATTCTGTAAAGCAATTATCCTTCAATAAAAAAATAAGTAATTAAAAAAAATTGTAACAACAGAAGTGGTGTGCTTGGCTCAGAATGGATATGAAATAAATTGCTAGTAGTTGTTTCTTCCCAGGTGGTTCTATTCCTAGGAGAGCTAGCCCTTTTCTCAAGATCTCCCTGCTGGTATATGGGACATTGCCTCCCCTCAACTAGATCCAAGGCAGCCTATCCCATAAACATGCAGGCCTCTAGTACCAAACGCCTGTCCTTATCCTCCAAACCAAGGTGTCTTCTAGAGGGAAGGCAGAGCGAATGATCCCTTTTCTCTGATTTCCTCATCAGCCCTGACAATATCTCAGTCTTGGGATGCACTTGTAACTGTCTTCAGAGGACCTGCTCAGGCCCATGCTCCCCACTCCATACCCTCCTGGTCCTTCCTTCCTAGGCTGCAAGCCACCCCTGGGGGCAGGACCACGTGGAATCTTCCCAAAGTCCCTGAGCTAAGACATCTAAACTCTTCCACATATCGCCTTGCCATTCAGGTCAGCAGTGTCTAGCTCAGAAGTGGCCACTTTTCTCCTCCAATGATTTCCAGGAAATTTATAATAGAGATTACTTGAAATAGAATTCAAGTCACCGTGAAATAGAATTCACAGCACCTGGTATCTGGCAAGAAGTGTTGGAATAAATCATTAAACAGCAGTTAAAGCTTCACCAGCCCAGTTTAAATGCACCTCTTTCATGTTGTCTTTTCAGTGAGAAATGGTTTTCCTCTTCCCTCCCCCTGCATTCTTATAACAGCTATGTTTATGGAATGCTTATTGATTGTTCCCAGGTCACACAGCTAATAACTGGCAAATTTAGAATTCAGCTGTACAGATTTGAATGGCGTCTCCTCCAGTGTTCACTAGAACCTCAGAATGTGACCTTATTTGAAAAGTGTCTTTCCAGATGTAACCAAGTTAAGATAATTTCATCCTGGATTAGAGTGGGCCCTAAACCCAATGATTAGTGTCCTTTAAAAAAAAGGACATTTGGAAACAGACATAGGGAGAAAACAGGGAAGGCCATGTCAAGATGGAGGCAGAGACTGAAGTCATGCGGCCACAGCCAAGAAAGGCCAAGGATTGCCACAGCAGCCTCCAGACACTAGGGAGAAGTACAAAGTTCATCTTCCCTAGGGCCTTCAGAGGGAGCTGTGGTGGTCCTGCCAGTTCTGGATTTCTAACCTCTAACTGCGAGAGAAGACATTTCTGTTGTTTTATACCCCATGTATCAAGGCAGCCCTAAGAAACTAGTACCCTAAGTCGGTCAGATGCCAAACATCTTCATTTTTAACCACTCTGATATACTGTCATATGTTTGTCATGCCCAAACTGTATCCTTCATAGTCCGTTTATCAGATGCCTTGTATTTCATAGAAAGAGGCAGACGGTGAGTCTAGACATCAAGGTGGGGATGGAGGGAGTGGGGAAGAGGCAGAAGTATTGCCAAGTTGAGAATGGGTGGGGTGATTTTCTTGAATCTGTGCCCTATCCTCATTATGTCTCTTCCAATATAGCAGAGAAAGGGGAAGTAATTTGCTTATGAAAGAAGGATGATGCACTTGAAGGCAAGCAGGCATGGGAACTGCAAGGCCTGATGTGAACTAGCTCTGTGACCAGGCACATGACACTCAGATGTGGCTGCTCTGACATAGACTATGTGACTTGGGAACATTGCAATATGGCCTTAAAAACAAAATATCAGCCTTTTGGCTTCCTCATTCACTCCCACCCAACCCCTTATCCTCATTTTATAACTTCCATTCTGACAATGTTTTAGTTGTATAAATGAAAAAGGGAATAAATAAGGAAGAAGTCTGGAGGTGTCAGAAGTGAAATGGTAGCCAACAACAAGGCAAGAGTCAGATGCATAGTAAGGGTCATAAAGAAGGCTCAAGAATCAGCAACTAACCAAATATTAGTCTGCCACCAATATTTGGCAATAAAAAACCATAAAAGAAGCAAATGCCACAAAATATCACTACTTGTTAAATCTTGGTAATGAATGTAGGGTGTTTGTAACGCTATTTTTTTATAATTTGATGTGTTTGAAGTATTTGGTTTAAAAAAGAACAATAGAACAGGAACTTCAAATTTCCCTGGTGGTTCAGTGGTTTAGAATCCACTTGTCAAGGCAGGGGACATGAGTTCAATCCCCGGTCCCAGAAGATTCCACATACCACAGGGCAACTAAGCCTCTTTGCAACAAGTACTGAAGCCCATGCTATACAACAAGAGAAGCCACTGCAATAAGAAGCCTGAGGACCACAACTAGAGAGTAGCCACTGCTCACCACATCTAGAGAAAGCCCGTGTGCAGCAACAAAGACACAGTCAAAAAAAAAAAGTCTACAGCCAAAAATCCTAAATAAATAAATAAATCTTAAAAGAACAGCAACCTCATAATGATAATACCCTATCAAAATGCATGTAGCAAATTGGCCTCATTCAAATCCCTTTGCTTTGATAGTTTCTGAGTCCCCTCTTTCATCAGCAAGGCAGTTATGGTTTACTGCCATACACAGATGGACCAATCCCTTGGAGAGAACCTGTGGAAATATGCATGAAAAGACGGAAAATAGTCATTTCACTAGGCTCTGTACTCCTGCTCCTGAGAACTTATGCAAAAGAATAGTTCAAAAGAAAAAAGTCCTGGGGAATATGTGGATAAAAAATTTAGGGACAAATCTGTTGTAATCATGAAAAATTAGGAATAACTTGAGGACCTACATACAGATTTCTCAAGAGGAGGGTCAGGTGGCCTGGTATTCCCATCTCTTTCAGAATTTTCCACAGTTTATTGTGATCCACACAGTCAAAGGCTTTGGCATAGTCTATAAAGCAGAAATAGATGTTTTTCTAGAATTCTAGCTTTTTCAATGATCCAGCGGATGCTGGCAATTTGATCTCTGGTTCCTCTGCCTTTTCTAAAACCAACTTGAACATCTGGAAGTTCATGTATTGTTCACATATTAGGACTTCCCTGGCGGCTCAGATGGTAAAAGTGCCTGCCTACAATGCGGGAGACCCAGGTTCAATCCCTAGGTCGGGAAGATCCTCTGAAGAAGGAAATAGCAACCCACTCCAGTACTCTTGCCTGGAAAATCCCATGGACAGAATAGGCTGGTAGGCTACAGTCCATGAGGTCGCAAAGAGTTGGACATGACTGAGAAACTTCACTCACTTGAGGTCACCATGGGGAAGAGCTCACCACTGCTCCCAGCCTGGTGACACCACTCTCATCGTTGCTGGGATCACTCTGGTAGCTTTCAGCTGATCTTTCTGCTTCCACCCTATATATGTATAATTTATTCTCTACTCAGCCACCAGAGTGATTCTTTGAAAAGGAAATGAAATCACTTCCCCACTTCAAAATGTTCTCACCACCTTCACTGCTACCAAGAGCCACCACCTTCCGGGCCAGATGATGGTGATAGCTCCCTATCTGGTCTCCCCTCTCCCATCTTCCTGCCCCTCTAGGCAACAGTGAAAGTGTTCCTTTTTCAAATCGTAAATCGGATCATGTCACTCCTCTGTGCAGAACCCTCCAGTGGCTTCCCGTCTGACTCAGAGCATGCCCATATGACTCAGAGCAAAGTCAAAGTAAACTTTTACAGTGGCACACAAGGACCGTATCCCCTTCCTAGTCACACTGGATCCTCTTCATCGGCTGTTTCCTCTTCTCACTGTATTCTTTTTCCATATGTCTACATGGCTCATTCCCTCAATTCCTTGAAGGAGTAATTCCAATCTCCGTTTCTCAATAAGGTCTTCATTAACCAGCCTATTTAAAATTTTACTACTCCAGACACCCTCATCCTATTGCCCTGTCTTACATTTTCTCTAAGTATTTATTATCTTCTAGACTTAAATTGAAGAAAGTAGGGAAAACCACTAGACCATTCAGGTATGACCTAAAGCAAATCCCCTATGATTATACAGTGGAAGTGAGAAATATATTCAAGGGACTAGATCTGAGAGACAGAGTGCCTGATGAACTATGGACTGAGGTTTGTGACATTGTACAGGAGACAGGAAGCAAGACCATCCCCATGCAAAAGAAATGCAAAAAAGCAAAATGGTTGTCTGAGGAGGCCTTACAAATAGCTGTGAAAAGAAGAGAAGCAAAAAACAAAGGAGAAAAGGAAAGATATTCCCATTTGAATGCAGAGTTCCAAAGAATAGCCAGGAGAGATAAGAAAGCCTTCCTCAGCGATCACTACAAAGAAATAGAGGAAAACAACAAAATGGGAAAGACTAGAGATCTCTTCAAGAAAATTAGAGATACCAAGGGAATATTTCATGCAAAGATGGGTTCGATAAAGGACAGAAATGGTATGGACCTAACAGAAGCAGAAGATACTAAGACAAGGTGGCAAGAATACACAGAAGAACTGTACTAAAAAGATCTTCATGACTCAGATAATCACAATGGTGTGATCATTCACCTAGAGCCACACATCCTGGAATGTGAAGTCAAGTGGGCCTTAGGAAGCATCACTATGAACAAAGCTAGTGGAGGTGATGGAATTCCAGTTGAGCTATTTCAAATCCTAAAAGATGATGCTGTGAAAGTGCTACACTCAATATGCCACAAATTTGGAAAACTCAGCAGTGGCCACAGTACTGGGAAAGGTCAGTTTTCAATCCAATCCCAAATAAAGGCAATGCCAAAGAATGCTCAAACCAGTGCACAATTGCACTCATCTCACACACTAGCAATGTTCAAAATTCTCCAAGCCAGGCTTCAGCAACACGTGAACCATGAACTTCCAGATGTTCAAGCTGGTCTTAGAAAAGGCAGAGGAACCAAAGATCAAATTGCCAACATCCACTGGATCACTGAAAAAGCAAGAGAGTTCCAGAAAAACATCTATTTCTGCTTTATTGACTATGCCAAAGCCTTTGACTGTGTGGATCACAGAAACCGTGGAAAGTTCTGAAAGAGATGGGAATACCAGACCACCTGACCTGCCTCTTGAGAAACCTATATGCAGGTCAGGAAGCAACAGATAGAACTGGACATGGAACAACAGAGTGGTTCCAAATAGGAAAAGCATTACGTCAAGGCTATATATTGTCACCCTGTTTATTTAACTTATATGCAGAGTACACCATGAGAAACGCTGGGATGGAAGAAGCACAAGCTGGAATCAAGATTGCCAGGAGAAATATCAATAACCTCAGATATGCAGATGACACCACCCTTATGGCAGAAAGTGAAGGGGAACTAAAAAGCCTCTTGATGAAAGTGAAAGAGGAGAGTGAAAAAGTTGGCTTAAAACTTAACATTCAGAAATCTAAGATCATGGCATCTGGTCCCATCACTTCATGGCAAACAGATGGGGAAACAGTGGAAACAGTGTCAGACTTTATTTTGGGGGGCTCCAAAATCACTGCAGATGGTGACTGCAGCCATGAAATTAAAAGACGCTTACTCCTTGGAAGGAAAGTTATGAGCAACCTAGACAGCATATTAAAAAGCAGAGACATTACTTTGCCAGCAAAGGCCCTTCTAGTCAAGGCTATGGTTTTTCCAGTGGTCATGAATGGATGTGAGAGTTGGACTGTGAAGAAAGCTGAGGGCAGAAGAATTGATGCTTTTGAAGTGTGGTGTTGGAGAAGACTCTTGAGAGTCCCTTGGACTGCAAGGAAATCCAACCAGTCCATCCTAAAGATCAGTTCCGAGTGTTCATTGGAAGGACTGATGCTGAAGCTGAAACCCCAATACTTTGGCCACCTCACGGGAAGAGTTGACTCATTTGAAAAGACCCTGATGCTGGGAGGGATTGGGGGCAAGAGGAGAAGGGGACAACAGAGGATGAGATGGCTGGATGGCATCACCGTCTCGATGAACATGAGTTTGAGTAAACTCCGGGAGTTGGTGATGGACAGGGAGGCCTGGCGTGCTGTGATTCATGGGGTCACAAAGAGAAGGACATGACTGAGCAACTGAACTGAATGAACATAATAAATAATTTACACAATGTTTTTCAAATATCTGTCTGCCTTGCCCCAAACACACACACACACACACACTAGAATTTAAACTCCAGGACGAAGGGAATTTTTATCTATCTCATTCACAGCTGTTTCCCCAGCACCTAAAGCAGTCTTTGGCACATAGCTGACATTGAGTAAATGTTTGAGAAATGAAAGAACAAATGGTTTAGTAAATTGGATTATATCAAGCAGATGGAAGATTAAGCAATCAGAAAAAATACTATGTATCAATATGGAAAAAGACGTGACATAATGTTAATGTTAAAAATAGAACCCCTGTGTTGTGATCAAATACATCTTGGTGTGGCTTTGGCAACGTTGTTCTTTTCTGATTCCTTTGCTTTCTCTTCCCTCAATTGTTGGGAGTTCAAAGTTTGTTTTTGGTCTTCATCCTTTTTACCTACCCTCTAGCTTCAAGTACCATCTACTTTATTTCTAGTTTACTTAGCATGTTGTCCAAACAACCGTCTTGGACACAGGGCTCTGTTTTGAGCTTTTCATCCACCCAGATTTTTACTGGGTATACACCTCTGTCAGTAGCTGGAATACCATTCTGAGAATAGTGATTTGTTCATCAGGCTCCCCAGTATAATGGTAGAATGGTTACAGAATAAGATACCTAGAACATATTAGTAAGGACTCAATAATATATTAGTAGTGTAAGATAATGATAAATTGGGTGTGTACTGTGTGCCCCGTACCTTTAAGAACCTTACAGATACCACGTCATTCCATTTTCACAGAGGCCCTCTGAGAGGTATGAAGTAGACAAATCTTCATTATACAGATGAATAAATGAGGAAACAAGTTGATAATAAAGTCACCAAAAAGAGTGCAGACGTTAAATTAAGTGTTAAAGTGTTGGAACTGTAGGCGGTTTTTCTCTTTCATAAATTTAATACTGTTGATAGGCTGTGTACATGCGTCTCGTGTATGTGTACACACGCATGTCAGTGTCTGACCAAATAGCTCTAAAACGAGTGAGCAAGCAGCAACAGAAAATCGTTGGGTAGGGTCTGGGAAAAGGGGAGGAACCCCAAAGTACCGACAAGCAGAGACCCAACCCCACCTGTGAACTGTCTGCGCAGGCGGCGACCGCAGGCAGGCAGAGCAGCTACGTACCCCACCCACGGAAACGATTCCCTTCGGCGAGGCCACCCCGCTGCCACACGCAGACGCTCAGGAGGCTGTGGGCGGAGCCGCTCCTGAAAGGCTCCGGCAGGGGGCGGGGACAAGGGCGTCCCGCAGGATGGCTCTGATTGGCTGCTGTAGAGACTGGGCGGGCTCTCCCGGTGGCCCCCCGAGGGGCGGTGCTTGCTCCTGGGCCTCCGGGAGAGAGAAGGAGCCGGGGCTCCGAGCTCCGCTTGTGGAGAAGTAGGTTCACTGCGCCCTCGGCTCTGCCGGAAGCGCCACAGTTTGACTTACTGGTCCATCGGTCCTCGAAGGGGCAGCCCTCTCCCTCCCGACCCTCTCCGCCTCCCTTCTGCCCCTTCATTCGAAGGCCGAAGCCCGCAGCCTGGGCGGGGCGGCGCAGCCGGAGCTCCTGGACCCGGAAGAAGCGCCATCTCCCGCCTCCGCCATGGAGCCCACCGCGCCGTCCCTCACCGAGGAGGACCTGACTGAAGTGAAGAAGGACGTGAGTAGCACAACCTTGTCCAGGCGCCGTCGCGGGCTAGGGGCGGGCGGGGGCGGGCTGCAGTTCTGCGGCCGAGGAAAGCGGAAACCCAGCGTCCTAGTCCGAGTCGGAATTGGAGGAGGAGTCCGGGGTCGGAGAAGCGGAACGTCCAAGAACCGCAGGACCGCGACGAGCCCTCCATGCGAGGAAACTTGGTGGAAGTGACCTGCCCCCCGCTGACCTGTTAATCCACTTTTTAAATCAATAAAAGCAGGGCTTGGGTTTCTGAAACCTTGTTCAGTGGAGCGTTTCTTAACAGTCAGCTTCTTGCCCACTCTTCACTCATCCCCTGGTGATTTCACCCCAGGTGCGCCTTGGAGCTGCGTTGCTAGGGATCGACGACTCAAGTTCATCCTTGAGTCAGACTGCCTTGGCTGCTGGCTCGACCTGGAGCAAAAGCTGGACCAGATAAAGCATCCCAAGCAGCGGAGCAAATACGTGAAACTTTTGCAAAAGGGGTTGGGGGAAGCTCGACAGCTGAAAGCACTACCTGGAATTCCCCTACTAAGGAAACACCCACGTATTTAAATTGAAGGGGCGGGGTGGGGGTGGGGGGAGAATACAAGAAGTCGAGAATTAATGTACAGGTGAACGTTGGAGATAATCAGTGGCTAAATTAGGCTCTTCTGCTTGGATGGTGAAGTGCACAGATCTTAGTGTTTATTCATAGAGAATGACTTTATTTAGGTCTGACCTGTTTCTCTTTTCCTTTCCTTTTAGTAACTTGTTTTGCCACATGAGACTTCTCTGAGAACCATCAAAATACTTTATATTCAAATTAAAAACAACATGAACATGAACTGTGTTCTGGCTTTACCACTGCAATACTTTCACAGAATCATCTTTGTGAACTAGACAGAACAGCGTTTTAAATGTTTGTTTGCTTTCCCCTCACCTGTAAGGTTTATTATGCTGTACTCATAATTACAGTGAGTAATAACAGAATTACTGTGAGCAATTCTGGTAATGAATTAGCAGAAGGAAACTGGTTATGACTGGGACGTGTGCCTTAGTTTTCTCCTTCAACAGATAGTTGTGGAGCACTTATTTTATGGAAAGTATTGTTCTTAGGCCTAGGAAGATAACAACAACAACAAAAAGTCACCCCTGCTTTATATTCTAGTTAAGAGTGGGATATTGATAACTACTAAAGAACAAATGAGTGTTGTGTTATTCAAGATTTGTGCGAGTAAAAACATGAACTTCAAGAGCTAGGCCTGCTGTGTTCCAGATGCTGTGTCACACAGTTGACAATGTTCCCAACAACCTCTAAGGCAGATGATTGTCTTTCCCATTTTGTAGTTGATAAGCCAGGTAGTGAGAGGTTCAAGTGAAAAGATACAAAACATGTACATAATATAAAACCTGTACAGATGTTAAGGGAGGCTTCCAGGCCTTTATTTTTTCCCATCTGTTCATTGATACTTTCCATCTCCATGACTTCAATTTACAGCTATATCAGAAAGTCATAACCTTAGGGAATCATGAACAGGTTTCAGGACATCTATGAAAAACACTATGTGCACATTTTGTTCTTAGAAATTTTGTTCATGATATTTTCAAAATGGTTTGTGAACTTAGAAGTTTTAAAATTATCATTCACATATTTGGACTTCCTTCTTTCTCATCTCTAAGTGCTTATTTCCAAATGTCTACTGGAAATCCACTTTTATATCCTTTAGACTTCTCACTTTGTCTAAAATTGAATTTTTATCACCCCTCCCCCAAAGCCACTTGGCTGTTTCTACTGTATTCTCTGTCTTGGTGATTAGTGTACAGTTCTCCTTCTGTATCTATGGGGGATTGACTGCTGATACCAAATTCATGGATACTCAAGTCCCTTTTATAAAATAGTATAATATTTGCATGTAACCTACACACATCTGCCCATATACTCTGAATCATCTCTAGATTACTTTTAATACCTAGTACAATGTAAATGATATGTAAACAGTTGACCCACACAGCAAATTCAAGTTTTGCTTTTTGAAACTTCTGGAAATTTTTTTTTTCCCAAATATTTTTGATCTATTCTTGGTTGAATCTGAGGGTACAGAATCTGCAGATATAGAGGACTTATCCACATGGCAACTCCCATTTCTTTCTTTTTTTCTTTTTTTCAGGCTACTACTACTTTACTATATCACTTCCTCCTGTGTACTTCATCTAGTTGTTTCTCTCATCTTTTAATTTAGTTCAGTTTCATAAATATAGACTACACACTACTGTGAGGCTGATACTGCCATTGATTCTAACAGTTTAAAAATTAAAAACGAAGATTAAATTCTAGTTTGAGAACAGCTCAACTTCTTGGGGCAGGAGGAGACATGTAAAATGATAATTGTGAATCACAAAATAACAATGAATTTTACATTCATCCAAAACATTATCTACTTGGCACTCTGCTAAGTGTAGGATATACAGAGTTGAACAAAATGTACCTGGTTCTTGCCTGCTTTTAACATGTGAGTTCTTAGGGTTGAAAACAAATGTATAATTTCAAATTATGGTAAGTACTGTGAAGGAGATGAACAGGTGTTGAGACAGTAACAGGATAAAAGGAGAAATTACTTGAGATAGGATGTTCAGGGAAGGTTATATTTAAACGGATTCCTGAAGGATATGACAGAACTGGGGAAGAACATTCTAAACAGAATTTGCAAAGGATCTAATGCAGGCAAGCTGTTGAGTGCCTTGAGGTGAAGTTAGAATGATAGGCTAGGGCCAGATTATAAAGGGTCTTATAGGTGCTAGTAAAGTGGGATTTTCTTCCCAAGTGTAATAGAGACCTATTGAAGAATTTCCTCTGCCTAATGTATGGACTGGGGTGAGCAAAAGTGAGAACAGGGCAACTAGTGAGGAGATTCTTGGACTTTATAGAGGTGAGAGATGATGGTGATTTGGATCAGGGTACAGGTAGTGGAGATGGATGGAATAGGAGAATTCCAGACATTTTTTTAAATAGTAGTGATAGGACTTGGTGATGATTTGAATATAGGCGCTGAGGAAGATATATATCAGCAAGATTTGGTGGGTGGGTGATCGAATGTATCAGGCGGGTGGAAACGGAAAAGTCAAGGGTGGGCTGAAGGTTTATAGCTTGTTGAATAGATGGTGGTACTCCCAAGTGAGTTTACAATGTCAGAGGAAAAGGATAGGAGAAGATAAATTTGGTTTTGGACATACTGAATTTCAAGTACCATTGGGATCTCTAGGGAGACAGTCTCGATCACATCGCAAAATTTAGGGATCAACAACATATGGTAGAAATGAAACACATGAGGTTTTCCAAGAAGTTCATCTTTTAAATCTATTTTTCTCTCTCCTCATCCTGTCAGCTGAAATTCATGCACTTAGCATAATATATGTAAGATATGGCAGCAGTCGTCTAACTAGTCCCCTTTGACCCCAATTTTTGCTTCCCCCAGCCCTCTGTAAAACTTTTCTTATGGCTTCTTATTTATAAGCCTTTGATGAGGTTTTGGTTACAGGGAAATGTAATTTCCCCTACTACATGCCCTTCATGCCTCTCTCTCAGGTGTGGCCTCTGTAAATTTCCCGGGTCCTAGAGGCAGAGTAAGTTGCCTCTTTATGCTTCCCCACTACTTGACCTATATCTTTTTTTTTTCTGGGTCATATTCCATTATCTCACAATTACTAACTTGAGTTAATAATGTATTCTTCAACTGGACTATGTGCCCTTTGCATGCAGAATTTAAGTCTTGTTCATCTTTGCAATATCCACTGTCAGCACTTGGCATATTAGGCATTTAGATATGTGAAATGTGTCTTGTGAATAAATAAATGTGGGAATTTAGTGGACTGAGAATTCTAGGAACCCCTTCACCTAAGCTACTTTTCTGCCACCATATACTGGAGTATTTTGAAGATTTTCCATTGCCTTTAGTTCATCTTTGTCAGTGTGAATCAAATTAGTCATCATTGGCATCATCACTAACATTTCCTTATCACTTATATGTACCAAGCACTTTTCCAAGTACTTTACATATGTTAAGTTTTACATATCTCATTACACTCAGATGAGGAAACTGAGGCCCAAAGGAGTGAATTTACCCCAGATCACATATCTAGTAAATGAAGGAGCTATGTAATACAGCTGCTCACATCAAATTATTAATGCCATTTATGGAGACCCACATCGATTTTTGGCTAATTAAGCCTCACTAGGCACTTGTCAGGTGTGCATGTGTGCTAAGTTGCTTTAGTCTTCTCTGACTCTTTGAGACCCTATGGACTGTAGCCCTGCAGGCTCCTCTGTCCATAGGATTCTCCAGGCAAGAATACTGGAGTGAGTTGCCATGCCCTTCTCCAGGAGATCTTCCTAAACCCAGGGATCAAACCCCTGTCTCTTAGGTCCGCATTGGCAGGCGGGTTCTTTACTACAAACACCACCTGGGAAGCCCTTGTCAGGTGTAGGCCTGTTTATATGATTTCTTTTTCTTTGTTTCTTTAGTTTTTTTTTTCAACATCCACTGTTCCTTTATGTTTCTTTCCCCCCATACCTTTCTACCTCCCAAGACTGAGTTAGATTATCATCTTGCCAGCTGACTGCAAAAACAGACACATCATGGTCCCCTTTAGTTTAGGCTCTTTCTTTTTCTTTCTCTGTCTCTCTTTTGGGGTTTTACTCTAGAAAGATGCAAAATTAATAACGAGAAAGATATAAACCATGAGACCTCTGCCTAAGTTATCGTCTCTGGTCCTGACCAATCATAGGTTCCTTACTAAATGGAAACTAAAATGCCCAATAACCTCTGCTCTCATCTTTACCTCTGAAGGCCCTCAGCATACCTCTCTTTATTTCCACAGACCCAAGCTCCCTAGAAGAGACTGGCCCCCTCCTCACAATAGTTTGATCTTGGCTTATAATTGTGAAAATGAGATCAGAGCAGGACGGAAGCAGTGAGGAATATCTAGTCGGAGACCTACTTCTATCTCCTTGCTCCTTCATCTTTTTTTTAAATGTATATAATTTTTTATTTATTTATTTTTGTGCTGGGTCTTCATTATTGCACAGGCTTTTCTCATGTTGCCCCAAGTGGGGGCTACTCTCTAGTTGTGGTGCACAGACTTCTCATTGTGGTGGCTTCTCTTGTTGGGGAGCACGGGCTCTGGAGCACGCGGACTTCAGTAGTTGCAGCACGTGGGCTCAGTAGTTGGGACTCCCAGGCTCTGGAGCACAGGCTCAAGAGTTGTGAGGCACGGACTTAGTTACTCCACAGCATGTGGAATCTTCCCAGACCAGGGATCGAACCTGTGTCTCCTGCATTAGCAGGCAGATTCTTTACGACTGAGCTACCAGGGAAACCCTGCTCACTCATTTTAATAGCATGCCTTTAGTAAAGCTGAGCTTCCTGATTTCAGGATGTTTTCTTTTACCAGTCAGATTCCTAACTTACTATCAGTCACCTGTATGACTTAGGTGTTACATTAAGCCATATTTTATTTCTTTCAGGCTTTAGAAAATTTGCGTGTATACCTGTGTGAAAAAATCATAGCTGAGAGACATTTTGATCATCTACGAGCAAAAAAAATACTCAGTAGAGAAGACACTGAAGAAATTTCTTGCCGAACGTCAAGTAGAAAAAGGGCTGGAAAACTGTTAGACTACTTACAAGAAAACCCCAAAGGACTGGATACCCTGGTCGAATCTATTCGACGAGAAAAAACACAGAACTTCCTAATACAGAAGATTACAGATGAAGTGCTGAAACTTAGGAATATAAAACTAGAGCATCTGAAAGGTAAGATACCTTAGGTATCCAAGAGTTCATTTAAATGTAACAATGCTTTTGTAAAGTAGAATGCAGAACAGAAAGCCCAGAAATGACTATTTTTGCTTTTATTTAAAAAGTTCAAGCTTCAGCATTACATTTGATTTGCTTTTTTTTTTTGCCTTATTTGATTTCGCTACATTGCAAAAGTGAAGTATCACTCAGTGTTCTGTATTTCTGTTCATTAACACTACATTTCCGGAGAAGGCAATGGCACCCCACTCCAGTACTCTTGTGTGGGAAATCCCATGGACAGAGGAGCCTGGTAGGCTACAGTCCATGGGGTTGCTAAGAGTCAGACACGACTGAGCGACTTCACTTTGACTTTTCACTTTCAGGCATTGGAGAAGGAAATGGCAACCCACTCCAGTATTCTTGCCTGGAGAATTCCAGGGACGGGAGCCTGGTGGGCTGCCGTCTATGGGGTCGCACAGAGTCAGACACGACTGACGTGACTTAGCAGCAGCAGCAACACTACATTTCGGAGAATGCAATGGCAACCCACTCCAGTGTTCTTGCCTGGAGAATCCCAGGGACGGGGGAGCCTGATGGGCTCCCGTCTATGGGGTCGCACAGAGTTGGACATGACTCAAGAGTCTTAGCAGCAGCAACACTATATTTATAGAAAACAACCATAATGAAATTGCAGTATTTCTTAGAAACACAGGAGTTTGTTTTTAAAGTTAGTAGAATGCAAGATTAATCTGTTAAAAAGTAACCCCTGAAAATGCAGATCACAAATAAAGAACAGTATATAGGTAAAGTACTTTACCTTTGATAAATTCTGGTGGTTCTTCTTCTACAAGTTGATCACACAATAAAATAGTTGGCCTATGTTGATAAGAATCATGTTGTATAAATCATACATGACTTTAAACACTGGAATCACAGTCAGGTGAGATGAGAGAGGCATGAAATATATTGATTAAGGGAGGAGCAAATTTACCCCTTCTGTTTCACCCTCACCATGGAGCACACACTCACTGATTGGAATGCTATATAGAATTGTCTGCACAATTTAAATTCCCCTCTCTCCCCAGCCCCCCATTTTTTTCCCTGTCTCTCTCTACATAGCACTTAAGATAAATGTGAGTGTGATAACAGCTCTAGTCCAGCTCTTTTAAGCACTAGGGAAACAGAAATGAGTAATTTAGGACTTTACCTTACAGAACTCAGTCTATAAGTCTAAGGCTAGAACACATATGAAGTTTCCCCTTGAAACATATTTAAGAAAATAGTTTCTTTTCCATGGGACAGAAATGCTGACTGTATTGTGAAGTTGAAAAACTAGTGGAAAAAAAATGACATACAGATGTGCTTTACAGACTTTGCAGGTGTTATACAAAATCTGTCAGCTCAGGAACTTTTCTGTGCCTGTACACAGTTGGGTTGAATATTTGCTAAGCCTAACAGAAAGATAAATGCATTTGTATTTATTTCCACCATGAGGCTAATTGTTGACTATATCCTTTGGATATGACAGAATTTTTTGTTCAGAACAACCACTGCTATTTAAGTAAAATGGTAGGTTCAGAATCAGAACATTTTTTGTGTAGTGTGAAGAGGAGACTTGGGTTCTAGGTGTCACCTTAGCATGAAGTAATCCTGGAATGTTGGGCATGACTTCAGTGTTCTGGGCCTCAGTGTTCTCATAGTGTCTGTCATAGTGAGAGGCTATCCCAGATGCCCTCCAGAATCCCTTCCACTTCTAATACTCCATGATTCAGGAATTCAAAGTACTTAACTTATAGAATTTTAGGATATATCCAGTTTTAATTTTTTTATTGGGTAATGTTTTGTGTGTGTTGTGTATACTAGAATGCTTAAAAATATTTTTTAGTTGTAAAAGCTATTTCTTATTCTATGAATAATTTTAGGAGCTACTTTTTCAGGTCCTTCAATGGTTAAGTATAAGTACGGAAAGTAAATGTGAATTTTAGCATGTCATTTAGATTCCTTGAGATTATTCACTTGTCTCAAAAAAGTAAATAGCAGTATACTTCATGATTGTCAGGAGCAGATAAAATGTGAAAATGGATTATGACAATTTATAAACTGCTGTTTAAATTTGTATGATCTTTAAAAAGTTCCAAGATGGGTGTGGATTCACATTTCCTATTTACTTCTTATTTATATCTGAATAATTGTATTGTAGGACTGAAATGTAGCAGCTGTGAGCCTTTTCCTGATGGAGCCACAAATAACCTCTCTAGATCAAATTCGGATGAGAGTAATTTCTCTGAGAAACTGAGAGCATCCACCATCATGTATCACCCAGAAGGAGAATCCAGCACGGCCCCCTTTTTTTCTACCGATTCTTCTCTGAATTTGCCTGTTCTAGAAGTAGGCAGAACTGAAAATCCCACCTTCTCTTCAACTACACTTCCAAGACCTGGGGACCCTGGGGCTCCTCCTTTGCCTCCAGAGCTGCAGTTAGAAGAAGAAGGAAACTCTAGTGAGATGTTTCTTCCCTTACGATCACGCGCTGTTTTGCGGCAATGACAGTTTACTGCCTTTTACTTTTTTTTAATGATGACAAAAAATATTGGAAAGGATATGAATCATAAAATTGCTACCATGACTTACTAATATTGATACATGTTTTATAAAATGCAACATAAACATACTTTGTAAATAGAATTTTCTAGAATAAAAGCATATTTTTAGAGAGCTAAAGTAAGTGTTGATCATATTCAGTGTTGATCATGTACTTTTCAGTATTTTCAAATTTCAGAAATTTGAGATTTAGTGTTTTCACTCTCATCATGTGTTAAGAGTAACTTTAATAGGCAACATTTCTCTATTTGAGAATACAGTGTTAGACTGTGAATAATATTTCTTCCTTGTGAGTTTGTGCTAATAAGTTTCACAGTCTTAATAGTCCTTTCCAATCATTCAGCAGTAAATTTTCAGAATTAAGCTGTTCCCATTCGGTAATAAAGCCTATCACTACTGGGAAAACTGCCAGCAGACAGAAAAAAAGTCTTTTCCCCACTTAGCTGGCTTTCAGACACTTACAAAGTCCCCTTTTGATTCAGATGGATATCTAATGGAGTTTGAGCCAGCTAAGGTATCAATTTGCCAAAATACATGTCTTACTAATTTTACTAATAAATACTACTTCCTTAAAATTGTGACATTCTTTGCTTTATCATTTTTATTCCTAAAGAAAAATCTTGGCATAAACTTCAGTTATTACATATAATTTGATGAGATTTTTAAAAACACTTTTTTCTGTATTTTTTGTTCCCTTTTAATGAGGACCACTGTACAATTGAAATAATTGGGACAAAATGGTTTTTGTGTGTGTATATTACATTCTATTTTTAATACTATTTGGAACAAGCAGATCATTTGTTCTATGACAAAGTATGACTTATTTTACAAATTTATAAATCTTCTGCTTTCATTGTTTTCATTAAATTATAATTATCTATTTCCAAATACCTGTCTCCTATATATTTCCATTACTTGCAAAAAGCAGAGATGGAAATATACTATTGAAAATAAACATTTTTAAGTTGTAGTGCTGTGTTTTGGAAGTATCAATTTTTTCAGTAGGAAATACCTAGAACTATTTTTATATGTACCAATATTTATAGGAGGTATTACTTCAAGTTGTGAGATGAAGTTCATTTCTGGATGGACTGATGAAATTATCAATCATGAAGAAGACTGGCGTATTGGCTTTTAAAGTTTTTTAAAGACTGGGTGATTTTTATAGTATAAACATTTTCCAAGGATTTTGGAGAAGCATGTTTCACCTCCAGGATAGCATAATAAGATATTGGCAGTTGAAAAAAAAAATAGTGACATTATGTTTAAAGAAATCTTTTTCAAAAGCAGAAGCAGGCTTTTCATTTATTAAAATAAAATTTGATATGCAGTTACTTTTTTTTAAGATTTACTTGGAATCAAAGATCTTAATTTAGATATGCTATAGCACCTATATTTATATTAATACTTTTCTTTCAGACTGTTGACTAACTATGTAGGCAATAAAATTAAGGTTTTGGGGTTTTCAAATTTAGGCTTTTGGGTTTTCTGAATCCTATGAAGTCAGTTTTTTTCCTTTAAACACTGAAAACCAGCCATTGCCAAAAATGTGTAAATTTGAATGGTAGTCTGACATGAGTGCAACTGGTTATTGGGTTGATTAATGCAGCAGTGAAAAAATTCACAGATACATTATCACTTAATATTAAAAAACATACCTTTGAGTTCACTTTTTTAAATTGTTTTAAAAATTAAGAATTTATTTTCTAGAGCAGTCCTAGGTTTATGGAAAACTTGAGCAGAAAGTAGAGTTCCCATATATCCGCCCCCGTCCCCTGTTTGCTATATTGATATGTTCAGTCGCTAAGTCATGTCTGACTGTTTGAGACCCACACCAGGCTCCTCTGTCCTTCACTACCTTTTGGAGTTTCCTCACATTAATGCCCATTGAGTCAGTGATGATATCTAACCATCTCATCCTCGGCTGCCCCCTTCTCTTTTTGCCTTCAATCTTTTCCAGCATCAGGAACTTTTCCAGTGAATTGGCTCTTCACATCAGGTGGCCAAAGTATTGGAGCTTCAGCTTTAGCATCAGTCCTTCCAGTGAATATTCAGGGTTGACTTCCTTCAGCTTTGACAGGTTTGATCTCCCTGCTGTCCAAGGGACTCTTAAAAAGAGTCTTCTCCAGCACTACAATTTGAAAACATCAATTCTTTGGTGCTCAGCTTTCATTATGATCCAAGTCTCACATCTGTACATGACTACTGGAAAAACCCCAGCTTTGACTATACGGACCTTTGTAAGTGAAGTTATGTCTCTACTTTTTAATACATTCTCTAGGTTTGTCATAGCTTTCCTTTAAATATTAAAAATGTTTTAAAATGTATATACTTAACAATTGCATAAAATATTGTTTGATGAATCATGTAGTAGTATAATCAATGCTTAGTTTATACAATGATTATTGACTTGGGGGAAAAAATAGCTAACCAAGGAGCAAATCAATCTTTTAGTTGTTAAATGTACTCTTAGGAGGGTTTTCTGAAAGGAGAGTTAAATATAAGCACAGTTTGTGAGTAATTTTAGCGCTGCTCCTAAAGTCCTCACTCTGAACTTCACATTCTACTTAATTATCAGACAGTTGTCCTGTGGTGGTTCTCAAACTTTTCTGCCCATTTTAGAATCACCTAAAGAGATTTTAAAGATCCCAGTCCCAGGCTACACCCCATTACCAATTAAATGGGAATGTCAGAATGTTTGGATTGTGAAAGACAGTCATCAGAAGTGTGTCAAAATTTTCCAATGTGCAGTAGTGTTTGGAAACCACAGTCTTACTGGGGGCCAAATACTGGGGCTTGGTGTTTGCACATGTGTGTTACTGTTTTCAGCACTAATACCAACATTGCAAGGAAGGTTTTATTGTTACTTTGTTTTGAACAGAGAAACAATCTCTAGAATTGAAATCTAGACTGTTTGACTTTAAGGTCAGTGTTCTTTCTATAACTCCATGCTCTTTTTTAAAAAAAATTTTTTTTCTATTTTTATTTGCTATGTTTTCATTGGAATATAATTGCTTCACATAATTTTGTTAGTTTGTTAGTTTTTGCTGTAGTTCTCTTGTTAACATTTCTCAGATGGCAGGTAAGAGTGGACACTATTTTTTCACTCATTAATTCAGTATTTACGGGTACCTATCATTCGAGGTGCTACACATAACAGCAATAAACAAAACAGACCAAGTCTGTGTTCTCATAGAGAACTTGTATTCTAGTTGGAGGACATAGAAAATAAACAAGGAAACCCAGATAATTCTAGCTGCCACAGATACAAAATGGGGCACGTATGAGCTAAAAAGTAACTTGGACGAGAGTATAACAGCATGAGGGAGCTCCTCTCAAAGCAGGCAACATTTGAGCTAAGCCTAAATCATAAGAAGGAAGGGGCCAGCTGTATGAAGTTCTAGGGAGAAGTTTAGGCAAACTGTGGACCACAATAAACTGGAAAATTCTGAAAGCAATGGGAATACCAGACCACCTGACCTGCCTCTTGAGAAACCTATATGCAGGTCAGGAAGCAACAGTTAGAACTGAACATGGAACAACAGACTCGTTCCAAACAGGAAAATGAGTAAGTCAAGGCTGTACATTGTCACCCTGCTTATTTAACTTATATGCAGAGTACATCATGAGAAACGCTGGGCTGGAGGAAGCACAAGCTGGAATCAAGATTGCCGGGAGATATAGCAATAACCTCAGATACGCAGATGACACCACCCTTATGGCAGAAAGTGAAGAAGAACTAAAGAGCCTCTTGATGAAAGTGAAAGAAGACAGTGAAAAAGTTGGCTTAAAGCTCAACATTCAGAAAACTAAGATCATGGCATCTGGTCCCATCACTTCGTGGCAAACAGATAGGGAAAGAGTGGCTGACTTTATTTTTCTGGGCTGCAAAATCACTGCTGATGGTGACTGCAGCCATGAAATTAAAAGATGCTTACTCCTTGGAAGGAAAGTTATGACCAACCTAGACAGCATATTAAAAACCAGAGACATTACTTTGTCAACAAAGGTGAAGGCTGTGGTTTTTCCAGTGGTCATGTATGGATGTGAGAGTTGGACTATAAAGAAAGCTGAGTGCCAAAGAATTGATGCTTTTGAACTGTGGTGTTGGAGAAGACTCTTGAGAGTCCCTTGGACTGCAAGGAGATCCAACCAGTCCATCCTAAAGGAGATCAGTCCTGGGTGTTCGTTGGAAGGACTGATATTGAAGTTGAAACTCCAATACTTTGGCCACCTGATGCGCAGAGCTAACTCATTTGAAAAGACCCTGATGCTGGGAAAGATTGAGGGCAGGAGGAGAAGGGGACGACAGAGGATGAGATGGTTGGATGGCATCACCGACTCAATGGACATGAGTTTGGGTAAACTCTGGGAGTTGGTGATGGACAGGGAGGTGTGGTGTGCTGCAGTTCATGGGGTCGCAAAGAGTTGGACATGACTGAGCAACTGAACTGGACTGAACATCGAGTGCACAAGTCCTGAGGCAAGAATAAGCTAGTGAGGATAATACAGGCAGGAACGTAAGAGGGATGACTAGGGAATTCAGGAGCCTGGATTGAAAAGTAAGATTTCACAGATAGGATCAGATATGGGAGGATTTATAAACCATTGTGAGAAGTCTGAATTTTCTTCCTTCTTTTTCAGTTCAGTCGCTCAGTTGTGTCCAACTCTTTGCGACCCCATGAATCGCAGCACGCCAGGCCTCCCTTTTTCCACATATATGCCTCTATATACTTAGTCTTTTCTTGAGTTAGTGCTGCAGCTCGCAAATCTGACTGCTGCCCCTTCTCTCCTCATTAAAGGTGATCTGTTTCTGTAAAGTGCCGGTCTTGTTCTTTTTCTGAATGTCACCTTCTCTAACTCCCTTACCCTACAGGAAGATCCCCTGGAGAAGATAGGCTACCCACTCCAGGATCCTTGGGTTTCCCTGGTGGCTTAGCTGGTAAAGAATCTGCCTGCAATGTGGGAGATATGGGTTCGATCCCTGCGTTGGGAAGATGCCCTGAAGAAGGGCATGGCAAACCACTCCAGTATTCTGGCCTAGAGAATTCATGGACTATACAGTCCATGGGGTCACAAAGAGTCAGACGCGACTGAGCGACTTTCACTTTTCACTTTTATGGAGGGGTTGGAGGCTATGTCCGAATGACCAATCCCCAGTAAAACCTCTGGAGACTAAGGCTCTGGTGAGGCTCCCCTGATGGCCCCATGCAGTCCCCACACATCTTTGCTGCAGAAGTGAGCACTGTCTACACCTCCCCTGGGAGAAGACAACCAGAAGCTCTGCATGTGGAAGGCTCCAGCATTCTGCCCCCTATATCTCTTCCCTTGGTTAATTTTAATCTGTATTCTTTGTCTACAGTAAACCATTGTTGTTCAGTTGCTAAGTCATGTCTGACATAGGCATCCTTAGGTGTGGTCTGTGAATGCATACCACTGATACCAACTTTACACTGATACCAACTTTACTGCCTTCATGTGTGTATCATTCTGAGTTCCCCAAAAGTCAAAGATTTCTAGTTTCCCTGGTGGCTAAGCAGGTGGTTATGTTATTTACTAAAAGGGAGGGACACAAATGTAAGAAGCAAGTAATATGGAAAAACAATTTACTGATCTTTAAGTGGGTGTTTGAGACCTGGCCATAGGGAAAGTTTAAGAGCCAAGCAGAGGTGTAGTTCAGAGCTTGCCTTGCAGAGACTGGATTTGGAGACCCGGCTGTTGAAGTCACAAGCATTAAGGTTAATACTCTGGAAAGGGATGGTCTGACTTGCAACTCTGTAACACCTGGTTAGTAAGTGTTGCTGAACGATGGTATAGTACCGTTGGGAACCATTGAAGAAGGAATTCATAAGGCCTGGACTCCATCTCAGGCCATCCGTGCTGGTCGTGCGTGGCCACCTCTCCAGTGGACTCTGAACTCTGTGCTTAGCGCCTATGGGAATGACAATGGAAGGATAAGACCCCCTCTGGGCAGGGGAATCTTAAAGATCACATCCTGGTTACTCATTGCCTAAGAGGAAACATACCATAATCACCCCTGTCTCCGGACAGGTTATAAATTTTTTTCCGTATCTATCAGGATGTATCACAGGCTTATCGATTATTAACTGGTTGGAACGTGACCACGGGCTTATTGATTATTAACTGTTTGTAGCTGCGGGCTTATTGATTATTGACTGTTTGAACACATAACACGTGAATGATGGGGTTATTGTAGTTGTATTTACCCTTCCTTTGTTTATGTAAGTCTCAAGGAAATTGGGGTGGTGGGTTTGGACACGTACACATGGGGTATAAAAGATTTTCACCAATGCTGATCGGGGTCCTCAGCTAAGAGGAGACTCTGCCTTGGGCCCGCCGGTGCAATAAACTGCACTCCACTATCTGCATTGCCCTTCTGAGTGAGTTTGTTTCCCGGAGAGTGTGGCTATAACACCATCAACACTTAAGGGCCATATGGAGCAAAGCCATCACTGAAGGAGGCTGACAATAAGAAGCCATAGAGTTTGGAGGATCCCTCAGAATGGTGTGATGCAATGCAAGAGAAGTTCCAACAAAGAAGGTTGTTCAGAGTGCGCTGGAATGAGGTGAAGCAGGAGAGAATTCTGCTTGACCACTTACCCACAGAGGTCTTCCATGACGACACAGGGGACGAGGCATTTTATTTTGAAGAGATGCTGCGCAAACAGGAAAAAATCCCGGTCTCACTGGGCAAGGGCTTTAAGTAGCAGTTAAAATAAATGTTTTCAGCTCTTCTCTGCCTTTAATAAACTCTTACTATATCTGAAAGTTTGGTTGCGACTACCGTTTCAGGATCTGTCTCTTTTCAAGGCCTCTCAGTAATGAGCATTAGAACTCCCTGTTTAGGACGTGCGCGGCCAGCCTTCAGCCTCAGTCCCCCAACCCGGGCGCAAAAGCGCGACGCAACCGCCAGGGGGCGCAAACCTCCGGCCCATCAGCGAGGCTTGGGGCGGGGTCAACTGCGGGGCGGGCCCTGGAGTGACTTCCGGTTTCCGGCGGAGCCCTGGGCGGACCGGTGCAGCAGTCATGGCAGCGGAGGAGAAGGATCCTCTGAGCTATTTCGCGGCTTACGGGAGCAGCAGCTCAGGCTCCTCGGACGAGGATGATAACAGCGAGCCGGAGGAGACAAGTCGTAAGGCCCAAGATCCAGCGAAGTCGGCCGGCGGCTATGGGAACAAGGCGGAGAAGCGGCTGCCTGGACCAGACGAGCTGTTCCGGAGCGTGACTCGCCCGGCCTTTCTTTACAATCCGCTCAACAAACAGATAGACTGGGAGAGGCACGTCGTCAAAGCTCCAGAGGAGGTGAGGTCCCCGACCCCGTTTCTCGATCTTGGTCCCAGCCTCCGCCCCCTTCCTCCTGAGCCCCGTCTTGGGGACCAGCTGTCCGCCCTTCACACTCAGTCACGCCCTGCGGGATGCCGCACCACCCTCTCCCACCTCCAGCCCTGGGGAGCCCGGGCCCCTTTCCCTCAGCCTGGTGGGTGTCATACTGGACCCGCAGCCCCCGCCCCCTTGTGAGGAGACCCAAACCTCCACACTCGGTGCCCTGACCCCGCGCGGCGAGGACTAACGGTGGTGACTCCCCCGCCCCCCTGCTGCAGCTTCTCCCCGAGACCCCTTCCCTTTGACGCCGAAGTGCCTGCGGTGCTGCCTCCAAGACAGTGTCTGCTGCAGCCTCCTGAAGGGGTCAGCCTTGGCGTAGTATCTGAGACTGGATTCTTCTTTGGTAACTAAAAGTTATTAGCTTTATTCGTACAGGGAACCCTTTGGCTTTTCGCTTAACAGTATTGTGATTTTGATTGAAAAATGTGTCTTTAAACCTTAAAAAAAAAAAAAAAGTCAGCCTGAACAGTAAGCGAACGGCAGGGAGGTGCATGTGCCCACATCGATTATAGAAACCTCGGTTCGTCACAGTGCTTCTTAATGTGTTTGCTTAACAGCCTCCAAAGGAATTCAAAATATGGAAGTCAAACTATGTACCACCTCCCGAGACCTACTCTACAGAGAAGAAGCCTCCCCCTCCAGAGCTGGATATGGCAATAAAATGGTCTAACATATATGAGGACAATGGTGATGATGCCCCACAGAATGCTAAGAAAGCTAGGCTTCTGCCAGAAGGGGAGGAGACAGTGGAATCAGGTAAGGAAAGTTAGACTCCAGTGGTAAACCTTTTGATCCCTGTGATGAGTTTTAAAAGAACGAGATATTTAATGAATGAAACTTAAATCTATCAAGTTAAACTGATTATGATGGTCTTTGGATATCTTTTGCTCTGTTTTTGAGAAAGGTCATAAAATATTCAAGATTTAAAGTGAAATCTTTGATATCTCAACCAGTATTATGTGTGATTTATGATGCCTGTTGTTAGAGCAACATGAGTTATTTCATAAACTCTTTGTTGTAATCCCAGTTGGGAAGTGGTGAAGGTTTTACTTTATATTAAAGCAGTTGTGCTTTAGAGCTAAAATTAGTGTCACAAAATGAATTTCTTACCATTAATACATGATTAAAAATAGTAGTAAGATAATGACTTAGTTGTCTTGCCATAGTTCATAATATTGTGATTCCATCTCTTGCTTGGATTTTAAGTGTTAGGTAGTTAGAATAGGAAAAAGGAGTCATAAGTAATCACAGTAATCTCTGCTTCCATACTTTTACCCACTCCACTTTCTGGCCTCACTTGCTTAAAACCCTTCACCAGCAGCAGAGTCAGCCCTCTATGATAGACTACCTTTCTCTCTGCCCTCATTTCACATGGCCCCCTTGTAGTACTTTATGTGCTCACTTGCGTCCAATTCTTTGCAGCCCCATGCACTGTAGCCTGCCAGGCCCCTCTGTCTATGGCATTTTCCAGGTAAAATTACTAGAGCGGGTTGCCATCTCCTAAGATCTTAAAATTCAGCACTGAATAGACCAAGCTATTTAATGGTCCCATACCTTTAATGGTTCCATATATGTCTCACCTTAGTCTGTGGTTAAATATCTGTTCCTCTATACCCTGTGTCACATGCATGTGCATGCTCAGTCACTCTGTCATGTTTGACTCTTTTTCATGTCCAACTCTTTGTAACCTCATGGACTCTAGCCTGCCAGGCTCCTCTGTCCATGGGATTTCTCAGGCAGGAATCTTGGAATGAGTTGCCATTCCCTTCTCCAGGGAATCTTCCCCGCCCAGGGAACCAACCCGAGTCTCCTGTGTCTCCTGCATTGGCAGGTGAATTCTTTACCCACTGACCCACCTGGGATTCCATGGATGGCACTTACAACTTTTTATGTGCTCTTTGTTCTTAAGTCTGTCTCCTTTATAAAAATGAGTTTCTTAAATACCAGGATCCAGGGGTTATTTATGTTTGTATTACTATTTGTAGTACATTTTAAGTATTTAATGGATTATTGGACTAAATATTTTTGACTGTCATTTTTATAGAAGAGTGTGCTGATCACACTGTTAAATAAATTTCTGATCTTCCCATAATACAAGTGCTACTTAGCTCCTTTTACAGCTGTAGAGAATTTTCTTGTGAGAGAAAGGGTAACAAACTGGTAGATGGTCTTTCTCCAGTTTTTGTTTGTTTGCGTTTTTTAAGGAATAGGATATTTATTCAGATCTAAAGTATCTTTTCACAAAATTATTACTTGTTAATTCCAAATGGAAAAAAATAGTAACTTCATTTTGGAGTTACTTCATTGTAGAGAAAGAAGCCTGGAAGACACGATTTTAATCAAGGGATGAAACGGAACATCGTAAGTAATAGGACAAATCAAAACTGAGTGTCACTCGAACACAGCATCACGTTGGTGATATTCCTGTCAAACACAAACACATCCAAATTGAAGGATATTCCACAAAGTAATGAGATGAGTCTTCAAAAGTATCAAGATCATGAAAGTCAAAGAAAGATTAAAAAAACATTTTTGACTAAAGGACCCTAAAGAGATGGGACAGTTAAATGCAGTATACACTCTGAAGTGTATACTCTCTTTCATTTTCCTTTTTTTTTGTTTGTTTTTTTTTACTATAAAGGATATTACTCTCCAGCTTTGATTCTACCTGACTTTTCCATTTCTTTCATGACTTCTGGTGTGAATTAGAAATCACTAGTGAAGGCATATTTTCAGTAAATGGCATCTTTTTGGAGATGCCAAATGAAGTGGACATTTTAAATGCCTCATATCTTATAGTAGTTTTATTTAGTTAATAAAAAGCACTTTTGCATAAATTACCTTTAATCATTACAACCCCTTGTGAAACCATTAGGGAAATGTCAAACGAGAGCTTATGTGACTTGTCCAAGGTCACAAAACTAGACAATACCAAGCTCTAAAATAATACTTTTACATAAGTTTTCTAGTTTATTACTCTTAGCAACCTAGTACAGAGTTAGCACGTTTGTTATTACTCTTTGTAGACAAGAAGACAGTTGCAGCTTAAAGAATTTGCCTAGCTTCACACAAGTAGGAAGAGACAGAATAGGAATCAGATTTTTAAATGGAAATGATGTCTTATTAAACTGGGGTTTAGTCTCTTGATGTTTTCCAAGCCAGGGAGCTTGAGGAGTAGCTGTCCTGTGGGAAGAATTGGCAGTAAGGCCATTAGAGTTGATGTTCAATCCAGGGTGTCAATAGGCTGGTGCTCTTCTATCTTTGTTCCTGTGTGGAAAAGCCTAGGCTTATATACCAGGACTAACAAGTAGAAAGAATTATCTTTTTTTCCAGCTTGCTTTTTAAATTCAGATAGAAGAAAATATGTGTCAGATAGTGCTGCTAGTCCCATGATAATTTCTGACCTTTTGATCATACGATGGCCCTCTACTAGGAAGCGGATGTTGGCGATGTCAAAAAACAAAAGGCTCCCAGTGCTCAGCCAGCTTACAGCTGGACTATGAGATTGAAAGATAATACTGAAATCTTCAGTTCTGACTTTAATGTTGGTTGTTGAGTATAACTGTCCTTTTTCTGTAATAAACACCTTCCTTCTTATAAGTGATTTTTGCCATTTCAGCCTCCTGCACCATGTTAAGGTCGACTCCCATCATCTTCTTTTAGCTTTTTTTAAAATTCGTAAAATATCTTGTATTAGAAGTTCCACACTCTTAAATTATCTCATTTGTTAGATTATCAGATAACTTTGATTTTACTTTTCTTCTCATTTTCTGCCCTTTGGCCTCTTTTGGCAGTTAATTCCTAAGTAGAAGAAGCTGGGAAAAATTCAAAACTCATTACACAGCCTTACTACTTACCAGCACTTGTTTAAAGAATATATAAAGTTAGTTTCTGTTAATAATTTAAACTTGTTTGCTTCAAGTGACGTGACTTCCATATAAAACAACTGCTTCCTTACTAGTGCATCTGCAGTATATAGCACAGAGTAAGAAACTCAGTCAAGTTGATGAGACACTTCAAGTTTTTGTTTTTTTTTTTTTAACTAAGGCAATGCCTTGTTAGATCACTAGATGGCATTAGCTCGTCTGTTCAGCCACTGGTAGGAAGTTATTTTTCTAGCCTCAGTAGTTTGTTTTCCTTGTTATTCAGTAAGTGCACTTGTAGTAAGTGACATACTGAAAGCAGAAGTGTCTCAGGATCGCCTTTTTAGTATGTTAGCAGTGCATTTTCTAGTAGAGTTTAACAGTAATTTCAATTTTTATATTACTAGTGAAAAGAATCTCAAAAGTCAGTCATGGTGATAATGAAAATCAAATTAAAAAACAAAGACCTTGGCTGGTTTGGAAGATGCATTACCTGCTTTGATACTAATTATTGTCCATATCAACAAAGAAAATATTCTGAATATGGTAGTTATCAGAAGGGAATTGAAGGCTTAGGGTTTGTTTTTTGTTTTTTTTAATTTATTTATGTTTGGCTGAGTTGGGTCTTAGTTGCCTCATGCAGAATCTTTTGTTATGGCACTCGGACTCTAGTTGTGGCACATGGGCCCAGTAGTTGCCATGCGAGGACTTAGCTGCTCAAAGGCAGGTGGGATCTTAGTTTCCTGATCCACATCCCTTATCCTGCAAGGCAGATTCTTAACCACTGGACCACCAGGATAAGTCCCAGCCTAAAGTTGTAAGTTTATTTTTCCCATAATGAGTTTGTGATCTGAAAAACAAATGAACAAACAAAACAGAAGCAGACTCCTTGATAAAGAGAACAAACTGGTAGTTGCCAGTTGCCTCTGGTAGTTGCCAGAGGGAAGGAGTTAAGGGGACAGGTGAAATATGTGAGCGGGATTAAGAGGTACAGACTTACAGCTATAAAATAAGTAAAGCACAGCGGTGTAATGTACAGCATAGGGGATATAGTCAATAATATTGTAATAACTCTGTACATTGACAGGTGATAGCTAGACTTATTGTGATCATTTCATAATATATAAAAATATCAAATCACTATGTTGTACACCTGAAACTAATGTTAGTGTCGATTATAATCCAATTTAAAAAAAAGAGTAGTGACAGAACTCCTCAGTCTCCATCAGAAGAATATCAAAAAATAACATGTAAAAATGACTGTGAAGTCATTTTGTAAATGTGAAGTGTTGAGTAATAACAATGACATTGGCGTTGTTCTCTTGACTGTTAATAATAAAAGGGAAGTTGAAAAAAAAAGTCTGTGTTCTATATCAGTTGGCTTCCCAGATTTTTTAATATGAAGTCCCCTTTCAGCATCAAAACATTTTTAACAGGCTACCACATGGGTAGTTATTGAACTTCGAGTATCTCTTGATTGAGAAGTAAAGTACAAAGAATTCAATGATGTGCTTAAAATAAATTTGCACTTTATAAATCATAACATCTCCTACGTGTAATTTATTCCATCTGTGTGGAGTTCTTAAAATAATGCCACACGTTTGTTCAGGGATGGGAATTAACAGCTGCTCTGTGCTACCCTGTATTTTGTTGAAATGTGTAGCTGGATTGTTTTAATTGAATAAAAGGGCCCACTGTTCGAGATTTTACAATATTTTTATTTATTAGAAATTTTCTGTGACTACAGATACTAATAACATTTTCAAAAAGTGTAAAGGACGTGGTTTTAATTTGAGGTTCTTCTCCCCTCCCCTCTCCCAATTCTCCATAATATGAAGGGGGGGGAAGAAGCCTGTTTTTGTCTTGCCATTGGAATATTCTGACCCTCCTGGGAATGGGGGAGAAAGTAGAACTACCTACATAGGACAAAATTGAAAATACAGTTTCAGTGAAACATCTACCTGTGAGTGCTTTTTTAACTTCAAAAAGTAAGTGTGGGGGTGGGGATGGGGAGATGAAATAGGGAGGGGAGTTGTTTGTGGGGGAGAGAAGGCAGATTAGAAGGGAAAAACTACCAGATAGTCACTTAAATAATGTCGTGGTTAAATTGACATCTTCTTTTGTAAAAAAAGAACAGAAAATATCCCATTCTTAACATGTAGATTATGTATTTAAATAGTCACCATGTATATACTGTAGAATATTTGAGAATAGCTTTATCAGAACAAATTTGATTTTCTTATTGTCAGCTGCCTTTAAGTTTTTTTTTATTGGAAAACTGAAAGAAACATTAGTTGAGGATGATGATTTTGGTATAGAGTCAATGAAATTTTAATGCTTAATATTTTTTTAAAGTTACTGATTGAAACTCTTCCTTTCCTATTTAAAGATGATGAAAAAGATGAGCATACTTCTAAAAAGCGCAAAATAGAACTGGGAGAACCAACAAAGAAGAAAAAATAGACAAGAATGACAAGAATCTTTGGACTGCAAAACTTGTTGAAATGGGTCTTTTTGGCAAATTAAGTTGATACTGTAAATTATTATGAAACAACATCTCCATGGAAATATATGTTAATTAACTAATGAGTATTCCTGCCAGAACTTTCCACTATAGAATTCATTTTTTATTTAAAAATATGTATTTAAAACTGAAATGGTGACTTGTGATTGTGTAATTGACAATGCTTGGAAGCATTCTTGCTACCGCAGAATTGGTGACATGCTTTGAGTTTCATCCCAAGTTGACATGCCAATGTTCTATGAACCTTTTATAAAGGAGTATATTTTTAAAGTAAATATATTGTAATGTACTGTGAACTTGTAGGGTGCTTTTCAACAGTGTTTGTACAGTGTAAATAGATCATGGAAATAAATTTACCGATATTACTGCATAATATTAACATTTGAAAATCTGTGACAAGTACCCTCCTTGCCATGTGACCTTCTGATAGTGGATATTTCCATTTTGGAAGTGCCTCCCGTGTTCAGGGTGCTTTGTGCATGTATTATCTCTGATCTGCAGCCTAATAAAGCAGGTATTAGTAGCCTCATTTTATAATAGAGATTAATTTATCCAAGGTTACATAGCTAGTGAACAGTGGATTTGGGATTTAACTCAGGACACTTGAACTCTGGAAATCACACTAAACCACATATCTGGCAATCTGCATTTAGTCATCTCTTAGGAACTGCAGTTACCATGTTTTCCAGGTACTCTTCTGTGGTAATCAGGGGAGATCTCCTCTCCTGATTATATTACTGCACTTATCACATACATCTTATGTTATGATCTTTTGTTAATTTGCCTCTTAAATAGTAAGCTTGCCAGAGATAAGGATCTTCTACCAGTTGCTAGATGTAGCAAATGAAATTATAGGACAATCAGTTGAATTTGAATTTTAAATAAACAACAAATGATGTTCTAGTATATGTGATATTTGGGACATAATTATACTAAAAATTTGTTTATCTGAAATTCAAATATAACAGCATCTTCTATTTTATCTGGTAACCCTACTTCCATGTGTTTTCTTTATGCAGCTCCTATTTTAATGCTTTGCATATGATAAAATCAACAAGGGGTATTTAGGGAGATGATAATCTTAGATTTGACTTACACAGTCCAAAATACAGTGCAGTTGTTTATAACGTTTTTGAAACATGAAAAGTTGTGTACTCATCAGTCTTTCCATGATTCTTATGCCTTTAAGAGATAGGAGTTATAGGACTTTATTGAGTTTTTTAAAATCCCCAATCTGAATATTTTCCCCCATACTGAAAACCCAACATTCAAAAAACTATAAAATTTGTTGAGAGCATAGATCAAGTAGATTAAAGTTTGTAAAAGTCGTTAAAAGGATGCTAGTCATAGTGTTTTGTGAATTGAGGAAGGGACATGAGTGTGATAGCTTCCAGAGTATCTTAAACTGAAAAATCCAATTCTATGGCTGCTTATTCTCCTGGTTTATAACTATCTGAATTCCAAAGTTGAAGTAATTGATACAGCATGAAACCTTTTGCTTAAAGTTGAAGTCTTTGTGCGTGAATAATTAGGAGGGCAATGGTATCATATAACAGGGAGTGACATCAACTGGTAAAACGTGAGTCCCATATGACAAATGGGAATTACAAGGTTGTGATTCCCAAGTCTGGAAAAATCTATAGTCAGAACTCATGTATTGATGGAACATATATCTCAGAAAGTATTGAAATAAAGCATTTAAAAAACTAACATGAACACAAACTACAGAAAAATGCCCACCAAGCCAGTGTCTGAAAATCTTTTTTTTTTTTTTCTGAAAATCTTTTTTAACCTCTTTTTATCATTGATTGTTTCAACTCCTAACTTCCATCAGTCAGTTTTTGATGGAGAACAAAGGATCACTAGATCAGTCCCTAGTGGTTCTTTGAGCTTCCTTTCCAGAAGGTAGCAGAATGGGGGAGGTGAGTGTTGTAACATTTTATCTACAGGACAAGTAGTTACTACACTTGTGAGATTATTAAGCAACTGATGGCAGATGTGCACCTATGTGAAAGTGAAAAACATGAAAGTGTTAGTTGCTCTGTCGAGTCCGACTGTTTGGGACCCCATGGACTGTAGCCCGCCAGGCTCCTGTGTCCATGGGATCCTCCAGGCAAGAATACTGGGGTGGGCAGCCATTCCCTTCTCCAGGGCATCTTCCCGACCCAGCCTGCAGTGCAGGCTGATTCTTTACCATTTGAGCCACTAGGGTGCACCTATGTGAGTACAGGTCAAACCAGTTTTTGTTTTTGTTTTTTTATTATTTTTTTAATTGGAGGATAATTGCTTTGCAACGTTGTGTTGGTTTCTGCCCTACATGAATCAGCTGTAAGTATGCATATATCTCCTCCCTCTCTAGCCTCCCTCCCACCCCACCCCATCTCGCCCTCTAGGGCATTGTAGAGCACCAGGCTGAGGTCCTTGTGTTATTCAGCAGCTTCCCGTTCGTTATTTTACACATGGTAATATATATATTATGGAGATTTCTTTTAAAAAAAAAAAGCTAGGAATTAAACTACCATGTGACCTAGCAACCCCACTACTGGGCATATATCCTGAGAAAACCATAATTCAAAATGACATATGAACCTCAGTGTTCATCGCAGTGCTATTTATAATAGCCAGGACATGGAAGCAACCCATATGTTCTTACAGATGAATGGATAAAGAAGTAGTACGTATATATAATGGAATATCAACCATAAAAACAAACCAGTTTTAGGAATGGGAAAGAATTTAGGAAGAAGGGGGCTAAATATTGATATTTTAAAGCAGTCTGACTCAGCAATTTATGGTATCTCAGGTTTCTTTTCAAAATACAGACAAGTAACTGAAGGAGAAAGGAACTTGCTGATGGATTGCTTCACCTGTAGAAAAAATCCTGGTTGGAAAATTGACTTTTCACTTCCCTCTCTAAATCTACCACCACATCAGAGAGTAGATTTTTTTTTTCCCCTTTTTTTTCCCCCTTCAGAAATGCCCTGGGGACATGTTTAAGAGTCCATGTGGGTAAAGTAGATAAGGAGCTGTTTAGTTCAGGTAGTGAACACCCAGTGGAGAAGGATCTAAAAATCCATGAAGATTAGGAAAATCCTTTATTCAAGTTGCTTCTGTTTTAGAAGTAAAGTCACTTGATGTTTCTGATTGTTTCCTCATCTTTAACATGAATTTAACATGAATAAGTTAAGTTACATCAGGCATGGACTTCTTTTGGCCAAAGAAGGAATTTTGAGAAAAGAACTAAGCTTTTGTGGGCCATATTTTAAAATTCAAAGTGAAAATAATTTTACAGAGTTTTATGAAAAACATTCTAGCTGGAATCAAAGATCATTACTGAGGAAAATGACCCTTCTTTTTAGCCATTAAAATATTAACATAACTTGGACTTGCTTCTAATCTTAACCCTTAATGCTGTGTAGGGCTTTTGAATTCACAAAGTTCAATCATATAGTAGTATTTTATTTGCCAAAAACCTAATGGAGTAGGTTTTATGAATTCCAAATTAGAGAATGAAAGGCCCAGTAAGATGAAGCAATATACCCATAAATGCACCAGAAGTTAGCTTCAGAGCTCAGGCAAGAAGCTGCATCCCATTTCATGCAAAATTTATGGAGTAACTATGGTGCAAGGCATTATAAGAATAAAGGACTCATCTTCATTTTGGATGAAATCTCCTCTCGGCCATGGAGAGGACAGATACGTGGGATGCAAGTCAAGTCAGAAAGGCTGGTTGCTGTAGTCCAAATAGTGACAAGTGTCTGAGTGAACTAAGGCATTGGAGAAATTTGAGAAACTTATAGTGCTTAGTTGGATATAAAGACTGAGGTTTCCTTTTATTGTAAACTATATACTTTTAATTTAAATGTAAAGGTTAGCAATGCAGGTTTAGATATGACCTACATATAAAACATGTTGCCATACAATTCAGTTAGAAACAAAGACCCACTGAGATGTTTGAAAAATGTAATTATTTTCATAGGTACCTGAATTAACTCAGCAACTATGAAAAGTTAAAAGCTTTGACTAATTTAAATCCACACTGGGCTTTAAAATGTATCATTTGTGATATTTTGGATTTTAGAGTTTTATATCCACAGTGAACTGCATTCACCCCTCTATTATCACTTAATATAGAAGTTCAGATATTCCTGCAAAAAGGTGTTACATTCCCAGCAAGTGTTCTGAACTTTGCATTATATTCTAAAGTTTTCTCTCTTCATCTCCCTCCCCACAGTTAGTTTTCCCAATTTAAGGTGTTGTATTTTAATTTTAATGAGAGAAAAAAAAAAAGAGATACCAAGAAGCATTTGTATGTGCAGAGGAGGAATTTTGTCTGTTTTGTTCATTAACTAGAACTGTACCAGCACATAGTAGGCACTCAATATATCAATATAACTTCAAAGTGTTGATGGTAAGAAGAGGAATTCCTCATTCAGGCTTAAGGGTGGTCCTCTTTTTAATTTTTTTGATGAAACTGCACCCTTTCTTTTTTAAATTTATTTTTAATTGGAGGATAATTGCTTTACAGTATTGTGTTGGTTTCTGCCATACATCAACATGAATCAGCCATAGGTATACCTATGTCCCCTCCCTCCTGAGCCTTCCTCCCTCCTCCCACCCCATCCCACCCCGCTAGGTTGTCACAGAGCACCGTGGTTGAGCTCCCTGCATCACACAGCAAATTTTAGGGGTGATCCTCTTGAGGCTTGTGTTTTCGGTCATATGAGCCAAAAAATCTTGAGAATTTAAACCAGTTTAAGTTTTGTGTCATTTTCAGTCAAAAACATCCTAATTGATGTGAAACTCTTTTTACTCCTCTGATTTCTCCTAAGGGCTCATGTTCTCCTGATTCTCTTTATTTCTTCTCTCTGGCTCCCTTTCTTCCAGCTGCCCTCAGATACCAGTGTACCCTACAGTTTTCTCTTCTTTACACTGGTTCTTGACAATGTCAGCCAAGTTCATGTCTACCCAAAATTAGTAACACTCTAATGGTTTCCTGCACAGTTTCATGCATGCAATTGTACACTTCTGCTTGGGTCTCAAAGGCCCCTCATACACTGTACGTCCAAAACCCAACATATTGAGTCAAAACCCACACCACCTCCTATAATTCATTTCTGGTTAATGGCATCACCATCAACCCAGAAATCTGTCCTCTGACTTACTTCCCATCACATGGATGTGGTCAGCAAATACTGAAGGTTCTTTCCCCTCATTCTCTTAATCCAGCTCTACTAAATCATTTACAGTCCCCCAGATACCCTCTTCATCATTCTGTACCTTCACTTGTACCATCTGCCTGGCCTGGCCCTTCTCTATCTACTTAGCAAACCCCCCTCTTTCCCTCCAAGAAGCCGTTCAATTATTCCTTCCTTTATTCACCTTTTCCTATTTATCCTTATATCTGGACCTGTATGTTGTTTTTCCCCATGCTCAGTACTAAACAAATAGCCAACGTTTACTGAGTATTTATTATGTGCCAGGTATTGTTCCCGTTGTTTTCCATGTATTAGTAACTCATTTAATTTGAGGAGGTAGGTGCTATTATTAGCCCTACTTTTCAGGGGAGAGAACCGACATACAGAGAGGTTAGGTGATTTGCTCACGGTGGGAGAGCTGGGAAAGGCAGGCAGTCTGGCTCCAGGCCCTTGCTCACTGCACTGGAGTCAATAGATGGATTGGTGTGTATTTGAGTCAAAGAATGTCTTAGCCCTAGAAGGCACTCAGAATACAAATACTTGGAAAATTAATGAAACTAACCAGAAGCCCAGCATTTGTTTAATACACCAGGAACATCTTTCAGATGGATCAGATAAATGTAAAAGGAAAGTCAATGCATGAATGTTTTAGGAAGATTGATGTATAATTCAATAATTTGGAAGCTTATTTAGCACATGAATGAATAAAAGTTGCTCAACCGTGTCTGACTCTCTGCAACCCCATGGTCTCTCCATGGAATTCTCCAGGCATGAATACTGGAGTGAGTTGCCATTCCCTTCTCCAGGGGATCTTCACGACCCTGGGATCAAACCTGGTCTCCTGCATTGCGGCAGATTCTTTACCATCTGAGCTACAGTCACTCACTTATCACATAGTTGGGGTATTTTTAACTGACAGTCTTAAAGTAATAGGGCTGAGAATAAATACCTCTTCCTCCAAAAAGATATTTTAGCTTTTCAGTTGCTTTTCAAAGTCTACTTTTTTCTTTTTTTTTTAAGCAAAGCCAGATAGATAGCTTTAAACCACATATTTTGCTTCAAATTTCATTGGCTTTTCTCTAGCATTTCAAATTATGGCTTGAGTTTAGAGTCAAAGCACCAGGGCATAGGAAGGCCTCCCCTGGTACAGCCTTCCCAGAACTTAGGAATGCCTCCTCTGTGATCTTACCACTCTTTTCTCGGCTCACAAGCAAGCCCACGAAATGAGAGGTTTATAGGCTGGATTTGAAAAGTCATTTCCTGTGCGTCTGTAGTATTTTGGTACCCAGGATCTGAAACTCTTATTCCTTTCCCTGTGTTTACCATTTTCTGAAAAAGGAGAAGAAATGGAGGATTTGGTGCATATCATTGAAGTAAAAGTGCACCTCTATTCCTGGCATAATTACCTGTCTCCATTTCTAAATAGGACCAAAATTCTAGCAACCTTTTCCAGCTGACTGTGGAGTTTAAATTTAGAATTCCTGAGAAAAACTGCATTGAAATAACACTCACTTCAACTAAGGAGGTGACTTGTCTGCCAGCAAAGCTATAGGCAAGCCGACTCAGAAATCACTCGCGCTCGCCAGAAGACTTTAAGACCCTGTTGCTGGTTTTTGCTAGTTTTCAATCTGGAGAAACAGCCATGCGCACACACACAGAATCAATAAAACCTCTCTCTCTCTGTTTTTTTAAATTGGAATATGATTGCCTTACAATGTTGTATTAGTTTCTGCTTTACAACAAGTGAATCAGCTGTATGTATACATACATCCCCTTCCTCTTAAGCCTCCTTGCCATCTCCTCTCCCCACCCTTCCCAGCCCTCCAGGTCATCACAGAGCAGCTTCCCACTAGTCTATTTCACACATGGTGGTGTATGTATATGTCAGTGCTACTATCCCAATTCGTCCCCTCTTCCCCCTTCTGTGTCCACATGTCCATTCTCTATATCTGTGTCTCTATTTCTGCTCTGCAAATAGGTTCATCTGTACCATTTTTTTAGATTTCATACATACATGTTTTCTTTTTCCCATATTCTGCCTTCAGGCCTTCCCCTCCAGTCCTCTCTTAACTATAAAAAGTAGCCTAAAACTCTGAACAGTAAAATTTCTTCCATAACATCTGGAATCCGTATGTCAAATCTGTCAAGGCATAAACTTTTCTTTTTTTTTTCTTTTAATTTAGGCTTAATTATTTGAGGCCCTGCCTCCCTCCATACCAAACTAATTAGAGCAATTATCTGAGCCATCCAGGGCTGCAGATCTGTTAAAGCCTGTTATTGAGGCTAACAAATGAGAGGGTTAATTTCTCTAGACTGCTCCATAGTTGGTGAAGAAAGATAATAAGCCCTTACATTTGTTGGGTGATTGTGAATTTTCAAGGTCTTTTTTCTCTAACACCAAGCTGCCACCTGGGAGAAGAGCTTACTTAGGGGGTTTGCAGACTATCTGGATGTAAGTGACTTAATTGTGAACTGAAGCACTTGGAAGTCACCACTGCAGCATGAAGAAGGTTCCCCCAAACCTGGCTGCTTCAACTGTACAAAAAAGATTCTGGAGCTTTATTAAAGAAATAGGTTTGCCAGTTAGAGTTCCTAATTTAATCTTTTGCCCTGGAGTTTTTTTAAATCACATAGCCAAATGTTAACTTTTTTTCTTTTTAAGCCCAGGAGAATTGTTGAAGGAGGACTAGATTTTCTTAGCATTTACCATGATTTCAACTAATTTTTCCAACTGGGGTTTGTGAAAATGTGATAAACAATGATGGAGAACAGATATTTTTGTTGTTGTTGTTAGTGTTCTAAGAGAAATTACAACTTTATTGCACTAACTTTTGAGAATGTGTTGTTCATGTAAAAGAGTAAATTGGAGAATCAATTTTCAATTTCCTCACTTAGGTGCCAAAAGTAAGAGAAAAAGTCCATGTGTTTCAGAAGCACAGAAAACAACACTTTTAAACTTTTTTTTTACTACAAAGAAATAGTAGTTTTTTTTTAGTTTTTTAAAGGACAGGAACAATATTTACACCCAAAATATAGCAATAATTAATTTTTCATATTGTTTTATTTCATTGTCATAACATTCAAGTTAGATACAATTTTTTATAACAGTAATATTTATTAAAATTTTTTCTGATTATAAAAATGGTACATACATATTATAGAAGATCTGGAAAAAACAAAGATAAAATAGAAATCACTTTTGGCAGAGAAATACACTGTTAACATTTTAATATACAGTATTTTCTTAGAGATTTTTTTCCTATCTATATGTGTACATGGTCTTAACAATATAGATATCCCATATTTCACTTAACATTGAACATTATCAATTCCACTAAGAATTCTTTAAGGACCTAATTTTAGAAATGTTATTTATTTTTATTTATTTTGTTATAAATATTTCCATATTTTTCACCACTATAAATAACCCTAAGATGAAGATCTTTGTAATTAAGTATTTGGTGTAGTATTTGATTATAGAATTACTTTTGTGAGTAAGAACTCCATACAAGTCATATGCAAGTTCATCCAGTTTGAATTAATGCTCCCAGCCTCTTGAGACCATATTTTAAAAAGTATTTTACAAATTTTTGTACATCTTCTTGAAAGTCCTAGATGTTAAAACCCTAGTGAGAAACCAGCTTTTTATAGTAGCAATTTGGCATTTCTAATATATCCTCTTTTTAGGTGCACTGAAAAACCATGTTTCCTTTTAGACTGCCCCAAAAAGCTACTCACCAGTGCTCAGACTGAGAACCTGGTTATTTTGCCTCCAGCAAAAGGAATCTGTGGCCACATGAGCTAAAGACAAATTTGGAGGTGAAAAGAGGCCTGAGGGGAAAAAATAAAGCAGATTTGGCTTTTCTCCCCCTCTTCTACATTATTGACAATATTAATGCAGATCAGGAAGCAACAGTCAGAACTGGACATGGAACAACAGATTGGTTCCAAATAGGAAAAGGAGTAAGTCAAGGTTGTATATTGTCACCCTGATTATATAACTTATATGCATCATGAGAAAAGCTGGGCTGGATGAAGCACAAGCTGAAATCAAGATTACCGGGAGAAATATCAATAGCCTCAGATATGCAGATGACACCACCCTTATGGTGGTAAGTGAAGAAGAACTAAAGAGCCTCTTGATGAAAGTGAAAGAGGAGAGTGAAAAAGTTGGCTTAAAGCTCAACATTCAGAAAACTAAGATCATGGCATCTGGTCTCATCACTTCATGGCAAATAGTTGGGGAAACAGTGGAAACAGTGGCTGACTTTATTTTGGAGGGTTCCAAAATCCCTGCACATGGTGATTGCAGCCATGAAATTAAAAGACGCTTACTCCTTGGAAGGAAAGCTATGGCCAACCTAGACAGCATATTAAAAAGCAGAGACATTACTTTGCCAACAAAGGTCCGTCTAGTCAAGGCTATGGTTTTTCCAGTGGTCACGTATGGATGTGAGAGTTGGACTATAAAGAAAGCTGAGCGCAGAAGAATTGATGCTTTTGAACTGCCGTGTTGGAGAAGACTCTTGAGAGTCCCTTGGACTGCAAGGAGATCCAACCAGTCCATCCTAAAGGGGGTCAGGTCTGGGTGTTCATTGGAAGGACTGATGTTGAAGCTGAAACTCCAGTATTTTGGCCACCTGATGCGAAGAGCTTTGAAAAGACCCTGATGCTGGGAAAGATTGGGGGCAGGAGGAGAAGGGAATGACAGAGGATGAGATGGTTGGATGGCATCACCGACTCAATGGACATGGGTTTGGGTGGACTCCGGGAGTTGGTGATGGACAGGGAAGCCTGGTGTGCTGCGGTTTGCCGGGTCGCAAAGAGTCAGAGATGACTGAGCGACTGAACTGAACTGAACTGAACTGAATGCAATTAACAGAGGAAAACTTTAGGTGGAGCCAAAAGCTACTGAAGCTACCCTCTACTTTCAGGCAGGCCAAGCCGGTTGGATTCCCCACAGCAGCGGGCTTGCCCCACTGCAGCAGGCAGCCAGCTAAGAGAGAGTGCCAAGGAACACCTTCTTCCAAAAAAAGGACAGAAGGAAAATGCCTTCTTATCGTGACTTGTGGAATTGGGGAAATTCCACAATGGGAACTCCCAGTATAGCTTTACCAGAGGGTTAAACAGCAGCCTCCCTAGAGAGGAGCTCCCTGGGAGAAGTAACATTATACTACCCCTCACCCTGTCACTTAATCACACTTACATTGTTCCCTCACTGCTGGGCGTTTTATCTTCCTAACTGGATTAGGGGCTGCTGCAGAGCCCTGGACAGAGGAGCCCCATGGGTCGCAAGCCCCATACCACTGAACAACTAAGGACAGAGGCAGAGCCAGAAGGGCCTTACATTTCTTGTGGGACAAATTCAGAGACCTGGCACAAAGCAATAAAGTTAGAAATTGTTCAATAATTGAATGAAAAACTAATTCTCAGTGTGCATGTTTGTGCTCAGTCATTCAGTCGTGTCAGACTCTTTGTGACCCCATGGACTATAGCCCGATAGCCTTCTCTGTCCATAGGATTATCCAGGCAAGAATACTGGAGTGGGTTGCCATTCCTGCCTCCAGGGGATCTTCCCCACCTAGGGATCGAACTCCTGTCTCCTGCGTTGTCTCCAGAGAATTCTTTACCCCTGAGCTACCTGGGATGTGGTAACTCTTAGCATCTCAGCATGTCAGCGCAAGTAAGTTTTCAGGGCTTTTCCTGCCAGCCTATTTTCTTTGGGGGACTGAGCAAATCAGCCCAAGGAAGAGAGGACTGTTAAGGAGCAGTTTACCAAGGTCCTCATTTCCTTGGGCTGGCCCTGAAGGAAGTTCGCCAAGTCCGCATTCTGATTCCTGTACCTCAGTTAATCCAAGTATTAGCAACTTTCAATTAACAGAGATCCTCACCCTCACTTCCTCAATTTTTAGAATAAAAGATTTTAAGAAAATAATAGCAACTTTTTATTTTAAAAAACAACTAAAACTGCTTTTCAGAGTTGCCCGTTGACAGGGTATAATAAATACAGCCCAACCTCCTAAACTTTCTCCATTCAGGAAGTGTATTCCGAGAAAAGTACTTGCCTGTGCTCTGGGGAAAAAAAAAAAAAAGCACTCCATTGAGACTGACACTGAACCTCACAGTTACAAAGCCTCTGAGGAGCCACCCAGTGAGGAAGGCTCTTCACCTTCTTGGCCTGAGTGTCTCAGACTTATCTGAGCACAGACCTCTTTTGAGGACAGTTGGTGAATCTTGTGGAATGGACTTGAAGAGGTGCTGTCCTCCACTGTGTGGAATGACGATACTCTTCTGGGTTTACACTGGTGAGGGGGTCCAACAGGGGCTGGGGGAAGGAGGGCTGATCATTGATTGTTCATGGGGTCAGCTGCTTCGGTAGAGTCTATTTCTAAATTAATTTTCAAAACATTTGTTGAGTCAAAAAGATAGTTTTATGATAAATGCAAATTAATACTATTAGGAGATAGTATTTCTCACCAATCGGATTGGAAAAATTCCACTTGACAAACACTCTGTTAGTAAGGCTACAGAGGCACAGCATGCTCATACAACACAGGTAATAGGGTAAAGTAATACAAAATCCATCAAGATAAAATTGGCAAAATCTATAGAAATTACAAATATATTACAGATTAACCCTACAATTGCACTTCTGGAAATGATCCTGTGGATGTACCAATACATATGCAATATGATATACATATATATGTATATAATGTATAATATGTACTGGAGAAGGAAATGGCAACCCACTCCAGTATTCTTGCCTGAAGAAGTCCATGGACAGAGGAACCTGGCAGGATTCAGGGTTGCAAAGAATTGGACACTACTGAGGATATACATGATATTTATTGAAACATTGTTTATAATAGCAAAATATTGAAGTAAATCAATGTCACATGGAACTGGTTAAATAACTATAGCTTATCCACTCAGTGGAATAGTATGCAGTAGGGGAAAATGAGTAAGGTAAAGAAGCTGTCTGTACAGACATGGAAAGATATCCAGGACATACTATAAATTTTGAGAAAAGAAAGTTGCATAAGGCATATATACTATGCTACTTTTTACTTTTTGTGTAAGAAAGGGAAGGATAAAAATATATATTCACCAAACAATGGAATATCACTCAGTGCTAAAAAGAAATGAGCCATGAAAAGACATGTGCATATTACTAGATGAAAGAAGCCAATCTGAAAACACTGTATGGTATATCATTCCAACTATATGACATTCTGGAAAAGGCAGAACTATGGGAACTTATAATAAAAAGATCAGAGGTTGTCAGGAATTGGGTTGAATGGAAAGGATGAATAGAGCACAAAGGATTTTTAGGGAAGTGAAAATACTTTGTATGATACTATAATACTGGATACATGTCATTTCACATTTGTCCAAACCCATAGTACGTACAACAGCAATAGTGAACTGTAACTATGAACAGTAATTATGATGTGTCAGCGTAGGCGCATCGGTTGTTACTAATGCACCCCTCTGGTGGGGGATGTTGATAATCGGGGAGGCTATGCATATGGAGGGGTAGGGGATTCACGAGAAATCTATTTACCTTTTTCTTGATTTTATTGTGAACCTAAGACTTCTGTTAAAAAAAAAAGTCTTAAAAAGAGTACATATTCAAATTTACCTGTGTTAGTATAATGTAATACTAATACCAATCCTGTAAAGTAGTCACCTATGAGAGGGCAGGAAAAGTTCCAGGGTAGACAGTGACAATGTTGAACTTTACCTGAGCCCCATGCTCCAGTAAAAGTGAAGGTTAAGACATCTCCAGCAAAGGACTGCCCTGCTGTCTGAGACTATCTTCATCCTCCCTTAGAACACCCATAAGACTCCTGGGGATGACTCCTTGCTTACCTGCCATCTTCCTGTTCTTTGAGACATTCATTAGTAATGAACATTCTCTCTATTATAGTAGCCAGACTAAAATCTCTTACTTATCTGCTGCATTTTCACAACAAGCAAGAAGACAGAGGTGGAGGAGTTCTCTGGGTAAATCTTTTTTCATCATTTAAATTTTCAACATGACTGCATCATCTACTTTTAAATTTCATTTAAAATACAAAACAAGAAAAAGATATTTCTGGTGAATGAATGGCTCATTTGAGAGTCCCATTAACCAGACTATCTCAGTCCCAGCATCCCAGTTAATTACTTCAGGATAGACGCATGTTCCACTTTTGAATCTTTTCTACTGCCTGATGAAGTGCTAGCTCGAAGACCTTTTCCTCCCTCATAAGTACACTTGTAATGACGGTAGTAGAGAGAAAGGAGAAAGCAGTAAAAAGCAGGAAGCAGTTTTGTCCTCCAAAGTGTATTTTTTAATGCCTGGCTAATCAAATTCCCTACTTGGAGCCCATAGTATCTCCTCCCACTGTGAAACAATGGAATGTTATTTTCTCTTCTCTTCCTCCTCGTGTCACTGCCGTGGGTCTGGGTCTTATCTTTACCTGCCAGTTGTCATTAATGTGTTGGAGGCCGGAGCCTCCCTGTACCTCGTGCATGCGCACTCCCCATCTCTGCTGGCTGGAGCTGGGATGCAGTGCCTGGCTTTGCTGACAAGCCCTGGAGTGACCACAGGAGTGGGAAGGAACCTGGGTCCCTGAGTGACGGTGAGGAGCAAAGCTGTCCTGAAGGCCTGCACATTCACACTGGGGCTGTTACATGAGAGAAAAAGAAACTTCCTTCTTAAGCCACTGTGTGGCTTAACCTTATCCTAACAAACACAGTTTCTTTTCAAGAAAATCAAAGTGCTGTACTCAATGATCTGTAAGAAGCTTCCCAGTGCTAACTGATGTGAGTCAAAGCCTGATTTTGCTGCTTTAAGAGTTATAGCGACTTTGAAGTGCAGCTACATTTAGAGAGCATAGAGCTGGGCACAGCTGTGGTACATGTGCTACTCCGTGGCCAAACGGATAAGACCTGGACTTTGGGTCCAGGCCCCATAGCTTCAGTTCCTGGCCCTGCTCCTCACCACCTGTGACCTTGGGTGAATTGCTTAAGCTGTCTGAACCTTACTTCCTTGTCTATAAAATTCTGATAATACTAGGAACTCTTTCACAAAGTCAGATAATCTAGGAGGAGTTCTTGACTAACAATAAATGCTCAATAAATGGTAGTTTTTAATCATTGTTATTGTTTTTATGACCTTTGTAAAGAATATAACCCACAACTGTAATACTATTTGTGGGAACAAATTTTATCCACATTCTGATTATATGCTTTATGTCATCACTTTAAAGAAAGAACAGACAAAAAACATCACAATAGATTGAAATCCCTGTGAAGGGTGAGGGATTGGATGTGAGAGAAACATCTACCCTTTGTCCTATGTGGGTCTCCTCTTTCCTGGGACTCCTGGAGGGCTGTACTTCCTAGCCCTCTTGCAGTTAGGGCCTTATGACTGCCTCTTATCAAGGGACAGTGAGTCAAAGAAATGCAACATATTTCAGAGTCAACACAAACTCTCTCTGGTCTCTCTTCCTGTAAAGCCCCTGATTGATGTGACAGCGTATACAATGATGCAACCCCCACTGACCTAGATCTCTGAGTAATTACGTAGCCTAAGTCCACTTTTCACCCTCAACCTTCCACTGCTCACATTGGACACAAGGAATGAGAATGAACCTTCTAGTCCTGACATTGAATACACTATCATATTACCTATCCTCTTCTCATATAACGAGAAAGTTGCCATAATATTCAAAATACTAGAGATTTTGAACTGAATTAAGAGTAATGACCAAGCAATGACGTGATATCCAAAATGCTGAATACTTTGAACTGAACTGAAAGATCAAAGTGCCCGCCATCTGTCTACTGGAATAGGCTGTTGCTTGAAATGTCTGTGACAAAAATTCCTAAAGATGATTTAAAACATAGAAATTTTAATTATTTCATTAACAAACACATAGAGATAAAATGTTTCCAGGACTGATTAATAAGGAGATTCTATGATTAGAGCCCCTGATAGTACAGGGAAAAGCAGTTATAGTCTGTGACTGATTTACTGAGATGATTTTTTTTATACTTTTTACTGCATAGTGGTTAAGAATACTCTAGAGTCAGATTGCCTGTGTTTGAATTTTGACTTCATTTCTCATTTTGGGTAACAACTCTGACCCTCAGTTTCTTAATTTATAAAACAATTTGATGCACCTCACTTGTAGGGTTTGCAGGGATTAAGCAGTTCACATAAAGTTCTTAGATTATACATGATACAGAGTCCTATACAAGTGTTAGCTACTATTATTCTGATGACTATTTCTAATAATTCTAATGAGTTCTGAACTTAGAAATTATGCCATATTATCCTGGCATAGGCACAGACTGATAAGTCATTGAAACACAATAGAGAACCCAGAAATAGATTCGAGGCAGGGCTGCTATCTGCTATGTTTGCGTGGTGTCCCTATAGCAGTGATTTGCAGACAGCATCTATTCTGACTGGCTTGTGCTTACACTGTTTTGATAGTTTTTATTGAATGCACCCTCGGTCCTATAAGACATACGGAAATTTAGTACATGCAAAATGTTGTACTTCAATTCAGTGGTTGAGAATGATTTATTTCACATGTATTGTTGAAAAACACTTCACTATATATATGGTAGAATAAAAAGTACAACCATTATCTCACGTACATTTCAGGCAGATTTGAGATTTAAGTATAAAAGTGTAACAACGGAAATTTAGCTCTTAACATTGGTTGGAGAGTCCTTTAGTAGGAAACCCAGAAGCTATAGAAGTAATAGTAGATGACTGCTCAAATATTAATATATATTTATATATTGTATGGAAAAATGCCCCAAACAAATTCGATAGACAAATGATAAGTTAGAAAAATATTTCCAAATCATGTGAAAAATGAAGGTTAAGAGTTTTACTATAAAAAAGTTAAAAAAAAAATAATCTAATAGAAATTGGAAAAAATGTAAAAAAGGCCAATTCAAGAAGAGCAAAATCAAGATAGCCACCAAACACAGAAAAAGAATCCAAGATGCCTTCCTCATAAGAAGTCAGGGGATTGCAAATCAAAGTATCCCTTTGTATCAGATTGTATCAGATTGGCAACAAAAACAGAGAGATAACAGCTACTGCTTTCAGGAAAATGTGGAAAGGGGCATGCTCACACATTACTAGTGAAAATGTGAATTAAGGAAAGCTATGGCCAACCTAGACAGCATATTAAAAAGCAGAGACATTACTTTGCCAACAAAGTCCATCTAGTCAAGGCTACTGTTTTTCCAGTAGTCATGTATGGATGTGAGAGTTGGACTATAAAGAAAGCGGAGTGCCAAAGAATTGATGCTTTTGAACTGTGGTGTTGGAGAAGACTTTTGAGAGTCCCTTGGACTGCAAGGAGATCCAACCAGTCCATCCTAAAGGATATCAGTCCTGGGTGTTCATTGGAAGGACTGATGTTGAAGCTGAAACTCCAATACTTTGGCCACCTGATGTGAAGAGCTGACTCATTGGAAAAGACCCTGATGTTGGGAAAGATTGACGGCAGGAGAAGAAGGGGATGACAGAGGATGAGATGGTTGGATGGCATCACCGATTCAATGGACATGAGTTTGGGTAAACTCCGGGAGTTGGTGATGGACAGGGGGGCCTGGTGTGCTGCGGTTCATGGGGTCGCATAGAGTCGGATATGACTGAGCGACTGAACTGAACAGAACTGAAAGGGTATATTGACAAGGATACTGATTGCACCCTTGTTTGCCATTAGGAAAAAATGTAAAAATTTGGCATTAGGTTCATACATTCAGTGGAAAAATAATACAGTCATTAAAAAGAATGTGTTTAGGGCTACACCAGTTTTTTCAGAGGAATCTCCATGGTATCATTTAGATAAGACAGATGAAATGCAGAGAAATGCCTACTATACACACACATAAGGGGATGACAGAGGATGAGTTGGTTGGATGGCATCACCGACTCAATGGACATGAGTTTGAGCAAACTCTAAGAGATGGTGAAGGACAGGGAGGCCTGGGGTGCTGCAGTCCATGGGGCTGCAAGGAGTTGGATGTGACTGAGCGACCAAACAACAACAAGAAAACACACATACAACATAGATGTATTTGATTATATGAATGCAGAGAAAGAAAAGGACACATCCATACCATATTTTTGTGTTGGTTCTCTGGGATGAGAATACAACCAAAGAAACAATATATATTTTTGCACAGTTCTTTTTTAATATAACTTTTATTTATTTATTTTGGTTATGCTAGGTCTTTGTTGCTGTGCATGGGCTTCCTCTAGTTGTGGAGAGGAGGAGCTATTCTCTAGATGCAGTGAGAGGGCTTCTCAGTACAGCGGCTTCTCTCGGGTTTGCAGAGCACAGGCACTAGACTCATGGGCTTCTGTGGTCGCAGCATGGGGACTCAGTAGTCGGGGTGCATAAGCTTAGTTACTCCATGGCACGTGGAGTCTTCCCAGACCAGGAATCAAACCCTGTCCCCTGCACTGGCAAGTGGAGTCCTAGCCAATGTACCACCAGGGAAGTCCAAGACACAATATTGTTTAAAAAGAATTATCAGTGCATAGTAAAAATAGCATGTATGGGATTCTATTTACAGAAATTTGTACATAGATAAGTGAGATGCATAAAAAGATGAAAACCAAAATATTAACTGTAGTTATCTCAGGCGATTTCAAGTCATTTTTACATTCTTCCTTACATATCTGCATATTGATTTTGGATTTTTAAGATATATTACTTATAGAACAGAAAAACAGTTCTTTTCATTTTTTGAGAAATAAATAAAGGAATGAAAATTCTCAACAAATTTCTAGTTAGAATTCCAGATATGCATGTAGGTGAAATTTGAAATGTTGTCATAGAAACACCTAAGTAATAATGAATAATCTCCTAATTTATTTAAACTTGATTTAAAATGAAAAAATAATTAAAATAAGAAACAAATAATGTTTTAAAAATTTTGATCTAGTTTTCTCCCTTGGATAATAAGATGCAGGAAAAACCTCAGTTCATTTGATCCAAGTTTTTGTTACTGAGAATGAAATTTTTTCACTGTGATTCAAAAGAACTTTTGTTAAAAGATTTCTTTTCACACATTTAATGAAATTCTTTAATTTTCTTTCTTTAATGGCTCACTTCCTTGTATCCTGGGGCTTCCCTCATTTTTGGACACCTGCTGATTTAATGGTTTTATTCCTTCACTCCGTTTCCTTAAATTCAGTTGTATTTTGTGAAAATCAAATGACCATAACAAGCTTGTTACTAGCACACTTTGTCTCTTTATGGTCTCAAGACAAAAGATTTATAGTGTTTTCAGTTCTTATCTTGTGAGTACATTCATATGTACATGTCACTTCTCTTAAACAGGTGAAAGGCTGTTTATAAAAGAAAAACTAAATTATAATCCTGAAAGGAACTCTATCCCTTACTTTAAAAAGTGGTATTATAGTAACTTTTATAATTTTGTACATCGACTACACTTCAATAAAACTTAAACAAATCATTTCTTAAAGGAAAAGAATAGTATAGGGAAAGAATATTCGGCAATGAAAACACTATCAGAATAAGCCAGCAAGTGATTAGACTGAGTGAGATAAAGCAATGTTTCAAACAGCTTAACTAGACACATACACTACATTTTTCTCTTTTCTGGCTCCCTTGGGTTTCTACATTCCAGCCCTCTCACCATTGTCTACCCACTCAGTCTTTTTCTTTCTCCTTTGACTAAAACATCTTCATGGTTTTCTTGAGTATTATGTCCCAGCAACTTTTCTTTCACAATAAGAGACTTATTGGTGTCTTATTTTAATAAATTGGTTTTATTTTAATAAACTGGTGTCTTATTTTAATAAATGTATTCTCTCTTTAGTGACCGTTGCTTTGAAAAGCAAAAAGTGACCCAGCTGAATTTCTCAATGTTTTCTGGTCCGTAGAGGGACATGTTATTATGAAATCATGGATCAGCTCAGTGCTAGGTAGTTCCACACCTAGCTGGCTGGAAGCCTCACTTTTTTTATATGGGTTGTGGGTGGGGCACTCCTTTACTCCCTCATCTAGGCTCATTCTGCCTTTCTAGAAGCCAAAAAACTGTTACTGATGTCAAAAAATGGGATCTGCAATACTTATCTAGTAGGGAAGTTGTAAAACTGAAATGATGTTTTTGAAGCATTTTCCAATCAATTGCTGAGAGAGTTGAGGAAATTCAACCTTAGTCTTGTTTCCATGGTTACTGTGACTCATTTTGCTTCAGTGATGCAACAGGTAAAAAAAAAAAAAAAAAAAAAAAAAACCACAATGGTTGCTTATGATCAAGATAAGCTTGAGATTTGCTTGTGACCTAAAGAAGAACTGTCATCTATCCTTCCAAAACAAAAATCTTATTCAAAGGGCTCTCTGTAATAAGTGGATGTCAATGCTTTTTCAAATTGGAGAATCTGTTTTGATGCTTTGGAAATTTCCAGTCGCTTTATGCAGTTTCCTTATTGACAAGGCTATCAGGCTTTCCAAGAGGGTCTTATCTGCAAGCTGCAGCAGTGGCTGATCGAGCTGCCAAACAGGTTCAGTGGGATTACACAGCTGCCTGGGAGCTGGAGGCCAGCCTGGGTGAGCTCCCAGCTTTCTCCTTTCAAGGCCTGCAGGCTTTGACCTGTAAATAGGTGCCTACACACAGGGTCTAATCTGTCACACAAATATGCCTTAGCCAAATTGGTAATGCCCCTTATTACCTGGTTTAGCAACAATCCCAAGACATATATTTAGAGAGGTACTTGTATAAATTGCTATACTTGAAACTATGCCTGGTATTTCTATAAAACTCTCTTAAGAGATGATATAATGATTCAAATGTATTTATAGCATCCAATGAAAATAAGTCCCTTCCTATGACCCCAGCTCTCAAGAGCAGCACTAAAATAACAAACCAACACATGCACTCTTTGGTTACCCTTTAAACTGAGCTCGAGTTCTGTTCTTGGAGATTGCATTTTATTCATTTGGGATGACATTTATCTCTACCCACCCTGATTTGTGATCTTAATGCTTCCACTAGTACATATTTTACGTTTTTAATGTTTTCTTGATAGTTCAAGGAACTGTTTTCAGTTTGTGAAAAAACACACTAAAATTGGAGTAATCTTTGACACTTACAGTTGGGAAGTAAATTCCTAGCTAAGATTTGCTCTTTTATTCCTAAAATGGAGACAAATTGAGTAACAAATTAAAAGTCTTGTGAAAATATAAGCCCTTATTATGAAGGCCCCTGGCAGGTTATTTGGGGGGAAAGTAATTAGAAGAGAGATTAGGACTTCCATTCAACAAATAATATAAGTATTTTTAATATCTCCAGCAGTTAGCACTTTCTAATAACAAAAACCCTTATCAGAATAGCCTTCTTCTTTTGAAGCAGGCAGAGTAACAACTAGGCCATTCTGTTCTGCCATATCGAGTCTTAGCTCATTATCATGAATGAAATAAACTATTAAAGCATTATCTTCTTTAATGTGCATTTCACTGATTATTAATGTTAATACTCTATAAGGAAACAAAAGTTATATTAACAAGTTATTTTTAAAAATTTAGTATTTAATACAGATGGCAAGTCACCCTCCTCTTAAGAGATCTTTTTATAGAACTGGCTCCCTTGTGGTGGAAAATAGTTAACTATTCAATGTTAAACAATGACTTATTTATTTGAAGAGATTATTTAGAGGTTTGTATTTAAGTCAGAACTTTACAATTATTTGCTCTCATCATTAGCTTTGCGATGGAGAGAAGGAGGCAAGTATTGTCAGGTTTTTAGATTTTTAAACTGTGGCCACAATTTTAGTATTAAGTGAACAACTTTGAAACAATTTATTTTGTAGCAACCTGAACCAACTCATCCTCCTTATTCCCCTTTACCTTTCTGTCCTAACCTGTAATTGACCTAATCCATGCATTTTCTTGGGTCCTTTAGCAAGCCACGTTCTCTGTGTTTTCCCCAGAGCAGTTTTGGAATGTTTACACAGAGAATTTGATTCGTTTATAGTTTGGCTCATTCTCTTGTTAACATAATGCTATGGAATGAAATCTTTGCTCCCCTTCAGCCTTGACAAGACTTGGCAGTAACTACTACTTATTTCGTTGTAATTTTCATCTGGGGAAAAAACACGCTCTGTTTTCATATACAGACAATGCCCTGCCTCAGACATTCATCCTGATAGTCCTTTTTTCCCTCTTCCTTTTACCCATCAGCTGACCACACATTCTTGCTGAAGCAGACCCCTGACTTTTCCCAAGCTAATGCTGTATTTTTCCACCCTTTGCCCACACTGTTCCCTGAGGGAAAAAAAAAAGTTGGGGGGGGGGGTGCGTTCTAGCAAGGATGCCCTCCCAACTCATTTCTAGCCAGCCAACGTTTGGTGACTGCCTCCTTCGCCAAGACTTTTTAGAATCTTTTAATCAGAAGTCTTTGTTTGACTTCTAATTGAGCATTTTTCCCAAGACCATGCAGTTGAAGGAGGAAACAGACAGAACAGGCTCCATCTTGAAAGCAGGACTCCATCTTGGGCCGGACTGTGGACTTTGAGCTATATGCCCAGTATCTATGGAAACGACATACTAACTGGAAAACCGGCGCCCACCCCCCCCCCACCCCCCCCCCACCTCCCGACCCTCCCACCCCCACTCCATGGAAGAGCCCTAGGGCTTGTACCTAGACTTTCCATCGCCTAAAAGAATACCCCTAATTATCTGTGTAACCGAATAGAATCATAAATTCTATTATGCTTATTGGGGTATGACCACAGGCCTATTGATAATTGTCCACTGTTAACTACCTAGGCTTAAGGCACACAAATCACAGCTTTAAGGCATATGAATCACGGGTTAACTTTGATTGTATCTTTCTTTTCCTTTGTTCAGACTAGTTTCAGAGAATTGGGGGGGGGGGGTGGGTTTGGGTACGTACACTTAGGGTATATAAGGTTTTCACAAAAACTGGTCGGGGTCCTTGGCTAAGAGGAGACTCTGCCTTGGGCCCACTGGTGTAATAAACTGCACTCCATTATCTGCATTGTCCTTCTGAGTGAGTTTGTTTCTCGGAACACGTGGCTACAACACAATGACCTGGACAGATATCCTAAGGACAACAGTTAGAACCCAAGAAATCATTTGATAAACAAAGGGTTAAGCCTGTGGCTAGAATGCAGAGAAAAACAGCCAGGTATCTGGGAAAGTAGAGTATAGAGGAAAAGCTTAGGCTTTGGAATCAGATGTAATTTTTTTTTTTTAAGATGGATTCTAACAGTCACTTACCAGTTCTGTGACTTGGACAAGTAACTTTCCCTCCCTGAGCTTTAGGCTTCTCGTCTGTTCAGTGTGGGTAGTGAGTTCTATTTCTCAGAGTCATGAGGGAAATAAATGAGATCATTTATAATTAAGTCCTTGGCCAGAGTAGGATCTCCATAAATGGTAGTTCTCCTCCATTAAGTTCTGTCAGTACATTAGGAGTGAAGAAAGGGATTGATCTAGAATTCCTACCAGTGTATAGAAACTCAGGTGAGGTTCCAGTGTGTGTACAAAGGTGGTAACAAAGTAGATAGGCAAATAGAAGAAGGGTGAGAAGACTTGCAAGTTGCAGATTATGGAGGGAAGTGGGTCAGCAGCTATCCCAGGGAATGAAACATGCGATAGTATCAAGTGTAATAGCAGGGTCTGAGGAAGGGCAAAATCAGGGCAGCCCTTAGGAACTAGTTAGAAATTCAAAGTACAGAGGTTAGAAAAATTGAATATGTGGACCCTTGGGCTAGGTTTAGTGATTTTCTTTGATCAGTGGAATGTGGGTAGAAATAACATGTCATCTCCAAGCCTAGACAGTAACAGACATGCCAGGGGTAGCTACAGGGATGTTTTGTCTTTTGTGAAATCTGGGAAGTTTTCAGTCATTACATCCCCAAATATTTTTTTTCAGTTTCACAGTCTCCTCTCCTTCTGGGGCTCTGATGATGTGAATGTTAGATCTTTTCCTATTAACCCATGGGTCTCTGAGTCTGTTCATTTTTCTAAAAAATCTTTCTTCTCTGTTGTTCAGATGGGAAATTTTTTATTGAAATATCTTTAAGTTCATTGATTCTTTCTTTGTCATCTCTATTCTTTTGAGCCTGCCCAGTGAAGTTTTAAATTTTGATCACTGTATTTTTCAGTTCTAAAATTTCCACTTTTTCTTCTTTATATGTTCTACTTTTTCATTGAAACTTTCTATTTTTCTATTTAAGAATGTTTCCAATTGTTTGTTGAAGAAGTTACATAATAGCTGTTTTAAAGTCTTTGTCAGATAATACCAACATCTGGGTTGTGTTGGTATTATCTATTAATTGTCCTTTCCTATGTAAGATAAGGTTTTCTTGGTTATATGCACCCTGAGTAATTTTGGCTTATAGCCTGGACATATTACATTTTATATTCTGAAACTCTGGGTCTTTTTAAAATCTTATAGAGAATTTTTTTTTAAACAGAGAGTCAATCTGGCTAGGTTAAGGCTGCAAGTTTCAACCCGTTTTCTGTAGGTTCTGCTTCCAATATAAGGTCAGTTTGTCAAAACTTTGCAGCACTGCTTAGTTCTGTCGCACACGTAGGCCACCTGGTAGTTAGTTTGGGACATGGATGGTGATGTATTCTGTTAATTCAGTTCTCAAAGTCTTTGATATACTGATTAGGACCAGATCCACACAGGTGTAGCTCATGGTGAACCCAGGAGTTCATAAATAATCTACCTCTGTCAGTTAAGCCTGCTACAAGAAAAATAACTAGACTAGGTGACTTAAACAATAAACATTTATTTTTCATAGTTTCTTTATTGCAATTCCAGAGGGTGGGAAGTCCAAGATTAAGGTACCAATAGATTTAGTGTTAGAGGAGGGCCCACTGCTGGTTCATAGGTGGCTGTCTTCTTATATGTTGGAAGGGAGGAGGGAGCTCTCTGAGGTCTGTTTTTTAAAAGAGCTAATCCTATTCTTGAAAGCAATGCCCTCATTGCCTAATCACCTCCCAGAGGCCCCATTCCTAATACCATCATTAGGGCAGCAGTAGATTTCAACACATGAATTTTGGGGAATCACAGACAAATACCCTATGGCACAGTCTCTCAGATCTTTCTCAGTTCCTTGGTGCTCTACTTTTTTGGTCTGTGAGCCACCAAGCTGAAGCATTAGTTACAGCTCTCTGCTGCTACTTCTATGACTGTGCCTGATATCTAGGGCAAGCAGCAGAAGGAGGAGAGAGAGAAAAAGGCAATAGGGGTTTGTCCCACCTTCTTGGGGTCACAACTCCACCACTCAGAGAGAAATGTTTCCCTTCCTTAGAGCGTTGACTTCTTTAGCTGCCATTGTTGTGTCCTCCCCATCACCACCACGGCGGACTGCTTGATTTCTGGAGCACAAGAGAATAGAGAGGAGAGAAAACCTCAGGGGTTTCTGCACTTTTTCTGAGCATTAGGCGTTGCTTTCCACCTCCATGAGAGAGACTAGAGGGCTTCTCCTAGAGCTCTCCCTTTTTGGGTCCCAATGCCCACTTCTAGGTGTGACGTTGCATTGCATTCAGGTCAAGGGATTCAAGGGATTTTTTAAAAAAAGAGATAAACTCACCACCAATTTGGTGTTCTTTGAACTCTGGTCTTCCCCAATCCACCTGCTACCATTTACTCTCCAGAGTTTTCAAACAGGTGCTGAATGCTTTCTGTCCTTCTTTTATGATTAAGAGATACAGAGTGTACATTTTACCTGAAACCCTAGTTTGCTATTTTGCTTCACAGATATTTTATTGTGCTTGTCATGATTGTCTTCTAGGGGGATCCATCTGGACCTGTGGGTGTACATTCAGTTTTCGTTAATAAATTCTACCTGAGAAAGAATTCTTTTTTTCTCCCTATGTGTAATATGTGGAGCAAATATACTGTGATTCATATATTAAATATGCATTTATTTAACTCGCTCCTAGGGTAAACAGAGACATAAAACTTCTCATACCTCCAGGCAGTCTTAACTTATGCGTTGAACTTCGGTTCAGAGCTTTGTTCTCTTTTTATTTGAACAATCTTTGGGTATGTAATTATGAGGTTGTGACTGGTGTACATAGTTTAAAAAAAAAGTTTTCAGATTAGAGAGCTTCTGCATTTAAAGAAAAACTTTTTTTCCAATGTAGTTTCGCAGAGATCCTGGTAAAAATTATATTCTCTACTGGGGGACTTGAAATTCTTGTTGTGAAGTAAGTTTTTACCTTTTCTTTCCTCAGACATATTAGATCAAATATCAATACACTATTCCATGTTGCTGTTTATAATAAAACATCACACTCCAAGATAATTATTCTGTATTACCAGAATAGTATTTCAATAGTACTATTGATGTTGTTGAAATATTGAGAAACATGATTTCCCAACAGCAACTATCCTCCATGAGAAGTTAAATTCCACTTTAGCAGTTGTCTATGTGTGTGTATGCGCTTCCCACGTGGTTCAGCAGTAAAGAATCTGCCTGCAATGCAGGAGCCACAGGAGATTCAGGTTCGTTCCTTGGGTCAGGAAGATCCCCCGGGGGAAGGCGTGGCAACCCACTCCAGTATTCCTACCTGAAGAATCCCATGGACAGAGGAGCTCAGCAGACTATAATCTATGGAGTCACAAAGAATTGGACACGACTGAAGTGACTTAGCACACATGTGTGTGTATGGGGCGGGGGTGGTTTCATGGGGTGAGAGTTTTTTTCACTTTATCTTTTCTATGTTTTCCAAGTTATCTATCATTTTAAAGAAGGAATCAATTTTTATCAAATTAAAATATGCTTTTTTAAAATAAAGAGATTTGTGTTAGAAGTTTAGAAAACTGGGCTTGGACACTCCTCAGGCCTAAATAACTATCATTAAATGTCTTCCCTCTGGTGTCAGCTGTTTGGTCTGAATGTGGTTATGACAGTTTCTGTTCTATCTACTCCCGAAGACTTTTGGTGAGAATCAGACTAAAAGGTGAAGTAAAAACACTAGTCATGAAATTCTTCATTCCTTGAGCTGGAAAAGCAGTTGCTCCTTTTCAACAGGCAAGCATGGCCCTCTGGTTCTATCCCTGGACTATACACTCATTGGCAGGACCTAACAGATGCTAGTGGGCATTGAGCTTGGACTCTGTTGTAGATGTTTGAGATCAAGTTCATATCTTTGCATGAAACTCACCTGTAGTGTTTTTCAACATAGTTACCAAGTTTTCATAGGGTGCTGGTGCCTCTGTTGACCATTACACTGATGACTTTGTAGGCTCTAATCTCTTAATGAAGAAGTCACTTATATGTATTAGTTGAATGTGTAGAGTTGAGGGCTCTATTGAAAAACTAGGATACCATGTGTGAAAGCCTTTCTGAGAATGATTGCCCAATGAAACATGCTTTCAAGCTGATTATTTGCATCTCTAGGAGCATCTAGGAAAACTGTCATCATGTTTCATCTTGAATTAGTCAGTAGAGATGGTGACTTTGTTTGGTGATAAAACAGATGGCCCTATTCTTCATCTTGAATTCATTATTAGTGTGCGAAAGAACTTCATGAACTCTTGGATGAGATGTTTAGTAACAATGCTAAGTGTTTTGTGAACAGGCACATGACATGAGACTAGTGTCCAGATTTCAAAAAATGGGTAGTATGCAACATTGGGTCCTATGGGCTCAAAGAATAATAACACATGATCCTAGCCATCAAGCAAAGTATAATGCAAGAAAGAATCTCTTTGGCAGTTACTATCTTATTGTAATTAATAACTGAAGGCAGAATTTTTCAGAGCAAAGAAATTGTCATAACTTTCTGGTGTGTTCATCAGTATTATTATCAGAAATATGCATATATTTAAATCTTTCACCACTGCAGTTTACTTATCTAAAACATGTTGATTTAAAATCTCTCTTATTTAAAAGAACACTCTTGTCTCAGCTTGTTCAGGCTGCTGTAACAAAATACAACAGACTGGCTCAAACAATAGAAATGTTCTTACAGTTCCGGAGGCTGGAAGTCCAACATCAGGGTGCTCACATGGCTGGTTTCTGGTGAGGGTTTCTCTCCTTGGATTGCAGAAGGAGCTCATGCTATATATTGAATGTCCGTGTGCCCCCAACTCATATTTTGGATCTTAATGCCCAGTGTGTTTAGATGGTATTTGAAACTGAGGTCTTTGGAAGGTGATTAGGTCATGAATGTAAAACCAAGATGAATGTGTTTAACGTCCTTGTAAAGAGAGATTCCAAAGAGCTCCCTTGCCCATTTTGCACGAGAACACAGAGAAAAGCTGGCTCTATGTGAACCAGGAAGGGAGTTCTCACCAGATACTGACTCTGTTGCTGCCTTGATCTTGGACGTCTCTACCTAAAGTTCAGTGAGAAATCAATGTTTGATGTTGATAAGCCACCCGGTCTTTGGTATTTTTGTTATAGCAGCCCAAATGGATGTAAGACAAGCTCACAAGGACTTTTCTTTGTATTTTCTTTGTATTGTCTCTTCTTACAAGGACAGTAATTCCTATTAAACTAGGGCCCCACTCTCCTGACCTAATTACTTCCCAAAGGTGCCATCTCCAGATATTATCACCCGAGGGCTTCAACATATGAAATGTGGGAAGACACAAATATTCAGCCCATAGCACCACTTGAAATGTGTTTCTTTAAATCTACCACTTCTATATTGACTAGACATTTCTGGCCTTGCATATGTTATATTCCCCTTTCTTGTATGTGTTAAAACTGATGCATGTACCACAATTTAAAATAGCACCTGAAATAAACTGAGTTTTTGCTAAACTAAAACCATGGGGGCATTAATAAGTTATAAGTGCTTTCACAAAAATGAGATTGAGAAGAAAATAACAGGTTTTATATAGTAAAGAAGAGCCTAGCATTCTTTCTGGATTACCTGAAATAGTTAATAAATTAGTGCTTATCCAAAGTTCCCTCTTTACATATAATTGAATAATCAGAAGATGATTTTAATGGAGAAAAGTTATCAGGCAGTTTTTGACTTGTTTTTTCCCCTCAACTGGTTCCCTGCTATTCCAAAAATAAATAATTCCTTATTCTGGGCTTTAGAGAAAATCCTCCAGTATAAGAACACAAAAGGCCAAAAATGTGTTTACTTTCTTACCTCTCTCCATGTAATTATGGCTTTTTTTCAGCAGTTTCTTGCTTATAAGTGTAAGTGATGTTCTTTGGTTTTGTTTACATGAAAGAACCATGAGTTTCCAAGTAAGAAGTGAAAGAAGGTTATTTCTAAATGCTGAAAATGTTTTTGTTTTCTTGGTAGTGAGAGTTTGAGGGGATCAGAAAAGTCTGTTTAATTTTATACATCTAGATTTGAATTCAGTCGGTAACTGATAGAGAAAAGTAAACTGTAAGTAAGAAGCCATTGGTACTTATTTGTTAAATATGTAGAAGCTCTATTGAAAACCTAGGATTTAGCATGTGAAAGCATTTCTGACAGCTTTTGCCCAGTGAAACATAGTTCAAGCTCTTCTTATTTGCATCTCCAATCTTCCCTTAAAGGTTTCTTTAAACCATTTTCTTTCATTGAGATTTTCTATGAATATTAGCTGGGAGTATAAAGATAAAGGGACAGGAAAACAGAATTTCTTTTAAAAAATAAGATGCAATTTGTTTACCATAAAATTTACCATTTTAAAGTGTACAATTCAGTGATTTCTAGTATATTTAAAAGGTTGTGTAACCATCACCACAATCTAACTCTAGAATATTCTCATCATCGTAAAAAGATATCCCATGCACTTTGGCAATCAATCCTCTTTCCTCCCTTCCCCCAGTTGCTGGCAATTACTAATCTATTTTTTGTCTCTGTGGATTTGCTTATTTTAGATAGTTCACATAAATGAAATAATAAAATATGTGACTACTTGTGTCTGACTTGGGCTTCCCTTGTGGCTCAGCTGATAAAGAATGTGCCTGCAGTGTGGAAGACCTGGGTTCGATCCCTGGGTTGGGAAGATCCTCTGGAGAAGGGAAAGGCTACCCACTCCAGTATTCTGGCCTGGAGAATTCCTTGGACCATATAGTCTATGGGGTCACAAAGAGTCAGACATGACTAAGTGACTTTCACTTTCTTTCACTTAGCATAATGGGTTTTGTTTTTGTTTGTCTGTTTGTTTTCTGGCTGTACCATGCAGCTTGTAGGATCGTACTAGTTTCCTAAAAACAGATTGAATTCCCGGGACCCTCTCTAGTGAAAGCCTGAGTCCCAACCACTGGACTGCCAGGGAACTCCCACACATAATGTTTTTTAAGGTTCAGCTATACCCTGTTAAACAGTAGCAAACTTATTTTACCACAGAGGAAATGGAAACATATATTAACTTGCTCTTGGGTGTGAAAATCACATATTCATTCAACAAATACGTATGAAGCACAATTCTACCTGGTGACATTATGGCATTTAGGCGTGTTGCTGGTGTCACATAAACAGACATCTAATGTAATATTAAATAGTAATAAGTACAAGGAAGAGATATAAGTTAAATAAGCAGGGTTACAATATACAGCCTTGATGAACTCCTTTTCCTATTTGGAACCAGTCTGTTGTTCCATGTCCAGTTCTAACTGTTGCTTCCTGACCCGCATACAGGTTTCTCAAGAGACAGGTCAGGTGGTCTGGTATTCCCACCTCTTGAAGAATTTTCCACAGTTTATTGTGATCCACACAGTTAAAGGCTTTGGCATAGTCAACAAAGCAGAAATAGATGTTTTTCTGGAACTCTCTTGCTTTTTTAATGATCCAGTGGATGTTGGCAATTTGATCTCTGGTTCCTCTGCCTTTTCTAAAACCAGCTTGAATATCTGGAAGTTCATGGTTCATGTATTGCTGAAGCCTGGCTTGGAGCTTTTGAACTGTGGTGTTGGAGAAGACTCTTGAGAGTCCCTTGGACTGCAAGAAGATCCAACCAGTCCATCCTAAAGGAGATCAATCCTGGGTGTTCATTGGAAGGACTGATGTTGAAGCTGAAACTTCAATACTTTGGCCACCTCATCCGAAGAGTTGACTCATTGGAAAAGACCCTGACGCTAGGAAGGATTGGGGGCAGGAGGAGAAGGGGACGACAGAGGATGAGATGGCTGGATGGCATCACCGTCTCAATGGACATGAGTTTGAGTAAACTCCGGGAGTTGGTGATGGACAGGGAGGTCTGGCATGCTGTGATTCATGGGGTCGCAAAGAGTCAGACATGACTGAGCGATGAACTGAACTGAACTGAACAAAGAAGAGAAATAAAGCAAATGAATGGATAGGAGTGTCAGGGGTGTTATTTTAGGCAAAGTGGTCAAGGAAGGGCTCTCCAAGGAGGTAAGATCTGAGGTGAGACCTCAGTGGAAGGAGGGACTAAGTCACACTGAAATCATTTCAGAGGGAACAACAGATGCAAAGGCAAAAGTGTGCTTGGGGTGCTGGAGGTGCAAGGAAGTCAGTGTGAGTGGAGGGCAAGAAGAGGAGTGAGGTGGAGGAAGTCAGACAGATAGCCTCAGGCATGTGCAGGGCAGCTCATCTAAGGGTTAGGAGCGGTGGAGTATCAGGCAATGCCAACTGGTAGATTTGCTAGTGGAAAATTAGGTGGTTCTCTCCGGATATCTCCATTATCTCAGTTGTAACAAAAAGAAAGGTAATAATTGAGAGTTAGGAGGTGGGTGGTGATGTCAAAATTAATTTAACAAGAGAATGAAAGGACTGGGCTATTTAGTAGCTTTTTGGCAGCATCCAGGAACCACTTGAAGTTTATGTGTTTTTTCCCAGGGACCTTAAGCCATTCAAGTGTCAGCACAAAGTATGTGGGGAAGTTAGTTTTAACCAGAGTTGAGGTTTTGCCAAATGAGTAGGACAATGAGAAAGAGGGACAAAAGAGTTGAGGATGTATGCAAGGGACTGATTATACAAAGACTGGGAAAGCATGAAAGGGAGGGACAGACTGGAGGGACAATGGGATCAAAGTATTGTTGCAGGTAGTGCTGGGGGGAGTGAGGTGGAAAACAGTAACTGGTATCTACAGAGTTTGCAGTTAATGGTTATGACGAAGTCTAATATATGATTGTGGGACTGGGTGGCTGAGACGGGTGGAGGGCAAGATTACTAGAGAAATTCAAAACAACAGGGCAGGGTATTAGGTGGGTCCTTTTGTGAATACTGAAATCACCAAGAATGATGACAAGAGAAATAGTGCAGAGAAAGAAATTGTGAGGTAGGGCTTCCCTGGTGGCTCAGTGGTAAAGAATCCATCAGCCAACGCAGGAGACAGGGGTTCGATCCCTGATCTGGGAAGATCCCACATGCTGCAGAGCAACTAAGCCTGTGAGCCACAACTATTGAGATGTGCTCTAGAGTCTGGGAGCCGCAACTGCTGAAGCCCGTGTACCCTAAAGCCCATGCTACAAGAGAAGTCATTACAATCAGAAACCTGTGCACCTCAACTAGACAGTAAACCCCACGTGCTGCAACTAGAGAAAAGCCTGTGCAGCAAAGACTCAGCATAGCCAAAATAAATAAATAAAATTATATAGAAACAAAGAAATAGTAGATGTGGGCATGAACGAACGGGAAGCTGATAGATAACTGCAAAAGCACAGACAACGGGTGATATTTCAAAAGAGCTGTGGAATATTAGAAGAATGGGGAAATATTGATCTAGAATGGCAAAAAAGAGCAAAAGTTCACCATGATCAGTGGTTTTGGGGTATCTGAGTGATCAAGTTAAGCTCTGAAGTAGTTCTATCTGATTTCAGATCATTTCCAATATACCACCTCAGGGTTTGGAATTATAGTTTTTGAACCTAAATATCAACATTCTCTTGCTATCCCTGGAGTGTAAACTATTTGGCTGGTCTCAAAGTTGTATTGTTTTAAACAGTTGCCAGGATCTATTTGAAAATTTGGATTCCAATTAAAGTTTTGGAAGTTCATACATGTGCAATTGGCTAGTATGGTGAAAAAACTGGATCCTCTGATCTATAGTTTCCCATAGTTTGGATTTTGTGATTGCATTCCCATGGTGTTATTAATACCTACATATTCCTCAGTTCTCTGTAATTCCTGGAAATTGGTAATCAGATCTTGAGGTTGATCAGACTCAATTGCATTTTTTATAAGAATACATTACAGGTGGTGTTGTGTACTTGATCAGAAGCCATGTAATGTCAGGTTGTTTCTTTCTCCCTTTGAGATGTTAGTACTCACTGGGGACCTTTGTCTAGTCAATTAGTTGTTGTTCAGCCGCTCAGGGTGTCCGACTTTTTGCGACCCCCATGGACTGCAGCATGCCAGGCTTCCCTGTCCTTCACTATTTCCCGGAGCTTGCTCAAACTCATGTGCGTTGAGTCAGTGATACCATCCAACCATCTCATCCTCTGTCATCCCCTTCTCCTCCCACCCTCAATCTTTCCCAGCATCAGGGTCTTTTCAAATGAGTCAACTCTTCGCTTCAGGTGGCCAAAGTATTGGAGTTTCAATGAATATTCAGGACTGATTTCCTTTAGGATAGACTGGTTTGATATCCTTTTAGTCCAAGGGACTCTCAAGAGTCTTCTCCAGAACCACAGTTCAAAGGCATCAATTCTTCAGTGCTCTGTCTTGTTTATTGTCCAGCTCTCACATCCATACATGACTCCTGGAAAAACCATAGCTTTGACTATATGGACCTTTGTCAGCAAAGTAATGTCCCTGCTTTTTAATACACTGAGTTTGTCATAGCTTTTCTTCCAAGGAGCTTCCATCTTTTTTTCCATCTTTTAATTTCATGGCTGCAGTCACCAAGAAAATAAAGTCTTTCACTGTTTCCATTGCTTCCCCATCTATTTGCCATAAAGTGATGGGACTGGATGCTATGATCTTCGTTTTTTGAATGTTGAGTTTTAAGCCAGCTTTTTTACTCTCCTCTTTCACCTTCATCAAGAGGCTCTTTAGTTCCTCTTCGCTTTCTGCCATAAGGGTGGTGTCATCTGCATATCTGAGGTTATTGATATTTCTTCTGGCAATCTTGATTCCAGCTTGTGCTTCATCCAGCCCAGCTTTTCTCATGATGTACTCTGCATTGACAAACTCCTTTCCCAGTTTGAAACCAGTCCATTGTTCCATGTCTCGTTCTAACTGTTGCTTCTTGATCTGCATACAGGTTTCACAGGTGGTCTGATTCTCCCATCTCTTTAAGAATTTTCCATAGTTTGCTGTGATCCACACAATCAAATGCTTTAGCATAGTCAATGAAGCAGTAGTAGATGTTTTTCTGGAATTCTCTTGCATTTTCCATGATCCAACAAATGTTGGCAATTTGGTTCCTCTGCCTTTTCTAAATCCAGTTTAAACATCTGGAAGTTCTTGGTTCACATATTTTTGAAGACTAGCTTGCAGGATCTTGAACATTACCTTGCTAGTAGGTGAAATGAGTGCAATTGTGCAGTAGTTTGAACATTCTTTGGCATTGCCCTTTGGGATTGGAATAAAAATTGACCTTTTCCAGTCCTGCAGCCACTGCTGAGTTTTCCAAATTTGCTGGCATATTGAGTGCAGCACTTTAATAGCACCATCCTTTGGGATTTGAAATAGCTCAGCTGGAATTCCTTCACCTCCACTAGCTTTGTTCGTAGTGATGCTTCCTAATGCCCACTTGACTTTGCACTCCAGGATGTCTGGCTCTAGGTGAGTTGATCACACCAGTGTGGTTTATCCAGGTCATTAAGACCTTTTTCTGTGTAGTTATTCCATATATTCTTGACACCTTTTCTTAATATCTTCTGCTTCTGTTAGGTCCATACTGTTTCTCTCCTTTATTGTGCCAATTTGCATGAAATGTTCCCTTGGTATCTCTAATTTTCTTGAAGAGATCTCTAGTCTTTCCCATTCTATTCCCATCCTATTCTATTTTTCCTCTATTTCTTTGCATTGATCACTGAGAAAGGCCTTCTTATCTCTCCTTGCTATTTTTTGGAACTCTGCATTCAGATGGGTATATCTTTTCTTTTCTCCTTTGCTTTTCACTTCTCTTCTTAGCTATTTGTAAGGCCTCCTCAGACAATCATTTTGCCTTTTTCCACTTCTTTTTCTTGGGGATGGTTTTGATCACTGCCTGCTGTACAATGCTATGAACCTCCATCCATAGCTCCATTAGTAAGTAGATCCATTATTCCTTTAAGGTAAAAATGTTGATATTGTATCAAATCTTGTTACTAGGTTGACAACTCTGAAAAAAAAAAAAAAAAAAAGCAAATTTCCTTCAACTATGGGTTACCCTGAGGCACAAATCAGCTAGGAAAGACAGGCTATACCAGTTCACTTTTTCAAGGGGCTTATCTGAGAGCTCTTGTGGTTTTAAGGATGCATATATTTTGCCTTTAAAGTATTTAATTGTAGTTTGTCCTACTTTTAAAATTAGACTACATTTACAGGATACAGTTTCACATTGTGGCTTAATACTTACAGTTAAATGGGAATATATTATAGGATTTGGTTCTAACACCCTTGAAGAGGACTGCATATAGAAGTATTTCAAGTGTTCAAACAAGCAGCTTTCCAATGTTCAGTTGAATTTCAGAAAAGCTCATAAAATATTAAAAACTTTTCTGAAAGGTGACTAACTAATTTATGAAAACAATGTTTCAAGTCAGTTCAAGTAGAAAATGCCTACTCTCTTTCTCTGCACAAGGAAATATCCCAGGGTGCAGAAGTTTTGGAACCAGATGGAGTCTGAATTCCCCTTCACTTATTATGGTGACCTTGAGCAAGTTACTCTTCATATCCCAAATATATAGCAAGAGAATCTGAAATAGTGAATATTCTAAAACACTATAAACTTCTAAATATTAGAAAATACATATGTACTTAGCAAAGGCCTCTTTTTAATTACTTTCTTTGGGGGTAGGGAATAAGGTAAGGAATATTGCCAATTGCCAGATATGGCTAGTTATGAAAACATTAACATAAAAATTGCTATATTGATGACATGCCATCTTTGATTCCCAGGGCAATGGTGATGTAGTCAGCTTTAGGCTGAAGTACTTTTTACTCAATTATTTATGGAACTGCATGGCAGACCAGAGGATCCCCATAAGGCAGTTTAGAGACAGAGAGGGATTTGGGCAAATAAGAAATTAGACTTGCCTTTGGGGACTTCCCTGGTGGTCCAGTGGCTAAGATTCCATACTCCCAACTCAGAGGGCCCAGGTTCAATCCCTGGTCAGGGAACTAGATCCCACATGCTGTAACTAAGAGTTTGCAGACCTCAACTAAAGATGCTGCATGCTGCAAGGAAGACTGCAGATCCCATGTGCCACAACTAAGACGCGGCACAGCCAAATAAATACATTAAAAAAAAAAAAACAAACCAACTTGCCTTTGGTTCCAAAAATGAAAGACAAAGCAGCAAAGAGACTGAAACACACCCTAAATTGCCTGTTAAATAACCATAAGATACCTAGATATTTCCCTTCTATTGCTGTTAAACTTAGCCTCTGCCTCAACCTGCCCTGCTCCCCCCACCTTTTCCTGGACTGAGTTGGTATGACCCCATCTCTAGTTTGCCTCCCTGCCTTGCTAGAGCCCTGTGATCCCATAGTTATTTTTTATCTTTTGTGAGAGAGCCGACACATAATTGCTAATTCACGGGGCATCAAAATAATTTCCAAGTCAGTGAGAAACAAGTACAAACACTAGAAAACATACCCCCACCTCCTTTTCATAAGAATATGTTTATTAAAAACGCATGAAAATTGAGCTAACTGGGGGAATAGGGTAGAAATTGTTAAAACACAAAAAGATTTTACACAATATAGCTGATGTTCATAGCTTGTCACTATCAATTATATATAATGTAAGTTTTGTGGGTGCTGTCTTTTTGGAATAACATTTTTATAAACTTCCTATTGAAGTGTTGATGTACATATAGAAAAGTGGGATTTGCATTTCTAAGTCACTAGTGTCACATAGCTGTGACTGCCTTCATTTCTGTTATGACCCAAAATACTTGCTAAAAATTGTGAACTTATGCGATAGAACACCCTCAACTTTAAGTTTAGTTATGCCGTCCAGCATCAGACTTAGTTCTGAGTAATGCTTAGAACAATGCACAATATTTTATACTAGCCAATATGTTTTATAATTCTTGAACTCAACAAGTTGACAAGTTGAATTAAAATTGAAGTTCAACCAAGACCTTCCAAGTTATATTTTTCTATTCATTTCAATATAGATTTGAAACTTACAGTATTCTTAACAACTGTGTTAACTACAAAGAATAAAAAGATTTTGCAACCAAGAGTTGGAATGCAAACAATTTTTGAGATAGAGATCAAATTGTGTTTATAGATCACTGGCAGCTTTACCATCAGTCATTTCCTGTGGGAATATTTCAGTGGAACATAATTTTATGCCTTGATTATTCATTAAATAGCTTTGGTTCCATGAAATAAAAATAGGGTAGAACTATAAATGGTAATGTATGTGAATTACAGTATAACATTTCATTGTATTTTCCTAGATGAGAATTAAGATTATTTAATAAATTATGTTCTTACACATCACTGAAAGATTTTGAAACAACACCAATAGAGTATGGTCTAGTGGAGCGTTAGGCAATAGACTGGAAATTAATGTCAGTTGTTTCCTTCAAATTAAAGTTGACATTAGTTTTAAAATATTAATTCTTCATGTGCCGTGTATAAGATGTTATACTTTATGAAGAATACAAAAGTCAATTATAAGTAGTTTCTTCCCTCAAGGAATTTATGAATTTTCTTGTACGGGAGACAGTGTACACTTTGTATAAAACAAAAAATAATAAACATACTATGAGTGGGTATGAACAAAGTACCATGGGAGAGTTTGGAGGAAGAGAGACTACGTCCACGCGGAAAATCAGAGATGACTTCATGAAGAAGACAGCTAAGTGGAGTCTTAAAGGATGGTTAAGATTTCTGAAAATAGAGATGCAGGTAAAATTATTCCAGGATGCAGAGACTAGGTAGACTACATACTAAGGTAGTATAGATCAAACCACACCTAGAGGCTAGAGCCTTTGACTTATAGAAAGAAAAGGGAACTTACATAGAGATATATCGTTGAACACAGGGTAAGTTAGAGCTAAATTTTTATCGAATTATGCAAGCATTCATTTATTCAAAAATATTTGAGTACTTACTTGGTGCAAGTTGGGCATTAGTAGGATATTTATGAGGTACTCAAAGGCCCTGTCTAACATATAAACGCTAAAAAGTTTAATCCTTAAATCACATTGATTTCTATCAACCACTGACATGTCCACCGATCTGTGGCAACACAAGGTATTTTACAGCTGTTACACAGAACATGGATTTTAATGCTTTTGAGAGAAAGTTGGTATTTCCAAATAAAATTGCTTCTAAATTTCATCCCAGTTGTTTCTCACCCCAGTTCTCATGAAAACAAGTGTTAGGTAGGGGATGGGGAGACTAGCGGCTCTTTTCAGCAAGTTTTGGTTTATGCCAGAATTAATTTTGTTTTAGTATGCCTTAACCGAAGACAAAGAAAAACAGCCTGTAAAGAGAGACACCAATGGTGATCTTTGGGACAAAAAGATTTTCCTCACTGAAAAGGAATCGCTGCAAATTTCCTTGAACTAGCCAGCCCCCTGTACAATTAAAATGATTCAGAATGTTTCTAGAACACACTGCACTGAGATACACCTGTATTCATACCTTGTCCGTCAAAACAATCTTTGTTTTCTCTCAAGCTAGGACTTGCATTATTAGACACGCCTCGTGCCATGGGGGCAATGGGGGGTGGGGTGGGGGGGTGAAGGTGACGGAGTGGCAGCCTGGAGGGCACTTTCCCTTTCTGTCTCCCCAACCAGAATTCTGCAGCTTCCCGCTTCCTATTTTTCCCGCCTCGACTCTCACTGCACCCCCCCTCCCAGTCCCCACGACGCGTACACTTTCCCATCCGTCGGTCTTTTAACTCTCACCCACTTCCCTCCCCGCCCTCCGCCTCGCCTCGCCCGGCGCGGTGCGCCCACCTGGGGAACTCAGCGCCGCAGCAGCAGCCCGCGCGCCCCTTCGCAGCCCGGAGCTGCGGGGCATGCGCTCTGCAGCGGCGCCGCCCTCCCCCACCCTTGCCGCGGCAGAGTTATGCCAAGTATGTGAGGAGCCCGCGAGGGCCAGCGTCGGTCATGGGGAGCCGCCGCCGCCGCCGCCTCCGCGAGCGCAGCTTTCTCGCGAGCGGGGCTCCGAGTTCTCCCCGCACCGGGGGCGAGCCTGGCTGCTGAGGCGGAGGGGGATGACGGACCCTCTGAGGAAAACGCTGTCCAGGCTCCGGGGGAGACGGGGTCCCCACGCCACCGGGGGTCTCGGTCTCCGGGCGGCCGCAGCAGCCACCGTGGCGGCCTCTTCGGCTGCCGAGGGAGACGCGAGTGGTGCCCGGGACGCCCCCTCAGGCGAGCGCGCCAGCGGAGCTCGGCCGAACCTGGAGCGGCCCCCGCCGTCGCCTCAGGCGTGGGGTCATGAGGCTGGGGTCCCGGGCGGGCGGCCGGAGAGGTCGGGGGCGCTCGGGCCTCCGCCGCGCGGCTGGAAGGAGGCCACCCCCCCGGGCCGCGGGCTCACTCGTGCCTCTCTGTACGCCCCGGCGGGCTCCGAGGGCAGCGGAGAGGACGAGGAGGACGACGCCGACTACTACGAGAACCTGCCCGGAGGCTTCCAGCCTGCGTCCCAGCCTGAGGGGGCGGAGGCGGAGCTGTGGCCCCCGCCTCCCCTGGCCGTGGGCTCCTCCCCGGGGGCGGAGGGCGGCCGCCTGGAGACAGGCAGGCTGCAGACCCAGTTGCGAGAGGCCTATTATCTGCTGATCCAGGCCATGCACGACCTGCCCCCTGACTCCGGCGCGCGGCGGGGCGACCGGAGCTGGGGAGATCGCTGTTGCCCTGCGGGAGCCCGGGCTCCGGGCCAGCCGCCTTCCCCCTGCGGCGCGGCGGACAGCCGAGCCTGCCCCCGAGACTGGGAGCGCGGAGGCGGCGGCCGCCCTTGGCAGCAGGTGTCCCCGCCCCGGTCGCCTCCTGGGGAGTCGGGGGGAGGCCGCCCACGGACTCCTCGGATGCGGCTGTCCTGCAGCAGAAGTCTCGACAGCCTCCAGGTGGGTGCCAAAACGCCTCCCTTCCAGCGGTGGCCGAGCGACAGCTGGATCTGGTGCGGTACGCGCGGGGAAGCGGAGGAGCCCCCGCCACGTGGAGGCGGGATGGACGGCTGGAGCGGAGGCAGCGCCCCGGCCGCGTCGCCCGCGGGCCCCCGGCTTCCCAGCTCCCAGGACCCTGGCCGCTCCATGGGAAGCCGCGGCAAAGGGGACGGCCAGGAGGGGCTCCCCTTCCTCAGGCCGCCCGCGGTGACAGTCAAGAAGCTGCAGAAGTGGATGTACAAAGGACGTCTGCTGTCCTTGGGAATGAAGGGTCGCGCCCGTAGGACACCCCCCGATGGCACGGGTGCTCAGGCAACCTCTCCAAATCTGGGCGCTTTGAAAATGCGGGAAAGTCAGGTCCTGTCGGTGCCTCCAGACCAAAGAATTACGCTGACAGGTAGGATGCCTTGCAATCAGCATGCTAACTCTTTGAGCCGTAAAAGTTTACCGAGCGGGCTTTGGTTTTAGAGCGAAGAAGGTTATGGTTTTGCAGACAGGTACGTGCCCGTGCCAAAGTGAGTGTCATGTCAATGGCAGCCTAATACGATTTCCCGGTTACCTAGGATCATACATTCAGTTGTTTTTTGCTTTTCTTTCTTTCTTTTCTTTTCTTTTTTTTTTTTTTGACAGTAGCATGAGGAACTTGGGGTTTTTGTCTTTTCTTCTCTAAGGACCAGTGTACCTACTCCTAAGCGCAACAGTGAGTAAAGGTTAAGTTCACCACACACTTTAGTGGATTTAAGAGTTGGGCGGTGCTGCCTTGATTTTTATTCTTTGTAGCTCTAGGCGAACTGTAGACTTTTGTGGAGTTTGTGAATTTGAATTTGATCCAAGTTAGACTTTATGGGCTTTTTAAACTGTCATTTTAGTCATTACACCTCCTCACCCAAAGGAGCATTCTCACCCCCACCCTAGGAGCGTTCGTGCACACAGACGTAGACACAACCAAAACCCAAAGCCAAAGTAAACCGGAAAAACTATCAGAGTAAAAAAATTTTTTTAGTCGGGTAGGATTTCACTTGTTTCTTCTCTTCACCTTTCCCTCCCCTCCCTAACCCCCAAACCTAGCTCTAGATAATCTTATTATTGTGGAAAATGAAGGGCACTTGGATTTTAATCAAAAGAAAAGTATGTGTTATGTACTTTTAAAGAAAGTGTAGGCATTTAAAGTCATTTGTAAAAAGTATATTTGTCCTAATAATAGGATTTTGCTCCCTGTTTTGTATATGTGATTTTTAGTTTTCACTGAAGGTTTACATTATCAATTCTAGAAATCTCTGAAGTTGTAAATAACAAAAAATTCTATTGTGAAAGAAGTACCTTCAAACTGAGCCAAAAACAACATGATCTTTTGGATTACAGTCTTAAAGACTTCTAGTGAACATAATGACTTACATATTAGTAATAATTTAAAAAATATTAAATGCTGAAATGTAAAAGTATTCACAGTACTTGGCTGTTTCCTTGGTAAGAATTACAAATCCTACAGGGCTAGGTTTGTACACATTAACTTTTTTAACCAATAAACACAAAACTGGGGAGAAACAAAGTTCACAAAACTTTTTATTACACAATGAAGACAAGTCAAATGATTCACTTCAAGTGTATGCAAAACTAGAAAAGTTCTTTTGAATCTATGAAGTTCTAACCCACACCTGTCAAAATTTTCTCTCAAACTTTTTCCATTCCACCTAAATAAAAAGATAGTAGAATGCAGATTTTTGTGAAGAGAGATGTACTTTATGCTGTTCATTTTAAAATATGTATTTCCAGTAGTAAAGTATTTGTAATCATTTTTTATATTTTATTGTTGTCCTCCACTGATTTTGGTACAGTTAACTCTTTGTAAGACAGTTAATTTTTAGCCATAACAAAAATCTGTATAAAACTTCAGTAAAATATGTATTACCCTTTTGTTGCAAAGGTTAAACATTACTATCTGATGGCTTTTAATATTCTCAGCTGTTGTGGAAAAATTCAAGTTTTTTAAAAGTAATAATAAATGCAGTAACTTTTAAGAATGAATTCATTGACTTTTTTTCATTGAGAAACTAAGTGAATGAAATTAATTTTAAAATAAATGACATTAGAATTACTATGTGATTCTCTGTATAAATTAGATATTTACTATGTGTAAATTAGATATTTCACAGGAAACCTAAACAAAAGTTTAGGTAACCTCTGGTTTAAAAAACTTACTCAGATGTTGTTTCCTTTCAAATCATTGGTTTATCTTTTAGGAAAGATTAAAAATACTTTATGCAATGTTTATATATCTAGTATAGATTTGAAGAGTTTAGTCTTTTTTAAAAAATTGCTTTTTATGATGGTTAGTTGAATTTACTAACTAACTTTATAGGGTCTTTATACTGGATACTTTATAGGGTCTGCATGTAATCTTTATTACACCTCCATCCCCTCACCACCCCCCGCCCACCCCCACCACATGAAGGTATGACAGCTACTATAGAACAGCAACAGCAAAAGAAAATAAGAGGTTAAGTACTTTACCCAAGGTCACTTAAACTAGTATATGGTTTATGTATACTAGTTTATAGGTCCAAACTATTATGTGGATTCAAACTCAAGTCTTTATAACTCCAAAATCCCTATTTATATAAGGTCAAAGGGACTTTATGGGCTTCCCCCACATCTCAGTGGTAAGAAATCTGCCTGCAGTTCAAGAGACCTGGATTACATCCCTGGGTCGGGAAGATCCCCTGGAGAAGGAAATGACACCCACTCCTGTATTCTTGCCTGGAGAAGTCCATGGACAGAGGAACCTGGTAGGCTACAGTCCATGGGGTTGCAAAGAGTAGGATGACTGAGTGACTGAGCACACAGGAAAGCAAAGGGACTCGAAATTTCCTTAGAGGTTTGATCTAATTAATTCTATTAAATTGCTTGGATTGAGGAGATGGGAAATAAGTAACTTCCTCAAAGTTGCAAAGAAGTTGAGGGACTCCTAGAATACAATCAATTGCTGTATCCACTTTACACTTTTACCTTTAATTAGTTCAAATTCTGTTCTTAATCATGTTTTCTAAAAAATTAACCAGGTAGTCCTGATGAAGCAGTACATTCTTGATTGTATAAAGAGGTTAAATAGCCTAAAGGTTTCTATCACATTTTGCTATACAATATGATTTGTGAGGATATTTTCTTTCAAAATACAGTTATAGCTAGAATTTATAACACAAAACAACTATATAGGGAGATAGAGATACCTAGTCTACATAGGTGTTTTGGAAACTTTTGAGACCATATGACAAATGGAAGCCAAAGTGGTTTTCTGTTTTGATTTCTGGCTCCTATTAAGAACCATTAAAATTTTTGATATTATAATGCTGCCAATGATTTGATACAGAATGTAGTGTTCACACATTGGCCAGTTTGTTACTAGTTGAGATGATTATTTAAGAAATCTAAAGTCATTCCATAGTAAATATTGTTAAGTTTCTGTTAATATTGTTAAGGGAATTTTAATCTATTTACTGACTATACTTCATTATAAGTCTTTTATAAATTTAATTAGCAGATAGTACCCAGAAATAAATGGAAATGTTTATTTTCCAAGTTGACCACCAACTTGAGCTAGCTTGGCCTTTTACTGCTTTAAAAAACAATTAGCCTACATTTGATCTACTCTTGTTCTGTGATCTGTGAAAGAAGAAAAATTAGGGCATGTAACAAGTAGTATTAAATAGCTGGTATGATCTTGTGCATTATATCTTAAATTGAAATTGACATTTAATGCAGATTCCTACCAATTCTGTTTTCTGAAATATTTGTAGCTCCATTTTTGTAACTTTATGAGCTATATTTTCTTTATGGGTTTTTCCAATAAATTCTTTTATGCATTAGCCCTTTCAAGACTAGTAAAACTATGTAGGCAAGTAATTTTTGTCTGTCTTCTACATCTAAATCCTTCTGTTAGAAATTCTGCCATTGTGGCCCCAGAAGCAAGCAGGTCCATTTTTTAGTTTCTGTTTTTTTGTTTTGGGAACTGTGCCATAAAACGTCAGAGTTGCTGGTGGCAGGAAAACACTGAGAATTACAAATTCAGCAGAAAACAGTGTTGTGTTGATTTTTGAAAGTCCTACATTTGTAAATGGTGCTTAATGCTTTGAGAATCTCTAAGACTTTTCCAGACCTTTATCACTCAGACTGTGGTTCACAGTTGTAGAGCAGAGCTTTTCAAACTTAATGTGCATATGAAATCTTGTTAAAATGAAGGTTTAATATGTGTGAGGGCAGGACCTTGAGGTTCTACATTTTAACAAACTGCCAGTATAGATGTTGTTATGTGGTACACACTTTTAGAAGAGTAAGGCTCTAGAATTCTCAGTACCTCCAATCACCTATCTTGACATATTGTTAAATGTTTTGAAAAAGCATTCTACTTTATTCTGGTGCTTGATACTTATACTATCCCCTTTATTAGAGCAAAGTGACAGAGTTGTTTCTGCTTCAGTTTTTTTTTTTTTTTTTTTTAATTTTTATTTATTTATTTTTGGCTCTGCTGGGTCTTCACTGTTGTACTCGTGGTGAGCAGCCTTTTCATTGTGGTGGCTTCTCTTGTTGTGGAGCACAGGCTCTAGGGTCACAAGCTTCAGCAGTTGCAGCACGTGGGCTCAGTAGTTATGGCCCGTGGTCTTAGTTGCTCTTCGGCATGTGGGATCTTCCCAGACCAGGGATCAAACCTGTGTCCCCTGTGTTGACAGGTGGATTCTTAACCACTGGACCACCAGGGAAATCCCTCTGCTTCGGTTTTGTAAGTATAAAGGAGACAGAACCAAACGCTTGAATCTTCAGGTTTCATTGACTAAAGTAAATTAAATCAATTCAAGATATTTATTGAATATCTATTAAATGTTTGCGTATTAGATTCTGGGAGAGTAGGTATCCTTTAGTAGTAATCCAGGTGTACTCCTGCAAACTTTGTAATCGGTTTGAGTGCTGCCTCTTCCGTTTACCAATAGGTGATCCCAGGCAAGTTACTTGACTTTTCTGAGTAGTACTATATAGTTTCAAAATATTTCCAATCATTACCTTACTTAATCCTAGGAGCCACTGTATAAGGTTAATTGGGTTGATACTATCATCATGTTCAGAGAGGGTCACCTTACTTCCCTACTTTTAGTAGCTGGCATGCTGTGGGGGGGACAGGTGAGAACATGGTTTTTGAGGTTAGACAGACTTGAATTTGAATCCTAGGACTAGCACCTTGACCATATCCTTCATGTGTTTGAAGCTCATGGAACTAATTCAACCTGTCTCAAGATTGTTGTGGGAGGTTAAAGGAGGTTAAGGTCTTTCTTATTGCTTTATTTCTTGTTCCTGCCACATAATAGGCACTCAGTAAATATTTCTTGAGTAAATAAATATTTGACATAGTAGGCATTCATGGGAGATTTCTTCCCTTCTAATTCTAAGTCTGTTCCTCTATTCTTGCCTCTGGAACTAATTGAACTTGAAGCCCAGTTTGTGTTTAAGGCTTTGTTTTGTTTTTAAATTAATCTGCTTGATTAGGTAACATTTAGGGTTATAAAAAGGGCAAATTTACATTTTCAAATGATTTTTTTCAGTAGAAGGGAGGTTACTGAAAACCTTGATTAAACATGAACCTAATTTTTTGGTTGTTGTTAAGCTCCTCAAAGTTTAATGTGTTTTTATCACTCTCTGTTACTAGACTACTATATTTTACTTGCTGTAATACTAAAATGAATCAACCATATACGCACTCAGAGTAGCACAGATTATAATTTACAAACCTGGCATGATCTTAAAATTAGAAATATGGTTTTGTTTTAATTATTTATGCATAGTAAATTAGCATTACGATATATATTATTTAGTTTATTGACTGTCACTGAAGCTGGCTTTATGTAACTTTTTGGAAGTGTAAAAATTTTCCCCTTTATATGGAATTAATGTTATATATACATTTTTAGAGTCTTATCCATTATATTAATACATGCACAAATCTAAGTATTTGATGTCCTACATTGGGCTATGAATTCCTTAAGGCAGGGACCATTTTGTTCATTCTTGTATTCTTGCTACTTAAGCTTGTGCCTATCAGTAATATAGCTGTGTTGTGTTTATTGTGAGACAGGATACTTAGTCCTAATCAAGGGCCTTCTTAGGGATTTTTAATTTTAATTTTTGCTCTAGATATTTAGAACTTAAACTCTGTATGAGTTGCTACTGCATTATATGGTTAGAAAACTAATGTTATTTTGAAATTTCAATAATCAGTAAGACAGTAATAAATGAGGTACATTTATTTTGAAAGATTTTTTCAAAGTTAATCTTTGTGTGAAAGGTAATAATATTACTTTGTAGTTTCTAAAGTTCTTGTAGTAGTGAGTTGAAAGTTCCTCATATTAATTAAAGGCATGCTGTGTACCAAGCATTCTATACAAGCTTTTTATAAAACATGTTTTGCTTAGGATAAAGCTGTTTTAGCCCTATGATATTTATAAAGGTAGTTTCAGGGCTTGTTTATCGTTTTTCTTAAGAATTCTTAAGAATTCTTATGGTACCTGATAACTAAATAATAGAAATCCAAAATTTTTCTTATTTAAGTTAATCTCTGAATGTGATTAATATTACACTTTTCTTTCTTCTTATATTTTTAAAAACAGTATTTTAATAACTGGTCTTTAGTGACATTCTTTCTTGGTATGGCAGGTATTATATTCTACCTTCTTTTTTTCTTTGAAACAGATTTATTTGAAAATGTCTATGAATCTTCAATGAAGAGAAATGAACTCGAAGATCTGAAGGATAATATTGGCTTCAGGGGTCATCAGCCACTTAACAGCATCACTGTGTCAAAGAAACGCAATTGGCTATATCAAAGTACTCTGAGATCTTTTAATTTGGAAGAAGAAAATAAGAAATGCCAAGATATAAGTCATTTATCTGTTTCACCTATTTCTCTACCTAAACAGCAGCTGTCACAACATTTTCTCAAATCATCTGAAGGATATTGTACATATATGGCGTGTAATGCTACAAATTCTTCATTATCAAGAAACTGTTCATTAGACTTTAATGAGGAAAATGATGCAGATGATGAAGGAGAAATATGGTACAACCCCATCCCGGAGGATGATGACTTTGTTATATCAAATGCCTTGAGTTTTGGTGAGACAGACTCTGCTGTTCTGAAGTTTCCTGATGTCGGTTTGAAAGTATTATCTGGCAGTAACCTAATGAAAGCAGAGCAGTGCACTGAAGACTTGCTCTGCTCTTCTGAACACACAGGCGATGTTCAGACCACACAGTCAAACGCGATAAATCCTGTAGATCCCATCTGTCCCACAGAGTTTGTGCAGCAGTACAAGCAAAGGCATAGACACAAGATGCAAGAACGTACAATTATAGAGGACAGCCCCATGTTGAAATCTCCTTTTGCAGGTAAAGATGATCATATATCTGCCATTTCTTCTTTCATTTTCAATTCTTTGGCAGTTTCTAAAACTAAGTATAGATGTTTATTGTAGCCTTGTACCTTTCCTTACAATGTGAGTGTATTTTATGAAAATAAAACTCAAAAAGGTTTATAAACATTTTTATATACATGCCGGTTTAATTATTCCTATCACAGACTTGGTTTTGTAAGGGGTGAAGGAGCTGGAATCCTACACCAACTTTTAGTGTGTATGATGTGGTTTAATATGGCTGTCATTTGAGGCAGTAATTACTTTTCTCTTAGTTGAAAGAATGGAGTCATGGGGACTGGAAAAGATGTTTTCTTTGTGAATGTCTTGTTTTGCTTCATTCATGTATACATTCATTCACACCTAGCCTGGCCACAGATGAAAAATTTTATGTTCAGTATACTAGTAGTCATTAGTTTTCACTTTTGTGCCTACATTTCCTCAGAAACAAAGGAAAAGAAGAAGAGAAAAAGAGACCAGAGCTGAAAGTAAATATTTTGCAAATAGGTGCTACAATAGATACGGAACCCAGAAAGGAAGTAATTGAATATATATTAAGTTGAACCATATGAAATTGCCAATATTTAACAGCTTTTGACCTGGAAAAAACCTGATATTTCATATAGTTCAACCTAATGGTTTTATTCTTTTTTGATTTCTGATGTGCTTCTTTTTAAATTTAGTCCCAGATGTATTACCTAGAAAACAGAGCATAAGCACTTTTGAAGTGAAGTGAAAGTTACTCAGTCGTGTCCGACTCTTTGAGACCCAGGGCAGAATCCTGGAGTGGGTAGCCTTTCCCTTCTCCAGGGGATCTTCCCAACCCAGGAATTGAACTCAGGTCTCCCACATTGCAGGCAGATTCTGTACCAGCTGAGCCACAAAGGAAGCCCAAGAATACTAGAGTGGGTAGCCTATCCCTTCTCTAGCAGATCTTCCCAACCCAGGGATCATACCAGGGTCTCCTGCATTGCAGGTGGATTCTTTACCAACTGAGCTATAAGGGAAACCCTAAGCACTTTTAGTTGCAATTATTAAATGTTTTTTAGAAAGCAGTTCTATTTTATATCAAAGATTTTAATTTAGAAAATTTCAAATGATACAGAATATTCAAATATGTGGGGTGTAGCTGGTGTCCCTATACTTGTCCATATACATTGGGTGGTGTTATTTATTTAAATGGTGGCAGCCTACTTCCAAACATCAGTATCTGCATCTCTACTTGGAGGACTCCTTCCAAAGTGTTAGGGAGTCTCCTGCAGGTCAGCCTGAGAGTGCCCTTTTCAACTCCTGATTGACAGGAGTTGGTGTAGGCCTACACCAGCTCTCTCCACCCTTGTTGGGATAATTCTACATTGTTTCCCAGTTTTTCTCATGAACTTAAGCTCTAGTTACCCATAGTGGTAGCAGGCTTGATAATTCACCTTGAATTTTCTCCTGAGTTTTCTCACTTTCTTGCCGATATTTTTGTACTTTACAAATAAACTACTTGCATTTGGATCCTTTTCTCAGGGATGTGAGGAGGAGTAAATGTTACATTGATAAGAAAAAAAAAAAGTTAAAAAACAGTGTGAACTATATCATGTTAATTTTGAAAGAAACAATGAAAAGCTATACTGGAAATGTTAATATCTGACTCCCCCACCCCCAACCCCAATGTTGGGATTAAAATTTTGTGTGTGTGTGCATATCTAAATGTAAACTGATTTTCCACAGTGACTGTGTTTTTCTTTTGTAATGTGGATGGGAAGAGTAATAAATGGTATATAAAATAATAATTTGAAACACAGGTTGAGATCCAGATGGAGTGATGAGGAAAGCTTGCAGGAGAAGGGCAGACAGATAGTGATGGGTGTGGAATGGTGCAGAAAAGGCAAGAGGGCATAAGTATAAGAAAATCAGTGTATATAAAGTGAGATACACTTTAAGTACTGTCTTTAAACTTTATTATTTTATGTTTGTCGCAAACTGTGTATCCGTTAAGAGGACAGACATTACTGAAAAAACAAAAACAACCACCCAAATTTGAAAGTACAGAAGGATGTTAATTATGTCTCCTTTCTTACTGTTATTCTTCTCCTAAGCTTACTGTTATAACAAGTACATTCCTATGTTGACCAAAAGAGATATCTAGACTATTTATGTAATCTTTTTTTTTGTTTTAATATGATCAGAAAGGTTATTTACCTAAAGTGACAATGTTTTCTTTAGCAACATTGGCAAAAATCTGTTGAGAAATAGACAAAGAGAATGGTTAAATTTCAAAATAGTGTTTTGATTAAGAAATAGGAAAGCTTAAGTACTTTTAATATGAATGACAGTTTTATGATCATCCTGACACAATTATGACTGCTTTTTGCCTATTAACTTCTGGATATATATGTACCTTTTATCTAGTTGCTGTCATAGTGGACTATTTTTGGATTTCGCTGATTTCATTTATTATCTATACTTTGTATTCTTACATGTGGTGGTGGTTTAGTCGCTAAGCCGTGTCTGACTCTTGTGACCCCGTGGACTGTAGCCTGCCAGATTCCTTTGTCCATGGGATTCTCCAGGCAAGAATACTGGAGTGGGTTGCCATTTCCTTCTCCACAGGATATTCCTGACCCAGGAATCGAACCTGGCTCTCCTGCATTGCAGGCAGATTCTTTACCGACTGAGCTATGAGGGAAGCCCTATTCTTACATGTAGATTAATATTATTGTTCCCCAATTTTTATAGTATTTAACTGGGTTGATGTGCCCTATCTGACTGGTTCCTTATTGTTAGGTGTTAATAGAATGTTTCCACTACTACTGTGGTGATCTTTATCGTGATCTGTTTTGCTTCATTAAGATTGATTACTATTAATAGTATCTTTACTTGGTCTTTACAGCTGGCAACTATTATAGGTAATTTCTATATTGTATTTCCTAAAAAGTTTACCAGTTTACAGGCAACTAACAATTGGTTAATTCAATTATTCAATATACATTTAGTTCCTGCTATGTTCCATTTACTGTTCTAGGTGCTGAAGGGAATGTGCCAGTTTCAATTGATTCTAGTCTGGTTCATAAATTTATTTTGAAAGATTTTTCCTTTTTTGCTTTCCCTTTATAGCTAATCTGTGATTTGATTAGTATAACTGTGGTTTAATTTTAAATGATTGTTGAACTTGGTCGTATTTCAGCTCTTGGATTTTATAAAAAATAAAGCATTTTTGTTTCAATAAATTCAGTCTTGCCTGCAGTAGAAATATGTTTAAAAAAAAGTCATTGTATTAGATTGACTCTTTATTTAATAAAACCTAGAACAATTTTGTATACTGGGTAGCTTCTTTAGGCCATGAAAAAATAGATAGATTGTATGCTACAGCAGGACTTTGATTACTGTAGAATATTTTAGACCAGTAAACCAGTAGAATTGTACTACAGTTTACAGTATAAGGGAATGCTTTGTCTAGTTTATCAAACACTCCATTTCTTATTAGTTACGTACCAGAGAAGCCCAACAGGCATACTTAAAATAGTCCTTTCTCTGTAAAGAAACTATTTTGTCAATAGGACACACAAATAAGGATGGAGAGAGGACTGTTAAGACTATTTTAATACTTTAAAGAAAGGTCATTTAATCTATTGATTTTTTGAAATGAATAAACACTTTTCTCATTTTAATTGTCAAATGTGGTACTACATAGAGTAGCCTCTGGTACTAGGGTCATTAAGGATCTTTATAAGGAATAATTAGATAAAGTATGAAAAATTAATTTAAATTTTAAATAATTGGGATAATACTATGTTTTTCTTTAAAAGAACAGTTTAAATTTATATAATATTAAATTTTTAGAAGCTACTTTCAATTTGCTCTATTAATTTGAAAACTTACCAGGAAATATTCAGATTTTTAAATGAAATTTATTAGCTTTACATCCTTGTTTTTTTTAAACTGGGAATTAAAAGTTTAAGGTTAAATGGAATGCTTTAACTTCTTAACAATAGTTGACGAAAGGTCTTTGAAAGTCACTTTGATGTATATGTATGGAAAGAAAAATGTTTAAAAAGATGGAAAGACTGCACCTATAGTATTTTAGAGCACAGATTCTGAAAGCCTGTGTTCAGATATGAGTCCTTATTCTTCCACTTACCAGATTTGTGATTTTAGACGAATTAGACAGCTCATGCATCAGTTTCCTCATCTGGAGACTGGTATCTTAACTCGTAAGGTTATTATGAGAGTTAAATGAGGGTCCGTGCATACTAATTATTAAATTAAGTTTTCATACTTTGTCTAGCTCAGTAAAAGTTGACTGGTATTATTTTTAATAATAAATATTATAATTTAATAATAATAATAGAAGCTACTTTTGATATAATTTTCACTGCTATATTACTGTGATTAATCTCCTGGTAGTGCAGTTTTACAATGATCAATCTTTTGGTGATATGGACTGTTATTTATTTGTGTTTTCTAAATTTTTACAAAACTTTTTATTGTAAGCCTGAGTAACTTTGACATTCAGAAAAAATAAAGCAATTTTTGAGGAGAAAAATTTGAAAGCATCTTAACACTTTATTCTTTATGGAAACTGAAAATTATAAGGAAATACATTTTTTCAATCATTCTTATATTAGGTGAAATTTCTAAATAAATACATTAAAGTAGGAAATGTAAAAATTGATGTTTTAATATGTTAAAATGAACATATTAAAATAGGAAGCTTTCCTAGTTTTCTTTGATATCCACTGTTTACAGTTATAAATACATACTCACTGAAGTATATTGCAGTGGGAAAGATTTAAAAGGAACCTATATTACCTTTCCTCCAGACCTTCAGAATAGAAAAGCAGATGAAGAGGAAGATGTTTCTTTCCACCATCAGCCTTTTGTAGATCTTGATATTCTGCTTAAACTTGGTAATGGGAATTCAGCTAAACTTTTGACTAAACCTCACCATTAAGATGAAACAGGGAATAATTTCTGCCCATATGAGAGCTTGTTAAATTTGTGGTTTATAAAGTAAAAAGAAATTGAAACATATCACCTTATTTATTTATTTTTTTCAAGGTCCAGGGAGTGTAGCTGCTACAAACAAGACTGATTTGGGAGTTATGGAACCATCTTCACCAAGCCCTAGCCCTGTGAAAAAAGGCAGTTCAATAAATTGGTCTTTCCCAGATAAAATAAAATCTCCACGAACTGTGAGGAAACTTTCCATGAAAATGAAAAAGTTGCCAGAACTGAGCCGAAAACTGAGTGTTAAAGGAACCTTGAATTATGTGAACAGTCCAGATAATACTCCTTCTTTGTCTAAATGTAACTGTCAAGAGATTCATCATGCTGTTATTCTACCTTCTGGGAATACAACCACAGCTGCTAAGAGGAATGTAATAAGTCGGTACCATCTTGATACCAGTGTGTCTTCTCAGCACAGCTATCAGAAGAAAACGTCCGTGAGTTCTAAGTATTCCTGCAAAGGTGGTTACCTCAGTGATGGAGATTCACCTGAACTGATAGCCAAATCTAGCAAATATGGACCCGAAAACAAATTTGCAAAAGGAAAAGACATAATTCCAAATAGCAGCAGCAAGAATGAAATAGACATTGATGCTTTTAGACATTACAGCTTTTCTGATCAACCTAAGTGTTCACAGTACATATCTGGGCTCATGAGTGTGCACTTCTATGGTGCTGAGGATTTAAAACCACCTAGGATAGACTCAAAAGATGTCTTTTGTGCAATTCAGGTAGATTCAGTGAACAAAGCCAGAACAGCTTTGCTCACATGTCGAACAACGTTTTTAGACATGGATCACACTTTCAACATAGAAATTGAAAATGCACAGCATTTGAAATTAGTAGTGTTTAGCTGGGAACCCACTCCAAGAAAAAACCGAGTGTGTTGTCATGGAACTGTTGTTCTTCCCACCTTATTCCGAGTGACAAAGACACATCAATTGGCTGTCAAACTTGAACCTAGAGGTCTTATTTACGTAAAAGTGACTCTTTTGGAACAGTGGGAGAATTCACTTCATGGGCTAGATATAAATCGAGAACCAGTAATATTTGGTGTTGATATTCGAAAAGTTGTAGAGAAAGAAAATATAGGCTTGATGGTACCACTTCTGATTCAGAAATGTATTATGGAAATTGAAAAGAGAGGCTGTCAGGTATTATTTTACTGTGTTTCTCTATTGCCCCCTTATCTATCTATTTAAGTAATTCAATTTATTTATAGTAAGTCTTAAGGAGTTCAAGGTAAGTTTTAAAAAATCTAATTTCGACTTTTTCTCATTCCTATTCTTTATTTTTATTACATTGCTGTTTAGGATATAATTTATGCCTTAACCTGTGTTGTCAGTGATTGAAAGCATGCTAGATGGTTCTTTATGTTTGATGCAGGGCTGCATGGACTTAAACTTTGAGATGAAGATATGGCATTTTACAGTGACATTCCTAGGAAAAGCCAGAGCTAATAACGTGGACTAAGACTAATTCATTTAAGTAATGTTTTTGCATAGTTTGACTTTCCTTTGATAGAGAGTTCAACAGTGACTCTTATAACCCTGTTTCACTCCTAAAATTAACTCCCTGCCCTTATTTCCTGTTCTCCCTTAGTTCCACACTTTGGAAAGCATAAGCTTATCCATGTCTTACCTTTGGGATAGCATGGTGGATAAGGAGAGGTCCTACTAATAAAAGCACATCTCATTCTCTTTTCCTTTTAAAGAAGGTAAAAGCAGTTCATTAGAACAAACAAAAAACCTGGTGCTATTTGTAACAAGATGGGCTTCCCTCATGGCTCAGATGGTAAAGAATCTGCCTGTAATACAGGAGACCTGGGTTTGATCCCTGGGTTGGGAAGTTCCCCTGGAGAAGGAAATGGCAACCCACTTCACTATTCTTGCCTAGAGAATTCCACGGACAAAGGAGTCTGGTGAACCTTAGTCCATGGGGCATAAAGAGTCAGACATGACTGATACTTTCACTTTCATGTAAATGTGAACCAGTTGGTAGACCTTATTTTTTGGGCTTTCCTGGTGGTTCAGTCAGTAAAGAATCCACCGGCCAAATGCAGGAGATACAGGAGACTCTGGTTCGATCCGTGGGTTGGGAAGATCCCCTGGAGAAGGAAATGCCAAGCCACTCCAGTGTTCTTTTCTCAGAAATCTCATGGACAGAGAAGCATGGTGGGCATGGACAGAGAAGCATAGTTCATGGGGTCGCAAGAGTTGAACACGAATTAGTGACTACACCACCACCTCCAGACCTTATCTTTATTTTCATTAATACTTGTAGAATGACAATGAGAAGCAGTATATCACTGAGAATATTAATATGAGGTACAAGTAATTATTTATACTAATCTTTTGCAATACAAAATAAGCCTTAGAATCATTACTAAAGTATTTTGCTTTAGTGCTATCAGAATTTATAACATTGATCAAAAATATCAAGGATGAATACCATAAAATCTGAAATATGATTTCTTTAGAAGAATGTAGAAGCAAATGTAAAATAACCTACCTTGAATTTAACATGGGAACTATAGAAACCTCCTAACTTAATGAAGTTTGATATAAAGATACAGGAAACTTAGATTCTGGTTTCTCATCCATTATTGTGTGATGTTGGGCAAGTCACTTAATCTCTGTGAGTCTTTTCTGCTTATATTAATAAAAATAGATGTAGTAACTTTCTGAAGCTGAGAGGTAGGATATTTGAATTTTTGAAACCTCTTTCAGATATGTGATTCTATCAAGTCAAGTTTGTGTTGCCTGGGTGGAAGTGAGGCCTTTAGAATCCAGCTTTTGGTCCAGTTACTCTTTTCTTAAGGGTGTCTATTTTCCCTCCATATTTTTTCCCAGGCAGCATATAGACAAGCCAGAGGTTAGGCAGACTTTAAATAAAGCTAAAGTCTTTTACAATTGTACATTAAAACCTGTGTTAGTTGCTCAGTCATGTCTGACTCTTCGTGACCCCATGAATTGTAGCCTGTGCATGGAATTCTCATGTGCATGGAGTGGGTAGCTATTTCCTCCTCTAGAGGACCTTTCCGACTCAGGGATTGAACCCCGGTCTCCTGCATTGCAGGCAGATTCTTTACCGTCTGATCCACCAGGGATGCCCCATAAGTAATTCAAATAGCACTATACTTTTACAGTCTATTTTTTGAAAATATTTTATAAACAGCAAGTAGATAAGACTGTTTTAAGTGATTTTTAAATGCCAAGAAAATATTTTTTAGGAATGCTTTTTATTCCTATAAAGTTTAGAAAGATTTATTTTAATAAGGAATTATTTGCTGTGAAATAAAAAGTCAGATTTACAGTTATATGTTTGAAACAGTACTTCTTAAACACCTTTTCTTGTTTTGTCTCTTTTGCTTCTCCCTGTTCCACCCCAATACACATACAGAAAGAGGCTGATATGTGCCTGTATTTTATAAACCAGCATACTGCTTAAATTTTGTTTACCTTTCTAGTCAGTATTCTTTTTTTTTTTTAACCATGACAATCAGGTTTTTCTAGTCATACAAAAATAGTTTGTGATATTTTCCAAATACTTGGAAGGCTACTATCATGCATCTCCTGCTTCGAGTTGGAAAAGATTAGTATAGAAATCATACTCATGGTCCGTCCAGTTTAGATTCTGTCCTTACTAGAGGCATCAAGCATGTACTTCAAGTGTTTGATTTAAGAAATCAGCCTCTGAAGTTAAGGAATATATCCTAAAATATTCCTCCCTGATTTATGTATAGTATATCTTCCTTCTTTTATTCACTTTTAAAAACTATATTTGTAATTTCAGCTTTTGGGATAACACATTAAATTATCACCTGCTATTGAAGTATTACTTTCTTTAATTTGTTCTATGTTCATCTTTCTCAAGCTTAAGAGGATACATCTTTATGAGATTTTTGTGACACTTTAAGTTTGCTTACACTAGAAGGGCTCTACTCAAGTTGGTTTCTTCTAATGTTGTAGTGTTTCCTTTGATCCTGTTTAATATTTTAGTTTCATTTTCTGGATCATTTGCCATTCTGATTTTCTTTCTCTTGATGATGTAACCAACACCTGCTACTGTCAATATGAATACACCATGAATGTGGAGAAGAATAGGAAATTTGAATTTTATTCCTAGTACATTCCTTGGTTTCCCATATCCTGTTGATCCTTTTGAATTCAGCAGCACCTTGAACTACCTTCTTTTAGAAATAGTTGTAGATTCTCTACTATCTTTCAATTAATACTGAGTGCTTGTCATCTCAAATATTTTGGATAACATTTCCGTGGATCCATTCCTGACACTTTCCTATATTAAGACCCACCTTTTGTAGTGTAGTCTATCAGTTATTTAATAATTCATAAGAGGTTAGTGTCATAAGTAAACCTGTAAATTTCATTTGCTTTCTTCTCTAGATCATTTTTAATATTTTTAAATGATTTCTAGTTCAGATCCTTGGGGATCGCATTGTGTGTTTTCACTTTATTTCTGTCTTGAAGTTGGATATCTTTATGCAGTCTTTCAATTCAAGGTGACTGAACTTCTTCCTAAATAGTCTTTGATGTAAAAGTATAGATGACGACCACTTTCCTCAATTTTCATGAAGATTTTTTGTTTTAAAAGGCCCCAATTGCTTAATCAGGCCTGTTTTCTCTTTAAGATACCATGTTGATTTTCTCTTAGTGAATTTATATTGAACTAACAATGTTTAAAAAACAAATCTTTTTAATGTAGATTGAAGGGAGAGTGAGTGGTGTCTTTGCACTGTAAATACATTTTGAACTAGAAGTTTTATTTTCACCTTTATGTTATTTCCACTGAATTTCCTTCAGTACTTTATAATGAATTCATTTGATAAGTTAAAAAAAAACCCTAGATTTGTTTTCATTTCTTCCCGAGAAACTTTAAAAGATAACTTTGCACAAATAGTTTCCTGGAACCTTATTTTCAAATGTATACTTAAAACAAAACAAAACAAAAAAAAAAAACAAAAACAAAACAAAACAAAAAACAAAAAAAAACTGAGTCTATAGCGTTTAAAAATAAACTGAGTTTTAAACAAATTAAATAACTTGACCAAATTCACCAAGCAAGGAGTGATAGTGTGGGGCTTTATGAATCCAAAATCTTTGATTAGCTGTTGTGCTGTATTACTTCAATCTGGAGCAAAATATGTAAAAGGGCACCCATGGAGATATTGGTTGAGTGTATAAAATTAAAGGGAAGGGATTGTGTCTTTGCTTAAGATATTATAGCTAGCACTACAGGTGACATAGTAGATCATTTAAATTTAAATGAAAGTATAAAATTTGTATTAAACTGTAACTACCATCAGTATAGTCTGTGGTGAGACTTCAGAAGCTTATGTTTGAGATATTTTTAATTAAATGCCATCAGAATGTATAAGATTGCCAAAGTCATGTGATTTGTACATACTGTACTATTATATTTTCTTTTTATCCAATTTACCATAATGCGGCAATAATTTTATTTCTAGGTAGTAGGCGTATACCGATTATGTGGCTCGGCAGCAGTCAAGAAAGAACTTCGAGAGGCTTTTGAGAGGGATAGCAAAGCTGTTGGTCTGTGTGAAAGCCAGTACCCAGATATAAATGTAATAACAGGTAATAAATAGATGTTATTTTTATATCCACATTCTGAAAGACTACCTCTGCAGGAAAGAGAATTGAAATACTGTTTTGGTATTATTCTGAAGTCTTTTTTTCCTTCTTTCACAAACACTACTGTGTTATTTTCTATGGGGAGGTACCAAGATATGGTCCCTGTTCTCAAACAGCCAACCTTTGGAAAGAGTAAGACCTACATTAAATTAGCTCCAGTAACTGACAGAAGGAAAAGGGTATCTTGTCTTCACAGAGTGATAAATAAAATGCCATCAGGTTCAGTTTGACTGGTGCATAGGTAATATAAGGGGCATTGACTATCTGGTTAGAGAATTTAGATTTATTTACTAGGCAGAGGGAATCCATCAAAGATTTTTGAGCAGAGGAATGAAATCTTCAGAGATAGTCTTCAGGAATACTTATCTGGCAAGTCTGTGTGATGGATTGATATTAAAAGATAGAAGAGGAAAGAAAACCAGTTAGGATTCTTGGCAATAGTCTCAGCAAAGAGGTGATGAGAGCAGATGGCATCTTAACAGCAGTAGCAACAGCAGGAAGGAATATAATTAAAAGTATATGAAGACAGGGAGGGCCCAGATAAACATGACTTTGACACCTGGTTGATTGGATTCCATTAGCAGAAATAAGAAAGAGAAAACTACTGCTTTTGGTGGAGAAATGTAGAAAAAGAAAATGAATTGGATTTCTTTTCAAACATATTGAACTTGAGGTGCCAGTTGGAGATCTCAGTGGATATATCAAGCAAAGTTGAAAGTGCTTATCTGCAGCTAAGGAGAGGATGTAGTAGAATGTGAAGGGTCTGTTACTTGCCCAGGTAATGAATACAGTTCAATGTACAGCATTGCAAATACTCTTCTAAAACCCTGAGTGATGAAAAGGGAAATTTGATGGTCACTGGCACTAGTTATAACGAACACCTTCCAATTGTCTGTAAAGTTTCAAAAGACCAGAACTTTGAGGATCTCCAAACTTTGGAGGCAGGCAAAGAAAGAAGAAACATCTAAAGAGATTGAGAGGACAGGAGTCAGAAAGTTTGGGAAACAAGAAACAATAGAGTTTTCAGGGCAAGGTGTGATGCAGTGTCGTTCTGTTTAGAGATCATATGAGATGAGAACAGAAAAAAAGGCCTTTAGGAGATTTTTGATAACTAATCAATATTTGAGGACTATTGGCTTATAATTCCATGTTTGTTTTTTGTTGTTGTTTTGCTTTTTATTAGCAAAGTTTTCAAGCGTAGAATACTATGGTAAACCTTCTTTGTCCATCATCTGGCTTCCGTAATGACCAAACCTGTTTCATTTATACCCCTCATTTGATTCTCCCCAAACTTGGACTATTTTGAACCATAATCTCAGATATCACATCCTTTCACCTACAGATGCTTTGGTATGTATTTCCAGATTGTCTATGTATTTTGATAGTCTTTCTCTTCTCTCTATTGTCAACTACCATTTTTTTTCCCTTGCTCTAACAATATTTGTTTTTATCTTCTAAATTGCTTTCTTATTTTGCACACAGTTATCTAGGTTAGAATTTGAGGAGGGCTCAACTTGCACATATTAGAGATTTTTAATGATTGAAATCCTTAAAGCCAACTTTTAGCATTGAGACTTTCCAAATAATTGAGCTTCCCAATCTCTGAACTCTGAATGACTGTATTTTCATCGATTATTTAATATACATTCTTGGATAACTAAGTTTCATCCCAAGCATTTTAATCCTAAAAGAAGACAAACCAAAGCACTTTTTTTCCTGTAAGTTTTAGCAAACCAGAAATAATGGTTACTTTTATTTTTCTAATGGAAGAAGATTTATTATTTCTACTAAAAAATGGGTCATTTCTACAAAAAGGTAGATTTTTTTCCCTTAGTAGTATATAATTAACAGAGTTAGCAAAAGACTCATTTTATGAATTTATTAAAGAGAAATTTTACAAATATCAATTCTCAGAAAATTACATTCTGAATAAAAAGAGGTTTTGTCTTAGTTGAAGCCTGGACTTGGAGATAAAAATTATGTCAAATGTGTACAGTTTAAGAAGATGAAGTGATGTGGTTTGAATTGTCAGAAATTTGTAGCATATGCAGAATATATGACAGTAGATCAATGAATGTTAGATTTATAGAAGCATTCTTTTCTAAAGTTGAGAGTTTCCATAATTTATGAATTAGATATTTCTTGGCTTTATTCTTTGTATTCCATTTCAGTAAAGTTGTTTTTCAGAAGAACCAAGAGCTCTTTTCTTTCTTGATAAAAGGCCAATGGAATGATTTAAGCTTTGTCTGAGAAATACCATTGGAATTGCAATAAATTATACACAGGGGCTCATCATGGCTCAACATTTGGGGAGTTGGCCAGTGTTGCCTCATGTGTTTGTTCCGTGTGAACTCACATTTCTAAGTAAACTTTGAAATATAATTAACAGTTCAATAGGTCTAAAAGAGATGTTAATGGAGTGAATGATAGAGTTTACTCACAGTTTAATGTGTTCTTAGTAATTGGTTTGTCAGGAATACAGAATGAAGTACTCCAGACAAACCAGATTTTTTTCATCAGGTACAAAATTTAAGGTGTAAAATCTATTCATCGTTTTAAGAGAAGATATTAGACAAGTCAGTGTATTTATTATTTAGTGATTATTAAAGTTTTAGGCAGAGAGAATGGTGAATTTTGTGACTGAGAATTAATAAAATATAGGTACTTCAAACCAGTGTCTGAGAAATAGATGTAGTTTTAGAGATAGAATGCCCTTTTATTTTCAGTGTGGTGGTACCTATATTGCATCACAGGGATGAGTAGAATCTTCCTGTGTAGTTGGTCCTTGTGCCTGAAGGTAAGAGGCATATGATTTCATAGTATCTAACTATTACAGGGCAGCTTAAACCAGTTCTTTATTTACCAATAATTGCCTGCTTCAAGTAAATGATAAAAGATATACTGTGTTGCATTAAATAAACTTCATCATAAATTTCCCCCAAGTCTTTTCTAAGTAGCTTCTGTAGCATTAAAGATTGTCACCACAAATTTATTATCTTATGTTTTTTATGTCCCAAAGTGTTTGAAAGATGTTAAGAAGGCAATATGGTTTTAAGATGCCCCTGTCTATCACTAAGTTTTTGAGATAAGGCCATATGGCCAATTTCTAGATTTATGAGTCGCTATATCTTATATGTCACAATGTACTATAAATACTTCCTCTCTGTATCATTTTATAAAATCTTTTGATTATTTTTCCTGTGAAGTTAGTCAGCATTTATTAATAGAAAAGCAATAATAACCTTAACTTCATTGAACATAATATGCTGAGCATAATCTAAGTGCTTAATGTTTGTTATAATAATTCTCCCCTCTTTGCCTTCAGATTATAGTGAAGTAAGTAATCTTGAACCTGGATCAATTTAAAATTCCATTTATATTAATGGTTGTTTGGTATATTACTCATATAAAGGATAATGATATTTGACATATATTTCACTAAGTTATAAAGTTATCTTTTCTGGAGATCTTTTAGATTTTAATTTAATATAATTGCATTATAGGACAAGTCTCAAATTACCAGGGCATATGGAGTTTTATGAGAACTAACAAGTCTTGTTTTGTTGAGGAACAAATATGGAACCTTTAAAAAAAATTATGCCCTAAAGGTTTAGTAGTGTCTTTGTTTGGCAGCTACAGAAAATTGCATTTTCACTTTCTAGTTGTAGATGCTTTTTAAACTGAATGTTGCTATTCATTGTGGGAAACTAATCATAGCAGTAAAGATCACATGATATAAGTTAAGGAATGGGAATATCACTGTATATCTAACAGGTATTGATTATTATTATATGCCAAGCAATTTATATATATTGTATCTCTTTGTATATATCAAAGAAAAAGTTTAGTCAGCATTCTCTTGGTTCCTTCCTGCTATTTCCATCTTGTTACCTTTTTACTATGGAGTAGAAAGTTATGCTGTGTTAAGGAATAAGATTTTTTGGAGGCTCACAGCACAGTCTTATACCTCCTCTTTCCTGTTTAATATCATCATCAGAATACTTGAGCATTTTCATTTATTCACTAAAGACTTTGATATCTTACCTATGGTTAGATTTCCAGCTGAAGTCCTGCCATCATTCTGAATGACTTTAACATACAAATGACCAATCTAGTACACTCTACTTATCTAACCTAATTATTATTGGGTATCAACTGATAGCTTAAACTCTTTCCTGAAACATTCTTTCCTTTACTGCCTTGATAGCATATTTGCCTGTCCTGCCCCCACCCCCATCCTGCCTTTACTTACCGTTCACACTTTTTTAGCCATTCTTCCCTAGTCACCTTTGGAAAATCCTCTTCCTGATGACCACTTAAGAGCTGATTGAAGATTGGGATGGGGGGTGGGGTGGGAGGGATATATGTATATTTGTAGCTGAATCACATTGTTATACAGTAGAAACCACTACAACATTGTAAAGCAATCATCCTTCAATTAAAAATAAATAAAAATAAATTTTTTAAAGAAGAAAAAATTTTATTTAAAAAGAGCTGATTGATGTTCTTCATCATTTTCTCTTATTACTAGGCCTTCTCATATCACTCTATATTACCTCCTTGGCTTCCCTGGTGGCTCAGATGGTAAACAGTCTGCCTATAGTGTGGGAGAACCTGGTTCGATTCCGGGGTTGGGAAGATCCCCTGGAGAAGGGAATGGCAAGCCACTCTAGTATCCTTGCCTGAAAAATCCCAGGGACCGAGGAGCCTGGCGGGCTACAGTCCATGGGGTCGCAGAATCAGACATGACTGAGTGACTTCACTTTCTTTCTCTCTTTCTCTCTCTCTCCTCCTTGATAATCTCAGTCATTCCCAAGGTTCTAGTTATCAAGTTTAAGTTGATCATTCTCAGATCTTTGTCTCCAGCTATCTTTTTCCTGAGTCTCAGATTTTTATATCTAGTACCCTTGAATGTCCCATAGATAACTTAAGCTTAATATGTTCAAAATGAAACTCCTTTCTATCCCCTAAAGCATAGTTTTCCTCTTTCCTCCCGTTTCAAGTAATAGCACTATTATTCACCTAGTTGCTGAAGCCCCAGACCTAGGAAACATCCTTACACTTCCTTTTCCCTCAGAATAACAAATATATTTTTGATTCAGCAGTCCTGTTTTTGGAATTTGTCCTATGAACATGCCTGCATATATACAAAATGTTGATGTGCATGGTTATTCATCGTAGCATGTTTTGAAATAACGGAAGATTAGAAAGAATACAAGTATCTGTCTGTAGCCACTGACTAGATCAAAAAGTGGGGCATCCATACATTGGAATACTGTGATGTGGCTGTTAATATGTTTGAAGAAAACTTCTGTGTACAGAAAAGATGGCAAGGGTTATGGCAAGGATAGGGCTTCCCTGGTAGCTCAGCTGCTGAAGAATCCACTTGCAGTACAGGAGACCCCGGTTTGATTCCTGGGTCAGGAAGATCCCCTGAAAAAGGGATAGGCTACCCACTCCAGTATTCTCGGGCTTCCCTGGTGGCTCAGTCGGTAGAGAATCTGCCTGCAATGTGGGAGACCTGGGTTTGATCCCTGTGTTGCAAAGATACCCTGGAGGAGGGCATGGCCACCAACTCCAGTATTATCGCCTGGAGAATCCCCATGGTCAGAGGAGCCTGGCAGACTACAGTCCATGGGGTCGCAAAGAGTCGGACATGACTGAGTGACTAAACCCAGCACATGGCAAGGATAAAATGTTAAATGAAAAAGTATATATACTGTCTTTTATGTAATAAAGGAGAACAAATAGTAATATATTATTAATATTTATATTTGCATAAACAAATGCTGGAAGGATGCATAAGAAACTAATTTACCATTGTTGTGTTGTTTAGTTACATCTGACTATTTTGGAACCCCAGGTACTGTAGCCCACCAGGCTTCTCTGCCCATAGGATTTCCCAGGCAAGAATACTGGAGTGGGTTGCCATTTCCTTCTTAGGGGATCTTCCCGACCCAGGAATTGAACCTGAATTTCCTGCCAAGGATTCTTATGAGCCATAGTATTATCAAAATTTAAAAGATTTATCAGATGGGAAACTTCCTTTATAATCATGTTTAAATTCAAATTGGGCTTCCCTCATAGCTCAGTTGGTAAAGAATCCACCTGCAATGCAGGAGACCCCAGTTTGATTTCTGTGTCAGGAAGATCCACTGGAGAAGGGATAGGCTACCCATTCCAGTATTCTTGGGCTTCCCTTGTGGCTCAGCTGATAAAGAATCCACCTGCAATGTGGGAGACCTGGGTTCGATCCCTGGGTTGGGAAGATCCCCTGGAGAAGGGAAAGGCTACCTACTCCAGTATTCTGGCCTGAAGAATTCCAATGACTCTATAGTCCATGGGGTCGCAAAGAGTTGGACACGACTGAGCGACTTTCACTTTCACTTAAATTCAAATTAAGCCCTCAAACTAAGTTCTCAGCTAAGCTGAGAGCATTTTCTAAATCAATATTGTCTATATTTAGGTTTTTGCTGTCAGAAACGTCTATTTTTTTTTTCTTGTGATCACATTCTAGCCTTTAGCTACTATCTTAACCTACCTTCCTTTTATGTAACATCTATTATCCTTTCCTGTTTCCTTTACTATAGCTGTATCACCTCTTCGTTCATAACTATTTGTGGTGTGTTTGAAATAGACTTACCTCATTCCTATCATAGTGACACATTTGTTGTTTTCTGTTCTTGGGTTTTGGTTTTAGAAATGATTTTTCTCTTCCATAGTATAACATTGGAGATTATCCTGACTATTCAGTATGTGTGTTTAAGCCATATCTTCTATATTTAAGAGAAAGTACATTTTTATAGCTCACTTATTTGCAAGGGTTTATGAAAAGTCTGGAAATTAAAAATCCTATATGGATTTACAATTTACAATTTATATTTACAATTTACAATTAATATTAGTATGCCTTATTTTCTTTTGTTTTATACATACTTAAAGGAGCTTTTTATAAAAGGAATTTACTTTATGAACAAACCTAATATATATGATAATTGGATATTATGCATGTGCGTTATTAACATGGTTTCAAAACAAAAAGTCAGTTAATGAAGCAATTTCTAAGAACACAAATTGCAAGTGTTTTGTTAGAATACTTTTTACATTTCTGCTTTTATTGTTTTCAGAATGTTAAAAGTTCACCGTAATGATACTTTGAAAAAAAAAAAATTCTCCACAGCTTTTTATTATTTCACTCTAAAGAGTAATTGACATCTATTTCTGGTTTGTTTGGTTTCTGAAGGTGTTCTTAAGGATTATTTAAGAGAACTTCCTTCTCCTCTGATAACAAAGCAGCTTTATGAGGCTGTATTAGATGCAATGGGAAAAAATCCTTTGAAAATGTCATCAAATGGTTGTGAGAATGATCCAGGTGATTCTCAGTACACTGTTGGCCTTCTGGATTGTCTGCCTGACGTTGAGAAGGTAAGCACCATAGATATACATTCTTCCTGAAACAAACCATATACTTAATGAACTGAGTACTTAGCTCCAGAGCTACAGATAATTTTTTAGTTATTTGACATTTGTAACACTAATGAGTTTTAGCTCTACCTTTGCTAAAGACTAAACAGCGTAAATCTAGAGACTGCTTCTTATATAGAATAAATCTAGAAAACAATTTTATCTCTTTCAAATGTGATATTAACCTAGGCATGAATACTCCTGATAAGTTTTAAGAGTATTGTTATTTTACTATTAAAATGATATGTTTATAATTAAAAGTTAGGAAGATACAGAAAAGAAGAATGGAAATTATAATTATCAATATCTAAAGGCAATATAATTAACATTTTGGTTTATTTCCTTTTATTAATAGTATTTTAAAAATATGGTAACTGTTTTGTGTACATGACTTAGCCTCAAGACTTAGCGCTCACCACCAGTCTTTCCTTCCTCCTTGTCTCTTCCCATTTGCCCCCTTCCCACAATCTAAATCACATACCAGTATTTTCTGGTATGCCTGTAAGAGAGAGAGGATGACTGCGCTTGCAGAACTAATCTTAGCCTAACTTTAGCTGTTGTTCCTTAAAACAAAAGGGAGAATAAGGGAAAGAAATATGGCCAGGCTTATCCAGATGAGGCCAACTTTGCCTATATTTCTTATCATGTGAGAGTGGAAGGTCCAAGAGTGGATAGAAATACTTTAAGCCCAATACCTTCATGCACTAGTTTATTTTAGTCATCTGAATGGCCTGTGCTCTGTCCAGTTAGATTAGGAGTTTCTATTCCTTTGGGTGGGAGAGAGGAATAGCTACAAAGAGGTAGGCAGAAGAAGGAGGGTGGGGTGAGGGGGTAGAAATATTCCTTCATCAATATAAGGTAAAATTATGTATCATTTTGCTTATGAATGAAAACTCCAGTGTCAGGGAATTTAAATCACTTGCCCAAGATTATATAGCTTTTTGGATGTTATAGTCTATCATATGAATCTAGGCCTTTCTGGCCTTAAAGCTTACACTGTTAATATTCTTTCCAAAAAGGCTGCAAAGTATTCCATTGAATGGATTTGACAATTTATCATTACTTGTTTGTATAAAATTTAGGTTTTTGAACCTATTTGTATATATTTGTCCACAGTTTTCTTTTCAGTTAGAATTACTTATTTGGATTAGAATTTCAGAGTGGAATTGTTGACTTAAATGTCGTGAACATTTTGAGGCTGTTAGTATGTGTTTTCACATTACTTTTCAAAATGGACATAACAGTTACATTTTTTGGCTGATCTTATTTCAAGGACAAAAAAATTTCTTATTTTAGATTGTGTTTCTTGGTTTGCTATTGAGATTGAGCCTAATGTATTTAACCAGTCATGTGTGTGTGTTAACAGTGTTAACCAGTGTGTGACTGGTTTTGATTTCAGAATATCAACTGTAGTCTACTCTAGATCCATTTTGCTCCTGATTCCTTCCCTTCATAGCCGAACACTGAGCAAATGTTTGTTCTGGCAGTTATCACTTCTTCACCACTCATTTACTACTCAACAAACTGTTATCTGGCTTCCTACCCCATCTCTGTGGATCTGTTCTTGCCAAGGTTACTAATTATCTTCTAATCACCAAATCCAGTTGTCACTTTTGGCTCCAGAAATATTGATAATATGTCATTTTAATTTTTTTAAATAATTTTTAAAAGTTACAGATTATTATTGGTATTTATTTCTTCAATTATGAAGAGGAAATTACATGCTTATTTTGTTAAATGATTGATCATATACCAGTATATTAAAAACATTATTTCTTTTTTTAAATTTTTTTATTTTTATTTTTTTCATTTATTTTTATTAGTTGGAGGCTAATTACTTTACAATATTGTAGTGGTTTTTGTCATACATTGACATGAATCAGCCATGGATTTACATGTGTTCCCCATCCCAATCCCCCTTCCCACCTCCCTCTCTACCCAATCCTCTGGGTCTTCCCAATGCACCAGGCCCAAGCACTTGTCTCATGCATCCAACCTGGGCTGGTGATCTGTTTCACCATAGATAATATACATGTTTTGATGCTGTTCTCTCGAAACATCCCACCCTTGCCTTCTCCTACAGAGTCCAAAAGTCTGTTCTGTACATCTGTGTCTCTTTTTCTGAAAAACATCATTTCTTTTTGTAATTGCTTAAACTTAAATAACCATTCACTTCTTAAGCAAATTCCCCTAACTGGTTTCTTCAAGGGTTAAAAAATTTTTTTTCAATAATTTTTTTCATTTCTATTCTTCCCCTTTCCATTGTTTATCTACTTAAAATATTTATTAATTAAGAAATGCATTGGCCTTCTTCCTAATCTGGATCACAATAGAACTTGGCCACGGTAACCTAGATTTTAAGATGGTGCACCCTACTTATGACTACAGGATTTAACTGAACTTAAAAATGAATATTCTGTGATTCCTGCAGTTGAAGTGGGGAGTCCTAACTACTGGACTGCCAAGGAATTCCCTCAAGATACCTAATTTAATGATACCTACAAAAACCTGGATATTTTTGGTGGCCATTATCTAGCCAACTATAGATACCTAATCTTATTTGTTTTTTGTTTATGCTTTCTGTATTTCTGTTTGTACAAATGATTAGATACATGTATGTTTTCTCATTTCCCATTCTTTCTTACATAAAAAGTGACATAGTATGAGAACTAAGATCCTGCATGCCAAAACAAACAAACAAATAGGTATCTTGAGATGGAGAGATTATCTGGGATTATCAAGGTAGGTCCTAAATGTAATCACAAGTATCCTTATAATAGATGGGGAGAGGGAGATTTGACTACAGGCAGATGAGAAAACAATGTGATGAAAAGAGGGAAGCAGAATCAGAAGATGTTATATTGTTAGTTTTGAAAATGGAAGAAGGGTCCCTGAGTTGAGGAATGTAAGGAATATAGCTCAAGACCCTGGAAAAGACAAGGAAACAGATTCTTCCCTAGAGCTTCCGCAGGAGTGTGCCCTGCCTGCTGACACTTTGATTTTAGCTCTCTGAGACTCCTTTCAGATTTCTGGCCTCCAAATCTATCAGAGGATAAATTCATGTTGTTTTCAAACTTAAAAAAAAAAAATTCTACCCTAATCCCCTTTTCATCACAGCCTTTGCTGTTGTTATCTTTTTAGAGAAGGGAAGAGAGGAAAAAGTTGATGGCACATTTTCTAAGAAACTCCAGCTAAAATTTGGAATTCATTCATGAGCATTTTAGATAATGTTCATTTTAACCATTCAATGAATCAAATTATGTTGTCAAAACCTAAGTGTCCTGTGCAACATTTTATAAAAAAAAAAAATGTGTTTCAAGTTCCAAACATCCAGCTTAAAAATCTTTGAAACAACCTTCTAAAAAGTGATAGGTTGTTTGTCTATATTTCCTGCTATAAATTGTGTCCTTGAATTTATCCCTGTTTGACTATATTAAGTGAAATTTAATTCAATTTAGGCAACTCTAATGATGTTGTTGGATCATTTGAAATTGGTGGCTTCTTATCATGATGTGAATAAGATGACTTGCCAGAACTTGGCCGTGTGCTTTGGACCAGTATTATTAAGTCAGAGGCAAGAGACTTCCACCCATAACAACAGAGTCTTTACTGATTCCGAGGAACTTGCAACTGCTTTGGATTTTAAAAAACATATTGAAGTTCTTCACTACTTACTTCAACTCTGGCCAGGTAAATGATTCAGTGGAATTATTTTTCTCTTACAATGATATCTCTATAATGATAGAATTAGCTAATCATTAAATATGCCCATGTATGGTTGAAGAAAATCTTTTCTAGATTTTGCTTTTTAAAATAGTACAAATTGATAACCTGCCCTTTAGATTTCTCCATTTAAATTTTCTGGTTTTGCTGATACTGTTGTAGACATAGAGATCAATATATACGTTTTGGATTTGGTCAGCTCTGGGTTTGACTCCTTGTTGTATCCCTTATTAGTCTGACCGTGGGCAACTTCATTAACATTTTAGAGCCTCAGTATCACCTCTGTCATGTAATATGTTAGTAATATATTTAGAGAATTGATAGGAAGATTAAATTAAAAAAATATGTGTGTAAGGTGCTCAGCACAGCTCTTGGCACATAATAGGTACTCAGTAAATATTAATATTTTTACTGTTGTCATTTTTAGTTCAACTGATTTAAAGCAGAATTCATTTTTCTACTTAAATCAGTTCTTCCTGACATCTTTCATGTATTCATGGTCATTCTTCAAATTATCTAGGCTTGAGTGGACAATTACCTTCAGTTTTTCTTGTCCTTCCCTTATTCAATAAGAAAAGACTGACAATTATTTTCCTAACATATCTCTGAAGTATTTTCACAGCTAAAAGGAATAGGTATTTAATTAGATGTTTTAGAAAGAATCCCTCTATTTAGGTTCTAAAATTTTCTTACCTGGTAGTAACTCCCACTTGCCTCCCCTATCCTGCATAGGACCAAGTGTGAAGGTACTTCAATGCTAAGGGTAGTACACAGTGTTAAAAGTGCCTGGGCCCTGGAGTCAGGCTTGGATTCCGATCCGATTGTGGTACTCACCAGCAGTGTGGACTCAGGCAAACTTTCTTAAGCCTCAGTTTGCTTCTGTATAAATAGTGCCTACCTTAGGGTTGTTGTGGAGATTGGCATAAAGGATCTAAGGAAATGAGCAGAGAGCTTAGCATAAAGTCATTCCTCAGTAAATGTGCTTATTTATTAGTCTTCCCTGGTGGCTGAGTGGTAAAGAATCTGTCCTGCAATGCAAGAGATGTGGGTTCGATCCCTGGGTCGGGAAGTTCCCCTAGAGAAAGAAATGGCAACCTGCTCTAGTATTCTTGCCTAGGAAATCCCATGGACAGAGGAACCATGGGGTCCCAAAAGAGTTGGACACAACTTAGTCACTCAACAAAAACAACTCTTTTGTTAATGTATATGAGACAGATAGACTAAATAAAAAGTACAAAGGACTGAGACTTCCCTGGTGAGTCAGTGGCTAGGAATCCGCCTGCCAATGCAGGGGACAGGGGTTTGATTCCTGGTTTGGGAAGATTCTACATGCCTCAGGGCGGCTAAGCCCATGCATCACAGCTACTGAGCCCATGCTCTAGAGCTATCGAGCCACAGCTACTGAAGCCTGCATACCCTAGAGCCCGTGCTCTGAGACAAGACAAGCCACCACAGTGAGAGATACCAAGCACCACAACGAGAGAGTAACCCCTGCTCGCTGCAGCTAGAGCAGGCCCGTGTGTGGCAACAAAGAGCCAGCACAGCCAAAAATAAATAAATATAAATAAATACATATTAAAAAAAACACAAAGTATAAAGGATTGCTTGATTTAGTCTTTTTTAAAAAACTAATTTTAAAAAGTGAATTAAAAATTAAGCTAATAAAAAATTTTCAACTTTTAAATTTGGAAAGTTAGTATTTTTGTTTTCTTTTAAATACAGTCTTAAAAATCATTTTCAAATTATATTTTAGCTGAGTTAGTATGTATTATTTATTAGTTAAAAGTGCTGAATGAAGATGTTCTGATTAATTAGTCTGATTTCTACATTTGGTACCCAACATAAGGGATCACTCGGATTCAGGTTTTAAATGTGTGTTTCCTAGCTTTTCCTAGAACTGTTTTAATTTTAATAAACATGAAGAATTGGGAAAGGAGCTATCTTATCATTTTAATCAAGTGAAAGTTTGCTTGCCTGGAGATACTAAGTTTATTACCAGTATCTGAGTTCTTTTATCATTAATTCTGTATCAGAAGTTAATGTCATTCCATTATTTTGTAACAGTCATCTTACTGTTGGATTTAGGAGCAAAAATTTATGTTGTATGTTATAGAAAAAAAGGTTCAGATTTGAGATTCACTATACAATATTTCAGTAACAACCTTAAGCAAGGTGTCCGAATATATAGCACCTTATTCCAAAGGTTTGTGTGGTTGGAGCTGCCCCCTTGTCTATAACTTGTTATTTTTCTTCAGTTATAATACATCAGACAAAGTGTAGAACAGGGCAGAAAGTTGAGAGGAAGTAGGAGTTAGTTTTGCCTACCAAAGCACTTGCTTTTTGTTTCAAGAAGAGGCACAAATCAAGTGGACATAGTGCACTTACTGAGCCTGAGATAATTGATGATGACATAGAAAATGGGCCATGGCATATTACTTGCTGAATGACTGTCCTTGCTATGTGTATCTCATTTATTTTTCTTGTTGGTATTTACCCTACTCCAGAAATAAAAAGAATTGGTTCCACCCTTCCCAACCTACCTTCCTTCTTTTTTACTCCTTAACTTTTTGTTTTGTGTTACTTTTTGTTTTTTAAATTTTGGGCAGTATAATTTACTTTGTTTTAATAATTTGAATATAATTTACTTTGAGCTTTTCTTCTTGAAAAATCTTGTCTTCAAAGTGATCAGTTAGAACCCTGGTATACTGGCACTGAAAGTTAAAAGTCAGCCTGCCAGTGGCTTTTCAGATTCTTCTGGCAAAACCCTAAGTTCTTTGGAAGCAGCTTTGGGGCCAGATTGGCAGCAGGTGAGGGAGCAAAATGGAAACATATTTCTCCTTTGATCAAAACAGTCTTCTTTTCATCTCTTTTATGTACTGGGATTTTAGAAGGTGGTTGCTTTTAAAAAACATTAGTTTTCTGTCTCAAGAATATTGAAAATTAAAGATAGACTACCCTTTCACTTTATAGATAGGAAAATAGCTTTAGAGAATATACAATTCTTAGACCAGCTGTTTGCTACATCACATTTTCTATGACGAATAGATTTGGGACAGGGCTTTTGTTTTTGGAAGAGCTGTCAATTTTCCCTAATTCTTTTTTTTTTTTTTGGCTGTGTAGCTTGTGGGATCTTAGTTCCCTGGCCAGAGATTGAACCTGGGCCCTTGGCAGTGAGAGGACTGGAGTCCTAACTGCTGGACTGCCAGGGAATTCCTTCCCTAGTTCTTTTTGGTTCCTTTTTCTCACTAGGCTAAGCGTCACGAGGTCAAGGACTACATTTTGCTTACCTCTACATTTCCAGGTTATAACAGAGTACTTGGCAACAACTAGATACCCAATATATTCTATTAGGTAAAGTAATTATGCCCAAGGTAGTTATACTATAGATAAAAAGCTAATAGAGTAGTGATTAAAAATATAAATCTATTGGTAGAAAATAAGAAAATTAAGTTTCTTAGTAATTATCATTATATTTTGAGAATTTTTTAACAACTTTCTAGATTGTATTTTCATCTTATTCTTTTGAAAGTGGGTAATCAGCAGTGCTAGGAAAACCAGAATTTTGGGGGGTAAAATTAACCATTTTATCCGCATATGTAATAGGAAACCCGTTTCACCACCAGTAGTTTAAAAAGCTAGTAAAGTTGATTTTTTTTAGAAATTTTGGTCTAAAAGATATAACATACTATAGTTGGTTTTTTGAAAAAAAGTATTAGTTGCTCAGCCATATCTGATTCTTTGCAACCCCATGGGCTGTAGCTCGCCAGGCCCTCTGTCCATGAACTTCTCTAGGCAAGAATACTGGAGTGGGTTGCCAATCCCTTCTCCAGGGGATCCTTCCAATCCAGGTCTCCTGCATTGCAGGTGGATTCTTTACTGTCTGAGCCACCAGAGGTATAAAATATTATAAATTGGTTTCTTAAATATTTTCTAAGAAAATAATGTTTGAACAGGGACTTGGTTAAGCAACTTTAAGCCGCTGGCAACAAAATAAATGTGGGTTTTTGCAGGTGAATATCAGAAAATACAGACAAATTAAGACAAGGTCAACACAGAGTCAAAAATGTTTTACTCTGGTTGGATCACAAACCAGATGACCTCAAGGTTAGCCTAGTACTGTAATGGGTTAGCAAAAACAACAGGCATGACACTTAAGCGCTCAGAATAGGAACAGCACAGAAAATGAAGGGGAAAAAGCAAGGAGACTTAGTGAGGATAAGCATCTTCAGTAGAAGGATGAATAATTAAACAGTGAAAAAATTCAGATATCCATTCTGCAATGGCATATGACACTCTCTATTAATACTGTTTTAAATATCAATTTAAAGTAAATATCGCCATTCCTTTCATGGCTCAGTGGGTAAACAATCCGCCTGCAATGCAAGAGATGCAGGAGACACCCAGATTTGATCCCTGGGTTGGGAAGATCCCCAGGAGGAGGAAATGGCAACCCACTCCAGTATTCTTGCCTGGAAAATCCCATGGACAGAGGAGTTTGGTGGGCTCCAGTCCATGAGTCGCAAAGGATTGGACACAACTGAACGACTAACACACACATTCCTTTAAAGTAAATATCAGACCTTTTTTTTGTAGAAAATTTTAGATCAAGAGCTTTTAGCTGTTCATAGTGATATGTAATAGCCATCATAAAAATGCAGGTAAACAGAGATATTGAAAACATACCTATATACAGTTATCAAGTATTTTAATAAAATCTAAGTTAAAAAAAATCTTTCAATCTCTGAAAATGGTATATAAATCACTGTACATCTGGAAAACTAGAACCATATACATGTCTGTATTATTCTTTAATTATCTTATTTTATTCAGTAGGAAATGAATATGTTGGAGAGTGTAAAGTTGGTATGTTGTCACTGATTATATGTTCCCTTTATCTTAGTGAAGGGAAGTATATAAATGGAAAGGCACTTATTAATGGAGGATAAACAAGCAGAAATAGAAAGGCATTATGGACAATTTTTTAGTAGCTGTGCCTCAACATTTAAATTAAGTGCATTCGACAAGTGTTTTGTTCAGTACACACAAAAGAGTAAGCTGTAAAGTCTTGATTTGTTATGAAATAATGTGTGTCTCCCTGCTAATCTGTTTGGCCAGTGCAATGCATATTATTAATAATAGAAGGAATTAGTCTAAATATGAAGAATGTTATTGGAGATTGTTAGATTCCTAACCAGAATGGGAAAATAAAATATCTGTACTATTTTCAGGCAATAAATGAAGACTGTTATTAGCTAATGCTGTATAATCAAACTCAGGTAACAAGTGGACAAGTCTAGATTTTGTGCATTTTATCACAGTGAAATTTGGCTGTTTAAAGTCAAGTAAATTATGACACTGCTGCTAGTAGAATTGCAAAAAAACCCACAAAGATTAGAACTTTAAGACTGAGCACTTTAGATGCCTTGGCCTCATTTAGATATTTGCAGATAAAGAAACTTTTGTTTATACACGAACATGCCTTGCCTGCTTTTTGCTGTAGCTTTTAATTTAAAAGAAGCTACCAGCTTAGCCACTGTTTGAATTACAGCTAGATATTAATTAACTTGCACAGAAAGTTAATCAACTTGGAAATTTGATTTATTTTGGAATGTTGTGATGTAGCATGAATTAGCACCACTGAACATTCTCCTGGCTTCTGTTCCTAATCTTGATTATGTCTGGTGATAGAAAAAATAGTTATGGAATGCTTTCTTTTGGTAGTGTGCATGTGTTTGTTGCAATGCATGTTTGTAGTTGATTATTAAATAGCTTATCTTTAGCTCTGTGTTTTTAAATTGGATTAAGTTGGATTACTGTCACTAAAGCAAATCTATTGCTTGTTCCTAGTGCAACGTTTAACTATCAAAGAATCAGCAGACAATTTGTTCCCAGAGCAGAAGTCTTCTTTTAATTATTTGAGGCGGAAGAAAGAACGACCTTACCTTTTAAATTTGAGTGGTACTGAATCATCAAGAGTACTCAGGCCAAGGCAAACCAGACTAGACAGTCCACTCAGTAATCGTTATGCAGGAGACTGGAGCAGCTGTGGAGAAAACTACTTTTTAAATAACAAAGAAAATTTAAATACTGTGGATTATGATGATGTCCCTTCAGAAGACAGAGAAAATGGAGAAAACTGTAGCAAAATATATGAGCCAGATATCATGATTGAACAGCCAACTCCTCCGTCCAAAGAATGCACATTTCAGACATATTTGACAGTGCAGACAATTGAGTCTAGAGTGGACCAAAAAGTCAATCTCAAAGATCTACAAGAAAGTATTGATACTTTGATTGGAAATCTAGAGCGTGAACTCAACAAAAACAAGCTTAATATGAGTGTTTAAGGTTGAGAGTTTTGCTTTTTCATAACGTCTTATGTTTCACATCCATCTTTCTCACTTTCTTTTCTCTCACAGTGATGTTTTAAATTTTTTACTCTTGAAACCTTCAGTTATTTTCTAACAAGTTCATGTAATTCAAAAAACACCATTCATTACCATAATTTTTACTTATTTCATTAGGAAATTTTTCTTGAGGTAAAGATAACCTGGACTTCTTGTGGGTATTTTTTAAAATCTTGCCAATGCTATGGGTATAAGTTTAAAATGCACTTCTAAGGTTCATGTAAGTTGTTAGCCCCTCAAGACTTTTGTACTTTATAGGAACTGCTTTTCTGAAACAGACATTCCTTCCAGTGGAAGGAGTGCAGCTGCTCCGTCTGATTTGCAGTGTGAATCCATGCACACTGCAGTGCCGTTCCATCACATTTCATTCACGATGCAAATGCTGCTGTGAGAAAACCTTTTTATAAATTTTTACTTTTTATAAAGTAAAATTATACAAATATTAATGTATTCTGTGTTGACATTCAGTAATTATTTAAACTTAAAAAAATAAGTATTTTTATAATCCCCAATATATGTATATATTTATCAGCGCATATATGTATAGACATTAGAATGGGGGAAGGATTGGCTGCAAAGTCACGAGTAATCTCTAAAGTATATGTCATGAGGCCAAAATCATTAGCTTAAAAATGTCTTTTTCAGGGAAAGAACATTTAAGTTAAAGGAGGAGTTGCACAGAAACACTTGAACCAAAACACTAGGAACATCTAAATAGAAAAAATAGACTTTCATTTTTGACTTACAGAAAGTCACAGTATCCCCAGTGAGGAGTCATCCTTTAAATTGAAATCTTCTAACATTTTAAGGGATTAAGTGCCAAGATTTCTGCACTGGTGACTTAAATTTAAAAATCTTTACCTATTTATGCATTTTTATCTTCTGCTTTTTAAAACAAAGTAATTATACTTAGAACATATTTATTTATAATAGTACATATATAACTTTGACTTTATAATTACCTTCATTTATTTCTAAAGAAATCTTGCCAGAATACTACATTATTGATTTTTTTAAATTAACTTATTTTGACTAATTATGTCTACAAGATAGTCATTATAGTGATCACAGCAGTGTTTGAAAATGTAAATTTAGAAGTCTTTTTTACTAAATTGGAATGTATTTTTTTGTAAACTTTTATACCTACAAATGTGTAATTTAAAATTATTAACAAAATTTGAACTACCAACTTAAAGATGTAGCAGCCATTAAAAAAAAACTGACTTCTTGATGTTTTTTTAAATATTAAAGTATTAACTTTCTATGCAATATACATTGGTAAATGGAATACCAAGTAATTTAATTTGAAAATTTACTTGTTAAAAGTCAGATAAATAACTATTTTTATATGAAACTTTCATTTTTAAAGCTTTATATAATAATTCAGAAAAATACCAAAAGAATATGTGACAGATATATATTATTGAGTAAATGGTCAAAAGAAATGTACCCTAAATATTTTGTAAGAAGACTGTCTTCTTCCTTTTGAGTGCTATATCATATACATTATATGAATTAGTACCAAAAATGTAAAAGCTTTATTAAAACATTATAACCTCGGTATCATGCTATTATTATGATGATTTTTAAGGATCATTTATTTCAGTCATTCTTTTTAAATGAACATGTTAAAGTATTGGACCATCATATATTATCCATAAATATATATAATAACATTTTTTTTCCAAAATTGAGTTTTCCAGAATCTGCAGTACTTTAAGGGCCATATATTATTTTGGATGCTAATGATTTTAAAGTTAATCTCTGCCATCTTAAGTATTAATAGAAAATACTAAACATTTGTTGTTTAAATCAGTCATAATAAACCTCTTTTGTTGACTGTGCCGTTTTAGAAGTACTCCATAGGTATATGCCTTTATTTAAAATGGCCTTTTCAAATCTTTTTTGAGTTTTTATACCTGCTTTTTATAGTGTCCTGGAATCTTCCCATACTGTTAGACAGTCAACTCTCATTCCTCTGCCAGCCCTAATGGTTTTTAGGATTGAAAACAAATTTGATTTTAGTGCATGTACCTGAACAGAGGTACTTGCACAATTTAAACAATTCAAGTAGATTAAAAAATAAAAGTGCTCCTCCCTGCCATCCACATCAGTCTCACCTCTCAGAGGTAACAACCACTTTTTATTCTTTAGGTAACTGCCTCTGTCACTCTGGGCTTACTGCTGCTGTTTCTTGATTTGTCATTTAAGTGGTATCTGTTGACTGTCCGTTTTGAGTGATAAGCAATTTATTTCACTCTATTCCTCCTCCTCATTTATTTATTTATTTATTTAATTTTTTTAATTTCTCTTTTGGTTGCTTCTATGACTTTAATAAGTTATTCCTTGATCCATCAGTTTTAAACGGTATCTCTTGACCTCTTACCATTGTGGAAATGACCAACCCTGTACTTTCTTTCCAATTCATTACTGCCCTTTACCTCCAACTTCTGTAAGTTATACTATTAGTTTATATAACCAGAGATTAATAGATGTGTATTATTTGGGGAAACTAAACTTTTAATTTTCCTTTATGTATTGATTCTAAAAACTGCTAATCAGTAACAAGCAGTTGTGCTAGATTATGCAGATATATTCATGGGTGATATTACCATGTGATTGTACCTCCAATCTTACAGTCTTGAAATCTGTATACTGATTTAAGCAGAATACAAACTAAAGGTCAAATGGATTGTTTTATCTTACAGCCATCAGTTTCTCTAAATCATGTATTATTTGCTTCATAATGGCTTTTGAAAATTTTAATGTTTCCTGGAGTAAGTAATTACCTTTTATTTTCTTGGCGAGAAGAAAAATTCTTTATTATTACACTTCCTTTGTCATTAAATTACCAATTTCATTCAGACTACTTTTAGCTTTCATCCTGGGATTCCTGAAGGGTATCATTACCTTTATTTTTCTTTGACAGAAGGAAAATATTTTCTTTACTATAACCCAGGGATCATTTTAAGCTTTTTAATTAACTTTATCAAACTTGTGCTTAGCAATTCTTAGCTGTTTCCTGGGATATATTTTCTTTGCACGCCTATGTGCTACTTTTTTTGTTTTGTATTCTTAATTTCATTTTTTCTTTTTTGATTTGTTTGCTGAAGTATGTTTATAAGTAGCCCTCTGCTACAGCACTTCCCAAAATCAGGCACATGGGAGATAAACTTTGAGTCCTTGCATGTCTGACAAGGTCTTTATTTTTTTCTATACTTCACTTTGATTGGACTTATCCAAGGTTCAAACTCATTTTCCTTAGAACTTTGAAGACATTTCTCTATTATCTTCTAGCATCCAGCTTTGCAGTAATCCAGGCAAGAATGGTGGTGGTTCAGACCAGCAAGGAGACAATAAGGTGGTGAGGAGTGATTGTATTTTCAATACATTTTGAAGTAGGAGCCAAAGAAATCTGCCAGTGGACTGTGAGCGAAAGGAGTAAGTCCTGAGCAACTGAAGGATGGAGTTGCTATCAGATAAGACTGACATGACTCCACTGTGTTTTTTAAATGAGTTCCTTGCAGTGGATGCTGCTGTTATAAATACAGTGGTTATGGAAATGCTTTATAAATTCCGTATTAACTCTTTAAGTACTAATGCTTCTGTACCTGGTGATGGTGCCCCTAGAGTCACTGTAAGAATAAGAATGCAAGAAGACTTTGAATATATCTAAGCAAAGTCCCACACTGTAATTGTCTTTGGAAATTTTCAGATTGCGTAGCTTTTTATCAGGGACCCGAAAGAAACAGGTTTGGGAGTGATACGGTTCCTGGAAAAAATTTAATTCCAGACCAAAGAATGATTTTTAGGCTTAGGATTTTATAATTTAAGAACATCAAATTTTAGCTACTTGGACAGTGATAAAGTTGTTTTATGTTTAAGTCCTAATTTGAGTCTTACTGACCTGAAGAATTTGGTACTAAGAGGAATGCTCTTTTCTCTTTTCCCCGCCCCATGTTTGCTTTGAATTCAATAACGCTCAGATATGATAAACGTCCTGACAGAAGCATCAGGTTGTACCCCAGCTTCCAGGAGACAGAGCAGTTAGCCGGCATTGTTCTCTGAAACTTGCACGCAGGTAAATTCTATGAAAATAAAAAAGGGATGTAAACGCTGAGCAGCCTGAGCAACAGTTCCCTAGACTTCATCTCGCCCTGTTGCCCCAAACTTGGAATCATTCTCTTAGCCGTTAGACACAACCTGTCATTAGTTCTATGCACTGAAGTTTGTTACTACCAACACCCTCGTCCAAGCCACCAGCATCTGTCTCTTCCTAGTTCATCTCTTTACTGTCACTCTGCGCTCTCCACACCCACAATCCATTCCAATCACAGAAGCTACAGTAAACTTTAGAAAAGATAGCCACACCCTCTCCAGGACCTTTTCCCATGGTCCCTGTGCTTCAGCAACACGGAGGACCTTAGTCCTGTAAGGATCTTTGGACTTGTCATCCCTAGTATCTAGAAAGCTCTTCACTCAGATCTTACTTGGGTGCCTTTTTTTAATCATCTCACATCTCTGCTTAAATGTCAAGCTAATCAGTAACTGCTTTGAGAATGGGGGAGGAAGACGATAGAGATTTCTATTTCTTGTAACAAGCCCCAAATAGTTATGCTACTATATGAGTAAACTACAGATATTTATAACTTTGGAAAATGTTTCCTGCCTTACTTTCATCAAGACGTTTATCAGTATCTGAAATTACCTTGCGTATCTGATCGTTATCTGTGCCCACCCTTCTTGAATGTAATTTCCATGGCAACAGGGACCTTGTGTATCTAGTTCTTTGCCATAGGCCTAGGACTTATAACATTGAAGATGTTCAGTTATTAATAAATGAATAAAAAGGGATTCTTAGAGAATGCTTATCTTTTGTCAGGAAAAGACTAAGCACTATGAGGTACAACGTGTATGTAATTTTTCAAATATTCACTCCTGGTCAATAAATCATTTGTGGTTAAGAAAATAATGTTTCCTTGTGTTTTCAATGATTTGTGTTTCTTTTGGAACTAGAGTGACATTGGGAAAATTTAGTGACTGAAAAAATAAGGGGGTTGGTAATTTTATGTAATTTTGTGCTGCAGAGTTCAGTGGAAACAATTATTTAAATGATATGTATGTGAAAAGGTACATCTCACCATAAGAAAGAAAGGTTTCTAAGAAAGCTTTTGTTAAAATGAATCATTTATTTCTTTACAGAAATTGTGATGAAAAATATCCTGTTAATTTTTGTGCACTTTTTAGTAGAACTGGAAAAACCTATTTTTCACTGTATTAGAAAATATTTTCATAAAGTTAAGTGAACACTATAAACAATTCCTTTTTTAAAAAAATTAGAATAACAGAGACCACTTCAGGGCGAGGAACTACATTTAGTGTTTTCATTTTTCTCAAACAAGTGTTTGTTTTAAGCAAATGAGAAAAACACCTAAATATTGCTCCTGAATTGGGTTAACTTAATCCTTGTTTGATAAGGCCTTTGGCATGCTTTTAAGTCAGTTGAGTTAATCTCTTTTTTGGCTTAATGGATGTATTATGTAGTGAAAACTTGGTATTGGCCTCAATATTCTACATACTTCTTTGACTGGAAATTTTACTCTTCAAAATAAACTCTTCCAAGGAGAGCTTAAAATTACAGCTTTAGACAAGTACAATGGATATTAATTTAAGAAATGGGAAAGTCCCTTACATCTAAGATGTTTTTGTGAAAATGATGAGCCTGCAGCTTACATTTTTTCACAGCCACAGATACTGAACAGTGAGTGAACCCTTTGTTCCTGACCTTTGTTCAGGAAAATGGATCTATTTGTGTCTCTTCTTGACTGACTCTCAAACCCCATTCCTCTCCTCCATCCCCACCCCATCCCCTTCCCGCCAGTGTAAGTGCGTATTTTAACCTAAGAGCAACTCTGAATCATTAGTGAAAACAACTTGTCTAAACCTGGGAGATGAAAATTGTCAGAGGTAAAGTGCTGTCTGTCCTAGGTTATGAGTCTATGTTTGATCTGTACATAATGTCAAAACTCACCTGTAAAGTCAGCCAATCTATACATAAAAGAAGGCCGGTTAATATCTCTTTCCATCAACATTTTATTATAAACACTTTAAAGCATAAAGAAAAGCTGAATATCATACAGTGAACATTCACATATTTACCACCTATCTTCTATCATTGTAAGCATTTTGCTGTATTTGCTTGATCATGTATTTATGTGTCCACTCTTTTTTGTCTTAATTCTTGGTACATTTTAAAGTAAGTTGCGGACTTCGAGTACATGTCACAATGTATCATTTTGGACACCACAAAAATTGAGTTGGAGATAAACTTTGTGTGATTATAATTACCCTCTAAGAGTTATATGTGGATTCACCATAAATCCTAGGTCATCGTTAGAAAGATCCATTGCTATGAAAATCCTCTGAAAATTAATGCATATTTTGGGTATCTTGTGTTCCTTTCCACAGTACTTTTAGCTATCCCAGACCTCCATCATGCAGACAACCTTTACAATTTCTGCCATATTCAAGTACTATGTGTAATATTATTTTCTTATTTTCTCTAAACATTTTCTCTACTAAATTATTTATTAATTTTATAATTTTATTATAAAATAAAATGTATTATTGTTATAAACTTCATATTGTTACCATAAAAGGAAAACCAGTAATCATTTGTCATAAACAAGTTAATCTCATCTATTTTTTTCAATACACTAAAACAGATTCATAATGTACACCTTAGCATGCATACCACACTTGGGGAAATGCTGAATGACAGTCCCTGTTCTTTCCAATTTTCCTACAAGAAATATTGGGACACAAGCAAAGTCAGAGCTGCCTTGAAAGTTGGACTCATAGATAACACCAGGGAGGGATAAAAACATCACATCCAGATTTGTGAAAGTCTCATTTCGATGATGGAGAAAGCTGAAGGGTTTCCTAGCAGCACTAGGAAGGGTCTGTCAGCAGCCTGTCTGAGATATGTCCTAGGTGGGGTCCATTCTTCATGAGCCCTATGCTGCCAACTCCAGTGGCCCTGCAGGCCCCACACTGGCAGGAACAGAACCAAAGGCAATCCTTGCAGCTGGGGTTCCTACTTTAGGGTCTTCTCAGGGCTGTGGCCCTGACCACAACCACAGTTTTCATTTTGTTTCCTCTTTTAACCCTCTCCTGCCAGCGTCTCCTTCCCAACTACGTCTGTGCTAGTATGTGTTGTAGGAGACCGCCACCACACCCATCTTTCCCTCCTGAAATTAGAGCCTATTATAGGAACCAGACACATGGAGATAAAAATAGCAGATAAGGTAAGCTGGAGGACTTCCCTGGTGGTCCAGTGGTTAAGCATCTGCCTGCCAATGCAGAGAACACAAGTTCAATCCCTGGTCTGGGAAGATTTAATATGCTGCAGGGCAACTAAGCCCGTGTGCTACAACTACTGTGCTCTGCAACAAGGGAAGCCACTGCAATGAGAAGCCCATGCACCTCAACAAGAGAAAGCTCACGCAGAGCAACAAAGACCCAACACATTTAAATAATGTTTTTTTAAAAATTTTAATGTATACACACACACACACACACACATATATATTCTAGCACTAGTAAGCTGGAGAATGTGACTTTGGTCTGTAGTGAACTGGGCTTCTTTCTACATCCCTGTGATCTGATCCCCTCAGTCAGTCCCTGGCAGCACTGGTGAAAAAACAAGCCTCTCCTGGCAGAGGTGGAAGCTGCCAGAGACATAAAAACATCTGCATATTACCTAGTACCCACAGGTTGGCTGTGTGTATGAGGGAGCAGAGAAGGCACCCAGCCAGCAGGCTCATGTCCTGCTCAATCCCACTCATGTGAGTCTGTCTTCTTGTGACTTGAACAGTAAATTAGGGGTAGAGAGAAGCTGAAGCATTCCTCTCCTGCCCTGTTCCCTTGAGAGGTGGGGAAGTTCCCTCCCTTTCCTGGAAACAGGAGAAGAACAGGATGTGATCGCCCAATAATTACCTCCTATTGCTTCCTCCTCTAGTGACCAAATGTCACAGGATGAACTTGGGGACCCTTCATCAAATGCAGCACGGAATAGAAATGCTGAATGGCATGCTGGCAGCCAACAACAATATGCAAAGATTTTCCAGGTAATTGCTAGGAAATCATTGTCATTCGGCACCCTGGTTAATCTATACAGTGGCCAAAGCTGGGCATATTCTTGCCTCTCTTGATCAGTCCTCTTCTCCTCAAGCCTCTCAGGCCATGTGCCAGCTCTGGTGCCTCAAGCCTCAGGGGCCCAACCAGTCTTGCCCTCCCCTCCCATGCCCAGCACAATCTGCCTCCTCCTGCTCTGCCGCCAGGGAAAACTCACCTTCTATTTGATCCTCCAGTGTCACGGGAAAGTGTGCACTGCTATGGTGTTGATGGCAGGGTTATCTGTACTTTATTTTAAAATAAGAGCCTCTATTTAAAAATTAAGCCTCTTTGAAAGAGTATGCAAAGAAAATATCAGGGGAACTCTGTGAGTTTCTCTCGGTTCTTTCTGTTGACTGTGGGCTCCCTTGATGCTGCTGCTACCTCGCAAGGTCACGTTCACTTCTGGGAGCTTGTCTGCCGTTGTATGAGCCATCTCCACTTCCCATATCTACTTACATCCTCAGCCACTGCGGAACAGTACTTAAGCCATCATCAGCTCTGTTCTTCATGCTCTTACACAAGGCCCAAGTCATAAAGGGGCTGAGCTTCTAGCAAATCACTTGATGGAAATTTTATGGAAGTCAGAATTGCATATGTAAATTAATTGCATATGAAAAGCCTACGCTAGCCAAAACAACATTGAAAAAAGAGTAACAATGGAGAACCAATACTACCTGATTTTAAGGTGACTTATAAAATGACATAATTTAGACAGTACGGTATTGGCACAAGGATAGACAAAACATCCATGAAACATAATAGAGGGTTCAGATAAAGACTCATATGGAAAAAAAAAAAAAAAGACTCATACGGACAACTGATTTTTGACAAAGGCAATCCAGGGGAGAAAGAATAGTTTTTTTCAACAAATGTTGCTGAAACAATAGGATATTCATTTGGAAAAAAACCTTCAATAATATATCTTATACCATACAAAAATCAACTAGAAATGGATCATAGATCTAAATGTAAAGCATAAAAATACAAAACTTCCAGAAGAAAAAACAAAAACCTTGGGTTATGCAAAAATTTCTCAGGTCACCAAAAATGTGATCCATAAAAAAACAAATTGCTTAACTGAAGTTCGTCAAAATTAAAAGCTTCTGCCCTTTGAAAAACACTGTTAAGAGAATAATAAGATAATCAGAGTGGGACTAAATGTTTGTATGTATCTGGTAAAGGGCTTGTATCTGGAAAACTCACAAATTTGAATAGTAAACAACAAAACCTTCCAAAATAATGAGTAAAATATGTGAACACATATTTTCATGAAAGAAGATATGTGGATGGAAAATAAGCTCAACAGTGTTACTCATTAGGGGAATGCAAATTAAAACTACAGTGAGACACTACTACATCCTAATTAGAATGGCTAATTTTAAAAGACTGACCCTGGTTCCACCGGTTAAGAATCCATGTGCCAATGCAGGGGACACGAGTTTGATTCCTGGTCCGAGAAGATTCCACATGTCATGGAGCAACTAAGCCCTTCACGACTGCGGAGCCTGACCTTTAGAGCCCCCGAGGCACAACTACTGAAGCCCAGGCAGCTAGAGCCTGTGCTCTGCAACAAGAGAAGCCACTGCAATGAGAAGACTTCACATTGCAACTAGAGAGGAGCCCCCGCTCACTGTAACTAGAGAAAGCCTGTGTGCAGCCATGAAGACCCAGGCAGCCCTCCCCCCACCCCAAAAAAAGGCTGACCCTACTGGTGAGAATGTGTAGGAACTAGAGCAGCCATCACTGCTGGTGGCAGTGTAAAATGGTTTGTAAACATTTGGCAATATCTTAGAAAGTCAAACATACCCACACCACGTGATCCAGCCATTCTACTCCTGGATATTTATCAAAGAGAAATAAAAGCTTAGGTCCATTAAAAGTCTTGCACAAGAATGATCATAAGAGACTAATTTGTTATGAACCCAAACAGGAAATCACCAATTCAAGTGTTCATGAACAAATTGTGATATATCCATACAATGGAATATATCTCAGCAATAAAAAGTAATGAACTATTGATACCCTCAACATGGATGTATGTCAAAAGTGAAAGAATAAGACAAAAATAAGTACATATCATATGATTTCATTTATATAAAATTCTAGAAAAATACATGCTTACCTATTGTAATGGAAATAGCAGATCAGTGATTGGGAATTGAGGGGAAGTACTTAAAGGGAACTATTGAAAAACAGCATGAGGAAAATTTGGGGGTGATGGATATGTTTATTTCTTGACTTGACATGCACATATACATATGTCAAGACCTAAAAATTTGTGTATTTAGATTATATACAAGACTTCCCTGCTGGTACAGTGGATAAGAATCTGCCCACAAACTCAGGGGACATGGGCTGGATCCCTGGTCCGGGAAGACACCACATGCTATGGAGTAGCTGAAGCTCTCGCCACACAGCTACTGAGCCGGTGCTCTGGAGCCCTTGTGCTGCAACTCCTGTAGCCCACAAGCTGTAGAGCCTGTGCTCCACAACAAGAGAGACCTTCACAATGAGAAGCCTGTACACTGCAACGAAGAGTGGCCCACTCACCCAAACTAGGAGCTTCCTGGTGGCTCAGCGGTAAAGAATCCACCTGCAGTGCATGGGCCTCAGAAGATGTAGGTTGGATCCCTGGGTCCGGAAGATCGCTTGGAGGAGGGTATGGCAACCCACTCCAGTATTCTTGCCTGGAGAATCCCATGGACAGAGGAGCCTGACAGGCTACAGTCCATAAGGTCACAAAGAGTCGGACACAGTTGAAGTGACTGAGTCTGCACTCACCACAATGCATGGAAGATCCAGCGCAGCCAAAAATTAAAAAATCAATCTTTAAAAGAATAAAATATATACAGTGTATTTCATGTAAATTATACCTTAGTAACACCCTTAATTGTGTACATGTGCAACTGTGTATTGTACCTATGAGACTCATGTAGCACAATGTTCTAGGATTCACAGTATAACATTGCCTGTGAGAGCAGAAACTCTGAAGCCAGTCTTGGTTGGTGTCACTACATTTCTTGGACTAGTAACCTGATTTTTCTGTCTCAGTTTTCTTACCTGAAATGTGGGGATGGTACCCACTACCTCACAGAATTGTTGATGGGATTAAAATATATTAAAGCATTTAGGAGAGTACCTGATGCTGAAGTAAGAGCTCATGAAATGTTAGCTATCACTATTAGTAGTGTGGCATCAGTTTACAGTTTTCAGCAGTAAATATAATCACTGTCAATCATAAAGGCCCATTATAGAATACTCAAGTAATACAGACCTCTTACAAGTGAATGTCCCTTTGCTTCAAAAAAAATCTCAAGTGATGAATATAATCGATTCAAGGGGATTAGCCATGTAGTGATCTTCATTAAGGGCTTCCCAGGTGCCACTAGTGGTAAGCTTCCTGCCAATATAGAAGACATGAAAGGTGCTGGTTCGATCCCTGGGTCGGGAAGATCCCCTGGAGAAGGAAATGGCAACCCACCCCAGTACTCATGTCTGGAGAATCCCATGGACAGAGGAGCCTGGTGGGGAAAGCCCACGGTGTTACACAGAGTCAGACACTACTGAAGCAACTTAGCACACAGCACGATCTTCATTAAAGTAGAATGCTACCGCACTTCTCGTCTCCTATTCCACTCCTGAAAAGGATTTGGAACAGGGAGTTTTCTTAGATTATCCAGATGGTCCCTAAATATAATCACAAGTGTCCTTATAAAAGGTCAAGGGAGGTTTAAATGCAGAATTAGTGAAGGGCAGTGAGGGTAGGTGGGGCGTCCCCTGTGTCTCAGCAGTAAAGAATCTACCTGCCAATGGAGGAGACCCAGGGGATGCGGGTTGGATCCCTGGGTCGGGAAGATTCCCTGCAGAAGGAAATGGCAACCCACTCCAGCTCATGCCTGGGGGCTCCTATGGACAGAGGAGTCTTTGGTGCTGCGGTCCTTGGGGTCGCACAGAGTTGGACACAGCTGAAGCCGCTGAGCACAGCACAGCAAAGGTGGGAGAGGAGATGAGTGACGTGCTGTGAAAGAGGGATGCCCGCAGCCCCCAGGGGAACGAGGAGCAGGGTCTCCACTGCATCCAGAAGGAAGCAGCCCTGCCTGGATTTCAGACCACAAGCCTCAGTTCTGACTTCTGGCCTCTTCTTTCTTTTATTAAGTTGCCAAGTCGTGTCTGATTCTTTGTTATCATGTTACCATGGACTCTAGTCCGCCAGGCTCCTCTGTCCATGGGGTTTTCCAGGCAAGAATACCAGGTTGCCATTTCCTTCTCCAGAGGATCATCCTGACCTGTAAAAGAACACATTTTCATTTTTTTTTTTTTTAACTGCTAGGTTTGAGAAACCCTCTTTAGCTCCTCAACTTAACCTGCCTAAATCTTCAGGCCTCAATTCAAAAGGTGCTTGCTCAGAAGCAGCTAGAATAGATGCCCTCCTGCCCTATGTCTGCTGCTTTTGACCTGTGATTCTTCACCCTGGCTGTGCATCTGATCTTTTACAGTCATCGCGGGTCATTGTGACATGCAAGCCAGACTGAGAACCACTGCTCTAGACTGGGTTCTTCGGACTAGTTGGTAGTAAGAATAGAGCAATCTGGGCATGCGCACATGCACGCTCAGTTGCTTCAGTCATGTCTGACTCTTTGTGACCCTTTGGATTGGAGCCCACCAGGCTCCTCAGTCCAGGGGATTCTCCAGGCAAGAGCACTGGAGTAGGTTGCCATGACCTCCTCCAGGGGATCTTCCCAACCCAAGGACTGAACCCTTGTCTCTTATGTCTCCTGTATTGACAGGTAGGTTCTTTACCGCTAGTGCTACCTGGGAAGCCCAACCTGGGCATAGCCAAGCTTAGAAGACTGTTTTGCAAATGCTTGCAGGTCTTTGTTCCTTTCTAAAACACATTTACTTGAGCAAGAATTTTGATCCTACAAAATAAAATATTCAAAGCCATCAGAAATATTTCTCCAATATCTTTTATTCTTATACATTTGTTTAAAGCCAATAGATTTTTAAAAGTTGGCTTTGTTTCTTTTAAATCAGACAGTTTGTTTTTAAAAATTCAAATAATATGGAAGATACAAAGATGGAAGTAAAAATCATCAAAACTCTGAATATTCAAAAAGTGGTTTGGTAACATATCAGTAGCTATCCTTTCAGACATCTCAGAGTCTATATAATATTTATGTAGTTTTTGTATGATATTTTACAAAGATGGGACCACATGTGTACTGTTCTACAACTTGCATTTTAAACTCAATATCATATTCTAGATCTTTCATGGTCAATAAATAAAGTTATACATCATCATTTAGTGAATTTATAGTATTACTTTTTATAGCTTCTCAGTGATGTACATGGGCTTGGGACTAAAGAATCCACCTGCCAATGTGGGAGATGCAGGACAAACAGGTTCGATTCCTGGGCTGGGAAGATCCCCAGAGTAGGAAATGGCAACCCACTCCAGTATTCTTCTTGGTAAATTCCATGGCCAGAGGAGCTTGGCAGGCTACAGTCCATGGGGTTGCAAAGTATCAGACACGACTAAGCAACCGGGCATGCACACATGAATGATTTACATAATCAGTCCTCATTGATGGATGTGGAGGCTATTTCCAGTGCTCCACGGTTATAAGCAGTATGGGTATGAACAATCTTGAGCACAGAGAGGCTTTTTAAGATTTAAGAGCATGGAGATACATGAGCTAGTGAGTGACTGAGTGAAGTCGTTCAGTCATGTCCGATTCTTTGCGACCCCATGGACTATAGCCTACCAGGCTCCTCCATCCATGGGATTTTCCAGGCAAGAATACTGGAGTGGGTTGCCATTTCCTTCTCCAGGAGATCTTCCCGACCCAGGGATTGAACCCGGGTCTCCCGCATTGTAGGCAGACGCTTTACCGTCTGAGCCACCAGGAAGTCCACTGGGGATGCATGGGGGAGGGACAAATTGGGAGACTGGGATTGACACTTACACACTGCTGTGTATAAAATAGGTGACTAATGAGAACCTGCTCTATAGCACAGAAAACTCTACTCAGTTCAGTGCAGTTCAGTTCAGTCGCTCAGTTGTGTCCGACTCTCTGAGACCACATGGATGCAGCACGCAAGGCCTCCCTGTTCATCAGCAACTCCCAGAGTTTACTCAAACTCATGTCCATTGAGTCAGTGATGCCATCCAACCATCTCATCCTCTGTCGTCCCCTATTCCTCCCGCCTTCAATCTTTCCCAGCATCAGGGTCTTTTGCAATGAGTCAGTTCTTCACATCAGGTGGCCAAAGTATTGGAGTTTCAGCTTCAGCATCAGTGCTCCCAATGAATACTCAGGACTGATCTCCTTTAGGATGGACTGGTTGGATCTCCTTGCAGTCCAAGGGACTCTCAAGAGTCTTCCCCAACACCACAGTTCAAAAGCATCAATTCTTCTGTGCTCAGCTTTCTTTATGGTCCAATTCTCACATCCATACATGACTATTGGAAAAACCATAGCTTTGACTAGATGGACCTTTGTTGGCAAAGTAATGTCTCTGCTTTTTAATATGCTGTCCAGGTTGGTCATAACTTTTCTTCCAAGGAGGAAGCATCTTTTAATTTCATGGCTGCAGTCACCATCTGCAGTGATTTGGAATCCAAAAAAAAATAAAGTCTGCCACTGTTTCCACTGTTTCCCCATCTATTTGCCATGAAGTGATGGGACCAGATGCCATGATCTTAGTTTTCTGAATGTTGAGCTTTAAGCCAACTTTTTCACTCTCCTCTTTCACTTTCATCAAGAGGCTCTTTAGTTTTTCTTCACTTTCTTCCATAAGGGTGGTATCATCTGCATACCTGAGGTTATTGATATTTCTCCCAGCAATCCTGATTCCAGCTTGTGCTTCATCCAGCCCAGCATTTCCCACAATGTACTCTGCATGTAAGTTAAATAAGCAGGGTGACATATACAGTCAAGACATACTCCTTTCCCTAGTTGGAACCAGTCTGTTTTTCCATGTCCAGTTCTAACTGTTGCTTCCTGACCTGCATATAGGTTTCTCAAGAGGCAGGTCAGGTGGTCTGGTATTCCCATCTCTTACAGAATTTTCCACACTTTGTTGTGATCCACATATCAAAGGCTTTGGCATAGTCAATAAAGCAGAATTAGAAGTTTTCTAGAACTCTCTTGCTTTTTCAATGATCCAGTGGATATTGGCAATTTGATCTCTGGTTCCTCTGCCTTTTCTAAAACCAGCTTGAACATCTGGAAGTTCATGGTTCACGTACTGTTGAAGCCTGGCTTGGAGAATTTTGAACATTACTTTACTAGTGTGTGAGATGAGTGCAACTGTGTGGTAGTTTGAGCATTCTTTGGCATTGCCTTTTTTTGAGACTGGAATGAAAACTGACCTTTTCCAGTCCTGTGGCCACTGCTGAGTTTTCCAAATTTGCTTGCATATTGAGTGCAGCACTTTCACAGCATCATCTTTTAGGATTTGAAATAGCTCAACTGGAATTCCATCACCTCCACTAGCTTTGTTTGTAGTGATGCATGGTCACCATCACCCTGATACCAAAACCAGACAAAGATAACACAAAAAAAGAAAACTATAGGCCAATATCACTGATGAACATAGACGCAAAAATCCTCAACAAAATTTTAGCAAACAGAATTCAGCAACACATCAAAAAGCTCATACACCATGATCAAGTTGGGTTTATTCCAGGGTTGCAAGGATTCTTCAATATATGCAAATCAATCAATGTGATACACCATATTCACAAATTGAAAGATAAAAACCATATGATAATGTCAATAGAAGCAGTAAAAGCCTTTGATAAAATCCAGCACCAATTTATGATTAAAACTCTTCAAAAAATGGGCATAGAAGGAACCTACCTCAACATAGTATGATAAGCCTACAGCAAACGTTCTCAATGGTGAAAAACTGAAAGCATTCCCCTAATATCAGGAACAAGACAAGGGTGTCCACTTTCACCACTATTACTCAACATAGTTCTGGAAGTCCTAGTTATAGCAATCAGAGAAGAAAAAGAAATAAAAGGAATCCAGATCAAAAAAGAAGAAGTAAAGTGCTCACTGTTTGCAGATGACATGATACTGTACATAGAAAACCCTAAAGATAGTATCAGAAAATTACTAGAGCTAAACAGTGAATTTAGCAAAGTTGCAGAATACATAATCAATACACAGAAATCACTTGCATTTCTATATACTAACAATGAAAAATCAGAAAGAGAAATTAAAGAATCAATCCCATTCACCATTGCAACAAAAAGAGTTAAATATCTAGGAATAGACTTACCGAAGGAGACAAAAGAACTGTGCACAGAAAATTATAACACATTGATGAAAGAAATCAAAGACGACATAAACAGATGGAGAGATAATCCATGTTCCTGGGTAGGAAGACTCAATACTGTGAAAATGACTATACTACCAAACACGATCTACAGATTCAATGCGATCCCTATCAAATTACCAATGGCATTTTTCATAGAACTAGAACAAAAAATTTCACAATTCATATGGAAACACAAAAGACCCTGAATAGCCGAGTAATCTTAACAATAAAAAAATGGAGCTAAGGAACCTTCCTGAATTCACATTACACTACAAACCTACAGTCATCAAGATAGTATGGCACTGGCACAGAAACAGAAATATAGACCAATGGAACAAGATAGAAAGCCCAGAAATAAACCCATGCACCTATGGGTACCTTATTTTTGACAAAGGAGGCAAGAATATACAATAGGGCAAAGACAGCCCGTTCAATAAATGGTGCTGGGAAAACTGGACAGTTACATGTAAAAGAATGAAATTAGAACACTTCCTAACACCATACACAAAGATAAACTCAAAATGGCTTAAAGACCTAAATGTAAGACCAGAAACTAGGAAACTCTTAGAGGAAAACATAGGCAGAACACTTGATTACATAAATCAAAGCAAGATCCTCTATGACCCATCTCCTGAGTAACAGAAATAAAAAGAAAAGTAAACAAATGGGACCTGATTAAACTTAAATGCTTTTGCACAGCAAAGGAAACTATAAGCTAGGTGAAAAGACAGCCCTCAGAATGGGAGAAAATAAGAGCAACTGAAACTGACAAAGGATTAATTTCCACAATATACAAGCAGTTCATACAACTCAATGCCAGAAAAACAAACAGCCCAATTAAAAAGTGTGAAAAAGACCTAAACAGACATTTCTCCAAAGAAGACATACAGATGGCTAACAAACACATGAAAAGATGCTTAACATCGCTCATTATTAGAGACATGCAAATCAAAACCACAATGAGGTATCACCTCACACTGGTCAGAATGGCCATCATCAAAAAGTTTACAAACAATAAATGTTAGAGAGAGTGTGGAGAAAAGGGAATACTCTTGCACTGTTGGTGGGAATGTAAATTGATACAGCCACTATGGAAGACATACGGAGATTCCTTAAAAGACTAGGAATAAAACCACCACATGACCTGGCAATCCCACTCCTAGGCATATACCCTGAGGAAAACAAAATTGAAAAAGACACGTGTATCCCATTGTTCACTGCAGCACTATTTACAATAGCTAGAACATGGAAGCAACCTAGATGTCCATTGACAGATGAATGGATAAAGAAGTTGTAGTACATATACACAATAGAATATTACTCTGTCATAAAAAGGAACACATTTGAGTCAGTCCTGATGAGGTGGATGAACCTAGAACCTATTATACAGAGTGAAGTGAGTCAGAAAGAGAAAGAGAAATATCATCTTCTAGCACATATATATGGAATCTAGAAAAATGGTACTGAAGAATTTATTTACCGGGCAGCAATGGAGAAACAGACATAGAGAATAGACTTTTGGACATGGGGAGAGGGGAGGAGAGGGTGAGATGTATGGAAAGAGTAATATGGAAACTTAAATTACCCTATGTAAAGTAGATAGCCAACGGGAATTTGCTGTATGCCTCAGGAAACTCAAACAGGGGCTCTGTACCAACCTAGAGGGGTGGCATGGGGAGGCAGATGGGAGGGAGGTTCAAAAGGGAGGGGATATGTGTATACCTACGGCTGATTCATGTTGAGGTTTGACAGAAAACAACAAAATTATGTAAAGCTATTATCCTTCAATAAAAAAAATACATTAAAAAATGAAAATAGTATGTACAATGTGAGATTTAGACTGAGTTTTATATTTTTCTTTATGGATGTTAACTGTTGAACAGAATTTGTTGAACATTCCTTCATTGAACTGCTTTTGCATCTTTGTAAGAAATCTGTTGGACATATTTGTGTGGATGAATTTCTGAGTTCTCTACTCTGTTGCATTGATCTTCGAGCTTCCCTGATGGCTCAACCAGTAAAAATTCCTCCTGCAATGCAGGAGAAAGAGGGGACACCTTCAATTTTCTCTAAAAAAAAGTCATGCGGTGCCATTTCAGCTGCATTCTGTTCTTTGAGGCAACCACAGAGACCCACTCAATTTCAATGGGAGGGGAAATAGAGTCTATCTTTTGAGGGGATGTGGCAAGGGTTTTGAAGAGCTCGTGGGACTCCAGATATATTGCTGTGGCCATTTTTGAAAATGTATTCAACCACAGCAGAGGCTTGTCATGGTTAAATCTCTAAAGTTTGTAAGTGGTTCAGAATTCTTTCTGACCAAAGCCCTGACTCTGATCCAGATATTCCTCTTACTTTGTGACTGAAGACTATTAACAACACATTGTCAATTCCTTTTTAGTCTCTAAACAAGTTCTTATGAGCACTGTTCATTTTCCTATAGGAAGACCACACGTGAACTACTAACTTTAAAAGGTATGTAGATACTATTGTGGCTTCCCCAGTGACTCAGTAGTAAAGAATCTGCCTGCAATGCATGAGACACAGGTTCTATCCTTGGGTCGGGAAGATCCCCTGGAGGAGGGCATGGCAACCCACTCCTTGCTGGAGCATCCCATGAACAGAGGAGGCTGGTGGGCTACACGCATGCAGATACTCACTATTGCGCTGCATTAGGTAGTGATTCATTTTAGAGCATTTTTGAATTCTTGGTAGCTTTTTTTTTTTTAATTTAGCAGTGCCAGTCTTAGTTGCAGCACATGGGATCTTTCATCCTCGTTGCAGCTGTGGGATCTTTAGTGGCAGCCTGTGAACTCTTAGTTGCAGCGTGTGGGATCGAGTTTCCTGACCAGGGATCAAACCCAGGCCCCCTGCATTGAGAGTGCAGAGCCTTAGCCACTGGACCACCAGGGAAGCCCTTTGGTGGTTTTTAATCCATGGAAAGGGAATAGTGTTTTCCAGGAAGCAGACATCAGAGAGAACCCAGCACAGGTGGAGAACAGCATAGACGGCAATGTCTGGAGGGGAAGACGGGAAGGCAGATCTGTGAGAGATGGGCTTAAAAAGTAAGCAGGGCTGTGTCATAAGCAGGCAAAGAATTTAGACCCTGTCCTGAAGCTGATGAGTGCCAACCATCGAAATATTTTAAGTCAGGAAGTGATGGAGTCCAGATTTGGTTGACGTGGATGGGGGTGAGAGGAACATATGAAATGTCTTCTGACCTATCAAACAGGTAGCTCTCTTTCCCAAGATAAAGTCTAATTTTCCTCTTTTTCCTAAGTTTCAGACTTTAAGACCCATTTAATTGCTGTTGTTCAGTCACGAAGTAATGTCTGACTCTATGCGACCCCATGAACTGCAGACTTCCCTGTCCTTCACTATCTCCTGGAGTTTGCTCAAACTCATGTCCGTTGAGTCGGTGGACTGTTAAACCAAATTAATTGGCTACTAACAGATAAATTGTTTACATCCGGTGAGGTAACGGAATGGAATATCTTGGCCAGTTGAATATTAATTAAACACTGTAAGGAGTTATAATGCAATAAAATACACTATAGTAAGCATAAGTAAACTTGTTTTGATGATTCAAAAATCACTTTAGAATCCCAAAATAGTTCACCATCTATTATTATTATTGTTCTACATACTCATGTTCAAGGCATTTAAATTTTATAAGGAACTTTCATATGTTTTATCTGACTATAATCTTTATGATCATTCTGTGCAATGGGTATTATCATCCTCATTTAATAGATGAAGAAATGGAGGATCAGAAAGGTTATTTGCCCAATATTACAAAGCTTGAGTGTGGCTGAGCTTAAACTCTACATAGCTGTCTCTATACCTAATGACAACCAGAAATTATTGTTCAGTCCTAGAGAGACAACCTGCAGGCTGTATCCTACTGATATTCGAATGGACCTTGAAATTGGTCCCTAATAAACCTCTAATAATAAATCCCTAATAGCAAGACTTTTTTGGTCTTTTGTTGTCAAAAGTGTTCACTGCAGAACTAGAATGCACTGAAGTTCTAGTTAAGGGTTGTTAGGATTCTGGATAACTGAGTTTATTCTGTTTTCTTAATTTATTACATTTAGATCCATACAGTCAAGAAACTTCATGAAAACTGAAAAATTATTGTCAATCTCAAAGGTTAATTTAGCTTCTTTATTCAGGCTGACATAAAGCGGGCACTTGCCATATATTATATTTAATTTAGAGTTTTTTTTTTTTTTAGAGTGGTTTTTTTAGGATAATTGTTTTTCTTAAAAATATGATTTCACAAAAGGACTGGAAATGTATCTTAGTTGACAAGGAATAATAAGAAATCTCTTTCACACCTTCTTTCCTTCCCCTCTTTATTTTTTTTTTCCTTCCCCTCTTTAATAAAAGATTAAAAACAGTTTAGAATATCACATGTAAAGGTGACAGAGAAACCTTATTTTTTGCCCTTTGGAACACTGGCATTGTTGCAGAAAAACACAACCTATATTATTTACCACCCACGCTGCATATGTTTTCAATGTCGTATTTGTGAACCAGAAAGCATTTGGAAGCAATTACACAATTTTTTAAAATCATTATTGTCTCCATATACTTCCATGGCTGGTTTCTTTGATGTTTGGGGTTCTACTCTGATGGTGCGAAGTGGTTTTACATGAGCCTGTGACCCTCAAAGAACTCAGCAGCTGTGGAAGGAGTGAATTCATCACACAGGGTTTAATTTGCCCTTCACTGAGATATTCAATTTCCGTCGCAGGGGCCTTGCTCAATCACATAGTATCTGACCTGGCAATGGTAGCTTAGCAACCAGGTGGAGAGAGCCTACCCCATGCAGGCTTTGGATGCAGGGCACAGGGAGTTAATTATTTACAGTGGTGGATTACTACTGAGGCTGCGGAAGCGGGCCTGGGCCATGGTCTGCTGGAGCCAACGGCCTTTTCATGCGCACCCAGACGGCATGTTTATCTGAGGACCTGAAAATACACTGGCTTAATTATGCAACATTTCTTGGTGGGTAAAAAGCAGTTTATACAGCTGAATGATAATTAAATTTATCTAATAAATCAATCCTTATTCAAATGATTAATTTTCAGAGTAGTCATAAGCATTTTAAGTTCTGCAAAAAAAAGCTACTTTCAAATTTTAAATACTACATCCAATATGTCTGGTCTCTTACTAATATGATCAAAGGCTAATATTAAACTAGGCATGCAGAGCCCCCACTTAAGTCATACTTGAGAGTGAGAGACATTTTCATTACAATTAATAACAAAAATGTTAAAATCAGAGAGTATTACCTAGGACAAAGAGGAAACACCATGGCTTCTCTGGCACATGAGTGTATGCACTTGAGACCAAGCAAGAAAAAGAGGCAACATTTATTAATCACTAACTATATGCCAGATATTTTACATACATGGTCTTTGTAGAAGGTAGGTATGATTATTAGCCTAGTTTTACAGATAATGTAACCCACTCTTGGCGGACAGAACAGCTGGGTGATAAAACTGAGTTTAGGACTCAATTTTGGTAGGATTTCAAGACCCCCTTTCTTTTCACTACACTGTACACTAGATCAAAAGATCTAAGTGCAGAAGAAGAAGAGTGGGTTGATCCACAGTGGGGAAGGAAGGGGCCGTAGGGGAAAGGGCTAGAGCCCTAAGAACTAGAAGGAGCTACAGCAGGGAACTCTATTTTCATTCACACTCAATATTTCTACACCTTCAGTCACAGTTCCCAGCCTGGGAACTGAGTCCTAACTGTATTCTCTGATGGGATTCAGCAGATCTGAACTTGTCTGCTACGTGGAGAGTCTGAGCCAGAGAAAAAAGCATCTGCTGGAGAAGTTGAGGAGTCTTGGAGAGAACGGCATCCCCAAAACGAAGGAGGCAGCACAGTGAGTCTGCACAAACTCCGAAGTGTCTGAGGCAAAAGGAAGAGAGCGTGCCGGGTGGTCTGAGACTCACCCCATGCATCCTCTTTCCCTTCCTCTCCTCTTCCATGGGTACCAGACCGGCATGGAACTCTGAAGTCTCTCCCCCGCATCTCCTGCTCAGCCTCCCAGTACATCTCTTGCACATCTAGTCCTGCTCCCCCCTGCCTTGGTGTTCATTTCTTGTCAGACCTAAACTAACACATAGGTCAGTAACCTGAACTAACAATAGGCATTGATCCAGCATTTTCCCCTCTGTCACAGGCCATTAGCTTCTCTAGCATATTGGGAGAAGGGAACCTTTGAGGGCCTGGTGGTTGTGGGCTTGTTTTTAAACACATGACTCTACCTTCTTCCCAGGGACTACAGAACACATCTGGGGGGGCTTCGAAGTAGGATGAAATACCTGATAAGCAGGTGGGGCAGAATCCCATGAGAAGTGCGCTATCGCTGTTTATGTGACTCCGTTGGAGGCCGTACGCTGGTGAGATGACGAGATCTGGAAAAACTGAGGTTATAAACACACAATAAAAATTTCACACTGAACTGATAATAACTGCTTTCACAGGCAAGATGAACCCCATGTTTAGTTTCAATAGTATGAATATTACAACCATACTGTATTTAAACATTAGATAAAATAGTAGCAAAACATTTACTGCTTGCTGTATGCCCTACCATGCTAAACTCTTTACTTGACAACCCTAAAGGAGATGCTTATTCAGTATCTCCTGTGCTAAGAAAACTCCACTTTTGTTTGAGACAACAATGTGCCAGCTCCAGGTAATGGATTTTGTCATGTAACCACGACACTCTTGTTTTCTCTGTAGTCCTACCTTCTTCTTTTGTACTAAGAGGTGAGCACACCTCTGTCCCGGAACCTAAAGCAGAAGTCATCTGGGGTTGAAGAGGGGCCTGGGTTAGCAAACACAGTCTAGAACACTGCAGGGCAAAACCCTTCACCTTCTTCAGATCCTTGCTCCAATGCCGCCTTCCCAGTAAGACTTACCCTGAACACTCTGTTCAACTGTATATGTTGTTTAGTCAGTAAGTTGTGTCAGACTCTTTTGCAACCCCATGGAATATGTAACCAGCCTGCTCCTCTGTTCATGGAATTTCCCAGGCAAGAATACTGGAGTAGATTGTCATTTCCTTCTCCAGGAGACCTTCCTGACCTAGGGATCAAACTCACATCTCCTGCATTGGCAGGCAGATTCTTCACCACTGAGCCTCCTGGGAAGCCCCTTTCAACTATATACTTCAATTAAAAAAATTTTTTTTTAAATGTAGAGCCTGGTACATAGCAAGTACTCAAAATATGTTTTTTTCCCTTTGAGAGAGCATACGAAAATAAAACAGGGAAAATTACTACAGAAAGCACAGACTATTGAGCACAAATACCTGGGACAGGACCAGGCCTCGCATGTTGGGTGGAAGGAGGCTGCCATGATGGTGGGGTGATGAGGGGAGGAGAAGAAGAGATGAAACCAAGATGACAACAGAAAATCTGACCACATGAGCACTTGCAGGTCCAGGAAAGCCTTTGGCTCCTACCCTGAGCTAGCTGGGAAGCTGAGGAGGAGTTCTGAACAAAAGAATGACAGCCACTGGCTTCCACTTAAAACCACCACATTACCGCTGTTGAGAGAGAGACTGAAGAGAGAACTGTTAGGAGATCAGTGAGACAATTCCGCCAGCGATGAAGGTGGCTTGGACCATGGTGGGAACAGTGGGGAAGGAGAGGGGTGATCAGGTTCTGGGTGTATTTTGAAGGTGTGGTCAAAAGAATTTGCTTGTAGATTGGCCATGAATTGTGAGAGAAAGAGAGAAATGAAGGATGACATCAAGACTTTTGCCCAAGCAACTAGAAGCAAGGTGACTAGAGGACTGTGGGAAGGAAGCATGGGTTTTGGAGGGAAATTCAGGGACTCAGTTTTGGACATGTTTAAATACGAGATGCCCACTAGACCTCCAGACTTCCCCAGTGGCTCAAAGGTAAAGAATCTGCCTGCAGTGCAGGAGATGTGGGTCGAGAAGATCCCCTGGAGGAGGAAATAGCAACCCACACCTGAATTCTTACCTGGAAAATCCCAAGGACAGAGGAGCCTGCTGGGCTACAGTCTGTGGAGTCACCAAGAGTTGAACATGACTGAGCAACTGAGCATGCACGCATTATACACCTAAGTAGAGACATTAAGTACTCAAGTGAATATACAGCTCGATTTTATGGGAAAAGTCCCAGCCAGCTATGGAGGTTGTATGTAAAGCTATGAGATTGGATAGATTCAGCTAAGACATGGGTGTGGATTTAAAAAAAAAAAAAAAAGAAAGAAAGAAAAAAATTCAGGCACAAAGATGAGTCCCCGGGACTTTCCAATAATGACACTAACATGTGCTGGACACCACCACTTATATGCAGGTATTCATTTGCTCTTATAAAATGTTACTCCACAGAAGGAGAATGTTTCACAGCAGTAAGTCATCTGGCCAAAGGCACTCAGACATGTGCTACTGCTTACCTGACTTTTTTGTAAATAACTTTGAGTTTTACTTCCTCTAGCAATTTAACTTATAAACCTTGGCAGCATCCTTTGTCTTCCCTACCCCATCCAATTAGCCTCCTATTTTTATTTTAAGCTTTGGGACAGGGTGTCCTAATCTTTTACCTTGAACTATTATGACTGTCTCCTGATAGGATTTCCTGCCTCAAGGCTCTCCCACGCTAACCTGTTCCTTATCTTCCTGAATATAAAGCTGATCATGTCACCTTCCTGCTTAGCCTTTCCATTAATTCCCCATTATTTGCAAACTCTAATCCAACTTCCTTTGCCTAGTTTAAGGGAACTTTCACCATCTGGCTCCAAGTCTCAGCTCCAATCTCATCTCCTCCTGTTCTCCCCTCAACCCACCTCCCACGCTTGTCACTTTCCTGTGATGTTGAATCTCTTTTTTTTTTTTTGGCAGGGGGAGGGCACTCAGCATGGGAATCTTAGTTCCCTGACCAGTTATCAAACCCGTGCCCCTTGCAGTGGAACTGTGGAGTCTTAACCACTGGTGTGCTCAGTCACTCGGTTTTGTCCAACTCTTTGTGACCCCTTGAACTATAACTCGTTAGGCTCCTCTGTCCATGGGATTCTCCAGGCGAGAATACTGAAGTGGGTTGCCATTTCCTCCTCCAGATCTTTCCCACACAGGGATTGAACCTGCATCTCTTGTGTCTCCAGGATTGGCAGGTGGATTTTTTTTTTTTTTTTGCCACTAGTGCCACCTGGGAAGCCCTGGACCACAAGGGAAAGAGTGTGTGTGTGTGTGTGTGTGTGTGTGTGTGTGTGTGTGTGCTGAATCTCTTATTGAGACACATTAAGCTCTTTCACAACTCAGTTTCACATGCTGTTGCCTTTGTGTGCCCACACTGGTTAACCTTCAGTTTAACCCGATATTGATTAGAAGACAGAACAGTGCGCACCATCTCATTCCACACTTCTGAGGGAAACTTTCAACTTTTCACCATTAAGTATAACGTTTGTTGTAGGATTGTTTTAGATACCCTGCATCCAATTAAGGAAGTTTCCTTCTTTTTGTAGTTGCAAAGAATTTACTGTTTTATCATGAGTGGCTGTTGAATTTTAGTGAATGTTTTACTGCATTTATTTGGTATCATAAATTCTCTCCTTCAGTCAATTGTTGATTTATTTTCTACTGTTACATTGGGCTTCCCAGGTGGCGCTAGCAGTAAAGAACCCACCTGCCAAAGCAAGAGATGTAAGAGAAGCAGGTTTGATCCCTGGGTCAGGAAGATCTCCTGGAGAACAGTATGGTAACCTACTCCAGTATTCTTGTCAGACACAAATAAAGCGACTGAGCACTACTAGTTACACTAACCTTTTATTTCCTAGATAAGCTCAATGTGATCTTCATATGTTACCCTTTTTCAGTGTCTATTTCAGGATTCAATTTACTAATATTTTGTTTAGCTCATGGCCAGATAATCTGTGCAGTGGCCCAGTGGGAGTACTTTGTGGAGATGGGACCAAAAGCAACCTGATAATTAGAAGCAAAGTTTGATTTTCACTTCTGGTCTGGGATCAGGGGTTCTGAATAGATGCTGGCTGAGGACTGAGTGTGGATGTCTCAAGCTCTGTATTACTACAGGAAAATGAAAGCTTCATTATCAACACCTTTTATATTCAGTACAAAGTTTAGTACATATTCAGTCCCAAAACTGAAACAGATCTTATTGCTTAATTTAAAAGTTTTAATTATAGTGAGACAAAAACTTAATATGCACAAGAAAATCTTTTTAATGTTTAGTTTGCTAGTTCACCTTACATAAACAATAATGAGCAAAAAGAAAAGTCCCACAGACCCCCAAAACACCTCTACAGAAAACTTTTCTATATTAATTCCATGTATGACTTTGAATCTTTCACTTTGGTTAGACCTAGATTGCTGAGGATGTTCTTCTCCAGTTCCAAATAACTCTCGTAGTCCATTTTCAACTCAGCCTCCAATTGTTCTTTTGACTTCTGAAACGTTTTCTGGTGGGGAGGAAAAAGCAAGTCATTTGTATAAAACTCTGACAGCTAGAGATACCAAAGGCTAGAGGAGGCTATTTCCTTTTAAGATTTTGATGTGGACTTTTAAAGCCCTTATTGAAGTTGTGACAATGTTGCTTGTGTTTTATGTTTTGGTTTTTTTGGCTGTGAGGCATGTGGGATCTAGCTCCCCAGCCAGAGATAGAACCCCACACCTCCCTCCACTGGAAGGCAAAGTCTAACCACTGGACCACCAGGGAAGTCCCATGGAAGGGACTTCGGTTATTTCTGAAGGGCTGGGCTGGCTGCTATTCTCCAGAAGGGCTTTGTGGGGCGGGGGGCAGGAGGGCGTCTCTTGCAGAGTCAGGGAGAGGGGCTGCTGACCCTGAACAGGAGGGGCACACATCAGCAGAGCAGTGTGTGCAGACTCAAGGTGTCTCCTCGTGGTGGAGCTGATCAAATTTTGTGATGGACTGGATGTGGGCTCTCAGGGGCAGAGGGAATCCAGGCTGGCCTATGAGCTCCTGCCACCGGTAGGGGGAAGAGCATGCTGAGAGGGGAGGGGAAAAACAACAAAGAGCATTTATTCTGCTAATTTACTCTACACCACTTGCTGAATAATCTGAGTCATCTGTTTTGTTCTTTGATCTGTCAATGTTTGCATGAGTACTGTTCTGACTTAGTTAGTATTTTAATTTAATTAGTTAATTAAATTTATTGTAGTATCTGCTAGGGTAGTCATTATGATTTTTAAGATTTTGTTTCTTCTCATCTGTGTCTCCTTTCAGATGAATTTATGATTACTTCATATTGGTATGTCATCCTGTGATTTTTTTTAAAAAAATAATCTTATTTATTTCTTTTTGGCTGTGCCGGGTCTTCATTGCTACACAGGTTTTTCTCTACTTGTGGCAAGTGGGTGCTATTTTCTAGTTGCGGTGGCTTCTCTTGTTGCGGAGCACGGGCTCTAGGGCACATGGGCTTCCGTAGTTGTTGTGTGCAGGCTCAGTAGTTGTGGCGCTGGGGCCCTAGAGCACGGGCTCAAGAGCTGCAGTGCAGGGCTCAGTCGCTCGGTGACATGTGGGATCTTCCCTGACCAGGGGCCGTGCCCGTGTCTCCTGCATTGGCAGGCGGACGCTTTACCACTGGGCCACCACAGAATCCCCCTGTGTTGGTTCTGCTTCTCCTCGTCCTGGCCTCTCCCCACCCTAATGTCTTCCTGGGCCTTCTGATCTCTTGTCACAAAACTCTTGTCTTTGAGGATTTTATCGAGGGCACCACCACCATATTTTATTCTAGTTTCTTGAGAAACTTTTGCAAGAGGCATTTTCTTCTTTTCAGTGTTCACCATGCCTGAAGTTCCCTTCGACTTCCCCTGCTGTATTTGTGCCATATATCTGCTTTTTCCCTCTTTTAATATCTCTGCTTCCTCAGATTCCTCATGTCTAATCACTGTAACCACATTATACCACTGTGAGTATTAAATGAAATATAAAAACATGCCAGGTCCTCAGAATGGTACATGGCACACAGTAAGCACTTAATAGGTGTTAACGACAATAACCAGTTCACAAAAAGAGCGGGACTTGATAGGGTGAGAGTAGAAAGATGTTATTCTCCTAACTTTTGTCCTTTGCCACATTCGTGACAGATTCCGTAGCATTTCCTACCACTTTCAGGTGCTAGGAATAGTGTTATTTTCAGATTATTTGAAGATCCAGCCCAGCCCAGTATTTAAGTGAAGAACTGCAATGCCCGCACTGCAATGCCCCCTGCGCACTTCCACTGGTTGCCTCCACAGGTTGCAGCACTTCGTTTAGAAAGTCCTTTGAGGATCTGATTTGAGCCTAGCCACTTTCAAGTTTCCACCTGACCCCAGGACAACTCACCCCCCTCACTCTGCCATCAGTACAAGTTCTTTGCTCACTGGTCCTCCACTAGTCTATCAGAGCTGTTCAAGCCAACCTCCTGCTTGCAGACTTTCCAGCCATAGGAGTCAGGTCCCTGTCCCTGGGTTTCCTGTATTTTCCCTGGACAGTCTGCTCTGGTCCCTTGACAGTTCCTGGCCCTTGGATTTCTGTGGCTCACCGAGCCTCCCGCCAAGGGTATGAGGCCAATTGTCCATCCTCACCAGTAACCTGTCTCCAGCAGACCTTCCCTTGAAGGTCTCCTCGCAGAGTCTGGGTGGTATTGCAGGAGTAGGAATGGGGGATACACAGCCCTCCAATGCTTCTCTACAAAAAAAAAACAAAAAACCTCTCTTCCAACCTCTTTCCCCATAACTCTTGCCTCCCTTGTGCAGCCTGGAGTGTGGGTCATTGACTAAGGGCTGCAGAATTGTTTTGAATTCTGAATGAATCACATGGAAACTACTGCTTGTTTTCTGCTTTGGGTCTCCAGCTGAAATTCCAGTTAAGAAAATTCCCATTTTGTGTGCTGTTAGAGCTGTAATTACTATTATTTTTCAATAAGTGAGTGGTATCCAGATTCAATGTTTGCCAAGAGACAGGTATATGATTAACCTCATATCTATGGGTTGAAGTGCATAGCCTAATCTTTGCCAGCTGAGGGGGGCGCTCAAGAAGACCGGCCTTGCTGGACGGATGTGTGATTATCCCCTGCCGTCTGTAATAACACTGATAGTGGACACATTAGCACTTCCCATCTGTCAGTTACTGGCTAAGTGCTGTAAATATTTAACTCATTTAATCCCCACGGCAATTGTCTGAGGCTGTTACACTTTGTTCCCGTTTCTCCTATCATCAGCCATTGCTTGTAAGGAGATACTTCTGATGAACATTAGCTGTTTTTCCTTGGTGACTCTATTCACGTTCTAAATGTAACAGACGAGCCCCTTTAAATGTATTCATTTATCCACAGTCTAGTTCCAGAGAAAACTTGAGACGTGGATGCTCTACTTTAAGGAGGGTACTATGTCAGATGGAAATGAAGTTACAAGAAGGAGGTGGAAAAGTTTTGGAAGCGAGTTCCAAGTTGTAATGATTATTACAATATTCGAGTGTTTTAAAAGTACTTCACATACAAATTATTATTATCTCATATGGATAATTAGCTGTCACTGTGCTATTTAAACACTCCTAGGGGCTTCCCTGGTGGCTCAGTGGTAAAGAATCTTCCAGTCAACGCAGGAGACACGGGTTCATCCCTAGTCCAGGAAGATCCCACATGCTGTGGGGCAACTAAACCTGTGTGCCACAACTATGGAGCCTGCGCTCTGGAGCCCAGGAACCGCAACTATTGAAGCCCTGGTGCCCTAGAGCCTATGCTCCACAACAAGAGAAGCCACTGCAATGAGAAGCCCACACACTGCAACTAGAGGGTAGCCCCAGCTCTCTGCAATTAGGGAAAAGCCTGAGCAACAATGAAGACCGAGCATAGCCCTCCCCAGATTTTTTAATAAATAAAGTAAAATTATAAAAAATAAGTAAGTAAACACTCCTAGTAATTGTGGATGATTGCTGGTCTGGGGAAAGGTGGCAGGTAATCTCCCATGGCAGAAGTTCATCCAGTGTTCATGATCGTGTAAAAGAACAGACCAAGACCATTTTTTTTGTAGTACACAAGGTCAATTAATTGGCTTTTTTTATACCTCATCACCACTAAACAATGTTTTGAAATGATGCCTCTTCTGCTTTTGTTGCACTAATTTGTATCTAACAGTATGATAATGTTAATCTATTTGCTAATGCAATACATGAAAATATTTCCATGTGCCTGTGTTTTTAATTGAGACCTAGGGTCTCACATGAGTAATTACATTGGGGGAGGCTATATATTTGGCTATAAGGAAACAGCAGGCAGTGATGAAATCATTGGTGCCAAAAGGGCAAGGAAGGGAATAAGCAAAAGACAAGCAGAAATATGGACTGAGATGACCTCAAGTGAGAAAGAAAGAAGAGCTGAATTCACAGACTACTTAAAGCCCCCAATTCCACTGGTCAAGGGAAGACCAACAAAGTAAAATCACATCAGAGAGATTGAGAAAGAGGAGGGTAGGGACTTCAGAGCTTTAGGTTCCTTTTTGGTAGAGTTTAAGAAGGATGTGTCCTACACCAAATTATCCTCAATCGCAAATTTCACAGTTCTAGTCTATTACAGTAAAATTTATATCTATTCACTCATCTGTCTCTATATACTGTGCTGTGTGGTGTTAAACTGCTTCAGTCCTGTCTGAATCTTTGTGACCCCATGGACCATAGCCCACCAGGAGACCGTAACACACCAAGAATACTAGAGTGGCTTGCCACGCCCTCTTCCAGGGGATCTTCCAGACCCAGGGATAGAGCCCATGTGCCTTACCTCTCCTGCACTGGCAGGTGGGTTCTGAGCCCCAGTGGCTCAGGGGGAAAGAATCCACCTGCAGTTCAGGAGACTCAGGAGACAAAGTTTCCATCTCTGGGTTGGGAAGATCCCCTGGAGGAGGAAATGACAACCCACTCCAGTATTCTTGCCTAGAGAATCCCATGGACAGAGAGACCTGGTGGGCTATAGTCCATGGCGTCACTAAGAGTCAGATGGGGCTGAGCAACAACTAGTAGCCACTATGCCCTCTATATACTAGCTCCCACTTAATGACAGTTTATTATTTGTCAGGTTACCTAACTGAAATCCCCACAGTAATCTTAAAAGGTTGTTACTAGTATTCCCATTTTAAAAACAAGAGAACCAAAACTCAGCAAAGATGCAAACCTTGCTCTAGATCTCACAGCTAGTAAGTGGTAGACATGAGATGTGAGCCCACATGTTCTAATTCACATTCCACTCTTTTTTACACTGTTTTAATGCATTATTCACTAAATGTTAAGTTTCTATGAAATGAAAGCATTCAAATTTTGAATCTCTGTATCCATATTGGTATTTAGATACCACCAAATCTAAAGGACTTTGAAATATAGAAAATTTCAGAAACTAAATTGGATAGAATCTCACTAGGTGTCCAATTGGTAGTTTGACTCACACTAAGCTAGGAAATCAGAGAACTGCCCTCTTGACTCCCATGAGAACAAGAGAAGAATTTAAAAAGGTATATTTTTTCTTTTGAATCTGTGGAATAAGCCAAACAAATATAATACTAGTGTTAGAGGAAAGCAATTTTGGTTTCTGAAATTTAACTTACGACTTTTTTCTTCTCCAGTTCCAGCTCCATTTCTTTCCTTTCCTGTTCACGAATATTTTTGCGCTGTTCTACATATTCCAGATGTTTCACTTCTCTTTCAAAGTAGTGGCTTATACTTGATACCTGTTAGAAATACAGGCCCATGAGAGGGGGGCTCACACAGAAGGCCCCATGTTCTTGGCAAGGCTCAGGAAGAATGTCTGCTGCTTGTAAGTTATTAGCTAGATTGCCTGCTTTGGGACAAGGCCCAAAGCCCATTACCAGAGGAGCTAATTCGTGGGCTACTGGGCTAAGGTTTAGGGACCTGCGAATTGGGGGATGGCAGAAAAGGAGTGGGACTGGAAGGAGAGAGCTGCAAAAAATTGCAATTTTGTAAGAGAAATATCCTCTTTTCCCTCCTTTCTCTCCTTCTCACTTTTAAGACTGAGGGAAGTTTTGCATCATCAGTCAAACTTGGAAAACCCAGACGAGGATGTCAGTGGAAACCCTAAAGGAGCTGGAAGCAGAGTTGAGTTCCTGGTCCCCTGGAGAGCTTAGCATGTGTGGGCAGAAGAATAGAAGCAGGGAAGGCATCAGAGACCTTGGGCAAGGTGACCAAAGAAGGGAGAGTTTTTTGCCTGCAAGTAACTAGGTTGACGTTGTTGGAACTTGCAACAGATTGCAATCTATATATTTAATGTTTGCTGTATCCATATTTATGTACTATTTATTGATCTTCTTTTTATACCATAACTATTAACACTGCTTGAAATGAAACCCCTGGCTGGTATGCATGGAGGGGCAGAACACTGCCACTTCAGACCTGCAGTACACCTTGGTGCCTGCAGTACATCAAGCTGAGGAAGGATGAATGGAGGCCGGCAATGGAGAGATGCATAAAAATGTCAGCTGGGTCCTCTGGGAAGGGTGTATCACCAAAATAAGGGTCCCATGCTTTTGGCTTACAATCTGAAAATAACTTCTTATGATTATGAATCCCCAAATCAATTCTTCTCTGAATCTGGGCTTCATTTACTTGGCCTTTCTTTCATTGCATGCTTTTTTTCCCCTCTAGCTTTAAGCCATTTATCTCATACAACAGGAATACATCCCCTCATTATTTTATTTTATATTGGAGCATAGTTGATTAACAATGTCATGTTACTTTCAGATGCATAGCAAAGTATTTCAGCTACACATATACATATATTTATTCTTTTTCAAATTCTTTTCCCATTTAGGTTAACATCCCCTTATTTTTGACTGCATGATTCTTTTATTTTCTTATAGAGCAAAAATACTGGTATTTCTGAAGATAGTTCTAAAACATGTCTCAGCAGTATCTGATCACATAAATCCTCAAAGCCAAAAGTTACTAACCTCATTGGTTGAAGGGTGACTTAATGTCCAAGGAATTTCCAATATATGCAGTGTTCCATAATAATCAGCTATGGCTATAAACTGCTGCTTAGCTGAAAGTTTCAAAAAATGGGGAGAAAAAACAGCTCTGCAATCAGAAAGTCATCTTAGAGGTTAAATACATACTGCATTTTTGCTTTGTGGTTTCCCAAAGGACCTGTTGTGGTTACAATAATCTTGGCATCTTCATCAGACCTTCACAACTGGAGATCATAATAACACACGAAAGACAATTTTTCCAGTTGGTGAAATGAAGGCTGAGACCCTGAGCCTTCCTCAGCCACCCTGCTCATCCCCAATCATGTTTTCTTAGCCTCTACTTAAGGACTCTGACTCCCAGGTGAGGTTGACCCTCTCTGACTGGATCCATGGCAGATTTGAGAAGGAAGCAGGTACAACACATGGAAGATTTTCACAGAAAAATCATGATGCCAATTTTCACCAGGCAGTAAGGGCTAAAGGATGCCATTATCCAGATGAATTTCAAATACAGCCAAAACCAGTTTTCTTATTACAGAAACCAATTGCTCCTTTTGGTCATTTTGAATGGATATAAAACACAAGCGTATTTGAGAATTTTAATTTCTTATCTCAACATTTTTCTCCTCCTTTTCAGAAGGTCTGGTTCACATTGCTAAATCCTAGAATCGTAATCCCTGTAGGTATGCAAAAGCAATGTTTTGCAGCAAATACGGGAAAACACATTTTCGTGACACATACAGTCAGGTAGTAGCCAGACTCTGACACCCTAGAAATCCTGAAGACTGTGTTTCTAAACCTCATGTTTCTCCTGAGAAAATGACAATTTTATGCCTGTGCATCTCTGGAAACAAAGGGAAACTTCTTTTAAATGAGGCAAAGTATATACTTTATATAAGTATAAAGTATACTTATATATATATATAATATATAAATACTAAATATAAGTATATATATAAGTACATATACTATATATATAAAAAGAATATAAGTATATACTAAGTATATACTTAGTCTGGGTAGAAAGTATTACTTGGGTGAAATAGAGAAACTGAGATAAAGGATCTAAATTACTTTTCTATTGACATGTTCTTGAATTTCTGCTTGCTCTGTTATGCATTATTTTTTCCTCACTGTTAGTTCAAAAGTTATAGTTTAAACAGATATATGACCTCACAGAGTCACTGAGATTTCATGAAAAGAACTACTTGATATTATCCAGGGGAAAGCCATAAAAGTGATAAAATATTGAAAATTTGTGACATAAAAGAAGATTAAAGATACAGAACTTATTCTATTTGAAAAAGAAGCAGCAAAAGGTAGCAAGGATTTAGGGCTCACCCTGTGATTTAGGGACCCAGAGAGGGTGACAAGGATGCTTTTCATTGTGTGGTTCAAAATCAGCCCCTGCCTGACATACTAAAATGTGTCTCAGAAATAACTGATGAAGAAACTAGTGAAACTCAGGTTGTAACCAAAATTTGAGTAGAAGAGGGAAGGGAAAGGAAGTGCCGTGATGGGAAGGGAGGTGGTGGGATGGGGAGAAAAAACTTGAGAAGCAACTTCAGAGGCTTTCCAGATGAATGTCAAAATGTCCCTCGCCCAAAAAAGGCAAAATGACTTTGCTCCTTTAATCAGAGTTAACATACCAGAAAAGGTCCAGGGTTTGATGTACATGATCATGGTTATACAGATGTTTTGGGACTGGGCTGGTTCATGAGTTTTCTCAAGAAGGTCCCAGATGTCGACGTAACCATCTTCTCGGCCAATGTAGAAGACTCCAGGCCGGGTCAGGGACCAGTGCCCTGAGGTGTACCTTTTTGGCGCACAGCATGACTGAAGGAGGGGTCCGGTCTAAAATTAAAAACAAAAGTTTTTGTCATTATCTGAGGGATATTCACAAGGCTTTTTGTTTTTAGAATAAAACTCAGATAGCTATGATCATATAACAGCAGAATTATGCCTACTCAGAAGTCTTCTTTGTTTTCCTTATAGGGTTTTTATATATGCCAGCTCTTTTCTTTCTTGTATATTTTTACAGCAGTTTTTTCTTATTTTAGTGACTTTTTAGAAAAGATCAAATTTTCTAATTGAGCTACTGATGGTTCTAGCTCAACTGTTCCTAAAGCCCATTGCTATTTGTTTGGAGACTGGTGGACACTGGATGAGTAAAGATTATAAGATTATAAATTATAGATTGTAAGATTATAAATTTTGCTTATATCTTTATTTTCCTGTCAGGTGCCTACTCACCATGGAAACAGCGCTGGTATTCAGGAAAAGGAATGAACAGTCAGTTATGTGAGCTGCATTCAGTAGTTTAGGAATATTTGGGGGAGAGATTTTGGACCACCAATGCAACATAATAAGATCATTTCTCTTCTCTGCTGTGGGGTACTTTGCCTTCTTCGGGGGGTTTTCATAGAGACCGAAGATCAAAATGCATTCATTCTCTTCCCTCCATCATGCTCTACCTGGCAACCAGGTGGACCCCTTTACCTACTTATATCTTCCGGGACTAACCTAAGCTATGGAGCTGCCTCCTACCCTCCCAAACATGCAAACAAAGGCTTCTTGTGGGGAACAAACATCCCTAATTCATGGACTCCTTACAGGAGACACTCCAATCTTGCTCAGTTACTTCAGCTTCTGTGGATAACCAGGCTCTTGACCCAAGTCATTGGACAATCTTGGCTTAATTTCTTTTTTCTTTAACTGAAAAACTAATACTTGCTTGTTGTAAAGAAAAAAAAATCATACCAAAGTACATTGGTACGAAGTAGAAGTCCTTTTCTGGAAGGACACTTAAGGAGATCCCAACTTTTTTCAATGACAAACTTGTACATATATCACACACAATTTTTTTGAGTATTCATGTAAGTTAGGGTCCCAGAAATAAAAGGGAAAAGTGTTAGGTCAAAAAATATATATATAACAGATGTGAAACTCATATATATATATATATATATATATATATTTTTTTTTTTTTTCCTCCAGATTTTGATAATTCTCTTAAGTAGCTCATGAAAGGGACACATCATACTGATTTTCCCACATTCCTGCTTCACTCAATTTTACCAATCTTTCTAGGTTTTGGCAGTTTAGCTTCTGACTATCTGGATCCAGGCCCTGTCCTAAATCCTGACCATCACATTCTTGGCACTGCCTCATCCTGACCTCTGCATATCTCTGTCTGCCTGGTGATAGATCCCTTAGATTTCTTACTTCCACTTTCTGGTGACAAGTTGCCTAGTGCAGGAGCAAAGATGATAGACCCATTGCTTCTCCTTGGGCTTCATACAAATCCCATCTGGTATTTTAAGGGGAGAGGAAAAACATAAACCAAGTGAACAGCTCATAACATATATTTAGAAGAAAACACTGGTTTCAGAGAACAAAAGACTTGTAAATGTTTCCTGCCCCCAGGGAAGAAAAGCAAATGGTTGTGTTTTCCAAAGGCTTGTATTGGTTCTGCTGACAGGCTGGGGCCCAGGCCATCTGTTCCAATATTTCTAAAAAGCGTCCCAAAGGCATTTTATGTCAGAACAGTCTGTTGTTCCAATTGTTTTTCTCTATAATAAAGGACCACACACCTACTCCTCCATTTTGCAGGCAACTTACCATAATACCTTCTTTCCAGATGGCCACGTTCCAACCCCCAACAGTGAGGATAATGTCCTTGTAGAAAGGTGACCTCTGAACGGTGTGGACAGCTCCATCATGGACTGTGTAGAGGCTCACGGGCTTCTTTGCTGTTGGAGTGGAAAAGGCCATTTCATCTTTCATAACACTGTTTACATTCCTACAATGAAGAATGGGCAGATCTCCAATGGACAGATAGGTCCCGATTAATGAGGTCAGAGAGTGGAGAACCAGAGGTCAGTTGGGGTGAATCAGTCTGTCAAGGGACAGCTCCTCCTCTTTTTATGGAAAGTCCAGGGAAATTCCCATCAAAGCCACTTTGCAGGCTCAAAGGAACACTTTCCATTCTTCTTCATCTACTCATTTAGTAATTCATCACTTAGTCAGTGTTATAGATTGTTAGTCAATAAATATTTGTGGATTGTTTATAAGTACCAGGTACTATGGATGGCTGGGTAAACAATGGTTAATAAACAAACATGATCTGCCCTCTCATAACTTAAAATCCAGTGGAAAGACAGATACTCCACAAACAAGTCCCAAGGTATATAATAAGAAAATGTGAAATGTATTATGAAGGAAAAAATATCACAAGAAAAAATAACAAGGGACATTTGTAATTTAGACTGAATGGTCAGGAAAGGATTCTCTGAAGGTGAGTCATTTAGGCCTGAGTTTGGCACGGGAAGATTTTAGTGTGAAGTAGCATTCCAGACAGAAGGAATAATACACAACAGAGTCCTGGGAAGTGTTTAGAGCATCTATAATTTTGAGGAAGGCAATAGAACTGGAGTCTGATAATCCAGAAAGTGAAGAGAAACTAAAGAGCCTCTTGATGAAGGTGAAAGAAGAGAGTGAAAAGGCTGGCTTAAAACTCAACATTCAAAAAACGAAGATCATGGCATTCAGTCCCATCACTTCATGGCAAATAGGTGTGGAAAAAATGGAAACAGTGACAGACTTTTTCTTGGACTACAAAATCACTGCAGACCATGACTGTGGCCATGAAATTAAAAGACGCTTGCTCCTTAGAAGGAAAGCTATGACAAACATAGACAGTATATTAAAAAACAGAGATATCACTTTGCTGATAAAGGTCCATCTAATCAAAGCTATGATTTTTCCATTAGTCATGTACGGATGTGAGAGTTGGACCATAAAGAAGGCTGAACGCTGAAGAATTGATGCTTTCAAACTGTGGTGCTGGAGAAGACTTTTGAGAGTCCCTTGGACAGCAAGGAGATCAAACCAGTCAGTCCTAAAGGAAATCAATCCTGAATATTTGTTGGAAGGACTGATACTGAAGCTAAAGCTCCAGTACTTTGGCCACCTGATGTGAAGAGCTGACTCATTGGAAAAGACTCTGATGCTGGGAAAGATTGAAAGCAGGAGGAAAAGAGGGTGTCAGAGGATGAGATGGTTGGATGGCATCACCAACTCAATGGACATGAGTTTGAGCGAACTCCAGGAGATAGTGAAGAATAGGGAAGCCTGGCATGCTACAGTCCACAGGGTCACAAAGAGTTGGACACAACTGAGCAACTGAACAACAACAATTGATAATCCCAGGGTGAAACATAGGAAGCAAATGAAGACCTGGTGAGTCCAGGTGCTGCCCAGAGCCTTATTAGGAAAAGCATTTAGATTACAGTCTACGTATAATGTGATTTAATGAGTCCTTTAGGGCTAGAAGATGATCTGATTGATATATGAAACGATTCTCTGACTGCTATGGGAAGAATAGAGCAGAGGAGATAAAAGCAAAGAGGGGACACTATGGGAGGTGATTGCTGCAGTTATGGCGAGAAAGGATGGTGACTTGAATGAAGATGCAAGGGAGGAGTGGATAATCAAGAAATATTTGTGAGCTAGAGTTGACAGGAGGGGTGAAAGAGATGAAGTGCTGAGAATGACAGCCAGGTTTCTGGTAAGAGCAACAGGCTCATTGTACTTTCCATTTATTGCCACTGGGAAGACTAGAGGATGAGCTGATTTGGATATTAAATGATGACCTCCCCTTTGTCTCTGTCCTGGGCACCAGGGTACTCCTGCTCCCCTGGTCTGTCTCCTCCGCTGTGGCTTGGTTTCCTCTCCCCCGGCCTGGCTTTGGAGCCAGCTGCTCCTCCCGCCTTGCTGCCCACACCCACAAGTCCCAGGGATGGCCCTAAAAATATGTGCCTGTCTAGGTCAAACTACAGTGTGTGGCTGCTTTGTACTGAAACCACCAACTTACTCTGAATCTCAACATAATAATAACTATGTGAAGGTTCGATTTTTTTTTCTCTCAGAACACCAACGTAACATTAAGCAGAATATCTTAACGTTATTAAGATAATAATAATATTTCAAAAAGCTGACACAATGTCAAAGAGATTTTTGTCCATTCATGTTCACAGAAGCATTATTTGCAATACTGAAAAGGTAGAAGCAACCCAAATGTCCATTAATGGATGAATGGATAAGCAGAATGTGGTATACCCATAAAATGGAGTATTATTCATCCTTTAAAAGCAAGGGAATTCTGACATATGTTGCAACATGAATGAAAATTGACTATATTATTTTAAGGGAAATAAGCCAGTCACAAAGAGGCAAATACAGTATGATTCCACTGACATGAGGTACTTATGACAGTCACATTCATAGGGATAGAAAGTATAAAGGTGGTGGCCAGGGGCTGAGAGGAAAGAGGAGTGGGAGCTAGTGTTTAACCAGAACAGAGTTTCAGTTCCACAAGATGAAAAGAGCCTGGAGACCAGCTGCACAACAGTGTATATAAACTTGACACCATGGAACTATACTGAAAAAATGGTTAACATGTTAAATTTCTTGTTTATGTATAATTTTATCTCAATTTAAAAATTATTTGAAAAACCTTATAAAGTATAAATTTAACTGTAGCTCTTCTAAGTTAAAAACAAACAAACAAAAAGGCCAGTTTTCCTCTAACCAAAGCTCCATCTTGAAGACAGCAGAGAAGACTTATTTCTAAGGCCATCTTGAAGTGATCTGGAAGATTCCTGGGAAGGCAGGAGATCCCTGGAAACCAGCAGCTTTCTTCTTGCTGATGCTGTATTCCTAGATCCTGGTTTTGTCCTTGTTGAGCTGGGATTTCCTATACCATCTCACTCTGTGAACAGGGCTATCCAGGAGTCTAGAAGCCCTCTGCAAGATTTAATGATCACCAGTGATAGGAATATAGATAACCATCAAGGTTGGTGCTTTATTTTTTTTTTCCAGTTTTTTTTTTTTTAATCACAGTTTTTTTCTTTCATTTATTTTTATTAGTTGGAGGCTAATTACTTTACAATATTGTAGTGGTTTTTGCCATACATTGACATGAAGGTTGGTGCTTTAACATGTTGAATGTTCTCGGCCCATATAGCTTTTCCTTCCTTTTGTCCTTTGAAAGACCTTAGTGCCATTCAGCAGTAAATGGAGCTGGCCTTAAGTTATTCAATGAAATGCCAGAGCCCCAGTCAGGTAAGAAACTTAAACAAATAAAACAGTAGTTCCCAGAGTCATTATCTAAAGAAGGATTTAGCATCCTGGTGGGGTTAAGCACAGACAGGTTAAGGGGTTCAAATCCACAGTGTTGCTGTGAGAATTAAATGAGTTAATCCATGGCAAGTACTGGGAAGAGTGTCTGACACATGACATGTGCCAACTTGTGAGTTGAGTACATGAGATGATTATGTCAACTGTCATCATCATCAAATACATCAGCCTGTATTTCTTGGGTCATCTGGAAGCCTTGTTTGATTATGACTTCTTCATCACACATAGCTCAGGCAGGGTAATCCATCTTTCAGAAGTTTCTTCTCAGAAGAAGAAACTCTCCTTCTTGCCTTGCATATTTTAACTTGGGGCAGATCAAGAGAAAATGGGTCCTAGTAATTGCCTCATCTTCACTCAGGAAATGTCCATGCTCTTTATGAATGCCATTGGGCTGGTAATTCCCAAGGAAAACACTGCCAGTTCACAGAATGTAAGGCGTGCAATTTACAGTTCAGCACCTCTACACATTGACAGTGCCTGAACGTCAACCATTATCTAATGGGAATAAGTGTCATTTGACTTTCCATGTTGCAAAATCCTTGGTTGGTAATTTTAAAGTATTAAAGTAAGAAGATGATTTTAAAATGCCCTTTAAGTAGGTGGTTAGAGCTCTATTTCTCTCTTTTTTTGGGGAATGAACTAAATGCCAAGAAATTAAAAGCAATTTCTCTTTTACTTTTCCACTCATGTCCCACTGGTCACAAAAGCCCTGGCATGTTTCTCTCTAAATCTCTCCCTCTTGAATTTCTTCTTCTGTCCATCCTCATCACCCTGCCTGCACATCAGTCCTCTCCATTCCTCATCTAGGCTATTGCAACTGGTCATCCTGCTTCCATTAGAAGACCCACCAATAAATTAATCCAACCCCTGCTCTCCTGACAGAGTGACTTTCTGATCATATTAATGGTACTAGGATGAGGTCCATGGCTTAGTGAGGCACTCAAGGCTCTTTGCCATCTAGACCCAAACGTCCTTCCTGGAGCCCTTCCTGCTGCTGTCGTCCTCTCCACTGCTATGCTTCGGCCAGGAGGGCTCCCTGTTTCCTGCTTGTCCACTGCTCTTCTGAGTTTCTGTGTTCTCGCATTTGTTCCTCTTTCTACCTGGAATGTCTTTCTCCATCTGAAAATTTGAAATCTACCCTTTAAGACCCAGCTCAACTGTATCTCTCTATGGTGGGGCCTTTTCTATTTTTTTTTTCAAGCTTTTTATTTTGTATTCTGGTATAGTCAATTAGGGCTTCCCCAGTGGCTCGGCAGAAAAGAATCTGCCTGCAATGCAGGAGATACAGATGATGCAGGTTTCATCCCTGGGAGCTTGGGAAGCTCCCCTGTAGAAGGAAATGGCAATCTACTCTAGTATTCTTGCCAGGAAAATTCCATGGTCAGAGGAGCCTGGCAGGCTGTGGTCCAAGGGGTCACAAGAGTCGGACTCAACTGAAGTGACTGAGCATGCATAGCCAATTAACAAACAATGTTGCAACAGTTTTAGTGAACAGCAAAGGGAACCAGCCATACATACACATCTATCTGTTCTCCCCCAAACTCCCTGTAGGGCCTTTTCTTAACCAACCAAGAGAGTTGGTCCCTTTGTGGGATTCCATGTCACTCTGTGTTTGCTGCCAGCCACAGCACCAATGACAGGGTGATGTCATCATTCGTTTATGTGGCTGACTTCCAATAAATCAGCGATCTCCTTTGGGGGAGAAATTATCTTGTTTATCTTTGTATCCCTAGTGCCTGGCACATAGTAGATTCTCAGTAATGATGTGATGAATGAATGAAAGTAAGAACAAACATCAAAGAGGTATAAACATAAAGCTTTTGGTTTTTAAGTTTATTGTCACTGGCTCTGTAGATGGAATACGATTCATTTAAAATAAATAGCTCAACCTGTTTGCCACGGGCTACCTTAAAAGCAGTTTAGGGTAAGCCTCCAAGAAAATCTGAGACCAGGAGGAACCCATGTCCATCTGTGTACAACCAAGTCACAGTGTCACAAAATGAGTCACTGCCTCAGCTTGTATCCCAGGGGTGTGGAGGAGACTGTTATCATGTACTAGTGTGCCTGGCCTGCAGCACATGCCCTACTAACATTCATGAATTAGTAAATAAATAGAAACAGAATCAGCCTAAAAGTAGTTAAATGTAATTCACTATGTTATATTATACTCAGTATATAATGTTGAATTCAACCTTAAATCATGGACTTGAAAATGACTGGAAAATGGGAAATCAGTCTCGGTTCTACATGCACTTGACTCTTTTTTAAGTCATATCCAATCCTCTCTCAATGCCCCACTCTTATTAATAACACATATTTAGGTCTCTAGGCAGGAGACTTGTGTAAGAAAAGCAGGAACGCCTTTGTTTCCAGATGAAAATGACCACCCTGGAGGCAATGCTGATGAAGCTGATTTCACAGGTCTAAGGCAGACACTAGCCTGTAGAACCAGACTCAGAAGTGAAGATTAAGTTTAAGGCGGAGATTTGAGCCCCAACAGCTGTCCCCTGCAGGCAGTAGCTCTGACCTCTGGACCTCAATCACTCGCACATAGGTCCATCTGCTCCAGCCACCCACAGGACTGACTAGCCCCCCTTCTGCAAACCAAGCCTCATTGCTTCTTCTCACTCCTCCACAGGGTTCAAGTGGTTCCAGGAGCTGCCTCTTCCTTATCTCATGGTTATTCCATATTCTGAAAAGTAGGTCAAATATATGCTTATGCCATGATAAAATCCAAAGCATTAAAGCAAGTGGTTGTAATCGTAGTGTGCCCCAAGGCTCTGAACTTTGATGGGGGAACTTTGCTTATTAGCGGTGGTGGTTTAGTCGCTAAGACATGTCCAACCGTTGCGACCCCATGAACTGTAGCCTGCCATGCTCCTCGGTCCGTGGGCTTTCCCAGGCAAGAATACTGGAGTGGGTTGCCATTTCCTTCTCCAGGGGATCTTCCCAACCCAGGGATTGAACCAGTCCCCTGCGTCTCCTGCATTTGGCAGGTGGATTCTTGAGCCAGCAGGGAAGGCTGAATCATTGACTCTGATTCTTGTTCATACCTGGGTGTGACCCTCATACCTCTGTTCAGCTGCCCAGAGTCCGGGCCTAGGATCAGGGGAACACATGGACACCACTAGTCCCAGCCCCTAGAGTTACTTCTCCCTTACAGTACTGAGGTCTTCAAGATTATGGTGAATTTAGCTTATAATTTCACCTTGACTCAGATTTTCCACACTGCTGAGCTACTGGGTTGTTGAAGTATTGAAACAGCATTGTTGTTTTAAAATTGAATTGTCCAAGCATCTCCATAATTTAAGCACCAACAAATTAGTGCTCCTCAAATTCTGGTGTGAAAACAAATCACCTGGAGAATTTTATTAAAATCTGTATTTAGATTCAGTAGGCCTGGGGTAGCATCCTGTTTTTCTAACAAGCTCCTAGGTGACAATGGTGTGGCTTATCTGAAACCCTCACTTTAATAGCAAGTGTAGGGTCAGAACCTTACATGCCTTCCCTCCCGTAAGGCAGGCCAGGGCTCCTCAGTGCTTTGGAAAAAAGAAATAGCTTATTAATAATGGAGCAATCATCAAAACTTACTCATAGGATAAATCTAGAACATTTATACAGATGAAGCTGTCAGAAACAAATATCATATATTAACGCATATATATGGAATCTAGAAAGACAGTACTGATCAACCTATTTGCAGGGCAGCAATGGAGACACAGACATAGAGAACAGACTTATGGACATGGGGGAGGGGGGAGGAAGAAGAGGGTGGGATGTTTGGAGAGAATAACATGGAAACATGTACATTTCCATATGTAAAATAGGTAGCCAATGAGAATTTGCTGTGTGACTCTTTAACAACCTAGATGGGAAGGATGGGGAGGGAGGTGCAAGGGAGGTTCAAGAGGGAAGGGACATAGGCATACCTATGGCTGATTCATGTTGATGTTTGGCAGAAACAACACAATATTGTTGACCAATTATCTTTCAATTAAAAATAAATGAATTGAATTATTGAAAAATTATAGGAAACATATAGAAACAATAAAGAAGGAAAAAACCTTACCCATAAATCGGCCAGTTTCAGGGTCTCTTTCCATTTTCCAATCTGTGTATATCACTTCACCTTCCTAAAAACACGACAGGTTCCCGATGAGTACACTGACAACTTAAGAGACAAAAAAACCTCACATTCATGTGCTAAGACTGATTGTAACCCAAACACAAAGCAGCAGGTTGATTTAATCAAATGACAATTTGGTGCAGTGAGGGTGACAGGGAAAGGTTCAAAAATGATTACTTGATTTTTCTGGAATTGAGCTGCAGGAGTTGCTTGTATATTTTTGAGATTAGTCCTTTGTCTGTTTCTTCATTTGCTATTATTTTCTCCCAATCTGAGGGCTGTCTTTTCACCTTACTTATAGTTTCCTTTGTAGTGCAAAAGCTTTTAAGTTTCATTAGGTCCCATTTGTTTAGTTTTGCTTTTATTTCCAATATTCTGGGAGGTGGGTCATAGAGGATCTTGCTTTGATTTATGTCGGAGAGTGTTTTGCCTATGTTCTCCTCTAGGAGTTTTATAGTTTCTGGTCTTACATTTAGATCTTTAATCCATTTTGAGTTTATTTTTGTGTATGGTGTTAGAAAGTGTTCTAGTTTCATTCTTTTACAAGTGGTTGACCAGTTTTCCCAGCACCACTTGTTAAAGAGGTTGTCTTTTTTCCATTGTATATCCTTGCCTCCTTTGTCAAAGATAAGGTGTCCATAGGTTCGTGGATTTATCTCTGGGCTTTCTATTCTGTTCCATTGATCTATATTTCTGTCTTTGTGCCAGTACCATACTGTCTTGATGACTGTGGCTTTGTAGTAGAGTCTGAAGTCAGGCAGGTTGATTCCTCCAGTTCCATTCTTCTTTCTCAAGATTACTTTGGCTATTCGAGGTTTTTTGTATTTCCATACAAATTGTGAAATTCTTTGGTCTAGTTCTGTGCAAAATACCGTTGGTAGCTTGATAGGGATTGCATTGAATCTATAGACTGCTTTGGGTAGAATAGCCATTTTGACAATATTAATTCTTCCAATCCATGAACACGGTATGTTTCTCCATCTGTTTGTGTCCTCTTTGATTTCTTTCATCAGTGTTTTATAGTTTTCTATGTATAGGTCCTTTGTTTCTTTAGGTAGATATACTCCTAAGTATTTTATTCTTTTTGTTGCAATGGTGAATGGTATTGTTTCCTTAATTTCTCTGTCTGTTTTTTCATTGTTAGTATATAGGAATGCAAGGGATTTCTGTGTGTTAATTTTATATCCTGCAACTTTACTATATTCATTGATTAGCTCTAGTAATTTTCTGGTAGAATCTTTAGGGTTTTCTATAAATGACCCAATCAAAAAATGGGCCAAAGAACTAAACAGACATTTCTCCAAGGAAGACATACAGATGGCTAACAAACACATGAAAAGATGCTCAACATCACTCATTATTAGAGAAATGCAAATCAAAACCACAATGAGGTACCATTACACGCCAGTCAGGATGGCTGCTATCCAAAAGTCTACAAGCAATAAATGCTGGAGAGGGTGTGGAGAAAAGGGAACCCTCTTACACTGTTGGTGGGAATGCAAACTAGTACAGCCGCTATGGAAAACAGTGTGGAGATTTCTTAAAAAACTGGACATAGAACTGCCATATGACCCAGCAATCCCACTTCTGGGCATACACACTGAGGAAACCAGATCTGAAAGAGACACGTGCACCCCAATGTTCATCGCAGCACTGTTTATAATAGCCAGGACATGGAAGCAACCTAGATGCCCATCAGCAGATGAATGGATAAGGAAGCTGTGGTACATATACACCATGGAATATTACTCAGCCATTAAAAAGAATTCATTTGAACCAGTCCTAATGAGATGGATGAAGCTGGAGCCCCTTATACAGAGTGAAGTAAGCCAGAAAGATAAAGAACATTACAGCATACTGACACATGTATATGGAATTTAGAAAGGTGATAACGATAACCCTATATGCAGAACAGAAAAAGAGACACAGAAATACAGAACAGACTTTTGAACTTTGTGGGAGAATGTGAGGGTGGGATATTTCAAAAGAACAGCATGTATACTATCTATGGTGAAACAGATCACCAGCCCAGGTGGGATGCACGAGACAAGTGCTCCGGCCTGGTGCACTGGGAAGACCCAGAGGAATCGGGTGGAGAGGGAGGTGGGAGGGGAGATCGGGATTGGGAATACATGTAAATCCATGGCTGATTCATATCAATGTATGACAAAACCCACTGGAAAAAAAAAAAATAATAATAATAAAAATTAAAAAAAAAAATGATTACTTGATTTTATATTAAACAAACAAATGAATTTGTTGAGTTTTATCTGCACATAGTGATTGGGAGAACACAGGCAATTATGAAAATAATCTAGCTACACAAAGTCCAACTGCTGGGTTTCCAGAGTCTGTTGTTAACAGAAAATTGTCCCAATGGACGGAAAGCTCCAGAAGGGGAGGGATCTCATCTGGTTTACTCGGCGATTTGTTCTCAGCATGTTACAAAATAATCATGCAATAAGAGAGAAAGAGGAAATATGTATTCATCATATAGTACTCATCATCTTTGAATGCTGAGAACAGGAAACAGAGTTCCAACCAAAGAACATAACAAGTAATATATATTCCAGTTCTATTTATGGCCATTTTAAGGAGACGAGAAGACAAAGGAACCTGGTGTAAACAAAAGGCAGAAATTACCACTCAGAGGAGAAAGACAGAGAGAACCAGTGAATGACAGAGATGGGGAAAGGTTTAGAGAAAAAATTTAGTCTCATGCCACTATCCTATAGATGCAAAATCCAGACATAATCTCCTAATCTCATTTTTTTTCATCAGATAATAAGAGGAAAACACAGAGAAGGGTGTATCAAAAAATGAGTTAAAAGGACTCAGAGAAGGGGATGGATTGGGATTATAGGTGAGGGAGGGGAGATGGAAAAACATTTGATTTATACAAAGTGTAGGGCAATCTCAAGCAACCGAGGCCACTCTTTCACTCATCTGTGCTTTTATTCATCCACGTCAACTCACTTGACAGACGAGGACTGTGTTTGGTGCTGGAAATTCAGAATCTGAGCACAAGTCTTCCCTCCCCTCTTGGTACACAATCTAAGGGAACAGGCACCTGGGATATGTTTACTGTACACGTCACCCTTGGGGCTATGATTTACTCCAACACCATAAACTGTGGTGTTGAAGACTCTGGAGAGTCCCTTGGACAGCAAAGAGATCCAAACAGTCCATCCTAAAGGAAATCAATCCTGAATAGTCATTGGAAGGACTGATGCGGAAGCTGAAACTCCAATACTTTGGCCACCTAATGCAAAGAACTGACTCATTGGAAAAGACCCTGATGTTGGGAAAGATTGAAGGCAGGAGGAGAAGGGGACAACGGAGGATGAGATGGTTGGATGGCATCACCGACTCAACGGACATGAGTTTGACTAAACTCCGGGAGTTGGTGATGGACAGGGAGGCCTGGCGTGCTGCAGTCCATGGGGTCACAAAGAGTCAGACACAACTGAGCAACTGAACTGAACTTAACTGAACTGACAGTGCTTTTTGGAGTTGTCAGGAGCTTTACGTATGTGACCTCAGCCTTTACCAAAGTCCTCTAAGAGAGTCTCCTGGCTCTCATAGCTGAAATGAGGAATTTTGACATTGAACTGAGTCAAAGGAATAGTTTGTATCCAGTTAATAAATATTTGTTTAGAGCCCATTATATTGGGCTTCCCAGGTGGTTCAGTGGGTGAAGAATCTACCTGCAAATCAGGATACACAGGCAGACATGAGTTTGATCCCTTGCGGGCGGGAGCGATGGGCATCCTCTGGAGGAGGGCATGGCAACCCACTCCAGTATTCTTGCCTGGAGAATCCCATGGACAGAGGAACCTGGTGGGCTTCAGAAGTCCATAGGGTCACAAGGAGTTGGACATGACTAAAGTGACTTAGCACACATGCACATACACCCATTATATCGCCAGCTACCTGGCTAGAAACCTTCACATCCCTCTCCATCTGGTTACTTAGTTCTGACACTTCCATTCCCCCTACACCTATGTGACATTCTCGTCCCCACTGCTCAGGCTCTCTTCACCCCTGGGTGGGCCCACCAGAGATCACCGTCAACCTGGCCTCTCTGCTTCCAAGGCTCTACTCCCTCCTGATTCAGTCCTCTGCCCCCCTTAAACTCCCTTAAATTCTCTATCCAAAGTAGAAGGATCAGTCAGCCACATCAAGGGCTGGTAGAAGAGTGTCCCACTGGAATGTCAGCCCCTAGAGGGCAGGGAATTCTAGCTGTTCTGTTCACTGCTGTGTTCCCTGGGCGAAGAACAGTGCCCAGCATATATTAAATGATCAATAAATAACTGCTGAATGATGAATGTCATTCATTCCAAGGAGTGCAGGGACCTGAAAGGCAGGAAAGGGTTTGGTACAAAAAATGAGAGAGAAAAAAATCAGAGCAGACAGAGTGAGGAAATTGATCCAGATGAGGTAGAGAGAGAGAAAGGAGGCAACTTATGCAGGAACGTACAGGCCTTGGTGTAAGGAGTTTGGATTTTTCATGTATCATGAAGAAGTCACTGAAAAGGAGTTAAAACAAAGGGTATCGTGCTTTCAGTGAGTTCAGTTCAGTCACTCAGTTGATTCCGACTCTTTGCGACCCCATGAACTGCAGCACACCAAGCCTCCCTGTCTTCACCAACTCCTGGAGCTTACCTAAACTCATGTCCATTGAGTCAGTGATGCCATCCAACCATCTCATCCTCTGTCCTCCCCTTCTCCTCCTGCCCTCAATCTTTCCCAAATTCAGGGTCTTTTCAAATGAGTCAGCTCTTCGCATTAGGTGGCCAAAGTATTGGAGTTTCAGCTTCAACATCAGTGCTCCCAATGAATACCCAGGACTGATTTCCTTTAGGATGGACTGGTTGGATCTCCTTGCAGTCCAAGGGACTCTCAAGAGTCTTCTCCAACACCACACTTCAAAAGCATCAATTCTTCTGCATTCAGCTTTCTTTATAGTCCAACTCTCACATCCATACATGACCACTGGAAAAACCATAGCCTTGACTAGACAGACCTTTATTGACAAAGTAATGTCTCTGCTTTTTAATATGCTATCTAGGTTGGTCATAACTTTCCTTCCAAGGAGTAATTTAATTTCATGGCTGTGGTCCCCATCTGCAGTGATTTGGGAGCCCCCAAAAATAAAGTCTGACCCTGTTTCCACTGTTTCCCCATCTATTTGCCATGAAGTGATGAGACCAGATGCCATGATCTTAGTTTTCTGAATGTTGAGCTTTAAGCCAACTTTTTCACTCTCCTCTTCACTTTCATCAGGAGGCTCTTTAGTTCTTCTTCACTTTCTGCCATAAGGGTGGTGTCATCTGCGTATCTGAGGTTATTGATTATTTCTCCTGGCAATCTTGATTCCAGCTTGTGCTTCTTCCAGCCCAGCATTTCTCATGATGTACTCTGCATAGAAGTTAAATAAGCAGGGTGACAATATACAGCCTGACGTAATCCTTTTCCTATTCGGAACCAGTCTCTTGTTCCATGTCCAGTTCTAACTGTTGCTTCCTGACCTGCATACAGGTTTCTCAAGAGGCAGGTCATGGGGTCTGGTATTCCCATCTCTTTCAGAATTTTCCACAGTTTATTGTGATCCACACAGTCAAAGGCTTTAGCATAGTCAATAAAGCAGAAATAGATGTTTTTCTGGAACTCTCTTGCTTTTTTGATGATCCAGCTGATGTTGGCAATTTGATCTCTGGTTCCTCTGCCTTTTCTAAAACCAGTTTGAACATCTGGAATTTCACGGTTCATGTATTGCTGAAGCCTGGATGGAGAATTTTAAGCATTACTATACTAGCGTGTGAGATGAGTGCAATTGTGTGGTAGTTTGAGCATTCTTTGGCATTGCCTTTCTTTGGGATTGGAATGAAAACTGATATTTTCCAGTCCTGTGGCCACTGCTGAGTTTCCCAAATTTGCTGGTATATTGAGTGCAGCACTTTCCCAGCCTCATCTTTTAGGATTTGAAATAGCTCAACTAGAGTTCCATCACCTCCACTAGCTTTGTTCATAGTGATGTTTCCTAAGGCCCACTTGACTTCACATTCCAGGATGTCTGGCTCTAGGTGAGTGATCACACCATCGTGATTATCTGGGTTATGAAGATCTTTTTTGTACAGTTCTTCTGTGTATTCTTGCCACCTCTTCTTAATATTTTCTGCCTCTGTTAGGTCCACACCATTTCTGTCCTTTATTGTGCCCATCTTTGCATGAAATGTTCCCTTGGTATCTCTAATTTTCTCGAAGAGATCTCTAGTCTTTTCTATTCTATTGTTTTCCTCTATTTCTTTGCATTGATCACTGAGGAAGGCTTTCTTATTTTTCCTATTCTTTGGAACTCTACATTCAAATGGCTATATCTTTCCTTTTCTCCTTTGCTTTTTGCTTCTCTTCTTTTCACAGCTATTTGTAAGGCCTCCTCAGACAGCCATTTTGCTTTTTTGCATTTCTTTTTCTTGGGGATGGTCTTGATCCCTGTCTCCTCTACAATGTCAGGAAACTTTGTCCATAGTTCATCTTAAAGATTTTCTTTCTAAAGCTGTCATCTCTGGCTTATAAAACTTTGGCGTGCACAGAGACAAATATTATATGATTCCACTTACATTTGACTACTAAAATAGTCAAATTCATTGAAAAAGTAAGTAGAAATGTGGTTGCCAGGAGCTGGCATCAGTAGGGAATGCAGTTACTGCTTTAACTGGGACAAAACTTTAATTTGGGATAATGAAATAGTTCTCAAGATGAATGGTGGTGAGAGTTACTCAACGATATGAATGTTCTATGACCCACTGAATGGTACACACAAAAATGGTTAAGATGGTAAATTTCATGTTTATGCATATTTTGTCATTATTGTTACTATGTCCAATTGCTATTTACCTTTTGAATTGAGTGAATTTTTCAGTCTCCTACTAGATTGTAATGGCCTAACAAAGCAATATATTTTCTTAGTAAATCTGAAACACTTAGCATGGTTTTTCCATATGGTATAGGTGTTTGATAAATATTTGCAAGTTGATAATTTATTACTAAAAAGAGTCATACCTACTTTTATAGTCTTTTATTATTAAAAAGTCATACCTCATTTTATAGACTTTTACTAGTAAAAAGTTATATCTAATTTTATTGACTGCTCACATTTATGAATTTAAAGACATCTAGGAACTTGATAGACTATTCAAATATGAATCTATGAGACATTGAGGTTAAAATTTTTAAATGTAAGCAAGCATATAAAAATATGAAAACAGAATTACTATTGTAAGCTAAAAGATAGAAGACTAAAAAAAGTATTGTAACCCCTCATAAGACAAACATACTATAGAGGCCATAATCATATATTTAAATGTAATTTAAATGCTAATTTTAGAAGCAGGTAATTCCAACTCACCTCTGTTCCCACAAAGAACTTGGTGCAGAAGTCATCTATTGGCTTGAGAATATTGCTCAATGCATTCTCCAGATTCTGGTATGGGTTCATTTCTCCTGCCTTCACTGCTTTGCTCTGGGCTAATATTTTTTCTTTTAGAGACATTTGGATAGAAGCAGCACATATTTACATTGAAAGATCTTCTAAAATATGATTAGTTTATATTCTCTGTCCTTTGTCACACATATCCACCCTACTTTCTCCCCAGTGTGGTGGGCATAAGTCCAAGAATTTTTAGACTTCTAATTTAGCAGTAGAATGCCTTTTTCTTTTTTTTTTTTTTCATTTATTTTTATTAGTTGGAGGCTAATTACTTTACAATACTGTAGTGGTTTTTGCCATACATTGACATGAATCAGCCATGGATTTACATGTGTTCCCCATCCCGATCCCCGCTCCCGCCTCCCTCCCCATCTCATCCCTCTGGGTCATCCCAGGGCACCAGCCCCCAGCACTTGTCTCATGCATCCAACCTGGGCTGGCGATCTGTTTCACACTTGATAATATACATATTTTGATGCTGTTCTCTCAGATCATCCCACCCTCGCCTTCTCCCATAGGGTCCAAAAGTCTGTTCTATATATCTGTGTCTCTTTTTCTGTCTTGCATATAGGATTATCGTTACCATCTTTCTAAATTCCATATATATGCGTTAGTATACTGAATTGGTCTTTATCTTTCTGGCTTACTTCACTCTGTATAATGGGCTCCAGTTTTATCCATCTCATTAGAACTGATTCAAATGAATTTTTTTAATGGCTGAGTAATATTCCATTGTGTATATATACCACAGCTTCCTTATCCATTCATCTGCTGATGGGCATCTAGGTTGCTTCCATGTCCTGGCTATTATAAACTGTGCTGCAATGAACATTGGGGTGCACGTGTCTCTTTCAGATCTGGTTTCCTCGGCTGTATGCTCAGGAGTGGGATTGCTGGGTCATATGGCAGTTCTATTTCCAGTTTTTTAAGGAATCTCTACACTGTTCTCCATAGTGGCTGTACTAGTTTGCATTCCCACCAACAGTGTAAGAGGGTTCCCTTTTCTCCACACCCTCTCCAGCATTTATTGCTTGTAGACTTTTGGATAGCAGCCATCCTGACTGGCGTGTAATGGTACCTCACTGTGGTTTTGATTTGCATAGAATGCCTTTTTCAAGCCAAAGTTTATATGGAATCCCTTGCCTGTAAACCTGATCAAAGCTACACTGCTCTGGTTGAAGTGTTTCCTGTGTGGGAAAGGGAAGACTCCTCTGCCCACTTTTCAGGGGCTCTAAAAGTTTCCATGGCACAGTCTGAAAGTCACTTCTACAATATCTATATCATCTCAGAATTATTGACAGTATACCGGACACAAAATACATCTCTAGGTTATATAACACCCTTGAATTTTCTCAATAAGAGATATCATTGATACTTCCCTTGAATTAACACCCTTGACAATCTCTAATGAGCAATTCACATCATTTTTATACAGTTGGCCTCATATAGCAATTTTTAAAAATAATTCAAGGTTAGCTTTTTATGGGTCAATTTTTTAACTGCTAAAAACTAAATCCATTTAATGTGTTATTTGTGTTTGTCATAAACACAGCATGTTGAACGTTATTTAGTGCTGGGTGATTATTTCAGGTTTATTGTTTATGAACATCAGTGATTATACTATACCATAGGTCTCCATGCAAACAATGAGAGCACAGCTAAACTAGGGGGTGAAATTCATCTCTAACTTTTATCTTTTTTAAAAGCATCTGATTAATTTTAATTAATCTAAAATTAATAAATGCTATTTTTTGATATCTTAAATTAATAAATGTTAATTGAAGCTTTCAAAAAGAGAGAAAAGCATGAATAAAAGAGCAAAAATCATTCATTATCACATTTCCCAGAGGTATCATTATTAAAATATTGGTCTATTTTCCTCTACTACTTTTTGGTGATTATATGTAGACAGTTTATTTTTTAAGTGGGTTTTCCAGCTTTTCATCCTTCTTTTCTATTCTCTTAAAGATATATCTTGAGCATTTTTCCAAATCACTTTTTTTTTTTATGTGATATTATATTTCTGGGAGAGATCATAAAGAAATGTAAGCTCACAATACTTTACTCATCACACACACCCTTAATATATCCTCTGGGTTATATCAACCATGGAAAAACCAATAAAAGTATAAATGAAAACTAAATAGGAGAAGAAAACTTCAACAATACTAAAAATACATTTTGCATTTCAAAAACACTTTGCCATAATTTCAGACAAAAGTAAAAGATAATCATCATGACTTAGTAAGCATAGTCAACCAACACTTCCTTCGTTTGGGATCTGCACACTTTGAGCAATCCTTTTCATACTGGGCAAGACATTAAAAACCAGTACCAAAGTAAGCCAAATGTGGAATCTTTAACTAGCTGTATTACACAGTGTCATCAACATTTCAAGAAATAACTAGACACATTCAACCACATTGTTCTTACTAAAAGATATTATTCACAATGCATTTAGCAAGAGCAAAAAAGGCATTTCATATCTATTTAACACATAAAATCATTAAAATATTTATTTCAAATTCTTCACTCTCATTTTTATGTCTGTTTTTCTCTTTTTAAAATAATGTACATAAATATATTACCAGAGTAGAACATACATAAATACATTGTAAATAAATACATGTTCGTTGGGAATATGTGCTTTAAAAATGTTTCCTGAGATACGTTCATTAGGTTACTCCTTTCTGCCCATGGATGCTGCCGAGAAAGCATCATTAAAGTCTTTCCCCCCTCCACTGCCATCGTGTCTAAATCAGAGTCTCCAAAAGAGCTGAAACAGCTGCGGAAGCTCTTCGTCAGAGGATTGAGCTTCGAAACAACTGATGAGGGTCTGAGGAGCCATTTTGAGCAATGGGGAACGCTCACAGACTGTGTGGTAATGAGGGATCCAAACACCAAGCGCTCCAGAGGCTTCGGGTTTGTCACATACGCCACGGTGGAGGAGGTGAATGGAAGGCCACACAAGGTGGATGGAAGAGTTGTGGAACCAAAGAGGGCCTTCCTAAGACAGCATTCTCAAAGACCTGGTGCCCACTTACCTGTGAAAAAGGTTTTTGTTGGTGGCATTAAAGAAGACACTGAAGAACATCACCTGAGAGATTATTTTGAACAGTATGGGAAAATTGAAGTGATTGAAATCGTGACTGACCAAGGCAGTGGCAAAAAGAGAGGCGTTGCTTTTGTAACCTTTGATGACCATAACTCCGTAGACAAGATTATCATTCAGAAATACCACACAGTGAATGGCCACAACTGTGAAGTGAGAAAAGCCCTGTCTAAGCAAGAGATGGCGAGCGCTTCATCCAGCCAGAGAGGTTGAAGTGGTTTTGGAATATTTGGTGGCGGTCGTGGAGGTGGGTTGGGCGGGAGTGAGAACTTTGGTCGTGGAGGAAACTGCAGTGGTCGAGGTGGCTTTGGTGGCAGCCGTGGTGGTGGCGGATATGGTGGCAATGGGGATGGTTATAATGGATTTGGTAATGATGGAAGCAATTTTGGAGGTGGTGGAAGCTACAGTGATTTTGGCAGTTACAACAATCAATCTTCAAAGTTTGGACCCATGAAAGGAGGAAACTTTGGAGGCAGAAGTTCTGGCCCCTGTGGTGGTGGAGGCCAATACTTTGCCAAACCACGAAACCAAGGTGGCTCCGGTGGTTCCAGCAGCAGCAGTCGCTATGGCAGTGGCAGAAGGTTTTAATTACTGCCCCGAAACAGAGCTCAGCAGGAGACGAGAGCCGGAGAAGTGACGGGAAGCTCCAGGTTGCAAGAGATTTGTGAGCTCAGCCAAGCACAGCGGTGGCAGGGCCCAGCTGCTACGAAGAAGACATGCTTTAGACAATACTCATGTGTATGGGCAAAAAACTCGAAGACTGTACTTGTGACTAATTGTATAGCAGGTTATTTTAGTTTCTGTTCTGTGGAAAGTGTAAAGCATTCTAACAAAGGGTTTTAATGTAGATTTTGTTTTTGCACCCACGCTGTTGCTTGCTAAATGTAATAGTTTGATCATGATGCTGAATTAAATGTCGTTTTTTTTTTTTTTTAAATGTGCTGTGTAAAGTTAGTCTACTCTGAAGCCATTTTGGTAAACTACCATGTGAAGTTAGAATTCCTTCAGGGTGATGCCAGGTTCCATTTGAAATTTACTTACAACCTGCTTTGGTGGAGAAGCTGTTGTCTTCAGAACCTTGGTGTAGTTGAACCGACAGTTACTGTGTTGTGACCTGGAGTTCACCATTTAAAGGGTCACCCATGCAAAGTCATGGAGGTTTTTTTTTTTTTGGTTATTAATGATTGTTGGCAAATCCTATGCAATATATCTAAACTGAATTATGGTACCAGTTAAAGTTATAGATGGGAATGAAGCTTGTGTATCATCCATTATCATATGTAATCAATAAAAGATTTAATACCCTCAAAAAAAAATGTTTCCTGAGGGAGTGCTCCCCTTGCCTAACAAGGGGACCAAGTGCCTCATCCAAGGGTCACTGCTGATAATGCAAAGGCAAGGTAAATGTGTGAAAAGGAAAAGGCATTGTGGACAGATTTAGTTATCCTCTGTGAGAGACTGGGCATGGGGCCTGAGGGGAGAGGCAGGGATGACTCATGTGATGAGCTCTATTCCAGATGCACTGATGCTGCATCGGTAGGGTGGGTTCAGTACAAAGAGACAGTGAGAGACAAGATTTAAGGGTTCTCAGCACAGGTGGGGAGTACACTATGTTATCAAAGGGGGAGTGTGCAACAGGGGAAACACACAGCTGAAGTTAGAGCCTGAGGTAAATTCCTGATGTGAGGGCAGTCAGGTGAGATGGAGCCAGGAGAAAGATCAGAGGAGGGAAACTAAAGAGGGATCAGGAAAATCTCAGAATCCAAGCTGGGAGCTCCAAGAAGACGGGCTTAGTCAATAGTGTTTGGTGTGATGGTCAAAGAGGATGAGGCCTGAGGAAAATGTTATCATCAGCTGCATTTATTCAGACTTGCCCGGAATAACTTGGATACGTATTGAATTCAACATCATCCACACAGGTCATGAATTTTCCATCAGCAGTTGCTAATAGTTGCTAACATTTACTGAGTGCTGACTACATATCAGGCACTAAGCTGTGTGCACTAAACCATATCATTCCATTCTCACAATAACTCCCAAGGTGTTGAAGTGTTAATCCTCCTTCAAGAGTGAGTAAACTGAGGGTCAAAGAGATTAAGTAGCTTGCCCAAGGTCTCACAGATGGTAGCTAATGCTGACTATGAGTTGGTGATAGGCAGTTCTTACAGCTTACATGTATTAGCTCATTTTATCTTCATAGCACTCTAGGAGGTAGTTACTGCTATTATTTACTCCCCTTATTTTCATCTCTCTCCTTTCAAACACATGGGGGTGGGGGGGAGGCACAGAGAGATCTGTTCAAATAATAAATTGTGGCTTTTGGATTTAAACCCAGCCTCCAAAATCCACATCCTATTGCTTATAAGAATATAAACACAGCACCTCAAAAAGCTCTGAAAAATTACTCCCAAAGAGGCAGGGGGGAAAGGTGACTATATATGTGATTTTGGTGAAAAGGAAATATATGCAATTAGGCACATATTTTCCCAGAAGGTTTCTACTAGTCCTGGGAAGCTTTTGGTGTCAGGAGGAATTGTCATCACCATGAAGGACTTTAGTGCTTTTCTTGATAAGAGGAGATAACAACAATTGGGCTCATAAAATTGGCTCCTGAAAATATCTCTCTGAAGATCACTATTTGTTAAAAGAACACTAGAAAAAATTTACCATGAAAGAAATGGATAGAAAGGACAAAGTGAATAAGATTCACAGAGTTGCTTTCAAAGAAAATTCAAGAGAATCTCTAGATAAACTAAAAGATTTAGGCAAGTTAGTTGCTTTGAAATCAGCATTGTCTTATACTTAATATACATTCAAAATTATAATTTTAAAAAAGAATCCCCATTCACAATAGCAAGAGAAGTTTTAAGAAATATAGAAAGAATTCTTTTTTAAGAAAGGAGATTCAGACTGATTGCAAAAATTAAAAAACCTTACCAAAAAGTTACTATTTAGAAGAGCACTGACTTTTATGGCTCTAACATGGCAGGCCTGTGGCCACCAGATGGCAACAGAGTACCAGACACAAACTGAAGGAGTTCTCAGGAAAATGATGATAGAGCAGCGTGAACCTGTGATTCCTGGTCAGTGAACCCATCATAACAAGCAAAATGTGATAGAGAAGCCTATGAGTGTGTTCTAATCAACAGGTCCAAATCTGGCCAGAGTAGGATAGACGGCAGTGTGCGCAAGGAAGATCTCAAAATACCATAGTTAGATCTCCAACTCCTGAAAGGTGACCAGCAACAGGAGGCAGGACATGGTCATACCTTTAGAAATAAGAGGCATATGTTAGAAAGATCCAGGGGATCACCAAGTGAAAGTTAAGTCTTTTACTGATTTATGGTTCTGTTGACATATCAACTTAATACAGGTAAGAGGACATGGCCAACTACAGTCTCAGATGAGAATTAAAAACATATGTCCATATCTCCTTTCTGAGCTGATTTAGTCAAATATTCCTTTTTCTAAGAAATCCCCAAGGGCCATAAGAAGTATATGTTAGAAAGATCCAGGGCATCAAGTGAAAGACTTAACTTGGTGATCCCCTGGATCTTTCTAACACATGCCTCTTATCTCTAAAAGGCATTACTATGGCCGTGTTCTGCCTCCTGTCGCTGGTCAGCTATCAGGAGTTGGAGATCTAACTATGGTATTTGAGAGTCAAACATGACTGAGTGACTTTGGGCTTCCCTGGTGGTTCAGTCGGTGAAGAGTCTGCCTACAACACAGGAGACCTGGGTCTGATCCCTGGGTCAGGAAGATCCCCTGGAAAAGGAAATGGCAACCCACTCCAGTATTCTTGCCTGGAAAATCCCATGGCTAGAAGAGCCTGGTGGGCTGCAGTTCATGGGATCATGAGTCAGACACAACTTAGTGACTCAACCAAAAAAATCTCAACAAAATGATTTTGTCTGGAAAGAGAACATTCATTTGATGAAGCTCCTGTTTGATGGCATTTGGGACATGATTCAAGTTTTATTTTATATAGGCCCTTCCTTAAGCAGATGCAGATATGTATTTGTCATTTATTTTAGTGTATGTCCCACCAGAATGTAAGTTCCTTGAAAGTAGGGACTTGTCTATGCACAGATATATCCTCGGACACTGGCACTTTATAGGAATTTAATAAATGTTTTGAATAGACACAGATATGAAGATAATAACAATGAGAAAATTATCCTTTAAGAGTTAAAGGATGACAGTATTTCTAAATAATGCTGTTACCACATTGAGCTTTATGTGCCCATTCCCTATTGTTAGCTGTGCCTACACTAAAATGAAATATGCTGTTCTCTAAGGAAAAAAAGGTTTCTGTCTCCTGAGATGATAACATATTTAGGCAACCTTCAGAAAGAGATGGGCTAAGAGTCTAATGTAAAGAAATGAAGGATCAATAGAAATTATACTCACTTGAATGTTAAAGTTACAATTCATCTTTTTTTTTCTTAAGTAAGTAGTCATATCTCATAATGCATTTTAAAAAGTACACTTTAGAAAGACCTCTGCTTTGGGTCAAGAAGGAGCATAAATTAGCTTTATTAAAATTAAAAACTTCTGCTTTTCAAAGGAAATGTTAGGAGAATAACAACAATTTATTAGAGTATAAATCACAGGTTGGGAGAAAATATTTGCAAATCATGTATTTGATAAAGGACTAGTATGCAGATTATATTAGGAACTCATAAGGCTCAATAATAGGAAATCAAACAATACAACTGAAAAACTGACCAAAGGTTTGGATACTTCCCCAGAGAAGGTATACAGTGGCAAATAAATACATGAAAATATGGTCAACATCTTTAAGATAAAGACTAAGATATCAATAACATATTTTAGTATTCTTGCCTGGAAAATTCCATGGGCAGAGGAGCCTAGCGGGCTACAGACCATGGGGTTGCAAAGAGTTGGACACAACTGAGTTGGCAAAGAACACACACACACCATATTTCAGAATGATTAAATTAAAAGGACCAATCACACCAACTGTTTGTGAGGATGTAGGAGAACAGGAAATTCTCATATACTGCCAGGGGGAAATGTAAAAGGGTACAAGTACTTTGGAAAACACTGGTGGTTTGTTTAAAAGCTAAACATACATCTGCCATATGATCTAATCAGTCCATTCCTAGATGTTTACCCAAGACAAATGAAAGCATATGTCCATACAAAGACTTGTATATGAACAGTCACAGAAGCTTTATTTACGTCCTAGCTGAAAACAAGCCAAATGCCCATCAGCAGTGGAATGAATAAACATCTGTGGTATATCCACGCAACGAAATACTACTCTGGAATAAAAAGGAATAAACTACTGATATGCACAACAACATGGATGAATCCCCAAATAATGAGCTGATTGTAAGAAGACAGACCCAAAAAGTGTAACTGTGTGATTTACATAAAACTCTAGAAAATGCAAACTCTTAGTGACATAAAGCGGATTGGTGGTGGCTTGGGAGTGGAGGTGGGAGAGGTCCTGGAGGAAGGGATTGCAAAGAGTCCCTACAGGAGTTAACTTTTGGAAGTGATGGATAAGCTTGTTATCTTGATTACAATTATGGTTTCACGGGTTTTTAATATGTCAGAATATATCAGATTGAACATTTTAACATGTGCATTTTATTGTATGTTGACTATATCTCAATAAAGTGGTTAAAAAGAAAAAAAAGCCCCCACTTTAAAGGCCATAATCGTACCCTTACTATAAACTGGATAAAAGCACTAATACCCTGATGATCATCTTTTTTCATTAGGTTAAAAAAATAAGACTAGGACATCGATAACTTTTTACAAGTTACAATCTTGGTTTCCTTAATTTTACATTGATAATGATAACTCCCAGTTTGTAGGACTGTTCTGATTACTAGTGTCTATTTTACTCACCATTGCACTCCCAGGGCCTAGCATAAAATAAACACTTCATAAATATCTGTTAAATGAATAAAAGCATGTGCAATATGAGCACAGTACCTGACCCATGGCTGGAATTCAATACATGGAAACCAATAATGGAATACAAAGAGCAGTTGGAGGACGGAGCTCTCCTTACTCACCCTCTGGAATGAAGGAGGCCCGAATACATAAAACACATGCAATGTGTTAATATTGCTTTGAAAATGTCTCTAAAAATTCTGTGATTCCATTTTTTTCTCTTCAGCATGAGGTATTGGGTTGTTTCTATGAAAAATACACCTTCAAGGTGAATTTGGCCCAGGCTTGATATTAGTTATTTGATATGTTTGTCTTATGTGTCTTATTACTTAACATTGAACAATTTATAAATGTAAATCCTTTTGATAAGGCAAATGTTTGGAAAATACTTCAGATGCTAGTGATTCCAGTATACTTTCATTATGCGTTGCTCTCCAGGTGGGATATTAATCCATACCTTTAAGTTTTGACAGCTTACAAGCACACCCTTCAATTACTTCCAAAAGGGTATACAGGTGGAGATATATTTAAAAATCAATTGTTCTTTCTCTACTCAGTTTTATTATGGTGCTGTATAAACACTAATTTTTTCTATTCTGATTGAGAATGGTGGTTTGTTTCTGAGTACTTCATAATTTAGTTTGCTGGACTTGAGATGCATTCCATTCTGTAGAATTATTCTTTGAGCACATACATATTCATTAAGTGATCTTCATTAAATTTTTTAGTATAATGAACTTTCAAAAATATATGAATGTGCTCAATAACTACGAAACTGAGCTGAACTGAGCTCTGCCAAGTCTTTTGGTGTATACAGGCAGTTTTAATGTGCTTGCTGTAACTATCACAGCCATTGTAAAATTCCATACTGAAGGGCTGGCTTTTCTGTATTTTTTTTTTTTTTACAAATTAGACTATCCCAGCAAGTAGTCACCTTAGACATAATAAACTACTAACTCTGGAACCTTATTAAATGCCTTTTTACTCAGCAAAGGCAGTTACCTTGTGCTTTGTAAAGGAGATTGTCTTCACTCAGGCTTAACTTGGTTGGGCAGTGGTCTAAAGTTGTTTCGCCTTTAGACAGCCTTATCTTTTGAGAGAACATATAGGAATGGTTATTACCTTAAACTGTCCGTGGCTGATTTATTCTTGCCTTTCCCTCTTATATATATATATATATATTTTTTTTTTAAACTGTCCTTAAACTGTCCATGGCTGATTTATTCTTGCCTTTCCCTCTTACATATATATATATATATATATATATTTTTTTTTTTAAACTGTCCTTAAACTGTCCATGGCTGATTTATTCTTGCCTTTCCCTCTGTCCCCACATGGCTATGTCCCTACTTCCCTCTCTTCCTCCCTTCTCCACTCTTCCTCAGAGTTTGGTTGCTTTTCCCCACAGAAAGCACCCAAACCACAGTTTCTAAGACCAGGCTACTGAGGGGAGCTTGTCTGGGGGCTCATTTCCAAATCCCAAAGTCTCATATGTTGTTAAATTTCTCAAACTGTTTTGTCTTCTATTTCATAATATCTTATTGTTGGTTTTAATATAAAATAATAGCCTGTTTCCCTGTTCCCTAAATCTTTCAGTTAAAGAAAGCTCTGAACAGTTGTGCAGGGACCTTGCACCTCACTGGAACTGTCAAGTTCCTTCAGGGACATACAAGCCCTTGAGTTCCGGCAATGGCCCGGGTCTGCTCCAGAATGGGAAACCGTCACACACAACGTTTTCCCCTCATGGCTCCCTCCCCACTTTTCTCCATTAGAAATTTTGTCCACATGCTATACAACTAGTCTCAGGTGAATTTTGTTTACTTGTGCCTTTTAAAACTATCTACAGCTCTATAAATTCTGCCCAGAAAATTTCTAATCCTCTAATTTCTAATCCTAGTTACTTCATGAATATTCTCACCCCTCTGTGCTTTCCCTTCCACTGGGAACAAATGCATGAAATCAAAGGAAAATAAAAATATTAAATTTGGAAATAGAATTAGACATTTCAAAGAAAAAAAGCCTTCAATGCCAGAAGTTTCTTCATACTTCTCACATACATCTCATTCACGGCCCGACTTTTCTTAAATTAAAATTACTTTTCTTCAAGTTCTGCCATTGAAGACAACTACAAATAATTCTTCTTTCAGCTACCATCAGTTTTATTTGGTCATAGGTGTTGTGATACAATTCTACTGTTGATGGGTAAAACATGTAGAATTTTGACTATAAGACGGCTAAAATAAGCTTTTCTGGGCTAACCTAAGAGCTCACTAATTTTTAAGCAACTGCTATGTAATAATGAGTAATTGTTTAAAAGCATTGGTAAGTTGTTCCTTGTTTATACATGAACAAATATTTATCTGTGATTTCTGTCTTGACTAGACAGACATTATAATACCTCTCAATGAAAGAATTTATTGGTTGAATGAATACATGAGTTGTAATGTCCTGTGTTAATCTGAGCTGCTCTACTTTTAAAGTGTGTTATATGTATAAATATAAATATATGTATAAATATATGTATATCTATGCATATAAACTATATAGTGTATATAAGCAAATAAAATGGACTAAATCCCATGTTACTTACCTTTGAGAGAGGTTTCCAGCTGAGATCTAGATGCAAAAAAGTAGATGGTATATCAAAAGGAATTTCAATACTTTCTTCTTTCTTTTTCTCTGTCTGTGGTTGAGGGGTTACGGCTTTCTGTGGTCTGATATCCCAAAAGCATATTGTGCTTTAAAAAAAGTTTACAGCTTATTTTTTAACTAAGTACAAGGAAAAGGTATAACCTCAAGACTACCATTCTCGCTGCTATACATTAATATTGTGATTATGGTATATTTGATATCTCCAAAATTAAGATTTTAATGAAATGGGACTATTTTGCATTTCATATTTTAGGGAATTATAAAGTTTATAGGATTATTTAATGATTTTGCTAGTATTGAGACTAATATTATCATACATGGCAATTGAATTTGGCAACTGACAGTCTTTTGTGATACAATCTTTTTTGAAAAAACTTAACAACTTTATTGAAATACAACTCATATGCCACAAAATTCACCCACTTAGGGTATACTTAAAGTGCGTCCCTGATGGCTCAGTGGTAAAGAATCTGCCTATAATGCAAGAGATGTGGGTTTGATCCCTGGGTGGGGAAGATCCCCTGGGGAAGTGAATGGCAACCCACTCTAGTATTCTTGGCTGGAGAATCCAAGGTGGGCTATAGTCCATGGGGTCGCAAGGAATTGGACACGACTGAGTGACTAATACTTTCACTTCACTTTCTTTCACTTAAAGTACAGAATTAAGTGGTTTTTAATACACTCATTGAATTGTGCAAACCATTACCAAAATCAATTTTAGAAGATTTCATATCAGCTCTCCCCCGAATTTGTGTACAGTTTACCAGTCATTCCCCATTTCCTTCAGTCCCTCCCACCAGCCCTGAGCGACCACTAATCTACTCACTGTCTCTACAAATTTGTCTATTTTGGACATTTCATATAAATGGAATCATACAATATGTAGTCTTTTGTGACTGACTTCTTTCACTTAGCATGTTTTTGAAGGTCATTCATGTTGTAGTATATATCAGTACATCATTCCTTTTTATTGTCAAATAATATTTCATTGTATGGACTATCCTACACTTTATTTACCCCTTCATCATTTGATGGACTGATGAATGAATAAATGAACCTGGGTTACTTCCCCTTTTGGCTATTATGAATAATCCTGCTATGAACATTTGTTGATAAGTTTTGTGTGGGTGTAGGTTTTCATCTCTCCTGGATATATATTAAGGACTTGAATTGCTGGGTTACATGGTTGCACCTATGTTTAATCTTTTGAGGAACTGTTAAGATTGTTTTCCAAAACAACTGAATCATTTTTGAGAATTCCAATTTCTCTACATCTTCACCAAATGTATTATTTCTTTTGTCTTGAAGATCCCAATTTCTCTACATTCTCAACAACACTTACTATTTTTTGGTCTTTTTTATTTTGGCTACCTAATGTGTGTGAAGTGGTATCTAATCAAAAGTGATTCTGATTTGCTTTTCCTTTGTTGGTGTAATATCTAGGAAATCATTACCTAATCCAAGGCCATAAACACTTATATTTATGTGTGTCCATATTTTCAGTTTTAACTCGTACATTTAGCTCTTTATTTCATTTTCAATTAATTTTGTATAGAGTGTGAGGTAATTCTTTTGCAGGTGAATACCTATTTGTCCTAGCACCATTGTTGAACACTATTTTTCTCCACTAAATTGCCTTGGTACCCTTGTTGAAAATCAGTTAACCACAGATGTACGGGTTTATTTCTGGGTTTATCTCTTCTCTGAATCTTGAACAGTGATACAATGGTTGGACCGATCCCGTCAGGTGGAAGAGGCTGGCCATTCATTCTGGCTATTCACTATATACATAGTGAGCTATAGATAGATGATGTATTTGCCTTCAAAGCCTCATTTCCTCAACCCGTAAGTATTTTTTCAGGGTTATTGACAATATAATAAGAGTTAACCTGCTAAAGCATGTATTACAGTATTGGCATAAGCTTCCAATAAATTAATTTTGTCCACTTAAGGTAACTATAGTCAATTTCTGTTGCTTGTAATCACAGAACCTTACCCAATACATGCCCAAAGGATTAATTCATTAAAGTTATTTATGCCTTCATCTGCTATTCCACAGCTGCTGCTGCTGCTGCTGCTAAGTCACTTCAGTCGTGTCCGACTCTATGCGATCCCATAGACAGCAGCCCACCAGGCTCCCCCGTCCCTGGGATTCTCCAGACAAGAACAGTGGAGTGGGTTGCCATTTCCTTCTCCAATGCATGAAAGTGAAAAGTGAAAGTGAAGTCACTCAGTCGTGTTTGACCCTTAGCAACCCCATGGACTGCAGCCTACCAGGCTCCTCCGTCCACGAGATTATCCAGGCAAGAGCACTGGAGTGGGTTGCCATTGCCTTCTCCGGCTTCTGCTGCAATCAGTACCTAAAGCTGAAGGTGTCGTGATTTCCACGGGAGTCAAAGCTATTTGGAATTGTAAAGTTTTGCTAGTATCTGGATGTAGATAATACTATTCCCATTCATATGTCCTACTTCACTATGAATTTTCAGTTCTATAAATTGAGGGATACAAGTTTTAAAAATAAACATTCTTCAACATAGTTACTGAATTATTTATAAAAACACTTGTAATAAATATACAATAAAAGATGCAAGGCTCTTCCACCTTCTAAAAGAAACTTTCCCAATTAAATGTTGTCATCTTCATAATTGTGAGATAAAATTGAATATAAACAAACATTGCAAAATTACAAATATGGGACTATGAAGAACCAGGATAATTATGGATGTTTATACAATATTACCAACCATGAAATTTAGTTCATTCTTCTTTTTACAATATATCCATATCCAAAAGAAGATTTTTTTAAAACCAGCAACAATGTAAAATTCTGTACTCTAGTTAATTAGGCTTAATTGCTGCAACAAAGATTATTTAAGTAACAGAAGAGCACAACAATCTTATAAGCATCAGATAAAAAATATATTGTTTGAAAACAAATAGGTAATGATTAAAATAAGACATACCAGTCTGCCGAACAAGTGACAAGTTGACAGGATATTCCACTTCGATTTTCAAAGACATTTCCCAATCTGTTAATCTATTTTTAAAAATGCTAGAAATAAGTTCTGTGTACCTAGAACAGTGATGACTTTTTTCTCAAAGCTCTTTACGTTAAAATTTTTTCTTCTTTAACATTTTTTAAAAGAACATAAAACAAACACAGAATTTGGAAACTGGAAGGTTTTGAAATCAAATATTATTCTGACATACATCTTTTGCAGTCCTTTTTCACAGAAACATTTTTACATTTTAAAATTAGTTTTAATTAGTATGAACATAAATGTCTATCCTAAGATTTTTCAGTTACTGCACTTTTAAAACTTACCTATGTAGTCATAAACCATTCTGGTTTTTAATATATAGATGATGTGCTATAACCTCATTACTATTATTATTAGAAATGCATTAGAAATGCAAAATGTAATAGAAAAACAGAAACACATTCTATTTTTCACTGTTAATTATGGAGCTAAACATAGGTGCTTTTATGAGATTGTTAAGCAGGTAAGATCAATAGATAAGAGGCTTGGTGTTAAATTAGACACAGCATGCAGTGAATGCTGGGCACCTACATTCTTTCAGTAATCTAGTGGCACAACTCTGCTGGCACACAGAGGAGTCCAAGGAGGGTTAGTGGCTCCTTAGAGTCCCGAAGGTCCACGTTTCCAAGCAGCCACCTCTCAAAGGAGGTGAAAGATTTTTTGTGGCAACCTATGACAGCACTACTCTCAAGTCAACAGGAAAAATGACTTTTCCCAATACCCTACCTACCCAATAGAACTGATGAGCAAAACGGCAAAGGTGGAGGGTTCCAGCAGCAAATAAAGAGTAAAAGTAGGGGTGGGAGAAGAAATACAGGTGCTGCAGTGGTAAGACCTGTTGGCATCACAGGAGCGAGGACCCTGGAAACCTGGCTGACTCTGCTGTGGCCTGAGCCCAGTCAGCTTCAGTTACAGCTGTTACCTTCCACTGTGATTGAAAAACAATCAGGAACTCATGTTTCCTTTCCCTCTAATAAGGCTTCCCGGAGAAGGCAATGGCACCCCACTCCAGTACTCTTGCCTGGAAAATCCCATGGACGGAGGAGCCTGGTGGGCTGCAGTCCCTTGGGTTGCTAAGAGTCGGACACGACTGAGCGACTTCACTTTCACTTTTCACTTTCATGCATTGGAGAAGGAAATAGCAACCCACTCCAGTGTTCTTGCCTGGAGAATCCCAGGGATGGGGGAGCCTGGTGGGCTGCCGTCTATGGAGTTGCATAGAGTCGGACAAGACTGAAGTGATTTAGCAATGAGGCTTCCCTCTTATAGGAAGCTCAAGACTCCAGACTTGCACTTACTCGGGCGCTTTATGCGTTAATGATTGGAAAAAAAAATCATATTATGAAAGTTTGGGAAATAGAAGTTTTTAAAATCAAATATAGTTCTACCTTATATCCTTTTCCAATCTTTTTCATGGATACACTTTGACATGATTTGTCAAGATATGCATGTGACTGTGTATCTTAGGACACAAACTGGATTATTTCTTGTATAAATTTCCCAAATTTTGTATTAATGGTCAAAAACTTTGAAAATGTGAATGATTTAAGAACTACATTGGCTAATTGTATTCTAAAACTTTTATGTTGGAACCAGTAATGTTAGAGTTTATTGATTTCACCATTTCATCCTTTCTAACACAAGATAATACTTGAAAGCTCACATAAGAATTAAATAGGTCCAAAATAATACATTATTTTTGCTTTATGATTAACTTATTTGATTATTAGAAAGTCTGAATGATTTTCCTGTTTATCTGCTAAATGTTTTTCAGTATATGTCTTTAGCTTATTTACTGGAAAATTTGTATTTACCATATTTGCGGCAAATGTTTTTCTTCATTTTGCTACTTGCTCTTTATTTTTTAATTTAAAAATTTACATGTGCACATTTTAAATTTCTTTCAATATTATTTAGCTTAGAAAACTGTAGAATCCAGGATTATGATATTCTAATTCATTGTATTTATTTTGGCTCATTAGAACTTTCAAAAGTAATTGTATTTTTGCATAATCCACTTGAATACCCTGAAGGGCTAATCACCCTTCTTAACTCTAAGTTTTTAGAATATTCTTCAATATTCTTATCTTCTAGTTTTTCAAAGTACATAGTAGACCCCTAGTTCCTTGAGGGAAACATTTGGGAGGTTTATTAGTTTTCAAATTCACAAACACCAGACTTTGCAGGTAAAGCACAGAACTACAAAGTGAAACTGCAGCACAAATGCTGGGCAGTCAGCCGGGCTCACTCACGGCACAAGTGTCGAGAGTTTTCACCCATCAGCCTCACGATGCACTCAATTCACGACCACCTTGCAAAATGACACATTATCACATCACAGATCTTCAGAGTTGTCTGCTCTAAACAGCTGAAATCATAAAGTTTAAATTCACGAAGGTGTAAAATATTTGTTTCTATTTTTACAACCTTCATTTTCTCCACTATTGTATTATATCAGTGTTGACACTACCTATATTTTTTAGTGGCTTATAAACCATGGAAGTTGAAACCCTGGCCTTCTTCTCATCCCCAAGTCAGATCTTGGTTTGTCAACAGTGACACAGTGTATGATGTTTAGTTCCTGGTAATTCACAATTTAAATGCAGATAAATTGTTTACTTGAAACATCCTCTTTGAATAAAATTTTCCAAAAACCTACAAGTCAGCAGGAGAAAAGTTCGAAGCCATCAAGACTCACCTCAAATGTGTCAGGCAGCCAATGTATATCTGTAATAACTTTCCTATGTCCACTTTCTATTGAGGAAACTGCACAGTGTCTGATATACATTTCTTCTTTATTACTCTCTGGTTCAAGGAGGAACATAGGCTGTAAATGTTACAAGAAAGTTATGTGCTAATTTCAGAGAGCTGATGAAGGAATTCATACTTGATGTATCATTCCAATTAAAATCAATAATTTGAAGAAATACCAGTTCAAGGAAAAACATAAATTAGAATTTCTATGTATTATATAGTTAGGTAATTAGATTATCTTCTTTCTGCTTCAGTTCCCAGGGAGCTTTCCCAGGCAAAAATACTGGAGCGGGCAGTGGAAGTGATGCTCTGTGATGTTCTAGAAGAAAGCCTGAAGTAGTCATGTGAAGACACCACTAGGACACGCCATGTGGAGGTGCGCCTTTACCAGTCAACAGCCTAGGGAAGTCTGGGTCAAAAGCCAGCATCGCCCCTCAAGTATGTTGAGTGAACATGCCTTCGGATGATCCCACCCCAAGTTATCAAGTAGCCCCCTTCTTCAAGATGCCAGTCTCCCCAGATAAGGCACCAAAAAGAGTGGAACATAAACAAGCCAACCCATTAAGCCCATTCTAAAAGCCTACCCACTGAATCCATGAGCATAATCAAGGGTTGTTTTAAAGTGCACATACACACACACACAAGAATACTATAGCGGTTTGCCATTTCCTACTCCAGGGGATTTTTCCAACCCAGGGATCATCTCTGGCATCTCCTGCATTGGCAGGTGGGTTCTTTACCACTGCCCCACCTGGGCAGCCCCTAATTAGACTATCTTCTTTCCACTTCAGCTTAGTCTGAGATTTTACCTCTAAACTTTTTACAAGAATGACTGACCCATACCTGAAAGAACCAATGAGACTCCATTTTTGAAGAAGTACTTTTTTTAAGAGCACAGAAGACCACATCCCATGGTTTCTTGGTTGGAGATCCATGATGCTCAGGTTGAAGAACTGGGGATGGGAATGTAGGTGAGTACTGAGCTTGGAGCTGAGGCATCTCTTCCCAGACCTCTTGGCAGAATCCACGGCTTCACAAGTCAGGGCATATTATTACCAGAAAGGATTGTAACTCATTTTATATGCAAGAAAATCAATGCTTGAGGGTATTCGGGGGTAGGGGAACATACCCAAACTCATGAAACTGTGATCTAGAGCCTGGATACGTGGAGCTTCTCTCCAGTGCTTTTTCAACTGCATCACTTTAGAGAACCCCTTGGTTCCTTTGTTTAATAACAGTGACCACAAAAAAGAACTCCTGGGATAGACAGTACAATCTGTTTTGTGGTGTTTTTAATCAAGGGCCTCAGTTCAGTTCAGTTGCTCAGTCATGTCTGACTCTTTGCAACCCATCAACTGCAGCATGCCAGGTTTCCTTGTCCATCACCAGCTTCTGGAGCTTACTCATGTCCATAGAGTCGGTGATGCCATCCAACCATCTCATCCTCCGTCATCCCCTCCTCCTCCCACCTTCAATCTTTCCCAGCATCAGGGTCTCTTACAGTGAGTCAGTTCTTCGCATCAGGTGGCCAAAGTATTGGAGTTTCAGCTTCAGCATCAGTCCTTTCAATGAATACTCAGGACTGATTCCCTTTAGGATGGACTGGCTGGATCTCCTTGCAGTCCAAGGGACTCTCAAGAGTCTTCTCCAACTCTACAGTTCAAAAACATCAAACTCTCACATGCATATCAGAGAAGGAAATGGCAACCCACTTCAGTGTTCTTGCCTGGAGAATCCCAGAGATGGCGGAGCCTGGTAGACTGCTGTCTATGGGGTCGCACAGAGTCAGACACGACTGCTGCGACTTAGCAGCAGCAGCAGCTCACATCCATACATGACTACTGGAAAAACCATAGCCTTGACTAGAGGGACCTTTGTTGACAAAGTAATGTCTCTGCTTTTTAATATGCTGTCTAGGTTGGTCATAACTTTCCTTCCAAGGAGTAAGCATTTTTTAATTTCATGGCTGTAATCACCATCTGCAGTGATTTTGGAACCCCAAAAAGTAAAGTCTGTCACTGTTTCCATTGTTTCCCCATCTATTTGCCATAAGTTGATGGGACTGGATGTCATGATCTTAGTTTTCTGAATGTTGAGCTTTAAGCCAACTTTTTCACTCTCCTCTTTCACTTTCATCAAGAGGCTCTTTAGCTCTTCTTCGCTTTCTGACATAAGGGTGGTATCATCTGCATATCAAGGTTATTGATATTTCTCCTGGAAATCTTGATTCCAGATTGTGCTTCACCCAGCCCAGCATTTCTCATGATGTACTCTGCATATAAGTTAAATAAGCAGGGTGACAATATACAGCCTTGACGTATTCCTTTCCCTATTTGGAACCAGTCTGTTGTTCCATGTCCGGTTCTAACTGTTACTTCTTGACCTGCATACAGGTTTCTCAGGAGGCAGGTCAAGTGGTCTGGTATTCCAATCTCCTTCAGAATTTTCCACAGTTTATTGTAATCCACACAGTCAAAGGCTTTGGCATAGTCAGTAAAGCAGATGTTTTTTCTAGAACTCTCTTGCTTTTTTGATGATCCAACGGATGTTGGCAATTTGATCTCTGGTTCCTCTGCCTTTTCTAAATCCAGCTTGAACATCTGGAAGTTCACGGTTCACATACTGTTGAAGCCTGGCTTGGAGAATTTTGAGCATTACTTTACTAGCGTGTGAGATGAGTGCAATTGTATGGTAATTTGAGCATTCTTTGGCATTGTCTTTCTTTGGGATTGGAATGAAAACTGACCTTTTCCAGTCCCTTGGCCACTGCTGAGTTTTCCAAATTTGCTGGCATATTGAGTGCAGCACTTTCACAGCATCATCTTTTAGGATGTGAAGTAGCTCAACCGGAATTCCGTCACCTCTACCAGCTTTGTTCGTAGTGATGCTTTCTAAGGCCCACTTGATTTCACATTCCAGGGTGTCTGGCTCTAGGTGAGTGATCACACCATCATAATTATCTGGGTCATGAAGACCTTTTTTTGTACAGTTCTTCTGTGTATTCTTGCCACCTCTTCTTAATCTTCTGCCTCTGTTAGGTCCATACCATTTCTGTCCTTTATTGTGCCCATCTTTGCATGAAATGTTCCCTTGGTACCTCTAATTTTCTTGAAGAGATCTCTAGTCTTTCCCATTCTATTGTTTCAAGGGCCTACATAAAAGCAACTCAAAATGTGTCTGCAGCAGATGTGAAGACAGGAAATAATACTTTTTTTTTCTGTTGAGTCTTTGTTTAGCTTGGCAACCTTGTCATATACTTTTTGATAAACGCTGATGGCATAAACTTGCAGGTGAAAAGTTATAAAAACTAACCTTGAGAGTAACTTTTTTACTTCTAGTACCACCTGCCTTGATATTTTCTATTCGATCTGCATGTGCAGTAATATCCCACATGACAACCTAAAAGAGAGATAAATGTTATTATAACATATTTTTAGGAATTAGCAAATTGAGTCTTGAACATTTAAAAAAATCTATTGGTATTGTATGCACTCTGATAAATCAATCACCTTGGGAGGATAATAAAAAAAATAGCCTATATCTTAAGTCAGCAACTTTTAAAGGTAATATAAAGAAGTTTTGTTCTCTATAAAAGCATTTTTAGCTCTTTTTTGTGCTTGTGTTAATGAATACCAAAATTTTTTAATCCAAGATACACATCATGCAATTCCCTCTGCTTTGGGAACAGCTCTTCCTCTGTTTGGAGGAATGTACTGATTGTGGGGACAACTACTTTAGACCCAGGAAAAAAGTCTGTTCTCCAGAATTAAGTGCAAACACCCAAAATTGTCTGAAAGGCTAGGAAATGATGATTTCTATTTCATTGAATATCATGGCCAATTCCAGGGCTTCCCAGGTGGTTCAGTAGTAAAGAATCCACCTGCCAAGCAGGAGACCTGGGTTTGATCCCTAGGTTGGGAAGATCCCCTGAAGAAGGAAATGGTTACCCACTCCAGTATTCTTGCCTGGAGAAGTCCATGGACAGAGGAGCCTGGTGGGCTACAGTCCATGGGGCTGCAGCGTTGGACACAACTTAACAACTCTACAGCAGTAGCAGCAGCATGGCCAGCTATGAATCTGCATATACATTGATGGTCATTTTTTGAAAAATCAGAATAAAGTAGAATGTGCAACGCTAGAATAATCTTCAGTGATTAAAAGTCATTCCCATACACTAAAATATCAGGGTTACAAAGTTGTGGCTGATTTCATTTTCATCATCTGCTTTTCTAAAATATTCTGAAAGAAAAAATAAAATATTCTGAAAAGCTGTGTCACCTTCTCAATCAGTAAAGAGGGCAGTATTTGCGGGGCTTGGAGGATGTGCTCTGGATCCTCATTATAACCACCAGTTATTGTTGAACAAAACCATGGAAGAAAATTAGTTTACTTGGATGTTTTGGTTCTGGATATGTGAGCATGGATGATGCAGTCATTTACATTTCAACCAGAAGAAAGCTTTCCTAGCCACACGATAAAAGATCATTATACCCTTGTAATGGTCAAATTCACTATATCACAATGAACTTAAACTTTGATCATAAAATAGCTATAAGCTTTTTGTTTTGTTTTATTGGAGAAACAGGCAATTGGAAGAGAGAATCTAAGTTTTATACAAATTACATAATTGTAAAAAGGTGTCAAATTATACACACAAAAATTCGGTGATATAGGTAAGTTTTCCAAAGAATTCTGTTTAAATCCTGGATCATTCTCTAACTCCTACCGCTAGGGAAATTTCAGAAGAGGCCTCCTGGCCAAGAGGTATTATGCTTATGGTTTTTGTTCTTCCCTGGACTCTTACACAGCGCATGGTTCTAGTTCAGCAACACAAATAAATCTGACCTGGTTTTCTTCCAGTTACCATATAACTGGGTTACCCTGTGGACATCTTGAGCCCAGATGCCATGTCTACCACATTTTTATACCCCAATTCCTGGTATGGTGATTCACATGCAATTGGCATGCCTTTCCTCTGCTGAATTGAACCCTTAAGTTAAAAAAAATAACCAGTCAAAATGTATAACAGAATGCTATAAATTAATAAAGAGCTGAAAGAAAACCCCAGATATACCTGCCCATTTATGCAGCCGCCAGCAATGATATTAGGGTCAGTCGGACAGAACTGGAAGCAGAAGATGTCATCTGGGCTTTCCAGCATTAACTAAGGTAAATCCCCAAATTCAAGAGAGAATGAGAAAAACTATTATAATCACAGCAAGAAAATAATATTAAGAAAGTCAAAGGTCTAATTTTATAGTTATTTATAAAAACATGCACATGGAGTCCATGCTGAGAATTCTACCTCTGGAGCAGAAGCTGCTTTTGCTGAATTTTATTCTGGACGTTGATCATGCACATGAGAGCAGGGTTCTTAAGGTGACCTGGTCTCCCCACGTCCACCCTCCATGGGTCAGTGTTATACTTTTTTTTAATAAATAAAAAGACTATTAAATCAGTGTTTCTGAAAAGTGTGGAGAGCAAGCTATGGGAGGTCAGGATATTTGTATGATTTATTTCCATCTGTATATATAAGCATGGCACAGAATAAGCACTCAAAAATAAAACGTGTGAACAAAAAAAGATGATGGAGTTGCCAGTGATATTATTTCAAATTTTAAAATAATACAGAACCCATAAACAAAATCAAGTGCCTTGGCGGGGGCGGGGGGGGGGGGCGGGCGGGGAGGAAGCTCTGCAAGGAATACAAGAGTGTAAGGAAATAGACATACTAACCATAGTTAGCATCTGTGTTACTGTGTCACCACCAAGCTCAACACTTGCATGGTTATCATTCTTCTTTAAACATTAGTGATAAAAAATATAGGTTCCAAAGGTCACAGGTTTACCAGCACTGAACTAAAGATTTCAGATTGGAATTGGGATGGATTATCTTGGTTTATTTGGTATTTTGTGAATTCTAGAGGAAACTCTACTTTTGAAAATAAAATCATTTAATTCTTTCTTAGAGTTTTGATTAGAACAAAGACAAAATCACTTGCATTATATCTTTAAGAAATTATTTGCATACATTTTAAAAACTATTCTTCAAAATAGAGGAAAGGAGAGCATGCCAGACTCTATAGCAGTAAAAATTGTCTTTATTCAGATGAATGAAGGAAGAAGGAATAGGGGAGGATAAGGCTGGAAAATTCTGAAAGAGATGGGAATACCAGACCACTTGACCTGTCTCTTGAGAAATCTGTATGCAGGTCAGGAAGCAACAGTTAGAACTGGACATGGAACAACAGACTGGTTCCAAATAGGAAAAGGAGTACGTCATGACTGTATATTGTCACCCTGCTTATTTAACTTATATGCAGAGTACATCATGAGAAACGCTGGGCTGGATGAAGCACAAGCTGGAATCCATATTGTCGGGAGAAATATCAATAACCTCGACACGCAGAAGATACCACCCTTATGGCAGAAAGTGAAGAAGAACCAAAGAGCCTCTTGGTGAAAGTGAAAGAGGAGAGTGAAAAAGTTGGCGTAAAGCTCAACATTCAGAAAACTAAGATCATGGCATCTGGTCCCATCACATCATGGCAAATAGATGGGGAAACAGTGGAAACAGTGGCTGACTTTATTTTTCTGGGCTCCAAAATCACTGCAGATGGTGATTGCAGCCATGAAATTAAAAGACGCTTACTCCTTGGAAGGAAAGTTATGACCAACCTAGACAGCATATTAAAAAGCAGAGACATTACTTTGTCAACAAAGGTCCCTCTAGTCAAGGCTTTGGTTTTTCCAATGGTCATGTATGGATGTGACACTTGGATTGTGAAGAAAGCTGAGCACCAAAGAATTGGTGCTTTTGAACTGTGGTGTTGGAGACGACTTTTGAGAGTCCTTTGGACTGCAAGGAGATCCAACCAGTTCATCCTAAAGGAGGTAAGTCCTGGGTGTTCATTGGAAGGACTAATATTGAAGCTGAAACTCCAGTACTCTGGCCACCTCATGGGAAGCGCTGACTCATTTGAAAAGACACTGATGCTGGGAAAGATTGAGGGCAGGAGGAGAAGGGGACAACAGAGGATGAGATGGCTGGATGGCATCACCGACTCGATGGACATGAGTTTGGGTAAACTCTGGGAGTTGGTGATGGACAGGGAGGCCTGGCGTGCTGCGATTCATGGGGTTGCAAAGAGTCGGACACAACTGAGCAACTGAACTGAACTGAAGGCTTATTAGGGAAATTTTAGTTATACAGTGCTTTATAGAAACAAAATATTAATATATTTAAGTATGTTGAAAAAATTTAATCTAACACTAAACTCCCTCCCCCTAAACAGAACTCATCTTGTGCAGACCCTGGAAATTGAACACTGTGGAGGGTAAACCCAGCCTTCAGCCTATTTTATTTGGATTGCCGTGTGTTTTGGTTTAGTTTTAGTTGAGGTATTTTTTTTTTTTTTTAGTTGAGGTATTTTAAACTTGGGAGATCGCCCACAGAATTGCTGGATTCCCTCGACAAGCGGGACCACTTGACAGCAACAGCTGAAGAGTCCCGTCTCCACAGATGGGCTGTGTTCTCTCCAGAGCCACAGTCCCCACGGTCTCCCACACAGGCATCTTTACTCATTACACCTCCTGCTGGTGATCCTTGGAATTGCTGAAGTTCATGGGAAACTCAAGTCTCTTTGCATTTGAAAAATTAGTATTGAAATAAAGCCCATAAAAGAGTTTACTCTTTTAAAATCATTTGAACATTTCTCTTATAATATTTTTTAAAATAATATGTTGATTTGCTCAATAAAACTTTTTCAATAATCTAAGTGTAAACTTGAGTTTTGCTCAAATTGAATGACAAAAAATTCTGAAGAAACCCTAGCTTTATAGGGGTTTACCACCTTAAGTGATTATAAAATGTTTTGCAATTAAAACTGCTAAAGATATGTGAAGTAGTATTTGAAATTTTTAGACCATATGGATGACTCTCCTTTATTACCTGAGGATGTATGGGATCAGAGAAACTCCAGAAAAGAATCAGTGACGGTTGCAGCAGTAATTTACCAGAAAAGTGGACCCTCTCTTCAAAGGACAGTCGTACAGCCACCGACACAGCTATTAGCCCTGTTTGGAACACAACTGGGAATTAAAATCTGCAACCATTGTGCACAGAGGTGTTTTTAGGTTTTGTTTTTCTACATAGTCACTGTTCACTTCCATTTTAATGAAACCTGTGTAAAAATATTCTACAGGAGACCAAGGGTATTGTTAGAGCTGTACTGTCTAATAATACACTGGTTGCCAGTAGCCACAGTTGCTTATTAGGACTTGACTGTGGCTGGTCCAAATTGAGATGAACTGTTGACATAAAGTCATTGGTGCACTTTAAAGACTTAGTAAGAACAAAAGATGTTTGTTTTTGTGAGGAGAGGGCCAACACTGGGCGGGAAGGAGGAAGAAAGAGAGCAAGGCTGGCTCTGTCCATCGTTCCTCCCTCGCACATTCCTACCCTCTTAGCTGCTGAGCGCTTTAAAGGAGGAGATGTGTCTCCTATCTTGCCCAGTAATCAGAGAGGCAGAGTGTTGCAGGGAGTGAAGCTAGCCTTGAGAGCCCAACAAGTCCCAGTCAAGTCCAGATTTGGCATTACACCAGCTGGGCAGTGTGGGCGCTCTGGTCCTCTCCTTATAAAGTACAGACCACAGTGTGGTCCTGAAAGGTAGCTGGGAGGAGAGATGAAGAGAGGGTGAAGAAAGCTCTTGGCAGGTGCAGGCACTCAGGAATAGAGACTGTCTAATTGAAAGTGAGCCAGTTTGCAACTTTATATATAAAAGCAACAGGTTATTCTGCTGTCATCCCAGTAGGGAATCCCAGTCAAAACTCTGCCTCACCGTAGATGACCGGATGCCAGGAGACGCAGGTGATCATCTTCTCGGTTAGGCTGTGAAGGTCAGTAAAGGACTGGTACTCTTTCAGGTGGGTATCCGTCTTATCCCCAAAGGTGCCTTCTTCTTCTGCCAGACATTTCCAGTCATGAATAAATGTATTCATGATTTCATTTTGCTGTAGGGCTATTTCCACACTATTTTGTAAAACAGAAAAGAAGAATTAAGAGGTTGGATTTTAGTATTCAATAATACGTCTTTCAGCAGCTCCTCCTGCTTCATTTATACTGAAAGAAAAAAATGTTCTCCATTGTATTTGGTAACTAATGATTAACCCTGTGTGAAATATTAAATGACTTAAGAGAAAAATAATTCGTGGCAGTGTGCTACTCAGAACTTCTAGGGCCAGGATACTGTTAGCTGACAGCCTCTGCATGCTCAGTTGCTTCAGGCATGCCTGACTCTTTACAACCCCATGGACTGTAGCCCACCAGGCTCCTCTGTCCATGGGTTCCTCCTGGCAAGAATACTGAAGTGGATTGCCATGCCCTCCTCCAAGGGATTTCCCAACCCAGGGCTCAAACTCACGTCTCCTGCATGGCAGGCAGATTCTTTACACTGAGCCACCGGGGAAACCCACAATAGCCTCTAGCAGCATCACGGTCTGACTCAGCTTCCCGGCCAGTGTCATGCTCTCTGTGGGTCAATGACTGACCACGGCGGCTGCAGACTCCAGGGCTGCCGATTCTGCCCCAGGCTGGACTCCTCCAACAGGCCGTCTTCCTCTGCAGCTCCCTGTCGGGTTGGCCGAGACTTTGTCTGAAGCTCTCCCTGTTCAAGCATGCTTCCTCTTCCTTTATTTTTCACAGTGAACTTCTCAGTAAATGTCGACTTTGAACTTGACCTCATTTGCTTTTTGAAAACTCCAAATTGATAGAGCAAATTCTTTTAGCCACATTCAGTACCAAATGATCATGTATACTAATTATTGTATTTATATATTATTATTATACTGGTATATATAATAATTATACTATGTATATAATTCAAAACAACAAATGAGAGTTTCTTAAGGGAAGATTTGGAGTTTAGAAATGTGTGTATATGCGTGTGTGTGTGTGTGGTGGTTTTAGCTGTCACAGTGTCTGGGAAGTGCTAATGTGTTTAATTCTATTTCTAATCTTCCCACAATGCATGAGACAGTCCCTAAAAATGAAAAATTATCCTGCTAAAGGTACTAATATTGCTCCTTTGAAAAACAATCAGAGTACTCTTCTTAGTTTAAGGAACTTAGCTTGACAAGTTCCTGTTTTATAAGTTGCTATAATGTCTATTGTCCCTTTATGTGCTTAGGTTTGAAGACGCAGCCCACTCCCAAGGCCTCTAGGAGCTTTCCCACAATTAGAATGCCACCCGAGGTTTTACCCTAATGATTGAAAGTCCAAATAACTTGATTTTTTAAAATAAATACAATAAGTTTGAAAGAGTGATTTTCAATTATGAATTTCTTAAAGAAAAAAAAAACATTTAGTTAGATGATTAAATATAAGCAGTAAGTATCATAATAGATATTCGTAGCACATTAAACAAGGGTACCATTTGTCATTAATCATTCACTCCTGTTCACTGCAGGCTTCCCTGGTAGCACATTGGTAAAGAATCCGCCGGCCAATACAGGAGATGTGGGTTTGATCCCTGGGTTGAGAAGATATCCCAGAGAAGAAAATGGTAACTCACTTCAGTATTCTTGCCTGGGAAATCCCATGGACAAAGGAGTCTGGCAGGCTATAGTCCCCACAAAAGAGTCAGACAGGATTTAGCAACTAAACAACAACAACCATTCACTTCATAATTGAATATTCTGGGCTAAATTCTTTTTGTACTTCATCTTTCAAACTAGATGCATTTCCTTGGACCAGCAGCATCAGCATGACCTGGAGCTATTAGAAATGCAGAGTGACAGGCTCCACCCCAGATCTACTGAGTCAGAACCTGCATTTTAACAAGATGCCCACGTGGTTCATATGCACATTAAAGTTTGAATTACCCTGTGTAGGGCAGGTTCACACCCAGAGCTTCAAGGCTTAAACTCAGTTTCAAGTAGAAGCATTTGTTATTAATAGCATTTTCAAAATCATTTCTTTCTGTTTCAGCCTGCATTGGGAAGTAATTCACAAGGGAGAAGTGAAGACAACACCTTTTCTCTGGTTTCCTGTTTATTTCCCTGCACTGTACTGCGTGGTTCCTGAGCGTGATGAATCTGAGGCTTGCAAAGCTTGTAATCTGAGTGAAAGCCCATGGGTATCGTTTTTTTTCTTAACCTCAAGATGAGTGTTTCTCAGTTGCTTTGAACTCCCTTGAAGTTTCTCACGTTCCTCTCAGATCATTTTCTTCTTTTGCAAATAATGCTTGCATTAGTTTGTTCTAGACAAAAATTTTGTGAGAAGGAAGGAACTCATTTCTAATAGAGTTCTCTTCCAGAACAAAACAAGGTTTATTTTAATTTTTAAAAATTAAGCAAAACTTAAAACAGTTCTAGAGTGGGAAGCATGGCTGTGATGGTTATGTGGTTTCTTTTTTATTCTTGGCCAGGGCTGTTAAAATTCCTGTACCAGTTTCCCCTCTTTCTTCTTATAGTTCTGGCTCCTCCATCCCACATCTCAAGGAAGGAATTATGAAGTTCTTCACTATCCCTCTCTTTATAAGTATGGCAACTGAAAGAATAAAAGCCCAAGTCCAAAGATAATACACAGTGTAGATAATTTAGAATTGGCTATGGAACATATATTCCATCAAAAATTGATTGTATATAGGCAGACTTCTCATTTTTAATGTTCTTAGGAAAATTTTCAATAATTACTGAAATTTTGTGTGGAAAGGAAAAGAAACCTCAGGTATTCTGGTTTCTTTCTAATTGTCCACATAGGAAAAACTATAGCATACTTGTTGTGAGTGAGTGGCAAATAGTTAATAAGCTCTTTCTGAATAATTATATTGAAAATTTGAACCAGATTCTCTCTAGGTAACAACTTCTTGAGAGTTGCTGGAATTTTCAAGACATTTACTCTTAAAATGTTTCCTTAAAAATAAAAAAGCTTAACATGGGCTATGTATGAATTTGTCTACCAAATCTTTAATTTTGGGAAAAAATGGAACCCAACCTGTTGGCACAGCTGGCGGACTTGTCCACCATTGGTTCCACTCATTTGAACTCTGATATCAACTTGATGAGACCTTCAAACTTTTTCTCTGGTTTAGAAGTCCTCAGGGTCTGCCCAGGGCCCTGGTATGAGTGAAGGGGGCATTCTGAAGACACTTCTCTTTCGGAGCCAATAAGAGTGCAGCAACATAGGAATTAGAGGTAAGGATGACACATCCAAAAATTATATCTGAATTGAATTCAGATTCTCATTTAAAATATATTTTTGTAAATTCCTATCATGGTGATGATCATCCTCAACATCCACAACATCCCCATCTTTGTAATCCTATAAAAAATCAAGAGAAAGACTTAAATAATAGAAACCATGGTAAATAAATGGTAATTTGCCTTTAGGAAAACATGTTCAACAGAACATACCTTCCAGGTTCACACCGTTTGGTGTGGCCCTAGCTTGGAAGGTCTAGGATGTTGCTTAGTAATAGTAGGGAAAAGAAGACAGAATCTGTAGAAAGTATCACATGTTCATGGGTGTCTAAGAAGTGTCTTCACACTTTCTACCTGTACATCAGGTATGGAGCTGTTTTTAAGTTCTCTTATTATAAGTAAACAGACACATTTTATGTTTTTTAATTTAATATACAATTTTTACCTTGTGCACACACTGTTAAGAAACTCGGTCAAAGTCTTTGATTGTCCCAATGCCTCTTTTTCTTCTTCCAAAAATTCTCTTGGATAATATTGCGTAGTAGCATTTTTGGGACATGTCCTAATATATTAAAAGAAACCGAATACCAAAAATTAGATCAAAGACAAATATAGGTCATGGCAGGTCAAAGATTTTTCTCTGCGACCATATTAGGATATTATTTTATATTTAAATTCTATATATTGAATTTTTTCTTTACCTTAGATACCAGCTGCCATTCAAAGTATTTGTGAATTTCTCTCTGATGTAATCAGCAAGTTCTTTATTTAAAAAAATTTAGATACCAATTTAAACTTACAGAAAACTTTTAAGAAGGGTATAAGAGATTCCCATACACTCTTCACCCAGATTCATCAATTATTAACATATCTAAAAATTTTTAATTGGAAGATAATTGCTTCAGAACGTTGTGTTGGTTTCTGCCATACAACAACGTGAATCAGTCATATATATATATATCTCCCCTCCCTCCCACTGCCTCCCCATCCTGCCTCTCCAGGTCATAACAGAGCTGCCAGGCTGGGTCCCCATACTATGTATTAATGGCAGCTTCCCAGTAGCTATTTATTTCACACATGCTGGTATAAATATGTCAGTGCCACTCTCTCAATTAGTCCCACTCTCTCCTTCCCATGCTGTGTCCAAAAGTCTGTCCTCAATTATTAACATTTTGTTACATTTGTTTTTCATTCTTTCTTCATTTCATTGAATCAGAGTTTCTAAACCAGTGAGATCCTTTCCCATCGTCTCAATCCAGGAACATTTGGTAATGTCTGGAAACAATTTTGCTTGTCACAACTGGAAGTGCTTTTGGCACCTCGTACATAGAGCCCAGAGATGTTGTTAAACACCCTACAGAGTACAAGAGAGCACCCCCCGCCCCCGACACCCCACAACAGAGAATTATCCAGACAGTGGGGTTGAGGTTGGGAAACTCTGCTCTAAATATACAAACCCAGAAATAATTTACATTTTGGCAGTAATGACAGCAGGATTCTGGGAGAAGCTATTCCACCCAGTTTGCTCTCAGTATTCACCTCTACCCTTGGACATTACACATTGTATTATACCTCTGGGCTTTGTCAGTTTCAACCACTAGACTGGGTGAGCTCCTTGATTTTAGGATACGGGGCTGTGGAAAGATCATATGATACTGTCCTTAAGAGAGTGGACTCTGGTGACAGGCTGCCTGGCTTTGAAGCCGGGTTCTCTCATTTACTAGCTATGTGACCCTGAGCTAATTAATTACATGTTGGCTGAAAAGTTTGTTTGGGTTTTTCTGTTACATCATATGGAAAAACCCAAATGAACTTTTTTGCCAACCCAATATTGAACCTCTCTGTGTCTGTTTTTTAATCTCTAACTGAAGTTCTTAATGTCCCCTAGCTCACAGTGTCATGGTAAGGACTGAATGTGTAAATAGATGCAAAGCTTTTAAAAGAGTGCCTAGCACATTTTATGTGCTCCAAAAATTTAGGTTGTATTTAATCTGTGTTTGTTGAACAAACGTCAGTAACATGTCTCTGAAAGGCAAGTATACTAATGGATAGCAATCAAAAAGAGTGCTAAAGAGAGTTTTGTTTATATTTAATTGAACAGTAACTTCTTTTTTCCCTGCCTAGATCAGTGTCCACAGCAGAAGACAGGATGATGGAAAGAAAGAATGTTAGTGTTGGAACCAGAGACTTGGGTTCAGATCTTAGCTTTACCTTTTGGTTTCTATCCACACTAGTACCCTCTGGGTAGGATTAAGCAAGAAATTACGTGGCGCCTGGTGGCTTCATCAAAGTAGCAACATGACTGAGTCACTCTCACTTTTTAAAATGTGATTTGTTTTGTTGTTTCTCAGCAAATCTATTCATTACTGCTTAAAATTTAAATTATGTTCTAAACATTGTGCTTTCGTGTTTTACCCTCTTTGCTTTAGTTTTTTTATTTGTAAAATGAAAATAGTGTCTACCTCAGATGGCAGTTGTGGGAATTAACTGAGTTGTGTGGGCAAAGTACTTAGAAGAATGCCTGGTATGTCGTAAGAACATTGTACACATTTGTTTTCATAGTCATGAATCTTTGAACTTCATCTCTGATTTTTTTTTTTTTTTTTTACTTCTTCCATCACAATCATATATCCCATCTTTTCCACCTAGTTTCTGATCTTAGTAAATGGTACCAGCATTCTCCCAAGTTACATGGATGTGAACTATCTGAATTCCTTTTGATTCACTCCTTCACACTTTACTCCACTTTGTGGATCAAGATCTGCAGCTATTTCTCATTTTTTCTCTCCATCTACATAGAAACAACTGTCCATCATAATCACTCAACATGCATGGAGAGCCTACTAACTCTAAAGTCTTGTGGTTAGGGTCCCTGCCGTCATAAGTTCCTTCCTGAGTCTACCCTGGCTGACTCATTCTTTTTATTTTTTTGGAGTATAATTATTTTACAATGTTGCATTCGTTTCCTCTGTACAATGACGTGAATCAGCTATATGTATACATATATCCCCTCCCTTTTGGACCTCTTCTCACTCCACCCGCATCCCACCCATCTAGGTCATCACAGGGCACCAAGATGAGCTTCCTGTACCTCACAGCAGGGTCCCACTATTTATCTATTTTACACATAGTAGTATCTATATGTCAATCCTAATCTCCCAACTCCTCCCTTCCTTCCCTCTCCGGCTCTGTCCACAAGTTCATTTTCTATGTCTGCATCTTTATTGCTGCCCTGGAAATAGGTTCATCTGTACTATTTTTCTAGATTCCATATATATGCGTTAATATACAGTATTTGTTTTCCTATTTCTGACTTACTTTACTCTGTATGACAGACTCTAGGTCCATCCACATCTCTACAAATGACCCAATTTCATTCCTTTTTACGGCTGAGTAAACAGAAATCTCTAGTTGGCTTGACTAAGAACTTTGTCTCAAAATCCAGGTTTCTTTTGTACTAATGAATCACCACTCTCCTTCTGGTCTTACCCTTACTTGTCAGTGTTTAATAACTTTTGATGTCCTAATTCTCTGCCAAGACTTGACTACCAGTCTTTGTCTACCAATCCTTGTCTTTCTCTTCATCTCTTGGTTTGGCCTGTCTGGCCATATGCCTCCCTGGCTTCTGACTCATGTCTTGTCCTGACCCCTGGTATCTACGTACATGTGCTCTAACTTAAAAAATTCACCCAAGGATTAAGTGTAGTTAGGAAAAAACATCAAAAGGAGTTAGCTTTGGGGGTCCTTTTATGTTTAAAAGTTGGGAGGACAAGGATCCAGTAAAAGAGACTGACAAGGAGCTGCCAGTGAGTTAGAAAGAGTACATTGAATATTGCTCATAAGCCAAGAAGAAGAGACAGTCAACCATTTTAAATACTGCTGAGAAATGGAGAGAGAGGGTATCTGAAAACTGGATTAGGCAATCAGACCATTGCAGGTCTTTGGTGACCTCATTAAGACTAGAATGGGCTTAAGACAGAATGGAAGAAGAGAAGGTAGAATTAGAAAATGTGGAAAACTTCTGTGAAGAGTTTTGTTGTTAAGAAAAAATAAAGCAGAGAAATTAGCTAATTATTTGTTGGTTCTAATGATGGGAGTTTTAGGATTTTGTATTTACACATGTCCCCTTTTCACTCTTTCATGGTTTACTGCCACCACTTTATTTTAGACGCTGGTCACATTTTACCTGTGACCAGGTTTAATTATAGAAGACTTATCTGGGCTTCTCAGGTGGCTCACTGGGTAAAGAATCTGCCTGCAATGCAGGAGACGTGGGCTTGATCCCTGGGTCAGGAAGATCCCCTGGAGGGAGGCATGGCAACTCACTTCAGTATTCTTGCCTGGAGAATCCCATGGACAGACCTGCCTGGCAGGCTACAGTCCATAGGGTTGCAAAGAGTCTGATATGACTAAGTGACTCACACACACACACACACACAAACACACAGACTCTGGCCAGTCTCCTCAACTACAGGCTTTTTTCCCCCTCTGTACTCCAATACATACTGCCTGGCTCATCTTATTATTTTTTTTAATTTAAAATTTTTTACATTATGAAAGTATGATAGCACATTTACAGGTGACTTGGAAAATACAGGATAAGGTTACATATAGTTCCACTATATATTCCAATTTTTTAAAAGTAGATAAATTAAGATTTTTAGTTGGAGTTTCAGTACTAAACTCTCAAAAATTAATCTGGCTCAACTTATTTAATAGCTCTAATCTTTCCTCTTCTTTGCTTCAGAACTTGAAAAAATTCCTTCCTGCCTGCCACAGAGAATCTGCTTGTCTTCTGCCTCTGCTACTCCTTCCACCCAACCTGGGCTAGTCCTTTGCGAACTCTGCTTATACCACCCCCTGGAACTGTTCAGGTCATTAAAAAAAATTCTGGGCAGTTTTCCCTTTCTCTAGGTCTCAAAATCATATCCAACATGTGTGGTTTATCTTCTATAGATCTAAAATTATTTCAAAATAAAAGTTTTTTAATCCTAAAAATAAGCCTGTGTGTGTGCTAAGTTGCTTTAGTCGTGTCTGACTCTTTGCAAGCTCATGGACTGTAGCCCGCTAGGGTCCCCTGTCTGTGAGATTCTCCAGGCAAGAATACTGGAGTGGGTTTCCATACCCTACTCTAGGGGATCGTCCTAACCCAGGGATTGAACTCACGTCTCCTGCTTTACAGGCCCATTCTTTAGCGCTGAGCCACTGAGCCCCTTTACACAGTCATATATATATACTTGTATTTCATTTTCCTAGTAAGATTTTTAAAAAACATCAGTGATTATAATTAGTTTTTTTTTTTAGCTGGATTACTCTGTGGCATCACTCTCAATTAGTTTCTATTATAAAGCTCTCTCACAGTAATCACAGATACTGCTAGGTTTTTCCACAGTTGCTTTTGAAAAAAATATATATATATATTAATTTCATACTTACCACCTTGTCTGAGTACTTGTTTCCTTGATTTGGGGGACTACTTGCATGCCAACATCTCTCTCAAGTTGTTTAAGGGTGAAATTTTTATCTGGGTAGGCTGTACATTCGATATAGGCATCTTTCACACTGGAAGCGTTCTGGTCACTGAACTTAATGGGGGCGCCAAATTCACTTCGTTTTCGAGAAATCATGTATGTAATCTGCAACACAGGTGAGCAGTAAAGGAGACAAAAGTCTCTGGAGAAGAACGGATGTGTGGTCGACAGCACTGGTGCTCTGCCCACATCCTCTTGGATGTAATTTCTGTGCACCTTTCCAGGTCATGCGCTCTCGGTTCCCAAAGCCGCCACCTATTGCTCCTCCACAGAGGATGCTCTAGGGCTACCAGGCCACTTTGCCTGACGGTACAAGGAACAGGAAGTGACTGGCAGCTTACATCCTGACCAGGGACAGACGGTAAGAGACACAGGTAAGCCCATCTCTTTTGCTTCTGTTTGGGACAACTCTGAGGTGTACCTTACACTCCAGAGTTCCCTAGGGGTGCATGCTGAAGCCTTCCCTCTGCTAGACTTTTGCCTAAGAGTGCGCCCTTGCAGGGCTTCTGCCATGTCTCTGTCCTGCTGCTCGCCCCCATTCTTTTCTGAGACACTTTAATCACTTGTACACAATTGCTCCTCGCAGGGGCTGCTCTGGGAATGCCCTAGTTTCCTAGGGCTGCTGTAATCACATACCACAGACTAGGTGGCTTAAAACAACAGGAATTTTTTTTTAAAAAAACAACAGGAATTTATTCTCACTCATTTATGGAGGCTAGAAGTCTGTAATACATAGCTGTGTGTATATATATATATATATATATATATATATATATAGTGTGTATAATAGTATAGTGTGTATATATAGCTGATTCATTTCCTTGTACAGCAGAAACCAACACAATATAGTAAAGCAACTATACCCCGACTTAAAAAAAAGGACAAGAGCTGTTAGAGGGTTGGTTCCTTCTGAAGACTCTGCGGGGAAACGTGTTCCCTGCCTCTTCCCTTGCTTCTGCTGTCACAGCCAGCAATCCTAGGTGTTCCCTGGGGGCAGATCCATCACTCCAACCTCTGCCCCCATCTTCCATGGTGTTCTCCTGGTGTCTCTGTCTTCACAACCCCATCTTCTTATAAAGACCCCTGCCATATTGGATAAAACTCCCCTTATTTCCTTTCTGAAGTACTGGAGGGTAGGACTTGGACTTATCTTTCGGGAGGAGATATAGTTCAACCCATAACACCCACCTAAGACAGTGACCATTCTTCTATCAAAAGAAAAACCATAACCCCACAGCAAACATAGCAAAGCATATGGATTCCTTAGGAATAAGTGTTGCTCAGTTCTAGGGAGGTGATGACTGGAGATCATATTCAAGCTGCTGACCTGTTTTGTAGATTCCTTAACTGATTCTTCTTCGATTTCTTTTTCACTGCCCAAAGAAACCCATGGTTTAGAAATAGGTGGCTTATAAATATATGTTTCTTCAGGAATATGATCTTTATATTCTTCTTGTTCTTCTGGTAGTTCTGGGGGCTGGAATAAAATAAATAGCATTCTAAAATGTATTATCAGAAAACAAGATGTGTGATAAGAAAAAAGTATTGAAGAATATGGAATGCTAAAACTTGATAAAATACAAAACTAATTTTCTCTGATTTAATAATGCTTTTTTATAAGAGGATTACATGTATGAATAAACATGATATCCACTAAATTATAAAGAGTGAATGTTTTTTTAAACCAAGATGTCTGCAAGGAAGAGGAGCAGAGAGATACAGATATGGATATAAATACAGAAATAGATATATAGATGTTCATTGCTACCTTATTCATAATAGTGGAAAAAAATGGGCAATTAAATGAATGTCAGTAGGGAAAGGGTTGATACACTGTGGAATAATCAGAAAATAAAATCTCATAAAACAATTGGAATGAACAAACTCAATCTGTATGTATATGATGTCTAAATGTGTCAAAATGAATAGATCCTAGAATTTTACAATTCAGTGAAAAACAAGCTGCAAAACAAGTTGTATAATTTCATGTAAATTTTAAGCAATAAGATATATTATCTGTAGAACATACATACATGGTGACAGTATGAAACCATGAACAAAAGACGATAACAACCTTGGAACAATAGTTCCTTATAGAGATGTTTGAAAAATTGAATTAAGAAGGATGTAAGAGGGAGTAAAACGTTATCTGTTATATTTTGTTTCAAAAGAATTTAAAGTAAATATGATAAAATATCAATATTAACATTTGTTAATTCTGTGTAGATATTTGTTTCATCATGTATACCTTTCTATACACTGGAAATGTTCTACCATAATAAAAAACTAAAACACAGAGAAAAACAACCATAAAAATGAAATTGAAAATGTTGACTAACAAATATATAAAATTTAAAAAGTCTTAGGTATTTTAAAACTCTATGGCTTTCCTTTATTTTTCTTGCTACTGGGCAACCATGCAAACTCCTCTGTCTCCCTCACTTTGACTACACTTCCTCATGAGGATGCTAGATCAGAAGGCAACTTGTTACCGTTCATGACCACTTTGAATGCAACAACCCAAAGGTGAACTGACTTCTTTTCCTTGGAAACTACCACTCTTTTATATTTTGCTTCTCTTTGACACCCCATTCCCTTCAACTGCCCACTGACCAAGTTGTCCTCTCAAATTTTTGCTTTTGAATAATCATAGCAAACATGTATAAAGCCCCAGCTTTGTGTCAGGCACTGTACAAAGGGCTTTTCCTGTTTTGGCTTATTTAATCTTCACGACAGCTCTACTGGTACCACCATTTTGCAGTGACAGGTTCAGTAACTTACCTGAAGTCATGGAGATGGCAGGAGAAGAACCAGGAATATAGGCCAACGAATGGCTGAGAGCAGATTCGCTGTTTCCACTCTCATTGGGTAAGTGAAGGGCAAAGAAGGAGATGTCTTAGCCACCTCACTCCACACTTACTGCTCACCTCTTCTAGGTCCCAGGGAATCAGAGCCGGACAAGAATAATCATGAACATGTCTGCTCCCCAACCCCAGAGGTAGTGCTTCTTTCTGACAATCAACAGGTTGCACTGACTTAGGGTGTGCTTACATTTAAATAGTTTTCCTTGCCCTCTTCAGTTCCAATAAGATAAAAGTTAAGTCCATACTTGAAGTCTCTGTCGTAAACAAGGAGAAGCTCATCTCCAGGATATTCCTACAAAAATATAACCAAAAGAGAAGGTTCATGTTCAGCAGTCAGTTTATTCAGATATTGACACAAAATTAATATTTCTTTAATCAATCAATCATAGAAGATAACCACAGTGCTAATCTATCGTTAATAGCCCCAAATTGCAAAGTTATTTTATTAACTCACAAAAGCTCTTGAAACACAATGGGTGGATAATATGTATGACTGAGTCCCTTCACTTTTCATCTGAAACTATCACAGCATTGTTAATTGGCTATAACCCAATGCAAAATAAAGAGTTTAAGAAAGAAAGGAAAAAAATAAAAACCACAGTGGGTTCAGGGAAATTTACCACGCAATTTTATTTCTAACAAGGAAAAAAAAGAAGCATTCCTTTTATCTGGTGTTGTACTCTCTAGCATGTATGCAGACAAATTAGGACTAAATTTATGAATGTTTACAATCAAAGCAGCATGGGAAAATAGAGTAGGTTCCCCTCCTAGTTAAAATTGGGCAAGAATGAGCTTTTCTGGTTGTGGGATAAGACAATCTGTCATTGATAGGAGTTTGTTTTTCACAAAGGGTCATTGAGAAGGATTCCCAAAGAGACATGGGCAAGGGAGCATTTGCCCAAGGTAATGGGAAATGCCAGAGTTGAGCTCAAGAATCTCTCCAACTTTTGCGATTATGTATCAGGAACCTCTTGAGGTAAGGCTGAAAAATAAAGACGGATGACATGCTGACCTGAACAATTTTTTTGACTGGGTAGAAATCAGATACTGCCGCTCTGTTTGCAAAGTCTGCAAAAATATCTTCTTTTTTGATAAGTTTGTAAGGTTGTTCTTCCGTGACATCTTCATCTACTCTGCAGTTAAATATTTCCTGGGTCTTGGTAGTTAACACTAAAGGATAAATTTCTGGATGACCTGGGAAAGGCAAAGTGAATTTAGACATTAAATATAACCATTTAAAATATGAACACTAGGAAATATGCAGTTGTTTGCTTTAAATAATTGTCTTGGTTAAAATTTTAAAAGACTTTAAAATCACTGTTCGTGTTTTAAAAGTAAGTTTGTCCATTATACATAAATCACAGCAAGATCCTCTATGACCCACCTCCCAGAATATTGGAAATAAAAGCAAAACTAAACAAATGGGACCTAATGAAACTTAAAAGCTTTTGCACTACAAAGGAAACTATAAGTAAGGTGAAAAGACAGCCCTCAAATTGGGAGAAAATAATAGCAAATGAAGAAACAGACAAAGGATTAATCTCAAAAATATACAAGCAACTCCTGCAGCTCAATTCCAGAAAAATAAATGACCCAATCAAAAAATGGGCCAAAGAACTAAACAGACATTTCTCCAAAGAAGACATACAGATGGCTAACAAACACATGAAAAGATGCTCAACATCACTCATTATTAGAGAAATGCAAATCAAAACCACAATGAGGTACCATTACACGCCAGTCAGGATGGCTGCTATCCAAAAGTCTACAAGCAATAAATGCTGGAGAGGGTGTGGAGAAAAGTGAACCCTCTTACACTGTTGGTGGGAATGCAAACTAGTACAGCCGCTATGGAAAACAGTGTGGAGATTTCTTCAAAAACTGGAAATAGAACTGCCATATGACCCAGCAATCCCACTTCTGGGCATACACACTGAGGAAACCAGATCTGAAAGAGACACATGCACCCCAATGTTCATTGCAGCACTGTTTATAATAGCCAGGACATGGAAGCAACCTAGATGCCCATCAGCAGACGAATGGATAAGGAAGCTGTGGTACATATACACCATGGAATATTACTCAGCCATTAAAAAGAATTCATTTGAAGCAGTCCTAAAGAGATGGATGAAGCTGGAGCCCCTTATACAGAGTGAAGTAAGCCAGAAAGATAAAGAACATTACAGCATACTAACACATATATATGGAATTTAGAAAGATGGTAACGATAACCCTATATGCAAAACAGAAAAAGAGACACAGAAGTACAGAACAGACTTTTGAACTCTGTGGGAGAATGTGAGGGTGGGATATTTCAAAAGAACAGCATGTATACTATCTATGGTGAAACAGATCACCAGCCCAGGTGGGATGCATGAGACAAGTGCTCCGGCCTGGTGCACTGGGAAGACCCAGAGGAATCGGGTGGAGAGGGAGGTGGGAGCGGGGATTGGGATGGGGAAGACGTGTAAATCCATGGCTGATTCATATCAATGTATGACAAAACCCACTGAAATGTTGTGAAGTGATTGGCCTCCAACTAATACAAAAAAATAAAAAATAAATAAATAAATTTTAAAAAAAAAGTAAGTTTGTCCATTATAAAAAACGTCAGCAAATGAATTTATTTCTAAAACAGAAACAGACTCACGGACTTAGAAAACAAACTTACGGTAACCGAAGGGGAAACGTGGTGGGGGAGAGGGATAAATTGGGAGTTTGGGATTGACATATACTCACGTCTATATTTAAAATAGATAACAAACAAGGACCTACTGATTAACACAGGGGACACTACTCAATATTCTGTAATAACCTAAATAGGAAAAAATCTGAAAAAGAATAGATATATGTATGTGTGTAACTGAATCACTTCTTTGTACACAGGAAACTAACACAGCATTATAAATCAACCATACTCCAAAATGAAATAAAATTTTTTAAATGTCAAAAAGATAAAAAGGCAGAAATAACAATTACCCATAACACTATCTCTCAAGAGAGAACCTATCTTAATTGTTTGTTTCTTTCCAGTCACTCCATATATATTAATCGTATCTTAAATGAAATTCTAAATCCTGCAATTCGTACTTATCATTATGTCAGTAGAATTTTACTATGACATTATATAATTTTTCTAAGGCATCATTTTAAACTAGCATAATTCTGTAGCATAGTTTTTAATCACTCTGTTGTTGGCAAGCACTACTTTTATTTTTCTAATTTGTTTCTAATGATTATAAACAACTCTACAAACAAATATCTAGTTTACAAAGTTTTATCACATTTCAAATTCTTCTCTTAGGATAGGTTTTAAAAGTGAAATTTTGGTTTGAAGGTATTATCGCCCTTTTAGGCTCTAACAAACCTGTATTGCCTTCCTACAATACCCCCTCCCTCACTGTTCACCTGCTGCTCGCTCTCTCCAGGTGACCTCATTTCCCCTCACAGAGAAATTCTGTCTGTACAGCAAAGAATCCTGCAACACTCTGCAGCCCTGCCCACCAGCTGATCAGCACAAGCCCTGGCTTTCTGCCTTTCCCTCCAGTCTGAAGGCCTGCCTGCCCCTCTTCGCCCTTCTCAGCCCATCAATGCTTCCTCCCTACTGACATTCCTACCTCTGTGCTGTTTGCCCTTAGTATGCCCTTCAATAGGTACCTCTGCTCCCCAGGGCTCTTTTTCACAGTCAAGCTTGTTATTCAGTTCTTCACATCTTAAAGCTACCAACTTTCCAATTAGGTCATATTGGTAAACCTGGCAGTGAGGAGGAAGGTGGGATAGGGAGTCCCTTTTCCCTCCTCTGGTTCCCCAATCCCAGAACTGCCCACAGAAGAGGAGGAGGGGAGGCTCAGGAGGCTTCCATTCCTCTTCTTCTTGTCCCTTTGCCCCCACCCCAGGTCAGCGCTGGGCAGCGGCAAGCCCTAGGACAGTGGATGGAAGGGAACAAGGTATCATTTTGCCTGTTGCCATCTCCTCTCTCATGCCTTCTTCTCATTTTCTTTTTCTTTTCATCATCATTAGCTTCTACCACCCCAGTCTCAGTTCTGCATTTACCCCCAGAACTCTGTCCCCTAACTACACACTCCCAGAGTCCCAGAACCCACTCTCATCCTCTCCGGGCCCCACACCTGGGTGTCTGACACCCTCCCTCCACTGCTCAACAAGAGCATCATCGAGGGGAGAAGTGCATGTGGCCTTTCAAGTAGGAATTGTGAGCTTATTTTCCCACAGAAACACTGACTTCTACCCTAGTGGCTCAATGATATAATTATTCAGGTGATTGGGGGGTTTTTAGTCTCTATAGGTATAACACTGATTATATATGGAAATATATTGCAAAGTACAATCAGTTGGCATAATAAGCAAACATTTGGAATGTAAGTTGATAAATTAGAAACAAACTTCCCGTTTTTATCCCCTGAAAAATACTAATCCTAACACCCAGCATACAGGAGGTGCTTAAAAAACAGCTGTTGACTTGATTCACATACAAGTTATCCTTTAAAACCATACTGCTACTGTAATTTGCAGTGTCCAATGTATAGTGAGTTCTTGCAGTTTTGCCATGGAAAACCACTAGGTGGAACTGTGGGACCCACACAGAGCTAGATCAGGCTGGTGGCTGTCCTTCATGAACAGAGGTGCTCACAAAGGCCAGAAAGCTTCCTACCATCCAAGAAACTGGAAGGGCAGGGACCAAGATGGTGTTCTATGTCACCCACTCCCACTAAACATACTTCAAATCCTACTGGCTAGATATTTGTCATAAAAATAATCCTTTCACACTAACTGAGCATTAAAAAAAATATTTATTTGGCTGCACTGGGTCTTAGTTGCAGCATATGGGATCTAGTACCCTGAACAGGGATTGACCCCAGGCTCCTCTGCGTGGGAGTGCAGAGTCTTAGCCACTGGACCCCCAGGGAAGTCACTAACTGGGCTTCTTCAAAGCAACTTTAATATAGGATCTTACATTCTTTATCTAGAAGTTAGTAGTAGTAGTAGCCTGTTTCTGGCTGGGATCTACAATCAGTAATAACTGGAGGCAACTAGTAGCCAGTAGACCACACAGAACTAAAATAGTACCTCCATGCCCTATCTGAACAACGGCCAAACTAAACAGAGCAAGGTCTGACACTTCTGGCCACCCCAAGGATCTCTGGCTAAATTTAATGAAAGAATTGTTGTTATTTAGGCTTTGAGGCCTGCACTGAAGACAGCACTCTAAGTGTATAACAATGAGGCTCTGGTGATTTGTGGTGAGATGGGCTCTGGGCTCCGCTGTGCCTCTAGCAGAGTGGGATATTGGTTGGTCCGGAGGGTGAGAAAGATGCTGGAGCTGAGGAACAGGCCTGCAGGGCCTCCTGAAGCTTGCAAACGTCAGTAGTGCTTCCATGAGGGCATGACCTGCTGGACATTTTGCCAGGCCAGTGCAGTGAGTGAATGACAGTGTAAGTGAAAAACAGCCTGCTATATAGTTGCTTCTGGGAAGCACCTACTGCCTGGCACTGTTCCAAGCACATTACACAGATTATTAATTTATTTACTCTTTATAACAACATTCTGAAGCCATTACTGTAACTGCCTGCATTTTTTAGCTGAGAAAACTGAGGCCCTCTGAGTACAAGTGAAGTATCCAAGGTCAGGGGCTGGGAATTAGAAATAAGGGACCTAGGTTCCAAACCAAATTCCCTGCACTGTATCTAGCATGCTGAACTTTCTCTCAAATGTGTGAACACAGCAGAGCACAAGAGAGGGTCCTGCTCCTCTTCACACACAGCCAGGGAGGTAGCAAAGATACACTGCGCGGGACGCCGTGAGTGGAGCAGGGAGGCAACAAAGATACACCGCGTGGGATGCCGTGAGTGGAGTTGTTCACCTAGTAGCTTGGTAGACCAGGGGCCCAAGACAGACTCAAGCTCTCCACAGCTAATGCACTCCGGATCCTATGTGCACAAGGATGCAGGCTGTGCAGTATAAATCAGAGGCCACATGGCAATCAGGCCAATCCTGCATACTGAACCAGTATTTACAGAAGTCCCATGCATTTCATCCATATCTTTTTTTTTTTTTAATCCATATCTTTCTTTTAACATTTTGGTTTATTTTTAAAAATAGTTCTATTGATATATAATTGGTAAATAATAAACCATAGATGTTTAAAGTGTACAAATTGATAAATATATGCATTGACCCATGAAACTATCACCACAATCGAGATAAAGAACACAACCATAATACACAAAAATTTCTTTCTGCCCCTTGTCCCAGCACCCCTCCTCACTCCCAGGCAATCAGTGCTCTGCTTTCCATCTCTATAGATCAGTAGTTTGTTTTTTATGGACTATTTATAAATGCATATTATATGCTTTTTGTTTGTTTGTCTTCTTTTGCTTAGCATGATTATTTTGAGATTCATTTATGTTGTTGCACATAGCAAGAGCTCATTCCTTTAGCTCATTCTGCCTAGGATTTCATAAAAGAAAAAACCAGTTAGGCAAAGACTTCTTAGGATTTATAGTTTTGGGTGTTTTTTTCCTAGGAAATTTTTGCCTAATCCAAGGTCACAAATATTTTTCTCCTATGGGTTCTTTCAGAAGTGTTATGCTATCTGGTTTTACATTTAGGTCTATGATCCATCTTGAGATAATTTTTGTACGTGATGTGCAGTATTGGTTGAAGTTCACTTTTTTGCCTGTAGATATCCAGTTGTTCCAAAATCGTTTATTGAAAAGACTGTCTCTTCTCCACTGAATTGCCTTTGTACTTTTGTTGAAAATCAATTGACCATATATATATATATATATGTGAGTTTATTTTTGGACTCTTCATTCTCATTCATTAATCTATTTCCCTACCGTTATAGTAACAACAGTTAATGCAAACCTTCTCTGTGACCACCCTGTGTAAGGAAGCGTGCATGTACTACCTAATTTCCCTTCTGCCTCATGCTCATGAGATGAATGTCACTACCTCATTCTTCAGATGGGGAAGTAGCTCAAAAAGGTGAAGTCATTTGTGGCCACACAGTCATTAAGTGGCAGAATCATGATTCAAACTACATCTGTCTAATTCCAAAAGCTGTGCTATTAATCTCTCGTGGTAAACAGAATAATGCTTCCCCCAAAGACAGCCATATCCTAACTCCTGAAACCTGTGAACATGTTGTCTTACGTGACAAAAGAGACTTGCAGGTGTGATTAAGTTAAGGCTCTTGAGAGGAGAAGGTTATTGGGCTTCTGAGGTGGGTCACGTGAAATCACAAGGGTCCTTATAAGAGGAAGCCTGGAGGGTCAATATCAAGGAGGAGAAGTGACAGGGAGGCAGAGGTCAAAGTCAGAGAAAAATTAGAAGATGATACGCTGCTGGTTTTGAAGACAGAGGAAGGGGCCAAGAGTCAGTTAACACTGGGAGCCTTTAGGTGGGAAAGGTAAGAGAACAGACTATCCCTTCAGAGACTCCAGAAGAACCAGCCCTACCAACAATTTGATTTTACCCCAGGGAAAGCAATTTCAGGTTCCTAATTTCCAAAACTGTACAATAATAAATTTGTGGTGACTTGTTACAGTGGCCATATGCCATTAATATACCATGGATGTTCTAACCTGTATTAAAGGGTGACACACAATTTGGGTAAATTACTTAACTTTTGGGAGTCACAGCACCTCCATCTTCCAATGGCCACAGTAACGCTAACTTCCTAGGGCTAAAGGGATGAGAGAAGTATTCCTGACAGAAAGCTCAATAAATGTTAATTATGTGGAAAAATCACACATCATCTGTAGAACCCTCCAGACATTGCCTGTTAGGGCCTTGGTGGTGGTGATTTAGTTGTTAAGTAGTGTCCAACTCTTGCAACCCCATGGATTGTAGCCTGCCAAGCTCCTCTGTCCATGAGATTCTCCAGGCAAGAGTACTGGAGTGGCTTGTCATTTCCTTCAGGGCATCTTCCCCACCCAGGGATTGAACCTGTGTCTCCTGCATTGCAAGCAGATTCTTTACTGTCTGAGCCACCAAGGAAGGCTGTGAGAGCCTTAGGAGACATTTTTTAGCTAGCCTGTTGATCCTTGGTCCTTGGTAGGAAAGGGAATCCTACTCTCAAGCAGCATGACAGCCCCAAGCCTTGAGTGATGGTTGGCAATTACAGGAGCCCACAGCAAGGGAGTCTGGGACAGAGAGGTTGTAGGACAAAGTGATGCTAAATCAAACCCCTCAACTCTTGCTACCAAGTGCTGAAATTTCTTTTTTCTTCTGTAAAGAAACATGCATGCATGCTAAGTCATGGATCTGCTTACTAGTTAATTATTTAGTCAGAAAATATTTACTGAGCACCTACTATGTGAAAACCATGGTGCTGGTGCTAGGGTATACAATCTAGAGGGGGACACAGATGTTCAGTATATAAATACACTCAGAAACAAATAAGGACAAATGGTGACAGGTGCTACCTAGGAGAAAACTGGGTGAGAGATAGAACATAGAACTAAGGAGGGTAGTCGTGCTGGTGGTCTATTTAGAAAGGAAGAATAGGGAAAGCAATTTATTCATTCACTCAATCAACAAATATTTATTGAGTGTTTATTCTGTATCAAGATAGGCATTGGGGTACAGTGGTAAACAAGAGTTTCTGTTCCCCTGAAGCTTGTGTGTGTGCAAGAAAGAAACAGGGAGAGAGAGGGAGAGATGGAGGAGAGAAGTGTAGGAGGGAGAGAGACGAGAGAGGGTGAGAGGTCGCGCGCACACACAAGGGCGTGTCAGCATGGGTGTGTGTGTGAGTAGGATATAAATGCACAAACAAATAAATATGCTCCGTCCTCATTATTCACAAATTGTGTACTTGCAAATTCACTTTCTAAAATGAAATTTCTAAAATGCATTTGTAACCCAAGATCAATAGTTGTGGCACTTTCACGTTCACTAGTGGACATGCTTTAAGGTGGCAAAAAATGTGAGTTACCCAATGTGCATGTGGCCAAGGATGCTCTACCATCTTCTGCTTGCTCTCAAACTTCAGTATCCTTTCTACTGTTGATGTAGTGCCATGTTTTTTGTGCTTTGTACTGATGACTTGCCTGTTTAAAATGGTCCCTGAGCTTACAGCTAAAGTTCTGTCTAGTGTTCCTAAGTGCAAGAAGGCTATGATGTACTTTATAAGAAAACATGTGTATTATTAGATAAACATCTGTCAGGCCTGAACTTTACAGTGTTGTTGGCTGTGAGTTCAATGTTAGTGAATCAACAATATATGTGTTTCCCTGTTTCTAAACATGAACTGCATCATCTAAGAAAACTCTAAGAGAAAGTTTCAACAACAACGACAAAAATAAAAGTTGTTAGAATGGATTATTTAGCCTCTAAAAGTAGGAACAACATCAGTGTGGTTGTTTAAGTTCTAGTTTATTTGCTTAAAAATCAGCTTCTTTCCTTGAAATAATAGAACCCTAACATGATGCACAGATATATGTTGCCCATGAGCCAGAATTTGAAAAACATTATAAAAAAGCAACTTTATTGTTACAAAATAAACAACACACTCTACAGTTACAAAAATTCTCTCAATAATCATAGAATGTTAGATTTTTAAGAGACTGTTCAGTTTGAAATTCTCTCTTCCACTCTTTTAATCTTTCTTCAAAAATTTTATTTTATATTCTAAATAATATGATGTACTTTTAGTACATGCACATTTTGTTCAATCATTTCAATTTATAGTATTCTCCCTTGCTTATTGCATATTAAAATGTTGCAGAACTGGGGACATGGATTCTGAATTGTATTTCCACTTACCCATGCTCTCCATATTCAAGGGTTCTGTTTCTTCACCAACTAGAATATAATAAAATGATGTTAATACATTTTTGAATCAGATATGTATCTTAGTCTTCTACCAAGTCTTAAAACATAAAACACAAAAGCAAATACACAATGAAGACTTAAGCTATTTATTAATAATCAAATAGAAACTGAATAATTGTCTTTCTCACAGAATAATCTCATAATGATATATTTGCTATAACATTTATGTCATTTATTACATGATATTTAGTTGATATTATAATGATATGAATAAAAATAATAATAAATCCCCATATTTGAATTCCACTTGCGTTTGACTTTATGACAGCAAAAAATGTTTTAGAGATAATACCATGATTGTTTTGGCTGCTTATAGATGTACAAATACTAAATCCATAAAAATTCCATAAATGAAAAAACAGTCCTACCAGGTAATGTCATTTTGGTTTTGGCATGTTTTGTTCTCTTTCGTTTTTGAGGTTTTGGAGCCATGGCTCAGATTTTCAGCTGCATAAAGAGAGGATATCATTAGCATCATTTATAGTTTCAAATAATAAGTATTATCATCTAATAAACATAAGAATATATTTCCTAAGTTTTGTCTTTGGCTAAATCATCATGTGGGTTTCCCTAGTGGTTCACTAGTAAAGAATCCGCCTGCCAGTGCAGGAGACACAGATTCAAGCTCTGGGTGGGGAAGATACCCTGGAGAAAGAAATGTCAACCCACTGTAGTATTCTTGCTTGGAGGATTCCAAGGACAGAGGATCCTGGTGGGCTACAGTCCATGGGGTCACAAGAATTGGACATGACTTAGTGACTAAACAACAGCAAATCAACATGTATCTTCACAGATGGGTGTTTTGTGACCAAAAGTTTATTGCAACAACAGTCTTCCTAGTGAGATCTTGCCATTCCAGGGGAGCCATTCAGCTGAAGCTGAAGTTTTGGCAAGAGACACAAGGTTTCTGCCACAGATCCTGCCAGGGAAGCACAAAGGAGGACACTGGACCCCCTGCCTCCTGCTCCTGTTTGCATTTCCGGAAGCTGCTCTGTGCTGCCCTGTGGCAGGTGTCCCAGCTACAAACACAGGCTTAAAGTCCATAGGCAGGCACAGACTCACAATGTGTATATATATGCATGATTTTTGAATAATATAAATAAACCTAGACAGCATATTAAACAGCAGAGATGTCACTTTGCTGACAAAGATCCATATAGTCAAAGCTATGATTTTTCCAGTAGTCAAGTATGGATGTAAGAGATGAACCATAAAGAAGGCAGAGCACTGAAGAATTGATACTTTTCAATTGCGGTGTTGGAGAAGACTCTTGAGAGTCCCTTGAACTGCAAGGAGAGAAAGCCAGTTAATCCTAAAGGAAATCAACCCTGAATATACATTGGAAGTACCGATGTTAAAACTGAAGCTCCAATACTTTGGCCACCTGATGCAAAGAGGTGACTCATTGGGAAAAAACTCTGATGCTGGGAAAGATTGCAGGCAGGAGGAGAAAGGGGCGACAGAGGATGAGATCGTTGGATGGCATCATTGACTTACTGGATGTGAGACTGAGCAAACTCTGGGAGATGGTAAAGCCTGGCGTGCTGCAGTCTATGGGGTTGCAAAGTGTAGATACCACTTAGACTGAACAACAACAAAATTTAAACAGTACTTTTGTCCTAGAATGTGTACATGTAACCACTGTGTCTTTATTTGCACTCTCAGAGAATACCTCCAAAAGTTTTCTGTGGAATTACTCAACAATTTTGACAGAATATTACATGTCCAAGGTCATTGCCATGACACTAAATCCCTGTCATCTCAATGATCAGCTCTGACCCATCTTGTTAGATGGGTAAGATGTGATTTCAGGAGTCTGACCAGCAGGGTTTAAAAACAGACCCTTCTACCAGCTTAGTGGCCTTAGGCAAATTATTGTGCAATGGATGGCTCTGACCCACTGTTTCAGTCTGTTGAGTCTCCTCCATCCTACTTCCCAGCCTTAGTATAATTTCACATCTTGGACCTAGTCTTTTTCTCAGAAGATTCTTATCAATGTACCCATCTCTATATTCTATCGCAGCTATATTTGACTTAAAATACACAGAAACCTTGTGAAGTTCACCCAAACTCACCTGACATGTGCACACACACACCCCTGCCCCCCCCCCCACACTATTTATTTCACAAATATTTATGAGTGACTATAATGTGCCAGATGCTTTCCTAAGTATTAGGAATATAGCTGTGAAAAAATAGGCAAAACTCCTGCCCTGATAGAGCTTATATTCTAGTGGGGAAAGAATCAGCAAAGAAAGGAACAAAATAATCAGTACCTCAAATGATGATAACTATTAAGGAGAAAAGGAAAAGCAGAGGGGGAGTGCAGGAGGAGAGAGGGTGCACTCAGGGAAGTAACTCAGGAAGTAACTCACTTAAGTAACATTGGAGCAAAGTCCCAAGAGAAGGGAGGGAGCCAGAAATGCAGGTATCTAGGGAAGAAAGGGTATTTCCAGGCGGAGGGAATGGTAGGTGTCATGGTTCTGGGGCAAGTGTTTGAATGGGAAACTTTAGGAAAACACAAGAAGGTCATGATGGTTGGAGCAGAGAGACTGAGGAGAACACTAGGACCTGAAGTTGGTTGGAAGGTAATGGAGCTATATTAATGGTCAGTTTTGCTGTAGAAACAAAGGCCCTTTACTGCTCAGTAACATGCAACAGGAAACGTTTCTTTCTTCCCATGTTCTGCATCATGGCTGTGGGTGAGATGTTGCTTCAAGTCTTTTTCTGGGACACAGGCTGAAGGAGCAGTGCCTGTTTGACACGTACTACTTTTGCGGCAGAAGAAAAAGTGAGAGCTAATAAAATCGAGCAATGCTTTCTAACTCTTCTCCTTGGCACTGGTACACTGTCCTTTTTTCTGCTTACATTCCATTGGCTCAAGCAAATCACACAGTCAATCCCGATAAGGGGGTAAGAATGCATGCTTGCCTAGGAATGAGTCAGAGTGTATGAGCCTCCTACAAGGGAGGTGGATAGTTGGGGGCAATTATATAATGTACCACAAGAGGGCTAGGTCATGGAGAAGGACTTTGGGTTTCACTGTGAATGAGGTTTGGACCTTTGGACGGTTTTGAGCTGGGGAGTTACTTCACTTGATTTGACTCACATTTTGAGGATCACCGTGGCTGCTCTGATGCCAAGACCGTAGCAAGGAAAGAACTGAAGTAGAGGATCCAGTTAAAAGACAGTCAATTATTCAAGAAAGAGATGGGGACAGTTTAGATCAGGGAGGTGAGAGTGGGATGGAAAAAGTGACAGGATTCAGGATAGATTTTTGTAGAACCCATAGTATTTGCTGATGACTTGGAAGCAGGTTCTGGGAGAAAGAAAGAGATCAAGGATGAATTTAGTGAGTTTCACCTCAAGAACTGAAAGCATAGGTTTGCTGTTTATTGAGATGGGGATTCCCCAGGAAGAATAGTTTTGAAAGGGAAGATTGGGAGTTCAATTTGGGGCATGTGAAATAGACTATATACTGGGAGGATGGAAGTTCATTTTCTTTCCTATTACTGTGACCTCTGTAACTGGCACAGTATATGTACCAAGAAAAATTGTTAATGATTCCTTGGTCCTTCCTTCCCTTTTATTCTTTGCTTATGAAATTCCAGTCTAAAAAAAGGCTTTTGCCTAAACTGTGAATAACTTCCCTGGTGGCTCAGATGGTAAAGAATCTGCTTACAAAGCAGGAGACCCATGTTCAATCCCTGGGTTGGGAAGATTCCTTGGAGAAGGGAATAGCTACCCACTCCAATATTCTTGCCTGGAGAATCCCATGGACAGAGGAGCCTCTCGGGCTACTGTCAATGGGGTGGACATGACTGAGTCACTAATGGTTTCACTCTTTTTTTTCTGTGAATAAGCTGTATGCACACTGCATTAGTGTTCTATTGCTGCTAAAAGTTATCACAAACAGTGTCTTAAAACAAAAAAAAAATTATCTCACAGTTCTGTAGTTTCAGAGCCTGGCTAAAATCAACATGTCAACAAGGAAATGAATCAACATTTCCATCCTTTTTAGAGGTTCTAGGGGAGAATTCATTCTCCTTGCCTTTTCGTACTGTTGGAGGACCCCAGCATTCCTTGGCTTGTGGGCCCTCTTCCTCAATCTTCAAAACCAGCAATGGTGGGTTAAGTCCTTCTCACATAGAATATTTGGACCTTCTCTTCCTCCTCCTTCTTCCACTTTTAAGAACCCTGGTGATTTCCTTGGACTCACCTCAATAATAAAGGATGATCTCTCTCTTTTAAGGTCAACTCACTAGCAATTTTAATTTTACCTACAAATTTAATTATTCTTTGCCACATGTAGTAAAATAATCACGGGTTCCAGGTAGGTGCTACTTGAATGTATAGGTCTCAGCTTAACATAAACCATCCCAAGAAACATCAAATCAATCATATGTGCCCAGTTCTTTTCAAATGTTGCTATTAAATGTGCATGGGTGTGCTCAGTCACTCAGTCAAGTCCAACTCTTTGTGACTCCATGGACTGTAGCCCTCCAGGCTCCTCTGTCCCTGGGACTTTCCAGGCAAGAATACTGGAGTGGGTTGCCGTTTCCTTGTCCAGGGGATTTTCCTGAATCAGGAATTGAACCCATGTCTTCTGCACAGTAAGCAGAGTCTTTACTGTCTGAGCCACCAGAGAAGCCTGTTAGGGTCTTAGGAAACATTTTTAGCTAGTCTGTTGATCCCTTGCATCCTTGGTAGGAAAGGGAATCCCAGTCTCTTATATCTCCTGCATTGGCAGGTGGGTTCTTTACCACTGAGCCACCTGGGAAGCCCTAAATTATAGCAGGTCTTACTAAATTTTTTCATAAAACTAACAGCATATTTTGTATAGTGAATGTGCTATATTATATTTTCCAAAATTCTCTCATTAAATTGACTACTTCAAGGTCAATTTGAAAAACTTTCAATACAGATATCACTTTACTAAAATTACTCTGAAATGCTCACCATACTCTTCCTGTTCCCAATGAAAGTAAATTCATCATGATTAAGAGTAGCAGAAAAGATATTCATCTATTCCTAAAATAAAGGTTATGTCTACCCCAGAGGCTTGTACTACAATTGGTTTTCAAAGCCACTATAGCTGATTGAATTTAAAAACAGAATTTATGAAAGATAATACTTATAAATATTTAAGAATTCCATTTAAGTATTTTTGATATCAAAACTATCAATTTTCTTTGTAAATTAACTCACTCATTCCAGAATGCCTTTTTGCTACCAGTGTACCAAAGGACACATTTTCTACCTTCCATAATGACAGCAAAAGACAATTGGGAGTGACAAAAGAAGTGAGTACAGTGGACTCTCCTCCACAGCTGCGGGTTCCACAATCTTGGATTCAACCCAACTCAGATCAACAATATTGAGGAAAGAAATTCCAGAAAGTTCCAAAAAGCAAAACTTGAATTTGCCACGCACTATTATTTACATTGTGTTAGGTATTAAAAGTAATTTAGAGATGATTTAAAGTCTACAGGAGGATGTGCTTAGGTTTTGCAAATAATACACCATTTTATAAAAGCACCCTTGGATTTTGGTATCTATGGGGGAGCCTGGAAAAAAAAACCCTGCCATAGATACTGAGGGACAACTGTACTGGGTAAATGCTCTGTGCAACTGTTCACGTTCAAAACCTGTGACGGTACTCCACTGATAATGAGGAGCATTGCATTCAGAGCCGTCCATGACTTGGTTCCAAACTAAAGACTTGCCTGGGACTGTGCTTTTCTATGAGACTTCAGGAAGGTAACTACTGCAAATGAAGGGATAAGCGACATGAATTATAACTGACATAATACAGCGATGTAAACAGTTATTAGCTTCCTCTCTTCAGTTTATTCTGCTGTATTGCATGTACCTGTTTACACATTCCCATCTGTTACATGTATGCCTGTGTGGCTCACAGCCATTCACGAGATTTTTAATTCTAAGAAAACCTGTAGCACTGGAACCTCATCTTCACCTAGTGTCTTTCTATGAAAGTGTTACTTCCTTAAGACTTCTTCAATTATCTGACCTTGTCTAGATGGCCATCAGCCTCTTTATCCTCTTTTATCTTCCCAAAGAATATGTAAGTTCATCACGTTTGCCTCCATCACTTTCACTTTTGTTAAAAAATAGAGATTTAGAATAAGATCCGAGACTAACATCTGGGGACTCTTGTAAGTATGTCTCCAAGAACTGCTGCTTCTTGGTCAGTCTCTACCAAAATCCTGATGATTAAGCTTCAAAGTTATCTTGGACTCTTCTGCCATCTTCAGAGAAGTGCAACATACCCACCCTCCAGAGATAACTGTTTCTACAATATTTGTTAGTCTTCTCTTCTCGTTTCTCCCCTTCTAACCTACTTCCATTTATTTCCAAGATCAGATATTTACTTATTTAAATAGATGTTAAATCATGACTTCTCCCTTTGATATATCTCCTGAATTCCAAGCTTTCCTCTCCCATAGCATCCTCTGGTTTAGGCCTTCAACATGTCCTTCTAAAGAGATACGTATATCCCAATGTTCATCGCAGCACTGTTTATAACAGCCAGGACATGGAAGCAACCTAGATGCCCATCAGCAGATGAATGGATAAGAAAGCTATAGTACCTATACACAATGGAATATTACTCAGCCATTAAAAAGAATACATTTGAACCAGTTCTAATGAGATGGATGAAACTGGAGCCTATTGTACAGAGTGAAGTAAGTCAGAAAGAAAAACACCAATACAGTATACTAACGCATATATATGGGATTTAGAAAGATGGTAACGATAACCCTATATGTAAGATAGAAAAAGAGACACAGATGAATAGAACAGACTTTTGGACTTTATGGGAAAAGGCGAGGGTGGGACGATCTGAGAGAACAGCATTGAAACATGTATATTATCAGGTGTGAAACAGATCACCAGTTCAGGTTGGATACATGAGACAAGTGCTCGGGGCTGGTGCACTGGGATGACCCAGAGGGATGGGATGGGGAGGGAGGTGGGAGGGGGTTCAGGATGGGGAACACATGTAAACCCATGGCTGATTCATGTCAATGTATGGCAAAAACCACTACAATATTGTAAAGTAATTAGCCTCCAACTAATAAAAATAAATGAAAAAAAAAAGTCCTCCTATATCAGGAGTCCCTGTCTCGTGCCATAAACCCCTTTGGAAGCCTGGTGAAGCCCATATATCAAATAAAAACATGGGATTACAAGGAATACATTATACTTAAATAGTTATCAAACTATTTAAAAAATTATGGTATAATAATTTATGTGCTTCTTTATTAATATATTAAATAAGACCTAGCAGTGGTTCTAATGACTGCCTTAATTTTGAAGAAGTGGTGAGCATAAATAATATAACATCCATGATATTATTTGAAAAGGTGTATAATATCTTTTGATAACAAAGTCACAGGTCCCGTGAATACTACTGTGGTTTGTTACCAATGAATGCATTTCAATTAGTGGTTAGTCAAAATAAACATGCAATTTTTTTTTTCTGTCCACAGATTCCTCTTCCCCTACCCTGACACTAGACCAAGTAGATCATGATCATTTAACTTACTCCCCACCTCTGTTCCAACCAGAACAGTCCCACAGGGCAGCCTTCAGTGTACTCTTTCTAAAATGCAGATCTTAACAAGCCACTTCCCTATATACTAGGGAATATAAAGTGGGTTTCTATCAGCCACAGAGGCATTCTCCTCCAGTGAAAGTGAAGTAAGTCAGTTGTGTCCGACTCTTTGCAACCCCATGGACTGTAGCCTACCAGGCTCCTCCGTCCATGGGATTTTCCAGGCAAGAATACTGGAGTGGGTTGCCATTTCCTTCTCCAATTCTCCTCCAGTAGTATAGAAATAGAATTCATTTGAAATGCAAGTTTCCTGGACTCCCACTGTGATTCTGAAGATCTGGGTGAGCCTGGGACTCTTCATTTTTAAAATTACTATGAGGCAGTCTTACACTCGTGGTCTGAAGACCAGATTTAGCAAAACAGGAGGGAGTCCAAACTTTAAGCATCACTTTTATTTATTTTTAAAATCTTTTTATTTATTTATTTAAATTATTTATTTAGTTTACTTTACAACATTGTATTGGTTTTGCCATACATTGACTTGAATCTGCCATGGGTGTACATGTGTTCCCCATCCTGAACCCGCCTCCCAACTCCCTCCCCATCCCGTCCCTCTGGGTTATCCCAGTGCACCAGCCCCGAGCATCCTGCATCATGCATCGAACCTGACTGGCAATTCGTTTCACATATAATAACTTACATGTTTCAATGTCATTCTCCCATATCATCCCACCCTCGCCCTCTCCCACAGAGTCCAAAAGACTGTTCAATACATCTGTGTCTCTCTTGCTGTCTCGCATACAGGGTTATCGTTACCATCTTTCTAAATTCCATATATATGCGTTAGTATACTGTATTGGTGTTTTTCTTTCTGGCTTACTTCACTCTGTACAATAGGCTCCAGTTTCATCCACCTCATAAGAACTGATTCAAATGTATTCTTTTTAATGGCTGAGTAATATTCCATTGTGTATATGTACCACAGCTTCCTTACCCATTTGTCTGCTGATGGGCATCTAGGTTGCTTCCATGTCCTGGCTATTATAAACAGTGCTGCGATGAACACTGGGTACACGAGTCTCTTTCAGATCTGGTTTCCTCCGTGTGTGTGCCCAGCAGTGGGACTGAGCATCACTTTTTTAACACCCTTCGCAGTCAGCCTCACTACATCTATTCTTCTAGTTCTACTCTGGTCTCTAGAATTACTATCCATTCTCTAAACAGAGAGTGAAAACGCCCTGCCCTCTCCGCCCCCCATCTTCCATAAGATGCACATCTCTGCTTGCTGAAATCTTACTCATTCTCAAAGGCTCAATTCAACCTTCTCTCTGAAGCCTCTGCAACTTTCTTACTCAGGCTAATACAATCCTGTTTTCCTTGATACTTTCTAATCACGCTGCAGCCTACTTAATTATGCCAGGCTTCTGCAAAGCCAAGAGCCTCAAACTCAGAGCTGCCTGAAGGATTGCTGTAAGTTCATTCAGCATTCAGAATACACCGTGCGGAAAGAGAAATTATTGAACATCAATCAGGTTCTGGAAGTCAACAGAGGAATAAGACAAGGCCCTTACTTTCAAAGAGCTAATGTTCCTCTATTTACCTTCTTCATGCCATCTACTAAAGCCCTTTCTTAAGTCCTGAAGACATCTATTCACTTCAATCCACATTAATCATTTCTTCTTTGATCTGCTATACCAGGATCATGCTATTTTCCTTTTCATCCATCTATCTATCCATCCAGTAATTACTGGGTTTCTACTATGTTCCAGGCAATGTGAAAGCACAGGTAATATAAAACCTGTGTACAGGTACCGGCCCTCAAAGTTCTCAGAGTGTCATTAACTGCTCTCTCATTATTATTTTTGTCCCCTGGCTAGACTGGAAGTTCTTTGAAAGCAGAGAAAGTTTTGTAGATTTATGTAGTCTTCACCATGTCTGTACATCGCTGGCACAGCGAGTGTTCCTAATGCCCTTGAAAGAGTGAGTAAAATACTGACTTGTTTTCCAAACCTCCTTTCCCACTCAGAGCTTCCCTTACCTGATACTGCTAAACTGAAGGGACAAGAAGCCTCTTCGCAATACCCTGGAGAAAAAATTCCTTCGGGAGCTAGAGATGAGAGTTTGACTCTCCTCTCTCAGAAAAACAAGTCCCAAGAACACAAAGTCTAGTTCCTCCAGCAAACTGTTACCCTGACGCATCCGTTGCTAAGAGAAAAGAGGCTGGTCCTCTGCTGAGATTGACAAAACGGCGTCACCAATACAATGCCCGCTCCCTCCGATTTGTGATTGGTTGCTATGGTGATGACGTCAATAACCGGAACCGAAGGGAGGCCCGCAAGTTTCCCAACAGTAAGGAAGGAGATGTGCAGTTTGAAAATGTAGAGAGCTGCAACCTGACCTGACTCCAGGACTGCCAGTCTTGATCCATGCCTCGTCGTGCCCAGGGCAACCGTACCCAAAGGAGAACCGTTCTAGGGTGAGGTCTCTAGCATCAGGGAACGAAGGACGATGTGAAGATTTAGGGCTGCTGGTCTGCCTCCCCAGCTGCGACCTGGGGCCCTCCCAGGAACCTGCCTAGATTTCCGTCTGAAGGAAAGAAAATACGGCTCGATTGGGTTTCGCGGTGTCCTGGAACTTTTCACGTTTTACATTTACTTCTTGCCAAAATAACTTTTGTACAGACTGTGAGCCAAAATGAAAGTATGAATCTCCAGGGGATGTTGATTAAATCCCTCAGCAACACCAAGGTTCATTTTATCTATAATTATGGCTCCTACGGATCCGTACAGTAAAGCTCATTTGTTACCCGCCCTCCCCTCCTTTAGAAAAATAATTAAAACTGCCTAATTTTTAAGATGGCGGAATTTAATAAAGTAATTCAATTGATTTCTGTAATTGGTCTAAATTACTATTTTACACCCAATTAAACGAAAATATTTGGCAAGAGCTTATAGATTCATAACATATCTGAAATTGAGTAACCCTGAACAAAATACTTTATATGGTGTGTAGGAAGACCATATACATTCTTTCAAATATCTGAAGAATTTATGTTTTGCAAAATGCAAATAAATTTTACTAAATCAGCCATTAAAAAATAAAACTAGGAGGACGTCTTATCATTGTGACTTTGCGAAAACCTTTTCCCAGGCTCTTCCACTTTCTCACACTGAAAGGTTAGTTCTCCCCTGGACTCAGCCCTGAAAAATCTTTTCCTACTCTTTGCACTCTCCTAGTGGCATCATAACCATGCTGTTTAACTTCAACCATCCCTCCAAACACATCAGTGACTTCCATTTTTATACTCTCAGCCTAACACATCTCTTAAATTCCAGACCTGAATTTCCACTACCTCTTGGATATTTCCAAGTATATCTAGCTTAGTTCATGGTGTTTAGTGGTTGCTGAATAAAGATAATGAATAATTACTGTACCAGAGGCATCACATTTTAGCAGAAGCAAAAATCAATTATTATTTTTCATATGTCTTTCAGGTATCTTCAGAAACTTTTTTTTTTTACTTCTTTACCGTCCATTAGTTTGCAAAGCAAGAAATCTGAGTCACCCCTGACTCCTACCTCCCACAGTCAATATCAGTAAATCCTGTCATTTTCCTTTTCTAAGTTATCTCTCAAATAATCTATCTCTTCTTAGCCATCTTCACCATCTTCATCTGACTTATTTTAGGTGGTAATAACGGTCTGTTGACTTGTTTTGTCTCTTGCTCTCTAATTTATTTGCCACGGTGCTTCAGAGTGTTCTGAAACAGAAATTCAATCCTGTTAGCACCCTGCTTACATATTCTCAATCTGGCATATGAAACCCTGTACAAATAAGGTTCTGAAGGATACCTTAAAGATACCCAGAGGATAATGAGTTATGTTTTTAACCTCACTTCCTGCCTCTCACCTTAATTCAATCCACATTTTAGTGCAGTTTTTTTCGGTTGAACCCCTTTAAGAGCTGAGAGGCATGGAACCGTAAAGGTTGGGGCTTGGTCACAGACTGATTGTTAGAGGGGTTTCAGCTTGAAATGGACTTCTGCAACTGAGATATGTTTGCTTCATACAAAGAATTCATGAGGTTTTAGCATTCTGCTCCACAATGTGTTCATGCTTGCTTTTGTTTTTTAATATGCCTAAAATTCTTATTCACTTACATTTCAATAAACTGGGAAAAGTGCCCCAAATCACTATTAACTAAAATGGACATAAGATTGAATAAACTCAAAGAAGCCCTGTGCAGTTGTGACATGCTCACCCTGGGAGTTTCCACAGCTCCTGGCATACCGCTGCACAGGCCCGGCAGTCTGTGTGTCCCAGGATGAGAGGCAGAGCTCTGGTTATACAGAGCCCTGGACTGCTCCCTAAATACGCCTTGCCCTTTAATAACTGTGCATCCATTTCTACCTCTACTCAACCTCTCATGCCTTCTTTCATCTGCATTATTCAGTAAACTATTTTTCAAGACCAACTTAAATACCATATTCCCTGAAAGACACCCAGACACCCAACAGAATTAGTCACTGCTTCTTCTGTTTTTTCTTTATAGCAACTATTACATTGTGTGGCAATGGCTTGTTTGTATGGATATCTTCCCCCGTTAGACTTTAGGGCTGGGACGGTGTCTTATTCCATTATATTGCTGTTGTTTAGCACAATATCTGACATGGGTATTTAATATATGTTGAATCATTTAATTGATTATTCTTGAGATGAAATCTAGATAAAGCTCTCTAACAAAAGTTTCTTTGTATTCTTCCAAAGAGTTTTATTTTCTTAAAAAAATTCATACTTCATTGCAGTCAGATTTAAGGAAGTAAATATTATAACCTTGTGATTTGGATGACACATCAAGCCTTTGTGTCATCTTTACAGACATCCCAAAGGGATGCTCATTTGGAGGAACGAGTCATAGATCCCAATACCAAGAAGGCTAGAAATCAAATGGAAAATGTTTAGTAATTTCTTCATGTTACAAATTATAAATGAATGTTCTTTCATGGGTGTGGTCCCCATGGTGACTAGTGAACACTTCTATTCTCTCCCAGGGGATGCTGAGTGAAATTTGCTGGCAATTTGAAGATATTTAAAAATTAGTTTAATTAGTTGCTTCCCTGGTGGCTCAGATGGTAAAGAAGCTGCCTGCAATGCAGAAGACCCAGATTCGATCTCTGGGTTGGGAAGATCACTTGGAGAAGGAAATGGCAACCCACTCCAGTATTCTTGCCTGGAGAATCTCATGGATAGAGGAGTCTGGAGGGCTACAGTTCATGGAAACATAAAGAGTCAGACATGACTGAGTGACTAAACTTATTAGTTGAGTGACAATGTAATGAGTCAAGAAGCTGTTACTAAAGATACTTCTCTGATGGTTTAAGGACATCTTGATAACTTCAGATTGGGTTTACAGAGGGTATTCCCTTGGTGGCTCAGACAGTAAAGAATCCCCCCACAGTGCGGGAGATCCAGGTTCGATCCCTGGGGGGAAGAACCCCTGGAGAAAGGAGTGGCAACCCACTCCAGTATTCTTGCCTGGAAAATGTCATGGACAGAGGAGCCTGGCAGGCTACAGTCCATGGGGTCTCAAAAAGTCAGACACGACTAAGTGAATAACAGTTTCACTTTCACTTTGACAAGTTAGATATGAGTTAAGTTATTGTTACTTTAGGGCTTGATTTCCTCACCCCTTTTCAGAATTTTGCTTAAGAGTTAATTCAGCAACTAGAGCTTGAATACCCTTAATAGGAGTCATTACACGTTTTGTTGGGCTTCCGTGGTGGTTCAGATGGTAAAGAATCCACCTGCAATGCGGGACACTCAGGTTCCATCCCTGGGTCAGGAAAATCCTCTGGAGATGGGAATGGCTATCCGCTCCAGTATTCCGTCTGTCTGCATCAGTATGCATGGGAGAGAGAAAGAGTGGGAGAGAAGGAAGTGTCTCTATTTGAGCCCCAAGTTGCTGGGATTCTGACACGTTTGCACAGTGCTTGGGAAAACTATCATAATCTACTACCTGAGGAACTGAGGAGTATCCCAGAAGAGTACTCAGATTCAGAAAAGAGAAAAGACCAAAAAAAAAAAAAAAAAATCTGGCCTGGGAACAAAGCTTTATCTATTGGGGAGAAGACCAATTGTGGCAATTCTAGGAGGAAAAAATGAACTGAAACTTCTATAAGAAATGAGAATATATACAACACTAAAGTGAGATGACGAGCTTTCTTATGACTTCTGCACAGAATGGCTTGAGTCTAATGGTGACTAAAGAGAGCACAACCCTCGCTCCCATCAAAACTGTTGGTACGAATAAAAATAAATGGAAAAAAAAAAGACTGTTGGTACTTCCCACAAAGGAAGGTGGAGGCCTGTGGACTGTCTGTAGGCTGTGGACAGCCTGTGTCTCCAGAGGGACCAATGCAGGAGTTGAGGAGGAGAACACAGAGCCATTGGTAGCAAAATGGACTTACTTGTGAGTATAGGTGAGGCTCCACTCTTTACACCAGAAACAGTTGGTGAGTGAGAGAGTTGTACAGAGGTGATAGTCCTACAGTATCAACAGGCATCAGGAACCAATTCTACATGTATACTTATTAATGCTATCAAGGTACTTTAAATTTTACTTTTTTAAATGGATCATTCAAATAATACATTAAATAAAGCTAAAAAATTATGTTAGAGCCTGAATTTGTCACTTTCTGGATGAATGACCTCAGATAAGCTGTTGAACTTCCTCTAACTCAGTTTTACTTCTGCAAAATCTGGGATAAAAATGCTTTCCTCGGAGCCAAGTCACATAAAGAGTGAGAACGCCCACACTGCTGCTGAAAATGACTTTCTTCAAAAAAGATAACTCTTCACAGTGTGAATTGGAAATAGGCAGTCAGTTAGTTCAGGTTTCCACAGGGGACTTCTTACATACCAGGAGAGAGATAAAATTGATTCTTCTCTCAACCAAGTAGCTTCAGATTTGAAACAAAATCATGTTAATATTTTTGCCATATGAGGGTACGAATCACAAAGTTTTTTAAAAAAGGGTAAAGTTCCCATTTCTGAGTTTAGCCAGTTTTCATATTTAAATTTTGAACAGTTTGGTATGTCCCCAGTAGAAACCTATTCAGAAGCAACTAGTTTAGAAAATTGTGTTTAATATATATTTTTTCAGTTTAAAGAAACTATATACATGTTTATTAGCAGAAATCAGTTTTTCCCTATTCCCACTAGATATATAGTAAAAATAAAATTTTAAAGAATATTAGTATAAAGGGATACCAGATTACTACCCTGTCCAGATTACCCACAGATCTTAATCTGTCCCTTCCTCATAGCATTGCCATTAAAAAGGCCAACATAGCGCCTCAAATGTGGCATATGCTCAAAACCACCACAATATTGTAAAGTAATTAGCTTCCAATTAAAATTAAAGAAAATCATATACAATATAAAATTTGAAAAAAACATGGTATATACTCAGTGGTGATTGTTGAATCAAAATTAATTTGAAACTCTGTTCAGTGTCTGTTCAGACAGTTGAAGGTAGATGTGAATATTCAACTCTCTACTAGACATTTCCATTTGGATGTCTAATACAGGGTTATCCAAAGTGTGACCCTCAGATCACAATCAGTCGGGAAATGTTTGTTACCAGTCTGGGAAATATTTGTTAACAATCTACAACAAAAGAAGTACTGAAATCGAAGTTGCCTAAAAGCCTTCTAGCATTTTGATAGAGTTACTGCTTTTTATCACATATGAAAAAAAAAAATTGGTTTGTACTCTAAATGTCTTTATTCCATTTTCTAGGAATATATTTGTATTGTATTTCACAGAAATATCAGTCTGTGAGAGAAATGGAAACAAAACCAAGTCACGTTGCCTCCAACAGATAGTTTGAAAAGCAAAACAGAAAAAGAGACACAGATGTACAGAACAGACTTTTGGACTCTGTGGGAGAAGGTGAGGGTGGGATGTTTCGAGAGAACAGCATCAAAATATGTATATTATCTAGGGTGAAACAGATCATCAGCCCAGTTTGGATGCATGAGACAAGTGCTCGGGGCTGGTGCACTGGGAAGACCCAGAGGGATCGGGTGGAGAGGGAGGTGGGAGGGGGGATCGGGATGGGGAACACATGTAAATCCATGGCTGATTCATGTCAATGTATGACAAAAACCACTACAGTATTGTAAAGTAATTAGCCTCCAACTAATAAAAATAAATGAAAAAAATAAAAAAGAAAGAAAAGCACTTAACTGACATCTCAAACACAAGTTCAAAACTGAACTCCTGATTCTCTGCTGAACTAATGAACTACCTGCTCATCCTGCAGTCTTCACCTCAAGTGATGGCCACTCCATCTTTATAGTTATTTAGGCAAAGATCCAAGAGTCATCCTCTGAGGCCTCTGCTTCCAACCTTCACCCTTTTGGGATGTATTTTCGACATGGCAATCAGAGGGATGCACTTGTAAAACACAGGTCATATCATACCAGTCATCAATTCAAATCTCTCCAAAGGCTCTCATTTCACTCTGTGTAAAAGCCGAAGTACAAAGTTCCCACAATGACCTACAAGGTCCAGCTTAACCTGGCCCCTGTTACTAGTCTCATTTCCTACCGTTCTTCCCTGTGGCTCATGCCTCTGCAGACACACTGGCCTCCTTAGGGTTACTCAAACATACCAGGCATGGTCCTGCTCTGCACTAGCTGTTCCCTCTGACCGGAACACTTAAACCAGATCTCCTTCATGTTTTTGCCAAAATGCTAACTTCTCAATTAGGCCTGGTGGTGGTTTAGTCGCTAAGTTGTGTCCGACTCTATCGACCCCATGGACTGTAGCCTGCCAGGCTTCTCTGTCCATGAGACTCTCCAGGCAAGAATACTGGAGTGGGTTGCCATATCCTTCTCCATCAATTGGGCCTACCCCCGCCATATTTAAAACGGCAACTTATCAATACTCTTCCCTCCCCATTCTCTGCCTGATTTTTTTCTGACAATATTTATCACCTTCTAAAACACTCTATGGGCTTCCCAGGTGGTGCTAGTAGTAAGGAATCTGTGTGTCAGTGCAGGAGACAAAGACACAAGTTCGATCCCTGGGTCGAGAAGATCCCCTGGAGGAGTGCATGGCAACCCACTCCAGTATTCTTTCCTGGAGAATCCCATGGACAGAGGAGCCTGCCAGGCTACAGTCCATAGGGTTGTAAAGAGTCGGATACTACTCAAGTGACTGAGCACACATGCACTCAAGACACTCTATAAATTCCTTATTATACTTGTTGCCTCTCTTTGCCACTGAATTGTGAACTCTATAAGGGCCGAAGATTTTGTCTGTTTTACTGCTGCATCCCCAGTGCTGGAATCTGTTTGTCATATAGAAGGTACACCATCTAATGTTCATTAAATGATCTGGAACAACCACTTTGGGGAGTTATCTGGCAGTATCTAGTAAAACTGAAAATGTATATATCCTATAATCCAGCAATTCCACTCCTGGATATTTACCCTAGAGGAATTCTTACACGTGAGGAAATGGTTCATGAATGTTCACTGTAAAATTTTTGTAATGGTAAAAGATGGAAATAACCTAAATGTCCATTAGTAGGGAAATGGATAGAATGCTATGGTACAGTTAATAAATTGCCATAAAACTGCTAAAATAAATAAACTTGCATACATCTAACTCAGAGCCAAAATGGTGAGGTGAATGTTCAAGACTTATGTACAGAACAATGCCATTATTGATAAAAACATGCAGAAGCTATTTCTGTTTATTATGGGCACATGTATGTGAGAAAAAATATTACTCAAGTGAACTACTGAGATGATTCATACCCATTCATGACAGAAAAGTTCCATTTTTGGAGGGATTGTTAATTTTACAATGTTTTATTTCTCATTAGATAAAAAGACTGGAAATGAAATGTAAAATCTGTTGCATTTGAGGTTGTGAATATTGAGATTAATGTGTTTTGTTGTACTTTTCTGTATTTAAATTTTTCTCAATTAAAAAAATTTATCTTCTAGACTGTAAGATCTTTAAGAGCTGGAACTATGATTTATTCATAATCCTATCCATAGTACCTAATACTCTTACTAGAATTTAGAATTCTCAAGATATACTTGAATATATATGTATTGTATAAATAAACATTTTAATTTAAAAAAGGATAAGGAACTAAGAGGTAAATAAGATGAGTAGTGCAGATAGAAAAGTAGGAAATATTTTGGATGGACTATGCATGACCTGGACTTTCCTGGTGGCTCAGCTGGTAAAGAATCCACCTACAAGGTAGGAGACCTGGGTTGGATCCCTGGATTGGGAAGATCCACTGGAGAAGGGGACAGCTACCCACTCCAGTATTCCGGCCTGGAGAATTCATGGGCCGTACAGTCCATGGGGTTGTAAAGAGTTGGACACGGCTGAGCAACCTCCACTTCACTATGCATGACTTATTACTCATGCTTCCTAAGGCTCTCAGGCTCTCAGCTGACCTAAGTTACTCTGAAACAGACAGGATTTTTGAGAAGAAGATAAAGTTGAGAAAAAAGCTCTTTTCCATGTGTCAGTTACCAAGAAGGCTATAGGGGATTCACTGGTTATTGCAGTAGTGTTTCCAAATTCCCCAAAGAAATCAATCTTTGAGATTCAGACATAACAAGAGCAAAAACCAACTCCTGAAATAATAACCTATTTTATATTTTTCATAACCATTTTTCACTTGTTTTTAAAATATAATGGTAACTATGATAATAAGCAACTATTTTACTGTGATAGGGTTATACTAAAAGTTCCAGAGATTTCCTTCTGTTTAAAAAAAAAATAAACAAGATGGTATATTTCAGCTGTATGCTACTTGTTATAGATATTTCATAATAAAATCATTAAAAGAGGTAAGCATTAATGCAAAATAAATTCTTAATAAAAATAATTTTCATAGATAAAAGGTAAAAAATTTAATATTTAAAAACTTAGTCTTCAAATTAAAACACATGAACATTAATTGCCTATCCAATAGATTTGATCTTTGTTTTGTGACAAATGTTCCAGGTGAGAGAAAATTCCTCTTATTCTGTGTTTGATGTTGGTTCAGAGATTAAAAGTGCTTCCAAAAGTATTATCAGATTGGGCATTAGAGTATCTGTTGCTTTTTATAAGCTCAATTACTTTGTTCACTATGAAAATATTTGGTCTGTTTTACAAAGAACTGTATCTTTTAGTGAATATTCAAACTCTGAAAAATGCAGCAAACACGATTAGATAATATTCAAACCATGTAACACTGGGATTTCCTAGCAAGAGCAATAGTATTACATATAAATATGTTGAAATCACCAATTTATGAAGTTATTTTGCTTGCAAAATGTTCTTTCTCGAAATACCATCCACTGGATTAGCACATTTTTGTATTTTATATATATAAACTACTAATTAGATACATATATATTAAACATTAATTATATAATATATATATTAAGCATATTACTATTTACGTTATTTGTAAGAATTGCTCAACAGCAAAGCCAGGAATACAGTTTAAAATATGACAACAGTTACAAGCAAGACAGACTGCTCAGATATTAACCTTTCTAATATGCTTCTGACGTGCTTCCAGAAATGTTGACCTTAATTTTTGACTCTGTATGTAAATATTTCCTGTCTTCTTGTAGACTTGACGTCAGTACTGTTCCTGCTGGCTCGGCAGTAAAGAATGAGCCTGTCAATGCAAGAGATGCTGGTTTGGTCCCTAGGTAGAGAAGATCCCCTGAAGGAAACGGCAAATGTGCCCATATTCTTGCCTGGGAAATCCCACTGGCAGAGGAGCCTGGAGGGCTAAGGTTCACGTGGTCACAAGAGTCAGACACCTCTTAAGAGACTAAACCACCCATCAGTATATATTGTATTGTATATATTGCTGTGAGCCAATAATATCACTATGTTGATTGCAAAAGCTTAATTTTCCCCTTTACATCGTTTTAGCACCTTTGTTAAAAATCAGTTGACTATATGCATAGGAATCTGTTTCTGGAATCGATAGTCTGTTCCATTCTGTTTTATTTTTACATGTCTTTTTTCATAAACTCCAAACTGTCATGCTCATAGAGCTTTATAATAAGTCTTGAAACCAGGTAAGGCAAGTCTTCCAATTTTGCCCTTATTTTAATATATTGCTTTGGCTATTCTAGGTTCTTTGTATTTCCACTGAATTTTAGAAATAGCCTGTCAGTTTGTATAAAATTTTGATTGAGATTGGATTGAATCTATCAATGAACTTGGTGAGAACTGACATCTTAATAATACTGAGTCTTGCAATCTGTGAACATAGTTGATTTTTTCACTAATTTAGATTTTTCAAAAATAAAAATTTAAAAAGGATTAACATTTGCAAGTATATAAAATAGGCCAGGCACAGTACGGGTGCTTTGTATGCATCCAATTAATTAAAATTCATTATTCCTTTTAGTAGGCAAATTATACTTGGAAGGAAATGGGAAGGTGGAGAGCTTAAGCAATTCTCTGAGGCCAGGCAGTAGGTGGTTTAGAAGGGAACTTGGACCCCTAGGTGCCTGACACCATGGGCTTCCCTAGTGGCTCAGCTGGTAAAGAATGTGCCTGCAATGTAGGGCACCCCACTGTAAGGCGAGTGCGGAGAAAAATAGAACAAGCCCAGGAGTCAGGCAAAGAAAAGGAAATTTATTAAAGAGAATGAAAGGGAGAATGGTCCTTGAGAAGAACCAGCAGCCCACCCTTCTGATGGATCCCTCTTAAACCCCGTAGATGGGAAATCGGGTCCCCTGCAGTGGGGTGGTTAGTTTAGCCTGCAACTGGAGTCTGGCCATCATGTAGTCTCGAGAGAGCTTCAAGTGTCCCATGGTAGGGTGGTCGCATAATGTTGAGAAAGTAAGTGCCAGAAGCAAAAACAGGATGCTGCTTAAGCAATGTGGTCAGTTTCACCCGTCACTGTGACTTTATCTTTTGTTTGTGAGGTAGCACAATGAGCCATTTTAACAATGGGCCCCCATGCAGACCCTATCACCAGGTTTGATCCTTTTGGTGGGAAGATCCCCTGGAGAAGGAAATAGCTACCCAGTCCAGTGTTCTTGCCTGGAGAATTCCATGGACAGGGGACCCTGGCAGGCTACAGTCCATGGGGTTGCGGAGAGTCAGACATGACTTAGTAACTTTCTTTATTTCATCTACCTGACACCAAAGCCTGGCTTTTTCTATTCACCAGCCTACTTAATTCAGCTCTAACTAGGACTAGCACTTAGGCCTGCAAAACCCTCTAAAGTTCAGATTGCTCCTGAACAATCAAGCATTTCAAACTCCCACCATCACTGTTATGGTGGAGATAGTGCAAAATGTGGAGGCATAGGGGCATAAGAGATTAAATTACATCTTCCAAATTGCACTTGAGGATTGAATGTGCCAATTATACCCTTGTGACTACCTTGTTCATAGCAATTGGAATTTGAGTTCACGAACAGCATAAAATTCTTGTACCCCATTGCAAGAAAAGATATTCCCATTTATAAACTAGCTATGCAAATTATTCTGGTTTAGGATTGGAAAAGTTTTTGTAAAATATCTAAAAGCTCTTGATATGATTTGAGGAACGACCTGTTATGGAAATTCAGTGACCTTAATAAACTAGCTCAAAGCCAAAAAAAGAAAGAAATCAATGAAAACAAATCCAAATTGGTGTCATTAAAAGTAATCTAAGTTCCTAATTCATTTTTCCTGATGAGTTTAATGAAAAAAAAAAAAAAAAGAATTCATGAAGAAAAAGGTTATGGTTGGAGATCTATTCTCAAAAAATTGTCCATGACACATTAAAGTGTCCACCCAGATACTTATAGGGACCATTGCAATGGGATTTTACAGTGGAGGGAGAAATGGAACTCAGCTCCTAATACAGCATGGGCAAGTGGAAATTTTCAGGGTTGCGGGTCAGTGGATGGAAAATTACTAAGAGAAAATAGGGCTAAGGGGAATTCTGGCGAAATTAACCTAACAGGATTCTTATTGAAAAAGAGCCAGGACAATCAGACATCACCTGGGGAAGGGTGGAAGATGAGGAACTTGATCCTATATTGAGGATCATCAGATACTGGGGCGGGGTGTTCCTAGTTAAACTGACTTAGTAAAGTTCTTGCTAAAACTGGATTTTACAAGGAAGTGCACAGATGAGCCTAGGAGAAGGTTTCAGGAACCTGACTGAAGTCTGGCCAAACAAAGAATCTTCACTTCAAGTATTTCCAGTCACATTTTTTTAAAGAGCTTTTCAGGGCTCTTTCAGACGCGACATCCGGTTTAGAAGAGCCTAGTCAACATCCAATAATTTCATAGCAATTCTCCCAAACTGAAAGGGTACAAGGCTTAAGTTTGAAAGATCTTCCCCTTCCCGGTTAGTCTACAAAAATTAGAATAGAAGGCTGCTAGAGAGGACTGGGTACTCATATGCCTCCAGGCATTTGACATCGGGCCTGGCTCTTTTACGCACCCACCCTTCCCCGCAGCCCCAAGTAGAGAGAGGAAGCCAGGAGCCCACGCCCTCGCACCCGGGCAGCGCAACTCTGGAGCAACCTGAGAAACCCGAGGAGGGCGGAGAGGATCGTTTACGCAGACGGGGAGGGGCGCGAATGGAGTGAGGCGGATAGCCCCGGGCTAGTTCAGACGGCCTCCTGCGCCCCAGGTCCAGAAAGACCGCTGCAGAAAGGGGCGTGGGAGGGAGGGGAGCTGCGGAGGAGGGTCACGGGTTCACTCGGCCGGCGGAGGGAGGATGCCACCGCTGCTGGGCTCACGTCGAACCCCGGGCTGAGCTGGACTTTAGAGGCTTCTAGAGCCGGCTCACCTGCCGCGGCCCCGGCCGCGAAGTAGGTCCCCCACCGGCCCTCTCTGGCGCCCCGCTTCCCGCGCCGCGGCCGCAGGTGAGCCGAGCCCAGCCGCACCCGGAGGCATCAGGTGTCGTGGGAACGGCGCCCGCGGCGCGAAGGGAGAGCCCGCCCCGTCTCCAGCCATCCGTGATACCCGGCGGGAGGGTCGGGTCCGACGGCGGCGCCATGGAGGGGACACAGGGGGGAGCGGGGTGCGAGCTGCAGCGGTTCGGCCCCCCGGCTGCTCAGCAGCCCGCACAAGGTCAGTGGCGCCCCCGCAGTTGCGGGGACTCGGGCTGCGGCGCGCCGCCACCGGGAGGCCGGCCTCACCCGCGAGGCCTGGGAAGGGGGCGGCCTTCCGCGTGGTGCTCGGGGCTCGGTGGCGGTCTGCTGGTGGCACAGCCAACCTCTCCGGACTCGGAGTGCTGTTTTATTAGAAGGAATGGGGAGGGTGTACTTGGGACCAAAGCCGGCGTCCCCGCGCGGGGAGAAAGCAGTCTCCAGTCGGTCGTGAAAGGAACTCGCGTCCTTGTCATCAACTGCGAGGCTGTTACTATTTACACGTATTCTTCGGCTTTAACTTTCTGCAGTTCACTACAATTAAGCCTCTCCTCGCCCTGAATAAAGAACCTCAGGGTATTCGTTTGTAGATTGTAAGAGCAAACCCAGCATCGCGGATCGACTCTCCTGACCCACGTCTCCACGGACCCTGCATCCTGCGCGGCACCCGGGTGGGTGTGCAGGGTTTGGGGCGACTCGCCCTCAGCGGCGAGGGGTTCGGACAGTCTCCGTTTTTAAAAAGTGCGCCTTCAGACGGGCTTCTGTGACAGTAAAGCGAAGGTTTGCAGCGAGTGGTCAGTCCTTGTGAATGGAACATCTTTTTCGTAAGCTTGGTGCGCGATGTGCTGAGTAAGTTAATTGTGGTTGGCTTCTTTTTCACTTTGTTCCTATGGGTTACTGTTACACGGCGTGTGGCTGGTTTGTTTATAGTTTAATTTTCCCTGTATCAAAAATAGAAAGGGCTGAATGTGAGCTCTAGTCTGTCATTCACTAACAGAGGCTGTATTATCAACAGTTCCATTATTTTGTTACTGTTCATGTGCGAATTTCCATGAACTGGCATGAATCAGCTTCCTTATAAATCCCATAGATAGTGTCTTTAAATGCTGATGAAAATATTAATATACCCTTTTGAAGAAGGAAATAAAATGTTCTCGAGTGAAAATCCTAAGGGATTATCTTTTTTCTCTCCCTATGTCTTCATGGAGTTACTGTACTCAGACTTTGACAGGCATTTAAACACACACAGCAACCATACTTTAATGAATTCTGTCATAATTACTTCACTCTGAAAGTCGAGTGTGTTAGTACACTTTGACTCTTCCCCACATCCCAATCTCTGAGTAGAATTTTCGGTAAAAAAATATCACACAGAATCAGCCTTTCTATTCTGTAAAAAAGAACAATACTGTCTGTAGTGTTTTGTGGTGTTTTATTTTGAAGAAGTTTCCATAATATGAAGATTAGTCTGAGGGACAGTCCAGGATAGGTTCCAGTTTACAAAGTGACTTCTTTATCACTTTGGATAAGCTGACTATGAAGACAGTAAAATCAACCCTATCCCTTTCAAAGGGACAAACAAAAAATGTTATGAAGTGCTTTGAAAAGTAAAATGTACTATATAAATATAAAGGCCCTCCATAAAAAGCTAATGCAAGTGATGTTGCTGATTGGGATTTGGACTTAAATTGAGATTCTGAGTTCTTTGCAGACCTCCTTTGTAAGTCCCCTGAAGCTCACACTGCCTCTTAAGAATTTTGTTCGCTGTTTAGGAAGCTGCTATGTCTGCTGGGGCTGTAGGGAAAGTAAGGCTGATGGTTTAGTGCTAGACCCTATGCAAGGGCTTTATTTTCATTTTCTCACTAGAAACACATGAAGTTGTAGATATTCTTATTTCTATTTTGCAGAAGAGAAAACTGAGGCTCAGACAGGCTGAGTGACTTGTATAAGGTCACAGAAGTGTCTCAATGTAGAACCAGGATTAGAAACAAAACAGGATCTTTGTTCTCTACATCACATTTTGTACCTTTAACTCAATGGCTTAAAAATTTTTTTTTCATACAATCTGATAAAACTGTATCTCCCCAGGAAAATTGCCCATATCCATATATATACAAAATTTTGCACATAATTTCAGAGTCCAGCCTGCTTTCTGAAACCTTTCCAGTGCTTTCAGGACACCCTACTCTGTCTGTTACTGATTGAGGCAAAAAGCATATACATACTATATATTGGTATTATAATCTTCTATTAACAGCAGCCCTTTGAACTTGGTAGTTTTCAATTGCGTAAAAATTCATTCAGTGACTGAAATAAAAAGAAAAATGACTTGCTATATTCTAATTGATTCTGTAAACACCAAATGCAGTTTATTTTGTTTATAGTTGTAATCACATTCTTTTTATTTTTTAAATTAAAAAAAATTTGTTTTATATTATAGTTGACTTAAAATGTTGTGTTAGTTCCGGGTGCACAGCAAATTGATTGTCGTACATATACATGTATCTATTGTTGTTTCAGATTCTTTTCTCATCTACATTATTACAGAATATTGAGTGGAGTTGCCTGTGCTACACAGGAGGTCCTTGTTGATTATTTTATTTATAGCAGTGTATATACATGTTGGGGCTTCCCTGGTAGCTCAGTGGTAAAAGAATCTGCCTGCGATGCAGGGGACTTCGGTTTGACTCCTGAGTTGGGGAGATCCCCTGGAGGAGGAAATGGCAACCTACTCCAGTGCTGTTGCCTGGGAGAATTCCATGGAAGGAGGAGCCTGGTGGGCTCCAGTCCATAGGGTCGCACAGAGTAGAACAAAGTGATTAAGCGGCTGCAGCAGGGGCAGTGTGTGTACGTTAATCCCAACCTCCTAATTTAACTCTTCTCACCTTTCCCCTTTGGTAACCATAAGTTTGTCTTCTGTGACTGGAAGTCTGTTTCTGCTTTGTAAATAAGTTCATTGTATGACTTTTTTCCCCCCTTAGATTCCACATCTAAACGATATCACATGATATTTGTCTTTCTCTGATGTTATTTAGCATGATCATCTGTGGGTCCATCCATGTTGCTGCAAATGGAATAATTTCTTTTTTATGACTGAGTAATATTCCATATATGTATTCATGCCACATCTTCTTTACCTGTTAATATGTTGATGGATGTTTAGGTTGCTTCTATGTCTTGGGTATTGTAAACAGCACTGCAGTGAACATTGGGGTGCATGTATCCATTCTAACCATGGTTTTCTCCAGATATATGCCCTGTACTTGGATTGCTGGATCATATGGTAGCTCTGTTTTTAGTTTTTTAAGGTACCTCCATACTGTTCTCCATAGTGACTGTGCCAAATCACATTCTCTTCTGTAGTGTAGAAGGATTCTTTTTCTTCACACCCAGCATTTATGTTTGTAGATTTTTTGATGATGGCCATTCTGACTGGTGTGAGGTAACATTTTCATTGTAGTTTTTTTTTTTTTAATTGGAGGATAATTGCTTTACAGTGTTGTGTTGGTTTCTGCCGTACAACAACATGAATCAGTCATAAGTATGCATATATCCCCTCCCTCTTAAGCCGCCCTCTCAATCCCCATAATCCCACCCCTCTAGATTGTCACACGGCACTGGGCTGAGCTCCTTGTGTTATATAGCGGCTTCCCACTAGCTATGCATTTTACACATGATAGTGTATATATTTCTCAGTTCATCCCACTCTCTCTTTACCCCACTCTATCCACAAGTCTGTTCTGTATGTCTGCATCTTTATTTCTGCCCTGCAAATAGGTTTATCAGTACCATTTTTCTGAATTTAATATATATGTATTAATATGCAATATTTGTTTTCTCTTTCTGACTTAACTTCACTCTGTATAACAGGCTCTAGGTTTTGTCTGCCCTCAGTTCAACTGACTCAAATCCGTTCCTTTTTTATGGCTGAGTAATATTCCATTGTATATATGTACCACTTCTTTATCCATTCATCTGTCAGTGGACATCTAGATTGCTTCCATGTCTTGGCTGTTATAAATGCAGTGAACTTTGGGGTACATATGTTTTTTGAATTATGGTTTTTTAAGGGTATGTGCCCATTAGTGGGCTTCCCTGGTGGCTCAGTGGTAAAGAACCTTCCCGTCAATGTAGGAGATGCAGGTTCTATCCCCAAGTCGGGAACATTCCTTGGAGAAGGAAATGGCAACCCACTCCAGTATTTTTGTCTGGAAAATCCCATGGACAGAGGAGCCTGACAGGCTGCAGTCCTCGGAGTTGTGAAAGAGTTGGACACAACTTAGTGACTAAAAAACAACATGTTGGGGTTGCTGGGTCATATGGTAGTTTTATTCCTAGTTTTTTAAGGCACCTCTGTACTGTTCTCCATAGTGGCTGTGTCAGTTTACATTCCCATCAACAGTATAGGAGGTTTCACTTTTCTGTACACCCAGCGTTTATTGTTTGTAGATTTTTTGATGATGGCCATTCTGTCTGATGTGGGGTGATACCTCATTGTAGTTTTGATTTGCATTTCTCTAATAATTAGTGATGTTGAGCTTCTTTTCACGTGCCTCTTGACTACCTGTAAGTCTTTGGAGAAATGTCTATCTAGGTCTTTTGCCCATTTTTGATTGGGGTTGTTTGCTTTTTTATATTGAGCCACATAAGCTGCTTCTAAATTTTGGAAACTAATCCCCTGTTAATCACATCGTTTGCAAATACTTTCTCCTATATATTTTTTAATATTTGTCCGTGGGTTGTCTTCTCATTTTGTGGTTTCCTTTGCTGTGCAAAAGCTTTTGAGTTTAATTAGGTGTCACATGTTTATTTTCGTTTTTATTTCCGTTACTCTCGGAGACAGATCAAAAAGCAAAACTGCGGCGATTTATGTCCAAGAGTATTCTGCCTGTGTTTTCCTCTAAGAGTTTAATAGTATCCAGTATTACCTTTGGGCTTTCCTGGTGGCTCAAAGGTTAAAGTGTCTGCCCGCTATGTGGGAGACCCGGGTTCAATCCCTGGGTCAGGAAGATCCCCTGGAGAAGGAAATGGCAACCCACGCCAGTATTCTTGCCTGGAGAATCCCATGGAGGGAGGAGCCTGGTAGGCTATAGGGAGGAGCCTGGTAGGCTACAGTCCACCGGTCACAAAGAGTCGGACACGACTGAGCGACTTCACTTTCAGTCTTACCTTTAGGTTTTTAATCCATTTTGAGTTAATTTTTGTATGTGTTAAGGAATGTTCTAATTTCATTCTTTTACAGGTATCTATCCAGTTTTCCCAGCACCGCTTATTAAAGAGACTTCTCCATTGGGTATTCTTGCCTCCTTTGTGGTAGATTAATTGACCATAGGGTTTACTTCTCGGCTTTCTGTCCTGTTCCTTGATCTTTGAAGGTGCAGTTTAGAACAGTGGTGCTCATTTGAAAGCAGATCTTTTCTTTGGACTCCATCAACTATCCTGCAAAAACAAAGAACATAGATGTTGCCTTTACTTACAGTTTTGTTTTGTTTTTTTCCTCCTAGAGATGGCAAATGCTGAGGCTGCTGTAAGTAACTGCAGCTCTCATGAAGAGGAAAATCGCTGCACTTTTAACCAGCATACATCTCCCTCTGAGGAACTTCTATTAGAAGACCAGATGAGACGAAAACTCAAATTTTTTTTCATGAATCCTTGTGAGAAGTTCTGGGCTCGAGGTAGAAAACCCTGGAAACTTGCCATACAGATTCTAAAAATTGCAATGGTGACTATACAGGTAGGCACCTCAGATCATGAGTTTATCAAAGTCTTCTTTTACTAACAAAGATGACTATGTGTTTTGTTTTGTTTTTAGATAACTTTTTAACTATATGCCTCATAACAATAAATTAGGATATATACAATCTTAAACCCTTCCTCTTCCATATTTGTGAAAGAAGACATTTTTTCCCCCCAACTTGTTTCTTTTTTTTTTTTTTTGACCCCCCCTGCCCCCGCCGTTTCTTTTCATCTTTCATTAAATTGTGATTTTACTCACATAGTGTAACTAGATTTCAGGAAAAAAAAATTTTAATATTTTGCTTTCAGTCAAGAAATTTAGCTGAAGGTTTCTAAACCAACTTTGGAAGCTAGCTATTGCCCAATTAGATAATTCTTTTTTTTCCTAGTTAGTTGCCTGAAAATTTCTCTCTCTCCATAATTATTTGGATTCTCATATCCCTGTGATCATGTGAGCCCTGAAGTGGAAGAATGTGGAGCTGATTAAAAGAAGTAACATAGGTAGTGAAATATGAGACTTCATTTTAGGAGATGTTGAATCTCATTTCCTTGGCTTCTCTTAACATTTTGGGAGGAAATTGTGTTTTGTGATTTTTTATATATATTTATGACTTACTCTTGTGAAGGTATGTTCCTGCTAGTGAGAGTAATTATCTCTTGTTTAAAGCAAAAGAGCAAAAATAAAAGCTCATTTCAATAGAAAAAATAGGTGATTTATTTTTTCTTAACTTGGTGAAAAATGCACATGTAAATAAATGACTGGTATGTAAGGAGAATTTTTTTAACTCTGAAATCACGCATCTTAGCTCATTATTGAGGACAAATTCTTCTCGATTGTGAGAAGCTGGCAATCATATGAAGTTGGTGAAATTCTTTTATTTATTTATTTTTTAATTGGAGGATAATTGCTTTACAATTTTGTGGTGGTTTCTGCCATATAGCAATGCAGATGAACCGTAATTATACATATATCCTCTCCCTCTTAAACCTCCCTCCCTTCTCCCACCCCTCTAGGTCATCAGAGCGCCAGACTGAACTCCCTGTGTTGTATACTTCTCACCAGCTATCTGTTTTACACATGATAGTGTATATATGTTGATGTTACTTTCTCCATTCATTGAAGTTGATGAGATTTTTGCCTAAGTTTTTGATGCTAGATATTGTGTAAAGGAAGCTGACATTTGAGTGATTATCTTGTTCCAAGACATTATTTTTGTTTAATTTCAGCAATACTTCTATTGGATAAATACTGGACTCCTTCAGTTTACAGAATAAGGAGCTGATATTTATAAAGCTTTTTGAATTCCACATGACGAGTACTGACTAGTACAGCCAGTGGCAGAATTAATACTTTAGAGACATGTGCTCTTTCTAATTATCAACATAAAAATGATTGTTTGATTCCCAATATACTTGACAAGTTGGAATTGAAATTCTTAATTTCCAAGTGATAATGTATGTCACAATAGTGAAAGTATTTCTCTATGTTGTTTCTGATAAGTCAGAGGAGAAGCCTCTATCAGTTGAACATAAATATATTCTACTGGTAATGATAAGTACCACTTCTATGTTTACTGTGTTTCAGGCCAAACAGCATCATAGTCAGTTCTTAAATCAGAGGTAGGTAGTGGATCCCCACTATACAGATGAGAACACTGATGTTTAGTGAAGTAAAATAACCTGTTATAGTCAGGAAACTAGAAGAGTAGAACTGAGACTCAAACTCATATTCTATTCTAAGACTTATGTTCTTAATTACTCCTAAATCTTTTAGGGAGCTCCTCTTAACTTTCCTGTGTCTTCTAAGGCAGTTAAGAGGAAAATTGACTAACAGTTTAAGATGTTAAGCCTGTTAGTATTAAGCATATAAAAGGCATTTAGTAATTTTTTTTTATTTAAGTAACTGAGGGTTTTTCCTAACAGACTCTTGAGAGTCCCTTGGACTGCAAGGAGATCCAACCTGTCCATCCTAAAGGAGAGCAGTCCTGGGTGTTCATTGGAAGGACTGATGCTGAAGCTGAAACTCCAATATTTTGGTCACCTCATGCGAAGAGTTGACTCACTGGAAAAGACCCTGATGCTGGGAGGGATTGGGGGCGGAGGAGAAGGGGATGACAGAGGATGAGATGGCTGGATGGCATCACTGACTCAATGGACATGAGTTTGAGTAAACTCCGGGAGTTGGTGATGGACAGGGAGGCCTGGCATGCTGAGATTCATGGGGTCACAAAGAGTTGGACATGACTGAGCGACTGAACTGAGCTGAGTATTTACTTAATCTACATTGGAGCAATCTAGCAAATATTACATAAAGACTTTGAGCAACAGAGGGTGACTTGATGACAGATTTCCTCTTTTCAGAGAAAAGACGGTGGCATTTCTGTTAAGTTGGAGATTTTGTATCTGCAGCAGCAAAAGAAAGATGTTTGTGATGATAGGTAGCTTAGGAAAAGTTTCCCTTTTCCCACTGCCTGACCCAGTCTCTGATTTATAGCAGTTCTTTCTCTGCAGTGCCCCTCCTGTCTGCCCTTAGGTCTCTGAGGTCAGGGACTGTGTCTTCACATTGGATGCTTTAGGACCTGGCTCAGTGCTGGCTTGTGGAGGCACTCATATATTTGCATGAATTGGTAAAAGTATCTTTGGAAATTCTCTGGAGGCTTTTTGATCATCAGCTTCAACAGACGTAAAATCCCTGGACTATCAAGCCATCATCTTCCTAAGATTAAATAGGACACAATTTAAAGAGACTCTTCAGAAATGGAAGTCAAGTTAGGTAAAGAGTGATGATGTGAGGGGACAGGGCATACATCACACGGGTAGGTGAGAGGGAAAAGGACTGGTCTAACTGTCTCTGTTCTTCCCTGATAAGATCCTGCATACTTTGTGTAGCATGATAGTGTAGTTAGAGCTTAGATTTAGTTTGTTAGACTTGGGTTCGAATTTTGACTATACACTTGCTACCGAGTGACCTTTAAAAATTATTTAACTTCTTTGAGTCCTTATGCATCTGTGAATTGGGAGTATTAGGAACTATAATGTGGGATTGGTATGAAGAAAGTACCTGGAATAGTGGATGGAACATAGGTTTTCAGTGTTGTTCCCTTTTCTATGCAAAATATATGTTATCCCCTCACTTTGGGATCTAAGTCAGAGTGTATATTCTAAATTTATAGTGTGTGTGTGTGCACGCACGTGCATCAGAGAGAACAACAGAATTTCATGTAAAACTCTGGGGTCAGTCCTACATGAATATTAAGAATATGTTTAAAAGCTGAAAGTGAAAGTCACTCAGTCATGTCCAACTCTTTGCAAGCCCATGGACTGTATAGTCCATGGAATTCTCTAGGCCGAAATACTGGGGTGGATAGCCTCTCCCTTCTCCAGGGGATCTTCCCAACCCAGGGATCGAACTGGGGTCTCCTGCATTGCAGGTGAATTGTTTACCAACTGAGCTATGAGGGAAGCCCTAAGAATATATGTTAATATACTTTAATTTAGAGATGAGTTGAAAGAATATTTTTATTTTTAGTCTTATTGTCACAGTTTTGGTAACTAGTCCTAGAAATATAGTTTGATTATAAGACTTAAACTTACATATTTCTCAGGTTTTATTGTACACCTGCTTCAAGCCTTCTTGATGTCCTGAAGAATTCATTTTGAAATCTTCTACTTGCCCTTCAAGCTCCTGTACCATCTGACTTCAGTGTTTCTGCTCACATTTTTCCTCACTCTTTTTCTAATTGAATTATGCTGGTGTCCTCAGTGTCCCCTTCAAAGTGCTAAGTTCAACCAGACCCTCTTAGCCTTCTCCAGATGCTCCTCAAATGTCCCCTGCCCAAAGTTATGCACATACTACAGGGTTTCTATTATTCTTTCTTCCCTTAGGGAAACCTTCCAGCTTCCTTAATCAAAGTTATCTTGCTTCTCTGAGCTAAAGAGCTCCTAAAGGACTTCTCAGAGCTCCTAAAGTTTTTATTGGTGGGGACAGGGTCATAAGTGAGAAAGTACATGAAAGTAAATGTTGAAAGTATGCAGTCAGTTTCTTTAGTTTAAAACTAGAAACCCACCTTATCTTTAAGGACAAATTAGTTCCCAACTACCAAAAGTTTAATTTCTATAGAATATATTAAGAATTAATTACATATTGAATCTTGAATAGATGAATTAATCATTTAGTGGAGACCTTTATTTCATTGCTGTTTCACCCTCTTTTTCTTTCTTTTAAGCTGATCTTTTTTGGCTTGAGTAACCAGATGGTGGTAGCTTTCAAGGAGGAGAACACTATAGCATTCAAGCACCTCTTCCTAAAAGGATATATAGACAGAATGGATGACACATATGCAGTGTATACACAAAGAGATGTGTATGATCAGATCGTCTTTGCAGTGAACCAGGTAAGTCAGGCACATGCATTCTTTACTGGGGAGAAAGATTTGACTGGAGAATTGTTAGCAATGTGCAAAATGGAAGCTGACATTCTGGTGTACAAGGGTGAGCATTTTTTAATGAAATTATAAATGTTTTGTATGAAACCATTAATTTTTGTAACTTTGCCAACAAACTTTTACAAAACTCTAAGTTGAGAAGAGCTTGAGAAGAGAGGCAGAAACTTCAAAGACTTAATTAAAAGAGTCAGATCTAGGGCTTGGCATAGGAACCTCAAAGGTTTCAAATTATTAACCATGACCTTGATTGTAAGTAGTCATTAGGTCTTCAGAGTTTATATGTTCAGGGACCCTTAAGAAACAATGAGATTATTAACCTCGCAGAATGTGTAGAGCAACCAAGACCTGAAATTCATTTAAAAAATAAGAAAGGCCTTTATGTCACATAAGGCAATGGTTCTATTGTAACATTGATTAACTGCCTGAGAAAGGAAGCTTGTTTTTCATACATGTGGGTCAAATTTCTACTCTAAGTTTTTTTAATCAATTTGTTTTTGCTACAAACAAACAGTACTTTCTCAAGTCTGAAAATCCCCTATTTTGTAGGAATCTTTGGCAGCTTTCTTGACGTCAGCATTTCCAACCTGAGTTAGTACTGCAGACAACATTTCTGCAGTACTAACTGCAGTATATATAAAAATTATAACTCTTCTTCAAAAATTGTTATAGTGTAATTCAGTTCAGTTCAGTCACTCAATCGTGTCCAACTCTTTGAGACCCTATGAACTGCAGCACGCCAGGCCTCCCTGTCCATCACCAACTCCCGGAGTCCACCCAAACCCATGTCCATCGAGTCGGTGATGCCATCCAACCATCTCATCCTCCGTCGTCTCCTTCTCCTCCTGCCCTCAATCTTTCCCAGCATCAGGGTCTTTTCCAATGAGTCAACTCTTCGCATGAGGTGGCCAAAGTACTGGAGTTTCAGCTTCAACATCAGTCCTTCCAATGAACACCCAGGACTGATCTCCTTTAGGATGGACAGGTTGGATCTCCTTGCAGTCCAAGGGACTCTCAAGAGTCTTCTCCAACACCACAGTTCAAAAGCATCAATTCTTCGGCACTCAGCTTTCTTTATAGTCCAACTCTCACATCTGTACATGACCACTGGAAAAACCATAGCCTTGACCAGACGGACCTTTGTTGGCAATGTAATGTCTCTGCTGTTTAATATGCTGTTTAGATTGGTCATAACTTTCCTTCCAAGGAGTAAGCGTCTTTTAATTTCATGGCTGCAATCACCATCTGCAGTGATTTTGGAGCCCAGAAAAATAAAGTGAGCCACTGTTTCCACTGTTTCCCCATCTCTTTGCTATGAAGTGATGGGACCAGATGCCGTGATCTTAGTTTTCTGAATGTTGAGCTTTAAGCCAACTTTTTCACTCTCCTCTTTCGCTTTCACCAAGAGGCCCTTTAGTTCTTCTTTACTTTCTGTCATAAGGGTGGTGTCATCTGCGTATCTGAGGTTATTGATATTTCTCCCGGCAGTCTTGATTCCACCTTGTGCTTCCTCCAGCCCAGCGTTTCTCATGATGTACCCTGCATATAAGTTAAATAAGCAGGGTGACAATATACAGCCTTGACATACTCCTTTTCCTATTTGAAACCAGTCTGTTGTTCCATGTCCAGTTCTAACTGTTGCTTCCTGACCTGCATCTAACTGTTGCTTCCTTCCTGAGAAACCTTGACAGGTTTCTCAAGAGGCAGGTCAGGTGGTCTGGTATTCCCATCTCTTTCAGAATTTTCCAGTTTATTGTGATCTACACAGTCAAAGGCTTTGGCATAGTCAATAAAACAGAAATAGATGTTTTTCTGGAACTTTCTTCCTTTTTCGATGATCCAGTGGATGTTGGCAATTTGATCTCTGGTTCCTCTGCCTTTTCTAAAACCAGCTTGAACATCTGTAAGTTCACAGTTCACGTATTGCTGAAGCCTGGCTTGGAGAATTTTGAGCATTACTTTACTAGCGTATGAGATGAGTGCAATTGTGAGGTAGTTTGAGCATTATTTGGCATTGCCTTTCTTTGGGATTGGAATGAAAACTGACCTTTTCCAGTCCTGTGGCCACTGCTGAGTTTTCCAACTTTGTTGGCTTATTGAGTGCAGCACTTTCACAACGTCATCTTTCAGGATTTGAAATAGCTCAACTGGAATTCCATCACCTCCACTAGTTTTGTTTGTAGTGATGCTTTCTAAGGCCCACTTGACTTCATATTCCAGGATATCTGGCTCTAGGTGAGTGATCACACCATCGTGATTATCTGGGTCTTGAAGATCTTTTTTGTACAGTTCTTGTGTGTATTCTTGCCACCTCTTCTTAATATCTTCTGCTTCTGTTAGGTCCATACCATTTCTGTCCTTTATTGAGCCCATCTTTGCATAAAATGTTCCCTTGGTATCTCTAATTTTCTTGACGAGATCTCTAGTCATTCCCATTCTGTTGTTTTCCTCTATTTCTTTGCATTGATCGCTGAGGAAGGCTTTCTTATCTCTCCTTGCTGTTCTTTGGAACTCTGCATTCAAATGGGTATATCTTTCCTTTCTCCTTTGCTTTTCACTTCTCTTCTTTTCACAGCTATTTGTAAGGCCTCCTCAGACAGTCGTTTTGCTTTTTTGCATTTTTTTTTTTCTTGGGGATGGTCTTGATCACTGCCTCCTGTACAATGTCAGGAACCTCCATCCATAGTCCATCAGGCACTCTGTCTATCAGATCTAGTCCCTTATATCTATTTCTCACTTCCACTGTATAGTCATAAGGGATTTGATTTAGGTCATACCTGAATGGTCTAGTGGTTTTCCCTACTTTCTTCAATTTCAGTCTGTATTTGGCAATAAGAAGTTCATGATCCGAGCCACAGTTGGCTCCCGGTTTTGTTTTTGCTGACTGTATAGAGCGTCTCCATCTGTGACTGCAAAGAATATAATCAGTCTGATTTCAGTGTCGACCATCTGGTGATGTCCATGTGTAGAGTCTTCTCTTGTGTTGTTGGAAGAGGGTGTTTGCTATGACCAGTGTGTTCTCTTGGCAGAACTCTATTAGCCTTTGCCCTGCTTCATTCTGTACTCCAAGGCCAAACTTGCCTGTTACTCCAGGTGTTTCTTGACTTCCTACTTTTGCATTCCAGTCCCCTATAATGAAAAGGACATCTTTTTTGGGTGTTAGTTCTGTAAGGTCTTGTAGGTCTTCATAGAACCATTCAACTTCAGCTTCTTCAGCATTACTGGTCGGGGCATAGACTTGGATTACCGTGATATTGAATGGTTTGCCTTGGAAGCGAACAGAGATCATTCTGTTGTTTTTGAGATTGCATCCAAGTACTGCATTTCAGACTCTTTTGTTGACTATGATGGCTACTCCATTTCTTCTAAGGGATTTGTGCCCACAGTAGTAGATATAATGTTCATCTGAGTTAAATTCACCCATTCCAGTCCATCTTAGTTCACTGATTCCCAGGATGTCGATGTTCACTCTTGTCATCTCCTGTTTGACCACTTCTAATTTGCCTTGATTCATGGACCTAACATTCCAGGTTCCTATGCAATATTGCTCTTTACAGCATCAAACCCTGCTTCCATCACCAGTCCCATTCACAACTGTGTGTTGTTTTTGCTTTGGCTCCATTCCTTCATTCTTTCTGGAGTTATTTCTCCACTGATCTCCAGTAGCATATTGGGCATCTACCGACCTGGGGAGTTCATCTTTCAGTGTCATATCTTTTTGCCTTTTCATACTGTTCATGTGTGTAATTTTCATGTTCATAGTGTAATTAGGGCTTTTCATTTTCCCAGAGACAAACTATAGGATAAAATATATATTTGTGATACTAAGGCTTTCTGATAACCTTCAGATTACAAAAATTGTCCAGAAATCTATAATAATAGAAGTAAACTACATGCATTGTTAAATAGAATTACATCCTACAGTTTGTAAGGTCAAATAGTAGTAAAATTCTGGAGATACTAAGTTTTGAGACTCTTGTTTTAAGATTACTAAGTTTATCTAAATTACTCTGAAGCAAATTAGTAATTTGTTTTTGACCAGAGGAGTGGGCAGAGGCAAGAGATAAACAGTTCGATAAATTCTTCCTAAAACATTTTTGCCTCTATTATTAAGGTTAAAAGCAGTAGTAAAGATATAGTATTTGGCATTCAGGCAGTTCTATTTATCAGATTTCTTTTTTCTTTATAGAATTGCATGTAGGTAGATTCCTTGTGCTAGTAAATAGGTAAATACTATTTTGGGGTAGAGTTTACCTTGAGCAAGTGACTCCCTACCATCTATCAAGCACTATCATGCGTTTTAAACAAGATAAAAAAGTATCTTAACCATAATATTAGTGAATAAAGTTTTTGTGGTTAATAAGGTCAGTTATTCTACATGATTCCAGAGAAGTGAATAGGGAAAACATGGACTGATATGAAAGAAACATCTTTGTCTGCTGTAAGGAAATACCCTGATAGTTGAGGTGATAGTCACCAAGAACTGACAGGTAAGACAGTAGCTTCTCAGCCCTTAGAGTTATATCCATGACTAGTTTTCCTGAAGAGTGGAGCCCTAAAATGTCATCTAACTGAATAATCTCTAGGGCTTATCCTGATTTAACACTGGTTGTCACAGCATCACTCTTGTTTAGTATGTCTATTTATGTATTGGAATGTCAAAGACCTAGTTATTTTAATACTGTATCCTGGCTTTTATCAATCATGTTTGGGTCGACTTTACTGGGTTCCTTCTTTCAGCTGCCTCTTGACTTAGGGCAGTCCTCAAAGGTCTGTCCTTTTCCTACAGAATTTCCCCCACTGTCACCCATCGCTAAGACAGATGTTTCCAAAACAGTTGCTCACACTCTTGTGTGAAGAGAGCTCACAAGCTCCTCAGAATCACTCTGTTCAAAGCAGGTGCATATTCTCTTCCCACCTCCTTCTCAGAGCTGCTTCTCTTTCTGATCAGTTGCTTAGATTTAACGGTCTCAGGATCTTGGGACCACTTACTTTTTCAGCTCAAACACAGTCTATAAATCCCTACTTCTAGTTGGTTACCCTCTTTCCCTCCCACCTGTTCTACCAGTTCTTGGCAGTTTATTCTAAATGATTCACCTGGAATCACAGATTTGACTATGGGGTACTCCTCATTTCATAATAGTGTTCAGTGCCACATATTAATATACTTAGTCCATGAAGATGGAGGTATATACCAGGCACTCAAATGTTTGTGAATGAATGAATGAGCTCAAAAGATTCATGTGTTCAGATCAGGTAATCACAGGGAGACCACAAAAAAATGCATCTGTAATCAAGGAACAAGCTGTTTAATCTGCTTTACTTTGGGTGCCACATTTCTCAGGTAAGGATTTTTATGTGTTTTTATATAGTCTCCCAAAGGATGCCCTAGGACCCATGAATCTGTGTGAAAAACTAGTTCTTTCAAGGTGGAGCTGCGGAGGCAAGTGGGGGCAGGTGCCAGGCTCATCAGAGCCCGACAGAAGTCACAGCCGCTTCGGTGCCCCCTTAGTCAGCGCTGCCGGTCACCTGCCTTTCAGTGACGGTCCTACACCACCTGCCGCTCCCAGAGTCTTCTGACTTAGGCTCCAGATTGGCCCTGTAGCTGGCCACAGTTCTGCTACTTGCCCCTGACCGTTGTTGACTGGAAAAACAAGCATAGCCTAAAAGTTGAGATTTATGTTTTATTCAAGGACATCACCGAGGACTGTAGTCCAGGAAGGCAGCCTCTCAGATAGCTCTGAGAGACTATTCCAAAGACAGTTTTTGCAGAAAACAAAATAAAAACCATGTAGTGGAACATCAAAAGATTACTGATAGTCACAAAAAAACAGATATCTCAAGCTAATGATTTTCTGGGAAGATGAATCTGGCCTAATGGCAGTTATTGCTTTAATATACATCTCAACCATCCAGGGCAAATATCCTGTTTTTCTCCATCCTGAATTCCCCTCAGGGCATACCCTCAGCACCACTACAGTGGCTGAAGGCTTAATGGCTGGCAACACTTATTGTTTATGGGAATGGCAGGCAACACTCTTTGTCCACACCATCCAGCTCTGCAGGTGCTCAGACCTCACGTGCTAAGTCACTTCAGTCATATCCAACCCTTTGTGACCCTATGGATAGTAGCCCACCAGGCTCCTCTGTCCATAGGATTCTCCAGGCAAGAATCCTGGAGTGGGTTTCCATTTCCTCCTCCAGGGGATCTTCCCAGCCTAGGGATCAAACCTGAGCCTCTTACATTGGCAGGCAGGTTCTTTACTGCTAGCGCCTGGGAAGCTGTCAGACTCTATAAGGAGCCTTATGAAGACAGCAAGGAAGTCTGGCTGTACAATCACTTATAAAAATAGCGTGTACCTGAAGGCCTACAGCTTGGATCTTTTGTGTTTCAAGACCTTATAAGGTTTAAGACACAAGTTTCTATGATAGGAGGTTCAGATCTTTAAGTAATTCCTGTCTGGACTGCTCCATAGGGAGGGGCATTCAGAAGGGCTCCAAGGGCCTAAACAGGTGTGACCCCTGCCTGCCTTTCTGGCTTTACTGCCTGTTACATATCTCACATTGCAGGCATTGGTCTCCGTGGTACCTTACCACATTCAATATCTTTTACTTCTTTTTTCATTTAATATATTGTATTCCTCTTACTCCCCCATGTCCCAATATAAAACTACCAGTTGGACTCTGAGTAGCTTTAGAAAGACTTAAGGCACTTATTTCCTTGTATGGGAAATATCTCAAAACTAAATATGTCTAGCATTACACTATTTCCTCTAGATGCAGAACATAATACTATTTAATGATTTATGCAGCTTAATTATATTACTATAGATTTCTGGCACATTTTCCCAGTCCCAGTGCAAGCAGAAATGTTGGTGCCATAACAAATCCTATCCTAGCAGTTTACCATCTTCCTGTATGTAGAATGAGCTCTAGTGGGTGAAGATCCTCTATCATATTATAGTAGTTTTTCACCTCACCATTAACTTGACAAATATTTGAGCATGTCCTCTGTGTACTCTTGCCTGAAAGCTGGGTTTGCCTCTTGGTGGATGTTGAGCAAAAAGAACCAGCCAAGCCAAAAATCAGAAGGAAGGATTCATTAGTTGCAGCAAATAAGGAGAACACCAGGGATCTTTCTCAAAGCAGTGTCTCCTGGGACAGTAAAATTGGGGAACTTTTAAGTTAAGGACACCTGCATATTTATGAAGGGACTTGGGCAGTCGACAAGTCCAAGTTTTAGTTGATTGAAGTCATGAGGGTCAGAAAAGGTTGTGTTACAGGCTAATCTTTACCACTGAAACAGAACTGGGAATCTTTACAATGGATGTGTTATCTATGCTGTTGTTACTTCTCTTGTCTGATAACAGTCATTTGTTTCTATGTTCATTTGTCCCCTTAATATTTTTAATTACTGAGGTCCTTAAGGACCAGCATTTGATCCAAAAAGGCTGAGGCCAAAAATGGCTTCTCTTACAACAGTCACCCGTATTCTCTTTCTCCAAGGACCCGCCCCCTGCCCAGCCTATCTGCTTACAGTATGGTTCTAAGTGCTGAGGTTAGTGCAGTGGGCTTAATAAATTCCTTGCCCTGTGGAACTTAGATTCTAATGGAAGAGATGGATTTTAAACAAATTTAGCAAGATAATTTGATTTCCAACAGTGATGACTGCTATGAAAAAAAAAATTAGGTGGCATAAAACATGAACAGTGGTCTCAAGATGATCAGAAAAGGCTTCTCTGGGGACTTGAGGTCTGAGGAAGAATATTTCAGGCTGAAGGAGTGGCAACAGCGAAGGCCCTGGAGGCTGGAAAACATTTAGTATGTTTAAGACAAGTGTGCAAAGGAGTGAGGGAAGAGCCAGAGGTACAGCTTTCCAGGCCCTGGAAAAGAGCTTTTAAGTTTATCCTGAGACACAGGAAATCATGGGAGGACTTTCAGTAGGGGAATATTGCTCAAAACTGACTAAGCTGTATTCTTGCAAAGATAAAGATTTAAAAAAAAATTATCTTTAGACAAAGTTTTGCTGGTTAGTCTGGAACAGTTTTATCCCACTTCCCATATTATAGTAAAGCAGAACTCTTGACTAGAAAATAGTTCAAAGATAAAGTTTGTACTCACATTAAATGTAAAAGTCACTTCCTAAACATAGTTCTTTAAAGAAGGAAAGAACTTGAAATGTTATTTAAGGTTAAATTCAGCCTTTAATTTTGCAGGTAAGAAAGCAGAGGCTGATAAAGTTTGTGACTTGCTCACAATCACAGAAATGAGACTTGAACCCCAAACTCTAATTCACAAGTGCTCTTTGCCCTCTGCCATCCCAGTGCACGGTAGCATGTCAATTACTTTCCAGTCTCCACCTGGACAGGAGGTGGGAACCTACCGTTTCAAAGGCAGGGAGGGAGGGGAATCATGGCTTCACTTCTGCCTGGCTGGGTGCTCTCATTTTCTGTTTCTCTTTTTGGTTGAAGTACTTGCAGCTATGCAACGTCTCAGTTGGGAATCATGCATTCGAGAACAAGGGCACGGAGCAGTCGGCCCTGGCAGTCTGCTGGCACTTCTACAAGCAAGGAAACATCTATCCTGGAAATGATACCTTTGACATTGACCCAGAAATTGAAACTGGTGATATTCTTCTATAAGCTAGAACTTCCATTTTTAACTCCTTTATTTATTTATTTATTTTTTTAACTCCTTGATTTAAAGTCAGTAATTTCATCTCTGAAAATACTGATTTGGCCTGTGCTATTAGGTCATAGTAAGAACAATATCAGTTATGCCAGGTACTTCACTATAGCTCATGATTCTTAAACAAACCAACAAACAAAAAGTCAACAAGACAAGTTTATTATTATCCTCATTTTACAGAGGACTAAAGTGTGGCTCAGAAGGTTTAGTAATCTGCTCAAGGTGGACCTACTAAGAGATAGTGCTGAAATTTGACCCAGGCTGTGCTCTTAGCCATTTTATTCCACAACCTCTCTTCTGGATAAGCCAGTTTAAAAGATAGATATTGCCCTTATAAAACAAATGTTTGCAAATTCTTGAATATATAATATATAAAACTTTGTCCCCTCAGTAGTACTTCACTATTCAGTATCTTTGGGGGTAGTTGAGGAGTAATGAGATTCCCTCGTAGCTCAGTCGGTTAGAGATATGCCTGCAGTTCAGGAGACCTGGGTTCAATTCCTAGGTCAGGAAGATCCCCTGGAGAAGGAAATAGCAACCCACTCCAGTATTCTTGCCTGGGAAATCCCATGAACAGAGGAGCCTGGCGGGCTACAGTCCATGGAGTTGCAAAGAGTCAGACACAACTTAGCAACTAAACCACCACCAGTGAGAACCAGAATTTAGAATAGCATAGCTTATTCCTATTAGCAAAGTTCTATTTACAATTTGTACCTAAAACATTAGCTTAGGTCATTGAGTTAAAAAGTAAGTACTTTCAGCAGTAGCCGCTGTGACTTTTTCTTTGAGAAAACTAATAAAGGATTATAGTACTGACTAGTAAAAACCTTCTAAGATGCTGTCTTCCTTTTTTTTTTTAAGTGTTTATTGAGGGAAAATTGTCAACACATAATATTTTTTAAAAATAGATACTTTAAACATAGAAAATTTTATCTTAGACACTCTAGGTACTTCAAATGTATGCATAGGAATCAAAAAGGGAGAGGGGCCTCAAAATTTAGGCTGAAAAAGACAGAAAGGAAGATGGCCTTCTATACAAGATTAGTGAAATAGAGTTCAGATCTTCCTCTACCTCCATCCACTCAAGAAATGTTATAGTCACATCTTACAAACAAATAAAAGTCATTGTAACTATGTGGTATGGATGTTTAGATTTAAAAATCTTAATTCACAAAAATGCCAGAATCTGAATATTCAGTTTTCATTAGATGATCCTTTCAAGATGCAGTTTTCTGTGTTTATTTCAGGTGCTATATTATGTTTTGTTCCTTTCTATGGCAGAATGTTTATTTGTGGAACCAAATGAACCTTTTCACATTGGAACACCAGAAGAAAATAAACTGAACTTAACACTGGACTTTCACAGGTGAGGGAGGCAGGTGGGAGGGAACTCCTGTTCGTGTGTGCGTTTTCACTGCACTAAAGTCTCCTGTTTTCCAGACTCTTAACAGTGGAGCTGCAGTTTAAACTGAAGGCCATTAACCTGCAGACCATTCGTCATCACGAGCTCCCGGACTGTTACGACTTTACTCTGACTGTGAGTGTGGGCTGGACTAATTTGATTCCTGTCTGGAGAAAAATGGTTTTATCTAGTTATGTGTTCCATCTGCTTGTGTTGAGGGTTGATCAACTGTATAGGGTGTTCTTGTCCTAATTGGATATGCACAGAGGAGACATTGGTTCAGCTAGGCCTTTCTTAACTGCATTTTCACTTTCCAAAGTTTTAGTTATCATGGTCAACCTCTGTCTGAAAACATTAAGTGGGAAAATTCCAGAAATAAACCATTCGTGTATTTTAAACTGCTTGTCATTCTGAGTAGCATAATGAAAACTTTCTGACCCTCCTCAGTATGAATCATCCTTTGGTCCAGTGTATACCATCCGTTAATCACTCAGTAACCCTCTCAGTTATCTACCTATCACAGTACTTGTGTTCAAATAATCTTTATTTTACTTAAGAATGACCCCAAAGCTGGTGATTCCAATATACCAAAGTATTTCTTTAGGTGAAAAACTGAAAGCTCTTAACATAATGAAGACAGAAAACCAGTTGTTATATTGAGATTGCTTAAGCTACAAGAAGAAGAAATCTATAGGTGACATTGTGAAGAAGGAAAAAGAAATCCATGCTAGTTTTACTGTTGCAGCTCAAACTGCAAAAATTATGGCCACAGTGTGACAAGTGTGTAGTTAAGATGGAAAAAGGCATTTAATTCGTACAAGATACTTACACCACATTCATGTAACTTTTATTATAGTATATGTTATAATTTTCCTATTTTATTATTGTTGTTTAGTCGCTAAGTCGTGTCTGACTCTATTGTGACCCTGTGGACTGTAGGCTCCTCTGTCCATGGATTTCCCAGGCAAAAATACTGGAGTGGGTTGCCATTTCCTCCTCCAGGGGATCCTCCCATCCCAGGGATCGAACCTGCGTCTCCTGCATTGCAGGTGGATTCTTTACCACTGTGCCACCAGGGAAGCCCATTTTATTATTATTATTATTATTATTGTTTTTACTCTCCTGTGCCTAATTTATAAACTTGATCAAAGGTGTGTATGTATAGGTAAAAATATTATATATGAAGTTTGGTATTATCTGTGATTTCAGGCATCTGCTGGGGATCTTGGAAACAGGGGAGGGACTCTTGTACCCACTTGTTTAGTTGTTAATCATCAGTCTTCTATACCTCAATGTAAGTTCTCTGAGGGCAGGGACCTTGTCTTGTTCACTGCTGAGTCTTCAGGACAAAGAACAGCACCTGGCAAATACAAAAAGAACAGAGGTTTGTAGGTTTGTATGGTTAGCTCTCAGCCGTCGGTGGCAGTCTGCTTAAGGTCATTGCCAAGGGTTCTTGCTGCTGAGTTTCCTCACTGTGGATATTTGCAGCCTATGGAAGTTATTGCTCACAGTGCCTCCTGCATGCTGCCTCTGAAAGTTCTGGTTAGTTTCCTTTTCTCTGTATTCCAGTTGCAGATGGAGCTGTGATGCTCTCTATGGAGCACAAGATGCCTCTCATGCTGGTTCATCACCTCACAAGAATCAGAGTCAGTAACGCAATGCTGAGGGGCATATACAGGACAGCATTTGATAATGGCTTGCCTTCATATGGTCCAGATTTCTTAGTACCACAGTAGTAGTTTGTATCAAAAGTTATATCCATGATACTCAACTAATTGGCTGTTAGAAATCAAGTTTTCAGAAATTGAGATTAAAAATATTTTAGGATGTAGTATAATATAATAATTATGCATATTGTTTAATAAGAAAAAGCACTAATTCTGTAAGACTATATTTGGGCTATGCATTTTGATCTTAACAGTAACCAGCACGTTGTGAATTTTCAAAATTACCTGAGTTTTTAAAAATTGAGCTGTTATCCACAGTCTTCTCTCTCACTGTCTGTCTGCCTGTCTCTTATAGAGAAATGATACTTTTAAAAAGCCTTATAATCTTTTAAAAAGGCTTTGGTCAACTGAGACCTTCTTCATGGACCTCTTTGTGATTCCTCAGTTAGAAATACATTCTGTGCTCTGAAGCCCTAGATTTTGTTTTTGTTTTGTATTGTATGTCTTACTACCTTCTCCTTTAAGTTTTTCTAGATGTCTATCATCAGCTCCACTAGAATGAAAGTTCCCTGAAGGCAGGAGCTGTTTTATCTTTTCATCTCTCAGAAAATATAGTAGGTGACTCAGATATTTGTTGAATGAGCAAGCAAAACACTAGTGAAATGTAGATCTTTTCCCATGACGCACTACAACGTGAAGCATCCTGGCCTTTAGCCACATGCAGATGTTATATTTTTGCCATTCTTGGAGAATTATCCCCAGCTATGTCTGTTCATTGTGTATTTAGCAGTACATCTCATAGAACTGTGGTGGAAACTATATCCTATCAGGTAATTTGATAATAAAAGCCATTAGCGTGACTTCTGCCATAAATAAACATGAACTGTGGCAGTATATCCCTGATGTAAAATACAAGGCTTTGGAGTCAAACAAATGTAGAGTTTAATGTTAGCTTACCAGTTAGTAGCTATGTAATTTTAGGCAAATTATTTTGTTGGTGTGAGCCTCAGTTTTCTCATTTGGAAAACCAAATTAATGCCCACCTACCTGACACAATTGTTGTCAAGATAAAACATAGCACATATGAAGGACCTACCAAATTACCTGGTATGTGGTAGATGTTTGATTCAACAGCTATTTACTAAGGTTATCTTGTGTGTGCCCAGTTGGGTTCATAATATAAAAGTACTGCATTAGCATTCATTCATAGGAGTTTGATGAATTCTTGCAACTTGTATTTTGAAGCTCTTTATTAAGTGTATAGACATCTGGGATTTTTTGTGTTCACTTGAACTGACTTTTTTATCATTGTGAAATGGCACTTTTTAACCCTTATCATATTCTTTGCTCTAAAATTTACTTTGATGTTAATATAACCATTCCAACTTTCTTATAACTAGTGTTAGCATGGCATATCTTTTTTCATCCTTTTAAATTATTTGTATCTTATATTTAAAGTAGGTTTCTTGTTACACAACATATAGTTGAGTCTTGCTTTTTTAATCCAACCTGACAATCTCTATCTTTTAATTAAGGTGCTTATATCATTTAAATTGCATTAAATTATTAATATGGTTTCTTTCTTTTTCTGCCTTCTTTTGGATTAACTGAGTGTTTTTTAGGATTCCAGTCTATCTCATATGTTAGCTTATTAGCTATAACTCTTTGTTGTGTTATTTTATAGTTTATGGTACACCTATTTAACTTATTACAGCTTACTTTCAAGTGATGGTGTGCCAGTACATGTACAGCATAAAAACCACCTGGCGTGGTTTTCTTTCTGCATAAAGGGCTTCCTTTAATATTTCTTATAATGCAGATCTGCTGGTAATAAGTTCTTTCAGCTTCTGTATGTCTGAAAAAGTATTTCACCTTTGATTTTTAAAGGTAGTTTCACGAGGTGTAGACTTCTAGCCTGGCTGTTTTTACCCTGGAACTTTAAAGATTTTGCTCTTTTGTTTATATTGTTTCTGATGAGAAATCTGCTGTCTTCTTCATCTTTGTTCTTCTGTATGGGATGTATTTCTGCCCCCTCTGGATGCTTTTAAAATTTTTCTCTTCATCTCTGATTTCAATGGTTTGATTCTGATATACCTTTATGTAGTTTTCTTCATGTTTCTTGTATTTGGGGTTCATTGAATATCTTGGATCTGTGGGTTTATAGTTTTTATTATGTTTGACATTTACTCAGTGTTATTTCTTCAAATATTTTTCTCTTTCCTCCTACTTTTCAAAGTTTCCAATAATATGTATATTTGGGCACTTGAAGTTGTCCTCTTCCTTTTATTTAATTTTCTATTATTTTCTCTGTGCTTGACTTTGAATATTTTTATTGCTGTGACTTCAAATCACTAATCTTTTTTCCTATATTATCTAATCTGTTATTAGTTACACTCAGTATTTTTTCTTTTTCATTTAAAGAATTCAGTTTCTTCTAAACCTTGCTTAGATGTGATTGACATTAAGTCAGAGTTTATTGGATATTTAACGAGCACCTACTGTTTGTAAGACCCTGAGGCCCTTTGTGTGGGCAAAGAATGGTTTATTCTTGGCAAAGATTTCTGACTCATTCAGATAGTACTGAGCATCTTCCTTTTGTGAGGCTGGGTCTCAGCAATGACAAAGATGGGCATACATTATCAATATCCTTGGTTGCTTGTCATGGGAAGAAATTTATAGTCTAACATGAGGGGAAACAAAGTAACTAGACTTGCTAAGTTTATTTGTAATCTTGTGTCTGAAGTGATATCTGATTACCCCACATGAAGATTTTCAATTAAACTCATCTAAAAGAATCCACCTGCAATGCAGGAGACCCAAGTTTGATCCCTGGGTCTGGAAGACCCCATGGAGAAGGGAATGGCAACCCACACCAGCATTCTTGCCTGGAGAATTCTGTGGACAGAGGAGCCTGACAGGCTACAGTCGATAGGGTCACAAAGAGTCAGACACAACTGAATGACTAACACAACAAATGGCAGACTTGAAAAGAACTTTCCTTTTACTTTAGGACTTGAGAGAAGAGGCACCAAAAATGAAAACAAAACCCCCAAAGCAGACTAATTTCCTTAGTTTGCCTTCCAAGTGTCTGCAAGGAGAAGGTGGGGGGAGCCTGAAGGGGAAGACAGTGGAAGAGCTATGAAAGGTGTTCTAGCATGGCTTTGTCCTGTTGGTGCCCGGTGTCCCAAAACAGTACCACAGTCCCAAAACCAACCACTGTTGGTTCCCTGTGACCACATCCTTTGTAATATTGTACAACAGTTCCAGAGTGACAAAGAAAACGAATATTAGGAGGAAAAGTGAAAAGGCTCCACCTGAAATGTTTCAAGACAGAAATAATGAACATCTGTGTTAGTAAGAACAACATTAAAAATCTATCCCTAGCCAAGGCTCTGCTGGAAGAAGGGGAAAAACGTGCTTGTACTTGCTCAGGAGGACATCTAGAGGTGCTTTAGAATGAGAGGAGGGGGAAGTTCTCTTGTTTTACAAGTGGTTCAGGGCTTGAATACTACCCTAGAAACAGGATTTTTAGAGACTAAACATTCTTTATGGAAGATCTAACTCAACTTTCTCAGCTCACAGAGAAATAAAGGGAACTTCCTGATGTTGAACGGAGTTAGCATCAGGTGAGAGTTGAGGGTCTGGGTTTCCTGTAACTTTGGGAGAATTGTTTCCTAATGAATGCGGCATCTTGGCTTTAAAAGTAGTAGATAAAAAAAAAAAAAAAAAGATTAAAAAAAAAAAAGTAGTAGATATGTTTTTGACTCTTTTCCTGTTCTTCACAGATAACTTTTGACAACAAAGCCCACAGTGGAAGAATTAAGATAAGTTTAGATAATGACATTTCCATCAGAGAATGTAAAGACTGGCATGTATCTGGATCAAGTAAGTAATGAATTTTACTAGTTTTCAAAATGGTTATTAAATAATATTAAATGGTTATTAAATTACTGGTCCCAAGGATATATGGAACATCAAATGAAAGAATTGGATCATGTCCAAGTCCCTAATTCATTTTAGTTATCTAATGTTCCAAGTAATTCATAAGTTATTAGTAATGTAAATGGTTTTTCTTGCCTTTTCTGTGAGCCTTCACTAGCTAGTCCTTACCAAAAAAAAGTGCTTATAATTCCCCCAACAACAAAAATAATCACATCTACTCAAACCAATATTTATTGAGTGTTTATTGCATAAGCACTTTGACCTACACTTTCCTTACTTCCGTATTTTAAAATATCTTTGAGATAGGTAGCATCTGTTTTTTACAGATGAAGAAACTAAGGCTCAGAAGTGAATTTTGGTGTCTGTGGTCATATATCCAGGGAGAAGTCAGGTAGGATTTGACCCTGAAATATCCCACACATTATAATTATCTTCTATCCACGTCAAAAAGTAGATGAAATAAGGACAGAGTACAGTCCTAGAAATATGGACACAAACTCAAGTATAAACTGGGTATCCCTGAGAATTTTGGAGCTGAACTGGATCAAACTAACTGGAAAGAATTGATCTTAGTTCCTTGTAGTGGTGTGTGATAGTGTGTTGTGCTTGACTTTAAAGATTAGGTCAGAGGGTCTTGGATTCTAGTGAGCAAAAGCACCATTCCAAGTACCTGCTAAGATGCAGTTTTCCTAGCTTCACACAAGACAGTCAGTAGGTCTGGTGGTGAGACCCAGGAATGTGCAGTGAGTCCTTATTCAGACCATACTTGGATAATAATTACTTTAGGGTTCCCTACTAATGGATTCACAAAGTTCAGAAGTAGTCATAAGATAGCGTGAATAAATGAAATAAAATGTCTTCATTTTAGTATTCTTTTCACTAATAGATAACTCCAAATATATGAAGATCTGGACTCACAAACTTCAATTATAAAATTTCAATCACAAAATTGTTTATTTGAAACACAAGCCTGTTTTGTCATCTGTAAACATCTTAATACTTCATACACTTGGGAATAGGAAAAATGAGAGCATATGAAGGTGCCTGGCACATAAGCTTTCTCTCGAATGTTTGTTTCTTGGATTTTAAGTTTTCTTGAAGTAGATTTAATCCTTCATAGAACATTTAGATGCCTCTTGACAAAATGATGGGTTGCTTCATTACAGAATAGTCTTGAGTTCTTTCCATCAGCAGAGAGCAGCCCAACTTGTTAAGTAAGACAAGCCCTGTAAGAGAGCATGTGACGGCCACCCTCTGCTCTTCACGTAGCCGTGCTTCTGCTGGGAGGACTGATTGCCAGAATCTCTGTGTGGGTGGCTCTGCCTTGTCATTCAAGTCTCAGCTAAAAGCCACTGCCTCTGGTGAGGCCTTCCTTCACTGTGTTGTACAAAGGAACCTTTCTTCTCCCCATTCCCTCTCCCAAAGCTCCCTCAGCAGTGGTGCTCAAATTTTAGTGTTACCTGGAGAGCTTCGAAAAGCAGTTTTTGATTTACTAGGGCTCGGGTAAGGCAGGAGGGTGTTCATTTCTAAGAAGTTCCAAAGAGATGCCAAGAACTACTAACAGAGTGACAGATGCTGGAGACAAACTGCAAAGGTTTGAACACTGACTCTGCACTTACTGGCCATGGAATCTTAGGCAAGTTCTGTGACCCCTCTGGGCTTCAGTTTTCTCACCTGCAAAGTGGGGATAATCATACCTACCTCGTGGGGTTACTGTGAGGTGCAGATGAGTTAAATCTTCAAAAATGCTTGAAACTATGCCAGGTAGGAAATACACTTAGTAGCTGTTTGGATTTACTTTCTTCCTATCACTTACTCCTATCAAGAAGTAGTTTGTTCATTTACTTCTTTACTTTTCTCTCTTATCTCACTGGAGTAAAGTTCCACAAGGTCAGGGACTCTATCTGTCTTGTTCACCATTGTATTTTCAGCATGTGAAAATGCACCTGATGCTTAATGAGTATTTTATGCCTAGATAAGTATATTTAAATAGGATATGCAGGAACCCTAACTGTATTAAGAACAAAAGATGACAGGTGCTAGTTAAAGATCTTTGATACATGGTTTTGAGGACTTTTAACCTTCTTTAAATACTAACAGAAGAATCTGTATCAGAGCTTTTTCTGGGTGTTATCTTTGTGGAAAGAATACTTGAATTTTTAAAATTATTCTAAGCATGAGTGTGAAGAAGGATCCATATAAAACTTGAAAATGTTTCTGAAGGATGGAAAAAAAAAAGACTTGACACATTATGTTTTTCATCAAGTGATTTAACGTGAACATGTCAGTTCTCCCTAGATTAATCTATAAATTCAGCATGATTCCCCCAAAAAATTAACAGTAAGATTTTTATTGGAATTTGACACTTTGATCCTGAAGAAATATGGAAAAATAATAAGCAAGACAAGCCAGCAGAAATTCTAATAAAGTAATGAGACATATTTCTCTCAGGCATTAAAACACACAAAAAAATTGGAAGGGGGAAGATATGGTACTTGAATACATTCAACAGCCATTTGGTACATGATAAAAATGGCATTTCACATCATCTGCTCCTTTTATTGGTAAAAATTAATGAATACTGATGTCCAATGATGAAGAAGATGTGGTGATGTGTGTAGGTATGTAAACTGGCATGATATTTTTAGAGAGCAGTTTCTTAGATCTATTTTTAGAAAGATGCATATGCTTTTAACCCAACAATTCCATCTTTGGATATTCATCCACCTAAAGAATCTCTTGAACCTGTGCACAAAGAGGACCTGGAGAATGGATTGTAGTAGTGAAAACCAGATTACAGCCTGAATATCCTTACAAATAAAGTATTGTACATCTGTACTGAAACAACACAATGCAGCTGTTAAAATAAATGAGGCTAAAAATGGGGGGAAAAAGAGTAGAAGTGAATGTCATAACATTGATGTTCCATTACATAAGCAGGTAACCTTCTTTCCTCCAGTTCAGAAGAACACTCATTACATGATGATCTTTGATGTCTTCATTATTCTGACATGCTTGGCTTCGTTAATCCTGTGTGTTCGATCTGTGTTGAGAGGACTTCAGCTTCAGCAGGTAGGAGTCACTGCTTTCTAGGAATGCACTGGTCATTTTGATTGACAGAAATTCACCATGCTTTCCCTCTTTTCCCTAAAGGAATTTGTCAATTTTTTCCTCCTCCATTATAAGAAAGAAGTTTCTGTTTCTGATCGAATGGAATTTGTCAATGGATGGTACATTATGATTATTATTAGTGACATATTGACCATCATTGGATCAATTCTGAAAATGGAAATTCAAGCTAAGGTAAAATTTTTTCCTATTTATGTCATTGTTAGTATCAGATTTGCCTTAACTGTCATTTATTTTTCCGAAATGTAAGGATTCACAGAGTACAAGATTTTTTTCAAACTCTGTTTTGAATAAACTTGAAATAACAGTAATTTGTAAGAATCTAGTCAGGAAATATTTTAGGCTGTTTTTCAAAGTGTGATTTACAGTCCTCTGAATCAGGGTCATTTGGGTATCTGATAAAATACCCCATGTTAGACCTACTGAATGTGAACTCTGGGGTTGGGGCCTATGAATTCTTGCACACACTGAAAGTCATACACACACCAAGATAACTAAGGAAAAAGATTTTTGTTGTTGTTCTTACAAGGAATGCCAGAATCTTCAATAGGAAGGGTTGGACTGTGGGCAGGAGCTGGGGAGTGAGGCCAAAGTACTATTGTCCAAGTCCTTGCAGTTGTTCCTCTGTACATTCAAATTGAGAATATTCCCGTTTTCTTATTGTTACCATTGATGTACTACAAGGTTTTCCGTTTTAAGTTAGGACTAATCCAGATTGTATATCAACCCTCTCCCAAAGCAAAACAAAAACAAAAACAAAAACTAATACTGTTCAAACCAATCTTGTTCAGATTTATGTTTTTCTATCCTCGACTGCAATTAAGGATGAGTATGAATCACATGGGGAGCCTGTTTTGATTCAGATTCCTAGGCAGAGATCTCAAATGCAATAGCTCAGATGTGAGAAGAGCTTATTTCTCCCTCATGTAGTTGTCAGGGTGGGTTTTCCAGCCTGGCACGTTACTCAGCTCCACACAGTCATTCAGGAATCTAAGTTTCTCCCATCTTTTTCTCCGATGACCATTGAAGGCTCACCCAGACTGCATGATTGATGCTGGATTGTCTCATGAACAGGTGCAGCCTGTGGAAAGGAAAACCTGATGTGGTAGGTAGTAGGTCTCTTACAGTCTTATGCCTTGGCCCAGAATGGCAGCCTTCATTCTATCCAGTCCTGCTGGAGAAAATTTAGTCAGATCTGACTGCAAGGGAGCTGGGGGAGACAGCCCTCACATGTACCTCAAAAAGAGAGAGTGAGTTTAGAAGCCATGGAGCAGCTATCACTATCTGCCAGGGTAATAGATATCATTGAAATAGATATTTAACTTTAGGGAACAAATAAAGAGAAGTAGGGGGAGATTTGCAGCAAATCTTCATTTTTACTAATCTCACCTACCATTAACTTGAGTGAGCCCTTAATGATGTCCAGCAGTCTTTCTACATTTTTCTAGACCATGCATTCCCCCTGCTTTCTAGCTGATCATTTCATATTTTTTTCTCACTTGAAACTTCTAATACCTCTTTCCCATCCTTTCTTTCAGCTGATGACCCCACTTTCTGTTTCACAAAATAATAAACAATTGAAATTCTACAAATTCCCACTTCATTTATCTACCCATCAGCATCAATGCCCATACACCTTGTGTTTTCTCTTACTGTGGATATAATATTTAGGTTACTATCCAGGGCCAACTCCTCTATGTGCCTATCAGATGCTGTCCCTACTTGCTTGTTCCAGAGCATGGCTCCAGCTAGTCTTACTCTGTTTCTTATGCATCCTTAATTTCCTGTTCTCTACCATGGCATTTCTATGAGCATGTTTTCTTATTTTTTTTTTTCCTTTCTAAAAAGACAAAATCTCAACCTATTCTCTCTCCAGCTACTTCCCCATTCTCTGCTCTCCTTTACATAGCAAAAGACCTCAAAAGAGTATTTAGTACTGTTTCTGACTCTGTTCATCCCATTCTCTCTTGTAACTGTTCTAGTCAGGCCACATGGAAGGTGTGTTTTCCAATGACCTGTAACTGTTGCTGTGTCTAACATTCAGTGATTTATCCTCATTTTGACCCATTAGCTTTTTAACATTGCAAGCACTTTCTTTGTTGATGAGTTTTTTCACTGGCTGTCACTTACCTAATTTTTCTCCTGAATCATGGCTGGTCTTCACTTCCCTTTGCTGTTCCCTCTCACTTCACCAAGCTATTTAAGTAACAGAGCTTCAAGGCACCATGCTTAGACACCTCGTTTTTCTGCCATTGTTTTGTGATCTTATCCTGTCCTATTGCCTTAAATAGTACCTATTTTCCAATGATTTTCAAATCTGTTTCTCCAGTTTGGAATTATTCCCTGACCTCCAGTCTCAAACTGTTTCTTCCACATCTTCACTTGAATGTCTACTCAGCTTCACAAATTTAACATACCTAAAACAGTCATCATCTCAATGGACATGAGTTTGTGCAAACTCTGGGAGTTGGTGATGGACAGGGAAGCCTGGCGTGCTGCAGTCCATGGACTGGCAAAGAGTTGGACATGACTGAATGACTGAACAACAACTACTCCACCTCCATAGTCAAAACTCACTTCTCTGTGGCCTTTCAAATTTCCGTTAATGGCAGCTCTTTTCAGTTGTTCAAGGAAAAAACCACAGATTCACCCTTGACTCCTCTTGTTCACTAATTCCCTCTCCTCCATATCTCATCCAAGAGAAAATCCTATTTGTCTACCTTCAGAAATCACCTCATCACCTCCACCATTCCCAGCCTGGCCCAAAGCACCATCAGCTCTCATCTGCATTATTGCAGTAGCCATCTCTCTCTTCCACAGTCTGCTGTCAACCGTAGAGCCAACACTGGATTACACCACTCCTATTTAGAGCTCTCAATCTCCCCCATCTATTCAGAGTAAAAGGCAAAGTTGTTAAATTATACTTGTGAAACTCTGAAGTACCTACATGCAGAGTACATCATGAAAAATAAATGTCTACTCAGCTTCACAAATTTAACATACCTAAAACAATCATTGTCTCAATGGACATGAGTTTGTGCAAACTCCGGGAGTTGGTGACGGACAGGGAGGCCTGGCATGCTGTGGTTCATGGAATCGCAAAGAGTCGGATACAGCTGAGTGACAGCTGAACTGAAATGACTACCTGCTCCCTCACCTTGGTGATTCCTTACTCTTCCTTATTGTTCTCTAGCCAGACCCACTATCTTGCCAGATGCCCTCCTGCTTTTGGGCCTCTGCAGATACTGGTCCCTCTGCCTGGAAAGCTCTTCCCCTAGATTCTTGCTTGGTTTGCTCCCTCACTCCCTTCATTTTGCTCAAATGCCACCTTTTCAGTAAGACCTTCCCTGATGACCCTTTTGAAATGCAGTGCACAGCCATCCTCTGTCCCCTCCCCTGAATTTTCTCCTCACCACTTACCATCCTCTCATGTATGGTTTCGCTAATTAATTTCTATCATCTCTTCTCTACATACACTAGAATGTAAACCTCATGAGGACAGGGAATTTTGTGTGTTCACTACTTTGTCCTTAGCACCTAGAATGGTGCCCAACTCTTTGCTACTCAATAAATAATTTTTGCCCCAATGAATTTCTGCTATATAACTGATAATTTTTTTCCACTGTGTTTTAGAGTCTAACAAGTTATGATGTCTGTAGCATACTTCTTGGGACCTCTACCATGCTTGTGTGGCTTGGAGTTATCCGCTACTTTGGTTTTTTTCAGAAATACAATGTAAGGAACTCCACAGATCTCCAAGCTATTGGTATTTCTCTTTCAAAGTTACTGCACTGCTTTGTTTGAAGGACAAAGGGATTCTAATGACCTCTTTTACCTTCCCAGCTCCTCATTCTCACCCTCCAGGCGGCACTGCCCAATGTCGTCAGGTTCTGCTGCTGCGCAGCCATGATTTATTTAGGCTATTGCTTCTGTGGATGGATTGTGCTGGGGCCTTATCATGATAAGGTACTGATAAACAACTTTCTCTGTTGCTATTAAGCTCTCAGGATAGTACCGGTGTCTTGTTATTTTAAAATAAGCTCCTTTTACTTTGTGACTCAGCCTTAAAATGTTGAAGGTATTGTGTCTGTTGCCATGTTTTTAAACTGGTGAGGTAAGACCAGGTGGCACTCGTGGTAAAGAACCTGCCTACCAATGCAAGACATGTAAAAGATGTGGGTTCAATCCCTGAGTCGGGAAGATCCCCTGGAGGAGGGCAGGGCAACCCACTCCAGTATTCTTGCCTGGAGAATCCCATGGACAGAGGAGCCTGGCGGGCTACGGTCCATGGGGTCGTAGAGAATTGGACACAACTGAAGTGACTGAGCACACACACAAGGTAAGACCGATGAGGGAGGATGGTTGATTCAGTTGGTTACCTCAGCTCCTTTTGTGAACTGTGTCAGATAGTTAAGTCCTTCCAATGAAGCCAGGTTTGACAATTTGATTCATCAATATATATTGATGAGCTATTTAGGTAATTTTTATTGAAATGTGACTTTATTTTTAAAAGTAGTATAAGGAGAAACTTGTAGAAATATTTGAAAATTTTGTTTACTAGAGTTATAGTCTTGACTATAATACCATCATCTTAAATGGAATGAACTTTAGAACAGAAGCATGAGCATTCCTGTTCGAGACCTGAATTCTTTGGAGAAGCATTTCAAGGATCTCTTTCTACAGAAAAGTAAAGGAGAGGGGAAGGCTTGACTCAGAGGAGCTGGTCTGTACCTTCAGTGTTCTTTTTCTTCAGTTCAGGCTCCTCCTATGAAGAGGAACATCAAGAAGGCACTCCTTGTTCCAAGAAAAACAGTAGGCATGTACATACTATGTAGATCACAAAACAAATGTCTATAGGAATGACTTTTCCTGGTTGTCTCCATTGTGTACATGTTACTAAAATTTTGTTTGATTTTCTCTTGTTTAAAAAAAAAAATGCCTGTGGTTACCCAAGGGTATTTGTTTGAAAGGGTAACTTGGGATATCTAGTTCCTCTGTTTTTATTATGGAGTCATGATCAAAGTCTCCAGTGGGAGGGAACATGAAATAAAATGAATTTTTTTTTTTTTTTTTTTTGCAGTTCCGTTCTCTGAACATGGTCTCTGAGTGTCTTTTCTCGCTGATAAATGGAGATGATATGTTTGCCACATTTGCAAAAATGCAGCAAAAAAGTTACCTGGTCTGGCTGTTTAGCAGAATTTACCTCTACTCATTCATCAGCCTTTTTATATACATGATTTTAAGTCTTTTCATTGCACTGATCACTGATACATATGAAACAATTAAGGTAGGTTCATCTAGAACCGCTAGGAGTGACATTTTCCTAGAACTTGTAGAGAGTCAGTAAAATACAGTACCTAACGGGGAGGAGATCAATGGAATGGTAATTTCTTCAGAGTAGAGAAAAAGGGCTTCAGTTTTAGATCCCGAGAAACAGAATTTCTAGAATGTTGAAAGTTTTGTCTTTGAGTAACTGTGTTTTCAAACAAGCTTTCTAATCTTTTATTAGCATTGTAAGGATCATTAGGTGTTGGGGAGTGAAACATGGCATTTCAGATGGTCAAAATTTTGTGGGGCGCTTTTAAAATCCAATTTTCATGAAGAAAAATTGACCTTTTTATTTGAAGTGTGCTGTAACTGAATGCATCATTCTGCTAGGCCCTTCTTGGGACTACCCCAGAGGCTTCGTCTCCAGAACAGTCAGGGAACTGATAGGTCAAGAACTCGCCATGTATGTGTTCCACATTTAGGAGCATGATTTGAAAAGCTGTTATTTAGTCCCTCAGTTGTGTCTGACTCTCAATCACTAACACTGTTATTCACAATGGATTTTAAAAATCAGTTTGAGCCCTTTGAAATATGGAAAGGCAGAATAAATATCTGTATGTATTCAAATTTCTAATAACCTTCCCAAATGGTGCTAGTGGCTCAAGAACCTGTCTGCTAATGCAGGAGATGTAGGAGACTTGGATTTGATCCCTGGGTTGGAAGATCCCCTGGAGAAGGAAATGGAAATCCACTCCAGTATTCTTGCCTGTAGAATCCCATGGACAGAAGAGCCTGGTGGGCTACAGTCCATGGGGTTGCAAAGAGTCAGACACGACTGAAGCAACTTAGCCTGCACACACATGTTAGTAGTAGCACATTAGGTATATTATTGGCATAGACACTTCCATTTGGGGACATCTGTTTCTGAACATGAGAGGGATAATGAAACATGATGTCATGTGAATAAATAAGGAAAAAGATGATCAAGAGTTGATGGATTATATATTGGTAATTACATATACCTTGTTCAGGCAACCAGGGCTGTGACTTCATTCTTACTGAATCAGATGTCAAGAATCAACTGTCCTCAATGCTCACTTGACTGACTTGCTTAGAGTCACCAGGAGACTGGAAAGAATGTAGTTGTACCTGTCCAAATCCCTTCTCATGGTGCGCTAAAAGTTCACTGCCTTCACCTCTGCATATAGAGAGCTATATGTTCTCAACACTACTATTCAACTTAGTTTTGGAAGTGTTGGCCATAGCAATCAGAGCAGAAAAAGAAATGAATCCAGATAGAAAAAGAAGTAAAACTCTCACTGTTTGCAGACGACATGATCCTCTACATAGAAAATGCTAAAGACTCTACCAGAAAATTGCTAGAGCTAATCAATGAATACAGTAATGTTGCAGGATATAAAATTAACACACAGAAATCCCTTGCATTCTTATACACTAACAATGAGAAAACAGAAAGAGAAATTAAGGAAACAATACCATCCACCATGGCAACAAAAAGAATAAAATACTTATCTACCTAAAGAAATGAAAGACCTATATATAGAAAACTATAAAACACTGATGAAAGAAATCAAAGAGGACACAAATAGATGGAGAAATATACTGTGTTCATGGATTGGAAGAATGAATATTGTGAAAATGAGTATACTACCCAAAGCAATCTATAGATTCAATGCAATCCCTATCAAGCTACCAATGGTATTTTTCACAGAACTAGGACAAATAATTTCACAATTTGTATGGAAATACAAAAGACCTCGAATAGCCAAAGCAGTCTTGAGAAAGAAGAATGGAACTGGAGGAATCAACCTGCCTGACTTCAGGCTCTACTACAAAGCCACAGTCATCAAGACAGTATGGTACTGGCACAAAGACAGACATATAGATCAATGGAACAAAATAGAAAGCCCAGAGATAAATCCACATACCTACGGACAACTTATCTTCGACAAAGGAGGCAAGGATATACAATGGAAAAAAGACAATCTCTTTAACAAGTGGTGCTGGGAAAACTGGTCAACCACTTGTAAAAGAATGAAAATAGAACACTTTCTAAGACCATACACAAAAATAAACTCAAAGTGGAATAAAGATCTAAATGTAAGACCAAAAACTATAAAACTTCTAGAGGAGAACATAGGCAAAACACTCTCTGACATAAATCACAGCAGGATCCTCTATGACCCACCTCCCAGAATATTGGAAATAAAAGCAAAAATAAACAAATGGGACCTAATGAAACTTAAAAGCTTTTGCACAACAAAGGAAACTATATGCAAGGTGAAAAGACAGCCTTCAGAATGGGATAAAATAATAGCAAATGAAGCAACAGACAAAGGATTAATCTCAAAAATATACAAGCAACTCCTGCAGCTCAATTCCAGAAAAATAAATGACCCAATCAAAAAATGGGCCAAAGAACTAAACAGACATTTCTCCAAAGAAGACATACAGATGGCTAACAAACACATGAAAAGATGCTCCACATCACTCATTATCAGAGAAATGCAAATCAGAACCACAATGAGGTACCATTACACGCCAGTCAGGATGGCTGCTATCCAAAAGTCTACAAGCAATAAATGCTGGAGAGGGTGTGGAGAAAAGGGAACCCTCTTACACTGTTGGTGGGAATGCAAACTAGTACAGCCACTATGGAGAACAGTGTGGAGATTCCTTAAAAACTGGAAATAGAACTGCCCTATGACCCAGCAATCCCATTTCTGAACATACACACCGAGGAAACCAGATCTGAAAGAGACACATGCACCCCAATGTTCATCACAGCACTGTTTATAATAGCCAGGACATGGAAGCAACCTAGATGCCCATCAGCAGACGAGTGGATAAGGAAGCTGTGGTACATATACACCATGGAATATTACTCAGCCATTAAAAATAATTCATTTGAGTCAGTTCTAATGAGATGGATGAAACTGGAGCCCATTATACAGAGTGAAGTAAGCCAGAAAGATAAAGACCAATACAATATACTAATGCATATATATGGAATTTAAAAAGATGGTAATGATAACCCTATATGCAAAACAAAAAAAGAGACACAGATGTACAGAACAGAGCTTGGGACTCTGTGGGAGAAGGCGAGGGTGGGATGTTCTGAGAGAATAGCATTGGAAGAAGTATGCTATCAAGAGTGAAACATTTCCAGCCCAGGTTGGTTGCATGAGACAAGTGCTCGGGGCTGGTTCACTGGGAAGACCCAGAGGGATGGGATGGGGAGGGAGGCGGGAGGGGGGATCGGGATGGGGGACACATGTAAATCCATGGCTGATTCATGTCAATGTATGGCAAAAACCACTACAATATTGTAAAGTAATTAGCCTCCAACTAATAAAAATAAATGAAGAAAAAAAAAAAAAAAAAAGAAACGAAAAAGAATAAAAAAAAAAAAAAAGGAAAGCTATATGTTATTCAAGGGTAATGATATCTGAGGTCTCAAAGAGTGACATGAATGGACAGCTCTTGACACAAGCCTAGAACTCTTAGTTTAGATGTTAACCTCTTTCCATGGACTTGGGGCACTTGTCACATGGACGAGTCCTTTCTGATTCTTTCTGTCTCAGGGCCCGTTCTCGGGATCTTAGATCCCCAAACTGAAATAAATATTAGACCCTTATATAAATCTGTCCATCTGGAAGAGAGACTCCAAAAGCATGTGCAGGCTGGATTTTCCCTGGAAGGGGGTCTCAGATTCAGATTCAACATGTCCATTTCAGGTTGACTCAGACCCATGAAAGAGAGCCCAGGAGGGCACTGCAGAATTTTAGACCCACTTTTCCTTAGCCAAACCTAAGAGTGATTCTAGAGGCTCCATTGCCATGAAAATACATGGAAGCGAGTGAACTATCCCTTTAGAAAAATCCCTACCTAACCCACCCCTGTGGATTTCTCAGGTGTCACTAGTGGTAAAGAACCTGCCTGCCAATGCAGGTAGATGTAAGAGATGCAAGTTTGATCCCTGGGTTGGGACGATCCTCTGGAGGAGGGCATGACAATCCACTCCAGTATTCCATGGAGAAACCCATGGACAGAGGAGCCTGACCATAGGGTTGCACAGAATTGGACATGACTGAAGCGACTTAGCATGCATCCCACCCCTGTAGCCAAATGATCCACTCTGAATTTGAAATAAAGCTGTTGTCAAGGGACTTACTAATGAAAACTTTTTTTTCTTTCTTTCTATATAGCATTATCAACAAGATGGCTTTCCTGAGACTGAACTTCGTTTATTTATATCAGAGTGCAAAGATCTGCCTAATTCTGGAAAGTACCGATTAGAAGAAGGCACTCCAGTATCTACATTCTGCTGTTGTAAAAAGTAGCTGTTAGGCTAATCTGTGCTCTGGAGGGGATATATTATGTAAATGAGTTGGGAGATAAAAATGGGTATTATCAGTTGTAGTATGTCTGAAGACTACTATTTTGAGCAAATTGATGACTATAATTCATCAAGAACTGTGTTTATATTTTTAAAGCAATATTTAATGTCTATAGCTTTGTGCTAGGTTTATTTAAAAAAAAACCCACTTTGATGAGGGAAACTTTTTTCTTGTCCTGTTTGTTTTGCCATAGTTTTAGAATATGTTTTCCATACTTTTCTTTACTCTCGCTTCCAGTTATTTTGACTATGCTGACTGTGTCATCAGTAGAAACAGTTCCTGGTCTGATGTCAGCCAAGTCACTAACTGTGGCCTGGACCATTCTCAGTGGTCATCTGAGAGATGGGAAGGTTGCTCTCTATCCAGTAATCATTGGTGGCTCAGATGGTAAAGAATCTGCCTATAGTGCAGACCTGGGTTTGATCCCTGGGTGGGGAAGATGCCCTAGAGTAGGAAATGGCAACCCAGTTCAGTATTCTTGCCTGGAAAATTCCAAGGACAGAGGAGCCTGGTGGGCTATTGTCCATGGGGTGGCAAGAGTTGGACATGACTGAGTGACTTTAACTTTCAAAAGAAAGAATGAGAAAGAAAAAAGTCACCAGCTAACAGTCACATATTTGGTTCTGAAGGACAACTGTTATTTGATACTCTTGATTTCTGGAGAAGATCAGATTTTTTTGTACTCAAGTATAGGTTTTCTCCTTTCCTATAGTATTAAAGGACAAACTTGAAAGAGTATTTTATATATCTGTGAAAATTAAAGTGCATACCAAATGCATATTCAGTCCCACAAGGATCGATTTATTGGTACTTGCACAGCCTTGTGAAAAGTGCATGATGCACCAGGTCCCTTGGGGGAACATTCATTCTCACAGAAAAGAGTAGCGTCTCGGGTCACTAATCGCGGTTTCATGGGGAGAAGTTCTATAACGGACATGAAAAATGTTTTGGAAAACAATTATGTTCAAAATTTAAAAATAAATGGGAAATGTATGCCTTAAAAAGACACAAAACCAAAGTCTCCACTCCTTGCAGACTGCTGATTAGAAGCTTCAGGGATTTTCACAACGTAAGTCTTTGTTTTGTGTGCTATTTATTCAAACAAATTAATTCAATGATGTGATGTGCAATAAAGGTTTTCTGAAAGCAAGCTCTTTTTTCCAAGGAAATTGATTATTTTTTTATTTTAAGGGCTAAGTGAAGGTAACCTCGAGACTCTGAAATCTTATTGTTTAACACAATAACATTCATAATAATGACTCTTGGTGTCAAAATGTGAGATTCTGCAATGAATATAAGCTATTTTGTAGTACCTGTGGCTTTAAAAAACTAGAAATCTAATCTATAGGTTAATTTTTTTTCTTTGTTCTAATATTTGTGTCACAATCATTTTTGGAATTTGCTAGAATGCATTGAGTTTTGAGATTGTGTTCATTATCTGACAGATACTTCTTTTTACCCCTTGAGAAGTTTTTGGATTGGCAGTAATATTTCAGTGGAAATGTGAGACCGCTGACTTACTACTCTGAGGTTTTGCTTTGCCCTGAAGTCACTATGTTCCTCCTGTGAAAATACAGCCAATGACTTGGCACCTTCACATCTTTCTCTTGATTGTTCAAGATTTCTTATTGTCAGGAATCCGTGATAAACTCCAAGGCCTAATTTTTAGTAATCATCCTTATGGTGTTAGCTGGAAAGCTTCTAAGTTTCTCACTGTTAGGTAGGATATGGGCTGTAGATTTTTCACAGATGTTCTTAATCGAGTTGAAGATATTTCTCTCTGTTCCTAGTTTGCCGACAATTTTTAAAATCATGAATGAGTATTGGATTTTGTCAAATGAATTATTTGCATCTATTGATATTATTGTGATTTTTTTTTGAGCTTACTGATATGATGAATTATATTAGTTTGAGTTTAGAGTGTTGAACTAACTTTGCATACCTGGAATAAATCCCAGTTGGTTGTGGTGTTTGATTATTTTTATATATTGTTGCATTCAATTTGCTAATCTTTTTTTGTTGAGAATTTTGCATCTATGTTCATGAGAGATATTGGTGTGTAGCTTTTTTGTTTGTAATGTCTTTATCTTTTTTTTGTTGTTATCAGGGTAATGCTAGCTTCATGAATATGTTAGGAAGTATGATCTTTGCTTCTGTCTTCTGGAAGAGATTATAGAGAACTGGTATAATTTCTTCCTTAAATGTTTGGTAGAATTTACCAGTGAACCCATCTGGATTGGTGCTTTCTGCTTCAGAAGATTATTAATTATTGATTCGATTTCTTTATTAGACGTAGGCCTATTGGATTGTCTGTTTCTTCTTACAGGCCAAGAATAGACCCACATCAATGTAGTCAACCAATCTTTGACAAGGAGCAAAGGCAATACAGTTGAACAAAGACAGTCTTTTTCACAAATGGAACAACTGGATATTTACATACAAGAAAATGAACCTTGACATAGACTTTACATCTGTCACAAAAATTAACTCAAAATGGATCATAGTTGTATATGTAAAATGTAAAATTGTAAGATTCCTGAAAAAAAAAAATAGGAGAAAAGTCTGGATGACCTTGGGTTTGGCAACAACTTTCTAAATATAACATCAAAGGTACACTCCATGAAAGGAAAAATTGATGTTAGGTTTAATTAAAGTAAGAATTTCTGCTTTACAAAAGACACCATCAAAAGAATGAGAAGATAAACCAAAGACTTGGAGAAAATGTTTGCAAATGACACGTGGTAAGGGACTTCTTTACAAAATATACAAAGAATTCTTCAAAGTCAACACTAAAAAAACAAAAAACTTGACTGAAAAATGGGCCAAAGACCTTAGTAGGCATCTCTCTAAAGAAGATAAACAGATGGCAAATAAGTATACAAAAATGTGCTCAGCATCATATGCCTGTAGGAAATGGCAAATGAAAACAACAGTGAGAACACTGTATGCCGGGAGCCGTTATGGGGGGTCCCGCCTGTGACGAGGTCATGAAGAAAATACCGGGCAGGCAAGGCCGTCTGGGACCCCATCCATGACGAGGTCACGAGGAAAATACCTGACAGGCAAGGCCGTCTAGGATAAGGGACCCTCCAGGTTGGCCTCGGCCTCTACCCTACCCTATATCCTCCCCCCTTTTCTGCTGTTGTTCTTATTTGCCCTGCTGCCGATTCTTGTGTTGCCTGCCGAGAGCTCTCCTGCTCCTCTTTCACTAAATAAAGACCAACTTAAAAGCTAATTAATAAATCTCCTGGATGTTGGTACCCTATGAAGGGGCCAGGGATGAAGGAAATGCTTCAGTTCAAACCCTTTTGTTGGCATTCTGGCTTGTTTGATAAATGTGTGCTCTCATTGCACAAAATGCTCATGATTGTTCTAAACATCCTAAGTACAGTACGCTAACAAAAGAAACTATTAAGCATAGGCCCCTTCGCGGGGTGAGAAAAGCTCCACAAATATTATAGCCACAAATGTGCCTAATAGAAAATTGTTTAGATAGAGAGTAGATGGCGACTTCTTGTAGGTAATTAACTTTTGAACTAAGAGCCTGTTTTGTGCCATATCTGCTGTTTTTGCAATCCTTTGCATTTCTGTTCTGTAAAAATGTAATCCTATCTACTTCCCTTGGAGATGACACCTAATAGAAAGAAAATAGATTAACCACAAAAAAGACAGGGTCGGCTACTGAAGTTGCTTAAAGTTGCACCAGGTGCAAGCCATAAATTGTCAACAGGCCTGAAAGCCAAAAGATATTATACATAGAGATTAACCATTAAAAAGGCCCTAATAGGCACAGAGCCCTTTGGGGGGTGAGGAAGCCCTATTAGAAAATACAAAATATATTGTTTTAAAAGTGGTTATTAGATCAACGTTTGATTGATGTTAATGTGCTGAGGTTGTGCAGTGGACACTATTGTTAATATAGTTAAAGATCTAGTAAAATAAGAGCTTAGCCCTAGTGTAAAAACAATAAGATAACTGTTAATTTTAACCAAGAGCGCTAAACAGGGGCTGCCTCACCAGAGTCACAGAGTCTTTGTGTGTTAAACTTTTTAGATAAATTTAGCTGAGAATTTCTGCAAAAAGACTGACTTTTATGTTAACAGGATTGTATTTCTATTATGTTGCGACTTGCTTTACCATGAGACTGCCAATTTTCTGTTTTCTGCTAACCTCAAGGCCAGAAGATAATGTACAAAAAAATCTATGGAAAAGACTCTCATAAACAAAAATATACAGAGCACACCTGGTTTCGTGAAGGACAAGCTGATGTAATGTTAAACTAAGTCTGCATGCTTATCTGCCCCTTAGAAATGTACCAACTTAGGGTATAAAGGCTACGGTGAAAAATAAAGCAACTGCCATACTCTGCTGCATATTCCTGGTCTGGTCTCTCTCTCTCTCTCTCTCTCTCTCTCTCTCTCTCTCTCTCTCGCAGACTTGGCCCTATCAAGGCAGGTCCTATGTGTCTCTCTCTCGCCGGCGCCGTTCATCCTGAGGGTTCCCCTGGATCCTGCTGGGGCTGGACCCCAGCAACTGTATACCTAGCAGAATGGCCAAAATGTAAACCCTTGACAACACCAAGTGCTGGTGAGCTGTGTAGCAACAGGAACTCTCATTTGTTTCCAGTGGGAATGTAATATGGTACAGCTGCTTTGGAAGAAAATTTTGACACTTTATTATAAAACTAGCCTTACCATATAACCCAGCAATTATGCTCCTTAGTATTGATCAAAATGCGCTGAAAACTTTTGTCCACCAAAAAACCTGCACGTAGATGTGTAGAGCAACTTTATTCATAACTGCCAAAACTTGGAAGCAATCAAGACGTCCTTAAGTAGGTAAATGGATACATAAACTGTGCTACATTCAGTAATAAACTATCACTCAGTGTTGAAATAAGCTACTAAGTCCTGAAATGACATGGAGGAACCTTAAGTGCATATTCCTAAGTGAATGAAGCCAATCTGAAAAGGCTACATACTGTATGATTCCAAATACACAACATTCTGGAGAAGGCAAAACTATGGGGATAGTAAAAATATCAGTGGCTGCTAGAGGGTAGCAGGAGAAGAATAAATTGGCAGAGCACAGAGGATTATTACGGCAGTTTCTTTATCCTTTTGGGCTGCTATGATAGAATACCATTTTTATGGTGGTTTATAGCCTGGAAAATCCCATGGACTAAGGAGCCTGGTAGACTTTAGTTCATGGGGTCACAAAGAGTCAGACACGACTGAGTGAATTCACCTCACCTCATAAGCAACAGAAGTTTATTTCTCACAGTTCTGGAGGCCAGGCAGTCCAAGATCAAGATGCTGACAGAAAAGAAGAATGGAACTGGAGGAATCAACCTGCCTGACTTCAGGCTCTACTACAAAGCCACAGTCATCAAGACAGTATGGTACTGGCACAAAGACAGACATATAGATCAATGGAACAAAATAGAAAGCCCAGAGATAAATTCACATACCTACAGACACCTTATCTTCGACAAAGGAGGCAAGGATATACAATGGAAAAAAGACAATCTCTTTAACAAGTGGTGCTGGGAAAACTGGTCAACCACTTGTAAAAGAATGAAAATAGAACACTTTCTAAGACCATATACAAAAATAAACTCAAAATGAACCAAAGATCTAAATGTAAGACCAGAAACTATAAAACTCCTAGAGGAGAACATAGGCAAAACAGTCTCCTACATAAATCACAGCAGGATCCTCTATGACCCACCTCCCAGAATATTGGAAATAAAAGCAAAAATAAACAAATGGGACCTAATGAAACTTAAAAGCTTTTGCACAACAAAGGAAACTATATGCAAGGTGAAAAGACAGCCTTCAGAATGGGATAAAATAATAGCAAATGAAGCAACAGACAAAGGATTAATCTCAAAAATATACAAGCAACTCCTGCAGCTCAATTCCAGAAAAATAAATGACCCAATCAAAAAATGGGCCAAAGAACTAAACAGACATTTCTCCAAAGAAGACATACAGATGGCTAACAAACACATGAAAAGATGCTCCACATCACTCATTATCAGAGAAATGCAAATCAGAACCACAATGAGGTACCATTACACGCCAGTCAGGATGGCTGCTATCCAAAAGTCTACAAGCAATAAATGCTGGAGAGGGTGTGGAGAAAAGGGAACCCTCTTACACTGTTGGTGGGAATGCAAACTAGTACAGCCACTATGGAGAACAGTGTGGAGATTCCTTAAAAACTGGAAATAGAACTGCCCTATGACCCAGCAATCCCATTTCTGGACATACACACCGAGGAAACCAGATCTGAAAGAGACACATGCACCCCAATGTTCATCACAGCACTGTTTATAATAGCCAGGACATGGAAGCAACCTAGATGCCCATCAGCAGACGAGTGGATAAGGAAGCTGTGGTACATATACACCATGGAATATTACTCAGCCATTAAAAATAATTCATTTGAGTCAGTTCTAATGAGATGGATGAAACTGGAGCCCATTATACAGAGTGAAGTAAGCCAGAAAGATAAAGACCAATACAATATACTAATGCATATATATGGAATTTAGAAAGATGGTAACGATAACCCTATATGCAAAACAGAAAAAGACTCAGATGTACAAAACAGACTTTTGCACTCTGTGGGAGAAGGCGAGGGTGGGATGTTTCGAGAGACCAGCATCGAAACATGTATATTATCCAGGGTGAAACAGATCACCAGCCCAGGTTGGATGCATGAGACAAGTGCTCGGGGCTGGTTCACTGGGAAGACCCAGAGGGATGGGATGGGGAGGGAGGTGGGAGGGGGGGATCGGGATGGGGAATACATGTAAATCCATGGCTGATTCATGTCAATGTATGGCAAAAACCACTACAATATTGTAATTAGCCTCCAACTTATAAAAATAAATGGGAAAAAAATAAATAAAATAATTCTAAATTCAAAAAAATAAATAAAAGACTAAACTCTTGGATGAAAAAAAAAGATGCTGACAGATTCGGTTCCCGAGCCTGCTTTCAGGTTCGCAGACAGCTTTTTTGGTTGGTGGTTTTTGCTGTGTCCTCAAATGGCTGAGGGGGCAAAGGAGCTCTCTGAAAGCTTTTTTTATAAGGATACTGATCCCATTCATGAGAGCTCAACCATTAGGACCTAATAATCATGTCCCAAAGGTTTCATCTCCACATGCCATCACACTGGGCATTAGGAATGAACATATGATGTTTAGGGGAACACAAACATTCAGTCTAGAGCAGGTAGTGAAACTATTCTGTATGAAACGGTAATGATGGATACATGTCATTCTACTTTTGTGAAAACCCAGAGATAACACAATTCAAAAAGAGTGAATCCTAACATAAAGCATGGGCTTGGGGTGAAGATGTGTCACCGTAAGTTCACCAGTGTACCACTCCAGTGTGTGATGTTGCTAGTAGGGAATGTTGTGCCTTTGAGAGGGCAGGGAGTAAATGGGATTCTCTGCTCTGAAAAATAATATCTTATTTTTTAAAAATTATTAATATTCCATGACATGTGGACACAGTGGCCCTTTTGTTTATGTATTGTCTGTGACTGCCTTCACCTTAAAAGGGAAAAATTTAGTAGTTGCCACAGAGACAGTAGCATACACTTTAAAGCCTCAAATATTGACTATCTGGCGCTTTACTGAAAAAGTTTTCCAACCCTTGATTCATAAGATAGCTTGCTGAAAACTGACTTGGTCATGTAGAAAACCCAAGCTGCCTTCTTCCCTCTCACTAGATGCCAATTTGAAGTACAATGGACTTTCATATGATAAAACTAAAATGCTGTAGAAAATGCAGAAGAATATTTGTGACCTATGGGTAGAGAAAGAACTCTTAAGATTGTAAAACCACAAGCCATAAGGATTAATATTTGATGTACAGTGAAAGTCACCACAATATTGTTAAAAAAAAGAATAATTCTGATGTTGGTTTCAGAAGATCAAAGTTAACTTCCATCCAAGGAGGAACACCATGGACAAAGTTAAAAGATAGGTGAAGACTGGAAGAAAATATAATGTCTAAAACTGGCAAGGAATTGATACCTAGCATATGTACAAACTATCTGCACATTAACAAAACTGGAAAGGATGTGAAAAGTAAATAAAAAGCGCCAACTTTCCCCACTATTTTATTGTTTCTGCCACATAAACTTCACTGAATATTGTTCTTGTCTATTCCAGAAAATTTTTACTATTAGCCTGCCTCATGTTTTCTAGACTACTTAAATCCCTTTTACCATTGTAAATGTCAGTGAAAGTTGTTTTTGTTTGTTTAAAGGTATATATATTTTTAACTTATTACTTTTTATTGAAGGATAATTGCTTTACAGAATTTTGCTGTTTTCTGTCAAACCCCAACATGAATCAGCCATAGGTATACATGAAGGCAACCTGCTAGAGAAATTCAAGAAAAAGTTTTGTACATTTAAACTTCTATGTTAGAGTACGTTATTGAGCAACAGTCTTCTGTTATTTGTTTATTGGTCATTATAAATTTGAATCAGGGCACAGAACTTTTTGTACTGTCAAATACAGAACAGAACACAGACATTTGAAAGGAACAAAATAGCACAAAACAATGACTATTACTGCACAGTGAGAAATGAGCCAAGATCTTTACCATAAACAAAGTGCCTTTTTGAAAGTGAAAAACATATTGCCAATTGTGAAGTAATTTTCTAATTTAGAATGGTCAAGATTTGGTGTGCCTAGAAACAATAATTTATATCTTAACATGTGTGATATTTACAGCTTTCAGCCATCTGACTCCCAACTATCCTTCAATCTCACACTGCCCGCCTCTTGTCCATCCCCAATTCCCTCAAACACTCAGTTTAAACATTTCCTAGAACCTTGCTACTTAAAGAGTGATGGGCGGACCAGCAGTATCAGCAGCATCTTCTAGTTAGAAATGCAAACCCTCAAATTCTATTCCAGACAGACCCACTGAATCAGAGTCTGTTTATATCAATTTGCTGATATAAAAAAGTGTTATCCCAGTTTACGGTCCCCTTCTAAAGGGATTGTAGTTCCTAGTGGAGTCCTAAAATCTTGAAGTGAAGGGTTGTCTCTTTATAGTGGCTTTATATGTTTGTTTTAAATCTTTTTATTTTGTATTGGGGTATAGCAGATTAACACGTGATGGCTTCAGGTGAATAGTGAAGGGACTCAGCCATACATATACATATCCATTCCCCATCCATTCTCCCATCCAGGCTGCCTATGGTAGCTTTTGTTTTTAATTAAAAAGGCTTAAAAATTCTTTAGCATAAAAATTGTATATATAGATATATATCTGTATAAATATAATATTTCTTACTTAAAACACAAACTTCCTCCAACACTCTCCAACCAAGCTACAGTCTGCCTCCTTAGACCAGTGTCCACGTCCTTCCCACAAGAACAGTGCTGCAACACTTCCTCTCCTTCTCTTCTAAAAAGGAACCACACCACTGCTGCACCCACCTGCAGGGTCTGTGAATACACAAACAGGATCTTCCAAGTCTGTCTATACCCAGTGGGCACCTCTAATGAAACAGGCTCTAAACTACGGCTTTTGCCCAATGGCCTATTGAAAGTGACTTTTGGATGTAAAGAAACAGTGTTGCCTGCCATTTCAGTTCTACAAGGATCAAGCCATGGACAGTGTACCTTGAGGGGAATTCAGGATGATGAAAAATAGCTTTCTGGGCTTGGATACACCCAGATAGTTAAGATACATCTAAGGGAAAATGTCAGTGATCCCAGATTCTTATCATACATATAAAAGCACTAAGATCATTAACTTGTTTGTTCTTTGTGATTAGCAGTGATCTTTGGATGTTCACCCACCCCAGCAAAAAACTCATGCACATTCTGGCTCTTCCCCTACCTCCTATTGAAAGGAAGCACAGTCCTAAGGAGACCCAAATAATAATAATGTAGCCATTAAGCATAGTTGGGGACCTTTAGTTCCTTCTCAAGGGCTATAGATAATATTCTGAGCCATAGCCTGTGAGCTGTCTTATAGATACTGAAACTCCTACCAGGTGGAAGAAGCTGCCTATATGGTGACCAGACTAGACATGACATAAGCTGCCACAATTCCGAGAACTGGCCTCAAAGAAGTAAAAACAAACCCACCCTGGAATTGAAGATTAACTGTACCTAAAACAATCAAGGTGATGTTGGTCAGACCACTGACGACCAATTTCAAGATGACTTTCAGAACTGAGTGAACTGTTTTTGCCTGTAACCCCTTTCACTCTGTCTGGAAAATCTCTTGACCCTGATCATGTGGAGATGGGGGAGCTGGCCTTGGGACAGATGTTCCCTTCCCCACCCAACACAGCATCGGAAAAAACTTTCCACCATCCTGGCCTGTTTATTGGCTTTTGAGCTGTGAGCAGCCAGACCCAGCTTTTGGTCACGCTATTAGTCAGACACGACCGAGTGACTGAGCATACACATATGCCTCAGCTCCTTAGAGCTATCTGATGGGCTGTTTCCTGGACTATTGTCCTCAGTAAAGTTCTCAAGCAAAACTTAACTCCCAACTTTTGAGGCCTGTTCTCTTCTTTCCGTGGACAAGGGCGTCAATTACGTATGCTTTTATATACACTATGTGTGTTCAGTCTCTGCAGTTGTGTCTGACTCTGCCACCCTATGGACTGTAGTCCATCAGGCTCCTCTGTCCATGGGATTTCCAGGCAAGATACTGGAGTAGGTTACCATTTCCTTCTCCAGGGGATCTTCCCCATCCAGGGATCAAACCTGCCTCTCCTGCACTGCAGGCAGATTCTTTACCACTGAGTCACCGGAGAGACCCTTTATATATGTTACTTACTTCCAACTGCTTCTATCTAGAGATGCATATTGGTAGAATATTCTTTGCCCAAGTTAAACCCAAAGATCTTTTAAACAGTTACTAATTTCGCGAACAGCCTGGACCTCTCGGACTTTGCCGCTTCTGGGGCTACTAGTAGGAATAGGGCCCCTTGGAAAAGAAGCTATTGGCCGGCTGGGACTTTCAAGTCAACATAACCCTCAGCTGAAAGTGGCATGTGGGTAAGTGACCGTGACCCTCCTTTCCAAGATCCATGTCCCGTTTCCAACAGGCGTCCTCCTTAGAAGCTCTGGTAGGGTAGAGCATCAGTGGCTGCAGAGCAGCATGTGGTCTTATCTGGGGGTCCTCAGTGCTGAGCCCTGGGCTTGGCATTCATTGAAAGTGTCCCGTGTCTTGAACGCACCAAAATGCAAATGACTTTTAAAATGGTCAAAGGACGGATGTCAGAATCAAAAGATTGCAGAAATCAAGGAAGGATAGAGTGAGGCGCCCCGGAGGGCAGGGAGTGCGCAGCCCGGCCGCTCGGGGGCGGTGTGGAGGGCGCGGAGTCTGCCCAGCGATCCACCGCCCGCGCCGCTTTTGAAGGTGCTTCTCCGCACTACCGCCCGGCAGCCACTCAGGAGGCCGCCTACTCCCGCCGCTCGGGGCAGCACCATGGCTCGCGACGTGGAGGCGCTGGACCTGCCGGCGTGGAGCAGGGCCTCAGGTCCGTCCCAGGGGCCCCAGTGCAGGTCAGTACCCTAGGGGCGATCGCCGTGGGGCGCCCCCCTCCATCCTGCGGTCGCTCTTCGGGGGGTCCACAGCCACCCCTTCCCCGGGCTACTCTCCTCCTTGGGTCTCCTGGCGCGCGCATCTGCGGCCGGGGGCTCGGAGAGGCCGGCTAGCGCGGATAAAGTGCTCCAGGACACCAAGTTGAGACGCTCTCCGGACGTGCTCCAGCCGGGAGCTTGGAGACCAGGCGGAGGTGAGGACTCGCGGCGGCGCCGGACGCCTGGCCACGCGCCCCTCTCCTCCAGGCGTACGCCCACCAGCCTGGTGACCCAGCCGCCGGCGCCGCCCGAGCGACCCCGCGACTCGGTGTGCCTGCTCTCCGACCCGGGTCCGCGCGCACCGGGCGGCTGGTGGAAGAGTAAGAGAGAGGGGCTAAGAGGAGGGGGCCCCCTAGGAGGGGTATGACTTCAGGGGAGGCGGTCCCGCAAAGCCGAAATGCAAAGCCGAAATGGAAAGTTTTGAAGGCGCAGGCATGGGCGGGCAGCCCTATCCGTTTCCCCAGGCCAGGAAGCCAGAGGAAAGATCAGGTGTCTTCAAGTTAACCGTCAGAAGGCGCCTGATCTGTGTCTTTCTAGATACTGGACTCTGAAGAAATCCTCATCAAGTGGATGACTTTCCTGTTCTAGACTAGAGCTTTCTTGCTGCATTGCTTATAGTAACTGCTTGCAGTTAGTTAAAGCAGGCTGGGCTTTGCCTTCCGGAACAAACAGGCCTTTTCCTCAGGTGGGAGGGTTGTAGTGTGGTTAACCCCAGTTCCTCTGCCTGTATGAAAAGGCGTACAGTTCAGACCCGGGGCTCTGCCAGGAGGCCCCACCTTCTTGGTCAGAGCTCCAACCACCCAGCCGTGCAGCTGAGCCTGCGAGGCGCGGACAAACAGGCCTTCGCTCCCCTTTTAATGATCGCAGAACAAATTCAGTGGTAGGTCGTTAAATTTTCTTAAAATAGTGCGGAGACATTCCTGACTGTCCTGCGTGGCGCTCTCCATATTATTACAAATGAACTTAATGGTAGCAAGGAAAGCAGAAATCGTGGGGAGGATTTACTTCATCTCTGGTCGCTGCCCAGATAAGTATTTACCTAATTCCAAGTAACTCTGGTATGTATTTTTTTAGACTTTTACGGACCAATTTTGAAGTAGATGACAAAATTTTGGTGCAGCTTTTCTTGACAACTTGATACCTGTGAATGTCATATCGAAATAATTGAGTATGCTTGAGGTTCCGAAATAATTGAGCTTCTGAGGTGGTACTAGTGGTTAAGAATCGGCCTGCCAATGCAGAAAATGGTAGGTTTGTTCCCTGGGTTGGGAGGATCCTCTGGAGGAGGGCATGGCAACCCACTCCAGTATCCTTGAGAAGAATCCCCATGGACAGAGGAGTCTGGTGGGCTACAGTCCACAGGTTCACAAATGGTTGGAAACAGCTAAAGCAACTTCGTATGCACGCATGTAATTTATAAACTATCTCTCTTAATGCTGAGTGTTTGTTTTTAATAAAGCAGATGGATAGAAATTAAACACTGCTTCCCTCTACCATAGCCGTAAAATCCCTGTTGTAAACATAGGGAGCAAGTTGATCCTGGGCTTATTTACTATCTTTTGCTTGGGCTGATGAACAGACTTGTGCTTATGATGGGTATATTGTGTATAATCTTTATTTCTTAAGTTCACTTTAGTTTTTTTCTTAGCATATTTCCTTCAGGAATTAAATGGTTTTATCATGTCCAGTGAATATCTTCAGAAACTCCCATTCTTAGAGAACACACACTTGGGTGCGCACATAAATAGGTTTTGAAGGGATTCTAATTTGAAATATACACACATCCGGTTGTGCAGTACCAGTGGCACAGAGGATTTTGTTTCATCTCAAACAGAATGGAGGGTGCAGTCAGTAAGAAAAAGGTAGGAAAGGTTGTCTTATGGATGTTAGGATGCAAATTTTGATGTGTTATGTTAAGGGGATTAACTATATGGTTCTTGCAGAGGTGGGGTATGAACTTCACTCGTGTGTCCACAGAGATGCTCATCATCTCTGTGACGCACTAACCACACAGCACAAGTTTGGTGGAACCTGGTATCTCCTTCTGATCGAGGTCTTAGCTCATCTTCCTCTTCACACTTTAAGAGAAGTTAAACTCACATTACTGTGAACTCTTGTTTCAACTTTAGTATTGTGCTCATTCGCCCAGTCATGTCCAATTCTTTGTCAGCCTTTGGACTGTGCCCTGCCAGGCTCCTCTGTCCATGGGCTTTTTCAGGCAAGAATACTGGAGTGGGTTGCCATTTTATCCTGGGAAGGGGGTGGGGGGGGAGATCTTCTCACCCCAGGGATTGAACCCGAGTCTTCTGCATCTCCTGCATTGCATATGGATTCTTTACCTGCTGAGCCACTGGGGAAGCCTACATTAGTAAACCTGCCATAAATCAGGCCCTGTGGTTTGGACCCTTTAAAAACAGGCACATTTCCCACACATCTCCTGACAATTTTCTTGCAGAGGCCATCATAATAGTGCAAATTTCTCCTGCACATAAAATCTGGTAAATCCCGATGAAGCGTTTGAGGAGGCCACATGCTCCTCCTTTTCTCCCAAGGAGGGGCACATCAAAAGTGTTTTTAACAGTAAGATGATACATGTGAAATGTCTTAATGAAGCAAGTGGGAAGAATGGGGAGACAAGTAATGTGCAAAGTGGCAGAGAATACAGAACTGAAAGTCAGGGCTGATCATATATGACAGCTAATCTCTTTGACTAGGTCTCTGTCCGTGAAGTGAAACCTAGAATAAGATAGTTCTTGAAACTTAGTGGAAAAACAGGTCGGTTCTTGTGGCTACAATTTTTCTAGTGGCCAAAGAAAGCCCTTTCGGCTCTGAAAGTTAAAAGTGGAATCTTCTTTGAGACTGGGCTGTTCTCTTTAGCTGAGGCTTGGAGTCCAAGCCCCACATGTCTGTTCCTAAGAATGAGCTCACCCTTCAGTTGACTTCTCTCATCATGTGTTCTGAGTTTCATAGAGAAAAGTAATTTTATTTCCAGACTTCATTTTCTCTATCACACTGCAATATTCTTCTCAGTACCAAATGTGTAAAGCCATGTTTTGGTTTGTTTACCTATTTGTTTGCTTTGGCAGTCATCCAGGGTTTCTTCTTCCCACTTTCCCCATCCTGCCTCCAGCTGAGCTTTTACTCTGTTCTGAGCTTGGGCCCCACCTCCTTTTCCCTGGGTGAGGAGAACCTTGCAGATATGTTGCCCATAGATATTTATTCCCCCTCAGTTGGGAAGACTGCTTCCTTTTTTCTCCTTTGAAGCTTGTGTTTTGTTATCTCCCCTTGAATACATCTAGTGATTTTAGCCTAAAACATTTATCAGATAAGAGTTGGTGACTAGTGAGGCTAAAGACTCTGGAAAATTGTCCTTGGTATAATTCCAGAAGACCCACAGTTTAAAGGGTGGGCTTTAAAAAAAAAAATCCTATCACCTATAGCAACTAGAGGGAGTTGCTAGAGATAGCATGAATCTAGGGTCTCCTCAACTGGCACAGAGGTGGGCTTGTCCAAAGATAAGGTAAACTCATCCCATTGTTAGAGGAAAAATGATAAATTATAACTTTGTTGTTGTTTCTGTTTAGTCGTTGTGTCCGACTCTTTGTGACCCCATGGACTGTAGCCTAACAGATTCCTCTGTCTACAGGATTTCCCAGCAAGAATTCTAGAGTGACTGGCCATTTCCTTCTCCAGGGCATCTTCCCAGCCTAGGGATCGAACCCTAGGGATCGAACCTAGGGATCGAACCCTCCTGCATTGGCAGGCAGATTCTTTACTTCTGGGCCACCAAGGAAGCCCAATTATAACTTTAGTTATAACTTTATTACTTCCTTTAATGTTCCTTCTCCTTAGGGAGTGTCATCAGCATGACCCTGTTATATCAAGCACTTACTGAAAATGTTAGAGAAAGCAAAATGTAGGCAATAGTGTAATTGCAGTCATCTTTTCCAAGTTTTACTGCATTTGGAATCCTGTATTGCTTAGAAATGGAGTTTTGCTTTGCTTTTCTCTCTGACATGGAGAGCTGATTCTTCAGGCTATGTTTTCAGAACACATGTTCAGAACGAGCACTTTGAAAATGCCAAGCCCTAGTTTTGCTTTCCTGCTGACCTGAGGCAGCAAAGTGATGATAGGAGATGATTTTATGGGAACTTGGTGGCACAGTTGTCTTTAGGGAAATTCCTGAAAGTTGTAGCATGCTCATCTTTTATGGGTGACTCTACAGGAAAACGAAAAGCCCCTAGTCTCTTTTCTGGGTATTTCTCAGAATTAGAATGACCATGTCATTTTTGAGTGCTGTCCTGAGAAGGTAACTACGGTTTCTTTCTTTGATTTTTTTTTTTAAACTTACTTTAATTGGGGTCCAACTACCCTAGAGCCTGAGCTATCTGGACATCTTTCTCTTTTTCTCTCTTCTGAGGTTAGCAAATCTTGAGAAAATAAGTTCATTGTAGGAACTTGAGTGAAAAAACAAACAAACAAATCCATGTGGAAGTTTGGGATTGGGCTAAAATCTTCCATCTGCCAGATTTTCTAGGACATTCACCGTAGGGTCAGCATGATCATTGCTGTAGAAGCCCCGAATTTTAGTCTGCATTTACTTCCCCTGATTCTCCTCCTCCTATCCACTGCTCACAAACTAAGGGCAGGGAAATATTGGATTATCTGATATGTATTATTAGACTCTGTGAAATAGCTTATTTTAACTCAGAATGATAACTCGAGAATTCATGTTAATCACCCCAAATCAGGAAAATATGGAAAACTTGAAGAAGAAAATTAAGATTACCTATGATACTACTTCACAGAGATTACTAAAAAATTTTTTTCTGGTTTATGCACTTTTAGACTTTTTAAATGTCTACATATAGCAATAAATGTCCACATTTTTGGAAAAATGAGATCTCAACATGTTTATTTTGTAACTTTGAAGAAATCTAATGGTATGTCGTAGACATCTTTAAGTCAATACAGAGTTACAAAGAGGTTTGCAGTGAATGTTTTTTGTAACCATGTTTTTGACTGGTTATTTAAACACTTGTAATATAAATCCATAGAGTTTTAATTCCAAGATCACAGATACTCTTCTGATCTCATTCTCTTCTACCGCCAAGTGTCCTTGTTTACATTTCCTTTCAATAGATGGTTTGTGTGTGTGTGTTATTGATAAATAAAATTGAAGATAGATTTTAACCATTGTGACTGTTAGTAAGTTTGTTGTTAAATGACCATTGGCCTGTTCCAATCCTTTGTATGTAACAGGAAAAATGTTGAGTTGACCTTCCCTTATTAATAATTTGGAGCTCTCTACAGGTAATGGATAGTAAGCTTTTGCCTGTTTAAATATAATGTAGACATTTTTCCCCCCAGTAGTTTTATTTCTTAAAGTCATAATTTTTTGTGTTAAGATCTGTAAGTTATGTTCATTGGCTTCTGAACTTTCTCATAATTAGGCATGTTAAATTATATTTTTAAAAATTCTATCTTATGCTTCTATCAACTTTATTTTTCAAATGTGCCTAAGTTTTACCTTTGCATTTGGTTTGAGGGAGGACTCTAGCTTTTTCTCTCCCCAGTGCATCACAAGTTTTCATAACAATTCATTGAATAATTCATTCTTTGGATGGACTTCAGGAATATTAATTGAAACAAAATAGGTTTTTTTATCAGCAAACCAAGCAACTAAACTACCCAAAACCCTCTAATGTATCTTGGCTAAGATATTTTCAGTATAGTTTACATCTAATTTTTTGTATCAATTATTTTAGATTTTCTATTATATTTTTTATTTGTTGTTATTTTATTTCTGTTATTATTATTTGATCTTAATGGATGCTGGCCAAGGAAAAGTTCACACAATTAGGATTGTCATCTTTTTTCACTGACTCATTTCTTTTTTCCAAAAAATGTTCACTGAGCATCTATCATGTGTTACATAGTCTGCTGTATGCTGCGAATATAGTCATAAGCAAGACTGGGTCTTCGTGAAGTTCTCTTGTAAGGAAGACCACAACAAAGATTTCAAAGTCAATTATGAAGGAAATTAAGTGATGACAGAGGCTGTGGAGAAGTCCTATTTTAACAAAGTGATCAAGGAGCCCACTCTGAAGATGTGTCACTTGAGCTAAGAAGTGAAGGTGAGAGGATCTGAATGTGTGGCAAGTTGGGGGGATGGCAGTAGGGTAGGTGAAGTGGCAAGTGCACATGCCCAGAGCCGGGAGGGAGGTGAGGTGGGGTGGTGAGGAAGGGGAAGAGAGGGCATGGGAAGGAATGGGCAGGGAACTTTTAGGCCATGGCAAGAGGACTGGATTTTATTCTGAGAGCAGGCGGAAGCCACTACAGGGTAGAGGAGTGATGTCTGCCTTACACCTTTAGAATTACTCCTCTGGCTACTATGTGGAAAATTGGGAAACCGGCATAGTTTTCTGGTGAGGGATGATGATGCTGGGACCAGGGAGTCTGCAGTGGGTGTAGAGAGAAGGGAGCCACTCCACGTTGTGTTTTGAAGGAAGACTTGTTCAAGTAGGTGTGAGGATTGAAGAAGAGGAGAAATCAAAGTGTGACTCTGGAGCAAAAGTTCCTGTACTTTACTGCATGTTAGAATTGCCTGGAAAGTTTATCAAAATCTCCATGCCCAGTGTATACCTGTGTGTGTGCTAAGCTGCTTCATTCGTGTCCAACCTTTGCGACCCTATGGACTGTAGCCCGCTAGGCTCTTCTGTGGATGGGATTCTCCAGGCAAGAATACTGGAGTGAGTTGCCATACCCGCCTGCAGGGGATGTTCCCGACCCAGGGATCGAACCTGCATCCCTTGTCTCCTGCACTGGCAGATGGGTTCTTCACCACTAGCTCCACCTGGCTTATACCTGGTCACCAATTAAATCTGAATGTCTTGGCACTGAAACCTTTAAAAAATCCGCAGATGATGACTGTGCAGCCCATGTGGAGGACCACTGACAGGATGAGGGTTTGCAGCTGAACCATCTGGATGGATGTGTGTAATCATGGCTTTGAGCACATGTGCAAAGAAGAGGGTGGAGTGTTGGTAGGAGGAACCTCTTAGTCATGTGGGTGGAGTTTCAAGGAAGAGGTTTGCTAAGGGAGTCTGTTTGAGAGAGACATTTGCTGGAGATGCGAATGTGAAAGTCCACATCATGTAGATAGTATTTAAAGCCACAGGACTCCATGAGCTCTTCTGAAAGAGAGGATAGAAGAGCCGTGGGCTGTGTGTCCTGAGGCACTCTGGCATCTGGAAGTCAGAAGGAAGAGGAGCCAGTAAAGGAGACTCAGAGAAGCTCAGTAAGGGAGGGAGAAAACTAGGATGGTGGGGTGTCCTAGAAGTGGAGAGATGAAGTTGTTCCAGGTGGTCAGCTGGATCAAGTGCTGCTGAGCCACCAAACTGAGGCCTGAGAAGTGGCCATGGAATCTGCAGCAGGAGATGGTTCCCTCTGAGGGGATTCGGAGTGGAAACCCAGTGTTTGCTCTAGAGAATCTGAGGCACAAAAGTACCTCGACAACATTAAATGCTGGGTTCATTCCATCACATGTCTTTATTTGTTTTTTCCTTCTCATTTCAATAACGTGACCATTTAGAAGTCTCCTAAATGTATTGCATAGGGTGCTGTGGTCTGCCAAATTGTCACACTTTTAAATAAGAGAAATTTTGTTGGAAACATTAGTTTATTTGAATATGCCATTTTTTTCCTTCATTCCTGACCATCTTATAGGCCATTGCTCTTTAAGAAATACTAACTTAGGGATCAAGAAGGAACACTGGAAAAGGATTCTTATGGGATTCTTGGATCTGATTCTTATTCTAAATTGGATTTTTATAGCTGGGGGCAAATTGCAACCCCTGGGCACGTTAGTTGCCTTGTTTGTGAAATGAAGAAATGTGAACAGGTAATCTCTAAGGTAAGGAGTTCAAACTGGGTGCACATTAGAATCACTTGGGGAGCTTTTTAAAAGCCCCAATGCCCAGGCTGCATCCACACCAATCAGGCCAGAATCTCGGAGGGGAGAAGCGAGGTATCAGTACTTTTGAGGTGCCCCAGGTGATGTGGTGTAGAAACAGTAATCTAGCTCTAATACTGAATTATACATGCATTTCTGCCCTCAAAATCAGGAAGAGGGGAGGAATGAATAGATAGTGGATGGCAACAAACAGTGTCTGTCCTGGGGGATCTCAGATTTCCTCACACAGGAAGGGATTGAAGGCCACTCTCCACAAAAATGAGGGAGTAAAGAAAGAGGTGGAGATGGAATCCAAGAAATGTGGAATCCAATTTGGGAAGGAGGCGAAGAGAATTTCCAGACTGATGGCCCCTGAAAAGGGATTAGAAAGCAACCCATGTAGCTGGAGGGTTTCTCTGGTGGCTCAGACGGTAAAGACTTTGCCTGCAATGCAGGACACCTGGGTTCGATTCCTTGGTTGGGAAGATCCCCTGGGGAAGGGAATGGCAACCCATTCCAGTATTCTTACCTGGAGAATCCCTTGGACAGAGGAGCCTGGTGGGCCCTAGTCCATGGCATTGCAAAGAGTTGGACACGACTGAGCAACTGAAATATATGTAGTTGGAATAGGAGGATGAGGGCTACAGGAATGATATCTCTGGAGAAGAAGAGAATTGACAGGATGCCCAGCTTGGTTGACTGTACTGAAAAGGAGCTGGCAGATTCATCAGCGTTTGATGCTAAAGCCCTGGTTGGTATGTGGAAAACTAAGCAAATGAGGAAAAAGGCAATTAACTCCAGAAAGAAAATTTTGTAAGTGAGAATGTAAAATCACAGTGTACTGATGGCTCAACTCTAAAGAGTATTTGCATATTCACTTCATAAATTCTGAATGTTAATTTATCCAAAATTTTTATTAAAACTTAGTTGGCAAGATGAGTGGGGAGGTAAACTGTGTATGTTGCCTGGTTGGGGGCAGCTATAAGAGCTATATCCTTATTTCCCTCAGTAGGCTATAAATGGATAATATCCCAAAGAGAAAAAAATTATGGAATAATATTATTTAGAAATATTAAAGTAAATAGCAACAACAAAAACCCAAATAAAAGTGGTTGTCCCTAAGGGGCAGAACCAGGAATGTGGTTCATTGTAGTCCATTTAAAATTATGTACACAATTAAGTTGAGGGGGGAAATGACAGTGGGACCAGATCCTGGAGAGCTACCCAGATGTCAGTTCCTGGAAGGCATCCTGGTAGTTCTCTTCACTGTGATGAGGATGCAGGAAGAAGATAGATTTGGGAAATGAGCTACAGGGATGTCAGTTTCTGGAAGGCAGCCTGGTAGTATTGTTCACTGTGATGAGGATGCAGGAAGAAGGATGGATTTGGGAACTGGTTCACCCTGCTTCCCCTGCCCTGTCCTCTGTGACTAGGAGGTACTAGTTGTGAGTTAGCAAAAACATTTTTCTCGTACTGCTGCATGATACATGGTATCTATATAGATACGAGAGGAGAAGGGTTGCCTGTCAGTGTTATTTTCCATTTATTTGTTGGAGCCAGAGGAATAGACATCAATTTCTCTCAACATCAGCTAGAATAACAAAAGAGCAACCCCCTCTCAGGTGGGGCTGCTGTTCTGAAACACTCGAGAAATCATCCCAAATATTTTTGATAACTTATCCCCATCAGTTAAAAGAACACCTACTCTCTCTGAATGGATATTTACTTATATATTGTATGTAAAACTCTTGAGAGTCCCTTGAACTGCAAGATCCAACCAGTCCATCCTAAAGGAAATCAGTTCTGAATATTCATTGAAAGAACTGATGCTGAAGCTGAAACTCCAATACTTTGGCCAGCTGATGTGAAGAACTGACTCATTTGGAAAGACCCTGATGCTGGGAAAGATTGAAGGTGGGAAGAGAAGGGGACGACAGAGGATGAGATGGATGATATCACTGATTCAATGGACATGAGTTTGAGTAAGCTCTGGGAGTTTGTAATGGACAGGGAACCCTGGAGTGCTGCAGTCCATGGGGTCGCAAAGAGTTGGACACGACTAAGTGACTCAACTGAACTGAACTGAAAACCATATATACTACAAGACAGGTAAAACGAGCATTTTAAGGGGTGCAACTGATGAGGGTGTTAAAAAGTCACTGCTGGGTGAAGTGACTTTATGGTATGATTATCATATCATATGTCATATATCATCATTATATAATGTCTTAGGGTACATTATATACACTTAGGGCCAAGTTCATCATGTAACAATAGTAGATTTTGTTAGCATTTTAAAAACTCTCTTGATAAATCTATTTATTTCCCAACTTCTTTTCAGATCAGATTTTCATTTCATCTTTTTTTAAACTCATGGCCGACAAATGTTGTGTTAGGGAAATGTTAGCTCTCCCATTTTCTTGATGTAAATTTAGATTTACATTAGTTTTACAAGGAGTCCGATGTTTTGCAAGAATCTTTATTCCCTTGCTCATTTTACGAGGATTAACTAAAGTGGATAATATACTCCAACAAATGCTTAAGTGGACCCATACAAACCCTAAGTGGTGGGAATGTGCTGCAACCCAGTTAGGGCGCCACCTGCTTTGGGAACCTGCACTGTCCCCCCATATTGCCTCCTGTACTTAAGCGAAATACATGCATCTGATTTTCTGACCATGTGAGGGTATCTTAGGTGTATAATTCATACACTGAAACTTGTAAATCTTAACTTCTCTTTGCTTGGTTAATACAGTTAGAAGCCCTAGCCCTGTCTTCTCCACTGTTATCCCAGTGGACGGTCTTGCATACCTGCCCCGTGTGTCTGCACCCCACTTTGGAGGTCACTGCAGTAGAAAACAAGCTTTCATACCTCTTTTTGAGTAGGGTAAGGGCCTTACAAGCTGAAAAGAAGTAGCAGTCTGAGCTGGTTAGCATATTCACTGAGAAAATTGTGCTCATGGGAACAACGTACCATCGCTGAAACTGATACGTGCATTTTTCCAAAGCAAAGGTCAAAAACCTTAACTGGTTCCTCGGGGGTTTACCATCCTAGCAAGGTTAAGAATTGCCGATAATTTGTTCTGTTTTGTTATTTTCCAAAACTTCAAGCTTCCATCAACTCTTTTGGCTGTTGATTTGCTAAAGTTGGAATTACCCTTGGTCATATGATTGCCTTAAAATATGGTCATATGTATGCCCTATGTTTAAAACCCTTCACCTACTGGAGAACAAGGGAAAATCCACAAATTGAGAAGAATAGGGCAAGAAAGAGCCTTCAGAAATGTAGTTTAGAAAGCTTACACGTTTGCATTTTCCTTGCAATACCAGAATTTTTTAACCTAAGTATCATTAATATTCTTTTCTGTATTTCTATCATTCTATCATTAGTTGATCACATTTGACTAATACTAGCTTCCCAGGTGACTCAGTAGTAAAGAATCCTCCCGCCAGTGCAAGAGATGCAGAAGACATGGGTTTGATCCCTGAGTCAGGAAGACCATCTGGAGGAGGAAATGGCAACCCACTCCAGTGTTCTTGCCTGGAGAATCCCAGGGATGGGGTTGCACAGAGTTGGACACGACTGAAGTGACTTAGCAACAGGAGTAGTGCAGTTATTCTCTAAGTGTGTGTTCAGTTGCTCTGTCGTGTCCAACTCTTTTGCTGCCCCATGGACTATAGCCTGCCAGGCTCCTCTCTCCATAGGATTTTTCAGGCAAGAATACTGCAATGGGTTGCATTTCCTTCTCCAGGAAATCTTCACCTCCCCAGGGATTGAACCCACGTCTCCTTCACTGGCAGGCAGACTTTTTACTGCTGAACCATCAGGGAAGCCCTATTGTCTACCTCAGTGAAAAACGTCGGGAAGGATACAGGAGTGTAAATAATTTAACACCACGAGCAATCCCCATGACATTATCTGGTACTTTGCCCTGTTTTTTTCTTGCCCAAAGCTTATCTTTTTTAATTAGTTTTCTTAGTTTAATATTAGTGTCAGTTACCATTTCTTGAACATTTAGTGGCCATATTAATTGAAACCAGCAGCTAGAAGAATTACTTGAAGCCTCTTGGAGTAATTGGGCTGCATCAGTTTCCTTTTGTCTGTTCCAGAGCCCTCAGTGCATACTTCAATTTGAGCACTTAACACATTTTATTTTTATCTCTTCACATTTTACTCTTATCTCATCACATTTCTCCCTTCCACTGGACTGAGCTCCTGGAAGGCAGGAAAATGTCTCTGGCAGAGCTTGGCTCACAGGTATTTACCAAGCACTTGACCTGCTGCCCCTGTATTTCCACCAGTTTTCCAGAAAGCAACCTCCTCTTTCTTCAGTTCGGGGTTTCTCACACTTGAGGCCAGGGGTATGTTCTAAGGAGGAGTTTCCATGGCCTTATTCTCAAGGTGCTATCACAACTTTTCAGATGCCCTTTTCATTTTATTAAGTGAAAAGACATTGTGACTCATCAGGATGAATACATTAGCTGCATGGTTCCACAGGCGTGTTCTCAGGGGTCTGAAGGTTCCTGTTGGAGGCTGTGGCTCTCAGGCACAGTTAAGATGCCACCTTATTCTTAGAAATGCCTCCCTCAGTGCTTCTTGTCAAGAACCCTGTAGCATCTACCACTCTGTGTATTAGGACACGTAATGGGATTCCTTCTCTGGCTTTCTGAATCTGTCTCCCTTGCTTCCATAATACATTTTTTTTTCTTTTGAAAAAATTTATTATTTAATTGGAGGATAATTGCTTTACAATATTGTGTTGGCTTCTGCCATACAACAATGTGAATCAGCCATAAGTATATATATATGTCCTCTTGAACCTTCCCCAACCCCATCCCACCCTCTAGGTTGTCACAAAGTACTGGGTTGAGCTCCCTGTTTTGTAGAGCAACTTCCCATTGGCTATCTGTTTTGCACATGGTAATGTATTAATATATGTTTCAATTCTACTCTCTGAGTTCTTCCCACTCTCTCCTTTCCTACCTTGCTGTGTCCAAAGTCTGTTCTCTGTGTCCGCATCTCTATTTCTGTCCTGCAGATAAGTTCATCAGTACCATTTTTCTAGATTCCATATGGCGCAGCATCCACTGAGCTAATTGATTACTTACACATTTGTGTTAACGAGTCTGTCTCTCCTATTGGATGCTGAACATCTGAGCTTCAGGGAACCTACTTATCTTTATGTCCTCAGCACTCAGTACAGTCGCTCAGCACCGCAAGTGATCAGTAATTTGGTTAGATGGAATCAGGAGGTAACTATAGCAGGTGCAGGGAAAACACATTTAAAAAGTCTTCTTATACTTATGAAATGAGACTCATTTTGGTCAATGATTTTTCATTTCTAGAAGTTTTTTTTCATTTTTCCCAAGTTTTTCTTACAGACATTTTAACCCATGTGTTTTTAAATGTGGTAAGCATGGTTGTTTTTTTAGCCTGTGTCTGATTCTGATATGCTTGGCTGTGTTTCTGCTGTTTCTAAGATGACTGTTTCATGCTACTTGGTTTCCTTGTGGGCCTGGTATGTTTTAGTACCTGTTGGTTCATGTGTTTTATAAGCTATTTGTTGGAGCTCCCCAAGTTCCAGGATGAGCATCTAGAGAGGTCTACATGTGTTTGCCAAGAAAGGCAGGGCAATTCCAGTCTGAAGTCCCCTGAACCAAGCAAGCTGACAGTTTGGTTTGACCCAGTGCCTGGGTCACCCAGGCACGAGGCTCGAAGGATTGGGTTGTGACCCTCATTTCTCAGTATGGGTCCCTGCCCTCCTCTCAGTCTTCCTCTCTCCTTCCCTCCACCCCTCTCTCCCAACTTCCTTCCTTCTTCCCCTCTTCTTTCCAGCAAAATAACCTGGCCAATTAATTCTGGAAATAGGAGGTCTAAAAATCAACTTAAAAATAGAAAATCACTAGCAACTGAATATAAGCCTTAAAAAGTCTTAAAATAACTCTTAAAATAGTCTTTTTTATGAGCATCTCTTTTTTTTAAGCTTCTTTTAAATTTGTTAGTCAAGCTACATACATAAGTCAATATAAAATATCATTACAATATTTCAGGTGAAAAGATCCCCAAGAATGACCCCCAATTATAAAAAGTTTCTGAGAAATGAGCAGCTTGAATAATGGCTAAACTTAATAGAATTTGTTTATTAAACTTGCCATCAAGACATTTCTTGTTTCAAGAAACAGAAATTGAACTTGAGTCAGTTCAGTTCAGTCGCTCAGTTGTGTCTGATTCTTTACGACCCCATGAGTCACAGCACGCCAGGCCTCCCTGTCCATCGCCAACTCCTGGAGTCTACTCAAACCCATGTCCATCGAGTCGGTGATGCCATCCAACCATCTCATCCTCTGTTGTCCCCTTCTCCTCCTGCCCCCAATCTGTCCCAGCAACAGGGTCTTTTCCAATGAGTCAACTCTTCGCATGAGGTGGCCAAAGCACTGGAGTTTTAGTTTCAGCATCAGTCCTTCCAGTGAACATCCAGGACTGATCTCCTTTCGGATGGACTGGTTGGATCTCCTTGCAGTCCAAGGGACTCTCAAGAGTCTTCTCCAACACCATAGTTCAAAAGCATCAATTTTTCGGTGCTCAGCTTTCTTCCCAGTCCAACTCTCACATCCATACATGACTTAAACAGGCCTAAATCCCAAATTTTTTGGCTCAGTTTGAAAGTCTTGGAATGATGGGTTCAGACACTGCTGGCTCCCGGAACTCAAACATTGTCATTAGGCAATCTTGTCTGTTCTTTGTTAGCTCCACTCCTTGGCAAGCTCTCCTATGATGGCTTCAAGGAGAGATGGTTAAAATGGCTTCTAGGAATTCTAGACTCAGTCTATGCTTTTGGTCTGTGATCCCCAGACTTTGCTGATTATGCATTCAACAGTAAAAGTTAAGCACATATCCCCAATGTGTATATATTTGTTTATATTAATAAAATATATGCTACTATATTGCCACTGTTATTTTATATATTGTCAGTAGAGCTCAATTTTCTTGTTTTTAAGATGAAGAATAAAATATAAGTACTAATGTTTTCTGTTCTCCCAATGGATGTTTTGCATAGCCCACTTTAGGGACTTCTTAGTGGAAAGACCACATCTCTTCCATTGGTTATAATTACAGTCCTGTGTCCACATCTCATTGGTTCTTTCTGGCCTAGGTTCAGTCATGTGCCCATTTCTGAGTTCAGAGTCCTTGAAATAGTAAAAGCAAAATTTTTCTAATGTATGAGATGCCAGAAATATCTGACTAGGCATAAATAGAGAGATGATATTTTAACTTTAAAATGATTTATAGTTTGGAATCTTATAATCACTGAGGCTCCATGGTTCAGTCATGTCTGACTCTTTGCGACCCCATGCACTGTAGCCCACCAGGCTTCTCTTTCCATGGAATTTTCCAGGCAAGAATATTGGAATGGGTTGCCATTTCCTACTCCAAGTATGCAGATCTTTCTGACCCAGAGATTGAAGCTGCATCTCTTGCACCTCCTGCCATGGCAAGCAGATTCTTTCCACTGTGCCATCTGGGAACCCCCATAATCACTGATATATCATGAAAGATACACAGTCTTTTCAGAACAGAGTTACAAAACAGAGATTCTCTATTTCCATAACAATTTAATTCTAGTTCAGTTCAGTTCAGTTCAGTCACTCAGTCGTGTCCTACTCTTTGCGACCCCGTGAATTGCAGCACGCCAGGCCTCCCTGTCCATCCCCAACTCCAGGAGTTTACTCAGACTCATGTCCATCGAGTTGGTGATGCCATCCAGCCATCTCTTAATTCTAGTAGTCTGTGCTAAATTTCTGGAATTTCAAACCTAGAATATCATGAAAGTATCGGTTTAGTTTTTGTTAATACTCTAGTAACATGTGAATGGTGTATATTAAGATGTTGGAATTGACACGTCTTGCAAATAAAATCCTATTTTTATAATTTTGATAGTGGCCATTTGGAACAAGATGGATAGCTATATGTAATGGCAAGTGATAGAGGATCCTGAATCATTGTCAGATTTCTAAATTGAAAAGGATTTCACTGGTTGGAGAGAGTTTTGCTTTAAGGAATGGTAAAACATGTGAATGGAAAGTATTCTTCAGGAGATTTCAGGCTGTTCAGTGTATTTAAAAATTGACCTTCTTTGGCAGAGATGCAATGGCTCATCTTGATTCTGAGGTGAAAGAAGAATGTCTGAGAGAAGACCTGAGGTTTTACTTCATGAACCCTTGTGAAAAATTCCGAGCCAGACAACAGATTCCGTGGAAAATGGGTTTGCAGATTTTGAAGATAGTCATGGTCACCACACAGGTAAATGATATTATCAGTTCATTTGTTTTTTGTTCTTACTCCAAGTTGAAACTGTTTTTCCATGTTCTGCCACTTGACTTTTGTTCTGAAAAGGCCACACACTCATGTTCATAAACCTCTAAAATTATGTTGACTCTGGAGGGCAGGTGGTAGGTTGAAGTTCAGTTTAGATGACGACTTTGTTTTAGTAAGGGACTCTGAGGTCATCTCTCACGGGTTCTGTAAATAGAGATAGTGTTAGATCTGAAGTGGGTAGGGTTTCTATAGCTGAATGAGGCACAAGGCTGGTGAAGGCTGCCTGGTCCAAAGTGATCTGTGTTCTTGAAATCTTTCATCTTTCTTCAGATATATCTTATTTAAATATACTTTTGAAGTCTGCACTTTGAACCATTTTGATTTTGGGTTTACAGAATGCTAATGCTAAGTTTTCTTTTCATCAGTAGCTAAATGCTTGAGTAAACACTCCCCAACCTTACCCACTCCCCGCCTACCTCCCCAGGCAGGCCTGGGTAAGGTGGGGGAGTGTTTGCTGTGGCACTTAGGAGTGTATCAGGAGTGTATAAAGGCTGCATTGGGACATTTGGCCTAAATTGATATTGTTAAGTATTTTATTATCAATATAACAACAGTCACCCAAGTTGTCACCTAGTTTTTGGGCCTGAACCAGTTTTAGGGAGGCTTCTCCATATGTAATTACATTTGAAACGTGTGTCCTTTAAAAAACAGTACTGATTTGGAATATTAGGCTCCGTGGGCAAATAATCATTCTGTCATCACTGTAAAAGTGTTTTTAAAGATGGGATTTCTGGAACACAAAAATAAATAGCTTCCTAAAAATAGCTCCAAATGCTTTAGAAATGAGAGAGGCGGTTCCTGCCATAACTAACGTTGCATCTTTATTCTTTGTTCATAAAGAGATCTTGTTACTACACGACATGCCGCACCAGCTCATCACATTTTAGGGTAAGCAAGCTACTTCCAAAGAAACAAAGATGAGAGGCAGGGTCACTCTTAAATGTACATGCTTAGATTTTTCTTCTTAAAAATTTTTTTCATCCTAATTCTTGGTTTTAAAGTTATAATTTTGGCAGCCTATAAAGCAGTGCATCGTTAGTATTACTTAGAAGAAGAAATAATGTCCCCTTTTGCCATTTGGTTAATTTTAATTTTCCCCCAATTACTTCTCTTGCCAAACTAGCTTTCAAGTTTTTGATCTATTAATATTATTAATATTCTAACTCATCTGGGCATAAAAGATCATCACCTTCTTTGACTTACCATTTTGGTCCTGATAGCTACTAAATTGCATGGATTCATCCTTCAAAACTGCATCTCCATATGTTTTGCCATATTCACTATCTTGTCTCCAGCATAGACTCTTACCTTGTTAGTTAATTTAAAATATTGATGTGTATGAAGCACCTCATATGCTCTGCACTGTCTTGGGAATATAGCTGTGAATGTGTTACCCCTGCTGACAGCTCACACATAGCCTAGCAGTTCCATGTGCTAGGCACAGTAAGTGCTTTATGTGTGTTAGCTCATTTCGGCCTCACTGGACTCCATGAGGTAGGTTCAATTTTTACTCCCTTTGAATAGAAGAGAATACCGAGCCAAAGAGAGTTGAGTAATTTGCATGTGGCCATTCAGCCAGGAGGGGCTTCCCAGATGGCGCTAGTGGTGAAGAATCCTCCTGCCAATGCAGGAGACATAAGAGATGTAGGTTCAACCCCTGGGTCAGGAAGATACCCTGGAGTAAGTAACTACAACCCACTTCAGTATTCTTGCCTGGAGAATCCCATGGACAGAGGAACCTGGTGGGCTACAGTCCATGGGGTTGCAAAGAGTTGGACATGACTGAAGCAACTTAGCATGCATACATTCAGCCAGGAAGAGGCAGAGTCAGGGTTGGAACCCTGGTAGTCTGGCTCTAGTCTGCACTGTTTTTCTCATATTATTTCTTTCCCCATGTAGATCCTCAGAGTTTGCGCTTGAGAAGTACACATAAGTTAACTAGGCTGCTTCTGGAATTCATCTTATGCCTACCTTTCTTATCTCCAAACTTACCAGCCCATTCAATACTCATGTTAGATTAATTTTTCTTAGAATGCTTTTATGGTATCTCTTCTTCTCAAAAACTCCTATGGAACTGTATTTCCCATAGAACTAAATTTTGACTCTGTGGCCTGGAATTCACCGATTTCCATAGTCTCCTTCAACTTGCCTTTCCAACAGGTTTTCATCTCCTGTTTCTTCCCCATGTCCCAGCCAGATGGACCCACTCAATGATTCTGGCTCCTGCCTTGTTTTTCCTCCAAGAACAGACGGGCTCTTTTCTCCCTCATCTTTCAGCTGCTATTTGAAGTCCACCTCCCCTACCAGCCTTGCCTGATCACTCAACGTGTGGTTTTTCTTGGTTCACTAGTACCCCGTGCTGGCTACATCACTACTTTCACTTTTAATAAAATATTTCTGGGACTTGATCATTTACTTTTTGGGTGGGTCTACCCTACCTCCCGTAATAAAACTGAGGTGGTTAAACCTGTATTCCACTGTTGGGTCATTCTAATAAATTTTGCTACTTGGGTGATATATAATTGGAATGGAATTCTCAAATATCTTTCTTTCCTTCAAATCCCATTTTTCCCTCCTCCTCTTTTTTTTGTCTCTTTTAGCACTCCATTCTCAAGTCTAATGGAATGGGTGGTGTTTTGTCAAGGTTGATGGGAAAGAAACATCTTTTAAAAGACATTCCTACTCTGCATTCTGCAGTAATTTATAATCTCGAGAGAAGTGTCTACATTCTTTTGCTGGATCTGCTCTTTTCTTCCTGTATTCTTTGTATATTATTAGAGTGGTATCTTGTTTTTACCTGGCACAGAATATTTTCTCCTCCATTGATTTCATAATCAGGTTTTAAATTCACAATCTTTGCCAGGCTGCACTTAATGTGTGATTATTTTTCTGTCTTATAGTCTCAGCAAATCTTAAAGTCTAGTTAGTGGGTCTAGAATGAATATTTTTGTCATTCCTTTCTTAAAAATAAAATCATTTGACCAGTCCTTCATCATCTCTTTACCCTTGTTCTGTAGCGGACCAGCCCTCCATCATCTCTTCACTCTTGCTCTGTAGCATATGTTTCATTCTGCCATAGTAGGAAGAGGACCTCAGGATCTCCTCCCCAGGGTTTCTCTCTACTGAGATGCTTGAGGAATCCTACCTGGACCTGGTTTGAGGCTATACATGTGGATCTTGACTTGTTCTATAAACAACAGTATGGAGGGAATTTCTTGTTCTTGATGCCAGATGGGGGTGGGTCCAAGCAGAGGTTAAACCTCCATATTCTCTCATTCCCAAAGTTGAGGTAATGTGCTTTGAATCTAAATAAGGTGGTGTTGGTGTTAATTGCTCAGTCGTGTCTGACTCTTTGCAACCCCATGGACTATAGCCCGCCAGGCTCTTCTGTCCATGAGATTCTCCAGGCAGGAATACTGAGGTAGGTTGCCATTTCCTACTCCAGGGAAGTAAGATGGTAGCTGAAAATATTAGCACATTGAATGCTGCTGTGTTCATCAGGTTATTGACTCCCCATTTACTTTTTGGGTTTCTTTAGCCTAACTATGAGTGTGGGAAGAGGGACTCTCATGTCCCCTCTTCTAGAGTTAAGTTGGCAGCTTTTCAGTTTGAGAGGTTGTATGGCCAAGTGGTCAAGAGAACTAACAGGTGAGTCAAACAAACTTGCTGTCACACTTCTAGCTGTTTCAACCTGGAAAAAGTACCCAACTTCAGGTTGCAAGTGTATAAAATGCGATGGACAGACTCAGTACTTGACTCTGACATTGTGATGGCCACTATTCCAGTTCCTGAATATATGTGCATGTGTGTGTGTGCTGAGTTGTGTCCAACTCTTTGTGACTCCCATGCACTGTACCCACCAGGAATTTTCCATGGAATTCTCCAGGCAGGAATACTGGAGTGGGTTGCCATTCCCTACTCCAGGGGATCTTCCTGACCCAGGGATGGAACCTGAGTCTCCTGTGACTCCTTCACTGGCAGGTGGATTCTTTACCACTAGCACCACCTGGGAAGCCCATTCATTTGTGTATCAGTAGGTTATAAAACCCCCAGTAATGCGTATATTGGTCCCCTGGTTTACTTTTTTAGCTTTCCTTTTCTAGCATTTCCTTGCAGGCACCATTGATAGACATCACGTGCTTGAAAGAACTTTAGCCTTTGGTTGCTTGATTTTCAGCACAGGTTGGATGTCGTGGGACTTCTTATCTATCTTCCTTAGAACAGCTGGGTTTAGCAATTGCTCAATCTTTTGACTTGGTATTTGAGGAATGTGATCTGGTGAGGCTCAGATGCTAAAGAGTGTCATCTGTGTACATTCTTCAACAACAGTTGCAGTTCTGGAAAGTTAACACCTAGATTCTTTCCTCGAAAGGGAGGCCCAAAATCAGAATTTTCTTCAGATGAAAATCACGCAGCATAACAGAAGTGACTTTGGAGTTAGACGTGGCTTTCATTCTAGTTTGGTGACATGGGCAGTGTAATGAGACTAAATCTCAGTTTTTACATATATGTAAAGTGGGGTTAACAGAAGTAGCATTTTCATAGGGTGGTTGTGTTAGTAAACGAGATATTGCAGGTAAAGCAGTTAGTACAGTGCCTGGAGAATGATACTTGATGAAAAGTGGTAACTATTTTACATCATTTAGCCTTTTAAAAAAGTCAGACAAAATTTGAAAACTAAAAAACATAAATCACTAAAAAGAGTATGTAAGTTTGCGTGTGCAAATTAGCATCTGTTCATTGGAAAGGTCTAGTAATTAAACCATGTAGTGACAGCAGGTAACACAAATATCAAGGTCATCTTGTTGAATTTGCTGGTTTCACATGACAGCAGAGTCCCAAATTGTTTTGGTGACTTTAGCAGGGTGAAGGTTTGGGGCAAATTTTCTGGACTCTCATTGTCTTAGAAAGCAGATGAGGAGATAAAGTGGGGAGATAGGGAAGAGTGTGTGGGCCTGGGTTTATAAAGGTGTGACTTCTACAGTTACATATGTGTGTCTGTGTGTGTGCATGAGAGAGAAAGAGAGAGAAGCAGAGCACTTGTGAGACTGTATGTATGAAACAGGGTATGTGAGATAGTACTTATGGAAGTGTGAGAGCCAGTGTGCAAGAGAATGTGAGAGTGTCCATTTGAGTGTGAGTGGAGACAGAGGCTGTTTGTGTGTGGAATGTCTTGGGTTTGGCGGTAAAGATTTAGTGCCTGCTAATTTCCCCTCCTTATTAGATTCTAAGAGGAAAACTTTAAGGCAGAAAGAATACACTCAGTCCTGTTGAAGAGAGCCTTTGGCATCTAATCCTGTGCAATGATACAGTTTAAGGGGAATAAGTAGAAGTTCTGTCACAAGAAGATGGGTGCTTGGTGACCATGAGTGTGTTTGACGTCACGGAGGTAGAGTGAGCCCTGTTATTCTGTGTGGTGCTTTGATGCTGTAGATCTTGGAGGCAGGAACTCTTAGGTGTAAATCTTATGTGAGTTCTTGCAGAGCTGGAGGAATTGAATTCCTTTGATGACAATTACCTCTTAGCCGGAGGAAGTATTATATCGGCCACTTTCAAAAATGTTTTTAAAAAGTTGCATGCAAAACACTTAAGATTTTTAAAAATATTTGCAATGTTTAAATGTCAGATCATTTAGATTTGACTATCAAACAGTAAAGCATGAGAATTAGTGGTTTACTAAGTATGGTTGAACATAGCAGGCTTGAACCACACAGATTCACCTTTACATAGACAGAGATATATTTCAGTAGTAAATACAACAGTGCTACACAGCCCATGATCCACAGTTGGTTGAGTCCTTGAACCCTCAGGCTGGACTATAAATCATACTTAGATTAATCCCTATATTGTTCAAGGGTCAGATGTACATCAATTTTGAAAACCATTAATTTGAAATGCAAGTATAAGAAAAATGGATTCAAATTAGATAACCAAGGACCTACTGTATGTCATAGGAAAATATACTCAATATCTTGTGATAACCTATAATGGAAGAGAATATAAAAAATACTGTATATATTTACATAGATGTGTAATTGAATCACTTTGCTGTACATCTGAAACTATTACAACATTGTAAATCAATTATATTCAATAAAAATTTTAAAAAGAAATAAATAGCATATCTATTTGAAAAAAAAAGAAAAATGGATTCAGGCTTAACTTTGAATTTCTCCTTTCTCTTCTCCTCTGTCATTAAAGTCCAGTAAGGGTATTAGTCATTGGGAGTGGTCACTTCTAATTTTATGCTACTTCAAGTTGCTAATGTAGCTTGATGAGGTTGTTTCTAGGGGGAAGAATTCTTGTCTTTTGACATTGATGTGATTAACAAAAACCAAAGCAGTGAGATTTTTCTTGCTGATATTTATAGGTGAGGGTTAATGATAGTAAGAAGGCATTTGCCATCCCCGGAAAATGGTAAAATACATATATGTCTATTTGATTTTCTTTCCTAGCTTGTTCGTTTTGGTTTAAGTAACCAGCTGGTCGTTGCTTTCAAAGAAGAAAACACTGCTGCTTTTAAGCACCTGTTTTTGAAAGGATATTCTGGTTCAGATGAAGATGATTACAGCTGCAGTGTGTATACCCAAGAGGACACATATGACAGCATCTTTTTTGCTATTAATCAGGCAAGTCTTTTGTTGCGAATTATTAATACTTAAACTTGAAGAATATATTGATCCCTGACCTTGACCTGCTGTCTTAGCAAAAAAAAAATTATATGTATATTCTGGTATATATGACATATTAAGATATGTAACATATTCTGATTTAAATTTTGCGTAGTCTGCCAAAAAGTGTTTATTGCTATTTCTGTAGCTACATTTCCATACAATAGATTTTGCCAATTTAAATTTTTGTTTTTTAAGATTTATATTTGTATTTATCCCTTCCTACCCACTTCTATTGGGAGATTACTTTGTCCCAGATCAAATAGCCAAATAGCTAAAAACAGGCTTATATTCTCAGAAGATTTGAGGACTGAGAGACCAAATCTAAGATTCCAAGTCTCAATTTTGGTGTTTTAGCATTAATAAGCCTATCTGAACCCTAAGAATATGGAGTAGGATATGACGTATCTAGACAGTATTGAGAAACCAAATTGGTAGGCCTGAAGAAAGTATTTAAAGGAGAGAAATACTTATTCTTTCTTGTTCATTCATTCATTCATTCATCCATTTACTCAGTCCATAAATATTTTGGTACCTATTATGTACCAGGTACTATTCAACACACTGGGGATACATCATGAATAAAAGAGACAAAACCCCTGTCCTTATAGAACTTAATTCTAGAGGCGAGAGCCAGGCAAATGAAAAGAAGTAAAATAGTACTAAATGCTGATTCCTTGAAAATACCACCCCACCAAAAACAAACAAAACAAAATATATTGAGAACAAAACTAAATTCACTGCTAACAGTAGTAACAGAGGTGCTCCCTTGACTATTTTCCGTAGGGTGCAGAGTGCAAGCTCCAGATACAGATTTTGAGGTCTGGTTTAAGGCAGATCTTTCAGTGTGAGAGGAGCTTGATAAGAATTGGGTAAAGGTCATCATATAATAGTTTAGGATTGGTGGATATAGCAATCCTATATCCCCAAACCCCTGTGAGAGTTTGGGGAGGTATTCAAAGTCTTGGAAGTTGTTAGATTGAATCTTCAAATAGGTCATTTGTTTGAGGTTTTTCAATGTTTCTGAAATAAACAATACAGTTATTGTTTTTAAGTTCCTGGGGAAAAGTTTCCTGGAATAATAAATCCATGTTAATAAAGACAGTTGCTGTTCAGTCGCTAAGTTGTACCTGACTCTTTGCAACCCCATGGACTGCAGCACACCAGGCTTCCCTGCCCTTCACCTATCTCCTGGAGTTTGCTCAAATTCTTGTCCATTGAGTCGGTGACACCATCTCATCCTTTGTCACCCCCTTCTCCTCCTGCCCTCAATCTTTCTCAGCATCAGGGGCTTTTCCAGTGAGTTGGCTCTTCACATCAGGTGGCCAAAGTACTGAAGCTTCAGTTTCAGCATCAATCCTTCCAGTGAATATTCAGGGTTGCTTTCCTTTAGGATTGACTGGTTTGATCTCCGTGTTGTCCAAGCGACTCTCAAGAGTCTTCTCCAAGACCACAATTTAAAAGCACCAGTTCTTTGGTGAGATGGGGGCCAGCAAAACCCTGTTAGTGCAGATAGGCAGATGGGAAAGCTGTGTTAATGTAAGCTGTGGGTGTGGATGGCTTGGGTCCTCAGAGGTATGTGGAAAATGATAACTGGAATAAAGCAGGGGAGGAGACTGGACTGCCTGTTGATGCCTGTATACCAGAGATAGATGTTTATAATTTTCACTGGGTGATAAGGACAGGCCTCCTGGAGGCAATAATATTCGCATCAAGGTCTGAAGTGAACCTTGCAGATAGATAACCTGGGCTTCTAGGCAAAGGCCACATCAAAGGCCCCAGGCGGGAGTGTGCCTTGAGAGTTCCAGGAACTGCCTGGAAGCCCACAGGGCTTGGGAGGTGGTGGGTGGAGCCAGAGGCCCATAGTGGGTTAGGAGGTCAGAGGATAGGCAGGACCTTGTCTTTGGCGCTGAGTAGTTGGGAGCCTCTGTCCACATGTTTACTTTAGTTTCAGGTACTGTGGGGCAGTGTGTTTTTACTCAACCCAAGAAAATTACCTTGTGGTATTTTACTTTTGGGGAGTTCTGTTGAGGAATATGAGATAAACAAATGAAAAAAAGTTAAATGTATGTTCCATGTGCTGTAACTTCTGATGAAACTTGTTAGGCTCATAAGTATTTTTATTTAACTTTTTTTAATAGTTTCATCGGCTAAGGAACTTATCTCTGGGGACCCTTGGTTATGGAGAAAGCGAAGACAACAGGATTGCTTTAAAAGTCTGTAAGCAGCATTACAAGAAAGGGACCATGTTTCCTTCTAATGAGACACTGAATATTGACAGCGACATTGAAATAGGTAACGCAATGGTAATTTCATTTCTTGCCTTTATCATCTTCTGTGGTAAGAGTGAAAAACACCCTCGTGCACAGGCAACCCAAATGAAATCACTCAGCTAGTCTGTTTGAGGGTTTAACATTTGCCTGCCAAGGGCTTTGGCTCAGAAAACTGTGGGTCTGCTGTGATTGGACCAGGAACATTTGTGGATCTCTTTGGTGCAACTCAAGATTGTTGGGTTTAGGGTAAATGCACAGGTGTTTCCTGTTTAAGTTTTTTTCTCCATGATAAGGTGATTAGGCTTTTTGAAACAAAACAAAACAAAAGTGAGTCTGTATTTGTTAAATGACATATTGTGGGTTAAAACGCTTGGTATGCTTGCTTTTGCATACGCACTCATGCCCAGCCCTTCAGTCATGTCTGACTCTTTGAGATCCTATGGACTGTAGCCTTCTAGGCTTCTCTGTCCATGGGATTTTCCAGGCAAGAATACTGAAGTGGATCATTTGTTAAATATATTAATGCTCTTCAAAGGAGAATTGTGATTGATAACTCATTTTCTCTGGAGATCGTTTGGCAAAAGTTAACATCTCATTACGTAGAATTGTTTTATGACATGCTGTTAAGAATTTAAGAGCATACCATATGTAAATGCAAAGTATTTGACTTGAGGCTCTGGAGATTTTGTCATTCATTCAACAAACCTCTGGTGCACAGTTTCCACACCTCAAGCATTCAGTGTTTTATGAACTAGGGCTAGGGTTGCAGAGATAATCTGTCATGGCTCCTCAATTAGCTAACAGGTCAGGAATCAAGGTCCTAGTAGCAGTGTAAATTTGGAGTGGTTTTATTAAAAAGAGAGCTTCATAGTTCATTTGCCCATATTTCCTGTAACTTGATTTTAAGGTGTTTTGGTAATATAATAGAGGGACATCCGTATAAAACAAAGCTTCTCATGCTTTTTTTCAGCAGGCTATCTGTTTAGAATCTTTCACGAGTAAATGCGTCCTGTCCTCTTGCCTCTAAAACGAACAGCCCCAAGCCAGCACTGTCAGGCTGCTTCCAGAGACCCATCAATAGCTAGTTCTGTGTCCAGCAGCCTTATCTTATTGCCTCACAGGATCTTCTTGGAGAAGGAAATGGCAACCCACTCCAGTATGCTTGCCTGGAGAATCCCAGGGCCAGAGGAGCCTGGTGGGCTGCCATCTATGGGGTCACACAGAGTCGGACACGGCTGAAGTGACTTAGCAGCAACAGCAGCACAGGATCTCCTATCCTGAGAGCTGTCTTGTAGTCAGTCTGCAGGGGCTGATCCAGTTTCACCCTGAATCTCTTTCCTGAGCTGTCAGCTGTGCTTCCCATCTTGGGCAGTTCCTGTAAGTGTGATGAGAGTCCTGAGAGGTGGAGCTCAAAGCTTGTCCAGTGACCCTCCTACAATAAACTACTTACAATAAACTACTGGCCACGTGTCCTTTTAAAAATGTGAGACTTAATTGGATGAATCATATGACTGTTTCCCAGTGATTCTTATGTTGTTTTCCTCAATTGATTTTTCTTGGAAAAATGATTAAAGAAATGTGGCCAAAGTAGGTATCAGTGGCTAGGTGAGTCATAGTGCAGAAAGCAGGATTTATTCCCAGACTATCAGGCAGTGGTGTTCTTGGTCACTTCCTTTCTATCATATAGACCATTTTTAACCAAATAGAGAGAAGTTGATTATTAACTTGACTTTAAGAGACTGCTGAAGCCAGCTGATTGTATCTTTTGAGTTATTAAAAATAACTTGTCAAAGAGAACTTTTTGATGTATCTATTCAAAAGGTGTAAAAATATTCTTAAAAACACTTGATACTGGGTTTTAGATTTTCTGGTCTTAGACACCTTGGAGGAAGCCTGCAGACAGTATAAATACGGATTGAGTTTGACTTTATTGGTGTGGTGTTATAGTTTAAAGAGGTGAATTAGCAGAAGCTGTCCTAGATGACTAATTTATGAATTTTGCAGTATCTTTCCAATTAAGAGGAGCATCTTTCAGTGTGTTCAGTGCAGAGATCTGCTGTGCACTGCTTCCCCGGTGGATTTATGTTTAGTTGCATGACTGATAGAACAGTTCAAACTAAGGGTTTCCCTTAATTCATGCTGAGGGTTTATCCACCATCTGCTCTAGACATGTCGCTTTATAATTCAGCTTCACTGGAGACTGTTGTGAATCCTGTTAAAATAACTTGTTTTTTTTAACAACATTTAGATGGATATCATTCTAATACGGTGCTTCACTTTCTATACTGCATTTTGAATTTCTTAAGTTGTCCTTTCCACATGTTCTTAACATGAAACATTATGACCACTTCATCATTCAGTTCAGTTCAGTTCAGTTGATCAGTCGTGTCTGACTCTTTGTGACCCCATGAACTGCAGCACGCCAGGCCTCCCTGTCCATCACCAACTCCCAGAGTCCACCCAAACCCATGTCCATTGAGTTGGTGATGCCATCCAACCATCTTATCCTCCGTCGACCCCTTCTCCTCCTGCCCTCAATCTTTCCCAGCATCAGGGTCTTTTCCAGTGAGTTAGCTCTTCGCATCAGGTGGCCAAAGTATTGGAGTTTCAGCTTCAGCGTCAGTCCCTCCAATGAACACCCAGGACTGATCTCCTTTAGGATGGACTGGGTGGATCTCCTTGCAGTCCAAGGGACTCTCAAGAGTCTTCTCCAACACCACAGTTCAAAAGCATCAATTCTTTGGCGCTCAGCTTTCTTTATAGTTCAACTCTCACATCCATACATGACAACTGGAAAAACCATAGCCTTGACTAGATGGACCTTTGTTGGCAAAGTAATGTCTCTGCTTTTTAATATGCTGTCTAGGTTGGTCATAACTTTCCTTCCAAGGAGTAAGCGTCTTTTAATTTCATGGCTGCAATAACCATCTGCAGTGATTTTGGAGCCCAGAAAAATAAAGTCAGCCACTGTTTCCACTGTCTCCCCATCTATTTCCCATGAAGTGATGGGACCAGATGCCCCATGATCTTAGTTTTCTGAATGTTGAGCTTTAAGCCAACTTTTTCACTCTCTTCTTTCACTTTCATCAAGAGGCTCTTTAGTTCCTCTTCACTTTCTGCCATAAGGGTGGTGTCATCTGCATATCTGAGGTTATTGATATTTCTCCCGGCAAACTTGATTCCTGCTTGTGCTTCCTCCAGTCCAGCCTTTCTCATGATGTACTCTGCATATAAGTTAAATAAGCAGGGTGACGATATACAGCCTTGACGTACTCCTAGCCCGTGTCATTGTAAGAACATATCCATTCCACCCTCCCTTTGTCTCTGGGAGGGTTGTTCTTCCATCTGCTCGAGTGTTCTGCCCTGTAAATGAGAGGCATTTGAATGATGAGGCTGCTACTACCATACAAGTTTGTTCTGTTTGAAGTTTGATAGTTTTTTTACTTAGGGCTTTTGCCATTCTTAAAAAAAAACTCAGTTCTTAGGTTTTGCTGCCACCAGGTGCATGAGTATAGCATAAGTTAAGACAGAGTCCAGAGTTCTGAGTGTGTGTGTGAACAAAGTGTAACTCTATTATCATAATGAAAGAATCTGAATAATCAAGTAGACTTTTATAAGGCAAATTTTACAGATAGTATTACATTGACTAACATATACTGCCACATTTCTCTGAATCTAAGATGTCATCAATTTTAAAAAAGACTCATCGGTTTTAGAAACAATTGAAAGTGACAAAAATTAGTGTCTTAGAATGAATGAAATATAGGAGAAAAAGACCTAGGATAGTATATCCGGCACACAGATTTTTAACATATTACTCCTCCTTTCAGAATATTGTCATTTACTCAGATCAGTTTAATTGAAATGTTATTTTTTCCTCTTCCTTTAGAATAAGAATGTTAGAGATAGAAGGGCCTTAAATATCCTCAGTTTGAACTTCACTTTACAGGTGAGGAAACTGAGGCTCAGTCAGACTTGGTGATGCCGTGATTTAGTGACCAAGGGTCTTTGCTTCTCCAAGCCCAGTGACATGGAGCTCACCTGGGAGCTTGTGAGACAGGCAGAATCTCAGGGCCCCTTAGAGCTGCTGAGTCCACATTTCCATCTACACACATTAAACTTGGAAAGTACTGGCTCCATACTCCCCAGCTGAAGGCCTTTGACTTTGCACAGATCTCTCTCTTACCAACTTCACACATTTTCTACCACCCATCACCATCAGCCTTCAGTGTACCCTGTACACGCTGGGACGCCTCTGCCCATCAGTACGCCGTGCCCTGCTGCGCTTAATCTCTCAGTCGTGTCTGACTCTTGGCGACACTATGGACCGCCAGGCTCCTCTGTCTGTGGGGATTCTCAGGCAAGAATACCGGAGTGGGTTGCCATGCCCTCCTCCAGGGGATCTTCCAGACCTAGAGAATGATCCCAGGTTTCCCGCGTTGAAGGCAGATTCTTTACTAGCTGAGCTAACAGGGAAGCCCCACCCATCAGCATGTTTCCTTACAAAAGCCTCTGGGGCAGGCACTTGTCTCTCCCACTTCCTTCTCTCCTGAATCCTCCCGACCGTCACCAGGGTCTTCCATTGGTGAGCCCCACTGCCCCAGCTGCTGATGCCCTTGGAGAAACGGGCCACCATAATCTGCAAGCCTCCTTGCACAGCCCCTGTCCACTCCCTGTCTGCCTGGTGTTACAGAGGTGAGGCCGTAGTCAAAGGCCCCCCCCCACGGCACCGGGGCCCACCCTTTTCAGCTTTCAGAAGCCACACCCTCCTCTCTGAGCTCAGTTCCTCCCTGAACTCGAGACTCCTCCTCCACTCACCCCACTGTGACTCGACTACTAAGGATTTCAAACCTGTTGCGTTCAAGTTCAAACAGAACATTTCAAACCTGCCTGGCTCCACCCCACCACACTGTTTCTTTCTTACTCTTCCCCATCCGCGAAAACGAAAGCAGTGTTTTCATATCATGCCATCATAGTCCCAGTTGCTCAAGCCCCAAACCTGAATGTGTTGATTTCTGCATTTCCATTGCCACCTCTGTACTCCAAACCTCCATCATTCTTGCTTGGATCTTCACCCACTGCCCTGTCCCTCAGCAATCAGAATGATATTTTTTTAAACCTTGGGGAAATGGAGTCATATCATTCCCTGGCCCAAAATCTGTGAGTGACTTCCTGTTCTGTTTAGAATAAATCCCTCAAGTCCCAATAGTACTGGCCAACCGTCTGCCTCCCCTCAGGCCCTCATACCCACCCCGAGTTCATTGTTCCCACCTCTTTGCTGCTTGTTAAACAAGTCAAGATCTTTCTGACCTGGATCTTAGTGTCGCTCAGTTGTGTCTAACTCTTTACGACCCCATGGACTATATAGCCTGCCAGGCTTCTCCATCCATGGGATTTTCCGGGCAAGAGTACTGGGGTGGGTTGCCATTTCCTTCTCCAGGGGATCTTCCCGACCCAGGGATTGAACCCAGGTCTCCTGCATTGCAGGCAGACTCTTTACTATCTGAGCCACCAGGGAAGCCCTCAAACAAGTCAAGAGTTTTCTGGCCTGGATGTTAGTGCTCACTTAAAAAAAAAAAAAAATTTTTTTTAATTGGAGGATAATTGCTTTACAGTGTTGTGATGGTTTTATCCATACATCAGCATGAATCAGCCATGGGTATACATATGTCCCCTCCATCCTGAATCTCCTTCCTGTCTCCCACCCTATCCCACCCCTCTAGGTTATCACAGAGCACTGGGTTGAGCTCACTGCATCACCCAGCAAATTCCCACTGGCTATCTATTTTACATATGTAATGTGTATGTTTCCATGCTACTCTCTCAATTTGTCCCAGCCTCTCCTTCCCCCAACTGTGTCCACAAGTCCATTCTCTGTGTTTGCGTCTCCACTGCTACCCTGCTTGGAGCTTCATCAGTACCATCTTTCTAGATTCCATAATATGCCTTCATATACAATATTTGTCTTTCTCTTTCTGACTTACTGCACTCTGTACAATAGGCTCCAGGCTCATCCACTTCATTCAGATTGACTCAAGCGAGTTCTTTTTTACAGCTGAGTAATATTCCATTGTATATATGTACCACAAGGTTTGTTCTGTCTGGAGCACGCCCCTTGGATCTGTGCTCAGCTGGGGTCCTTCCTCCCTCAGGTGTCAGCTCAAACCGCCCAGGGGCCTCACAGCCCCTCCCCAGCAGTTCTCCCCTGGTAGGGCCACCCCACCCTCTGACCCCCCATGACTTCGCTCTGTCTTTGCAGTCGTGTGCATACTGTGAAATCGCCTTGTGTGTATTTTTCATTCTTGGTTTATCTCCCCCACTACAGTGTAAGCTCCATATGGACCTTTTCTATCTTGGTCATTGCTGTCTTCAGCAGCCTGGCCTCTGAAAGCTTTCAGCAGATATTTACTGAGCATCAGGTAGAAAGCCGGGGTCTCCTGAGTTTCTGAAATAGAAGCTCAGGGGTCAGCCTCATCAGTGTACTGGTGAAGAACTCAGGCTCTGGAACTGAGCACATGTGGACTTAAATTCTGGTTGCCTACCAGCCAGCTCTGTGACCTTGAGGAAGCTTCTTGGCCTCTCTATGCCTTGGTTGGTCCGTCTGTAAAATGGCAGCAATAGTGTCCATCTCATAAGATTGCTTCAGGAGTTAAACAAGATGATGCATTAAACAAGAGAACATATTAAACCCCAAGCACAATGCCTGGCAGAGAGTAAGTCCCCATATGTGTTTGCTATTTTCATCATCATGAGTCTTTTTCTATAAAAAGTGAGTTTCTTTTGATTATCTAGCCTCACTGTATCAATCAAGGCCCAGTCAGGAAAACAACACTGAATTGCTTCTTGACCCTAATGGTCCATTTGCCAAACACAGGGAGACACCCCCTATGACACCTGCCCTTAAATATTGTGGCTGTTGAATTGTCTATTCAGCTCCATGTCCTCAGTTTTGGATCAGAATACCTGATTTTCATAAAATGTAAGTGTATCCTCCATAGTTTGAGTGTCCTATATACTAAGCAGTGTTTAACAGCCACAACAGTTATGCCCTTGCTCTCACGGACCTTGTCCTCTAGTTGAGGGAATAGATAAGCAGATAAAGAGTCGAACTGTGGCAGAAGATTCTCAGAGAATAACCCATAGGCCCTACCCGGATTCTCGAGCACCTAGCTAGTGTCTGGCATTGCAGGAGGCCCTGACTTTCCTATTTTCGAGGCGGTGCCAAGGTGCAGCAACAGCCCGGATAAGAGCCGGCCAGGCTGGTTCACACCAGTTCTGGCATCGGGGCTGGATGGCCTTGAAAGGCATTGACCATGAAAGGTGTTCATTGTCTCCAGGCCTCCTCAGTTTCCTGCCAAGGTGTTAGGCTACAAAACAATGAGACTAATTTTTATGTGAAGGTCTTGGAATCGTTCTTATATAGTTTACAGCTCCTAATTCGTTTTTATTTGAATACAGTCTAAGTTCCTTTCCTCCCTCTTAATTTTTTTCTTTGGAAAAAGTAAGTATTGGACTAAACAGAAAGCTTGCCAGCTAGCACAAAGATGTCCTTGTATACCTTTCATCTAACCTTCCCAAATGCTAAACAAAGGCACTCAACCAAAAAAAGTTAATTTTACCACATTTACTTTATCATTCTTCCTACATATAAAAATTTCTCCTGAAACATGAGAATAAGGGACAGACATGACGTCTCTGCCTCTAAATACTTGTATAAAGAAAGAAAAGTAGAAGTGTTAGTTGCTCAGTTATGTCCGACTCTTTGCGACTCCGTGGACTGTAGCCCACTAGGCTCCCTCTGTCCATGGGATTTTCCAGGCAAGAATGCTGATGTGAGTAGCCATTTCCTTCTCCAGGAGATCTTCCTGACCCAGGGATCAAAGCTGGGTCTTCTGTATTTCAGGCAGACTGTACTGTCTGAAGCACCAGGGAAGCCCAAAATACTTGTGTTTCTGTCCCCAAACTGTACAGTGTTCAAAAACATGAGTTAACATGGATACAACAGTATAATCTACAAAGCCTATTCACATTTCATCAATTGCCCTAATATTCTCTATAGCAAAAGCCATGCCCAACTTTCTGATCCAGCATCACATACTGTACTTGTGTGTCATGTTTCTTTAGGCTCCTATAATCTGGAGAATAATGAAGTTTGGGGCTTTTTTTTTTTTTATGATCCTAACATTTTTAGGGAGTAGAATGTCCCTCCCTTGAATTTTCCTGTTTCTTTGTGACTGGATTGAGGTTATGTATTTGGTGTGGAAATGCCACACAGATGGTACATGATTTCAGGAGGCTTATGATGTGTCTTTATCTCATTCCTGATGATGTTAACTTTGATCATGTGGCTAGGGTGGGAGCTGCCAGGTTCTCCACTGAAAAGTTACTGGTCTTCCTGTTGTGATAAATAAATATTTGAGATGCTTTGGAACTTGGTGAGCCTCCTGCTTCTCATCACACTTTGGCCTTCTGGTTTTAGCATCTGATTCTTGCCTGACAGTCACTGTGGTTCTTTCATGGCCCTAGACTGCATTCACCTAGACCTTGAGGCCCTCTCCAAGGACACTCAGGACTGGAAGAATTCATCATTCTTCAGGATGGAATTTTATCGGTGAATACATTTAATTAATTTTTTTCAAATTTATTTTTTAATTGAAGGATATTTACCGAATTTTGTTGTTTTCTGTCAAACTTTAGCATGAATCAGCCATAGGTATACATATGTCCTCTCCCTTTTGAACCTCCGTCCCATCTCCCCCCCATCCCACTGCTCTGGGCTGATACAGAGCCCCTGTTTGAGTTCCCGGAGACATACGGCAACTAGAGAAAGCCCACGCAGCAGCGAAGACTCAACACTGCGCCAGCTTTCTCTAGTTGCAATGCGTGGGGGTTACTCTGTAGTTGGGGTGCGAGGGCTTCTCATTGCAGTGAAAAGCACGGGCTCTAGGGCGCGGGCTTGCAGCATGTGAGGTCAGTAGTTGTGGCTCCCGGGCTTGAGAGCACAGGCTCAATAGTTGTGATGCACAGGCTTCGTTGCTCTGTGACATGTGGGATCTTCCCAGATCACGGATCGAACCCATGTCTTCTAATGTGGCAGGTGGATTCTTTACCACTGAGCCACCAGGGAAGCCCCAGTAAATACATTTTTAAGTCTCATTACCCAGGACACAGGGATGGGGAAGGGAGAGTAGGGTAGTAAGACTGTGACAATTTATATCTAATAATATGTTTTTATTCAGGCTCTTGCAAGTTGACATCTCCTTTCAACTCAAAGGCATTGACCTGCAGACGATTCATTCCCGAGAGCTTCCAGACTGTTACGTCTTTCAGAATATGGCAAGTATCTACTTCACTAAGCCACTTTTTATCCTTTTCCTTGACTCCTTTTGTAGGTGCAGAGTGTACAATGTACCTGCCTATAGATGTATTAGACAAAAGTGTGTTTAAAACAGTTTGAATGCCATGCTATAGCATCGTTGGTCCAGAGGCTGTGACTTCTAAAAATGAGGCAAGCCTGTTCCAACTTTTTAAAACTAGATTTCTGGGTTGAAAAGAGGAGTTTTCAAAGTGGACTTTGACTTCCTACTCTCCTAATACTTTTTTTTTTTTTAAAGTTTATGACCAGTGCTTTGAGTGTCTATGTTTTTCCTGCTTTCTAAGGAAGGTCTTTGCAAATGTTGTAGCAAATGTTTTCAAACCTCAAGGCAGAAACTGTCCGCTTGATCTGAAGGCCAGTCTGCAAAGCCGCAATTGCTGCAGCTTTTATTTTTGGACGGGCGGCCATGTGCCATGGAATCCTTCCTTCCTACCTTCTTTCTTCCTTCCCTTCTTTCCTTCCTTCCTCCCTCTTTCCCCCTTCCTTCTCTCATGTTTAGTGATGGGCAAAACTGAATGCTAAACTGGATGTTATGTGTCGCTGCTGTTTTAGCAGTTTGGAAGTGTGCTTCCTTTAACCACAATCGCTAAGTGCTCACTGAGTCCCTACGAGGCAGCAGGCGGGGTGTCACGCTCTAGAGGTACCATGGCCCTCAGGAAGCCTATACCCTAGTGGGAAAGATAGAAAAACAGGTCAACAAAGAAATAAAAGTAATTATAAATTGTGATGTGTAAGTAGGGAAGAATGTCTGGAGCAGAAAGTAGCATGATTTATCTCCTGGAGTGACCCGCACATTGCAAAACGCATTATGGAATCCAAGGTGAAGAGCCTGGAGAGCTGAACATGTAGGTTCAGCTATGATTGAACCCATGATCACATCTATGATTGAACCCACAAGTGAGCATCTTTGAACACAAACCACGTGCATGCTACACATTCTTAGTGTAATCCAAGAATATCTCCACGACCAAACCAGAGGTTAGAGAATTAAGCTCTACAAGCCTCACTTCTGTACCTATGAGCTTGGACTAAACTCCCACTAGTCCTGCCATTCAAGGCCTCATTCCCTCCAGGAAGGCCCCGAACATGCTTCTCTTAAGTCCTAACATACTCTGTATATGTCACTTATACACTTTAAATGCTTGATATATAATGTGAAAGACTGAGGGCATTTGGAAATCTTAAATTCAAACCATAACCTTGGAGCAATCTTTGCCATATCTGAAAGCATTGTATGTAACACTTCTGAAAACATTATATATAGTGCCTGAAGCAAATAGAAAAATAATCTCTAGCATAGTAAAAGCCTAGAATCTCATACCCAAAGGACTAAATTGAAGCAAATGCTTATAAATTCCACTCAGGGTAATAAATGACATCTTTGTGTTCTCTTGTCAGAAATTGGTGGTGAATTCTCATTTTCATTCCTCAGACCAGTTGGCTGTTTTGCATTAGGGTTTCTCTGAATCTGAATGTGGGTTTAGTAGAATTTCATGTATACACCCCTTGAACCAACATCTTTTTGGCACCAAGGACCAGTTTTGTGGAAAACAATTTTTTCACAGACAGGGGGAGGCAGCACTCGGGAAGGATGGTTTTGGGGTGATTCAAGTGCATTACATTTATTGTGCACTTTATTTCTATTATTATTACATCAGCTCCACCTCAGATCATCAGACATTAGATCCTGGAGGATGGGGACTCCTGCTTTGGACCACAGTTTTTCATTAATAATAGGCAGTTAGGAAGGAATCTTGTGATGAGGACGTTTTCATTGGTCTGATTCTTTTTGGATCAGCACACCGTTTGGATGCCACCGATGTTTTAAGCAGAACTGATCTAACGTGTCATACTTTCTGCTGGGTTGTAACCTCTTCATCTGTTTGTGTCTCTAGATTGTCTTTGACAATAAAGCTCACAGTGGCAAAATCAAAATCTATTTTAACAGTGATGCCAAAATCGAGGAATGTAAAGACTTGAAAATCTCTGGATCTAGTAAGTATGTTACATGCTCGCCCATTGTGGATTGTGAATGATCCTTAACACTTCATTTGGGGATTTTGGGTATATAAAGGGTTTACTTGGATGATAATAAGAAGAAAGAGCTCCAGAAAACCACACTTTGAATGTTTGCTTCTGTCAAGCATACTCTGAAGCTTTGCGTTTTTGTTCAGTTCAGCGAATGTGGATTATAGACCTCGTAGGAGAGGTTGTGTTGCCCAGAAGTTAGGAGCAGTTTCTAGAGCCTGACTGCCTGGGCTTGGATTTTGGTTCTGTTTCCTGTGTCTGTGATCTTGGACAAATTCCTTCGCCCCTCCACGTCACAGTGTCTCTCTCTGAAAAGTGAGCGTAACAGTAGTACTTACTTTCCAGGATGCTGAATAGTCAATGAATGACTGTGTTAAGCGAGCACTGAGAGCCAGCGTTGGCAGACAGTCATTGCTAGCAGTCTGGGACAGAAAGAAAACACCTCCGTGAGGGACGCTGACATGCTTAGACTAGGTTGTCCTGGATCAGAGTAAGTGGTGGAGGCACAAGATATGAGGGTCCGGACAGCAAAGGTTCACTTTGACAGGGGCAGAGCAGGACGTACAGAACAGCAACACTTCTGGGAAAAGGTCTGATTTGCCCTGAGCCCGTGACAGTGGGGCAGGATCAAGGCCTTCAGAGCCCAGAGAGCAGCCTGCACAGACCTGGGCTGGTTACTCAGTCCTTACTCATAAGACACTTCTTGACCCACAGGCTCAAGTGGCCTCCTGAAACCCCTTTCTCGTTGAGGGGTTTGGATGATGTTAACGATGGGTGGTCAGTGTTTTTTCATTTACAAGTTTTGTTTAACCGAACCTGCCTTGGACCAAATCTTAGCACAAAATAAAATGTAAAATACTTGTGGTTCCTGACCATTTTGTATTAGTTTTAAATTAGACTCATTTTGTGGCTTTTCAGCTATATAATACATGTGTGTGCACGCGCGCGCTCTTTGCGATCCCATAGGCTGTAGCCCACCATTCCTCTGACCATGGAATTTTTCCAGGCAAGAATACTGGAGTGAGTTACCATTTCCTCCTCCAGGGGATCTTTCCCACCAAGGGATCGAACTCACTCTCTTGTGTCTCCCTTATTGGCAGGTGGGTTCTTTACCATTCATGCCACCTGGGCAGATGATTCTGAAGTTTTGGCTTTGTAGTTCCATTTGCTGACTCAACCTCTGATCAGAATACACACTTTTAGTTTCTGTTAAAAAATGGTTACCGAAAGGCACAGACCAGATGTGAATTTTCCAAGTCCACGTGTAGGCTGCAACTATTTTATGTGAACAAAGCTAACCCTGGTCGTATAGGAAATGTGGTTTGGAACAGTCATTTGACCAAATAAGTTAGTTAAACAGTTTGCCAGAACCTGGTTTCCTTCCTCCCCACAGGCACGCGGACCACACTGGCAAGTTTTCCGAGCCTTTACTCAGAAGAGAGGAGCTCTAGCTCCCTCTTGTGGCCAGTGGGGAGAAACACAATCTCACATCTAGAAATATTGACATATTCTTCCAAAGCTGCGCCCTATAAAATCAGATTCCATGACCAGAAGAGAGCAAATTTAAAATAATTTGACAAGTCTTAGAAACCTGAAGTTTGGAAAGCAGCTTAGAAAATGGATTTTTTTTTTTTCTTCTATCTAGGAAGCTGTCTGGTGGATTGATTGCCCTGGTTTTGGGGGAGGGGAACAAAGGCAAGGGTGACGTCTTAGGGGGTCCTTGTGCTATTTGCAAAACATTCCGAGATTCATTCACATCCAGGCACTTCCCTTGACACTTCTCTAGCTTTGTCGTTAATTGTTGTCTCAAGGTGAAATAAAAGAAGATATCCAAAAAAAAGACAGGATGACCATTTTCACATACAAACTCAAAGTTGCCTTTTACGACTTCTAATACCCATTCCCAGTACATCACTAACCTTCATGTTAACTTGATTTGTAAATGTAGCCATTTGAGCCTGGGAGCTGGAGGGGGTGTGTACTGACAGGCAGGACTCCCCGTCCTCAGGTGATGTGAATGAATGTCCCCGGGGAAGGGGTCCAGTAAGTGTGTGAAGGGAGCTGGAGGGGGTGTGTACTGACAGGCAGGACTCCCCATGACAGGTGATGTGAATGAATGTCTCAGGGGAAGGGGTCCAGTAAGTGTGTGAAGGGAGCTGGAGGGGGTGTGTACTGACAGGCAGGACTCCCCATGACAGGTGATGTGAATGAACGTCCCAGGGGAAGGGGTCCAGTAAGTGTGTGACGCGTTGGTCTGGGTCCCACAGGTGGCAGTGGTGGTGTGTGGGGGACTTCTCAGGGCCCTGGAAGGACTGGGTGGTGGGGTAGGATTTCCCTAACCAGGTTGCCAGAAGCAACTCTCTGGACTAGAGTTTTGCAGACCCAGTTTTGGGAACTGCTCTTGTGGAAATAACTTAGTGTCAGTAGAATAAGAAAGCAGTTATGATGTTTGGGCTTCCCTGGTAGCTCAAATGGTAAAGAGTCTAACTGCAATGCAGGAGACCTGGGTTGGATCCCTGGGTCAGGAAGATCCCCTGGAGAAGGAAATAGAAAGTCACTCCGGTATTCTTGCCTGGAGAATTCCATGGACAGAGGAGCCTGGTGGACTACAGTCCATGGAGTTGCAAAGAGTTGGACATGACTAAGCTACTAACACACACATGATGTTTATAAAATACTTTTTGTAACATATCAAACTAATCTCAATAAATCAAATTTTAAAAATATAATACTTATTTCTCTGTTATGAGGGATGATTTATCTTCTTAGTTCCAGGCCTCAGTTTTCTTAACTGTAAATAAGGCCCAATCCAAGCAGTCTTAGAGATTTTATTCTAGTTATAGGTCAGAAAGGAAGGTACTAGATGCTGTGCTTGCATTTTTTTAAAAGATATTTCAGCCGTATCTTTCCAAGAACTGCCCCTATTCTCTCCAAAAAAAAAAAAAAAAATTAAATAATGGTGGTCTTGGATTTGGTCAGGTTGTGTTCTTACCTACCTATTAGATAGTCTCTCAAGATAACTTAAACTTGTGAAGTGGAAAATGCTAAAGAGGGAGGTAAGTGCTCCGTGTGAGACACTAACAAGGATCATTTGCCTGATTTCCTGACAGTGTATGAAAGTGCTACGGCTATGCTCCCATGTGGTACCCACGGCACCCAAAGCTGAGCAAGGCTAGCCAACTCGCTCAGTGAATTATATTTACTAGCTGCCATACACATAGCCCACTGGATGAGCTGCTCTCGAACACGTGCCGAGATGCTCACGCCGTTATTATCTCTAAATCTGTGGACACGCTCCCGTCTTCCTCTTCAATGCCTTCTCTGCAGAGGTGTCTCTGTGGAGCACCCTGACTTCAGACGCTCCTGAAGGTTGCCTGTCCCCAAACCTGCTTCCTGCTCCCCTGGCCTTTCTCCATCTGGTTCCTGAGTATGTCTCCTCTCCTAATTCCCAGACATTGCCACCCTGCTGCCCGCAGCCCTCATCCTTCCTAGTCTGCATTCCTGTCTGCCATCTCTGATTGGCTGAAGCCCATGGTTTTAGTCGCCACCAAGTCGTCCTCTCTTGTCATGAATGTCCAGACTGAGCCAGTGGACCCAAGACCGAGAAGAGGTCATTCTCGATCAGTCCTTCCTTACTCCCTAAGTCCCACTGAATCTCTCTTTTTCATCTCTTGCTGCCTTGTGCCTTATCCTGCTGTGTCTTCTCTGCCTCTGACGTTGCTCAAACCTTCACAGATTCCAACTTAGATTATCGTCGTCTGCTTATGTTCTGCTGGGGTCACTGTACTTATCTGTAAGCCTGCTGAAGCATTATGCTAAGCATAGGCATTGTAGTGTTGAACAAAATATATCCAGTCCCTGCTTCCCAGAACCAATCATGTAGTGGGGAAGATGAACACTGAATGGTATAGTAGCTGCTGTGTTTGTTATTGTGTGTATGGGCCAGTTCTAGATGCTTTCGTATATGAACTTGCTGGATCCTCATGACAGCCCTCTAAAATAGTTTGTTTTGTTTTTTCATTGTACCCATTGTTTTGGATGAGGAAACTGAGGTTTTGGATGAGGAAACTTCCCCAAGACTCCACAACTTCTGAGTGCAGAGTCGAGATTCAGAGCCAGGTCTCAAGCTCCAGAGATTGTCCTTTTTCATTTTATACTGTCTCTGTGCGCCTTGCTGCGCTGTCTTTGAATATGCAACTGAGTTCAGTGCCCATCAAGCAAAGGGGAGTGAATGGAGCTATAGGTGTGTACACCTGTGGACAGGGCTATGATAGGGTTTGGAGGGAAGGGTTAATAGGGATGGGAATTTAGGGGATTCTGTTCTGAGGAGGAAAATACTCAAGGCTGAATAATCCCCGTGCGTGATGGGGAGGGTGCTGTTCCCGGCAGAGGTGCAATGTCCCTGCGGGGAGAGAGGGAGAGGGGCAGAGGGAGAGAGAGAGAGCGCGGAGCAGGGAAGAAGGAAGACCAGAGTGGCCTCAGGGTGGAAGAGCTGGGGGCTGGGAGAGAACAGCAAGCTGCCAGTGACGAGAGCCGTCGTTGGGATTTAGGTCAACACCACAAAATCTGAGAGAAGCTCAGCTTATAGTTTGGTCTTCCTCTAGTACACCCCCTGTGCTACTGTGTGTTCCAGGATCCAGATCTCAATGCTCTGTGGTGACTAAATGTGAAGGAAATCTTAAAAAAAAAAAAAAAAAAGAGGGGGGATGTATATATATGTACAAATGATTCACTTTGCTATACACTTTGTAAAGCAACTATACTCCAAAACAAATCTGATTACTACTCTCTGTATTTCATTCCAAGTGGTTGTTTTTCCCACATGTAAGAAGAGCTTATTGATTTGCCACTCTTTGCTGGGACAGTGCGTAGTAAGATTGAGAAGCAGAAATGGGGATTTTGAGTGGTGGATTTTAAAATGTTTGTGCTGTGCCTAGTTAGTTGCTCAGTCATGTCCGACTCTTTGCGACCCCACGGACTGTAGCGCTCTGTCCATGAGGATTCTCCAGGCAAGAATACTGAAGTGGATTGCCATGCCCTCCTCCGGGGGATCTTCACCACCCAGGGAAGCCCTTTAAAATGTTTGTTCCCTCATTAATGGAGAACTTATGTTTTTGATTTTGTGTGAGAGAACTCAAGAGTATGTCAGTAGTTCTGCCTCTTTTGAATAGGGTCCAAATGGACCACCTTCTATTGAATTCTACTCTACAGTAAATATTTATAAATACATTTTAGTATATCTGTTAAGAATGTATATGTTTTTAAATGTGTAATTCGACATCAGGGAATGATTGCCTTGTTTGTGAACCTCTGAATGAATGCAGTGTAATTTGTTTCTGATGTTGAAGCATTTATCATTTGATCTTATTTTCCAGGTGCCATTTTGTTTGGAAATTATTCCCAAGTAAGGTGTGTTTGACGTTTGAATTCTGTTTTTGTTTCTCAGTTCAGAAAAACACTCAGTATGTCCTGGTGTTTGATGCATTTGTCATTGTGATTTGCTTGGCATCTCTTATCCTGTGCACAAGATCCATTGTTCTTGCGCTGAGGTTACGAAAGGTAAATGTGTGTTGGAATATTCTCCCTCCCTTCCTGACCTCGGCTTTCAGCTTGTCCAAACAGTGGGGCCTTGACGTCGGGTTATCCTGCCCTATCTGGGGCCTTGACTAAATTAAATTCCTTTGAGTGATTGTCCTCCAACAAGGCATTCATCAACCTGGGGTGTAGAGAGTGAGTCCAAGTTCCTGGCATGTCAAGTAGAATCAGACAATTATCCAGCTTCAACCTGAGCACAGCAGTGAACTTCTCAAGATTTTGAATGCTTCTAGAATAAATGAGACCCTTTTAAATTCAAGAGTGATCTTAAGAACAGGGTAATAGCATGTGTGGGTTTCATCTTTTGTCTTCAGATCAGAGTTCATTTTGACAGGAAGGCATGGTAAATGGGTTATAATGATGCATAAGATACGTTATCCTATTTTTAAAATTAGTTTTAAAATTCTCCCCTGAGGTTCCTTTTACCTTTTTACCCTTAGGACTCTCGTGACCACATACTCTAGCACAAATTTTATCCCGGTGTGTGGCTCATGTATAAACACAGACTAGGGTCAGTGGAAGTAGGAAGTCATCAGAATACCACATGTGGAGCAAGAAAAATGGTCTTCATTCTATTTTCTACTTCTTGACCTGTGTCAGTTTATTTTGTAAATACCCACTTCTCTTACCCACCCACCCCCACCCCAAGTCCCTTGATATTCTGAATCCAGTGTCAGGGTCTGGGTTCTGCCAACGAGAGTGTGGGGCGCTGGGAGCCCACACCTGGGAGCTGGGCCGCCTGGACTCAAGGCCTGGCTCGGCTGCCCCATATCTCAGTTCTTTCCTCTGAAAGGAAGGGTCCGTGGCACCTAGTTCGTAGGGTTGTTGTCTGGTTGAATGTGTTGGGAATATGTCAGGTGTTTGGAATGGACTCTGTGTCAGCTGTTTCAACAAGAGTCTGTTGGAGTGGGAGCGCGGCATTGGGTGTTGGAGTCACTCAGTTTATTGGCGTGCTCGCCTCCAGCCGGGGTAGATGGCGGGGGGACGTGTGGGCTGTTATCTGTACCCTCCAAGTGAGAATCCATCCTGTTGGAAAAGGCAGTGTCATGCCATCGGACTTGAAAGAGCTCTGTTCTGCACTTTTTTCCTTCCAGAGGCCAGTGCAGTTTGTTAGAAATGACTTTTTTTTTTTTTTTTTTTTGGCTGCAGAGATTCCTAAAGTTCTTCCTGGAGAAGTACAAGCGACACGTGTGTAATGCCGACCAGAGGGAGTTTATCAACCAATGGTATATCCTGGTGATTATCAGCGACCTCCTGACAATAAGTGGGTCCGTGTTAAAAATGGAAATTAAAGCCAAGGTGAGGGCAACCCATTTTAAATCTTTGGCTCTTTCTATTCTTTTGGGTCTCACATACTCTTAAGATATGTAGTGATTCTCATGTTTTCTCTTTTCTCACATCCATAAAACTGAAGCCTCCTTTGACCTGGTTTTTGGTGAGCAGAAAATGAGGAGGTGGATGTTCTGTGCAAGGTGATATTCCCATGAATGTCCTCTCGGGAACTTGGCAGCATCTTCAGAATAGGAATTGAAGTGTGAGAGGATTGATTGCTTGGTCAGGCTTTATTTATTTTTTTAAGTTGCAAAAAGCAGCCTCTGACCCTTGATCCAATCACACCGTGAGCCAGGGGTGCTCACCCATGACTGATGAGGGTTCTGAAAGAGGTTTTATTTAAGGATGATTAAGTGCCTCTAGTTGCCCGGCCCTTGGGTAACTTAGTTGATTTAGTCTCCCAAGTCTTGACTCCTCCCCTTGATGCTCTGCCGTCAGTTAGCAAATCTTACCAGCCTTCCCTCCTGACCTCTAATACCTCCCTCTCATCCATGGCAGCTGCTCCGCTTCCTTCAGGCCGTCTTCCTCTCTGGTCTAGATCTTCTCATTGCTGCGGCTCCTCCTCCCGCCACAGCTGTCTCCTCACTGTTGCTCTGCCTTCAGCCTTGTACCCCTCGGACCCATCCACCCAGCCGTCAGAGTCATCTTTCTGGCGTCTGTCTTGCAGTGGCAATCCTTTCTGCCTCAGAAACCCCCTCTGTGATGAAGTGGCCTTCCTTCGGTGTGGTCTCCAGGGTCCCCATCGTCCAGCTCTCCCTCCCTCTCCCGCCCTCGCTTTCTCTGGTCTGTCAGTGTGGGGTCCCTGCCCGAGGCCCTGGCTCAGCCTCTGTTGACTTGCAAGGCTCTCCCAGCCTGTCCACCAGACCCACCACTCTGGGGTCACGCCCGTGGGAGCCCAGTGTGACAAGTCCGGCCCTGTGCCCCTCACTGCACATAGCACATGATATTAGAATTGTGTTTGTTCGTGTGTCTCTTCAGTTAGACCTGGGAGTCCTTGAGAGCAGGGACTGTTAGCATGTCATGCTGGGGCTTTCTTTTAAAAGTGTTAATAGCTGGAAGGTATTGTTTGATATTTAGCAAACATCACTAGTTTATGTGCTTTAATGCCTAAGTCAGTGGTGAATGCAGTCTCTAGTTCAGAGTATTGTTTGAACAAAGATTTAGTTCAACAAATTGCAATACTAAAAGGAAACGAGAAACGCATTTGGAATTGTGCACTCTTATTAATTTTCTTCTTCAGTTTAAAAACTCTTAGAATCACTATAGAGAGGCAGGCAGATCATTCTTTTCCAGTCAGTTTCAAGTGAGGTTCCTGAGCTGAGTGGAGTAGAATATTTTACTAATATGTCTGTTTTTTCATTTCCTAGAATCTCACAAACTACAATCTGTGCAGCATTTTGCTTGGAACGTCTACGCTCTTTGTCTGGGTTGGCGTCATCCGATACTTGGGTTACTTCCAAGCCTATAATGTAAGGATGTGTGGCACCACTGGGATTCAGGTCCATTTCTTTGGGATCTATTAGCTACTTTTTAATAACTCCCATTCTGCTGTTTTGTGTTTTTTATTTTCAGGTGCTCATTTTAACAATGCAAGCCTCGTTGCCAAAAGTTCTTCGCTTCTGCGCGTGTGCTGGTATGATCTATCTGGGTTACACCTTCTGTGGCTGGATTGTCTTAGGACCATATCACAACAAGGTGTGTGGTCTAATTCTTCCTCCTGCATACGAGGCACTAGGGACCCTTAAAAGTGGGTTTCAGGACTTCCCTGGCAGTCCAGTGGTTACGACTCCACACTTCCAATTCAGGGGACTTGGATCGCACCCCTGGTCAGGGAACTAAGATCCCACAGTGCTCACAGCATGGCCAAAAGAATAAGTAAAATGTTTTTTTTTAAAGTAGGTTTCTAGCATTGACCTTCATCCCACTTCTCTCCAGCACATACGCTTGACATCCGTGAACACATATCTTTGCATTAGTTTTCCTTTTCTTTCCCTTTCCTGGATGTTTAAGTGACTTTAGGATATTAAAACAAGAACGGCAGGAAACCGGAGAGCACATTTATTTCATGGTTGTCTGGGTCTAGCTTAAGGGGTCACATGTTAACCCAGCTGGACACCACATAAGAAGTGTTAGGACATGAGATCACTATAATAAAAATGAACGTTAAGTAAGGAAAAGCATTTCAAAATCCGTCTGACTCAAAGGGTTACAGTTTTAATCCAGATTAACTGAGGAGGATGGAGGAGGATAAAGACTGCCCGGAATGACCACGGTAGTTATGATTAGAAAGGTAACACATCTTGTCTTTGCAGGGGGCTTTGATTTCAGCATCATCTTACTGCCTTATTAAAGTTCAGTATCTGAATTTTCAACTATTACTGGGCTGCAGTCAGTATCACAATTTCAGGGACAACAAAGTGATGTTCAGATGTTCTTGTTTTTTCTTTTTAAATGATTTTATTCATTTATGGCCGTGCAGGGTCTTCAATGCTGTGTGGGCTTGTCTCTGTTGCAGTGAGCAGGGGCTTCTCCCTAGACGTGGTGTGTGGGCCTCTCATTGCCAAGCACAGGCTCTAGGATGCTCGGGCTTCGGTTGTTGCAGCACCTGGGCTCAGGAGTTGCAGCTCCCAGGCTCCAGAGCACAGGCTCTGCAGCTGTGGCCCAGGAGCTTAGCTGCTCCAATGCATGTTGGGATCTTGCTGAATCAGGGGTGGAACTCGCAGCTCTTGCATTGGCAGGTGGATTCTTTAACACTGAGCCGAAGCTCTTGGGCAAATTTTAGATTCTAGTTTTCTACACACGTATCTGGTTAGAGAGGCCAGGATCAAGAAGCCTGGGAGCTGGGAATCTTCAGCCATAGTTCTGGCTCTGCCATCAAAAGCTCTGGGGCCTTTGGCGAGCGTCTCAACTTTCCTGAGACTGTTTCCTCCCCTTAAAAATGACTGGATGCTCGCTCAGTTGTGTCCAACTCTTTGCGACCCCATGGACTGTGGCCCACCAGGCTCTGTCCATGGGATATCCCAGGCAAGAGCACTGGAGTGGATTGCCATTTCCTTCTCCAGATGTTCTTGTTTTAAAATAATAAATTTGATTCAAAGATATAGCAGGAAATGAAATTTGGTAGGCTTTGTTTTCAAACCAAAAAAGTAAAAGCAATGATTGCATCTTATAGTTTTTTTTCCACAGGCCTTTGGCAGTTGGGACAATAGAAACAACAAAAATAAAAATAATAGCAGCTAACACTTGAGGTAATGCTAAGCGTTTCTCTCTTCTCTTTCATTTAATTTTGTCAACAGCCCAGGGTACTGTCATCTTGACTTAGATGTCCTACAAGGAGAAAAGTAAAGATGTAAAGGATTGTATTGACACTGGTATATACAACTCAGCTTTAAATCTTGACCTTGATAGTCACATTAAAAAAAACCATGATCAAATCTGGTTTATAAACTCATCACAAAAATTGAGCAATCCATAAAACTCAAACCTTTGGTATTGTCCTACTAAAATAAATCCTAGTAACTTGGAATCTACCCAGACTTTCTCCTCTTTAAGCATTACATTTAATTTGTCCAAAGAGAATTACCATTTTCCTACCTGAGAAACTATATAGTCAACAAAGTGACCATCTCTGGGTTATTAGCAAATCTTGATCATCTTACTGCTCTTCCAGTTCTATCCCACTGATTTAAAGGTGACTCATCAGTAAAAACTGTTCTTTGATATGATCTCTCTGATCTGGAGAATTTACTGTCTTCGTGCCCAGGAAAAGTAACTTTCTTCTTCCTCACTGGCCTCGCGGTCTGAATGCTTTGCCACATTTTGGTCACTAGAGGGCAGTGTTGCACCATGTGGAATAAATACTCCTCTTCCGCGGCCGGTGAATTCATCCAGTGGTCCTGAGGCCATTAATGGTTCTCTACCTTCCCTGCTGGCACCAGTGGTAAAGAACACGCCTGCCAATGCCGGAGACTTAAGAGACGCGGGTTCGACCCCTGGGTCTGGAAGATCCCTTGGAGAAGGGTATGATGGCAACCCACTCTAGTATTCTTGCCTGGAGAATCTCCATGGACAGAGGAGCCTGGCGGGCTACAGTCCCTGGGGTCGCAAAGAGTCAGGCACACATCTTCCCTATCCCATCATTGTTCTGGAAGATGCTCAGAAATGTTGCTTTAATTTTACTAAACTAGCTACCATTCTCAAGGGCTATGTGCTACCTAGTTAAAGTGCCCATGTTCTTTACCTCCCTTGCTCTGTTAGCCCTCCCCTTAACCCTGTGAGAAATATTATTATCTTTTGACAGAAAATAAGGATCTTAATATGTTAGATTCCTGGGGTTGAATAGTTAGTGAATGGCTGAGATAGGATTCACACCCAGGTCACCTTTACCTTAATACACATCCTTTGACCAATAAGCTGAAGGCTTTTCTTCTTTTCTTTTCTTGGCATTACCTAAAACAAATCATTACAAAAGAGCATTTAGTCTGACTCAAGAGTGGCCCAACCATGAGAGGAAAGCCGAGTCATCAGTCTTATTTCTTTCAATATGTGTCAAGGTTACCTTGTGAATGATGGTGTTCTTTGCTTTGTGAGTCTTGACTGTATTTTCATATCTTCAGTTCTGTCCTTTCAAAGGGTCCAGAGGATCAGCACTATCCAAGAAAAATATGAGAGCTACAAATGAGAGCCATGTCTACACTTTAAAAATTTTTCTAGTAGCCACGTTAAAAGCTTTTTTACAGAAATGGATGAAATTGAATTTAATTATGTGTTTTATTTCACCCAGTATATTTAAAATATGACTCCAGCCTGCAATCAGTATAAAACATTGAGATATTTTACCTTCCTTTCTTAGGCACTGAGTCTCTGAGATCTGGTGGGCATTTTGTCCTGACAGCACATCTCGGTCTGGACTGGCTGTTGATCAGATGTTCCATAGTCACCGGAGCTGGTGGTGGCCACATTAGACATGTCACCTCTTGGCTTACGTCTCTTAGTTAATGCCAGTCTGTTACTTCTCCCCTGGAGGAGTAGAGAGATAAGAACTGTATCTCTGGGGTTGTATAGCAGGTCTGTTTATGGCTTCTATCTCCCATTCCTAACCACGCTGATATATTCAGAAAACACAGAGTTGAGTTAATTCAGTAGATGCTCAATAGTCAGAGAAAACCTTCACTTTCCTTCTAGACTTCTGTCTTTTTCTTCTCTATATTACTTCTTCTTTGAGTCTAAAGTTAGAATTGTTTACTACCCCTGCACATCTCTCTCCAAACCAATCCAAATGGTCAAAAATTTCAGGTTCTGCCAGTCAGTCACTATCTGTTGAATCAGAAGACCTTCAAGTATTGCCTGAAAGCTTGAAAAATGGCACCAGAGTGAGCATTTTCTAGAATTTCTAGAATCACAGCTAGCTTGGGTGTAGAAGCTCAATCGTTCTTTAAACAAACAAACAAACAAAAAAACTCTAAAGAGAAGGTATCAGAAAAACCAGAATTTCACCCTGATGCTTGTCTGGCAGCAGGAATCCCACATTTTAGCTTCTGGGTTTCCTGTTAGACATCAGATTTCAATGGTTCAGCTGAAAGAGAATGAAAATACAAGTGTCCTGCCGACATTTACTCCAGCACTAATGGACATTGGCACAACGCCCTTTCAAAATGTATGAGCTTGGCGGGCTGGAGCCTGTTGCTGTTTAATAATTCAAAAAGGACTGGAAGAACATAACTGTAATGTAGCTTTGACGTTTCCAGAGTACTTTCTGAGGAATATACCACAGTCTTGCATTTATTGTCCCCATTTTGCAAATGAAAAGACAAAGCATTGAAAAATCACTGGTCTTGGCTGACGCCATTGGTAAAAGTTCAGTGGCCCCTGAGCTACACCTTCTTGCTCTCAAGGCCTCTGGTTTTAGCCAAGCACCTCTCTTATTCAAAACAACTATTAGCTGGTTAAAACATTTTATGCGAATGCTACATGAGACTCTTAGCACCAACTCTTGAAGCAAATTTTTATGTCACTCTCTGACATAAGCCATTGCAAATTGTGCTTTCATTCACATGAAAGTTCTTTTTGGTTCAATTGAAAAATTATCATTTGTGGAACAAATGCTTGGGTTTTCACTGTGGTAGGCTGGAGCCCCTGGAGACGTTTTATGGAGATATCCATTTGATATTTATTCAACATCTACTGTGCCCCCGACACTGTCGGATCCTTCTAGCCCAAATTCTTAGAGGATGGGACAGTGGATTATTGCTCTTTGCATTCCTCATGTCGCGTGTGGTACACAGAACATGGTAAAGGGCTCAGCAAGTTTGCTGAATGACAAGAAGCAGAGACGTAGCAGAACCTGCTTTCTCGGGACTTATACGCTTGCAAGAACCAAAGCAATTTCCTAGGAATGCATTTGTAGCCTGGAAGCACATTAGCACCTTACTTCTCTTTACCTTGGGTATTTTTTTAAATCTCTATTTTTAAAAAATTGAAGTAAGGTTGATTTGGAGAAGGAAATGGCAACCCATTCCAGTATTCTTGCCTGGGAAATCCCATGGACAGAGGAGCCTGGCGAGTTACAGTCCATGGGGTCGTAAAAGACACAACTTAGCAACTAAACAACATAATTGATTTACAGTATTTCAAATATACAGCAAAGTGATTCAGTTATACATACACACACACATATATGTATTCTTTTTCAGATCCTTTCCCGTCATAGGTTATCACAATATATTGAATACAGTTCCCCATGCTATATAGTAGGTCCTTGTTGTTTATCTGATTTATATATAGTAGTGTGTATCTGTTAATTCCAATTTCCTAATATATCCTCCTCCCCTTTTCCCTTTGGTAACCATAAGTTTATTTTCTATGTCTATGAGTCTATTTCTGTTTTGTAAATAAGATCATTTATATTGTATTTTAGGTTCCACATGTACGTGGAATCCACATATAAGTGATATCATATGATATTTGTCTTTCTCTGTCCAATTTACTTAGTATGATAATCTCTTAAGTCCATCCATGTTGCTGGAAATGGCATTATTTCATCTTTTTATGGCCGAATAATATTCCATTATATATATATATATTCTTTATCCATTCATCTGTTGATGGCATTTAGGTTGCTTTCATGTCTTGGCTGTTGTAAATGCTGCAAACATGGGAGATCACATATCTTTTTGAATTAGAGTTTTCTCTGGATATATGCCCAGGAGTGGGTTTCTGTATCAAATGGTAACTCTAGTTTTTTAAGGACCTGCCATACTGTTCTCCACGTTAGGTATTTTTAAAGCTCGTTTATTATACTATGGATCTTGGCCACTGAAACTAGCTCACAGCCACTTCTTATGGTATGAAATGGTAGTGTATGTACCAATTACTTACCTTACTAGGTCTCTGTTTAACTTTTGGGTGGGTTAAAATAAATCTCACATGCCCAGAGAAGAGGGAGATAAATAGCGTTAATGCTGAGATGCATATTGTGTCCAAATTGATTCTAAGTAACTACACAGGAAACTAAGGGATGAATTTGCACTGTGCCCACCAACTTGCAGTTCTGGAACTTGAAACACAAACTGTTGGAGGTTCTTGACACTAAAGAAAGGAATTGGCCAGTTTCCAAGAGAAACTCTGAGAAATATGGATTTAAAATTCTTTTAATTAATTAATTGTTGGTTGTGCTGGGCCTTCATTGCTTTCTGCGGACTTCTTTAGTTGTAGTGAGTGGGGTCTACTCTTGGTTGCGATGCTCGGGCTTCTCACTGTGGTGGCGTCTCTTGTTGCCTTGTGAGGGCTCTAGGGCACACGGGCCTCAGTAGCTGTGCACATGGGCTTAGCTGCTCCTTGGCCTGTGGAGTCTTCCCGGACCAGGGATCAAACCCATGTCCCCTGCACTGGCACATGGATTCTTAACCACTGTCCCACCAGGGAAGTCCTGAGACATGAGGATTATTAATGGTGCTGTCAGAGTTGTAATTGATGTTCATGGAAACCAACTTGAACTACATTGTCTTAAGGCTAGTGGTGGGGTGGAAACTAGTTACTCTGGGAACTGCCTGTCTTATTATTAAATTATCTGCATATTAATAAGTGATTTGCTCCATGGATGTTCCCTCCAGGGCTCTGTGGAGAGTGACTTTAGTCCAGGTCTTCAGAGCTGTTGCCGATGTAGCAAAGCCATGGGCATGATTCTTATTTGGGGTATGTCTGTATGCTCTCCCTTGGTTACAGAATTTACCCCGTGAATCTGTCATGGACTGGGAGTTTGCTAGCTGGTTGGGGTATAGAGAAGTGTGCAGACAACAATTAGAAGACCAATCAGTCATTTCTTCATGGTTCTTACTGATGTAGAGAACAAACTAGATCTGCCAGGGCAGTCTGTCTTGATATAAGACTGAAATAGCCTTTCCACACTGGCTCCATTGGGCAGAGACGATGACGGGATGTACCAGATGAAGAGAATAAATCCCATGATTTAAAGACAGAGAAGTGGCCCAGGTGCTGTGAGAGGAGGCAGACACACGATCTTGACGCTGCCGTTCAAGGGATGGCGTGAGGCCCCGTAAACAAGGAACTTACTCCAGGGTTCTTGGCTTGGATTTTTACTTTGCCTCCAGACTTTGCATTATTGCTAAGCAAGAGAAACGATCTGAAGGCTATGTTCTTTGAAGTTTAGATTTTACTGCAGCTTGGATTGGAGGCTGAAGAGGTTGGAGGGAGGAAGACTTTTCTGGAGTTTTCTGTAATAAATATTTAAGTGTGACATCAGAGAGGGGTAGAAAGAGTGGGTTAGAGAAGCACCATACAAACAGACAAACCTTATTAGATTGTAGATCAGGGAAAATAAATCCATTCAACACACTGCTTTTTTTTTTTAATTGAAGTTTAGTTGATTTACAGTGTTAGTTAATTTCTGCTCTACAGCAACATGATTGTTATACATATATATAGATTCTTTCTTTAAATATTCTTTTCCATTGTGGTTTATCACAGGCTATTGAATGAGGTTCCCTGTGCTATATAGTAGACTTTGTTGTTTATCCATTCTATATATGATTGCTTATATCTGCTAACCCCAACCTCCCACTCCAGCCCTCCTCCAACCCTCTCCTCTTGGCAACCACAAGTCTGTTCCCTATGTCAGTGAGTCTGTTTCTTTTCCACAGATAGGTTTCTTTTGTGTTGTATTTTAGATTTCACATATAAACAACACATAGTTTTAAGCACTTGATTATTTTGGAGTAGTCTTTTTCTGGTAGGAGGCTGGAGTCGCAGACAGAGATAGAGAAATTTGGAAGGGAAGCCCGTTTTCTGGGCTCAGATGGTGGGAGCTATTATTATGTTGCATGTGAATCCATATTGATAGCACAGCTCCCAACCGGAAATGTCCCAGAGACATTCACAGGGACTTGTCCCCACAGCCACACGCGCTGACTTGATGGACGTACCGGCCCCTCCTCCCGCTAAGGACAGAATATGTTCTGTTACAGCTTTGCAGCAACCTGTTGTATCTGCATTTCTGAAAACTGTGTCGCCTTTTGCCTGTTAAGTCATTATCATTCTTCACATAGAAACTTTTCACACTCATCTAATGTTTAACCCTCTGACCTCAGAGACTTCATTCATTAAGCACTTGCTGTTTACTTTCTGTGGATATGGCAGCTGGTGGTCAAGCGCATAAGCCGGGTGGGGGCTGCGAGCTTCCTGGTGCATTCCACACCAGCCCCTGCTCAGCTCTGCCCCCAGGGCTTCAGGTGTTCCGTCAGCCTCTTGCTAACTACCTCCTGTCGCTGCCTCTACCGGCCCCTTAAACTGGCCTTGTCTGGAGCAGAGTCCATCAGGGGTTCCTCCCCCACCCTCCTGGGCTTACTTTCTCCCCACTTTCCTCTGGATTCCTTGCAATCCTGGGGCCTAGCACTTAGTCCGACTGGCCTCCTGGCTCCTGAACTTGTCTCATTCTGGGAGATCTTCACATGCCATGGACACAGAGAGCAGATCCTATCCCTCTTCTGTCCAAGTTTTCACTCTTCTCCAGGGAAGCCAGGGTTAGTCTCAAGTGTTTACAAGTCCAGACAACGCTCTGTGAGCACAGCACACACTCTCTCCAACCACTCCTTAGGCTCCACACCTATTCCCCCCACATTCACTGAGCAAATTTCTCTTCCTCCTCTCACTGATGAGCACCTCGGCTTTCAGGCCTGACTTCTGAGGGCCACTTTCCTTAGGCAGCCCACCCAGCTCTGCCACAGGGGTTAGGTATGTTGGCAGTGGCCAGTCCAGTGTTAGCTGGGGAGCCCTCAGAAGACACACCATGATCATTCATCCCAATGCACTTTCCCACCTCGGTAATCTTGAGCTTTTATGGCTCGAAAATTGTCTGAATCCATGGTTGGAAAGGCTACAAAGAAACCAATTTTCTTGAGCCTCTGTCTCTGGCCTTCCACCTTTGCTGGTGGTCTGCAGTTCTTTTAGAAAGCAGTTTAGCAGATTTTAGCCTTAAAATGTTAATTGTGGGCTTCCCTGGTGGCTCAGTGATAAAGAATCTGCCTGCCAATGCAGGAGACACGGGTTCGATCCCTCGTCTGGGAAGACCTCACCTGCTGCAGAGCAACTAAGCATGTGCACAGCTACTGAGCCCCTGCTCCACAATGAAAGAAGCCACCGCGATGAGAAGCCTGCACATCGCAACTAGAGTGTAGCCCCTGCTCACTGCAACTAGAGAAAAGCCAGCGCAACAATGAAGACCGCACATGGCCAAAAAAAAAAAAAAGTTAATACTGAGACCTAATAATAGGAAAAAACTCAGTGTCAAGAAATGTGCATTGTGTTGTTCTTTACAATAGCAAACATGATTAGGATGTCCCGTGAAAGGGAAATAGTTACAGTTGATATTTCCAACAAATGATCTCTGGGTATGAATAATACAAGACTATGTTAAGTACAAAAGAAAGAAAAATCTGATCCAAAGTGGTTAGGTGACATGACCACATATATATAAAAAGTCATTGGAAAAGACCCTGATGCTGGGAGAAGGGGGTGACGGAGGATGAGATGGTTGGATGGCATTCTTGGCTCAATGGACATGAGTTTGAGCAAACTCTGGGAGACAGAGGACAGGGAAGCGTGGGTGCTACAGTCCATGGGGTTGCAAAGAGTCAAACATGACTATGCAGCAGCAACATAAAGAGTGCAAAGGAAAAAAACTGAGAGAGGTGTCAAGAAATTATCTTTGTGAATGTAGAGGAGAGTTTTGAGTAACAATTTGCAATGCATGGTATTCCAGTGCCCTAAGGTGAATGTTAGTCGTAATAAAAATGGCAGCAACAATGTCTTCAACAAAACCAGCTAACTAGATACTTCTCTACTTCCTTGACTAGTCTATCTCAGACTACTTTTGGTCTCCCCACTCCACAGTTTGAAAATCTGAACACGGTTGCTGAGTGTCTGTTTTCTCTGGTCAACGGTGATGACATGTATGCCACCTTTGCTCACATCCAGCAGAAGAGCCAGTTGGTGTGGCTGTTCAGTCGCCTGTATTTATATTCCTTCATCAGCCTTTTCATATACATGATTCTCAGCCTTTTCATTGCACTTATTACAGACTCTTATGACACCATTAAGGTAAGCAGTTATCATTATTTCCTACCAAAAACTATTGCAAATTCTGTATAGATTGGAACATAGGAAAATACTATAGTTTTTTACTTACTTAAAATACTATTACTTAGATTTTTGAGATTTTGTAGAAAAGGAACTTTTTAGATGCTGGAGGTTCATTTTAAATATGCATTTAGGACATTGTCCTTGGTGCTCAGATTGGGGTGGACTGGTTTGGAGGTGTAGTGGGAAAGAGAAAGGAAATGGGTAAAGATGGGCCTGCCTGCCGGCTAAGTCGCTTCAGTCGTGTCTGACTCTTAGTGACTCTGTGGACTATAACCCGCCAGGCTCCTCTGTCCATGGGATTCTCCAGGCAAGAATACTGGAGTGGGCTGTCATACCCTTCTTCAGCAGATCTTCCTGACCCACGGATCGAACCCCCGTCTCCTGCATTGTAGGCAGATTCTTTACCACTGAGCCACAGGGGAAGCCCATAAGAATGGGCTGAATTTGGTAAATCAGGTAGTTGGGCTGTGGATCTTCGTGCTTACAGGCATACCTGCCTGTCCTGGAACTTTGGCTTTGAGTGCTAAGTTTCAATGATAAGGGTGACCATCTTCCTGACAACCGTCCATGTGTGGGCACACCTCAAACACTGGATGCCACTCGTGTGATGCAGGTTTCCTTTAAGTTACAAAATCTAAGGCTTTTGGGCCGTTTAGCTTCTTCCCTTCCCAAGCTACCCAGTGGACCCTGTGTCCTTTCCGACCGGGTCCATTTAACTGATCTGTAGCAGGAAGGAAGTTCTGTAGCCTCGGGCGGTGGTGTCTCCGCAGCAGGTGGCCGTACTTGGAGCCAGCACCCTGTTTGGGGCCAGCATCTGAGCAAGCAGGGATTCCATATCCGTGTCCTGCGGCATTGTCCTCTTCTTGAACTTTCTTAGACTATCCCAGAAGAAGCCAGTCCATTGGAAATAACTCCTGAGCATTTTGTGCGGAAGGAGACACATGTTCCTGTCAGGATGGGTGCTTGGCTGCAAGAGGGCTGGCCGTGGGGAAAGCAGCCAGGCCTCCTCAGTGTGGGTGCTGTCCTTGGATCTGCCAGTGTCCCTTTGAGGGCGCCAAGCCTTGGTGACCTGGTGGATGATCTCACTGAACATGAGGGGAGGGGTCTCTCAAGAGTCTGTATCTGCTTGGAGGAACCTACTGCCTTCTACCTCACTAAGCGACCAGCTTCTATAAAACTTCCCAGCCCAACTCCATATGGGAAGTGTGGGGAAGGGGAGGTTTCTCCTGGGCTTGCAGTGAACACGAAAGCTTTAGACTATTTCCTTCACTCCTTTAATTAACATGCCTCTAGGCTCCTTGGTGGCTCAATGGTAAAGAATCCACCTGCCACTGCAGGAGATGGGGTTTCGATCCCTGGGTCAGAAAGATCTCCTGGAGAAAGAAATGGCAACCTACTCCAGTATTCTTGCCTGGGAAATCACATGGACAGAGGAGCCTGGCAGGACACGGCTTAGTGACTAAACCATAACAACAACAACCCTTTCCCCACTAAGGAGGAACCTACTTGCTTTCTGGAGTTTTCCTCCGAATGGCTCTCTGTTCCCATGGTGGCCCTGGCTTGGCTTTCAAGGGACCCAGAGATTGATTGATTATTGTTAGTATCAGTTCTTGGATCTGAGTTTGCAACGTGGGAGAGTTTTATTTTAGCAGAGGTGGGTTTGGTTCGTTGACAGAGGGAGCAATTTCTCATGCTGTATAAATAAGGTAACCACACTGTGTACTTTTTAAAGAAATACCAACAGAATGGGTTTCCTGCCACGGATCTTCAGGAATTCCTGAAGGAGTGTAGTAGCAAAGAGAAGTGTCAGGAAGAGTCACCAGCTTTCCTGTCCAGCATCTGCTGTCTGAGGAGGTCAGTATTGTGTCGAGTCAGGTCTCCATGCTCCCAGGATGAGATGCTCTGTTGCCTTAACAAAGAGTCCTCCCAGGGCAAATGCTGCACTCAGAAATCAGCTGATTGGAGGAAACAATGCAGCCTTCCTTTCTTTCCTCCCACTGGACTTGGCTTTAGAAATCTATTGTTGCTTATAAAAGGTACAAAGGTACATGACATGGTTGGAATCTCTTGGGAATGTTAAAGCCTGTTATGAAAAGGCATGAACTATGTCCCTGAAGTCAAGAGGGTGGGCTGGCCACAGGAAGAGGTCAGAATCCTTCATTTACAGGTGTAGCTCCAGGAATGTCAAAGATGTTTTCCCCTTTTCACAATTGGTGGTACAAGTAACCTTCCTTGAGCAGAGCAGAAAATCTGCTTGAGAGGGCCTCTGTGTGTCCTTGGCTGCAAATACAAATCAGTTGATCAATGACTCTTCGCTCACCATTGATTGGGGCACTTACATAAATAGTCCGGACCTCAGTGGCAAAGCCTCCGCACAGTGGGTTGGGGACGAGAATGGGGGACACATGAAGATAGTCTTATTAACTGTGCCCATGCTTATTTTCATCTTAAGTCAGGGATGGGGGTTGTTAGCTAGAAGTATCCCCGACTCACGTCTTTTGAGAAGCATTCGCTAAACCAGTCCTGAAGGAAGAGGAAGAACATAATTGCTACTTAAAATCACAGGATGTATTTTTCATTAATCAGTTCGTACTACATCTTGGGATTTGAAATGGTATGATGGAGCACTTCTAAATAATGTGTAGTAAATATGAAATGAGATCTTCTGAGAAGAGTTAAGTTTTTACCATCACATTTTATCCTCTCAGAGCATTAAAATGTTGCCATGGAAGCAGGGATAAAGGGAAATTAATTTTCTTAATAGGCAGCTGCCTCCTAAGGGGTACCTTACATAAGGATCCTTTTCTAATTAGAAAGTTGCTTTTCTAATATGTAGTTAACCATAAATTAAAAAAAATCATCTCAGAATGTAAAATAGTTGTGAACACTGGACAGTAATGGACAGGCTTTTGGTGCTTGATCTTTGTACCAGGAAAAGCCCCAGAGGGTTGTTAGATGATTTCTCGTGCAGCCATATGAAACAAGTGAAAGATTTAAAGAGTGAACTGCAGGACTGATTGATAAGGTTGAGTCTGGCTGGTGAGAACAGAGCAACATCAGCAGGCAGTTTTCCCTAAGATGAACTAAGACTTGTGGAGAAGGTGTGTCTGGTGTGAACAACAGTCTGCTCATTTCATAGTGAGCAACTAGAGAATTAGTAGAACAGGAGGGTCAACCAAAGGAAACAAAGTGAAGAACAGGATGTTGAAAGTTTTGAAAAAAAGAGGAGATCAAAAATAGAAACAGAAGTGGCTATTACCAAAGATGGCCATGGGTGAAGTTGGCTTGATCCGTTTTAGCTGAATAATCAGATCAAAGGCTGGAATCCAGGGGGATCTGGCTGGACCCTGCATAGAAACAATGAAGGTCATAGGGTCTAATGAAGGAAATGGGTTGTACTGAGGCCTTGGAACAAGTGATGGATTTGAAATCATCGAAAATTAAATATACCTGGATGTGTTTAACACAGCTGGAAACTTAAGAATGAAATAAAATTGAGGAAGGTGACAATTCTATGAGCCTAGGACTCACTTTATGACTGGAGAGTACATGTTGGAGAAGAACCATAAAGGCATCACAAGTATTGGTGTCTGGGCCCCTCTCCAGTGCCCATGACATGCAACCCAAGTATCACAGCTCTGCCTCCTGCAGAGGATGGCCAGGTTGCTCTTCTTAAAAAAAAAGCAGCCCAGCAACCACCAGAGACTCATTCTCTCTTGAATAATTGACAGAGCCTCTAGCCTGATGGTCAGGACACCTGGGTTTTCATTTTGGATCCTGCCAATTACTGAATGTGTCCCATGACCTTTCCTAAGCCCCTGGGTCCCTCTGTGGTATCATCAGGGTGGAACAAGTAGCCTCTGCATCCTCTTCTGGTTCTATGGGGAGGTATGCTTCTGGTCTGGTTCTCTGGAGGGGTGTGCTGGTTTGAACAGATGCAGTTAATCTTTCCCCTTCTCTACCATAGTGAAGGAGGAAAATCTGCAGTTCTAGCCATGGAGATGGAGGCTGGACAGCTCCTCAAAATTGCCAGAAGCATCTAGTCAAACCCCAAATAATATAAATTGTCCTTAAGTTTTCTTCCACTTATATGTTGCACTCAGCATGTCATTAACTTATGTATGCCTGCATGATAGAGCATGTATTCCTGTTCCATCTCAAAGAGTTTTAAGTTATTGCTCTCTTTACTTCTCCCCCTTTCTGTTACAGGAATAGAAGTGATGACCACTTGATACTTATTAACTAAAATCCTCCTGCTGACGATGATCAAGTTTCAGGTCTCCATATTGAATGACAATGTAGAGGGGTCCCAAATGGCTTGGACCAGCGCTTCCAAAAACACCAATTGTGGATGGGGAAAGAGGACTGTCAGCTGGCTGAATAGAACTGAAGTTCCAAAGTTCCTTTTTATAAATTTGAATGATGAAGAACAGACCACAGTCACCTCCTGGGCATTAGTGTCATAGTGCAGTGACAGTGAAATTCTGTCTTGGTCTTTTAAATTATGATGTCATATTTCAGAGTGGGTAAAACAATGGTATTTAAAGCCATGTATTTAAAGATGTGAGTTTATCATCAAATACAGGTTTGTCTTAAAGTGATTCTTGGGTGAGAAGACATTAATTAATCCATGGTCTGCACAAAACAGAAACTGGTTGCACTACTAACTTAGAAACTCAACGCTGGAGAACTATTAAGCCATGTAATACACTTAAATCAACAAAACGACCTCTTGCAGTGGACATCTCTTGGCCTGTTTTCCTATGGTCTTCTCAGGATGATCTGAAGAAACTGTTGGTAAAGTCAGTGGGAAGAATTGGAAACAAAGTTGTTTGGACACCTTGTCACTTGTGCTCCTTGTTGATTGTATACCCGGGACATGTGGACATTATACTATAGCTGTGGCCACTCATTTCAACACCTGAACTCCACTGTGGTGGGGATTTACCCTTGTCAAGCAAGGAAGGTGGTATTTTTTTTCCAAAATAAATTAAATTTATTTTTATCATAACATATGGAACTATTGGACTGCCCTGGTGGCTCAGACAGTTAAGAATCTGCAATGTGAGAGACCTGGGTTCGATCCCTGGGTTGGGAAGATCCCCTGGAGAAGGGAACAGCTACCCACTCCAGTATCCTTGCCTGGAGAATTCCATGGACAGAGGAGCCTGGCAGGCTACAGTCCATGGGGTCACAAAGAGTCAGACACAACTGAGGTCTATACACAAAATGCTTTGCTAAACTTATCATTTTAGTTATAAACTTCTTTACTTAAAAAAAAAAATGTTGAGTTACATTCAAGTTTTAAATTAAAGACCATTTAACCTGTGGTTCTAGGGTCATCCCTATGCAGAAGCAATGTGCAATTAGATCACTTATTCACCCCGAATATACCCCCAGTGCATCATTTATCTCTGAACAGAATTGCTACTAATGCCTTTTATACAATTTGAATTGAAGATTAATGATGGTCTTCCATGCTTATGTTTTTCTTTCATTGGCTTTCATGTTGCCTTTTATTTCTTTTCCTTCCAGCTGAACAAAACACTTTCAGGAAGAAAAATCTTTTTTCAAGGTTACCCTGTGCCTGTGGAAACATTGTTTTCTCTCTTTTTAATGATTTTAAACAATTGTCACCTTGACAACTCTGTTATCTATTTGGGTTTTATTGAAAAATATTTTCTTATAACTCGGCTAATAGACATATCTGGGACAAACCATTTTCTTTCCTTCCCTAGGCTTCCACTTGGAGAGTTCACTGTGAAAGTTAGGAGACTCATTCTTTCTGCCTCTTGGTTTCATTATGGGATCCCAGTTCTGATAGAACATACCTCTATGGCTTGCAGTGACTGCCTCAAAGCCTGATGTAACATTCTTAGGCCTATTGACTTGGGCTGGTAAGCAAAGGTCATGGGTGACTTTCACTTCATTGAACTACTACTAATTTTTTTTAATGTACTGTTTCTTAACATCTACCTAATGAAAAATTCATATCACATCTCTATCAACATACTCTCTGGTCTTCAAAAGGGATTGCTCACTTTCTTAAAAGCAGTGAGGGAGAGAGAGGGGCTAGTTTGTAGGAATTAATAAATATTTATGATAACGACTTGAGATTAAGATCACTTCATGCATAGATTTAGTTCATACCTGAACTATCTTAGGGGTCAACTATTTTAAAGTTACTGGTGAAGAGTAAGATTTTAATTAAGTAGGACTCTCATTACAGGACTCTCCCTCATTGTCTCCTGCTCCTCCCCATCAAGCCCCTCCCAGGATTTTTCTGGTCCCCCCACTTCTTTCTGCATACACCCATACTTTCATCATGTGTCCATACCACGTCTAGATAGCTAAAATCCCAGCTTACCCTGAACTTCGGTGCCTGGGCAAGCTACTTCCAGTTTCTAGGTGATGAAACCTCGACAAACTGTGGGATTGGCATTTAAGTCAGGTAATTCATGCGAAACCTGACGTTGAACATTGAAACCTGAGCCATTCTTAGTTTTTATTTTCTGCCACGTTTGTATTAATAAGTAGGTTCCATGAAATCATGGGGGAGTGAAGATGTTAAGCCATTTAGTTTGCCAGGGTGCCTGGCCTCCTACTATCTGAGTCTCCTTGGACAGGTCACACCAGCCTTGGTTTCTTCATCTGTAAAGTGGGGATTGTAGGGATTAAATGAGTCAAATGTAAAGTGAGTAGAACTGAGCATGACTTATAAGTGTTCAGTGAATACTGGATCTTCCAAAAGCTTTTCTTGCGTGGTCTACACATGTACAAATCTATCACCTGGGCAAGCCAGGAAGATCTTTACTTTGAAGAGAGCTCACCACACAGTTTTGGTGAACTTTGTTAGGCCTGTAGGTGAGTAGATACCCACATCCATCTTTGTCCTGGAGGCAAAGATCAGTTCAGTGTCTAAAGCTCAAGCAGTTGTGGAGGAGCCTGTGGACCTCAACAGCCTAAAGGCCCTGCCCTCGGGGCAAAGCTGTCAGTAGGATGGGTGGATAAAGGCCCCCGAGGTACAGAAGTGTCACAAATCCCCAGTCCTTCACCCTGAGACACCCTCCCCCCACCGCCCGCCCCTGCGCCGGTCCTCAGCTGGGAGCCCACTGCCTTAACCAAATTTGTCAGAGGTGTGCGGTACTCATCAGCTATTGCTGATCTGATGTAACAAATGTGGAAAGGCGAGAAAGGGTCTTCAGGAAAAGGTTTTCCTAAAAATCTTTTAAGAAGGTTTTCCTTCCTTCTGCCCCTGCTGAAGGCTCACATTGTAACAATCGTGGGAGGGGTGCCTGACCTACCCCTCACCCACTCCCAAGGAGGCCTCAGCTCAGCATCTCAGGTTGATGAGAAGCACAGTGACCCAATCTCTTGATTACTAGCCAGACACCTGGTGGTTCCTGAGGGCCTCCCCGTAAAAACAGCCCAGCACTGTTTCTGAGGTTCAGGGTCACTGGAGTCATTGGGAAAGTATGTTCCCCAAGTGCCTACTATGGTCTTGGCCATGGATTGCTCCAGCCAATATAAAGAGCTGTGATGCTTAGAGGTCCAATTCCAGCTACCTGAATCACTCAATGTGTGGTGGCCGCTTTTTCCAGCAACATTGGATAACTAGATTGCATTTTGCTACTCTCTAGTTCCACATTTATTTTCATGTAATTTGAGCAAATTTATTTTTCTACCCCTGACTTGAAGTTTAAATATCTCAACCACAGTATTCCAGTGGTGTGGAATCTTTCTCTAACAAATATCTAGAATTTCACATACTTGTGGAACATGCAGAAAGTAGCTCTTGTGTGACAGCGTGATTGAGGACCTCAAAGACAAAATCCTGAGCACGGCTTCTGGATCTTAGGCACTATAGGAAGGACAGTGAACAATTGCAATGAGAACTGGTACTAGAGGAGCGCTGAACAATTCTGCCTCCTCCACTCCCCCCCCCCCTTTTTTTTCTATTTGAGAGGTTCCGAGCCCTCAACACTGACAAAAGGCAGCTTCTTGGTTGTGTGATCTGTCCTTTTGAGAGGACTTCACACTTGGTTTAATGTCCTTCCCTGATAGTCTTGAAATTCTCTCTATTTTTTTATGTGCACCATCATTAAAGTCTTCATTGAATTTGTTACAATATTGCTCTGATTTATGTTTTGGTTTTTTGGCCACGAGCCATGTGGGATCTTAGCTCCCCAATCAGGGATTGAACGTGCACCCCCTGCATTGGCAGGCGATGTCTTAACCACTGAACCACCAGGGAAGTCCCATTTCAATATTTTTTGAACATGGGGCCACACAAGTGATGCAGCAAATTCTGCTGATTGGACTGAGTAACTCAGTGATTAGCAACGATTAAAGCATAGCCTTTTAGGAAAAGGCTAGCACTGTAGTTTTTCTTCAAAACAATTGAAATTTAACAAAAGGAAAGAATAAAGCTGATGGGAATTAATTTTTAATAGAATTTCCAATGCATCATTTTTTTCAGTCTCTGATTTTGCAAATAAGTGGCTATGGGGTGGCTTCTCATCTCATATCTTTGTTTCACAGATCAAACTTCTGTGGTTGGTGATATTAGCTAATATCGTTTCCATGTCACACTGGCATTTTGGAACTGGACTTCTCACCTTGCCCCCTTTCTCTGTACACCCCCTTCTCCCCAGCAATGAAGAGTCTCATTTTCCAGATTTCCACTTCATGTTTTTCCCTTGACAGAGAATCGACTTAAGGTGGTTCTTCTAAAGTCGAGCATGTTTGCCCAGTTGCTATATGGCCTTCAACCTGGCTCAACAAAGTCCTCTGGGACCTGCTCCTCCCACTAGACAATCAAGCACTTTCTCCAAGCTCTTTGCAGCCATTTACGTTTAGAATGAAAGACGGTCTTTGAATGGGAAGATGTAGAATTGTTCAGCATGCTGTGTATTAACATAATAGCACTGGGAAAACTTCAAGATAAGCCAGATCTCAAAATAGACACTCAAGTTGTTGGAGAAAATAATACAACCGATGGCTGTTCCACCAGGGCCTTCTTTACAGCAAAAGAGGCTGCAAACCAATGGGTGAAAATGATGGCCAGTGTTTTTCTTGCCAGCTCACTCTGCCAGAGAACCAGGGAATGAATGAGAAAATAAATGGGTACACACGAACATTTCCACACCAGCTGACGTAAAAAGGACAGCTAAACTCTAATTTTCCAAAGACTCCTGGGAGCTATTGGCTGTGGTGGATGGAAGAGACAATTTGTTACCATGATATATGTTTCTTAGTTTCTAATGATACATAAATTATCCCATGAGCCATGATACATACCGTTTAGAGAGAATTTTAAGTGAAAGAAATTTTTTTTTTTTTTCTAGCAGCACTAATTGCCTCGAAGCACCTGCTGCCTGTGGGCTGTGGTCATTACTGTCTCCTGGAGGTTGAGACGATGTCCCCCAAGAGAAATGTTTGCTTTGACAAAATGAATTTACATCCTCCCTTTGGAGCCTGCCAAGCCAGGCCTACAGAAGGAGAGAGTATTAACAGTGCCTTTCAGACTCATCTTTATGCGTTTGTGTCATCCTACACGTGTTATTTATGAAACGGGACAGTGTGTTGGGTCGTCCTGCATGTGTTATCTAAGAAACAGGACAGCGTGTTGGGTCATAGCTCTTGGCTGCCTTTGGAGAAAAGTCAGGGAGCTGATATCAACGTTTAATCTCCAGCTTGGGGGGGGTTTGAAAGGTAGACTTAGATAAAAAACTTGGACATTTCCTAATGACAAGCAAGGCAAGTTGATAAGCACCATTAATTTGAAGAAATGTAGATAAATAACATGTGTTGATAAAAAATGGTGATGCTATTAATGACTAGAATTCAAAACATGCTTGTTGATTTAGAACATTGTGCTGGGAACTAAGGATGCAAGAATGAATGACATGATCCCTTCCCTCGTGAAGTGTGGTGTCCAGTGAGAGGAACAGTCATGTACCAAGGTAATACAAGGTCACCCACATACTGAGTGGGAGTGGAATGGCAGTAGCTCCTGACTGCCTGGAGTGTAATTGGAGGCCTCTTAAGGAGACCTAGACAATGCTAGAACTGAGATTTGAATAATATATTTTATTTGACCAGATGGCCATGATGTGGGGTGGGGGTAGGGCTTTCTGGATAAAAGGAGTGGCATGGCAATGGCTTAGACATCTGAAAGAGAACCCAGCCAGTTGGGGAAACTATATGTTTTCGGGTGGTCAGAATATAGGTCAATGTTGGGGAAAATTTTAGAAGATGAGACTCAAGCAACACCAAAGGAAAGCTTTAGACCTGGGAGCTACATGACCGGAAAACGCAGAACTGGTAGAATTGAGAAGGATGGATTGGGGTGGTGTGAAATGAGCAAGGAAATCAGTTAAAAAGCTGCTACAATCATCCAAATTAAATTTTTAAAAAGTGATGCTGTTATCCTGTAATTAAACTCAAAACAAGCACAATAAGAAGCCTGCTTGAAACTGTCTCTAAGGAATGTACCTCTCTCATATACCTGTTTTGTCTGCCAGCATATGTATATTTTTTGCTTCCTTAAAAGATTTCTCTGCTAAATGCTGTGTCATTTCCCTGGGAATTTATGCTTTTAGACTCTGCATTTAGAGGGATGTTCTCTTTTCATAACTTCTATTATTGAGAAATATACGTACTGGGAGGAATGGGTTGAATGCATATATCTATCATATGCTATTTCTCCTTCCCATATATTTAAAAGAAAATTATCTATTAATAAGACTATCTCTGTGTCATCCCTACCCACCTACTCCACACACACCACACACACATACACTCTGAAGCACCCTGACCTTGACCAGCCACAGTTTATGTCTGTTGAGGTTGTGAGACTTGTGGGTATGTGAGTTCTAATAAAGCCAGCCTGATATCCATAGTCTGAAGCTTATGGGTTACACACAGACTTTCCGAAATTTCTTTCTCCCTGCCCCCTACCAAGGACAGCCATGAAGATTTGGGTGTGCGGTCACAAAGGTCAGAACTGAGGGTGGCACCTGGGAAAGGAGAGTGTCACAGGAAAGAGCTGGGAGGTCCTTGGGTCGATGGCTCCTTAGTCTGGGGCAGTTTGTGGAGTGGGGGTGCAGGGGAGGGGAGCTGGTGGAGGGACTCTGAGGAGAAACTGTGGTGCTCACCCCCACTGCCTTGATTTGGAGGTTTGTAATGGCAACCCACTCCAGTATTCTTGCCTTGAAAAGAGTCAGACATGACTGAAGCGACTTAGCAGCAGCAGCAGCAGAAGTGAATGTGAGTGTTAGAAGAATGTTCTTGGGCCCAGGGAGCCCGAGACTAGGGGGAGTAAGGGGTGGGGGGAGTTGCAGGCAGAGCAGGGAGGGTGGCATGTCTTCCATCTCACAAATGAAGAAAACGTAGCGTGTACCAGTGCCCGAGTGCACCATTGCCTTCCAGACCCTGCAGAGAAGGGCAGCAGTTGGTGCTGAGACCAGCCCCAGCCGTGCCTCCTGTCACAGTCTAGCGAACTCACTTCCTTAGGACCAGAGGTGGAAGACTCTCAGCACTTCCTTAATTTGTGGAGTGGATGAGGATATTGGCGGGGTCAGAACCCTATTAAGGGTTTCCTCACCTCTCAGAGTTGGGGGTCAGGGGAGCCAGCCTGGGTGTTGGAGGTGAGAGAGAACTCTCGAAGCTCTACAGACTGCCCACCCTGAGGGGCACAGTGGGCAACCTGGCTCGGCCTTTGGGGGTTCACCTCTTGGAGTGCTCACCTCTTGGTGTGCTCAGAGGGGAAATCATGGCCTTAAAGGTGCTGGACGACCAGCAAGACACTGTGGGGCAAACTGCCATGTCCACAACTGCTCCTGCACAGTGAGGCTGCCCAGCCTGAGGCTGATATCTGGGGGGAAATGCATTGGTGTTTCCTGCCAGACTAACATGGAGACTGTTTGCTACATCTTTTCTCAAGAAAGTCAAGTTTCTGGAAAGTATTTAAGGAACCACAGTAATGGACTGAGGCAGGGATGGGTGGATCAGTAATAATTCTTCTACTAGACTTTTAGCTCCCTTGCTTAAATGGCTCCAAGTCCATCTGGAAAAGCTGAGCACATGGGAAGAGATGACAGGCAGATGAGGGAAGTTTGGGGTGCGGGGGGAGCATGGTTGTGGCTAATAGGTGATGACCTGGCTCGCACTGTTTTACACTTTTCTCTGGGCTTAGGGAGGCACTAACTTTTAGCCCTTATGCAAAATATTGTGTCACAGTTTCTACATTTACCTGATTGAGACAAAAGAGCTGACATTTATTATTCTGCACTAAAATTAAATCAATTAAATGGGAAAACTCTATAGATACATATTTCTATCCTATGGGCCTTTTCAAAGTGGGACAATTCAAGTACACAGCAGGCAGCTCAGAGGGTAAGTTATTGAGATAGAAATGAGTATAAATCAAATATACTGGTCTCATCAACCAGCATCATTAGGAAGGTGTCTTAAAAAGAGAACTATTCAGCACCTTGCAACCATGTAGCCAAATAAATTCCAGATGGATTTAAGATTTAAATGTGAAAAATGAAGACTGTAAAAGAACCAGAAAGAAAGAGAGATGAATATTGATTTGATTGAAGAAGTAGAGAGGGGCTTTCTGAGTTTAAAGCTGCAAATCAACCATACAAGAAAATCTAGTAGATTTACTACACAAAAAGGAAAATTTGCAGAGAATTAAAAATATAAACAAAAAATTTCAGTGCCCTGGGGAAAAAGAATCGCAACATACCTGACTGGCTAATATCCTTACTAGGTGAAGAACCATTACAAATTTCTGGAGGGTGACCCCCGGAGAGGAGTAAATTTTTTGCATTTCTGTATTTCATGGATAAGGAGCTTCCCATGTGGTTCAGTGGTAAAGAATCTGCCTGCCCCTGCAGGAGATGCAGAAAATGCAGGTTCAGTCCCTGGGTTGGGAAGATACACTGGATTAGGAAATTGCAACCCACTTCAGTACTCTTGCCTGGGAAAATTCCATGGACAGAGGACCCTGGCAGGTACAGTCCATGGGGCGCAAAGAATCAGACACGACTGAGCAACTGAAAGCATTTCATGTATATAGCAAAGCTCCTGATGAGTAGCAAGCACACAAAAAAATAGTATATTTTTGAAAGGCTATATTAGGTTCAATGCCTAGTATGTACACATATTGTGCTATCATCCCAACAAACTTATAGCTTACATATCAGGATTTTCATTTTACTGAGCACAGATCAGGTAACAGAGGCTAGTTTCAAATACAAATCTTCTGATCCAAAGCCCTCACCCACTTCCCTTTCTTCTGCCTACTTTCTAAATAATGCTTACTGAAGAGAACTGAATGGCAGAAAAAATGTTTAACCTCCTTAAAGAGAAATGTGACTTCTATTTTCAAACAACACCCTGTTAAACCACATTCCTCCAACTCACACAATACCAGTGCTTAGTGGAAACTAATCTGTTTTTTTGTAAGGGAGTTGAAATCTCCATGGGAACTCCCAGTTCTTACACTAAATTGCCAAGTGATTTAAAACAAGTTGTCAAGATGCTTGAAACCTCAGAATCATTATCTGTACTACAGGGATAATAAAGCTGAGAATACAGAGAGGTCACGGGACTTGTGCAAGGTCACACAACAGAAACCACCAGTGCTGGGACTCGGACTCAGGCAGTCCATCTTTATTTTATTTTATTTTTTTTTTCCGTTTTATAAACACTTTATTTCTTCATCATCACCTCATACAGATGCTGAGGTACCACCCTCTCTTTCCATTTGGTATGCTTGTGACTTTTTGTGGTGGTTTTCCTTAATCAAGAAAATTTGGAGTAAACACTGTGTATTGCCAGTTAGTCTTCTAACAATAATTTTAAAATGCTGTTGTATCGTCAGTGCAAGAAGACAACACCAACACTACAGTACAAGGGGGTCACACGATGTCATGGCGGAGGGGGTGAGACCACAGCAGGGTTATGGACATGCACCCAGAGACGTGCAGGTCAAGAGGAGCAGGTGGACTTGCAGCCCAGCTGTGGCCTCTGCAGGCAGTCCATCTTTAGAGCTGGCTAGCGCACAAGGCTGATGTAATGTCTAGAAGATAAAGGATGTAAGTAAGCTTTGAAAAGGATAAACTGGGCCCATCGGATGAAAAGACATAAAAATTAAAGCTATAAGCCTGTTTTTGTGTGTGTGTGTGTGTATGTGCAAGAATTGTGAAAATGAGAGCTTGATAGGGACATCTCAGATGTCTGGGTGTGTCCTTTTTGACCTTATATCTATTTTAAAATTTTTTCAACTTAAAATGCACATAGGCAGAGTGATCATCCCCTCCCTCCCACCCTCTTTATGTCAACCAGCATGGGAATACTGGTTAATAGATCAAAGACAACATGACCACACTTAGAAACATATTCAACTAGCTTTTTGAAAAAAAGAAAATGAAAATGAAACATATAATTGCATCCACTGGGGTGGAGTTGCTGGCATGTGCAATAATGAATCACTAGACAGTTGTGATTGAAAAAAGATAGCCACCCCATAAATCTCGACTCAGCACCTCTTTCATCTCACTGGCCAGAAGCCAGGAGAGCCAGTTTAAAATGTGTTTAATATCACTCATGTACTTTTCATGCCTCGGTGCAGTATTTGATCACTGGCAAAGTCAGGGAGGAGATCCAACCAGTCCATCCTAAAGGAAATCAGTCCTGAATATTCACTGGATGGACTGATATTGAAGCTGAAACTCCAATACTTTGGCCACCTTATGCAAAGAACTGATTCATTGAAAAAACGCTAAAGCTGGGAAAAGATTGAAGGCGGGAGGAGAAGGGGACGACAGAGGATGAGATGGTTGGATGGCATCACCGACTCAATGGACATGAGTTTGAGTATACTCCGGGAGTTGGTGATGGACAGGGGGACCTGGCTTGCTGCCCCCAGTCAAAGGGATTGCAAAGAGTCAGACATGACTGAGCAACTGAACTGAACTGAACTGAACTCAAAGTCAGCAGTTGCATGTGCACCCCACTCAGCATATCTTTTGGAAAATGCCCTTCATCTTCTGTCTCTCTCATTTATATAATTTATGTTTCTAAACCATTTGAGAGATGGTTATATATATTATGCCCTTTTATGCGTTAAAACTTCAGCATGTATTTCTTAAGATCAAGAATAGCCTCTTATACACAAGGATGTGGGCTTCCCAAGTGACTCAGTGGGTAAAGAATCTGCCTGCAATGCAGAAGAAACAGGAGCTGTGTGTTTGATCCCTGGATTGGGAAGATCCCCCTGGAGGAGGGCATGGCAACCCATGAATCCCATGGACAGAGGAACCTGGTGGGTACAGTCCATAGGGCTGCAAAGAGTTGGACACAACTGAGGTGACTGAGCATGTACACACATGTACATGCATGCATGTGTACATGATATATTGTACAACACCAGGAATATAGCCAATATTTTGAAAAACTATAAATGGAGTATAATTTTAAAAATTGTGAGTCACTGTGTTGTACACCTGAAACTTACATGTATTGTACATCAACTATGTTTTTGTTGTCCTGTGTTACATATAGCTCCTTCATTTGGATTTGTTGATGTTTCCTCATGATTACATATAGGTTAAATACTTGCAGCAGGAATGCCGCAACGGCATTGCAGTTTCATCCTCAAGGTATCTATCTAGAGGTGCATGATACTACTGTGCCCTCATGGATGATATCTATTTGGACCACCCTGTCAAGATGTTGTCCTCTTTCTCCCTCATCACAGTGGCCATAAAAACACACAACTCAAATCTCCAGATGTGAGGAGCCTAACTGATGACTGTCCCGGCCGCGGTGCTCAGAATCCATTTGTGTGGAGACCCCACTGATGCTCTGGCCACCGAGTGCATACAGCGAAGATCTCAAGGCAGGCCCATTTCTGCTAGATGGGCACCCCTCTGAGAGTGCCCCATCAGTCTGACTGACTTCCTCCTAGAACTGGGCTGCAGCTAAGACTCTCCCACCTGCCACTTTATCTTCCCCTCCCTCCTCCATGAGGTCAGACCAGCATTGTCTGACAGCTTTCCCTGCCTCCTCTGGCTCACTCCCATTTTCCCCTCACAGCCACAGCCTCTCCCCGCCCCTACAAATTCTCTTGCATTTCCCATCTTGTCTTGGCATCTGCCTCTTGAAGGGTCCAAACTACACAGTAATATGGAAAGAGGTGATTGAAAACAGGTAGTAAGGTGAAGATTTGGGACTAGGTTAAGTCATCCCTGGTAGGTGAAGAGGATATCACCCTGAGTGGCAGGTGGGGGACACATAATCTTTGACACAAGGTGGTGGCCCAGTTACCAAAGATTTCACTGTTGGTGACCTGGGGATGCGTCCTGGTGGTCATGAATGCCATTGCAGCCAAGATGATTCAGGATCCTTCAGGCATTTAGAAGATACAGGGAGAAGGATGCTTATGAAGACAGATTGCTTCTAAGGTGACCGTCTGCAAAGGGGTGAGAAACTAAGAGCTGAGAAGTAGTTAAAGGCCAAGTGTGAATCAGAGGTGGTGGTGGTAACTTACAAAGAGGACCTGATCTTCTGAAGTGCAAGAATAGATAGACTGAGCTGAGGACTGAAGACCCTGTTTAGCAGACTTTCTTATCTTTATTCTATAAAAGTGGAGGCTCAGAGAGATGGAGTGACTTGCCTTTATCACCCAGCTCTCAACTTTTTGACAGGTCAGCATAACTTGTCTTTCTGCAGATCCACTTGTGTGAATCCATGGACTTTACAGAAAAAGAAGGTGGCCATAGGTTTTGGGGGGAACACTGCCGTATCACATGCACCGCATATTCCATCTCACCCCTTCTTCACAACAATTTTGACTGCCCTTTTTTTTCATTTTTGTTTTTGCCAGACTCATGCTCTCCAGCTCAAGAATTCGGGGATACCTAAATAAGAGTGACGTGATGGGTCAAAGGTTTTAGTCAGGTTCATAAGAGCTGCAAAACCAACAACTAAGAAAAAACACCTCTTTACACTAAACATTGAAACAAGTTTTCCTTCTCTTTGGTGTATGTATAACTCCAGTGTGTGTGTTTCCAGGGAGAGAAAGGTGAATGGTGAGAATTGTTTTACTGGGCCATGATTTACTTACATTTTTGTAACTATATAAATGGGGGTAGTTTTACTCTTAAACATTAGTAAAAGCACAGTAATGAATAATTGAGATTTTTACAGACATGTTCAAGAAATGCTGGATAAAGCTTTTTAATACTAACAACCCATCCTAGGACCATGGATTTATAATAATATCTTACAGTTCCATAGTACTAAATGTTTATAAAGGGCTTTTACATACATTACTTAATTTCATTCTCACAGCAATCTTGCATTAGATGGAGCAAGTTTTATTATCCCTATTGTATATATGGATAAATTATGTTCTTTCACAAACCAAAAAACTAAATAAAGTTGATTAAAATGCCCATGCATTATAAGAAATGGATCTGAAACCTGGCATGAAAGGAACTCAGTTTCTGAAACTACCTACTGTTCTGCCTGGAAACTTTCATTTCTTTTATAATTTTTAATATTTAATATGTTAATATAATTGCTGGTACACTAAAGTCAGTGTCCCCAACCTGCAGAGAGTCCTCACTTAAATCTATATTTCCTGGTGCTGCTCTTTGCAATCAGGATTTAATAAATAAAATAGTACTAGCACTCAACATGATTTGCTTTTTTTTTGACATTGCTGAAAATTGTAAGTAGCTTAAAATCTTTTAGATTGCTATGGTTTAATTTAAAAAGGAGAGATAGAAGAACCAAACAGTAATTCTAGATCTGATTCATCTGGGAGATGGGATAGAAAGGGGTTATTATTTTTTTCCAGTAGGAATACTTCTGTAAAGTTTGCACAGAAAGTTAGTGAAAACCTTTTCATAGGCAAAACAGCCCTGCCTTTTTTAAGCAAAGTCTTTTCTTGGAGGATACATATGTGGTGATTCTCTTTATTTCAAATAACACTTTTTGTCTTCAGGTCTCTCGCTGGGTATTGATAGAGTTACACAGTCTTTCTTTTGGTTAATCTTTGCCTACCATATATTTCCTATCATTATGCCTTAAATATTTCTCATTCAAATAGCATGTGGCTGGATTTGTTGGCTCAATCAAAGTATCTATATATAAACTGGATAGTTTATTTTGCTTACATTGTTGTGACAATAAATATATTTGAACATATTTGTATAATCCTAATTTTTGTTTTTCATAAATTATGCTCATTTTTCCTAGTTTCTTTCCTTCTATTGGATTAATGGAGCTTTTCTTTATTCCCTTCTGTTCCTTTTCTTTTGGTATTTACTCTTAACTTTTGAACCTTTTACCTGACTTAGAACAGTCTCAAGTTAATCAAAATTTTGATGTGTCTCTTCAATAGTATAAAAACCTTGGATCTTTAGTTTCAGGTCACCTTCATTTTCCATTTACTGTCTGTCTTACATGATTTTCTTGTCTAGTAACTTATTTCCTTTTTCTACCTCCCTTCCCTCATTAATTATTATTTTTACTTATTGTCTGGTGCAGACAATGTTTCCATAGTAAAAATGTTCTTTGTAAACCACTTCTTCTTTCTGGGTTTAATTTCCTTCTTCCTTGAGTAGCTCTTTAATTGAGTCTCAATCTTCATTTGAAAAACATTTTTATTTCATTCTCAGTTTTCAATACATAACTCTTTACCTGGAAATTCAATTAAATGGTAATGGTATTCCACTGTACTAGTCTCCTGTTATTGAGAACTGTTATCAGTCTAAGTAATCTGTTTTTTCTCAATGGTGGCTTTTAAGATTTACTCATCTTTACTACTTCAGTGTGTGTGTGTGTGTTTGTGTGTGTTTAAAAATTTACTTGTTTGAGGATACTGTGGTTCTTGAATCAAAAATGCATGTCTTTCTTCAACTGAAAAATACTGAATCATTAGTTTAAAAACAATGGTATTTGTTTCTGCCCATTCTCTCTTACCTGCCTTTCTGATTGCAAACCTGTTGAACTTTCTCTTTTTGGTATCTCCTAATCTTTCTTTAAGGCTTTCCTGGTGGCTCAGTGGTAAAGAATCCGCCTGCCAATGCAGGAGGTGTGATCCCCTGGAGAAGGAAATGTCAACCTACTCCAGTATTCTTGCCTGGGAAATCCCACATATAGAGGAGCCTGGCGGGCTACAGTCCATGGGGTTGCAAAGAGTAGGATACAACTCAGTGACTAAACAACAATGATCTGTCTTTCATATTTTAATCCCCTTTATTCTTTCTGCTACAGTGGTAACTCCACTGGTGAAGAATCCACCTGCAATGCAGGAGACCCCAGTTCGATTCCTGGGTTGGAAAGATCCCCTGGAGAAGGGATAGTCTACCCACTCCAGTATTCTTGGGCTTCCCTGGTGGCTCAGAGGGCCTTCCCTTTTATATTTTGTCCTACCTCCTTTTGAAGACGATGGGCTGCTTTTCTGGGCACCTGATGTCTTCTGCTAGTGGTCAGAAGTTGTTTTGTGAAGTTTGCTCAGCGTTCAAATGTTCTTTCAATGAATTTGTAGGGGAGAAAGTGGTCTCCCCGTCCTATTCCTCCGCCATCTTGGCTTCTCCCCGCTAGGGCCTTACGTAATAGCTCTCAGTTGGTAAAGAATCCGCCTGCAATGCAGGAGACCCCGATTTGATTCCTGGGTTGGGAAGATCTGCTGGAGAAGGGATAGGCTACCCACTCCAGTATTCTTGGGCTTCCCATGTAGCTCAGCTGGTAAAGACTCTGCCTACAGTGCAGGAGATCTGGGTTGGGAAGATCCCCTGGAAAGGAAAGGCTACCCACTTCAGTATTCTGGCCTGGAGAATTCCAAGGACTATATATTCCATGGGGTCACAAAGAGCCACATACAACTGAGCGACTTTCACTTTGGTGGCTCAGATGGTAAGGAATCCATCTGCAGTGTGGGAGGCCTGGGTTCCATCCCTGCATTGGGAAGATCCCCTAGAGGAGAACATGGCAACCCACTCCAGTATTCTTGCCTAGAGAATCGCCATGGATGGAGGAGCCTGGTGGGCCACAGTCCATGGGGTCACAAAGAGTCGGACATGACTGAGCACAGCACAGTATATAGAGAATTTCTTTAGAAATATCTTTCAGTTCATTAATTCTCTTTTCAATGGTTTTAAAATTTTTGTTCAAGTGGTTCATTGAGTTTTTTTTTTTTTCTATTTCAGGGACTCAGTTTTTCATTCCTAGAAGTTCTTTTTGATTTTCTTTTTGTATTGATTTTTTAAAGCGTCTTGCTATATGCTCAACTTGCATGAGCTGATCTCATAAGATGTAAACAAAATATAAATGTAACATTTCTCTTAATTCCCATTTAAACCTGATGCATGCTGAGGCCTTTTCCTGCCTTTTGGGTGAAGTCATATGCAAGTCTCATAAATACTCTAGTTATCATTAGATAATTAGGCATCTGTGATTACTTTTAGACACAAGAACAATGATAAAAAGACCACCCAATTTGAAGATGAGCACAACACTTGAGCAGAAATTTTAAGAATATAAATGAATGCTAATAAGCACATGAAAAGATGATGAAAAGTCACCAGAGAAATATAAATTAAAACTGCCATGAGATACCACTTCACACATACTATAATGACTAAAATTAGAACGACAAAGAAAACCAAATATTGGCAAAAAGTGAACAAAATGGGAGTCTTATATATTGCCAAAAAGAGTATAAAATGGTACAATCTTTTGAAAACCTATTTACTAATAGCTATTTCATATATATTTAAACATACACCTGTTCCATGACTCATGTATAAAATCGTACAATCTTTTGAAAACCTATTTATTAATAGCTATTTCATGTATATTTAAACATACACCTGTTCCATGACTCAGCAAGTCTACTTGTTCTTTACACAAAAGAAATGAGAACATATGTCCATAAAAGTCTTGTATGGCAGTATTCAGAGCAGTCTTATTTATAGTAGCCCCAAACTGGAAATAGCACAAATGTCCATTAACAGGTGAATGAATATATTTTTTTTATATTTATACAGTGGAATTCTACTCAACAACAAAAGCAATGAACTATTGATATAGCAGCAACTGGGGTGAATGTCAACAGTATAAAGCTGAATGAGAGAAGCCAGATATAGTATATGATTCTATTTATATGAAGTTCTAGAACAAAGAAAACTAAGACATAGTGATTGAAATCAGAATATCAGGGATTCACTGGAAAGGGGCCCAAGAGAAGTTCTGCTCTTCTTTTTCTATCTTTTTTAGTTAGACATTTAGGTCATTGATTTTTGACCTATATTTCTTTCTAATATCAGTACTTAAAGCTAAATATTGTTTTGGCTGCAGCCCATAAATTTTGGTATGTAACGTTTCCATTATCATTCAGTTCAAAATATTTTCTAAATCCTCTTGTGATTTCTTCTTTGACCAATAGGCTATTTTCTGCATGTTGCTTAATTTACAGATACTTGGGGATTTTCTAGGTATCTTTTTGTTACTGGCTTCTAATTTATTACCATTTTGTCCAGAGAATGATCTCAGTCCTCTTAGATTCATCGAAACTTGTTTTAAGATTCAGAAAATGGTCTAACTGTGACGATTACATGTGCACTTAAAAATACATGTATTTTGTAGTTGGTGGGTATAATGTTTAATAAATGCCAACTGGGTCAGTTTGGTTGATAGTGTTGTTCAAATCATCTATAATCTAATTTTTTGTCTACCTATTCTATAATTACAGAGAAATAGATGTTAAAATCCCCAACTATGAGTATGGATTTGTCTATTTCTTCTTTCAGTTCTGTTAAATTTTATTTCATACATTTTGAAGTTCTGTTATTTGATGAATGGATCCTTTTAACATCATGAAATAACCCTGCTTTATTTTTCTGGTAATAATCTCATCTTTAAAAAATTACTATAATATACTATCTCTTGCTAATTTTCACTTCAATTTGAGATATGTACATTATTACATTTATAGTTGTAAAGATTGAGTGAGAATGGCCAAGTTTGTATAACTAGTGAATACTAAAAGTAGAGCATACTAAAGTTAGTTGAGCATAGTAGAGCATACTAAAGTTTTTGAGTCTGACAGCAAGTCTTCGAAGTTATAGCTACTTTAATTAATACAGTCCCCTATGATAAAGTTCTATAAACTGTCTTTTTAAAAATCTTTTTGGCTTTCACAATATTTGGCTATTTAATATTTATTCCTACATATGTGAATCATTATTCTTATTAACATTCATGTTTCTCTCATTGTTCTTTACCTCCACTGTATTCATTCCTACCACAATACATTATTAAAGTAAGCTACATCCCAGAAATGAAAAGGAAGCCGAGAATTGAGCTTCTTAAAAAAAAAATCCAATTATAGGAAAATAATTTATTATGACATTTTCTTGTCTGTTAGGAAAAAATATTTATTAATGATTGCAAACCTAAGTATAAAATTATGTGATATGATTATTACAATGTGCTTCTTTCATAAAATCATAGAATCCTATTGTATTTTATATTAAATTCTTTGGTTTAAAACGTCTCCACATAAAAAAAAGAATGAAAATTTCTCTTGATCTTCTATTTTGAATGAATCAATCCTCTGTTTTAAATGGACTAAAGGTTAATCGCTCAAGTCTCTTCTGGAGTCCATTCATATCTTAGTCTTTTGTGTTATTATTCAAATTATACAAAAACATTAAATATTAACCCAGCCAGTGGCTATGAAATCCAGTTGAAACAATCAATCCTGGAGATAAGAATGTTAGGGTCATATTACAGCATTCTTTTGCAAAACAAGGGAAAATATTTAGTGCATGGAATGCAGAAAATTCTAACAAGATTTATTTACAACTGTTTGCTTTTCCTTTTTCAGGTTTACTAGAATAAATATTTGTGCAGCTGAAAGTGTTGCTGGTAGCAGGTCCTTGATGGCTTCTCAGGGCAAATATGTAGTGGTAGCCTGAGTGTCAGGTTTGGGAGTAGAAGCTGGCCTATTACATAAGGTGTTCCCATTGTCTATGCATGGCTTCAGCTTTGCCTGCCTCCACCCTTAGCACCTCACTGCGGCTGAATACATGCAACCTCCATGATGTACTCTTAAAGTTATCTTGGTGTCATATGTACACATTTCTCAGAATGCAAACTTGGGCAGGCAAACATGTAACTATTTTTCTAAAAGTGTATCTAAAATCTACCTTGAACCTCCTATTTCTATCACTAACAGGCAACTTCATCAGTCTTGGTCATTTGAAGTTTATACTTAGGTTTCTGCCCCTCCCATTTTCTCCCTACTGCGGCAAATAAGTCCTGAACAGACTTATTCGTGTCCAAGTGTTGGGGTAGAATGAGTGGGTGATGAACACATGGTGTACCTTCTCTTAAGAGGTAAATCTGGATGCTGGCTCAGTTCCTGGTATACCCACTGCCAGGATTTCCCTTCACGTACTTCTCCATACATAACTGACTTCAGTGTTGTTTTGCATCAGTCTGGGACCCACAAAAAACTCAGACAGTGGGTTCAGTTCCTCCTATGTCTAGATGTGCCATGTCACCAGTATTGCTGTTCCATTATCACCACAGCATGGAGCATAGATGCAAGAGTGTTTCCTACCCAAGTCTCAGATGGACAGCAGGGCACAGTATATCTCTACTTGGACTAATGAGGATAAATTCAGTTATGCTGTGGTGACAAATGCTCCCCAAATCTCAGTGGCTTAAAAGGACAAAGGTTTATTTCTCACTTGTATGTCACTCCTGGGTCAGGCATGGTACGGCTGGTTCTTGCCCTCTTCACTCCTGGGTCCAGGTTGATGGAACTGACTCTGTCTGGGACACTGCTGGTATCAGAGCAGACGGAGAGAGAACAGGTGAACTTTGTTCTGGCTAGTAGCACAGCTCACACTTTATTGACCAAAGAAGTCAAATGGATACACAGAGAAGTGTAATTATTCCCCAGGAAGGGGCAGCTTATGGTTTTAAATAATACAATCTACCACTCTAATCCTGGGTTCATAATCAAAGGGAAGGATCTATGTTTCTCTAATAATTTAGCCTGAGAAATGGTGAGAAGTCAGCATCTTCATGCTCAAAGATATCAGTGTTGCTTTTTCTCTTCTTAAGTTCTCCTCTCCAGTCAGGGAGGACCTTATCTAGTCCTCAGGGAGGATGGTCTGGTTTTTCATCTGTTTTCTTTTAGTTGATTGTTTATGGGGAAATTTTTTAATGTTTTTTATGTTCAGTTTCTTTCAGCATTTAGCTCTTTGAAGATTAAGAGCACCCAACTTTTGCAAATCACAAATCTGAGGTCAAGAGGCGTCCTAGTTATTATGGTTTTATAATGTATCTTCATATCTGCTAAATCAATCTGATCACATGGACCACAGTCTTGTCTAACTCAATGAAATGATGAGCCATTCATGTAGGTCATCCAAGATGGAAAGGTCATGGTGAAGAATTGTGACAAAAAGTGGTCCACTGGAGAACGGAATGGCAAACCACTTCAGTATTCTTGCCTTGAGAACTCCATGAACAGTATGAAAAAGCAAAAAGATAGGACACTGAAAGATGAATACCCCAAGTCGGTGGGTGCCCAATATGCTACTGGAGATGAGTGGAGAAATAACTCCAGAAAGAATGAAGAGACAGAACCAAAGCAAAAACAACACCCAGCTGTGGATGTGACTGGTGATGGGAATAAAGTCTGATGCTGTAAAGAGCAATAATGCATAGGAAACTGGAATGTTAGGTCCATGAATAAAGGCAAATTGGATGTGATCAAACAGGAGATGGCAAGGATGAACATCGACATTTTAGGAATCAGCGAACTAAAATGGAATGGAATGGGTGAATTTAACTCAGATGAACATTATATCTACTACTGTGGGCACAAATTCCTTAGAAGAAATGGAATAGCCATCATAGTCAACAAAAGAGTCCGAAATGCAGTACTTGGATGCAATCTCAAAAATGACAGAATGAATTCTGTTTGCTTCCAAGGCAAACCATTCAATATCACAGTAATCCAAGCCTATGCCCCAACCAGTAATGCTGAAGAAGCTGAAGTTGAACAGTTCTATGAAGACCTACAAGACCTTCTAGAACTAACACCAAAAAAGATGTCCTTTTCATTATAGGGGCCTGGAATACAAAAGTAGGAAGTCAAGAAATACCTGGAGTAACAGGCACATTTGACCTTGGAGTACAAAATGAAGCAGGTCAAAGGCTAACAGAGTTTTGCAAGAGAACGCGCTAGTCATAGCAAACACCCTCTTCCGACAAGACAAGAGAAGACTCTACACATGGACATCACCAGATGGTCAACACTGAAATCAGATTGATTATATTTTTCCAGCTAAAGATGGAGAAGCTCTATACAGTCAGCAGAAACAAGACTGGGAGCTGACTGTGGCAAAGACCATGAACTCCTTATTGCCAAATTCAGACTTAAATTGAAGAAAGTGGGGAAAACCACTAGACCATTCAGGTATGACCTAAATCAAATCCCTTACAGTTATACAGTGAAAGTGACAAATAGATTCAAGGGATTAGATCTGATAGACAGAGTGCCTGAAGAACTATGAACAGAGGTTCGTGACATTGTACAAGAGTCAGGGATCAAGACCATACTCAAAATCCCTTACAGTTATACAGTGAAAGTGACAAATAGATTCAAGGGATTAGATCTGATAGACAGAGTGCCTGAAGAACTATGAACAGAGGTTCGTGACATTGTACAAGAGTCAGGGATCAAGACCATACTCAAGAATGAGAAATGCAAAAAGGCAAACTGGCTGTCTGAGGAGGCCTTACAAATAGCTGTGAAGAGAAGAGAAGCCAAAGGGAAAGGAGAAAAGGAAAGATATACCCATTTGAATGCAGAGTTCCAAAGAATAGCAAGGAGAGATAAGAAAGCCTTCCTTAGCAATCAATGCAAAGAAATAGAGAAAAACAATAGAATGGGAAGGTCTAGAGATCTCTTCAAGAAAATTAGATATACCAAAGGAACATTTCATACAAAAATGGGCACAATAAAGGACAGAAATGGTATGGACCTAACAGAAGCAGAAGATATTAAGGAGAGGTGGCAGAATGCACAGAAAAACTGTACAAAAAAGATATTCAAGACCCAGATAATCACAATGGTATGATCACTCACCTAGAGCCAAACATCCCGGAATGCAAAGTCAAGTGGGCCTTAAGAAGCATCACTATGAACAAAGCTAGTGGAGGTGATGGAATTCCATTTGAGCTATTTCAAATCCTGAAAGATGATGCTGTGAAAGTGCTACATTTAATATGCCAGCAAATTTGGAAAACTCAGCAGTGGCCACAGGACTGGAAAAGGTCAGTTTTCATTCCAATCCCCAAAAAAGGTAATCCCAAAGAATGCTCAAACTACTGCACCATTGCACTCATCTCACATGCTAGTAAAGTAATGCTCAAAATTCTCCAAGCCAGGCTTCAACAGTACGTGAACTGTGAACTTCCAGATGTTCAAGTTGGATTTAGAAAAGGCAGAGGAACCAGAGATCAAGTTGCCAACATCTGTTGGATCATCAAAAAAACAAGAGAGTTCCAGAAAAACATCTACTTCTGCTTTATTGACTATGCCAAAGTCTTTGACTGTGTGGATCACAATAAACTGTGGAAAATTCTGAAGGAGATGGGAATGCCAGACCACCTGACCTGCCTCCTGAGAAATCGGTATGCAGGTCAGGAAGCAACAGTTAGAAGTGGACATGGAACAACAAACTGGTTCCAAATAGGGAACCAGTCCTAAAGTACTGGTTGTACTCCTAAAGGAGTACATCAAGGCTGTATATTGTCACCCTGCTTATTTAACTTATATGCAGAGTACATCATAAGAAATGCTGGGCTGGAAGAAGCACAAGCTGGAATTAAGATTGCCAGGAGAAATATCAATAACCTCAGATATGCAGATGACACCACCCTTATGACAGAAAGTGAAGAAGAAGTAAAGAGCCTCTTGATGAAAGTGGAAGAGGAGAGTGAAAAAGTTGGCTTAAAGCTCAACATTCAGAAAACTAAGATCATGGCATCTGGTCCTATCACTTCATGGCAAATAGATGGGGAAACAATGGAAACAGTGACAGACTTTACTTTTTGGGGCTCCAAAATCACTGCAGATAGTGACTGCAGCCATGAAATTAAAAGACGCTTACTCCTTGGAAGAAAAGTTATGACCAACCTAGACAGCATATTATAAAGCAGAAACATTACTTTGCCAACAAAGGTCCATCTAGTCAAAGCTATGGTTCTTCCAGTAGTCATGTATGTATGTGAGAGTTGGACTATAAAGAAAGCTGAGCACCAGAGAATTGATGCTTTTGAACTATGGTGTTGGAGAAGACTCTTGAGAGTCCCTTGGACTGCAAGGAGATCCAACCAGTCCATCCTAAAGGAAATCAGTCCTGAATATTCATTGGAAGGACTGATGCTGAGGCTAAAACCCCAACAGTTTGGCCACCTGATTTGAAGAACTGACTCATTGGAAAAGACCCTGATGCTGGGAAAAATTGAAGGTGGGAGGAGAAGGGGTTGACAGAGGATGAGATGGCTGGATGGCATTACCGACTCAATGCACATGAGTTTGAGAAAACTACTGGAGTTGGCGATGGACAAGGAGGCGTGGCGTGCTGCAGTCCATGGGGTTGCAAAGAGTTGGACATGACTGAGGAACTGAACTGAACTGAACTGAAAGCAAGATCCCCATTATGGTTTTCAAAATTGGTCACTTGGTACAAGGATAAAAATATGCAGAAAAGTAGTGATGGGATAAAAATCTAAGAAGTACTGATATTTTTGAATGACTCACACATGTTATATGAGATGGTTTACTCAGTTTAAATGAAGTTTAAGTTAACGTTGATTTTTGATGTTTTGTTATTTCTGACTATTCCTGTGATTTTCATTATGGCTTTCCACTTAAAGTTACATGCATTTAAGAGAGACTCTACAGGGCCATCACCTTCCTTGTGCCATCTCTCTTTTCTTTTGGTTTCTTTAGAAATGACCTTTTCTTCAGGCTTTTCTCAGAACCTTCCAAATAAGTTACTTCAGGTACCACTGACATCTCACTTTATAGCTGCCATTCCACTTCCTTATACCATTCACCTGCTTTAAGCATCATCATTGCTAATTAGGCCAGATAAGCAAAATTGAACGGTGATGCAGTTCAGATACTTCCCAAAGGTAAGAAAGACAAATCCGTGAGCCCCTGTCCTTATACTTGGAGGTCTAAGCTGAGCTGGGGGCAGAGGAACACTTCTCACAAGTCCTGAGAGGAAGAAGTCCTGCCTGTGTCCCGCTTTGCTTCTCATCATGGCAGCTGGCTGACCTGGTTTTAGTTTTGTTTGCTTATTTACTTATTTTGCAGCATTTATTCCCTGCCAAGTAAATGCTGGCTGACACAAGTTCTCCAAGGTCATAATTGTTCTTCCAGCCATCACTATTCCATTCTATCAAGTATTGTAGAATCCATCCCCTACACTGGCCTGCCTTTCCCCTCATAGAAACAATGTTATAAATCTTTGGGTCTCCAGGAACATAAACTAGACCAGTTTGTATACAGGAAGCTAATCAGCAAATGCTTGTTGAAAAAGTTTTGAATGATTTTCCAGCCAGTGATCTTTAAGGGAAAGTATATCCTCAGGCTTTGTCACTTTTTGCTGTTAATTTTAATTTGATTATACTGATTAAAAAAATTATTTTTTTTTTGGTAGAGAAGTGAGACACTGTAGGCCCTACAAGGATTTACAGAATCTGGTGGATAATCCCTCCAAAAAACTAGATTTTAGAGCCACATTTGTCTCTTTACTTGCCCTTTGTGTCCTGTCTCCTTTTTCCTGTTCCTGCCTATAGGTCAATAAACTAGCTGTTCTTCCTGCCCCATCCCCTCTGCATATCTTTCTTGCATCACTTCCTTGTCTTCTGCTCAGATTTATTAAAAACCATCTAGTTAGAATGTCTTTTTCCTTTTGCAACACAGTTCACCATCTTTCCTTCTCCTTTCTCCCTTTTAAGGATTCATACATCAAAGGTAATCACATCTGGCTTTACAAGATCCCTGTTCCACTTTGCATTGCTCCAGTTCAGGAAGTTCCCAAGTTACAACGTAATGAGTTGCCCAAATCCCTTTGCTAATAAGTTGTTTGGAACTTGGAACAAATTTCCCAGCAAAAAGAAGGCTCTAAGTGGTGTTTACAGTTCCCAGTCCAGCCTACAACAAGTTACTCACTCAACATACTACACATTTATTGAGTCAAGCATTCGGTAAGTGCTGGTGGTTGAGAATTTTTGTGTTTACCACATTGCCCTTCAGCACTGTTATTTGAGTTGAGCTGTTCACTCCCCTGACCTCATTCTCATATATATCGTCTGCAAGAGTTTTGCTTGTTCTGGTAAACATGATCTTTAGCACTAACTGCAAGCTGTATCTTTCTCTATACAGTCCATCTGTAAGACACCACAGTCATTTTCTGCACACCCAGAAGAAGCAACAATATTTTGGGAACATGTTGATGAAAGTATGACCCAATCTCTGTCAAAGTTTGAAGCACACCAGGCTGTTATGGCCTATAGGATGAGATCCATTGCATAAAGAATAAAACATTATTATTTTCAGAGGGGGCAGAATTTCTTTAACGGTAAGAGGGAAGTTCTCATCCAGATTGTTTCCTGGGATATGATTCCTAGTTAGCATATAAAAGGGCCCTATATCAACATTGAATGATGAATGAAAGAATGGATGAATGAATGGCAAAGGGTTACAGGAAGACATCTCCGCTTCTGTCTGGGTTTCCCAAGGTTTTGAAGCATGAGGAGGAAGGACCTTACTTTACCGTATTTCCCTCCTGTGTGGTCACCGGGAAAACCCTACTCTGCACGTCTGTGCCCTTTTTGCTTTGCAGACTTCAGAGAGAACAAAGTCTTCATGACAAACATTGGTTTACTTTGCACCTTCCTTCTTTACCAAAGGTGGGTCAATGGAGGCTTTATATTTCAGCTTTGAGAAACAGTATCCAAGACTCTTGACCCCAAGAGGCCCAGAATTCTCTTACAAGAACTTTAAATATTTTTTGTTCCCTGTCGCAATAAACAGGTGCCTAGGAAAGGCCCCAAGTCAAATGTCTGTAAACACCCTTGGCCTCTGGGGGCTGCGTGCTCCCTTAAAGGGCTTTGGGATTCAAGTTTTAGAGCACGCAGCCAGCTGCCTCCCACGTGGGCTGTACTTCCTGAAGCCATTCAAAGGAATCTCTCCCCGCAGAATGAGGAGAGGTACAGGGGGACAGTGCTTTAATACAGGGCTCCCAGGTATGGCTCTGTAGGGCCTGTGGGTCCTTCAATGAGTGCCATCTCCTCCTGGAGGCCGGTCGCACTCCCGGGGACAGTCCCAGGCAGAAGGGCATCTGCAGAAGAGCCCCGAGCGCCGATCCGTGCCTCGCCGGTGGGGGGCGCTCTTCCGTGGGAACAGTCGGACCGGGCGGAGCGGGAAGAGGCGGAGGGGCGGGACGCGGACCCTCCGCCCCCTGGGCGCCGCCCCTCGGTCTGCCAAACTTTGACTTCCCAGCGGGTCTCAGCGGCCACTGAAGAGGAGGCGCGCCGCCGCCCGCCCGCCCGCCCGCCGCGTCCTCCGCCGCTGCTAGCGCCCGGCCCCCGGTCGCCCGTCGCGCTCGGCCCCGAGGGCATGCGGCAGCAGCAGCGGTCCCGGTTCCCGGGCTCGGCGGCGCGGGCGAGCGTGAGCGGTGAGTGGGGCGCGGAGCTCGGGGAGGGTTCCCGGAGCTGCAGCCGGCCGGGCCGCGTGGGGAGGTCGGGGCGCATCTCTGCCGGGCCCAGCCCTTGGCTTTTTTGGGTTGCCTGGCGTCCAGCCCGGACCCCATACCTATTCCACGTACCTTGGACAGACCTCTTTGGGCGACGTGGAGCACATCTTGCCCTTTCCGCCTTCCTTCCCCCCCGCCAGGAATAAAAAGCCGTCGGGATGCAGAATCCGCGCTGCGTCGGTCCCTGCTGTGAGCTGGTGGGCTGGGCGCAGAGGAGCGGAGAGCCGGGCTCAGGTTCCGCTCTGCCCTTGCGCAGGTGTTTCTTTTCCAAACTCGGTCTCGCAGCCGTCGATGGTGAACTGAGGTTCTCCCGTAGAGCCCACAGATATAACAATTTCCAGCCATCAACTCCTCCCGGGCTGGCGGTGTGTTAGTTAGGAAACAGTTCGAACCATGCGAGGCATCCAAAGATTTGGGCAATGGTTATTATGAATTCACTGGTAACCCTGTCAGGGGCTGTGCTTTGAGAGTAAGTGAAGGTCCTGGCGGTCCCCCTCACCACCGGCAAACAAAAGTGCTTTGTTCTGTAGCAGTGTTACTTTATTGCTTTCCTTCAACAAGTTACAACTACCTAAAATTGCTTAGAAATTTCTCAAGCAAGTACTTTGAGGAGTGACTGTGCAAATTGGAAACAGTTTAGTTTTATTAAGGGAATCATTAAAACTGCCCCCAAAACATATAGGTCATTTTTAAACGGTATTTTCCACGAAATGTTACTTATTACTGTCCCTGCGGTGCATTTCGCCCCCCTCACTTCTTTGCTGCTCTGGGTATCACCTGGCCTTGGGATATTATTTTAGAAGTTAAGAGCTGCTTTTAGCTTCTGGCAGTTCCTACTTTTGTAAGTCAGAAAATAAAGTAAATGCCAGTCACAGGCGATCCCTCTTCACCAGTGAGTTATTATTTCATGCACTGCACAGCATGTCATCAATGCATGAACTTTTGTATTGGTAAGGAGAGTTATTGGGTTTCCCAGTGAACTACTTATCAGGGGTTGCTAACCCTGCTTCCGATGAGGAATTGCATCCAATTTTGTGTGTTCTGATCCAGTGAATAGAATTTTCCTTTTTTTGAACAGAAGTGATACAGGTAGAAACACACCACCTCTGCTCTATTAACACCATGCTTGTCCAAACAAGGTGGGCTGTTCTAAAAAAGACAGCAAGCAACCCCTGCCAGTGAGGTTTTTATACTTGAGATAAGCTTCTGGAGGTGTCTCTTGTACCATGCGACTGTATGTAGCATGTAGTGATATTCAGTCATCTGGACATAACATATTCATTGTTATGTCAATTTAAGTACCAAGTGCGTGCATGTGTGTGTATGCATGCTCAGTCATGTCCGACTCTTTGCAGCTCCATGAACTGTTGCCTGCCAGGTTCCTCTGTCCATCCATGGGTTTCTCCAGGCAAGAATACTGGAGTGGGTTGCCATTTCCTTCCCGAGGGGTTCCTCCCAACCCAGGGATCGAACCCATGTCTCTTACGCCTCCTGCATTGGCAGGTGGGTTCTTTACCACCAGCGCTACCTGGGAAGTCCATGTAAGTAACAAGTACCTAGGAAAACAGATTATTTGAACACATTTTTCAAGTTTTCTATTTTTGTCTTTAGAATTCAAAACTTTGTAGCTTTAACTCTAAGTAACACATTTCTTTTCTAAATCTTACAAATGTATAAATAGTAGTTACCAGCCTCTTTATATTATTAGGTCACATCTAGTTAAATATCTAAGTTTCCCTGGTGGTTCAGTGGTCGAGTCTGTCTGCCAACACAGGAGACTTGGGTTTGATCCCTGGGTCAGGAATAACCCCTGAAGGATTGGCAATAATCCTGAAGGAAATGGCAACCCACTCCAGTATTCTTGCCTGGGAAATACTATGGACAGAGGAGCCTGGCAAGCTACAGTCCACGGGGTCATAAAGAGTTGAACACGACCTAGTGACTGAAGAACAATTTACATATCTGGATGATTTACAAGATGTTTTATTGAGCAGATCTACGTATATTTTCTACAAATGAAGACTAAAATGAAAACATTTCAAAATGGGATAATTTTCCATTTATGTTAATCAGAACCTATTTGAAAATCTGTGCGCTAATCCTCTCTCATTTTTCCAAAACGCATAGACACAAAGGAACCCCTGCACACATAGCACCATAGCCAGTTAGCAATCAAGGCGCACACCCTCAAAGTGGTGCACCCAAGCCCGAGGCTGGCTGCCTCTCCCCCAAGTTTTTCATCTTGGAGCAGAAATCCACCATAATCTAAGCCTAGTGTCTGATTTCTTCGGGCTGTGGCTGGGGGAATCACTGTAACTCGAATGGGAATTACTATAACTTAAATTACCCATTAGCCATTCTCTGTGGAGTATACATTAGTTCAAAATGCTTTCTGGACTGTGATTATACCCAACAGAGTGGTTAAGTCTGATTGCAAGGTTCTAAATGGCAGAGCCCAGGCCCAGGGCGTTATTACTGTGGTCTAAAGAGAAGAGCTGGGCTTTGCAGTCAGATCAGCCTTTGTTCCAGGCCAGGCTTTGCGACTATGAATACTTCGCTTCACCTCTCTAATTTCCTTGTCTGTAAAAATGAAGATTATATCCACCTCCCAAGATGAAGAGAGAAAGCACTTAGTTGGGTCTTGATGAACAGGAAGTCCTCCTTAAACGCTGGCTGCCCCCTTTCCCTCCTAGATAAACCCTAAAATATTGACATTTCTATCAACGTGGTGCAAATGTACATTGTACCAGTGAGAGTGCAAAGAGAGATTCCCAAGTCCTGGGTGACTTAGACATGTTCTTCTCACTTTCCTTCCTCATTTTCCTGCTTCCTCTCCATGGCCCTTTTGCTCTTCCGTCCATCGTTTCTCTTCAAGGTACTGAGCTGCCCCCTCTCGGACCTTTGACCCTCATCCTGGATTCTGTGTGTGTGTGGAGGAGTCCCCTGGAACTTAGTCTTGCCGTGGCTGGGAAAGGTGGAGGTGAGGGGTGCAGAGCTGAGTGAAAGCCCCAAGAGCTTGTGTCCTTACAGTGCTGGGTTAGAGAGGCAGTCTGGTGTACAGGGGTCTGGGTTCTAATCCCAGCCACACTTGAGTGAGCTCTTGTAACCTTGAATAAAGGTTATCGCCTTTGAATTAGTTTTCTCATTTGCACAATAAGGGTAATAATTCCTTTTCTAGCTACCTGCATTGGTTGTGTTAGGTCCCATTAAGTCAGGTATGCAGAAGAGCTTTGTGCCCGGCCAGGGTCACATAAATGTTGGAATTAAAGAGGCAGGGCCTCCAGATGTGGGGCAGACAGGCTGTAGGGGTGGGAGGACCTCCACATGGGTGTTGGACATTTTGAATTTGCTGCCTCCTCAAGGAGGAAATCCTGCCAAAGGTTGAGAGATTGCTTCATGGGAAATATGAGAGGAAGAGAAATGTCAGGACCAAGATTACCTAACATTGTGTGATCGAAGGCACAAGGCAGAGATCCAGAGAAGTTTTCATTCCATCTTAGAATTACCTGTGCTGTCTGCTCATCTCAGTTCTTGGTAGACAGAAACATAGAGTTAACTAACCAGCCAGTGAGTCAGAGCAGAGCGGTACTGGTGATCATCAGACATTAAACTGGGGTGTCCTCTCCTGTCCCTGGGCTTCCCAGGTAGCACTAGTGGTGAAGGACCGGCCCGCCAATGAAGGAGACAGAAGAGATGTGGGTTGACCCCTGGGTCAGGAAGATTGTCTGGAGGAGGGCATGGCAACCCACTCCAGTGTTCTTGCCTTGAGAATCCCATGGACAGAGGAACCTGGTGGGCTATAGTCCGTGGGGTCGCAGAGTTGGACACTGCTGAAGCAACTTAGCATGCATGCACGAGCCGTCCTCTCTGGCCTGTGCCTACTTGGTAACTTGAGTCTCTAAGGCTTACTCTGCAAAGCACTAAACTGACTCAAGGCATTCCCCCTCCTACCCCGAACAATTAAGCTTATTATTTCATTCAGTCTGAAAGGTGTGTGTTGCTCTCTGTCTGACTTGCCTGGTGAGCCAGAATAGAGCCCAGTGAAAGGAAAGTCTCACTTCCTGGATTGTACCCCCTCTTCCCTCTCCAGGCTGTCTTCATCCTTATTGCTCCTCATCTCCTGGCCTGGCCTCTGTGGCCCCGACCCCTAGCCTCTTGTCCCATCTGCCTACTGCCTTGAACTCCTCGATTGCCTGTTCCCCTCCCTGCTCCCATGGACCTTGCCTCCCATCCTCAGATGTGAATTATTCATACAGCCAAGTCTGGGCCAGACTGAGTGTCACTCTGGAAAACAGCCTGCCCCACCCCTTCCTAACGATGTTAGTCAGCCCCTGAAATTACTGATCAGCTATCCTGTGTCTTTATTGTTCCCTGGATGTTTCGCTGGAAGACCTACTAGCCCTGGTTGATTCAGCCTCGTGCAGCCTGATGTGGTATCATCAGGGTGGCTTGGCAGGTGGCAGGGGTGGGTTGGAGGGCATTTTATCTCCTCCCTAAGTGCCACTAGTTTGCCCAAAGCCTCTCCAAACAAATATGCAATCTGAATAAAAGCAGTGTGCTTGCTTTGTAAATGCACCTTTAAGCCAAGTCCCCTGGTCTCCCCTTTCAGTCTTGCTGCCTCCAAACCCCTCCTTTTCAGAAAGGCTTGAGCTGTCCCCAGATGGACTCACAGCATGTAAATCAAAGGTGGGCAGTAGAGTCGGTCACAGGCATTCACTTCCCAAAGAGAGCTAGAATCCAATGTTAAGGCTCAGCACCCTTGAGAGTAACTAGTTATTGAAAATCAAAGCAAGGCATCGGGTATAGAACATCCCTGAATGATCTGCCTCCTACCCTGGTTGATTTCTAATAGGTCAATCCTTTGAATGGGAGCCCTTTCCCTGAACTAAACTGTCACATGGGACTGGCAAGGAGAAAATAAGTATAATCTTTTTCTATATCCCCATGGCATTAGGATTAGTCTGGGTTCTCCAAAGAATGGAACCAATGGGATAGCTATTTATAAGAGGGTGTTTGTTTTAAGAATTGACTTAGGGTCATGGAGGCTGAGAAGTCACACAGTCTTGCCATCTGGAAGCTGAAGAACTAGCAAAGCAGGTAGTGTAATTCAGTCTGAGTCTGAAGGCCTGGGAATTGGAGCTCTGATGTCTGAGGACAGGAGGAGATATTATCCCAGCTCAGACAACAGGGAATATTGGCTCTTCCTCCTCCATTTTGCTCTATTCAGTCTCTCAGCAGACTGGATGATACTCAACCACATTGCTTGAGGATCATCTTCTTTACTCAGTCTACAGATCCAAATGCTAATCTCTTCTAGAACCATCCTCACAGCACACTTAGATAATGACTTACCAGCTACCTGGGCATCCCTTAACCCAGTCAAGTTGCACAAAACAATAATCCTTGTACCACCAAACCAGGAAGTTGCCATTGTTACAGCAGTACCATCCAGTCCACAAAGCCCACCCGTATTTCATCAAGAGTCCCCCAGATGTCTCTTTTCTTCCTGCTTGATTTGCGATTCATGTTAAATTTGTCATGTTGTTTTCTAGAATATTTCCTCAGACTTTCCCTTTCCTAAAGCCCTTGCAGTTACACAGGTCTTACAGACAGTAGATGACTCTTAACCTGGGTCTGGCAGGCATTTCTTCTGAACCAGACTTAAGCATATGTTCTTGGCAGGATGCTCTGCTCTTCTTAGCACATCATATCAGAAGGTACACAATATCAGCCTAATCACCACTGGAATTTTGGCCCTAATCACCTGATTATGTTGGTGTCTGCCACATCTACCCACCTTCAATTCACCATTTTTCCCTTTGAAACATATTGGTGTTTGTGGAGAGGTATTCTGAGGTTATTCTAATAGCCTGTTCCTCATTAAACCTCTACCTAAAGCCTTATTGGGATTCCCTGATAGCTCAGTTGGTAAGAATCCACCTGCAATGCAAGAGACTCCGGTTTGATCCCTGGGTCGGGAAGATCCCCTGGAGAAGGGAAAGGCTTCCCACTCCACTATTTTGTCCTGGAGATATCCATGGACTGTATAGTCCATAGGGTCAATGAACAGATGGACATGACTCTTTATTCTTCCCTGCTGCCTTCCTGCCTGAATCAGCTACCTCTCTGAAGGTTGCCAAATGGTGATTCTTTATTTCCATCACTCCTTTCACATTTGTTAGTTGGCATTCTATTATAAGGAAGAACTTTTCCTCCTTCATGCATTTCTTCATTATATTAGGACATATTCGTGGATTCCTTTTGAATACAATATGTTGAGATCTCTTACTATCATTATTTATTTTGATGCTCAAATTGTTCTCAGTTTGACCAGTTGAGAATCCCTCTGAACTGGCTCCTTTGTCCTTTTGGCATCCTTATCATTCACTGAGCATTTTAAAGTTTTCTGTCATCACAAGATATCCCGGGCTTATCTTGTACTTTCCCTGACCTGGTTAGTCATCCCTTTTGGTAGAGAATGGTATTTAGAAAACAAGATATGGAAGGTTGGTGTGCCTGTTGTTACTGGGGTATTGTTGCTTTAGATCTCTCAGAGGACAAAACTAGGAAATATATGTATATATACATATACATTTATGTATTGTCTACATAAGGCCACATATTATAAAATCATGAGTTCATACTAAGACCTCCAATTCCAATCCAACACCCAAGGATCTTTCTAGTCTTATCTGTTTATATATTTCTACATATCATCTCTGGCAGTTAGAAACTTGACTCCCATTACCTTAAGTATTTTTACTTATTTGTTCAAAGTAGCTCATCTCTCAGCCACAAAGGCCATCCTGCTTCCTCTGTGTCCGCCGCTCTTCCCACTGCTGCCTGTCTTTGACTTCCAGGCCTGTTAGCTCAGGCATATGTGCAGCTTTATTATCAGCCTCCAATCCCTCCAGCTCACTGTGTGGTTCCCCAACTATAGCCTATTCTTCCTTGCAACTCCCCAGATTCCCTTTCATCACACTGCATTCTCAGCCACCTGCTGGCCCCTCAGTTCTGGGGAGGGAAGAAAAGAGAAGGCAGCGGAAGAGAGAAGATGAGAATGATAGAAAGCAAAAAGAGAAATAGTATATACATTTTTAAAAGTTTCCATGGGTTGATACTAGGTGATCACTAGCCTTTCTTAGTTAAGTTCTAGTCTAACTTCTGTAGTCAGATAATTGATGTCTGTGGCCTAGTTCAGCTGGTAGACTCTGTTGAATTGATGGGGAAGGTAAAATGCGTTAGGAGAAACTGTTTCTTAAATTATATCATTCAACATGTTAGAAGTAAACTGCGTTGCTTGCTCTTCTGAGTTTTCTCTGAAGCAGGCAAACTAACTAATCGTTGCTATTTTCTATCTTGTATTTAGAGTTTTAGCCAGTCATTTTCATTTGATTATGGATTTTCCCCCATAAACTCTTGTCAGAAATTCTAAGTAGAGATACATTTATGAATTTTTATTGACATTTACCACAATCATATTATATTACTTCTAGAATCACTAAATGTTTGCAAAAGGCATTAATGTCATTATGGAGAACAAATCTGCGTATTTTATTTCTCGTGGGGTTAGGGGATTAACTACTGAAAAAAAAAGAGGCTCCAGTGGTCAGTGTGGTGAAAAGAGCCCTGGACGTGAAGGCTGAGAGCTGGTCAGAGTGAATCAGTCTCCTAGTTTTAGTTTTCTCGTCTGTGAGATGGAGAAAGCTATGCTGCCCATCTCACCATGGGTTCAATGGGAAAAGAGACATGAAGTCACCTCGAAAACTGTTCATTGGTCTTTTAGTGATTTTGATGGGTTACTCCAAGATCCAGGTAGAGTGTTCTAGAGGAAGTGTAGTAAAATTATCAGAAGATTAAACATCAGGTTTAATTTCATCGGGTGAGGATTAAACACCCAGCTGGCTAAACTCCATTTATACTTTTTCTCTGGGGTCGCATGTTTCCAGCTGGTAGTGAGAAACACCAGTTAGTGACCCTGGACAGGGTGGTAGAGGGGAGCCGTCTTGAGGTTGTAATGCCAGTGACCCCCGCCGCCCCAGCCTGAGGGAGGGATTTCCTCCTTTGATCTTCCCTCCCTGGTCGTGTCTCTTGGGACCCCTGCCCCCACCTCTTGGGAAGAGACTTGCCCTGTTGCTTTACTGGACTTGTCTGACTCCTCTGGACCTGGAAGTGGGTTGAGAACTTTACACTGGCTATTTCACTCACTTTGTCCCAATAACCTAACAAGTTAGTCTTGTCTCACTTTCATAACAGAGAAAATTGAGGCTCAAAGAGGTTAAGTAACTGTCCTCATGTGTGCGTGCTCAGTCATGTCCAACCCTCTGTGACCCCATGGAATGCAGCCCATGAGGCTCCTCTGTCCATGGATTTCCCAGGCAAGAATACTGGAGTGGGTTGCCATTCCTTCTGCAGGGGATCTTTCTGACCCAGGGATGGAAACCAAGGTCTAGTGCCCCCTGGGAAGCCCAACTGTCTTCAGACCCCACTGATAATAACAATACAGCCTCTGTGTCAGAGACTATTCTGAATGCCTCATTAAATCTCCCATTAGTCTTAGGAAGAGGGTACTGTTTTTATTCCCATTTTATAGATGACAAAATTAGGGCACAGAGAGGTTAAACCTGGTAAGCAAGGCTTTGGGTTTACCTGTTGGCTCAGTGGTAAAGAATCTGCCCACCAGTGCAGGAGACACAGGTTGGATCTCTGATCCAGGAAGATCCCCTGGAAGGAAATGGCAACCCACTCCAGTATTCCTGCCTGGGAAATCCCATGGATAGAGGAGCCTGCCAGGCTTTGGTCCATGGGGTCACCAAGAGTCTGATACAGCTGAGTGACTAAACAACAACAACAAAAGCAAGGCTTTATACTCAGGCCAGTTATCACCAGAGGCCATGCTCTTTTTGGCCTTTTGATATCCAGTTTCCCCAGCACCATTTGTTTTCCCCATTGCATATTCTTGGCACCCTTGCCAAAGATCAGTTGATCATATATACATGAATTTATCCCTAGGCTCTCTATTCTGTTCCATCTGTCTGTGTGTGTCAGTCACTCGGTCGTGTCCGAGTTTGTGACCCCATGGACTGTAGCACACCAGGATCCTCTGTGCATGGAATTCTCCAGGCAAGAATACTGCAGTGGATAGCCATTGCTTTCTCTAGGGGCTCTTCCTGACCCAGGGATCAAACCCAGGTCTCCCACATTGCAGGCAAATTTTTTACCGTCTGAGCCATGAGTGAAGCCTCCATTTGTCTATATGTCTGTCTTTATGTCATACTTTTTCTGATAACTGTAACTTTGTATTGCTTTGTAGTATGTTTTGAAACCAGGAAATATGAGGCCTCCAGATTTGTTCTTTCTCAAGATTGTATTGGCTATTTGGAATCCTTGGTGTTTTCATATGAATTGTAAGATTTTTTTCTATTTATGTAAAAAAAAGTGCCACTGAGGTTTTGATAGCAATTGCCCTGAATTTGTTGTGTAGGCATCTTAACAATCAGTTCATTTAAGTTCAGTTCAGTTGCTCGGTCGTGTCCAAATCTTTCCGATCCCATGGACCTTAGCACGCCACGCCTCCCTGTCCATCACCAACTCCTGGAGTTTACTCAAACTCATGTCCATTGAGTTGGTGATGCCATCCAACCATCTCATCCTCTGTCGTCCCCCTTTCCTCCTGCCTTCAATCTTTCCCAGCATCAGTCTTTTCCAACGAGTCAGCTCTTCCATCACGTGGCCAAAGTATTGGAGCTTCAGCTTCAGCATCAGTCCTTCCAATGAATATTCAGGACTGATTTCCTTTAGGATGGACTGGTTGGATCTCCTTGCAGTCCAAGGGACTCTCAAGAGTCTTCTCCAACACCACAGTTCAAAAGCATCAATTCTTCAGCACTCAGCTTTCTTTATAGTCCAACTCTCACATCCATACATGACTACTGGAAAAACCATAGTTTTGACTAGACGAACTTTTGTTGGCAAAGTAATGTCTCTGTTTTTTTAATATGCTGTCTAGGTTGGTCATAGTTTTTCTTCCAAGGAGCAATCGTCTTTTAATTTCATGGCTGAAGTCACCATCTACAGTGATTTTGGAGCCCAAGAAAATAAAGTCTCTCACTGTTTCCATTGTTTCCCCATCTATTTGCCGTGAAGTGATGGGACCACCTGCCATGATCTTAGTTTTCTGAATGTTGAGTTTTAAGCCAGCTTTTTCACTTTCCTCTTTCACTTTCATCAAGAGACTCTTTAATTCTTCACTTTCTGCCCTAATATCTTAACAATATTAGGTTCTAATCCATGAGCACAGAATGTCTTTCCATTTACTTATGTCTTCTTCAGTTTCTTCCACCATTGTTTTATGGTTTTGAATATACAAATATTTCGCTTCCTTGGTTATATTAATTCTTAAGTATTTTATTCATTATAATGCTATTGTGAATCAGATTTTCTTAATTTCCTTTTCAGTTTGTTTGTTGTTAGTGTTTAGAAATGCAACTGATTTTTGTATGTTGATTTTGTGTCCTACAACTTTACTGAATTCATCCATTAGTTCTAACAGGTTTTTGTTTTTTTTTTAATGTGTGTGGGATCTTTAGGGTTTTCTTCATATGAGATCATGTCATCTGCAGATATATAAGTTTATGCCTTCGTTTCTGATATGAATACCTTTTTATGTCCTTCTCTTGTCTGATTCTGGCAAGAATTGAGATACTCTATTGAACGAAGTAGTCAGAGTGAGTATCCTTGCCTTGTCCCTCCTGATCTTCAAGGAAGAACTTTCAGTTTTTCAATGTTGAGTATGATGTTCATTGTCGGGGCCTTGCTCTTTAACCACTCTGCTCACCTGCTTTACTACTAATACTTGAACCCAGGACCCCAAACCCGTGTTCTTCCACCACAACACGCTGCCTCTCCTCTGCTTCCTCACCCCCTTCTCCCTGCCCCTTCCTGCTTCCCTGCTTTGTTTCAAGCAGCAGAAGAGGGAAGTGGCAGCGCCCTAAGCCTCATCACAGCAGTGCTGGGCCCATACTTTCAGGCAGGGGAAGAGTCTTTCCTGGACTGTAGTTAGTTTGGTGTAGGTATAGGATGCCTTGGTTATTGGTCCTTGTTAAATTGAAGGGTTAGAGTGTGAACAGTGATTCCAGAATGCCAGTTGTATATTCCATTGAATTTGGGGAAAATTTTGAGTTAACTAACTTTCTTGGTAAGTATTATCTACCATTTATTGAGTACACCCTACGTGCTAAGCATCTTGCTAGGTGCTTTATAAACATTGCTTTCATTATTCTTTCAACAATCTATATAGTTGTTGTAGTTATTGTGCTGCAGTTACTTTTAGAGAGGAAGGAAAAGGGTCTGGCCAGATCAGGGATGTGCCAGGTTAGAGGTGTTGCTGACAGTGATGAGGCCACATCTGACCCGGGGCCAGCTGTCGCCAAAGCTTGTGCTGTTTTCTCCCTGCTCCCCAGCCTCCTGTGTGTCACAGCCTGCCATATTTTCCTTGGAATGGATTTAGGTGACCAGAACTCCACAGGTCTGGCCTTCCCTTCTCTAAACCCTGTTTTAAATACTCATGATAAAATGTCCATTTCATTGCTTATTCTGACCGACTGATTCATTATACAATGGAGGAATAGAAACAAGCAGACCACAACAAAATAAAACTCCCATTCTGAAAAGTAGAAGACACCCAGCAGCCGCAGGTGTATAAAAATGATGAAACACCGCTGGGCAGGAATGATTAAGGTTTCCCCGCCTCAATCTGTGCTTCTGCTCTCTGGGAGAGTTTTCCTACTGGCCTTGACTTTGACTCTGTCGCCTGGGAAGTTCTTCCTTGTCCATTACCCTCTGTGGCCATATCTGAAATGGATGTTGGAAAATGTGAGCTCCATGCCACGCTGTAGCTTCCATGGCAGTATGGTTCCTTAAAAAAGTTTACAGTCTTCTGATCTGTTTGCTTTTGGTCAGTTCCATACACCAGTTACCATATCCAAGTTCTATCCTGGATCAAGTTCTTTAGCATTCCTTATTTCCCAGCTTCTGTCTGGGCCCATCTCTCTTCCTCTCCCTAAGGAGCTCTGCTCTGGTCTCTGCTCTGACTTCCTCTAAAACACAGACTTGGGCAGGAGGGTGCACACTTACTCTGATCTTTCCTATTAGCCTGATTTCTTTGTTCCAATGCCATGTTTTACTGAGAGTCCTTTGAGAAAGGCTATGAGCAATGATACTATTTTCTAGTCTTTGCAGTTGTAGAGGCAGTTAACTTTTCTGATCCTCCAAAGCCTCCAGCTTCTAGGTACTGCTCATTTGTCTCCACTTTTGCTTACAGATGATCTTTGCCTGAGCTCCTCTCTTTCTGGGAATGCCTTTCTAAAAGCTAGGGCTTCCCAGGTGACTCAAGGGTAAAGAATCTGCCTGCCAATGCAGGAGACACAGGAGATGCTGGTTTGATCCCTGGGTCAGGAAGATCCCCTGGAGAAGGGTATGTCAATCCACTCCAGTATTCTTGCCAGAATAATCCTATGGACAGAGGATGCTGGTGGTCTGCAGTCCATAGGGTCACAAAGAGTCAGACACGACTGAGTGACTGAGCGTGCACACACACACACTAAAAACTGTGAGGAGCAGCCAATGCACGCTCAGAGCATGTTTCCTTCCAACACTTGCACCTAGAGCTACAGGCTTCTTTGGCAGAGAGGCCCCCGAATACAGTGATTTGAAGATGACAGAAGTTTTTTTTTTTTCTCTCGTTAATAATCCTGAGGTGAGTGGTTTGGATTTGAAGGGCTCCTTTTGTTTTGTTTCTCCACCATCTACCAGGGTAACATTTCTCAAACTCCCTTTGTTTAAAGATAGATTTCTTTACATCTAGTGTGCTGAAGACCAGTATTTTGGTTTGGACCCCACAGATCATGCATTTGTATTTCATAACAACGTCAAATTGTGACAGACATTTCTAGGTGTTTATTCATAATTTCTGTGTTTTTATCTGTTTATTAATGGAAAGTTGTCCCCGGATGACTTTGAGCTGTGCTTCTAGGGCTCTGTCTTGGTCTGAAGGTTGAGTGCCAGATCACAGGCTTCTCTGAGCTCCAGCATGTGGGAAGGTGAAAGAGCATGAAGGTGTCTGGGCTATTCCAGGGCTAACCCGGGAGCTGTGTTCTTCATTAATGCTCACAGTCAATTAGCAAGGAGTTAGCCACACGACCACCCTGGCTGTAAGGAGGCTGGGGAATGGAGTATATTACTCTGTAAGAAAAGGAAGACATGATCTAACAGTCTGTGCCATAGACCATAAAGCCAAGAATGACAACAGAAATAATTATGAGAGAAGTCACAGGGCAGCAGACAGTCATGGGCAAGTGAGTTGGAAGAACTGTCCTAAGCTCAGTGTCCTGTCACTCAGAACAGGACCTCTTGGAAGTGGAGTCTGGGGTTCTGCTGGTCCTTTTATGCAGTCTGAGGGCCACAGGCTGGTAGTGTGGTGAGGTTAACAAGGGGGAAGTTCGTGCAAGAAGGGCCCAAGAACCATTCTCAGGAGGAAATCCAGAAATGAGATACACAGATTTGGCATTAGAATGCACAAGGCTGTATTCAAAGTGCTGGGGCAGAGGTGGATCTGATTGCCTGGGATGCTGCAGTGATCAGGACTGGTGGAGCACCGGGAAAGGGGTTCTACTAGTCTATCCTGAATCCAAGCAAAGCCCTGAAAGAGGGAAGACAAAAAGTCCAGGCCAGTGTGAGCTGGGAGAAGTCTCTCCAATCCCAAACCTCTCTGCCAGCTTGCAAATGCTATGCTACAAACAACTAATAAAACCCAAGATCACCCTTGCTTTAACCCCTGCGTTATAACCTGGTGCTTAAGCCTCAAACTTTGTTCTATTCCAACAGCTGAACTGAAGGAGGTTTCATCCCATCCTGCACAGATGCTACCCTCATGGTGACTTTCTTGTTTATCTTGGAGGCAGTTTGGGAGCTTAGCATGAGAGAGAGAGGACATGAGCAGTGTCAGGGCTTAAGCTAGTTCTAGAGTCACCATATAGAGGAAATAACTTAAGCAATCATAGCTCTGGTGCAAGAAAGTTTAAAGGGAAAAGAAGAGAGACCTGAGAGCCAAGTCTAGGAATATGTACACTCCAAGGCTGATGGAAGAAAGCATGACAGAAATATTGAGGACAGTGGAAAGAGAACCAGGAAAGAGTAGGCTCACAGAGGCTTGGGAGGGGAGTTTCAAAAAGAGAGTAACTCTCTGTCCAAATCCACAGTGAAACCAAAGAAAAAGAGAGACTGGAAATAAAGGATTTGTTATTGAATTATTCAGTAAAATTGAGCATATATTTATTATGTGCTGATTACAAGCAAGATTCTGTGTTTGTGCAGGGGGACAGAAGGATACCAGCTCTGCCCAACAGGTTTGGAAGTAAGGTGAAGACAAATATTTAATACGGTGTGTTGAATGCCATAGGAGAGGTACCAAGTATTTCATAGCCGAATTTCTTGAAAGAATAGCCTATACTTTCTTTCTACTTCTGTGTCACCCAGGCATCATTCAGTAAAGGGTGATCAAGTTCTTGCCTGCTCTACTCCCAACCAGCAAACTAAAACTAACCAACGCATGAACTAGACGCGTGTTGTCCATGACCTTATATTGCGCATCAGGTGCACAAATGTGAGTAAAAAACTGGTGGCCTTTCAGAAGCTCGCAGTCTGGTAGTAAAGGCTGACACTGAGACAGAGGCTGCTTCTACACTGCAGTAACAGGGGAGTTCCCTCCAGTGGCTAAAAGAATCTGAATTTAGTAAATAAAGAGTCATCTTAGGAGAATGAATGTATATATGTCTGAAAGTTCCAGGTGTATACCTTTGTATAGGTTCCAGAGTTAAGGACTGCCTCTGAGCTCCCCCAAGTGTGTTTGTATTCATTTTGGAAGAGTAGAGGGGAAGAATGCTGGAATAAGATGAGACTGCTGATGGAATGGAGATGAGCTGATTCCTGAGCCCCTCCCTCGCCCTCAGTGCCTTAAGCCCCCACGCTCTTCATCTACTTAGGGACTGAGTCCAGTTCATGTCCGCAGGGCCTGAAAACCATCTGCCATTATAGCATCACCACTATTGTAGTATCTCCACCATTTTAGCATCTCCAGCCTGCAGAGCTTCTGGGAGAGCAGCTCTCATCCAGCAGCCCCCCTGGCTGGCCCTGCCCCTGGAAATGCCACTGCGGAGGATGGATCAGTGGTGCCACCAAAAGGCAGCCCCTGTGGCAATGTCTGCCTGGCCTCATATCAGGTGGCAGGTGCCCCCTTGGTTGAGGTTGTCACTACCCTGCCCCTCTTTGCCTCACCCCCTTCACAGCACCTTACGGAAAAGTCTCCTGCTGCTTTCCAGTTCTAGTTTCAGACCTGGCTAACCTGAGGCCCAAATGAACACCACAACCCATGTCATTTATTTCCATGGCATACAAGACCAGGAACTCAGAGCTGAGACTGATGCTGGATTACACTGGAGGACATCCATGAGGTAGACTCCGGCATGCGGGGATCTGTTGTGCAGTCATCTGTCTTGCATACAACCCCTGATGCAGATGCGTGTGTGCTCAGCCACGTCTGCCTGTTTCCAACCCCATGGACTATAGTCTGCCAGGCTCTTCTGTCCATGGGATTTCTCACGCAAGAAGACTGGAGTGGGTTGCCATTTCCTACTGCAGGGGATCTTCCTGACCCTGGGATTGAACCCGTTGTCTTCTGCATCTCCTGCATTGGCAGGCAGATTCTTTACCACAGAACCACTGGCAAAGCCTGCATATAACCCCTAACTGTGGGCAAATCACTCATCGATTGAATCACTTAGTGTGTGTAGGGAAATTTGCTAGGGTTCTGGCATGTCTAAGGGGACATAGGGAACATCTAAAGAATCGTAATACTGGCCATGCCTTTGAGAATACTGTTTATTCCTCTTTCCTTCTCTGAGAGTTGCTACATTTGTAGCTAGGAAATATTACGTGTGCTTGATCATACTAAAAGATTAAAGAAAATCTATAGCATATTAACACCTTTCAAATAACACTGTTGTATTATAATGTACTTGAAGATGATATCTGTTTTACTACGTGAGAGTTAATTTGGTATCTGGAGGAGGGGGATGATCACTTGGTAACTGGGGGAGGGCAGAGTTCATGAAAATCAAGAAATGGTGCAATGAGCCAGAGCTGGAAACAGCAAGGAGCTGTTAACACCCCTCAAACTGAAAGCCAAGGAGAGGGGGAAGGGGAGGCTGCCAGTAACAAGAGGCTGCCTGCCAGGTACTAACCCGGCCAACCCAGAGCCATATGCCAGGGAGTGAGCAGGGGAAGTCAGTGTCTCAGCTCTGCCCCACCCCTCCTCTTCATCTTTCACTGTACCTCTCAGGGTAGGCGTTGGAGGGCAAGGAAGCCGATGTGGTCCCAACCGGGAAAAGAGCACGTGGATAGGGTCGGAAAGGGAGCTGAATGGGTGGATGGTTGAAATCAGGCACCGCATTCTCTTGTCTTTTATATGCACTTCTGAGACCTGATTACCTTCATACAGGTGTGCTGTTTTACTTCTTGACACGCATAGGGTGGGAGAGGGGGATGGGATGGGGATGACTGTGAGACTCCTGCTTTGGTGACCAAACATCGGTGCTCTCCTTTAGAGCCTCTGAAGCTTTCGTTAAAACAACCGTTTCCCTCTCTAGCCACCTGCTTTGAAAGTGTGATTTTCCTTTCTGTATCGAATTTCAGGATTCAAGCAGGCACTAACCTGGGTGGACATGCTCTCCAGAAGCAAGGAGGGGTCACTGCAGGTCACTATTCACCTGTTACTGGGAACAGCGGGGGACTATTTGGAACACACCATGTAGAGTAGGAGATTCTTGAACATCCTTCTCAGTACCAGAGACATATTTAGTCATGAAATGGATCGTGCCAGGGAATGAATGCAGTATGTGGTTACGTTAAGACAAGCCGTTTGGACCAAAATTTTCTCTGTTGTGAATTTTATAATGAAAAGAAATCTGATATTCTTCTGAGAAGTCACTGGCTGTAAGTAGGAACTTTGAAATTTCTCGAAATATATCTTCACAGAGTGACAAAGTTCTTTATACAAAAAATATCTCTTTCAGGGATGAATGTCCACATTTTAAATTTTGGCATTCTCTCCTCCTTCAAACATGTGATTACATGACGATCTAAGGATCATTTGCTATATAGTAGAACATATGGAGTTATATTATATGTAAATATTATTCATTTTAAGCATTCTGATTAGCATCATTACTTTTAAGATGGCCAAAATGTATGTCATCTGTCCAGCCTAATGAAATAGAGGAGATTAAAATTGTGTACAATGGACAGAGTAAACACAGTTAAAGATTTATATTACACTTGGATAAGCTGAGTCAGAGAATTTGCTGATCACATAAAATCCATGTCTCACCTCTTTTATTTGGTTTAGTTCAGTATGTTTTCAAGTTTGCTTTCCTGTTTAACCAAGAGGTTTAAGACAGTTCTCAGTCGGTCATCAGTGACATCTGGGGAACAATACGTTTGACTCTAGTTGTTTATTAAACAAGTCCTTGGGTAGAAACTGTGTGTTTACAGCCTGCGCTTTCATAAATCCACCCACCTGATGGAGAGAGAAAGCAGTGGTCAAATCAGCTGACATGCAACAGGCAGGCCTCCCTACCTACAGGGCTTGGAAGCGAGCCCTGACACAGTAATCTGTTTATTCTGCTGAGCTCCCGCTGCAGGTCCCCCTGTGTGTCGCCACTCTGAGCTGAAGATGGCTCGAGGCACGGAAGCTTCTCGTTTCCCGAGTGCACCGGTTGTGCCTGCTCCTCCCGTGTGTCTGCTGTTTGAGGAACACTATCAGGAGTGTCTCTCGGTGTACTGCGGGACCTGGAGGCGAGGTGGAGAACCGGGGGTCGAGATCAGGACAACTGTGCCTGAGTTTACCATTTGTTCTTAAGAAACAGAGTAATGAAACTTTTTTAACAGAATTGAGTTTAACTTGCTTAAAGTCCAGTGTATTCAGAGAGGGTAGCAGATTTGTAGTAGCCCTACACTTAGCAGGTAGCCCTAATATAAATGCATGAGCTTTACCTGAGAATATCGAGGATCCCAGTCTTCTGTCATGGACAGTATCCATTTAAGTTGAATCTCCAATAGATGGCTGCGCCTCTGTGTTATTTTGCTACAGCAAAGAGTAAAGTTACTGCTTATGAAACCTGCAGGCTTTATTTATTTTGAAATTGTTGCAGTATAGCAGAGCTGATGTCCTCTCCCCTCTCTTTTTAAAATCTATCTTAAATATTATTTGCTTATAGGACAGTTTCATATTTACAGAAAAATTGAGCAGATAGTATAGAGAGTTCCCATGTTATACTCCTACTCCTATTACTAACATCTCCCATTAATATGGTGCATTTGTTACACTTAATGAACTGATATGGAAACATTATTATCAACTAAATATTTGTTTATTTATTCTCAGATATTAATAATATTATATAATTATAATAATTGAATAAATTATATATAATCATATAATTATGTACTTGGTATGTTTAAATTTATAAATTACATATTTATAAATATATAAATATAATGTTTATATTATAATTATATATGTCATATATTAATAAACATAATAATATTCATTCAAATATTCTCACTTTTTCATAACATTCCTTTTCTCTTCAAGGATCTGAGATATACATTATATTTAGATGTCATGTCTCCTTAGGTTCCTCTTAGCTGGAACAGTTTCTCAGATTTTCTTTGTTTTTGATTACTTTGATGATTTTTGAGAATGTCTTCCTGTTGGGATTTGTCTGAGGTTTTTCTCAGATCAGGCTGGGATTATGGGTTTTGCGGGGGTTCCTTGGTAGCACAGTTGGTAAAGAATCTGCTTTCAAGGCAGGAGACCCTGGTTTGATTCCTGGGTCGGGAAGATCCCCCGGAGAAGGGGTAGGCTACCCACTTCAGTATTCTTGGGCTTCCCTGGGGGCTCAGATGGTAAAGAATCTGCCTGCAATGCGGGAGACCTGAGTTCAATTCCTGGGTTGGAAAAGTCCCCTGGAGAAAGGCATGGCAACCCATTCCAGTATTCTGGCCTGGAGAATCCCCATGGACAGAGGAGCCCGGCAGGCTCCAGTCCATGGGGTCGTAGAGTGGACATGACTGAGTGACTAAGCGGCAGCAGCATGGTTTTGGGAAAGAAGATTGCAGAGTAAAGTGTCATTCTTAATGCATCTGATCAAGGTTACAGGCTAGCAATGTGACTGGTCACTGTTGATGTTGACCTTGATTACCTGGCCGAAGTCATCTTTGTCAGGTTTCTGCACTGAAAAGAGGCCCACACCCTGTCACGCTCTCCTCTTTGGGAAGAAGTCACCATGCACAGTCCACATGTAAGGACTGGCAGAGATGTTCCCCTCTAAAGGAGGGGCACATAATTTATTTGGAATTCTTCTGCATGGGAGATTCATCTCTTCTTTTGCATTTATTATATTTTTCAGTCTTTTATTTCTATCAGTATGACTAATAGATCTTCTTTTTTTAATGTTGGGTGATAGTCCAAGCCTACTTTACTTTGTTGCTCAATTGGCCTAGCTTTGGCCACCATTGAGTCCTCCTTTTCTTTGGAAGTCATGCTCAAAGAGAAGTCATAATTTCTGATGTCCATACAGACCGGGGAGAGGTCTCTACCATGGAACTACCCTTCAGACCACCCTGATTTGTCTGCTCTGGTGAAGCTTTTGTTCCAAGGTGGCAAACACCACTCCTCACACCTCTCAGCTAGCATGGCCGGGAGCCAAGTCTACAGAGGAAAGTGAAAGAGTTCTGAGACCCTAATTAGAGAGTATGCAGCAGCAGAAGCAGCAGCGGAAAGTAATAATGCTCAGTTTGGGTAAACAGGTAGGGGGTGTGTGGGCACATGTGTGCTTCAGTTAATTCTGCATTGAACTAGTGTCTACGGAGTGCCTACTATGTGCTGGGCATTGTTCTGCGTGCTGGGGACATGCCACGATAGCACAAAGGCCCCAGCTTCCTAAGCGCATGGGGAGACAGACCATAACCCCAAGGAGATGGTGTCGGGTGCTGAAAAATGCTGTAAAGAATAATAAAGCAGGGGAAAGGGTGACAGCAGTTGGCAAGGGGTGGGGTGGGAGTTTGGAGAGGTGCTGTTTTACAAAGTGGCAGGGAAGGGACTCTCTGATGAAGTGATGTTTGAACAAAAATGAGGTGGCAGAGTAAGCCCTGAGAATACCTAGGGGAAGAGGCTTCTGGGCAGAGGGGCAGCAGTTTAAGGGCCTTGAAATTCATGGCTGAAATGAACCTCAGGGATCATATGTGGAGTTAAAATATCCCATGCTATCCCAATTTTGCCATTCACATGAATTAGTAAGAAGAATTCAGTGCACAAATGTAGTTGATTGGCAGGAGTGGTCTCTATTCTGGCTGGTAGTATACAAACTTACCTGATCTCCAGCTCCCATCTGGCTGGGGCTTCCAGAGAGGAGAGGAGAGTTCTACACTTGTGGACCACAGGAAATGAAAATGTGCACAGCACCAACAGATCTCATTTTGGAGGTACCCTGTTTCATCCTAAGGGGAAAAAGAAAGTGTTGTTGAAAGCCAACTAAAAGGCCAGCAGCAACTTGTCTCCCAAGATGTAGTTTGAAATAAGCTGCTTGAGTGGTTTTCACATGTCTTAATTTTCATAATTGTTTCCACATTATGGGCTGGCTGGACCGTGTTTTAGAGAATCAAGTTTGGGAGAGTCTAAATGAAAGCTTTGCTCCTGAAGTTTTCATTTGGATTCCACATATAGACTTTCTAAACCATCATTTTCTGAAGTCTTAAATTACTGTAGTTTAAAGTTGTGGTAATACCTCCAGAGTTTAACATCTTTTGTTTCTGGGTCGAAACTATTCAAACCCTCTAAACCTTTAGTATAGAAAAAAAAAAAAGAAAGAAAAAGAAAAAAAAGCCCAGCTGGAGATTTGGGAGAATTCAAGTTGAAAAACATTAGTCTTAAAATTGTATTGTGTGGCCTGCTTACTATGAAATTTGAAAGCATATTTTCAGAAAAAAAATGCCTTTTCCTATATTTCTCAGGGCTTTAGAAACAAAATAAAACACCCAAAGGGTATTTAGGCTGTCCCAATTTTTTTTTTAATATGCATTTAACACAAGACAGACTTTGAACATGATTTGATGGGATCATTCTATTTTGGTAATTCCATGGTTATTGTGAGTATGACTATAGTTCTTGGTCTGTCTGGTATTTCATTTGTCTGTGGAGAGAAAATGTAGTCTTGTAGAGAAGCTTGCAAGCCTGGGAGCACAGCTGCCTCAAGAGAAGCCAAGGTCTTCCAGTTACTAGCTGTGTGACCTCAGGCGAGGATACTTCAGTTTCCTCACCCGCACAATGGATCCTATAATAGTATCTGCATCACTGTGGGTAGGATTAAATGAGAAGACCGACATAAAATGCTTAGTCCAGCATCAGGCACAGAGTAATCACTCAAATATTAGCAATTAAAAATAGTAATAGTAAAGTCAAGATATTAAGTAACTAACCCAAGAGCACATAGTTAATCAGTGAAATTCTCCAGTTGGCATAGTTGGTGGGTGATGTGTAAGTCATCAAAGGCATTTAACTGAACCTCTTCCTTTTAGAGGGGAAGAGAGTGTTAAATGGACATTCATTTGCCCCCTTCACACATGCTGATGCTGTAGATGTGAGCATAAAAGGCTAGGTCCCTGGTCTCATGGAGCAGAGAGATCTAGCAGAGAGGGATGGATAATAAAAACAAAACACACACAAAAAGTATGTCATAACTGGTAGAGAAAGCAAGGCTCTCTGATAGCGGGAACTGAGGGTTACTTTGGATTGGTTAGAGGGGGTATCTCTGTGGAGGGGATGTTTAGAATTTATAATAGAATTATATTTTGAAGTTTGAGGGAGGTCAAGAAATGATAAGTCAATCATTTGTTATAAGAGCACTAAGTTTTTGGTAATTTCCAGCTAAGAAAATATGGTGATCTGTTGTTAATATGTATTGGGGACTGTCAACAGTTTGACAGCTTATGCCGGAGGAAAAAAAAATCAGAAGTACTAATTCACAAACTTCCATTATTCATTTTTGGGACTCTGGGATGATTGTGTTGAGAATGTTTTATAAGAGAGTTGGGGAAACTGACCTCTTGATTTGGCCAGTTGTCAGCATTATAAGATTTTGTTGTTTCATGAAGTTTCAAGTAGAAAACCATTTTGTTCTCATTATCATTGGAAAACTCTAAAGTGTGCTATGCTGACAAGAGTAATAATAATGAACATAAGTGAATCCTTGAGGTTTTTCCTTTGAGGATTAATTTTTATTTTTCAATGTCATAGTTTTCAAAGAAAGGTATACTAAGTAGAATGTGTTCTCCTAAGACAGAATTTGTAAACCAGCATTTAAGAGTCTTTTTATTTATTACAATAAATATGGACTGTAGAAAAAACTGTAAAGAATTAAAAAATAAAAACCCACAATTCTACCATTCTTCATAAAGTATTTGCACTTTGAGTTTTTTCCCCTCTTCTTTTTTCTGTCTTTTAAAAGTAGTCAAGATGACACAAACACACATTTGTGTGTGTTTATATGTGTGTGTGTGTATATTTATAAATATATGTGTACATACATATGTATACATACATATACTTTATTTTAATTAAAACAATGGCAGATGCTTTTCTTCATATTATTACAGCTTCATAGTAAACATGATTTTCAATGGCTGCATAATATTCCATCTTGTGAAATCTTTTTCACTAATTTCGTATGTTAACTTTTTTATAATCTCATTGTTTAGTTCTCCCAAAAGTAGAATTAAAGTCTGGGAGGTAGGAAATTGTGTGGTGGGAGTTCTGGTTAATCATGGTTTTCCACTTTGTAAGACAAAACTGCTTCTCATTCTGAGGACAAATTTTGCTAAAATATGTCAAAGAATGTGCCATTTTGGTTTTGATGAGGGAACGTTGAATTTGAAGATTTTTAAAGTTTTTAAGAATCATTAAGGTTTTAGGGCATGATGTCATTAGAAATTCAAGCAAGTTTATGAACCACAATAAATGTTAAAACCCCTTTTAAAGGAAATTAGGAAAAATTTGGCCTTTTGCTAGTGTGTTAATTCCTATATCTTTCTGACATTAATCTTGATAAACTGATGAGTTAAAGATAATATAATTTTAGGACTTCCCAAGAGGTTCAGTGGTAAAGAATCCACTTGCCAATGCAAGAGACTCAGGTTTGATACCTGAGTTGGGAAGATCCCCTAGAGAAGGAAATGGCAACCCACTCCAGTATTCTTGCCTGGGAAATCCAATGGACAGGAGGAACCTGGTGGGCTACAGTCCATGGGGTCACAAAAAAGTCAGACATGACTTAGCAGCTAAACAGCAATAAATATAATTTTAAAGTCAGAACTGTGTTTCTCTTAGCTATCAAGTGAAAGTGAAAGTGAAGTCATTCAGTCGTGTCTGACGCTTTGCGACCTGGTGGACTGTAGCCTACCAGGATCCTCCATCCGTGGGATTTTCCAGGCTAGAGTCCTGGAGTGGGTTGCCATTTCCTTCTCCAGGGGATCCTCCCGACTGAGGGATCGAGCCCTGGTTTCCTGCATTGTAGGCAGACGCTTTAATATCTGAGCCACCAGGGAAGCTATCTAGAACATATAGCAAAATAAAATACATGAAATATTTTTCATTAGTAGAAGGACACATAGCAATTGCATACTAAAAAGACACATAATCATTAAAATTTCTCATGTGGTTTTTGGATTTTTTTGTCTTGAATTTCAGTATACTTTCAGTACTGTTGAAAGCTACGTTTTCTGTTTGGATATTAAAATTGAATTTTACTTGATTAGTATCTTCCATTCAACTCTCATCTGCTGCTGCTGGTGGGATTAGAAATATCTGTCTCAAGGGCAGTTCAACAACATATACAAGAAACCTTTAAATAAGTTTATTTTCACTACTTCATCAACTAAAATCTATGGATTAATCCTAAGGAAATAATTGGCCAAGTGTGTAAATATTAATGTATAAGAATGTAGTCTTTCTTGTCAAAGTAAGATATTAGAAACAACTTAAATATCCAACAGTTAGGGATTAGTTAAATAAATTGTGGTATATTCATACTGGAATATTGTGAAGCTATTAAAATTATCATATAGACACGTGGTTTTAATTTGGGAAAATTATCATGATATAATGTAGATATATTGACCTGTTTTATGAAGTCATCTGATATTGGCAGTTAGTGGTTGATGAATATCTTCCAAAGAGAGTAGTTTTTGTTTTGTCAGAGTAAAAGGCACTTAGACCCATTTGTATCTTGAGATCATTCTCTTTGTTTGTCTGAAGCATATAACATGATATTTTACCTTTCATTGTTTATGGCAGAGACACATATATCTAATTCAGTAAAAATATCATTATACCATTGTAAATTAAAAAGAAGACTGTCTACAATAATTTTCTATTTTGTGCTACTTTAGACTGATATTTAACGTATTTATTCTGATTCTGGATATGATGTTGGATTTTATATGAGCCTTTAGAATTTATAAGAGCCTTAAAAGCTGGGATTTCCACCAAGTTTTCACTGTTAGAGCCGCTTCATTCCCACCAGTGGCCTGCTCAGTGCATGTGTCTACCAGATATCCAATTTTCCAGCAGAAATATTGTAGCCTCGTTTCTTGAAAGAGAGCCCTGGTCATTTTCCCCAGAAGCTAGGTTTCCTGGTTGTCAACCCCAGTCTCCATTGATTGGACCCTTCATAGCAATGGCCGAACCCCTCTGAGGCAAGAACAACTGGTCTTCCGAACAAGCACAGATGCATGGGCATCATTTGAGCCCCTGCCCAGCCCCTCCTTGGTCGGAACCCCTCACTTTTGGACTGCAAGAGACCGCATCCTGAGACTAGTGTCTTACTTGTCTGCCTGGTACCCCAGTGTGGACTCTCCTTTCAGACATGTGTCTGGACAACTTGCCCTTACTTGGCAAGTGCATTCTCATCCCCTCGGGCTCCAGATCCTAGTCTTACCCATGAAGGACTGGTCTTCTGCTGTCTCCGTTAAACAGCCCTGGGAAGGAAACTGACTTGAAGTGATTGAGGTGGATAATCCAATATGCAAATTCACATTGGTGCAGTTTGGCTTAGGAGAATAAAAAAGAAGTGAATAAGAAGGTAAAAAAGGCGGATTGAGGACAAAGTCTCCAGTCCTGTACCGCATGCTTAACCAGTGTTGCCGTGGCTTGAAACTAAAACATGGCGAAAGGTGGACCAGAAGTCTTGGGAAAGCCATACAGTCACATGAAGAGAAACTCAACACCTGATATCTTGGCAAGAATGTGCCTGGCATTACCAACTTGCCCTTGATTAATGAACAGAACCTATGTATAAGAAATGAGCTGGAAACCACCAGGCAGAGTGTTAACATGCCATGCTGTAATTGTTACCAGTATAGAGGGGATTAATGCAGGACTCAGAATATTTGACCTAGTTTTGCTTCCTGCTCGTTCATTCTCTCAGCCAACCAGCCAACCATTCAGTAAATATCAGTCTTGAGACAGCCAGGGCAGGTGGGTCCTGGGGTTGTCATGATGAACAAAATAGATACAGACCCTCCCTCACTGAGCTTGCACACAACCTGAGAAACAGACAACAGTGACTGATGTGAAATAAATGCTATAATAGGAGGTCAAGGACCAGGGTCCTGGAGCAAGGGACATTTACACTGAGATCTAAAGGATTAACAGGAGTTGACCAGAATAAGGGGCTTAGCAATGGCAACTGGTGGTTTAGTGACTGATTTTTGCAAAGAGTGATATTTGTTTCTTCTTTAAATTTCTTTCTAGGATGTTCAGTTCTTCTCCACAATGAATGAGTGTTACTATGATAAGCGGATGGACTTTTTTTATAATAGGAGCAACACTGACACTGATGATGAGTGGACAGGAACGAAGCTTGTAATTGTTTTGTGTGTTGGAACATTTTTCTGCCTGTTTATCTTTTTTTCTAATTCTCTAGTCATCGCAGCAGTGATCAAAAACAGAAAGTTTCATTTCCCCTTCTACTACCTGTTGGCTAACCTAGCTGCTGCAGACTTCTTTGCTGGAATTGCCTATGTGTACCTGATGTTTAACACTGGCCCAGTTTCAAAAACTCTGACTGTCAACCGGTGGTTTCTCCGCCAGGGACTTCTGGACGCTAGCTTAACAGCCTCCCTGACCAATTTGTTGGTTATTGCCGTGGAAAGGCACATGTCAATCATGAGGATGCGGGTCCACAGCAACCTGACCAAAAAGAGGGTGACTCTGCTCATCTTGTTCGTCTGGGCCATCGCCATCTTTATGGGGGCTGTGCCCACGCTGGGCTGGAATTGCCTCTGTGACATCTCTGCCTGCTCTTCCCTGGCCCCCATTTATAGCAGGAGTTACCTCATTTTCTGGACTGTGTCCAACCTCATGGCCTTCTTCATTATGGTTGTGGTGTACCTACGGATCTACATGTACGTAAAGAGGAAAACCAATGTCTTGTCTCCGCATACGAGTGGGTCCATCAGCCGCCGGAGGACACCCATGAAGCTAATGAAGACGGTGATGACTGTCTTAGGTAAGAGGAACCAAGTCAGCCATTATTCCCCTCATTCAGCAAATATTTATTGAGTACCTGCTGTAAAACAAGGCACTTACTAGGTAGTAGGAATGCAGCAGTGAAGATGAACAGACATAAACCCCCACCTGCCTGGAGCTTATACTCTAATAGGGGAAGACAACGTAAGTACTCTAATGGGACAAACAAAATAATTTTATGGTAAATTTTATTATGAATTTTGTAAAATAAGATGTTGAGGAGTATAATGGGAAAAAAGAGAGCAGGGAAGATAAGGAGTGTGCTAAACTGGTACAGTTTGCAATTTAAAAAGTGTTGTGAGGGACAGCTTCACCTAGAAGATGACTTTGTAGCTGAGATAGGAAAGTGGTGAGGGAGCGAATCACGTGGGTATGGGGTGATGGGTGTTCCAGGTAAAAGATGCAATGAGTTTTGGAGGCTGAACAGCCAGGAGGCCAGTGTGGCTGGAGTGGAGTGAGCGAGGGGGGTGATGCGGTCAGAGAGCTGAGGGGGTGGGGGTGGGGAGACTCAGATTCCATGGGGCTGTGCAGTTACTGTAAAGGCTTTGGCTTTTCTGAATGAGAGGAGAAGCCACTGGAAGGTTTTGAATGAGGGAGTGACATGACCTCGCTTACATTTTAGTGGCATCTCTCTGGTTGCTGTTTTGAGGAAATACTGTAGTGGGGCAAAGGCAAAAGCAGAGAATTGCTTAAGAGGGCATTTCAGTGCCCAAGAGAGATGGTAACGACTAGGACCAGAGAGCAGTCTGGAGGTGATGTCACGTGGCTGGTTTCTGAATTTTTTTAGATGATAGCATCAGTAGGATTTGCTGATGGGTAAGGGACAAAGGAAGATGGGAGGGCTAGGGGAAGGTGGAGATGGGGAAGACAGAAGAGGAGATTTGAGGAGAAGGTGGGGAGTTTGGCTTTGGTCTAGCTAAGTTTAGGAATTTTTTTTAGACATCTCATGGAGTTATTGAATGAAGCTTTCAGGATTTAGGGGTGGACTGGAGATCTATATTTGAGAGTCACTGGGTGGGGGAGGGGAAGTGGTAGTTTAAACCACAAAACTGGATAAGCCCACTGTGAAAGGGAGTGTGGATGGAGAAAAGAAGAGGACCAAGGAACGAGCCCCTACATTCCAATGTAGGGAAGGTGGAAAGGCAGGAGCAACCGGCATAAAACCAAGAAAAGGAGTAGCCAGAAAACCCAGGGGAATACAGTGGCCTGGAAACTATGAAAAGGAAAGGGTGTATCAGCAATGTTCATACTCCTGAGAGGTAGAGTCAGACAAGGTCTCACTGGGTTTAGCAGAGTGGTAGTTGTTTGGTGACCTTGGAAAGGTCAAAACTAGCATGGTTGTTTGGTGACCTTGGAAAGATCAAAACTAAGGTAGCCAAGAGCCTGATCCAAAGGAAATGAAGAAAAGGACAGAGGAGAACCTTTAAGACAATGGGTTTCAGCAGCTCTCAGGAGTTTTGCTTTCCATTGGATTCTTGGACCAAGAAGACTCATTTGGGTGAAGAATTTTACCTTTGTTTTGTATTCTCTGTGGCAGGTAGCCAGTTGTGTGCCAATTCCAGTCCTGTGTCCAGCTGACAAGTAGACTTTGTGATGGGTGGACAAACAAAAACTTTGATGGTTTTGCAGGCCTTGACTTCTACATTAGAGAGGCCATTTCTCACCCTGTGTGGTGGCTGCCGCTGTGGGGCCCATTGTTGAGACAGATTCAGGAGTGGAGTCCTTTTAATTCCCAATGTGAAGGAACTATAAAGTGAATTCTTGGGGAGCAATTCATAGTGGAAAATGTAGGGGATATGTGGTCTGGAATGGAAACCATCAGGATATCAGTAGGTCCTGAAACTGCTAGTGTGGTTTGGAAGTCAGCAGACACATACTATAATTGTTAAAATAATTTCAAACTGAGGATTTATTTTAGATAACAAATATTTATATAGGGTTTAATATGTGTCAAGCATTGTCCTAAAGGTTTTATAGATATTAGCTTATTTAATCCCCTTGGCAACCCTGTGAGGTCAGCTACTGTTATCCCTGTATCAGATGAAGAAACACTTAGTTTAAGTGTTTAAACTTAAGAGTTTAAGCAGTATGGCCAAAGTCATTCATTGTTAATGGTGGAACCAACACTGACCAATTGGCCATTGAAGTCCACATGTTTATTACCAGATTCTGTAACTAGTTTTGCTTTATTTGGACTTTGTACTGGCTTCTTCTTTGTTCTGTCTTCAAGTTTGAACACCTCATTCTCCTTGTAGTGCCTTGACAAGAATGTAGATAACAATAAGAAAAGGTGGAGTCATATTGATCCATTTTTCTACTCTTGAGCTAGAGCTATTGATGTTTTGGGGTTTTATTCCTAGTGTCAATAAACTACTTTTCCTGTTTGCAAGCATAACCATTTGCTTTGTTGCTGTTGTTCAGCTGCTCAGTCGTGTCTTTGCAACCCCATGGACTGCAGCCCGCCAGGCTTCCCTGTCCTTCACCATCTCCCAGAGCTTGCTCAAACTCATGTCCATTGAGTTGGTGATACCATCCAAAAATATCATCATCTGTCATCCCCTTCTTTTGCCAACAATCTTTCCCAGCCTCGGGATCTTTTCCAATTAGTTGGCTCTTCACATTAGGTGGCCAAAGTATTGGAGCTTCAGCTTCAGCATCAGTCCTTCCAATGAATACTCAGGGTTGATTTCCTTTAGGATGGACTGGTTTGATCTCCTTGCTGTCCAAGGGACTCTCAAGAGTCTTCTCAAACACCAGTTTGAAAGGATCAATTCTTTTGTGCTCAGCCTTCTTTATGGTCCAACACTCACATCCACACATACAAGAAAACCATTGCTTTGACTATACAAACCTTTGTTGGTAAAGTAATGTCTCTGTTTTTTAATACACTAAGTTTGCCATAGCTTTACTTCCAAGGAGTAAGCATCTTTTAATTTCATGGCTGCAGTCACTGTCTGCAGTGATTTTGGAGGCCAAGAAAATAAAGTCTGTCATAGTTTCCATTGTTTCCCCATCTATTTGCCATGAAGTGATGAGACCAGGTGCCATGGTCTTAGTTTTTTAAATGTTGAGTTTTAAGTCAGCTTTTTCACTCTCCTCTTTCACCTTCATCAAAAGGCTCTTTAGTTCCTTTTCACTTTCTACCAGGAGGGTGGTGTCATCTGCATATCTGTGGTTATTGTTATTTCTCCTGGCAATCTTGATTCCAGCTTGTGCTTCATCTAGCATGGCATTTCACATGATATACTTTGCATATAAGTTAAATAAGCAGGGTGACAATATACAGCCTTGACATACTCCTTTCCCAGTTTGGAACCAGTCCATTTTTCCATGTCCGTTTCTAACTGTTGCTTCTTTAACTGTGTACAGTTTTCTCAGGAGGCATGTAATATGATCTGGTATTTTTACCAGACCATCTCTTTAAGAATTTTCCAGAATTTGTTGTGATCCACACAGTCAAAGGCTTTAGTATAGTCAGTGAAGCAGAAGTAGATGTTTTTCTGGAATTCTCTTGCTTTTTCTGTGATCCAATGGATGTTGGCAATTTGATCTCTGATTCCCCTGCCTTTTCTAAATTCAGCTTGTACATCTGAAGGTTCTTGGATCATATACTGTTGAAGCTTAGCTTGGAGAATTTTGAACATGATCTTGCTAACATGTGAAATGAGTGCATTTGGACAGTAGTTCAAACATTATTTGGGATTGCCTTTCTTTGGGATTGGAATGAAAACTGACCTTTTCCAGTCCTGTGGCCACTGCTGTTTTCCAAATTTGCTGGCATATTGAGGGCAACATTTTTACAGCATCATCTTTTAAGATTTGAAATGGTTCAGCTGGAATTCCATCACCCCTACTAGCTTTGTTCATAGTGATGCCTCCTAAGGCCCATTTGACTTCACACTCCAGGATGTCTGGCTGTAGGTGAGTGATCACACCATCATGGTTATCTGGGTCATTAAGATCTCTTTTGTACAGTTCTTTTGTGTATTCTTGCCACCTCTTCTTAATATCTTCTGCTTCTGTTAGGTCCATACTGTTTCTGTTGTTTATTGTGCCTTCTTTGCATGAAATGTTCCCTTGGTATCTCTAATTTTCTTGAAGAGATCTCTAGTCTTTCCCATTCTATTGTTTTCCTCTGTTACTTGCATTGTTCACTTAGAAAGTCTTTTTCATCTCTCCTTGCTGTTCTTTGGAACTCTGCATTCAAATGGGTATATCTTTCCTTTTCTCCTTTGTTTTTCACTTCTTTTCTCTCAGCTATTTGTAAGGCTTCCTCAGACAACCATTTTCCTTTTTTGTTTCTTTTGAGGGGGAGATGGTTTTGACCACTGCCTTCTGTACAATGTTTGAACCTCTGTCCTTAGTTCTTCAGGCAGTCTGTCTATCAGATCTAATCCCTTGAATCTATTTGTCACTTCCACTATATAATCATAACGGATTTGATTTAGGTCACTCCTGAATGGCCTAATGGTTTTCTCTACTTTTTTCAATTTAAGTCTGGATTTTGCAATAAGGAGTTCATGATCTGAGCCATAGTAAACTCCCAGTCACGTTTTTGCTGACTATATAGAGCTTCTCCATCTTTGGCTGCAAGGAATATGTCAGTCTGATTTCCATCTTGACCATCTGGTGACATCCATGTGTAGAGTTGTCTCTTGTGTTTTTAAAAGAGGGTGTTTGCTATGACCAGTGTATTCTCTTGGCAAAACTCTGTTAGCCTTTGACCTGCTTCATTTTGTTCTCCAAGGCCAAACTTCCCTGTTACTCCTGGTATCCCTTGACTTCCTACTTTTGCATTCCAGTCCCCTATGATGAAAAGGACATCTTTTTTTGGTGTTAGTTCTAGAAGGTCTTGTAGATCTTCACAGAACCCCGTTTGACTTCAGCTTCAATGGCATTAGTGGTTGGGGCATAGATTTGGATTACTGTAATTTGAAGGTTTGCCTTAGCAATGAACCGAGATCATTCTGTCATTTTTGAGATTGCATCCAAGTACTGCATTTTGGACTCTCTTGTTGACTATGAGGGCTACTCCATTTTTTCTAAGGGATTCTTGCCCATTGTAGTAGGTATAATGGTCATATGAATTAAATTCACCTATTCCCGTGCATTTTACTTCACTAATTCCTAAAATGTTGATGTTTGACCACTTGCTGTCTCCTGTTTGACCACTGCCAATTTACCTTGATTCAGGTAAATTGACCCGGACCTAACATTCCTGCTTCCTACACAATATTGTTCTTTACAGCATCGAACTTTACTTTCACCACCAGACACACCCACAATTGGGCTTTATTTCCACTTTGGCTCAGCCTCTTCATTCCTTCCGGAGCTATTTCTCTGCTCTTTCTTCAGTAGCATATTGGGCATTTGCTTGGCTATATACCTTCAGAAACTACTTGCCTGATTAAAAAGAAACTTTTTTCAGCATGTTCTATATTATACACAGCATGAGATGGAAAAGAACTCTGTCATCCTGTTCTGTCCTAGAATAGGACTCTTTGTGAAAATGGTCATCATGATCACCAGCTTCAGTGTCATATGTAACTTTTGTCTGGAACATATAGCAAGTTTTTCTGGAAGGGTTAAAATTAAAGTAATTAAAGTGTAGTTTGGGCAGGTGTGGTGTTGGATAAGGGCCAGACCAGAAGAAACAGTGAAATTGCCGGGCAGGATAGGAGAAGTCATGGCATCAAGATGAAACAGCATTGAGGAATTGGTTAACGGTAGGAAAATAGCTTGGTGTGGAGGACCTGGGGAAGTTCCTCAGTGGTGAGACAGAGGCATCTGGTGGAAGATGGGAAGTCTGGGGACAGAGGAAATGAAACTGAAGAGCTCGGTGGTATGAGGTTTTTAGACTTACAGCTCCTGACTTCTTTGGATAACAGATTTAGGTTTTTAGCCCCACTTCTATGATTTTCTACAGAGATGATATGAAGCTCACCTTTTCCTGGTTAAATTTCCTTATCAGAGGTTCAATAGGTAATCTTTAAATTATTTTCAAGCTCTGAAATTCAGTAGTCTACCATGACAATAAATAAACCAAAGCCTCTCAAAGTTCATGGATTCACTGAGTATCAAAGCACAAAATCTCCTTCCATGAGAGCATCTTCCATGGTGTTCCTTAGGAAGGAAACCCCTCAGTTGCTCTGTCTGATGCATGTAAGAATTCAGTTGTCTAATACAGGTATCTGTCATATGATAGTATATATATTAGAAAAATCAAAGGACTGGCACCTACCACCACTATAGTCATGGGTTCTGAGTATGTTGAAATTAACAGCTTAATACTTATTTCTTTAATGATTACCTGATTTAAATAAATTCATGATAAAATACTAAACCCTTATGTTTACTCCTTGATGTATATTTTGTAGAAAATGTTAATTTAAAATTAAAGTTTCTTATAAACATAAATTCTTCTAAGTATTAGAAAATTAATAAATACATACCAACTGTCTGTTAAATAGCATCAAAGAGGCCAAAGGCTGTATGAATTCAGTGAACTTAATCTCATTTCAAAGAAGGAAGAAGGGATAACAGGGCCCATAGAATTTGGGGAAGGCTTCTTAGGGATCTGTAATGGCGGCTGGGATTTGTATTGGCAGGAGGAAAGGAATTCTAAGCAGGAGAAACAGTATAATCAGAAGTGTGATGGTAGAAACATCTCAAGCTTGTGCAGTAGCACAAGGAATGCCCTGTGAAACACAGATGCGTGTTGAGGTACAAGGGGAAGTGACTATGAAGAAGAAAAGTTTAGTTGGCTATTCTCTTTGGAAGGAAAAGGGTAGATCCAGATGACCTTTGTGTTTCTTTCCAGGTTTAGGATTTTGGTTGAACACAAAAAGCATACAGAACTGGATGGGGAGCACTCTTTAGGCTTGAGGAGATAGATGGTGGTAGCGACAATGGCAGTATGAATTTTAAGTCTGTGCGTGACTGGAAAGGCATCTAGACAGTGTGTTCCTATTTCAGCTACCCTGAGGCGGAATGCTGCTCACATCTGGGTTATGATGTGTGATGATCCCTTTACATGGAAGAAGTTGCTTATTGAATGTTCTCATTGAAAAGACATTGGAGACATATGATCCTACCTTCCACAGGGCACAAAGGCCCTGCCTAAGAGAGACTCCTGTATTTTGAAATCTTACTGGTCAGCAAGCCTATGGCAACCAAACACACAAAATACCCTGTGTGGAAACCTCTAACTTACTGTCATCATGCTTATTTTCGTCAGCAGCGCGCTGTGTGAACTGTGCACCCAGGGATGTCTTATTTCCTAGGAAATGGCCTGGACTTTCTTTTATTTTACAATATCTGGAAATGCAAAAGAAAAGAAAGATTCAAAGGATCTGTGAACCATTCTTTTGAAATTTTTCATAAGCCCTCCTGTCTCTTAGGATGGTGTTTTCATGTTGCAAGTGTGACCTACTAGCAAGTAATGAAATCAATTAGGACACTTTTTTTTAATGACACACAGTGGAATAGAAGAGGAAGTATCAAAGTGAATTACATATAGTAGGTTTAAGTGCATTGTTTCATAGTGTGTATGTCTGTGTGAGAGAGAGGGAGAGACTGGTTTATGGTATAATTTTTTTTATTATTATGGTTTATGGAGAAGAATGGGCTTCCCAGGTGGTGCTAGTGTTAAAGAACCCGCCTGCCAATGCAGGAGATGCTAGATATGCAGAGACGTGGTTTCGATCCTGGGGTCAGGAAGATCCCCTGGAGGAGGGCATGGCAACCCATTCCAGTATTTGTGCCTGGAGAATCCCATGGATAGAGAAGCCTGGTGGCCTACAGTCCATAGTCTGACAAAGAGTCAGACACGACTGAGGCAACTTAGCACGCAGACATGCATGCATGCATGGAGAAGAACATTTGAAAAGCCATGGTCTTAGGGTCAAGGGTATTTTTTGGCCAATACAGACTGAGGTTTTTAAAAATATGAGCAGCATGAAGTAAAGGGACTTTTCAGTTTGTGGTCATTGAAACAAAGAGCTGAACGTTTTTCTTATTTCTGCCTCCTACCTCTCCACTTAGATCAATGCTGAATCCTCCTTACCTTTTCTCAGTGGGGAGGGAAGGGTGGCGAAGTGGTGGCAAGAGAAGCAGTACCTGGAGTTCTCATGCGAGGAAATGGGTGAAAAGTTAGCGCCATATGAACCTTGCTAGAGTACTCCTGGTAACCATGCACAACATTTCTGCGACACAGTGTCTTTTTCAGTTTTTCAATTGTTCTCGTGTGGAAATTCTGTAGGGTAAATGGGTAAGATACTATTATCCTTCTTTCCTGCCACTCCCCTAGTTGCTCCCTGTTACTCAGTTATAAGTCATTGTTGAGTTCCTCAGTTGGCATCATTGAGCCTTTGCTCAGACTAGAACACCTTTCTTCTTGTTCTTCCTGGGAAACTCCTATTCAGTTTGTAAGGCTCAACCCAAGGGCCTCTCTTCTCCGAATCTTGCCCTGCCTGGATACATCTGGCTCCTATCTCCTTTGGGCCACTCTCTGACTTATCTATACCTCCATCACACACTTCGTTTGTTGACATGCCTTTAGTTTGAACTAGAGTGTCCACTTTTGGAAGTTGGGACCTGTACTTGTCTGTCTGCCTTTGCATATCTCGCATGCAGCATGCTGTCTGGAATACACGTGCTGAGGTTACAATAGAAGGAATAAGTGAGGAAACTGAGGTTTAGAGAAGTGACTTTTCAAAAGCTAGAACTAAAAGTAGAACCCAGGTTTCTTCACATGCAGCCCGACCTTCGGCAGGCTCTGGCTATGACTTGCCTGTGAGGTAAGCGATGGCAGGGAAACGGGTGGGGGCTGTCCCCTATCTTACTGTGGGAGACTGAGGTCTCAGAAGGGCCAGTGACAGTGGTCTCTTGGGAAGAGGAAAACAAATGAATGCTTACTCTGAGGTCTGCATCTTACACGCTTTTAGGATTTTATTTCACTTAACCCTCATGACGACTCTCTGTTAATCTGTTTAATAGATGAGGATGGACTTAGGCATCTTGCCCACAGGCCCATACTGGTAAAAATAATAGTAGTTAATACTCGCTGTGTGCTATACATGGTTCTGAGACACATTTTACTTCGTTTAATCTCCATGACAACCCTGTGAGGGAGGTTCTGTTATTCTAACCAGGCAGCTAAGGCCCTGAGAGGTTCGATGTCTTGCCTGAGATGAGTATTAATAACAGAGCTGACATTCAAATCTGAGCAGATTGGCTCCAAGACCCAGTTTTTCAAGGTTAGTTAGCAGCCACTGGTAAGTGGTAGGGCTAGAATAGCATTGATGCACATAATGAGGTTTATGGGCTTCCCTGGTAGCTCAGATGTTAAGGAATCTGCATGCAATGCAGGAGACACAGGTTCAATCCCTGGATTGGGAAGATCCTCTGGAGAAGAGAATGGCAACCCACTCCAGTATTCTTGCCTGGAAAACCCCATGGAGAGGAGCCTGGCGGGCTACAGTCCACGGGGTCACAAAGAGTCGACATAACTGAGCAACTAAGACTACTAAAGTTTATGCTTGGTATCTCCCTTCACTTCTAGTTCAGTTTATCTCAGTAAAGGTCCTTGATATCTGATGTTTACCTTGCTCTTTGTCTTAAAGATTCCACAGCATGGTGACAGTGATGACAGCATCTCCCAGGGAATGACCGCGCCACACTCTTCAGACTTTATGTTCTTTAAAGTCAATGGCAAGAGTAGGGGCTTTGAAATAGGGAGGGAACCAGATTTAAAATATGGCTTTGCTGCTTCTAAACTGCATGACCTTGAGCAATTAACCTGACCTCTCTGTGACTTAGTTTCCCCATCTGTAAAACAGAGATAATATCAGTACCCCTGGCATGGCAAGGTTTTGAGGATGCAGTGAGACAATGCACATAAAGTGCCTATAGTAGTCCTTATAAACCACCCTCCGCTGCCCCGTCAGCCCTAGTAAAATCCTATCAATGGTTCCTATTTCTAACAAATGATCTTTGCATTAATAATTCATTTTTATTGTGCATCATTTATGAATCAAACATGCTAAGTGAGACCCTGACTATCAAGTGTTAGCTTAATAGGAATCCTGTAATATAGTACCAACATCTTATATGTGGATCTGTAAGATATTTCTCATAAGAAACTGTCCTCATCTTCTAATGAATGCTACCAGGATTCCTAGTTAGCCACGTACTATTACCAGCTTTACTAGGATTGGGAACACACACACACACACACACACACGCACACACACATACACATGCACAGAAATCAGGACTCGAGAAAAACTAGCTGTGGGTCCCCAGGAAATGTGAAATGTTTCTTTCTAGCTTTTGTGACCTTGTAGTAGCTTCTGCATCATAAAAGCCTGCTTTCAGTGTTTGCTGCCTTGCATGCCTTCATAATCAAATATCTGTTAAAAAAAAAAAAGTTAAAGCTTTGCCTTAAGAAATGCTGAGTGAAATGATCAGATTTTTGGCACTCAAGAGCTCTCTTGTTGCTGTGCAGTTGTTTCAGAATGACTAATGCTTTTCAGAGTCAAGCCTTCCAGGCACCAGTCCTCAGTACGTTTGGTCCAAGGGTGTTTGTACTTTTGTCTTGGAAACAGCTAATTAAAGGAGCACCTTCATGGCAGACGCTTCTCCCATGGGCTTCTTGTCACTGCACCAGGGGCCTTCAGGAGAGGGGCCTGGCTTCCAGGCCAGCTGTAAATGAATGAGGGTAAATATGAAGTCACTTCCCAAATGCTGCCCCGAGCAACATGGTGTCACAGACCCTTCCATTCTGAGGGGAAATGTGTAGATTGAGAAAAACCTCAGCATCTGGATTTCGCTCTAAATTTTTTAAAAAGCAGCATCGTTTGCCACTGTATCCCACCTTTTCAAATTGTCTGCACTTTTTGATACTTCTTTTTATCCCACATTTTTAGGAGTCTGTCTCCCCCCTTCTGCCTCTGCTGTATGTAGTCCTTTGTTTTATCACCTCTGGCTTTTGGTTCTTTTTTTTTCCCCTGCTTTCATGTTTTAGATACCTTCCTTTGCAAGTCAGTTCAAAAGTCATTTTTCCAAATCTTTGTCCTTATTTCCAGTGTAATCACTTCTCTGCCTTCTTCCTGCTTCCGTTTCCTCTATGTGCCCCTTGAGTTCTGTTCATCTAAATTCATTCAGCTTCTTTCATTTCCCGATCACACTCCCTCCTTCAGAACTGTTTTTTCTGGTTTTTCATCTTTTCAGAAACCTGAAACCTTTCTCTTCAGCTGGAACAATGATTGAATATGTCCTGAGTATAAGGTACAAGAACACTTCTCAAATTCTGCCTCTTTGCTTCCCCCCCCCCAACTTTATTAAGGAATATTTGTTAAATAGAATTGTATGTGTGTAAAGTACACAGCATGATGATTTGATAGACATATACATTGTGGAATTGATGACCGAGATCAAGATAATGAACACATTCATCACCTCATGTAGTTAACTCTGTTCCCTTTTTTTGTGGTGAGAACAAAAAGATACACTCTCAGAAACTTTCAAGTAAACAGTTATCAACTCCAGTCATCATACTGTATATTAGATCCTCATAACTTACACTTGCTGTAACTGAAAATTTGTGTCCTTTGATCTACATCTCCCATTCCTCCTCCCCTCCCTCTGGCAACCACCATTCTGTTTTCTCTGAGAAGTCAGCCTTTTTTTTTTTTTTTTTTTAAGAGTCCACATATACATGGTGTGCGCAGCATTTGTTTTTCTCTGTCTGGCTCATTTCGTTTAGCAGAGAAGTCTCATTACTCGACTGCATCCCACTCTCCTGCCAGCACCTAGCTTCCTGGTAGGTTGCAGAACTCAGCGATGCCCTCTCTTAGGGCCTTGACATCTGCCAAAGGAGAATGTGCTTATGTCCTATCACACCAGCTGAGTAGCTTAACCCCTGGAATAGCATGGTATATGTTGATCCATGGTAGAATTTATAACAAATCTGTGTTAACCATGTTTGTGCTTTTAAAATTTCCACTGGCTCCAAGTGGGGAAAGGAGGGGAGTGGGATAAATTGGGAGATTGGGATTGACATATATATTTATGTATATATATATATATATACACACATACACATACTATTTTTTGTTATGTATTCAGATATTACCTTTTATTTTTTATTGGGGTATAGTTGCTTTCCATATATACACTAATGATAGTATGTATGAAATAAATAACGAATAAGAAGCTAGTGTATAGCACAGGGAATCAGTGCTCTGTGGTGACTTAAATGGGAAGGAAATCCAAAACGGGGACATATGTAAACCTGTAGTTAATTCACTTTACTGTGCAGTAGAAACTAGCACAACATTGTAAAGCAACTAGACCCCAATAAAAATTAATTAAAAAAATAAAATTTCCACTGGGGACTGCACTCAGCGTGTAGATGAAGCGCACATTTTATGGGAGGGAATTGGGAATAAAGGGTAGAATCACAGGCTCTCATAGACCTAGGGGCCAGCGTGGAAGCTGGGATAAAGGGAAACCAGGCAATACTGGCGGGGAGGGGACACCGCATGGGCAGCCCTCCACCTGCCCTGATTGTCCCTCTAGTCCAGGTACCTCTCTCCTTCCCTCTCCACCAGGTTGATATCATAGCTCTGCAGAGTGTGAGAAAGAAAGATCCTATTACCTAGAAAAATCAATATCGGTTGAGAGATTTATTCAGGTTCATCTTGTAAAGCATCACTCGTGTGGGGGCCAGAGCTTTGGGTTTCTTAGTCCCTGATGCTTCCTGCGGGTCTCACTTCTTGCCTTGGTGAAATACACCTGTCCTTGGGTGCCTGCAGGGCAGTGATGAACAATAAGAGTTGTCTATTTCCGTCAAGTCAGAGAGTTTACATAAACAGTAAAACAGATAAAACAATCGGCCTGTTTTATCCTTTATGTTTTCTTAACAGGAAGAAATTTCTGCTTTTTATACTTCCCCATCATAAATGTCTATTGAGTACCTTCTTGATTTTAGACGGTATTCTAACGGTAAGACATGGCTTCTCTTCTGAAGGCGACAGATCTGTGCTGCTCTAAAGTTTCATGGTTGTCGGGGCATGGCCATGGTTTGAGATAATGGTTGGGTGGTGTGTGAGATAGATTGTGTGAGTGACTTATAGGGAATCCTACTTACAGGCTTATCTGAGGAAATAAGCTTATTAAAAAGATAACTAAAGGAACAAAGAAGTATACACAAGAGCAAGTAAAGGGTCCAGGCCAAAAGTACCATGGGTCTGGATGATCTGTGGAGTCCTCCTTGAAGAGAGAGGGGAGATGAGGGGGTCTGTGTGATGCATGCAGAGGAGAGGGCAAGGCCTCACTGATGGGGGAAAGGTAGGGTGGGAGGCAGGCATGTAGACATCTAGAGACATGCCAAGGTCAAGAGGGGGAGGACAAGGACAGGGCAGGCGGGTCTCTGGAATAAGGGCTTTGCATGGTGATGACAGTTTGGTTTGAGAAGTGACTGGACCAGAGATTGAAAAGCCTTGCATCCTAAGACTGCGTGGACTTTATTGTCAAATGTCCACAGAGACCGAGTAGAACACCTTGGTGTGTGAATTGGGCCTGGGGTGGGGATCAGGCCCTGGGGAGGGGTGGCACCTGTGGCTGACCTGACAGTTCACCTTTTGTTAAAAGCCCCCGTGCAGGCCAAGGCAAATAGGTCTGTGGCCAGTCTTCAGCCCACAGCTAAGCTGCCTCACCTGGCAATGGAGAGCCCCTGTAGGATCTTGGGGTATTGATGGCTTGAGAAGAAGATGGGAACTGCAAGATGGGCTGGAGAGGGCGAGATCCGTTAGGAGACTGCTGGTATTGGCCCAGGACTCTGTGGGCGGTAGATAGCTCAGACACCAGAGAGAGACAGAGCTGGCTTGTCCTAGTGGGTGCTGCAGAAAAGCACGTCTGTCACCAGCAGTCCCAGTCTACACAGGGAGGCAAGAGCAGCCAGAGAGGCCCAGGAGGCTGCAGGGGAGCAGAAGAGAAGCAGGCCAGTGGAGCGAGAGCTGGTGGAAATCTGGCAGGAGAAGGAGCTGGAATAAGCAAGTGGCCAAGGTCGGAGAGACCTGGAGGCAGGAAGCAGGGATCTATCATGGGGACTAGGATTTGGGGGCAGGGGGCTGGTAAGAACAAGATTGGACCTACTCAAAGTTTGCCCACTTTCCTTTAGGCTTTTGAGCTTTTCCCTTTTCCCCTCCCAGCTGACCTCTCCTTTCTTCTAACCAAGAAGGCGTAAGTTACCTGGCATGAATTTCCCTAATTTCTTTCCCTTAACCAGCTTAGTCAACTGGAAAGGCCCCCTTCTAGCTTTTCTGTGAGAGTGATTTCTCATCTCCCCAGGGGCCTCATCCTTACTCTTGCTCTCAGGTGCTCTATTTTTGGCCATTAAAAAATATAACCCTTGATCTTAGGCTCCCTTTTCTAACTACTGCGTTATCTCCTACCATTTATTATACTGTTTTCTTAATACCTCAGGCCATGCTACCCTTGCCATTCTACTGAGACTGCACTGATGAAGCCACCATCACCATTTTGTTGCTTAACATTTTATCTGTCTGGATTCCTTTTTCCCAGTCTTCTCTGCCCCAGGCCTTTCTCCATACCACCAGCTGAGGCATCTTCCTAAAAACACAGTTAACGCTGTCCAATCTTTTCTCATTCCTCCTGTGTACTAGATAAAACTCAGATTCCTTTGCTGGAATTGCAAGGCTCTTTTCACCTCTCCGTTTCCAGTCTTCTTTCCCAAATGCCTCCTGCCCCCATCCCTGTCCATGCTTCTGTGGGTCAGGCCTTTCACTGTCACCTTGCAGGAATGCAGGGATGGTTTAATGCTCCTTGTGGTAATTCTTAAAAGGGCCAACTCCTATCCATCTTTCAAGATCTTTCCCTGTGATATTTTCTGACTCTCAGGCAGAGTTACTTATCCAGTGCTTCTATAGCACACTGTTAATATGCATAAAAGTATTTAGCCCATTTTATTGTAATTCATTTGCAAAATTTCTATATCTCTTACTAGATTGTGAACTTGTCAAGGACAGGAATAACAAAGAATATCTTCATTCTGCACAGATGTTTATAAAATGAACTAACAAATATATTTACTGGGTGGGTCAGTGGGAGGCAGCTGCCCTAGCCTCTATCCTTGTCCTTGTCATAACCACAGAGATGGTCCTACTGCCACTCAGGATCCTTCTTACTAACTCTAGGCTATCTTAATCTGATTGCTTTCTCGAATGCAGGTTCCCTATATCCTGCTTTTCACCAGTGGCCTTCTTTTTTTGAACTGGGGGAGTTTTGAAGAGGGTAGAAAGTAAAGCTGGAATGGGAACTGACTTGTGTGAGGAGTGACCCTAATCTCCTTCAAAGGAGATTTCTTTGGGAGGCATGGGACTAAAGGCTGAGGGAGCTCCAGAGAATACCTGGAGTTTTATTATGGTGCTTAGGAAGCAGTTATGTCAGGGCTGCTGACAGGATCAGCTGCATAATTTGTGGACCTCTTTTAAAAGAAGACAGAAAAGGGGGAGGATTGAGAGTTTGGGGTTAACAGATGCAGACTATTATATACAGACTGGATAAACAACAAGGTCCTACTGTATAGCCTGTGTGTGTGTGTGTGTGTGTGTGTGTGTGTGCACGCACATGTTCAGTGGCTCAGTCATGTCTGACTCTTTGCAGCCCCATGAACTGTAGCCCACCAGGCTCCTCTGTCCATGGAATTTTCCAGGCAAGAATACTGGAGCAAGTTGCCATTTCCTACTCAAGGGGATCTTTCTGACCCAGGGATCAAACCCATGTCTCTTGTGTCTCCTGCATTGGCAGGCAGATTCTTTACCACTGTGCCACCTGGAAAGCCCCACTGTGTAGCATAGAGAACTATATTCAATATCCTGTGATAAACCATAATGGAAAAGAACATAAAGAAGAATATATATATATATGTATATATATATATATATATAAAACTTTACTATACAGCAGATTTAACACAACACTATACACTGTGAATCAACTATACTTAAATAAAAAAAAATTTTAACTACATAATTACAGGGAAAAGAAGTACCACTAAAGTTTGTAAGATATAAAGCTCTTTCCTTTCTTCTGCACATCTCCTCTGCTTACACTCATACTCACTGTCCTGTCAAACTTCACTGACACTGACAAAAGGTAAGTTCAAAGATCCACTTAGGATTTCAAGCAGAGCTGTAAGCCAAGCACAGAGCCCTTGTGAGCGACTTGTGACTGCAGTCTTCACGCCCACAAGGTTGGCCCTGGCTGCTCAGTTTGACCCCTTGGCCTTAAGTCACCCAGAACCCAGCTACTATGATTCAGGGTACTTTGAATGACTTAAGTCTCACTGAATTTGTGCCATCAGTTTTATGAGGACCAGCCATGTGCGTTGTCTTATGATCAGTCTTCTTGACTACGAGAGGTGTTTTCTTAGAGGCTTCCTTGTCTTCGCCAGGGCCTGTGCCTGTTTCCAGGGCGAGTCTCCTCATCACCAGTTTTGAGTACTGATGGGAGGTGGAGTGGGGCTATGTGGCTGAGACAGACCCGGGGCTCCAGCTCAGAGCTCATGTGTTGCTGAGGTTTCAGAACTGGATTCACCGATGAGTCAGGGAACAGCCTGTTCCTGCTCTGTATCTGCTCTGAGCTGCCTCTCTGGGTTCAGGACAAGGCTTATGAGATAAGGGTTGTATCCAGAACAGTCCCCCTCATGACTGGGTCACCATGAGAACACTGCAGATGGGCTTTGTACAAAAGGTCAGGGTTTTGCACGTGACTTGAACAATCCCTCCCTTGGGAGGTCCGTGTTTTCCTCCTGAGGACATGTTCCAAGCTTCTCAGTCCTGGGGCTCCTCATCGCTAGGTCTGTCATTCTGCGGGCAGCTCTGGTCTCCAGAGGAGTTGTAGTGAGTTTGTTCCTGAGGGTCTGGATGCTAGAAAGCATGTAGCCAAGTTCCTAGGACCCGCATGGCCCCTTTGATATCTTATTGTTACTCTAGAGACACATGGCAAGCCTTTTTTGTTTTTTGTTTTTTTGAAGGCTTGCTGCTGCTGCTAAGTCGCTTCAGTCGTGTCCGACTCTGTGCGACCCCATAGAGGGAAGCCCACCAGGCTCCCCGTCCCTGGGATTCTCCAGGCAAGAACACTGGAGTGGGTTGCCATTTCCTTCTCCTTTGAAGGCTTACAAACACACATTTCTTTTCTCATAATTTAGAGGCTAGTTTAGTTTAAGGCCAAGATCAAGCAGGGTTGGATTCATCTGAGCCCTGTCTCATCGTCCTGTAGATGGATGGATGTCTTCTTGCTGTGTCTTCACGTGGCCTTTTTTCTATCCACCACGTAGCAGACTTTTGAATGTCATCTCGGGGTGGGGTTCAGTGCTCTCACTGGGTCTGGGGAGTCTAAGGATATCGAGGTCTCACAGCAGGCCTGAGTGGTGCTGGGTGCTCCATTGGATCTCTCTGCAGCTTAGAAGCTAAAATGGTGTCTCTTTGGTAGCACAGAATGGACCCTCAGAAGGACATAGAGGTGGTCCTACAAGAGGGGAATGTTAATTTCTGGGGTGATAACTGGACTTTCTTCATTTGTTCTGACTTTGAGGGGAAATATTGTTCCCCTGCTTTAAGGCAACTCACAGTTCAGGGCCTGGAGGATCTTTAGGTGTCCTGATTCTTCCTTGGGGCCTCTATAGAATAAGTGACCGTATAGAACCTTCTGGCACAGGGAGTCTCTCCGAATGTGGTCCCCAGGGGCAAGGGCAAGAACCAGCCCCTGGATTCTGGATTTCTGCCATTCGGGAGAGACATTGGCAGGCCTGGGGGCCCTTCAGGGAAGTCTGGACATTCTTAAGTTGAGGGCTTTCATGAGGGCCCTCAAACTCAGGTGTGAGATAATACAGGCAACTTCACTCCTGGGTGAGAGAGTCAGGCCTAGGTCTGCCCCACAGGGAAAACTGATGCTTGGGTTCAGCTTGGGGGGCCTCAGCGATTGTAGACTGGAAGAACCGTGACCTTCAGATCTGGCCAAGAAGAATGGGGATCTCTAAACTGTGGAGTTCCCTGGCACCTGGCTCTGCAGCTTCTCTGCACTCCCCAGGGCTAGGCTCTGGGAATGTGGAATCAGGGCAGCCTTAAGAGGCATCAGGGCCTCAAGAGAGAGTGCCATCTTGAGTCATTAAGAGACTGGCTTAACTTGGCACTGGTAGGCAGATTCTGGTAGCTCAGGCAGTAAAGAATCTGCCTGCAATGCAGGAGACCCAGGTTAGATCCCTGGATTGGGAAGATCCCCTGCAGAAGGGAATGGCAACCCACTCCAGTATTCTCGCTTGGAGAATTCCATGGACAGAGGAGTTTGGCAGGCTGTAGTCCATGGGGTTGCAAAGAGTCAGACGTGACTGAGCGACTAACTTAAACTAGGCACTGGTCTTCCAGAGAACACAGCCGAGCCAGGGTTCATTAGCTGGAGGCAGCCTTGGACAATGGAAAAGAGAGTGGACTAGGGTCCAAGGGCTCTCTAGGAGATGCCATATTCTCTTAAGGTCCCTTGGAGGCTTACTGGAGGACACTGATGCCTGTCCCACATTTGTCAGTCAGGGGCATTGGATGAGACAACCCTTCCTATGCTGAACAAGAAAGATCAGATGCAAAGCTCACTGCACCCATGGGAGATGAAGTTCTCTAGCAGCTGCAGGCTCCGCTGGAGTTTCCTAGGCAGCTCTCTGGACATTCCTGTGGCATGGGAAATGGATGCCTGGAGATCTGGTAGGACAAATGGCCCTCTGGAGTCTGGTGGCCACCTACGTGGAGCTTTTCCCACACATCTAGACCAGGATCAGGTCACAGGGTGATGGCAGGACCCCCTGTAGGGTTAAAGCGGTATTACAGATGGGGGCTGGCCACGTTCAGGTGGAGAACGTCAAGTGGCCACTGTCTGGTCTCTGCTGCAGGTGAAGGCTGGGTCAGCTGAGAGGAGGGGGCCGAGTTGTGGGACCGCTGTGGAGGGAAGGAGCTGGCTCCAGGCAGGCTCACAGATGCCTGTGCCTACTGTCAGAGGTGGCGCTGAGGGAGTGCCGAGGACAGATCAGCGTAAGTGGCGGGTCCTCGTTGACAGTAGGGGCCCGAGATTAACGCCCAGGAGCCTCCAAGGAAGGGTTGGGATCCAGGTGGAAAAGCTGGACAACAGATGCCACTTCTTGCAACAGCCGGATGCAGGCAGCCCCACTGGGAGCGGTAGTTGGAAGTGAGGGTCAGGGAAGCCTGACTGTGGGTACTGGGAACTGGTCATCAACCCTAGCCAGGCTGGGGTCAAAATGAGGGGATGAATTGTCTGGAGGGCTGGAAGGTCCCTGAGAGACTGACAGTCTCTGAGAGCCCCTGAGACAGGTCTCTGAGAGTCCAGGAGAGGCCCAGCCCCAGTGTACCTTGAGTATCAGGTTACCACGGAGACCTTATTAGTGGGGCTGGAATATAAGGTGGAACTGAGGCTTCAGGCTCCTCAGAGTCCTCCTGATCAAAAGATGGGCTCTAAGTGGCTCCAAGTGCTTGGTTTGGAGGGTTGAGAAAGGAGGGGTGCAGACAGTTAATTTTAGAATGTGGTTTCAGGGTGGTGTGGTGATGCTTTGCATCAAGGTCGCCCGGGTGTTTTGCACATACTCAGAGCTCTCCTTCCCCTCCTACACACACATACCAGGTTCTACTTCAGTGGTCTGCTGGCACAGCCCTGATGAGCATATTTTGAAAAAACTACCGAGGTGTTCTGAATGCCCTCATTCCATGCATACATGCTTCAGAAGCAAGAGTTCCTCTGGTGGCACTGAGAAAAGAAAAGGAAAGATAGAATTAAAAGACATTAAAGTGATAGATGCCTCAGAAGGTGGAGACATATCAGACATGAGGGGAGCAGCCAAAAGATGACTCCAACTTCCGAATTTTAAATTTGGGTGACTGACAGAACAAAGAAAGTGGTGGTTTAGAAATGGAAAATTTCAGTGAAATAGAGATACTCAAACCAAAATCTCTGATATTCCTAGAAAACATAAAATATCATTTCTTTTAAGGCCTTTGGAAAATACCTGCTTCCTCAACTCCAGTGTCTAGGAGAATAACCTACAGGCTGAAGTGAAAAAGTGAAAGTGAAGTCACTCAGTCACTTTTTCACTTCAGCCTGTAGGTTATTAACCTACAGGCTAGATCCTCACAACTTCAAGGTAGCACATTGAAGCTGTATCATTTGCTCTGATAGACCTTCCTATTTAATACATATCTTCTCTTCTGCCTCTCTATTATAGAGACTTAACACATTTTTCATCATAGGAATAAACTATTTTGGTAGGTTGAAATTAGCCAGTGTGAATTGGTATCAGATCTCATTTGCTCTGACACAAATAATCCCTTGATGGGTAATGAAAACAATTTAGGGGTATGGTTTGAAGGAGAAAACAATGTTACTCAAACTATTGACATCAGGGGACTTCTTGCTGACCTCTCAAGATGCCCTGCAGACTGTGCTTGCAGTATTACTGCACTCTTGAGAAAACAGGGAGTGGAAGCTTGCCCCAAAATATTTTAGAGAATGCTTCATGTGGAAAAGTCATAAAGGCAGAGAAAGGGAGAAGGGACTTCTAAAATTAACCTGATGACAAGGTTGACTCGTTTTGAGCAGCATGTCTCGAACATCAGTCTGTCTGAATTGGGCACAGGAGCCTGTTGCTATAGCATCTTGAAGATAAAAATTGCATAGGGTTCTGCAATATTGTGTTTTGAGATTCTCTAATAGGACTGAAACTTTCAAGGAAATGCAAATTAGGCCTAGCATTTCTAGCCTTAATTCTGAGTGTCGGGTGAAGCCCTTTGAGGCAGAGACTGGTTTGTCTTTATATTGTACTGTGAATTACACACAGGAATTGAATTATCCAAGCAAGGAAATCTTTAAGAAGACAACCTTTTCATGCCTTGAAGTATAGATGACACCCCCAAGGAAGAGAGAATAATGATTATTATTTAACATTAATGTCTACTGTTTCAGTTATATAACTGGGACATCTTTAAAATGCCCGTTTTAACATAGAGGAAAAATTTATCTGGGAAGTTATTTTTAGTCTTTTATGATCAATAAAGGGCTTGTGGTAAAGAACCCACCTGCTAATGCAGGAAACATAAGAGACTTGGGTTCGATCCCTGGGCTGGGACAATCCCCTGGAGGAGGGCATGGCAACCCACTCCAGTATTCTTGCCTGGAGAATCCCATGGATGGAGGAGCCTGGTGGGCTATGGTCCATAGTGTTGCAAGAAGTTGGACCCCACTGAAGCGACTTAACATGCACGATGATCAATAAACATGCTATCTTGAATTTGGTTTTTAGATCCGTAGTGCTGGGAAATTGATAGAACTTTGTAATATTGATTAAAACTTGCTTGAAGCTGAAAGAATTGGAACATACCCACCTTATCTTGGAATGTGCCCTCTTATTTGAAGTCATGTCAAGAGTGAGAACTTCCAGGGTTTTGACTACTTGAAACAAGTAGGACATGTCATGCCCTCGTTTGTACACCCTGCTTGTATATAATGGTAGCTGTGACCCAATGAACAAAACTTCCTTCATAAACTTCCCAGCGACTAAAACGTCTGCCCCTTCATAGATCACAGCCTTATGGTGGCAAAAGGTCTTATATAACGCAGTGATGCTATTAATAAGAGCCATGCTGTGCAGGGCCACCCACGATGGATGGGTCATAGTGGAGAGTTCAAACCAGTCAATCATAAAACAAGTCAACCTTGAATATTCATTGGAAGGATTGATGCTGAAGCTGAAGCTCCAGTACTTTGGCCACCTGATGTGAAAAGCCGACTCATTGGAAAAGACCCTGATGCTGGGAAAGATTGAGGGCAGAGGAGAAGGGGGTAACAGAGGATGAGATGGTTGGATGGCATCATCGACTCAATGGACATGAATTTGAGCAAACTCCTGGAGATGGTGAAGGACAGGGAAACCTGGTGTGCTGCAGTGCATGGGGTCGCAAAGAGTCAGACACGACTTAACAACTAAGCAACAATAACAGAGTATCCCTTTATGCACTTTGGTGGAATTAGTGCCCCTCTCTTTTTTAAGTCTCATTTTTCCTTCCGGAAAATGCATGTTTGTCTTATCAAAGTGTACATTTTCTCTTCTTAAGTAAAATCCTGAATATTTATTCTGAAGAAGTTTTCCTAAACTGTTCTGGTTTTAAGTGCATTTATTTGAGCATAATTAAAAAGATTAATTGGCCTTGGTAAAGATGAACCAACACACTTTGCAGGAAAAGAAATGTACAGGTTTTTTTTTTTTTTTTTTTGCTGCAGTCATATTTTATTTTATAGTTCCTAAGGTGCTTATTACTGCTCCTGACTATATCCAATCCCTTACATCTTAGAGGATTTCATAGTTTCCTGAGTCTATTCACCTCCCTTTTCTCTGGGTAATGTATGGGATGAAATGGGAGTTTAACGTCAAAGCATTTGATTCTAGTTCTGCTATCCAAGGGAGAAACTTAATTTCTCTCTGCCAAAATTTCCTCACCTGTAAAAATCATAACACACATCCTTTCTAGAGTCTATTCTTAGGAATAAATGAAATATAATGCGAACAAGAAACTTAAACAATATACATAATGGCTTCTTGGAATTTAAAGTGTTTTTAAAACTCATCCCATGAATTTGATTTTGCTACCCAATAACCCTGAGCAGTAGACAGGACAAGAATTCCTAGCCTCATTTTATGAGTCAGGAATAAATAAAACCTAGAGTTGATAGAATTTGTTAACTGAATGTCACGACAAGAGCTCAAAATGTATATAATTTTATAAATATTAAAGTTCTCTGACTCCAGAATTTAAATGATGTTTAAAACCTTGATTGTGTTTTATTATTGTGAACATGGCATTTGCTTGTTGCTAAAATATACACATGACAGAAATGTATTATTTAGAAAGTGGAAGTCCCCCTCAGCCCTCTCTTTAGAGCCGTCAGCACCACTGTTAACAGTTTCATGTGTCATCTTGGAGACATTTTCCCTGCAAATAAAATGTGTGCTACACACACACAGTGATGATTTTTGAACAGAGAGGTATTCTTAATAGTCGTAATAGTTCTCTATCTTGCTTTGTTCCCTTCACCATAATATGTTGGATTTTTTGTCATATCAGTATCAACATACATATCTTATTTTCTTCAGTGACTGTATATGATTATATTGTATTCCACACTGAATTATTGATATTTTATGGATTACTTGGGCTTCCTAGGTGGCTCAGTGGTAAAGTATCCACCTGCTAGTATAGGAGATGCAGGAGACGTGGGTTTGAAACCTGGCTTGGGAAGATCCCCTGGAGGAGGAAATGGGAATCCACTCCAATATTCTTGCTTGGAGAATCCTATAGACAGAGGAGCCTGGAGCTACACAGAGGGTTACACAGAGCTGGGCACGACTGAGCATGCATGCACCTGTGGGTACTTCTGATTTTTCACTGTTATCAATAATGCTGCAGTGAGCAGCCTTGTATAGACATCTCCGAGGATTTCTGGGACTATTTTGTGCACTATATTACTTGAGAATTAGTAGTTCAAGAAAATCCCTGTTTAAAATTTTGTTAGGTATTTCTAAACTGTCCTCCAGCTGATTTTATCAAACCCCTCTCCCACAAGCAGTGCAGTATTCTTTCTCCTCATGCTTTCCATCAATACCAGGTTTATATAATTCACATACCTTTAAATGAAGTGTTTCTGCTTTAGCACAAGACATGCAAAAGGGTGAGAGCTATCCATCTCCCGACTCCTGTCAGCAAACCAAGGGCAAAAAGCATAGAGGAGTAAATCAGAGCTGACGGGGAGTTAGAAATGAGAGATCTGGCTTCTGTTCCTATTCATTCATTTAGCAGTCACTGAGGGCCCGTATAGGCCAGGCCCAACTTAGGCCCCAGGAATAGAGTGATGCAAACACAAAGTCCCTGCCTTCATGAGCTTACATTCTAGTGGGCATGAACCTTAAATAAATTATAATATCATCTCAAATAGTGTGGTGTTCTTTGATGAAAACATAAAGCAGAGGAAGAGATAAAGAGTGTGGCAGGGTAGAGGCGGGAGGAGAGGGGGTAGTCCTGGGATTTTCTCTGCAGACTTGATACCTGAGTAGAACCCCAGGTGCAGTGAGGGCAGAGCCTAGTGCTGTTCAGAAGGGGTCCCCCCAGAGCTGGCAGGAGCAAGAGCAAAAGCCTGAGAAAGGAGCAGTTTGGCGGGTTCCAGAAGTAGCCCCAAGGCGTCACTGACTTGATCTGTCTGAAGAGGATAATGGGGCTACTTCCTTTCTTTATAGAAGGCCATGTGCAGGTGAGTGAACGTGGAAATAAATTAAGTGGTGCTCTTAGGGCAAAGTAGGACTTTTAACCTCTAAAATCCCTCAGCTAGTCCCAGCCAGGGTCCCGCAGAGGTGGCGTTCTCACATTGTCTTTCTCACCAGCAATACAACTCCCTGCGTAGAAACGTGAAGGTGTAAAGCCATACCCACCGCTCCTCCAGCCTGCAGGTTAGACCAGCATACTCTTATGACTGACATGTCCTTCCCCCTGCTTCTTTGCTTCATAAGAATGCAGTTCTTTATTGAAGTGTTTTAAAAACCACCAGAGAGAAGTCACAATTGGAAACCAAGTTTGTGTGGAAGGTGGTCACAGAAAGCAGCTTCCACTCTCCAGATCTGGGAAGTTACTCCTGTGTCCATAGATGGATCACCTGTCCCCTCATCTCTGACATCTCCTGTCCTCAGGAGGAGGCTGAGGGCAGCAGCCAGGAGATTGAAGGGTAGCTGAGTGGAGCTTGAAAGAGGACACACTGAAAGCAAAAAGGCAGCTTCAAATGTGAGGATGAAGGTAGGAGTTAGAATTTTCTGTGGGTCAGAGCCTTCATAGGCATTGAACTTCTGGCTCACCCCTGACAAACACCCCAGACTTGAGTCCCTTTTAATGATGTGAAGAGTGAGACAGGACTTTACTTTCTCTTCAGTGCTTGGTCCCCTCCTTGTAGAGCTCATCTTTTAAGGAAAAGATGAAATTGCCTGGCTATGAGGATTATAGAGGCCAAAGCATTGCATACTGGGTGGTTTATGCTGCTTGCACACCAGCTCCTTCATGTCTCAACATGTGGCAAGTCTTTTTTTTCTTCTCCAAAAGTCTTATGTAAGAAGGCTCAAACAAGAAAAACCTCCCTGTGAACCAAACAGTACCCCTGGAAGACTTTGATATTCATGCCAAGTATGATATTGAACTTGAAATTCAAACATAGGACTGTTATTATCTTCTGCTTCTGAAAGGAGCTCTTGAGTCTACCCCCTTTACCTACATAAGGAAGAAGTGTGCCTACTTAGAAGTGCTTTAACAGATGATTTTTTTTTTTTAGGTGACAAGTTTATAAGAGTGCTATGAATAAACAGATGGATGAGGCTTAAAATCTGAACACTTTGCATTTTATCAAAATGAAAACTAATCTATTTAAGTGCACCTCTTTAATACATCTCTTCAAATCTCTGACTTATGAAGCTAAGGGAAATGGAAGGAAAATAATTTCTAAAAGCTTATTTACATCATTAAAGCCACTTGTGTGGCCATACATTATGTTCTATGCCAACCTTTCCCCCCAAACTCTTTGGGAACTTTTTGGCTTTTGACCGATGAATGACTCAACTTCTTTTGTCTGAGACTCTAAATTTATAGCAAAAGATTGATCTGACTGCAGTGGTTATAAGACATCTGGAAGAAACGATATATTTCAGTTTGTGAAATATATGGAAATCTATGCTTACATTTAGAGTTCCATTCATTTGTTAACTGTACTTTTAATTGCAAAAACAGGGACCAACCACGTCTGTCAGCTTAAGTGAAAAAGTTGAAGAACCAAGAGTGTATAGATCACCAGACCTAAGGAGTGGCCTGGAAGCAGGGTGGGGAAAGTCCTGTGTTCTCCTGGAAATTCTACTCCCTTTTCATCTGAGTTTCTCCTATGTCCTTATTTTCTTCTTATCTCCCTCTGCAAACTGCTTTTTATTAGCCTGCCAGGCTCCTCTGTCCATGGAATTTTCCAGGCATGAATACTGGAGTGGGTAGCCATTTCCTTCTCCAGGGGATCTTCCCAACCCAGGGATTACACTGGGATCTCTCACATTGCAGGCAGATTCTTTACCATCTTAGCCACCAGGGAAGCCCTTTTATTTTCCAGCTACTTCTATCTAGATTGTGCAAAATGTGCAGCCAGTAGCTCCTGTGTGTATGTATCAAGGTCTGTCTCTCCCATTTACATATTCTCTGGGATGAGTCTTACCTGGCCCAGCCTGAAATCAGACCAAACCTTAGAACATTCACATCTGGCCAGAAGCTGGGGTCTAAGGATGGGATTTTGATTGGTCCAGTTTGGGTCAGGTGTTCCAGAGGAACCAGTTTTGGTGAGGAGTATCAGGTGTGCCAGGAGCCTTACCTGTGTAACCACGTGGATGGAGTGTCTGTATGTGTGAGGGAGAGAGAGACAGAGAGAGAGAGACAGAAGGATGAGGGATGTGATACTTAATTTTTACAAAGCTAAGACACAGAGAGATTAATTGAGGGGTATGCAACCACCAGAGAAGAGGGAATCTTTGACTTATAGGTGTCCGTTTTAACCTCCAAACATGATGCCCTACACACTGCATAATTTACTAGTACAGTGGTGGGTATTGACAAATGACAGAGGAGCCCCTGAGAATTTCCTAGGATCTCATGGGGGGGCCTCATCCACTTATCTTTCCCACTGAAGAACAAACTCCACTTCAGAGAAATCTAAAAAGTCTCCAGATTTTTAGTTGGGGTTTTGTTGTTTCAAAAAAATTTATTAAATTCATGAATAAAACAAACATTATTTGTCATAAGGGACCATTAGTTGTCCTTCCAAACTTCTCAAGCAAATAAAGAATTTCATGATTATGCTACATTTTAAGGAGGATTTAATCTCCATCACAGAAATGGGAAATGGAGTTTCAGGAATTCATTTTTGACCTGAGATCCAGAAAGAATAGACAGCCACAGCACCTCAATGAATACTGTTTTATTTTCTTTGCCAAGCATTGCCAAAGAATGGATCATTGTTGAAAACTGAAGGATAATGTTTATAGTAAAAGTTCTGGTTGCTGTTTCTTCACGGGGAAATTCCTGTGAGCATTTAAATGGGTCACAGACGAGAGGACCAAGACTTTGGACTGCTTGGCAGAGGGTCTACTCTGAATGAAACTTTCCTGTATTTCTATGTCTCTTTTGGTGAAAACCAGCCATTGTTTTCAACAAATAGGGTCTCCATTCCAGTATTCTCCAGAGAGTGTCCCTAACAAGGGATGCAATACTCAAGTGACTCCACAAAATCCTGGCAGAGTGTCTGTTTGTTCGGTTATATCCTTTCTAAATTATTGTTTTAATAAGTCATCTGCTGTGTTTTTTAGAACACACAACTAAATCCCTGTCAAGGTCTGAGAATGCAAGTTTTTTCACTGTCAGTGAGTAAATTGTTCAGGGGATTTTCACCATAAATTTTTCCCCATCAAATGGAACTTCTTTGGTCCTAACCATTCTCACAAATCTGAGCTTGTCCTGTTAGTTAGTCATAGGAAACATTTCTTGATAGCTTTCTTATTTAATTTGGTCCTTATATAGGGCTTCTCAGGTGATGCAGTCACCTGGGTGACATGGGTTCGTTCCCTGGGTCGGGAAGATCCCACTGGCAATCCCCTCCAGTATTCTTGCCTGGAGAATCCGCCTGGAAAAGCCAAATGATGGAGGATCCTGATGGGCTACAGTCCTTGGGGTTGCAAAGGTTGAACATGACTAAACACAGCACAGGAGCATGCGGGAGTTTATTTTTTATGTGAGTAAGTGGTGTGCTCTGAAACTTCCAGACCTTTTCCTCTTTAGAGTTGGTTAGAGCTGACTCACTCATCTGCTGTTTTTGTTAGTTTGTTGTTTTCGCTGTTCTTTAAAAAAATCTGCTGACAGGATATTTTGTAAGGAATCCATCCTTAAGCTGTTTCTTTGATGCTTTGTAACAAGTATTTGGGCAATGATGTTTAATTCTAGGAACAGCAGATGTTTGAGGATTGTCACTTTATCTTAGTTTCTCTTGCCTGTAAAATTGAACTAATGATACTTATTCCATTTTACAAGTGCTTTTAATTTCTTTGTTAACAGGAATGCTAATAATAGCAAACACTTGTATAGTCCTTACTTGTGCCAGGAATTCATCTAAGCACGCACAGATATCAACTTATTTAGCTCTTACATGAAATATGTATTATCATTATCCCCATTCTAGGCAGAGAGATAAATTGCTCATGGTTACACAGTCATGGGGCGATCTGAGATCTGAATGCGGAAAGCTCCTAGAATGCGCTGTGTTCCGTCTGAGCTGTGCGAGTCGCTTCAGTCCTGCCTGACTCTGTGTGACCCCGTGGACTGCAGCCCACCAGTCTCCTCCGTCCATGGGATTCCCCAGGCAAGAATACTGGAGTGGGTTGCCATGCCCTCCTCCAGGGGATCTTCCCGACCCAGGGATCAAACCCTCGTCTCTTACGTCTCCTGCATTGGCAGGCAGGTTCTTTACCACTAGCACCACCTGGGAAGCCCGAGAATGTGCTACTAACCTTAATAACGTTTGCCACCCTTTCTACCATATTGCCAAGCATTGCTGTCATTGCCATCAGTTATTAATTTACAGACATTTATTGAGCTTCATCTCAGAAACCACCAAAAATCAGACATGTATTTTCCCTTCAAGACAGCACTCTGTGCAGAAGATTGGGAAAATAGATAACTGTAAGTTTTATGGTAAAGACAGGAGCCTCTGGGAGGACTTTAGAAGTGGCACATAATCCAGCTTTGAGAGATCGTGTGAGCTCATCTATAAAAGAGGAACGTGATAATCCCTTCCTCAGAGAGTTGATGAGGGGATTCAGTGACTGGATGCATAAAAATGCCCTGACAGAACCACTCACGTTAAGTGAAAGCTATTCTTTTTATTAAACTCAATATTGGAAGCTGTGGAGTGGTGTGAGGAACTGGATTGTGGTTCTTTAAAGTGTGTTGGAGACGGAGCTGCAGGGACAAAAACCTGGAAACAAAAGATGGCATGGCCTGTTCAGGGTGCTGCAAATGACCCAGAAGGTAGAAACAAGGGCTGAAGGGACAAGGAGACTGGTGGGTCAGTCGAGGTGAGGTCGTGAAGGACCTGCTGGTCAGGCTGTAGACTTTGGGCTCATCCTGAAGACTTCTAAGCCAAGAGGTAGGTTTGTCAGTCTTGACACATAGAGAGACTGCTGACCACTCTTTGCAGAATATTAGGGCAGAAAGACCATTTGAAAAGTTATTAAATTAACCCAGGCCTAGCAATGATCTACCGCACAATTTCACTCATCTCACACACTAGCAAGAGAGTTCCAGAAAAACATCTACTTCTGCTGTATTGACTATGCCAAAGCCTTTGACTGTGTGGATCACAACAAACTGTGGAAAATTCTTAAAGAGATGAGAATAACAGACACCTTACCTACCTCCTGAGAAATCCATGTGCAGGTCAAGAAGCAACAGTTAGAACTGGACATGAAACAATGGACTGGTTCCAAATTGGGAAAGGAGTATTTCAAGGCTGTATCTTGTCACCCTAATTATTTAACTTCTATGCAGAGTCCATCATGCAAAATGCCGGGCTGGATGAAGCACAAGCTTGAATCAAGATTTCTGGGAGAAATATCAATAACCTCAGATATGCAGATGTCACCACCCTTATGGCAGAAAGCAAAGAGGAACTGAAGACCCTCTTGATGAAAGTGAAAGAGTAGAATAGAAAAGCTGGCTTAAAACTCCACGTTCAGGAAACTAAGATCATGGTATCCAGCCCCATTACTTCATGGCAAATAGATGGGGAAATAGTGGAAACAGTGAGAGACTATTTTCTTGGGCTCCAAAATCACTGCAGATGGTGACTGCAGCCATGAAATTAAAAGATGCTTGCTCCTTGAAAGAAAAGCTATGACTAACCTAGACAGTATATTAAAAAGCAGAGACATTACTTTGCCAACAAAGGTCTGTCTAGTCGAAGCTATGGTTTTTCCAGTAGTCATGTATGGATGTGAGAGTGGACTATAAAGAAAACTGAGCACTGAAGAATTGATGCTTTTGAACTGTGGTGTTGGAGAAGACTCTTGAGAGTCCCTTGAACTGCAAGGAGATCCAACCAGTCCATCCTAAAGGAGATCAGTCCTGAATATTCATTGGAAGGACGGATGCTGAAGCTGAAGCTCCAATACTTTGTGCACCTGATGTGAAGAACTGACTCATTGGAAAAGACCCTGATGCTGGGAAAGATTGAGGGCAGGACGAGAAGGGGACAACAGAGGATGAGATGGTTGGATGGCATCACTGACTCTATGGACATGAGTTTGAACAAGCTCTGGGAGTTGGTGATGGACAGGGAAGCCTGGCGTGCTGCAGTCCCTGGGGTTGCAAAGAGTCAGACACGACTGAGCAACTGAACTGAACTGAGGGATGATGGTAATTCAGTCTATAGGAAACATAGGGTAGTTGGAAAGAAGCAAATGGATTAAAGAGATACTAAAGAGATACTTGAAAGTCCTTGGCGATTGTTTCCATGTGAAGGTGGGAGAAGGGACAAGTCAAGGATGATATCCCAATTTTTGACCTGGACAACTGAGTGGACAGTGATCCTATTTCCTTGAACTCATAGCATGTAACCCATATCTAAGAGTGTAGGTTCTAGCAGCGTTGAGGAACATGAGAGATGGTAGAGTACACAGTGAAAGAGGTTGACCTATGAAAGAATCCACCATGGAGCCAGCACAATCAATACTAGGTGGCACAAATTTCTCAACATTTGTGCAGAGAGGCTCGTAATCAGACTATATTAGTACAGGGTTGTAGGGAAAAATGGTCCTCACCCTCAGATTTCTTTCGTTCTGAGAATACCTGCTGGCCCCTTAGCCTCCAGGGCCCACCCTGGCAGGAGGGGAGTGAACCTTGTTTCTCAAGGAGTTGGCCTGATGCTCTTTATGCCCCAATACATGATGCACCTGTGTTTTATGGAGCTCTGCTATTCTAGGGAGTTTTAAAATCACAGCCTGTTATATCAGGACGGACTTCAGATGCCATCTAGTTCGGCCATTCGCGGAGCATATTTCACAAGTAGATGTGATAATACTGAATTATGTGTAATGTAAGGACACCATTTCTGACTCACATCATTTTTGCTTCCAGCTCCAAGTAAGATTGTTTTCACCCTAGTTTTTGTGTCAATAAGAATATAACTCTCCGCAGCCACACTACCCTCCTGTTTCTGTATCTTGTTACTGCCATTAGATTTCAGCATTTTTTTTCAGTGGCAACAAACTGATAAGGATATTATTTGTGTGTGTTTTACATATACATGTGTTGTTTTACATATATGTGTGTGTGTGTTTTGCATATAAATGTGTGTATATATATATGATATGTGTGTTTTAGAAATATGTGTGTATATATTATATGTTTTACATATATGTGTGTATATATATTATGTGGGGCTATGTGTGTGTTTTACATATATACGTGTATATATATATTATATGTTAATATGTTCCTGTGTGTGTGTTAGTTGCTCAGTCGTGTCTGACTCTTTGTGACCCCATGGACTGTAGCCTGCCCAGCTCCTCTGTCCACAGGGATTCTCCAGGCAAGAAGACTGGAGTGGGTTGCCATTTTCTTCTCCCAGGGATCTTCCCAACCCAGGGACTGAACCCTAGTCTCCTGCATTACAGACAGATTCTTTACCATCTGAGCCACCAGGGAAGCCATATATTAATATATGTATCATATTTCCATGGTTTATGATGGGAAACTCCTGCTTAAGTTTGACATTTCATGTACCCCCTGTGGATTCCATTAGAGTTGTTTTTTTTCCTAGAATAGGAAAGGACCCCAGCATTCTCTGAACTGGCCCCTAACTGGCTCATAACCTGCGGGGAGGCATATCTGCTGCCTAGAATCAAGCTGGAGGAAGTTTCTGTCTTTTTTAAAATGAAGTGCTATGTTCGTATCAAGGGAGTTTTATGATAAATAATTGATAAAGTAAGTGTTTTTCTTTCAGTGATAGAATTTTTTTTAAGACTGCAGGGCTTTTAATTTGCTAAAGAGATCAGCCTTAATTGTATTATTTGCTGATAAGATTTACTAACCCCTTTGTGTCTCAGTTCCCACACCTATGAAATGAAGCAGTTAGCACAGAAATGATTGCTTATTTTGAGACTTGTGGTTTTAAGATTTTGTTCTAATTTTCTAAATAAAGTCCCAAATCAGCGGTTATGGTTGATTGTAAATGAAATAGTCTTATTCTTTCCTGGGACACAATGTGTCCACAATATGTGGAAAAAAATAATAGTTTTGGACTTTAGAAATTTAAATTTAGTTGTCTGATCACCTTTACAAGATCTCTGAGTATTTTACAAATATGAACATTTTTCTATGAAGTCAGAAGATATGTCAAGGATTTATATTGCAAAACTATTTTAATATTTGATAAAGAAACATATGCTCAGCGAAATTGTAGAATGGATTTTTAAGTGAAAAAATAAGAAATGGTGCTCATAAGACCCACATATATTAAATAACAAATTAATTCAGTTTATAATTTGTGATAATGTTGCTAGGAGAGTAGCTAAGAGAATGCTACAGACAGTATGTATATGTGGATGTCAGGAAGACCTTTGATAATTGGACATTGTATTCTGATCATCAAGAGGAACTGTGGGCAGGATTATAGAATAGTCAGGAGATTTCACCAGTAACTGAACGTTTCACCTGAGCCTTGGTGATTAGGTACAGGCTTGATATCAACCTAGCAAGAATCTCAGGATTGCCAGAGGACTCTGTGCTTGGTCTGTATTTCCCCAGCAAAGTAACAACGACTTAGAGAAGATGGAAAAAGACATTACTTGCAGACGTCAAGATATGCAGGTAGCCAAAAGAAGAATTGCTAATATGGTTAGGTAGGAGGTTCCAGACTCATACAGCTATCAACAGAATAGATCTGCCAAAGCGAACAAGAACAGCACTTTATAAGAACAGATGTAGTCATTAGGTTTAAACGAAACACACACACGCTGCAGTTATACAACCAAAGAGATTAGGAACATCTTAAAACAACATGTGTGGGGGTTAGGGGGGAAAGAGGAAGAAAGGGTTTTTATGGACCAGAAGTGCAGTTGTGTCGAGGACATCATGTTGTGTAATTGTCCCAAACGGGAGTGTAGTCATAGACGTGTTCATTGATTGTGAAGGATCTAGACTTAGGAAATTGTCCTGTATTCTGTGGACACAAGGACATCCACAGTGACACCACAAAGCCAGATCTGGAGCTCACATTTTGAGATGAATATTGTCAGTGTAGTCAGCACCTTCTGGAGGGTGACTGGGGTTTGGAAGGATCCAGAACAGATGAAGGAATTGGAATTGTCACCAAAGAAGATAAGAAATGAGGACACAACAATTATTTTAAAACATTTTATAAGTTGTTACCTGGAAAAGAAATTATAGTTTAGAAGTTTGAAAGTTAAGATAGGATCAAGGGGTAGAAATTATAGAAGGAATATTTTAACTCATTATCAGATGAATTTTCTAAAAATGAGAGCTGTTCTCCAGGGGAGCCAAGCTGCCGAGTGATATGAGGGAGCTTCCTCTTGCTGGAGGTGCTGGGTAACTGAGAGATGACTCTTCGTGTGTGGTGCTATCCAGGGATTCTTACACAGTGTGGAAGGATGGATGGACAAACTGTACGAAGGCTTGTGAGTCTCAGAGTCTATGACTCTATAAAAAAATGTTTTATTAGATTTATTGATAACATTTTTGTGCAAGTATGGGAAGATGACTTGATCTTATTTGAGCTGGGTGCAAGCATTAAATACTTTAGTTGGGTTGGATGTATATCATCCGCATAAAGCAAAAACAATCTTGCCAAAGGCCCCATGCAGTGCATCAGCTCTGGCTAGGCTAACTAGAATTGCCAAGAGGATTCATAATAAAATCTCTCTATGGTAAAAACTAGGGACTGTGAAATTGAGGTTCCAGGCTATAGGGACATCATTCTTGTTCATCTTTCTTCTCATTTGCTATTGGCTCCTACCTGGTGACCTAAGAGTCAAATTCTGCACATATAGTATAAAAACATCTGCGTGATATGCTTGTACTTGAACAAATGTCTCCATGTATCTTAGACAGTGAAATGAGAATGTTAGTTGCTCAGTCGTGTCTGATTCTGTGACTCTGTGGACCGTAGCCCGCCAGGCTCCTTCCTCTGTCCATGGAATTCTCCAGGCAAGAATACTGGAGTAGGTTGCCATTTCCTCCCTTAGGGGATTTTAATTCACTCATTTGATCACTGTCTCATTAATAAATATTAAGTGCCTGCTTTATGTCAGGCACTCTGCTAAGAACTGGGACTGCAAAAGTAAATTGGCTGAGTGTAGTCGTCATCCCTTGAGGTATGTATGGTCTAGTAGAGAAAACAGGCAAGAAGGTGAAAAATATCTGCAGCATCACTAGTACTGTAATAGAGATGTGCTAAATGGATAGGGCTCTGCAGGCTACTTCTGCCCCTCAGGTCTTCTCACTTAGTTATTCCTATGTTCTAAAAGGCTGTTAAAAAACATAATGAAAAAATTAAAGACTAAATATCTTGATAAAAGTCATTATCCCAGTGGGATGACTTAGGAAATAACAACAAATTTTTGCATCTCAAGTAACTGGTTTCTTAGTATTTCCCCACCTCTTCCCACTCTGGAGTCTGATTCTGAGCATCTTTAAACCTGGAGAGCAGGGTCAGCCGCAAGAATGGCTAACACATCATGTCTAACTCAGTGCTGAGCATTGATCTGGATACTTTATGTATGATCAGTCATGTAGCCCTTAAGCAACCCCAGGAGGTGGGCATCCTTGTTATCTCCATGTTATAGATGAGGTATAACTGAGGTACAGGTAGGTTAAACAGGTAAAATAAAAATAGCCCAAGGGTACCCCAAAGCAAGTGTAGATTAGGGGTTTGAACCCAGTAGTTTGGCCTTAGTAGACAAGCTATTATAATTCCATGCCATGTTGCTCCTCTGACCAATGCTGTTGTATTAATAGGTTTTTCAAATATCAGATCACAAAAGGTTTTCCTGGAGAAAGAATAAGAGATGCTGATCATGATGATGACTTTGTGCTCCATGCTGTACTGAAGAAACTTTAGTCCGTTCTTCCAGTTGGGCCTTACCAACCCCACAAGGGGAATTTTATTGTCTATTTTGCAAATGAAAAAACAAAGTTCAGCAAGTTTAAGAAAATTACTCATTTACCTAACTAGTAAATCCTTCAGTATATGAATATCGTTAGGTAAAAAGATCAAATTAGTCATTGTACCCAGTAATAAACACACATGTGCTTCAGGAAAATGTTGGGTTGGTCAGAAAAGTTCATTTGGGTTTTTCCATATCTTCTAGAACCCAAACAAACTTTTTGGCCAACCAAATAAAAAGGTATATGTTGAAAGAGGAAGTGTTTAATATTTTCCAGTGGGTGGGGGCTAAAGGATAAGAAGATAAGCTTTCTGTTATTTGAGTATCACGATGTCTTTAGTTCCACAGTTTGAGTGAGACAGTATGTCAGACTTTATTTATTTGCCCTTTATTGAACTTAGGGTGTGTGATGTACCCAGTATCCTGTACCAGGGTAGATAGATAGTCTCTAGTTCAAAGACAGACTCCTTAAACTTTGAATGACCTTTCTCAGCATCACATCAATGTGATTTGACTGTTTCTTCTTCCCTGATTAACAATTTACAAGTTATTTATTGTTGTTTATGTATTTGACTTACTAATCTTATTTGATTACTAGAATAGTAAAGCTAATGTTTTGAACAGAGGGTTCTTTCAAACTATGATGTAATGTGACTTAAATGTGTTTGGTTAACCCAAATATAGCTTCCCTGGTGGCTCAGATGGTCAAGAATCCACCTGCAAAGCAGGAGAACTGGTTGGGAAGATCCCCTGGAGGAGGGCATGGCAACCCACTCCAGTATTCTTGCCTGGAGAATCCCCATGGACAGGAGCCTGACAGGCTACAGTCCATGGAGTTGCAAAGAATTGGACACGACTGAGCAGCTAAGCACACAACCCAAATGTGGAAACACATGGACTACAAGATAAGCCTCAGACTCCTCTGCTCTAGATTATAATAAATCATCTCAAATGAGAAGAGGAGTCCTTGGCCTCCCAGGTGCCTATGATAACATGGCTTATAACATGGGAGAAGAATGCACTGGGAGCTTTACCATTTTGCTGCTATTATTGCACCAAGGGACAGTGCCTCATCTCAAAGGTGTTTGGTATATTTACATGTCATATGTGTGGTCAGTGGGTTAGGAGCATTTCAGCTTTCCTTTCCTGCTTCCTTGAAAATAGTAACTACTAAACATCCAGTCCCCACCCCCCATCAGGTGTCAGGAATCCAAGGTGAATATGGCAGCATGTCTGCCCTTCAGGTGCTCTCAATCCAGCTGGCCAGATGAAGGGATAATCCACTAACAGTGTCTGATTCGATGATACATATGTGGAGAGCCTATGGGAACATGGGATGTGGATCATTTGACCCAGCCTGGGAGGAGTGTCTGGGGAGAGCTGCACACAGGAGGAAAAAAAAGAATCAGCTTTGAAAGAGTAAGAAGAACCCAAGGCTATAAAGTTAGCACACAGAAGAATGTGAATGAAGCATGGCGCCAAAAGTGATTTCCCTCCTTCCTGCCTCCCTCTGGCCTACCCTCTGTCTGGATTGTGTGTGTGTGTGTGTGTGTGTGTGTGTGTGTGTGTGTGTGTGTGTGTGTGTGTTTGTAATTAACTAGAATGCCATCATATTTATTTGGGTTGAGAAAATAAAATTACCAAGACATTTGGATACTCAGTTCAGTTCAATTCAGTCGCTCAGTCGTGTCCGACTCTTTGCGACCCCGTGAATCGCCGCACAACAGGCCTCCCTGTCCATCACCAACTCCCGGAGTTTACTCAAACTCATGCCCATTGAGTCGGTGATGCCGTCCAGCCATCTCATCCTCTGTCATCCCCTTCTCCTCCTGCCCCCCAATCCCTCCTGGCATCAGGGTCTTTTCCAATGAGTCAACTCTTCGCACGAGGTGGCCAAAGTATTGGAGTTTCAGCTTCAGCATCAGTCCTTCCAATGAACACCCAGAACGGATCTCCTTTAGGCTGGACTGGTTGGATCTCCTTGCAGTCCAAGGGACTCTCAAGAGTCTTCTCCAACACCACAGTTCAAAAGCATCAATTTTTCGACACTCAGCTTTCTTCACTGTCCAGCTCTCACATCCATACATGACCACTGGAAAAAACCATAACCTTGACTAGATGGACCTTTGTTGGCAAAGTAATGTCTCTGCTTTTGAATATACTATCTGGGTTGGTCATAACTTTCCTTCCAAGGAGTAAGCGTCTTTTAATTCCATGGCTGAAATCACCATCTGCAGTGATTTTGGAGCCCCAAAAAAATAAAGTCTGACACTGCTTCCACTGTTTCCCCATCTATTTCCCATGAAGTGATGGGACCAGATGCCATGATGTTAGTTTTCTGAATGTTAAGCTTTAAGCCAGCTTTTTCACTCTCCTCTTTCACTTTCATCAAGAGGCGTTTTAGTTCCTCTTCACTTTCTGCCATAAGGGTGGTGTCATCTGCATATCTCAGGTTATTGATATTTCTCCTGGCAATCTTGGTTCCAGCTTGTGCTTCTTCTAGCCCAGCATTTCTCATGATGTACTCTGCATATAAGGTAAATAAGCAGGGTGACAATATACAGCCTTGACGTACTCCTTTTCCTATTTGGAACCAGTCTGTTGGTCCATGTCCAGTTCTAACTGTTGCTTCCTGACCTGCATATAGGTTTCTCAAGAGCTGGGTCAGGTGGTCTGATATTCCCATCTCTTTCAGAATTTTCCACAGTTTATTGTGATCCACACAGTCAAAGGCTTTGGCATAGTCAATAAAGCAGAAATAGATGTTTTTCTGGAACTCTCTTGCTTTTTCAATGATCCTGTGGATGTTGGCAATTTGATTTCTGGTCCCTCTGCCTTTTTTAAAACCAGTTTGAACATTTGGAAGTTCGCAGTTCACGTATTGCTGAAGCCTTGCTTGGAGAATTTTGAGCATTACTTTACTAGCATGTGAGATGAGTGCAATTGTGCGGTAGTTTGTGCATTCTTTGGCATTGCCTTTCTTAGGGATTGGAATGAAAACTGACCTTTTCCAGTCCTGTGGCCACTGCTGAGTTTTCCAAATTTGCTGGCATATTGAGTGCAGCACTTTCACAGCATCATCTTTGAGGATTTGAAACAGCTCAACTGGAATTCCATCACATCCACTAGCTTTATTCGTAGTGATGCTTTCTAAGGCCCACCTGACTTCACATTCCAGAATGTCTGGCTCTAGGTGAGTGATCACACCATCAGTACCTGGCAAATCCAGTTACCATCAGAGGTTGCTTTTTGCACAGAATCAGAACAAAAGCGATATCCCAGCCATGAAAAAGGCTGACGTTGACCAAGAACTTTCTCCCTTGAAATTGTATTTGGTCATTCTAGACCTCCCTGGCTCTGATGACATTCTTTCTTCTGAGATGTTATTGCCTTCAGTCAGATTTCAGGAAAGGTGTTGCAGGTCTGGGGACTATAACATCTCTTTAGGACTCAACTGAAAGAACAACCTCTTTCCTCTCGTTTCCAGGTTCTTACAGAATGTTTTATTGTCATCTCCTTGTACCTCTTGCAGTGTCCATTGTTCCTTTCACTCTTATCTGTTACAGGTATTCTATTTATGTCCTCCAACCTTACTTTGCTTTCTTCTCCTTTCATCCTCACTGTATACTTAACTACATACTCCCTCATATTCCTTCTGTCAGGCTTTGGAAGTTTGTTCAATGCAAACCAAGAACGTATTTCCAAATTATGTTTTTTTTTCCTTCTCTTTTTCTGATTACATAGTATGTTCACTAGGGTATTAACCAGATTGTGCTTTACCAGTAATTTTCTTTTTCTTAAATATGAACCTGACTGAAAATGGCTTTTGTAAGTTCCTGTAAGCCTATACAGTTCACTGTTATCAAACTACGTATCACCGGCATCTACAGAGTATATTCGAATTGAAGATTTTTCCTTTCCTGTGGGAAGATCCCTAAGTGGGATGTAAGCAGATTTGGTCATCAAACTTTAAGACGTGGGTTTGTCCAGCACTTTGCACATTTACCCTGAGCATGAGACTCCCTTGGGACATTGGTTAAACATTCAGATTCTGTCAAATTGGGATAATTTGCAATCAGTAAATGAGTTAACCAACCAGTCAACAAATAAACAAGATAATTGCAGAGAGTGACACAAGGAAATCCAACAGAATAATATTTGAGGAAATGACTGGGCTGGGTGCTACTTTATATGGCACAAAGGAAGAGCTCTCCAAAGGGTTCACTTGGAGCTGAACTCTGAGAAGGAGCCAGTGAAATCAGGAACTGGGAAAGAGCTTATATGTCTCACTTTACTTAGCTATAAAGTGGTTAGCACTATTGTTGGCATCTCTTGTGGCTCAGTGATTTTTTGTTAGATAATGCATGCAGTCCTGAAATAGCAGTGCTTATACCCAGATTCTGAACAATGGAATCAAATAAATGCTGTTTAAGTCTGCAGGGATCTCTAAGTCAGGTTTAGAACATTTAGAACCTGAATGTTTAACAAATGTCCCGAGGGAATCTCATGCTCAGGGTAAATGTGCAAAGTGCTGGACAAACCTGGGTCTTAAAGTTTGATGACCAAATCTGCTTACATCCCACTTAGGGATCTTCCCACAGAAAAGGAAAAACCTTCTATTTGAATATACTGTGTAGTCTCCTATGATATGTAGTTTGATAATGGTGAACTGTATAGGCTTACAGGAACTTAATGTGGGGTTATTATTACAAGTAGGATACAAGCAGAATTCCTGAAGAAGTAGAGAAAATGAAGAAAAGTGGATAAAGGAGAGCATCTGGGATGAATAGGACATGGTTTCGGGGGTGGGGGAGCAGCCAAGGAGTTGAGGGAAAAAAGGAAATAAACGAGAAAAGAAGGCTATCTTTGCACCCCTGGCATCACTGCACTGCTGTCCACCAGGGAAGCTCCTAAAGAAAATTAGAAAAGAAGGCCATCCTTCGCACTTCTGGCATCACTATACTGCTAGTTAATAGGCTGATCAGTAATTATGGCCATCTTCTTGGGATTTGAGCAGCATGCTTTGACTAGCATAGCATTGTTTTCTATTTTGCAAAGTAAAATTAAAAAAAACCTTTGGAAAACAAAGATGGTGTCACATTATGGTGGTGGTTTAGTCACTAAAGCAAATTATGAAAAATACCAATTCCAGCTAGCTTAGGACAAGTTAGATTTGATCAGAAGTAGTAGGTAGAAAATATTTCGACAGAATCTGAATGGCACTCAAATTCATATATCTGCCAAGTTAAAACTATAGATGTTTGTCGCTTGGATTTATTTTTACCTGCTTGGTCACAGAAAGCATAGCAAATGCAAAATGAGTTATTGGAGAAGCTAGCTACTTAAGAACTAGCAGGGTGTATTTACAGCAGACTCCCTCCACATCAGTGTGTGGCGAAGGAAGCTGTAGGTGAAACACAGAATTATCCAATGTAAGAACCAGAAGGAAACCTCCAGGTCTTTCTAGTCCAGCTCCTTGAATATACAGAGGAAGAACCTTGAGGGGGAGAGACATAGAATGACCTTTTTCAAAGCATACTCCAGTCCAGGGCCTGGATTTGAATCAAGATCCCTTACTTCTTCGTTTAACAAGCTTCTATTAAGTACCTATTGTGTGTACCATGCATCGCAAAGCACTGGGTATCACAAGCTGAAGAAGATACAAACAGGATATCCCCTGAGGATGTCATTCTAGCAGGGCAGCCAAAATAGGACAGTGTAATAAAGTGTGTGTGTGTGTGTATGCACGCAGGTGTGAGTGTACAATAGCAACTGAAGCTCTCTACCAGATGTGTTTATAAACTGAGAAAGCTCAGCAGGGGAAGTATCTGACCCCATCCGGGCAGTCAGAATGAACATTTTTGGAGTGTTTTCTGTGTTAGACACTCTCTGCCCATTATCTCGTTAAATCTCACAAAAATCCTGTCCCCGCCCCGGTCAGTATCTTTCATGCTCATTCCATAGCTAAGAAGTGCAGGGAGGCTCAGGAAAATGAACTGACATCCCTGTGGGCATAAACCAGGATTTCAGCTCTGGGACTGCTTGATCTTAAGCCCTTTTTACTGTAATAGGGGTAAGTAGACTCCTCTCAAGGGCAAATTCCAGCTGATTGCTAGAGGCTGAGCCCTATGCTGAGAAGGAGTCCAGGCAGTATCCAGGTTCAGAAGCACATGGTGTGATGGGTTAATGATGGCGGCCATTGGGCTTCCCAGATGGTGCTAGTGGTAAAGAACCCACCTCCCAGTGCAGAAGACATAAGAAATGGGAGTTTGATCCCTCGGTTATGAAGATCCCCTGGAGGAGGCCATGGCAACCCACTCCAGTATTCTTTGCTAGAGGATTCCATTGACAGAGGAGCTTGGTGGGCTACAGTCCATAGGGTCGCAAAGAGTCTGGACATGACTGTAGTGACTTAGCCCTCATGGGTGTGGAATGGAAAGGGTAGTCCTGAGTCAGGACTTGGTACTTCCTGAGATATACCGTGCTTTCACTGTTCCAGGCCCAACTCTGAGTCACATCTTCCAGCTCCTACCACGTCCTGTCCCCTTCCTCTGAGCTCAGGATAGTATTTTGTGCCATTGAGGTGTCTAGAATCTTGTCTCCTAATCAGGTCAGCTACCCTGTACGGTGTCCCATGCTACCCTGTACGGTGTCCCATGCTGTTTGTGTGTGTGTGTGTGTGTGTGTGTGTATGTGTGTGTGCATGCACTCAGTATGGCCAGCTCTTTGCAACCCCATGGACTGTAGCCCACCAGGCTCCTCTGTCCTTGTAATTTTCCAGGCAAGAATACTGGAGCAGGTTGCCATTTCCTCCTCCAAGGAATCTTCTCAAACCAGGGATCAAACTCATGTCTCTTGTATCTCCTGCATTGGCAGTAACTCTTTCCAAAATTTTCAGCCCCACCAAAGATATCCCTTTTGCAGTGCCCCACAACCTCGCTGTGTGCTAATGGCAGCTTCTGTGTTATATAAATTATTACATGCCCACAGTTTTGTATGTTTGTATGTATAGGTGTAATGGCAGGCCTTCCTAATTCAAAGGCGTGACTGCACCAGAAAGAAGTTCAGATCCTGGGGCAGGCTAGCTGGGATGTGTCAGGGTTTAAGATTACACCAGGCAAACAGCTGCTGGCAGTACACACACTTGACCTCACACCTTTTCTTAGATGCTGGGGAGCCCTTGTTATAGTAGTTACCGAGGTGCTGAGGTATGCAGGCCCCTGCATATAATGCTTAAAGAGGAATCTGTAGGTGGAGATGGTGTTCTCTTACTGTTGCAGTTTATAATTTCCAGCTGTCTCTCTGAGTTAGACACTAGAATTAGGTTTAGGCTGTGGTTCTAGCTGGTATGCCTCTGCTTTAAATTTTATCTCCTAACCCCTTGGCACCAAAGAATTTCAATTTTCCAAAGCTGGCCACAAATTTGAAACAAGTGTCTAAAACCAGTTGTTAGAGTCAAAAGACCCAGTAGTAGTAACAATGGTGTTAAATGAATCATTTGTGGAATGCTCAACTGCTCATCATCTGTTTGAAGTGTCTCCGTGCTTTCTTGTTTTCTGCAGTAAAAATAAGTCAGGTTTACTAAAGGTATATATTTTCATTCCTTTCACATATGTGACAATCTATTTTCTGAATTATTGGAGTTCTAAAACACTGTGGGTAAACGAGTATGAATTTGAATGCAAACCATATCTGGAGGTGTTACTTTTAAATTATTAAATAAATTCCTTAGTGTCATAAGAGCATTTTCATTTGAATATCCCATTAACATGTAACTTACGCATTGTGATACTTCTAACCAAGAACATCTATTTATTTAAAATTTTTTACTTTTAAAATTCTTCTCAAATAAGAAGAGAGCTTCCTGTGGATGAGGCTCCCAACCTGATTTTTATGTAGAGTTGTAATTTTCTATTTTAGTAAATCAGGCAGTCCTGTGGCTTAGTAGGTTAGCATTATTGCTAGTACTCTTCTGTTTTTTTTCCTGGACTAAAAACAAAGAATAACAGAGTGAACATATCTAAAATATATCCTCTTATTTGATGAAATGAGTAGCCCATGTGCCAAAGTGAAACTATTCTGTGTGAGTGATTTATTGTTATGGATGCTTTATTTGTGTGCTACTCACATGTGAAGATTTCTTTTTAACTGTATGTGTGAATTTTTAAACAGATGAAAATATGGCTGACTAGACAGAATAGAAAACTCTGAGTATTAAAGAACAAGATTAAAAAAAACTTGAGGGAAGTCTGAATCCTCTACATATCTTGTCTGTCACCCAGACCCCAAGAACTATCTTCAGTACATTCCAGTGAGGGGCCTTTCTCCCAGATGGACTGGTATTCTTTCCTATAATGTGTATCTCTTCTTTCCTGTAATGCAGTGATGAGGTATTAACCAGAGTATTGTTTGAGATATTTTGAAACCTTCCAAATAAGGTAGGTGGTGGTTGTAGATTATTTCAAGATAATATTGACTAGAGAATTGGAAAGATCTTTGATTTCACTTGCCACCAATACTTTCAGTTGTAATTTTATTTTCAAAAATGTTAAACATTCCCTAATTTGATGTTTCTGATTACCTTAAATTGCAGTCATTAGATATCATTTCAGTATGTAATTGAATATTCTAGTATCTGATTGACTATACTTTAGAAAGTTACATGAAACTCATGATACTAGTTTTTTAGTATAGCACTGAAACTAGTTGAATTACTGGAGGAAGGCTCATTTGTAGTCTAATTGGACTGTTAGTGACTCTCTTATTAAACAGGTACTGAAAGAAAAGAGAACATCATTAAAATAAAAAAATAATTGCGGAGCTTCCCTGGTGATCCAGTGGCTCGGAATCTTCCTTCCAGTGCCGGGGACATAGGTTTGATTCCTGGTCAGGGAACTAAGGTCTCACATGCCAGCAGGGTAAGCCTGCAAGCTGATGAAGACCCAGAGCAGCCATAAAAAATAAACAAATGCTTCTCATCAACATAACTGACCTGTCATGTGGCACTAGAAGTAGGTTATATTCGTTATCCAAATGTAATCACCTGGAAGCCATTCACTCTTAGTAGCTGGCACATGGCATGCAGTTGCCTAGTGAGTATTTATTAATGAAAGAACATACAGCTTCAATTCCACCTACTGCTGATGACTCCCAAGTCAACATTAAAATTGGGAGTGCTCATTATTCTGACCCATGTTTCTGGCTGCTTTCTTCTCCTCTATACCTGGAGGAGCCACAGATAGTCCAAGTTCCCAACACCTAAAACTGAACCACCATCTCTTCCTTCTAAACCCGTCCTTCCTCTCTCTCCCTCTTGGTTATCAGAATCACATGCTGCCCAAGCACCCTAGATTCTTTCCTTTCCCTCACTTCCTAGATCTAGTTATTTATACATCAAATCTTACAGGTTTTTCTTCTTACCACCTCCTAACCTGGTTACATCTCTCCATCTCCATCACCAATGTTTTTTCAAATCCTTAAACTTTTCACCTGAATTTCAGCTGGTCTTCAGGGGTGTCTCCCTGCCAAATCAGTGGTTCTTATACTTTACAATACTAAAGCATTTCCCAGGGAGCTGTTTAAAACTGGAAATGCCCAGATCATACCTTCATCAGGTTCTCATTTGGTAGGTATGAGAGGGACCCAGAAATCTGAATTTCAAGCCAGCAGCCCAGGTGATTCTGATGTGTAGCACTATTCCATCCTGAGCACTCAGATACAGCTTTGCTCTAAAATATAAGACTTATCCACGCTACTGATTAAAAATATTTGAAGAACTACCATTCTACAGCAGTGGTTTTCAAGCTGTGGTCATTGAGGTTTCCAGGGGTTTCTCAAGGGTTCCTCAATGTGTGTATGTGTAAGGCATGGTGGTGGGGGACACACTATATGGTGAAGGGTAAATTCTCTATGAAGATCCTTATTCAACTACCCCCACCCCATCTCTTTCTTTAGTCACAACAGCTCTCATTTTGAAGTTTAACAAGAGATTTCCTTTGGGAAGTAACCCTCTACGTTTTAAAAAAATAATGAAGTAGATTTCAATTTAAAAAAAAATCAGAACCTCACAGTGAGAAATAATGTACATTCTCTATCAGGACTCAAAACATACACATATTTTTCTGTGTAACTGAAACAAGTTTCATGAGACATACCCTTACTATATTTGATATGTCCTGAAGTTTTTCTGTTCTATTTTTTAGAAAATTGCTGGTTTCAGCCTATTAAATGATTTCACAAGCCATGGATGAGTTGCAACTGAGCCAGAAAAACCTCAGCTCTAACCTTTCTCAATAGGTTTTCTTTATGAACCGTGGAACATGGAAATATTTTCTTAATCCTCCCATGATGGTCTATGACTCATACCATTCTAGGTGCTTGGAAGAGAGGTTAATTCAGTGTTAATACAGTGCATACCTGAGGGCATTCAGACTTAATTCTCCTGATGAACTCCTGATTGAAAAATGCTTATGGGATGTGATTTACACAATAAATCCAAACTCTTGAGAACTTCCCACAGGGCCCTTCCAGGTCTTACCCAAGTTCACCTCTCAGACTTCATCTTACTTCCCTAGTCACCTTCCTGGGTTAAAACCATCCAAACCTGTTTGGAATTCCCCAAGTGTATCACACTATTCCTCACCCCTGCACAGTCATTCTTGACCTTCAGTACTCTGCTCAGCTGAGTGTCATTTCACCTGACACCTTCCTTGACAGTGGTTAGAACCATCCCATCCTGGTTCCCTGCCTGTCAGTGCCTGAAGGGCAGGGCATTATACTGCTTGCATCAGAAATGCTAGCGCTTATTCATTACCTGGCCCTGTGGTTGTTAATAAACTTCAGTTACATTCAATGGACATGTCTTCTCTGTTACGTGAATGTGGGGCTCTATACTTCACTCTGAGAACACAGACAGGTATGAGGCACAGCCTGCATGTTTAGGAAGTTTATAATGGACCTGAGCAATGGGATTTATGTATTAAAAACTACTTCAGTATAGCACAATGCTCAAGAATTTGCATGGAGGAATCAGGCTGGGGTTCAAATTCTGACTCTTCTATTCATTGGCTTCTGACCTAACTGTTGAGCCATTCTGAAGTTCAGATTCATCAAGTATGAGGCTGAAAATAAGAGTAGCAACCTCACAGGGCCATGAGATTTAAATAATGGGTGTACATAAAGCTTTAAGCACACTGCTTGGCCCAGAGGTCTTGGGAGATGTTAGAGTGGAACAAAGCAGGTGATACGCCCAGTGCCATGTGGATGTTGTAGGTGGGAAGTGTCACAGAAATTGAGAGAAGAGAATGGTCACTGTGGGTTGGACAAATGGGAAAGGTCCAGTGGAGGAGGCAGAATAGGAGCTAAGCTTGCAATGAAAAGTAGACTTTAGATTAGGAGCCAGGAAGGCATTCTTGGCAGGGTGAACCAGAGAGCTAAGGCCAGCGGAAGATGGTGTATGCCTTGCCTGTAGACTAGTTTCCCTGTTTTTATACATTTCATTTATGCATAAGATCTGTTCAAACATTTTTCCAAATAGAAGCTGAAGGTATTGATCTAAAGGTGACTTTTTTTTTATTTTAAAGAATTCTGCCCCCTTTCTGTTTTCCATGTCTTTTGGCCAAATCTATATAGAGTCTACAATTTTGCTGACAAGGTCAGCTTGATGAAACCATATTGGTCAGCATACAGAAGTGATTTGTGAAACTGGTCATGCATTGTAATCACCCAGGAAACTTTTTCTACAGATTTCCCCGTCCTACCACAGACAGTCTGGCCGTTGGGTCTGATATAGGACTAGAGGATATGCATTAGTAAAAAGCTCCCTTGGGAATTTGATGGACAACCAGCTTTGGGAATTGCTATCTTGGAGAATTTGTCTTAATCAGTTTTTAGCCATACTGTCTGATAATGGTGTCTGGGAAACCAACAAGTTGAATTTCTTTGGATTGCGTGGGGAGTTGAAACTCATAGTTTGTAGATAGCAGTTTTCTACTTGGAAAACAGTTCAGAAGCCACTTAACCCTCTGTCTGCCTCATTTGGGGAAAATCCCTTCCCTTTGTACATCTCAGGACGATCTGGACAAAGAAAATACTCAGGCCAAGGGAGGCTCTCTGTCTGCTGGACAACAAATTCCTTGACAAAATAGCTTTCTTTTCTTTTTAAAAAAATTTATGTTCAAATTCTGCTTTTTGATACTTTTCCATTTGGTTCAGGGTGACCTTCAAGGTAAGTTGTGCTTCTTTTTATGTAATGACCCTTTAGGTATTTGGGGGCAGTTAACATAATCTTGTTTTCTTTTCCCTTTTCTTCTCCAAGAAAAATGTACCTGATTTCTTCCATTTCCCAGATAGATACCTTTAGATCTGCTCCTATTTGTTAATGCCTAAGCTAAGGGGGAAAAAATGCGGTCTTGACATATGTCTCTTGGTAAGCCTTGCTTATTCCTAGCTGTTTTTCCTGAGCATTGAGTTTAAATACTCAAAAAAGATTCATCTTAGTTTTTTCTTCTAGAATTTATTGGAAATTCATAAGGGGCTGACTGATATATATTTGCTAGGATGCACCATCTGGCCGTCTTTTAAGAACTGGGACAGTTGCCCATTTGTATGTTTCTGCCATCTCCCACGTTCTTCAAGAATTATCCAAGAGGACAGATTCCCAAGGCCAGAACCATTCCTGGCATTTTCTTCTCCTTTTAAATATTTTTTGGGGACCTCATATCTGCTGCTGCTGACACACAGTAAAAAACCCCTAACAAATGAACTGTTAAGATAAGCTGTGCCTCCACACTGGTATGTTTAGAAGGAGAGCCTGGCCGCTGGGTGGAGGAGTCACGGAGCTGTGGTTTCCCAGGGTCCCTGCTTGGAGTGTAATCGTCACCTCAGATGGCACCACTGAAGCGCCATCTCTGGTTCAGCAGCCCAGTGTGTTTGGGCTGTTCTGTCAGAGCCTTGCCTTTTGTTGTTCTTGGAAACAGTGTAATAAAAAGGTCAGCAGATTTTTTTTTTCTCTTCATACCCCAATGGCCAGCCTATAATTTTGCTGAAATTCTTTCTCCTTTCCTCCCTCCCCTTCCCCTTCTTTCTCTCCTTCTTCATCTTTCTTCTTTCCTTCCTTCTTTCCTTCCTGCCTTTGCCAGAAAATCTTTCTGTTAGCAAACCAAAGAATGACATAGTTATGATATATGCAGTTTTAGATATGACATTCTATGAATAGAACTTTAAAGGCCAAAAGTACTCTCTCCCCTTCCCCATCACTTACTTTAGAAATAAGATCCTTTGCACTCACTTCTGAGCCGAGCACGTGAATAGTAGCACAGGCTCTGGGGCCAGGCTGCCTGAGTTCAAATCCTGGCCCTTCCACTTATCAGCTGCATGGCTTTGAGCAGATTACCCACTTATCCGTGGTTCATTTTTCTCAGATTTAAAATGAGGGTACTGTGACTCAGATGGTAAAGAATCCGCCTGGCAACGATGGCGACCTAGATTGGATCCCTGGCTTGGGAAGATGCCCTGGAGGAGGGCATGGCAACCCACTCTTGTATTCTTGCCTGGAGAATCCCCATGGACAGAGGACCCTGGTGGGCTACAGTCCTTGGGGTCACAAAGAGTCGGACATGACTGAGTGACTAAGCACAGCACACAGCACTGTGTGTGTGTGTGTGTGTAATAGTACCTATTTCCAAGGGTTGCTGAGGATTAAATGGTTAATTCATATAAAATGGTTACAACAGTGCCTGGTATATAAACATTGCCTAAAGAAAAGTGTTTCAGTGTTGACTGAATGAAATATTTTATGAAGTTCAATGCAAAAGAAAAATGTGTATGAATTACCACATTATGACAAACAGATCTGAAGATTTATTTAGAGTGTTAAGGTCCCCTGATTAATCCAAACTAGAGTTTTATGCTGAGGAAAAAAGCTTTAATGAATTTAAAAAATTACATTTTAAAAACAATCTTTAGAAAAACATATTGGCAATTTACTTTTATCCATTTTTTGATGTGTGTATATGAAATAGATCATTCAAGCAAAATTATATGATATACGTACAGTTTAAAGAATAATACTTAAAAGAATTTTAAAAATTAAAACACCTGTGTACTTGCTACCCAATGTAGTAGATCGTTATCAATGTCTTTAGAACCTCCTTTGTACCCTATCCTGGTGGGCCCCTAGCTCCTGTAGAAGTAGTTCAGTTCAGTTCAGTTCGTCGCTCAGTTGTGTCCAACTCTTTGTGACCCCATGAATCGCAGCACGCCAGGCCTCCCTGTCCATCACCAACTCCCGAAGCTTGCTCAAACTCATGTCCATCGAGTTGGTGATGCCATCCAGCCATCTCATCCTCTGTCGTCCCCTTCTCCTCCTGCCCCCAATCCCTCCCAGCATCAGGGTCTTTTCCAATGAGTCAACTCTTCGCATGAAGTGGCCAAAATACTGGAGTTTCAGCTTCAGCATCAGTCCTTCCAATGAACACCCAGGAGTGATCTCCTTTAAGATGGACTGGGTGGATCTCCTTGCAGTCCAAGGGACTCTCAAGAGTCTTCTCCAACACCACAGTTCAAAAGCATCAATTTTTCGGCGCTCAGCTTTCTTCACAATCCAACTGTCACATCCATACATGACCATATCATAAATCCCATGTTAATCGTCTTGGCTTTCTTCATGGGTTTTACCACATATGGTTGTAATGTTAGACATCAAATTATTTCAATTGACTTTTTTAATAGGATACCATTGACCCTTGAACAAAAGGTGTTTGAACTGAGTAGGTTCATTTATGTGAAGATTTTTTTCAGGAAATACATTCTACAGTACTACATGATCCGATCTGAGGTTGTATCTACAGATGTGGAATCATAGATGCAAGGGCCAAATGTAGTTATATATGGATTTTCAACTGTGCCCCTAACCCCCATGTTGTTCAAGGGTCAGCATACTTGGATTCATTTCCAGTAACTTATTTTTTTCTTTATCCCACTTTTCTATGTTTGCCACCTTTCTTTTGTACTGAGACCTTTTTTCCCTTTGCTTGCATGCTTCCCCTTCCATTAGTTTGAAAGTTATATACACTATTAAAGTTTGACAAGGGGCTTCTCTGGTGGCTAAGTGGTAAAGAATCTGCCTATCAATGCAGGAGACACAAGTTCAATCGCTGATCCAGGAAGATCCTACATGCTGTGGAGCAACTAAGCCCATGTGCCACAACTACTGAGTCTGTCTCTAGAGCCCAGGAGCCGAAACTGCAGAAGCCCTTTTGTCCTAGAGCCTGTGCTGCACAAGAGAAGCTGCCACAATGAGAAACCCAAGCACCACAACTAGAGAGGAGCCCCTACTCACTGCAACTAGAGTAAAGCCCTCACAGCAACAAACATCTAGCACAGTCAAAAATAAAAAATAAGTAAAAATTAAAAAAACTTTCATACGTATATTTAACTAAGTATGAAGTTCACCAATGTTTCCTCCTCCTACCCATTAACACAGAACCGTTGGAAACTCCCTCTGGAATTTCTTTGGAATTCTGCAGTTTCACACAGAAAGGACACGTCAAATAAAAGTTGGTAGCTACAGCTTTTGATGTCTGCTTTGTTTAGTTCTTCCCTGTTGGCAACACAGTAATCCTGTCTCAGAAACAGCAGAGAGAGCAGAAGTTTTATTGTTCTAGGAAATACAGACCATTGGAGCTAGACGGGGCTTTTTTCAAACTTTCTGACTAATCCCAACAGTCAGAAATATATTACTTTATGCCCAATGCACGCATAAATATAATATATAAAACTGAAACAAAAATTGCATGAAATAGTATTTCCCTTGGTCTGTGTAATATACTCTGAGCTGTTTCATTCCATTGCATTTCTATTCATTGAAAAAAAAAATGTCCAAACTCATTAATTTGATTGCATACCCACTAACGTACCCCAGCTCACAGACTGAAAAACCCACAACTTGGCACAGATCCTTAATTCACAGTTTAGGAAGATGAAGCCCAGACTGATAACATGGATCTCCCAGAGTTGTACAGTAAGTGAAGAATTTGGACCCAAATCTCTGATCTTTTAACTCCAAGGTCACTTCTTTATTCACATATGTCAGCCAACCCCAAAATAACAGAGAATGGAGAAAAAACGGAGCCACTGGAGAGGTGTAGTTATGAAATGGGAAGTGAACCCCCCTGAGAACTCTGGCACATCTTTTGTCAGATGTCTCTGACAAAGCATCTCATGATAACCACTGCTGAGTGAACCCAGTACAGTGTTAGACTCCACTTTTCATTACCTCTGACCTTCCCAATTACCTTTATAAGTCAAGATCATTATCTTTATTAAATTAGGGAATGAAGAAGGCTCAGAGAGGTGATTTGCCTTACTAGTAGCTCGTAAGGTGAGGGTCTTGGCCTAGCTCTCTGACCCCAAAACTCATAGAGTTTCATGGCCTTGCACTGCCGCTTTATAATTCTTGACTTGACTTGCTTATTGCTCAGAACAAAGATAAAGCACTAAGAGGAATACTGTCCAGGTCTGAATCTAACCAAGAGGAGTAACTAGTTAGTGATACAGTTCACAGACTTGCTTGTTCATTCTGTCTCCCCCATTAGCTCCCAGAGCGCATGGTCCTCACCTCATTCACCTTCTAGCACAGTTCTTGGCACGTTGAAAGTTCACAGTGACTATTTGTTGACTGTATAAGTAAGGGCATTAAAAAGTGATAAGGACTTTTGGAAAAAGAAATCACACCCCAAGATGGAGGCAGGTCCCATAGTGGCCAAGTGTGAAGCCTGTGAAGGAAGATTGCCTAGGTTCAAAATTCAGTGTCACTTATAAGCTGTTTTCTCTTAAGCAAGTTACTGAATTTCTCTTGTACCTCAGTTTCCTGAGGATGACAGTGATGTCTGTTTTCATAGTGTGGTTCTATGAGTTAATAAAGGGAAACATTCCTGTGTTAGCTGTCATTGTTATCTGATGTTATGCTGACTAAGTAGAGAAATAATGAACCTGTGTCTCATATCTCAGGAAGAATATATCAGAAAGTTCTAAAGTAAGCTAAATATGGTCAGATGGATAGAGACTCAGAAGAGACCCTCCTTCATGTGCAGTTGGGGCTAAAATTATGCTAAATAAATGTGCTAATAAAAGCACATCTCTATCTTATGGTGAAAGAGAAAGACTTACTTCTGACAAAAATATCTCAACTTAGAGCAGTTAATTAAGCAGATGGCCAGTGAATGTCAAAAAGAATTTCGTGCCTACTCAGCTTAAACGTGGTTTTGTTAAGAATATAGTTTTTGAGCAAGTGACTTGATTAAAAGACTAGGAGACACCTATGTATGCAGTGTGTCTTATTTAGGACAGCACTTAGAAAGTCTGAGTTGGAGAACAGCAGAGTGCAGGGTTCCCCACATACACTATGTGTGTGAGGCTCCCCCCACATAGACTCTAGAACTGGGCCTCAATTTTCTCACCTGCAGAATGTGGATAATGACCGCACAGCCTTCTAGTGTGATTCGGAGAGCACAAGGAAATAAGGCTGTGTTGTGTTCAATATGTAAGAGAGAAGTGTAAGCCTCTAGTTAAGGTACCTGGGTAAGCAGATGGGAAGGTGAAATGGCATGTGGTTTTATAGTCTGTCTGCTTCTAACAAGCGCAGGCCTCAAATGCTTAGAGGAAGTCTGGAAGTTTGCTTTGCAGTTGTCAAAACAAATCCTCAAAGTCCCTTGATGCCACTGACGGAAGACTGGGCGAGAAGAAACCTAAATAATTAACCTGACGCCTGAGTGCCTGTTGCTTCCTCCCTCTCTCCCTCCAGGGGCCTTCGTCGTGTGCTGGACGCCCGGCCTGGTGGTTCTGCTGCTCGACGGCCTGAACTGCACGCGGTGCAACGTGCAGCACGTGAAAAGGTGGTTCCTGCTGCTGGCGCTGCTCAACTCCGTCATGAACCCCATCATCTACTCCTACAAGGATGAGGACATGTACAGCACCATGAAGAGGATGCTCTGCTGCTTCTCGCAAGAGAAGAACCCGGAGAGGCGGCCTTCCCGCCTCCCTTCCATGGTCCTCAGCCGGAGCGACACGGGGGGCAGCCAGTATATGGAGGATAGCAACCGAGGCCCCGTCTGCAACAAAAGCAGCTCGTAGCCTCGACGCCCCTCCGCCCACCCCGGCCTCCAAGGGGAGAAGAGGTATTCGGAATGGTTACCTGCCTCCAACAAAGCCTGCGTACAGTGTTATTTGAGCGCTTAATGAATCATTGGGAAGTTTGTTTTAAAAATGGTTTTACGTCAAGTAAAAGCACGGGCAGAAGAGAGAGGACACGTGCATTTAGAGAGAATGCACAGAAAGAGGGACGGTAGCACAATGGATCCCCACCTGAGGCCCCGTGACCTTCTCGGAGCACCGCCACCGCCCACCAGGCCGTGCGTTCTGGTCTCTGCCGCCATCTTGTAGGCATTCTCTCTTGTTTTCAAAGGATGTTGTTAAAGGGCTTAGGCCAAAATAAATAAAAACGTTACTTGAGCCACTATCCGTAGCTGCTTGGAAAGCGTATGTAGTTCTTTCTGTATGCATTTGAAATTTTAAAATATGCTTCAGCAGTGATGTTTTTCTCCTCAAACAAACCATGGCCAGTAGCTAGGTGTTCAATGGGAATCTCAAAGTAACACGTCAGTCAGGGCTCCAGATTAATTAACTTGATCTTTAACTGAAAGGACAGTCTGAGGAAAAAAGATTTACTTCAATAACAAAAAAGGTAAACATGAAAAGCTCTACTTGCAGCGAAAAAAGAGGCCTTGATGTAGTCCTCTCAGTGTGCACGCTTATGTATCCACACCTGCATATTGACACACTTCACATTTGTATTGAAAGACATCACAGATAGTGATGGTGAAATAAATTCACTGGCCACCTAGACTTTTCAGTCTAGGACTAATAGCTATAGAAATGACCTCTTATGCTCTCTAATAGCAAGGTGTGATTTATTTGAAAACAGACATTCAGCAGGGTGAAAAGTCTATTAGCATTCGGGCTGAGTTCCTTGCATGTAGGATCGAATATGAGCTCAATTGAGTCTTTCTATCAAGTTTCCTCCATACCCTGGTAAGTTGTCAGATTTAATATATAGAGTCATTTTCACATCTCATATTTTACGTACAATTATTGACATATTTCCAGTACTTGTTTTACTTATGGACTGCATTTTTATTTGGGTTCTATTTAAAATTTTTCTCCTTCCAAGACCTAAGTAAGGAACATGAAAGGCAAGTCAGTAAGAAAAGCTTTATGCACGTAGGCTACTGGCCAGAGTTTTCTATGTAAAGCATGTAGATTATATTCTGATTTTAACATAAGAATAACTTCAAAGCAGATACAATAGTATTTATGTAGTTTGCAAAACAAGTTTACATTTTTTTTTTTGCTATTGTGATATAACATTTTTGTGCAAGAACTACTTGTAATAAAAGGATTTAAGAAGTCATGCTTTTAGATATAATGACCTAAAATAGAGAGTAGTATGATTTGAAGGTATAGATTTCACAAACTGTGTAGTAAGTGGATCTATCTGAAGCTTATACCAAAGCTATCTATAAAATAAAATTAAAAAAAGAGAGAATCTGTTTTCTCTTGTTGGAGGTGTATTATTACTTTGTGTATTTTCTAAGTAAAAATATAGTTTGTGGTAACTATAGCTCTCATTTCTATTACAGAAGAAAAAAATCAGATTTGCTTTGAAGTACATACTCTCAGTATTTTATGTAAGCATTTTGAATCTACAGCTGGGCAAGAGGTGGAGAATTGAAATTGAAAACCAGTCCCTGAATAGCTACTAAGGGACCTTTAAAGGTTTTATTTTGAGGAAAGCACCATTTTTAGTACCCTTCAGCAGAATGTCATGTTCAGAATAGTGTCTGGAGGGGATCCAAGTGTGGAAACTCAGGGTGGAAATAGATAGCTTTTGTTTTTATGCACACACATATCTCAGCGCGGGTCCAAGAGTAGAGGAGTCATGTATATTTGCAGATGACAAGCGCCAGCCATCTCAGGGCTCACCAGGAACACATAAAAGCCATCTCTTAGTTGGAAAAATATAAAGAAAGAATGTTCCTGTTCAAATCCTAGGACCCCCAAGTTTATCTGCAAGTCATTGAGATGATAGTTCTAAAAATCTGACCTAACCTTTTAAGACAGGCCCTTGACTCAAAGCAGGGGCTACACCCAAGCCAAACAAGATTCATTGTCTGCTTAGCTTTGTAGCATTGCCCAAGGTGTTCTGCTAAATCTGTATTGATGAGAGAATTTAGTTCTTCATGAAGACTGTCTCTTGGAAAGAAAGAAGTTTTTTGGAAATACATTGAAATTTCTTGGTGAAAATTTTTTTGAGTGGTAGACTTCTGTAAGCCTCAAACAAAACTCTAATTTCCTTCACAGTCAGCACTTTCATGCTTTTTATAAATATTTGCAATCAAAGTTTGGAAATCTCAATGCCTCTGCTTCACTGGCACCCTGAGCCCATGTTTGGATGGCCCAGGATCAGGGATTGGGGGAGCTCAGCAGCAGCAGCAGAAGGCAGGATGCGAGGGGGTGGGGTGGGTACAGGAAAAGTGTGGGAGGTACAGCTCTGTTCATCTACTGGGGCTGCCCCACGTAGATGACAAGGCATGCAGTGCCCTGTGTTCCTAGACTAATTGCAGGAGATTAAGAGTATTTTGTTTTTATTAGCTCATTGATCTTCCAATCATTCTGTGAGTGGGAGCGGAGGCAATCAGAATGCTTGGCCCTCTTAACTAATTGACTAGGCATAATGCAGGCAAGCCCTGTGATGACACTCATGAAATTGACTTAGAGACAGACTCAAGCCCTGTTAGAACCTGGAGTGAAAATAACCAAAGTGTTATTCTACACAATGGTTCATCTCACTGCATACTAACAAGAATTTAAAACACACACATATCTGACTTATGGGATGTTTACCAGAGAATTCTATGCCCTTGGTGGGTCGCTAAATGTGAGATTAAATTGGAAATTCCTAGGGCTCCTTTTAACATTGCTCTTTGTCTTTCAGGCATAGGGGTTAGGGTTAGAAACACTTAAAGGCATGAAGGAGCTTTAGGAAAAGCTGTGTTTTGTGAGGAATGTTCCCCTGAACACATCACATAATTTAAGATACTCATCATGTAAGGCCAGTTTTCACAGAGGAATAGCATTAGGATTGCAGGGATTTTTATTTGGCCTTAATGCTGTGCTTATTTTCACATCATTCTCTCCAGTGTCTTAGAGTGTGCTCCCTCCTAAATTAACAGATGGTCGTGTCTAAGGATTCAGAGTATTTTGTCACATGTAATTTCTGAGCTAAAAGTTTATGGTGCAAACACTAGTACAATGGTCACTAAAATCATATGCGGAGATTCCAGTACACGTGAATAAGAGGGCGGGCCATGTTATGCTATATATATAATGCAGCACCTCTGCATGTCAACCCACGAACATGGTTTGCAGTTTACTGGATTTTGGAATTTACCATTCTTGCCAGCTTTTTAGAGAGCTGCTATTTTATACAGGAAACTTTATAAATTTTTTTCTAGATTACAAACTTCAAGTTTACATAATTCAAATTTCCATAAACTTCATCTGTATTGTGTTTATTACTGAGATTAACACCTACACATTCTATGGTAATCCCAAGGCTATATTGAAGAAAAACGAGGGTGGTGCCCGCCATAAGTCCATGTTACATCTTTGTGCATATTCAAAAATGCTATCCCTTCCTCAAGACACTTCACTTGCATCTATTGGAAGTCATCTGATATATTAATTTTGTTAGAAGTTTACCACTACTTGTCAGACAACTATACTAACACGTAAGCATATTCACAGTATGATTGGCACACATGGGGGGTTGTTCACTTCACCACTCACACAAATGTTTTGATAGCCATCTTAAATCACTAGGCTGAAATTCAGAATACCAAAATTCTGAGTTCTGTTCTGTCCTAAACTATCTATGAAATTCCAGATATGATCGCTGATCTAAATAACAGACTTAAATGATCTGTGAGAACATTTCCAGCTCCAAAATTCTGTCATCCTATACATCACCTCCCAGATGTGAATCATAAAAAGAACCCCAAGCCTTGGGTTCTTTGTATTTTATTCCTTGCATTAGGAATTTCAACTAAAAGGAGCTGATTTGTTGCAGTGGTTCTGAAGATTTAGTGTATGTAAAGATCACCTAGGGAGACCATTTGAAGTCTAGCAGGCAGGTGTGAAATGTGTAAGTGTAAACCCATCATCAACACAGGGAAGAAGAAATTTCTAGAATAAAATGGAACTGCTAATCAAAATGGAGAACCTAAAGATTTGATGATTTGCTTATGGGTGCTAAAGCGAACTTAAATTAAAAATGTGTGAATTGTTGTTTACTCCATCCAGGCAAACGGAAGCCCACACACTTATTTTTACATTGCATTTAACCAACATCTTTGAGCATTTCCTAGGTGCTAGGGAACAAACAAGCAAAATATCCCTGCCCTTAAAAGAATGGACAAAATCATACACATAAGTAATTGGACGGAAATAAAGAGAAAGGAAGCTGAAAATATTAAGGATGGACTATGGCAAGGTAGTTGTCCACCTGGTGTCACTTGGAGTGTTGTTTGATGTTGGTGTATTTTTTAGATCCAGCTTCTGTAATAAAATTATTGATACAGAATTCTCCAAAAGCTGGGGGAAGAAAAAGAAATCACAAAAGGGGATACTTTAGTGGTTAAAATCAGTTTACATACAATTAATGGGTTGGGTCTGGTACTGATCATCTAAACTAGACTTGTCTTTAAGAGGACACTTGACTACATGTTTATATAAATTAGGAGATTGGAGATTTCAGTCTTTCCATTGAAAAACAGAAACCACTCTGGACACTTGAAGCAGGAAGGCATTTAAAATATGTAATTAGATGCTGATAAGAGAGTTGGAAAAGCTAGAGGAGCAGAGGTGAAAGAAACCCATTGTTAGCTTGTGGCTAACCTTGGAGGAATTCTTGCCACACAGCTCAGGAAATTGTGGAAGCCACCCAGTGAGGCAGGTGATTCGTGGAGGGATACTCATGCAAAATTGCAGTAGAGGGGTCACTGCAAAATCTCACAGCTATTGCTGGGAAGAATATGGCCTCTGTCTGTCTTCTGCCTGCCTCCTCGCTTGTATGTGGCACTTCCAGAATCTAAAATGGGAAATTTGCTGGCTTCGTACTCTGGGAAATATAATTCCCAGGCTTCCAACTTTTCGGATTCAGGGGCGAGCAGAGAAAGGATAAGCAAGCCAGCAGACTGCTGACAGACAATACAGCAGGTGGAAAAAGGAAAAAGGAAGGGGGTGGGGTCTTCTTGGCTTTTGAGACTCTGCCTTTCTGAGATATGGGTCCCATTAGTTTTTCTTGACTGTGGATAGAAGACAATATAACTAGTTCTAGAGTGAGTGAAGTGTGAAAGTCGCTCAGTCATGTCCAGCTCTTTGTCGACCCCATGGACTATATTCTGTAGGCCAGAATACTGGAGTGGATAACTTTTCCCTTCGCCAGGGGAATCTTCCCAACCCAGGGATTGAACCCAGGTCTCCCGCATTGCAGGTAGATTCTTTTACCAGCTGAGCCACAAGGGCAGTCCAGTTCTAGAGTAAGAGATGAAAATTCTGTAAAAAAAAATAGTGTTGGTATGTGTAGCTTTTGAGTTCCATCTTACAGTATATGGGTCTTCTGAAGGCTGAGTGGGTAAATAAGACAAAAAAAGAATGTAAGAACATAGTTTACTTATTGGCTATTTATTATCCAAATCTGTGATATCAAATGAGATTTGAGCATGAGAAATAAAATGTATGGTTACAGTTGATATATAGTCATGGCAAATTTAGTACTGCTTAATCGTCCCTGGTGGCTCAGTGGTAAAGAATCCGCTTGTTATTGCAAGAGACATAGGAGATGGGGATTTGATCCCTGGGTTGGGAAGATCCCCTGGGGAAGGAAGTGGCAACCCACTCCAGTATTTTTGCCTGGAGAATCCCATGGACAGAGGAGCCTGGTGGGCTACAGTCCATGGTGTTGCAAAGAGTCAGACATGACTGATAGACTAAACAACAACAACAACAACAACAACCTTTCTTTTAGATTTTAAGATGGTGAGAAGAGAATCTTGAAACAACAATGAGTGAGCCAAGGTAAAATGAGGTGTTAAATATAGGTGTGCAAAAAAGTCAGAATTGAGTGTTCCACAGTCTTAAAAGATGCAATGGATCAATTCTTTTGTAGAGCTGAATGGAATAGATCTAAGTTTCAGAGTTTGTGGTTTGTCTGGGGGCAGGGAGAAGTAGCGCAAAAGTTTCTTCTTTTGATAGAAATAAGGGTCTGTTTTAGGCATTATTGTGAGGAAGTTGTAATGTAGGGATTGTCTTGATTTTACAAGTGAGGAAACTGAACACCACAAGATTGAATGAGTACTTAAGTGACTAAATCAGGGGCAAACTCAGCTAAGTTCTTCAGAGGTTCTTCTTTATTAAGAAAAAGTTTCCTCAGCCATTAAAAAGAATTCATTTGAACCAGTCCTAATGAGATGGATGAAGCTGGAGCCCATTATACAGAGTGAAGTAAGCCAGAAAGATAAAGAACATTACAGCATACTGACACATGTATATGGAATTTAGAAAGGTGATAACGATAACCCTATATGCAGAACAGAAAAAGAGACACAGAAATACAGAACAGACTTTTGAACTTTGTGGGAGAATGTGAGGGTGGGATATTTCAAAAGAACAGCATGTATACTATCTATGGTGAAACAGATCACCAGCCCAGGTGGGATGCACGAGACAAGTGCTCCGGCCTGGTGCACTGGGAAGACCCAGAGGAATCGGGTGGAGAGGGAGGTGGGAGGGGGGATCAGGATTGGGAATACATGTAAATCCATGGCTGATTCATATCAATGTATGACAAAACCCACTGGAAAAAAAAATAATAATAATAAAAATAAATAAAAAATTAAAAAAAAAAAAAGAAAAAGTTTCCTACAGCTATACATATAACTTCACATTTCAAAGAGCCAACATTTACTAATAAAAAATAAGTTAGCTATTTTAGGGATTGAGAATGTTTATACTCTGAACAATTCAGCTTCTAAGAATGTATGCTAAAGAAATGATTCTAAATTAAGAAGAGGTTTATTACACAAAGGTGATCAAAATAACATGATTTATAACACTGGAAACTTCTAAACAATGTAAATATTCAAGCTTAAAGGTAAAGCATTGTAGTCAAGCCTGTGAACTCAAATCAGTTTCCCTGCATTTACAATCAGCCATTTCACTTACTAGTTCTGTGACTTTGGGCAATTCCTCTGTGCATCAGCTTTTCATCTACAAAATGGGATCACAATTCTGTCTCCCTCATAGGGTTGTTGTAGATTAAATTATAAGTCAAGCACTTAGAACAATGCTGGGCACTGTGAAAGTGTATTTATTATTATTGATAGAATGCTATTTGGTGATTTTAAGTTATGGGTAGGGATAATTGAATAAGGAAAAGCATGTGATGATGTAGGATTTGCCAGTGGATTGGATATGGCAGCAAGAGAGGTGTGTTAAGACAACTTCAAGTGTTTTGATCCAAACCATTGCAAAAGTGGGTTTTCTTTTAATGATGGAGAGGTGGTAGTAACAACAGATTTGAGGATGGGTAGGAATCAAGAATTCAGTTTTAGTGTGGCACTGAATGAAGATCCCCTGGAGAAGGAGATGGCAACCCACTCCAGTATTCTTGCCTGGAAAATCACATGGACGGAGGAGCCTGGTAGGCTACAGTCCACGGGGTTGCAAAGAGTCGGACACGACTTCACTTTCCCTTTCACTTAATGTTGTAGAGATACATATAAGTGGAGATGTTGAAAAGTCAGCTGCAGAAACAAACGTCCCACTCGGGGAAAGGTCTAGGCTGGAGATACTAATCTTGGAATCACCAGTATATGAATGGTATTTATAGCCACAAGGCTGGGCTAAGTCCCAGGGACTGTAAGTATAGATGGATTAACAGATTCAAGAATTGACCCCTGGGCATTTGCAATGTTGGAGGTCAGAAAAATGAGGAATCAGTTGAGGACACTGAGGAGGAGCAACCAGTGGCATAGGGAGAAAACCAAGAGTCAACGAGACCTGGGAGTCATCAACTGTGTCCAATGCTGGAACAGTCTCAAGAATTGACTGCTGATTTGGCCATGGAGGTGTTTGTGATCTTGACAAAGTTGAGTGAGTTAAAGTCACTCAGTCATGTCCAACTGTTTGCAACCCCATGGACTATACAGTCTATGGAATTCTGCAGGCCACAAAACTGGAGTAGGTAGCCTTTCCCTTCTCCAGGGGATCTTCCCAACCCAGGGGTAGAATCCAGATCTCCCACATTGCAGGTGGATTCTTTACCAGCTAAGTCACAAGGGAAGCCCAAGAATACTGGAGTGGGTAGCCTATCCCTTCTCCAGCAGATCTTCCTGACCCAGGAATTGAACTGGAGTGTCCTGCATTGCAGGTGGATTCTTTACCCACTGAACTATTGGTGGTGAAAGCATAACCGAATGATTGTAGGGCGTTCAAGAGAGATTGTGAGGAGAGGAGAGGAGTCAAGTGAGGACTAGTTTTTGTTTATTTGAGATGTGCCAAGTGGCATGTGGGATCTTAGTTCCTGGATCAGGGATAGAACCCTGCCCCCTGCAATGGAAGTACAGAATCTTAACCATTGAATGGCTAGGGAAGTCCCAGGACTAGCTATTTTTAAATTATTGTTTTTATTTTTCTAAAAAGACATCAAAGAAATGGGGCAGTAGTTGAAGAGATACACGAGGTCTGGGGGTGGGGGTTGGGATTTATTTTAAGATGGGAATCATTGCAGCTTATTAGTTGCTGGTGGGAATGCTCCAGTAAAGGGGGAATACATGATGATTCAGGAGAGTCATGGTGATAACTGCTGAAAGGAATGGGCTCTGAGATACAAGAGGAAGGTTTGACCTTTGAGAGCAGTGGGGACATTCCATTCCTATTTGAGGGGTGGGAGGGAGGAAAGGTATGCAGGCATGGACCTGGAAGTAAATCTGATGGGTGTGTGTATGTACGTTCTTCCCCATCTTATCAGTAGGTGAGGGCTTCAAATCCTTAGCAGAGAATAATGATAAGGCAAGAGGTGTTGGAGGCTTCCCAGGTGGTTCAGTGGTAAAGAATCTTCCTGTCAATGAGGGAGACGCAGGTTCAATCCCTGGGTCAGGAAGATCCCCTGGAGAAGGAAATGGGAACCCAGTCCAATATTCTTGCCTGGGAAATCCCATGCAGAGAGGAGCCTGGCGGTCTACAGTCCATGGGGTCGCAAAAGAGTCAGACAGGACTTAGTGAGTAAACAACAAAGAGGAGTTGGAGGTTTGAGTAGAGAAGGTGAGGTGAGAAATCACTGTTCAAGGAGTAGGCCAGTGAATGCATTTAGTAGTGCTTCTGACAAAGGTCCACCCAGTGAGACTTAAGACCAGAAAGTTCATGTGTTTCCCTTGAATCTGACTAGTTGACTGGCTGCAGTCATGGTGAAAACAAAGTTGAAATGTCTGTCAAGTAATGTCTGGGCTCCATCCCAACAAATTAGATCAGAATCTCTGATCCCAGGGGTACATCCAAAGTGATTGCCATGTGTAGGCAGATTTCAGAACCATGGATTAAAGCAAGAAGGTGAGGGAAGCGGGGGTCACAGAAGAGCCTAAGATCTTGGACATCCTGCTGTGAACAAAAAATCAGTATGTTTGACAACCTAATTGTGGGCTGAAATTTTAACTGGGAAAAGAAGGCAAAATAGGAGAAACTAACATTGAAATTTTAACTGGGAAAAGAAGGCAAAATAGGAGAAACTAACCCATTATAGGCTAGGAGTTGTGTTGTACACTATATACATATTCCCCCCCCCCCCATAAGATAAGAATTAGATAAGAACCTTGGAGATAAGAATTTTAATCTCTACTTCATAGCATTGAGATTTAGACAAGTGATGTGAGTTGCCAGTACTAGTATATAGTCAAGCCAGGATTTAGATCCAGAACCAGTTTACTCTAAATTTTTGCATAAGATTTTGTGGTAAATGTGAGACTTGAGCTGTGTGTCAATGGTGGAGTGAGGTTTTGATTTTGGAGAGGCAAGAAGGCTTCCCAGCTGGAGGGATGCTGTAAGAAAAGGAAAAAAAAAAAGGAATGGCAGCAAGAAAGAACGTGATGAACACAAGGAAAATTCAGGGAGAAGGGTGCCTCTTGTGGCTTGGTAGGTTGAAGTAAATGAAGGAACGAATGATTCAGCCAACCAACTAACAAACAGAGTGAGTGTCTTCTCTCAGTGGCCAGACACCCGGGCAGCCTGCCAGGGGGTTTAGGGCTCCAGGAAGTTGCACTGCAGAACTGCTAAGCAAACGTTCTCCATATTGTTTGTACAATTCATTATTTTTAAGAAATGTTAGCTGTTGGGGTCCATTGAGATAAAAGATGGCCTCTAAGTATAATCTCATTATCATCTGTCACCCTGGCTTGGGAGTTTTATGTGTCTACAGAATCTTAGAATCTATATTTCTCCAGCTTTAATCTCAGGGTCAGTATCCCAATACAGCACTGCTCATAATAAATAGCTAGTAGTAAATGATAAAGTAGGCTACTGTGTTTTATTTTATTTAGCTTTCAAGCCAATCCATTTTATAGCTGTCTGCTTGAGTGCTGAAAAAAAAAAAAAATTCTGGAGACAGCAAAGAATCATATGAAAAACTAGAACATGCTGACAAAAAAATCTTTTTATCTCCCCCACTTCCCCCACAGAAAGAGGCCCTAGATAGACTGTTGATTATGCATCTAATAAGGTGGCTGCTCATGGAAATGGTCCCTTTGATTGGTTTGCAGAATAACTCTGTTTTCTGCCCCTTTCGCCCATAATACAGCATCTCATAGGCACCTGTGTGGTATGCTCAGTCATGACATTGCTTTGCTTGCCTTCTCACAGAGATTTTTTTATTTTTTTTTTACTTTGAGGCTATGGAAAATCATAATTCCTGAAGTGGTAGCAAATTAAAAAAAAAGAGAGAAGTGAAAAATAAAATAGTCTGTCCTCAATAGCAGTGGTGATTACAAAGCTGAATTTCTCCTCTCTTTGTCTAGTTATTACTTTTGGAAATATATGTGGTTCACATAAGGTTGAATGCGTTTTACCTGCCCTGTGATGGAAAACCTACACTTCTGAGGTTTTACATTATAGAAAAAAAAAGTATAAATGGTCCAAAAAGAGTATGCAATAAATTCAGCATAAAAGACAATGATTAAGTATACTTGTTATGCTTATCAGACTTTCAGTTTCTGACCAAGAAAGTGTTTTTATTTCAAGTCATTCATTAATGCATCATGCACTCACTATTCATTCATTTTCTGAGCATACTTTCAGAGTACCTGTCATAAAGCATTGTGAAATAAATACCAAGGAAAATGAGATTGACTCTAAGCCCATAAAGAGCTTACATTAGTGACTGAGCCTCTTCGAGTAGATATTCACGGAGCAAGAAAGGGGCTAAAATCAGTGGCTGCCCACACTGTCCAAGATGCACAACCTTTGCAAAATTTACAGACTATGGCATAAAATTCACTGTTGTTATGGAACCAACTGGAATTTTCCTAAGAACCAATGACTGCAAGAGTATTTGCATGTTAATGTGCATGTTTTACATAGGTTATATGAATGAGTTTTATAAGCCTACTTAAAAAATTATTATTGCTATCCCAAGGTATATTTCTTGATTTTTATTTCCTTTATTACTTTTTAACACTTAAAATCCATCTGAGTTCCACTACCGAAGTCTATGCAGAAAGTCAAAAGATGTTTAACTAGAGAGGAAGAGTTAGGGGAAACTGAGAGGGCTACAACAGATATAAATAAGCTGGATGGTTAAGGGGCTCACTGACTTCGTGTGGAAGACATTTCCAGTTAAAAACAGACTCTAGTGCCATTGAAGATCGGACCCTTGCTTCCAGGGCACACCACATTTTTCAGTTGCCCCTTCTCAGTCTCTTTTGCCTGGGTCACTCTTCTCCCTGGCATCTCAGTGCTGCTGGACTCTACTATCAGTCCAGTTCTCTTTTCTGTTCACCTCCACTATCATGGTCATCTCATCTAGTCACGTGGCTCTGAGTATATATATGCTGACAGTTCTGAAATTTTTATCTATAACCAAGACTGCTCTGTTTCTCTCTCAAACTTTAAACTCATAGAAACCTCCCCCCCCCTTGAGGGAGAGCTAAATTAGGACTTTAGTATTAACATACAAACACTACTGTATATAACATAGATAAACAACAAGGACCTATTGTATAGCATAGGGAACTATACTTAATATCTTGTTCAGTTCAGTCGTTCAGTCATGTCCCACTGTTTGCAACCACATGGATTGAAACACACCAGGCTTCCCTGTCCATCACCAATTCCTGGAGCTTGCTCAAATTCATGTCTGTTGCATCGGTGATGCCATCCAACCATCTCATCCTCTGTTGTCCCCTTCTCCTCCAGTCTTCAATCTTTCCCAGCATCCGGTCTTTTCCAATGAGTTGTTTCTTCACATCAGGTGGCCAAAGTATTGGAGTTTCAGTTTCAGCATTACTGATGCGGAGTATTCAGGACTGATTGCCTTTAGGATGGACTGGTTGGATCTCCTTGTAATCCGAGGGACTCTCAAGAGTCTTCTCCAACACCACAGTTCAAAAGCATCAATTCTTCAGCTCTCAACTTTCTTTATGGTCCAACTCTCACATTCATACATGACTATTGGAAAAACCATAGCTTTGACTAGACGGACCTTTGTTGGCAAAATAATGTCTCTGCTTTTTAATATGTTATCTAGGTTGGTCATAGCTTTTCTTCCAAGGAGCAAGCATCTTTTAATTTCATGGCTGCAATCACCATCTGCAGTGATTTTGGAGCCCAAGAAAATCAAGTCTTTCACTGTTTCCATGGTTTCCCCATCTATTTGCCATGAAGTGGTGGGACTGGATGCCATGATCTTAGTTTTCTGAATGTTGAGTTTTAAGCCAACTTTTTCACTCTCCTCTTTCACTTTCCTTAAGAGGCTCTTTAATTCTTTGCTTTCTGCCATAAGGGTGGTGTCATCTGCATATCTGAGGTTATTGATATTTCTCCTGGCAATCTTGATTCTAGCTTGTGCTTCATCCAGCCCGGCATTTTGCATGATGTACTCTGCATATAAGAAAATAAGCAGGGTGACAATATACAGCCTTGACGTACTCCTTTTCCTATTTGAAACCAGTCTGTTGGTCCATGTCCAGTTCTAACTGTTGCTTCCTGACTTGCATACAGATTTCTCAGGAGGCAGGTCAGATGGTCTGGCATTCCCATCATTTTCAGAATTTTCCACACTTTGTTGTGATTCACACAGTCAAAGGCTTTGACGTAGTAGATGTTTTTTTTTTGAATTCTCTTGCCTTTTTGATGATCCAGTGGATGTTGGCAATTTGATCTCTGGTTCCTCTGCCTTTTCTAAATCCAGCTTGAACATCTGGAAGTTCATGGTTCACATACTGTTGAAGCCTGGCTTGGAGAATTTTGAACATTATTTTGCTAGCATGTGAGATGAGTGCAATTGTGCAGTAGTTTGAGCATTCTTTGGCATTGCCTTTCTTTGGGGTTGGAATGAAAACTGACCTTTTCCAGTCCTGTGGCCACTGCTGAGTTTTCCAAATTTGCTGGCATATTGAATGCGGCACTTTCACAGCATTATCTTTTAGGATTTGAAATAGTTCAACTGGAATTTCATCACCTCCACTAGATTTGTTCATAGTGATGCTTCCTAAGGCCCATTTGACTTTGCATTCCAGGATGTCTGGCTCTAAGTGAGTGACCACACTATCGTGGTTATCTGGGTCATGAAGATCTTTTTTGTACAGTTCTTCTGTGTATTCTTGTCACCTCTTCTTAATATCTTCTGCTTCTGTTAGGTCCATACCATTTCTGTCCTTTATTGTGCTCATCTTTGCATGAAATGTTCCCTTGGTATCTCTAATTTTCTTGAAGAGATCTTTAGTCTTTCTCATTCTGTTGTTTTCCTTTATTTCTTTGCATTGATTGCTGAGGAAAGCTTTCTTATCTCTCCATGCTATTCTTTGGAACTCTGCATTCAAATGGGTATATCTTTCCTTTTTTTCCTTTGCCTTTAGCTTCTCTTTTTTTTCTCAGCTATTTGTAAGGCCTCCTCAGACAACCATTTTGTCTTCTTGCATTTCTTTTTCTTGGGGATGGTCTTGATCACTGCCTCCTGTACAATGTCAGGAACCTCCAACCATAGTTCTTCAGGCACTCCATCTATCAGATCTAATCCCTTGAATCTATTTGTCACTTCCACTGTATAGTTGTAAGGGATTTGATTTAGGTCATACCTGAATGGTCTAGTGGTTTTCCCTACTTTCTTCAATTTCAGTCTGAATTTGGCAATAAGGAGTTCATGATCTGAGCCACAGTCAGCTCCCAGACTTGTTTTTGCTGGCTGTATATAGCTTCTCCATCTATGGCTGAAAAAATATAATCAATCTGATTTTGGTATTGACCATCTGGTGATGTCCATGTGTAGAGTCATCTCTTGTGTTGTTGGAAGATGGTGTTTGCTATGACCAGTACGTTCTCTTGGCAAAACTCTATTCGACTTTGCCCTGCTTCATTCTGTACTCCAAGGCCAAATTTGCCTGTTACTCCAGGTATCTCTTAACTTCCTACTTTTGCATTCCAGTCCCCTATAATGAAGAGGACATCTCTTTTGGGTGTTAGTTCTAGAAGGTCTTTTAGATCTTCGTAGAACCATTCAAATTCAGCTTCTTCAGCATTATTGGTCAGGGCATAGACTTAGATAACTGTGATATTGAATGGCCCAACCCACAGAGACTGAGCCAGAACTGTGTCTGAGTATCTCCTGTGGAGGTACAGGTCAGTAGTGACCTGCCTCAGGGGCAGGGACTCTGGGTGCAGCAGACCTCGGTATGGCATAAGGCCTCTTCGAGGGGGTTGCCATTAACCCCACCATAGAACTGCCAGAACTTACACAGGACTGGGGAAACAGACTCTTGGAGGGCACAAACCAAATCTTGTGCACACCAGGACCCAGGAGAAAGGAGCAGTGACCCCACAGGAGACTGATCCAGACATGCCCATGAGTGTCCAGGAGTCTCCAGCGGAGGTGTGAATTGACAGTGGCCTGATGCAGGGTCAGGGGCACTGACTGCAGCAGTGCATGCATGGGACCTTTTGAAGGAGGTCGCCGTTATCTTCATTACCTCCACCTTAGTTTGGCCTCAGGTCAAGCAACAGGGAGAGAACACAGCCCCGCCCATCAACAGAACAATATCTTGTAATAACCCATAATAGAAAAGAATCTGAAAAAGAATATATATTAATATATATATATATATAATATGTACAACTGAATCACTTTGGTGTACACTTGAAGCTAGTACATTTTAAATCAACTATGCTTCAATTTTTTAAATTGGGAGGAGAAAAAGAAAATTCCTCTTTGAATGTGTAGTTATTCATGCATGCATGCTCAGTCATGTCCAACTCTTTGTGAGCCTATGGACTGTAATCCACTAGGTTCCTCTGTCCATGGTATTTTCCAGGCTAGAGTACTGGAGTAGGTTGCTATTTCCTCCTCCGGGGATCTTCTTGACCCAAGGATTGAACCCACATCCCCTATATTGGCAGGGAGATTCTTTACCACTGAGCCACCAGGGAAGCCCATCTTGTCATTCACTGCCCACCTCCACCCTCCCGAAACCTGACCTACTCACAGTTCTCCCTGTCTCCATTGATGGCAGCACAATTCAGGTTGCTCAGGCCAACAATCTTAGTGCCTTCCTTTACTTTTCCCCAAAGATCCCAGAGCCAGTATGTCAACAAATTGCCTTAGTTTTTTTTTTTTTTATCATGAAAGCAGAATCTGTCCACTTTTCACCAGCTTCAGTGCTACCTCCTGGTCTGAGCTACCTTTGTTTCCTGCCTAGATTCCTGTATACCCTCTGACTGGTCTCCCTGCTTTTACCCTTCTCTTCCAACCGTCTAATATCCACACTGTATCCAAAGTGATCCTTTTCAAATTCAAGTTAAATCATGTCATCCCTCTGCTCTTAATCTTGCAGTGACCTCCCATCTTATTAAAGGGATGCTAATGACCTTCAAGATCTAGCCTTGTCACCTCTCTATCTCTTTCCCTTCTACTTTCCTTCTTGCTCATACCATTCCAGTTAAATCACCTCTTATTTGTCCTTGAACATGTCAGGAATGCTCCCACCTCAGGGCCTTTGCACTGTTGGTTCCTGAACTGCCTGAAATGCTGTATCCGCATCTATCTGCATACCCCTCACCTCCTTCAAGTCCTTACTCAAATGTCTCCTTCATTATGGGGTCTGCTCTCTTGGCACTGCCTTTCCCCTTCCCCTGCTCCATTTATTGGGTCATACTTTCCCCTTCAATAAGGCTCCTTCCACTAGAACTTAAGCTCCATAAAGCAGAGATTGGTGCTTGTTTTGTTCAGTGATCCATCCCAAACACATAGAACAGTGGATTGCAAATAGTAGATGCTCAATAAATATTTGAATATAAATCAAAATGAATGAATGCATTTTATGGAGAATAAAACCTCCTTTTAAGGACTATAGTCCTCTATCTACCAAATTTGTGTTAATAGTCCCTAAAGGAATGTAGGAACACTTTTCTGAACAGCTGCTAGATATATAAATTCTAATATTCTAAACACTAGGGCTTTTTTTAAAAAATGCTTTTTGCACTGTGAGAAGTACTGTACAGGCACTTCTCTTTTAATCCTCACTACCCTATGATGCTGGGAGGGATTGGGGGCAGGAGGAGAAGGGGACGACAGAGGATGAGATGGCTGGATGGCATCACCGACTCGAAGGACATGAGTTTGAGTAAACTCTAGGAGTTCGTGATGGACAGGGAGGCCTGGCGTGCTGCGATGCATGGGGTCACAAAGAGTCGGACATGACTGAGTGACTCAACTGAACCGAACTGAATCCAATGAAGTAACTTGAAATGGTGTTGCTTCCACTTTATAGATAGGGGTCCACCATCTCAGAAAGACTAGGTAATTTTCTCAGGTCATACAGCTTATACATATAGAATAGTTTCTTAACCACACTACAAATCCATCTCCTTTAAGTAAGAACTTACTATCAGTATTGGTTCTTTGAGATTCATTGCTCAATGATTTGTTCAAAGTCTTAAGAGTCCTACCCAATTGTTTGAAACTGGCAGTGGAAAGACCTTAGGAGTGTGACCAACTAGTCAGGCAAAACCATAACAAGAATGACAGACTTCAATTGGGCTCCATTTAATCTCTAACCCTGAGAGTTAATGAGCCTAACAGATTGAAAAGACATGGAACCAGGATTATAAAGTTCAGATGTCTTTAGAGATAATCAGAAAAAATATTTTTATACGTTGTGTTAATAAACACAAAACTTAATCAAGTGAAGTGTGCAGTCCAGGTAGGAGGAGGGTTGGTCCAAATTCCATGAGGAGCTAAAGACAGTTAATACAATAGAATATAAATTCAAGGCTGGACTGTGAAACAAGCTCACCTGAAGGGCATTGGTAGCTATGCTATAAGTAGCACTAGTATGTCCCAGCAGTGTTGCCAGCAGAAAGGCACCCAGTTACCACATCTGAGCATTACCGTGATTCATTGGAATGACAGTCATTTTGTGGGGATGATAGATTGAATGGTGGCCCCCAGAAAGACATGTCCATGTCCAAATCCCTGGAACCTTATATGAGAAAAGGCTATTTGCAGATGTAGTAAAATTAAGTATCTTAAAATGAGATCATTCTGGCTGGATTACCAGAGTGAGCCCTAAATCCAAGGCGAAAGTCCTTATAAAAGACAGAAGAGGAGGACTTCCTTGGTGGTCCATTGGTTAAAAATCCACCTGCCAGTGAAGGGGATAGGGAAGATCCCTGGTCTGGGAAGATCCCACATGCCATGGAACAACTAAGCCCATGTGCCACATAGAGCCCATTTTTTGCCACAAGAGAAGTCACCACAAGAGAGGCCCATGCACCACAAACAGTAGTCCCCTTGCTGCAAATAGAGAAAGCCTGAGTGCAGCAAAGAAGACCCAGTGTGGCCAAAAATAAATAAATAGATATAACTAGTAAGTTTTTTTTTTTAAAGAAACACAGAAAAGGAGACACACAGAGAAGGTGATGTGAAGATGGAGGCACACATTGGAGTGATGTGGCCACAAGTCGAGGAAGCCAGGGAAGCCTGGAGTCACCAAAGGTGCAGAAGATATGGAAAGATGCTCCTCTCCAGCCTCCAGAGACAGCAGGGTCCCACTGACACCTTGATTTCAGACTTTGAGCTTTCAGACCTGGGAGAGAATGAAATATCTGTTGTTTTAAGCCACTCAGCTTGTGACAAGTTTGTAACAGCAGCGCTAAGATTATGATACAGAGCTTAAACATCACTCCATCCCAGTCTGGCTTAGATTTATGTATGTATGTGTTTAAGGAAATCAACCTCTTGTATAATAATATTTTGTGTGAAGGAGAATCATATATTTGGTATTTCATGTGCCTGTAATGTTTAACATGATTTGGCCTAATATTAAAATTAACAGATTTTCAGCTCCAATTTATAATATGTGAATAATTGCTTTCAGTTTTTGTTATAATTTTACTAAATTTATATACAACATTGAAACATTTAAAAGAAGTTAAGGTTGACCCTAGTTATAAGTTTGAATTATGAGCAGTGGCTCAGATGGTAAAGAATTTGCTTGCAATGCAATAGACCTGGGTTCAATCCTTGGGTTGGGGAGATCCCCTGGAAGAGGGCATGGCAACCCATTCCAGTATTCTTACTGGAGAATCCCTATGGACAGAAGAGCCTGACAGGCTACAGTCCATGGGGTTGCAAAGAGTCAGACACGACTTAGTGACTAAACACACACTTGTTATTTGAGTACTCAGGAAAATTGTGTTAGTTCAATCAAAGCATGGAAATAATAATTAAAGAAAGAAATAGAATACATTGATTTATAAATGCAATTTAAAATTCTTGAAGGTGTTGATTTAGCTAAGCTTAGAAATAGGATAATATATTATCCAAAGGCATAGTTTTAAAAAATATGACAGGATATATATATTAATACAGTGAGCAATAATATTTGATGCAGAACTTAAAACTTCAGAAAAAGATAGTTTTTTAAATCTCTAACTTTAAATAAATTGAATGTTTATTTTTAAAAGCAACGTTAACCTCTGAGTCATTTTTACTGCCTCAAAACCACTCGAGGGCACCAAAAGGCCCACATTTAATAGAAGCAACATGAAAGAAACTTTCTAACTATGCCATCATTCAGGAGCAGGGCGCTGGGAGGTGGTCAGCAGAGGTGAATCAGTGTCTGGACAGTGCAAAGGTGATCTGGGGAGCAGCAGACAGCCGTGAACTTAGCTGGTGGAGCCCTCTGTTCTGATTCAAAGTGTTTCTCCGAAGGCAGAGGAATGTCAGGTCCAAAGGCCTCTAGTGACTGAACAGATAATGTGAGCACCATCCATGTTCAGCCCGCTCATCCCTGCCTCTCCTCCCCATGAGAGCATGGTGAGGATGGCATTCAGTCTATTGTGTGATTTTCTGTTAAAAGGAACCAACTCTGTCCCTCAAACTTATGTCCCCTGAGTCAGTGATGGTTGGATGGCATCACTGACTCAATGAACATGAATTTGAGCAAACTCCAGGAGATAGTGAAGGGCAGGGAAGCCTGGTACACGGCTGTCTGTGGGGTTGCAAAGAGTCACTCGTGACTTAGCAACCAAACAACAACAAAACTATGTCACTACAGAGAAAGCCACAGAACGACCCTTTCTGGCTTTAGTCCTTTAATTCCCGTCACTGCTGCCCTTATCATTGGTTTCTCGTGAGTGGCTGCTGGTCCTAAAATTTCCAATTTTGTTGGCCCATTGGTCGGGTCCCAATGAGAGAGCCCTGGGCAGATGCTGCCATGACCTGGGATATAGAATGTTGGTCTTAACTTTACCATCATCATTTCTTTGAAGAACTACAGCAAATGACTTAAAGCTGTATCATGGCAACTATTAAAAAAAAAAAAAAAGAAAACTCTAAGGAAATAGAAATGATTTCATATCAAGAAAAACCTGAAAGGAGAGTTGATAATGATCTTAAAATATGTAACCAGTTGTAAGACTGCCGTTAGTTCTGTCTAGATCTCTATTTATTTTAAAGCTCTCAGCATGCTCCAGGGCTGGGAAAGGAGCAGGGGGAGAAGCAAGGTGAGTGGGGAGCTTGAGGCTGCATCGGCAGAGATGTGGCCTCAGAGTTACATGCATTCCCAACTTGGACTGCCCAGAGCTCAGCGTTCTTTCTCCACTCTGGGCCCGATTTGCCAGGTCTAGGAAAATAGGCAACATCCCACTTGCTACTTCCCACTACAGTACCTCATTAAGAAAGCATTAGTCACTCAGTCGTGTCTGACTCTTTGCAACCCCATGGACTGTAGCCCACCCGACCCCTCTGTCCATGAAATTCTCCAGGTAAGCATACTGGAGTGGGTTGCCATTTCCTACTCCATGAGAGAAAAAGAACACTGGTTTTTACCGGATTGAATCAATGGAGTGTTTTGGTGTTTATCTCCATGGAGACCATTTGGTAGGAAACCAAAGCACAGTAATCCAAGATTTTTATTTTATCTACTTAGAAATTGTTCCTGAAGTCTCTTTAATGTAGTTGAGTGTCCAGAAGTCTCTTCAAGGAAGCTGAGCATCCAGCTGTAGCTGAGAGACAAGGAAGAGTAGCCAGGGGCCTTCTGTGAGCAGTCTTGCCCGGGCTGCCCTACATGAGCCCCCTGCTCTGCCATCTTCCATTTTATTTGATGAATATTTGTTTGGCACTTGCTATGTGGGGCATCTAGTAGTCTCTGACTTCAAGGAGCCTACAGTACAGTGAAGAGAAAGAAAAGGAAACAGATACTCACAACGAAGTGTTAGAAACACTATGATGTAGAAAGACTTGTGGTTTCAAGGGATGGGAACGGTGAGGGAGGGATAGAGTTGGGAGTGTGGGATTAGCAAATGCAAACTGTTATAAGTAGAATAGGGCTTCCCTGGTGGCTTAGTGGTAAAGAATCTGCCTGCCAATGCAGGAGACGGGGGTTCAATCCCTGATCCAGGAAGATCTCCTGGAGAAGGAAATGGCAACCCACTCCAGTATTCTTGCCTAGAGAAATCCATGGACAGAGGAGCCTGGCAGTCTGCAGTCTATGGGGTTGCAAAGAGTCAAACACAACTGAGCGACTGAACAATAGCAACAACAGTGCGTAGAATAGGTAACAAGGTCCTACTGTATAGCAGGGGAACTATATTCAATATCTTGTGACAAACCATGATGGAAAAGAATATTAAAAAATAATGTTTATACATGTGTAGCTGAATAACTTTGCTGTACTGCAGAAATCAACACGACTTTGTAAATCCACTCTATTTTGATTAAAAAATTAATTAAAGTTTAAAAAAATAGGAAACACTTTGATGGAAGTGGCAGGGCTGCTGTGTACGGTTATATAAGTTGTCTGCTACACAAATCCGGGTGGGGGGCAAGGTGGCTTTCGTACTGCACAGCCACATGTAGCAATCTGGGTCTCTCTGGAGGTGAATAGGGGGAACAGTTAGTCTGGGCAGATGAAGAAGAGCAAAGATGCTAAATTCTAAAGTGGTTCCTGTGCTTTCAATCCACTGTATTCACAACCTTCTGTCACCTCTTCCCCCGGATCTGTGACTTCATTTTAACTAACATGGCAAAGGTGATAGGATGTTGCTTCTGTACTTTGTTACACAAACTATAACACCTCTCTTGCTAGAAGACCCTCTCCTTGACTGGTTTTGAGGAAGCAGGCTGCTGGTTATGAGCTTCCCTATGGAGAGGGCAACATGGCCAAGAGCTGAGGCAGCTGGCAGCCAGCAAGAAACTAAGGCTGTCAAGCCCACAAGGAGCTGCTTTTCACTGTGCCTGACTTAGTAAGTGCTCATTAAGTACTTCTTCTAAATATTCAGGGCTTAACACAGTACTTGACATGTGCATTATAAATATTTATTGAATAAATGGTCAAATGCAAGAATTGATGGAGAAGTCCAATGTATACCAACCTTATGGCAAAAGGAAAAGTGTCAAAATTTGGTCATCATCCCTCAAGGTCTGACAAAGGAAGCTAAGTCAACAATTGTGCCAGGATGACTAAGCAAACCCAGGCAGGAACAGGCCCAGTTACAGCGGCATCTATCAGAAGCTGCTTCCTTGGTGCTGCCCACTCTGGACACCTGGTTCTTGACTGAAATAAATATGTTGGTTTCACCCAGGGGTTCTTTTTAATGCAGGCTTTATGAACCCACATTTTGTATTGAGAAAAATTGTTTACATACACAAAGCAGTATGTAAGAGAATCAGCAGATTGTGATGTGACTTTTTAATTTCTCATTTCTAAGGACCTGGTAACAGCCTTCAATCCTCCCTTTGCTGCTTCTTTCATTTGTTATGTATTTATGCATTCCACACACAAAGGTTTACTGAGGACAACTCTATGCCAGTCGATGGGTTAAGTGCTGGGAATACACAGAGCTTCTCATGGTCCTGGGGCTCATTAGAGGCACATCAGGTTGGAATCTCTTCTCTATGTCCTGGCGGTCCCCAAACTACCTCCTTGTTGTTTGTGCTATGCTGGAAGGTTCTACTCTTGTTTTAAGGTTCTCAGTATTTTTTGTAGTCTTTACCCATTGCTTATGCACTTGCTTCAAGAAGGGACTCTAACAGTTACTATTTAGTTGTGGGGTGGGCTGCAGTAAACACCAACAGAAGCACAGAGAGAACATCAAGGAGAAAGTCTAGCCACAAGCAGTTTGATGCATCCCAAGGGGGTCTGGGAGGACCAGCATCTGACACTGGAGCCCAGCCTACACTTATTGCTGATTTCTTAGCAAAAGTGTTGAGTCCACCAGGTAGAATTATAAATAATTAGACTTGCTTTAAAGTTTATTTGCTTGTTTTTTAAAAATTGAAAGAATAAAATGAGCAATTATGAACCTACCACCCAACATAAGAAAAAGAATGTTTTTTTTGGTTTGTTTGTTTGTTTTTCATTTATTTTTATTAGTTGGAGGCTAATTACTTTACAATATTGTAGTGGTTTTTGCCATACATTGACATGAATCAGCCATGGATTTACATGTGTTCCCCATTCCGATCCCTGCTCCCGCCTCCCTCCCCATCCGATCCCTCTGGGTCTTCCCAGTGTACCAGCCCTGAGCACTTGTCTCATGCATCCAACCTGGGCTGGTGGAAAAAGAATGTTATAAATATCATGGAAGCTCCTTGTGAGTAGGGTTGCCAGATTTAGCTGAAAACAAGCAACAGAAATGAAAAAGGACACACAATTAATTTTAAATTACAGATAAGCAACAAATAATTTTTAGTATAAGTATACCCCATGCAGTATCTGGGATATACTTATATTGAAAACATTATTCATTGCTTAAATTCAAAGTTATGATCAATCTAGACAGCATATTAAAAAACAGAGACATTACTTTGCCAACAAAGTTCTGTCTAGTCAAAGTTGTGATTTTTTCAGTAGTCATGTATGGATGTGAGAGTTGGACTATAAAGAAAGCTGAGTGCTGAAGAATTGATGCTTTTGAACTGTGGTGTTGGAGAAGACTCTTGAGAGCTCCTTGGACTGCAAGGAAATCCAACAAGTCCATCCTAAAGGAAATCAGTCCTGAATATTCACTGGAAGGACTGATGCTGAACCTGAAACTCCAATACATTGGCCACCTGATACAAAAAACTGACCCATTTGAAAAGACCCTGATGCTGGGAAAGATTGAAGGCAGGAGGAGAAGGGGACAACAGAGGATAAGATGGTTGGATGGCATCACCAACTCAATGGACGTGGGATTGGGTAGGCTCCGGGAGTTGGTGATGGACAGGGAAGCCTGGCATGCTGCAGTCCATGGGGTTGCAAAGAGTCGGACATGACTGAGCAACTGAACTGAACTGAGAATAGTTTGCTTTTGCTACTTTGGTTATAAGTAAGATTGACCTATAAAGTTTCCTTTCTAGTCATATTTTATTTGATTTTAAGATCAATGTTATGCTATTCTCACAGGATAAATTGGAAGAATTTAAGATTGATGCAAGAGGATGCTCAATTAAGTTTCAGTTGAGGAACTAAGATTCAAAAGACATAAACTTCCAAAGTGAGGTGATAGGCCAAGATAGCCTTTTCAAAGGAAGGAATCAGGAATTAGTTCATTGACATCAGTTCCTCATTCTCTTGAACATGTAAATGGCTTGAGAGAATGAAGTTTGATGGAGATTTTGTTCAATAAGATTTTTCCATTTTTTTTCCTTTGGAAAGTGTTACTGGTATGAATTGAGCTAATTGAGAAGGGATTCAATAATTCTCCCTTGGAGAACTCCCTATGAATCTTCTGCAGCTAAGCAGGTCCAGTGGACCCATGTCTGGCTCCTATCTGGAACACAGAGGGCAAGACCAGGGCTGGCTAGAGTAAAAGAAAGGTGTTGCTGGGCTTGAATAAGCTTGTATCCCCCAGGTTTGCCTGGGCAAAGAATGTGTGAGTGTCTCCTTGGCTTATACACAGAGCTGACTCAGGGTCCTCTTAGATTGTTTCAAATAGAGTCAGGTCAGCTGGAAGGTGAATAGGTTCCAGTACAGGGGAAGCTAGAGGTGGATGCTGGTCTCTTCTTTTTTTTTTTTTTTTTTTTTGGTTATTAAACAAGGATTAATAAGCAACTTATAGAATGCAACACATTCATTCAGATCTAAGGAAATTAGCAGCAAGGAGGTAAGAAAATGGATTTTTCACAGGAAAGCACTCGATGAGAGAAAGAACCAGCTTCAAATACCAGCAGGTCCAGAGGGAGCCAAATACTCTAATAACAGTACTGATTCAGTAAGGACTTGCTCTTCCCTTTCCTTCCCCTCTTCCAAACCTGAACAGGATCAGAAACAAAGCTGAGTTTCAGCTCTTCAGGGTCCCTTGTCTAAGCTTTGAAGCTTTAAGACTTTTAACTTCATCCTTTTATTCCTTGAGCCCTGGAGATGGTAACTGCTTCTTGAAATTTATGTTTATGACACCTTAGAATCCTCTTCTTGTCTCCTCAGTCACCTGATTAGTAACTTCACATTTAATTGATAATTCTTTATATTAAATTCTTTCTCAAATAACTGCTGTGTCTTCTGTCTTCTTCATTGGACCCTGATTGATCAGGGAGGGAGAAGGTAGAAGAGAGGAAGTGAAGAATCTGATTCCATCTCCTGTCCCCCAAACAGGTGGTCAGCCTGCCACAGCCTCTCATTGGGGGAAAAGAAGGTGGAATGAAGTCCTAACTTTTAAATTAAAAGCGTGGCTTATTATATTGTGCTGGACATTTTAAGTTACTAACTTGGGTTAGAGTCTATGTCTAAAAGTAAACATAAGCATTTCTTTTATTCAATAATAATCATAAAAATCTGGGCCAATGGCAGAGGGAGAAGATTTAAAAGGACCGTGCTCAGTCGCAACCTACTGTGTGACCCCATGGATCCCACCAGGCTCTTCTGTCCTTGGGATTCTCCAGGCAGAATACTGGTGAGTTGCTATGTCCTCCTCCAGGGGATCTTCTTAACCCAGAGATCAAATCTACATCTCCTGCATTGGCAGGTGGATTCTTTACCACTGAACCACCTGGAAAGTCCAAAGGGACTGTATGAGGCAACAATGTGATCACTTTCTCAATTACATCCCATGTATCCTGCTTATTTAACCTACTGATCATAATCTGAGGTTATTATTAAAATGTCTCCTAGAACTCACAAATGAAATTCTGGAAGCCTAGCATTTCTTTTGTGGGAAGATGTTTTACTACTGATTTTGCTTTCTAGTTCTTATTAAGTCAACATTGATAAGTTATATGTTTATAAGACTTTTTTTTCCATTTAAAACACACATTTTCAAGTTTACCAGCTTAAGGTTTTTCTATCTTATATTTCTATTATCCTTTTGATCTTTGTATATTCTCCTTTTTCCTTCCTAATATTATTTGCACCTTCTCTTTCTGTGTATATATATTTAAATTTCCTTTATCAGTCTTTCCAGGGTTTAGTCTCTTCAAAGAGCCAGTCTTTGGCTTTGTGGATCATCTTTATTGTATCTGTTATCTGTTTATTTTGATTAAGATTGTTTCCTTCTTTCTACTTTCTTTGGAAATATTCTGTTGTTTCATTTCTCGCTTCATATGGTTGATGCTCAGCTTATTAATTTTAAGTCTTTCTTTTTTTTTTTAACCTAATAAACTTTTAAAGCTACCTACTTTCTTTTGTGTTGGAGAACTTGTTATTCTCCTCTATCACGGTTGCTTTTCCATGATCTGAGTGAACTCACTGCATACTGTAAATGTTGAGAGCAGTGTCACATGATCCTCTTTATGTTTTATGATTTCTTATTGACTCCCGGGTTATTATGTAATGTGTTTTTGCTTTTAAAAAACTCTCTCTTGAAGCATAATGCAGAAGATATAAATATATATTCATATTACACAGAAAAGTGCACATATAATAACTTGAAAAAATTTCAGGAACTGTACACACCTATGTACTCACAGATTTAGGGTTTAAACAGAGGTAATGGACATTTCTTTACTGAGGTGGAAATTCACATAACATAATGTTAGCCATGTTGAAGTGTACGATTTCGTACATTGACAGTGTTGTGCAAACACTAGTCAGTCTAGTTCCAATGCATATTCATTACTTCAAAGACAGCCCCATCCCCATTAAGCAGCCACTGCCCAGTCCTCCTCCCAGGCCGTGCAACTGCTATCTGCTTTCTCCCTTTAGATTTTTAAGTAATGTGCTTTTAAATGTCTAAATGTATGGAGGTTTTAAGTTGTAATTTTTTTTCTGATTTCTAACTTAATATGGTATAATCTTATAAAACTGATTCTTTGAAATTTGTTGAGACTTATTTCAAGGCTTAATTCATCATCGGTTTTTGTAAATGTAATATGTGATTTTTGGAAAGAGCATGTACATTCCAGTGGTTGAGGGCCATGCTCTGAAGTCCTTTACATCAAACTTGTTAATCATGTTGTTCAAAATCTTTATAACTTGACTGAATATTTTTGGCTGTTTGATCTATCAGTTACTAAGAAAAAAGCATTAAATCTCCCACTCTGATCACAGATTTGTCAATTACTCCTTGAAGAACTGTCAGTTTTGGCTTAAGTGATAGACTTTTTCAGCTAACACAGAGAGGCACTAATCAAAGCAGAAACTTCAAATGTGCTATATTTGCAAAAAAGATTATCAGCTGTCTCAGTCTTTTCTGCCATATTAACCCCATTTAGTCAAAGTCTTTCCAGAACAAGATGGCCCTTTCTCTATCTTCTGCCTCTTCTCTTCTTCTTCCTCCCATTCCAGAAATACATGTATTTAAAATCAAAAGAATGATCTAAGAAAACGTGGAATAAAAATACTCTAGACCAAAAAAAAAATTAAAAAAAAAAAAAATACTCTAGACCAAGTATCTCAAGATTAGATATGCAGCTGTCCCATAAGGGAGTTCTTTATTTCATTTCAGCAATACAGCTGAAAATATATTTAAAAGTATTGCTTCCCTAACTGCCCCACAACCTTGTAGTTTTTCATTTTCTGCAAGGACTGAGGGCGGCCCAAGCACTGTTGGCATCTCATGGCCACGTGGCCTCCAGCATCGTGCTGCCTCTTGTCAGGCAGCGAAGGACGAACTCTGATTCAGTCCACTAAGGGGAAAGCCTCCATCATCCATCCCTCAGCTGAGTTCACTCTGTGCTTATCTGCTGTTTTAGCCAGAACAGTAAGAGAAGCGTGGGTATTGAATGGTTGGGCTGGGTCCAGCATCTTTATTCTTCATTACCTTCTACATCTAATACCATTGCTAATTGAAATAATTACTGTCTTTACCTGGTAGTAAGGTTCTATTTTGCTTATAAGACAGTCTGACGAATGTGCTTTGGAAAAGCAACAAACTTCTACTGAGCTTGGATTCATTTCCCATAGCAGATGATTTCAGGAACTTCACATCATTTTTCATCTGGCAAGTCAAGGAGAGCCAAGTTCTGAGACAAATGAATCTTGTTCCTTGGAGTGGAACAACGCCGCGAAAAGTGAAATGACTTCACTTTCCCTGCACATGTGTATGCAGAGAGGTGCCTGGGTCTGCTCAGATCCGCTTATGGTTCTCACACTAATTAGGTGTTTGAAATGGGCTCCCTGGCTGGCAGCTGCTTCAGCCACCAGGATGGCCCTGGGGTTGCTGAGTCATTTCTCTCCCTAAGACTGAATGGCCTATTATTTGGAAGGCATGATGGAGCCAACCCAGTTTGCCCCAACTTGCTGCAGGTGACCTAGGAGGGAGCCGCCTCTCCAGTGCCGCTGTTGAACTCTGAAGAAGTCATTTGCATCTTAGCACAAGAAACAGCCTGAGGAGCTGGTTCCCTGGAGCCTAGAGGGCAGACTGTGTGTATGCTAAGTCGCTTCAGTCATGTCTGACTCTTTGCGACCCATGGACTGTAGCCCGCCAGGTTCCTCTGTCCATAGGATTTCCCAGGCAAGAATACCGGAGTGCGTTGCCATGCCCTCCTCCAGGGGATCTCCCCAGCCCAGAACTCGAATTCATGTCTCTTATATCTCCTGCATTGGCAGAAAAGTTCTTTACGACCTGGGAAGCTAGAGGGCAGAGAAGGTCATCAATTCTGCTGGGTCAGTGTACAATTCGGGAAGGAGACTCAAGGATGAGACAAGTTATGCAAACCAGGCAGCTGGCACAGTTTATATTAATAGTATTTGGGGTTCTTTACTCCACCTCAGGATCCTCATTTAACTCATTTTTCTGAGCTGAGAAGTAATGGCCAGGTAAAGGGCTGTGGAGCAGACAATCACTTGCCAAGTTTTGTGATGATGAACACTCTAGTATTCACTGATAGAGCCCTGTATGCATCCAGTCCTTCTACATGTGTTTCTTGAGCATCTATTATACACACATCTATTATACCATCTTAGTACCAAATGGTACTAAGTTCTGTGAGGGATATAAAAACAGAAGTCCAGTAGGATCTCTGCCCTCAAACTCCTTATAGTCTGATTAGGGACCCAAGACCTGAATACAAAACATTAAAAACAATACAGAAGTTAAATGCCAAACTCATTTCTCACAGTAGATAAATTTCAACTTCTTGAGGCAAATGACTTTGAATCTTTAGCAGAAATACCTGTGTGAATAAAAATGAATAGAGGCAGCATTCTTGAGGTTTTACTATAGTAAAGCATTTGTAAGCTCTTTACCCATTATTTTATTTAATCTTCAGAAAAATCACTAAAATGTAACAAAAAATCTTAAAGAGTGAGGCATGATTCAGGTTTAAAACTAGGACTGCAATAAATAACCACTCCTTTGAATTTCAGCCTTGGCCTGATTTGTGTCAAAGCCTGGAATTAAGTTCTTTATGCTGTAGCATGTTGCATTGGAGAAGTTGATCCAGGTCCAGGCTGTAATATTGTGATACAGACCCATAAATGTACAAATAGCCCTGTGACACGGAATCACAGGGGTTAAGAGCAGGAGACAGGAACACACCTAGATTAATAGGACAGCTTTATGGAGGAGAAAGTATTTCAATAGAAGTCAAAAGGTCTATTTACAGTTTAGGAACTAAGGTAGAGACTGAAAGTTTCGACCTATAAACTTTCAACTAAACACCTCAAGATCAGATATCTAGCTATCAAACTTTAACAAAGGAGCAGCTTGGTTTTCTTAGGGCTGGTGAACATCTCCTTACAATGCGTGCATGCATGCTCAGTCACTCAGTCGTGTCCGACTCTTTGCAACCCTATGGACTGTAGCTCACCAGGCTCCTCTCTCCATGGAATTCTCCAGGCAAGAATACTGGAGTGGGTTGCCATTCCCTCCTCCAGGGAATCTTCCCCACTTAGGGATCGAACCCATGTCTCCGGTGTCTCCTGCATTGCAGGCAAATTCTTTACCGTTGAGCCACCAGGGAAGCTCTCTCCTTTCATTAGCAGAGTATAAAACTGTGATCTTTAAGGCTTTCCTCTTCAGTATTCTCAGGGGACTTCCCTGGAGTAGTGGAATGCTGAGCGAGTAAAATGTTATACCGACCATGTCAACCCCTTTTGCTTCAAACTCTTGTAGGATAATGTCTTACAGATAAGGGCCTGGCACTCAACATCCTGCTCAGGTTCAGGGTTTCAGCCCCTCTTTAGTGCCATCTCCCAGGACAGCCTGGTGTCCACACTCTGGCAGCATCTTTCAGCTTGCCACCCATCAGCCTCCCGGTGGGTGTGCTGGGCACCTACTGGGTGGTACATACTGTGCACTCCTTGAAAGTAAATGCCGTCATGTTCCCTGCCTGGTTCTGGAATGCCCACCCACTCCCCAGTGCTGGGGCCCTGATATGTATCCTTGACGACCGAGCCTAGGTCACATCCCTCTGGGGAGCCTACGCTGGGTGACATACTTTTCTCTATTCCCCCATTTATTGGAGTTGTGTTTCCAGGTATGACTTAATCCGTCAGAGTAGAGGCTCATTCATTTTATATTCCCCAGCACTTGTCATCGAGCTTGCCACACAATTGCTGCTCAATAGATGCTTGTTGAACTGAACTTAACAAGGAAAGCCTGGAGACACATGTGCAGAACATCCATCAAGGCCATCGTGCGAGGCAGAGGTAGGGTGAAACGGGGCAGTGCACATGTTAGGTGACTGAATGGTTCTTTTCCCTGGGGAGGAGAAATGTGCTCAGATTCCTTGGTGTTCCTTTTCTGTCCGGGGGATCCTCTGCTCTCTGTGGGCTGATCACCATCTCCCCTGGAGGCATGTCCTACTCTAGAGGGAGAGTGTAGACCTCGGCCCAGCCCTCTGCTCTCTACATTGAAAGTGATGGAAAGTGAAAGTGAAGTCGCTCAGTCATCTCTGACTCTTTGCGACCCCGTGGACTGTAGCCTACCAGGCTCCTCCGTTCATGGGATTCTCCAGGCAAGAATACTGGAGTGGGTTACCATTTCCGTCTCCAGGGCATCTTCCCGACCCAGGTATCAAACCCGGGTCTCCCGCACTGGAGGCAGACACTTTAACCTCTGAGCCATTAGGGGAGGGTAAAATTGAGATTAGGTGTTGAACTGACCTAAGAGAGTCAAAGATAAAGATAGGGAAGTTGGACGGATGAAAGTTTGAGTCATAGTCCAAGATGCTGTGACTGGTTATGTGATGACTTGTACAGTGACTGTGGTCAGAAAGCCCAGTGAGGAGCCCTGGAGCGACAGACCCCAGATCCGGTGGTCACTGTCTGCCAGTGGCTGACAGTAACGCAGCAAGAATAGTAAACACAGAGGGCCTACGAGCAGCGAGGCACTGTGCTAAACCCTTTCTGTGGTCATGGATCAGGACTAACCAAGGAAGAAGGGGTCCAGGTCTATGAAAGCGTCCTCCGAGACATGCTGATTTCACAAAGAAGAAATTGGTGTGGTTTTGAGCACCTCCTCAGAGGAAGCCAAGATCAGAGTGAGGAAGAATGCTGGTAATCCCGAGGTTGGCCTTGAAGATTTATAGAAACCACCAGCCTGTGCCCCCAACCTGGCCCAGCAGACAAGCCTCCGGTGGGGGGGCCTTTGGGGACCTGATTCCTCTTGCACATCCTGGCAGGCTCAGGGCCACCCCTTTACAGTGGCAGCTGGCACTAGTGGTAAAGAACCCACCTGCCAATGCAGGAGACGTAAGAAACATGGGTTCCATCCCTGGGTTGGAAGATCCCCTGAAGGAGGTCATGGCAACCCATTCCAGTATTCTTGCCTGAAGAACCCCATGGACAGGGGAGCCTGGCGGGCTACAGTTCATGGGTTAGCAAAGAGTCAGACTCGACTGAGTGACTAAACCACTTAGCACTCATGCACACCCAGTCCTGGACCCCCAGAGCTTGCCTATCAGGATCAGGCTCCCTGCTGGGAGGAATATAAATTTGAATGGAGCATGGCATCTTCAAACTTCCTACAGAGCAGAGGGACAGCAGGCTCCAAATGATAATATATGAAAAGCCACAGGGAGCCTCCGCTGCTGACGAGTTAGAATTGCTCTTCTTTCATGTGATTAAAGAAGCCCTCGTGGGTTTTTTCTTTTCCTTTGAGACATACCAGGGTGTCTCTCCTCCTACTACAGCGCTGAATGGTTTTTAAGGCTCCTAAGTGCACTGCATTTACATTTGCTACTCATTCTCTAAATGAAAGCCAGGCTTAAACACATTAATGAGCATCCTGATTACCGCAGCCCTTGAGAAATTAATTAACGACAATGCAGCATGCACTTAACATTCCTCCTCCTCCCGGAGATGAAATGGAGAGCCAAGGAGCGGAGCTTTTATCCACATCCAGCCCCAGCCAAGAGCCGCCTCCACACACCTCCTTCACCCAAGGAGCCACTTTTCCTAGGCTCATTTTGCTTTTCCTAGAGAATGCTATTCCCTGGATATTTAAGTGACAGTGTCTTTCTCATGGACTGGAGTTTTCCCCCAGGTGAGGTGTTTTTAACTGGAAGAGACTTTAGTCTGTCTTCTTTCCCTTCTTGTTTTTTATTTATTTATTTTTTGTCTGTTATTAAAAACAGGTATCAAGCACCAGGACTTCCCTGGTCCTACCCTTATAAAATAACCCACACTTAATAGTGCTTCACTAGTCAGGGTCTCTGTGTACGTGTGTATACATTTACTTATTCAATCTCACAAGAAAGCTGGGGTGTGTGTGTGGTAGTCACTCAGTCATGTCTGACTCTTTGCGAGCCCATGGACTGTAGCCCGCCAGGCTCCTCCGTCCATGGGATTCCCCAGGCAAGAATACTGGAGTGGGTTGCCATTCCCTTCGCCAGAGGATCTTCCTGACCCAGGGATCGAACCCAGGTCTCCTGCATTGCATGTAGGTTCTTTACCATATAAACTACAGGGAAGTTCCTGAACTCTGGGGTCAGTGCTATTATTATTGTTTTACAGAGAGTGAAACCAAGGAACAGAGATGTCAATTAAGTCACTTAAGGTCACACAGCTAGAAAGTGGCAGGACCACAGTCTGAACTCAAGAAACTGGCTCAGAATCCATGCCTGAATGGTGAATCACCTCTACAGCTACCTACACATTGTATTTTCAGTCAAGTTTTTAAATTCCAAAATGTATTAATTGAGATGTTTTCTTATTTGTCTTGATTCAGGGTGCTTTCTGTGCTGCTTCTGCCTAAAGGAACATCCTTCAGTGACCTTGCTCTGACTCTGAAAGCCAGTAGGAGAGTCAACACACAATGCTACTGTCAGCATGGATAAACACCAAGGTGATTGTATAGCATCCAGGCATTTCTCATCCAGGAGATAGGAGTCGGGCTCTGCACCTGAACTTTTGTTCATTTTTTTTTTTTTTTTTTTCTTCTCTTTTGGAGAAGGTTGAAGGAGATTCTTCACAAGAAGCATATTCTCACACTGAAGAGGGTAGAGAGAGGTTGACATTTTTTAGATGAGGCTCAGGGAAGACTATTGACTTACCCGCTCAGGGTTATGCAGGTTGTTTTCTGTTGTGCTGTTTTTGTGTGTTTTTGTTTGTTTGTTTTTTGTCTGTTTTTGGTCTGACTCTGCAAAACTACAAACTGGCTGATTCCAAATTGCTGTTCTTTTTACCACACCTTGCTGTGTCTGCGTGGTTCTGCTGATGGTGCATTCACTGACTGTTCCTTATACTTATTTCTGATCTCGGGGCTAATGTAAGAATGAATCAGCCTGACAAATGTGAATCCCCAATGCCAGGTTCTTAAAAGAAGCTCACACCTTTTTGGCACCCCCAGGAAGCCCTGAAATAGATCTGAGGACCAGAGTAGCATTCATGGGCATCTTGGGAGCAACCACGTTTACCTCATAAAAACCGTGAAGACGCAAAGATTTGGCAAGGCACCCCCAGAAGTAGCTTTGGCTTAACAGTGTGTCCAGGTAAGAGGAAGAAAGCAATCGTAAAAGAAAGCGATTTGCCTGAGAGCAAAGCATCTTCCAGGAAACACACAGTCTCAGAAACACTCTTTCCTCCACACGAAGCCCTGTGGGCCTGGGAGTGGCCTGTGCTGCAGCAACACGGAACACTGCAGCTGAGAGGCTGGGAACAAGAATTCAGCCTAGACACAGGGGCTGAGCCTCAGCGCGGCCGTGTCCTAACTATGAGATCTGAGAGGAACTAGGTTGTCTTTCAGCCTCTGCTTCATCATCTCTAAGATGGGAGAGTGATGGTACCAGTGACCCAGGACTGTTGTGACAATTAAATAAGATGGCATGTGTAAGGAGCTGACTTCCCAGGTGGCTCAGGGGTAAAGAATCTGCCTGCCAATGCAGGAGACTCAGGAGACTCAAGTGCAATTCCTGGGTCAGGAAGATTGCCTGGAGAAGGAAATAGCAACCCACTCCAGTATTCTTGCCTGGAGAATTCCATGCCCAGAGCAGCCCAGCGGACTACAGTCCATGGGGTTGCAAAGAGTCGGACACGACTTAGTGACTAAACCACCACCGTGTAAGGAGAACGTACACAATAATCACTCGTGCAAGATGTAACATACACAATAAGCGCTCGATAGTAGTAGCTGTTCTTAGTGTCCACAGTGCTCTTTGCCAGATTCTCCTTTCTTCTAAGGGAGAATCCTTCCTTCTAAGGGAGAATCTCTTCTTCTAAGGGAGAGTCTAAGCACCCACTGATCCCTCTGAAATGCTTTCCACTCAGGACTCTGCTCCAAGCTCAGCTCATCCCCAGACCTTCCCAGACCACCCCACCCAGGGATGCTCGTGGCCTCCCAGCTTGCTTTATGCTTTTCCTGGTGTGGATCACTCTCGGATGCTAAGTTATATAGTCATGTGTTTTATTTGGTGATGGTCTATTGCCTTCCCTAAGAACGTTAGCACCATGATGACAGCAGCTGTGTTGGGTTCACTCTTGGACTTTTGGTGGCTAGAACAGTGTCTGCCACGTGGGAGGTGTGGCGGGGGGAGGTACCAAATCAGTGCTTCCTAAAGACACGTGAGCACAAGGCATCTCTTCTGAGTAGATTCCGATTCCATACAGTGACACGGCCTAAAAGTAGATGTCAGGCACAGGAGCGCTTGTGTACCCGGGACAATCCTTGAGTTTCAGAGTGACAACAGAGTGCCCGTAAGGCGCTGAGCTGTGCTCTGGGGAGCCCTACAGCCCCCAAACGCACACGGGATCTGAGCCCCTGCCTGGCTGGAAAGTTACAGACTGAAGGGACTCCCAGCAGCTCTCCCGCCTCCCCCCTCCCCACAGCCCACCTCCTCTCTCCCTCCAGGTATCGTTACTTCTTCCAGGACCAAAAGCGTATCTTAAAAGTAACCCCTGGCAATGGGTGGTTTACTGCTTTTAAACTCAGGAATGATTTTTTAACTGCGGCACACAGCACAGGTCTTGATTTTCAATAAGTAAAAGCAAAAGTGAGTTTTGCTCTTGGTTCTGCCCGGCTGCTACTGATTTTGCAGCAACCTGTGTTCGTCACACCCTGGCCTCTGGGAGGGAGGTGGGAAGGGCTGCCTGCTCCTGCTGTTTCTCTGGGGAGAGGCCAGAGGGAGCATTCAGCATCCTGGCCCCACCTCACCCAGCCTCCAGGCTTCATACACCCCATAAAGACCAGATAGAGGGTGAACTGAATACAATAATGTGCCTCAGAGATTTCCTGGAGGTTGACTTAGAGATGCCTCTAATGGCATGGGTTTTTTCCATAGGACCAAGTGCTTGTAAACTCCAAGCACTTTCAGAGGTTGTAATAAGCAGATGTGTGCCTTCCCCAAGCCTGCATAGAGCAGAGAAATCAAGCAAGAGGAGGAAATTAATTAAATAAGGTAACTAATAGCAAAAAGGAGAACATGCTCCATGAACTTTAGCGTGACCTAGCAATTCTTGCTAGAATTTAGTTAATTTAGATAATTCATGTTCAACTTTTGTTTCATGCTGGGTAGTGAGATTGGCAAGGTAAGGAAGAAGCCACCTTGGTCCTTGGCTGTGAACCATTGTCCATGCTGTAGGCAGCATTTCCATGGTGATACACCTGTGATGCTGCATCACTGTAACAGTAATTCTACTGCATGAGGCCCATGGACTGATGCAGTGATGAAAGGCTATGATATCCTGAATGGATCTGGGAGCAGGGAGAACCCGAACTGTCCTGACGTTATAGTCTAGAAGTGTGCTGGGAGTGTGTTTCTCCTTAGTCATGTCACATCAAATCACAAGTGTGCGGCTCTCTGGACAAACCTAGCTGGATTTCCTGAGCAGTGTTCAAGTTCTCTGGCCGGGGATGGGTAGTTTCTTTCTTTTTTTTTTTTTAGATTTTATTTATTTAGTGTTGGTTGTATTGGGTGCTGCCTGAGGACTTTCTCTAGTTGCATCTAGTGGGGGCCCCTTTTCATCGCAGTGTGTGAGCTTCTCATTGCAGTGCTCCTCGTGTTACAGGCATGGGCTCTAGGCCCAGGCGTCAGTAGTGGCAACACATCACTCACCTGTTCATGGGCTCTGGAGCACAGGCTCAGTAGTTGTGGTGCTCAGACTTAGTTGCTCTGTAGCACGTGGAATCTTCCGGATGAGGGATCGAACCTGAGTCTCTTCCATTGGCAGGTGGATTCTTTTCTATTGTGCCACCAGGGAACTCCTGGATTGTTTCTTTTATTTATTTATTTTCTCCCTGGCTTGGAGTGTCTCTTAGATACACACAGCTCTTATTGAAGAGAACATCTATTTGGGATTCCCTAGGCAAGGTTGTGCCAGAGAAGGAGTGGCCTCCTTCCAGGCAAGGATGCTCTCTCATGGACATCACCATTCCCATTGTGGAAAATCAGGATGCTGACAATCTGAGGTCCTAACCACTTCCTGGGAGGCTGGAGGACTCGACCCACACCCTACATGCTGGTCCCCACCAGACAGGGCAGGCAGATAGCCTGTGACCATCAGGACTGAAGCCTGGCAAACAGATCTAAGAGTCTATAAAAAAAAAAGCTCTATGTTGTGAATTTCATCCCCAAAACAACTCCAGGTGGTGGGGAGCTTTCCCGCCCTTTCCTCTCCCCTGCAGCGTCCACTCTATGCCCCCACAAAACCCAATCCTCTATTCTAACGCGGCACCTGCAACATTTTGTACTGGTTTCCTCCCCATATTTGAAAGCGCAGTGAGGACCCATGAGGGAGCCTGAGCTTGGCGCAAGGCCTGGAACATACCAGATATAAATGTTTGCTCACTTATTTGTCTGAGGACATTTCTGCCTGGCAGGGAGTGCATCTATGCACGGGAGCAGCCTCTTCCTTACATTCAAATGCAGAGGAAAGCATGACGAATCTGAGCATGAAATGGGGCCAGGTGTTAAAGAAACCCAACGAGATAGTTTGGGTCAGGAATGCTTACTCAAATGTCCTGGTCTGAAACCAAGGGCAAGGATTGCCCCAGTAGGTGGATTCAGACTGTTCCTGCCTCCCCTGCAGGGTCTGCCCTGGACTCCCAGGAGATAGAAACTTAGCCCCAGGTCTCAGCTGATTGACAACAAGGTCACCTTTGATAGTGACTGAATGTCTCTGAGGACCCAAATCATATTCACCCTCTGGTGAGCATCATGTTGTGAAAATCAACAATACGTCCTTGTGATGCAGACATCTGGCATCCTGGGGGTTGTTTGATTGAGGCATGTGAGCTGATGGTGGCAAAGAAAGGATGAACCCACTTGGTTGGATTGGAGTCCGGTGGGAGCTTGTTGGGCCCTGTGTCTGAACTGAGAGAAGAGGATGGGAAAGCTTGTCCTGAGAAGCCAGCTGGAAGGCTCACTGCTCGGAGAACACAGGCCTCTTGCAGATCTATAAGGAGATCCAGAGGCCCTTCTCTGCAGCTCTGAAATGACGTTTGGGCCTTCCTCCCCGTGGAGCTGCCCACCTGTGAACAGAGGGCATGTTTCGAGGGAATCCCGTGCACACGGAGAGCCAGGCCCAGGCATCCCTGGAGAGGCTTGGTGGTGCACAGAGCCTGAGGAATCCCTTCCTGGCAGCTTGTCAGCTGCACCCACTTTTCCTGGGACTCTGGCAACGTGGATGCTTTTTTAAAGAGTGGGTTCATCCCATTGCAAACAGAATGGCCTTCAGCCTCCAGGGCCCTGGACGTGCCCCAGAATGCCCCATGCCCAGGGTCCAGGCTGCCTTGTCCACCCAGATGGCACCCTCCCTCACCACCTGGCCAGAGGTTCCCTGCACGGGCTGCTCAGGGCCGCTGCGCTGTCTCCCCGATGAAGGCGCGGGATGGATCGCCGCAGGCCACTTGCTGTGTGGGAAGACAAAGCCCAGGCCTCTGCTCAGGGCCGGAGCTCCGGGTGCCCCGTGAGAAAGCCGGCGGGGCCTCAGGGGAGGTGATGGGCCGGGTGCTGGCTGCCAGCCAGGAGCACAGGACATTCCTTCGAAGGACAGCGAGTCCTTCTGGGTGGGCAGCCTCTCCACAGCCAGCCTCTCTGCGACGGGGCCTCTGCCATGCGGAGGCCGCAAGCCATCGGTGTTCACTCAGGTGCCCCTCTGCGAGGCAAGGAGGCTGGTGCCTTTGTCCCCTCGCCCTCCCCTCCCCTCCGTCCTCCCCTGCCCACCGCCCCGCCGCCCCCACCTGCAGCCCTGATGCTCTCCCCTGCTGCCTTTGAGAAGTCTCTCTCCAGACGGGTGGGGAGGAAAAGGGCATGTTTTAACACAGACATGAGCCTTCGGGGGCATTTATTAAAGTCATCTGGTCAAACTTCCATCAAGTGTTAAGGCTCTCTGTCCCTCGGAAAGGAAGAAACACATCTGTGGGGTGGACACAAAACTGCTCAGAGAAGACTAGGCAGGCAGCCTGCTGCTGCAGCACCATCAATTTCTTCATCATCATCATCCAAAGACATCTGATTGCCTGTGACATCCAAGTAGAAGAGAGAATTGGGTGGGGGGTGGGGGAACTTGAAGGGAGGAGTCCTGAAGGGAGGGGGCCTGGATTCCAATCTCTCTTCTGGCTCTGTGCCTCTGAGCGTGGCCTGTGTTAGTCATTCAGTCGTGTCCAACACTCTGAGACCTCATGGAATGAGGCCTGCCAGGCTCCTCCCTCTGTCCATGGAATTCTCCAGGCAATACTGGAGTGTGTTGCCATTTCCTTCTCCAGGGGATCTTCCTGACCCAGGGATCAAACCCAGGTCTCCTGCCTTGCAGGCAATTTCTTTACCATCTGAGCCATTGGGGAATTCCTGTTGTAGACAAAGCCCTTGACCTCCAAAGTTCCCCAGCCCACACCCATGGCAGACATGGCTAATCAGTCTCTCTCCCCCACAGCCTTAGAACGTGGACTCTTTAACACAGAGCTCCTGATGGCCAATGCCCACTGAAGTGAAGGGCATTCAGGATGAAACCTGGAATTGGAATTTTGTACCAAGAACAGGCCAGGACACACAAACACACACAAAAAACAACCAACTAAACAACCAACCAAACAACAACAACAAAACAGAAAGAGGGAGAAAGAAAAGGAAAGAAAAAGCTTAAAAATCAATAAATAAATTCACCTGAGCAATCTGGATGGTCCAAATGAATGATCCTTAGTTATTAGGCAAAGATATCCACACTGAATCATTTTATTTGAACAGATCCAGAGTCAGAGAGGTACTGGAACACGCCCCAAAGCAGACATGCTCCTTCCTTATATATATGGCATTCTGGAAGGGAAGGAACTTTAATGCAGCCTCTTCACAGGTGAGGGAATAAAAGTCTCAGGGACTGTGACTCCTCTGCCCTGAGCTTGGCAGAGGCCATGTCAGGAAAGAACCCAGGCTTTCTGGTTCCCATCCCAGTGCCCCCTCCACCCACTGTCTTGCTTGGCATGAAAAAACTCCGGAACAGCAGCAAAAGAACACAGCTATTTAAGGTATGGGCAATTAATAGTTTTCAATAGTGTTTGTAGTAAAAAATTAACGAATCAATGGCCCCTCACTGATACCATAGAAAACAAAGCCCCAAACACTGGGGGTTAATTGAACAGAGGGTCAAAAACGCCTTCACTCTGGGGTACTCCACTTCTCCCTCTTTGGATATGTGGGGAGAGTCACCTACCCGTTTTTTTACCTCGGTTTTGTTGCCTGTACAATGGACATCAATACTGCTGCCTATACGTACTTGCCTCGCCAGGATATAGAAACAGAAAGCAAACGACATGGAACTTCTGGCTCCAGGAAAACAGCAGTCACCATGAGGGGGTGATGAGCCAGCAGGCAGTGTCTGTCATTCCAGGATTAGTAGCAGCATGGACAAATGTGTGGGATAGACCCACTGCAGCCCAAGGATGACCCGGATACTTCAAAGCAGGACCAGACAGGCTTCAGAATATAAATAAAATAACATAGTCTTTATTTAGAAAGAAAGAAATAGTCTTCATTTAGATGGGAATGTCAGGGAAAAAAAGGGACTTTCCAGGTGACTCAGCAGTAAAAATTCACCTGCCAATGCAGGAGATGTGGGTTCAATCCCTGGGTTGGGAAGATTCCCTAGAGTAGGATATGGCAACTCACTCCAGTATTCTAGCCTGGGAAATCCTATGGACAGAGGTGCTTGGCAGGCTACAGTCCATGGGGTCACAAAAAGTCAGACACAACTGAGTACACACGTCAGGAAAAAAATAAACCCAGAGGGATCTTCCAACGGTGAAGGATTGGTCTAGGTTGGCAGGCGACCCCAGGGGTCCTTCCCTCCTCTTTCTGAGTCAGATGTCTGGCCGGAGGTCCTGACTGCAGTGTAAGGCCCGGGATGGAAGCACTGCGTGTATGCTTAATAAGTGTTAACTGTGGAGCAGCTGAAAGAATTAAGGACCAGTGTGTAACAGAGCAGCACTCAGGCAGTAACCCAGACACATCGCCCCACTGCATGTGCCAGGGCACCTCGGTACTCCTGACCTCAGGAGCCTGGCTCTGGAACCACATGCCCTCCACACCAAGGCCTTTGCCATAGGAAGTGGCTGTGTGTTCACAAAAAAAATCTTTCTAAGGCGTAATTAAACATGTGTTTCTCCCAGGTCTGGCAGTTTGCTGTACTTTTGCAAAGGAATTGATGAACTGGCTGTGTTCTCTTACTTCAATGGAGACCTATGAGCAGAAGGCATTTTCGAGGGAAAATGCTGCAAAGTGGCCACTAGGTGGGGCCAGAGCTCTACCAGTGAGACCACAGTGGGCCTATGGCCCTTTTAGGGAAATTTCTTGAGATTAATTTGAAGCATCCTAGAATTTCAAACCAACATTAGACCTCAGAGATCATCTAGTTCAACCCTATCATTCTGAGGCCAGATTTGTGGAGCTCAGAGAGATTAAAGATCTCTCCTCGTATAAACAACTAGTTAGTGCAAAGCTGGACTTAGAAAGCAGATCTCCTCCCTCTGGGTTAGGCTGATTCCGTCAAGCCACCATATTTGCTTTCTCTTCTTAATGTGTATATTGGATTTTTGGCCACGACTAAAGCTGAAGTGGCTTTGGTATTGAAGATTAAGCATAGGAAGGGACAAGAAGGGACTGGAGTTCTTAGGTCTCCCCCAGCAGTGTGGACTGGCCTCTGACCTGACCCAAGTGCTTGGGTCACAAGGTACAGAGAATTCAACTTTGGTCCTGCCCAAGCAAGCTCAGTCTCTGCAGCTGCTGTTCTTCCCTGGGCTGTAATCAATCAGATCATGAGGCTCAAAGGCAGTTGGAACCCAGACTGAAGACAGCAATACTAGGTCCATTCTGCTCCCCACTTGCCAAACCAAACTATCCAAGACTTTAGTTTTGTCTTACTAGGGTAATATGGCAAAGGGAGGGTAAACTCTGCCATTAAAATTCCATCCAAAGACCATGGGGGCCCAGAAAGTGAATCTGTTATGTTTTTTATTTTTCTGTGTTCTTTATTCTTTTGCATATGTTCCAGAAAGGAACTAAAGTACAGCTGAATAGTAGGAATATTTCACAGAGACCTAGAAATATTTGATGGTGATGATGATTCATTCAACAGAATCTATCCAAAAATATTTATTAGATGCCAAGTCTGTTTTTACATATGTCTACTTTATTTGACACTCCATCAACCAGAAATCACATTTCTACACATAGATACACTAGCACATCTTCACTTTTTCTGCCAAGTATCAATTCATATTTATAACAAGAAAGGCCTTTACACTACTGGAGAGCTTCAGCGTGCAGGATCTGTTCTGGTTTGAACTTTTCAGCCTTCTGTCCTGTGTAACATTGGGCATTCGTGTAACCTCACCAATTCTTATACTTCTCATCTCTAAAACTGGCGTCAAGCTTTGATTCAGAAATTATCTTACAATGATAGGTAATGCCACCTCGTATCCAGATCTTGTTTTCTAAATACTGTTCTCCATCAAAAGAAACCAGGGCTCCTTTGGAAAAGTGGCTGACTATAGGACTGAGAGGGAAGTTCAGTTCAGTTCAGTCACTCAGTCATGTCCAACTCTTTGCAACCCGTGGACTGCAGCACATCAGGCCTCCCTGTCCGTCACCAACTCCTGGAGTTTACTCAAACTCATGTCCATAGAGTCGGTGATGTCATCCAACCATCTCATCCTCTGTCGTCCCCTTCTCCTCCTGCCTTCAATCTTTCCCAACATCAGGGTCTTTTCAAATGAGTCAGTTCTTCACATCAGGTAGCCAAAGTATTGGAGTTTCAGCTTCAACATCAGTCCTTCAAATGAATATTCAGGACTGATCTCCTTTAGGGTGGACTGGTTGGATCTCCTTGCAGTCCAAGGGACTCTCAAGAGTCTTCTCCAACACCACAGTTCAAAAGCATCAATTCTTCGGTGCTCAGCTTTCTTTATAGTCCAACTCTCACACCCATACGTGACTACTGCAAAAACCATAGCTTTGACTAGATGGACCTTTGTTGGCAAAGTAATGTCTCTGCTTTTTAATATGCTGTCTAGGTTGGTAATAACTTTTCTTCCAAGGAGCAAGCATCTTTTAATTTCATGGCTGCAGTCACCATCTGCAGTGATTTTGGAGCCCAAGAAAATAAAGTCTCTCACTGTTTCCATTGTTTCCCCATCTATTTGCCATGAAGTGATGGGACAAGATGCCATGATCTTAGTTTTCTGAATGTTGAGTTTTAAACCAACTTTTCATCAAGGGGCTCTTTAGTTCTTCTTTGCTTTCTGCCATAAGGGTGGTGTAATCTGCATGTCTGAGTTTATTGATATTTCTCCCAGCAATCTTGATTCCAGCTTGTGCTTCATTCAGCCCGGCATTTCTCATGATGTATTCTGCATATAAGTTAAATAATCAGAGTGTCAACATACAGCCTTGACATACTCTTTTTCCTATTTGGAACCAGTTTGTTGTTCCATGTCCAGTTCTAACTGTTGCTTCCTGACCTGCATACAGATTTCTCAGGAGGCAGGTCAGGTGGTCTGGTATTCCCATGTCTTGAAGAATTGTCCACAGTTTATTGTGATCCACATAGTCAAAGACTTTGGTGTAGTCAATAAAAGCAGAAGTAGATGTTTTTCTGGAGCACTCTTGCTTTTTTGATGATCCAACGGATGTTGGCAATTTGATCTCCGGTTCCTCTGCCTTTTCTAAATCCAGCTTGAACATCTGGAAGTTCACGGTTCACGTATTTCTGAAGCCTGGCTTGGAGAATTTTGAGCATTACTTTACTAGTGTGTGAGATGAGTGCAATTGTGTGGTAGTTTGAGCATTCTTTGGCATTGCCTTTCTTTGGGATTAGAATGAAAAAACTTTTCCAGCCCTATGACCACTGCTGAGTTTTCCAAATTTGCTAGCATATTGAGTGCAGCACTTTCACAGAGCCATCTTTTAGGATTTGAAATAGTTCAACTGGGACTCTATCACTTCCACTTGCTTTGTTCGTAGTGATGCTTCCTAAGGCCCACTTTGCATTCCAGGATATCTGGCTCTAGGTGAGTGATCACGCCATCATGGTTATCTGGGTCATGAAGATCTTTTTTGTATAGTTCTGTGTGTTCTTGCCATGTGTTCTTAATACTGTTTGCTTCTGTTAGGTCCATCCCATTTCTGTCCTTTATTGAGCCCATCTTTGCCTAAAGTATTCCCATGATATCTCTAATTTTCTTGAAGAGATCTCTAGTCTTTCCAATCCTATTGTTTTTCTCTATTTCTTTGCATGGATCACTGAGGAAGGTTTTCTTATTTCTCCTTGCTATTCTTTGAAACTCTGCATTCAAATGGGTGTATCTTTCCTTTTCTCCTTTGCCTTTCACATCTTTTCTTTTCTCAGCTATTTGTAAGACCTCCTAAGACAACCATTTTGCCTTTTTGCACTTCTTTTTCTTGATCACTGCCTCCTGTACACTGTCATGAACTTCCGTCCATAGTTCTTCAGGCACTCTCTATCAGATCTAATCCCTTGAATCTATTTGTCACTTCCACTGTATAATCATAAGGGATTTGATTTAGGTCATACCTGTATGGTATAGTGGTTTTCCCCACTTTCTTTCATTTCAATCTGAATTTGACAATAAGGAGTTCATGATCTGAGCCACAGTCAGCTCCCGGTCTTGTTTTTGCTGACTCTATAGAGCTTCTCCATCTTTGGCTGCAAAGAATATAATCAATCCGATTTCGGTATTGACCATTTGGTGATGTCCCTGTGCATAATCCTCCCTTGTGTTGTTGCAAGAGGGTGTTTGCTATGACCAGTGTGTTCTCTTGGCAAAACTCTGTTAGCCTTTGCCATGCTTCATTCTGTACTCCAAGGTCAAATGTGCCTATTACTCCAGGTATTTCTTGACTTCCTACTTTTGCATTCCAGTCCCCTATAATGAAGAGGACATCTCTTTTTGGTGTTAGTTCTAGAAGGTCTTGTAGGTCTTCACAGAACCATTCAACTTCAGCTTCTTCAGTGTTACTGGTCAGGGCATAGACTTGATAATGAATGGTTTGCCTTAGAAATGTACAGAGATCATTCTGTCATTTTTGAGATTTCATCCAAGTACTGCATTTTGGACTCTTTTGTTGACTATGATAGCTATTCCATTTCTTCTAAGGGATTCCTACCCACAGTAGTAGATATAATGGTCATCTGAGTTAAATTCACCCCTTCCAGTCCATTTTAGTTCACTGATTCCTAAAATGTCAATGTTCACCCTCACCATCTCCTGTTTGACCACTTCCAATTTGCCTTGATTCATGGACCTAACATTCCAGGTTCCTATGCAATATTGCTCTTTACAGCATCAGACTTTACTTCCATCACCAGTCATATCCACAACTGGGTATTGTTTTTGCTTTGGGTCCATTTCTTTATTCTTTCTGGAGTTATTTCTCCACCAATCTCCAGTAGCATATTGGGCACCTACTGACCTGGGGAGTTCATTTTTCAGTTTCCTATCTTATTGCCTTAAAACCCAGGATAAATCTGAAATATCTTGGTGTTTCTGAAAGGTAAGAAATTATCCCCCAAAGGACAATAGCTCATTGAAAAAGCACATGAGCTAATCTGAAAGAGCTCCCAATGGCCAGAGCTAAAGCAACTTGAGTAGCAAAAAACTCAAAACAGTATTATAGTTCATAGAATAAAATATTCCTGAGTCAATATTGATATAAATAAATGTCAAATGAATAAATAAATGCAGGAAAGGGACAACTCACCTTTATAGGAAAATTAAAATTAATAAATGAGGGAACGAGGTACATATAACAATCACCTTCAGAACAGCATGAGTAGGATTCACAGGTGGATGCTAAAATTAGTGGACAGAAGTTTGACAGGAAACAGATTATTTGAATAGGTTGAAAGTATCTTCCCCAAGACACTTGTTAATTACAATGGGGCCATAGTAACTTGACAGTGGGAAAACCCAGCAAACACCTCCTTAACCAAATGTTCATGGTCAACATCACCAATTATAAGACACACTGGCATCACGGACCTCTGGGTTTCATAGACTGAGATGGACATATCACTTATATGCACTCTTGGTAAAATATTTGATCTAACCATAAGAAAACATCAAACAAAGCCAGTTTGAGAGATATGCTATAAAAAATAACTGACAAGAGTGCTCCCAAAGCATCAAGGTGTTGAAAGACTAGGAAAGCCAGAGGAGTTTTCAGAGATTAGAGGAGACTGAAGAGAAGTGCCAAGCAGAGGGAATGTGGAGTCCTGGAACAGGACAAGGGTATCAGTGCTTCTGAAAGAGGAGAAGGCAAGGGGCATGAAGCCCTCATCATCTGGCAGAAGGACACCAGGATCTGCTCCTGTTCCCCTCTTGCTGTACAAATATTGTCATTTTCTACATGTGCCATGGTGGGATAGAAGCAGCACAGAGGCTGAAGACTAGACCATTGGCGAATCTTTCCATTAACCCTCCTGCTTCCATCTTGCAGACTGGTAGACAGCCAAGGGCAGCCTCTGAAATCGGTGACCCCAACCAGGCTGGGGTTGGTGTGTTCTGGGCAGACCCTCACACTTGTGGGCTCCAGTTTGGGCCTGGTTTTATCTTCAGGAGACAGCCCAGAACTGACTAAAACATCTAGTGTACTAAGAAAAGCTCTGGGATAAAACACATCTGAGTTTAGAATCCCACTTACAGCTGTTTGACCTAGAGTAACTTGCTTAACCTCTCTGATCCTTGGTTTCCTTGTCCATCCATGTGGATTAATAGTGGTACTTAGCATTAAGTGTTGGTTGGAAGGATTAAATGAGACATAGTAAAGACTCAGTCATAGGTTGTTTTCCTCTTTCTACACCTGTATCTTTGGTGGTGTTGGCAAATTAATGGCAGGCTACTTGGAGGCATTAGGCTTCTGTCTAAAGTGAGAGGCAGCCTGGCTCAGTTAAATTGTTCAGTTTGTGGTGGAAAGGCATCCCTAACAACACCACAAACGGCCCCTTCACACAGAGACTAGATGTGGGCATGCTCGTGCATGCTCAGTCCCCGAGTTGTGTCCAGCTCTTTGGGACCCCGTGGACTGTAGCCCACCAGGCTCCTTGTCCGTGGAATTTTCTAGGCAAGAATACTGGAGTGGGTTGCCAGTTCCTACTCCACAGAGACTAGGTAATAAACATTAAAAGTTAAACACTGATTTAAAGAAAAACACTGATTTAAAGAAAAACAGAAACCCAAATAGATCAGAGGTCAGAATTTAGATAGACTCTTAAGAGTCTATCTAAGAGGGAAAGGCAGAGTAAAGATGGGGCAAACTGATTGTTTCTATTCAATATCCACCCTCCTAGACTTCCTTAGTAATGAACTTGAGTTGTATGCATGGTGGCCACTTACCAGCCAAAATTTTAATATTATATTTTCCAGCTTCCCCTGCAGAGAGTTGTGTCCACTTGACAAATTTCTGGCCACTGAAATATAAATGGATGCTGTTTGGTAGAACTTCCAGGAAGGCTCCTTAAAGAGGAAAATGGTTGAGAAGTACTCTTGTTCGGTTCCTTTCGCTTCCTACTTGGATGTCAGGTTTAATGACTGGAGTTATTGTGACCTGAAGCATGAGGCAGCCTTGAGGTGGAAACCACAACTAAAAGTGTGAGATGAAACCCTAAGTTCTTGATGACATAAAGAATCACCAACCAGGCCTGGACCACCTACCTCCAAGTGTGTTAGCTGCTCAGTCATGTCCTACTCTTTGCAACCCCATGGACTGTAGCCCACCAGGCTCCTCTGTCCATGGAATTTTCCAGGCAAGAATATTGGAGTGGGTTGCCAGTTCCTCCTCCAGGAGATCTTCCTGACCCAGAGATCGAACCCAAGTCTCCTGCATCTGGTGGCAGGTGGATTCTTTACCACTAAGCCACCTGGGGAGCCCTACTTATCTCCAAACTTCATGTTTGTTATGCATTATTTCCAACCTGTTAGTAGCAGCCAATAGAAATTCCTAGCTGATACAGGAATATATGAAATAAAATAAAATTTGATGATTGATGTTGATCATCACAGTGAGAAGGTAAAATCCCTTTGGTGACCTTGACCTATTCTTAGCCCAGGTAGAAACATCCCTGGGTAGACTGTAAAATATCATTAGTTAGTGTCTTAATCAGAAGTGCCAAATTCCTATGACAGTGTAATTTTGATTTTCATTTTTTGGCATTGTGCAGAACAAGAAACTACTAGGCCTGATGCCATGTAAGAAGGGACTCCGCATAGGCTCTGGGGTTAGGTCACTTGTCCAGCCATTTATCCCATCTGTTTATCAATCCAACTATCAGCTCACCGACGCATTCATATTCATCCATCCAACCATGTGCCCACCCATCTATATCATCCATATCCATTTATCTATCCATACAATCCAACTATCTACCTAACCATCAATTCATCTACCCTTCCTTATCCAACCATCCACCCCTCACCCCAATTCATATCCAACCATATCCATACATTTAGCCATCCATATCCAGGCATCCATCCATGCAAGAACATCTACTCAGGACACTCTGTGCCAGGCTTGGAACTTACTGATAAATGAGACACAGCTCTTGACCTTGAGGAGCTCCTGTCCCAGGAGTCCATATAGGGATATATACTCAACACATGGAGTTGAGTCTATGAAACTTCACTCATTTCCCAGCATAAATATAAATTGGTGAGTTAGCAGTATTGGAAAGTAGCAAGTTAAACCCCTTGTATTACTAATAATTATTCTAGATTACCATTTATAGAATGATTAGTTTGTACCCGGCACTCGACACGCACTATCTCAGTTCATCTTTACCATGATTCCCTGAGATAGGAATTTGTATCGGGTGGAATGCTTCAAGTTGTAAGAATCCAAACACCCAGTGGACGGTGGTCTAGACTGAAGTCATTTAATTGTCTCATTGGACAGAAGGATGAGCAATTCCAGGGACGTTCAGCAGCTCGATGATGTCCAGGCACAGGGTGAGCATCTCTGCATTCTCTTGGCCTCCCTTTCACGGTGACATTGTGATGGCAGTTGCAAACATCACATTCTCACAAGGCAGCATCCACAGCAGAAAGAGAGGAATGTAAAAGAAAGAAGAATCTCTTCCCCTGCCTTCTATTATAAAGGAAACTATTTCTCCCAATTCTCCAGCAGCCCATGGCCAGGACCAGGTCACCTCTAGTCAGCAAAGGAGAATGGGAAGACATGTGTCTGTTATTCTCCACTTCTAGTGTGAAGCAGGTGAGGAAGACAGGGTTGGGCATGTTCTATAGTTATTATATATATAATATAAATATATATATTATACACACACAAACACACAAGGAAGGTGAGACTAAAATGGCAGAATTCAGATTAAAATTCAGGAAGGTATGATCTTGGGCCCAGACTCAATCACTGGATAATTCCCTCATCAGCTGTACAAGCCTGTGGCAAATTTAACAACTTTCGCATTCATTGTATTTCTCTGCTTTTCCTATTAACCTTACATTGAGGTCCAAGGTTGCCAGTTCTTTCTTTAAGGTGAAGAGGCACATGCAGTGTCTCCCCAGCATCGTGAGGGAACTGAAGTTACCAGTGAAACAATAAAAACTCCCAGGAAGGGAGCCATTTAACAGAGTGGTGATGGAGGCATGTATCTGCACTTGGCAAAATCCTAAGCTCAGCACAGAAGCTGGAAAACTATCCTTCACACTGGGATGGCGGATGAGTGCTTGCTGGCCCAGTAACATTTGCACCACAGAAGTAAAGTTCAAGGTGAACGGCAGGTGTCAGCCACCCAACAGTCTTAACACATAATGTATGTTGAACATAGCACCATTTCAGTGATTTCTCTCCATGATTGTTAATACTGCTTTCATTGGAAAATGCACTTTAGTTTCTGCTGGGCTGTGCCAAAACTCAAATGACCCTTTGTGTCATGTGGTGATTCAAGGGCTTCTTCTAATAAGTGGGTAAGGAGCAGTGGGTGGGGAAAATGACTTATTAAGCCTACATTTGTCTAACTTCCCTAGTGGTCCAGTAGTTAAGACTCCGTCTGCTAATGCAGATGGACTCAGTCCCTGGTCTGGGAAGATTCCACATGCGGCAGAGCAACTAAGCCTGTGTGTCACAACTACCGAAGCTTTCACTCTAGAGCCTGTACTCTACAAGAAGAGAAGCCACAGCAATGAAAAGCCCGTGAAATGCAACTGGAGAGTAGCTCCCACTAGCAGGAAATGGAGAAAGCCTGTGCATAGCAATGAAGACCTATCACAGCCAAAAATAAAATATATAAATATGTATTTTTTTAAGACTATGGTTGTCAAGTACAAGTGAGCTCCAAACCTGAAGCGCCAAAGAGTTACACCTGACCATATGGAGAAGGGCGCGGCAACCCACTGCAGTATTCTTGCCTGGAGAATCCCATGGACAGAGGAGCCTGGTGAGGTACAGCCCACGGGGTCGCAAACAGCCATACATGACTGATGCGACTTCGCAGGCACCCACATGGGTATGGGCAGAGGGGGTTCAAGCTCCAGGCAAGCCGTCTAGCCACAGGGTGCTAGAAGTGCCAGGGGTCAAGATGGCAGTGCACCAGATGCTGGGTGCATCGAGGAGAGGAAAGACACCCTAGCTCCACGACCCAGCTGGTAAAGAACGCTAGAGGCACCCTCTCCCAGGCCCATTTGGCTCCTGAGCTGCAGCTCCTGGGACAGCACTTCCGCCTCTCTGGCTGCCGAGGTCGGAGATGCTGTAGGCAGAATGTGCTTGGTCCCAACAGTTGTGTCCGACTCTTTGTGACCCCCTGGACTGTAGCCTGCCAGGCTTCTCTGTCCATGGGATTCTCCAGGCAAGTGTACTGCAGCGGGTGGCCATTTTCTTCTCCAGGGGATCTTTCCGACCCAAAGATCAAACCCAGGTGTCCTGCATTGCAGGCGGATTTTTCACTTCTGTGTCACCAGGGAAGCCCTGTAGGCAAAATAGTGGCTCCCCAAAGAGGGCCAGTCCTAACCCCAAGAACCTGTGAATATGTTCCCTACGTGACAAAGAGGACTCTGCAGATGTGATTAAGTTAAGGATCTCAAGCTGAGGGGATTATCCTGGATTATTCAAGTGGGCCCAATGTAATTGCTGAGATCATTCCATGGCAAAAAAAAAAAAAAAAAAAAAAGGGTGCGGGGCAGGGGGAGAAGCTCAGGGAGAAATTTGAAAACACCAAACTGCTGACTCTGAAGATGGAGGAAAGAGCATGAGCCAGAAAAATGTAAGCTTATGAAATTTTAGGCTTTCCTGGGAACTGGAAAAAATGGGGAAATGGGTTCTCACTTGGAGCCTCCAGGAAAGATGCGCCCTGCCAACACCTTCATTTTAGCCAAATACGACCCATTTTGGGCTTCCCCAGTGGCGCAGCAGTAAAGAATCTGCCTGCAATGCAGGAGCCGCAGGAGACGTGGGTTCAATCCCTGGGTCCAGAAGATTCCCCTGGAGGAGGGCGTGTCAACCCACTCCAGTATTCTTGCCTGGAGAGTCCCTTGGACAGAGGAGACTAGTAGGCTGTGTCCATGGGGTCGCAGAGAGTCGGAAACAACTTAAGCTACTGGGCATGCAGCACACATGCCCAACCCATTTAGACTCCACAACTTTAGAATCGTCAGAGAATAAGCACGTGGTGTTTTACGCCGCCCAGTTTGTGGTATTTTGTTACAGCAGAAATTGGAACAAGTACAGGGGCAGAAGTGGAAGCAGGCACCCACTTGGGTATGTGCAGACAAGGATGAGATGGTCAAGGTGAGGCGGACAGGGGCCAAGAAGGGGGAGGGGTCTGTGGGAGCATCCAGCTTCAGGCGCCCTGTGCTTCCCCCTCCACTGCAGTCTACCTTGGAAAACTATCCTCACCAGCCTAGAGACCTCCCCAAAGCAGGTGGGAGACTCCTGTTTGGAGCTGATTCCCTACCCTCTATCTCTGTGCTGGAAACACACCACGTATCTCCTTTCAGGGCTAAAGTGCTGACGACTAAGCCCTTGATTTCAGGGGCTCCGGCCCATTTCCAGGGCCACACTGAAGGGCTCCACTGTATTTCTCCTCCAAAGTGTTTTCCTTGCTCTAATTTTAAATGATCTGGCTGATGGGACTGCTCTCTCTGGCTTCCCTGGGAGTCTTGGTTCATTACATCCATTAGCACTTCCCAGGGTGTTCCCAGCAGGAGCTTTTCAAAAGCATCGGTTCAGACAGGCAGCCACCTCTCTTCCAGCAGAGCGTCCTGGCTCCGTGCCGGTCCCCTCCCCTGTCCCCTGGCAGTGACAGCATCCCAGGCAGCCTCTCTGCAGCTGCGACATATTTTTCATGTTTAGCGAGAGAAACCGTGTGCCCTTGGGTGTTACACGGATTGCATTCCTTTGCAGTAGTAGATGGTCCTTGATTGGGAAGATCATCACTTTCAGAGTCTACGGAGAAAGTGAAAAAATACATGAGTGAATAAAACTGCTTTCAGCATTAACTCAGGAGATATCCTCGTTTTACCTGAGTTGACTGTGATCACAGGGCACTTCGTGGGCCACTGATTTGTGTTAGAAACCTCACAAGGGAGTGTTTGCACAAAGACTGGGAGCCTGTCTTGAGCTTCAGATGTAAACTGCCTCGCTGTGGGCATGCAAGTCAAATAAGGACCGGAAGAAGTATATTTTGTCTTTTGCAAGAGCATTTTTTTCTCCAAACTGCTGGATGAAGACCAGATCGTGCTTCACTGTTAAGCATCCAGAACACGTTATTTACTGAATGCAGAAGACAGTATGATGGAGGATTGGCTATGCAGACAAGCGGCAGCATTTGAGGCTCAGAGCATTGAAAACTAAGAGTCTACATAATCATAATGCCTCAATGCTATAAAATATCAGTGGGAGGCATTTTAATCCAGCTGCATTTTGTTTTACAGATCTTTTTCTCATTATTTAACCAGAGCAATGGATAATACACGCGATAGCCTCCAGGAATCTATGGGCCATATGCAGATACAGTCAACTGGAAGGGCTATGGACAGCTGAAAAACTAGCTCGTAATGACTGAGAACATATTATACTGACAAAAAAAAAAAAAAAATCAACAGCCAGGACTATATTATATTAACAACAACACAAAGTATGTGCCTTTTGGAAGCTTCCAGTGAAATGCTGGGGAAATGGCAAGCTGGCTGCCGCCCCTTCCTGTGACAGTGGCAGATTTCATTAATCAACCACCATACTTTTCCTGCTAGATCAGAATGCTGCATTAAAATCCTTCTCTGCATCATCAGAGGACAGGGTTTGGCATGCAAGATGAAAATCCAGTCTGCAAATTAGTGTCCCTATTAGCAATTTCATTCAAAACCCTTCAGTTTCTGAGGATTTTGCTCACAAGAATGCCTATGTATCTAGAGCAATGTGTTTGGCACCGGGAGAAAAGGGATACAATGGAGGTTTTGTTGCGCTAAATGGAGTGAATTTGCAAGATGGGGAAATCTTCCCAGGAAAGATAATATTTGAGTTGGCTCCCTAAGGAAAAGAGGGAGTAGATGGTCATCAGAAAGGGGCAAGATCATGAAGAGCCACGAGGAAACGAGTGCACTCCTGCACACCCCCAGGAAACAGAATGTGGGGGGTGAGGTCAGGAAGACAGTCATTCTGTGAAGGACCTTGAGTGCCACACTAGGAGTTTTCTGCAGCAACTGGAGAGGTGATGACAGCTTGTGAAGAGTGACCCAAGGCTCTCCATGTTTTAGGAGGATTTCCTTTTTAGCAGCAGGCAGGAGGTTTGCACAGGCGTGAGCCCAGAGAAAAAAGTCAATCGTCTTCAAGGGAAGGATGTTGTCCCTTCCTCTCCCTTCTTCTCTGCCATGCCAAAGTCTGATGGCTGTCAAAGTCTTATGGTTGGCTCATTGCTAGATTGAAGATCTTATATTGATATCGATTGGGGTCCCTAACCACTGGGCCACATACCGCTGCCAGTCCATGGCAAGTTAGGAATTGGCCCACACAGCAGCAAGCGAAGCTTCACCTGTATTTACAGCTGCTCTGCACTGCTCGCATCCCTTGGGGCCATGAAAAAATTGTCTTCCACCAAACTGGTTCCTGGTGCCAAAAAGGTCAGGGACTGCTGATCTAGATGACACCTGCTGAATATGTGAGTCTCTGCACTGCTGCCATTCTTCCAAATGTCTGGGGGTCTCCAGTGACCTGCCCTGCTCGAGGCTTGATCACTAGATCAGAAACTCTCCGAGGGCAGGGACCAAAGAGAAGCCCACTTGATATCCAGTATCAGTCTATTCCTGACCCACAGCAGCTACCCACAAATGTTCATTGAACTAACTAACTCATTGCACGCTGTTCCTTTTTTTTATTATTATTAAACATATGGCTACTGCATGTTCTTTTTCTTACTATTCATGGGGTTCTCAAGGCAAGAATACTGAAGTGGTTTGCCATTCCCTTCTCCAGTCCTGAATGTCCACTGGAAGGACTGATGCTGAAACTGAAACTCCAATACTTGGCCACCTGATTTGAAGAACTGACTCATTGGAAAAGACCCTGATGCTGGGAAAGATTGAAGGCAGGAGAAGGGGACGACAGAGGTTGAGATGGTTGGATGGCATCACCGACTCAATGGACATGAGTTTGAGCAAGTTCCAGGAACTGGTGATGGACAGGGAAGTCTGGCATGCTGCAGTCCATGGGGTCGCAGAGCGGACCTGACTGAATGACTGAACTGAACTAAACTGCATGTTCCAGGCTTCCCAGGTGGCACTAGTAGTAAATAACCCACCTGCCAATGCAGGAGACGAAAGAGACACAGGTTTGATCCCTGGGTTGGGAAGATCTCCTGGAATAGGAAATGGCAAGCCACTCCAGTATTCTTGTTTGGAGAATCCCATGGACAGAGGAGGTTGGTGGGCTGCAGTCCACGGGGTCACAAAGAGTTGGACACGCTGAGTGATTGAGCATACGTGCACTGCATGTCCTGCCCTGGTGAGCAGATTTCGATATTTTCTAAGCAGGAAAGCTTTTTTCCAGACGCCTTTCTCTAATCTCCTTCCACTTCAAGAGAAAGCCTTCTCTCCTTCATTCCCACAAAACCCACTTCACTCTCATCCCTTCAAAGAAGGCCATTGTCAATAATATGCAGATCTGTCCATGGTTTCAGAACTTGGGCTTAACAAGTCTATGGGGAGTACACTCACCATATGCCCCTGCTTAAAGGGAAAAGTCTGCTGTCCTTTTGTCTCCAGGGGCTTTGTTAGCTCAGACTCTTGAAATTTTATAGCTGGAAGCAACCGGACAGAGCCAACCTCGTCGTGTTACAGTGAGCAGCCGAGGTCCTCTTTCACACAGCTTCTGAGAGGCAGAGTCAGGATTAACTTGGTCTCCTGACCTTTCCATCTTCCACAAAATGTCACAGCTGCCTCTCTTATTCACTGGGTGCACGATCCATGAACTCGCTGCAAAGAGTTGTTAATGGAGATGACAGCCATATATAGATTACTGACTTTGAAAGGAACAACATTTTTTTTTTTTTCCAAACAAAATCCATTTTACACTACAGTGGCATGGAACATGATTTTTAGGGGATGATGTCAAGAGCTCTAGAAGACTGGACAGTCTTGTCTCGTGTTGTTTGCATAAATCCAGTTGATGTCCTGTACTGGCAGATGGAGTCCATACAGGCTACAACTAGGGGACAGAGTTAGTAGTCAGACTGACAGAAGGAGGGAAGAGTTACAAAACATCCATCACAGGGCAAGTCCTTACTCCCTCTCAAATTGGTTATTTTATTATTGATGATGATGATGTTTCTGGATGCTACAGCTCAAGCCTGGATGTTACCATTCACCCATGAAGGATCCAGGAGAAAGCTGGGGGCAGGGGTGGGGCTGTACTGAAGGCTGAAGGAGAGAACTAGCATTTATTAAATCCAGCCCAAGGCCAGGACCAGTGCCAGAAACTCCCGTATCTGTTTGATTCCTCTCACACCCAGCAGAGCAGACATCGCCATTTACGTAGACCGCATTACTTCGCATACAGCGTCTCAGTCAGTTACACACTGCTGCCAGGAAATTGCTATAAAATGGATGTTGTGTTCATTTATCTTTGCATTATGCACACTCTTTAGGAACACAGATCATTTGCATTCATAGGTTTACTTTCGGTAAAAAGGGTTAATAATAATTCCTACTTAATAGCATTGTCATGCATGGAAGATGCTCAGAACAGTGTCTGACACGCAAAGTTTCTTGGTAAATTGTAATTACTATAATGGTGATGATTGATATTATTTTTGTTTATTTAGTGATGCATGTTTCCTTTTCAAAATGAAGCTAATCTTTTTCTAATAACCAAAGTAATATATAAAAAGCAGAAAATAGAGACTAGCAATAAATATTAAGCACTTTTAATACCCTGGCTAGATTATCTTAGATCCTTTATGGATACATATGCACAAGCTTGCTCTCTCTCTCACACACACACATAAATCTGTTTCCAAAACACATTGTAAGCTATCAAAATTTAACCCAAATAGCAGCCATTCATCTAATCATTCACTCACTCACTCATCCAACAGAAATTGTTGAGAATTGACAATGTGCTGGCATTACTAAGGCTGGATGAGGTATTGAGCAAGGCCGGGCTGCTTTTCCAAGCTTTCAGATGCTTTTTACAGCTTGAAATGAGTGACTTTGAGAAGCATGCAGAATTTCTGTAGGAGAAACAAACCTGGCTGGCTGAGGCAGAACAGACCCCTGGGGCCCCTCATTTGACACTATTTCCAGAAGCACCCTGAGTACATTCAGACAGTGGCCCTCCGCCATCCCCATGGACTCCCCCCTCCTTCTCCCCTCCCCAACACACACAGTTGGCCCAGAAGGTAGGAATACCCATTACTCCTGTCGACTTTGTGAGAAGCTTTCTGGGCTGTGTGAAAACAAAGATCCTGAATTTTTACAGGGAAACAGGATTGTTTCTGAAACAAACAAACAAACAAACCTCATCTGGTGATTAAATATGAGAAAAGCAAGAGGAGAACTATTTACTGTTGGCAATTCATCAGACTTCATCCATCTGGTAGCCAAGGCCAGCTCTCATCCCTAGCCATGTTGGGGGAACAATTCAGGCCACTCAGAACCACCACAAGGCCTGCCAGCGAGCTCTGCCCAGACTGCTGGGGAAGGAGTAGTGGGTGTGGATTATTTATGTTCCCTTTCAGAACAAACCCAACAAAAGAACAAAGCTCCTCTTCTGCTGGCAATGCTAGCAGCCCCGACATACGGTACTGCTGGGTTCCTTCTGCTGAGGAGTGGGCGTCCAGGTTGTGTGAAGGTGCTGCCTGCAGCCGTCTCCTGGGTGCCAGCTCGTTTCACTCTGAGCTGAATGCTAACTGTGAAACAGGGCAGTGCGGGGGGTGGGGGTAGAGAGAGGCTGGGGGAGAAGATGCGATTTTGTGACTGGGGAGACATGCCCATCCAGATCATCATACACGTGGTCCAAACCCATTCTCTGGAAGAAGCGTGAGATCCTATGTGTGTGTGGGGTCGGGGGTGGGGGCAGGAAGGTGAAGGACAAGGGTCTAAAGAGAAGTGGAGCTGGGAGCAGGGCACCTGGAGAGCCAGACTCGCACCTGGAGCTGTTTGTAGCTTTCTGATCACAGTTACTGGTGCACTGGTGCTCCCCAAGTGGTGCAGTGCTAAGGAGTCTGCCTGCCAATGTTGTAGCCACGCATTCCGGGAGACACACTCACTCAGAAGGACAATGCAGATCGTGGAGTGCAGTTTATTATACTGGCGGGCCCAAGGCAGTCTCCTCTTAGCCAAGGACCCCGACCAGTATTTGTGTATACCTTATATACCCTAGGTGTAAGTGCTCAAACCCACCCCCCAAAATTCTCTGAAACTAGCCTGAACAAAGGAAAAGAAAGATATAATCAAAGTCAACCCATGATTCCTATGCCTTAAGCCTAGGTAGTTAACACTGGACGATTATCAATAGACCTGTGGTCATACCCCAATAAGCATAATAGAATTTATGATTCTATTCAGTTACACAGATAATTAGGGCTTTCTTTTAGGTGATGGAGAGTCTAGGTGCGAGCCCCGGGGCTCTTCCATCCAGGGGGGGTCTTGTTTTCCAGTTGGTTTGTCGTTTCCACAAATACTGGGCATACAGCTCAAAGTCCATGGTCCGGCCCAAGGTGGAGTCCTGCCTTCAAGATGGAGCCTGTTCTGTCTGTTTCCTCCTTCATTCCCCGCCTCTTGATGCTCTTAACTCATAGTATGAGCATCACTCATAGGGATATATTGTACCCTGGCTCTCTGACCACCAATTTGGGAGAACGACACCAAACTTTGGGTTACAAAGTTCATAATACATTGTAAAATGCAGGGTCCACAAAGCAGAACTATCAAGGCAACTGTAACAATGGTAAATACAGTTTTCTGCCAATCACCCATCACCCAAGATAGGACCAAAGTCCAGAAAGGAATGTTTTCATTTGACATTGCTTTTACCTGGCTTTTCATGTCATCTAAAGCATCTGATACATTGCCAGATAAATCAGGAATATATACACAACATTTAACCTTAATTATAGCACAGGTCCCTCCTTGAGCAGCTGTGAGCATGTCCAAAGCCATTCTGTTTTGAATTACCGCTTTTTTCCTTTGGATTTGTTCCTCATTTAAGGCTTAGATGGCTTTATCACTATCTAGGAGGGCCTGTTTTAGGAAATTAGTCAAGGCCTCTACTTTAATCATAATATCTGTTGTCCCTATAGAAGATACGAATAAGGCAGCAATATATTCATACAATTGAAACACAGACCTTGTCCACCTAGCATGTAAATAAGGTAGATTTACCAGGGCTTGTTATAGGTTAGGCTTTATGCTGCCACGGGCAAAAGTGAATCCCAGTGTGCGGCGGCCTACCCAGCCGATTGGTAACCAAGGCCAAAGGTTAAGCCCACAAAGCCATTGGGTCCCATTGGGCGCCATCCAATGGATTCCAGGGTTATATTTCCAATCAGAGCCTGGCCAACGGATGGACCGGTTGGGGTGGTATGTGACCTTGAATGTTCATTTACATTGTTTAGGGGATAGGTACCCCATATATTTTAGTTCTTTTGGGTCTAACAGAGGTCGCCGAACCCTATCCTTTGTTCTTTTTGTTCCCAGCATATAGCAGTGGGAGTAATTAATTGACCCCTTTCTGGGGTCATCCAGAAATATTCATCCCAGACTTGGTAGAATTGTTCAACATACCTAGAGGCCTGTCCTCTCTTGCCCGTCAAGGAGCTTTTTTCCTTTGTCCTTTAAATATGAGGTATAGGCTTTTATTACTCCTATGAAACTGGTGTTTACATCAAATGTAACCCCATGGCCTGAGTCTATTGACTGTAGGTCTGGCTTATACCAAGAGAGCAGGGAGAAATTATGATTGACAAGAGAAAGGAAAGTCTCTTTTTGTCGTCCCAGAAAAGAACACCAAGGAAGCCCATCCATCACAGAGGCATAGCCCCACATACCCAGCAGCTGAAGGTGTTGTGGAAGTCCACGTAGGAATGTGCCCGTGAAATGAAAACATTGTCCTGAGTTGAAACAGAAGTTAAATTCAAAATCACGTTGATGAGGCCATGCAGCAGGAGTTGATTATGTGGCTTCATCCTGAAGGGGCTCATCCAGGATCTTCTTTTCCTTCTTCTAAGGATGATCTTAGTCTCTTGAGAATCAGTGGGGTCCCTCTGCGCAGTCCACTCGGCTTTCCTGGGTCTGCATGGTATGTTCTCATGTGGCGGATCCAGGGAGTGACACCTGCAACTTTAATTGCTGTGAGTGAAGTGAGTGAAGTGGCTCAGATGTCTCTGACTCTTTGCGACCCCATGGACTGTAGCCCACCAGGCTCCTCCGTCCATGGGATTTTCCAGGCAAGAATACTGGAGTGGGTTGCCATTTCCTTCTCCAGGGGATCTTCCCAACCCAGGGATTGAACCCGGGTCTCACACATTGTAGGTAGATGCTTTTTACCCTCTGAGCCACCAGGGAAGTCCCAACTGCTGTAGGGATGGTTAGAACAACAGTATATGGACCCTTCCAATGTGGGGCCAAGGAGTTGTGTTTCCAGTCCTTGACCCACACCTGATCCCCAGGCACAAATTCATGAATCTGTTCCCCAAGGGGGAATGGCACCCTTTCTTGTACAAACTTAGTTACCTGATTTATTACCTTACCCAGTTGTTACATCTGCTGTGAAATATCATCTCCCCTTACCTGAGGCAAATTTGTTGACACCTGTTTTATTATAGGAGGGAGCCTCCCATACACAATCTTGTATGGAGAATAGCCATGGCACCGTAGGGTCATCCTGAGTCTAAGCAGAACCATCTGAGGCAAGTCCACTCAGGAGCAGTCAGTCTCCAGGATCCACTTGGAGAGTGGAAGGTTGGTTCCTTCCACCATCCCAGAACTCTGGGGTCTATATGCTGTATGTAATTTCCACTAGATGTTTAAAGTTTTGCTTACTTGTTGTACTAAATCAGCTACGAAAGCTGGGCCATTGTCCGATCCAATGCTGATAGGAAATCCAAATCTGGAAACTATCTCCCTAAGCAGGCACCGGGGTACTTCTGATGCTCTTTCAGTCCGGGTAGGAAAAGCTTCTACCCATCCTGAAAACGTACATACCATGACCAGCAGGTAACAGTAGTGTCAGTGAGGTTTCATTTCAGTGAAGTCCACTTCCAGGTGTTCAAAGGGCAGCGTGCCTTTTAGCTGAATCCCCAGAGGTTTCTGTCTGTGCCAAGAGGCAGCGTTGACCTGTGAGCAGGCAGTGCAGTTCTGAGATTTTGCCCTGCATAGGGAAGAGAGGCGGGGAACCAAGAAATATTTACGAATTAACTCTTCCAGTTTATCATGGCCTAGGTGGGTCGCTTGGTGTGTTTGGCTTACCAAAGTGGGTGCCAGCTCCTCCGGTACCAATAATTTGCCACTTGGCAATCCCCACCATCCCTTTTCAGTCTTGATGGCCCCTTCCACTTTGGCTAGTTGGTTTTGGGCTTCAGTGTAATTTGGAGAGTCCAGAGCTAGCTCAGGCAGCTCCGCCAATACAAGAGCTTTAATAGGGGCCTCACTTGTCCCCAAGCCCTCGGCTGCTTGTTTAGTGGTCTTATCTGCCAGTCTGTTCCCTGAGCCCGGGGAGGGTATCCTCTTTTTGATGACCTCAGCAGTGTATGACTGCAACCCTTTCTGGTTCCCAGGCAGCATCTAATAGGGTCTTAATTTCTTCCTTATTTTTAGTATCTTTTTCACTAGCTGTGAAAGGCCTCTCTCCTTATCCAGAGCCCTGTAGTGTGGCAAAAGCATACCTGGAGTCGGTGTAAATGTTTGTCTTCTTACCTTTTGACAGCTGGAGGTCCTGGATTAGAGCACATAGTTCGGCCTGTTGAGCGGACCAGTGTGATGGTTTCTTCCATGACTACTGCATGTCCCAACAGTCGTTGTCCTTGTTTCACCAGGCTGGTGCCATTGGTGTACAGGACCAAATCTGGGTCCAGGATTGGCTGGTCTCTCAAGTCAGGTCTGCTGGCATATTTCCTTGCAATGATGTGAGGGCCCACCTTCTCCCACAGGAAGGAGAGTGGCAGAATTCAGGGCTTGACAAGGCTCAATAGTAACATGGGCGTTCTTACATAACAGTCCCTGATATTGAGTAATCCGGGATGTCAACAGCCATTTATGAAGGTTCCCTTGCAGGAGAGTGTTGACCTCATGAGGGACTTTTAAGATCAAATCTTGGCCCAAAGTCAGCCTGATTGCCTCCTGGACCAGTAAGGCAAGCTGCAGCAACTGCCCATAACCAGCCCAGCCACCCAGTGGCAACATTGTCCAGCGGTTTCGGGAGATAAGCCACGGGTCTGTCCCATGTCCCCAGAGTCTGGGACAGCACTCCCATAGCCACCTTGTCCTTTCCAGTCACGTAAAGAGTAAGTGGCTTAGCAAGGTCTGGCAGGCCCAAGGCAGGTGCTGACATAATTGTACTGGGTTTGACTTCGATTACCAGTGGGACTTGTTTTGCAAGCCTGCAGGGTGGGGGGGTGGGGGGAGAGGGGTTGTCTTCCGCCCATACTTCAGGGAATTGTTGAGTTAACGATTCTCTCAACTGTTTAGCCCATCCGATTTCCCTTCTGGGAGATCGTGCAAACTCCATTCATCTTGAGGGGTTACTAAGAGGAAGAGTAAATAGGTGGTTGAGCCCACTCAAAGAGTTGGTCTTTTGTGGGGGGGAAAGGTCACTTGTGCCCCCAATTTAGACAGCAAGTCTCTTCCCAACAAAGGTACTGAGCATTCAGGGATGTATAAAAATTCATGAGTCACTTTGTGTCCCCCCATCTGACATTTTCAGGGTAGGCTTGAGACACAAAGACTGCATTTATCACCATCTGAGACCCAGCAGCCTCTGAATCTACTGGTGTATAAAGTCTACAGGCCTCGCACAGGTTTTCATAGAATTCAGAGGGTGATTTGCTTTCCATTTGAATCACTTCGGTGGATTTTGTCATACTCATAGGTTTTAGGGCCTCCTCTTGAGGCCTTGTAAAATAGCCGCCGGATATCTCTCCAGATGGCCCCGCCCTTCCTCTATGTTACAGTCCCAATCGGGGCTCTCATCGGGGGTGGCTCGTTCTGCCCACCGCTGCGGGTCTGCAGTGCCCTCGGGTGCCATTTCTCTGAACCATTTTCTGGCCTCAGTTAGGATCCTGGTCTTTCCTCAGTGCTGAAGAGAGAGACTAGTAGTTGGATTATGTCACATGTAGGGTGGTGGGTTCGAAAAATAGTCTTCATTAGCCTAATAATGGCTTGTGGCTCCCCCGAGTACGGTGGAGTGTGTCTCTGCCAGCTTAATATATCCGTAGAGGAAAATGGCTGGTAATAATAGGCTACAGGGGGCTGATGGTAGTGCCCACACGCCTCCTGAACCAGAGGCTGTTGTAGCTCTCTGAGGGGCATCTGTAGTGGGGTTCTTTCCCCCTGTTCCTTGGCGGAGCGCAGCCTCTAATTCCTATGTTTTCTTCCCCCTTTCCATCAGTACTCACCTGGAGAGGTGGATACAATCTAGGAGATCCAGCTGAGGTGAAATTCTGGGGGCGTTGACCAGAGGTCTCCATTGCTGGGATTAGAGCCTGCCAAAACCGTGGCTCTACGAACTCCAGGAGGGCTGGTGGAAGAGCAGCGACTGCTGCCAAACTTCACCTGGCCTTGGATCGGTCATTAAGGCGGCTTCCAGTCCTGGTGGAGCACAGGGAGGCAGGTGCCTCATTATCCAGTCTGGGGGAGCAGTCAGGTCATCCCCGTCTAAATCCTGTAGAATTTCCTTTTTTAACATCAGTCAGTTTTTGTGCTATTAATATTTTTCCCTTTCCCTTCTGGATACAGAATCTTGTTCAAGTAGGAGGGTCTTAAGCTAACCCTAGCCATGAGTCAATATATGGATATTGATCTGGGAGTCCTGGCTCTCCTGTGACTACTGTATAGACTGCTTCCACTATTTTTAAGTTCATGGTGTTCTCTGGTGGCCATCCTACTCCCACAGGGAGCCTTTCGACCTCACAGAGTATGTGGAGTTGGTTAGGTGTCATCTTCACCCCATAGTCTCCTCCAAATCCCTTCTTTAAATTTTTAATCATGCACTCCAACACAGTTGCCTTAGATTCACTTCCCTCCACCATCTTGCTTACCTTCCCAGACATTCTACCTTTTCTTTTCATTCTGTCTATGAAGTTCTCAGTACCCTATGTATTTCTGATATTTCCACTCAATGAAACACTTAAATTGCCATTCAGCTTCCTTCCTAATTTGGGTGAGAAGAGCCTTACCTGCCAGATCCCAGAGGGAGAAGGGGGATAGGTGTGTCTTCACCTGCTGGTCAGCATGGCTGAACCAGAACACCACGTGGTCCAAGACTGTTTTTCCGTTAACTTTTAAAGTCCATTCTGCCTTGGTGGGCTTGATCAGGTGTGGATGAAAACACAGATGGGTTAAATATTCCATGTCCCAGGCCATCTCTGGAAAAGACAATTCATATTCACTTATGTACCCCGCCCCTCCTTCTAGCCTGACAATTCCAAGGGGGTCAAGAATTTCACAACAGATGGGACATCTCCTTGGGGAGGGCAGAATATGAGCTCACAAAGACCAAGTTTCTTCTCCTAAAAATCCCCTGGCAACTGCTTGGTAGTAGTTTTCTCCAAGACGGCATGGACACCACCTCCTAAGTGACCTTCACAGATTTCCTTCCTAAGCCCTAACACGCTCGTCAACCTGTGTACCAATCAATCGCTTCCACCTGCCTATTCCAGGCTCCTGTGGGTCCGTGCCCCTTCTAGTCCTTCCCAGGGGGGTGATCAGGCCCCCTCTTCCACCCTGCCGGGTGAGTTCCTCCTCACCTGAGCGCTCAGTTCCCCTGCTGCCGTCCACTACCTGCTAACGGGGAGGTCCAGGCACTGAGAAGCAGAATCCTTCCAGAAGGGCGAGGCGCCTTCCCCCCTAGAAGATTTAAGCCACAAGGCCTCAGAGTAGTCCCAAATGGGACTTGTCTCCTCAAAGTGAGGAGTTTCCCGGCCAATGCACCAAATGTTGTAGACACGAATTCCGGGAAACAAACTCACTCAGAAGGACAATGCAGATAGTAGAGTGCAGTTTATTACATGGGTGGGCCCAAGGCAGAGTCTCCTTCTAGCCAAGGACCCTGACCAGTTTTTGTGTATACTTATATACCCTAAGTGTATGTGCTCAAACCCATGCCCCCCCCCCCCCAAATTCTCTGAAACTAGTCTGAATAAAGGAAAAGAAAGATACAATCAAAGTCAACCCATGATTCCTATGCCTTAAGCCTAGGTAGTTAACAGTGGACAATTATCAATAGGCCTGTGGTCATACCCCAATAAGCATAAAAGAATTTATGCTTCTATTTGGTTACACAGATAATTAGGGTTTTCTTTTAGGTGATGGAGAGTCTAGGTGCGAGCCCTGGGGCTCTTCCATCCAGGGGGGTCTGGTTTTCCAGTTGGTATGTCATTTCCATAGATACTGGACATATACCTCAAAGTCCACACTCTGGCCCCAGATGGAGTCCTGCTTTCAAGATAGAGCCTGTTCTGTCTGTTTCCTCCTTCACCAATGCAGGAGACACAAGAGACTCAGGTTTGATCCCTAGGTTGGGAAGATCCCCTGTAGAAGGAAATGGCAACCCACTACAATATTCTTGTCTGGAGAAGAGCAAGTATTCTTGCCTTGACAGAGGAGCCTGGCAGGCTACAGTCTATGGGATGGCAAAGAATTGGACATGACTGATCAACTAAGCACACTCACACAACCACAGTTAACTCTAAAAGGTATCGTGAGATTTCTGGCCTCTAGCACAAGTGCTATGAAAACTGTCACAGTGAAAATACCCACAGTGGGTGAAAACTGTGTTTTCAGGCATGATTTAGGACTTGAAATTGATGTTTAGTAGAATGTGGCATAACTATAATTTTTGTGCTCAGGGGTTCTGAAATGATAGATGTGGAGAACGCATGCAGGGCTGGTGGCATGAGTTGGGCCCTTTTGGGGTAGTGAACTTTGCTTTGAACACACAGCAAGGCAGGAGGCCAAGGCAGAAGTCAGAGCACTGACCTGGGTTTTGTGTGTGTGTGTGCGCGCGCACGCGTGCAAACACACATACACGTGCACATGGGAACAGGTCCTTGAAACAATTAAAACAATGTACAAGGTGTATTTTTTAATGTCAGGTACAGCATGCTGTTGTGCCCTGAGTGACTCACCCAGTCTGGGCACACTGGGACTGGGAAAGACACGAACATATATAGATGCACACTTTTTCTCTTGTTTTATTTTTATCTATCTATGTAGAAGCTCAAGGCAAGAATACTGAAGTGGTTTGCCATTCCCTTCTCCAGTGGGCCATGTTCCGTCAGACCTCCCCACCATGAGCCCTCTGTCTTGGGTGGCCCCACACTTCATGGCTTAGTTTCATTGAGTTAGACAAGCTGTGGTCCGTGTGATCAGATTGGCTAGTTGTCTGTGATTGTGGTTTCAGTCTGTCTGCCCTCTGATGCCCTCTCTCAGCACCTTCTGTCTTACTTGGGTTTCTCTTACCTTGGACGTGGGGTAACTCTTCATGGCTCCTCCAGCAAAGCGCAGCCGTTGCTCCTTACCTTGGATGTGGGGTATGAAAAGGCAAAAAGATAGGACACTGAAAGATGAACTCCCCAGGTCGGTAGATGCCAAATATGCTTCTGGAGATTGGTGGAGAAATAACTCCAGAAAGAACGAAGGGATGGAGCCAAAGCAAAAAAAACACCCAGTTGTGGATGTGACTGGTGATAGAAGCAACGTCTGATGCTATAAAGAGCAATATTACATAGGAACCTGGAATGTCAGGTCCATGAATCGAGGCAAATTGGAAGTGGTCAAACAGGAGATGGTAAGAGTGAACGTCAACATTCTAGGGATCAGCGATCTAAAATGGAATGGAATGGGTGAATTTAACTCAGATGACCATTATGTCTATGACTGTGGGCAAGAATCTCTGAGAAGAAATGGAGTAGCCATCATAGTCAACAAAAGAGCCCAAAATGCAGTACTTGGATGCAACCTAAAAAACGACAGAATGATCTCTGTTCGTTTCCAAGGCAAACCATTCAGTATCACGGTAATTCAAGTCTATGCCCCAACCAGTAACACTGAAGAAGCTGATGTTGAACGGTTCTATGAAGACGTACAAGACCTTTTAGAACACCCAAAAAAGATGTACTTTTCATTATAGGGGGCTGAAATGCAAAAGTAGGAAGTCAAGAAACACCTGAAGTAACAGGCAAATTTGGCCTTGGAGTACAGAATGAAGCAGGGCAAAGGCTAATACAGTTCTGCCAAGAGAATACACTGGTCATAGCAAACACCCTCTTCCAACAACACAAAGGAAGACTCTACACATGGACATCATCAGATGGTCAACACTGAAATCAGATTGATTATATTCTTTGCAGCCAAAGATGGAGAAGCTCCATACAGTCAGCAAAAACAAGACCAGGAGCTGACTGTGGCTCAGATCATGATCTCCTTATTGCCAGATTCAGACTTAAATTGAAGAAAGTGGGGAAAACCACTAGATCATTCAGGTATGACCTAAATCAAATCCCTTATGATTATACAGTGGAAGTGACAAATAGATTTAAGGGACTAAATCTGATAGACAGAGTGCCTTTTGAACTATGGATGGAGGTTCATGACATTGTATAGGAGACAGGGAACAAGACCATCCCCAAGAAATAGAAATGCAAAAAACAAAATGGCTTGCTGAGGAGGCCTTACAAATAGCTGTGAAAAGAAGAGAAGTGAAAAGCAAAGGAGAAAAGGAAAGATATACCCATTTGAATGCAGAGTTCCAAAGAATAGCAAGGAGAGATAAGAAAGCCTGTCTCAGCAATCAATGCAAAGAAATAGAGGAAAACAATAGAATAGGAAAGACTAGAGATCTCTTCAAGAAAATTAGAGATACCAAGGGAACATTTCATGCAAAGATGGGCTCAATAAAGGACAGAAATGGGATGGACCTAACAGAAGCAGAAGATATTAAGAAGAGGTGGCAAGAATACACAGAAGAACTAAACAAAAATGATCCTCACGACCCAGATAATCACGATGGTGTGATCACTCACCTAGAGCCAGATATCCTGGAATGTGAAGTCAAGTGGGCCTTAGGAAGTATCACTATGAACAAAGCTAGTGGAGGTGATGGAATTCCAGTTGAACTATTTCAAATCCTAAAAGATGACACTGTGAAAGTGCTGCATTCAATATGCCAGCAAATTTGGAAAACTCAGCAGTGGCCACAGGACTGGAAAACGTCAGTTTTCATTCCAATCCCTAAGAAAGGCAATGCCAAAGAATGCTCAAACTACCGCACAATTGCACTCATCTCACACACTAGTAAAGTAATTCTCAAAATTCTCCAAGTCAGGCTGCAGCAATATGTGAACCGTGAACTTCCAGATGTTCAAGCTGGTTGTAGAAAAGGCAGAGGAACCAGAGATCAAATTGCCAACATCCGCTGGATCATTGAAAAAGCAAGAAAGTTCCAGAAAAACATCTATTTCTGCTTTCTTGACTATGCCAAAGTCTCTGACTGTGAGGATCACAATAAACTGTGGAAAATTCTGAAAGAGATGTGAATACCAGACCACCTGACCTTCCTCTTGAGAAACCTGTATGCAGGTCAGGAAACAACAGTTAGAACTGGACATGGAACAACAGACTGGTTCCAAATAGGGACAGAAGTACGTCAGGGCTGTGTATTGTCACCCTGCTTATTTAACTTATATGCAGAGTACATCATGCAAAATGCCAGGCTGGATGAAGCACAAGCTGGAATCAAGATTGCCGGGAGAAATATCAATAACCTCAGATATGCAGATGACACCACCCTTATGGCAGAAAGCAAAGAAGAACTAAAGAGCCTCTTGATGAAAGTGAAAGAGGAGAATGAAAAAGTTGGCTTAAAACTCAACATTCAGAAAACTAAGATCATGGCATCCGGTCCCATCACTTCATGGAAAATAGATGGGGAAACAGTGGAAACAGTGGCTGACTTTATTTTTTGGGGCTCCAAAATCACTGCAGATGGTGATTGCAGCCATGAAGTTAAGAAACACTTACTCCTTGGAAGGAAAGTTATGACCAACCTAGACAGCATATTAAAAAGCAGAGACATTACTTTGCCAACAAAGGTCCGTCTAGTCAAGGCTATGGTTTTTGCAGTAGTCATGTATGGATGTGAGAGTTGGACTATAAAGAAAGCTGAGCGCCAAATAATTGATGCTTTTGAACTGTGGTGTTGAAGAAGACTCTTGAGCATCTCTTGGACTGCAAGGAAATCCAACCAGTCCATCCTAAAGGAGATCAGTCCTGGGTGTTCATTGGAAGGACTGATGTTGAAGCTGAAACTCCAATATTTTGGCCACCTGATGCAAAGAGCTGACTCATTTGAAACGACCCTGATGTTGGGAAAGATTGAAGGCAGGAGGAGAAGAAGACGACAGAGAATGAGTTGGTTAGATGGCATCACTGACTCAACGGACCTGAGTTTGGGTACACTGTGGGAGTTGGTGATGGACAGGGAGGCCTGGCATGCTGCAGTTCATGGGGTCGCAAAGAGTTGGACATGACTGGGTGACTGAACTGAACTGAACTGAACTGATGTAGAAGCTAAAAATAATACAAATTCATCTAAACCCAAAAGAGAAACAGATTCACTGATGTAGATAACAAACTTGCGGTTTCATCGATGCACATTTTTCATGGTTGCATAAGTGCATGTTTTAAAAACCAACATTCATCCTCAGAGATTGTGAAATCCCCCTGAAGACTTGTTCTCTTGGCTCAAACTCCAAGCAGTGGAATTTATTACCTTAAGCTAAGATTAACTAGCGTGCATAAGGTTTATTCCCCCATTGTTTCTCCTCCTCCCAGAGACAGAGGGATTGTAATTCCATTCCTGAATCCACCACCTCATGCCTGGGGCTGTCACAAGATGAACCCTCTCCTTCTTGCCCCTAGCATGCCCCGGGGACCAGAGCATGCTTTCAAGGGTCCCCCCTTGAAAGGCTAATCCCTCAGCAAAGGCAAGACAGGTGTAGACAGCATTTCTCCAAGCTAAGATTCTCCCATCCTATACTCAGAGAAAAAAAAAATTAAGAACAAAAATGAAAGAAATGTGAACACTTGTATTTTCTTAGGGTATTTCTCTTTTAGAGTAAAGATAACACAATGGTCCATGGCTGTTGTCTCTACCATCTTCCCTGGAGGGACCCAGAAGGATGTTCATTGCCCTTGTGTGCGGGATGCCTGGGACTCATTCCCCTGTGAGGGGAGACCTGGGTGGCTATGACATGCCCCACTCTTGCCACTTGCCTATTAGAGATCATCAAGTCATCGTTTTTCCAAGCCAATGAATAAAATCTGGAAGTATAAAATGCAGTTGGTAAGAAAGAGGACAGAAAGAGGCAATCCAGTATGTGTATCTGCTAACAAGCATGAAAGTGTGTTAGTTGCTCAGTCGTGTCCAACTCTTTGGGACCCCATGGACTGTAACTCACCAGACTCCTCTGTCCATGGACTTCTCCAGGCAAGAATACTGGAATGGGTTGCCATTTCCTTCTCCAGGGGATCTTCCTAACCCAGGGATCGAATCCAGGTCTCCTGCATTGCAGGCAGATTCTTTACTATCTGAGCCATCAGGGAAGCCAAGGCTTCCTGCTAAATCCAGGTTTGTTTCCGGAGACCGTCCTGTCTCCTGCAGACACACTCAGGTCCAAAGTGAAGCAGCTTTGCTCCAGAGTTACTTTGCTGGAGACCCCATCAGAAAAGGAATTGTGTGCAGACCCCAGCACTCAGAGTTGAAAAAGAACAATGCAGGGGTGAGCCCAGGACAACTAGGCTTTCCAGGCTGAGAAGCAAAACTGAGCAACTCTCACTGAAAAGCTAACAGATCTTTGGCAGTATGTTAAGACAGGTAAAAACCATTCTTAGCTCTGTACTTTGTAGTACTTCTGTACCTTTCTGTATTTTTTTTTCCGCAAGGGTGCTGTCCAGACTTGGCTTAAATACCTCTAAGCCACAGGACACTCACTACCTCCCAAAGTCTCCAAATCCATTCAGGAGCAGCTAAAATGATGAGAACACACTTCTTTATACTGAGCTACAAATTGTCTCCTACATTTTATCACTGAAGAATGACTTTAAGAGCTGAGTTTAATCATTTTAAGAACTGATTTAAATTTCCAGAAATGTTTTTCGGTGGAAATCATCTTCCATGACTTATTCCCCTGCCTAGCAGCCACACTGTAACCTTTTCTGTTGAGTTAGAGCTATTATGCAAATAAATGATTGCCTGTCACTATAAGGCAAGAAACCCTGAGGAGCCGAAGGAGTTTGCAGAGCTCTTGGTCCTTATGCTAAATGTCCCACGTGGCAGTACTCTGTGAAATTTTCTTTTTTGAGTTTTTCACCCTGATCTCTTGTTATTTATTATACTGTGGAGGGTGACTGCAGCCATGAAATTAAAAGATGCTTGCTCTTTGGAAGAAAAGCTATCACAAAACTAGACAGCATATTAAAAAGCAGAGACATTACTTTGCCGACAAAGGTCCATCTAGTCAAAGCTATGCTTTTTCCAGTAGTCATGTACAGATGTGAGAGTTGGACCATAAAGAAGGCTGAGCACCAAAGAATTGATGCTTTCGAACTTTGGTATTGCAGCAGACTCTGGAGAGCCCCATGGACTGCAAGGTCAAACCAGTCAGTCCTAAAGGAAATAAACTGAATATTCATTGGAAGGACTGATGCTGAAGCTGAAGCGCCAATACTTTGGCCACCTGATGCGAAGAGCTGACTCATTAGAAAAGACCTTGATGCTGGGAAAGATTGAAGGCAGGAGGAGAAGGGGATGACAGAAGATGAGTTGGTTGGGTGACATCACTGATTCAATGGCATGAGTTCGAGGAAACTCCAGAAGATCGTGAAGGACAGGTAAGTCTGGTGTGCTGCAGACCACGAGGGTCTCAAAGAGTCAGACATGACAGAGCAACTGAACAACACCCAGGTCCTTTCTCACTATTTCTCACAGTCTGCTGGGTACTGAAGCAGTTCACTTCCTCTTCTAATTAAAGGCTTCTAATCTTCCAGTGGACTAAACACTAGCCCCCCAAGAGGGGCAAGACCCCAGGACCTCTGGGCCCTTGGTACTTGACTCAAGCACTTTAATCAGTGAATTTTTTTAAACTTTTTATTGGAATAAAGCCAATTAACACTGTTGTGATAGCTTTGTTGTGGACAACAAAGTGACTCAGCCATACATATATTCATTTCCCCCCCAACTCCCCTCCCATCCAGGCTGCTACATAACATTGAGCAGAGTTCCCTGTGCTATGCAACAGGTCCTTGTTGATTATCCACTTTAAATATAGCAGTGTGTACATGTCCATCCCAAACTATCCCTCCTCCTCTCACCTGTCCCCCACTCCAAAACCATAAATTCATTCTCTAAAGTCTCTGAGTCTGTTATGTAAATAAGCTCATTTGTATTCTTTCTTTTCAGATTCTGAATATAAGGGATATCATATGATACTTGTTCTGTCTGACTCATCAGTGAAGTTTTTAAACCACTATCTTAGTACCTGGTAGACTTTTGAGTAAATGGAGAAAGTTTGCCCCAAGTCTTTATAACCATTTGTATAGTTTACTGACTATAAATTCCTTGAGGGTGGTGACTTTCTTTCTCAACATTGTAGCCTTAGATCCTAGCCTAGCCCTTTCTGCACAGTAAGAGCTTAGTAAGTGTTTGTGAAAGACTAAAAGAATGAGTGATTCAAGGGGAGTGCTAGGTTGATTTGTTTCAAGCTATTTTAAGTGAAAGATTTTTTGTTTATTAACAGTAAGATTGGGACTATTTATATAATAGGGTTTTGTAACCAACAGAAATCAGTCCTTAAGGATATAATTTGATATCAATAGACATAGTCCAAAACAACACAACAACAATAACAACCTAGTGATTTACATGTGGGGCAGGGGGAGGTTAAGAGGTACAAATTATTCATTGATAAAAAACAAACAGCAACAAGGATATAATGTGCAGTACAGGGAATAAATACCCTGGTGACTCAGTGGTAAAGATTCTGTCTGCCAATGCAGGAAGCACGGGTTCAATCCGTGGGTTGGGAAGATCCCCTGGAGAAGGATATGGCAACCCACTCAAGTATTCTTGCCTGGGAAATCCCATGAACAGAGGACCCTGGCAGCCTACAGTCCATGGGGCCACAAAGAGCGGGACGTGACCTAGCAACTAAACAACAAGCAGGGAATATAGCCAATATTTTATGGTAACTTTAAATGCAGTAAAATTATTAAAATATTGAATCACTATGTTGTACCCCTGAAACCAATACTGTAAATCAACTATACATCAATTAAAAAACACAGATGGCCAACCTCTAGTATGTTGTTTCCACAGATCTGACATTGACTGTCATTAAACATGGGCCTGTGGGGCTTATGTAAATGTGAGCAGCTGTGTTGGTCCTGCTGCTAGACTAAGTCCAGGGCTCTTGGCTTAACTGTGAGGAAACGGGCTCTGTTTGTAGTTCCGGATGCTGGGAGGTAACAGTGAGCTTTAACTAATTACACCTCGCATCACCCCCAGGAGGTAGGTAATGATTCTAGACGTGCTTGGCTGAAGTAACTCAGACTGTCTTAATAATCACTTAATAGAATCTTGTCATGAGAAGCAAATTGCATTAAGTGGGCAAATGAAGTTGATTGTGAGAAGTAGAGTTAGGAAATAAAATGCTATGGGGGGTTTTATATGGGGAAAATCCAATTAACACCTTTCTAAAAGAGTTGGCCCATGGCTTTTTCATATCCCTCTTAAGTGCCTATCACAGGGTTATGCCCTGAATAAATACTTTCTCTCAATCACTGTGAAAGAAATTATAGGTAAACATAGGTAAACATAAAGAATGTGAAAGGATGTGTGGGGGAGGGGAAGGAGACAGAAGTAGTAACCATCTTGATATTACAATTCCACTTAGAAATGAAATGCCAAATGATCTGATTGTGGAGCTACCATGACAAGCTTTACAACAATGACACATTAAAATTTTTTTTAGTTGAAGTACAGTTGATTTACAATATTTTGTACCTTTCAGGCATACAGTACAATGATTCAGCTATATATATATATATATATATATATAAGTTTCCAGATTCTTTTTGCTTACAGGTTATTATATAATATTGAGTACAGTTTTCCCCCTTTTTTTACACACAGGTTAAAGACACCTTTTTTTCTTACTTTACTCATAAGGAAATTTGCTTTCATCATGCAAAATGTCAGCCAAACAGATTGTGTATGGTAGACGTGCCCTTCATTTATCCAAATCTAGGGAATCCTAGCGTTGAAAGAACCAAGCCTGATGTTAAGCTGGCAAGATGACAAATTTGATGAAATGAGAGCTTAAGTGGGTCAGTATAAACACCCTAGGGGGGTGGCTGGAATTTTCTATCACACACAAAGTTAAAGCAATTCCATGGAAGTTGCTGGGAGAGTCTTGTGACTCTGATGGTAAAGAATGAGGTGGATTTCACTCAGGCAAAATGATTCTGGGAGGCATGGTGGTCGGTATCAGAGCCGGGCTTTTAGAAAGAAAGAGAAAGTGAGAGAACCAGAAGGCAAGGACAGAATCCAGACTGTGTGTCCAGGATGAAACTGACATACCGTCAAGGAGCAGGGGCATGGTTTGCAGGGAGGTCAGCGCGAAGTCAGGAGGGCTGGGGAGTGGGATTCTGGGGGCAACCAAAGCAGTACCAGCCCAAGGAGGCTTTGCATGAGACCAAATTAAAACAAAAAAGACTGCACTCCGGAGGATTTCCCTGGTGGTCCAGTGGCTAAGCATATGCCCGCAATGCAGGGGACACGGCTTATCCCTGCTCCAGGAAGATTTCTGCAGCCGAGGAGGGACTAGACTCATGCACCACAATAATAAACTTGCACTCTAGTGCCCACGAGCCACAGCTACGGAGCCCTAGAGCCCACAACTAGAGGAGCTACTGCCAGGAGAAGCCTGAGCGCTGCAACTAGAGAGCAGCTGCCCCCGCCTCACCCCCAACTAAAGCCAGACCAAGGCAAGACCCAGCACACCCAAAAATGAATAAGCAGATAGATAAGTAAGTGAATTTAAAAACAAATTAATAAAGTTTTAAAATCCACTTTAAAAAATAAGATTGTACTCTGGAAACAGCATAACAGGATCACGGAGTCTGAAAGGTGAATTGTTCACCTCAGTTGTACACACACACACACACACACACACCCTGGGAAACTAGACACCAAACTGCTCCTAGAGAGAGAGGTGAGCAGAAAGGGGGTAAGAGAGATGAGAGAACGTTTATTTTTTCTCTGTACTGTTTCTCTACTTGATTTTCTTCTCTTTAATAAGGGACATGCTTATTCATGTTTTACCTGAAACATGTAAAACAACTTACACATATTTACCGTTTAAAAAAATTAAATGGGAGAGGGTGGAAGCATGTACTAGTTTCCAGAAACGTACAGGCTTGGGTGGGGTGGGGGTGGGGGTGGGGGTGGGGGTGGGCTGGGGGTGGCTTTGGTCTTCACCAGGATAAATTGCTTCCCTTCATACTTGAAGAACAACATGGACCTCAAGGCTGTGTAATAACGTTTAAGAGGGTACTGGGATCTATTTTTCTCACAATGCAAATAAATTTTACCCTCACCTTCTTCCCAGGAGCTCTGGCAGCTCCGTAAGTCTTAGCAACCACGTTTTGCCTGCATTTCCTTTGCTTGACGCTTCCATTTGGCCGCGGTGGCCGTGCAGACCCGCACTGCGCATCCTCCCGGAATCATCCCCGCTTCCAGGGCCCGAGTATGAGGCGGGGCCCTGCAGTTCCCGCCTAATGGCCTGTTCCACTGTTACCTCTCCTCTCTGCGCTAGACAGACCTCCGGGAGGCATTTTAGCGTCATTCTAATTGAGCGCAGAACACTGTTCTCCTGTCTGGTAGGGGTGGTTAACGAGAGAAAACAAGCAGGCGCGATAGGCAATCAGGGTCACTTTTCTGACACCCAGGGCCTGCAGCAACGGCGACGAGGGACCGGGATGAAGAGACAAAGCCGGCTTTTCCAGCATCACCTTAAGACGTGAGCTGCCTGCTGCAGCTTCCAGGCCAACGCAGGGTCTATCCTCAGCGGCTCAGCAGGGATACCCTAATGGGTTTTAAAACCTTATAAGGGGTGCTCGGATATTAATCACCGAAGCTTCCAGAATGCAGTTCTGCCTCTCAGCAGCGCAGATTCCTGCGGACTCCTCGTTGAATTTTAATAACATGTCATTAAACAAATCAGAAGGTGAAGCAAATTAAATACGGTAGAGCAAAGCAAAGCTTGAAAAACAAAGTAACAGCAAGCAGACGTTTTCAAAGAGTGCAGATTTGAAAACGTAAGATTTCCACAAGATTATCAATAAAGGGGAACATTACCATAGCAACACCCAAAGCCGGCCTAACTCGCTGGCCTCCACATGTCTTCAAATTTCCCGCTCTGTGGAGGGGCAGAAGTGGAAGGAATTTGAGGGTAGTTTTTGGAATTTTTTTTAATAGGGGAAAGAAAAAAAAAAGGAAGGAAGGAAGAAGCCTTATGGATTGTGACTCACCTTTAAATTCCAGGAACAGCCCCGTAACGCGACGATTTCTGAAGAGAAGCAGATGCCTTGAGAAATGGTGGCTGATCGCTTGGTGGCGCTGTTGCTCCACTGCTGCGTTCTGCAGAGGCTTTTCCCTCACTGGTGGAAGACGTCCTCCCTGCCAAGCCCATCGGTGCTCTTTTTCTGAGCCGCTCTAATATTAAATATCTACCATGTGCTGAAAGCCATGTGGGACTCTGCGGATAGGCTGGTTAACTCTTGTGGAGCTCAGAGCCTAACAAAAGAAGTGTGTGTGTGTGTGTGTGTGTGTGTGTGTGTGTGTGTGCACGCGAGCGCGCGCTCAGTCACGTCCAACTCTTTGTGACCCCGTGGACTGGAGCCTGCCAGGCTTCTCCGTCCATGGGAGTTCCCATACAAGAATACTGGAGTAGGTTGCCATTTCCTTCTCCAGGGTATCCTCCTAACCCTGGGATTGAACCCACATCTTTCATTGACAGGCGGATTCTTTACCACTAGCGCCACCTGGGAAGCCCAGCAAAAGAAGTAATCAAGTGAAATAATGACACATTGTGGTTAGGTCTTTAAAGGGAAAAAATGGGCTCTTGTGATAGAAATAATGGTGGGCAACTGTCCTTATACAAGTCAGAGGGACTTCCCTGGTGGTCCAGTGGTTGAGAACCAGCCTTGCAGTGCAGGGTTGGGGGTTAGATCGCTGGTCAGGGATCTAAGATCCCACATGCTGCAGAGCTACTGATTCTGTGCGCTCTGGGGCCCATGCGCTCAGGAACCCATATGTCACAGCTAGAGAGTCCATGATCCCACATGACATAAGGTAACTAAGGCCCAAAGCAGCCAAGTAAATAAAAAATACGGTCAGGGAAAACCTTTCTGATGAGGTTTTAGGCTGCACACTGCCCCCCCCCCCACCCCCAATCCCACCAAGGGGTGGAAGTGTGTGCCAAACAGAGGGACAGTAAGGGTCACACTGGTTGAAACACAAGGAAAAGAAGAGTGTGACGGGATCAGACCAGGTGGAGATGCTTCATCGTGGGAAGACCTGAGTTCACATTTCCTTCTTAGAGCAAAGGGAAGGCTTTGAAGAGTTTCCGCGGTAAAGTGAGATTATTCCACTTAAATAGTCTGCTTTTCACACTGCATTGTAATTTCTGTTTTATCTTTACTTTAGATATATATAAACACTTCGAAAAGCCAGTGTTATAATAATTTTACATTTTCACACAGCTATGATTTTCATAACACAAACTATAGGTATATAAAACTTAAAATCTCTGCTGGTGGGGCAGAGTTTAAGAAGTTTGAGAAAAGTAAACAAAATCTGTGGTGAGAGTCAGCAAACTGTCTTAGCTGTCCCCTCCTGCCCCTTCTCATCCTGTATTGTCATTACTCTCTACACTGTCTTCTGCCCACATGACTCTGGGGTTCAGAGACAGGGACTGTTTTACCCATCTTAGTAACCATAATAATTAATACAGGAACATGGTAGAATCTCAGTAAGTGTTGGACAGAGTAATGGATGGATGGATGGATGGATGGATGGAAAGGCAGAGGATAAGAGATGTGTAAACACCAATGCTGAATAAGTGAGTCTTTACAAAATTTAGTGATACTTGCCCAAAGATAAGTCATTTTCAACTTACAAGTATAAGGCAAATCATTTCTCTGGCCTGCTTGTATGTATGCCAAATATTAATTGAGCACCTATTGTGTGCAAGGCACTGTGCTAGATCCGGGACACAAAATAAGTCTTCAAGCAACTTACAGTGAGTAAAGGAGGTAAAATCAAAGCACAATCAATACACAGTTTTGAAAGTGTTATGTACACAAGGTGAAGTGTAGATTAAGGGCTGCAGATGTTGAGAAGAAAGAAAGAAGACTTTGAACTGTAGGTGTCAAAGGGAATTTTCATGAAAGTGACACTTGAACTTCATCTCAAAGAATGAGAGGTTTCCTTCTCGGGTGAGAGCTCTGTGAGCCTGTGCCAAGATCTAGGAGAGTTGGCTTGTTCCTGACCATGCTGTGCTAACAGCAGAAGGATGCAAAGCCTTCCAGTATCCCTACTCTTCCCCAGAGCCCAGGGTGCTGTCGCCCAAGTGATCCAGACAGCTCACCTTCCTAGACCATGAGCTGCTGAGGAATGTGCTCTGGAGAGTGGATGTTCTGGATCACAACCTTTCCAGACCTTCCAAGCAGTGTCTGCGACTTTCTGGTAGTCTTTAGTTTGGGCACACTCTTCGTGTTTATATTGTGTATTTTCCAATGGCAGATCACAGTCTGTTTATGTGTCAGGTCATCAATATAGTGAATGTGACCAGCATTTTGAAAGATGTAATAGCTTAGAATGGAAACTATTAAAAGGCATTGCATAGTAAGGAAAGTATCCCAGGTAGCTCAGTGGTAAGGACTCTGCCTACCAATGCACGAGACTCAAGAGACATAGGTTCAATCCCTGGGTCGGGAAGATCCCATGGAGTAAGAATACTGGTACCTCACTCCAGTATTCTTGCCTGGAAAATTCCATGGGCAGAGGAGCCTGAGAGGCTACAGTTTATGGGACAGAAAAGAGTCAGACACAACTGAACCCTTCATTTTTGTGAAAACTTTTTTCAGTTAAACGTAATATGTGCATGGTGGCCATCCTTCCAGGTGATCATTTTCTTAAAGACTCTAGGGGACAAACTTCCTCGAAAGAGTATTGGTACCCTATTTGCATGAAAGTGAAAGTCGCTCAGTCACGTCTGACTCTTTGTGACCCCATGGATTATACAGTCTATGGAATTCTCCAGGCCAGAATACTGGAGTGGGTAGCCTTTCCCTTCTCCAGGGAATCTTCCCAACCCAGGAATCAAACCCAGATCTCTCGCATTGCAGGCAGATTCTTTACCAGCTGAGCCACAAGGGAAGCCCAAGAATACTGGAGTGGGTAGCCTATCCCTTCTCCAGTGGATCTTCCCAACCCAGGGATCAAACTTGGGTATCCTGCATTGCAGGCAGATTCTTTACCAACTGAGCTATCAGGGAATGAAGATTCCATCTTTCACAGAACCAGGAGAGAGCCTCTGATGTAAACTTAGATCTCTCCAGGGGCTCACAAATATGTAAATTCATGCCATAATTTAGTGGAATCAGAAAGTACTTCTATGCTGGCATAAACATTTTTTGAAAACAGAAATCTTTTTTTGGAACTCCACTAAAATGTCTCAATTCTGTATCTCATGTGTGTGAGCACGCAACCTCCCAAGATTGGCCAGAGAAACTCTGTGTCAGCACTCTGAACACCGTGCCTCATCGGGCAGGAAAACACAAGTCAAAGGACCACAAAATGTTCAAGGCAGGGAGTCAACCAAAGCCTCACAAAGCCCTGGAGCCTCTTAACACACCTCCATTTTGTCAGAATTGTTTGCAAATATGTGATTTCTGCCAACAGCAGATTTTAGTCAGTTTCCATAAACTACTGTTTTCTACTTCCGTAATGTTTCACAGAAGCCTTCAAACACAAGTTGTGAAACCATGGAAGCACCGCTAAACTTGGGTAGAACCACGTAATGCACAGCACACCATTAGTTGTTTAATTCTTTGATACAGTGAACAGTTACCAGGGCTCAGTAAGGGCAAAGCATTCTCATGCCTGCGTGAGAGACAGGCATGGTCATTGCCATCAGTGATCTCAAGTCATGCTGAGAATTCAGCAAGTCAGTGTGACACTTTTCCTTTTCAGAATGGAATTATGGAGAATAATACATTTGGAACAAAGAGTGAACCATATCCCTTCCTAAACCAATGAGGGCATTTGAATGATAAGGTACTCTTCACTACACTCAACAGTGCAGGTGATACCACGTGGTTGCCCCTCCTTTATATAAGATCCAAACCAACCTCAAGAGTCAACAAGCAAAAGTACATCATATGAAGTGTATATTATATATAAGTATCAGTTCAGTTCAGTCGCTCAGTCGTGTCTGACTCTTTGTGACCCCATGAACTGCAGCACACCAGGCCTCCCTGTCCATCACCAACTCCTGGAGTTTACTCAGACTCATGTCCATTGAATTGGTGATGCCATTCAACCATCTCATCCTCTGTCATCCCCTTCTCTTCCCACCTTCAATCTTTCCCAGCATCAGGGTCTTTTCCAGTGAGTCAGTTCTTCACATCAGGTAGCAAAAGTATTGGAGTCTCAGTTTCAACATTAGCCCTTCCAGTGAACACCCAGGACTGATCTCCTTTAGGATGGACTGGTTGGATCTCCTTGCAGTCCAAGGGACTTTCAAGAGTCTTCTCCAACACCACATTTCAAAAGCATCAGTCCTTCAGTGTTCAGCTTTCTTTATAGTCCAACTCTCACATCCATACATGACTACTGCAAAAACCCTAGCCTTGAATAGATGGACCTTTGTTGGCAAAGTAATGTCTCTGCTTTTTAATATGCTGTCTAGGTTGGTCATAACTTTTCTTTCAAGGAGTAAGCGTCTTTTAATTTCTTGGCTGCCGTCCCATCTGCAGTGATTTTGGAGCTCCCCAAAATAAAGTCTCTCACTGTTTCCATTGTTTCCCCATCTCTTTGCCATGAAGTAATGGGACCAGATGCCATGATCTTAGTTTTCTGAATGTTGAGTTTTAAGCGAACTTCTTCACTCTCCTCTTTCACTTTCATCAAGAGGCTCTTTAGTTCTTCTTCACTTTCTGCCATAAGGATGGTGTCATCTGCATATCTGAGGTTATTGATATTTCTCCCAGCAATCTTGATTCCAACTTGTGCTTCATCCAGCCCAGTGTTTCTCATGATGTACTCTGCATATAAGTTAAATAAACAAGGTGGCAATATACAGCCTTGATGTACTCCTTTCCCTATTTGGAACCAGTCTGTTGTTCCATGTCCAGTTCTAACTGTTGCTTCCTTATCTGCACACATATTTCTCAAGAGGCAGCTCAGGTAGTCTGGTATACTATATGTACAACTCCACAGGAGAATTTGAAAGGCAGGTGAGCCTCCAGCAAGTGTGTGCAGCCTAACTGTTGTCTGCTCAGCATCGCCAACCTTCTCTAGGCAGAGCTGACCTAGAGATGGCCATTCTTGTACCGTTGCCTCAAGTCTGCTTCTGGATCTGTCCACAGGATGTGTTAGACACCACTGGTCTCAGCAGATAAGGCAACCTGACTCATTCATTCTACACTATCTTGTATCCAAGAAGCTGGGGAGGGTGAATGTGAGCAGCAAGGGAGTCTGTGTTCTCATACCCCCTGTAAGGAAATATTTGTTCATCCTTGAGGAGTAGGATCATCTATGTAAATATTTGAACCAAAGCCACAGATAACGAGCAAAGCTGGCCTGCCTGACAGGTTTGTCCCTGACCGTGACAAACACAGATTCCAGTATACTTATGTCAGTAAAGACAAAATGTTTTTATTACAAAGATTAAGCTGAGTGAATAAGAAGTGGATGAACAGAGGCTGGATGGATCTAAAAGAACTGGATGTTTGCAGTGTGTTGTGAGAGTTCACATGTAGATTTGTACTGAACGCTTCTTTGACATTTGCCAGACGTTAATGGGTTAATGGCTTCCCTTAGAGCTCAGTTGGTAAAGAATCTTCCTGCAATGCAGGATACCCCGGTTCGATACCTGGGTTGGGAAGATTCCCTGGAGAAGGGAAAGGCTACCCACTCCAGTATCCTGGTCTGGAGAATTCCATGGACTGTATAGTCTATGGGGTCACAAAAAGTCGGACACAACTGAGTGACTTTCACTCACTTCACTAATGGGTTAATAGACTTCTCTGGTGGCTCAGACGGTAAAGTGTTTGCCTACTATATGGGAGACCTGGGTTCGATCCTTGGATTGGGAAGATCCCCTGGAGAAGGAAATGGCAACCCACTCCAGTTCTCTTGCCTGGAAAATCCCATGGATGGAGGAGCCTGGTAGGCTACAGTCCATGGGTTAATATGTTATCTCAGGATGTGACTGTGGGAAAGAAGGAACTCATAAAGGCCCAATTCACTTTATCACTTGGTGGGAAAAGAGGGGTGTGTTCTGTATGCTATGTGGTCATTAATCTACACAGTGCTTTTTCCTCTCCCCTTCGTGGTGTCAGCTTTGCATGGAAAAGTCAGTGCTTGTGAACAATTGCAGCCTTTGTTTTAGGGACCCTGTACCTTCCTAGTGTATCTGCTACTTAGGACAGTGTCCTGGCCTGGACAACATGTGGGGCTGGGTGCCTCCAGATGGCAGCTGCTGACAGTGTCCACATCCCAGAGGGGCTGCCAGGCTAGAGCTGCAGGTGATAGCTTATGGTGAATGGTGTGGGATTCCTGATCTCTGAAGATTTAGCTTCAGGACCAGGGACCAGGCTTGATCTCTCAAGAGTTTTTGTGTAGCAGAGTTTTATTAAAGTATAAAAAGGGACAGAGAAAGCTTCTGACATAGATATCAGAAGGAGGGCAGAGAGTGCCCCCATCCCTAGTCTTAGCAAGGGAATTATATACTTTAATTAGTTATTATAATAAAAGAATGTCTCAAGATTGTAAAGATCTTACTAGACCCACTCCCATAATTTACATTTTAAGATAACAGGATTAGCCAGATGGTTTTCAGGAAGGAGAAACTGTCCTCAAGCAGGATACATTGTTGTTATATAATCCTTGCTGCTAAGTCACTTCAGTCCTGTCTGACTCTGTGCGACCCCATAGATAGCAGCCCACCAGGGTCCCCCGTCCCTGGGATTCTCCAGGCAAGAACACTGGAGTGGGTTGCCATTTCCTTCTCCAGCGCATGAAAGTGAAAAGTGAAAGTGAAGTCGCTCAGTCGTGTCCAACTCTTAGCGACCTCGTGGACTGCAGCCTACCAGACTCCTTTGTCCATGGGATTTCCCAAGCAAGAGTACTGGAGTGGGGTGCCATTGCCTTCTCCAATATAATCCTTAGTACAAAGTTTAAACTGAGTTTGCTATATAATCATCAGTTCTGGGCTTAAAGAAAAACACGTTTTATGTGATGAAGACTAAGGTATGTAGAGAGAAAAAAAAAAAAAGACGTTTCTCCTTTCCTCTTCCTTGAGAATTCTCCAGACCGCTTTCTCCTCCTTGAGAGCCCCAGACCCCTTTCTCCTCCTTGGGGACCCTGGACTTATCAACCTGCTAGGAATTGACTCTCTCACAGATCAAGCCAGCAGGTTCCCAAGCTCTTCTCAGACCTGCTGGCCCTGGAGGCCATCGCTCTTTTCACCTAAGGAGCCTCACAACTGATTTTCATTCCAGTTGAAATTTGAAAACCACTGCCTGATGGGAACCCAAACCTGGCTTCCTGTCAAAATCATCTGAAGAGCTTAGAAAAATATTGTTACCCAGGTCCTATTACAGACTGATTGATAAAAATTCCCCAGAAATTTGATAATAAGCCTCCTCCAGGTGATTCTAGTTTTCCACTAGGGTTGAAAATGGAGCAATTCATGATAGGAAACTGTAAGAGTTCTCCAGGGATCCCCAACATTTTGGCACCAGGGCAAACCAGGAGGTGGGGGGGAGGGGTGGCTTGGGGGAAGATTCAAGTGCATTAGGCTTCCCACGTGGTGCTAGTGGTAAAGAACCTGCCTATCAATACATGAGACAAAAGAGACATAGGTTCAATCCCTGGGTTGGGAAGATCCCCTGGAGGAGGGCATGACAACCCATTCTAGTATTCTTGCCTGGAGAACCTCATGGTCAGAGGAGCCTGGCAGGCTACAGTCCATGGGGTTGCAGAGTTGGACACAGCTGAAGCAACTTAACATGCATGCAAGCACATTACATTTATTGTGCACTTTATTTCTATTATTATTATATCTGCTCCACCTCAGATCATCAGACATTAGATCCTGGAGGTTGGGGACCCTGCCTTAGGGGAGTAAGCATGAGTGACACTCCCAGTCCCTGTCCTCTTTTCTTACCTGGGCCCTGAGGCAGGTTTGGACAGAACCCTGGGCTCCTTGTGACACAAAGTGTGGCTAAGCTTGGGGTGCTGGGACAAAATGACTGGATTTCTTCTGGAAGATCTGGCTTCTTCCCTGGGATCCCAGAAGGGCTTTCCGAGCTACTGAGGGCTTTCTCACATTGTGGAGGAAGTGTGGCAAGGTTCCTAACTTCTTCACATAGCTGTAGAACAAGGGAATCAGTGGGGTTCAAGTTCCTGGAAAATGTGTAAACTCAGTTTTAATAATCACATAGGGATGCAGGACTTGCTTTAACTTAAGCAATTTTTTTCTTCTGTCTTGCCTGCCTGGAGTAAAACATCAGAAATCAATGTTTTCCATATAAGGGAAATAAAAATGATCTGATTTCAAAAGTATGTGTAAGTGGTAAACATCAAGTGTCAATCCCAAAGAAACTCATCTTTGGAATCATTACCTTTGACATTTAAAACCCTGATATTCTATTAAGAATTCACAGAATCCAACATTGATTGGCTTACGTGAGTTGCTTCCATAATATAGTTCTTTCAATATCCTCATAGCTATTACCCAGAAAATACTTGCTGAGCACTAACTTAATGCCAGGCACTGTGCCAGGCTAGGAATATAAAATAAGCATGATAAGATCTCAATCCTAAGGAGTATGGGAACTGTAAATAAATATGAAGCAAGGTGATGTTAGCACTTATGAATAAAATATTGGATGCTACTGAAGTTGAAGGAACTGTAGGTGAATGCCTGCCTGAATTAGCTAATTTGAGCTAGATTTTGAAGGATGAGTAGGAGTTTTCCAAGTATACCTAACAGGGCACTTCAGGCAGAGAAAGTGGTACATGCAAGAAATATAGATAAGCAGATCACCTTTGGAAAACTATATACATTTGTTTTCTATTCCTGCTATAAAAAATAACCATAAACTTAGCAACATAAAATATAATAGGTCAATTGTTTTACAGTGCTGGAGGTCAGAAGTCCAACAGGCACTAAAATCAAGGTGTGCACATTCCTTTCTGGAAGCCCAAGGGGAGAATCTTTTAGTTTTTGGATACTACCATATTCCTTAGCTCGTGGCCCCCTCCTCCATCTGTAACAGCTGGTCAAGTCCTTCTTACATCAATCCTCTCTGATCCTTCCTCATCATCATATCTCTCTCTGACTGCAGCTGAAAAAATGTTCTCTGGGTTTAATGACGTAAGTGATTAGGTTGGCTCACCACAATCAGTTCAGTTCAGTTACTCAATCATGTCCGACTCTTTGCGACCCCATGAGTCACAGCACGCCAGGCCTCCCTGTCTGTCACCAACTCCCAGAGTTCACCCAAGCCCATGTCCATTGAGTCAGTGGTGCCATTCAACCATCTCATCCTCTGTCATCCCCTTCTCCTCCTGCCCTCAATCTTTCCCAGCATTAGGGTCTTTTCAAATGAGTCAGTTCTTTGCATCAGGTGGCCAAAGTACTTGAGTTTCAGCTTCAACATCAGTCCTTCCAATGAACACCCAGGACTGATCTCCTTTAGGATGGACTGGTTGGATCTCCTTGCAGTCCAAGGGACTTTCAAGAGTCTTCTCCAACACCACAGTTCAAAAGTGTCAATTCTTCGGTGCTAAGTTTTCTTTATAGTCCAACTCTCACATTCATACACGACCACTGGAAAAACTATAGCCTTGACTAGACAGACCTTTGTTGGCAAAGTAATGTCTCTGCTTTTTAATATGCTGTCTAGGTTGGTCATAACTTTCCTTCCAAGGAGTAAGCGTCTTTTAATTTCATGGCTGTTGTCCCATCTGCAGTGATTTTGGAGCCCCAAAAAATAAAGTCAGCCACTGTTTCCACTGTTTCCCCATCTATTTGCCATGAAGTGATGGGACTGGATGCCATGATCTTAGTTTTCTGAATGTTGAGCTTTAAGCCAACTTTTTCACTCTCCTCTTTCACTTTCATCAAGAGACTTTTTAGTTCCTCTTCACTTTCTGCCATAAGGATGGTGTCATATGCGTATCTGAGGTTATTGCTATTTCTCCCTGAAATCTTGATTCCAGCTTGTGCTTCCTCCAGCCCGGTGTTTCTCGTGATGTACTCTGCATATAAGTTAAATAAGCAGGGTGACAATATACAGCCTTGATGTATTTCTTTTCCTATTTGGAACCAGTCTGTTGTTCCATGTCCAGTTCTAACTGTTGCTTCCTGATCTGCCTCAGGTTTCTCAAGAGGCACCACAGTGATTGAGGGTAATCATCCCATCTCAAGATCCATAACCTCAATCACACTTCTGAAATTTCCTTTGCCATGTAAGGTAACATATTCAGATGTTCTGTGGACTAGGGTATGCACATCTTTGGGGGGTTATTATTCTGCTTACCACACCGTGCATCAGTTTACTGAGAGACTTCTATTGGCCAGCATGACTAGAAAGTGTAGTTGAAACCAAATCATAAAAGGCCCTTAGATATCAAGTTAAAGATTATTCAATCTATTCTGTAGGGGATCAAGAGTCACTGATCCCCTCACTTCACTGGTGAGTGAAGTCACTGAAGAGTCACTTCCCTGGTGGCCCACTGGTTAAGAATCTTCCTGCCAATGTAGCGGGCACAGGTTTGATCCCTGGTCTGGGAAGATTCCACATGCCTCTGGGCAGCTACGGCCCCGCACCACAACTCCTGAGCCTGTGCTCTAGCGCCTAGGCACCGCAAGGAAGAGTCGCCCCTGCTCACCACAACTAGAGAAAGCCTGCACTCAGCAATGAAGAGACACCACAGTGGCCCCCCACCAAAGGCCCTATCTGCAAATTAAAAAAAAAAAAAAAGAGTCACTGAAGGTTTTAAGCAAAGGGTTTCCCTCTTAGAGATCTCTTTGGCTTTACTGGCTGAGCTTAAGAATCAATATGTGTTGGGGCAGGGTTGTGGGGGTGGTATATGTTGCTAAGACAGACCTGTAGGCTTGGAGATTCTGATTTAGTAAGTCCAGGAACATGTTTGTGGCCAGTCAGGCTACCAATACACCACTAGACAAGTTGGTTGAAAATATAGCAAGATTGGGAGGTAGGGAGACCAGTGCGGAGTCGTGGTGATAACTAATGAACGTGTAAACTAAGGTAGGGAACAGCCCTGCAAATGAAGCCAAGTGGGAGGATTTTAGCAATAATTAACAGGAAAATTCGGCAGAACTCTCGGTGATCTATTGAATGTAGCCCTGGGTACTGGAAAATGTATATGTCTTAGAATCAGATGGATGTGAGTTCAAATCCTGCCCTCTACTAGCAGTTGCTGGTATAATGCCTTTGCTGAAATAGTGTCTCTGAATCTGAGGACCTTTGACTTTTAAATGATGACAATATAAATTTTGCAGAATTTGTGAGGATTAACAATAAAGTATCCTAGGTGCCCAAAGTATAACAGACACTCAACAGTGGCGGCCCATATTACTGTTATGCTGGTAATTGATGACTGTAAAGAATGATCATGGAAGACCGGACGAAAAAGAGAATAAAGATGACTCCTCAAATACGTGACTGGGACAACCAAGTGGCTGGAAGAGCCATTCTCCCAGAAAGAAAATACAGGAGGAGGAGTGAGCCTGGAGTGAAAGGAAGTAAGTTTAATTTTGCAAAGCTGAGCTGGAGATGAGGGTGGAACATCTGGGTGGAGTGCCCAGAAAGCAGAAAAATACACAGGCTTGGAGTCAGAGAAAAGAAAGTCTGGGTAGGAGCTACAGCTGCATTTCCATGGATCTAAAAACTTTTAACAGACATCTTTGACCAAGAGCCACAAAACTGCAGGAATAAAAAAACTAATTCATCAAAGCCTTTTTACTGCTTAAATCACTTTGTGTATTGTAATAATGCAAAAGTAATTACAATGTTCCTGTTTAAGTAATAACACCCTGACAATCAAAAGGCATACTTAGAGAACCACAAACCCTAAACATTCATTTTGAACCTTCACAGAGCTGTTTGGTTTATGATTTTACAAGTTTCCTGGAAGCGGGGTCATAAGGAGGTTAACAGACCAGGCTGTAATTTATCTGGGATCTTTGGCAGAAGCCAGAATCCAGGTCTCTGCTTCCTGCTCTATCATTTCATTCGTTTTCTTGCTTTGTTAACCAGAGACTGGACCCTCCTTGGGAAAGCATTTCTGCTTCATTCGTGCATCCCCTTGGGGTCTGCCAGTGTGCCTCTCCATCACACTGGAGCTCTAAACATCCAGTCTTCCTGTCCGTGGATTTCTGGACTTGGGAAGGGCTTTCTCACTGGCATCTGCTACCTCTGGGCCCACCAAGTCTCCCAGACACCTTGATTCTTGGGGCTTGTCTTTTATGACCAGACCTTTCATACTCAAAGCGTCTACTGTCCATGACTCAGCATCATCCAACAGAAGGCCTCACCAGCTTCACTTTCCAATTCCTCCAGCCCACCGCCAGCCCAGCCCAGGACTGGGAGTCAGGATTCCTGGAGATTAAGTCCCTGCCTTCCCACCTTCCAGCTGGACAACCTGGGGCAAGACACTTAACTTCTCTGTGCAGTAAATTCTGCTCACTTTCTGTTTCCTTTTATTTTAGATACAAATCCCTTCTTCCGTTGAGCTCTGAAGTGGAAGCCCAGAATAGGAATTAGGAAAAAAGGCAAAGTGCTCTGGAGAAGTGGGGTGGGAGACCCAGGACCTGTTCACTTGCCCCAACTCAGCTGAGCCCCAAGGCAGCCCTCACATCTTTACAGTTTGCTCCAAGAGGCCCTCCGCACTCTCACATCGCCGCCTCTGAAATTCTGCTCATTAAGTCTCTGTGCTGGAACCTGTCAGTGGCTTTCCAGTGGCCCAGAGATCCTGTCTAGACTCATTAATCTCTCATTTAAGGGGCCCCACAGCCTGACTAAAACTGACCTTCTGGCTTTAAATTCTGTCCTGCTTGCTATAGCAACCCTTGGGTCTAATGACTGCCCCTAAATCATGCTCACATTTTTCTGTCTTTGCACTCAACTCCTCTCCCTGATTTATACCTGGTATTAGTTTTCTACTGCTGCTGTAACAAATTATCATAAACTTAGTGGATTAAAAATATAAATTTATTATCTTACAGTTTTCGAGGTCAGAAGTCCAATGCTGGTCTCCTGAGGCTAAAATGTAGGTGTTGGAAAGGGCTGTGTTCCCCCCAGAGGCTCCAGGGGACAATGTTTCCTGGCCTTTTCCAGCTCCTAGAGTCAGCCCCCTTCCTTCCTCTTCAAAGCCAGCAACATTTCTTCTCTCTGTGCAGTTCTTCTGTAGTTCCATTTCCCTTTGACTGGCCTCCCAATTCACTTTTTGTGATTACATCAGGCTCACTCAAAAAATCCAGGATAATCTCCCCACTTTAATATCCTTAATTTCATCACTTCCATAGAGTCACCTAACAGACTCACAGGTTCCAGTAATTTGTACAACTTTGGGGGCCATTATTCTGCCCACCGCACACACAATATCCTTTCACACAAGTAGCAGACTTCACTGAGGGATGGGGAAGAGAGAAGGGGTGGAAGGATGCTCCACTGCAGCTTCACTGACTACTTCCGCTAGACTCTCACACATCATCCTTCTGGCCATCCCATCACTGGGTAGGGGGTTTTCCTGCCATTCCACCCCACATGGCACGCTAACCTCATTCTACTCCTTGCCACCCCCCCATTCCTCTCTCCTTCCCTTCCCCACTTTCTTCCCTCCCCATCCAGGGATTGGCAGTGAGAACACCCAATTCTTCTCATCCTGTTATGCAAAACAATGAAAACTTCTACAGCCTTGGCTTCCAAACTCAGCTCCCATGGAAAGGCTCAGCTAAAAAACAAAAACAAAAAAACCCCTCAGGTTTCATCTAAGAAGAGCTACCCTCCTTAGAATACGCTTACAGTTGTAAGGGTTTACAATGTAGTCACGTGATGACATGTTGACTTCTCCACAGACATGGTACCACTACACGAATTCAGTGCCACGTTTGTGCATTTGCTCTTCTTTGGATGAAGAGATCTCAGGAATGTGTCTCCATAATTTTTGCTGACTGGGGCAAAAGAACAGAAACTGAAGTTGTTGCTTTCCCTTCTCATAATCAAAAGGAAGAAACTAATGAGTGATGACTCAAAGTAAAAGTGTGGAATATTTAAAGATTAGTAAAAAAAAAAAAAAACTGTAAGTCACATCCCTCCATAAGTAGTTAAGTACTATCCCTCACTAGATTGTCAGAACTTAAGGTTGGAGAATGTATCATATTGAATGTCACATCCCTGTGATTCTAGTATAGAATTCCACATCCTTAATACATTTTGACAGATATGATTAATACAGTAAAAATCTATTATTTATAAATACTGACATATAGATCTCCAATTCTTTGTCTTGTTCAACTCTTTGCGACCCTATGGACTGTAGCCCGCCAGGCTCCTCTGTCCATGGGGATCCTCCAAGCAAGAATACTGGAGTGGGTTGCCATGCCCTCCTCCAGGTGATCTTCCCAACCCAGGAATTGAACCCATGTCTCCTGCATTGCAGGCAGATTCTTTACTGTCCGAGCTACCAGAAAAGCCTGACATACAGATTTCCCCCTTCACAAGTATAGCTCTCTTTTTCTAACTCAAAAGGGAAGTTGCCCTCCCTCTATGTTGTGGCACATGAGAAGGTGGACCATGTTTCTTACTGTTAGGAGAGGATTGGTGTTAAGGGAGTTGAGTAATACAATAGACAGAAACCTTCCTCAGGGAATGTTAGAAAGGAACAACTGGCGTAATGGAAGAAGTGCTTTAAAGCTACACATTGGTATTAACATCGGTGCAAAACAAGCTTTCGAAACTTTGAACCAAGAGGATTTACAGCAGACTATTCATCTTCATTCTTTTCCTGAGTTAGAGAGAAATTGCTTCTCAACAGAGAGTCACCCGGAGACATTGGCTCCAAAAATCTGCCATCTGTAAGACCCCAAGACACACAGGGGAGACAAACCAAAATGAATTCTCACTCCTGTAGTTAAGAATAACATCTTCCTTTTTTTTTTCATATGGTTGGCAAATACAACCCTTTGTTTGTAAGCAAAACTGAAAGGTTTTCTTTATGTAGCAGGGACCACCCACAGAAGCCTTTGGTGAGTGGTGGCATAAGTCAAAATCTGAAATTTCTCCTGGTTCCAGATTCCATCATTGACTTCAACATCTACCTCCTGTATGACCCCCCAGCTCCAAAGTGGAGCTGAGTTTCTAGCGGAGAATGTTCCAGCAGCAGGATGTATCTAAACTTACAGACTAGTTGAGACCGCTGACACATCCTGTGTCCTTAGCGGGGACGATGGTGAAACCTTATGACAACTGTGTATGTCTCAGAGATTCATCCATGTTGTTGTGTGAAGCTGTGGATTGTTCATTTTCTTTCCTGTTCAGTATTCCAGTGTGACTACACCTGAATGCATCTGTTCTTCAGATGAGGGATGTGTATATTTTAGTTATTTCAGTTTGGAGTTAATACAAATGATACTGCTCTGAGAATCTTTGAACCTTCTGTTTGACTCATTTGTGCTGAATATCTCTGGTGTGTCTAGAAGCGGAGTTGCTGGCTCAGGACACGTGCATATTAAGCTCTGGTAGATTTATACTTTCAGGGTTTTCTAAAGTGATTTCACCAATTTTGTAATTTCATGAGCAATTTATGAGGGCTTCTGTACCTTCCACCAATATTTAGAATTAGGAGACTTAAATTTTTGCCAATCTGGTGAATGTGTGCTTTTTTCTGTGGTTTTAATGTTCATTTTCCAAATGAATTCATCTTTTTTTGTTTGCTTATCGGCCATCAGGATTTCCTCTCATATGAAGTGACTATTCAAGTTTTTTGCCCACTTTTTCTAATTAATTCATTAATTCTGTGGCTTGTTCTTTCACCCTTTATGATGTCTTTTAATGAATGGAATTTCTTGACTCTAGTGGAGTCTATTTTAGTGTTTCTCAGACTATCTGTGGCACTTTTTTTTTCCCTCCAGTTTTTAATTTCCAGCCTGTCATAGACATATTTCTGAGAAATACTATAAAAAACAACTAATAAAAAATTAAATAGAAAGCAAAGCCATTAAAGTATTTATTTACAAGAGGAATAAATGTTCATTTTAAAAAGGAAGAAACACTAAGGAAGGTAAATGTTCCCAAGCCAAGTGAGTGTTTTCAAGCTCCTTCAGACTTACCTTTGTGATCACACAAACACCCAGACCCATGGGCACAGGCTCTCTTTGCCCTGCAGTCACAGAGGTATGGCTGGATCATCGTCAGTCATGAGGAGCCAGTCCACTACGGCTCTTGCCACCTCCCACCCAGGGTTAGCCCTTCTGCCGAGCTCTCCACATCAACAACTCAGCCTTTGTCTCAGTCATCAGTGGAATTGGACCTTGTGATATAATATCACGCAAAACTTCCTGGCCAGGGCTCCCCTTTACTGGGGCTGAAAGAAACTGTCAAACCTTAAATCCCATGCTATTTCTCAGCAAATTTTGCCTGGGTTACAATCCCAGTCCTAAGCAGGTTAGTGATTCATGATTATAAACATACATCCTCCCAAGAGAAAGAAAGAACAGGAGGTTTCACTGCCTAAGAGTATCTCACTTTGTGGCTTTCTCCCCTTCCATGATGGGCTCCTGGTGAAAGAGTGTATGTCTCAGGCATGGTAAAGAGAAAATGGGGGTGTAGAGGCAATTATTGTCAAAATTAAGCTAGTCCTCTCTACTCCCTCCACTCCTCAGACATGATTTAAGCACTGGCTTGGAGGACTGTAACATAAGCAATAATTTCCCATAACCATGACAAATAACTCCTATAAGGTCAACATTATTAGGGTTGTAAAATAAAATTTCAGAGTGAGTGTGAAGCTATATCTTCACAATTCAGGCAAAGAACCTAAGGCCCAAGAGGTTTAAATAATGTCATTCAATCAACAGTAATGTTTTATAACCTATTGTTGTGAAATAAAACAAAAATACAGAAAATGCCACAAAACTAATATATAGCTTAGTCAAGTATGATTGATTAAACACCCTTGTAATCGCTATCCAGGTGAAGATACACAACGTTGCCAGCACCCCAGAGAGGCTTCCACATGCCCTGACATTAGCAAAGTCATAATCTCCCATGTTTCTCCAAAATAACTTCACTGTGTTGACTTCATTCTAGCAATATCCTTGTGGTTCTTCACCCACATGCAGTTCCTGAGACACTGTGGTTGACTCTTGCCCATTTAAAACTTTTTTGACATATTTCTTTTAATCTATAGGTTTCTCTTCCATCTTTTCTTTTGCTTACACTTTTATTGAAGAACCCTGGACATTTGACCTATAGTAGTGGTTCTCAAACATAAGCCTGCATCACAGTCACCTGGAAAGCTCATCAAAATATAGATTGCTGGACCTCATTTCAAGAGTTTCTGACTCAGTAGGTTGGAATGGGGCCCCAAAATTTACTTGCCTAGCAAGTTCCCAGATAATACAGGTGTGGCTGGTCTGGGACCATACTTAAAGACTTACTGACATGTGAAATATTTCACTATTATAATCTTATTGATTGCATTCTTTTGGTGCATTCAATATGTTCCACTGTCCTCTGTGTTTCTGGCAGATTGGATGCTGAATCTAGGGACTTGACCAGATGCAGGTTTTATTCCTTTGGCAAGAAGGTAGGTTGTATGTTCTTTCATTGGGAGGCACATAATTGCCTGAATGACCTTTGTTTTATGATGCTAGCAGCCATTGATGTTCATTTCTTAGATTCGTTATTCACTGGTAGTTTCAAATTAGTAATATTCAAATCTTATAATTTAGTTTTCATTTATTAGCTGGAGTAATTTTGTAAAGAGATGATTTCTTTCTCTACTATTTGGTTACACAATTGTAATATTCATATAGAAAAGAAAGGATTAATGTTTCATTCTTTCCATTTATTTATAGTATTCAAGATAGTAACATATTGCTTCCCTATTATCCTCCAAAGATAATCAATTATTTTTACATTTAAAAATATCATTATGAACTCATCAATTCAAATGTATATTTAAAATTTTTTCAAATTTATCTTTTATTAAAGTACTGTTTTGTACAATATTATATAAGTTACAGGTGTACAGTATAGTGATTCACAATTTTTAAAGGTTATACTCCATTAATGAAGTGTTAGTCACTCAGTTGTGTCCCATACTTCATGACCCCATGGACTGCAGCCCATCAGGCGCCTCTGTCCATGGAATTATCCAGGCAGGAATACTGGAGTAGGTTGCCATTTCCTTCTCCAGGGGGTCTTCCCAACCCAGAGAAAGAACCTAGATCTCGTGCATTACAGGCAGATTCTTTACCATCTGAGCCACCAGGGAAACACATACTCCATTTATAGTTATTATAAAATAGTGGCTGTATTCTCTGTATTGTACAATATATCTTTATAATTTATTTTATATATAGTACTTTGTATCTCTTAATTCCCTGCCTATATATTGCTCCTTCCTCTTCTGCCCTACTGTTAACCGCTAGTTCTCTATACCTGTGAGTCTACTTTTTTTTAAATTATATTCATTAGTTTGTTGTATTTTTCAGATTCCACATGTAAGTGATATCATATAGTATTTGTCTTTTTCTGTCTGACATATTTCACTTAGCATAATCACCTCCAGGTCCATCCATATTGTTGCAAATGGTAAAATTTCATTCTTTTTTATGACCTAGTAGCATTCCGTTATATAAGTGTGTGTGAATATGTGTGTGTGTGTGTGCCGACAAAGGTCTGTCTATTCAAAGCTATGGTTTTTCCAGTAGTCATGTATGGATGTGAGAACTGAACTAAACTAAAGAAAGCTGAGTGCTGAAGAATTGATGCTTTTGAACTGTGGTGTTGGAGAAAACTCTTGAGAGTCCCTTGGACTGCAAGGAGATCCAACCAGTCCATCCTAAAGGAAATCAGTCCTGGAAGGGCTGATGCTGAAGCTGAAACTCCAATACTTTGGCTCTGATGTGAAGAACTGACTCACTGGAAAAGACCCTGATGCTGGGAAAGATTGAAGGCAGGAGGAGAAGGGGATGACAGAGGATGAAATGGTTGGAAGGCATCATTGACTTGATGGACATGAGTTTGAGCAAACTCCAGGAGGTGGTGATGGACAGGGAAGCCTGGCATGCTGCAATCCATGGAATCTCAGAGTCGGACATGACTGAGCAACTGAACCGAACTGAACCTAGGAGTGGAATTGCTGGGTCATATGGCAGTTTCGAGCTTCCCTGGTGGCTCAGTGGTAAAGAATCCACATGCAGTGCAGGAGACACAGGCTCAATCCCTGGGTTGGGAGGATGCCCTGGAGAAGGGAATGGTAACCCACTCCAGTATTCTTGCCTGGAGAAGCCCCATGGACAGAGGAGCCTTGCAGGCCATAGTTTATAGGGTTGCAAAGAGTCAGATATGACTGAAGCGACTTAGCACACACACATGACAGTTCCTTTTTTTTTTAAACCTCATACTGTTCTACAATTCATATACATTTAATACGCTGCAGTTTATGGTCATTATTATCATTACTGAAGCTTAAATCATTCCATTTTTGGCTAGTAGGGACCTCTTTGAGTTGGCTCCAAGTCTTTTTGATACGATCCTATAGTCTTTGACAACAAGCATCCTTCTTTTCTGGAATGGCAAGCTGGTCCAGCCTCTTTTTATACATTTCCTTCCTCACACCTGAAATCAGCCTGATCTACAAGACCAAGAAGCCCTGGTTTCTTGAAATAATATTTCAAGACCACAGTCTAAAATCTGTTATAGGTATAGATCTTTTTTGCCTGTTTCAAGCATTTGCACTTTTTCTTCTTCATCTTGTTATTTTTAACCCTTTTCTCTTTTTCACCTTCAACTTCTAATGACATCATTTCTTGTGTTCATTTGCTTCTATATTCTTTCAAGTTTAGACTTCATGTCTAAAATAATTTTTCTTTCATTTCTCATATTGAATTCTGTCATATCATGTTTGCGTTTTGCTAATTCTAATTTGTGTTGTTATTTCATGTCTTACATTCTGTTCTGTTCTTTATGTATTTTAGCCTGCTTTGAAAAAATAGGTTACAGCTTTAATTTTTTTTAAAAAAATCACTAAATTTCTTGACTGCAAAAATTTTCCTATTCCTTAGAGTTTTTGTGCTTGTAATAGCTTCGCTTAGAATGTGATTACAAGTCCTTTCTGTGGCTCAGTTTTATTTAATATTAGTTTGAGATAGCCTTTGTAACATCACGGAACTCCCTATTCCATTTGTTTACTTATTTTTCATGTAGAGTTTAGGAAATATCACAGTTTGTTTTCTGAGATCTCTTGGCTCCTTTCCCTCCACCACTTTTATCTGTACTTCTCTTTCCTTTAATCTCTCTTGTCCTTGTTCTGCTCAACTTTGATTCCACTCCCTAAAGTTCTACCTCGTATGAGTCCCGGTCTTCCAGTCTTTTTACTCTCAGTAATCTGGGATACTCTTAAAGAGTTTTGAGCAAAGAAGTGACACAATCTAACATGTCTTAAAAGGATCCCTCTGGGTGTTCTGCTGAACAAAGATGGCAGGGAAGAACACCACAGTAAACCAGAAGTGAAAGTGTTAGTCGCCCAGTCATGTCTGATTCTTTGCCATCCCATGGACTGCTCTGTCCATGGGATTCTCCAGGCAAAAATACTGGAGTGGGTTGCCATTCCCTTCTCTAGGGGATCTTCCCAACCTAGGGATTGAACTCAGGTCTCCTGCATGGCAGGCAGATTCTTTAGCATCTGAGCCACCAGAGAAGCCAATAGAAAGACCCGTTAGTAAACAACTGCAGTGCCAGGACTGACAAATTGTATGCAGGAGAAGCTAACACAGATGGCTATATAACCTTCTCTAGTCTCACAGCCTGAATGTGGCGGAAATGACATTCCAATGCAGGCAATTTTACTTCAGCATCTATAGTAAACATCTGCCATTTGAGTCTCTTCAACATGTTTCAAACACCCTCTCTATATTTTGATAATTTTTCACATTATGGGCCTCAAAGCAATATTTCCCAGATTCCCTTCCAGCTAGAATATAGAAGTATGTAACTTGTTTCACCCATCAAATGCATCCAGATTAAACAAATAATACAGGATGATGCCCAGTTAAGATTCTTATTATATATTTTATTGAGATAAAATTTACACTTTTTAAGTATGCAATGCAATAGTTTTCAGTATATTTACAAAGTGGAACCATCACCACTATTGAATTCCAGAATATTTTCATCACCCCCCAAAGAAACCTCATACCCACTAGCAATCATTCTCCATTCTCCTTTTTCTCTGGACCCCAGCAATATTAATTTTTTTTTCTGTCTTCATGGGTTTCCCTGTTCTGGATATGTCATATACATTGTATAATATACAGCCTTTTGTCTCTGATTTATTTTACCTTAGTGTAATTTTTTAAGTTTCTTTTATGGGATGGTATGAATCAGTACTTTCCTTCCTTATTATGACTGATAATATTGCATTGTATGAATACACCATGTTTTGCTTATCATTCATCAGTTGATAGACATTTGGATTGTTTCCACAGTTTAGCTATTAATCATGCTATTTAGCTATTAATCCTGCTATTTAGCTATTAATCATGCTACCATGAATATCCATGTACCAGTACCTGTTTTAAATTCCCTTAAATTCTAATTTCAGATAAACAATTAGTAATATTTTAATACAATTTTGGCTCAAATATTGCATGGGACAAACATATTTAAAAACTATTTGTCATTGATCTAACATTCAAATTTAACCTAGAATTCTGTATTTTTACCTGTCAACCTTACCCAAATGAGGGTTGGCCAAAGAAGTAAGAAGTATAAGGCAGTGACATTAGTGTATTCTATCAGATACTTAAGGAAGAACAATATTAACTTTACACAGTGCCTACCAGAAAATAAAAAAGAGGGTAATACAACCCAACTCACTTTATAAGGCCAGCATCATTCAGACAAAGCTATTACAATATTAGCTTTGAGGAACCAACATTCCTCATCAGCATAGATGCAAAAATCCTCAACAAAAAGATTAGCAAGTTAAACCCAAAATACATTAAAAAGATAACAGATGATAACAAAATTCCAGATCCTTCCAACTCAATCCTGCTCCCCTAAACAGGGCAGCTCTGAAAGCACCTCCCTGAAATTCAAGAATTTCCAGGATACTATGTTAAACACATCTATTTAGAGTTCAGATTTTGCCCTTAGATTAAGCTATAGAGAATGACTTACTGATACTGGGTGATTTTGCTTTGCTGTAGTTTTTTCCTAGAAAAACTAGATTTTAAGATACCTTATCATGAACAGTGATGTGAAAATCTTATATGTAAATATTTCAATAGGAATATTATGAAGATATTTTATGTCTGTAGGAGACTCAAAATCAAGGAAAACTAGTCTTCTGTAGAACATATAGTTTTCCTTTTGCTTTATCTTATAGAGCATTCTAAATCTTGTAAGCAATTAGATTTCTCACTTTCTTTTGACCACTAGAAATATTAGAGCCAAATCTGTGACCCAACTCTAGTAAATATATAAAAATATGTGCATACAATTTTGTGTACTAATCTTATCTTTGACTTTATTATTCTCCTAGGCTTAAGAGTCTCAAAGCTTTAATTATTTAATATATGATATTATTGAATTCCAGAATTAATTCCACTCCTTTCAAATCTTAAGGTAATAACAGTAGAAAAAATTAACAGTCTTTTGCATTAACAAGCTCACAAAAGCAGGAAAATATGTAGTCATTCAGGGGAGGAAAGGGAAGAGGGGAGAGGATGCTTGAGTATAGATTTGGGGTCAGTTGCAGACAAACCCTGCATCTTATTAGAGGAAGGGTATGGCATGAAGAGGAGCTTCCTTGGTGGCTCAGTGGTAAAGAATCTGCCAGCCAATGCAGGAGACGCGGGTTCAATCCTTGAGTCTGGAAAATCCTCTGGAAAGGAAATGGCAACTCACTCCAGTATTCTTGCTTGGGAAATCCCATGGATGAAGGAGCCTGGTGGGCTACAGTCCATGGGGCTGCAAAGAGTTTGACATGACTTGGCAACTAAATAACAACAACAATGGAAGGAGAGGAGCATGTCTGGCCCTTCAAATGAAGAGTTGGGAAATGTAAGTTTAGAAAGGAGGGGCATATGATCACTGTTGAACAATCAAAGGGTGGATGAAGTCAACACTATTTGTTCTGTGGTCACACAGCATATGAACTACTCTTTCTTTGCTTGGAAAATTTTTCCACGTTGTAAGCCTCTCTTCCGCAAGTTGCTCTTCTAGCCTTCCTTGCAGCTAGGGTTCAGACATGTGATACTGACTCAGTCCTATTCACGCAAATCTCTTATTTAGAAGTGAGGAAACTGAAATTCAATACAGTAAAGAATGGAGCTGTTGGTGAGGGTGGTTTTAGAAACATACCACATTAAAAGGGCAGTCATGGCAGCGTTCCTCACATCTTGTATCCATCCCTTACGGTGTGAGCTCTAGTGTTTTCACTGGAGAATCCCCTGGAGTGTGGTTTGAGTCTTATTCTTTATGGCCTAGTTTCTGGTACCCAACGAGCCCCTCAACATCCTTTGATATCCTTTTAAAGAGATATTTCTACTTAAACTAGCCAGAATGCATTCTGTTGCTTTTACTAAGAACCCTGCCTGATTCAATGTGAATATTATGTATCTATAAATACACATACAGCCATCTTTATAACTAAACAGGTTAAAAAGAAAATCTTGAGATTATAAGCATGATTTACTTCTCTGAAAATATGTTTATCTCAGTTTTCAATTTGCCTTTCTTTTGGAAAAAGAAACAATTTCTTGTTCCAAAGATAGTTGACTTCTAAAACTATCAAGAAAACTCAAATGATGTTTGTATAATAAGGAGAAGTACAGTACTGTACAGGTTAAACTAAGATGCTTATCATCATCATCATCATTATTTTCAGTTTAGGCTACTTCTAGCAACATCCGGAAGGAACAGGGCCAGGACAGGAGTTTAGACCTCCTACCTCTGTCTGGAATCTTGGCCATAGCTTGTCCATCAGGTTTGGCTCAGGGATGGAGGGTCTGCTCCAGAAATTCTTGGTTCAGCCTTTGAATTGGGGTGGGATGGGGGTGGGAGAGTGAGAACTGAGATGGTTAAAACTATCCTTGAAAGTTTGAGATTATTCCCTAAGAAAGAATCATTTTGACCTGGGCCTCCATGAGTTCTACAAGCTTAGCATGGAAGAAAGAGAGAGAAGGAACAACATCTCGGCACTGCCAAGACACCATCGGCCAGGAGAACAGCCGGAGAGGATCCATTTGTGGCTCTGCCCCCTTCTTACCCATGGGGCCCAGACAAACCCATCTTGGCAAGGAAGCCTAGGCAACTCAACCAAATACTCCTTTCCCTGTACTCTTGTAGCATTTATGACTGTGCTAGGGGTGCATGCTTTGTTGCCACTGTTTATGTGACCATAGAAGGAAAGGAATCGCTATTTCACCATCCAAAAGAAAAGAACTCAATAAGCTTCCTCCTAATCAGTGAATTAGGTGATGTAACTGAGCATGCCTGACTTAGGCTCTTTATCTTTTCTTTGAGCTGCCAACCTCCAAAGGGTGTGCCTATCAGACTTCCTCTGTTATAAGTTATGGACAGGGCTTGTTCCTATCACAGAGACTAAGGTTGCACATCTATGTCCATAACTTGGTGGATAAATCTTTTAGTAAAGGAAGGATTTTGGCAAGTCTGCTTTGCCACAAATTCAAAGCCATTTTTGTGCCTCCTGTATCCCATTTCTTTATTCACTTGAAACTTGACAGGGCCAGATGCAGTGACAGACGTGGGGAAGTGGGGAGAAATAATGATAGCACCCTCAGCAATGGAGCCATTGGCTGACTTAATCTCTTTTAACCCAGGTTGTTCAAACTAACTCATGAAAAAGAGACCAGGTGGTATACTGTGGCATGCTGGAGTTTGTGGAAGATAGGGGTATCTGATTACTTCCATATGGATGATGAGAAAGGAGTCTAGCATTAACCTTCAGGTAGCCAGAATTCCTATTCTGGCCATGGGAATAAAGTTTCCTATGCATCACCAACCCCAAAGCAGTATGAGAAACTACCAGCCAACTACACTGAGATGATCTAGGAACTGCAGGTGATGAAGACACAACCAGGTAAGGCCTTACTCATTATCAGATATAATATAAATGTGGGTTTTGGTGCTCCATCAGTTTACAAAGATTTTGAAAGACAGGGGAAAATGTACATAGTGCATATGTTGGAAAACCAGAATGTTAAGCCTTTTCTGACGCTACAAATAGATTCGGGAGAAAGAAGAAAGTCACAGAGTCTAATCTTCCTCCAGTTAAGCCTGGAAATACTTTTTTTTAAAAAGTGTTTCCAGTTTACAAATTTAAACACTACAAGACCACTTTCATTAGATGTTTGTAATTACTAGTCAAAAATATGGAGATGATGAAGCCGGAGGCAGATTTGCTTCTTTTACAAGGAAAGAATAGCCAAGTGCAAAAATGGAAGATAGCCATAAAGCTGAACTAATTGGAAAAATGAAAAACAAAATAATCTATTGCATTTAGTCATTGGATTGAAGGCTGTGATTATAGTGTTTATTGCTAATGCTATGTATAGAGTTACCTAAAAATTACCCAGCTGGACCTGAAATGAAGCTCTGGGACTGTGGCAGGTGCCTAATGTAGGGGAGAGAGGAAGACCCTGAGTCAGCAAACCGTCACCCTGCCATCAGGCATCTGTGGTTCCACTGGTGCATCCTGGGACATGGGTCCCCACTACTCACACACACCATAGAGGGGTTTTATGGTTAATGGTCAAAGAAACTGTTTCTTTCTTCTTGCATACTTTTCTGTATGTAAATTTGCATAGACATGGCTTTCATCTCAAAAGTGAGGTTTGAAGCAAAGTGTGTCTATAAAATAGGGGTGATCCTTCTGCTACAGTTTAAGTATTTGGGAAAGGGCATTTCTTGTTTTTCTTTTATGTACTGAATTTTTCAAAGTCACTGATCCTCAGAGGAAAACCTACCTGAATAGCCACTTTGTTTAAATGTCTTATGGAAATAGCTCTGACCTCTTAACTGTTTAAAAAATAATAGCATTATGCCATAGCAAGAAAAAAAAAAAAAAAACCCAGTAATTTCTATGAAGACCTTTCTTTTTAACCAGTGACCTAATTCAACTGGCTATAAGCCCCATCATTATCACTAATTAATACAAACTGAACAAAGCAAGTATCAGCTCATCATATTGGTAAAGAAAATGCATAGCATATAATGGAAAAAGGTGATTCATTTCTTTCAGTGAGCTGGAAATTCTGGGAATATGTGAGGCTGTGAAGTAAGGGGAATGAATACATGACCTTCTGGTCCTCAACTGTTAGATTACAATTAGTGCTTTTTCTCTTGGCCCTTAACTTGGGTTCAAAGAGATGTTTGTTTTGAGGAGTGAGTGGTTAATGGGCCCAAGCATAATCCAGCCTGAGTGTAGGCTGGTTTATAAACTTCCCTGGAGGTGGCAATGTTTTCAGCTGTAGCTGCAGAATTTCTTTATCTTTGTTGCTCACCGGATTTGCGTTAGAATGATACTTTTAAAATTCATTAGACCAGTAATAACGCAGCGGCATTTAACCTGACAGTCAGATGCACAATGCACTCCCATCACTGTGCTAATAAAGGGCCTTTTCATTCTAGTCCCTTCCATTCAGCTGAAAGCCACAGTTAGTGGTTTTTTTTCTTAGTCACACATCTCCTAACTGCACATTACTTAGCCCATAATAACTGATGTTTCTGGCCAGAACATTGGCTTAATGCTTTTTCAAATTCATATCCACAGATTGGTCAAGTTGGATCAGGAGACAAAACCCAATACATATTGAAGATACGTGATCTTCCAATGGCCTCAGTCTTCATTGAGAATGGGTTCCTAGCACAGTGCCTGGCACACTCATACACATGTTTACTGAATGCCTGAACAGTTAGATGAATAAGTGAAACCACCAGCATGGCATGATTTCCAAACGTCCAGTGGGAGGGGACGACTCAGGGCCAAAAGCACAAATCTTACTTTTCCTAGCTTCTGTTTTGTTTGCAAAAAATAAGATTTTCCTGCAAACTTGAACCTTCATCCTAGATTTGAAGTGCAACAATTGGTGGGTGCTATCCGGCCACGTTTCTCTGGTTCTGAGCTTGTTAGCTTTCACTAGTTCTCTTGGGATAGATTTTTGGAAAACATTGAAGGAGGAAATCTCTTTTGAACCTGTAAGCCCACTTTGGAGAGTTCATTTGTTTTTTTGGGGACTGAGTCAAGGGCGCCCGCCCAATCTGACCCTCATTCTGGATGTTCTGAATCACAGCCAAGGCTGTCTTAACTCATTATGGGACTTCGAAAAGGTTAAGGAACTCAGCTGTGTACTTTTTCCATTCATGCATTGTTGGAATGGAAGGAAAAATAATTGACATACTTATAGACACATTCTCCCATCACTTATTTCCTTTCTCCATGTAATCAGTTACTCTCTCTCTAAGCATTGCCTCAGAGAGGGAATATGATAGGAGAAAGTAGGAAAAACACACCTTTCTGGCACTTGAGCCCGAACAATTACATAAGGGAATACAGCTGATAAAAAGCAAGTGCTCCCAGGCTGCAGATGAAGGCTGTGTTGAATGGAAATAATAGAGAAATTGTTTTAATGGGTCCTGAAAAAAGGGGGCCCTGCACCAGCTCTCTAGGCTCAATCTGGACTGGGGTACGGTAGAGGAGAATGAAGCTGGGCAAGATCCCAACTAGGTTTGTGAGGTTCAAAAGAAGAGGTCAGTGTCTGGTCTCCCAGGTAGAGCCTCACAAAGTAGGAAAACCCCAAGAAAAATGGCCCTGGAGACTCTCAAGGATGTCCCACTGTGGTGAGCAGCAGCATGAGTTCAAAGAACTCAGAATGGCCTGGAAGCAGATTAGAGATCCACCCAGCCCAAGGATGGATAGTCCTGTGCGATGGTGAATGTCTCAGAAAATGCTAAGTGTGAACAGAAGATGTAAAGGTTCAGATAGACTCCCCCTATCCCCACCGCATGCCCCCGACTTCAGCACCTGATTCTATAGATGCCTCTGCAATTTAGGTAAAATACAGGTGAAAACTGGGGCAGATCTTACAGTTGACTGATACTTTGTTTTTCTACCACCCTAGTAGGAAGTGAACTGAAAAAGAGATTGTATCTGCTATAGAAAAATACCTTCTTTCTTAAATGCTTGCATTTATAAGCCGAGATTTAGACCTACTACATTTAACACAATTATTGAACACTTATCATGTAGTATATATAGCAGCATTTCAAGTGCTTTATGCCTATTCATTCACAAAAGAGCTTGTATGTTTATGAACTTTGATTGGACTTTTACAGTGTCCTTATATAAGAACAGGTAGAAGTACTATAATGTATTTCTAATAAGAATAGTTTCTGTTTTATTATTCAGACCTTGCTGATTAAAAAAAATGTTTTATTATGTATAATTTCAAACATAAACAAAAGGAGAGGGCAATATAAAGAATCTCCATATACCTATCTCTCAACCTTAATAATTATTAACTGTGGACAGTCGATAACATTGCATATTTTGAAACAAATCCTAGACATCATATCATTTTAACTATATATATTCAGTATAAAGGCTTTATTTAATCAAATGCCTAGTATTCAGATATCCTCAATTGTCTCATAATGTTTTAAACATTTATTTATTTATGGCAAGATCCAAACAAGGTCCACACATTGCATGTGGTCAATATGTCTCTTATGTCTCTTTTATAGATTTCTCTTTCCTCTTTTTATTTTTTATTTTTCTTGTATTTTATTTATTGGAAAATCCATGTCATCTATCCTGTAGACTTTTCCACGTTCTGGGCTTTGCTGACCTTCATCTAATCATTTAGTTTGTTCCGCTAACCACCGTTGATTCCCACAGTCTCACTTTTTGTTTGTTTAACAAAGTAAACAGCTAAACATATACAATTTAATAGAGCCCTAACTAAAAGCAAAACCAATAGGTAATAAGAGTTTAATGGCAGGAGGAAGTCATCTTTATTTTTAATGATTCTAAAGCTCACCTGTGAAATCTAAATCTTAAGTGTTCTGTTGAATAAACAACACTGCCTCCACCCCACCATCTAACTAGACATTTATTTACAGATGACTGACCACTTGTCTCAAAAATCTTTATTTAAGCAAAGATAAACATTAACACACATGGAGCATTAATTTGTCTCTGCTTTTGTGTCCCACTCCTGTGTTTCTAATTTCTTTTTGTTTACCAGACAATGCCTGGTTCTCTGGGATCGGTGATATGCTAATTGGTTCCCCATTCACTGTGGGATTGAGGTCAGCCCTCAGGGAATAGGCTTTCATCTGAGTAGGCATATTGAATGGCTGATTTATTTCCATTCAGGTCTCTGTAGAGAAGACAGACAGTGGACTCTCCCCTGGGAGAAGGTGGGCCTGATTCTAGCCAGCATTTGATACACTCACAGCTAAGAACTCTTGTAAACAAAGAGGGAGGGTGTGGTGCTGTATTCAGAGCAGGTTGTTACTCATCAGATAAACCATCCATCACCTGACAAATTGGAAACTCCTGTGACAGCATGCTCAATAGTACCATGATTGTTTTTTTAGCTTTGGCCTTTTGGGTCATAGTAGCATTGACACGTTGTATAGGAGACAGGGATCAAGACCATCCCCATGGAAAAGAAATGCAAAAAGGCAAAATGGTTGTCTGAGGAGGCCTTACAAATAGCTGTGAAAAGAAGAGAAGCAAAAAGCAGAGGAGAAAAGGAAAGATATTCCCATTGGAATGCAGAGTTCCAAAGAATAGCCAGGAGAGATAAGAAAACCTTCCTCAGCGATCAATGCAAAGAAATTGAGGAAAACAACAGAATGGGAAAGACTAGAGATCTCTTCAAGAAAATCAGAGATACCAAGGGAATATTTCAGGCAAAGATGGGCTCAATAAAGGACAGAAATGGGATGGACCTAACAGAAGCAGAAGATATTAAGAAGAGGTGGCAAGAATACACAGAAGACTGTACAAAAAAGATCTTCACAACCCAGATAATCACAATGGTGTGATCACTCACTTAGAGCCAGATATCCTGGAATGTGAAGTCCAGTGGGCCTTATAAAGCATCACTACAAACAAAGCTAGTGGATGTGATGGAATTCCAGTTGAGCTATTTCAAATCCTCAAAGATGATGCTGTGAAAGTGCTGCACTCAATATGCCAGCAAATTTGGAAAACTCAGCAGTGGCCACAGGACTGGAAAAGGTCAGTTTTCATTTCAATCCCAAAGAAAGGCAATCCCAAAGAATGCTCAAACTATCACACAATTGCACTCATCTCACACGCTAGTAAAGTAATGCTCAAAATTCTCCAAGCCAGGCTTCAGCAATATGTGAACCGTGAACCTCCAGACGTTCAAGCTGGTTTTAGAAAAGGCAGAGGAACCAGAGATCAAATTGCCAACATCTGCTGGATCATCAAAAAAGCAAGAGAGTTCCAGAAAAACATCTATTTCTGCTTTATTGACTACGCCAAAGCCTTCAACTGTGTGGATCACAATAAACTGTGGAAAATTCTGAAAGAGATGGGAATACCAGACCACCTGACCTGCCTCTTGAGAAACCTGTATGCAGGTCAGGGAGCAACAGTTAGAACTGGGCATGGAACAACAGAGTGGTTCCAAATAGGAAAAGGAGTACGTCAAGGCTGTATATTGTCACCCTGCTTATTTAACTTACATGCAGAGTACATCATGAGAAACGCTGGGCTGGAAGAAGCACAAGCTGGAATCAAGATTGCTGGAAGAAATATCAATAACCTCAGATATGCAGATGACACCATCCTTATGGCAGAGAGTGAAGAGGAACTAAAAAGCCTCTTGATGAATGTGAAAGAGGAGAGTGGAAAAGTTGGCTTAAAGCTCAACAGTCAGAAAACTAAGATCATGGCATCTGGTCCCATCACCTCATGGGAAATAGATGGGGAGACAGTGGAAACAGTGTCAGACTTTATTTTTTGGGGGCTCCAAAATCACTGCAGATGGTGATGCAGCCATGAAATTAAAAGACGCTTACTCCTTGGAAGGAAAGTTATGACCAACCTAGATAGCATATTAAAAGGCAGAGACATTACTTTGGCAGCAAAGGTCCGTCTGGTCAAGGCTATGGTTTTTCCAGTGGTCATGTATGGATGTGAGAGTTGGACTGTGAGGAAAGCTGATCGCCGAAGAATTGATGCTTTTGAACTGTGGTGTTGGAGAAGACTCTTGAGAGTCCCTTGGACGGCAAGGAGATCCAACCAGTCCATCCTAAAGGAGATCAGTCCTGGATGTTCATTGGAAGGACTGAGGCTGAAGCTGAAACTCCAGTACTTTGGCCACCTCATGCGAAGAGTTGACTCATTGGAAAAGACCCTGATGCTGGGAGGGATTGGAGGCAGGAGGAGAAGAGGACGACAGAGGATGAGATGGCTGGATGGCATCACCGACTTGATGGGCATGAGTTTGGGTAAACTCTGGGAGCTGGTGTGGACAGGGAGGCCTGGCGTGCTGCGATTCATGGGGTCGCAAAGAGTCGGACATGACTGAGTGACTGAACTGAACTGAAGCATTGACTTCCGGAGAAGGCAATGGCACCCACTCCAGTACTCTTGCCTGGAAAATCCCATGGACAGAGGAGCCTGGTGGGCTGCAGTCCATGGAGTAGCAAAGAGTCGGACACGACTGATTGACTTCACTTTCACTTTTCACTTTCATGCATTGGAGAAGGAAATGGCAACCCACTCCAGTGTTCTTGCCTGGAGAATCCCAGGGACAGAGGAGCCTGATGGGTTGCCATCTATGGGGTCGCACAGAGTCTGACTCGACTGAAGCAACTTAGCAGCAGCAGCAGCCCCGTTGACTTCTACCACTCATTTGACTTCAAAACTCTTTAATGAACTTTAAAGCCTCTCCAAACTATTACGTAAGGCAGATATGTGCTACTCGGCTAAATACATCTTTAAACTATCTTTGTTATGAATAATTCCAGTAACCTGACTTTGTTATAAATACTTCCCTGTTGCATGTAGCTTCAGATCTATTTTATCTTTTTGGAGAGTACAGTTATTTTTATTGCATCTGAGTTCCAGTTTCTAACAAATAAATTTGCAAACAGAAAGAAGCTTGAAGAAATCAAAACCCAGAACCATATTACTGGAGCACATTTTGGGTTTGAATGTCAGCTTTTGAAGGAAAATATTGATGTAGTCAGAAGTAGAAATTGGTGAATATTGCTGGACCCACAGGGACATCAGAAGGTTGTCACTCAGTCTAAAACCCTTGTGAAAAGATGATGAAATTTGCTCTACAATTGAAAATCAGCATGACCCCATGCCTTTAAAGACTGGATCAGAAAGCTTGGGAGGAGGGGCATAATAATATAACTTTAGGGCTTCCCTGGTGGCTCAGATGGTAAAGAATTCACCTGCAATGCGGGAGAACTGGGTTCAGGAAGATCCCCTGGAGGAGGGCGTGGCAACCCACTCCAGTATCCTTGGCTGGAGAATCCCCATGGACAGATGAGCCTGGTGGGAGACAGTCTGTGGGGTCGCAAAGAGCCGGACACGACTGAGTGACTAAGTACAGGGGTGTGAGTGTGTGTTAGTCACTCAGTCGTGACCAACTCTTTGCGACCCCATGGACTTGCAGCCCGCCAGGCTTCTCTGTCCATGGGGACTCTCCAGGCAAGAATACCGGAGTGGGTTGCCATGCCCTCCTCCAGGATATATCCTCTAACCTTCCCCAATTGCTAAAGGTGGGGTTTCAGGCACCAAGTCTCTTAGATAAAAGAGAGATTTTTGAAGTGCTATTTTGGGTCTTCAGATAGCACGATGTTACCACCAGCCTACTTAAAAAGCATTAAAGAGCCATCTGGTCTGGGTTTGACTAGTCTATCCATATTGCTTGCAGTTCTAGCTTTAAATCTCTTGGCTTGTAAAATCAGGTAGCAACATTTAAATATGTTGAATTCTGAAAATGCTGGGATTATAAATAGTTCATCACATTACATAAATGTGAACGGCAGTTCTGAGAACTTTATTGTCTCAAAATCTCCAGGAGGTTTTTTTTTTTTTCCTATTTTATTTGTTTTGTTTTAATATAGTTGAGAAAAGAGGCATTTTGTCAACAATTATCATTACACTAAACAAATGAGATTTGTTTGAATATTTTAGAATGTGTTCGTGTTTTTTATTTCCTACTCTGGGTTTGCAAGAAGTGTGCTAAATTTAAAGTGTGCTGAACTTAAACCTTTATTTCTTATGACAATGATGAGTAAAACTTAGTTGTCTTGCTCTGATTTGGATATGTTGCCAGTTTGCAACACAAGCTAGATTCTTTTGTCTTTTTCTAAGTTTTACTTTATAGAGACTTTGCCTAATATTATTTTAGAAAAATACTTTTAAAATTATTTTTATTATTTATATTTTATAGATGATTGGATTGTTGTTTAGTCTTTAAGTTGTGTTGGACTCTTTTGTGACCCTACGGACTGTAGCCCACCAGCTCCTCTGTCCATGGGACTTTCCAGGCAAGAATACTGGAATTGGTTGCCATTTCCTTTTCCAGGGGATGTTCCCTATTTGGGGATCAAACCCTCATTTCCTGCATTGGCAGGTAGATTCTTTACCACTGAGCCACCAGGGAAGCCCAGATGATCAGATAAAGCATTGAAATTTATTTCGCCCACTCTGCTTTGTTATGGAATGAACTGTGATCTAAATTATACGGCAGTCATCCCTCTAGGATTTGTCTGCCACCCAGTTCCAGGCTCCCATTCCACCTTTGGAACTTTATTAGGGTATCTGTTTTTTACGTTTATCCTGGGTCCCTTTCTCTTTGGTAAGAGCACCACTCCTTAACTGCTCCTCATTTACTCCGTGTGGTTCCACTGGAACTGCCAATCATGGTAATTCTGCCTCTGGCAGAAGATGTTAAACGATGATCCAGACTAAGCTATGTGACCACATATCTCATAACACGGTGATTGGTTCAAGGAGTAGGCACATCAACCAAGCTGAAACAAAGTCTCTTCTCAGAATTTTCTGGAATACATCCAATTCTCATCTCTCTTTGGTGAAAAGCCATAATAAGTAACTCAGGGGCTACCTGCATCCATGATTGAATGTAAGCCTGGTTAAAGGCTGATTCAAATAGGAGGTAAAGATGTAGAGATGCTGAGCACAGACAGAATTTTTTCTGTAAAGGGAAGGAAAAGAATGAGGTGGTAGTTGGAGGAAATATGAAGTCAAGGGAGTAATGTTTTTAACAGTGTTGTTTGTTCATTAATGAGAATGACTCAACAGAGAGGAAACACATTGAACGTATGTATAGAAGGACAGTGAGGTAACCATGGGAATAGTGGGGACTGGAATCCAGTGCACCAGTGAACGGGCTGGTAGGCAGAGACTGAACGGCTCCCTCCTTGCAATAGAAGGAAAAGATGGCATACGGGAACAGATGCAAGAAGGAGGGGCGTTGGAATGTGACAGTTTCTCTTGCTGCTTATATTTCTCTGAGAGTAATGGTGAATGAAACAGGGGGAAGGTGATGGAGTTTTGTGAAAGAAATAGCCCTGGGAGAGTCAAATAAATAGACTAGGAAAATACAGAAGAATCAACAATCAGCAGTAACAGTCAACGTAAGGTCTGATGTCAGCATAATCAATTTTTTTCTTGAGGTATATTTAGATTCTCAAGAGCAGAAACAGAGAAGGTAGAGACAGGACTATTCCTAGAGTCAGGATTTTTTAAAGAATGATATAATGGAAGCAATACAAGGTTGAAAGAGGTAACAGCAGATTTAAAGGAGTAATTATAATGCAGGCCCATGGAATTTAAGTTAGGTAAGGAGAGAATGAGGGCCTGAGGGATGGAAATAAACAGTGAAAAGGCAATAGGGTCAGATGAACAAAGCGCCTGGTAGAGTGGAAGAATTTTTTGAGCTGAGGGCATGAGCTGGATGTAGAAGTAAAATGCTTGACACTGAGACAATTGAGAGGAGGCAGTTATTATAAATGACAAGAACTAACGATAACTGTGGGGTTGTTGGCTGGAGTGGAGTGGTAGAAGAAAAGATCACCGGAGGTAAAGAGGTTGAGGAATAGAGAGTCCATGAGATTGGATGTACCAGCCGTGTGGATATTGAAATCACCAAGAATAATGACAGCAGAATGGGAGAGAAAGACAGTAAACCTGGTGCTGAAATCTCTGAAGAACGTGTGGGAAAGACCAGGAGGACAGGAAGAGACCACAGCAAAAGGTCTGGAGGTGAGCTTCAGAGCATGAGCTTCAGTGAAGCTGTCGGGGGATGGCAAGAAAGACACAATGACTTGGAACCCTGGATCACCTTCTCACCCAGTGGTGCATGAGGTGAAGGAAAACTGGCCATCACTCACGAGGGCTGCAGGGAATGCAGTATCCTCAGAAAACACCAGGTTTCCCTCAGAACTATTCATAGAAAGTGAGGGGGCTGTTCAGAGAAGAGTATGGTTACAGAGGATTTTTCTGATGATAGAGCGGTATAAGGATTTAAAAAAAATTAATTCATCATTTATTTATATTTTATTTTTGCCTGTGTTGGGTCTTTGTTGCTGCAAGGATTTTTCGCTTTTCCTCTAGTTGCAGTGAGCAGGGGCTACTCTCTAGTTGCGGTGCTCGGTCTTCTCGTTGCAGTGGCTTTTCTTGCTGCAGATCACAGGCTCTGTGGCACGCGGGCTCAGCAGTTGCAGTTCTCAGGCTCTAGAGCACAGGCTCAATAGTTCTGACACACGGGCTTAGTAGCTCCGAAGCACGTGGGGTCTTCCCATGACCAAGGATCAAACTCCTGGCTTCCTGCATTGGTAGGTGAATTCTTTACCACTGAGCCACCAGGGAAGCTCAGGGATAAAAATTTAAGTGATGAAATTTGACCTGGGAAGCTTGGACCTCTCGACCTCACTGAGATTAACATCTAGGACAATATGGAATACCCTGGTGACTGCTTCAGTGTTTCAATGCGGTGTGTGTGTGTGTGTGTATAATTATGTCTAATTATTCTTAGAACTTGACTCAGGCAATTCTTAGGTGAAAACAGACAGGAATTAAATCCATCGGAATCCAATTGATCCAGTAATGCTGTTCATCCTTCTTCCTTAATAACTCCATGGTGGCCCCCTTTCCAATGCTGACTGATTCTGTCCTGCCTTACTTTCTCATTAGTACTTCCTTGGATTATTACGCTTGCCTCCTAACTGGTCTCCCTCATCTATCTCATCTCTCTCCAATCTGTTCTCCTCGTTTCTGCCAGAGTGCTCTAAATCATTTTTTTAATCAGGCACCACCTCTGCTCAGCACGATGGCTGTCCTAATGCTTCGTGATCAGATCCAAACTTAGCATGGAAACACCCCTCAGAGCTGCCCTGCAGCCCCAAAGGCCCAAGCTCTGCTTGTTCCCTTTGTTGCAAAGCTCCCTCCGTCTCTTTTTCACTTGGTTATCTTACACCTATTCTTTTAAGACATGATTCAAATCTTTGGAAGAATATACAAGAAATTGGCAGCCCTGATTGTGTTGGAGGAGAGAAACTAGGCTGGTGAAGGGAAGATACAGGGAAACTTTTCACAGCATGCCTTTTTATACATTTTGAATTTTACATTATATGGATGTATTGCTACATCTTTGAGGGGGTGGGAGGGAGGCTCAAGGGAGGGGGACATACGTATACTTCTGGGTAATTCGAGTTGTATGGCAGAAACCAACACAACTTTGCAATTATCCTCCAATTAAAAATAAATTAAAAGAAGAAAAATAACTAAAAGGGATGAAAATTTTAAAAAATTTAAAGCATGAGATGGACCAAAAAAAGAGATACATTTCAGTTTGGTTCTGCATGAAGTCTTCATTAACTTGACACTTCCCTCCACTTAGCCACCGCTATCTATACCTTTCCACACCCCTCTGTTATAGCATTTATCAGTCGGTGTTAAATTAACAGTCTCAATGTCCTCATTGCCTGGAAGCACCTTGAGGGAAGGGACTTACTTTGTCTCATTCACCTTTGAATTTGGTACATGGCAGGTGCTCAGTAAAAGCTTGTTGAATTAATGAATGAAAAAAAATCTTCTGCACAGAAAAGGAACAAAAAATAAGTAAGCAATCGCACTTCTTTTACACATGAAGAAAATGAAGCCCAGAGAAGATTTATTGAGGATTAGTAGCAGAATAAAATGAGAATCCATGCTTTCTAGAGTCCAAGTTTGGTACTAGAATAAGTTATAAGACTTTCACTTTGAGATAGTAGATGTGATGTGGATCATATCTACTTATTTTGACCTGAGTCCCTGGATTTTCAGGAAATTTCTGATTTCCAGTAAGCTGTCTAACCTTCAAAGGACACTTTCACATATCAGATCATGGGTCCTAAATTTGGGTTTGGAAAATATTTAGCCTAAGGAGCTCATGGACTAGGCTTACATAGATAGAAAAATCACAGGAGAATCTTCTGGCACGTTTATTTTAAAAGCTGCTGCTGCTGCTGCTAAGCCGCTTCAGTCGTGCCCGACTCTTAGCGACCCCATGGACTGCAGCCCACTAGGCTCCTCTGTCCATGGGATTTTCCAGGCAACAGTACTGGAGTGGGGTGCCATTGCCTTCTCCGATCTTAAAAGCTATGCTTTATTTTATTGTTTTCCTAAAACATATGCAGTATGGTGGACATAGTTATACACAGTAGCCCTCTTTAGAAATGCTAGACTAGCACAGGAAATGTACCCATGACAACGTGAAGTGGTATATTCAGTTCTCATTTGCTAGCATTTGCTGAATATCCAGGGCACAGAGCAGTGACTAAGGGCATTTTAATTTACACAGCAACCATGTTTTTAATATGTAAAATGGTAGTGTTAATGATTACTTGGACCAAATTTTAAGTACCCCGGGGGAGATCTTTTGTGGCTTCAAGATCAGTGGTCTTCAAACTTTCTGCTCACATACCTCCCTGAAAGAATTTTGAAAAATTTGCATCCTTCCTATATTTTTATGTTGCCACCTGTAATTTTTCAATGTACATTTGCAGAGCATCATTTCCAGCATATTGCATGCAATTCATATTTTAAAATAAAGCTGTTAGCTCACTCTTTTAAAGTTACCCCAAAGAGTCTAAATCCCATAGTACTTTTTTTACCCAACATTATTCCTTTTAAATATATGTGACCTAGCTATTCTTTAACAGCCAGAAAATTTACATTGTTCCTTCTTCTTCTTCTTGAACTCATGTTTTCATTTCCATATTTCCATTGCTCCCACAGACTGCTATTTTATTGCATATTTTCATACTTGAAAAATTTGTATTGATGACTGCATCATTTTTTACAACTACATATTTACATAATTTTGCTTTCTGGTAACTTTAAGGTCCTTGTTTTGTCTCTGGATGGAGTTGCCACTAAAATTGTTAGCAGTACACAACTGATCAAACATGGCTATATTACAAATTGATAACTATTTTTAAGCATAAAAATAAAACATGTTGGAAAAATGGAGGGGCCTTTTTTCCCTAGTGGATTTGGGGATGAGTATTATAGAATAATATTGAGTTTCACCCCAACTCTAATCATGAGTTTGATACTGTTCTTAGAGATATAATTGCTGAAGCAGTTTGTTCACAGAAGTAAGTAGATGGGAACTGAAGGGATTTGCTGTAGTCCTGTTACTCAGTTCCTTGAACTGCTTTCAACTATATGCCAAAAATCATGTGATGATCTGTTCCTTAAAGTATTTTTTCTTCCTACTGGTTGTCAAATAACCCTTTATTGAATTATGTTCCTTTGCAGTTCTTAACCAGCTGGGCATTCCACCACACCACTGTTGGCATTCGTCTATGATGTCATGAGGATGACCGCCATCCACATCAGAGCCCACAGACCTGGCAATCCCCAGGATCTCTTTAATGGTTCCAGAGTATTCTGGAGCTAAAGATTGGTGTTGCATCTGCTGGGCAATGTGGATGACCTCATCAAAAGCGATGTTTCCACTGTGCTTAATAATTTTTTGCTTCCTTCTGCCCTTTGGTTGCTCCTTAAAGGTTTTGATGATCAGGATAGACACAGAAGGTACCACCTCAATCTGGGCCTGTCTGTTCTGAACGATCAGCTTCACTGTAGTCCTCAGACCCTTCCAACCACCAGCTGCCTTTGCAATGTTATCACCAACCTCTTTTGGAGACAGACACAGGGGGCCGAGCTTGGGAGCCAGGATAGACGTGGCACAGACTTCTCCATGGGTGCCCCTCAGGTATATAACTTTGTCTCCTTAGGGTCTAACTTAGGTGACATGGTGAGGCAGCTGGTGTCAGATAAACCTGGATTTCAGAGGACTGAAGAAAATGGCACCTTGGCCTCCTTCAAGTTGAAATCGGAACTAAAGCCATTTAAATTATTTTTAGTGCTCTAGCAGGTAACACTTTTGTTTTCCAGTCATCACAGTCATCCCTTTTCTCAGCACTCATAAAGGCTTCTAATTTTCCATGTTTTGTGCAACTAAGGTCAATGCACCACAGTATGACGTGGAATTTGTAAGAAGAAAGATTTTCTTATGTTAAATGGGAAAATGGAAATTGTTTTTAAAAAAGGGGGGGTATGGAAAAGAGATTGCAAGCATGTTTTCAGGCAGATAAATTTTAGGAAGGTATAGGAATGAAAGTTGAGGGACTTCCCTGGTAGTCCAGTGGCTAAGACTCTGTGTTCCCAATGCAGGGGGCCTGGGTTCAGTCCCTGGTAAGGGAACTGGAACCCACGTCCCACAGTTAAGACCTGGTGCAGCAGACAAATAAATAAATATTTTTTAAAAAAGAAAGTTAAGAATGTGGAATTGAGTCCCTTAAAACTATCCATGCTCTGTACTACTGGAGAGTCTTCATATACATGGGCAGATATGGTTATCCTGGTTTGAAGATTTCTATTCAATAGTCAGCAGGCATTTGAACAAAAATGAGTGGAGAATGAGAGGTGAAGGCAGTCCTAAATACTGGGTATGACATGGTGGTTAAGATAAGAGCTCTGTAAACCCTAACTCTGAAACTTCCTAGCAGGGTATTCTTGAGCAAATTAACCTCTACTTTCTTAATTACTAATTTAGAAATAAAGGCAATAATAATACCTACCTCATAGGGTTGTATTGAGAATTTGAAGAATTAATATGTAAGCACTTAGAATACTGTTTGACAAATAATAATTACTCAAATCATTGACATGCATACTAGGAAATGATTATACATGACTAGAAATGAGTTTCATATGACTGAGTCCTAAATAAATTAAAATTCCATATATACTTTGCTCTTAGCAAAGCTAATCATTTAATTTGTAAATTCAATGAAAAGTACAAGTATAAGGCAAAGCCAGGTTCCTTGTCCAGAGTTTGCAGGCTTATGCTACCTCTTGAGAAAACAACAACAACAAAAATAAAAGAAACAAAAGGTATATGAGTTATAAAGTTATTCTTTCTAGATCCAAGCGTAGCCTATGTTAGGTAAAATTTAAAATCTGCTTATTTTGAAGTGGCAAGAGAAGTGTTTGATGTGTTCTTTCCCCATCTTTTATAACCACAGAAAGTCCCATTATTTCCATTCAGGATATCTTCCCCCACACACACACTATTACTAAATATACCATCCAAACTTCTGGTGCTTAGAGGTTCAGGGGTTTTGCCTTCCTCCTATCACTGGGGCTTCAGGAGATCATACTCAACAGTCTTTGTTAAATGAAAATTGGAGATTTTTTTCAATATTACTTTATTTCTCTTGTATTTCTAATTGTCCTCACCTCCACCCATTCTAAATTTGAAAGCATATGCCATAAGTTATGAAAAAACACAACAAAGAGTTTGAAAACCCTCATTTGAATAACAGTGACTTCAGGAACAGCTGCTAAGATAAAATAAATCCAAGAGAGCTCAGCAACCAGAATGCAATGGCTTTTCTTTTTAAAGGGACAGGAAGATTCACTCACTATTGTAAGCCTTAAGCAGTTACTTTAAATCAATACTATATTTTAATTGATATCTAAGTTTTTCAACTTTGAATTTTTATGGGGTGTTTTAACCCATATACAGAGGATTCTCTTCCACTGTATTTTTCTTTTTTTTTTCCCCACTGTATTTCAATTTGAACAATTGTTTGATGATATCATTGATAGAGGTTTACAAAGCAGAAAATAAAATCCACCAGGAATCAAGCTTTCAGATTTCTTCTTCACTGAGAATGTAGAAAAAAACAAAACAAAAAACTTTACCTAGTGAAATAGAAATAATGAGATCAAATGGAAATTTATTACTAAGACAAAATTGCATTGCCAGTTGCAGAATAAAAAGATAAAAATTGTTTTGTTGATTGCAACATCTTTGTCTTCTGTACTGAGATTCATATTACAGAAACTCTTCATTAAAAGAGTACACAGAAGTCTGGATTTTAAATAATTAAGTGAAGGGACTTCCCTGATGGTCCAGTGGTTGACTCCGTACTTTCATTACACAGCAAGTGCATGGGTTCAATTTCTTTTGGGGAACTAGCACCTTCCCACGCCAAATGCTGTGGCCAAAAAATAGAGAAAAACAAACAAACAAACAAACAACCCAACAAACTGAGCTTAGGAAGTAACTGAGCTTAGAACTCTTTTAAGAAAATCCAACATATTAAAATATAATCTTATAGACTGGATGAATAAGGAGATTATTTTTCTTACAAAAGTGTCATCATTATGCAAATAGATTTATTTTTTAAATATCTAGCTTCACTATTACACTTAGATTATGACTTGATTTCTAAATACATTATTTACATGACTTTTGTTGGAATATATATATATAACATAATGATTAGCCAGAAGACATTGGGCTGAAGCCTAAAATTTTCAGAATAGCAAATTATTTCATGAAAAGCTGTATTTATCAATGTGTCTTAATTTTTCTGGCCTAGTTTAATCAGTAAAGAAAAAATAAAATTTAGAAAAATGTTAATATCCAAGATACATAGTTACAGTTCAAAGCAAAGACAGAGTCCCACATGTTCCTGCTTCTTCTTTAATTATTTCATTCAGCCCTCTGTAAATAACTCCTATACTTCATTTCTCATTGACTTTTTGCTCACTTGACTATTTCCACATGTGGTAGTTGAATATATTTGTACCAATAAAATGAAATATCACACCCTCAGATCATTTCATGAAAGTTCTTTTTTCAGTGTATCATATTTGGCTGCAATTATCAAACAACCTAACTAGAAGTGCCGTAGACCATGAAGCATTTATTGTTTACTAAACAGAATGCCCAGAGGAAGAAAACCCCAGGTGGACTTGGGAGCTCAGTGATGTCAACATGGACCCAAGTGGACTAGACAGCATTTCAGTCCAGGCAGTCAGACTCAAGTGATGTCAATGGATCATTCCGTCTTCCTAGGAAACTCTGAGTTCTTGTAGTGAAAGAAGAAAGAAGGCAGTTGTTAGTTGCTCAGTCATGTCCAACTGTTTGCAACCCCATGGACTGTAGACCACCAGGCTCCTCTGTCCATGGGATTCTCCAGGCAAGAATACTGAAGTGGGTTGCCATTTCTTCTTCCAGGGGATCTTCCTGACCCAGGGATCAAACATGGGTCTCCTGCGTTACAGACAGATTCTTCACCATCTGAGCCATCAGGGAAGCCCTCTTGTAGTGAGCAGGGACTTAAAATCTCTCAGTCTCTCACACGGTAATCATTTAATAAGTATTCATTAAACAGTTAAGGAAATTTTAAAATAAGAGCAGGAAAACTAAGACTATGTGCAATAAAAGTGTGCTTTGGTGTTGAATGATGTCACAACTATTCAAGTTAAGGCTGGATCTTTGTGCTGTGTGGTTTTTAAATAGATCTCAGTATAACTAAAAAACATTTTGGGTCATTTATACTTCCTTTGGGTCATTTCGGGTCTTCCTACTTCCTTGGAGTCTCTTTTGTTGTCCTCTCAATGCTCGGTGTTTAAATTTGCAAGTTTAGAAATGTAGACTGAGCCAAACTGCTCTGTATGAGAAAGCTTTGGAGGTCACTGTAGTCAGCAAGGTAAGCTGTGTGCAGTGTTTCTGTGCTTGTATGCTTTGTATGTGCACTCACTGCATTTCCTAAGGGAGGGATACTTCTCTTTTGGAAATACAGGGTTTGAGAACTACTCTGGTTGGTACCTGATTAGTTTTCTATGACAGCACCTTATTAACTGTTGGAGTGATTTATGCAAAATCAAATTTTACATGACATATTTTAAACTTAATAAATCAATTTTAGGACAAATACAAAGTTGAAAATTGGAGTTAGAGCTTGGTAAAAATCACTAGGCTCAAAAACAAATCAACAACAATAACAACAAAACCCTTAACAAATGAAAAAAAAATCCACTTTCAAAAGAAATGATAGAGCAAAACATTCAGCACACCAGACAAAAATCTAAAGCACCAAGAGTGAAATTCCTAGAAGATGATCAAGCATTTTGTCTGCTGTTCTGTGTGTTTGTGTGTGGTGGTGGGGCAGGATGGGGGTAGGGTAGTGACAAGCAGCAGGATGGGTAATGGATAGTTTTCTGAGAATCTTCCCCTGGGTGGAGATGAGAAGAAGAGGGAACTATAGTGGTCTGCTTTTTCTGCAAACTCAGCCAGCACTTTATAAATGGCATAGGACTCATTTCAAGCTCAACTATTACTGGCCTAAATCCAATGGGACTGGCCAGAAATGAATCATCTTTGGAAATGCAGCATGATGCAGAGACTCACTCAGGAGCTAGAGGAGCCAAGCACAGCTAAGAGTAAGGCCACCTTTTAGACCAGGAAGCAGACCTAAAAATGGTCTGGTCTCTGCCTACTGTCAGGCTTGCAGAGTCAAGATTGTCCCAAGGCCCTAGTCCCTTTCCCTCTCCTCCATGGAGAAATCCCTGGCCACTCCGGCCCACAGTGAGGACTCTGAAGTCTCAGGGCCTTTGGAATTTGTCCTATATTTTGTAGTTAATTACAAACAGCTTAAGCTGATCTTGTGAATAAAATGAGGTTATGGATATGAAAGTTCCTAGTATGGAATCTAGTGAGACTTTGTTTTTCCACTCTGTCACCCCTCGAAAGACAGTCTGGCCAGGGCACAGAAGTAATGAAAGCGGGGCCCTGAAGGAGAGGTGACTCAGCCCTTCTCCTCATCTGTTATAACACACAGGCCCTGACAAGCAATGTTCCTCACTAGATCCAGAAACTGTTGCTGCTATTGAAATAATCCAGATGGTACGAATTACACCAGAAAGCCTTTATAAGTTGGCCCATTATTATCCAGATTTGAAGATACATGTTATTAGAAGCAATGTGACCTGAATGCTTACTGGGGTATTTGAAAAACTGGTTTCTGAAGAACAAAAATAAGTAAATATGGAGTGGATCATTAATTTAGTACATGTAAAAATCAGAGCCTGTTTATTTCAGCAAAATTAAAATACTTTAAAATTGTAATAATACATACTTATAAAAATTCATATATCACAGGAGTTAATACAATGTAAAGCAATTTCACTTTTAACAGTATGGTTAGCAACTGTCCAGTGAAGGCATGAAGAGGTTGGGGCTACAGAGGCAAATATGATCAACAAGGTCCCTGCCTTCATAGGGTTTACATTCTAGCGGGAGGAAACAGACAGTCAGCAAGCAAATAAGTAGACAAACCAGACATGGGATATATGGAAGTGGGATCTCAATGATGGAAAAAAAAAGTCATAGTGTTGAACTCTTGTTGGGAGAACCTTCCAGCAGACTGAATTGCAGGTTCAAAGGGCCAAACAAGAAAAAAGGGGGCCACTACATATAGTATATCACTTTAGTATACCAAAGTAAGCATTCCAAGAGGAGTATAGGGGTCAGATCATGCAAAATCTGGGTAGGAAGGTCAATTTCATTTAACACTATGAAAGGCCATGAAAGAGTCTTAATTGAAGGGGAGGGCAGCAGAGAGAATCTGATCTTCCGTTTTGAAAAAAAGTAAGGGCAAGAATGGAAGTCTGCAGACCAGACATGTTGGAAGAGATTCACTCACACATACACTGAAACATATAGAGCTTAAAATATATATACACTCTTCCTGCAACTTGCTACTAGTGTTATTTTTAGAACTCCTCTTTGAAATTATGTTCACAGTCACTTTACTGTCTTAGAAAATCAAACACATTTTGTTTTTTGACCTTTCCCTATCCACCCAAATGCAGTAACTTAGTTGGAAAACACAGGTTTTGGCATTTTTAACATGACTCCAGAATGTGTTCATCAGATTTGGCTTTGAATAACTTTTGGATTATTCCAAAAATCAGATTTATTCTCAAAGAAAGAATTCTTTTCAAAAATTCCATGTCTACAAATGTGATACTTTTAAGCAGCATCATAGGAACATGTATATACTTGGACAAGATGGTTTATTTGAAATGAAAAACATCCATTTAAAGTTATATTTATTCACTGGTAATTATTGAGCACTAATCACTAAGTGCCAGGCACTGTTTTAGGTACTGGGCATACATCAGTGAAGGCTTCCCAGGTGGCTCAGTGGTAGTAAAGAATCCTCCAGCCAATGCAGGAGGTGAGACTCAGGTTCGATCCCTGGGTCGGGAAGATCCTCTGGAAAAGGAAATGGCAACCCACTCCAGTATTCTTGCCTGGAAAATTCCAGGGACAGAGGAACCTGGTGGGCTACAGTTCATGCGGTCACAAAGAGTTGGACGTGACTGGGCACACATACACCAGTGAACAATGAGACAAAACCTGTCCCTGCTGGGCTTACATTCTAGTAAAGGGAGATGAATCAAACAAACAACAAATAAGACTAAGTGAACTCTGTTAATACAGAAGTTCAAGATTAATATAATCTTCAATATGATTGAAGATTATATAAGAGCAAGGTGAGAGAACTTTAGGAAGCTGGGGCGGGGGGGCTTCCAATTTTAAATAATGTTGTTAGGTTGGGCCTCACAAAGAAGGTGACTTTGGTTAGATCTGAAAGGGCAGAGATAAGTAATATAAACATTAAGGACAAGAAACGTCAAACTGACTAACAGTGCAAAGGTTCTGAGGTAGGAAAGTCCTGGCAAGGATGAGGAGCACTGTGGTGGCTAATGGTTGAGTAAGGGAGAGAGTTGTAGGCTACAAGATCAGAGAGGTAAGGAGATGGAGGGCAAGTGATAAGAAACTTGTAGCCATGGAAGGAAATTTGACTTTAACACTGACTGAAGGAAACAAAGCAGAAAAGGGGCATGACATATTATTCTGAGCACTGTGATACAGACTACAGAGGAGCAAGGATGGAAGTTTTTATGTTTTTTGGAAAACACCACCACCTGATAATCAATCTCCTAATTTTGCCAGGAAAGGGGAAAGTAACCACAGTTAAACATTAAGAAACATTCCAGATCATGTCTCTCCCCTTTGTTTCCTTTAGAGCAAAGTCCTGTTAGGCCCAATTCCATTGTCCCTGGGCCCAAAGTGCCCTTAGACCATTTTCAGGCTGCAGCCAAGTTCTTTATCTTTATCCTGTACATTAGCCAGGATCTTCTTGGCTGCAAGAAACTGCAACCCATCGCTCAATCGCTTCAGTCGTGTCTGATTCTTTGTGACCCTACGAACTGTAGCCCACCAGGCTCCTCTGTCCATGGGATTCTCCAGGCAAGAATACTGGAGTGGGTTGCCAAGCCTTTCTCCAGATCTTCCCAATCCAGGGATCAAACCCGTATTTCCTGGCTCTCCTGTGTTGCAGAGAGATTCTTTTCCTCTGAGCCACTGGAGAAGCCCCAAGGAATTGCATACCTGACCCAAAATGGCTTGGGCATCAGGCCACTTACTATGTCATACGTGAGTAGTCATGAGGTATGCAGAGCCAGGGTAGGTTAACTTAGCCACTCAGTGACCTTTTGGTTCTAGGTTACCATTCCTATATTTTCTTTGCTCATTGTTCCAGGATGTACCACCATAGGTTGAAACATATCTTGCTAACTGGAAGATAGCCAAGGCAAGAAGTAAGGAAAAAACTTTTTAGGGGCTCTCAGAAATACCTTCCCATTATGTTCACACCACATGCTTAGTTCCTAAAACAGTCACTGACAAAGGGGGACAGAGAAGCAAGACCTGTCTAGACTGGTGGCTTTCAGAGCATTAATCTGAGGAAGGGGAGAGGGTGTTAAGAGCTGATCCCCAAGACCCTTTCAGGGAGTCTGCAAGGTGAAAACTATTCTGTTATAACACTAAAATGTTATTTGCCTTTTTAAAAAAACTCCCATTCTGAGGGTACAATGGAGTTTTCCAGGGGCCACCTGAAATAGTGCAACAGATTGAATGCAGCAGATTTGAAAATCCAGTTTTCTTCCATTAGGCTGGATATCATAGATATTTGCAAATTTTTAAAGTAACACCACTCTTGCTACTATTTTAGGGGGAAATATGGTTATTTTCCATTAAAATGTGCTATTTATGATAAGATGTAATTATTTTTTAGATAAGTATTTTTAGATTTCTGTTTTAATTTTAGTATAGTAAATACTAATACATATAACCCACATAAACAAAAGCTTTTGGGGGCCCTCAATAACTTTTAGGAGTGGAAAGTGGGTCTCTAGAGCAAGACAGTAAAGCGCTGGTTTAATTTGACAGGTCTGATTCACCCTTGCGGCCAGGGGCAGAGTCAGAACTTTTCCTAACTCACCTTCTTCTCACCCAAGCCTTCTTAAAATCCTACTCTGTAAATTGTTAGGCCACAGCAGGAAGTCGCAGACGCAGCTTATTGAATTAACCGACCTCCATGCTTCTGGCTAATCGGATAGTAAGCTCTTGCTTTTGACAGTGAGGCAGTTAAATGGTCAAAATGAAGCTGGAAGTGTTACTTCAAAGACAAACGTCACACGAACTTGATTCTTAAGATGCGAAGGGGTGTGGGGTTTTGAGGGGTGGACAGTTGAAACTTCAGAACTCTTCTCGGGAGCAGGGGTAACCCCCCCTCTAGTCTCATCAGTTGTCGGGGTTAGCGATTAATTATTGGTAATAATTGGCTTTCCTTACCACCAGCCTGCACGGTGGCGTCTTTCTTTGTAAGGAGGGCCTGTCATTCACCTATGCTTACCTGCATCAGTCCTGGCCTCACGACAGCTTAGGCCAAAAGTAACAGGAAGGTTACCTTGGATTCTGAAGTTGTCGCCATGGCATGTTCATGTTCTCGCCTTGATCTTTCATCCAGGATTGGGGCTGGATATAAGTGTGAGAACTGGAAGAAGGCACTCCTTTCTCCCTTGTTCTTCAGTTTTAACAATTCTTATCCTTCTCTCATAGTATTTTGGTTTCAAAGTGCTCTCAGGATCCTCCTTAAAATACCAAACCTGTTTTTACTCTCTTGAGTAAATTTCTTGGCTTCACTTAAAGAAAAAAAATCTATCCAAGTACGTCTTTGTTTTATAACTCAACTCATATGCCTGCGATTTCTCCATCTGATCTCCTTCCTTTTTCTGGCCTCTCATCTACGCTGGAGAATTTTAGGAGGCCATGGAACACGGGAGGAGCAGCCATGACCCTGGGTAAGGGAGTAGCGGGCATACATCTTCTTTGCGCATATTTTGATCACTGGGTGTGGGGCAGTTTTGCTTAATCTTCTAATTCACGAGTGCCTTTTCTTAGACTTCCCGCTGTCTTCCGCCTGGGTCCAACTCTTGCCCTAAATTTACATGAACTTTTCTCCTTGGCATCGACTCTCAGCGCTTGAACCTCCCTTCCCCTGGGCCTGACCTAATTCTGGGTGCCGGCTGTTGTTTGGTTTATTTCCCCACTTTTTCAAGCCCCCAGAGCTTTACTGGGCGCTTCACTTTTGCTCGAGTGGGTGCTGGGGTTCACAGGGGCTCGGGGACATGTGCTTTGAAGCAGCCACGACCCCGCCACCCGCCCCTAGCCCCATGAAGCCCGGGGCCCCGAGCTCCGCGGGTGTGAGGAGGGGGTGGAGAGCAGGACCCGGCAGGGTGAATCACAGGGCGTAACAGGTGCCGGGAGCCGCAGCTGCGCCCGCATCCCGCTCAGGCTCTAGGGATGAGGTTTTCTTTTTCTCCGGGTTTTTTTGGAGGTGCCACCGGACCAATGCAGGCCGCTGTTGTTCATCGCCTAGCAACTGGCGGAGCCAATGGGAAGCGGCTAGGCCTTGCGAACCTGCGGAGCAGGGGAGGTGGCCGCGAGGGGTGGGGCGGAGCGCGGCCGGGGGCGGGGAAGGCGGGAGCCGTAGGTGGAGGCGGGGCCGTCGGCCCGGGCTCAGCGTGCAGCCGCGCCTGTGCGGGCCCTCGGGGCTGCGCGAGCGGGTCTAGGACTCCGAGCGGTGCTTCCCCGCCACAGCCGGCGGCCGTGAAGGTGAGAGCCTCACCCCGCGCCGGGATTGTGACGCGCCCGCCCGGGGAGGGGCGACGGCGCCTGCGGGGACGGGGGCAGGCGGGCGAGCGGGCGCCGGCCGGGGTCGGGAGGGCGGGCGCGGAGGTGAGCGGCGGCACCTGGCGCGGCGCCCCGCTTCTCTGCGGGAGCCTCGGCGCGGCCGTTGGGGTCGTTGGAGGAGGCGGGCGAGCGTTGACCCCCTGGCTGCGCCTGGAGGAGGAGGTGGGAGGTAGGTGCCGACTCGGGGACCGTTCCCGCTGATCGTCGCAGAGCGGAGCCCCAAACCCTCTCCGGGATGGAGAGAGGGTGGCGCCTGGCGCGGGATGACGAGCGACGCGGGGACGTGGAGGAGGAGGGGATGGCCAGTTTGGGGCTGCGGTGTCCGCCGAGCAGGAGCTGCGGGGCTCGCGGGCTTCGGGGTTGTTAGCTCGAGCCGCAGGGGCCAGTCGTTAGGAGTGGTCGGTGGCCGCTGCAGGGGAAGAGAACCCCCCTACCGGTCTGGTTAAAAGACTAGGGCAACAACTTACATCATCTCAAGGCAGACGTGTGTGAGGATGTTTTGGTGTAGAATTCTGTAGTAAAGTACAGTAAACTGAAGTGTGAGCTTCCTGCTGTCTTTCGAGCCTGTTCCAATCGCCCAGTTACGCAAGTCACTTGGGCTAGGAAATGTCATCTGCTAAGTAATTTTTTTTCTCAGCACGTATAACGTGGGAATCTTTAGGTTGTTACTTCCATTACTAGTTGTGATCTCCAAATTACCATTAATGGCAACGTGGATAATAGTTTTTATTGAATCTGAGAGAGTTGACATTTCCCTTTTCTGGACCCCATAATGGGGCGACGATTAGAAGAGGCACTCTTCCCAGAGTGGCTCGGAGGTGTAAGAGGGGGGCTGCCTGGAATTTAAAATTGCTGGGCCCCCCTAACAGTTCAGATTAGTGTCTGGATCTAGAGTTGGCTAGGAATGATAGGTGTCTTGGCTCAGGAGGAATTGGTTTACAGTTTAAGTAGGAGAAAATTCTGGAAGCCTGGATCCTGAACTGTAAAGGTAGGTATGACTTGACACATTTAGGGGACTGAGCAAACTTGGATAGAATTAGAGATCAGGAGAGAGAGAGAGAAATGCCTTTAAAGTTTGCTTCATGCTCTTTTGACATTTAGAAGAAGTTAGAGGTAGATTTATGAATTTGGATTCAGTCAGCAAAACTTAATCCATCAATTCTCGTGTCCTACAGCTATCATAACCTGCAGGTCTAGGAAGCTTCTGTTATTCATTCAAGTTAAACAAGTAAAAGCTAATAACGAGTTTGATGCTCTTTTCTGCCTGCTGGCAGTGAGAGTTTCTCAGAATGGTGGTTTGAAGAGAGGAACAGGAACGGATATTTAAAATGAAGGCTCTTTCAGTGACTTGCTGGGACTCTTCAGTCAAGTCATTTTATATCCTTCCTTCCCTCATCTGTACAATGAAGATAATCATGGCCCAGGATTTAGTAACGTGGGTGAAGCAGCTTGAGGATAACTGCAAAGACTTAGTTATTCTAGGATGAAATGTGAGGATCTCTTCCTAACACATTGTGCCTTGTGACAGGGCTTGTTAAAGCACTTTGTGCTGGAAACATGCTGAGGCAGTGTGTAAGAGAAAGAACATTAACTGTTAAGATGATGTGCCTAAGGCCTCAAGGCTGACACGTTATATTTTGGGGCTGTCTGAAAACCTCACATAGCTTCTTTTGACCAAACTAGCTATGACTCAGGTTTTGTAAAAGATACTGAGTGCCTTCATTGTGGTATGCATCTAGAAATAAAAAGATAAAAAAGACGCTGCCCCAGAATTGTGTCGTTTAATTCATCTTACACACTTAAGTTGGAGCACTTCCAGAGCTTTGTGTGTGTGTGGTTGGATTTTTAAATTTTATTTAAAAAGGATAAACTACAATGACCAAAAGACAGATTAAAACGGAGCAATTAACAAAAATCTAACAAAATGTCAGCTCTATTTTTTATCTCCCCCCACTAAAATGTAAGTAAGTCCCACGAGGCTAGTTTCTTACACCTACTTGTTTGTTGCTCTGGTGGTTTAGTCACTGAGTTGTGTCCGACTCTTGTGACTCCATGGACTGTAGCCTGCCAGGCTCCTGTGTCCATGGAATTTTCCAGGCAAGAATACTGGAGTGGGTTGCCATTTTTGCCATTTCCTCCTCCAGGGGATCTTCCTGACCCAGGGATCAAACCCACGTCTCCTGCATTGACAGGCAGATTCTTTACCACTGAGCCACCAGGGAAACCCAGTTTGGTAGTTGGAAGCAGGTAACTAGAATTAGAGGTAAGGTTGGAAAACCAGGGCTATGACTTTTGACTGGTAGGTGATAGGGAATCCTTAAAAAGTTTTATCCAGGGGAAGTATATTTGATTTTTACTTCAGAATGGTATTTCCAGCAAAATCAATAATTTGAGTGGTCCATAGACAATCCAAGTAATATCTGAGTCAGAGTAGTACATAGCAGTGTAAGACTAAAAATAAGTTATTGAAGCCCCCAGGATGTTCTGAAAAGTAAAAATGATCATTCATACAACCAGCCTTTATTGAGCATCTTTCTTTTTTAAATTGTGGTATAATTGACATATAACGGTATTAGTTTCAGGTGCACAACATAATTTGTTATTTTTATATCTGTGAAATGGTTACTATAGTAAGTCTAGAATCTTCTACTTTTAGGATTAGAGAAGTAAATACACCAAGATAAATAAGATACACACCCGTTTTCAGTCAACTTGTGATTGAGTAAGAGAAATGACAGTTGTAATACAGTGCCGAATCTGAGTGTCATAAGAAGCATGAACATGTCAGGTCTCAATAATGTAGGATTCTGAGATGAGAGAAGACACAGATTCTTTCAAAGTAAAAATAAGTTCCTGAATAGATATTAAAATTTGTCCAGTGAAACAGTCATTGCAGTCTCACTATAACATTTACAGTTTTTGTCTATGAACCCTCACTTCTCACATTGCCCTCCCCACTTCTTAATTCTTTTGAGTGAAATTTCAGATTTGACTACCATACTACTATCTTCTGTGTGCCTTAGTTGTCTCATTTGTAAATTAGCATTAGTAAAACCTACTTCATAAGTTTGTGATGATTAAATGATATATTAGTATCCAGAATGGTGCCTGGAAAAACACTTTACATCTTTTGAATACTTAACTATTTGACATAAAAATGCTGTAATTGAGTAAGAACTAACTTAAAGGCAGAATTTTTTCTTTTTTTTGTTCTATTTGTGAGTATTAGCTAAACCCTCCACATTCAGAGAGGGTAAATACATTCTGTTAAACTTCTTGAACGAGTGACCTTTGTTTATTATCTCCTGTTATTTACTGATCATTTTTCTGAAATCTGATTTCCATTTTTGCTCCTCAGGTTTGTCATAAAGTCCTTAATTACCAGATTCAACACAATATTCTATTTAGCTCTGCCCTTTCTGTGGCATTTGCTGCTGTTCCTCATTTCCTCCTCTTTAAAACTCGTTTTCCTTGGTTTTCCTAAAACCTCCCCTCACCCCTGTGTTTTCATCTCGTAGATCTAGGTCACTTGCCCTCACCTCTTACATGTTGATGTTCTTGAAGGTTCTTTCTGCCTCCCCCCTTTTTTTCTGTATAGATTCAACTACCACATGTATGCCGATGACTCCTAAATCTACTCTGATATCTTAATCTCCAGGCCCTAGAGTTTATCCCCATTTGAATGCCTCGTGAGGACCTGTATAAACCCAGTGAGTTCTACACTGAGCTCTTTATCTTCACACACTTAACCAAACCTGCTGGTAACTTTACTCCTGTGTTCTATCTATGTGACACTGTTGTCTGTCTAGTACCAAAAACAGATTTTTACATGAGAGAATAAACGCCTCCCTTTTGTATATTTGTCACCATGTTTGTCAGCCCAGCTTCTGAAGCTTTTCTTATCTTTCCTTCATTGTCTTCATTGTCACTGGCTAATTTGGCCAGCCAGCCCCTGACCATTAATTGCTCTGTTTGCTATAATATTTTTGTGCCAGGGCTACTGAAAATGGGACCTGTTTTGTAAGCATAATGTGGGAGGAGATTTCTAGAATAATATTGTTCTAAAAGAATTCAGTTTCATGAGTGGCCAGTAGATACTTGTAATCCAAGGTGGATAAAACAGCCATTGCATATACATAGTCGACCCTCTTTATCCACGGATTCAACCAACCATAGATTGAATTGAATCAATTGAATTGAACACAGGTTGGTTGAGTCTGTGACTGTGAATCCTGTGGATAAGGAGGGCTGACTGTGTTCATTGTACTGTACTGTAAGGGGCTTGAGCATCCTCAGAGCTTGGTATCCACGGGGGGCCCTGGAACCAACCCCTTTTGGATACTGAAGGATGACTGTACTTTTTGCCTAATGGTTAATAGTTTAGGTTATGAAGGATAGTCTTGAGTTTGTCAGTCTTTTGCTAGTTGATTTTAATATGATTGTCTGTGCTTCCTTTTGAAAAGATGGCACCTTCAGCATTATTGTTTACACGGCCACCCTCAGAAATATAACGGATTTGGTTCCAGTGTTGTGAATATTGCAATAAAGTGAGTCACATGGATTTTTGGCTTCCCAGTGCATATAAAAGTTATGTTTTTGCAGTATTATAGTCTTTTAAGTATGCAATAGCATTATGCCTGAAAAACAATGTGTATATCTTAATTAAAAAATACTTTTTTTGCTAAAAAAAACTAACCATTATCAGCGAATCCTAATCTTTCTGTAGTAATAGTAATGTCAAGGATCACTGACCACAGTTCGCCATAACAAACACAGTAACAATGAAAAAGTTTGAAATAAGGTAGGAGTTAACAAAATGTGGACAGAGACATGAAGTGAGAAAATACTGTTGTTAAAAAATGGTGCCAGTTGACTTTCTTGATGAAGAGTTGCCATAAACCTTCAATTTGTAAACACAGTATCTGCAGATATCTGTACAATAACAATAAAGTGAGGTATGCCAGTATTCTGTATCCAAACTCTAGAAATGTCCTTCTACATAGGATCAAGCCTGTAACAGCAAGAAGACATTTTAGCTTCTAGTAGTTTCCAGGCACTGTTAGGAGGCTGGGACTGGATGGTCCTGAGACTGTGGCTGCTCAGAAACTGGTGGCAGCATGTGAGGAGAGCCGATGGCCAGGTGGGGTGAGGGCGACCCATGCTGGACCATGGAGGAGTAAGCAGATACTACCAATGTCAACAGCTGACATTGAGAGGGATGCTTTGAATATATCCACAGATAAACTGAAAACACTGTTCCTATGTGTGTGCTAAATGAGAAGTTCGAGGTGTCAGAAGTAAATAAACTTGATGGGAAGGCATCCATTAACCATCACAAAGGCAAATTTACCTTCTTTTATGAGTGGAGCATTAAACGAAACTGGACAGGTACCTCTGGAGTGCAGTACAAGGGTGATGTGGAGATCCCCAGTTTGTCTGATGAAAATAGTGTGGATGAAATGGAGATTAGTGTGAGCTTTGCCAGAGATGAGCCAGACACAAATCTCATGGCCTTAAAGAATCAGCAGCATCCTCAAAACAGAGTTCACACAGGGTACAATATTGCTTACAATCATGGAGAGTCAGTAGACCCAGCCGGGCAGCCAGCACTGAAAACTGAGGAGCGCAAGGCCAAATCTGCCGTTTCAAAAACCCAGGTCAGACCTGTTGGTGTCAAAATCCCCACTTAGAGAAACCTTCCTGACATCATTAGAGGAGCTCTACAGAGTTTTTTTGTTTTGTTTTGCCTTTTTTTTTCACTCCCCAAGAGCTTGCTCAGGCCTATACCCACGCTCCTGTAGTGTTATGTGTTTGTTCAGTCGATCAGTTGTGTCCTACTCTTGGCGACCCCGTGAACTGTAGCCCGACAGGCTCCTTGTCCGTGGAATTCTCTAGGCAAGAGTACCGGAATAAGTGGGTTACCATTTCCTACTCCAGGGGATCTTCCCAACCCAGGGATTGAATTTGCATTTCCTGCATTTCCACTTCACCTGGAAAGCCCTCCTGCAATGTTAGAACCAGAGAAAGATGGCAAATTTCAGCTGATGGGTGTCAGTGTCTGGAGCATTCACTGAACTGGTCCCTGAGAAACATATTGCGAGGAAGTGGAGGTTTAAATCTTGGCCAAAAGGTGGCTTTGCCACCATCACCTTCACCTTCGTTGACAAGAATGGAGAGAATGAGCTGTGTTTGAAAGGCTGAGGCATTCCTGCCCATGAGGAGGAGAGAATGTGGCAGGGTTGGCAGCGGTACTACATTGAGGGCATCAAGCAGTCCTTTGGCTATGGTGCATGCTTCTCTTAGGGTCAGCAGCGGGAGTACAGGCTGCCCAGTATTTCAGTCCAACCCTCTCCTGACTGAGACTTGGGACTCAGAGGACTGCACCATCCCAGCCACTAACTTGGGGCTAGGGCCCTTCCCTTCATGTGTACCTTGGGTTTGCGCATGCTTTCTGCTGGGTGGGAAGAGAGGGTGAGTTCTCTTTTAGGTGTACCTACGCTAAATTAGTGTAATTTTAAAAATGAAGGAAAAGACCTTTTAGAAATCATCAGTAAATACAGTCTGTCACTAGCTGTGTTAGTTTATGAGGAGATGGTCTCAAAAAATTTATATCATTTGCTCCAGATACTTGTTGAGTGTCCAGAGGAGGCCAAGGTTTGTGAGGCTTTGGAATCAGATACAGACATACCTCTTTTTATTTTGCTTCACATTATTGTGTGTTTTAATAAATTGAAGGTTTGGGGCAACCCTGCATTGTCAGGTGGTTAACATTTTTTAGCAGTATCTTTTAATTAAGGCATGTTTATTTTTTTTTCAGACATAATGCTGTTATTGCGCATGTAGTAGACTACGTGTGTAATGTAAACATAACTATTAGATGCAGTGGGAAACCAAAAAATTCATGTGACCTGCTTTATTGCAGTAATCTGGAAGCAAATCACAGTATCGCCAAGGTAACACTGTAAGCTAGTCTCATTCTTACCTTCCAGGTTAAAGGGCTAAGTTTTCCTTTCTCTTTCAGGTGTGCAACTGGCTAAGTTATCTTGCCTCCCTGAGTTTCATATTCTTCCATCAAGAAAGTAATGTTGTATTTACTCCTTCCTAGGGCCATGGTAAGGCTGAGTGACATGGCTGGTGAACACATTTGACAGGTAGTAAAAGCTAAGAGCAGTAGTTCTTCTCGCCTACCAGCTTCACATAGGTATCTGAAACAGAAGTTCTTCAGTCCCTGTCCATGATCCTTGGCAAATCTCTGGATGGCTTCATGGATCCTCTGAAACTGTGGCCAAAACTGCCTGTTTTTCTGCTTTTAAGTGGAAGGTTCTTTTGCTAAGAAGTTCAAATAAGATTTAAAATAATTGCCATTTATTGATATTTCATTCTCACTTAGCTCACTTTCAAGTTTACAAAGTTAGATTGGTGTGGGTTTTTTTTTTTTTTTTCCTTAATCATCTCTTAAGAATGATTGCTGCTATTCCTGCCTCTGCCCTGGAAGGATGTGGGAGACCTGGATTTGACCCCTGGGTTGGGAAGATCCCCTGGAGAAGGGAAAGGCTACCCACTCCAGTATTCTGGCCTAGAGAATTCCATGGACTGTATTGCCCTTGGGGTCGCAAAGAGTGAGACATGACTGAGCGACTTTCACTTTCATACTGTCTCTTAAGTTGTGGTCTTGATTCAAACATCTAATCACCTTCCTGCTTCTCTAGGCTGGAAGACTTAGAGACTTAGAGACAATCAAGACTCCATCAAAAGCCTTACTAAGTTGCAGCATGACTGAAGTGTTGATTCTGGTCTGTCACAGTATTACAGTAGCATACATCACATTAATATATCATCAAACTTAGTTGACATTCATTCAGCAAACTTTATTGGATTCCATATTGACTGAGGGTCAGTTATGATACCTCATACCAAAGCAAGTACAGTTCAGTTCAGTTATTCAGTCATGTCTGACTCTTTGTGACTCCACAAACTGCAGAATGCCAGGCTTCCCTGTCTGTCAAACTGGGAGCTTACTCAAACTCATGTCCATCGAGTTGGTGATGCCATCCAACCATTTTATCCTCTGTTGTCCCTTCTCCTCCCACCTTCAATCTTTCCCAGCATCAGGGTATTTTCAAATGAGTCAGTTCTTCGCATGAGGTGGCCAAAGTATTGGAGCTTCAACTTCAGCATCAGTCCTTCCAATGAATATTCAGGACTGATTTCTTTTAGCATAGACTGGTTGGATCTCCTTGCAGTCCAAGGGACTCTCAAGAGTCTTCTCCAACACCACAGTTCAAAAGCATCAATTCTTCAGTGCTAAGCTTTCTTTATAATCCAACTCTCACATCCATACATGACTACTGGAAAAACCATAGCTTTGACTACAGACCTTTGTTGGCAAAGTAATGTCTCTGCTTTTTAATATGCTGTCTAGGTTGGTCATAGATTTTCTTCCAAGGAGCAAGCGTCTTTTACTTTCATGGCTGCAGTCACCATCTGCAGTGATTTTTGGAGCCCCCCCAAAATAAAAGTCTCTCACTGTTTCCATTGTTTCCCCATCTATTTGTCATACCAAAGCAAGGGTACAAGCAATATTCTGACAGGCCTGCTGGCCAGAAGTACAGCTTAGGTGGTGGGTGAGAAGGTGTTATTACAGTTGGTTCTGTACTGCAGAGTTAATGCAAAGTGTTCTGGAAGCACAAAGAGAAAGGAATGGCCATTCAGAGAAAGCCTGGAAAAGAGCTGTATATTCACTAGATTGTTTTTCAGAAATTTTTTTGTATTGCTATTTAATATTTTGTCTGCTTCTATACGGTTATTCAATTGGAATAATACTGTTGGATTATAATTTAGTCTCAAGGGGAGGTGGTAGAAAGCAAGAACCTCTGTATGTGTCAGATTTGAGAAAGCAACTCACTATTTGTGTATTCCTTCCTCTTCTACAATATAGTAGGGTGTAGGGTGTGTAGTTGATGAAAGTGAAAGAGAGTGAAAAAGTTGGCTTAAAGCTCAACATTCAGAAAACCAAGATCATGGCATCTGGTCCAATCACTTCATGGCAAATAGATGGGGAAACAGTGGAAATAGTGGCTGACTTTATTTTTGGGGCTCCAAAATCACTGCAGATGGTGATTGCAGCCATGAAATTAAAAGACACTTACTCCTTGGAAGGAAACTTATGACCAACCTAGACAGCATTTTAAAAAGCAGAGACATTACTTTGCCAACAAAGGTCTGTCTAGTCAAGGCTATGGTTTTTCCAGTAGTCATGCAAGGATATGAGAGTTGGACTAAAGAAAGCTGAGCACCGAAGAATTGATGCTTTTGACCTGTGGTGTTGGAGAAGATTCTTGAGAGTTCCTTGGACTGCAAGGAGATCCAACCAGTCTATCCTAGCAGAGATCAGTCCTGGGTGTTCACTGGTAGGACTGATGTTGAGGCTGAAACTCCAGTAATCTGGCCACCTGATGTGAAGAGCTGACTCATTTGAAAAGACCCTGATGCTGGGAAAGATTGAGGGCAGGAGGAGAAGGGGACGACAGAGGATGAGATGGTGGGATGGCATCACCAACTCGATGGACATGGGTTTGGGTGAACTCTGGGAGTTGGTGATGGACAGGGAGGCCTGACGTGCTGCAGTTCATGGAGTAGCAAAGGGTCGGACACGACTGAGCGACTGAACTGAACTGAACTGAGGGTGTGTAGTTAAATGTGCTGGACTGTTATGCTTTGCTTCTTGACTTCATCATATTCTAGCTGTGTGACCTTGGGTAAGAAAGCTTGCTGGACCTGTTTCCTCATCTCTGATAGGGGCAATTGACTGGGTTATTGTGAAATTTAATCATTTAATACATGTAAAAGGATTTCAGTTTACTTGTTTCAAATAAATGGTTTACACTTAGTTATTTTATTCTTAAAATTAAGTAGAATCTTGTTTGATGATTGTGAAGACAGCGTGTGCATATTCTGCTTAAAAATGTGAGAAAATTTTGATATAAACAGCTGTACTCGATTCTGTATTAGGTCCTATGAGAGATGTAAAAATCATGGATAGTAGAATTGAAAAGTCTTTAAAAACCCTAATTTTACAGGTGTGGTAACTGAAGACCACAGAAACGATGACTTGCTCAGGGTCGTGCCTGTGGAAGTGGCTCTGGGAACTGCGGCCCTTGACTCTGGTCTGGTGCTCTTTCAGCACCTTGTGCGGCTTCCCTGAGGTGCCAGCACCTAAAAAAGATGAGCTTATCTGAAGAGCCAAAACCAACACAGATGAAAACAAGAGTAATAAGTCATTGTATAATGAAATACCAGATGGTGTGGCATAGACTCTAAGGACATACCCGTCTAACTTCATGAGCTGCTCTCTTGAAGCAGAGAAATGCACTGTACTAGTTGCTTGAGTCCTAGAAGGTTGGTAGATTAAGAACATTCTTTTTTGAGAAGAATTTTAATAGTTATAAACCAAAGTCAACCTCTGTCTTCTTTCTTCCTATTGAGTTTAGATTATAATTGATCTGGAGGAAGAGTCCATCTTTGCCAGGCCAGCCAGTACTCTGTGTTTTTGCTTTTCACATCAGTGCAAGGCAGACCTTCCTGGTGGGCTGGTTCCCCACACACACGCTCTGACATGGCCAGGGTCAGTGTGAAGGGTGCAGCACCATTGCTCACTTGTATATGTGATCATGAGGAGGGGGTAGGTTCTGGAAGTGTCATTGATTGATGGGGGAGCATTTATCATTTGTCTACATTGATGTTTCCCCTAAAAGGCAGGGGTGCTTCTGTCTGCGGTTAAAGTGCATCCATATCGCCTCACTAACCGTGCATAAATCCACTGCCTCTAAAAATGTTGCAGAACAGTACATGCCCTGGAATATCCAGCTATGTAAAGGTGTGCTGTAGAAGTGAAAACACTGGCCCACGCCTCACTACACCCAGGCATCCCATTCCCCAGGGCTGTCCTTACTAACAGTTCACAACGTTTCCATACTCTTCTCCTAAATGTATTTAGATAATTAGCAAAAAATGGTAATCAAAATATTTTTGTTTTTCATCACTTTTTTTCACACTATACATGCAAATCTACTTCACTTTATTAATCCCAGAGTACCCCTTCTTCTGACTGTACCATATATATTGATTTTTAGCTGTTTCTGTATTGATATTTATTCATTCATTCATTTGGCTGCGTCATGGGGCTTGTGGGATCTTAATTCCCAGATCAGGGCCCCCTGCAGTGGAGGCATGGAGTCCTAACCACTGGACCGCCAGGGAATTCCCTCCTTATTAATATTTAAATTTTCTCCAATTTCTTGCCATTAAAAATAAAGCTGTAGTCAGCAGTGTTCTTATATGTCATGCTTGCTAAGTTGCATGATTGACTATGTGGTAATAGATGCCTAGAAGTATAATTGATGAGTAGAAAGACTTACGCATTTCAAACTTTTGTGGACTGCTGGGTTGCCATCTAAAACTTCAGACTAATGACCTCTGGTAAAGTTCTGTTTCACTTACATAATTGACTGTCTGAATAACTCTGGGACATTTGTATATTTCTAATCAATTTTTGCCCTTCAGGGCCGTTTGCCTTTGTGGGTTGATAGTGCAGCTTAACTGATTAGTCTGAAGATAAATGTTTTATATTTTTTATCACACATGCCATTCTGCTTTTAGTTTTGGTGAGTTTTGGTGCTACTCTCCCCCATTTTCTCTGCTTATCTCTGTAATTGCCTTTTTAAAATGTGGATTTTATTTCTCATTATATGAAAAACACATTCACTTATAGAAAATTTGGAAGGCGCAAAAAAAGAGATTACTCATAATACCTTTGTGTGTGAAAGTACATTGTGAAGGGGATGGATGTCCTGCCCTTGTCCTCTTTTCTGCTCCCAGGTTGGTCTTGGTCTTGTCTTCTAATTTTTTCTGTTCTTATACAAACTTCACAGGGCAAAACTTATACGTGTATATACATTCGTATATTGTTGTTGTTTCAATCGCAACCCCATAGACTGTAATGCGCCAGGCTTCCCTGTCCTTCACTATCTCTTGGAGTTTGCTCAAACTCATGTCCATCCAACCATCTCATCCTCTGTCATCTCCTTCTCCTTTTATTTTACCTTCAGTCTTTCCCAGCCTCAGGGTCTTTTCCAGTGAGTCAGCTCTTCACATCAGATGGCCAAAGTATTGGAGCTTCAGCATCAGTCCTTCTAGTGAATATTCAAGGTTGATTTCCTTTAGGATTGACTGGTTGGATCTCCTTGTAGTCCAAGGGACTCTCAAGATGAGTCTTCTCCAACACCACAGTTCAAAATCATCAGTTCTTTGGTGCTCAACCTTCTTTATGGTCCAACTCTCAACATCCATACATGACTACTGGAAATACCTTGCTTTAACTCTATGGGCCTTTGTTGGCAAAGTGATGTCTCTGCTTTTTAGCATGCTATTTAGGTTTTTCATGGCTTTTCTTCCAAGGAGTAAGCGTTTTTTTAATTTCGTGGCTACAGTCACCATCAGCAGTGATTTTGGAGCCCAAGAAAATAAAATCTGCTACTGTTTCCACTTTTATCTCATCTATTTGCCATGAAGTGATGGGACCAGATGCCATGATCTTAGTTTTTTGAGTGTTGAGTTTTAAGCCAACTTTTTCACTCTCCTCTTTCACCTTCATCAAGAGGCTCTTTACTTCTTTGCTTTCTGCCATTAGGGTGGTATCATCTGAGTATCTGAGGTTGTTGATATTTCTGCTGGCAATCTTCATTCCAGCTTGTGATTCATTCAGCCTGGCATTTCTCATGATGTACTCTGCATAGAAGTTATATAAGCAGGGTGACAGTATACAGCCTTGATGTACTTCTTTCCCAATTTTGAACCAGTCTGTTGTTCCATGTCCATCTCTAACTTGCTTCCTGACCCGCGTGCAGGTTTCTCAAGAGGCAGGTAAGGTGGTCTGGTATTCCCATCTCTTTAGAAGTTTTTCAGTTAGTTGTGATCCACATAGTCAAAAGCTTTAGCCTCATCAGTGAAGCAGAAGTAGGTGTTTTTCCTAAATTCCCTTGCTTTTTCTGTAATATGACAAATGTTTGCAGTTTGATCTCTGGTTCCTCTGTCTTTTCTAAATCCAGCTTGTACATCGAGAAGTTCTCGGTTCACGAACTGTTGAAGCCTACCTTGAAGGATTTTGAGCATTACCTTGCTGGCATGTGAAATGAGCACAATTGTATGGTAGTTTGAACATTCTTTAGATTTTTTTAAAAAGACCAAATAAGATCATGTTATTGTCCTGCAGCCTTTTTTTTTAACTTATAAAATATCATGGAAATATTCCAAATTAGTAAAATATCTAATAGCTAACATTTATTGAGCACTTACCATATACCCAGGACCCTGTTTTAAGTCCTTTGCATGAATATACTTATTTAATAAAGTTATCAAGTAAATTTAAAGCTAAGTTTATTGCTTAACTATAATTATTTAATTTGGATTTTTTATCATAATCCTTTGAGGTAGAGATTGGCTTTACTCTCCTTTTGCAGATAAAGAAAATGAGGTCCAGAGATTTCTGTTCAGAGCCACTTACCTTGTAAGTGCTGGAACTGAGTTTGAAACCAGGTAGTCTGACTTTGGACCCTGTGTTTAAGTACTGTTTCTCATTCTGCAGCAGTATCTGGGTCAAGGTGTTTATAAGGGATTGGTATAGCTTCCTGCTCCCTAAGCTGCTAAGAGGGTAGCTTTCTAATGGAGGATTCTGACTTGGAGCTTCATGGCAATTGTATCCCTCAGCTCAAAAGGATACACATGAAACATTTTCCTGCAGTTTGTGTCTGCACACTATTTTGTGCAGTTTTGCCCAAATGCTCTAATGAGTGCTGGTAGCAGATACTGTTCTTGGGCCTCTCATCTGTGAAGCAGCAACCTGGGCTCTGGAGTGTGGAGTGGGCAGTAGCCTCCGATTCTGCCACTCGCCCGCTGTGTGACCTTGGGCAAGTTACCTAGCTTTTCTGTACTTCATGTCCCTTATCACTGAAAGGGGAAATAATGTGATGACTCAGGGTTGTTGTGAAGGTTGCCTTCGTAAAGTTTTAAAGCATTGAGGACAGCACCTGACATGTGTGTTAGATCAGTTCCCTAGGTATTCGGTACTTAGTTTTTACCACTTATGTCACTAAATACCCATAACCACCCTACAAAGTAGGTAGTATCGCCCTGTTTTCTGTGTGAGGAAACCAGCTGAGAGAGACTTGGTCAGGATATGACCTGTGTGCCCCAGGCTTGCGAGGCTCATAGTATTTGCACTGTGTCCCCAACTGTAGGTCCTCAGAGCCACAAACTCAGCAACAGGGAGGGTGATTAAAGGGATATCAAATTTTGAGTTTCAGCCATTCAAATATATATTAAAATTTAATTTATGGAGAAGAATTTATTTCTATGGAGAAATCTATACTATTATGCCACTCAGATGAAATCATTTAGATTTTAAATTTGTAAAAAGCAGATTCTAAGAAGTTGAATTTAGTATTTATCTGTACTGATATGCATATCTGAATAGTTTTGTGTAAGGTAACAGGTATTAATAATTGAACTGAAAGCTATAGTTTACTTTGGAATAAAATCATAGTAGGACATAGTATTTTTCTGAGTAATCATAAAGTATTTGGTTTTTGAGAGTAATAGCATTTATTAAAGTATGCAGATAACTAAATTCTAAAGTTTTATGGCTGAATTTGTAAGGACTAATGTTTAAAGACTTCGTTTTAAGAATTTTATTTTCTTAACCCAAAGTTGGGTAGCTCTCACTTTGTGAGATTTTAGCAAAGACTTTAGTTGGTTATTTGTGGAAAATCCTGTGTAATGTTTAGAAGCCCAGATAGTATCATGTTACTACCTTCTTGTATAATGAAAAAAGCAATATTTTCTCACCCTTGATTGAAGTTTGTCTTAGAACTCTGATTAAGTAGGCAGTTGTGTCTTCTCAAGTTTGAATTTCAAGTGAACTTGAAAAGAACACTTAAAATAGTGTACTGTGTGAAGGAAATCTTGTAATCAAAACATCACTTAGGTTTCTGCCAAGCTCTCTTTCCGTGGGTAGAAGTGTTAGGAGAGATTTGGGAGATGATGAAGAGTAGTTCTTTCCTCTAAAGGACTCACATCTTGTGCTTCTCTTCCATTGCTGTTTTTGTTTATCCACTTTTGCTTGCTGGAATGAATATGCTAATTTATCATCAGTTATTTACTTGGGTATTTGTTGATTATTCTACTAAAATGGGAGGTGGGTACAGAAGTGGAGAATGTGACTCAGGAGTCTAGATGGGAAAAGTGAAATAAACTAGAAGGACCCAGAGAACAGAGTTTCTTGGACTATGTGAACAGGATGATGGTGGGTGAGGTGGGCTTTGAAGAAATATTAGTTTGGGGGCAGGTGAAAGAAGAAAGCAAAAGTGGCGTTCACAGGCCAAAGTGAGTGTACCAGACGTGGGACTTGGTTCATGTTATGGACGCCTGCTTGAGCACCTGCTGTGTTTCAGGAGCTGTTGGATACAAAGATGAATACATTTCCCACCCTAGTTTAGAAGTTCATGAACTAGTGAGCTAAAATTATATGCAGTGATTCATTGTAATACTGCATGGTATCATTGTCATAAACCTGATGAATTGCTTTTGTTGTGCATGGTATCACTTTAGTTATATTTCACTAGGAAACATAATTATGGAAGGGACTCAGAAATGTAATACATATATGTGTATATAAACTAGTGTTTATCTATTGCTGCATAATACATTACTCCAGAATTTAACAGCTTAAAATAAGTCATTTATCTCCAAGTTTTTTTCCATCTGGGTGCCACTTAGCTGGGTGCCACTTAGCTGGGTGCCTCTGGCCCAGGGTCTCTCACTAGGCTGCTGTAGGTGTTGGCCAAGGCTGCAGGCATCTCAAGGCTTGACTGGGGAGGATCTACTTCCAGACTCACTTGGCATGGCTCCTGGCTGGCCTCGAGCCCTCACTAACTGTTGGCTGGAGGCATTGGTTCCTTGCCACATCGGCCTTTCATGGGGCTGCTCGCAACAGGACAGCTATGACAGCTTTCTTTCCCCAGAAAGAGGGATCCATGATACCTTGAGTGAGTGAATGTGTGAAAGTGTTAGTCGCTCAGTCGTTTCTGACTCTTTGAGACCCTGTGGACTGTAGTGTGCCAGGCTCCTCTGTCCTTTGGATTTCCTAGGCAAGAACACTGGAGTGGGTAGCCATTCCCTTCTCCAGGGGAATCTTCCCAACCCAGGGATCAAAGCCAATTTGTACTGCAGGCAAATTCTGTTTGTTGGAAGCTAGTCACTAAATATAGCCCACTCTGAAAGAACGGAACAATCTAAAGGTGTATACAGGAATGACTGTATCCTACAGGCTGCCTACCCCAGAATTCTATAAGTGGTTGATATATATTGTGCAGCCCTGAGTCTTTGGGGAAGAAGGAAGAAGAACCAGGCAAGGAACATTTCTATTTGAAAAAACACATGTAATTAACCTAGAACCACAAATGTTCTTGCTAAAGATCCATAAACTTGTATTTGATGATGTCTTAATATTTTAGGGATAAATGGTAAAATGACTTATTTCCACCCTCATTAAACTTTCTGTGGAACTGATCTCATTTCTAGGCATTGTCTTTATGCCTTTTTAAAGCAAAGTGTTCATAAATGAGTAAAAAGCTATTGTTCGTAGCACAGCAGAGGAGAAGTTTAGAAGTGTACCTCAACTTAAATAGTAGGTAAGATCCTGTAAGAATTGTATGTTCTGAGTGGAATCATTTGAAATGAATTAGAGGTACTCAGTCTTTTAAAGAACCTTGATGAAAATCTTTAATTATATTCTCCTTTTAACATAGAGTACTTGATGGATTTGTGTGTACAGTGTTGCATGACTGAATGGTAGAGTCAGGAGCACCAGTTTAAAGGTGGAGATTTGTGTCTAGGCTTCAAGAGTCAGACACAACTGAGCAGCTGAGCTAAACTTCACAACCCCTTACAAGTGTGACCTCACGCAGTCCTGTTGATTCCCTTGAGGCCGAGCTTCCTATCTGTAATATAGATAAATACATATGAAAGAAAATAATTTGACATGAAGAGTGATAGATGTCTTTTTGGAAACTTACTAAAATCCTTATTTTCTTTCAGAAACAGTGTAAATCGTCATGTTCAACTGTCTCAGTACAGTTCACTTCAGTCGCTCAGTTGTGTCCAACTCTTTGAAACTCCATGAACCACAGCACACCAGACATCCCTGTTCATCACCAGCTCCCGGAGTTTACCCAAACCCATGTCCATTGAGTCGGTGATGCCATCCAACCATTTCATCCTCTGTCATCCCCTTCTCCTTCTGCCCTCAATCTTTCCCAGCATCAGGGTCTTTTCAAATTAGTCAGCTCTTCACATCAGGTGGCCAAAGTATTGGAGTTTCAGCTTCACCATCAGTCCTTTCAAAGAACACCCAGGACTGATTTCCTTTAGGATGGACTGGTTGGATCTTGAAGTCCAAGGGACTCTCAAGAGTCTTCTCCAACACCACAGTTCAAAAGCATCAATTCTTGGGCACTCAGCTTTCTTTATAGTCCACCTCTCACATCCATTCATGACTACCGGAAAAACCTAGCCTTGACTAGACAGACCTTTGTTGACAAAGTAATGTCTCTGCTTTTTAATATGCTGTCTCACTGCTTCTCAATTTTCTGCCAGGATTCTGACCTAAAAAATGGCTACCTGATAATTCTTGACTTCAGCATAATCCACCCAGAAAAGACCAGATTACCCTTGCTTATTTTATACTGAGGTATATGGCATTGTACTTGGGGCCCATAGCACATAGATGGATGCCAAAGTAGTTCTTCAGAAATAGTGAGATAACCTTTTTACTGAAGTTTGCAATTTTACTGCAATTAGTAAGATTTTCTCTTATGAAGATTTATTGGAATGTACATTGAGGAGTACTTGAAATGCTAAAGTTTATTATGTGCCTATATATATGTTATTCACTAGGAAGGAACAAAACTATGTCTTTCTGATGTATAGGAGAAAAAATTCTTACTTATGGGTTACTTTATAGATTTTTTTTCTTTATTTCATGACTGTTCCCATCCATCTTAAATGAATGAAGTATCTTTCACAAGATATTGAATTCTTAATCTTTACGTCTTGCTCATAAAATTCACTCATGGTTTTGGGAATTTAAGCAGCTACTCTGATCCATGCTGTATAAAGAGAATTGGGGGTTACAGATTCAGTTCATTTCAGTTGCTCAATCGTGTCAGACTTTTTGCTACCCCATGAACTGCAGAACGCCAGGTTTACCTGTCTGACACCTACTCCCAGAGATTGCTCAAACTCATGTCCATAGAGTCAGTGATGTCATCCAACTATCTCATCCTCTGTCATCTCCTTCTGCTGTCTTCAGTCTTTCCCAACATCAGGGTCTTTTCCAGTGAGTCAGTTCTTCACATCAGGTGGCCAGAGTATTGGAGTTTTAGCTTCAGCAAAAGTCCTTCCAGTGAATATTCAGGACTGATTTCCTTAGGATGGACTGGTTGGATCTCCTTGCAGTCCAAGGAACTCTCAAGAGTCTTCTCCAACACCACGGTTCAAAAGCATCAGTTCTTTGGTGCTCAACTTTCTTTATAGTCCAACTCTCACATCCGTACATGACTATTGGAAAAACCATAGCTTTGACTAGATGGACGTTTGTCGGCAAAGTAATGGTTCTGCTTTTTAGAATGCTGTGTAGGTTGATCATAGCTTTTCTTCCAAGGAGCAAAGTGTCTTAATTTCATGGCTGCAGTCACCATTTGCAGTGATTTTGGAGCCCAGAAAAATAAAGTCTGTCACTTGTTTCCATTGTTTCTCCATCTGTTTGCCATGAAGTGATGGGATTGGATACCATGATCTTTGCTTTTTTGAATGTTGAGTTTTAAGCCAACTTTTTCACTCTCTTTCACCTTCATCAAGAGGCTCTTTACTTCCTTTTTGCTTTCTGCCATAAGGGTGGTGGTATCTGCATATCTGAGGTTGTTAATATTTCTGCTGGCAATCTTGATTCCAGCTTGTGCTTCATCCATCCTGGCATTTCACATGTACTCTGCATATAATTGAATTAAAGATTTACTGAGCATGGCACTGCCCATCAGAACAAGGTGCAGTTTCCCCCTCAGTTAGTCTTTCCCATCAGGAAACTTTCATAAGCCTCTTATCCTTATCCATCAGACAGAATGAAAACCACAGTTACAGAAAACCAGTCAAACTGATTACATGGACCACAGCCTTGTCTAATTCAATAAAACCATGAGCCATGCTGTGTAGGGCCACCCAAGATAGATGGGTCATGGTGGAGAGGTCTGACAAAATGTGGTTCACTGGAGCACTGGAGAAGAGAATGGCAAACAACATCAGTATTCTTGCCTTGAGAACCCTATGAACAGTATGAAAAGGCAAAAAGATAGGACACTGAAAGATGCACTCCACAGGTTGGTAGGTGCACAGTATGCTACTGGAGAACGGTGAAGAAGTAACTCCAGAAAGAATGAAGGATGGAGCCAAAGCAAAAACAACACCCAGTTGTGGATGTGACTGGTGATGGAAGTAAAGTCCAATGCTGTAAAGAGCAATATTGCATAGGAACCTGGAATGTTAGGTCCATGAATCAAGGTAAATTGGAAGTGGTCAAACAGGAGATGGCAAGAGTTAACATCAACATTTCAGGAATCAGTGAACTAAAATGGACTGGAATAGGTGAATTTAACTCAGATGACCATTGTATTTACTACTGTGGCAAGAATCCCTTAGAAGAAATGGAGTAGCCATCATAGTTAACAAAAGAGTCTGAAATGCCATACTTGGGTGCAATTTCAAAAACAACAGAATGATCTCTGTTCATTTCCAAGACAAACCATTCAGTATCACAGTAATTCAAGTCTATGCCCCAACCAGTAATCCTGAAGAAGCTGAAGTTGAATGGTTCTATGAAGACCTACAGGACCTTCTAAAACTAACAAACAAAAAAGATGTCCTTTTCATTATAGGGGACTGGAATGCAAAAGTAGGAAGTAAAAAAATAACTGGAGTAACAGGCAAATTTGGCCTTGGAGTACAGAATGAAGCAGGGCAAAGGCTAAGTTTTGCCAAGAGAATGTACTTACTGGTCATAGCAAACACCCTCTTCCAGCACCACAAGAGAAGACTATGCACAGGGACATCACCAGATGGTCAACACTGAAATCAGGTTGATTATATTCTTTGCAGCCAAAGATGGAGAAGCTCTATACAGTCAGCAAAAACAAGACCGTGAGCTGACTCTGGCTCAGATCATGAACTCCTTATTGCTAAATTCAAACTTAAACTGAAGAAAGTAGGGAAAACCACTAGACCATTCAGGTATGACCTAAATTAAATCTCTTATGATTATACAGTTGAAGCAACAAATAGAATCAAGGGATTAGGTTTGATAGAGTGCCTGAACTATATGGATGGAGATTTGTGACATTGTATAGGAGGCAGTGATCAAGGCCATCCCTAAGAAAAAGAAATGCGAAAAAGCAAATGGTTGTCTAAGGAGTCCTTACAAATAGCTTGGAAAAGAAGAGAAACTAAAGGCAAAGGAGAAAAGGAAAGATATATCCATTTGAATGCAGAGTTCCAAAGAATAGCGAGGAGAGATAAGAAAGTCTTCCTCAGTGATCAATGCAAAGAAATAGAGGAAAACAATAGAATGGGGAAGACTAGAGATCTCTTCAAGAAAATTAGAGATACCACGGGAACATTTCATGCAAAGATGAGCACAATAAAGGACAGAAATGGGATGGACCTAACAGAAGCAGAAGATATTAAGAAGAGGTGGCAAGAATACACAGAAACTATACAAAAAGATCTTCCTGACCCAGATAATCACAATGGTGTGATCACTCACCCAGTGCCAGACATCCTGGAATGTGAAGTCAAGTGGGCCTTAGAAAGCGTCACTACGAACAAAGCTAGTGGAAGTAATGGAATTCCAGTTGAGCTATTTCAAATCCTAAAGGATGATGCTGTGAAAGTGCTACACTCAATATGCTGGCAAATTTGGAAAACTCAGCAGTGGCCACAGGACTGGAAAAGGTCAGTTTTCATTCCATCCCACAGAAAGGCAATGCCAAAGAATGTTCAAACTACTGCACAACTCATCTCACATGTTAGCAAATTAATGCTCAAAATCTCCAAGCCAGGCTTCAAGAGTATGTGACTCGTGAACTTCCAGATGTTCAAGCTGGATTTAGAAAAGGCAGAGGAACCAGAGAACAATTTGCCAACATCTACTGGTTCATCAAAAAAGCAAGTGAGTTCCAGAAAAACATCATCTTTATTGACTATGCCAAAGCCTTTGACTGTGTGGATCACAACAAACTGTGGACAATTCTGAAAGAGATGGGAATACCAGACCACCTTACCTGCCTCCTGAGAAATCTGTGTGCAGGTCAAGAAGCAGCAGTTAGAACCATACATGGAACAATGGACTGGTTCCAAATTGGGAAAGGAGTATGTCAAGGCTGTATATTGACACCCTGCTTATTTAACTTACTTGCAGAGTACATCATGAGAGATGCTGGGCTGGATGAAGCACACGCTGGAATCAGGATTGCCAGCAAAGATATCAATAACCTCAGATAGGCAGATGACACCACCCTTATGGCAGAAAGCAAAGAAGAACTGAAAAGCCTGAGGAGAGTGAAAAAGTTGGCTTAAAATCCAACATTCAGAAAACTTAGGATCATGGTATCTGGTCCCATCACTTCAGGACAAATAAATGGGGAAACAGTGAAAACCATGACAGACTTTATTTTTTTTGCTCCAAAATCACTGCAGATGGTGACTACAGCCATGAAATTAAAAGACGCTTGTTCCTTGGAGGAAAAGCTATGATCAACCTAGGCAGCATATTAAAAAGCAGACATTACTTTGCCAATTAAGGTCCATCTAGACAAAACTATGGTTTTTCCAGTGGTCATGTACGGATGTGAGAGTTGGACTATAAAGAAAGCTTAGTTCTGAAGAATTGATGCTTTTGAACTGTGATGTTGGAGAAGACTCCTGAGAGTCCCTTGGACTGCAAAGAGATCTAGCCAGTCCATCCTAAAGGAAATCAGTCCTGAATATTCATTGGAAGGACTGATGGTGAAGCTGAAACTCCAATACTTAGGCCACTTGATGGGAAGAACTGTCTCATTGGACAAGACCCTGATGCTGGAAAGATTGAAGGTGGGAGGAGAAGGGGGCGATGGAGGGATGAGATAGTTGGATGGCATCACCAACTTGATGGACGTGAGTTTGAGTAAGCTCCGGGAATTGGTGATTGATAGGGTAGCCTGGTGTGCTACAGTCCATGGAATCCTAAAGATACAGACATGATTGAGTGACTGAACTGAACTCACTCTGCATATAATTTAACTAAGCAGATGACAATATACAGCCTTGACGTACTCCTTTCCCAATTTTGAACCAGTCAGTTGTTCCATGTCTGATTCTATTGCTTCTTGACCCTCATACAGGTTTCTCAGGAGACAAGTATAGAATACTTTGCATAAATTATTCTCTTTTAGGGTGCATATTGATGTGTAGTCTCTGTTCTTGAAAAGACTGGCTAGGTGACATTTTATCACAAGCCTCGGTGTGCATAATTTGGTGCCTCATTGAATAGAATAGTTTTGGTTTTCACTTTGGATATTTAACTAGACCTGAATATTTTGCATCTATGTTTTTGTTTTTAACAGGACAGGGAACAATTTACTGTTGAAACCTGTAGACATTGGAGAGCTAAACACACAGTTAAGAGTAACTGACTTAAATTACAGTTTTAAAGTGTGGATATGTAGTAGATCATCGACTCAATGGGCATGCACTTGAGGAAACTCCGGAAGATAGTGGAGGAAAAGGAAGCCTGGTGTGCTGTAGTCCATGGGATTGCAAAGAGTTGCACACGAGTTAGCAACTGAACAACAACAATTGTAGTAGATGCATTTTGGTGTTTAATAATCTTTCTGTATGAGGAGAAAATGCACTTAGAGCCAGTGTTATGTTTTCTAATGGTGTGTCTCAGATCTTCTGAGGATTTATGTTGAAGTCTTACTGAGAGCAGCAATGCATTTTGTTATAGGTTTTAGAAGCCTGTCATTTATACCAACCAGATCCATGTTGGGATGTTAATGATAACAACTGATACGAATTACATGTATCCCATATGCCAGGCAGTTGCTAAATAAATATTTTATGTGCATCATCTCAATCCTTGGAAGATAATGGCAATTTACCAGTGAGGAAACTAGGGCTTAGAGAAGTTAAAATAACTTACCCAAACCAGAGCCAGGTTGGAATCGTTGGGTTTATTATCCCTTGGATTCTGTTTTGCTTATAGCTACTATTTCTGAAAACCAAAAGTGAGATCATTTTTCTTTCTGAGTGCCGATTCAACTCTCATCCTGTTCTTCCTGTTGCTGAGGACACCCATTTCAGGTCAGTGGAAAGTACAAGAGTTCGAGGTATTCTTCCCAAAACACATGAGTGGCAAAATAGCAAAAGATCAGTGCCAGACTAGAAAACCTTCTATGTATATGTGTGACATCATAATGTTATGTGTATAGTATGTGACATTTTATCACGTAATTGTGATATGTGATATCACATAATTGTGAATTGCATAAGTATATATTTTATGTTGTTGTGTGATCTAGGAATTGTCATCTCTCTTTTGCCCTTGTTTCAATCCATCTATAAATCCTGAAGGTTCTGTCTCCAGGACACATCCTTAATTTATCCATGTGTCTCTTCTTTCACTGAAGAGACATACTGTAACTCTGGTCTCCTTGCCTGAATTATTGCAGTAGCTTGATTTCTTCAGTGCCCACTATTGCCCCCCTATAATCTCATAGGGCAGAGTGGCCGTAATGATATTTTTTAAAGCCTAAAGGGGATCATGTTGCTTTCCTGCCTAAACCGCTTTGAGAGCTTTTCATTGCAGTTTAGAGGAAATCCAACTTTGTACATCTGTTACTGTGCTTCAGGTATACTGGTTGTTTTTATGTTTTTCATATGTACCAAGTTCTTTCCATCTTGGATTTTCGTATGTGCTGTTTTCTCCACCTGGGCTTCTCTGGTCATTGGCTATTTTTTGTGGTTGATGGTTCCGTATCATTTAGGTCTCAGTTCAGACATCAGCATCTCAGTGCAGCCTTCCTTGACTGATCCAGATATTCCCTCCCCATACTCTGATTAGTGTTTTATTTTCCTTATTCTCATCACAGTGAATGTGAAGTTACTGTAATTTATTGCTTACTTCTGATCTATTTCTATCCCACCAGAATGTGGACTTCTGAGAGCAGGGCTTTCCCTATGCCTTAAAGCATGCTAGCATGTAGTAGCACAGTTAAAATTTTACTGAATGAATGAAAGATTTCGTCTCACTTTAACATCATATTGTGAATATTCTCCCACATCTTTAGTATTCAAAAGAGAGGTGGTATGGTAAAACTCTCCATCTACAGTCCAGATCTGACCTAAAGACACATTTTATTTGGCTTATTAAAAAATGGTAGTGTTTGAGGTATAACTTCTGTTCAGTCAAGTGCACAGGTCTTAAATGTACCACTTGACGAATTGTACTGATATGTGTACCTAAGTAACCACCTCGCAGATCAAAATGTGTGTTGCTCTGATCTCCCCCTTCTAGCCATTCCGCCTTTGCACAGGGTAGCTTGCATATGTTTGTAATTAGCTGCTAATATTATTTGGAGATTTCATGGAGAAATCCAGCATCTCAACATCTCTCAAAATGAAATGATGTACCAACACAGTTGCTTTCTCTCTTGGCCACAGTTTCTTGAGGCTGGGAAGCAGCTGTCCAAAGTGTTGACCATGTGTTCTCCAGCTAGCCTCCCATCTTCACCTCTCTCCTCCTGTCCCTGACCTTGAAATCAATTTCCAGTTGCCATTTATAATTTCACTTGAATTTTTTATGGTGGAGAAATATTTACTGCTTCTGTTGTCTCTGTAGAAAAATAGAAGTATGAATGGCAGACTAAAAAGTTTATGTGTTTCTTATACTTAGTCTACTTGATTCATACACCTTTCTTGCCTTTTGTGTATTTGTTAGCCACTCTAATTCTGAATGATTGTGTTTAAAGGATGCACAGTGTTCCAGCATATAAATGTATTATGTAACCAATCTCCTACTGTGGAACATATAAGTGATTTCTGTCTTTTTCATATTATAAGGAACAATATGTTGGTGAATCTTTGTAGAAAATGTTATTTTAGGATTAAGTTTTGAAAGTGGAATTTCTGGATCAAAATTTATTTTCATTATTAAGACTTTGATATATATTGTCAAATTGCCTGGTAGTAGTATAAATTGATCTAATGTTTCTGGAGAGCAGTGTATGGGAGTATTCATTTCACTGCATCCATCCCAACATTAATTAAAAGTTTTGCTAATATAGTTAGTAAAAACTGCAAACAAAAAATGGGAATGCTGGCCAAGAAATTTTTTTCTTTTCAAAGAAGTAAAGTAAAGTAGGAATTTTGCTTTAAAGGATATAATTTGGAAATACTTATTAGGGCTTTCCAGGTGGCTCAGTGGTAAAGAATCTGCCTGCCAGTGCAGGAGATGCAAGAGACACGGGTTTGATCCCTAGGTTGGGAAGATCCCCTGGAGTGGGAAATGGTAACCCACTCCAATATTCTAGTACAATTCTGTACCTTAGATTTATATTGTGAGTCAGATCATGTACTTTGTATATGCGAAGTAATGTGAATACCTTACTATAACTTGAGAAGCCTTTTAACTTTGATCCTTATACACGCACTGTTAATACTGTTCATGGGGTTCTCAAGGCAAGAATACTGAAGTGGTTTGCCATTCCTACAAGACCACCTGACCTGCCTCTTGAGAAATCTGTATGGAGGTCAGAAAGCAACAGTGAGAACTAGACATGGAACAACAGTCTGGTTCCAAATCAGGAAAGGAGTACGTCAAGGCTGTATATTGTCACCCTGCTTATTTAACTTACATGCAGAGTACATCATGTGAAACACTGGGCTGGATGAAGCACAAACTGGAATCTTGAACTGTGGTGTTGGAGAAGACACTTGAGAGTCCCTTGGACTTCAAGGAAATCCAACCAGTCCATCCTAAAGGAAATCAGTCCTGAATATTCATTGGAAGGACTGATGGTGAAGCTGAAACTCCAATACTTTGGCTACCTGATGGGAAGAACTGACTCATTGGAAAAGACCCTGATGCTGGGAAAGTTTGTAGGTGGGAGGAGAAGGGGATGACAGAGGATGAGATGGTTGGATGGCATCACCGACTCAATGGACATGAGTTTGAGTAAACTCCGGGAGTTGCTAATGGACAGGGAGGCCTGGTGTGCTGCAGTCCATGCAGTTGCAAAGAGTTGGACATGACTGAGCAACTACTGAACTGAACTTACACACACACACAAACACAGAGTTTTTATTATTATGCTTTCCTGTGTTCTATATGATAGTACGTGAGAGTAGTACAGAATCCTTCTGGTTTGAAGCACATGTGTGACTATTTCTGACACATTGACTTTATATTTGCTTTCACATGTTTAATTTGATGCTCTTATTCTACGATTTGTTTTCTAAGGAAATGCCTACATAGAAGACTGACAGCAGCTGGGGTGAATGTGTCACTGCTGAATTGGTTCCTCAGGTATCCTGGCTCTGGTGATTGCTATGGGAGATTGGATGACTATTACAGATCCAGGTCTGTCTTCAGGTAACAGAGTTTAGAATGGTTGGAAGCTAGAACAGTAATTGGGCAGGTTAATTTTCAGTGACACTGTAATTACCATAAATATTGAAGGTGTACCTAGAGAGAGACATAAATAGGAGTAAAATATATAATTTTCATCTTTCTTTAGTAAAATCATAAGGGAGAGCTAAGAATTGTACCTAATTAGTAGGGTTAAGTGCTTTGGCTGAATAGTTGATTACTTGAGGAGGAGATTTTTCTGCATTTGAAATAAATTAATTGGCTACTTCAGTATATTTCTCTGATTTATTCTTTTAATCACATAAAGTTTGAGTGCATAGACAAGTAGGTTTTGCCTAACAGTTTTATAAATCTAAAGTACTGTTAATTTTTAAGATAGAATATTGCAACTTAATATGCTTTCTAAGAGTAACCACTTTATTGTATATTTTTTGGAAAATATTATATAGTTTTTGTACAGAAACCAGCTTTGAAAAAACTGGTTTTGAAAAAAATTAATATTTGAAAAACTAATTTGAAAAAACTTAATATTTCTGTAATTCAGAATCTTTGGTAATAAAGATCATGTTATTAGCTTTGCATACATTCTTTGCAAGTTATTTATGTAAATGCCTTTTATTGATTCTTTCAGAAAGCAAAACTATCTCTCAATATACCTCAGAAACAAAGATGTCTCCATCAAGTTTATACTCACAGCAAGTGCTATGTTCTTCAATACCTTTATCAAAAAATGTGCACAGTTATTTTAGTGCCTTTTGCACAGAAGAGAATATTGAGCAAAGTATCTCATATCTTGATCAGGTAACTTTTTTTGTAAGATGCAATAAATAACAGAAATCATGTTATATAATAGTACATAAGAATGGTAAACTTGTCAAGCACACGTATGTTACATATTGGCCCGGGACGTATATTAGATTTGTAGAGAACCTTGGTGACCATCTAGTCTAGATACCAGCTGAATGCTTTTGTCTGGAGCCAGTTGGCTTCCTCATCACTCCAGGAGCTCCGCCAGGGGGAGTCTTACCCTTATTTTACATGTAGAAACCTAAGTGCCTACTCCAGATCACAGGTAATTGTAGAGCAGAGGCTGAAAGAGCCCAGGTCTCTTAATTCTTTGTCCTTTGGCATAGGTACTACTCTCTTAAGTATCTCAGGATAGTTTTCTTTCTCAGAAGAGATTTCTGTCTTTTGTTTACTAAGTTGTCAGTAACCAACTTTTAGGAAAACATTTTCTCCTACTAGGAATTGACTACTTTCGGTTTTCCTTCATTATATGAAGACTCCAAAGGTAAAGAGACAAAGAGAGAATTAAATATAGTTGCTGTTTTAAATTGCATGAATGAGCTACTTGTACTTCAGCGGAAGAACCTTCTAGCTCAGGAAAATGTGGAAACACAGAATCTGAAACTGGGAAGCGATATGGACCATCTACAGAACTGCTATGCAAAACTTAAGGTAGAAATTACATTTCAGTATGTATTTCAATGCCATTGTTATATAGTTTGATACTATAAATTTTCATTGGACTTTATCAAACAAATTTTCGTGTTTTTTTTTTTTTAAGTTTTAGGATTTTTTTAAATTGTTGAGTGAAAGTGAGCATAGTTTGTACAAATCAACTGTGCTGCTTCCTGATATCCATGTTGAAGGTGATGATTTTATGAACTGTTTGGTGTCTTGCTGAATCTTTGGAAAGTTTAGATCAGGAAATACTTACATCTGAGGAAAATAAAATGAGGACCTCCCCCACCCTATCCAGTCTTGCTTAATAAAGTAGATGCTTAATTTAAAATAATCTGTCTGTGAGATACTGCATCAGTTTATTTCAAGAATAACATTCTTGAGGTGATTTATGCCACAGTTGCTAAAGCTCAGTAATGAAAGCAGACCAGATAACTACTAAGTCTTAGAAGTTCCTGGGACTCTGGAGAGGACCAGAGAAGAATGCTTTCAGAAACCTGCTTATTTCTCAGAACAAAAGAAATGTGTTTCACACTGACCTGCTGCCTTGAGCTATAGGACACCTGTTGCTGGCTCCACTTTGTTTTCATTCTTTCCTTCTAAAGGAGCAGATATATTCCCTTTTTTTTTTTTTTAATGTGTTATTCATTTATTTAAAAAATGAATTTCTCATTTATTGAGAGGAAAGAAGGTATTCAAATCATAGTCTGGTAGGGACTTATGATTGTATATTATAAAGGAGGAAATGTCAATTCAAGGCAAAAGTTTTTTAAAGATACTGTTCTAAAATGGGTTTCCTTTTTTGTGAAAGTAAAAGCCTTTGAATCTGCATATTATCGGAAAATCATCTTTTGTTTAGTTTTTCACCTGTTGGTTTATGTCTCTACTTATTTTTCTTCTGTATCTTCTCCTGCCCCACTCCAAAAACAGATAACAACAACCTGCTCAGCATTTTGAATCTCTAAGCTCTATTGGAAAATAATAGAATCTCTAGTATATAATGTAAAGTATATATAATAGGGAAGCATTTTAGCTTCTCAGCAGCCCTTGCCCATACCAGCCTGTCAGTGCCAAATACTATTGTATGTTGTTGTCTTAGCTCATATACATATGTAACAGTATATTTTCTCTGTTATAATAATATTAGGTTTTTGTACATTCTGTATGCCGTGGCTGATTGGGGAACTGTGATAGAGGGGATAGTTGATACCCTCCAACCTTATTAAAAGGCTGTGGATTTTAGTTTTAATCAGAGAAACTTAGGGAAGATCTTATGAATCAGATAGACCCAAAGTTTTAAGTCCTAGAAGGGAGTTATTCTGCATTAAAACTTTTTCTGGGCACCTTTGGTTCACTGTCTTGTAAATAGCTAGTGAGTAATTACATAGTTCTGAACTGAACTGAATTATATAGTAATATTGATAATTTGGGACTATTGAACCTTTCCTCTAAGAAATGATCATTCATTGGGATGACCCAAAGCATAGAGTGTTTCCCAAGAGATCTTCTAATTTGGGATTTGACCTGGGCCAAAATCAGGTATTTTGGATTAGCTCTGGACAGAAATGTGTGCACAAGGGGAGAAGATGCTGATCTATCCTAGAAAAGTTTCTAGATCTAACCATTACTCACTCAATTTGTTGAGCAGTATTTATGGAGTATTTTTGTGGTAGTCACTGGGTTTCAAATATGAGTAGAACCCAGTCCCTGTTTGCAGAGAGATTATAATCCATTGTAAAGGGACAGGTTGATCTGTAATTATTAGCTCCACTCATTCTTGGTGTGGGAGGTAAGGAATGCTACAGAGAGAAGTAACACTTGATCTGAGATTTGAGGAATGAATAAAAATTCACTAGTGGAGGCGGTCCTAAGATGGCAGAGGAATAGGATGGGGAGACCACTCTCTTCCTCACAAATTCATCCAAAGACGATTTGAATGCTAAGCAACTTGCACAAAACAACTTCTGAACGCTGGCGGAGGACACCAGGCACCCAGAAAGGCAGCCCATTCTCTTCGAAAGGAGGTAGGGCAAAATATAAAAGACAAAAAGAGAGACCAAAGAGTTAGGGATGGAGACCTGACCTGGGGAGGGAGTCGTGAAGAAGGAGAAGTTTTCAAACAGCAGGAAACCCTCTCACTGGCGGGTCTGTGGGGAGTTTTGGAATCTCAGAGGGCAACATAACTGGGAGGGGAAGGAAAAAAAAAATCCCAGAATATGCACCTAACCACAACTCCCAGCAGAGAACTAGCCCAGACGCTCGTGTCGGCCACCAGCGAGCATGGGCTGGACAGGGAGGCATGGGTTGCATGCTTATGTAAGGGACCTAATGTGAGATACCAACCCAAACTGTGGGATAGCCAGAAAGAGGAAAACAAAACTTGACTGTGAAAAACTCTAACCTAAGGTGCAGCTTGGCCTGCTCACATAACAAAAGATTGAGCAAATACCAAAGGAGAGCTAGCCAGCTGCAGATCAGCCAGTCCCCCTACCAGAGGCAGAGAGGCAGGCTGGTGACAGCCAGAGTCAGAAGGCAAGGGGCAATTTTGGCCCCAGAGACCAGCATCCTCCCCCAAACTGTGAGCAGGCTCCCGGTTGCTAACCCAAGTCTTCCTGGGATTCTAGATGGTTGACATCTGCCAGGAGGGTCGCAGCCAGATCAGCTCCTCAGAGGAGACACACGGCACACCTGAGACAGCGCTCTCGTGGCGTAACCAGGAAACCAAGCGGCTGGGACCAGGGAGGTGATTAAAACACACAGCCCACCTGGGACAGTGCACTCACCAAGCACCTGGTCACCTGAGCTGCTCGACCTGGGAAGGGCACAAAACGCATGCCCAACCGAGTCTGTGACTTTGTGGGGTACCTGAGAACCTGAACCTGAGCAGCTTATACCTGAGAAGTGCAGGAAATGCAGGGCCCGGTTTGGACAGTTCCGCTGCAGAGCAACCTGGAGCCTGAGCAGTGTAGACCGGGAAAGCACACGGCGCTGTGAGCTGGGGCAAACCCACTGTGGTCCATACACTGTGAACACTCCCCACGCATGCCAATGATATTTGTTTGCAGTGTTCTCCCTCCCCACAGCAAACTGAGCCCAAATAAGTGACCACCTTCGCACCCTTGTGTCAGGGTGGAAATTAGACACTGAAGAGACTTGCAAACAGAGGAAACCAAAATAAAGAAGTGGGGACCTCTCTGGAATTGACAGGTGCAACAGATTAAAACCCTGTAGTTAGCATTGACTAAGAAGCTTGGAAGGGACCTATAGACCTTAAGAAGTATAAGCTGGAACGAAGAATTATCTGAAACTGAACTGACCCCACACTGCCCTGAAGAGCTCCAGAGAAATTCCTAGATATATTTTTACTATTTTTAAAATTAAAAAAAAATTGTTTTAATTTCTTTAATTTTCATTTTTATAACCTACTATTACCCTGCAAAAAAAAGACCCTATTTTTAAAGCAAATTTCATATATATATATATATTTTTTATAATTTTTGTGATTGATTTTGTTTTGTATTTTTAATATTGTATTTTTGAGAGTCTAACATCTACTCTAGATTTTTAATCTTTGCTTTTTGGTATTATCAGTTTTGTACCTTTAAGAATTTTAATCTTCAGTACCCATTTTTACTTAGGGGTTTGATTACTGGCTTGATTGCTCTCTCCCCTTTTGACTCTCCCTTTTCTCCCCCAGGTCACCTCTATCTCCTCCCTGCCCCTTCTCTACTCTACTTAATTCTGTGGATCTCTCTGGGTGTTCTGGCCTGTGGGGAACACTTAAGGAACTGATTACTGACTAGATTGCTCTCTCCGCTTTTGACTCCCCCTCTTCTCCTCCTGATCACCTCTATCTTCCTCCTCCCTCTTCTCTTCTCTGTGTAACTCTATGTAGCTTACCTCAAGGAACAAGAGAAAAATTGAATAAATAACCCAACTTTACACCTAACGCAACTAGAAAAGGAAGAAATGAAGAACCCCAGGGTTAGAAGGAAAGAAATCATAAGACATTAGGGCAGAAATAAATGAAAAAGAAACAAAGGAAACTATAGCAAAAATCAGCACAACTAAAAGCTGGTTCTTTGAGAAGATAAATAATATAGACAAAAACATTAGCCAAACTCATCAAGAAAAAAAGGGAGAAGAATCACATCAACAGAATTATAAATGAAAATGGAGAAATCACAAGAGATAACTCAGAAATACAAAGGCTCGTAAGAGACTACTCTCAGCAACTATATGACAATAAAATGGACAACTTGGAAGAAATAGACAAATTCTTAGAAAAGTATAACCTTCCAAAACTGAACCAGGAAGAAATAGAAAATCTTAATGGACCCATCACAAGAATGGAAATTGAAACTGTAATAAAAAAATCTTCCAACAAACAAAAGCCCAGGATCAGATGGCTTCACAGATGAATTCTGCCAAAAATTTAGAGAAGAGCTAACACCTATCCTACTCAAACTCTTCCAGAAAATTGCAGAGGTAGGTAAACTGCCAAACTCATTCTATGAGGCCACCATCACCCTAAGACCAAAACCAGACAAAGATGCCACAAAAAAAGAAAATTACAGGCCAATGTTACTGATGAACATAGATGCAAAAATCCTCAACAAAATTCTAGCAAACAGAATTCAACAACATATTAAAAAGATCATACATCGCGACCAAGTGGGCTTTACCCCAGGGATGCAAGGATTCTTCAGTATTTGCAAATCAATCAATGTGTTACACCACATTAACAAATTGAAAGATAAAAACCATATGATTATCTCAATAGATGCAGAGAAAGCCTTTGACAAAACTCAACATCCGTTCATGATAAAAACCCTCCAGAAAGCAGAAATAGAAGGAACATACCTCAATATAATAATAGCCATATATGATAAACCCATAGCAAACATTATCCTCAGTGGTGAAAAGTTGAGAACATTTCCCCTAAAGTCAGGAACAAGACAAGTGTGCCCATTCTCATCACTACTATTCAACATAGTTTTGGAAGTATTAGCCACAGCAATCAGAGAAGGAAAAGAAATAAAAGGAATCCAGATTGGAAAAGAAGAAGTAAAACTCACTGTTTGCAGATGACATGATCCTCTACATAGAAAACCCTAAAGACAACACCAGAAAATTACCAGAGGTAATCAGTGAATATAGTAAAGTTGCAGGATATAAAATTAACACACAGAAATCTCTTGCATTCCTATAGACAAACAATGAGAAAACAGAAATTAAGGAAACAATTCCGTTCACCATTGCAATGAAAAGAATAAAATACTTAGGAATAAATCTACCTAAAGAGACAAAAGACCTATATATAGAAAACTATAAAACACTGATAAAAGAAATCAAAGATGACATAAATAGATGGAGAAATACACCATGTTCATGGATTGGAACATTCAATATAGTGAAAATGAGTATACTACCCAAAGCAATCTATAGATTCAGTGCAGTCCCTATCAGGCTACCAGCAGTAGTTTTCAGAGAACTAGAACAAATAATTTCATAATTTGTATGGAAATACAAAAACACCTCGAATAGCCAAAGCACTCTTGAGAAAGAAGACTGGAACTGGAGGAATCAACCTACCTGGCTTCAGACTGTACAGCTACAGTCATTAAGACAGTATGGTACTGGCATAAAGACAGAAGTATATATCAATGGAACAAAATAGAAAGCCCAGAGATAAATCTATGCACCTATAGACACCTTATCTTTGACAAAGGAGGCAGGAATATAGAATAGCTGCTGCTGCCGCCAAGTTGCTTTAGTCATGTCCGACTCTGTGTGACCCCATAGACGGCAGCCCACCAGGCCCCGCCATCCCTGTGATTCTCCAGGCAAAAACACTGCAGTGGGTTACCATTTCCATCTCCAGTGCGTGAAAGTGAAAAGTGAAAGTGAAGTCGCTCAGTCGTGTCCAACTCTTTGCCACCCCATGGACTGTAGCCTACCAGGCTCCGCCATCCATGGGATATTCCGGGCAAGAGTACTAGAGTGGGTTGCATTGCCTTCTCCAATATACAATAGAGAAAAGACAATCTCTTTTAACATGGTGCTGGGAAAACTGGTCAACCACCTGTCAAAGAATGAAACTAGAACACTTTCTAACACCGTACACAAAAATAAACTCAAAATGCATAAAAGATCTAAATGTAAGACCAGAAACTATAAAACTCCTAGAGGAAAACATAGGCACAACACTCTGACTTAAATCATAGCAGGATCCTCTATGACCCACCTCTGAGAGTAATGGAAATAAAAGCAAAAATAAATAAATGGGACCTAATTAAACTTAAAAGCTTTTGCACAACGAAGGGAACTATAAGCAAGGTGAAAAGACAGCCTTCAGAATGGGAGAAAATAATAGCAAATGAAGCAACTGACAAAGATTTAATCTCAAAAATATACAAGCAACTCCTGCAGCTCAATTCCAGAAAAATAAATGACCCAGTCAAAAAATGGGCCAAAGAACTAAACAGACATTTCTCCAAAGAAGACATACAGATGGCTAATAAACACTTGAAAAGATGCTCAACATCACTCATTATCAGAGAAATGCAAATCAAAATGACAACGAGGTACCCTCTCATGCTGGTCAGAATGGCTGCTATCAATAAGTCTACAAACAATAAATGCTGGAGAGGGTGCGGAGAAAAGGGAACCCTCTTATACTGTTGGTGGGAATGCAAACTAGTACAGCCACTATGAAAAACAGTGTGGAGATTTCTTAAAAAACTGGAAATAGAACTGCCATACAACCCAGCAATCCCACTGCTAGGCATACACACTGAGGAAACATGAATTGAAAGAGACACGTGTATCCCAATGTTCATCACAGCACTATATTACAATAGCTAGGACATGGAAGCAACCTAAATGTCCATTGGCAGATGAATGGTTAAGAAAGCTGTGGTACATATACACAATGGACTATTACTCAGCTATTAAAAAGAATGCATTTGAATCAGTTCTAATGAGGTGGATGAAACTGGAGCCTATTATACAGAGTGAATAAGTCAGAAAGAAAAACACCAATACTGTATATATATGAAATTTAGAAAAATGGTAACAATGACCCTATATGTGAGACAGCAAAAGAGACACAGATGTAAAGAACAGACTTTTGGACTCTCTGGGAGAAGGTGAGGGTGGGATGATTTGAGATACTGGCATTGAAACATCTATATTTCCATGCGTGAAATAGATCGCCAGTCCAGGTTTGACACATGAGACAGGGTGCTCAGGGCTGGTGCACTGGGATGACCCTGAGGGATGGGATGGGGAGGGAGGTGGGAGGGGAATTCAGGTTGGGGAACACAGGTACACCCATAGCTGATTCATGTCATTGTATGGTAAAACCCACTACAATATTGTAAAGTAACTAGCCTCCAATTAAAAGAAATAAATTAATAAAAAAGAATTCACTAGTGTTGGGAAAGCCATTCTAGGCAGAGTGTATGACCCATATACAAGCATGGAGATAAGAGCATTTTCCTTTCAGGGAACATCAAATAGCTTGGTAGAGGCTGATCTATGTGATATATGATGAAGAATAATAAGATATGAGGCTGGGACTCCGTCTCCAGGTATGAAAGGCATTGTGCAGAAACCTGGAGGCACCAAGGAGTGTAAACACAAGGCCTCATGTGACTATCCATCTGGCAGTTGGTTGAAGAGATTAGAGAAGGGGGTGTAGACGATAGAGGAATGGAGGAAAAGGGCTCAGAAAGCCTGGTGAAAAGGTCATCTCTTAGCAGTTCTTAGCAATTGCTCAGTCCCGGGGGGGTTGGGGCTTGAACTGAGGAAGTGCCAGTGAAGAGAGTGAGAGTGAGATATGAGGAAAACTCAAGAAGTAGAATGAGTAGAATTTTATGAAAAATTGAATTTGGGGAAAAGAGAGTCATGAATTAAAGATACTGTTCAGGTCTCTGATTTGAATTTACTGATGATGGTGGTATGATTCACTGGGGTAAGAAATAGATTTGCAGAGAACATGGTGAGTTCATGTAAAGTGGGGATGACTCTGAGAGAATCTGATTTGATGTGTGTGGGACATGTCAGCTGGCCCAGTGCCAGATGATCTGGCGTAATAGGAAGTTTTAAGTATGATAGGAAATTTTGGCAGCCTTGTAGCTATCTAATTTATATTCCTAAATTTTTCTTGAGGTCCATTGTTACAGAGATCATGCAAGTTGTTTGTGGTTAGTTGTGACATCACTTGAGTGCCTTTTATATTTTATAAAGATGAGAGGATTTAAAAATATTCCAGCAGCTTCATACAGACTTTGGCACGGTTCCTCTGGAAATGTGTGAAATGAATTGAAAGTGAACATCTTAATCCCAGGGCTTCACTGGTGGCTCAGACAGTAAAGAATCCATCCCCCTGCAATGCGGGAGGCCCGGTTTCGATCCCTGGGTCGAGACGATCCCCTGGAGAAGGAGATGGCAACCCACTTCAGTATTCTTGCCTGGAAAATCCCATGGATGGAGGAGCCTGGCAGGCTACAGTCCACAGGGTCACAGAGTCAGACATGACTGTGCAACTAACAGACACACATTTTAATCCCATATTGATTCTGGCAATGCTGCCATTGCCTTTGGGGAAAGGTTTTGAGAGAGTTTACCATTTGCAAGGCAGGACTGGTATGCTGCAGTCCCACCTTTTCTGACCTGGAGTGTTTTACTTTGCTTAGTCACCTGTCTTCAGACTTAGCTCCAAATCATTTCTGGATCTTTCTTAAGAGTGTGCCGTAGAAGTGTTAAAAGTATTAAAAAGAAATTATGAAAATGTTCAGTGGCAATATCACTGGAATAGGTGAAGGATCTTTTGAAGGATCCACTTTGAAGGTCTTTTGCATATATATTAAAATTGGTATTTAAATTAAGTAAAATTTGCTATCCAAATTTAAAATTTGTAACTATAGTATCAAGCTTTATAATAATTGTTTTAAATATTTTGTGTGCTGCTAAACTTCAGTTTTAGGTAACAAATCCTAGTGCATGTAACTTGTTTTTACTAATCTTTTAAGGATTCAGTTGCTCTGAATCCAATGCTAATTTTAGTCAAAATTGCATACTAATGTTTTAGGAACAACTGGAAACCTCCAGGAGAGAAATGATTGGTCTTCAGGAAAGAGACAGACAATTACAATGCAAGAATAGGAATTTGCATCAGCTACTGAAAAATGAGAAAGATGAGGTGAGTTGTCAGTTGTTGCAGATAAAGTTTACGTGAATTTTTTGTTGTTTGTAATTTGAAGTGACTGTAATGGTCACTTAACTTTATAACAAGAAAGAACCGTTTATTCATCCTGTGTCAGACTGGCATGGCAGACCTCTGTGTATATAGTGTTGCCCAACTGAGAGGTCAGGAACCTTCTTAGCTCCCTCTCCCCTCGGGGTTTATCTGGCTTAGGATGTCAGTGCACAGCTTGTGACATCCAGGGTTCTATACCATCCATCCTGGACTCAACACGCACAGTCACTTTTTGTCAGACACAAGGGTGCTTTAAATGCAGATCTTTTATTCTCTGTCATACCTTTACTTGTATCTTGAATGCTTCTTCCTGAACTTTCTGAAATATTGACATTGTCCATCTAATGAGACAATTACTTGACTAAATGAACACACGAGTTACTGTTTGAAAAAAGCAATTCACATAAAAAATCTCATTTCTAGGCTGAAGACATTATAATTCTAATCTCATTTTTGCTTTATTGATTACTTGGTATTTGGACCTATAGAGCTAATAATGCTTTTGAAATTATCTTTGAATTTATATAAGAAGAAATCACTAGGTTTTTTATTGCTCTGAGGTTTGATTTCTGACCACATGATCACTGTAAAAGCAGAACATTTTCAGTGTTGTATATGTTGCTTTGATGATAATTAGACTTTTAAGGGAACATATTTCTTGAAGAACCTTATAGCGATTTAGACAGGTTTGTTTTGCCATGTTTGATTATGTAGTAGTATATTTAGTAAGTGGGTAATGAAGTATCTTACCTAAACCACAAGGTTATGTGTACTTTTCCTTGAGTTATTTCACGGAAAATTTTGGCTTAATCTGTTGACTATACTTGAAATGGTTTGACTATCGTTCTTCTTTAGTAAGGACTAAGTTAAACGTGATCATCTCTAGCAGAGATAAAGAATGTCTGTATAGAACTTACTTCCCATCCAGGGCTGCCTAAGAAGTTGTAGCAGATACAAACATTGACCAGTAGTGGTTGGCATATAATATGTACTTAGCAAATGTCTGAACCAGATTCTGTCTGCTGTTTGTCTTACTCTAATTTGAGAACTGTTTTTGATCAGAGAAAAACAAACCTGTTTATCTGCTGCCACATGCCACGACTAATTGGGCTTGTCACAGATTGAGAGGGAATAAAATGATTCAAGTCCTGGTAAAAGGAAGTCCTTACAAATGATCTAATTTCAAATGAAGTTTTAATCACATTAATATTTCCATAAGAGTTTGTGGTTTCTAAGTGATCAGAATCTATGTATCTAGGATGAAAGGTGTAGAAGATAATTTAGAGAGTTAGAAGCTCTGGAAATTTCAGAATTGAAAAATAAACATTTTATGTGCTTTATTTAATGATGTTTTAAAGAGTGGTTTTCACTGGTTATAGAGAAGGAAATATAATCCTATAATTTTTAAACTATTCTATGAGGAGCCGAATTGTAGTATGACTTCTCTCTTTTGAATTTGTAAATTTTAACTGAGTTTACCAATCCAAAAGGGACTCATTTAATAGAAAATGCGTTTTTTTTTTTTAGGTGCAGAAATTACAAAATATCATTGCAAGTCGAGCTACTCAATATAATCATGATATGAAGAGAAAAGAGCGTGAATATAACAAACTAAAGGAACGTTTACATCAACTTGTTATGAACAAGAAGGATAAAAAAATTGGTAAAAAGTAGCTGGCTAAGATAAAACAAAGGGAAATAAATTAGTATTACGCTAAGCAATGTAGAGGGATTGAGCTCAGTAATTCATGAAGTGTCATTTTCATTCTTTATACAACTGGTTGTAGATGGTATATATCTATATGAACTAGAAATTGAGACAACTGGTTACTTGAAAAATAGTGATTTTGCTTTGCTACTTTAGTTGCATATAAGAATTGCAGATATTTTTTTTTAACATGACAGATGTAGGATTAATCCACAGAAGAGAGCTAAGCCAGAGGACAGACTAATCTTTCATAGCAAAGAACTGTGATATTAAGATTAGGATCAATTCCTGAGTCTCGAAAGCGTGATTTTTTAGTTAACTTCATAAAATTGTTCATCAGGCCAAATTCATGTCACTTGGAGTTCTTTTCAATTAATTTAGCTGTGCATCTTTGAAGTACAGTTTGACAGTGAAAGTTAAAATTTGCTAAAATATACTTTTTTCTGTTATTCTTTTGAAACTTTAATTTACCACTTACTTCATCTAAGTTTATGCATGCTTTGAGGTAAATAGTGTAGATTAAAAAATAGAACTGCACTACTCAGCCATAAAAAGAATGCCATTTGCAGCAACATGGATACAAAAGATTATCATTCTAAGTGAAGTAAGTCAGAAAGAGGAAGACAAATACCATATGATATCACTTATATGTGGAATCTAAAATATGGGATAAATGAACCTATCTGTAAAACAGAAACAGGCTCACAGACATAGAAAACAGACTTCTGGTTGCCAGGGGGAAGGGTGGGAAGGAGAGGGATGGAGTGGAAGTGTGGGGTTACTAGATGCAAACTATTTAGAATGAGTAAACAAGAAGATCCTACTTATAGCACAGGGAACTGTATGCAGTCTCCTGGGGTAAACCACAGTGGGAAAGAATATAAAAAAGAACGTATATGTATGTGTAACTGAGTCACTTAGCTATACAGCAGAAATTAGCACAGCATTGTAAATAAACTATGCTTCAGAAAAATAGAACTACGGAGACACAAAAGTAGAGCTACACAGATAAAGTTATGCAGGCCTGCCAAGATTCAGGGTACAGGAAATGTGTGCATTGATTTATTGAAGAGTGGTTTCCAAGTGGACTGTACACCGTCACCTAACCCACATTATCTGTTATTCTGAACTTGGACTCGCACACGACAGCTGAGGAGCAGATGTCTCCGGCCGTCACGCGGTGGCCAGGCCTGTTAGCAGCGAGCGGCTCAGCGTGGACTGGGTCTCTCTCATGCGGTATAGGAGCACTGTTACAGTCATTTGAACATTTCAGTTTAAGATTAATTGAAAAATGAAAGTAATAAGTAGCAATTAATACAAGGTTAGAAACCTACATATTCTGAGATGATAAATCTTAAACTCAATTTGAACACTTATTGCTTTTTAAGATTGGTTAACCTCTTATTCATTCATGAGAGAAATAACAAAGAGCAGGATGAAATACTAGAAGTATAAAATGTAACACTTAGAAAAGTTTATTAAGTATTTAACTCTGTAGCAGAGCCATTTTATTATGGGTATCTAGTTCTTTTCCTGTTCCAAACCCAACTGGAAGTGACCATTCTGTAATGATTTTTTAATCAGCTTTAAAATTACAATACTTATTCTCATCTCATTCCTTTTTATGTCAACTGCTTTCATCTCCACTTGGGGCAGAAGACACATTAATACTGTTAGGAACCTTGACTCCTTTGATGACGATGTCAGTGGTGGTCAAGATACAGGGCATGGCAGACCTTTTCTGTCGAGGTCCCCATAATCAATATTTTGATGTTTGTGGGTTCTATGGTCTTTTGTCACTCTGCCCTTATAGTGCAAAAGTAGCTATAGAAGATATATAAACAAATGGTGAGGCTATGTTCTAATAAAAATTTAATTAAATCAGGCAGTTGCCTACAGGCCATAGTGTGTCAACCCTGATGATAAAATTTAATAATGATAATTAAATTAACACTTAGTAAGTACTTACTATGTTAAGTACTTTAACGTTTCTTTCAGTCTTCACAACAGCTCTTAGATGCTTTCATTATTACTACCCCATTGATGAAGAAACAGGCTTAGCAGTTAAGTAACTTGCCAAGATGTTTATGAGTGATGGAATTGAAACTTAAAATCTGGGCTGTTTGAGCCCAAATCCTAATCTGTATACCAGGTTAACTTATGTCCCTCATACATATAGAGTGTGAGGGTTTTAAACACTTAAACATGTAATGTAAGAATTGGTTTTGTTCTTTGTGTTCATGTTTGTAGCTATGGAAGTTTTAAATTACGTGGGGAGAGCTGATGGGAAAAGAGGCTCCTGGAGGACGGGTAAAACTGAAGCCAGGTAAAGCACGATTAAAACTGACACATTTCACCAGACTTCCCTTTCTCTACTGCATTTTCATACTGACAGTTTCTTTCTCAGGAACGAAGATGAAATGTATAAAATTCTCTTGAATGATTATGAATATCGTCAGAAACAAATCCTAATGGAAAATGCTGAACTTAAGAAGGTTCTTCAGCAAATGAAAAAGGAAATGATTTCTCTTCTTTCTCCCCAAAAGCAGAAACCTAGAGAAAGAGCAGATGATAGTACAGGAACTGTAAGTGGCTCTTTACTCTCTTAATACAGTCTTCAGATTGTTCATTAGAACCAGTAAAACAGTAGATAGGTCACTGTTGATATTTTGGACTGCTGTGCTACCCCCAGTCACTCTGACAACCCCAAAAAATGTCTCTAAGTTTCCTGACATGCTGTGGGAAATGATGGAAATGATTTTCTGGGGACTCAATCTGTGCCATGCACCCTGAAAAGCACTTTATAAGCATTGTCTTACTTATGTCTTACAATAATTTGATGGCTTTGGTACTGTAATTGTCCCTGTTTTTATAGGTGAGGAAACTGAGGCACAAAAGCCAGTTCAGTGTCAACATATGACAAAATTAGAATTTGAATCCAAGGCTGTCTCACTCCACAACTCCTGCTTTTAAGCATTGTGCCAAATGTCCTTTAAGTAGCTTCAGTTTTCAGTAACTTCAGCAGGCTCTACTTCTCAGAGAGTGAAACTCTTAGTAACTTTGGGAACCAAATGATCACTTGGTCCATACATTTATTGAATGTCCATTATGTGCTCTAATCCCTGGAAAGAAAAAGCTAAGAAGATTTTGACTGTTTGCTTTGTCTTAGTTCAGGCTGCTAAGGCAAAGTCCCATAGACTGGTTGGCCTATAAACAACAAAACGTTTTCTCACAGTTCTGGAGGCTGGAAATGTAAAATCTGGATGCCAGCAGAGTGGGTGTCTGTGAGGGCCCTTTTCCTGGTTGGATTGCTAACTTTTGTCCTTATCTGGTGGGAAGAGGCGAGAGAACTCATGGGGACCCCATTTATGAAGGCTCCACCTTCTTGATCTAATAACTTACTTAAGGTCACCCACCTGTTAATGCTGTGAGGTTAGGATTTCAACATATGAGTTTTGAGAGAACACAAGCATTCAGACCATTGCATCCTGCAAGAAGCTCTTTCTGAGAGAGAGAGGTGTATAGAGAAGTGATTATTATACACATTAACAGGTACATAGGGTGGTACAGTGTATAAAACAAAACAACTATGGAAGGCATCACAGAGAAAGTCATGTTTGAATTAGCCCTTAGTAGGTATTTTTGAGATAGAAAGCGTAGGGAAATAATTTGATAAGGGCCTAATGTGTAGAGGTCTGAAAAAACAAGTCACATATTGGTGAAAAGTTTTTAAACTTAGTTCTTTACATAGAACTTTGAATTTAGGCAAGTTCACATTAGTAACTAAAATGTGAAAATGATGATTTTGGTGGAAAGTGCTAATTACCAGTAAGTCACCAGACGTGTTTTTTAACATGCGCTGAGCCTTGCTGAGTTGCTTCAGTTGTGTCCACTCTTTGCGATCCCATGGACTGTAGCTCCCCAGGCTCCTCTGTCCATGGAGTTCTCTAGGCAAGAATACTAAAGTGGGTTGCTATGCTTTCCTCCAGGGGCTCTTCCTGACCCAGGGATCGAACCCATGTCTCTTAGGTTTCCTGCATTGGCAGGCGGGTTCGTTACCACTAGCACCACCTGGGAAGCCCCTTTTTAACCTGTATCTGAGGATTACTTTGTAGTATCAAAAATCAGTCCTACTGATAAGCTCATTTTCTACCTTTTTTTTTCTTCTTTAAAGAACCTTAATGTTTTTTTAGACTCTCCAATTTGAGATCTGCTTGATGTTGACATCTTATATTCCCTCAATTAACCTTTTCTCTGAAAGGTTTTCCATCACTTTGGGTCAGTTCATAACTCACTAACACTTTGCCAGGGTTGGCATCGTTTCTATAACTCCTCTAGTTATTCAGTTTTGGGCCCAGCCTTTCCTCGCCTCTCAAACCAACTTCTAGTCAGCAAAAGTAGGTGGTAAGTGAAGGAGATCTTTCTGAAATGATAGTAGTGTTGTTACTGTTCTGTCGCTCAGTCGTGTCCGACTCTTTGTGACCCCGTGGACTGCAGCATACAGGGCTTCCCTGTCCTTCACCATCTCTCAGAGCTTGCTCAAACTCAGGTCTGTCAAGTCGGTGATGCCATCCAACCATCTCATCCTCTGTCTTCCCCTTCTCGTCTTGCCCTCAATCTTTCCCAGCATCAGGATCTTTTCTAATGAGTCAGTTCTTCCTATCAGGTGGCCAAAGCATTGGAGCTTCAGTTTCAGCATCAGTCCTTCCAGTGAATATTCAGGATTGATTTTCTTTAGGATTGACTGGTTTGATCTCCTTGTACTTCAAGGGACTCTCAAGAATCTTCTCAAAGAGCAGTTCAAAAGCATCAATTCTTTGTCATTCGGCCTCCTTTATGGTCCAACTCTCACATTCATACATGACTACCAGACCATGGCTTTGACTGGACAGACCTTTGTCGGCAAAGTAATGTCTCTGCTTTTTAATGCGCTGTCTAGGTTTGCCATTGCTTTTCTTCCAAGGAGCAAGTATCTTTTAAATTAAATTTATTTAAAAATTAAATTTAATACAAATGATAATATCCTGTATAGTTTTTCATAATTCAAATGCTGAAGTTTGGAGAAACAATAATCTCTTAAGTGTATTTCTTATTTTTAGAAGATCTTTCTCTAGGTCCACTTTCTCCTAAAAGTAATTCAGCCATTCCTTACTTGTAAGGAAAGATTTTGGCTCATTAGTAAAACATAACTTTGGAATGCCTAGTTAGCATCCAAGTTTTCATTTATTATTTTGCTGACTTAATTGTAGCCAAAATATATACCCAAAATTCAAGTTAAGTGTGGTGATTTTTTTTTTTTTGCTAAGTGTGTTTTTAATTTTCATTTAATGGTTTTACACTCAATCTGGCAATTGTTAATGTGTGGCAATTATTAATTTTAATAATGAATTTGTAGTGTTCTGGTATTTCTTGAAATGGTGTAGCTCCTTGGAAAAATTGTCAGCTAGCTCCAGAGTGTTGATTGGCAAGAACCAGAGTCACAGTGAGCCATACCCAGGGCTTTCCCTCATCTGTGCCCCCTGGGAGACCCTGACCTCTGTCAGTCCATTGCTGACCTCAGATATTGATACAGTTCTTCAGACTTCATCACTACCTCACTTCTGCCATCTCTGCATGTGGGAACAGTCTAACCAGCCCTTCTTTGTTTTTATCTTCTCTTTTCTTCTTTTTTCCTCCAGCAAGATATTTATTGTTCAAATTAGTTAAGTATATATATCTACTTTCCTGAATGTTAATAACAAATTAGGACCATTTTATGTAGATACAGGTTATTATGACATGTATACATTTAGTATTGCTTCCCTGTGTTCTTTCTCCTGCTTTGATTCTATTTGATCATATTAGTAAAGGTTGCTACAGTTTCCAGTGATTTAATGTCCTGGTAGAATACAGAGAAAAATATTTCCAATTTCATTTTAAAAATTATTTGAGAAAAATAGGATTAATAGTTGCTTTTACTTTGGAGATTTTTTCACAGTTTCAGTTGTCTGAACAGCCAAAATTGGAAGCAGGTTGGATTAGAGCTGCGTGACATCGGGATAGTTAGTCTACTTCTCTAAGCCTCAGTTTCCTCACATGTGAACATGATTTGAGGACCAATGGACATGTGAAAGCACCTCACACAACATGAGACAGGCTGTGAATAACTCTTCCTCACACAGCTCCATGCCTTTGTCACTAACTGTATTTGGCTTCAGACTCAGGTTTAAAGAGACCTGAACTGGGGAGTTTCTATCTCCAGTATTAATTATTTTTTCTCAAGACATTTATGTTAAGAACTAGGTCATTCATGTTTCACATACAACATAGAAATTTTTTTGATACATGTCTCTGACCATCAGTCTGATGATTTTTGTCTAAGTGTCTAAAGTCATTTTTAAGATACTGGTCTTTCCCTCTCATCTCTGGCTACTTGTAGGTTATCTCTGATGTTGAAGAGGATGCTGGGGAACTGAGTAGAGAGAGTATATGGGACCTTTCATGTGAGACTGTGAGAGAGCAGCTTACCAACAGCATCAGGAAACAGTGGAGAATTTTGAAAAGTCACGTAGAAAAACTTGATAACCAAGGTGAGTACCACCTGAATGCAGATGGAGGATGTTACGGGCTCAGACGGAAGTCCTTAGCTCAGCCTGGCAATTTGAAAAGCAAAATTCTGCCTAAAAATACGCTTTGCTCTCAGAATCTCTCAAAAAAGGACATATTATGTCCATCCATTCTGAGTGCAGAAGACAGCTGAAAAAAGTAAACTGAGTCTCTTACTATATCTTGGCAATCAGGAAATATTATCATAATAATGTATAAATATAAGCCCTTTTCTTATTATTCCTAGATACTTGCATATTCATAGGTTGCTAATAATTCATTTTTTAATTATTTTCAAGATAATAGACATTTGATGCAAAATATCAGGAAGTATATAAGGTATTGGGTTGGCCAAAAAGTTCATTCAGGTTTGTCCATAAGATCTTATGGAAAAATCCAAATAAACTTTTTGGCTAACCCAAGAGAATAGTCAGGTCTCTGTTCCCTATGTGTAACACTTAACAGCTTTGTGCATACCTTTCTAGACCTTTCTGCATTTGCAAAATACTTATTTTAAATGTCTACAAACCATAAATTGAATATTACATGTTTTTTTCTACACTGTTCTTTTTTCACTCAACAATATATTATTTTTAGATAACTGCTTCCTGTCATTATAGATACATAGTAGGTTTATGTTGATGAGTATACCCTTAATGTTTTATATTTGTTCAAGTTTGCATGCTTTTAAATCAAGAAAATTAAGACATCTGTTAGGTAAATGCAGTCTACTTAAAGAAAATTTATTCTAAAGGGTCAGAAATGACAGTTTCAATGCTAATTATCTTAAAAAGTGAAGTCAGAACAATTAGAGTATCAAAATTAATTTACATGAGATTTTGTTGATTTCAGTCATCACTATTAGTAAATAGGAAGTATTTTTGGACCTGATATTTGTCAAATTTAATAACAGAGCAAGATTTGTAATCCTGCACTGATCTTTGAGGAAGTGTCAAAAGAGTATAGTTTATGAATTTTAATTTTTCTGGGAATGTAGGTTAACATTTCCAATTAGGACATCATCTTGAATAAATACAAATTACAAGTTAAATGTTGGCAATAGAACTTTGTAAGTAAGGATATCATTTAGTCCAGAAATAGCATGAATTTATAGTTACCATGAACTCATTATAGCTGCTTACTTTTAAAATTTTTTTAGTGTAAAAGTAATATACCTTTTATTCTATTTTATTATAGCTAGTGGAGTTTTTAAAGGACAAAGGAAATAACTACCTTTTAGAAAACCTCTGAGATTCCAGAAAGGGAAAACCTTTCTGATTTTTAAATTTATTTCTTGATTTTTAAGTATATGTCCCCAAATGCCATAAACTAAAATGGAGACTGTAAGGTTTATGTCAAATTATTGGTTTTGTGTTAGTTTCAAAGGTACACTTAGAAGGTTTTAACGATGAAGATGTAATCTCACGACAAGACCATGAACAAGAAACTGAAAAACTTGAGTTAGAAATTCAGCAGTGTAAAGAGATGATTAAAACTCAGCAGCAACTTTTGCAGGTAAATGCAAGCACCTTTTAAAGCTCTTCTCCCCTGTGAAGGGTCAGAATTTTATTGAATCGTACTAGATTTTTACTCCTTTATTTCGTAAGATATGTAGCCCTTGATGTTTTACAGTCTAAGTTCTCTGCTTGCTAGCAGGTAGACCACAAAGCATCATTAGCTGATGCTTTGCCTTTTAGAGTAGAAGCATTTGGGAAATGAGGCTCCTCATTTCCACTGACTTTCTGATTCTTTATCATCTCTCTCCTTCCCCTGAAGTTTGGCCTGCTTTTTTCCCCTGCTTTCATTTCATCTTGTTGGAGTGTTGCAGGGACCCTCTGGAACTTACTATGTTTTAAAATTTAATAGCAGCAGCTCGCTACTGCATGTGATGATGACACCACTTCACTGCTACGAGACTGTTACTTGTTGGAAGAAAAGGAACGCCTCAAAGAAGAATGGTCCCTATTTAAAGAGCAGAAAAAGAATTTCGAGAAGGAAAGACGAAGCTTTACAGAAGCAGCTATTCGCCTAGGATTGGAGGTATTTTAAGCAATTGGCCTTCCTTGTAGAATGTTTGAAGGTCCTGGAGAAGCCTCACTATAGAATGCATTGAGGTTCTTATTTTTTTGTTTCTTTGCTGTACATTTCCTCAAGTATTTTACCAGTGATTTCACAAAATAGCTTGAAATGGAAGCTATAATAGAGGTATATCATTTTGCCTTCAGGTTTGGGAATTGAAAAAAATTTTAATATTGAAAAAACTAACCATTTGTCCTGCCTTTTGGGTAGCTTTCTACTGTTAAGAGTTTAGCTTCACCGAAGAGACTTCTTTTGGGCATCTGTCATCTCAATGTAGATGTAAAATCAGGAGAGAGTTTAACCGAGAGAGTGTCTTGGATTTTTTTTTTTTAAGGGAAAGGAGAGTACAGTATACATGAAAGTCTCTCTCGCCAGCCATTGCCTTACCCAGGGATGAACTGTGTGTGTGTGCACTTCAGCAGCTCGCTTTTTTATTTAGTAGTGTATTACATACATTATATCCCTTTCAAAAATTAGAGAAGTAATGTCTGGACATGATTTAAAAAAAAAACTCAAAAAAAAACCCCAAAAAAACTCATTCCAAAAAGCTACAAGGTGTGAAAGTACCCTTCATTCTTACAATTTCATTCCTTAGAGGTACCACTATTGAAGGTTTATGATTCTTCTGGGAAAAACTATTTTAACTTGAATAAAATTCAGCCTTTTTTCCTACAGTCAGCCTGTTGATTCCCCACTACGAAACACAAGGAGTTTAGTACCCTTACCATACCTCTCATCTACAGTGTTTCTCATATACATATGATTTCTTCATAATATTTTTTACTTTTTTAAGCTAATTTTTAAAGAACTGTTTCTCCTGGTTGATTTTTTTACTCTAAGTAAGTTTGTTTAATGCTTCCATTTCATGTTTGCTCAATGTTAGACAGTATAGGTTTATCCCTGAAGTGAAAGATGAGGGCATCCTTGTAGTTATCCTTGTTGCACTGCTCTTACCCCTTACCCAGTTTTTGTTAGTGATACTATTTTTCACTGTTAAGTGTTATCACATTTATTTTCTGACTTTTAATACAAATTCAAGTGTAAGTACTTTGTCCAACATTGAGATTTAAGAATTGAAAACGAGAAAGAACACTGATAACGTTGTGATTATATAAATATTATTCATTCTATAACCAAGTAATATGTTTGGACACTTCTATGTAATATTCTTTGTTGTTAAGACTGTCACACAGAAGGGAATCTGTAGTAAATTCTTTGACTTTTTTTGGTGTGCTTTCTTTGTGATTTCTGAATCAGATTCAACTTCTATCTCATATTCTCTTTCTTGGGTTCCTTTTTCAATCTGTTGTATTACCTTCTTGAGTAATTTTTTCATAAGTGTGTGTGAGTGAAAAATATTCTGAATTCTGGACTATCCAAAAATATATTCATACTTGATTGGTTTGCCTGGATATAGAATTTAGTTTTCGAACTTTTCCTTTCAAAACTTTGAGTTGTTCTAATTCTTCCATTGTTTTATTTTGCTCATGAGCAGCCTGGTTATAATATACCCTGCGCTGATTTTAGACAGCTGTGGTGTGTTTTTCCCTCTCTGGAAGCTTTTGGAATTTTATGTTCTTAAGCTAAGAGTTCTGAAATTTTACCAGGGTAGGTCTGGTTAGCTCCTTTTAACCTGAAGATGCTATATTTCTTCAGTTTAGGGATATTTTCTTCAATTCTATATTTTTTCCTTCTCTGACTTCTCTTGCATTCTGGAACTTCTGCTAGACAAATATTTGGCCTTCTGACTACATCTGTAGATTGACTTTATGTTCCGAATTTGGGAATATTTTCTCTTTTATCTTGTGCGTCACCAACCTGGTGACGTCAGCAAGGTCAGTTTGATTTTTCACTTCATCCACTGATTTTTTACTTCACAATTTATCTTTTAAGTTTTATAGTGTATTTTTTGTTTTGTGTCTAGCATTATATTTTACAGATGTTTGTAAATCTGTCTGATAATTTGTGTTATCTTAAAAAAACTTGCCTTGAACTTTACCCATGGCCAGTTCTCTTTATTTTTCCTGGCATTTTTCTTTTATGCTATTACTTTTCTTCAAATGTCTGGTGATCTGTGATTTTGTATTAATGTTTATGAATGAAAGACTGTATGTTATCTTAAGAGGCTGACATGGCCTTTCTCCTTAATTATGAAATTCTGTGTTATCTATAGCTATTACCTTCTCAGGAAACAGTTTGTGCCAGCATTTTCTCCTGTCTTATGGGATCACCTCTGTTTCTGAGCTCATATCCCTCACCTCTCTCCATGCCACTCCAAGAGATGCTTTTGCATACCACTCCCCATTCTCTGCTTGAGCATCTGCCTGCCTCAGTTCACTGAGTACAGAGGTGGGAAACAGAGACCTGAGAGGTGAGGGAGAATTTAGGATCCATCACCTATTTGGAAGGGGGAGTTTGACATGCGCCCTCTTGTGGTCAAGTGATGATGGCTGCGAGGCGCTGGGTCTGGCTTGAGGAAGAGAAGGCTTGAGGTGCTCAAGCTCAAGGCTTGAGGTGCTCAATGAAGCCTTTTTTTTCCCCAAGTGATTAGTTTACAATGGGGTATTTTTCTGTTGTTTGTAATCTTATATTTACCATGTTTTGTATGTTCAAAAGTTATGCTGATATTCTATATGTTTAAAGTTATGCTAATGTGCCTATTTTTCTGTGTTATATTTTTGAATTTATTCAGAATTGATGTGAAAACAGTAATTGACTTGTTAGGAGAAACAGGTGAATTTTTATTTTTAACAGCTTTCTTAAATGAAATTTAATTTTAGTTTTCTAGGGTTAATTCCTTTGACTTAATATATAGAGATAGTCAGAGAGCAAACACAAATACCTAGAGAAATTGTGTGAAATGGCAAATGTGTGTGTGAATATTGAAATATTGATCAGTATTTCTTTGGTTTGCTTGTTACGGTAGAGAAAGGCATTTGAAGAAGAAAGAGCCAGTTGGTTAAAGCAACAGTTTTTAAATATGACTACCTTTGACCACCAGAACTCAGAAAATGTGAAACTTTTCAGTGCCTTCTCAGGAAGTGAGTACTTCATAAGCTTTTTAATCTGAAAATACATGTAAATAAAGTACTGTAGATTATTAATATATAACTTTAGCAATTACCAGTAAGAACTCTCTAATTGGAATAAAAGTCAACTTTGATATTTTAATTTACTGTAACCAAAATAGAAATGATAGGAGGATTTTGCATACCCAAAACAACTTTTGTGAGTGTAATGTCAAGTTTTGAAAATTCACAATGTAGAAATATTTTTTAAACTAGATCCTCCTAAATGTTTGTGGACTGACCATAGCAAAGATCCCCAGATTAGCTAGACTACACTCATATGTACAGAAGATACTCAGATTAATTTGTTCTCACCCCTCCCTTAGAGCTGCAAATGAACCTAGAATAGGATCCTAGTTTATTACCTTCACTGTATTTATTAGTAATGCTTCCTCATATGTACTGCCTTTTTTTCTTCCTTCTTTTTTTTTTTTTAAAACAGGTTCTGATCGGGACACCCCTACATTACACTCGAGGTCACGGCAAAAGAAGCCTCACGGTGTGCCTAGTGGGTCTCCAGTTTGCACGTCTAAACTGACTAAGTCTCTTCCTGCTTCTCCTTCTACTTCAGACTTTTGCCAGACACGTTCTTGTGCATCTGAACATAGGTACTGGCCTGTAGGTGATCTCCTCCCACACTTGTTACAGTGCTAGAGAGGCGTTGTGAAGGGAGAGTTGGCCTGTCTAGGATGAGCAATAGTAAAGGCTCTGAAGAGGAATTGAGTAGATTGACTCATTCATTGTACACGTATTTATTGGGTATCCATTACATAGAGGTGCCTATTAGTGAGGGGAATACAGTAGTGAACAAGGTAGCTCTGGTCCCTGTCTTCTGGGAGCTGACTCATATATATGTGTGATTCTTTTTATTTCACGGGTAAAATACAACTTAAAGTACAATCTTATTTCAGGAGTTACTTAATATTTTAATTGTATTGAATAGAAGGATATTGCATTGATAGTTTCTGTAGAGTACCTCTTTAAGCATCTCATGTGGTATGCCCTTGTTATGGACTTGGAAGGACAAAGATCTGAGAAAAGCTACCTTCCCTTGGCTGGTGATGAGGATCTGTATCCAAGGGTGACAGGACAGGCAGAGTGGCTCCACACCCCCCAGCAAAGCCCGATAACTGCTTTTAACTGCTACATTTCAGTATTTTCCTTGGTCTTAAGCTAAGTTTGTAAAAAACACAGTATCTGCAAAGTACAGTAAGTTGAAATGCAATAAAATGAAGTATGCTTATAATTTATAATGCATTCTGTATCTAGAAGAGAACGTAGCCTAGTTGCCTCAATTATATTTAACATTTTTACTTTTTTACATAATTGTTTTTAGCTAGAACTCCTTGAAGACACTGTGTTTAATAAAAAGGCCAACATTTAGTACCTACGTTAAGGGTACTGTGTGAGATTCAGTGCCAGTATATGTAAAACACTTAAAATAGTACTTGGTCCTTTGTAAGTGGTTGGATGACATCACCGACTCGATCGACATGGGTTTGGGTAGACTCCGGGAGTTGGTGATGGACAGGGAGCCCTGGCGTGCTGCGATTCATGGGGTCGCAAAGAGTCTGACACAACTGAGCGACTGAACTGAAACCTTCAGTAGCAGCATATAAAAATATATGTAAACATAAATGGGTTATAAAAATGCTTTTCTGTTATTTGTATTCCAAGAGCTACACTGAACAGTATCAGTGGCATAGAAACAGAATTTTGGAGCTTAAGAAAATTTCATTAAGCTATTCCCAGTTGCTGGCCTCTGAGGATTAAATAAGATTCATGTGACTAGTTATCAGGCAAGAAGCTGTGCAGCTTGACATCGGCCTTGAAATTTTTAATTATTTGGTGTATTTGTATTCCTGCTCCTAAAGCACTTTGTAATAAGATTATGGCAAAATAATTAGGAGTATTTATGCCTAATTTCTATAGCAGCATCTTCATTCCTCCTTCACTGTAGAGTGGAATTTTATATATCAGCTGTACCTGCATTCCAGGCAAAGTAACTCACATACTAAGTTATGTAGGAAACTTAGTTCACCATTGATCTCATCTCATCTGAGATGGCAGGGATTCTGAATCTGATTTATAAGCAAGTGCCTTTCTTTTTTAAGCACATAAGTATAAAATTGTCAATGTTTTTGGTTCAGAGTTTTAGAATTAAAGCAACTTAATTTTTTTAAGGACTTCCACATTATAAGGTTGAGTTATTAACCAAAGTCACACCAAAAAATGAATATTTAGGAAAAGTAAGTTTTATGGAGAAAATTAAGCTATTCAGTTGATAAAAATGTATTGTTCATTGACTCAGCCCCATGATTTGTAAGTAATCATTTAACTAAATTTCCTTGTTTTGAGGCTGGTTACAGAGCATACCTCAGACAGTATCTCTGAAGCCAGGGGGCTGTATCAGTGTTCAGACACTTAAATTGTTGTTGTCTGACACTTAAAGTTAATTAAGCATCATCACACATGCTTAGTGTGTGTTAACTTATTTAGTTTCCACCCCAAGCCTATGAGTTATGGGTTCTTTTATTATTTCCACTTTACAGCTGAAGAACAGCAGGGTTTAACTTGCCAGAAATGATGTACTAAGTGGTCCAGCTGGGATGTGAACCTAAACCATCTGTTCAGGGTCTGGACTCTTAACTACTTTGTAGGCACCCATTAAATATCTGCATGGCTGAATGGATGGAAGACGAAAGCATGCATGAACAAATCGATGAGTGAAGAAAGAAAGCATAAAAAGACTAGAACATTGTGGTATGGGAGACATTAGCTTTCAAAACTCACATGTTATCTATCTACCTTAGGCTCTGGTTGGGTAGCAACCTTCAGAGTAGACTGAACAGATAAATAAATAGGTGGATAGATCAAAGGGATAAATTAGACCATGTTAAAGCACTTGTATGTTCTTGACCAGTGTGTCCTCAAAAATTTTTATTTAGCATGGGGCAAGGGAGAAATCAGATTTTAGACATTCAGGCACATCTAAGGTATGAAGGGAGGAGGAAATGATGATTAAGACCTGCCTTTCTTTCCCCAGCAGTTCAATCAATGTACTGAATATCACCCCTGAAGAAACTAAGCCAAATCAGGTTGGAAGAGAATGTACAAATCAGAAGTGGAGCATGTCGTCAAGGCCTGGGTCACAGGAAGGTTGCTATAGTGGATGCTCCTCGACCTACACAAATTCTCATGTAGAGAAGGATGACTTACCTTAGATATATGAACAGGGAGTTTTTTTTTTTTTTTCATTAACATGGTCATCAGATTTCACATCTGAGTTGAAACAGGGCATGTTATAAAGTCAGTGATCTCTTAATAATTTAAGATCGTCTGTGTTGTTTGTTTGGACTTCCCTGTTCCTCCCCCAAAGAGCTAAAATGTTAAATCTATTTAAAAGGATATAAAAACTTTGGATATGTATTTTTAGTAACAGAAGCATCTGGTTCTGTGAATAAAGGAATGTATACACATTTGGGTGGAAACAAAGCACTAGAATGAGTTTCCTATTATAGGTATTAAAAATAGCACTTTTAGGAAACTGATTATTGTAAATGTTTAATTTTGTCTCATACATAGTTGGCATTGGAAGTTTAGCCTTTCCTTGAATGTATACTGTAGATTTTTAACAAAGCAAGTTCTATATTTATTATGTTTAATGTGATTTGAAATTCCCTCTTTCATATGTTTTAAATAAAGTGAAGTTTATGTATGTTTTGTACATAGATATACATGATTATGTTGAGGCTTTAAGATTTAAAGATTTTACACATCCATAATTATAGTATTTCATGCCAATAAATTTTTATTAGTGATATTCTGTTACAGATATATGAAAGCCATTGCCACATTATGTTTAGGGATTTTTTGAACCCATCTGAGCAATAAATACTCAAAAGCTATTCCATGAAGCCAAGTTCTTTAGATAATTAACATTACTAACATTCCATTTTTGAGATTTCTACAGCATTGGATTTTTTTAATATGAAGGATATTATAATTTTTCAAAGGACTGTTGATTTTAGGGTAGTAGAGGTAAGATGACAAGAGTACCTTTGGATAAAACAGTTTAAGAGTATTGGCTTAGGATACTTGCGTGTTAGAAGATACTGATATTTAGGGTGTTTGGATGCTGATATTTTCTTTACCAGATGGGTACCCTACTGTAATGCCTGTACCAGCAAAGGCTTTGTATAGTTGCCAGTAATTCTTTAATAATTTTTCAATGAGATATTTAGTAATAAGGAAATCTGACAACATAAATGATCAGATTTTATAGTCCAGATACTATGATACCCTGGACAGACTTGTTTTATTTTCAGGACTAATTGCATGTTTCTTCATGGTTGTTGTTGTTGTTATTATTTATAGTAAGAATAATGTAAGTGTGGGCTCAAGCCCTTTCCAGGATTTTCATCAGAAAGCTTTAAGTACCCTTATTTATCTCTGCATGTAGAAACCTACACATATCCAGTCCTTGCTGCAGGTATTGTAGTTGAGGCCCATCTGCCTTCCCATTTTCTAGCAGTTCTAACCATTTATATTCACTCACCTGGTTGTGGCTGTCCCATTAAAATTTGTCATGTTAAATAGTACTTTTGTCACCCACTCACTGTATAGAAAACTTTTTCAGGGTTAGTAGCATATCATTGAGTATTTTATAAGACATTAGTGAAAGTACCACAGTTACAGTCTCAAAAAGCTGGCTCTTGAGCAAAAGCAAATTAGTCCCTCACTACATTCAGCTTGGTGCATGCCCTTTCTTTACCATTTAAAATATTAGAAATTATGCAGAATTTCAGAAATAGTACCATATTCCAAAGGAAGAAACAGCTAGTGGTATAATTCTTTGGCTACTCGCAAAGAGTCGGACACAACTGAGCAACTGAACTGAATTGAACTGAGCAATAATGATATCAAAGAAAAGCAGTCAAATTTTCTAAATAGTGATATATTTGTCAAGAATTGGATTTTTTTTTTTTTTTCAGGGGTTTCCATGATGTACTTGGCTAGAAACTCGTTCTAATTTTTAAAGTAGATCTTATTTTAGGGAATGTTGCATTCCATGGTGATGGATTTCTACAAAGCAGCATGTTTTTTCTTTCCATTTTGAAGCTGGTTGAATTCTCTTATTGAAAAGAAAAATTCCCTTGAGACTTACTTTGAAATCTCAGGTGTGAAAGGAACAATCAAATGAAAGCCAGGGTCATCATACTTCTGATATGTGCATAGATCTGCCGGAAGTCGTGTGTTTTACTTAACAGCGTCAGTTTGCTTTACGTTCTAGCTCCAACAATGGTTCCTAGTTACGCAAAGCTTCCCAGAATGTTAAAAAGGCTTCCATGCTGGATAACTCCTGATTCCACGCATAAAACTACTAGATTTTGTTTCCCTTCCTTCTGTAGGTATTTGCAGTGTACGGGTAGTTCAGCCATGTGGCAGTCTTGCATTTAGCCATGATGGTGCATGAGAGTACCATGTTCACTTTTGCTTGAAAGTCCTCCTGACCATCTTAAATGTCTTCTTGTTTATTAGGATGCAAATCTGAAATACTTTGTGCCTTATTTGTTTTTACCTAGCATACCCATTTTGAATTTTCAAAGCATAAAAGTGGCAAAGGAAATAGAGAAAAATTTTATTTCCTACTCTTAAATTTTTGTATCTTCAGTATATGATGAGAAACTTAATAGAAGAATAATCCTACCAGGAAATTAAGGTAAAAATTAAACTTAATAAATAGGTATTTTCTTATAGAAGCAATGCATTAAATGTTTAGATTCACAGACCAGTCCACAGCAAAATGTTTCCTTCATAGTATAATTAAAATACTATCATTACTTAAAAGTTCCATTTTTCCTACCTTTGCTGACCAGGCTTGTTCATAGGCTTGTGATGTAACAGGTTTTCTGGGAAAACATATTTCACGGTGCATGGTGAGAAGGAAAGCACCCTGGAATCCAGTCTTGACCCACCCTGATGGAGTTTGAAAACACCTGGGATGCAGGGGGAGGTTTTGCAGACTGTGAGCTAGCAAGCCCCTGTGTGAGTCCCCGTTCTAAAAGTCTTAAAATGCCTTGTTGCCTGATGCAAATCATGTTCTTATTTCTAGATTGTATTTAAAATATACGTGAGTCATGGAAGTCTAGTAAATATATTTTTTCCCTGTGTTTATCCTTAATTTTAAAAAGTCTTTTCATAAACAAATAAAGTACCTGCTGTGTCAGGCCTTATTAATACCTTCTAGTCAGTTACTAGGGAGAGAAAGACAACTAATGCTTTCTGCCACTGAGAATCTCTGGGTTGAGTGAAAGACCAGCTATAAAAAACCTAAATTGTCGTAAATGATGGGAAATGCTGTTCAGATGTTTAGTCTGGTGATAACCCTGGACTGATTGTTCTATTCCAGGACTGTATATCCATCTCATAACAATGCTGTGGCAAGCTTCTAGTTAGAGTCTTTGTGTTATTTCCTATGGGAAGAACTATGTAACTAATATATTATTTTGTTTTTGTTGGGTGTTGGGTTTTGTTTTCTACAATCAAAATACCTGCAAAGCAGCATTAAGAATTACTGCCCACAAGAACATGTATTATTATGTAATAGAGAAAGAATTTGCAAAGATTTGGGCCATGTAGATAAGGATAATGAGATAGATTATCCTGGTCATTTCTCTAAATATGATGCATTTTTTTTTTTTCAGGTTGGATGTAGATTAAAGTGGAATGGAACTAATTAAATTATTTGATTTATACAAAAATAATTTACTTGAGTGTTTTTTTTTTTTTTTTAACATTTATAAATACCTCATTTCAGAGGTCTTAGGAGGTACTGTAATGCCAGTGATATATAACGATTCTGGTAGAGATCCTCTTCCATACTCATATTTTACATCCAGAAATACTTGTACCTTGTAAGATGCTTAATGCATAGTGAGCATGGGATATTTGTTAATGAGAGATGTGAAATACTAATGAAACAAGTAGTATTTATACTCGTATAATGAAACACATTGCTTCATTGGCATGAATGGACTAAATTTCAGGTCCGAATCCTTAAACTCTTCTTTCTCAGTAGTGGTAGGCACCTTTTTGGGTTGATTTCCAATCTGATGTAGTTTGATTCCTCACACAGGGCATTGGAATAGAGTAAGCCATTCTGCAATGACAAATACCAAACTGGTGTGGCTAAGTACAAAGATTGAATTCTTGCTTGTGAAATGATCAATGTGGATTCGGCAGTCTTGCCTCCATCTTTGTGCCATCTGGATCACATGGCCCACAGTGTTGTCAAATCTGGAAAAAGCAGACCGGTTGGTGATGTTGGCTATTAAGAACCAGATCTGAAAGAGACATGCTTCCTACACATTACTTCATCCAGAACCTAGGCCTACAGCTCCATCCTAACAACAAACAAGACTGGAAGACACAGGAAATGTAGCTATTTGGTGAGCACTGAGAGCTTACTTGGCTACATAATATATTTGGTGAGTTAACTTATTTAAAAAATAAACAGCAAGGGGCTTCCCTGGTGGCTCAGTGGTAAAGAATCTGCCTACCAATGCAGGAGACATGGGTTTGATCCCTCATCCAGGAAGATCTCACACGCCATGGAGGAACTAAGCCCATGTACCACAACTATGGAGCCTGTGCTGTAGAGTCAAGAAGCTGCAACTGCTGAGGCCCTGTGCCTCAGAGACCACGCTCCACAACGAGAAGCCACGGCAAAGAGAAGCCACCGCACCGCAACTAGAAAGTAGCCCCTGCTCTCCGCAACTAGGGAAAAGCCCACTCAGCAACAAAGACTCAGCACAGAAATTATTTTTTTAAAAATTGGCAAAACACTTCTCTGTGCATGGCATTTATTGCTGATTAATTATTAAAGATTCAAATAGTCTTAATTTATAGAAGGAATGTATTTTAAGTCTCTAACCTTTCCATAATATGAAGTTTTTAAAAGTTTAAATGGTAGTTTTACACATTTACTAAAACATAGTGTACATAACACGTATTTTCTGTTGATTCAACAGCCCTGTGAAAAAGAATATTAACCTTCCTATTTTTAGAGACTTGGTAACAGACCCAGATGTCAAGGGACAAATGCAAGGTCACAAAACTATTAAGTGACAAAATCAGAACTTAAAACCCCAGATCTTCTAATCCCTACATTTCAGCTTATTCTAGACTGCTGTAGTACCTTTTACATGACTTTCTAAGTGAAACTGTACAGTTCTTAACCTATAATCCACCATGCTATCGTCTTCAACACCAAAGGTACTGATCACTTGGTCCACAGACGAGACTCACCCTTGTTTCTATGAATGGTGACCATGAGCTGAATCTCTACCGTTTCAAGTTTAGGACATTAAGGATCTAATTGAAGTAGCTAAATTAATAGCAAATAATATAACGGAAGGCCACTGAGTAATGAATGCTAAGACATACCTAGACAGCCTGCTCTTTCTGCCAGGTTTTTTGTTCTGAGTATGTGTACCATGTCCCTCTGTGACTATAGTCACAGTGGCCAAAAGATTGTTGTGTCCAATGGCCCAGTAACCTTTCTCAGACGTTGCCGTGATGAATTCTGCCGTAGTAGAATGAAGTAATGTGTGTGAATATTTCGGCTTAGTTAGAAAAGAACAGCTGCTTGCAGGGCAGCTGGAGCTTTTCTAGTTCCCCTGCTGGGTCTGCGTTTAGATATTTAGTTTTCTGGTTTCTGTCTGTCAAGACAGTTTTCTGGTTACAGTGCTCCATTAAAGCAAACCTTGCCCCAGTGCACTGATTAGAAAAAAAGCAGATTTTGCATGTTCCCTAAGCCCTCAGACTTTCTAGAACTGCCTCCATTCCAGTTCTCTGGACCCAGTTCTCTAAGCTGAGGTGGAAACTGTCCAGCCAGGGGCAGGATAAGACACCACTGGTTCTCAGCCCTAACAAATGTCTGCTCCTTGTCCTGTCAGCCCCTAAGTATGGTTGTTACCGGATTATAATGTCATAATTAATTTACCCCAAATACCTGTAACTCTGACTCAAAATATTCCCCCCCCCCCTCTAATTTTATATTAGTGAAAATGTTCAGTGAGACACAGCCCTTTCAGAGCTGCCCAGGAGTGTAATGCTTTGTGAAGTATCAGCTTAAACTCTTAGTCCTTTTCCTTTATCAGTCACTTTTACCTTGAAAAGTAACTACTTAATAGATTTATTTTTGATAGTTTCATTCCTTAAATTTTAAGTGAAAAATATTACATAGTGAAAATCTCTATAAATTATTTAGTGAAATCAAACTTTTCCAAACAGTTATTTGTTCTAGACTTAATGCCCTAAAGAAAAACAGATCAACAACTAGTCACAGAAAACTGTGGCATATGTTAGTTCCAAGAAACTATTTTGATTTTAAAGAAACCATGGACAATTTTAGTTGGAATTAGAAAGTTCAGCTTTGATCCTTTCATTTGTGACACATGATTGCTCATCTTATCAAAGATCTGAGGAAAACCAATTCATTATTTTAATTTAAAATCTATAAATTACTGTCCAAACTGAGAATTTTCAGAAATGAACAGGGAGCTGTTTGTAATGAGGTCCACACCAGAGGTGTAATGCAGGATGAACCGTCATCCTGCGTGTGGCTGAAGGCTCCGCTAAGTAACCAGAACTCTGACTTGAGTTTTGATTGTTGAATCCTAATCCCTTCAAAACTACTACCTTTAATTCATTCCTCAGATATGGTTTCCAAAAGATAGAATTTAGTTATTGTCTATCTTATTGAACAGTTCTCCTAAAATACTTGGTTTACAAACAACACACAACCAAATTTATCTCAGTGTGATTGATATACTTGGGAATGATTTAATCACAGAGCAAAATTTGCATTTGCTTATGTACGAGGAACACTGTAGATGAATGCAAAAAACTACCCCCAGTCGAGCTGATCTGGGTAGGGAGGCAAAAAACACAGCTACTCAGACACCTTAAATATCCACCAGCAACCTCAGTTTATCATGTGTGTTACAGCAATGCCTGCTCCCATTTAGCATTATAATTTCCCCTTCCATTTCAGGCGACCTTCTGCCACCACTTTACAATAACTCACAAGCTATAATGACATTTCTAATACCCCTTCCTAAAGCAAACTTCCAGTCTTTCCCAAGGTAAAGTTCCATATTTATTGTAGTGTCCATGTGTTTCTTAACCACTTAAATTGTATAAAACGCTGCTGTTGATTTTATTAGGACTTTTGTTTTTTGAGTCACTGATGAAGTTTTTTGAGTGTTGTGCCCATAATCCTATGTTCCCCAAACACCCTGTGTTTATTACTGTGCACTTGTGCACATATTGGTCTTAGGAGTGTGTTTGTTGTGTGAGAGCAGATCTGATAGAAAAGAGCAACCTTCTAGTGAGCCGTTTATAGTTGAGGCTGCTGGGGAGTCTCTCAAAATTCCATGCCTGCTTCCCTTAATCTGCACATCTGAAACACAAACTGATCTTTGCGGATAGAAACTTGCCTAATTTCACATAACCCTTGCTGTGTTCCAGACAGGACACTAAGCCATAATAAGCAAGTTCTTTCACTTCTCCTAACAACTATATAGGTAGGAGCAACAGTTATCCTAACTTGACAGATGAGGAAACTGAACCAAGGAGAGAGAATTTTGCCCAGTGCCACACAGCTAATATATGATGGAGCATAGGAATCAGATCAAAATTATTTTATGGCATTTTCTCTCAATCTGTTAACATCTATTTTCCCTTAATAGTAACTCAAAAGTTCTTGTGTCTACACAACTTCCCCTCCTGCTATAAGCAGGCAGTCACCTCTCTTCTTTCAGAATTTAACTTTCTTTTATTCTCTCAGCAAATGTTTATTGAGCTCCTATTAGGATTGTAGTGCTAGGTGCAAGGGCTGTGGCCTTGAAGATAACTTGATTGTTGAGAGAAACTAACAATCTTCCAAGGGGAAATGAATGAACCATTGAAGGCAGTTGGAAAATTAATACAGTAGAGGTATCAGAATGCTCTGAGGATCAGGGAAGCGGGGTGGAGGGAGGGCAGCATCTTCGACTAGGAGGTAGGAGATCAGAGAGGATGTCTGAGCTAAATATTGGAAGAGTAGACATTCCAGGTAAAGGAAACAGAGCAGTCAAGGTCAAATTGAAACAGGAGGGAAGGGGGCAGAGCACAACTTTTGAAAGACAAACTGATAGAACCAAATGGGTCCAAGATGGTGAACAAGTCGACTTCCACTAGACCTTAAGCCTCAGTATATGCTTATTGTAACACATCAGCAAAGTTAAATGACACACAGGTGCTATGACAGTTTCAAAGTTGACCTTCAAAGACCAAAAAGTGGGCAGTGGCCCAGTTCCTGAAAATCTCCTCCCCTTCCCCAAAACAGTTGGACTACTCCTCCTACTCATTAACCTATGAAAGTGCCCAGCCCGTAAAAGTTAACCACACCACATTTCGAGGTTGCTTTTGCCTTCTGAGATGACCCACATTCTGTGGAATGTTGCCCTCTAAATAAATCCATCTCTTACCTGTCACTTTGTCTCTTACGGAATTCTTTCTGAGATGAGATATCAAGAACCTGTTGCATTAGGTCCTGAAACCGTGTGTGTGTTCTCAGTTGGAAGACTGTGTTTTGGCTGGTTCAAGTCCCAAGCTGAGGTGAACGGTTTCAAAAACACACGAACTTTATTGAAACTCTCAGAGGTTCTGTTTGCATAGAGTAAAGGACCTAGGAAACCAGTGGGAAGATAGGCAGGGGCCAGGCTAAGAGGTCTGGGATACAAGGGATTTTGAATTTATTCTCTTGGTGATGCTGTTATGTCGAGCAGGAGCGACACAATCAGACTGTTCCCTCTGTTTCCTTGTCATAGCATCACGAGCATTCCTCTATTATAGCATTTATTGCCAATGCCTAGATTGTGCATACTTCTGTCACAGCAGTTGTCATGATCCTGATTTCCAGATGGAAGCAATAGGGAGAACTGCTGGAAGGAAAGCAAAATGGAGATGAGTCCAGTTTGCCATAATCTGTGCAAGAAGTGATTTGAGAAAGGGAATGGACTTACAGGCAGATCTGATTGGATGCTGGGGTTAAGCAAAGCACTCTAGGCTGATTCCTCAGGTAACGGCAGATGATACAGTGTAAAGAAGAACAGCTCTGGGAAGTTGTGTGGAAAAGAGTTAACTCTGTAGCCCTGGGTTACCTGCACATTACTCCCTAGAAAGTTCTGCCTTCAGGACTGGCCCTCAGCTGACTCCTAAGAAATAACCTCTGAGCTCTTGGAATATTCTGCCCGATAATATTTTTATATACTGGAGAAGACTCTTGAGAGTCCCTTGGACAGCAAGGACATCAAACCAGTCAATCCTAAAAGAAATTAACCTTGAATATTCATTGGAAGGACTAGTGCTGAACCTGAAGCTCCAATACTTTGCCCACCTGATTCGAAAAGCCAACTCATTGGAAAAGACCCTGCTGCTGGGAAAGATTGAGGACAGGAGGAGAAGGGGATGACAGAGAATGAGATGGTTGGATGGCATCATCAATTCAATGGACATGAGTTTGATCCAACTCTGGGAAATAGCAAAGGACAGGGAAGCCTGGTGTGCTGCAGTCCATGGAGTTGCAAAGAGTTGGACACAACTGAGTGACTGAACAACAACATATGCATGAAGCCTCGCGCTATGCTGTACCAGTTTATTGTGGGCTTTCTAGGTGGTGCTAGTGGTAAAGAACCTGACTGCCAATGCAGGAGATGTGAGAGACGTGGGTTTGATCCCTGGGTCAGGAAGATTCACTGGAGGAGGACATGGCAACCCACTTCAGTATTCTTGCCTGGAAGATCCCATGGATAGAGGAGCCTGGCGGGCTACAGTCCATAGGGTCGCACAGAGTCAGGCCTGACTGAAGCAACAGCATGCACAGTGTGACTCGTGGTGAATGACTGCTTTTGCTGGCATCTGAATAGCTGAGATCATTCACATGGGTGCCACATGCCTACGTGACTGACTCCCAATAAAACCCCAGGATGCCAAGGCCTGGGTGAGCTTCCTTGGTTGGCAGCACTTCACAGGTGTTGTCACACACTGTTGTGACTCTCCTGGGTGAGGATGCCTGGAAGCCTGGGCTTGGTTTCTCCTGGGTCATGGGTTTTGCTCATGTGCCTTATTGCTCTGTTGATTTTTTTGTGACTTCATTTTTTGCTATTTAAAATTTGTTGAGCACTGACAGTATGGCATTGAAGTACTTTACAAAACATTTATAATCATGGTCTTTGCATTTTACATTCCTTACATAGTGTATATTTAACATTTTTTTCATTTTCTTTATTTTTTGATTCAATATTTTTATAGATTATACTCCGTTTAAAGTTATTACAAAATAAGGGCTGTCTTTCCCTATGCTGAGCAAAATATCCTCATTTGTTCTTTGGGGTTTTTTGTTTTTTTTTTTTTTTTGCCTTTTTGGGCTTTTAATTGTTTAAGTGCAATGATAGTCAACCAAAAGGGCCCCACATTTGGAATATGCTCTGTCTACATCACTAGTCACATACATGTATGTAGTAAATGTGCACTGACTTATTCAAAACAGAATAAAAAAAAATTCTCATAACAACCAAATACATGTTTTGAAGCCAGCCACCTTTACTTGCTGGTATTTATAACTACCTTCTCTTCATTATCCATTTGTATTCCCTTCACCCTCAGCAAGAACCTCAGCTGGTCCTGGTTTTTCATCTGGTTTGATTACCCTTATCTTTGTGTGGTCTGACCATTAGTACTTCTGCCTGCATTGGTTTCTTATAGTTTTCTACTCTGTTGCTTTTAGTCTGTATCCTTTAGCTGTAATAAATCATAGCCACGAAGGTAACAGCTTTTCTTAGGTTATAAGTCCTAGTGAATCATCAACCCTGAATGGTCTTGAGGATCCCTGAATTGCTCTGGACATGTTAAATTTAAGGTGTCTGAAATATCCAAGTTAATGTGTCCAGTAGGCAACTGGAAATATGGGTTTGGAAATCAACAAAGAGGTCTGGGCTAGATATTGAACTCTGAGAATAGGCACATATGGGACTGTTGCAGCTATAGGCATGTGTGCGTGCTCAGTCGCTTTAGTCATGTCTGATTCTTTGTGGCCCTATGGACTGTAGCCTGCCAGGTTCCTCATTCCATGGGATTCTCCAGGCAAGAATACTGCAGTGGGTTGCCATTCCCTTCTCTAGGGAATCTTCCTGGCTCAGGAATCTAACTCTTGTCTCCTGTGTCTCCTGCATTGCAGGTGGATTCTTTACCACTGAGCCTCTGGGGAAGCGCAGCTGTAGTGTAGATGGAGTCAAAGAGGAAAAAGAATGACAGGCAGAAGGTAAAGACTTGGGTATCACTGGCATCTAAAAGGCAAGTGTGTAAGCACTAAAGCCAGCATTTTGACAATAAATAGCAAAAAGTTATCAACCGTCCCTAGGAAGAGAGAGTTTCAAGGACATTCAGGTAAGGAAGTTGAATTCATTAAGAAACATCAACATCTGCAGCAAAAGTGAATTTACAAAGCCATTCAATATTCAATAACAGTAGATTAAGGTGCTTTGAAAAATTCCAGTATTGATCCTGTGCTCAAATAATCACAGTGAAACTTACCCTTGCTAAGCCACCAGACTGCTATGTGGCCAGGAGAGTTGAACTATTCAACTCCTATTGCTGACAAAAATTCACAGAATTGGCAACCATGTGAATGAAGGAAATTCACCACTGGGAACAGTGGTTCAATAATACACAGCTGTAGTGTCATTGCATAATAAATTCAAACAGATTCACATCCTTCTGCAAAATAGCTGCTGCTCCACACATTACCATCACTTGTGTTTTTAGATTCTATTTCACATTGTCCTGAATTAGTGTTTTCTCAATGTCTCTGAAAATACTCTCATCTGTAATTGTTCCATGCCAACTATTCAGAGGCTAATTCTTCCATCACTGCAAACTTGCTTGAGCGTTTGGCACTGACATGTACACACTGCTATATTTAAAATAGATAATCAACAAGAACCTACTGTATAGCACAGGGAACTCTGTTCAATACTCTGTAATAGCCTACATGGGAAAAGAACTTGCAAAAGAATAGCTGCATGTATATGTACAACTGAGTTACTTTCTGTACACCCGAAATTAACACAGCATTGTTAATCAACTGTACTCTGGCACAAAATAAAAGTAAAAAAAAAAAAGTTGCTGTTGATACCTCAAATAATGGTATTATCAGTAATATCTGTTGACTCATCAAGAGCCAAAGAAAATGACTCAAAATCATTTGCTTTGGTTTTTAAAAATGTTCTACTGATGTTGCGCCTACACCCTCAATTCTTTGAGCTGTTGTTGTTCAGTTGATCAATCATGTCACTCTTTGTGACCCCATAGACTGTAGCCTGCCAGGCTCTTCCATCCATAGAATTTCCCAGACAAGAATACTGGAGTGGGTTGCTATTTCCTTTCCCAGGGGATCTTCCCACTCCAGGGATCAAACTCACGTCTCCCTACATTGGCAGGTGGATTCTTTACCATTGAGCCACCAGAGAAGTCCTAATTCTTTGAGTAACTTTCTCTAAAAATGAATAATCTTAAATTCATTTTGTCTGGACACATGTCTTCAGCTGCATAATCAAATATTATTTGATTAATTCACCACTGGTAAACAATTTTCCTTGCTTGGATAACAAATGAACTCCTTGGAAACAGTTTGATTGAAAACTTATTTTCATTTTTTGTTTTTGGGAAGAAATTCTGCTATAAGGAGATATTCCATTTTAAAATTAAAAAGTTTTCTGACCACAGCTTTTCTGTGATGAATGCTTACCTAATTATATCAACACACATTGTATTCTTTCAGCACAACCTGTGTTCTTGCATAATACAACCGTGCTTTTTAAAAAATATATTTTTATTGAAGTGTAGTTGATTTAAAATGTTGTATTAATCTCTGCTGTACGGCAGTGATTCAGTTATATATTATTTTAAATATTCTTTTAGATGATGGCTTATCCCAGGATATTGAATATCATTCCCTGTGCTACACAGTAGGACCTTGTTATTCATCCACTCTACATATGATGGTTTGCATTGCTCACTCCAAACTCCCAGTCCATCCCTCCTCCAGCCCCTCCCCCTCTGCAACCACATCTGTTCTCCATGTCTGTGAGTCTAAAACCATGGTAATTGGTATCTAATTCAATGGCAAAATTCTGCTGTACCTTAAGAATACAACAGAGTTCACTTGTCTTGATTTGTTATGATGAATATAAGCAAGTAATAAACAGAATTTTGAAATGTCCTATATGGCCCTTGAAATGTGGTGAAGATGTGGCTGCAGTTTGCAGCACCCAGTTATAACTGAGCAGCTGTGCGGAGCCATGAGGGCCTCAATCATGGCCCGTCACAACTCCTCCACGCTGCCATGTGGCCATGGAAGCAGTCACAGATGGTGGATAAATGAGTGAAAAAGGGTGGTGTCAGTGCAAAACTTAGCTTGTGGTCACTGACATTGAATTTCATGTCAATTTTTACATGCCTCAAAATATTCTTTTGAGGGAGACCACAGTGGGTGCTTGACCAGGTTTGGGGTCACCATCCCAGATCCTAGGTTTATCCTCAAGGGATATAACCAGCAGTCCATCATGGCAAAGTCATGTTTGATCCTGTGTATAAGTGATGGAAACCCAACTGCAAGAGACTAGGCAAAACTATTTGGCAACTCATGTAAGCACTGAGAAAGTGTTACCAATGTGCCCCAACAGAATAGAACATCAACCTATAGTTGGAAATACAGGGCAAGAGGTCAACCCTACCAGGAGAAAGAGTTGGCAAGGCCTGTGTGGGTGGTTAGGATCCGACACCCACAGGCAGACTCCAGTCCCCAGGACATTTGAGTAGAAACCCCCTAATCCTATGGACAGGCTGATGATTCTCATCCATAGCTATGTGGCAAGAAATCAGTTACAGTAAAGTATAAATGCTTGCAAATGAATTCCTTTTAAAAATGTTATTTACAGCAAAGTTAAGCTTATCCCTACTGTCACTCCCACACACTTGCATTTCATTAGGCTTCTTGGAAGCAATAGAAAGGTGTAGGCTCACTGCTGGCACGCAGGGTGTGTGTTGTGTACGTGGGTGCCACCATTCCTGCTGGGCGGCAAAGATGGCTTCCAAGAGGAGACCTGCTGCGGTAATCCATCCCATGGGAGACCAGAGCCTACCCTTGCAGAGGCTGTGGTGACGAAGAGACAAGAAACCCTGGCCCCCACAGAGCCCTGGATCTCATGCTGCCAATGGGTTGCTGATCTTGGTCAGGTTTGCTCCAGAACTCGATGGCTCTCAACCAACAGACTGAAGTTTACCCCTTCTGCCTCTGGGTTACAAAGTATCCTTTTCATTGGGATTTGGAAGGTGTTGTCCAAAGCTCTTCTCCTGCCTGCATTTTCTCCTGGAGTTCCTCAGAAAATGTTCTGCCTGATCCATTGCTGCCTGACCCTGGAAAGTGGTCGGAAATGAGGAGGACCCTGGAGCCAGGAGATTGGCATTCACTTTCTGGAAGCTGCCTGTGGCTTGTCTTCTGCTGGGAGAACCTTCCTAGTGCACTGCAGTAGAGGAAAGTGACAAGAATGGGGGTGATGGTACCAATGGCAGGGGTGACGGAAACAGCCTGGCACCTCTGCCCTCAATCCCTGCCTACATGCAGAGGCAGAGGGGAGAGGACAGCTGTCTCATCAAACAATCTCCTATGCAAAATCATCCCTCCAGCTCCCCAGAGCTAAGTGAATTTTCAGAAGATGAATTATTATGTAATTGGCTCCATTTAGTACCTGGAAAAGAGAGGGAACTATCAATAGTATTGGCGCAGTTTGGTAGGGCGGATTCTGGAAACCTCATTTTCTTGTTTCCCCAAGTGCGTGCATGCTCAGTCATGTCTGACTCTTTGTGACCTCATGAATTGTAGCCTGCCAGGCCCCTCTGTTCATGGAAGAATGAACAGAGGCAAGAATATTGGGAGTGGGTTGCCATGACCTCTTCCAGTGGATCTTATTGACTCAGAGATCGAACCCAAGTCTCCTGAGTCTCCTGCATTGGCAGGTGGATTCTTTGCCACTTGAGCCACCTGGGAAAACCTCTTTCCCCAAGAGCAGGTCGTAAACACTTCATGATGTCTTTGTGCTGGCAGAGTCCTCCCTCGCGACTGTCACTGACCATAGCTAGAGAGGGTCCTCAGGAGAGGGGGTGTTCCCAGAAGCCTGCAAGCCAAAGGGCTGTCCCCAAGGACCCTGCAGGGTGGCTTAATCTCCATTCCTGGTGGCTGGGTGTCCCACCTAGTCCTTGAATCTGTGGTCGTTGGGACAGGAGCCACAGCCTGCACGATGCACCCCTTGACAGGGAAATAAGAAAGCTGTTTATCCTTCCCTTCACCTGAGAACAAACTGACATTTTCTGTCTCACAGACACAACTCCTAAGGTGAAATATCTCACTTGAGTTGACTTAATGAAATAAACAGGTAAAAATAAAATCCCCAACAGGATTACAAAATAACTCTCCTGTCCAGGGTCTGTTTTTGCTCTTAGGTACTTACTACATTTTCACCAGTTGGGTCCCCCAACAGTCATCTGGAAATGTTTCTGGTTCTTGTTTTCAAGTTTGGAGGTCCTGTCTCCCCACTGCCCATGTGCATCCCAAGAGAAACATGGGTGTGGGGGAAGGCAGCAGAGGCCAGGTGCCCTGCTGGACCAGGCAGACTGCCTTCTAGGATAATATGATCAATCATGGTAACAGGAGGGAGGGGTTCTCTTACTTTTGAGTGTATAATGCCAGAACAGTTACCATGTACATAAATAAGAATAGGCAAGACATAAATTCAGTGATTTAATGGAAAAAATTCTTACTGGTTGCTCAGCCAGGTCAAAATTGGATGATCTCTTCTGTGGGACTGAGTATAAACACTCAGGTCTTACAGATTGCTTCCATGTCCTAACCCAGCTCAGCGCTTAGTCTCTGAAATTGATCAAGAAAGCTGCAGTCTGTATACTGGAAAGTATTTAGTGTTTAACTGGCCATTCAATATTTATGAAGGCTCAGGTCAGAGCATTCCCACAAATAGTCCCTGACAATTATCCCACCAGTTCTGAAAAATAGAAAATCTTAATTTCAAGTGATTCATTTAACATCCAAGCAGACTATTAAGCTGTCTATTTTGAAATTCCAGTGTATAAAATTTTCAAACAGCTTCTAAATGCATGTTCAGCTCTGTTATGAGCATTATTAAAAAGAAAAAGGTTTTAAATGCATAAAGAATAATGGGCTTATTCTTCCACTCCTGAACTTTTTGAGCAGAATGTGAAGGCCTCTATCCCTTTCTCTGTGTTTTCTGCACAGGGACAGTCATGCCCTAGAACAATTCCAAAGAAATGCTCCTTCCCCATTTCTATTGGAGATGATGCAAGGACGGGGTGGGGGTCAGAAGCCTTATGAGCTTCAGTCCAGTCCTGTCACAGCCAAGCTGTGTGCCTTTGGGCCAGTCGTTTGGTCCTCCAAGCCTCTGCCACTACATGGTGAAGAGATTGTCTAATTGTTGGGAGCTGAAGATATTCTTAGGCAAGAATATTGGAGTGGGTTGCCATTTCCTTCCCCAGGGGATCTTCTCGGCCCAGAGATAGAACCCATGTCTCCTGTGTCTGCTGCATTGTAGGCAGATTCTTTACCCACTGAGCCATCTGAGTAGCCCATAAAGATTCTGAATAATAACCTCCGAACTGAGAAACAATTTTGAGATGGAAAAAACCAAGCAGGCAACTCCATTAAGCACAATATGAAGCTTATTATGGGTAACTTACAACAGGCAGAAAGGATGGGGCAGACAGATGATGCAGGCCTATTAGCAGCTGCACTGGGAACCACCAAAGGAGTACAGAGGAACTTAGAGGGGTCAAGGCTAAAAATAGAATCTGACTATCCAGTGAGAAGCACAGCTGGCACTGACCACATCTGGGGTTTCTCTGTCCCCCTGCCTCCTGCCACCCCCCATCCCCCCATCCCCCCACCAGGAGTCTTATGATCATTAACCATCTGTGTTAGCAAAAGGCCTTCTTGCAGTTTTCATATCAGATGAAGGCAAGTGTAAAAGTTGATAGTGAACTCATCTGACTTGGGCACAATTCTTGTGACCAGACTACAGTTTAGTGCTCAGAAAGGACACAGAGGGGGTAGGACTGGGGTCCTGAGACAGAGCTGACAAAATGGAGTCAGTGTGGTTCAGCCATACCCAAGTGCAACGCTGAGTCTTGTCCCCCCATCAAGCTGCCATTCTGCTAGCTGGGAGACTGCAGTACTGATGCAGGAGGATCAAACACTACAACGTATAGCATTTCCAAGGTTAGAAAACTTGCAAATGCAGCTCCAAGACTCATTTGAGTTCCAGAGCAATCATGGAAGTCTAACCTCCAGGCAAATAATACTCTTCCCTACTGGAGATGAACAAACTGAGGTCAGGTAATTTAAACAAACTGGGTAAGGCTCTTTGGAGTAAGCCCTGGTGCTGAAATAGCCTGGTGAAAGAGAAAACAGAAAGGCCAAACGCCAGGGTAGAGCCCTCCAGCCCCTAGAAACCCAGCCTGGCTGCCTCTTGGCTTATCTTATACATTTGTTGTTTAGTCACTAAGTTGTTTCCCACTCTGGGAGACTCCACGGACTGTGGCCCACCAGGCTCCTCTGTCCATGAAATTTTCCAGGCAAAAATACTGCAGTGGGTTGCCATTGCCTTCTCCAGGGGATCTTCCTGACCCAGGGATGGAACCTGCATCTCCTGCATTGGTAGGCAGATTCTTTACCACTGAGCCACCTGGGAAACCCATCTTATACTTAATATCGTATATGGAAAAAAACACTAGAAGAAAAGAAGTACTTTAAACATATGCTTATCTCTTAAATTATGGGTTTAATGGTGCATTATTTATTTTCATCTTTACGATATTTTGTGTTTTCTAAAATTTTTTACAATGATTAGGCATGACTTTGGGCTTCCCTTGTAATTTAGTTGGTAAAGAATCTGCCAGCAGTGCAGGAGACCTGGGTTCGATTCCTGGGTTGGGAAGATCCCCTGGAGAAGGAACTGGCAACCCACTCCAGTATTCTTGCCTAGAGAATCCCCGTGGACAGAGGAGGCTGGCAGGCTACAGTCCATGGAGTCGCAAGAGTCGGACACGACTTGGTGACTAAACCACCAGGCATGACTTTGGAGAGGAGAAAAAAATGATTGAGATTGCAAAAAAAAATACCCAAACAACACGAGTGGAAGGAAATATGGATGGAGAGGCAAGAAGGTGGGAAATGAAAACCAAGACCCAAACCAAATACTAATCTCAGAAAACCAGGGCAGGCCCACTCTGGCTCCCTTCTCCGCCTGGTATCCCGGCTTGCGGAGTCTGAGGCTCCTCCTCCTTCGCGCCCCGCACTTCAGTCCCGCCAGAGGGCGCCCTGGGGGTCGGGCCGCCGCGTCCTCGCCTATCGCTCCTTCGGGCGCTCTTTTCTGCTGGGTGAGGCTCGCGGTCCCGCCGCCTCCCAGCAGAGAGCGCAGGGGGCAGCCTCTCCCGGCCTAGGTGCGATTCTCGCAGCTGCGGATGGCCCTCCGTGTAAGTCCTGGCCAGAGCTGCTGTCCATCCATCTCCACCGGGCTCCCCGTCGCAGGCGTTCCAGCCTTGCCCAGAGGCCACCCTGGGTCACCTCTGTGCACCAGGGCACGCCCAGGGGAGCACATGACAAGATCCCACTTCCCCTAAGTGTGATTGCATTATTTTCCACAATTAAAAAAAAAATAGGGAAGTAATACACACATAGTAATATGTAGTTGTGAAAAACCCAAATAACCTGTGTGTATATTTTTTAAAAATCAGTCGCCCTTCACCATCATCTTACCAACTCTCCTCACCATAAACAATAGTTATAAGTTCTTAAATGCATTCGTATACATATAAGCATATTATTATGGATATTAGTGTATTTGTCCATCAGACCATCAGTTCATCCATCCACACTTTCATGCATGCATGCCTCCATCCCTAGAAGAATATTCATCAAAATATTAACGGTGGTAATTTTTAAGTGGTAGAATTAAAATGATTCTTATTTCCTGAATGTTTTACCTTGAAAATAATGGTGCAGGTGAGTTGTTACTATTTTAAAATCCATTTTCTCTCTTAAGGCTGCCTCGCCTCCAGAATACATAGATTGTCCCAGTGGCTTTTATGAGTTTCCCCATCTTACTGGGGAGATGAGGCTCATTAACACCCTCCAGCCCCACCAGGCAGTGCTTGAGTCTCCTGGTAAGACAACTGGAGGTTTCTGTCTCAGTGATTCATGACTCTGACTTGGCTACTGTCTACATTTTTACCAGTTTCAAGAGCAGATTAATTGGAAAATGTTCTTTGCTGGCTTCTGGGAAGCAACAATAGAATCCTGATGATACTGTTATCTGTGGATTAAGAACTTATACAAAGAGGTATTTTTTTTTCTTTATAATTCTTTAAAAGTGGTTTTGAAAATTTTCTTTGATGTTTGGAGGTCAGAGAACTCAAGTTTCTATTTAAAAGTTTGTTCTAACCAACCCTGGATCTTTATTGTCTTTGGGAGTTATGTAGCTTAGCCATTACAAGTCTCCTTCTTTCCTTCCCAGGGTTTGAAAAGCAGAGAAGGGTTTGGCCCTCTGACCTGAACACACACCTAACATGCACTTCCGGGTATTCATGAGGGGCAGAGACGAAGCCTGAGAGTGTCCCCTGCAGTGTTGGCACACAGAGGTGGGTTTGTGTGTGTATATAAAAAATACATGTATTAAAAAAAATCACAATTCCAAAAGTAAGTTAAAATGTTAAATGTTTTGGTAATAAATGGAGGAAGCAAAAGCTTTGTTTAAGCCTTTGAGTCCCTGTGTATCAATTAATTCCAATAAATTGTTATTGAATAAGCACCTGCCTCACCTCTAGCCAATATGATCAGGGCAGGGAAAGACAGGATAGGAAACCAGACCCACTCAAGGCTCAGGGAACTGACAGAAATCCATCAGTTTCCAAGCTTCTGGGAAATGCATTACTCCAGGAATCCCTAGACTTTTACATTGTGCTGACAAAATTTAATTTTGCCAAGTACGGTCATTCAAAAAGAACCTGGCATCTATAGACACATTGACAGCAACAAAAAGGACATGATCTCAGAATAGAGGAATGTCTTTTAAAAATTGATTTTGCATAATAAAATATTTTACCTTATTTTCCTTAACTTTTTTTTTTTGCCCATTTTCCTAATTCCAAGAACACAAGGACTATAATTTAATATTTGTTTGATGGTGGTTATTCCACTGTTTTAGGGCTATAGTGATGAATCTTAGTGAACAATGTACACTGAGGTGAGAAATATTAGATATTTGGCTGAATTTAGACTAATCCCTAATTTATACTAATCATAGGATTCTATACTAATCCCACTCCCAAGCTTTCCAGATTAGACAAATATACCATTTAAAAAAATTTTAGTTTGCTCTTGTTTCAGTAAAGTTTGTTGTTTCAGTATTTTCTAGATAATTGAATGCCATTTTACTTGGATTCTTGTAAGTTGAATTCTCTGCTGGTGACCACCCAAAGAAGTGAGCACTCTGATATCATATTCTTTGGCCTAAAGTATTTTCCAAAGTATAATTGCTAAATTTTAAGAAAACAGTGCTTCAAAGGTGACTTATACTAGCCAACCCCTTAAAATGAAATGGAGGAGGAGACAGTGGGAGGGAGGGAGATGAAAGTAAAAAGGAAAGGAAGAAAGAAAAAAAGGGATGGAGGCCGAGGAGAAGGGGAAGAGCAATAAGGGATCAATGAAGAGGCTTCCCTGGTGGTCCAGTGGTTAAGCCTCTGTGCTTTCCACTGCATGAGTTCCATCCCTGGTCAGAGAACTAAGATCCTACATGCACCAAAAAAAAAAAAAAAATCAATTGAAATGAAAGGAGTGCTGTACAAATTTTTAACCATTCTAGAACTGTAGCAGTTACTGGGATCAGCAGTCAAACTCCTATCTCTTGAAAGCAATCAGAAAGGCATTTAATCATCCAGAAGCTGAAAAGCAGTTTGTCAGAGAGGGTTCTCTGATGTCAGTGCTGACAACACAGAACTCAACCTGCTGATAGTGTCTAGGCCCAGGGCCTTGGCGGAATAATTACAGTGAGGCTCCCTGGATAATGACGGGGTAGGAGGTTTTCTGGGCACAGACAGTGTAGTAATAGAAACCTTAACTTTCAAATGACATTTTTTTTTTTTTCAACCTTAAAGTGTGTCACCCAGGGAAATGAAAAGCCTTGTTTTGAAATCCAGATTTTAGCTTGTTTTGAAATCCAGAGATTTGCCCTAGGTTCCAAATGCCTGGAAAAAGAATGCATTTGCATCCTTGAATTTCTTGAGCTGCAATTCCCAAAGAACCTTCCATCAGAATGGACTCTGCAGAGAATTCATACCACACTGGCACTTCCTCAGGCTTCATCCTTGACTTGGTTCCCCCATTCTTTTCTGGTCAAGCCATCCCAAACTTGTGTTTGCAGCTGTCACTGAGACACACACACTCCAGTCCTGGCTTCTCTCCAGAGCTCTAAACACGTATTTTTGTCTGTTTGCTGAACATCTCTCATCCAAAAGGTGCCTTAGACTCAGCATATTCCTAATCAAAACATCAAGTGGGTCACATTCTCCCCACCACAAGCAGCATCCCCTCATTTGCTGTACTTTTTAAAAAAGATTTATTTATTTATTTGGCTGCATCAGGTCTTGGTTGCAGCATGCAGGATCTACTTCCCTGACCAGGGATCGAACCGCAGCTGCTTGCATTGGGAGCGCAAGTCTTAGCCACTGGACCACTAGGGAAGTCCCAGTACTCCTTTCTTTATTTTGGTTAGGAGCATTGTCATTTACCAAATTGCTGGAGCCATAAACCCTGGTTGTCTTTTCCTTCACTGCCATCTCCCAGTGGTCATCAAGGTCTGTCCTCAGCTACCCCACCCTGGCTCTTCCATCCTCTTTCCTCCATTTCCCTGTCTAGGCCCTCATCCCCTCTCACCTGGACCAGAGCAGCTGCTTTACTGGTTTCTGGGTCACAGTAAGCTCTTTAGTTTAAGCTCTCTCGTGCTTAAACCTAGCTGGTACCCCTGTTGTCAGAGGATAAAGCCCAAGGTACTAGCTGTGTCACATCAAGCCTTTCCTATCTCACACCCATCCATCCTAATGTCCTCCTGGGACATCCTCCTGGGACATCCTAATGTCCTCCTGGGACATCCTCCACTGTGCATCCCACTCAAAAGATGATAGACAACCCTAGGATTTATGTCCTCTCCTTCGTCTTGATTAAAGTAACAATTGTTGATTACATTTTCAAGTCTGTTGTGTTAGATGTGGCCCAGTGACAAGTGGAATGAAAGCAAAATTATCATGAGAGAATTTTCAAAAACTTTTTCAGGAAGACACTAATGAGCATTCTTTGCCCCATTTCTTTTGTACCCCTCTCCACCCTACAGCCTGGAACACAGGTGTGATGCATTCTGTCCTGGACCATGAAGACTGGGGGCATACCTCAGGGGAGGAAGAACAGCAAGTTGGACGGTGCCGTGGAGCAGAACTGCCAGAGTCCTGACTGCCGACCTCTGGAATTTTCTGCCAGAAATAAACTTATAACATGGTTAAGCCATTGTTATTGTCCCTCTCTGCTGAACCTAATCCTAACTGACCTAGAACTGGGTACCCGATAGGGGATGCTGTAGGTAACTCCATGTGTGTCTTTTTCTTTCTTTTGCTCCACAGGGACTCAAGAAGCCAGCCAACTCCCCAGTGTCTAAATTCTTCACTCTTGCCATAAAGGTTTATTGCTGTAGCCACTTGGCCTTCCAACATTTGGGTTTCCATAGATACTTTCTTTTCTCTAAGTGACCACAGAGATAAATTTGGAAGAAAACAAAAATATCTGTGTTCTGCTACTGCAGACTGCAGGCGGTGAGTTGTACAGGTGCATCTGGTTAGCAGAGTCACATCCAGAACCACAGCTTCAAGGCATTCTGGAAATATGGCTTTATTTCCAGTGCTGGAGCAGGCGGAGCGCTGGGAAGGGATGCAGAATGAGTCCAGACCATTTCTTCTGCACATGCTCCTCCACCCCACCCCCACGGGACAGCTCTTCTGCAGCAGGCTTGCCAAGACCTGCCTGCCTTCTTCACGTCATTTTTGCATTTCCTTCTGCCTTGAATCTTGTCTTTTCCCCTCCCTCACTCCTCTGCCTGTGAGTTTATGCCTAGTTCTTAGTCCCTGGCAGAGCAAATCCATCCTGCCTGCCGCAGGAGCTGTGAAGGACTTGGAATAATCCACGGTCATCGTCCATAAGTGAAATATATTCCTGGCTCACCCCTCCTTCTTCTCCGCCAAAAGGTGAGCTTCTCCAGGGCCAAATTAGAAACAATGGTCACATGTGAGCCCTCGTCTGCCTCCTACTTCTGTCTCAGTCTGGCACCGGCACTGAGGAAATGTTCGTTGAACTGGTGAACATTGACGTGGCTCCAAGCCACGCCAGCTCCCCTCTCAGATCGTAGGGTTAAGAGGAGAACCCACCTGTGTGTGAACCTACCAGGTCCCAGCTGGAGGCATATTATGCTAGGTCTGTGTGCCTTAGTCTCCTTCTCCGTGACGTGAGTCCCAGTAACAGCTACAGGGTGTTGGGAGGATTAAATGACAGCCCTGCGAGGCACGTGGCACGATACCCAGCACACAGATGGAGCTCAGATGCCAGCTAGTATCATTTTGTGGGTGTTCTCTTGCACGCTCTTCACTTTCCCTGTTTTTCTCCTCTCTCCTACTTTGCTGTCAATAACACTTTGACTCAAGGAGCATTTTCTGAGTGCCAGCACAAGCAGTCACAACCTTGGGAGCTTGCTGGCTTTAGCAAGGCAGACACATCCACCGTGAGCTGCAACAAAGCATGGCACTTGAATGATAGAAATTGTCACCAGTTTCCAGGGAGGCACAGGGGAGAGAGGAAGTCATCGTGGGCAGAGGTGGGGAGGGCTGGTTAGGGAACAAGATACAGAGGTGGGGGTGATTCTTTAAATGACTCTTAAAAGAGGAGTAGGGGGGAGAGGAGGCTTCTGAAGGCTAGAGAGAACAGCATGTGTAAAGGCAGGGAGGTGTTCAACACACACACTGGGGAACTGCTGGTAAAACCAGAACAATGGTTCTCACACTTGAAGTTGTATCAGGATCTCCTGGAAGCTGGGATAAACTGCAGATTGCTGGTGCCCTCTCTCAGAGTAGGGTAGAGCCTGAGCTCTTGCATGTCTAACAAGTTCCCAAGTGGTACTCCTGTTGCTGACCCAGGACCACACTCTGAGAGCACTTGGGCAAGGGGGCAGAACAGAATGGGGGTGTTGGGAGCAGGAAATCATGGAAAAGAGACCTGGACTTCACAGGCTAGCTCAGGAGTTCAGATTTCATAAACAACAATGATAACAATGGGCTTCCCAGGTGGCACGAGTGGTAAAGACCCTGCCTGCTAATACAGGTAGATATAAGAGATCCCTGGGTTGAGAAGAACCCCTGGAGAAGGAAATGGCAACCCACTCCAGTATTCTTGCCTGGAGAATCCCACTGACAGAGAAGCCTAGTGGGCTACAGTCCATAGGATCACAAGGAGTCAGACACAACTGAAGCGACTTAGCACATATGCATGCATACTGAAAGCAATACTTAAAGAGAAACGCCTACAATCAGCTCTCTGTGGTGTGAATGGATGTAAAGGGCCCTTGACTTCAGAAGGGAAGACACGTAAGGGGTGGAAGTCAGGTGAGCTGTGGGTGGTCTGTGACCAATTGGGCACAGATCCCCATCCTGTGCTGAGTCCCCAGTCTCTAGCCCACACTCTCTTCCTGGGCTGCCCCTTGCTCCTGAACACAGAGAAAGAAGCGTATCTATTATCTCTAGGGTCAAAACTTCTGCTCCTGCCTTTAGTCCCTTCATCTTCTCCACTGGATGCATCCTCTTCCAGTATCTTCAGCCATTTTCTCGGCACGCCTCTTCCTGTTGGGCATAGTTTAAGCCAAACCATCAAACATGTGGTGCTGCCAGTCACACTACCCAGCTGCTCCTTTTGACTGCTACTATTAATATAATTTTTAAAATGAAAAGAACTTCTCAATGAATGATCATCACCTGTCCCATTTCCTCACACCTGGTACGTGCCCTCTGAGTCTCAGTCTGCACCAGTGTAAGCAATGAGAGAGCACCTAGCTTTTCTTAATTGCTTTAATTGTATCACTCCTATTTCTATCAAAATATCCGAAGAGAACCCCACATGAAAAGCTCCAATAAAAATAGTTTATGTTGAAAATGCCACAGTAGACTTTAATTTTTAAACCCCCAAGCAACTTCCACAAAACAACTTGTGAACACTGGCGGAGGACTCCAGGCACCCAGAAAGGCAGCCCATTCTCTTTGAAAGGAGGTAGGACAAAATATAAAAGACAAAAAGAGAGGCAAAAGAGTTGGGGACAGAGACCTGTCCTAGGGAGGGAATCGTGAAGGAGGAGAAGTTTTCACACCGTGGGAAACCCTCTCACAGGCGGGTCTGTGGGAAGTTTTGGAATCTCAGAAGGCAACATAACCGGGAGAAGAAAAAAAACAACACACAGAATATGTGCCTAACCGAAACTGCAGAAAAGAGAACTTTTCAGCGAAAGGTTCTAACCTAACAATCAACGCAGCCCGGCCTGATCACGACACAAAGGATTGAGCGAATACCAGCTGAGAGCCAGCTGCATACCAGCCCCTCCCTGCCCAGAGGCAGAGAGGCAGTCTATAATCTCAGCCCCAGAGATGGCATCTTCCACCAAACTGTGAGCAGGTTCCCAGCTGCTAACCATGTCTTCCTGAGATCCTGGATGGCTGACATATGCCAGGAGGGATGCAGCCTGAGATCAGCTCTCCAGAAGAGACATACAGCACACCTGAGACGGTGCTCTCACCAAACACCTGGTCACCTGAGCTGCTCAGACTTGGGAAGGGCGCAAAATGCATGCCCAACCCACAGAGACTGAGCCAGGACTGTGTCTGAGTGTCTCCTGTGGAGGTACGGGCCAGCAGTGGCCTGCTGCAGGGGCTGAGGGTGTAGCAGACCTGGGTATGGCATAAGTCCTCTTGGAGGAGGTCGCCATTAACCCCACCACAGAACCACCAGAACTTACACAGGACTGGGGAAACAGACTCTTCAGGTCATGCACACCATGACTCAGGAGAAAGGAACAGTGACCCCACAAGAAACTGACCCACACATGCCCATGAGTGTCCAGGAGTCTCTGGTGGAGGCATGGGTCTGTGATAGTCTGCTTCAGGGTCGGTGGCACTGAGTGCAGCAGTGAGTATACGTGACCTTTTGAAGGAGGTCGCCATTACCTTCATTACCTCCACCATAGTTCGGCCTCGGGTCAAGCAACAGGGAGGGAACACAGCTCCACCCATCAACAGAAAATTGGATTAAAGATTTACTGAACCTGGCCCCGCCCATCAGAACAAGACCCAGTTTCCCCCTCAGTCAGTCTCTACCAGCAGGAAGCTTCCATAAGCCTCTTATCCTTATCCATCAGAGGGCAGACAGAATGAAAGTCACACTCACAGAAACCTAACAAAACTGTTCATATGGACCACAGCCTTGTCTAGCTCAATGAAACTATGAGCCATGCCACATAGGGCCGCCCAAGATGGACAGGTCATGGCAGAGAGTTCTGACAAAACCCCTTCAGTATTCTTTCCTTGAGAAGCCCATGAACAGGATGAAAAGGCAAAAAGGGATGACACTGAAAGATGAACTCCCCAGGTCGGTAGGTGCCCAATACGCTACTGGAGAAGAGTGGAGCAATAGTTCCAGAAAGAATGGAGAGATGGAACCAAAGCAAAACAACACCCAGTTGTGGATGTGACTGGAGATGGAAGTAAAATCCAATGCTGTAAAGAGCAATATTGCATAGGAACATGAATCAAGGCAAATTGGCAGTGGTCAGACAGGAGATGGCAAGAGTGAACATCGACATTTTAGGAATCAGCGAACTAAAATGGACTGGAATGGGTGAATTTAACTCAGATGACCATTGTATCTACTACTGTGAGCAAGAATAACTTAGAAGAAATGCAGTACCCATCATAGTCAACAAAAGAGTCCAAAATGCAGTATTTGGATGCAATCTCAAAAATGACAGAATGATCTCTGTTTGTTGCCAAGGCAAATCATTCAATATCACAGTAATCCAAGTCTATGCCCTGACCAGTAATGCTGAAGAAGCTGAAGTTGAATGGTTCTATGAAGACCTACAAGACCTTCTAGAACTGACACCCAAAAAATATGTCCTCTTCATTATAGGGGACTGGAATGCAAAAGTGGGAAGTCAAGAGCAACATGTAGTAACAGGCAAATTTGACCTTGGAGTACAAAAAAACAAAAAACAGAACAAAGGCTAACAGACTTTTGCCAAGAGAATACACTGGTCATAGCAAACACGCTCTTCCAACAACACAAGGGAAGACTATACACATGGACATCACCAGATGGTCAATGCCGAAATCAGATTGATTATATTCTTTTAAGCTAAAGATGGAGAAGCTGTATATAGTCAGCAACAACAAGACCAGGAACAGACTGTGGCTCATCATGAACTCCTTATTGCCAAATTCAGGCTGAAATTGAAGAAAGTAGGGAAAACCACTAGACCATTCAGGTATGACCTAAATCAAATCCCTTATGATTATACAGTGGAAGTGAGAAATAGATTCAAGGAGTTATATCTGATAGAGAGCCTGAAGAACTATGGACAGAGGTTCATGACACTGTACAGGAGGCAGGGATCAAGACCATCCCCAAGAAAAAGAAATGCAAAAAGGCAAAATGGTTGTCTGACCAGGCCTTACAAATAGCTGAGAAAAGAAAACAAGCTAAAGGCAAAGGAGAAAAGGCAAGATATATCCATTTGAATGCAGAGTTTCAAAGAATAGCAAGGAGAGATAAGAAAGCCTTCCTTAGAGATCCATGCAAAGAAATAGAGGAAAACAATAGAATGGGAAAGACGAGAGATCTCTTCAAGAAAATTAGAGATACCACGGGAACATTTCATGCAAAGATGAGCACAATAAAGGACAGAAATGGGATGGACCTAACAGAAACAGAAGATATTAAGAAGAGGTGGCAAGAATACACAGAAGAACTATAAAAAGAGATCTTCATGACCCAGATAACAATGATGGTGTGATCACTCACCTAAAGCCAGACATTCTGGAATGCAAAGTTAAATAGTCCTTAGGAAGTATCACTATGAACAAAGCTACTGGAGGTGATGGAATTCCAGTTGAGCTATTTCAAATCCTGAAAGATGATCCTGTGAAAGTGCTGCACTCAATATGTCAGCAGATCTGAAAAGCTCATCAGTGGCCACAGGACTGGAAAAGGTCAGTTTTCATTCCAATCCCAAAGAAAGGCAATGCCAAAGAATGCTCAAACTATACTAACACATACATATGGAATTTAGAAAGATGGTAACGACAACCCTATATGCAAAACAGAAAAAGAGACACAGAAGTACAGAACAGACTTTTGAACTCTGTGGGAGAAGGTGAGGGTGGGATGTTTCGAAAGAAAAGCATGTATATTATCCATGGTGAAACAGATCACCAGCCCAGGTTGGATGCATGAGACAAGTGCTCGGGCCTGGTGCACTGGGAAGACCCAGAGGAATTGAGTGGAGAGGGAGGTGGGAGGGGGGATCGGGATGGGGAATACGTGTAAATCTATGGCTGATTCATGTCAATGTATGACAAAACCCACTGAAAAAAAAAAAAAAAAGAATGCTCAAACTACTGCACAATTGCACTTATCTCACATGCTAGTAAAGTAATGGTCAAAATTCTCCAAGCCAGGCTTCAACAGTACATGAACCATGAACTTCGAGATGTTCAAACTGGATTTAGAAAAGGCAGAGAAACCAGAGATCAAATTGCCAACATTTGCTAGATCATTGAAAAAGCAAGATAGTTCCAGAAAAACATCTATTTCTGCTTTATTGACTATGCCAAAGCCTTTGACTGTTTGGATCACAACAAACTGTGGAAAATTCTGAAAGAGATGGGAATACCAGACCACCTGACCTGCCTCTTGAGATATCTGTATGCAGGTCAGGAAGCAACAGTTAGAACTGGACATGGACCAACAGACTGGTTCCAAATAGGAAAAGGAGTACGTCAAGGCTGTATATTGTCACCCTGCTTATTTAACCTATATGCAGAGTACATCATGAGAAACGCTGGGCTGGATGAAGCACAAGCTGGAATCAAGATTGCTGAGAGAAATATCAATAACCTCAGATATGCAGATGACATCACAGTTATGGCAGAAGGTGAAGGAGAACTAAAAAGCCTCTTAATGAAAGTGAAAGAGGAGAGTGAAATGGTTGGCTTAAAGCTCAACATTCAGAAAACTAAGATCATGGCATCTAGTCCCATCAGTTCATGGCAAATTGATGGGGAAACCATGGAAACAGTGAGAGATTTTATTTTGGGGGGGGCTCCAAAATCATTGCAGATGGTGAGTGCAGGCATGAAATTAAAAGGCGCTTGCTCTTTGGAAGAAAAGCTATGACCAACCTAGACAATATTTTAAAAAGCAAAAACATTGCTTTACTAATGAAAGTCCATCTATTCAAAGCTGTGGTTTTTCCAATAGTCATGTATGGATGTGATAGTTGGACTATAAAGAAAGGTGACCACTGAAGAATTGATTCTTTTGAACTGTGGTGTTGGGGTAGACTCTTGAGAGTCCCTTGGACTGCAAGGAGATCCAACCAGTCCATCCTAAAGGAAATCAGTCCTGAATATTCATTGGAAGGACTGATGGTGAAGCTGAAACTCCAATACTTTGGCCACCTCATGCGAAGAACTGACTCATTGGAAAAGACCCTGATGCTGGGAAAAATTGAAGGCAGGAAGTGAAGAGGATGACAGAGGTTGAGATGGTTGGATGGCATCACTGATACAATGGACATGAGTTTGAGGAGGCTGTGGGAGTTGGTGATGGACAGGGAAACCTGGCATGCTGCAGTCCATGGGGTGGCAAAGAGTCGGACATGACTGAGGGACTGAACTGAACTGAAGCCTTTAACTTTCCTACTTCAAGACAGCTTACAGGAAATCCATGTGATAGGACTATATTGTGATTGTTCCTAGGTTAGGAACAACATAATCCCATTTGTTATATTGATGGAGTCAAAAAACTACTGAGACTTACATGAGGTTTAATTCCATAGAGACTATGTCTTATGCACTCCTGGTCTGTCTAGAGCTATGCTCCTTAGAAACAGGATATTTCCCTACCTTTGTACTAATTACTGTAAGAAGTGTCCATGAATTTTCCATCATTTGTTTCTACCTTTTAAAATTTTTAAAGGATTGAGATAAAAATGGGACCTAATGGTTCCTGGGACCATAAGCAAATCCTATTCTCAAAGGTTCTTTATTTAAATGTTGTAAACAAACATGGAACATCCATTGCACTTGGTTCAGATGTAGAAGGGGGGTTGGTTTACTTCCTGAACAGGCAGCTTTCTGAATATTGCTTAGCGACAGAGAGCTCACACTTCTGTTTGAACTTCTCCCTTTCTCCTGGACCATTTATATATTTGCTGCAAATCCTTAATGTCATACAGTCTTTTCACATGTACTTTCCAATGTACCTGCAATAGCTCCAAAATAAATTTCTAACTCAGGCAGGGTGCCTTTTACAATGCCAATAGACAGAAGAGCTAGGAAATTCTAGAAACAGAGAGGCCCATATTTTTTTTTATAATTAATCAATTTGTTTTAGTTGGAGGTTAATTACTTTACAATACTGTAGTGGTTTCTGCCATACACTTACATGAATCAGCCACGGATGTACATGTGTCCCCCATCCTGAACCCCCCTCCCGCCTCTCTCCCCATCCCATCCCTCAGGGTCATCCCAGTGCACCAGCCCTGAGCACCTTGTCTCATGCATTGAACCTGGACTGGCAAGCTATTTCACATATGATAATATACATGTTTCAATGCTATTCTCTCAAAGCATCCCACCTTTGCCTTCTCCCACAGAGTCCAAAAGTCTGTTCTTTACATCTGTGTCGCTTTTACTATTTCGCATATAGGGTCATCATTACCGTCTTTCTAAGTTGCATATATATGGGTTAATATACTGTATTGGTGTTTTTCTTTCTGACTTACTTCACTCTGTATAATAGGCTTCAGTTTCATCCACCTCATTGGAACTGATTCAAATGCATCTTTTTTAATGGCTGAGTAATATTCCATTGTGTATATGTACCACAGCTTTCTTATCCATTCGTCTGCTGATGGACATCTAGGTTGCTTCCATGTCCTGGCTATTATAAACAGTGCTGTGATGAACATTGGGGTACATGTGTCTCTTTCAGTTCTGGTTTCCTCAGTGTGTATGCCCAGCAGTGGGATTGCTGGGTCGTATGGCAGTTCCATTTCCAGTTTTCAAAGGAATCTCCACACTGTTCTCCATAGAGGAGAGGCCCATTTCTTAACAGTAAGTTTGCTCTTTTTTAAAAGTTTCTTCTCCACTTTTTTCCCACTGTTACTTTGCAAAAATAATTACAGCTTTCTCAACCTCGCTGGGAACAAAACTAGTGCTTTAATTTTTCTTAGCAGTGGGAACACAAGCAATTCTTCCGTCATTATCAGAAACTTCTGAGGTTAAGGCTTCTCTCTTTTTAAAGCAAGCAACTTCTTTTCAACATAGTTCCAGGTCCATTTATTTGATTTGATTAGAGGCATAGGGCAGAAAGCCTGGCATCTCAGTTCCCATGCTCCCCTTCCCCTGAATCCCTGGAGAGCTGGAGGAGACTCATCCTATGTGTGCAGGTAAAGCCAAACCTGTGTCACATTCCTGAAGGAGGAGCCCAAGACTCCCAGTAAGATGGAGCTGGGGAGGGGCAGGGAAAAGAGAGGGAAAGGGGCAGGGAAAGGCAAGGAGGAGGCCTCTCTGTCTACCTCCAACCCCAGGGGATGATTTCCCCAAACCAGAAGAGGAATTTGGCTATGTTATTTTAGCCTGGAGGTAAACCAGTGAAATTCAGATGTTTATCTTACCAGTTTCCTTGCTTCCTCAAGTACAAAATTTTTAGATGTTATTCAAAAACCACCAGAATATTTTTTTTCCTTCACACTGATTCCTGCCAACTTGAAAATGGCTTTCTCAGTTCTCCCTTTCTATCTGGGAGGAACCCTAGCTGCGTTTCTGCCTGCAGACAACAAAACCCTGCCCCGTGTCCACACCGGATCTGTTCTTCCAGTCCAGGTAGGGGGGCTGGCTCAAAGGTGATCATGGGGCATGGGGATGTTCCAAAGAGCAGTTAGACTGCCGCCTGGGACCTGGTGGTTTTCCTCAAACTTGTAGTTTTGCAGAGTTGAATGCAGAGTTCCAAAGAATAGCAAGGAGAGATAAGAAAGCCTTCCTCAGCAATCAGTGCAAAGAAATAGAAGAAAACAATAGAATGGGAAAGATCAGAGATCTCTTCAAGAAAATTAGAGATACCAAGGGAACATTTCATGCAAAGATGGGCTCAATTAAGGACAGAAATCAGATGGACCGAACAGAAGCAGAAGATATTAAGAAGAGGTGGCAAGAATACACAGAAGAACTCTATGAAAAAGATCTTCATGACCCAGATAATCACGATGGTGTGATCACTCACACTCACCTAGAGCCAGACATCCTGGAATGTGAAGTCAAGTGGACCTTAGGAAGCATCACTATGAGCAAAGCTAGTGGAGGTGATGGAATTCCAGTTGAGCTATTTCAAATCCTGGAAGATGATGCTGTGAAAGTGTTGCACTCAATATGTCAGCAAATTTGGAAAAGTCAGCAGTGGCCACAGGACTGGAAAAGGTCAGTTTTCATTGCAATCCCAAAGAAAGTCAATGTCATAGAATGCTCAAACTACCACACAATTGCACTTATCTCACATGCTAGTAAAGTAATGTTCAAAATTCTCCAAGCCAGGCTTCAGCAATACGTGAACCATGAACTTCCAGATGTTCAAACTGGTTTTGGAAAAGGCCGAGGAACCAGAGATCAAATTGCCAACATCTGCTGTATCATTGAAAAAGCAAGAGAGTTCCAGAAAAACATCTATTTCTGCTTTATTGACTATGCCAAAGCCTTTGACTGTGTGGATCACAATAAACTGCGGAAAATTCTTAAAGAGATGGGAATACCAGACCACCTGACCCACCTCTTGAGAAACCTGTATGCAGGTCAGGAAGCAACAGTTAGAACTGGACATGGAACAACAGACTGGTTCCAAATAGGAAAAGGAGTACATCAAGGCTATATATTGTCACCCTGCTTATTTAACCTATATGCAGAATACATCATGAGAAACGCTGGGCTGGATGAAGCACAAGCTGGAATCAAGCTTGCCGGGAGAAATATCAATAACCTCAGATATGCAGATGACACCACCCTTATGGCAGAAAGTGAAGAAGAACTAAAGAGCCTCTTGATGAAAGTGAAAGAGGAGTTGAAAAAATGGGCTTAAAGCTCAACATCAGAAAACTAAGATCATGGCACCTGGTCCCATCACTTCATGGGAAATAGATGGGGAAACAGTGGCTGGCTTTATTTTTCTGAGCTCCAAAATCACTGCAGATGGTGATTGCAGCCATGAAATAAAAAGACGCTTGCTCCTTGGAAGGAAAGTTATGACCAACCTAGACAGCATATTAAAAAGCAGAGATATTACTTTGTCGACAAAGGTCCATCTGGTCAAGGCTATGGTTTTTTCCAAGGGTCATGTATGGATGTGAGAGTTGGACTATCAAGAGAGCTGAGCAGCGAAGAATTGATGCTTTTGAACTGTGGTGTTGGAGAAGACTCTTGAGAGTCCCTTGGACTGTGAGGAGATCCAACTAGTCCATCCTAAAGGAGATCAGTCCTGGGTGTTCACTGGATGGACTAATGTTGAAGCTGAAATTCCAATACTTTGGCCACCTGATGCAAAGAGCTGACTCATTTGAAAAGACCCTGATGCTGGGAAAGATTGAAGGTGGGAGGAGAAGGGGATGACAGGATGAGATGGCTGGATGGCATCACTGACTCAATGGACATGAGTTTGAGTAAACTCTGGGAGCTGGTGTTGGACAGGGAGGCCTGGCATGCTGTGGCTCATGGGGTCACAAAGAGTCGGACACGACTGAGCGACTGAACTGACTGAACTATAGTTTTGCAGAACTGGAGTGGTAGGGAATTGCGGAGGAATCTACGGTGAGAGAAGGTCTATAATAATCTGGAGGTCTTCAGGTATGACATCATGGAATTGTTCTCCAGCTCTCTGAGAGTTAGCCCAGGGTTAGCCCATTATAGGCTCTGGCACCAGAGAGCAACTGGATAAACATTTATAGGATGAATGAATAGACACACTGCTGGAATGAACTAAACATAAATACTAGGGATATTCTTTATCTTTCCTTTCAAACACTTTGATCTGAAAAATGTCTTAGCTGTTTCCCACAATCTTGTCTCCAGATTGTCTTCCCAAACTGAGGAACACGATGGTTACTGGACCAAAGGCCCTTTCATACCATCAGCAAAGAGGACCGCTATGATGACATTCAATCTCTCTGCCCCTGTAAAAGTTGAGCACACCAATAGGAAGGCTGGAAACATTTAGACCCCTGAAAATAAGTCAAACACTGTTATATTCTGAGGGCTCTCTACATGTTGCATGTAACAGTCAAGAAAACAATCTATGAACTGCAGAGGTGGGTGTGAATGCTGCCCAGTGCTTGCTGATCTTCTTCCCAGCTGTCAGATGGAGATGATCAGATGACAAAGGGATTGTCAGAATTTTTAAAGTTTGTCCACCAGAAATGCCATCCAGAAAGACAAAACTGGAAAGTGCAACTGGGCAACTGTAAACAAGACCAAGGAACTCAGTCCTTGCCCAGAGAAGGTTGTAAAGACAGCAGGACTGTGAACACAAATGATCTCCTAGCCTACACTAGGTGGTGGGGGTTGAGGGTTGGGTCCCAGGATGAGAGTTCCCAAGCCCCTTCCCCAGATCAGTACCCCAGGGGGCAGGGCACTCAGTATGCACTCTCCTTAATCAATGTCATATTATTTTAATCAGTGGTTTTCAAACTGTGTTCTACACAGTCTGAGATGTTCTGCTCAGGAACCATGGTGATGGATGGAGTGTGAACAAAAAATCAAACATCCCCTCTTCTAAATTGAACAGCCTACTTTTTGTTTTTTAATTGATATTGTAGGTTAGGTTTCTACTCTTCTGCATGCTAAGTCATTTCAGTTGTGTCAGACTCTGTGCGATCCTATGGACCGTAGCCCACCAGGATCCTCAGTCCATTGGGATTCTCCAGGCAAGATTACTGGAATGGGTTGCCATGCCCTCATCCAGGGGATCTTCCTAACCCAAGGAATTAACCCTCATCTCTTACGTCTCATGCATTGGCAGGCAGGTTCTTTACCACTAACACTATTGGAAGGTAATTCTCCATTCTTCAAATAACAGTGACAGCTCATGAGGCCAAAGATTAAGGTTATGATGGTTCCAACAAGGAATCCTGATTCCTTCCTATAGGCACTTAACACAGACTTATTCAATTGAAGAGGCACTGCCTTCTTTAAACTTCATTTCCAAATTGAAATGTTTGAGACTGAGTTTCCATTCCTGTGACTCACTGCAGGAAAACTGAAAAGAACCTGAAGTCAGCCCATGTCTTCCTGCTGCTGTTGACCCAAATCAGCACCTGCTGTTTTTCAAACACCTAGCTCACGGTAAGCACTCTGTACTTCTTGGCTGAATAAATGACTAAATGAATGATGCGTGGTCCTGCACAAGTTACTTGCCCTTATCTGTAAAATCAGCCTAGGTTCACTTTTTTTGCAGTGAATGGTAAAGAGATAATGAAAGAAGATGGGTTGTTTATCACATAGTAGGATTAACAAATATTCATTTTGATTTTCTTCTCCTTCATTCAAACAGTTGAACTTATTCTCTTTCATCCTCTTTTCCTGCGAGGAAATCACTTACTATGAAACATGACAGAAATAACTGATGGGCCAACCACATCTGATTTCCATATACAGGGTAGAAGGCATACCCTTCAGCTTTCTGTCCATAGAGAACATGGCCAGATGTCAATGAAACTAATAAACATATTTAAATACAAGTTTGGGCTACGTAAGATCTTTGTTTACTTTGATAATGGAAAGTCATCATGTGATACCAGAGCAATAAAGAAATTTAATTACTTTTCTCTATGAAAAAATAGATGATGGAGACTTTACAACATATAGATGGGAATAACAGGCAGGAATCCATAAAGATGTTACACATAGTTACCTAGAATTGGTCCTTCTCACTCAATGATCTACCTGAGAGACCTTAGATAATATTTAGAAACAATTTGCAGGTAAGATTAAATGCAGGTAAAACTAGATTCAGTTCAGTTCAGTTCAGTCGCTCAGTCGTGTCCGACTCTTTGCGACCCCATGAATCACAGCATGCCAGGCCTCCCTGTCCATCACCAACTCCCGGAGTTTACTCAAACTCATGTGCATCGAGTCGGTGATGCCATCCAGCCATCTCATCCTCTGTCGCCCCCTTCTCCTCCTGCCCCCAATCCCTCCCAGCATCAGGGTATTTTCCAATGAGTCAACTCTTCGCATGAGGTGGCCAAAGTATTGGAGTTTCAGCTTCACCATCAGTCCTTCCAATGAACACCCAGGACTGATCTCCTTTAGGATGGACTGGTTGGATCTCCTTGCAGTCCAAGGGGCTCTCAAGAGTCTTCTCCAACACCACAGTTCAAAAGCATTAATTTTTCAGTGATTAAGGTTATATTATTAATACTTGATCAAGGATTCTTGTAATGGGCCATGATGAGATAAATTAACAGAATTCTGCAGATATGGAGGCTCTAATTATCCCACATTAGAATTCTCTAAAAGATCCCCCAAATACCCATAAATAAGACATGGATCAGAGTTTACCTAAAATACATGTTATAAGCTTCCTGAAAGCCCCAATATGCACTCTACTAAATATGGCTTTTCCTGTAGTGATAACACTGCCTGTTAGTTAATTCTAAGGGAAAGAAACCAAGTTAGTGTTTAGGGTATGAACTGAGAGATGGATTAGTGATTCAAGTCCTTCTCCAGTCAGACATGACTGAGTGACTGAGCGCACACACACACGCACACACACACACACACACTTAAAGCAGAATGAAGTCCATGTCAAATTCAGAACAGGGATATTGTATTCCCAAACAGGGTTATATGTCCACTACAGTCTGTCAGGGCTCCTCATTTCCACATAAGGGAATGTTTTAGGTCCAAGGCACACTCCTTGGCAGCTGTGCAAGTGTCAACAAGTGTTGCAAACTGTGCATGACTGTCCTTCCCAACACTATCTATCTCTTGCTAGTTGTGTTGCTCAATTTATTAAACTTTGTTGAGTTCAGCTTCCTCATCTATAAAATAGGAGATAATAATGAAAATAAGAATACTTATGTTGTAGAGTTTACAGATTAAATAAGATAATGAATATTAAAAAAACAAAAACAAAGTAAACCGTCCAGCTTTATGCTTGGAATAAAAGTGCTCAGTAAATATTGTCAAAAAGTCAAGGAACTGAACTTTAGTCCACCATGTTCCTCAGGTGAAAAGGAAGTATAGACAGTCATTTATCCATTCTACAGATATTTATGCATTAATATTAGTACCTTTTATGTTTTAGACATGGGGCTTCCCTGATAGATCAGTTGGTAAATAATCCACTTACAATGCAGGAGATCCCATTTCGATTCCTCACTTGGGAAGATCTGCTGGAGAAGGGATAGGCTACCCATTCCAGTATTCTTGGGCTTCCCTTGTGGCTCAGCTGGTAAAGAATCTGCCTGCGATGTGGGAGACCTGGGTTCAATTCCTGGGTTTGGAAGAGACCCTAGAGAAGGGAACTGCCACCCATTCAAGTATTCTGGCCTAGAGAATTCCATGTTCTATAGTCCATGGGGTAGCAAAGTTAGGCACGACTGAGCAACTTGCAATTCCTAAATATTAGAGATTCAGAGATGAATAAGAAAAATGGTCTCTGCTCTCATGGATTTTACATTTTGATAGGAAAGATGAAGCAGTAAAGAAATAAACATACAATATTAGGATTGATGAGTCCTTAGAAGAAAAACAAAACTATGTAAGAAAGTGAGGAAGAATAGTTTAGAGAAGTTGGTCAGGAGATACTTGGGGAGGTGATAGATGAGCAGAGACTTGAAACATGTGATGGAAAAAGCCACGAGAAGCTTGCATAAGAGTGTTCCAGACAGCAAACTCAGATGTTCTGAAGCAAGAACAAGGCTGAGATGTCAAAGACTAGAAAGAAGGCCACTGGAGTTATCAAGTGAAGATTGAAGGTCAATGACAGGCAGAGGTCAGAGTTCTAGGGCATTAGAGGCTCTGAGAAGGACTTTGGGTTTAACTTGCAATGGATTATAAGATCTGATTTACAATTTTGAAAGATAATTTTGCCTGCTTTAGAGGGAATAAGAACAAAAAGAGGTATATATGTATATGTTTATTATCTCATCATATATATTATATTGGCTACCTTGGTTTCAGTGGTAAAGAATCCACCTGCAAATACAGGAGACATGGGTTCAGTCCCTTCATCCGGAAGATCCCCTGGAGAAGGAAATGGCAACCCACTCCAGGATTCTTGCCTGGGGAATCCCATGGCTGGAGTAGCCTGGCTGGCTATAGTCCATGGGGTCACAAAAAGTTGAACACGACTTAGCAACTAAACAGTGATAGCAATAAATACAATATACATAATCTACTTATATTAAGGTGTTTTGTAAATAGTAACATAGCATAATAATTATTTATACTGTTGCTATTAATGATCATTACATCTTATTAATATAAATATGATAATAATAATTGAAAGTGTCATTTTTAATAATCCATATCAAAGAGGCTTTCAGGTATCTGTCTATTATTCACTTGCTAGGTAATTTAAATGGGCCTTATTTCCTACCCTATAATTCTGTTAATAATCACCATGGTAAGATAAACCTTATGAAGATAATCAATGACTCTATCAAATAAATCTGGGCTAAATGATGCTAATCATTCTGCATATGATTACATTGCTTTGTTTTACCCCATTCCAATGCTTTCCAGAATGACTCTGCCTGCCTTTAGAATTCTTCAAATTGCTTCCCTTTACATTCTATTTCCAGGTGCCACTAGTAGTAAAGAACCTGCCTGACAATGCAGGAGATGCAAGAGGTGCAGGTTCAGTCTCTGGGTTGGGAAGATCCCCTGGAGAAGGGCATGCAACCCACCCCAGTATTCATGCCTTGGAAATCCTATGGACAGAGGAGCCTGGCGGGCTACAGTCCATGGGGTTGCAAAGAGTCAGACACGACTGAAGTGACTTCACATGCACATTCTATTTTAGCTTTTGTTCAGTTCAGTTCAGTTGCTCAGTTGTGTCCAACTCTTTGCAACCCCATGGACTGCAGCACGCCAGGCCTCCCTGTCCATCACCAACTTCTGGAGTTTACTCAAACTCATGTCCATTGAGTCGGTGATGTCATCCAACCATCTCATCCTCTGTCGTCCCCTTCTCCTCCTGCCTTCAATCTTTCCTAGCATCAAGGTCTTTTCCAATGAGTCAGTTCTTCGCATCAGGTGGGCAAAGTATTGGAAATTCAGCTTCAACATCAGTCCTTCCAATGTACATTCAGGACTGATTTCTTCTAGGATGGACTGGTTGGATCTCCTTGCAGTCCAAGGGACCCTCAAGAGTCTTCTCCAACACCACAGTTCAAAAGCATCAATTCTTCAGTGCTCAGCTTTCTTTATAGTCCAACTCTCACATCCATACATGACCACTGGAAAAACCATAGCCTTGACTAGATGGACTTTTGTTGGCAAAATAATGTCTCTGCCTTTTAATATGCTGTCTGCTGCTGCTGCTGCTAAGATGCTTCAGTCGTGTCCGACTCTGTGCGACCCCATAGACAGCAGCCCACCAGGCTCCTCCATCCCTGGGATTCTCCAGGCAATAATACTGGAGTGGGTTGCCATTTCCGTCTCCAATGCATGAAAGTGAAAAGTGAAAGCAAAGCTGCTTAGTCGTGTCCGACTCACAGCAACCCCAGGGACTGCAGCTTACCAGGCTCCTCTGTCCATGGGATTTTCCAGGCAAGTAGTTGCCATTGCCCTCTCCGAATGTCTAGGTTGGTCATAACTTTTCTTCCAAGGAGTAAGCGTCTTTTTATTTCATGGCTGCAGTCACCATCTGCAGTGATTTTGGAGCCCCCCCCAAAAATAAAGTCTGCCACTGTTTCCACTGTTTCTCAATCTATTTGCCATGAAGTGATGGGACCAGATGCCATGCTCTTTGTTTTCTGAATGTTGAGCTTTAAGCCAACTTTTTCACTCTCCTCTTTTGACTTTCATCAAGAGGCTCTTTAGTTCTTCTTCACTTTCTGCCATAAGGGTGGTGTCATCTGCATATCTGAGGTTATTGATATTTCTCTCAGCAATCTTGATCCCAGCTTGTGATTCACCCAGCCCAGCGTGTCTCATGATGTACTCTGCATATAAGTTAAATAAGCAGGGTGACAATATATAGCCTTGATGTACTCCTTTTCCTGTTTGGAACCAGTCTGTTGTTCCATGTCCAGTTCTAACTGTTGCTTCCTGACCTGCATACAGGTTTCTCAAGAGGCAGGTCAGGTGGTCTGGTATTCGCATCTCTTTCAGAATTGTCCACAGTTTATTGTGATCCACACAGTTGAAGGCTTTGGCGTAGTCAATAAAGCAGAAATAGATGTTTTTCTGGAACTCTCTTGCTTTTTCAATGATACAGCGGATATTGGCAATTTGATCTCTCATTCCTCTGCCTTTTCTAAATCCAACTTGAATATCTGGAAGTTCACAGTTCACATACTGTTGAAGCCCGGCTTGGAGAATTTTGAGCATTACTTTACTAGCATGTGAGATGAGTGCAATTGTGCAGTAGTTTGAGCATTCTTTGGCATTGCCTTTCTTTGGGATTGGAATGAAAACTGACCTTTTCCAGTCCTGTGGCCACTGCTGACTTTTCCAAATTTGCTGGCATATTGAGTGCAGCACTTTCACAGTGTCATCTTTTAGGGTTTGAAATAGCTCAACTGGAATTCCATCACCTCCACTAGCTTTGTTCATAGTGATGCTTCCTAAGGCCCACTTGACTTCACATTCCAGGATGTCTGACTCTAGGTGAGTGTGAGTGATCACACCATCATGAGTATCTGGGTTGTGAAGATCTTTTTGTATAGTTCTTCTGTGTATTCTTGCCACCTCTTCTTAATATCTTCTGCCTCTGTTAGTTTTTGTTAGATGGCATTTAATGAGGCTTCACTTTTGATTATCAGCAGGACACTATGTTACAATTTTACTTTATCTGTGATGTGTTGGTCTCTGTTTTTCCACTTAAAATTATAGCAGTGTAGAGTTCTATTTTACCCAAACATATTATATTTCTTATTTATTTGCCTTAGTCCAAGATTCTACAAGAGACCTACCAATTAAAATTCACATTGTCCCCCAAATATAAGACAGGTCTTATTCCTCAAGTGAATTCTAATTCTGAAAGGAACACATTTTCCCCTGATGAAGAAAGCAAACTGTGGCTGGGAATAGAAATCTCAAGTGGCTGACATGAGATTGAAGGAATGTAAATTAATGTCATTGCTGTCTAGTTCTTGTTCATGCCAGAAGAGCACATGGAACTTTTTTCTTATGCTGGAAAGGAATATGAAGAGGAAAAAAACAGCTGCAAGTCAGGATTAGATAAATTATTTTATTCTGAATTTTTAAGTAGTAAAAATAACCTTAAAATTGGTTTTGAAACAAAACCAGTGTGATATAACATTAGAAAATATTTTTATTGCCTAATAAAGGGCAACTGGGCTTCCCTGGTGGCTTGGTGGTGAGAAATTTGCCTGCCAGTGCAGGAGACGAAGGTTCAATCCCTGGGTCAGGAAGATCTCCTGGAGAAGGAAATGGCAACCTCTCCAGTATTCCTGCCCGGGAAATCCCGTGGACAGAGGAGACTGGTGGGCTACAGTCCATGGGATCACAAAAGAGTCAGACACAACTTAGCAACTAAACAATAAGGCCAACCATAAATTATAAGCTGTTTTCTTAAGGTTTGATCTTATAGCAGTAAATTATTTTCAAGGAGTAAGTCTTCATTCAAAATAAGGGATGACATATTCAAAGTTTTAAAAACAACCACTTCCCCAACATGTACATCAAGGCTGTATATTGTCAACCTGTTTATTTAACTTCTATGCAGGGTACATCATGCAAAATGCCAGTCTGGATGAATCACAAGCTGGAATCAAGATTGCTGGGAGAAATGTCTGCAATTTCAGACATGTAGATATGTACTCTAACGGCAGAAAGTGAAGACAAACTAAAGAGCCTCTTGATGAGGGTGAAAGAGGAGAGTGGAAAAGCTGGCTTAAAACTCAACATTCAGAAAACTAAAATCATAGCATCTAGTCCCATTACTTCATGGCAAATGTAGGGGAAAAGTGCAAACAGTGACAAAATTTTATTTTCTTGGGCTCCGAAGTCACTGCAGATGGTGACTACAGCCATGAAATTAAAAGATGCTTGCTTCTTGGAAGAAAAGCTATGACAAACCTAGACAGCATATTAAAAAGCAGAGACATCACTTTGCCAACAACGGTTTATATAGTCAAAGCTATGGTTTTTCCAGTAGTCATGTACAGATGTAAGAGTTGGACCATAAAGAAGGCTGAGCACTGAAAAATTGATGCTTTTGAACTGTGGAGAAGACTCTTGAGAGTCCCTTGAGCAGCAAGAAGATCAAACCAGTCAATTATGAAGGAGATCATCCTGAATATTCATTGGAAGGACTGATGCTGAAGCTCCAATACTTTGGCCACCTGATGGGAAGAGCCGACTCATTAGAAAAGACCTTGATGCTGGGAAAGATAGAAGGCAAAAAGAGAAGGGGGCGACAGAGGATGAGATGATTAGATGGCATCAACAACTCAATGGACATGAATTTGAGCAAACTCCAGAAGATAGTGGAGGACATGGAAGCCTGGCGTGCTGCAGTCCATGGGGTCACAGAGAGTCAGACACGACTGAGCAACTAAATAACAACTCCCACATGTACACATAAACTGTGTCACAGAAATATTTGCAGACCGTCAGAAGAATTTTTGTACAAGATTTTGTGTCCTATCGTCTTTTTCAAATTTACCCTGTTTGCTTCAGGGTTCAAAAATGAAAGCCCTGGAAAGCAAGGAGAGAGGCAAAAGCAGCAGCTGCAATAGTAGCTGAAGCAGCAGCTGCTGCAGTGATACCTCAGGCTCTGACAGGAGCAGCAGCAGCCCCCACAGCCAAGCAGGCAAACCCACCACAGCAGCGGCCAAGCAAGCAGTGAAAGCGCATCCTCCAGGGCAGCAAGGCGGGGGAAGCTGAGAGCGCACCCTTGTCCGGCAAAGACAGGCAGGTGGCATTTGAGGGAAAGACCCGTTATCAGTGCCAAGAGTTAAAAAGGTAGTTTGTCAAATTTACATTCCTACCAACATAAGGATACAAACTCGTAAGGAGTAATAAATAAGCCATTGAGATCTAATGCAGAGTATACTGAATATAGATAACAATATTGTACTGTTATGATGTAATGTCATACATACTGCTTTGGTGGCAATCGTATTACAATATATATGTATCAAAGTAACATGGTCACACCTTCAGTTTATAAAATATAACATGTCAATTGGTTTTCAAAATAAAAGATGGTTTTTCAAGGTTAAGTTGCCTGGTAGCTTTCAAATTTTATTTTTTAGGCACTGAAAGCATTTAAAAATATCTACGGTTTCTTAACATAATAAAGACATAACAGGGAATATTAGAATCCAATTTTTCTAGTTAAACTATTTTTCTTCTTTATTATAGAGACCAATGTACTGGTTGTAACATGAGAAAAATAGTCTCATCTAACAGCCCATGATTATGTCATTGAACTTTTTCACTGTGGAAGAACATGCCAAGTCTATTACCATTACCAATATGATTAAGTCTTATCATTATTACAACTGCTGGTTAAAAATGCAGAATCATATTCTTTCCTTTGTCTTTTATTAAAAGCAAAGATCTAACTATCTTTTTGAATGACTAGAAAAATCCATAGTATGTGTAAATTCTGATGCTGAAAAGAAAAATAATATTCCAAATCCACAATAACTAAAGATGCAGAGTTTTGCTCAGTCATAAATGTTAGCATGAATATTTTCAACCTTGAGTGGCCAATATTCCCCAAACCAACTTTTATACTAAGAGCAAATCAACTTTCCTGAGTCACATTAGTTTAGCTAATATAACAGGGCCCTTTATTTACTACTATGAACTCATGAAAACTGTCTCACACACTGACAGGATGTCTCCAGCATAATGTTGAAAAGGGGGCACTATCAATTTACAGAAAACACACACTGAGAGAGAGAACAAGCATCCTTGTAGTGAGATGGGTACAGTAGGCTGCCTCAAGTCCTGTGATCTTTAAAAACCTCCCTGGACACTTGGGGTCAGTAGGAGCAAGGGACCCCTACTTACTCTCATGTAGAGTCAGAGTTGGCAGCCGAGTGGCTACTGCCCTAACCCTGGCCTTGGCCTTGCTGATGCCTCAGCCTGCCTTCTTTAGCTACCCAAATTAACAGCTTCAGAGGGACCAACTCCTGCAAAGCAAATCCAGGAATGACTAAGGCATAATCTACAGTATGCACTTTTTCTTTCTGTCTACCTTTCACTAATGCTGAAAGACCAGCATTGATACCAGTGGAATCATAGTGGTGGCCAGGTTCAATACGCTAAGGACCAGAATTGTAATCAGAAGGATGCAATAACCCCCTATAAAATGAAGTATTGTTTGTCTGGTCCTGATTTATGGGAACAGATGTTTCTGGCTATAGAAACATGTGGAGCATATTGAAGCATCACAGTTTTTTTGGCCACCATTATACTATTGTGTGCAGAGTACTGAAATGCAGTTTTTCTTGTAAAATTGCCACCACCACTACCAGCCCCACCATGGTCACCATCACCATCACCATCATTACAGTCTATATGACCATTAAAGCAAATTTCTAATATTTAAAAACCAACCACAATATAGCAGAGTCCCATTCTGTATCTGGAGCTCCATAGTAGAAATGGCCATTGTAAGGTGCATCAATATAGTTATGAGTTGAATTGTGTTCCCTTGATATCCAGAGTTTGAAGTCCTGAATCCCAGTACCTTGGAAGGGGACCTTACTTGGAGAGTCCTTATCAGGTTAAAATGAAATTAGCCTTGGTTCTAATCCAATGTGATTGATGTCCTTATAAAATAGAGACATTTGGAGATAGACTGGCACACAGGGAGAAGCCCATTAGAATATAAAGATGACCACCTGTAAGCCAAGAAGAGAGGCCAGGAAGAGATATTCTTCTCACAGCACCTCAGCAGGAACCATCCTGCCAATACCTTGATTTCAGACTCCTGGCCTCTACAACTATGAGAGAAGTAATCTCTGCTGTTTAAGCTACTTGGTTTGTGGTATTTTGTTTTGGCAGCCTTAACAAATGAATACAGACACCAAGTGAAATATTGTGCCTCTCCAATACGTGGGCTGCAGTAAAAATTCATAAAGCTGAGATATCCACAGACCATGCAAAGACAGCCTTGCCTTGCTTCTCAGGGTAACCTCTGGTGTGTTGGCACAAGGACACTCAGCCTCTGTTGCTCTCCATACCTGGTAGCTGGGAAGTGAACACATTTTCAGTGGTTGTCCATGCACGCAGACAAAAGCTATATTTACAGATTATCAATTTGCTTTCTAAATCTCCTGAACTGGAGAACATCAGGACACATTGCCTCTGAGTCTTTGTATTCAGGATGGCCTGTCTTAAATAAGATACAATTTCAAGGGATGAATATGAAGTCCTTTCTCAGCTGAACAAATTGACTGCATGGGTGAAGACAAAGGACATCTGGTTGAAAATGCTTTTTGTCAAATAGACATAGCAAGGGGCTTTAATTGATCATGAATTTATTATAAGCCAAGAGGGATACTGCTGTCCAGAAAGTTAAGAAATCACTAACATCCAGAAAGCCTTGTCATTCCAGCTCATAGGTGGAAATATTTCTGCTCTATGCAAAACTGGCCATATTCTGCCTGAACTGGAATATACAGATTAGCTTTGTATCACATCCTTAAATCTCATTAAAAAAACCCAAAAAACAACAACTGTGGGTGGGGTGGTGAAAAAAGATTATTATATGAACAGTTGATGGAATTTGGTTAATTTAATGTAGAAAAGGAAATTTGGAGATGCAGAGGAGGAGGAAATATTGGTTGTCAATCTTCAAATACATAAAGGGTACCATATGAAAAAAGAATCATAGTTGTTCTGGAGGTTCCCAAGAGAAAGAACCAGGACCAATTAGGGTAATGGTAGACAATTTCCATCTCAAGATTGAGAAACTATGTGTAATTATGTCCTAAAGATAGGATGGGCTGTTTAGGGGACTGATAAGCTTGTTTTACTGGAATATCCAAGCAAAGGCTGAGCACCACTCCTTATAGGAGGGAAGATGGATGCAATGTGGGACTTTGAGATCTGCTATTCAAAGGTGTGGTCAGGATGGCCTGTGGGTGGAAAGTCAGGAAACCATCTGGCCCAGGCTGCTAACTCTTGAGGTGGCATCCTAGGCTATGCCACCCTAATGGTGACTGTCTTCTCCATCCCCCCAAAACCACATACAAACTTGCTAATTTAAATTACCATTGACAAAAATAGTATTGCTGGTGGTTGCTGAAAATGACCCCAGGATGCTATGTTTCTACATCTAAACTGATGGATCTTGCTTAAAGTTAGGGAGGGATGGGGCTCCCAGACACCTCATCAACCTGAGCCTTGTTCTTCCCAGTTGTAAGATGGAGACTGCACAACATCATTGTCAAGACTGTGGATATTGGAGCTACACTAAGTTCAAATCCTAGCTCCATGCCTTCCTAGATATGTGAATCTACTAGTTAATCTCTGATGTCCCTTTGTCTATAAACTACAGATGACAGTAGTTGAACCTATCTCACAAATTGTTGTGGAAATTAAATAAGCAAAGAGATGTTACATACTTTGAACAGGGTCCACTGCTATCTATTCTATATTTCAATTTTAACCTATCTGCCCCCAGGCTGACATCTGTATTAAGATATTTACTCCAACTAGTCTCTAAAATGATTTCAAAACATGGAAATGCTAACTATATTCAAACTTGAGGTGTCATCTCACCAAACAATAATTGATCCTTGAAAAATAAATCAGATTTTAGATGAAAAACCACCTAAGTGCTCAAGTTCCAATTAAAAGTGTCTACTGAGGCAAGCTTCAAGCTAAGCTCTGTAGTAGTAGTTCTCAAAGTGTGGTCCCTAGATTAGCTGCATTAGCTTCTTCTGGTGCCTAAGTCCATTTGGTGTGCTATCACGAAAATTACATGGACTGGATGACTTGCATGCATGCTAAGTTGCTTCAGTCATGTCTGACTCTGTGCAACCCTATGGACTGTAGCCAACCAGGTTCCTTTGTCCCGTGGGATTCTCCAGGCAAGAATATTGAAGTGGGTTTCCATTTCCTTCTCCCTGGATGGCTTAAACAACGTTTATTTCTTAGGGTTCTGGAGACTGGAAAATCCAAGATCAAGGCACTAGTAGATGCAGTCTTGAGGACCCACTTCTTGGTTCATAGAGAGTCGTCTTCTCATTGTGTCCTCATATGGCAGAAGGAAAATGAGAGAACTTTCTGGAGTCCTTTCTATAAGGGCACTAATTCCATTCATGAGGGCTCCACCCTCATGACCTAATTGCTTCCTAAAGGTCCTGACATCACATTGTGGGTTAAGATTCAACTTGTGACTTTCTAGAGAGAGATGGGAGAAGGAAATGGCAACCTACTCCAGTATTCTTGCCTGGAGAATTCCATGGATGAGGAGCCTGGTGGGCCACAGTCCATGGGGTCACAAAGAGTCAGACATGACTGAGTGACTAACACACACTTTTGGAAAGACACAAACTTTCAGTTCACTGCACCTAGGAACCTTTTAGAAATGCAAATTTGCTGGCCCCACCTTGGACCTGTATAGTCAGAGACTCTAAGTGTGGGTCCAGTGATCTTGTTAATAAGTCCTACAAGTGATTTGATGCCCACTAAAGTTTGAGTTTCAATTCAGTAGATCTAGGATGAGGCCCAAGAATGTGCATTTCTAACTGGCTCCCAGGTGATGCTAATGCATCAACCACACTTTGGAAACAATTGCTCTCTAAGCTCTGGTTCCCTTTTGGAAGACCTGAGACTGATACACATGAAATAATTAGAGATCACTTATGTCTCCCAAATTGTGTGCTGTTGATTGAGTGGAGCAAGAGAAAAGAATGCAAAGATGCATGCAATTGAATTCAATGCATGCAACGCAGTGAAGCGAGGAGGCTGAATGCAGAAGGAGTCTTGTAAGCAGAGGCTTGCATGAGGAACAAGTGGTGACCACGTGGCCAGAAAGAAGGGCAGATAAAAGGGAAATAGTCCAGATTAGTGAGATTATGGAGAAATTTGGTAGTTAGGCAGAGAAATCTGTACTTGATTCAGGAGCCCATGCTATCTCTGAAGCAGGAAAAGGACAAAAGGCTTCAGGGTATTATAAAACAAAGAATGTTAACCCACATCCAGTTCTACAGTGACTATCCCTAGCCCCTGCAGTTGCTGATCCTAAGAATTAAGAACCAAGACAGACCACTTCCATAATTACATATATACCTCAAGAATTTTGATAGGCCCAGGTTTTTTGCACTTTCCCATATATACGTGGAAAAACCCTGAAATCATTAACTGAGATATCTGTTCCTTGTGACTGGCAGTAATCTTTTACCAAGATGTAAGCTTGACTGTATGTCCCCCCAAGCCAAAAAGTTAAGTATATACTAGCTTCACCCCTATGCCTTTGGGGCAATTTTCTCAGAGCTATTGATTGTCATCTGGGATATTGTCCTTGGTAAGACTCTGAACAAAACTTAAAATCACATCTCTATGTTCTGCATTTTTCTTTCAATCTACAGTATTAGAAAGGTGAATCTAGGTGAATTTAAGGAAGAAAAGCCTGGAATGGAGGTTGCAGCTGGTAAGTTTGAAGGTAGAATGATGTAGCTATTAGAGTTTACTGCAATCAGATGGCCAGACAGCCAGGAACTGAACCCTGGCTTTATTTCTTACAATAAATTGTTTTTTGGGCGAGTCAATCTATACGTCTTAGTTTTATCATCTGTAAAATGGGGCTGAGAATCACCCCTGTCTTACTTGACCATTACTATGATCTAAGAATGAGGATTTGAATCAGCTTGGTAACACATAATAGAGAGGAAATGTGAAACAAACAGACAAACTCCTCTCAGAGCTTTGAGTCCATGAGAAAGAAAGAATGATTATACAGTACCAAAAATCACAAAGGGACTTCAAGATGAGGAAAATAAATCTGATTTCCTTTCAGAAACAATATTTCAAACTAAACTTTCCAAATCCATGCAAAGTAGACATACATTCATTTATTTTTGTTTCTAATTAGCTAGAGTATTGTCCTCTTTTGAGAGGGCTGGATTGAGATAATCTTTTTGATAATATTTTGTTTCTGGAAAAGGAATTTGCATGATTTTCAATTTTACTGGCATTCAGGGAGTTTGAAATAAATTTAAATTCGTATGCTTTAATTAGTGTTTTAATTACTATGAGCTTTGTAGTATTTGATTTTCTTCATTGTCATAAAGAGAATTTGTATGCCTGTTGATGTTTAAAAAGGAGAATCCCTAAGACACAAACTCTTATTCAGAATGTCCTTTTCTTCTTATAGCATAAGGTACTTACATAAAGTAATCTAGACCACAAGGGTGAGGATCTGGTGGCAACTATTGATCCTCACACATCATGTTTCTGTAGTAAAATGCAGTGCTCTACATGAAGCTCTAACCTCCGAGTTCAGATGATTGGGCCACTGACTTTAAACTTACTTCATTTTTTACTTGCTGTTATTTAGTCACTAAGCCACATCTGACTCTTTTGCAACAGTACCCCACCAGGCTCCTCTGTCCATGGGATTTCCCAGGCAAGGATATTGAAGTGTGTTGCCATTTCCTTCTCCAGGGGATCTTCCTGACCCAGGAATCAAGCCTGAGTCTGAGGTGGCTCAGTGTTTACCACTGGTGGCTCAGTGGTAAACAATCCCTCTGCCAATGCAGGGGATGTGGGTCATTATGATTGCCAAAGCCCATAGAATGTATAGCACCAAGAATAAACCCTAATGTAAGTTGGGTGATAATGATGTGTTAATATAGCTTAGGTTCAGTGATTGTAACAAATGTACCAGTCTGGTGTCTCTGGTATAGGATGTTGATATTTGGAGATTATGCATGTGTAGGGGAAGGAGGTTATGCAGACCTCAGTACTTTCTGCTCAATTTTTCTGCAAACATAAACCTGCTCTAGAAGTGTTATATTTATTAAATGTTTTGTATTTTGCTTTTATTTTTTAATATAAAAGGAGTATTTTAAAATAAAAACTTTAGAAACAAAAATAATTAAAAATTTTAACAATGGCTTTAATCTACTTTTAAAAATATATGCGCTTTAGTTCTTCTTCGCTTTCTGCCATAAGGGTGGTGTCATCTGCATATCTGAGGTTATTGATATTTCTCCCAGCAATCTTGATTCCAGCTTGTGCTTTATCCACCCCAGCATTTCTCATGATGTACTCTGCATATAAGTTAAATAAGCAGGGTGACAATATATAGCCTTGACGGACTCCTTTCCCTATTTGGAACCAGTCTGTTGTTCCATGTCCTGCATACAGACTTCTCAAGAGGCAGGTCAGGTGGTCTGGTATTCCCATCTCTTTAAGAATTTTCCACAGTTTGTTGTGATCTATACAATCAAAGGCTTTGGCATAGCCAATAAAGCAGAAGTAGATATTTTTCTGGACTCTTGCTTTTTTGATGATCCAACAGATGTTGGCAATTTGATCTCTGGTTCCTCTGCCTTTTCTAAATCCAGTTTGAACATCTGGAAGTTCACGGTTCACGTACTGTTGAAGCCTGGCTTGGAGAATTTTGAAGAAGAGCTAAAGAACCTCTTAATGAAAGGGAAAGAGGAGAGTGAAAGAGTTGGCTTAAAACTCAACATTCAGAAAACTAAGATCATGGCATCTGTTCCCATCACTTCATGGCAAATAGATGGGGAAAAAGTGACAGACTTTATATTCTTGGGCTCCAAAATCACTGCAGATGGTGATTACAGCCATGAAATTAAAAGACACTTGCTCCTGGGAAGAAAAGTTATGACCAACATAGACAGTATATTAAAAAGCAGAGACATTACTTTGCCAGCAAATGTCCATCTAGTCAAAGCTATGGTTTTTCCAGTAGCCATGTATGGATGGGAGAGTTAGATTATAAAGAAAGCTGAGCAGCAAGGAACTGATGCTTTTGAACTGTGGTGTTGGAGAAGACTCTTGAGGGTCCCTTGGACTGCAAGGAGATCCAACCACCCTAAAGGAGATCAGTCCACTCTAAAGGAAATCAGTCCTGAATACTCATTGGAAGGACTGATGCTCCAATACTTTGGCCACCCAATGTAAAGAATGGACTCATTTGAAAAGACTCTGATGCTGGGAAAGATTGAAGGGGAGAGGAGAAGGGGACGACAGAGGATGAGATGGTTAGATGGCATCACTGACTCAATGGACACGAGTTTGAGTTAACTCCAGGAGTTGGTGATGGACAGGGAGGCCTGGTGTGCTGCAGTCCATGGGGTCACAAAGAGTTGGATGTGACTGAGGTACTGAATTGAACTGAACTGAAAAATATAGTCATGCGTGATATGTCACTTCAGTCGTGTCCTACTCTTTGTGATCTTATGGATGGTAGCCCACTAGGCTCCTCTGTCAATGGGATTCTCCAGGCAAAAATACTGCAGTGAGTTGCCATGATCTCCTCCAGGGGATCTTCCCGACCAAGGGATCAAATCCATGTTTCCTGCATGGGAGGGCAGGTTCTTTACCACTAGCACAACCTCTCTCTCTACATATACACATTTGTATGTATATGTGCTAAATCGCTTCAGTTGTGTCTGACTCTGAGACTGTATGTACCGTAGCCCACCAGACTCCTCTGTTCATGGAATTCTCCAGGCAAGAATACTGGAGTGGATTACCATTTCCTCCTCCAGGGATATATGTGTGTATGTGTGCATATATGTGTATATATATTTCATGTGTTCTGAGTATGACTTACTACAGTTATTTTTGAATCTTTAAGATTATTATTCTCAACAGAACAGAAATTATGTGAAAAATCTTGATTATAACAGCATGATTCTGCTGAAATAAAGATAAGATAAATTTAATGGAATAATAAAAAACCAGAAAATCCAAACAAATCATTAGTATCTTTGTAATAATAATTAAGTGCAATCATCTCAACAGTTTTCTTGATATTCAGTCATAAAAACTACAACCTTACACACACACACACACACATTCATATACATAGATACATTTATTTAGTCACTCTGAAATGTATTTTTCAAGGTAGAGAACAGCTTGTCGACTTGGCTATAAGTTTAGAATATTCAGACTTGGAGGAGGCTGAGGTCCGGAATCCAGGTCTCAGGTGGATGGGAAGGTTCAGGCGTGGCTTCTGGGGTCTTGGCTTGGAGCTGGATGGAGGCTGGTGACAGGATTTCATGTTGGCTGTGCGGTGGAGACTGTCATTTCAGCTAGGAATTGGTATAACATTCTGTGGGCTTAAAAATGCCGCCAGCATCTTCCTTCCCCTCTCTTCAGCTAAGGGCGTTTTCACTGCATTTTTTGGCAGCTTTTCCAGAGCTTCTCCCCTGAGAACCCTCTCGGGCTCGTGTGGGAGGTGGGATAGCTGGAGCTGAAGCTGATTCCAGGAACCCAACTTGTAAAAGCGGGGTGTGGCACTCTGTAACAGGCGCTTGTGCTAGGGGGCATTTTGCGATTTATAAATGATTAGGAGTACTTTTAAAATCTGTACTGTGTATCTGTCAGCTCTGTGAAGTATTCAGAAGAGGTATTAAGTCCGTTTAGTGACCTTCCATCACTCTTGGCCAAGAGAGCTTAATGGGCTCATCCAAAGTCACATGGGTGGCTTGCTACAGAGCTGCATCAGGGCCCATCCTTTGAAATAATACTGACATTTAGTTTCATACTTTAGCCCATTTGGAAAAAGTAAGTTGGAGTCAGATCATTGAAAAACAGCAGATTTAGAACTGTTAGGAAGCAAAATTAGCCACTAGTTCCCCCCACCCCATTTCTTTAACAGATTTGCCCATTAAAAAAAAAAAAAAAGACCTGTTGCATCCATTTCATAAACTGCAGGAATCTCATAAACTGCATGAGGCAGGCAAAGTGAACAGGTAAGACATTCAGTATGGGAAGGAATGGAAAATCATAGGGAACGTGTAAAGAGATGATTTGAGCAGATTCTCAAATCCAGCCTGCTTACCCCCAGTTGAATATAGGCCCACTGTAGCCAAAGGTTTCATTCCATAAGAGAAGCCAGAAATCTGGATTTTCTCTCTAATAAGGCATTTCCCAAAGTTTTAAAATGCAGGCCAAATGAATTGTGTGTGTGTGACTCTAGGATATACCTCCTGTGAAAGCAGATGGTGTGGTTCTATTCCCACCCCTGTTTCTTTATCCGGCTTTTAAATGAGATATGGGCAGAAACATTAGAAAATCTGCTTAGGCAAAAGACTTTGAGCTTTAAATTTTCCATTTTTTTCTTCCCATCTGCTATTTCAAGAAAGCTATTTCTAGCAACATTACAACAGTGCTCTAGATTTGGGCATTTTTGTTGCACAAGCCACTGAGCTAAACTTCTTTACCCAGATACCTGACTCTAAAGTACATTTCAGCTCAGTAGTGTAATGGAAATCAGATTATATGTCAGATCATCGATGTGGTATAATGATAGGAGATTTCCATTTAGAAATACACAAACTATTTTCCTTACCTGGAGGGTTCACTGTGGAGTCTCATTCTTACAATATTTGAATTGTATATTTTTCAAGCCAAATAACTGAGAAATTTAGTCATTTCATACTATTCAAAACTGCAGTCAGCCTAACATACAAAGTTGGGGCTTCATACGTCTTCACCTCATGACAACACAAGAGTAAATTAAGTCTCTTGTGATCAGTTTGGGAGCCAATTTACCACAAATACTGTGGTTAAAAACAAACAAACAACAACTTCTGTGTGCCAAAATAACCTGCACAAGAGTTCCAGAAAAACATCTGCCTTATTGAATATGCCAAAGCTTTTGACTGTGTGGATCACAACAAACTGTGGAAAATTCTTAAAGAGATGGGAATACCAGACCACCTGACCTGCCTCCTGAGAAATCTGTATGCAGGTCAGGAAGCAGCAGTTAGAACCGGACATGGAACAACAGGGAAAGGAGTTCCAAATAGGGGAAGGAGTCCGTCAAGGCTGTATATTGTCACCCTGCTAATTTAACTTATATTCAGAGTACCTCATGAGAAATGCACAAGCTGGATGAAGCACAAGCTGGAATCAAGATTGCTGGGAGAAATATCAATAACCTCAGATATGCAGATGACACCACCGTTATGGCAGAAAGCGAAGAAGAACTAAAGAGCCTCTTGATGAAGGTCAAAGAGGAGAGTGAAAAAGTTGGCTTAAAACTCAACATTCAGAAAACTAAGATCATGGCATCTGGTCCCATCACTTCATGGCAAGTAGACGGGAAGACAATGGAAACAGTGGCAGACTTTATTTTTGGGGGGGCTCCAAAATCACTGCAGATGGTGATTGCAGCCATGAAATTAAAAGACGCTTGCTCCTTGGGAGGAAAGTTATCACCAATCTAGACAGCATATTAAAACCCAGAGATATTACTTTGCCAACAAAGGTCCACCTAGTCAAAGCTATGGTTTTTCCAGTTATCATGTATGGATGTAAGAGTTGGGCTATAAAGAAAGCTGAGCACCAAAGTATTGATGCCTTTGAACTGTGGTGTTGGAGAAGACTCTTGAGGGTCCCTTGGACTGCAAGGAGATCCAACCAGTCAATCCTAAAGAAATCAGTCCTGAATATTCATTGGAAGGACTGATGCTGAAGGTGAATCTCCAATACTTTGGCCACCTGATGGGAAGAACTGACTCACTGGAAGGGACCCTGATGTTGGGGAAGATTGAAGGTGGGAGGAGAAGGGGACGATAGAGGACGAGATGGTTGGATGACATCACTGACTCAATGGACATGAGTTTGAGTAAACTCCGGGAGTTGGTGATGGACAGGGAGGCCCGGTGTGCTGCAGTTCATGGGGTTGCAAAGAGTTGAACATGACTGAGCGACTGAACTGAACTGAAATAATGTGAATTCTGATATGGAAGTTGTTAATTTAAGGCATAGGCCCCCTCTCAAAAATTATGGATAGCATTAAGCAATGTGTTCTTTTTCACCAAGAAAATCATAAAAATTTGAATATTCTTTGATCTTCTCAGAATGTTAACTCTACAATATTCTATAACAAATGTGTTACTAATAAGAATGCCAAAATATTGTATTACTAATAACAAGAATGTCAAGCATTTACTAACACTACCAAAAGATATTGATGTGAACTGTCAGACTGTATCCTCCTAGCAACTTTGCGAGTTAAAACTTAGTGTCCTTAATTTTGTAGGGAAAAAATGAGGTCCTGATCAGTGGAAAATATATACTGAGAATTCTAGTCTTTTAGTTTTGCCCTCACTTCATTTGGCTTCCTGTTGGAAAATAAAATTTCTAGAAAAAGAAATTAGACTTCATGTGCGTGGATTTCCATTTGTGCCCTTGCCCTGGGGTCTGCAAATGTTAGGGGAGGCTCTGGAGATGTCAGGAGGCCTGTGGAGTTGGAAACCATCTTTCCACCATATGGAGAAAATCTACCTTATAACTGGAGAAGGAAATGGCAACCCACACCACTACACTCACCTGGAGAATCCCATGGACAGAGGAGCCTGGCGGGATGCAGTCCATGGTGTCACAAGAGCAGGACATGACTTAGTGACTAAACCACCACCAGCACTACCTGATAACAGAACAAACTCAGAGAAAAGTAGAGCCAGGAAATGGAGAATGAGACTGAGAACTGTAGATATGATTAACATCTCTGGGCCCTGAAGATCTCCCTAGAAACATTTAGTTCCTTGACATAATAAATTCCTACTTTGTGCTCAGGTCGAGTTTTCTGTGCTTGGTATCAAGTGACATGACTCATATGAAATCCCTCTTCAGTTTTGGTCCAGGAAAATGAAATATTTTCACATATAGAGTTAGCAATGAGAGTGACTAGATAGCAGTGTAAGGAGAACGGGAAGGAACTGAACTGAGGAGGTTTTGGAAAATGGGCTTGAGTGAACGGTGGCAGGGAAAGAAATACTACAAATGCCATTCTAGGAATGTAAATATGAATAATCACTTCTGAGGCTTATACCTGAGAGCAACCTAGTGGTCCACAGATAAACTAAAAAAAGGTTCACATAATTTGTATGACTATGTATATGCTCTTTTCTGGAGAGAGAGTTCATAGCTATTCACAGATCCTCAAAACCAAAACAGAACTGTGAACTCCCATAATAAGAAATACTCCCATAATAAGTATTTCTTATTAATATTGTCGCCATACTAAATGGAGACAGCTTCTGAAATAGGGGTGAGATATAAAATCAAAAAGGTTTACTTTAGACTATGAAATCACTAATCATGGCAGTGACTCTCAAATTACATGCCACAACCTACATTATAATCATGTGGGGCTGTTGTTTCAAAATTCACATTCATGGCCTCCATACAGACTCAGTGAAGCAGAATTTCTGGGTGCAGGGCCTAGGACACTCCATTTGAAATGTATGATATGTCAATATTTTGAAATGTTACATGACTTCTTCATTTGATTGATAATTTGGTAGAATTTTAAGCAGAAATCATATTCCTTCAGAATTTCAAATGCAATGTTTCACTGTCTTTTAGCTTTGTGTTGCTATTGATAAATCTGACGACCTTCTGATTCTTGATACTTTGTGACTTTCTGGAAGCTCTTAGGATCTGTATCTTGCCCTTCTGAAAACTCCTGTCCTTCATTCTTGTAGTTGATGATTTCTTCACATCTGGACTATTCTTTCAATATTCTTTTTTTTTTTTAAGAGTATTTTTGTACTTTGCTCAGACATTCTGATTTTTTCCTAATTTCTGTGATTTTTCTAATTTCCGCAAACTCTATTCTCATGCCCCTTTAAAAAAAAAAAAAGCATCCTGTTGCAGTTTTCATCTTCTCTTACCCTTCTGGGGATATTACTGAGAGGTGTCTTTTTTTTTTTTTTAAGTATCCTCTGGACAATGCTTGTTTCCTCCATATTCCTTTCTCTGTTGTTCGTTTCATATTATTTAATTGTTTTATTTGTTCTCAATGATTAAAAGTAAGAGATAAGAAGTAAAAAGAGAGGGAGCTCTGAGTGGGTGACTGGTATTTTTGACTTTGAATTTCAAAAGGATGATTTCAGGGCGTTTCTAATATCTTCGGTCAGGCACAAAGTTAGTTATATTCCTTTTAGATTAGGCTTACGGTTAGTGGTACCCAAGCACCTACCAGAGAATTCACCCTCCCAGAGAATTAAACCTCCAAACTTCAGCCTGGGTGGGAGAAGGGCAGTTGCCCAGACATAAGGCTGGAGAAAGGATCTATAGATCTAACTGCTTCTCAAGCGACTCTCACCTAATTCCCTGCATTTTCTGACATCCTAACCTCCATCCCCCCTTCACCTCTAATTTCTGAGGCATCTCTTGCAGTTCTAGTGATAGGGACAGAGTGAAAGGACAAAGTAGATGATTAAACACTTAATCCCACTAGGGGATTGTAAGTAGAAAAAATATGGGAGACCCTTGTTAAGTTAATGATTACTCAAGAGAGCAGGTTTGCTTAACTACAAAACCAAGCAGTCTTGCTTAGCAACAAAACCATGCAACAGACACATGAGACATGCCCCAAAACAGTAAAACAATGGTGGCATGAGACCTGCGCAGTGAGCTCAGTAAATTAATGATCCCTGCACATGCTCTCTGCACACACACACACACAAATGATAATTTGGGGACCTAGCTTGACTATGTAGATATGAGAAAACTCCCCTGCTCAACCTGGAAGAGGAGCTGATGGAAGCAAGCATCTACTCAGGAAAGACAAAGAAATTCTTCTCCTCCCTACTTTTCCTTTGATTATAAAACTGTAGTCCAGTAAGTTCTTGGGAGTATAGCACCCCCTTGCCCACCCACTTGAAAACATCACAAGCATCTTATTCTAATAAATCACTTCTTATCTGTCACTTTGCCTCTCGATGAATTCTTTTCTGCACTGAGAATAAAGAACTATGGTACCAGAGCTCTTTGGAGCCCCAGAAACAACACCCAAATTGCTTCCCTGAGAACTTCTGAAGATTCTATGAATTAGGCTGTTTCTCAGCTTTCTGTACTGTTGGGAGTTGGGGCACCCAGGCCTCATATTTGTGCTTTCAAACTTCCAAAACGTTGCTGTTATCTCCCTGCCCTTTTGGGTTCAGGTTTTTACTGGAGTTTAAGCATGGAAGGAAGTGAAATTAGAGTCCATATTCCAAACCACCATCTTAATTCAACAGATACCCATGTCTTTAAAACCTTTGGGCCATTCCTACCAGGTACTACAGTCATCCCTTCCAAGGCACCCTACTTCTCCACTTCGAGGGCTCCCAACGGTTTTAGACTCCACAAGGAAGATACATACAATTATGACACAGAGCCAAAGAGAGGCACAAAAATGGTAGGTGATATACACTTGAGCCAGTGCTCTGCTAGCCACCAAGGCCCTGGCTGCCTGGGCTCAGTGTGTGTTTTGTGAGAGTTTTATGTCTGTGTAAGTTTTGAAGGATTCATTAACAAAAGAAACCACTTATCACACACAATGAACACTTTCCATATTTAATAGAAGAATATTTGATGCAATTTCAATATACAGTCATTAAAAATGAGAAACAGAAAAATTAACAGCACATCCCCTGGGAAATCCCATGGACCGAGAAGCCTGGTGGGCTACAGTTCATGGTATTGGAAAGAGTCGGACACAAACTAGCAACTAAAACAACAATACATCCATCATCAAATTGGGTTGACCAACTTCCAGATTAAACAGTGCTAGGAAATCCCTTATTAACAGCAATCTGGAGTCTCAATTGGGAAAAAGTCCTGGGCAGTGGGTCCACCCCATGGATGAGACTTCAGATTGTAGTTTTGGGGACTTCCGCTCATAATCCCAGGTCACAAACTCAAATCATCATCAGTTTACACTCAAAAAATACAGCTCTGGTTTTACTTTAATGTTTGCAATGCTGTTTTCCCCTCCCCCCTCACCTTTTAAGTCATAAGATTTTCCAGATACCAGGGGGGTCTGACGAGGTCTCCAATGGGCTCCGAGAAAATTGAAGATCCACTCCCTCTCTTATCTAAAGCACGGTCGCTTGATTGGCTGATACGAATTCGTGTGTTGGAGACAAACACCTAGCCCAGGCAGGGTTAGAAGGCAGTCAGAAACCTCCTCTCCTGCTTCTAAAGCCTGCCCAGACCACTTGCTTTTTAATTTCCTTCACGCGGCGCTTGTTGTTGTTCAGTCGCTTAGTCGTCTCCGACTCTTTGCGACCGCATGGACTGCAGCACGCCAGGCCTCCCTGTCCCTCAACATCTCCCGGAGTTTACCCAAGTTGGTCTGCAAGGCGCCGGAGGCTCGGAAACTTCAGTGCCTCCTTCCGACAGCCCAGATCACCCGGCTTGGAGACCGCAGCCTCCCCACCCCAACCTGCCCAGACCGGGAGCCCCGCCCCGTCCCTCCCCGCCTCCCCCCTCCCCTCTCCCCTCCATAAAGCTGGCCCCAGCTGGGACTCCGAAGGTACCGCTGCCTGATGAGCAGCTAGTATGGCCCGGCTGCAGCTAGCGGGTAGCCGGCGGCTCGTTCCCTTGCCCCGCCGGGCGGCCAGGCTCGCTCCGCTGCTGCTGCCGCTGCTGCTGACGCTGCCCGACGGGGCGAGGGCTGACTGCCCGTGCCAGGTCCCAGCTCTGTGCCGTCCCATCACCCACCGCCCCGACTTCGAGGTCAGTGGCATCCCTCCCCCCTGACCCTCCGGGTCTGGTCCTCACAGGGCCCTAAAAGGACTTACAGTAGAAGAACGGAGCCGGAAAAAGAGGTGCTGGGGGTGGGGGTGGGGGCGAAGCTAACTTTGACCGCTCGCGGAGGACCTTTCTGTTCACGGATTTCCTTGAGGAAATTTGGGCTCAGAGAGGTTGAGTAACTCCTCCCACGTCTCACAGTTAAATATTGCAACCCAGGTCTGAATCCAAGTCCAAGCCCCTTGCATTAGCCTGCTGTGTCTCTCCTGAGGTACTCTGGCCAGACAAACAAGGATGCCTGTAAGGAATTAACTCCCTAAGTAGCAAGACCCGTTGGTTTCCAAGAGGATGAGGATGAGTTTGAAAGACTCTCAGCACTGTCGTGGTCCAGTAAAAGACCGAAGGTGCTCCTTACTCTGCTTTTCTATACCTGGTACCCAAGAAGGGGGATAAAAATAGGTCTTTAATTTTCTAAAATGCATACCTAAAATATGCATATTCTCTTCTTAAAACCCTTTCCCTCGGGATAATTTCTCAAAAGGGCTTCAAGTCCTTTCATGATTTAACCCTGACTACCTCTCTCTGGTTCTTCATTATTGCCTTCCTCCAAATTCTAGGTGTCAGCCGAACATAACACTGTGCTCTCTGTGCCTCCAGGCACTTGCCACTATTTCTTCCTAGCTTACCCTCCCCTGCTTTCCAGACCCTGCTAATTTCCTCTGCCACCAATTAATTCGGACCCGTATATCTAATTCACTCTTGTACTCTCAGTGTCTACCAGTGCCTGGCATATGATCGATGATTAATGTTTCTTGGGGTGGTCAGAATGGTATTCTTCCTGGTTTAAGTGAGGGTGCTTACTCCTGTTGTTTTGGCAGGTCTTCGTATTTGATGTTGGACATAAAACTTGGAAATATTATGACTGGTCACAGATTACAACTGTGGTACTTTTTTCAAATTATGACCCAGAACTTATGTGCCATGCTCATGCGAAAGGAGCCAGAGTAGTGTTAAAAGGTAAGTTACAATTTTAACCAGATGTGTCTAGCCAATTGGTAAGTTTAGTTGCATCATCTGCTATCTCGAATTTCCAAAAATTTTCATGTTTATATGTTTAGCATCCTAAAATTAATCTTACTGTTTAATTCATTTTTCAGGTAGAGATATTTTTAAAGCATCAAGTAAACCACCATATGGTTTTGGGCAAAATATTGAGTCCTAATTAGCATGATGACCCGTAGCTAGCCATAGCCCACAATCTCTGTTTTTAATCTGAGAATATTACTAATTATTCATAATGGTTATTTAGGAGATCGGTGACATGATTTTCTGTGACTTTGATGTATTATTTCTTCATTTGGAAAACTTAAATTTGAGGCTGAGTATTCAAAAATTATGAGATGTTTTAAAGACATTAGGATCTCTTTGGAATGGGTTTGTGAAATAAATTTTATTAAAATGTGGAAAGTATGTATGTACAAAAGATATATATTTCTTCCATAGGAGATGTATCTGTAAAGGATATCATTAATGCTACTTTCAGAGCATCCTGGATAGCTCAACAAGTTAAGCTGGCCAAAACACAATATATGGATGGAATTAATCTAGACATAGAACAAGATGTTGCTCATTCATCACCTGAATACTATGCATTAACTGCTTTAGTCAAAGAAACCACAGACTCTTTCCATCGTGAAATTGAAGGATCACAGGTGAAAATTCATTTGCTGTTTTTTGGAAACCCCTTGTTTTTCCTCTCAAAATTCATTAAGGTAGAATCTCAGTTTTACTGAGTAGGAAGAGTTTCAGCACATCCTAAAAAGTTTTCTGGAACTTCTGAGGTTCTTAACTAGAAGAGTTTTATAAAATTTTAAGGTGCCAGACCTGTTGTTTATTCACATAAGGCTACAACACTGAAACTGCCCCACCTGCTTGCCTTTCAGCATGGTTAGATATAGTAGATAGGCAGAGGAAGGACTCAGTTGGCCAGGCCCTGCTTTCATCAGTTCAGGACAGAAATAGCTTTTGCCTAAGAGTAGAGATAGTTCTGGAGAAGTGTCTCACTTGCTCCATAGACTCTGAATTACTTTGCAAAGTACCTATGGCCCATTGAGACTCAAACCCTAATTCTAGGAACTGTATTTTTATCAAGAGTGATAAGTGATTCTGGTATAGTTGGTCAATATGAATTTGAGAAGCACTAGAAAAATAATAGACAACATAAAAATTGATATCTGTGTGACTGTATGCAAGTAGGGAAGGTTTGTCAGTGTGGAATTCAGTTTTTCAGACAAGTACAATTTAGATCAAGAATAGCAAATACCTGGTATGCAGGTCACCGTACTCTTCTCACAAATTTTAGCCTCAGAAACTTTTCCTTCATTCTCTAGATTGCTTTGTTAATAGGGTAGAATTAATGCATGGGAACTTATTTGTTAGTCCTGATTAAACTATAGTGAAAGAACAAAGAGAAAGAGATTGAGCAAAGACTTTGCAGTATGAGTGTCTATTTTCATGGGCAAGTAGAACAATTTGGGCTACTATGTCAAGTTCATATTAGGTAAGTCAGTGGAAAGTACGGTTGCCAAGCTGAGCCAGATTGTCACACTGAACATCCAGGATGTCACACTGAAGAGTATGCATTTGATTCTATATGTAATGGGTAAAGTGTATAGAAAGTATCTGGGGAAGATTATTTATTGTAGTATGTAAAATTGTCGAGAGGAGACTTATGAGGACTAACCCAGTAATCCAATAACTTAGAATTTATGGTTTGAGTAGGGATGGTGGCATAACCCTAACTGGAGAAGTCAATGGCACTCCACTCCAGTACTCTTGCCTGGAAAATCCCATGGACGGTGGAGCCTGGGAGGGTGCAGTCCATGGGGTCGCTAAGAGTCGAACACAACTGAGTGACTTCACTTTCACTTTTCACTTTCAAGCATTGGAGAAGGAAATGGCAACCCACTCCAGCGTTCTTGCCTGGAGAATCCCAGGGACAGGGGAGCCTGGTGGGCCTCCGTCTCTGAGGTTGCACAGAATCAGACACGACTGAAGCGACTTGGCAGCAGCAGCAACATAACCCTGATACTCAGAAAGTGTTTATTGAATTAGTGGACAAATGAAGGGGCAGAACAATTGTGAGAGGCTACCCAAAAGAAAATGTGAGATTAGTTATAGGATGAGAGAGAAAGAGAGTCAGAAAAATCCCCAAAGTTCTTAAACTGGTGAGCAGAAAAAAAAAACAAAACGAAACAAAACAAATGAGCCCCTAGAAGGAGAAATGAATTTTGGGGAAAAGATAATAATTTAGGATTATAGAATTTGTCCTCACAGAGTTAAAGAACTAGAAGGGCTCTTGAAGAATTCTTTCTACACTTCCACTGTTATAGTTGGAAAACAGACCACATATTTAAAATGAAATAATCTAGTTATATGAGAGCCAAGATAAGAATCAGTCTTTTGGTTTCTTTTCTAATATACTAACACTACCTGCTTAAAAAGTATGAGATTAACCATGACAGGAAAACCAGTGAAAATATTCTCACTGCTCAGAAGAGAGGCAAGGACTTGCAAAAAAAAAAAATGAATTTTCAATTTACCAGCTTAGAGGCAGTCACTTTCTCTATCACCTTATTATACTTCCATTTTGTAGAGGAGAGAGTGAAAAAATGAAGTCCAATATGTAAAAATTTCACTTTATAACCTATTTTGCTGGAGAGATTTGGGGAAAGCCTGTACTTAACAAAGCAGAGCTTTCTTTAGTGTTAATAATGAGAGAGTTATAGAGAGAATTTTGAGAAAGTCCTAAGAAGAGTTAAGTAGAATAAATTGGCCAAAGTGTAAAAATTTAACTAAAATACCTCAACTTTTTGTAATATTAATCAGTATATTTATTGAGAGCCTACTTAAGCAGAAAACTTTTAATGAAGCTTTAGAACATTTGCAGGCATATATAATACTCAATTAAAGCAATAAATCTTAAGAGCCTCATCCTTACTGAGGACTGGCTCATATTCAAAATAAAAGATAATTTATCACTCAAGTTTTATTTGAATATTTCCATAAAATCAACCTTTAAGTGACTTGTATAACATTTTGAGTTGATTAATATATACTAGTAGCCATAAAATACCACTACTCTTTAACTATAATATTGGACTAAACCTACCAGGTCGCATAGTTGTAAATCAGGAGCTCAAACTCCCAACACAGTCCAGTCAGCTTGTGCCAAGAGATGACCTATGTAGCTTGCACGATATTTTTAATAATTTTTTAATTTGAATTCTTTCAGTGTGTTTTTACTCTCTAGTTGCTTATAGACCCTACCATACCCTACTGTGATTACATGAATTTTCTTTAATCAGTTGAGTTGCCAGTCTGAAGGCATTTGAGTTTAAAATTCCTCTTCTACAGTGCCCGCTCCTGGTCATTGTATAAGTCCAAATATGTCCAGGTCCAAATATATGTCCATTATCTATATATATATGTCCAAGACATTGTCAAAAACACATGTCTGGGTCAGTCCATGCAGGCAAAAAATACATTTCTTAGAATTGTTCTCATTCCATACATGTCAAACTGTATGTTCATACACCTAAGTGGTTCTTTTTAGGGGATAATATGAGTCAAGAGAAAATATAATCAACAAAACATCTGCTGTAATATGCTTATTTGATCATGTCACATAAAATGGTTTTTCTATAGGTAACCTTTGATGTACCTTGGGGTCCAAACTGCGTAGGTGCAAGGTGCTATAACTATACCGGAATTGCAGATGCCTGTGACTTTCTCTTTGTGATGTCTTATGACGAACGAAGTCTGGCCTGGTCACGATGTATTGCAGGAGCCAATTCTCCCTATATTCAGACATTAACTGGTAAGAAATCACAAAGTGATCATTTATCAGTAATAGTAATTCTATAACCTCAAACATTATAGTATGTTTTAGTATTTCTAAGTCATTTTTATGTTTTCCATTTGTAACACTTTCTTAAAACATAGAAACCTCTTAATTTGAGAGCTTTAAATTTTACAAAAAGTTTTAACATTTTCAATTACTTCTTCTGAAAGTCTTGTCAGATAGGTGTAATAAATTAACCCTCCATTATAGATGAGATGAAGGGTGTTAAGATCTCATGATTGCATGGCTATTAGGTAGTATATGGTTGGGATTCAAGCAGGTGTTCTAACTTCAAGTCACAACTCTTTTCAGAAAGTTACCTAAAGAAGATATTTGCTTATTTAGAATTTGACAGAATTTTTTTTGTTGAAATAACCAAAGTTAAATAATAGCAAAGGTAGCTATAATGTAACTGTTGTACATGATTGATAGGATTGGTTTTACCTTATTTGGCATTTACTTTTAGTACCCATGCTACACTGACAACTAGATTCCTATTACGAGTACTTCTGGTATCTCATTCATATGACATGGACTTTTGTATTATCCTTTCTGAAGTTTGCGTTGGTTTGTATACCATAAACCAATTGAATAAAAGATTGCTTGTTAACTTTCGACTTAAGTGAGATTTTCTGGCATAGTTGGCACTGATTTAACTATTAAATAATAAATAAAAATTCCTTTATTTTTCATATAGAGGTAAAATCATAGAACCTGACCTAATTTTATCATGTCCTAATTGTCTGGATGGGTTTCCCAGGTGGCTCAGTGGTAAAGAATCCACCTGCCAATGCAGGACGCCCTAGTTCAATCCCTGGGTCAGGAAGATCCCCTGGAGAAGGAAATGGCAACCCACTACAGTATTCTTTCCTGGGAAATCTCATGGACAGAGGAGCCAGGAGGGCTATAGTCAGTGGGGTCACAAAGAGTCAGACATGACTTAGTGACTAACCAACAACAAATTTTCTGAATAGACTAGTTTGATCATAAGCATATCCTATTTAAATTTTGAAAAAAATGTGTTATAATACAAAATAATTATTTAATCCAGTGTTTGCAAGCTGTGTTTATGAAAGAGATAATTATGTATATCAATAAAACATTCATTATCAAGTATGTTTGGGAAATGATGCATACTCCATCCTTCTCTTGGATATTGAACAGTACATGGTAACTTTAAAGACTCTGAAAAACAGCAAATTACTCAACTCATCCTAGCTAATCTTGGAACATGTCTTTGTGGGAAAACATATTTTGCAGCATGGGCAAGAAAGGAATTGATAGGACCATGGATTTATTCATTTTTCTCTGTTTCCTATCTATAGATTATCTGCTACCGAGTAATATAGGGTAGCTGTAATTCATGTTTATAGTTCAGTTCAGTTGCTCAGTCGTGTCCGACTCTTTGCGACCCCATGAACTGCAGCACGCCAGGCCTCCCTGTCCATCACCAACTGCTGGAGTCTACCCAAACCCATGTCCATTGAGTCAGTAATGCCATTCATCCATCTCATCCTCTGTCGTCCCCTTCTCCTCCTGCCCTACAATCTTTCCCAGCATCAGAGTCTTTTCAAATGAGTCAGCTCTTTGCATCAGATGGCCGAAGTATTGGAGTTTCAGCTTCAACATCAGTGCTTCCAGTGAACACCCAGGACTGATCTCCTTTAGGATACTGATAAAATGTGAAACACTTGTGCATTCAAGAAGTAGTTTTGAGACCCCTGCCAGAAAGTTTTGGAGAAGGCAATGGCACCCCACTCCAGTACTCTTGCCTGGAAAATCCTGTGGATAGAGGAGCCTGGTAGGCTGCAGTCCATGGGGTTGCTAAGAGTCGGACACGACTGAGCGACTTCACTTTCACTTTTCACTTTCATGCATTGGAGAAGGAAATGGCAACCCACTCCAGCATTCTTGCCTGGAGAATTCCAGGGATGGGGGAGCCTGGTGGGCTGCTGTCTATGGGGTCGCACAGAGTAGGACACGACTGAAGCGACTTAACAGCAGCAACCAGAAAGTTTGACTTATACAACTTTTTTAAAGCTTTAGAATCTAGGATATCAAATCTGTGCCTTAGTAGTTAATAGACACAATTAACGTGCTTTCCTGAAATGTGCCATTGTTCTTAAATTTTGTGAATTTTTTGCTTCTATTTGATTTTGTTTCAAATGTTTTCTATTCATTTACATGCTGCAACTAAAAGAGCTGCATGTCGAAAATAAAAGATTCTGTATGCCACAACTAATGATCCTGCATACTGCAATGAAGACTCAGTGCAGCCAAATAAATAAATATTTTATAAAACAAATGACTTAGAAAGTGATACAAAATTTATAGATTTTAAGGGATGACTTTTATAGTATATTAGAGAAACACTGTAGTGTCTTGCATAAATGTACCTGTTTTTACAAACTTGGATTCTGAGTGGTTACATAGCTTGTATGAACACATTAGTAGATATATGAAGAGAAAAATAATATGCTTTTTCTGTTCCTATTTGATCAGGATATGATGACTTCATCAAGATTGGAATTAACCCTAAGAAACTTGTAATGGGTATTCCCTGGTATGGTTATGATTATACATGCCAAACTCTATCACTGGTAAGAACAGATCATTTCTTATGTAATTTTTTTCTCTTTCTATTATATTTTTTAGAACTTGTTTTGTTTCCTCTATATAAACTTTATGTTAGTTAGAGTTTAGAAACTTCTCTCTATAGAATACATATACTTTATGGAGAACTTCTTTAATGTAGTTTGAGACTAAGTAAATAATTAAATCCCATGCAAGTGTGTGAATGTTACTGTATTTCTATTTAATATTAAAATTTAACTTTAATTTGTATAGTCAGATTATCTATTTATAGTTTATATTTCATGTCTAATTTTTATAATTTTGGATTTGACTCTGAAGATTTGCTTAATTGATAATCTGCGACATGAACATTTTTGTGTTTATAGGATCATGTTTGTACCACTGCAAAATACCCTTGTAGCGATGCTGTACATCATCAAGTGGCTTATCAAACAATTATGAAGCAAGTAAATAGTTCTGCTTCTGGAAGGCTGTGGGATAAAAATCAGCAGTCTCCTTATTATCACTATAAAGTAAGACTATCCACAAGTTACAAATCTTTATTAGTTTTCATAATTGCATGTTTTCATAATTACATGTTTGATAGTAAGATTTTTTTCTATCAGTTTTCTTGTAGGATACAACATACAGACTGCTGTTTACATGAGTAGACTTGTCTTTGAGTCTGTGTAATCAGGAACTTGACTTCCCTTGTGAGCAATTCAAGTTACGCTAATAGTGGAACTGCTCTGCATGGGCCACTTGTCATTTTAGATGATATAATAAAAACATGTATATCACAAACAATTTTCTTAGGAGTTGACAATTGTAAATGATGTCTGTGGCTTTTGAAAGGACTTTGGACCTAAATAGGTTACTTGCTCTGAAAATCTCCATTTCAAAGCAGCCTTATGAGGCTGTTGTTTTGGAAGGAATGAGACTGAGGCTAGGAGATGCATCATCATGTACTTTACAATGGAAAATTGTATCATTCCAAATTTATCCCACAGTTCAAACTGTGATATTAAATAAATTATAAACAATATTAAAAATTAGAGACTGAAAAATATTACAAACAGAAACTTGAAGAAACAGAGTAAATGACTAATAATTCTGTCAGGTAGTTTTTGATAAATAGGAATTGCCATACTGAAGGGATAAAAAAAAGTTATATTATCCATAGTTTACCTTTAGCATAATAAAAACTTTTTCACACCTCAAAAAATTTTAAATACAAACTATCTTTGAATTTGCCTTAGATTATGTTAACTATTAAAGGAACCCTAAAATGATATGATGAATGTTAATTCCAGCAAGAATGTATATATATTTTTCTGATAGTCTGATACCCATTTACAAAAAATGAGTACATATATACATATTTAATAAATTATAATTGATGTACATGTACATGCCTGTATATTATTTATGTAGAAAGTTTTAGGGTAGAGCTCTTTAAACTTTAGAATCTAGAATGTAAAGTATAAACTTATTAATTAAACTCGGGTATATTGTGATCCTCTTTACCAAACAGTATTTATAGAATTGTGTTCTGGGAACTGTTAATAATGCACACACACACACACACACACACACACACACACATACATACACTCGAGTGGTTACTAGTGGGAAGTGCAGTGAGGGGGCAATATAGGAAGTGGGCAAGTGGGAGGAACAAATTGTTGGGTATAAGATAGGCTCAAGGATGTATTGTACAGGACAAGGAATATAGCCAGCATTGGAAAGTAACCTTCAAAATTGTATAATTTTAAATTTTAAAGGTTAAATTAAATTCTAAAAGAATTCACTAAAAAGACCCACATACACACACATGCCATAGCCAAATATATCTGGTAAACACTACATACTATAAGTCTCTCTTGAAGATTTATAATGTATGACATAATATTCAAGGATTTGAGATGTACTATAGTACATAACAGAGAAGGCAATGGCACTCCACTCCAGTACTCTTGCCTGGAAAATCCCATGGATGGAGGAGCCTGGTGGGCTGCAGTCCATGGGGTTGTGAAGAGTCGGACACGACTGAGAGACTTCACTTTCACTTTTCACTTTCATGCATTGGAGAAGGAAATGGCAACCCACTCCAGTGTTCTTGCCTGGAGAATCCTAGGGACGGGGGAGCCTGGTGGGCTGCTGTCTATGGGGTCGCACAGAGTCGGACACGACTGAAGCGACTTAGCAGCAGCAGCATAGTACATAAAGTCATTTAATTGTTTAACATAGAACCCTGTTTCCCAACACCCTTAAAAACTTGCAGGGGAACAGGTTCTCATGGACATCAGTTTGGTAAATGGCTTATTTAACCAATTATATATAGTTTGGAAATACACATTTTAAAATAGTTTACCCTATGATGTACTGTTTTTTTTTTTGTAATTCCTTATTTTTTTCCTTAATGCATAATAAGACATATTCTTTAAGATTTTAGAACTGAGGAAACATCTTGATGAGCCTTGAAAACCATTCATTTAATGGCACTTCAGACAACCATCTAGCTATAACCAATTTGTTCTCCTTCATTCTCTGTAAAATTCCATAGCAACCCAAATCAAGTTTATGTTTTAACTGAAGAGAATCATTGTGCTTTCTAATGCTGTCTCAGCAATGGCAGCTTCACCTTGCAGTCAATATTCTTGGAGGCATATACTCTTAACCAGGCATATGTCATTCTTACATATATCCAGTTTTTCATCCTTTGATCCTTCACTATTTGAGGTATTTGAAACTTTTAATGTATCAAAAAGACTCAAAGTTCTATTCGGTTGGCCAGAAATTTCATTCCGATTTTGTAAGCTGGTATGGAAAAAGCTAAACGAACTTTTTGGCTAACCCAATAGAATGATGACAAAATTCGAAGGGATATGTCTTCGGGGCAATATGTCTTTGCCCCTGCCTCTAAAAAAATAAATCTTTCTATATTTAGGGACAAGGTTTGCAAGTTGCCTTTTAATATTGAATCACAATTGATACTAGAGCATGTATGTCTTTTTCTAGTTCTAAACATTTTAAATAATGGGATATAAGATATAGTATGAGATACGCTTATATGTAATGAATCTGCTATACTTATATATCCACGGCTTATTCATTTACCAAGTGACTACTACCCTTTAAAGCAGTCATCTTAGGAGATGATTCTAATTCTCATGGTGCTAGCATAAATAAAAATATTACTGATATTCACTGAGAATTTCCTTTAAAGAGTTCCCTAGATGTATATAAAAATCAGTAAATTATTTTAAATCACAGATCGTTCTATTTTTTACTTCCTATCTTTTCCCCTTCCTTTGCCCTTTTGCCTAATTCTGCTCCTTTCCTCTTTCTTTTATCCTTTATCCATAGCTTATATACCTTCTAAAAGAGACTGTGGTTAGTGCTAGATAGAGGCAAGTGGTGGGGGGGGGAAAGGACTTTTCAGGGTGGAAAGTAAGCCTAAGACCAGTTTCTAGCTTGTGGTTCTTAATCAGGTGTATGCCTAAGTCACCCATGGGGTCCAGACCCACAGGCTCTTAGACTCAATTCTGTAAGACCTAGAAAAGGAGATATTTTCTTCATCCATTGTCATTACCTTTTGAACTGACTGTTCCGTCATAAACAAAGTCACCTGTTGAGCTTCTAACTAGGTACCTTCCCAGGAACTGTAAGTGAATGCAAAAAAAAAAAAAAAAAAAAAGTGTATAAGTTGGTTTTAGAGGGCAAAAGCAGTGATCCTCCTTAATCTTGACTACATATCAGAATCACCTAATGGAACATTAAAACATAACACAAACAAATATGTGTTACAGCACTAGCCTTGGAAGATTTTGATTCAATAGGTTTCATGTGGTGTGGGTCCTAGGAATCTGTTTTTAAAAGTCCTCATAAGTGATTCAGATGTGAACAGCACATCTTGGTTGATAATCACCAAATCAGAGCAAGGAAGGAATTTTAGGGCATGAGGAGGATTTTAAATAAGATATATTGGGAGATTCATTTGTGTAATCTCTATTGTTGTAAAAGTGCTACAGACAATGATATCTAGAAAGTATCACATATAAAACGTTGGACTGTATTATGCGTGTCCTGAAAGTTTTATTATTTCAGTTGTATCCTATTTGAATCATTGGACTTAAGAAACACTTTTTCCTCTTTTTGTGCGGACTATTTTCAAGTTACACTTTAATTTATTTGTACAGGATCAGGCTGGCCATTTCCATCAAGTGTGGTATGATGACCCTCAGAGCATTTCTCTAAAGGCATCATATGTACAAAAACATGGCTTACTCGGCATTGGCATGTGGCATGCAAACTGCCTTGACTATTCTGGAGATGCTATAGCAAAACAGCAAACTGAAGAAATGTGGAAAGCCTTAAAACCAAACTTGTGACCAGAGATGAACATCTTGTTAAACTATGAAGATTTAGAAAAATGGTCTGTTTAAATCTATCTAGTTTCTGGAAGAGATTAAAAAATTTAGACCTTTTTTCATGTTCTTATATATTTTAGTTATTAGTATTCTCAAAAACAGATAAAGAACAAAGAAATGCTTTGATTGTTTGAAATTGAAAAATACTTACCTATGTATATCTTCTGTGTACAACAACATAAATGTAAGAAGCAAGTCAACTTACCATGTCAAATACTCCCCTGTAAGAAGTTTAACACCTATAGTTGGGAACAATTGCTTTCAGAATTTTATTATGCTAAAATTTTAAATGATAATAAATGATATTAAAATATATACTTACAAATCAGTGACAGTTTTAAAAATATGTATAATTTGAAGTGGAAATTGTTTGCTTAGGGATAGATTTTTAAAAATTTACTCTGGGAATCTGTTTTATACTTTTTTCAATAAATTTTAAACCTGCAATTTTGTGTCTTTAGGTTCACCAAATTGATGCAAATAATTTTTCTGCTTTCTGATTCCTTATAACACTTGTGTTGTCTGAGTCACTTGAATGAAACTCAAGTCTCCAAAGGGGAAAAAATGAATATAAAAGATCAAAATACTTAGAAAATACAAGAAGGTAACTTAATAGTAATTTTTGAATTATTATAGGTTAAATATATCTGATATTTACCAATTAAATTATTTTTTTGAGGTCATATCTGAAATGTTTACAAAAAACTTGATGTTGAACCCAGTTCTGTTCATTGTCATTTACCCTTCCAAATTATTAATATTCCTTCACTGATGGACATTTATATATCCTGGTTAGTTTTGTTTGCATAGTTAAATTTTTTCAATTTCTATATCTGTGTTTTGATTATCTAAAGACATTAGTTTCTTAACTGTGGTTTTCTTCCTAAAAGAGAAATTTTGTACAAAGAAATGTACAGGGGTCTGTGTTTCTTTACTAAAGCCAATTTAGAAGAATATTGTGTTGCATTTATATTAATTCCTATAAATTCTTAAATTAAAAATCTGCACTCTTAAACTCTGGATTTACATTAACCCTGCCTTCCCTGTGCATTCTGCTCTCTTCAAACTGGATAAATAATGGTTGAGTCTTCTGTTATGAGAATAATTCATTTCCTACTTGCATAATTATTTATAGCAAAGTAAAACCAACCATTTTCCATAGTATTTGCTTTGTATTTTTAAATATTAGTATTTGTCTTTGTATTTTTAAAATAAATTTAAAAGATTTAAATTCTCAGTACTAATCTCTGTCATAGCTGTGAATGCAAGTTAGACTTATATTTATTAAATAATTTTTCATTTTACAGTCATATTAGGTATTATATTTTAAGACTATTTAAAAATGAAAATGATAAAATATAGTACTGTAAAATAAAATGTAATACATTTGAAACCTTAAAAAATAGCCAAATAACCACCATTTTGCTTTTTTACACCTATATTTCCTGAAACACTGTATAATGGCCACAAGAAAAGGGAAAAGATGTAAAACTTATAATTTATATGAAACAAGGAGAACAATGGTTAAACAAATATGTTCAAGTAAGTAAAAAAAATTTTTTTTGGCCATACCACAATGCATATGGGATCTTAGTTCCTAGACCAGAGATTGAACCTGCACTCCCTGTAATGGAAGTGCGGAGTCTTAATCACTGGATCTTTGACCAATAAAAGTTTTAAATTAACATACCTAATTGAGATTGAAAAGTTGTATTAAGTTTCCTCTGTGCCAGTTCAGCTTTCATTGTGCGTAAATCTGAAATTGCTTGTTTTCTCATCTATAAAAAAGAATTGTCTTTCAAAAATGAACTTCCATCTTTTCTAAAATTACATAATTGTCATATAAATAAGGGTTTTTGAAATAGCTTTCATGTCTTCTCTCATTTGCCTTCAGTGCCTTTGTTTGCACTGGATTACTGTGGTAAATGTATACTTCATAAGTCCCTCTGAGAAAGCATGCTTATCTACTGCTAGGTATGCTACCAAATAATTTCACTTATTAGTATATAAACATGATAAAAATAAATGGTTCTAAAAAACTAGAGTGAGAAAGAATTTTATCTTTCATTTATTTCAGTATCTTCTCAATGTGTAAAGAAAATGGTAAAAGCAAAAAACCTCTGACTCCTAAAGAAATTACAAAAAATACTTAATTTCCTGACCTTAGAAACCAAGGAAGTACTTAAGAAATATAATAGTGTGGTAAGCACTCTTTTAAGTGCATTAACCCCTTAGATTCTTCCAGAAATTTAATTGAAGCCATTACTGTTATTTCTCCTCATTTTACAGCTAAGGAAACTGAAATGCCTAGAAGTTAAGTAAATTGCTAAGGTATAAAACCAGAAAGTGGCACAGCCAGAATTCAAACTTAGACCATCTGCTACCAGAACTTGCCATTCTGAGTATTGTTTGTGGACCAGCAGCATCAGCATCACCTGGGAGTCTATTAGTGCTGAAGATTTTCAGGCTTCCCCCAGAGATCTGTTGAATCAGATCCTGCTAGTTTTAACAGGATCTCCAGGTGATGTAACATTGAACTTTGAGAAGCAGATTGTGCTATATTATTTGAATATGGTTGCAACAGTAAAAATAGGTTTTCTGCTCCTTAGATCTGTATCTTATGTATAGATATATAAATTCTTATAATGTATCTTATAATGTCTACTATGTGACAGTTAGTCCCTATGGTTAATGTAGGATTTTTTTCCCCTGCAGCCTGTAAGCTGAAAATGTGGTTCTCTTTTTTCCCCTTTATTTATTTATTTATTTTTTCAGTGGGTTTTGTCATACATTGACATGAATCAGCCATAGATTTACACATATTCCCCATCCCGATCCCCCCTCCCACCTTCCTTTCCACCCGATTCCTCTGAGTCTTCCCAGTGCACCAGGCCCGAGCACTTGTCTCATGCATCCCACCTGGGCTGGTGATCTGTTTCACTATAGATACTATACATGCTGTTCTTTCAAAACATCCCACCCTCACCTTCTCCCACAGAGTTCAAAAGTCTGTTCTGTACTTCTGTGTCTCTTTTTCTGTTTTGCATATAGGGTTGTCATTACCATCTTTCTAAATTCCATATATATGTGTTAGTATGCTGTAATGTTCTTTATCTTTCTGGCTTACTTCACTCTGTATAATGGGCTCCAGTTTCATCCATCTCATTAGAACTTGTTCAAATGAATTCTTTTTAATGGCTGAGTAATATTCCATGGTGTATATGTACCACAGCTTCCTTATCCATTCATCTGCTGATGGGCATCTAGGTTGCTTCCATGTCCTGGCTATTATAAACAGTGCTGCGATGAACATTGGGGTGCACGTGTCTCTTTCAGATCTGGTTTCCTCAGTGTGTATGCCCAGAAGTGGGATTGCTGGGTCATATGGCAGTTCTATTTCCAGTTTTTTAAGAAATCTCCACACTGTTTTCCATAGCGGCTGTACTAGTTTGCATTCCCACCAACAGTGTAAGAGGGTTCCCTTTTCTCCACACCCTCTCCAGCATTTATTGCTTGTAGACTTTTGGATAGCAGCCATCCTGACTGGTGTGTAATGATACCTCATTGTGGTTTTGATTTGCATTTCTCTGATAATGAGTGATGTTGAGCATCTTTTCATGTGTTTGTTAGCCATCTGTATGTCTTCTTTGGAGAAATGTCTGTTTAGTTCTTTGGCCCATTTTTTGATTGGGTCATTTATTTTTCTGGAATTGAGCTGCAGGAGTTGCTTGTATATTTTTGAGATTAATCCTTTGTCTGTTGCTTCATTTGCTATTATTTTCTCCCAATCTGAGGGCTGTCTTTTCACCTTACTTATAGTTTCCTTTGTTGTGCAAAAGCTTTTAAGTTTCATTAGGTTCCATTTGTTTATTTTTGCTTTTATTTCCAATATTCTAGGAGGTGGGTCATAGAGGATCCTGCTGTGATTTATGTCGGAGAGTGTTTTGCCTATGTTCTCCTCTAGGAGTTTTATAGTTTTTGGTCTTACATTTAGATCTTTAATCCATTTTGAGTTTATTTTTGTGTATGGTGTTAGAAAGTGTTCTAGTTTCATTCTTTTACAAGTGGTTGACCAGCTTTCCCAGCACCACTTGTTAAAGAGGTTGTCTTTTTTCCATTGTATATCCTTGCCTCCTTTGTCAAAGATAAGGTGTCCATAGGTTCGTGGATTTATCTCTGGGCTTTCTATTCTGTTCCATTGATCTATATTTCTGTCTTTGTGCCAGTACCATACTGTCTTGATGACTGTGGCTTTGTAGTATAGTCTGAAGTCAGGCAGGTTGATTCCTCCAGTTCCATTCTTCTTTCTCAAGATTACTTTGGCTATTCGAGGTTTTTTGTATTTCCATACAAATTGTGAAATTATTTGTTCTAGTTCTGTGAAAAACACCGCTGGTAGCTTAATAGGGATTGCATTGAATCTATAGATTGCTTTGGGTAGAATAGCCATTTTGACAATATTGATTCTTCCAATCCATGAGCATGGTATGTTTCTCCATCTGTTTGTGTTCTCTTTGATTTCTTTCATCAGTGTTTTATAGTTTTCTATGTATAGGTCTTTTGTTTCTTTAGGTAGATATACTCCTAAGTATCTTATTCTTTTTGTTGCAATGGTGAATGGTATTGTTTCCTTAATTTCTCTTTCTGTTTTTTCATTGTTAGTACATAGGAATGCAAGGGATTTTTGTGTGTTAATTTTATATCCTGCAACTTTACTATATTCATTGATTAGCTCTAGTAATTTTCTGGTAGAGTTTTTAGGGTTTTCTATGTAGAGGATCATGTCATCTGCAAACAGCGAGAGTTTCACTTCTTCTTTTCCTATCTGGATTCCTTTTACTTCTTTTTCTGCTCTGATTGCTGTGGCCAAAACTTCCAACACTATGTTGAATAGTAGTGGTGAGAGTGGGCACCCTTGTCTTGTTCCTGATTTCAGGGGAAATGCTTTCAATTTTTCACCATTGAGGGTAATGCTTGCTGTGGGTTTGTCATATATAGCTTTTATTATGTTGAGGTATGTTCCTTCTATTCCTGCTTTCTGGAGAGTTTTAATCATAAATGAGTGTTGAATTTTGTCAAAGGCTTTCTCTGCATCTATTGAGATAATCATATGGTTTTTATCTTTCAATTTGTTAATGTGGTGTATTACATTGATTGATTTGCAGATATTAAAGAATCCTTGCATTCCTGGGATAAAGCCCACTTGGTCGTGGTGTATGATTTTTTTAATATGTTGTTGGATTCTGTTTGCTAGAATTTTGTTAAGGATTTTTGCATTTATGTTCATCAGTGATATAGGCCTGTAGTTTTCTTTTTTTGTGGCATCTTTGTCTGGTTTTGGAATTTGGGTGATGGTGGCCTCATAGAATGAGTTTGGGAGTTTACCTTCCTCTGCAATTTTCTGGAAGAGTTTGAGTAAGATAGGTGTTAGCTCTTCTCTAAATTTTTGGTAGAATTCAGCTGTGAAACCATCTGGTCCTGGGCTTTTGTTTGCTGGAAGATTTTTGATTACAGTTTCGATTTCCTTGCTTGTGATGGGTCTGTTAAGATCTTCTATTTCTTCCTGGTTCAGTTTTGGAAGGTTATACTTTTCTAAGAATTTGTCCATTTCATCCAAGTTGTCCATTTTATTGGCATAGAGCTGCTGGTAGTAGTCTCTTAAAAATATGGAATGCTTCATGAATTTGCGTGTCATCCTTGCGCAGGGGCCATGCTAATCTTCTCTGTATTGTTCCAATTTTAGTATATGTGCTGCCGAAGCGAGCACTGTGGTTCTCTTTTTTTACATGTCTTTCCTGTTTTTTCACTATAATTCTAATTGGGGTCAAACCATTTATATGTAATATTTATAAGGCTAAAATATACAAAAAGTGGTAAGAACTAATGTGTATGCTTTCCAGAAGAAAATGGCATTGAGGAAGTTGTAATTGAAGGCCCTGGTGGGTCTTCTACCCATCCACCTATCCTTAAGTGGACAAGTTTTATGCTTGATTTCTCTCCTTTTTCTGGATACACAGGAGTTTTCATTCACTGAATGAACTATTTTTTTGAGTGTATACTGTATAAAAATGTCAAATAACTCCTTTTTTTTTTGTTTAAAATTGTCCTTTACCTTTTTCCTTTCCTGTAGTTTTAAGCTTCTCAGTGCTGAGCCAGGGTTTAGTCTGGAGAATGCTGCTAGTGAAAAGAATCTAGAACAGTTCTGTCCAGTAGAGTAGCCACTTGTCACATGTAACTATTTAACCTAAAAGTAATTAAACTTAAATCTAAAATTCAATTCCTCAGTCACACAACAATCTATATATTAAGTGTTCAACATCCTTATGTGGCTAGTGGCTACCTTATCAGAGAGTGCAGGTCTTAAACATTTCCACCATCACAGAAAGTTGTATTGGACAGTGCTAATTCTTGACAGGGGTCATTATTCTCTGTCATAAAGCTATTTCTGATAAAGAGGTGAATTGAGAGCACTCATATAACATTGTATATATATCTATGAAAATAACCAGAGTAAAGGAGATAATTACCCAAGATAGGAGAAAACATTAAAATTAAATGGGAGCTCAGAGAGCTCAGTGGTTTGTCAGACTTAGGTATGAATGATGCTAATGTATGAAAATTACTTCTTTCAAAATATTTTTTGGAGACTCTGTACTGATTCACAGGCTTCCCTGATGGCTCAAGAGGTAAAGAATCTGCCTGCAATGTCTCCTGGTTCTGACAGGAGACATGGGTCTGATCCCTGGGTCATGAAGATCTGCTGGAGAAGGAAATGGCAATGCACTCCAGTATCCTTGCCTGGAAAATCCCATGGACAGAGGAGCCTGGTGAGCTACAGTCTATGGGATCACAAAGAGTCAGCAGACAGGACTGAGCACATGATGGATGGATGGGATACTGATTCACAAGGTTCTTTTACTTTATTTCTTAGTGAAATTTTACTAAGTTTTGCTTTGGCCTTGTTAGGAATCTTTTCACAGGATTTCATTATTATTCTTGTACTTTTTTCATTCATGCTTTTGTTAAGGTAACAATTTTAAGACAGTCCTTACTGCCTTTACACTATTGACAAGCAAAGTTAAAACACCAAAGTAGTTTATTTCAAGATAAATGTTACAATCTTATTAGGGGAAATTCAAAGTACCTTAATTTCTATTATGAGTTTCATTTTGTCAGTATCCAGTTTTCTCTTAAGTTGATCAATAGCATGTTGTACTTCAGTGATCTGGATGATAAGGTAATTCTGTATGGGACATATAAAGATGCCTGTTTAGTGTAACATCTACCTTTCTTTGTCAATATAAACAACAAAAAGATACCAAATTTCAAAAGAGCATATCATGAAAATAACCTATTCCATAAAATACGCTTGTTGCTTTGCAGTAAATTATCGAGTTGTTTAAATTATTGAGTTGTTAATTTCTTATGCTTTAGGGACCACTTTCCTTTATGCTCTACTACCATTTTCATGTATTATAAAAATAAATAGGTATTTGTAAAATTTACCTTTAAATTAGCACCATAGAATCCAACAACTATTACTATAAGATGAATATACTAGGTTTAAGATACTTAGCAAGACTTCAGAAATTGGCATAATGGTTTATCAGTGGAATCATAATAGAATCACATTAAAATATTTAATAATGAAATACTGTATTTTATAAGAAAATCTGTTTAATATGAGAAAACCTATTTTAGTTAAGTAAAGGTTACTTAAGTAACCTTTTGGTTACTTTTGTTCAGAAAAGTTTGTGAGTTGTTATTGTTCATTCTTCAGTTGTTAGTTGTGTCTGATTCTTTATTACCCCATGGGCTGTAGCATGCCAGGCTTCCCTGTCCTTCACCATCTCCTGGAGCTTGCTCAAACTCATGTCCATTAAGTCATTGATGCCATTCGACCATTTTGTCCTCTGTCGTCCCCATCTCCTGCTGTCAATCTTTCCTAGCATAAGAGTCTTTTCCAGTGAGTAGGCTCTTCCCATCAGGTGGCCAAAGCATTGGAGCTTCAGCTTCATCAACAGTCCTTCCAATGAATATTCAAGGTTGATTTCCTTTTGGATGGACTGATATGATCTCCTTGCAGTCCAAGGGACTCTCAAGAATCTTCTCCAACATGACAGTTCAGAAGCATCAATTCTTCGGCGCCCAGCCTTCTTCATGGTCCAACTCTCACGTCCATACATGGCTACTGGAAAAACCATGAGATGGTTTTGTCACTAAGTCATGTCCAAGTCTTGCAACCCCATGGACTGTAGCCTGCCAGGCTCCTCTGTCCATGGGATTCTCCAGGCAAGAATACTAGACTGGGTTGCCATTTCCTTCTGCAGGGGATCTTCCTGACACAAGAATTGAACCCAGGTCTTCTGTGTCACAGGTAGATTCTTTACCAACTGAGCTATGAGGGAAACACCATATCTCTGATTATATGGATCTTTGTTGGCAAAGTAATGTCTCTGCTTTTAAATATGCTCTATAGGTTTGTCATAGCTTTTCTTCCAAGGAGCAAGTGTTTTTAATTTCATGGCTGCAGTCATAGTCTGCACTGATTTTGGAGCCCAAGAAAATAAAGGCTGTCACTGTTTCCATTGTTTCCCCATCTATTTGCCATGAGGTGATGGGATTGGATGCCATGAACTTAGTTTTGTTAATGTTGAGTTTTAAGCCAGCTTTTTCCCTCTCTTTTTCACCTTCATTAAAAGGTTCTTTAGTTCCCCTTTGCTTTCTGCCACAAGGGTGGTGTCATCTGCATATCTGAGGTTATTGATATTTCTCCCAGCAACCTTGATTCCAGCTTGTGTTTCATCCAGCCCGGCATTTTGCATGTCATCTGCATATAAGTTAAATAAGCAGGGTGACCGTATACAGCCTTGACGTACCCCTTTCCCAATTTGGAACCAGTCCTTTGGTTCTAACTTGCTTCTTGACCTGCATACAGATTTCTCAGGAGGCAGGTCAGGTGGTCTGGTATTCCCTTCTTTTTAAGAATTTTCCACTTTGCTGTGGTCCACACAGTCAAAAGCTTTGCCATAGTCAAAGAAGCAGAAGTAGATGTTTTCCTGGAACTCTCTTGCTTTTTCTCTGATCCAGTGGATGTTGGCAATTTGATCTCTGGTTCCTCTGCCTTTTCTAAATCCAGCTTGAACTGGATTTTCAAACTGGATTTTCTGGAAGTTCTCAGTTCACATACTGTTGAAGCCTAGCTTGGAGAATTATGAACATTACTTTGCTAGTGTGTAAGATGAGTGCAATTGTGCAGTAGTTTGAGCATTCTTTGGCATTGCCTTTCTTTGGGATTGGAATGAAAACTGACCTTTTCCAGTCCTGTGGCCACTGCTGACTTTTCCAAATTTGCTGGCATATTGAGTGCAGCACTTTCACAGCATCATCCTTTAGGATTTGAAATAGCTCAACTGGAGTTCCATCACCTCCTCCACTAGCTTTGTTCATAGTGATGCTTCCTAAGGTCCACTTGACTTCTTACTCCAGGATGTCTGGCTCTAGGTGAATGATCACACCATCGTGATTATCTGGGTCATGAAGATCTTTTTTGTATAGTTCGGTGGATTCTTGCTACCTCTTCTTAATATCTTTTGCTTCTGTTGGGTCCATACCATTTCTGTCCTTTATTGTGCCCACCTTTGCATGAAATGTTCCCTTGGTATCTCTAATTTTCTTGAAGAGATCCCTAGTGTTTCCCATCCTATTGTTTTCCTCTTATTTCTTTGCATTGATCACTGAGGAAGGCTTTCTTATCTCTCCTTGCTATTCTTTGTGAGGTGTAACTGTCTGCAAAGAAATAATTTAAGTTGCTTTCATGAAAAGTACATTATCATATATTGAACTGGAGAAAACAGTAAGATAAAAAGATTCAATGATGCTTAAAAATAGTATCAGCTAATACGGAGAAACCTTTATTTAAAACTATTTGGATTTTACATTAAATTGACCTAAAATGGTAAACTTTTACTCATAGAAACAGAGTAGATTGGTGGTTGGCAAAATGGGAGGTGGGGTTTGGGAGAAATGGGTGACAGTGGTCAAAAGTTACAAACTTGTAGATATAAGATCTACAAGTTCTAGGGATGTAATATACAGCAAGGGGCTTTCCTGGTGGCTCAGACAGTATAGAATCTGCCTGCAATGCAGGAGACCTGGGTTCGATCCCTGGGTTGGGAAGACCCCTGGGAGAAGGGAATGGCAACCCACTCCAGTATTCTTGCCTGGAGAATCCCCATGGACAGAGGAGCCTGGCAGGCTATAGTCCATAGGGTTGCAAAGAATCAGGCACGACTGAAGTGACTTAGCATGCACACACAACAGAATGTGAACATATTTAATAGTACCTTAGAGTCTGTGATGTTTGCAAGATTCTTTGGTCTCATCTTGATCTCCCTGGCTTCAAGTTGCATGAGCAATTTTTTATAGTAAAGTTCCAAATCTTCTCGAAGTTTTGTTAAAACTTCTTCCAATGATGCTGTAACTTTCTTTGTTTCAAAGCACTTTTTCTTCCAAACACTGCAGGCTTAAAAAAAAAAAAAAAACCACCACCAACAAAAATGCAAATGCTATAGTTTGATTAAATTTTTCAATCTGGAAAGGACCCTGGAGTTAATTCAAACCATTCCTCTCTCATATGCTGAGAAAATTAGAGTTAAGAGCAAAATGTTTATTGAATAAAAGACCTACAAATATAGTAAAATGCTCTTAAATCCAGGAACCAAAATCAAGCTCTTCAAGCTTGTACGTTTTTAATAAAATCTTTCTTCAAAATACTACCTATAACAAGATGTGTATATTTTTATTTTGATTACTTTTATCCATAATCTGATTTGAATTCAGCATTTATATAATTGAAAATATAAAAAAAAGGCAAAATATATATTTTCAGATTTTCCTTATTTTTCAGCCCCAAAATGACTTGTTTTGTGAAATCGATTGATTCTAATTTATCATTTATCAAAATTATTCCCAGTATATCCCCAAACTTCTGTAGGGCAGAATTTCTTAAACATGACTTCTGGTTGAGAAAATTAGAAATTAAACTCTGCCAGTTTAAGAAATCACTTTAACACTAATGAGATTCTAAATATAAACTTATTTGGAACACAAACTGCATGCTAGTATACCAGAATATGCTTATATTTCCTTTTTTAAGATTATCATGAAAACACCTTAAAATTCTACATTATAAGGTGATTTAATTAAAAATAAAAAACTACATGGAACTTTAACTCAAGATTTTAATGATTTATCTCAGCCCTATATCTAACCCCACAGCAAGTTCTACTGGTACCACTCCCAAAATCCTTTGCGCATCTCACACATTCTCCCTTCTTCAGTGCTGCATTGCTAGGCAATCCACTATCAGCTTTTGAAAGATGTATTATCTTTCTAATGGCCTCTCTGCTTCCATTTTTGCCCCTCTACAGGCTATTCCATCTTTCTAAAACATCTTTAAAATACTTTAAAAATCACAAAAATCAAATAAAGGTTAAAAATCCTCTGATGTCTTCCCATGTCACTTGTAACAAAATCCAACTTCTGGAACTGGCCTATCTGTTCCTTGCTGACCTTTTGATTTTCTCCCTCTACATTTTTTCTTACTGATCACACTCCAGCCACACTGGTCTTGGTTCAGGTCCTTAATTCTGAAAGTTTATTTCTATTTCTATATCTTGACTTTTGCTGTCCCTCCTGTTTGGACTCTTTTCCCCCTATCTTTTTACATGCTTGTTGTTTAGCTGCCAAGTCATGTCCAACTCTTTTTGCGATCCCATGGACTGTAGGCCACCAGGCTCCTCTGTCCATGGGATTTCCTGGGCAAGAATACTGGAGTGGATTGGGTTGCCATTTTCTTCTCCAGGAGATCTTCCCAACCAAAGAATCGACCTGTGTCTCCTGCATTGGCAGGTGGATTCTTTACCACTGAGCCATCAGGGAAGCTCCTTCACATGTGTATCATTTTATTAATCAAACCTTAATGATATCTCCTCAGAGAAGCCTTTTGAAAAGTCGAGCTAAACTGTCTCTCCTGCCCCACTACTCTTTACTGTTCTCTTCTAATTAACTTTTTAGCTCTCATCAGTAGCTGATATTATCTTACTTATTTGTTTATTGTCTGTATTCTCCAATTAGAGGCAACCCCTTGAGGGCAGGGACATGTTTGTTTTGTTTACTGCTATATCCTCAGCATTTAAAACAATGCTGAGAACCGAGGTGCATAGTAGGCTCAATCAAAATATTTGATGGCTGTTTCAACATTTTATCTTGAAATGTTTCCTGTTGAAATAGAAAGTAAGTGATAATTCTCATTTTATAAATAGATAGAGTGAGGCACAAAGAGGAGAAATAACTTGTGTAAGTAAAAGATTATTCTGGTATCAGGTCCTGGTCCTGTGATTTCTAATTCATTGCTCAAATCTGTCTGATAAAATTGTTCTTTTATCACTATAACATAGCCAAATCGTTGCCACCTCTTCTGGGGTAACGCTTTAATATTATGAGGTAAAACACTGAGAAATACCTCCTGACATTGTCTGTAACCTCCAGTCAGATCTAGTACTAGAGCAATAATTTTGCTGTAAACTGAGAGATTCACGGGATTAGCTCTGATACACAAAGCACCTGAAGAACTATGAACAGAGGTTTGTTCATACTGTACAGGAGGCAGTGATCGAAACCATCCCCAAGAAAAAGTAAGGCAAGATGGTTGTCTGAGGAGGTCTTACAAACAGCTGAGAAGAGAAGAGAAGGGAAAGGCAAAGGAGAAAAGGAAAGATATATCCATCTGAATGCAGAGTTTCAAAGAATAGCAAAGAGAGATAAGAAAGTCTTCCTAAGTGATCAATGCAAAGAAATAGAAGAAAACAACAGAATGGGAAAGACTAGAGATCTCTTCAAGAAAATTAGAGACACCAAGGGAACATTTCATGCAAAGATGGGCACAATAAAGGACAGAAACAGTGTGGACCTAAAAGAAGCGGAAGATATTAAGAAGAGATGGCAAGAATACACAGAAGAAGAACTACACAAAAAAGATCTTCATGACCCAGATAACCATGATGGTGTGATCACTCACCGAGAGTCATACAGCAAATTCCTGTTGGCTATCTATTTTACATATGGTAATGTAAGTTTCCATGTTACTCTCTCCATACATCTCACCCCCTTCTCCCCTCTCCCCGTGTCCATAAGTTCATTGCTGCCCTGTAAATAAATTCTTCAGAACCATTTTTATAGATTCCGTATATGTGCGTTAGAATATAATATTTATCTTTCTGACTCATTTCACTCTGTATAATAGGTTCTAGGTTCATCTACCTCATCAAAACTGACTCAAATGTGTTCCTTTTTATGACCGAGTAATATTCCATTGTGTATATGTACCACAACTTCTTTATCCATCCATCTGTTGATGGGCATCAAGGTTGCTTTGGTGTTTTAGCTATTGTAAATAGTGCTGCAGTGAACAATGGGATACATGTGTCTTTTTCAACCCCGGTTTCCTCAGGGCATATGCCTCGGAGTGGGATTGCTGGGTCATATGGTGGTTTTATTCCTAGTTTTTGAAGGAATCTCCATACCGTCTTCCACAGTGACTGTATCAATCTATATTTCCACCAACAGTGCAAGAGCATTAAAAATTCAATTATTTTTAAAAACTGACATTTATTTATTCATTTTAACAGTCATGTATTAAATAAGTATTTATTAAGTGCCTACTGAACTTAGTCACTGCTCTAGGGGCTGGGGAGTTAGTAATAAGCCAACATAATCTTGTCCCTGCCCTCAAAGTGTTTGTGGTCCAGTGGAGGGAAGATGATCAGGTTAAGCAGTAGTGATACATCCTGATAACTGCTATGATAAAGGAATTACAGATTCTATGCATGGGAGTACAGATGAAAAACACCTAAATTAAATGGAAGCGACCAAGAAAGGCTTCCAGGAAAAGTGGTAGATGTACTGGAATCTGAGCTTCCCTGGTGGCTCAGACAGTAAAGAATTTGCCGTTTGATCCTTGGGTCAGGAAGATCCCCTGGAGAAGGAAATTGCAACCCACTCCAATGTTCTTACTGGAACAATCCCATGGACAGCGGAGCCTGCCAGGCTACAGTTTATGAGGTCACAAGAGTCAGACACGACTTAGAAGCTAAACCGCGACCCACCATACTAGAATCTGAAGTGTGCCTCCTCTTGGCTCCAGGCCTTCAGTCTTTTCCCTCGGCCATCTAAATCTTATCTTCTTCTACTCCTTTCTTCAGAGTTCCTGGTTATTTCCTACTAATCATTCAATCTCAGCTTAGATATCATTCTCAAAGCCTTCTTTGAGTCCCTTAGTCTCCCCTAGATGCTCAATTTTTTTGGTATAAGTATCTGTCTGCTTTGCTAAATTGAATGAATGGGTGAATGAATGAGAGAAATGAGGTAAGAAAAATAGTTTCCTTGCAATAATTAGAAACAGTGTTGTTAGAACTTGTAGAAATGAAAAAATGGGAAAGGGTGGAGGAAGCATAGGATAATGATTTGAGAGATGTTAAATAGTTCAAGAGGCTTACATTTTGGGTTGTATTAGAAGATAAAAAGGGTAAAAGGTATATATGGAATTAATTGCCTTTCAGTTCAGTTCAGTCACTCAGTCATGTCCGAATGTTTGCCACCCCATGAACTGCAGCATGTCAGGCTTCCCTGTCAACTCCTGGAGCTTGCTCAAACTCATGTCCATCGAATCGGTGATGCCATCCAACCATCTCATCCTCTGTTGTCCCCTTCTCCTGCCTTCAATCTTTCCCAGCATCAGGGTCTTTTCCAATGAGTCAGTTCTTCCCATCAGGTGGCCAAAGTATTGGAGCTTCAGCTTTAGCATCAGTCCTTCCAATGAATGTTCAGGATTGACTTCCTTTAGCATTGACTGGTTTGATCTCCTTGCAGTCCAAGGGACTCTCAAGAATCTTCTCCAACACCACAGTTCAAAAGCATCAATTCTTCAGTGCTCAGCTTTCTTTATAGTCCAACTGTCAAATCCATACATGACTACTGGAAAAACCATAGCTTTGACTAGATGGACCTTTGGCAAGGTAATTATCAAAGTAATTATCTTGGCAAAGTAATGTCTCTGCTTTTTAATATGCTGTCTAGGTTGGACATAGCTTTTCTTCCAAGGAGCAAGCATCTTTTATTTTTTTTAATTTATTTTTATTAGTTGGAGGCTAATTACTTTACAATATTGTAGTGGTTTTTGCCATACATTGACATGAATCAGCCATGGATTTACATGTGTTCCCCATCCTGAACCCCCTCCCACCTCCCTCCCCATCTCATCCCTCTGGGTCATCCCAGCGCACCAGCCCTGAGCACTTGTCTCATGCATCCAACCTGGACTGGCGATCTGTTTCACACTTGATAATATACATGTTTTGATGCTATTCTCTCAGATCATCCCACCCTCGCCTTCTCGCATAGAGTCCAAAAGTCTGTTCTATATATCTGTGTCTCTTTTTCTGTCTTGCATATAGGGTTATTATTACCATCTTTCTAAATTCCATATATATGCGATAGTATACTGTATTGGTGTTTATCTTTCTGGCTTACTTCACTCTGTATAATGGGCTCCAGTTTCATCCATCTCATTAGAACTGATTCAAATGAATTCTTTTTAATGGCTGAGTAATATTCCATTGTGTATATGTACCGTAGCTTCCTTATCCATTCGTCTGCTGATGGGCATCTAGGTTGCTTCCATGTCCTGGCTATTATAAACAGTGCTGCGATGAACATTGGGGTACATGTGTCTCTTTCAATTCTGGTTTCCTTGGTGTGTATGCCCAGGAGTGGGATTGCTAGGTCATATCACAGTTCTATTTCCAGTTTTATAAGGAAATCTTCACACTGTTCTCCATAGCGGCTGTACTAGTCTGCATTCCCACCAACAGTGTAAGAGGGTTCCCTTTTCTCCACACCCTCTCCAGCATTTATTGTTTGTAGACTTTTGGATAGCAGCCATTCTGACTGGCATGTAATGGTACCTCACTGTGGTTTTGATTTGCACTTCTCTGATAATGAGTGATGTTGAGCATCTTTTCATGTGTTTGTTAGCCATCTGTATGTCTTCTTTGGAGAAATGTCTGTTTAGTTCTTTGGCCCATTTTTTGATTGGGTCATTTATTTTTCTGGAATTGAGCTGCAGGAGTTGCTTGTATATTTTTGAGATTAATCCTTTGTCTGTTGCTTCATTTGCTATTATTTTCTCCCAATCTGAGGGCTGTCTTTTCACCTTACTTATAGTTTCCTTTGTTGTGCAAAAGCTTTTAAGTTTCATTAGGTTCCATTTGTTTATTTTTGCTTTTATTTCCAATATTCTAGGAGGTGGGTCATAGAGGATCCTGCTGTGATTTATGTCGGAGAGTGTTTTGCCTATGTTCTCCTCTAGGAGTTTTATAGTTTTTGGTCTTACATTTAGATCTTTAATCCATTTTTGAGTTTATTTTTGTGTATGGTGTTAGAAAGTGTTCTAGTTTCATTCTTTTACAAGTGGTTGACCAATTTTCCCAGCACCACTGGAGCAAGCGTCTTTTAATTTCATGGTCACAGTCATCATCTGCAGTTATTTTGGAGCCCCACAAAATAGTCTGTCACTGTTTCCATTGTTTCCCCATCTATTTGCCATGAAGTGATGGGACCAGATGCCATAATCTTAGTTTTCTGAATGTTGAGTTTTAAGCCAGTTTTTTTTCACTCTCCTCTTTCACTTTCATCAGGAGGCTATTTATTCCTCTTTGCTTTCTGCCATAAGGGTGGTATCATCTGCATATATAATGTTATTGATATTTTCCCCTGCAATCTTGATTCCAGCTTGTGCTTCATCCAGCCCGGCATTTTGCATGATATACTCTGCATGTCAGTTAAATAAGCAGGGTGTCAATATACAGCCTTGACGTACTTTTCCAGTTTGGAACCAGTCCATTGTTCCATGTACGGTTCTAACTGTTGCTTCTTGACCTGCACAGGGGTTTCTCAGGAGGTAGGTAAAGTGGTCTGGTATTCCTGTGTCTTTAAGAATTGTCCACAGTTTATTGTGATCCACATAGTCAAAGGCTTTGCCACAGACAATGAAGCAGAAGTAGATGTTTTTCTGGAACTCTCTCGCCTTTTCTATGATCCAATGGATGTTGGCAATTTGATCTCTGGTTTCTCTGCCTTTTCTAAATCCAGCTTGAACATCTGGAAGTTCATGGTTCACATACTGTTGAAGCTTAGCTTGGAGAATTTTCATCATTACTTTGCTAGTGTGTGAGATGAGTGCAATTGTGTGGTAGTTTGAACATTCTTTGGCATTGCTTTTCTTTGGGATTGGAATGAAAACTGACCTTTTCCAGTCCTGTGTCCACTTCTGAGTTTTCCAAATTTGCTGGCATATTGAGTGCAGCACTTTCACAGCCTCATCTTTTAGGATTTGAAATAGCTCAGCTGGAATTCCATCACTTCCTCCACTAGCTTTGTTTGGAGTGATACTTTTTAAGGTCCACTTGACTTTGGACTCCAGGATGGGCTCAGGAAACTCAAGTAGGGGCTCTCAACCTACAGGGTGGGATGGGGAGGGAGGTTCAAAAGGGAGGTGATATATGTATACCTATGGCTGATTCATGTTGAGATCTGACAGAAAACAACGAAGTTTGGTAAAGCAATTATCCTTCAATAAAAATTAAGTTGAAATAAAAAATAATTGAATTTTAATAAAAAGTATGTCGCATTTAATGTATAAAATAGTCAAACAATGATTTCACCGTTCCTATAGTGAATCTATATCAATAGTGTATCATTTAAACTATAACAGTAAAACAGTAAATATCATCATTTTGTGGTTTATTCTGTAAAATAAATCACAGGCACAGAATTTACAGGCATGAATTCTGTAAACCTTGAGTTTCCTTTATAGTGATAAAAGATATGTAATAAATTTTACCATGATAGTGCTTTAATTTGCTTTGTTCCAATAGCCTTTCAGCTTTTTTCATTAGTTCTTCTCTAATTCTTTCCAGATATCTTCTTTCTTCCTTTACTTGTTTCATTTGCTCAATAATCTTCTCCCCTAATAGATTATAAGCCATACTTATAAATACCTAAAAGCTAAAAGATGGGTCAAGTCCTAAAATATAGAATATAAAACTAAAAAATGCTTAAAACAGCAAGTATAAATTTTACCCCAAACTCTGTGTTTCTACCTGTAGTATAGTGATTGCCACTGTGGAAAACACTGAGGAGTCATTTCAGTATCTATAGGAGATTTATATATATGTAAACAATACAGTATGTTTCTTTTGCATTTATATATATGTATAGAAACTAGGTAAAGCTTGTGTAGTTATATCTCTTGATTTAATTCTTTAAGTAAATTTATCTTGGGTCCAAAGTTATTGTACTTAAATCTTACATAGAAAAATGTATATTTTAGAATATATTTTTTAAAAAGTAGAAATAATACTAGTGACACACATATGCAGTAATCAACATAACAATCATACACTTTAATTTAACTTTTTGTGGTAAAATATACATAATTTACCATTTAATCATATTTAAATATACAGTTTAATGGCACTGTGTGCATTCATAATATTTTACAAGCATCACCACCCCTTCATCTCCAAAACTTTATCTTTCCAAACTAAAACTCTGTACACATTAAACAGTTAACTCCTCATTAACATAATTTAATGTTACCTTATAGAATCATCTGTACTTATAGTATCATCATACTTACTCTCAATCTGTGATAGAGATGTATCAGTTATTCCTGGAGAAAGATCAGGTTGACAAGGAAGTGAAGGAAAATCAATAAGATCTGGTAGGGGGATGTACTCTGTTTTACCTAGCTGTAAGCAAACATGAAAATCAGTAAGATCTGGTAGTGTGACACATTATTTTTCACCTATTTGTAAGCATCTGATAATGCCAACAGTAATGCATCTTTTAACTTATAAGGTGATGAACTCCAAAATCTGTCTTTGTAACTATAGACCCTCTCTAGTGCTCTATTTTGTCCATTCCACTATTACTTGGACGTTATACCACAGGAGCTTCAAACTATAAATTTACAAAGAAAAAATAAAAAAGAATCCATATTCCTTTCTAAGCATGATTTAATTCCAAGATTTCTGATTTCAGTTACTTGTTATGACAACTTTTAAATGTTTCTCAGATGGCTATTGAATTTTTTCTTCTTAAGCCAATTTTGACCATTTATATTTGCTTAGAAAATTGGACATCCTAGCACATTTTCAAATTTTAGCATACATTATATTCTCATAAATTTTATCACCTCTGTGTTACATTGCCTTCATCTCACCTAATTTTTTTGTTTCTATCCTTTTTTGATAAACTGCCTCAAGCCTTATCAATGTTGATGTTTCTGCCACTACCACTTTATAGATCTTGAACTCTTTTCAATTCTACTAGGCTGTTTACTTCTGTAATTTATTAGTTTCTACTTTTATCTTCATTAAGAAACCCTTATCCCTACTTTTTTTCATTATTTTTTCTAGTTTATTGCATTTTATTTTATTTTGTTAACTTATAAGGTCAGATTCCCACAGGATAATGGAAACCACCTAAATTAGAATCTCTCCATACATTCTCTCAACTACTATAAAAAGAAAGCAAATATAATCACCCATAACTTATGTCTGTGGTGTAACTAGGACACAGAATCCTCTAATTTACATATACTTTAATTTACATGTAAGTGGAGGAATAAACACCCTAGGCCAGCAGTGTGTGCTTAGGAGCTCACATCTAAGCAGAGTCAGATGGGGACTGTGCATCAGAGAGACAATACACAGATAACATAGTGAACATTAACCACAATTCGGTCTTAAAGGAGAGAGTCCTACATGTGGTGGAGAAATATTGAGAGATAGGGTATGGACTGGTAAATCAGAGCTCTTTCTATGAGGAATCTAAAAGAAAGGGGTTTTTAAAATGTAGAGGACCAGAGGTGGTAATTATGGGGAAACAGTTACTAGGTGAGAGGAAAATGCTTCAGAAGCAAGAGATGTTCTGTTAAGCAAGGTAGTAAGAGAAAGAAAGGTGGTCAAGTTAGTTAAGAGCTCTGCTGAATTAAATTAGTAAGAAAGTATACAAAGAAAAAAGAGCATTTCCCCCAAATGCCTCATTTATTTAAAAATAAACAACCGCATTTTATTATAACAACAGAAGAGGGCACTCCTAATCTACAAACTAAACCACCAGGACACTACTCCCTGTTCCTCTGTAGGAACACCTGCTACTGATTCAGAAAAATCCAACACAAATAAGCAAAGACAACATCTACAAAATAATCTAACATTCATGCTAAGTTACTTTTTGAAAACCCTCAAAATTGAGAACTAAAACAAAACAAAACCAGCAGCCAAGAGGCAGAAAAAATTAACAATATCCCAACATAGATTGTATTAAATGAATTCAAAGCATTTTGGGTATTAATGAACGCCATAAATCACAAATTTAGACATTCAGAAAAAAATGGAAAAACAAAAACCCAGGAAGATGTAAAATGGAGATTGATCAAATTGAAGAAAGAAATTAAAGAAAAAACAAACTGTCTTAGAAATGAATAACAGGTATCCAAATAGGAACAGATATGACCAAAAAAATGCAGTAAGCATAATATAGAACAGAAATAAAAGGAGCAAAGAAAATTAAACATAAAGAAATGGTAAACTTGACCTAGAAGAAATAAAAAGGAGTTAATCAATAATGAATAATGCAATAACTGAGATCAAAAACATTCTGGAGGGAAACAACAGTAGAATAACCGAGGCAGAAGATAGGATAAGTGAGGTGGAAGATAGAATGGTGGAAATAAATGGAAGCAGAGAGGAAAAAAAGAAAAAAGAATGAAAAGAAATGGGGACAACCTCAGAGACCTCTAGGACAATGTCAAACGCCCCAACATTCAAATCATAGGAGTCCCAGAAGAAGACAAAAAGAAAGGCCATGAGAAAATACTTGAGGAGATAATAGTTGAAAAATTCCCTAAAATGGAGAAGGAAATAGCCACCCAAGTCCAGGAAACCCAGAGTCCCAAACAGGATAAACCCAAGACAAAGCACCCCAAGACACATATTAATCAAATTAATGAAGATCAAACACAAAGAACAAATATTAAAAGCAGCAAGGGAAAAACAACAAATAACACACAAGGTGATACACATAAGGATAACAGCTGATCTTTCAATAGAAACTCTTCAGGCCAGAAGGGACTGGTAGGACATACTTAAAGTGATGAAAGAGAAAAACCTACAACCCAGATTACTGTACCCAGCAAGGATCTCATTCAGATATGAAGGAGAGGGTAAACTTGCAAACTCATTCTATGAGGCCACCATCACCCAAATACCAAAACCAGACAAAGATGCCCCCCCCCAAAAGAAAACTACAGGCCAATATCACAGATGAACATAGATGCAAAAATCCTTAACAAAACTCTAGCAAACAGAATCCAACAACATATTAAAAAGATCATACATCATGACCAAGTGGGCTTTATCCCAGGGATGCAAGGATTCTTTAATATCCACAAATCAATCAATGTGATACACCACATTAACAAATTGAAATATAAAAACCATATCATTACCTCAATAGATGCAGAAAAAGCCTTTGACAAAAATTCAACATCCATTTATGATAAAAAAAAAAAAACCCTCCAGAAAGCAGGAATAGAAGGAACATATCTCAACATAATAAAAACCATATATGATAAACACATAGCAAACATTATCCTCAGTGGTGAAAAATTGAAAACATTTTCCCTAAAGTCAGGAACAAGACAAGGGTGCCCATTCTCACCACTGCTATTCAACATAGTTTTGGAAGTTTTAGCCACAGCAATCAGAGAAGAAAAAGAATAAAAGGAATTCCAGATTGGAAAAGAAGTAAAACTCTCACTGTTTGCAGATGACATGATCCTCTACATAGAAAACCCCAAAGACTCCACCAGAACATTACTAGAGGTAATCAATGAATATAGTAAAGTTTCAGGATATGAAATTAATACACAGAAATTCCTTGCATTCCTATACACTAACAATGAGAAAACAGAGAAATTAAGGAAACAATTCCATTCACCACTGCAGCAAAAAGAATAAAATATTTAGGAATAAATCTACCTAAAGAAACAAAAGACCTATATATAGAAAACTATAAAACACTTCTGATGAAAGAAATTAAAGATGACACAAATAGATGGATCAGAATAATCAGTATAGTGAAAATGAGTATACTACCCAAAGCATTCTATAGATTTAATGCAATCCCTATCAAGCTACCAATGGTATTCTTTACAGAACTAGAACAAATAATTTCACAATTTGTATGGAAATACAAAAAAACTCAAATAGCCAAAGCAATCTTGAGAAAGAAGAATGGAACTGGAGGAATCAACCTGCCTGGCTTCAGATGATACTACAAAGCTACAGTCATCAAGACAGTATGGTACTGGCACAAAGACAGAAATATAGATCAATGGAACAAAATAAAAAGCCCAGAGATAAATCCATGCACCTCTGGACACCTTATCTCTGACAAAGGAGGCAAGAATATACAATGGAGAAAAGACAATCTCTTTAACAAGAGATGCTGGGAAAACTGGTCAACTGCTTGTAAAAGAATGAAACTAGAACACTTTCTAATGCCAAACACAAAAATAAACTCAAGGTGGATTAAAGATCTAAATGTAAGACCAGACTCTATAAAACTCCTAGAGGAAAACATAGGCAAAACACTCTCTGACATGAATCACAGCAGGATCCTCTATGACCCAGCTCACAGAGTAATGGAAATAAAAGCAAAAATAAACAATGGGACCTAATGAAACTTAAAAGCTTTTGCACAACAAAGGAAACTATAAGCAAGGTGAAAAGGCAGCCTTCGTCATGAGAGAAAATAATAGGAAATGAAACAACTGACAAAGAATTAATCTCAAAAATACACAAGAAACTAACTCCTGCAGCTCAATTCCAGAAAAATAAATGACCCAATCAAAAAAATGGGCCAAAGAACTAAACAGACATTTCTCCAAAGAAGACATACAGATGGCTAACATACACATGAAAAGATGCTCAACATCACTCATTATCAGAGAAATGCAAATCAAAACCACAATAAGGTACCATCTAACACCAGTCAGACTGGCTACTATCCAAAAGTCTACAAACAATAAATGCTGGAGAAGGTGCGGAGAAAAAGGAACCCTCTTACACTGTTGGTGGGAATACAAACTAGTACAGCCACGATGGAGAACAGTGTGGAGATTCGTTAAAAAACTGGAAATAGAACTGCCATACGACTCAGCAATCCCACTCCTGGGCATACACACCGAGGAAACCAGAATTGAAAGAGATACATGTACCCCAGTGTTCATCACAGCACTGTTTACAATAGCCAGGACATGGAAGCAACTTAGATGTCCAATTGCAGACGAATGGATAAGAAAGCTGTGGTACAAATACACAATGGAATATTACTCAGCCATTAAAAAGAATGCATTTGAATCAATTCTAATGAAGTGGATGAAACTGGAGCCTATTATACAGAGTGAAGTAAGTCAGAAAGAAAAACACCAGTGCAGTACACTAATGCATATATATGGAATTTAGAAAGACAGTAACGATAACCCTACATGCAAGATAGCAAAAGAGACACAGATGTAAAGAACAGTCTTTTGGACTCTGTGGGAGAACGCTAAAGTGGGATGATTTGAGAGGGTAGCATTGAAACGTGTATTATATGAATTGGATCGCCAAGTCCAGGTTCAATGCATGAGACAGGGTGCTCAGGGCTGGTGCACTGGGATGACCCTGAGGGATGGGATGGGGAGGGAGGTGGGAGGGGGGTTCTCGATGGGGAACACATGTGCACCCATGGCTGATTTATGTCAATGTTTGGCAAAAACCACTATGATATTGTAAAGAAATTAGCCTCCAATTAAAAAAAAAAAAAAGAAATGGTAAACTTGATCAGAGAGAAAGTAACAGAAATAAAAGGTAGAGAAGAACTAATAAAGACAAATTGGGGTCCCCAAAAGAAAAAACATGGAATGGATCTGCTATTTATATTATTTTTTAGAACTATAATTTGTTGAAATAAAAAAAGTCTTGATTTTCATACTGAGAGGGCCCACTAATGAAAGTTGCTCAGTCATGTCCAGCTCTTTGCGACCCCACAGACTGGATTCCCCAGTCTATGGAATTCTTCAGACCAGAATACTGGAGTGGGTAGCTGTTTCCTTCTTCAGAGGATCTTCCCAACCCAGGGATCTAATCCAGGTCTCCTGCATTGCAGGCGAACTCTTTACCAGCTGAGCCACCAGGGAAGCCCTAAAAGGACCCACTGGGTACTCATAAAAACCAGACCTAGAATGCTCAACTGAAGTATAGCCTGATAAAACTAGTATACATTAAAGGAATAATCTGGCCTTTCAGAAGAAAATACCCAAACTAATTTACAAGGAAAATAAAATCAATTTGGCATCACACTTCTTAATAGTAACAAATAAAATAAGACATCAATAGGGGAACATTTAAATAAACTCAAGGAAAAATTGCATAAGCCGAGGATGTTACAGACAATCAAGCTATCCCTCAAGTATCAAGGCTCAAATCAGGGATGAGCAAACTACTTCTGTAAAAGGCCTCAGAATAAATAATTTAGGTTTTGCAGGCCACAAATGGTATCTGTCATAATTCTTTTTCCAACTTAAAAAAAAATATTTTTAGGTCCCATGCTACACTAAACTGGCTTTGAGCCTTGTTTGTCTATTCCTGCTCTAGACAGATTTAAATATGGAAGAAGTAAGGGAATATTGTATATAGGAGCTTTTTTAAAAATAAGTGGAGCTTAACCCAGCCAGGAAGTGATTGAAAAATCTTGTGCAAAAGAACTGGCAGTAAGTGTTGATCGTATTTAATTATAGATCTGAGACTAAAGCAAGGGTGAGGAGAAGACAAGAAGCACAGCCCATAAATGTTCTATTCTTTGACAAAGTAGAAATGATACAACTAAAAGTATATGAGGGAAGAAAAGAGAGAGGGATGACTTTTTAATCACCTTGAATGTAAAGGTAGGAGTCAGAGGATAATTTTAGAGGTAATGAAACAAAAATTTCAAAATTTTGAAGAAGCATAAATTTTAAAAAAGGAAAAAGGAGGGCGAGGAATGCTAACAAAAATTTGTATTAGTATAAAGGTAAACACTAGAATAAGATTCAACCTTCCTACATACGAGGAAGGGGGAAAGTGCAAATAAGCCACATAGTAACTATAGCAAAGTAAAATGACAGATTTGAGGTCAAATATATCAATCCCATCATAACGAAAAGGACATAACTCATCTACTAAATGAAAATGACTTTCAGACTGTTTACAAAATGAAACCCAACTTTATGATGTCTATAAGGACATACCTAAAACAATGCAATCCAGAAAAGTTGGGGGGAAGAGTAGAGGAGGAAGATGGGGTATACCAAATAAATGTAAACAAGAAGAAATGAGAAGTTAGTATCTTGATTTGCAATAAGAGAAAAATACTTCAACTACTTGAAAAGGTAGTTCTTCAAAAAAGTTATCAAAACGGAGCCCATAAAATATATAAACAGGATCAAACCAACTGTATGGGTAACCTGGGAAATTAAAATTCAGGCCATAGTTAAAAAGCATTTAGTACCCACCAGGTGGAAAAATTTTATTTTTAAGTGTGAAGATAGCAAGTTTTAGTAATATCTAGCAACAACAAAATAATTATTTGCTGCAGATGGCATGCCTTTACTCCAAAACTCAAAGGCTCTGAGCTGTGACTCTTCTACCAGGACTCGTCTCAGACTCCATTCAGCATTCCGACTTATTGCACATCAAGTATGCCTGAACTAGATGAACGTTAGCACACAACCGGCAGCACTGCTCGCTGTGGCTCTCGGACCACTTTGTGAGCCATTTCTGCCCAAAGTTGACAGTCTTTTAGATTGCTTGATTGGGAAAAAAAAAGGAAAGATTGGAGCCACATGTTCGAATGCTATAAATCTCCAAATTCGAAAGAGGTGCATCGGGTGACTCATTTTCAATGGTAGCTGGGGCAAGGTTCAAATACCTGGTTTTTTACTTTAAAGGGCATATCTCAACATATCTCCCAGATCATAAAACTCCCAGAAATTTCACTGAATTGGCAGGCTCCTGAATTTTCTTGAAGTTTGTCTCCCCCGTCTCTAACTTGGGCATTTTAATCTGCAGTTTCATTTTCAATCTGCAATCTGCATTTCAATTTCAATATAAATATGGTACAATATCACATTTAAGAAAAATTTAGAAATCATACCTGATTATCCTCTCTTCTAATGATATTAGCTCTATCATCTTCATTTTTCCAAAGAAACTGACTTAAAAGGGAATGATAAAATTGAAAGTCATATTAAAAATGATTCCATGAATATTAGCTTTTCATGTTTTTAATTGTTTAACATTCTATAAACACAAATATAACATTAAAAATGTTTAAAGTCATCTCAAAACTATTATGTTATCTTTCAAACTCATTTTTGATTAACATAAACTACATTTAGCATGAGTTATAAGATAATATTTCATTATGTTGTTGTTCAGTTGCTAAGTCGTGTCTGGTTCCTTGTGACCCCATGGACTGCAGTGCACCAGGTTTCCCTGTCCTCTATCTTCTGGAGTTTGCTCAAACTTGTCCATTATAGCTAAATTCAAATCACAGTCCAGTGTTGATAGCAAGGTAAACTAACTGGAAATTTAATAGACATACTTTGTTTACAGTTATTTTGAGAATAATTATTTATAAAATTTCTTAATTTCAAAAGGCTATGCAAAGCTGTGGTTTAAGTACTATAATTTTGACTGAAATTATACCAATGTGAAACTCAAGCATAATGATTAGTTTACCATACCAGGAATGTAAAAGAGCCAGAAAAATTAATTCTAGGAAACAAAAATGAGGACAGAAACTTTTCTGCCATTTAGGTTGCCCCTGATGACAGAAGAATTACAATAGAATAAATTTAAGCAATACATTATCCCCCATTATATTGGAGGGAAATACTAGTACACAACAGCAAACATCAGAATCAAGGTAGTTTTAGTTAAAAATGTCACTAACTTCACTTGGTCCTTGTTTTAATTAGAAGATTTTAAGACAGTACCCTGAGTATCTCACTCTTATAGATTATGATATGTAAAATCAACATTCATACTAATTACCTTTTACTGTCACTAAAATAATCATTATCTGAATCTTCCTGTGATCGTGGCAATTCAGGATTTCCAGTTTGATTATTTCCGATCTGATTCTCATTTGGAGTAGCTTTTCCCCCAGCTGATGCTGATATCCATCCATAGCAAAGAAAGTTTACAATATTAAGAAAATACTAAAATAATAAATTTTTATATGTACATACTATATATTCTTCCATGTTTCAATATCTCCATGAACTTTACTATTTCCAAACTGAATTTCATGAAAACTCTAGTTTATGCAAAAGGAGAATTCTTTGGTAAATTCAGTTTGGGGAAAATTGGATTAAAGCAATCCTAACAGGAACACAAATCCCATAAAGACACACACCTATTGTAGGATTTCTCTGTTTTTATGTACAATATGTACAAGGTGAGGTAAGTTGGGTTTTATTCAAATCTAATTGTCTCTAAAAAGCCTTTGCCAAAAGTATCTTTTCAAATAGCATCCTGAGGATCCTCCTCTGGAAAGCACTGGGTATAAATACAGAGCACATGTCATTTGTTATTTTACATACGCAAACATGTAAGTGTTCCCGCCCGGGCATTATCACAGCATGTGTGACCTCAGGTAAGTTATTTCTCACTTCAGTTTCCTTAGCTCTAAAATGGCAATAGTGCATATAAAACACTTTCTGCACAGTATGCAATCATTAGAAGTCTTTAGACTTCAAGTTCTGATTTCCATTCCATAGCATTTCCTGGTTCAGGTCTTTATCACCTCAGTCTAGTCTCCATATTGTCTCCCACATTGTTTTTCTGGAACTGAAATCCAATTACACCATTCCTGTTAAAAACTTCAAATGGCTTCCCATTACCTGCAAAACATTTTAGCTTTGTAAACAAGGATCTTGTAGCTAAATCCCTACCTACCTCTGATTGTACTATATGGTACTTTTTCCTCTCTTTCCTATCACTGAACTATAATAAAATAGTGTGTGTGTGTGTGTGTGTGTGTGTACTCAGTTGCTTAGTTGTGTTCAACTCTTTGCCACGCCATGGACTATATATAGCCTGCCAGGCTCCTCTGTCCAAGGAATTTTCCAGGCAATAATAATAGTACTATTACTGCTGCTGCTGCTGCTGCTGTGTCACTTCAGTTGTGTCTGACTCTGTGTGATCCCATAGACGGCAGCCCACCAGGCTCCCCCATCCCTGGGATTCTCCAGGCAAAAACACTGGAGTGGGTTGCCATTTCCTTCTCCAATGTGTGAAAGTGAAAAGTGAAAGTGAAGTCGCTCAGTGCTGTCCGACTCTTAGAGACCCCATGGACCGCAGCCTACCAGGCTCCTCCATGGGATTTTCCAGGCAAGAGTACTGGAGTGGGGTGCCATTGCCTTCTCCGAGTACTATTACTAATACCAGGTAAAAATTATTGAACAAACTACCACATTAAACAAATCCTGAAAGCTCCATTCAAATCATAACCTATGTGAAGAAAACCTTCTGGAATTGGGCTGCATGGCCCAACATTTGTAACCCGGATTTGAAGTCAAGAGTATGAATAATTCTCTATGCCATTTTAAGGGGGCTTAATCAGTGACTCTTTCAAGGGTTTTTAAATAGGAAGATAAATAATCCAACTTGTAACAAGAAGAATGATGCTGATGGCAGTCTAGAAGATAGACTAGAAAGGAGATGTAAGCAAGAAGGCCACTCAAGATGCTTTTTAAGTTTCCTTTAAACTAAGAAGCTATCATTTTACAATAAGGAAATTTTCAAAGCTTTAAGTCTGAACAACTGGAAGAATGATGGAACGGAAGAAATAAGAAAGTGTACTGGCTTGGGGGCAACAATAATCAAGGATTAAACATGATAAAGTTGAGGCATGTCAAAAAATATAATAGAGATGTGTAGTGCTGGAAAAGAATAAAAGATAACTAATGGAAATGACTATCCATTTTAATATGTAAAAATAAGTAAAGAAATACATCTTTTCTCCTTCATTAAAGAACCAATGAAATATACTGTGCATATTTTTACCAGTTATATTTTGATACTAATGTTAGAGCTCAGATATTTTGTATTCTCAAGCACCACTAAAGAGCAATCTGACAATTTTAAGATACTGTACAACTATCATCAATAAATGATAGTGTACATATGATAAAAATTAAGGAAATTCATCTCACATCACACATAAAAATAAATTCCTGTTATATTAATGAACTAAATGTGGAAAGCTAACCATAAAATATTTGTAATATAATACAGGGCCATATCTTCATGCTCTCAGGGTAGAAAAGGGATTTTTTAAAGACATCTTAATACAGAGCAAGCACTAATCATGAAAGAAAATGCTGACAAACTTGACTAAAGAACTGCAGCTCCACTTTTGCTGAGGATATAGAAAGACAAAACTACTCCCACCCGAACAAGGAGAAAAAAAATCTATAAAATAATAACTGAACTCATCAGAGTTAAGTTTATAAGAAATCAGATTCCAGTTTCCTCCAAGGAGAAAATAAGATGTTTCATTTTTGACAGAGCATTGGAGGAAGTAAGTGTCATTGTTTGAAGAAGTAAAAAAGGAGGCTTCCTTGATGGCCCAGTGGTAAAGAATCCATCTGCCAATGCAGAAGACATGAGTTTAATCCCTGATCCAGGAGGATCCCTCATACTGTGGTGCAACTAAGCCTATGCACGACAACTATTGAACCTGTATGTGCTCTAGAGCCTGTGCTCCACAAGAGAAGCCACAGCAACGAGAAACCCACACACTACAACTAGAGAGTAGCCCCTGCTTGCCATAATTAAAGAAAAGTCCACAGAGCAATGAAGACCTAGCATGGCCAAAAATAAATAAATATTAAAAAAAAAAAGTAAAAAACAAAAGAGATAAAATTTTAAGGAATTCTAAAGGCTAATGTGGGCTACCAAGATACTCTGGAATTTCTAGGATCCCCAGACACAAAAGGCAGTCAATACTCATAGCAAGCTCCTTTCCATGTACCTGTATCACACACTCATAAGAAAGACTGGGGGCAGGGCAGGAGACCCAAAAGAGTCATCAGTGACACACAGGTATGAATGTGTGTGAATAAGAAACCCTATCTTTCTTAAACACTCTTTTCTCACAAAAAGCAAGAGCCTTAAGCCAATGGAAAAGGAGCACAAAACTCTCCCATCATAGGGATTGGACAAAAATCCACTGACTCTGGAGGAAGAATAGTAGCAAAAGCCATATACCCTAGAGGAAAAAAATAGGTAACTCCTCTTCCACCAATTTCAGCCTTGTAAATTTTTATTACTGAGTAGGGTATAGGAAACCTTCCCACCCCTAGTCTTAGATAAAGCCTAAAGGAAGAATAGAAGCTAAAAGCTGGCAGGGTCATCTTGGGCCCAGGATCACAAACATACAAAGCATTGGTTACTACTACTAGGTTAGGGGAAAGAAATTCTCTCCTAAGTTTAAAAAAGTCATTTTCCCCTTATTTTTAATTTCTTTAAAAGATGATGCACAGTAAAAGCAAAAACAATAAAAATGTATTATGGAGTTTGTAACATATATAGGGGTAAGATGTATAACAACAATAGCACAAAAGATTTGAGGGAGGGAATAGAAGTATATTACTGTAAGGTTCTTATATGATATATGAAGTTGTACATAATTGAAAGTATACTTCAAATTAAAGGTCTATATAATGTATATCCTGCAGACACTTCTTCTTAAAGATACAGACAGCAAATATTTCAGGCTAGTAGACCATGGCCTTTATCACAGCTACTCACCTCTGTCATTGCAGTGCAAAAACAGTCATTGACAATACGTAAATGAAAGGGCATGGCTTTGTTCAAGTAAAAGTTTATTTATAAAAAAAAGAGCCATAGGGCATGGATTTAAATAAAATAAAAAAAAAAGGTGTTTTCTGACCATCAACCTATAGTAACCACTAAATGCTTTTTAAAATGAGGAATAACTAATGAGCCAATGGTGGTGTAAAATTGAATCACAAAAAAAACACTACTTAATCAAAAAAAAAAAAAAGCCAAGGAAAAACAGAAAACAGATGAGACAAATAGAAAATAAATACTAAAATGGTACATTTAAAGCCAACCACATCCATAATTACATTAAATGTAAATGGTCTAAACATGCCTAATATTAATAAAAGGCATAGATGGTCAAACTGGATTAAAAAGTAAGATATAAATATATGCTGTTTATAGGAAACCCATTTTGAATATAAAGTCAGACAATACTGAAATAGATAAAGATATACCATCAAAAACTAATCAAAAGAAAGCTAGAGTGATTATATTAATATCAGACTAAGTGAATTTCAAATTGAAGCATTACCAGAGATAAAGAGAAACATTACATTATAACATAGAAGTCAATTTTTTTCAAGAAAACATAACAATCCTAAATTGTGCATACATCTCATAACAGAGCTTCAAAATGCATAAAACAAAACAGGGCTGAAAATGTCAACAGTCATCTCTATAATTTTTAAAACATGCTGACAAAATTTAAGAATTCCTTCCTCAAAGAATCTAAAGAGAATAAAAAGACAAGCCACAAACTAAAATCTAGAGTGAATTATATAGAAATATACACACATGTATACACACACACACATACAAATGCTGGAAAAATATCTGTACATATTGTCACCCTGCTTATATTACTTATATGCAAAGTACATCATGAGAAATGCTGGGCTGGATGAAGCACAAGCTGGAATCAAGATTGCCGGGAGGAATATCAATAACCTCAGATATGCAGATGACACCACCCTTATGGCTGAAAGCAAAGAAGAAGTAAAGAGCCTCTTGATGAAAGTGAAAGAAGAGAGTGAAAACGCTGGCTTAAAACTCAACATTCAAAAAACTAAGATCATGGCATCTGGTCCCATCACCTCATGGCAAATAGATGGGGAAACAATGGAAACACTTACAGGCTTTATTTTTGAGGGCTCCAAAATCACTGCAGATGGTGACCGCAGCCATGAAATTAAAACACGCTTGCTCCTTGGAAGAAAAGCTATGACCAATCTAGAGAGCATATTAAAAAGCAGAGACATTACTTTGCCAACAAAGGTCCATCTAGTCAAAGCTATGGTTTTTCCAGTAGTCATGTATGGATGTGAGAGTTGGACTATAAAGAAAGCTGAGTGCCAAAGAATTGATGCTTTTGAACTGTGGTGTTGAAGAAGACTCTTGAGAGTCCCTTGGACTGCAAGGAGATCAAACCAGTCAATCCTAAAGGAAATCAGTCCTGAATATTCATTGGAAGGACTGATGCTGAAGCCAAAACTCCAATACTTTGGTCACCTGATGTGAAGAACTGACTCATTAGAAAAGACCCTGATGCCGGGAAAGATTGAAGGAAGGAGAAGGGACGACAGAGGATGAGATGGTTGGATGGTACCACTGACTTAATGGACATGAGTTTGAGCAGGCTATGGGCAATGGTGAAGGACAGAGAGGCCTGGTGTGCTGCAGTCCATGGAGGTGCAAAGAGTCAGATATGACTGAGCGACTGAACAACAACAAAATGAGTCAATATTTAAGAGAACATAAAATAGGCAAAACACTTGAATGAAGACAAATCCAAATGGCCATGAAACATATGAAGAAATTTTAAGTAAAGAGAATGACTAGAAAAGAGAAACAGAATATTTGGAATTAAAAATTCAGTGTAAGGGTTTAATAGCAGAATGGCACCCCACTCCAGTACTCTTGCCTGGAAAATCCCATGGGTGGAGGATCCTGGTAGGCTGTCATCCAGGGGGTCACTAAGAGTCGGACACGACTGAGTGACTTCCCCTTCACTTTCATGCATTGGAGAAGGAAATGGCAACCCACTCCAGTGTTCTTTCCTGGAGAATCCCAGGGATGGGGGAGCCTGGTAGGCTTCCATCTATGGGGTCACACATAGTTGGACACGACTGAAGTGACTTAGCAGCAGCAGCAGCAGACATAGCTAAAAAGAGAATTGGTAAGGTAGATTTGGAAGAAAGAGGTGAACAAATTATCCAGAATGTAGTCTGACAGCAAGATTATGGTTCAACAGGAACTTTTAGATATTGTTGTTAGGTACAGTCACTTTGGAAAACACATGTAAGTTATTTAGTAAAGTTGAACATATACATACAATGCTAATTCTAGGTATACTTTTTTGAGATCCTTCTGCACATATGCATTTAAGACTCATGTACAAGAATGTACAAAATAGCATATTTGTAATAGCCCCAAATTGGAAACCAACTGTCTGTCAGCAGAATAGATAAATAAATCATGATATGATCATACAATAAAATATTATACAACAGTAAAAAGAAATGAAATAGTGTTATACATGACATCATTGTTGAATTTTTCGTTATAATGTCAAGTAAAAGAAAAAAGTTCCAAATAAAATGCTTTCAGTATGATTCTGTCTAAATAAAATTTTTTCAAAAGAGACAAAACTAAATTATTACTAAGGAATACACATTCAGGTTATAATAAAACTATACAAAAAGTGAAAAAATAATTCAAGTAACTAAAAAAATCAAGTAAGATTTCCCTGGTGGTCACTGGTTTGGAATCCACCAGCCAATGCAGGGGACATAGGTTTGATACCTCGTCTGGGAAGATTCACATTCCATGAGGCATATAAGCCTGTGCACCACAACTACTGAAGCCCACACACCCTAGAGCCAGTGCTCTGCAACAAGAGAAGCCACCACAATATTCTTATTCTTCACCATGGACTGTGACTAGAGAGTAACTGCAACTAGAGAAAGCCCGCACACAGCAACAAAGACTCAGCACTGCAAAAAATACATAATTTTTTTAAAAATAAGAGTACTCTTTTTATTGGAGAAGGAGCAAGATGTGACCAGAAAGAGGCACACAAGGTTTCCAGGACTACTGGAAAGCTCTTCTAAGAAACCTAGTGAAATATGCCAGTCAGATAAAGACAAATACTATATGTTATCATTTATACATGGAATCTAAAAAATAAAATAGATGAATATAAGAATAACAAACAAAACACATCCCCTGAGAAACAGCCATTAAACTTCTAAGAAGAAGATATGATAAATGCATGATATTGTATTTAGAAAAATGTTGCTTATAGCACCATTCATAATAGCAAGAATATTAATTCAAGGTTATATAAACAAATATACCACAAGAGAATTCTACAATGATGTAGATCTATATTTATTGACATGAAATGTGGGTGACATTTTCTAAAAGAAGAGGATTTAAAAGAGTTTGTATGTGTCCTCATTTTTCAAAAGTTCAAAAATATTTATATGAACTAAAGAAAAATTGGAAGAATATACACCAAAATACTAACAGATACTAACAACTATGGGCTTCCCTTGTGGCTCAGCTGGTAAAGAATGTGCCTGCAGTGTGGGAGACCTGGGTTTGATCCCTGGGTGGGAAGATCCCCTGTAGAAGCAAAAGGCTACCCACTCCAGTATTCTGGCTTGGAGAATTCCATGGACTATATAGACCATGGAGTTGCAAAAAATCAGACATGACTGAGCAGTTTTCACTTTCACTTTACAACAGATATCTCTGGATGGTGAAATTATTGTTAATCCTTATTTTCCTCTTAATAGTTATTGATATTTCTAGAACTTTGTAAAATGAGCATACACTAGGCTCTCAGTTAAATTATAGTTAATTTTTTTGATGTGAAGCACCAAGAAATTAATACTATTTAAAAATTACAATGACACAAAATTCATAAAGATTAAATATTCTCAATCAAATACTTTTTTGGGGTTTTGTGCAAGTAACATAGTTCAGGGACTTGGCCAGTAGCCTAGAGTATAAAATATGATACTACTCATAACTTTATGTAGGGTAATTGCCTACTTCATTAGTTACTTGATCTTGTACTTTTCAGGACTACTGGAATCCTACAGTTAACTTTTTTCCTAGGTGTTTCTTCATTTAACCTCTAATTGATACCATGACTGGAAAGCCATATATAAAACTGCAGGGATATACCTAGGTAAAAAAAATAAGGTAAAGACTCTCACTGATCACATCAAATGTGTGTATGCTCAGTTGTTTCTGATTCTTTTGAGACCCCATGGACTGTAGTAGCCTCAGGCTCCTCTGTCCATGGGATTTTCCAGGCAAGAATACTAGAGCAGGTTGCCTTTCCTCCTCCAAGGGCCTTCCCAATCCAGGGATAGAACCCGTGTCGTTTGTGTCTCCTGAATTGGCAGGCGATTCTTTGTCACTGTGCCACTTGGGAAGCCCATATTAAATGTATCTAAGGTTAAGCACACACACACACACAAGAAGGGGCTAAGTTTGGAATATCACTAGGCATAGTATAAACTTAGAATGCAGAATGCAATAATTGTTATAACTGAAGATGAAGAAAAATGCGACTAATTAAGAATAAGTGTATTTTGCAGCTGTAAAGAGTGTTGTCATTAACTGATGGGGGATTCATTTAATTCATAAAATTTTAGTATATTTGGTTTTCCATCACAATTTAGTTGCTGTATGCAGCCGGGTAAAAAAAAATCCAACTGACTTATTTCAATAGATTCTTAGAGTGTAGTACCAGCTTAATTTATATATTTATAAGTTTAATTTTGATTTTTTAAAAACCTACCACTTTTTGAGAACTAAACTACCAGTAAGTTGGTATGTGTAATCATAAAAAAATTTTTAGTCTTTGAAATACAAATGTCTCCCAATATTATTTTGTTTTGGCCTGATACTGTTTGCCTGGATAAGATACTTCTGAACTTACAACAATAAGGTTTTATGTAACAATCACTTCCCTTCTCTTCTCCTTTAGCCTTAACTTTATCTGAAACTATTATAAAAGGTGGTAGACTTTATGTTGTATTTTGATTTTATTTTTATTTTAGCATAGTATTTAGTCTTTTTTTCTCCAAACTCGTAAAACTATTTTTAAAACTCCCCAAATTGAACTGGAGCTTTCCTATTATATTGCCTGTATTTGTAAGGCTAGATTTGCCCAGAGTTTGCCTAGACTTGACTATTAAAATGTACTATAACAACTTCATTCCAGTTGAAATCACCTTCTTCCTGATTCTTGTCAAGAAGTTCTTTCAAAGCATTTTCTAAAAAACTGGGATCTGTTGCAGGTTCTTCCTTTGACGGAGTTATACTAAGTGGTCTGTGTATTACTCCGTCAGGCTCAGCAACACTGCTATTAGTCTGTTGTTTATTGAAAGAAACTGCTGCTGATGCTGAATAAATATTTCCTAAATGATCCATTATAGGAAGCAAATATAATTCTGGTTGAAGAGCCTAAAACATACAGGAAATTTAAAAATTAGTTTATACTTTAAAAAGCAATAAGTTAAAAAATTAGCATAAGTTTAAAATGTCAAATTACACACATATGGAGGAACAAATGATTTGAGTTTCAGTTCTGATTCTTGCTTTGTCTTCACCTACAAACAAATGAAAAAATAATTAAAGCTTTTGTAGCATTTTCCACTTACTTTTAACCTCACTTTTTTGCAGAAGGCATATATCTGTGATATAAAAATCACATCAAATAGTTGGTACTAAAGCTGGTAACTAAGCTAGATTCTAGAAAAGGTAGAATATATCCTGCTTCTATTCAGTGTACTAAACATAATAGAAACTCTATGTTATTTAACAACAGTAATTATGGCTCTCACTTGCATGGACTTACTATGTGCCAGGCCCTATTCTACATGCTTTACACGTACATATAAAGCTCAATTAATCCTCACAGTTCCATGTGATAGACATACGTATTGTCTGTAGTTCACAGATGAGAATGAGGCAAAGAGAGGTTAAGTATCTTGCCTAAGATTTTAGAAGTAGGAAGTTTCCAAGTTGGGATGCAAAACCAGGTAATCTAGTTCCAGAATCCAACTTTGTAAACTTTACTTCCTAAACGTTAGACCCACAGAGTTAATTTGTTACTTGTTTATTCACTCAACAAGTATGGAGGGCATAGTGTGTCAGGTGATGTCCTATAGGGTGGGGGTACAATGGTAATGTGAAGTCCCTGCTCTCATGTAGCTTATATTCTACTTGGAGAGCAGATGTTAAAATAAACATGATTTAAGGTAGTAATACATGATTTATGAAAATAAAATCCAGTGATGTAATAGAGAGTAATTCAGAGAAAGAATATCTGAAAATTAGGTGGTCAGGGAAGGCATTTTGTAAAAAAAAGAAAAATAAAGACAATAATTGAGCTGAGAACTGAATTATGAAAAAAAAAAAAGCAATCTATTTGAAAATCGGGGGAAGTGATTTCCAGGCAGGTACAAAGATGATGAAATAGATGTGAGTCTGACTTCATGTGAGGACCAAAGGAAGATTTTGTGGCTAAAATGTAGAACCAAGAAGAAAATAGTAGTAGATGAAATCTGAGAGCCAGCCTGTTCATGAGAATCTTCTTATCTCTTGCCTAGCCACTGTAAGACTCCTGGTTACAATTCCTGTCTCTGGTTTCTTAAGGCTCTCATTACATTATCTTCTGCTCAAAAACTACAAAGTTTCAGAAAAAAAAAAAAATCCAAATTCATTAGTCTGGCATTCAAGACCTTCAACCAACTATGTTTACAATTGTCTACTATTCCCTTTCACACAGTCAATGCTCCAGTAAAAACTGAACCACTCACTTTTCTGTAGTTGTCTGCTTTGCCACTTCCGTGCTCATTCTGCTTTCTCTACTCAGAAAGCTTCTGCTACCCAACATTTTTGCAAGATCAAATCAAGATCAAGAGCTGTCAAAATCCACTGATGATCACTTCTTTCCTAAAGTTCTCCATTTCACCTGTTCTCTTTCTGGAAGGAGTCTCTTTTTCTTCTAAATATACAGAATCAGTTCGGTTCAGTTCAGTTGCTTGTGTCCCACTCTTTGCAACCCCATGGACTGCAGTATGCCAGACCTCCCTGTCCATCACCAACTTCGAGTTTACTCAAACTCATGCCCAGTAAGTTGGTGATGCCATCCAACCATCTCATCCTATGTTGTCACCTTCTACTCCCATCTTCAATCTTTCCCAGCATCAGGGTCTTTTCAGATGAGTCACTTTGCATCAGGTCACCAAAGTATTGGAGTGTCAGCTTTAGCATCAGTCCTTCCAATAAATATTCAGGACTGATCTGGGGCTTCCATGGTGGCTCAGATGTTAAAGCATCTGCCTGCAATGTGGGAGAGACCCAGGTTTGATCCCTGGGTTAGGAAGATCCCCTGGAGAAGGAAATGGCAACCCACTCCAGTATTCTTCCCTGCAGAATTCCATGGACAGAGGATCCTGGTGGGCTACAGTCATGGGGTTGCAAAGAGTCGGACACGACTGAGCGGTTTCACTTTCTTTTTCTTTCTTTCTTTTTTCCTTTAAGATGGACTGGTTGGATCATCTTGCAGTCCAAGGGACTCTCAAGAATCTTCTCCAACACCACAGTTCAAAAACATCAATTCGTTGGGACTCAGCTTTCTTTCAGATCCAACTCTCACATCCATACACGACTACTGGAAAAACCATAGCTTTGACTAGACGGACCTTTGTTGACAAAGTAACATCTCTGCTTTTGAATATGCTGTTTAGGTTGATCATAACTTTTCTTCCAAGGAGCAAGTGTCTTTTTAATTTCACGGCTGCAGTCACCATCTGCAGTGATTTTGGAGCCCCCCAAAAATAAAGTCTGTCACTGTTTCCACTGTTTCCCCATCTATTTCCCATGAAGTGATGGGACTAGATGCCATGATCTTAGTTTTCTGACTATGAGTTTTATGCCAACTTTTTTACTCTCCTCTTTCACTTTCATCAAGAGGCTCTTTAGTTCCTCTTTGTTTTCAGCCATAAGGGTGGTGTCATCTGTATATCTGAGGTTATTGATATTTCTCCCAGCTTGTGATTTCAGCTTCTGCTTCATCTAGCTCAGCATTTCTCATGATGTACTCTGCATATAAGTTAAATAAGCAGGGTGACAATATACCTTGCTTACTTAAAAGCACCGTCAAAGGAGCCTTGACGTATTCCTTTCCCAATTTGGAACCAGTCTGTTACTCCATGTGCAGTTCTAACTGTTGCTTCTACCTGCATAGGATTTTCCCAAGGGGCAAGTCAGGTGGTCTGGTATTCCCATCTCTCTAAGAATTTTCCACAGTTTGTTGTGATCCACACAGTCAAAGGCTTTGGCAGAGTCAGTAAAGCAGATGTTTTTCTGGAAGTCTCTTGCTTCTAGAGTTTTGCCAAGAGAACACACTGGTCATAACAAACACCCTCTTCCAGCAACACAAGAGAAGACTACACATGGACATCACCAAATGGTCAATACTGAAATCAGATTGATCATATTATTTGCAGCCAAAGATGGAGAAGCTCTCTATACAGTCAGCAAAAGCAAGACTGGGAGCTGACTGTGGCTCAGATCATGAACTCCTTATTGCCAAATTCAGATTGAAATTGAAGAAAGTAGGGAAAACCACTAGACCATTCAGGTATGACCTAAATCAAATCCCTTACGATTATACAGTGGAAGTGAGAGATAGATTCAAGGGATTAGATCTGATAGACAGCCTGAAGAACTATGGACGGAGGTTCATGACATTATACAGGAGTCAGGGATCAAGACCATCCCCAAGAAAAAGAAATGCAAAAAGGCAAAATGGTTGTCTGACCAGGCCTTACAAATGGCTGAGAAAAGAAGTTAAGGCAAAGGAGAAAAGAAAAGATATACACAGCTGAATGCAGAGTTCCAAAGAAAAGCAAGGAGAGATAAGATAGCCTTCCTCAGTGATCAATGCAAATAGAGGAAAACAAAAGAATGGGAAAGACTAGAGATCTCTTTAAGAAAATTAGAGACACCAAGGGAACATTTCATGCAAAGATGGATTCGATAAAGGACAGAAATGGGATGAACCTAACAGAAGCAGAAGGTATTAAGAAGAGGTGGCAAGAATACACAGAAGAACTATACAAAAAAGATCTTCACAACCCAGATAATCACAATGGTGTGGTCACTCACCTAGAGCCAGACATCCTGGAATGCGAAGTTAGTGGGCCTTAGGAAGCATCACTATGAACAAAGCTAGTGGAGGTGATGGAATTAAAGTCGAGTTATGTCAAATCCTGAAAGATGATGCTGTGAAAGTGCTGCACTCAATATGCCAGCAAATTTGGTAAACTCAGCAGTGACCACAGGACTGGGAAAGATCAGTTTCATTCCAATCGCAAAGAAAGGCAATGCCAGAGAATGCTCAAACTACCTCACAGTTGCATTCATCTCAGACACTAGCAAAATAATGCCCAAAATTCTCCAAGCCAGGCCTCAATAGTATATGAACTGTGAACTTCCAGATGTTCAAGCTGGATTTAGAAAAGGCGGAGGAACCAGAGATCAAATAGTCAACATCCATTGGATCATCGAAATATACAGAATATGCTGTTTTAATTATTTCTATATTTTATCTTCACCATTAAACTGAATATTCGTTAAGGGAAAAATCTATGTCCAATTCTTTTTTTCCCTCATTTTGTATACAGAAAAACATCAATAACTATTTGTTGAAAACAATAAATTATTAGAAACATTTTAGAACTTGATTTTAATTACTGTCAAATCACTTCTAATTTAGAATTCTGTGGCTGATATTTAGTAATTTACATATCATGAAAAAGAACAAACATTTATGGGAGTAATTCTTTTTCTTCCAAGATTCAGGTCAACTCAGTTCAGTCGCTCAGTCGTGTCTGACTCTTTGCGACCCCATGAACCGCAGCACACCAGGCCTCCCTGTCCATCACCAACTCCCGGAGTTTACTCAAACCCATGTCCATCGAGTTGGTTATGCTATCCAACCATCTCATCCTCTGTTGTCCCCTTCTCCTCCTGCCCCCAATCCCTCCCAGCATCAGGGTCTTTTCCAATGAGTCAACTCTTTGCATGAAGTGGCCAAAGTACTGGAGTTTCAGCTTCAGCATCAGTCCTTCCAATGAACACCCAGGACTGATCTCCTTTAGGATGGACTGGTTGGATCTCCTTGCAGTCCAAGGGGCTCTCAAGAGTCTTCTCCAACACTATAGTTCAGAAGCATCAATTTTTCGGCGCTCAGCTTTCTTTAGAGTCCAACTCTCACATCCATACATGACCACTGGAAAAACCATAGCCTTGACCAGATGGACCTTTGTTGGCAAAGTAATGTCTCTGCTTTTTAATATGCTGTCTAGGTTGGTCATAACTTTCCTTCCAAGGAGTAAGTGTCTTTTAATTTCATGGCTGCAGTCACCATCTGCAGTGATTTTGGAGCCCCAAAATAAAGTCTGACATTGTTTCCACTGTCTCCCCATCTATTTGCCATGAAGTGATGGGACCAGATGCCATGATCTTAGTTTTCTGAATGTTGAGCTTTAAGCCAACTTTTTCACTCTCCTCTTTCACTTTCATCAAGAGGCTTTTTGATTCCTCTTCACTTTCTGCCATAAGGGTGGTATTATTTGCATATCTGAGGTTATTGATATTTCTCCCAGCAATCTTGATTCCAGCTTGTGCTTCATCCAGCCCAGCATTTCTTATGATGTACCCTGCATATAAGTTAAATAAGCAGGGTGACAACATACAGCCTTGATATACTCTTTTTCCTATTCTGAACCAGTCTGTTGTTCCTAACTGTTCTAACTGTTCTAACTGTTGCTTCCTGACCTGCATACAGGTTTCTCAAGAGGCAGGTCAGGTGGTCTGGTATTTCCATCTCCTTCAGAATTTTCCACAGTTTATTGTGATCCACACAGTCGAAGGCTTTGGCATAGTCAATAAAGCAGAAATAGATGTTTTTCTGGAGCTGTCTTGCTTTTTTGATGATCCAGAGGATGTTGGCAATTTGATCTCTGGTTTCTCTGCCTTTTCTAAGACCAGCTTGAACATCTGGAAGTTCTCGGCTCACGTATTGCTGGAGCCTGGCTTGGAGAATTTTGAACATTACTTTACTAGCATGTAAGATGAGTGCATTTGTGTGGTAGTTTGAGCATTCTTTGGCATTGCCTTTCTTAGGGATTGGAATGGAAACTGACCTTTTCCATTCCTGTGTCCACTGCTGAGTTTTCCAAATTTGCTGGCATATTGAGTGCAGCACTTTCACAGCATCATCTTTCAGGATTTGAAATAGCTCAACTGGAATTCCATCACATCCACTAGCTTTGTTCATAATGATGCTTTCTAAGGCCCACCTGACTTTACATTCCAGGATGTCTGGCTCTAGGTGAGTGACCACACCATTGTGATTATCTCGGTCATGAAGATCTTTTTTTTACAGTTCTTCTGTGTATTCTTGCCTCCTCTTCTTAATATCTTCTGCTCTGTTAGGTCCATACCATTTCAGTCCTTTATCGAACCCATCTTTGCATGAAATGTTCCCTTGGTATCTCTAATTTTCTTGAAGAGATCTCTAGTCTTTCCCATTCTGTTGTTTTCCTCTATTTCTTTGCATTGATCGCTGAGGAAGGCTTTCTTATCTCTCCTTGCTATTCTTTGTAACTCTGCATTCAAATGGGAATATCTTTCCTTTTCTCCTTTGCTTTTCACTTCTCTTCTTTTTGGGAAACTAACTTAATGATCAGTAAATTAATATTCTGTGTATGGAAGAGAACTCTATGACAAAATGTTCAAATCTAGCAGATAAGCCCAAGAATTCCAATAGCAAATTCCTCTACAGTACTACTTTGGGGGGCATGTTTATTTTTTCTATTATCATTCATCATTTAATTTTTTCAATAAACACTTAAATGCCTCTAAGTGCTAAAAGCCTTGTTAGGCACTCATATATAAAATAGTGATTAAAATAAGGCCTTTGCTCATAGGGAGCTACAGTCTAGGCAGAGTTAGATGTTAAACAAATAACCACATAAGGAAATACATAATAATGATATGTTTAAACTAGAGTAGAATAGGAATAAATGGCATTCTAGAGTTTCAGTTCAGTTCAGTCATTCAGTCATGTCCAACTCTTTTCGACCTCATGGACTGCAGCACACCAGGTTTCCATGTCCATCACCAACTCCCGAAGCTTGTTCAAACTCATGTCCATCACGTTGCTGATGTCATCCAACCGTCTCATCCTCTGTCATCCCCTTTTCCTCCTGCCTTCAATCTTTCCCAGCATTAGAGTCTTTTCTAAAGAGTCAGTTCTTCACATCAGGTGGCCAAAGTATTGGAGCTTATGCTTCATCATCAGTCCTTCCAATGAATATTCAGGACTGATTTCCTTTAGGATTGACTGGTTTGATCTCCTTGCAGTCCAAGGGACTCTCAAGAATCTTCTCCAACACCACAGTTCAAAAGCATCAATTCTTCAGTGCTCAGCTTTCTTTATAGTTTAACTCTCACATCCATACACGACTACTGGAAAAACCACAGCTTTGATTAGATGGACCTTTGTTGGCAAAGTAATGTCTCTGCTTTTAAATATGCTGTCTAGGTTGGTCATAACTTCTCTTCCAAGGAGCAATCATCTTTTAATTTCAAGGCTGCAGTCACCACCTGCAGTGATTTTGGAGTCCAAGAAAATAAAGTCCGTCACTGTTTCTGTTGTTTCCCCATCTACTTGACATGAAGTGATGGACTGGATATCATGATCTTCGTTTTTTGAACACTGAAATTTAAGCCAGCTTTTTCACTGTCCTCTTTCACCATCATCAAGAGGCTCTTTGCTTTCTGCCATAAGGGTGGTGTTAACATGCATATCTGAGATTATTGCTATTTCTCTGGGCAATCTTGATTCCCACTTGTGCTTCATCCAGCCCTGCATTTCACATGAAGTACTTAGCATATAAGTTAAAGAAGCAGGGTGACAAAATACAGCCTTGACGTATTCTTTTCCCAATTTGTAACCAGTCTGTTGTTCCTTGTCTGGTTCTAACTGTTGCTTCTTGACCTGCACACAGATTTCTCAGGAGGCAAGTCAGGTGGTCTGGTACTCCCATCTCTTTCAGAATTTTCCACACTTTGCTGTGATCCACACAGTCAAAGGCTTTAGCATAATCAGTGAAACACAAGTAGATGTTTCTCTGGAATTCTCCTGCTTTTTCGATGATCCAGCGGATGTTGACAATTTTATCTCTGGTTCCTCTGCCTTTTATAAATACAGCTTGAACATCTGGAAGTTCTTGGTTCACATACTGTTGAAACCTATCTTGGAGAATTTTGAGCATTACTTTGCTAATATGTGAGATGAGTGCAACTGTGTGGTAGTTTTAACATTCTTTGGCATTGCCTTTCTTTGGGATTGGAATGAAAACTGACATTTTCCAGTCATGTGGCCAGTGCTTAATTTTCCATATTTGCTGGTATATTGAGTGCAGCACTTTCACAGCATCATCTTTTAGGATTTGAAATAGCTCAGCTAAAATTCCATCACCTCCATTAACTTTGTTTATAGTAATGCTTCTTAAGGCCCACTTGGCTTCACACTCCAGGAGGTCTGGTGCTGGGTGAGTGATCACACTACCATGGTTATCTCTGTCATTAAAATTTTTTTTTTGTACAGTTATTTTGTGTATTCTTGCCACCTCTTTTTAATATCTTCTGCTTCTGTTAGGTCCATACCATTTCTGTCCTTTATTGTGCCCATCTTTGCATGAAATGTTCCCTTGGTGTCTCTAATTTTCTTGAAAAGAGCTCTAGTCTTTCCCATCCTATTGTTTTCCTCTGTTTTTTACATTGATCACTTAGGAGGGCTTTCTTATCTCCTCTTGCCATTCTTTGGAACTCTGAATTCAGATGGGTCTATCTTTCCTTTTATCCTTTGTTTTCCCTTCTCTTCTTTTCTCAACTATTTTTAAGGCCTCCTCAGACAACCCTTACCTTTTTATATTCCTTTTTCTTGGGGATGGTTTTGATTACCACCTTCTTACAATGTTAGGATCCTCTGTCCATAGTTCTTCAGGCACTCTATCAGATCTAATCCCTTTAATCCATTCACTTCCACTGTATAATCATAAGGGGTTTGATTTAGGTTGTACCTGAACGGTCTAGTGGTTTTCCCTACATTCTTCAATTTCAGTCTGAATTTGGTAATAAGGAGTTCATGATCTGAGCCATAGTCATCTACTGGTCTTGTTTTTGCTGACTGTATAGAGCTTCTCCATCTTTGGCTGCAAAGAACATAATCAATCTGATTTCGGTATTGACTGTCTAGGGATGTCCATGTGTAGTATCCCCTCATGTGTTGTTGGAAGAGGGTGTTTGCTATGATCAGTGCGTTCTCTTGTTAAAACTCTCAGCCTTTGCCCTGCTTCATTTTGTACTCCAAAGCCAAACTTGCCTGTTACTCTACGTACCTCTTGACTTCCTACTTTTTCACTCCAGTCGCCTATGATGAAAAAGACATCTTTTTTGGGGTGTTAGTTCAATAAGGTTTTGTAGGTCATCATAGAACCATCCAACTTCAGCTCCTTCAGCATTAGTGGTTGGGGCATAGACTTGGTTTGCTGTGATATTGAATGGTTTTCCTTGAAAACGAAAAGAGATCATTCTTTTGTTTTTGAGATTGCACCCAAGTATTGCATTTCTGACTCTTTCGTTGACTGTGAGGCCTACTCCATTTCTTCTAAGGGATTCTTGCCCACTTAGAGTTTAAATAGGGAAAATCTTGATTAGAGAAATAAACCTATATAAATATGAGAAACCAGAAACTTTGAGATCTAATGGTTTGCTGGACTGAGATTTCAGCTAGGAGAACTCTCTGTTTAGAAAATCCTGCCACTGAAGTTACAAATAGGAGTGTTCAATTGAGAACAGCTGATTCCTGCCCCATCAAATACAGTATATTGGAGTCATTCCACATCAAACAAGGCTAGTTGTGGCCTAACAAATGAGAATCCTTTTTTTTCCCCGTAAGTGCTCATTTTAAAAGCTTTTAAATGCTATTAAATTTAAAAATTTATGATCACATTTAAAATTTATCTTTCTTTTCTCCCCAAGGAAATTTACACCCCAACCCCCCCCCCCCCCCATATTTTAGTGCACAGTAATATACCAGAAAGGCCCATCTTTTCTTGATGACCTATGTGCTAAATGATATTTCCATTTTGTTATGATTGAGATTACATATTGCATAGTATATTAAGGAGTTGAGTTGATAAGCATTTAAGAAAGAAAATTTGTTAATGTATGCTTTTCTTTAATCAAAAGGAAAAATTAAGAAAACTTACTACAGCTAGATTATTTCCAATGCATTTGAGAAATAAAAATTTTTCTGCAACAGCTTCTTCACCAAGGAACTCACTGAGACGCTCCCTCAGGTCTTGTAAAGTTAGGTGAGGAGATACTCTGAAATATCATGACATTGCCTTATAATGTAAAATAAAATAGGTTTCAGCTATAATAAAGATTCAATAGCTTTAGTCATTTAACTCAACTCCAAATACTAATTTAACATATCATATATAACTTAATATATTGTGTTTCTACGTTGCTTGGAACTTTGTAGGCTTGAAGGCTGTAAATATATTTTTACAAAATGGTTAAAAGTCACTTAATCAATAAAATTATTAAAATTTTAAATTATCCAAAGGTACAGTTTATAAAAGTCCTTTCTGAACTAAAAAGGACTTATTTTCTCATCTACCTTCAGTTTCACTTTTCTCATCTACCTTCAGTTTTTTATTAAAATAAAACCTTGCAATGATATTTATATAATGTTATATGTATCTTAAAGAAGGATTTAGCCACAGATTTTTGGAAATTTGACACTGTTAGCTAATGCTTAAAACTTTCTTTGATGATCGAATGTCAAACATCTTCGCTTATTGGGAACACTTCATTCCTCAACATCTAAAATTTAAAGCTCTTGTTCTGAGTTCTTATTTTTGTAGACTTTTAGGGGAATATTATATAATTAACTCATTCAATTAACAAACATATATTGAGCTCCTCTTTGTGTCAGACATTGTTGTAGGGTTGAGAATAAGGCAATCAACAAAACAAATATTTTTGCCCTTATAGACCTTACAATCTAATGGTGGAAGTGAAAAATTAACAAAGTAAGTAAGAAAAAATTAAATTCATAAGACACTGCTAAGTACTATTTGCTGTTGTTGTTTAGTCGCTCAGTCCTATCTGATTTTTTGTGACAGCATGGACTGTAGTCTGCCAGGCTCCTCTGTCCATGGGATTCTTCAGGCAAGAACACTAGAATGGGTTGCCATTTATTTCTCCAGGGAACATTTCCAATGCAGGGATCGAACCCACGTCTCCTGCATTGGCAGGCAGATTCTTTATTGCTGAGCTACCAGGGAAGCCCAGTACTATAGAGAAACATAAAGCAGGTAAGGATGAGTATTCTGATGAGAGAAAATATAAACAAAAAAGTAATATTGGAGAAAAGACATGAATGAAGGAGGTGAGATAGCATATGTAAAGACACAAAGAGCACTTTAGACAAAAGAAACAGCAAGTACAAGAGTTCTGAGGTAGGACTATGTCTAATGTGTTCCAGAACAGAAAGGAAGTTCGTGTGCTTAAAAGAAATGAAGTTTGTGTGCTTAAAAGAAATGATCGGGAAGATTAGGAAGACTGAGGTGTCCTCAAGAGAAATAACAACAGGCAGTTAGAACACATAGTATCATGTGTGTTTCTGTGAATGTGAAAAAATATATATGTTATGTGTGTGCTCAGTTGCTTCAGTCGTATCCAACTTTTTACATCTCAGTGGACAACGGCCCATCAGGCTCCTCTGTCCATGCAATTCTCCAGGCATGAACACTGGAGTGGGTTGCCCTGCCCTCCTCCAGGGGATCTTCCCGAGGAATCAAATCCATGTGCCTTAAGTCTCCTGCATTGGCAGACGGGTCCTTTAGCACTAACGCCACCTGGGAAGCCCATATGTGTTATATGTATATATATATTGTGTTTCTATTTTTAAATAGTTCAGTGAAAAAGTCATTGTAGATATGCTAGTTTAACCACTATTCATAGCTCTTCAGGAGGTTTCTAATTTCAGGTAAATATGGTCTTAATTCTCTTTGTGTATAGCCTGGTTACTACACAGGTTAGTTTTACTCTGTTTTCTAGGTGGCAGTGTGGTGGCTAAGTGATATCTGTTCCTATGGCACTTTTTAACAGTTACATAGTATTATTTATTGATAGTATTCATTAAGGCAGGGACTGGATCCATCACACGAACAAGATATTTTTCACTTACAATTTTGAATTTCCACAAAGCATTTTTCTCTGCAGAAAAAAAAAAGATCACTTTTTCAGACACATTGTAATGTGACTACAAAATACTTGCCTTATAAATCCAGCTGAAATGAATTTGTTAATAACTTCTATTGAAATGGTATTTAACTTATAATTCCATGATCCTTCAGGTACATAAAAAACATGAAGTTCCACCAACTGAATAAATTGAGAATAAAGTCAGTTAAAATCATTTTTAAGTGAGAAAAATCAATTAATGTCCTCTAGAATTTAAGTTTAATAAACATTGTTGAAATAAACAAGGTATATTATGTATCCTTCTGAACAAACACATACAAAAAAACAAAATGAAGAGCCTGAAATAGCTAAGTTGGCTACTTGGCACTGGAGCACATTTCCCCTTGGAAACAATGTCCTAGATGTGGTGCTAGATTTCCTTAACATATATATGACACACAAAACATTTGTGGCTTGCAGTGAGGACACTAGATTGCCAAGATCAGATTTCCTATTACCAACCAATGCCCCTTTCCCTGACCCCTACCTACATAGTTTAATTTGTGTGACTTTGTGGAATCCTTATTCCTTATATATATATATTCACACACACACACATATATATGTATAGTTCTTATTCTATATACATATAGAATCCTAACACATTCTATATACATATATAATCCTGACTATAGAATAGTCACCCTAACACAGCTGTTATGATTGTTGCTAGTTCTAACCTGCTGAAGTGTGAATACAGGGGTTTGGGGAATATTTTTGTTTACCAGAATTTGAGGGAGAACCTATTCCTGACCAGTGATGGAAAGGAATGGTTGTTTCCATATAGGGCAGGTCTGTAAGCTTAGATTGTCTCTGTTTATATGTTGTCTGTGCTTATATGTACTATCACCTTTTCTATTAATGTTTTATGACCTTAATTAGAATTCACCCACTGAGAATATTTAGATTCCTACAAAACAGTTATAGCAAATAAAGACTTTTACTTCAATGAAAGTTTGCTACTCATCCATATTAAAAGTCAAAGCATTTAAATGATTATACACTACAGTATAATGTATCTGAAAAAAATGTTTTTTAAATTTGAAGTAAATATGACCTCACATTAATATTAGTAATTCTTATAGGAAATGAAAATGACTCTTGAATGAGTAACTTGCTCGTTTTTATTATAGACCAAGCATATTATCTGTATATTTTGATGTCAGAATATTAACTAATAGTTTAAGATGTATGCATAGATTGAATAGTGAAGTTTCCTATATGCTGTATTTTAAATATCAGGGCTTTTAAAAGATTACTCTCTGGCTATACCATCCTATTAACAGCTAAAAGCTATACTATGTACTAATACTACAATAGTAAATATTAAAGCTATACTAATAAATATTTACATTTCTTACATTTCTTAATGGCTAACTTTTTCCAGAACAAACATATTTGAAAAAATATTGAAAATTTTGCAAGCCTGTATTAAAATTCAGGACATCACTTTAAGGTTAAAAATTCTATTTATATCAAAATGCAACTTTATTGTAATTTTACTTTCCTGGCTTTAATGGAAGTAAACTCATCAATAATATTCTCATTAAAACAATTAATTATTTAAAAATACATTAAATAGCACAGGAAACTATACTGAATATTATGTAATAACTTATAAGGGAAAAGAATCTGAAGAAGAATATATATACACACACGTGTAACTGAATTGCTGTGCTGTGGCTTCCTCCTGCAATGCAGGAGACCTAGGTTCCATCCCTGGGTTCAGACGACCCCCTGGAGAAAGGAACGGCTAACCACTCCAGTATTCTGGCCTGGAGAATTCCATGGACTGCATAATACATGGGGTTGAAAAGAGTTGGACACGGCTGAGTGACTTTCACTTTCATACCTAAAACTTACCTGTGGAGTGCTCAGTTGCTCAGTCGTGTCCGACTCTTTGGGACCCCATGGACTGTGTGGCCTGTCAGGTTTCTCTGTCCACAAAATTTCCCAGGCGAGAATACTGGAGTGGTTTGCCATTTCCTACTCCAGGGGTTCTTCCTGACCCAGGGATCAAACCTGCATCTCCTGCACTGGCAGGCAGATTCTTTAACACTGAGCCACCTGGGAAGCCCGTCTTAAACTTACACTATATTGTAAATCAACGATGATTAAAAATTTTTAAAAATAAGTGAAAATAAAAATGACTATTCTACAATAAATAAATACATAAATTAAAAATACATTAAAAGGGATACAGAGGGGTATATATTTTGCCTTTTGCCTCTGGTTCCAAAATGTCTAGGCATAGCATTATTGGATCCTGTTTCTATTTAAAATGTTGATATCTTGTTCATCATTGGTTTTTCCATTAATGTTTCATTTTAGAAACATTTTATTATTTATTTTAATTACTTAATTTATTGGGTGCCTCTTTAAGTTTTGCACAAAAGACAACTGACTCCTTTGCCTCAGACTAGTGTCAGCCTTGTGAGGGACACAGACAATAAACATTAAATATAAAACACTGGTAAGTGACATAGAAAATTAGAAAGTGAACAGCCCTGGTCAAAAAGAATAAGTAGAGCAAGGCAAAAAAAAAAAAAAAGGGAAGATAAAAGTGGGAGTACTGTTCAGTTTTAAGTGGAATAATCCAAGTACACATCTAAGAAAACTAACAATTCCTTAATGTCAACTGATATCTAGTCCATATTCAAATTTCCCCTATTGTCCAACTGTCCTCAGAATGTTTTTTCAATCTAGAATCCAATTAAGGATAACATATGCATTTGGTTCTCATATCTTTTTTATTTTAATTGAAGTGCAGTTGATTTATAACTTTGTGTTAGTTTCAGGTGTAAAGCAAAGTGATTCAGCTATTTTCTTTCAGATTAAATTCATCTCACACGCTAGCAAAGCAATGCTCAAAGTTCTCCAAGCCAGGCTTCAACAGTATGTGAACTGTGAAATTCCAGATGTTCAAGCTGGATTTAGAAAAGGCTGAGGAACCAGAGATCAAATTGCCAACATCTGCTGGATCATTGAAAAAGCAAGAGAATTCCAGAAAAACATCTGCTTTACTGACTATGCCAAAGCCTTTGACTGTGTGGATCACAACAAAGTGTGGAAAATTCTTAAAGAGATGGGAATACCAGACCACCTAACTTGCCCCTTGAGAAATCTGTATGCAGGTTAACAAGCAATAGTTAGAACGAACATGGAACAACAGACTGGTTCCAAATCAGGAAAGGAGTATGTCAAGGCTGTATATTGTCACCCTTCTTATTTAACTTATATGCAGAGTACATCATGAGAAATGCTGGGCTGGGTGAAGTACAAGCTGGAATCAAGATTGCCGGGAGAAATATCAATAACCTCAGACATGCAGATGACACCACTCTTATGGCAGAAAGTGAAGAAGAACCAAAGATCCTCTTGATGAAAGTGAAAGAGGATAGTGAAAAAGTTGGCTTAAAACTCAACATTCAGAAAACAAAGATCATGGCATCTGGTCCCATCACTTCATGGCAAATAGATGGGGAAACAATGGAAACAGTGACAGACTTTATTTTGGGGGGCTCCAAAATCATTGCAGATGGTGTTGGCAGCCATGAAATTAAAAGACGTTTGCTCCTTGGAAGAAAAGCTACAACTAAACTAGACAGCACATTAAAAAGCAGAGACATTACTTTACCAACAAGGGTCTGTCTAGTTAAAGCTGAACTGTGGTGTTGGAGAAGACTCTTCAGAGTCCTTTGTACTGCAAGGAGATCCAACCAGTCCATCCTAAGGAAATCAGTCCTGAATATTCATTGGAATGACTGATGTTGAAGTTGAAACTCCAATATTTTGGCCACCTGATGCGAAGAGCTGACTCATTTGAAAAAACCCTGATGCTGGGGAAGATTGAAGGCGGGAGGAGAAGAGGATAACAGAGGATGAGATGGTTGGATGGCATCACCGACTCAATGGACGTGAGTTTTGAGTAAACTCTGGGAGTTGGTGATGGACAGAGAGGCCTGGTGTGCTGCAGTCTATGGGGTCGCAAAGAGTCAGACACGACTGAGTGACTGAACTGAACTGAGCATCCAAGAAGTGAAGTTTGAGTAAGGCATTAAGTATGACTCCAAGGTATTTGGCCTCATATGTTAAAAGGATGGATTTGCCATAAACTGAAGTGGGTAAGGTCATGGTTAGTACAGGTTTGGGTTGCGGGGAGAAGTATAGTTCAGTTTCAAACATGTTGAGTTTCTGCTGTCTATTGGTCATCCGAGTGGAGATTTCAAGTAGGCAGTTGACAACATCTGTCTGGAGTTTGGGAAAGAGGGATGGGGATATAAATTTGTGAATACTTAACATAATGTTGGTATTTAAAACTACTAGATTGAATAAGATCACAATGAGTGCAAACAGAGAAGAGAACAAAGAGCTGACCCTTGAAATTCCCCAGTATCAAGAGATCAGGAAGAAAAATAACACCTAAAAGAGAAGACAGAACAGGGACTTCCTTGGTAGTCTGGTGGCTAAGACTCTGTTTGACCAGTGCAGGGGGCCCAGGTTCGATCTCTAGTCAGGGAAATAGATCCCATATGCTGCAACTAAAGATCCTGCATGCCTAAACTACAGATCCCATGTGCTGCAACTAAGACCTGATGCAGTCAAATATATAAATATTTTTTGAAAGAAGACTCAGAATGAATAACAAGGAATTATGTCAAGGAAGAGAGTGATCAATGGTGTCAACTATTGTGCACATACAGATCAAGCGTGTGTGGGATAAGAATTAAACAATAGCTTTAGTAATGGAAAGGCGAACAGGGCAGTCGGTTTTGGTGGAGTAGAGGAGTGAAAACTTGTTTGGAGTTAATTTAAAGAAAAAAATGGGAAGAAGGTACGGGGGTTTGAGAAAGTATGAAATAGTTGTCTAAAACAGTGGAACAGAGAATAAGTGGGAGGTAGACTTGTTGCCTCTTAACAAAAAGTTCCACTTGAAATTCATGCTCATTAATTTAAAGTGAGAATAGTCCTTATGCTGGTATATTTTTCTCCAGCCATGTGCCAGTGTAGGTATACATGAGGAACAGATGAAGATTAACCAGGGTTTTTGTTTTGTCAAGGAGTACAATGAAATGAGAGGGGGTAACGAGTCAAAATTTTGTGCAAGAGAGTGATCAAGAATGCTCCATGATATTTAAGATAGCCAGAGAGGGTATCCTGAGAAACAAACAAACAAAAAAAGATTATAGGGTCAATGCACTAGAGGTACCAGTATAATTGGGGTCCTTAGAGATACAAGATCTGTAATCAAATAATTGGATACAGAAAATTGGGTTCACAGTGGAGTTAGTATCTAATACTTTATATAATCCATATTTTTGCTTTATCAAAACTTTTAAAAACCAATGGTAGGTAGGTGTTTCTTATATTTCAGTACAAAAAGATTCTCTTACCTCTGATGAAGAAGGTTGACTTGGATTGAGGGACATATTCACCAATGTCTGAATAGGGTAATTATCAGTTGGAATTTTGTAGGTTTTTTTTTATCTTTTCTTCATTTAGTATTTAAAAAAGGTTATAACAGATTTTTGGTTTGGCTTGCTTAACTTATAGCATTCCACTCATTTCTGGTCTTTGATTCGTTCAAAAAGTAAACAGAAAAAAACAAAAGGCTTTAAAATAGAGTCAAAATGAAAACTTCGATAAGTATGCAAACTTATAATAATAATTTAAAACGATATACTACTGATAAGTAGGGCTGGTAAATGCAAAGAAAATCATATATCCCATACAACTAAGGGGTAAATTATTAATACAGTAGACTTGTGACTAAAACTCTTTTTACTAAATAATTCATTTTCTCTCGATCAAAAATTAAGCTTAAATATATATAGCTTTTTACATAAAGTAGAAATACACTTTTGGAAGTAGAAGGACTAAAACTATAAAAATGACTGCTGCTGTTCAGTCACTCAGTCATGTCTGACTCTTTGCTACCCCATGGACTGCAGCACACGAGGCTTCCGTGTCCAACACTAACTCCCAGAGCTTTCTCAAACTCATGTCCGTCAAGTCAGTGATGACATCTAACCCCCTCATCATCTGTCATCCCCTTCTCCTCCTGCCTTCAATCTTTCCCAGTGTCAGGGTCTTTTCTAATGAGTCAATTCTTTGCATCAGGTGGCCAAAGTATTGGAGCTTCAGCTTCATCATCAGTCCTTCCAATGAATGTTAGGACTGATTTCCTTGAGGATTGACTGGTTTGATCTCCTTTCAGTCCAAGGGACTCTGAAGAGTCTTCTCTAACACCACAGTTCAAAAGCATTAATTCTTTGGTCCTCAGCTTTCTTCATGGTCCAACTCTCACATGCATACATGACTACTAGAAAAACCAAAGCTTTAACTATATGGACCTTTGTCAGCAAAGTAATGTCTCTGCTTTTTAATATGCTGTCTAGGTTGGTCATAGCTTTTCTTCCAAGGAGCAAGTGTCTTTTTAATTTCATGGCTGCAGTCACTATCTGCAATGATTTTGGGGCCCCCCAAAATAAAGTCTGTCACTGTTTCCATTGTTTCCCCATCTATTTGCCATGAAGGGATAGGAGTGGATATCATGATCTCAGTGTTTTTTTTTTTTTAAAGCCAGCTTCTTCACTCTCCTCTTTCACTTTCATCAAGAGGCTATTTAGTTCTTCTTCACTTTCTGCTATAAGGGTGGTGACACTTGCATATCTGAGGTTATTAATATTTCTCTGGGCAATCTTGATTTCAGCTTTTGCTTCATCCAGCCTAGGATTTCGAATGATGTACTCTGCATATAGGGGCTTCCCTTGTGGCTCAGCTAATAAAGAATCTGCCTACAGTGTGGGAAACCTGGGTTCAATCCCTGGATTGAGAAGATCCCCTGGAGAAGGAAAAGGCTACCCATTCCAGTATTTTGGCCTGGAGAATTCCATGAACTGCATAGTCCATGGGGTCACAAACAGCCAGACACAACTGAGCGACTTTTACTTTCATTTTCACTCTGCATGTAAGTTAAATAAGCAGGGTGGCAATTCACAGCCTTGACGTACTCCTTTTCCTATTTGGAACCAGTCTGTTGCTCCATGTATGGTTCTAACTGTTGCTTCTTGACCTGCACCCAGATTTCTCAGGAGGCAGGTAAGGTGACCTGCTATTGTCATCTCTTTAAGAATTTTCCACACTTTGTTGTGACCCACACAGTCAAAGGCTTTGGTGTAGTCAATAAAGCAGAAGTAGATGTTTTTCTGGAACTCTCTTGCTTTTTCGATGATCCAGCGGATGTTGACAATTGGATCTCTGGTTCCTTGGCCTTTTCTAAATCCGGCTTGAACATCTGGAATTTCACAGTTTATGTACTGTTGAAGCTTAGCTTGGCACATTTAGTATTTTGAGCATTACTTTGCTAGTGTGTGAGATGAGTGCAACTGTGTGGTGGTTTGAATATTCTTTGGCATTGCCTTTCTTTGGGATTGGAATGAAAACTGACCATTTCCAGTCCTGTGGCCACTGTTGAATTTTCCAAATTTGCTGGCATATTGAGTGCAGCATTTTCACAGTATCATCTTTTAGGATTTGAAATAATTCAGCTGGAATTCCATCACCTCCACTAACTTTGTAGTGATGCTTCCTAAGGTCCACTTAACTTCATATTCCAGGATGTCTGGCTCTCAGTGAGTGATCATACCATCATGGTTATCTGGGTCATTAAGATCTTTTTTGTATGGTCCTTCTGTGTATTGTTGCTACCTTTTCTTAGTATCTTCTGCTTCTGTTAGGTCCATACCGTTTATAGGTGTATGAGGCTTCCCCTGTGACTCAGCAATAAAGAATCCACCTGTAATGCAGGAGACACAGGTTTAATCTCTGGGTTGGGAAGATCCCCTAGAGAAGGAAATGGCAACACGGTACTCCAGTATCCTTGCCTGGGAAATCGGATGGACAGAGGAGCCTGGCAGGTTACAGTCTATAGGACTGCAAAAGAGTGGGACACAACTTAGTGACTAAACAATATATACGCATGTGGCAATTTATCAGTTAAGAATTAATGGTAATAATCTATAATAAATACAGCACATGGGTATTCACTAACTAGTATGCCAATTGGGAGACTAGAACTTGCATTTGTAGTGGATGCATTAAAAAGTTGATATTTTAATTCAGAAATAATTTTTGATTAATTGAACTCAAGACAGAGCAATCAAGACCTGCTTTACTATTAATATTATCCTAAGATAAACTGGTCAAGGCTATGGTTTTTCCAGTGGTCATGTATGGATGTGAGAGTTGCACTGTGAAGAAAGCTGAGCACTGAAAAATTGATGCTTTTGAACTGTGGTGTTGGAGAAGACTCTTGAGAGTCCCTTGGACTGCAAGGAGATCCAACCAGTCCATCCTGAAGGAGATCAGTCCTGGGTGTTCATTGGAAGGACTGATGCTGAAGCTGAAACTCCAATACTTTGGCCACCTCATGCAAAGAGTTGACTCATTGGAAAAGACCCTGATGCTGGGAGGGATTGGGGTCAGGAGGAGAAGGGGACAACAGAGGATGAGATGGTTGGATGGCATCACCGACTCTATGGACATGAGTTTGAACAAGCTCTGGGAGCTGGTGATGGACAGGGAGGCCTGGCGTGCTGCGATTCATGGGGTCGCAAAGAGTCGGACAGGACTGAGCGACTGAACTGAACTGAATAAAGTATGAATGAGATTAGTTAACAAAGCATAAAGGTCAAATAATTTGCAATACTACTGGTGAAGAGGGAAAAGAGACATTTATTGAGATACCTATCATACTCTTTACATATAAAATTTCATTCAGAAAGACAATTCTGCGAAGTAAGCTTTATTATTTCATTTTGAAATGAGGAAACAGAAGCTCAGGAAAGTGGCCTGCCCAGGGATACCAAGGTAGGAGACAGAGACAGAATTCAAACTCTGGTTTCTAGTTCCGGCCAAGTAAACTGTACATTCCTGTGAAGCGATTTAAACTGTTTTACAAGTTAGGTTTTGTTGAGATAGAGCACACAACACACAGATTTTCTCACTATACAAAACAACTGAAATGTATTAATGATGAAATTATGCATGTTTCTAGAAAATACTAGTGTATTCACTGACGGACTATACCAGCAGAACAAGAAACATTTGTCCTAAGTGCGTGACACACGTTCCCATGGGTGAAACATGCAGTGTCTGAGCCTTCTTTGCTTAGTTCCATCCTCCTGAAAGCTCCTCTGGTCAATTTCAAGCATCAGGTAATAAGCTACAACTCAAACATAAAAGAGCAAACTTTCTCAAAACAGAAAGTTTTTATTTCTTAAAGTACAATGAACGTTCATCCACCAAATGAAATGGACAAGAAGAGATAAATATAATTTTCAGTTAGCACCTTGGCTTCTTCACAATCGTTTCTAGAAAAACGAGAGATAAGAGGCGCCAGAAGCCAAACCTTGTGAAGATCCCCTTTTCTCAAGCGAACCAGCGCCCTCGCTGCCCGCCGCCCGGCTCCTCTCGGTCGGTTAGAGACCTCGCGCCCTCCTTCGCTCTCGGGGGTCTGTCGGTGGGAAGCCATCTGCGGAAGGGCCGCCCGCTGGACAAAAACGGGTCACTGAGGGACGCGTCCCTAAGGGAACAAGGTGCCAGCGACTCAAGCCCATACTTCTAGCTCCTACGCCTCCATGGGGCTCTCCCTTCCCTTTCCTCCATCTCTGCCGCCAATTCCGCCAGGGACACTGGAACCGCCTCGTCGTCCCGCCACCATGACTGTTACAAAGTCTCTCAACAACTTACTTTCCTCACCGACCCTCTCTGGAGTCCCTTTCGGGTCTCGCAGGATAACTACGATCTCTTTCCTTACCTCTCCCAACACTGCCTCTCGGGAGAGGGAGGACGGAGAGGAGGGGCGTCCGTTCCAGTCGGCGTCCCGTAGCTGCCGCGCCCACCGTCCGCTCCGCCCCTTCTCCCTCCCGACTCTCCCCTCACCCTCCGAAGCTCGCGCTCCCTTTCGGGTGTGGAGCCAAAACGGCGGGCGGAGGAGAGCGCGCATGCGCGTTGAGGGTGGAGCCACTGGGTAAAGGACCGGAAACTTGAGAGACAAAGTTCCGAGCCTCACCCCCAGCCCCGCCGACTGGCCCAGCGGACCCACCGCAGACCTGCCGACGGCCCGCGGATCTGCCATCCTTTCCAGTGCGCCATGTCTGGTTCATCCAGCGTCGCGGCTATGAAAAAAGTGGTTCAACAGCTCCGGCTGGAGGCCGGGCTCAATCGGGTGAAGGTGAGCGGGGGCGGGTGGCCGAGGGGGAGGGGAAGGCGGGGAGGTGGCGGGTGGGATCCGCCAGGCGAGCTGACGCGGCGGCCGCCACTCGCCCCTGGGGAGGACCCCGGCTCGGCGGCCGCGATCTCGGCCAGCTTTAGAGAAGTAGCGGCACGGGTCGGCGCTGTGGCTTGGGGGGCCGGTTAGTGCGCCCTTGCGCCCCAAGGCGGTCCCAGGCGGGCTGGCCCTGGTTGAACAGCCGCTTTCCGCATTCCGGCCCTCGTCCCTGTCTCCCTCCCTCGGCAGTGACTCCGCGGCTGGGCTCCCCAAGAGCTGCGCCTCCGCCCGCGCCCTTCCCGGCCCTCGCTACCGTTTCCCTCGTTTTTTGTCACCGGACGGAGTTTTATTTATCCGCCTTTTGATTCAGAACAGAAGTATTTTTTCATGTCAGAACTTTCCCAAATCCACTCCCTTTAGTAGTCGAGCCTTACTTCCAGCTCCACTTATTCACCGAACACACACTTGAAAACGAATTCTTGCATAACTTTAATTGTAGGTTAAAGAAGCCTGTTTTGGAAACGTTTACAGTGTCTAAGATTACCACTGGTGTCCTGCGCAACCTCGGACAAAGCGTGCATTTCATATCTGTTTTGCACTTTGCTGTGATCTGACCTTGGACATATCTCCTGGTCTGCATACCCGAATAAGTAATTAGGGTGGAACAGTGTTATTTATTTTGGCGTCTGGTTAGCATTGACCTTGTCCTGAGGTATTTACTTTGGGGAAAAAGTCGTGTGTGTGTGTGTTGATAGGACAAGCTGACGTTAAGTGCTATTCCAAGTTTCTTGATTTTTTAAATCCTGCGTGGATTGGCTTCTTTGTGGTGCACTCAGTTTACATGTGAAACGCTTACTGTAATTAGAAAAGAAACAGGGAAGGATATAAACCATGCACTCTGTTGAAAGAGACAGCTAGTTTCCAAGATGATTTGATTCTTTACTCATCACACTAGTTTTTACTTCCCCCTGAAGTGTTTCGTGTTGTTAGACGCTCTCTTTTTACCTATTTCCTTATGTAGAAATGCCAGGAACCTGGTTTACCCGGTTGTGGTCATCTCAGGAGGGAAGGGAAATTCCCATCAGTCTTGGGATGGGATTCCCCTCCCTTCCTGTCCTTTAAGTGCTATAAACTCCATTGCTGTGTGGAATCCATTTCTCTAATTTCCAGATTCTTACCTCATCCCAGTGATTTATGGTTAGCCTTGCCTGGATTTATCTCTGAAATCATTGTTATTATTCAGGTGTGCCTTCATCTTAGGTTGGAGTGGCCGAGGAAAGAAAAAAATGGGAAGGGGGGCAAAAAGAGGCTGGTTGAAAGCAGTTAAGTGTTAAGTAGGGATATTCAGTCCTAGTCTCCAAAGAAAATGAGTATACCCTGAGGGCTTTACCTTAAAAACCCTAGCCCTTGCAGTAACTCTCCAGTGGGGTGCCTTCCTCCAGTACTAAAGAGGGTTTTGGTCAGAATCATTAAAGCCATCACAAGGGTTTGGTTATAGAAATCTCAAGTCTAAATGGCAGGGCTGTGTGTAGCAAGGAGGAAAGCACCTCACCTTGGGGGAATTTAAATGAACTTTTCTTTGGACATGTTGCAAAATGTGGTGAGTTAGATTTCATTTTGTGCTTCTGTTTTACCCATGACTTTGCTAGATGCTTTTGTAGTGACATTTTACTTTTGAATTAGCACGACTTTATTTTTTAAAAGCTTTTGTTTGAGTAGTTGATAGAAATTATCACAAATGCTTGACAAACTCCCCCAGTGTTGGTGACCATACACTTTGTTCCCAACCCAGGGCACTTTTGAGAGGGAGAGAGGCACTGATAATTATGCCAGGATTATAGGGTTTCAACCTCTCTGGTGGTTATTATTATAGTGCCTTAGGGGCTAGCAGCTTGTTTGAGTTTTAAGCCTTTGTCTCCACTCTCCCCATTGATTGGAATTCTCACTGGTTATTTTCACTAATGGTTCCTTGGCTGGATCTCTTGTCACAGATCTCAGTTTAAATGTCACCTTCTTGAAAACACTTTGCACAGGTCCTGATCTAACAAACTACCCTTTTTTTTCCTGCAGATCATCTTGTCTCTTTTCATCTGAACTGTTAGCTCTGTATCAGGGACCTGGTTTTTCTTACATATTCCGAGGGCCTGAATTATATTAGGCACATAGAGGTGATGAGAAGTTTGTGAAAGGGAGTTTAAGTTGGAGTCTGCCTACATTTTTGGCAGAAAATTAACAGATTCTTTCTCATGTTTATGCTCAGTCATGTTCTGAGCATAAAGTCACAAGTCTTTGTGACCCTATGGACTATAGCCCACAAGGCTCCTCTGTCCATGGGATTTTCCCAGCAAGAATACTGAGTGGGTTGCCATGCCCTTCTCCAGGGGATCTTTCCAGACTCAGGTATCGAACCCACATCTCTTATGTATCTCCTGCATTGACATGTGGGTTCTTTACCGCTGAGTCCCAGGGGAAGCGCAATAGATTCTTTACTGCTGGTTAATGTGAATGAATGAAACCATGTTATAAGATACTGAAAAATGATGCCACCCTTCCCCCACTGTAGCTACACTCGTGAGGGGAGCAGGGTGCCCATTTCTTGTTGTACTTGGAACCCAAAACTACTTACACAGTTGCTAAATAAATTCATGAAACTCTTTATCCTGGTCTGGTGTATAAACCAAACATATAAGTAGATTCCAGGAAGAGTTTAGATTCATCTCACGGTGATGGATCCATTTATCAGAAGCTGTCATCTGCAGAAATTCTTTGTATAGAGAGCACTTGTGGTGCCCTTAGCTTCCTTTCAGAGGCTAAATATTACCCAGCCAGACTGGACACCTGTTCTTATCCTTGTAGATAGTTAAAACAGAATAAAATAAATGATTGCCTTCCCCATCTTCCTAAACCACAATTCAAGAGTTAGGATACTATATTTATTTGAGGCATCCTTTAGTCATTCATGTTATATATATGAACTATTCAGTTTATTGTTTTGGTATCCTGCACCATGCCTTCACAGAATATATACAAATAGTAGATGTTGAAGTTGGTATAAAGTTGTTTTAACTGTGAAACCACAGAAGTTCTCTAAGTCCTGTTTGATTGGTTTTGTATATATATGAAAATTATTAAGTCACATGTAAGGCAAACAGTTTCTTAAAGGCAGGCTGCTCAGTAAAGTTCTTAAATTGAAGTTTGCTAATAATTAGCCTTTCAGTCCCATGTCACTGAGCAGAAACTGTCATCGTCCAATTTTGTAACAGAACAGCTGATGGTATGTAATACCAAGACACTCTCAGCATTTTCTCAGTATACCACTTTCAAGACAGAGTGATAGTTTACTGGCATTTTAAGTTATCTTTACCCTATAATATCCTGTGTATTGCTTTTAATAAAAAAAATGTTGAGTACCTTCATGGTTACACTAGAACATCCTGTTTATTAGTAAACTAGCAAGATGTACTATGCTTTGCAGATAACAGAATTGTACTGTTCATGCTTGTTTTATTTACATGGAGCGTTTTGACTGTATATGATTGTGTATCAAACATATGTATATGTTGATAGTATATGACTGTTGAGCTTCCTGGTGGCTAAGTGGCAAAGAATACACCTGCCAAGCAGGAGATGCAGGTTTGATCCCTGGGTCAGGAAGATCCCTTGGAGAATGAAATGGCAACCCAGTCCAATATTCTTGCCTGGATATGGACAGAGGAGCCTGGTGGGCTACAGTTGATGGAATTGCAAAAGTCAGACATGATTTAATCAGACACAAAACAACAACAGTATGACTGGTGACCTTCAATTAGCGTATATATTTTTTGAGTTGTGTTTATTGGCAGATATTTTTATTAAAGATTTGAGAAAACTTTCATTAACACATTGTTATCACCTCCCACTCCCTCCCCCCACCGCTTGTTATATGCAGGTTTCCCAGGCAGCTGCAGATTTGAAACAGTTCTGTCTGCAGAATGCTCAACATGACCCTCTGCTGACTGGAGTATCTTCAAGTACAAATCCCTTCAGGCCCCAGAAAGTCTGTTCCTTTTTGTAGTAAGATGAATCTTGACAAGGTAAGTTTCCTTAAATTAAAACAACAAAACTCCATATAGTAGGGATAAGTAGTCAAGTTTCTTTCTTTGTAGCACTTTATAAGTTGAGCAAGATCTCACCATACTTTTGTTTTGCACTTGGATTTTCCAGTCTTTTTTTGGTGAAGATTGATGAAATTCGCTGATTTAGTAATCATGAAGACTAGTTGTTTCTATTTTACCAGAGGGTTAAGTAGAGGATTTAATAACCATAAAGAAGATATAGGGGTTACTAGAAAATTTCACTATTGTGACAAGCCATGTTAACCCTTTATAGTATTGCTTAATGGTGTACTCTGGTGTCCCCAAATACTAATTTTTTTGTACCTAGAAAATATTTAGACATTTAAAGAAATCTGCTGTGTTCATGGTGGTGACTTTTAACGTACTGTCAATGGATTTGGATTAATTATGATCTAGAATAGCATAGAAAAGAATTGAAGTAGTGCAAACTGAGGAGATAGCTGCATAAGCTGACATAGTGCAGGCATTTGGAGTTGGGGACAAAAGGTTTTAACTTTCTTCTTTTTAGGTAAAGATAACGAGAGGGAAATGAAGTATGTAAGTTTATGGTGAGAGATGGTTGGTTTTCAGAGGATAGAAACTAAAATTTGGGTGGATTTAAAGCGTACTTCTGTATGTTAACCTGTACCTTGCAGAACAGATGTCAATATGTGTAAAAATGTATGTTAATCCACAAGAGAGGTGGCCAGACAACATGATGTGTGGATAATTGAAAATGGACTCTAACGGTACTGCCTTCATGAAGCCATAGGACTTTAGTCAGAGCATTTATTTGTTATAAAGACAACTCTGTATATGGTACACACCCTCTGCAAATATTCTGACTCCTCACAGTGCAGGAAGCTGCTTCCTAAAATACCATGTTACATAGTTGTGCCTCCCTTATTAAATTTAGTAGACTTGGGAGTGTCCAGGAAGTCTGTATAAGTAACAACATGTCTCTAGTAAATACCATGATTGGTTGAATTGGTTAAGGTTTTCCAAACAGAGGGGAAAAAACCACCTTTGAGTTCAAGGAAGTAATTCTTTTCAACATTCAAGCACCTTCATATTTAACAGTGAAAGGTTTTTTGCTTCTGGCAATTTTGAGAAATTCCGTATTGTTATGGTTCCTCTTGTATTTTCTTCACAAGTTTATTTTCATTTATAATACTGCTAAGTGTGGCTTCTTAACTGGCTGTTCATAGTTTCATTTCATAGAATACAGATCAGTGCCTAATTAACTTGGCTCTGGTTGGGATAAGAATCCAGATTTCAAAGTAAAATAATGGCTGTTAATCCTGGCAGTATAATAAAAACCCACAGGTTTATGAATATTATGATTTGAAGCACTTTTGGCTAGGAAAAGTATTTGGATGGGAAAGCATTTCTTCTCAAACATGAATGTAGCTACAAATCACTTTGTTAAAATAGAGATTCTGAAACAATAGGTCTGGGACATTATCCTGATGCTGGTGGTCCTTGGCACACCGAGTGGCATGGATGCAAAACATCTATATTTAAATCTGTGCTTAAGTCTTTGCACTCATAACTTTTAAAAATATATGTAACTTACAGCATAGATATTTTAGCAACAAATAGTCCAAGGTATTAAAATAGAAGTTACCATGATTTGCACACCTAGAAATAACCACTGTTAACAGATGTTTCCTTTTAAGACAAAAAAATAAAAATCATCAAAAAGTGATTATAGTATGCAGTTTTGTTTTTTTGAAGTTGAATTTTGTTTCATTTAATAGTCTTTGTAAATTCCCTGGTGGTCTAGTGCTTAGGCTTTGGTGCTCTCATTTAATAGTTTTTGTAAATGAGATTTTTCTGTGGTTGTACTGTAACTTAAATTATACTTCATCAAATATTGAGGTTTCCAAATCTGAGGCTACACTGAGGTGAACATCTTGGGTATCTATAAGTATACTCTACCCATTTCTTTAAAATAAACTTCTGGAAGTAAGTTATTCAGTAAGGAATGACATTTAAAATTTAATAATCTTGATAATATTGCCAAATTAAACTCTGCTGTTCCACCTGGAGCTTAAGAGTACTTTTGGCTGAGCCCCTGCCAAACAGATCACAGATTGTTTGCTACTATTTCCTGCCTATCTCAGTTTTGTAATTTGCAAAACTTGAGGCTAAACATTTTCACCACTGATTCTGTTTATGCTTCTTGTAAAACTTTTTGTAATGAAGTAACAGGAAATTTTAAATCACTATAAAAAACCAATTATCTACTATCCTGAATTAAATGGTTTACCTTGTTAGTTCTGAGCTGTGCAGCTTATGGATCTTAGTTCCCAGTCAGGGAGTGAACCTGGTCCCTTGGCAGTGAAAGACCAGAGTCCTAACTATTGGACCTCAAGGGAATTCCCAACCTTGTTAATTTTTATAAAGAAATAAGATACATTCCCTACCTTTCCAAATATATAACTTACCCTGGAGTTGTTATGCCCATGTATTTATTGTTTTATAGTTCTAAAACCCAGCTGTTATTTTTAAAGAATAACTATTAATGCATTATTTTTCAGATTTGTGTTAATCCATAGATTGTTTAGTCATTTTAATTGTTGTATTGTATTCCATCATGTTTATAAACCTTAGCTTACTTATCCGTTGTCCTATTGAGTTGCATTTAGGCTATTTGCAGTTCTTTGCTATTAAAGCACTACTATAGTCAGTATCTGTGTGTATAGATTTATGTGGGTAAACAGAAGTGACTGCATCTTGCTCTCAGTTGTTGCTCATTTTCTAGAAGTGTTCAGATATCTCCCATCATAAGAGATTTTTATATTAACCTTTTTAAAAATTAGAATCCCCAGAGTGTTTTTTTTTTTTAATGTATTGGCAAGTTACTCTTTAGGTCCTTTCATTTAGGCATTTTCTATGCCGCCCCTCTCCGCCCCCCAAAAAAACCAACTGGGATGTGATTTTTTTTTTTTTTTAAAGGAAAAAAAAAAAAAAAACAGGCTTAGTTTAATTGAAAGCACTATATAAGCTTACATTATTTAAATACCCTAAAAGTGATGTAATGTAAGATGTACTGCTACTCATAAAAAATGCTATTGTTCTTATGATATTTTACCCTAATTCACTTTACCTTTTTCCATTTCAGGTTTTCCAAACCACTTTTCATAAACCAGTGAATATTCAAAGGAAAGCTAAATTTGAAGCCTGTACAAAAGCCTCTCTGTAACGTGCCATACTACACAAACTTCTACTTTTGTCAGTCCTTAATGTCTACCTCTCTGAATATTCTTAATTTTCTGTTTCACAAGGGTAATTATTTTATATACACTGATGGCAGCATACAATAAAATACTTAGTATAAAAGTTTTATGTATTAATTTGTTTTGTACACTTAAAAAATGAAAATTTCCCTATCATACTTTTGATTAAATTTTTAGTGTTCTAACAACTCATCTCACATAACTTTATGCCATGTATTTACAAGATTACTAGAGAATTAAAGATTGCAAAGTAATTCTTTTAAGGTCAGGAGAAGGCTGCTAGTAAATACTAGTTTCTATTCATGAGTTATTTACATGGTTAACTTTGTTTTCTAATAAACCCCTTTGTTGGGTGTTAGTTCATATTAGGTGGCGCTCCTAATAAGGATAGTAAAGACTAGACATAATTCCATTTTAAGTTGTGAGAAACATTCAAAGCCTGAATTAATTCCTGAATGGAGCCCTACAGTACAATGTAATGAGGTAAAGAAATACCAAGGAAAAAAGGAACCAAAAGCAAGTATCAATAATTCACAACTTTTGCTCTTAAGTCCTTAGCAAACCATTTTGCTTTAAAACTTTTTACCCTTCTTGAAAGGCTTAAAGAAATGTTAAAACATCTTAGAAACCTGGCCCCAAATATATGTGTTTTCAGGAAACAGAATTGAAACTATGAATACTAGTCTGATAGAAAACCAGTAGGTTACACAGTGTCTACCAAGCACTGTGTTTCTCAGCAGCCCACATGTTCCATGAAAGTACAAATGGGAATGTTAGTTTGAATCTTGATTCCAGAGTATTCACAGTTACCTAAAAATAAGAGAATTAGATTTTAGGAAACTTACAAACTCTTAACAAAATGACCTTTTTATTTGCTACATAAATAGTGGTAAGTTATGGCACTTGATACTTTGTTCAGATAGGAAAGGTTTATGAAATCAGTAACTGCCATTTTGAAAAGAGTCTTGTTTCATAAACTCAAGACAGGCCTGTTCAGCACAGTTTAATACTATCCTCTCAGTCGTTTATAAATGGAATTTTCTTCTACTTGTATCCATTTCCCGGGGCTGGAAAAAAAAAAAAAAGTTAACATTCTGTAGGTAATAGCACAAAACACTCTTGGTTTGTCTCTGAGACTGAATTTATCTTCGGGGGGGGGGTTTGGGGGGGTGTGTGTGTGTGTGTGTGTGTGTAATTTTAAAGTCATGCTTATGTATTTTATTTTACTTTTTTATGCTTATGTATTTTAAAGTATTATTTTCATTTATAATTTAAAATGATCTCCTAATTTATCTTCAGGGGTGTGTGTGTGTGCGTGCGTGTGTGTGTGAGTGACAAGTTCTTAGGTGATGCTTCTGGTCTACCTTTCAATCCTAATTTATCTTCAGGGTGTGTGTGTGTGTGTGTGTGTGTGTGTGTGTGTGTGTGTGTGTGTGTGTGTGTGTGTGTGTGTGTGTGTGTGTGTGTGTGTGTGTGTGTGACAAGTTCTTAGGTGATGCTTCTGGTCTACCTTTCAATCCTAATTTATCTTCAGGGGTGTGTGTGTGTGTGTGTGTGTGTGTGTGTGTGTGTGTGTGTGTGTGTGTGTGTGTGTGTGTGTGTGTGAGACAAGTTCTTAGGTGATGCTTCTGGTCTACCTTTCAATCCTAATTTATCTTCAGGGGTGTGTGTGTGTGTGTGTGTGTGTGTGTGTGTGTGTGTGTGTGTGTGTGAGACAAGTTCTTAGGTGATGCTTCTGGTCTACCTTTCAATCCTAATTTATCTTCAGGGGTGTGTGTGTGTGTGTGTGTGTGTGTGTGTGTGTGTGTGTGTGTGTGAGTGTGTGTGACAAGTTCTTAGGTGATGCTTCTGGTCTACCTTTCAATCCTAATTTATCTTCAGGGGTGTGTGTGTGTGTGTGTGTGTGTGTGTGTGTGTGTGTGTGTGTGTGAGACAAGTTCTTAGGTGATGCTTCTGGTCTACCTTTCAATCCTAATTTATCTTCAGGGGTGTGTGTGTGTGTGTGTGTGTGTGTGTGTGTGTGTGTGACAAGTTCTTAGGTGATGCTTCTGGTCTACCTTTCAATCCTAATTTATCTTCAGGGGTGTGTGTGTGTGTGTGTGTGTGTGTGTGTGTGTGTGTGTGTGTGTGTGTGTGTGTGTGTGTGTGTGAGACAAGTTCTTAGGTGATGCTTCTGGTCTACCTTTCAATCCTAATTTATCTTCAGGGGTGTGTGTGTGTGTGTGTGTGTGTGTGTGTGTGTGTGTGTGTGTGTGTGTGTGTGTGTGACAAGTTCTTAGGTGATGCTTCTGGTCTACCTTTCAATCCTAATTTATCTTCAGGGGTGTGTGTGTGTGTGTGTGTGTGTGTGTGTGTGTGTGTGTGTGTGTGTGTGTGAGACAAGTTCTTAGGTGATGCTTCTGGTCTACCTTTCAATCCTAATTTATCTTCAGGGGTGTGTGTGTGTGTGTGTGTGTGTGTGTGTGTGTGTGTGTGTGACAAGTTCTTAGGTGATGCTTCTGGTCTACCTTTCAATCCTAATTTATCTTCAGGGGGGGGGTGTGTGTGTGTGTGTGTGTGTGTGTGTGTGTGTGTGTGTGTGTGTGTGTGTGTGTGTGTGTGTGTGTGTGTGTGTGTGTGTGTGTGTGTGTGAGTGACAAGTTCTTAGGTGATGCTTCTGGTCTACCTTTCAAACCACTGATGTTTCAGGTGAACCAAGATTAATCTCTAGACCAGAATGCTGTATCAGAGATTAGTTCTAACTCATGGGAATAAATGCACAAGCATAACTTAAGGTATAAACACTCAAAGCTTAAAGTGCAGGGTTTTATTCTCATTCCATCCTTTTTAAAACTGCCTAAATGGCTTTTCATAGAATAAGCACATACCTTATGGACCCATTCATATTCTCCATATTTAGAATCAAAGGTTCCTTTCTGAAGAGATCTTAATTTTAAGGTAAAACGTGGTCCAAGTTCCTGAATTCCCACTTTCTTTTCACTCTTGAATATGTATCTTAAAGATAAAAATAGTTAAGGAAATTAGTCTGAATGAACCCAACTATTTAGTATGTCAGTTTTAATTTCTCATCTACAATACTTGTCAGAATACACTGGGAAACAGGTTTATGTAGAAAACGTTTCATAATTGGAAGTCAAAGTCCAAGGAGTTAAAGTACTTTCCTCACCTGTGAAATCTGAAGAAGATATAATCCCGTTGATTGTGGAATGTGGCAACCTGCCTTCCAATAAACTGAGGATTATGGGGAAAGAGAGATGCAAACATACGTCCAATAGAATGACCCAGTCGTGTTGTAAAATTGTTCAAAATTATTTCTGGTATGTGTTCTGTTGGGTCTTTGCCTCTTCTCTAGAAAAATGAAAAATCACAACAAAGTGGCAAAAATACATCTCATTGCAGTTTCAAGTTTTAGAATTTACATGACATTGAAACATTTTAGTTATCTTAATGACAAATTACTATAGATAGCTTAATCAAACCCAAGAAATAAGATGTATCTAAAATTATGTAATACACAGTGAACACCAAAAAGAAAGTGCTACTATAAAGTGACATGTTTCATAGTCATGGAGGCTATTGCTTGTCTCCTGTAACTATTATAATCTCACAAGAACACCGTAGATAAAATACCAATTTTAATCAGAAGAGCAAACAAACATCATTATTAAAAATCAATTAGATTGGGCTTCCCTGGTGGTCCAGTGGTTAAGAATCTGCCTTGCAATGCAGGGGACACCAGTCACTGATCTGGGAAGATGCCACATGCCATGGAGTGGCTAAGCCCAGGCGCAATTACAGAGCCTGTGCTCTAGAGCCCTTGAGTCACAACTACTGAAGCCTGTGTGCCTAGAGCCCATGCTCCACAAGGAGAGAAGCCACTGCAAGAAGCCGGTGCACCACAACTAGAGAGAAGCCCCTACTCACCACACAGCATCACAAAACCAACCAGCACCACCTCCCCCCGCCAAATTAAATCAATTATAGGTTATAGCATTTACTAACCAGATACTGTGAGGAGACCCGTGCCAGTCAAGCAATGCATAAAACTCACCTTAATTTCTTTACGCAGACGAACACTGCTCATTTTAAAGTGAGCAGTTGGGCCGTTGGGCAGGTGACTCAGAATTAATCCATCTGTTCACAAAGCTAAGGACACATTGAACTCTGTAATCTAAACCTTAAGTTGTTTAAATAACTAGTCCTTTGTATGCCCGAAGGCTCCTAAAATCTGTAGGTAATTCAACTATTAGGTGAATAGGTGGGTGCATGTATTCCTTTGACTTGATTTTCACACCATACCCAAAACACATAAATCATGTGTCAAAAGACACATAAATCAACCTGAATCTTTCAGAAAGACAATTATGTTAAGCATTGAAATGAAGTAAGTGAAAGAGCTAAAATCCACTACTCTAATACAGGAATAAGGATAAGATTCTAGCATAACTGTAGCACCACAAATGGAATGTAAGTTTACCTCCATGTTCAGATGCTTTATAACCCTTAAAAGCACACTTTCATACATCTGTATATACATTTCATACATTTGTAAGGCCAGGATATGCAGTTTTGAATATCATCCCATAAGACCAGATACTCAAACTATCTTCTGGAAATCAAGGTTATTAGTGTTCTCAAGAGACAAGGTCTTAATTCTTGGGATTACTGTACTACAGTTTAAAATCAATCAATTAACCACTTACTGACCCTACCACAAACAGAATTAGGCTATATACTCTAAATTACAAATGAAATATAAGACAACTACCTACAATCAAGCCTAGCCGTTCAAGGGCTTTAAAAGTTTGGAATGCAGCTCAAGTCTTTGTAGCACAACATGATTCTTTCAAATACTTAAAAGGAGGTCAGAACTAGACTTTTAAGTATCTGCACACATAAGTTTTATAAAACAGATGTTGCCATCTTTAAAAGACACCAACATTCTCCTATTCATCTATTAAATTAGAAACTATGGTGGTTATCATCTGCAACTTCCTTCTCTCCCACCACCAGATCCTGTTCATTGCTTTTACCTTTATAAATTCCTCACTTTTATAGCTGCCTCTTTTACCCCAGGTGTTATTGTATTATTTGAGGTCCCTTGAGATTTTTCCACCCAGATTAGGAAAACAGTATCCTGCTTGGTCTGACTTCTCTTTCACCACTTCAAGTACATCTGTCTCCTAATATAGACTAATCAAGTTGGATTTAGACCTTGGTTCTGTAAGTAATAAGCTATGAGACTCAGATGTGCCATGGTATTTGTAGTTTCTCATAGCTTCTTATGTGCTAAGTGAAAAACTAGATGCCTTGAGAGTTTTGCCAGCTATAGGTAATTTCAAACTACTCCCATCACAGACTCATCTACAGATTAAAAACATCAGCATAGCACTCATACTGTGGCTCCGCACTCCCCTTTTATTAATAACCTCCTGTCTCTACATCTTGTTTCATAACTGGGAGACACTGACAGCCTCTCTAATATACCATAAACATTAATCCTATCATGTGCTTTTTGCTTATGCTATTTCAAGTATCTACAGTATTTTACTCATCCATTAAGGCCTGCTTCAAATGCCATCTCTTTTTACACTCAAGCTCTAAATATTCTCAGCTCTCACTGTTACTATAGCACTTGTCATTTGAGTTATAGTTACACAAATGCCTTTCTTCCCAATGAATCCATTACCTCTAAGATATACTTCTGACAGATACTATGCCTACTACACAGCAGATTATCAGTAAATGTTTGAATTCTTTCCTTCTCTTCAAGGTTTGGCTATACTCATGAGGTACAGCCAAAAAAAAAAAAGTATTTCTGTATCATTTGCACTACAAAAAAAATCATAAAATCTTAAGGGGATTAAGAGAAGTAGAAGTCATTTAACCTAAATGAAAGCTTGAATCTTTTCTAGAAATTTCCACTAAATTGTGGTTTGTATCAAAAGAAACTACAAAATCCAAATGTATCTATTCCTAAGTACCTGCACTGTACAAAAGGCATTACTTATGTTATTGCTCATCTCTAACACAAACCACGCCACATAGGACTCATCCTGATTTTTAGTAATGATTTTAGCAATGAAGAGTTTGAGAAGGGTCAGGTAGATTCATTCAAGTGCTACATGGCATATCTAAACTGGGTGGGATTACACCTGAGTCCTAGACTTTAGCTGGTAATTTGCAGTCAGAAATATATAGAGGCATTTTGTTACCACTGATGTGAAAGTTACTTTGTTATGAACGACTCAAAGGCTAGGAATGTAAAACACCCTATATAAGCTGCCAAGAGCACAAAGACTTATCCTACCCTCAAATTTCCATTTAGAAATAAGGAAGAGGAAAAAAGTGAAAGTGAGGAAGTACTGCCTGCCCCAAAACAGAGGAATAAAAGTCTTGAAATCTCATTTGGGGGGTGGGGGTGGGGATGACATGTTTTAAAAAGGCAGGGATTAGTATCTTCAAAGCAGAGCTCTTCTGGAATAGATTAAGTATTCAAGAAACTTTTTTCCCTAAACTCACAATCCAGCCAAATTATAAAATGACTAACAATACAAAGCTAGTTTAGTCTTAAAAGTCTCTGAAAAGCAAGTGGTGCAAGGGGATACTTGGAGAAGGAAATGGCTACCCACTCCAGTATTCTTGCCTGAGAAATCCCATGGACAGAGAAGCCTGATGGGCTACAATCCATGGGGTCGCAAAGAGTCGGACACGACTGATCAAGTGGATGTCTTTAATTAACTTATACTGAAAAGAATAAACGCCATAAAAGTTATTCAGATGGAAAAAAATAGCTTGTAAACCATTATTTTTTAAAAAGCAGTGTTCGTTGATTTTTTAAAATATGTTATCCTGGCAGCACGGAAGTACTATCCCCATTGTTTATAAATCCTTAGTAATTTTGTTTTAATAATTTTGACATTCAGTTGGTCATTTTTAAAGTTACTGAGTTCACAGGCAATAAGTAAAACAACATCAATGACAAAAACAAATCTAGGCATCCTTTATATGATCTTTTATCTCAAAACAGGAAGAAATACCTAGGGTTGAGGTAACACATTCACCTTGGATCTGAGACTCACAGTAAAAGGATAGGTTATTCTTGGTATCTGAAACACTAGTTGATACATAATATGGGCCCAAATTCCTACTTCAAAAATGCAATCTGTGACACCACTTCTGGCAACACAAAATCTAGCCATATCAAAATAGTTGCAGATCCCCAACTGGGAGAGCACCTTCATGCCTCTATATTTTCAAATGGTTATATTTTTGCAATAGGTATTCTTTCTCTGCCTTACCTCATTCTCCCATATCCACCTAGACAGGGTTTAGGCATCTTTTCCTGTCAAGCACTTCTTCCCTAATGTCCCCAGGGCAGATTTTTACCAAAGTTTGTACTGTATCCTGTATTTGCCTCTATAATTGTACTATCGACACAATATTTTTATTTGTTTACGTATCTATTTTATCCTACTAGATTATGAATTCCCTGAAGCTGACTTTCTCATTTATCTTTTACTAACAAATAATGTCTTGCTTATAGCATGTGCTTAACAAATGCTTGCAGAGTGAAAAGGAAAAATCAGTTCAGAGTTTTGAATAGAGATATATAACTCTCTGGTTGAAAAAATTATGTTCTAAAAGTTACAGGAAACATTTTCTTATTCTTTTAAATATATCTTAAAAGGGGTGAAGGGGAGACAAGAAAACTCCTTAAAAAGAACAAAGGATACTTGGTATCTTACGATCTTCATTAATAACAATCAGGTCTGTGAAATCTCTTGAGATGCACTGTGGAATAATTTTTTTCAGAGCCAGTCCTCTTCTGTAATAAACATGCGAATTTGGTATAACTGTAGAGAGCTGTTCACAGAGTCGTACTGTTCTCTATAAAACAAAATAACAAAATCCTCAAAAATGAAAAAGAATAAAAATCTAAGTTGCATATATTTATAAGGAAAGAAGTAATCATTATAGTGTTATTAATAGAGAGCAAGGCTAAGGAAGAATGAAATCCAAACAGTTTCATCCTCCATCAAAGGCTGATCTACCTAAAGCAGTCATTCTCAACTAGGGACAATTTTGTCATCAAGGGATGTTTGGAAATATCTGGAAACATTTTTGGTGGTCATGACTGATGGTAGTGGTAGAAGTTGGCTGCTATGGGTATCTAGTGGATAGAGGCCAGAGATACTGCTAAGCATCCTATAATGAACAGGACAATCTGAACAATAAAAAAATCCAGCCCAAAATGTTTAAACAATGCTGAGGCTGAGAAAGCCTATCATGAAGAATCACACATGGTGAACCTATATCACATCACCGATACATTTTATTTAGCTTATTTACAGGCATTAACTAAGGCAATTACTAAAAATTTAACTCTTCTGAACGAAGTTATTTTAAATAACCTATATAAGAAAATCAAGAATTTAAGACCTATAGTAATTGATATGTTTACCCCATGAGGTCTATCTGATGTAGTGATGAGAATCTTGGGAGAAGTTTGTCTATTGAAGTAAGAAGCAAATTCATCTGTAGCTTCATCATAAGCAACCTGAAAATGGAAAGAGAGGTCACTTTACATCAAACACTCTACTGGGCCAGCATTTTACAAGCAATTCTAGTAGGATTCTATTAACACTGGGTATCCGACTGACTTGTGATTTAAAGAGGGCCCAGGAGGGTCAGGTTAATGACAACATGAAGAGGTTGGATAATTTTATAGATGAAGAATACTAATATAAAACTGGAGCAAAAAACTGTGAAAAATAATTTAAAGAAATTGAGATGCATTCATTCTTGAAAAATGGATCCACTTGTGGGCAAGAACATCAAGAATCTTGCTTAAAGCTATTCCATTTCCCATACCAACCTGGGTGGTAAAAACAGTAACTTTATCAACTTCAGGACTAATGGTAAGTGAGAAACAGCAATCCTGGATGCAGAGGTGGTAGACCAGATTTGAGGACGAGCAGTGGACTTGGACTTGGACTTGGACTTGGCTGTGCCAGTCCAAGGTTACAGGCCTAGTTCAGGGTAGGTGAGGACCAGCCAAAAATTTCAATGAGAGCTCTGGAAGTGAAAAAATCATAGACGAACTGACATAATCTCTCCCCAAATCTTTGACTGACAGCTAAGCTACACATAAGAGAGACCTGAGAATCCAGTGCACATGAAAGACAAGGGAGACTTGAGAAATGGCTGCAGCTTTGAATGCATTCCTCAATCCACACACACCACAGTTGGCAAAGGGGATGTATGTCTTGGGGGCCCAAGGTTTCACCATGCAACCTCTACCCAAATCACTGGCTGACCATTAAGTCACACAAACAAATCTCTAGGGAGGAAGGTTAAAAATAACACAAGCTGAGTAGTAGTGTAATGCTACTGTCAGAGATTCCAGTTTAAGTCCAGACAAGTTACTAAAACAACAACCAAAAAATCAGTAACCTGTAAAAAAAAAACAAAAACAAAGACAATCCAGAGTTACTGCAATATTTTCTACAAGTGTCCAATTTTCAACCAAGATATTAGATATACAAAGAAACAGAAAAGTATGACGTATAATCAGGAAACGAGAAGTCAATAAAACTGACTGAATGGGTCCAGATGGTAAATTTAGTGACAATTTCAAAGTCATAACAAATATATTCAAGGAATTAAGGAAAAATACAGGCTTTACAGTAGATCTAAGATGCAGGAGAATCAATAATCTTGAAAACAGATTAACGATCCAATCTGAAGGATGGAGAACACAATCATAGCAAAAAGAGTAAAGCTGCAGAAATTTTTAGGATAATGTTAACCATTTCAATAGTGTGTTAGAAAGGCAGTCCCTGAAGGAGAGTAGAGGGCAGAAAAAAAAAATATTTCAAGAAATAATGGATTAAAAACTTAACTGACAGGTCCAAACTCAACAAACATTAAGTAGAATTTAAAAAAAGAACAATATCTAAACACACCAGTGACAAACTGGTAAAAGTCAAAAAACCAGAAAACTTTAATAAATCATATGCAGGGGAAAAATGTAATGACTGGTTTCTCAAAAGAAATAATGAAGGTCAAAATTCAATGGAACAGGTTCAAAGAAAAAAACAGGTCAACCAAGGATTCTATGTTCCACAAAATTTTTTAAAATATAAAGGCAAATAAATGCTTTTAAAAAGACAAAAACTGAGATAATTAGATCTCAGACCTGCTACAAAACCAAAGGCTTAAGAAAATCCTGCAAGCTGAAAGAGAATAATACTAAATGATCCAGAGGCAGGAAAGAAGAGGACTATAAACAGGTAATGATGAAGGTAAACATAAGACTTTGTGGGTGTGTTGTGTGTGTAAACTCTTAATTTTTTTTTTTAAACATGAGGATGTTTATTTATTTTTTTTAACATGAGGATGTTTAAAGCAGTAATTACAACACTGGGTTTATAACATAGACAGATACATAACAAGATGTGCTGACAATTAACAGCATGAGTAAGAGTGGAGGTCACAAAGCTATACTGGTGCAAACTTGCTGTATTTTACCAGAATTGTGTCAGTATTTACTAGAAGTAGGTTGTGATAAATCATTCTCCAGAACAGATCTTATGCTAGGACATTTCTTCAACTGAAAAGGACTGAAATAAAACAAAATATGTCTCAGACCACAATAAAACTGAACTAGAAATCAATAGCAGAAATCAGCAGAAATCGGGGGAATCCTCAAATATCTGGAAATTAAACAAGATGCTTCTTGAAAATTGTAAGCCAAAGAAGAAATCACCAGAGAAATTAGAAAATATCTTCAACAGAATGAAAATGAAACCACCACAAACACACCAAAATGTATGGAAGGTGGTTAAAGCAGTGCTTGGGCGAACACCAGAGTTTTATATGCTTATATTAGGAAGAAAAAATAAAATCAATAATCTAAGCTTCCATCTTAGGAAGCTAGAAAAAGAAGAGCAACTAAAACCCCAGGTAAGCAGAAATAAAGAAAAAATAAGGATGGGGGGAAACTAATGAACTAAAAAAATATAGCAAGCAAGAAGAAATCATCTTTCATTAGAAGAGGTACTCAGATGTAAATGATTAAAGAAATGCATCTTAAAACTTGTGGACTATATATAGCAAATGTGAATTTTATGACTGTAATTGCTCATCATAAAAAGATAAAAATAAGTTAAATAAACAAAAATAGAATAAACTCAGAGTATAAAAGAAATAATAAAGGTAAGAGGAGATGTAAGTGAATTAGAAACATTTAATAGAGAAATAAAAGAAAATAGTAACTTGAAGAGAATAACAAAACAGGTATGTCTCTGATGAAAAGCTCAAATAAAAAAATTAGGAATGAAAACAGGGTATTACTTCAGTCTCACTCATGAACATGTTCTAAACAATGCACTTAACAAACCAAAACAATATTTTAAGAAGACAAAACACCTTAACTAAATTGGATTTACCCCATGAATAGAACAGGTTTTACTGCAATAAAGGAGAAAACTGGATATTCATCTCAATATTTGCAGAAAAGTGCATAAATTATCTTAATATTTGCAGGAAAGGCATCTAATTCATTAGCAAATTCATTAATTAAACAAAGCAGCAAAAAAAAAAAAAAAAAAAAAAGGGAATTTCCTTAAGTCATAAGGAAAATCTACCATTAATGACACATACATTAATGATGATACACTGGAAGTATTCTTTAAAATTAGTAACATGGCATAGAGGATAATACTGCTTTTTAAAATTTATTTGACATTATGGTGAGGGTCTAGTAAGCACAAAAGAAACTGTTAATAGTTTGAAAGTAACAAAAACATATTTGCAGAAATGATTATCTAAACATGAAATGAAAACATTCAGAAAAATTATTACAAGTGAATTCTACTGATTAAAAGATCATGATTCAAAAATCAATCTCATTTTTGTAAATCAGCAAATCAAATAGTTTTCAGAGAGATGTGATGTATACTAACAAAAAAATGTAAGATACCCAGGAATAGTTCTAACAAGATTTATATGTATAACTTGTATGGAGAAAATAATGATATTCACTGAAATACATTTTCAGTATTTAAAGGCCCAGTGAAGCAAAATTAGAGATACCAAAGGAACATTTCATGCCAAGATGGGCACAATAAAGAACAGAAATGATATGGACTTAACAGATGCAGAAGATATTAAGAAGAGGTGGCAAGAATACACACAAGAACAATACAAAAAAGATCTTCACGACCCAGATAATAATGATGGTATGATCACTCACCTAGAGCCAGACATCCTGGAATGCAGAGTCAAGTGGGCGTTAGGAAGCATCACTATGAACAAAACTACTGGAGGTGATGGAATTCCAGTTGAGCTATTTCAAGTCCTAAAAGATGATGCTGTGAAAGTGCTGCACTCAATATGCCATCAAATCTGAAAAACTCAGCAGTGGCCACAGGACTGGAAAAGGTCCGTTTTCATTCCAATTCCAAAGAAAGGCAATGCCAAAAAATGCTCAAACTGCCTCACAGTTGCACTCATCTCACATGCTAATAAAGTAATGCTCAAAATTCTCCAAGCCAGGCTTTAGCAATACGTGAACCGTGAACTTCCAGATGTTCAAGCTGGATTTAGAAAAGGCAGAGGAACTAGAGATCAAACTGCCAACATCTGTTGGATCATCGAAAAAGCAAGAGAGTTCCAGAAAAACATCTACTTTTGCTTTATTGATTATGCCAAAGCCTTTGACTGTGTGGATCACAATAAACTGTGGAAAATTCTTAAAGAGATGGGATACCAGATCACCTGATCTGCCTCTTGAGAAATCTGTATGCGGGTTAAGAAGCAACAGTTAGAACTGGACATGGAACAACAGACTGGTTCCAAATAGGAAAAGGAGTACGTCAAGCCTTTATATTGTCACCCTGCTTATTTAACTTATATGCAGAGTACATCATGAGACACGCTGGGCTGGAAGAACCACAAGCTGGAATCAAGATTGCCAGGAGAAATATCAATAACCTCAGATATGCAGATAACACCACCCTTATGGCAGAAAGCAAAGAAGAACTAAACAGCCTCTTGATGAAAGTCAAAGAGGAGAGTAAAAAAGCTGGCTTAAAACTCAACATTCAGAAAACTAAGATCATGGCATCTGGTCCCTTCACTTCGTGGCAAATAGATGGGGAAACAATGGAAACAGTGGCAGACTCTATTTTTGCGGGCTCCAAAATCATTGCAGATGGTGATGGCAGCCATGAAATTAAAAGACGCTTACTCCTTGGAAGGAAAGCTATGACCAAACTAGATTAGCATATTAAAAAGCAGAGACATTACAATATTGCCAACAAAGATTCATCTAGTCAAGGCTATGGTTTTTCCAGCAGTCATGTATGGATCTGAGAGTTGAACTATAAAGAAAGCTGAACACTGAAGAATTGATGCTTTTGAACTGTGGTGTTGGAGAAGATTCTTGAAAGTCCCTTGGACAGAAAGGAGATCCAACCAGTCCATCCAAAGGAAATCAGTCCTGGGTGTACATTGGAAGGACTGATGCTGAAGCTGAAACTCCAATACTCGGGTTACCTGATGTGAAGAACTAACTCATCTGAAAAGACTCTGATGTTGGGAAAGACTGAAGGAGGGAGGAGAAGGGAACAACAGAGGATGAGACGGTTGGATGGCATCACAGACTTAATGGACATGAGTTGAGTAAACTCCGGGAGTTGGTGATGGACAGAGAGGTCTGGCGTGCTGCAGTCCATGGGGTTGCAAAGAGTCGGACATGACTGAACGACTGAACTGAAACAATACATATATATATATACATACATATATACTAAGACTTCCCTGGTGGCTCAGACGGTAAAGCATCTGCCTACAATGTGGGAGACATGGGTTCAATCCCTGGGTTGGGAAAATCCCCTGGAGAAGGAAATGGCAACCCTCTCCAGTGACTCTTGCCAGGAAAATCCAAAGGATGGAGGAGCCTGGTAGGCTACAGTCCATGGGGTCGCAAAGAGTCGGACACAACTGAGCCATTTCACTACCTACATATATACAATTATATATAATTCTATATATGTATATATATATATATATATATATATATATATAGTGGATACACACACACACACACACACACACAGGGTTGGCCAAGAAGTTCATCCTGTAAAACATTCCATTAAGAAGGCACAGAAAAACCCGCATGAACTTTTTGGCCAACCCAATACTACCTAGATTCTGACACTGATCTGATTTAGTATGATTCATACTTTTACATGGAAGATGAAAGATCCAGGAAGATAACACTCTTGAAGAGAGGGATTTGAGGACGAGGGGCATCTTTCCTTCACAGCTATCAAAACTTACCATGAAGCTAAATAATCAAGAAAGTAAAGAACTGATCCAGTGACAAGCTACCAAAAAAAAAAAGACTCAGCACATATGGACAACTAATATATCACACAGCACTACAATTTACTATGAGAAAGACTGTACTACTTCAAAAATGGTGCTGGGAAACTGGTTATGGAGTGGAAGAAAGAAACTGATTTCCTTTCTCACTCTAATAAGAGAAATCCGTTTCTGATAATTAAGTACATGAATGTGTTTTAAAACCTTGACTCTTTCACTGTACTACTGCAAACTAAAGGGAAAAGTGAAAGATTATCTTGAAACCAAGAGTTTTATATGGACACACAAAAAAATAGCATCAGATTACCTTAGTTGTCAAAATGTCTAACAAATACTACAAAAATCTATAGCAAAAATTTATAAAACAAGGACTGCTTTTCAAATGACATTAAAAAACACTGGAAATATTATTGATTAAATGACAAATAAGTCTATCTGCATAAAATACCTTTTGAGAAAACAAATAATTATTGCCATTTTCTACAGCATTGTTGGAAAACCCAATTATGAAATAATCTTCAACAAATAATAAGATAATATGCCAGCATTATAGCTAAATCAATCCATTATACAACTTCACCAGCTAGTACTTTAAATTAAACACTGGCATAAGAACAGATAATTTATCAAATGTGATTATCCAAATTTATTTAAGACCTCTAACATTTACCTCTTCATCATTAGGATCTACTATGGTTTCATCATACACTCGCTGGTTGTCAATAGTCTTGGGTACAGGCTTTGGTGGAGCCTAAATAAAAGAAAAAAATGTTAAGTCTGGGAAGCATTTCACATTAATAATTTTGCATTATGCTTGGGGAAGAATAACAAAAATCTGCAAATAATGCAAAAACTCAATCCGTCCCTCTTTCAACCCACTGCTACATCAGTCCTAGTAACCATAATATTGAGTAAGAGACTTTTTAACTCTCTGAGCACACACAAGCACTTACTGGAAGCATTGCTGACAGGATAAAATGGCTTAAAACCAGGCAAAAGTAGCAGAAAGAGAAGACAGAATTCAGGATGATTATTCAAAAAGATGAAAAATATCAAACATAACAGAAAAATTACAAAGGTACATATTTAGGTAGCTTTGTTCGAATACTTTCAGAAAGCTATTCAGAAATATCTAACAAAGGCTACAAATCTGTATCTTTCTGCTGAACTAGTAATTCTAGTTTAGAGAATTTATGGTAAGGAATGAAAAGGGGAGCAATTTATACAAAGAAATATGTATAATCACTATGGTTAGTGGAAATGAACAGTAAACAGGGCAAATGCCCAACAACAAGATAATGACTATGGCAGTGCCAACTTAACGGAATACCATTAGCATCAGCAATCACATACACTCAGCTTAGATCAAGAAATTGTGTAAATGAAATTTTAAGGAGCAAGAACACAAAACCATAACCATACACTGATTAAAACTAATCTAAAATATATGTACACTAACAGAGATGAATATGACCTGACAAACTATTTAGGAATTCTTTTGTATTATTTTATGAAATGAATATTAAATTTTAAGTAATTTTTTAAAAAGAGGCAGTTCTAGATCATCTATCAATCCAAAAACAAGAATGGTGGTATTTTCAAATGGTGATCAGCATATTAATTTGCTGTAACTAACTGATTATTGAGTTAAAAAGAGACTAACACTACTTGATAGGATTTTGCAGGTGAAAACAGTCTTAATGTTGGAATTTCCTATGATTTAATCTAATACCATTCAAGAGAATTCATGAAAAAGTAGTATTTAGTTTGTATACACTATATATGTATATAGTCTGTATTTTTCCCTTCCTCAAAAATGCTTATTATTACTTGGTACTCCATCTTAAGTAAAAGATGGAAGGAGGGGGGAGTTGAACATTTTTAAAATTTTGCAAGTATAAAACACAACCTAGAACTATAAATAAAATGAAAATGACTTAGCTGTGCAATAATGCAGAAGCATTCAATAGTTCTTTTAAAATTTTTCAATAGAAAGATTTCACTTTTTGTCAGTATCACAAAAACAGTTAAATCCTTTCTTGATGCTCTCTTCTTTGCCACAATCCACTCAGGTGTCTCACCTTCCTCCTACTCCCCATTCTCACTCTTCACGGGTTATATTCTCTGTCAGCTCTCAGTCTCACACATCCCAACCCTACAACAGAAGAGGCTCTATCATGCCCTTCTTCAGCCTAGCATAACAAAATGCCTTTGCTTGAAGTCTGAAGAACTCCAGTTAGAGGCCTATGGTGGGGAGCTTCTCCATTCCCAGTCAGGGATAATGTATCTCTGCCTCTCAAACACATGAAGTTAAGTAAAATAAGCAAGCTGGAAGTATACACACCACTTTGAAATTCTGAAAACATGCAAAATACCACTACTACTGTATTTACTGTTTATGCACACAAAAATAAAGGAAACAAATAAAGTGCATGGCAATAATAAAAAGCAATTTCATGAGTTATTGTCTTTTTTTTTGACCCTGCTTCGAGACAAAAGGGATCTTAGTTCCCCAATCAATTGAGGACTAAACCCTTGCCTCCTGCAGGGGAAGTGTGGAATCTTAACCACTGGACTGCCAGGGAAGTCCCAATGAGTGGTTGTCTTTGGAGGGGAAAGCAATCAGAAAATACCACACAAGAGACTTGAACACTATTTACTAATGCATAATTTCTTGAGTAAAGGATAGAAAGGGGTGTGCTATATTGTTTTTATATCATTTTAAACATTCAAAATATTTCATAATAAATTTTAAAATAGTGATTCAATGTAAGTATCAGGGAACATTCCTTAATAGAAGATACAAAGCAGAGGACTAAAAATTTTATTTACCTTATCACCAAGAGCTTCTCTCTCTTTTTTAAGTTTTTTCTTAGCTGCCAACTTTTCCTAAAGGATTTAAAAAAGAAAAGAACAATATTGAGAAACTACTAGTTACATAGCAAACACATAATGAAATTACTAATGCAATGAATATTTAAACTGACCAGTCTTAGAACTGAATTAAAATAAACATCCAGACTTAGATGTTCACACCTAAGTAATTGTAAACCAGATGATCTTGCTCCCTCAAAATAATCTAAATTGACAAGTTTGAATATTTAAAATTTCATTAGCTTTATCTTTTACTCTAAAGCCTCAAATAAAATGAAAGTGCAAAATGTATACTAAGTAAGTTAACAAGCTTTTGTTATTTTGCATTCCTAACAAGTTGCAACCTAAAGAAAACTTATGGCTATTCTTGAAAAGTGCTAAAAATAATGAGTTTTCACACTGGTTACAATAAATCCATTACTAGTTATTCAAACATTTTATAATCAGAATATGCTTTTATTATTCAGAATCTGGAGGATGTTACTGTAAATCTGTAACTTCTGGGGACTTCAGAACAGGATGCTTGACACACAATATAAAATAAAAAATTTCTTCTCCCTAGCGCCTGTTGATCCTCAATCCACCAGGTCTCCGATTAGAAATTACAGACCCAAGACATCTAGGACACCCTTTCCTGATACTTGCGCCACAAAATGGGTTTTTTGTCCTTCCAGGTACTCCAATAGCACTTTGTCACCTACGACAAATAAGACACCGTGCAGGGCCTTAACAAGTCTAGCAAGAGGCAGCAGGCAAGTAAAAAGAATATTGTGTATGAATTTTCGCCATATGCAATAAGCAACTTGCTTCCAAGCGTAATTTAATCACAAACGAGCACTATGACTTTGGGCTTTATCTCTTTCTATGTGCTTACCACCTAGACTGGTATAAGGACAATGCGGGAAAGAGTAAATCCAATTTCCAGGAACTTGACAGTCTAACTTCGGTAAGAGCGGCTACCGCAATCAGAGAAGGATCATTTTGGATGTTTGTACTGCCTGTACTGCAGATTTTAGGCATTAGTCAACGTTAGGTTGACGGGGTAAATCGGAGACGAAGATTTTTGCCTTCTAAGTCTGGCGGGTGGGGGGGGGGGGGTGCGGCGCAGAGGAGCCAGGCAGGAAAGTAATTTTTAATACTAGGAGAGCAAGGTTTCTTGCTTTCTTTCGCAACCGAGGACAACAGAGCTGACAAGGAAAGCAATCCTTGCTGCTCAGACGGAAAGCTGGGCCGAGAGTGTGGTAAAAGTGAGGGTGCAAGAACCAGGGCAGGGACCAGGGCAGGGTTGCTTGGCCCCTACCCCTTCCGGATTAATAAGCGCCGCCTGCGACCTGGGCAGGGGTGACCACGCATGTGCATCATCCAGCCCGCCCCACCCCACTGGCTCGAGAGCGACACCGCGCACGCGCCCTGGCGACTCCGCCGCCTCATACCTTCCGCTGTTGCTGTTTCCACCGCGTGAACATTAAGTGTCGCCGCTGTTTGTTCTTAATTTCCGAAATGCTGAATCCTGGAGGAAAGGCAGCCGTCGTTGGGGGTTGGACCCCGCTTTCCGTCGTCCCATCCTCACCGACTGCAGCCTCCTGAGCTGCTTCGGGAGCGGCTTTGCGTTTCAGGCCTTTCTTCCCGCTGCCTCCGCTCTTATCTCCGGCCTTCGCCATGGTATTTTTGCTCTTTGTGGTCTGTACGGAAACGGAAGTAGCTTCTTCTTCCCACCCCGTCCTTAAGCTTTTATTTCCGGGTCGGGAAGTTCTTAAAGGAAAGTTATGTTTGCTGAGTTTTATCAGTTTAAGGAGGTGCTGAAATTTAGGCTTGAGGAGAGTATACGGAGCTTGCCCAGGCGTGTGAACTGTGAAATGAGTTGCTGAAATCCATTATTGACTGTTATCCATGTGAGAGCCCTTCAAACCTAAATGTTAGTTGCTCAGTCCTGTCGGACTCTGTGTGACCTCATGGGCTGTATGTAGCCTGCCAGGCTCCCCTATCCATGGAATTCTCCAGGCAAGAATACCGGAGTGGATTGCTATTTCCTTCTCCAGGGGATCTTCCCCACCCAGGGATAGAACCTGGGTCTCCTGCATTGCAGGCGGATTCTTTACCACTGAGCCACTATGGCCTAAGTACAAAACAGTCTTTATAGAGTTTACATTGTACTAGAAACTAAAATGATCTCCCAAATAATTACTGTGGTAAGCTATTAAATATGCATGGTGTTGTAAAAATAGAACAGGATAAAAGAAGATGAGGGGATAAAGGGACGGGTTATAGCTCTTAAATAGGATTCTGAGAGTGGTCTTAATTATTGAGCAGAGATTTGAAGGGCATATGGGTTTCCCTGGTGGTTTAGGGGTAACGAACTTGGCTGCAATGCAGGAGCCCCCGGTTCCATTCCTGAGTCCGGAAGATACCCTGGAGAAGGAAATGGCAACCCGCTCCAGTATTCTTGCCCCAGAATTCAAATGGACAGAGGAGCCTGGTGCGTTACAGTCCACGCGGTCCGAAAAGAGTGGAACACCACTTAGTGACTAAACAATAACAACAAATGGAGCATACAGTGCGGTTATCTGGGGGAAGAGCTGTTAATATGAGAAAAGCAAAGCTTTTTATCTAGGAGAAAAGCTGTCCAGGCCAAGGAAACATTCAGCTCCAAGGCTTCAGTCAGTAGCGAGCCTGGCTTGTTCAGAAAACTTCACTGAAGCCAGAGGTCAATGAGAGAAGAGAGTAAAGGTGGGCGGGAGTGGGCATGGGAGGTTAGGGTGACAGATTGTGTAAGATTTTGTAAGGGCTTTGGCTTTTATATGAGATGCAGATTTCTTGGAAGGTTTTGAGTAAAGGAATGGTGTGATGACATATTTTAAAAGCATCACTCAGACTCTTCTGGGAGTAGACTGTAGGGGAGGGAAAGTGATAGGAGGGGAAAAATGAATGTCTTGAACCGGTGGTACTAGTGGAGGTGGTAAGAAGTGAACAGATTGTTTTGGGAGGTACAATTCCTGACAATTGAATGAAAGGCATAAGAGAAAGAGAAGAGTCACGGATGACTCCAGGATTTTTGACTGAATGACTGGATGGTTGGAGAGAGAGGTATGGGCTGGAGATCAGAAGTGGGGAGTCATCAGCTAATGGATAGTAATTCAAACTATTATAGTGAGTGTAGATAAAGAACTGAAATAGAAAAGAGAATGATGAACTGAACCCTGAAGCAGTCTCACATGAAGAGCTAGAAAGAAAAGGAGGACCTAGTAAAGGAGAATGAGAAGGGAAAATCAAGAGAGTAGTGTGTCATGAAAGTGAACGTTTTCCCAGTGATTAAATTTTGCTATATTCCTCATTCTAATTTTAGGAAAATGACCTCTAAACAATTCTTTTTGGTTTACTGTCAGCAGTTGATTTTCCAGAAATTACCTTAATTTCAAGTTATATGTTTCAATATTGACATTGGGTGTTTTGATAGTCTAATATTTTGGTTTCCATAGTCTAATATTTTGGTTTCCATCCTTCATTTTCACCTTTTCAAGTTCTTTTAAACAGGATATTAAAGATATCAAAACTGTATTTTAGAATACAAGCCCCACCAAAACCTTCTGTCAAGCTACAAGTCTAGAATTGTGATTAGAAAACAAAACCTGTCTGTTTAGATCCAAAACTGGATTTGAATTATACAGTACAAGAAAAAGGGAAAAATAGTGTGGAGCTAAAAAGTCACTATCCTACAGGTTTGGCTTCAAGCAGTCATAAAAATATTACTTGGCTTATTTAAAGAGGAATAATCAGATTGTAATTGGTGGGGGGGAGGGGGCAGCAGGAGAAGACAAACCAACCTTTATCTAAAAAACAGACTGAACTATTTTGGAAGTCTCTTCTAGTCTTAATATTTTCTGTCTCTCTACATATGATACATTCTTTCCTTGTAAAAACAAAATAATCCTGAAATGGATAACTTTTTATTTATTTAGATGAGCCATACAAATGAGACCAAGAGCTGTTTATAGAGGCTGCCTTCATTGCTTGTTGCCTTCCTTGCTTGTTGGTAATGATAGTTGTATGAGTTGAATAAAATTATTTCTATGATCCGAATTCTTATCTGGAAGAAATCACAAAAGTGTTGACCAATTCAGCAAAAGTGTGTTTAATACTACTCTAATGAATAGGGAGAGCAAGTATGATGGAAACAGTGGGCTCTGTGTTCAGATCTGTGTTTAGATTTTGATTCAGTCACATAGATGATATAAAATCTCAGTTAAATCAGTAATCTCTCTGAGCCTCATTTTCTTCATCTGTTAACTGGGCTAATATTACCACATAGTTTCTTCAGATAATGTGCATTAAAGAAACATACACATGCAATAAATGCTAACTGGTTATTTTTATTACTTCTAGATCTAGAGGCTAAGCTAAATATTGTTGAGGAAAAAAGACATCATGCTTGCCCTCAAGTAGCTTACAGTTTGGAAGAAGATAAAACAGAATTCTAGTGTAAGTATTCAGTAGTGTTCAATGTAGAGTGCTCCTTAGTTTGTGGTCCATTTCTTCCATGCACTTCTTTTGAGTAACTGCTTTATTGTTTATTATTTGCAGGGCCTACTCCTAATAGACTATACATTATTTTAAAATAACACATTTAATTTTGATAGTTAATAACTTTTTTTACTTGTTATTTGAGAATACAAATGTACATGATATTCCAGAATACCCTGGAATACAACACATGGACACCAGATGAGTTCAGTGATCCAAACAAATATAACCTAAGATTCTGCTGAGAAAATTTGATCTGTGTTTACAATATGACTTATGCTCTTTACATAACAGAAATCATTCCATAAGTACAAAATATTAGTCTATTGCATGAGGAGAAAGAAATACAAGGTTTAGGGATAAAAAATTTTTTGTTTACAATGTGCTATAACTCTTTGAGAAACACAAAGTAATAAACTAATGCTTTCTGAGCTTGAATTATGCCATTTGGTCTGTTAACAGTTAAAGAAAAACCAAAATAGAGTCCCCATTTTGAATAAACTTTTAGACAAACACTCATAGTTATATAACCAAAACTTTTAAACTGTCCAGATTTGCCCAAAGCCTGACTCTGATCTAAAACTAAAACAGCTTTTTTCAGGTCAGTATGACCTTATAGCTTCCCAGCGAATTGCTATAGACAGTTAAGCTTACACAGTGCTGCTACCATAAAAAGACTGTAAGTTTCTAGTAACCAGTCACACACACACACACACACACACACACACACGTGCTCCCACATTCATGCTTTTTAAACTCAGCTGTCACTGCTGCATGCTGAGCTTCTAACCATGTTTCAGCTCAAAACTGCCCTGTTTTTGAGCAGTGTTTCTTGCTCAATAAAATGCTTGTATCAAGTAAAGCACTCCAAATTTTCTTTTGACAGGACAGTAGAACCATTACAGAGCTCGTGTCTCATCTGTGAATATTTCCCTGGTATCCAAGACCTGTTTAACTTCTCAAATACTGAAAACCTGGAGATTAATTGTATGGTTAATACTGTCATCTCTATGTACTCCACACGATGAAATAGACATAATGCATATCCTGACCTTTCCAGAAACCAGAAATATATTAGGAAACCAGCAGTTTTCTTCCAGAAGTAAATCTTTATAGATTGTAATAATTTCCTTGAGACTTTAAACGTTTTTTCAGTAGACACTAAACTTGGCCATGCTGGTGTTGGATGGAAGGACGGTCCTTACTTTATTTTCTGAGTAGCCTCCTTAGCATTAAGGTGGGCTGTTTGCTTAAACAGGGTTTTTTTCTTTTTTTCTGCCTGCTGATATTTGCAGAGTGCATGTAGTTCCACCATATCAGAAACTTTGATACACATTTCTGATGCTTACCGGAAAAAGTAACAGCACAATAAAAATCCAGTTTCACTAAAATATCATCTCCTAAAGTGATTTCTTGTTGTTTGAGTTCATCACAAAAGCTTTTATTTATATTTTTGTAAGGTATTCAGTGCCTCTGGATGATATTTCTGACTATGGAGCAAGCATAAATAAAATTTAAACATCAGCCTGGCAGGACTTTTGTATATCTAAGTATTTAGTATTCTGTTGATTCACTCGTTCAACAAATATTTATTAAGTCATACTTAATGCCAGATCCTCTGGCTTTTTTAATATATGTATTTATAGAATTAAAAAACAAAAAGCAACTCCCTGCCTTCAAAGAATTCCAGTGGGGAGAGCCCAAGTACAGAATCAAATGCCCAGAGTATGAGAGGTTATATGACCATCACCATGTTTTATAATCAAAACCAAATTTCTTCTCACATCTTCGAAGAACCAGATTAGGTGTATTTGCAAGTCACTTGTAGCTCAGAATATATTTTCCATAGACGTTAACCCATGTGTTGTGATTTGATCACCCAAACCAGAGATACAAATATCAATTGTTTACAACCAATACTGTTTATTTTCCCCCACATTTATGTTCTAATTTGCCATTATCATAGAATTATAATGTGACATAAAATATTTTCTACTGTTACCATTTCACAAACAAAATATAGCAAGCATTCTGTATAATTATCAGAAATAATATTAAAAATGAAAGCTGATGGAAGCATAGTCCTTAGCTTAGGATGAAGTGAAGTGGAGTGAAAGTCACACAGTCGTGTCCGACTCCTTGTGACCCCATGGACTATACAATCCATGGAATTCTTCAGGCCAGAATACTGAAGTGTGGTTAGCCTTTCCCTTCTCCAGGGGATCTTCCCAACCCAGGAATCAAACCCAGGTTTCCCACATTGTGGGCCCAGCTGAGCCACAAAGGAAACCCGTAGCTTAGGTTAGCAGTTTTCAAGCTTTTATCCTTAAAAATTATTGGGAAATTTTTTTGGTAATAAATAAAAAGCTTAAAAAGAATTATTGGGAACTCCAGAGAACATTTGTTTATATGCTTTATATCTATCAATATTTACCATGTAGAAATTTTTAATTTCTTCAGTTTTCTTAGAAAAAATTTATTTAAAAATAATAACAATAAACCAATTATGTGTAATATACACACTTCATGAAAATAACTATATTTTTCCAAACAAAAAGGTCAATGAGAAGTTAACATTTTACATGCTTTGCAAATCTCTTTTATGTCTGACTTAATGGGAGATACTGCATTTGTATCTATGTCTCTGTTTAACATATTGTGACATACCATTTTGGTTAAAGAATATAAAGAAAAATCTAGCCTCAAACAGGTCTGTGATTGGAAAAGGGAGGAGTATTTAAGAACTTTAGCAGAGAGCCAAGGATGTTCTTTTTGATATTACATTAATATTTGACTAATAAGTTTTTTAAAGAGTGAAAGTGAATGAAAGTTGCTCAGTTGTGTCCAACTCTTTGCGACCCCATGGACTATGTAGTCCATGGAATTCTCCAGGCAAGAGTACTGGAGTGGGTAGCCTTTCCCTTCTCCAGGGGATCTTTCCAACCCAAGGATCAAACCCAGGTCTCCCGCATTACAGGTATGTTCTGTACCAGCTGAGCCACAAGGGAAGCCCAAGAATACCAGTGTGGGTAGTCTATCCCTTCTCCAGTGATCTTCCCAACCCAGGAATGGAACCAGGGTCTCCTGCATTGCAGGAGGATTCTTTACCAACTGAGCTATCAGGAAAAACCCTTAATTTTAAAGATTAATTGCACCATATAATCTAAAATCATATCAACAAACTCTTTATGTTCTATTACCTTAAAATCTATTGGTCTGTTTTGCATTTTGAATGGATCTTTTACTGATGCATGATTTTGTAACATCATGCATTCATTGGTCATCTGAAAAATAGTGGTTCACTGAGTTATGCATTTCTTCTATAAGTTGACACACTCTTTATACAGTATCAAAAAAAATCACAATGTTAAAATCACTACTAGTCTCATCAGAGAAGTCTTCTGGTACTAGTAAGTTGTCAAGCTTACAGTAGTGAACAGTTTTCTGAAGTTCTGCTTTTTCTGAATAGGGGTTTCTTTTGGCTCCAGGTTACTGAGGGTAGTGCCCATAATGCAATGCAGGGATAGAAGCAGGGAATTAGGAGACTTGTGAGTAGTGAGAGCCTTTTGTTGATGTATACTATCCAGGGCTAGGCCACCTCACTGTTACCTTTTCTCATCTGTGGAGCTCTGAAGGTTGCCTGACTCTTCCATTGCCACCATTATTTAGCTAGAGACACCTTTTCATTCACCTGAGTATATTCCGGGAGTCTACTTATGGAGGCAGTCTGAGGGGGGCTTTGTGGGGGTCCTTCTACCCTATTCACTTGTTCAGGATGCATGAGCCACAGTTTATACTGTTAGTTGATTCTGACTAAGGTTTCTCTTCCAACCCACTATGGAAAAGAATGCATTCTCATAGCCTGTCTTCCTCTTCTGGAGGCAATCAGCAAACCTTTTCAGTTTTTCTGAAGCTTCCTTTTTTTTTCTCTATAGCAACCAGATGAAATAGATATAAAAGGCCCCTTATCCTTTATCCCTTTACATTCTAACAGGGATGATAAGGTCTGAAAAGGTCTTATATATTGTTGGTCATTGGCTAAAATTTCATTTAGGGGGAATAACAAAAGTCAGTAGCTTTCCTGGGAATTCCATCACAAGAGCCAGGAGGACCTCTGAGACAGAGAGAGTTAAGGAGATGGAAGAACAGTCTCAGGAACTGAAGACATGTTCATGAGATGAGCATTCATGGCAGTGACCTGGGCAGAAACTGCAAAACTGGATTATACTCTTCTGTACTTTTCCCCTAGATCACTCCTACTTACTAGATTAACTAGGGTAAAAAAATAGAGATTAAAGATAAAGGACCCCTCAGTAAGTGACCAGATTCAGGAAGTTTCCACCATGTACCAGTGCACTCCAGGGAGATTTTGTTGACTTAGTTTCCCTACAATTATCCCTTTATTCTAAAGACTTGGGTTCAGGATGCAGATTTGTATGTTCCAAAACTTGCCTTCGTCAAAGGCATTCTTTCTTTTTTTGTTTGTTTTTTCTTTGTTTCTTTCTTTTTAAATTAGAGTGTAGGCGCTTTACATTGTTGTGTTACTTTCTGCTGTACAGCAGTGAATCAGGCACCCAAAGAACTATTTCTATGACAGAGCATTGCTAGGAAGTTCCAAGATTCTCCAGGGAGCACTAGATGCTAGAACATCTTGTATTTGCTAAAACCATCAAAAGGCATATATGTAACCTGAAGTATGATCCACGACCAGCAGCAATGCATCATCTGGAAGCTTGATAGAAATGCAGAATCTCAGGGTCCACACCTAGACCACCTGAAAGATCCTTAGGCGATCCATAAACACAGCAAAGTTTCAGAAACACTGCTGAAGATGTGTGTTTCATCCCCCAGCCCTATTAAGTTTCATTGATCAATCAGAGGCCATGTTTCAGGCCAAAAATTTATGGTTGGTTTATAATAATAATTTATTATTGTCAAAAAATATTTTTAAAATGATTGAATTGATTGAAGGGAAGATAGACTTGTGAGAACTGCAGTGGAAAGCTCATATCTTTGTTTTATTTTTCTAACTTAGTCCTCACACAGACATGAAGTGAGATTTAACAGATCCCTTATTGAACTGGTAGGCAACAGATAAATCCAGGGACCTATGATTATACGTACCTCATCAGAACAAAGTGGCTTTATTTTTCTTTCGTACGACTGTCAACAAAAGTAACTCCCAAAGCATAGCTCCAGGACCAGCAGCGTCCACAGCACCCTGTGAACTTGTTAGTATGCAAATGCCTGGGCTAGCCCAGACCCTCTGAGTTGGACACTCTGGGGATGGAAGTCAGAAATCTGTATTTTAACAAGCCCTCTGGTAATCCTTGTGCATGCCCAAGTTGGAGACCCATTGATCTTGACTCATAATTATCTTCTAATACATGTTCTGTTTTTGTTCAGTTGCTCAGTTGTGTACAACTCCTTGAGGCTTCCTGGACTGTAACCTGCTTGGCTTCTCTGTCTATGGGATTCTCCCAGGCAAGAATACTGGAGTGGGTGGCAACCACCTCCAGGGGATCCTTCTCCAGGGGATCTTCCCTACCCAGGGATCAAACCCATGTCTCTTGCATTGGCAAGAGGATTCTTTACCACTGAGCCATCAGGAAAGCCCTCTGATACATGTTTCAATCAGTTCAGTTCAGTCGCTCAGTCGTGTCCAACTCTTTGCGACCCCATGAATCGAAGCATGCCAGGCCTCCCTGTCCATCACCAACTCCCAGAGTTTACTCAAACCCATGTCCATCGAGTTGGTGATGCCATCCAACCATCTCATCCTCTGTCATCCTCTTCTCCTCCTGCCCCCAATCCCTCCCAGCATCAGGGTCTTTTCCAATGAGTCAACTCTTCGCATGAGGTGGCCAAAGTATTGGAGTTTCAGCTTCAGCATCAGTCCTTCCAATGAACACCCAGGACTGATCTCCTTCAGGATGGACTGGTTGGATCTCCTTGCAGTCCAAGGGACTCTCAAGAATCTTCTCCAACACCATAGTTCAAAAGCATCAGTTTTTTGGTGCTCAGCTTTCTTCACAGTCCAACTCTCACATCCATACATGACCACTGGAAAAACCATAGCCTTGACCAGATGGACCTTTGTTGGCAAAATAATGTCTCTGCTTTTTAATATGCTATCTAGGTTGGTTATCACTTTCCTTCCAAGGAGTAAGCATCTTTTAATTTCATGGCTGCAATCACCATCCACAGTGATTTTGGAGCCCAAAAAAATAAAGTCTGACACTGTTTCCACTGTCTCCCCATCTGTTTCCCATGAAGTGATGTTTAGCAGACTACTTAAGGTTTTGTTTTTCTAGTATCTAAGGTAAGTTTCCTTAACTAGGACCCAAGTCAGCCTCTTCTCATGTCTTCTTTTGGAAAATCTAGGTGTCTATACTAGGTGATAGCAAAAGAATAGTCTTATCAAAATCTTCTCATGGATATTAAAAAAAAAAAAAGGCCCCCAAAACAATAACCAAACAACAATGACCAAGAGCCCTCTAGAAATGATGGTAGAGCTTGTCTTGATACAGTCATCTTTAGGTAAATGAAAGAGGTTAATGACTACCTACAAAATCATACGTACTTTTTGCTAAGGTTAAGAATCTGACACTATGGTGTGCCCAGGTGGCTCTTGAACACTCAGTTTATTTTTATTACTGCTCCACATTAATATTTTGACTGATTAGCCTCATTGCCCAGAAACAGTTGATTTTTTTAATCTTAGCAGTAAGACATTAGATACTCCTATTAAATGCAATGTAGGGTATAAGGACTGAATCCTGAAACAGAAAAAGGTATTAGTATAAATGAATGAAATTAGAATAAATTCCACAGTTTAGTCAATAGTAACATTCCAATGTTGGTTCTTAGTTTTGAAAAATGTACTGTGGCAATGTAAAAATACTAACGTTAAGGGAAACTTGGTAATGGTATACTGGAACACTCTGTATTATTTTTTGCAACATTTCTGTAAATCTAACATTATTCCAGAATAAAAAGTTAAAAAAAAAAAAAAGTCTCCCTGGCCCTTCACTGAGTAAATCTGTAGCAGTATTACCAGGTAAAATAAATTAAAGAACTGCTCTCCACCAACCCAGATTGCCCATTTGTTAAGTAGACCAACGTTGTTTAATTTATTTTGTTGGGATGCCAGCAAAGCTACTAGCAGTCACAAAATACATTTACTAAATATATAGGACAGGCAGTTGAAGCCGGAAAGGTGCTTCTTTTATTCTCCATTTCTTGAACTTTTGTGTATAGAGTTTCCACTTGAGTACTTTGTGCTTGGTGATCTGTTGTGTTAATAATAATCCTTAAATCATTTCATGATGACTGTTCCCATCCACCCCCGCCCTCCTCCAGAGCACTTAATGCAGTGTGGTACAGGAAGTAGGCTTTCAGAGCTCAGATTTCTCTGACTAACTGACTGACTCAATGTGCTACCTGTAATTATATTTTAAAATTTAATCAGGGCAGTTCTAGCAACTCAAGGGGATAAAGTCAAAATCAGCTATTCAAGTTAGGTTTGCATAAATTGTCTAGAGTGAATAGACTTCATCAAAACTTGTCAAAATGGAGAATTCATCAGTGGGAACCAGAATATCAGAAATTTAAATCATCCTTTTGAAATACCCTTAAGACTGAAGGTGAATAGTTCGTTGTGAAGTTATCATTTCTAAAATAAATTTTGAGCTGAACAGAAAGTTACCACGCTTAACTTTTGTGCTTTTTAAAAATTGTGTTTTGTTTTTTAAAGTAATCAAGGATCACAAATATTATCTTGTTCTGGTCGTTGATATGTGTGAAGAAATTCTAAAAAAGGCTTGTAATAGAAGGAACCATTATCTCCCCAGTCTTCCTTACTAGTATCTATGTAAAATAAAAACCAAAGCTATTTAAAAATACTAGGAATTATGATACAACTAACCTTAGATAGTCTCAAAGTATTTCTGATATAGCATCTCAGTCCTCCTAAAATTCCTATAAGTAGATGCAAGGCAGGCATTTTCATCATTTTTCCAGTGGGAAAATGGAAATTCAAAGAGATTTAAAACAGCATCCAGATTAAGCTATGAATTATTAGTCCGTTGCTCTTTTAATTTACCATGGGTCATGCCTTTAGGTCCATATGACTTAGAGTAAATGATTAACTGAACACAACCCCATACAGCTGCACATAACTCATTTTCTTTTCTTGACTCTGCAGTGAATTCTCAGGAACAAAGCCCTTGATGAAGTCAAATGTGGATCCTGTAAAAGGCAGATGCATGAAGTTTGAAACTGTGAATGTGAGAGCAATATTTGTTTTTCATTTAATTATTTCAAACCATGTTTTCTCTTATGGAGATGATAGAGCTTGATAGAATTTTGGCAAAATGAATTTAAGCAAGATTTCATATATATATATATATTTGATGTATTGTTTCCCATATCTATAACTAAAAAGAGATTTAACCTCAGGAGTTCCCAGTTGTAAAATGTGGGAAAGAATTATCTTTATGATTTCCTGACATAATAAATTGAAAATTATTTGGTTGACACAATAACAAAATTGTTGGTCAGAAGCCAGGAAAATTTCTCTTGCAGATTTCTTTCTCAGGAACAAAATAGTTTTCAGATACCTGAATAAGGGGCTTCTCTGGTGGCTCAGTGGTAAAGAGTCTGCCTGCCAGTGAAGGAGACACAGGTTCGATTGCTGGTCTGGGAAGATCCCACATGGCAGTAGAGCAACTAAGCCCATGCATCACAGCCATGGAACCCGGGAGCCACAAGTACTGAGTTAATGTGCGGCACCTACTGAAGCCCGAGCGCTGCACAACAGGAGAAGCCGCCACAAAGAGAAGCCCGAGACGTACCACAGCTAGAGGCAGCTCCCACACTTCGCAGCTAGAAAAAAGTCCATGCAGCATCAAAGACCCAGCATAGCCAAAAATAAACAAATAAATAAAATTATTTTTAAAAATGCCTGAATAAGATTTTACTTTCACACCATTCATGGGGAGATTTAGTGCTTTCTTGCATTATACAAAATGAAGATGCACCTAATGTACTGTATATAGCTAATAAAAGATATCATCTATTTAATATTTTATTTCAAATTAACATGACTTTCCTGGTGGTAAAGAATCAGTCTGCCAGTGCAGGAGACGCAGGTTCGATCCCTGGGTCAAGAAGATCCCCTGGAGGAGGAAATGGCAACCCACTCCAGTATTCTTGCCTGGAGAATTGTATGGACAGAGGAGCCTGGCAGGCTACAGTCCATGGGATCGCAAAGAGTTGGACGTGACTGATCGACTCACTTGCACACTTTCACTTTCAAGTTAACAGAAACATTGCTACAATTGTTTTGAAACTAACATCTAACATAGATTGCTCAGGTTTGATGTTCTAGATAAGAAAATACCGTGTGTTATCTTTTCCAGAGGATGATTGTATTGTCATATCAAATACTCAAATAGCAGTCATGGCCTTGATTCTTAGGCATCTTTATTAAAAATGGAAGTCTTCCTAAACTTGGACATGTGTTTAATGAATATAGCACGTTTAGTCCATATAAACTCTTAAGTAAGATTGTTCTAGTACTCATTTATTCATTCATTCTATAAATATTATGGAATACTATAGATATACTATAGAATACTATTCATTCTATATTGTACTTTCCAGGGTAAGGTATCTTACTCACCAAGTAAGGCATCTTCACATGTTATTCCAGACATGCCAAAATAGCACAGTTATTTTTCCCTAGCCAGTAATCTGATTTTACTCATTAATACACATCCCATCAAAAGATAAACTCTGAGAGATTAGGGAGGAGGGAAAGTATTTTAGTGATTTAAGTTGTCTTAAAGCTTGACTGTCCTTGACATTAGGGCCAATGCTTATTTTCATGACTATAAAAACATACAGTGTCCTTAATCAATTTGTAGAAACACAAACTACAGAAATGTTTGGCTTTCCAAGCATCTTGTTATATAAATAGTGTGATAATTTGGAAACTCCTGAACAAGATTATAATATATTTCATTACATAAATCTTACTGAGTGACCAGCATGTTTAGAAAGCTAGGAAAGCCAGTTTTATATGGTACCAACTTCATTTCAACTGGATTTACAGTGAATAGATAAGTTATTTAAATTTCCATTAACAAAGGTCAGTTTCATAGTAAATTCTCCCAACTAGAGGCAACCCCTTCCTCTCTTAGCCACTTCAGATTAAGTAATCTCATGGACTCCTATTTGGTTATTTCCCTGTCACTAAACTCTTGTGTGAGGAAGCATCCCTGAGTGGGTTTGGATTTCTGTTTACCCTATTTTGGGCTTCAGAACCTGCTTGCCAATGCAAGAGCCACAGGAGACGCGGGTTCGATTCCTGGGTCGGGAAGATCCCCTGACGGAGGCCATGGTAACTCACTGTAGTATTCTTGCCTGGAGAATCCCATGGACAGAGGAGCCTGGCAGGCTACAACCCGTGGGATCACAAAGAGTCAGACACAGCTGAGGTGAATTAGCAAGTCTGCATATTACCCTGTTTCCTCCATTCATTCATTAGCTCCTTAAGGGTCATTCTCTATTGCAGTGGTTTTGAACTGTTTCTTGTGTCCTGATTATTACACCAAAGACCTGAATCCTACTGTGATAGAAATAAATTCATGTTTTCTGAATGCTTCCTGTAATTATACTTCTCATGTACTGTATTATTTTAATGACAAAAAAATGTGATACTATGGTAGGGTATACATTTTATTTCATAAGAATGGTGGCTAACATTTATTTAGCACTTTTTACCTGCCAACCAATGTCCTAAGTGCTTTACATCTGTGACCCATTTAACCCTCTCAATGATTCAATGTGTTGGGTACTATTACGGACCTTACTTTTATTGATTAGGTGCCTGAGGCACAGAGTTTGAATAGTCTGGCCCAGAGTCACCTGACCAGTATGTCGGGTGACCTGGCCCAGAGTGCCAGGATTAACACCCAGGCAATCTGGCTCCCGCACCCATGCTGTTAGGGGACGGTGCTGTACAGTGAAATATAAAACCAGCATTTCATTAGTAATTTATAAATAATTTGGAGTATGAACTTTACCATTACAGAAATGAAATGAAGACAAATAAAATTTGCAGAAGTAATATCAGCAAATAAAATAGGCAGGAAATGGTGCATTGTGCTCTCAAGTAGACATGGGAATTAAGGAATAGTGAATATCCAGAGATTCTAATGAAAACCTGTGTCTTGCCTAGAACACTTTTCCTTCCCGACTGCATACCCCTGACAGGGAATTAATGTGGTAGTAAACATTCTGTATGAATCCCTAATACAACTCCTGTACATAACTCCAAGCAGAGTGAGCCCTGGGTGAATATTGGTATATGATTGGAAAATTCACTAATATATTCAACAAGTTTTTTTTTTAAAAGATTTGTGTGTGTCTGTGTGTATCATTTCTTTTTTTTTAAGTCTTTGTTGAATTTGTTACAATATTGCTTCTGTTTTGTGTTTTGGTTTTTTGACCCTGAAGCATGTGGGATCTTAGCTCCCCAGCTAGGTATTGAACCTGAGTCCCCTGCATTGGAAGGTGAAGTCTTAACCACTGGACCACCAAGGAAGTCCCAATTCAACACTGTTTATTCAGAATCTACTCCTAAAAGCTCATGTATCTATAGGTGAGGCAAATATATGAGCAAATAATTGCAGTAGAAAAATGAATTTATTTGGGGATACCATGATGAAGAGAAGTAATGGGGAAAGGATATTAGGGAGAAAAAGATATCCCTAAAGAGGAAATGTTTGATTTGGGTGAGTGGACTCTGCAGGCAGACAAGGAATAGGGATGGTCATTCCAAGTAATGGGAGTAGCATGTGTAAAAACTTGTGGATATGAAATAAGATAATGTATTCAAGGAACTGCATGTCCCTTAGTATTATGGGAATGTACAGTGCTGAAGGAAGGGGACTGAGGATGAAGCTGGAGGGATAGGCAAGGACTGGAAGAATATAAAGGAATTGGAGAGAATGAGGGGTCAGTGAATACTTGTAAACAGGAGAGTGACATGATTAATACCCCAAAAAATTGAACCTCAACTTCTTCCAGTTGATTATTATAAATAAACAATGTATCAAAAAGTAATCAACCAGGGGACTTCGCTGGTGGTCCAGTGGCTGAGACTCCATACTCCCAACACAGGGGGCCCAGGTTCTATCCTTGGTCAGGGAACTAGATCCCTCATGCCCTGCCTAAGACCCAGTACAATCAAATAAATAAATACTTTTTAAAAAAAGTGATCAACCATAGGAGATTTATGTATATATAAAGTTGGCACCATAGTTGGCATATATTATTTATGCCTGCCCAGCATCCATTCTTTCTGTCATTCTTTGTAACAGGAGTTAAATTTTCCTTTCAGGTATTAACCCTTCTAATACCTACCATCTCCTGCAAGTATCAGACAAGTTATTCTACCCTCCTTAGCTGAAAAGGGATCTAAGTAAGTTTCATCCAGCTCTTCCTGGAATTTAAATTTTGTGAGGAGTGACTCAGGATGGGAAAAAATTGTAGCTGATGAACTTGGTGTCAGCACCCTGAAGGAAGCCCATACTTCCTGTTACTCAGGTCATCAAAATTACTTCAATCTTCCCCTTCTGAAGCTAGATCTTCCCAAATTGCTTTTGGTTCCTTGAACTTCCCTCTGTGCATGTGTGCATGCTAAGTCGGTTCAGTCATGTCAGACTGTTTGTGACCCTATGAACTGTGGCCTGCCAGATTCCTCTGTCCATGGGATTCTCCGGGCAAGAATACTGGAGTGCGTTGCCATGCCCTCCTCCAGATCTTCCCAACCTAAAATTGAACCCACATCCCTCATTCTCCTGCGTTGGCAGGCAGGTTCTTTACCACTAGCACCATCTGGAAAACCTGAACTTCCCTATAACCTTCCAATAAATTCCACTTTTAAGGCAATACATTCTTTTCTTGCTCAAACCAGGTGCAATATGCTGCCAAGCTAAAAACCTTAATTTATACATCACCCGTGGGAATCATCTTCTTTACCTTTACCTGTGGACTTTAGCTGAACATTTTGTACTTAGGTGGTTGTGCTCTCCCAGCCAAGACACAGCAGGCAGCCATTTCTCTCTGGGTCTCACTGCTGCACTAGTATTCTGGTAGGGCATGGGCTCAGGTCTACTTTGCTCTCAGAATCTGCAAGCCTCCCCCTCTCTCTCTTCTCCCCTCAGCCGCCAACCTAGATCAGAGGGAGTCTATTTATGACAGTCTTCTTCCCTTTTTATTTTTAGCCAAGACACTTTTTCGATGTTCAGCAAGAAACGTACGTCCCCTTCACAAAACCACTGTGTTCTCTTAAGATCCTGGAAGAATGATGAAAATGATTTGCTGCCATCTTCTACTTTCTGTCTTGTCCCAAAACTACTTGGAGGCAATAAATGTATCATTTCTATGTGCCTGGATTGGGAAGCATGTTGAAGGTGGAAGAAAAATAAAAAGACACAAAGGAGGAAAAGAAAGGCAATTAACACTTCAAAATATTCCAGTAGCTTAATAATAAAAATAATGGTGTGTATGCTGTCGCTTCAGTTGTGTCCAACTCTTTGCGACACTATGGACTGTAGCCCACCAGGCTCTGTCCATGAGATTCTCCAAGCAAGAATACTGGAGTGAGTTGCCATGCCCTCCTCCAGGGGATCTTCCAAACCCAGGATCGAACCCATGTCTCATGTCTCCTGCATTAGCAGGTGGGTTCTTTACTAGTAGCCGTACCTGGGGTAGCCCTACCTGGGAAACCTCTGGTGGTTACCTTTCAAGATATCTTCATTAGCATTCTTTATTTTTTCTGTTTGTGTATTTTGTTTCATTTTATACTTTACTTGTGGATGGAGGGTGTACATTTATTATTAGATGTATCGGGTTGTTTTCCTGGGTACATAGTGGCCCTTTTAATTCCCTGTAATGCCAGCAATGATTATGCCTATTTCACAAGATGAACAATTTTCATGCATTTTGAAATGCGAAATCATTTGAAACAACTCTGGAAAGCCACACTTCTTGGCTTTCCAAGAATGTATGGACAACAACCCATCCATCTTAAACACTGGATTTTGGGTCACTGGCGAGATGTTGTTCTTAGTCATCTCTTTCATGCACACCTTCTGGCATTCAATGCTTCCTGTTATGCTTTTATGTAATATCAAATCCAGATGGTGGAATATATGGAGGTGCGGCAAATGACTGTGCATGTTTGAACATGTTTCGTGATTGGACTTTATAATGGTGGACTTTCTTTCCTAAGTCTTTATTTCTGCCATGTTCTGTGATCATTTTTACCAGGTTATATAGACATCCTTATAGAACTAGGGCTTAAGGGAGGTAAATGTTTCAGTCTCCAATTCTGGTCACACTCTTATTCTCTCCTCTCATATCATCCCTTTCTTAACCCCAGAGCCTCGGAGCTTTGCAGTATGGAGAAGATGGAGACAAAGAAAAAGGAAAAGGCCCCAAAGGGAGAAAAAGCCATTAAAGGAAACTGGAGAAAAGAATGAGAACTTGAAAGAGAAGAAGAAGAGAACCAATACTCAAAATATTTTGAAAGTTTTAAAAAGCAAAATATTAGAATTAGTTAACAACCCTTTTTACAAGTGTTGCTTATGCTTCCTCTTCTCATTTTACATCTGCTTCCTGCCCCCGCTCCCACCACATCTATCTCCCCCTCCCCAAGTCTTTTTGATACCAGACACTTCACAAAAATAATACTGGTTTTGTACATGTTCTTTCAATATATGTATTTTATCTATTGCTCATCATTACTTGGGTTCCTCTAATTAAATAAGAACTGCTTCTAACTGCTTTATCATTACTGGTGACGAAGTTGTCCTTCTTGTGAGGGACTGCCTGAGAGGATGACCCAGGTAGCAAATTAGGATTTGAACCTACCTCTTAATTCTCTTCTCAGGATGGAAGCATCTTGTACTCTGGACCTCATCAAGTTGTTTTATATTCTTGTTCATATTTTGGGGTTTTTTTAAAGATTTTTTTTAACCTGCATATCCTTGGTATTATTTGAAAACTGTTGTTTGACTTCAGCTTTTTTCTTGGATATGAATATAGGCAATAGTAATATTTATGGCACCTTGTACAAAAATGAGGGCAAATAAAACATAATTCATTCCTTTTATTATAGGTTTGCCATCTAAGGAGAAACTACCCTGAGATGAAGGTAGCATCATTTTTGGTAGCAAATATTATGTGCTTTGGTATTTTTTTTTAACTTTACCTGATGTAATAATAAACTTCTTTCATTTGGTGAGCTTAGGAGGATAGAATGAGAGATAGCCAGTGATGGCCTTTCTTTGGAAATTTGTTTTAATAATTACCTAGGCTTTGTTGTCTATGTTGCCCTGTTAACATTCCTTGATGCTAGAAGTGATTTCTGTCATAAGCTTTATCCTCATAACTTTACTTCCCAGAGGCAAAGGACATGCTCTGTGCCTGACTACATTATGAAACACTTGACTTTGTCTGACCCATCCCTCCACTAGCTGCACCACCCAGGACACTATGAAAATTAAGATGCCACTGACTGGAGGTCAGCAGTAATCCACTGGTTCAGATGAACTTAACCAACATGGAACCCCAAAGTCCAGGCTGTGGAAGGTCATCTCTGCACTTCCTTGAAGTAAGTTTTCAACCAGGTTGTTACTTATCTTAGTGCTGGTCTTTGAGATTCACTGGATTTTAAAAAAATTGATGCTTGTAGAAGCATGTAGGACTTCACTGGATGAGAGTGATCATTACCAGGTTCTATTTTCTTTTCTGTTTATAAGGACCTCTTTTTTCCTTGGTTGCTATTTTATGCTCAGTGTCTTGGGAGAAATACTTCTTAGAAATTGTTTCTATTTTATTTTATAGCAGTCTAGCCAAACCTAAAGAGAGAGTTGAACAGGAATGAGATGAAATTCAAAGATCAATTTATAAAATATATATGTATATATTTTTTAATCTTAGGTTTTATATAGCTCACAGTCTATTTCTATACTGGGCTTCCTAGGTGATGGAGTGGCAAAGAGTCTGCCTGCCAATGCAGGAGACGAGGGTTTGATCCCTGGGTCTGGAAGATCCCCTGGAGGAGGAAATGGCAACCCACTCCAGTATTCTTGCATGAGAAATCCCATGAACAGAGGAGCCTGGTGGGGTACAGTTCATGGGGTTTCAAAGAGTCAAACATGACTGAGCAACTGAGCACATCTTTATGCTCTAATTCACCTAATTCTCATAGGCTACCCCCAGTATTATTTATCACTCATTGATTCAACAAACATCTAGGGAGAGATTTTGAACAGAATATAAGTTCCATGACAGGAATTTAATTTATTCACTGCTATATCCATAGCACCCAAAATAGTGCCTGGCACATCAGAGACACTCATAAATATTTGTTGATGAATGAATAAATAAATGAATATTAGTACAACTTTTTTAAAAAAATTCGTTTTAGAGTAAGAGATTTACTAAGTATATTGGATCTGGGGTTGTAAATGGCATAAAGCCCATCATTAAGAAAAGCACCCCTTAGAAGACTTGAAGCACACAAGTGTCAGAGGAGATATGTTCCTTTATGTTCAGAGTGGGCAGTTATTTTATTTTCCAGATTGCTTTTACCTCAAAAGGGAGAAGCAGTTAATTTCATTTTTTCATTTTCACTCTTGTCTAGAAGGTAAAAAGATTTTGATCTATAAAAACAATGAATTAGCTTTATAAGTCTTTTCTGTGTTCATTTAGTGCCTATCTCTGCGGAATTCCAGGGTGTCCACCAGATGGTTGTATTAAGCTTTACAGCTCACCACAGAGATTGTGAGCAGAGCCAGCCCCTGGTGCAGACAGCATGTACTTCTGCACACAGCTTCTTCACCAGTGCCAGCTGACTCTCACCAGAGTTTCCATTTTTGAGTTTTCTATTTACAACAGTATTTCTGTATCCTTCTAAAGGTCAGCAGTAAAGAAAAAGAGAATCGAAGATGGGGACCTGGGATGTTGCTAGAGGGCTTGGCTGGCACCCTCTATCACCCAGTTTCTTTCCTGTATGCCTAGTTCAGAACATTGTCTTTTTTTTTTTTCCCCCCCTTTGCTTTTCTAGCAGCAAAGTCAAAGTGGGAACCAACTGCAGATTTTGTTGTGGGCACTCCCAGGTAGAAAGGTACCATCTCTTTCCTTTTGTAGTCACAGGAGCTGAGACTTCAGAGCAGGTTTTCTAAGGGTACGCTGTGTCTGCTGTGGTGAGACCAGAGATTCTGTCTGAAGACTTTGCTATTATACTGTGCTATAAAAAGCATATAACACAGTTTTTTTAATGTCTCAAGTGAAGTGTTATGAGATTTCATAAGAACCTTAAGTCCTACACATAAATCTCTCTCCAGTCAGTGAGGCCTTGTATTTTTTGTTTGTTGTTTGTTTTTTTCCCTGTGACTCACTCTGAGTTCATCCAAGGTGAGTATTTTTTTTTTTTTTTTTTGGTCATGTTACGTGTGGGATCTTCATTCCCTGGCCAGGGATCAAACCCATGTCCCCTGCTTTGAAAGCATGGTGTGTTAACCACTGAACTACCAGGGAAGTCCTAAGGCGAATATCCTTTCTAAACCAGCTGGTTAGAAAAGACACAGTGGTGTGTTGGGAAAAGCCCAAAATTGTGAATCAGTAGCTCAGTTCTAGAGTGGACTGTATTGCTGACCAGCTGAGTCAAGACCCTGTGCCTCATTTTTTTTGTTGTTTATAAACTGAAGGAATTGCACAAAATAAACTGTAGCAGTACTTGCAGCTTTAGTATTCTTTGGCCTCTCCTCTCCACCTTTTTGAATAATGGAATGTAAAACATTGGACAGAACTGTAGCATCAGTTCAGTCAAAGTGAAGACTGAGCTAAATAAAATCTAAACAACCTACCAAGTCTGTAGAGGAGGGAACTAGGTAAGCACAGAAAAGTCAAGTTACTTGCCTAAGTCAACAACTATTTAAAAGCAGAAATGTGACATTTTTTATCAATCATGAATTTATTTTCTCAGAAAAATTTCCCCTTGTGATGGTGGTGGTGGTGGTGGTCATGGTGGTGGCTGTGAAAGAAACAGAAGTTTTCATGAAAAGTGGAACTTCTAATCCTGCTGAGATGGCACTGCCCATTTTGATATTCCCTGTATAGTTCTTGCCAAAATACTGGTGGTTGTTGTGCAGAAGGATATGTTCATTGCTTTAACTCCTGGAGAAAAAGACTACCCATTCCTTAAGAAATTAGTACCTTTAATTTCTTTTTCTTCTGACCACTTTTAAAATCATGCTTATTGTTCAAATAGTAAAGGAGGATAGAAAAATCTGTTCAGACTGTCAAGAAGTAGGAGTTCCAGTCTACCCTCTGCCTAGGCTTTTGGAAAATCTGATGTATGAGTAGCATAAACTAATGTGAAAATAGTGACACTCTGCTCTACACACTGTTTCCTGCTCTGGAAGGAGTGCTATCTAAGTATGAACTCATCACGCTGCCAGAAGCTAGCTCTTCTTGACTTCTCTCTTTGAACGCTGTCCCTATTCTCCATGTTACTCACACTTCAAACTTGAGTCATCTTTAACTCTCTCCTTTTCTCTAATACATTGCAACAGTCGCTGAACTCCATGGATTCCTTTTTTGCAATATGTCTTACATCAGTTTTGTTTTCTTCATTTCTATTTTTCATGTATGTCACATAAAGTCATGTTTTGTGAGCAGTTTAGAACACAGGTTTGGAGTCAGGTAAAACTGGTTTGAGTCCTAACCCTGATACTTACTACCTATGTGTCATTGCTTAGTCTCTCTGACTCTTAATTATCCTATCTGTAAAATGGGAATCATAATTTTATTGGCTCCAAAGATTTTTTATGAAAATTAAATGACAGAATATGTGTAAAATATTCAATAGAGTACCTGGTACATAGGTATTCAACACATTTTGTTGTTGGTCAGTCGCCAAGTCATGTCTGTCTCTTTGTAACTCCAATGACTTCAGCATGCCAGGCTTCCCTGTCCTTCAGTATCTCTCAGAATGTGCTCAAACTCATGTCCATTGAGTTGGTGATGCCATCCAACCATCTCATCCTCTGTCGCTCCGTTCTCCTCTTGCCCTCAGTCTTTCCCAGCATCAGGGTCTTTTCTAATGAATTGGCTGTTCGCATCAAATGGCCAAAGTATTGGAGCTTCAGCTTCAGCATCCATCCTTCCAGTGAATATTTGGGATTGACTTCCTTCAGGACTGACTGGTTTGATCTCCTTGCTGTCCAAGGGACTCTCAAGGTCTTCTCCAGCATCACAATTCGAAAGCATCAATTCTTCAGTGTTCAACCTTTTTTATGGTCCAGCTCTCACATCCATACATGATTATTGGAAAAACCATACTTTGACTATACGGACCTTTGTTGGCAAAGTAATGTCTGTGCTTTTTAATGTGCTGTCTAGGTTTGTCATTGCTTTTCTTTCAAGAAGCAAGCGTCTCTTAATTTCTTAGCTGCAGTCAACATCTGCAGTGATTTTGGAGCCTGAGAAAATAAAGTCTGTCACTGTTTCCATTGTTTTCCCATCTGCTATTATGAAGTTTATATTATTTATATTTTAAATTAATGACATAATAAGTTAATATGAATTTTTGATAAATAAAAACCTATGCTATTTTCTTATATTCACTATTTTATAAACATGCTCTGTATTCATTTCTTTGGGCTTGTGGTTCCTTCCACCTAGAATGCAGGGTGGTGTAATGGAAAGAGTACTTGTAGCCCAAGGAGAGTAATAGGTTTTATATACTTAGGTGTCAGCTTTGACCTAGTAGTAGTTACATGGATTACTTTGAAAATACTCTGGGGCTTTGTATGGTTTCAGTGAGAAGTCATCTAATTTTTCTCCCATGGGCCTTAGAGGGAGAAGTGGAGACATATCTTCATATTTTTGCCACAATAAAGAAGAATTCATTTCTAAGAATCACAGTGCTTTCATTACAAAAATACACATTTTTGGGTGAAAGAAATTTTCTTAATACTGAGGCTACAGAAAAGAATTTTCTGACTGTTCAATTTATTGCATTTTATAGCATTCTTCTGATTGCTTTATAAACTAGAATTCATTTATTTCTCATTTATATATAGCATGTTAATACAGTGTTTTCTGAGGTAGATAGTATTACTGTCCTCATCTCCTTTTTACAGATGAGGAAGCAAAGGCATAGGGAAGTCAAGTAACTTGCTTGAGGTCACGTGGTTAATAAATGGAAAGGCTGGATTTGAAAAGTGGTCAATCTAGTTCCAAAGTCTATGCTTTTGTCCATTATACTAAATATAACTCTTGATCCTTGGGCTACTTTTTAAGTAAATCTATTTTAATTAAAAATAGGGTAACAATGCAATTTGAATAAATTTAATTCTATACTTTCAGACAATTCTGTGTATGTGTGCTCAGTCATGTCTGACTCTTTGTGACCCCATGGACTGTAGCCTGCCAGGCTTCTCTGTCCATGGAATTTTCCAGGCAAGAATACTGGAGTGGGTTGTCATTTCCTTCCCTAGGGGTTCTTTCCGACCCAGGGATCAAACCTGTGTCTCTTGTGTCTCCTGACTTGTCAGGCGGATTCTTTACCACTAGTGCTATCTGGGAAGCCTGACAATTCTATGAAGGCCCAAATCACTTTTCAAATATATATCTCTCTGCAGATTGGCTTGATTCAATAATAAAATTAAGAGTATATTGAACAATGGAACATACCACTGCTTACAGAACCCTAGGGCTGCACAGGTGTTTTTCTGGGATCTGCAGGTTGCTAAGTGATGAGTATGAAGGTGGCTCTGAGCCTCCGTTCTCATTTCAGCCAGGGCAGCCTTGTTTTATCTGTTTAAAAACTGGGATCCTAAGTAAGATTTTTTGAAGAAAGAGCTTTGGGTTTTAAAAAGTGAAAAAAATCACTAATCAAGAGAAATAAATGGATAGCATATTTGGGGGCAACTGCCCCAGTTTCCTTATCTTTATTGTTAGTCAAGAACACAAGTTTAAACTCTCTTCACTCATACATAATAGAAAAAAATCGTATCTGGCCTCAATGGATTTTATAGTATTTTGAATGTTCAACTTTTAAAAAATCCTACTTTTTATCCTGAGATTGGAAGTGTTTCCTGTAATTTACTTTTCATTAAGTTAAAACACATATCAAATGTCAAACAATAATCAGTATCAAGGCTGCAAAGAACAAAGAACTTTATTCGGGGTCTTAAGATTTGCAGTTCAGGAGACAGATTTGGTAAAACAAGAGTGTTCCTGGAAGAAGAGTCAGGGGCTTATAAGGGAAAAGCCACAAAATTGTTAAAATTGTCTGGCAGGAATTATGATTAACTCTGTGGATGTGAGAGTTGGATTGTGAAGAAGGCTGAGCGCCGAAGAATTGATGCTTTTGAACTATGGTGTTGGAGAAGACTCTTGAGAGTCCCTTGGACTGCAAGGAGATCCAACCAGTCCATCCTAAAGGAGATCAGTCCTGGGTGTTCTTTGGAAGGACTGATGTTGAAGCTGAAACTCCAATACTTTGGCCACTTCATGGGAAGAGTTGACTCATTGGAAAAGACCCTGATGCTGGGAAGGATTGAGGGCAGGAGGAGAAGGGGACGACAGAGGATGAGATGGCTGGATGGCATCACTGACTCGATGGGCATGAGTCTGAGTAAACTCTGGGAGTTGGTGATGGACAGGGAGGCCTGGCGTGCTGCGATTCATGGGGTCGCCAAGAGTTGGACACTACTGAGCAGTTGAACTGACTGACTGACTGATGACACAAGAAAGGAAGTATTTATCCTTAAAAGATAAGTTGTCATGAGTTATTTTAGGGTAAGGGTCAAATGAATATTTTGAGTTTCTGGATCATTGGGAAGATGTTCTGGATGCCTATGTTAAGACAATAAGTGATTGAAGTTCAGATTTCATCTGGGCTGTGTGTGCATGCGTGCTAAGTCACTTCAATCGTGTCTGACTCAGCACTCTATGGACTGTAGCCTGCCAGGCTCCTCTGTCCATGGGATTCTCCAGGCAAAAATACTGGAGTGGGTTGCTATACCCTTCTCCAGGGGATCTTCCCGACAACAATCAAACCTGTGTCTCCTGCAACTCCTGCATTGCAGGATGATTCTTTACTGCTGAGCCACTGGGGAAGCCCCATCTGGGCTGACACATACGTCACTCACTCTTCCTTCATGGCCTCCCACCTCTATTTTAGACAGCTCTGTTGGCAATACCGATGACATTTTGGTTTTCCTGTTACACAATGGTGGTTTGGAAGGGAGGGGGAACTGAAAAAATAGATAAGCAACAACTTGAGGAATGCTACTTGAATCTACTTCTTAGAACACAATGAAGACCCTAAACATGCCCTGTTATTCTCTAGGACCCACTTGGGAAAATGCAGGTTATTGAGTCACCCTGAGTTCTGGATTAAGACTTTTAGAAGTGTGCTTCCAAAATATCATGTGTCTTAAAGAAAGGTACAGTTCTACCAGCAACCAGTTTTCTGGATTAAGACTTTTAGAAGTGTGCTTCCAAAATATCATCTGTCTTAAAGAAAGGTACAGTTCTACCAGCAACCAGTTTTTCCCTATTATAGGAAGCAGGATTCTGGTACTAATGATTTGAAAGTTGGAGTGAATAGTTTATTTGGCCTGGGGATGCACTGCATTCCTAACCTAATTTCCCTTCCTAATTATGATTTGCTTTAGGTGAGTGGCATTTAAAATGACTATCCCTTGAGAGGCACTCATCAGAGGGGGACAGGTTGTCAGTTTGAGAGAATGCTGATAGCATGAGAAATTCAGCCTGGTATTAACATTCCTTGTGGAAAATCTACCAAATAGTAACCCATGTAGGGAATAATTGAGAGTTGACTTTACAAGCGAAACTCATGACTCTAGTTGACTTGTTATTTAATTCAGCTGTAACTCTAATCTCCATGGCATACCTAGTCAGTGCCCTTATCTCTAGGAGTGAGTTAGTAAGACGCTGATAAGAGCAGGAGAAGGGAAATCCTCAGGCCTCACCACTGGCACAGACCACAAAGCCCTGGATGCCTGCAGGCTTAATGTAAATGAAGGAAGATTTCAATTCCTCCTGCAACAAGTTACAGAATTCTAAAGCTATAGAATTTAAATGGTTACCTTTTTCATTTAAGTTACCTTTTAAAAAACATTCTGGGGCTTCCCTGGTGGCTCAGTGGTAAAGAATCCCTCTGCCAATGCAGGAGACACGGGTTCCATCCCCGATCTGGGTGGATCCCACATGCACAAGAGCAGCTAAGGCGGTGAATCACATCTACTGAGTCTGTGCTCTAGAGCCAGGAGTGGCAACTACTGTGGCCCATGAGCCCTGGAGCCCATGCTCCACAAGAGAAGCCACCACAATGAGAAGCCTGCGAATCACAACTAGAGAGTAGCCCCTGCTCGCTGCAACTAGAGAAAAGGCAGCACAGCAAAAGACCCAGCACAGCCAAATACAAATAAATAATAAAAATAAAATTGATAAGCAACAAGGATTTATTGTATAACCCAGATGGTCAATACAGAAATCAGGTTGATTATATTCTTTGTAGCCAAAGATGGAGAAGCTCTATGCAGTCAGCAAAAACAAGACCGGGAGCTGACTGTGGCTCAGATCATGAACTCCTTATTGTCAAATTCAGACTTAAATTGAAGAAAAGTAGGGAAAGCCACTAGACCATTCAGTTCAGTTCAGTTCATTCAGTCACTCAGCCCTCTCCAACTCTTTGCGACCCCATGAACTGCAGCACGCCAGGCCTCCCTGTCCATGACCAACTCCCGGAACCTACCCAAACTCATGTCCATTGAGTCAGTGATGCCATCCAACCATCTCATCCTCTGTCATCCCCTTCTCCTCCTGCCCTCAATCTTTCCCAGCATCACGGTCTTTTCCAACGAGTCAGCTCTTCGAATCAGCAGGCCAAACTACTGGATTTTCAGCTTCAACATCAGTCCTTCCAATGAACACCCAGGGCTGATCTCCTTTAGGATGGACTGGTTGGATCTCCTTGCAGTCCAAGGGACTCTCAAGAGTCTTCTCCAACACCACAGTTCAAAAGCATCAATTCTTAGGTGCTTACGTTTCTTTATAGTCCAACTCTCACATTCATACCTGACTACTGGAAAAATCATAACTTTGACTAGATGGATCTTTGTTGGCAAAGTAATGTCTCTGCTTTTTAATATGCTGTCTAGGTTGGTCATAACATTCCTTCCAAGGAGTAAGTGTCCTTTAATTTCATGGCTGCAATCACCATCTGCAGTGATTATGGAGCCCCAAAAAATAAAGTCTGCAACTGTTTCCACTGTTTCCCTATCTATTTGCCATGAAGTGATGGAACCAGGTGCCCTTAGTTTTCTGAATGTTGAGCTTTAAGCCAACTTTTTCACTCTCCTCTTTCACTTTCATCAAGAGGTTTTTTAGTTCTTCTTCACTTTTCTGCCATAAGGGTGGTGTCATCTGCATGTCTGAGGTTATTGATATTTCTCCTGGCAATCTTGATTCCAGCGTGTGCTTCTTCCAGCCCAGCATTTCTCATAATGTACTCTGCATATAAGTTAAATTGTCAGGGTGACAATATACAGTCTTGACATACTCCTTTTCCTATTTGGAAGCAGTCTGTTGTTCCATGTCCACTTCTAACTGTTGCTTCCTGACCTGCATACAGGTTTCTCAAGAGGCAGGTCAGGTGGTCTCGTATTCCTATGAACTGTACAAAAAATTATCTTCACAACCGAGATTATCACGATGGTATGATCACTCACCTAGAGCCAGACACCCTGAATGTGAAGTCAAGTGGGCGTTAGGAAGTATCACTATGAACAAAGCTAGTGGAGGTGATGGAATTCCAGTTGAGCTATTTCAAACCCTAAAAGATGATGCTGTGAAAGTGCTGCACTCAATATGCCAGCAAATTTGGAAAACTCAGCAGTGGACACAGGACTGGAAAAGGTCAGTTTTCATTCCAATCCCAAAGAAAGGCAATGCCAAAGAATGCTCAAACTACCTCACAATTGCACTCATCTCATACGCTAGTAAAGTAATGCTCAAAATTCTCCAAGCCAGGCTTCAGCAATACGTGAACTATGAACTTCTGGATGTTCAAGCTGGATTTAGAAAAGACAGAGGAACCAGAGATCAAATTGCCGACATCTGCTAGATCATCAAAAAAACAAGAGAGTTCCAGAAAAATGTCTATTTCTGCTTTGTTGACTATGCCAAGGCCTTTGACTGTGTGGATCACAATAAACTGTGGAAAATTCTGAAAGAGACCATTCAGGTATGACCTAAATAAGATCCCTTATGATTATACAGTGGAAGTGACAAATAGCTTCAAGGGATTAGATCTGATAGACAGAGTGCCTGAAGAACTATGGACAGAGGTTCCGCACATTGTATAGGAGGCAGTAATTAAGACCATCCCCAAGAAAAATAAGTGCAAAAAGGCAAAATGGTTGTCTGAGGAGGCCTTACAAATAGCTGTGAAAAGAAGAGAAGCTAAAGGCAAAGGAGAAAAGGAAAGATATACCCATTTGAATGCAGAGTTCCAAAGAATAGCAAGGAGAGATAAGAAAGCCTTCCTCAGTGATCAGTGCAAAGAAATAGAGGAAAGCAATAGAATGGGAAAGACTAGAGATCTCTTCAAGAAAAATAGAGCTATCAAGGGAACATGTCATGCAAAGATGGGCACAATAAAGGACAGAGATGGTATGGATCCAACAGAAGCAGAAGATATTAAGAAGAGGTGGCAAGAATACACAGAAGAACTATACAAAAAGATCTTCACAACCCAGATACTCATGATGATATGACCACTCATCTAGAGCCCAACATCCTGGAACAGGAATTCAAGTGGGCTTTAGGAAGCATCACTATGAGCAAAGCTAGTGGATGTGATGGAATTCCAGTTGAGCTCTTTCAAATCCTAAAAGATGATCCTGTGAAAGTGCTGCACTCAATATGCCAGCAAATCTGAAAAACTCATCAGTGGCTACAGGACTGGAAAAGGTCAGTTTCCATTCCAATCCCTAAGAAAGGCAATGCCAAAGAATGCTCAAACTACCCCACAATTGCACCCATCTCACAAGTTAGCAAAGTAATGCTCAAAATTCTCCAAGCCAGGCTTCAGCAATACGTGAACCGTGAACTTCCAGATGTTCAAGCTGGTCTTAGAAAAGGCAGAGGAACCAGAGATCAAATTGCCAACATCTGTTGGATCATTGAAAAAGCAAGAGAGTTCCAGAAAAACATCTACTTCTGTTTCATTGACTACACTAAAGCCTTGGACTGTGTGGATCACAACAAAGTATGGAAAATTCTTAAAGAGATGGGAGTACCAGAGCAAGTCTGTGTGCAGGTCAAGAAGCAATATTAAGACCTGACATGGAACAACAGACTGATTCCAAATTGGGAAAGGAGTACGTCAAGGCTGTATATTGTCATCCTGCTTATTTAACTTACATGCAGAGTACATCATGAGAAATGTCAGACTGGATGAAGCACAAGCTGGAATCAAGATTGCCAGGAGAAATATTAATAACCTCAGATCTTCAGATGACACCATTCTTATGGCAGAAAGAGAGGAATAACTCAAAAGCCTCTTGATGAAAGTGAAACGGGAGAGTGAAAAAGTTGGCTTAAAATGCAACATTCAGAAAACTAAGATCATGGCATCTAGTCCCATCACTTCATTCCAAACAGGTGGGGAAACAATGGAAACAGTGACAGATTTTATTTTCTTGGGCTCCAAAATCACTGGAGATGGTGATTGCAGCCATGAAATTAAAAGACAGTTACTCCTTGGAAGGAAAATTATGACCAACCTAGACAGCATATTAAAGAGTAGAGACATTACTTTGCCAACAAAGGTCTGTCTAGTTAAAGTTATGGTTTCCCAGTAGTCATGTATGGATGTGAAAGTTGGACTATAAAGAAAGCTGAGGGCAGAAGAATTGACACTTTTGAACTGTGGTGTTGGAGAAGATTCTTGAGAGTCCCTTGAACTGCAAGGAGATCCAACCAGTCCATCCTAAAGGAAATCAGTCCTGAATATTCACTGGAAGGACTGATGCTGAAACCAAAACTCCAATACTTTGTCACCTGGTGGGAAGAACTGACTCACCTGAAAAGAGCCTGATGCTAGGAAAGACTGAAGGCAGAAGGGGTTGACAGAGGATTAGATGCTTGGATGGCATCACTGACTCAATGGATATGAGTTTGAGTAAGCTCTGGGAGCTGGTGATGGATAAGGAAGCCTGGCGTGCTGCAGTCCATGGGGTCGCAAACAGTCAGACACGACTGAGTGACTGAACTGAGGAAACGTATGTATTGTATAACACAGGGAACTATGTTGTAATATTTAAAAAGCATTCTTGAAAGAAGGTCTTCCTATGGAAGGCAAAGTCCTGATCTGAAACAACATTGTATTTGAAAGAATATTCAAACAGAGTACTTTCCAGTAGAGTTTTATAAATGCATCTGCGTTGAGTTTCTTGCAACTTTAGTTCAAATGTAGTGAGTTTTGGAGAAATTGGACCAGTAGTCAAATGGAAAATTATGCTGACTCTTTCCATAGTAGTTTTGGGTATATGATGATGATTCACAGCCATGACTTTAGCTAATGATGTGGCATCTTTAGTCTTTCTGAGCAACAGTGCCTCCTTGTGTAATGAGAATGACCTTCTAACCCATTAATCTGTGTAATTTTAAATATATTTTTTCATTTGAATTTATTTATTTTTCTTTTTTTGGCTGCACCATTTGGAACCTGTGTCCCCTGTGTTGGCAGTATGTGGTCTTAACCACTGGACTGCCAGGGAAGCCCCTTGCTTGAATTTAGGCTCTTAAACAATCCCAACCAGATAGAAATATCTTTGTGCCCACATTTGATAATTTCCACTGATAAGGCCAACTGTATTGTTTTCAGGGACTGTGTGCCCATTTTGATATTATCTTGGTCTTTGATATTTTTTGCTCTTATTTCTAATCCCTCTCATTATCACTTTAAAGTGGTAGAAAGCAATAGAAAATTGAATGAAATACAAAACAGTATTTTTGCTACTTATTACATCATCTTGTGAAGTTTTTGTTGGAGGAAAGATAGAAAAGGTAAAATAATCCACTAATCAGAAATTCAATTATATATATATATTCTAACTTTATCAAAAACAGTTGATCCAAAGTAGTAAAGCCTGATGCATTTAAGTTACATATTTTCTCACCACTTCCTGTTTACTCTTGGTTCAGGAGATTGGTGCTATTTGGCTCCATGCAATTCATCCAACAAATATCTATGTGCATCTGTTGCTGCTGCTGCTGCTAAGTCGCTTCAGTCGTGTCTGACTCTGTGCAACCCCATAGATGGCAGCCCACCAGGCTCCTCTGTCCTTGGGATTCTCCAGGCAAGAACACTGGAGTGGGTTGCCATTTCCTTCTCCAATGCATGAAAGTGAAAAGTGAAAGTGAAGTCGCTCAGTTGTGCCCGACTCTCAGGGAACCCGTGGACTGTAGCCTACCGGGCTCCTCTGTCCATGGGATTTTCCAGGCAAGAGTACTGGAGTGGGTTGCCAGTTCCTTCTCCAGTGCATCTGTTAGATACACTCTGTTTCAGATGCTGGAGAACAAATCAGAGAAAAACCCTGCCCTTATGGAGCTTATCTTCTAGTGAGGAAACAGATAAGAGAGATACTAATAAAATATACAGTTAACCCTTGAACAACATGGGTTTGAACGGCATGGATCCACTCTTATTTGGATTTTTTCATTAGTAAATACCACTGTACTACAGGATTCATGGTTGGTTGAATCTGCAGATATAGAGGTTATATGTGTTACATATAGAGAAATATGTGTTACATACCGATTTTCGACTGCACAGAGGGTTGGCGTCCCAACCCCTTTGTTTTTTGAAGGGCTCACAGTCTATTATTTTAGATGGTGATAAGTGCTAAGAAGAAAAAATAAAGCAGAGAAAGGGGGTAGTGAACATCCAGAGTGAGGAGTGATATTACAGTGTTAGCTAGGGTGTCAGGGGAGGCCTTACTAAGGAAGTGATATTAGAGTGAGGTGAAGGGAAGAGAAAACCATACCAGGAGGAAATTTGGGAGAGGAATGTTCCATGCACAGCTAACAGCAAGTACAAAGGTCCTGAGAAGGGAATGTGTGCCTGGTTTATTTGAGTGACAGCAAGAAGGCCAGCATGGCTGGAGCTGAGTGAATAAGCAGTAGAGCCATAGAGGATGAGACCAGACAGAATCTTACAGCCTTTGCAAGGATTTGGGATTTTAGGCCTTTATGGGGTTTTGAGCAGAGAAGTGAGACATTTTGACTTTTTAACAGAATAGAATGAAAACAGATTAGAGTAAAAGTAGAATATATGACTAGAAGACTGGATTTTGACTTTGTAATCCACCTCCCCCCCTCCCCGCCCCCAATTTGGGGCATCAAAATCTGTTACCAAAGGGAGGTGTGTGGAGGGGAAATCCAGCTGCTCGCTGCTCAGAAGCCAATAAACAGGCCAGGTTGGTAGAGAGGAAAGTTTGCTTTATTTCAGATGCCAGCAACTGGGAAGGGGAATGTGGCAGACATCTGTCCAAAGGCCAGCTACCCCCGCTAACAAGCAGGGGGTGAGAGCTTTTAAAGACAGAGTGGGGTTGGGGGGAGGTTACTTGCAGAAACAACGTAGTCATCTCCAACAGTCATCTTCAACTGGTCATCAGTGGTCTGACTAGCATCATCTTGTTTGTTTAGGTACAGTTAATCTTTAGTTCCAGGGTGCACTTGTTCCCATTTCTTTGCAGTCACTTCTCAGAATTGTGGCAGCTCAAGTCCAGGGTAGAGTCTGGCCATCATGTAGTTAACTTCTCCACCTGAGGTTTTGGTATCTACAAGACAGTTCCCAGGATATGGCTCAGAATATTATATCCACAGCCTTTGAGAAAGAACTAAAGGTCCTTGACTATGATTCATGACTACATTATTATTATTATTTAGTCTCTTTTGACTGTTTTTCTTTGTTTCAGCATTTCTCACTTCTCTGATTAAACTTATTCTTTGACTAAAGTTTTCCACAGTCTAAGGCATCCAGAGGACATGGTGGAGGGGGCAAGGACCATATGGTCTTGCTCTCTTTCAATACCATCATTTATTCTGGAGTATGCATATGTTCATGAACCAAGAACTCGTTAGTAATGTACAGGATACTGGTCATGATCAAGGGTTTGTTATTAATAATGAGTTACCATATAATAAAGTTGAATACTGAGTAGGGAATAATTTTCAGAATTCTCAGCAGTAATCAACAAGGAAATTTTTGTTTAAACAGCAAATGAGCAGATTTGGAAATAGAAATGCAAATATGATTTTAATTAGTATTTTATGTTTGTAGAAACCTACCCCATTTTATAAAATTGTGACTTATGTAGAAAGAAACTTAGGGTACTTAGGAATAGTTCATCTTCTAAGAGCAACCCTTTCCTGAATGTGTTAATCTAGTCTAAACATTTTAGCTAGGAAGATCTTTTGACAAGAAACAGAATAAAAACTTGTTCTCTTTTCCTTTTTATATATAAGTACTCAGCCTTCACAGCAGTTCTACTTCCCAGCAGTCTTGTTTACATTGCAACTATTTGTGTGTTCCTGCTACTGCTAAGTCACTTCAGTTGTGTCCAACTCTGTGCAACCCCATAGACAGCAGCCCATCAGGCTCCCCCGTCTCTGGGATTCTCCAGGCAAGAACACTGGAGTGGGTTGCCATTTCCTTCTCCAATGCATGAAAGTGAAAAGTGAAAGTGAAGTCGCTCAGTCCTGTCTGACTCTCAGCGACCCCATGGACCGCAGCCCACCAGGTTCCCCCGTCCATGGGATTTCCAGTCAAGAGTATTGGAGTGGGTATGTTTTCCTAGAACTACTTTAAATGCATGGCATCACCATTGTACTAAATTCACGTTTTTTAAAATTAATGTTTGGAAAACTTTAGCATTATTACCCAAATGCTAGTCCCTGAAAGCAGACTGTGGTTTCTGTATATACTCTGGTAGCTCAGACAATAAAGAGTCTACTTGCAATCAGGAGACCTGGGTTTGATCCCTGGGTCAGGAAGATCCCCTGGAAAGGGAAATGGCAACCTACTCCAGTATTCTTGCCTGGAAAATCACGTGGACGGGGGATCCTGGTGGGCTAAAGAGGTGCACACGACTGAGTGACTAACACACACACACACGCAGAGGAAGAACTTAACACATTTTTGAATTTGCAGAGTTCCCTTACATTACCCTTCTATTCAGGAATCATTCATTTGAGCATTAAAGGCTTTAATAGTGTTGATGATGTTCAGCTAACTCTGATGTGGCAGCTTTCAAGGATATACCTCATGTCCTTGAAAAGATTCTGTTAGTACCCTGAGGTAAGAAAAGCTGTCAATGATCCCATGACTTAATGCACATGAAAATCTTTTATTATTGATTCACTCAACATATAATTATTGGACACTTATTATGTGCAAGTTGCTGTAAGGGGATTTAGATATTCAAGAGTCAAAAGAAATAGCCTAGGGGAAGGGGGACGGGGAGGGAGGAACATCCCTGATGTACAGGTAGTATGTACTGTAGCTATGACTAGCGTCAGATTGCCCAGCAGCATTTTAAGAAAGTCAGATGCCTGGATTGGACTCTGCAGAGCACAACGTGGGACACCTTCACTTAAAGGCTGTGTTTCCTGAAATCGATACTTGTATTCGTTTAGTGCCAAGTTAAATGCATCAAATTATAAAACACTCCTCTGTAACTTTTTCTCACTGAGACTCTCAGCGCTTTTAATATCTCCAGAATATATTTTGCCATTTTCCATAAGACTCAAAAGTAATATAAGCTTTAAAAAATCCACTAAAAAGACTGCAAAAAGTAGACGACAAAGGGCACTCTGATGAAGAGGGGGACCATAACGACATGAATGAGCTGGAAGAGGAGCCCAAGGACAACCCTGGTGAGGTCAGAGGCTATAAACACCTGGACAAAGTAGTACAGTATTTACAGTTTGATGTTATCCTGAAGACGAGCCTAGATATTGGAAAAGGTTAAGGTGGGAGATACATTGGATCTCCTCATTGGAGAGGATAAAAAAGCAGAAACAGAGAAAAGTGATGTGGATTCTCCTGAAAAAAGTGCTGGAGGAGAAGATCATCAATGAGAAGTACAGAGTGGTGTTACAATGGTGGAAAAAGTTACAACTGCCTAAAAAGAGTACGCGCAAATAAACGGATTGCTTTTCTGTGATAAAGCTGCTTTCTAGTGGTTCAGGAAGGGGCCAGGTTCAAAAGAAGATGTTTTTATTAAAGTTCTCCCACCATTGGTGGAAGATGCCGAGCCATTTTGTGGAAGTCAGGATCCACATGGTAGCTTTTGAAGATGCTTCCCTTGGCCTGGATTTCCCTCCCAGGCTTGATTTGTTCGCATTTTGACCTCATGAGCAAGAGTGAGACGTGTGCTGAATGAGCTAAACTCAGAGACGATTTACATGATCAGCCCGCTGTTTCCCAGGTTAAGTGCCTCGAGAGGCAGTGTAAAATAAACTGGCCTTGTTCTTAGGAAAAAAAAGAAATAGCCTAGAAAAGTTATGCATTATCTTCAACTAATACTTCTCTACCATTAACAACTTTACCTCTGTCCCTAGGCATTACTGTTCATAAACTGAAAATAAATCTTAATCACATAAAATGTACAGATTTAGAATGTTGCATAGTCTATCTTGACCCTAGATTTGAGAATTAACTGTCTTTTTTCCTCAGGCTTAGAATAGAGAAAGATCTATTGTCCCTTATCCTTCCACTTCCCACCCATACCCAAAGTTGTTGTTGTTTTTATAATTGTATTTATTTATTTTGGCTGTGCTGGTTCTTCATTGCTGCATGGGCTTTTTCTCTAGCTGTGACAAATAGGGGCTACTCTATAGTTAGAGTGTGCGGGCTTCTCATTGCGGGGATTTCTCTTGTGGAGTGCGGTCTGTAGGGTGCGTGGGCTTCAGTAGTTGTGGCATGTGGCCTTAATGGTTGCCGCTCACAGGCTCTAGAGCACAGAATCAGTAGTTGTGGCTCACAGACTTAGTTGCTCTACAGCATGTGAGATCTTCCCGATTTAAGGATCGAACCCTTGTCTCCTGCATTGGCAGGCAGATTCTTTACCATTGAGCCACCAGGGAAGCCCACGCCAAAGTTTCTTAAACATTTATCTTGTCTTCTCTGATCATAGTTGCTGATTCCCTCTGATTAGCCAAGCTTGTTTGTTTGACACAGACTCAGTATTCATGCCTTTGAGGAATTTCCCTGTCAATTCTAGGATGGATTACCACCTGTGCTCCCTCAATCACATTTCCCTGGATACCAGAAAAAAAACGTTCAAGCTCTTTGCTGGAGCTGTATTTAGGGCCAGTCTTGTTAAAGCATGGACTTTACTAGGTGCTCAAAGCCTTGTTTAAGGCCGTTCTCCACTGCAGGCCCCCAGGGCACTGTGATGTCCCTTGGCCACTGGTGGCACCTCAGGGTCACTTGAGAGGTCTCCTTCCTCCCAAGAGCAATCTGAACCTCTCCTAACCGCCTTTCCTTCTACAGTCCTTCATCTAGAATTTTATAGGAACAATTTTTGAGCAAACAAATAAATCCTCATGGATCTCGTCAAACCACAGTAAATCACAACATTCCACCTTTGGGGTAGCTGCTCTGTAGGTTTATAACCAGAGTATATTTTTAGAACTAGAAAGAACCTTAGGGCTTTTCTGGTTTTGTTTGTTTGCTTTTTTAATACTTATGATGTTTGCTTAAAAGAAACCTTACTTAGAAATCCAGCACATAAAACAAGGGAGAGTAGAGCTGTGCTAGGTGGGGGTGTAATGGGTCCCCACATGTTCTAGCTTCTCCCTCTCCACAGTCCCAGAGCCCCCAGAGACACGGCAGAAACACTCTCCCACAGAGACCTCTGAAAACCGCCTGATTTGCTAGATGAAGATTGCCCAAGAGCTTCGTTTTGTGTACTTCCTCCTGTCTTTTGGAGGTCTGATCTCTGCTCTCATAAACTTGAAGCTGTTATTTACTTGCTCCCAACCTGCCTGGAGGGAGAGGTGCTGGCCCCCTGGTATCACAGTCTTAACACTTCACTGTGGTGAATGTCACGAGGCTAGTTTTGGTGGATAAGAGTCATGGAAACTATTCCAAGAGCCAGCATACAAGGGCTAAGTTTTCTTTTATTATAGCATTACACTCTTAAAAATATTGAAACAAAAATAGAGACTTGTGAAAATGTTCTCCTTTCCAGTGACTGCGGTGAGAAAGCATTCAAGTCTGCAAAGACACAAAACAATTCTCATTCTCCCTTCAGCTTTTGACGGGCAAAATCCAGTTGAATTGCCCTTCGTATCAATAGTCTGTGTCCCCAGAGATATCTAAGCCCATTTCCATTGCTTTAATGAAAGCGGAGGGAGGCTTGGTACCAGGCTGATAGCAGTGATCATGTTTTGGAAAAGTCCATGTTTGAGAACACATTGTTTTCTTTACTTGGCCCACAAGACAATTTAGGACAGATAGGAGATAATCAGGAAGCTTGATGTAGGCAACTTAATTTAGTTTAGGCTTCTGATTTAAAAATAAAACCCCATGTTTAATGGTGAGGGAAGTGGAGGGGAGTAAATAGAAGGCTCCTTTGTGTTTTATTCATGGTAATTAAATTTTGCCATCACAATAGACCACACCCTTCTGCAGAGGCAATGGAATATAGAGGAAAATATGGGAGCTTTCAAGTCTTTCATTTTTTTTTTTTTGTCATTAATCTATACTTTTCCCGCATTCCCTCCCTCCTCTCCTTCTCTTCTTCCCTCCCTTCCTTCTTCTCTTGACAGTAGTTTTTGTCTCCTAAAATGTGTTTGGTGTTGCTAGCTGCTGGGGTCACAACGCTAAATTACACAGTATGGTGCTTTGGGAGCATTCCTCTTCCATCTTTGCCATTTACTGACTAAATGACCTTTGCCAAATCACTTAATATAGCTGAGCCTCAGTTTCCTCTTTTATAAAATGGGAGAAATAGTAGCTCCACACAGAGTAGCAACAATTAAATAATTAAATGAGTTACCCCCCAGAGTGCCTGGCACAGAGTAGGGGCTTAAAAAAATGGGAACCTGTTAGAGATTCCCATCTTTATAGTCATTATAATCTGATTCAGGTTCATCTTTCCACATTTTATGAGGACTTCTCTGAGGGTTTTGGCATCTGGCTCTTAATTTCATTCTGCCTCAGTCAGCAATTAATAGGCCAGCAACAGCTCCATGCCAGAGATTCTGAATTCTCAAAACCCCTTTCATGCTCCAGCTTCTGCCCTTCAAACTCTCTCTCCAAGTTCACTCTCTAAATGGGATTTTCAATTCTTTTGACATCCCTGGTTTTTGGATCTCATCTCAGCTTCCCAGACTGTCAACTTTCCACACTCCATCCCGTCCCTTCTGCCCGCAGCTTCATTTCCTTCCACATTCTTTCTGCACACCACAGCCAGACTCATTGCTGCAGGCTCACCAGGAGATTACTTATTGCATTGCTTGGTAATCTATCACTTAATCAGCCCAATTATGGATTTTTTTTTTCCTTCTCATACCTTTGGTTTACCTGTTGCTGCTGTAGAAAAGCATTCAACCGTGCCAACACTCATCTCCTTTGGTTTACATTTCCAGTCTCACTGTCCTCTCAATACTGCCCAGGGATTCTTTTACAAACTGGCTCTACAGAACTGCTCTAGCATAAAACCTTTATTGTTCCCCTTAAGCCCTCATCTCAGTGCTGTTCTCCTGAAATCACCACCCCCACCACTATCTAAAAGTTGTTAGTACATCCTTTCTTAACTGCCCAGGTGTCCAAGAAGAACATGTACTCTTATTCTTCTTGAAGACTCAACCTGGGCTCTTGATCCTTTCCCCTCCCAACTAGCCTATCTGAACCAATCATTTCTTTTCTCATCTGTCTCTCTCTCTTCACTGGCTTTTCATTAACCTTCAAACATGTTCAAGTCAAGTCTTAGGAAGTCTCCCCTGCCCCACTCTCTCCTCTGGACACCACTGTCTTTCTCTCTCTTCTTCTTCAGTGCCAGATGTCTCAGCAGTGTTGTTTATCTTCATTACTTTTACTTTCTAATCCACCACTTAAACTATCACTAAAATTGGGTTTGGCCTCCACCACTGTCCTTTCTTGGGGTCACCAGGGTTCTTCTAAATAGTGAAGCCAATGGTTTCTTTAAGTTCTCATCCTTCTTGGCCTCTCTGGATCTTGACATTGTTGACATAGTCCCTCTTGACATATTCTCCGACTTTGGTCAATCTTATCATCATTTCTTTAGTTTTCCTCCAAAATCTCTGAAGATTCTGTTTCTGCTAATGGTTCCTTTTCTGCCCATTCTTTAAATGCTGGTGATGTTCTACAAGTTTTCATATTCAGCTCTTTTCCTCTTCTTTTTCTTTATTTTCTCTGTGAATGATCTCACCCATACACATGACTTTAACTGTGATATATAAGTTGATTTTTAAATCTATAACTCAATTTCCAAATCCTTCTCCTAAACTCTACTCTCTATGGTAATATTAATAGCTAACTGGATAGGTTGTACACCCTTCGAATTCAGTGGAGCTTACCTGACCCTCCATAATTTGATCACCCAATCCCTGCCACTTTTCAGCTCAGTGTTAGATGCTTTCAGTAATTTCCATGGTGCAAAAATCAGGATCTTTATAGAATTCTCTTTCTTTCCCTCTCTTCTCCATTACAAGTAACTAGTAATTTTAAAAAATCACTAGCTAATATTACAAGCAATTTCTTACCCCTTGATGTTTCAAAAGTTCAAATTGAACTCAGAGTTTAAATTATAAAGGTGAGAAAAGTCTTAATCTCCAGGTTCACTCTGAGTTGAAGAGACAAAACAAAGAAATAGCCTGAAGATGTGAGAAACCTGGCACCTAGTCAGAATTTGCCTTATGTTTCATCATATGGAACAGGAAAGGAAATTTCCAGTGTATTTTAAATAAATTTAAATATCCTTGGAACACAGTTTTGCAGGTAAGTCTAAAGCTATTTATTAACAATGTCTAATTGCCCTAATTTTTTGTTTGTTTTAAAGCAAAAAACAAAACAAAACAAAAATGACCTGGGCTTCTTGGTCAGCAGGGGGAGCACTGCCACTTTGCTCTGGGAAGCTTTTCACCAGGGTAACTGCTATCTTTAATATAGACCACATCCTAGCAACGAGGAGGAAATAAACAATGATACGATCGATACATTTGCTCCCTTGTGGTTGCAATTTTTAAAAATAGCTTTTTTTTTTTTTTTGCTTTTAGAATTCAATGGTGTTTGCTTAGGAAGGTGTCGTCTTTTGTCTTTTCATCTTCTCTGTCCTGCCTTTCAGTCACTTTCTAATTAGAGAGGTGTTTATTAAGGGGACAGGGTCGAAAATGGGTCATGGAGGCCAGTGTTAACAGCACTGAGTCAGTATTTAGGCTATGTCTGTGTGACACAGAAACAGACACCCTGGTTTGCTCATTTTATTTAAATTGGCCAACACGGTGAAATAAATCAGTCAAACCAGTTTTCTGTCGAAAATGACCTTTTGCTTGAGTGAACTGATTCAAGGATATCAGTGGGACATTGTGTCCTTCTCAGACTGAGCTGGAGGGAAGCCTATCAAGCAAGGGTGGCAGCATTGTGAAAAGAGTCAGGAGACCAGGCTCTCATCTGGATTCTGCTCTGTGACTGTGGACAAAACATTTAACTTAACTCTTTGTACCTCGATTTCTTCTTTTATTAACTTCACACACTATTATGAAGGGGAAATGATGTGATAGGTTTGAACATACCTTGAAAGGCCAGGAAATATCTGTATAATAATTTACACAAAGATCTAGTTTGACACATATGTATCTGCATGTAGGTTGTAGATGCATACATAGTGCATATATACCCTATGTGCACATATATATGTATGTGTGTATGTATATATAGATAGATATATATAGATACAGGTAGATGTGTCTGTATAAGATACACATGTATATATATGAATGTATATAGATTTGTACATGTATGTATATATGTAAGTATGAAGTCTATACACATACAGGAGATAAGGAGGTAAGGACAGTTCTTTCTGAAAATATTGTACTGTTTGTAGTAATTATTCCACTCACTGAGAACAATAATAGCTTACAGGCTGAATAAAGAATCTAGGTCTCTACTGATAATCATTTACTTACTAAAATTCTTACTTGGTGATGAGAAATTTGTATCTCTTATTTCCCATGCACATTTTATAAGGAAAAAATTACAGATGATGCTTTAACTAAAGCTGATAATATACATTTATTCTTATTTAATAATATACCTGATGTGTGCTTAGTCATTCAGTTGTGTCCAATTCTTTGTGACCCCATGGACTGTAGCCCACTAGGCCCCTCTGTCCATGGGGATTCTCCAGGCAAGAATACTGGAGTGGGTTGCCATGGCCTCAAAATAAACCTAATAAGACTTAATAAAACACTTTGCCACTTTTGTTCACTTCCCCCTTGTCTTATTTGTGCCCTGAATGGAAGCACAGAATCAAAATATTTTTGTAGGCATTTTGAGAGAAATAATGATTAAAAAATATACATGATTCCTAATAAAGAGAAATCTAGTTCAGTATGATGAAAAGTGTGCATTTTATCCACTTAGCTTCTAAAATGGCTGATTTTTTTCAGTAAATCTTTCTTTTTTTCCAAATGACAACAAATAATTTAACAAGTAACATTAGGATTGTTAAATAGTGAATTTTAAGAAAGCAAATGAATAGCTTTCAGTTTTAGCAATATATTCCTCTGTTTTAAATGCACTTGGAATTAATTTGATCTGTGGCTAGTTAACTCAGTGATTCAAACTGAAGTGCTAATGAAGTCAAAGAATAAATTTAATTCCTATGAGGTTAGGTTTATGTATTACTATTACATAAACAGACACACACACATCCTTAATCCTAACTAGTCATTTGTCCTACAAATAGTTATTACTGTCCAGAACTGAGACCAGACAATGAAATATCATCTACACAATGCAAAACTATCGTTATCAATAAGAGGAAAGTGACTAAATTCCCTTACCCTACTTCTAAATGTTTTTGGTATAATCTTGGGACAGTTCATTCACAATTATATTTTGTGTTTATGTAGTGTTAGGAAGGGCTTCTCTGGTAGCTTAGCTGGTAAAGAATCCTCCTGCAGTGCAGGGGACCCTGGTTCAATTCCTGGGTCAGGAAGATCCCCTTGGAGAAGGGATAGGCTACCCACTCCATTATTCTTCGTGGCTCAGACAGTAAAGAATCTGCCTACAATTCAGGAGACCTGGGTTAAATCCCTGGGTTTTGAAGATCCCCTGGAGGAGGGCATGGCAACCCACTCCAGTATTCTTGCCTGGAGAATCCCTATGGACAGAGGAGCATGGCATGCTAGTCCATGGGGTTGCAAAGAGTCGGACACGACCAAGTGATTAAGCACAGCATAGTGCTTAGGAAAGGTTATAGATTGAAGAATTTCAGGTATTTTAATTGAACCTTGTAGGAAAACTGATATCATCTCAGATAAAAAGCTGAAATGCAATGAAAAATTTCCTGGACTGGGAACCAGACATACTGTATTTGAATCCCAACTCTTCCACTGAGCACTTAGACAAGTCATTTAACATTTTCTAGCCTCAATTTTCTCATGTAAGAAGGGAGAGAACTATATTCCAACTTTATTGCAGGGATTAAATAAGATAATGTATGTAAAATACTTAGCATAACACTAGGCACAGAATAAGTACTCAGTAAATAGTAGCCATTTTTATCCTACCAATCATTATTATAACTCCTACAGAAGAGGTATTATAAGAATTAAATGAATTATTTCCTGAATTGAAAATATTTTATATATCATTAAGCATTCAATTTATGTAAAATATTATATCTCACTAGGAGAAAATGATGCTAAGAAAACTGAGATGATTTCTTTGTTCATGAGTTAAAAATTCATGGCACATTACTGTGTATTATTCACAAAATATTGAGATAGGGATCACACAGTCTCATATGAGATTTTCTCTTCTGGGTAAGATATAGTACACCATGGCAAGCCAACACTCCTCCGAGTACAACAACTAGGTTAACCTGGATAAATGACAAAAATTGTATTTTAAAGGCAACTAGTTGCTATGGAAGCAGTAAGGATTAGATAAACTAAGATTTCAGAGAGAGAGTAGAGTACTTTCCCAAGTGAGTTGACACTGTCTGTTATTCATTCCCAAAGACACTTGCTGATTCTGAGTGTGGTCAAGGGATTTGTTTAGGCAGAAAACCTCTGCTGGGGCAAAGAAAAACCAATGAAGTTCTTAGCAAGGATAATGCAATGATGAAAAATAGGAAAAAGAAGACTCAAACATATGGCAGAGTTCCCCCATAACATGGTTGCTGAATTCAGGTACTGCACAGCAGGCGACAAAGCCAGGGGAAAAAATTTCAAAAGACAAAGTGAAACCTACCTCCTTTAGTCTTGAAATGCTTAGGAAACAAAAGCCCTCTGAGGAAGACTTTGCCTCCAGTATATCCTCAAGATATTTACTTACAGTGCTATGGGACAGGAGGCTGAAGAGCTGGGCTAGAATTTCTGAAGGGCAGACCTAGATCTCTTGTAGTCTTCCAGGGCTAAGGAGCTGAAGACGCTTAGGCTCACAATCACAAGCCCAGGAGAGCCATATGCTCAAAACAGGGTCAGATCCAAGGTAGAGCAAGTCTTTGTCAGGCCCAAGGCACATCATATTCTCATGTAATAAAAGTGACCAACTCCTTATCCTCTTAGCCTAACAGAGGAAAGGGTGAGCTCTGTTTGGTAGAAGGGAACATTTGGAATCTTTATGACATCTTTATGCTTAATGTTTGGCATATAATATAAAAATAAAAAAAAATGGACATTCAATGAGGCAATAAAATGTGGCTAATAATCATGAGAAAAGGCAGATCATAGAAGTGGACCCACTGACGATCTACGTATTGAAATCAGCAGTCAAGAACATAAAATAATTCAGAGCATAACGGGAGGCCAACAAAGGCACCATCAATGCAGAATGACAATCATGTATGACTGATCTATGGTTTATGGGGGAGTATTCTCAATCAAGAACATTTATCCTGTTTCTCTCCACCTTATGAAGGTGGTGGTGAGATAAAAGGAAGAATGATATTTGAACTGTGTAACCAGACAGGGGCCTCATGTCCTGGATTGTGAGTGAGAAGAAACGTAAATTAGCAAATATAAAATCCCAAAGAAGAGTCAAAGGTTACCAGCAAAAAGTTCAGGAAACAATAACTGAAGTATTAAGGTGAGAACTGAAGACTTACCTTGATCCAACATGCAACTGAAGCAGCACACAGGAGCCAGGCTGGAGGCTGGCTTTGACAGATACTAAAGAAGCAGAATCAAGAGGAGATGGTGGTTGTTTGGATGAGTGAATGAAAGAAAGGGAAGAATCTATAGTGTCTCCAAATTTGGGTTATTGATGAGTGGTTCTTAGACAGGGAAAACCCAAGGAAGAGGAGGTCCAAAGAGCAAGACTTGAATATGGGACATTTTAAATGCCATCCAGGTGGAGATGGTCACTCACTTTGGTTTACACAGTCACATGCATATAATGGACACAAGTAAGAACTTTGCAGAAATATAGATGAAGGTGTCATCAAAGAAAGAGTGGGAGAGATTGCCTAGAGAGGATGTTTCCAGTGAGACAATATCCAGAAATAGAACCCTAAGAAATACTGACATTGAGGATTCAGATGGGAAAGGTAAAGTTGAAAGGGGACCTGGTAGGACAGAGGTAGGAAGAAAATATAGCAAAGGAGTATCACAGGGGCCTGGAGAGAAGCTTGGCTTAAGAAGTAGGGTGCAGTCAACTGTGCAAATGCAAGTATGTAGAAGATAAGATTGAAACTTAATAAAAATAAAGCATTGGAAAATGGCAAAGAGTTTCTTAGAGAAGTGGCCACAAGATTCAGAACTATTCTTAAAAGCTTGATTACGAAGGAAAGGAAAGGCATAGGTCAGTGCTCGGAGAGGTTGGGGTACAGTTAAGACCTAGGCAGGCTTTCTTATTTTGTTTTGTTTAGAAGAGACTTGAACATACTTATATGTTGGAGAGAAAGATCTAGTAGAGATCAAGGAGCTGGAAGTAATTAATGGCATCAGTTCCTGGAAGAAATGGCAAGATTTTATTTGATTTAAAAATAGGTGTCTAATGTCTGTAAATATATTTATATATCAGTAAGACTACATAGATAAAAATCAATTCTCTGGGTGGGATTTTAGCATAGTAATATTGAATATACCTAATATCTATTTAAAGTTTTTTTATTGGTGTATATTTGATTTACAATGTTGTGTTACCTTCAAGCGTACAGCAAAATGAATCAGTTATACACATACATATATCTACTCTTTTCTTTTTAGATTCTTTCCTCATAGAGGCCATTACAGAGTATTGAGTAGAGTTCCCTATGATATACAGAAGATTCTTATTAAGTATCTATTTTATCTATAGTAGTATGTATATGTCTCAATTCCCCAGTTTATCCCTCTCCCCCCACCCCTTATCCCCTGGGAGTGTAAGTTTGTTTTCTAATACAGCTGTGACTCTACTTCTGTTTTGTAAATAAGTTCATTTTTTTTAAATTGCCAATTAAAAAAAATTCCATATATAAGCTATATCATGTGATATTTGTCTGTGTCTGACATTTCACTCAGTATGACAGTCTCTAGGTCCATGCACGTTGCTGTAAATGGCATTATTTTGTTCTTTTTTTGGCTGAGTAATTTTCCATTGTATATATGTACCACATCTTTATCCATTCCTCATTGATGGACATTTAGGTTGCTTCCATGTCCTGGCTTTTATACTAGTGCTGCAATGAACATTGGGGTACTTGTGTCTTTTAAATTATGGTTTTCTCTGGGTATATGCCTAGGAATGGAATTGCTGGGTCATATGGTAGTTCTACTTTTAGTTTTTTAAGGAACCTTCATACTGTCCTCCATAGTGGCTGCACCAATTTACATTCCCACCAACAGTGTAGGAGAGTTCCCTTTTCTCCAAACCCTCTCCAGCATTTATTGTTCATAGATTTTTTTATGATGGCCATTCTGACCATGTGAAGTGATACCTCATAGTAGCTTTTATTTGTATTTCTCTAATAATTAAGTGATGTTAAGCATCTTTTCATGTGCTTTTTGGCCATCTGTATGTCTTCTTTGGAGAAAAGTCCATTTTTTGATTGTGTTATTTTTTTAAATGTATATATTGAGCTGCATAAGCTGTTTGTATATTGTAGAGATTAATCCCTTGTTGATTGCTTTGTTTGCAATATTTTCTCCCATTCTGAGGGTTATCTTTTTGTTTCATTTATGGTTTTCTTTGCTGTGTAAAAGTTTTTAAGCTTAATTAGATCCCATTTGCTTATTTTTGTTTTTATTTTCATTACTCTAGGAGGTGGATGAAAAATTCTTGGGACAATTTATGTCAAAGGATGTTTTGCCTATGTTTTCCTCTAAGAGTTTTATAGTGTCCAACCTTATAATTTAGGTCTTTAATCCATTTTGAGTTTATTTTTGTGTGTGGTGTTAGGGAGTGTTCTCATTTCATTCTTTTATACGTAGCTGTCCTATTTTTCCAGCATCATTTATTGAAGAGACTGTCTTTTCTCCATTGTATATTCTTGCCTCCTTTTTCACAGGTTAGGTGACCATAGGTACATGGGTTTATCTCTGGACTCTCTATCCTGTTCCATTGGTCTATATTTCTGTTTTTTTCCCCTGTATCTACTGTTTTGATTACTGTAGCTTTGTAGTATAGTCTGAAGTCAGGGTGCCTTATTCCTCCAGCTCTGTTTTTCTTTCTTAAGATTGCTTTGGCTATTTGAGGCCTTTTGTGTTTGCATACAAATTATAAATTTATTCTAATTCTGTGAAAAATTCTTTAATAATTTGATAGGGATTACACTGAAATTTGTAGATTGCCTCAAATCTGTAGTCATTTCCCCAATATCAATTCTTCCAATCCAAGAATATGGTATACCTCTCCGTCTGTTTGTCATCTTTGATTTCTTTCATCAGTATCTTACAGTTTTCTGACAGGTCTTTTGCCTCCTTAGGTAGGTTTATTTCTAAGTATTTTATTCTTTTTTGGGGGGATTATACTTAATATTTTAAGTGGAAGTGCTTAACAGCCAACATGGTATAACCTGAACTTAAATGCCAACTTTAAACCTTCATTTTGGAAAGTTATTTTTCCCAAATGCTCTACTTTTCCTTCTTAAACAAAATGTTCTGAATATAATTTGACCTTATCTTGATGACTTGTTTTGAACATCAATCATTGTCCAATGCTACAATGCTGCCATGACCTCAGGAATATTTGAGGTCCTCAGGGCTCTTAGCCCAATGCTAAATGGCTCCAGACAGCTGTGAATTTGCAGTTCTTCTGTCCTCCACCCTGTCATTAGTCAATTTTCTGCTGTTTTCAGTGTGTCCTGACTCTCTGCTTCTCATATATTGCCCTCACTTTGTACATACTTGCTGAGTGAGGGCCCAAGAGCAGCTCCAGCCATACAGCGTGCAGACACAGATGTGGCAAACAGCTTGTTCAGCCACTCAGGTGCCCTTATGCAGAGCCCTGGCCCAAAGGGATTCAGGCTTTCCTGTCTTCAGGTCTCTTCCCTGGGTTCGGGTGAGAGCTGAGGGTGCAGAAGTCTGACTTATTGGATATAGAGATACAACTGGCAAGCCTCCAGCTTGGCTTAGCCTCTCCTTGGTCACTAGGCACTCTTCCATCTTGGAGGTGTGTATACCTGAGTCATCAGGAAGCCCTGATTAAACCCTAATTTGCATATGGTACTGCTGTAAATGAGTCATGAAATCTTACTAGTGTTATGTTCTTGTTTTTCTGTCAATGAGGCCAGATTATTTTGTCTCTGATAAAAGTGGCTGGAGTTTAACAGTTTCCTTTTCTGTTCTTTAGGAACCATGTATCCCAGAGACAGATTACCTTATAGTTGGAACCTTTGTTTAATATTCCTGGTAGGAGGTATACTTCTCTCTCTTAGACTGAGTAGCCCACCTACACACACACAGATATCCACAGATGCAGAGGCAGAAGCTAGGTGGTAATTGCTGCTGCTTTCTCTGCAACTGGATCTATACACTGACATCTATGTTAACTGCTGGGATGATTTTGATTTTAATTCTTCCACCACTTTTTCTATTCCCAAATTCTCACATAGATAAGAGAGTTGGTTCTTAGGGGTTCAGAATTATAAAGGAAACCAGAATATTACTCCAAAATATGCCACTGTTGCAGAAGGATTATTTTAAGCTAAAGGCACTTGAAAAATAGCAAGTGTAAGAAGGGTGCTCTGATCTCCCCTTTTCTTCCTAAAAGCAGGAGATACAACTTCCATGTCTCTGTACCAAGAGGAAAGAAACATTCTGATCACCTGAAGTGAGGAGTTGAAGCTAAGAGAATTCTGTACAAACAGACCTGGTTAAAATGATTCCTTTCTTTCATTAGCCTCCGTGTTTATTTTAGTTACTTTTCTACAATTGCCTCTAGTTGTTTAACCCAGTGTAAAAGCATTTAGGTTTTGCCACTTCTTTGGGTCTTCATTTCCTTGTGAAGGCCCCTGTAAACTTAGAAATTTTCTTATGTAAAACTTATATTACATAAAACTTGTATTATTTTTCCCCTGTTAACTCTCTTGTATCGGTTTCTTAGTCCTGGCTGGAAACTCTAAGAGGGTAGAGGTAAAGTTTTGCCTGCCTTACAATTAGCTCTGGAAAATGATAGCTTTGCCTCTGGAAGAAGTGGTCAGCGTTTTCTGTTGTCCTCTCTTTTAAACTGTCTAGTAAATCTCTAGAAGTAGAGGGTTGTATGGGTGTACACCAGGCATAAACCTACAGGTGGACTCACATTTTCACAGGCAGATGTGATGTAGTCAGAGGTATTGGCAGGAGCTGACAGTGGGCATCTTAGCATTCAGTTACCATGACATTACTAATGGCAGGTGTTGCTATCCAGCTTTTATGCAGTGCCTATTAGGTGTACAGTGATGGCTGAATCATCAATAATGAGATCCTGGAGGCTGTAAAAGTCAGGATAGCTTCCCCTGTTTCCCTTTTTCCGAGGCAATTTTTTCACTTCAGTGTTACGTAATGTGCTTTGTGGTTATGGTGGTAAAATCTACTTCCAAGAAAGAGAATAAAGAATTGAAATTGATAGAAAGCTGTTACATTTGATAAAAATGATACCTTTTTTGTATAAACAAACATGTATATTCATAGATACATAGAAAAATCATTTGAAAAAATGTACATAAGGGTATTAACAATAGTTTTGTATGGGTAATGACAGAAGTACTTTGAAAAGCATGAATTGGCTTTATAGAGGTAAATTTGCATACAATAAATCACATCCAGGTTGAGTATACAGTTTGATGAATTTTGACAGTATATAAGAATTCGTAACCATCACCACCACAAAAAGTTTCTCTATGTCCCCTTTAATCAATTCTATCTCCCCAACCCTCCAGGCCCAGGCAAACACTGATCTGCTTTTTTTCAAATGTACTTTGAATTATTTTTCTTTTGCTTGTCTGTATAATATTTTTCGGTGAACATGTATCTTTTTTTAATAAAAAAAGCTATTTTAAAATTTAAAAATTATGTTAAAAACAGGAAAGGAATACAAAAAATTAGTCTATGAAATAGTTATTTCAAATTGATTCATATATTTCTCTCCCATAAAATATGCACCAAAGAGTACGATTTTCATTTTCCTATTTTGCCCCTGACTCTGAAGGACCTCTCCATCCATCTCCCAACCCACAATCCAGTCATGTAGCTGACCCAGAGTCACTCAGCCCAAACCTGCCCAAAGTTGGGAGCTCCCCACCCCTTTCAGATTCAATAGTATCTAGGGCTTATCACAATCTTCTCACCCAAAATGGAAAAAGAGAGATAGCCCCCTTTTCCAATGTTTGTAGATACATGACGTTGATATAATTTATTGTACAGGACAATCATTCAAATTATTCTTCTTCCTTCAATTCTCTTTGAAATACCTTCTGACCACAGTGATAATTAAATATAGTGGAAGCTTAACACAGTCCAAACATGTTAAAAAGATTGCCTTCCGTGGATAACACTTCTGCCAAACCACTGGAAACATTCTGAGACTAAAGGACATGAAGAAATTGTGGTGAATGAAATAGACAGGATCTTGGGATTAGGTAAGGATGCTGCAGACCTTGAAAGCTGGTAGCTTCTCTACCTAAAAAGGTTATGAAGCAGATCCGAGATTAGCTGTTGGGGTATGCAAAGTAATTCCATTAAAGCCAAAACAAATCTTCAAATATTTGTTGAAGACCTGCCTGCCTAATATCCAGATACAAAATCCTCTTTGTACCATGTACACTTTGAGTGATGTAGCACAGTAGCCCTGATCAAAACAATTTTATTTAGTTCACATTGCCCTAGAGGAGTAAGGATACAATAAACACTGATGCTTAACTTGTAGAAGAACTTTACATATATTATTTTTCTTAATTGTCTCCATTTCACAGATGAGAAAGTCAAGGCTTTGAAGACTTAAGTAGATTGGCTGAGGCTGCATGAAAAACAGCAGAATTGGAAGTTAAACCTTCAAAGCCCTGATCTCGTGAAGGGCCTCATGCCTGTTTGCTCTGCAAATATGGCTCCAGCGTCCTTTAGTCTACTTATTAATCTTGTATTGAAAGCACTTGCAAAAAATTCTCATGGATATTTGCAAGGCTCATGCCTGCACCTTTCTCTTCTCTGAGAATATTTCTTATATTCATTTCCTCTTGACTCTTCAAATGTGAGATAAAGTAAAAAATTACTGGCTTATATTTATTCATCTGTTTGTTACTGAGAAAACATTATCACCACGGAGAAAGAGAACAATTCAAATAAATGGCATTCTCAGTTCTTTTACTGTATTTACACCTGTGTCTGTTAGACCAATTTCTTCATGGGATTAAGTAGTTGTTAAGAGTGTGGTATAGACAGAGCAGTTGATTTTCCCTCAATCTCTGAATTATTAAGATTAATTAATGTAGTTAACCTTTATTATTGTTCTGATAGTCTTAAATGGAAGGTGGGGAAATTTTTTATGTGCTAAGAACTAAGTATTTTACAAAGATTATCTTATTCCTTTTATTAACATTCTTGTTTTTCAGTTTAAGAAGGTAGCTTAGAAAGGTTAAATAATTTGTAGAAGGTCATACAACTGATAGTTGCTCAAGTTCAACAGAGCCAGCTTTCAAACCCAGGCTGTGTGATTCCAGAGCTGTTACCCTGTGTTGTCGTTCAGTCAATAAGTCATGTCTGACTTTGCACGCCCATGGATGGCAGCACACCAAGTTCCTATGTCCTCTACTATCTCCTGGAGTCTGTTACACTGTGCTACACCTCTTCCCAAATTGAACTGGGCTCTTTTAGGGTGGCATACTGAATTCATTCACATAACAAATACATTTGACATTTCTTTGGCAAAAAAATGTGGGGGAAAGACAGCAACAAAAATCAAGCAATATTAGAAATAAATGAATCAAATGGAGAGAGAAGAAGAAGAAGAAAGGCCAGTTAACAAGGGAAAAGAAGTGAAAGGGGGTGGGGATCAATTGGGATCTTGGTCTCTAACCAGCGCTGCCTGAAGTAGGGAGCTGTGTTGATGCTTTTAAGGAGATCTGGCAAAGAGTTACATGGCATGAACCAATTCCTATAGAGTGATGAGTTATTTTAATTGTTTGGCTGCTGTGTGGCTTCTAAAAGTCTTTAGTAAAGAGAAGTGTCAGGAAGACTGGGATGAATGAGATGAAAGGGATGGGCTTTTAAAGTGATTAATTGGAAAGCAGTGTATTCATTGTATAAGTGCTGGCAAGATGGATAAGAAATCATTCTGATTTCTTAATGGTGCTGCCTCACAGAGGCCCAGTCACATGAGGTTGTAACAACTGTTCTGAATGGAGCGTGGTTCTAATAAGATCACAGTCATATAAGTCATAGGGACAGTTTACAATAGAGGACATCGTTTTCACCTGACCATGCTCACCCAGCCACCTGCAGGATACTGGTGACAATGGATTCTGAGTGAGAGAATATCTGCAAATTCATTGCCATTGTTACACAAAGGATTCTAGATATCTTGCCAGTGTTCAGTAATAGAATCTTTTTATAGTACATAAGCAAATATTTATTGAGCACCTACTATATTTTGGGTTCCACTATGGAAATAACTATAATTATTATTAATTTAGGCATGAAATCCTGATAGCTTCCCCCCCCCCATTTATTTTTATTAGTTGGAGGCTAATTATTTTACAATATTGTAATGGTTTTTGCCATACATTGACATGAATCAGCCATGGATTTACATGTGTTCCCCATCCTGATCCCCCCTCCCACCTCCCTCTCCATCCCATCCCTCTGGGTCTTCCCAGTGCACCAGCCCTGAGCACGTGTCTCATGCATCCAACCTGGGCTGGTGATCTGTTTCACCCTTGATAGTATACTTGTTTCAATGCTGTTCTCTCAAAACATCCCACCCTCGCCTTCTCCCACAGAGTCTAAAAGTCTGTTCTGTACATCTGTGTCTCTTTTTCTGTTTTGCATATAGGGTTATCATTACCATCTTTTTAAATTCCATATATATATGTGTTAGTATACTGTATTGGTCTTTATCTTTCTGGCTTACTTCACTCTGTATAATGGGCTCCAGTTTCATCCATCTCATTAGAACTGATTCAATGAATTCTTTTAATGGCTGAGTAATATTCCATAGTGTATATGTACCATGGCTTCCTTATCCATTCATCTGCTGATGGGCATCTAGGTTGCTTCCATGTCCTGGCTATTATAAACAGTGCTGCGATGAACACTGGGGTACACGTGTCTCTTTCAGATCTGGTTTCCTCAGTGTGAATGCCCAGAAGTGGGATTGCTGGGTCATATGGCAGTTCTATTTCCAGTTTTTTAAGGAATCTCCACACTGCTCTCCATAGTGGCTGTACTAGTCTGCATTCCCACCAACAGTGTAAGAGGGTTCCCTTTTCTCCACACCCTCTCCAGCCTTTATTGCTTGTAGACTTTTGGATAGCAGCCATCCTGACTGGCGTGTAATGGTACCTCATTGTGGTTTTGATTTGCATTTCTCTGATAATGAGTGATGTCGAGCATCTTTTCATGTGTTTGTTAGCCATCTGTATGTCTTCTTTGGAGAAATGTCTGTTTAGTTCTTTGGCCCATTTTTTGATTGGGTCATTTATTTTTCTGGAATTGAGCTGCAGGAGTTGCTTGTATATTTTTGAGATTAATCCTTTGTCTGTTTCTTCATTTGCTATTATTTTCTCCCATTCTGAAGGCTGTCTTTTCACCTTGCATATAGTTTCCTTTGTTGTGCAAAAGCTTTTAAGTTTCATTAGGTTCCATTTGTTTATTTTTGCTTTTATTTCCAATATTCTAGGAGTTGGGTCATAGAGGATCTTGCTGTGATTTATGTCGGAGAGTGTTTTGCCTATGTTCTCCTCTAGGAGTTTTATAGTTTTTGGTCTTACATTTAGATCTTTAATCCATTTTTGAGTTTATTTTTGTGTATGGTGTTAGAAAGTGTTCTAGTTTCATTCTTTTACAAGTGGTTGACCGGTTTTCCCAGCACCATTTGTTAAAGAGGTTGTCTTTTTTCCATTGTATATTCTTGCCTCCTTTGTCGAAGATAAGGTGTCTGTAGGTATGTGGATTTATCTCTGGGCTTTCTATTCTGTTCCATTGATCTATATTTCTGTCTTTGTGCCAGTACCATACTGTCTTGATGACTGTGGCTTTGTAGTAGAGCCTGAAGTCAGGCAGGTTGATTCCTCCAGCTCCATTCTTGTTTCTCAAGATTGCTTTGGCTATTCGAGGTTTTTGTATTTCCATACAAATTGTGAAATTATTTGTTCTAGTTCTGTGAAGGATACCATTGGTAGCTTGATAGGGATTGCATTGAATCTATAGATTACTTTGGGTAGTATACCCATTTTCACATTATTGATTCTTCCAATCCATGAACACGGTATATTTCTCCATGTATTTGTGTCCTCTTTTCTTTCATCAGTGTTTTATAGTTTTCTATGTATAGGTCTTTTGTTTCTTTAGGTAGATATACTCTTAAGTATTTTATTCTTTTTATTGCAATGGTGAATGGTATTATTTCCTTAATTTCTCTTTCTGTTTTCTCATTGTTAGTGTATAGGAATGCAAGGGATTTCTGTGTGTTAATTTTATATCCTGCAACTTTACTACATTCATTGATTAGCTCTAGTAATTTTCTGGTAGGGTCTTTAGGGTTTTCTATGTAGAGGATCATGTCATCTGCAAACAGTGAGAGTTTCACTTCTTCTTTTCCTATCTGGATTCCTTTTATTTCTTTTTCTGCTCTGATTGCTGTGGCCAAAACTTCCAACACTATGTTGAATAGTAGTGGTGAGAGTGGGCGCCCTTGTCTTGTTCCTGATTTAGGGGACATGCTTTCAATTTTTCACCATTGAGGATAATGCTTGCTGTGGGTTTGTCATATATAGCTTTTATTATGTTGAGGCATGTTCCTTCTATTCCTGCTCTCTGGGGAGTTTTTATCATAAATGGATGTTGAATTTTGTCAAAGGCTTTTTCTGCATCTATTGAGATAATCACATAGTTTTTATCTTTCAATTTGTTAATGTGGTGTATTACATTGATTGATTTGCGGATATTAAAGAATCCTTGCATTGCTGGGATAAAACCCACTTTGTCATGATGTATGATCTTTTTAATACATTGCTGGATTCTGTTTGATAGAATTTTGTTAAGGATTTTTGCATATATTCATCAGTGATATTGGCCTGTAGTTTTCTTTTTTGGGGGGGCATCTTTGTCTGGTTTTGGAATTAGGGTGATGGTGGCCTCATAGAATGAGTTTGGAAGTTTACCTTCTTCTGCAATTTTCCGGAAGAGTTTGAGTAAGATAGGTGTTAGCTCTTCTCTAAATTTTTGGTAGAATTCAGCTGTGAAACCATCTGGTCCTGGGCTTTTGTTTGGAAGATTTCTGATTACAGTTTCGATTTCCGTGCTTGTGATGGCTCTGTTAAGATCTTCTAATTCTTCCTGGTTCAGTTTTGGAAAGATACTTTTCTAGGAATTTGTCCATTTCTTCCAAGTTGTCCATTTTATTGGCATAGAGCTGCTGGTAGTAATCTCTTATGATCCTTTGTATTTCAGTGTTGTCTGTTGTGATCTCTCCATTTTCATTTCTAATTTTGTTGATTTGATTCTTCTCCCTTTGTTTCTTAATGAGTCTTGTTAACGGTTTGTCAATTTTGTTTATCTTTGCAAAAAACCAGCTTTTAGCTTTGTTGATTTTTGCTATGGTCTCTTTTGTTTCTTTTGCATTTATTTCTGCCCTAATTTTTAAGATTTCTTTCCTTCTACTAACCCTGGGGTTCTTCATTTCTTCCTTCTCTAGTTGCTTTAGGTGTAGAGCTAGGTTATTTATTTGACTTTTTTCTTGTTTCTTGAGGTAAGTCTGTAATGCTATGAACCTTCCCCTTAGCACTGCTTTTATAGTGTCCCAGAGGTTTTAGGTTGTTGTATTTTCATTTTCATTCGTTTCTATGCATATTTTTATTTCTTTTTTGATTTCTTCTATGACTTGTTGGTTATTCAGAAGCATGTTATTTAGCCTCCATATGTTTGAATTTTTAATAGTTTTTTTCCTGTAATTGAGATCTAGTCTTACTGCATTGTGGTCAGAAAAGATGACTGGAATGATTTCAATTTTTTTGAATTTACCAAGGCTAGATTTATGGCCCAGGATGTGATTTATTCTGGAGAAGGTTCCATGTGCACTTGAGAAAAAGGTGAAATTGATTGTTTTGGGGTGAAATGTCCTATAGATATCAGTTAGGTCTAGCTGGTCGATTGTGTCATTTAAAGTTTGTGTTTCCTTGTTAATTTTCTGTTTAGTTGATCTATCCATAGGTGTGAGTGGGGTATTAAAGTCTCCCACTATGATTGTGTTATTGTTAATTTCCTCTTTCATACTCGTTAGCATTTGCCTTACCTATTGCAGTGCTCCTATGTTGGGTGCATATATATTTATAATTGTTATATCTTCTTCTTGGATTGATCCTTTGATCATTATGTAGTGTCCTTCTTTGTCTCTTTTCACAGCCTTTATTTGAAAGTCTATTTTATCTGATATGAGTATTGCGACTCCTGCTTTCTTTTGGTCTCCATTTGCGTGAAATATTTTTTTCCAGCCCTTCACTTTCAGTCTGTATGTGTCTCTTGTTTTGAGGTGGGTCTCTTATAGACAGCATATATAGGGGTCTTGTTTTTGTATCCATTCAGCCAGTCTTTGTCTTTTGGTTGGGGCATTCAACCCATTTACATTTAAGGTAATTATTGCTAGGTATGGTCCCATTGCCATTTACTTTGTTGTTTTGGGTTCGTGTTTATACAACCTTTCTGTGTTTCCTGTCTAGGGAAGATCCTTTAGCATTTGTTGAAGAGCTGGTTTGGTGGTGCTGAATTCTCTCAGCTTTCGCTTGTCTGTAAAGCTTTTGAATTCTCCTTCATATCTGAATGAGATCCTTGCTGGGTACAGCAATCTGGGTTGTAGGTTATTCTCTTTCATTACTTTAAGTATGTCCTGCCATCCCCTTCTGGCCTGAAGAGTTTCTATTGAAAGATAAGCTGTTATCCTTATGGGAATCTCCTGGTGTGTTATTTGTTGTTTCTCCCTTGCTGCTTTTAATATTTGTTCTTTGTGTTTGATCTTTGCTAATTTGATTAATATGTGTCTTGGGGTGTTTCTCCTTGGGTTTATCCTGTTTGGGACTCTCTGGGTTTCTTGGACTTGTGTGACTATTTCCTTCCCCATTTTAGGGAAGTTTTCAGCTATTATCTCCTCGAGTATTTTCTCATGGCCTTTCTTTTTGTCTTCTTCTTCTGGGACTCCTATGATTCTAATGTTGGGGCATTTCACATTGTTCCAGAGGTCCCTGAGGTTGTCCTCATTTCTTTTGATTCTTTTTTCTTTCTTCCTCTCTGCTTCATTTATTTCCACCATTTTATCTTCTACTTCACTTATCCTATCTTCTGCCTCCGTTATTCTACTGTTGGTTCCCTCCAGAGTGTTTTTGATCTCATTTATTGCATTATTCATTTTTAATTGACTCTTTTTTTATTTATTCTAGGTCCTTGTTAAACATTTCTTGCATCTTCTCAATCCTTGTCTCCAGGCTATTTATCTGTAACTCCATGTTGTTTTCAAGATTTTGGATCATTTTTATTATCATTATTCTAAATTCTTTTTCAGGTAGATTCCCTATCTCCTCTTCTTTTGTTTGGCTTGGTGGGCATTTTCATGTTCCTTTACCTGTTGGGTATTTCTCTGCCTTTTCATCTTGTTTAGATTGCTGTGTCTGGAGTGGGCTTTCTGTATTCTGGAGGTCTGTGGTTCCTTTTTATTGTGGATGTTTCTCCCAGTGGGTGAGGTTGGACGATTGTCTTGTCAAGGTTTCTTGGTTAGGGAAGTTTGTGTCGGTGTTCTTGTGCATGGAACTGGATTTCTTCTCTCTCCTTTCGAAGACAATGTGCTGCTTTTCTGGGCGCCTGATGTCCTCTGCTAGCGATCAGAAGTTGTTTTGTGCAGTTTGCTCAGCGTTCAGATGATCTTTCGATGAATTTGTAGGGAGAAAGTGGTCTCCCTGTCCTATTCCTCCACCATCTTAGCTCCTCCCTCCTGATAGCTTTTTAAAAAAATCTCTCACATTAATCTTTTTGTTTCACTTGTTACTATCTTAGGTCAAGGCCTCATATCTTACATCAGGATTATTGTTAAAGCCTCCTAAAATGGAATAGATTAGAAAAGAATAAATTGTTTTATAGTTGAAGGGATATCATTTAGTTCAAATCAATTACAAGGCTCGGATTCTACCAGGGATCAACATCTCTTAAATCATTGCCTTTATCATGGTGTTCACCTATCTTCTCAAGGATACTCAGGATTTTCCCACAGAGTTTAATTCATAGTTTGGCTTTAAGGTCCCACCTTGTATTGTGGCCCTATTCTGTCTAGTCTCATTTTTCTCAAGTTCCCAAAGCACACCCTCTCCTTTAGATGACCCTAATGCTTTTGAACTGTGGTGTTGGAGAAGACTCTTGAGAGTCCCTTGGACTACAAGGAGATCCAACAAGTCCATCCTAAAGGAGATCAGTCCTGGGTGTTCATTGGAAGGACTGATGTTGAAGCTGAATATCCAATACTTTGGCCACCTCATGCGAAGAGTTGACTCATTGGAAAAGACCCTGATGCTGGGAGGGATTGGGGGCAGGAGGAGAAGGGGACAACAGAGGATGAGATGGCTGGATGGCATCACCGACTCGATGGACATGCATTTGGGTAAACTCCGGGAGTTGGTGATGGACAGGGAGGCCTGGTGTGCTGCAATTCATGGGGTCACAAAGAATCAGACACAACTGAGCGACTGAACTGAACTGAACTGAACTTCTTACAGTTTTCTCTCACTCATATGATACTCTGGTCTGCCTCTGAGACTTTGTTCATGATATTTCTTTCTCCTAAAACATCTTTCCTCCCATTCCTACTGTTTAAATTCCACCATGAACATGAGTTTGAGCAAACACTGGGAGGACAGGGAAGACTGTCATGCTGCAGTCCATGGGGTCAAAGAGTCAGACACAGCTTAGGAACTGAACAACAGTAACTACATCTTTGATGAAGACTTCTTGACTGTTCCAGTCTCCATTTATCATCTCTCTCAAGCCACTAGTGATACTATAATGCATTCCATAAATTAGGGAATAATTGTAGAACTTCAGGATTGAAAAGGTCTTTAAGATCACCCAGTTATATGTTTTAATCTGTGTGCTAATCTCCCCTACTACAGCCTTCCCAATGAGTTTTTGCTCTTCACTCAAATATATATTCTGGCAGATCTCACCAACTTTACATTCACTCATACATTCAACCAATGTTCACTGAGCACCCAATGTTCCAGGCATTGTACAAGGGGCTAGGAATTTGACAGTGGATAGAAAGCAAAAGTCCATGTACCACCATGAAGATAATATCATATAGGGATGAATGTTAAAATAAAATAGTGTTGCACTGCAAAGTGACTGGAGATTCTAACTTAGATAGGGTGACCAGAAAAGCCTTCTCATCAGAATTTACCTTAATGCTAAGGGCCCTAATGATAAAAGGCCAACCATGTACACATCTGGGGAAAAAGCTTTTCAGACAGCAGGACTAGCAAGTACATAATGCCAAGGTCGGGTTGGTGAGTTTGAGGAATAGGAGGAATGACAGTAGGTGACCTGTAATGAGTGGGTGGGAGAGCAGTGGGACAGGGGCTAGAGAGAAGCCTAGTACGGTAGATCCCATAGAGCTCATTGGCCATGGGTAAATGTTTAGACAACATGGTTTGTACTTCATTTGAGCTGGATGTGATTCATTCTATTTTTCACTGCTTTATCCTACCTCAGCCTCTAGATGTCATACAGAACAAGTATAGACCCTCCTCCACAGAAAAGTCTTTTATATATTTGAAGATTTGTATCCTGTTCCCAATGACCCTTTTTGGGGATAGACATTTCTGTTTCTTTCTTTTTTGTTTGTTTCTTTGTACTGTTTCCTCTTCTGTCACAGAGGCCATCTTTATTCTGGCCCATTTCTTCTACACATCCTTCACTGTTTGTGTATTTGTCATAAAGATGATACCTGGGCCACCACCTATTTACTATTTACTCTTTCTAATATATGTTCAATGCATACATCTCAGTATTATAGTATCTTTTTTTTTTTCAGCCAGTCACACTGCATAGTCATATTGTGTTTTCTGCCAAAGGCCATGAATCATTTTCTGTCATCTGCTGTTAAATTATATGTTCCTTCAGCCTGTTACCTCTATGATGGTCATTGTGGGGTTTTGTTGTTGTTAATTTTGGATTCAAGGGAAGAGACTTATATTTATCTTTATTATATTCAGTATTATTTAATTTAATCTATTACACCAGCCTTTCAAGGTTCCTTGGGAATAAATTTCATCATCTGTAGGATCTACTATTTTTTTTTACCTGCTTGTCATATAAAAATGTAATTAACGAGTTTTCTGGATACTCACCAAAGTCATCTAAAAATATTTATGGAACAGACCTAAGGGCAGACTCAAATTTAAGATCCTTAAGGGCAGAAACTGTCTGTCTTGTTCCTTGTTGTTCCTTTTTCTCATCACAGTGTTTAGTACAGATTATGTTTGATGGATTAAATTGGAAAAAAGTGCTCAGGTTCTTTGGTATGACACCAAGAACCTCCTTTTAAATGGACATAAATTCACCTTGACTACCCTTTGAATAATGTATAAATTCATCAGTCTGTATTCACATTCACCCAGTGTTATCATCTTGACCACAGGATATTGAGAGATATCTATTTTGTTTCTATTCAAGGATTTCCCACCTACAATTTTGCTGTTGCTGCTGTTTAGGTCACTAAGTCGTGTCCTACTCTTTGTGACCCCATGGATTGTAACTGGCCAGGCCCCTCTGTCCATGGGATTTCCCAGGCAAGACTACTTGGAGTAGGTTGCCATTTCCTTCTCCAGTGGCCTTCCCCATGCAGAGATCGAACTCATATCTCCTTCATTGGTAGGCAGATTCTTTACCACTGATCCATCTGTAACTGTTGTCCAAATGGAAATGAGGTAGTCAGAGATGCTGACTCTTAGAGGGCTTGGTTCTTTCTCAGCCTTGCAGATTGTCTAACTGATCATTTTCTAAGGGCTTAAAATCTGGCCCTTTAAAGATTCACTGTAGGATCATTCTGGTGATTAAATTTCAGACCATACCTTCCATCCCTTTTTGGAAATTAAGATGATATTTGCCTGCCCTCCATGTTTCTGCAAAGATCTCTGGTCTTTCAGTAGTTTTCAGCTGTAATTTATTGGGCCTGAAAACATGAACTCAAGGTAGTATAACTTTCTTAAAATGTGCTTTCTTTAAAATTACTTTGCAGAAGTCTTGACTTAGTCATCCCTGTCCATTTTTTCCATACCCTCTCAGTTTGAATGCCATTCACCTTTACTGAAAAGACAGAAATAAAAGAGACAAAGATTTTTTCTTTGGTATTCACAAACTACTATTTGTTCCAGTGTATCCTGATCAAATATAAGCATAAAATTTTTTTGTTAACCTTAGCATTTTTTTGCACAAGTAGCCTTTTTTCTTTCATGTAATTCTGTATATAGATTGATGCCATTCTTTTATTCTAATTTCATTGGCCTTTTTCTCTTATGGTTTGTATGCAACTGTTACATATAACCTCATGAGAAAACTGTATAATTACACTGCTTTTCCATTTCTTTCTCATAGAGAAACCACATAGTCAGAATTTCATTTTTTGGTAACTTCATAACCCCTTAAACTATATCCCCTTAAAGAATCTTCTGCCGTGGAATCATATTTTCTTCTGTACCTCAATCTCAGGCTTTCTAATCTTAGGCTATATTCAACTTCTGTTTTCCTGATGATCATCCAGAAAAGTTTTCTCTTGGGACACCATTACTTTCCTTTCACCAACACACTCCTCCTTTCTGGCAAGTTTTGGCTCAGAGTTGAAATTCCTCTAGATACTTTATCTGCTCTTTGGGAGATGCAATTGTCTGTGTATTAAACTAAAAGTTAATCAAGAATTAACTTTAGCTGGATGAGACCCTTAGTAAATGTCTGAATATTTGAAATTATGTCATAACTCTTTCTTATTCTATCCCATCAATGCTTCCTGTGAAAGCATATTTACCATGCCATGCTACAATATCAAATGTATCTTCTTTATAACACATATTCTATGTTAGTATGTAAAACACCTGATGTTATGAGACTGTGAGACTTGTTTAGAACACAATTCTCTATTATTTTTATTGAAATGATTTGCAACACACTCATAGTCATGCTTTTTTCTACATAATTTAGATAAGAATTGTTTGCTTGCAAGAATTAGGTACCTCCTCAAAATAAACTAAACTAAATATGGGGGCCTTAATGACAGAATATAGGAGTATGTTATAGAATAGTATAGTATTCTATAACATATAGTATCCTCTATGTGACCATAGAGGATAGCTGAGCTCCACAAGGAACTCAACTGACATCTGACACTTAGGAATTGCTATCTCTCTGTGCTTCTTTGATTTTGAGGTTCGTCTGTACCATTCCCCAGCTTCTGCATCCTAGCATTTGTTGGTTATGTTTGCACAAGGGAAATGCTATGGTGATGCTATCTGCAATGGACGTGATCAAGTGTCCAATCCCCAAATTCAGCCTTGGTACCCCTACTGTATCTCCCATATCTAATTGCCTTGAAACGGCCCATAACTTATGTTCTTTGGTGTTACAAGCTCACTTGCTCCAGCCATTTGGATCTAGAGAAGAAAGATCTTTTCTTGACACCAACAAACTAGGGAAAATAGCTTTTCTAAGAAGAAGGCACAGCAGAAAAATGTCTTGGAGGTTCCATGTTAGAACTACCATCTTTTACTCTAATTATTATTGCTATAGGTTTATTTCTAACTTTTCCTCATAATTACATTAAGTAGTTTATAGACAAACAGTCTTACCCTTCTTGGAAAGATACAGTCCCATTTTAGACATGGCTCTTTAATTTCATTGTTTTAAGTCATGGTTTAGAAAATTTCATTCACTAATATCTCCCACATTTTCCTCTTTCTCCCAAAGGGAATCAATTTAAAATACCTCATGTTCTCAAATATTTGTTTCCTTCCAATACTGTTATTACCCTAAAGATATATCCCAATTGTCTCTATGGGAATCAGCTTGACTAGGTAACAATCCTGGGCACATGCTTGAAAAAGATAGCAATACTGGCTCTCGTTTGGTTTATTATAGCTGCCTCGAAGTTCCACCATAGGGAGCTACCAACACCAACATATATTCCTTCATCCCAGGGTTAGTATTTGATAGCCTTGAACTACCAGGACTATTTAGTTCTGGCATTTTTTTCCTTCCTCAAGGAAGGTCCAGTCACATCCCATCTCTACTTCAATGAGAAACACATCCTTTCTTTGCATTTCCAATGAACCAGCATCTTCTATTTCTTCTCTCTCTCACATTCCTATACTTTTATTCTGTGATTTCTGATTTTGACTCTCTTCTCCAATAGATTGTTCTGTTGAAATTGGTATGAAACCACTTTTCTAGTAAATTGGTATGAAACCACTTTACTTTTGAGAGTAAATCTCAAACTTATTGTGCATGTTTATTTTGTTCATTTGAATTTCTTCACCTTTGCTATCTCTTTTTCCTTTTATTCATTACTCTTAATTCACTACTCATTTTATTCATTCATACTGTTGGATCAAGTTTTTCTTACCAAGTTCAAGCTCTCTCTGCTCACGACATGACAGGCCAATAAATTGGGAGACAAGTTATTGGGGCAAAGAATAGTGACTTTAATCGGAAAGCTAGCAGACTGAGATGATGGCAGATTAGCATCTCAAATAAATAAATAAATAAAAGAGCCCCATCTTTTCTCAGCCCCATTCCAGGATCCCTTTATACAGAGTAGGGGGAGGGGCCCACTGTGGGGCTGACCAATGACTGAGAGGGACTGCTATAGGTAGCGCCTGTCCCACCCCTATTACAATTCCTCCCTATCAATGTTCATTCCACAGTCTTGTTGGAAAATGGGTAATTATCTTTCTGGTTACTTCCCACTGAACAGAGGTGATAAGGGTGTGATCATGAAATGGAAGTGATTGGCTTGGGGTCTGGAATATTCCTAAAATTTTTAGTAAGCAATACACTTTTCTGTCCTTATTTGCAACTATTTGAATCTAATGAAATTCCTTCTGTGATGAAATTTTAATCTCATCAACATCATCTCTGTGATGAAATTTTACTCTTTTTGAAGAGCAATCTTAACCCTTCTAAGAATTCACAAATCTATTAGAACTGGACATGGAACAACAGACTGGTTCCAAATAGGAAAAGGAGCACATCAAGGCTGTATATTGTCACCCTGCTTATTTAACTTATATGCAGAGTACATCATGAGAAACTCTGGGCTGGAAGAAGCACAAGCTGGAATCAAGATTGCCGGGAGAAATATCAATAACCTCAGATATGCAAATGACACCACCCTTATGGCAGAAACTTAAGACAACTAAAAAGCCTCTTGATGAAGTGAAAGAGGAGAGTGAAAAAGCTGGCTTAAAGCTTAACATTCAGAAAACTAAGATCATGGCATCTGGTCCCATCACCTCATGGGAAATAGATGGGGAGACAGTGGAAACAGTGTCAGACTTTATTCTTTTGGGCTCCAAAATCACTCCGGATGGTGACTGCACCCATGAAATTAAAAGACGCTTACTCCTTGGAAGGAAAGTTATGACCAACCTAGATAGCATATTAAAAAGCAGAGACATTACTTTGCCAAGAAAGGTCTGTCTGGTCAAGGCTATGGTTTTTCCAGTGGTCATGTATGGATGTGACAGTTGGACTGTGAAGAAAGCTGAGTGCCGAAAAATTGATGCTTTTGAACTATGGTGTTGGAGAAGACTCTTGAGAGTCCCTTGGACTGCAAGGAGATCCAACCAGTCCATCCTGAAGGAGATCAGTCCTGGGTGTTCATTGGAAGGACTGATGCTGAAGCTGAAACTCCAATACTTTGGTCACCTCATGTGAAGAGTTGACTCGTTGGAAAAGACCCTGATGCTTGGAGGGGTTGGGGGCAGGAGGAGAAGGAGGTGACAGAGATGAGATGGCTGGATGGCATCACCGACTCGATGGGCATGAGTCTGAGTAAAGTCAGGGAGCTGGTGATGGATAGGGAGGCCTGGCGTGCTGCGATTCATGGGGTCACAAAGAGTCGGACACGACTGAGTAAATGAACTGAACTGAACTGATTGCTCTCTAGGCCTCTCAGGAGTTGGGTCATTTTCTGATGTCAGTGGGGCTACTTTAACCCAAGTGTGATGAATCCATGGTTTTACTCTAGCTAGCTTGATGGATGAGTGTGTGATGAGTAATACCACACTCATGAGTGGTCCTACCCACCTTGCAGTCAGCTGGTATTCAGGCCCTTGTTTTCTACAGGTTTTAAGGGGGATTCAGTCTCCAGACCAGAAAGGATGTAAGACTAACTCAATTGGATAAGCAGACCTGCTGGAAACAAAGTCATGAACAGAGGTTAGTATAGTGTCCAGAGTTCAACATAGTTGGCAACTGTTAGATTGTTCAGAGCATTTATAGATTCTCCCGCCCAGGCAGACACCTGGAATGGCCTACCATACAATATTTCAAAGGAGCTTAAATTAAGCCTGCTTCTGGGAGTCACGTTGATCCATAGCAAGGCAACTGGCAAGGCCTTATCCCAAGGTAAATTCGTCTCTTGACATATTTTAGCAATGCTCCTTTTTAATGTATGATTCATTTTCTCAGTTTTTCCTGTTGATTGTGGACTCCAGGATGAATGTAGCTTTCAATTAATTTGAAGTACTTTAGACGCTTGTTGGGTTGTTCTAGAAACAAACACAGGCCCATCACCTCTTTGGTGGGAGTTAGGCAGTCCAAACTGGGGGATAATTTCCTTAAGGAGGACTTTAAAACCTTCAGAATCTTTTCCTGACCTGGTGGGATATGCTTCTAACTATCCTGTAAAAGTGTCCACAAATGCTAGCAGGTGTCCGAAATTCCCTGTGGCTCGAGGCATTTGAGTAAAGTCTATAGGCCAGTCCTTGGTGCACGGGTTCCTCTGTGTTGGGTCCCCATCTGGGGAGGTCTGACAGCAGTCTGGGTTATTTTTAGCACAAATTCTATAATTTTGAGTGACTTGTTGGATGGTCCTTTGTGGGCTAGGCCCCATTACATATTTTTGTGTCCACTGTAAGGTGACATCTCTCCTAGAAAGGGAATCATTATGAATGTGCTGCAGCACAGTGTCCAAGAGGACCTTGGGAAGCAAAACATTTCTGTGTGCATGACACTCCCAACCAGGAGAGGTGTGATGAAGGGTGAATCTCCACTCTTTGACCCTCTCCTTGCCTTTTCTGAATACACAGGCTGGTATTTTGACAGATCAGACTGTGGGAGAAGTCATGGCTTGACCATCCCCCTCCTTGGCTCCTTCTTTATAGCTTGGTCAGATTACCAGTTGCCTTTTATTAAATGAGCCTTGCCCTTTTGGTGGCCTGGGAAGTGCATTATGGCCCCTTGTGGGGGTTTATGGACTGCTTCAAGGAGTGACAGGATTTCAGAAGCATGTTTTAAGTCTTCATTGTTTGAAATGAGGAGCCCCTTCTCTTTCCAGATTGCCCTGGGAGCACGCACCACAGAGAATGCACAGAGAGAGTCTGTGTATGTATTTACTTGCTTGCGTTCAGTGAGTAGTAGGGCTCTTGTCAGAGGAATGACTTTTGCCTTCTGAGCTGAGCTCCCCGGCACAGGGCTTTTGCCCCAACAGTCTTTTTAAGGATTACCACTGCATACCCAGTGCGCTGCCTACCTTGATTCATGAAGCTGTTTCCATTGGTGGACAGGTCTGATAAGTGTGGTCTGCTGAAATATACTAGCTGGATGACATGTAGGCAGTCATGCTCTGGGGATTATGCAGCATTAACTGGGAACAGCGGGGCTGGATTTATGACTGAAGTGACCTGAAGTCCTACATTGGGATTGTCCGAAAGAATTACTTGGTGCTTTCCCATTTTCCCAGCCAGTAGCTCCCTTTCTGTTCCAGTAAAGAAAGGACATGGTGAGGGACATACACAGTGGTGGGTTGCTCCAGGGTAAACTCCTCAGCTTCCTGAAGTAACTGCTTCAGCTCAAAGGAAAGGTGGCTCCCAAATTGTCAATTTCTTGCTCCAACTGCCAAGTGCTGGGGCAGCTGGTGCCACTTCAGGGAATTTTGAAGGGAAGGTCCTCAGGACAAGTGGTCTTGGAAGCTGCTAGGGCCTTACATGAAAATTCCCTAATTGGGGTCAGCTGGCTTCAAGCAGCAATGATCCTGGCTGACTTTCCCAAAATTTGTTACCAAGCTGGGGCTCAGTAACATTTTCACCCTCTTCTTTTTTAAAGTCAAGATTTTGTACTTTAAAATTTCTCTTCTAATCTGATTTTGTTGGAATTATTTATGTTCAGATGCTCTCTGAAAAGCCAAAATATATTTTTCAAGTCTTCTTATATTTTTAAGTATGTAAGTTAGCTAGCAAGTATTCAAAATTCCCATAACTTATGCTTGCTTCTAACAGGAAGACAAACTTCGTTTTTTCCTCTGCATTCCACTGAACTAGTGCCATTATGTCCCATGAATGTTGGTTAATTAAGACATCAAGATATGTATTATCCTATATCACATCATTGTTTAAAACTCATCTCTTGAAATAGAAGTTAACACCATAATAGTCTTAGAGGTCAGCTGGACCTCTGTGATACTGTAAAAGTTACTAAAACTCTGTAGGACTCACTTTCCTTGTCAGTAAAAAAGGATTATAGTAGTTCCTACGGCATAGCATAGTTATAAAGATCAAATAAGAAAAAGTCGGTTGGCTGTTTACTGCATAGTATATGCAGAAGCGCGCCGGCTGCGACTGACCGCGCAGAAGCGTGACCGTGAGGAGCTACCCCTCGCCCAAGGGTAGGGGTAGCGACCGAGAGCACCAGGCTGCGACAGCGCAGGAGCGGCAGCCGAGAGGAGCTACCCCACCTCCAAGGAGCAGCTGCTGCGCGGGCGCAGGAGGGCCAAGAGGAACTACTCCACGTTCAAGGTCAGGAGGGGCCGCCGTGAGAAGTTACTGCTCGTCCAAGGTAAGGAGCAGCGGCTGTGCTTTGCTGGAGCAGCCGTGAAGAGATACCCCACGTCCGAGGTAAGAGAAACCCAAGTAAGACGGTAGGTGTTGCGAGAGAGCATCAGAGGGCAGACACTCTAAAACCATAACCACAGAAAACTAGCCAATCTGATCACAGGACCACAGTTCTGTCTAACTCAATGAAACTAAGCAATGCAGTGTGGGGCCACCCAAGACGGTCGGGTCATGGTGGAGAGCTCTGACAGAATGTGGTCCACTGGAGAAGGGAATGGCAAACCACTTCAGTATTCTTGCCTTGAGAACCCCATGAACAGTATGAGAAGGCAAAATGATAGGATACTGAAAGAGGAACTCCCCAGGTCGGTAAGTGCCCAATATGCTACTGGAGATCAGTGGAGAAATAACTCCAGAAAGAATGAAGGGATGGAGCCAAAGCAAAACCAATACCCAGTTGTGGATGAGACTGGTGATAGAAACAAGGTCCAATGCTGTAAAGAGCAATACTGCATAGGAACCTGGAATGTTAGGTCCATCAATCAAGGCAAATTGGCAGTGGTCAAACAGGAGATGGCAAGAGTAAATGTCGACATTCTAGGAATCAGCAACCTAACATGGACTGGAATGGGTGAATTTAACTCAGATGACTATTATATCTACTACTGTGGGCAGGAATCCCTTAGAAGAAATGGAGTAGCCATCATGGTTAACAAAAGAGTCCAAAATGCAGTACTTGGATGCAATCTCAAAAATGACAGAATGATCTCTGTTTGTTTCCAAGGCAAACCATTCAATATCACAGTAATCCAAGCCTATGCCCCAACCAGTAACGCTAAAGAAGCTGAAGTTGAACGGTCCTATGAAGACCTACAAGACCTTTTAGAAGTAACACCCCAAAAAGATGTCCTTATCATTATAGGGGACTGGAATGAAAAAGTAGGAAGTCAAGAAACACCTGAAGTAACAGGCAAATTTGGCCTTGGAGTATGGAATGAAGCAGGGCAAAGGCTAATAGAGTTTTGCCAAGAGAACACACTGGTCATAACAAACACCCTCTTCCAACAACACAAGAGAAGACTCTACACATGGACATCAACAGATGGTCAACACTGAAATCAGATTGATTATATTCTTTGCAGCCAAAGATGGAGAAGCTCTATACAGTCAGCAAAAACAAGACCAGGAGCTGACTGTGGCTCACATCATGAACTCCTTATTGCCAAATTCAGACTTAAACTGAAGAAAGCAGGGATAACCACTAGACCATTCAGGTATGACCTAAATCAAATCCCTTATGACTATAAAGTGGAAGTGAGAAATAGATTTAAGGGACTAGATCTGATAGAGAGCCTGATGAACTATGGACGGAGATTCGTGACATCGCAGAGGAGACAGGGATCAAGACCATCCCCATGGAAAAGAAATGCAAAAAGGGAAGATGGTTGTCTGAGGAGGCCTTACAAATAGCTGTGAAAAGAAGAGAAGTGAAAAGCAAAGGAGAAAAAGAAAGATATACCCATTTGAATGCAGAGTTCCAAAGAATAGCAAGGAGAGAAAAGAAAGTCTTCCTCAGCGATCAATGCAAAGAAATTGAGGAAAACAACAGAATGGGAAAGACTAGAAATCTCTTCAAGAAAATTAGAGATATCAAGGGAACATTTCAGGCAAATATGGGTTTGATAAAGGACAGAAACGGTATGGACCTAACAGAAGCAGAAGATGTTAAGACAAGGTGGCAAGAATACACAGAAGAACTGTACAAAAAAGATCTTCACGACCCAGATAATCACAATGGTGTGATCACTCACCTAGAGCCAGACATCCTGGAATGTGAAGTCAGGTGGGCCTTAGAAAGCATCACTATGAACAAAGCTAGTGGATGTGATGGAATTCCAGTTGAGCTATTTCAAATCCTTAAAGACGATGCTGTGAAAGTGCTGCACTCAATATTCCAGCAAATTTGGTAAACTCAGCAGTGGACACAGGACTGGAAAAGGTCCGTTTTCATTCCAATCCCTAAGAAAGGCAATCTCAAAGAATACTCAAACTACCACACAATTGCACTCATCTCACACGCTAGTAAAGTAATACTCAAATTTCTCCAAGCCAGGCTTCAGCAATACGTGAACCAAGAACTTCCAGATGTTCAAGCTGGTTTTAGAAAAGGTAGAGGAACCAGAGCTCAAATTGCCAACATCTGCTGGATCATCGAGAAAGCAAGAGAATGCCAGAAAAACATCTTTTTCTGCTTTATTGACTACGCCAAAGCCTTTGACTGTGTGGATCACAATAAACTGTGGAAAATTCTTCAAGATATGGGAATACCAGACCACCTGACCTGCCTCTTGAGAAACCTGTTTGCAGGTCAGGAAGCAACAGTTAGAACTGGACATGGAACAACAGACTGCTTCCAAATAGAAAAGGAATACATCAAGGCTGTATATTGTCACCCTGCTTATTTAACTTATATGCAGAGTACATCATGAGAAATGCTGGGCTGGAAGAAGCACAAGCTGGAATCAAGATTGCCAGGAGAAATATCAATAACCTCAGATATGCAGATGACACTACCCTTATGGCAGAGAGTGAAGAGGAACTAAAAAGTCTCTTGATGAAAGTGAAAGAGGAGAGTGAAAAAGTTGGCTTAAAGCTCAACATTCGGAAAACTAAAATCAAGGCATCTGGTCCCATCACTTCATGGGAAATAGATGGAGAAACAGTGGAAACAGTGTCAGACTTTATTTTGGGGGGCTCCAAAATCACTGTGGATGGTGGCTGCAGCCATGAAATTAAAAGACGCTTACTCCTTGGAAGAAAAGTTATGACCAACCTAGATAGCATATTAAAAAGCAGAGACATTACTTTGCCAACAAAGGTCCATCTGGTCAAGGCTATGGTTTTTCCAGTGGTCATGTATGGATGTGAGAGTTGGACTGGGAAGAAAGCTGAGCACCGAAGAATTGATGCTTTTGAACTGTGGTGTTGGAGAAGACTCTTGAGAGTCCCCTGGACTGCAAGGAGATCCAACCAGTGCATCCTAAAGGAGATCAGTCCTGGGTATTCATTGGAAGGACTGATGCTGAAGCTGAAACTCCAATACTTTGGCCACCTCATGCAAAGAGTTGACTCGTTGGAAAAGACCCTGATGCTTGGAGGGGTTGGGGGCAGGAGGAGAAGGACATGACAGAGGATGAGATGGCTGGATGGCATCACTGACTCGATGGGCATGAGTTTGGGTAAACTCTGGGAGTTTGTGATGGATAGGGAGGCCTGGCGTGCTGCAATTCATGGGGTCGCAAAGAGTCGGACATGACTGAGCGACTGAACTGAACTGAACTGATATGCAGTCCATGGGACAGCAACGAGATCAAACAGTCAATCTAAAGGAAATCAACCCTGAATATTCATTGGAAGGACTAATGCTGAAGCTAAACCTACAGTACTTTGGCCACCTGATGTGAAGAGCTGACTCGTTGGAAAAGACCCTGATGCTGGGAAAGATTGAGGGAAGGAGAAGGAGGGGATGACAGAGGACAAGATGGCTGGATGGCATCAATGACTCAATGAACATGAGTTTGAGCAAACTCTGGTAGATAGTGAAGGACAGGGAAGCCTAGCATGCTGCAGTCCATGGGGTTGCAAAGAGTCAGACATGACTGAGTGGCTGAATAAGAACAACAAAATGCTCAACAAGTGCTAGTTTTAGTTATTCTTATGATTACTTTTGTTAGATTGTAAGCTTCTTGAAATTAGGAACCATGCTCCAAATGTTATTAAACAGTGAATACCTAATACAAATATATTATTATATATATATATTAAATATATATTATTATATATACCTAATACAAATATATTATTTATTATTCATTTATATAACAGTTATATTTAGTGATAAGAATTCCAGAAAATGAAACACACTGGAATTAAGATTACTAGATTTGATTCTAGTTTGTTCTACTTCTTTATTTCTCCCAAGTTGGTGGGTTGTTTTATTTCTTCCTCTTAATCTGACAATTTCTTCTTTTTGAAAAATAGTAATCATCTCTAAACTTCCTTTTGTCTTTTCTCGCTGCAGGGTAATTCACATTCAAATTCCACCTATATTTTTAAGTGTCAGCCGCGCCAGGCTCTGTGCTAGGTACTTGAGCATACTTAGATATTATCTCCATTTCATAGAGAAGAAAACCAAGGCTTAGAGAGTTCAACTGAATGGCCCAAGATCATACAATTAATGGGCTTCCCTGGTGGCTCAGATGGTATAGAATCTGCCTGTAATGCAGGAGACCTGGGTTCAATCCCTGGGTTGAGAAGATCCCCTAGAGAAGAGAATGGCAACCTACTCTGGTATTCTTGCCTGGAGAATTCCGTGGACTGAGGAGACTGGAAGGCTACAGTCCATGGGGTCACAAAGAGTTGGACATGACTGAGCAACTAACATATACTAGCTCAAGAATGACCGATTAGACTTAACCATAAACCACTGAAAAGAACTTTAGGAGGAAAATGACTAAGTAGTTTGATGTACAGAGAGATAGAAATGTCTCTTCTTCAAAAAGAGGTGAGGAGGAGAGTCAGGGAATTCTTTGTGAAGATGAAATTACTCTAGGAGGTGGCCGGTCACTCCATGGACAATTGAGAGCTGACTAATCTGGAACAAAACTTTTCCCTTTCACTCCTTTCATTTTACATATATATTTAAACATATAAAAAATAAATACATATTTTATTAATTATATATGTGTGTGTATATATATGCATGTTTATGGTATATAAATGAAAGTAGATAAATTGTCATTATTTGGAAGATAACGTGGTAGGCATGGGAGAAAAGCATTTTATTTGATGATATGTGGACCATAAGTACTGGAAAAGGAAATGGCAACCCCTTCCAGTATTCTTGCCTGTAAAATCCCATGGACAGATGAGCCTGGTGAGCTATAGTCCATGGGGTCTCAAAGAGCTGGACATGACTGAGTGACTAAAATGATGATGGACAATAAGTAAATTCACAGGTTTTTAATTTGTAAAGAATGAATCTAGTAGAAGAAGGCCCCTTATCAGTGTTGAAAATGATAGCACATATGTCCTTTCACCAAGTTTAGCTACAGTTCTCATAATATAAAACTAATCCTTGAAATGCTTGGTAAATGTGCTGATTCTGGGTACAGATGAATCCACCACTTCTGAAGGCTTGGTATGGACTCCGATTTAGGTCTCCAATACATGTCCAGCGATTTTTGGTGCCCTTGTGGGAAATACACCATTTGGCATGATCCTGATAAGAGCTGAAATAAGAGTGTCTAGATATCTTAATTGCTTTGATATTGTAGACATGGTGAGGAAGGGAGCAGTTTGAAGGAAGCTCTTGTCTCTTTCGTTGCCAGGTTTCTGTTAGCAAGTGTGTCTTCAACTGTTGAGCCATCCAGGCTGCAAAGATGTCTAGAGTTTATAAAGAGAAAGATAGTGAGGTTAATATTTATTCTTAGATAAATCCTAAAAATATCCTCAGGAAGAGAATCATCGCTCATGCCTGATATGTGGATGTCACACGCATAATAAACACAACATGATTGAGAGAGTGAATGGGAGAACATTTTGTAAATGCTAAAGTGATATGAAAATAAAAGTTATTATCATTATTACTAAGATGATATTAGTGCTGAAAATGTCTTCTGTTCTGCACAAACAAGGGAGCAATATATGGTTTTGTCCTGAAAAGACCTTTGGAAAGACTAAGGCTGGAGAAGTAATCAGAGGCCAGCATCTAGAAATCTTTATAAGCCATGCCAGAGTGTATGAATTTTCCTGAAATCAATGGGAAATTTTTTAATACTGTATTTTATTTATGTATTCTAAATTAGTTAATTTTATTTATTTATTTCTGTTGCTCTGGATCTTCATTGCTGCATGCGGGCTTTCTCTAACTGTGGAGAACAGGGGTTACTCGCTAGTCGCAGTGCACAGGGCTTCTCATTGCAGTGGCTTTTGTTGCAGAGCACAGGCTCTAGGCTCATGCGCTCAGTAGTTGCAGCTTGCTGGCTCCTGGGCATGCAGGCTTCAGCAGCTGTGGCTCATGGGCTCTAGAGTGAGGGCTCAGTAGTTGTGGTGCAGGGGCTTAGTTGCTCTGAGGCAGGTAGAATCTTCCTAGTTCAGGGACTGAACCCATGTCCCTTGCATTGGTAGGCAGATTCTTATCCACTGTACCACCAGGGAAGTCTTCAACAGAGAATTTTTTAAGGAGTGTTAGTGGAGGAATTAATAGAAACTGATTTATGATCATAAATATCAACTGAGAAACCATGTGCAGGATGAATTGAGAAGACTACATTAGATTGGAGAGAGGAAAAACATGAGGTTGTCATAATAACTGTGATAATAAGCACAAGTGTAGACTATGGCCATGACAGAGAGATAAATGTGAGAGTTATTAAGGACCTGGAACTGATTGTATTTGATGATTTGATATGGGGGGGGACAGTGAGAAAAAAGAGGGACTGAGAGTTTCCAGGTGACTATGCAACAAAGGTCCGTCTGGTCAAGGCTATGGATTTTCCAGTGGTCATGTGTGGATGTGAGAGTTAGACTGTGAAGAAAGCTGGGTGCTGAAAAATTGATGCTTTTGAACTGTGGTGTTGGAGAAGACTCTTGAGAGTCCCTTAGACTGCAAGGAGATCCAACCAGTCCATCCTAGAGGAGATCAGTCCTGGGTGTTTATTGGAAGGACTGATGCTGAAGCTGAAACTCCAGTTTCAGCTGGAGGCCAAACTTCGCATGGCCACCTCATGCAAAGAGTTGACTCATTGGAAAAGACCCTGATGCTGGGATGGATTAGGGGCAGGAGGAGAAGGGGGTGACAGAGGATGAGATGGTTGGATGGCATCACCGACTCGATGGACATTGGTTTGAGTAAACTCTGGGAGTTGGTGATGGACAGGGAGGCCTGGTGTGCTGTGATTCATGGGGTGGCAAAGAGTTGGACATGACTGAGCGACTGAACTGAACTGAACTGATGCAGAATGAGAAAGGGGGTAAGATATGTGAGGGATAGTGATGAGATGAGTTTGACATGTTGAATTTTATGTGGCTCTGCCACTCACTGTTGAATACATCTGTCAGAACACAGGCCTTGGATGAAGATCTAGATTTGGGAATCTCTCAAGGGCTAGCTCGGAGAAGACAACGGCAACCCACTCCAGTACTCTTGTCTGGAGAATCCCATGAATGGAGGAGCCTGGTAGGCTACAGTTCATGGGATCGCTAAGAGTCGAACACGACTGAGTGACTTCACTTTCAATTTTCATTTTCATTCATTGGAGAAGGAAATGGCAACCCACTCCAGTGTTCTTGCCTGGAGAATCCCTGGGACAGAGGAGCCTGTTGGACTGCCGTCTATAGGGTCACACAGAGTTGGACACGACTGACGCGACTTAGCAGCAGCAGCAGCAAGGGCTGGCTGGAATTGCCTCAAATGCATTGTAGATGAGATAAGGATCAGTAGAGGACTACAGGGCAACCTAGTCACATAAGGATTATGCAGAGGAAGAGGGCATGGCAGAAGAGACTTAAAATCAGGAGGAAGACCAAAAGCCTGTATACTGCCAAGACTCAGGGAGGGAAAAGTTCCAGAAAGGAAACTGTTCCAACTGTGCCAAATTCTGCAGAAGTTATTTCTGTCCTGTTAATTTGGGATATCTAATGCCTACCACAGGACTTGACAAGTAGTAGGCATTCAATAAAGTTTATTCACTATTAAAGGAAGGAAGCAAGGAAGGAAGACTGAGGTCAATTAAGGCTATCAAGGGTGACTGGGGATAGATACAGAGAAGCAAGACTGCAGTCAAGGAGCAGTAAGCAAGTAAAGATCCTGAAGAGTTTCCTCAAAATAAATTTAGAAGAAAAGAAAAACAACCCAAAAAAACAGATATAGGGAATCTAGAATTGAGGGAGGATTTTTTAGGAATGTTCGGGGCTCGTAGAGTAGATAGGCTAAAGTACAAGAGGGAGAACAGATTGAATGTAAGAATCCATGTATTTGGAGCCTGATTAGTTTCTAGGGCACAGGGGGGCACTGCTTCTGTTGGGAAGGGAGGAATCTGGTAAAAAGGAATGAAAGTAGAAATGATTGTTGAGGGTGGAGTGTGCGCTTGAAGTGGTTTCTCCCTCTATTCGCTCTGTGAAGGAAAAAGTGAAGATGAGTGAAGAGACAGGGAAAGGTAAAGGATTTGAGAGTAAAGAAGGCTTAAAATAATTGCTTAGGGAGTGAAAGAAAAGGAAGACAGCTTGGTTCTGTGCCCAACTGAGGCTGGAGACTGAGTTTTTACTGGCCTCTAGTTAGATGGTTGTGAGATACTTTTTTTGGATGGATCAGCAATCCTTCTATTCAAGTGGCTGTTGTTTGAATTGATCCTTGATGTCCCTTTTCCCTTTCCTTTTTTGTCTTCCCTCCTTTTCTACTTCTACACTCCTAAATAATCAGTATATTTGCTCTTTGCATTCCAAAGTGAGTCCAACAGCACGGTTACAACATATTGTTTTGATGATGGTCTTTCTTACCGTCAAGAAAAGAATCAGACTTTGCAAAATGGAGGAATTTTTGTCCCTGGGCTGACTGAAGTGTGGTCAGGTGCCGGCCTGGGATCTCTGAGGAGCTGGATCCAGCACACAGCTGGGGCATGTGGATGAGTTCCATGTGAAAGGTTACAGGGATGGAGCAGCTGTAAATATTTGGGTTGTAGACCAAGAGCTGAGAGTCTGAACCACAAAGAGTAAAGAAAAGTTGAGAATTAAGATACAAACGGAAATGCTTGTTGGTACTTTAGATCTTGTTGTGAATTAAAAAACTGAACAGAACAAAAAACAAAAGTGAAAGTATTTCCTTCTTTAAGCCAATAGCCTTCAAACTTTTAACTAAAATAGTTGACACCTGTTGAGCACTCCCTACTTTTTACTACATTGGTTTACTGATTTAATCATAAGAATATTACCTTTATTATTGGTAAGTTATTTTATCACAATCCTCATTTTATAGATAAATTAATGGAGAATTTATGCCCAAAGCTATAAGACTTGTAACTGAAGGAGTTGATATTCAAACCCAGGCAGGCTGGCCTTGGAGACCATGTGTTTTTTTCCCCTATGTGTAAACATACAAAAGTAGAAAACACCCATATACTGATCATCCAGCTCCAAAAATGACCAGTTCATCACCGTGCACACCCAGTCTCTATGCTATTAAACTCTGTAATCTTTGCAGGAGCTCAGCTAGCTAGACTAGGGCTTAATTTGGGTAAGAGGCTCAGTGATCCTTTCCATCAGATGGAAATTTGATTAAAAAAAAACATATTTGAAACCTCCTATATTAGAACAAATCACTGTTTACTTTTTAGCAGCTCCCTCAGTAAAAAGTGATTGGTAAAATACCATTACTACTTCTGCTCCTCATTTGTACTTTGGATTTTTCAAGTCTAAGTATTTTTGGCCACTTGAGCTTGAGATCTTAAGGGAAAATCATCTGGTTTAGGCTCAGAAGTGTCACATTGGTGGCCTGTAAGCAACATGAGGTCTGCACAATTTAAATAATAAGATGGATACCATATCAGAAAATCAGAAGATCTCTTTCTCTCTCAATTTCTCTTTCTCTCTCTCTTTTCTACTTTATATCTTCCCCTAGATTTCTGCTTCCTCTGAAAAATATGGAGATGTAGGTCTTCATTCTCATGGAGCCACAACATAATGGAGTTGCAGCTTTCGAGGAAAGCTAGTGGAGAGTCAACACCCCATTTTGTCATATTCCCCACTGCCCATGCAATGTCCACTGGTGTCACCCAGTTTTGTCACCTGCCTGGCCCCTGTAGACATTTGAAACTACCACTTCTGATCAAGTTCAAAGACTTCCTTGGACTAGGAAACCAAAGTTCAAAAGTGAGCCTGCCCAAGATCTCATCATGGCAAAACCAATATTGGAATCTAGGTATCAGGGTTTATGAATAGAGAAGCAAATAAAGTAATACATTTATTCATAATTTCCAAATCCCTTCTTAAATATTATGTCTTTTTAAAAACACTCTAATGTTACCTATTGCTTCATACTGGTTGTACTTGAAAGTTATGCAGATGCCAGCTTGTCCATTTCGTCTCCCTGTGGGTGGATAATCATAGCCTTCTTCAGGAACTGGAGGAAAATGGGGAATGGAATGAATCAACCAGAACCCCTGGAGTCTGTTCCACAGAAGTACACCTACCAAAGATATAGTAAATACAGATAAAGTAGAAAAACAAGCCTCCTTTAAAAAAAAAACAGAGTTCAAAGCTACAACATTTAAGCCCTTTAAACTTCAGGCTAATGTTTCCTTAGGCTAATAATGACAAGGATCATGTTCTTTTTCAAAGATTTCAAAACCAGTTAAGGTATACATCACATTGCCCCATTACTGATGTTAACCCAACACAAAAGGGAGCTAGCGCAGACACCCTGTGAAGAGTTAAGAGGCATTTCATGTTGAAACTACAAGGAAAATTTGTTTTGGCAGAATGCAAATTTGCTAAATTGGAGTTTGACCTCGATAGACTATATAGTCACCTGGCAAGCTTCAGATAATGTCTTTACTGCTAAGCAGCTAAGCTATTTTCAAAACCCAGTTGAAAAACATAGTTGAAAGAGAAAACATCAAATGAAAAAATGTATTTGCAGTAATTTGTTGTGAGAAACTGATGCTCATTTGTGTGCAGAAGTCACCCAATTTTATAAGTTTGAAAAAAAAGAAGCAGAAAAGGGGTGGGGGTGGGGATGAAGGAAGCCATGTTCTAAAGCATCCTAGTTACTTGTATTTTGTAAAATCTCTGGAGCAGACAGTATGAAAGCCAGAAAGGAAGAAAGCTGAAAGATTTTCATCATCTTGTGACATGGCACAAAGAACCCTGTCCAACAGGCACCTATGACTATTTCTGTGTTTGTAAATATATCAGGATAATTTGGGTATGCTAACTTGGCTTTCTAGTTTGCACATGACCATGCAGACATAAAAGTCATACTTGCCTTAGTGTTAGAGTAGAAACCAAATGCCTGCCAGTTATTTCTTTTTCAAAGAACACACTTTAAGAAATCACACTGTTGCTGTCTCAGTGACTGTGGAATCAATACCTGCGTCGAGATGGAAAATGTTCAAAGTTCAGTTGCCTCACAGAGCTGCATGACCTCAGGGTCTCTCTTCTGCCCAGATGAGTATGCTGTTTGTCTGAAATCCTAACTTCCTGGTACAAGTGCCACAGTGTATTGGAACACCTGTTGGCAGGGAACTCTCCCATATGACATCAGGTTCCACTCCATTTCCAATCTTCTTTCTGAGCCCTTGTATCAACTAACAGATTGGAGTGATAATGGTGGTGGGAGGTTGGTAAAGAAGAGTTTGCAGAATGTGGCAGGATGTGGCAAATACGACCATCAGGAGGGCAACTTAGCTAAATCAAAAGCTAAGTTGCTCATGGCATTTGATAGCCATTACAAATTAAATTCTTAATCAGAGTTTGCAAACTGGCAGCCCCAGGCCAAGTCTAACCTGCAGATACATTTTATTATGCTTGCAGATTATTTTTAAAACTTTGAATTCATTGCCAGCACTTAAAAACTGGGATTTTTCACAAACTCCTCATTTTCTCTGGAAAAAAATCACATTCCCATAAGGCAAGCTGAGTGGTAACTGCTTCTTTAGACCATGTGTATACTGTCCAGCTCTCCAGTTACCTGCCGGTTCAGCCCCCTTGGCGTGCTGACATCATTTGCCTGACCCTGAAGGCATTTGATTTGGGAACCTTCTGAAAAATACTTATTGCTGTGGGAAGTTATTCATGGTATATTAAGTTGAAAAGAGTTTGAAGTAGTCACTACAAAAGTTTTATAAAAAATGTTTCAAAATATATATTATAGAAAAAATAGAAAATATTAGCCGCAACTGGGGGCTTCCCAGGTGGCTCAGTGGTAAAGAATCTGCCTGCAATAGGAGAAGCAGGTTTGATCCATGGGTCAGGAAGATCACCTGGAGGAGGATATGGCAACACACTCCAGTATTCTTGCCTGGAAAATTCCATTTTCCAGGAGCCTGGTAGGATACAGTCCATAGAGTCACAAAAGAGTTAAACATGACTTAGTGACTGAACAACAAGATTAGGTATAATTAGCTAATGAATATTAGGATTACAAATTTCTTGTTTACTATCATTTTGACTTCTTCAACAACACACATACTTATATACATAGTTTACAAATAGAAAAATATAAAAAATCCCTATAATAAAAACCGTTATAATATATAATTATTAACAAACTTACTATAATATGAAAATTATTTTAAAATACTTTTTCAAAAATGTTTACTGTATTTTAAATGGAACTAAGAAGGGTGAATTTTACTCTGTGTAAATTATACTTCTATAAGCTTAACTAAAGTGTGTGTACACACACACACACACACACACACACACACACGAGGCTGGCTAGTATTTCCAGTAGTCAAATGCTTGTATTTTTGCCTTAAAGTATATTTTAAAAATATTGAGAAATAAAATGGTATTTGGGCAAAGGATATTTCAAAGTCAAATTATATTGTTATAAACTGTGATACAGGAATCACTCATCTTGATAACTCAGACCATTAAAAAGAAAAGCTATCTTTTTAGTGTGGAATATAAACCTACTAAAGATAGGATGTTTAAGAAAATGCTGACTTTCAGTAGGAAAGAGAAATAAGAGCCTTTGTCATACCTTTGCTGTGTCCATACTTTCTGCTGTAATTCACGGATTTAGGGACTCCATCATTGTATATTAGATAGGCTGTGCTGTTATTCTGCAGGAATATTTTAAGGTTATAATGGCATAAGTCCTTCACTCATAAGCATTTTTCGCCCACAACATTTCTACTAGCTACCCAGCCTACAATACAGAACTTTCATTAATACACATGAGAAATCATCCATTCCCCTAACAGGCAGATTTCCCATCAATTTGAATTCTGTGCCATGCAAGGCAGGAGACAAGAAGTCCGTCCTCAACTTCGCTGCTTGTGTGACAGGAACCCTGTGCTCTGTGATGTGTGTGTGAGGGCAATATTCCTATTTCTCCCAGTTGTTTTGGACTCATGTTTCTGATGAAGCAACTAGTGTATAACAAAGGAGTCCTTAAATATTTGTTCAGGAAATGAAGTAAGAACAACCAGCCAAGGATTACATCTGGGCTCTTTCCATTGATATTATAGGCACAGCGCAGAGCTGGCTGCCAGGGTTTGATTTCCTCTGCCTGCTTTGTGCTTTACCACTTGGTCATAGCTTCCTGTTTAATCAGAATTCCTCATTCTCTGCTTCTACTGCCTCTTTGTTAGTGGAGGATTTTTCTTCAATCTATTTCTCTGTGTCACTGCACCTTTCCAATTGACATTCCCCTGCTTAAAAAAAGTGGTGTAATTGAATATGTGATATTGGATTTCCTCTGGGAAGGCAAAATGCTAGTAAATTCTCCAAACAGTTTGCCAAATCTCTGAGTCAAAATGAAGCTATTACTTTGATAGTGTCTTTTTGTCATGTTTTGGAAACTTGCTTATATTTGTTCAGTGTCATTCCATTTCAATTGTATCATGATGCAGTGACTTTTAATGAAGCCAATAATGTCAATAGTAAAAAGTCCCAGCTATATATTAATAATTAAAAGCAGGAAAGGACAAACCATCTCTGTAAAAAAGGTCTTTGTTTTTCTCTGAGAAAAAAATAAGAGTCTCCTACAGTTGCTTCATTATTTGATTTCATCTAAAACCATTTTTTTTAAGGCATAAGATAGTCTGTATAGCATTTTTGGCTACTATATTCAGGAATATTCGGGGAAATAAGCTGTTTTCTTACCTGCATTTTCCATAATTGACCATAGCTACAGTTGGCATTCATATTCTCCACTGGAGAACTCTGACAGTTATTCTATGAGCCTGTGTTGAATGCGGTAACAAGGCCATTGTGTGCCTTTAGGGTACAATGTGGAGGGCCTCTGGGAAGATTCGGTGAGGAGCATAATTCTCCTAATAGATGAAGTTTATCATTCTAACTAGGAGTATAACAATCAACTAAGATTAAATGGGATGTAACTCTAGTGAAGAGAGGCCCTCTCACAAAAAGGAAAAATCATGAACTAACAATAGGGCCTGGAGGTAATCATACTAAGTGAAGTCAGACAGAAAGACAAATATCGTATGATATCATTTATATGCAGAATCTTAAAAAATGATGCAAATGAACTATTTTTTTTACAAAACAGACTCACAGACTTAGAGAATAAATTTATGATGCAGGAGTCAAGGGGAAAGGTGGGGAGGAGGGATAGATTGGGAGTTTGGGATTGACATGTACACACTGCTATATTTAAAATACAAAACCAACAAAGACCTGCTGTATAGCACAGGGAATTCTGCTCAGTATTCTGTAATAAACTAAATGGGAAAATAATTTGAAAAAGAATAGATACATGTGTATATATAACTGAATCACTTTACCGTGCACCTGAAACTAGCACAAAATTGCTAATCAACTGTGCTCCAATATAAAATAAAAATAATAATAAAAAAGAATAGCAGACCTAGTCCTGTGCCTTTGGACATCTCTCTTTTTTTAACTCTTAGTTGGATTTGACTTATTTGGCTACTGGATGTTGAACAAGGTTACGGTCCCCAGTCTAGCTGGGAATATAGTCAGGCAAATATAGGCAACTGTGATATGGTCTAAGTGTTATTGTCAAGGTATATGGAAGGTTCTCATTTATTGACACAAAAGCAGAAGAAGAAAAGTATTTCCCAACATAACCCCAGATATTATCTTAACTTGACATTTGAAATTTAAAACCAGTTAGTCTGATCTTGCTTTCTGCTCTCTGTTAGAAGTTCACTTCTGGGTCAGAAGACGGGAAAGTTGTATTTTCATGGTCACTTCTGGCACGTATGTTCAACTTCCAAAGAACATTCAATCTTATCTGGATATCACCCCCTATTGTCATTATTTTTCTTTTGGCTCTATGCCAATCAAACATGGCAATCAGCCCCTCTACTGTCATTTTCTTCCAGAATCCACCAGTCATGGCATCCTGTGTGAGCAGGGTATACTGAAGCTAGGAAACACTGAATGGTTTTACATTACCAAGCTGACCTGCTTCAGCCTCCCTCCATGTTTTATATACTTTTTAATTCCTAGCTTCCATCTGCATTTTTTTTTTTTTTTTTTTAGCAGAGCAGTTTAGTTCTCCAGCCCTCCTAGGCCCTGGGACTACTTTTGCACTTCCAAAGATCATTGTTATAGTTTGTCAAACTAAGATCCATCCTTCCCAACCAAGATAAACGACAGAAGCTTTGCAGTGTTACCCTTTCCTTTCTCTTCTCGGGCAGTGTGCAATGGGAAAGGGGAGAATATGTTTATTTTTTCATTGATGGGTTATACTCCAGGTTTTTCCATCGCCAACCTTGGAAAGCAGAAGCAGCTGCAAGTAATTTTGATTTTACATAATAATTTATTAATTCAAAACAGGCTTGTTGCTGAGACTGAAGAATTTCTAAAAGCCCCTAGGACAGTGTTTGGAACATCACATGTATTCAAATAGCCTACAAGTAAGTTTTGACTTGGTAACTTGGCTCTGAAGGCTGGTGTTAATGACAGGTGAATACAGTGAGTATTTGCACACACAGAGACAGTTCTCCGCACATTTCAAGTAAATGCTCAAATAGACCTGTGCACTATGGTGTCTCACTGCAAAAAAGCAAAATGGTTGTCTGAGGAGGCCTTACAAATAGCTGTGAAAAGAAGGGAAGTGAAAAACAAAGAAGAAAAGGAAGGATATACCCATTTGAATGCAGAGTTCCAAAGAATAGCAAGGAAAGATAAGAAAGCTTTCCTCAGCGATCAATGCAAAGAAACAGAGGAAAACAATAGAATGGAAAGACAAGAGATCTCTTCAAGAAAATTAGAGATACCAAGGGAACACTTCATGCAAAGATGGGCTGAATAAAGGACAGAAATGGTAGAGACCTAACAGAAGCAGAAGATATTAAGAAGAGGTGGAAAGAATACACAGAACTGTACAAAGAAGATCTTCACGACCCAGATAATCATGATGGTGTGATCACTCACACTCACCTAGAGCAAGACATCCTGAATGTGAAGTCAGGTGGGTCTTAGAAAGCATCACTACGAACAAAGCTAGTGGAGGTCATGGAATTCCAGTTGAGCTATTTCAAATCCTGAAAGATGATGCTGTGAAAGTGCTGCACTCAATAAGTCAGCAAATTTGGAAAACTCAGCAGTGGACACAGGACTGGAAAAGGTCCGTTTTCATTCCAATCCCTAAGAAAGGCAATCCCAAAGAACGCTCAAACTATCACACAATTGCACTCATCTCACATGCTAGTAAAGTAATGCTTAAAATTCTCCAAGCCAGGCTTCAGCAATACGTGAACCGTGAACTTCCAGATGTTCAAGCTGGTTTTAGAAAAGGCAGAGGAATGAGAGATCAAATTGCCAACATCTGCTGGATCATCGAAAAAGCATGAGAGTTCCAGAAAAACATCTATTTCTGCTTTACTGACTGTACCAAAGCCTTTAACTATGTGGATCACAATAAACTGTGGAAAATTCTGAAAGACATGAGAATATCAGACCACCTGACCTGCCTCTTGAGAAACCTGTATGCAGGTCAGGAAGCAACAGTTGGAACCTGACATGGAACAACAGAGTGGTTCCAAATAGGAAAAGGAGTACGTCAAGGCTGTATATTGTCACCCTGCTTATTTAACTTACATGCAGAGTACATCATGATAAACGCTGGGCTGGAGGAAGCAAAAGCTGGAGTCAAGATTGCCGGGAGAAATATCAACAACCTCAGATATGCAGATGACATCACCCTTATGGCAGAAAGTGAAGAAGAACTGAAGAGCCTCTTGATGAAAGTGAAAGAGGAGAGTGAAAAAGTTGGCTTAAAGCTCAACATTCAGAAAACTAAGATCACGGCATCTGGCCCCATCACTTCATGGCAAATAGATGGGGAAACAGTGGAAACAGTGGCTGACATTTTTTTTTTCTGGCCTCCAAAATCACTGCAGATGGGGATTGCAGTCATGAAATTAAAAGACACTTACTCCTTGGAAGGAAAGTTATGACCAACCTAGATAGCATATTAAAAAGCAGAGACATTACTTTGCCAACAAAGGTCTGTCTAGTCAAGGCTATGGTTTTTCCAGTGGTCATGTATGGATGTGAGAGTTGGACTATAAAGAAAGCTGAGTCTGAAGAATTGATGCTTTTGAACTGTGGTGTTGGAGAAGACTCTTGAGGGTCCCTTGGACTGCAGGGAGATCCAACCAGTCCATCCTAAAGGAGATCAGTCCTGGGTGGTTTGTTGGAAGGACTGATGTTGAAGCTGAAACTCCAATACTTTGGCCACCTGATGCAAAGAGTTGACTCATTGGAAAAGACACTGATGCTGGGAAAGATTGAGAGCAGGAGGAGAAGGGGACGACAGAGAATGAGATGGTTCGATGGCATCACTGACTCAATGGACATGGGTCTGGGGGGACTCTGGGAGTTGATGATGGACAGGGAGGCCTGGCATGCTGTGGTTCACGGGGTCGCAAAGAGTCGGACACAACAGAGTGGCTGAACTAATGGTGTCTCAGATGGTAAAGAATCTACCTGCAGTGCAGGAGACTTGGGTTCGATCGCCTTGTGAAGGGAATGGCAACCCACTCTTGTATGCTTGCCTGGATAATCCCATGGACAGAGGAACCTGGTGGGCTACAGTCCATGGGTTCGCAAAGAGTTGGACATGACTGCATGACTAATGCTTTCAGTAGTGCTACAGTCTAACTCAGAATTGTTGTGGGAATTAAATTAGTTGACACATGTAAAGGCCCAGCACATTGTTAAGTGTTGAGTTATTTTACATTTTTACTTCTCAACAAATTGTTAGGAAATGCATAGATGAGTATGAAGTGAAGTGAAGTGAAAGTCACTCAGCCATGTGTGACTCTTTTCTATCCCATGAACTATACAGTCTGTGAAATTCTCTAGGCCAGAATACTGGAGTGGGTAGCCTTTCCCTTCTCCAGGGGATCTTCCCAAACCAGGGATTGAACCCAGATCGCCCGCATTGCAGGCGGATTCTTAACCAGATGAGCCGCAAGGGAAGTCCATAGATGAGTGTAAGTGGCTGTTAATTATTGTTTGATTTACTTGTCATCTCTGGTGGAAAAACAGTATCTTTCACTGGATAGCAGATGTTGCCTGGATGTTGCGAGACTGCTCACGTTGAGGCACTAGGCCTATTTACCCATGTCTCTTTGGCTGGTTAGTTCATTGCCTGATGAGGTCCAGTGTGTGTGCTCAGTCACTCGGTCATGTCTTATTCTCTGTGATACTTAGGACTGTAGCCTGCCAGACTCCTCTGTCCATGGAATTTTTCAGGCAAGCATACTGGTGTGGGTTGCCATTTCCTCCTCCAGGGGATGTTCCCAATCCAGGGTTCAAACCCACGTCTCCTGCATCTCCTGCATTTGCAGGCTGATTTTTTACTGCTGAGCCATCGGGAAAGCCCGATGAAGTCCAGATAGTAGACTTAATCTCCATTCAGGTAAATGAGTTCCAGGGCCTTGAACTAGTTCTTAACCTAGTAACCTAGGTACAGATACTCTAACCCAGTCCTAGTTCTTAACCTACTATTTTGAAAATGATTAATTAAAAGGAAGACCAAGTGGAACCCTTTACTTTTCCCATCAAACTCATCACACCATGGCATGAACAACCCATAACTCATGGCATATTGATCACAGATCTATACTACATTGTAATAGGAAAGATCTCTTCTCTCTAGTTCCCTTTAAAGGGCTAAGATAGCCAGTACTGAGAAAATTGGCAGAGTTTGGCAGCCAAAAGATTTGAATATGTAATTAGTTCAGTGATGCCATTGGACATAGTGCTAAATGTATAAACAATTTGGCATTGCTGTAGAGTCTGTTGACATATCCCCTAAGGTTAGTTAGATTGATTCAGATTCTGAGCTAACTTACTTCCAGTTGCTAGGATTGGGGGTTGGATATGTGAGCAGTTATAACTTTTTGGAAGCTTTGGAGTCTGTAGTATGCATTTTATGTGGTTCAAATGAATGATTAACCATAACATACCTTGGAGGCAGATGCTTCATACAGTTGTTGTAATGTCCTTCCCAGAACACTCTTGGTGGCATTCATGAGTTGCTTACTCCGACTCCAGCTTCTGGTTGTAGAGTCAAGGTACAGGTACTCTAACCCAGTCTCTCTGCTTTCCTCATCTTGCCTTTTGGGCAACTTATAAAAGGTAAACCTAACAAAGGAAATAATTATGAATTACTAACACTTACTGAGTGTTACCTTTTTTTTAAAGTTTTTATTTTTCTTTTAAATCTAGTTTTTAATTGGAGGAAAATTGCTTTACAATGTTGCATTGATTTCTGCCATACAACAATGTGAATCAGGCACAAGTGTGTATATATATACACACATTCATCACACCTTCCTCTTGAGCTTCCCTCCCCTTCTGCCATCCCATCCCTCTAGGTCATCACAGAATGCCAGAACGGGCTTCCTGTGTTGTGTAGCTGTTTCCTAGTAGCTATCTATTTTACACATGATAGTGTATATATGTCAAGGCTACTTTCTCAATTTATCCCACCCTCTCCTTCCCCTGCTGTGTCCACAAGTCTGTTCTCTATGTCTGTGCCTCCATCCCTTCTCTGCAAATAGGTTCATCAGTATCATTTTTCTAGATTCCACATATGTGCATTGATATTTTATATTTGTTTTTCTCTTTCTGACTTACTTTGCTCTGTATAACAGGCTGTGGGTTCATCTACCTCACTACAAATGACTCAAGTTTGTTCCTTTTTATGATTGAGAAATATTCCATTGCATATACATACCACATCTTCTTTATCCATTCATCTGTCAATGGACATCTATTGCTTCCATGTCCTGGCTGTTGTGAATAGTGCTGCAGTGAATACTGGGGTAAATGTGTCTTTTTGAAATGTGGTTTTCTCAGGGTATATGCACAGTAGTGGGATTGTGGGATCATATGGTAGACTTATTCCTAGCTTTTTAAGGAATCTCCATATTGTTCTCCCTAATGGCTGCATCAGTTTACATTCCCACCAATAGTGCAGGAGGGTTCCCTTTTTTCCATCGCCTCTTCAGCATTTATTGTTTGTAGATTTTTTGATGATGGCCATTCTGATTGGTGTAAGGTGATATCTCATAGTAGTTTTGATTTGCACTTCTCTAATAATGAGTGATGTTGAGCATCTTTTCATATGGTTATGTCTTATTTGGAGAAATGTCTAAGTATTCTGCCCATTTTTTGATTGGGTTATTTGTTTTTCTGATACTGAGCTGTATGAGCTGCTTATATATTTTAGAGATTAATTTGTCAGTTGCTTTGTTTGCAGTTATTTTCTCCCATTCTGAGGGCTGGACTGACTATTTTCTTGATGGTAGCCACTGTCAAGCATTTAACTATATCATTTCACCTATATTTCACAAAAGGTCTCGAAGTTAAGGAGAGGGATTTGCTCAAGCTTTCTGCCTCTTACATTCCACCCTTACTGTTGCTCCTTCCCAGCAAAGGAAATACAAATCTGACTGTGCGTGTTCTAAAAACATTTACTGGCCTGGTGTGTGAGATCCCTGTGGTGAAAGCCCACATACATTGAAAATGGCTCTTCTATTCTTTCCACAGTTGTTAAGAATGTCAAGGCCCAGGCCTGGACTAGAGAAGTCTTAGATGTGTCTCTGCTGCCTGAAGGGCTTGGCGTGCTCATCTCTTTGCAGCTGGCTGGCTGAATCTGAGATTTGGGTTTGGGCATCAGAGTCAGTGGAGGCTGTTTTGAGCCTCTGACCTGAGCCTCATTCTTCAGCCCAGTTTATCAGCATACTCTGCATTGAGGATTCAGGGCCAAGCCCAACCAATTAAGTGCGTGCCTTGCTTGCTTTCCTGTTGTCTCCTGTTCGTGTGTTTCCTTTAGTTGCCTCACAGGATGCAGAGGTGGCTGGACCTGCATGGTATTCAGACGTTCTTGAATCATCTGGCCCAGGTTTCTCAGTGTGCTGTATTCACATTTTGGGGCTCATTGTTCTTCATTCTGGGGGGCTGCCCTGTGAACTGTAGCATCCCTTGCTTCTACCTGTCAGTAGTACAATCAAAACTGTCTGCAGACATTGTCGAAAGTACCTGGAAGGTGAAATTGACTTTGCCTAGCCAAATACCCTTTAATAGCGTGAACCCACATTTAACCCTCAAATACTCACACTGAAGCAAACATTGTAATGCATTCACTATTACCACATAACAGCATTTCACTTCACCCAGAAAATCTTCACTTTTCATTGGGTTCTCACCAGTCTTATGCTTCTATTTATGTTCTTTCCTGCCCTGTCCAGGCTTTCTGACTCTCAGGGCCATGTCCTCACATGTGGCAGGAAACATGAAATTATTCTTTGATGCTGACCTCATGTTCCTCTGGCCTTTAACTCTCACAGTAAGTTTTAGACTCAAGATTGTGCCTCCCTGTGTGCTCAGTTCAGCATTCTCTCTGACAGAGACTGCTAAATAATATGTCCATTCATTTGTGGCAAAAATAAATTTTTTGTGCTGATCACAATTTGATGGCCCACCAATGAAAGGTTTGTGAACTATCATGGCACACCAGTTAAGGACTAGTGCTTGTATAAACAATTTTCCTGGGTGACCATATCCAGTTACAATCTGAAGATTCTTGAATCTATTTCTAGCCTCTGTGCTGAGGTCTAGATAAATCCAAATGCAAAGATGGTTCAGAGACCAACTCCATGTTTTTGAAACCAAGTTCATGATACTGTGCAACAAATCTATTCATTCCCTACTCTTAGGGGACACATTCACACAGTCACAGAAGCTAGCAACCTGCAAGTCTTTCTTAACATCTTCCTCTCTCCTACTACCCTCTGCCCATCCATTATCAAGTCTTCTTAGCTGCTCTTCTGCTTTACTTCTACTTCTTTAACTCGAGTATCCAGACATTGTCTGGATACTTTTCTCACCTATTATGCTGCAGAAGTCTCGTTGGTCTCCATGACTCTGCACTGGTTCCTGGCCAATTGGCCTTCACAGTACTGCCAGTGGGCTTTCTAAAATGCAAATCTGACTTATTCAAGTCCCTGCTTGACGTCCCTCAGTAGTTCCCTTTCAAGGTCAAATTCAGTCTCAGCAATTTAACCCATAAAGCCCTTCATGACCTGGCCCTTGCTTATCTCTCTAAGCTCCTCTCTTGCCATTTCCCCATGTTCTCCTGAAGCACAAACATTACTCAACTGCTTCCAGACTTTCCCCACTGTTTGTTGCCTCTGGACCTCCTCAGTGCTACTCCATTGGCCTGAAATGCCCTGACATCTCCCTTGTTTTTCTAACTAACTTAAAATTATTATCTAAACTTCTCCCAGAGAAGTCTTTTGGGCTCCATCCTCTCTAATGCCCCATCTATACCCTTACCACACAGCTATGAACTCCTTAAGGGTAAGAACTATGCTTTATTCATATTTATATTTTCAAAACTTAGCATAGGACTGGTGTGTGCTCAGTAACTGTTTGGTGAGAGAGTGAGTGAGTGTATCTGTGTCCTCCAGCCTCAACTTTACACAAAGCTTGATGCCAACCATAAAAGCAAACCTAAATACCCTAATTAAAGAGTGAAGAAGTGATCAGAGCTTTTGGAGAATCCATGACTGTAATGCAAAGCTGTGTTTCACCCCTTTGACACTTCAGGAGATCAGCGGCCTCCCACCCACTCTAACAACGGCCTGTTCTACCCAACAAACAAGGTTAACCAAACAGTGCTGTGTACCATCAACCCTCTTTCTCCTTCACATAAGCATTCGCTCCACTATCAGGAAAAAGTCATCTATCTTCTCTCCTTTGTCACCTTAAAAGGATGCTGGGAGTGCTCTGTTAGGAAAACCACAAAACAATTGAAGGAACTTGCCAAATGTTCAGCTCTCCCACACCTCTGTGGCCACCAGCTTTGCCCTGCTGAGAGCATGAATCAGGCCCACAAGGCTGCTCAGCTCCTTCTCAAGGGAAAGGTCCCTCATTCACATCCTACCCCTACCTGGATACATGGCCCGTTTACACACTTTCACTTCCTTTCCTTTTATGGGGAGAGGTGGAGCAGAGGTCTCCTTCAGAACACACAGTGAACCAGGTAACCACCAGTAGTTTGGCTTTCCACTGGCAGGCACCAAGCCTTACATTTCATTTACTTACCAATCCACAGCTTCACCGTCTTCATTTCTGCATGATATTTTTGTTGCCTCCAGGATCCCAAAGAGACCAAGGAACAGCACAGTCAGCAGTGTTCCTAGAAGTCTTGCTGTCATTTTCTGTCACCTTTAGTCCATGGCACAGCAGGAAACCTTCCCCCTGGATGGTGGAGTCTGAGTTTCAAATCTCCCTCAAACTGTGCTGGCTCTGACGTTTGATTCCATTTACCTCTGCCATTTGCTGTCTGGGCATTTTCAGAATGGGATTCATCCTATCTATGTAATTGTGTGATTCAGTCACAACATGCCAGCGTGATTCCTCATGCCTTTGTGCTGAATTGTTGACTGGCTTGCAAAGTCATCAAAAAGTCCTGGAGAGAAAAAAGGGATGTACGGGTAACTCTTTGGAATGAACATCGTGTGATAGGAAGTTCAGTGGACAGGAGAACTCTGTATTGATAAACAGATGTTGAATTAAATCTATTTCATGTGTTTTCCCCTTATGATTGTTTCTCTATGAAAAGAAAAGAAAGTCAAGTCAAGTCACTCAGTCATGTCTGACTCTTTGCGACCCCATGGGCTGTAGCCTACCAGGCTCCTCCGTCCATGGGATTTTCCAGGCAAGAATACTGGAGTGGGTTGCCATTTCCTTCTCTAGGCGATCTTCCCGACCCAGGGATTGGACGCAGGTCTCCCACACTGTAGGCAGATGCTTTACCATCTGAGCCACTGGGAAGTCCTCTACGAGTATCTCTATGAGTGAGGGTAAATGTTTGTGGTTCACCCATTAAACAGAAATGACAAAATCTTATGTCTTAATAATAATTAGGATCTATCACTTGTGATACTCTCTATCTTAAGGAAACACTTCCTAAAGAGTGTCTCAAAGGCTTGCTTCAAAGAAAGGGCAAATTCAGAATTGCTTTTAGCAAAGATGTTTACATATCCCCTCCACCTCCTAGTTTCAGCCACTCAGCATGGTGCTTCACTTCAAAGAGGCTTTACTGTCCAATAGGTTACAATGCAATCAGATAAACATACCGACCACTCTTGCATCAGATCAAATGAAAAATGTTGCAAGCATCAGTTTTGCCCAAATTATTCTTTCTCACTCTTGAAACTGAATCTGAAGTTGAAAACAAAGAGAAAATGGCTTATTACCATAATGACTATCAAAAGGTGAGCCCATTCTCTTTTTGGAGGAGGGAAGAGGTAGATGGGCATATGAAAAAATTTCTTTAAGTGCCTGCTGATTTTTAATCAATTATTAAAGATGCTGTCATAATAAATAGCAGTTTACTTTATACCTGAAAATAATTATGGCTCTGATCTGTCTCTTTGATTTTGGATCCAGATCAGAGTTACTTAAGAATTCAGACTAAACTGGACTCTTGCAAATTGGATCACTTCTATGGTTGAACTGGAGCTATTCAGGATTCTTGGGGGTTCATAGGAAAGAGAGGGCTAGTTCTCTTATAACAGAATTTTGTTTGAACTGTTCTGGACCACCCGTCCATATTTTCTTGTGGTGCCTTGCAAGAACAGAATTGTGGGCCTTGATCCGAACCTGATAAATAAAAATCCTTCCAGTTGGGTCAGGAATCTACCTTAATTACCAGATTTTTGGTGATCTGCTGTACTTTGAGAATCGCTGGCCTGAGATCAAGGCTGTGCTGTATCTGGTTACCAAATTGGTAAACTGAGAAGCCTTTTTCTGACTATTCCTCCATGGGTATCATATTATTTAATGTATGTTTTTACTGCACTCAGATTAAAATGATCTTAGCAAACCCAAGCTTTTCATCAATTTTTAAAAAATTTCATAGCATGAAGTTTACTTTTCTAAGTTAAAGTGAAATAAATTTAATTTTATTCATATTTATCTTGTGATACCTTTTCATATTATGATAATAGATAAATACACTAGACTTAAGATTCATTAATTCATAGAAAATATAAGGAACTTGTTTTCAGTTATGTAAGCTAAAGAACTTTTGTTGAATAAGATATAAAATAATTCATATTTTCTCCTCATTACACATTTAGCACATGCATGCATACGTGGTCACTCAGTCATGTCTGATTCTTTGCAATCCGATGGACTGTAACCCCCCAGGCTCCTCTGTCCTTGGCATTTTTCAAGCAAGAACACTGGAGTGGGTTGCCATTTCCTCCTCCAGGGAATCTTCCTGACCCAGGGATCAAACCAGCATCTCTTGCATTATCCTGCATTATCAGGTGGATTCTTTACCAACTGTTCTATGCGTGCAGCCTACACACTTAGCACAGTGCATGGAAAATAGTAAATGATCTGTAAATGATAGCTAAGATTATTTTTACTTCAACCTGAGCCTTTCCTGTGACTGGGCTTTAGGATATCTGCATTAGGATGGTTTTGCTAAAGCTAATTTTATTTCAAGGTCTGGAAAAACAGGTAGGTTCTTTTCTTCGAGATGTCATTTTCAATAAGCTTTCTTATCTCTTGTTTCTGACCTGATCATGCTGGTTGTCAGTCAACAGCCTTCATTATGCAATCACTAAGTGTCAAACAGTGCACCCCAGCCACTGAAGGGATCCAGGGATTTCAACATTACCCTAAAGCCTAAATTCCAGTGTGTCCTGGGTTTTTACTAAAAACAGCAAAGTAATGGCATGGAAAGAAGCACAATGAATTTAATGGATAGACAAAACAAACTGGGCAGAATGTTTTTCACATTACCCACTTTCGAAGCCCAAGTAATACAATTTTATGAAAATACCATGTCTCCGTCATAATGATTAAATCTTTATAGAAGAAATCGTAGAAAATCCCTTCATTGTAACTTGGCCAAGTATAGTGAACAAAGATGAGATCTTCACTTGGCATTGGGCTTCTTATTTTATGGTTGAAAGTTTGCATTCATTCATCCAGTAATTCTAGAAAATATGTCTTTTTTCATTGAAGCGTAGTTGATTTACAATGTTAATTATTGCCATACAGTAAAGTGATTGTTATACATACATATTCTTTTTTAAATACTCTTTTCCTTTAGGGTCTATCATAGGATATTGGATATAATTCTCTGTGCTATACAGTAGGGTCTAGTTGTTTATCTGTTCTATGTATAAAAGCTTACATCTGCTAACCCCAACCTCCTATTTCATCCCTCCGCCAACCCTCTCCCCACCACAAGTCTCTTCTCCATATCGTTGATTCTGTTTCATAGACAGGTTCATTTGTATCATATTTTAGATTCCACGTATAAGTGATATCATATGATATTTGTCTTTCTCTTTCCGACTTACTTCACTTAGTAAGATAATCTCTGGTTGTGAAAAGCTCAGTCTTAATTTCTCCAAATTTTGCCACTTTCACATTATTTCTATCATATCTTTCTAGTACATTTTTATACTATTCTTTTTCTAAAAAAATTATTTTTTCATTGAAGTATAGTTGATTTACAATGTTTTGTTAGTTTCACAACAAAGTGACTAAGATACAAAATATTGAGTATAGAGTTCTCTGTGCTATACAGTAGGTCCTTGTTAATTATCTATTTTATATATAGTAGTGTGTATGTGTTACTCATAAATTACTAATTTATCCCTTCCTCCAACCTTTCCCTTTTGGTAACAATAAGTTTGTTTTCTATGTTTGTGAGTCTGTTTCTGTTTTGTAAATACATTTTATGTTTCTTTCATATATTCGACCTCCTGTGTATCTGCTTTAATCTCTGATTCTTTATTTGGGTCAGTGTCCCAGATCAATCTCTTTGGCAAGATTAAATTGTTACTTAATCTGTCTCTTACAAATAACTAATTCTTTCTGTTTCAGTCTGTTTCTTAATCCACTTATTAGTGCATTTCTAGAAGCTCTGTTGGATTCTTTTTCAAATTTTCTTGGTCTTTTTTATGGTTTTTTAATTTCTCGTTCAAGAGAAACTTCTTAATTTTCTCTTTTATTTCTGTAAAGATATTAAATATATGATTTTACATTTTGTGTCTGGTAATTCCAGTATCTGAACTCTTTGCAGCTCAGACTTTTCTACCTGTTATTTCTGTGACTCTCAAGATACCTTGTTACTATGTATGCTTTTGATTTTTCATTATGAGTTCATGTCCCTTAAAGCTTTATATGTGAGAATGTGAGGACGAGATACAGTTGGGTTTGTCCAGACTATGGTCTATGCTGGCTTCAGCACAGTGAATTCATCTTGCAAGGACTCCTGGGTATTAGACTGCTGGCTTTGTTTCTTTAGCCTCAATAACTCTTTGAGGCATGGCTTCCCTGGTGGCTCAGACGGTAAAGAATCTGCCCACAATGTGGGAGAGCTGGCTTCGATCCCTGGGTGGATAAGATCCCCTCGAGAAGGGCATGGCAACCCACTCCAGTACTCTTGACTGGAGAATTCCATGGACAAAGGAGTGTGATAGGCTACAGTCCATAGGGTCGCAAAGAGTCGGAAATGACTGCGACTTTCACTTATATACTACAACATTTTTATGTTTAAGTCCAACTTTAATTTTGTTCGAACTGTTAAAAAAAACTATTAATATACAGAGTAAAATCTAGAATGTGACAAGCTGAAAGAAAAAGTTGATATGCTTGTTGCATTGTTATTTTGATGAAATGGGCTGAGACAAGCAAAATGGCCCAGGTATTTGTAGCATAAAGAACTGTTGATGAAAATGTGGTTAAAAGAAAAGATAAGGAGAATAATCAGAAGAGGACCAGACAATCTGCCTGTCAGCTATGTGACTTCTGGAAACTTGTTAACATCACTGATGTAGCTTATTTTAAAATAAGTGTTCTTTCCACCAAATCACAGGGTTTTTGTGAGGAATAGATTAGATAGTGTAGGTCTTTAACGGATGGAAAATTTTTAAATGTATAGAAGGGCAAATTTCTGCAGTAGCATGTCCACTTCCCTCTTTCTGTTGGGATCAGAGTACTTCCTTTCTTTCCCTAATGAGTGTAGGGACTTTGATGTAGTAAGATAGAACATATCATTTTAGGGCAAATGGGCTGGGTTTTCCTCCTGCCTCTGTCGCCCAATAACTGTGTGACCTTGACAAGTACTTAACCTTAAAGTCTTCCTTTGTGAAACTTGAATAAGGATATCTGCTTCACAGTGTTCTGGTAAAGGGTTAGAGGAAATCATACATGCAAATTTCCCAACATGTATCAAACCCTCACTAAATGGTTGCTACTTTTATTTTTACTTGTAAGTCTTACACATTAGGAAAGAAATCTTTCAGTGTATGCATTTCAGTACAATTTCCTTCCAACTGCGTGTTTGGAAGTCTCCATCAATTCTTTTTATTTTTTATTTTTACAAAGTTTTAAAGAAATATTTATTTATTTATTTATACGACTGTGTTGGGTCATAGCTGTGGCAAGAGGGATCTTTAGTTGCAGCATGTAGGATCTAGTTCCCTGACCAGGGAATGAACCCAGGCCCCTTGTATTGGGAGAACAGAATCTTAACAACTGGACCACCAGGGAAGTCCCTCCATCAATTTTTTGTTGTGAGATTTCTTGCCCCTAATTCTAGAGGCTCCAGAGGCCTGTTCCAGCTAAGACTATTGCTACCTTGGAGAGGCTGGCAAGAAGAAAATTAGCATTTCCCTTTGCATTTAGTAATGAGTTGCTCTTCCTTTGTAACAGGCAGAAGTATGAAAATAACTGAGCGCCTATAAATGAAGTCTTCATTAGGTGACAGGTCGCCTTTTCTACAATAATTATGCTTATGAATTTTTACATTGTTCTTGAAACCTCTGCTTGACAAATCCCTTAATGTTAGTTAAAACACTTTGAACATAACTCAAGGCGTATCCCCCCTTGATATTAAAAATGAGCCACTCTGCAACCTAAAGCAACATGACATTTTGTACAAGATATCGATATTTTTCTATCTGACATTTAGTAGATCCTAAGCAGCCAAAAAAAAAAAAAAAACACAAAAAACCAGTTGCCTCTAAGGTTATTATTCATCATTATTGTTTTTATCATTATATATTATTAAGATCCACTAAAATGATATTAAGATGGTTCATATGAATGCTCTTTTTTTCTCATATTAGTTCAGCACTTTTCTCGGAAGTCTTCTTGTTCACAAATGCCCAAGAAAATACGCAGGCAGAGGAAGAACCTAGGCAGAGAATTGGAGGGACTTCTCACATTCCAAAGACAAGGAGGGAGGCATGTGTCCTGGCTGAGTTCTTCCATCTGTCACCGCGCACTGCAACTGAATTGGTATTTATACATGAGTGATGGGTCCAAAATAGCTCGCACTTCTGTATTTCCCTCTATTATGGTGGGTAGAGATATGCTTACAAGAGCTCCTCTAATACTTGAGAGAAAATTCTAGCCATTCTAAAATTTAAATTTATAAAAGTTTTCCCTTGTCTTTTCTAATATTTTCTACCTCAGATCCATCCACTGAACCTTATAGACCTTAACAGACTCCAGGCTAATAAATCCTAGACCTGTAGTGACAACCTACATCACTTTCAGTGTGGCCTGGGAAAAACAGAACACTCAGTATCTCACTGCAGAAGTGAAAATGCACGAGTCACTTAAAAAAGTCTCTGAGAGTTCTCTACAACATTACTTAGAGGCAATCAATGATTCTCTATTCCTTTATATTTCAAGACTTGTCTAAAAAAAGGGAACTTTTCTCATGCAGTGCCAAGTATAGATATCCTACTGATATCTTTGCCTGATATTTTGTCGAGAGTACTGCTCTAGGAAATTAAGTTTTCTTTTATAACTTTGTTCCCCCAAGCCACATAAGCCTGAGGAAGGACAACCAAAGTATGAAGGCAGAAGTAGGCTGGATTATAGCCGCAATCTTTGAGTTTAGCCACTCTAGCTCTGGATTGATGTGTAGTCTGAGTATTTCTCTCTAACGGTAACTGGAAGAACCCTTTGATGCAAAATATAACATACAATTATTGTTTATTAATAACTAATGTTTGTTGAACATTTATTATTTGCCAAGTACTTTTCTAAGTGTTTTATGTTTTTTTTTGTCATATAATCCTCACAACAATCCTGATAGATTGGCCCTAGTATCATGGATTTTACAAATGAAGAAATTTGCCTCCATTCAGAGAGTTAATAGGTGGCAGAACAGAAACTCACACTTGGCCCCTCTGATTCCATCCTCTCTGCTCCCCACCCACCCTCCGGATGAGAGAAGCCTTGGTATTTTCCTATCTGGTTATCTTGGGTGTGGATCTCTGCCCCACACTGTGCAGTGTACACAATAGGATTCTGGCACCTACTCCTGGTTCTCAGACTACAGAGCTGGGGAGGCTTCATTGAGGAGAACAGCCTCAGTCTGGCCTGGGCCGTTATCTGTTCTGTCAGGTCCTGCTGAGGGACTCTTGAGTGTCCCACACGGTTCTTGTTCCGTCTTGCTCCATCCTCAGATGGTTACATCCTCTTCATTCTGACTCATTTGCTCAGTAAACATCATTACTCAGCCTTTGCTGGAGCACCAAGGCCTCGGCAGGGGCTTTCTAAGGTTGCTGACCTGTCCCGCCTGTGTCACCCGTGAACCCCGGGTGGCTGTGGCGCTGGAGCGTTCTGTCTTGTTAGCATTGGGAACACTTTGTGCTGTGTCACTGACTCTGTCTGCCCTCAACTCTGCCCTTCCTGACCTTGTTCTCCGGCCAGCTGTTCCTGTGATCTCCGTGCTGCGTTGATCAGAGAGCACAAGTTGCCTTCCCCTCTTTCCTAGGAAGAGGAACTTCCTGACGGGGTTCTGAGCTGAAGCAGCTCTTCCTGTATTGAAATCTTAGGGGCATTTTCATGAACGAGTCCATGTCATTGCACAAGAGGTGCAGGTGATGAGGCAGCAGTCAGTCACTCATGATACATTTATTAGGCACCTATTTATGTTCCAAGCACTCTGCTGAGCACGGGGGTTGCTATGGCGACCAAGATGGAAATTGTTTCTGCTTTCATGGCTTACGGTTTTTGAATAAATCACACACATGAAGAGGCAGTTATAGTTCTACTTGATAAAGTCTCTGATAAGGCAATAACAGAGCATTTTGAGATCACACAGAAGGGGCACCTACTTCAGACTTGAAGGGCTAGGGCAGATTACCTAGTGGAAGTGACATCTGAGATTTAAGGAAGCTGAGTCAGAAGTTAGTCAGGTGAAGAGATTGGTAGTCAGATAATGAGGAAGAGAAGAATGTTTGAGAAAGAAGTAATAGTAAATTCAAAGGGCTACTGGCAGAGCAGAAAGCATGCAGAGCCAGGGTGACCACATCTAGCTCAGGATAGCCAAAGTGCAGTTTGAAGTAGAATGTGGTAGAATACAAAGTTGGATTGGTGAGCAGGAGTGGGGATATGAAGGGTAGCTACCATTCCATCTTTCTTGGTACCTCATGGTAACTAGTTGCTTTAACAGACTAACCAGCATGGGTACTTAGTGGCAGGGAATGGGACTGAGGAGTAATATTTGTTGAGTCTTCCTGTGTGCTGAAGGTGCTGGAAGGTCTCAGAGACCTCTGGTCCTGGACCCCAGCCCATATTACCCAGGGACTCCAAGCCAGCCAAGCCCTCCCTCCTCCGGGTAGAATTCCCAGTGGTTTAAGACACACCAGAGTCTTCCTTCTGCTGTTACCAGCAGGGCTCCCCACTCCAGAAACTAGTGCCCCTGCTCAGGGTTCCTTCTGCTGTCTCTGCTGCCGCTGCATCCACAGCCAGAGCTGACATGGCCACTCTTGCCACGGGGAGACCTCAGTGCATCAGTGGGTACCAGGGATGGAGCCCAGCCCCTCACATTCACCAGCACTTGTTGAGGTAGTTATCTCCATTTTTACAAAGCAGGGGGAAACTCGGGCTTACAGACATCAAATTATTTGTTACAAGCCACAAAGCTATAACTGGCAGGGCAGAATTGGGACCTGGTCTGATTTCAAAGCCACTACAATCACACAACTGTGCCTCTTTCCCGGTCAGCATTAGAGTTCTCATTAGGATCCTTTAAGATTTTCTTACTGATGTTTTTCTTGAAGATGAATCCCCGAAAGATTGGGTCAGAGGCTTCTGGGGAGACTCTCCAAGAGTGGCCCTTCCGTATGTCACTCCTACAGGGGAAAGTACTGAATGTAAACACCTCAGACCCTCAGGGTATGTGCAGCAAGAACAGCAGCAAGCCCTACCAGGCTCTATCCCCAAGATTTAAGACAGCCTCCCCTACCTCAGTTTGATAAAGGATATGACAATATTTCTAATTTTAGTATTTTAAAATTCCTCCTAGGGGGTGTGGTGATTTTTTTAAAATGCAGGTAAGTGTTTAGGCAGTTCCTGACCTGTCTGAGCATATCACATATGTGTGATAAGCAGGTGAGGTTTCTTCTTTGTGACCTCCCCAGATTCTCACTGCATGCTGTTTTTGATTTACTGTTATTTTTGTCACCTTTTCTTATTACCATTTCTATGATAATTTTCTTTTTTTTTTCCATGTATTTTTATTAGTTGGAGGCTAATTACTTTACAATATTGTAGTGGTTTTTGTCATACATTGACATGAATCAGCCATGGATTTACATGTATTCCCCATCCTGATCCCCCATCCCGATCCCCCCTCCCAACTCCCTCTCCACCCGATTCCTCTGGGTCTTTCCAGTGCACCAGGCCCGAGCACTTGTCTCATGTCTACGACAATTTTCATGCTAAATAAAATAAGTTTTCCTGTCCTTCTGCTCCCTCCTGCCTCTCTTCTCAAACACCAGGAAAGCCCAGGCACAAGTCTTAAAGGGCCTAGCAGTGGAGATGGGCGTAATCGCCAGTGAGGGCTCCAGCTTCAGACAGGAATACTAATGAATCAATCACTGGCTTTTATTAAGGGTCTCTTCTCTAAAAGCATAGCTCTCCCTACAGCCAGATGGCCCTGGCTCTGTGCTGCTGAAGGTCATCAAGACCCTGTCACTAATTGCTCTTCTTCCTGGTAGCAAGTAGAAGAAGCAAATTTTCAAATGTTTTTATTGATCATAGGGCTGTTTCTCCAGAATACTACTCTCTATAAAAAGAGGGATATAATTATTTCCAGTTAACATTGTCAAAACACTTTTATAGAGGAAGGCAGTTTGTACAGTGGTTAGAAGTACACAATTTGGAGTCAACAGCCGTGAGGGTGAATTCTTGGCTCTATCCTTTACTAAATAGTGCAAGTCACTTAAATTCTTTGAACCTCAGTTTTTCTCTCTGTAAAATGGAAATAATATTACTTCATGGAGCTGATACAAGGATTAAGTTAGTAGAGATTAATGAAGACTGAGTAAATAGTTAGCCTCAGAAGGTACTGTTTTTATTATTATTGCTTAGTATTATCAAGAAAGTCATCTACGTGTCTCTCTTAAGGCCAACCTGATATATCTTAGTCTATTTCTTGCAATTCTCTTTTCTCCATACAGGTTCTCATTCTTCAAAGGTAAGGCACGATCTTGGTTTCATGAATAATTTGACTCTCACCATTCACAATTATATGATAAAATTAAGGCTGAAAGAAATTGCATTCAAGAGTTCAGTTCAGTTCAGTCGCTCAGTCGTGTCCGACTCTTTGTGCCTCATGAACTGCAGCACGCCAGGCCTCCCCGTCCATCACCAACTCCCGGAGTCCACCCAAATCCATGTCCATTGAGTTGGTGATGCCATCCAACCATCTCATCCTCTGTCATCCTCTTCTCCTCCTGCCCTCAATCTTTCCCAGCATCGGGGTCTTTTCAAATGAGTCAGCTCTCCACATCAGATGGCCAAATTATTGGAGTTTCAGCTTCAACATCAGTCCTTCCAATGAACACCCAGGACTGATCTCCTTTAGGATGGACTGGTTACATCTCCTTGCAGTCCAAGGGATTCTCAAGAGTCTTCTCCAACACCACAGTTCAAAAGCATCAATTCTTTGGGGCTCAGCTTTCTTTATAGTCCAACTCTCACATCCATACATGACTACTGGAAAAACTATAGCCTTGACTAGACGGACCTTTGTTGGCAAAGTAATGTCTTAGCTTTTTAATGTGCTGTCTAGGTTGGTCATAACTTTCCTTCCAAGGAGCAAGCATCTTTTAATTTCATGGCTGCAATCACTATCTGCAGTGATTTTGGAGCCCCCCAAAATAAAGTCAGCCACTGTTTCCACTGTTTCCCCATCTATTTACCCTGAAGTGATGGGACCAGATGCCATGATCTTAGTTTTCTGAATGTTGAGTTTTAAGCCAACTTTTTCATTCTCCTCTTTCACTTTCATCAAGAGGCTCTTTAGTTTTTCTTCACTTTCTGCCATAAGGGTGGTGTCATCTGCATATCTGAGGTTATTGATATTTCTCCCAGAAATCCTGATTCTAGCTTGTGCTTCTTCCAGCCCAGCGTTTCTCATGATGTACTCTGCATGTAAGTTAAATAAGCAGGGTGACAATATACAGCCTTGACATACTCCTTTTCCTATTTGGAACCAGTCTGTTCATATTTTTACCTATAGCTGATTCATGTTGATGTATGGCAGAGACCAACACAATATTGTAAAGCAATTATCCTCCAATTAAAAATAAAAATAAAAGAAATTGCAGTTGACTTCTGGTTTTCATCTAGCCTTCTTCAATAAGATGACTATTTTCATTGCAGAATGATGAAGTGGAGTTTGTCCAAACTGGTTATGGTAAGGATATGGTAAAAGTTCTTCATATTCAGCGAGATGGAAAATATCATAGTATTAAGGAAGTGGCAACTTCAGTGCAACTTACTCTGAGCTCCAAAAGAGAGTACCTGCATGGAGACAATTCAGACATCATCCCGACAGACACCATCAAGAACACAGTTCACGTCCTGGCCAAGTTCAAAGGCGTATGTGTCATTCTTCTTCTTAGATGCTGCCTATCTGGATGGGCAATTCACTGTACTATAGTGTGAGAATAGTACTTGCTTATTTCAAGTTCCCTATATGTTTTAAGTTTATTTTTACATTTAAGCCATTGAAAGAAGATTCCTTTTCTATTCTAAAATTCTCAGCTTTACGGGAAATTTTGCATTTTAAAAACTCACCACTTTATATGCTTTTCTTTTTTTGTTCCCTCTTTGTTCTGTTTCCTTGGTTTCCAACTCAGTACATCTTTTAGAAGGTAGAGAATCCTATTTGACAAATTTACATGTTATCACTTATCTAGGATCATTGGCAAATCAAGGCCCTGAGACAATTTCAGATTAGAATTTTACCCACTATTGCCATGCATTTATTTGAGTCCTATTGTTTGGTTTTCTTTCTTTTTTTTTCTTTAAGAATGGTATGTATTTACAGAAGAAAGTGCCATTTCTCTTCTTGGTATTACTAAAGAAGAAAATTCAGTATAAGATACAGTTTGAAATATATTTGTCCAACTTTTAATGCCTTCCTAATTTTCTCAACTCTATGACCACTTAATGTCCACATTTGATGGTAACTGTACTTTTCAAAAGGGTCTTGGAACTAATAGAATCTGATTTTTTTTAGCACTTTACCTCAGATTTCTCTAAAAAGTGTGAGTGAAATTGTGCTGGGTGACCACCAGATTTCTGGGCAATTCAGGATGATTTTTTATTTACTAAGACATTTAAAAAGACAAGAAATGTAGACTAGAAAGTTTCTTTTTCCATGATTTTGCATGAAATCCACACATATAATGCATGAAATGAACAAACTAATTGAAAAATTATTTCTGCAAGGCCTGTCTCCACTCTGAACCTTTCTCTTGCTAATCAGAATGGCCCAGCAAGCATAGACAGGGCTCTGGAAAAAGGCATTGCTTTCTTTAAAAAAAATTGAAAGTAAGCTTCTAGTACTGTGTTTAAGAAGATGGTTGGGTACCACAAATTCTTATACTTCCTGTACTATGTGAGAGATACAAAAAAGTGAAGGGGTGGACCTGGATGTTAAGAAAAAAATTTAAATTCATTCATTATAGCGACCATAATTTCTTATCCAAACCAAGATACTTTTGAGAATGCAATAGGATGCTTATAAACCTCAGATATGAAACAAAACTATCCTGGAAACCTGTATAGTCTACCTTAATTACAGGCAAAACCATAAATAATCTGTAGACTGAACTAGTGCCATAAAATAGAGATTAATATGAAGAACTTGGGTGGAAATAGGGAGCTGTTTTATGGGGGTGGAGAGTTGGAGATGGTCTATAGAAGGCATGTTTGCAAGGAAAGAAAGCTGAGTGACCGTTCCTTAACATTTTTCCTGGGGAAACTGGAAGGTCTGTTTGCCAGCCTCATAAAGAGAGCAGAGTGTTTTGGAGTATCCTGCAATAATTTTGCTGGCATGGGTGATGACTGAGCTCATCTTGAGGAGAATCTGAATATTCAATTCCTTTTTGCTCATCCATTGATGGACAGACACACCCTCTCCGGCACACAGTTTTCTTTTAAAAACCGGGTAGTCTCACCTGGTGATGGTGATCCATTAACTACACTGAGGGGCCCATGTGAAAAATTGGGATAAAAAGATAAATTCATCTCTAAGATTCTTTCTAAGTCTTTGTTTCTCTGATTCTAAAAAACACTTGATCAGGAAAGAGAGTCTCATGGATATTTAAAAATGACTTTCAATTGGGGCAAGTATTGCTGCTCATTCACATTTGTTTCTCTTTATAGATCAAAAGCATAGAAACTTTTGCTATGAATATCTGTGAGCATTTCCTTTGTTCTTTTAACCATGTCATTCGAGTTCAAGTCTACGTGGAAGAAGTCCCTTGGAAGCGTTTTGAAAAGGTTGCCTTACTTATTTGTGTTCTCAGTTTAATTAAAGACATTGGCTTTTTGACATATGCTGAAATTTTACTGGAAACAATCTTTTTTTCTAATTTTCAGAATGGAGTTAAGCATGTCCATGCATTTATTCATACTCCCACTGGAACACACTTCTGTGAGGTTGAACAGTTGAGGAGTGGTGAGAAAATGTTTTTCGTGTTTGATTCTGCAATAGCAATTTTAGTTTTTTTTTTTTTTTTTCTTCTAAACAACTCTGTTTATCAGCACCAAGGAGAACTGTAGAGAATTTTGAACTCTTTTAAATCTGAGATGGGAATGAAAGTTGTGACCTTGGATTACATTAAAGAACTATCTGCTTTTTATCTTTAAAGTATAAAGATGAAATAATACCCTTTGCAACAAATCTGGGGGTTGAGTGGGGTCAATCATTTTTATTGCATGATCTTGAGGTGAGAGGAAAAAAAGACTCAGGCTGACAAAAATCTCAAATCTCTGAAATTTCTGACCAGTGCTTTTTATACCATACCAAACTATGATTATAATAACTTTATAGGAAATACCTAGAAAATAACAATCATGTTTCCTTATTTTGTCCTAATAATAAAACCATTGATATTATTATAATTACCATAGTATAAGCTTCATTTAAAATAGCAGTGACAGTTATATAGTTCTTTCTGTTTAATAAGAAATCTAAACATTAACTGTGGAACATAATTACAATATAGACCTTATTGGTACTGATGAATAAACTTAGCAAAGTATGTCTTCCACTGATTTGTTGAGGTTATCAGAACATAGTTCAATAATTGGTTAAGAGCTGGACTAGATGACCTTTAAGAACTGTGGAGCCACCATGGTAGAAATGTCCCTATCCTAATAAAAAATAAACTTAGTGATCATTATAGATTGAAAGTGAGGACTCTGAATTTTTTCTTTTCTCATCTCTCTTTTCTTTCATCTCCTCTCCTTCTCTTTCCCACTTGTTTCTTTCATTTCGTTTCTTTTACTTTCTTTATCTTTCTTCCATCTCTAGCTCTCTTCATTAAGAATTTAAGGTGGTATCTGGTAAACATCATAAATATCTTTTAAAAGGTTAGTAAAATATAAGTGCCTCTTATTCTGAGTTCTGCTGGATACTGCCTTCCCTTAGAAAGTCCTAGTCATTTAATATTTTAATCATTTAATATTTTCTCTATCTGTATTAAATTCTAGACACAGCCAGGGCCTTCTCAGTGTTTGAGTAATAGTTGTGAAATTGTTAGTATATAAAGAAGACTGAATAATTAGTTGATAAGTTGAGAAGATAGTGAGTTTTTAAATCCTCCAAATGTGAAGAGATTGGTTTGGGCCTTAATGTACTGTATTAGCAAGACTGGTGTAACTAGGGAATTCCTGGTGGTCAAGTGGTTAGGACACCACACTTTCACCATTAAGGGCCTTGGTTGGATCTCTGGTTCAGGAGCTAAGTTCCTGTAAACTGAGCAGCATGGCCAAAAAAAACAAAAATAACCCTAGTGCAATGAGGCAGTTTTTGCATGGTAGTTAAGTCTATAGTTCTTGCAGACTAAGATGTTTTGCTTCCTTTATTGCTTTCCTATTGTAATTTTTTAAATGTAAACCATTTTTTACATTATAGTTTAACTTACAATGTTGTGTTAGTTTCAGATGTACAGCAAAATGATTCAGTTATACACATACACACACACACACACATATATGTATATATATATTCTTTTTCAGCTTCTTTTCCACTAGAGATTATTTAAATGCTAGATATTGAATATAGTTCCTTGTGCTATATATTAGGTCCTTGTTTATCTATTTTATATGTAGTAATGTGTATATATTAATCCCCAATTCCCAGTTTATCTTCCTCCCACAGCTGCTATCCCCTTTGGTAACCGTAAGGTCAGTTTTTGTCTGTGAATCTATTTCTGCTTTGTAAATAAATTCATTTGTATCTTTTTTTTAGATTACACTTGTATTTGTCTTTGATTTACTTCACTCAATATGATAATCTCTAGGTTCATCCATGTTGCTGCAGATGGCATTATTTCATTCTTTATTATGACTGAGTAATAAATATTCTTTATCCTTTCATCTGCCTATGGATATTTAGGTTGCCTCTATGTCTTGTTGTTATTTTTGTTGTTGTTGTTTGGTCACTAAGTCATGTCCAACTCATTTGTGACCCCATGGACGGTAGCCCACCAGGCTCCTCTGTCCACAGGATTTGTAGGTTGCTTTTTCCTTCTCAGGGGATCTTCCTGACCCAAAGAGTGAATCTGAATCTTCTGCACTGGCAGGAAGATTTTTTTTTTAACCACTGAGCCACCAGGGGAACCCTTCCATGTCTTAGTTATTGTAAACAGTGCTTCTATAAATGTTGGAATGCCTGTATCTTTTCAAATGAGAATTTTCTTTGGATATATGCCCAGGGTGGGATAGCAGGATCATATGATTAATTCCTTTCTCTCCACAGTCTCTCTGGCATTTATTATTAGCAGACTTTTTAAAGTAATGGTCATTCTGATCTGTGAGAGTGATATTTCATTGTAGTTTTGTATTTTTCTAAAATTAGCAATGTATGTATATGTGCATGCACAGTCATGTCCAACTCTGTGTAACCCCATGAACTGTAGCCTGCCAGGCTCCTCTGTCCATGGAATTCTCCAGGCAAAAATACTGGAATGGATCGCCATTCCCTTCTCCAGGGGATCTTTGCAACCTAGGGATTGAAACCGGGTCTCCTGCATTGTAGGCAGATTCTTTACAGTCTGAGCCACCAGGGAAGTCCCAAATTAGTAATATTGTGCATCTTTTCATGTGCCTACTGGCCATCTGTATGTCTTTTTCTGAGAATTGTATCTTTAGGTCTTCTGACCATTTTCTGATTGTGTTGTTTGCTTTTTGATATTAAGCTGTATGAGTTATTTATATATTTTGGAAATTAATCCCTTGATATCTCCCAGTCCGTAGGTTGTGTATTCATTTTGTTTATGGGTTTATTTGCTGTGCAAAAGTTTTTAGGTTTAATTTGGCCCTATTTGTTTATTTTTCTATTTGTATTACTCTAGGAGATGAATAAAAAAAAATTCCTGCAATTTATTTCAAACAGTGTAAATTCTTGTCTCTTTTCACAGTCTTTATTTTAAAGTCTATTTTGTCTGATATAAGTATGGCTACTGCAGCTTTCTCTTTTAAAATTTTTATGTATTTATTGGCTGTGCTGGGTCTTCATCGCTATGCACAGGCTTTCTCTAGTTGTGGTGAGTGGGGGCCATTCTTCCAGCGTGTGAGTTCATTTAGTGTGTGTAGTGAGTGTGTTCTCATCGTGATAGTTTCTCTTGTTTAAGGGCACAGGCTCTAGGTACATGTGCTTCAGTGGTTGTGGCACCCTGGCTGTAGAACACTGGCTTGGTAGCTGTGCATGGGCTTAGTTTTCCCGCTAAGGCATGTGGGATCTTCCCAGACCAGGGATAGAACCCATATCCCCTATGCTGGCATGGGGGTTCTTAACCACTGGGCCACCAAGGAATTCCCTCCAGCTTTCTTTTGATTTCCATTTTCATGAAATACCTTTTTCTAATCCCCTCACTTTCAGTCTATGTATATTTCTAGATCTGAAGTGAGTCTTTTGTAGGCAGCACATATATGGAAGCTGTTTCTTTACCCATTCAGCCAGTCTATATCTTTTGGTTGGATCATTTAGTCCATTTATGTTTAAGGCAATTATTGGTATATATGTTCCCACTGGTTTCCCAGGTGGCTCAGTGGTAAAGAATTTACCTGCCAAGCGAGAGATGCGGGTTTGATCTTTGGGTCAGCAAGATCCCTTGGGGGAGGAAATGGCAACCCACTCCAGTATTCTTGCCTGGAACATCCCATAGACAGAGGAGCCTGGTGGGCTACAGTTCATGGGGTCGCAAAGAGTCAGACATGACTTAGCAACTAAACAATAGCACCAGTAGCTTGTTTCTATTGTCATTTTATTAATTATTTTAGATTTGTTTTTGTAGGTGTTTTTCCCCTTACTTCTTTTGTTCTCTTCTTTTGTGATTTGATGACTATCTTTAGTATTATGTTTGGATTTCTTTTTCTTTTTCTGTGTGAATTTTTGTTTTGTGGTTACCATGAGGTTTTTGCACAGCAATCTATCTAGATAGATACTTTGCATTTGTACTTTCCTCCCCTCATGATTACTGTTTTTGATATTATTTTCTAATCTAAATATTTTGTGTGTCCCTTAACTTCTTATTGTGGATATGAATGAATTTATTACTTTTGTCTTTTATTCTCCCTACTAGACTTCCTATTTTTATTCTATGAAAACTGAAGTGTTTTTGAACTTGAGCTCCATTACTTAATGGGCTTCTCTGGTGGTTCAGATGATAAATCTGACTGCAATGCAGGAGACCTGGTTTCAGTCCCTGTGTTGCGAAGATCCCCCGGAGAAGGGAATGGCAACCCACTCCAGTATTCTTGTTTGGGAAATCTCATGGACAAAGGAACCTAGCAGGCAGTCCTTAGGGTCACAAAAGTCAGACATTACTTAGTGACTAAACCACCCCCACTTAATAACTTTGTGACTGTTAGCACATTAAATACACTACTTTAGTGTCTTTTAATTTGTAAGGTGAGGATAACAATGTCTACCTCAGCAATTATCCAGATAATTGAAAGAAATAAATGTTAATTTAAAGCATTCAGCATAGTCCCTAACATATAAGAAGCGCTCCTTGAAAGAAAGCTGTTATTATTTTGAATGATTATAGAGATCCAGGGAAGGTCTTTGTGTATATATGTGTACATTTGGGTAATTCCGACCAAGATTATGGTGAACTGGCTAGAGAAATAAGCCATAGGGAAACATTTGGAGACTTGTTGCAGAGATGAAGTAATGATGTAGGCTGACCTCAGGCAGTAGAGGCAGAGATGGAGGGACTGCAGAAGCTGGGGAGGGACATTATGTGAGGCATTTTTGAAGTGTGCTTAATATATTGGTCTGTGTAGTTGCATAGGGATGCAAGGTTAGAGAAAAGGAGGGGTTAAGGTTACCCTAAAGTCAGGAGCCTGGCGGTGTTGACTAAGAATAATACATGTAATGAGGAAGTTTTCAGAGGAAGCTGGTAAGTTTGGAAATAAGGAAAAGATTTGGAGACTGATAGTTGGTGAAGCCATGGGAAGAAGGACTAATCCAGAAAAACATATAAAATGAGAAGAGGAAAGATGAAAGGGCCCTGGGGAAAATTCCCCAGTTTAAGAGTTAAAAGTTTAAAGACCGAGACAGAAGAATGGTCACACAGGAGGACACTTGGAGACAATGGTATTATGGAAGCAAAAGGAAAAGTACATTTCAAGAAATGAGGGATAGTTATTGGGGTAACAGAATGCATAACAAGTAGGCTTATATGCAGTGGCTTCCCACACAAAGTTTACTGCTATGTGTAAAAGTTAAGTTTACTGTGTATGTGTGTATGTTGGGAGGGTGCCCTGCTCCAGGAATTTATTCAGGAACCCAGGTTGATGCAACCAGACATTTTAATCCTTTCCCTTCTGGGTCACCTTGAGAGTAGATCCCCACACCAGACAAATGGAGGAAAAAAGCTTGGAGAAGAAAACGGAGGAGGCAAAACCACTCAAGCATAGCACCAGGCCTGAAAGTAGCACAGAGCACATCAAATGAAGAGAACCCAATTAAACAACCACACCCGAAGGCTGGGAAATGTAGTCCAGGCAAGGACCCAGGAAGAAGAGAAGCTGCTCTTGGTCTCTGCTGCAGGAAGGTTAAGAAGTTTGGCTTGAAAGGAGACTGAAGAGATTGTGCAGTTTGGCAATTAGACATCATTGGTGACCTCCCTCTGCAAGAATATTTAGCAGAGCCCTGGAGGTTGAAGTGGAGTGGCCAAATATAGGGCTCAGCTGATCAAAGAAGTCAGGCTGCTCTTCACACCCTGTTCTTTCCAGGAATTACTAGGAGCTATCATCAGCTTGCATGCTAGTCACCTGGCTGCTGTAGGGTGGGAAAACTTATCAACAGAATCAGGCCCAAAGCTTTTTCTTTCTGCAGAAAACTTCAGGGTGTTGCGATCACTGTGGCGATGTTCCCAGAGCTCCAGCTTGACTGTCTAGAGCCCAGTAAACCCTGCCCCCACCCCCCATAGCATGTGGGGCTGTCAGGAATCTGAAGGGAGGAGGCATCTGCTGCCTGGGTGTGTGCAGTATGTGTGTGCACACATCCCTGAGGGTGCATATCTTCCTGTGTTGTCTATTTGAAGATGATACTCGTGCTCTGTCCCTTTTTGGATTTTTGGTAGCAAAGTTTAACTCTTAATTTGCTTATTTTCCAAGAGCTAAAACTGCAGGTATCATGAGGTGATTCAGTGTACAATCACTGTCACAAGAAATGCCCTTACATAGGCTTAACTGAAGAAAATAATTATTATCTGACACACACACATTCCAGTTCACATGCTGAAGGCTACTGTTTTTTGTTATTTAGTTGCTAAGTCAAGTCTGAATCTTTTGTGACCCAATAGACTATAGCCTGCCAGGCTTCTCTGTCCATGGGATTTTCCAGGGAAAAATACTGGAATGGGTTGCCATTTCCTTCTCCAGGGATCTTCCCAACCCAGGGATTGAACTCACATTTTCTTCATTGACAGGCAGATTCTTTATCACTGCACCAGCAGGAAAACCCAAAGGCTACTGTTACAAACCTCTAAATGAGACTTTCAGTGGGTGAGGCTGGCTAGAGTCATGAGAATTCTGCCCCCGTGAATACATATACTTAATCACACATTCAACCTACAACTTTCCCCAGCAGGATATGTAACTGGGTTTCTCCTAGTGGCCTGGATTCATTTTTATTGATTGAACAAACATTTAGAGAAAGCCCACTGAATCTGAGGAATCCATTTTAGGCCCTGAGAATTGCTGTAAAACTCCCACTACTCTATTGTTTCCTACCGTATCTTTTAAAGTTACATCATGAAGTGTACTTTTAGCTGTTTCAGAGTCTGCTAGTTCCATGGGGGAATCTGGAAGAGAGAGAAATTTTTTCACCAAAGGGATGAGGGTGGGTGTTATGCTTGTGACTTCCTCAGCTCTGAGAGGAGAGCGAGGCTCTACATGTGTGGCGCAGGCTGTGGTGTAGGCATTATATGGAACCTCAATCTTCCAAACTCTTTCTCTCATGAGTCTCTGTGACCTGCAAGCTTAGACAAGCCTTGAAGTCACTAGGATGGTTAAGTCATTAATTTAAACTCGTTGAAATAAGCAGAACACCCTGCCAACACACACACACACACACACACACACACACACACTATTTGAATTATAATACATAATTCTTTAAGCATCAAATTTCCCCCAATCTGACACTAATTATAAAAACACAACTAAAGCATAACCAAATCAAGGAATGAAAGGTAAAGAAGATATTTCAAATAAGAGATACTATCTTCTAGTGGTGAAAAAAAATCTCTTGACATGGGGACTAGCAGAGGTAGGAAGATGGTTTTAAGAAAGTGGGAGATGAAAATGAAGTCCAGAAGAAGAGATTTAAGAGGTGTCAAGCCGGGCAGATGGAAGAGAAGAGGAAAATGGGAAACTCAAGACAGAGAGGGCCACTGCCGAGAAGTTTACGTCTGTCGTTCTGATGTCAAGACTAAGCCACTCATCAGTTATTTCAAATGAAAATTTCTGGGCAAGCACAATATCTTTTAAAAATCATCTTGAGGATCACTTTGCTGTACAAAAGCCCAGTTAACTTCCTTCCATGAGGTGACGTCATCTCTCCTCATCCAGAATTGCACACAGAGAGCTTTCGCCTTCCTTCCATGAGCTAAATGGACTCTCAGAGGCAAATGATATTTAATTGATCTTCACTTGTTCTAGCACTTTCCAGGTGTGAGGTTTTCTACTAGAATTATTTAATATAGTTTTAAAATAGTCCCCTTTTAGCTATTTGTGTCCTTTTTGGAGGTGTTAAATGTGGAAGCAATTATTCTTTTCTTGACAGGATTTTTTTTTTCTTGGCTCAGTAAAGCTTTGTGCTTTGTGACACCTGATGCGTAGGTAAGGAATCAGGCTTATTTTCTATTAATTTGCAGTGAGTTTCTTTCCCTTAGAGACCTGAAGGGGTAGGATGTATGCTTCTCTGAGAGAGAAACCACAATCTGTTAAGTGTGTAGGAGGACTCTAAAAGCTGGAAAAGATTATATTCTAGCAAAGGAAAATGTGGAAATCTTCCTTTTGTGTTACTCCATAAACATGGCAGAAAGGCAAAAAAGAGCTGATTAAGTGGTTTCATGGGAGATAACCTAGAAAAGGACAGTCTTTAGGGTTGAATTATTTCTTGTCTTCTAAATTGGAATCTTTTTTAGAGTGTGTGAAGTATCATATTTTTAGTTGATGGGCCCATGAATTTGAAAGGCTCAGGTTCCTACTAGTGTTGAGTAAGCTGGGGCACCGCCAGCAGAAAAGATAAAATAAGCTCCCAGATTTCATCGAGGGTGTCTGATGTGTGCCAAGAGAATTTATTTTTCACATTCAAAGAGAATAAGTTTTTGTTGTTGTTGTTCATAGAATGATGAGCATACCAGCGTCGATAGTTTGCGTTCTGCCTAAACCGTGGCAGTAGTGAACTGTCTTGGAGAATGTAAGATGTTTTATACTGCATGAAACTGAAGCCAAAATATGTTAGAAAATACAACTGCTTTCTCCATTTTCAGATTCTAGTGAGAAAGTAGATCATTTCAAAGTTGCCTAGCAAACTGCCACTCCCCAAAGATTAACAAATATCATCCCAGAGCCAGAGGCGGATAGGAATGGCATGTCAGAAGGAGTTTTCAGAACCCAATGATTCTTTGTGAAACATGGGCAGTATTTACAGGGGGTTGAAGTCAGTTAGGGCAAAATCATCTTAGTAACTTCTGTAGAGTATTTCCAATGGGGCAGCCATTTTACTGAGTCCTTTACGTGTACCATATTAGACATCTATCACCTCTAGGAAATAGTTATGATTATCATCTTCTGAAAATGAGAAAATCAAGATAGAGAGAGGTTAAGTAATTCTATCAGGGAAATACTACTCATAAACAGGGGAGGAGAAGCATGAAGAGCACTGGAATTGAATTCGAATAATCAGAGTCCCAAGACTGTGGACTCAACTGTATGGAACACAGAATCTGGAAATCCTTTTATGATTGAGACAGTTGAGGGGTCCAAGTCTGGTTGGCTCACAGAGATGCTGGTGATCAAGGCCATCTATATAGGAAAAGTGGAAATGGATAGAGTTTACCTTTGGTTTCTCTTGCCTTCTCTTTATCCACCTTCAAGGGTTCCCACCACTTGTTCTAACGCCACTCCTGATTGCAAATTGAAGTCTCATTTCTAGAGGATTTTTTTTCTAGGAGGGATTACTATTAGAAGTAAATTATGATACTAGTTTATAAAATATTAAGGAGTCACTCCTTTAAGGGGTCTTGGTATTTCAATAGGAAATTTTTGAGTGATAAAATATTTTCAAAACTTATAGGGATCATTTCTAAAAGTGATGCTTCATTTCAGACCAATGGGGATGGTATTTTTCAATTAGGGGCTCTGTCTGAAGCCCTCAAAGCACATTGTGGAATGGCGGTGGCAACTTTCTTATCTCTTGGAAAGTCCTCTTTTATTACAGAAATGGAAAGATAGAATTGAAAGAAGGAGGAAACATTTTGAGGATGGAAAGTGATGCAAAAAGGGGGAAGAAAAGCATGAAATCTCATAATGGGGTGGTGAGTTCCAACTCCACCTCTGCTAATGTCTAGCCAGGTGACTAGAATGCATGTTGGCAGTCAGGACCGTCTCAGTGTTGCTGCCCTCCCCCTCTACCCCTGCCATACTGTCTGAGAGCTGAGAGGAGGGGCCAGATCAGGAAGGGAAATGCTAGAGATTGATAGAGGAGAACTGTCTAGAAGGAAAAGACTGTAAGTTATGAGGCTAAGTTGCTAAGGTGAATCAATGGCATTGCATTCATTCATTCATTCATTTAATGGATATTTATTGATTGCTTCTGCAATTCTCTTGGGTCTGAGACTAGACTCACTTGGATTAGCTCTACACTGCATTTTGAAATGCTGATTTTGCAGAATTGTGTCTTTATACACTTAGAATCTGATAAAGCCAACCAACTTAAGGTATTAAGTCCAGGTATTCTCTTAATCCTTCTTCAAATAAAGCTTCCAATGAGAACTTTGGAATGTTAAACAAATACCATTTTCTATCTTACCACATTATCCTAGAATACTCTGGCCAGAATGCTTATTTAAGCAGCACATATTTAATCAGCAGATCTACCACTAAACAGGGCCCCTGCTCTCTCTGGTAGGTACACACATGTGGTTGGGAAAATATCAAAAATATAGTCATTGTTTACCTACTTGTGAAATTCCAACGGTTCCCAAGTTAACCACAGCAATTGAAATCACATAGGATGATATAAACCACTGGATTATTAAGAACTGTCCAGGATTTTAATTGACAATCATGCATTACATTCTTATTCTTCAACCAGGGCCATGTGCAACATAGTGATGTGTGATGATATACCTCCAGCTTTTGACTTAAGATTTTAGGTCAAAAGGGGTAGATATTAGTCAGGACTGATTTCAAGATCTAAAAGAGGTTGACCTTAGTCATCCTGCTTTGACTATGCTATTGGGAGTTTGCACCCAACTGCTCCCTGAGTATACCGGCCTCACCAGTCTGCACATACAACATAAGGCCATGATGATGTTAATTCCTGAATTTCCCTGGCCTTGTCGTTCTCTTATTACCGAACTGTTGAACCTCTCCAGCCCAGCTCTCCCACCGTCTCCCAGCCTGAGGGCTGTCTCACGGGGGCTCAGGGAGCAGTCCGCACCCGCTGAGGACAGCTGCGGCCTCACGGCTCCGTCCAGCATCTGCTGTGCCGGTTCCCACTGCTCCTGGGGCAGAAGGCCGCTCTCCACAGACACTGTGTCCTGGGCTTCCCACTGTGTCGCCTGGTGCCGTGTTCTCTTCAGGCAACACCAAATTGCTGGAGCTACAGTGTGTTCCACAGAGGAAAAGAAAGACCCCTCCCCTCACTAACTCAGTACCCTACCTGTCACCTGGGCCCTGAGCTAGAACTACCTGGCTTAAGAAAACAAGGTTTTCAGATTTTTGCCTCTCTCCCCACCACCTTTCCAATGCACCTCATGAGGTGATGTCAGGGACTGCCAGAGAGACATATCATCTCCTCCAATATTTTCAACTCTGCCCTCTCTCCCTCAGGTCTCCACAAACCAACTCTGCCCCCCTCTCAGTTCAGCCAAAAGCTAAAAACCTTTATGGGTGTCCACGTATGCAATCTATAACTTACGGATCACTGATCTCATCTTCCCAGTCTCCATTTAGGTTCATTCGGGCCCATGCTGCTACCCATTCATAAAATTGTCTGGTTTTGCTGAGTTCGTAAACACAGGGAACTGAGGGGTCTGGAGCCATTCGGCAGTATAGAGAATGCACATGAGAACCACCCCCAATTGAAGGCATCACAGTGCTGGACAGAAGAACTGCTTTTGAGGAATTTATGAACTCTTTCCAGCATGACTGCCTGCTGAGTGAGATGGAGCTCAAAATGTGGAACGTAATTTGGCCTAGAAGACACACTTGTACGTAGCTGAGAAAAAGGTTCCTGTGGGCTTCAACACAACCTGGAGGTTTAGTCTCTGCCCTTCAGTTCTCTTAGGGCATGAGAAGGCAGGGAGTTGTGGAATTCAGATAGGGGGAAAGGCACACCATCTTCATCACATGGACTTCGGAGGAGACCAAGAGACAGAACTCTTGGGGAGTGATGTCGCTGTTCATACAGACACAGTGTGCCATGTTTTATTGACCCCAGAATCCTCAGGGCTAGGCAGTAAGAAGGCGCTGTTTCCTTTATGACTTCATCCCCTCTTACCTTTTGACTTAAAAACAGGACCTCCAGTCGTTCATTCTGGAATCAAAGACCTCAAGGTCTTGAAAACCACGCAGTCTGGATTTGAAGGATTCCTCAAGGATCAGTTCACCACCCTCCCTGAGGTGAAGGACCGGTGCTTTGCCACCCAAGTGTACTGCAAGTGGCGCTACCACCAGGGCAGAGACGTGGACTTTGAGGCCACCTGGTATGAAGAAGTGCTAGGGTCTGGCACTGGAGCAGGTAGTGTCCGCCCTCTTTTCCAGGGGCCTAGGAGTCTTCAGTCTGAAAGAGAAACTTGGAAGCCATTTAGTTCAACCTCCCCATTGTAAGAAATCCCTTCTGATGGGTAACAGAAAGAACACTGGTCTTACTCTGAGTTAGTAAACCTGCACTTGAATCTTAGATGCTCTTAGCTATAACAGCCTCAAGTGGACTGCCTGATTTCTCTGATTCTATCTTTCCTAATTGACTAAATCAGTAGTACACAAACATGATTGGGTATCAGAACCACTTGGAGGGTTTGTTACATTGTAGCTCGCTGAGCCCAGAACCCAGAGGTTCTGATTCTGTGGCCTGGAATGGGGCCTGAGGACTTGCATTTTCTAACAAACTCCCAGGTGTTGCCCATGCTGCTGAACCAGAGGCCACACTTCCAGAATCACTGGATCAAATGAGGATAGTGGCCTTGTCACTTCATAGCAGGTGCAGGGAGAGCTAAACCAGGCTGACCAAACTCGTCCCAGTCTGTCAAGGGCTTACCTGATTTTAACACTGAAGGTCCCATGTCCTAGGAAACCCCTTGGTCCCAGTCAAATTGGCCACCGTAGGCCAAACTCAAAACAAGATGACAGTTACAGAAGCATTTTCTAAATGATAAATTCTTTAACATTGTAAAGGTATGACTTTTATTTTTAACATCCTCGACAATCAGTGATTAGGCCTCTGAATTCCCAGTTTGCTTTTGACCAGGTATCTCATTCCTTTGTCAAAGTTCTAATTGTTAGAATCTTGTACTCTGTGATGAGCTAGAATCTGCCTCCGGTAGCTTCCTCCCACGGGGAGAGTGTTGCTCTGCTCCTTTTATTATATGCTAGGTTGGAAATGCTTGACGAGAATCTCACCTCAGTCTTTTTATTTTCCCTTGTTTTTTCAAGTGTTACCCATGGGCAGCAGTCTGATGTATTTATGTTGAAATGAGTATGAAATTGAGAGTCAGGGTACCAGCTGGGCATCCCACTAAGGAGACGGACTGAGAGTGAATCATTTAACTTTTAAGCTCAGATTCCTTCCAAATTGAGGATGATAATAATAATAGGAGCTGCCTCAGGTACATTGAGAAAATTTAATGAAGTAATCACATAAAACACTTAGCCTACAGCCTGGCATAGTAAAACCCCTCAAAAATGCAGCAATTCAAGCAACCAGCCAAGCCAAGCAGCACAAAGATTAGAATATGAGGAAGTCTTCCTAAATTCTTCAAGCATGGAGAGGAAACTTACCCTGGGATGCCCATTGAGCCCTGGTGCCAGATTATGAAGATAGCCTAGTTATGTGCAATATGTCTGTTGCCTGGTGTGTGTGTGTGTGTGTGTGTGTGTGTGTGTGTGTGTGTTGACATTATAATATTCCCGTGCTGTGCTAAGTCACTCTGTCTTGCCTGACTTTTTGCGCCCCTGCGGACTGTAGTCCACCAGGCTCCTCTCTCCATGGGATTCTCCAAGTGGGAATACTGGAGTGGGTTGCCATGCCCTCCTCCAGAGGATCTTCCCAACCCAGGGATTGAACCCGCATCTCTTAGGTCTCTTGCCCTGGCAGGTGGGTTCTTTACCACTAGCGCCACCTGGGAAGTCCCTGTAATCCTCTCTAAAACCAGCAATAAAATTGTTTTGGGGGTGGGGGACAGAGAGGTCACCATATCTCAGTTTCACAGTGAATTCCCAAAGACCATCCTGTGGGAGCCCTCAGTTCTCCTTTCTGTGCTCTAGGGAGGCTGTCAGGGGCATTGTCCTGGGAAAATTTGCTGGACCCTGTGACAAAGGCGAGTACTCGCCCTCAGTCCAGAAGACCCTCTATGACATCCAGGTGCTCTCTCTGAGCCAGCTTCCTGAGGTACGTTTTGTCACTTGCCATTCTGAAGACTGAGAGAGCTTTCTGTGTCTCCTGTTAGCTCTGAGAAAGAGCTGAGAGTTAAAATAAGAAAGTGGAAGACACATGAAAAATGACATCTGTTGTTGCTCAAAAGCTTGTTATAGCAAGTGAGAAAAGGGAAAAAAAGTAGAAAAATCTGTGCAACCTGAAAACATAGGCCACTGCTGTAGTTCTTTAGTTTTCTTGAAGACTCTGAGTCTCTTCAATCTGCTACAATTTGAGTCTCATATTTAGGACACTTGAATGGCCTGAAGGAGGGGTAATTATCCCAAGGGTCTATGTTTCAGAAGAGCCAGAGAGTGAAGGCTAGATACAGAGAGATTGCATCCATCTATCCATTTGATATTATTGAATGTTACTATGTCTCTATCAGCACATGAGAAAATCAGGGATAAATTAGACATAGAGTCCCATAGACTCTACCCTCAATGAGTTCATCATTCAGTGAAAGAAGAAAATAAGTAAGCTAAATATTCAATAAACAATATAATATTATGGAAATTCAGAAGACGGCACCTAACTCAAGTATATGGGAAATGCCTATCAGGCTCTCTGGAAGGAGAGGTATTTGAGTTGAGCCTTAAGGGACAAGTAGGGGTTTTCTGGGTTCATTCTCAAGGATGAGGGAGGGGTAGGTATGGACAACAGGAGGCAGCATGGAACAGGCATTTATTGTTGAAGGTCTGCCACACGTTAGGCTCCAGGAGTGAAAGCCCTTCCATGTGCCTAGGTGGGAAACAGGTCTGGAGGGCTTTGTGGTCTTTGTAGAGTCTATATTTTGTCCTGAAAAAATCTTAGGAGCCACCGAGGGGTCTAAGCAAGGTGCCACGCTACCAGCTTTGCACTCTAGAAAGATCGTTCTGAAAGATGTGTGATAAATGAAAAGGATAATGGGCCATAGACAAGGAGACCTATTGGGAGGTTATTGCAGGAAGCTGGAAAGGAGGGCATGAACCATGGCCATGATGGGATGGAGAGGACAGTGCTATCCTTAGACCTGGGCAAGAGGGACACCCACCATGGCCCAGAGGCCCCCTTCAGGTCATCCTCTAGCTATGCTTCTCTCTACTGGAAGAGGCACTTCAAGGCAGTGAACACTTCGGGAGCCCATGCTTCCCCTTATAGACCATTCTCTGGGATGTTTACCGTTAGGCAACTTGACATGCAAGCTGGAATATCCACCCATGTGAGTCCAAGAGAGAGGATAGGGTGGGCCAGGGGTTGGGGCTGGCTCTTCCCATGCTACCAGGTCCTGGCCTGATGATGCAAGGAGTCAGAGGATTTAAAATTTGGTCCTGGCCTTCCAGATAGTTTTGAAGGACTGAAGGATAGTTGTGAAGGACTATCTGTTAAGTTACAGAGATAGAACATATTTCTATCTCTATATTTTAGCTTGATTCATAACTTTAAATCTTTAAACATGTGGTATGAGTGTGTGCTAAGTCACTTCAGTTGTGTCCAACTCTTTACAACCTTACGGACCATAGCCTACCAGGCTCCTCTGTCCATGGGATTCTCCAGGCAAGAACACTGGAGTGTGTTGTCATTTCCTCCTCCAAGGGATCTTCCTGACCTAGGGATTGAACCCACGTCTCCTGCATCTCCTGCATTGGCAGATGGGTTCTTTACCACTAGTGCCACCTTGGAAGTCCAAAACATCTGGTGTGGGGACCTCCAAATGCTCTTACTCCAGGGCCTGCAAATGTTGAGGACAGGCCTGGAGAAGAGGGTATGGACTAAGTGGGAACTGAAGAGGTTGATGGGCCAACATCTGGAAGCCAGCTGGATGCTGAACATTTCCCAGGTGTCTGACCCCAAGAGATTTTACTTTTCTGAGAAATGGATTTCATACACAGAGGGAGGGGTGAGTCCATCATTTAATAATAGTACTAGCTAGACAGAACAGTGTCGAGCAGTAGAGGAACATCAGACGGTGTCCCAGAGACAGAGGTGGAATCTGAGTAATGAGCTAATTGGAGGATGGGGGCAAGTAGTGATAGAGACAGATTCCTAGTTTTCCAATGTAATACATATTATTGTGGATTCCAGATAGAAGATATGGAAATCAGTCTGCCAAACATTCACTACTTTAACATAGACATGTCCAAAATGGGACTGATCAACAAGGAAGAGGTAAGAGAACTTTTAAAATATTTAAAGCACATTTCCCCTGCCTTGCCCACTTTTTAACCCTCTTTGTAAACTTGGGGTGATACAACTGCCACAACTCTTTTTTTTTCCATTTATTTTTATTAGTTGGAGGCTAATTACTTTGCAATATTGTAGTGGTTTTTGTCATACATTGACATGAATCAGCCATGGATTTACATGTATTCCCCATCCCGATCCCCCTTCCCACCTCCCTCCCCACTCCATCCCTCTGGGTCTTCCCAGTGCACCAGGCCCGAGCACTTGTCTCATGCATTGTGAATGTTGGGATATTTATAGTTGCAACTGTTTAGAGCCCACTTAGACTCTGGCCTTTCAATATCTGAGGCTGGTATGCCATACAAGTGGATGAATACTTATAGAGGAGGCTTGAAAGTTGCAGAGAGTAAAAGACAAAGAAAGAACAGAGTGTGCCCAAAGAAACAGCTCTGAGATCCATTTCTCCAAAAGGTGACACAGAAGGTCACAGTTTCATTATTTTTCCATCACAAGGCAATGAGAAGAAAGGAAAAAGTTATCTTTTTATTTTCTTCTATCATCCCTTTTAAATAGTCAGTTTGAGTAGCATGCAATAAACACACACAAAATGAAAGATATTTGTGTTTCTAATTGCGATTACAGCAGGCAAGACGAGGAAGTTCAGTTTTCGAAAGGAAACCCAGCCTTAGAAAAAGCACTTAACCATGACTTGCTTTTAGACATGGCAGAAGGTTCAGCCAAGCTAGTGTGAAGTCCCAACAGATAGGCCTGCTGTGCTCAGTCGTGGGAGATCAGAATTGTCCCTCCCCACTTGGATCACTATCAGACTGGCAGGACGTCTCTGATCCATCTTCCCATGGGCTTCCAGGGTGCTAAAAAAAAGCACCATTCTGTTGGCTGCTTCTAGTGTGTTGGGGAAGTGAGACAGGAAGGGACCCTCTATTACCGTGGCTGCGCAGCCAGAGAATCATCTCCTTTGATGGCAAAAGGTCAGTGAAGGGTGTCCAGAAGGTCCTACCTTCTGGGCCTGCTGCCCCAGGAGCCTTATCAGTCACAGCCGTCTGGCCAGGTACCTTGTTTCTGTTCTGTGCGTTAGGCTCCATCACGCTCTGTACTGCGACAGCTGTGAGGGAGGCTGGGAGCAGCGCTGGGTAAGTAAGGTCATGCTGAGGTGCCTGGCATGGCTGAAATAGGGCCCGAGTTGCAGAGACAGTCACTGTCCATTCAGCTGGAAGGACAGGCAGCCCTGTGTACTTCAGAGGATGGAGGGGATGTAGATTCCCAGAATGCCACTGTTAATTTGGATGTAAAGACTCTTTTGACAGCTTACTTTCCAAAGGGCAGAAAGGGGACATGTTCAGCAAAGATGACACCAATGGGCCCCAAACAGAAAAAGGCTCAGGCTCATGGCTAGAGCAGTGCATAGCTCAGGAACCCCAACCTAAGGAGGCCTGATACTGCAGGCCTGCAGTGATCCTAGCTCGATGGAGTTCTGGTAGACCAAGGCCACGGTGTCTTTTGCTCTAAGAAGTCAGACTCAAAACTTCCCCTGGAGACCTGCAGGCAGGAAGGCCTGAGGTCCTTTGGGTCAGGCTCTGTGTAAAGGCACTCAAGGGGGTGAGCAAGCTGTCCCTATGTCTGTGTTTGCACCTTGAGGATGGCTGGTCATGCTTGGGCCCTCACTCAGCAAGTACCTACAAAGTGAGGGCAACATATGAGAAGCAGGAGTCAGGACACAAAGAAAACAGCAGAGAAGTGACTAACGCAGAGTGGAAGACAGAAGAACTGCAAATGCACAGCTGTCTGGAGCCATTTAGCACTGGGCTAAGAGTCCTGAGGACCTCAAATGTCCCTGAGGGCATAACTGTATTATAGCATTGGACAATGATTGATGTTCAAAGTGAGTCATCAAGCAAAGGCTAAATTATGTTCACTACACTCTGTTTAAAAAGCAGGGATATGTAATGCATCTGAGAAACATTTATATCCTGATAATTAAAAATTGTTGAAAAACTCTAATTTTCTGGAAAATCACCTCATCTCTCTTCAGTGTCTCTGAAGGTGCCCTGTGGTTTTTCTACAGGTCTTGTTACCATTAGACAATCCATATGGCAGAATTACTGGTACAGTCAAGAGGAAGCTGACTTCAAGGCTGTGACATTGTGGCCACCAGTGGGAGTCCATGCTCCATTGAGGCATTCCTTAAGCCACTTGTGATGCTGGAAATCATAGTGTATGGTCGTGCAAATTTTCAACCTAGTATGTTGATTTATAGTGTTCATTTTCCTCCTAAATGAAAGAATTCTTCTATACCTAGCTCAGCAAAGTATTTGGGGGTTAGTAATTAAAACATGTGTTGTGGATACAGTTTATTTCACAAATGCTGAGTAGTATTAGAATAATCATAAATCAGTATTTCATTTTAGTGGTCTTGGGCCTTCCTATCTTAGAGGAGCTTTAGAATGCATTCAATAGGAAGATAATCATGAATCAATGGAGGTGTGATAACAGTTAATCTTGTGAACAAATTTAAGAAGCCAGCATTGCTTTCATCCTACTGATGCTAAAACTTGCTCCTTGGCCAAGCAGAAAATGTAATGATAAAGTAATATTTTGAAAAATATCACCATTGTGACTTCAATTAGACTGAATATTTGAGTTCTTAAATATGCTCTAGCATATGTATTATTGGGAGTTTATTTCTACTCTAAAAGTACTTTTGAAATTTTAATGTATTGGTTTTATGACTTTTACAGCCCTTAAAGAATGTTTAGTACACACTGAGGCATTGTAAAAAAAGTGTGAATTGTTTTTCTTTGAATAATGTATCACTTTTGCACAGAGTCACATTTAATAAATGGTAAGTCATTCCCCAGGTGGCTGAATATACATATAGAAAGAAGACTAAAGACTATATGTATGAATGTATCAGCAGTGATGATTTCTGGATGGTGGGATTATGAGTGATTTTTATGTTTTGTCTTGTGATTGAATCTTCTAGATATGAACATTTATTACTTTTATAATCAGAGAAATAAATATAATTGATAATTTAAAGATACATGTGTATTTGAACGGTGGTCATCTTTACATCAGTAAACTAACACTACTGTTGTACATATACCATAAAGCTTCATAAACTGGAATTTTAGAAACCCATGACTAAAAGTTGTTTACATGAACAGCCTAGATAACCTTCCTCCATTAAAAAATTGTCATCCTGCTTATTTAACTTATAGGCAGAGTATATCACATGGAATGCAGGTATATTATCACCCTGCTTATTTAACTTACATGCAAAGTACATCATACAAAATACCAGGCTGGATGAAGCACAAGCTGGAATAAAGATTGCCAGGAGAAATATCAATAAACTCAGATATGCAGATGACACCACCCTAATGGCAAAAAGCAAAGAGGGATTAAAGAGCCTTTTGATGAAGGTGAAAGAGTAGAGTGAAAAAGCTGACTTAAAACTCAACATTTAGAAAACTAAGATAATGACATCTATTCCCATCACTTCATGGCAAACAGATGGGGAAACAATGGAAACAGTGACAGCCTTTATTTTCTTGGGCTCTAAAATCACTGTGGATGGTGACTGAAGCCAGGAAATTAAAAGATGCTTGCTCCTTAGAAGAAAAGCTATGACAAAACCAGACAGCATATTAAAAAGCAGAGACGTTAACTTTGCCAACAAAGGTCTGTCTAGTCAAAGCTATGGTTTTTCCAGTAGTCATGTGTGGATGTGCAAGCTGGACCATAAAGAAAGCTGTGCACCAAAGAATTGATGCCTGCAGACTGTGGTGCTGGAGAAGACACTTGAGAGTCCCTTGGACAGCAAGAAGTTCAAACAAGTCAGTCCTAAAGGAAATCAACCCTGAATATTCATTGGAAAAACTGATGCTGAAGCTGAAGCTACAATACTTTGATCACCTGATGTGAAGAGCTGACTCATTGGAAAAGACCTGGATGCTGGGAAAGATTGAAGGCGGGAGGAGAGGGGGATGACAGAGGATGAGATGGGGGGATGATAGAGGATGAGATGGTTGAATGACATCACCGACTCAATGGACATGAGTTTGAGCAAACTCCAGGAAATGGTGAAGGACAGGGAAGCCTGGTGTGCTGCAGTCCATGGGGTCGAAAAGAGGTGGACATAACTGAGCAACTGAACAACAATGATTAAAAATCTCCATTTATTTAAATTTTTTGTCTCCCTTTTCATAAATACATACTCATGAGTACTTAGTATTATTTGACTAAGTAATTCTTAGTGAATTCTGCATTCACTTTTATAATACTATTACTTAAGGTGCCATGTTTGATTGCACAATCTCATTTAAATCCTGACTCCATCTCTTACTAGCTCTGTGACAAGTTTCTGCATTTGTAAAATGGAGGTGAACATATAGAACCTATCTCAGGTTTTTTTGAGGATTAAATGAATAGTCTGTAAAGAACTATGGTAGTAAGGGGGCTTCCGAGGTGGTGGAGTGGTAAAGAGTCCACCTGCCAAAGCAGGAGACGCAAGAGACAAGGGTTCTATTCCTGAGTTGGGAAGATCCCCTGGAGGAGGAAATGGCAACCCACTCCAATATTCTTGCCTGGAAAATTTCATGGACAGAGGAACCTGGCAGGCTACAGTCTATGAGACCACAGTCGGATACATCTGAGCGGCTGAGCACATGGTAGTTTTTATACCTGACACATAAATTTCTGTATGTGTTTGTTAAATGAAAAATCCTGCCTTCTTTTCATTTGTTTGTAGACCTACATGGAAAGTTATCACTGGACTTTGTGGGTGAGATGAGAGATGGGAGGTCTGAGAGCAGCAAACTCTAGAAGGTACTGCAGGTCATTCTCAAGCTGCTGCTGCTTAATGAGGAACATGAGATAAGAAGGATGAAGTACTGTGACATAGAAAGTTTTGTGCTGTATTGATTACTCTTGTTACAAAATGTGCTTCCACATCATGTAACTTGCATGGCCAAATGACTAGTACATTTTATTTCTCTGCTACTTTGATAATTCTGTGCAAAGAGGAATTTAGATTCTAACGTGATTTTTCCTAAAAAAAGAAAAAAAAATTTAATTAGCCCCATTTTACTCAATGGTAATATAAATCTTAGAAATACTATATTTGTTTCAGAGAAGAGCAGAATTCTTAGAAATCGTAGTTTACATTATACATATATGCCTTTATTGTAATGAGTTACAAAGGAACTATTGGAGGTTATATCCCAGGTGTGTGGCAGGAAAGTCTGTAGTCTGTGAAAATTTCAAGGACCAATTTCCTGTTTTGTGTGGTCAAGCCATTCAAGATGGCTGTTCTCTTGTTCTCTGTGCAGACTTCTGCTCAACCACATGCCTGCTTCACTCATATGACTATCCAATCCTCTGAATCAGAGGGCTTAATAAGTGACTGCCTATGTGCTTGTCCCCTGCCCCAGCTGCTAGTTTCCTTGGTAACTGATGAGCCAACTTGATGTCAATTTCCCCTATAAAGGGTAGCCTCCTCCCCTAAATAGTGAAGACTGCGGCCATATCCTGCCTGTTGTTTGCCAGCCATGGTGGAATGTTGCTCCAGGATCCTTTGTTTTGGACGTATAAGACATCAAACCGTCAATGTCTCTGGCACTGTCTCCGGGCTCTATCTTCGGTCTTGAGCCTGGGCAACTACAAGACTTGGAGGCCTGTGGGTGCAGCCCAACAATTGGCAAGCCAGCCAAGAGGCCAAGGAAACTCCCATGAGTGCTGAGATATCATGAAATAAGGACAGGGAGTGAAAAGTTATGCGGGTAACCCTGAGGTGATTAGCATGTGGGCCTGTGGCAGTTGACCACCATGAGACCTGTCTTCCTCTTCCATTATATTGATGATACTCCATAAACCTCAGTCTCTTTCCAGTTCAAAAATAGCCCTGTGCTCATGGCTTATCTGACTGCATGGGGTGGCTGGTGAATACAGATAAAATGCCAGGACTTGGATTATCTATCAAACACTTGGGTGTTAGCTGGTCAGGTAAAATAAGCATACTCCCAACCTACCATTCTTAAAAAATAAGCCATTGACACAGGTTTTAGGGATATTAACTCAGGGATAGGCTTGAGAATTGGATGTGGCCAGTTGCCTGAGAGGGTTTGTTTGGGGCCTGTGGCAGTGACAAAATAATAGAGTGCCCTTGGATTCCTGGCCCCAGCTCTGAAGGATGCAGTGTGATGGAACAGCAGTGATATGTGGCCTGCAGTGCCTTAAACCAGGTGGAAGACATTAAAGCAGGCATACCTGCTGTAGGCATCAAGCCACAAGAAGAGTGACGGTTCAGGGTCTAGACAGTTGTGCACACGTGACGCACAGGGCACCCACTGGGACTGATAGTGAGCGAGGATCCCACTTGGCCAGCCACGAAGTTCACTCATGGGCTGGGCTGATAAGAAGGCATATACTGGTGTTTCCACCTGTCTCACCACTCCACTGCTGCCAGACTAATGGGAAGAAAGAAGGGGCTACGTCAACAATAGTTGATGTTCCCAACACATGGACACACCCAGGAATAATTGTCCCAGTGGCTGCACCATGCTAACCCAGAGGCAACCAGCCCACACCATTTGAGTTCAACCGCTGACCACCAAAGGACAACTGGCAACTATGGGTCAGGACAACAACTCACTTTTACCCTGGCCACAGGGTCTATGCTGAGGGGAACACACTATAGAAAGGCCGTGGGATTGGCAGGTAAGTCCCCTGTGCTTTGGTTTTGCTGCATCGTGGGGAATAGGGTTAAAAAAGGACTTACAGGTTTCATTTGTCTTCTACCTGGCCCAACTTAAGACTCCTAAGGGCTAATCTGGGCCTCTGCTGAAGACAAGCACCATTGTGTTGGGTTGGCCAAAGAGCTCATTTGGGTTTTTCTGTAAGATGTTATGGAAAAACCTGAAATATTTTAGGCCAACCCAATATTAACCCTGTGGTCTACTGTTACACCATCTCTCTTGGATTTGGCCCTGGCTGTGGGCACTAAGGGTGGGCAGGTGGGATGGTACTGCTGGCCAGGACAAAGCCCACGGGCAGGGGTGGTATGATCTAGAATGCTGTTACTGCTTGTAGTCTGCTTAATGGTCATGATCTTCCCTATACTGTGTCTGTTAAACATCTCACATTTCATCCCTAGTCTGACCAGAGGGAATCTGTGCACAGTGAGGGCCACACTGTAAAATGAGTCTGATTGCTGGGTCGACAGTGAGATGCTCTTGTTGCCCACTGGACTTGCATGGAAAACCAACATAAACTCCTGGCTTACTCTTGATACTCTTTAGTTGCTGGTGTCTGTACTGCATTTGTGGTATCTAGGTTGCAGTGTACTCTACACACTTCACTTCAGGAATATGTCAGAAGAGGGGTGAACCAACACAGCAAGGGACATGCAGGGTACAGAGGAGTGGAATGTATGGTTAGGTCATCCAAGATGGCTGTTCTCTTGTTTTCTGTTCATCCCCTGCTTCACTCACGTCACTGTCCAGTCCTCTGAATCATAGGGCTTAATCAGTAACTGCTTATATGATTGCCCCCTGCCCCAGCTGCTGGTTTCCCTGGTAACTGATGAGAGAGCCTGACATCAATACTCCCTATAAATGATAGCCTCTTTCTCCCTCAAGTAACAAAGATTGCCATGTCCTTCCTACATACCATCTGTCAGACATACAGGGGTGCAGCTCCAGGACCTTTGTTTTGGATGTGCTTATTCCCAATAAGTGAAGTTCTTCAGTTGTGTCCGACTCTTTGCAACCCCATGGATTGTAGCCCAACAGGCTCCTCCATCCATGGGATTTTCCAGGCAAGAGTACTGGAGTGGGTTGCTATTTCCTTCTCCAGGGGATCTTCCCAACCCAGGGATCGAATCTGGGTCTCCTGATTGTAGGCAGACACCTTGCCATCTGAGCCACCAGGCTGAAGAACAGGAGTGGCCGAGAGGAGCTACCCCAAGTCGAAGGTCAAGAGCAGCATCTGAGAGGAGCTACCCCACGTCCAAGGTAAGCAGCAGCCATGAAGAAATACCCCACGTCCAAGGTAAGAGAAACCCAAGTAAGACAGAAGGAGCTGAGAGAGGGCATCAGAAGGCAGACAGAATGAAACCACAATCACAGACAATTGGCCAATCTGATCACATGGACCACAGCCTTGTCTAACTCAGTGAAACTAAGCCATGCCATGTGGGGCCACCCAAGACAGGTCATAGTGGAGAGGTCTGACAGAATGTGGTCCACTGGAGAAGGGAATGGCAAACCACTTCAGTATTCTTGCTTTGGGAACCCTATGAACAGTATGAAAAGGCAAAAAGATAGGATACTGAAAGAGGAACTCCCCAGGTCGGTAAGTGCCCAATATGCTACTGGAGATCAGTGGAGAAATAACTCCAGAGAGAGTGAAGGGATGGAGCCAAAGCAAAAACAACACCCATTTGTGGATGGGTGATAGAAGCAAGGTTTGACGCTGTAAAAAGCAATATTGCATAGGAACCTGGAATGTTAGGTCCATGAATCAAGGCAAATTGGCAGTGGTCAAACAGGAGATGGCAAGAGTGAACATCGACATTCTAGGAATCAACAAACTAAGATGGGCTGGAATGGGTGAATTTAACTCAGATGACCATTATATCTACTACTGTGGGCAAGAATCCCTTAGAAGAAATGGAGTAGCCATCATAGTCAACAAAAGAGCCCAAAATGCAGTAGTTGGATGCAATTTCAAAAATGAAAGAATGATCTCTGTTCATTTCCAAGGCAAACTGTTCATTATCACGGTAATTCAAGTCTATGCCCTGACCAGTAAAGCTGAAGAAGCTGAAGTTGAATGGTTCTGTGAAGACCTAACACCCAAAAAAGATGTCGTTTTCATTACAGGGGACTGGAATGCAAAAGTAGGAAGTCAAGAAACACCTGGAGTAACAGACAAATTTTGCCTTGGAGTACAGAATGAAGCAGGGCAAAGGCTAATAGAGTTTTGCCAAGAGAGCACACTGGTCATAGCAAACACCCTCTTCCAACAACACAAGAGAAGACTCTACACATGGATATCACCAGATGGTCAACACCAAAATCAGATTGATTATATTCTTTGCAGCCAAAGATGGAGAAGGTCTATACAGTCAGCAAAAACAAGACTGGGAACTGACTGTGGCTCAGATCATGAACTCCTTATTGCCAAACTCAGACTTAAATTGAAGAAAGTGGGGAAAAACACTAGACCATTTAGGTATGACCTAAATCAAATCCCTTATTACTATACAGTAGAAGTGAGAAATAGATTTAAGGGACTAGATCTGATAGACTGCGTGCCTGATGAACTATGGATGGTTCGTGACTTCGTAGAGGAGACAGGGATCAAGACCATCCCCAAGATGCAAAAAGGCAAAATGGTTATCTGAGGAGGCCTTACAAATAGCTGTGAAAACAAAAGTGAAAAGCAAAGGAGAAAAGGAAAGATATAAGCATCTGAATGCAGAGTTCCAAAGAATAGCAAGGAGAGATAAGAAAGCCTTCCTCAGCAATCAATGCAAAGAAATAGAGGAAAACAATAGAATGGGAAAGACTAGAAATCTCTTCAAGAAAATTAGAGATACCAAAGGAATATTTCACACAAAGATGGGTTCAATAAAAGACAGAAATTGGATGGACTTAACAGAAGCAGAAGATATTAAGAAGAGGTGGCAAGAATATACAGAAAAACTGTACAAAAAAGATCTTCATGACCCAGATAATCACGATGGTGTAATCACTCACCTAGAGCCAGACATCCTGGAATGTGAAGTCAAGTGGGCCTTAGGAAGCATCACTATGAACAAAGCTAGTGGGGGTGATGGAATTCCAGTTGAGCTATTTCAAATCCTAAAGGATGATGCTGTGAAAGTGCTGCACTCAATGTGTCAACAAATTTGGAAAACTCAGCAGTGGACACAGGACTGGAAAAGGTCAGTTTTCATTCCAATTCTGAAGAAAGGTAATGCCAAAGAATGCTCAAACTACTGCACAGTTGTGCTCATCTCACATGCTAGTAAAGTAATATTCAAAATTCTCCAAGCCAGGCTTCAGCATACGTGAACCGTGAACTTCCAGATGTTCAAGCTGGTTTTAGAAAAGGCAGAAGAACCAGAGATCAAAATTGCCAACATCTGTTGGATCGTTGAAAAAGCAAGAGAGTTCCAGAAAAACATCTATTTCTGCTTTATTGACTATGCCAAAGCCTTTGACTGTGTGGCTTTCCACAATAAACTGTCAAAAGTTCTTCAAGATATGGGAATACCAGACCACCTGACCTGCCTCTTGAGAAACCTGTATGCTGGTCAGGATGCAACAGTTAGATCTGGACATGGAAAAACAGACTGGTTCCAAATAGGAAAAGGAGTATGTCAAGGCTCTATATTGTCACCCTGCTTATTTAACTTCTATGCAGAGTACATCATGAGAAACACTGGGCTGGAAGAAGCACAAGCTGGAATCAAGATTGCTGGGAGAAATATCAATAACCTCAGACATGCAGATGATACCACCCTCATGGCAGAAAGTGAAGAACTAAAGAGCCTCTTGATGAAAGTGAAAGAACAGAGTGAAAAAGTTGGCTTAAAGCTAAACATTCAGAAAACTAAGATCATGGCATCCGGTCCCATCACTTCATGGCAAATAGATGGGGAAACAGTGGAAACAGTGGTTGACTTTATTTTTTTGGGCTCCAAAATCACTGCAGATGGTGACTACAGCTATGAAATTAAAAGACACTTACTCCTTGGAAGGAATGTTATGACCAACATAGACAGCATATTAAAAAGCAGAGACATTACTTTGCCAACAAAGGCCCATCTAGTCAAAGCTATGGTTTTTCCAGTAGTCATGTATGGATGTGAGAGTTGGATCATAAAGAAAGCTGAGCACCAAGGAATTGATGCTTTTGAACTGTGGTGTTGGAGAAGACTCTTGAGAGTCCCTTGGACTACAAGGAGACCTAAAGGAGATCAGTCCTGGGTGTTCATTGGAAGGACTGGTGCTGAAGCTGAAACTCTAATACTTTGGCCACCTGATACGAAGAGCTGACTCATTTGAAAAGACTGATGCTGGAAAGATTGAGAGCAGGAGGAAAAGGGGACGACAGAGGATGAGATGGTTGGATGGCATCACCGATTCAATGGACATGGGTTTGGGTGAACTCTGAAAGTTGGTGATGGACAGGCAGGCTTGGCATGCTGCAGTTACAAACATGGGGTTGTAAACAGTCAGTCATGACTGAGTGAGTGAACCGAAATGAATTCCCAATATGCTGTTAATGTCTCTGTTGCTGTCTCTGGGCCCTTTCAGTCTCCAGTCTGGGCAACTCAAAGGCTTGTGGGTCACAGGGTGGAGCCTAAGAGGTGTTTTCTTGTGGTTGAAATTGTGAACCATATGCTGAAAACCAGTCTTCCTATTTCACTGCTCCTCTTGGCACCAGCAGCAGAGCAGGCCCGCCTGGACTGTAAACACCTGGGAGGTAATTTGTATCAAAACACTTTGTGATTTTGTTACAGAAGGTCACATAGACTCTTCCAATTTTCTGGGAAGCAGAGCTTCTCTCACAGCACTTTTCCCTCTTATCTCCCTGTTTTTAGCCCAATCCATCAAGTACTATACGGGAATAATACAGGTGATTCTAGCCCATTTGCTACCTGGGAGGCAGTCTGCATAGTCTTTGGTGGAGCAGCTATCACCTAGGGCTTGTGGTTTTGGCAACCAAGATTTGGCTGACTTATTCCAAAGCCTCTAAATCTCATCTCCTAGGTTTTCACAGAGACAGGCTCAGAAAATATTCCATTCCCTCCCTTTATACAGTCAGACTTAAGTTCATACCATTCTTTACTCTTAGTAAACTGATTTTCTCCCATTTTTCCTCCCCCCAATATAATAGAAATAATTCTTGAGATAACAGTTTGTCACTGAAATGGAATATACCTTTTCCAGTTGCCTACAAGATTCAACTATAGAAACATGAATTTCCCTCTAACCTCCTAGCCCTCTATTCAGAAACGACTTGGGGCTGTCTGACTTTGTGTTTTGTATCCTCCTTTATAACACTTCTGAAACTCTGGCTTCCTCATGCTCATGCATGAAGAAACCAAATCTTATTTCTAAAGACATGGATTTCCAGTCTTCTAACCAGAAACACTGGATTATTCTCACTTTCAAACACTGGAAACTTCATCTCTTTATTATAGTCTTTGTTCTTGCTTCTCCTAGAGCTTGGGTGCCTCTCATTCTTTCATTTGCCCAACTCTTTCTCAGAAATCCTTAGAGTTCTTTGGATCCTATGGAGACTGTATTGTAAATACAATGGCTATGGGCCTTCTTCTAGGGCAAGCATTCATTCACATCTCTACAGATGTTTAACTTCTGTGAAGGAAATTGTTTATACTCCATCTTCGAAGTGTAAAGGATTCCATTAGAAATTTACTACATAAGGAATATACTCAACCAAACATAAAAGAAAAGCACCCTGATTACCCTTATGTGAGAAAGGAAATGTGTCTTTAGAATGAAAGAAAGATCACAGATGTATTAGTTTACTGAGACTGCCATAACAAAGTGATACAAACTTGGTGGTGTGTATAACAGAAGTTTATTCCCTTATTGTTCTGCAGGCCAGAAGTCCAAAATCCAGGTGTGGGCAGGATTGTGCTGGAGGTGATTGTCCTTGCTGTTTCAGAGACCCTTGGCTGTGGCTGCATTTCCTCCAAGCCCAGTCTCCACTGTGTGTCCCTTATGAGGACTCTCGTCATTGGATTTAGGGCCCACAGAGACAACCCAAGGGACTCTCATTATCTCAAAACCTGAAGTTAATGACCACTACAAAGGCATTTTTTCTACATAAGGTCACACTTACAGTTTCTGACAACTAGGATGTGGACATAGGATTTTGGAGCCACCACTCAGGAAGCTGGGAGCTTCTTAAGAGCAGTTCTTCTGGTACATATTGAATCTTTAGCTACACAGGCTTCTATTCTTTTCAGATCTGGGGATGCCACATGCCTCTTCCCAGTTTGATCACATAGATTTTTTTAAATGGAAAAGAGCATGGAGTTTGGATTTAGATGGTATGACATTTTAGACTAGGTTCCACCAATTTCTACGCTATGTGAACTTGGGGAAGTTACTCTAAACTTTAATTGTATAATTTTGAAATGGGATTAATATCAACTTCAGAGTAACTGGGGGTTAACTGAAATAATGCAATGCATGCATGCATTAGAATACTTTTGGTTGCAAGAAAATGAATACAGTGTTTCACCTAAAACTTACACAACATTGTTTATTAATCCTCTATACATCTATGTGATCAAATTGGAAAGGGGCACGTGGTATCCCCAGATCTGAAAAGAATAGGAGCCTGTGTAGCTAAAGATTAATCCTCTATACTTTTAATTTAAAAATTAAAAGTTAAAAATTTAAAAATTACAGTGTCTTAAATGGAAGTGTTAGTTGCTCAGTTGTGACCTACTCTTTGCGACCCCATGAACTGTAGCCCAGGAGGCTCCTCTGTCCATGGATTTCTCAAGGCAAGAATACTGGAGTGGGTTGCCATTCCCTTCTCCAGAGGATCTTCCTGACTCAGGAATCGAACCTGTGTCTCTATGTCTCCTGCATTGGTAGGCAGATTCTTTACCACCAGTGCCACCTGGGAAGCTCCTTCAATGGAAAGGTTATCTTATTAAGTTTAGAGAGACATTATCCCAGGATTGATTTGGCAACTCAAGTTCAAGCCATCCTTTGCTTACTGTCTTTCGTGTGTGGTAATGTTTTCTCCATGGACACAAAGTGGGTGATATTTAATAAAACCCCTTTAAAGATGCTGTGATGTATTACCCAACTAGATCTCCCTTGGGACCAAGGCACTCAGATGCCAGAAGTGTTGGCCTCTGATGGCTTATAACTGGCTTCTGCTGCCAGAATGCCGTTGGCTGAAGGAGGCTGATTCACCTAAGTTTGTACCCACTCCCGGGGAGCAGCTCATATCCAGTGTTGGACAATGTGAGAGATACAAAATCCTGATCCTCTTGCTGAATTGGGGCAGCCCATCTGGGGCACTCCAGCTCCATAGCTCCTAATGGGCAGAGGCCTTTGCAACTGCATCATAGTTCAAATTCTCCCTCTGCCCAACCCTCCTTCACTGCTCACAGGCACTATTCCAGAGAGTACCCCTCACTCAATCTCCTGCATGAAAATCTCAGGGTCTCACTATGTGCTTCATGGGCATGTCTGTCTGTGATACCAGGAATAAAGGAAGGGGGTTTTTAAATGAGGGTTTAGGAACTGGGCCACCTGTTGGCCAGCTGGCAATGAGCCCCTGGAGTGTTATAGTCACACAACTGTTAAAACTTCTACCAGAGTTGAATTAGGTTGAGATACTAGAGGAAGGGAATTTACTAGTAGGGACAATATCTCAGGTGCTTGAGAGATTTGAGGGAAATAATTATAAGGATAATGGAATCTGGATGGGTGTTGCTAGAGACTGTTAGCGTATTAAGGAAGACAATAAGGCAAAGTGTGAAAGCAAGAGGGTCTCCTTGGCAGCATATAGAGACATAGCCAGATGGCAGAAAAAATTAGGATTGGGCCCAGGACTTAGAAAAGCAGAGCTCTAAGAAAGAAAGAAAGTTTTCAACACTGATAGAGCTACCACACCAGCATTAGGGTCCTGATTGATGCATCTGAAATCTTCAACCCTTAGATCTCCTGCAATCCTCTGGGCCTGCAGCAGTGACGTATTCCTCCCCATTAAAAGCTGGGACTGTGCCCTTTGCTTGAAGATAGCACAGAGATTTCTGCCTGGTGAGGAAACACATGCTTGCTTGAGTTCTATCCCACCTCCCCTCCTGGCTACCAGATCTATAAATAGGACCAAGTCACAGCATAAACCAGCCAGAGACATGCTGGGCCTGCTATGAGAGAAAGAGACTATAGGCCAAAAGTGTGGCAAAGACTAAATGTATATAGGAGCCAGAGGCTTATAGATGGGGCTTGATACTGAAGGTGCTTATGGGATAAAGGCGGAAAAGAAGTAGTTTCCATTCACATGGGATAGATCATTGTATACATTTATGGCTTTGCCCTAGGACTAAAGTAACTCTCTTGCTATTTGTATTGTGACTTGGACCGTCTGTACATTCCACAGAACATAACACTTCTACTACTTCATTGTATCCACGATACCATGTTAGTTGGACTGGAAGAGTAAGAAGTGACATTTGTTCTCTGGAGAATGGTAGACAGGCCCATTACAGGCCTACCACATTGGAGAAGTTTTTAGGAACCCAGTGGTCTAGGGCAAAATCTGTCCCACCACCTATTTTTGTAAATTTTAATTAGGACACAGTCAGGCCCATTTGCTTATATAGGTTGTGGTTGCTTTCATGTTACAATGGCAGAGTTGGGTAGTTATCACAGGTTATCTGGCCTACAAAGTCTTAAAATATTTGCTCTGGCCCAGAAAATGTTTCTGATCTCTAATCTTGGGCATTACAGGACATCCCTTAAAAAATAAAGAACATATTACTGCACTTTAAATTTTCTACCACTAAGAAGAAAACAGCGCCTAGTAATAGAGGCATTATTTTCCACTGAAAGTGGAAGTGTTAGTCGATCAGTTGTGTCTGACTCTTTGAGACCCCATAGAGTGTAGCCCACCAGGCTTCTCTGTCCATGGGATTCTCCAGGCAAGAATACTGGAGTGGGTAGCCATTCCCTTCTTCAGGGAATCTTCCTGACCCAAAGATGTAAAATGGGTCTCCTGCATTGCAGGCAGATGCTTTATCACCTGAGCCACCAGGAAAGCCCTACATTACACTGGGATATCCCAATAGGAATATTCATCCAACCCATTTACTGAGTGACAAGAAAGGCTTCCAGTTTTGCATGAGGCCCAGAGCAGTAAAAGGCTCTGTAGCAGGTTCAGGCTGTACAAATATTCCTGCTACTTGGGCCATATGAATCAGCAGACTCTGTGATATAAGAGGAGTCATTAATTGTGGAAGATATGGGACTTGTGGTAAGTCCCAGTAGGAAAATGAGAAGATAGACTCCTAGAATTCTAGAGAAAGTCTATACTATCTGTAGCAGAGAATTACTCACCATTTGAAAAATAGCTCCCAGTGTGTTACTAAGTCTTGTTGAAGATGAATGTCTAAGAGACAAGGGACTTTGGTGAAGCTAGTTGCTCATTATCAGCTGGTTTCTATCAATCCTGTCAAGTATTAGGGTCTGGCTGCCTAGCAGCAATTTGTTGTAAGATGGAGATCATGGACCGAGGATTAGGCACAAGTTGGCCTAAAGAGCACAAGAAAGGTATATGGCATCAACGTCCATGTCATACACTACTGCTTCTTCAGTAACTCTCATGGCCATAAGAGCCACCCTCTTATGACAGTGGTGAAGGGAAACTCTCCTAATGAATAAATCTTTAAGAAATGCACAAAGGGTCATCTACTTTGGAGGGGGTGGGGGCGGGAAAGTGGCTTTCAGTTCAGTTCAGTTCAGGCACTCAGTCGTGTCTGACTCTGCAACCAGATGAACTGCAGCATGCCAGACCTTCCTGTCCATCACCAACTCCCGGAGTCCCCCCAAACCCATGTCCATTGAGTCGGTGATGCCATCCAACCATCTCATCTTCTGTCTTCCCCCTGTAGCCCTGCCCTCAATCTTTCCCAGCATCAGGGTCTTTTCAAATGAGTCAGCTCTTCGCATCAGGTGGCCAAAGTATTGGAGTTTCAGCTTCAGCATCAGTCCTTCCAATGAACACTCAGGACTGATCTCCTTTAGGATAGACTGGTTGGATCTCCTTGCAGTCCAAGGGACTCTCAAGAGTCTTCTCCAACACCACCGTTCATAAGCATCAATTCTTCGGCACTCAGCTTTCTTTATAGTCCAACCCTCATATCCATACACGACCACTGGAAAAACCATAGCCTTAACTAGATGGACCTTTGTTGGCAAAGTAATGTCTCTGCTTTTTAATATGCTATCTACGTTGGTCATAACTTTCCTTCCAAGGAGAAAGCATCTTTTAATTTCATGGCTGCAATCACCATCTGCAGTGATTTTGGAGCCCATAAAAATAAAGTCTGACACTGTTTCCACTGTTTCTTCATCTATTTGCCATGAAGTGATGGGACCAGATGCCATGATCTTAGTTTTCTGAATGTTGAGTTTTAAGCCAACTTTTTCACTCTTCTCTTTCACTTTCATCAAGAGGCTTTTTGGTTCCTCTTTGCTTTCTGCCATAAAGTTGGTGTTCTGCATATCTGAGTTTATTGATATTTCTCCCAGCAATCTTGATTCCAGCTTGTGCTTCATCCAGCCTGGCATTTCATATGATGTACTCTGCATAGAAGTTAAATAAGCTGGGTGACCATATACAGCCTTGACGTGCTCCTTTTCCAATTTGGAACCAGTCCATTGTTCCATTGGAGAAGGGAATGGCAACCTATTTCACTATTCTTGCCTGGAGAATTCCGTGGATAGAGGAACCTGTTGGGCTGCCGTCTATGGTGTCACACAGAATCAGACACGACTTAGCAGCAGCAGCAGCTATTGTTCCATATTAAGTTCTAACTGTTGCTTCTTGACCTGCATACAGATTTCTCAGGAGGCAGGTAAGGTGGTCTGGTATTCCCATCTCTTTCAGAATTTTCCACACTTTGTTGTGATCCACACAGTCAAAGGCTTTGGCTTAGTCAATAAAACAGAAGTAGATGTTTCTCTGGAACTCTCTTGCTTTTTCTATGATCCAACAGATGTTAGCAATTTGATTTCTGTTCCTTGCCTTTTCTAAATTCAACTTGTACATCTGGAAGTTCTCAGTTCACATACTATTGAAGCCTAGCTTGGAGAATTTTGAACATTACTTTGCTAGCATGTGAGATGAGTGCAACTGTGCGGTAGTTTGAACATTCTTTGGCATTGCCTTTCTTTGGGATTGGAATGAAAACTGACCTTTTCCAGTCCTGTGACCACTGCTGAGTTTTCCAGATTTGCTGCCATATAGGGTGCAGCACTTTCACAGCAACGTCTTTTAGGATTTGAAAGAGCTTAGCTGGAATTCCATCACCTCCAGTGTTTACCCCAACAAAACCTAGGCTTTTCTCAACCTTCTGCTTCTGCCTCCTGACTGAAACTTATGATGTTTCCATTGTGGCCCTACATGGCATGCCCCCTTTTCTCAGGAAATGTGGGTACTGATATCCTTCTCTCAATGGCATTCACCTCTCCATGTTGTGACTCGGTCATCTTTATAAGTTAAAACCCAGACACACAAGTCTCTTTGGGAATGGTCATTAAATATAAATATTTTTGTATTGCATATAATATCTACCAAAGGGTATCAACCATGGAAGAGTCACTGGCCAATCAAGCAGACAGAATGACTTGGCCAGTTGATATCAGCCTGCCTCTGTCATTGGCAATCCCAGTGCTGGCACAGTGAGCTCATGAATAGGGTAGTCATGGTGGCAGGGGTGGAGGCTGTGCCTGAGTCCTAAAGCATGGGATCCTGCTCTCCATTACTGATCATAACTGTTGCTAACAAATATCCAAATTTCTAATAGTAGAGACCAATATCAAGTGAGACATTTATGGCTCAAATGCTTGAGAAGACTAATCAGCTGCTTGGCAACAAACTGAATACATGGACCCCTTTTACTCTGAAAGGAGCAATGACTCATCTTAACTAGAATTGATATGATTTTTCCCTTCCGTGCCAATGGGGACTCAGCCAGCAGCACTGTCCAAGAGCTTATACAATCTCGAATAACATTACTCAGACCTCGGGACCAAAATACCTACTTTAAAGGAGAAGAGGCAGTTTGTAAATGACCATATGATCCACTTGTCCTAGCACATAGTGTACCATCCAGAAGCTGCTGGCCTGACAGAGGGATGGAGTGGTTTTTAAAGGCACAACTGGGGCTCCAGGTTGGAGACAATACTATGTGATGATGGGGTATCTTCCTCTAGGATGTAGTACAGTCCCTAAATACTTGATTCTTCTTTGGTACTATTTCCCCCAAAGTAGAGCAAGTGGATCTGGTAAGCAAAGGAAAAGTGGAAATGGCCCCACTTACCATCATTCCTAGAGACCCACTTGGGTAGTTCATGCTTTCCCATCCCCTCAACCCTACCCTCTGGTTATGTAGCAGTTCTATTCATAGAGAGGAGATGCTTCCACCAGGGGTTTAAAGTGAAAGTAATTTAAAGTGACAGCTACAGGGTTGTACAATAAGCAGACTCGACAATTCTCAAGAAAAGCAGCTGTTCCCAGCCCACTATACAACCGAGAGAGAACCATAATCAGACTGAAACCACAGGACATTCATGAAGGGGAAGTGACATTGTACAATGTGGCAATACTGTGAGTTTAATTGAATGGTGGAGAGAAGCAGTGACACATATAAATCAAATAATTGGATTCTTAGAAAATCAAAGATATTGAGTGCTGAAATAAAGTTCTAGTTAGACATGTTTATTTTACATGGGAGGCAGTTGAAGCAAGAGAGTTTATGAGACTGGTACATAAGTCTTGCAGGTAAGTCAATAGCAGATCCTGACCCTCAGTCCAGTGTTCCCTCCACCCCCCACTGCGGACTCACAGCTCCAGTTTTCGTTTTTATAATTGTGTGTGGATTCAGCCAATATGAACTTACTCTGCATTCTACCTGCACACAACACAAAAGACTGTTGAGTAACCTACAGACATTCTAGTGGCTGGGAGAAGTCACCTTAGTATTAAAAATTCATTATAAAATCAGCCCAAACAGACAATTAAACAGACTGATGTCAACCTAATTGGCTCAAATTAATGAATGCAGATCTATTTTTAAACTTTATTTAAAGAATTTTTTTGCTGTTTGTTATTGACCCACACTTGTCTTCATTAAAAATGACAAAAGTATCAGAGGTCTTCCTTTCATTGGTCTCACAAAACTGTTTTGAATGTCATTGACTGTTCAGTTTGGATTAGGAACTGGATGCATTAATATTTAGAATGCACCAAATGCCTCAGACTAACTTCTCTAGGTCTTTGGGGACCAATAAAAGCTTATATACATTTTGCTCTGCACATTTCCCTTAACTCAGCATAACAATTTTTTCATGGAGCTTAAATAATGCAAGCTTTCTTCTTTTACATGCCCTTATGAAGATAAAGCATCTGGAACCACCCAATATCCAAGGACCCAAGAAATAAATCTTTTTATCTTTCAGCAATATTAGGGTGCATCAAATGAGCAGTATTTGGGTTTAGCACATGTTTGTTCCCAGGAGGAGCTAGTGGTAAAGAATCTGTCTGCCAATGCAGGAAATGCAAGACATACGGGTTCAACCTTCCTATGTCAGGAAGATCCCCTGTAGTAGGAAATGGCAACCCACTCCAGTATTCTTGCCTGGAACGTTTCATGGACAGAGGAGTTTGGCAGGCTACAGTGCACAGGGTCACAGAGAGTCAGACACGACCGAGCACACATGCACTCACACACCCACACATACACACGTTTTTTAAACTCTGGGGCTGGGCTAGGCTTGAAATGGAGTGAGATCATAGTAATAAAACAATATTTTAATGCACTTGTCATGTAATACTAATGATTGTACAACGTACTCTCATTCAATCCTCCGTCAACCTTATGAGACTGGTATTATGAAAGGATTGCTAGCTTTCCCCCATAATCCATCCCCCATCCTTGTTCAGCTGAATACTTGGCTGCTGGAAAGAAAGACTAGAGTTCCCAGCTTTCTTTGCATCTCAGTTTAGTTTGGTCGCTCAGTCATGTCTGACTTTTTGTGACCCCATGGACTGCAGCACACCAGGCTTCCCTGTCCATCACCAACTCCCAGAGCTTGCTCAAACTCATGTCCATTAAATCTAGATGCCTAGATTCCTTGCATCTAGGTATGGCCAAATGACTAAGTTTCAGTTAAAGAGTTGTAAGTGGAAGTGCTGTATGTAACTTCTCTTACCAGGCACCCTTCTCTCCTCTTCCTCCTCCTTGGCTAGAATACAAATGTGATACTGAAGCCTAAGCAGCTACCTTGGACTGTACAGGAAGCTGTGTGTTGAAGATGGTACAGCAAAATGCTAGGAGAAGACTGGGACCCAGTGATTATGCAGTGACATACCAACTCTGATTTTACTCTGAGACTTCACATATGTGTTAGTCATTCAGTCATGTCTGACTCTTTTCAACCCCATGGACTATAGCCTACCAGTCTCCTCTGTCCATGGAATTCTCCAGGCAAAAAACTGGAGCAGGTTGCCATACCCTTCTCCAGGGGATCTTCCCAACCCAGGGATTGAACCTGAGTCTCCCGTATTGCAGGGGCTAAGCCACCAGGGATACCCCCACATATACCATAGAGAAATTCTGTCCTAAGTCATTGTTATTTTGATTTTCAACTAAGGCTAATTCTAACTGATACACTTGAACTGTCTGTCCTGAGATGGGTGCTGTGGATTTTGAAGACATGAATACAAGATTGTAAAGTGCATAATTAATAATTTTATACTGATTACATATGGAAAATGGTAATATTTTGGATGCCATGCTGTGCTAAGTCACTTCAGTCATGTCCGACTCTGTGAGAACTTCTGGACTGTGGCCTGCCAGGCTCCTCTGTCCATGGGATTCTCCAGGCAAGGATACAGGAGTGGGTTGCCATGTCTACAGGGGATCTTCCTAACTGAGGGATCGAACCTGAGTCTTTTATGTCTAGTGCATTAGTAGGTGGGCTCTTTACCACTAGCGCCACCTGGGAAGCCTAATATTTTGGATATACTAAATATATTCTGTTTCCTTCCACTTTCAAAAATGTGACTACTAGAAAACTTTAAACTACATATGTGGCTCACATTTATATTTGAATAGTACTGCTTTGCTCTGTCTTTGTATTTGCACCCGAAGAAAAGATGAGACACCTAAGGCTAAGAGGAGTCATTCAACTTGCCCAAGTTCCCAGGTCAAGTCAATGACAGGGCTGGATTCAAGCTCAGAAACACCTCGAGCAGCCCCAGGGCTTCCACCACGACACCACAGTGCTTCTCAACTGGTGTCACTGGGTTCCGGCACAGGAGAGAGGGTACTGTCCCAGACATTCACTTTTACAGGCAGGAACTGCTGGCTGCTTGAAGAATTTTACTGAGTTTTCCTCAAAATACATTTATAATCTGATAAATTTCACAGTCTTATTTCAAATTTTTTATTTTCCAGTATATAAAAATGGAATAAAATTCACTGAAAAAGTGACTGAAACACAATTTACTGAATGATTCTGCTGTCTTTAATTCAGAAAGAAGACAGTTAATTTGACAACTTGATCATAAATATGCTCCACACATGAGAAGGCTGGAGACCCCCGTGGCAGATCTTTTCCTTGACATTTATGGAAGCTTAAGGTCTCTAAGCTCTGTGACCCAAGGTGCCCTGTGGATTGGTGCCTAGGTGGTAGCATGTGCTGAATATGGCACATGTGCCCTTATCTTGGCTGTCTGCAGGTCTGGCTGCCCAGGACACGGCCCAACAAGTTCAGTATTATTTACATCTTTTCTCACTGACCTCTTGCCCACCTCTACTATGATAAAAGTGGTAGGCCTTCCCATGTACTTATTCTATGGAGGAGGGACATATATTTTATTTGGAGATTGCCAGGCAGTCCCAGCTTCTTCGATTTCTCCCTAAAGACAACTGTAGATGGGAACACCAGCCCAACTATGGTAAAGAGACATCAACCTAGCTACCTACTGTGGGGACCCAAAGACTGCCCTTGCTCTGCTCAGAGGGCTTCCATTATTCTGCCTCCGTTTTAGAACAGACACAACTATTTTTTTGAGGTTCACAAAGACACGGCAGCCACAGTCACCAAATGAGCCTGGATGTGATCATTTTAATCTCTTTCTCTCTTTATAGAACTGCCACTACTGGCCAGGAATGATACACAAAATACTTAATTGCCTACAGAGCTACAGCATGAAGCTAACAAGCTGCTCATTAATGTACCCATTGAGTTCTCTCTCCTTCCTGTAGATTCTGTTCCTGGTTTAGAAGCAGAATTAACAAATTTTTTTCTAGGAGGCATATCAGTCCTATAGCAGTCAGCTCTTTGAACATTTAACTTCATCTTCCAAATCATTACAGAAAACACTTAATGGCTCTGCGCCCAGACCTGACCCCTGCAGATCCCATTTGTAATGACCGTCAAAGACAGATGGATCACCATAAGCAAGTACTTTTTTCATTCAGCTTCTAAATGTGAGAGTGGTTGGGCAACTCAGGGTCATTAGACTTTTCCAAATTAAATTCCTTCAAAGATATATTTCACTAGTGCAGTGGAAGAGCAGTATGCCCCTGACGGTGTATGCTAGGCTCAGAGGGACAAAATTCACGCTCACATGGGATATTTGTCAAGGATAAAATGAAGAGACAGCTGCCAATTGGTTTCTTTTTCATTGTCATCCTGTCCACTAAGCATCAAAAAATGATGCTTAAACCTGCTTCACATTGTAATATGCTGGCTTGTTTTCTTTTAAACTAAATCTACATGCAGTTTCTAGTTCCTGAGTTAACTTACTCTAAGCAGGCTCTCTCTATGTGTTCTTTGCTTTAGATCAAGCTCTAAACAGTTACTGTAAAAGTATGCAGCTGTTGGTTGCAAGATATTAGGGAATCAAAGAACTTGTAATAAATTGGAGTTTTCAGCCTCACCTATAAGAACATAGGGGAACTTCCCTGGTGGCTTAGACGGTAAAGCGTCTACCTGCAATGCGGGATCTTGCCTGGAAAATCCCATGGATGGAGGAGCCTGGTAGGCTACTGTCCATGGGGTCGCAAAGAGTTGGACACGACTGAGCGACTTCACTCCACATAAGAACATAAATGTGGTTGTAAAAATATACACATACTGCAATAGCCAAAGGAAAACACGTTGGCTTAGACTCTACTGAAAAGCAACCAGTTTGTGACCTTGTCTTTAAATCAATTCATTAACTTTCCTTCATAGAGTCTGAATCCAAGGTTCAAATCTGGGGAGGGGAGGTGGAGTGGCAATTACTTTTTAAAATCTCCCATGATTCTTATATCTTGTCTGTCCCTTTGATTGAGAATTCAACATTAAACAGTTCTCACACAAAATGTATTGACATCAAGGCAAACTCATTCCCACTTATACTCTTGAAGTACTTCCTTACATAGCATGTGTATTTGCTGCTAGTTGCAGACCCAGATCACATTAATAGAAATCCAGTGTGATCTGAAAAGGAATCAGACATCTCTGGTTTTACAGCTGTCTGGAGACAAAGGCTGTCTACCTGCTGAATTTCAAGTACTTCCAGACTGTGTCTATGGCCTATTTTGGTCACACCGTTTTTTCCCTAGATGGGGGGGTGGGGGGTGGGGGAAGGAGGAGGGATGAACGCACCTAACAGTGCTAAGGCTCTCAGGCCTGCCTGTCATAGGCCTTTATTCTGGGTATAAGAAAGGCAGACTATCTTTAATTTGCTAATTTTGCCTGAAAGCTATCAACAGAGACTGAGAAATAATTTTATTTTTTCCAGTTTGCTTTTCAATTAAGATATTTTTCTTCTTCTTCTTATTTTTTTCCCTGACAAGCATTTATAGAGTAGTCAGGTCTAAAGCTTAGTTGAATTAGGTTGGGGGTAGTGAACAAGGTTTCCAATAGCTGTGAAAGGGGACTGTGATAAAAATACCCAGGGACTGAAGGAAGTGTGAGTCCAAGTTCAAATCTAGAGAAAAATACAATATATAGAAAATACATAGAGAGAAACACACACTTTCAGTGTCATTTGTTCCCACTGTTCAATGGCTTGCTGACAGTGGTAACAGAAAATTGTCCCCTAATATCCCTTTCCCCTTGTCTACAGAATAATGGGACTTTTAATTGGGCCCATTGGCTCTAAGAAAAAGAGATATTTCAAGCCTTGGTTGTAGCTTAGGTATGACTGAATTTTGGACAGAAAAATATGAGGAAGTAATACTACTAAATTTCTTAGAAGTGTTCTTAAAGGAAAGATGTATGTTCCTTTTTTTCTCTCCCCACTAGTTGGAATTCAAGTGGTGATGGTGACAACTGAAGCAGCCATCTTGGGCTGTAAAATGATTCTGGGAATGAATAGCTGTGTTAATGAGCAAAAAGAGAGACTTATGTCCCTAACAATCATGGAGGACCTTACCACCCTTAGTCCCTCTATCTGGACATTCACATAAAGAGAAGCAAGCTTCTGTTTTGTTTACATGAATTAGAAGAAGGGTGGGATTGAGGGAGGCAATATTTTTTATCATTCACAGTAAAATCCTTTCTAAACTAATACAGAAGGAATTAGATAGATGCACAGAAGAGGGCTTGGATATCCTCATGCTATCCTTTTGAAGTAGAGAGAGTTTAAGCACAATCACTATTTCACTTGTGGAAAACTCCTTCAGAGAGGTTAAGTTCTTCCTTCCATCTTACTTCTATTTGATTTCCTGTAACTTCTTTCCAATGCAGGTTTCTAGCAGGTGTAGTCCTCATTTTTGAACACTATCACACTTCACAGTACCTAACTATATTTTGCCTTTTGGTAGACTGTGGTAGACTTTTCACAGACTGTAGACTGTGAGAACTTCAGGATGGAGAATGTCTCTTTCCTAAACACTTTTCCCACTTATGCAAAACAAAGCATTACATTTCATGGAATTCACTAGATATCCAGTGGTTAGGACTCTGAGCTTTCATTTCCAAGGGCCCAGGTTTAAGTCCTGGTTGGGGAACAAAGATTTTCCAAGCCAAGCCACATGGTGCAGCCATGAAAAAAACAAAAACAACATGCCATAAACTCTATAATTGAATTAATTTGGAAAACAATTTTAAACCTCACTCATTTAGACATTCTCTTCTTTAGAGAAAACATCTCCATAGGAGATTGAATTATAACTCTTTCTGAAATAAGGACTCTTTAACTTGAGGAGGGGGAAGAGGGAATTTTGGGGAGTTCATCAACTCTGCAATGTTTTGTGTATGGGAATATGAGCTTTCATCTGGAGGGAAGGTCCAAAGTTTTCATCAGAATTTCAAAAAATTCATGATACCCCTTCCCCCACTGGCTTATAGCAAAAAAAAGAAGAAAACAGACAAACATTGGCTAAAATGATACCCTAAATGATAATAAAGTTAGTTGTAGGATACAGGTAAGGAATAGGCTGACTTAGACAATTCAGTTTATAAAGAAGATAAATCTACATATAGATCTATATGTTTTCTCTATATATAACTAATTTTTTTAAAGCAGGCTTAACTTTCTCTCCATGGTTTCAAGGAGTGAACTTGAAGCCCAACCAAAGAGGCACCAAACTGAAAAGACATAAAATAAATACACTGGGAATAAACTTAAGCAATGCTTTATTGTGACCACAAAGCACCAGTTCAATATGGCATTGACACACAGAGACTGAACAAATGTCTCTTTGAACAGAGATGTAGCAAGCCCACTTTTTCAAGTTCTTAAAAACAAGTACTCAAATCAGAAATCAAACAAAGCATCGGAGCAATTAAAAAAATATTACACCATCATGAAGGAATATATATATAGAAAAATATTCTGTACTGGTAACAAGGCTTTTTGATCTATAACTCTTGGCAAATTTCTTCAGGAACAATTATAAATACAAACCATAATGTGAAAAAAAAGTCTTCTTCAGAAATCAAGAACCAATTTAAAAGCAGATCTATGCAGAAAATACCATTAACCCCAATGAAAGCTAACTGAAGATAGATGGATATCCCCAAAACACAACAGAGTTTCTCTTTCCAGAGCTACAGTTCTGCTCCTAAAGGGGCCATGATGTACATTCATTTCCAACATGGCAGCATATCCCAGTGAAACCTTAATAAGGTCAAGTGGAGGACCCTCTATAAAAAAGGGTGTTGGCAATTCCATCCAAATAACACAAGCTCTAAGGAGCAGAGGACTTCAAGGGAGGTGCAATCCCTTTCTCTTTTATCCCCCTCCCCAAGTTTTCTTGCTTTTGATCTTCCCTGTTACAGTCAGTTACACCTGTAACTGGAAGATGCTCATTCCATTCAGTTCTTTTTTCAAGGAATTTGGGAAAGTAATCTATGAAGAAAACCCTCCTTGTGGGGAAGGGTATCTAATCTCATCAAAGACCACTCTATTTGACTAGGTCAACAAGGTAAACCATCCTGTTCGCGTGTCCTCACTCCTCCTGGCTGAGTTCAGGTTAGCTGATGGATTGCCTAGTCTATCCCATAGGATAACGTTTCATTTGATTGAAATTCTTTACATATACACATGTATGTATTCTGTTTACAAAGTTTCATCACATGAAACCAAATTCTGTCATTATGTATTTTTTGAGGTCCAAGACCCCAATTTGACTACTAGGAAGAGTTGTGCTTTAAATGCTTTGTCTGCAGAGGTTTTACATGATACTCGTAGATTTTCAGAGCAGGCCCCAGTTTTAACTGAAGTCCTGTCAACACATCATTTCTTGTCATCAGTAGCAGGGATTTTCCGTCAATTTCCTATAATGGAAGCAGAAGGTAAAGCCAACACGTAAGTCGAAAAGTTCAAGGATAATGAAGAAAAATGGAAGGTCAAAGGAAGACGTTTTTGTCTCCACACTAAAAACATTACTATTTTTTTTTTAAACTAGTTCCCCAAATGTAATCTTCCATTTTTATCTTCCATCTTCACCATTTATTTTGGAGTTAAATATAATCTATAGCTGATCTTGTTTTCAAGATCACATCACACATGTCACATCTTAAAAAAATGACAGCAAGCCTGGAGTATGTACCCTGAAGGACCAAAGACGAAGCTTCTGAAAGGAAGAATGATACTTTGCATTTATAAAATATTATTGAAGTTTAAGAAGAATTTTTGTCTATTTAATTCCAAAAATCACTCCATAAATTAGGACAGGCGGGAATTATCAACTTAATTTTATAGGCAAACCAAGGATAAAGGCAAAAAGTTAGCTTGCCCAGAAGTTACGAAAGAATGGCACAGAATTTGAATTCCCATCTGCCTACAGCCAAAGCCCAGGTTCTTTTCATAACTCACTTCTGTTTCTCTTGACACTTAGAAGTAAATATGTGTTGTCTAGATGGACCAATGGGGACCAGAGGCAGGTTTTCTGAAACCTTTTCAATCAGAACAGTGGGCACTGGAAAAACGACTCTCCGAGAACTTCTTTCCTGCCCTTTAAAAGGAGAAACATCCTGCTTCAATCCGAATATCAATTCTCATGCTACCTGCTTCGTCTTAGTGGCGCCTCAAGAATCCAGATAAGGCAGCGAGGGGCAGGGCTGTGCCCACCGGAAATTCCCTTCCGGATTCTCCTTACAGTCCACGGCCCCCCTCCTCTCAGGTACCCAACCCCGCGGACTTCTACTGTGGAGACTACAAAACTGAAATGAAGTAAAAGCAATTCTTGTGAAAGAGATAAGGACCCCAAATATAGAAAGTAGTTTGAAACCTTTGGAAAAGAAGCACTGAGAAGAGTGCTGAATACAACCTTATCTTTGTCATTGTGAGGCGACGCTAAGCTGCTACTCAGTCATTTCAGTCGCGTCCGACTCTGTGCGACCCCATAGACGGCAGCCCACCAGGCTCCCCCGTCCCTGGGATTCTCCAGGCAAGAACACTGGAGTGGGTTGCCATTTCCTTCTCCAATGCATGAAAGTGAAAAGTGAAAGTGAAGTCGCTCAGTCGTGTCCGACTCTTAGCGACCCCATGGACTGCAGCCTACCAGGCTCCTCCATCCATGGGATTTTCCAGGCGAGAGTACTGGAGTGGGGTGCCATCGCCTTCTCCGACGCTAAGCTAGTTCTAAGGAAACCTGGGTTCATGGCTGGACCAGCTGCGCATGCTCAGTAAACTCCACACAGCTGTACGTGATTTTACCCGCCCCCTCCCCACCACCAATGGGCAGACAAGGAGACACCGTGTGCACCTGCAGCTACGTAAAATTGTGACTCCCTCCCACACTGTCCCCAGGAGGGCCATTCCTCCAAAGCCTCTCATGTACATTGCCAGGCTGTGAGGAAGATGTGCTCTGAATGTGTGACTGTGTGGGAGAAACAGCATTGAAGAAACACCCACTTTGTGACCTTAGGCAAGTCTTTTCCTCTGCTATCTCCTCAGCTGATAATATGGAATATTGAGTTTTGAGAGGATTTCATGAGATACCATTCTTGCAAGTGCTCCCTGAGCTAGGAGTTACATCATCACTGGTCAGTATTCCTGGACAGATCAGGGCCCTCAGATTACAATTATTTAAGGACATAGGAACTGACTTTCCAATCTTAATTATTTTCTGTTTAGGCAGCTAGCAATCCCAAAGACTGTCCATCAGCAAAACCTACAAGCCTGAGAGTTGGTAAATGACCCCTGACCCCTGGAAACTGCAGCAGCAGCAGCTCTGGGCATTGTGAGGTCACAGGAATCTGAACCACAGGTTACAGCAAAGCTCATGCTCTACCTCATGCCCTGAGATGAGTAGGGATTTGCTGGGGATGCTTCACACAACAGCAAAGCCTTCCCTGCTCTCCATTTTTCCTTTACTGCTGTTTGCTTATACTTAACTTACCACAAGGCAGTGGCACCCCACTCTAGTACCCTTGCCTGGAAAATCCCATGGACGGAGTAGCCTGGTAGGCTGCAGTCCACGGGGTCACTAAGAGTCGGACATGACTGAGCGACTTCACTTTCACTTTTCACTTTCATGCATTGGAGAAGGAATTGGCAACCCACTCCAGTGTTCTTGCCTGGAGAATCCCAGGGACGGGGGAGCCTGGTGGGCTGCCGTCTATGGGGTCGCACAGAGTCGGACACGACTGAAGCGACTTAGCAGCAGCAGCAGCAGCAACTTACCACATATTTTAAACAGGCACCAGGAAGAGATGACACTGCTTTCATTTCTATACAAGAAAACTTCCTTGACTAACTGAAAATGAAATTTTTTATATCTTTGTTGGCAAAAAGTCCTTCTACAACTCAGCATTTCTGTCAAAAGCCAAGTACGTCTGTGAAAAATGCTGAAATTTGGATTTTATTTAAGACAAAATGGAAAATTATGTTTCATGCTCCAATTTGATTTTCCTTTGTTTGGTAGCCACACTGCAGTTCACCTCGGATGAGGGTTTGTAAAAGAAGACTCCATCTGGAATTTCTCATTTAAAAATTTTTGAAATGAATAGAATTCATATGTATAACAAAACTTAAACCAAAACTATTGCAGCTCAACTGAAAGGGAGTGGAGATGGCATAATGGAAATGGGATCTTTCAGGTCCAACAAACTGCAGTCTGAACTCTGTCTCCACAACTTATTGTGTGGCTCTGGGTAAGGGACTTAACTTTCCGGAGCCTCAGTTTCCAAGCTTGTAAAATGGAAATAAACCCCTGACGGATTTGGGAGGTTAAAAAATGATTCATGTAAGGCACCTAGCACAGTGTCTGACATACAGGATGTTCTCAATGATTACTAAGTGGAAAAGTATAAGCTTTGAAAGAAATGGGATGTGTTCCCATTCCAAACCCATCTTCTGCTTCCTTTCTGGAAGTGTTCTCCCTGCCCGAAAGCTACCCTTTGCCAATGGGATGCAGGCATATTCTTGTTCAAGTTCAGAAAATCCACTGAGATTAAAAAAGTTAAAAGACTACATAAAAATGTGTCTTATAAAAATCACAAACATAGGAAAGGTCCCTATTTTAGATTAGATTAAGAAAGCTAATTCATTTGTTATATAACTTCTATAAAAGCTTGCAAGGCAAATGAAGCCCAAATTTTGCCAGTCAGCACAGTATACTAGAATGACATGAGACTGGAAATCAGAAGACGGAGGTTTCTAATGCAGACTCCATCAGTAACTTTCCACAAGGAAATGCTCCTCTGGAGTGTAGTTGTATATAAATGAAGGAGTTGGAGTGTGACCAGATCCAGTTAGACAAACAAAAACATCCCATGATTTTGTCTTAATCCAAAACAAAAATATAATTCACACCTTGGGATTTTGTTTTTGTTTCTGTGTTAAGTGGTAATCATTTGTTAGTTTCAGTGAAACTTTTTACATTACTTCCGTTTTCTTGTTAGAATAACCAAGTGCCTGCTGGGAAATAAGACTCAAAATGCTTGTCTACTTAAGTTCCTGAAATACCCATGCATGGAAGTAAGATTTAGAGATGACAGGTGTAAATTTCCAATGAGGGCAAGAACCTAGATCTAAAAATAAATGAGTAGAATCCATAGACGTTACAGCTCAGTAGATAAGCCTGTATTTTAGAGTAAGCCACTATCTCATTGCTGATTAGGTGGGGCCTGGGGCAAGTTACTTAATCTCTCTAAGCCTCATTTCCTTATTTGTATGATGGGGGAAAGCAGTACTCTACTGCTGAAAAGATTATTGAGATCACACATGTGAAGTGGAATTCCTGACTTCTACTGAGCATTAGATAAAATGCTGGCTATTTTTAAAAACATATTTAAGCAGTCTTTACCCATTTACTTTTCACTGTAACAACATTAATCTATATATAGGTGACTCTTTCAACTAAGCCTAATTGTGATATAGTCCACTGGAAATGTATGGAGAGAAAGGGGATGAGGTCAGAAGAGAAGAGGGCCATCAAGGCAGAGGCAATGGCTAACAGGAAGGTAGGGTAGAATAAAAAGTCAGCAAGAGAAGTCAGGGGGATTTGTGATGGCAGGACTCTGTACACCTCTCAGAAGGCCATATTTGTGGAGGTCTCTACTGTCCCAGATAGAGTACAGGGGGAAAGAGTTTCAGTTTAGAAGCAGAAGACTTGGGCTGGAAGCAAACTGTGGCTTCCTAGTTCCTCCTTGTGGACCATTTGGCCCATCAGTCCTTTCTTCTGTAAAATGAGAAATCTAGACCAATTAGACCCTGCCCTGCAATGCAGGAGACCCTAGTTAGATTCCTGGGTCAGGAAGATCTGCTGGAGAAGGGAAAGGCTACTCACTCCAGTATTCTGGCCTGGAGAATTCCATGGAGTATAGTCTATGGGGTCTCAAAAAGTCAGACACAACTGAGTGACTTTCACTCACTCACTCAGACCCTGTCCATTCCATTTCAACACATTCTCAGATTCCAGTTCTGTCTGGGATCAGCACCAGACACACCAGCCTCACAACAAAGTCTCCCCATGAAAGAACACGGCAGCAACTCCTTACCCATGGCGTGGAGGAATATGATGAAATAGGTGGTCTTTTCCCATTTTGGTCTTCTGGCTCACATTTTCTAGAACTTTCTTTATAACTACTTTCTTGCCATTCACTACCTGGCTGTAAGTGGTGACCAGTTTGAAGTTTCCCATTCCACTGCTTATGAAGGATACAAATGTCTTGGAGGAAGGGGAATTCGGCCCAGAGCCCAGGGATACAAAAGTAGAAAATCCTGTGTCCAGGATGGGGGTCACATCAAAGAAGTAGGAGCGGACTCTCCTGGCCCCTCCCACACTGTCAGTGGGAAAACAGTCTCCTGAGAAGAAGTCTTGATCTTCAAAGATGCTTTGAAAGTCACAGCGTGGCCTTGCAAAGCGCAGTTCCTCCTTCAAATAATCCTTGTCCCTGCCATCTCTTCTGTTTTCCCTTTTGATGCAGTGCCTTCTGGTGTTGTCATAGTTGTCCCGTTTCTCAGCATCTGACAAGACTGCATAGGCCTCTGCTATTTGTTTGAACTTCTCCTCAGCTGCCTCCCGGTTTTCTGAGTTCTTGTCTGGGTGGACCCGAAGAGCTAACTGGTGATAGGCCTTCTTAATATCAGAGGAGGAAGCATTGTGAGGCACGCCTAGGACTTTGTAGTAATTCACCATGTTTCTTTAAAGGACTCTTCCTCACCAAGACAGAGTTTATTGTCTGAAGAATTTCCATATAACTTCAGAAAGGAAGATGGTGAGCTATGGAAGTCTGTGCTAAGGGCTTTTGAGTCTTATTACATGGTTCTTGGAACAAGAACCTTCTTGAGGAGGAATTCCTCTTTGGGGCTGATATCCTCTACACTGTCCCCACTGCCGCCCTGCTGTCTGCAGCCCAGCATGGGTGGAGTTGATTATGACTCAACACTATCAGCCAGTGACTACCAGCTGATGCTGTGCTTGTCTTGCAATCCTATTGGTGGAAAATTTGGGGTGGACAGTATACATATTGGAGGGACTTCATCTAGTTAAAAAACACTGAGCAGCTTGTTAACAGAAAATGTGTGGCTCAAAAAGAAATCTATCTCATTCATTAAAGTAACAGTCAGAAGCTGTTACTTTAACAAATGAGGTGTTGCATTTATATTATTTATGTGCTGTGCTTAGTCACTCAGTCATGTCCGACTATTTGTGACTATGTGGACTGTAGCCTGCCAGACTTCTCTGTCCAAGGGAATTCTCCAGGCAAGAATATTGGAGTGGTTTTTGCTATGCCCTTCTCCAGGGAATCTTCCCAACCCAGGGATTGAACCCAGGTCTCCCACATCACAGGCAGATTCTTTACCACCTGAGCCACCAGGGAAGCCCAAGAATACTGGAGTGGGTAGCCTGTCCCTTCTCTAGGTGATCTTCCTGACCCAGGAACTGAGCCGGGGTCTCCTGAATGGAAGGAGGATTCTTTACCAGCTGAGCTACCAGGGAAGCCCTGTATCATTTATATCAAACACAAAATCGATGTTGGCTCATTCTGCAGGCTAATGCCTTCAGTAATGTAATGGATATCTCCTTGTGGATATCTGCTTCTGGTATAAAGCGGGTGATAAAGGGACTCTATTACACAAAAAAATCATGTACACGTTTCTGATGAAGGAAAGGAATGAAACTCATGTCATCAAATGAGGAAACTAGGTTACAGAGATTTCTGGCCAGATAAGAAAGAACAGATTGAAGGAACAGCATTAGAAGTGAAGCCTTCCACATACAGTCAGATATGGCTTCTTCACTTCAGCTGTTCTCTTAAAGTTAGCCTCTCTGGACTTAAAAGATAGAACTGAGTATCAGTGTTGCAACAGCCAATGCTTTAAAGAATGCCTTTAAAGCTCAAGTGTAGCAAGGCTGATCTTTTCCCCAGGGCACACAACTACACATTTTCCAGACTTTCTTGCAGTTGGGTGTGGCCGTGTGACCACATTCTGGCCAATGACAAGTGAAAGGATGACCTCTCTTCAGCATGACCCATAGAACCACCCACGTGTGCTCCTTCTTGCTCTTTATCCTTACACCAACTGGATGTCAGTTCCCAGGTGATCTTGAAAGCGTCCAGCTGAAGATGACAGAGCTCCCATCAGCCTAGGACGTTGAATTACAGTGAAGCAGAACACCCCCAACCAATCTCCGTAGACTATTTATAAAGTAAAAACCCTCTACTGTAGTTAAGCTATTAAACCCACTTTCATGGTGTCTGCTCTTAGTACACCAACCATTTCGATCACTTTACCTACTCCTATGTCATCAGCCAGAAGAGACCCACCTCTGTAACACTGAAAGTCCAATATCCTAATCTATCTCTCACTACTCCCTCCCATTAAATCCACTTTTTCATCTCAGTTTCTCTTTCTCCAGGGTAATGTGTCACCTGCTGACTCCTCTTTTGTATCAAGTCTGCACCCATTGGGTGGCCCTGGGAACCATTCTTTTTACATGCTCTCTCGAATCACCCTCTTTAGTTGAGTCCTCTGCTGTGCCCATGCCATGAACACTCCATCAGGAACAGTTTAGCAATCAATCCAGGTTCTCTGATTCCTATACCTGGTGCAGTGGGGATGGGGGTGGGGGTGGGAATCAAGAAACCATGAAGATGAACACTAAACATGTGCAGTATACCAGTCTTGACTGGGTCAGGAGAATATATCAACAGTTATTGTATTTATCCTTGCTCAGCTCCCTTTCCTCTTCCTCTTGGTGGCCATTCTTAACTTCACTACTCTCTCCTCTAGCTCCTTTTTAAACCTCTACCCATCCTATCCACTCTAAGCAGAGGAGCTTGCCTCTTGGTTAGCAAAAAAACCAGAAACTGTCAGGAACTCCCTGAATGTCCCCGAGGGAAAGGAACATCTCAGCTGTTTCTGCACACATGCTTTCTTGCTCCAAGAGCACAGGAAGGACAGAGGAAGATGTACCAGGCTTGATCAGAATTAATCCCTTCATGTTCTTTTTTAAAATATAATAGTTGAATATTTTATCAACCAAGTTGAATCGTCATGTATATTACTTGACATTACATTCTATTGTGGTAAAATATGAAAGAAAGTGAAAGTGTTAGTCACTCAGTTGTGTCTGACTCTTTGTGACCCCATGGACTGTAGCCCACCAGGCTCCTTTGCCGGTGGAATTCTCCAAGCAAGAATACTGGAGTGGGTCGCTATTCCCTTCTTCAGGGGATCTTCCCAACCCAGGGATCAAACTTGAGTTTCCTGCATTGCAGGCAGATTACCTGTCTGAGCCACGGGGGAAGCCCAGTAAAATATATATAACACAAAAGAGACAATTTTAACTATTTTTAGGTGTACAATTTAGTGGTGGCATTAGTTATATTCACAATGTTATGCAATGATTGCCACTAATTTTTAAACTCCTCCATCACCAAAGAGAAACCCTATGAATCAGTCACCCCTTCCTTCCCTACTAGCCCTTGATAATCCCTAACCTGCTTGTGTGTCTATGAATTTGCCTATTTAAGATATCTCATATAAATGGAATCATACAATATTTGACTGGCCTATTTCACTGAGCATCATATTTTCAAAGTTCATTAACCTTGCAACTTGTATCAGAACTTCATTCTTTCTTATGAATGAGTAACATTCCTTTGTATGTTCCATGATGGTGGTAGTTTAGTTGCTGAGTCATGTCTGACTCTTTTGCTGTCCCATGGACTGTAGCCTGTTGGGTTCCTCTGTTCATGGGATTTCCTAGGCAAGAATACTGGGGGGAGTGGAGGTTGCCATTTCCTGTTCCAGGGGAACTTCCCAACCCGGGAATCCAACCCATGTCTCCTGCACTGCTTTACTGCTAAAATCACCAGGGAAGCCTTGTATGTTCTAGACCACATTTTATTTATCCATTCATCTGTGCATGGACGCTTGGGTTATTTCTACCTTCTGGTTATTGTGAGTAACGCTGCAATGAACATTTTTGTACAATTATCTATTTGAGTCCCTCTTTTCAGTTCTTTTGTGTGGAATTGCTGGGTCATATGGTGATTTCTTTTTCTTCAAGGCTTTCTTGATAGCTCAGTGGTAAAGAATCCACCTACAATGCAGGAGACATGGGTTCAATCCCTGGGTCAGCAAGATCCCATGGAAGAGGAAATGGCAATCCACTGCAGTATTCTTGCCTGGAAATAATCCCATGGACAGAGAAGCCAGGTGGGCTACAGTTCACAAGGTCACAAAGAGTTGGACAGGACTAGGTACATGGTGATTATATGCCTAACCTTTTGAAGAACTGCCAGAACTGTTTTCTGTAGCAGCTGCACCTTTTTACATTCCTACCAGTGATGCATGAGGGTTCAAATTTCTCCATATCCTTGTCCCTCCACCCTCTTTGATCTCACCCCTTTCCTTATCCTCAGGGATTTTGCTTCCTTGAACTGTTCTAAATTTCAATCTATTTTTAACTATCCAATTTTTTTGGCTACTTCACTGCATCTAAATAAGTATTCTCTCTTAGAAAAGAGCCCTCATGTCTATACAACCCTCCCACTGCTAGTTCTCCCTCCACTTGCCTCCCATTCACTCCTCTACTTGGAGGAAAGTGTCCTCCATCTCCCAGGCCTCCCCTCAGCTCCAGTGAAACCCTACTGTCATCAGCTGACCTGCTGGGTCAATCTCTAGATCCATCCATTTATTCCTCTTAAAACTCTTAAAACTGACCTCTCGAATGGATAAGGAAGATGTGGTACATATACACAATGGACTATTACTCAGCCATAAAAAGGAAAGAAATAATGCCATTGGCAGCACCATGGATGGACCTTGAGATTGTCCTACTGAGAGAAGAAGTCAGACAGAGAAGGAGAAATATATGATATCCTTTATATGTGGAATATAAAAAGAAATAATATATATGACCCATACAAAACAGAAAGAAACTCACAGACTTAGAGATGAACTTATGATTGCCCATAGGGAAGGCTAAGAAGAAGGGAGAGTTAGGGTGTTTGGGATGGATGTATACACTGCTATACCAACAAGGACCTAACTGTGTAGCATATAGAACTCTGCTTAATGCAATGTGGCTGCTTGGATGGGAGGGGAGTTTGGGGAGAATGAGTACATGCATATGTATGGTTGAGCCCCTTTGCTATTCACCTGAAACTGTCACAACATTCACTGTTAATCGGCTCTACCCCAATACAAAATAAAAAGCTAAAAAATAAATAAATAACTGACCTCTCATAGATGTCCTGGACGATTTTGCAACTAACCAATCTAGAAATCTAGCAGTCACCACCCAACCCTCTTCCCTGTCCCATCTTGAGTAGTCAGCTCAATCCTGGTGCTAAGGCAGAGAACTGAGACAGGACAAATCTTCACCCTCCATTGCCATTGATCCACTAAATTCTTTCGACCATCTTCCCTAGACTTTCTAATGTTTCTTCCTTTCCATCCCCAGTGGAACAATTACAGCTTTCCTGTGTTTTGTCTCCTTTTTTCCAATGTTGACAATAGACTGGTCTTTGAAAAACACAAATTTCATCATGGTAGACCCCACTCAATATCCTCCAGTGGTTCCTAGTCCTTCTCAGGCAAGCAGACTGTCTGTTATCTGGACCCCTATTTATCTTTCAGTTTTATCCTCAGGGATTCCCTGCTCCACATGTCTTACTTTAAGGTACTAGGAGTTTTCAAGATAAATTATATTTTTTCATGTCCCCATACCATTGTATCTAATCCCCCTTCTGCCCAGAATCTTCTGTGCCTCCTTCAAATGATTCTTATACCTACAAGGCTTTCGGGTGGCCTTATTAAAGTAAAATAATACTTGTAATAATGACCATTATTTTACTTTAATAGTTTTATATTTATTTTCATAAGTTTTAGAAAAAGCTATAACTACTATAGAAACAACTGAACACATGAATAAGCCAAAGAAGCACCATGTACCTGGCTATCTTATAACTTCTCATTTCAAACAAATGATTTAAAAATCATTTGGGGTTTTGGTTTATAGAAATCTATTCTATTTCATTCAATCAAAAAATTCAGAAGTTTCTTATCAGTTTTGCTTTCCATTCTCTTGGATGTTTTCTTATTGCTAACATTACACATTTGTTTTTTTAACTCTTTCTTTTCAAAATTTTTGTGGGCTTAAAGGACATATAAGCAGAGTTTGAGTTGCCATTTCCCCTGTTCATTATGCTACAAAATAGTCTAAGCATTTCAGAAGCCTTCAACTGTTGAGAAATATCATGTGTCAAAGCACCTTGAATACTTCTAGTACTTGGTATTATAATATGCTGACAAGGTAATAAAAGTTATTTCCATTTTGTGGGATTTTAACTGGCCTAATTCAGAACTGGATTTAACATGAAGCTAATGAAGCTTAAATTTTGTCTAAGCAAATTTGTATCATAATTTTGTACTTTTATTACAAAAGAAGGCTTTTATAATTGTATAATCTTAATCGCTTTCTCCCCCCGCCTCCACAAACCTGGATTTGTCTTGGATCTGATTAGAAGTGTCTGTCTACAATCACTACAGCTGAAGTCCATCTGACCACAACTTAGGACACAGAGTAGGGCTCAGAGTTGCTCTGATTGGCCTGTCCACTTTACTGCTCCATCTGAGGAAGTTACTGTTACTTGGCAATTTGTAGCAATAAATTATTTTATTTATAGTTAGTAAGTCAGTGGCCTCAGGAACATTATCAAAAGTTAGTAATAAGCCATCTGAAAAGAACTATCAGTCTTGGCATTTCAGATGAACAGCTTTAACAATCAATTGGACATTTTACAGTAAAATACTGTTTCAGTCACATGGTTTGGGGGATGTGAGAAGATAATGGAGTAAAATTAGTCACCATGAGTTGCATGTTATTTTGTCATGATACTCTGAGAAAAAAATGATCTTAGTGATACATATTATTCCAGAAACAGATTCACTGATGTCGCTCACTTGTGAGTTTGTGGATCTGAACAATATGAGTTATGTGACAGTGACTGAATGGCAGCTCTCCATTTCCATTTTCTCCACATACATGCTGAGTGTGTGAGTCAGATAAAGAAGATATGAAGTGACTGCCCTACAGCAGGCAGGTAGGGTCCAGTGGGAGTGATGAACTTGCTGTGAAGGACTTAATTTGCAACTGAAAGCACCGTCAGTAGCTTCTCAGTTAGCCTTCAGAGTTTAACAAAATAAACTTTATCCTAAATGTTCTATGTAAGGAAGGTGGAGGTGCCCCTGAATGAATTAGTCAAGAAGTTCTTTCTTAAAAACTAAACTATTAGGAAAGTAAGTTACCTTTGACTCTTGAAAAGCAGGTGCCTCACATCCCTGGGCAAGTGCCAACTTTTTATCATCTAGCTGTGCCTTGTGTTGTGCATTGAAAGCTTACTTCATGAAGGCCAGTTGAAAGGTAACACCTGACTCTTAAAGCAGGAAGTTGAGCAATATTTGGCTTGTTTAACTCAACATTCATCATAGAAATCTGAGTCCCAGAAAGGCCAACCCTGCAGGGTCTTCTAATGACCATGAGTTGATCAGAAGGAAAGAAACCAGGAGTCATGACCCTCATTCATATCCTTCACATCACAGCCTAAGAGGTTTGAATGCTGGAAGACACTTAGGAAAAGAGCCACCACACCACCATGTTGGTGAGAATGAGAGACAGTGTTGGCAATAGCTGTAATCATTGCCTTGTCTAGGAAGGGATCCCGGTGTCTCCTCTTATGGGCCAGTGAGTCCTCTGGGGGGCAATGTTAATGAGGCCAGTGGGCCGACAGAGAGCCATGTCCCTGGTCATGACAGAATGGCCAGAGCAGGAAACGACCCCAAACACACACACTGTTGACAGTGGATCCTTGGTGCAGGGGTGTGGAGGGGGCTGGGCAGGTGCCTAGGCCTTCCCTCTTGATAATTTTTTTGGTCTGTACTTGTGGCTCACACAGAAGCTCAAAAGAAGCTGGTCAGAGGGAAACCTGATGGTGATAACTGCACCAGTGGGAAACTTAAGGGAGATAATTATTAGGTGTCAGTGTGCTTGCATAAAGAAAAGGAGGTTACACAAAGATCCCTCGGCTAATCCAGCTGCCCCTCCATACCACAGGAACATGGGACATTCCTGCACTTTGGACAAATCAATGGCCTGACCTCTTCCAAAGGAACATGCTGCTAGAAATCCACCTCTGAGTCTGGTTGCTACAACAGGATATCCAGTAATGTATTGTGAGACCATACCAAGAAGATGGACATTCCCCTGAAAGTCAGCACAGGTCATGGTGGACATGTCTGGCATCAGTGTCCATGTCTTAGTCAGCTTAGGCTGCTGTAACAAGACACCAAGGATCAGGTGGCCTAAACAACAGAGCTTTATTACTCAGTCTGGAGGCGGGAAGTCCAAGGTCACAGTGCCAACATGTGGCTCTTGGTGAGGGCCCTCTTCCCCCCTTGCAGATGGCTGCCCTCGTGCTACATTCTCACATATAACACAGAGAGAAAGAGCAAGCTGCCTTTCCAGGGCATTTACCCCATCACGAGGGCTCCAGCCTCAAAACCTCTTCTAAATCTATCTCCTAAAGGCCCTACTTCCAAACACCATCACCCTGGGAGTTAGGGTTTTAAAATGAATTTGAGGGGGACAAACATTCCATCCATAACAGCCAAGAAACTAAGCTCTCACATCAAGTAAGACGTGCTGCGTTTGACAACTGTACTACCCTTTCTGAACATGCCATTTTCTAAGGTGGTTTAGGGGATGCTCACTTTCCTGGCCTGCTTCTATCACATGGAAGGGCGGAGCCTACCCTATGGAGATTTAGGGATGTGGCCATTCTTTTTCTCTCTCAGCTGCTGTGACCTAGAAGTGCCTAAAAGGGTCCTGTGTTTGGGCTGGGGGTAGCCTGTAGTCTTGCCATCGGGGATGAATGTGGTGAGTGACTGCTGACTGCTTGGGGTTCATTTCCAGGAAGATCACAGGAGGTGAAACACTGAAGGCCTCTGAAGCGTGATGATGGAAGAGGCAGGTTAACATAGCAGTGGATCCTGATCCTCAGTCCTCATGAAAAGCACAGCAGCTGCTTGTCTTGTCAGCCTGAGTCTGGCCAGTGGCTGCTTCCTTGCAAAGTTTACCTCCTTTACTGAGAAGAGGAAAGACATGAGATTCAAAGTAGGAGGAAGATTCAAATCACTTCCAGAGAATAATTCAAGGCAGATTATTTCCCTTTCCAATTACCTTTCCATAAGAATGAAGTAACTTGAGCATCTAGACCATGCTTGCAAAATTCCACTCCCTCAGGAATTCATTTCTCAGGCTCCAGAGTTGAAGAAACAAGATGGTGTTCCTTTCCTCCCTTGAAGGACTTCTGAATGAGATGCTTTGGGGAACTGTGTCCCCTTTTGACTCCCATGTCACTGGTGCTAGACTGATGTCATCCCTGGGAGAAAGGGCCTGCTCCTGGGCCGAGCTCAGAGCTGGCCAGTTCCATTTCAGAGTCTGAAAGGCCCAAAGAATACCCTCCACCCCTAGTCTGGGCCATCTGCATCAGAGGAGTCTGAGCAAAAGCTCTTTCTGAAAATTGCTTTTGGGCAGCCGGGAATCTGGCCAAGAGACCTTTTAGCTAAGTTCTTTTTTTTTGTTAACCTTTCATAATATTATTTAAATTTAATTTTAGAAGTGAGTTATTCAACTGCAATGACACAAATGGACATTATAACATTAGACCAAAATAAAATATGTTTCAGCTGACCAGCCTTCTACTCTCCAACCGCAGTTATTTCCCCCCACAATTTTATTATAAAAAATTTCAAACATAAAGTTGTAAGAATATTTTAGGGAGTACCTGTATTCCCACCACCTAGATTCTACAATGAATATATTTCATGCTTACTGTATCATATGTCTCTCCATCTACTCATCCTTCTATGCAACTGTGAATCTGTATTCTGATGCATTTCAAAGTAAGTTGCATAATCAGCATACTTCTCCCCTAAATACTTCAGTTTGTACACCATTAATTATTTTTTATAGGTAATTTCCTATTCCCTGGTGGGATTCCCTAGTGGCTCAGACAGTAAAGCATCTGTCTGCAACGCGGGAGACCTGGGTTCGATTTTTGGGTAGGGAAGATCCCCTGGAGAAGGCAATAGCAGCTCACTCCACTACTCTTGCCTGGAAAATCCCATGGACAGAGGAGCCTAGTAGGCTAGAGTCCATGGGGTCCCAAAGAGTCGGACACGACTGAGCAACGTTACTTTCATAGGTCTTTTACTTCTGAGGAAAAAATTTACTGGCTGTGTAATACACAAATCTGGATCATTTGCATATGTTTGTGCATAAGCAGTGACCAATGCATATATCCATAACCCAAAGCTTTATCAAGATGCAAAACGCTAACATCCCTCAGAAAGTTCCCTCACGCTCCTTCCCAGTCATCCCTCTCTCCTACCTACCCAGAGGCAAGCACTGTCTGATTTTTTTTCCTATCATTAGTGTATTTTCCTGTTTTCATCCTTTATCTAAACAGAACTGCTATGGTCTGAATGTGTTCTCCCCCAGATTTGTATGTTGAAACCAACCCCCCAATGGATCTTGAGGGTATTAGTAACGATATTAAGAGCTGGGCCCTTTGGGAGGCAATTATTAATAGATGATGAGAACAGAGCCCCTATCTGTATCTGTGCCTTTATTAAAGTGGGCCCAGAGAGCTTGCTCATCCCTTCCTCTGTGAGGACACAGCAAAATGATGGCTGCCTAGGAAGTGGGCCCTCACCAGACACACAGTCTACTAATGCCTTCATCTTAGACTTCCTACCTGCAAAATATGAGAAATAAGTGTTGCTTATAAGTCACACAGTTCATGGTATTTTTGTTATAGCAATCCACATGGAATAAGACAAAAACCATTCAGAACAAGATCTTTTATGTAGAGCTTCTCTCATTCAGCATAATGTTTTAAGACTCATCCAAACTGTTGTATCAATAGTTCATTTTTCTTTATTCCACTGTAAGACTAAACCACAGTTTTTCTATTCACTCTCCTATTGATGGACACTTGAGCTTCCAGTTTTGGACTATTAGGAATAAAGCTACTTGAACAGTGTTGTGCAAATCTTTGGTGGACATATGCTTTCATTTCCCTTGGGTAAACACTCTGGAATGAAGCTACTAGATCATGGGGTAGATACATGAGTGTTTTTTTTTACACTCCCACTAACAATGTAGACGAGTGTGGTTGCTCTATATCCTCACGAACATTTGCTATCAGTCTTTCTAATTTTAGCTGTCCTGGTGGGTGTGAAGTGATTTAAGCTGTTATTCTGGCAAATTTTCCAAGTTAACAAAAAACACATATGCAGGGATAAAGTTGAAGAAAATACTGGTTGAAGGAAATCTAGAGATTAGATTTATTTATGATATTAGAGAAGTGCACTTTTCTATATATGGTATTAGATATTTATTAGAATATAAGATACATATTTCATCAGAAAACATGATATTAGAAAATTGCACTTATCCAAACCCAGTTTGAGAGAGTAAGAAATGGCTAAGGGGATGTGCAAGAAGCAGCGAAATGCATTGCTCAGTTTATAATTCTCTCAATTACATTATAAAATTAGAAAAGTGAACTTAATGCTTAGAATACTGCAGACTTCATTGGTAGGGAAATGGGAACTCTGTGTTTCCCTACAGAACTGGTCTGGTGTGGATCGCATGTATCCTGATTTGCTTCCTCATGGTCAAAACCCTTTGAAAACCATCCCTACAGTGCTGGCCCAGCCTGGAAAATGGAATCAGGAATCACCCAGACAATTGGGAGGGATCCCCTGCTCTTCCCTCCATCTCTCCAGTACCAACACTGGACCTGAGTGAGGGAATTCACATTTGGGGGGCATCAAGGTTGGGCCAGCACCTACCCGAGGCAACGTGCCTTCATCACTGCCCTTTAATTCTCATAATACCACCCTACCAAGTTAGGCACTGAGAGCCTGGTGTTACAGATGTGAAAACGTGACTCAGAGAGTCATAGCATTTGCCTGGGATCACACAGAATTACAAGAACCAGGACTGAAGTCCAAACCCTGTGCTCTTTCCATTCGACTTTGTTCAGCACCCAGCCAGCACATTGGAGGAGGCTTAATTAACAGCTCAGGTGGCGCAGAGGCCAGCAGCAGACAGCAACGTGTCTCTCCGCCAGATTCACCCCTGCTTTTCCTCTTTTTCTGTGTTCTGCTTCCTCGTGTGCTTGTGTTGAAGGCAGGGCTGGGCCGTCTTTCAGAAGATGCAGATGTAGATGAGACTTGGCCCTCCTCTCTGCAGCTGCGCCCATGTCTCTGTCTCAGCGCTTGGGTTTTCCTCTTGCAGGAGGGAATCATTAGCTTGTCACTTCCATACTCCCCTTCCCCACCCTCTCAGTTTCCCAGGGGCTGGGGTGACCTGGAGCCTCACTGATCCTTCACCGCTCTCTATGCCTTTCCTTCTCAGTCCCTTCTGCTTGTTGTGGGGAAGGGAGGCAATCATGTTCATTGTGTATTTCTCTAGACTGAGTTACCTGTTCCTGAAATGCACTAGCTTGCTCCTCAAATCCTGCCATTCGGAAGTAATTGACGACATCCATCACGGCCCAGTCTGCAGGATCGGGTGGCCTCCCGTTCTCCATGGAACTGCAAAATAAAATATCAATCAGGACGGCTATCAGGGCAGAGCGTGCTCACGACCGTGTGTGGCCAGGTCCCCACTTGGTCTCCTGGGGGCAGGCCTGGGTCAGCTCATTGCAACCGGGGGCCCAGACCCCACTGTACATGCTTCAGGACCAGAATCATTCTTGTGTTTCTTGGGTTCAGAAGATCATTGCTCTCACTGGCCCAGTTACTGCTTTCTCTATAAACCTTTAATATAAAGTATTCCCTCACGTATTGTTTCTTAATTTAGAGATATTTGCAGTGTTCCAGTGACTTCTGGCAGCCCACAATATGATATTCACACTCCTGAACTAAGAATACCAGACCTTTTATAATAAGGCCCCAACACATCACCACTTTCCCTGCCCCCATCCCCACACATCCAGGGCCAAAGACATTCCCCCAGAGCCAGGCCCTTCACGTGCTGTTCTAGCCACTGAAGGCTCCCCTCAGCTGTCTCTGAAAAAATCCTATCCTTCCTACTGGATCAAATGCCATGGTCCCTGTAAGGCATTTTCTGCTCCACCTGAAAGTGTATTAGTTATAACTGCCTCTGAGTTCCAGACCTCCATTCTAACTCCTATCAGAGCACTTTTCACATTGTATTATACTCTTTTTATTAGACAGTCTCTAGACTTTCTACTAAAGTGGGAAATGTGGGCTGAAGATGTACATTTGGGTCTGGACCAGTTCTCACTTTATTATCCCTTGCATCAATCAAGTTGTTAGGAATTCAGTCAATGTTCAGGCAACTAGAGGTGGATCAAGCATTTGTTTGAGAGGGTTTCTGAGTAACCTCACTGGATTTAGAGAGGAGAGGAGGAAAAGTGGAATAGAGAAAGAGTGGACCTGCAGTTACTGTGTCTCTGCTTATTTCCATGTTTCAAGCATACCTGTTTGGATTTCTCTATGTCTTGTCCACGGTGATTCTTCTAGAGTATACATCCCATCACATTGTTTCCCTGCTTTCAAACTTTCAAAGGCTTCCCATTGCTCTTTGGATAAATTCCAAATAGCTTCAACTGGCTCAGGAGGTCCTTCAGGACCAAGCCCCCTCCTAGTCCTCCAGCTGGGAATACATTTGGTGAGTAAAACAGAATAGTCCTTACTTTGGTTGCACACAGCATGGGGGAGTAGACACTGACTCACAATCATACAACTAAATGCATAGCCATGCAATGTAGCTAAGGATGGGTACTCTGTACTATGGCAGTGGAAGGGCATATGAGCAGCTTTCCTGTGGAAGTTTCTTTTCAGGTAAGGTCTAGAGAGCAGCCCGAAAGTTAACCATATAAAGAAGTCAGGTAAAGATCATTTCAGGCTCTCTGACAGGGTTACATACAGAGAGCCATGCTGGTCTTGGATGCCACAGTGAGGATTCTGAATTTTTGTCTAGGAGCAATGGGATTTGTTAAATGGTCTGAAGTAATGGGCGTGACCTGATCTGACTCATATTTCTGGAAAAAAGAGTATTGGAGAGGAGCCAGAGGGGAAGACAGGACCAAGCAAGAGCTCGTGGTGACTGAGACTATGGTAGAAAAGGAGAGAAACATGTGGATTTAAAAAGTATTTAACCAACAGAATCAGCAAGACTTAGTGGTGGACTAGTGCATGCATAGATTCAAGGGATTAGATCTGATAGACAGAGTGCCTCAAGAACTATGGACAGAGGTTCATAACACTGTACAGGATGCAGTGATCAAAACCATCCCCAAGAAAAAGAAATGCAAAAAGGCAAAATGGATGTCTGAGGAGGCCTTACAAATAGCTGAGAAAAGAAGAGAAGCAAAAAGCAAGGGAGAAAGTGAAAGATATACACAACAAATGCAGAGTTCCAGAGAAAGGCAAGGAGAGATAAGAAGGCCTTCTTCAATTAACAATGCAAAGAAATGGAGGAAAACAATTGAATGGGAAAGACTAGAGATTTCTTCAAGAAAATTAGAAATAGCAAGGGAACATTTCATGCAATGATGGGCACAATAAAGGACAGAAACAGTATGCACCTAACAGAAGCAGATGATATTAAGAAGAGGTAGCAAGAATACACAGAACTATACAAAAAAGAACTTAATGACCCAGATAACCACAATGGTGTGATTACTCACCTAGAGTCAGACATCCTGTAGGGCAAGGTCAAGTGGGCCTTAGGAAGCATCACTATGAACAAAGGTAGTGGAGGTGATGGATTTCCAGCTGTGCTATTTCAAATCCTAAATGATGATGCTGTTAAGGTACTACACTCAAAATGCCAGCAAATTTGGAAAACTCAGCAGTGGCCACAGGCCTGGAAAAGGTCAGTTTACATTCCAATACCAAAGAAAGGCAAGGCAAAGAATGTTCAAACTACCACACAATTGCATTCATCTCACATGCTAGCAAGGTCATGCTCAAAATCCTCCAAGGGAGGCTTCAACAGTACATGAACTGAGAACTTCCAGATGTTCAAGGTGGATTTAGAAAAGGCAGAAGAACAGAGATCAAATTGCCAACATCTGTTGGATCATAGAAAAAGCAAGAGAGTTCTAGAAAGAATCTACTTTTCCTTCACTGACTACGTTAAAGCCTTTGACTGTGTGGATCACAACAAACTGGAAAATCCTTAAAGAGATGGAGAATACCAGACTACCTTACCTGTCTCCTGTGAAACCTGTATGCAGGTCAAAAAGCAATAGCTAGAACTGAATATGGAACAACCAACTGGTTCTAAACTGGGAAAGGAGTACGTCAAGTCTGCATATTGTCACCCTGCTTATTTAACTTATATGCAGAGTACATCATGAGAAACACTGGGCTGGATGAAGCACAAGCTGGAATCAAGATTGCTGGGAGAAATATCAATAACCTTAGATATGTAGATGATATAAACCTTATGACAGAAAGCAAACAGGAACTAAAGAACCTCTAGATGAAGGTAAAAGAGAAGAGTGAAAAAGTTGGCTTAAAATTCAACATTCAAAAAACTAAGATCATAGCATCTGGTCCTGTTACTTCATGGCAAAAAGGTGGGCAAACAATGGAAACAGTGACAAACTTTATTTTCTTGGGCTCCAAAATCACTGCAGATGGTGACTGAAGCCATGAAATTAAAAGACACTTGCTCCTTGTAAGAATAACTATGACAAACCTAGACGTGAAGTGAAGTGAAGTAAATTGCTCAGTCGTATCTGACTCTTTGTGACCCTGTGGACTGTAGCCCACCAGGCTCCTCTGTCCATGGGATTTTCCAGGCAAGAATACCGGAGTGGGTTGCCATTTCCTTCTCCAGAGGATCTTCCCGACCCTGGGATCGAACCTGGGTCTCCCGCATTGTAGGCAGACGCTTTACCGTCTGAGCCACCAGGGAAGTTGACAAACCTAGACGACATGCTAAAAAGCAGACATATTACTTTGCCTACAAAGTTCTGTCTAGTCAAAGCTCTGGTTTTTCCATTAGTCAAATATGGATGTGAGTGTTGGACCATAAAGAAGGCTGAGAGTTGAAGAATTGATGCCTTCAAATTGTGGTGTTGGAGAAGCCTTTTGAGAGTCCCTTGGACAGCACGGAGATCAAACCCGTCAATCCTAAAGGAAATCAACCCTGAATATTCACTGGAAGGACTGATGCTGAAGCTGAAGCTCCAATCCTTTGGCCACCTGATTTGAAAAGCTGACTCACTGGAAAAGACCCCACTGCAGGGAAAGAGAGAAGGCAGCGGGAGAAGGGGACGATAGAGGACAAGATGGTTGGATGCATCATCCACTCAGTGGACGTGAGTTGAGCAGACTCCAGGAGATGGTGAGGGACAGGGAAGCCTGGCCTGCTGCAGACCATGAGGTCGCCGAGAGTCAGACATGACTGAGCAAGTGAACAACAAAGTCGTGCATGTTGAGTTGCTTCAGTTGTGTCCGACTCTTTGCAACCGCCAGGCTCCTCTGTCCATGGGATTCTCCAGGCAAGAATACTGGAGTGAGTTGCCGTGCCCTCCTCCAGGGGATCTTCCCAACATAGGGAATGTACCCATGTCTGTTACGTCTACCTGCATTGGCAGGCGGGTTCTTTACCACGAGCACCACCTGAGAAGCCCTGTGGTGGACTAGACAGGAGAACTAAGGAGATGAAAGTGTCCTGGAACTGGATGGATGGTGGTAACTTCACTTGGACCACACCCCCAGGTTTAGCTGGACACACTCTGTGCGGCGTGCCATCTACATCCAAGTTGAGATTTAATGCAGAATATGGGTCTGGAGCTCAAAGCAGATGAGTGGGCTAGAAGTACACAGTGAGGAGCCAGAAGTGTTCAGATGGCATTTGAAACCTTGGGAGGGGACAAGCAGAGAACTGGGTCCACAAACTAAGCTTGGGAACATTCAACATTCAGTGCAAGTTGGAAAGATTCATGTTACTTTCAATGGAAATGAAATTGCCCAGAGTTGGTGCATTTCTGAAAGTCCCGAATATCTAGAAGTCAAGGGTTGAGCTGTACCTCTGCCTCACCCTCAGAATAATGTCTTGCTCATAGTAGGAAGTTAAAATATTTGATTAAAAAAAATCTAGATACATGGTGTCAATGATCTTATTTGCAAAGCAGAAGTAGAGACACACGTATAAAACAAATGTATGGACACCAAGGCTGTGAGTCAGGGGTGGGATGATTTGGAAGATCAAGACTGACATATATACACTATTGATACTATGTAAAAAGGAGATAACTAATGAGAACCTACTGTATAGCTCATCAAATGCCACTTACTGCTCTGTGGTGATCTAAATGCGAAGGGAATCCAAAAAAGGGGATACATGTATATGTATGGCTGATTCACTTTGCTGTGCAGTAGAAATTAACACATTGTAAAGCAAGTATACTCCAGTAAAAAGTAATTAAAAAAACAACAACAAATTTCTCTCCTAAAGAAAAAGGAGTCACTAATCAATGGCACATGTGATCAATTACTTAGTAACAAAACACTTAATTTAAAAACAGAGTCAATGCTTACTAATTAGAGGTACATTCCCTTTTGGGCATAGAGATTGTAAATCTGTCAATACTGCCCTTGTGTACACACACTTGTGTATTTGCTCACTCACAGATGCCACATGTCCCCCACTTCACCCTGATTCCCCGCCCCCACCCCCACAATGCTTTCCTACCATTTAGGCAAAACACATGGGGAAAACCTATTTTTCATCCTAATATTTTAACATGTTAGGGTGTTAACATGTATTTTCCAATCAAAGCTAAATGGGCTTTTAAAAAAAATATCATGCTAGGATTTTCCATCATCCTATCAGCATAAGCAGTCATGAGCTGACACTGAGGACTCTTTTATAGGTACCATTTACCTTCCCTCTCTTGCTTAAGTTAGGCTTAAAAAATGTTTGGAAAGGAGTTCATTGTTCTAACACATTGTTTAGGTTTTCTAATCAGCTCACTTCTAGCAGTGAGCACAGTGACCCATCTGATACACTTTTAAGTGCTCCAGAAGACATCTGAACTCACTCTCCCTGTGGCTGACTTCAATTAGCTGCCTTTCTTCATAAAGAAGAGCTATCATATTGTGACAACAAAATATCAGTTCAGTTCAGCCACTGAGTCGTGTCCCATTCTTTGCGACCCCATGGACTACAGCACGACAGGCTTCCCTGTCCATCACCAACTCCTGGAGCCTACTCAAACTTATGTCTATGGCTTTGGTGATGCTATGCAACCATCTCATCCTCTGTCATCCCCTTCTCCTCCTGCCTTCAATCTTTCCCAGCCTCAGGGTCTTTTCCAATGAGTCGGTTCTTTGCATCAGGTAGCCAAAGTACTGGAGTTTCAGCTTCAGCATCAGTCCTTCCAAAGAATATTCAGGGTTGATTTAACTGACTGGTGGATCTCCTTGCAGTCCAAGGGATTCTCAAGAGTCTTCTCCAACACCACAGTTCAAAAGCATCAATCCTTCAGTGCTCAGCTTTCTTTACAGTCCAACTCTCACATCCATACATGACTACTGGAAAAATCACAGCTTTGACTAGATGGACCTTTGTTGGTAATGTCTCTGCTTTTTAATATGCTGTCTAGGTAGGTCATAGTTTTTCTTTCAAGGAGTAAGTGTCTTTTAATTTCATGGCTGTAATCACCATCTGCAGTGATTTTGGAGCCCAAGAAAATAGTCTGTCTCTGTTTCCATTGTTTCCCCATCTATTTGTCATGAAGTGTTGGGACTGGATGTCATGATCTTAATTTTCTGAATGTTGAGTTTTAAGCCAACTTTTTCACTCTCCTCTTTCACTTTCATCAAGAGGTCCTTTAATTCTTCCTCGCTTTCTGCCGTAAGGGTGGTGTCATCTGCGTATCGAGGTTATTGATATTTCTCCCAGCAATCTTGATTCCAGCTTGTGCTTCATCCAGCCTGGCATTTCACATGATGTACTCGGCATGTAAGTTAGATAAGCAGGGTGACAATATACAGCCTTGATGTACTCCTTTCCCGATTTGGAACCAGTCTGTTGTTCATGTCCAGTTCTAACTGTTGCTTCTTGACCTGCACACAGATTTCTCAGGAGGCAGGTCAGGTGGTCTGATATTCCCATTTCTTAAAGAATTTTCCAGTTTTTTGTGATCCACACAATCAAAGGCTTTGGCATAGTCAATAAAAGCAGAAGTAGATGTTTTTCTGGAACTCTCTTGCTTTTGTGATGATCCAACAGATGTTGCCAATTTGATCTCTGGTTCCTCTGCCTTTTCTAAGTCTAGCTTGAATATCTGCAAGTCCACAGTTCACCGACTGTTGAAGTCTGGCTTGGAGAATTTTAAGCATTACTTTCCTAGTATGGGATATGAGTGCAATTGTGCGGTAGTTTGAACATTCTTTGGCATTACCTTTCTTTGGGACTGGAATGAAAACTGATCTTTTCCAGTTCTGTGGTCACTGATGAGTTTTCCAGATTTGCTGGCATATTGAGTGCAGCACTTTCACAGCATCATCTTTTAGGATTTGAAATGGCTCAACTGGAATTCCATCACTTCTACTAGCTTTGTGTGTAGTGATGCATCCTAAGGCCCATTTGATTTCACATTGCAGGATGTTGGCTCTAGGTGAGTGATCACACCATTGTAGTTATCTGGGTCATGAAGACTTTTCTTGCATAGGTTTTCTGTGTATTCTTGCCACTTCTTCTTAATATCGTCTGCTTCTTTTAGGTCCATACCATTTTTGTCCTTTAGTGTGCTCATATTTGCATGAAATGTTCCCTTGGTATCTCTAATTTTCTTGAAGAGATCTCTAGTCTTTCCCATTCTATTGTTTTCCTCTATTTCTTTGCATTGATTGCTGAGGAAGGCTTTCTTATCTCTCCTTGCTATTCTTTGGAACTCTGCATTCAAATGGGTATATCTTGCCTTTTCTCCTTTGCCTTTACCTTCTCTTCTTTTCTCAGCTATTTGTAAGGCCTCATCAGATAACCATTTTGCCTTTTTGCATTTCTTTTTCTTGGCGATGGTATTGATCACTGTCTCCTGTACAATGTCATGAACCTCCATCCATAGTTCTTAAGGCACTCTGTCTATCAGATCTAATGCCTTGAATCTATCTGTCACTTCCACTGTATCATCATAAGGGATTTGATTTAGGTCATATCTGAATGGTCTAGTGGTTTTCCCTACTTTCTTCAATTTAAGTCTGAATTTGGCAATAAGGAGTTCATGATCAGAGCTACAGTCAGCTCCAGGTCTTGTTTTTGCTGACTGTATAGAGCTTCTACATCTATACATACAAATATAATATATACATATACATGCAAAGTATGCTACATTGTAATTTTAGGATGAGAGTCTTTCCTGATTCTTATTCTGCTGGGATATGACATCATCACTTCCTCAGTTCTGAAATATTCTTGAGTACTAGCATCACAGCAGAGAACAAAGACTTTGCAGAAGTGCTGGCAGCGTACCATGAAGAGCAAGAGTAATGAGGAAAGTCTCCTACTTATGGCGAGGGGATCCACACAGAGAATCTGGGGGAGAGAAATCAATCGATGCATTTAACATCTGAGCCACTTAAGTTACAGCTAATTAGCTCAAAAGACAAAGTAACGCAAAAATAACAATGTTAGATCACACACATCCTGAAAGGAGAAACTGTCTCCATCTCTGCATCTCTCCAGCACCCAGAACTGGTTGGACTGGACTGTACAGGTGATACACAGTAAAGATCTGTTACATTAACAGACTAACAACCAGAGGGTACTTACAGTCTACAATATGCTTTTCACTTATTACCTATTGTCAGTCTTCTAGCTCCTTGTAAATTGGCTACTGTGACCTGATTTTTAGGAAACTAAGGCTCAGAAAGGTTAAGAACTCACCCCAAATCACATGGTATATAAAACCAGGATTGAATTCCATACATGTTTGTCTCCACATCTATTCTTTTTCCACCCCATACTTACTGATACAATAAATGTTTACTAAAGCCGACTGTCCTCTTGGTGCTGTGCTTAGAGACAGGTTACAAGGATGGGCGTGCATATCCTCCAAGGAGCTGGCACTCTGGGGAGGGGAAGCAGGTGTGTAAACAGTATACTCTAAGTGTTAGAGCTGGGGAAGGAACTGGTGCTTCTGAGGCTGCATGCACCGGAGGGCCTGGATAATGCTGCTTGACTAGGACACTTGAAAATTTTTCATGCAATCCTGAAAGGCATCACTTGCTTCAAACACACACTCAGTTCCTCCCTGAGAGGAGAATTGTCTGCAGAAGCAGAAATATGCGGGCACGCATTGTCACTTCTAGGTTGTTTATGTTAAATAATGATAAATGGTTTTGCTGGACCTGTCCAGTGGTTTCAGCAACGGTATTAAGAAGAAACCTGGAGGTGGTCCAAGGCCACATGATGGTGGGGGCTCAGGAGGCCAGGGTGCCAAGGCCAGATAAAACGATGAGAACATTTCAGAGGATGGATTTAAGCGTCACCTTTCCCCACTGGGAAAGCCATATGTTTCCTCAAGGACTGTTATTTGTGGCCAAACTGAGATGCTTTGTTCCCTTTTAAATGGGCCATTCTCTTCAAATCTTTTCTTATAACATGTCCATGTCAAACTCCAGGAGGAATTTAAATGGTGCTGTTTAAAACACCTCCCAGATGGTGGTTCCCTTTGTGGCTGCTAATTTTGCACTAATAAATGAGATGGCAGATATAAAAGTTCCACTATCATTTGGTATTTATTATTATTGTCACAGCAAAATATTTCCTAGAATATAATGTAAATATAAAGATGATAAATTCATGAATATTTTTCTAGGCATGGAGACTTTGAAAAAATATATATGCATTTTTGCCTTATTATAAAAAAGACTGGCAAGAAATGAACAGCAGAATTTGTCTCCAGTCCCATCACTTATTCAAATCAATGTTCCCATTTAACACTGTTACCTTTCAGTCCCTGCATATGACTGGGAACATCATGTATGGATAAAAATTACATCACGTATGAATACTTCACACTGGGAGCTGATTATCCCTTAATTAAACAGTCACCTCACTCTTAGAGAGAGCTAAAGAGACACAACCATGAGGACAGAAATGCAATAAATAACAAATTTGGCAGATACATGCAGATTATGACCTTATGGTGAATGTTTTCATGTTGGCACATGATAATTTGAAGTGCTAGCAGCAAAAGTGTCCATTTCCCTTTAATTTTATTAGCGGAAACAGGTGAAAAATATTTGAAACTCTTTCTTGGAATTTAGTGTGTGTATATTTTACGGTAGTTATGCTTTTATAGATTCTGAAGGTTGATAAGACCAGAAGGAAACTCTGGATAAATACAGCCCATATGGGATTTCAAAACCCCATTATACTTATTAATTGCATTTCAACTTTAAAGTTCAGAGCAAAAGTTACTTTCTACTAGTTAATATATTGCAGTGACATTTATTTCTCACACTGCTCCTTTTATAAAACTAATTCTCAATGTTACTTGTGTTTCCACTCAGAAATACACTTGAACTTTGTACTATTTTGATCTTTATAACTTACTTTCCAAATTAAATTAACCCACTCTTTGCTCATATCTTAAAACAGCCTTTGGCTAAAAGTAATATAATTTTGATCATAATAAGTCAACATTGATCTCTTGGCCTACGGACATAGCTAAGGATGAAGCAACCAAATGAGCTTTCATTTTATCTCCATTTTTTTTTTCTCCCTCTCCCTTCATCCTAACAAGTAGGGATCTGGTTTAAAGACAGCCAGAAAAAGAGAAAGGATGATTCAAAGTTTTCTGACAGGACAGTTTTCATTTTTTAATATCCAGCTATGTAAGAGTTGACTGCATTTAACTGCCACATACCCAAGCAACAAAAGTACTGAAAGAGCAAATAGCTCTTCTGTATATTCCAAATTCTTTAGCTTGGCACTCAGGGATTTAATTCAAACATAACTTTCCAGGCTTCTTTCCCATTCCAAGTTTGTACTGAAAACCAACCAGTCAACATCCTGGACCTCCCCATATCCACAGCTTTGGTTATGCTACTCAAAGCCCTGTTTGTTCAGCTTTTAAGGGTAAGAACTCTACTTATTTAAAATAGATACTGGTTAAGTGTCTCCTTCCTAATAAACCCAATCAATCTTTCATTCCCATCATTAATTAATTTTCACCTGCTCATAATGAGTCTGGCACTTAATAAGGCTTGGGAACTTGCAGTCTAGTGAAAAGGAAAATCTCAAGTCAGCTGCAGGATGAAGAATGGTTTTAACATGTTCCCTGCCTTATTACAAAGAGCAGTTGAGGAAGAAGAGGAATGGCTCCACGGAGGGAGGAGGGCAGTGTGAGTCAGGCTGTGTTAGGTGTGTGGAGCCCTGAATCCAGAGCAACACCAGGGTCAGGTCCCAGGAACAGAGAGGTCAGTCTTCCTGCATCATTTCTTTCCTAATAGGCATCCTCCCTCAGGCTCATGCATTTCCTCTGAAATCACATGGCACCCTGTCCTTGGCATTCCTCTGCTAGGAATGTCTCCCAAACACCTCACTCCATTTTTCTGAAAACAAATCTGCCTTTTCCCCCACCTGTTCTCAACTTCCTAGTACAAATAAAGACCTCTGACCTGGTGGAAATAAAGACATTCCTCTCAAGAGGACACTATGCACTTTTGTATTTTATTTGCTATCAGATGCAATTCACACCCACATTCACACTATAAATAAACATAGGAATGTTTTATACCCCAGTAAGTAATATTAAAGACAACTGCATACAGACTGCCTGCAGAACTCCCCCTCCCTGCTCTGAGCCAGGTACAGTGGTCACTATTCCAAAGGACTGAATGTGGCTTTAAGGCTGTAACAAACTCGGTTTTCCTTCGTAGGAATATCAGTAGCACACCAGAGTCTGTGTAGAAAGCACCAACCCTTCGAGCTGCTAATGTATAGAAGATATATAATGCATGTTTGTGAATTCTGCGACTTTGATAGAATTCCTTATTGTTATCACATTTAAAATATGATGATATGATTAGCTGACTCTATAGTTTTGCTCATCTTACTCTTTTGAAATGTATACTTCCTTAAGGTAACTATTTACAATGGACAAATGGTATAATTGAACAGACTCAATCCTCAACCCAAGTTGTCATTTAATTTAAGGGAATAACCAAACATAACCCAACTTTTATTATAAGACAATGTGTTAAGACTGAATTGTGTCCCCCTTACCCCCAAAATTCCTATGCTGAAGTCCTAACCCTCAGGGTGGGCTAGGGCTTTTAGGAGACAGGGCAATTAAGGTTAAATATGGTCATGAGGGTGGGGGCCTAATCCAATAGGATTGGTGGCCTTGTAAGATCTGCTCTCATGCAGTGAGGAAAGTCCACCTGAGGACAACTGAGAAGGGCACCACCTACAAGCCAGGAAGAGGACTTTCTCCAGGACTGAATCAGCCAGCATCCTGAACTTGGGCTTCCCAGCCTCCAGAACTGTGAGAAGTACGTTTCTGATGTTTAAGCTACCCAGTCTATGGTATTTTGTTAGGGTACCGAGTGGACTGATAATCATACATCAGAATGAGCAGACAGCCATAAAATACTAAGGAATTAATTTTAACGTCATTAAGAAAAATAAAACTACCAATTACAACTATCACTATCAACTACCATATATTCTCTGATTCAAGAATCCATACATATAGCACTCTGACTTATCCTACCAAATATATCCACAGAAGGGTTACAACATCAGATTCTGATTAGAAAGGTCATTTTTCATGCCTGAATTAGTGGCTCAGTTTCCCCCCTCCTCTGCACTGCCCCCCTCTCATTTCCCTTTCTCTTTTCTTCTTCCTTCTTTCCTTTTTTCTTCCTCCTTCCCTCTCTCCCTCCCTCCCTTTCTTCCTGTCTTTCTAACAAACTATCTGTTAAGAAGTATTTGGTATTTAGCCACTTAAATGTCTTGGGAGCTTTATTTTATTCTCCCATGTGTTTAGTAGAGTGGAATCTTACATTATGATCACTCCCTGGTCCAGACTGCTGTTCCCTGGAAAGAACAGCATGCCAGGAATCCTCACTCAGTGTTTTCAGGTAGACTCAAGCAGTATGGCTGTGGGGTCTGGGAAAGGTGGATGAAATAGAACATCCAGGAACTACCTAGCAAGCTGGTTGCGATCTCCTCCCTGCTTTCAAAGAACATACATCTAAGGGTTGCTGATTATTTACTTGACAACACAAAAGGACAGGAATCCAAGTAAATGAACAAAAGCTGAAGCCAGTGATCAGATGCACAATTACTTCTAACAGCTTCTTCTTCCTTCTTCCCTAAGGAACCTGGCAGGACTTCCAGGCAAATAAATAAACATCCTGTGAAGTTATTTATTTAGCCCTAGATGTGACTGATTCCCTTAGAATTAGATGCCTGACTGATGTGTGGGTTGCTATACACATAAACATTGCTGGATTTTTTTTTTTTTTATGAGGTAAGTAATGGTAGCTATTGTTATTTTTGTTATATGAAAGGTCTCTTGAATAATTCTACAATGAAGTCAGAGTTTTGAAATTTGGCATGTTAGTCACTCAGTTGTGTCCAACTCTTTGCAACCACATGAACTGTAGTCCACCTGAATTCCACTGTCCGTGGAGTTCCTCAGGCAAGAATGCTGGAGTGGGTTGCCATGCCCTTCTCCAGGGGATCTTCCCAACCCAGGGATCGAACCCAGGTCTCCTGCATTGCAGACAGATTCTTTACCACCTGAGCCACCAGGGAAGCCCTACCTAAAAATTCTAGCAATACCAATAGTAATTTCTAACTTTATCCTAATATCTTACTTCTATCATTCAGTTCCTAACCTTCTAATGCACATTAAGAATGACTTCTTTAAATTTAATAATTAGCTTAATATTTAATAGTTAACAGTCCTCAGAGAGGGCTATTTCAAAAGTTAGTATTAATACACATATGGCCAATTAATTAATGACAAATGAGCCAAGAATATACAAAGGGGAAAAGATAGTCTCTTCAATAAATGGTGCTGGAAAAACAAAGAGAACAATGTGCAAAAGAATGAAACTGGAAAACTACCTTATACCACATAGAAAAATTCATTTAAAGTGGATCAAAGATTTGAACGTAAGGCCTGAAACCATAAAGCCTGTAGAAGAAAACATAAGTGGTAAGCTCTTTGACATCAGTCTTGGTGATGATTTTTTTGGATCTGACTCCAAAAACAGAGGCAACAAAAGCAAAAATAAACAAGTGGGTCTATATTAGATTAAAAATCTGCAGAGCAAACAGAACCAGCAAAGTGAAAAGGCAACCTACTGAACAGGAGGAAATATTTGCAAATCCAAAATACATAAAGAATACATATAACTCCACAGCAAAAACAAATATTAATAAACAATCAAATTTAAAAATGGGCAGAGGATTTGAATAGACTTTTTTTTCCAAAGAAGATACACAGATGGCCAATAGGTATATGAAAAGATGTTCTACACCATTAATCATCAGGGAAATGCAAACCAAAACAATAAGGAAATATCTTATGCCCTTTAGAATGGCTATTATTAAAAAAAAAAAAAAAAGAGAGAGAAATAACAAATGTTGGCAAAGATGTGGAAAAGGGAACCCTGTGTACCATTGGTAGAAATGTAGTACGGGAAATAGTAGGCAGGTTCCTGAAAAAAATTAACAACAGAACTACCATACAATTCAGAAATTTTGCTTCTGGGTATCTAACTAAAAGAAAGAAAAACACTAAATCAAAAAGATATAGCTCCCCCACATTCATCACATCACTATTTACAATAGCCAAGACCTGAAAGCAATCTGAGTGTGGGAAAATAAAGAAAATGTGGTGTATATATATAATGGAATAGTATTCAGCCATTAAAAGGAAGTCTTGTCATTTTTGACAATATAAATTGAATGTGAGAGCATTTTAAATGCCCTCTGCAAGTAAAATTAGTCAGACAAAGACAAATACATAATCTCACTTATATGTGGAATCTAAAAATAAAATATTAAAAAATGTAAATACAAAACCATAGATACAGAGAACAGATCGGTGGTTGCCAGAGGTGGGGGGGTGGGGGTGGGGTTGCAGAGCACAAAATGGGTGAAAGTGGTCAAAATGTACAAACTTCCAGTTATAAAATAAGTAATTCATGGGGATGTAACATTCAGCATGGTGACTATAACTAATAATATTGTACTGTATATTTGAAAGTTGCTAAAGATAGTAGATCTTAAAAATTCTTATCAGAAGAAAAAAATTTAACTCTGTATGTGATTCATGTTAAGTACAGTTATTGCGGTGAACATTTCATGGTGTATAGAAATAATGAATTATTATGTGGTATATCTGAAACTAATACGTTATATGAAAATGATATCTCAATGTTTAAAAGTTAGTATTTCAATATTAAAGTGAGTTTAAAACTTTCCAACATTCATTACTAAGAAAAGTATCACTTTACTAATTATAAAAGAAATGTTAGTTCCAAAATTTAGTCTTTGCTTCATAATAAAACAACCAACTGAACACAAAGGCAGAAGAAGATGGTGAGATATATGAGCAAGAAAAGGCATGATTTTAATAAGAAATAGCTTCTTTTGAAGGTTGCTAAACTTTGTTGCAGTGAGCATTCTATTGCAGTAGAGCTTCTCCACTGTGGGGTGAGGGGCTTGGTGGTGGTGGCGAGATAAACCACTTGAAAAGCTGCTAACTTACTAAAAGCATCTATTGTGTGTGGGAATATTAGTTCCTCCTCCCTCCTAGGAGAAAAGGGAAAAAGGGAAAAAAGACCAACTGATGAAAAATGGAGTAATAAGACTAAATGAATGGGGAAAAAAAATTCACATTGTATACTTGTAAGTTGTATAGATATGCACATATATGTGAAACACCTAGAATTTTTTATAATTTATTGAAAATTCTACATGATTAAACATAGATCAATAGTAAGAGTGTCATGTACCAAAGTTTTGATTAATTCAAAATCTGTGATTCTGAAATCCATAGAAAAGAGCACATTATAATCCCATTTGTTCAATAAAAGTTTACGTCTCCTTCATATACATTGGTCTTCCCTGCTGGCTCAGACAGTAAAGAATGTGCCTGCAATGCAAGAGACCTGAGTTCGATCCCTGCCTGGATCAGGAGGATCCCCTGGAGAAGCGAATGGCTACCCACTCCAGTATTCTTGGAGTGGTATCCTGGAGAATCATCATGGACAGAGGAGCCTGGCAGGCTGCAGTCCATGGGGTCACAAAGCGTCGGATATGACAGAGTGACTAAGCACAGCACCACACTCATATATATGGATACAGAGAGCTCTCTACAGAAACTGTCTAGAAGAACATACTCTAAACTATGAAGATGCTCCTTCTTAGTTATTTAGTTATTTTAAAACTTAATAATCACCATGAATCCACCATGCAAAATAAAAGCTATAATCTGTCTGTAAAAAAGCTATAATCTTGACAATGCTTATATCCATCCCACCCCTGCATCCCTGACCTGATGGACTCACCCTCCCCAACCTCATATTCATTTAACCTTTCTCCCCATGCATGTGAGCAAGAGCTTGTTCTGGCTATAACCTGTGCAATATCATAGCCTCTGAACACAGGTGGCTATTGAGCATTAAAAATCCAACTAAGAAATGGGGTTTTTCATTTTAACTAGTTTAAATTTAAAAACTCTAATTAATGTAAATTATGTTTCTGATCAATACAACTTCATTGTTTTGGTGTGATAACATTTCCCTTTAACCACTGCATTGCCTAGATACTACTTTGAAGTTCATCAGATGCAGCTCTCTTTCTCTAGTTTTACACATAAACACATGGCAATCTAGTTGGCATCTATACATTGATTCAGGATAAATGATCTTTTCTATGCACCCATGTGATATTGTAATGTGTTTGATGCAGACAGCACAGGTTATAAGATTCTCTTTGTATGTTGTAATTGGTAATTAATAATCTTACTACTTGAATTGTAATAAAATATTTTTAGTTAAAAATAAGTATGGATACATTTTAAAATGTAAAAAGGAGGCATACCACTGATGCAGAATCAAAAGGAGATGCAGAAACTAGCACCAGAGTCAGAACAGTGAAGAAAAAAGGAGCCTGACTCAAAGTATGTTGGAAATTTCATGAGGAACAGCAATTGCAATTTGTTGGAGCAGAGCAAAAGGAAAAAAGCTGTTTGAAAAACGGATAATATTAAGAGACATTTTTAGCAAAGACATAGCGAATTTGGTAATTTGCTTCTCAACAGTCAAAAAGAACTAATAACATAAGTAACCTGTAATCAAAATTCAACATCCAACAAAACATTTTGAAGTGATTTTAAACAGAATCTGAGCTCATAAATTTGTCCAGCTATAAACAACTTGGATTCTAGCACAAAAAAAGAAAACAGGTTTTTTTTTAAATAGCTATGTTGTTATATTCAGTTTTTAGAATATTATGAAAAAATACTAAAAAGGCAGTTCATCAAAAGTGAGACATTTTTCAATCAAGCCATTAAACAATTGCCCAAAGAATGTTAAGATCTTTTTAACAGTATCTAAGATCGATTGGTTCAAATTTGGAAAAACACAACTACTTTTCTTTAGCTTTAGATGAGTAGTGCAACATCAAAAGTGAAAAGTGTTAGTCAGTCATGTCTGACTATTTGTGACCCCACAGACTGTAATATGCCAGGCTCCTCTGTCCATAGACTTCTCCAGGAAAGAATACTGGAGTGGTAGCCATTCACTTCTCCAGGGGATCTTCCTGACCCAGGGATCAAACCCAGGTTTCCTGCACTGCAGGCAGACTCTACCATCTGAGTCTCAAGGGAAGCCCACAACATCAAAGACACTGCCAAGTTCATACTTGGAGTCTGCTTTGTCTCAGAAGACTTCCAAATTTAAGAAGAAATGTTATCAATTTATAGCCTGAAAAACTGAATTGCTATTTAAATATTTTAAAATGTTTTATATTTGTTGAAGAATAACTTCAGCTAGAGTTGAAAAAATTAAATCCTATCCTGGTAGATGGTACGTCAGCCACACTAAGAATTTTTAAAAATTTGGTTTTAATATACTTTTAAAACAGGAGATATATTTCATTGCTTCATTCTACTGTATGACACACATGTTCAGTTTTCTGAAGCAGACTCCTGAAAAGTGTCAAGAATGCCATTGTTAAATCATTCCATAAATATTTGTAAATGCCACAGATCAATGCCAAACAATGGAACTCTTAAAAGAAATAGAGCACATTTAAAGATCTGTGTTCTTCGCCAATACTTGTTAAGTCGTAGAAGAAAAATACAAAGACTTATTGTATTGTTAAGTCCAATTCAAGATTTCATTAAAACAAAAAATGCTTTCCAAATATTCAATAATTAAAGACAAAAAATGGCAGAGAAATTTATATTTTCTCATTAATATATCAGACTACATGTAAATGAGATTAATTTGAAGCTCCTAAAAAAAAAAAAAAAAAAAGGAAATGCTGATTTGTAACCTAGGTAAAGAGGCACAAAATTTTGTGTTGAAATTGAAACTTTTCAGAGTACAATAAAAATAATTTTACACATTTTTCTAACATAAATCAATTTTAAGAGAAATTTGAAGAATGATTTATTGGATAAATTTATATTTCTTATAAATTTATGTAATACACTTTTGAATTTAATGTTAACAATATGATTTTTTTTAGTATCAGCAAATTTATTTAACTTAGACAGTTTTGAAACTGATATGCTATTGCTTCCAAGTCATATCAGATCTAAAAAAGAAGAACCAGGAACTTCCCTGGTGGTCCAGTGGCTAAGACTCCCCGCTCCTAATGCAGGGGGCCCAGGTTCAATCCCTGGTCAGGGAACTAGATCCCACATGCCACAACTAAGACCTGGTGCAGCCAAATAAATGAACAAAAAGTAAATATATAAAAAAAGAACAAGAACCAGTTGTGTCAATGTACACAAATGTATTAAAGGAAAATAATTTTTGGTACTTGATTCATTTATTGAGACTTTTAAGAATTATTTGGGTATGTGATTCTACTTTTTCAATCACAAATTTTATGAAATCTAATAGAGATCAAATATTTATAATAAAATTTTTGCATCCAAATTGAGATATACTCTAAGTGTAAAATACATAGTGGACTGATAAAATTTAGCACAAAAATATAAATTATCTCATTAATAATGTGCTATATTGATTACATTTAAAAATGACAACATCCTGGGTATGTTCACTCAAATATAAGCTATATTAAAATTAATTTCACCTGTTTAAATATGACCACCAGAAAATTTTAAATTACAGCTATGGCTCAAATGTCATTTCTAGTATATATCTGGCACTAGCATATATCCAGAAACGGAATTGTTGAGTTATAAAATATTTTATGGTTCAACATTGGAAAATAATGCCAAATTGTTTCCCAAAGCCACTGGACATCAGCATCAAGATTACCAGAGAACATGTTAAAACACAGTCCCCAGGCCCCTGGGATGTACCGAACAGAAACTCTGGAGGTGTGGGCCAGCTGCCTGTGTTTTAACATGCCCTCCAAGTGACACAAATTCACCTTGAGAAACTCTGCCTAGCATAACTTAGAAGAGACTTATAATATATCTTATACTTAGAAGAAATGTGCCATTTTGAAAAGGGAAGTCCTGTCTTTGTTAAGTTATGGTCATAGTATTGAATGTTTCCATCATTTACAAATCTTGGGTACTTAGGCTTCTATAGCCCCCTGGGAGTGAGAGCTGTGCCTCTGGTAAAAGAGACTGAAAGCTACCTTTGACAACCTAGTCACCCCAATGCAGAAGAAAGGGCTCAGGCTTCAAAGCCAGACTTTAAACCTGAATGCCAACATCAGGACTTAGAAGCAGTGAACTCTTAGAAGGTCTTTTACCTCCTGGAGCTTTGGTTTTCTCCACTATAAAACGGGAATTATAGCACATACCCCAAAGTATGGTTGTGAGGATTAACAAGGCTCACACAAAGTGCTAGACACAGAGAAAGGACTCCATAAATAATAGCCTTGTAAAACTAAAGCTCTGAGCAGTAGCACATGGCCAGTGAATAAGGTCATTATCCTAGGCTTCTTTGGAAATGATCCTTTGTGAAGTACATTGTCTAATAAAGCAACTATATTTTCCATGCCTGGAAAACAAAATGGAAGCAACTGTGACCCCAATTTGAGCAGATCTCAGAGAGAGCCTTAAGACTATGTTTTAGGGATTCAGTATTATAATCTAACTCTATCTTGGCCAACAGGTTAGCCAATAGCCACTTGTTGTATAAACTGAGACTGCTATTTCTGATCAAGGTGGAGTAATGCAGCCCAGAACTACCCTTCTGCCTAAAACAGCTAAAAAATAGACAAGATTTATGAAACTGGCACTCAAGGCACTGGACACGGGCAGTAAAGAATAATGATCCCTGAAGAATGGGAAACAAGCATGGCAGCCCTGGCCACTTACTGCCTGAAGAGAGATTATAGGCTCTGCCCGGGTGCAGAGCTCCAGAAAGGAGAGAGCTACAGAGAGAACTCTGGAGATGTGTAGAAGTTTCCCTTCAAGTGCTCAACGGAGTACTGATTATCACATACACATGAGGAAATAGGCTGGGGAAAAAATCATGAAAAAGAATTAGAGACAAAAATCTTTAGAGATCACACAGAGTTGGGAAGAGTGCTTGTTTCTATCTTCCAGAGAGGAATACCTCATCATTCAGGAGTATTGTTTAGAGTAGAAATGTGGCTCTTACCTCAATAAAAGGGGGAAAATACCCTTAGATATAAAGACAGCTCTAGTCCTGACTAACAATAGTTATTAATAAAATAAGGCTTAAAAGGATCAATTGCTTGTTTCCGACTAATTTAAGCACATCCCAGGACAAAGATCTGGAAAATTTACGGGAATACAAAATTATCCAACATTCAACAAGGCAAAATTCAAAACACCTAACTTTCAATAAAGAATTACCAAGCATGCAGAGAAGCAGAAAAATATGACCCATAGTGAAAAGAAAAACCAATCAACTGAAACTGACTGAGAAGTGATAGAATTAGTAGACAAGGACATTGAAACAATTTTATGACTACATTTCATATGTTCAGAAGCTAGAGGGAAGGATATGTAAAGTGAAGACATGAAAGATTTAAAAAGACCAAGCTGAACTTCTAGAGATGAAAACTTGTTTGAAATGAAAAATGCACTGGGTAGGATTAACAAGAGATTATACATTTCAGAAGAAAAGATTAGTGAACTTGAAGGAAAAGCAATAGAAACTATCCAAAAATGAAACACAGAAAAAAGACTGGAAAAAAATCAACAGGGTATCAGTGAATTGTGGGGCAATATCAAGTGATCAAATAAACCTATAACTGGAGTCCCCAAAGGAGAAGTGGAGGGGACCAAAGAAAGTTTAAAAAAGAACAGTTGAAAAACTTCCCCAGCAATCCCACTGCTGGGCATACACACCGAGGAAACCAGAATTGAAAGAGACATGTGTACCCCAATGTTCATTGCAACACTGTTTACAATAGCCAGGACATGGAAGCAACCTAGATGTCCATCAGCAGATGAATGGATAAGGAAGCTATGGTACATATACACAATGTAATATTACTCAGCTATTAAAAAGAATGCATTTGAATCAGTTCTAATGAGGTGTATGAAACTGGAGCCTATTATACAGAGCGAAGTAAGTCAGAAAGCAAAACACCAATACTGTATATTAACGCATATATATATGGAATTTAGGAAGATGGTAATTATGACCCTATATGTGAGATAGCAAAAGAGACACAGATATAAAGAACAGACTGTTGGACTCTGTGGGAGAAGCCGAGGGTGGGATGATTTGAGAGAATAGCATTGAAACATGTATATTATCCTATGTGAAATAGATTGCCAGACCAGGTTCGATGCATAAGGCACGGTGTTCAAGGCTGGTGCACTGGGATAACCCTGAGAGATGGGATGGGGAGGGAGGTGGGAGGGAGGGTCAGGATGGGGAATACATATACACCCATGGCTGATTCATGTGAATGTATGGCAAAACCACCACAATATTGTAAAGTAATTAGCCTCCAATTAAAATAAAAAGAAAAAAAAATTAAAAAAAAAAAGAAATTTCCAAACTTGATGAAAACTAAGCCCATAGATTCCCCCTCCCTAAAACAAACTGTAAACACAAGAAAGACGAATAAAACTACACCGAGTCTCATAATCAAATTGCTCAAAAATCAATCACACAGAAAATTTTAAAAGCAGGCTGAAAAGAAAGACAAGTAAAAAAGTAAAAATGTTTTTCTTAAGATTGGGAACAAAATTAGGATGTCTAATCTCACCACTATTATTCAACTTTTTACTGGAGGTCTTATTCAGCGCAATAAAGAAAAAGAAATGAAAGGTATCCACAGTGGGAAAGAAAAAGTAAAACTGTCTTTATTCACAAGACATAGCTGTCTATGTTAAATATCTGATAGAATCTATGAAAAAGCCATTAGAAGTAATAAGTGAGTTTAGCAAGGTTGTAGGATACAAGATCGATAAGAAAAAACCTACCATATTTCTTTATACTAGCAATAAACAATTAGAAATTTAAATTTTAAAAGCATTATCAACAATGGGGCTTCTCTGGTGACTCAGTGTTAAAGAATCTGCTGTGAATGCAGGAGATGCAAGTTCAATCCCTGGGTGTGTACCAGGGAAGATCTCATAGAGAAGGATGGCAACCTCCTCCAGTATTCTTGCCTGGGAAATCCCATGGACAAGGAGCCTGGTGGGCCACAGTCCATGGGATCACAGAAGAGTCAGATATGACTTAGCAACTAAACAACAACAACCATTAATAACAGTATAAAAATATGAAATATGGAGGGTTATATCTGACAAAATATGTGCAAGACCTGCACACTGAAAACTATGAAATATTGCTGAAAGAAATTAAAGAGGACCTAAGTAATGGATCAGCTCAGCTGGCAGAGTGGAGGACTGCAGTGGTGATTAAGCTTCCGTCATCCTTAGATCGCTGGTTCGATTCCGCCGGAAAAGAAATGCAAAAAGGCAAAATGGTTGTCTGAGGAGGCCTTACAAATAGCTGTGAAAAGAAGAGAAGTGAAAAGCAAAGGAGAAAAGGAAAGATATTCCCATTTGAATGCAGAGTTCCAAAGAATAGCAAGGAGAGATAAGAAAGCCTTCCTCAGTGATCAATGCAAAGAAATAGAGGAAAACAACAGAATGGGAAAGACTAGAGATCTCTTCAAGAAAATTAGAGATACCAAGGGAACATTTCATGCTAAGATGGGTTTGATAAAGGACAGAAATGGTATGGACCTAACAGAAGCAGAAGATATTAAGAAGAGGTGGCAAGAATACACAGGAAGAACTGTACAAAAAAGATCTTCATGACTCAGATAATCACAATGGTGTGATCACTCACCTAGAACCAGATATCCTGGAATGTGAAGTCAAGTGGGCCTTAGAAAGCATCACTATGAACAAAGCTAGTGGATGTGATGGAATTCCAGTTAAGCTATTTCAAATCCTCAAAGATGATGCTATGAAAGTGCTGCACTCAATATTCCAGCAAATTTGGAAAACTCAGCAGTGGCCACAGGACTGGAAAAGGTCAGTTTTCATCCCAATCCCTAAGAAAGGCAATCCCAAAGAATGCTCAAACTACCACACAATTGTACTCATCTCCCACGCTAGTAAAGTAATGCTTAAAATTCTCCAAGCCAGGCTTCAGCAATACGTGAACCGTGAACTTCAAGATGTTCAAGCTGGTTTTAGAAAAGGAAAAGGAACCAGAGATCAAATTGTCAACGTCTGCTGGATCATAGAAAAAGCAAGAGAGTTCCAGAGAAACATCTATTTCTGCTTTATTGACTACACCAAAGCCTTCGACTGTGTGGATCACAATAAACTGTGGAAAATTCTGAAAGAGATGGGAATACCAGACCGCCTGACCTGCCTCTTGAGAAACTTTTATGCAGGTCAGGAAGCAACAGTTAGAACTGGACATGGAACAACAGACTATTTCCAAATAGGAAAAGGAGTACATCAAGGCTGTATGTTGTCACCCTGCATATTTAACTTATATGCAGAGTACACCATGAGAAACACTGGGATGGAAGAAGCACAAACTGGAATCAAGATTGCCAGGAGAAATATTAATAACCTCAGATATGCAGATGGCATCACCCTTATGGCAGAAAGTGAAGAAGAACTAAAGAGCCTCTTGATGAAAGTGAAAGAGGAGAGTGAAAAAGTTGGCTTAAAGCTCAACATTCAGAAAACTAAGATCATGGCATCTGGTCCCATCACCTCATGGGAAATAAATGGGGAGACAGTGGAAACAGTGTCAGACTTTATTTTCTTGGGCTCCAAAATCACTGCAGATGGTGATTGCAGCCATGAAATTAAAAGACGCTTACTTCTTAGAAGGAAAGTTATGACCGACCTAGATAGCATATTAAAGAGCAGAGACATTACTTTGCCAACAAAGGTCCGTCTGGTCAAGGCTATGGTTTTTCCAGGGGTCATGTATGGATGTGAGAGTTGGACTCTGAAGAAAGCTGAGCACCGAAGAATTGATGCTTTTGAACTGTGGTGTTGGAGAAGACTCTTGAGAGTCCCTTGGACTGCAAGGAGATCCAACCAGTCCATCCTAAAGGAGATCAGTCCTGGGTGTTCATTGGAAGGATTGATGCTGAAGCTGAAACTCCAGTACTTTGGCCACCTCATGAGAAGAGTTGACTCATTGGAAAAGACCCTGATGCTGGGAGGGATTGGGGGCAGGAGGAGAAGGGGACCACAGAAGATGAGATGGCTGGATGGCATCGCCGACTCGATGGGCATGAGTTTGAGTAAAGTCAGGGAGTTGGTGATGGATAGGGAGGCCTGGCGTGCTGCGATTCATGGGGTCGCAAAGAGTCAGACACGACTGAGCAGCTGAACTGAACTGAACTGAAGTAATGGATCGAAATGCTGTGTTAATGAGTTGGAAGACACAATACTGTTAAGATGTTGATTCTCCTTAAATTGATCTATAATTCTATGCAATGCCAGTCAAATGACCAGCAGGCATTTTTTTGGTAGAAATTTACAAGCTGATTTATATGGAAAAGCAAAGGACCTAAGAGTGCTGGATAATACTACCTGATTTCAAGATTTATCATAAAGGTATCCAAACAGTGCTGTATTGGCATAAATATATACAAAATATCAACGGAATACAATAGAGACCAGAACTAGATCTATAGATATACGATCAGTTATTTTTTCAACAAAGTTGCAGAGATAGTTCAATAAATGGTGCTGGAACAATTGGATATCCAAAGGCAAAAAAACCAACCACCGAAACCACTATCAACAGTAAGACTTTAATCCTTATTCCACACCATATACAAAAATTAACTCAAAAATTATAGTCCCAAATCTAAGAAAAGATAAGAGAAAATCTTTGTGACCTTGAGCGAGGCAAATATTCCTTAGATAAGTGACACTAAAAGCACTATCCATAAAATAAAAAATTTATAAACTGGATTTCATCAAAATTTAAAAATTCTGCACTTTGAAAGGCACTGTAGAGAGAATGAAAAAACAAATTACATACAACAAGAAAGTATTTTCAAATCATGTATATAACAAAGGACTTGTATCCTGAATATGTAAAAGTTCTACACAATAACATATTAAAAAAACCAGCCCAATAAAGAGATGGGCAAAAGATCTGAACAATACTTAAGAAGATCTATAGATAAAACAAGCACATAAAAAAAAACTCAACATCCTCGGTCATTACAGAAATGAAAATTAAAACCATACCTAATAACCAAGGAGAGAGCTGTAAAACATTGATAAAGGAAATTGAAAACGATTCAAAGTAATGGAAAGATATACCATGCTCTTGGATTAGAAGAATAAATGTTGTTAAAATGGTCGTACTATACAAAGCAACCTTCAGATTAAAAAACAAAGCAAAACACACCTAATGGAATGAAGAAGACTGATCACACCAAATTCCTGAGGACACAGAACTGGAGTGCTCACACACCGCTGGTGGGAATGTAAAATGGCACAACTAGTTAGGAAAATAGTTTGGCAATTTCTTACAGAGCTTAGCATACACCTACCACATGGCCCAGTTACTTCACTCCTAGATACTCATCCAAGAAAAATGTACATGTTCACACACACACACCTGTACACAAGTGACCAAGGCAGTTTAGTTGTAATCCCTAATAAATAGGAACAACCTAAATGCCTATGAACAACTGGGTGGACAAACAATGAACAAAGTATTGTATATCCACACAATAAAACATTACTTAGTAATAAAAATCAATGAACTATTGATACATATTATAACACAAATGAATCCTAAATTAATTATTCTGGAAGAAAGAAACCAGACCCCTTCCCTTCCCCTAAAAAAGTACATTCTGAATAATTCCATTTATATAAAAATCTAGGAAAAATAAACTAATCTTCAGTGAGAGCCTACCAGTGTTGCCTGGGGAATATGAGGGCAGAGAAGGGCAGGAAGGAGAGATTATAAAGGTTTATGAGGAACCTGTGGGGATGATGGATATGTTTGTTATCTTAATTTTGGTAATGGTTTCATGGGTGTATACAAATGTCAGAGCTTATCAGATTTTATACTTAAACACATGCAGTTTATTATATGGCAATCATATTTCAATGAAGCTGTTAACTTTTAAAATTGATTTAAATTGAATAAAATTAAAAGTTCAGTTCATCAGTTACATTAGTCACATTTCAAGTTTTTAATTGCCACATGCAGCTCATGGCTACCATGGTGGATAGTACCTGTGTAGGACATTTTCATCGCTGCTCAGGGTACTATTGGAAGCAGTTGGTCTAACTGACACATTAAAAAAAGCATCTGTTTCTTTCATTCCTCCTCCATCTAACCTCTCCAAGCTTCAAACATGGGAACAAGCATGGAAGCATGGCATTGACATATAAATTATAGGAGAATTTTTTAAAGCAGATTTTATTAAGTTTAATGTAACTTTAATATAAAAGGCACCTTCTATTCATAAACATATATAGCATACTATTTTTTCATTTAGTTATCACAGCTTCTACAGATTACATTAGCTTCTTGCAAAGCTCAAGTTGAAGGAGATTTTGAGCTAAAATGACAGGGGAAAAATGAAACAGACAACACTGTCTTGGAGCATACTTCTTCCTTGTAAGCAATGTAGTTAGAGCCAAAATATAACTCCTAGAATAAACATTTTTTTCATATACTTACAGATATTTTATGTCTGAAATACGTAACATGTTTCAGAATACACTACATAATGCAACTAACTTTTCCTATTTAAAAGTATCAAGCATATAACTCATAATAAATATAATCAGAAGTTTCAACTGTAAGAACAGAGGAAAAAAGAGACTTTGGTATATGCAGAAATGTTTCACATTCAAGGAACAGTTCATAAAGTGAGGACAGAGAAACTGTTAAACTTAGTATTCTTACTGACAGTTTTTTCCTTCCCTTCCTATAGCTTTCATTTTTGAGATGGGTGGTTTTATTGAAAAAAGATTCAATCTCTCTTTTCTGTTCCCCCTCACACACACACCCCGCACCCCTCCCCACACCCTCCCCACTATGGACTTGGGAGGCAGAGTCTCTGTTTGCTCTGTGTTTTTGTTCACTATACAGAATTCAGGGCTGGAATCTGCAACCTTCCCTGTTTTAAAGCCTGATACACTAACCCTTTATGCACTTTGATGTCTGAGTCATCTCTTAGAAATGGAATACAGAAAAAGGCAATTGGGGCTGGGGGCAGAGGGGAAGCTGATCACCAGTGTAGACCAATCAACCAAGACAACCCCCAACAGTGTATTGTAGTAGATAAGCAAGAAGTATAAAAATAGAACCCAAGTCCCTCTGTTGTTTGCAGAAGCAGAACTCACAAGCCAGTTTCACTTACTTTTTTACACCGACAGAGCCATTTTCCTTGTTTTCCATGTCAACAGATAGCATGGGGAGGCTGCAGGGTTCCTTTACTTCAGCAACTAATCAATAAGGGAGAAAAGCTCATGTTTAATTCTTTGAAAGTGAGAGAAGAATATATATTCTGAATCGGAAACATAATGGTCCCTTTTACAGCCTCACACCAATTCACGTATATGTTTGCTTAAATCTCCAGTCCCCTCAGCGATTGGAGAGATGTGATTAAACCTAAAGAATTGGAGGAGACAGACTGGGGTGCTTTCATCTGTGCTGGCACTCCCTGCCTCGACAATAAGCATTTGCAAATGAAATTGAATCCTTGTTCAAAACAAGTGCTGTGTGAACTGGCACAGCTTCTCCCAGTGCCAAGCTCTCACTTAAGACACTGAAACTCATAAATGAGTCAAAGTCGACAAAAACAATCCCCCTTTTCCTCCCCTTTCCACCTCGGGCTGTGATTTCTTTTTTTCTTACTATATTTTTGTGTGTGTGTGTGTGTTTCTGTCCACTCCCACTTCTCCTCTATTTTTTCACTGCGATGCAAAAGATCACTTAAAGCTTTTGTCAGCAAGTATTCCCCTACCTCATATATTCTCAATGAAAATCTTAAAAACCTGTCTGTGAGATGGCCATGCTCTGGTAAAGCTGGAAGCTCACGAAAATGTCAGATAGCTCTTAACACAGAAAGGTGCTGCTGGTGTGTGTGTGTGTGTATGTGTGCGTGTGTGTGTGTGTGTGTAACAGAGGGTAGGCAGCTCATTAGATTTATGTAAAAATCATCAAAACATTCAAGGAGATATAGTAGCATCCATCACTTCGTCTTTTTGTTTAGTAGGAAGAACACAGAAAAAATAAAGTCCCTCTACAATTAATATGCAATTAGCAAGATGAAAAAAGCTACGAACAAAACTGCTGGAAAAAAAAAAAAAAACTAGTTCTGAAACGTGCTTGTTCTTCTACAGCTGAAGCCATAAATTAAATACATTTCCTCTCAAATCACTTTATACTTCGGCACTTCTTCCCTAGGGATTACTCTGACATGACAAGTGCATCATTTAGTATATTCACAAGATTTTATCACTGTTACAGAAGTAGATGATTAACAAATAATACTGTAAGTGTGGGATAATCTTCACTGCTGATATACACACACACATACGCGCGCGCGCACACACACACACACACAAACTTCCAGTCACTACACCACTTAGATCATTCATAGAGAAATCCAACATTTAATATACCTCTAGATATTAACATACATTCACACACCGTTACAGAGTAGACAGAAGATAGTGCTGCTTGCTCCATGCCAAAAGAATGATTTCACTTCAGTTGGAAACTGTTACACATTCACCATTTTCTAAGCATCTCAGAAACAAAACAAAACAAAACACTCACAATGATACTCTGCAACACCACACTACATTGTCTTATTATTATTATTTTCTTTTCTTGTGGAAGAGTAAAAAGAAAACCTACCTAGAAGCAACTAAAACATATCATTTTTTATAGGCTTATCAAGAACAGCCAAAGAAACCCCAATGTTTTCTTTCACAAAGTAGGCTGGCAAAGGAATTCAATAAGGAGGTACAATTTGACACAGTGAAATAAAACCAGGCTGGCTCTCAGCCAACATGACGTTAGGAATCACACACAAGCTGCACCAACTGCCTTCTGGTTCATGGCTGACTTTTTAAAGCTACAGTGTGCCTGTTCACTTTTGCTAACTACCTTCAGCACAATTAGTGCAAGTGAATGAACCACGCGTCCCCAAGCTGCAGAATTCTCCCTGCACCTGTCTTGATCAAAGGAAAACAAACTGTATCAAGAGGCTATTATTTTCTCCCTCCCCTTCCTTGCTTCTGCATCATATGTCTTTGCTGTTCTGAGCAGGAATGCCATGTATCAAACTATTTGTTTTTTCTTCCCTCTGGGAGAAAAGAATAAGAGAAAGTCCAGTGCTTATGGGCTATATTCAGTGAACACCCAGAAGCTGCAGTCCTGTGTTACTCTTTTGCTGACAAAGTTCCCAGGGCTGGCTTTCAAGCTCTTTGTGAGAATAAGGAAAGCACTGCCCAGCAGAAAATCCTTTTACTTCATTATGCAGGAAGTAACATATTTCAGAGAGGATGCAAAGGAGATGACCAGATCGCCTGAGAACGCCCACATTCTTTAATTTTGGCATTCATCCTACCAGATGAAGTCAGCCAAAAACTCAAAATAAAACAAACTTTATTCTACAAAACAAAAACAATTAGTCTGGGAGGTTTCATTTTACCAGATCTCCCCAGTTGCGTAAAAAGCATAATTCAACAAATTCAACATTTCTTTTCTATGAGCACCTGCTACTATATTAATTACATATGAAAAAGAAGATTTGTGCCAACCCTCAAATTCATTGTATCTTCCACCATCCTAAGTCCCAGTTCGGGAAAGGGGAAGGTAGAATAAAGGCCAGGCATGATCTTTTGATTAAGTTACCCTGATCAATCTCACAGTTCTCTTGCTTGACTGGGAACTACTGCTCAAGGGAAACATTCCCATTCCACAAACATACTGTATATAACTAGAAACATAAATGATTGTCATTGAAATAAACAATCAATATTTGCACACTTTTAGGTCAAGATGTCAACAAAACCTCTCAAGGTAGGGCAGAAGGATCCTAGAAAAAGTCATCTCCTGCTGTAATACTGTATAGACTGGGCAGAATTGAGGAGAAAGCTACTGGTCTCTCTTTTCTTTAGCAATTTTTAAGGGTACTAGAAAATCAGCAACTATGATCTAAATTTGCAATCTGAATTTCAAAGTCAATTTTCTTCCCCTTACTTATTGCAGGAATGGTATTAGAAATTTTCAACTTCTTGAAAGATCATCACTGAGAAAAATTTCAAATGCTCTCTCTGCCCATCTTTGCCATTGCCCCCTTGAAAGAGCAAATGATAATAACTTAGGGAAGACTTCTAAATATTCTTTTATTTTTGAGTACTATTTTTTGAGCACAGCTCAAACAAGTGGTTATTTTCTTGGTTTGTTTTATCACCAATGATCAAAATGATGAACTCTTCTGTAGACAGAGGACTCTTTCACCAACAGATTCCATAATGCTTTTGAACTTGATCTGAAGTGTCTAAACTGTTTTCCAACTAAATGCAAATGGAAGGGGTCTGGGCTGTGAGTCCTGGGGGCAAGGGATAGAGAAGAGAGTACCCTGACAGCACTGTCATGGCACTGCTTAGATCAATATTAGGTTCAGCCCACCACTCTTGAAAGAAGAGAGGCAAAGCAAGTGTAGTTATACTGACTCTCAGACACCCTCACAGGAGAAAGGATTCTGTTTCTCCAAGAATTTCTTCCTATGTATAGAAGAGGGCATCCCTTACTGTCTTGCCTGTTGTGATCAAAATTTGCCTGTTAGACAAGGGTGTGGGTTTCAGAAGGTCAAAATCTGCCTGTTAGACAAGGGTGTGGGTTTCAGAAGGTGTTGTGAAAAATCAATCCTATTTTATAAAAAAATGAGCCACATATCCTGACTACAGGAGGTTTCATTCATCAGCTAATTTCTAATTTTGGAGTAAACTGACATTTGTGGGTATAAGCATCTATACTAGTACTCAACCACTTCCTCCTCACTCCCTCCAACAAAGTGCTATTAACCCTCTTCTCTGCTAATAAAAATTAAGCGTATTTGTGTGTAGTGTGGTTCCTGGTGTGTGTGTAGGGCATAGCATAAATGCAGTATGTGTGATGAGTGTATGCTGTGTAATATGTGTGGGTGTTGTACCTGTGGTATATGTGTGTGTGTGTGTGCGTAGTGTGGTATTCGTGTGTTTGCACAATGTGCAGTATGCATTGTGTTTGTGTCTGTAAGAGAAGTGAGAGACAGAGATACAAACCAACAAGACCCTCTGATCCAGGCTATCATGGGATGTGCTAAAGTTAACTTCAGAGGTCCTCGAGCTGAGATTCTGGAGCAGTACTTTCGGGGACACTTGGAAACGGGCTCAGATAGGAAAGGAGATGGGTCAGGAAGGATGGGAAACTGGTGCCTCAATAGGCTTCTTTTATTATCTCTCATCCCCCAGTGAGCAAGCACCCTCCCGGGGGAACCAGCCGCCCTGCCTTGCCTCCAGGTATCCGCCCGCAGGCGTCTCCAGACCGAATCTCCGAGCGCAGACCTGGGTACACAGCGCTGCAGAAGTCGTCTCAAGAAGTCGCCAAAGGGCAGGGCCGAGCCCAGCAGGGCCCTAGAGGGTCTCTAGGGAAAACTGAGGAGGGCCTGGAGAGGGGGCGGTGGGGGCAGAACGTGGGGCAGGAGAGGGGATGCCAGAGAGACTCTTTCATCAGCGGTCACGTCCGATAGCCAAACGACTCGCTTGTGGCACTGGTGACAGAGGGGAAAGTTTCTGGCTAAGATTTTCAAGAAGAAATCGTTTGTCTTTGGGACCGGGGGCTCCCCCGGGGAACTCATCTTTGGAAGGGGAGCAGGGAGGTGTGGCGCTCGGTAAGCGCCCAGCCGAGCCTGGCCGTCTCCCGGTCCCCTCCTGCTAGCTCCGCCCTGTAACCCCCGGGGAGCCGCAGCGCTCCGCGGGGCCGGGCACGCTTCTGCCCCCACTTCCACTCCGGGTGACAGATAACACACTCGGGGGTACAACAGGCTTGCAGGAGCGCCGGACACACAGCAGAGACGAGGGAGGGCAGGGCAGTTTTTCTCGTGGCTTTCTTCGTTTCCTTCCATCCTGGACAGGGGGGGGTAGGACGAGCGCGTTCCCAGTGCCCTCGTAGCACGAGCGATCACTTACCTCCCCGCATGGCCAGCGCCGGGAGGCTTTCCCCGGTGCAGAGCTCGCCGGCCGCCACGCGCCCAGCCCCAGCGCACCCGGCCGGGCGCGCGGGGCACGCCGGGACTTGTAGTCTCCGCCCTCGGGGCGAGGGTCCGAGGGCTGGGTCGGCGAGGAAGCCGAGAGGCCCGGGAGGCAGGGATTGGGGCCGGGGCGCTAAGAAGGGAAAGGGAGGTCATTTGCAAGAACTTAAAACTTCCTGGGAGCTGGAGGTGTGAAACACTCCGAGAGAGGCTTTTAAACAGGGAGTTTTCAGGCTAATAGCTTTTTCTTCCTGTCTTATTCGCACGTGGCAACTCTGATGAAGTTTTGAGCTGGGTTTTGGCAGTTATGACAAGCAGAGATTTCCTCGGGCCAAGTCCATATTAGAGCCTTACTCCTTTCACCCAAACACACAAGTGGCATCCTCTGCTTGGAACACCTATTGTGTGGCTCACTCAGCTGAAGCCCTGGGCATGCAAAGGGAGAGTGAATAATTGCCCATTCCGTTTGAACAGCACTTTACAGTTTACAAAGCACTTTTTACTGACTTAGTTCATTTTACTAGAACTAGAAAGCAACACAGATACTCGGAGGAAAACTAAAAAATGCAAGGAGTTTTTTGTATTCGCACTTCCGGAGGTTGGGGGTCCCAGCACCTTTCGTCCTCCCCCTCCCACCCTTCGCCCTCACCCGCGCCGCCCCCCCCCCCAGACCCCCCAACACAATTCTTTTTTTCCTCCACCCCTTTTCTTAGCAGCTGGGAAGAGAGCGTGAGGAGGGCTGTGTCGGATGTGGTGGGCGCAGTGAAACAGGGGAGCCTGCTGTGAAGGACTTCCTTGAAAGAGCTGATAATAAATCTTTACTAAATATGGAAATAAGTGAAACCAAAAGAAGAACCTATGGACTGGAAGAATGGAGGGGGAAGGAAAAGGCAGACAGCACAGATGCAAAGACTGAAGGAGGTAGCGATTAGGCTAGAGACCATATGAGAAAGTTGTATCCAAAAAATTAAAATGAAAAGAAATAAAAAGCAAAATCAGGGATTTTTTTAGAAGCCAGATAGACCTAGAATCTTGCTGTTGTCACTTTGGGGCTAGTTCTGTGACCTCAGGTGAGTTGTTTAACCTCTCCAAGCCTCTTTTTCATCTTTAAATTTTAAATAATAACAATTCCTACTATGAATAATGAATCATTCCTATCTTGTCATGTGGCTGTGCAGATTAAAAGAAGTGAGAAGCATTTAGTATAATGCCTGGCATATAATGAACACTCAATTAAACAGTATAATTAAATGCTTATGATATGCCAGGTGCTATGTGTCTGTGTGGGTGCTTAGTTGCTCGGTCGTGTCCAACTCCTTCTGTCCCCATGGACTGTAGCCGGTCAGTCTCCTCTGTCCATGGGACTTTCCAGGCAAGAATACTGGAGTGGATTGCCATTTCCTACTCCAGGGAATCTTCCTGACCCACATCTCCTGCATTGCAGGCTAATTCTTTACCACTGAGCTGCCAGGGAAGTTCCTAAAGCTAAGTATAAATAATATTATTGATAGATTAATTAATTAAATTAATTATTAATAGTTAATTATTAATATTGTTTGGAGAAAATCCTTTTGTGTTTGTATCAAAAGATTAATTGGTGTAGAAATACTAGTTAGGAGGCTGTGACAATATTCTAAGTTATAGGTGATGAGGGTTTGAACTAGTGATAAAAAAGGAAGCAAATATGAGACACCTCAGGGGGCAAATGGACAGAATGGCACCATCAACTGGACTCAGGAATGAGGAGTAGGAGACAAAGATGGTTGTCCTTTCTAGATTAAGTGGATGATGTCATTCACATAAATAGGTACAACTGATGGAATAACAGGTTTTGGAAGAAGATGACTGATTTTGGACACGTATAACTGGAGGCTTTCTGTGTCTCAATGACAAAGTGGCAGCTGGATGCGTGACTTTGGACATCATGTGTAGAAACAGAACTCTGAGACTTAGTTGAAGATCATGTGGAGAGGAAAAGGGCAGCAGAGGGGCGTAGGGGGAGGGGAGGAGTGAGACTGTGACAGCAGGCAGGGACTGGGGGAAGGGAAGGGAAAGATGCAGGAAAGAGAAGTGAGGAGGAGCTTGTCAAAGGCCACTGGACTTGCAGATCAAGATCTCTTGGGACGAAAGTACCTCCAGGATTTGGTTTGGAAATTCAGCAGAGTGATTTTGCTTGTTCCAGTGATTGTAGGTAGGGACCTACTGGATTGTAGTTGTTTGGGAAAATGACACTGGATATCTTGCAATGCCCAGGATAGTCCTGCCCAGCAAAGAACTGTCCCACATCCTGTGAGAATTGACTGTCCCACTGTTCATTCGTGTAGATGAAAAACCTGTTTATATTTATGTGAGTCTAGAATCTATTTTATATATAAACATAAACTGTTTTTCACATAGTGAAATGACAGTGCCATTCCTGGAGTTAGAATCAGCAATACAGTTCATTTTGTGCTATCCATTTCATGGTGATTCTACAGATGCATGCAAGCATCTGACTGCTTCATGGGTTCTTTTAGTTTAGGGATACCTGAGCAGTTCCATATTGAATCACACGTTTACCTTTTCCTTTCAGTATCTGAACTTTAAAAAAACTACTTGTGTAGGTAGCTTATGACTTTCCCTTCACAATGTTAAATGATATTAACCCATATTTCTTGTTAAAGGGGGCATTAGGTTTGACAAGGCTGTGAACCATTTTTTCAGTTAACAGATATCTTTCGAGTGACTGCTATGTACTAGGCATCATTCTATTAATAGATACTTGAGATACATCAATAAGTAAAACATAAAAAGTTTACTGCCTTATGGAGCTTACATTCTAATGTGTGTGGGGGAGAGACAGACAATAATTGATAAATATAAACTAAATAAGTAAATCCTATATATTAGAAAGGGGAAGGCAATGGCAACCTACTCCAGTACTCTTGCCTGGGAAATCCCATGGACGGAGGAGCGTGGTAGGCTACAGTCCATGGGGTCGAGAAGAGTGGGACACAACTGAGCGACTTCACTTTCACTTTTCACTTTCATGCACTGGAGAAGGAAATGGCAATCCACTCCAGTGTTCTTGCCCGGAGAGTCCCAGGGACAGGAGCCTGGTGGGCTGCAGTCTATGGGGTCGCACACAGTCAGACATGACTGACGTGACTTAGCAGCATATATTAGAAAGTGACAAATGTTATTAAAAAATAAGCAGGATAAAGGAGCTTGGGGCTTCCCAGGTGGCTCTAGTGGTAAAGAACCCACCTGCCAATGCAGGAGACATAAGAGACTTGGGTTTGATCCCTGGGTCTGGAAGATCCCCGGGAGGAGGACATGGTAACCCACTCCAGTATTCTTGCCCAGAGAATCCCATGGACAGAGGAGCCCCGTGGACTACAGTCCATAGAGTCACAGAGTCAGACATGACTGAAGTGACCTAGCATGCACACACACAAAGGAGATTGAGAATACAGGAGAGAATGTGGGTTGAAATGTTAAGTATAGTAAATTTTATTGAGAAGGTGACTTTCAAAGGAAGAATGGGCATTGGTAAAAGAGTGGCCTTGTGGATTTTTGAGGGAAAAACATTTCAGGGAGAGAGAACAGTTAGGCATAAAGATAGGAATACCTGACCACCTTACCTGCCTCCTGCAAAACCTGTATACAGGTCAAGAAGCAACAGCTAGAACTGGACATGGAACAACTGACTGGTTCAAAATTGGGAAGAGTACATCATGCTGTATACTGTCACCCTGCTTGCTTAATTTTTATGTAGAGTACATCATGAGAAATGCAGGGCTGGATGAAGCACAAGCTGGAATCAAGATTGCTGGGAGAGCTATCAATAACTTCAGATATGCAGATGATACCAGTCTTATGGCAGAAAGAAAAGAGGAACTAAAGAGCCTCTTGATGAAGGTGGAAGAGAAGAGTGAAAAAAACTGGTTTAAAAAACTAAAAATGTTTAGAAAACATTCAAAAAACTAAGATCATGGCATCTGGTCCTATTACTTCATGCAAATAAATGGAGAAACAATGGAAACAGTGACAGACTTTATTTTCTTGGCCTCCAAAATAACTGTAGATGGTGACTGCAACCATGAAATTAAAAGACACTTGCTCCTTGGAAGAAAAACTATGACAAACCTAGACAGCATGTTAAAAAGCAGAGACATTACTTTGCCAACAAAGGTCCATCTAGTCAAACCTATGGTTTTTCCAGTAGTCATGTATTGGTGTGAGAGTTGGATCATAAAGAAAGCTGAGCACTGAATAACTGATAGTTTTGAACTGTGGTGCTGGAGAAGGCTCTTGAGAGTCCATTGGACTGCAAGGAGCTCAAACCAGTCAATCCTAAAGGAATCAGTCCTAAATATTCATTGGAAGGACTGATGCTGAAGCTGAAACTCCAATACTTTGGCCACTTGATGCGAAGAGCCAACTCGTTTGAAAAGACCGTGATGCTGGGAAAGATTGAAGGCAGGAGGAGAAGGGGCAACGACAGAGGATGAGATGATTGGATGGCATCACTGACTCAATGGACATGAGTTTGAGCAAACTCCAGGAGATTGTGAGGGATAGGGAGGCCTGGCGATCTGTAGTCCATGGGGTTGCAAAGAGTCAGATACCACTGAGTGACTGAACAACAACAGGGTGAGTATGTGTCTGGAGTTTTCAAGACATAGCAAGGATGCCAGTGTGGCTGGGTTAGAGAGAGTTGAGGGTGAGAAGCAGGAACTGAGGATGACCACTGAGTTGGAACAGGGGATGTAGGGCAGAGGACTTTACAAGCCCTTTGCCTTTCATGCTGAATGAAATGGGGAGCTACTGTAGACTTTTGCGTGGAACAATAATATGGTCAGGCATAGTTTTAAAGGATTACTCTGGCTTCTCTCGCTAGGATAAATCACAGAACAATGGTGGATAGGCAGAAGCTATTGCAGTAATGGAGGCAAGAAATAATAGTGGCTTGAACCAGAGTGGTAGCAATGAAAAATGATGTGAGCGAGGACTCATGAATTCCAGGACACTGTAGAAGAGTTTCAGGGATAGGGGAAGCTGGAAGATGGAGACAGATTAGGGGATGTTTGGAGCCTTGTCGTAATGAGACTTCAGGTGGGAACTGGGAGTCTGCTCTACGCTTAGGGACAGGAGACAGCTGTGTTTATAGAGTGAAGTGAAGAAGCTGCTAGAACCAGAAGCATGGAAATTCAGAACAGAGGGGATAATCAATAGACTAACATTCCGCAGAAGATGGAACTAAGAGTTGTTTATTCTTGGAAGGAAGCTGGGACATTTCTTCCCCTAAGAAAGGAAAGAAAAGACAGTGGAATTATTCAGGAAGATTCTAAAGAAAGAAATGTTAAAATTTTTATTCTTTATGAAAACAAACTATGTGGTAAAAATTAAAAGAATCAGAAATTAATAATAGAAAGTAAAAATTCCCAATAAATCCATTCCTAGAATAATTTATATTAAATGTTTGGTATGTTTTCTACATTTTTTTCTTCTAAGCATATGATTTCTCTTTTTTTGAAGGTGACCTTTTCCCCTCTGCCTGGATTACTGTAGGATTTTTTCTTCAATCCTTGAAGTTTTAGAAGAAAGCTTTTATTAAATTTTCTTGGAATGTGGTGAGCCCTTTTAAAGTGTAATTTCAAGATCTTCTTTATTTCAGAAAATTCTATTATGTAAATTTTTACAGTTCCATTTATTCATTCACATCTTCAAAGACAAGAGTCATTCATATGTCAGTTCTCCATTGTCTCTTGTCCACATCTTTCATCTTGTTGGTGATTACTTTCTTTCTAAATCATATTCTGCTAAATTCTGTGTGATTTTTTTTTTTCATTAACTTATCCTCCAAGTTCAATTTTCTTCAGTTTAAGTTTACTTCTTGGTTTTTTAGTGTGATTTTCAGTGATGCGTCTGATGCTATTTTGGAGGGCTTTTAAAAAAAAATCTTTGAATGAGGTCAGTGAGATCTAAATTATTGCTGAAAAATAAAGTGAGTCATTGTCTTGCCCCCTCTCCCTATTTACCTGTGAATCATCCACTTAAAAAGCAAACTGGAATATAGAATGCTGATGGCTTATAATCTTTGATTAGCCATTCAGTGATGAATCAGCTGAACAGCAAGTAAATCTACTGTGGATGACAAAGAAAGAGAGGCAGAGAGAGATAAAGGGGAATTTACTTTTTTTTTCTACCTATTACCTACGTTTTTAAACAAAGTATTCAAGTGACTTGTAATAATACAAAAAGTAATTTTAAAAATTATTTAACATCCAAATGTAAATAAAACATCAACACCAGAGAAGAAACAAAAATACAGTTAGGTAGATGCAGCATCCTACAAAGTTATTAAAAATTAAGTTATGACCAAATCTTTAAGTTTCCTGGCAACCAAAGGAAGAAAAAAATCATCCACATAATTAAATATATGATTCCCATTGACTCAAAAAGAAAACCAATAAGTCAGTGAGATGGAAATATTTTGTCACACTGAGCTCTGAAAAAAAAAAATCAAATGGGGCAGTGTTCCTAATGACTTTGATTAGTAAATACAACCGTGTCAGTCTTTAAGACATTTCTTATAGCATTGCTTAATGAAAACTGAAAACCTCGCATCTAAAATAGTCCAGGGAAAACAAATCCCAGCGGCTGTAAGACAACATAATCCAAGCTTGTTGAAAGATACTCCTCTTTGGAGGAATAAATGATCTTCCTGGACTGAACTGTGTCCTTGTGAAAGGTATGTTGAAGTCCTAATCCCCAGCATCATAGAATGTGACTTATTTGGGAATAATCTCAGGCATAATTAGGTAAGATGAAGTTATCCTGGAGTAGGAGGAGGGCCCTACTCCTGTAAGACTGGTGTTCTCACAAGAAGTAAGACACAGAGAAAGGCCTTCCTGAGTGGCTTATTGGTAGAGAATCTGTCTGTCAATGCAGGAGACTTGGGCTTGATCTCTCGGTCAGAAAGATCTCCTGGAGGAGGTCATGGCAACCTGCTCCAGTATTCTTCTCTGGAGAATCCCATGACAGAGGAGCCTGGTGGGCTACAGTCCAAAGGATGGCAAAGAGTCAGACATGACTGAGCGACTGAGCACCCAAAGCAAGACATAGAGAAGGAGAGACTGTGTGAAGAACACAGAGACACAGAGGGAAAGGGCGTGCTGAAGATGGGAGTTGTGCTGCCTCAAGCCAAGGGCCATCTAGGGCTACAAGAAGCTGGGAGGGGCAAGGCAGGAAATTCCGCTAGACCCTCCAAAGAGAACTTGACTCTGTCACAACTTGATGTCAGACTCCTGGCCTCCAGATTGTTTTCATAAAGTTTGTGGTCCTTTATTATGACAGTCTTAAGAAACTAATACAGATAAAACTGTATTTCTTTCAACAATATTTTATTTATTTAATTTATCTTATTGAAGTATAATTGATTTACGTTGTGTTAATTTTTGCTGTACAGCAAAGTATTTGTTACACATGTACATAGATATTCTTTTTCCCATTCCTTTCCATTATGGTTTATTGTTGTTGTTGTTCAGTCTCTAAGTCATGTCTGACTCTTTGCAGCACGCCAGGCCTCCCTGTCCATCACCAACTCCCAGAGTTTTCCCAAGTTCATCAATCCAACCATCTCATCCTGTGTCCCGCTTTTCTCCTTTTACCAGCATCAGGGTCTTTTCCAATAAGTTGGCTATTCATATCAGGTGACCAAAGTATTGGAGCTTCATTTTCAACATCAGTCTTACCAATGAGTATTCAGGGTTGACTTCCCTTGGGATTGACTGGTTTGATATTCTTGCTGTCCACGGGACTCTCAAGAGTCTTCTCCAGCACCACAATTTAAAAGCATTAATTCTTCAGCGCTCAGCCTTCTTTAGGGCCCAACTCTCACATCCATTCATGACTACTGGAAAGACAATTGCTTTGACTATACAGACATTTTTCAGCAAAGTGATGCCTTTGCTTTTTAATAATGCAGTCTAGGTTTGTCATAGCCTTCCTTCCAAGAAGCAAGTATCTTCTAATTTCATGGCTGCAATCACCATCTGCAGTGATTTTGGAGCCCAAGAAGAGAAAATTCGTTATTTCTTCCACTTTTTCCCTTTCTATTTGCCATGAAGTGATGGGACCAGATGCCATGATCTTAGGTTTTTGAATGTTGAGTTTTAAGTCAGCTTTTTCACTCTCCTCTTTCACTTTCATCAAGAGGCTCTTTAGTTCCTCTTCACTTTCTGCCATTAGAGTGGTAACATCTGCATATCTGAGGTTGTTGATATTTTTCCCAACAATCTTGATTCCAGTTTGTAACTCATCTAGCCTGGCATTTCACGTGATATACTCTGCATTTAAGTTAAATAAGCAGGGTGACAATATACAGCCTTGTCGTACTCCTTTCCTAATTTTGAACCAGTCATTTGTTCCATGTAAGGTGCTAACTGTTGCTTATTGACCCGCATACGGGATCTCAGGAGACAGGTAAGATGATCTGATATTCCTATCTCTGTAATAATTTTTCATGGTTTTTTTGTGATCAACACAGTCAAAGGCTTTTTTTTTTTTTTTAATATTTTTCCTATTATTACTTTTTAATTTTTTTTTAAGTTCTTTATTACTCTTTTAATTTTCATTTTTATAACCTACTGAAGTGAAGTGAAGTCACTCAGTCGTGTCTGACTCTTTGCGACCCCACGGACTATAGCCTACCAGGCTCCTCCCTCCATGGGATTCTCCAGGCAAGAATACTGGAGTGGGTTGCCATTTCCTTCTCCACAGTCAAAGGCTTTAGTGTAGTCGATGAAACAGACATGAATATTTTTCTGGAATTCCCTTGCTTTTTCTATGATCCAACTGATGTTTACAATTTGATTGCAAACAGATCTGGTTCCTCTGTTTTTTCCTAAGCCTAGCTTGTATATCTGAAAATTCTCAATTCAAGTACTGCCGAAACCTAGCTTGAAGAATTTCGAACATAACCTTACTAGTATGGGAAGTAAGTGCAATTGCCCAGTAGTTTGAACATTCTTTAGCACTGCCCTTCTTTAGAATTGGGATGAAAACTGATCTTTTCCAGACCTGTGGCCACCTCTGGGTTTTCCAAGTTCCTGACATATTGAGTGCAGCATTTTAACACCATTATCTTTTAGTTTTTTAAACTGTTCAGCTGGAATTCTATCACTTCCCCACTAGCTTTACTGATAGTAATGCTTCCTGAGGCCCACTTGACTTTACTTCTAGGATGTCTGGCTCTAGGTGAGTGACCACACCATCGTGGTTATCCAGGTCATCAACACCTTTTTTGTACAGTTCTTCTATTCATTCTTGCTACATCTTCTCCTGCCTCTGTTAAGTCTTTACTGTTTCTGTCCTTTATCATGTCCATCCTTGCATGAAATGTTCCTTTGATATCTCCAGTTTTCTTGAAGAGATCTCTAGTCTTTCCCATTCTATTGTTTTTCTCTATTCTTTGCATTATTCATGGAAGAAGGCCTTCTTATCTCTCCTTGCTTTTCTCTGGATCTCTGCATTCATTGGGTATATCTTTCCCTTTGTCCTTTGCTTTTTTCTTCTCTTCTTTTTTCAGCTGTTTGTAGAGCCTCCTCAGACAACTGCTTTGCCTTCTTGCATTTCTTTTTCTTTGGGGTGGTTTGTTCACTGACTCTTGTACAATGTTACCTCTGTCCGTAGTTCTTCAGGCACTCTGTCTACCAGATCTAATCCCTTGAATCTATTCATCATCTCCACTGTATAATCATGAGGGATTTGATTTAGGTCATACCTGAATGGCCTACTGGTTTTCCCCACTTTCTTTACTTTTAGCCTGAATTTTGCTATAAGGAGCTGGTGATAGCTTATTATAGGATATTGAATATAGATCCATGTACTATGAAGTAGGATCTTATTTTTTATGCATCCTGTATATAATAGTTTGCATCTGCTAATCCCAAACTCCCAGTCTATTCTTCCCTCAACCACACTCCCACCCTTGACAACCACAGATCTGTTTTCTCTGTGAATCTGATTGTTTTGTGAAAGTGGAAGTGTTAGTTACTCAGTCGCTTCTGACTCTTTGCAACCCCATGGACTGCAGCCCAACAGGCTCCTCTGTCCATGGAATTCTCTAGGCAAGAATACTGGAGTGGGTTGCCATTTCCTTCTCCAGGGGATCTTCCCTATCCAGGGATTGAACCCTGGATCTCCCACATTGCCGGCAGACTCTTTACCAACTGAGCCATCAGGGAAGCTTGTTTGGTAGATAAGTTCAACAATAATTGTTTTGTAGATAGATTGTTTTGTAGATAAGTTCAACAATGGTTTATAAATGTTAATTCTCTCAATCAAGTTTTGGTATACGTTGTTGTGTGGCCAGACCACTCAGGATGGCTGTTCTCTTGCTCTTGTATATTCTGCTTGACAGGTTCCTACTTTACCTATGCCCTACTCACAAGACTGACCTTTCCTCTCAGTCATGGAGCCTAATCAGTAAATGCTTATACACTTGCTCCTGGCCCCAGATGGTAACTGTTCTAATCTTTAGATTAGAACTATCTCCACATTGATAGTTCATCAAAGTGCAGTGAAGGGTGTGTTCCTCTGCAGGTTTCCCTGGTAACCAGTGAGCCAGCCTATAATTGGTAACTTCTCTCCCCTGCCACTTCAGACATGTAAGATCCGCTATCCATGAAACCACTGATGTCTCTGTTGCTGACTCTAGGCTCTTTGTTTGGTCTTGAAGCTGGTCAAGTACAAGAATTGCAGGTCTGCAGGGTAAAGCCCAGCAGTTGGACAGTAGAAGGTTTGGTAAGGGACTAATATAGTTTTTACGTGCTGATACTGAGAATGGATCCATATACTTTAAATGAAAACCTCTTAAATATGTGTCAGCTAAATATTCCTTGTGAACATTGCCATACTTAAGATTTACATCTGTAATGCTGACCATCACACCTGCAGGAAATACCCAGTATGTACATGAAAACAAGTCCAGGAGCTTTTGTTTATAACAGTGTGGGATCTGTTTTGTCACATGAAATCAAAGATGATTGCTATGATTTAGTCTAGAAAGTTTACAAAAGAGGTGATACCTGTCTCTCACTGCAAGAATCGGACTGACACATGATTACAAGGCATAAATCAGCTTTTTAAAAATGCAGGTTAATTTTAGTACAGTTGATAAGCCAGGATTTATAACAATGAGTAGATAGCAGCTCTGCTATCTGTTGAAACTACCCGTAATCATTGAAACTCATCATTGGCATACAGTCTCACATTCTCTATAGTAGGAAGGACATATATACAGATTTTCCAAAAATTGTCTTCCTTCCTTCATTTCTTCCCATCCAGAGAATTTTATTCCCAGGCAGATGGTATTAAGAAACCAAAGTTTGTACAATTTCACCCTTATCCAAAGGTCAAGCTTCTGGACATTCTCCAAAACACAGCAGCTGTCTAGAAATATGAAAGGGAGGAAGTAGGTCTCTGAGAAATAATTACAGATCCCTGAATTAAAATTGTGATATTTGTGGTAGAACTATGGGTAACTGGAGACAGACTCAGCAACAGGGGCAAGGCACACTAAACAGCAGACATAGGGTGACACTGATTTACCTGCAATAATGAGCATTGGACAGTGAGAGCTGGGTCCAGAGCGAATGAGGTACCTAGGGGCAGGGAAGGATCCAGTGGTACGTTTCTTACATTTGAAGGTATATGCAATTACAAATAATAAAAATATTAAGTTAAAATATGTGGAAGAGTTCTCTTACTCTGAAGTGTTGAACATGAGTGATAAAATATGTCATTGTTTTTAAAGTGAATGAGTGTGCTTAATATGTTAAAATAAATTATAACGGAAATTAAAATGTGAAGATGGAGAAAGAGACTATATCAAAGTATCTATCATATTTTTAAAAGAAAAAAATAAAACTTCTAAAAATGAAAAAATGAAAGGATTAAAATTAAAAGGCTAATGGAAGAATTAACAGCAAAGGCTCCTGCAACTGAAGAGACAATGAGAGGGGGTTGGTAAGTATAGATTGGAGGACATTTCACAGAATGCAGCACAGAGATAATTGCTGGATAATTGCTAGGCAGAGATGTTAAGAATTATGGAGCATAGAGTGAGAAAGTTCAGTATGCGTCTAACCAGAATTTTCAAGAGGAGATAACAGAGGAAAACACAAGGCAATATGTGAAGACACATCAATGAGACATTTTTACAATTGATGAAAGATAGTAACCACAGATTCTAACACCCAAAGGATCCCCAGTGAGATAAATTTAAGCAGACATATACACACCTAAACACACTGTTGTAAAACTTCAGAATGTCTGAGACAAAGTGAAGATATTAAAATTAGTCAAAGAAAAAATACAGATTACCAGTAAAGAAATGACAATAAAACAGCTAAATTCTCAGCAACAGAAGTGGAAAAGACAAGATTGTAGGAAAATATTTTAAATGTCCTGAGGGATAGCATCACTCAAATAGAATTATTTCCCTAGTGGTTCAGATGATAAAGAAAGTACCCGTAATGAAGGAGAACTGAGTTCAATCCTTGGGTTGGGAAGATCCCCTGGAGAAGGGAATGGTAACCCATTCCAGTATTCTTGCCTGGAGAACTCTATGGATAGAGGAGTCTGGTGGGCTACAGTCCATGGGGTCGCAAAGAATCGGACATGACTAAGCGACTAACAGTTTCACTTTCACCCCTTAAAACCATAGGCCAGATTAAGTTAGATTACGCTATGGTAACAGACTAACTCTGAAACCTCTGTGGCTTAACACGGAAGTTTCTGGCTCACATTATTCATCCAGTATAGGTCAGAGGACATTCTGCTCCACACGCTCACTCAGGGCCTCAGGCTGTCATAAGCTCTGCTTTCTGTAGTGGCATCTCTCAGAGCTGCATGACATATGAGATCATTCATTTCAGGAGGGAAAGAGGGACATTGAGGAGCACAGGTCTCTATCTGCTTTTGTCTGGAAGCGAAACACATCACTTCTAGTCACAGTGCTTTGGTCAGAATGAGTCTCAAAATCCCAAAGTAACTGCAAGAGACTGATAAATGAAGAGAATTCTGTGGATACTTGATAAATACTAATTTTCTCTGCCACAACTATTTGTCAAAATGGGGATGACATAGAAGTAGTTTAGAAAAACAAACACCGAGAAAGTTTAACATCACTGAACTCTTAATAAAGGAACCTCTTAGGACATCTTCAAGAAGGAAAACAATCTGAGAAAGTGAGCAAAACTGAAGTTAGTAAAGGAAAAAGCCAAATTGTTGGGTAAATATAAAGGTTAAATAAAATTTAAGGTACTCTGGAAGAAGATCAAGGGTAATAGACATTTGTCTTGTCAGATGATGATAAGTATTACAAAGGTATTGTGCTGAAGACACTGTGAGATAAGCATCAGTTCAGCTCAGTTCAGTTCAGTCACTCAGTCGTGTCCGACTCTTTGTGACCCCATGAATCACAGCACGCCAGGCCTCCCTGTCCATCACCAACTCCCGGAGTTTACTCAAATCCATGTCCATCGAGTCGGTGATGCCATCCAACCATCTCATCCTCTGTGGTCCCCTTCTCCTCCTGCCCCCAATCCCTCCCAGCATCAGGGTCTTTTCCAATGAGTCAACTCTTCGCATGAGGTGGCCAGAGTACTGGAGTTTCAGCTTCAACATCAGTCTTTCCAATGAACACCCAGGACTGATCTCCTTTAGGATGGACTGGTTGGATCTCCTTGTAGTCCAAGGGACTCTCAAGAGTCTTCTCCAACACCACAGTTCAAAAGCATCAATTTTTCGGTGCTCAACTTTCTTCACAGTCCAACTCTCACATCCATACATAACCACTGGAAAAACCATAGCCTTGACCAAATGGACCTGTTGGCAAAGTAATGTCTCTGCTTTTTAATATGCTATCTAGGTTGGTCATAACTTTCCTTCCAAGGAGTAAGTGTCTTTTAATTTCATGGTGATATAAGCATAGGGAGAGATAAATGGACCCAAAGTTTATTAGAGAGTCCTGAAACAGACCTGGCATGTGAGAGAACTTAATATATGATGGAAGTGGCCTTGCAGATAAGTGTAATTGGCATTGCGACAATTGGTTATCCACTTGGGGGAAAATGCAATGCACTTGGATCTTTGCCTCACTTCATGTCAAAAAACATCTACTTCAGGTGGATTGAAGACATAAATATGAAAGGAAAAAACACCTTAAAATTTTTAATTTATAATGTAAGAGACTTTACACCAGCAGGATAAAAATTTTCTTAGAAAGACACAAAAATATAATTTATAAAGAAAAATATTGCCTGGATGGGAGGGGAGCTTGGGGGACAATGGGTATATGTATATGTATGGCTGAGTTCCTTTGCTGTCCATCTGAAACTATCACAACATTGTTAATTGGCTATACTCCAATATAAAAAGTTTTAAAAATAAAATTAAAATATTGAAGAAATTTTAGTTAATTTTATTAATTAGATACTTAGCTGCATCAGAACATACTATAAATGAGAAGATACTTGCAGCATATTTAACTGACAAAGTAGTAATATCCAGAAGAAGAAAGAATATACAAATCTCAAGAAAAAAGCTCACAATCAAATGGATAAAAACAGGCATTTCACAGAAGAGGAAACCCATATGGCCAAAAATATTAAAATATGCAACTTCAATATTAGAAAAATAGAAATTCAAATCCTGACTTGCAGTTTCATCCCCAATGGGTTGGCAAAATTTTAATAGTTTGAAGAAGTGTGTTGTGAAGTGTGGAACAGTCAGAACTCTTATTTTGCTGGAGTATAAATTAGTCTGATTATTTTGGAAAATAATTTGACATTATCATATAAAGTAAAATATCCATAAACTGGTATTCAGCAGTTTAACATCTAGGCTTATACTGTGGTAGACAGAATCTAACACCCTCCACCCCAGGATATCTGTCCACATCCTCATCCCCAGAACCTGTGAATATGTTAGGTCACAAGGCAAAGGAGAATTAAGTTTGCAGATACAAATAAGGTTGCCAGTCAGTTGATATTAAAATAAGGACATTATCCTAGATTATCCAGGTGAGCCCAATAATCACAAGGAAACTTAACAGTGGAAGATGAGTCAAACCAGAAGAAAGTGACCAGCCACTGTGGACTTTGAAGGGTCTGTAAGCCAAGGAATGTGAGCAGTCTCTAGAGGCTAGAAAAGTCTAGAACTTCCAGAAAGTATGCAGCCCTGCTTTTATCCCAGAGAGACCCATTTCAGATTTCTGACCTCCAGATCATTAGGGTAATACATTTCTGTTGTTCTAAGCCACTGAACATCTAAATTTGAGATAATTTGTTACTATAGCAATAGGAAACTGTTACAGTAGTCCAGAGTAACTTTTGCACAGTGGCAACAGGAGATAGATGGCAAACTTTATATAGCAGCATTGTTCAAAAGTCATGAACAATTGAAAATAATCTAGATCTTCATGGTTAGGAGAGTAGATCCATAAAAACTGTGGAATAATATACATCCACGAAATGAGTAAACCACAGGCATATGAATCAACATGATATTGAGTGAAAAAGCACGTGACAGACAGATACATAAGTTAGAATGTCATTTATATAAAATTAAAAAAATTAAAAGTCCAATATGTTGCTTAAATATTCATAGTAAAATACATACTGTCTAAAATAAAAGCAAAGGAATGATTAAATACAATTCAGCGTTAATGGTTGCCTCTGGTGGTGAAGCCGTGGGACTTGCAGATTGGTGAAGAACATACACTTCATCATTCAGGCTTTTGTAACAAAATACCATAAACTGGGTAGCTTATAAACAACATACATTTATTTTTCACAGTTCTGGAGGCTGGAAGTTCAAGTTCAGTGTGCTGACAAATTTGGTATCTTGTCTTTTTGCTATGTTCTCACATGGCAGAAGAGACAGGAAGCCTCTTTACAAGTACTCTGATCCCTTCCAAGAGGGTTTACCATCATGACCTAATCACCTTCCGAAGGGCCTACCTTCCATACACCATCACTTTGGGAGTTAGGATTTCAACATATGAATTTTGCAGAAGGGACACAAACATTCAGACCATAGCAGGCACATGGGGAGCTTCAGTGGCACTGGCAGTGTTCTAGAATACTGATTTCACAGGGTTTGTCGTGATGCCTTGTAACACACATTTTGTATATGTTGGTTTGTAAGCACTGAGTATTTACTATATTAAGAAATAGACAAGAATAAAAAATTCCTAAGTATGACAGAATGTAGATTTTGTCCTATGGTGCTTGAAATAATTAACTGAGGTAGTTGAGGCATTACAATTTGCTTGACGCTCAAATGAGTATTAGAAATACTACTTTTACATAAACTAAGTAAGTGAGAGTTTTGTGGCTCATGTGGCTTAACTGGCAGCTGATTTTTGTCCACAGGGTCACAGCCAAGAAGTCGAGTGAAAGTGACCAGTTCACAGAGAGAACTTGGAGACCAAACAGCCTTCCTAGCACCAACTCCACCCCTAATTACTGGTCAACCCTAACGCATGCTTGCTCTGTCCAGGCTTTGTTCTAAACATGTACAGTTCGCACAGCTACTCTTTTTTTTTCCACACAGCTACTCCTTGAAGTAGGTACTATTATTATTTCTATTTTACAGATGGTCAAAATGAGACCCACAGACACCCTGCTCAAGACTACCCAGCTAGGAAGTGGCAGAAACTTGTTTCAAACACAGACAGTTTGAGTCCAGAGCCTATACTCTTATTCACCACTGTATACTGCAACTCAGTTGTTCCTCAACTTTATTGTCATGAGATTTACAGTGAGGCAAGATCCCCTGGAGGAGGGCATGGCAATCCACTCCAATATTCTTGCCTGGAGAATTCCACGGACAGAGGAGCCTGGTGGGCTCCAGTCCATGGGATCACAAAGAGTTGGACATGACCAAAATGATTTAGCACACACACACCATGCACTAAATTAAAATACCAGTTCTTGTGACATTGTTGCTCTGAAGTAGGTCTTGAAATGAGCACTGGAATTTGCATTGTCAGATGGCACTTAAGCATTTACCACTAGTTTGACTTCTGTCCAATTTACCCTCCCACAAACACGATCATACTTCTGTACTTAAAATTCTTCTGTGTTTCTCCCTGGCATCAGGACTCCAGTTCAACCCTCCTGGCTTAGCATACAGGCCCTTCATTCTCTGGCCCCTGACCATCCTTTTTGGGTCACAACCATTCCCTTAACCCTTTCTTTAGTTCCACAGACCCTCTTGCAAAACTGCATGTGGTATTTCATGTATCTGTTCCTCAGGCATGCTGCTTTGTCTGCCCAGAAACACTCTTCCAACCTCTTGACCTAGCTAACTCCTACCCATCCTTCCAATTTCTGAAACCTCATTTCATACCTTTGCCCAATATCGATTTAGAAGCCTCCCCTCTCCTCTACCATAATACTCCATGGTTTCTGAAATATCCTGTAAATATTTCATGGTGGTAATGGCACTACATTGTAAACTTTAGTGTACTCGGATGTTTCCTCCTTTAAGACTGTAATAATAGTAATAAATGTCACTTATGGAAGTTCTAGGCAATTCACATATTATTTCTCTTTCTTGACCCAACTCAATTTTCAGCTGCATTTGAAGGTTGAGGAACTGAGGCTTAGAGAGTAAGGTAGCAAATTGGTAGTCAGATCATGATCATGGCAGTATCACACTCACACCTGGTTCTGCAATGTCTTTGAGTCTTTCTCTCCAGGCATGAGTGCTGACACCTTCCTGGTTAGATGAAGCGGAATGGATGCATGGCCTGAGTTGCCATAGATGCAGGTTTAGAAGAAAGAAGTGAGTGAGTGAAAGTTGCTCAGTCGTGTCCGATTCTTTGTAACCCCATGGACTACAGAGTCCATGGAATTCTCTAGGCCAGAATACCAGAGTGGGCAGTCTTTCCCTTCTCCAGGGGATCCTACCAACCCAGGGATTGAACCCAGGTCTCCAGCATTGCAGGCAGGTTCTTTACCAATTGAGCCACAAGGGAAGCCCTAGAAGAAAGAAAAAGGAAAGAAAAACAAAGCCAAATTTGAAGTCAGAGTGTGAAGGCTCTTGCTTAGTTTCCACCTCTGCCTCTTCCTAGATGCTAAGATAGGCGAGTTCCCAAATGCTGAGCATGTCCACAGGCTATTAGTATGGCAAGCAGGCTTCTCTGACTGGGAAGGAACTTAGCGCTAGAGGCTGCAGATCAATGGGGAGGCCAGAAAGCGTCTTAACCCAGAGGCATAGTGCCATTAGTGCTAGTTTTCTTTGCAGAAGAATTGTGATGTCATGCAGTCTTTATCTAAATTCCTCAGATGGGGAAATAGTGATTTGCTATCTCTGCCTGCAGCTGTGACCAGAGATTGATGTGGGCTTGGTCTCAGGACCGGAGCTTGCACATCGCCTGCCTTTTGGTTTGTGTCCAAGGCTGCTGTTGTCTGAAAATAGAAGCTGACACTGCCTCTGACTCAGTCTCTTTCACCTCATGTTCTTTCTAGTTCATTTGTCCTAAAAGTATCGACCCATCTAATTCCTTGCTATGTGTCAGATTTGCAAACTTTGAGAGTTATTACAGAGAGATTTAAACTTTCTTTAATTCATTCCTGGAAGTTGGGTGTCTTGTGAATCAAAGGAAATATGTATCTTTTTTATGTTACCTCACTAATGATATACAAGGTCATGGGGCATTCTTCATGGTGCATCTTTTGAATAAAGTAACGGTGTTTGTTAAAGCCACTACCTTGGGGTCCATCCCACTTCAGTTAGCGGGGAGTGAGGGTCTGCCTCTGGATTAACCTTCTCAGCTCTCTGTGACTTGCTGAGCCCTCTTAAAGGCTCCTCTGTACCCTCTCTCCTTTAATGTCTTCCCTTTAAGCAGCTGCTAACAAGGACTTCTCCACGCCCATCTGATCGGAAGTGGTAAGGCGGCAAGTTCTCAGCACCTGCACCAGCTCCCTCTGTGTTCCAGGCAGTCGGGCCCTCTTCTCCATTCTGCACCTCTAGAGAGAAGCCATGAGTAGGCTTCTGCTTCCCCATCTCCCACCCATCTTCCTCCCCATCAGTGTGAGACTTAAGCAGAGATGACTGCTTTCAGCTCATTTTGTATTTTCATCAACTGGTTAGGCTCTGTGCGTTTAATTCCCTGTGATGCAAACTCTCTTCATTGTATGTAACTAAGTCTGTCTGTTTCTCCTGACCCTTTCAGGTTTACATCATCCTAGATCTACCACCATCTACTTGTTGGGTAACCCTGAGCGCTCAGGGTTATGCCTCATTATTTCAAAATTATGTTTCAGAAACCCTAACACACTGGGGCCCATGGGTGGAATTTTCTTAACGATTCCAGGGCTCTACCACTGAGTCTGAATCAGTAGATCCGGAGTAAGGCCTGGGAATCTATACATTTTAAAAGCAACACACCTAATTTTATGATCAAACAGATTTGGGAAGGACAAGCAGAGCTCTTCCTGCATAATTCTCTTTGTTTAACTTTTCCTTTCCGAAGGGGGTCACTGGGCAGCTCCCTTTCTGCAGCATAAATGACCAGCCCTCCCCAGGTATGCTTAACAGACAGGTGTGTCCAAGTCCCTCCCCAGCTTTTACCCAAGTCAGTTACTTTTATTTTTAACACAAGGCTATGATGGAACGTTCTTCCTAAGTATGAGAGATCTAGGTTTTGTTGGTCCTGCAGCTTATAATTTAGAGATACTCTTGAAGGAAAGAAAGATTAAGGTATGAATACAACATTCAAGATAGCCTTGGAAGAGCCTTCTGTCTGTGAAAAACCTGAAAGTTCAAACTTTATCACCTGTGCAGCCGCTCTGCCTCTGAGCAGCTTCCTTCTTCTGGAGCAGATCAAAAGGACACTGTTACTTGAATCGTCTATGAGTTCCACATATATTACTAGATGAATTTGTGGAAATGTAGAGGGGGGAACCTACAGAATTAGATAGTTTTGGCCCGGAAGAGTCTGGAACTGAGTTTTTAACCACAGCACAGTGGCCTAGGCTTAGTTGGTATTTACTTGTTGTTATTCCGTTTCTTTGAAGTTGGAGAAACGGTAACATGGCTCCTTACCACCCACCTCCCATTACTTTTTGACCTCCTACCATTTTCCTCCTTGCTTCTCCTCTTCAACCACACTGGTCATCCCTGAGTAAATCTGGCTCGCTCTTGCCCTGGGGCCTCTGTATTTGAGGTTCCTCTTCCTAGTATGGTGTCTCCATGTTACAGAAAAAGACACATGGGTTCAGAAAAGCTCAGCACTTCAACCACGTGATTAAAGCCCATGAAAACATCCATAACATTTTTCCAAGGGTCTCATTCTTTTTTTTATTGAAGTATAGTTAATTTACAACTATTAGTTGTATGAGTATTTACAAATATTAATTTCAGGTGTACAAATTACTGATTCAACATTTTTATAGATTATACTCAATTTAAAGGTATTATAAAATATTGGCTATGTTCCTGTGCTGTACACTATATCCTTATAGTTATTTAGTTTATACACAATACTTTGTACCTATCCTATACTGTCCTTCCAATTCTCTCTCCCCACTGGTAACCACTAGCTGGTTCTCTGTACCTGTGAGTCTGTTTCTATTGTTATATCATTTGTTTGTTTCTTTTTTTAGATCTGACATATAAGTGAGATCTCACATCTTTCTCTATCTGACTTATTTCACTGAAGCATTAATACCCTGTAGGTCCATCCATGTTGTTGCAAATGACAGAATTTCATTCTTTTAATGGCTGAGCAGTATTCCATAGTCACATTCCATATATGTTATGCATCTTCTTAATCCACTCATCTATTGATAGAAACTTAGGTTGCTCCCATATCTTGGTTACTATAAGTAATCCTCAATAAACATTGGGTGAAATTATAGTATTTTTAATATATTTTATAAATAAAATTTATTATTAAAATAATTTTACCGGTTTCTTTTTACTTTTTTGGTATGGCTAAGAGAAAACAAAATGACATAGGTAGCTCACATTTCTGGCTTAAATTATATTTACAGTTTATATCAGACAGCACTAGTCTACACTGTCCGATCCCTCCTTAAAAACTTTTCTCATCTTGTCTACTGCTCAGTTCAGTGCTCGTTCACTCCCGTCCAACTCAACTGCACTGGCTTCCTTGCTATTCTTCAAACACAGGAATCTATCAGGCATCCTCCGCCTCAGGGCCTTTGCTCTTGCTAGCTCCACTCTTAGAAAATCTTCCCTCGAATATTTGGATGATTTGTTCTTTAACCTTCTCTGGACTTTATCCAAACTTCACCTTTCCAATGAAGCCTTATCTGACCACCCTGCTGAAATTAAATTCCTCATGTGCCTCTACTCCTGTATTCACTGAGCCCTTCCCCTAATTTACTTTCTTCCATAGCATTTGTCACCATGTAACCCACTCCAGTATTCTTGCTTGGAGAATTCCATGGACAGAGGAGCCTGGCAGGCTACAGTCCATGAGGGTGCACAGAGTCAGACATGACTGAAGTGACTTAGCAAGCACGCAGCACAACATAGTATATATTTTTGGCATTTGTTTTGTTTATTAACTAATTGACCCTCTAGAACCCATGCAGGTGGGGAATCTTGTTAAAGCTGTACTCCTAGCATTGAGAACTATGCTTAGAACATAGTAGGTACTCAACAAATATTTGGTGAATGAAATGCTGAATGAGTTTTAATCAACCGCTTAATTATACAGGTCAAGAACTGAGGACAAGTGGCTTTTTCAGGGTCTCATGGAGAGTTAAGGGCAGAGTGGAAGCACCCTCTGTAGATCAAATGCTAATGACCAGAGGTGCAGGTGCCACCACCTAGATCCCAGCCCTTTACTTGCATTTGTGTTACTTCACTGGACTCTGCCCTCAATTTCATGCCACTTTTAGGACTTGTGCTTGGGAGAAGGATCTACTCCAGAAAAAAATATTTTACCTCAGTTACTAAATCCAGGAGATAACCTCTGACATTCTCTTTTACTTCAAGGATAAACCTTTGAGTTTTTGTTTTTTGATTTTTTTTTTCTAGACAGGAATTATATTTCTATCTGGATCTGTGAAAACTAGTGACATTTTACCAGGAAAAAAATTGCTAGAAGGAAGTCATTATCTTTGATAATATGGTCAGTTTTCTGAATTTGCAGATGAGGAACCTGTGGATATAAAGGGTGGCTGTACTGCACTATTTTATGTAAGGAACTTGAGCATCTGAGGAAATTTTGGTATATGCAAGCATCCTGCAACCAATCCCCTGTGGATACTGAGGGAAAATTCTATAATGATTTGTTATAACCTGAAGAGTTTAGACTGGTTCATTTATTTGACTAACCAGTACATATTTATGGATATGTGCCAGGCATCATTTTAGGCCCTGGGTACAGATAAATGTGACATGATCTTGAAGGAGTTAATAGTCTATTGTATATGGGGGCAGGGGAGGAGGCAGAGGGCAAGATAAATGAACAAATACAGGATGTGTTAGTTTTTATAGCTGCTGTAACAAATGACCACAAACTTAGAGGCTTAAAATAATACCCGTTTGTTCTCTTAGAGTTCTAGAGATCAGAAATCCAAAATGAATCTTGTTTGGCTAAAATCAAGGTGCCAGGAGGCCACATCCTTCTAGAGGGTCTAGGGAAGTATCTATTTTCTTGCCTTTTGTTAGGTTTTAATGGCTGCCTGTCTTCCTGGCTCGTGATCCCTTCCTCTATCTTCAGAGCACATCACTCCAATGTTTGCTTCCGTGGTCACATCACCTTCTCCCTTCACTCTGACTCCTCCTAGGTCCCTCTTCTATGGTCTCTATGATGATAACCAGGTAACCCAGGAAATCTAGCCAATTCAGGAAAACTCCTCATCTCAAGATCCTTAACTTAATCACATGTGGAAAGTCCCATTTGCTGTATAAGTAACATTTATAGGCCCTTGGGATTAGGACCTTGACATTTTAGAGGTAACATTATTCAATGTATACCACAGAGGACGATGTGACAAGGGTCACAGTGGAGTTAAGTAGAAGATTCTGTGTAAATATAAATGAGACTGCAGACAGGATGTGGAGGAAAGTGGGATGGCTTTATAGAGTAAGTGACGTTTTAACTGAGGCTTACATGGTGGCAACGGATGGGTGGTATGTATGATGAATAGAGGAATACACAAGAGAAAGGAGGTTTAAATGAAGATAATTTTTGCAATAATTATCTATCACTATGTAACAAATCACTCTGAAACTTGGCAGCTTACAGTAGTAAATGTCTGGGATCTCACATAGCTTCTGAGGGTCATGAATCTGGATGCTCCTGCATTATGGTGTCTCGTGAGGTTGCTCTTAAAGAAGGGGCTGGAGAAGTCGTCTTCAAGGTCACTCACGTGACTGTCAGCAGGAGGTTTCAGTCCCTCAGGAGGCTGAGGCCACTCCATAGAGTTATTCATGTGACACAGCAGCTGTCTTCCTTGAGGGCAAGTAATCCAGGAGAAAAGATAGTTCAAGATAGAAGCCTTAGTCATTATAACTGAATTTCAGAAGTGGTTAGATTATCATCATTCTACCATTCTATTGATCACTCAGACCAACTCTGGTACAATGTGGGAGAAAACTACCCAAGGTCATGAACACCAGGAGGTGGGGATCATGAGGACCATCTTGAAGTCTGGATTGTGCAATCTTCTTGAGATGATAAGAGCTTCTCATTGCTCGAATGTTCGACAATCATGAAGGATTGGTGGGGATGAGGTTGACGTGGGAAGGGAGGGTTAGAGTATGGCAGACCTATACCCTTGGCCAAGAGTTTGGAGATAATCCTTTTATTGATAGGGAATTATTGCAGGGGCTTAGAGAAGTGACGTGATCAAATTGCTTTTTAGAATGATCATGTGTGTGGTAAGTATGTATGGAGGGTGAAGCAGAGAGCAAATAGATTAGAGAGTAGGAGTGGCTAAGAAGTTATTGCAATAGTGCAGGAGAGAGGGGAAGAGGCTTCATATAAGGCAAAAATATGGAAAAGCCAAGGATGATGGATTCAAGGCATACCAGGAAGTGAAATATTAGGGAGGCAGAGGGTCAGGGAAGGCCTCAGGGTGACCCTCAGGCTGCTGGTTTTCAAGATGCATGTGAGTGAAAGTGAAGTCACTCAGCCGTGTCCGACTCTTTGTGACCCCATAGACTGTGGCCCACCAAGCTCCTCTGTCCATGGGATTCTGCATGCATATGCTACCAAGATGCATAGGTAGCATTAAAATACTACAGAAAGAAGGATATGGTTGACATGAGAGTCAAAAAGAGTTAAGATGCCTATATTTGAATGTATAGAAACTGAGCTGCCTGTAGAACTTACAGGTGTAAAGACAGCTGGTGGCTGGTTAGGAGTAAACCTTGTTTAGACTAACTACAGTGAGCCCTTCTGGGCATTTTCCAAGAGAAAGTGCATTCTGGCCAGAGGAGTGCTCTTCTCACTCTGAGTTGGTATTACATCCTAAGCTAAACTGAAGGTCACTTTTTAGATACCATCCTCATAAGGTCACCATCCTTGTAACTACCAGTTTTTTATTGCCTGCTGTATATCACACTTTATGCTATGCCTTTGTGTTCTTTATTTTATCTTCACACCAAGATGAATGTTACGGAGATACATAATGTTATAATGGGCTTCCCTGTTGGCTCAGCAGTGAAAATCTGCCTGTCAATGCAGGAGACACGGGTTCAGTCCCTAGGTTGTGAAGATCCCTTACCCACTCCAGTATTCTTGCTTGGGAAATCCCAATGGACTGGTGGGCTACAGTCCATGGGGTCACAAAAGGGTCAGACACAGCTTAGAGTCTAAACAACGACAATGTTATTATTTCCTTTTAATAGATGAGGAAGCAGGTGCAACTATTATCCCATTTTTTTTCAGATGTGGAATATACATTGCACAATATACAATTCATTGTGAATATGTAACATCGGCTTGAGGTTATGTAGTGAGTACTGATGGACGCAGGTCTCAAATTGAGATCTTTTGATTGCAGACCTTGTGCCTTTGATTGAACAGTCACCTACACGGTGCTTTCTAGAGTCAGAGCCACTTTCAAGCAAGGTGGGGTTAGGGAGTGATGATTTACCACCCTCCATACAAGAGATAGCAAATAAGGAAAGCAGGGGCAAAGTCCACAGAGCAGTGTGGTGGAGGAAAGGTCAGACGCCCTCTTCCTGTTCAACATGGAGAGATTTTGGCCTATTGACAATGTTTGCTAGCTCTTTCTTGGGACTCTCTTCCAATTTTTTTTTTTTTTGTTTTGTTTTTTGCTATATCTGAAAAAATTGTGAGGAATTGCTTTCATTCATTTTAAAAAAATTGTTCATTTTCTGGAAAGTATAGCATCCTGTGTTAGCCAGATGGCCTTTGGATGCAGAGGGAGTTTAACCACAGCACATTTTTCATTAGAAAAGAGATAGGGGAGTGGGTGGATGAAGGATGTCAGACAGATTATGTCTTTTCCTTAAAGAAGGTTCCCATAACAGCAGATAAATTGGTCTGGAAATAGCTTCCGAGCCATTTCTTTATGTAAAACTCAGATTAAAAAAGAAAAAAAAAAATGTTCTCACATCTAAGATTGTACTGTGACATTTAAGAAGAGATAAAGGGACTGGTGGTCGTGCCCAGCTTTGCAAATGGCTCCTGGACTCTTCCCTGTCCTACAGAAGCGCTGACCCCAGACCTGCTTCTGGCGGATCAGGGTGTGAGAGCGCAAGCTCTCACTGACTGGCAGGAAAAGTGCCACAGCTTCTCTGCAGCCGTCTGGAATTTCCCCCGAGAAAGCAGAAGACAAGGCTAAATATAGACTTTCACCTTGAAATGCCATAAAGGTAATAAAACAGGGCATGGTGGGTTATGACAGGTTCCTTTGCCATGCTCCCGCTTCACATTTTCTGTGAGTTTCCAAGCAACAAGCTTATTGAAACTAGAGAAGTAGGAAAGTGAGCAATGAGTTCAGAGAACTCAGCCACAGAAATGCCCAGACAACTCTGGACATCAGAGAACTGCTTTTCCCGTCTCCCTGACCTGCCAGAGCCCCCACCCCACCCCTGCACAGTATACCCAGAACCTGGTGAAGCCAGCACATAGTACCTGTTCAGTTAGGACTCAGGCCTTTGCCTTTATTGATACCTGACCACCTATCAGACCTTTCTGTGTTCATCTAGCAGGCATCAGTGTTAGTAGGAATATGCGTTCTATCCTAATTTCTTTTGATATTTGTTAGGTAAACAAAGCAACTCAGAATCTGGGGGAGCCCTAAGTCATTATTCAAATTCTAGAACACAGCTCTCCCAGTTGTGTTTAGCCCATACACCTTAACAGAATTTCTAGTTCTAGTTTTGGTTTCAAAATATTAGCACTTAAGTAAAATTGATTTAATTAAAACCTAAAATGGGGACCTCTGTGTTGATGGTGGTTGACTTCACCTTCCAATGCAGGGGGTGTGGGTTCGAACCCTGGGCAGGGAACTAAGATCCCATATGCCTCACAGCCATAAAACCAAAACATACAACAGTAGCAATAGGGTAACAAATTCAATAAAAATGTTAAAAATGGTCCCCATCCAAAAAAAATGTTTAAAAACCAACTTAAAACATCACTGAGTTTTCTAACTAATATAACACATAATGATTTTTTCCTTCTCATTTTTATTTTTCTGTGCAATGAAATAAAACTATGTAACTTCTCTGGTCCAAGTTAAGGATTAATATGGTGTTTATGTGCCTGTCCATACACTTCTTTGCATGAACATTGTAAAAATGCACAATTTCACACAAATGGGCTAAGGAAAGTGAAAACCATGGAAAGACTGCTTAACAGGAAATGAAGCCACACCCCAGGAGGCCCATGGTAATGAAGTCAGTGCTGAATATATGAAGATTTATATGACATGTTAACAGATTATTACCACAAATTATATTACTAAGTCAGTCATGGGAAATTAGTTCAGGGCCAGAAGGAAGTCAGTCTATGAACAAATTCAGCCTTTGGGGTGAAGCTTTTCCACCTGCCACAATCACAGAAACCTTTCAGCACTATAGAGTCGGTGCCTACTGGACATAAGATCGGGACATTAGCCAGTGATGACTGCGTGAGACCTTAGGAACAATTTTCTGTTCCTAAGGGGCATGACTGGCCCCTATAATTGTCTTTCTAATTTTACTGTTATAAACTATGCCTGTTGGAGAAGTAATATTACTGAAATAGACATTGTCTGAGAAGTTTCCAGAGAACTAAAATTTTGTAAATGTATTTTTGGCTGGCCTCTGACGTGTTTGACGTTCTCCTCCTTTTCAGGGACACATGCAGCTATCTATAGGGAGAGGAAGTGCCCCAGACCCATATGTGACAGGAGGACTCAGACTGGGGCTAGGTGCTTCTGAGGTACAAATGAACCAGCTTAGTAGCCCCAGCACCTGACTCTGACTCTAGTTTAACTTTTACCTTTGCCTCCAATTGTCATCTTGTTAGTCTGTCCAATAATAACGATTCCAACTGATGGGCTTCCTTCTTCTTCCTTCTTCCACATCCTCTATCAGTTTTCTCAGATCTATTCTTTGATCTGGTGCTTGTGTCAAATACCATCTTTGTAACTGACTTCTGCTCAGCCTAGGATCGCTCTCACAATACACCCCTGGGTGCTGCTGCAGGGGGCTCCAGGCCCCCGCCCTGTGAGGTCCATCTCAGGGTATCAGGGAGACCTCAACCAGCTCCTGGGTTTCTTTCAAGACTTTTTTTTCAGATTAGTTTGGGTTCATAGCAAAATTGAGTGGGAGGCACAGAGATTTTTCGTATACGTTCCTGACGTAGCCTCCCCCAACATCAACATCCCCTGCCAGAAGTTACTTTTGCTATGACTGGTAAATCTGCATTGACACATCATAATCACTCAAAGTCCATGGTTTCCATTAAGGTTAACTCTTCGTGTTGTACAGTCTCCCAGTTCAGAAAAATGTATAATGACATGTTTCATATAGTGTTTTCATTGCCCTAAAATTTTGCTGTGATTCACCTATTCATCCCTCTCTTTCCATTCATCCCTCCCAGCCCCTTAGTCCATTGTCTGGATGTATTTCGGTTTGTTTACCCATTCATCTACTGAAACAACATCTTGGTTATTTCCAAGTTTGGGCAATTATGAGAAAAGCTGCCATAAACCTCCATATGCAGCTTTTTGTGTAGATATAAGTCTTCAGTTTCCTTGGGTAAATATCAAGGAGCACAACTGCTGGATCATGGGGTAAGAGTGGGCTTCCCTGGTGGGCTCAGATGGTAAAGGATCTGCCTGAAATGTAGGAGACCCGGATTTGATCCCTGGGTCAGGAAGATGTCCTGGAGAAGGGAATGGCTACCCACTCCAGTATTCTTGCCTGGAGAATTCCATGGACAGAGGAGCCTGGCAGACTACCGTCCATGGTGTTGCAAAGAGTCAGACATGACTGAATGACTAACACTATGTTTAGTTTTGTAAGAAACTGCCAATCTGTGTTCCAAATGGCTATACATTTTACATTCCCACCAGCAATGTGTGAGAGTTACTGTTGCTCCATCTCATCACCAGCATTTTTTGCCAGTGTTGTGGATTTTGGTCATTTTTCTACATGTATAGTGGAATCTCATTGTGTTTTTAATTTGCATTTCCCTGATGACGTGTGATATTTCCTGCAAAAATTAACTCTTTCAAGGCTTGAGATACAGAGCAAGAAACTCCCAGCCTCATCCAAACCCTGTGGATCTGTCTTTCACCTAAGAAATTTTGTATTCCAATTAATAGACCTGTTCTGCTGAGTAATGGCATTGACAGGAAGTGAGCACACATAGACCTCATCTTGTGATGGAAGCCCAGCGTGACACTCTTGGGTCATGACTACAGCAAGTGTGAACAGTAGCCAGTGCCTTCCTATTTTCCCCACCATTTGTCAGCCTGGAGCTGCTTCTTTCCAAGGAAACAGTTCTACACTGATATGATTGACGTCCTTCTGCAGGGTTCCTCTGGGGGCCTTCATAGTAACTGTGTCACTTCAACGTGTTGTCAACATTTTCTGAAATGTGGACAGTCTGCTGAGAATGGTCTTCATTCTTACAGTAGATGTGGCAAAGGTTTCATATGGTTAATTGCCATGTGTGTATCTTATTTGGTGAGTCTTGTTAGATCTTTGGCCCATTTTCCCTGGTTTGTTTACTTCCTTACTGTTGGGTTTTAAGGGCTCTTTGTATATTTTGGATAACAGTTCCTTATCGGATATATGTTTTATAAGATATATTCCCTGTATTTTGGTCATCTTCTCATTCTCTTGACATTTTCTTTTGCAGAATCGAAGTTTTTAATTTTTAACGAAGTCCAGCTTATCAATTATTTCTTTCATGGAGCATGATTTGTATCTGGAAAGTCATCACTTTACCCAAAGTCATCTAGATTTTCTCCTATGTTATCTTCTAGGAGTTTCATAGTTTTGTGTTTTACACATTTGATCTGTCTCTTCAAAGAAAGTGTGTGTGTGTGTGTGTGTGTGTGTGTGTGTGTGTGTGTTTTAGTATGCCTTGCAGTTTTTTTTGATAACTGGGCCTGATGTACCAGTTAAAAGAAACTTCTGTAAATGGGCCTTTGGGAGTATGGCAGTGAGGTGTGGGAAGAGATGGAGTGTTCTATAGTCTTGTCTTGTCTTTAGGACTCAGTCTCTTGGTTAGCCTGTGCCTCTGGACTTTGAACTTCACAAGTATTTTTCTCCACGCTTTGGTGGGACAGGATGGGATGGAGTTGAGTATACCCCTTCCTCAAGTCCAGTTAGGCTCATGATAAGACCTCAGTGAGTTTGCTCCGGTTAACTAGTTTCCCCTGTATCCAATCTCCTGATCGGCCTCATTAAGAACAGCTGTGCTCTGACGTAGTTCAAAATGGTTCCTTTTGCCTCTGCCCTGCAGGAAGCCTGAAGGAGTTTCTCTCCAGCGTTTGCTGTGAGAACCTGCTCAAGTTCTAGAAGGTAAAACTCAAAAGTTTGGGGCTACCCCTAAGACTTGGTCCCCTGTAGTTTCTAACTTTCAGATTTGTCCACGTTGAGCCTTCTTTAATTCATTGAGTACATTTTAGGTTTTCCTATCCTGTTACAGGTTCCCACTGTAGCTTCTGCTCAAGAATCTCTGTTCAGGTAAGCTGTAACTCCCTTTATTTGCCTGTCTGTCTCCCCATTATTAGAAGCAGTGGTTTGTTCTGTGTTCTCCCTCTCTTATGAATCCAAGAGAGTTGCTTATTTTTCAGTCCATTCAGTTTTTTTGTTGCTGTTGCTTTTTGGCCGTGCTCTATGGCTTGTGGAACTTTTCCCACCAGGGATTGAACTGGGGCCTCCTGCAGTAGAAGCACCGAGTCTTAACTGCTGGACCACTGGGGAATTCCCACTTAGCTTTTAACTTGTTAGCCCTTAGTGGTGATTGTAAGGTCCTTATATTCAGGACTGAAAATGGTATTTGTGGGTTTCTTGCCCCAGCTGGAGGGATTTATGAACCTCCAGGCTACCTGGGTCCCAGCCAAGACATACTGGGTGTTATAAGCTTTTCCATTCAGGCCCAGGAGAAACATTTGCCTGCAGGAGAGTCTTCCTGCTCAGAAAATAAGATGGGATCCTGCCTGAGATAAGACCTGTGGATATACAGCAGTCTCTTGGGATCTGTGAGGGACTGGTTCTAGGACTCCCTGCAGATGTGAAAAATCTGAGGATACACAAGTTCCTTATATAAAATGGCATATAGCACACACATCTTCTTGAATACATTAAATCATCTTTAGATTACTTAAACCCGATACAATGTAAATGCTATTGTAAATAGTTGTAAATACAACGTAAATGCTGTGGAAGGCAGCTATGCTATTATTACTACCAGCACCTCTGTAAATGCTACATATAAATAAATCATTGCTAGAGTGCAGAAAATTCAAGGTTTGCTTTCTGAAACTTTGTAGAATTGAATTAAAAATTTTTCTTTTGTCCTGGTTGAATTTGTGGATGTGGAACCTGTGGATAGAGAGAGCCGATTGTACAATGTAGGCCAGAGAGTGAATGCTCACATGGCCAGTCATCAATCCTGTGAGCCTTGAGAATTAAACTCCCATTCCCAGAAATAACACCTAGAGTCCCCAGGTTTGTCATTTATATCCACTTTGACTGCGTAGGCCCTTTCAATCCTTTTGAAATTTCACTGTAGGTTTCTTGGCTGACAGAGTAATCTGCTGCTTGGGTGTGTGGGCTCATGTTACCCACTCTGTTCAGATGCTTCCTTTATTGTCATGAATATGCTGACCAAGAGGATGTGGGCCCAATTTCACTGCCTACTCCTTGTCTATTTTTTTCCAGGAAAAAAATGGAGAAATGATTACTTATTGTGGTAAAATATGTACAACACAAAAGGTATCATTGTAACCATCTAATGGCATTAAGTACATTAATTCACACTGTTGTATAATCTTCACCACCATCCATCTTCAGAATTTTTTCCTTTTCCCAAATGGAAACTCCACACGAATTAAATACTAACTTCTCATTCCTCCCACCCCCAGCTCCTGGCAACCACCATTCTGATTTCTGTCTCTGTGAATTCACTGCTATAGGTAACTCATATGGGTGGAATCATACCATATTTGTCATTTTGTGACTGACCTATTCAACTTAGCATAATGTTCTCAAGGTTCATCCAAGTTATAGCATGTGTCAGAATTTCCTTTCTACCACATTTTGTTAAACCATTCACCCCTCATTGAACATTTAGGTTACTTCCACCTTTTAGCTATTCTACACAAAGCTCTATGAACATGGATGTACAAATATGTTCACATTTATGATTTCAGTTATTTTCTGTATATACCCAGAATTGGAACTGCTGGACTGTATGGTAACTTTTATTTTTTCTGAGGAATTGTCATGCTATTTCCCTCAATGGCTATCCCATTTTACCTTGTACCCCACAGCAATTTCTCCACATTCCTACCAATTCTTTCTTTCTCTTTCTCCCTCCCTTTCTTTCTTTCTTTCTTTCTCTCTCTCTCTCTCTCTCTCCTTCCCTCCCTTCCTTAATGGTAATAGCCCTCCTAATGGGTGCAGAGTGGTATCTCACTGTGGTTTTGATTTGCATTTTCCTCATGATTAGTTAAATTCTGCATCCTTACATGTGCTTATTGACCATTTGTATATCTTTGGAGAAATGTCCATTCAAGTCTTTTGTCTATTTTCTAATGAGTTTGTTGGTTTTTGAGTTGGGTCAGAAGTCTGATTTTTTTTTTTTTTAATGGTCTTAAAAAAAAGAAAAGAAAGTGAAGTCACTCAGTTGTGTCTGACTCTTTGCGACCCCATGGACTGTAGCCCACCAGGCTTCTCCATCCATGGGATTTTCCAGGCAAGAGTACTGGAGTGGGTTGCCATTTCCTTCGCCAGGGGATCTTCCCGACCCAGGGATTGAACCCAGGTCTCCCACATTGTAGGCAGATGCTTTACCATCTGAGCCAAATATTAAATAGTAGTTACCAAATAAATATTTTTTAAAATACTGTGAAAAAACTATGAAGGCCAAATTCCATTAGCCAGGGGGCTCTCACCCAAGTACTGCCTGGTCACTGCCTTGGCCTTAGGTGTGGATGGCTCTGAGGGGCATTGTCCAGAAAGCAAAGCCTGGTGGGAAGGACTAAATGGAGAGCATTCACTGTTTATAACATGTCGTGTTTTCCATCTGAGCTACCCAGGAAGCCCTCCCTGGGTTGGGAAGATCCCCTGGAGGATGGCATGGAAACCTACTTCAGTATTCTTGCCTGAAGAATCCCCATGGACAGAGGAACCTGGCGGGGTTGTAAAGAGCTGGACACGACTGAGAAGCTAAGCACAGCACAGCACAGTGTTTTCCAAAGCCCCATTTCTTGCCTTTTATTACCAAAGCCAAAATCCATATGCCTCACCTGTGCTCACCATGGCAATGAAAGCAAATAATGTATTTAACTTGATTTAATAAAGGGCTTTACCTGGTGAGGAGTCAGAGAAAGCTTCTCATCAACTGAATGGGAAGTATTAAAGATCTTTGTTCCATTGTACAACTTTCCACTGAAGAATATTCCTTTATAAAACATGTATTGATTCACTGACTGTTTACAGGAAGAGAAAATGGCACAGTCATATGAAAGTATATTAAATGAGATAACTCAAGGAGACAGCAACTGACCAACACTGACTTCTTCCAGCACTGCTGGGAAAGGTGCTGTAAGTGGACTCAGAGGAACTGACCTGGACTAGAAGGTCCTAGGACTGATTTCTCTCCCTGCTACTGTCTTGCTGTCTGACCTGCCTCACTGACTTCTATTTCTTCCCAGATAAGATGGGCTTAATAACCCCTCCTTGGAGAGGTTTTTGGAAGGTATGAAAGGCCTTTTAAGTGGAAGTGCTCTTTAGACCTAATGTTCTATGCAAACTGTCCTTTTTCCACATCCTCCTAGTCCTGGGAACAAGCTTGGGAGTGGGGAACGCTTGACCTAAAATATGGTCTGAGCCTCCTTGAGGGTTAACACTAAGCACCAAGTGCCCTGGACCTTGCCCTTTGAAAGTCAATCAGGTTTTTTTCTGCTGTTATCATTATTGTCCTTGACATTTTCCACTTGGCAGCTAGCGTGCGTCCTCCTGACCAGCTGGGAGCTACAGCCATCCCTCTCTATCACACCCTGGCAAAGGCACCACTGGGGGCAGCCAGGGTGGCCCCAGTCATCAGCGACCTACCCCAGGACAAGCCCAGTACTTGCTCTTAAAACTCCTTTCCACCCCTGCTCAGGGCTCAGAGGTACCTCCCCACAAGTGAGCACAGTTGTCCAGGTCAGTCTTTAAAGACAGATAGCCTTCTCACAGATCCTAAGAATACACTTGAGGACCTCCAGGAATCTTTGGGTCTCAGTGGAGGGTACAGTGTTCTTGGAGACCCAGTGATGGAGGCATGGCCTTTCCACACCTCCAGACCCTCCCCGCTTCCAGGCTGTGCTAGGACAGAGCTAATGTCTGGGTCACCTTGGTCAAGTTCATCAGCATCTTGAGTTTCAATGTCCCCTTCTAGAAAGTTAGAGTGGTAATATCTATCTATTCTATATGATCAGAGGGCTAAAAGAGACAGCAAACTTAAAGTGCCTGGTATTTGGGGTAAGCTTAAAAGAGTTAGTTCTTCAACTTAGAGGTGGAGAAAAGTACCAGGGGCAGGGCTGAGAGGCATTATCCAGGTACATGCCTGAGGAGCAGCCTGTACATTCTTCATCTCCAAGGAGTTGGGGTCCAAGCACTGGGCATCCTCCTGCCACCCAGTGAGTCTCCTGTCCTTGGTGTTTTCCTGGAGTGTGGGAAGGCTGTAGCAGCTAGAGTCAGTGTCCTATAGGCCCATCCTCTGTCCTCCTTCACCACTTCTCCTGGGGGGCTTAGGAGCCCTGATACAAACACAGTTCCTGGGGGGTCTGCCCGATGGCCAGATTGTCCCAGAATGGGTAGGAAGATTGGGCTCCTCGCTGTGTGCTTCTCTACAAATTACCACAGCTGTCCTTATTCAGGGCTGAGCCTGTGGAGAAAATCGTGTAACTGCAGATTAGGGCCATGACAAATTCATGGTTTTCTAAATCCACCCTTAACAATCCTTTTGTCACAGGCCAGCTCCTTCTCCTGTGTTCCCTCAGCTGCTCTTCCAAACCGTAATCCTTGCCCACAGGTCTCCTGACTTACCTCTGCCCTCACCCTCTTTGCACATGCACTGGTCTCCACTATTCCAGGAGAACCAGTGTGATAGATGCCGCCTTTGTGTTCTCAGCCTGCATCTTCAAAGTTGTCCATCTGGCAGCAGTCCCTCCCTCCTCCTCTCCAGCCTAAAGAGACAGGAGGCCTTGCCTTCTACTCAAGGGCACTCCTTCTGTAGTGAACTTGTGTTCTTTCTTTTCTCTGTGTCCCTTCTTCTGGCCAAGAAGCCTAGTTACCTTTTTGGAACCATCCTCTTTCTTTCTTTGTTCACGTGGTTGAGTTGGCATTGACCACCCCCCCAATTCCAGAGAGGACATGTAACTAACTTAGAGCCAATCAAAACACTCCAACTTTTTGGCCACAGAAATAGGTCAGAGTGAGCACATAAATGAAACCTGGGTCCCTCAGAATCAGTCCAGAGCCACTGAGATGTAGTTTATTTTACTGAGCCCATCAAGCTTATGGGTCATATAATGATGGAGATGGGGAACCATATTTGCTACTACTTGGGTGCAGACTGCTTGAGAAAAGTGGAACTGGGAAGGGGAGAGGGAGATGCCTGACAACATTTTGTTGAGTCTTTGGAGGCAGCCATGCCTGGATTTTTTTCAGTTACATGAAGAAGTTCTCTTTTTCTCTTAAGTGGGTCGAGTTATTGGCACTTTCAACTAAAGAAGACAGAAAGAAAACACCCTCCCTTTTAAACCCTAATGTCACTAGAGAAGGATTATATCTCTGTATTGTTCATTCCAGCACTTAGGGTAGTGCCTGGCACATAAATCAGTACTCAGTAAATATTTTATTAAATAATATTAACTAACACTACCTGTAACTAGGGTTGACAATCCCTTCTCTTCACCTCACCTCCATCTTTCTTTATCATTTCCCTTCCTGTGTTTGGAGCCTCTCCCTTCCTCAGACATTGTAAATGTTCATGTCCCCTTAATCCTAAAAATAAAACCAAGCATGTAACAACAAAATAAAAAAATCTTCCTTCCTTATGGCATTTCTTTCTAGCACCCTGACCTACTTTTCCATCTCATCTGAGCTCTTCAGAAACATATTCTTAACTCACAGCAACCTGGCTTCTGTCCGAACTCTTTCAACAATGTCATGCTTATCACTGACACGAGAGAATGTAGTCAAGACTCTGCAGCCCCTCATATCTGCATAGCCAGCTGATCCCCCCTTCTTTCCAGGAGGCAGTGTGTCCCTCAGAACCCCAGACTCTTCCCAGTGAATCTCAGCTCACGGCTCTTCCTTTTGCCTGAAAGCTCTGCTTGAATTCTGGCCTTCCGTTAGAGCATCTGAAATTTCCTTCCTGCCTTGGAATTGCCGTGGCACAAGCTTTCTCCTTGGCCTTTGTATTTTCCCCCAGGTGGCAAAGTAGGTCAGGCCGCAGTTGTCCAGTGTGTTCGAGGCCCACACTCATGTCACATGTTGACCCTCAGACTTATGCCAAGTCTTATGTCACAGCCGGCACTCTCAGCTCAATCATTTTCAGGGGCCAGTCTTCTAGGTCAGCCCTTTAGGTATTCAACTGGGAGTGTTCTTTGCCACCTCTCGGATTAGGTTAGAGCGAAGTTTCATTTTATTCAGGTTATTGTACTATTACCTAAGGCAATAGCCAGAACAACCACCACCAAAGGCCATTTCAGGAGTGAAAGGAAGTGCCTTGTCTCCCTGATCCAGGAATCCCTCTGAAGGTTAATCCTGGTTGGTTCTGATGACCTAACAGGTAGTGGAGGTTTCCAGGTGTCTAAGTCAAAAAGCGTGACTTTGTCTATACAACAAGTAAATGTGCACAAATGAATAATTTATAAAGGCTTAAGAGGTAAATGATCTCTGTTCATCCTGCTGGCTTTGGAAAACCACCACATCCTCCCGTGGCTCCATCTCTTTCATTTATCCATTCAGCAAACATTTGGCAAGAGTCTACCGCCTGCAAGGGGTTTATTATCCATATAAAGACAAAAATCATGCAGATAAATAGCTTTAATAAAATGTGCTATCAAATTTCAAATAGGTTTCCTTCTGTTAAAGGCCACATGGAGACTTAAGAGTTAAGTCAACAAGTGTGAAGTACTCATTTAAACTGGTAAACCAGGTCATCTCATTTCATGCTGACTAAACTTGGTTCCATATCAGAGTCTCGAGTCATAGTTTGGGGTGGACCCTGGAGTTTTTAACAATGCTCCAGAGTGATTCTGATGTGCCCCTAAGTTTATCATGGATCCATTTCACCCTTTGCCTTCAGAACTGGACTTGATATCTAGGGTCATTTAATGGTATCTCCTTCTTGAAAATGGGTCATTTCTTGATTCTCTGGGCTTCCCCGGTGGTGTGGTGGTAAAGAATCTGCTTCCCAGTGAAGGAGGCATAAGAGATGGAGGTTTGATTCCTAGGTAGGGAAGATTCCCTGGAGTAGGAAATAGCAACTCACTCCAGTATTCTTGCCTGGAAAATCCCATGGACAAGGAGCCTGGTGGGCTACAGACCATCAGGTCACGAAGGGGTTGGACACAACACTTACACTCCCTCACTTGATTCTCTAACCATACGTCCTTTGGTTCTCTCCTGTCCCCTTTTCTCAGCCTTTCCCCCTGCTATTTCCTTTCTACGAGCCACATATTAGCTTTCTATGGCTGTCAAAACTCAAACTTAGTGTTTTGAAATAAAACAGATTCATTATTTTACCGTTCTGTAGGTTAGAAGTCCGATGTGGGTTTCTGTGGGCTAAGACCAAAATATCAGCAGGGCTGCGTTTCTTTCTGGAGATTCTAGGAGAGGATCCACTTCCTTGCCTTTTGAGCTTCTAGCCGGCTGGTGGCCCTTCTCCATCTTCAAAGTCTGTAATGGCTGGTGGAGCCTTTCTCACGACATGTTGTTCTGATGGTGCGTCTGTAGTCACATCTCTGTTTCCGGTTCTCCTCCTCCTTCCTGTTCCACTTTAAGGGGCTCCTCCCTTCCTCTGTCTTCAAAGCCAGCCACTTCTCACACTGTGTCACTCTGACCTCCTCTTCTGTTTCCTGCTTCCACTTTGAGAGATTTCTCTTATTATGCGGGGCCCACATGGGTAATCTACAATACTCTATTTTAAGGTCTGCTGGTGTGCAGCCTTCTGAGGGTTTGGATGTGGGTGTCTTTGGGGGAGGGCATCACTCTGCGGCTGCAGGGCCCTTCGTCGTTGTTGTTTATCCTCTCTCTGCAATTTTCAGAGGCTAAACAGGCCAAGTGAGTGAGTGAGGCAGGACAGAGAGACAGAGTGAACTGGATGTCCCTTTTAAATGGGCAGCAGCTAATCCACTCAGGCCATTTGCTGCTATGTGAGAATGTGGTCCCAGAGTTGCCAGATCTTCTGATTTTTTTTTTTTTAATCTGGAATTTTAGATTTCCTTTCTTTGTTATATCCTCCAACTTTTAAATGTTGGCTAAGAGTTTAAATATTTAAAGGTATCATACAAGCCAACCCAAACACATCTACTGATGTATGCAGCCTCGAGCTGTCCATCTGTAACCTCTGCCCTGTATGTTATCACCGGAAACAATCTCACTAAACCCAAGGATTCACCCACCCCCCACACTATGCGGGATGACTCCCAAACCTCTGAGTCCATCTAGACCTCTCTGATAAGCTGAGAACAGCATCTATGACTATATTCCCCAGGGCCATACCCACTCATGAGCTCCCTGGAAAAATCTGCTTCTTAAGCTTGAAACCTGGGGGTCCCTTACTTTCTGATTCAATGGCCCATAATTCATTCCACCTTTGCACTTTACAGGGGTCCTTGATTGTCCCTTTGCTGGATATTGTCACACTCTTTATACTAATTCTGTAGGTTTCATTCTTCATCCTGACTTGATTGCAGCCTAAGCTCTAAAAGGCAACAGGCCACCTGAACTTTCACATCTACTTAACATCCTCAGTGCTTTCCAATATCCCATGGGATGTAGTCCAGAGTCCTCAGTATGGTCTTCCACGCCTGTCATGATAAGAGCCTGCATTATCTCTCCAACCTCCTCTCTTACTTCTTCCTCATTGTTGGCTGGGATTCCTGTATTACAGGACAGTCACTGTAGCCCTTCTGTACTTGACGTGGTATAACATCTGCTCGTCCCTTGGCCTGAAGTGCCCTTCCCCACTGATATACCTGGAAAGCTACTCATCCTTAAACCCAAGCTCAGGTCTTGCTCTGTGAGATGTTCCCTCTTTCCCCTCTGCCTTTTCACAGCCCTTCCTTGCAGCTCTCACTGCTTTGCTTATGCATTTTTTATTGAACTTGTCTCATGTGACTTCAAGAATTTATTCACACATACGTCTCCCATCTTTGTGTCGTATCATCTTTGTGTCACGAGTACTTAACCCCGGGCCTCACAACAGAGGTGCCTAATAATATTTCTGAATGAACGAATGAAGGAAGGAACCATGCTAGACAGATGGCATCTGTCCTATTTATAATCAAAATTACCCCCAAGGAGTTGTAATTCTTTGATGAGTTTCTCATTTCTCCCTTCAAATAAGTTTCTATCTTCCGCCAGCTGCAGAAGCTCTTTGAATGATTTAAAATGCAGAATTCAAAATTGGCTGCCAAGAAATGCCACTTCATTTCCTTTCTAAAATAACATTTTCCCCCGTGACCCAGACGTAACAACAACCCTTGGCTAATGTTTCATATAAAGGGGATTTTTCTGGTAAAAGGAGGGTTAAGGGGAGTGAATTTTAGTTTTTCTCATTTCCTTGGTCTTCTGTAGGTGTTCCTGTCCAGGTGTGAAGACTCTTTCCTGTCTAGATGTGCAGGGGAAACCCACGCCAGGTCAGGTATTTAATCCTGCAGTGACGCCACCTCAGGAAGTGCCAGGGACCTGTGAACCTTACAGCCTCCTGCAATATAGTCATAGATCTGGGCAAGAATGACAATTTACAAGGTGTTTCTCTATCAGACAGGGAGCAGATTAATTTTCTAAAAATGGAAGGAGCAGGCACAAAGTGGCACTTGTCGTCTTGGGGAGTCTGGCCAGCAAACCTTGTAGACCGACTGGAAGAGCTGGGTTGAAGATCAGCCTTAAGGACAGCCTCATAGTCACTTACCATTGGCCCAAGTGGAGCAGGGCAGACTCCAGGGGCAAAAGTGAACATTCAGCTCCTGGACCTACATTGCTTTTCAGTTAGTTACCAGACAGATTGCCTTGTAAAGATTGCAGGGAGATATATCAATAACCTCAGATATGCAGATGACACCACCCTTATGACAGAAAGTGAAGAGAAACTAAAGAGCCTCTTGATGAAAGTGAAAGAGGAGAGTGAAAAAGTTGGCTTAAAACTCAACATTCAAAAAACTAAGATCATGACATCTGGTCCCGTCACTTCATGGCAAATAGAAAGGGAAAAACAATGGAAACAGTGACAGTCTTTATTTTTGGGCTCTCCAAAATCACTGTAGATGGTGAGTGCAGCCATGAAATTAAAAGATGCTTGCTCCTTGGAAGGAAAGGTATGACCAACCTAGACAGCATATTATAAAGCAGAGACATTGCTGACAAAGGTCCGTCTATTCCAAGTTGTGGTTTTTCCAGTAGTCATGTATGGATGTGAGAGTTGGACCATGAAGAAATCTGAGTGCCAAAGAATTGTTGCTTTTGCACTGTGGTGTTAGAGAAGACTCTTGAGAGTCCCTTGGACAGCAAGGAGATCAAACCCGTCAATCCTTAAGGAAATCAGTCCTGAATATTCATTGGAAGGACTGATGCTGAAGCTGAAGCTCCAATACTTTGACCACCTGATGCAAAGAACTGACTCATTGGAAAAGACCCTGATGCTGGGAAAGACTGAAGGCAGGAGGAGAAGGTGTCGACAAAGGTTGAGTTGGTTGGATGGCATCACCGACTTGATGGACATGAGTTTGAGCAAGCTCTGGGGCTTGGTGATGGATAGGGAAGCCTGGCATGTTGAGGTCCTTGGGGTCGCAAAGAGTTGGACACGACTGAGCAACTGAACTTAGCCAGACAGCAGTCACTGTTTTGTTGTTTGAGGTTTTCCTCTTCTCCTATCTCCCTGGTATATCAGGGCCCCCTGCTCCTTGAGGGAAAGGCACAAGAGGGAAAAGAATTAACATCCACTGCACACCTAACGCAAACTAGGAAGTGCATTAGATGCTTTAGAGGCTTTCTTCTTTTAACATATTTTAATTTTATTTGTATTCTTAAATCTCCATTTTACAAGTGAGGAGACAGGACAGGTGAGGCCTAGCAACTTGCTCAATTCTACACAACCAGGAGATGGTAGGGCTGAGGTTTATTCCCGGTAGGTGTTAAAGCCCATACTCATTCCACTTAATGATACTGCTGATACAGGAAAATAGTTGTAAAGTCTAATTTTTGTGCTTGTGTACCACAAACTGCAGCTTATGTTATCTCATCCTGTTTCTGGTCTTAATGGACTAATATGTCCAAAGTATTCTCAGGCCAATATTCGGGCAATCAATCAACACACATTCTGTAAAGGGGCTACCCTATTGATCCAAAGAGGCATAAGACTCAACCCTAACCTGCCAGTACTTACGGGCTGTCTGAAGAGATGAAGAAAGTAAAGATTAACACAAGAGCACTGTCATAGCATAGGAACTGTGGCAAGTAAGCATGTCAGCAACTCTGGATCTTTCTACTGTGACACTCACAATGTGTGATACATTCCCCTGGGTGTTTGTGGGGTCATAGCTGTCACATCTCCTCTTTTGCCCACTTAAACTGTGTACAGTTGCTCAGTCGTGTCTGACTCTTTGCGACCCCAAGAACTGCAGCACCTCAGACTTTCCTGTCCATCACCAAGCCCTGGAGCTTGCTCAAACTCATGTCCATCAAGTTGGCAATGCCATCAACCATCTCATCCTCTGTTGTCCCCTTCTCCTCCCGCCTTCAATCTTTCCTAGCATCAGGGTCTTTTCCAGTGAGTCAGTTCTTTGCATCAGGTGGCCAAAGTGTCAGCTTCAGCATCAATCCTTTCAATGAATAGTCAGGATTGATTTCCTTAGGGATTGACTGGTTTGACCTCCTTGTAGTCCAAGGGGCTCTCAAGAGTCTTCTCCAACACCACAGTTCAAAAGCATAAATTCTTCGGTGCTCAGCTTTCTTTATAGTCCAACTCTCACATCTATACATGGCTACTGGAAAAACCACATCTTTGACTAGATGGATCTTTGTCAGCAAAGTAATGTCTCTGCTTTTTAATATGCTGTCTAGGTTGGTCATAGTTTTTCTTCCAAGGAGCAAGAGTCTTTTAATTTCGTGGTTGTAGTCACCATCTGCAGTGATTTTGGAGGCCAAGAAAATAAAGTCTGTCACTGTTTCCATTGTTTCCCCATCTATTTGGCATGAAGTGTTAGGAGCAGATGCCACAATCTTAGTTTTTTGAATGTTAAATTCAATGTAATGTAAAGTGTGTTAGACTGCAAATAATTGCAAGGATTTTGTCAAAGAGATCACTGCAATCAAAAGGGATCTTTGACATTTTAAGTATTAGTAATTAAATATCAGTTGCCGTCTCACAACGAATGACAGGACAGCCTTGTGTGTGGAGCTACTGAGCTCAAGCATCACTGCAGGGATTGCCAACTGTCTCATGTGGACCAAACACACTGTTAGATGAGAGGAGGGGGCCCTTAATGGGGCTGAAGCAGACTAGGGTGTCTTGTAGGAAATCACAGATGCTATAGACTCAAGTCTAGCATTGTTCCTGACATGTGGAGACTCACAAATGAGCTGAACTGAAAAATGTAGGGCAACAATGCCAAAGACCTGCAAATGCTGGCCAGTTACACCCAAGGTCCAGCACAAGGCTGGACCTCCTTCCTTCAATGCAGACACACAGGTAACCCCCCGCCTCCCTCCCTGTAGCTTCATTAACTCAGTGAATCAGGCAGACTGAATTTTCTAAAGGAACTGCCTGACTTATCAGACTGGACTATGTTTTAAATTGAATAACATGAAAACTCATTTCTCCCTTAGCCAGAGAATAGGGGCCAGAGGCAGGGTGGAGTGGCAGGAGGTCAGATTAAAAAGGGATAAAGTAAAGGAGCTACATATTCTCTGCCCTGAGTGGAGTGTGAAATAAATTTTGTGACTTTGTAACACTTATATTGCTATTTGCTGGTTTTTCAATTTTAGATATCCTCTTATACTACTCCATGGCCGTTTTCTCCCTTTTCATTGTAATTTCTGAGAGTTAATAACACTATCTTTAGTTTTTCTATCGGTACCTTTATGCAGCTTCAGATCACATGCTTAAATCTCCCTCTCTTGTCCCATCTACTTTCAGCGATGCCCCAAGTTTCTATCATATAAGGTAAGGGCACTTCACATCTTCCACATTCTAATTTCTGTCATTTGGATAATTAACGTTTATCTTCTGTAACTATATTTAAGTCTTATTATACATTATATATGAGATTCCCTGGTGGCTCACATAAGCAAGCATCTGCCTGCAATGCAGGAGACCTGGGTTCGATCCCTGGGTTGGGAAGATCTCCTGGAGAAGGAAATGGCAACCCACTCCAGTGTTCTTGCCTGGAGAATCCCATGGATGGAGGAGCCTGGTGGGCTACAGTCCATGGGGTCGCAAAGAGTCAGACACAACTGAGTGTCTGACTTCACTCACTCACTTCACTATACATTATATATAGGTTGATCAAAATATCAAGAATAAAAAATAAAGTTGTTACTTTGAGTATGAAATACTTTCCACTCCGGGGCCTTGTCAATATGATGCCAGCACCTTCAGGGTCACAACTGCCATTGTAACAAATTAAGCTTAGCACCTACTACACACCATGGTTGCATAGTGGCTTTCTAAATAACACAGGTTTATAGTTTTGGGAGTCGGAAGTCCTCTGTGAGTCTCCTTGGGCTAAAATCAAGGTGTCAGCAATGCTGGTTTCTTCTGGAGGCTCTAAGGGAGAAAATTTGTTTCCCTGTCTTTTCTAGCTACCAAAGGTCACTGAAATTCTGACACTTGTTAAAATGGTAATGAAGACTTTATTCAGGACTACTGCAATAGGTGTCAGGACTATCACAAAACGGGAGAGAGATCAGGTTCAATTCTAAATACAACAAAGACAAGTGAAGATAAAAGTCAATGAGCAGAGTGAGGGGGTGTCAGTGGATGAAAAATTATTAAGAAGAGACACTGAGGGAGAAGGGGTTCTTGTAAACTGGTTTAACAGGATTCTTGCTGCAGGAAGGTAATAGTGATAAGATATCAAGCATTGGTTGGGGGGAGTTTCTCTAAACTGACTTTGCAAGTTTCATCTAAAGCAGGGCAAAGCAGGTTGAAGACAGGTACCAACTATAAGGCTGAGTGAAAAAGGGCACAGAGGAGAAGGTCTAAAATTTGATCAGAGAGGGAGTTTTTGTCACTTGTTCTCTCCGGAAGCATAATGGTTCTCTATATTACTCAAATTACATACTATGTACTTCTAAAAAGATTCAGTTTTCTTTAATCAGATCTCACTCCTTTTTGTTGTATTTATTCTTTAGTATGATATAGTTTTTGTTAATATTGTGAGTGAGGTTTTAAAAATTATATTTCCTAATTTTTATTTGAGTCATGTGGGAAAACCTGATTTCTGTAGGTTGATTCTGTGTTTAGCCATTTTACACTTCTCTTTTATTGAGTTTAGTCATTTTTCAATTCATTGTCTTAAATTTTAAGCATGTTTTTCCACTCACAGTTCAGTTCAGTTCAGTCTGACTCAGTTGTGTCTGACTCTTTGCGACCCCATGGACAGCAGCACGCCAGGCCTTCCCATCCATCACCAACTCCCGGAGCCTACTCAGACTCCTGTCCACTGAGTCAGTGATACCATTCAACCATCTTATTCTCTGTCATCCCCTTCTCCTCCCGCCATCAATCTTTCCCAGCATCAGGTCAGAAATAAAGAACAATAAAGGACAGAAATGGTATGGACCTCACAGAAGCAAAAGATAAGAAGAGGTGGCAAGAATACACAGAACTACACAAAAAAGATCTTCATTGATATCTTTTAGGATGGACTGGTTTGATCTCCTTGCAGTCCAAGAGACTCTCAAGAGGCTTCTCCAACACTATAGTTCAAAAGCATTAATTCTTCGGTGTTCAGCTTTCTTTATAATCCAGCTCTCACATCCAAACATGACTACGGAAAAACCATAGCTTTGACTAGACGGCCCTTTGTTGGCAAAGTAATGTGTCTGCTTTTTAATATGCTGTCTAGGTTGGTTATAGTTTTTCTTCCAAGGAGCAAACGTCTTTTAATTTCATGGCTGCAGTCACCAGCTACAGTGATTTTGGATCCCCCCAAAATAAAGTTTGTCACTGTTGCCACTGTTTTCCCATCTGTTTGCCGTGAAGTGATGGGACAAGATGCCATGATCTTACTTTTCTGAATGTTGAGCTTTAAGCCAACTTTTTCACTCTCCTCTTTCACTTTCATCAAGAGGCTCTTTAGTTCTTCTTCACTTTCTGTCATAAGGGTGGTGTCATCTGCATATCTGAGGTTATTGATATTTCTCCCTGCAATCTTGGTTCCAGCTTGTGCCTTATCCAGCCCAGCATTTTGCACGATGTACTCTGCATGTAAGTTAAATAAGCAGGGTGACAATATACAGCCTTGACATACTACTTCTCTATTTGGAATCAGTCTGTTGTTCCATGTCCAGTTCTAACTGTTGCTTCTTGACCTGCATACATATTTCTCAGGAGGCAGGTAAGGTGGTGTGGTATTCCCATCTCTTTAAGAATTTTCCACAGTTTATTGTGATCCACATAGTCAAAGGCTTTGGCATAGTCAATAAAGCAGAAGTAGATATTTTTCTGGAACTCTCTTGCTTTTTCAATGATCCAACGGATGTTGGCAATTTGATCTCTGGTTCCTCTGCCTTTTCTAAATCCAGATTGAACATCTGGAAGTTCATGGTTCACATAATGTTGAAGCCTGGCTTGGAGAATTTTGAGCGTTACTTTGCTGGCATGTGAGATGAGTGCAATTGTGCAGTAATTTGAGCATTCTTTGGGATTGCCTTTCTTTGGGATTGGAGTGAAAACTGACCTTTTCCAGTCCTGTGGCCACGGCTGAGTTTCTCAGATTTGCTGGCATGTTGAGTGCAGCACTTTCCCAGCATCATCTTTCAGGATTTGAAATAGCTCAACTGGAATTCCATCACCTCCACTAGCTTTGTTCATAGTGATGCTTCCTAAGGTCCACTTGACTTTGCATTCTAGAATGTCTGGCTCTAGGTGAGTGATCACACCATCGTGATTATCTGGCTCATGAATTTCCACTTTAGTGTCAATAGTTAAACCTCTGTTTAGTTTTTTGGTATTGTTTTGTTAAGGTCTCAAGAAAAGGTTGAATAATAAATGGTATCTTGTTCTTCACTTAAATGTAAGTGCTTCCACTATTTCACTGTTAACTAAATGTTTTGTGATAGGTTTTTTGTAGTTACACTATCACTTTACTATAGCTTTCTTCTGTTCATAATTTATTAATACTAAGATTTTTTTAAAATTTTAAAATTAGGTGTGAATGCTAATGTAGTGAATTATAATAATAGAATAATTGATTTACTGAGGTTGATCTTCCTTTGAATTATTGGAGAAAAACCTATTTGAGTGTTTTTCAAAATGTTCTTAGAAATTGCTTGTGGCTTAAAAGGAAAGATCTGTGATATAATCTGATTCATATTCATTTCACAAATTTTCCTTTTATCTATTAATGCTTACTAAGATATTTGTTAATTTCTTTGCTTATTATTGCTTCTTATATCCATCTACTCCTCCTGGATTTACTTTCTTTCTTACTGAAGTACTTAAGAAATATTTCTGTCAGTGAGGGACTGAGTGGTTAGTTCTGACTTTGAAAATGTCTTCTCTGTTTTTCCTTCTCTTCAAGGATAGCTTAGCTTGAAATGGGAGTCTAGGCTGACAGATACTTATTCTCAGCTCTTGAAGATATTACTCTGTGATCTGCCAGCATGTATACTTGCTAATAAAAAAAAGTCTGTCTAATTGTCTTTTTTGTAGGTTGTTTTTCTTTCTGTTTACTCTGAAGATTTTCTCGTATGCTTTGATGCTCTACAGTTTTCTCTGCTGCTTAGCGTGAATTTGCTTTCATTTACCTTTCTTGATGTACTTAGCAATCTAAAAACTCATGTTTCTTCAATTGTAGAAAATTCTGTCACTGTTGCTATGACAATTGAATCTTTATTACTTTCCCTTTGATGTATTTTGAATCTTTTCATTTTATCCTATAATTCCTTTAAACTTTTATGTACTTTTATCTCTGTGTCACATTCTGAGTTATTCATTCAGTTTTACCTTTCTGTTTTCAAATTCTTTCTTCAGCAGTGTGTAGATTACTATGTAATGATCTTCTGTTCCTCTCCTCAGTGGAGATATATATATATATTTTAATGAAAGTTTTTCTTTATTTAGGTATATTTATGTTGCACAATATTTTATAAGTTATAGATGTCCAACATAGTGATTCCCAGTTTTAAAGGTAATACTTCATGTATTGTTATAAAATATTGTGTTTTAAAATATGTCCTTAAGGCATTTATTTTGTACATAATAGTTTGTACCTCTCCCCTACATTGTCCCCTTCCCTCTTCGCACTGGTAAACACTACGTTTGTTCTCTATAACCACGAGTCTGTTTCTTTTTTGTTATATTCACTGCGCTGTCGTAGATTCCATGTAAGCATGCTGTGTTAAGTCACTTCAGGGGTGTTCTACTTTGTGTGACCCCTGGACTGCAGCCCTCCAGGCTCCTCTGCCCATGAGGATTCTCCAGGCAAGAATACTGGAGTGGGTTGCCATGCCCTCCTCCAGGGCATCTTCCCAACCAGGGGATCTAACCCATGTCTCCTGTGTCTCCTGCATTGCGGGCAGATTCCTTACCTGCTGAACCATTGAAGAAGCCCTTTTGTATTACAGTTGTTGTTTTTTTTTTCTGGATACACACCCAGGAGTAGAATGGCTAGACCATGTGGCAGCCTTGCTTTTAGTTTTTTGAGGAACGCCCATACTGTTTTTCATGGTGGCTGCACCAGTTTAGATTCCCGCCAACTGTGTGTGAGGGTTCCCTTTTCTCCACGCCCCCTCCCGCATTTGTTGTTTGTAGACTGTTTGAGGTTAGCCATTCTGACTGGTATGAGGTGATACTTCATTGTGGTTCTGATTTGTATTTCTCTAATAATTTGTGATATTGAGCATCTTTTCTTGTGCCTGTGTCTGTATGCCTTCTTTGGAAAAATGTCTATTTAGGTCCTTTGCCCATTTTTGATTGGGTTGTTTGTTTTTTTAATGTGGCCTAAGGCTGCATACTCTGTGCTGACCCTAGTGGGCAATAAAACTCCATCGGCCGTCCTAGAGCTTCAAGCTAGTCTAATGTTCCCATGAGCCACCCTGACTTTAGCTTCTTCTCATACCAGGTTTTGAGCTTCCTCTTTTTTTCTAGCACCGTGTTGTTTCCTTTATTTTTTTTTTTTGAAATTGTCTCTAGTTTTACATTTCTGAGGTTCATCCACATTAAGGTTTATAGCTCTAGTTTATTCATTTTATCTCCTGTATAGAATTCAACCCTGTGGAGTTATGTCTATTTATTTGTTCATTCTCATTTTGGTGGATACTTAGATTATTTTCAAATTTTTGCTGGTACAAGTAATGTTGCAGTGATTTTTTAAATACATACCTCCTACAAGACAAATGAGTTTCTCTAGGTTCTATTGTATGAGTGAAACTGGGGCTCACAGAGCACGTGTATGGGCAATTTTACTAGATTTTTCTGGGTTTGCTTTCCAAAATGGTTGACTAGTTCATATCTCCAGTGGCAGTGTAAGAGAATTTTGATTGCTCCACATCTTTGCTACAATTATATGTTAAGCTTTCTAGTTTTTGCCCAACTGATATGCATGTGATAGTCTTACTTTGGTTTTAGCCATTACATTCTTAACACTTTATGATGGTATGCCTGCTACATGTATCTTTTCCTGCATAAGAAATTACCCCAAAATTTAGCTTCTTAAAGCAACCCGCTTATTAATTACAGATGTTTCATGGGTCACAAATTCAAACAGATAAGAGCAGAAATGGTTTGTCTAGCCATTAAGATGCCTGGGGCATTAACTGGGAATATGATACAGCTGGAAGCACCTCCAGAGAGGGGCTGGTGCTACCTGAAAGCATCTTTACTGGGAAGGGACACAGACCTCGCTTCTCAATGGAAAGAATGTCAAAGAGTTTGTGACCATGTTTAGAACAGCTGTTACCCAACACAGGTGCTGTTTGGTCATTTTCTCTAAAATAACATTCAGTTAACAGGGTGGTTTGTTTTAAATAATACTTTATGTGTTATTGTTAAATTTCATGTTTTTAGAAAGATATTAATAGAAATATATCATAGAAAGATATTAATGTTTCCAAAAAGTTTATTGAAGGATAAAAATAGTGATGAAAATAACAACATAAATACTTTACTTCGTATTACTTTTAATATCTTAAATGGTGAAGTAGATTTCAGTGAGAATATTAATTGTGAATCTGTGTATTGGAACAAATAGATCTTTGAGTTTGATGGTTTCCTAAATTATAATTGTGGCAAAGCTGTGGGACAATCAAAATGAGAAGAGGGAAGACTCATATATCTCTGAAAATAGAATTTTGTGGGATTGGTCAGTCCTTTGCCCCTAGCCAGTGATGTTGTTTACTAGGATAATTTCTTAAGTGGTATGGTACCAGTGAAGTTTTTATACCTCTCATTCTGGTAGACCTATAAAGTTTTTCCACAATGCACAATAATTATTTTCCATACAAATTTTTTGGTTTTTGTTGGTGAAGGTGTAGAACAGATTTTAGTGAATATCAGCTTTTTTTCCCTTTCTGACCCACACATCTTTCTTCTGAGATCTACACCTCCCCCAACCCATGTAATTCTAGTGAGGCTGTTGTCATGTATATCCCCTTACTTGGGCACAGAGGTAGGTTCTGACCCAGGCAGGATCACTAGTCCCATTCAGGTATTGACATAATTCACGAGAGACCTTCTCCTTCATCAAGGACTATGAACTCTTCTGAAAGCACAAGCCTAGAGTGCTGGTGGTTTTATTTTCTGCTGCATGGAAAGTGTCTCCTGAAACTGAAGTCAATTCTGAGGGAAGCAGGGTTAAGACGTGGAGTGAGAGAGAGGCGAGTTGCAATGATATATAGTTTGATCTTATATTGTGACAAAAACCCACCCTTGGACTTCCTGGTTCTGTGAGTCCACTGCTTCCCTTTTCTGTTGAAGCTACTTTGCATTGAGTGGTCTGTCACGTGCTGAGAGAGCCTTGACTAGTATCAATTCCCAAAGTATAAAAGAAAGATTCAGTCTTCCCCCTTATAGCAAAAGTTGTACTAAGCATACTAAATTAAGAATTGTGCAAAATCAGCCCCAAATAAATGACAAGTATGTATGGAGGGAAAGCAAGAGAAAAAAATTGGTGGCATACTATCTAGAACAATGTAGGTAAAGCCACTGATGAGAGATTTTACATTGGGCTTTTGGTGTTGAATTGTATGGGAAGGAAAAAGGTTCAGCAACCTTTTCATTTATCCCAGAGAAGAAAACTTTTATTTGGTTAGTGAATGTTTTCTTAGCCACAGTATAGACAGAAATGAGGTTATCTGCAGATCAGTAAGTGACAAAGAAGAACATTGCTACTTGAATGAAAAAGGCTTTTTTTCTAGATGCTGGTAACCATGTTTATTCATGGAGAATGTTCTGCACTTGACTATGTGTTTCTTGACTTTGACAGTTATTGCAGAAAATAGTGAAAAATTTAATAACGGAGCTTGCGGTCACTAAGTATGAGTTTTTAGCATACTGTATGAAGAAACGGGCATCAAAGACAAGAGTTTTTTCTCCACATGACAATGATGTTGGCTGTTAAAAGGAAGGGTGCTCCTTGGCTTGGGAAATGAGGAATGAGATGAAGACATTTCTTCATGACAATGATACTGCTGGTGATGCCATTTCAGTGACATCAGATGGCTTGCTCAAAAGTATTATTTTCAGTCCTGAAAGGAATGGATCAGGATTTCTCAAGAAAGCTGAACTCTGATGGAACTGGCTTAATTGCTAGGAGTTAGTGTCATAATATTTGAATTTTTAAAATGGATAAAGATATTAATGCTCTGACATGGGGCATGCTATTTTTGAAGAATTACTCCATCATTATAAAGAATGCAAGCAATTCAGTGAAGTGCAAAGGAGAAGTTATAAAATCACCCCAGATTCCACACCATTAGTACCATGCTAGGCTTTCCTCTATGTGCGAACAGAAATAGAAGCCTAGAGACACAGTGAGGTACTAACTAGATAGCACTTATTTAATAAAAATTATATCATACTTTTTAATAGAACATCTCCAATTTAATTTTACTTATATTATAAAATCCAATTTAGTAGAAGAAACTGAAATGAAAATAAATGTTATTGGATTCAACACAAGAAGTTGAAGTAAAAATGAAAGCTGCTGATAAATGTTCTTTCCCCACAAAATAATTATGAAATTATAAAAAGAATCATTGAGAAGTTAGAGTCATTATCTTATATTACCACATGCACTAGTTTTAGACAATTAGTTGACTTCCTGCTGTAAAAGATAAGGAAATGACCAGTCTTACTTCCTTTTCCTACCTTCCAATTTTGTTAGCTATTTTTTTCTAATTTTGCTAAGGTTTAAAGCATTTACATCTGGTTCTGTAACTTTAATTCCCATTCTTGTGTGTGTGGTTAGTATGACAAATGGATTCAGTGTTCACCATGGGTTTTGTATCTCTGCTTCCTCATTACTGAGTTCTTTTTCAAAGACCTAGTTGGATGTGAAGGGGCCATAGGTTTTCTTTTAATTACTCAAAGAGACTTACCTTGTGCCTTTAAATTAAATGCAACTTGATTGGGTATACTACTCTTGGCTCACATTGTCTTTCACTTAGAACTTCATACCATTGCTGTCTTTTGGCACCAAGTAATACTAAGGAGACATCTGAGATAGCCAGATTCTGCCATCACCTTGAGGGTCTTAATTTTATGCATAAAAATTTTAATCCTTGTAGTTCAAAACCTTCACTGGACTATGGTTTGGTGTTGAAAGCTGTATGTCAATTTTTCCTGGAAAGATATTTTTTAACACACTATTTCATCTATAGTTTCTTAATTCAAGGATGCCAATTGTGGATTATCTTTGTTCACAGTGTCCATGACCACCTGTGAATTTTAATATCATTTACATTTAGTATCATTATCTCACTGTAATAGAAATCTTACCTATTAGTACATCTGTGGCTTTATCCCCCACTTACCACTGTGTATTTTCATCTTTTCTGTCTGTGGAGATGTTTGAGTGCAATCTATTAATGTATCTTCAAAGATATTTGAAAATGTATTCTATCATTTATATGTGGAAAGTAAGCAAGCAATTATTTATAAGCTGGAAAAGGCAAGGAAACCTAGAGCCTCTAGAAAGGAATACAAGCCTGCCAATGTTTTGATTTTTCATCTAGAGACTCACTTCATATGTCAGCTGTAAGAATAAATTTGTGTTGTTTTAAATCATGAATTTTGTGGTAATTTGTTACGGGAGCCAAGGACAAACTAACATGTTAAAGTAATCACTGGTTGTGAGTATTACTACCCCATCAATAATCAGACAATGAACCAACTGTGTTTCTCTCACCAGCTCTTTATCCCCATCCCACTTTCCCTTTGGCTGTTGCATTAACATCAGCATTAAGAGATAAGCAAAGAGGAGAGTGAAAAAGTTGACTTAAAACTCAACACTCAGAAAACTAAGATCATGGCACCTGGTCCTATCACTTGATGAGATGGGAAACAATGGAAACAGTGACAGACTTTATTTTCTTGGCCTCCAAAATCACTGTGGATAGTGACTGCAGCCATTAACTTAAAAGACGCTTGCTCCTTGGAAGAAAAGCTATGACAAACCTGGATAGTGTATGAAAAAGCAGAGACATTACTTTGATGACATAGGTCCGTCTAGTCAAAGCTATGGTTTTTCCAGTCATGTATGGATGTGAGTTGGACTATAAAGAAAGCTTTGCACTGAAGAATTGATGCTTTTGAACTGTGGTGTTGGAAAAGACTCTTGAGAGTCCCTTGGACTGCAAGGAGATCCAACGAGTCCATCCTAAAGGAAATCAGTCCAGAATATTCATTGGAAGGACTGATACTGAAGCTGAAACTCCAATACTTTGGTCACCTAATGTGAAGAACTGACTCAGAAAAGACCCTGATGCTGGGAAAGATTGAAGGTGGGAGAAGGGGACGACAGAGGATGAGAGGGTTGGATGGCATCACGAACTCAATGGACAGAAGTTTGAGTAAACTCCGGGAGTTGGTGATGGACAGGGAGGCCTGGCGTGCTGCAGTCCTGGGGTTGCAGAGTCGGATATGACTGAGCGACTGAACTGAAATACTCTAAACTCAATGAGTCTGGTGTGTTCAACTTTATGTTGTATCATCAAGAGGATAGTTTGATGCCAAGGGTAATTCAGACCAGGAGTTAGTCATGGTTTCAGTCACCACCCTCACTCTCACTACCTACTGTTTCCTGCTAATATCCTAGGGAAGAATAGAAACAAGCAGCAGGTGAACTGAGGTCTGTGACCAGTGTTTGTTTTTTTCTTTTTCTTTTTGGTGTATGGTGAGTCTTGATGTTATGTAGTCACTCAGCTGTGTCTGACTCCTTGCGACTCCATGGACTGTAGCCTGCCAGGCTCCTCTGTCCATGGGATTCTCCAGGCTAGAATACTGGAGTGGGTTGCCATTTCCTTCTCCACAGGATCTTCCCAACCCAGAAATTGAACTTGCTTCGTGGCGTCTCCTGCATTGCAGATGGCTTCTTTACCACTGAGCCATGGGGGAAGCCAGTATTAGCCAAGTATAAAGCATTATGAAGGGAGATGACTGGAAGCCATTCACCATGGGAGTACACTCATTGGGTGTACTCATTTGTTAGGACTGCTTTTACAAAGTACTACAGACTGGGTGGTTAAACAACAGAAATTTATTGCCTCACATTCTTGGAGGCTGGAAGTCCAAGACCAAGGTGTCAGCAGGGTTGGCTTCTTTTGAGGCCTTTCTCTCTGACTTGTAGATGGTCCTATTCCTCTTAAGTTCTCACATGGTCTTCCCTCAGTTTGTGTGTTCTCTCTGTCCTAACCTCCTCTCATAAAGACACAGTCTTATTGGATTAGGGTCCAACCATATGACCTAATTTTACCTTAATTATCCCTATAAAGGGCGTACCTTCAAATACGATATTCTGAGGTACTGTGGGTTAGGACTTCAACATAGAATTCTGGTAGGACACAATTCAGCCCTTATCAGAGGCATATAGAAAATGTTCAGCAAAGCTAAACTGAAAGTATTTAACTTCATATCCAGTATTTGTAAGAGAAAAGTTGAGGGAATTTCAAATGATGATAGTTCTGGAGTGAAGATATGCTCAGATCTTTAGAACCAGTTACATACAGAAATGAGGAAACTAGAATTTACACAAGCTTAACAATGATAAAATGAAGAAGTCACTGGTTATAAAATGCATCAATGTTTATAAACTTTTGTAGTAACAAAACAAAAAATGATAAGTTATTAATTACCTAAAATGGTATTTCTTGAGGTAAATGACAACTATAGTAATACACTTTAATCAACCTGGCTAAAACCAGAAGAGGTAATGGTGAAGCTCAAAAACACCTCTAAAGAAAAAAAAAAAAAAATCATAGTTCACTATCACAAAGTAAGGATGAGGGCTCTTCTAGTGTTAATCTTTAAAATATGAATATTTTCAAACATTATTTTATAAGTAATTTAGACTAATAGTATCAGGAAAAAATAGAAACACTTTAGAGACTATGGAATAAATCTAGCAGTTTCTCAATAAACACCCAGTTAGAATAGGCTAGTAGCCATTTGACCCTCTATTGCTCTGTTCTCACCCAAATACATAAGAACTAGGAATCCATAAGCATCTGAAGTATACACAGAAAATAAATCAGGAAATAAGGGTACTAAATAGAATCCAAGACTCAAATTGTTTTATCCTTTCAAGATACTTTAATTTTGCAGTTATTAATTAAAAAACACAGTTGTTTTCAGCATTTCCTAGCTACAGGAGTGCATAGGAAATTCCATTCTAAATAAAGAAGTAATTAATGAAATAACAACACACCTTAACATTTTACATTGATAGGTTACAGTTTACAAGGTGCTTTCACATACATTATTTCATTTGATTCTTCAACAAGCAGAAAAAACAGTAGGAAAGAAAAATGATTTTTTTAGGTTTACAATGAGTATTTTCAGGCCAATGGGCACTCACCACAGGAACGTATCAGAACAAGACAGCAATGCCCACAAGCCACAATATCATTTTGGTAGGCTGACAGTTTGATATCAATTGGATATTTAGCATCAGTGAAGGAGGAAGGAATCAGAACAGAGATGAGGTTCTCATGATATTCAAAGAACTGTAAGAACACTGTAAGAATTAAGGAGAAGAAAGATGCCCTAGAATATCACCTTACTGAGACTTATTTCAAAGCATGTTATCCCCTCAGAATGTCAAATAAAAAGAGTCTCATCACAACATGGGGAAGTTAGAAGGGACCTTAGAAACTGCCTAATGGAACTCGTCCATTTCACAGATATGAGAACTGAGGCCAAGATCACTGCTGATAGTGACAGACAAGGCTTGACACTCAGGTGCCTTGACTTCAGTCTATGGCTCCTTTCCCGACAATGTCATCTCCTTATTTCTTCTGTTTCAAATAACGTAATCTGAGATTAAATACTGATTCATTCCACTTATTTCTTATTCAAGTTTTTTTATCTTATTTTTGGCTAAATTGTGGCTGAAACTGGGAGTTTTATATAATTCCAAGATATTCTATTCAGTGTATTTGAGTGGTTGGAAATAGACTCCCTTGATGGATTGGGACAAAGCTTGCTGCTGTCCTTCAAATGGGAAGTTAAATGGAGTGACTAAATAGCCCTCAAAGCCAATGCATGCCTATGGGTCATCCACCCAGGCAGATTTTATAGCAAACTGTGCCAGGCAGTAGTAATTTCATGATTTTCTTTTTTATTTTTATTTTTTTAGAATTAATAGAAATCTTTTTAATTACTGAAAACTAAAAATGTAGTAATCAAATTGTCACCCCTATGATTTACCTAAATTATTATGTACTAATTTTACAATAATATACAACATAGGTACCATAGCATTTATAGCATACATATTGAATACATGATCAGCATGTTCTTGGGTCTAAATGAAATACAAAAAACCTAAAATATTTTATACAAATGATGTTTCAGATTTATTAACATGATATATTGTTACATAAAATTTGCTACAGCAAAGTATTTCATATTTTCCTTGCACATTTTAAATACAAGTGGACCAACAAATCAGTATCAGCCTTAAGTGACATGACCATGCAGAAACACTTGACAACCAAAAGATGCACAGACTGACGCAGAGAACATCTCAGAGAGATTTCTTCAGCATCTTCAAAGGTCTCACAAAGGTGTGGTACACAGGAAAATAAGTAGAATCAGTGACCTACCTGCACCGATAATGAAGCTGAGTGTTTATATACATTAAGATCAGTTTGATTAAACACAACTCATCTTATATGCATGTAAATTGACCATAAAAATGAACACAGTTTATTTTCAACAATTTTGGTGTGTTGTTTTAAGATAGGTCACTGACACACAGAAATAAAACCAGACAAGAAATTTAAAAGCAAAGAAAAAAATATTAAAAAACTGAGTTAAGCCATGGATTCTCAACAAACAGTGAACGAAATGGACAAAAGTGTTTGAAATTTCCACATGATAGCAATGTTATTAAGTCAGCTGGCAAAAAAAAAAAGTATATTAAAAAAACAAGTACTAAAATTGTATTTGCATGATCATAATTCCATTTACTGAAAGAAGCTAGAAATGATGATATATCTAAAAATACCACACCTCAAAATTAAAATACAGTTGTGGCAGTTTTATAAACTTTGTCCCCTTTCCTCTTTGCTGAGGTGCAGGACGGAAGCTGAAGTTGCAGCAGTGCCTCCATCTCAGGCTGACACATACAGTTTACCAGCATAATCACCTGGCAACAACTTTTGTTCTTAACTGTGACAAAACAAAGCAAAGCAAACAAACCAAATACCTCTACACAAAAGCGCCTCTACGTCGTTTACAAGAGTCAAGCCATTTGTTTGACTTAGATGAGTATTTGTTCACATCAATGTTCTTTTTAGTTCATTTCTCTTCCTCTAAAAAGTTTATAATGGGGACTTTTTGAGAAACTTAAAAATTTATCTTTTTCATTAGTCATGTTCTATTAAAATACTGTCTAAAATCCTTATGGAAAGTTAAAGTTTATAAATCTTAGAACTCTACTCTTGATACCTACATAAATGCTGGTACCAAGTGAGAGAATCTGGATGATTACGATCCATGTTATTAGCTTTTCCTGCAAATGAGACACAATTGTCACACTGCACAGGTTGGTCACTTATTTACTCAAGGGGAGGATGACAGAAAAGGCAGTGAAGTGAGACAGAGCTTCTGATCTGTATGAATCCAAACTGCTGGGTCAGGCTACTCTGCATTAGTGAGTTCTAGGAAAGTTAATGTTTTATTTGTGTAAATATCCTCGGTGAAAAGACATTCTAGCTTTAAAAACTGTCCAGCGTTTTGGCAACAACTGAGTATGAGCTATTCAAAGTAAAAACAATTATTAGAAAGCATATCCTCAAGCAACTGACCAACACAAATATTGGTTAAGAGTTACTAAAAGCAACATTTATCCTTCCCTTCCAAAGTCACATAGCCATAACACTGCCCATTTGAAACACCAAGAAAATAAAATGAGCACTATTTGCAGAAAAATTAATGGAAATGAAACAGGACGGAATGGATGTGGAAGAAGAGAAGAATGACGAACCAAAGGGAAGCGGGAGGGTGTCTAGTTCTGTGTTATGGCACAGACAATGCTTGCTTAGCGATGCCTTGTTACAGAGGTGGATGCAGAGTGCACACATGGATGACGGGAACAGAGACCTCACTCAGTCGCTGGAATGAAGGAACTCGGTAACTGCTTTGACAAGGACGGTCTCGGCTCTGCCTTATCTCTTAACAGAGTGCAAAGACTGAGTGTGAGCTCCCATGTCATCGTGTTGCTCTAAAATTCACAAAATTCTTTCCCACATTTTTCTGTTATAGAGACACGGATATCTTCTTCTTCATAGTCATCAAAGTTGCTGGTATCTCCAGAGCCTCTGAACTTTGGTATGAATGGAGCTTCAACCTGTAATTGAGAAACAGAGAAAACAAGAGTGATATTATGATTTATTATAAGAAATATATATTTGGTCTTAGTGTCAGTTCCTGGTACAAAGCTCCTAAAGCCTTTGGATCTCTTGAGTTGAGCATGGCAAATGTGTCTTTTGTTATGTTAATGAGGTGTCTTTGGGAAAGCCCATAGGTAACTTAAGCAGGGTGGCTGGTTGCCAGGGTACCCAGCACTGTGATTAGAAGGTTGGAAACTTCAGTTCACTACCTGACCTGGGGAAGGAGCACATCAAAGCTGTATGTTGTCACCCTGATTATTTAACTTATATGCAGAGTACATCATGCAAAATGCCAGGCTGGATGAAGCATAAGCTGGAATCAAGATTGCTGGGAGAAATATCAACAACTTCAGATATGCAGATGACACCACCCTTATGGAAGAAAATGAAGAGGAACTAAAAAGCCTCTTGATGAAGATGAAAGAGGAGAGTGAAAAAGCTGGCTTAAAACTCAACATTCAGGAAAATAAGACCATGGCATCTGGTCCCATCACTTCATGGCAAGTAGACGGGGAAACAATGGAAACAGTGACAGACTATTTTCTTGGCCTCCAAAATCACTGTGGATGCTGGCTGCAGCCATGAAATTAAAAGATGCTTGCTCCCTGGAAGAAAAGCTATGACAAACCTGGATAGCATACGAAAAAGCAGAGACATTACTTTGATGACATAGGTCTGTCTAGTCAAAGCTATGGTTTTTCCAGTAGTCATGTATTGATGTGAGAGCTGGACCATAAAGAAGGCTGAGTGCTTGAAGAACTGATGCTTTCAAACTGTGGTGCTGGAGAAGGCTCTTGAGAGTCCCTTGGACAGCAAGGAGATCAAACCAGTTAATCCTAGAGGAAATCAACCCTGAATATTCATTGGAAGGACTGATGCTGATTGCAGTCCTTGGGGTTGTAAAGAGTCGGACACGACTGGGCGACTAATACCACAACCCGATCTCAGAGGGAAGAGGGGCAGGAGACTGAGTTCAGTCAGACTCCCCTGGTGGCTCAGTGCTCAACAATTTGTCTGCCAATACATGAGGCACAGGAGATACCGGTTCGATCCCTGGGTTGAAAGGATCCACTGGAGGAGGAAATGGCAACCCCTTCCAGTGTTCTTGCCTGGGAAATCTCATGGACAGAGGAGTCTGGAGGGTTATAGTCTTTGGGGTCGCCAAGAGTTAGACATGACTGAGCAACTGAACACTCACACCAAATGGCAGTAATTGAGTCAATCATGCCTATATAATGAGGCCTTCATGAAACCCCAAAAGGAAAGAGTTTGGGTTTTGGAGAGCTGGGGTGGTGAATCAGTGGGGATTTGGGGAGAATGGCATGCCTGGAGAGAGCAGGAAACTAGGATCCCCTTTCTACACACCTTGCCCTAGGCCTCTCTTCCATCTGGCTATTCTTGAGTTACACCATTTATAATAAACTGGTCAATCCAGTAAGCAACTTTCCTCAGTTCTGTGAGCCAGTTTAGCAAGTTAATCGAACCCCAAGGTTTTGGGGGAATCTTGATCTATAGCTTGTTAGTCAGAAGCACAAACTGGACTTGAAGTTGGTATCTCCAGACAGGAAGTGTTAGAAGTGAGTTAATTGCTCGGTTGCATGGAAAAAGAGGAAAAAGAAATGCCTGAGAATTTCCAAACACTAAGGAAAATAAATTCTTATTATTACTAATGCAGTGGCAATCTAAATGCCTTTAAGTCCCTAAATGATAACAACATTAAAAGAAAAAACAAACTATAGGTTTGCTATTAATCTCAACATCTTCATTCAAAGTATGGTACAGGCCAACAAACGAGATTTCTAGGATAATTCACTGCTGCCATCAAAATGCTGGTAATTAAGGTTACAAAAGATGAGATGGTTGGATGGCATCACCGACTTGATGGACGTGAGTTTGAGCAAGCTCTGGGAGTTGGTGATGGACAGGGAGGCTTGGCATGTTGCAGTTTATGGGGTTGTAAAGAGTTGGACACGATTGAGCAACTGAACTGAACTGAAAGTTACAGAACTCCAGCTTTCCTTTATCAGTTTATTTCTGAAGTCTATTTTTCTGTCCTCCTTTCCTTAATTCCTTCCTCTCTAGGTTATTTTTTTTTTATTCCCAAGATTATTTTGTTTAAAATATCTGGCTATCAAGACTTTCTGGGAAATTTGAAAAAAAAAGTCTTTTAGAATTACAAAATTGTTAAATTCTGAACATTTTTTCAGTCCAGAGCTGTTTCTAATATTTATACCAGTGATTTCCAACGAGTTTTGATTAATATGCCTTTACTAAAACATCTTTGAGTATATATCACCAATAAATGTAGTTTTTTATTTATAAATAATTTACACACATGGCTAAATTATTACAAGATACACACAAACAAGACATCTAAAAAAATAAGGTAAAAAATAAGTAGGAATGGGAAGTCTAACTGGTTGCCTTGTGTGCCCTGTATGGGGGCCTGCAGGTCTGCACCACACAGAACAATGAGCTAGGCAGACAGTCGCTTCATGTCTAGCCAGGCAGTAATTTAGGATCACAGCTATTAAGCCAATCATCTCTAGAAAATGACTGTACAGTGTGAGCTGTCCAGGCCATTTTCTTCCATTTCTGTCTTTCTGCCAGATGACTTTGACTATTTTGTTGTTCATGAGCACTTGGTCAAAGAATAAAGACTATGAAAACTATTCAAATTTACTATCATTTTTGCACTTATCTGCATACTTATCAGGGACATGATACTAAAACAAACGGCTATTTTTAAAGTACTGAATTATTTCTCTTTGTAAGTTATCCAGAGATTCCCAAGTTCATTTCTGTTAATCATCAAGATTTACTATCAATCAATTTGCCCAATACAATAACCTGTTATACTGTGCTACTTCTCAGCAGATAAGCTGTTTAATCTAGATAAACCAAGCTCTTTGGAAAGGGCTCATCATTTAGATGAGCAGTAGCAGTTCTACCCATTTTAAGAGTAACTGTTTAAAATACATGATATGCATAGAATAGTAAATATTGGCTAAGTAACAGGAGAAATGTTTATTTCTAAATATAAGTTTTAAAATATTCAAAATACATCATAAATTTTTAAAATATTAATGAGGACAAACCTCAAAGAAATCTAATTAATTCATCTAAATATAGCATTAATTAACAATATTATAACAATAAAGATAGTATAGTGATAATTACAAAGGGATATAAATGATTTTATAGAAAAATATAAAATTCAAAAATTAATGAGGCAAAAATTTAAGGGGCCAATATCCACAAATAATTTGTTTTCATTTCCAAGGTATAAATATAATTCCTATCTTCCTTAAATTTCCCAAAGAAACATGGAAAATTTCCAACCTAATTTTATGAATCTATATAATTTCAACTCCAGAAAAACAAAAACTACAGGTTGATAAAATTTAAGACTATAGAAGTAAAAATCCTAAATAAAGCTTTAGCAAATTAATTTCAGGCAGATATTAAAATAATAATACCCTATGATTAAAGGATATTCATTTCAGGAATGTTAGGATATCTCACCAATATAACTCTTTATACTAACATGTCAAAGAAGATAAAATACAATATACTGGCAGTCAAGGATATTTCCTTAACCTGATCAAGAATACTTATCCAAGACAAATGGCTAATATCTTATCTGGTGGTAAAGCATAAAAAGCATTCCCATTCAAAAGAGAACAAGATAAGAGTGTTCAACAGGCCCACTATTTTAAAATATTATTCTAGACATTCTAGCATATACAAATAAAATAAAATGGAAATAAAAGATATTAAAAAGAAGACAAATGACACCTCTACCCACTGTGATGATCTTCCAGTAAAATCTAAGGAAACCAATAGCAGAATTTACTTATTAAGGTGGCCAATCATAATAAACATAGAAATGTTTTCTCCCCCATACTCTTAATGGGAAAGAAACATACTCACAGTAGCAACCAAAATATCAATTTAAGGAAAAACTTTGAGAAAGAAATTGGACTTGTATGAGGTAAGGGGTTTCTAAAACTTTACCAAATAACAGAAAATATTTGAATAACTGCACAAATATAACATGTTCATTATGAAGAAATTTCAAAATTTTGGTTTTCTTTTAATTAATACACATAATCCCAATTAAGATCCCCCAATACAACATAAACATTTGGGAAGACCAACAAAACAGAGGCATTACTGCTTATTGGGTACACAGTTTCAGTTCTATAGGAGCAGGTTCTGGAGATGGATGGCGGTGATGGTGGCACAACAGTATGAATGTACTTAATGTCCCTGAACAGAGCACTTGCATTTGGTTAGCATATTAAATCTTATATGTACTTTACTACAATAAAACTGGAGAAAACTGAAATATGTATTTTTTATAAATATTTATACAAATTCCACATATTAAATATGTAAGTATTTTGAAAATTGAAAAAAATCACATTATAAACCTACATAAAATGATGTGGTGGTTCCCTGATGGCTCAATGAGTAAAGCATCTTCCTGAAATGCAGGAGCTGCAGGAGACTCGGGTTTGATCCCTGGGTGGGGAAGATCCCCTGGAGGAGGGAATGGCAACCCACTCCAGTGTGCCTAAAAAGTCCCATGGACAGAGAAGCCTGGCAGGCTACATAGTTCATGGGGTTGCAAAGAGTTGGACGTGACTAAGTATGCATGTACAGTCTGAAGTTGAGGGGAAAATGAAGGCCTGGAGGAAGCAGATTTACTATTGAAGGTGGTTACTAAAGTCACTGGAATGGACTATAGTGAGGAAAAGCACAGAAATAAAAGGAAGAAATATACCAACTGTTAATAGAGATACTGTCTGAATGATGGGATTATGATGATTTAAAATCTATTTACTTAACAAATTACCTCATGACAACTGTATGAAACACACCTCAACCAGCAAGAAAAATAGAGCCAATCTATTTAATTTTTCTCTCCAAACTATTTTCTTTTGCCTTCACTATTTTAACCTAAATGTTGAGGATGAGAAATCTGATGCTTTAAAGTAGTTAAGTAATTTGCTTGAACTCTCACTCTTAATGGTTGGCTGATCTGGGATTCAAATCAGTGTCTACCTAACCTGAGTTCACACACTTTTTACTGCCTTCTGAGGCAGTCTTCCTACTCTGAAAATGCTCAAAGCATAAAATTTAAGCAGAGAATATGTAAAAATCTATGAATATCTTAAGAAGCAATGTATTGCTCTATGGTTTGGGCTTTATTTTAATCTTTCTCTTTAGTGGCTAAGTCATGTCCAATTCTTGCGTCCCCATGGACTGTAGCCTGCCAGGCTCCTCTGTCCATGGGATTCTCCAGGCAAGAATACTGGAGTGGGTTGCCATGTTAAAAGATCTTTAACGAACAAAGCTAGTGGAAGTGATGGAATTCCAGTTGAGCTATTTCAAACCCTAAAACATGATGCTGTGAAAGTGCTGCACTCAATATGTCAGCAAATTTGGAAAACTCTGCAATGGACACAGGACTGGAAAAGGTCAGTTTTCATTCCAATCCCTAGAAAGGCAATGCCAAAGAATGCTCAAACTACTGCACAATTGCACTCATCTGCCACGCTAGTAAAGTAATGCTCAAAACTCTCCAAGCCAGGCTTCAGCAATATGTGAACTGAGAACTTCCAGATGTTGAAGCTGGTTTCAGAAAAGGCAGAGGAACCAGAGATCAAATTGCCAACATCTTCTGGATCATCAGAAAAGCAAGAGAGTTCCAGAAAAACATCTGTTTCTGCTTTATTGACTATGCCAAAGCCTTTGTGTTGATCACAATAAACTGTGGAAAATTCTTCAAGAGGTGGGAATATCAGACCACCTGACCTGCCTCTTGAGAAACCTGTTTGCAGGTCAGGAAGCAACATTAGAACTGGACATGGAACAACAGACTGGTTCCAAATAGGAAAAGGAGGATGTCAAGGCTGTATATTGTCACCCTGCTTATTTAACTTATATGCAGAGTACATCATGAGAAACGCTGGACTGGAAGAAGTACAAGCTGGAATCGAGACTGCTGGGAGAAATATAAATAATCTCAGATATGCAGATGACACCACCCTTGTGGCAGAAAGTGAAGAGGAACTAAAAAGCCTCTTGATGAAAGTGAAAGAGGAGAGTGAAAAAGTTGGCTTAAAGTTGGCTTAAACTTTTCAACATTCAGAAAAATAAGATCATGGCATCCGGTCCCATCACTTCATGGCAAATAGATGGGGAAACAGTGGAAACAGTGGCTGACTTTATTTTCTTTGCTCCAAAATCACTGCAGTTGGTGACTGAAGCCATGAAATTAAAAGATGCTTACTCCTTGGAAGGAAAGTTATGACCAACCTAGACAGCGTATTACAAAGCAGACACATTACTTTGCCAATAAAGGTCTGTCTAGTCAAGATTATGGTTTTTCCAGTGGTCATGTATGGATGTGAGAGTTGGACTATAAAGAAAGCTGAGCGCCAAAGAATTGATGTTTTTGAACTGTGGTGTTGGAGAAGACTCTCGAGAGTCCCTTAGACTGCAAGGGGTCCAACCAGTCCATCCTAAAGGAGATCAGTCCTGAATGTTCATTGGAAGGAGTGATGTTGAAGCTGAAACTCCAATACTTTGGCCACCTGATGCAAAGAACTGACTCATTTGAAAAGACCCTGACGCTGGGAAAGATTGAGGGCAGGAGGAGAAGGGGACAACAGAGGATGAGATGGTTGGATGGCATTACCGACTCAATGGACATGAATTTGGGTAAACTCCAGGAGTTGGTGATGGACAGGGAGGCCTGGCGTGCTACGGTTCACATGGGGTTGCAAAGAGTCTGACACGACTGAGTGACTGAACTAAACTGAACTGAAAGGGCTAATGTGATCCTGGAACTGGGAATTTGAAGAACCCAGAATTAAATACGTTGTTATTTAGTCGCTAAGTCCAGTCCAACTCTTTTCAATCCCAAGGACTGTGCCCCCCTCCCCCCCTCGCCCAGGGTCAATAGTCCATGGGATTTCCCAGGCAAGAATACTGAAGTGGGCTGCCATTTTCTTCTCCAGGGGATGTTCCCAACCCAGGGATTAAACCTGTGTCTTCTGCATTGACAGGTGGATTCTTTTACCCCTGAGCCACCATGGAAGCTAATATAGATGTGATTTAACAGCTCAAACAATTTAAAGCATTTAACCTTTCTAAGCTGATTTTCTTATCAGTAAATTGGGGAAAATGGTATAACCTATCCCATAGAATTACTTCAAAGATTAAAATGAGACATTACAGTGTTGCTTTTATAAATTTTAAAGCACTACATTGGTGCTAGGAAATTTAGGGGAAATATGGTATGTTTACTTATTCCTGGAGGAATAAGTGAGGCAACCCACTCCAGTATCCTTGCCTGGAAAATCCCAGGGACAGAGGAGACTGGAGTCCATGAAGTGATAAAGAGTCAATATGACAGAGCATGAACACACAATATTTATTCACTACATCTAAAATCTATTTTAAGTTGCTCTGGACTTTGTTCTTGACTACATAACACATTCAGTTGAGATAATAATGCTAACGGCAATGTTTCATGAATTTAATGGTTAGAGAGTATCTGAATCCCTCTTTGAGATACAAAGGCTGTACTGGACTCACATTGCTTTGGTCTTGCTATGTTTTCTATCTGCTGAATTAAAATTTTTTTTAAGTGTTAAAAAAACCTTTTATAAGACTATAAATTAGAAAAATGACTATTTACAATTAGAGCATTTACATTTTTTTCCCATGGAAATTCACTCATATGGCTTCATAGCATTATTAGATATGGCAAATTTTGGAGACATTAGATGTTTTGGTTTTATAGGAAAAGAAAAAGAAAAAATTAACATATTCAAGATGAAAACACTTCATATGAATTATCTTTAACTGGGCATTTAAGAAGGAAAAGGAGAGATAAAGGTAATTCAGCAAAGCAAAAGTTTTTCTTAAATGTCTCAATTTATCCCAAAGGTAAAGCAATGATGATTGAAAAATATCTTAATGAATCCAACAACTAAATGTTACTAAATCTGGCTGTGTGCCAATTCTGGGTAGGTGAGTATATTTGTTTACATATTGTCTTACTAATGTGACTTTACATCAGTTTTGAAGTGCAAATTATTAGGACACTAATATGTACTTGCCATGGCATTATGAAAAATAAAAGGTATGGGTAGGAAAAATTTAACAAAGAAAATATTTCCAATTGATGATCTATACAGACATACACTTTCCCTTCTATCAAGGAGAAAACTCATTTAAGTTGTGAGCTATAAGGTTCTTTGTTGTTTAGTCGCTAAGTCATATCTGACTCTTTTGCAACCCCAATGGACTGTACTTGGCTAATCTCCTTTATCCATGGTATTTCCCAGGCAAGAACATTGGAGTGGACTGCCATTTCCTTCTCCAGGGATCTTCCTGACCCAGGGATCAAACCCACATCTCCTGCATTAGCAGGCATATTCTTTACCACTGAACCACCAAGGAAGCCCTAAAAGGTTCTTTAAGTCTTGCATAAGATTAATTCAAAAGGTAAAAAATACTAAAAGTTTGTGCTAAGTTGAAGATACCTCTACTACATATAATTTAAAGAGTAACTTGAAAAGCTTTTAAATTAAAGAAAGAACAGGCTCACCTTTCTCTGGTAAATAGCAATCCAATCTGTTGTGGCAAACCACTTGTGAGTTTTTATATCACTCACACCATTCTTTAGATTTCCAAACCGCTTTGTTAAGTCTACCTGCAGTAGGTTCCTTAGAAGGTCCTTGAGATCTGAACTGAAGTGAGAAGGGAATCGAACCTGCAAAACAGACCATGTGGTAAGACACACATTCTAAGATTCAAGACATCTCTGAAAGGTATTTTTTTAAATGTGATAGATCATTATATAAACATAAATATGCAGTGCTGACTTTCAAATACTTTTAACTACATACTTCAGTCTCCACAGTAGTCTTTAAAAAAGATAATTATTTAAGTGAATGAATTAAAACTGTTCTCTTAAGATCTTGCTTTGGTCATAAACTTTGGAGCTACTATTGATGTGGCAGAGAATCAGACATGACTGAGTGACTAACACTTTCACCTTCACTCCAGAAAAATGGACCCCTCTCCAGAAAAATGTGCATAATTACAGAACTTTTCCAGCAATGTCAGAAGGTTTACCCATCTTCAAGAGAGACCCCTTGGATCCCATATTATAAACTTTTGCCTTAGAAACAAATTTAAACTTGTAATTTAAATAGAAAAAGCAGCATATGAAAGATATCAGTATGCACATTTTTTAAAGAGATGATCAAAAAAGCAGTCTAAAAATGATGATAAAAACCCACACTGCCTTTCATAGCATAGGAAACCACTTTTCTTTCACTAGTGGGTGACTTTTGAGTACAATTCTGCTATTATGCAATAGTACAAAAATGATTTAGGTTGGTTTAAAAGCAGTTTCCACTTTCTATATTGTGAAGATTTTATAATTAGTTGATTGGCCTCCAGTGTTAAAAACAAAGAAAAAAACTCCAAATAAGTGAAGATGTTATATATCAGGTAATCAATAAAATAAAGTACCAGTCATTGGAGACCTAGGTCTACTTTCTGTGTTGTTTAAACACTCTTCTCTAACTCTCTATTCCAACCTAACTCCCAGTTCTCACCCTATTATTAATATGAGTACTGAAAAATTAAAATGGGTACTATTAAGGGATGATTTTAGAATGAATAGCTACATCTATGCCTCCTTACTATTTTCTTTCATTATTACGTTTTCTCCATTGTCCTATACATTTCCACTGCCCTCTTCCCCATCAAACACACAGGTATGTATGCATATAGCTACATGTGTGTGAGCACGTGCACTTTCATTTTAATCCCATTTTCCTGTTGTGTGTTCAATTTCATGCTCCCACCTTCACTAAACACGAACACCATTCTCTGGATTATCATGGCCTTAACTTCAAACTGACCATAAATCTTGAAGAAATGCTTTAAAGGGTTAATAGATACATTTCTGAACCAGCATTCTTTCTTTGGTTCTCTACAAGTGCCACCAGCACCTGTAACTTGCATTGTGTATCATGACATAACCTCAGGTCATCTTCACCATGCACTCATTCATTCAACTCTGCTACAGTATTCATGCATGTATGTCTCACCCAGACTGTGAATTTCCGGAGGGAAGATACTGTGTCATTTTTGTGTTTGTAGTTCTAGGATTTATTAGACCACTTAAAATAAGACAGTTCACCCATCTGACAATAGTGTATTGAGTACCTACTATGTGCCAGGTACTACTCTAGGTGCTGGATGCACAAACAGTGAACGAAAACAAGTCTCTGATTTCTTGGCACTTACGTCCTAGTTCAATATGACATTCTTGACGAATACAGTATTAACTGTATTCTATTAGTAAATACAGAGAAACTAAGATTCAGAGACATTATATACCTTACCCAGTCATCACACCAGAAAGCAGCAGAACTAGACTCGAAATGTAGTCTTACAATTCCCAGCCCCATGAATTTTACTCTTTATTACACTTCAAACATATAGAACTTCTTAATTTATATTCTGACTTTGAAAAAGTTCAACGTACTCAACATAGATTCTTATGTTTTCAAAGCAGAAGTTAAAACAGGATGCAGAGCTAGAAATTTATGGCAACACTAGGTTCATCATCATAGTCTTCTGACTGCCACTCACAGCTAGTCTGTAAATAAACGTTTCTCAAAGTGTGGTTCCAGGGGTCACTTTCATCCACTAGGAAGCAGATTCCTAGGGCTTACTTCAAAGGTGATAATGGCACTGACCTGAAAATCTGAGCTGCTGTCTCTAAACAATTCATCTATACATGAAAGTTTGGGAAACACTATTTGCAATGCTATTTACTATGTTAAGCAGAAGTTGCTTTTTTTTTTTTTCCCTGCTAGTGACAGATCAAAAAACAATTTTAGTATAAATAATAAACTAAAATCACCATCATAACAGAGGAAAACTAGTACTTGTCTCAAGTAACCAAAGACTATTTGAAAGTTGAAGGTTTGGCGTCAACTCATATTAGTGACTAAAAAACCTCATTTCTGCAAAGCTTGCATTAGTACAGATTATAAGAGGTTATATGTTCAAAAAAAAAAAAAAAAAGACATGTGAACTACCACCCTCTCTAGTTCCTACTTTTGACACAATGGTTTCTTAGGCACTGTGCCAAACACTTTACATGCACTGGCTCATAAAATCCAAAATATAACAGCTAAGTAAGTATGATTGCCACCATTTTATACCTGACGCAATTAAGACCTATAAGGATTAAGCAATTTGCTCCAGATTACAGAGATAGTAAGTGGGGGAGCTATAATAGCAAACCAGGACTCTGACTTCAGGGTACATACTTTAACTTCAGGTTACTGTCAGGAACCTTATAAAAGACTGAAATTTTATCTTAAAAGTATCTGCACATTTCTTTACCCTACTTGGAGTAAAAACTAGAGAATACAAGGTATTCAATGACACACCATCCACTTTAAAAATACCACAATTATTTATAAAATGATTATATTCTAATTTTGTTTAGATTCTTAAGAAATAACTTATTTGAAGTAGACTTTCAGGACTTCCCTGGTGGCTCAGACGGTAAAGCATCTGCCTACAATGCGGGAGACCTGGGTTCAATCCCTGGGTCGGGAAGATTCTCTGGAGAAGGAAATGGCAACCCACTCCAGTACTCTTGCCTAAAAAATCCCATGGACGGACGAGCCTGGTGTCCATGGGGCCTCAAGGAGTTGGACACGACTGAGCGACTTCACTTTCTTTCACTATCTCCATTTAGAATAGAGGTTTCATGAACTGTTCAATGTACTGTGTCAGTTATTCTCCCCTTCATGATGTTCAGAATGATAGTGATGTACTACAAATAAACCTTTTGAATTCAGGTAATATGCAATGAAGTGGATAAAGAATACAGACACCTAAATAAAATAGTTCCTTACTTGGAATGCAAATACAGTGATGGTCTTGAATTAGCTAATGAATATGTTTATTAGTTTAATCCTCAGAACAGTGTTTCTCAAGTGGGAAGTAGTGGTAGAGGGTTGCAATGGTAGATAACAGAATCATTTGGGAAACTGAAATTCTATACGCGTCCTCCTCACTTCCACATCACACCTTCTTTTCCCCCAGAGATTATGATAGGTAGCCCACACTCCCATAGTAAGCCATATTAATGATGGGTATTTGTCATATCCTTAAAATATACTAAGTGGGAAATAATGAGAATGATTGTGAAAATATTGTTTTCTATGATTGTTCTGAAATGTAGTCAGAAATGTAGGTACTTTGTTTACTGAACGTTCCAAAGAGCTATGTTGATTCATTAACTGAAATTAGCAAAAAACAGAAAATAAATGAAACATCCAGTCCCATCACTTCATGGCAAATAGATGGAGAAACAGTGGAAACAGTGGCTGACTTTATTTTTTTGGGCTCCAAAAAAATGACTGCAGCCATAAGATTAAAAATGCTTACTCCTTGGAAGGAAAGTTATGACCAATCTAGACAGCATAATAAGAAGCAGAGACATTACTTTGCCAACAAAGGCCCGACTAGCCAAGGTTATGGTTTTTCCAGTGGTCATGTATACATGTGAGAGTTGGACTATAAAGAAAGCTGAGCACCAAAGAATTGATGCTTTTGAACTGTGGTGTTGGAGAAAACTCTTGAGAGTCCCTTGGACTGCAAGGACATTCAACCAGTCCATCCTAAAGGAGAAGGACTGATCTGATTGGAAGGACTGATGTTGAAGCTGAAACTCCAACACTTTGGCCACCTGATGCAAAGAGCTGACTCATTTGAAAAGACCCTGATGCTGGGAAAGATTGAGGGTAGGAGGAGAAGGGGACGACAGAGGGTGAGATGGTTGGATGGCATCACCGACTCGATGGACATGGGTTTGGGTGAACGCTGGAAGTTGGTGATGGACATGGAGGCCTGGCGTGCTGTGGTTCATGGGGTCGCAAAGAGTCAGACACGACTGAGCGACTAAACTGGACTGATGTTTTAAATGGAAGACTTTTATTTATAGTATGTTAACCGGGAAACACCAAAGACTTCTATAATGGGAAAAACAATGAACTCTTCCTTCAAAACTTTATCAAATTCTGATATGCATTGTTTCTTTAACTATTATCAATTCTAACATATGTAGATATAGAAAGTAAAGTCAGAATTCTAGAACACTGCAGCTAGATGGAGTTTAATTTAGTCTAAACCTTCATTTTAAAGATAAGGAACCTGTTTTTTAAAAAAATAAAAACAAGGAAACTGAGCTCCAGTGAGACTATCAATTCAGCTTCATTGTTGGGAAAATAACTTGATTCTCCTGACTCCTACATCTTTCTTCAGGCCAGGATAGCACAAAATATGTGATAGGGCAAATAATGTGAAAGCAGCTGTAAAGAGCTAGATTTGGAAAAGAGACAATCTAACCCCATTAAACCAGTAGATCTAAGTGATAAGGTTATTGGAAACTGGGATTATTTAACACGAAAGAGGGCTTTGTGCAGTATGTGCTCCTTAAAGTGCTTGTTGGATGTTTATCCTCTAATATTTCCTGTTTAGGATTCTTTTTCAACCTTTAGAGACCAAGTTTGGAGAAGGCAATGGCACCCCACTCCAGTACTCTTGCCTGGAGAATCCCATGGATGGAGAAGCCTGGTAGGTTGCAGTCCATGGGGTTGCTAAGAGTCAGACACGGCTGAGCGACTTCACTTTCACTTTTCACTTTCATGCATTGGAGAAGGAAATGGCAACCCACTCCAGTGTTCTTGCCTAGAGAATCCCAGGGACGGGGGAGCCTGGTGGGCTGCCATCTATGGGGTCACACAGAGTCGGACACGACTGAAGTGACTTAGCAGCAGCAGCAGAGACCAAGTTACTTCTGAGTTTCCTAATGATATATTCTTAAGAATAAATCTACTTCTGTAGTGAGGTATACACACATAAGCTTTCAATACATGATGTGCATGAAAAACATCTGAAATAATTAAAAAATATACATATAATTGGAATACACTGAAGACCAACTGAACTGGTATCTTTGAGAGTAGGCATCTATTTCATGAAAGCTTCATGAAGGCAGAGGCCGCAACTGATTTGCTATATCTAGCACTGGTCATATACGATGAGGTTAATAAATATACAACAAATGCATGGACTTAAATTCAATAAACACTGATTCAATACCATCTATATGCTAGGCACAGATGTGCTTGGGATATAGTAGAAAAAACAAAGTAAGACAAAGATTCCTGCCTCCACATGTTCACATTCTAGTGAGAAAGAAACTTAGCAACAAACATGACCCTCTAAAAATGTTGTCATCCATCATTCCTGGCAAAATCTTTCTTTGTAAGGTCTTTAATTTTTTACTCTGAAGAAAATGGGGGTCATTGCAAGGTTCTGAAAGGAGTAACAAGATCTGACAGTGCTTTTTAAAGAACTCCTCTAGTGACTCAAAAGACAGCAGTATCAGTGGAGGTGGTAAGAAGCAGCTGAATTCTGTGCATATTCTAAAGATAGAGGCAATGTGGTTTTCCTATGCATCAAATATGGTTTGAGAACGTTGGGGTGTTTTGGTCTGAGTAGCTGAAATTAACTGAAAGGATGATGCTGCCATCAAATGAGATGGGAAAGATGGTGGGAGGAACAGATTTGCTAAGGAAAACAAAAATCTGTCAGTTTTAGACAGGTTGAATTTGAGATATTTATTAGACCTCTGAGTGGAGATCTCAGGAAGTTGGATGCTAAACTATGCAACTTATGAGTCACGTATAGCTAGTATTAAGCTTCCCCGATGGCTCAGATGGTCTGCCTGCAATGTGGGAGACCTGGGTTCGATCCCTGCGTTGGGAAGATCCCCTGGAGAAGGAAATGGCAACCCACTCCAGTACTCTTGCCTGGAAAATTCCATGGATGCAGGAGCCTGGTAGGCTACAGCTCACGGGGTTGCAAAAGAGTCAGACACGACTGAGCAACTTCACTATCTTTCTTTATAGCTAGTATTAAAAGTTATACAGAGGATGTGACCACCAATGAAAGATGTGCAAAAAAAGAAGATCAAGCTAAAGAGATTTAGAAGGAAAGATGAGTAGGGGTAGTGATATATGTACATATACAGCTGATTCATGTTGTTGCATAGCAGAAAGTAACACATTGTAAAGCAATTATACTCCCATTAAAATAAATTTAAAAAATTAAAAGAATGAGGATATAAATCCAAGCATTCTAGCATCCCCTTTTTAAAGAGTTTCATGAGAATTATATGTTTTTTTTAAGTCAATTTAAAAAAAAAAGGAAACATGAGTAATTCAGGAAGAAAGCTAAGATCATGAAGAGTCACTGAAGTCAAATGAAGGAGTAGTGAAAAAACCACTGAACTAGATTCTATTTCCTGCTTTGCCACTAACTAGCTTTTATCTTGGAGAAGGAAATGGCAACCCACTCCAGTATTCTTGCCTAGAGAATCCTGTGGATGGAGGAGCCTGGTGGGCTGCTGTCCATAGGGTCGCACAGAGTCGGACATGACTGAAGCGACTTAGCAGCAGCAGCAGCTTTTATCTTTGGGCTATTCGGAGCCCCGATTTACCTACATATAGGATAAGGGAGTTAAACTAAATAAAATGGAACATCCTTGTCATCTCAAGAATTCTACTAAGCTATTTCTTTGGTAGAAAGAATACCTGGGTTCCAATCTCAACTCCAGTTCTTTATACTTTAGGCAAACTTGTACCTTTCTGATAAGTGAGATAACCTCACTTATCTCATCTGTAAAATGATAAAAGTATATTTCATCTGGCAGGTGTGAAAAGAAAATAGGTAACTTTTATGAAACTGCCTTTTTTTTTCCCGGCCATGCTGTACATCTTGTGAGATCTTAGTTCCCTGAGCAGGAATTGAACCTGGGTCTACGGCAGTGATGGAGAAGGACATGGCAACCCACTCCAGTATTCTTGCCTAAGAAATGCCATGGACAGAGGAGCCTGGTGGGCTACAGTCCATGTGATCACGGAGTCAGAATGACTGAGAGACTGAGACTACGGCAGTGAAATACCAAGTCCCACCCAGCGGACTGCCAGGGAATTCCCTATGAAACTGGCCTAGTATCTTACAGGCACTAATTCAATACATGTTTCATTTTAGAATAATATCTTAATGATCTGAAGCTGAATTTCCGATTCAAAAAAGGAACCTAGAAGTCAGCAATATTTATCATTATGTTTCCAGACTACTCAAGGACAAAGTGTACTAGAAAAGTCACTGCAGAGTATAATAAGTTCCTCTTTTCTTCTTTTCTCATGCTCCCTTTTAAAATTGTACAACAAACAAATTCTCTTCTTAAGGCACTTAAATTTGATAGAGTGAGTAAGAGAATAGACAACTAAAGCATTGTTTTATAAGGACAGAATTGTGAATATAGCTGATACCTTCTTAAACAACTTTGTTAAATTATATTACACAATATGTTAAAATAACTATGAAATTAAGTTTGAACTGAGCAAACAACCAGATATTTGTTCGGTTGTAACATCAATTATAGTCTTGTGCATTTTGGTTTTAGAAATAACTATTACCTTCTAAAAATTTAAGAGGAAGTTATATCTAAGAAGAAAATCAGTGCATGTTGTTATAGTATCCATCCAATCTGGATGATTTAAATTCACTCATTTTTAATTTTAGAAACAAAGTAAGACAAGAGTCAAATTTGTCTACTTTTAGCTTAATCACAGAAATTACAAAGTTGATCTCTGATTGAAGAGGAGAAAATTTTTACTGCTATTCTTCTGCAGTTATGGAGGAAAAGACTGTTCAACTAGTAACATTTTACCCTGCATCAGGATAAAATTTACTGGGCTTAAATGACTCAAAAGAGTTTGTACACAGTCAATAATCTGTCAACTTCTGCCCACATTGCACACTGGGATAAATTTTAAGAAATTCTCTCTCTAAATTAGTATAGCTCTAAGAAATTTATGATCCTAGTTAAAAAATTATCTAGAAAAACTGAGCATTAGTTAACTTAGTTAACTTAACATTAGTTAACTTTTCAGAACACATAACTTTTCATACATACTTTCTAGCAGATATGGTGCTAAGTTCTACACTGTCTCATAGGACTCAGTCTCATAGGACTGGATCCTATATACATAAGAAGAAACATCTAGGACATTAACAAAATACTTATATTAGTACCATGATTGTGGGCTCTCTGATCTGTTCTCACCTATGCAGAAACAGTGCATAGATATAATGAATTCAGATGGTTGCAGAAGGCTATTATCCACCCCATCCTCATTCCATGTTCTGCAAAACAAGTTGCAATCATTTGCCCATAGGACTCCTAAGGTAAGGACCATCTCACAGCAGGTATTAAGAAGAATTTAAATGTCCACAGCAAGGTGTTAAAAAACTGCCCTGGATTTTATGCATATAGTATAACTGCTTTTGTATTTTATGAAAATGACTATTGAGTACTATAAGTGTCTTTGTAGCCATGGCCAAATAGAAAATGGCAGTTTAATTTCTCAAAAAAGTATTAGTGGGGCCTTTGAAAAAGTGTAGTGGTATATCTGCACATGTGTATTTTATTTAGGAATATACAGAAAAGAGATAATATAGCAGGTTTGAGACTGCTACCCTTGAGGAAGGCCTGGCAGCAAGTTTGGCCCTTGGCAGGTATCTGGGAATTGGAATGGTCACAGTTCCAGAAACTGAAAAGAAATTTCCCTAAGTGACACGAGTGGCTCACTGCACCTAGATTTACTACAAACGATACGGCTTATGCTGAACATTTGCTTTTGTTGTGGGAATCACAGATTCTGGTATGTGCCTGACAGAAGATATATATCTGATTCCAATAAAATCCTTGGGCCTTGAGTTTTTACTGTACTTCCCTGGTAGACAACATTTTATCTGTGTTGCCAAAATTCATTGCTGGAGAAATAAAGTTTGCCTTTTGACCCCTTTGGGCAAGGACTCTTGAAAGTTTGTGCTGGTTTCCTCTGGACATTACCGTAAATGCCTTTTCCCTTTGCTGATTTCACTTTATAAACTTTCTTGTAAGATACCTTACAAAGAAGGTACTTATTACAATGTAAGGTATTCATTCCCTGAGTATCACTATATGCTGAACTTTGTGAATCTTCCTAGTGAATCACCTAACCTGGGGGTCGTCTTGGGGACCCTAGGCACAAAAGGGAATAGTCATTTGGCTGCTAATCAACCATACTTCACTTCATGTGAATGTGGAAGGCCCTTCAGGAAAAAAAATTAACCAATTCTTTTTGATCATTCTGTGTATACCTAGGTTTATAACTTGATATTTTGTATACTGTCTTCTTGTACATATTTGGTGGTCATTAAAAATGGAATAAAACTTTAGGAGCTAAAAATATCTTTTTAATTACATAAATCAAAAATTCTTGGTTTCCACACAGCTATTACTTGCTTGCCACCTTATTTGCAAATATCATTTTTCAGTACAATGTTAACCTTTGCATTTCTAAGAGTAATGAAGCCAGATAGAGTTGCTGTGGAAACCATTACTGATTCTTGTTATAGAGTATATGACACTGAGGTATTAAATTTAAAGACTATATACAGAAACTCAGCATATGTATTGCTAGGATGAGGCATAGTCAATGTGGGAATTATAAGAGTTTTCTGTTAACTAGGCATTTCTAAACCTGAATCTTAATACGGTATGAATAATTTGACATTTAAATACCACCTACTCTGTTTTTTATTAAAGGCAAAATATGTGTAGGCGAGAATCTAACAAGCTGATTGATCATCTTTCTGTGCATTGAAAAGTATCAGTTTGAGCTAAAATACTGTAAATAGAGAAAGAATGTAACAATCTAATGTTCAAATGTACATATGTTAGTGAACTAATCACTTTATTAAACTTATTTATTTGAACTTTGATAAGTCAATGATACCTATAATCTTTATATTAATAACATGGTTTCAGAAAATATACTCAACATAAAATACTGTTGCATAAAATAACACGCTTTTGAAAAAATCAGAAAAATTCTGAATGAAAAGTATGTTTTTAAATATTTGACATCACTAAAACCATTAAGAAATTTTAAATACAAATATAGGATCTGTAAGACCAAAACTGGATTATCAAAGACATGAACAATTAAAAAATTTGAAAACAAGTTAATCTCCAATTTGACTTTTAGCTGCTAAACAGAGAGACAATAATGCTTTATAATGTGGATAAAGACAACTTCTAGTTTGAATCTGAGTGCCGAAACAGATGGTTTTAGTGGAAAATGTGAACATGATTTCATATTTACATAATACAGATCCTAGGGATCACTCAATAATAATGTTTTATTTTCATGAATTCTACTTTAGATGAGAAAAGATAATAAGAAATGAAAACAACTCTATATCCATTATGGGGAGAGATAATCTGGCACCTTTAGTTAAAAACAGCAGTATACCAAACACCTTATCATATCTAATAAAAAATTAAAAAAAGTCAGATACTGTGATATAAAATTTTATGTTCTTATTCTTCTAAGATGACCAGGATTTAAACTGTTATAGTTTTAGAATATATGCAGATTTAAATTTTACACTAACATTGGATCCTAAATGTTAAAGTTTGATATGAACATATTCATAAATAGCCAAAAAAAATTTTACACAGTGTACAATGATTGACAAATAGAGGCTTATTTACACAGATGAAGATACACTTGTTTTAATGAAAGTAGTTTTCCTAAGTAAATAAAATTTAGTTATGACAATAGCATCCTGTCAGAAAAATTGACTCCTATGAAGTTTCCCTGGAGGCTCAGATGGTAAAGAATCTGCCTGCAATGCAGGAGACCTGGGTTCGATTTCTGGGTTGGGAAGATCCCCTGGAGGGAGGGAATGGCTACACACTCCAATATTCTTGCCTAGAGAATTCCATGGACAAAGGAGCCTGACAGGCTACAGTCCATGGGGTTGCAAACAGTCAGACACGACTGAGCCACTTTCACTATGAAGTTAAGGATGTTTAAGCAATATAGTAAAGATTCAAGAACTTTGTAATTAACTAATTAAATTATTTGGAAATATTACTATAATTTCTGCACTCTCAGTCTTTGTATTAGTAAAATACACTTCTCCCATTCAGTTATTTAAAAGTATTTTAGTATATGGCCTTTGGTCTTTATTTTCTCTTGAGATGTTACATCATTACTTCTCAAATTCTAAAAAAAATAAATCACTGCTTTTTGTCTATTAATTTTTCTTGATTTTTTGTTTGTTAATCTCAAAAGTTCTTTTGACTTTTAGTATTCTGTTGGGTGAAAGCAGGTACAAAGATAAGAAATCGGAAGCCTAGAGATCTACAAGTGTAGCAAGGACAGCAGTAACACTTAATTACCTAAATATTTCATTCTGCCTTTCTATATTACTTTAGTGTAAATCTTTCAATACCTAGCTTAAATATCTCTAAGAGGTGTTCATTTTTCACCTTTGACATAGTTTAAGTATGTGCTCTTTAGTAAGTCCCCTAGTTTGTGAACACTGCCACAACGTAGAACTTTTTAAAATGCAGTAAAAAAGAACTGAAAATATTGTGATCTCTGTAGACTGCATATACACTATGACATATGGAACAATACTGTGTTGAGATGTGGGTTCTAGGTGACTGGAGAGACTCATTCTATTTGTGTCTTATCCCTAAAGCCTAGCTATACAGTATCCATAATTTAAATTTGAGACTTGGTAAAAAAAGATAAATTACATTATGAATAATCAGGGTACCTTTTGAATAGCTGATATTATGAATTTTAAGTTCATAAATAATAAGGGTCAACTTTCATATTAAATATAGAGGATGAATCTGGTTGAGATACAAAGTAACAGATTTTTCTTTTTTTCCTATCACTTTTCAGATTCTTTAAGAGTTTGATCAGATTTATTTCTGCTTTGATGTTGTTGTTGTTTAGTCACTTAGACATGTCTAACTCTTTGCAACCCCATGGACTGTAGCCCACCAGGCTCCTCTGTCCATGTGATTTCCCAGGCAAGAATACTGGAGTGGGTAGCCATTCCCTTCTCTGGGGGATCTTCCCGGCCCAGGGATTAGAACCAGGGTCTCCAGCATTGCAGGCAGATTCTTTACCATCTAAGCCACCAGGGAAGTTTAGAAAGCCACAACATACAAAACAGTCAACTGAATCACATCTCAAGGTAATGTCATGTCAAGATTGATGTTATGTGATCAAAAGCAAGCAAGCAAACGAACAAAAACTAATAGAGCATACCACATGGAGGAATAAGAAAAAGGAAGAAACTCTTCCTTCCCATGAATTCTGTCAAAAATGTATAGAAGGTCTTCCAGGAATTTTTTAAAGCCTAGTTTCTTTTCTTCATGGTGAGAAGAATCAGGCTCATCTCTACTTAAACTGACAGCAGTATTTTTAAAAAGGACCAGAGGTATGAGTTAAGAGTCTATGGCTGACTGCAAACAAAATATTCTTGAAAAACAAAATTAGGAATTATAAATGCAAAAGAAGAAAGGTTAGTATAGTATTTCAAAATGTAATATACTCCAACTTATAGTATATCTACTCATATTCAAGAAAAACTAATGTCATTTCCATATTTGCTAAAGATCAATGGCAATTATAATCATATTAATGTGAAAAACCATTAACATCATTTCTTTGAATTCTCATCTTAAAAGGCTTATTTAGTCTATAATTGGGGCTTCCCAGGTGGAGCGAGTGGTAAAGAACCCGCCTGCCACTGCAGGAGACATAAGAGACACAGGTTTGATGCCTGGGTCCCGAAGATCCCAGGAGAAGGGCATGCAACCTACTCCAGTATTCTTGCCTGGAGAATTCCATGGACAAGGGGAGCCTGGAGGGCTACAGTCCATGGGGTCGCAGAGTCGGACACGACTGAAACAATGTAGCACACACATTTTATAATTATTTTCAATTTTGTGTTGTTTGACATAATTTAAACAAGTCTCTCCTAAAAAAGCAAGGGCATATAAAGACAGCCCCTAAAACTTCTCTCCAAGCAGATATCAACATGAAGTAACTAACAATTTTTATTTATTTGAAGAAAGATAGAAGAACTATGGCTATGATCCTGTATTTTACAAGTGATAATAATGATGGAAATTGCTTTATTATTTTGTTAATGTTTGTAAAATTGCCCTTTTTTACCTACAAGACTTCAATGATTCAATATTTACTGTATCTTAAATGAGTGCTAGATATAAGGGCAGAGTCCATGGATATTTTGATATTTTTCCCAATTTAGGGTAATATCCAGATGATATCAAATAGTTTCAATCTATAATGCTTAAAACTCATGTAGAGAGATAATCAGTAATTAAGGAATAATAAAATGTATTACTTACCTTTCCAGAAACAATTTTTTCATAAATCTGAATTGGTTGGTCTGCAAAGAATGGGGGGTAGCCAGCCGCCATTTCATAGATTAACACTCCTAATGCCCACCAATCCACTGCCTTATTGTAGCCCTAAGATAAACCAACACCAAATGGCAATCATTACTTAATTCACTCAGAGGATAATGAAGTCAAATTATTCCAAAATGATCTTCAAGCATATGAAATTTTTAAAAAGGCAGTTGCTGAGCAGTCATTCAGGATAAAATTAAAAAAATATATATTATGTCAGATTTGAATTAAACAAAGGGGAGGGTTTCCAGATATTGAAACTGAATATTAAGAAATACTATTAAATCTTCTTCCTAAAATCATTAAGAATATTAGAGACAATAAAATATGCCCTGTTTAATTGGGATAATTTAGTTTTTGTTCAACAATAGGAAGGGAATTGGATGAAATTACCTCTTAAAGCCCAAATTATTGTGTAATATTATGAATCAGATTTTCTAGAGAATACTTAGGAAAGGTCAAAAGTTTTGAAATGAAAGAGTAGATATTGTACTTCATGATAAATGCTTAAGTTGACTTCAAAATATATTGGTGGGTTTAGGAAGGTGAATATATTAGGGATAATCCCATCAAATCTTATTAAAACTAAAAGCTTAATGTGGAACCTAATGAATGCAAATATTTAAGTAAACTATCCATCCACTGTTTTTGTTTCTCGTCTCTAAAAGGTATACAGGAAAGATAACTAATTCATGGAGTTTTATAGGGACTACATCAAGTGAAAGGAAATAATGAATATAAAAGTGTGCTATAAACCAAATGTACAATTCTAAGGTTATTCTTAATTGGTTTTTTTTTCATGTTAAACTTACTAAAATTAAGATCTAGAAATATTGATAAGAAAATTAAAAAAATTAATATGTTTATATAAAATTTGATAATCAGTGTCAATTGGCACAAAAGATTATGGGGAAAAAAAAATACAACCTTATCATGGAGAGAAATGAACTGAATTCTTGCCAGATCTTTTGGTATATCCACTTAATTACCTTCACCATTCTCTCTATTCCAACTTTTCATTAAAATTTTAGCTTTACAAATAATTTTATTTTCAAATTACTGGTTAAAATATAAGGATATAGAGATTCCATTTTTCTTTTTATTTCCTGATTCTGTATGTTTTTAAAGAGAGAGAGACTAGTAAAATAGGGATAACACTTTGTTTTGCTAATAGAAATGGGCAATAACTATGCTTTTCTTTAAATGCAACTCGCTAATAATATATTTACAATGTTTTTTGCTATAACGAAAGCATATAATGTTAAAATAGATCCTTTTACCAAGTTCTGATTTCTATGTTTTAGATTGTGTGCTAATGTTTAAAATAAGTATGCCACATGCTTTTAATACCCTAGTTAAAGAAAATTAAATCAATAAGAAAAACTAAATTATAATAGATAAATGGGCAAAGGACATGAACTAATGACTCATACATACACATAAAGAAATACCAAATGGCCATTAAAAAATTAAAAATCTAATAATCAAAGTCATGAGACTTAAAATAATTAGATATCAGTTACTATCTATCAAATTAATACTGATCTTTTAAAACAAGAATACCCAATGCTGGAGAAAGTGTGGTGAAACAGATACTCCTCAAACACTGCTGAGAAGTGTAAAATGTTACAATCTTTTTGGAAAGTCCTTTGGCAATATGTATTGAAAAACCTTAAAAATGCTTATATCCTCTGACCCTGTAATTTCACTTCTAGGAATCTATCCTAAAAATAAAATAAATATCAATGCATATATCTTATCCTTTTCTCTTTCCTGGCTCCTGTCTGAGCCATTACTATCAGTTCCTCCTTTCTAGCTTTTACCACCAAGGGATGGAAGTAGAAAGGAAAATGAAAGTTAAACTACCCTTTTAGAAACGATTGAAAACTTCTCTCACCACATTTTCACTGTTGAGAAAAAGTAGAACTGTCTTCAATAAGATTATAACTATTTAATTGCTATAATGTTTCTATTTTTTTTTAAATTTATTTTTATTAGTTGGAGGCTAATTACTTTACAATATTGTAGTGGTTTTTGTCATACATTGACATGAATCAGCCATGGATTTACATGTGTTCCCCATCCTGTACCCTCCTTCCACCTCCCTCCCCATCCCATCACTCTGGGTCATCCCAGTGCACCAGCCCTGAGCACTTGTCTCATGCATCCAACCTGGGCTGGCGATCTGTTTCACACTTGATAGTATACTTGTTTCAATGTTTTTATTTTTAAACTAAAATTTTAAAAAGTAATTCACATACTTTTTTTTTCACTTAAGTGGTGAAATTGAAACAACGTGTTAGGGGAGTGTAAACTCCTCCTTTCTGTCTCTTCTCAACAAAAAATTGAAGCAACGGACGTTAAAGCTCTCGTTCTAACTACCTAACAAAAGGAAGAATAGACAACTAGTGCATATATATCATCTTTAATTTGCCTCTTGGTGTAACCCAGAGCAAGAACTCTCTGCCCTCCTGTTACTGGGAATAATTATGAAAAGGCTATGCTTCTGGTTTCAAAACATAGATCTAGAGGCCATATTTATTTAAACTAATTCTCTCAGCTCTAGAGTTAAAATCAATAACTTATGAGATTAGTGGCAAGCTCTAAATAATTTATTTTTAGTAATTATGCACAAAGATTTAAATTCATATTTAGATTAAATAAACATGTAAAATTAGATCATAACTTTTAAAAAAAAAATAAAAGTCCACAGTGATGCATGCCTTATATTTTTACTTCTTACATAATGATACTATAAATATACCTTGCTGAGAATTATTTCTGGAGCCAAATATTCTGGAGTGCCACATAATGTCCAAGTTCTGCCTTTAACTCTTTTGGCAAACCCAAAGTCTGTGACCTATAAAAGACAAAAAGCCTGTAAACATTTGTTATTTCATAATAAATGTATTTACTGTACCCAAGTGGAAAGTTAAAAATCAGGGTTAAAATTAACACCTTGAAAAAAAATTAAGTCAATGTAATTGAGACTAATCCATGAAGGCCACTATTTAGTGAATAAAGATTAAAGCAACACCAACGTGGAAAACCATTCCCTGACTCAAAGAAACAAATGAACCAAAAAGAAGTTTCAATAAAAATGAAGCAGTGCTAGAAGTGGTCCTGAAGTCCAACATTGTCTTCTGCCCTTAATTATACATCAGAAGTTGCAAAAGCATCAGTGGGAGAATCTTAATAACTGTGTAAAAAGGAGTGCCCCTGTATTGAGAGTAGAAGCCACCAGCCCAGCACTGGGAGCTGGGGCTCCGCTGGTAACCGCACTGTAGAGTTAAACGGCATGGAGTCTCAGGACAAGCTGGTGGGATTTAAATCATGCTCTACCTATGTGACCTTGCAGTGTCTTAGTTTCATTAATCTTAAAATGAGAATAACAATAGTATTTACATTTCATACTGTTATCAAAATTAAAAGAGGTGACACACATAAGACACTTAGGACGATGCCTGGCACTAAATGAGTACTCACAAATTTAGCTATTCTTTCTTTATACAGGAGCCTGTGCACAACCTGTGCACAGTTCACAACTAGAGGAGATATAAACAGGTGCTATCTTTGATGGGACTTTTGGTCCTCTGTAATAGCAACAGAACTGTTAGCTCAATTTAAGCTATTAGGAATAACTGTCTCCCTCAAAGGGAAAAAAAAATCCAATTTTGGTAGTTGTGGTTAAATACATATAACTTCTTACCTAGTATGTTCTCAAATAAATTACACATAATGTGTTCAAGTCATACCTGGATATAACCTTGGTGGTCAATTAAGAGATTTTCAGGTTTTAGATCTCTGTAGATGAGGTCTAGTGAATGGAGGTACTCGAATGTTAGCACTATCTGAGCTGCATAGAACCGTGCATGGGGTTCACTACGAAGAAACAAAACATTGATTTTTGGTAAAATGGGTTAACATATAGTAACTGGTAGATTACACAAAAAATAACATGAGGTAGAGGCATTTTGGGAGCAAAAAGATACTTTTTTTCTTTTAAACATATGTAAAGAATCTTGTTAGTTTCCAAATATTTTTAAATCTATAAATTATCTTCAAATAATGCTTTTATATGCTTAGTGAGCAGCATATGCTGAAGAAAAACTTTAACTCTCACATTGTCATTGTAATTTAAATTATTGTTGGCCATATTAGAAGATACTAGGAATGACTGAAAAGCACCAGTTAGATTGTCTATCAGGGCCATTGCTGTTGTTGATAAGCTCCATATACCTTTCCCATAAATTTTCAGTACTTAAAGAATTTCTGCTTTTATCTGCAGATTTAAGCCATTATACCCATGCTGTTACTATTACAAAAGGGATATATGCTCATTATAGAAAAAAAGTCATAAAATATTAATGAAGAATAAAGATACCAATAACCTCATTCAGAAACCAGATTCAATCCTGGTGTTTGAATTTCCAAATCTTTCACTATACATGTTTCTACAAATATCTAAACATAGGTATAATGTGTATATTTACATAAATACACACAATTCTGGATGCATAGATTAGATTAACTGATTTGTTGCTGTTGTTTAGTCACTGTTTAGTCACTCAGTCATGCCCAACTCTTTTGCAACTCCATGGACTACAGTCCCCCAGGCTCCTCTGTCCATGGGGCTGTCCAGGCGTGAATACTGGCATGGGTTGCCATTTCTTCCTCCAGGGGATCTTCCTGACCCGGGGATTGAACTGATGTGTGTGTGTGAAGGTTGCTCAGTCGTGTCCAACTCTTTGCGACCCCATGGACTACATTCCAGGCCAGAATACTGGAGTGGGTAGCCTTTCCCTTCTCCAGGGGATCTTCCCAACCCAGAGATTGAATTGGGGTCTCCTGAATTGCAGGCAGATTCTTTACCAACTGAGCTATCAGGGAAGTCTCCTGCATTGGCAGGTGAGTTCTTAACCACTGAGCTGCCAGGGAAGCACAGATTAATTGACAGATTAGGGTAATCTTGATGCCACATTCTAAGTATTATTCCAAAAGGATGTACTGATTTTCTAGTTTGAATTTCTGGTTCATCTTCATTTGAATTCTGCTAATCTTCCTAGTATGTTGCAATGACTTTCAGATTTGTGTCCTCAATGAACAACCTTAACTATGAATAGAATTTCCCTCAAGATGGTTCATATGAGTTTGATTTGGTAGCACCAGAAATAGGAATTCTAAAAAAAGAGATTGTATATGCTGTTCCTTTTGCTTGTCACGTACTACATTTCCAAGGTCCTAGCCTGATACATACCAAGTGCCCAGCAAATATTTGTTAAATGAATGAATGAATGAATATGAGAAGAAAAACTCTTCTGTGGCAATATTTTATAATATCCTTCCATTTCCAGCCCTATCACAACACTGTAACAAGCTACAACACATGTCCTGTGACAAGAAATTAGAATACTGTAAAGGAGACTGGAAGACTCACCCTGATCATTGAAACATTTATCCCTAATTCTGGAAACATTTTGACCTAGGAAGTCCCTTCCTATTTTCTTTATATGCCTGTTTGTATAAGATGTACTTTTATCTTATATTTATCATCATAAGCATAAGATGCACTCAGCATTTTATATTTATGTCCACATTAATGTTTGATTGGAGGTACACAAACATTACATAGGCCTTTAATCAAAGTTGAATGGTAAGAGCAAAATATTCTATAAGGATAATTTAATGCTGTAGCAGCTTTAAGTCTAGACAGCTACTATCTAAGTAGAGAATCGTAATGACTTCATTGATTTTGATTAATGCGACGCTCAACAATAATCCAGTCTTCTTGTCTCAAAGTTTCTAAGGCTGGTGTTAACAATCTTTCAAGTGTATAAATAATGTGTGAAAGGTTAGAAAGATAGTGTCTCTTTGTGAATTATGCCAACCACTTGCTTTCCTCTTAGTAGCAAGTATTAAAGAAAGAAGAGTGTGGGGAGTTGCAAAGAAAGGAAGTAGTCACAGAAAATGGATACAATATTTTTTGAAGACAGGCTTAGGTATGGTAATTCAGTGTTAAACTTTAAATTATCATAGGGCAATTCTGGAATGCCTGGACAAGCAGTGTAAGACAGGACAACAGGGAGTTAAAACAAAAATCATTAAATAGAAGTTACTCTGCATTGGCTCAGTGCTGGACACATATTGGATGCCCCATACATTAGGTTAACAAATGAATTGTGGTTTAGGCCTTAGCAAACTAAAATAACTCTCATATTGGCCTATTATGATGGTAATCTCATGGTAATCTCAATTCATATTTTTATAATATGAATTGAATTATCATCTTCAGTCATCTGAATTCATACTGGTGTTTTAATTATATCAATATATAGTATATTGAGTGAAGTGAAACTTGCTCTTGGTTTTAGCCTAATCTAAAAGTGATTATTAATGAATAGTAGGAGCTTACAAAGTATTATGCACAGGTAAAGCTAACAGAATCTAAAAACTATTTTAATAACTGTGTGATCTTATTAGCAATAACTTAATGATAAGTTACTGCTTTTTAAAAAAATTACATACATATGTTTAAAACTGATACCTATGTTTAACACATACATATGTTTATGTACATACCTATGTTTGTTACATATTTATACATATAGATATGTATAAGTTACAGACGTATGTTTAAAACTCAACATGGCAACATTAGGAGAATCAATTTGTGCAAAACGAACTTTCATAATTTTACCACCATGATATCATGATTATCTTTTCTATATATTTATTAATATATTTCTTACTTGTCTTCATACTTACATAAGCCTCTTCCTCAGAGATATATCACTAATATTTATTCACTAAATACTAGTTTAAATTCAATTAATTTTTACAGTATCTGGAAATTCTTCAAATAATGGGCCCTCATGATACCTACTAATGCTAGAATATTTACACTGCTATGATGGTGTTTTTAGTTAACTTTTAAAACTCAGTAATGTTTGTATAGCTAAAATATTGTTAATTTAAATGAAATAAATTTTTAGCATTGACAAAAACTTATTTGGTTTAAGACAAACACATAGCATATAAGTACTTGAGAAGCATAAAGTATTAGTTACCTGAACCTTCCAATTCTTCTTAGATGTGAAAACATTTCACCACCAGGAACATATTCCATAACCATGTATAAATTAGAATTATCCTATAAACAAGTAAAAAGAATAAATAAAACTATGAAACCTAGATTATTTCTCATGAAAATATTTTAAGATAACACCATGTGCAATTAGAAAAAGACAAATTAAAAAATCTGATAGATTACTAACATCAGGAAATAGAGAATAAATGGAACATGCTCTAACTTTTCTACACTGGGGCACTCATTTTTTTTCCCTGGTACTCTTGCCACAGATTGGTCTGGGATTTTTGCTGTTCCTACTCTTATAGGAAATACTCTACTCTTGAACAATTAAACACTGTGGTAATGACTTAATTCTATAGTGTAAGCAAAAGTTTAAAAATAATTTGAAAAAGAATATTTACATTTTGTGCACTAAATAAGGTCAGAGAGATTAATAATTTTGAACATCATTCTAAATACACAGGTCTTCATTTGATTTAATGAATAAAAGAAGACAAAGGAGAAAGGTTAAAATGTTCCATATTAATCCACTGGGAGAGAGATGCCAAGTATCATCTCAAATAGCTGAAAAGCTGCCAACTTAAAGGGTAAATCTTTTGCAACTTTATAAGGTGTTTGAGCAGAGGGCCAAAGACTATTTTGCTTCAAATAAATGAAGAGACTAGAACACAAATTACAAGTAAAAGAAGGCAGTGAGACTGCAGCAGAAAAGGTTCAAGAGGAGAAGCTATGTGGGTGTATCCATTTGTATGAGTGTAAGATGTGCTTAATAAGATGTCACTATGAATTTTAATAAACTGAAATACTTGATCTTATAATACCATTTCATGAAAAATTACACATTATCTTTAACAATTTCCTCAAGAACAATCAAAACCTTTTAAAATGTCAGCTAAGTTTTTAAGCACAACAGGACTTACATAAAATCTAAATATATTATTTTTTTGTTTATCCATATTTTCCAGCTTTATCATACAGATTAGAATCCTATTATAGCTTCATATTTAAAAAAATTTCAAGTTGAAAATATTTTATTTGGATAGAAGTAAAATTTACCTTAAAAGCATATTCCAGTCGAACAAGAAAAGGAAAATTCACTGCCTGTAATATTCTTTTCTCATTCAAAGTATGCTCTATTTGCTTCAGTTTAACAACCTATAATTGAGAGGAAAAGATATATTTAATGTATTTGAACAAAATTTAAAAGTTGCTATAATTTAAAAATTTTATTTATTTTAATTGGAGACTAATTACAATATTGTGGTGGTTTCTGCCATACATCGACATGAATACAGGTCTGGGACAACTCAGAAGGATGGGATGGGGAGGGAGGAGGGAGGGTGTTTCAGGAAAAGTTGCTATAATTTTAAAAGAAAAAAGTTTTCCATATAATAATGAACTTGCATAAGCAGGATTGCCAATTTAGATACAGATAATAACAACTACCAATGAGACTTATGAGATTCAAATGAAATACCTAACAGAGGTTTAAAATTTAGTCTTCAGAATGTCAAATACTATTTTCAGTCAAGAAGCAAGAGCTATGAAGAAAGAGGTTCATAATAAATTACCTAAAAAGTTAATATGTGACAATACTTGGGTCTTAACGACTTATTGGCCACTAAAAGAACTGGCACAAATAACTGTAATAAGTAGGTATTGATTTTAAATCTTAAGAAGATAAGCAAGAAAATTAAAGATTAAGGAAAAGTCAATGATTTTTAAAAAGTGGGTAAAAATGAACAATCTGTTAATATCATTATATCTGAATAAACACAAAAACAAATTCTAAAACTTCAATTTGCACAGCCACAAAACATTGACAAAAATGACTGTCTTTGTAACAGATAGGTCATTTAGGATTGATCAATTTATCAATTCCACTGAATAGTCTAATCAATCAGGTACATAGCAGGGAAAGCAACTTATCTTGACCTCATGAAGACTGTGATTTTATAACACAAGAAGTTCTATTCTGAATTTAAGAGAAAAGGTGACTTTAGGGAAATATAAATTGTCTTGTATATGTATAAGTCATTAGGCAGTGGCATTTTTTCTTGATAGAGGCTTATTTTCAGTGTGGGGTAGTGACAGAACTCAAGAAGTTAAACATTAATAAGAAAGGTAATTAAAGGGCTTCCCTGGTGGTCCAGTGTTAAGAATCTGCCTTGCAATGCGGGAGACACACTATGATCCCTGGTCCAGGAAGACTGCACATGCCTCGGAGCAACTAATCACATACACCACAACTCTAGAGCCTGTGTTCCAAGATGAGAAGTCACTGCAACGGGAATCCCCGGCATCACAGCTGGACAGCAGGTCCCAAATGCTACAACTAGAGAAAGCCTGAGGGCAGCAGCAAAGCCCCAGCATAGCCAGAAATAAAAAACTCTTTAAAATCTCTGTATAAAAAAAGGTAATAAAAAAAAGGTAATCAAAGACACTGTCCATGTCCATTATTAGGATATAAAATTACAGTATAAAAATAATGCTGAGTAAAGAATAATTGACTGAGAGTCAGAAGACCTGTGTTTTAATCTAGACCTTCTATTCAACAAGCTTTGTGATGCTGGAGATATTGCAACTTGCTGGTTTTTTCTATCTGAAAACATGAAGTGGCTGAATCACTATTAGTCCATACCTATTACAATAAATTATATAACATTAGCTGGAGAACTATCATTGCTTTGTGTTTACTTTTTATTCATAGACTGCTTTTATTTTTTTTTAAAGCAGTTTCAGGTTCACAGCAGAATCAAACACAAAGTACAAGATTTCCCATATATCTTTTGCCCCCACACATGCCTAGCGTCTCCTATTATCATCATTCTTCACCAGAGAGGACATTTGCTACAATCAATGAACCTATACTGACCCATTATTATCCTCATTAATTTGATCAGGGTTCACTCTTGGTGTTGTACATTCTATGGGTTTGAACAAATGTGTAATGACATGTACCCACCATTATAATATACAGAGTAGTTTCACTGGTTTTGATATCAGGGTGATACTGGCCTCATTCAAAGAAGTCACAAGCATTCCCGCCTCTGCAATTTTTTGGAATAGTGTGAGAAGGATGGATGAAAACTCTTATTTAAATATTTGGTAGAATTCATCTGTGAAGACATTTGGTCCTGAACTTTTGTTTGTTGGAAGTTTTTTTTTTTTTTTACTGATTCATTACTGGTAATTGGTATGTTCATATTTTCTATTTCTTCCTATTTCAAGCTTGAGAGAGTGTACTTTTCTAGGAAATATCCATTTCTTCTAGTTTGTCCATTTTATTAGCATAATAATCTCTCGTGATACTCTGTATTTCTGTGGTGTCAGTTGAAACTTCTCCTTTTTCATTTCTGATTTTATTTGAGTCCTCTCTCTTTTTTACTTGATGAGTCTGGTTAAAGGTTCTTATTAATTTTGTTTTTCTTTTAAAGAACCAGCTCTTGGTTTCAGTAATTTTTTCTACTATGTTTGTTTGTTTGTTTGTTTTTTTAGTCTCTATTTCATTGATTTCTGTTCTGATCTTTATGATTTCTTTCCTTCTTCTAAGTTTGGGATTTGTTTATTTTTCTGCTTCTAGTTCCTTTAGGTGTAAGATTAGGTTGTCTTGAAATTTTTTTCTTGTTTCCTGAGGCAGGCTTGTATCATTATAAACTTCCTTCTTAGAAATGCTTCTGCTGTGTCCCACAGATTCTGGGTCATTGTGTTTCATTTTCATTGTTTCCAGGTATTTTCTCATTTCCACTTTGATTTCTTCAGTGACCCATTGGTTGTTTAGTAGCACACTGTTTAGCTTCCATGTTGTTTGCACTTTTTTTTTGTAGTTGATTTCTCATTTCATATAATTGTAGTCAGAAAAGGTGCTTGATATGATTTCAACATTCTTACACTTATTAAGATTTGTTTTGTAGCCTAGCATTAATCTATCCTGGAGAATTTCCATGTGCGCTTGAACAGGATGTGTATTCTGTTAGTTTGGGGTGAAATTTTTCATATATAGGTATTAAATTCATTTGGTATAATGTATCAGTTCACACCAGTGTTTCTTTACTGATTTTGTCTCAATCCATTGAGTGATATAAGTGAGATAGTAAAGTCCCTACTCATTTGTGAGAATAAACAATTTATTTTCCTTCCTTAAAAAAAAATAAAGTCCCTACTATTAATATGCTACAATCAATTTCTTCCTTTATGTTTGTTAATATTTGCTATATGTATTCGGCTGCTCCTATGGTTGCTCAGTCACTTAGTCGTGTCTGACTCTTTGCAACCCCATGGACTGCAGCCCGCCAGGATCCTCTGTCCAAGGGATTTCCCAGGCAAGAATACTGCAGTGGGTTGCCATTTCCTTCTCCACTCCTATGGTAGGTGCATATACATTTATAATTGTCATTACTTCTTGTTGTATTAACCACCTTTATCATTATGTAATTCCCTCTTTGCCTCTTATTATAGTCATTGTTTTATAGTCTATTTTGTCTTAATATAAATATTCCTATTCCAGCTTTCTTTTCATTTCCATTTGCATGGCATATTTTTTTTACCATCTCTTCACTTACAGTCTGTGTGTGTCTTTAGATTTATAGTGAGTCTCTTGTAGGCAATATATATAGGTTTTATTTTCTCTTTTAATCCATTCAGGTTTTAGTCCATTTATACTTAAAGTAATTATTGATAGGTATGTACTTATTGCCATTTGGGTAACTGTTTTCAGGTTTTATTTTGTTCCTTTCTTCTTTTGCTCACTTCCATTGTGATTTGATATCTATCTTTAATGTTATGTTTGGATTCTTTCCTCTTTTTTGTGTGTATGTATTATAGATTTTTGGCCTGTGGATACAAGTAGGTTTATATATAGCAATCTATATATATATCAGTTCAGTTCAGTTCAATCGCTCAGTAGAATACATTAAAATTTAAGAGATATATATGGTTATTTAAATCGATCATTTCTTAAATTTTAATGCATTCTAACAATCCCACATTTTTACTTCCCTCTGCTAAACATTAAATGTTTTTAGATGCTACAAAAGACCTATTAAAACTAATAAATTATTTCAGTAAGGTTTCACAATATAAAATATATAAGAATATTTTGTGTTTTAATACTACACTAAAAGCAAACTATCACAAAGAGAAATTAAAACAGTCCCACTTACAATTGCATCAAAAAAAGTAAAACACCCAGATAAATCTAACCAAGGAGATAAAAACCTGTACTTGGAAAACGAAAACACATTGATGAAATAAATTACAAATGACACAATCAAATGGGAAGACACACTGTGCTCATGGATTGGAAGACTTAATATTGTTAAAATGGCCATACTACCCACAGTAATTTACAGATTCAATGGAATCTCTTATCAAAATACCACATGAAAAAATGTTCAACATTAGTAATTATCAGGGATATGCAAATCATAATCACAATGAGCTAACACCATATACCTATTACAATGGCTATTATCAAAAAAGACACAAATAACAACCATTGGCAAGGACGTGGAGAAAATGGAACCCTCCTGTACTGTTGGTGGGAAGATAAATTAGTAAAATCACTGTGGAAAACAGTAATGGGGTTCCTGAAAAAATTAAAATATTACATGATCCAGCAATTCCACTTCAGAGTATTTTTCTAAAGAACACAAAAACACTAATTCAAAAAGATATATGCACCTCTATGCTAACTGCAGTGTTATTTATAATGGTCAAAATATGGAAGTAACCTAAATGTCCATTAATGGATGGATTGTTAAAGAAGATAGAATAAAACGGGATTGATTCAGCCATAAAAAAAGAAGGAAATCTTGCCATTGGTGACAACATAGGTGGACTTAGAGGGTATGAGGGTATTAGGCTAAGTAAAATAAGTCAGACAGACAAAGAAAAATACCGTTATGATGTCTCTTATATGCTGAATCTAAAAAACAAATGAACAAACATAACAAAACAGAAACAGACTCATAGGTACAGAGAACTCAGAGTGAGGGGGTTTGATGGGTGAGTGATACAGGTAAGGGGGATTAAGACATATAAACTCTAAGAGCTTACAGAAGAAAGAGTTACAAAATAATGAGTCACAGGCATAAAACACACCACAGGTAACATGTGCTCATTGTGCTGGGCTTGGCTGGTCAATCGTGTCCAGATCTTTGCGACCCCATGGACTGTAGCCCACCAGGCTCCTCTGTCCATGGGATGTTCCAGGCAATAATACTGGAGTGGGTTATCATTTCCTCCTCCAGGGGATCTTTCTGAGCCAGGGATTGAACCTGTGTCTCCTGCATTGGCAGGTGGATTCTTTACCATCCAGCCACCTATAATCAATAATATTATGATAACTTGTGCAGTGACAGATGGTGATTAGATTTATTGTAGTGATCATTTTATAATGTATACAAATATCAAATCGTTATGTTGTACACTTGTAACTAATATAGTATTTTAGGTCTATTATGCTTCAAACAAACAGATTTGAAACATTTTGTTGTTGTGCTAGCAATACAAGTATACTAGTCACTTATCCTTTCTTAGATCCAATTATCTCATCTAGATAATCAGGTTAAGAACTAGCTGAGATAGATCTCTAAGAGCTCCATGTTCAGACTGTACAAATCAGGAGAAGTTCAAGGATGAGTTGAAGCTTGGACAAGAGTACGCAGGGAAAGCATACAGAACATGAAATAGGAAGAGTGGATAGTCCAGAGATGGAGATTAGTAATCTTTACAGATAAGACAGAAGAAAAAAATAGAACAAAATATGAAAAAGCACATGAAAAAGAAGAGCCCAGAGAGAAAACAGTATAATCAGGAGCATGGGGTTCCAGAAGTTCAGAGACAAGACAGTTTTAAGAGAGCAGTCTGTGCAGCCATAGGCTCTAAAAAAGTCACATAAGATGAGCAAAAGGAGTCCACTGGACTTGGTGATTAAGTCACTGGATTGGTGACCCATGGTAATGTTATTTCAGTAGAGTAGCAAGAAGTAGGAGATAAACAAGGAGGCAGCTAAATTGTTGTGGGTTAAAGATGAAAAGGAAGTGGGTTAGTGGGCAGGGTGATTAAACTATTTTTTCAAGAAGCATAGCTAGAAAAGATATGTGAAAGAGGGCAGTAGACAAAGATGCACAAATATGTGTTCAGTTCAGTTCAGTTGCTCAGTCGTGTCCGACTCTTTGCGACCCCATGAATCGCAGCATGCCAGGACTCCCTGTCCATCACCAACTCCCGTGTGTATGAGTGTATTTAATTTTAGAGACTTAAGTCATTACTCCTTTTCATGTTAGAGGTTAGTTTTGTTTTTATTTTAAAGTAGAGGTTGGACTGAAACCTCAAATCAGTCTAATGTTGTGCTGTCCAATATGGTAGCCAATAGCCATATGAGGTTATTTAACATTTGAAAGGTGCCAAGTTGAAGGGAAATGTACTGTTAGCGTAAAATAAGCATCAGATTTTGGAACTTGATATGAAAAAAAGAATACGAAACACCTTAGTAATTTCTATGTTAATTACATACGGCAATGATAGTGTTTTAGATACCTCGGGCTAAATAAAGTTCTATTAATTAAGATTAATTTTTGCTTTTTAAAAAATGGAGCTACTAAAAAACTTAAAATGACATTGTATTTCTATTGAATATTACTAGTTTTATCCACCGTCTATAACCCTGATTACTGTTTTCTCCACATTTTCCTATCTATACTCCAATAAGCCAAAATGTCATTCTTGGGTACATAATGTCTGTAAGATAACAAATTAAGATTTGCCATTTTTCTTTTCCTTCAATCATGATTACTAGAAAAACAGAAGCTTAATATTTAAAGCATGAATAATTCAGACACTCTGATTCATTTGTGCATGCTCAGTCATGTCCAACTCTTTGCAATCCCATGGACTGTGGCCCACCAGGCTCCTCTGTCCATGGAATTTTCCAGGCAATAATACTGCAGAGGGTTGCTATTTCCTACTCCAGGGGATCTTCCTGTACTAGGATCGAACCAACATCTCCTGCATCTCAGGCAAATTCTTTACCACTTAGCCACCTGGGAAGCCTTCTAATTCATTAGGTAGTAGCAATATATTATAAATATTTAAATTTTATTTTTAATTAATTTTTTTAGCTATAACTGATATATAACATTATTAGTTTGACATGTACAATATAAAGATTTGATATTTGTTACAGTATGCAGGTTTTCAAATTTTTCCCTGCTTAACTTACACTTTAAACAACTCAATCATGTTAAACAAACAAGGCTTCAACTGTCAATTAAAATAAGTCATAAAATAAAATAAATCACCAAATTTCTGTTACCTCAATCTAAGGATCAAGTAATTGGTCCTTGAATTTCTCCACAAGACAAAATGTAATAGAGATGGTTGTTCTTTACATATAGAATTCAGTATTTTGTCAGAAAATATATACAAACCTATTATGTATAAATTATTATTGAAATTATAATGTATCCCTGTGGGGAAATTAACAAGATGGCAGCAGTCAGGCTCTCTCACCCCATGCTCTCTAGCCCTCTCGCCCTGTGATCTGCAAACAATGACTTTGCACCATTAAGTAACAGCTGAGATCACTTACAGCACAGCTCACGCATGCTTGGTCACCAGCAATTTTGTGCGGTATGCCCGTATGAGCTTCACATGAAAGCCCTGGCTGCTGCTGCTTTGGGGCTACACCGGGGCAGCATCATGATTATGTTATGTGAGATTATGTTCTGGCTACGTTATGGCTATATTATGGTTATGTTGTGGCTGCTGCTATGACTACTGCATCAGCCAGAGGAGAGGCTGTGTTATGGCTGCTCTGTGAGCCAGGAGAGAATAAATGTGTCTGCAATTCTTACAGCTCCTCGTGTCTTCTTCCAGCCTCTTAGCTCAAACCTTGCCTACCCTGAGTTCAGTGAACACTGTGAACAGGACCAGCAATACCATCCCCATACACTAAAACTATTATCTTTGTGTGTCATATAGTCACAATAAATAGGAATGCAAATTAAATGTGACAATAAAATCATCTGAAGGTGTCAATTCAGTTCAGTCACTCAGTCGTGTTCAACTCTTTGTGACCCCATGGACTGTAGCACGCCAGGCCTCCCTGTCCATCACCAACTCCCGGAGCTTACTCAAACTCATGTCCATTGAGTTGGTGATGCCATCCAACCATCTCATCCTCTGTTGACCCCTTCTCCTCCTGCCTTCAATCCTTCCCACCATCAGGGTCCTTTCAAATGAGTCAGTTCTTTGCATCAGGTGGCCAGAGTATCACAGTTTCAGCTTCAGCATCAATCATCCTTCCAATGAATATGCAGGACTGATTTCCTTTAGGATGAACTAGTTGGATCTCCTTACAGTCCAAGGGACTCTCAAGAGTCTTCTCCAACACTACAGTTCAAAAGCAACAATTCTTCGGTGCTCAGCTTTCTTTATAGTCCAACTCTCACATCCATACATGACTACTGGAAAAACCATAGCTTTGACTAGATGGACCTTTGTCAGCAAAGTAATGTCTCTGCTTTTTAATATGCTGTCTAGGTTGGTCATAACTTCTCTTCCAAGGAGCAAGCGTCTTTTAATTTCTTGGCTGCAGTCACCATCTGCAGTGATTTTGGAGCCCAAAAAATAAAGCCTGTCACTGTTTCTGTTTCCCCATCTATTTGCCATAAAGGGATGAGACCAGATGCCATAATCTTAGTTTTCTGGATGTTGAGTTTTAAGCCAACTTTTTCACTCTCCTCTTTCACTTTCATCAAGAGGCTCTTTAGTTCTTCTTCACTTTCTGCCATAAAGGTGGTATCATCTGCATATCTGAGGTTATTGATATTTTTCCCTGCAAGCATGATTCCAGCTTGTGCTTTATCCAGCCCAGCGTTTCTCATGATGTACTCTGCATGTAAGTTAAATAAGCAGGGTGACAATATAAAGCTTTGACATACTCCTTTCCCGATTTGGAAACAGCGTGTTGTTCCATGTCCAGTTCTAACTGTTGCTTCTTGACATGCATACATATTTCTCAGGAGGCATGTAAGGTGGTCTGGTATACCCATCTCTTCAAGAATTTTCCACAGTTTGTTGTGATCCACACAGTCAAAGGCTTTGGCTTTAGTCATTAAAGCAGAAGTAGATATTTTTCTGGAACTCTCTTGCTTTTTCGATGTTCCAATGGATGTTGGCAATTTGATCTCTGGTTCCTCTGCCTTTTCTAAATCCAGTTTGAATATCTGGAAGTTCACGGTTCATGTACTATTGAAGCCTGGTGTCAATGTAAGTCATTCTATTGCATGTGTTTAATAATCCAGCTGATAAAACTGAAATTTACCCTTCAGGTAAGTAACAACGAATACACTAATATCATTGCTTTAGATTCCATATATAAACAATATCATGTAATATTTCTTTCTTTCTTTGACTTATTTCACTAGTATGATAATCTCTAGGTCCATTCTAGACTTACATGTTACAAATGGCATTATTTCATTACTTTTATGGCTGAGTAAATATCCCATCATGTACATATACACCACATCTTTATCTATTCATCTGCTGATGGACATTTAGGTTGCTTCCATTTCTTGGCTACTGTAAATAGTGCTGCAAAGAACACTGGGGTGCATCTGCCTTTTCAAATTATGGTTTCCTCTAGATATATACCCAGAAGTAGGATTGCAGGATCACATGGAATCTCCATTTTTAGCTTTTTCAGGAACCTTAATACTGTCCTACACATAATGGCTGCATCAACAATGTAGCAGGATTCTTTTTCTCCACATCTTCTCTAGCATTTATTATTTGTAGACTTTTGATTATGGTCATTCTGACCAGTGTGAGGTGATATCTCATTGCAGTTTTTATTTGCATTTCTCTAATATATAATTATAAATACTGAGTATCCTTTCACATGCCTATTGGCCCTCTGTATGTCTTCTTTTGAGAAATATCTATTGACATTTCCACCCATTTTTGATGGGATTTATATATATATATGTATATATGTATATGTATATGTATATATATATATATATACACACACACACACATACACAGAGCTGTATAAACTATTTGTATATTTTGGAAATTAATCTTTTGGCAGTCAAACATCATTTGCAAATATTTTCTACCACTCTGTAGGTTGTCTTTTTATTTTGTTTATGGTTTCCTTTGCTATACAAAAGCCTTAAATAAGTCCCATTTGTTTATTTTTGTTTTTATTTCCAATACTCCAAGAGATGGAGCCAAAAAATATTAATGTAATTTATGTTAAAGAGTGTTCTGCCTAGATATTATCATACTAAGTGAAGTAGGTAAGATAAAGACAAATATCACATTGTAGCACTTACTTGTGAAATCTAAAAACATAATACAAATGAATTTATCTACAAAACAGAAATAGGCTCACAGACAGAAAGCAAATAGAAAACAAACTTACGGTTACAAAGGGGAAAGCTGGGTGATAAACTGGGAGTTTGGTATTAAAAAATACACACTAATATATATAAAAGAGATCACCAACAAGAACCTGTATAGTATATGAAACTATACTCAATATCTTCTAATAACCTGTAATGGAAAAGAATCTAAAGAAGAAAAATATATATATATAACATATAAAACTGAATCACTATGCTGTATACCTGAAGCTGTATACCTGAAGTTAACACAACAGTGTAACAACACTGTATTTCAATTTAAAATTTAAAGATTTTTTAAAAAATTCCAAAAGCAAACCAGACTAATGAATACACTAACCTTCTGCTTATCTAAGATCTTCATGGCATAATACTGCTCAGTGGCTTTGTGTTTCACCAACATGACTCTTCCAAATGAACCTGTTCCAAGCGTTTTTTTCCTTTCAAAATCTTCCAGCCCAGCATTATTCTAAATATACAGGAAAAAATAAACTTTATAATTAGTAATATTCATAAGAAGAAAATGACAATTATAATAGACTTAATAATGTATTATCAGAATAGGTAATTTATAACTACCCATTTAAAAACAATACAAAAAGACTACAGAAATTCCAGCTTATTGATTCTGTTTTTTCCCTTTGAATAAGAAAGGATCTTACATTTGAGGAGAGACTTATATCGTAAACAAAGAGTAATAGTAACGTGAGGAAATAAGATCCTCAGTCGAAATATCAAAGGTCACAGTCCAATATGAATTCATAGTACTGGACTTATAATAAATTAGATCCATATTTTAATAATTACAAAGTGACCAGAAGTATGCAATCATGGAAGCCACACAGGGCATTTGCAAAAAAATTGTAATGAATAGATAACCTGAGCATCAGTCATTTCACCAGTTACCTCTGAAGAAAGCAGTCTTACTTCGAGAGATCCAAATAATTTTCTCTCTCTGATGTGATAATAACCCTGTATTACCTTAAAAAGTAACAATAAGGTAAGGAGAATTCCTCACTCCCACAAAGATAACCAAAAGTCGGAATCCCAGAACAATAATCAGTCTCTTTTTCTCCTTGAATAGATGCTTTGTTACAAGCAAAATGTCTTTGTTTGGCTTTAACTATAGCATAGAAGCAAAAATTGGAGGCATCAATCTACTGAATTTGTTGCTGCCACAACAGAATGAAGATTACAGGGAACAAATTACGTGCTTAATAGCATCAAATAGTAATTGCTGACCCATTTGTTTAATAGGTTTTCATTATAAACATCTTCATGAAAATCTTGGAAAAAATAATTCCAAGGACCAGTCTGTATAGCATTAAGCTTAAGAAACATATGATGCAATATGGTTCTTTTATAAGTAAGGAATTGAATTGCTACTGGAATTCACTGTAGTTGGACTTAATCTTTTGCAAATCAAACCTTGCCTTTGCTCAGAGCTTCTTAGTAAATCATTAAGGAGAAAGCAAGTGACTCTAAGTTTTTATTTATAAAACTTGTATTCATTCCTGTTTTTCATAATTTTAAATTGCCATGAGATTCTGTATCAATACAGAAAGAAAAAGTCCTTATAATTCTGTTTGAATTAATTAATTTTATGGATTAATATTTAATTTTTGGTTTTATCAACAATGGATTGAAATGTTTAATAAAATTCTAAAAATAATGAAAATAAACATTATTAATAGACAACAGAATGTCTCTTTCTGCCAGTCATTGTTTTTCATACAAATATGACATCTTCCTCACCTTCCTTAAAGTTTCAAATTAGACAGTGTCTAACTGCTTTTAATCATCAGAGTGACTGTGTTTTAAATTATGACTCATGCTCTACATCTTGGTAATGATAGCATCTTCTTAAAACATAACATTTTATCTAGAATTAAATATTTTTTAGTGAAAAAATATTTGAAAAGGATATTTATGCTAGGAAAAAAGCTTTTAAAATGCTACTAAAGGTCATTAATTATTTATAAAAATAGATTCAAAATAAGCTTTTGGCAAGTATAGATGGTTCTTCTTATAAACAGTTTTTAGATATTAATTAAGATCTAAAGTACTTAAATTATATAGAACTGAACCCATCAAAACATTTATGAAAGAATCCTTGTGTACTTTGTATGTTGTCAACAGCCAAGTATTTGTGATTAAGAATTTGAAACTATACAATATGATCCCTACTGCCATAATTAATAAAAATAATAAATATTCTATCAAAGACATAAATCAAAATTACTATCAGAAACTATAAACAGTTTGTAGGAACCTGGAACTAGTATCAAAATGTACCATCAGGTATTATATTGGAATTAGTTCCTTTTCCAATTTAGGTATACATAAAATTAGTAATGAATCAAAACCTAATGTTATGACAAAATTCTTACACTCAGCTTATAAGTATTGATGCTACTTGGAAATTAAGCTTTCCAGAGTAGTAAGTTATTTAGGCAAATATCATGATTTTACTTAAAGCGAGATTTTAAATCACAGAAAATTTTAAATGTTCCTTACCGGAGCAGGATTTTCCCATTTTTTTAAAAAGTCTTCTTTGGCTTTGGCTAGAAACTCTTTCACTGAAAATATATTAAAAAAAATTGACTTGTAAGAATATTTGTACTACATACACAAATATATTACACATAAGTATACTTGCTTAAAAACACAGACTTAGGTCAACTATGGTTGTCATGAAACATGTATTCACAACTATGGTATACTAGAGAGCTATTTAGTTTCTTTAAAGAAGAAGCAAACATTTTCTCAAGTTTCTAAGAATATCTAATTCTGTTCTATATGGAGGTCACTTTGGTAATAATCTAATAATATAAATATGGTTCCTGAAAACATACCTGAAAGTAATGAAAAATGTTAGAAATGAATACAGGGCAAAATACTTATTGTAAAAAAAAGCCACCAGATATTAACAGAGACTTTAAACATAAGAAGTGAAAACATCTATAGAATGTGAATTTATTGATTTATGGAATTTCAAAAATAATTGACTTTGATAAAGGGCTGTTTTCAGGCGTAAGGATTTACATTATTAGATTTGTATCCTCTCTACTAAAGGTAGAAAGGGGGGAAACCACAGACTAACACAAAGAATAGCCACAAAGACAAAAATAAAACAACAAAAAAAACCCAAACAGCTTAAAAATCTCATTCTAAATTGGGAGCAAAACTAAATGCCTGAATACTTAATTCATAATGTAAACTAAAGTAAAGTAATTCAAAATTACTTTAATTTTGATCAATAATAGTCACATTATTTTATCAAGCTGTGGTTTGAAGCTTTAGATTTGCTAAATGATGAAACATTTATAAGAACTGTTTTTCATAGTCTTCCCACAAAGCTATTAACAGTAACTTCTGTTTACAAAACAACTTCAGGGTTTTAGAAACAAATAGAAAAAAATTCCAAGATATAAAATGGCATTAACAAAATTTATTATTGTTCCCATAGTTAAGTTTGAGATAAAAACATAACTACAAAAGTAGTAAATCTTTTAGTCTTTCTTTTTTTGGGAAGGGAGAGTTCCCAATATTCCTCTGATATCTGAATCTAAAAAGAAACAAGAAAATAGGATTTAGATAGTGTTTAAATAGTAAAAGGCAAAAAAGTGGCACACCGGCATTTATTTCAGAAGTTATAATGATGAGAAGGATGATAAAAAGACAAAATTAGAAGTTCAAGTGAGGGGTTCACAAATAATTTAATAAGATCATCTACTGATATAGTAGTATTAAACTACTATTTAAGTAAGGTATTTAAGATATACATTCCCCTGATGACGTACCTTTGGCAAAACACTGTTAATCAAGAGGCCTGTTGGCATTTGCTTTGAGATTTCAAAATGGTGTTGAGAGGCACCAAAAGCAACATTAGTTTTTATGTAACACTAGTGTGCATTTCTAAAGATAGTATTCTACTACTTTATATAAACTGTCACTTGTATTTTGCTATAAAATACTCTCAAAATGCCTATTTTAGAAAATGAGAAAAATAATTTTTGAAATTAGAATCTTTCCACTGTATAAAAATCTCATTCACCAAAACAATGAATCAAATAATTGCACCTAATTATGCAAATATGATCTAATTTCTCCAAGGGGTGGATTTGGGGTGTGGAAAATTATTACATTTTATTTGAGTTTAGGAAGGTTCAAGTCATCCTACTTCTAAAACTTAATGTACTAGTTGCAATGGAAGAACGGTGGTTTTAAAAAATGTTTCTTTTTTTTCTTTTTTGCATAAAACAGATATATCTGCACATGGCATTGACTTGGAAATGACAGCTACAAAATAAGTTAGAAACATAATTTATTGCTAAATGTAACTGTGGCTTTTAAGAAACAACTTGTGATTCCCAAAATATACCCCTGATTTCTTTTGAAAAATATTTTTAGTTATCTTCTATCTATAGAACTTTTTGCATGTCAAATTGCAGTATAAACTCTCCAGATGCCTGCATGAGTATAGATAATTTGGAGACATGGAAGAAAATCAGGAAAATTAAAAAAGAATCCCTAACATCCTGTTTCAGCTTCTCCTGTCACTTTTTGCTAATTGGATCTTGAGTTAAAAAAAGTAACTGGTCAAAGGAAGGACTGGCAGTATTTGCCAAAGATGGTAAGTCAAAGGAAAATGTCCTTTTTCCTGCTTGGTGAATAAACTAAAGAAGAAATTTTAAGTACTGCTTAATTTCATGCACTAATAGGCTATTCAGGAAAATCTTTGAAATACTCTGTACTCATCAATGTTCTGAGTTTACTGTCAAGTAATACTGTAGAAAGTAAATAACAATTCTCATAAAGGCCTTATATGAAAATTATCAGAAACTATGTGAATTTTACAAATTATTTCAACATATAAAGAGATTCCCTTTTAGAGTAAGGATAAACCTTAATTACAATGTCATTAGATAGTTCCACGAAGAAAATCTTGTTCCTGAACACTTTTTGTCACATAAGTATATATATACACATACACAAATCTCTAGTTTATATGTGCACTATTTAGATGCAAAGATGACATAGTTAACTCTTTCTAAAAGTATCAGTTAACCAAAATACATATTTTATAAATATAAACAAAAAATATTTCACAACATGCTAGATTAGGAATAATTCTAAAACAATATGTAATCTAGAACCACATGTATTTGCTTTGTGTTTTATTATTTTTACACAGTGGTAAACTTAACTTTCTAAATGTTTTTCTCCAGTTATTTTTAAAGCTTATATCCACTGATGGTGTGTGTGTGCTAAGTCACTTCATCGTTCAGACTGTTTGCAAACCTCTGTGCATGAGACTTTACAGGCAAGAATACTGGAAAGTGACAGTCACTCAGTCCTGTCCGACTCTTTGCGACCCCATGGACTATAAAGTCCATGGAATTCTTCAGGCCAGAATACTGGAGTGGGTAGCCTTTCCCTTCTCCAGGGGATCTTCCCAACTCAGGGATAGAACCCTGGATTCCTACATTGCAGGCAGATTCTTTACCAGCTGAGCCACGAGGGAAGACCAAGAATACTGGAGTGGGTAGCATATCCCTTCTCCAGGGGATACTGGAGTGGGTTGCCATTTCCTATCCCAAAGGATTTTCTCAACCCCCTAGGATCAAACCCAAGTCTCCTGTGTCTCCTGGTATTGGTAGGTGGATTCTTTACCATTAGCTCCACCTGGGAAGCTCTCACATGTGTTGAGCTCCAAAGCCTGTGGCTGTAGCAGGATACCACAATGATTTAATTAAGTTTAAATGTAGATATTGGAGAAGGAAATGGCAACCCACTCCAGGATTCTTGCCTGGAGAATCCCATGGACGGAGGAGCCTGGTGGACTAGAGTCCACGGGTCGCAAAAAGTCGGACACGACTGAGCGACTTCACTTTCACTTTCTTTATGGCTCATGGGCTTCCCAGGCGGCGCAGTAGTGACTCTGCCTGCCAATACAGGAGACACAAGAGATATGGGTTCAATCCCTGGGTTGGAAAGATCCTTTGGAGGTGGGCATGGAAACCCACTCCAGTATTCTTACCTGGAGAATGCCAAGGACAAAGAAGCCTGGAGGGCTAAGGTCCATAAGGTCACAAAGAGTCAGACACAACTGAAGTGACTTAACATTACATATACATGCATTGTAAAATTGGTTCTAATACTTCTTAGTAATCATAAGTACCTATTTAAAAACACAGTGTTTCCTAACTCTCCTTAGGAAAAATAATCTCAACAAAGGATTTTTCTGCAAATATATTTTGTTCTGTGTCCTGTGCTTAGTCGTGTCTGACTCTTTGCGACCCCATGGACAGTAGCCAGCCAGGCTCCTCTGTCCAAGGGGATTCTCTAGGCAAGAATACTGGAGTGGGCTGCCAGGCCCTCCTCTAGGGGATCTTCCCAATCCAGAGATTGAATCCAATCCTCTTGCATTGCAGGCGGATTCTTTATGATCTGAGCCACCAGAAAAGCCCAAGAATACTGGAGTAAGTAGCCTATCCCTTCTCCAGGGGAACTTCCTGACCGAGGAATCGAACTGGGGCCTCCTGCATTGCAGGTGAATTTTTTTTACCACCTGACCTACCTGGGAATGGTCAATAATGGAGCAAGCTAGGCGCTAAAAAAATGAAGACCCCCAAAATTAACTCAATTTCTTCCCAGAAGTATATACTTCAATTATATTTATTTTCCAAATAAAGTCTTTCTCTTCAGTTTAAGAAGTGAGCATACCAAATGAATCTATATGTTCACCTAGGGTTGATTTGTAGAAATATTTACCCCTATTCATGAGATGAAGAAAGTGATAATTTTTATGAACATCCACAAGTGCATTAAAAAACTTAATTCTTACCACCCTCAAAGTATTTTTCAATATATTTACACAAAGGATATTGTTAAAAATTTGAGTTCATTTTAAACATTAGGAAAATTTATTAAAAATTTAAGTATGGAATATTCCATGTGATTAAAATCAAGTATGAAATATTTTATGTTATTCAGATAATTCTGCAATGTTTCACTAATTATAGGTAGTATATTTATGTATTAGGCAGTTTTTGGTTCTGTGTTGCTGCTAGATTCTAGATTGCTATCTATTATAAAAAGAGCATGTTGTTAGTTACAGTATGCCATTATGCAACATTTAAAGGAGGTTAGTATTCATGTTTTATAAGAAAGGTTTGGAAATCTATTATGGTAAACATTACAACTACTCCAGATATTGAATTCTCCAGTTTTCTTTGTAATGAGATAAATGTCACCTCCCTCTTTTACAGTAAAAAGACAATTTTATTTAACTTATTTTAATGGATGTCAGAAAATAGAAGAGAAACAGAAAATAGGACAAAATAGAATATAAACTTCCTAGGGTAAATACCCAACTAAAATATTAGCTGTTTTTTTTTTTTCAAAATTTACAATAGCATAATTTTTCTCTAAAAACCTTTCATTAACCTGGGTTATTTAATTTAAGTGGTGTGTGCTTATCAATCAGCTTTGTGCTACCCTCTAAATAAAGTGTACCATGTACACTACTTCACAGTACTATATGTTGTTTCTAAAATATCATATAAGAAACTACAATATAGATCATTTCTGTAGGTAAAACAACATAAAACTAAATAAGCCATTTCTTTCAACTAAAATATTTTATTAACTCAGAATATTTTATAAAAATATAACCTTATGAGGAGCATAACAACTTGCAAACTACCAAATAAAAAGTCTTGAAAGGTAACATTTGTTTTATTAAAAGTAATTGCCTACCAGATACTTCTGAAGACGTGCAAGCTTGTATCCAAAAAATAAACAATGATTAAATGACACTTACAGGACAGCATATTAGCATGAAATCACCTATACACATTTTCACAGAATATTTTGTACAGAATAAAGCATTAATGTAGAAACAATTATTTGAATATATTCAAATAGAATATTTAGGATTAAATGGTAAGGAAATAAAACCAGTAATTACTATTTAGTGCCAACATCAATACTAAGTTTCTAATTTTCCTTAAGATCACAGCTAAAAGTTTAACTCCTCATAGCAACAGCACTAGTAACACTACACTTAAATATACATCTATATCTACGGCAGCACTGTCTCTGGACTTCTGTTCTTTATTCAAACGTTACTGTAGGAAAAGACACTCTGAGTCGTAATACTTCGTAAGTCCCTTCTGAGAGACAAATAATGTTTTCCACACAAACACTGTCTTCATTGGTGCTATTTTAACCATCTTCTTAACGTTTGTAGAACATTGTTCAATGGTACCAGAAACTGAGTTACAACTGGGGAACACAATAAAGCATAAACATATTGCTACTATTAAGGAGATGAGAAGCTAAAGGGGAGATAGATGAACCACCGTAATGGAATGTGACAAGGGTTACAACTAAGAAATCTACAGGTGCTATTCTAGTGCAAAAGAGGAAATTCTTGGGTAGTAAGTTAAGTCATAAAAGATGATGTGGCATTTGTGCTGAACCTTGAAGGATAAAGAGTTCCTCTGGCAGATAAAGTTGAGAAGGATAGGCTGGGATGATCTTGAATAAAGCATGGAGGAACGAGCATGCTTTACTCAGGAAATGGCAACAGACTTGAGGACAGGGTAAAGGTGTACAGCAGCAGTGGGAGGTGAATGCATAGCAAGAAAGTGCCCAATGAGGCAGGCAGCTACTCCCCACAGCAACACTTTACAATGTGTGGGAAGGAACAGGAATAAACTATTATTCACAATGCTATACTCCACTTCTGGGAAACAGGAGGCAAAATAACTGCCTAAAGAATGAGGGGAACCAGATAGAGTAAAGAGGAATACCAGTGGAGATTGCAGGTCTGAATATTTTAAATCTTGATGGCATACTTTTAGGGGATAAGAGAAGGAACTGTCCCTCTAAAATTTTCTACTAGGGAAAGACTAAGTATTTGGTACTATAAGCAGTTGTTTCTTACTAGTATCTTTTTTGTAATAAGTTAAAATTTTTTTTTACTGAGCAAATTATAGTTCATGGATCTCCCTCCCTAATCTTTTTGTAATTGAATTATTTCCATTTTTATTCTTTACCTAAATAAAAGCATTATTCTATTTGAGTTATTCAGTGTATGTCAGAAAGCACAAAATAGGATGGGAATGAAGGTAAATTACCTATGAAAATACCAAGTTCTATCAACAAATAACAGTACAATCCCTTTCAAAACTTTGAGGAAGTATAAATCAAGTAAACTCTAATAGTTTGCCTTTTGCCATCACTACTTCAAACACCCACCTCTTTAGAGATCTGTATCTGTTATTTTTAAGTATACCCCCCCACACACACATACATGCTATACAAAAATTTTCAGTAAGCTAATATATAAAATATTCTAATCACAAAATACCTCACAAAAATCTAACTTAGAGCAATAAACCAACCAAATAATAAACCAATTATTCTGTAAAAATTGGATTCCTACCAGATGCTTCTGATGATTTGCGTGCTTGATCAAAAAGAATAAATTGAACAGATTAAATAACACATAAAATAACATATACACAAGAAGTTATCAATCCATGTATATTCATTAGATATTCACAAATAGGAACAGAATGAAAAACACATATAATGATTACAACTAATTCTTTGGATACATATATTTTTTTCATTTATTTTTATTAGTTGGAGGCTAATTACTTTACAATATTGTAGTGGGTTTTGTCATACATTGACATAAAACCAGTTAAAACCCTACTCTGGAAATGTATTAATGAAATACCATATTTCTATCCTTTTAATCTGAAAAGCAACTGTGTTCACTTTGCTGAAGAAACACTTTTGCTTCACCATATTCAAACATGTTTATTCAAAGCAAATTCACTGTAACCTTAAAATGAGTGGATATAAAAAACAACTTTAACTACTACAACTGTATTTGTGCAGTTCAGTGGATGAGACCATGCCTACTTTTGTCTTCTAAGACATTAATTAGTCTAGCACAAAGTCACACATGGATGAGTGGCTGGAAATTTAATAGGCAATAAAGGCTATACTTTGTGTTGCAATACTAACTTTTACTGTTCTGTCCTCTCCTTATGATTTTTATTAGCTAATTCTTTATCAAGTCTTGGTTACAAGTGAACATTATAATTGACTAACTCTTTCACCACATGGCTAAAAAAATTTAAAACTTTCAGTGAGACATATATAAATGATCAAATTATAGAAACACACACTAACTTACTTGACTAGTATCTATTTATCAATCATGGACAGATGAATACACTAGGAATCCACACAGTGTACTAATTCACTACTAATCACACACATATGCCTTCTCTCCCAACTTTCTATCTAGGAATGCTGTGGATTTTCTAATCATCCAAGCCATGTTTGACTGAAGATGTTCCCGATAGGATTTTGTAGTAATAAATATGACTAAATTTATACTCATAAAACAAATGACCCAGAAAATTTTTGAAATGCTCTTTGAAATGCACTTTACTTGCTTAACTGTTTACTGAGGCTTTTTCTAAGAAGATATTATACCTACCACAATCATATGCTAAAGATTTTATATTTGGTTCTGAATTCAAATATTTTGTTTTGTTGCTGGACAATATAGAGCTAGGAGTGGATCCCTAGATGATATGGTATGCACGTTTTCAACTAAACTAAATAATAAATGGCTCAATAAACGGTTGTGCCAGTTTATATTACCACCATATTCTTGATGACCCATACCTCAACAAAATACGTTACTGTTTTTTCTAATTTTTGATAATCTAGTGAGTATGAAATTATAACTGCTTGTTAAAGATTATAGATAAATATCTCTCAGTAGAAGTTTATAATTTTTCTCTTAAAGGTCTTATTATTCTTTTATTAGATTTATTCCTAGGGTCTTTAGAGCTCTGGTTGCTATTGTAAAAAGGAGATTTTTTTAAAAATTACCATTTGTTTGTTGCAGATGTATAACACAAAATTGATGTTTATATACTGGTCCTATTACATGGCAGACTCTCTCATCAATTCTAAAATAACACTGGTAGAATTTCTTGAACTATGTAGATAATCACTTATCTATGAATAATGATACTTTGGTTTCCTCCAACATTTTGTCTTATAGTGCAGGTTATGAGTCACAGTGCAATACTGTACAGACAATGAGCATCCTATTCCTGTTACTAACTTCAGAGAACATGTTTCTAACTGATTTCTTTCCCATACTTTACTTGTAAAGTTATACTAGAATACACAGATTTAAGAAATTAAGAATATATCCTCTTTAATTCTTTGAAAAGTTTTGTACAAGATCAAAATTTTTGTTCTTTTTGAACTTGACTATAAAACTGTCCAGTCCTAATTTTGTTAAGTTTTTAACTATGATTAAATTTTAAATAGGTACAGTTGCAATCAATTTTTAAAAAAATCTCCATGAACTAACCTTTGGCTCTGATGAATCTTTATTTTCTATTCCACTGATTTTTGCTCATGTCTTTATTATTTTTTTCTTCTTTTGATTAACCATGCTGTGTTTTCCCTAACTTGTTTACTTGCACACTTATATCATAAATATCTTGCCCCTTTCCTAATATACACATTTAAAAATTTGTCTCTAAATCCAGCTGCACTCTACAAGTTCTGATACATAACTGAATTTTAAGTTTATGAGTTATTTCTTGACCTGTGTGTTACTGGAATTTTTTAAATCCCTAAATACAACATTTGTGTTTACTTATTTAATTAGTCTTTTATTACTGATTAAACTTAACTGCTTTGCAGTCAGAGACCACAGTGAAAGAAAAAGTGAAAGTGTTAGTCACTTAGGATTGTCCACCCCACTGAGACCCTATGAACTGAGACCCAGGCTCCTCTCCCTATGGAATCCTCCAGGCAAGAATACTGCAGTGGGTTGCCATTTCCTTCTCCAGGCGATCTTCCTGACCCAGGGACTGCACCCAGGTCTCCTGCACTGCAGGCAGATTCTTTACCATCTGAACCACAGGGAAGCCCGGAGAACAAAGCCTGTATCTCAATTCTTTAAAGTATTTCAACTTTATGTAGTCAAATTTTGTAAGTGTTCTAAATATTTGTGTATTCTCCAATTACTGGGCGACAATTCTTTATATATATCTATAAATATTACACAGTTATAATTTTTCCTTCTAACTGGGTCAATTTTATGTATTTTGAAGCTCTGTGGGAGACATATAATTTTTTCCTGTTTCTTTTTTATGTGATTATTAATTTTGAATAGTAGTCTGAAGGTGAAAATTCTATTCTCTGACATTCTTGGTAGGATCTAATGCTGTAGTACCTGCTGACTACCTTTTGCTGTAGACTGTGTGTGTGTGTATGTGTGTTGTGTATCTACTTTGATTTTGGATTGTGAGTTCAAAGTTTAGTTGGCCTTTATCTGTGAGAAAATCACAGGGTTTGATTTGAGGATATGTTTTGTATTAGCTTCTGCCTGGCATCTGATAAATGTTACCAGCTTGACACTGTTACTATAAGGTATTTTATTTAAAATTATTAAACCACACAATTAATACAGATTAAAACATGAAATCTACTAGAGGAAAAGCAGTTGATTACAAACTCTGAGGAGAAGAATCCTATACACATCCACACACGGCCCTCCCTGTTCCCCAGGAACCCAAGCCAGGAAATGCAAGCTTCTGTATTCTCACCCTGTGTCAGAGGAGACATTTTATTTTTTAGTCTATGCTTTCACTGAGGTTATGATCCTTGGTGGATCCTGGCTTTATATAGGAATCTAAGATATCACAAGTTGAATGGATCAAAGAACTCATCTTCTGTCTCTGTGAGGCTATTTAAAACTAAAGCCCTTTGGTCACCAAGATATAAAAATTTCCTCAGGGTAGTCAAAGTATGCTCTCCCTTACAGCTCTGATTTTTCACTCACCATTTGACTTTTTGCACACTATTATATTCTTGTAAGTTCAGGTATTCATTGAAAGGGATGCTTGTTACATTTAATTTAGTACTTACGTCTATGTGCTCTTGTATCTTTGTCAATTTTTGGTCTAGAAGAATTTTCAAATTATCCAGTCTCCAATTTATGAAATTTTTTCTTTATAAGACAAACCATGTGTTACATTGTAAGATGCAAAGAGACCTGGATATTTTTGGAATCCATTATTTTTATCCATGTAATTCAAAACTTCCATCAGGATATATTTAGGTGCTAGTGTTTTTGTTAAACTTTGTCAACAAACAATGAGCTCAAAGTTATACATTTAGGTTTCTCTTCAACTAAGTTTTCCTAAATCCTAATTTTTATTATTGTTTCTGTTCTAGTCATCATTATCTGTTCTGAGGGAATGCCATCCATTCAGTTTGTAGAGTTTCCTACTTTATCTAACATACTTTTCACCTCAAAATTTTTATCCTATACATTTCCCCTACATTCTGGTAAGTTTTATCAAGTTAGTTCTTTATGTCATTAATCACCTTTTTGCAGTGATTATTTCACTCTTTACTGCCTCTAATACAGTTTTATAGTCTACAAATGCCAGGTTCATTTTCTTATAATCTTCTCTTACCATATCATTATTGTTCCTTTTCTATTCCTGCCTCTCACCCAGCTCTTCTCTCATCCTAGTCTTGTTTCATCTTTTTATCTTTCACATCTTATTTTATAGAGTCCATGTGCACTTGAAATTTTTAAGAACTCCACATAGATGCTATTATAAGTTATTATTTTAAACCCTCCCCACAAACATTTTCTAAACATAAGGTCATTCTCTTCCTCTAGAAGGCTGTGAACTTATCCTTGAGCATTATCTCTTTTATAGGCTGCACATTGTTGCATTTCTTGTTTATTCATTCATGAACAACGAGAAGCCTTTCAAAACTTTACAAATGCTCCGCCCAAAAAAAGTTGGATCCTCCCATCTCCTATTTGGGTATGTTAAAATCAACTTTTCAGATCTTTCAGTTGATACATATACACATTTATATTATCATTTAAATAATCCAGTAACTTTCAAAAATGGGATTGAGCCAGGACTGTGTGGTTCTTTACTGGTAGTGGTGCCCAGGGCATCAGGTAAGAGCCCTGTTACACCTGGAAGAAGAAAAGTCACTTTTCTCAACTTGAGTAGATCAACAAATTTATAGTTGTCCCACTATTAACTGTTTTAGAATGAAAGAAATCAGCAGTGTTGGATCTTTCACTCCTCTCTCCCATAGTGTTTCTTTTTAAAAGCCTTATCCACCCAAGTTAATAAGGGTGAAACTATTTTTATTTCTTTTCCATGAAGGCAAGCCACTCAAAATAAAACTGCTACACTTTGGTGTCTGATCTTCAACCTAATACTGTATATTTCCAGGCAAGTACCCTTCTTTAACTCCACTGATATACTGTTTCCCCAGTACTGTGTTCTTAAATTTTCAATCTAGAAAGTATAAATCTAAAAAGGGGAATTAATCAAATGCTTAACTTTCCTGTAATTCAAAGCATAGCAAAAAAATTTTTTTTCAGAGATATGCCCTCACCTACAGCAGGGCAAACAGTTTTTATTTGAAATTTTGGTATCATGATGCTAGTTATGTTCCAATAAGCACATGAACCAAAAAAATCAAAACACGGGACTGATATTCTTCACTGATAATGTAATAAAAGTGTTCAAATATGTAAAAAATGGATAAGTTTTAATTATTCATTTATTGCACATGAATTTAAAAATTCATTGCTATGTTTGGGGCACCAAGGTAACAGCTGGAAACACATGGATGAACAATGAACTGTCCCTAACTTAAGAAGTTCAAAGGATGGATATTGGAAATAGATATGCAAGTACATAAATTCAGTGTAATACAAGTCATTGTTACAGTTTATAAGTTTACTTTGAGAGTACAGAGGAATCATCTAACTCTAGAGAATCAATAATGGAGGCACTGAAAAGCATAGCTGGTTTTCAGAATTTTTATGATAAAAGATATAAATATGGAAAGGTAGCAAGGAATAATACATAGTATAATATAACTGGATCCAAATTTTATGAGAGTAATGCAGATAAAGTTAGAAAGGCAGGCCACTGATCTTGTATGCCCCACTAAGGAGTTTAGCCTTTATTGGGGAGACAATAAGGAGTAACTGAAAATGTTGGATTAAGAAATGGGCGTATCTGCAACTTTAAAATGGCAGCATGGGAAATGGTCTGGAGAGATATAAAATTGGAAGTTGAGACCAGTGAAGTTGTTACTGCAGTAAGATTGAAAATATACAGAGTTCCTGATCTAAAGGCATTCTCAGTGTCAGTGATAACAGAGAAAATTGAGTGATTTTTGAGACATTTCTAATGTAGAACCAATAGAAATTAATGGCTGAGTGCAGGTCTGGGGAGTAAGAAACATGTTCAGAGTGACTACAAGGTTTCTATTTAAGTTCCTACATGGGGAGTGGGATCATTAACAAAAATCAGAATGAATGAAAAAGGAGCAGATCCGTGGGATGGAAAGAGAAAATGCACTTCTGCACTGAACATTCAGGTAACTACTGAAGATGCTGGCATGGATGATAGCTTTCAGAGAGAACGCAGCATTAAAAGAGGGCCAAAGATAGATTCCCAGAGAAAACTATTCCTCCCCACAAAGCTGATACTTAATAGACAAGGAAGGAGAAGAGAAATCACTTTTTAACTAGAAAAGTACCACATTCACATAAATATCACACATATATATAGCTAAAGACTGAGGTAATAGGGTCTGGCACTTGCTTATTTTTACAAATAAAACCACACTTCACTTGAAATTTTCCATATTTTGAAATGGCTAAGGCATTTAACCACTTTTGATATGAACAAAATTAATTGAAATTGGACAATTCTGAAAAAGTCAGAATGTTTAGCTGTCACTACTATAGTTCCTGAGGTAGAAAAGGCTATAAAGGCAGACCAATATGATCAAGTATATCAAACTATCTGAAAAATCCATAGCTTTCTTGAAAGAAAAGTCAAGCAATAGAGAAGCAGTAACAATTTTCTTCAGCCAAAACCAACATATCCAATTGTAAAACTTCTAAAACACTGTCAAAGAGAAAAACACACTGCCTGGACTCAAAGAAATCCATTATTTTAAGTAAGATAACCAAGTATATTCAGTTTTGATTGATATCTAAGAAGTCCTAAGAAATGTTAACATGTTGCTTTTGTAATATTAGCCCAAATTTAACACACTAGAACAGAAACATCTACATCTAACAGAAAAATAACAGGATAATAATAACAATTAATTCTTAATATGTTGCATGTAAAAATGTTCTTTTAATGTCTAATATCACTTTATAAATAAATACCTAATAGCATTGATGAGGTGTATATTATACAGCAGCAAGATAAAAAAATGTTTATTTGCAACATTAAGGTGGTCTCCAATTATGGAAGAAAAGGTTCACTTATTTTCAATTCTACCGCTATACAGCAAAAATACATCTCACTCAGGTTCTGAATTCCAATCCAAATCTTTTAAGTATAAATTATAGACGGTTATGAATAACCATATACTACCTTTCCTAATCATGCATCTAATTCAAAGGTTAACTTAATAAACATCCTCTTTTTTAGCTAAGCAAAAAGATGCTAATGAATTATGCTCTAAGCAAATATTACTGACTCTAACAACAGAGTATCTATTTTTAGCTGCAGGTTTGGCTTAAAGTGAACAGCTTTTACCCTCGGATAAACTGCAGTATATACTGTAGTATATTTTCTCAAAAAACGTTTTTTAGAAATGTTTAGGAAAAAATAAATCATGTTACAAAACAAAAAAGAAATTATCCCCAAAGTACTTATTCTAACAAATTATTTTGCCAAAAATTATCCTAAAAATTTTAACCAAGCCTCCAAAACCAAAAGGCATGTATTTATTTCATCATTAAATTCTTATTTCTCAATGAATTACAGTTAAAAGCAGCCAATAAATCAATAAAATTTTGGCAACATCTTATTCAAGATTGAGTATTTTTTTATATAACCAAAAAGAAATTGATAAAAATTAATATTAGAATAACAAAGCCAATAAATGGAAAGTTTAATTATTTTCAAGATTAGATACTAAAAAAAAATTCCTTTTACCATAGTGGATCTTTTACTCACTAATTTATAACACAATTAATAGCAACATATTAATGAATATAATAAATCGAACCATAAGAGAGACTAGAAACTGATTCCTGGTATTGACTATTAATAGTGGTATTAATTGTTCACAGTTCTTAATGGATTTAAAAGGCAAATTACTATAAGCCCTAAATGCAAAAGCATCAAGAGAAAATGTAACTCATTGTAGCTCTGGCTTTACAATTACCCCTCTAAAAAACATTTTTTTCCCTCTTACAGTTAAATATTTTTTAAAAATACAAAGTTACAGAGTCTCAGAGAGCATACTTACCACTCATGATGAAAATCAACCTTTCCAAAACATATTGCTCAAAACAACAATCCAACAGCAAAGGGAGTTATGCTAATCTCTAGAGGTAGAAGAACCGATGGTGTAAACACATACACTAGAGCATGCAGCACAGAGAAAATGAAAAGAGCTTTCTTTTGTTTTAAAAAGAAAAGCCTCTAGAAGCAAAGCTTAACTGTTCAGTGCGAGATATCACTAGTAAACATGAGATTAATCCAAAGATGTGTATAACTAGATTTGATTTCTTTCAAGCTATTCTAGCCTCCTTCATATACCACTAGAACAACTCAAAATGGCAGGGAGAAAATGTTCGAACCAGGATGTATAAGATGTTCTCAATTATATCAGCATGAGTTGTTACCACGGCAACATTAGACCAGAATTATCGGTTCACTTGTAACCAAGGAGTAGCTTTTCTAAAGCTTTAATCAACCAAGACAAATAAAATCCCTTTTATTTTAGAGCCACATGATTTAAAAATTACAACGTTTCTTAAATTTAAGCACTCCTCCACCCTTTTTACATTTCAAAGATTTTTTTAAATTGCTGTTTTCTTCAAATACTCACACAATCCCATGTTGAACCTGGCAAGGAACAAACAGCAGAATGATTGCACCTAAATGTCTTTCAATTACACCAGCTCTGACTGCTAGCTGTGGACCTCACTGATATTAAAATGCTGTGTGCTGTTGCTAGTGACTATTGGCGATGAATCTTATTGCCCAGATCGCTGATAGCTTTCATTTTTCATGAGCCAGAAAGCTATACTGCAGCACAAATGTTAACCATTTAAACATTCTGTATTATGGAAAAGACAAAATATAATATATATATATCTTCACTATTAAAGGAAATTGTAAAGCAACTTATTTATAAACTTCCATTAAATTCAGCATCAGAGTCAGATGCTGCTTATGTGGTTTTCAAAAGAGGAGCGTACACAAAAAAGTTACTGAAAATTACTGTTGAAGTATAAAATCCCTTACATTAAACAGGATTAAGATAACAGATTGTACAGCAAGGTGGATGGTATGGTGAACAACTGTTCTGATTTCCAGAGACTGAAAATTTGCACCAAGATGGTGCAAAGGATCTACAGAATGGTTCCTTTTTAAGTGAACATGCCATTTTAAAAGTTGCCAGGGAGACAGGACTTCCAGTGATGACAGAATAGGTAAGTAAGCAAATCTTCTAAGAAATAATTATGAAGTTGGACAGAATTATCAAAAGCAATAACTTCATGGTCCTGGACACCTAATAATCACAAACAACAATCTGAGAAGCATTTCTTCATGAAAAGCTGCTAAATGCTGCATGAGGACAGTAGGAGTCTGTGGTGTTCTTATTTAGTGTTGCTCCTGTTCCTCCACAGCTCAGTCAGTGCAGGGTGTGGCTCCATGACAAGCAGGAGCTTTATTGCCAGAGAGGGTTGACATGATTTGGAGAAGAAGCCAAAAAAACCCATATAAATGATTCTGTCTATTAAAAAAAAAAAAAAAAAGCAAACTGTAGGGAATGAACAGGGAAAGTATCCAGCTTTACTAGTCTGTGGCCTTAGTAGGGGTGAACGAGTAGACGGATGGTCTAGCAAAAAACTGAATATAAAAAACATACATGAGAGAGGCAAAGAAGGCCCAGATAAGCTCTTCGTATATCCCAGGGTGGCAAGGAAACTATTCCGTAGGGGAGATCCAAGAGGCCCAAAGGGAAGTTTAAGCTGATACAGACTTGAAAGTACAATAACCTAAGCCTTAAAACTCACTGCATAAGACTTGAAAACTGCCTGCACATTGAATATGCTCTTCAGCACACAAACAGCCCCATCAGCATAGACTGGATCACAGTATTTGTGCACAACCTCTGATTAATCACTGAATAATAACTAAGCTATGCAGACACAGTGTAATCCCTAGTACAGAAATCAGCAGCCAGACAACATGGCGGAAACAGTCCATAGATTAAAACCAAGAAAGATATTAAAACAAAACAGTATAAATAAAAACAATCCTCAAGTAAGAAAAAACAATCGGAGTGCAGAGCTGCTGTGAAATATTATTTTAAAAAGTCAAAATTTTGACAAAAATCTTATGTAACCCATAATGAAGGGAAAAGATAGAAAATGTCTCTGAATGGGCACAGATATAGGATTTAGCAGACAAGACTTCAAAACAGCTATTATGTCAAAAGAATAAAAGGAAATTGTATTTAAAGAATTAAAGGAAAATATGATGGCAATGACACAACAAAGAGAATTGCAATATAGAAAGGGAAACTATTTAAATTATAAAAATTATAGACTTGGAAAGTACAATAACTCAAACTTTAAAACTCACTCCTTAAGCCCAAGAGCAGATTGAGGTCAAAAGACTCAGACTCAGTCAGAACTTGAAGATAAATCAATAGAAGTCATCCAGTCTGAAGAATACAGAGAACAAAAAATATGGGGGAAAAAAAAATGAACAGAGTCTCAGAACCCTGTAGGATATAAACGGTATCAGCATACATGTAATAAGAAGCTTACAAGGAGAGAGACAAAGGGCAAAGAAAAAATATTTGCAGAAATAATGGTTGACAATGTCCCAATCTGATGAAAAACATTAACCTTTAATTCAAGAAGTTCAACCAATGCCAAGTATGGTAAACACAAAGAAATTCATACGGAGACACCTCATATTCAAGTTGTTAAAAGACAAAGACAAAGAAAACATCTTGAAAGCAGCAAGATAAAATGACTAATCATATTTAAGGGAAAAGCAATATGATTAATGATGACTTCTTCACAAAAATAAGAGAGGCCGGAAGGCAGTGGAATAATATATTCAAGGTGCTAAAAGAAAAAACCTTTTTACAATTCTCTATGCAGTAACACTAATCTACAAAAACAAAGGTGAAATAAAGATATTTCCAGATAAACAACAACTGAGGATATGTGTTATTAGCAGAAATACTTAAGGAAGTTGTCCCAGATGAAAGGAGAAGACACTGGACAATACTCAAATTGACAGGAAGAAATAAAGAGTACTAGAAATGGTAAATATATAAGTAAAAAACTATATAAACACATTTATCTTTCTTGTCTTAATTTCTTTAAAGATCTTACAATTGTATGAAGCAATCATTGTAACACTGCATTTCTAGGTTCATAAAATATAAATGCAACATGTGAAAATAATAACGCAAAGTTGGAGAAGAAATGGAGCTATACTGGATCAAAGTAACTATATTTTACTAGAATAAGTCAATACTATAGCTCCACAAAATGGAGCTACATTGCATCAAAGTAGCTATATTTTACTTGGAGAAGGAAATGGCAACCCACTCCAGTATTCTTGCCTGGAGAATCCGATGGACAGAGGAGCCTGGCAGGCTACAGTCTATGGGGTCATAAGAGTTGGACACGACTGAGCGACTAAGCACAGCACACAGCTATATTTTACTAGAATTAGTCATTAATACAATATTGGAGAAGAAATGGAGCTATATTGCATCAAAGTAGCTACATTTTACTAGGATTAAGCCAAGTAAGTAGATTCTAATAAGACAAAATGCATAATTTGACCCCTAAATCAACTATTAAGAAAATGTCTTTTTAAAATATAGTTTAAAAATCAAAGAGGAATTAAAATGGCCTCCTACAAGTATCTGTTTAACCCAAAAGAAGGAAGAGAGGAACAATAATACAAAAAGCCCTAAGACATGTAGAAAACAAACAACACAATGGAAGATGTAAATCCAACCATATCAATAATTACATTAAATGTGAATGGAATAAACAGATCAAAGGCAAAAATTATCAGATTGTATAAATAACATATATATGCTGTCTACAATGGTCACACTTTAGATTTTAATATAAAACCAGGATGAAGGTAGGAGAGAAAAAGATATACCATATAAAGAATAACCATAAAATAGATGGAATACCTGTATCAATATCAGACAAAATAGACTTCAAGATAAGAAATATTACTAAAGTAAAAAAAAAAAGGAAATTTCATAATAAAGGGCTAATAATTCTGGGAGATTTAACAATTAAAAATGTATATGCACTGATTCTCCAAACTGCTGAAACAAATATGACAGAATTGAAAGGAGAACTGAGTAATTCAACAACTACAGTTGAAAATTTCAACATTCTCTCAATAATTCATGGAAAAAAGAGAACCAATGGAATATAGAAAACAAATAATGTAATTAAAATGACATTTATAAAACAGCATCTAACATCAGCAGAATACATTCTTTTCAGGTAGACATGAAAATTCAACATTTAATCATATGCTAAGCAATATAACAAATCTCAAAATAATTGGAAAGGAAAATATGATCTTTTATTATAGCAGAATTAAATTAGGAATCAACAACAGAGAGTAATTTTGGAAATACCAACACTGGATTTAAATAACAAAGAAATCTTAAAGGAAATAAAAAATACATACACATGTATATATGTGTGTATATATATATGTTTGGAATTAGAAAATATTTTGAACTGAATGGAAAAAACCTACAAGAAATCAACATGCTTAGGATATAGATAAAGCATGGCTTAAAAGGAAATTCACAACTTTAAACCCCTGTATTAAAAAAAAAAGAAAGGTCTCAAATCAGCTTAATTTAAGCTTCCACTTTAAGAAACTTAGAATGAGCAAATTAAACCAAAGCCAAAAAGATTACAGCAGAATTCAATGAAATGGAACATAAAAACAATAGAGAAAATGAAGAGACCAAAAATCTTACTGATAAACTTTTACCAAGACTGACCAAAATAAAGACAAAAGAAAACAAGACAAAATACTTAATTACCAAAGTCAGGAATAAAAAGATGACATCACCACCGATGCCAGAGAAAATAAAAGGATTATAAGAGGATACTATAAACAACTTCATCAAACTATATAATTCAGACAAACTGAACAAATTCACAGAAAGAAACAAATTACCAAAACTAACTCAAGAAGAAATAGAAAATATAAAAATACCCAGAAACAAATTAAAATACTGTCAGTAATTAAAATTTTTCCCACAAAGAAAAGCTCGGGTCTAGATGGGTTTACTGGGGAATTCTATGAAACTTTCAGAGCTATAACACCAACCTGACACAAACTTTTTCTAGAATATAAAGGAGAATCTAAAACCTCCCAACTTATTCTATGAGACCTGATGCCAAAACTAGACAAAGATCAAAAGAAAATTACAAATCAATATCCATTACAGTACAAAAATCTTTATCATAAACTTAGCAAACCTAATTCAGCAGTATATAAACAGGACTATATACCAGGACCATATAAGATTTATCCCAGGAAGACAGGTTGTTTCAATACTGAAAATTAATTAATGGAATAGAATAAAATAATAATAGAAGACAAAACTACATAACATCTCAATGTATATAGCAGAATCATTCCACAAGATCCAATACCTGTGATAAAACCTCTCAACAAACTGTGACTAGAAGGGAATTTCTTCAAGCTGATAAAGGGTGAGTGTGGGGGTGAGGTGGGGAGGGGAACCCTATGGCTTAGATTATATATAAAGAAAGATAAATGTGAAAGATGGAATGTTTTTCCTAAGAACAGGAATAAAGCAAAGATGTCTGAACTCACCACTTCTATGCAACTTTGTACTAAAGGTTCTAGCCAGTACAACAAGGTAAGAAAAAGATATTTTAAAAAGGTATTGAAGAAAAAAGATAATAAAGGTATACAAATAGACAAGGAAGAAAGAAAACTGTCTTTTTTGTGGATCACATGAGTCTATATGTATAAAATTCTTTAGCCTCTATAAAGAACTAATAAACAAGGTAATTGATATCACAGGATATAATATATAAAAATCAATAACATTTTAATATACTAGGAACAAATAATCCAAAAATGAAATTAAAAGAACAATGCCATTCACAATGGTATTAACAGAAAAAAACTATTCAGGAATCCCGTTAACATGACTTGTTCACTAAAAAATAAAAAAGAAAACATTTCACAGAAATTAAAGAACTTCTAAATAAATAGAGAGTTATTTCATTTTCATGGGTTGTAAGACTCAGTATTTTTAAGAGAGGATTCTCCACAAATTAATCCACAGACTGAATGAAATGTCTATGAAAATCCCAGCAGGTCTTTAGTAACTGACAGGCTGACATTAAAATTTATATGCAAATATAAAGGACCCAGAATGGCCAAAAAATTTTGGAAAAACAAAGCTTGAGGACCTACACTTCTTGATTTCAAAACATTCTTTAAAATTACAGTAACCAAGACAGTGACATCAGCATAGCACAGATACATATTGATCACTTGGAAAACATTGAAAATTCAAAAGTGAATCCCTCCATTTATGGTCAATTGACTTTTGAAAAAAGGTACCAAGATGACTAATGGAGAAAAAAGTATTTTCAACAAATGATGTAGTAAAAATTGGATATCTATATGAGTAAAAAAAAGAAAAATAAAAACAAAACCCCAAACTCCACTCCATACCTCACACCATATACAAAACAACTCAAAAAATGAATTTCCAAATGAAAGCATAGGAAAAATATCTCTATTACTTTGGGTCAGATAAAGATTTCTTAATATTTGATAGCAACAGTACCATCAAGAGAAAACACTTTAAACTGGACTTCATTAAAACTACAAATTTTTGCTCTTCAAGGATATCTTTTAAGAAGATAAGACAAGGGGATTTCCCTGATGCCCTAGTGGTTAAGAATCTGCCTTGCAATGCAGGGGCTGTGGATTCAATCCCTGGTCAGGGAACTGCATCCCACATGCCTCAGAGCAACTAAGCCTGTGCACCACAACGAGAGAGTCCATGCACCACAACAGAAGATCCTGCATGCCACAGCTAAGAACCCAGCAGCCAAATAGATAAATAAATAAATTTTTTTTAAAAAGAAGACATGCCACCAATGAGAAGAAAACAATTGCAAGTTATCTATTGAGCAAAGAACTTGTGTTCAGAATTTATAAAGAACTTTAAAGACTTGATAATAGGAAAAAACACCCTCAATTGGGCAACAGATTTGAAAATATATTTTTCCAAAGTAAATACACGAGTGGTTTATATGAACATGAAAAAACGCTCATTATCATGAATCATTAGAGAAATACAAACTGAAACCATAATTAACTGCTAATTCACACACAACAGAATGGCTAAAATAAAAATGACTGATGATAACAAGTGTTATTAATAATAATGTGAAGAAACTGTGACCCTCCTAACATTGTTGATGGGAGTATGAAATATTAAGTGCCTTAGAAAAATAATTCAGAATCTTCTTAAAAAGATAAACATAAACTTACCATATAACCCAGTAATGCTTCTCCTAGATATCAACACAAGAGGAATGAAAGCATATGTCCACCCAGTCTTGCATGCAGATGGATACAGCAACATTATCCAAATAAACCCCAAACTGAAAACAGTCCTAATGTTCATCAGTGCTAAACACATAAACAGAAATGTTATATCCATACAACATAGTATCATAAATAAAAAGGAACCAACTATTGATATATTTCATAACATGGATGAACCTCAAAAGCATTATTACAAGTTCAAGAAACCAGAAACAATAGATTATATATACTAATTCCATTTTTATAAAACAGTCAGAAAAGGAAATCCATGAAAGTGAAAGTCACTCAGTTGTGTCTGACTCTTTGGGACCCCATGGACTACACAGTCCATGGAATTCTCCAGGCCAGAATACTGGAGTGGATAGCCTTTCCCTTCTCTAGGGGATCTTCTAACCCAGGGATCAAACCCACGTCTCTCACACTGCAGGCAGATTCCTTACCAGCTGAGCCACAAGGGAAGCCCAAGAATACTGGAGGGGGTAGCCTATCCCTTCTCCAGCAGATCTTCCTGACCCAGGAATTGAAGTAGGGTCTCTTGCATTTCAGGTGGATTCTTAACCAACTGAGCTATGAGGGAAGCCCATGATCAGTGTTTGTCTGAGGCTGAGCTGAAAGTGCGATTGATTGCAAAAGAGTACAAAAGAACTGTTGGCAGTAATGAAAATGTTCAAAAGCTGAATTGTAATGATGGCTGCACAACTGTATAAGTTTACTAATAAACTCTTATAATGAGTGAATCTTATGGCATGTAAATTATATTTCTATTTTTTTAAAAAAAGTTGTCAAGTGCTTCTGTACCTAAGTAGAGACAGTCTGAAGCAGATCTACTTTGCTGTGGGAAGAATCTCTTCAGTGGAGAATTTATTTATTTAAATTTAAGGCTGGTTGGCATCCATTACCTTGGGAGAATGACCTAACAAAACTCTTTGGAGCTTGGTAAAGGCTGTTTCTCTCAGTACCCTACAGTAAAGAGAGCTAAGGAAAGGGAAGGAAGGTAAATAGATCTGCATTAAAAATATAACAGGAATTTGAAAAGGAGGGTTTAAAACCCAGACCCCATTCGTTCTAAGGTTCAGAATTATCAGAAATTCTTCCATCAATTTTAGTGATAGTATCTGTGGCCCATGAGTAAGAAGGCACACTAAAAAAGGTTTATCAAAGAAAAAAGGAGTATCTGGTGATTTAGGCTCACATTATGGACCCTGTAGGCCACATTCAAGTGCCTATGGAGGACAGGAAGGTAAAACAACACAAGTAGTGAAATAGTGAAGGCTAGAGCAAATAAGACAGTATATATCCTGACTCAAAAGAACAGTTTTCAGCACTGCCCAGTTGTTCTCATATGGGAACAAGAGGCACTGAAATCAGTTTTTCAAACGATTCAAGAATATGAAAGTCCAGGTATTCATCTAAAATATCTTATTTTAAAGTCAACATTTTATATTTATATAAAAAATGGTGTCACATTCAATTATTTTAAAATGCCATGAGGACTAAACAAACAAATCTGTGAGCTACATCTGGGTCAGACAACCAGTTTGCTATCCCTGGAAAGATGTTCAGGAGAGGAAGGCCGACTTTAGTACGTGTAGGGATGAGTCAAAAGCACCTTCTCACAGATTCAACCTGGCACGAAGCCAGGATGACTAAGCATGTAAGTATAAATTAAAGTATATAAAATTAAATAAGTATAAAGTATACCCAGAAACTAAATCTGGGTATAAGCCTTGAATGAGTATAACACTGCAAGGGGGGGATGATCCTTCCATTAAGAATCAGTGTCTCAAACAGATGGCTAATAAACACATGAAAAGATCCTCAACTTTGCTCATTATTCAGTTCAGTTCAGTTCAGTTCAGTCGCTCAGTCGTGTCCAACTCTTTGCGACCCCATGAATCGCAGCACGCCAGGTCTCCCTGTCCATCACAAACTCCCGGAGTTTACTCAAACTCATGCCCATCGAGTCGGTGATGCCATCCAGCCATCTCATCCTCTGTTGTCCCCTTCTCCTCCTGCCCCCAATCCCTCCCAGCATCAGGGTCTTTTCCAATGAGTCAACTCTTCGCTTGAGGTGGCCAAAGTATTGGAGTTTCAGCTTAAATATCAGTCCTTCCAATGGACAGCCAGGACTTATCTCCTTTAGGATGGACTGGTTGGATCTCCTTGCAGTCCAAGGGACTCTCAAAAGTCTTCTCCAAACACAGTTCAAAAGCATCAATTTTTTGGCACTCAGCTTTCTTCAGAGTCCAACTCTCACATCCATACATGACCACTGGAAAAACCATAGCCTTGACCAGACGGACCTTTGTTGGCAAAGTAATGTCTATGCTTTTTAATATGCTATCTAGGTTGGTCATAACTTTCCTTCCAAGGAGTAAATGCAAATCAAAACTACAATGAGATACCACCTCAAACCAGTCAGAATGGCCATCATCAAAACATCTACAAACAATAAATGCTGGAGAGGATGCAAAGAAAAGGGAACACTTGCATATCTGGTGGGAATGTAAACTGAAACAGCCACTATGGAAGACAGTATGGAGATTCCTTAAAAAGCTAGGAATAGATTGGCCTCCAACTAAAAAAAAAAAAAAAAAAAAAAAAAGCTAGGAATAAAACCACCATATGACCCAGCAATCCCACTCCTAGGCTTATACCCTGAGGAAACCAAAATTGAAAAAGACACATGTACCCCAGTGTTCATTGCAGCACTATTTACAACAGCTAGAACATGGAAGCAACCTAGATGTCCATCGACGGATGAATGGATAAAAAAGCTGTGGTACGTATATATACAATGAGGTACTACTCATCCATCAAAAGGAACACATTTGAGTCAGTTCTAACGAGGTGGATGAACCTAGAACCTATTACACAGAGTGAAGTAAGTCAGAAAGAGAAAGATAAATATCGTATACTGACATATATATGGAATCTAGAAAGATGGTACTGATGAACCTATTTGCAGGGCAGCTATGGAGATACAAACATACAGAACAGACTTATGGACCCGGGGGTGGGGTGGGGAAGAAGAGAGTGGGATGAATGGAGAAAGCAGCATGGAAACATACACTCTACCATATGCAAAATAGATAACCAGTGGGAATTTGCTGTATGACTCAGGGAAATCAAAGGCGTGGGATGGAATGGGAAGTGGGAAGGAGTTTCAAGAGGAAGGGGACATAGGGATACCTATGGCTGATCCATGTTGATGTATGGCAGAAACCAACATAATATTGTAACGCAATTATCCTTCAATGAAAAATACATACAATAAAAAAAAAAGAAAAAATCAGTATCTCATTAACTATACTCCAATAAAAATTAATTTAAAAAATTTAAAAGGAATGAGTATAAGGATTTCTTAATGATTGTAGTAAAATAACAATAAAACTTAAAATATTAAAAAAAGAATCAGTGTCTCCACAAAGAGACATCATCCCATTGAGAATTCTCTCTATAAGTATCAGGGCATCACATCAAGAGCAAGGATATGTCAAATTCTTTGGACCAGTTTAAACCATAAAAATATGCAGCAGTGGCAAAATCAATAGTAGCCAAAAATGAGATTACTAGCTTTTACAGTAATCAAAATACCCATCTCTTTCTTCATCCAACCTTTGGAAAGATTAGTCTCTCTGGAATGAGTAAACTCTCAGAAGTTTAGCCATACTTGAAGGAGGCTGGAAGAAGATCCTAAAAAGAGCCATTCAGAAGTTCTGCTAATTTGAGCAGATGAGTACAGTGATTAATTTGAATATTTTAAAGATGAGACCTAATTTGTATCCTAAGTAGGCTACACTTGTTATACAACCATAACCAGACCCCAGTGCTAAAAGCAGCCATTTCCTAGGACTTGCAAGTAATATCCAGTCCCTGAGAAAATGCATTATTCTTCTAGTTTCCAATAATTAGCTCTTTATGGATGACATTTTATTTTCAAAGTTCTCTGACCAGCCTGTTAGTATTCTGTTCTTCATAATATGCATTATGTCTCTGCAACTGAAAGAAAAACTCAGACAGAAATCTTTGCTATAGGACCCAAACACCATTTTTCTTATAAGCTTACAGAAAGATTTTACAGAACAGTGATTAAGAGTATGGGCCCTGGATTCAGACTGTCTGGGTTCAGATTTTATCTTGTTAGTTATGTTACCTTGAGAAAATTACTTTACCTCAACATGTTTCAGTCTCTTCATCTATAAGATGTTAATAATAATAGAATCTATTTTATCAGTTTTTTAAAAAACATTACATAATCTAATATATGCAATGTGCTTAGAACGATGCCTGACAGATAGTAAATAAATGCTGCATGTGATAATGTATATGACAATATTCCACCCTGGAAATGTGGGAGTGGAGTGGTATGAATCACTGCTATTTTGCACGATCAGAACTAGAAAATATACTGTATACTACTACTGAATCTCCAACCCAAGCAGATTATCATATGTTGACTACCAAAGATAACGCTCTATTCAACAACTAAAATATGTCTCTCAGACCATTTGCTAATAATTGACCAATTTTGAAAAGGAGGAAAATTTTTTATAAACACTAACATAAAGAAGAAAATAAAGCACACCATGCTTTATTATACTGTGCCAGAAGATTATACTACAGAATTTATATGTCTTCTCTGAATATTGAAAAAAGAATTATTTTGTCATTTAGCATTTAAAAAGATTTTTAATTGAAAGATTATTGTTTTAAAGAATTTTGTGGTTTTCTGTCATACATCAACAAGAATGAGCCATGGGTACACTCATGTCCCCTCCCTCCTGATCCTCCCTTCCATCTCCCTCCTCATCTCAACCTTCAGCCTGTCATAGAGTCCCTGTTTGAGTTCCCCAAGTCATACGGCAAATTCCCATGGGCTATCTATTTTACATATGGTATTGTAAATTTCCATGTTACTCCCTCCCATATCTCCCCTTCTCCCTCCTCCCCTACCCTCATGTCCATGGTCTGTTCTCTATGTCTGTTTCTCCACTGTTGCCCTGAAAATAAGTTCATTAGTACCATCTTTCTAGATTCCATATATATGTCAGCATACAATATTTATCTTTCTCTTTCTGACTTACTTCACTCTGTGTAATAGGTTCTGGGTTCATCCACCTCGTTAGAACTGACTCAAATGTGTTCCTTTTGATGGCTGAGAAAGTACTTCATTGTATATATACGTACCACAGCTTTTTTATCCATTCATCCATCGATGGACATCTAGGTTGCTTCCATGTTCTAGATGTTGTAGATAGTGCTGCAATGAACACTGGGGTACATGTGTCTTTTTCAATTTTGGTTTCCTCAGGGTATAAGCCTAGGAGTGGGATTGCTGGGTCATATGGTGGTTTTATTCCTAGCTTTTTAAGGAATCTCCATACTGTCTTCCATAGTGGCTGTTTCAGTTTACATTCCCACCAGACATGCAAGTGTTCCCTTTTCTTTGCATCCTCTCCAGCATTTATTGTTTGTAGACATTTTGATGATGGCCATTTTGACTGGTTTGAGGTGGTATCTCATTGTAGTTTTGATTTGCATTTCTCTAATAATGAGTGATGTTGAGCATCTTTTCATGTGCTTGTTAGTCATCTGCAGGTCTTTGGAGAAATGTTTCTTCAGATCCCTTTCCCACTGCTTGATTGGGTTGTTTGGTTTTTTGGTATTGAGTTGTATGAGTTGTATTAAGTTGTATATTTTGGAAATTAATTCTTTGTCAGTTGTTTCCTTTCCTATTATTTTCTCCCATAATGAGGGTTGTCTTTCACCTTGTTTGTAGTTTCCTTTGCTTTGCAAAAGCTTTTAAGTTTAATTAGGTCCCACTTGTTTATTTTTGTTTTTATTTCCATTACCCTAGGAGGTGGATCATAGAAGATCTTGCTTTGATTTATGTAATCGAGTGTTCTACCTGTGTTTTCCTCTAAGAGTTTTATAGTTTCTGGTCTCACATGTAGGTCTTTAATCCATTTTGAGTTTATCTTTGTGTGTGGTGTTAGGTAGTGTTCTAATTTCATTCTTTTGCACATAGCTGTCCAGTTTTCCCAGCACCACATATTGAAGATGCTGTCTTTGCCTCATTGCCTATTCTTGTCTTCTTTGTCAAAAATAAGGTACCCAGAGGTGCGTGGGTTTATCTCTGGGTTCTCTATCTTGTTCCACTGGTCTATATTTCTGTTTTTGTGCCAGTACCATACCGTCTTGATGACTATAGCTTTGTAGTATAGTCTGAAGTCAGGAAAGTTGATTCCTCCAGCTCCATTCTTCTTTCTCAAGACTGCTTTGGCTATTCGGGGTCTTTTGTGTTTCCATATGAATTGTGAAATTTTTTTGTTCTAGTTCTGTGAAAAATGCCATTGGCAATTTGATAGGGATCATGCTGAATCTGTAGACTGCATTTGGTAGTGTAGTCATTTTCACAATGTTGATTCTTCCTACACAGGAACATGGAATATCTCTCCATCTGTTTATGTCATCTATGATTTCTTTCATCAGTGTCTTATAATTTTTCTGTATACAGGTCTTTTGTCTCCTTAGGTAGGTTTATTCCTAGGTATTTTATTCTTTTTGTTGCAATTGTGAATGGGATTGATTCCTTAATTTCTCTTTCTGATTTTTCACTGTTAGTATATAGGAATGCAAGTGATTTCTGTGTGTTGACCTTGTATCATGCGACTTTGCTAAATTCACTGATTAGCTCTAGTAATTTTCTGATAGTTTCTGTTGGGTTTCTATTTATAGTATCTTGTCATCTGCAAACAGAGTTTTACTTCCTCTTTTCTGATATGGACTCCTTTTATTTCTATTTCTTCTCTAATTGCTATAGCTAGGACTTCCAAAACTATTTTGAATAATGGTGGTGAGAGTGGACACCCTTGTCTTGTTTCTGATCTCAGAGGGAACGCTTTCAGTTTTTCACCATTGAGAATAAGGTTTGCTGTGGGCTTTTCATATATGGCCTTACTATGTTGAGGTAGGTTCCTTCTATGCCCATTTTTTGAAGAGTTTTAATCATAAATGGATGCTGAATTTTGTCGAAGGCCTTTCCTGCATCTATTGAGATGATCATATGGTTTTTATCTTTCAATTTGCTAATACGGTGTATCACCTTGATTGATTTGCATATATTGAAGAATCCTTGCATCCCTGGAATAAACTTGACTTGATCATGGTGTATGAGCTTTTTAATGTGTCACTGAATTCTGCTTGCCAGAATTTTGTTGAGGATTTTTGCATCTATGTTCATCAGTGATATTGGCCTATAGTTTTCTTTTTTTGTGCTGTCTTTGTCTGGTTTGGTATCACAGTGATGGTGGCCCCAAAGAATGAATTTGGAAGTGTTCCTTCCTCTGCAATTTTTTGGAAGAGTTTCAGAAAAACTATCCATTAGCTCTTCTCTAAATGTTTGATAGAATTCCCCTGGGAAGCCATCTGGCCCTGGGCTTTTGTTTTTGGGAGATTTTTGATCACTGTTTCGATTTCAGTGTTTGTAACTGGGTTGTTCATAATTTCTATTTCCTTCCCAGTTCAGTCTTGGGAGGCTGACCTCTTCTAAGAATCTGTCCGTTTCCTCTAGATCATCCTCTAGGTTGTCTCATATTCTCTTATGGTCCATTTTATTTCCGTGTTTTCTGATGTAACCTCTCCTTTTTCATTTCTAATTTTGTTGATTTGATCTTTCTCCTTTATTTTTTCTTGATGGGTGTGGCTAGTGGTTTGTCAATTTTGTTTATCTTCTCAAAGAAACAGTTTTTAGTTTTATTAATCTTTGCTATCTGTTAATCTTAGGTATTCATTTTTTTTTCCATTTATTTCTGCTCTAATCTTTATGATTTCTTTCCTTTTGTTGATTTTGGGATTTTTTTGTTCTTTTTTTTTCAACTGCTTTAGATGTAGAGTTAGGTTGTCCATTCGATACTTTTCTTGTTTCTTAATGAATTACTGTATCGCTATAAACTTCCCTCTTAGAATTGCTTTTGCTGAATCCCGTAAGTTTTGGGTCATTGTGTTTTCATTGTCATTTGTTTCTAGGAATCTTGATTTCCTTTCTTATATCTTCAGTAACCTTTAGTAATGTATTGTTTAATCTCCATGAGTTTGTATTTTTTGCATTTTTTTTTCATGCAGTTGATATCTAGTCTATGGCATTGTGATCAGAGAAGATACCTCATACAATTTCAATTTTCTTAAATTTATTGAGGCTTGATTTGTGGTCCAAGATGCGGGCTATCCTGGAGAATGCTCCATGTGCACTTCAGAAGAAAGTGTATTCTTCCGCATTTGGATGGAAAGTCCTGAAGATATCCATTAGGTCCATATGGTCTAATGTTTCATTTAAGGTTTCTGTTTCCTTATTGATTCTTTGTTTTGATGATCTGTCCAATGATGTAAGTGGGGTGTTAAAGTCCACTACTATTATTGTGCTACTGTCGATTTCCCCTTTTATGCCTGTTAGTGTTTGCCTTATGTATTGAGGTGCTCCTATGTTGGGTGCATAAATATTTACAATTGTTATGTCTTCTTCTTGGACTGACCCCTTGATCATTATGTAGTGTCCTTTGTCTCTTATAATATTCTTTATTTTAAAGTCTATTTTGTCTGAAATAAGGATTGTCACTCCAGCTTTCTCTTGGTTTCCATTCACATATAATCTTTTCCATCCTTTTACTTTCAGTCTGTACGTGTCTCTAGTTCTGAAGTGGGTCTCCAGTAGGCAGCATATATATATGGGTCTTGTTTTTGTATCCATTCAGTCAGTCTGTATCTTTGGTTGGTGCATTTAATCTGTTTACATTTAAGATAATTATTGATATATATGTTACTATTGGCATTTTCTTGATTGTTTTGGGTTTGCTTTTGTAGTTCTTTCCTTTCTCTTGTGTTTACTGGCTATGTAAGTCCCTTTAGTATATGTTGCAAGGCTGTTTGGTGCTGCTGAGTTTTAACTTTTGCTTGTCTGTAAAGCTTTTGATTTCTCCATCAATTTTGAATGAGATCTTTGCCAGGTATAGTAATCTTGATGGTAGATTTTTCTCTTTCAGTACTTTAAATATATCTTGCCATTCCCTCTGGCCTGAAGAGTTTCTGCTGAAAGATCCACTGTCAATCATATGGGTTTTCCCTTGTATGTTACTTGTTGCTTTTCCTTTGCTGCTTTTAATAATCTTTCTTTGCATTTAGCACTTTTTAAAATAAACTTCAAACTTTTTATTTTGTATTGGGATGCAGCTGACTTGAAACAAATTTAATTCTGAAAGAATACAGTACATGTGTATCTGGGACAGAATTTAATACAAAAGTCTTAAAATGGTTATAACAGTTCTCTACATTTGCTCTGTAAAATATAAATATAATGATATGCACAAATATTTAGCTACAAATATGTTTATCACAGCAGTTTTTTATAAAACAGCAAAAAATTAAAAAGTCTAGATGGCTAGTGATTGTTTAAATTGTGGTACATCCTTAAGACTGAATACAAAAAAGCCACTTGTACTGTAGAACAAATCTCTATGATAAGGCAAAATGTTATGACATATTATATCGAGAGATTCAAATTTACAGTGGAAAGTTGTGTATCTATGCAGTATTCTTGCCTGAAGAATCCCAGGGATGGGGGAGCCTGGTGGGCTGCCGTCTATAGGGTCACACAGAGTTGGACATGACTGAAGTGACTTAGCAGAGGCACAAAACAGATATACATAGAACAAGGTTATCTTTTGGTGGGATTGCATGTGATTTTTTTACTTTGTTTTTTTCTACAGTTTGCAAATTTTCTTCAATGAAGACATAATATTTGTAATCAGATTAAAATATTATTAGGGAAAAAGTGTTTCTCAAACTTTAATGTGCATATGAATCAGCTGGGTAATCTTGTTAAAGTTCAGATTCTGACTCACTAGATCTAGATCTGGGCCTGATTTTTAACAGGCTCCTGGGTGATCCTATTGCTACTAGACTGGGATGAAACTTGAGCAAGACACTATATAACGGTATATACTCAGTCTTCCTTCTCTAACCATGTAGATTACAAAGATCATAATAGAACAAATTTTTAGAGAAAGCTTGTTACTGTACGACTGTAGTGATATTTAATGTTGGCCTACCAAACAATTCAACATTAACTAAGAAATATGCTGGCAATACAAAAACAAACGGACAAAACAGGGGAGAGAGGTAACTTAAGGACTAATTTAATATAGTTTTAATGCTATAAAATAAAGCATAACAGGAGTGAGTATAGATGTTATAGAACACAGGAAGAGAGCATGAATTCTAAAAAGCATAAAGGTCAGAGGAACAGAATGCTTCAGTGATTTTGTTACAGAGATAGTATATGAGCAGAGGCTTAAAGTAGGATATATCCCATCATTGGCAGTAGTAGGAAAAGGAAATTCCAGGTAGAAGAAACAACTTACATTGTTGTTATAATGGGATTCCATTGTCTATTCGTTATCATGTTCACATAGTTGCCAAAAGTATTAGCTCTGCATAGCTAATTATTAAGAGAAATGCAAAAATCAAAACCACACAAAGCTATCACCTCACGCCTCACAGAATGGCTATCATCCAAAATGTACAAATAACAAATGTTGGAGAGGATGTGGAGAAAAGGAAAGTCTTGTAAACTGTAAACTGCAATGTAAATTGGTACAGCCACTAGGGGGAACAGTAACTACCATATGATCCAGCAATTACACTCTAGGGTATATATATCCAAAAAAATTTAAAAAATGAAAACAATAATTCAAAAAATACATGCACCCCAACCTTCATAGCAGCACTATTTACAATAGCGAAGGCATGGAAGCAACCCAAATGTCCATCAATAGACAACTGGAAGGTATGGTATATAGATGTGTGTATATATGTGTGTGAATGTGTATGTGTGTGTGTGTGTGTGTGTATATATATATATATATGTATGTGTGTGTGTGTATATATATATATATATGTATGTGTATGTGTGTATATAAATATATATATAAATATACACATACATAATACTCAGCTACTAAAAATAATGAAATACTGCCATTTTCAGTAATGCGGATGGCCCTAGAGAATATTATGCTTAGTGAAATAAGTTCAGTTCAGTTCAGTTTATTCACTCAGTCATGTCTGACTCTTTGCGAACCCATGAATCGCAGCACGCCAGGCCTCCCTGTCCATCACCAACTCCTGGAGTCTACCCAAATCCATGCCCATTGAGTCGGTGATGCCATCCAGCCATCTCATCCTCTGTTGTCCCCTTCTCCTCCTTCCCGCAATCCCTCCCAGCATCAGGGTCTTTCCAATGAGTCAATTCTTCTCATGAGGTGGCCAGAGTATTGGAGTTTCAGCTTAAACATCAGTCTTTCCAATGAACACCCAGGACTTATCTCCTTTAGAATGAACTGGTTGGATCTCCTTGCAGTCCAAGGGACTCTCAAGAGTCTTCTCCAACACCACAGTTCAAAAGCATCAATTTTTCAGCACTCACCTTTCTTCACAGTCCAACTCTCAGATCCACACATGACCACTGGAAAAACCATAGCCTTGACCAGATGGATCTTTGTTGGCAAAGTAATGTCTCTGCTTTTTAATATGCTATCTAGGTTGGTCATAACTTTTCTTCCAAGGAGTAAGCGTCTTTTAATTTCATGGCTGCAGTCACCATCTGCAGTGATTTTGGATCCCCAAAAAATAAAGTCTGACACTGTTTCCACTGTCTCCCCATCTATTTCCCATGAGGTGATGGGATCAGATGCCATGATCTTAGTTTTCTGAATGTTGAGCTTTAAGCCAACTTTTTCACTCTCATCTTTCACTTTCATCAAGAGGCTTTTTAGTTCCTCTTCGTTAGAGAAAGACAAATATGACTCACAGACAGAAACAGACTCACAGACATAGAAAAGCAACTCACAGACATTGAAAATAAACTTGTGGTTACCAAAGTGGAGAGGGAAAGGGTGGGGCACAAATTAAGGATATGAGATTAACATATGCAAATTACATATGTTATATAAAGTATAGAAGCAACACAGATTTAATGTACAGCATAGGGAATTATACCCATTATCTTGATAATGCAATAGTATAGAAGCAACACAGATTTAATGTACAGCATAGGGAATTATACCCATTATCTTGATAATGCAATAGAATCTGCAAAGAGCTAAAGCAGTTATAATAGACCAGTTTAGGCAGTTTTAACTTTCCAAAGCTCATACAGTCTTTAAGGCAGTTTACTCCCATGCTTTAGTGCAGGGGTCCTCAACCTCCAGGATCTACTGCATGGTGATCTGAGGTGGAGCTGATGTAATAATAATAGAAATAAAGTGCACAGTCAGTGTAATGCACTTCAATCATCCTTTCCCTAGTCTGTGGATGAATTGTCTTCCCTGGTGCCCAAAAGGTTGGAGACCTCTGCTTTAGTGTACTATATCTGTATCTTGTAACTTCTAAGCTAAAAGACCTTCCACATTATCTTTTCATCTACTTTTTTCATCTGCAATATTCCACTGCTTCTTGGTAGTAATTAATTTTTTGAGGATTTGCAATATTATAGCCTGCAAACTAGGATATGGGAAAAATAAGATTGAGTTATTACCCTCAAAAACAAGAGAAAGAGCAAACATACAGACCACATAATAGTCTAGGCACAATGAAATAGTAGCTTAAAAATGTATAAGTAACTTTCTGTGGGAGTTTAGCACTAAAGAAGAAATTAGCATTAAGGAGAAGACAGAGCCTTCCAAGTATATTGAAGAATGAATTTTGAGACTCAGAGGAGGAAAAGGTGATTGCAGCCATGAAATTAAAAGATGCTTACTCCTTGGAAGGAAAATTATGACCAACCTGGACAGCATATTAAAAAGCAGAGACATTACCTTGCCAACAAAGGTCCATCTAGTCAAGGCTATGGTTTTTCCAGTAGTCACGTATGGATGTGAGAGTCGGACTATAAAGAAAGCTGAGCGCTGAAGAATTGATGCTTTTGAACTGTGGTGTTGGAGAAGACTCTTGAGAGTCCCTTGGACTGCAAATTAATCCAACCAGTCAATCCTAAAGGAGATCAGTCCTGAATGTTCATTGGAAGGACTGATGTTGAAGCTGAAACTCCAATACTATGGCCACCTGATGTGAAGAGCTGATTCATTTGAAAAGACCCTGATGCTGGGAAAGATTGAGGGCAGAAGGAGAAGGGGACGACAGAGCATGAGATGGTTGGATGGCATCACTGACTAGATGGACATGAGTTTGGGTAAACTCTGGGAGTTGGTGATGGAAAGGGAGGCCTGGCGTGTTGCGGTTCATGGAGTCACAAAGAGTTGGACACGACTGAGCGACTGAACTGAACTGAATTGAACTTAGCTCTGATTCTATCTGAAAAAAAGTCCACATACAAAATTGCTCATTTGTTCAATACAGTATTTCAATCTAAACTTCACTAATATGGATTTGTATCTGCCAGAGAAATAACCTATCAATTCACAGGAAAGAATAGGTAAAGTATTTGATGGTATTCATCTATTCAGTGCTTAAACTGTTGCAATTAGACATTAAATATATAAAGTCCAACATTTAAAATGTGCAAAACTTCCATCAAGTTCAGCATTGTGTAACTCAACACACCATTTATGATCAAAGAAAGATTTAGAAGCTAACTATAACAAATTTTCTAGAAAGAAAACTCAATGGAATGTCAATATTCCCTTTAATTCTGAGTCAGAATAGAAAGAATTCCTTCATGTTTTTGTTTTGAACTTCATGTACTTATATGTTCAAGGAATCAGCTGTTAAATATTTATGTTATCAAATAGGAATTCCTGTTACTTTAGTAGTAAAAGATAAAACACATTTAAGGCACCTGGAAACCACTATATGGCCTTTATTTTGTGTTTCTTCTTAAATTTAATATCACTGAAGAATAAAGAAACTTGTATTAAAATTGTTACATTTCATATATGCTTAAATTGACCATTATAATCTTTACTCAATAGTTCAGAAATCTAATTTTTTATAAAATTAAATGCAGTTTCTGTGCTCATCTTATATCCTAAATAGCACTTTTGAAACAAGCATACTCAGCTTATCAGCAGGAGATATTACGTTCCTTTTTCTTATCAAACAAGTCATGCAAGTAAACTGTTCTAAGCAGCATGAAGAATGTAATCTGCATGAAAACTTCATACTGTCAAAGTTCCTTCCATAACTCACACTATAAATGAATAAGAATTTGTGTTTCCACCACAAAAAATAAACCTTGGAATTTTGAAACAGAAGGATTCCTCTGTTTCTGTTGTATCCTTATTTTCTCCTCTACAACAAAACATTTCATAATAGGAAACCAGAACTCCATGCTTACCATAATCATCACTACATATATACAATTATTTTGTCTATGATATTCTGGGATACGAAAGAGAAAGTGAAGGAATGCTTGATTAATGAACATTCAGTCACTCTTTAAGTATTTCTTATATCACATCTATTATTTGAATGGCTACAAAGTCTGTGCTTAATTTCACTGTGCACTATGATCCTATTAATTTATTTTGTGACATCACAATAAAGAAAAATGTTAACAGCATTTTATTTGTTTCTCCAAAAGAAATCATAGTTCCTGATGTTACCTTCAACTGTTAGATTTTAAAATGTGTCTCAGAAAATGAGACACACACTCTTTAAAATGTGTCTCAGAAAAAGCCCCACACACTCTTTTAAATGTTGAGAGTACAGCTCAAACACAACTTTTCATTATTAAAAGCCCATACCATTCATTATTTGTGACACATTTACTAAATACCCTCTATTTGTAGAAATAGGGGTTAGTGTACTAATCCAATATTGTCCTCATTCTTCATTGAATGTTTAATTAAAAGATCCCTGAAATGCATAAAAATGATTTCCAGAAGGCCTTAGGAGACTGCAGTTTAACAGAATAGGGCAAGTAGAATGAACAGCAAACTTTTGTTGCTTGGTAAATTTTAATAACGTACTCCTATTTCAATATTTAACAGTTCATTACCTTGAAGATATTTGCAATTTCTCATCTATCAACTTGCTACATAGTAAGGATTAATTATAAATAATCAAAATCTCTAGAAGGAAAAAGAAATGTACAAATACATGCTTTTTACTTTCTCCCTAATATAACTTATAGGTAAAAAAAAATTCTGATGTGATTAAAAAAAATTCAAATAAGCTTCCGTGGAACTATGAAGCTACTATATAAACAAAGGTGTCAATTCTACAAGCCATTCTTGTTCTGTTGTTGCTGTTTTAGCTGAGTTTTCCTCTTTAACTGCTATGGAGTATATAAACAGAGGCAAAACCTAGTGCTGTCTGGTGATCAAACACACTAAAAAGGACCAAGAGTAATTCTATTGTTCCTTTGATCAGAGTGACAAAAATACTTTGAGGAAAGTCCAAGGTGAGATGTGGAATGGCAGCACTGGTATTGTTTATAAGTGAAATGTATCCTTTAAAAATTGCATGTCACAAAAAAATCATTATGTATCACCATGTCAGCCAAGCAGCAAGTGGAAACATTTTACCATGTCTGGAAAGAATGTGATGCATGCATAAACAAGTACCCCCCACTATAAGAAAGCTTCTGATATTTTTAATGTTTTAAATGTAAGATTTCACATAGAATAATCATAGTTTGCTTTCATATTATAAATCCTGCTTGTTAAACTAAGGTAACTTTTACACATGCATTTAAAAATAAAATATGGCAAACATAATAAAAATTTAATTATAAATTCAAGAGTTCTTTTACCCCTTTTGAATTTTAAGGCTTATAAATGTATGACATTTAAAAAAATAAACTGATTATCTCTCTTAAATGTAGGCATTTCACTTTTACATAAAAACAAAAAAATAAAAACAAAACCATAATACACACTAGAAATTAAGAATCTTGTAGAAAATTCTCCCACTGATACTCAGTTTAACTGATTGTATTTCAAACAAAACCATGAGCTATGTGATTCAGCTCAATTTATAATCAAGTTTTTGTGGATTTTTTTCAACTTTACCTTGCAAAATATGTTTGTGCAAATTACAAAAAAGACAACAACAAAAAAATACCCCCATAGTTCTCTGATTCTAAAACTACAATTAGTATTTCAGCTTCTAGTTACAATGTATCATCAAAAAACAAAAACAAAACTTACTTGATTTGTCCCATAAGGCAGTATGTTCAGAGAAATGAAGGCTGTCATTTTCCAGAGTTGTTTTCTGATCATGTGCAGTACCTTTGGAGTGTCTATGAAATAATCGGCTAGCAAAACCTTCCAATTTCTGAAGAGCAGTAGTACCTGTATATTGGTTACAGGGTACTTCTCTATAAGCTGCCATTCATGTGTATTTACACTTAACTTAGAGTAACTGAAAATATTTCCAGAAGGAGCTCAACAACTACTTACACAGAAGCTAAGAGCTATGCATGTGTCAAACTTCCTGTTTGCAGGGTATTCAAACCACTACTGCTGTTCTGTTTCCTGTTAATATAAAACAGCACATTACTGAGCCTTGCTTAGCAAAACTTCAACTAGAGATGAAGATTTTAAAGACTTGCAATATCATCCTTAAAAGGTCTATGTTTGAGTGTTTTAATACTAATACACAGGTTAATGAGAACACTAAATATAAAGCTTTAGATATAAATAATAAGCTGAAAAAATTTTTTAAAAGGAAAACTATTTACACATGCATTACAACCCTACACAAATAACTGAAGGTCAAACCACTCTCCAAATGTAATAAGTTTAAAAGGTTGTGTTCTTTTTTCCCAGCAAATCAGCTAATATAGACTAGTATAGACTTTATAGATCCTTATAAACAGTTAACTTTTCATTGAAAACCTGTATGGAACAGATATTACAAAACACTTAAAAAACAAACATAACTTTTAATGAAAAAAAAAGTGAACTATAATTTAAAAAAACTCAACATTGCTAATTCACTGGCTTAAATCTAATACATACAGAAACTACAAAAACTTAGTATGTTAGTATTGCTTACCAAACATAATTTGCTGACAAGTGCACATCTGCAGTACATTTTAAAACATTCTATAATTTGAAAAAATATTAAGATTTAAAGTATATAAAATCAGCCACAGTGAGAGGTTTCAGTTGAAAGGAAAAAAATCATTCTAGTTGACTGAAATATGTTAATTTTTAGACTTGACACTGAGGATTGCTGCTTACCTGATCTCTGATTTAGGGATCTCACTTTGAAACAGCAACTTTAGTTAGAAGTAAACTGTCCATTTGCACAAAAAAAGTAACCTGTGATATTTAAAAATGATTCTGGGTACTTGCCTTGTGACACTTTCATTAAAGGATGATAAGGGGGGAGGAAGGAGGGAAAGGAAAGATCTTTTAAAAAAATCTAATGAGAGATGGGAGGGAGATTCAAGAGGTAGGGGATATGTGTATGCCTATGGCTGATTCATGTCGAGGTTTGACAGAAAACAACAAAATTCTGTAAAGCAATTATCCTTCAAAAAAATAAATTATAAAAAAGTAATCTATCAAAAAATCTTATGATTTCCTGCCTACTGCTTAACAAACAAAATAAATAGAAACAATGATGACAAGCAGAATAAAAAGGAATAATAATGTAATCAAATTAGGATACCACACACACACACACACACACACACACACAAGCATACAAAGGAAACATTGACTAATGCATTTTGCCAAATAAGAGTTTGTGCAATAAAATTAGTATCAATCTAAACAAACAGGCAACAGTATCTACAAGACCAAACTTCTTAAACTGTAGCCTTCTGAGAAATGTGTGTATATAATAATAGATAATTTCTTTATTAACAACAGACTTTACACAAAACACACCCTCCACAGGTGTCTCCAGCCTTTAATAAACATCTATAGAGCATGAGCTGGTTATTTACAGGCGCAAAGTGGATAAAATTCCTGAATCTTTCACTTGCTTTCTTGGGATAAATTCTATTCATCCTCAGGGCTCAGCAAAAGTGTCACCTCTTCATGGAAAGTTTCCCACAAATTTCCTGGAAAAATAAACTGCTCTCTCTGCTATTTCCAATAATCTTGGAATTTTATGTTAAAATTTGTTTATAAATTTATGTCTCAAATTGTGCAATGCACATATTACATAATAAATATACATATAAAAGTATTTGTTCATTTTTAATAAGTTAAAGGTCTAAGTAGAATCAAACACTTGAAAATATTTTATTTATGATAGGATCATATTTGTAAATTATCCAACAACCACCTAGCTGCTCATATATAGAGACAACAGCAATGGAAGTAATGTCATTTAACTTCTCTATTTAATCTGTTACAAAATTTTATTTATTCTTTGAGTTTCATTTTTATTAGTGCAAATGTGGATTTCTAAAATAACTTCTTTTCCCTGTTTCCAGCCACTCCTTGCAATCACTCATCTCTGACATATGAACCTCCCCAAAATATTACACTCACAGTATTCCCTTGGCAAAAGTACAAGCTAATTCTAACATTTCAGCCCAAAATACTTGTTTTTAACACAACATGTCTAGCTAGACTTATATCCAACATTGCTGGAGTTTCCTACAAATATTCCAGATTTCTAAATATGACACTCAGGTTAATTTAAAGCAATGTATAAACTTTATAACAAAATTACCATAGGAAGAAGGGGGAGGAGGTGGAGGAAGCAAAGAAGGGAGTAATCTTCAACACTTTAAAATTTATCCTTTTTCTTCAGTAAAACTCTTTTTTATCTGTTACAAAGTCCTTATAGAAAGTAAAATCTTTAGTGCCTACAGCAGTATTTCTATATATGGTAATGTGAATAGGAAGCTGTTGTTATATAAGTACTTAGGCAATTTGATTCTTACTACAAAGAACTCTACTGTCATCTACTGCTAGAAAGAAATAACTACAGCTTTAACTAAAACTGAATTTCTTCATAATTCAAATTAATCTTAAGTATTTTGCTTGTTACCCTTCCTGATAGTATTTTCATAACCTGAATTTGTGCTAAGATGTCTATCCATGTACTCAAACTTGCTATAACAACATATCTTATATTCCTGAATTTGTGCTAAGATGTCTATCCATGTACCCAAACTTGCTGTAACAACATATCTTATATTCTATTAATAGTTTAAATAGTGTATGATAATAAATTATACTAGGGCTTCCCTGGTAGCTCAGATGGTAAAGAATCTGCCTGCATTGCAGGAGACCTGGGTTTGATCCCTGGGTCGGGAAGATCTCCTGGAGAAGAGAATGGCAAACCACTCCAGCATTCTCGCCTGGAGAATCCCATGGACAGACCATGGGGTCACAAAGAGTCTGACAAGACTAAGAGACTAACACTTTCACTTTCACTATGATAATAAAACTAGAGAGTAATCAACCTAGAAGTTATAAAATCTTTATTATTCATTCTGCATTAATTCTAAAATTCATAATAATTTTCAGAGTTGAATCTCTGATTGCCATATCACAAAATATTGCTTTATTTCTGATGTTTAATAATAGTAATGATGATAGCTTACATTTCCAAAAACATTTCACAACATATAAAATGGTTTCCACTGATTTCAAAAGAAGCAAGCAGAACAGATATTATTATTCTTAAGAAGACAAACTTATAAATATTAAGTGACTTGCTAAAAGTCACCTATGTCTTCTGTCTCCTAGATCAAGCCTCCTTTGTACTGACAATAATGATTCCCACAGTAAAGACTTCTTCAAACAAGGGTAGGGAAGTGGAGATTAATGGCTGGTAGGAGATGGAAATAGTTTTCAGAGTCTGAGATTCTGCTACAAGAAAATGTTTATTCAGATGGTTACCTTATAGCCGTGCAATTTCACTGTCCACATTTATGTTTATAATCATGTTGGGGCCAAGTAGAACTATATACTAGTTTGAAGGTTAAATTAAAAACAACAACAACAAACACGGAAGCATATTTGATATGTAAATAATATATCTGCTACAGGCAGATGACAAATGATATGACCATGACCCCTGCTATACAAATAAAGGTTTTAGAGTGATAGTTTTGCCTTTCCCAAAATGGATTCATACCTTTTATAAGTGAATTCAACTATTTAAGACTGGCTGATTTCATTTAGCACAACATAAAAACAGGTTCATCCATGTTGTGTTTTTCAATAGCTTACTAATTTTTTATTGACTAGTACCCCACTGTTCCACTGTATGGATTTACCACAATTTAAATATCCATTTACAATAAATTGCCTTTGCACCTTTGTCAATAATCAGTTAACCATAACTGCGGAGGTCTATTCTAGACTTTCTACATTGTTCTACTGATCTATGTGCCAGTTCTTTCATCAATGGTGTACTGTGCTGGGTACCGTATCTTTTAATTAAGTTTTCAAACTGATTGTATGAATCTTTCAACATTTTTTTTTTTTTTTTTGGTAAACTGTTCTGGCTATTATAGTTTCTTAACTTCTCTATATAAATTTTAAAAGTTTGTTCATGTCTACAAAAATAATCCTGCTAGGACTTAATTGAGATTGTTTATTGAGAGAAATGATAAAATAGTTTGAGTCTTTCAATACATGATCATATCATAACTCATTTTTCAGGGCCTTTGATTTCTTTCATCAGTGTTTTATATTTTTTCAGCATACAGATCCTGTACATATTTTGTCAGTCTTATACTTAAGTACTTACTGCTCCTTAATTGGAGCTATTTTAAGTGGTACTTTGAAAGATGTTTGCAATTGTTCATTGCTAGTATATAGAAATATGACTTATTTTTGTATGCTAACCTTGTGTACTGGAACCTGGCTAAATTCACTTATTAAGCTTTAGGAATCTTTTCCTTTTTCTAGATTGCTTGAGATTTTCTATGTAGAAAATTGTTATCTTTGAACAGATACAGTTTGGTTTATTTCTCCTTTTTAATTCTTTTGTTATTTACTTTTGTTGCCATACTGCACTGGCTAAGACTTCCAGGAACACATTAAACAAGGGGTAAGACTAAACATTCTTGCCTTATTCCCAATCTTAGGAACAAAGGGTTCAGTTTCTCATCACTGATTTTGATGTCAACTGTAGAAATTTTTTGTAGATGCTCCATACTGAGATAAAGAACTTCACTTGTATTCCAAGTTAGCTGAGTGCTTTATATAAAAAGGATGACTTTTATCAAATACTTTTTCATATTTGTTGATTTGATCATATGGCTTTAGTCTCCTTTAGTCTGCTAATATGGTGGATCACAGTTACTAATTTTCAAATATTAAACCAGACTTGAATTCCCAAGATAAACACCTCTTGGTCTTGGTGTACTATTCTTTTTCTAAATTGCTGAATTCAATTTACTAATATTTTATTAAAGATTGGTATATGTTTACAAGATATATTGTTTTGAAGTTTTATTTTTATTTACAGTTTTTGCATGATTTTGATATCAGATTAAGAAAGGCTGCATAAAATAGAGGATTCTTTTTTAAAATTTTTATTATCTTTTTCTATTTGAAGGATAATTGATTTACAGAATGTAACCGTTTTCTGCGAAATATCAACATGAATCAGCCATAGATTTACATATGTCCCCTCCCTCTTGACTTCCCTCCCACCTCCTACCCCATCGCACCCCTCTAGACTGTTACAGAGTCCCTGTTTGAGCTCTCTGAGTCATAGAGCAAATTCCGATTAGCTATTTTATTTATGGCATTGTAAGTTTCTATGTTATTCTCTCCCTACATCTCACCCTCTTCTTCCTCCCCTCTTCCCCATGTCCATAAGTCTGTTCTCTATGTCTGTTTCTCCATTGCTGTGCTACAAATAAATTCATCAGTTCCATCTTACTAATTTCCATATATATGCATTAGCATATGACATTTATCTTTTTCTTTCTGACTTACTTCACCTCTGTACAATAGGCTATAGGTTCATCCATCTCATTAGAACTGACTCAAATGTGTTCCTTTTTATGACTGAGCAATATGTAGCATGGTTTCTTTATCCATTCACCTGTCAATGGACATCTACGTTGTTTCCATGTTCTACCTACTGTAAACAGTGCTGCTCAACATCACTCAGTATTAGCGAAGTATTCTTTTATTTTCTAGAGATAATTGGAGGGATCTGATATCATCTCCTCCTAAAATTTTTGGTAGCATTTGTCAGGAAAACTATCTAGGCCAGTAGTTTGTTTATAAGTCATTCAGTTGTGTCTGACTTTTTTCAAATCCATGGCCTGCAGCATGCCAGGCTTCTCTGTCCATCACCAACTCCTAAAGCTTGTTCAAACTCATGTCCATTGAGTCAGTGATGCCATCCCACCATCTCATCATCTGTCATCCCCTTCACCTCCTGCCTTCAATCTTTCCCAGCATTAGGGTCTTTACAAATGAGTCAGTTCTTCCCATCAGGTGGCCAAAATACTGGAGTTTCAGCTTCAGCATCAGTCCTTCCAATGAATATTCAAGACTGATTTCCTTTAGGATGGACTGGTTGGATCTCCTTGCAGTCCAAGGGACTCTCAAGTGTCTTCTGCAACACTACAGTTCAAAAGCATCAATTCTTTGGTGCTCAGCTTTCTTTATAATCTAACTCTCATATCTGTACATGACTACGGGAAAAACAATAGCTTTGACTAGATGGACCTTTGTTGGCAAAGTAATGTCTCTGCTTTTTAATATGCTGTCTAGGTTGGTCATAGCTTTTCTCCCAAGGAGCAAGCCTCTTTTAATTTCATGGTTGCAGTCACCATATGAAGTGATTTTGGAGCCCAAGAAAATAAAGTCTGTCACAGTTGACCCTGTTTCCCCCATCTAATTGCCATGAAGTGCTGGGACTGGATGCCATGATCTTAGTTTTATGAATGTTGAATTTTAAGCCAGCTTTTTCACTCTCCTCTTTCACTTTCATCAAGAGGCTCTCTAGTTCTTCTTCACTTTCTGCCATTAAGGGTGGTGTCATTTCCGTATCTGAGGATATTGATATTTCCCCCGGCAATCTTGATTCCAGCTTGTGCTGCATGCAGCCTGGCATTTCACATGATATGCTCTGCATGTAAGTTAAATAAGCAGGGTGACAATATACAGCACTGACATACTCCTTTGCCAATTTGGAATCAGTCTGTTGTTACATGTCCATTTCTAACTGTTGCTTCTTGACCTGCATACAGATTTCTCAGGCGGCAGGTAAGGTGGTCTGGTATTTCCATCTTTTCAGAATTTTCCACAGTTTGTTGTGACCTACACAGTCAAAGGCTTTGGCATAATCAAGAAAGTAGATGTTTTTCTGGAATTCTCTTGCTTTTTCAATGATTCAGTGGATGTTGGCAATTTTCTGGTTCCTCTGCCTTTTCTAAATCCAGCTTGAACATCTGGAAGTTTATGGTTCATGTACTATTGAAACCTGGCTTGGAGAATTTTGAGTATTGCTTTCCTAGTGTGTGAGATGAGTGCAATTGTATGGTAGTTTGAGCATTCTTTGGCATTGCCTTTCTTTGGGATTAGAATGAAAACTGACCTTTTCCAGTCCTGTGGCCACTGATGAGTTTTCCAAATTGGCTGGCATATTGAGTGCAGCACTTTCATAGCATCATAGCTCAACTGGAATTCCTTCGCCTCCACTAGCTTTGTTCATAGTGAAGCTTCCTAAGGCCCACTTGACTTCACATTCCAGGATGTCTGGCTTTAGGTGAGTGATCACACCATCGTGGTTATCTGGGTCATGAAAATCTTTTTTGTATAGTTCTTTTACCACCTCTTCTTAATATCTTCTGCTTCTGTTAGCTCTATACCATTTCTGTTCTTTATTGTGCCCATCTTTGCATGAAATGCTCTCTTGGTGTCTCTACTCTTCTTGAAGGAATCTCTAGTCTTTCCCATTCTATTATTTTCCTCTATTTCTTTGCACTGATCACTGAGGAAGGCTTTCTTATCTCTCCTTGTTCTTCTTTGGAACTCTGCATTCAAATGGATATATCTTTCCTTTTCTCCTTTGCCTTTCACTTCTCTTCTCAGCTATTTGTAAGACGACCACTTTGCCTTTTTGCATTTCTTTCCCTTGGGGATGGTCTTGATCACTGCTTCCTGTACCACATCACCGACCTCTGTTTCCATAGTTCTTCAGGGTCTCTATCAGCTCTAATCCCTTGAATCTATTTGTCACTTCCACTGTATAATCATAAGGGATTTGATTTAGGTCATACCTGAATGGTCTAGAGGTGTTCTTTACTTTCTTCAATTTAAGTCTGAATTTTGCAATAAAGAGTTCATGATCTGAGTCACAGAAGCTCCTGGTCTTATTTTTGCTGACTGTATGGAGCTTTTCCGTCTTTGGCTGCAAAGAATATAATCAATCTGATGTCGGTATTGGTCATCTGGTGACGTCCATGTGTAGAGCCTTCTCTTGTGTTATTGGAACAGGGTGTTGGCTATGACCAGTGCATTCTCTTGCAAAACTCTGTTAGCCTTTGCTCTGCTTCCTTTTGTACTCCAAGACCAAACTTGCTTATTACTCCAAGTGCCTGTACTCCAGGTATCTCTTGACTTTGACTTTTGCATTCCAGTCCCCTATAATGAAAAGGACATCTTTTTTGGGTGTTACTTCTAGGAGGTCTTGTAGGTCTTCATAGAACCATTCAACTTCATCTTCTTCAGCATTACTGGTTGGGGCACAGACTTGGATTACTGTGATATTGAATGGATAGCATACTATTCTGTTTTCTATTTCATCTTTAGTGAATATTGGTAGTTTGTGTCTTTCAATAAATGGTCTATTTCAGCTAAGTTGTCAAACTCACATGGATAAAGTTGTTTCCAAAATCCCCTTAGTTAGTTAGTTAGTGTTAGTCACTCAGTCATGCTCGACTCTTTGCGACCCCATGGACTGCAGCCCATAAGGCTCCTCTGTCCATGAGATTTTCCAGGCAAGGATACTGGAGTGGGTTGCCATTTCCTTCTCCAGGGGATCTTCCCAACCCAGGAATTGAACCCAGGTCTCCTGCAGTGCAGGCAGATTCTTTACCGACTCAGCTATAAGAGAAGCCCTTATTGGCCTTTAAATGTCTGTTGCATCTGTAGTTATTTCCCCCTTTTATTCACGACATTGGCAATTTGCCTTCTTTCTTTTCGCTAGTTTGGCTAAAGGATTTTAAGTTTTTATTTTTCCAAAGAACCACCTTTTGTTTTCATTGATTTTTCTCTATGATTTTTTCCAATGTCATTAAATCCTGCTCTTATCTTTTCCCCTGCTCTCTACTTTCTTTGGCTTTATTTTGTTCTTTTTCTAGTTTCATATTGTGAAAGTTTAGATCATTTCCCTGTGAACTAGGATTTAGGTACACCTAACAAATTCTGACACACTGTATTTTCATTTTCATTTAGTCCAAAAATATTTTCTAATTTCCCTTAAGACTTTATTTTGACCATGAATTATTTAGAAGTGCTGTTTAAATTAACAATTATCTGAGATTTTCCTGATATCTTTGTTACTGATTTCTAGTTAGTCTCATTATGGTCAGAGAACATATTTTGTATTATTTTAATTGTTTTAAATGCTTAAGGTTTGTCTTATGATCCAGGATATGGTCTCTGATGGTGAATGTTCCATATGTATTTAAAAAATGTCTTCTACTGTTGCTAAGTAGAATATACTACAAATGTCAATTAAATCAATTTGGTTGATGGTATTGTTCAGGTCTTCTATATCCTTCTGGATTTTCTGTTTAATTGTTGTATGGATTACTTAGAGATGATTACAGAAGTCTTCAACTTTGTAGATTTTGCTATATCTCTTTTCAGCTATATAGTTTTTGCTTCATGTATACTGAAGCTGTTATTAGGTTAAATTATATTTAAGATTGTTCTGTCATTTTACTGAACAGGCACTTTTAGCATTATAAACGTTCCTCTTTAATCCTGGATAATCTGTATTCTGAAGTTGACCTTGTATGATATTAATACAGCACTACAAGCCTTCATTTGATAGTGTTTGGATGGCCCATCTCTTTCCTCACCCCTAATTATCAGTATATTTAAAGTAGACATCTTTTACACTGCACATAGCTGGGTCTTGTTTAGACCATTTATGTTTAATGTAATTATTGGTATAAGTGAATTTGGGTCTATTATTTTGTTATTTTTCATTTGTCCCCTATTCTTTAAAAAAAAAAAAACTTTAATAAATATAACATAAACTGCAAATATTTGAAGTGTAGAATTTGATTTTATACATAAATATAACTGTGAAACTATCACCATGTCAAGAACACAAATATATCTTTTCTCAGGCCTCTTTTTGATCTCTCCCTCCTGCCATTCCAAATCTTCAGGCAACTGATATTTTCTTATAACAGAGATAATTTACATTCCAAGACTTTTATATAAAATGGGACTTTTGTTAAAATAAACTTATTTTAGAATAGTTTTAGATTTACAGAAAAATTGCAGAGATACTAGTACAGAGAGGTACCATATATCCAACACCAGTTTCCATTATTATTAACATCTTACATTAACATGGTAGATTTATACAGTTAATAAACCAATATTAATACCTTATTGTTACTAAAGTCCAAAGTTTACTCAGATTTCTTTTTTCAGTTTTTAACCTAATGTCCTTTTCCTGTTCCAGGATCTCCTCTAGGATACCACATTACATTTAGTGTTCAAGTCTCCTTAGGTACTTCTTGGCTGTGATGATTTCTCAAACTCTCCTTACTTTGATGACCTTGACAATTTTCAGGAGTTTTGGTCAGGTATCTTGTAGAGTATACTTCTGTTGGTATTTGTGTGATTTTTTTTGTGATTAGCTAGGGTTATGGATTATTAAGAAGAGGACAACAGAAGCAAAGTTCCATTTATATCATATCAAATACTATCAACAAGGCTTACCACTGTGGATGCTGACCTGGCTGCATTGATCACCTGGCTGAAGTAGCTCTTATCAGGTGACTTCATTGTATAATTACTTTTCCCCCTTTCTTTCATACTGTACTCTTTGAAATAAACTCACTATGCCCGGGGCAAACTTCAAGAATAGGGAGTTATACTATCTCACTGAAGGCATAGTGAAATTCTTCTGCCTGAGAAATATATCTCTTCTCCCTATTTACTTATTCAATCACTTATTAACATCAACAAGAACTCATGGATATTTATTCTATACTTTGGGGCCCTAATCCAATACTAGATTATTTTGTTGCTCAAATTACTCAAGCTTTGAGCACTGGAAACTCAATTGCCTCTATGTCTTTTGATACATAATTGTGTGTGCATACACACACGTGCATGCATGTGTATTTGAGCACTTACTTATTTTCTACCACTACAAAATTCTGCTGCTGCTGCTAAGTAGCTATAAAATGGGCCATGCTCATTTTCTGTACTTACTGCTCCAGTCCCCAAATCAGTCATTTCTCCAAGAAGCCCTACTTCCTTTACTGGAGAATAGTATTAGAAATCAAGACTTTCAAACTAGGTGTGCTTACTGCTACTGGCGTGTTGTTGCTTCCAGACCCACTTAGCTGTGAAAAACAGAAATGTATGTGAATACTAACATGTATGTATATCCATTTCTATAAATATTTCTATATGTAACCATCTACATCTAAAGTAAGAGAAACATAAATTTTTCCTGGTACTGATAACTCTAATTCATTACTCTACAATTCATTTTAGCTTCCTCCTTTCTTACCTGAAAACTCCCATTCCAATAGTGAGAAACTTGGCTTCCACCATCTGCCATCCATTTACTTACTTGTTTAATTTTGGTATACACACATGACAACACCAGCATTGTGAATCTGATCCAGTTAAAAACTTTATCCCCTGGGAAACAACTTTATCAACTAGAGTACGCTACTATGTAGTTTCTTTTGCCTCTACAATTAGAGACTCTACTTACTTCCAAATTTACTCAGGTCAGCACCTATTGTGTCATGTTTAGTGAAGCTGTTTCACACATCTGTAATACCGTTAGAATGTTTTCTCACATTCTGTCTTTCATTCTTGGGTTCCTGAACCTATTAAATGACTTTTTAAAATTATGTATCCATTAAAGTTTACTCTTTGTACTTCAGGTGCTATAGGTCTGAACTATACATGCTGTCACGTATCCACAATTACGCATCACACAGAATAAACTACCGCCTTAGTGTTAATAAATCTCCAACGCATCCCTATCTTTGGCACCTCCTGACATTTTTTTTAATAATCACCAGAAATTTGCCTTTTCCAGAATGTCATTTAACTCAAATCATACTCCATGGAATCTTTCAGACTGTTATCACTTAGCAATATGCATTTAAAATCTGTGCATATCTTTTTGTGTCTTTATAGTTCATTTGTTAATAATCATTGAATAATTTTCTATTATATGGATATACCACAGCTTGTTTATCCATTCAACTACTGAAGGATATTTTGGTTGCTTCTAATTTTCAGCAATCATGAATAATGCTGCCACCATCTTTCATGTGCAGGTTGTTATGTGAACATAGTATTTAAATCTTTGTAAAAAAATCCCAGGAGTGTGACTGCTAGATTGTAGGAAGACTATGTTTAGTTTTACAAGAAATTGCCAAAATGGCTATACCACTTTTCATTACTACTAGCAATAAAAATGAACTTCCAGATGATCAGGCTAGTTTTAGAAAAGGCAGAGGAACCAGAGATCAAATTGTCAACATCTGCTGGATCATCAAAAAAGCAAGGTTCCGGAAAAACATCTATTTCTGCGGTACTGACTATGCCAAAGCCTTTGACTCTGTGGATCACAATAAACTGTGGAAAATTCTGAAAGAGATGGGAATACCAGACCACCTGACCTGCCTCTTGAGAAATCAGTATACAGGTCAGGAAGCAACAGTTAGAGGTGGACATGGAACAACAGACTGGTTCCAAATAGGAGTACATCAAAGCTGTATATTGTCACCCTGCTTATTTAACTTATATGCAGAGTACATCATGAGAAACGCTGGGCTGGAGGAAGCACAAGGTGAAATCAAGACTGCTGGGAGAAATATCAATAACCTCAGATATGCAGATGACACCAGCCTTATGGCATAAAGTGAAGAAGAACTAAAGAGCCACTTGATGAATGTGAAAGAGGAGAGTGAAAAAGTTGACTTAAGGCTCAAAATTCAGAAAACTAAGATCTTGGCATCCAGCCCCATCACTTCATGGCAAATAGATGGGGAAACAGTGGCTAACTTCATTTTGAGGGGCTTCAAAACCACTGCAGATGGTGACTGCAGCTATGAAATTAAAAGCTGCTTACTCCTTGGAAGGAAAGTTATGATCAACCTAGACATCATATTAAAAAGCAGAGACAATACTTTGTCAACAAAGGTCTGTCTAGTTAAGGCTATGGTTTTTCCAGTAGTCATGTATGGATGTGAGAGTTGGACTATAAAGAAAGCTGAGTGCCGAAGAATTGATGCTTTTGAACTGTGCTGTTGGAGAAGACACTTGAGAGTCCCTTGGACTGCAAGGAGATCCAACCAGTCCATCCTAAAGGAGATCAGTCCTGAATATCCATTGGAAGGACTTATCCTGAACCTGAAACTCCAATACTTTGGCCACCTGATGCGAAGAGCTGACTCATTTGAAAAGACCCTGATGTTGGGAAAGATTGACGGCAGAAGAGAAGGGGACAACAGAGAATGAGATGGTTGGATGGTATCACCAACTCAATGGACATGAGTTTGGGTAGGCTTCGGGAGTTGGTGACGGATGGGGAGGCCTGGTGTGGTGTGCTGCAGTCCATGGGGTCGCAAAGAGTCAGGCACGACTGAGCAACTGAACTGAACTGAACTGAAGCAATAAAAAATTCCTATTGCTCTGCATCCTTCTCAGGAATTTGCAGTTTTGTGTGTGTGCGTGTGTGTGTGTTTAATCATTCTAATTCTAAAAGATGTACAGTGGTATCTCGTTGTTTTAACTTTCAAATCCTTAGTAACAAATAAAGTTAAGCATCTTTTCATATGCTTATATGCCATCTTTAGTGAATGTAGATGATTAATTTTTCCAGTGTATGCATTCAGGTTATAAATTCCCTTCTAAGTACTGCGTTTCCTAAATCCCTCAAATTTTGATAAGTTGTATTTTCATAATAAAAAATTAGTTCAAAAAATTTTTTTTAATTTCTCAAGACCTCAACTTTTGACCCATGTGTTATTTAGATGTATGGTCTATAATTAATTTCCAAATATTTGGAAATTTTTCTAGCTTACTTTTTATAATCAGTTTTTCATTCACTTCCATTATGATCTACAAATATACTTTGAGTACTATTTTTTAAACTTTCAAGGTATGATATATAGCCCATAATGTGCTCTATCTTGGTGAATTTTCCGTGCAAGTTGGAGAAGAATGTAGATTTCTGTTGCTTCAACAGAAATCTACATTCTGTTAAATATGCTGTTGGCATATTCTATACATGTTATTAGATCAAGTTGACTAATTGATAGTGTTGTTCAGGTGATCAACATACTTACTGATTTTATGCCTGCTTGGCCTATCAAGTATCGAAACAGGGATCTTGAAGTCTCCAACTGTAATAGTGGATCTGTCTATTTATCCTTTCAATTCTATCTGCTTTTGCCTCATGTATTTTGACACTCTGTTATTAAAAGCTAATGTTTAAGACTGTTAAAACTTGGATAACTGATCACCAAATCATTACATAATGTCCCTTTGTATTCTTCATAATTTTCATTGTTCTAAATATGCTTTGTCTAAAATTAATATAGGTAATCCAAGTAACTTTTGGTTAGTGATAATATGGCATATCTTTTCTCCTTTCATTTTCTTTTGTCAGGTTCAGTTCAGTTCAGTTCAGTCACTCAGTTGTGTCCGACTCTTTGCGACCCCATGAACCGCAGCATGCCAGGCCTCCCTGTCCATCACCAACTCCCGGAGTCCCCCCAAACCCATGTCCATCAAGTTGGTGATGCCATCCAACCATCTCACCCTCTGTTGTCCCCTTCTTCTCCTACCCTCAGTCTTTCCCAGGATCAGGGTCTTTTCAAATGAGTCAGCTGTTCACATCAGGTGGCCAAAGTATTGGAGTTTCAGCTTCAACATCAGTCCCTCCAATGAACACCCAGGACTGATCTCCTTTAGGATGGACTGGTTGGATCTCCTTGCAGTCCAAGGGACTCTCAAAAGTCTTCTCCAACACCACAGTTCAAAAGCATCAATTCTTCGGCGCTCAGCTTTCTTCATAGTTTGTCAGGTAGATAGAAAAAAAAAGGGAGTCCAAGATAGTGGAATCACACAAACGCAGAAAAAGCCTATAAAGGGGTAAATCAAGAACCTGAATGAGAACCTCTGGTCATGGGTATAACCAGTCAGGTAAATGCTGGTACCAACCCCTATTTGCACAGGCCCTAAACTGGGAAAACACACCCTCTCCCCTGACTGGTCCTGGGTGTAACCAATCATGCGAACACTGGTACCCATCCCCTATTTTGCATAACAGTGTAACCAATCAGGAACCATGGGGAGGAGATAAAAAGTATAAAAAGGGAAGACAAAAAGACACAGAGCTGCCTCCTAGGCCAGTGTGCCCTCCCCTCTTGGTAGCCTGCTGCCCACTTGACCTGTAACTAAGCTGTAACCAGTTTGTCCTATGAACACAGCCTGCTGCCTGCTTAATAAAAATCCTGCTTGTTTGAGCTACAAGTGGTCCAGCCTTCCAAATCATTGTTAGAAGGAGACAAGATCCAAGAGAGAGAAATAGAACAACCTGATACTTTTTACCTGATTCTTTGTAGTTAAATGAGTTTCTTACAAGCAACACATAGCTGGGTCTTCTCTTTTTATACAGAGGGTCTTGTTTTTTAATCCACTTTGACAATCTCTTTTGATGTATTTATACCATTCATATTTAAAGTAACTGTTGAAATAGATTAATATTCACTGTTGTTTATAACTGTTTCCTACTTCTTGTAGCACTTTTTTTCCCCCTATTTTTCTGCCTCCTCTGATTTTATTTGACATTTTATACAATTTTAATCTCCTCTCAACACATTAATTATACTTCTTTTCAGAATTTTTTAGTGGTTGTCCTAGTGTTTGCAATATACGTTTTTAACTGAATTAAGTCCATCTTTAAATAACAGCATATTGCTTCATCTGTAGCACAGCTGCCTTGTAACAGTGTATTCCCAAGTCCTTTCTCCTATCCCTTACGACACTGCTGTCATTCATCTCCCTTAGCCATAAGCTATAATCACCCTGTATACTGTTACCATTATTAAACAGTTACCTTTTAGAGCAATGATTAATAAGATTTTTATTTTACCTTCACTTTTAATCCAACACTTTTCCTTTCTTTATGTACATCCAAATTTCTAACCTATGTAATTTTCGTTCTCCATGAAGAACTTTTACAATTTTTGCAGGACAGATCTGGCAATGAATAGCTTTCATTTTTGTTTGTCTGAGAGAGTCTCTGTCCTTCACTTTTGAAAGATAATTTCACTGGATATAAAATTAATTATAGGTTAGTGGGTTTTTTCTTTCTCCTCTTAAATATTTTACTGCATGCTCTTCTTGCCTGCATAGTGATGAGAAGCCTGCCATAATTCTTATTCTATGATTCTTCAAGTAAGTTTTTTTCCATCTCCTCTGATTTCTTTCAAGAATCTTTTAGTCTTTGGTTTTCTGCAGTATTTAATGATGTGCCCAAGTGTAGTTATTTTGGTATTTATTTTGCTTGATACTTTCAAACTAGGCTTCCTGGGCCTGTATTTTCATGTCTATCATTAATTTTGTAACACTTTCTCTGCCATTATCCCTTCAAAAATTTCTTTTGCTCCCTTTTCTTCTCCTTCTGATATTCCAATTATGCTGTATGTTATACTTTTCAAAACTGTCCCATAATCCTTGGATGTTCTATTCTGGGTTTTTTTCCATTCTTTTTTCTCATTGTATTTCAATTTAGACAGTTCCTATCGACCTATCTTCAGCCTCATTGATACTTTCCTCTTTTCTGTCCAATCTGTTGATGAAGTCATCAAAACATTTATTTCTGTTACAGTACATATATATATATATATATATATATATATATATATATATTTTTTTTTTTTTACTTTTACCATTTTCTTTTGATTCCTAAGATTTGCTCTCATGAGTTTTACACTCTCATGCAAGTCCATACTCAGCCTCCAGACACTTAACAATATTATCATTTAAATGCTCCTAATGATGTATGGCTCCAGTGGCTTCTGCTCTCAACTTTGTAAGCGCATCTTTGCTGCAAGTCTCTGGACTTGCCTCACTCCAGATTTCAGGTTGGTGGCAGTTCTTGTAAGATCAAGAGTGATGGTTCAGGGGTTAAGACTCATGCTTCCACTACAGGGGGCACAGGTTTGATCCCTGGTTGAGGAACTAAGATCTCACATGCCATGTGGCCCAACAATAAATAAATAAATAAATAATAAATAAAAGCTCTTTAAAAATGAAAAAAATAAACAATAAATAAATAAAAGCTCTTTAAAAATTAAAAAAAAAAAGTAGTGATGACTTCTAGCTTTGTTATACCATCAGAGCTGAAACTAGAAGTCTCTTTCCTTCCTCTTTTATTCCTGTCTCCTTGTTACTGCGTTCTTTTTTACTTGAATACTTCACATTTGTATAGTTGGGGTGTTTTTGGTGTTGTTATAGAGATTACAATATACATACTTCACTTCTCATAGTCTACTTAGATTGAAATTTTACTTCAAGTGAAATTTATGAGCCTTATAAACATTTGGTTTCCTTTAAATTCTTCCTTTATATTGCAGTTGTCATGTTTATTCATCAACATACATTGGAGATCCCATAAGACATTACAATTTATTAAAATTTTTTATTTCAACCATATTTTAATCAACCCAAGAGAAAAACAGTCTGTTACATTTATCCAGATATTTACCATTTCTGTTGCGTTCTGTCCTTTCATGAACTTCCAAATTTTTCTCTGATATCATTTCTCTTCTACCTGAATAACTTCCTCTATTATCTCTTTTAGAGCAAAACTTCTGGTGAAAAATTATCCTTGGTTTTAGTAATTTAATTATGATGTATTTGGGTGTGATATTCTTGAGCTTCTTAAATTTGTAAATTATGTTTTGCCAAATTTGGGGAATTTTAAGACATATTTCTTCATTTTTTTCTGCATTAATCTTTTTCCTCTCCTACTATAATTTTAATGTGTCAATAAAAAAATTTTGCCTGCCATCTCAGTACACAAAGGATATTGCAGCCATCAAGCCGCCAGTGAGCCCTGAAGAAACTCAGGACAGAAACAGGATGCCTGCCACCAAGCCATGAGCCACTATAACCACCCTCCAGTGGTGAACCCTGAGAAGAAGCACAGGCCCCAGATAGCTGAGGTGTATATCAAAGGAATGATTCAATAGGCCCAGACTTTTCATCTTCACATACATAGAAAAGCACTACATCATTAACTAGAGACGCCTGGTTTTCTTTAATTAACAGTAATCTTTTGATGTCCCTACTGCCTGGTCTTTGTTGCAAAAACTCTTATATGTCCTGGCTCCTCCCTTACGTCTTCAGAGCAGTCTCTCAGAACTATCTGAGAGGCTTGTCCCAGATTTAAGTCTTCAGTTTTGTCTTCCAAATAACACATAATTCTCAACTTTTAGGTTGTGCATATCTTCCAGTCAACAAATGACATGTATATTAGATATTTTTATATTGTCTGACAGTTTCTAAAGCTCTGTTCTTTTGAAATTATTGATTTTCTGTTATTTACATTTAAAAAATTCTTTGGACCTTCTATACTAATTCTCTGTCATCTCATTCTCTCTCAGAGCTTTAGGCAGCTGTACAGTTGCTGTTGTTCTCACCACTGCCACAGGAGTGCAGTGTTACTTAGAGACAGGATATGGAAGAAAAACATTTTCTTCACGTGTTACTTCCTGAAAAAGCTTCATTTCTGGGATGCACACTACCTTGAATCTAAACAGTGATATGTGAGAGGAAACAGAAACACAATTCCCTACTGTATCTTTCTTCAAATTTGGATTTCCATTCTCATCTGCTTACTACTATTTACTTTTCAAAATCTTCCCATAACTACACCACATGTTATGTTCAATGATTTTAGGTGTACTCAGTAGGATAGACAGGGTTATATATGCTTATACCACTTTAATTGGAACTAGCAAGCAACTTCACCACTTTTCATTTTAATAGTAATTTATAAATAAAAAATGTAAAGGATACAATTGAACTTTCAATATGCTCCACCTTGATCAGTGTAAAATTAACAAATATATCCTCTAAATAAACCCACAATAATGCTGTAGTATTTTGCTATTGTACTTCATGTGACAAAAAAGTTAAATGCACACATTTCTTTGAAAAATATAACATATAAAATTAAAAAATTACTAATAACAAAGATGGTACCATCATTAATATGGAATTGACTTACATGCCTGGAAAACTGATACATTTTCAAATATATAAACAAAATTTCTGGAGAAAAGACAATCTCTTTAACAAGTGGTGCTGGGAAAGCTGGTCAACCACTTGTAAAATAATGAAACTAGAACACACCACACAAAAATAAACTCAAAATGTATTAAAGATCTAAACATTAAGACCAGAAACTATAAAACTCCTAGAGGAAAACAGGCAAAACACTCTCTGACATAAATCACAGAAGGATCCTCTATGACCCACCTCCCAGACTAATGGAAATAAAAGCAAAACAAACAACTGGGACCTAATTAAACTTAAAAGCTTTTGCATAACAAAGGAAACTATATGCAAGGTGAAAAGACAGCCTTCAGAATGGGAGAAAATAATAGAAAATGAAACAACTGACAAAGAATTAATCTCAAAAATATACAAGCAACTCCTGCAGCTCAATTCCAGAAAAATAAACGACCGAATCAAAAAATGGGCCAAAGAACTAAACAGACATTTCTCCAAAGAAGACATACAGATGGCTAACAAACACATGAAAAGATGCTCAACATCACTCATTATCAGAGAAATGCAAATCAAAACCACAATGAGGTACCATCTCACACCGGTCAGAATGGCCGCCATCACAAAGTCTACAAACAATAAATGCTGGAGAGGGTGTGAAGAAAAGGGAACTCTCTTACACTGTTGGTGGGAATGCAAACTAGTACAGCCACTATGGAGAACAGTGTGGAGATTCCTTAAAAAACTGGAAACAGAACTGCCATATGACCCAGCAATCCCACTGCTGGGTATACACACTGAGGAAACCAGAATTGAAAGAGACATGTGTACCCCAGTGCTCATCGCAGCACTGTTTACAATAGCCAGGACATGGAAGCAACCTGGATGCCCATCAGCAGACGAATGGATAAGGAAGCTGTGGTACATTTACACAGTGGAATATTACTCAGCCATTAAAAAGAACACATTTGAATCAGTTCTAATGAGGTGGATGAAACTGGAGCCTATTATAGAGAGTGAAGTAAGTCAGAAAGAAAAACACCAATACAGTATATGCATATATATGGTATTTAGAAAGATGGTAACGATAACCCTATATGCTGGACAGCGAAGGAGACACAGATATATAGAACAGTCTACTGGACTCTGTGGGAGAGGGCGAGGGTGGGATGATCTGAGAGAATAGCACTGAAACATGTATATTATCATATGTGAAACGGATCACCAGTCCAGGTTTGATACATGAGACAGGGTGCTCAGGGCTGGTGCACTGGGATGACCCAGAGGGATGGGATGGGGAGGGAGATGGGAGGGGGGTGCAGGATGGGGGACACATATACACCCATGGCTGATTCATGTCAATGTATGGCAAAAACCACTACAATATTGTAAAGTAATTACCTCCTTATTATTTATAAAATTATTATTATATATATTATATATAAAATCATTACCTTATTATTTATAAAATAAATAATAATTTGTTTATTTTTAAAATAAACAAATAAATAATAAACAAATAATAAATAAACAAAATAAACATGGTCATACTCCATATTTTCATTCTTAAGCTACCCATAACACCTAAAGATAACACATAAATCTCAATGTAAAACAATCTGCTGCTGCTGCTGTGAAGTCGCGTCAGTCATGTCCGACTCTGTGCAACCCCATAAGATGGCAGCCCACCAGGCTCCCCCATTCCTGGGATTCTCCAGGCAAGAACACTGGGGTAGGTTGCCATTTCCTTCTCCAACGCATGAAAGTGAAAAGTGAAAGTGAAGTCACTCAGTCGTGTCCGACTCTTAGCGACCCCTGTACTGCAGCCTACCAGGCTCCTCCGTCCATGGGATTTTCCAAGCAAGAGTACTGGAGTGGGTTGCCAGGGCCTTCTCCAGTATAACAATCTAAAGAAGTTTATAATCTTGCTAAATGGTAAGCAATAAGATAAATTAGTACAAGACACAAAGATAGTATTTTACTAATCCACATCAAATGAGGATTTGATTCCACATTTGAATCCACAATCCACCTTATATGAATCTTGAAATAGTAATGTAAGAACATATAATTGCTCAAAAAACATGTTTTACATTGTTTTACAATGTAAAAAATTGTTTTACATTGAAAGAGAAATATTCTATAATTTCTTTTTCAAGATTTTAAACTACTTTATTCAGAAGTTTGAGTCTAGAATACACTGTCCAATATGGTAGTCACAACAAGTGGCTGTCTAAATTAAAATTCACCAAAATTCAACAAAATTGAACTCTATTTTTCAATTACACTAGTTATACATCAAATGCTGAATAGCCATATTTGGTTAGTGGTTGCCTTTTAAATAATGTAGATATAGAACATTTTCATCATCCAAGAAAGTTCTATTAGACAGAACTGGGCAACAGAAACATTCAGAATTTTATGGAGGCACAGTTCCTAACATATCCATAGGCCAGAACTCTGTGAGCCCTTACTAGTTTATGCTTATGGTGAAAAGAATTTTAAACTATTATGTTTTAAACATAAACTTATTTTTGAATTTCCCATTGGAATTATTTTCAGGACTTACCACATGTTATGATGTATTTGAACCTGTGATTTCATCAAGCCATATGTTTGAGTTCAAGGGTTGACTTACTAAATGATTTATTAAATAATTAAATAAATTATTAAATGACATTAAAATCACTTAAATTTTATAATAGAATTTTATAATTGATCTTCCTCAACTAACTAGGGTTACACCCCAATAAACCCACTGTAAGCTGAAAATGCATTCAATACACTTATCCTACCAAACCATAGCTTAGTCTAGCCTACCTTAAAGGTGCTCAGAACACTTACATTTACTTAGAGTTACACAAAGCCATCTAACACAAAGCCTACTATATAATAAAATATTGAATATCTCAGGTAATTTCTTGAGTACAGTGTTGAAAGTAAAAAACAGCATGGTTATTTGGGCACAAAATAGATGTAAGTGCATCAGTTGTTTTCCTTCACAATGGTGTGGCTGACTGGGAGCTGCAGCTTGCTGGTGGCCAGCATGACAGAGTATTGCATTCACATATGTATTTGCATATTGCCAGGCTGGGAAAACATGAAAACTTGGAAGTACAGCTTCTAATGAATGCTTTTGCACCATCATAAAGCTGAAAAACTATTAAGTCAAACTATCGTAAGTCAGGGGGGCCATCTGCACTAGAAATAAAAACAAACATAATAACAAAATGTATTTGATTAAATACCCAGGATCAAACGATATAGGAAAAAAGATGTTGAAAGTTGCATTATCTGTGCTGATTATCCACTTAATCACTGAATAACCATAAACATCTTGATAATATTAAACAAAACCGCTGATAGATATTACTTTTTGTAAGAGTTTTGAATAGAATATTTGAAGAGAATACTATAGATGGGAAGAACTATGGAGACAAGGATTAGTTTCTTGGGATTAATTTCCATGAATTAACTGACTCCTTTCACGTTGAGTGTTTTAAAGAACCTAGGATTTGTTATGCTTGCTGAGAGATGGGTTTATGACATTTTAAACTAGTCAGTTTTTTCTACAATTCTTGGTTTCCTCTTCTGCAAAACAAGATCATTAATACCTTACCTGACTATATCATTGGTTTTATGTGTGACTCAATTAAGATGATGTAAGTGAAATGGCTTTGTGATATTATAAAAATACAGACTGCTGTTACATTAACATATTTGGTTAATAATATATGGCAATTATTTACTTATATCAGATTAAGGAAGGTCAAAGTATATTTTAGTATCATTCTTTTAATGTCTAGATGCTGGAAGCATGCAAACACCAAAATGTGCAAGTAAGATTTTTTTTGAAACTATTGTATTGTAATATTGTAATGGCAGAAAATAAAGAGAAATTAAAGAACCTCTTGATGAGAGCGAAAGAGGAGAGTGAAAAAGTCAGCTTAAAACTCAACATTCAAAAAACTAAGATCATGGAATCTAGTCCCATCACTTCAAGGCAAATAGATGGGGAAACAACGGACTACTTTCTTGGGCTCCAAAATCACTGTGGATAGTCTGCAGCCATGAAATTAGAAGATGCTTGCTTTTGGAAGGAAAACTATAACAAACCTAGACAGCATATCAAGAAGCAGAGACATTACTTTGCCAACAAAGGTCTGTCTAGTCAAAGCTATGGTTTTTCCAGTAGTCATGTAGAGATGTGAGAGTTGGACAATAAAGGAAGGCAGAGTGCTGAAAAACTGATGCTTTCAAAATGTGGTGCTAGAGAAGACTCTTGAGAGTCCCTTGGACAGCAAGGAGACCAAACCAGTCAATACTAAAAGAAATCAACCCTGAATACTCATTGGAAGGACTAATGCTGAAGTTGAAACTCTAATGCTTGGCCGGCTCATTGGAAAAGACCCTGATGCTGGGAAAGATTTGAAGGCAAAAAGAGAATGGTGGCAAAAGATGAGATGGTTGGATAGTATCACTGATTCAATGCACATAAGTTTGAACAAACTCCAGGACATACTGGAGTACAGGGAAGCCTGGCATGCTGCATGCAATCTATGGGGGTCGCAAAGATTCGGATATGATTTATCAACTGAACAACAACAACAAATAAGAAAGCAGTTGGTGTGCCATAGCAGTCAATTTATGCAGTCTTGACAGAACACTGTAGGTCTGACTACACCGTTCAATGACATCAAGACAATCAGTTCAGTTCAGTTGCTCAGTTGTGTCTGACTCTTTGCAACCCCATGAACTGCAGCACACCAGGCCTCCCCATCCATCACCAACTCCAGGAGTTTACTCAAACTCATTTCCATTGAGTCAGTGATGCCATCCAACCATCTCATCCTCTGTCATCCCCTTCTCCTCCCGCCTTCAATCTTTCCCAACATCAGGGTCTTTTCAAATAAGTCAGCTCTTCGCATCAGATGGCCAAAGTATTGGAGTTTCAGCTTCAACATCAGTTCTTCCAAAGAACACCCAGGACTGTCTCCTTTAGGATGGACTGGGTGGAGCTCCTTGCAGTCCAAGGGATTCACAAGAGTCTTCTCCAACACCACGGTTAAGCATCAATTCTTCAGCGCTCAGCTTTCTTTATGGTCCAAATCTCACATCCATACAGCACAGGAAAAACCATAGCTTTGACTAGACGGACCTTTGTTGGCAAAGTAATTGCTCTTAAAATATGAGAGGTGTCGGTTTTCTGTGTCCCATACTGTCTAATACATCTTATATATCAAGACTCCTTTTTAAAATCATGCTTTTTAGAAGGTAAGGCACCTATATTATGAAAATAATTTTAATGAAAAATAGATTAGATTCTGAACAGTCCTGGGCAAAGCCTTTTGTTTGCATAATAAACAACTTTGCAAATCAGTTTTCTTAAAATAAAAACTCCCAGTGAATATATATTTATCTTTAATACAATTCTATGATATAAAAATAGGAAATTTTATGTTTTATTCAAAACACAAAATGCTTTCACTGAAAGTACTTTGAAAACTAATAAATCTCCAGATAAAAAGAGTCAATACAGATAATTCAATGTGCTATTAAAATATCTTCAAGAGTCAGAGTCCAACAGGGACTAAATTTGCTGCATATGGCTACTAAATATAAGAAAAACAAAAAGAAAAAAACACAAAATTTTCATTTATATCACAGATACAGTAAATTAGTAATATATGAGGGACAATTAAACATTTATGGCAAATGACTGTTCTTGAAGAATTTTTAACAAAATAACTCTAATGATACACTAATCCAAACACGTTTGTGAAATAACTTCTGACATACCAAGGAACTCCAGCCACTCGATCTGTATTGAAGACATTATAGCAAATATAAAGTTTGATAATTTTAGAACTCTAACACCCCTGACCATTAACATGTTCAATTTAAGGGGCTTTAAAGGACTAAGGAAATTTTAAAGCTCCACAAAGAAAGGAGCTTTCTTAGAAAGGTAAGTTCAGTGTATACTAGGTATTGAGGAAAATGCAATGGAATACATGAAATTTGAGAAGGGTCTTGTAGAACAGGTAGAATTTAGATAGGCCAAAAAAAGTAAAAAGTGTAATTCAAGAAGATAAAAATATATGAATAAAGGCAAGAATGATATGTTATATTCTCCCCATTCACTCTCTTTTTCACATTAAGAAATGTAAAAAAGAAAGTAAGAGAAGAAATGTCAGAATAACATGACTTTTTTTGCATTGTAAGATCTGAAATATTATTAAAAGGAAAAAGTTGAGGGAAGATGGAAAAAGAGTACATCAGGCAGAAGGAACAATGAATTAAATATTTTGAAAGAAAAATGAGGCAGAAACAGTATAGCTACTGGGCTGAGAATGGACTGTGAAATAGTCTAAGTTGAGAGTAAGCGTAAATGCAGAGAAAACCACTGAGACTACTGCTAACAGTCCAAATAAGAGATGGTAGCCACTTGAACTGAGATACTGGTGGGAAAGAGAAAAATGGACAAATTTTATATATATTTTGGAGTAATGGGGGATTTGCTGATAGATGGAATGAATAAAAGGAAGTTATCAAAAAATATTACCTATGTTTTTGGCTTGAGTATCTGGGTAAACAGTGATGCCAATTACTAAGAGGAGGAAGGGTGAAGAAGGAAGAGGTTGGACAAATGTTCTAATAAAGAAAGATTTTGTTAAACACATTTCTTAGACATCAAATTGGAGATTCCAAAAAGAGAGCAGGATATGAGTCTAGAACATATCACTGTTTTCTAAGTTTTATTTTACCTACACCATATCTGTTATCAACTGTTCTACATTTCTGGTTATTCAGGGAAATAAAGAATGGCTTAATTTTAACTACTAAATAAGTCCTCCTTTCAGGGTGACTGTGAGTCTGATATGCATTCCAAAGGTCAGTCTCTCTGTACTTCCTCTTCTCTCCAAACTCCCAACATCTTAGATCTGATTCTCATCGTATTTTTCATATTACTAAGACATGATTCCATGTCATTCCCAAGGAAAATAAACTCAAATTGACTTCCCATGGCCTAAAAAATCCAAACTCCTAGCATATTAACCCAGGACCTTTGGGAATCTTCAACAGACCTCCATTTAGCTCCATTTTACCAGTTTATATCTCAACAATATTAGTACTAAATTAACAGCCATTTCTTAAGAACATTTCTTGCCTGTTCCTTAACTCTGTGCCTTTGCATAAACAATCTCCCATTTTGGTTCAAAAACCATACTTGAAAGCTAACAGACTTGTGATACGCAAAAAACCCTCCTCTCCCCCAATCTGTCCTATCTATTGCCTGGAAACTGTAAATATGCTACAATACATAGCTAAAGAAATGCTGTAGGTACAGTTAAGGTTACTAATGAATCCCTTTAAAATAGATCCTGGTGGATTATCTAGGTGGGCCCAATCTAATCACATATGCTCTTAAAAGTGGAGAACTTTCTCCAGCTTGAAGCAGAAAAGAGCCCAGGAAAGAAATTGTCAGATTCCATGGATGAAAATGATTCACTGCACTACTCCTGGCTCTAAAATATTAGGGTCCATGTGTAAAGACCAGAGAGAGACCTCTAGGAGATAAGGGCAGTCCCAAGGTGACACAGAGAGAAGAAACAGAGACCCTGATCCTATAATCACTAGGAACTGAATTCTGGCCAAAATATGAATGAGCTTGGAAGTGGATTCTTGCCCTGAAACCCCAGATTAGAGCCTGTCAGAAATCTGACTTATAGAATCGTGAGATAATAAATGGGTATTGTTTTTAACTTCTAAATTTACGGTAATTTGTTATGGCAGCAATAGAAAATACCAGATCTAAATGTAATGAGGTGACAAGGATGGCAAAAGTGGGATTCTATTTCCAGAGTACTAAACTATATGAAGTATGAAAATATAAAACTTCTAATCATGGTTGACACAGCCACTCTCTCCCTCTAGCCCTTTAGTTCTTCATGGTGATTAGCACTTTACCATTGAGCACTACTTACACATTATCCAAGATAATGTACAGGCAGCCCCATATCTAAATTTCCACTTAAGGACTTTCTAAATACCTGGAACAGAAATAAAGAAGATGAAAATTATCCTCTGAACTCCCACCACCACTATACAAATGGAGTCACTCTTTTCACCCACATGAGTGTCCTCATCAATGTACACAAGGGCAAGCTCTAGGCCTCAGGCACCTGACTGCCAGCATGGTAGGTCTGGCTCCACAGAACAGGGAGTGAATGCAGGGAGCTACCCGCTCAGAGAGCAACACCGCAAAAGTCTGCCCAGAAAAATACAGTTCACCTTCACCTAGAATTACTATGATGGAAGCCCAGTCTTCCCTATTAAAATACAAATACTTGAAAACCTCATTCTTGAGGGAATGTGTGACAAAGCATTCTGGATATGAAAAGCAGTAATAGTATAGTTTTTAAGTCACTAAGATGTGCTTGACTCTTTTGAGATCTCATGGACTATAGCCTGCTAGGCTCTTCTGTCCATAGGATTTCCAAAGAAAGATACTGGAATGGATCGTCATTTCCTTCTCCAGGGGATCTTCCCAACCCTGGGATTGAACCTGTGTCTCCTGCATTAGCATGCAGATTCTTTACCAGTGAACCACCTGGGAAGCCCCAAGAATAGTAGCACTATTATGAAATTTCAGAATGTACAGAAAAACCAGTAGTCCAAAATAAATCAACCTAAAAGTTTTATTTATGTAAGATGATTTTCTCCCAGCAAATTCTCAGCTGTTACTTAAAGTCTATTTAAATGTTACTTCCTCTATTCTAGCTCCTAAAACATATTAACATCCACATTATTGTACTCACACATTGTACAATAATTATATGCTTATACTTCTCTTTTTTGAGCTTCTTCCATAATTTTCCACTTCTAGAATCTAACACAATAGTAACCACATAAAAAAACATTTAACAAATGTTTTTGAATTGATTAAATTTTTAGAGCACCACAGTTCTTTTGGGGATAATTTTAGGTTTCTCAAGTCAAAGATGAGTTGTACAAGGAAATGCATGTGTGCATGCTAATTCGCTTCAGTCATGTCCGACTCTTTGCGACCGTATGGACTGTGGCCAACCAGGCTCCTCTGTCTATGGGATTCTCCAGGCAAGAATACTGGAGTGGGTTGCCATGCCCTCCTCCAGGGGATCTTTCTGACCCAGGGATCAAACGTGGGCCGCTTATGTCTCCTGCATTGGCAGGAAGGTTCTTTACCACTAGTGCCACTTGAGAAGCCCTGTACATGGAAATAGACGGCCTTCATTAGGCTAAAGTACATCACATATATTTCTATGCTATTTCCACTATCTTCAATTTCTCTATTTTTAAAAAATATTGGATATAAAACTATAAGAAAATACAAAATTTACTGTCTAGGATATTTTGGAATCTATTTACTTATAAATTATATAAAATATGTAATATATTCTGAATGTTGTAAAATTGTTGATAACATGTTTACTTCTTAGTATGTTAGGTATTGTTCTTAAGCATTTTATATGAAATAATATTTATTCCTCACAACTCACCTCTAAGTGAGTCTTATTATCTAATTTCCCAGAGGTACAGAGAGGTAAAGCATGTTGTAAAAAGTGACAAGACTTCAATCTTCCATATTAATTCTTACTTCCTACCTTTCCCCAGGAAGAAGATCATACTTTAAAAAAATGAATTACATTTTTAAGTTTTAAGCCTTTACCAAAATCTTTTGGAATAAATGAAAGTAGACTTTAGAGTCATAAAACCTAGTGTACAAAATACCACGATTTCATTAACACACACGTTTTTCCTTTTAAAACTTTGATAAGTGATTACTGAATGTGACATTAGTTTCTCTATAAGAACTTAGCAGCAATTTCAGCAACTTTGATTTCTCTCTCAATCTCCAAATATTTTTCTTATTTTGACCATGAGAAACTTCTAACAAACTTGATATATTTTAATATCAATGGAAAAGCAATAGTAGTTGTAAATATATAATGTTAGAGGAAATAACCCAACACATCATCATGTGGTACCCTATTTCAATAAGCTCTGATGTTTTAGAATTAAGAAATAAACATTAGCCTAAGGCACAAGAACCACATTACAGCTTAACTAGACTACAACTGAAATCTCTGAGTCCCCAAATAGATGATCTGATGCCAGCCATAGCAGAAACAGATGACACTAAATTCATAGCACTATAAAATATGGAGTCAGCCAGAAGGTGGCAGAATGAGGCCACTTATGCTTCACATACAAATCCAGAAAAATCTTTTGTTGTCATTATCTTAGGTTTTAACAGTACACAAAAATCACAATTTTAGATCCTTATATAAGTAAGAATTTTATGTACTAGATATATGCAAAAGCATTATTTCATGTATACAAAGCAAACTGTAAATTTCCCACATAGACAACCATATTAGAAATGAATCCTCATTCTTCCCCTGTAATAGGTTTTCCCTATTTTCACACTATGAAAAAATGAAGCCCTCCAAAGGAACCCATGCTTCCCTTGTGGCTCAGCTGGTAAAGAATCTGCGTGCAGTGTGGGAAACCTGGGTTCAATCCCTGGGTTGGGAAGATCCCCTGGAGAAGGGAAAGGCTACCCACTCCAGGATTCTGGCCTGGAGAATTCCATGGACTGTATAGTCCATGGGGTCGCAGAGTCAGACACGACTAAGCGACTTTCACTTTCAAAGTCACCCATATTAGTCCAATCTCACATGTGAATTCACTAACAATCTGATGAAGAACTACTACTAAATGTTTTATTATGTAATATATTTAATTTCATAAGTTCAATCATAGTTACTAATAGCTGCTAAGAAATGGAATATTTCCTGTATCAGTAAGCAAGGATGTCACAGTAATCAATGCTTGCAGGCCTCCAGTGTGGCCTGGTGAGCCCTGGGGGCACTCAGGAAGAAGAATAATACCTGTGATCTTGCAGCCTTCAGACTTCAGGCACTCCCTATGGTGAGCCCCAAGGAAGCTCGGGATGTGAAAAAGACAGGACATTGGCCCCAGGTTAGCTGAGATACATATAAAAGGAATAATTTTAGTGAGCCCAAACTCTTGAATCTTCCCATACATAGAAAAGTCCTAAATTCCTTAACTTGGGATATCTGGGTTTTTTTTTTTAATTAACAACAATCTTTTGATACTCAGACTACCTGCCCTTTGTTGTAAAACTTTTATATAATCTGGCTCCTCCCCTTGCCTCCTTGGAGCAGTTCCCTCAGGGTTACTTGAGATGCTTTCTCCTAGGCTTGAAATCCTAAAAATTCCCACCAAATAAAACATAACTCTCAACTTTTAGGTTATGACTATTTTTAAGTCAATGTGGAAAAGTGAAATCTTCTGTAAAATCTCATATAACTTCAAATAAAACAGTTGTTTTTACACTGGGTTTTTAAAATAGGGTTTAAGCACTATGGTTTAACATATGGCAGGTTAACCACATTATTCTTCATGTTGTATTTGAATGTTCACAAAGGGTTTCCTAAGTGAAGCCAGTGGTAAACAATCCACCTGCTACTGCAGAAGACACAAAAGATATGGGTTCAATCCCTGGGTTGGGAAGAGCCCCTGGAGTAGGAAATGGAAACCTGCTCCAGTATTCTTGCCTTGGAAATCCCATGGACAGAGGAGCCTGGCGGCCTACAGTCCATGGGGCTGCAGAGAGTTCGACACAACTGAGCAACTAAACACACATGCAATAGATTGTTTACCTTTGCATTCATGGTACTTATCATAGGACCTAGAACACATAAGCAGGGCATCAAGGAGAAAACAGAAGGCTAAAAGCAATGAAGCAGATATTTAATATATCAATCTGTTCCCTTTCTTTTTCCATCAGGTGACCAGCCCTCAAACAGAACACAAAACAATAGGTGCTAATTGCTCTCAATTAAGGACTAGGCTCTTTACAAACTAACAGATCATGAAACCAAATATGTTAACATTAGCCAATTAACATCAGAGATAGATGCTGAAGGGTCTGGGAGACAGCTGTAGCGCATTAAGTTGTGAGATAGGCAACAGCATTTAGGAGAAGAGGTGTTTTACCCTCACCTCAAATCAAACGAGGTGCTTCTAGGGAACCACTCAAAGATTTGACATTCTCAAGAGTTGACAGTAGTACTGGAGAAGGCAATAGCAACCCTCTCCAGTACTCTTGCCTGGAACATTCTATGGACGGAGGAGCCTGGTGGGCTGCAGTCCATGGGGTCTCGAAGAGTCGGACACGACTGAGCGACTTTACTTTCACTTTTTACTTTCATGCATTGGAGAAGGAAATGGCAACCCACTCCAGTGTTCTTGCCTGGAGAATCCCAGGAACGGTGGAGCCTGGTGGGCTGCCGTCTATGGGGTCACACAGAGTTGGACATGACTGAAGCGACTTAGCAGCAGCAGGGGCTGTTACAGGGGACTCACCAAATGTATCAAATGTAGATACTTAATGGTGGATGAAGCCACCTAAGCCCAGTGGCAGACTAAAGACTTGTCAGAACTCCCTTTGCAATGGCAGGGAAAACACATCTCTGTCCTTTGGATCTCAGAAAAAGGAAGGTGGGGAAGGCAGTCGTAAGTGGTCAAGCAGAGGAAAGGCATTCCCTCATAAAGGGAACTGTTAGGGGAAGTACATTGACTGAAACCACCCACCCTAGCCAGACACCATAGCACCATTTGCATGAGTTGTTTTACAACACGAGGTCCTGGTAAGAAACATGGAACTAATAAGCCACCACCAACCAGAAGAGTTCAGGAAAGATCAAAAGGTGACACCACATGTCCAACCACCTCCCAGAATCCTTCTCACTGGGATCCATCTTGGTGGAGCAATGCGTGCGTTACCAGGAAGGGCTCTGAGTCAGAATGATTGGCCAAAGACAACTTGGAAACTAATCCCATCACCATAAAACCTAAGACTGCGACCAGAGCAGTCTCAGCAGTTCTCCTGGGTTCCCTTACCCTACTGCTGTCTGCTTGGCATCCCTTCCCAATAAAATCTTTTGCATTGTCAGCACATGTGTCTCCTTGGACAATTCATTTCCAAGTGTTAGACAAGAGCTCACTTCCAGGCCCTGGAAGGGGTCCCCCTTCCTGCAACAGAACTAAAACCCAAGATCCACAGCAGGTATACTGTGAAGCTGCTGCTGCTGTTAAGTCACATCAGTCATGTCCGACTCTGTGCGACCCCATAGATGGCAGCCCACTAGGCTCCCCCATCCCTGGGATTCTCCAGGCAAGAACACTGGAGTGGGTTGCCATTTCCTTCTCCAATGCCTGAAAGTGAAAAGTGAAAGTGAAGTCACTCAGTCATGTCAGACTCTTCACGACCCCATGGACTGCAGCCCACCAGGCTCCTCCATCCATAGAATTTTCCAGGCAAGAGTACTGGAGTGGGTTGCCATTGCTTTCTCCAATACTGTGAAGCTAAAGAAGCTTAAAATTCAGAAACCCTCAGGTGCAGGGAAAATTCTAACACCCTGGGAGAGACTCTAGTATTGTGTTCACAAAGATATATGATTTTGTAAAATTTGCAAAGATATTTTAACTACAATCTGTTCAAACTCTTCTTTTCATTCCAACCATCCCTCTTTTACACTTCCTATTATGTCAGGAATGGCTGCAAACATTATAGAGACTTTGCTAAAGTAAAACTGAGATAGGAATATGTCATTCTAGCTGCAATTGGTAAGAAATTTGAGAATTTTTCGATAAAAAAAGAAATTACAGACTCATGTTTTTGAACATATTTGAAAAGTACCCTGGTTTTTTTAATCTTGAAATTAATGTATTTTTAAAAAAAGATAAAACCTAGGTAAAGCATAATGGGATATACAAACATAATAGAAGATGAAAAAGACCTTTGAATAAATAAAAATTCTTATTTAGAAAAGTAAATCATAAAAATTTTCTAGATCAAATGAAAGAACTAAATTATTTTTTTAATTCTAAGTAAAATAACGAATAGGCACTTGAATTATTTCATAATCAAGTTAACAAAGAGAATGAAATATTTTTAAGTTTCTTGCTGATTTGACACAAAATTCTAACACTGATGGAGATACATAAAACTCCCAATAGCTAGTACCATGAGGACACGAAAGAAAAAATGATGGATGAACACTGTTAGTTCAAACTTAAAATTACTGCCAAGAAAACCTGAAGTTTCCTGAAATCTTACAGCTCATATACAAAAGAAATGTCAGCCACCAGTATATGGTGATGGTGCTTCTTCAACCAGAAGACACAGATATGGGAACCACTGGAACAAAGCTGAGAAGGACAGACCTCACCATTTACTTCACTGAATCTAAGACTACCATTGTGAGACTCATCATTATTTTATGCGCCACTGAGAAAGAAAGTGGAACAATCAAATTACAACATTATGCTCTGTTACAATTTTTATATTTCTTTAAGATAAGAGACAAAAAAAGGGAGTTATTATTTTTGTTTAGGTATTTAATCTCGGTTATCTGTAAGACATACGTTCTTGCTACAAAATGTATGCAGGGAAGAACAAGACTGGAACCCAGGAGATCTTGTGGGAGTATATTCTTATAATTTCCATATTGAGTGGTGAAAAGGCTAGGATACTTCACAATCCAATATAGGAAACACTATCAAGGTCTCAATAACTTAAGAATGATGGTCTGAACTACAATTTTGAACAACTATCCTGAAACAGAACCCCTTCTACTTTATATGCTGGCAGAGGGAATAACAATGAAGGTGCTGTGACGATGTTACATATATATATATATGTAATATTTATATTAATACATGTATAAATATAATATAAATATATATATATTTACACACACACAAACATCCCAATTTCTAGACAGAATAACAAGGACAGTAACAGCTACTTATAAATACCACCTTACGCTGCTATGTGTATGTATACGTGTGTGTGCATATATCTAATACATCAATATCTTTCTCCCCTTTCCTTAGCAATTTTATGTAAGTTATGATAGAGGTGGTGGACTTAACAATGTAGCACAGGGCAGCAGAAAATTACGGTGATATCATGGCTAACTGAGATGAGTATCATCCAGAGACTGACACAAGGATTGATGGAATTTTGACTCTCCTCCTCCTAAGAAGAAAACCATAGCTTTGACTAGATGGACCTTTGCTGGCAAAGCAACATTAAATTAGATGTAGCATACTGCAATTGCCATTATGTATGGCAATGTCAGTAGAAGGGTATATGTAAGGTGATAAACAGCAAAGTGGACTGTATTACATGTTGCAAATTGGCTCATGTAACATCCTTTCCACTCAGGCAAGACTGAAAAGCTATAAAGTGTATGAGCTTTTATCTATCTTCCACTTATAGTAGTAGGAGACTGTAGCCCACCAAGTTCCTCCATCCATGCAGTTTTCTAGGCAAGAGTACTAGAGTGGGTTGCCATTTCCTTCTCCAGATTAAGTGTACGAGCTTTTTTCTATCTTCCATTTATAACAGTAGGAGAGGTTGAAAAGCTATAAAATATACCTCCTGGACTTCCTATTCCTAAAGTTTGGGATGCAAATAACATTTTTCCTACTAAATGTCCTTCTAAGATATTTGGAAGGTAGAAATGGAACCCTTTTTTGCATTTTTCTGATGGCAAGCATGGTCATGAAAATAACGTTTCCCAGAAGCAGTGATTCAATGACATCCAGCTTCTGCCCATGAAAAAAATCCTATCAACACTATACCATATAAAAAGACAGGGAGAAAGATAAATCTAACAGTATCATTTGAGGTCCTGGATACTGTAATACCTAAAGCCAGGTTATCATGTGAACTTTCAAATTACTTTAGAATATTTTTTGCTTCAATAAGTTTGAATTGGTTTCTGCTTCTTGCAATTGAAAGACACTCATTTAATACATATTCTGAAAATAAGTATAATTTTTAGATTATCCCACTTCTTACAAAAATCAACAATTTTCTATATATAAACTCATTTTAAGAGCAGCTAGGTAATGAGAAGCGAGTTCCCAACTTCCTGAACTGAAAAAGTGAATAATGTTACAGTGATTTGAAAAACACTATCAGATTTTATAAGCAAGATTATTGCTGAATAAAAAATACAGGAGGATGGCGAGTGTGTCATGTGTGGTTGTAAATGTTCAAAGTATTATAATATGGATTATAATGGCCCCTGCCAATAAAATACCATGATCCCTAAATTCCCTCTGTTTCCAGAAAGAATCCTAGGTTTTCCTGCTGTGGTAAATGGAAAAGGTCAGTTTTCACTCCAATCCCTAAGAAAGACAATGCCAAAGAAAGCTCAAACTACCACACAATTGCACTCATCTCACATGCCAGTAAAGTGATGCTTAAAATTCCCTAAGCCAGGCTTCAGCAATACGTGAACCGTGAACTTCCAGATGTTCAAGCTGGTTTTAGAAAAGGCAGAGGAACCAGAGATCAAATTGCCAACACCTGCTGGATCATCGAAAAAGCAAGGGAGTTCCAGAAAAACATCTATTTCTGCTTTATTGACTATGCCAAAGCCTCTGACTGTGTGGATCACAATAAACTGTGGAAAATTCTGAAAGAGATGGGAATATCAGACCACCTGACCTGCCTCTTGAGAAATCAGGATACAGGTCAGGAAGCAACAGTTAGAACTGGACATGGAACAACAGACTGGTTCCAGATAGGAAAAGGAGTACGTCAAGGCTGTATATTGTCACCCTGCTTATTTAACTTATATGCAGAGTACATCATGAGAAACGCTGGGCTGGAGGAAGCACAAGCTGGAATCAAGATTGCTGGAAGAAATATCAATAACCTCAGATATGCAGATGACACCAACCTTATGGCAGAAGGTGAAGAAGAACTAAAGAGCTGCTTGATGAAAATGAAAGAGGAGAGTGAAAAAGTTGGCTTAAAGCTCAACATTCAGAAAACTAAGATCATGGCATCTGGTCCCATCACTTCATGGGAAATAGATAGGGAAACAGTGGAAACAGTGGCTGACTTTATTTTGGGGGGCTCCAAAATCACCACAGATGGTGATTGCAACCAGGAAATTAAAAGATGCTTACTCCTTGGAAGGAAAGTTATGACCAACCTAAACATCATATTAAAAAGCAGAGACATTATTTTGCCAACAAAGGTCCATCTAGTCAAGGCTATGGTTTTTCCAGTGGTCATGTATGGATGTGAGAGTTGGACTATAAAGAAAGCTGAGCACAGAAGAATTGATGCTTATGAACTGTGGTGTTGGAGAAGACTCTTGAGAGTCCCTTGGAATGCAAGGAGATCCAACCCGTCCATCCTAGAGGAGATCAGTCCTGGGTGTTCATTGGAAAGACTGATGTTGAAGCTAAAACTCCAATACTTTGGCCACCTGATGCGAAGAGCTTACTTATTTGAAAAGACCCTGATGTTGGGAAAGATTGAGGGCAGGAGAAGGGGACGACAATGGATGAGATGGTTGGATGGCATCACCGACTCAATGGACATGGGTTTGGATGGACTCTGAGAGTTGGTGATAGACAGGGAGGCCTGGAGTGCTGCGGTTCATGGGGTCGCAAAGAGTCGGACATAAATGAGTGACTGAGCTGAACTGAAATGATGTTCTGTTCCAAAACTCATTGACCTTGACGGTAAGCTGTTGCTCTGCTCCTCCTCCTCCTCCTCCTCAGGTCACCTGTGTTTGGGCTTGCAGGGTTATCACTGCCACTTCTCAGACTTTTTTTCACTTTTACATTTTCAATATTTTTCTACAGCTCTACAATAGCTAATTAAAAAGAAGGATGCTGTTTTGTATTTGTTTCTTAGATTTAGTTCTCTCCTCATCCTTATTTCTGCCATCCAGAAATGTTGTTGTTCAGTTGTTGTGTCCAACTCTTTGTGACCACATGGACTGTAGCATACCAGGCTCCTCTGCCATCCGATATCTCCAGGAATTTGCTCAAATTCATGTCCATTAAGTCAGAGATACTATCCAACCATCTCATCCTCTGCCACCTTCTTCTCCTCTCCTCAGTCTTTCCTATGGGTCTTTTCCAATGAGTCAGCTCTTCACATCAAATGGCCAAAGTATTGGAGCTTCAGCATCAGTTCTTCCAATGAATATTCAGGGTTGATTTCCTTTAGTATTGACTGGTTTGATTGATCTCCCTGCAGTCCAGCAAATTCTCAAGAGTCTTAAAGCATCATCAGTTCTTCAGCACTCAACCTTCATTATGGTCCAGCTCTCACATCTCTACATGACGACTGCAAAAACCATAGTTTTGACTATCCAGAAACACTGCTATTTATATTTTAGAATATTTGCTTTAAGTCCATTTTTTCTGCTTATACTGTAAAAAAATTACACTATTTTGAATGTAGTATTTATTTAGGAATTAGATTATATACAGTACTAAAGGCCCTCCTGCGGAGAAGGCAATGGCACCCCACTCCAGTACTCTTGCCTGGAAAATCCTATGGACGGAGGAGCTTGGTAGGCTGCAGTCCACGGGATCACTAAGAGTCGGACACGACTGAGTGATTTCACTTTCACTTTTCACTTTCATGCATTGGAGAAGGAAATGGCAACTCACTCCAGTGTTCTTGCATGGAGAAACCCAGGGATGGGGGAGCCTGGTAGGCTGCCATCTATGGGGTCGCACAGAGTCGGACACGACTGAAGAGACTTAGCAGCAGCAACAAAGGCCGTCCTGATTTCTTCCCTATCCTGATTCTCCTGCTCTGCTCCCTAGAAGCAACCACTATTCTAAACTTGCTTGCAGCCTTAAATTTTCTTTTTTTTATATTTTTACTATGTAATTTCCACAAATATCATATATAATAATTTTTAATATACCTGAATGGTATCATGATCTCCATATCTTTTTGCAAGTTACTTATTTCAAATGCATCATATTTTACTTAGCTGTTTCTCTATTGATGCCTTTAGGTTATTCAGTTTCCACTGTTACAAAGAAAGTGTAAGGAACATCTGTATTCTTTCCTCTTCCCTCTCCTCTATCTTCCTCTCCCCCTCATCTCTTCCCTCTGTTTCTCATTTTACTTCTCCTAATAAAAGACATGCTATACCTCTGGTCTGAATTTTTTCCACAATCCTTCATGCAAGTGTTTGCCTACCATCTTAGGTTACAATGTTTATAAAGTCCCCAGCTAGTAATAATTGTTAACAGTTTTAGTGAGATATAACTTACATACCATAAATTAACCAGTACTAAGTGTACAATTCAGTGGGGTTTCAAAGTAAATTTATAGTTGTACAACCAACTCCACTACTAAATTTTAGATATCCATCACCCCAGAAGGAACCTCACGCCCATTTGCAGTCATTCTCCACTTCCACCACAAGCCCTGAGCAACCACTATCCTACTTTCTATCTCTATAGATTTTTTTCACTTTCATATAAATGAAATTACACAATGCACAGTCTCTTGTGTCTCACTTCCTCCACCTAGCATAATGTTTTTGAGGTTCATCCATGTAGTAGCACGTAATACTTTGCTAAGTTTTATTGCTGAATAGTATTCCATTGTACAGATACACCATATTCTGTTTCACCAGTTATTTCCACTTCATGGCTATTATAAATAACGCTGCTATGAGCATTCATGTACAAGTTGTTGCATAAACATATGTTTTTAAATCTCCTGGATAGATTTCTAAGAGTAAAAACTGCTGGGTATGGTAATTTGGTGCTTAACATTTTGAGAAACTGACTGTTTCCACTGGAAATATATGATGGTCCAGTTTCTTCACACTTTTGCCAATACTTGTCTTTATTAAAAATACAAATTTATTTTTGCACATGTGTAAGTGTTTCCATCAAGAAGATACCTAAAAGTGGAATTCCTGGATTACTGTTTATACCCATTTTCAGTTTTAATAGAACCATATCATCTCAGGAGGGGCTAGCTCAATTTACATTCAACATGCTTGCCGTACATAATACTGTACATAATACCTGTTCATCTCTGCTAATCTGATGAATGAAAAAAAGACATATCATTTTAAATCACACTTCACTGATTATTACTGAAGTCAAATACCTTTCATATGTCAATACCTGATTTCATCTTCAGTAATGTACCTATTCATATCCTTTACTGTATTTTTCTTTCATTTATATTTTATATCTTTTTGTTGACTTATAAAATGATTTTTATTCTGAATATTAATCCTGTCAGTTTTATGCATTAAAAATATTTCCTCAATCTCTTAAGAAATTTGGAGTACCATCTTTCAGAGTTCTATGCAAAACATTTCTCCCAACTATTATCAATTACAGTCTTATGCTCCTTGATTCCTATGACTAAGAACTTAACTATCCATGCTAAGAGTACATTTCATTGTTTCCCTGGGAGTCCTATGAAATATGCATACAAATAAGACCTCTAGCTGCCTTTCCTGGGAGGACAAATGAATTAGGCTACTTTTGCACATGTACTAGTCAGGTTGTTAAAAAAAAAAACCAAAAGCAAACAAGAACATAAAAAACTGATATTAGTATTTTAAGGAAAAAAAAAAAAGGAATTCATTAAATGGGTAGAGTATAGAATGATTAGGAAAACAACATCAGATTAAGGCAGGCACCATAGGAGGTAAGCCACAATTGAGAAGCAATGCATTTAAGACCCCTTCATGGATCACAGCTGGGTCATGGCAAAGGGGCTTGCACAACTCAATGAAACTATGAGCCATGCCATGCAAGCCACCTAAGATGGGTCATAGTGAAGAGTTCTGACAAAATGTGGTCCACTGAAGGAGGAAAAGGCAACCCACTCCAATATTCTTGCCTGGAGAACCCCACGGACGGTATGAAAAGGCAGAAAGATATGACACTGGAAGATGGGCCCCCCAGGTCAGAAGGTGTCCAATATGCTACTGGGGAAGAGCAGACAGCAATTACTAATAGCTCCAGAAAGAGTGAAGTGGCTGGGCCAAAGCAGAAATGATGCTCAATCGTGGCTGCATCTGGTGGTGAAAGTAAAGTCCGATGCTGTAAAGAACAACACTCCATAGGAACCTGGAATGTTAGGTCCATGCATCAAGGTAACTGGATGTGGTCAAGCAGGAGGGGGCACAGCTGAACACCAGCACCTTAGGAATCAGCGAGCGGAAGTAAGCGGGAATGGGTGGTCCAACCCAGATGACCAGCGCATCCACTACTGCGGGCAAGGATCCCTTAGGAGAAGTAGCGCAGCCCTCACAGTCAACAAAAGGGTCCAAAGTGCAATCTGTAGGTACAATCTCAAAAACGATGTAATTCCAGCTGAGCTGTTTAAACTCCTAAAAGATGATACTGTTAAAGTGCTGCACTCAATATGTCAGCAAATTTGGAAAACTCAACAGTGGCCACAGGACTGGAAAAGGTCAGTTTTCATTCCAATCCCAAAGAAGGACAATGCCAAAGAATGTTCAAACTACTGTACAACTGCCCTCATTTCACATGCTAGCAAGGTTATGTTTAAAATCCTTCAAGCTAGGCTTCAGTAGTGTACGAACTGAGAACTTCCAGACGTACAAGCTGGGTTTCAAAGAGGCAGAGGGACCAAAGATCAAATTGCCAACATTTGCTGGATCATGGAGAAAGCAAGGGAGTTCCAGAAAAATATCTACTTCTACTTCATTGACTATGCTAGAGACTTTGACTGTGTGGATCACAACAAACTACAGAAAATTCTTGAAGAGATGGGAAAACCAGACCACTTTACTTGTCTCCTGAGAAACCTGTATGCAGGTCAAGAAGCAACAGTTAGAATCGAATACAGAACTGACAGGCTCAAAACTGGGAAAGGTGTATAGCAAGGCTGTATATTGTCACTCTACTTATATAACTTATAAGCAGAGTATATGGATCCAAAATGCCAGGCGAGATGAAGCACAAGTTAGAATCAAGATTGTCGGGAGAAATGTTAACAACCACAGATATGCAGATACCACTGGCAGAAAACGCAGAGGAACTAAAGAGCCTCTTGATGAGGGCAAAAGAGGAGAGTGAAAACGCTGGCTTGAAACTCAACATTAAAAAAAACTAAGCTCATGGTATCCAGCCTCATCACTTCATGGAAAATAAAAGGAGGAAAAAGTGGAAGCAATGACAGATTTTATTTTCTTGGGCTCCAAAATCCCTGCAGGTGGTGGCTGCAGCCATGAAATTAAAAGACTCTTGCTCCTTGGAAGGAAAGCTATGACAAACCTAGACAGCATATTAAAAACCAGAGACATCACTTTGCTGACAAAGGTCTGTATATTCAAAGCTATGGTTTTTCCAGTAGTCATATACAGATGTGAAGAAGGCTGAGCACTGAAGAACTGATGCTTTCAAACTGTGGTATTGGAGAGTACTCTTGAGAGTCTCTTGGACTGCAACGAGATCAAACCACTCAATCCTAAAGAAGTCAACCCTGAATATTCATTGGAAGGACTGTTGCTGAAGCTGAAGCTCCAACACTTTGGCCACCTGATGCAAAGAGCTGACTCATTGGAAAACACCCTGATGGTAGGAAAGACTGAAGGCAAAAGGAGAAGGGGACAGCAGAGGATGAGATGGTTAGAGAGCATCACAGACTCAATGGACATGAATCTGAGCAAAGTCCAGGTAACAGTGGAGAACAGAGGAGCCTGGTGTGTTACAGTCCTTGAGGTTGCAAAGAGTCAAGCACACTCTGTGACTGAACAACAACAAGAAGCACTGAATATACTGCCTATTATGAAACAGATACTCAGCCTCCAATCTGATGGCCATGCCATCAATGGTTATTCATTGCTACACCACTATATTCTCAATCCTGCAAAATAAATCTCCATTTGATCTTCTGTTTTTGAGTCAAGCTCACAAGACTCACTTGCAATATTAGTTTCTTGTTAAGACATTGCTTCTAATATAACAAGTAAACCAGGCCTGAAGTTCAAGTAAAAGTGAAAGTGGCTCAGTTATGTCCGACTCTTTGCGACCCCATGGATTATACAGTCCATGGAACTCTCCAGGCCATAATACTGGAGTGGGTGGCCTTTCCCTTCTGTAGGGGATCTTCCCACTCCAGGAACCGAACCAGGGTCTCCTGCATTACAGGCGGATTCAAGTACAAAGATATAATTATTTCAAGGAACATAATTAGTCTTCTCTACTACCCAGGAGAAGTATTTTGATGGCTATCTCTCCAATCTTATATTAGAAATAAATACAAAATAAAAACTATAAGCAGCAGTTGGCACATCATTCTATAGGATTAGTAGATAGTTTTTACAGTAATTTTTAGATATATCAAGATTGTTATGACTATATTTAAAATAAGCATCTCTCAGAAAAAAATATTGCCAGTTTATCCTCTTCTGTCTGTTAAGAAACTGTATTCATCTATTCACCAAGTATTTCCTGAGTCTCTACTATGTGCTGAGCATATCACCATGTGATAGATTTCAGTCAACAGCATTACCGACATTATAATTTAGTGGGGAAAACTGTATTATTAAAAAAATGGCATGATTCTATGAAAATATATAACAGGAGACCTCAATCTAGTGTGGGAAGATCAGAGAACATCTTCCTGAAAGCATAATAATTGAAATAAAACATGAAGGATGTGATAAAGAGTTAATAAGGTGAAACAAAAAGAGAAAAAAAACTTTCAGACAAGAAACAGTATGCGTAAAGGTCTTATAAAAGAAAAATATCAGGGTGACTTTCAGAAATTATAGCTTAAAAAGGGCATTTTTAATTATCAGGAAATCAGTAATTATATATAGGTACTATTTATAGCTTTGGTTAATTCCTTTGAGAGGCTCCTCTGTCCACAGAATTCTCCAGGCAAGAATAATTGAGTGGGCTGCCATTTCCTTCCCTGGAGGATATTCCCAACTCGGGGACCAAACCCAGGTCTCTTGCATTACAGGCAGCTTCTTTACCATCTGAGACATGCACAACTCTCTTTTGAGAAGTTTATATAAAATCAGAAAATGGAAGAAGATATTTGGCACAGTAAATTTTCAATAATCCATACTAATGGGAGATATTAATATAGATAATCTTAAGCAAGAAATAGCAGACAAAATAATTTTGATTTAGTTTTGAATTAACCCAATACATTTTTCTCATAGTAGACTGACTTGTTTTGCTCAAACTAATTTAAAAAATTATTTGTAATATCTTAATAAACATTAGTTAGCAAAACAATCGTTTTGCATTTGGGGCATGCTTCTGAATTCTATAGCTTTGGGTGTTAAAGTCAGTAACAATGCCAAGGTAATCATAGTAATAACAATGTCTTATTGTATCTTAAAATGTGCTATAAGAAGTGATAGGAAGGAAGTCAAACAAGATACAAGGGTCAAATTATGACAGATGTTATATGCCATGCTAAGAATAGATTCTATTGTACATTCAATGGAGTAAAATAAAAATGATTTAAGTAGGGGGCAACCAGATCAGATTTGGGAGATAGCTAAGAAAACTGAGGGATTCCCAGGTGGCACAGTGGCAAAGAATCCACCTGTCAATGCAGGAGACGCAACAAAAGATGAGGGCTCGATCCCTGGGCTGGGAAGATACCCTGGAGGAGGATATGGTGACTCATTCCAGTATTCTTGCCTGGAAAATTCCACGGACAGAGGAGTGTGACGGGCTTCAGTACATAGGGTCACAAAGAATCAGACATGACTGAGCACAAACGCACACATACACATAAGGAAACCAAAGGTAAGGAGACTGATGAAGCAAATATTTTAGATATCCTGGAAAGGGATGATAAAGAACTGAACTAAGATAGGAGTACTGTAAGGAGAACTGAGAGGACAAATTACAGACAAGACCCAGTCACCAATGAGAGGTAGGGGGAAAGGAAAATGAAACAATCTAAAATGACTCTCAGATTTCTGGCTTACATGACTTATTTCTCCCTTTTCACCAAAATAGGGGGTACAGATTTAGGGAAAAGATAATTTCCTCAACTTGACTTTTCAGGTAACATAGCCAGTAAAAATTAAACATGACTGGAGAACTGAAGAGAGAGATCTATTAGCACAAAGGACTAGGAAGTGGCAGTACCTGAAGTAACTTGAGTGGATGACTCACTGGGGAAACACTACAGACAGAGAAACTAAAGAAAAAAGGTCAAAAAGAGGATTACTGGTGATACTTACCAAAGCAGGCAGGAACAGAGATCAACCTTAGGATTTGAAGAATAAAAGGAAAGAAAGTAGAAACTGTGAAATCAGCCTATTAACAAGTTTGGTTTTGAAGGAGATTTGAGAAAAATGAGAGAACACAGCATAGAGGGAGAAAGTTTACACTTTCATATTATTTTTCAAATGGTAAAACCTGAATATACATATATATATTTACAGTACAAATACATGTATATATGTACACATATACATACATAAAGGGGAAGAAGAGAATGGAATTGAATAGTCGAAAGTATGAGCAGGTCTTTTAAAGCATGATACCAAAGATAAAAACTGTAAAACATACTTTTGATTACATAAAAATTTAAATTTTTGTAAAGCTGAAAGATAAATAGGAAAAATTTATAGCACAGAGCCAGAAAAAGGTTAATAATGATAATAAAGACACTTAAATATTTCAATTGAAATATAAGCACAGGTTACTCATTAAAAGTACAAAAATTACTAAAAAACATAAAGTTCAACTTTTGCTGGCAATAAAATCAACTTAAAAGTATGAGATGCTATTTCACGCTGAGTAACTAAAGACCTAAAAGTAACATTCTTATATTTCAATGAAACAAACCCTCATGTTTTTGTACATTTATGTGCATAGAAAACATGTATCAGGAGTCTTAAAAAATAAATCTACAATAATACTAGTCTCAACACTTTTCAAAAAAGAATGAAAACAACTTAAATGCCCAACAACAGGAGCTGCCTTTTTTAAAAGATAGTACATAATCATACAATGGAACACAAGTATTTTGCTAAAATAAAAAAGGAAAGAAAAGCCAAAGGTTGTTGAGATTGTAGAACATGAGAAGGCTCATACAATGCTGATAGCAATGCAATTTGGCACCACTACTTCAGAAAACTATTAACCATATCTATTAAAGCTGAATGCTACAACTAAGTATATACTCAATAGAAATTCATACATATGTTCACCAGAATACATGTACCAGAATGTTTAGAGGAGCACCATTATAATAGCCTTCAAATAGAAACTTAACATATAACAACAACAGAATGAGTAAATTGTGATATACTCAAACAATAGAATACAATACAGCCAAGAGAATGGACAGTTTCTAACTACAGTCAACACTAGGGATGAATCAGACACAAAAGATAACCCACTGTATGATTACATTTATAAAGTAACCAGAACTAATCAATGCTATTGGAAGTAGGGAGAATGGTTACTATTGAAGTGAAGAGTTAAAAAATTAGTGCTATAAATGGTATTATTTTAATAAATTTAACACATTGAATGTTAAAAATTCCCTACAGAATAACATCTGACCGTATGGGAAAATTCATGACCTAAAAATGAAAAAAGTACAATGTATACTACAGATGGAAGATTCAGTTCAGTTCAGTTGCTCAGTCGTGTCCAACTCTGCGACCTCATGAATCACAGCACGCCAGGCCTCCCTGTCCATCACCAACTCCCGGAGTCTACCTAAACCCATGTCCATCGAGTCAGTGATGCGTTCCAGCCATCTCATCCTCTGTCGACCCCTTCTCCTCCTGCCCCCAATCCTTCCCAGCATTAGGGTCTTTTCCAATGAGTCAACTCTTCGCATAAGGTGGCCAAAGTAGGTAATGGTTAAAATTACAGGTTCTAAAGACTACTTGGGCTTCCCAAGTGGCACTAATGGTAAAGAACCCATCTGCCAATGCAGGAGACGTAAGAGATGCGGGTTCAATCCCTGAGTCAGGAAGATCCCCTGGAGGAGGGCATAGCAATCCACTTCAGTATTCTTGTCTGGAAAATCCCATGGACAGAGGAGCCTGGCAGGCTGCATAGGATTATTAAGTCAGACACAGCTGAAGTGACTGAGCAGGCAAAGACTACTTGAATATGAATCCCAGTTTATATACTATTGGGCAAATTACTTAACGCTTCAGTTTCTTCACCTGCAAATGGTGTTACTGAAATTACAGACCACATTAGGCTGTGAGGTGGATCAAATAAAATAAATGGGATTAAAGCACTTATGATAGTGTCTGGTACATTATAAGTACTACACTATTATTATTACCCCCAAGTAAGAATTACTCCCCAAAAAGTAGTAATAACTGCAGGCAACTTTCTGAAACCCTCCTTCTCACATCTAGGAATCTAGAGAGATTTCTCTCTTTTATTAAACAATAGTTACCTTATGAATTATGTAGACTAAAGCTCCTTGTTTTTAGATAAATTAAATTTCTGTTAGAATTCAATACTGAATTCCTGTTAGAATTTCAGTGAATTCAAAAGAGGTTCTATACTATGTAACTCCCTTGCCATGTAAAAAGTGCTAAATTTTATGCTCAAATATAGTAACTAATCTCACTATGAGTTTTCTGGTTCAATCTTTCTCTGCCTTTTATTTTGAGACTCCTGTTTATTTTTTTAAATTTACTTTAAAGATAACATGGTTCATGTAAATGCCTTCTCTAGCAAAACACTTGAAATCTTTAGCTGTGGTAATAGCAAGGAGGGCTGGTGGGGCTGATGTTGAGGAGGTCCAAGAATGATTAATAAATAAATGAAGATTGACAATAAAATAGAAAGTTCCATTTCTGGCTTAGGAAAATGAAAGGCTTCCCCCACCCTCCACCTCAGGGTTAAAAAAGAAAAAGATGTCTGAGATAAATCTGGCTAGGGTACAGTCTTCAGATACTCAAACACTAATCTAGGTGTTGCTGTGAAGGTATTTTGTAGATGTGATGAAAAGTCCATAATCAGGTCACTTCAAGTAAAGAAGATTATCCTAGATAAACTGAGTGAGTCTGATTCAATCAACTGAAAGGGCTTAGAAGAGCAGAACTGAAGCCTCCCTGAAGTGTCTGTGGACTGCAGCTTCAGCCTATATCTGAGAGTTCCAGCATGCTCTTCCTGACAATCTACCCAGACTTGCCCAGCAAGCCTCCAACTTGCAATATAGCTCTTAATATATAGCCTATTAACAATGTTTCTCTGGTGGAACCCTGGCTGATATAGGACTGAGTTTTCTAGCACTGGTAAGATTATTATGAAAGAGATAACTAAGCATTTACAAATTTTTAATGAAGTAGCCAATATGGCATGGTGGTTAAGAACACAGACTCTAGAGCCACACTGCCTAGGTTCAAATTCCAGCCTGACTACTTGCTATCCATGTGACTTTGGACAAATTACTTAGCCACTCTGTGCCTAAATTTCCTCTTGTATAATAGCAATCACAGTTACTATTTCAAAGGATTGTGAAGATTAAATGGGCTATTATACATACACACACACACATACATATATTAAGTGGGTTCAGTTCAGTCGCTCAGTCGTGTCCGCCTCTTTGCAATCCCATGGCCAGGCCTCCCTGTCCATCATCAACTCCCAGAGTTTACTCAAACTTATGTCCACTGAGTCGGTGATGCCATCCAACCATCTCATCCTGTATCCTCCCCCTCTCCTCCCACCTTCAATCTTTCCCAGCATCAGGGTCTTTTCAAATGAGTCAGTTCTTCACATCAGGTGGCCAAAGTACTGAAGTTTCAGCTTCAGCATCAATCCTTCCAAAGAATATTCAGGAATGATTTCCTTTAGGACAGACTGGTTGTATCTCCTTGCAGTTCAAGGGACTCTCAAGAGTCTTCTCCAACACCACAGTTCAAAAGCATCAGTTCTTCGGCACTCACCTTTCTCTATAGTCCAACTCTCACATCCATACATGACAACTGGAAAAACCATAGCTTTGACAAGACAGACCTCTGTTGGCAAAGTAATATCCCTGCTTTTTAATATGCTGTCTAGGTTGGTCCAAGGAGCTAGCGTCTTTTAATTTCATGGCTGCAGTCACCATCTGCAGTGATTTTGGAGCCCCCAAAAATGAAGTCTGTCACTGTTTCCATTGTTATTATACATCTTTGTTGTTCATTCACTAAGTCATGTCTGACTCTTTGTGACCCCATGGACTGCAGCACACCAAGCTTCTCTGTCCTTCATTGTCTCTCGGAGTTTGATCAAATTCATGTCCATTGAGTGGGTGATGTATCTAACCATCTCATTCTCTGCCACCTTCTTCTCCCTTTGTGTGTGTATATGCATATATATATATATATACATTTTATAGTGCGTGTCAACAACAGTACCTGGCACATAGGAAAAGCTAGGTAATAGTCTAAAAAGGTGTTATGGTAGAGAGATAGAACTTCTAGGGGCTTTTTGGATTCTAGGACAGTTTCAGATGTACAATTTTTGAAAGAAAATTATCATTACCACATTAGGGTATGATAGGGATTATGAGTAGAAGACCTAAAACAAAATGAGTAAGTCTGGATTGCACACAGCTCTGTCATTCAACTTTGCAACCTTGTTAAATCTCTGTAAGCCTTAATTTTCTTACTGAAAAAAAGTGATAACAATAATAGTATTTACTACCAGGGTTATGGTGAGAAATAAATGATATAAGATATTCATGTAATTTTTAAAGTTTTAATGGATAATGCTAAAATTTCCCACTGAATTTTTATATTTTTTTATTCTTGATGAACCTGAGGTTATAAGTCAGATCCTTACCATTTAATATAACATTACTCCAGTAGATTAATTTGCTGTTTCTGGTTGTCCATTTTCAGACAACTTGTCAAAAAATGTGCCCAATCATAAACACAGTGATTAAGGATTTTCCTTCAAAAACTATAGCTACTATATATTGATTATCCTCTAGGTGCTAAGAAAAACACATTATATACAACTTCTAAATCTCACAGTTCAGCACTATCTCCAATTTGCAGATTAGGAAAGACTTTGAAAGTACCTGTGTGAAATTATATGAATATGCTATAACATCTATTATTATTTCTTTCAGAACACTTTTATTACTTTCTAGATCTCAGTGTGATCAAGACACCAAGTTTAATAATACTCAGTACTCAGGCAAGTAACCTCTGATCACATAAGTAGCTAGCTTCTAAATTCTCACTTTTCAGTTAATTTTTGAAACGGGGAGGGGAATAATTCAATTCCTTTCTCAACCAGATAAATTTAAATGAGTTGTTAATAAAAGCTGTATTTCCATAGAGAATGATAATACATTCCCATTTAACTATGCAAGTATGAATATTTTTAAATTCAAGAAGAGATACATATTTAAACTGAAATATATTTTAACCAACAGAATACATAAACCAACATGATCTCACTTTGGCTATACACTATTAATTGGAAACTCATGTCACTAGAGTACATTTATTGTCTTTTTATCTGAAAAGTACATTGTTAAAATTTTTTGCTAAAATTTTTAACACTGTAAATATGTTTCTCATATTTAATATTACAAATAAAACTAGGCTATTGTAATTCATTTAATATATGCTTATTTAGTATGTAGATACTCCAATTTTCTAACTTAGTATCTATATTCACTTAATATATACATTCCCATCCTACCCTGCCTTAGACATTTACTTGAAAGATTGTTACCCTAGACCCATTTCATCCTATCCTTTCTTTGATAACCATCTATCTTTTTAGCTGACTCCCTTTAATATCTCAACCCCAACAATCTTCAGACTTTACTAAGGTGTCCAATCCCTTTCAGTATACTTCATACCCTAAAATCCTTTTTCCACCTTAAAAAGCATAAATCCCAAGGTCAAGCATTATGCTCAACTCCTTGCACACACTTTCAGCCACTTGCCCTCTCTCATTTTTGGACTTTTTAATGTTTTTGTGTTGTTCTATGCTGATTTACTTACAGGCAGACCAAATTTTCAAACGTGCTGTATTCTAAAAGCTGGACTGCAATAAGCATAGGCTACATTCTCTGTATCATGACAAAGTAAGTATAATACAACAATAAGAGAAAAGAGAACACTATTTCTTTTTTTTTTTTTAATTCTGGCTTCAGATTTTACCCAACACTCATTCTAAGTATCTACCTGGCAACTGAAAGGGCCACACGTACCATAAGTCATAGGTTAGTTTACTTTGGTAGGTTAGAGATGAAAAAGAAAGGGAACAGAATGTAGTCAAAAAGAAAAACAGAAAGTTAAAGAAAAGGGGGTGCACATTTTTAAAACAAATGAGGAGACAGGCTGAATATAAAAGAAGAATACACAATAGCATAAGGTTCCTGCAAAAGCTAGATGGGAATGAGATCCAAAGTAATGGCAGAGGGACTGACCTTACAGAGCAAGATATATAATGTAGTGATTTTTAAAAATGTGTCAAACATTCTTTGAACTCCTTCCATCAAAGGGTGGAATCTAATACACTTTTTTCAAATAGGATTCATCAAAGTGAATCACTTTGAATGAACAGAATGTAGAAGAAGTGAGTGCAGCAAGAGAATTCCAGGAAAACATCTACTTCTGCTTCACTGAGTATGCTAAAGCCTTTGACTGTGTGGATCACAACAAACTGAAAATTCTTAAAGAGATGGGAATTCCAGACCACCTTACCTGTCTCCTGAAAAACCTGTATGTAGACCAAGAAGCAACAGTTAGAACTGGACATGAAACAATGGTCTGGTTCAAAACTGGGTAAGGAATACATCAAGGGTGTATAGTGTCACCCTGCTTATTCAACTTATATGCAGAGTACATCATGTGAAATGCTAGGCTGGATGAAGCACAAGCTGGAATCAGGACTGCCAGGAGAAATATCAATAACTTCAGATATGCAGATGATACCACACTAATGGCAGAAAGCAAAGAAGAACTAAAGAGCTTCTTGATGAAGGTGAAGGAGGAGAGTGAAAAAGCTGGCTTGAAACTCAACATTCAAAAACTAAGATCATGGAAGCTGGTCCCATAACTTCATGGCAAATAGATGGGGGAAAAGTGGAAGCAGTGACAGATATTATTTTCTTGGGCTCCAAACTCACTTTGGACCATGACTGCAGCCATGAGATTAAAAGACGCTTGCTCTTTGGAAGGAAAGCTATGACAAATCTAGATAGTGTATTATAAAGCAAAGACATCACTTTGCTGACAAAGGCCCATATAGTAAAAGCTATGGTTTTTCCAGCAGTCACATACAAATGTGAAGAAGGAGGCAGAGCACCAAAAGAAGACGCTTTCCAACTGTGGTGTTGGAGAAGACTTGTGAGAGTCCCTTGAACTGCAAAGACATCAAACCAGTCAATCCTAAAGGAAATCAGTCCTGAATATTCACTGGAAGGATTGATGCTGAAGCTGAAGCTCCAATACACCGGCCACCTAATGTGAAGAGCTAACTCACTGGAAAGGGCCCTGATGCTGGGAAAGATTGAAGGTAGGAGGAAAAGGGTGACGACAGAGGATGAGATTGTTGGATGGCATCACCGACTCAATGGACATGAGTTTGAGTAAACTCTGGGAGATAGTGAAGGACAGGGAAGCCTGGTGAGCTGCAGTCCATGGGGTAGCAAAGAATCAGACATGACTTAGTGGCTGAAAAACAACAACAAAGCAGAAATGACACTGCTTAACTTCTAAGGCTAGGTCATAAAAAGGGGAGAGAGTTTCCACCTGGCTCTCTCTCGCTTGGAACTCAACCACCATGTTATAAGAAAATCCAAGCCATGTGAAAGGCCATGTGTAGATAGTCCAGCTGAAAATCTCAGTTAAGGTTCCAACTACCTGCAGCCAGCACAACAAGGAGACGCCTAAATGAGCAAGTCTTTAAGTGATCATGGGCCCCAGCCTCGGAGAAGGCAATGGCACCCCACTCCAGTACTCTTGCCTGGAAAATCCCATGGACGGAGGAGCCTGGTAGGCTGCAGTCCATGGGGTCGCGAAGAATTGGACACGACTGAGCGACTTCACTTTCACTTTTCACTTTTAGGCATTGAAGAAGGAAATGGCAACCCACTCCAGTGTTCTTGCCTGGAGAATCCCAGGGATGGGGTCGCACAGAGTCGGACACGACTGAAGTGACTTAGCAACAGCAGCAGGCCCTAGCCTTTGAGGTGAGCTATTTAAGTTTCTATCAAACAGAGCAGAGATGAGATGTTCTTGCAAAACTCTGTCCAAAGTGCACTTTCCTAGGCAAAATAAATGTTGTCATTCCTTTCAATTACTAAATGTAGAGAGATATGTGATGTAACAATAGATAAATGGAATAGACAACTCTTCTGTTATAACAGAATGACACAATAGATTAAAATATAGGATATCTTTGAAAAATTAAAAAATTAAATGCCAACCATTGGATAAACAAAATGTGTGTGCATGTGCATATGTGCATGAGATAGAACACTATTCAGCCTTAAAGAAGAATGAAATTCTGGTACTTCTATAAGACAGAACCTTGAAAACATCATGCTAAATCAAATTAAGTCAGACATAAAAAGAGAAGCATTGTATGGTTCCACTTTTATGGGGTATCTAATGTAAATTCATAGAGAAAATACTATAGAAGTTACCAATGGTTGGTGGGAGGAGGGAATGTTTGGGATAATTAAAAAGTTCTGGAAATGGATAAAAATATATTTGTACATATACAGGATATTTGGATGTCTGATATAAAGAAGTTGAAGGGGTTTTTATCTGATACCTTTTATTTTCTTTGTAAAGTGCATGAGGCAAGCTCATTGCTTAGCATGAGAGAGACAAAGGGAATTTCAGAAGTATAAAGAGAATGAAATAGGAATCAATGAATGGGAGACAGAGTTAATCAGAGAAATGTAGAACTGTCAAGTCAGGTTGACAGCCCATTTGAGGTTGAATGTATAGTGCCCCTTCCATGTGGTTTTCTCCAGCAGTGATTAGCTCCTCGCTCAAGACAGGTAAGTTTATCAGTTAAGACTTTTATAAGAAAGATGTGATTAAAAAGACAAGCGTACAGAGGATTTCAGGGACCACATAATCTAAACTGGTCAAGAAAAAATGAAGCAAGAGGTTCTGATGAAGAATGATCATACAGGGAACATTTAAAAAGCAAACATCAAGGAAAGGACATTGTAATCAGAGAATGACATGCTTACAACAGTGATTCTTGAGCAGTTAGTGAGGCTGATAAGGTTGTTGATGAGACTGGCTGTCTAAAATGAAAAAAAGAGGATAAGAGATAATGTGGTCAAGGAACTGAGATGCAATGGTAATGGATGAGTCATCACACAGAAGTTTAAGCCATCAAGGATGAATACAGGGCTTACAGTATAAAGACTGTGAGCCAGGGCCAAAGTTTTGAGTTTTCTGTTGGGTTTTTTTTTTTTTTTCAGATTGTGGTGGGTCTTTGTTGCTTTGCTTGGACTTTCTCTAGCCGCAGGGAGTGTGGGCTACTCTTCACTATGGTGCGCGGGCTCCTCACTGCGGAGGCTTTTCCTGTTGCAGAGCACAGGCTCTGGGAGCAGGGAGCTCAGCAGTGGTGTCACACGGGCTCAGCAGGTGCGGTGCACAGGCTTAGCTGCTCCGCAGGGTGTGGGATCTTCCCAGACCAGGGATCAAACCCATGTTCCCGGCACTGGCAGGCTAGGAACTGTGCCAGCAGGGAAGTCCCTGAAGTTTTTGATGAATGAAGGCAAGTGAGCAAGAGACTGGTAAATGATAGCAACAAGGATGAGGAACACAGTGGTGCAGCTGAATGGTATAGGCCTTGTCTTGGTCTGTGTGGGCTGCTATAACAAAATACCATAGGCTGGGTGACTTATAAACAAGATATATTTATTTCTCATGGTTCTGAAGGCTGGAAATGCAAAATCTGACATCGGCAGATTTGAGGTCTGATAACAGCCCACTTCCTCACTGACAGCCTATTCTCCTTGTTAACCTCATATCAGAAGGGGCAAGGGAATTTTCTCAGGAGTTTATATACCCCATTCATCAATCTCTGCCCTCATGACCTAATCAACTCTCGAAGATTTCATCTTCAAATACCAGTAACTCGGAATTTAGGATTTCAACACATGAACTTGGGGGACACACAAACATTCAGTCCTCAAATGAGTGGGGTTTTATTTAGGAAGTTGGGATTGTAACAGTTTTTCTCAATCTAATGTCTTCCTAACTGAAGCCTAAGATTAATCTCTCCCTTCCAATTAAAAGTGATATAATTTTGACATATCAGTTCAGTCGCTCAGTTGTGTCCGACTCTTTGCGACCCCATGGACTGCGACCCCGTGTGTGCAGCACACCAGGCTTCCCTGTCCATCACCAACTCCTGGAGCTTACTCAAACTCATGTCCACTGAGTCAGTGATGCCATCCAACCATCTCATCCTGTCATCCCTTTCTCCTCCCACCTTTAATCTTTCCCAACATCAGGGTCTTTTCAAATGAGTCAGTTCTTTGCATCAGGTGGCCAAAGTATTGGAGTTTCAGCCTCAGCATCAATCCTTCCAATGAATATTCAGGACTGATTTCATTTAGGATGGATTGGTTGGATCTCCTTGCAGTCCAAGGGACTCTCAAGAGTCTTCTCCAACACCACAATTCAAAAGCATCAATTCTTCAGTGCTCAGCTTTCTTTATAGTCTAAGTCTCACATCCATACATGACTACTGGAAAAACCATAGCTTTGACTAGATGGACCTTTGTCAACAAAGTAATGTCTCTGCTTTTAAATATGCTGTCTAGGTTGGTCACAACTTTCCTTCCAAGAAGCAAGCGTCTTTTACTCTCATGGTTGCAGTCACCATCTGCAGTAACTTTGGAGCCCCCCAAAATAAAGTCTCTCACTGTTTCCATTGTTTCCCATCCATTTGCCATAAAGTGATGGGACCAGATGCCATGATCTTAGTTTTCTGAATGTTGAATTTTAGGCCAATTTTTTCACTCTCCTCTTTCATTTTCATCAAGAGGCTCTTTAGTTCCTCTTTGCTTTCTGCCATAAGGGTGGTGTCATCTGCATACCTGAGGTTATTGATATTTCTCCTGGCAATCTTGATTATATTTGACATATAAGTGTCAAATAAACTACTATGTGCTAAGAAGGATAAAAAGGTTCCCTGGTGGCTGGGATGGTAAAGAATCCTCTTGCAGTTAGGGACACCTGGTTTTGATACCTTGGTTAAGAAGATCTCCTGGATGAGGGTATGGCAACCCACTCCAGGTCACCTTCTTATCAAGTGAATCAACTACTAGGCCCAAATTGTAAATATATTACAGAGAAAGCACCTGCTGACTGGGGAGGAGGAGAGTAAACACTTCTAAAAGAAGCTTAAATTTTTTTATCGACTTAATTATTCATAATTTTAGTTTCCACTATGAGCTGGGAACTTTGTCAAATCTGAGGGATTAAAATATTAAACAAGGAGGAGAGGTGGGAAGAATTAGGAGACTGAGATAAACATATACACACTACTGATACTGTGAGTAGAACAGACAACTGACGAGAACGCACTGCATAACACAGGGCACTGCTCCGGTGACCTGCGTGCGAAGGAGACCCTAGGAAGACATGTGTCTGTGTGGAGCTGATCACTGTGCTGTGCAGCAGAAACCAGCACAGCACTGCAGAGCAATGCACTCAAATAAAGACTAAAACCAGAGACACCAAACGAGGTAGACATGGGCTCTGCCTTTACAGATCACAATGTGTAGTAGGGGAAGGAGCTGAGAAATCAATGTGAGTGTAAATGCCACAGTTACAGATGTAAATGTCTCCAAAGTGGACTCAAAACCAACTTATATTAGAGTCTGTTTCCCAAGATGATCTCAGAAATTCTATATTCATTCCCATATAAACGCCTATGTTGCATTTTCACCCTAGTATCAATCTCAACACTTCCGCCGTGGCTCAGCAGGGCAAGAATCCACCTGCAATGCAGGAACACAGGAGACGGAGGTTCAATCCCTGAGTTAGAAAGATCCCCTGCAGTAGGAAATGGCAACCCACTGTAGTATTCTTGCCTGAGACATGGCGCCATGGACACAGGAGCCTGGCAGGCTACACTCTAATGGGTCACAAAGAGTCAAACACAACTGAGCACATAAGCACCAGTCTCAGGAACCTGTGTATCACTTACACATTTTACCATAAACGTCTGAATGTATCCATCTCCCAGCTTAAGGAGAGAAACCAAGGCTTACTTTTTTTCTTGTATTTGCATTATGGACTAGCACAATGCCTGGTACAAAATAGGCACTTACTAACTACTGCCTGAGAATAACTAAAGGATTGAATGAATGATAAATGACTGTTCTGTCTCTGTGTCATTCTATCAGTTGAACTTATAGATTATTTAGTAACGCAAGACTATAGCCTAAAGAGGGACTCATATTCTTCCCCAGTTTAACCTTTCATGGCTTCTATACATCTAGCGAGCTAAGCTAGGATAGGAGGAGCTAAATTATAAACAGAACCGAATCTTGCAAAAGAAGCTAAGTAACATCTGTACAAACACGCTCTCTCAATTTTGTGGCTCACATACCACAGTGGTCTGCTGATGCTCTGTGGTCTTCTACTCGAATAAGTGGTACAGAAATTGAATACTCATTTTATTAAGTAGGACCCCAAAATAATGAGATCTCAACACAATATCTTTAATTTTTTGAGTCAAGGTCCAGATGGATATTACAGATTTGCCAAGGACTTACAGGTTTAGATTCAACAGTTGTTTTACTAGAAAACAAAAGTTTGAAGAGTCATTGAAAAGTTAACATTATATGAACAGTAGGCAACAGGGAATACAACCTTAAACCATGGCCATAAAGCCTTGGACGTTATACCTTTAAAGAGCAAGTCAGCTAAAGATAGGGCATTTACATTGGATTTTGTGAGGCAGTCCTAATGTCAAATGTGTGACTGCATCAGCCCTCACCATGAACTGTCAACTAGTTCATTTCTCTAAAGGAGTCCCAAATTTAGTTTAGGAAACTATCCACATAGATACAGAACATTACTGAATCTAATTTATATTATAATCAAAAAGTGAAAAACCAAATTATTGCTACAGGAAATACTCTATACTGTACTTTCAACAAAATTCTTGTGTTTGCATATTTACTTATTTAAAGCTTTCACTATACTATGAGCTACAAAAAGGCAACTCTTTATCTCCTTCATGACCCCCCCCCAAAATAAAAAATATACATAAATGAATAGATGAATTATAATACATTAAAATAAAAAAATTTAAGCTATATCTCCATTTCTACTTAAGCAATTTAAGTTATACCTCCATATCAGGGGAAATAATTTATTATTTGCGTTATGGTAATAAACCTCAATATTAACAAGAAATAGGTCTACTTATTAATATTGATGAGCATTTTTGAAGCTGTAAGGGACTGAAAGGGTTACAAAATTTACAAAAGAAAAAAAGAGTAAAAAAAAAGCATCAATGTTTTCCAGCAGTTTTTAAGTTACTAAAGATACTAGCTGAATTTATAAGAACAAATGCTTTTACCTTTAAACATAAATAATCAGCTAAATATATTTATTCTCTAAGCCAAGTTTATGAAGGTTTCACTGTACTTCTTTTATTGCTGTACAACTAGCTTTTATAAGTTTTGAGGAATAGCTCCTAAGTTCTAGTGTTTTAAATTCAGGAGAACAATTTTCTCTACCTATACTATTTGGTTTATATACTTTAATCATGTAGACTTATTACAAAATAAAGAGTTTCAGGTTTGTTTTGTTTTTTAGTTTATCCTCAAACAATAGACGTTCAATTCTCTTGCTCCTATTAGCTGTCCCTGATGTTAACTTTTCTCCACTTCTGCTACACACAAAACATCATAACTACACATAACATGCTAAGGGTTTTTCACTAAGAATAGAATGTTTTATGTCTTGTTTCCAACCTACTCCCCTGATGACCAATATTTAGATGGTCTCTTTACCTACAGTAGAACATGAGAATCTCTTCAAAGATCAATACAGTGATTCAAAATTCGTTTCTTAGGCCAAAATTCAGAAACTGTAAGTACAGATCAAAAATTTCCCCTAAACATATTACTGTGTATTTGCTTACACTGAGGCTCATTTGCCAATTCTCTACCTACATAATTTTGTGATAGTCTTAAATTCTCAAGTCTTGCTACTTTAAAAATAAACCTTCTATCTTTTAATAAATATATATGGAAATCACTGAACTATAAGGTCAGAAAAGACCACAGCCTCTTTATTAAATTTGTCCTTCTTAATTCTATAGTACAGCTTGGAGGTATTAAAACACTTATCTAAAGTGAGCTAATGGAAAGTTTTAGAAAATAGAATTTAGATTTTTCTTATTCTGAGTTCACACTCTTACTATTAAATCACACTTTAACTTTTTAATGTCTATTTTAAAGATCTCTAGGAGAAGAATATTGATACTTAGTACAATATATGTTGTTACAATATTTTACATGTTTTTCTACTACTCCACATGACTCTACAAAGCTCAATAGCTTACAGGATGCATACTTTAATTATGAAAGTAACACATTTTATCTGACTTTAATTTTGTTTCTTTAAAAGTTACACTGTTCTCATCAGTGCTCTGGCTTTTACTTTTTTTAAAACAAACCAAAAAAGCTAAACTTTTAGTGGCTACAGTTCTTAATTTTATAGAAGCTATGTCAGATGTCATACATAGTTCTATAGATTCTAAATAGCTGGCCTTAGAAGGGGAGCAAACTGAGATGCAATGTGGAAAAGAGCCTCTGATCATCCAAGGTCATTTTTCCCCCACAGTTGAGAGAATTATAGACAACCCGTATATGAAATAACCAATCAGATATCATTTCTTAGAAATTCCATAGGCACCCTAAGTTCAACATCCCCCCCCCAAATCTGTTCCTTCCCTTATATTCACTTCCTGACTCCATTACTGGCATCACAACCCACCCACTAAGGCAAAGAAGCTAAAAACTTGGGAGTTATTCCCAATCCCTCCTTTACCTCATTTCCCAAATGCAATCAGTAAAGCATAATCTGCTTATTTTTCGTTTCCAAATTTCTTACATTTTAAGTCCTTCCTGTATCCCTACCTTTACCATCTTGATCCAGACCCTCAAAGTCCCTCACTTGAGAGAGGGAGTCTTCTAATAGATTTCCTGCCTCCACTTCACTTGTTCCATAATGACATCTTCACATCACCACCTAAGTAATCTCTCTAAAACCCAAATTTTATCATATCTTTCTCTTATTTCAGAGTCCATAATAGCTTTGATAGTTTTATCCCATAGGATGAAATTTAGACTCTGCATTTTATGGTCTCCGTCCAATTCTTGAGTCTCATCTTTCATTGTACAATCTCCCCTCTTCCCTACCACCAACCCCGTCCTTTTTAGTCATAATGAACAACTTACTTTCTTCCTGGAATATGTCATGCTGTTTCAACCCTCTGCATCTTTGCTCACTCTGTGCGTTCCCTCTTCTCAGAACACACTTCTTCCTGTAAATCTACTGTTGAACATTTACCGTTTTCAATGCTCAACCCAGGGCTCACCTCTTCTTTGAAGTCCTTTCTGGACTTCATCCCCCACCCACCTCAGTGGAAACGACTATACTTTCTACTGGTTCCCCCACTGAACTTAAGAAGCCATTTGTAATAGGTTTTTGGTTTTTTTTAATTATTATTAAGTTGTTGACATGTCTGTCTCCCTCTTCTGAAATACTGGCATTCTGCAGCAGGTACTGGGTCCTATTCAATCTTTATTCCCACAGACTTGCATAAAGTCTGTCATGTTTTAGAAGCTCAATATGCTAGGATGAATAAATGAAAGCAAGAATGAATGAACAAAGAAAAGAAAAATAGAAGATACTCTTGAAGGAATATTTTTTAAATTAAGAAAAATACTCAATATAATACGGTACTGACCTAGGTATATTTAACTCCCATAAATTCCACATTTTCCTACTTAATGTAGTTTTTTTCTTTTTTTTTTCCCCCATTAAAAACCTAAGATTTATTCCTTTGAGGAAATTTGGACATATATGTGTACTAGCATTTATTATCACATAAATATACAATTTTATAAACTATACTAATTACTTATTTTATTAATTTAATGGAACATCAGAATTATTTATGGTCAACTCCTGACCATCTGGGCTTCCCAGCTGGGGCTAGTGGTAAAGAACCCACCTGCCAATGCAGAGGTAAAAGACACAGGTTCAATCCCTTTCCAACCTCTGGAGGAGGGCATGGCAACCCATTCCAGTATTCTTGCCTGGAGAATCCCATGGACAAAGAAGCCTGGCAGCTACAGTCCACAGGGTCGCAAAGAGTCAGACATGACTGAAGTGACTTGGCATACACTGTCTGAAAGAATCTTAATAGCTATATGCTTACTTACCTCGGATCTTTTCATGTGCTGCTTCTGCCACTCAGCTATGGCTTACTTTTCTAAACTAGCTTTCATGGCTCTAATTATTCTGTTGCTGGCAATGAAAAGCAACAATATCCTAAGTGCAGGACACTGACCAGGAGAAAATGGTTCCTGAACAGGAGGTAATTTTATACTGTAAATAATCTGCACAAAATTGAATCACAGAATCACGGAACTGCATGTGATATTAATAAAATGTATTTATCATCCAAATAGTGTGGCTGTTTGTTTTGATTTTTTTTCTTTATTTTTTAAACTAATGAAGACTATTTCAAAATTCTTCTGCCAATCTATTAAAATGGAATGTTACTAATTTTCCTTTAAAAAATAACTGAAAGTTTAAAGACATGAATAAGATATGAGATCACTAAATTAGTTCTTATTCAAAGCTATAAAAATTTTCATTGAAATATATTCACAGAGATCCAGCATTAAAAACTAAAAAATTCTAATTCTAGTAGAGTCCAATAAGGAAATTAACTTTGTACCTAACTCTACAGATTATATACATAATTACTAAACTATAATAATATGTTCACTAGGTTTGTAAATACTTATTCAGAGGAAAAACTGAAGAAATAAGTTAATTTCTAGTATGAGAAAAGATAAATATAGCATTTTGTTCCTCTATGAACACTTGTGAGGATCTACAAATTACAAAGATGATGGAAAGATAGGTTGGTGTTTTTATTACATGCTATATTCTAAACTTGGAGAAGGAAATGGCAACCTACTCCAGTACTCTTGCCGGAGAATCCCATGGATAAAGGAGCCTGGCAGGCTATAGTCCATGGGGTTGCAAGAGTCAGACATGACTTAGCGACTAAATCACCACCACCACCATGCTCTAAACTATGCTATGCTCTAAACCTGTGCTGTCCAATATATCAAACAATAACTGCCGCATGTAAGTTAAAAATTCAGTTTCCCAGTTGCCCTGATTACATTTCAAGTGCTCAATAGCTGCAGGCAGCTAGTGGAAACCACAGAAGACAATGTAGATAGGAACATTTCCATCACAGCAGAAAGTCTGATTGGATAGTGCTATTGCAAATCATGGTATAAAATGCAAATTTCCAAATACTTTTAAAATGGCAGTACAAGTTCAGAAAGTAATTTTTCAATTGGCTATTTCACAGAAAGGGAAACTATACATTTATGAATAAGAAGAAAAAATTAAATACAAATATTAATGAAGGTTTAAGTATATAAAATCAATTTTCTAAGGCTTACTTTGAAATTATACCATATTAAATCTGAAAAGACTTTCAAGGTAATTTAATCCTTCATCCTCATTTTACAGAAATTGAATCTAGAAGACAGCACAAGAAAAAAAATAACTTTCATTTAAGATATTTATTATATCCAAATAATCACTATTGAAAACAACCAAAATTTCCTATAATAATACTGACTAAAGTGAAGTCTAAACTATTCTGTGTGCCTCAGAATAAGCTTTCTGTTGCATATAGAGGGTGTCTGAATAGTGGTTAGGATTTCAGGTTCTAAGGTTAACCTGCCTAGTTCAAATGTTACCCTTTCACTGAACTAGCTGTGCAACCTTAGGCAAGTCATTTAGGCCCTCTGAGCCTCCTTTTTCTTATCTATAATATAAAATGGAGAATAACTGAACTATGTTATACAGCTGAAAAGATTAAGAAAATCATGCATGCAAACTTAAGAGAATCAGGCACATAGTAAACCCTTAAAAAATGCTAGTTTTTATGAAATCTGCATTTTGGTTGAACCTAGTCTACTAGTGGGTGACTCTTTAACTTCCATTCATCTTCAAAAGTTCTTAAGACAGAGAAACACTCCGAAAAACATTAAAAAAAAAAAAATCATTGTATGAACACTGGTGGCTCTACCACCTGCAGTCACAGAAGAATGTGCATCCAAACCTCCACCAACACTGTAACCGCAGGCCTCAGCACCATGGTTCTGACAGTGTTACACATAAAGCCCACAGGCAATATGTGAGGGGAACGGAAATCCACTGTGTGTGTGTGTGTGTGTGGTTTTTGTTCTTTTTTTTTTTTATAAAATTAAAAAAAAAAAAAAAACCTTTCAGGTTAAAATAGGTGACATGATTTTTATGTTGGGGACTGTGAATAAAGTGAAAGACAGGATAAGTGAAACAATTTTGAATGACAAGTTTAAAATTTCTCAGAGAATTATATGTTCACTTATTTTTCTAAAATTTATACTTCTGCCTATCAGCTGAGGTTTCAATAACCACATTCAAATTTTGAGACCCCTATATTTATGAGAAGATTCCTATATTTATTTACTATATTTAGGAGAAGGGGACGACAGAGGATGAGATGGTTGGATGGCATCACCAATTCGATGGACATGAGTTTGAACAAGCTCCAGGAGTTGGTGATGGACAGGGAAGCCTGGCGTGCTACAGTCCATGGGGTCACAAAGAGCCGGACACAACTGAGTGACTGAACTGACTAATATTTATGAGAGTAATTTTTTTTTTAATATACAAAACAAGTAGATATGTAAAAGTAAGAGTTGCTCTTTCATTAAGTTTTACGACATCTCAATACAATTACCCAGTTTACCACAGTAGAATAAGTACCCAACTTAATGTTGGGCTCCCAGGTGGCACAGTGGTAAAGAATCCGCCTGCTAATGGGGAAGACACAAAGGAGACATGCATTCAATCCCCGGGTCGAGAAGATTGCCTGGAGAAGGAATTAGAACCCACTACAGTATTCTTGCCTGGAAAATTCCATGGACAGAGGGGTCTGGTGGCCTACAGCCCATGGGGTCACAAAGAGTTGGACATGACTGAGCGCAGCACAGCAAGCATTGGAGGACAGATTTCAGTACAGTACAACATAAGCACCAGATGGGCCAAGCTAACCAAGACCCTTCTCAAATATTGTTATGCCCCACTTCATTGTTCTGGAATATTTTTAGAACTAAAGTCCAGAGTCACCTGTATGAGGCATGAGCCAAACCTCAAATCCTAACTGACCTGATATTTTTAAATCATTTCAAGTCAAACATTTTCCTATTGGTAGTTTTCAGAGTTTTAACTTCACATTCCATAATGTTAGCATTTGTCATATTTTGCTTTTCAGTTAACTTTTATATGTACATTTTCTCTCTCACATTAGATAGTAAAACTTTTTGAGCCTTTACTTACAGGATCTCCATAAGAAACTAATACACTTAGCAGACACTTTGAAAATATTGGTGTTACCTGATTAGTTAGTGATGCAGAATGGAGTCAGGGGACCAGACTCAATTCTTTACTCTGATATCACTAACAGTAAGACCTCAGCTCCTGCTTCTTCAGAGGTCAAGTTCTCTGGCTTTGAAAAGGAATGATTACATAGGCTGATCTCTAGGACCACTTACATTTCTAAAAGCTTATGCTTTTATGTATTGGTTGAAGTTTAAATTCAGTTCAGTCAGTTCAGTCACTCAGTCGTGTCCAACCCTTTGCCCCATGGATGACAGCATGCCAGGTTTAAATAACTACATTCAAAGTTTGAAAGGCATATATTGAAGTTTAAATAACTACATTCAAATTTTGAAAGCCATATATTTTCAAAAGTAATTTTTAAAAACTATACAAATCAGTTAGCTATATAATGATATAACTTATTCTTTCATTAAATTTTAAGATATATAGATAAAAATGTCTTTGTTCACCATGGTAGACCAGCAGCAACATGTACCTGATAACATTGCTCCAAATGAAATTACAAACTAATCAACATGTGACATTTGAAATGACTGTCCAGTGAGACATAACTTGCTATTTTCTCTTATCAATTCAGAATATGTATTCAAACTACTATAATGACCTTCAGTTTCCATAAACAAACTTCTATAAAAAGCTGGCTAACATACTTAAGAACTAGGCTGCCACTAACAGTTAAAGCTTATGAAAGAACTTACTCAAACATTTTTAAAGTTTCCATTCTGTTTCCAGTAAATATTCTAAGATTATCTCATAGCTAGGAGCTTCAAATATCTAGGCGAGAATTTGTTTGATAACCTTAATAATGGAAATATATAGATCACAAAAGAGTCTACTATTACTATTAAAAATATAAACACTGTACAGGCCAGTACTTGTTAACAAAAAATCACTGATATGATTCAATTACCAAGCACACTTTGTAATGCATTAGTACACATTTTATCTTTATGTTAATAGAACTTCAAATTAAAAAGGAACATGACAAAAGGCAGAAACAATTCCTTACACTTCCCTCATTTTTAATACTTTCTATACAGTTAATTACTACATTTGTGCAATTATAAGAAAAAAGACCACTGAAGTTCCACCTCTATATTGTTTTTTTAAAATGTCCATCTCACATATTAAAGACATTAAACTTTTCTGGAGCTCCTGAAAATTAACACCAAAACCTTATTGGTGAAACACAAACCACATAATTTGACCTAACTATTCATATTAAACAAAATGAATGACTAGATCTTTCCAAATTGATTCTGCTTTACTGATATGGGGGAAGTGAAGTGAAGTGAAAGTCGCTCAGTTATGTCTGACTCTACAACACCATGGACTATCGGTCCATAGAATTCTCCAGGCCAGAATACTGGAGTGGGTAGCCTTTCCCTTCTCCAGGGGATCTTCCCAACCCAGGGATCAAACCCAGGTCTCCAGCACTGCAGGCGGATTCTTTACCAGCTGAGCCATAAGGGAAGCCCTGATATTGGGGTGAGGGGGAGACTATTTCCTTCATGCTAAATTATGAAATTAACTTAAAACACGTTACAAACACAGAAACATTAAAAGATACTGTTTACACAAATTGGAATAAATCATCAGGTATCCCCTATTCATCTGGCATTGCCTCAAGTGCTTACATGTCATTTACTCCTAGTAACAAAATAAATACTTGTTATCTGTTCACTCTGAATTACAAGATCTGAGTTGTACTGGGCAAAGGCAAAAACCATCCAGATTTACTGACTGACTAATAGACAGACTGACAGATAAACGAAACAAAACCATACGGCCATACAGGAAAGTGTAGAGTGCCTGCACTTGCAGCTCTCAGAAGAAATCCACGCAATTCTGGAAGCACTTCAACTCGGAGTAACCTTTAAGTTTTACAGACACTGTAGCAAATTTTTGAATGTTTTAAGAGATGGCAAACCTGTCCTGCTTTTTTTCTCTAATGGGAAAAGTTGCTGCTCACTCTTACTATATTTTCAACTCCTAACCAGAAGAGATGGAGGATCTCTGAAACCCATTTAGGATTAACCTCACCTGCGGAGAACCAGAGCAGCAATCCCTCACCTGATGATAAAACTGGGTTAGACCCAAGTGATGGAGGGAAAAGAGCCAACACTACCTGTGGCTCCCAAAGCAGGGGACGGGGCCGGGGTGCGGGGAGGGAGCAAGGGCTTGGGATGGTCCAAGAGACTTCTTTATCCAGACCATATTTGGGGAAGTGTCTAAGCTTGGGAGTCCCCCCGCTTTAGTGTAAAAGGGAGTCACGGGGACCTCTCTCCTCCCTCGCCCTCTCCATCCGGCCCTCGACGCTCAGCTCTCGCGCCGGAGCTGGGGGGAGGGGGTGGAGGAGGACGGCAGCTGGTCCCCAGAGCCCCCTTGAGTGGTTCCCGGCGGCCGCTGAGGCCTGGACCATGCCTGCGGCCTCCGGGCTCCGACCCCGCGCCAGCCCGCCCAGCCGGTCCCCAGACCCGGCCCTTGACTCACCGCTCTCCACCTCGCTGCCTTTCTTGGCGGTCGCCGCGTTCCCCATGACTGGGGCGATGGGAGGAAGGGGTGAGGGAAGGGAAGCGGGGCTGGCACTGTCCCCGCCGCTCCACAGGCTAAGGCAGCTCCCGCTTCTACACCGGTCACAGCAGTCAGTGCTCCCGGCGCTGGCGCCCAGAATGCGGGCGGGAAGACTGGGCGGGTTCTGAAGCCAGGGCTTCAGCGAACTCAGCCCCGGATGCCACGGCGGTGGCGGTGGCGGTGGCGGCGGCGGCGGCGGCGGCGGCGGGCAGACACTCCCCCTTCCCCCGCCCCGCCCCCCCTGCGCGCCCCCGGGCAGTCGCGCACCCGGGCCCGGGACCCTGTCCCTCTTCACCCGCGGGCGCGCGCGCCGGAAGTGACGTGCCGGCCTGGGACGCGGGCGGCGGGCTGAGGGGAGCCTCGGCCCGGGATAACCCGGGCTGGCACCTCAGCGGCCTACGGGGCTGGGATGTGGTGGCCCGGGCTTACTCTCGGATGCCAGAGATATGGGAGGCGGCGTAGGGACCGTTAGCTTTCAGGAACTTGTCGTCTCAGAGTGGCGTCAGTCTGGAGCGGGGCCGCGGGAGGCCGTAAAGGGGTTTGGGTTGAATTCTTTGTGCCCCGCATCGCGGCGGCTCCTCGGTCAGACGCTTCCGTGGCCCCACAGTCCCACCGGTCCGAGAGGATCGCACGGTCTGGGAGGAGATGGCATAGGAGGACAACTCCTTGGTTCTCGCCTCCGGGCTTTGCGGACTGATCAGTATCAGCCAGATACTGGGAACAACCTCGTCCCTAATTGCGATCGTGGTTCGGAGCCTCTCTTTGCGTCCCAGATTCAGGTATTCGCCGAGCCCACCACGTTTTCCTCCCGGTTCTTAGGTAGTTGGTCACTATCCCTTTGATGTTTCCCGTGCAACTTTCATCCGCTGTGGTTTTGCGGGATTGCTCTCAGGTTTTGTCAGATAGCCCAGGCGGAAAGAACGGAAAGTATTGCTGTTTCTGCAGAACGTCTGTTGATGTGAGTCATTGTATTTTGCAGCTGTCTGTGTAGATGTCAAAATAAATGCATTCCCAACTGGTAGTGGCGTTTTCCTTAGTATACATCTTAGAGCACTTGAATTGTGCATAGTAACCAAGTAATTTATGTGGCATTCCAGTGCTTTTTGTTGCATATTTCTTTGAACTTTGCGCTGTGAGCATTTATTCTACCACCAGGCAAGTCCTTATTCTAAATTTAGTTTAAAAAGACTAACTTCTGGAGGCACAAAGGCTACATAAATTTATTTTGTGTCCCCAAGGCACCAGGCACAGTAGATATTTAGTGGATACTTGTAGATTTCAAAGTCAACATTGGAAATCTCTCCGAATTTTTAAAAATAGCTTTCACTACTGACTAAAGCAGAGTAGTAACTGTAGAAATTTCTCAGTAAGTTCTTTCCACTATTTCTTATAACTAATTATGTTAATTTATCAAAGGTTTATATCATGTGCTATATTCCCAGTACTACCATGCAGATAGCAACTCATTGGACCTTTAAGAACTCTATGAGATGGAGTTTTAATATCATGATTTCACTTATGAACAAACTAATGCACAGAGAAGTTAAGCAGTTTGCCCTAGATTACACAGCTAGTATATTGTGGAAGCAGGGTTTGAACCTCTGTAATGGGACTCCAAAGTATGACTTTTTATCCATAGTGTTATGTGGATGTTATGGTAAATTGCTTTCTCTCCGTTTAAATCCCCTTGACTTGAAAAGATGCATGCATAATGAGTTTATTTCTTGGGGAAATTCATTATATCATTTTCTGGGTTTCCACTAAATCCAAGTAATGTAAAAATTGTAGAGAAGGATATGGAGGAGGTATAAGGTTTGTGTCAGCATGCAACAATGTTGCAACAATGTCACATCCTTCCAGTCACATTTAGTTTTGTGTTGTGGGTGTGATATTTCACCATACCTACACAGAAATTTCAGTAAATAGCATTAGAAGTGTGTTAGTTGCTCAGTTGACTCTGCAACCCCATGAACTGTAGCCCTCCAGGCCCCTCTGCCCATGGAGTTCTCCAGGCAAGAATAATGGATTGGATAGCCATTCCCTTCTCCAGGGGATCTTCCTGACCCAGGGACTGAATGCAGATCTCCTACATTGCAGGCAGACTCTTCACCATCTGAACCACTAGAGAAGCCCCCAAATAGCATTAAGCCACATACCAAATTAAGAACAGCTTTTCAATTTATTTTCTTCTGGAATCCTAGAATACTCATGCTGCCCTCATTGGTGTGAGTTTTTAAATGTATACCTCTTTAGAGACCAGCTTTAATAACAGAGCTAATGGGCTTTCCTGATGACTCAGATGGTAAAGAATCTGCTTGCGAAGCAGGAGACCAGGGTTCAGTCCCTGGGTCAGGAAGATCTCCTGGAGAAGGAAATGGCTTACCCACTCCAGTATTCTTGCCTGAAGGATTCCATGGACAAAGAAGCCTGGCAGGCTATATATAGTTCATGGGCTTGCAAAGAGTAAGACAGGACTCAGCAACTAACACTTTCACTTTAATAATAAAAGAGAGATTATGTGCATAATTTGTCCCTATCCTTAACATAATTTTGAATTCTAGGTCTCTAACAAGGGGGCAGCCATTTGTTTAGCAAATTATCAATTTGCAGAAGAGACAGGGATTACAGAGTTAAGATACCTTATAACTACATCCTGGAAAGTTAATAAGAAAAAATTCAACCTTAGAAATTTCTCCCTTTCTCTCTCAATTTAACTTTATCATTCATTGGTTAAGAAATTGTTAATTAAGAAAAAATGATCCAACAATTGGAAATATCTTATTTTCTTTTTCCTGTATACTATTATTTCTATTTTTTATATTAATAATAAAAACTGCTATATTACATTGCTACTTTGATTCAGGGAAGATTATATGTTGAGTTTAGTTTCATGAATGATTTTCAGTTAGTAAACATTCATGATCATCTAGTTGTAATTATATACAAATTTCTTTTTCACTATTACAGAAAGTTCTCTTTAGGAATCCATTGTTTATATAGCATCTAAAAGACTGTTTTAAGAATTGTTGTGTTTTCTTTTTTACTTGTAGAAGGGGCAGAAATTTCATTAACTTATTCTTGAATGATTGGGACTAGCATAGGGCAACTGCTATCCTTTGCCAGTAATGCCTTTTCTATAACCTAGACAAGTACAGAGGAAGAACTATATCTTGTTTCCCTAGGAAAGCAGATGCAGAAAGAAGGAAGTGATATGGAGAAAAGACTTTCAGTTACCTTCCATATAATATTTTATCTAAGAACATGCAACACTCTGTTGCAGGGAAAATTGGACCAGTGGTAGTTGCTTTGGAAATAACTATCCTTACATTTTCTAGTACTTTATAAAAATGTTTTCACATGTCATTTTTTATCTGATTCCCACTATAAACCTACATTATATTAGCCACAGTTTACAAATGAGAAAAAAGTTCAAAGAAGTGAAGTAACTAGGCCAAGGTTACTCAAATGGTAAGTAGCAGAGTACTAGATTAGATACCATTACTGTGAGAGACAAATGTAATCTCAATCTCATTAAGATTAGTTTTTATTATCCACATTTTGCAAATGAGAAAACTAAGGCTTAGGAACAAAGAGCCCTCTATTCTTATTAAGAGTCACCTTTTCAGAAAGGAGTGAGAAAGTGGGGGGAAATTAGTAAATTGTTACTGTTTATTTTGTAGTTTTTACTTAGTTGTGAACTAGATTTCCAAGACCTTTTAAAGTAAAGCACCCTCAGAAGCAATGTTTGTCAGAAATACTTGTTTTTCCTTTACAATTACCAGGACAGATAAAGCTGAAATAATTGTTGGAAATATGGCCAGGTCATTTTTGTTGTTTTTATATTGTATTTTACACCAAGTAAGTGCAAATGAGAATTTATTTAACCATCATAAAATTATGATTATTTTGAGTGACTTAGCATTAACTCATCTATGAAAAGCATCTAAGGTAACTTGTTATATAATAGGTACAACAACCCAATAAAATGGTGTATTCTTTGCATTTATGTTTCAACAATGATTGCTCAACAAATATGATTAAGGCAAATTTGAAGAGTCTTTATTATATGCAAAACATGATGAGAGGACGTCCCTGGTCGTCCAGTGGCTAAGACCCTGCACTCCCAATGCGGGGGGCCTGAGTTCCATCCTTGGTTAGGGAACTAGATCCCACATGCTGCAACTAAAGATCAAAGATCCCACATGCTGCAACTAAGACAAGGTGCAGTGAAATAAATAAATATTAAAAAATTTTTCCCTCTATATTAAACATGATAAGGGTACAAAGATGAATACAATCTGTTCCCTGCCCTCAAGAAGTTTTTGTTTATGGCAAGAAGGACCTGGAAGTAATTATGTAAAATCAGACTAATTAAGACTAATAAATAAATCACCAAAGAGACTTAAAGATAAGTACTATTAAATGATCAACCAAATAGAGAATTTAGAACTGTATTTTGCTCTTAAGCAGGTGGGGAAGATCATCGAAAACTAAGAACAGCAAACTAAGAACAGAGGCTTATACAACTATCCTTAGATCACACCAGATCAGATGCTATGGAAGGATGTTGTTAAGAGTCGTAATCTTCCCACCAGGACGTAAGCTATTTTGTCATCACCATGTCAACTCTATCCAGAATGATATCTGGAAAAAAAAGTGGGGCTCAATAAACATTTGTTGAATGAATGAATAAGTGAATGAATGGTAATCTCAAACTAGATCATACTCATTTGGGGTAAGCTTTTGTGCTAAAGAAATGATGCCTTCAAATTATGGTGCTGGAGAAGACTCCTGAGAGTCCCTTGGACAGCAAGGAAATCATACCAATCTTAAGGGAAAACAACCCTGAATACTCATTGGAAGGACTGATCCTGAAGCTGAAATTCCAGTATTTTGGTCATCTGATGCAAACAGCTGACTCATTGGAAAAGTCCCTGATGCTGGGGAGGATTGATGGCAGAAGAAGAGGGCATCAGAGGATGAGATGGCTGGATGACATCACTGATGCAATGGACATGAACTTGGGCAAACTTCGGGAGGTGGTGAAGGACAGGAAGGCCTGGTGTGCTGCAGTCCATGGGATCACAAAGTGTCTGACGTGACTGGGCAACTGAACAACACCACCAACTACATGACTTTTAGAGAGTGAGGGCTTTATTCAGCATATCAGAAAGAAACACTGACGATAGTTAAAGAGAAGAGTAATATAATTCACATTTTATTAGTAAGCTAACTGGTAACAGTGTGATGGATATATTGAATGAACTATAGATTGGCAGCAAGCTGAGTCATAAGGCAGCTGTTGTAATAGAAAAATGATTCGAAATCATTGGGTGGTGTAGCAGCAATAGAAGAGAAAGAAAGAATGCATGTGTGATATTTGAATGTAAGAGCAAGAGGATTTAGAAACTGAAAACTCTTTAGCATAATACAAGTCATGGAAGCCCGATTCAAACTAGCTTAAGGAAAAGTAAAATGTATTGCGACAAAGAACTAGAAAGTCTAGATTGGGCACAACTTTAGTATTAGATTCAAGGCTATGTATCTCCACCTATTCACCCTAATTCTGCTTATACATTGAGTGTATTCTGCTAAATAGGCTCTCTTCACATGACAGATTTATATACTTCCAGCTTAGCAACTTAAAGAACAATGCCTTTTCTTTCTTGGTATCCATCTATTACAAATATATTCTACATATTTGTTCTGTATGGATCACACAACCACTCCTGTGAAGAGAGGAGGCAGGATACTATGATTGGCATGGAATGTAAGAAATGCATTTTCTGGAAGAAATTGTCATATAGGGTAGACAAAAGCAATAGATACTCAATACAGTGAAAATAAGAAAAATTTGAAGTTCTCAATCAATCTTCCTTCTTGGGTGACTGGATAATAGATATCAGGAATGAAGGAGAGAAATCTAGTTTTTAAATCAGTGAGAGATGCATGATTTGGGTCGTACTATGTTTAAGTTGGTTGTGTAGCATCTATTAATATATGGAGATGATGAATAGTGGGCAAACACAGAGTTAGATCAGTTCAGGAGTCATGAATCAGTGTACAGATGAAAGTCAAAGCTGCAGCTCTGAAATCACATAGAAGATAGAAAGGTTGGGGGAAAAAAGCAATAGGAACAGACAATTACAGAACAGAGTAGAGAGAAGAATGCTAAAAGAATCCTGATGTAAGAGCCTGTAGTGGTCAGACAAGCTGAAACAGAACCAGCAAATGTACTTATACAAGTCAAGAAAGAAAGTGGACTATCACTTTGATTGACTGCATACTGGAAATTGACTCTATTTAAAATAAGCAAAACAGAAATTTATTGAAAGAATATACAGTTGCTTATAGGAAGAAGAAGAAAGCTGAAAAACCAGACTTGCCATGCTCAAGAACCAGGCAACCCCACAGAGTCCAAATAGTAGTTGTTGCTTGGACATTTTCCCCTGAAATAGCTAATGGAACAACAACAAAAAAATACGCTATTTTCAGTCTTGTTCCTTTCCCATAATTCAGTTTCTAAGAGAATTCAGTTGCCACCTTGGGTTAAATTTCTGCTTCTTCTGCAGAACAAGGCAACTGATTTGCAGTCCCATGAGACTCATTAGTGGAGAAGCAGAAGTTTCTCAGAAACAAAACAAGATGGAATAGAAAGTGAGCACTCAGTAAGACAGCAATATCCACTGCAGAGGATTTATTAAATAGTGTTAGTAAAGACAAATGTTTCTCTTCAGTGAGGTGTAATGAACTACCATTTCCCGCCTCCAAAAATATGTGCTGGATTCTGTTTTTAAAAAAAATCATAGACTTTCTTCATTTAAATATACCAGAAATATTTTGTTACCTGATATGGCAGGCAGAATAATGCCCTTCCAAAAGATGTCCATGTCTTAATTTCCAGAATCTGAATATGTTACTTGGAATGGCAAAGGGAAATTAAGGTTGCAGAAGGAATTGAAGTTGATAATTAGCTGGAAAAAAATTCTTACCACTAAAACTCATTATTCTGGACTATCCTTGTGGGCCCAATGTGGATACAGAGGTAAAAAAGTGGAAGAGGGAAGAAGATGTCAACCAAAAGTCAAGAAATGTGGGCAGCCAATAGAGTTGGTAAGAGCAAGATTCTCTCCTAGGAGGACTTCCCTGGTGGTCCAGTGGCTAAGACTCTCCGTTCCCAGTGCAGGGGGCCAGAGTTCGACCTCTGGTCAGAGAACTAGATCCTGCAGACCTTAACTAAAGATCCTGTATGCCTCAACTAACGATACCCTGTGCTACAACTAAGACCTAGTGCAGTCAATTAAAAAAAAAAAGATTCTCTCCCAGAGTCTCCAGAAAGGAACCCAGTCTTCCTGAGACCTTGAGCCCAGTGAGATCAGAGTCAGATTTCTGACCTCTTGAATAATTTTGTGTTGTTTTATATCACCAATTTTATGGTAATTTGTTACAGCAGCAATAAAAAATTAATACACCTGGCACCATTTTAAAACAGAGGGAGCTAGGTTAAAAAATTTGCTAAATTATCCAGACTGAAACCCAGGCTGTAGATTCTAGCTAGTGTTCATTGCACTTTGCCCAAGAGTATTAGAAATTCTTGCCGCTGAAACTCATTATTTAGAAACACTGGTTTCCTGGAAACAGGATAAAGAAGGAAAAGGAAGTTTAATTTCCTCCTAAATGATCCTGTTAAATGACTATTGAGTGTCTTATTAAAGAGAAGGAAGTTTAAGTAAAACTTAGTTTTTCTGATCTGGAAGTTTAAGGGGTATTTAAATAACATCTATGGAATGTGACAGAACCATGGTTGAAAATTAAGGTGATTTTTATTTATTCATTTATTACTTTAAATCTGGCAATCACTCTTCTCAATATTTCTTTCCAAATGTTTTAGCTTATACTATGTAGAAGTTAACTCACTGGAAAAGACCTTAATGCTGGGAAAAATTGAGGGCAAGAGGAGAAGGGGGCGACAGAGGATGTGATGGTTGGTTGTCATCACTGACTCAATAGACATGAGTTTGAGCAAACTCCAGGAGATAGTGAAGGACGGGGAAGCCTGGTGCTGCAGTCCATGGGGTTCCATGGGATTGCAAACAGTCAGACATGACTTAATGACTCAACAACAACAACAATGTACTACTTATTTCTCTGAGAAATGTTGACTCTTGTTAAATAAAAGGTGCTATTTGCTTTTTAAGAATAATTGTGCAAGTTTAGGAATGGCTAGAGAAAGTGAGCTGCTCAGTCTAATGAAGAGAAAATTCAAAAGTCCAGAGTAATCCAAGAGGAAAGGAGTGAAGAGGAGAAATAAGAAAGGAAGAATTAGCAAGATGTCAGAAGATGAGTTTTTATACGCAGTGATGCAGACAATGGCAGCTAAAAGGTCTAAATGTGACTCTAAGTTGTTTCCTATTTAACACGTAAGGTAGCCCCCAAATCTTCAACTAGATTTCTGCTACATGAAACAGCTTTGTATTGGTGGTTGCTCTTGACCTTGGAGGGAGAGCAGTGAGCATTCCTGTAGAGAGATCTTTGTTCCCCGCCCAGGGACTGAACCTGGGTAATCTAGATGAAAACCAGGTATCCTAGCTGCTAGACCAGGCACTAGCAGCAAGGTGGCCCTGTCCCTTTCCCTCATTTGAAAGCAAGAATGTTTCAAGGAGGCAAAAATTGTAAAAACAGGTGTAAAATTTATAGTTAGAGACACAGTCTAACATGTATGGGAGAGCACACAGAAAGACAGTTTATTTAAGAGAGAAGCTAGGCAGAAATACACAACCAGAGAGAAAGTGTGTGGGCATCCCCCTTAATAAGGAGTAGCCTCTTAAGTCAGAAGTTAGGCAGAGACACACACCCAGAAATGAGTGCGGGTGTCCTGAGTGAGGAAGAGCACAGTAAAGAGGTGATCCTTCTGGGTCTTTGTTTACTTTTGGCCCATTATCTTGTTTCTTTCTTCACATCTGACTGGTCTTTGGATCCTCCCCAAAATGCATGCACAGCTTTTTTCTAAGATGGATCCCACTGCAGAGACCTGTGGGTGCATGTCCACACTTCTTACTGGGTGGGGCCCCCTTCCTTTTTGACCCACAAGAAGACTTCCTGTTCATGTGCAGACAGAGAAGTCTTCCTTGACCTCAGGAGTGGGCACCTTATCTCTTTAGTAGAACTCAGCTTTTCCCACTAGCTTTGTCCTTGGAGTGTCTGAGTGAGAACAAAGCTTGCATTTTACTCCGCTTGACAAAAACCAGGTGTCTAGCCCAGGGGCCCATCTATCTCTTACCTCACTCTGAAGGAAATGATGACAGACAATCTTGCCTTTGACTTAAAAGTATGGTGGAAAAGTGAATAGCCATTAGTTATTTCAGAGCAAGGAACAAAAATTCCTCAGAGACAGGAAATCAAAGTCAGAGTGGTCCATGAAAACATAAGCCCAGGAGAAGTGTGTACAAAATCATAAGGAGGGCTTTGGATACTAAAATCTACATAACAGGGATTTAAATCAATATTTTATAGAGAATTAAATAGCTTAACAACCATCACCACTACCATCACTACCACCACCAACAATTATAAACATAACTAAAATGCATAGAATATTCTTTGTGTACCAGGCTCTGCACTAAACCCTGAAAATATATTACTTCATGTAATTCACTAAGAATTCTGCCACAAGAGGGAGCAGGTGTAATCACAGAAGGTCTGCTAAAGCCTTAAAATCTCTAGTAGGACTGATGGAAGGTAATGTTCACCCAAAAGCAGTTAGTCAAGACTGGAAGAGGGAACTGCTACTCAAAAGCAAAGATAGCAACACAAAACTTTAAGGAACAGGAAAAATCAAGGACACATAACCACAAAGGGATCACAATAGTCTTTCAGTAACTGAACTCAGAGACATGTAGATCTGTGGTTTACCCAATGACAAATACAAAATAGCTTGAAGGAAACTCAATGAGCTACAAGAAAACACAGAAAGACAATTCGACAAAATCACCGAAACAACATATCAACAAAATGAGAAAATTAACAAAGAGATGCTAAGTTACACACACATACACAAAGAACTAAACAGAAATTCTGGAGCTGAGAAATTCAGTGAATGAACTAAATTCTTTATGCATTTGTCTACTGAAAGACACTTAGACTGCTTCCCTATCTTGGCTATTATAAACAGTGCTACTAAGAACACTGGGGTACATATATCTTTTTGAATTTTAGTGTTTTCATTTTTTTTCAGATTTATACCCGGGAGTGAAATTGCTGGATCATATAGTAGTTTTATTTTTAGTTTTTTAAAGAACCTCCAAACTGTTAACCATAGTTCAATTCAGTTCAGTCCCTCTGTCCTATCCGACTCTTTGCAACCCCATGGACAGCAGCACGACAGGCCTCCCTGTTCATCACCAACTCCCAGAGCTTGCTCAAACTCACGTCAAATTGAGTTGGTGATGTGATCCAACCATCTCATCCTCTGTCATCCCTTTCTCCTCCTGCCTTCAATCTTTCCCAGCATCAGGGTTTTTTCAAATGAGTCAGTTCTTCCCATCAGGTGGCCAAAGAATTAAAGTTTCAGCTTCAGCATCAGTCCTTCCAATGAATATTCAGGACTGATCTCCTTTAGGATGGACTGGTTGGATCTACTTGTAGTCCAAGGGACTCTCAGTCTTCTCCAACACCACAGTTCAAAAGCATCAATTCTTCAGTGCTCAGCCTTCTTTATAGTCCAACTCTCACATCCACACATGACTACTGGAAAAACCATAGCCTTGACTAGACTGACCTTTGTCAACAAAGTAATATCTCTGCTTTTTAATATGCTGTCTAGGTTGGTCATAACTTTTCTTCTAAGGAGCAAGCGTCTTTTCATCTCACGGCTGCAATCACCATCTGCAGTGATTTTGGAGCCCAAGAAAATAAAGTCTCTCACTGTTTCTACTGTTTCCCCATCTGTTTGCCATGAAGTGATGGGACCGGATGCCATGATCTTAGTTTTCTGAATGTTGAGGTTTAAGCCAACTTTTTCACTCTCCTCTTTCAATTTCATCAAGGGACTCTTTAGTTCTTCTTTACTTTCTGCCATAGGGTGGTGTCATCTGCATATCTGAGGTTATTGATATTTCTCCCAGCAATCTTGATTCCAGCTTGTGCCTCCTCCAGCCCAGTGTTTCTCATGATGTACCCTGTATATAAATTAAATAAGCAGGGTGACAATATACAGCCTTGATGTATTCCTTTCCCTATTTGGAACCAGACTGTTGTCCCATGTCCAGTTCTAGCTGTTGCTTCTTGACGTGCATACAGTTTTCTCAAGAGGCAGGTCAGGTGGTCTGGTATTCCCATCTCTTTAAGAATTTTCTAGTTTGTTGTGATCCACACAGTCAAAAGCTTTGGCATAGTCAATAAAGCAGAAGTATATGTTACTCTGGAACTCTCTTGCTTTTTCGATGATTCAACAGATGTTGGCAAATTGATCTCTGGTTCCTCTGCCTTTTCTAAATCTAGCTTGAACATCTGGAAGTCCACAGTTCACGTACTGTTGAAGCCTGACTTGGAGAATTTGAGAATTACTTTACTAGCGTGTGAAATGAGTGCAAGTGTGCAGTAGTTTGAGCATTTTTGGCATTGCCATTCTTTGGGATTGGAATGAAAACTGACCTTTTCCAGTGTTGTGGCCACTGCTGAGTTTTCCAAATTTGCTGACATATTGAGTGCAGCACTTTCATAGCATCATCTTTTAGGATTTGAAATAGCTCAACTGGAATTCCATCACCTCCACTAGTTTTGTTCATAGTGATGCTTCCTAAGGCCCACTTGACTTGGCATTCCAGGATGTCTGGCTCTAGGTCAGTGATCATACCGTCATGATTATCTGGGTCATGAAGGTCTTTTTTGTATAGTTCTTCTGTGTTTTTTTGTCACCTCTTCTTAATATCTTCTGCTTCTGTTAGGTCCATACCATTTCTGTCCTTTATTGTGCCCATCTTTGCATGAAATGTTCCCTTGGCATCTCTAATTTTCTTGAAGAGGTCTCTAGTCTTTCCCATTCTATTGTTTTCCTCTATTTCTCTGCACTGATTGCTGAGGAAGGCTTTCTTATCTCTCCTTGCTATTCTTTGGAACTCTGCATTCAAATGGGTATATGTTTCCTTTTCTCCTTTGCCTTTCACTTCCCTTCTTTTCACAGCTATTTGTAAGGCCTCCTCAGACAACCATTTTGCCTTTTTGCATTTCTTTTTTTGGGGATGGTCTTGATTCCTGCCTCCTGTACAATGCCAAGAACCTCTGTCCATAGTTCTTTAGGCACTTTGTCTATCAGATCTAATCCCTTGAATCTATTTGTCACTTTCACTGTATAATCAAAAGGGATTTGATTTAGATCATACCTGAATGGTCTAGTGGTTTTCCCTACTTTCTTCAATTTAAGTCTGAATTTGGCAATAAGGAGTTCATGGTCTGAGCCACAGTTAGTTTCCAGTCTTGTTTTTGTTGACTGTATAGAGCTTCTCCACCTTTGGCTGCAAATAATATAATCAATCTGATTTCAGTGTTGACCATCTGGTGATGTCCATGTGTAGCGTCTTCTCCTGTGCTGTTGGGCGAGGGTGTTTGCTCTGACCAGTGCATTCTCTTGGCAGAACTCCCTTAGCCTTTGCCCTGCTTCATTCTGTACTCCAAGGCCAGAGTTGCCTGTTACTCCAGGTGTTCTTGGCTTCCTACTTTTGCATTCCATTCCCCTATAATGAAGAAGACATCTTTTGTGGGTGTTAGTTCTAGAAGGTCTTGTAGGTCTTCATAGAGTTGTTCACCTTCAGCTTCTTCAGCATTACTGGTTGGGGCATAGACTTGGATTACTGTGGTAATGAATGGTTTGCCTTAGAAATGAACAGAGATCATTCTGTCATCTTCGAGATCGCATCCAAGTACTGCATTTCGGACTCTTGTTGACTATGATGGCTATTCCATTTCTTCTAAGGGATTCTTGCCTACAATAGTAGATATACCGGTCATCTGAGTTAAATTCACCCTTTCCAGTTCATTTTAGTTTGTTGATTCCTAAAATGTCGATGTTCACTCTTGCCATCTCCTGTTTGACCACTTCCAATTTGCCTTGATTCATGGACCTAACATTACAGGTTCCTATGGAATATTGTTCCTTGCAGCATTGGACTTTGCTTCCATCACCAGTCACATACACAACTGGGTGTTGCTTTTGCCTTGGCTCCGGTTCATCGCTCTTTCTAGAGTATGGCTCCACTCTTCTTCAGTAACGTACTGGGCACCTACCGACCTGGGGAGTTCTTCCTTGAGTGTCCTATCTTTTTGCCTCTTCATACTGTTCATAGGGTTCTCAAGGCAAGAATACTGAAGTGACTTGCCATTACCTTCTCCAGTAGATCACGTTTTGTCAGAACTCTCCACCATGACCACTTCATCTTGGGTGGCCCTACAAGGCATGGCTCATAGTTTCATTGAGTTAGACAAGACTGTGGTCCATGTGATCAAATTGGTTGGTTTTCTGTGAGTGTGGTTTTCAGTTTACCATAGTGGCTGCTCCAATTCACCAATTCATATTCCCAGCAACAGTATGTTAGGGTTCCCTTTTCTCCACATCCTCATCAACATTTGTTATTTGTTATCTTTTTGATGATAGTCCTTCTGATGATGTAAGGTGTTATCTCATTGTGATTTTGGCTGGCAGATGCTTAATGATACTGAGCATCTTTTCACGTGCCTGTTAGCCATCTATATATCTTCAGAAAAATGTCTGTTCAGGCCTTTTGTTCATTTTTTAATGAGGTTGTGCAGTTTTTTGTTTGTCTTTGTTTTGGCATTGTATTGTATGAGCTGTTAGCATATTTTGGATATTAACCCCTTATCAATCATATTGTTTGCAAATATTTTCTTCCATTCAGTAGGTTATCTTTTGTTTTGTTGATGGTTTCCTTTGCTGTGCGAAAGCTTTTTAGTTTAATTAGAACTCATATGTTTATTTTTGCTTTTGTTTCCTCTTTCTTAGGAGAGATATCCAAAATTATTGCCATGATTTATGTCAAAGATATTCTGCTTATGTTTTCTTCAAGGAGTTTTATGATATTCTAGTTTTATATTTAGGTCATTAATCTATTTTGAGTTTACTTTTGTATATGGCATTAGAAAATGTCCTACTTTTATTTTTTTACATAGAGCTGTACAGTTTTCCCAGCACCAATTATTGAAGAAACTATCTTTTCCCATTGTGTATGCTTGCCTCCTTTGTTGTAAATTAATTGGTCATAAGTGTGTGAATTTATTTCTGGGCTTTCTACTCTGATCTATTGATCTATGTTTCTATTTTTGTACCAGTACCTTAACACTTACCCCAATACATGCATGCACCCCAATGTTCATAGCAGCATTATTGACAATTGCTGAAATGCAGAATCAACCTAAGTGTTTAGCAACAAATGAATAGATAAAGAAGGTGTGGTATATACATACATAAATATTATTCAGCTACAAAAAAAAATAAAGTTTTGTCATTTGAACAATGTGGATGAACCTGGAGGGTATTATGCTTAGTGAAATAAGTCAAAGAAAGACAAATACTGAATGTTATCACTTATGTGGAATCTAAACACTAAACAAATAAGTGAACATAACAAAACAGAAACAGACTGACTGATTTAGAGAACAAACTAGTGGCTACCTGTGGTGAGAGGGGAATGGTGAGGGGCAAGGTGGAGGTAAGGGGTTGTGGCAAAAACTACTGTATATAAAATTAATAAACTACAGAGATATATGGTACAGCACAGGGAATGTAACCCATAGTTTATAATAACTTTAAATGGAGTATAATCTATTAAAGTATTAAATCACTGTGCTGTACACTAATATAAAACTAATGTAATGTTGTAAATCAATAATACTTCAATTTTAAAACTTTATGAATAAAGAGAAGGGGTGAAAAAATGCTGAAAGGAGTTTTCCAAGCTGAAATGAAAGGAATTCATTAGTAACATGTAACATATGAAAATATGCAACACATTGATAAAGGTAAATATATAGTCAAATTTGGAATACTCTGAGATTGTAATGTGGTATATTAACTCTAGTCTAAGGTTAAAGATAAGAGGATTAAAAACAACTATAGCTACACAATTTGTTAGTGAATACACAATGTAAAATGTGGTTAACTGTGACATCAGAAACAGAAAAGGGGGGATAAAAAGGTAAAACTTTCATATGTGATTGAAGTTAGTTGCTATCAGTATAAAGCTGTTATAAGTATAAGATGTTTTGTGTAAGCTTTATTATAACCAGAGAGCAAAAACCTATAGTAATTCACAAAAGGTAAGAACACAATCAGAGCATACGACTATGGTCAACCATCAATTGACAAAGGAAGGCAGCAAGAAAGGAAAAAAGAAACAAGGAAACTATAAAATAGCCAAAAATAATTAAGATGATGGCCTTAAGAAGTCCTTACCTACCAATAATTACTCTAAATGTAAGTGGATTGAATTCTCCATTTGAAAGGCATAGAGTAGATGGATGGATTTAAAAAAAAAAAAAAAAAACCAAGACCCATGTATATGCTGCCTACAAGAGACTCACTTCAGCTTTATGAACACATATGGGTTCAAAGTGAAGTGATAGGAAAGGGTATACCATGGAAATGGTACCAAAAGAAAGCCAGGGAAGTTATACTTTTATCAGACAAAATAGACTTTAAGCTAAAAACAATAACTAGTGACAAAGAAGGTCATTGTATAATGATAACAGGGTCAATTTATCTAGAAAATAAAACAATTGTAAACATAATGCACCCAACATAAGAACACTTAAATATATTAAGCAAATGCTACTAACAGATTTGAAGGGAGAAACAGACAACAATGCATGAATTGTAAGGGACTTAAGTATCCACTCTAAACAATGGATAGATCAACCAGACAGAAAATTAACCATGAAATGGTGAAATTGAGCCATATGTGAGACTAGATTGTCCTGACAGACAAAATAGAACATTCTATCCAATAGCAGCCAAATGAACATTCTTCTCGGGTACACGTGGAACATTCTCCAGGATAGATCACGTGATCAATCACAGAATACATCTTAAATTTAAAGAGAGTGAATTCATACCAAGTATTTTTCCTGAGCACAATAGCATGAAACAAGAAATCAATAACAAATGGAATAACATTCATTTGCTGATGAATCGATGGGATGATGTGAGAGGATGAATGGAACCAAGGAAGACACATAGATTTTTAGACAGAGTAACTCAAAGAATAAAATTTGAAATGTATTAAATGTAGTAAGGCAAGGAAGAGAAGGGGACCTGATTTAGAGGGCATTGAAAGGAGAGTGGAAATCAAGAGTTTGGTTTTGAACACATTAAATTTAGAAATACTTTGGCCACCTGGTGCAAAGAACTGACTCATTTGAAAAGACCCTGAGGCTGGGAAAGATTGAAGGCGGGAGAGAAGAGGACAACAGAGGATGAGATGGTTGTATGGCATCACTGACTCAATGGACATGAGTTTGAGTAGCCTCCGGGAGTTGGTGATGGACAGGGAAGCCTGGCGTGCTGCAGTCCATGAGGTTGCAAAGAGTCGGACACGACTGAGCAAGTGAACTGAACTGAACTGAACTGAAATTTAGAAATGACCACTAAACACCCAAGTATACGTGTCAAGGAGACAACCAGATACGAAAGTCTGGAGCTCACGTGAAAGGTTAGAACAATTACTGCACCTAATGTACAAGTCTTTCACAGGACTTTATCATTACACTTAAGAACCTGGCAAGAGTTCCATGAAACGCTTGCGTAGAACACACTTAGGGAGACACCTCACTGCATATTGCACCCGAAATTAATGTCTCCCCTTCAAATTCTGTCAACAGACCAAAATTTGCCCTCCACCCCTCTGTTTTTCCTTTCTTCACCATCTGCTATACTCCTTAGGAAATAAAAAGAATGTTTATGTCCTGCTTCCTGATGACTCAAGAGGATGCAAGTACTAGCCCTAACAATGGAGTCATGTCTTTCTTGTTGATCAGTTCTTCCTCAAAGGAGGCTTGGTCAGGACCAGCATGACATGTATCAGGTAGAACAGGGACAAGCAAAAGCAGTTACTACATTTTTTAGAAGAATATAAACCTTCTGAAGACTTACACCAAACCTTGATACATTGATTTATTACCCCCCAGGGTATCTACTAAGATTAAATTCTCATGCCAATACTATTCCCCTGATTCCTCTTTCAATACTTTCATTGTGATTCAGTCATAACTTTACTTTGATAAATACTATTAGAATGTTAGTAGATACTTTATTAAGAAATAATCTAAGAAAATTGGTAACATAGTTAAATACAAACTTTGCTTTACATTCCCAATAAGATTGCTTAAATGATCTTTTCTTATGGTCTAAATCATTGTCTAGAACAAATTCTTATTTATTTACTTTCTATGCTGTGCTCAAGTCATTTCAATCATGTCTGACTCTTTGTGACTCTATGGTTCCTCTGTCCATGGGATTCTCCAGGCAAGAATACTGGAGTGGGTAGCCATGCCCTCCTCTAGGGGATCTTCCCAACCCAAGGATCAAACCTGCCTCTCTTACATCTCCTGCATCACAAGCAAATTCTTTACCCTTGAGCCACCTATTTACTTTAGCTCAGAATTTAAATAGTTTTCTCAAAAACACCTCCTTGTACTTAAGTCACATTATTAAAGTATAGACTGGAAATTTTTAAGCCTATTATGTTATTCCCTTGCTTAATTACCTGAAGTCTTTTTCTCAGTGATTATAAAATTAATTTCAAATTCCATAGCCTCATTTCAGTTGCTCAGAAATACTAGTTTTTGGTGCTCCACAGGGAAGAAGATCCAAGAGTGATGTATTTTAAATGACTCCAGACATAGTTATATAAGGGAGAGATTAGAGAAGAACTTTCAGTGGTGGGAACAGCCTGAATGATAAGAAGACCTAACTGGGGTTGGAGTACAAAACGTGGGGCTAGAATACGGAAGAAAAGTAACTTGTGTGGAATTCAATTCTAGAGGGCCTGATGGCTTTTATGAGGTATTTTAATTGAATTTAACTGATATTTAAAGAGCATTTTATGGCATCTGGAAAGGAGAGTGCATGTAAAACTTCTCCTTTAGGAACATGATTCATACTACAATTTGCAGATTAGATTGGTTCAGAGACAGTACTTTCTTTTTGAAGCTTCCAACTTAGTAAAGTAAAGCAGAAACACTAACATTTATAGTTGATTTAAGGGCATATATCTGTTTTTTTTTTTAATTAGTATTGCATTTCTGATGAAATGAGAAGCCTTACATATAGTTTTATTGAGGGAACACACAGAATATGACAATGAGCAATCAACATGTCTTTTTTGGACTCATGCCTTGGTGTATTTTTAAAATAACATTTTCTTTGAAGCTTAAAAATAAGCATAAAGACTGATTTATTCATCCTTTGGGGAGTGTGTGTGTGTGTGTGTGTGTGATACTAGGTTTTGAGGACAATTGCAAAGGCAGGAAGGTTTTGGCTTTAGTTAATGTAGATACTTGTTAAAGTTAACTAGGACAAAATGCTTTTGAAGTTTTTGTTGCAGTATTATGACAACTACTTTAGGACAACTTGCATCTCCATAATGTTCTCAAAGGCTTTGATAAAATGATAAAAAATAGTTTGTGAATGAAATAAAATTTCTATATTTTTTGGGCTTAACAGGTCAAGAGTTCAATTAAAGACACATTTATAAGGGGGCTTCCCAGGTAGAGCTAGTGGTAAGGAATCTGCCTGCCAATGCAGGAGATGCAAGAGACCCTGGTTTGATCCCTGGTTTGTGAAGAGCCCTTGGAGTGGGAAGTGGTAAGTCACTCCAGTATTCTTGCCTGGAAATTTTCATGGACGGAAGAGCCTGGCAGGCTACAGTCCATGCATGGGGGTCACAAAGAGTCAGACAGGACTGACACACAATATTTACAAGAAAAAGGATTGAGAGTGAAAATTTTGTGATTTCTTGGACTTGTTGGATCTAATTTCTGAATGCTAAGTTCATTTTTTTTTTCAGTTTCTTCAAGAAATGAATTGACAGAATATGTAAGTAATTTATATAGTTTTTTGTTCTCCTAAAAATACCAAAAGTTTCCACTTTTATCTTTTAGATAATAAAAGTGGCTTAAATAATTTGGAAAAATAGAAAAATAACAATTTCTAGAATAAGAGGATTTGGATAAATCTATTTCTCTAGAAATATCAAGGCAAGGAAAAGTGTTAATATACCAACATATCTGGAATATTATAATTCAATTAGAGAAAAACATTCTGCCTTTAGAAAGGGCATTATGTATAATTTTTCCATGCAGTGAAAGTGAAAGTCACTCAGTCATGTCCAACTCTTTGCCACCCCATGGACTATACAGTCCATGGAATTCTCCAGGCCAGAATTAATAACTAAAAAAAATTCTACAAAATAAAGAAAATGAGGTCTGGTTCATGAATTTTTTGTTCATGCATCCTCTTAGGACAGTATTGCTTCCTCTTAGGAAGCAACTATGTTCCTGGGGTAGCAGATGGATGACCATGTGGTAGCACATGGATCATGACCTAAAGAACCTTGATAATATCTGGAAGGCTAGGTAAAGTAGTCTACAAAACAAGTCTTTAAAGGCAAAAAGTCATAGGCTATGTCTAGTTCTGGAAATTTCAGAAGTCATTAGAGTCTGCTAAAATGAGAAAGTGACGGGATAAATGTGCAGATGAGTGGGGCATAGATACGGAGATGAAACTCTAGAGTCAAAGATACAGATTGCTTCCAAGGCCAGTCTTTGTGCTGGATCAGGTGCTCTGCATTTCTATTCCATCAACTATCTAACCCTCATCTCCTTCATCAGTAAAATAGGAGAAATTAGTGCTTATTTTCTGATACTGTTGAAAAGATTAAAATGGGACAAATCATGCAAAGTGTTTAGCATAACATATGATGCAAAGTAAATGCTAAATAAAAATGTTGGTTACCTTTTGCCAGCATGAAGTAAAGTCACTCAGTCGTGTCCGACTCTTTGCAACCCCATGGACTGTAGCCTACCAGGCTTCTCCCATAGGATTTTCCAGGCAAGAGTACTGGAGTGGGTTGCCATTTCCTTCTCCAGAGGATCTTCCCCACCCAGGGATCGAACCCGGGTCTCCCGCATTGTAGGCAGACGCTTTACCGTCTGAGCCACCAGGGAAGTCAGCATAGTTACTATGGTTTCTGTATCAGCCAGGTTCATTCAGAGAAGAAAAGCCACTATGAATTATACAGAATAAGAGATTTATTATATGGATTATATAGGCCTTACACAAATGCAGAAGCTAGCCAGGAAGTTTATGCCAGCCTATGTGGCCTTTGTACCTGGTGTTGGGACTAAACTCAGTGTAGGTTAGCTGGACCGGCAGTTGAAGAGAATTGTATGAGAATGGTGTGAGGGCGTAGGGGAGAGGAGAATAAGGACAAACTACATCTTGGAAAGATAAATGGAATCCATGATAATAAATTGGATTCCATGAGGATACCTGGAACCTCAATGTTGTAAGGCACCTACTGGAAAAGCTGGTGTTCTTTATGGTGGGGTTTCAGACATACCTGGCCCCAGACGGTGAGAAGAGCTCTGGGGACAGCTGGAGAAGCTGTAAGCTCCAGAAGCATCCCGCACCAACAAGGTTAACTAGAAGATCAGCAACAATGAGTGTGAGCTTCCGTACTTCCCAACACCCTACACCAAACTTTAGAACACAAAAGTGGCAGCTTAAAATTTTTTCTGTCATAAAATTTTGAGCAAATTGCTTTTGTGATCATTCCTAACCTGGGACTACACAGGAAAGGGGGTTATCGGAAAAAACAGATCCAGCTTGACTAAGTAAACAGTAAAAACACCACAGGTAACCTCCTGTCTCTTCCCCAGGGGATTGTCCTGACCCAGGGATCAAACCCAAGTCCCCCACATTGCAGCAGATTCTTTATCATCTGAGCCACCAGGGAAACCTGGTATTTTGTACACACTTCTTTAAGACTATAGTTAAACTCTAGAAGACAGGAAAATCAAACACCAATCAAGCATGATGCAAATATCTCCTATTATGCAAACCATTTTTACAAAGAAGATGAAAATTCCCCTTATGTATTTTAATAGATCTTGTGTATTTCTCTTCTAGCTGAATCACACACTTCTGTTAGCATATAACTTAAATTCTAAGATATCAGACTGTTATTAAAATATCCTATGTTAGATAAAAGAGTTCCAATGTATGTATGTACCACGACTTCTTTATCCATTCATCTGTTGATGGAACAACTTTGAGGAGATACTCCATGTCCAGGGGCAAAGGAGAAGCACCAACAAGACAGTAGGAGGAGCAAAACTGTGTTTAGAATCAAACCCCAAACCTGCCAGAGACATTGAAAGAAGGAAATTAAGAGGGCTCAAACAAACCTTGTGCACATCAGGACGCAGAGACCCCACAGAGACTGAGCCAGAACTGTGTTTGAGGGTCTCCTGTGAATGTATGGGTCAGCAGTGGACTGCTGCAGGGACAGGGACGCTGGGTACAGCGGACCTGGGTATGGCATAAGCCCTCTTGGGGGAGGTCTCCATTAACCACACCACAGAGCTGCCAGAACTTACACAGGACTGGGAAACAGACTCTTGGAGGGCACAAACAGAACCTTGTGTGCACCAGGACCCAGGAGAAAAGAGCAGCAATCCCAACAAGAGACTGACCCAGACTTGCCCGTGCATGTACAGGAGTCTGCAGCAGAGGCGTGGGTCAACGGTGGCCTGCTACAGGGTTGGGGGCACTGAGTGCAGCAGTGTGTGCAAGGGACTTTCTGAAAGAGGTCACCATTATCTTCATTACCTCCACCATAGTTTGGCCTCAGGTCAAATAATGGGCAGGGAACAAAACCCCGCGCATCAACAGAAAACTGGATTAAAGTTTTAACTGAGCACACCCCACCCATCAGAACAAGACCCAGTTTCCCCTTCAGTCAGTCTTTCCCATCAAGAAGCTTCCATAAGCCTCTTATCCTTCTCCATCAGAGAGCAGACAGAATGAAAACCACAATCACAGAAAACTAACCACTCTGATAACATGGGCCATAGCCTTGTCTAACTCAATGAAACTATGAGCCATGCCCTATAGGGTCACCCAAGACAAAGTGGTCACGGTGGAGAGTTCTGACAAAATGTGGTCCACTGGAGAAGGGGATGGCAAGTCACTTCAGTATTCATGCCTTGAGAACACCATGAAGAGTATGAAAAGGCAAAAAGATAGGACATTCAAAGATGAACTCCCCAGGTCTGTAGGTGCCCAATATATTACTGGAGATCAGTGAAGAAATAACTCCAGAAAGAATGAAGATATGGAGCCAAAGCAAAACAACACCCAGATGTGGATGTGACTGGTGATAGAAGCTAAGTTCAAAGCTGTAAAGAGCAATATTGCATAGGAACCTGGAATGTTAGGTCCATGAATCTAGGCAAATTGGAAGTGGTCAAACAGGAGATGGCAAGAGTGAACATTGATATTTTAGGAATCAGCAAACTAAAATGGACTGGAAAGGGTGAATTTAACTCAGATGACCATTATATGTTCTACTGTGGGCAAGCATCCCTTAGAAGAAATGGAATAGCCATCGTAGTCACCAAGGGTCTGAAATGCAGTACTTGGATGAATCTCAAAACGACAGAATGATCTGTTTGTTTCCAAGGCAAATCATTCAATATCACAGTAATCCAAGTCTACGCCCTGACCAGTAATACTGAAGAAGCTGAAGTTGAATGGTTCTATGAAGACCTACAAGACCTTCTAGAACTAACATCCACAAAAGATGTATTTTTCACTATAGGGGAATGGAATGCAAAAGTAGGAAGTCAAGAAATACCTGGAATAACAGGCAAATTTGGCCTTGGAGTACAGAATGAAGCAAGGCAAAGGCTAATGAAGTTTTGCTAAGAGTATACACTGGTCATAGCAAACCCTCTCCCACAACACAGGAGAAGACGCTACACATGGACATCACCAGATGGTCAATACTGAAATCAGATTTATTATATTATTTGCAGCCAAAGATGGAGAAGCTCTATACAGTCAGCAAAAACAAGATTGGGAGCTGACTGTAGCTCAAACCATGAACTCCTTATTGCCAAATTCAGACTTAAATTGAAGAAAGTAGGGATAGCCACTAGACCATACAGGTATAACCTAAATCAAATCCCTTATAATTATACAGTGGAAGTGACAAATAGATTCAAGGGATTAGATCTGATAGACAGAGTGCCTGGTGAACTATGGACAGATGTTCCTGGCATTGTATGGGAGGCAAGGATCAAGACCATCCCCAAGAAAAGAAATGCAAAAAGGCAAAATGGTTGTCTGAGGAGGCCTTACAAATAGCTGTGAAAAGAAGAGAAACAAAAAGCAAAGGAGAAAAGGAAAGATATTCCCATTTGAATGCAGAGTTCCAAAGAATAGCAAGGAGAGATAAGAAAGCCTTCCTCAGTGATCAGTGCAGAGAAATAGAGGAAAACAATAGAATGGAAAAACTAGAGTTCTCTTCAAGAAAATTAAAGGTATCAGGGGAACATTTCATGCAAAGATGGGCACAATAAAGGACAGAAATGGTATGGACCTAACAGAAGCAGACGATATTAAGAAGAGGTGGCAAGAATATACAGAAGAACTATACATAAAAGAACTTCATGACCCAGATAATCACGATGACATGATCACTGACCTAGAGCCAGACATCCTGGAATGTGAAGTCAAGTGGGCCTTAGGAAGCATCACAACAAAGCTAGTGGAGGTGATGGAATTCCAGTTGAGCTATTTCAAATCCTAGAAGATGATGCTGTGAAAGTGCTGCACTCAGTATGCCAGCAAATTTGGAAGACTCAGCAGTGGCCACAACACTGGAAAAGGTCAGTCTTCATTCCAATCCCAAAGAAAGGCAATGCCAAAAAATGCTGAGACTACTGCACAATTGCAGTCATCTCACACACCAGCAAAGTAATGCTCAAAATTCTCCAAGCCAGGCTCAACGGTATGTGAACCATGGACTTTCAGATGTGCAAGCTGGATTTAGAAAAGGCAGAGGAACCAGAGATCAAATTGCCAACATCTGTTGAATCATCGAAAAAGCAAGAGAGTTCCAGAAAAACATCTGTTTTATTGACTATGCCAATTCCTTTAACTCTGTCGATCACAACAAACTTGAAAATTCTGAAAGAGATGGGAATACCAGACCACCTTACCTGTCTCCTGAGAAATATGTATGCAGGTCAAGAAGCAACAGTTAGAACTGGACATGGATCAACAGACTGTTTCCAACCAGAGAAAGGAGTATGTCAATGCCGCATATTGTCAACCTGCTTATTTAACTTATATGCAGAGTACATCATGTGAAAAAATGGGGTGGATGAAGCACAAACTGGAACCAAGACTGCAGGGAGAAATATCAATAACCTCAGATATGCAGATGACACCACCCTTATGGCAGAAAGTGAAGAACTAAAGAGCCTCTTGATGAACTTGAAAGAGGAGAGTGAAAAAGCTGGCTTAAAAGTCAATATTCAGAAAACTAAGATCATGGCATCTGGTCCTATCACTTCATGGGAAATAGATGGGGAAACAGTGGAAACAGTGACAGATTTTGTTTTGGGGGGCTCCAAAATCACTGCAGATGGTGACTGCAGCCATGAAATTGAAAGATGCTTGCTCATTGGAAGAAAAGTTATGACCAACCTAGACAGCATATTAAAAAGCAGAGACATTACTTTGCCAACAAAGGTCCATCTAGTTAAATTATGGTTTTTCCAGTGGTCATGTATGTATGTGAGAACTGGAGTATAAAGAATGCTGAGCCCTGTAGATTTGATGCTTTTGAATTGTGGTGTTTGTGAAGACTCTTGAGAGTCCCTTTGACTGCAAGGAGATCCTATCAGTCCATCCTAAAGGAAATCAGTCCTGAATATTCATTGGAAGGACTGATGTTGAAGCTGAAACTCCAATACTTTGGCCACCTGATGTAAAGAACTGACTGATTTGAAAAGACCCTGATGCTGGGAAAGATTGAAGATGGGAGGAGAAGGGGATGACAGAGGATGAGATGGTTGGAAGGCATCACTGACTCAATGGAAATGAGATTGAGTATGCTCCATGAGTTAGTGATGAACAGGGAAGCCTGGCATGCTGCAGTCCATGGGGTCCCAAAGAGTCAGACATGACTGAGCAACTAACCCGAACTGAACTGAACTGTCAGTGGACATCTAGGTTACGTCCGTGTTCTAGCCATTGTAAATAGTGCTGCAATGAACAATAGGATACCTGGTTCTTTTTAAGTTTTGGTTTCCTCCGGGTCTTCCCTTGAGGATCAGCTGGTAAAGAATCTGCCTGCAATGCAGGAGACCTGGGTTCGATCCCTGGGTTGGGAAGATCCCTTGGAGAAGGGAAAGGCTACCCACTCCAGTATTCTGACTTGGAGAATTCCATAGGCTATAGAGTTCATGGGGTTGCAAAGAGTCAGACATGACCGAGCAACTTTCATTCACTCACTCCTCCAGGTATATGGCTAGGATTGGGACTGCTGCATCATACAGTGGTTTTATTTTAGGTTTTTAAGGAACCTCCATACCTTGTTCCATAGTGGCTGTGTCAGTTTATATTCCCACCAACAGTGCAAGAACGTTCCTTTTTCTCCACATCTTCTCCAGCATTTATTGTTTGTAGACTTTTTCATGATGTCCATTTTGACCAGTGCGAGGTGACATCTCATTATAATTTTGATTTGCATTTCTCTGATAATGCGTAATGTTGACCATCTTTTCATTTGTTTGTTGGCCATCTGTATGTCTTCTCTGAAGAAATGTCTGTCTAGGTCTTCTTCTCCCCTTTTTATTGGGTTGTTTGTTTTTCTGGTATTGACCTATATGAGCTGATTCTATATTTTGGGAAATTAATCCTTTGTCAGTTGCTTCATTTGGCATTATTTTCTCCCATTCTGAGGGTTGTATTTTCACCTTGCTTATAGTTTCTTTTGCTGAGCAAAAGCTTTTAAGTTGAATCAGATCCCACTCGTTTACTTTTGTTTTTATTTCCATTACTCTAGACGGTGGGTCATAGAGGATCTTTTTTTGATTTATGTCATCAAGTGTTCTGCCTATGTTTTCCTCTGAGTTTCATAGTTTCTGGTCTTACATCTAGGTCTTTAATCCATTTTGAGTTTATCTTTGTGTATGGTGTTAGGAAGTATTCTAATTTCATTCTTTTACATGTAGCTGTCCAGTTTTCCCAGCACCATTTATTGAAGAGGCTGTCTTTGCCCCATTGTATATTCTTGCCTCGTTTGTCAAAAATAAGTTACCCAAAGGTGCATGGGTTTATTTCTGGGCTTTCTATCTTGTTCCATTGGTCTATATTTCTGTTTTTGTGCCAGTAGCATACTGTCTTGATGACTGTAGCTTTGTAGTGTAATCTGAAGCCAGGAAGGTTGATTCCTCCAACTCCATTGTTCTTTCTGTAGAATACTTTGGCTATTCGGGGTCTTTTGTGTTTCCATATGAATTGTGAAATTTTTTGTCATAGTTCCGTGAAAGATGCCATTGGTAATTTGATAGGGGTCACATTGAATCTGTAGTTTGAGTTTGATAATATAGTCATTTTCACAATATTGATTCTTCCTACCCAGGAACATGGAATATCTGTCCATCTGTTTATGTCAGTCTTTGATTTCTTTCATCAGTCATGATTTTCTGTGTACAGTTCTTTTGTCTCCTTAGGTAAGTTTATTCTTGGATATTTAATTCTTTTTGTTGCAATGGTGAATGGGATTGATTCTTTAATTTCTCTTTCTCATTTTTCATTATTAGTATATAGAAATGCAATTGATTTCCATGTATTGATTTTGTATCATGCAACTTTGCTAAATTCACTGATTAGCTCTAGTAATTTTCTGATACTATATTTAGGGTTTTCCATGTACAGTATCATGTCATCTGCAAACGGTGAGCTTTATTTTTTTTTCTGATCTGGATTCCTTTCATTTCTTTTCTTCTCTGATGGCTGTAGCTAGGACTTCCAGAACTATGTTGAATAATAGTGGTGAAAATGGACACCCTTGTTTTGTTCCTAATCTTACGGGGAATGCTTTCAGTTTTTCACTACTGAGAATAATGTTTGCTCTAGGCTTATCATATATGGCCTTTACTATGTTGAGGTAGGTTCCTTCTACGCCCATTTTTTGAAGAGTTTTAATCACAAATGGGTGCTGAAAGGCTTTTTCTGCATCTACTGAGATATCATGTGGTTTTTTATCTTCCAGTTTGTTAATATGATGTATCACATTGATTGATTTGTATATACTGAAGAATCCTTGCATTCCTGGAATAAACCCAACTTGATCATGCTGTGTGAGCTTTTTGAGAAGTTGCTGAATTTTGTTTGCTAAAATTTTGTTGATGATTTTTGCATCTATGTTCATCAGTGATATTGGCCTGTAGTTTTCATTTTTTGTGTGGCTTTTGTCTGGTTTTGGTATCAGGGTGATGGTGGCCTCGTAGAATGAGTTTGGAAGTGTTCCTTCCTCTGCAATTTTTTGAAAGAGTTTTAGAAGGATAGGCATTAGCTCTTCTCTAAATGTTTGACAGAAATCTCCTGTGAAGCCATCTGGTCATGTGCTTCTGTTTTTTGGGAGATTTTTTAAATCACAGCTTCAATTTCAGTGCTTGTAATTGGACTGTTCATAATTTCAATTTCTTTCTGGTTCAGTCTTGAAAGAATGAACTTTTCTAAGAATCTGTCCATTTCTTCCAGGTTATCCATTTTATTGCCATGTATTTGTTCATAGTAGTCTCTTATCATCCTTTGTATTTCTGCATTGTCTGTTGGAACCTCTCCTTTTTCATTTCTAATTTTATTGATTTGATTCTTCTCTCTCTCTTTTTTTTTTTGATGAGTCTGTTTAAAAGCTTGTCAATTTTGTTTATATTCTCAAAGAACCAGCTTTTAGTTTTATTAATTTTTACTATTGTTTCTTTCATTTATTACAGCTTGGATCTTTATGATTTCTTTCTTTCTACTAAATTTTTTTTCTTGTTACTCTTTTTCCGGTTGTTTTAGGTGTAAAGTTAGGTTGTCTATTTGATATTTTTCTTGTTTCTTGAGGTAGGATTGTATTGCTATAAAATTCCCTCTTAGAACTGCTTTTGTTGCATCCCATAGATTTTTGTGTTTTCATTATCATTTGTTTCTAGAAATTTTTTATTTCCCTTTGATTTCTTCAGTAACCTGTTGGTTATTTAGAAATGTGTTGTTTAATTTCCATGTGTTTGTGTTTCTTACAGTTTTTTTCTTGCAATTGATATCTAGCCTCATAGCATTGTGGTCAAAGAAGATGCTTGATACAATTTCAATTTTTTAAAATTTACTGAGGTTTGATTTGTGACCCAAGATGTGGTCTATCCTGGAGAATGTTCCATGTGCACTTGATGGAATGTCCTGAAGATATCAATGAGATTCATCTCATTTAATATACCATTTAAGACTTGTGTTTCCTTATTAATTTTATGTTTTGATGATCTGTCCATTGGTGTGATGAGGTGTTAAAATCTCCTACTATGATTGTGTTATTGTCAATTTCTCCTTTTATGTCTGTTAGTATTTGTTTTATGTATTGAGTTGTTCCTGTATTGGGTGCATAGATATTTACAATTGTTCTATCTTCCTCTTGGATTGATCCCTTGATCATTATGTAGTGTTCTACCTTGTCTCTTATAATATTTATTTTAAGGTCTATTTTGTCTGATATGAGGATTGCTACTCCAGCTTTCTTTTGCTTCCCATTTGCATGGAATATATTTTTCTATCCTCTCACTTTCAGTCTGTATGTATCCTTAGGTCTGAAGTGGGTTTCTTGTAGATAGCATATACACGGGTCTTGTTTTTGTATACATTCACCCAGTCTGTGTCTTTTGGTTGGAACATTTAATCCATTTACATTTAAAGTAATTATTGAGATATATGTTTGTATTGCCATTTTCTTAATTGCTTGGGGTTGATTTTGTAGATCTTTTTTTCTTCTCTTTTATTTCTTGACTATACAAGTCCCTTTAACATTTGTTATAAAGCTGGTTTGGTGGCACTGAATTCTCTTAAATTTTGCTTGTCTGAAAACTTTTTGTTTCTCCATCAATTTTGAGTGAGATCCTTGCTGGGTACAGTAATCTTGGTTGTAGATTTTTCCCTTTCAGTACTTTAAATATATCCTGCCATTCCCTTCTGGCCTACAGAGTTTCAGCTGAAAGATCAGCTGTTAAGCATATGGAGTTTCCCTTGTATGTTACTTGTTGCTTCTCCTTTGCTGCTCTTAATATTCTTTCTTTGGGTTTAGTCTTTGTTATTTTGATTAGTATGTGTCTTGGTGTGTTTCTCCTGGGGTTTATCCTGTATGGGACTCCTTGTGCCTCTTGGAGTTGATTGACTATTTCCTTTCCCATGTTGGGGACATTTTCAACTATAATCTCTTCAAAAATTTTCTCATACCCTTTCTTTTTCTCTTCTTCTTCTGAGACCCCTATAATTTGAATATTGGTGCATTTGATATTATCTGAGAGGTCTCTGAGACTATCTTCAGTCCTTTTCACTCTTTTTACTTTTTTCTGCTCTTCAGGAGCTATTTCCACCATTTTATCTTCCAGCTCACTGATTCATTCTTCTTCAGGTATTCTGCTACTGATTCCTTCTAGAGTATTTTTAATTTCAGTAATTGTGTTGTTTGTCTCTGTATGTTTATTCTTTAACTCCTTTATGTCTTTGTTAACTGATTCTTGCATTTTCTCCATTTTGTTTTCAAGGTTTTTTTTATTATCTTTACTATCATTATTTTGAATTCTTTTAAACGTAGTTTGCCTATTTCCTCTTCATTTATTTGGACATCTATGTTTTTAGCTTTTTTCTTCATTTGTGTAGTATTTCTCTCCCTTTTCACTATTTATTTTTAATTTATTGTGTTCGCGATCTCCTTTTCCCAGGCTTCAAGGTTGAATTATTTCTTCCTTGTGGTTTCTGCCCTCCAAATTTTGGTCCTCAGATATGCAGATGACACCACTCTTATGGCAGAAAGCAAAGAGGAACTAAAGAGTCTCTAGATGAGAATGAAAGAGGAGAGTGAAAAAAGCTGGCTTAAAACTCAACATTCAGAAAACTAAGATCATGGCATCTGGTCCCATCATTTCATGGGAAATAGATGGGGAAATTGGAAACAGTGACAGACTTTATATTTTTGGGTTCTAAAATCACTGAAGATGATTGCAGCCATGAAATGAAAAGACGCTTACTCCTTGGAAAGAAAGTTACAACCAACCTAGACAGTGTATTAAAAAGCAGAGACATTACTTTGCCAACAAAGGTCCATCTAGTCAAGGATATGGTTTTTAAAGTAGTCAGGTATGGATGTGGGAGTTGGACCATAAAGAAAGCTGAGCAATGAAGAATTGATGCTTTTGAACTGTGGTGTTGGAGACGACTCTTGAGAGTCCCTTGGACTACAAGGAGATATAACCAGTCCATCCTAAAGGAGATCAGTCCTGGGTGTTCATTGGAAGGACTGATGCTGAAGCTGAAGCTCCAGTACTTTGGCAATCTGATGCAAAGAACTGACTGATTTGAAAAGACCCTGATACTGGGAAAGATTGAAGGCAGGAGGAGAAGGGGACGACAGAGCATGAGATGGTTGGATGGCATCTTGACTCAATGGACATGAGTTTGAGTAAACTTTGGGAGTTGGTGATGGACAGGGAGGCCTGGCATGCTGCAGTCCATGGGGTCACAAAGAGTTGGACGTGACTGAGTGACTGAACTGAACGAACTGAATTTTGGTCCACTGGTTTGTGTAAGCTTTGTATACATTGAGATTTGTGCTGAGTTTTTTGTTTGTTTTTCCTTTGATGGTCACGGCTGAGTGAGGTGGTAATCCTGTCTGCTGATGATTGGGTTTGTGTTTTTGTTTTGTTTGTTGTTTAAATGAGGCATCCTGCACAGAGTGCTACTGGTGGTCAGGTGATGCTGGTCTTGAATTCAAGTGATTTCCTTTGTGTGGGTTCTTACTATTTGATACTCCCTAGGTCCATCTAGTCAAGGCTATGGTTTTTCCAGTGGTCATGTATGGATGTGAGAGTTGGACTATAAAGAAAGCTGAGCACCGAAAAATTGACGCTTTTGAACTGTGGTGTTGGAGAAGACTCTTGAGAGTCCCTTGGACTGCAAGGAGATCCAACCAGTCCATCCTAAAGGAAATCAGTCCTGGGTGTTTATGGGAAGGACTGGTGCTGAAGCTGAAACTGCAGTACTTTGGCCACCTGATGCAAAGAGTTGACTCATTGGAAAAGACCCTGATGCTGGTAGGGATTAGGGGCAGGAGTAGAAGGGGATGACAGAGGATGAGATGGGTGGATGACATCCCCGACTCAATGGACATTAGTTTGAGTAAAGTCCAGGAGTTGGTGATGGACAGGGAGGCCTGGCATGCTGCAATTCATGGGGTTGCAAAGAATCAGATGCTATTGAGTGACTGGACTGAACTGAACTGAACTGAGGGTTAGTTCTTGGGTAATCTAGGATCTTGGAGTCAGTGCTCCTACTCTAAAGGCTCAGGGCTTGATCTCTGGTCAGGAACGAAGATTCCACAAGTGGTTTGTCATGGCGTTAAGTGAGATTAAAACAAATACCCAAAAATGAGATACAAAAGAGGAACCCTAGACAAATGGCAGTTACACAATCAAGCAAATGATAATTAAAATAATGGTGTACACACATATACACTCATAAGCAAAGTCAAAACAGTCCAACAAAAATAAAGTACAGTAGATTGACCCAACAAGCAAAGGAAATAAAAAATCATATTTATCAGTTAAGAACAAAACTAACTAAAGCACAAACTGTAAAACAAAGCTAAAGCAGGGTGCCCAGTGGGGAATAAGGCAATGAAAACAAAACTAACTAATATGTTGAGAGGAAAGGAAAGAAAGAATAGATATGTAAAGTTAAATAGAGGTATATGAAAATTTATATACATTAAAGATTAACTGCAAGGAGAAAAGAACAGTAGGAAAAGCAAGCAAAGGAATAAATGTAGAAAAAATAATAATAGGTTTAAAAAATTAAAATTTAAAAAAGAGAAAAGAGGACAAAAAAAGAAAAAGGAAAACTCCACACAACTGCAAAAGCCCAACATCGAGGCAGAGGTTTATAACAATAAAAAAAGTGACTGAGAAAAAAAATAAAGAGAGCTCAAAAGTTTAATTAGATTTCATAGTGTCAATAAAGTCTACAACTACAATAGAGGGGGGAAAAAAGAAAAAGAAAAAAAAATCAAAAAGAATCTACAGAACAAGTCAAAACATGAGAATAATAAATGTTTTTCTTGAGTCACTGCTCTCTGAGTCCTTTCCCTCACTAGGAGTCACAGTCCACCTCACCTCTCTTGGGTGCCCTCCAACACTGTGTTGATCTCTGGACCTGCTGTGGGGGCCGCTCAGATTCTAATCTGGTCCTACGCCTCTGTGTTCTTGCCTTCAACGTCCACAGCTATCAGAACTAGTGCATTTTGTTTTGTGGGAGCTCTCAATGTCCTTTTATATATTCCATAGACATAGAGTCTGCCTAGTTGATCGTGTGGACTTAATCTGCAGCTTATACAACTGGTGGGAAGGTTTTGGGTCTTCTTTCTTAGCCACACTGCCCCTGGTTTCCATTGTGGTTTTATTTCCATCTCTGCATGTGGGTCGTCCACTGGGGTTTGCTCCTGAGGCTGCCCTGGAGGACTTGAGTTTGCCCCTGTGAGGGCCAGGTGTGGAGGTGATGCAGCTGCTTGGGTTGCAGGGGTTCTGGCAGCACCAGGTACTCAGGGGAGTTGGTGGCCAGGGCAGCAGGAAATATAGTGCTCTAGAAGGGTATGGCAACCAGTATTGGCCAATATACTCTAGTATTCTTACCTGGAGAACCCCCCTGACCGAAGAGCCTGGCAGGCTACAGTCTACCAGTGTCGCAAAGAGTTGGACACAACTAAAGTGATCCTGTGTGCATAGATGCAAGACTAATTTTGCCTGTAGCAGCTCTGCCCCAGTGAGAGTTGAGCATGAAGGTGGCACAGCTGCTTGGCTTGAGGGGATGCTGATGGCGCCAAGTGTGCAGGGACATGGACTGCCTCCACAGAAGGAGTTATGGCCCTATCAGAATCTTTTTTTGAGCCTCTTGTAGCTGGTGATCAGAAGACCTCTTTGGCCAGTCTTTCTCTGTAGCTCCGCCTGTTCAGGGACTTAGAGGGCTCCCTTGCCTGGGGTCTTTCTGTGTTGTTTGGCGCATCAGGCACATAGAGGGGCCCCCGGCCGGGTCCTACTCTGTAGATCGGCACGTCAGGCACTTAAAGGGGTATCCTGGGTGGGGTCCTGCTCTGTAGTCTGGCACATTACTCACTTAAAGGAGCACCCTGGATGGGGTCCTACTCTGTAGTTCAGTGCATCAGGTGTTTGACCAGCCTGCCTCTCTATTGTTCAGCTGCTGATGCTGGCTTGTGGGGAGAGAGAGAGGCTATGGTGATGGCTCCACCCCCTACACATGACTCGCCAGTATCTCCTTGCTCCCATGGCTGCCTGGCTTTCCTCCACAGGCATTTCCCACCACAATCTCCTCCCTCACATCCCCTTGATCTGTCTCTCCACAGTCAACAGCAACCCTTGCCCAGGGATTTCTCCACAGTCCCTAAACTCGAGCTCCCAGCTCCTTGTCGCGCCTTCCAGGGGACCTGTGTCCAGGGTATGTATGGCTACAGCAAGGAGCCATACATGAGGCAAGGAGCCTCATTCCATTTAGGCTGCCACAGGTCAGCTGTTTCACTCTCAGCCTTAAATGTTTCTCCTCTGACTCAGACAACTCCCCTGATGTGGGGATTGGATCCCTGCTTCAGCTCCCCAGCCCGCTGAGGGCAAGTCCAGTCCTACTAACACTCCTGTTATTTCCCCCTAGTTCTTTGTCCTACTGAGTTTTGCTTGGTTCTGTATATTCTTTTCCACTGCTCAGGTACTCCTGTCTGTTCTCATCTGGTGTTCTGCCTGCACTTCTGTGCGTGATGGTGTATTCCTGATGTATCTGTGGAGGGAGATGTACTCCACGTCCACCTACTCCTCCGCCATCTTGTTCTCTCCATGTCTGATTCTTTGTGACCCCATGCACTGTGGCATGCCAGGCTTCCCTGTCCATCACCAACTCCCAGAGCTTCCTCAAACTCATGTCCATTGAGTCAGTAATGCCATTCAACCATCTCATCCTCTGTCATTCCCCTCTCCTCCTGCCTTCAAATCTTTCCCAGCATCAGTCTTCTAATGAGTGAGCTCTTTGCATAAGGTGGCCAAAGTATTGGAGTTTCAGCTTCAGCATCAGCCCTTCCAATATATATTCAAGATTGATTTCCTTTAGGATTGACTGGTTGGATCTCCTTGCAGTCCAAGGGACACTCAAGTGCCTTCCCAACATGACAGTTCAAAGGCATCAATTCTTGGGTGCTCAGCCTTCTTTATGGTACAACTCTTAAATCCATACATGACTACTGGAAAAACCCTAGCTTTGACTACATGAACCTTTGTGGTCAAAGTAAAGTGTCTTCTTTTTAATATGCTATCTAGGTTTGTCATAGCTTTTCTCCCAAGGAGCAAGCTGTCTTTTAATTTCATGGCTGCAGTCACCATCTGCAGTGATTTTGGAGCCCAAGAAAATAAAATCTGTCACCGTTTCCATTGTTTCTCCATTTGCCATGAAGTGATGCAACTGGATGCCATGATCTTTGTTTTTTCAATGCTGAGTTTTAAGCTGGCTTTTTCACTCTCCTCTTTCACTTTCATCAAGAGGCTCTTTAGTTCCTCTTCACTTTCTGCCATAAGGGTTATGTCAACTGCATATCTGAGGTTATTGATATTTCTCCCAGAAATCTTGATTTCAGCTTGTGTTTCATCCAGTCCAACATTTCGTATGATGTACTCTGCATAGAAGTTAAGTAAGCAGGGTGACAGTATACAGCCTTAATGTACTCCTTTCCCAGTTTTGAACCAGTCTGCTGTCCATGTCCAAGTTCTAATAGTGGCTTCTTGACCTGAATACAGGTTTCTCAGGAGGCAGGTAAGGTGGTCTGGTATTCCCAATTCTTTAACCGTTTTCCACAGTTTGTTTTGAGCCATGCAGTCAAGGCTTTAGCATAGTTAATGAAACAGACTTAGATATTTTTTCTGGAACTCTCTTGCTTTTTCTACGATCTAACAGATGCTGGCAATTCGATCTTTGGTTCCTCTGCCATTTCTAAATCCAGCTTGAACTTCTGGAGGTTCTCAGTTCACATACTGTTGAAGCCTACTGTTGGAGGTGAGTGTAGTGGTGTGGAAGTTTGAACATTCTTTTTTGACATAGCCTTTCTTTTGGATTGGAATGAAAACTGACATCTTCCAGTCCTGGAGCCACTGCTGGGCCTTCCAAATTTGCCAGCATATTGAGTGCAGCGCTTTCACAGCATCATCTTTTAGGATTTGAAATAGCTTAGCTGGAATTCCATCACCTCCACTAGCTTTGTAGTGATGCTTCCTAAGGGCCACTTGACTTTGCACTCCAATATGTCTGGCTCTAGGTGAGTGATCATACCATCGTGGTTATCTGGTTCATTAAGATCTTTTTTTGTATTCTATTTATTGACTAGTTTATCATTTCACCAATGATTTCTTATTGCCCACTTGTCACTTACCAAGATTCCATGTATTCTGAGTTTTCACTTGGTTCCATGTTTGTTCCATATGCATTAGTATGTATGCTTTGTTTTATCCCAAACCAGGGGAAGTCCTTAGAGAAGGCAGCATATAGTTTCTGCCAGCCATATGGAACTCCCTCAACTCTGTTGTAATCAATGCATGGCACCCATGACATGGATTTGCTTCCTAACGCAAACATTATAAATCTAGCCCACTGCTTTTATGAACTGTATACTGTCTTAATAAGCTTATAATCCTATAATTCACTATTCTAACTTTGATTTCCTGCTCGTTTCTGGCCCTTTGCATTTTCCTTTTCTTAATTTTGAGTTCACCAGAAAATTGAAAGCTGTGTTTTTTAATTTTTGGCAGTGTTTCTACGTGTTTAAAGCACATATATGGTGTATCTATCTTCCAAGTAAGGTCAGTCCATCATATTTACCAATTTTTATTGTTTGGGGATTTTTTTCTTTGAAATCATTTTCTTTGTTCATAAATTCTCCACCCACTAGACTAATGTTTATTGCCTCAGGGTAAGGCAGATAAAGTTCTACAACAAAGACATTTGTAGACATGAAAGTGGAATTTTTTAAACACTCAGCAGGCAGACAGTCTGAAACCAAAGAGCTTTTGATATGCAAGGGCTTAGACTTCAGAGAAAAGTTGTTTGTTTTGATTTCTAAAATGATTTAGCTTGGATCATCAAAGCCAGAGCCTGCAAGAGCATAGATTTTATAAATGATAAATGCCAAGTAAGGCAAAATATTGAATATATTAGCACCTTAGGAAGCACAGGAAATAACCAACAATCAATAAATCTGTACCTAAAGGGAGTCACTACTGTAGGAGGCAAAGGAACACTGTAGCAGAAGCTTAAGGTAGACCACTCCAAAGGGTGTTCACATGGAGGACTCATCTGAGTCTCAAAGAATCAGTAAGCCTGTGAGAGCCAGAGTGATGCCTGGGGTAATCATGCAGTCCCACTCACTCCCAGGCATCAAACAAAAAGCTACATTATTAGTGAGGGAGGCAAGTAAGGACCAGAGGGCATCAAGAGATTCAAAAGCCCCCCTTCCTCTACAATGATGTTGGATAATATTTACTGAGGATTTACTATGTTTTAAGCATTCACACACTTTATCTAACTTGATTCTACAATAACCTATGAGATTGATAGTATTATTATCTCTGTTTTAAAGATGAGGCAGTAAAATAAAGAAAATTCATGGTGTATCTCTAGAATTCTCTTGCTTTTTCGATGATCCAGTGGATGTTGGCAATTTGATCTCTGGTTCCTCTGCCTTTTCTAAAACCAGCTTGAACATCTGGAAGTTCACGGTTCATGTATTGCTGAAGGCTGGCTTGGAGAATTTTGAGCATTACTTTACTAGCGTGTGAGATGAGTGCAATCGTGTGGCAGTTTGAGCATTCTTTGGCACTGCCTTTCTTTGAGATTGGAATGAAAACTGACCTTTTCCAGTCCTGTGACCACTGCTGAGTTTTCCAAATTTGCTGGCATATTGAGTGCAGCACTTTCACAGCATCATCTTTCAGGATTTGAAACAGTTCAACTGAAATTCCATCACCTCCACTAACTTTCTTCATAGTGATGCTTTCTAAGGCCCACTTAACTTCACATTCCAGGATGTCTGGCTCTAGGTGAGTGATCACACCATCATGATTATCTGGATTATCTGGGTTGTGAAGATCTTTTTTGTGCAGTTCTGTGTATTCTTGCCACCTCTTCTTAATATCTTCTGCTTCTGTTGGGTCCATACAATCTCTGTCCTTTATTGTGCCCATCTTTGCATGAAATGTTACCTTGGTATTTCTAATTTTATTGAAGAGATCTCTAGTCTTTCCCATTCTGTTGTTTTCCTCTATTTCTTTGCATTGATCGCTGAGGATCAACATCTGCTGGATCATCAAAAAAGCAAGAGAGTTCCAGAAAAACATCTATTTCTGCTTTATTGACTACGCCAAAGCCTTCGACTGTGTGGATCACAATAAACTGTGGAAAATTCTGAAAGAGATAGGAATACCAGACCACCTGACCTGCCTCTTGAGAAACCTATATGCAGGCCAGAAAGCAACAGTTAGAACTGGACATGGAACAACAGACTGGTTCCAAATAGGAAAAGGAGTACGTCAAGGCTGTATATTGTCACCCTGCTTATTTAACTTACATGCAGAGTACGTCATGAGAAACGCTGGGTGGGAGGAAGCACAAGTCTGTCTAGTCAAGGCTATTGTTTTTCCAGTGGTCATGTATGGATGTGAGTGTTGGACTATAAAGAAAGCTGAGTGCAGAAAAATTGATGCTTTTGAACTGTGGTGTTAGAGAAGACTCTTGAGAGTCCCTTGGACTGCAAGGAGATCCAACCAGTCCATCCTAAAGGAGATCAGTCCTGGGTGTTCATTGGAAGGACTAATGTTGAAGCTGAAACTCCGATACTTTGGCCACCTGATGCAAAGAGTCGACTCATTGGAAAAGACCCTGCTGCTTGGAGGGATTGGGGGCAGGAGGAGAAGGGGACGACAGAGGATGAGATGGCTGGATGGCATCACCAACTCGATGGACATGAGCTTGAGTAAACTCCGGGAGTTGGTGTTGGTCAGGGAGGCCTGGCGTGCTGCGATTCATGGGGTCACAAAGAGTTGGACACGACTGAGTGGCTGAATTGAACTGAACTGATCTCTAGAATTTGGCAGATTCAGGTTTTTATCCCCTATGGATCCAAACACTACTAAAGGGAGAAATAAGGAGAAAATCTATGAAGAAAACAGTCAGCCTGCCACCATGCAGCTGACTGATCACCCTGGGAAATGGTGTCATGTTGAAGGCTCAGAGTTGCTCTCTGCTGCCTGTCCCCTCACAGCCAAATAGGCAAGTTGCATGTTGATGTGGTGGGAACTGCCCCTGCATCCTTCAAGTTCTTGATGGTGGCACTAATTTCTGCGATCAGTCTAAGAATGTATCATTGTTTTTGGTTTACTATTTTCCTAGGTAGAGACAGTTCCAGTAGCTTCTATTTGGCTTTTCCTGTTGTCATGGCCCTTATGCCACAGGTCAGGGGATCAATGTGTTATAGTACTTAGTGGCAAGATTGAGTGTTTTCCTCTTAACTAACATAAATGGGGTTTTGGGGAAGACAAGAGAAAGTTAATTTCAGTTACAAAGAAATAAATGATTGCACTGCTGCTCATCTGTACACATATGACAAGCCACACATATGGACATGTAGTCCATAATAGTCTGTGTCCCTCCCTGTTGCTCCAATATCATATGGATTACTTCCTTTGCCCTGGGGAGTCTCTATATTTGCTTGACTGTGACTGTTTCTTTTCTAGGCTAACCATTCAAATTAAACAAAGTATTCCTCTCCATTTCCCCCCTTATCCCCCAGTTTATTTAAAGCTACTGAAAGTGAAAAGGAAGGTTGCACAGTCGTGTCCAACTCTTTGTGACCCTATGGACTATAATGTCCATGGAATTCTCCAGGCCAGAATACTGGAATGGGTAACTGTTCCCTTCTCCAGGGGTCTTCCCGATCCAGGGATTGAACCCAGGTCTCCTGCACTGCAGGTGGATTCTTTACCAGCTGAGCTACCAGGGAAACCCACTTAATGCTATTAACCAAATTGTTATAAATGCTGTTAAATTATTCCATTTAATTACATTTAATATTTTGTCAGCCACCATCAGAGCATGACATATTTCAGTGGAAAACATAAAGTAAGATTTTAATTCATCAGCACAGATTCTTAAAACATCAGTTTGTTTTTTTTTTTTTAATTGGAGGCTAATTACTTTATAATATTGTGGTGGTTTTTGCCATACATTCACATGAATCAGCCACGGGTGTACATGTGTTCCCCATCCTGACCCTCCCTAAACATCAGTTTTTTTTTCAGAGTTGTTACAATAGATTATTATGAGAGAAGCCTGGCATACTGTAGTTCATGGGATTGCAGAGTCAAACATGACTTAGTGACTGAAAAACAACAACAAATTATGGGAGAGGAGCTGGGGACTGGCCTAGCCTGCTTGCCTGCTTCAGAAAACTGAATAATAAGAAAGCCACTAGCAGTTCGGCTTATTTTAATTTACCTGGACTTACTCCTTCCTCTTCCATCCCTACATCGCCCTACCCTCTACCTGTGCTGTCTACACACATATATGCACACACCTGAAGAAGAAGAAATAAGATGTCAACAATTCTTTGTGGTGAATATTATAGATGTGGGAAGTGAATCTCAAATAAAATATTTTTTTTAAATTGAAGACTTTGTGTTTTTAAAACAGTTTTAGGTTCACAGAAAAATTAAGAGGAAGATAGAAGATCTCCCATATATCACCTCTCCCCACATGCTAGCCTCCCCTATTATTGACATTCCCCACCAGATCGGGGCATTTATTGCAATCAATGAACCAACAATGAAACACCATTATCAACCAAAGTCCAGAGTTTACATTAGCTTTGTGTGTTCTACGGATTTGGACAAAAGTATAATGACATATCCATCATTATAGTACCATACAAAGTATTTTCACTGTCCTAAAAATCCTCTGTGCTCTGCCTATTCATCTCTTTCTCAACCCCAGCTGCTGGCAATCAATGACCTTTTTTTTTTTTTTAATGTTGCCATAGCTTTTGTTTTTTCCAAAATGTCATATAGTTGTTGTTTGGCTGCTAAGTCCTGTCCAACTCTTGGCGACCCCAAGAACTATAGCACGTGAGGTTGCCCTGTCCTTCACCATCTCCTGGAATTTGCTCAAAGTCATGTCTATTGCGTCAGTGATATTATCTAACTATCTCATCCTTTGCCACCAGCTTCTCTTCTTGCCCTCAATCTTTCCCAGCACCAGGGTCCTTCCCAATGACTTGGCTCTTAGCATCAGGTGACCAACAACCAGACCATAAGTGAAGCCCAGAAGTATTTAATTTGGATAAAGTCCAGCTTATCAACTATTGTTTTCATGGATCATGAGGAGGAGAGCAGAGAGAGAGAGAGTAGTGAGAGACACATGACCACAGAGAATACAGAATTGTAATAAAACGACTGTATGACGTTAAAGGAAAACTAAATACCGCTGGAAGAAAGAAATAAATTTATAACTTGTAAAGCTATCTCAAATGAGGTGGGCTGCCTTGGGAAGGAGTGAATTCCTCACCACTAGCGTTGGTTAAGCAGAAATTTGTCAGTGATATCAAATAGAATATTCAAATGTTATCCAATCATCCTTCGGTATCAGTGGGGGATTGTTTCCAGGATCCTGTCTATTACAGAAAATGTTGTAGCTTTTACATATAATCTACACACATCTTTCCATGTCAGTTCAGTTCAGTTCAGTCACTCAGCCATGTCTGACTCTTTGCAACACCATGAAATGCAGCACGCCAGGCTTCCCTGTCTTTCACCAATTCCCAGAGCTTGCACAAACTCATGTCCATCAACTCTGTGATGCGATCCAACCATCTCATCCTCTATCCTCCCCTTCTCCTGCTGTCAATATTTCCCAGCATCAGAGTCTTTTCTAATGAGTCAGCTTGTCACATCAGATGGCCAAAGTATTGAAGCTTCAGCATCAGTCCTTCCAGTGAGTATTCAGAACTGATTTCCTTTAGGATTGACTGGTTTGATCTCCTTGCAGTCCAAGGGACTCTCAAAAGTCTTCTCCAACACCACAGTTTAAAAGCATCAGTTCTTAGGTGCTCAGCTTTCTTTGTTCCATCTCTCAATCCATACATGACTACTGGAAACACCATAGCTTTGACTAGATGGAACTTTGTTGGCAAAGTAATGTCTCTCCTTTTTAATATGCTGTCTAGGTTGGTTATAGCTTTTCTTCCAAGGAGCAAGCGTCTTTTAATTTCATGGCTGCAGTCACCATCTGCAGTGATTTTGGAGTCTGAGAAAATAAAGTCCGACACTGTTTCCACTGTTTCCCCATCTATTTGCCATGAAGTGATGGGACCGGATGCCATGATCTTCATTTTTTCGATGATGAGTTTTAGGCCAGCTATTTCCCTCTCCTTTTTCACTTTCATCAAGAGGCTCTTTAGTTCCTCTTTGCTTTCTGCGATAAGGGTTATGTTAACTGCATATCTGAGGTTATTGATATTTCTCCTAGCAATCTTGATTCCAGCTTGTGCTTCATCCATCCTGGCATTTTGCATGATGTACGCTGCATGTAAGTTAAATAAGCAGGTTGACAATATACAGCCTTAATATACTCCTTTCCCAATTTGGAACCAGTCCATTGTTCCATGTCTGGCTCTAGCTGTTGCTTCTTGACCTGCATACAGATTTCTCAGGAGGCAGGTCAGGTGGTCTGGCACTCCCATCTCTTTAAGAATTCTCCACAGTTTGTTGTGATCCACACAGTCAAAGGCTTTAGTGTAGTCAATGAACCAGACAGATATTTTTCTGGAATTTTCTTGCTATTTCTATGATCCAACAGATGTTATAATTTGATATTTGATTCCTCTGCCTTTTCTAAATTGAGCTTGAACATTTGGAAGTTCTCGGTTCACATACTGTTGAAGCCTGGCTCAGAGAATTTTGAGCATTACTTTGCTGGCGTATGAAATGAGTGTAATTGTGTGGTAGCTTGAACATTCTTTGACATTGCCTTTCTTTCAGACTGGAATGAAGACTGACCCTTTCCAGTCCTGTGGCCACTGCTGAGTTTTCCAAATTTGTTGTCATATTGAGTGCAGCACTTTCACAGCATCATCTTTTAGGATTTGAAATAGCTTAGCTGGAGTTCCATCACCTCCTCTAGCTTTGTTCATAGTGATGCTTCTTAAGGCCCACTTGACTTTCACCCCAGGATGTCTGGCTCTAGGTGAGTCATCACACTATTGTGGTCTGGGTCATTAAGATCTTTTTCGTATGGTTTTTCTCTGTATTCCTGCTACCTCTTCTTAATGTCTTCTACTTCTGTTAGGTCCATACCATTTCTGTCCTTTATTGCGCCCATCATTGTATGAAGTCTTCCTTTGGTATCTCTAATTTTCTTAAAGAGATAGCTAGTCTTTCCCAGTCTATTGTTTTCCTCTATTTCTTTGCACTTAGGAAGGCTTTCTTATCTCTCTTTGGTATTCCTTGGAACTCTGCATTCAGATGGATTTATCTTTCCTTTTCTCCTTTGCCTTTTGTTTCTCTTCTTTTCTCAGCTATTGTTAATGACTCCTCCGACAACCATGTTGCCTTTCTTGCATTTCTTTTTCTTCAGGATGGTTTTGATCACTGCCTCCTGTACAATGTTACCAATCTCTGTCCATAGTTCTTTAGGCACTCTGTCTATCAGATCTAATCCCTTGGATTTATTTGTCACTTCCACTATATAATCGCAAAGGATTTGATACTGGTCATACCTGAATGATTTAGTGGTTTTCCCTGCTTTCTTCAATTTAAGTCTAAATTTGGCACTAAGGAGTTCATGATCTGAGCCACAGTCAGCTCCTGGTCTTTTTTTGCTGACTGTATAGAGCTTCTCTGCCTTCAGCGGCAAAGGATATAATCAATCTGATTTTGTTGTTGATCATCTGGTGATGTCCTTGTGTAGAGCTGTCTCTTGTGTTTTTGGAAGAGGCTGTTGCTATGACCAGTGCGTTCTCTCGGCACAACTCTGTTAGCCTTTGCCCTGGTTCATTTTGTATTCTAAGACCAAACAGGCATTCTAATGCCTGTTACTCCAGGTATTTCTTGACTTCGTACTTTTGCATTACAGTCCCCTATAATGAAAAGGACATCTTTTTTTGCTCTTAGTTCTAGAAGGTCTTATAGGTCATCATAGAAACGTTCAAGTTCAGCTTCTTTGGCATTAGCAGTTGGGGCATAGGCTTGGATTACTGTGGTATTGAATGGTTTACCTTGGAAATGAGCAGAGATCATTCTGTAGCTTTTGAGACTGTGCCCAAATATTGCATTTCAGACTCTTGCTGACTATGAGGGCTACTCCATTTCCTCTAAGGGATTCTTGCCCACAGTAACAGATATAATCATCTCTAAAATACTTATAATACCTAATATAATGTAAATGTTATATAAATAGTAGCCATTGTGCAGCCAACTTAAGTTTTGAAACTTTCTGGATTTTTTTAGGGGGGGTGGATATTTTGGAGCTCAGGTTAGTTGAATCTGATGAGACTAAGGGCCAGACTGTATAGGGAATCTGATCAAATGACATTAGGGCCCCTCTCATACCTCATCCTCCATTTAGAACTTTAAAGATATATGCTTATGTATGGAAACCAACTGAAGATGCTTAAATGATTATGGATGAGAGTGTATAAATAATCCACATGGTGGGGTATGGAGAAGGAAAATGTCAAAGCCCCACGGGTATCAGTTCACTTTGGCTAAGATATGCTGGAGTTACAATGAATCCCCAAATCTTGCTGGCTTACTATACAAAGGTTTTTTTCCTTACTCTCCTTACATGTTGGTTGATCAACAAAAGTGTAGACCACTTTCTTTAATCTTGGCATCCAGGATGAAAAAGAAACCCGTGTCTAGACATTGTTGGAATCATGGAACCATGTGGAGGCTCTTAAAACTTCTCTTTGGAGCTGACATTACCATTTCCACTCCAATTCATTGGTCACAGCAAGATATTAGGCTAAGCCTGCTATCAAAAGAGCAGGAAGGATGGCCCTGAAAGGTAGGAAATATTTTGATTATATTTAAATGTACTACATCAAATCTTGTAATCATGGTTTGACATTTGACAATTCCACACAGTGAAATAAATGATCTCTAGGGAGTAAGAAAAAACTTTTTATATAGTGTTTATTTTGGAAGTGTGTTTTCCTTAAAGGGTTGAGTAACCTAAAAACCTGCTACCAATTTCACTGCAGAAAAAGAATATGGATCTCCCAACCATTCATAGGAGGCATGTTTGTAGAGTTGCAGAAAAAAAAGCAACTCCTTTTACTTCGTCATAGCTTTTTAGGAATATTAATATCTATGGCTACCTACACATAGTTGCTAAAACTTTTTGCACTTTTAAAATAAAATTTTGAATAATTTGTCACAGAGATAGAAAATTTTCTGGAAGTCCATGACCATAACTGTTTGAGTGATGGCAGACAGATATGACCCTGCTTCTTGTGTGGACTGTGCAGCTAGGTAGAGGAGTTGGTGTTGGATTTAGACCAGAATGAAAGACATAAGAAGAGAGAAGATATCCAAACTCTTTTGTATCAAACTAAGAGTCTGGATTTACTTTGGAGGTTCTAAAGAGTTAATGGAAACTTTTAAGCAGGGAAGATTCAGGATCAAAATCACTCAGACAATAATATGGAGAATGGATTGGAAATAGAACAACATTTGAGGGAAGACTAGGTAATTATTAGAACTAGAATAATGCAGGCTAAAAGTGAAACACCCTGAAAGTAGGCCAGGAATAGTAGTAACAGAAAGTGAGAACAAATGCAAAACTATTTATAGAGTAAAAAAATTAGGTCTTGATGACTGATGGGTGAGAAGGCTGAATGAGAAGGAAGACTCAGACGACTGCCAAATTTGGGCCTTGGTGCAGCTAGGCAAGTATAGAAATGCAGGGTTACAGTTAAGCCCTAATTGGTACTTCTTAGATTTGTGACCTCACACGAGTTATTTTATCTTGTCAATCTCCATTTCCTCATCTGTAAAATTTAGCTGATAATAATACTCCTATCTTAGAACTATTGTGAGAATTTACACACTGTGACCAGTGCAAGCTTTCAGAGAAACTCGAAGGCATTTTTGAGGCTTGCGGGCACATTAAGATAGACCAGTCTGCCATCTAGACTGATATTTTATTCCTGGAATGGATAAGCCATATGGACAACAGGGCATGAATGTCTCTGAAACAGGAGGGAAGGAGGCAAGGCACAAACTTTAGGAGAAATATATAGCTATAGGACATGACAAAGACTGATTAGAACCAAACAAGATGGCAGAAGATTCAGCTTCCAGGGGACCTTGAGTCTCATTATAGGCTCACTGTAATACATGAGCATCTAAATTACACACCAGCACCATGACAGTTCTGAGGCCAACCATAAAACGTCAAAAAGTGAATGGTGGCCCAATTCTTAAAAATTGTTGCCCCTTCCCCTAAATAATTGGAATAATCCTCCCACTCATTAGCTTATCAAATTACCCAGCCCATAAAAACTAGCTATTCCATATTTTAAGGCTCTCCCACCTTCTGAGACGGCCCATCCTGTTTCTTTCTAAATAAATCCTTTTTTTACCTATCACTTCATCTCTGAATTCTTTTGCAACAAAGCAAGAACCTAAAATTCACTGGGAATATAGCTAGTCTTGCTTCAAAATGGATATTCTAAGAAACGCTTATACAAGAAAGTTAAAAACCTTTACTTTCATTTTGCCACTGTGTTTATTCTAGTTGATTTCACAAACACTTATCTTTGAGGACTTTTCTTCTCTCTTTAGCTCCTTAATAGAGGTCTTAGAGCTTGAGCCTTCACTCAACTCCAGGTTCTCAGTGCTCAGAATTAGTATAGATCTTACACATCCACTGGGGAGGAACGGTGAGACATTTCAGGATTAATGGTTTGTTTAACAGTAACAGAAACTGCATAGAAAGTAAGCAGTAGGTTTTTAAAATTTTGGATCAACTATGACAATAAACCCCTATACTTTTCACAGAATATTTAACCTTAATACTTTGCTGTTGTCGTTCAGTTGCTTAGTGTCCGACTCTTTGTGACCGCATGGACTGCAGCACACCAACCGTGATACCATAATACCACCCTAATACTGACTGCCCGCCCTGTGGTAGACAGTGAATATGTGGCATATTCAGTGAATAAACAGTGAATATTTGCTTTTGTGATGATGGTGATGAAGGATAGATGACCAGCTGAAGTGTCGTTAAAGATTATTCAGATTTCTTGAGGTATACATAAAGAATCAAAATAGAAAAGTCAAACTGGAAAAATAGGTTTGTGTCCATTTATTTTGGATACATAAAATGAGTGATATCTATGGCTGCTATTAATATTTATGCCTCAATATTCATTCTCCTCTTTTTTTTCTTGGTTATAGAACTCCCTGAGGAGGCCTTACAAATAGCTGTGAAAAGAAGAGAAGCAAAAAGCAAAGGAGAAAAGGAAAGATATTCCCATTTGAATGCAGAGTTCAAAGAATAGCCAGAAGAGATAAGAAAACCTTCCTCAGCGATCAATGCAAAGAAATAGAGGAAAACAACAGAATGGGAAAGACTAGAGATCTCTTCAAGAAAATTAGGGATATCAAGGGAACATTTCAGGCAAAGATGGGTTAGATAAAGGACAGAAATGGTATGGACCTAACAGAAGCAGAAGATATTAAGAAGAGGTGGCAAGAATACACAGAAGAACTGTACAAAAAAGATCTTCACGAACCAGATAATCACAATGGTGTGATCACTGACCTAGAGCGAGACATCCTGGAATGTGAAGTCAATGTGGGCCTTAGAAAGCATCACTACGAACAAAGCTAGTGGATGTGATTGAATTCCAGTTGAGCTATTTCAAATCCTGAAAGATGATGCTGTGAAAGTGCTGCACTCAATATGCCAGCAAATTTGGAAGACTCAGCAGTGGCCACAGGACTGGAAAAGGTCAGTTTTCATTCCAATCCCAAAGAAAGGCAATGCCAAAGAATGCTTAAACTACCGCACAATTGCACTCATCTCACGCCCTAGTAAAGTAATGCTCAAAATTCTCCAAGCCAGGCTTCAGCAATACGTGAACCGAGAACTTCCAGATGCTCAAGCTGGTTTTAGAAAAGGCAGAGGAACCAGAGATCAAATTGCCAATATCCTCTAGATCATCAAAAAAGCAAGAGAGTTCCAGAAAAACATCTATTTCTGCTTTATTGACTATGCCAAAGCCTTTGACTGGATCACAATAAACTGTGGAAAATTCTGAAAGAGATGGGGATACCTGACCACCTTACCTGTCTCCTGAGAAATGTGTATGCAGGTCAGGAAGCAACAGTTAGAACTGGACATGGAACAACAGACTGCTTCCAAATAGGAAATGGAGTACGTCAAGGCTGTATATTGTCACCCTGCTTATTTAACTTATATGCAGAGTACGTCATGAGAAACGCTGGGCTGGAGGAAGCACAAGCTGGAATCAAGATTGCCGGGAGAAATATCAATAACCTCAGATATGCAGATGACACCACCCTTATGGCAGAAAGTGAAGAGGAACTAAAAAGCCTCTTGATGAAAGTGAAAGAGGAGAGTGAAAAAGTTGGCTTAAAGCTTAACATTCAGAAAACTAAGATCATGGCATCTGGTCCCATCACCTCAGGGGAAATAGATGGGGAAACAGTGGAAACAGTGTCAGATTTTATTTTTTGGGCATCCAAAATCACTGCAGATGGTGATTGCAGCCATGAAATTAAAAGACGCTTACTCTTTGGAAGGAAAGTTATGACCAACCTAGATAGCATATTAAAAAGCAGAGACATTACTTTGCCAACAAAGGTCCATCTGGTCAAGGCTATGGTTTTTCCAGGGGTCATGTATGGATGTGAGAGTTGGACTGTGAAGAAAGCTGAGCACCAAAAAATTGATGCTTTTGAACTGTGGTGTTAGAGAAGACTCTTGAGAGTCCCTTGGACTGCAAGGAGATCCAACCAGTCCATCCTAAAGGAGATCAGTCCTGGGTGTTCATTGGAAGGACTGATGCTGAAGCTGAAACTCCAGTACTTTGGCCACCTAATGTGAAGAGTTGACTCATTGGAAAAGACCCTGCTGCTTGGAGGGATTGGGGGCAGGAGGAGGAGGGTACGACAGAGGATGAGATGGCTGGATGGCTTCACTGACTTGATGGGCATGAGTTTGAGTAAACTCCGGGAGTTGGTGATGGTCAGGGAGGCCTGGCGTGCTGCAATTCATGGGCTCGCAAAGGGTCCGACACGACTGAGCGACTGAACTGAACTGAACTGACTTTAGATTCAGCCAATGACTGCATATCCCAGTCAACTCTGCAGCTAGGTTAGGTCATGTGACTATCTGGTCAAGAACATGCGTATGAATGGCAAGTATAGCCTCTGGGTGACATTCTTCTCTTGTTTCTTTTCTCATGAGAATTAAGTGTAAACCATGTGAACCAGGAAAGCAAAGATAAAGAACCCTAAGGACTTGGATGGCCTTGTGGGGCAAAGCCACTAATAGCCAAGCTACCTCCAGACTCTTACATGTGAGAAGCACTAATTTCCTTTCAGCCACTGTATTTTTGAGTCTCCTCATCATTTATGACAAGATAGTGTAATACATGAAATAAAATGCCTGGTATGGTGCCAATCAACTATAAAAGAACACATTTTAAAAAGATTAAAATATACCATTAAAGATGGTGTCTAAAATGTGACTACAGTTAACTTCTAATTTTCTGGGTACAGAAATCATCACACTTGCCTAATGTGCATATCTCTTGTTCGAATTTCACACACTCAAAGTTATTTCACTTTTGAGTGAATGAATACTTTGTGAGTGAAAGTAGGAGATTCTCAAGTATGTTTTAAATATTCACATTTTTTGTGGGTAATGTAGCTCTCTTGGTCCTCAGAAATCAGACCACAGGGTATTTGTCTTAGCACCAGCACCAACCGGACTTACCCAGACAAGGCATGGTGTCTGCTCCCTCATCAGGTATACTGGATGTTTAGGAAGGGTTTCAAGCAGAGTAATGCAATGATGGCCCCAGTGCTGAAGCTACAGGGGAGATAAATGCAAAGTTAAAAAGAGAAAAAGCACTTTTCTGTTTACAAAGAAGGCCATGTTTTTTTTGTTAGTTTATTACCAACACTCCTAATCCCAGCACCTGGTCTTTTCTTCACTATGCTTTGACATTGAATGTATTGAATTCACCAAAGAATTCAGCCAGTATTATTCTGATACTTTTTTCATCTCCTAAATTTTCTAAATGTACACATGATAGTACATCCTCTGAAGAGCAACTGACCAGATTTTTCCCCCTGTAATAAAAAAATCCCTGAATTTATATTTCCGTAGATGGAAAGCTGTCAACTGAATTAATGGCAGGTGGACTTCAAAAGGTCACAAACCTAGAAGTCTGGCTTTTGGTTCTACCTCTGCTATGCAATGCATAATTATGTGACTTTGGGCTAGTCACATAGTCAGTCTGCGTCCTAACCTTTAAATGAAAGAACAGAACTATATGGTTTCCTAATGGCCATATTCTGTGAATCAACAAATACATATGTCATAAGAGGGAGTCTATTCACATGGGTTTAAAATTTTTGTTTCAGCATATTCAGCTCATGAAGTACATATGTAAAGGCAGAATTCATTGGAAAGAGTGTATGTATTGCATCTTTGAATATGATTTAAAATGAATATTGCATAATTATGAGAGTTTAAAAATATTCAAAAAACTTTTATTGAGTAACTGCTAAGTGCTAAAGATGGACGTCCCTGGCGGCTCAGACAGTAAAGAATCTGCCTGCATTGCAGAAGACCTGAGTTCAATCCCTGAGTTGGGAAGATTCCCAGGAGAAAGGAATAGCACTCCACTCCAGTATTCTTGCCTAGAGAATTCCACGGACAGAGGAGCCTGGTGGTCTACAGTCCATGGGGTCACAAAAAAGTCGGACATGACTGAGCAACTAACATTTCAATATTTATCTTTTGTGAATGGGTTTTTTTTTATGATGACAGGATTTACAGGCAATTCTTTTTTTTTTTTTTTATGTGTTTAAAAACCCACTCACAAAAGATAAACATTGAAGCTGCCTGTAATCCCATCTCACAAGAGATGAACTAAGGGCAAAAGCTCTCCACATCCCTTTCCCTGTAGAAAAATGTCATTAATCTCTCCATTAATGACTGCAATAAAAGGATGTCAAAGCAGCAATTCAATAACACTCTCTTGCATTAATTTGAGATCTACATAAGAAGGGTAAGAATAAAGTGGCTGCACAGAATTATCAGAAAACTGGAAAATATGTTAGTACGGTAGCAAGTTCAAAACCATTTCAGAGATGAATAAGAAACAGCTGGAAAAAAAGGGAAAAGTGACAAAATTTGTCCTGAAAGTTTTTTGTTTTGAAATCTTCAGTTATGCTACATAATAATATGGAAAGCATTATTCTCTTAGTTAATATTCCCTGCAGCAAACCAGAGATGACAATGTATTGTTTATTCCCTAGAGAAAGAAGCCAGCCATACAGTTAGAATTGGGAGGATTTGCCTTTTCTGAACTAGTTTTCATTTGTTTGTTTTTTGGTGTTGCTAGTAAAGCTCATGTTGTGAGGTGAAATGCAGAATGTTTTAATCAGGTACCTGGGTTTGTTCTAATCATGTATGGTAAGATCCTGGCATAGAAATGGTTGTCATGGAGGGAGTTGATACTCCTAGGTCCCTAGAGAGAAAAGATACAGCAGGTGCCATACAGGGAATAAAAGGAAGAAGGTAAAATGCAGGCAAGAATCTTCTTTGTGGTTTCTGAGGGAAGGAACAGGTGAGGTGGGGTGAGCAGGTTTAAGTTTGGCTGGTTTGAGGCATTTCAGCAGGCTGTTGGGGACAGGGACTGGTTGTCTGGTCCCTGGCCCTGGTGTGACAGGGCAGGATATCCCTGAGTGTGAGAACTCTCTAGAGAAAGTGGTCGGGTGGAGGTGGGCTCTGGATTGGTTGGTTTGCATGTGAAAGACACACTAGCAGGTGAATTAACTTGCTATCTCTAGAAATTAACTGTCTCTGGGAGGAGCAGTCCTTCTGGTTCAGTAAGATCTCAGATGTCAAATATCAAAATACAGAAACTAGAAAATATGATAATTAAACAGAAATGTGTCATAGTTAATAACTGAAAAATACAAAAAATACAGCCAAAATTCATACTGAAAATAAACAAAAGTCTGAAGAACACTGAAGTTTTCATCAGTATATAGAAGTCATAGAGTGTTAGTCTCTCAGCCATCTCCAACTCATTGAGACCTCATGGACTATAGCCCACCAGGCTTCTCTGTCCATGGGATTCTCCAGGCAAGAATACTAGAGTGGGTAGTCAGTCATTCCCTTCTCCAGGAGATCTTCCCAACCCAGGATAGAACCCTAGTCCCCTACATTGCATGTGGATCCTTTATCATCTGAGTCACCAGGGTAACCCATGTAGAAGTCATAATTTCATTTTAACTGCAAGTTTACTTTCTTTAATACCATTTGAAGTAGTTCCCATATAACTAACTGCAAAACTTTTATTTATGCTTTTCTTATATCATTTGTTACATTCACAGATTTATACAATGGTAAGACATCTGCTTAAAGGTGTACATTTAAAAAATCTTTGTGCAAGTGCTCAGTGGTGTCCAACTCTTTGTGAACCCATGGACAATAGCCCACTAGGCTCCTCTGTCCATGGGATTCTCCAGGCAAGAATACTAGAGTGGGTAGTCAGTCATTCCCTTCTCCAGATCTTCCCAACCCAGGATAGAACCCTAGTCTCCTACATTGCATGTGGATCCTTTATCATCTGAGTCACCAGGGAAACCCATGTAGAAGTCATAGTTTCATTTTAACTGCAAGTTTACTTTCTTTAATACCGTTTGAAGTAGTTCCTGTATTTATGCTTTTCTTATATCATTTGTTACATTCACAGATTTATACAATGGCAAGACATCGGCCTTCGGAGAAGGCAATGGCACCCCACTCCAGTACTCTTGCCTGGAAAATCCCATGGACGGAGAAGCCTGGTAGGCTGCGGTCCATGGGATCTCGAAGAGTCAGACATGACTGAGCGACTTCACTTTCACTTTTCACTTTTAGGCATTGGAGAAGGAAATGGCAACCCACTCCAGTGTTCTTGCCTGGAGAATCCCAGGGATGGGGTCGCACAGAGTCGGACACGACTAAAGTGACTTAGCAGTAGCAGTAAGACATCTGCCTAAAGGCAACTTGTTTAAAAATTAACTACGGGATCTCCCTGGTTGTCCAGTGGTTAAGACTCTGAGCTTCCACTGTAGAACGCACAGGTTTGATCCTGGTCAGGCAAGTTTTGCACGCTGCATGTTATAGCTAAAAAAAACCTTCAAAAAAGCCTAACTACTATGTACATTTTAAAAATCTATGTACAAGTGCTCAGTGGTGTCCAACTCTTTGCGACCCAATGGACTATAGCCCACTAGGCTCCTCTGTCCATGGGATTCTCCAGGTAAGAATACTGGACTGGGTTGCCAGCCCTCCTTCAGGGGATCTTCCTGACCCAGGGATCGAACCTGCATCTCTTATGTGTCTTGCATTGGCAGGCGGGGTTCTTTACCACTAGTGCTACCTGGGAAGTACCTTTTTACTTGACTGCTCAGCATTAAACATCTCAAGCTTAATGTGTCTAAAATGGAACTCTATCTTTCCACTCCCCAACCCCTGCCCACACCATCACCAAATCTTCGACTTCAGTATGCTTGTACAGATTGGTTGATGCATCTCTATTCTATACGTCAAATTAGTCAAGACTCCCCTCCTTCTCTCACATTCCACATCTAATACATAAGGAAATTCTTCTGGACAGCCCTGTCCAGCTTTTGCTGCTCCTTTTTTTCTGATTGCAAGTTTGGGAGCCTGAAGTTTGATTTTAAATTTCGATTAGTTAAATATTGTTTTAGTCAGAGTTCATAATCTCCTTGGCAATATGATTTCCTCAAAATTTTAGAAGGCTCTTGACCTAATTTTTCTGCTGAAATTCCTCATTGATTTGTGCATGTTCTTCAACTTTTACATTTGTTCCTTTAGTTTATTAGTCTTAATTATTCTAAAGATGGTTGTAACATCTGGGTCATTTCTGAGTCTTTTTTTATTGATTGTTTTATCTCCACTCAGTGGGTTGATTTTCTTGCTGGTTAGACTTATAATTTTGTATTGACTGCTGGATATCATGTGTAAGGCAGTAGAGACTAAGATAAACAATATTGAGTCCTGGAGATGGGAATCTCTCTTCTGTCAGACTTTTAGTGTAGGGTTGAATCAATATGGTCAGAAGTTAAGTTAATTTTGAATGTTGTTTTGCTTTTGTTTTCTTCAGTGTACCTCAGGCTTCAAATTCTTTTAGTAGTTACTACTCCCTTATGCTTGGAAGGAAATACAGAGTGCTTAAGAGTTTTTCTCATGGTTTTGCTCCTCACTCACCTTTCAGTCTCTGCCCACATTCCTGCCCCTTACCCAATGGTAGGGAGGAGCTCTTGGGGTCCTGTTGAGCCTTCCTCTTTGGCAGGTCCTGCACAGTTGGGCCTGGAAGGTGGAGCTTTCTCTCTCTGTTTTTTGTTTTTTTTTAAAATAAACTTTGAATGCTTTCTAATTTTGCATTTCATGTATTATCCAGTTTCACATTCTCACAGGATCACCAATTACAACAGCCACCTCCTCTCCCAAGCCTGAAAATGGCAAGAAAGCCACAGCTGCGACTAAAAAGCAAAGCACGAATGTCTTCACAAAACAGAAAAAAAATTGCACACGTTTTCCTTCATTTTTCTTAAAGTAAAAGCTGACAGTAAGACTCACTCCTGGAGAAGAAAACCCTTTTCTTCTTCACACCTCAAACCAAATGTTAAACTTATCTGAGGGAATTCCCTGATGGTCCAGTGGTTAGGACTCCATGCTATCACTGCCAAGGGCCCAGGTCAGGGAACAAGATCCTGCAAAACTCATGATGCAGCAAAAACAAACAAAACCCCCCAAAACCCTTGTCTGAAAAGCTTACCTGACAGGCACACAAGAGCTCCTTAATAATTAGCTGCACACACATGAAAAATTCTTTATGGTTCATAAATCTTTCATTACAAAAGGTATAAAGTACTTTACATCTTGGTTGGTTTTGAATTTTGAAAAAAATGAGGAGTCATGGCAGGGGTGGAGTGCCCTGTGAAGAGGTAAACAAATGGGCAGAGCAAGGGTTTCCTTCAAGAGTCTTGGCCTGTCTGAGGAGGAGGAAGTGGAGGACCTTGATTTGAAGTGATAAAGAAAATATTCTTTATTGGGTGGTCTTCCTGTTCAGCTTGGAAGTGTGTGTGGTAGTGGGGAGTGCTGGCCCCCAGGGCAAAACAGGCTGCAGGGCTTGGTCCTTCCTGAGGCAGGATGGGTACCGGGGAGAGGTGTGAAGAGAGGCACCAGGAATGATGACCGTTAGGGGCCAGGGCCTATTGCTATGGTGACACAATGTAAGAACAAACTATACACTCATATACACACAAGTTTGTGTCTTAATTCATGCCAGAAAACATGGAAAATGAAAGGCCTTCTTTCTCTCAGGTGGAGCTACAGAAGCAAGTTTGGAGTGGAGATTGGGTCTTGGTCATCTCAGTGAGGCCTTCCAGCTGGGTCTGGGTGGCCCAGTAAAAAGACCCCTGAGTCCTGCTGTGAGCCCTTCAAGAGGGCCTTCAAGGTAGGACGAAACTGAGGAAGAGGAGAAAAAGGAAACCTGAGGCAGTTCACTGAGTCAGGCTTACAATTCACGGTCTTCAGAGGGAAGCAGCAGCTCTCCACAGGCTGCTTGGGGGCAGGAGAAGCTCAGGGCAGCTTCCTCCCCAGTGAGGCAGGGTCTTCAAGCTGTAGTGAAAAGACTGAAGATCTGACAGAACTGATGGTATTTCCACCCTTGCCAGGTGGTGTCTGAGGAAGGGTGCCTGCTAAGCAGTGCAGGTAGGGTGGAGGCAACAGCAGAGGCAGCTGGGTATGTGAAGGCAGCAGATGAGATGACTGGGACCAGCTCTGTGGTGTAGAGAGGACAGGGAGGCCTAGGCTTCTGGGGATGCATGCATCAGAGCGGCCCCCATCAGGTGATAGGGGTCCCTCGAGAAGAAGTGTGCTTCTAGGGCAAGGTGAGCATTGGTGCGATAGGATGTGGCCGTTAGCTTGTTCTTGGCCATCTTGGTTTGGCCTTGGCAAACAATAGCCTCAAGGTCTACAGATTCTCGGGATCATAGTAAATACCTTTCCACATATTCTTGGCCACTTCTGCTCCTGCCCAGCTGTCAAAAATCACAAGACAAAAGGCTGTCTTGATGTGAGCTTGGTCAAGGGCCTTTCATACCCCTTGGATGTGCCAAGGGAACGCAGAGGATGATTGCATGCCTGGCTGCGGTGAGCAGGTGGGAAGGGGTGTGGTGAGCGGTATGCTCTGGTATGCAGGGCCGGGTGGCACTCCAGGAGTGGGGCGCTGGGGTGGTGAGAGGGGCAGCCTCTGCTTCAGGCTGGGCTCACTTCAACTTTGGCTGATGTGAGAGGTGGGGAGGGATGTGGGACAGCGGTGGGGCGGGGGGTACTGGGAACCTGAGCCCACTGGAGCTTTCTCACTATGTGTACATATCCTGCCCATGGCAACCAAACTCTGTCTTGTATCTGGGGTTGGTCCTGTGCAGGAGTTTCTTGCCTTTCTCTCACTGGTGGCAAAACTCTGATAAGACACAAAATCCAGAATGGTTTCTTGTCTCTCTTCCAGAGCAGGTAGACTTTTGCTTCTACTTCTTCCTCAGATGCAGTGGGTTTTTGCCTCCACCCTATAGGGTTTGCTGCCCTTCCTCGCAGAGATTTAAGGCTTTTGCTTCATAGGAGAGATGAAAACAAAGGAGCAAATGAGTTTTGTGCCCATTCCCTAACAGCTGGTCATTACTGCTTCATGGCTACATCAGTGAGGCGGCTCTGTCAAACCTCCTGCCCTGATCCCAGTCTTTTTGTGAGTAACCTGTGGATACCTGTGGGAAAAAGCTTCCAGGTGAGTACAATCTCCCTTTGTTTCTGAATGTTCACTATCCCTACCTGATACATCAGCGTACATGGGTCTTTAATATATATCTTTAAATTTTAGCTATTTTTTTCCCAACCCATTTGTATGTTGCCACCAGTGTTTCCCCTAATATGCCACAGGTCAAAAGGCTCACATGTTCTGTTTTTTCTTGGAGGATTTTTGTCCCTCATTAGAATTCCAGACCAAATTAGCTGCTTCCTGAGAAATCTGTATGCAGGTCAAGAAGCAACTCTTTAGAACCGGACATGGAACAATGGACTGGTTCAAAATTGGGAAAGGAGTATATATATCAAGGCTGTATATTGTGATCATGCTTATTTAACTTATATGCAGAGTATATTATGTGAAATATGGGCTGGATGAAGCACAATAATGCAAAGAAACAGAAGAAAGCAATAGAATGGGAAAGACTAGAGATCTCTTCAAGAAAATTAGAGATACCAAGGGAACACTTCATGAAAAGATGGGCTCAATAAAGGACAGAAATGGTAGGGACTGAACAGAAGCAGAAGATATTAAGAAGAGGTGGCAAGAATACACAGAAAAACTGTACAAAAAAGATCTTCATGACCCAGATAATCATGATGGTGTGATCACTCACACTCACCTAGAGCCAGACATCCTGGAATGTGAAGTCAAGTGGGCCTTAGGAAGCATCACTACGAACAAAACTAGTGGAGGTGATGGAATTCCAGTTGAGCTATTTCAAACCCTAATAGATGATCCTGTGAAAGTGCTGCACTCAATATGCCAGCAAATTTGGAAAACTCAGCAGTGGCCACAGGACTGGAAAAGGTCAGTGTTCATTCCAATCCTAAAGAAAGGCAATCCCAAAGAATGCTCAAACTACTGCACAATTGCATTCTTCTCACATGCTAGCAAAGTAATGTTCAAAATTCTCCAAGCCAGGCTTCAGCAGTATGTGAACCATGAATTCCCAGATGTTCAAGCTGGTTTTAGAAAAGGCAGAGGAACCAGAGATCAAAATGCCAACATCTGCTGGATCATCAAAAAAGCAAGAGAGTTTCAGGAAAACATCTATTTCTGCCTTATTGACTATGCCAAAGCCTTTGACCATGTGGGTCACAATAAACTGTGGAAAATTCTGAAAGAGATGGGAATACCAGACCACCTGACCTGCCTCTTGAGGAACCTGTATGCAGGTCAGGAAGCAACAGTTAGAACTGGACATGGAACAACAGACTGGTTCCAAATAGGAAAAGGAGTATGTTAAGTATTGTCACCCTGTTTATTTAACTTATATGCAGAGTAAATCATGAGAAACGCTGGGCTGGATGAAGCACAAGCTGGAATCAAGATTGCTGGGAGAAATATCAATAACCTCAGATATGCTGATGATACCAACCTTATGGCAGAAAGTGAAGAACTAACGAGCCTCTTGATGAAAGTGAGAGGAGAGTGAAAAAGCTGGCTTAAAGCTTAACATTCAGAAAACTGATATCATGGCATCCGGTCCCATCACTTCATGGCAAATAGATGAGGAAACAGTGGTTGACTTAATTTTTCTGGGCTCCAAAATCACTGCAGATAGTGATTGCAACCATGAAATTAAAAGACGCTTACTACTTATAAAGAGAGTTATGACCAACCTAGACAGCATATTAAAAAGCAGAGACATTACTTTGTCAACAAAGGTCCATCTAGTCAAGGCTGTGGTTTTTCCAGTGGTCATGAATGGATGTGAGAGTTGGACTATAAAGAAAGCTGAGCACCAAAGAACTGATGCTTTTGAACTGTGGTGTTGGAGAAGACTCTTGAGAGTCCCGTGGACTGCAAGGAGATCCAACCTGTCCATCCTAAAGGAGATCAGTCCTGGGTGTTCATTGGAAGGACTGGTGCTGAAGCTGAAACTCCAATACTTTGGCCACCTGATGGGAAGAGCTGACTCATTTGAAAAGACCCTGATGCCAGGAAAGATTGAGGGCAGGAGGAGAAGGGGACGACAGAGGATCAGATGGTTGGATGGCATCACTGACTCAATGGACATGGTTTCGGGTAGATTCTGGCAGTTGGTGATGGATAGGGAGGTCTGGCATGCTGTGGTTCATGGGGTCGCAAAGAGTCGGACATGACTGAGAGACTGAAGTGAACTGAACTGAACTGAATCAATAATACTAGGAAACATATGTTTTACTGACTGAAAATGTGAACGTATCATGCAGATTATTATGTGATATTTTAAGAGACAGAATAGCCTTTAGAAGAGAAATGTTCTGTCTAGAAACAAAAATGCTTTAAAAATCTTTGCATAATTATGTGAATTTCAATAAGTATTCTCTATATTCTGAAAATACTGTAGATGCTAGTAGTCTTGGCAGTGACTTAAGGCAAAAGGACAAGGTTAGAGGTAGTACAGAAGTTCATTTGATAGAATTATTTATAGTGCGTCAGATTTTCATTCCTTTTACTTCTAAAGAAATTACTCTTCTCGAAATCTGAGAATGGGTCAAACAGTTTGCAAGTTTATTTTTGTATTATTTGCTTGGCAAATGGAATAACTTTTCCTAATAATTGGCCTGATGATAAAATATTCTATGTCTAGGATACTTGGGCCCACAAATTGGACAGAATATACTAGCTTCTCTTCTTCAGTGAGGCAGGAAAAGGGGATAGGAGCTCAGGAATCAGAACAAAATAGATTTAGACAAACCTGGAGCTGAGTCCCACTTTGGCAATTTCTAGCTTTGTAACACTGTAGAAGTTATTTAATACCTATTTTTATTTTCTTTATCAATAATATAAGAATAATATGGTCTCTTCATGAGTTTAAATGAGGGTTAAATGAGGTATTTAGTGTAGTGTATTTTACTTGAAAACTCAATAAAAAGTACTATTACTGTTAGCTCTCTTACTGTAATAATCTAGCAGGCTGGTATTCTGTCTGGATGATTTAGGTTGAATTGTTTATAATTTATTCTGGAAATGAACTTGATACACTGAAATTCTGTTATTAACACATGGATTTACTATCATTATCAACCAGAAATGTCATAGTCTTAAACAACTAACTGTACAAATTACAATTATAAGAGGAATAATAAGCAGCGTCAGTTACTAGGAACAGTAAACAGAAAACCCTAAGCCACATCCTTGACCCAGTGAAGAGGTGGGGTTGCATTGGGTAGGAAGGGCCATGTTCGTTCTTCAAAACATATCACTTTGGTGTGCGAACCTTATGCAAGACTGAAGATCACTCTCTTTGCTTGAAGGCCTGATAAGTCTGTAGTTTTTCAAATCCAATTATAAAACCATGAAATTATTACTCAGTAGCTTCCCAGGTAGCTCAGTGGTCAGGATCTGCCTGCCAATGCAGGAGACATGGGCTCAATCCCTGGGTTGGGAAGATCCCCTGGAGAAGGTAATGGTAGCCCACTCCAATATTCTTGCCTGGAGAATCCCATGGACAGAGGAGCCTGGCAGGCTGCAGTCCATGGGGGTCACGAAAGAGTTGGACACAACTGGTGACTAAACAACAAAACAAACAAACAAAAATATTATTCAGTAGGACAAACACTTGAGGGTTTCAATTTTTTATCTGCTTTGTTGTGATTTATGTCAAATCATTCTTTCCTTAAATAAAAGAGGAGTAACATCATGGGTTACAAACTAGGTGAACTAGTCTTTAGTTCTTTGTCCCATCTTTGACTTCTGATGTGACTCTGGCAAGTGGTCATGTGACTCAGTTTCCTTCTCCATTGAGCTTTGATTATAAGAATGTGATTTTAAAACAGTGATTATAAAATTCCTCATTTCAGGAGATGTGTGTAAAAACAGAGACACAGTAACTTTTCCTGCTTTCTTTCTCCAACTTTTCTAAGATTTTCACCCATCTTCTTTTGAGATATGTTGAGTTTTACTCAGAGTGTATTCAGGGAGAAAAATAGGACTGGTGAAGAGTTGACTGAAAGATTATGATGCCCAGTTATCTTAGAGCACTTGCCATTTTCTTTACCTCTGCTTGAGTTTCCAAGAAATCAGAGTCTATTGCTGCCTGTAGTGCTGGTACTGCTGATGCCTGGCATAGGTGACTCAAAAATGTGTCCTCAAAGTGGACACAACTGAAATTAGGAAAACAAACAAGTAGTAACAACCTCAAAATTAAACAGAAAGACTCCTGCTCCTTTTTTCCCTCGGAGGTGCCAATTATTACTGTTTTATGCTTTCAACATCTTCCTGAATTTTCAGTAAAAATAATTTTTCTTGAGCCCTCGCTTTCCCAGGATTTGCACCTGAGAGTTGGGCTGGAGTGCAATGTGAGCAAAAGATACCATGCTGTATTCAAAGTCTGGCACAGAGGCAGGGTTATTGAAACAGCTTATGAACCTGACCCCTCAACCCCACCACCTTGGTTTTAACTAGGAGACTCCTCAGTCCACCCAGTGAAGTATCTTCTTGGCAGACATTTGTCTTGTAGACAAGCCCTAACTGAGCTTCAAAGCACGGACTACCTGAGCTTGGCCAAGAACACCAGTTTCATTGCCCTTTTTGTGTCCTTTTTATGATGTGAAATAGGTGTTAGAACATGTAATAATCACTAACACAGACAGTCTGGCTCTACACAGGTGGAGTCTGCAAAATGTATAGATGACTCAGATCAGTTGTTCACTTCTGTTCAAATATCTCAGCGCCATGTAAGAACTCCAGAATCAGGATCCAGTTCCAGAGAAAAAAAAAAAGGGAGGATCTTGAGCTGACTGAGATTAAATCTTTATTACCTGATGGAGTGAGAGACTTAAATAAAAGTTAGTGTGAGTTACAGAAAAACATAGTTAGGCTTAAGGGAGAGTCTGGTCATTATGTTGACATGAACTCAGCTCCCCTTCCCTTAAGCCTCAGGTCTAGACTATCTGCCTTTGAAAAGTTATAATGGCTGCTGGCTTCCATGGGAAGCTGGGGAGAAGTTAGGTCTCAGGCTCTGCTGAGATTCTAGCAGAGGGAAATTAGTCCAATGTTTTTTCCCTTCTGGGAAGGGCAGCATCATCAGTGGATACTGGGAGATGCTGGGAGGTTAGAGATCTGTAAATCTCCAGAGAGAAGCCAATGTTGGCTCAGATCCTCTTACCTTCACAAGGTGAAGCAAAAGCTGTGCAAGAAGACTGGATCTCCCTGTTCTGCAGGCTGCGGGAGATCTCAGAGCAGGGAGGGGGTTTCCTTCAAGGCCAGCAGCAGGGTCTGGCAGGCTCTTATAGTTAGCGTCATCTTTCATGATTCTTGCCATTTACCATCTGAACTCCAGTGAGTTCACATAGAAAAGTAACCTTCCCGGGTCTTCCCTGGAGTCCAGGGGTTAAGAATCCACCTTCCAATGCAGGTAACGTGGATTCAATACTCCGTCTGGGAATAAGATGCTACATGCTGCGGGGCAAAGAAGCCCATGCATTGCAACTGGAGCAGTGAAGACCTGGTGCAGATTTAAAAAAAAAAAAAAAGAAAGAAATAAAGAAAAAAAAGAGAAAAAAAAAAGAACGGAAAAAAAAAGTCCACCCAATAGCTGAGAGAAAAGCAGTCATCAGAATAAACATACCACTGATAGAGTGTTATTGAAGAAGATGGTGACATTTTGAATTAGGATTCAAGACTAAAATAAAAAATTCTTTGTGGAATTGAAAACATGACTTTTAAAATAAAAAATTCAGGAGAAGAACTGAGAGACAGAATAGTCTCTGTTAAAATCTGAATCAATGGTCTGAAATACCAAGTGCTAAGAAATACCTCAAAGAATAAGGCAAAGCAAAGTGAATCTCAAAAGGAAATGGAAGTCTGGTCCAAGGGACCTAAAACCTATGGAATTTCAAAGGGAAAAGAAAGAACAAATTTAAAATTTGTTCTTATTAAAATTTCCTTATTTTAAGACCTAAGTCTTCTAAAATTCCTGAATTCTAAGAACACAGGGGAAAATCTCACAGGTTTCCTAGCTCTTATGATGAAATTGTCTAAAAAAAAAAAATCCAAAAAACAAAAACACACCAGACTTCTTATTAGCAACAATGGAAGCTACAGACAAGAGTGAATGCGTATCTATAGATTTTTCTTAGAATAGGAAAACAACCAAAGAATTTAATACCCGAACAAGCATGAGAATAGATATTTGCAGATACTCAAGAAAGAGTTTACTGCTTATGTACTTCATCAGAGACAAATCTACAGAAAAAGGCTTTCACTAAACAAGACACAGACCAAAATAGAAATCTCAAGATGGAAAAAGATGAAGAGAGAAATAGAACTGGAGTGTAGGAGAGAAAGAATGTTGAAGAGGAAGAAAGTGAAAGTATTCTAAAAAACTGACCTTACTAAAATGGAAAAGGGGGAAATATAGAGCCTTGGTTAGGAAAATAATATCTTGCTATCATATAATAGTCCAGTAGTACTATCTGATTATGAGAAAAAGAGAAGGAAAGACAATCATTTGTGAAAAAAATTACAAAACAGTATAACTTGCATTAAACAAGGGGAAAATGAATGAATAAAATGTGATCAGATAAGTAAGCATAAAATGATAATGGGTTCCCCTTATTTCACTTATCGTAGTGTAGTCTGATAAGTAAGTAAAAAATGAGATAGAAAGAATAAACTGATACATATCAAGCATTACATAAAATGTGATAGGACTCAAATTCTCTTATTTAAAAAGTCTGTTATGGTTTTTTAAAAACAGGAGCAGACTTTTGCTTTTTGCAAAAAAACATATTTAAAATACAGTAATAAAAGGGATTTGAAAAAAGAACCATGAAAACCAAAACCAAACAAAACACCGGAAATGGATAGAAAGACATCAAAAGAGGCAACATTAATAGCAGACAAACTGGAATAGAAGGTTAAAAACACCACAGAAGATAAGGACAGACATTACCAATTGATTAAATGCACTGTTTTCATCAAATACAATAAATTATATATACAAACAATACTTTTAGGCTTACAGGAGGACATTTATTTCTATAAAAAAAAAGAAATGAAAGAACATGATCAAAACCCAACTGTACTGAATTTTTCAGTATATTTCCAAGAATTGAAATAATTTGATAGATTTCCCCTTCCCCCTAGAAAGCTATAGAGAAGAGACAGAGGAAATAAATAATGCAATTTATAAACTTGATTTGACATAGAAATACAGAACACTTAATTTCTTGAATAGGATCTTTCTAGAACCCTTTTTATAAAGGCACTAATCCCAATCATAAGGAATTCACCACCATAACTTAAGCATTCCCCAAAGACTCCACATCCTAAGGCCATCATCTTTTCATGGTTAAGATTTTAATGTATGAATTTGGAAGGGGACATAAACATTTAGATGATATAAAGACAACATGGAAATGTCTAAAAGCAATGCAAAGCAAACACTTTGTACTAAAATAATAGGGAACAGCAAAACTGAACTCAGATGTATGGAAGCAGAAAGGTAAAAATAAAATAACTAAATATTTATTTTAATGAATACAGATAAGAACAACATCAATAAAAACAAAAACCAAAGAAACTTTGAAGAAAGAACTAATATTGGTAAAAGCTGAAATTATTAAAATAGATAAAGTAGCAGAAAAGAATAATAAATTCAAAGGTTGATTCTTTTAAAAAAGACCAATAAAATAGATAACTACCATATGAACATGATAAGAAAAGAGAATACAATAAAAATTAGACAAGATTAACAATGTGAAAATAGGAAAGAATTTTTTAAAATTCCAAGCATATACAGTGACTAGAATAATATTTAAAAGAAAAAAAAAAACTAGAAGAATTGAACATTTTCCTAGGAAAATATACTTGATCACAAATGAGACAGAAGTGAAAACTTGAATAGACCAATTATTATAGATGAGATTATAAAAGTGATAAATGATCTACTATCAAAAGAGGCAGTAGGCAGATGGATTCACATGTAAATTTTTAATCTAAGCATTAAAGAATAGATAATTTTCAATACTGTTTAAACTATTGTGGGTCTTAGTAAAAGGCTGAAAGTTTTTTGTGTGTGTGTGAGACCAGTTAATTTTACGTGAACACCTCCAATACCAGAGCTAAAGAAGGAGTGCAACAACAAAAGTGCAGGCCAATTTCATCTATGACTATGAATTCCAAATGTTTAAATAATATATTGAAGAACCCAATAGAGGAATGAATCAAACAAGTAATACACTATGATAAAATAGTCTTTATTAGAGGAATGAAAGGGGAGTTCAGTTCCAGGAAGTCTATCAACTTACTGATTACATTAAAAATTAAAGGGAAAAAAACACCAACTGTTATCAATATGTGGTGATAAGACATCAGATAAAGGTCAAGTGATCAATGCCAAGGGAAACTTCAAATAAAATAGGAATAGAAGGAAATTACTTATGTAATAAAAATAAGTCCACTAACAAACGTTACCTTAAATGGCAAAAAATAAGTTACTTAAAATCAGAAATCAGAAAGACATCTCTCTAATGACTTGTATTGGTGATTCTATCAAAGGTAAGTAAAATAAACTGGAATAAATAAAGGGAAAAGAGAGAAAGTTCCTGATGCTGATGACTGTTTTTTTCTTTTTATTGTTTTGTTGTTAGAAAACCCAAAAGACTCTCATGAGAAAAACAAGTTATAAGAGAATCTGATGTGTTGAATACAAAATAAAGTACAGAAATAACCAGACTATTTCTGTTCAGGCAAAAGCATCTAAAAAAGAAAATGGGAAGAATATTTGACTCAAAGGACAAATGCTAGAAAATAATTTGGTGTAGTTTAGTAAGAAAGGTGCAGAACAAAACTATAAAAATATTTTTGGGAAATGCATGAAAAAATATAAACAAGACATAAACAAATGGAAAAGTCTAGCATCATCTTGGATTGCATTACATTGTTACAAATATGTCAGTTCTCCAAAAATTAACACATAAATCTATGCTGCTCTAATTGGACTCTTTATTACTCATAAAATACCATCTAGTAATTGAAAACAGCCTTAAGTTCCAAGTACCTACATATAACAGTAATTGTGAACGAGCATAATCTTCAACTTAAGAATTTTTGAAGACTTTTCAGAATGATCAAAACAATAATGATGAAGACACTAAACAATTTAATGAATATACTTCTTTACAATAAATGTGAAGCTATATATAGGAAGAAAGAAAGAAAGAAAGTGAAGTTGCTCAGTCTTGTCCAACTCTGCAACCTGGCAGGCTCCTCTGTCCACGGGATTTTTCAGGCAGGAATACTGGAGTGGGTTGCCATTTCCTAGTAGGTTTTAAATACCAATTTCCCATTTCCTTCACACTAATTGACTGGGTTAATGGGCAAGTCTAGGAGACTGAATGTTCTTGTGAGCACCATACTGTTTAGTTCTGTTGGACTGGTCAAACTTGGTTGTGAAGTAGAATCATGTACGGTGCTTCATAATGATAGAAATTCCAGGCTCTCACCCTGGAGTTCCTGGATGAGTTCCTGCAATCAGAATCTGTAGCAAAAGTGTAGAAAATCACTGGCCAAGTCTATGCTGCAGTGATCATAGGACTTTTTTTTGGTTTGTTTCAGGGCTTTATTTTTCTTTTTCTGAGCACAGAAATCTAAACAGTTGCCCAATGTTCCACTGAAACATTCCATACTCAGTGTTTCCATTGGGAGCATTCTCATTTAAATCCTCTTTGTGAGAAATGATTCATTTCCTTTTAAGAATGGGAGTTGAAAATAGATTTAAAAAATAGAAAATAGATTTTCCGTTGTAGAGAAACATACAGTTGCAACTTGCTTTCTGTGTAGCAGGAGGCAGTAAGAGTATGTAGACAGCAATGTTTTATGAATTGGTTTTGAGTTTTATGTATTGGCTTGAGTTTGAAACCTGGCTCTGCTTTTTTTTCCAGCTGTGTTACTTACCTTTGGTAAATTAACCATTAAATATCTTTATCTAAAAAATGAGGATAAAAGGAGTACTTCGCATGATAATAGTACCCACATTAAAAATACTAATGATTTTAAAACTGTTAGCTAAAAGCAAATAAACAGAAATAATGATCTGGGAGGAGCTGTTGGGTGGCTATGGCTTTGGAGACTTGAAACGGGATCTCAGCCCCCTGACCAGGAGTTGAATCTGGATGGCGGCACTGCCCTGGCTTTTGTCCCCTTTGGAAAGAATTTCAAAGAGATGGAAAATAGTGAAGCAAGTAAAGTGTTCATGAAGAAAGGAGTATGAGCAGACAGATACCTGGTGGGTTCAGGAACAGTTGTAGCTTTGGGAAGTTTAGATCATTTATAAGGGACTTCTGGGATTTTGTTTTCCTTTGACCAATCATTGTGCTTTGACCATGTATCTGATTTGTCTTAGAGCCCACCTGTGTGCGTATCCTTTAGCCTAGATGAATTTCAACTTCAGGGTCTCTGGGAAGTTAGCAAAACTTATTATGATCTGGCGCCCTTTTCCCCAAGGAAACTTTCAGTGCCTGTGTAATTTGGGAGGTCTCCCTGACACCAAGAATGAGAAATATGTGACTTCCTTATTTTTTCCCTAAGCAGGGCTTAACCCGTCTCTGTCCCTGCCATTGCTGTTGTCTTAAAGTGTTCACAGGACATAAAGTCCAATTATTCCTCCTGTTCCTGTTGTTATTTCTAGCTCAAAGTATAAATAAGAGGCTAGTTGTAAATGTCTAACCTGGAACGTATTTATCTCCTGCCTCAACGACACTGGTAAAGATTAATACTTTCTTTGACAGGAGTAAATTGAGAAGTTAATATTTCTATACACTTTAGTATGGGACTAACCCATAGTAGGTACTTACTATTCTTGAATCAAAGTTCAACATGATGTGGCTCACACTGTACTTTTATCAAAGGCATTAAGTATTTTCTTTCCCTCTAACTCTCTTCTTACTAATATAATTTTAAGTGTAACATCATGTGAATATCATGTAATATCAGATGATTCTGGCTTGTGAATACAAGTGAATTTACCTTAATATCACTGCCTAAATAAGTTTTATCAGTCATCTTAACAATCATTTCCGTCTGTCCAAGCTCCACCGTTTAGGACAGGAAAGCTTCAGTTGTACCTCCCAGATGCTCAGAACAGTTCCATTCATATTCTGCTACTCTCTGCTCCTCACCAACTTATCTTGACCCTGTATTGGGCACTAGTGTCCTTTATGAGAATACACCTTCTTTGGGTGAAGCCCTTCCTTAGTGGTGACAAGGTACCCAGAGGACTTTTGGCAGACTGGGTAAGAGAGGGACCCTCTCACCAGTTCTGTGCTAGACTGTGTCACCAGAGCCCAAAGTAATACTTCTTAAATCTGAAATCCCAAAATCATTTGCAAAAATGATTCCTTGGTTTCTCACTCTAAGTTCTTTTCCCAAGGTCTTAAAACCCTTCAAAGTCTCTGTGGGAGGGGAGGGCATGCAGGCACCACATCACTCCCTCCATTCCTTTTGACAGTCTCTCAAGGCCTTTGGCACTAAATTTCTCCTTTCTTCTTTACTTAGAAACATATGATCCAAGAATAGCAGTGTATACACAAACAGATGACTGGAGTTGTTGGCAAGTCCATGCGGTTTATAACCAACTCGGTTCTCCATCCCAGTTTGGTCTCAGGTGGCCCGGCAAAGACCTTATCCTCTTTCTTAGATCCCTATCAAACAGAGACTTCTAGTTCAAGAGGCATCTTGTCTATTCCGTCTTGTCCACTTCTGTTCCTTTGTTGATTCATTTGAAGGTGGAACAGTTGTGCATGGATAGAAGAATCACACATTTCTACAGCTGAGGCCACCCTGGCCCTGAGTCATAGATGACTGGCTTTGCTGGGGATCTAGTGCCCTCAGATCCTCAGCCCTGTGAAGCTCTGGAGATTTCTGTTGCATTGGTACTGACGTATGAACATCTATAATAAAAGTTAACACAATAACAATGGGACAACACAGAGTTAACAGTTTAAGTTTATTTCTTATTTCTCAGAAATCTTCCTTAAGGTGGTGTGAAAGTTGTTAATGCTCTGTTAGCTTTTTAAAATTCTGGAAAGGTTTATAAGAGGTTGGGGCGGAGGAAGGGGGGGGGGGCGCTTCCCAGGTGGCGCTAGTGGTAAAGAACCCATCTGCCAATGCAGGAGACTTAAGAGATGCTGGTTCTATCCCTGAGTCAGGAATATCCCTTGGAGGAGGAAGGGCATGACAACCCACTACTGTATTCTTGACTGGAGAATCCCCATGGAGAGAGGAGCCTGGTAGCCATAGTCCATAGGGCCACAAAGAGTCAGAAATGACTGAAGAGACTTAGCACACAAGCAAGGTGTATAAGGACCCATGACATTAGGCCTATTTAAAAACTCTTGTCCTTTCCTGGGTTTGGAAGAATAATAGTGTAAAGTGTAATAAAGTGATAATTGCATAAGTGTAAAGTGCAACACATGTGCTTAGTTACTCAGTTGTGTTTGACTCTTTGCAACCCCGTGGCTGTAGCCTGCCAGGCTTTTCTGTCCATGGGGATTCTCCAGGCAAGAATACTGGAGTGGGCTGCCATGCCTTCCTCCAGAGGATCTTCCAAACCCAGGGATGGAACCCAGGTCTCCCCTGCATTGCATGTGGATTCTTGAACTGAACCACCAGGGATGCCCAACATGCAATATAATGATTAACGAAAAGGTAATAAATAATTCCTTCTTACCTTCATGACCCTAATCTTGTGTTTCTGAAACTGATGTTTCTAGTCTAGTTCGGGATGAAATCCAACATCTTTCTGATCCTTATTCCTAGCCTCAGGGTGACATTTACCTTAGACAGTTAAATGTTCTTTTCTGCACCCTGAAATCTAGTTTTCACAAGGGAAGGATCAACAAACTCACATTCAAGTGTCAATCATGGATGTGACAAGGCTTGACCTGTGTTTCCCAGAGGAATTCTAGAGGAAAGGCATTAGTCAAAAACTCCAGGTTGCAATGCCTGTTCTGCCACTCTATGAGATGTGAATCCAGTAGTAAACTCTGAGGCTAGTTTCTCTTTCTTAAAGATAGCAACAATATTACCAATTTCACCAGAGATTTTAAATGGAGCAAGGAATTTTAGATGGAAGAAATGAAAGTATAAAACTGGAAATACTCTTATTAGTACAGTATTTGGTACATAGCAGGTGCTCTAGCTTGTTAATTTTTAACAAGATTAAAAATCTGGTTAATTCACTCTAAAGAGAACAAGACCTTAACCCAGAGAAAATGGCTTTTAACTGTGGAATTTCATACTGTTTGGGAAGCATTTGGTGGGTCTTTTTTGGGAGGCTTTATTAAATCACATTTTATAGGAAGACGCCAACTCTGTTCTTTTTTATGTTTTTTTTTTTTTTTTTCCTATAAGGAGAACAATACACGTGTGTCCATCTCCACCATGGTCTGACATGAACCTGTTTAAGCCTGGATGTGACAAGGGCAGGGACCACAAAAGAGCTTTCAATAAAGTCTAAAGGCTGACACGTACGGAGGCGTCTCTTTTCCAGTTACATAAAGTTCATTTCATATGAGGACACGATTCTCTCCCCGTTCTGGAGACACTAATCTGTAAAATGGTGAACACTGAACCTGAAACAGCTTTGCATTTCTTTAATTATGCTATATAGATCTCTATGTTAAAACGGTTTCCTAAATCTACATTTTCCAACTGCTGTGGTTCAGTCTTTGCGGAGGACTGGATAACTCTGCGATCCCAAACTGTCCCTCCCTTCCTTGTTATCTACTAAAGCCCCTACAGGATGGGATCCCAGTTGATTTTATTTTGTAACTTCAAGCGGGCCTTGAAAGCTGGCCCTTTTATTCTTTGCGCCACAGAGATGTTTGGATAAAAGATGTGGAGCCCCTTGCAGGGTTCCAGACGGCCCGCTGGCTTTGGTGGTGAGGCGTCAGTGGTGAGCTCAGCAGCAGGACTGGCGCCCGGGGCCCCGCAGGGAGCAGGAGCCGGCACGGAGGCAGGGTTCCGGGCCGGCGCCCTTTCGCATCTCCTTAGGAGGGGACACCGCCCAGGCGCCCGCGTTGCTAGGTCCTCTGTTTGCCGGGTTCTAAAGCTGCCCCGAGCCGGACCAAGGCAAAGCCGGAGGGGGACCGGAAAAGTCAAGGACCGTCCCCAGCGCCCAGCCGGGAAAAGCGGCCTCTCCCCGCGTCGGCCCCTCCCGCCCCCAGGCCCTCCGGGCGCGGGGCGGGGCGCGGAGGAGCCCCCCTCGGCCGTGGGTCCTCCCAACCGTCGCCGGCCAGGCGCCCTCGCTCCCGCTCCGCCGCGCACGGCGCGCACCCCCGGTCGCCGCCCGCTAATGGTCTGGCCCGTCGGTAGCCACCACCCCTTCGGCAGCGCCAGCTGCTCCAGCTGCTCCGGGTCTAGCGCCGGCGCCCGGAGCTGTGGCGGCCGCGGGCAGTGGGCGGGTGGAGGGGAGCACCGGACCATCAGCGCAGGCTGCTCGGCCCGGGGCGGCCGCGGAGGGAAGCCGAGGAGCGCGGGAACCGCGCAGGAACCGTCCGCAGCCCGGAGGCGAGGACCTCTCCTCACCCGGGGTGAGTACCTGCTGCCCCAATCCTCCCCGACCCCCTTTTCCCGTCCCCACGCCCGCGAGGTGTGGCCGCCGCCCGGACGGTCACTGCCCCGGGATCACTGACCGCCGCGGGAGCAGCGGCACGGGGAGCTGCTACTGTTGGTGCTAATGATTCAGCACCATTCGTGCCCTGAGAGATCTGGGCGGAATCGGGGTGCGGGGGGTGGGGGGGGTGGGGGTGGAGGCGGCGAGGTCAGTTGCTGGGCTCTCGCCTGAGCTTCCAGGTTCCAGATGAGCGAGCCCGGCGGGCGAGGTCGGGTAGGGTGAGCCGGGAGGCTCCCCGATGGCTTGCTCTGTAATTCCGTCCTTTGCCCACATCGCGGCACAAACCTTCGTGAACGTGCTGTGCCACCTTCAGTGTCAGATGAGTGGGTTTTTCGCACAGGCGAGTGAAGTCTGGGGCCCTTCTCCATACCAGCCAGTTTCTCTGCTTCTTCCTTTGGATGCCTAATGCGTGCCACTCTCCGCTCAACATCGTGTTGCATCCCTCCGCTAAGACGCTGTATCCAACTTGTCTTGTATTCAGAGTGGGTTTAATTGGTCTTGGCATAGTAGAAAAAGATTTAAGGGGATTAAGAAATAATACGTTTAGAGTTTAGCCACTTCGTATATATATGATTTCATTAAATCGTAACGCAGAACCAAATGTGGAAAGTGAAGAACGGGAAGTTAAATCGTGTGCTCAAGGTCACAGAATAGGAATTTGGATACAAGTGTTCCTGGTCCCCAAACCCACGAATCTTCCACTGCATTAAGGAGTTGTGTATCCAAGTGTGTCCAAGTTGTGTGTACATATATATGATTTTATTACATATTAAACATAGAACTAATTTTCATAGTAGTAATCTCAAGTAATAGCAACAACCTGTAAACTTCCTGTATATGGAATTATTGTTCTTTTAGTATAAAAGAAGGAACATTTTTTGAATTGCACGAAAAAATACTATTTTCTTAGAAAGCATATGCCAAAAAATAATATCTGGACAACACTGCATAGGAGAGCTAGTTCATAACAGGAGATATTCAACACATTTTGGGCAGTGATAGATGGTAAATGCTTAAGTGTTGGAGAAATCTTTTAGGAAAGTAAAGGCAATCTGAATTTTTTTTTTGATGTTAGGGAAACATTTGCAATAAGAACAGTTATTTAGTACATGGCATATGTGACTGAACTGTTTTTGTACGGTGTGTTACCCATGATATGGTGACAGATAAACCCAGGCTGATAATATGATTTGATTCATTACTACTCTATGATTTGGCATAGCAGGTGATAGCTCCATTTTACAGATGAAGGAATTGAAATACAGAGAAGTTTCAAGATTACACAGCTAGTGGTGGAACCTGGACAACACTGACTCTTACACAAAATACGTGTGTTGTAGCAAAGTGTAATTCTGTTTAATGGGACATTGTATTGATTTGTTTTTGCCCTTATCTTCTGAGTCAACAATTATATTGACCTTATATGCGCTTTCTGCGAAACTAATGGATACTAGGTTTTTCCTTTGTTCCTTGCTTGGCCATTTGATTTGCTTTCATTTATGATTTATGTATTTTCTCTTAAGACCTGCAACTCTCCTTGATGTCTCAGGAGGCAGGTTGCTATAGTGCAAATGCTCATTATCTCCAAGTACTAGAATAGTATATGATGTCTGATAGGAACATAGTCATTGTAGGCCATCATTTCTAAAGTATTGAACCATTTGCACTGGAGAATTCTTTTTTAAGTTAATGAGGATATTGATAAAGTCATAAAATGGAGGCACATATTTACATTTGTTGTTCAGACAAGACTAGTTAAGACAAGTAAGGTCTTGAGATGAGTCTTGATTTTGCTTTCTAGAAGGTGATTTCTTTTTTTTTTTTCTTATGACTTCAGTGAGGCCTTTTGCAGTCCAATCTGGTTTAATCCCAAAGGGAAAGCAGAATTGGTCTGAATGAATAAGCAAAATTCAATCCCACTGCTATTAAAACAAAAAGGAAACTGCATGTTCTAGTGCTGGAGGGTCAGCAGGAACATTTGAAAACAGACATAGCACATTTTATTTAGATGTTCATCACGAGTATAAATATAATACCAACTTGGCCTTAGAAATGTTTTCTGTCTCTCTCTCCCCTTTCTTCTCTCGCTCAGTGTGTGTAGGTGTGACTACTGTCTGCAGACCATCTAAATTCTAAAAGTCCAGGTGGGGAAACTGAAAGTTTAGCTGGAGAGCTGGTTACCTACATATTAGTAACTAACCAAATAGATTAATACTGGCTTAATACCAGGAAAGGGTAAGGCAGATTTAAGTGCCACATCAACACTTTAAGAAATAGTGATGCCTAGGGTCGTAAGAGGATCATGAAAGTTTTCGTGGATGGAAGTGAATGAAATCACTCTGAGATGGGAAGGCTTCAGTAGGTAAAGAGAAAGCAGATGAAGTTCAGCTGAGAAGTGGTCACCTACTTTTGGATACCTGGTGACAGATTACGAAGGACTTTGCATGTCAGGCAGTGAAATCTACTGGTTATCAGGTAATCTAGGGAACTAGCGTAGGTCTCTAAGCAAGCCAAATTTCTCTTTGGCTGGTTGTGCTCACATTCTCCATATTCCTTGTTCCAAGTGCTCTTCCAGAAAAGGTTACTTTTCCTGGGTACTGCTATTTAAAGCACTAAACCCAGAAAATTTTCTATGCAAGTAAGATTTTTCCTCTTCCAAGGAAGTTTGCCTTTTAAAAGATTTCCCCCTTCCATTATAGTCTTTATTTTAAATTTTATAACATTACTTTTCACTTAATTGTAGTTTGACCGTGAACATTTAAAATGTCTACATAATTTTCCATTAGGTAGATGTGCCATAAATTCCTAATCACTCCTCATTGTCACTGTATTTTGATGATAATAAATAACACTATGATGAGTATCTTTGTTCATAAGCTCTCTTCTAAATTTTAGAAATTAGTTCCTTAGTCTCAGAAATAAAATTTCTGGGTTAAAAGGTGTGAGTTCTTAGTTTGATTTTTTTGAAAAAAAAAATTGAGGTATAAATGACATTATAACATTATATTAGTTTTGGGTATACAACGTATTCAGTATTTGTATATATTGCAAAATGATCCCCACAATAAGTCTAGTTAACATCCATCACCACACATTGTTATGGATTTTTTTATGATGCTTAGTTTGACTAATTTCTTCTTTTTCTTCTTTATGTATTTATTTTTAATTGGAGGATAATTGCTTTACAATGTTGTGTGGGTTTCTTTCATAATCAACAGGAATCAGCCATAGGTATACGTATGTCCCCTCCCACTTGAACTGCGCTCCCCTCCCATCTCCCACCCCATCCCACCCCTCTGGGTTGTCACAGAGCGCTGGATTGAGCTCTCTGTCCCACAGAAAATTCCCACTGGCTATCTATTTTACACATGGTAAGGTATATATTTCAGTGCTACTCTTTCAATTTGTCCCACTTCCCCTGCTGTGTCCACAAGTCAGTTCTCTATCATCTTGACTGAATTTTATACAAATTTTAAAACCCTGATGGATTCTGTATATTCTCTTTGGAGCATTAGTATATTAAGTATAGGATATTTGCATATTAATAATTAATAACACTCCTGTCTATGTCTCTTCAGATTACACTATTTCAGGCAAACTTGTCTTTTGATTAGAAAGATTAGTTAAACCATGGGTGCTGGGAGAAAGGCAGGTAGTTGGGACCACTGGAGGGAAAAGCTGTAGGTAATGGAGGACAGATTTTGTGGGAGTGAGCAGGAATTTGCAGCCAGAGAAGGAGCATGTGTGATAAACTACTTTCTGGTCCTGGTGTTGTGCGTGTAGACCTCAGCTCTCTCGTTTCTCCTGTCCTTCCCTCAGGAATCCCCCCTCATTCTCCACACACTATCTCTCCCTTTCAAACTTCAGCTTCTCCCACCCACCTGTATCAGTTTCCCAGGTCTCCAGCTTCGATATCTTGGCAGTGCAAGGCTTATGAACTCACTCTCGGCTTCTAATTTGGAGAATCCACACTGATGGGGGCAGGAATTCCAGACCTCCTCCAATTCTCTGCAGAAGCCCTGGTTGCAGGGTGTAAGAGTGTGTGGTGGACATCGAAGACTCCTGTCGCCTCTGCTGTGTACATTGCTAGAGACAGCAAGCCCCCAGGAGATGCTGGGACATTCCCAGCATCCCCTCCCGCTCTCGTTCCCAGTATCCCTCGACCAGGGAAAGTTCCCCTCATTGAGGAGAGAGACTGTTCCTCCATGTCCCTCCAGCTGTAGGAATACATGACCCTACCTCCTTGGACAGGTATTCGTACATTGGCCAGGCCTCTGCCTTGCTCCCCTAGGCTCTCGCCTGGGTTTCCTCTGGGTACCACTCCCACTCTCCTTGGACTTTGAGTCCGGGAAGCCACTGAGGCAGGGAGGCCATGAAGTGTCTCTGAGAAGCAGTGGAAGGGGAATTAGGGATATGAATGTGCCTTGAGGGAGCAAGTAGGGAGCAGAAAGGCAGGTACTTGGAATATGCTCTCAGTTTGGGAAGCCCTGAAAGGAAACAATGAAAACTGAAGCATCTTTATAAACCAAAAATGGGCCCCACCTTTCAGGACCTGACATGCTTTCTGGTGGAAGTTGGACTTAGAGGTGGGCAGAGTATTTTGGGCAGAATTTGTTCTATGCTTAGTTGGGACTTACTATTTAAAGCAGTTTGCTTAAAGTCTTTGAAGGTGATAAATCTATTTGCATTCCTTCCAGGCATTATTTTTGTCAAAGTTCAACTGGGCTTAGTCAGGAGTTTCCATAGGGTTAAGTTAGAGCTAAAAACTTAAATTTAAGTAGGCTTGCTTACTTGTTTTCCAACACCTGTTTTCCTTAGTTCCCATTTGATGTCTACTTACCTGTAGTGCACAAAGCCATAGGTAGTTTACAAAGCCATAAAGTTCTGGGACTGTTTAGGTTCTGGGAGTTGAGTGATAAATCCAGTTTCCTTTTTTTTCTTGCAAGTGATTAGTTGTCCTGTGTTCCTTTGATTTCTTTAAAGGTTCAGAGTTAGATCGTCCAGTGGTCACTGGGTCTCCCCTGGGGCTGACTGAGAAGTCTTTCCTTTTGAAATTGATGATATTCTTGGTCCATTGGGCATGCTGAACCATCCACATTGTTTGGTTTTTCTGAGTTGTATTTTGGCTCCCAAGCTTCCAAACTTCTGTGTTATCTTTGTTCTTCTGCATAATCATGTGAAATGGAACATTGTGTTTGATAAAAGATTAATTTGAACATTTCTATCTCTTTTACCCACTACTTTGCAATGTCTGAACTGGTGCCACACCTAATTCAACAAGATGACAATAGCTTGTTTTCATAAAAACTCTCCTCCCTTTTCCATGAGCTTATTTGCAGTGACATTGACTTTCTAAAGTAAATTTAGCATTTGCAGATTTGGAAGGTGGATCAGCAATAACCTAGGCAGCAGCTTCAAGATTATTTGAATGTTCTTTGCTGGATTAGAATTTTAGGGTTTTCTTTGTTGTACTTCTCATTTAAGGTAGTACTATCTTTCTTCTGTGAGGGATGTGAACCCACTTAAAATTTGTGTAAAACCTAGTTGATGTGGTTTTAATATTAAGTTTGCATATGTGAATATGAATGGTCATACATGTAGAGTACTAGGTAGGAAAAGTTTAGAAACTGTACATTTAATTTGAATCATTTGATAGGACAATTTTCACATGTAATTCTGTCATTGCTATTATTGAAAATATGTTTTTTCAAGGTATTTAATAAATAAAATCTGTAGCCATGTGTAGCATAATGATTGCTGAAAAATCAGGACAATAATTTTAGCACACATCTCAGTTTATATTTAGAATCAGTCTGTCTGCAGTTACCCAACAACTATGTGCTAGCTACTCTGTGGAGAGGAAAGCTAGACCTTGAACATTTTCTACAATCAGCATAATTCATATGAAACCAGATGGAGACATTTTCATTTAGCTGTTCGTTTGATCACATTGAAGATGGTAATGTTTAATTACTTAGCATCTCTTAGTCTAGAATCCTAAAGATTGGCAGATATTATTTCTTCCATTTTAATGATGTGAAAAATCAAGCTTGGGAGAGAAAAAAAAGAAGATAAAAATGTGCAAAATCATAGTAGGATTAGAAATTGGTCTAAAACTGCCCCTCTTGATATTAGCTTTGACAGTAGGTCAATGTATAACATGTAAGCAAGGGGATGAGCTTTATTCATGTTGCATAGTTTTAATGGCTTTACTAGTGTTACAGTATTTGAGAAAAAAATAACTTGTCAAATCCACTGAATATTTTTTTCTGTGTTGTCTGCTTTTAGTCCATATCAGCTTCACCCTTAGTCAACACACACATATTTCAATGCATTATTTTTGGAAAATGGAAACAAGTTATTTCTGGAACTTGCTGCAAAAATGAAAGGAAAATAGACAGTTTAATGTAAGAAAAGTTTTATGTAGAGGATCATGTCATCTGCAAACAGTGAGAGTTTCACTTCTTCTTTTCCTATCTGGATTCCTTTTACTTCTTTTTCCGCTCTGATTGCTGTGGCCAAAACTTCCAACACTATGTTGAATAGTAGTGGTGAGAGTGGGCACCCTTGTCTTGTTCCTGATTTCAGGGGAAATGCTTTCAATTTTTCACCATTGAGGGTGATGCTTGCTGTGGGTTTGTCATATATAGCTTTTATTATGTTGAGGTATGTTCCTTCTATTCCTGCTTTTTGGAGAGTTTTAATCATAAATGAGTGTTGAATTTTGTCAAAGGCTTTCTCTGCATCTATTGAGATAATCATATGGTTTTTATCTTTCAATTTGTTAATGTGGTGTATTACATTGATTGATTTGTGGATATTGAAGAATCCTTGCATTCCTGGGATAAAGCCCACTTGGTCGTGGTGTATGATTTTTTTAATATGTTGTTGGATTCTGTTTGCTAGAATTTTGTTAAGGATTTTTGCATCTATGTTCATCAGTGATATTGGCCTGTAGTTTTCTTTTTTTGTGACATCTTTGTCTGGTTTTGGAATTAGGGTGATGGTGGCCTCATAGAATGAGTTTGGAAGCTTACCTTCCTCTGCAATTTTCTGGAAGAGTTTAAGTAAGATAGGTGTTAGCTCTTCTCTAAATTTTTGGTAGAATTCAGCTGTGAAGCCATCTGGTCCTGGGCTTTTGTTTGCTGGAAGATTTTTGATGACAGTTTCGATTTCCTTGCCTGTGATGGGTCTGTTAAGATCTTCTATTTCTTCCTGGTTCAGTTTTGGAAAGTTATACTTTTCTAAGAATTTGTCCATTTCTTCCAAGTTGTCCATTTTATTGGCATAGAGCTGCTGGTAGTAGTCTCTTATGATCCTTTGTATTTCAGTGTTGTCTGTTGTGATCTCTCCATTTTCATTTCTAATTTTGTTAATTTGGTTCTTCTCTCTTTGTTTCTTAATGAGTCTTGCTAATGGCTTGTCAATTTTGTTTATTTTTTCAAAAAACCAGCTTTTAGCTTTGTTGATTTTTGCTATGGTCTCTTTAGTTTCTTTTGCATTTATTTCTGCCCTGATTTTTAAGATTTCTTTCCTTCTGCTAACCCTGGGGTTCTTCATTTCTTCCTTCTCTAGTTGCTTTAGGTGTAGAGTTAGGTTATTTATTTGGTTTTTTTCTTGTTTCTTGATGTAAGCCTGTAATGCTATGAACCTTCCCCTTAGCACTGCTTTTACAGTGTCCCATAGGTTTTGGGTTGTTGTGTTTTCATTTTCATTCATTTCTATACATATTTTTATTTCTTTTTTGATTTCTTCTATGAGTTGTTGGTTATTCAGAAGCGTGTTATTTAGCCTCCATATGTTTGAATTTTTAACAATTTTTTTCCTGTAATCGAGATCTAATCTTACTGCACTGTGGTCAGAAAAGATGACTGGAATGATTTCAATTTTTTTGAATTTTCCAAGACCAGATTTATGGCCTAGGATGTGATCTATTCTGGAGAACGTTCCGTGTGCACTTGAGAAAAAGGTGAAGTTGATTGTTTTGGGGTGAAATGTCCTATAGATATCAATTAGGTCTAGCTGGTCCATTGTGTCATTTAAGGTTTGTGTTTCCTTGTTAATTTTCTGTTTAGTTGATCTATCCATAGTTGTGAGTGGGGTATTAAAGTCTCCCACTATTATTGTGTTACTATTAATTTCCTCTTTCATACTCGTTAGTGTTTGCCGCACATATTGCGGTGCTCCTATGTTGGGTGCATATATATTTATAATTGTTATATCTTCTTCTTGGATTGATCCTTTGATCATTATATAGTGTCCTTCTTTGTCTCTTTTCACATCCTTTATTTGAAAGTCTATTTTATCTGATATGAGTATTAAAAGGGAGGGATCAGCGTTTTTTAAAATCAAGTGGGCTATGTATATGTGGAAAAGCTTTTTCACTTGTCAAAAATCAGTGCCGAATGAGTGTTTCTGGCAGAAAGAAAAATTTGCTGCTACATATGTTAGGAGGTTGTCATTTTGGAATAGGAGGCATTTTCTCCTTAAAAATGTATCTTGGGTTTATATGTATTGATAGCTGTTTTCATCCTTGACTAAGGAATTAAATGTGTTTTTCATTAGTTATAGTATGGTATATTTATTCCCATAATGTTCTCGAAAGTGTATCTATGAATTTTGTTTTTGAATTCATAAGGGACTAGAATAATAAATATAGGATGAAGTGAAGGTCCTAAAGTGTAACTTCTGCTGGGAACAAAATTAAATGAACACACTCAGCATTACCTATGAATATGGATATTTAGATCTCCAAGTAAAATTACCTAATGGTAATCCAAAAATTTTTCTCTCCTTGGTATAACTATATATATTATGGTAACATACAAGTGATATTCATGTTTTGTGAAAGAAAAAAGTCCATAGTAGTATAAAGGTACCATGATTTATGTAATTGTTTGGATGATTTCTCATATTTTATAGGCATTCCATAAATGCAGCTCTTTCTCCAGTTAATATTTTGTATTTTTATATATATTTTTAATATGATAAAAGCACACAGTATCAAATTTACTATGTTAAACATTTTTAAGTATCTAGTTCAGTAGCATTGAATATATTAACTTTGTTGTGAAATAGGTCTCCAAGAACTTTCTCCTCTTGCAAATCAGAAATCTTATACCCATTAAATAACAACTTCCCTCTCCCCCAAGTCTTTGGTAACCACCATTATATTTTCTGTTTCTATAACTTTTACTAGTTTGGATACCTTAGTATAAATGGAATCATATATTATTTGTTTTTTGTGACTAGTTTGTTTCACTTAATATAATTGCTAAAATTTTGCCCATTTATAGAATATGACAGCATTTCCTTCTTTTTTAAAACCAAATAATATTCCATCATATATATACACCAGTTTTTCTTTGCTCATCTGTTGATATACATTTGGGTTGCTTCCACATCTTTGCTAATGAGAAAAATGCCACTGTGAACAAAGATGTACAAATATCTCTCCAAAACTCTTCATTTCTCTCTAGAAATGGGCTTCCTGGATCATATAGTAGTTCTATTTTTGATTTTTGGGGACCTCCCATACTGTTTTCCATAGTGATTATATCACTTTATCTTCCTGTCAGGAGTGTGCAAGGGTTCCAGTTTTTCCATATCCTCTATAACACTTGTTTGTTTATTTATAGTAGGCAGCTTACTGAGTATGAGGTGATATCTCACTGTGGTTTTGATTTGCATTTCCTTGATGATTAATGATGTTGAGCGTCTTTCATGTACCTGTTGGCTATTGGAATATTATCTTTGGAGAAATGTCTATGCAAGTCCTTTGCCCATTTTAAAATCTGGTTATTTGATTTTTTTTGTTGTTGAGTTGTTGGAGTTATCTCTATATTCTGGATGTTAACCCTTTATCAAATAAATGATTTTCTCCCACTCAATAGGTTGCTTTTTTCACTCTGTTGATTCTGTTCTTTGATGTACACAAAAATTTTGTTCAATGTAGTCTTGTTTATCTAGTTTTGCTTTTGTTGCCTATGCAGCATTATTTTTAGCACTTTAAAAATGTATTAAGAAAATTGTTTCAAATTGATGTTTATTATTTTTCTCTTTAGTCTTTGAAGTCCATGAGATTATTTTTGAGACTATGCAATTATGATGCCTGGTGTAATTATTTAACAAATTAAACTTAATTTTGATTAACTTTTTCTTTTTGGAAAATCCACTTTTAAACCTATTTAATGTAGAATTTTGTTGCTATACTTTAATAAGATGAAAGGAATTATGTTAAACCTATATGTTAATTTAGGGAGAATTAGAATCTTTACTATGTTGATTCTTCCAATCTGTAAACATGGTATGTTTCTCCAGGTATTAATATTTAGGTCTTACTTGATGTCTTTTATCAGAATATCATAATTTTGATTATGCATAGTTATATTTTGTTAGATTTATACCTAAGTATTTCATTTTCTTTGGAGCAACTATAAAGAAACTGCATTTGAAATTTTTGTTTCCATTTCTTCTCTGTCAGTATATAGAAATGCAGCTGGTTATTGTGTTGGTCTTATATCCTGAAACCTTACTAAGCTCACATACATTTTGAATCTAGGACTGCAGATCCTTTGAGGATTTTTTAAATATAAACAATTGTGTCATCTGAAAATGAAAACAATTTTATTTCTTTCAATCTGTATGCCTTTAATTCATTTTTCGTGCCTGATTGCAATGGTTAGAATTTCCAGTATTGTGCTAAGTAAGAATGGTGAGAGTAGACATCCTTGCCTTATTCCAAATATTACAGGAAGACATTATTTTGCTAAGTATTATGTTGTTGTTGTTGTTTAGTCGCTAAGACATGACTGACTCTTTTGCATCCCATGGACTGTAGCCCAGCATGAAATCTGCCCATGGGATTTCCTAGGCAAGAATACTGGAGTGGGTTGCCATTTCCTTCTCTAGGGAAGCTTTCCTACCCTGTAATTGAACTCACATCTCCTGCATCGGCAGGTGGTTTCTTTACCACTGAACCACCAGGGAAGCCCAAGTATACTGTTAGCTGTATGTTTTTTTGTAGTTGTTCTTTGTTAGGTTGAGGAAGTTGCCACTCTGCTCCTAATGTACTGAGACTTTTTATCCTGAATGGATATCAAATTACATCAAATGCTTTTTTCTTTATCAATTGATGTGGACACATGACTTTTCTCTTAGCCTGTTGATATGGTGGATTGCATTGATTAATTTTTGAGTATTGAATCAGCCTTGAATACATGGGATAAATCCCATTTGGTCATGTGTACATGACATACACATACACATATAGACTTAAAAATATACACACTCACTGTATTCAGTTTGTCAACATTGTTAATTATTTTTGCTTTTAAGTTTGGAAGAGATGTTGGTTTGCAGCTTCTTCCTTTTTATTGTGCTTCATTTATGTGGATTTTGTTGTTAGACTATTACTGGCCTCATTTGGCACTAAGAAACTACTACTTGTTGAGTTTGGGTGTTGTATCAAATTCAAATATCTATAATAACCTGAGAAGGCTACTAAAACTCCTTTTTCCCAACTATATATCTCTATGAGGCCAAATTTTGTTGTGTATTTAAACCAAAAGAACTTATAAAAATGAATGCTGAAGCAGATATGAGAATCTGTTTTCTTGAAGCAGGATATTAGAGGAATTAAAAAAAATACAAAACAGTGTCACTTATTTCTTTTGAAAAAAGCTATAGTTATTTTTAATGTAATATGATTTTGTTAACATGTAATGGTTTTATTATCGTTATTTTAAAATGAATAAATATTTCAAACATTTATCAGTTTTAGTTTCTAATAGGATGAATATTGATAAATATGACTCACAAAATGAATCTCACCAAAACCAAATGAGTGTAAAGAGTTCCAACACCAAAAGTTTGAGAAACACTACTAAGAAGACCAAGATAAGGGGAAAAGTGAAGTCACAGGTGTGGACATGTTTATCTCACATTTGGCATTGGCTTAATCAGGTTGTTCCAGGTGCATGTTTTCTTTTTTCTCCACTAGTATTTTTATTTCACAAGATATGCTTTTTCCCCCACATCAATTCTTTGATATGCACTCTAATTTCCTAAAAAAAATCATAAATAGACCAATAAAAGTCCATAATGTAATCTTCACAAAATGAAATCCCTCAAAGTTATCCCTATGCTGATAAATGTTATATATAGGCATAAAACTATATTTTAAGTTTTAAATTGTAATAAATAGAATTGAACTTCCCTGGTGGCTCAGATGGTAAAGAAACTGCCTGCAATGCAGGAGAGCCGGGTTCAGTCTCTGGGTTGGGAAGATCCCCTAGAGAAGGGAATCACTACCCATTCCAGTATTCTTGCCTGGAGAATTACATGGACAGAGGAGTCTGGCGGGTTACAGTCTATGGGGTTGCAAAGAGTTGGACCCAACTGAGTGACTAAATACACACACAATAAACAGAATAGAAATATTAATTCAGAGATGACTTATGCAAGGATGAAGTAATTTAGAATGTTTTGTCAAAAAATGACTAAAAGATAGTGCAAGAAACACTTAAATTACTGTCTTTTGATTTTGATTATTGTAAATGGATTTTTTTTTGTACTTTTCCCCAGCACTTTATTGACATATTATTTGTATATAGTAAAATGTACACCTTGTAGAGTTTTGACAATATTTTGTTAAATAGCATTTGAAGATATCTAGTTCGTAATAGTATGAACATACAAAATGAGTTGATAAAAAATCTTAGCATTATCAGTGAGGGAAAAAATAAGATCAAGTCAGCTAGGGGAGACATTAGCTCACAAAATCCATTTTATGAAATCCTTCATGTTTATTAGAGCTGAGCACACATTTGATTCTAGTTTTCTAATTTCCAGGGAAAGGGAGCATACAGAAATTTTAATGATTAATTAAAAACCTCATACATGAAGAAACCAATTGCCTAAGAGGAACAAAGTTTTTCCTACATAGAATCCAAAGTGAAGTTTATGCTGTAGTTTCTTTTAAAGTGGATTCAATTTAGTGTAATGCAAAATGTCTTCATATCGTTACAGTGAAATTCACTGGATTCTTTGGACTATTTTTTAATAATGTCTTTCAACCTGGGCACATGATGTGGATGATGTGGATGTGTGTCTTTGGTGGAAGTAACCTCCAAAGATTTCCTTCTGTATCATGAGAATAATATCTGCCTTGAGAGCATTGTGATATAGGTAAAGATTGCAGTGTCTGCTCAATAAATGACAACTATCCTGTTAAGGGCTTCCCAGGTGGTGCTAGTGGTAAAGAACCCACCTGCCAATGTAGAAGACATAAGAGATAAGGGTTCGATTCCTGGGTTGGGAAGATCTGGAGGAGGGCATGGTAACCCACCCCAGTATTCTTGCCTGTAGAACCCCATGGCCAGAGCAGCCTGGCAGGCTATAGTCCATATGGTCATTAAGAGTCAGACATGACAAGTGACTGAGCAGCATGCATCCTTCTGTTAAGGTGACTGTGACCAGCAAGGTAGCATGGTCCCAGGTACATAGCTCTCTGATGACCTGGCTTAATCCAGCAATGAACATTATAGAATCTCAAAAAATTGGAGTTCTGCCTATCTTTTAGGAATTCCTTCATACATATTATTGTTCTTAGCTGTGATTGTGAGGAACAATCCATTTGAGGTTTTGCTCCCTGAGGATTACCTACTATTTCTTTTCAATCAATGCTATTTCTTTTCAATTCAGTCAAATGCCTACGTATTTCTTTTCAATCAAGTAAAGAATTCCATGATTTGAAAGTCATCTAGACCGAATAATAGGAGGACTTCTGTCTGTACCAAAAAGGCTAAAGGAATGACCCTATAAGGTTTTAAACCTCCTCCAAAATAAATTTATCATTTGTTACAATGCACAGAGGAGTGGGTGTTAGAATTCCTAAATTTATGATGTGGGATGTAGCTCCAAATGCCCATTTTAGCTGAAAGTCCTATGTACAGATAAAATAGTCAGAATTACCACTTCTACCTCTCTTGTAAAGAAGTGTAATTTTTTCTTCAGAGCAAAACATTTTTTCTTGAGTGTTTTTTTAAACCATTGGTTGAGTCTCTAGTGAGGGAAAGTGAAAACAAAATTGTTGGGGTTTGGTAAACTGTCACTTAGTAAAAATTGAATTAGGCCTCAGACTTCTTTGAATAGAGGAGTAAAATTAATTTGTAATAATTGCATGAGCATTCCAGAAGGTTGGTTTGCTTACTTAATTTTGATCTTTTAAAGTCAAGTATCAGATGACTGGAATGGGTGTTTGATTTTTAAAAATCTTTTTGAGTGTTTGAGTTGAATTTTCTTTCATTTGTCATCTCTTGAGACTTGTGTCGGGTAAATCCTACGATCTGTACACATTTTCTATATCGTTAAAAGCCCTCTGGGGCTGCCCAAGGTAGCCTAACTCAGATTCAGTGTGGTGTCTGCAGGCGGCTGAAGCTAGAGGTTGGGCTTCTCTCTGCTTCCCAGGGCCCACAAGAGAGAGGAGGGCTCAGATCCTTTTTGTCCAGACTAAATCAATGGGGAGGTCATGGTCTTAGGTTTGGAGTCAATTAGGTACTTTTAATCTGTGTTGAACTAATGAATGAATGAGGAGTCAAATTTATATCCTAGCCTCAATAATTGTTTTAGGATTATAAGCAACTAATTTTGATTATAACATAGCCAAATGTCCATCATATTAGAAATTTCCATTTTCATTACTTCCAGATTAGAGTTTTGGAGTTTAAATAAATGCTCACTTATTTGTAATATTTATGATTAACATTCTATATTAATTATAAATGATTAATTATTAATATATGCTATTATTTGTTAACAAACTATAATTCTCATTTAGTTTTCCTTTTCCAAGTACCAAAAACTTCTTGTTTTATTGGAATATCTTCTAATTTGATTTAAGCTGATTCTTAAAAAATGAGTTATATAATGAGTTACCAAATCAGTTATAAAAATATGAAAATATTTAAGTATTAGATTTATACCACCTGTTTATTAGTCTTGCTTTCATGGTTGAGATTTATAGTTTCTCTTAGGAAAACTAGATGAATGTTTGATTTTTGACAAAAAGCATTTCTTCTCTATATTATGAAAAATCTATCATATGACATTCTAGAGGGTAATTAAGGGGCTACCCTTTCCTTCCTCCTTCCCTTGCCTTCTGTTTCTTGACCTTCCTTCCTTCCTTTCTTTTTCTTTCTACCTACGACCATAATTTATCTGTCTCTTGAGTTTTGGATTTAATTCTGATTTAGGGTCCCTGAATTAGGCCATCTCCTCTAATTTTTGGATCCTTGTCTGTGAAAAGCCAATAAGTGAATTGGGAACTTGAGAAAGAAAAGCTTCTCTAATGCCTGTAGTCCCCTGGGCACATTTGTAACAGTCTCTGTGACTGGTGTCTGAATCATTTTTATCCTGATAGTCTTCTTAAGCAGTTGCCTCAGATGCCATAATAGATGAATGGTTATAATTTTAACCCTAAAATCTTTAGATACATACTTGGTAGGTGAGATAGATGGTATACAAATTCTAATGGACTAAAATTAGGAAAATAGGAAATTCATTGTTTCGTTATAGGTTATTCCAAGAAGTTGTAGATGTACAAACTAAATACTTAGTATAGTACAGGTGAAGTAGTCACATAACTCTTGTTAATAAAATTAAGGGAAAAGGGAAAATATTGCTGTATTCTAAGAACATACCTAAATTGTCCGATCTTGGGATCAAAGTATAGCACTGTAAATTATTACTTTTACCTTTCCTTAGCCCTTTTCTGGCCCAAAGGAACCACATTTACATTGAATTCAAATGTAGCAAGCTCTGAGTTTTGTCTACTTCCAGTGCTTCTGTGTGTGCTCCAGGAGGACATACTCGGCCTATGACCAGTGCTTTACCTTCTTTGGACATCATCAGAAATGTGGATGCTGCAGCTTGCTTCTTCCTGAGGTGAATCAGCGATGGCTGGCTGTTCTTCCTAATACTTGGACTCATAGCGTTAAGTGAAGCTGCATTAAGTGTAAGGTCATTAAACCATTTGATTTGGGCCAAAGTTTTGAAACTAAGAATGCTGTGTGATTTTCTTATTCGCCTTTTATGATTGTAAAAGATTGGAGCTAGAAATTTTGAAGATTAAATTTGCAGAAAGACTGGCAGAGTTTTTCACATAGATTCTTGAAATAGATTTTTAGGGAGTATGCTTTCTGACATTCTTTCAATTTTAATTCTCATTTATATCCTGTTATAATTTTAAATTACTTTCTTCTAATGCTAAATGAACTTAAATTCTATTTTATTTAAATTTCTGTAGTTTTCATTAGCCAGTACTTACTAGATATGGTGAATAATACATGTTAAACGTCTTAATTATTCAGATCATTGTGATAATAAACTTTTGACTGGTCGGGGATATAATATATTAAAACCATATATTTGTATGTTTGTATATATATTTATATGTCTGTCTGTGCACGTTCAGTCATGTCCGACTCTTTGTAACCCCGTGGACTGTAGCCCACTAGGCTTCTCTATCCATGGAATTTTCCAGTCAAGACTACTGGAGTGGGTTGCCATTCCCTCCCCCAGGGGATTTTCCCTGACCCAGGGAACCTGCATCTCCTGCCTCTCCTGCTTTGGCAGGTGGATTCTTTACCACTGAGCCACCTGGGAAGCCCCATGTATTTATATATTTGAATATATAATATATATTTTAAAAGACTTCTTTTTGAATAATCACATTGTCGCAGTACTTCAGTGAAGTTAAGATATGTGAAAGACATGATCGAATATCTTTATTTAGATGAACATAGGTGATAAAGAGAGTTTGGTGGGGTTAAGAGAGAATAAATCATTATTTGTTTCCTTTTGATTTACCTTTTAGTGAAAATGTTTTATTTCCCCATTGCCATTCATAAAATGGAAACAAACCATAACAGTGTATTTTGTTTGGTAAGTGTTCAGTAAATCTGCTTAATTAAAACCAAGTATGAAAACAGGAATTGGAAAAGTTGATTTAATATTAAAATAGATAAGAGAATAGGCTGTATAAACAGTGTAAGCTAATGCAATAGAGATACTTTCAAAGTTTGACTTCCTGTTTCTTTGACATAATCCTTGGCAAAGAAGGGTATCATGTAGACTAGATGTCAATAAACCAGAAATTAAAGTAACTATATTTGTGATTATTCAGAAATGTGGAAGACATGATTCATTCTTAATTTGTATTTTGTAACATCAAAATTTCATGAGTAAAATAATGGGGAGTTGCTGTAACCCGATTAAGCAAACAAACAAGCACATACATTAAGCCCCACTATGTTTCAGGCTCTGTGTTTTATTCGTATTGCTCAGAATGAAAGACACTGCCCTTTACAGTAAAGAACTTTAAATCTAACACTTAAAAAGTATGATACAGTTTCGTGAGTGTTCATGCACCGAACAGTCCATTCTGCTTAAGACAGAGAAGAAAACAAAGGGACAGCTAAGCTATGCTTGAATGTTGGGTGGCAAAGGAGGACACTCCAGGGTTAGAGAAAAACACAAGTAAGTGTATTCAAATTAGAAAATGAATACCATTTTCAGGATGGTTTTTTGTTTTTTTTTTAAAATCTCATGTGTTTACTAGGATAACTTTTGAACATATGTGGCTGCAACTCATGGTAAGAAGAAATAATCCAAACACACCCATGCATCCCCCTTCCCCTCCCTTGGAAATCAAAGTTTAAAGACTCAGTACTTACTTTTCCTCCTGCATTCAGTGCAGCCCGGCACTCTTATATTTTTGTCGATGCTATTCTTTCATTTAAAAATGCTGATTGATCATCACTAAATTAATTCCATGACATTCCATAGATCATGGTCTGTATTTAAAAACAAAGAAGCCAAAAAACCTGTACTGGAGTTCAAAATTCATAGGGAATCCCCTTTCATACCCAGTATGCAGGTATGCAGGTTTGTTGTTGTTTAGTCCCTAAGTTGTGATATTAGGTAGTGGATTGTGTCTGGTGTACGGTGCTCCTGCTTGTGTGTGGTCAGTCATGTTTGACTTTTTGCGACCCCATGGACTGTAGCCTGCCAGACTTCTCTGTCCATGGAATTTTCCAGGCAAGAATACTGGACTGGTTTGCCATTTCCTACTTCAAGGTATCTTCCCAACCCAGAGATCGAACCCATGTCTCTTGCATCTCCTGTATTGGCAGGCAGATTCTTTACCACTGCCCTACCTGAGAAGCGTGATGTCTTGTGTATATTCTCTAGAAAGTACAAAAAAGTGAGTATTAACCTACAAATGCTTTTGCCTCTTGACATCAAAAACTATTATGCTTAGTGTTATGATGTCAGGAACACTTTTTTGTGTGCTTATAAACAAAGTATATTTTCCATTGTATTAAGTCAGTATACTTAGCAGCCTGTGGATATGTTTTTTGCTATTGTTGTTTGTTTTGGTCTTAAGAAGATTATTTATTTATTATAATTACTTTTCATTATGATTTTTCTATAATATAACTGCTTCACAAAGATTATCTGAATGATTTATTTAAAATGTATAATTTATCAGTTCTCTTTGCATTTAGATAAGAATTTACTTCTTGTCATAATCTTTAGTTTGCTGCTTATTTTTCAACAACAGCTTCCATAATGGTGACTGGGAAAGCATTCATTTTTCATGGATGTATGTGTTCCTTACATTTAGTACACGTTCAAATAAAATAAACATTTTCACTGTGTCTAGGAAATGGATTTGTAAATTGCTACAGCAGCTTTCTTTAGGTAAAATGCATACTTGCTTTACCTTTTCCTTTGTTCATTTTCTTTCAACCTATTCAAGTATTAGAGCATTTGTAAGATACACATACTCTTAAATAAATTTAAATAAGTTAATAGATTTAAAGTTCTTAGAATAGTATTTGGTGCTTAGTAAGCATTTAATACTTTAGTCATTTTTTATTTCCATTGGCTTAAGAAAATGCAGAATGCAAGTGTATTATGATAGAGTCAGATATTTGCAAAAGAAGTTGAATAGCTTTAAGTTTTGTGACTGAGAATGCTAGTTGGTATTTCTGCTTGTCAGTGCACCTGAAAATGAAATATAACAACAGGCATCATATATTCAAAGCTGAAATTAACTATTTAAAATTGAAGTGTCAGATTTCAGGAAGGAAAATTAGCTTTTTGACCTTTTACAGATGATTCAGTTTAAAAAGCTTTGCATTTGAGAATATTAAGACAGTTGAAGACTTTTAAGCCTTATGAAGGACTTACTCCTTTAGTTTGTTAGTGTTTGTAGGCACAAAATTAAATTCAGTTGATAGCACTGGAACAGTTTTGAGGTGAAGTGTTAGTAGAGAAGGGAGGAACACTTTCTGAATGTAGGATTTGAATGATGGGTTATTGGTTTTCAGAGTATTCCAATATGATAAAACCCAAGGTAGGCATAATCCACTTGGATTTGATTCTAGAATTTGTGAGATATGTCTAAACCACTGAACTGAATCTTATGAAGACTGACACGTGCTGTCAGTATGATTATCTGCCATGTGCTCTCACTCTGCTGTCCTCATTCTCAGATTATTGCCTTTGACATTGTGGAACTATGAATCTCTTGTGATTGACAGCTGAAATCTAGAATGTGTCACATAGGACAGCCATTGTCAGAGGCCGTGTGATTAATGACTAAGCATATTTCATCGAGGCAAAAATGAAATCATACACTTGGTGACTGAAAAAAATGGCATAATCTTGCTGGGAACAAAAATTTACCTGTCCTCAACCTGTCCTTTCCACTTGCTTCCCTTGACTTTTCTCCCTTATTCATATTTCTTCCTTCTTCCTTCCTTTTCCTTATGAAAAACTAACTTCCTATTGATAAAATTTTCCATATAAACATGTTATGATGCTATGATATGCATTTCCCCACATTCTATATTTCCTTTGATTAAAGGTCTTGAGATGTGTTAAAAATTATGCTAAATGAGTTAAAATTATGCTAACAGAAACTATGTTGTGACATTGTATGACATCAGCATACAATTGTATTGTTTAAGGTGCTGTGCTATGTCTTCCCATCAACTTACTGATTTTTGAAAAGAATATCATGCTTGTAGAGTTTACTGTGAAAGTTAGTTATAATAGGAGAGAGTTGTGAATCTGAATGTGGATAGCAGTATAGAATTTTGTGCCTGGCTTCTAAGGGGTAGAGGGCTCAAGTGTGTTGATTTTTTAAAGCAATGAACTTGGTATTGGACCTGGGGTTTACACTTAACCGGTACTTAGCATGGCCTTAGGCAAGTCAACTAACTTCTTAATACCCAGCTCCTTCATTTGTCAAATGAGAAAGAAAAATCTTATTACACTGACCTTATAGTGTTGTGAAGGGCAAACGGATTGAGAGTATGAACGCTGAAGTAAAGCTGTTCTTTGTTCATAAATGGTAAGATATGTCTTACCACCTATGGCAGTGTAACTTCATCTATTTATCTGTAAAATGAGAATGATAATAGTTCCAGCCTTATAGGGTTTTTGTGTCACGTGAGATAATCTACATCATGCATTTTACGTAATGCTTGATAAAAGAGCAAATATTCATTCATTTATTGAGCACCTATCTTGTCCCAGGTGCTTTTCTAGGTGCTTGGAAAACACCTGTGAGCAGAACCACACATAGTCCCTTTTCTTTGCAAGTTCATAGGCCGGTGTGTTTTCATTCCAGTCCCTAAGAAAGGCAATCCCAGAGAATGCTCAAGCTACCGCACAATTGCACTCATCTCACACGCTAGTAAAGTAATGCTCAAAATTCTCCAAGCCAGGCTTCAGCAATACGTGAACTGAGAACTTCCAGATGTTCAAGCTGGATTTAGAAAAGGCAGAGGAACCAGAGATCAAATTGCCAACATTCGCCGGATCATCGAAAAAGCAAGAGAGTTCCAGAAAAACATCTATTTCTGCTTTATTGACTACGCCAAAGTCTTCGACTGTGTGGATCACAATAAACTGTGGAAAATTCTGAAAGAGATGGGAATACCAGACCACCTGACCTGCCTCTTGAGAAACCTGTATGCAGGTCAAGAAGTAACAGTTAGAACTGGACATGGAACAACAGACTGGTTCCAAATAGGAAAAGGAGTACATCAAGGCTGTATATTGTCACCCTGCTTATTTAACTTACATGCAGAGTACGTCATTGGAAACGCTGGGCTGGAGGAAGCACAAGCTGGAATCAAGATTGCTGGGAGAAATATCAATAACCTCAGATATGTAGATGACACCACCCTTATGGCAGAAAGTGAAGAGGAACTAAAAAGCCTCTTGATGAAAGTGAAAGAGGAGAGTGAAAAAGTTGGCTTAAAGCTTAACATTCAGAAAACTAAGATCATGGCATCTGGTCCCATCACCTCATGGGAAATAGATGGGGAGACAGTGGAAACAGTGTCAGAGTTCATTTTTTTTGGCTCCAAAATCACTGCAGATGGTGACTGCAGCCATGAAATTAAAAGACGCTTACTCCTTGGAAGGAAAGTTATGAGCAACCTAGATAGCATATTAAAAAGCAGAGATATTACTTTGCCAACAGAGGTCCATCTGGTCAAGGATATTGTTTTTCCAGTGGTCATGTATAGATGTGAGAGTTGGGCTATAAAGAAAGCTGAGTGCCGAAAAATTGATGCTTTTGGACTGTGGTGTTGGAGAAGACTCTTGAGAGTCCCTTGGACTGCAAGGAGATCCAACCTGTCCATCCTAAAGGAGATCAGTCCTCGGTGTTCACTGGAAGGACTGATGATAAAGCTGAAACTACAGTACTTTGGCCACCTGTTGTGAAGAGCTGACTCCTTGGAAAAGACCCTGATGCTGGGAGGGATTGGGGGCAGGAGGAGAAGGGGGTAACAGAGGATGAGATGGCTGGATGGCATCACCGACTTGATGGGCATGAGTTTGAGTAAACTCCAGGAGTTGGTGATGGACAGGGAGGCCTGGCGTGCTGCAGTTCATGGGGTTGCAGAGTTGGATATGACTAAGCGACTGAACTGAACTGAGAGGGATGGAATTAATTAAAAATAAACATATAGTTGCTACTCTCAGTGCTATGAAGGAAGAGTATCCATGTTCTGAGGGTAATGTCAGGTAAGGTGGGCTCTAACTAGGCAAAGGCTAGGGACAGATGCAAGTGGATTTCAGTCAGAAAGAGTATCATGTACAAAGTCTGTGTGGTGGGGGTTATCACAGAGAGTGAAAGGGAAGGGGCTCATAATCAGGCTGGAAAGACAGGCAGGCTGACTGACACATCAGGGTTCCATGAGGGAAGCAGAACCACTAAGAGTGTTGGGGAGTAAAATATTTACTATAAAGATGAAAAGCAGTCTACAGAGGGCTTATCTTTTTTCATCTGGTGCTGAGTCAGGAAGGCTGGACGTGTCAAAGAATTGAACATGAGTTAGAATCTACTAGGACAGAATGGAACCCATGAGAACAAACTGGAACCTATATCTCACCCTTGCTTTCTTTAGTCTTGACAATGTGAGTGGCCTCCAGGAAGAGCTGGTGTTCTTTGCCATGGAGCCGCACATGTGCCTGGTCTGGAAAGGCTAGATGTGCCAGGATTTAGAGAGGCTGAAGAAGATCCAGTAGGATCTGGAGCAGCTGCAGGCTCAGATCCTGCCTTCTGCCAAAAGGAGGAGCCAGCAGATTAGTGTCAAGTGGTTGGATGTCATCACCGACTCAACGGACAGGAGTTTGAGCAGTCTCCGGAAATGGTGAAGGATAGGGAAGCCTGGTGTACTGCAGTCCATGGGGTCACAAAGAGTCAGACATGACTTAGCGATTGAACATCAACAAATACAGTAGTGCATGGTGCCCCTGTACTGACTTTAGGAATATAAGGGCTACTTCTTTAGCTTTGTCTTCAAAATTGCATACAGATTTCTTCTTGCAGGTAACTCTAACCTGAAACCATACAAGGAAGGGATATCTAGGAAATAGTGTTAGTGTAGCTGAATTGACTAGTACCACACATCTTTTTTTTTTTTTTTTGGAAAGATCTTTTTGGTCCATTGGGACCAAAACGTTGGCCTTTGGATTTTGTTAGATGAGCACTGAAAAGCTGTCAAAGGGGTGTTAGCCAGGTAGGATGATGGGGGGAAGGGAAATAGAGTAACATGACAAGATTTGTGGTCATATTTGTATTTTGTAATCTGCATTGCAGGAAATGATTTTAGGGGACTAAGAGTATAAAGATAAATAGTACTATTTGAAACCTACTGTAGTGGTCCAAGTGAAAGAGTGATGGCAGCCAGGATTAGAGGTGGGGTGAAGTATGTGCATGGAAACAAGTAGGTGGGCTCCAAAAATAATCAGGGGATAAACAAAGCAGTATTTGGGCATGGCATTGCTAGGGGTTAAGGAAAGGAAGATGCCAAGATTGTGAGTTTTGGTTTTGGATATTTTGAGTTTGTGGTGGCATTGAGAATGTCCAGATGGAAATGTTCAGTAAGCAGTTTGATATTAATATTAGTCATTGCTATAGTAGTAGATATCAGTTCAGTTCAGTTCAGTTGATCAGTCATGTCCAACTCTGAGACCCTATGGACTGCAGTACACCAGGCCTTCCTGTGCATCACCAACTCCTGGAGTTTACTCAAACTCATGTCCATTGAATTGGTGATGCTATCCAACCATCTCATCCTTTGTTGTCCCCTTCTCCTCCTGCCCCCAATCCCTCTCAGCATCGAGTTCTTTTCCAATGAGTCAACTCTTCGCATGAGGTGGCCAAAGTATTGGAGTTTCAGCTTCAGCATCAGTCCTTCCAATGAATATTCAGGACTGATTTCCTTTAGGATGGCTGGTTGGATCTCCTTGCAGTTCAAGGGACGCTCAAGAGTCTTCTCCAACACTATAGTTCAAAAGCATCAATTCTTCAGCACTCAGCTTTCTTTATAGTCCAACTTTCACATTCTTATATGATGGCTGGAAAAACCGTAGCTTTGACTAGATGGAACTTTAGAGATGGAGCTAACACAAAAACAACACCCTGTTGTGGATGTGACTGGTGATGGGAATAAAGTCCGATGATGAGCAATATTGCATAGGAACCTGGAATGTTAGGTCCATGAATCAAGGCAAATTGGAAGTGGTCAAGTAGGAGATGGCAAGAGTGAACATCAACATTTTAGGAATCAGCGAACTAAAATGAAATGGAATGGGTGAATTTAACTCAGATGACCATTATATCTACTACTGTGGGCAGGAATCCCTTAGAAGAAATAGAGTAGCCATCATAGTCAACAAGAGTCCAAAATGCAGAACTTGGATGCAGTCTCAAAAATGACAGAATGATCTCTCTTTGTTTCTGAGGCAGACCATTCATAAATATCACAGTAATCCAAGTCTGAGCCCCGACCAGTAATTCTGAAGAAGCTGAACAGTTCTATGAAGACCTTCAAGACCTTCTAGGACTAACACCCAAAAAAGATGTGCTTTTCACTATCGGGGACTGGAATGCAAAAGTGGGAAGTTAAGGAACACCTGGAGTAACAGGCAGATTTGGCCTTGGAGTACAGAATGAAGCAGGGCAAAGGCTAATAGAGTTTTGACAAGAGAACGCCCTGTCACAGCAAACACTCTCTTCCAACAACACAAGAGAAGACTGTATGCATGGTCATCATGAGACAGTCAGTATCAAAATCAGATTGATTATATTCTTGGCAGCGAAAGATGGAGAAGCTCTATAGAGTCAGCAAAAACAAGACCAGGAGTGGACTGTGGCTTCAGATCATGAACTCCTTATTGCCAAATTCAGACTTAAATTGAAGAAAATAGGGAAAACCACTAGACCATTCAGGTATGACCTAAATCAAATACCTTACGATTATGCAGTGGAAGTGACAAATAGATTTAAGGGAGTAGAGCTGATAGAGTGCGTGAAGAACTATGGATGGAGGTTCGTGACATTGTACAGGAGACAGGGATCAAGATCATCCCTAAGAAAAAGAAATGCAAAAAGGCAAAATGGTTGTCTCAGGATGCCTTACAAATAGCTGTGAAAAGAAGAGAAGCGAAAGGCAAAGGAGAAAAGGAAAGATATACCCATTTGAATGCAAAGTTCCAGAGAATAGCAAGGAGAGATAAGAAAGCCTTCCTAAGTGATTAGTGCAAAGAAATAGAGGAAAACAATAGAATGGGAAAGACTAGAGATCTCTTTGAGAAAATTAGAGATACCAAGGGAATATTTCATGCAAAGATGGGCACAATAAAGGACAGAAATGGTATGGACCTAATAGAAGCAGAAGATATTAAGAAGAGGTGGCAAGAATACACAGAAGAACCATACAAAAAAGATCTTCATGACTCAGATAATCACAATGGTAGGATCACTCACGTAGAGCCAGACATCCTGGAATGTGAAGTCAAATGGGCCTTAGGAAGCATCACTACGAACAAAACTAGTGGAAGGTGATGGAATTCCAGTTGAGCTATTTGAAATCCTAATAGATGATGCTGTGGAAGTATTGCACTCAATATATTAGCAAATTTGGAAAGAAACATCAGTAGTAGTTAATATTTTTATGTGCATGCATGCTCAGTCACTCAGTCATGTCTAACTCTTTGTGACCCCATAGATGTGTACTATAGCCTGCTAGGCTCCTCTGTCCATAGAATTTTCCATGTTAAGAATACTAGAGTAACTGAAAGATAAAAACCATATGATTATCTCAATAGATGCAGAGAAAGCCTTTGAAAAACTTCAACATCCATTTATGATAAAAACTCCCCAGAAAGCAGGAATAGAAGAAACATACCTCAACATAATAAAAGCTATATATGACAAACCCACAGCAAGCATTACCCTCAATGGTGAAAAATTGAAAGCATTTCCCCTGAAATCAGGAACAAGACAAGGGAGCCCACTCTCACCACTACTATTCAACATAGTTTTGGAAGTTTTGGCCACAGCAATCAGAGCAGAAAAAGAAGTAAAAGGAATCCAGATAGGAAAAGAAGAAGTGAAACTCTCGCTGTTTGCAGATGACATGATCCTCTACATAGAAAACCCTAAAGACTCTACCAAAAAATTACTAGAGCTAATCAACGAATACAGTAAAGTTGCAGGATATGAAATTAACACACAGAAATCCCTTGCATTCCTATACACTAACAATGAGAAAACAGAAAGAGAAATTAAGGAAACAATACCATTCACCATTGCAACAAAAAGAATAAAATACTTAGGAGTATATCTACCTAAAGAAACAAAAGACCTATACATAGAAAACTATAAAACACTGATGAAAGAAATCAAAGAGGACACAAACAGATGGAGAAACATACCGTGTTCATGGATTGGAAGAATCAATATGGTCAAAATGGCTATACTACCCAAAGCAATCTATAGATTCAATGCAATCCCTATTAAGCTACCAGCGGTGTTTTTCACAGAACTAGAACAAATAATTTCACAATTTATATGGAAATACAAAAAACCTTGAATAGCCAAAGTAATCTTGAGAAAGAAGAATGGAACTGGAGGAATCAACCTGCCTGACTTCAGACTATACTACAAAGCCACAGTCATCAAGACAGTATGGTACTGGCACAAAGACAGAAATATAGATCAATGGAACAGAATAGAAAGCCCAGAGATAAATCCACGAACCTGTGGACACCTTATCTTCGACAAAGGAGGCAAGGATATACAATGGAAAAAAGACAACCTCTTTAACAAGTGGTGCTGGGAAAGCTGGCCAACCACTTGTAAAAGAATGAAACTAGAAAACTTTCTAACACCATACACAAAAATAAACTCAAAATGGATTAAAGATCTAAATGTAAGACCAGAAACTATAAAACTCCTAGAGGAGAACATAGGCAAAACCCTCTCCGACATGAATCACGGCAGGATCCTCTATGACCCACCTCCCAGAATATTGGAAATAAAAGCAAAAATAAACAAATGGGACCTAATGAAACTTAAAAGCTTTTGCACAACAAAGGAAACTATAAGCAAGATGAAAAGACAGCCTTCAGAATGGGAGAAAATAATAGCAAATGAAGCAACAGACAAAGGATTAATCTCAAAAATATACAAGCAACTCCTGCAGCTCAATTCCAGAAAAATAAATGACCCAATCAAAAAATGGGCCAAAGAACTAAACAGACATTTCTCCAAAGAAGACATAAAGATGGCTAGCAAACATATGAAAAGATGCTCAACATCACTCATTATCAGAGAAATGCAAATCAAAACCACAATGAGGTACCATTACACGCCAGTCAGGATGGCTGCTATCCAAAAGTCTACAAGCAATAAATGCTGGAGAGGGTGTGGAGAAAAGGGAACCCTCTTACACTGTTGGTGGGGATGCAAACTAGTACAGCCACTATGGAAAACAGTGTGGAGATTTCTTAAAAAACTGGAAATAGAACTGCCATATGACCCAGCAATCCCACTTCTGGGCATACACACTGAGGAAACCAGATCTGAAAGAGACACGTGCACCCCAAATGTTCATCGCAGCACTGTTTATAATAACCAGTTCATGGAAGCAACCTAGATGCCCATCAGCAGATGAATGGATAAGGAAGCTGTGGTACATATACACCATGGCATATTACTCAGCCATTAAAAAGAATTCATTTGAATCAGTCCTAATGAGATGGATGAAACTGGAGCCCATTATACAGAGTGAAGTAAGCCAGAAAGATAAAGAACATTACAGTATACTAACACATATATATGGGATTTAGAAAGATGGTAATGATAACCCTATATGCAAAACAGAAAAAGAGACACAGATGTACAGAAAAGACTTTTGGACTCTGTGGGAGAAGGCGAGGGTGGGATGTTTCGAGAGAACAGCATCGAGACATGTATATTATCTATGGTGAAACAGATCACCAGCCCAGTTTGGATGCATGAGACAAGTGCTCGGGCCTGGTGCACTGGGAAGACCCAGAGGAATCAGGTGGAGAGGAAGGTGGGAGGGGGGATCGGGATGGGGAATACATGTAAATCCATGGCTGATTCATGTCAATGTATGACAAAACCCACTACAATATTGTAAAGTAATTAGCCTCCAACTAATAAAAATAAATGGGAAAAAAAAAAAAAGAATACTAGAGTGGGTAGCCATTTAGTTGACTGATTTTCTAGAGGCCTGAAGCGATTTCTAATTTGTATATGAACACTCAGTGCATTGCTCATTCCTTGGCATAGAATAGCCCTAGTTTTTTTTATCCCTCCTTCTCTTGACCACTGTATGTTGGCAAAATCTCACATTTTTTCTTTTGTAGAGAGTTAACCTCTCTATGTTAATTTTACTTTCAACTCCTAGAATACCCCCATTCTGGGGTCAGTAAACTTTTCTGTATGAGGTCAGATGGTTTCTATTGCAACTATTCAATCCTGTCCTTTTAAGGAGAAAGCAGCTTTAGACAATGCATACAGAAACGGGGCTGATTGTGTTACACTAAATATTTATTTATAAAATAAGAAGTAGACTGAATTTAGCCTGTGGGCTATAGTGAGATCCTTGTGCCTAACCCATTAGGCACTTCATTTCTCTTTTATTTTTAATTATTTTCAACTTACTGGCTCAAATATATTCACGTTTTTTCCTATCATATCCCTCTTTTACTACCCACCTCTCCAAAGACCCAGCTTTCCTTAAACTTTCTTTCCCCTAAACTACACGTCCTCTTTCTTTGCCCATTCCCTTTGGAAGGTCATCTCTCCCTCCTTTAATCTAGTAAACTTTCAGTAACCTGACTTTTCTTGTTGTTGTTCCCGGGACAGTCATAACCTCCACTTTTCTAAATAAGATGTCTTCTTCTTGGTCTTTTGTCTTTTGGCTCTTTCTTTCTGTAGTACTCACACAGTTGCTCATATCAGACCTTTTTAGAAATCCTGTCCTTCCTTTGACCTCTGTGACCCTAGAGTCACCTTATTCTCCTCCTATCTCTGATGGTTATATATCACTGTCTATAAAAACATTGAGGTCCCAGCCACTTACATGCACTTATATGTAATATATACAAACTGCTCACATATTAAGTATATGGCTTGATGGATTTTTAAATATGTTTAAACTTGTATAAACATCACCCAGGTCAAGATATAGAATATTTCCAGCATCCCAGAAGGTTTCTGTCATAACTGATCACAATGAATGACCCCTAATTCTGCCCAGAGGTGGCCTTTATTCTGAATTCTATCACTTCAGATTTAGATTTTTGTTTTTTTTTTCAAAATTGAATTTTGGTTGATTTGTAGTATTATATTAGTTTCAGATGTAAAAATAGTAATTTAATATTTTTGTAGATTCTACTCTGTTTACAGTTATTATAAAACAATGGCTATATTTCTTTATGCTATAAAATATATTCTTGTTCCTTATTTATTTTATATACAGTAGCTTGTGTCTCTTAATCCCATACCTCCATTTTGCCTCTCCATTTCCTCTCCTCACTAGTAACCAATAGTTTATTCTCTGTATTTGTGAGTTTGTTTCTGTTTTGTTATACACATTTGTTTTATTATTCTTGATTTCACATATAAGTGATAACAGGGTATTTGTGTTTCTCTGTCTGGCTTATTACACACATAATACCCTCTAGGTATCAGTACATATACATTTTTTGCAAATGGCATTCTTTCATTCTTTTTATGACTGAGTAATATTCCTCTGTGTGTGTGTATGTGTGTGTGTGTGACATCTTCTTTATCCTTCCATCTGTTGATGGACACTTAGGTTGCTTCCGTATCTTGGCTGTTGTAAATAATGTTGCTATGAGCATTAGGGTGCATATATCTTTTCAAATTAGTGTTTTCATTTTCTTTGGATATATACCCAGGAGTAGAATTGCTAGATCATATGGTATTTTATTTTTAGTTTTCTGAGGAATGTCCATACTGTTTTCCATAATAGCTGTACCAACTTACATTCCCACCAACAGTGTACTAGGCTTCACTTTTGTCCACATCTTCACCAACATTTATTATTTATAGACTTTTTGAAGATAGCCATTTTGACAGGTGTGAGGTAATGTTGTGGTTTTGATTTGCAATTTCTCTGATGGTTAGTGATGTTGAGCAGTTTTTTTTTAAATATACCTGTTGGCATCTATATATCTTCTTTGGAAAAGTGTCTATTTTCATGTCTTTGACCATTTTGTAATTGGGTTGTTTATTTTGATACTGGGTTGTTTGAATATTTGGTATATTTTGGGTATTAACCTCTTATCAATCATACCATTTGCAAATACTTTCTCCCATTCAGAAGGTTATCTTTCCATTTTGCTGATGGTTTCTTTTGCTGAGCAAAAGCTTTTAAGTTTTTATGTCTCACTTGTTTATTTTTGCTTTATTTATTTTGCCTTAGATAAAAAAATATTGCTATAATTTATGTCCAAGAGTATTCTGCCTATGTTCTCTTTTAGGAGTTCTATGGTTTCAGGTCTTACATTTAGGTCTTTAATCTATTTTGAGTTTATTTTTGTACATTGTATTAAAATATGTTCTAATTTCATTCTTTTACATGTAGCTGTCCAGTTTTCCAACATCAATTACTGGAGACATTATCTTTTTTTTCATTGTATATTCTTGTTTCCTTTGTTGTAGAATAATTGATCATAAGGGTATGGGCTTATTTCTGGGATCTCTAGTCTGTTTCATTGATCTCTGTGTCTGCTTTTGTGCCAGTACCATGCAGTTTTGATTATTGTTTAGGTTTAGTTTTTCTCATTCTTGAACCTCATATGAATGAAATCATACATAATATATGGGCATACTCTTTTGTATCCAGCTTCTTTCACTCATCATGCTGTGATAGTAATCCATGTTATTGTGAGTAGCTGTAGTTCATTTTTGTTTTTTTTTTTTGTGTGTGTAGTTTTCCATTGTATTGCTATATCATAATTTATTTCTTTATTTTACTTTTAGGTGATGTTTGTTTTTTTTCTGGTTTTGGCCTATTATTACGAAAACCACTATAAACATTCTCATGCAAGTCTTTTGGTAGACTTTATGCCCTTACTGGAATTGTTGAAGTTTTGAGATAGAAAATGCCACTAAGGTTGAGATGTCCAAGGGAAAATCTTTGGTTATAGAATCTGGAGTTTAAAGGAGAGTTAGGAACTAGGAGTTTGTTTATTTATTTGGCTGTGTTGGGTCTTATTTGCAGCACACGGGATCTCTAGTTGTGGTGTGCAGGCCCAGACATTGTGGTGCATGGGCTTACTTACTTCAGGGCCTGTAGGATCTTAGTTCCCTGGCTGGGGATTGAACCCATGTCCCTTGCCTTGCAGGGAAGAGTCATAATCACAGGACCAGCAGGGAAATCCCCAGGAACTAGTGGTTTTAATGATATAAATCATTTCTTCCCATCTCTTCCTTGTTTTCCTCTTATCTTCTATTTTTAGGATGTGCTTTTTACAGGGCATGGGGGCTGGAATGGGCAGTTTATTACTAGATAATAGAGGCATCAAAACCTTAACAGTAGTGAGAACCAAAGACAATATGCCAAGAACCAGAAAGTAAGTGCACATGGGCTATAAAACTGCAGGGTTGAGAAGAAACCTTCCAGGATGGAACACAGAACCAAGAGTGTAGCAAACTCAAGTACGTGTAGTGGAGTTGACAGAACAAAAGGTTCTAGCCGTGGGCCACTCTAGTGAATTCTGTAGATGTGAACCACATATGTAGAACATCTATATCAACTTCATCAAAACCACACACACACACACACACACACAAACCTAATCTAATAAAGAATACATACTCTGCAAATACGGCAAATAAACAATATAAGCGACTATAGCGTGCTTTCTGGGCAGTGTCAAATTGTCTAGCTCACCCATCTAAACCAGGGTGTCATTCCTAAGTCCTCCATATAGAAACTGAACCCCAGACCTTGCTAAGAACTGGTGTTGATATTTTAACTTGTTTTTATAAATATGATAGCTGGGCCATGGTAGATGGTCTGTGGGTTGAATTTAAACCATAGTGTGGAATGGATCCATCATCAGGTAAGTGATTATTAAGTCTTAGGCTCAAATAAGGTAACTTAAGGATAGCTGTTGATTAGAAGACCTCAGTGCCCTGCCCATATCCTTGGCACTTTACCACTTCTTTATATTCTCCCTACTTCCAACCGCCTGCCAATATCTGCATTTCTTTCCCTTGGGGGTTTTGAGGACCTTTCTAGAAGCTGTGGAAAGAGCGGCCCCTTGCCTTTCCAGGCCTCATCTCCTGCCACTGCCCCCATCTCCACTGTAGCCTCTCAGGAAGAGTAAAAGTGCTGAGGAATTAATACTCACTTGCCTCCTACAGCAGCCACCAACGAAGGACTGATCCCTGGGTGGGTTAACTCTGAAGCCGGTGGTGTTTTACACTGTTTCCTAGAGTTCCTTTGGGAATTAAGCACCAAGCACCTACAGTGTGGCTTGACTGCGTCCTCTTCCCTGTCTCACTTCCCAACTCCCCTAACAGGGTTTCCTGTACTTCCTGAAGTACACTCCTTGTATCTGAATCCTCATGTTAGTGTTTGTTTATGGGGATCTTGAACTAAGGCTGATCTCTTTCATAATATCCTCAGCTGAGAGGTAGACAAGTGAAGAACAACTGCATCTTGTTTATTTACTTTTTTTTAACAATTGTTTTAATTTCTGACTGCTTCCTGGAATTTTTACTTGGGCATCCCATTGGTAATCTCAAACTAGAAATCAGAACTTAAAGAACAGATTGATTAAAAAGCAGATTGATTAGGAAAACAAAAGAAGATTTTTAGGATTTTGTTTTATTTTCTATTCATCTCTAAAGGAAAGTTTTTTTTTTAAAGGAATTCAGTATTACTTACTATATGTTCTTAATTTTCTCTGATTTGCAGTGTGAATAACACCTCGAACAAGTGTAACTTGTACTGTAATTTCACTGATAGCTATTTTTACTTGATGATCTAAGTCTTGGCTTGATTTCCTGAAGTCTGAGATCACTTAGCTTAAATTTTGATTTGCTCTAGAAGTGTTAACCTCTGAGGTAGTTTAGGAAATATTCCAAGGACTAAAATAAACACAAAACGTTATAATTCACAATCATAATCCTTGTGTCCTACTTGGGAGGTTTTTATATAATAGAGTAAAGTTCTTCCTGGCATAAATAATTGATGATTTTCATGTCTTTGCCTTAAAGTATTTTAAAATTTCAAAAACAAATGGAATATGATATGTAAAGCAGATAGGTGGTGAATATAATATCTCAATTGAAATCTATTTGTTTAGGTTTAGTAAATTAATTCTTCTCCAATTTTAGTCATTCACTCATTCATGGTAAGGACTTCCCAGGTGGCACAGTGGTAAAGAATCCATCTGCCAATGCAGGAGATGCAAGAGATGTAGGTTTGATTTCTGGATCAGAAAGATTCCCTAGAGTAGGAAATGACAACCCACCTCTTGTATTCTTGCCTGGAAAATTCCATGGACATAAAAGCCTGGCAGGCTACAGTCCATAGGTTCACAAAGAGTTGGATACTACTGAATGACTGAGCACATTCATGGTAAAGTGAATAATATAATTTATTTATAGAAATTCATATATATATTGGTCAAATAATTGTCTGCCTCCCACACCAGTATAGGTCTTCATAGTCAGTTTTGATGACCATACCATTCATTATTTGGCTATATCATAATTTACATAATTTCTCTATTAGATATACTTAAGTTGTTTTCAGTTACAGATGTTAAGGGATGATTGGGGTAGCATCCTTGTTCACAGTGAAGCCTCAGCATTTTTGGTGATTTTATTAATTCCTAGATGTGATATTAAGCACATTATATATGTTATACTTTTGCTGTATTTTCTAGTTGCTTTCCAGAATATTTTCTTTAATCAGAGGGAAAATTATAGGCTACCTTAAATAAGTAAATTAATAACAAATTGTTTTGAGTATTATTTCTGTTGTTGGGATTTTTTAATTTAGTGTCTCCAGTTTCCTGTTTTTAGTAGTACCAAAATCAGTGGATTGTTCTTAAAGTGATGATTTATGTACACAAATGTGATGTATTTGATTTTGTGTTATATGAGATATCATTTGTAAATAATGTTTCAAATTTAGTAATGTAACACACATTGGACTCAGTATAATCTAGATAATAAACTGTGACATTTAACTGTTGTGTGTTATGACTAGCTTGTTTGAGTGTATTTGTGTCCTCTCTGGAAACCTAAATATTTCATTTACCAAGTTACTGTATTACCTCATGGTCATTTTACTAAAAGTAAACCTAGAAAGAGGCTTCTGTCGTGGCTCAGATGGTAAAGAATCTGCCTGAAATGCGGAAGACCCGAGTTTGATCCCTGGGTTGGGAAGATCTCCTGGAGAAGGGAATGGCTACCCACTCCAGTATTCTTGCCTGAAGAATTCCAGGGACAGGAGCATGGTGAGCTACAGTCCATGGGGTTGCAAAGAGTCAGACACAACTGAGCAACTAACAGTTTCACTTTCAAACCTAAGGAAAGTAAAGTAATGTAATTAAATATCAAATGAGTGTTCTTGATAGTTTCTAATACTTTGAGAAAATAGTCATAAGCAATAAAACTGAATGGAAATTTTTTGCAGCAGTTTTCTAAAATTATTAATTTAATTCAGTAAATATTTATGGAGTACTTATTATGCTCAGAAAGATGTTTCTGTATTCAAGGGAAAATTACTCTTTTGTGAATATTTTTCTTATTTTCCATTATGATGAATAAGAATATTCTGAGAATAAAGATTTTATACTGAAATAAACATTTATCTTTTAACTAATTCTTGTCATTAAGAATAGATTATATAAAATAAATAAAATATAAAATTAAAGGGTAGGCAGACTTCTAAACAACTTTAATGTTTATTATTAATATCTTTACCACATCTTCCCACCTCCTTGGGTGAAGGAAAATTCCATTTGGTGGCTATATAGATCAAAGTTATAAAATCAGCATTTCTATTTTTCTTTGACAGCACAAAACGGAAACTCTGTTAGACAGGCAAACATTAGGAACTCATAAGTTGAGAAAGATACCTCAGTTCTCTAGCTTTAGTGTTAGAAGGAGCCAGAAGAAAAGACACTTTTTTAGGCCAGTATCTTAGCTGACTTTAGCGTTTGTAATAAAGCCTATTTTGCTTAGAACTTAGTTATAATATGTTTCATCTAACTGGAACTCAATTGAAAGTCTAGAAGCAGGTATAATTGACTTTCGATTAGCCAGAGGGGTGTAACGTCTTCATTGAAAATATGAATTGAGTCCATGCTCAAGTTCTTATCCTTTTAAGGGGTGAGTAAGGAGTGGAGGAGCTTTCCTGGTGGCTTAGTGATAAAGAATTTGCCTGCCAATGCAGGAGACGTGGGTTCCATTCATAGGTTAGGAAGATCCCCTGGAGAAGAAAATGGTAGCCCACTCCAGTATTCTTGCCTGAGAAATTCCATGGACGGAGGAGCCTGGAGAACTACAGTCCATGGGGTCACAAAGAGTCAGACATGACTTAGTGACTGAGCGCATGGGGAGTGGAGGAGATGAAGAAAGAGGGCAGAGGAAATGGCAAGCAACTTCAGTTTGGGATCAGGAGTGATGGAGGGTAGGTACTTGTGATTCCAGTGTTTTTCTGGTCCAATAATGTCATAGACAAGATCACCACGACAGGCAACTGTGATGTTGACCTTCCCTGATTATCTGCCACCAAGTTTCCTATTGTCTTTGATAGTGCCTCTGGGCATGGTGCTTTTTCACACTTTACTCCAAATCAAGTCAGATCCATCCAGCTGCAAAGTTGCTGTATTTCATGCCCCATCCAGCCCCAGTACTGATGGAACTAGAAGGTAGTGGTATATGAGGATAACTCCATATGGCTAAAATGCCACTCCCACTGTTCTTCCTCCAAGTTCATTAGTTTTTCTTGAATGAAAGCTTTTCAATTTCATATATCCCAGAGTCCTGAGATGGTTGTTTTGACAGTTTTGTGCAGTTTTATCATTGTTTTTAGGAGAAGAATTTCTGAACTCCTTTAGAAGTTCTGCATTTAAGTCCAATTTTGATTGGAATGTTGAAAGTTGAGTTTTGAGTGAGGCTTGAATAGAAGCCTATCCAGATCATAAATGACCTAGACTATAATTTTTTTCCTTGATCGGGCCAAAGATTTTTAGAATTTTAGAGCCAGAAGGGATCTTAGTTCTACTTTCTTTTATTTTTCAGATTAATGATTGGAGATGTTAGTACGTTTTGCAGTTACTGCACAGATTGTTGATGTCAGAATCGCATTTGGAAATGGATCACTCATGTGTCAGTCATTGTTTCCCCTCCCTGTGTGCAGTTGCAGGTACTGATACCTTTGCTCTGAAGGGCTAACCCTTTGCTCTGGGCTAATCCTGCCCAGTCAAGAGTATGTGAGGTTTTGCAGCCTTGCTAGAATAAGTCTGACATGAGTTGTGCTGCCTTGAGCTAGAAGTTTGGGGATGAGGTCTAATGATCTTATTCAAGCCCTCCAGGAGATTATGATGCACATTCAGGCTTGAAAACTGTTCGCATAAAGGTTCAAATAATGGTTGGAGTTGTCATTAGTTCTATACACTCGTGATTTTAATAGCTGATGCACTGCTATTTTTCATTACAGTTAAGGTCACATTCATTGTAAGACACGTTGTTCATTACAATTTCAGCTATGACATGGAGGCTTTCTTAGTACTACAATTTTATTTTATACATGTTGAAAGAGCCTTTTAAAGAGAATTTTAAAAAGTCACCTGACTTTAATGCAGACCTAAATAAGAGAAAATATGAGTCAGATTGATCAAGGCATTTCTTAAGTTGCTTCACATTCAAAGATACTTTCGAATATCTTCTTCTTTAGAGTCCTCATTTTCTGGGTTTTTCTGTACATTTTCCTCTGTGTCATCAACAGTCAGTGATGTACTATTTGTTAAAAGAGTGTTCCATCATCTTGTCTGCGTTTTTCTCTCAGTCTCTGACATCGATTCTGCAGATTGTGATGTACATGTACAGGCAGTGACCACTGTGTCAGCACTGCCACCTGGCTGATAGTGATTGCAAGATGCACCACAGTTTTATCTGTTTTTCACTGTTAAAAAGCAAAGCAGCATGGCTTAGAATCAATGAAATGTGGTGGTGATTATGAAATAATCTATATACTCTATTCATTTTCTCAGTTTTGTTCTTGACATAAATCCTGTAGACTGTTCTTTATACAACTGTCTTCATCCGTTCTTTCTATAATAATCTAGAAACCTTAGTTTAGGCCGTGGTTATATTTAGATTGGTATATCTTTTTCTCCAAAACATTTTTTCTTTAAAATTTCAGCTTTAGTCTCATGAAATGTAGCTGACCCTATGGAATAGTGACTATTTTACTCAGGGTTCTCTAAAGAAACAGAACCAATAGTATATACATAGAGTGGAAGAGATGAGGAGAAGAGGGAGAGATGTCAAGGAAGTGGGAGAGGGATGAAGAGAAGAAAGGAGGGAGGGAGAGGAGGAGAGAATGAGCATGAATTAGTTTATGTGACTGGACACTGGCAAATTCAAAATCTGTGGGATTGGCAATCTCACAGGTAGACCCAGTGAAGAGCTGATGTTGTAGCTGAAGTCCAAGACAGTCTGAGACTGAGTTCTCTGTTTCCCTGGGGACTTCAGTCTGTTTTCTCTTAAGGACTTCACCTGATTGGAGGACACCCACCCATATTTTGAACACATGAAGTGCTGTGGGGAATGCACAATATATATACTGTACAGAAGCTTATATTCTAGTTATTTAAAGAAGACATTTGAGTAAAATAATTAATTAACTAAATAGTAACAGAGAACAATGTAGGTAGACTAAAATTGCACACCAAATGTATATTGCTGTTTAAGATTCATATTTTCCATGCTCTTAAAGAAAGCAAACTGTTTTTTCTTTGATAGATTGACTGGGATGATATAAATGAAGGTTTTAAAAAATAATCTGTTAGTGTAAATTCCGGTAATGTGACATGATAACCAAAGCCAGCCCAAGAGAGAAACAGGTGAATAGCTTTACAGTACCTTGATTAAAATTGTTCTAAAGATTGCATATTTTCCTAGTCAGACTTGGAGAGTATATGGATAACTGTTAAACGTTTCTCCTTTTATTGAAGTATAAAAGTGAAGTCACTCAGTTGTGTCTGACTCTTTGTGACCACACGGACTGTAGCCTACCAGGCTTCTCCGTCCATGGGATTTTCCAGGCAAGAATACCGGAGTGGGTTGCCATTTCCTTCTCCAGAGGATCTTCCCGGCCCAGCGATCGAACCCATGTTTCCTGCATTGCAGGCAGCTGCTTTACCCTCTAAGCCACCAGGGAAGCCTTTACTGAAGTATAGTTCATTTATAATATTATGTTAATTTCAGGTATACAGCATAGTGATTAAGTATTTTCACAGATTGTAATCCATTACAGATTATTACAAGATAATAAGTATAATCCCCTGTGCTATACAGTATATCCTTATTGCTTATCTATTTTATATATAGTAGTTTGTTTCTCTCGATCTGATACCCTTAATTTGTCCTTCTCCTCTTCCCTTTTCCCTTTGATAACAAGTTAGTTTTCTGTATCTATGAGTCTGTTTCTGTTTTGCGTATACATTCATTTGTGTTGTTTTTTAGATTCCATGTGTAATATCATACAGTGTTTGTCTTTCTCTTACTCATTTTGCTAAGCATAATGATTCTCTAGGTATATCCACATTGCTGCAAATGGCAGTATTTTATTCTTTTTATGGCTGAGTAATAGTCAATTTTATACTCGATATCTTTTCTACATATACATATATATATATATGTATATACCACATCTTTGGGCTTCACTGATAGCTCAATTGGTAAAGAATACACCTGCAATGCAGAAGACCCTGGTTCGATTCCTGGGTTGGGAAGATTTGCTGGAGAAGGGATAGGCTACCCACTCGAGTATTCTTGGGCTTCCCTTGTGGCTCAGCTGTTAAAAAGTCTGCCTGCAATGTGGGAGACTGGGATTTGATCCCTAGATTGGGAAGATCCTCTGGAGAAGAGAAAGGCTACCCACTTCAGTATTCTAGCCTAGAGAATCCCATGGACTATATAATTCATGGGGTCACAAAGAGTCGGAAACGACTGAATGACTTTCACTTTACTTACCACATCTTTTAATCCAGTCATCTGTTGATGGGTACTTGAGTTTCTTCCATGTCTTGGCTACTATAAATAGTGCTGCTTATGAATGTTGGGGTACATGTATCTTTTTGAATTAAGAGTTTTCATCTTTTCCAGATATATTCTCAGGAAAGGATTGGTAGATCATATGGTTAGTTTTAGTGGTTTGAGAAACCTCCATACTGCTCTCTGTGATTTCCATGGAGGCTCAGTCAGTAAAGAGTCTGCCTGCAATGTGGAAGACCTGGGTTCAATCCCTGGATTGGGAAGATCCCCTGGAGAAGGAAATGGCAACCCACTTCATTATTCTTGCCTGGAGAATTCCATGGACAGAGGAGCCTCGTGGGCTACAGTTCATGGGGTCACAAAGGGTCAGACACGACTGAGTGACTCATTTTCACTTTCATACTGCTCACCATAGTGGCTATACCAGCTTATACTTGGGGCCACTCAAGACGGACAGGTAATGGTGGAGACATCTGACAGAATGTGGTCCACTGGAGAAGGGAATGGCAAACCACTTCAGTATTCTTGCTTTGAGAACCCCATGAACAGTATGAAAAGGCAAAAAGATAGAACACTGAAAGGTGAACTCCCCAGGTCGGTAGATGCCCAATATGCTGCTGGAGATCAGTGGAGAAATAACTCCAGAAAGAATGAAGGGATGGAGCCAAAGCAAAAACAACACCCAGCTGGTGGATGTGACTGGTGATGGAAACAAGGTCTGATGCTGTAAAGAGCGGTATCGCATAGGAACCTGGAATGTTAGGTCCATGAATCAAGGCAAGTTGGAAGTGGTCAAACAGGAGATGGCAAGAATGAATGTTGACATTCTAAGAATCAGCAAACTAAAATGGACTGGAATGGGTGAATTTAACTCAGATGACCATTATATCTACGAGGGTGGGCAAGAATCCCTGAGAAGAAATGAAGTAGCTATCATAGTCAACAAAAGAGTCCGAAATGCAGAACTTGGATACAATCTCAAAAACGACAGAATGATTTCTGTTCATTTCCAAGGCAAACCATTCAGTATCATAGTAATCCAAGTGTATGCCCCTACCAGTAATGCTGAAGAAGTTGAAGTTGAATGGTTCTATGAAGACCTACAAGAACTTTTAGAACTAACACCCAAAAAAGATGTCCTTTTCATTATAGGGGACTGGAATGCAAAAGTAGAAAGTCAAGAAACACTTGAAGTAACAGGCAGATTTGGCCTTGGAGTATAGAATGAAGCAGGGCAAAGTCTAATAGTGTTTTGCCAAGAACACGCACTGGTGACAGCAAACACCCTCTTCCAAAAACACAAGAGAAGACTCTACACATGGACATCACCAGATGGCCAACACTGAAATCAGACTGATTATATTCTTTGCAGCCAAAGATGGAGAAGCTCTATGGATCATGATGGATGATGGATCCATCATGATGGATCATGAACTCCTTATTGCCAAATTCAGACTTAAGTTGAAGAAAGTGGGGAAAACCATTAAGCCATTCAGGTATGACCTAAATCAAATGCCTTATGATTATACAGTGGAAGTGAGAAATAGATTTAAGGGACTAGATCTGATAGACAGAGTGCCTGATGAACTATGGACAGAGGTTCGTGACATTGTACAAGAGGAAGGGACCAAGACCAACCCCAAGGAAATGCAAGAAAGCAAAATGGCTGTCTGAGGACCCCTTACAAATAGCTGTGAAAACAAGAGAAGCTAAAGGCAAAGGAGAAAAGGAAAGATACACCCATTTGAATGCAGAGTTCCAAAGAATAGCAAGGAGAGATAAGAAAGCCTTCCTCAGTGATCAATGCAAAGAAATAGAGGAAAACAACAGAATGGGAAAGACCAGATATCTCTTCAAGAAAATTAGATACCAAGGGAACATTTCATGCAAAGACGGTTTCAATAAAGGACAGAAATGGTATGGATCTGACAGAAGCAGAAGATATTAAGAAGAGGTGGCAAGAATACACAGAAAAACTGTACAAAAAAGATCTTCACGACCCAGATAATCATGATGGTGTGATCACTCACCTAGAGCCAGACATCCTGGAATGTGAAGTCAAGTGGGCCTTAGAAAGCATCACTACAAACATAGCTAGTGGAGGTGATGGAATTCCAGTTGAGCTATTTCAAATCCTGAAAGAGGATGCTGTTACAGCACTGCATTCAGTATGTCAGCAAATTTGGAAAACCCAGCAGTGGCCACAGGACTGGAAAAGGTCAGTTTTCATTACAATCCCAAAGAAAGGAAATGCCAAAGAACGCTCAAACTACCGCACAATTGCACTCATCTCACACGCTAGTAAAGTAATGCTTAATATTCTCCAAGCCAGGCTTCAGCAATACATGAACCATGAACTTCCAGATGTTCAAGCTGGATTTAGAAAAGGCAGAGGAACCAGAGATCAAATTGCCAACACTCGCTGGATCATCGAAAAAGCAAAAGAGTTCCAGAAAAACATCTATTTCTGCTTTATTGACTATGCCAAAGCCTTTGACTGTGTGGATCACAATAAACTGTGGAAAACTCTGAAAGACATGGGAATACCAGACCACCTGACCTGCCTCTTGAGAAACCTGTATGCAGGTCAAGAAGCAACAGTTAGAACTGGACATGGAACAACAGACTGGTTCCAAACAGGAAAAGGAGTACGTCAAGGATGTATATTGTCACCCTGCTTATTTAACTTATATGCAGAGTATGTCATGAGAAACGCTGGGCAGGAGGAAGCACAAGCTGGAATCAAGATTGCCGGGAGAAATATCAATAACCTTAGATATGCAGGTGACATCACCCTTATGGCAGAAAGTGAAGAAGAACTAAAGAGCCTGTTGATGAAAGTGAAAGAGGAGAGTGAAAAGGTTGGATTAAAGCTCAACATTCAGAAAACTAGGATCATGGCATCTAGTCCCATCACTTCATGGCAAATAGGTGGGGAAACAGTGGCTGACTTAATTTTCCTGAGCTCCAAAATCACAACAGATGGTGATTGCAGCCATGGAATTAAAAGACGCTTACTCCTTAGAAGGAAAGTTATGACCAACCTAGACAGCATATTAAAAAGCAGAGACAGTACTCTGCCAACAAAAGTCCGTCTAGTCAAGGCTATGGTTTTTCCAGTGGTCATGTATGGGTGTGAGAGTTGGACTATAAAGAAAGCTGAGTGCCACAGAATTGATGCGTTTGAACTGTGGTGTTGGAGAAGAGTCTTGAGAGTCCCTTGGACTGCAGGGAGATCCAACCAGTCCATCCTAAAGGAGATCAGTCCTGGGTGTTCGTTGGAAGGACTGATGTTGATGCTGAAACTCCAATGCTTTGGCCACCTGTTGTGAAGAGCTGACTCCTTGGAAAAGACCCTGATGCTGGGAGGGATTGAGGGCAGGAGGAGAAGGGGACGACAGAGGATGAGATGGTTGGATGGCATCACTGACTCAATGGACATGGGTTTGGGTGAACTCCGGGAGTTGGTGATGGACAGAGAGGCCTGGCGTGCTGCTGTTCATGGGGTCGCAAGGAGTCAGACATGACTGCGTGACTCAACTGAACTGAACTGAACTGAACTGCCATCAACAGTGTATGAAGGTTCCCTTTTCTCCATACCCTCTCCAGCATTTATTATTCGTAGACTTTTTGATGGTAGCCATTCTGACAGGTGTGAGGTGATAGCTCATTGTCTTGATTTGTATTTTTCTAACAGCCATGTTGAGCAACTTTTTGTGTGCCTGTTAGACATCTGCATGTTTTTTTGGAAAGGTGTTTCTTTAGATCTTCTGCCCATTTTTTGATTGGGTTATTTGTATTTTTGATATTGAGTTGTAAGAGTTGGTTGTATATTTTGGATATTAACCCAATGTCAGTCACATCATTTGCAAATATTTTCTCTCATTCCATAGACTGTCTTTTAACTTGGTTGATAGTTTCATTTGCTGTGCAAAAAGCTTTAAAACTTAATTAGATTCCATTTGTATACTTTTGCATTTATTTCCTTTACCTAATGATACTTATCTAAGAAAATACTGCTACAGTTTATTTCAAAGAGTGTTCCATCTATGTTTGCTTCTAGGAGTTTGACGATTTCTTGTCTTATATGTAAGTCTTTAAAGCATGTTGAGTTAATGTCTGTATATGGTTTGAAAGAATGTTCTCATTTCATTGTTTTGCATGTGGGTGTACAGTTTTCTCATCACCACTTGTTGAAGAGACTGCCTTTTCTCCATTGTATGTTCTTGTCTCCTTTGTTGTAGATCAATTGACCATAGGTACATGGGTTTATTTCTGGACTCTCTATTCTATTTCATTCATCTTTGTATCTGTTTTTGTGCCAGTAGTGTGCTGTTTTTATTACTGTAGCTGTGTAGTATTGTTTGAAGTCTAGGAGGGTTATGCTTCCAGGTTTTTTTTTTTTTCTTACAAAATTGTTTTGGCAATCCTGGGTCTTTTGTGATGCTATATGAATTTTAGATTCATTTATTCTCATTCTTTAGAAAATATCATGTGTATTTTGATAGGGATTGTGTTAAATCTATATATTACTTTTGGTAGTATGGCCGTGTTAACAATATTTACTCTTCCAATCCAAGAGTGGATATCTTTCTGTTCCTTTGTATGTGTGAGAGCGTTGGTGTACTCAGTCACTCAGTCATGTTCTACTCTTTGTGACCCCATGAACTGTAGCCTGCCAGGCTCCTCCCTCTATGGAATTCTCCAGGCAAGAAGACTGGAATGGTAGCCAATCTCTTCTCCCAGGGATCTTCCCGACCCAGGGATCGAATGTGGGTCTCCCACATTGCAAGCAGATACTTTACTGTCTGAGCCACCAGGTCAGTTCAGTTCAGTTCAGTTGCTCAGTCATGTCCGACTCCTTGCGACCCCAGGCCTCCCTGTCCATCACCAACTCCCGGAGTTCACCCATGTCCATTGAGTTGGTGATGCCATCCAACCATCTCATCCTCTGTTGTCCCCTTCTCCTCCTGCCCTCAATCCCTCCCAGTGTCAGGGTCTTTTCCAAAGAGTCAGCTCTTTGCATCAGGTGGCCAAAGCATTGGAGTTTCAGCATCAACATCAGTCCTTCCAACGAACACCCAGGACTGATCTCCTTTAGGATGGACTGGATGGATCTCCTTACAGTCCAAGGGACTCTCAAGACTCTTCTCCAATACCACAGTTCAAAAGCATCAATTCTGTGGCACTCAGCTTTCTTTATATACCAATTCTCACATCCATACATGACCACTGGAAAAACCATAGCCCTGACTATATGGACTTTTGTTGGCAGAGTAATGTCTTTGCTTTTTAATATGCTGTCTAGGTTGGTCATAACTTTCCTTCTAAGGAGTAAGCGTCTTTTAATTCCATGGCTGCAATCACCATCTGTTGTGATTTTGGAGCTCAGGAAAATTAAGTCAGCCACTGTTTCCCCACCTATTTGCCATGAAGTGATGGGACTAGATGCCATGATCCTAGTTTTCTGAATGTTGAGCTTTAATCCAACTTTTTCACTCTCCTCTTTCACTTTCATCAACAGGCTCTTTAGTTCTTCTTCACTTTCTGCCATAAGGGTGGTGTCACCTGCATATCTGAGGTTATTGATATTTCTCCCGGCAATCTTGATTCCAGCTTAGGCTTCCTCCAGCCCAGCATTTCTCATGACGTACTCTGCATATAAGTTAAATAAGCAGGGTGACAATATACATCCTTGACGTACTCCTTTTCCTGTTTGGAACCAGTCTGTTGTTCCATGTCCAGTTCTAACTGTTGCTTCTTGACCTGCATACAGGTTTCTCAAGAGGCAGGTCAGGTGGTCTGGTATTCCCATGTCTTTCAGAATTTTCCACAGTTTATTGTGATCCACACAGTCAAAGGCTTTGGCATAGTCAATAAAGCAGAAATAGATGTTTTTCTGGAACTCTTTTGCTTTTTCGATGATCCAGCGAATGTTGGCAATTTGATCTCTGGTTCCTCTGCCTTTTCTAAATCCAGCTTGAACATCTGGAAGTTCATGGTTCATGTATTGCTGAAGCCTGGCTTGGAGAATATTAAGCATTACTTTACTAGCGTGTGAGATGAGTGCAATTGTGCGGTAGTTTGAGCGTTCTTTGGCATTTCCTTTCTTTGGGATTGTAATGAAAACTGACCTTTTCCAGTCCTGTGGCCACTGCTGGGTTTTCCAAATTTGCTGACATACTGAATGCAGTGCTGTAACAGCATCCTCTTTCAGGATTTGAAATAGCTCAACTGGAATTCCATCACCTCCACTAGCTATGTTTGTAGTGATGCTTTCTAAGGCCCACTTGACTTCACATTCCAGGATGTCTGGCTCTAGGTGAGTGATCACACCATCATGATTATCTGGGTCATGAAGATCTTTTTTGTACAGTTCTTCTGTGTATTCTTGTGACCATGTAAGTCCACAGAGATCTGATCCACTGCTTGTGTGAGCCACAGATCCACTACCTGTGGCTTTGCTTGATGCAGTTCTCAGTCCTCTTTTCTTCTCTGGTGGCTTCTCCAGGTGTAGTGCTAGTCTGTGGCATAGAGTGGATGTCCAGAGCACTTACCCAACTCGGACTGCGTAGTGCAAGGACTTCTCAGAAATTCAGGTGGCCATGGTGCCAGGAGTTTAGGCTGCTTCTGGGACATGCTATTTGCTTAAGCACCAACAGTACCCCAGCGGCTGCCCCACCTGGGCCACATCCTAGGCATCTGGATCATCTCTGCATCCCTAGATCAAATCTTTTCCCACGTCCTGACTGCTGTAGATTCCATGTCAAGCTGTGACATGGATGAGGGAGGCTGGAGTGTTCGGTTGGCTCAGACTGGCAAGCACGGAGGCAGTGGTTGCCAGGGCAGCCCTCTCTCGCCTTCTTTGCCCTGGGGACATAGGAGCACTGGTGCACTTCTCATCAGTGGAGTCGGCTTCCCCAGTTTCATCTGTCCCTGCAGTTCCCTATGCAGTCAAGGTGGCTTGTCTCCTGTGCTTTGGACCCCAGGACTGGGATATCCAGTCTGGGCTGGACCCACTCATTCCCCACGACATGCTCCATCTGTGTGATGTCCCTTTTCTTAATTCTCTCAGGGGCATAGATCCAACCTAAAGTGTTTCTTCCCATCCTACCCAATTCTGTGTAAATCTTTCTTGCAGACTTGGTTATATAGGAGTCCTTCTGCAGGTTTCTAGTTAGTTTCCCATGAGAATTGTTGCACTCGGAGTTGTGTTTGTGGAGGGAAAGGTGAGCTCCACACCCGCCATACACTGCCGTCTTGATCTCCTGTATATGGATTACTTTGGATACGAGGTAACATTAAAAATAATAAATCTAAATCCTATGAGGCACCACAGAAAATCAACTTCATTAATTTTGTATAATAGTAAATCTATAACACTGAGGTGCATGTTGTGAACTTACGGTATATATTTAATTTTACTCATTCTTAGGGTCGACTTTCAATAAGTGTATTTCTGTTGATAAAATCAGTATTTCAGTTTGTTTTTTGATGAATTCTTATCTTTTAGGTAGTTTTAGATATGCTAAACTACTTTTCTGAAGGATAAATGTGTATGTCGAAGGCAGGACTCATTTTTTTTTCTCAATATAGCATCTAATAAAAGTGGCTTAGACAGTTAAGAATCTGCCTTCAATTCAGGGGACCTGGGTTCGATCCCTGGAGTAGAGAATGGCTACCCACTCCAGTATTCTTCCTTGGAGAATTCCACAGACAGGGGAGCCTGGAGGATTACAGTCCATGGAATTACAAAGAGTCAGACACGAATGAGCGATTAACACTTTCAAAACAGTGAGCGTTAAAAGATGTTCATTGCCTTAATGAACATTAGAAATGTAATGAAATAATGGAGGGTAACTAAACTTTTAAACAGCGTAGTGGTACATCTCAATAGTATTTATTTATTCTGTGTGAGAAGGGAAAGTAGAGGTCAAGAGAAGAAAGAATTATTAAAAAAGAAATTTGTACTATTGGAAAGTTTAGTGTCTGTGGGTATTATTTTATTGAGCACTGATAAACTTTGGGCACTAATTTTATTCTGCATTCTGTTATTGTTTTTAGAATGAAGGACAAAAATAGTTCTGTTTCTTTGCAATTCTATAAAAGAACTGGTTTCACAGCAGAGATTGTGGTGCCAGATAGTGTTTTTAAAGGTCTGGAATGACTCTGGGGAAAGAGTCTTATTTTAAAATGAGTCAAACTTATTAAAATATAGTTAAGTTTAATTAGTTTTCTTAATAGTGGGGTTTATTAGATAAAAGCTATTAGCATTTTACTTCTTTCCAAAAGCTGTTCGTGTAAATTCTCTTTGCACGTTGTGTAATGATCTAGAAATAAAATAGCCTTATTATTCCTTCTATCCTTAGGATATTAATGGTGACACACCCAGCTTAGTTTAGCTGATGGGGGATACAGAGCATTATATGAACTAGGTTTGTGCATTTTGTTTTCTTTCATATGGATTTTCTATACTTGGACTGCATGACTCTTTAAGACTATGGCTTAATTTTACTGGGATTTAATTTAATTTAGAGGGACTTGAACACTGTGACAAATTTACCTGATTCTAAAAATTAATACAATAGAAATTTAAAAGAATATACAGTTTTAAAGGTTGCACTCCACTTGCAGTTACAAAATATTGGCTGTCTTCCCCAGCAGGGCAGCACATGCTTGTGGCCTGTCTTACGCCCGAGAGTTTGTGTCTCCTCCTCCCTCAGGCCTGTGTTGCCCCTCCCCTCCCTCATCACTGGTAACCACTATTTGTTCTCTATATCTGTGAGTACTCTTTGTTAAGTTCAAAATCTCCCATAGAATTGTATCTCTCTGATACAGAAGCTCAGCAGTTTAGCTCCTATGTTCCAGGCTCTGTGTTTGAGATTGAAGACTATGTAAATTAAGACATTTTTAAAGCTGCTGCCTTGGAGACAGTTACCTCATAGAGGAAACATATAATGAAGTCTCTTCTTATTTCTCTTGATTTTTGGCATTTTATGTAATCACATTTGCATTTCAGGATGGAAGGAAGAAAGAAAATAAATGAGTGTCCATCACTTGTGTACCTCCCTTAACTGGAAAGTCTTGCTGAACAACTTTCACCTGTACTCACTGGCCAGAACTTGGTCACATGGCCACGTATACCTGCAAGAAAGTCTGGGAAATGTAGCTATTTAGATCAGTACAATGCCACATCTAATAGTTATTCAGGTGACTTAGTAAGGAAGAACTAGTGAAAGGCGACTAGATAGCTAATAGTCTTTCTTCATGTGTTAGCTTACTAACTGATATGGATGACATCAGAGGCTTAACAACCCAATGCATTTTATGCATTTAAGACTTAAAACACATTTTAGAAGTAGATAGGTAAGATGAATAATAGAACTAATATATACCCTAAAATTGGTTACAGGGTGTGCATTGAATGAGTATCAAACACGAAAATCAAAGAAAGAGATAAAGATAATTTTGCTTTTACTTGATTGTAATGATGCCTTTGCCCAAGATGAGAAACATGAGAGACACGTCAGGTTTTCAGCAGAAGCTAAACAGTCAAGTTTTGGACTGTTGTGCTGGCATCAGATGACTGTTGGGTGATGTCACTTGTTCACCAGCTGCACATTTTGGTATCTATTGTGCCTTTTCTGGCAGGGAAGAGAGAAGCGGATATTTCAAAAATTCTCCACTTCCCCTAATCCCTTTCTTTCATCATGTGGTATAGGTTACTGAAATGGAAAGAAGGGTCCAAAGAACCTCCAGTTACAACTTTATAGCTTAGAACAAGAGGTCTTTGTGGAGTCAGCATGAAAGTGAAAGTGAAAGTCATTCAGCCATGTTCCCCTCTTTGTGACTCCATGAATTATACAGTCCTTGGAATTCTCCAGGCCAGAATACTGGAGTGGGTAGCCTTTCCCTTCTCCAGGGGATCTTCCCAGTCCAAGGATCGAACCCAGGTTTTCCAACCCAGGGATCGAACCCAGGTCTCCCACATTGCAGGCAGATTCTTTACCAGCTGAGCCACCAGGGAAGCCCAAGAATCCTGGAGTGGGTAGCCTACCCCTTCTCCAGCGGATCTTCCCGACCCAGGAATCCAACTGGGGTCTCCTGCATTCAGGCAGGTTCTTTACAAGCTGAGCTGCCAGGGAAACCCAGCATGGTCTGAGTGTTTTGACAATGCCAGGTTCAACTGTCTTAGATGTGGTACAGCTCTTTACAGGGCGGGGAAGTGAAAGGGGCAAATGGATTTACAAAAGTGAATGATATATCCACAAGTTAACTGATAACATAATGTGTTATTCCTAGGGAGCAAGTGAGACTTTCTTTTAGATTACTGGAGAATTATATAGAACTGCAACAGTATATTCTAGGAGAAATGTACCCAAAGCAGCTTTTAACTGTCCTCAAGCATTTGATGGCTATATTATGTAATCAGCCTGTCATCTGTCACTCTAATAATTTACTTATAGCTGATACTGGCTTTGAATTTTATTTAGTTCAACATTCTTGAGTGAGCTTTTTGCCTTTTTCATTATCATAAGTACTGGAAATGCAACTATTAATAAGGAAAACAATGCTTTCAAGGTGTGCTATGTTATCATTACCTATTTATCAATCCCAATTCTTTCATGTCATACTACACTAAATTCCAAACACAAGGGATTCCACAGAGCTTAGTGGAATTTTGTATGGGTACTGTAATTTAATTATAAACATTGAGCAGATACTAAGCAGGCTAAGGCAATTTGAAATATAAATATGCAATACATTAGTGGGAGTTACCCCTGTTGCTTAAGGTCAATATTAATTGTTGCTAGAATGAATAAATACTTTTCTGTTTATTCTTGTATAATGTCGCATTATGTAAGACTCCCTATTGGGTCTTTACAAGTGTTTGATTAAATGGTTTTTTTAAGGTCTAGAACACACTACAGAAGTAGCTTTTGAAAATATACCCAGTCTGAGAAAGGGAGACAAAAGCTTCTATGTTCAGGGAGTATGTAGCTTCTGTAAAAATCCTTTTAATTTGTACACACAGTGAGTGGTGGCAATGTATTATTGTTATGACAGTTGTTTGGGTGATGTCATTTGTTCACTCATCAGACAGCTGGGCATTTTGAAAATCTATTATTGTTTTCTGGAAGAAAGCACAGAAATAGGAGCAGTTATGCTTCAGAAGGGACCTTTCTGTGTTTAACTAAAAGCATTTTATTGATAAAAGTGGATGTTTTCCTTATCTTTAGTCATCACAAATTCTTTTGTCTTATTTTCCATTTTTTCCATCCATCCTTTTCTGCAAATGTAAAATTATAATCATCTTATCCCTCAGAGTGGCTTTTCTTTCCGCCTTCTCTAGATGAATGCTGCCGTCTTCTGCTCAATTCTCATAAGGCAGAGATCTGTAAGTCCTCCGAGATAACTTTTTCCTTCTTGATCACCAGGTTCTGCTGTTCTTCTGTAGTAACCCTATTCTTTCTCCCTGTGTCTGTTGCTTGTTTCCATGGTCAAACTCTTACCATCTCTCTCCTGGAGTTCTGTAACTCTTGAAACTGCCTGTTCACCCCTGCCCCTTTCCCATCCATTCTCCACAATAGCTGCTGGTGTAACCTACCAAAAAGAAATTTGGATTATGTCACTCCTCTTTAGGGGGCTTTCCTGATGGCTGAGTGGTAAAGAGTCTCCTGGAAATGTAGGAGATGCAGGTTACATACCTGGGTTGGGAAGATCCCCTGCAGGAGGAAATGGCAGCCCACTCCATTGTTCTTGCCTGAAAAGACCCATGGACAGAGGAACCTGGCAGGCTATCATCCAAAGGATCACAAAGAGTTCACATGACTGAGCACACAACACAATACACTCCTCTTTAAATCTGTCAGTGATTCCCATCACATTGCTCATGAATCAGAGTTGGACCTAAGTTTTCAATAGTCTAATTTAGAATGTAATACTTCTAAGGAGACAGACAGTGGTTCAAACAAAACTATTTTCACTATTTCATTTCTGCCTATTCTTTCAGAAGGCTATAATGATAAAGGTATATTCATTTTTTATATTAAGAGTTACATCTTTGGCATATAGGAGCATAGATGCTCACATTCTGTAAAACAGGACTGGTTATTGGAAGCTCTCTGTTTCTCTCAAGAGGTATCAGACTTGGTGTTTATCATTTCTTTTAGGGATTTTACACTCTTCTTTTATATGCATTAATTCCTAAGAGAGCTATATTATACCTCAATGTGTATCATATATTATTATTTTAATAATTTTAAACTTCATATAGCTAATGTACTACTGTATAATGTATTCCTCAACTCTCTTTGATCTGCATTGTTTGTGAGATTCATCAGTTCATCATGTACGTCTAGTTCATTTTCACGTGTGTATAGTACTTTCACGGTATGAGTATACAACAATGTAAGCACTCTCCTGTAGATTTTCATTTCATCCACTTCCCCACCGTTTTTCTGCTCTCCATGATCTTTTCAGATCAAGTTCCTATGCTGCTGGCCCAGTACTTGAGAGTAGGGGTCGTAAAATTGATCTTTGTGATTGCTATTAACTCTCAAATGTTTAATTGTTTTTGGTAGGTTGCTTATCTTTAAAATGAATGTCTCTGTTGGTCAACATTGGTAACTGGTTTGGGCATGAACAGGGATATAAACTCTCTTTTGAAATTAGCAGAACCTCACCTCACGTAGCAGGGCTGTCTGCAGTAGCAAATGAGATCCTTTGAAGCAAATGCCTTTCCCTTCTAGCTGCTCAGGGCCCTGGGTGGCATGTGGTTTCTCTACTTGTTGCTTGACCAGGAGATTTTTATTTTTTGGCTGCAGTGTGGCATGTGGGATTCCCGACCAAGTATCAAACCCTGCATTGGGTGTGCAGAGTCTTAACCCCTGGGCCGCCAAGGAAATCCTGACAAGTATCAAATCCCTGCATTGGGTGTGCAGAGTCTTAACCCCTGGGCCGCCAAGGAAATCCTGACAAGGGGATTTCTAAGTCATCCATATGGCTTGGCTTCGGAAGACCAGTGAGGGGGGAATAGGCTCCCGTAGTGGCGTCCCTTAGTTTCTTAGAGTTTGTGCATGCCATTGGCCCTTTGCCCTCTAATCCAGTGATTCTCAAGCTTTAGCCTACATCAGAATTGTCTGGAGGGCTTGTCAGTTGCTGGGCCTCACCCCGAGGTTTCTGACTCAGAAGATCTCGGGCTGGCTATGAGAACATGCATTTCTAATAACTTCACAGCGAATGCTGATGCTGTTGTTTCTTGGCCATACTTTGAGAGTCAATCACTGCTCTACGCCAACATTTCCCAGTCTTTTAAATGTTATTACTTTTTTTTAACTCATGGACTCATTTAATATTAATTTATAACTTACATCACTACTATACAATCATTTTAGAATTTCATAATTTTTACATTTTGTAAAGAAAGGCTTTAAGTTAAAAAAATAAATTCTATCAGCATAGTGTTAAGCATTGTGGTTATTTAGAGCCTTGCTGCAAAAGTGTAGTCTCTGGACCAACACTCCTGGGAACTTGTTAGAAATACAGACTCTCAGACTGCACCCCAGGCCTAATGAGTCAGAATCTGAACTTTAACAACATACTCAGCTGATTAGTATGTACATTAAAACTGAACTTGGTGATCTAGGGCTCACATTAAATCTAGTCCTAACAGTATTAAAAAAATAATAAACACTTCAAGTTTTAACATTTAACAGGTAGCACATGTTTCGTTTACTTTCATTTTTCAAATTTTTCTCATAAGAAAAGCATCATTTCTTTGAAAATAAAAATATGTCAAATTTGGTTTGGGACTCAAGTGCTGAAATTTAATGTTTTAAAGCGCAAGAATGGACAAAATTGTATTCATGACCTGATGTTTGGAAATATTATTTCTTGTACCTACAAAAAACAACAGTCTTATTTTGATGATCTTGATGAAATAATAGATTTCTCAGTGCTACTTGCAATAATGGCCCTGCAAATAAGACCTTATGAGTATGATGAGTGTTTGCCCCCCAAAGTGAAAGCTTAATTGGATATAATTTTTGTTATATTTATTATTTTTCATTTTTCTTGAAGTAGACATTGAAACATCTTTCATCAGTTCAGGATGATGAAAGTTTAGGAATAACAGTTTAGGAATCTAGAGAGAATTATTTTGAGGCAGATTAGCATAATTATCATTTTACAACATTATTTATGTTTTAGTATCATTGTTCAATATACCTCTTTTCTTTAAACAGCTATCTATGGGAATAATAATACCAGAATACCATTTAGGGTTGGTACATCAGAGTTTTTTAAATGTTGACTCCTAGATGTGTGCCTGGAACATAGTATGTTTTACCAAAGTGACTGTGTCAACACTGTCTTCCTCATCTTCCTCCTTGTCTTATTCCTCTTCATCACCTTTGTTATTTTAGTCCACAGCAGTTCAGGGTAGAGAAGTTTAATTACCCTCTGGGTAAAGCCAAGGACTAGACTGGACCCAATACAGAATCTTCAGCTATTTATTTTTCTAGGCAGGGGAGAATGATATAGAGTAGAGCTATGGAGAACTATAAAATAGTACTAAGTTCAAATAGATTGTAATCAAAGTTTGAGTCTCTGGTGGTTCTTAGTGTTATTTACTAGTTTTTTTTGCCTGCTAGTCATTTGACATGATAGCACTTCCTAACTCTTGTTCACTGCGGTCATGTGACTGCTTCAGGCTGCTGAATTGTGAGTCGAAATTCTGTCATTGGTTGCCTGGATAAGATCCTCCAAAGCTCTCTTGCCCTCTGGCACGGTGACTGGTTATTGTTAGGACGGTGGCTGCCCTGACAGCTTGGGCTTCTGTGTGATTATGATATGTGGAGCCCAGTCTTTGTAGCATCATGTATGTAGCTACCAGTATATATACCCTGCCAGTATATGTAGCATCATCAAGGATGTTTTAAACTCCTGAGATTATTTCAGCATTACATAGCCTGAACTGGATAATACAGATTTTTTTTTGATGAGTCTTGAGAACTAAAATTATGGAAGTGGGATTAGGAGTGAGCTAGATTCACAAAACTGTGATACTAGGAGCCGAGAACCAGAGGGGGTCCTGAGGAGTGTGTCACAGTCTAATGTCGGTACAAGCTGGGAACACAGTGGAGGGAGTGATTGAGACCTCAGTCTCAAAAGTATGCAAAACCAGTTACATCCATTGTGAGACATATTTGTTCCACCCCTGGTCAGTGTGAAAATAATAGTAATATAAAAATTAATGTAGAGAATAAAGACATAGGAACCTAGGGTTTTGGAAGAAGAATCACTTTGAAGGGCTTAAAGATTGTTCAGTATCCAGAAAGTAGTCACTTTCTTCATTTCCTCCTTATTATATGTGTTCACATCTGTCCATGGTTACATGCCCTTATCTGCACGTATGCATAATATTTTTATCAACTCCGTTTGTGATAACAAGTCATTGCCTTCCTTGGTAAATCATCCCCAGGAAGGCCTGTCTGGATACAATATTTAAAATTACAAAACTTCATCCTCTCCACTGCTCTGCCCCTATCACACTCTTGAAATCGTAACTATCAACTGTTTTTTTCTCCATAAAGCTTAGCATTTTCTTAAGTTTACTTATTTAATGTTTGCTGTTATTATTTGTCTTTCCCCAACTAGAATGCAAACACCACAAAGAAAGAAAACTGTTAAATCCATTTTATTTACTGAGAATAGCACCTGATCCATAACAATATTGGTTGAATTGCAATACATTCATGAAGGGAAACAGGATGGTGATCTGGGTACCACCAGCTGCCTAGGGTATCCAAAAAGAGGCTAAATCTGCTAGGACTTTGTGATCTCAACCACATTTTAAATCGCAGTTTGATTCTGTGGCTCTCATTCCCTAGCTTTTAAAATAGTTCCAGTCAAACAGAGTTAAGCTTCCTGAGAAATCCTTAATATGTTTAAAGACTGAGTTTTGAAAGTAGCACGAAAAGTGGGAAAGAACATGGACTTTAGAGATAAACCACTTCATTGTCACCTATTAAAGTGTGACTTTGGGCAAGTTACTTGCCATGGAATGTAAACTTTACCAAATGTAATATTAGAATCAAAAGTTCTTTGCATGGACTAAATATTACACATAAAGGTATGTGAAAGCGGTTAGTGTACAGAAGGTACTGGTTTGTTTGAGTCTCGTCCCCTTCCTCTCATTACCAGAAAAACAACTTTTCTTCCTTTTTTTTGGGCCGCACTATGTGGCTTGTGGGAACTTAGTTTCTGGAGCAGGGATTCAACCCCAGCACCAGGAGTGAAAGCTCCGAGTCCTAACCACTGGACCCCAGGAAATGGCGCTTTTATCACATTTTCACTTGACATTATTTTACGTATTTTCAATTTAGCTCTAATTTTTATTCCAACTGACCTTTTTTGTTAGATTATTTTAGTAATCTATGGTAAGCTAAAATTTCACAAATATGTACAAAACACCCATATATAGCATCACCGGGGCATGGGTTGGGGGGACTGTTGCGGGTGGTCAGAGTTTCCCTGTTTTTTACATGAAAGAAAAATATCTTTGTCTTCATCATGTTGTCATACAACATAGCATCCTCAACTAGTTGACATTTTAGACTTTAGAGCTGGAAAGAATCTGTTCTTTCCTTCTCCATATTAAGTCATTTGTCTGATAAATGGCAGGGTAAAGGTAAGAATTCTAATTGACTTCTTGCTCAGAACTCTTTCTACCATATTCTCTCATCTAACTGAAATATAAAATTTGAATATTTTTATTCTCAACATGATAATGTTGACACAGACTTTTATCACGTATATTTAACTTTTTGAATAGGTGATACGGGCTTTGGGTACTAAAGGGTATACATGGAAGACTTCCTTAGCTCTGCCCCCAGCTATTACTACAAAAGGCCACCACTGCTCTGTGCACATATCCATCATTTTACAGAAATGTGAACTTTTATGTGCTTTGCTTTTTTCGCTTAAAAATGTGAAAGTTATATATATAGCTTCTTAGAGCTCCATAACCACCTCTTCTTGTTCCCACATGTCATTAGTTAATTTTGACTAAAGATTATTTCAGTCTTTTGTAAAGATTATTTTCTTTAAATTTATGAACAGGCTCTTATTGAGTACTATGTTAGGCACTATTTCAGGGCCTTGGAGTGGAGGAATGAACAGGATAGAAGAAAATCACCGTTTTCACAGAGCTTAGTTTCTTGGTTTGTGATTGGTGCTGTGATAGGGATGCAAATGGTCTCTGATAGACAAGAAGAGGGAGAAATGAATTTCTTCAGCCAATGATCAGAAGAAGCTTTAAGGAAAAAGCAGAAATTTATGTGGATTTTAAGTGATGGGTAGAAATTCAGGAAGAACTGTGAAGAAAGAATATTATCACAATGTATTAGCATTTTATGTAGCTGTTGTTTTGCATGGTAGCTCTTGGTGTTCTACATTTAAAGTTACTATCCTTGAAATTTTGGTAAATTGATTTCTCTTGGAAATGGCTTCCTTACTTGTGAAATAAAATTGTGTTAGAAATCAATTTCTGCTGATCTCCCAATTCTTTTGCTCCTAATTGGTTTATTTGAACTAGATAACGAGGGTTTTTATAGATGACTTTCACGTATTTGACCTTTTTCATACAGTTATAAATGTTTTCATCTTTGTTTTACATTTTTCTTAAAATTATATATGTTTACCTTGTAATTGGGGCTTCCCTCGTGGCTCAGACAGTAAAGAATCTGCCTGCAAGGCAGGAGACCTGGGTTTGATCCTTGGTTAGGAAGATCCACTAGAGAAGGGAGTGGCTATCCACTTAAGTATTCTTGCACAGAGAATTCCGTGGACACAGGAACCTGGCCAGCTATAGTCTGTGGGGTCACAGAGTCAGACAAGGCTGAGTGACTAACTGAGCGACTAACACTTTCACTTTCATGCTGTAATTAACTACTATTTGCTTTAATGCAGTTGTGTGCTTACAGCAGAGGTTATCAGCCTTACTACACACTAGACTCATTTACAGAGTTTTAAAAATTGCCAACATCTATTGTATCATAGAAAAAGCAAGAGAATTCCAGAAAAATATCTACTTCTGCTTCATTGACTACCCTAAAGCCTTTGACTATATGTATGACAACAAACTGTGGAAAATTCTTAAAGAGATAAAAACACCAGACCACCTTACCTGCCTCCTGAGAAACCTGTATGCAGGTCAAGAAGCAATAGTTTGAACCAGACATGGTACAACAGACTGGTTCCAAATTGGGAAAGGAGTGCATCAAGCCTGTATATTGTCACCCTGTTTATTTATGTGCAGACTACATCATGCAAAATGTCAGGCTGGATGAAGCACAAACTGAAATCAAGACTGCCAGGAGAAATAACAGTAGCCTCAGATACGCAGATCACAGCACCATTATGGCAGAGAGTGAAGAGGAACTAAAGAGCCTCTTGATGAAGGTGAAGGAGGAGCGTGAAAAAGCTGGCTTAAAACTCAGTATTCAGAAAACTAAGATCATGGCATCTGGTTCCAAAGCTTCGTGGCAAATAGATGGGGAAACAATGCAAACAGTGATAGACTTTATTTCCTTGGGCACCAGAATCACTGCAGACATTGAATGCAGCCATGAAATTAAAAGACATTTGTTTCTTGTAAGAAAAGCCATGACAAATCTAGATGGCATATTAAAAAGCAGAGACATTACTTTGCTGACAAAGGTCCGTCTAATCAAAGCTATGGTTTTCCCAGTAGTCATGTACAGGTGTGACAGTTGGACCATAAAGAAGATTGAACACCCAAGAATTGATGCTTTCGAATTGTGGTGCTGGAGAATACTCTTGAGAGTCCCTTGGACTGCAAGGAGATCAAACCAGTCAATTCTAAAGGAAATCAACCCTTAATATTCTTTGGAAGGTCTGATGCTGAGGCTGAAGCTCCAATACTTTGGCCACCTGATGGGAAGAACTGACTCATTGGAAAAGACCTTGATGCTGGGAAAGATTGAAAGCGGGAGAAGGGGACGACAGAGGATGAGATACTTGGATGGTATCACTGACTCAATGGACAAGAATTTGAGCAAGCTCCAGGAGTTGGTGATGGACAGGGAAGCCAGGCATGCTGCAGTCCATGGGCTCTGGGACTGAACAACAACAAATACTGCTGCTTATGCCTCGCCTGGGTCTAGGGTGTGGCCGGGGTACCAGGATTTTCAAAAGGCCCCAGGTGATTTTACTTTGTAGCCAAACTTCAGAAACTATTGGGTTATTTCAGAGGTAATTGAAACATGCTTCTCCTTTTGGAAAGAAGGTGGCCATGGCATTGTCTGAGCGATGTGATCAATCTGTCATCTCAAATCTCTTGTTTAGAATAAAGTGAAATGGTGAGAATTGAATGGCAGAATGAAGTCCTGGAATTTGTTAGAGCACTTTTCTTGTTATTCACCAAATCATAAATGGAGTTAAGTGTATCAACATACAGAAAACTAAGATCATGGCATCCAGTCCCATCACTTCATGGGAAATAGATGAGGAAACAGTGGAAGCAGTGTCAGACTTTATTTTTTTGGGCTCCAAAATCACTGCAGATGGTGATTGCAGCCATGAAATTAAAAGATGCTTACTCCTTGGAAGGAAAGTTATGACCAACTTAGATAGCATATTAAATAGCAGAGACATTACTTTGCCAACAAAGGTCCATCTAGTCAAGGCTATGGTTTTTCCAGTGGTCATGTATGGATATGAGCGTTGGACTATAAAGAAAGCTGAGCACTGAAGAATTGATGCTTTTGAACTGTGGTGTTGGAGAAGACTCTTGAGAGTCCCTTGGACTGCAAGGAGATCCAACCAGTCCATCCTAAAGGAGATCAGTCCTGGGTGTTCATTGGAAGGACTGATGCTGAAACTGAAACTCCAATACTTTGGCTACCTGATGCGAAGAACTGACTCATTGGAAAAGACCCTGATGCTAAGAGGGATTGGGGGCAGGAGGAGAAGGGGACGACAGAGGATGAGATGGCTGGATGGCATCACCGACTCGATGGGCATGAGTTTGAGTAAAGTCAGGGAGTTGGTGATGGATAGGGAGGCCTGGCGTGCTGCGATTCATGGGGTCGCAAAGAGTCAGACACGACTGAGCAACTGAACTGAACTGAACTGATGGAAAGAATAATTTTAAGGCCTTTAATTCTTGTGTTGTTGGGGGAAGGAATAATAGTTCTTGTTTTGTGTGCTGTGCTTAGTCGCTCAGTCTTGTCCAACTCTTTGAGACCCCGTGGACTGTAGCCCACCAGGCTCCTCTGGCTATGGGGATTCTCTAGGCAAGAATACTGGAGTGGGTTGCCATCCCCTCCTCAAGAGTATCTTCCCAATCCAGGGATCGAACTCTGGTCTCCTGCATTGCAGGTGGATTCTTTACCGTCTGAGCCACCAGGGAACCCAAGAATACTGGAGTTGTTTGCCATGCCCTCCTCCAGGGAATCTTCCCGACACAGGGATCGAACCCACGTCTCTTGTTTCCTGCATTGGCAGGTGGGGTTGTTTGTTTTCTCTTTTTACTACTAGTGCCAGCTGGGGAGCTCAGTTCTTATTTTGAGCCCTACACAGATTGAATTTGTGAGCCTCATTATTTAAGTCAGAAATGAATAAATCTGCTTTTACAGCCTATAACAATTATTGATTTATTGTTAGTAAAGTTAGGCAAATATTGTTCTTAAACTCTTGTTGTGTTCGTCACCTACTTTCAACGTAATAAGCACTCTGTTACTATAAGAGATCTTTGTTTACTCCAATAACAAGGTGCTGGATAAGGACCTGTAAACTCAAATAGTTACCTCCCTAAGGTATCAGACTTTCCAGAGAGAAATCAACTGAACTTTAGACTACTCCTTTCTTTTATTCTGAAAAATGATCCAGTATATTTCCAGCTTGGAATAGGGATCTATTATCAGGTTAGGGGTGTTTACTGTGATTTCACTGTTTGAGGTATCATGAATTCCCAGAATATTCCCATATCTTGCAGTATGGACTGCAGTAGGGTCACAAGCTTCTTGTACATCTAGACAGTATATTGGCATGCTGCCTGAAAATAGTGGAGCTCAATGAACAGAATAATCAGACAGAATTAGGTTCAAAACCTAGGTTTTCTTCTTATAAGATGTTTTAACTTGATTTAGTTAACTTGTTTAGCCTTAATTTCCATATCTGGGATACTGGGGGAGATGAGACCCAAGTTCCAAGTTTGTTAATCAGGTAAAATAGTTTAGATTCTTAACATAGTACCTGTCCACAGTTGGTCTGTAATAGATATTTCCCTAGTTTTGATTTTGAATTATTCTAGAGAATTATTGTAGTGAAAATAATTTCTGAAAATAAATTAACTTCTAAATTTTCTTTAATAATTAGTCTTATTTTTAATGACTGTTGGGAGTGATGTATGAGTCACATTTTATTTAGCTGAATTTTCAAATACTTCTGAATTTCTCATAAACCTGATAATCTTTTGATAAAGATGTTGATATCATACCTTTGTTTATTGTGACAGGTTTTATAACTTTTCATTATATTTGGAGACATTTTATGTTCAAGATTCTTGATGTATGATGGGAGAAATTAGAAAGCTGATAGTACAGTATAGTATAGTCAGGGTACAACCCCTAGGTTCATACATACTTACATAATGAAAATAAAAGTGAAATGTAATACAGGCCATGTTGGGGCATGGCCAAATCTAATTAGTTCATTCATTGTAAAATGTTTTATTGTGTTCCTCTGTGTGCCCAAATAAGATCATTTTGGTAATGACTCCTCCCATTTTCTACTTTTCAAAATTGTTCTCATATTTAAAGGTATAACTCAAATGTGATCTTTTTTATGTAGTCACCCCCTCCCCTGACGCACACCTTAAAAGGGAATTTCTTTTTTCTCCATTCTGTCAGCCTGTGACCTCTACCCTGGCACTGGCACTTATTTCACCATTTAATATTAAAAGTGGAGCTGTAGCTAGGTTTCCAGGCATTCAGTTGAAGGTTGTATCGGGTCCTGATATCAGAGAGGTACTATTTTAATCTCCACTCTGTCACTTACTTTCTTTGTAAAGATTTGTCCTTTCTGAGCTCAACGTATTTACCTGTTAGAGATAAAAGCTTCTACCTTATAGTTTTGTTGAAAGATTAAGTGGTATAAGTGGCCTGAGATAGAAAGTGTTCAATAAATGGTAGTGAATAATGTTAATGTTTTTCTTGTTCGTGTAAATCATGGTATTTACTGTATGTAAGCATGTTTCCTTTAGACTGTGTTCGTCTAAAAACAGAGGACTGTTGCTTGGCATTTTGCATAAGGTTTAATAAATCAACTACATTTGTTTATTGACTACATTAACTTTGATCTTTACTTGACTTTTAAAAAGAAGAGTATTGACATATATTGAAGAAAAAATATGAGTTGTTTTCTACATACCTTTGTTTTAAAATTCCTGCAGGTACCTTCTTATCTCATATAATTTCAGTGTCCTGAAATCTGAGGATTCCACCGAGATAATATGATAGGAACTTGCAGTGATTTGGAACCGTATCCTACTTAGACTAATGCAGGTCTTCCAGGTTTCCTAAGAGCTAGTGCAGCAACACACACTGCTCGTTGACCCGCACAGACAAGAATGCCGTCTCTGCCTCAGGAAAGAGGTAAGCAGCGTGATTTAATCATGTGGACATGCTATATAGATCTACATTTTATAGGTCATCACGGGTAATCTTTCCAAGAATTAAAAATCAGTTGGGGACCCTTAAAGAATAAGAATTTATACTTTTACCTTGTTGGGGGGCGGAGCATTTGTGTTCTCTGGTATGGAGTTCTTATTATTTCAATGATATTTGGTTGGTTTACATTTCTTTTAAAGTTATTCAGGGACCTACTCCCCTGGATCTGAATACGGAATTGCCTTATCAAAGCACAATGAAAAGGAAAGTCAGAAAGAAGAAAAAGAAAGGAACCATTACAGCAAATGTTGCTGGGACAAAGTTTGAAATTGGTAGGTCTCTTCAGAATAGTGATATTTTCATAATTGTTGGGAAAGCTATTTGATGTTAACAACAATGTAAAAATTCAGAGATAATTTTCTTCTGTATAATGGATTTCTGAATGCCTTTTATAGAATTTTCTTTTTTATGACATATTTAACATGTCAATAACCAAATAGAACATCAGTGAAGCTCAAGAGCTCTAGGTATTGAGGAGATTGGATTAAATGTATATAATTTTAATGCTTAGTTTTAAAATCAAGTATAAAGTAATATGAACAGTAAAACACAGTGGTTCTAGCTTTAATTTTGAAATACAGGTGTGATTAGTTAGGACAATTATGTGAGTCTAATGAATTTTTCACTTGGGGCTAAAATTATTTTTAACTTTTAATATTCATTACTTTGTAAATAATTTTAAAAACAGATTAAAAATATTACATGTACAATGAAAACTGCAGAATTTGAGGTTCATATTAAACAATGAGAAACTGACTTAAAAATAGTGTAAGAACATATTTCTCTGTATGCTTTAAAAATAATTTGGATGATACTGTTTCTTTTTATTTGTATAATTTATTTTTTACATGTAAGCAGTATTTGCAGTGGAGAGAATAGGTAAGAATTAATTGCTTTAAATTAAGATATTCTTTCCCAGCATTGCACTGAGAAACTCATCACTACTACAGGTACTCAAATAATCTTCCTTTTTAAAACAAATAATTTTGCATTAAAAGAGTTGAGGAAAACCATATGAATCTCAAGGATATTAATTATTCTTACCTTTGTTAATCTTTGAGAGTCACATTTCCACTTACAGTATTTCACCAAAGTTCATCAGCAATCAATGGAATATTTCATAGGAATTGAGGTCCCCTAATACTCTGTTCTTCACAGGAAAAACTTCAAATTAAGTTAATGTGGGAGAAAGAGACGTGAGTTATTTGCAGTGTATTTTCTAGCATGAAAAAACAAGAGTAACCATTGTCAAAGTGATAGATGGGGCAGTGTTAACTTCCCAGCTTGTTTGCTTTTAAGATTGTGGTGGGATTTATAAGGAACTTGATCTTGAGGAGAGTGTTTTTAGGTGTAGTTCCCTGTCACTACCAAGGACTGAAGTTGCATTAGCCTTCTTCATGCTGATTCCAGACCTCTGTGCCGAGCCTGCTCAGTTGTGTTTAGCAAAATCCCTGCTCGGTCAGACTTGGAGACTTGGACCAGAGACTTCTGGGAGAAAACAGAGCAAGTATAGGGGAGGGAAAGAGACAGTTGGCCATGGGTCCAGGAGATAATGTTACCTTGCTTTCCCTTATTTAACCTAGTGATGTGCAACAGATTACTTCTTGTAATTTAACTACTGCTCCTTTGACAGGTTGGATTATGTAATGAAAGATGATAAAGCCATAGTCAGGACACTTGCGTTTTCTCCCCGATGTTGCCTGTTTCCTCATGTAGAATACTTTAACCACTACTAATTTTACTATTAATGCTTTTATAACCCTGGACCAAATATTTTCACATGAATTACCTCACCTAGTCTTCCAGATAACCCTGTGAAATAGGCTGTGTTACTCCCTTGTTGCCACTTTCTCTGACTTTCCTTGCTCTAATAGTGAATTTGAAGTGGCTAATAGCCATGAGAAAATAAATAAGGAAAAATAAAAATAATAAAATTGAATGAAGCTTGTGGCTGATCAGAATATAATCTGCATTCCATGAAATCCTCTATAGTTAGAGATGTGTCTGGATTTGACTCTGAGCTGCCTAGTAAGCAAAGCTAATACTTGCAAATAATCAGGTATAGAAGTGCCCAGAAGATGAAACCATACTGGTTATTCAAATGTTTCTATTCCTGAGTCTTGGGAAAAAAATTTCCCATAATTTCTCATGGAGACACATTGTGGAATAGTGAACTACACTGTCATAGTAATCCTATAATTAATATATGATGAAACTTTATTACTTTTTAAAACACCCCTTAGGCACAGTTGAATAAATGAAAGCTCAGTAAGAACAACTTCCTCAGGGTTGTACAGATGGCAAAAGTAGAACTTGAACCTGAATGAATTTGCTTCCAAATTTAGTGTTCTTTTTAATATATCATACTGCCTAAATAAAATATGAATCAAAATTTAAATTGAGTAACATTAAAGTGTCCTTTATCTAAAATTCAGAGAGTTGTTACATGGATTCCTATTTTTAAAACTCCTGAACAGCTTCTGAAAACTCTATGGGTCAAGGCAAAAAAAAGAAGTAGGCCAAGTTTGTGAGGAACGTGTATTTGGCAAGTTTTATTAAATGGGGACAAGACAGATTGCAGAAGGAATACTTAATTATGCAAGGAGAAATGTGAGAAAAATGGTTGGTGTGGTTATCTCTGTTTTACCAATAAGGGAATATGGTTTGGTAGAAATTATATATTGAGGCGATTATTTCAGTTCTTTTTTTAAGAGAACTCCTAAAAGACTCAGCTGGTAAAGAATCCGCCTGCAAGGTGGGAGGGGGGATCGGGATGGGGAATACATGTAAATCCATGGCTGATTCATGTCAATGTATGACAAAAACCGTTACAATATTGTGAAGTAATTAGCCTCCAACTAATAAAAATAAATGAAGAAAAAAAAAAGAATCCACCTTCAATGTGGGAGACCTGAGTTCAATCCCTGGGTTGGGAAGATCCCTTAGAGAAGGGAAAGGCTATCCACTCCAGTATTCTGGCCTGGAGAATTCCATGGACTGTACAGTTGATGGGGTTGCAAAGAGTCAGACATGACCGAGCAACTTTCACTTTGTTTCACTTTCCTAAAAGGCCAGCATTTAAAAGCATGCATTTAGACTTTGGCTGCTAACAACCTTGTATTTGGAACTGACATGTTAAAGGAATTTCTTTTCTATGCAGTGGAGGATGGTATACTTAAAAGTATGCCAAATGATTTCTAAAATTTCATTTCAAACAAAAATATGAGTAAATAGCTTAGCTGAAAAACAGTGACAGTTTAATGCCTAACATTATTTTTTTTTTTTGAAGTTCAACTCTTTCAGCTCTTCAAGTTTTGAATTTTATAGTAAGAGAGATTTATATAAGATTGACCTTACAAATTTGATTTTGTGAATTTAGAGAAAGAATGCATTATTTCCACCATTGTTATGTATCTGAATGTTTCCATCCTCACCAGCTCGCGTTTACATTAATACCCGCATTTTAGTAGTTCATTATACCCCCTCTGTCCGCAACTACTGCCAGCGTCATTTCTCTCATCAAGGTCTTCCTAGTCATTTCTGAGAGGCCTGGGACAATGACTTGCATGTACTTGGGACTGTGTCTGCTTCTGAGCTGCAGTTCTGACCTAGACATTGTTTTCTGCTTGTGAGCCAGTTAAAAGAACTCTCCCAGGCTGTGTCACTACGGTCTTCCCCCTCCCCACGAGCTCTAGATGACACAGAAGCTCCTGGGCCTCAGGATGCCAATGCTGCTTGGTAGTCTGAGGCAGAGAGAGGAACAGCCCTTTCCCCAAATTTGTACTGTATGTTGTCACCTGGGCCTTCAGAACAACCCCAAGTTTTATCAAGCTGCTCATGGAAAAAAGTAGCTTCACCCCAACAGTCCTCTCCCTAACCTCATTTGTCTCCAATCTCTGTCCTCTTCTATTATTATGCCTGTGTTCCAGCTATTATTGCATGAAAAGCCTGTTCTGTCTCCATGATCAAAAAGAAATCAAGAATCCCTTAGACTTGAGACCAACTGGTATCTGGTCATTAGTTTCATACTTGAGCCAAGTATACTTAGACAGTTAACCCCTTTTTGCTATATCTTCCTATCTATGGGCAATAAAAGGAAAGTAGGCATTGAAACACTCCTGTCTAGTTACACTGTTATATTAAGACTCCAAATTCTATTGGAACCCAAAGTTTATCCTAAGTATTTCTGATTTTATTCTAAACTTGAAATACATGGGAAGAAAGATATTAATGTGTTTATTATTATATCCAGTATTGTGCAATTTATAAAGCACGATTTTCTCTGAACATATTTTTTGTGCTTAGGATTAGAGGGTCGGAGCCGATGGGAGGGACAGAGTTTCTAGATCTCTACTATAATTCTGCTTTATTATTTTGTATCCTGTGTCAGTATAACTGACTTGGTTTTAACTGCTAAAAATAATTTGAATTAGGGAGGTGGAAAGTATAGGGTAGGTCTGATGATCAGGGACTATTTTTATCCTTTCTTTTTGTACCTAGCCCAAGGGCATGAAAAAGCCATAAAAGTACATTTTCCTGAGTCGAGGTGTTGTGTTGGCTGTGTGTGTGTTTTCACTGAGCTATGCACAGTCACTAAGCTCTTTAACAGCGTTGTGTGCCTGTTATATCTCAGAAAATTGAAACTAAGGATTTTGGGTGCCAACTAAAAGCAGTTCTCTGTTGCTGTTGAGTATAATCTAGCCTTAGATAAGTCACTGTACCTAAATTAAGATTATGCTATAACTAATGGAAATTTTACAGATAAAATCCTATGAGCTAAAATTGATATATATATATATATATATATATATATATATACATATACATATATAAGATTTTCACGATGACTGTGTTTCAGAAGCATTTTAATTTTGGTTTAACTTAACTGTTTACTTGCAGTGCGTTTAGTAATAGATGAAATGGGATTTTTGAAAACGCCAGATGAAGATGAAACAAGCAATCTTATATGGTGTGATTCTGCTGTTCAGCAAGAGAAGATTGCAGAGCTGCAAAATTACCAGGTAGGAAATTAATCATGACCAATTATTTGTCAGTAGGAAAATTCTATGAATTCCATTATAGTTTTCTTTAGGTAAGGTTCTTAATATGTTGACACATTAATTCGTTTCTCCCTGATGGCCCCGATGGATCAGTGAGTAAAGAATCTGCCTGCACTGCAGGAGACACCAGAGATGCGGGTTGGATCCCTCTGTTGGCAAGATTTCCTGGAGGAGGAAATGGCAACCCACTCCAGTATTCTTGCCTGAATGGGCTTCCCCAGTGGCTCAGCAGTAAAGAATCCTCCTGCCAATGTAGGATACACAGGTTTGATCCCTGGGTTGTGAAGATCCTCTGGAGAAGGAAATGTCAACCCACTCTAGTATTCTTGCCTGAGAAATCCCATGGACAGAAGAGCCTGGCGGGCTACAGTCCATAGGGTCTGGAAAAGAGTCAGACTTGGCGACTATACACACAACACGATTTACCTGACTAGCCTGTTGCCTGAAGACTGCGTCCTTTCAGATTTAACTTTAAGCTCTTTCCATCTTTAAGGAAGAATTGATAGAGGAAAGCTCTTCCTAGGCTGGTGCTCTGCATTATACATACAGATGAATGATGTGGAATAGATGGCTTAAAGGCGTCTGAATACGGCCATCCCTTGTAATGTCAGCTATGTGTAATTTGTCTTCATTATTTTATTACTAGAATGCAATACAAGTAAATTAAAAAATAAAAATGAAATACATGGAGTTTTAGGCTATTAAGATTTTGTATAGCTCTCCTTTACCTGTTTTTGTAGTGACTTGTACAAAATTGACTGTAGACAGCAAGTCCATTTTCACCAGCTTTTTAGTCTTTAGTCTCTTACTAAAAAACACTAAACACAAAGGATGACTGTAACTGTATCACAGTATAAATGAATATATCCATTAGGTCAATGAGAATATTAATGTTTACCTTTTTATTTTGCAGAGGATCAACCATTTTCCAGGAATGGGGGAGATCTGTAGGAAGGATTTCCTAGCGAGAAATATGACCAAGTAATCTTCATTTTCTTGTAATAGAGAAGACCTATTAAAAATTGCATAGTGCTATCTTTAACAAATTAACATTGATTTGAAATGGAATTTCAATGGAAGAGATAGAATTTCAGAGCTGGAAGGGTCTTAAAATTTTCCTGGTTCTGTTCTTTGACTTTGCAGAGGAGGTAATTGAGGATCAGAGACATGAATACCTTGTGTAAAGTCAAAGTTAAGATCAGAGCTGGAGTAGGATCTTGGTCTTCAGAATTTCAGGGTTCTTTTCACTGCAACTTGCTATCTCTCCAGCAAAAGAAATTGTTTGTTTAAATGTAAGAAGTTTTCTGTACATAACATTCAATATATGCTCACTTATTTTCAGTTAAATCTTGTACAAACTAATTTGTCACATTTTATCCCTCATGTGGATGTGTTCAGAATACTGGTTACTGAGCATCTGATATGTGCGAAGCACTGTAATAGGTGCCTGTGTGCACACACGTAGAACACATGTATATGTGCCTACTCAGGGCTACATGCACAGATATTTATTTTGGAGACCATTATTTAAAGTAATAATATGCCTTCATGGGAAAAACTGTTAACAGGTAAAGTGTTATGAAGAATATATTGCAGAATTTTTCTGCAGTTTATATTTCAGTTTATTAGATTTTTTTTCAGAAAGTTGATAAATTGAGAAAAAAATATTAAAAAGAGGATTCTTTCACAGATGAAGGTTAGGAAGATGCTTGTAATTCAAGAAATATTAGTATTCATCCATGTGAAAGCTTATAATCCATTCACACAACAATATTTTTTGCATGTCTATTATATGCCCTTGAGACTGCTAGCTTTGAAGTAAACAAGTTAATTAAAGCCTAGTTCCTGCCTAGAACTCACATTTTAGTAAGAGAGGAGCACTGATGCATAAATAGTTTGGTGCTGTCACATTCGAGGTAGAGACTGTGTGACAAAGAAGGTGGGAGAGATTCTTTATGAGATAGCGGGAAGGGTTTCTGGAGAAATTAAATTATGAGGTGGATATTGAAAGGAGTAAAGGAGTTCACCCTTTGAGAAGAAGATAAGAAAATTGTAGGCAAAGACAACAGTGGGAGGAGGTATAGGGAGACTTAAATCACATGATATGTTTGGGAGAACCTCAGGCAAATTTTATGGTTAAATAGGATATTGGGAGGCTCAACCTCAGATGATGCTGGAAATAAATGTAAAGACTAAGCTGTGTACACTGTATTATTGTATTTTGTTTAATCATTTAATCATTGTTTCTTTAATCTCTTTACTCAACAAACATTTCTGCCTATCCTGAGAGAAATGAGGAGCTATTTAATGGGCCTCAGCAGAGAAATAATCTGTTTTAGATAGTTTTGGTGACACCATAGGATAATGGATTCAATGAAGGTAGGACCAGAGAGTGAAAGCCCTGGAAGAGATGCTTGTCATTATCTAGTTCAGAGAGATAGGACGAATGGGGAAGAGAAGATGAATCTGAAAGATACAAAGAACATGGCATTGCTTGAAAACTGCTCTGATGTGAGAATTGAGGGAAAGGGGGCGAGAAGTCTCCAAGATTCTTAGGTTTCTGGATTAGGATGTTATGTGGAGGGTGTGATTTGTTAACATAGGAATTACAAGGATGGACTTCAGAGGAATGGGAATGAACCTCTAATTTGGACATGTGTTTCTTTTAAGTCATTTGTTTCCATTTAACACATATTTATTAAGTGTCTGTTAAGTGCCAGGCATTGTGCTGGGCTCTGAGCACGAAGTGATCAAAAGCAGAGTTATGGCTTTTACAGCCTTGCATTGCGGTTGTGACAAGTGCTATGAAGTAGAAGTATGTAGTCCTAAATTGGTGCATAGTGAAGGACTTCTAACTTAAGGAAGCTTTGGAGAGTTTCCCTGAGGAAGTGATATGGAAGCTGAGATATGAATGATGAGTAAGAGTTTATTGGTGCAGATGGTATGTAATAGCCTTCTGGGCAAGAAGGATAGTATGGTTCTAAGTCCTGTGCTGGGAGAAAACATGGATAGTCTAGATTCTGAAATAAGGCCAATGTAGCTGGAGCACAGAGAGGTTGATGGGGAGCAGTGGGGGAGATTGGTTCACGAGTGATTTTTCAAGATGACAATCTTTATCCTAAATGCCACAGAAGAGAAGGGGGAGATGAAGTTGATAATATGACCAAATTTGCATTTTTCCAAGATCCTTCTGGCTGCTTTGTAGAGAACAGAAGTGTTATGGCCCAGGAGAGGCAAGAGGATTAAATGTAGACCCATTAGTAGGCTATTGCAATTAGGCAGTTTTCCATTCTATAGAATCCTTGCAAGTCTCCTTGAGGAAAAAAAGATCTTCTATTAGGTAAAAAGTGAGGACCAAGTAATATTAAAAATAGAGTTAAAAAAAGCATGTTCAATATCATTTAGTAAATCTATGACAGAACTCTGAGCAGAAATTATTCCAGTATACCAAATTCCTAAGTAAGACTGCTTGTCTCTTTTGAAGCTACATATGTTTATATTAAATGATTTATGCTAGATCACCTAAATTGAATAAAGTATTTTTCTTGAATATATGTATGCTTGGATTTTTTTCAAATGAGTAAATGGTATTATTCATAAACACTTCATGGTTAGTTTTAAATATATTGTTCTATTAAAGGTTTAACTTAATCTAATTTTATATTATTACAAATTTATTTGTAAAAGTATAAATACATGTAAGGGTGTTGGAAGCAAAAATGGTATTATTATTGTGCTTCCATTAGATTTGTGTGTGTTTGTGTGTTTCAGACCAATCAATGTTAGCCTATTTTGTAGTGAGATTGTTTAGCTGGTTGGTTTATTTTGGATTTGATAGGTGGAGTTGGTGATATTTTTCTTCTTATAGTGGAAACATAAATTTTTTACAGGATTCTCTTGAAAGAGCACTTGAAGTATAACTGTATGACCTTCTAGTCATGGAGTCCAGTGGCTTATATATTCCACTCTCTAGTCTTACAAAATGGCCCTACTTCTGTGCACATTGCATACTAGGGTCCCATTTTAATTTTGACTAATCTCATTTGGGAATAATATTTGCTCATCTATAAAAGACCTGCATACGTTTATAAAGAAGACTTTTTGAAACAATCAGATTTTCCTTTAATAGACAATAATTTAAAATATTTCTATTGATTTAAAAATTGTCATTGAGAAACAATCAGATTTTTCTTTAATAGACAATAATTTAAAATATTTCTATTGATTTAAAAATTGTCATTGAGAAACAGATTTTTCTTTAATAGACAATAATTTAAAGTATTTCTACTGATTTAAAAATTGTCATTGAGAATCAGTGTGTATGAAATAAATAGCATTTGGATTAATCAAAAGCAAACATTTTATATCTAGTATTGTATCAATATGCCTAAGTTATGTATCGTATAGGCAGCCTGATTTATAGCAAATACAAAAATGTCAGGACAAACGTTATAGCAATAAAAACACATGTGTAGGTAGATAGTAGTTCATATAAGCAAAACCTCTGCTGACTCAGAGGCTTCACTGGTTTTCTCACAGAAGTAGTAAAACTCAAAAAGTACTGGGGTAAAAGGCAATTTGAAAATTCCTCCCTGTGTATGACCCAGTGAGCTCCAAATCATCTTTTAAGCGGCGGTGTGAATGACACCTGGCTGTGGACCATATTGACCACCCTCATCCCAGAGCCACATTTTACCTTGCCTTATATAACTTTTTTGTGGTTATCACATTGTATTTAATTAATGGCTTGTCTATAAATACCTTAGAACCAAGACCATGTTAATCCTCAGTGCCCAATATATAGCATATATTCAAACATTTGATCTATTAATATGTAAATTAGTACATAGGGCAGAAATTCTTGTCTGTTTTTTTCACTACTATATCCTTAGTATCTAGAATAGTGCTTAACAAGTAGTAGGTGATTAATAGGCATTTTAAAAAATGAGTCAATGAATGGATCAATAAATGAAGAAATGGAGGGAATTTAAATCATTGTAGTAAATATCAGTAGCACAGAGAAAGGAAGTTTAGACAAGTTGGAATAGAAAGTACTTTTCATATTATCTCTAATTTATAGAATGATCAAGTCCCGGCCTCTGGATTATGCCTTTGTTCCTCGAACGTGGATCTTCCCTGCTGAATATACACAATTTCAAAACTACATGAAAGAATTAAAGAAAAAAAGAAAGCAGAAAACTTTTATAGTAAAACCAGCTAATGGTGCAATGGGTCATGGGTAGGTATTTTTCATCTAGAATACATAAAATTTTTAAGGAATTGGGAGAAAGACTAAATGTAAGCATTTGCTTATGGTTGAGTTCTAATATGAAAAAATAATAAAATGGATTCCTAATTGTTGCTTATTATACCTCTTGGATGTATAGGGTAATATTTTTCATCAGATTGGGAGATTTCCAGCCATTAATTCTTCAGAGTATTTTTTCCCCTCTTTTACCTTTTGAGACTGCCTTTATGAGCATGTTGATATTATTAATATTGTCTTGTAGGACTCTCAAGTCAGTTCATTTTTCTTTTATTTTTACTTTCTTATTTCTCAGACTAATCTCAATTGATTTATCTTAAGTTTGCTGATTCTTTTCTGCCTTCCCAAATCTTATGTTTAACCCCTCCAATGAATTTTTGTTTCAGTTACTGTACTTTTCAACCTCAGAATTTCTGTTTGGCTCCCATCCACATTCCCCACCACCTTTGAAATATAATTTCTGTCTCTACTGATATTCTGCCTTTGGTGAGATATTATTCCTATGATTTCCTTCCATTCTTTGTACATGATTTCCTTTAGCTCTTTGAGCAAATTTAAAATAGTTGATTTAGATATTTATTGTCTAGTAAACAAAATATCTTGATTTCTTTGGGTATAGTTTCTATTAATTGAGAATTTTTCTTTGTATGGGCCATACTTTTTTTTTTTTTTTTTTTGCACGACTGATGATATTTTGTTGAAAACTGGACATTGTGAATATTGTAATGTAGCAACTTTGATAATTAGATTCTCCTCTACAGGGTTTTTTATTACTGTTTGTTCTAGATGTTGTTTATTTGTTTAATGACCTTTCTGAAACAGTTTTGTAAAGTCTCTATTCTTTATTGTGTGTGGTCTCTGAAGTTCCTGTTCTGTTAGGCCAGTGGTCAGCTGTAATTGTCCAATCTATTAGTATTTGAACAGAGATTTCTATGAACACTTGGAACAAAAAAATTCCCCCAGTCCTTGCAGATGGGGTTGTGTGTGTGTGTGTGTGTGTGTGTGTGTGTGTGTGTGTGTGTATGCATGTTGTAGCATGCCTTCAGTGCTCAGCTAGGCATTTGCAACTCTGCCTTAGCCTTCACTTCCTGCTTATACAGAGCTTGATGGTTACCTAGGGCCTTCTCAAGTCTTTTCCTGAGCATGCATTTAACCCTGGGCATGCATATGGGCTTCTAGAATCTTAGAAATAGTTCAGAGCTTTTCAAAGCCCTTCTTCCCCAAAGAGTCTCATTCCCCAGTCTTTTATCCCAATCTTTTCAGTTAGTCTGTCATTTCCCCCAAACATTTGTTGTCTTAGGCAGCAGGAACTAATACATCTGTCTCTAAATGTTTATCAGCATTTGTCTCCCATCCCCCTCCCCCAAGTAGCTGCCTCAGCACTGGGAGAGTTCTCAATTAGACAAGATAAAAGCAAATCCTTTGAGATCCTCCAGGGAACCCCCAAACTGATTTAAACACATGGACAAACAAAGCAACCCCAAGAATAGGTCTGTTCTGCTACCTCTAGAATCAGTGCCTATAGTAGGAACAGGGGCTGCTGCTCAAGGCCACTGCTGAGCTGGGAGATGGAGTGGTACTGGAGTAAATTAAAATGCAAAGAAGTTCTTTTAGAGAGATTCAACTGTTTTGTTTTTGTTTTATTTTTTATTACAAGTTCCCTGGTTATTACAAGCTTTTGGTTTGTATCCAGGATTCCAAAAAATTGCTTCTGACAGTATCTTTATGCTATTTTTTTGTGTGTATGTGATGGAATCACTTTCCTCTTGAGTATTGTCTGCAACTTTGTAAACATCTTGACTCCAAAATTATTCTTTTAATCTTTTCTTTAAATTTAGGATTTCTTTGATAAGAAATGGTGACAAGCTTCCATCTCAGGATCATTTGATTGTTCAAGAATACATTGAAAAGCCTTTCCTAATGGAAGGTTACAAGTTTGATTTAAGAATTTATATCCTGGTAACGTCATGTGATCCACTAAAAATATTTCTCTACCATGATGGACTTGTGCGAATGGGAACAGAGAAGTACATTCCACCTAATGAGTCCAACTTGGTAAGTGGTACTAGACACTATGATTTTATCCATTTGTTCAGAATCTGCTTTTTAAAATACCCATTGTGTATAAACATTAAATGAACAAAATTCTTCCTGTCAGACTTTTATAGTCTAGAAGAATTATATACATAAACAAGACTGCCTCTAATTTATAGACAGCTTTGTGAAAATTAGAAAAAAATTATGTATCTCCTGTTCCAGGAAGGCTGATTAGGAAAAGGCACCCCGCTCTGGTGCTCTGAGCATAAGGCTGGATTTTGAAGTATGTATGTGTATATAGTGGTCCTGGATAGAAGTGACTGATGTGGAAATATAAGTTAAAATAATATGCCATTGAGAAGTGCAGATTAAGTGTAATGGAATTGAGTGTAGGAATAGATTTTGTTCAATTTCTCACGGTAAAGGGGGTATTTGAGCAGGTTTTGTATGAAAGGTATGTTTTAGAATGTGGGAGAAAGTACATGAAACAGAGAAAGAAAATTTTATCAGAAAGTAGAGTTATAATTTTTATTGGAAGAAAAGAGAGGGTTTTAAATTTACGTTAACTAATTATGAAGTAGAGAAATACATTGGCAGTTTTGGGATACATTTTAAAATTCTATTTAGTGGAGATTTTTGTATTTTTCCCTAAGATTACCTTTGTGAAGCCATAACATATAGATGAAAGTCATGCCTGTATAGTTTATGAAGGTCTAACTATAATTTATTATCATAATTTATGATAAAAGTCATAACTGTAATTTGTAGTTTCTGAGAGATAAACTGTAGTTTATTCTCCACACTTAAGAGTTCAGTTAACCTCTACCTCTTTTTTTGGATCTACTAATTATAGTAAATATTACACTTAATTAAGGATTGTTTCCCATTTTTGTCAAAAGCCTGGTTATTGCTCTTCTCCAATATTATGTACATAATTAACTCCACCGAGTGGTCATTTTCCAAAATTAAATAATGACTGATCATAAAGGTTACTATGTTCAATTATCTAAAAAATGTTTTAGACCTGGTCAATGAAGAAGTAAGGGAACTGCCAAAATTTTTACAGGAAAGGAAGATGAAAGAAAGCAGCATCTCTTTAAAGGTCATAAGGTGTAGATATATCCAGTCTCCAAGTAATGTTTGGACTCTACTGCATTCTAGACATTGTGCTGGTTTTGGAAAAACAGTGACCATGTACTTGATCTTACAAAGCAACAATCTAGTGGGGAGGCAGAAAATAAGATAAGCGATTATAATGCCTAGTGATGAGTGTAATGGTTTAAGAAACTGAGGGTACTATGGCAGTGTATAGCAAGGGCATCTAACTCAATTGGAGATGAAGGTTAGAGAGGGAGTTTATAAAGTAAATAGTGAATAGTTTGAATAGTGAGGGGTTAGCTAGGCCAGAAATGGGGTGGGATGGGTTAAAACTCCAGGTAGAAGAGTGGCCCAGAGATGAGAGGGAGCATGTTATGTCTGCAAAGAGTAGATGTATTCAGCATGGCTGAAGCCCAGACTAAGAAGGGTTTCCTAGGTGGTACTAGTGGTAAAGAACCTGGCTGCCAATGCAGAAAACTTAAGAGATGTGGGTTTGATCCCTGAGTCAGGAAGATCCCCTGGAGGAGGGCATGGTAACCCACTCCAGTATTCTTGCCTGAAGAATCCCATGCACAGAGAAGCCTGGTAGGCTATGATTCATAGGGTTGCATAGAGTCAGCCATGAAGCAACTTAACATATATGCACAGACTAAGAAAGGATGGATGTTCATATATCAGGATGGAGAACCCTAGAGGCCAGATCTTGGTAGACCATAGCTAGGATTATAGAATTTACCCTTAGAATAAAGGAAGCATTGAAAGATATTAAACAAGGGAAAGAAGGAATGAGATTTTTGTCCTAAAAGGTCACCTGGTCTACAGTGTGGGGAATGTGAGATGGTGCTATAAATGGATGGGAGAGACTAGAGTAAGGGGGATAAGAAACTGTATTCTAGTCTAACCATGTGTGAGAAAAAAGATGATGTAATTTGAAGTAAAGATTAAGAACATAGGTTTCAGATATATCTATGGTAACATAGATAGCATTGACATACTGACAGGTTGATTTGTTGAATGAGGGATTGGAGAGAGAAATTAAGGATAAAACTCAAGAGTTTTGGCACAGACAGTTGGGTGGATGGGTGACATTCACTGTGATAGGGAGTACAGCAGCTTTTAAAGGCTTTGCAAAAAGCTGATGTGTCTGGTTTGAGATGCCCGTATAACTTCAAAATGGATCTATACTATTGGCATTTGGATATACAGTTTAGGTCTGATTTTCAGATGAGAGAGGTGAGCTACAGGCATAATCTGGGGCTTGTCAGGTCATAGATTATAATTAAAATAGTTGGTGTGAGTAAGGCTGGATTATATAAATGTAAGGCAGATAGTCAGGTTTTGAGAGGAAAGAGGAAGGGACCAGATAGGAAAAGGTAAGACTTAGAAGCTCATTTGGATGATATAGTGATTTATTCCAGTTTCTTAAGTTGTATGTATATAATCTGCTTAGGTACACTGGGTTAGGAAGTTGTATTGAAGATTGAGAGTCAGGAGATGAGGCCTCTAGGTTTTGCTTTGCCAAGTACTGTTGAGTCACATCGTCTCCTGGCTTTGATTCTCATATGTATGAAAAGGTATATTCTCTTGTATAAACCTCAGTGTTCCTCATATACCTCTAAAATTTCATGATTGAATTCTTACATGAAGGTATGAAAAATCTAAAGAGTGAAATACAAAGCTTTATCTAAAATGAGGTCACTTTATGTAAAAGAAGTTTAAGAAAAAAAGGAGGAAAAAGGAAACCAAAATGCTCCCATTTGGTTGTTTTGGGACAGCAGACTGCTGCATATTTTTTTCCCCTCTTCATATTTCTAATTTTTAAAATAGTGTGTATTTTATGCATTTGTCTTAAGTAAGAATTAAATATTGATAAACTACATATAAGGAGATCATATGAGAGAATTTCAGAAATTGAAATATAATGAACATTCAATTTTTTGCTACCAAGGTGTCAGTCCACCAATCCTTGTAAAACTTTGTAATCCTAATTAATTATTTTGAGCCTATACATTGAAAAATAGGGTAGAGAATGTAGGTTGCTATTGATTCATAGCTGCCATCACTTCCCCTTGTGAAAAATGTCCAACTGACAATTAACTGTTTGATGGGGATTTTTTGTCAAGGTAGATGTGAAATTGTGGAATTTCCAATCCTACTTACAAAGATAATGTTTTAATAAAAATGCAGTTTCATTTCTAGGATAGCTAGAATTTTTATTATTGCTGTTAGTATTCTGCCAAATGGAGAGCTCCTCAAAAATTATTTTCCAAACCAAAAAATGATTTCTAGTTTGGAAACTAGGAAATGTTACAGTTTGATTAATTTCCTTTTTCTTTAAATCAAGCACTTAAAATTAGTCAAGCTTGAGATTTATGCACTTTCTTTTAACTTAAAGCTTTTTCTACTGTGTCTGTCTTGTTCGTCTTTGTGTCCACAGGGCCCAGCACATATTCCTCCCAGTAGTGGATGTTCCTAAAATTTTGTTCAATGAATGAAAAAAAAATTCTTAATTACTTGTGGGCATGTGGATTAGTAAATACATGTATTTACTAATTTATATTAAATACATAAAATAACATGTAGCTCATATGATCAGTTCTATATATTTGTTTCAAAGATTTCAGTACTATAGACTTAAGTAACTGTAGTAAAAATAAAATATGATCTAAATATCATTGGTTATTAACAAATCAAAATAATAATCATATGCTTGAAGTATATATTAATTGCAATGCAACATAGTTATCTAAAGTGGTCTCTGGGAGTAGGATCATGAGTGAGTGTTTATGATAGATTGACATGGAGCCGTTAAATCATGAGAAGGTTTAAATTTTGAGTTCTTTTTCAAGTTTATTTGAGGATAACAGTGTCAACAAACATAAGACTATAAAGAGACTAAGACCCCTAAGAGCGCCAGTATGGAGCACTGTAAGTTTATGGTTAGTCACTTAGACACGTGCGCAGCATTGTGTGATGTTTCTGTCTGCTGACCCTGAGGGCCGTGTGTTGTGTTAACAAGTCACAGTGATCTCCCAGTCAGGATGGCAGAGCAGAGGTTGTGGCTGGTATACTGCTTCTGTTTCTGCTACTTACTTGAACTTTTTTTTTTTTTTTTTTACTTGAACTTTCACTTTAACATTTTTGTTGGAAAAGACCCAGAATGCTGTCTCAGAAAATTCTTTTCCCAAAACAAATTAGGATGAAAATTTTAGAAAAACATGAAAACAAACCAACTCAGAAAAGCAAACTTCAGAGTTAGAGCACTTTTCTTGCTTAGCAATATATAGTTTTGCATTTTCACTTTATTACCCTACATATCATTATTATTTTCATACTTCTATGGTAGATATATTTTCAGTAACATACAGAGTAACTTTGTAGATGACTATATTCACAATCCTTTTCAGAAAAACGTGCCATTGCATTTTATTTGAAAATTATATAATCATGAAATTATCAATCTGCATATTTTAAACTTTGAAATTGTCTTTTCTTTTTGGATACTTTCTTTTCTGCAAAACCTTGTGGTTCTAGAGTTTCACAGGTGATAACAACGTTGGTTCTTACTTGTTACAGACCCAGTTGTACATGCATCTGACAAACTACTCTGTGAACAAGCACAATGAACGTTTTGAAAGAGATGAAACTGAAAACAAAGGCAGCAAACGTTCCATCAAATGGTTCACAGAATTCCTACAAGCAAATCAGCATGATGTTGCTAAGTTTTGGAGTGATATTTCAGTAAGATTGTACCATTTCATAATTTTAATTGTCTCTCCTCATATTAATCGAAAGGATCATCAACCATTTAAAATAAAGAACCCATTACATTAGATTGAGCAGATATAGTGTATTTTAATGAAGAAAGTGGTTTGTAATAAGTAGATAAGTAGTACTAATAGATAAGTAGTACTTTTACTGCCCATGATTGGAAAGGGAATTTTAAATGGAGGCCAAAGCATAGGTCAGGCTTTCCTGGTAGCTCAGCTGGTAAAGAGTCTGCCTGCAATGCAGGAGACCCTGGCTCTATTCCTGGGTTGGGAAGCTCTGCTGGGGAAGAGATAGGCTACCTACTTCAGTATTCTTGGTCTTCCCTCGTGGCTCAGATGATAAAGAATTGGCCTGCAATGAAGAAGACCTGGGTTCGATCCCTCGGTTGAGATGATGCCCTGGAGAAGGGAATGGCTACCCACTCCAGTATTCTGGCCTGGAGAATTCCATGGACAGAGGAGCCTGGCACCCTACTGTCCATGGGGTCCCAAAGAGTTGGACATGACTGAGCAACTTTCACTTTCACTTTTCAAAGCATAAGTCAAGGCATGGAGGTATGAGAATAGTTAAAAGAGGTCCAGATTGGCACATATTGTATTTGTGGGAGATTCATGAGGACTTATGATAATATATGTGAAGACTAAGTTTTAGGCCTGAAAAGCAAGGCTTAACTTGGTAGACAGTATGGATTAATTCAGTTTTTAAGGGAAGAGAGTAATAATGCCAAAGGCCATGAATTTAAAAGATAAATCTGAGAATGAGTGCTAGATGGGTTAGAGTAAAGACCAAGAGTAGATAGAGGAGGGTGCTTGAGAGTAGCTTAAGTGAAAAGGATGGTCTGAATTGAAAGAGGTGACAATGAGGTGGACCTTAGAGATGAACTGAGTGTTCAGAATGGGGAGGTGGGAAAGAAGTATTCAGAGATTCCTCTGTAGTTCTAAGGAATAATTATGAGGTGAATGGTGGGTGTGGCGTTATTTAAAATAGAATAGAAAGAAATTTATTTTGAGAAGAGGATGTAGAGCTTAGTTTTGCAGATGAGAGAAAAGAGTTCTATATATTGACTTGTTAATTCATTCATTTATTCAGTAAACATTTGTTGAAGCTGTATTATAAGCTTGTCTCTGGCTGTTAATTTGAAGATATGTAAGATACAACTCCAAGAGTCTCAAGATTTTGGTAGGAAAAACCTGCACATAAATTGTTAATAAAATGCAGTGTATCGAGTACAAAAATATAGACATACAGTGAATTTGTGGGAATGTAGATTAAGATCACATATAGTAGCCTTTATATTATAGAGGGAATAGATGGAGTATAGTGTAAAAGGAGATAGGAAGAGGACTTCCTGGAGGAACTGACACCTGAATCAAGTTTTTAAAAGTCCACTAGGCTATGATGGATTTTACTTTAGATACATTGAACTTGAAATTCTCTATCAGGTAGAAAAGCAGGCAGTTAACAGTATATGTATGGGGTGAAATTCATAACTAAAGCCATGGCAGGGGATGCAATTCCAAATGGTAATGGTTAAGAGAGAAAAGGAAACACATATGAGAAGATAACCTTGATGAAACAGACCCTTTTATTAATCTTAGCAGAAATGTTAAAGTTATAGTTAGAGGAGTATGTCTACTGAAAATACTTAATGTGATGAGGGCTATACAATTCAATGTCACTTTCCTTCTGGAACAAATGACATGTTTATATAAAGATATGGAAAATGGACATGAAAATTCATTGTTGGTTGAACTCAGTTCTCTTGAGAAAATCAGAGAAAAAAATCAGCATATTGTAATTCTTATTTTCCAGATGTTTTGTTGGTTGTTTCTTTCTAAATCTTCTTTTCTGTGTCACAGAATGTAAACCCAAAGGTCCTTTGGTATCAGACAAGTAAAAAGGATTGAAGAGGTCTGGCTAGAAGAAAACAGGGCGTGCTTAGAACAGTGGTAATTTGAAGAGCATCCGAGGTCAAACGGTGATAGACACTACTGAGCACCAGCTTATTGGCGCCTTGTGGCGTTTTGGGCCCAGTGTGCCTCATTATCCTAATTTGTCAATAGGTACCATAAGTCTCCTGATTTATAAACGTTGGCAACAGAGTCAAATTTTTTAGAAATTTAGCAGTTCCTTCAAATTTTGAAGTTTGTCACTTGGATTTGGTCAGATTCTTACCAATTTGTTAACTTTTTGTTATATCTTCCCGAGAGACTAAATACATCCAAACAAGAAATTTGATTCCAACAATGCTGTTTGTTTATCTGTGTATTTTATAGGCCAGTTTTTTCTTTTTAATTCCAAAAATATTCTCATAATGATAGCTTACTATCCTGTGGGTCAGAAGCATCAAACTGCTGAAATTTGCAATTTTGGAAAGTATCTCATTGATGGTAGATCCTGCTTTGTGATACCTGGATGATTTAATGAATGGGTTGTTTGATGACTAGCTCAGTGAGACCAAATTTTAGATGCCCTCTGGTGTTCTTTTTTCTTTACTAAATTCTTCACTTTGATTCTTCGGAGAAGTCTTTGTGAAAAGGTGGAACCTGTTGGGTTGTCAATTCGAGAGGAATATATGAGAGTCAATCAGAGAGAAAAATGAGTCCCATTAGCTTTACAGACGTTGGTTTAAGTGGTACTTTCCCCACATAATTGAATTAGGAGTACAACTAATACTAATGACTATGGAAATTTTCAGTTAGAGCCTAGAATATAATTTTCAGATATGACCTGAATATAGTAATTGTGCTCTTACCCATTTCATGATTTTTTCTATAAATGGATAAATTTTGACTATATTAGTTATATATAAATTATCTTATAAATAACCAATTAATAAATAATAGACTGATAGCTTCCAAGTGCTTTCCTACAATTATCCTGTCAAACTGACTGTATTTATGTAATTATTTTAAAATTTCCATTCTTTATTAAGAATTGCATGTACTTACAGATATCTTCTTAAGATCAGTCAATGGGATAATGTAAAAAAGAGAATGACAAGAGAAGGTGGAGAGGGCAATTGTGCAGTAAATTTTTATCTTAATAGTTTACAAATTTCATGAATTTAACTTACAACTTTTTTCAATGACCACTTTATTGATGGTAATTTATCTAAGAAGTAGCTGTCTGTATATGAAAACTAACATTCATCAATACTCTCTATGTGTGCTTTTGTGCTGGTCAAGAGAGAATAAGAAATCAAGAGAAAATCAGGCCATGAAGGTTAAAAATGACTAAAACCATTCATAAAATCATCCTTACTGAATGCCTTTTATATACTTTAGGTAAAAATCTAAAAATCATCAATACTGGAAATTCTTAGAAGCATTAATGGAATTTGTGTTTGATTATGTCATTCCTGACTTCACATATACATGCAATCTTGTCTTTACATTCTTGAAAATATGTTGTTTTTTATGTAGAAAAAAACACAGATTTGCAATTCAGAGTCTAAATATTCATCCCCACCTCCTCACTCCCAGCATGTCTTATTTCACATAGACAATTGTTAGCAAAGGTTTTAACTTTTTTCCCCTAGTCAAGTAGTTTCAATAATATCTCAAGATTTATGTAAAGTATTCTTTGCTCTTTTATCTCCATATCTGTGGTGCTATTAATACCATGAATTTGTTATTTTGAATAAAATTTCTGAGAACAGCCTTACAAGGCATCTCTGATAGACCCAAATACAGTCTGTGCTGGGATTCTGGTTAACAGTGAAATTAACTTTGTCTTCCATTTTTTCTGTCACATAATAAATGCTGCTTCCCCAGGCAATGGAATATTTGTGGCTAACCAGACATATGAGGTGGAGTTCTAGAAGAATGAAGGATAAACATAGCAATAGTAATTAAGTTGCTTACCCCTTTTGAAGGTTTACTCTGTTCTAGGCACTATGCTAAGCATTTCACATGGAGTCTCATTTTGTCCTTCCATCAGTCTTTTAAAAGCAGGTATTATTATTGCCAGCTTACATTTGGGAAAAATGAGACTCGTAAAGTTAAAGAACATGACTGGGGTTGCACATCCAATAAGTAGAAAAGCCTGGAATAACTCAGAAAGTCTGACTTTGGAGCCAGATTCTTAATTGCCATACAATATTGCCTGTACCTATAGTTCAGTTCAGTTCAGTCGCTCAGTCATGTCTGACTCTTTGCAACCCCGTGGATTGCACGCCAGGCCTCCCTGTCCATCACCAACTCCCGGAGTTTACTCAAGCTCATGTCCATTGAGTTGGTGATGCCATCCAACCATCTCATCCTCTGTCGTCCCCTTCTCCCACCTTCAGTCTTTCCCAGCATCAGGGTCTTTTCAAATGAGTCAGTTCTTTGCATCAGATTGCCAAAGTATTGGAGTTTCAGCTTCAGCATCAATCCTTACGATGACTATTCAGGACTGATTTCCTTTAGGATGTTCTGGTTGGATCTTCTTGCAGTCCACGGGACTCTCAAGAGTCTTCTCCAACAACACAGTTCAAAAGCATCAATCCTTCAGCACTCAGCTTTCTTTATAGTCCAACTCTCGCATCCATACATGACTACTAGAAAAACCATAGCTTTGACTAGATGGACCTTTGTTGGCAAAGTAATATCTCTGCTTTTTAATATGCTGTCTACCTGTAGAGAGGGGCTTAAAAAGAATATATTCTAAGCAGAAATCAGGGGGACAGCTTTTCTGCAATCCATAGCTTGTTCTTAGACTTCAGTAAATCAACTTTTTCTTTTATTAGCATTAGTAACTCACCCTAGTTGTATCATGTGTCCTCAGAGAAAATGTTGATAGGTCGTTGATTGGCGTTACTCTGATCTCAGATAAACCTTTTGAACTACGAAGTCATCACTGCATGGAGAAACCCAACTCTCCCAAATTTTGTCTTCTTGGCCTTTCAGCCTTTCTCTAAATGGAGGTTCTATAATGTTGCTTGTGAAATAGTTATTTTCCTTGGAATTTTTTTTGCCTCCCACCCCCTCCCCTTTTGTACGGTTTCTGAGAAGGTGCGCTTATGATCCTAGCTTACCTATTTAACAAATTCAAGCCACATTCATAAACTTTTATTTTATTTGTTCACAAATGATTTTCAGCATTTACTAAATGCCAGGTACTATTGTTAAGGACTGGGAATGGGGTTGTAAATGATACAGACAAAGACTCTGCCCTAAAACAAAAAGAAAAAAGATGAGCTGGGACTATGCTGTGTAGTGACACAGTAAGGAATAATGTTTGGGTGCCTACTTTTGACTCAGGTGTCAGGGAAAGACTCTGAATATCAAGGAGCCAGACATTGAATTATTGGGGGAAGAGTGTTCCAGGAAGAGGGATCAGCTAGTGCGAGGAGCCTAGAGAAGGCAAGCATGCCTGGACCACAGTGGGCAGGGCGTGAGTTGGGTGAAATGCAGTCTGAGCAACAGTAGGGATAAGATACAATAGAGTTTTGTGAACCTGGCCAGGATGCTAGTTCATAAATCCAGGCCTTATTTCCATGTATATAAATGAGATAAAAGAAATAAAGCTTTTCATTCTTTTGTTTGAATCACAATTCTTATAGGAATTGGTGGTGAAGACTCTGATTGTAGCAGAACCTCACGTCCTGCATGCATATCGAATGTGCAGACCTGGTCAACCTCCAGGAAGTGAAAGTGTCTGCTTTGAAGTTCTGGGATTTGATATTTTGTTGGATAGAAAACTAAAGCCATGGCTTCTGGAGGTAAGGTGTTTCTTTAAGAAGAAAGAGCAGTGAGTACTATTCTTGTCTATTAAAACAACTGCTTGTTAAATGTGTACTTGGCACAGTTATTTCATTCATTAAGCATAAAGAGTCCTGAGTGGAGTATATTGGATGAAGAGAATGAAAATTCAAGGAATATAACATTTGCTAGAGTGGATCAATATGTTTGATCTTATTTTTCCCAAATCAGCATTGGGTGAATTTCTAGGCTAGGTAGGCATTGTGCATATATGCCTGGATCTGCTGTTACTGATTTGAGGTCTACTTTCTCTACCGTTTTCTCAGCCTCACAGATCTACCACCTCATGACTTCAGGATGTTGTGTTCCTTCTGTGTGGGTGCTTGGGCTGCTGGACTGTAGCTCCCTGGCTTCAGTGCCCCTCCCCTTCAAACTCTCCTAGAGAAGAGAGGCTCCAGTTAGCTCATTAATCTTACTTAACACCTAACACACTGGGTAACATGAATTCTTCAAGACTGTATTATGTGCCTAGGGCTCCCCTCATGTCTAGCCTGTCAGCTGTGCCTTTGGGTTGGTTTTCTGCCAGTCCCTGTAGTTAGAGTCATCATTATTTTTCTTCCATTATAAAAGGTCACTTAACATTTAGAAAATACAGAGTAATATAAAGGAAAAATAAAAATGATCTCTGTTTAGTTTTTTTTACCTTTCTTTTTTATTATGTTTTTATTACATATAGAAGAAACCCAAGAAGTCATGTGGTCCTACAGCACCCCAGCCAGTACGCCTGGTTCTGATCTTCAGTCTCTGTTGTCACCAGTCGCATGGCCACAAAACACCAAGTTTAGGAAAATAGCACCTATCTAAACACTTAGTATTTACTAGATTACTTACATTTTAAGGAATATATTGTTATAGAAGATTTCATCATCAACTCCCTTTAATTTTAAGTTGATTACCTCTTTATTTTTGTTAATGATTTAGAAATTAGAAGTTACATCTGTAATACCAAGATTTCGGAAAGCAAATTGAATGAGTGATAGGTGAAATCAAGACATTCAAAATATATTTTTAGGAAAGAACACTTCCTGTTTGAGGCTCCTGCTTTCATATGTGTGTTTGTTGAATCTACTGTGAACAAATAATGTGTATTATATTGCTAATCAAATACAACTCTGTCAGGTATTCAAATTATACTCCTGGCTTGGATCCTAGAAATAAGATAAATGTGAACAACTTTACGCATCCTTTTACTTCCTCCATTCCTTGAATGTGAAAGCACTTGACTCTGAACAGTGGCCCTTCCTCTTACTTAGTCCTGACATTGTCGTCTTTATTTATACCATTTTCTTATCTTACTTTCCTTTCCTGTTCTTTGTTGTTCAGTTGCTCAGTTGTATCCAACTCTTTGTGACCCCGTGGACTGCAGCTTCCCTGCAGGCTTCCCTGCCCCTTACCACCTCTTGGAGTTTGCTCAGATTCATGTCCATTAAGTTGGTGATGCTGCTAACCATCTCATCCTCTGCTACCCGCTTCTCCTTTTGCCTTCCATCTTTCTTCCAAGCATCAGGGTCTTTTCCAGTGAGTCAGCTCTTTGCATCAGGTGGCCAAAGTATTGGAGTTTCAACTTCCACATCAGCCCTTCCAATGAATATTCAGTGTTGATTTCCTTTAGGATTGACTGGTTTGATTGCCTTGCAGTCCAAGGGACTCTCAAGATTTTCTCCAGCATTACAATTTGGAAGTATCAATTCCTGTTCTTATCTGTATTTTTTTTTGCCCTATACTTGTCTTTTAGCTTTGATGGGGTGGGAAAGAAGTGAAGGCACGTGCGTGAAATAGAACTGAAAGGATAATAAGAAATAATGATTTTATAGGTATTTTATTCACCTAATTTTAAAAGCATTTGCCTAACTGAAGCTGACTGTTGCTTGGTTAGATCAGAATTGACTGAATGGTTGAATTATGTATTTTTTAAAAGCTCAAGACTACCATTGCTTGCATTCATATTTCTTCATACTTTATTTTCTCCATAACTTCCTGATCAATAAATCACTTAAAAAAAAAAACACTCCACAATAACTTATTTTAATTTTATATTCATTGTTTCATCATTTTCAAATCAATCATAGCCCTTTAAAAAACACCACAATAATAGGCAGCTGTGAGTACTGAACATGTTTGAACATATCAAAACAGTTGAAAGAATCTGAGATCATAGTAGTGCGAATATACATTGTTAAAAACCTTTTGGCGCCATCAAGTGGAATAAGGCAGAGGATGCCTCTGAGCATGTGATAACTTTTAGTTAACTTCCGTAATTGCTGGCGATGATTCATAGTAACAAATTACAGAGATTTTCAATCATAGAAAACATTTTAGGGAAAAACATGGAAATTAAGTGGAGTATAAATATACTTCTAATATTTTAAGTATCCGTAATTTGCAAATCATTGCACCAGATGGTGGAGATAAAAGAAAAATAAGAGAATACTTGTCCTGTTTTTGTAGGAGACTCAGTTATGTGTTTTATAATAATAATTACAAGTATAATAGGACACAGGAGGCAGCACAAACAATGATTAGTCTCTCTGTGTACATGTGTGTATTTGTGAGTTCAAAAGAGTCTTTGCAAAAGAGTGAACACCTAGTCAGAGTGCTTAAGGCTGTAGAAAGTGGGGAGGGGCCAGGGATCAGGAGAGTTGGGGCTGAGGTTGGGATAAGTTATAGTCCAGAGGGAACAGCACTAATTTAGGAGCCCAGAAACTATTATGGAAACTTTTATCTGTGCATGAAATGATTGTGCTTATCTTGATAATATAACTGTGATTTGGACAGTTAATAAATATATCAATTTAATTTGCTTTCTATTAATTTTCCTTTTGCGTGCATTTACAAGCTGCTGTACTTTAAGACTCTAACACTTGTAAACTTTGTCTGTTTTACAACCATGTTAGGAAATGAGAACAAAGAAGTCATCACATAGTAGAAGTTTGGCTGGATGGAGCCATAACTTTCGGCATTTCTTCTGTCAGCCATCTGTGGTTTTTCTTTTATTTTTTTTCCTTTAAATTTCTCATAAAACTTAAAATGCAAAATGTTAATTGAGTTAAGTTTTTTTACCTTTCTGTATATTAGTTTATTTAGTGTGGAGGCACATTTCTTCACAGACCAATTTCTTTCAAATGATAGTAGAGTGAAGAATCTGAAATAGATAAGAGAGAGGATTGTGATTGTATTGTATCAAGACCTCCCCATCATCCTGGTAGAGGAATATGTCTGACAGAATTCCAGGCTGCAATTTTGAAATGAAACACTAAGATATTCTATACAGATAGATAACATTTCAGTGAACCACTTAATCATCGATTCCTAAATGTCTGTTTTACTTTAATAATCCTGTTATATCTAGCAGCAGAACTATCTTTGGTTTATAAATTCTAGAGATGGAATGCCAGAAACTTTTTTTTATATAAAATATATTGCTCTATCCTTTCTCTGCACTTGTAAGAGGAAATGCTTGGAACTTTGAAGTAGTAGACTAATAAACTTCCTTTCTCAAAATCACCTGGAATAAATGCATATTCTTGCAATTACCAAGTTATTCTCTTCCACATCACAAAGATAGAAATAGGTTCATCACCTTTTAAATCAGAAATAAGCAAGGACATAATACAGTAAGGCATATATCTCTATTGAAGAAATTAGTTTGCCATATCTCTACACAAGGAATACCATGTAGCCTTTAAAATGATGGCATACAAGATTTATACGACACACCATTCAGAGAAATCCTTGGTTATAAAGTAAAATATGTAGTATAGATATATATTTGGAAGGTAAAGTGAATATGATGAATATGTGTAGCAAATATCTGGAACACCATTTATCAAATGGTTAACAAAACGCTAGGTGTTGGGATTACAGGTGATCTCTCTGTTGTCTGTTGGACTTTTGTTTCTAATTTTTCTGCAGCGATCTTGTGCCATATTTCTGATTAGAAGCATTTATATTCCTGGATGATTTAACTATAATGTGGTACCTCCTTAAGCTGCCAGTTGTAAAATGCATGCTGTCAGTTACCTTGTCTCTTGTGGTGATGGATTTGTATAAGATGACCCTCTTCTATGAGTAACAGCATTCATGTTTTTTGAGATAGCCTGTGGAATTAGTTGGTGGTCAAGAAGCTAAGCTGTAGATTTGAACTCATTAGTGTTCTCATCAATTGAGTTAATAGAATAAGTAATTTCCCAAAATATCTGCTATCCCAATTACATTTTCATAACATCAACAACAATAACAACAAAACCCAACAACAGCAAAGAAAAAACAAAAACTCTAGCTCTTGAAGTTGTAGCATATTATAAACTACATTTCTGGGTGTGTGTGTATATATATATATATATATATATATATAAAGTATATATAATTGCTTGTTATTTTTCTTCTTAATGAAACTTTGGAAATGATGGAGTAAAGTAGAACAGCCACAAATGACTCATTTATTCCCATGAATCCTTAAACAGTTAGAAAAGCTTATACAGGTTAGTCTTCAGATACTTTAACAGTATCCTCCAAGTAATTTCAGTGAAATGAAGTAAATGAAAACTGATGAATTATTGTCTCACCCAGGTAGAAAGAGAGAAAATTTATTTTTTAGGTAGCAATGGATGATCCATCCAGAAGATCTGAAAGCAGTGAAAAGAGGGCACTGATAATTTCAACATGCAAAATACATATGTGAATATAATTATTACTATATTGGTAACATGCATGTTATTTTTTGTTCTGTGTTATTATTCTTATTACTGGTTGTCCAAACTTTTTGTCAGGATGAATCACTTTACCTTTCTAAATTTAATACCTGGAATGCATGGGGTGATAATTTGGTGAGAGTGGACTGGGGAGACAGCAGATAATGCTGACTGAAAAATCCTGAGCTAAGGCAGCAGGGGGAAGGAGCAGTGATGACAGTCAAATCCTTGCAAGTCCTTGACTTAAATTAAGGTGATGGGGAATGGAGGTGTGGCAGTGGTGACTGGACCATCGACTATGTAGAGCTTTGAGATTTATTGGAGTCTTTCTACTGGTTGGGGATCCCACATTAGGTTAAAAAATTTTTACTGAATTGATAAATTCAGTAAACCTGAATTTACTGATAAATTCAATAGATTGATCTGCCAGCATTTGGTTACTCATTGTTTTCTTTGTTAATTTCAGATCAATCGAGCTCCGAGCTTTGGCACTGATCAGAAAATAGACTATGATGTGAAAAAGGGAGTGCTGCTAAATGCACTGAAGCTACTAAATATTAGGTAAATTGTTTCCTCTGTCTTTTGGAATTTTTTCACCATGTTTGGTGTAGAACAGTCATTTGTAAAAGAATTGGCTTATAATTTTAGTATTTTATATTTTGAGTTTCTTGATTCTGTTCTTTAAACCCATTTAATTTCCTTCTTTTTAAATATCTTTTCCTCTCTTCCTGAACTCTGTTTCCCCTTCCCCCTGTATGATTTGAACCTATAATAAATATGCTTAAATTTCATTATTGGTATAATTATTTAATACAGAGTATGAGGTGGAATTGGAGCATACCTTAGGAAACCTTCTAGATTGTTTCCTTACATCACAAGAAGAAACTAAAGCATAAATGTCACTCAGAAAGTAAAGAAAACTAAAAAATGCATTTCCTACCTTTCTATCCAGAGGTCTTCCCAGTATTTCAGGCTGCCAGGGTAAATGGAAAAGAGAAGCAGTTAAGTGAGCTTAACTTTTCCCATTGAAAAGAATAGAGAAGATTTCCTTCTTTTTAAAGGCTGAATAATATTCCATCACACCACATTTTTTTATCCATTCATCCATTGATGAACATAGGTTGCTTCCTTGTCTTGGCTGTTGTGAATAATGCTGCAATGAACATGGGAGTGTGAGTATCACTCTAAATCCTGATTTAAACTTCTTTGGATATATACCCAAAATTGGGATTGCTGGATCAATGGAATATTATTAGACTGGCTGCCATTTACATGATCATGAATATCAAATATTTGAAATGTTACTATGTGGGAAGCTGTTAGCTTATTATGAGAGAAACTTGTTAGAAGTTTAACTGAATTGTTTAATGAAATAGTGAGCTGTCTGCTAGTATAAGTGTTCAAATAACTTCTAGGACATCTTTTAGGTCACTTAAACTCAGGAATTTTGTGATCTCAATTGATTCTAATTGTTATTTCAAGAACTCTGTAAGAGCTGTGGGATGCCTCCAAGCAATTTATTTACTTGAAATATTTTCAAACACTTAGTAAATGCCTGATTGAGAAGTAGGTTTATATGGAAGGCATTATTAAAAAGAGATTGAGATATAACTTGTTCAGAAATTTTCATATGACCCCTTCTTTTTGTGATCAGAGAATGATTTGCCTAAATTCTACTAATATTTCAGTTATTCTAAAGGAAATGAATAGGAAGGAAAGAGATATAGAATGGGAAATTTTTCACTTATACAAGTGTATCAGGTATTTTAGATTATTTAAGCAATATGTCTATACATTTTTTGGCATACTTATTGTTTAAGTAGTCCTGTCAAATGTATGACTTAATTTCTTAGTTTCCTCTTCAAGTTTAAGGACTTCTTATTTCTCTCCTGGTCTGTTTTATTGATTCCCTTCCTTCAGCACTGGCTTTCACACCATCTTGTGGTTTCTGCTCTGTTGCTCTCCAAGTCATTTAACAAGTGTTTATTGAGTGCCTACTGCCAAAAGAGTAGGCGCTGGGGGTTCACAGTCCCCATGACTCCTAGGTTTCTGGCCTGGATGAGTTGTTTGACAGTATGTCTTTTATTTAGATAAGGGTTTTAGGCAAGAAACAGAAGTAATGGGGGAAGTAGAAATTAAGAGATAATTCAGTTTTAAACATGCTGATTTTGAAGTGCTTTGAGACACTCAGGCGGAATTGTCAAGTGGGAGATTTGATATACAAGGTCCCAGGAGATGAGACCTCCATGTGACTGACATACATGTAGGGATCACCGTTGAATCCAGTGGATGAGAACATAGAGTGTATATATTGAGAAGTAGAGAGGGGCAAGGGCAGAGCCTGAGGGATGCCAACATTTAAAGAGATACATGTAAATACTACTGTTCTGCTCAGATTGTTTCCACGTTACCAGAAAGTTTAAACATTGCCTACAAGTCATTTTTGATCTTTAGACATAGACTTTTTATAATCTAGCCCTTGCATCTCTTGCCAACCTGATCACCTTTTGTTCTTCTCTTTTCCCTGCCTTGGAATTAATGTTTTTAAAGAACTCATACGATGCTGTTTCGCATGTCCATAGTTTTGTATGTATTCGCATTTAAATTTTCTTTAATTTTGTCCCTCTGGTTAATGTTGACTCATTTTTAAAAAACTGTGGTAAAATATACTTGAAACTTATTACTGTAACCAGTCTTTAAGTGTGCAGTTCAGTGGCAATAAGTGCATTCATATTATAATGCAATAATTACCTCCATCCTTCTCCAGAACTTTTTCATTGAGTAAAACTGAAATCCTGTAACTATTAGACAACTCATGTTTTTCCCTCTCACCAGCCCCTGGTAAACACCTGTTCTGCTTTCTGTCTCTATGAGTTTGATTAGGTACTTCATATAAGTAGAATCATACAATATTTGCTGTTTTGTATCTGCCTTGTTTAGGTTAGCATGGTGTATTCAAGTGTTAGTCTCTCAGTCATGTCTGACTCTTTGCAACCCCGTAGACTGTAGCCTGCCAGGCTCCTCTGTCCATGGAATTTTCCAGTCAGGAATACTGGAATGGGTTGCCATTTACTTCTCCAGGGGATCTTCCTGACCCAGGGATCGAACCCAGGTCTCCTGCACTGCAGACCGACTCTTTACCATTAGAGCCTCCAGGGAAAGCACAATTTATTCAAGACTCATCCATATTGTAGCATGTAGTCAGAATTTCCTTCCCTGTTAAGGCCCATTGCGTGTATATGCCACATTTTGGTTAACTCATTCTTGAATACCTAGCACAAACCTGACCTTCTGTTTGAAGCCTTTGCTGTAGCAAAGTGGTTTACTTCCTCGCTTTTGCCGTCACTCCTACTACTATCACTTTTTAAGTAGCATCCATTGTAACCTGTGTATTTATTCAGGTGGTATTCCCCTCTCCCCCTTTAGACCATTGCAGCTTGAGGGCAATGTCTCTATTCATCTTTGTATTTCCAAGGCCATGTCTAGAACTAGTGTATGGTGAGTACTAAATAAAATGATAAGGATGGGGAAGGACATTTCATTCAAAGGTGACTCCTTGTAGTAAGATTAGGAAGAGAGGCAAGCACAGCATGTTCATAGAACTTCCAGAGTTTCCATATTACAAGAGCTTGTATGTGTGAGGCCAGCTGATTAGAAAGAGAAAACCCTTGGATGGAATCACAGGATAATGAGTAGTGGAAAGAACTCACGAAAGTGTAAACAAAACTCCTTAGGTCAGTTTATGGATATAGCTGAGCGGAAAAACACTGATTAAAATGCTGAGTGAATGGAGATCCTTTGGTCTCTGGTTAAATTTTGTTCTGGACTAAGAGTCATTAGTGCTTATTTATACCAGTTTTTATAGGAATGCAAACATAGTTCTTTACTTGTATGTTCTTGAGCTGTGTGTGTGTTAGTGTCCTTGTCTGTGAGTGAAGTGTTTGCTGTGTAGAGGTGCATATATCTCTGCCTTCATTTCTTCCACAGCATTCTCATCATGGTATTCTCAGTCCTTTTTTTGTTCTCCCTTCCTCTATTCTGTCATTTTATTTTTTCTTTCTCTTACCTTTTTTCCTTTCCAATTGTTTAGTGTTTGTTCTTTTCCTCTTCGTTTTATTTCTATTCCCCCTTTCTCTCCTGTCTTTCCTTTAAATTGTATGGTATGTAGAAATGATTTGTCCTAGGTAAAATAGAATAAAATAAAAGTTAAGAGCTACCTAAATCACATTTTCCGTTTCCCTAAAAAAAGGAAATTCAGCCAAATTTTGTATTTATCACTGGAAAAATTATATTCTTAACCATCCAGTTATTAAAATTACAGATCTTGTTGCCATCTCAAGTTCAAGCCTTTTTGTTACTTCTCACATTTAATTAATAATAGTGATTAATCACCAAAGCAAATTTGGAAAATTCATCTGGGGCCACAGGAGGGGAGAAGGTCAGTTTTCATCCCAATTCCAGGCAAAGAAAGGCAAAGAATATTCAAACTGCTGTACAAATGTGCTCATTTCACATGCTAGCAAGGTAATGCTCAAGATCATTCAAGCTAGGCTTCAACAGTATGTGAACCAAAAATATACAAGCTGGATTTAGAAAAGTCAGAGGAACCAGAGATCAAATTGCCATCATCTGTTCAGTTGAGTGCAGTCGCTCAGTCATGTCCGACTCTTTGCAACCCCATGAACAGCAGCACGCCAGGCCTCCCTGTCCATCACCAATTCCCGGAGTTCACCTAAACCCATGTCCATTGAGTGGGTGATGCCATCCAACTATCTCATCCTCTGTTGTCCCCTTCTCCTCCTGCCCTCAATCTTTCCCAGCATCAGGGTCTTTTCAAATGAGTCAGCTCTTCCCATCAGGTGGCCAAAGTATTGGAGTTTCAGCTTCAGCACCAGTCCTTGCAATGAACACCCAGGACTGATCTCCTTTAGGATGGACTTGTTGGATCTCCTTGCAGTTCAAGGGACTCCCAAGAGTCTTCTCCAACACGACAGTTCAAAAGCATCAATTCTTCAGTGCTCAGCTTTCTTTATAGTCCAACTCTCACATCCATACATGACCACTGGAAAAACCATAGCCTTGACTAGATGGACCTTTGTTGACAAAGTAATGTCTCTGCTTTTTAATATGCTGTCTAGGTTGGTCATAACTTTCCTTTCAAGGAGTAAGTGTCTTTTAATTTCATGGCTGTAATCACCATCTGCAGTAATTTTGGAACCCAAAAAAATAAAGTCAGCTACTGTTTCCACTGTTTCCCCATCTATTTGCCATGAAGTGATGGGACCGGATGCCATGATCTTAGTTGGATCATAGAAAAAGCAAGAAAATTCCAGAAAAAATCTACTTCGGCTACATTGACTACACTATAAAGGCTTTGATTGTGTGGATCACAACAAATTGTGGAAAATTCTTAAAGATATGGGGATACCAGACCATCTGACCTGTCTCCTGAAAAATCTATATGCAGGTCAAGAAGCAGCAGTTAGAACCGAACATGGAAAAACAGACCGGTTCCAAACTGGGAAAGGAGTATGTCCAGGCTGTACATTGTCACCCTGTATTTAATGTCTATGCAGAGTACATTATGGAAAATGCTGGGCTGGATGAAGCACAAGCTGGAATCAAGATTACTGGGAGAAATATCAGCAACCTCGTATATGCAGATGATACCACTCTAATGGCAGAAAGAGAAGAGGAACTAAAGAGCCTTTTGATGAAGGTGAAAGAGGAGAGGGAAAAAGCTGGTTTAAAACTCAACATTCAGAAAAACTAAGATCTTGGTATCTTGCCCCATCACTTCTTGGCAAATACATGGGGTAAATGTGGAAACAGTGACAGATTTTATTTTCTTGGACTCTAAAATAACTATGGATGGTGACTACAGCCACAAAATTAAAAGATGCTTGCTCCTTGGAAGAAAAGCTATGGCAGTCCTAGACAGCATATTAAAAAGCAGAGATATTACTTTGCTGACAAAGGTCTATATAAGGCCTTTGACAAGTGTCAAAGTTATGATTTTTCCATTAATCATGTATGGATGTGAGAGTTGGACCAGAAAAATGGCTGAGTGCTGAAGAATTGATGCTTTTGAATTGTGGTGCTGGAGAACTCTTGAGTCTCTTGGACAGCAAAATGATGAAAGCAGTCAACCCTAAAGGAAATCAACCCTAAATATTCATTGGAAGGGCTGATGTTGAAGCTGAAGCCCCAATACTTTGGCCACCTGATGTGAAGAGGTGACAGTGGAAAAGACCCTGATGCCGGGAAGGATTGAGGGCAGGAGGAGAAGGGGAGACAGAGGATGAGGTAGTTGGATGGCATCACCAACTGAATGAACATTAGTTGAACAAACTGCAGGAGATAGAGAAGGACAGGGAAGCCTGGTGTGCTGTGATCTATGGTGTCGCAAAGAGTCTGACACAACTGAGCAGATGATCATGCTTGCAGTGTCATTCCAAGTTAATCTTTATAAGAACTTTAGAAGAGAAGTGCTATTGTTAACATTTGATAGATGGAAAAACAGACCCAGCAATTAATTGACCTAAGATTTCATAGCTACTCAGTTGCTATACTATCACCATTTTCTCTTGTTCCTTCAAAACTTCTGTTTGTTGGATGGAAATCCATATTTGATGAATGAGTAGATAAATATATGTGTGAATATATAAATGTAATAAACATTGATTCCTATTCCCACTGTATCTCCTCTTCTGCTAATTCTCCTTACAGGGATAAGATCAGAGCTTATTTGAATTCTGGAATGTGGTCTTATGTTCTATATTTTAGGACCAGTGATAAAAGGAAAAACTTGGCTAAACAAAAAGCTGAAGCTCAAAGGAGGCTTTATGGTCAGAATTCAATAAAAAGACCCTTACCAGGTTCCTCAGATTGGGAACAACAGAGACATCAGTTGGAGAAGCGGAAAGAAGAGCTGGTATGAAAATTTTAACAATGTACCTACGGGTTGAATTACATAATTCACTTGTCAGGTTTTATTTGTAAAATGTCTTCATTTCTAGAAGGAGAGACTCGCTCAGGTACGGAAGCAGATCTCGAAAGAAGAACACGAAAATCGACACATGGGGAATTACAGGTAAACGTGCTTTTGTTTTTTTATAGATTGAAAAAGTGAAGTGTCAAAACAGCAGTGTCTATATTTTTTAACTTTTAGGCTTATTTTAAGCTGTGTTTATTTCGTGCTGAGAAAGTAGTTTCTGTTTAATTTACTTCCAGCAAGGAAAGATAGTCAGCAAGTAGATGGTTCAGACTTGGTGAGAGCTCCTGCTTGCCGTCCTCAAGGGTGGTTGTGTAAAGTCTTTTAAGCCTGATGTTATCCTGTTATATTATTTTATTATCATATAATATTTTGAGAAAGTCAGGTCTCTTAGTATTCCTTTCTGTCAGTTCAAAGTTGTTTTTGTACTTTGCTGTAAATTCAAATGTATCAGGAAGGAGGCAAATAGTGAAACTGTCTGGAGGAGCCAGTATGAGACAGTGGAAAGGGACGTGGACTGTGTGGAACTGGACCCCCTCCACAGTGTCACATTTGACAGGAGAAGACGGGGGCCCCTCTGAGCTCTGTGTTCCTGAAAGACTGCCCCTCTTCCCAAGATTTGATAATGACTCAGCAGAATTAGGAGAATTTGACATCATTGAACTTCCTGCCCTCCCGGTAAGGTGTTCTTTCCAGCCTGAATACCATCAGCAGTAGTGATGAAAACACATTCCTCTCAACCTAATTGTCTACCTAATTTTCTCCAGCAGAGAGGAAAATTGTGCCACCCCTCAAAAAATCATTAGGTTTAATCCCTACATTCTTTTATACATCAATAATCACACTAAGTCTAAAACACTCCAAATCTCATCACTTAAACTATCTCTGACAAAGCTCTCCAGTATTTCTCTAATATGTCCCATTGCAATTCTTCTTAAACCACCTCCCCTCAACCAGATCTTTATACTATGCTTTCTGGAACTCATCACTTAATGATAATTCTCTAGATAAACTTCAGTTTGTATGGGTAACATAAAAATCTATGAATTTCTCGTACTGTATTCATCTTTATTTCTAGCACCTAGGAAAGTGACTGATACAGAGTCATGGATTATCCTTGTTGTTTACCTTACACTTGGATTATAGTCTTGCACTATAATAGCTTTTTTAAAAAGCTGCTTTATCTGATTTTATTGTAGGCGAATTTATCCTCCTGAAGATAAAACACTACTTGAAAAGTATGAAAATTTGTTGGCTGTTGCCTTTCAGACCTTCCTTTCGGGAAGAGCGGCTTCATTCCAGCGAGAGCTGAATAATCCTTTGAAAAGGATGAAGGTAAAAGAATGAATGTTTATAAAGAAAAAAAAAAGAATGAAGCCAAACAATATGTCTTTAAAAACAACCCATCTTAGTTTCACATGTAAAACCATTTCACTTTTAAGATGCACTTTTCTTCCATTTTAAAGTTGGTAGTGTTTCATAACCAGGCAAATGATTTCATAAATAAGTTGTCTAACAGGACAAATTACGAGGTAGAGATTGTTGATGTTATTTTGTAATCTATTGTAATAAATGTTTTATTATAGAGTTGTGTATACATAACTGAATAAGAAATAGATTGACATAACCTAGTGGTTTGTGATGTTCTCATTATTTGGATTATAACTAGTACTATACAATATTTTTTCCTGATGCTGATTAGACATGGCATATGAGAAATAATTGAAACACACACATACACATGCAGAATAACCTGTATGCCTTATTAAAAGGTCTATTAGTTATCTATTACAATATAATAAGCCATTTCATTTATTTGCTCATTATTCTGCAATCTTGCCTGGGCTCAGTTGAGTGATTCTTCCGCTGAGCTAGCTTGGAGTGAATCATATATTTGTATTTATTGGAAAGCTCATCTGGGGATGGAAATCCAAGGTGGCTACACTCATATGTCTGGTGCCTCAGTTGAGAGAGATGGAACATCTGGAGAGCAGGCTGGGTGTCTCTTTCTCTTTACATGACCTTGTAAGGAGGGTAATCAGAACTCAATAGGAGCTGAAGTTTCCAAAAAGGAGCATTTCAAGAGGACAAGCCCAGCATGCAGAGGCTAATCAAGCCCTTGCTAGCGTCGTGCTTACTAAAGTCCCACTGGACAAATAAGATTTTTTTTTTGCTGTCTAAAGAGTCAGTGGTCTTTAATAGTTTTTTAAGTATTCATATTTACTCATACTTACATTTTCTTGTGTTCTCAATTCCAGCATGCAGACCTATTATAGTTGTTTATATTTTATATTGCTGGAAATCTCCCTAGCATGATACCTCCATATCTTGGCTACCCTGTTATACTGATTTAAAAATCGTGGTAAAGTTTATTATAAGTAGACTTTTCTATAGTCTTTGCACTCAAATTCTGCAGTAGAAGGTTATAAAGCCATTTTCAAGTGGAATAGGCCAAGGGGACAGAAGCAGAAGGGATATTGTACACTGTAATGCTCTTTTCCTTCCAATTTCCCTCTTTTGACATATGCAATTATTTCCACTGTTAGAATTATGTTCTGTAGTGTTTTTTGTTTTTCCTGACCCAGATAGTGAGAGACCTTTGTTAATTTTCCTTCACCTGTTCTGTAATGTTATTTCTGTCTCCTGTGAATACAGTCTTTGTTCCATCTTCCCATCACTCTGTACTAAGAAATACTAAGCATTTTGGACCCAGACAGACCTGTGTTCAAATTCCAGCTCCGCTATGTTTCAATTTGTAAACTTAGACTAAACTATTTGTTTGATTGGATCACTAATATAATAGTAGTATTAAAAGTATATTTGACAAGTTGTGAAAATAAAATTGAGGTTAATTAAAATAAAAAGTACTTTCAGCTCAGTTCAGTTCAGTCGCTCTGTCGTGTTCGACTCTTTGCGACCCCATGGACTGCAGAACGCCAGGCTTCCCTGTCCATCACCAACTCCCGGAGCTTGCTCAAACTCATGTCCATTGAGTTAGTGATGTTATCCAACCATCTTATCCTCCGTCGTCCCCTTCTCCTGCCTTCAATCTTTCCCAGAATCAGGGTCTTTTCCGATGAGTCAGTTCTTCTCATCAGGTGGTCAAAGTATTGGAGTTTCAGCCTCAGCATCAGTCCTTCCAATGAATACATTTCAAAATTTAGTTTAAATGTCAGCACTTTGCCTACCCCATTCCATTGGTCTGTGAGCCTATTCTTATACAATCTTCGCACAATTTTCATTACTGTTGTTTCATAGTGTCAAAACTAGGGAGAGTGAGTCCTCAAATTTCCTCCTTTATTTTAAACTCTTAGCTTTTCTAGTCCTTTTATTCTTTCATAAATTTTAGAATCAGTTTTATTCTAAATCTTGATTAATTTTTTAATTACAAAAATGCTGCTGTTATTTTAATCGGGATTGAGGAATTTATAAAACAATTTCTAGGGAATTAACAATACTGAGTCTTATGATCCATTAATATGGCATATCTCTCCATCTACTTGGATCTTTAATTGGATCTTTCTCTGTGTTGATAGTTTTCCGTTTATATTTCTTGTGCATAGTTCATTACATTTATTCTTAAGTATTTAATTCTTAATTTTTTGCTATTGTCACTGATAATATTGTTTGTAAATTTTTTTGTTTCTGATTTGTTGCCAGGTTGTAAACATCTGGTTATTTTTGTATATTGCCTTTTATATCTAGCATTTTTATGTATTGTATTTTTACTAACTGCATTTCAAATTATATTCTGACTTTTATTTTCATTACTTAGAAGTTTGTTGCTTAATTTCCATATGTTTAAAAAGTTCTAGTTTTATTTGTGTCTTTCAGATCTGGTTTCCTCAGTGTGTATGCCCAGAAGTGGGATTGCTGGGTCATATGGCAGTTCTATTTCCAGGTTTTAAAGGAATCTCCACACTGTTTTCCATAGTGGCTGTACTAGTTTTCATTCCCACCAACAGTGTAAGAGGGTTCCCTATTCTCCACACCCTCTCCAGCATTTATTGCTTGTAGACTTTTGGATAGCAGCCATCCTGACTGGCGTGTAATGGTACCTCATCGTGGTTTTGATTTGCATTTCTCTAATAATGAGTGATGTTGAGCATCTTTTCATGTGTTTGTTAGCCATCTGTATGTCTTCTTTGGAGAAATGTCTGTTTAGTTCTTTGGCCCATTTTTTGAGTGGGTCATTTATTTTTCTGGAATTGAGCTGCAGGAGTTGCTTGTATATTTTTGAGATTAATCCTTTGTCTGTTTCTTCATTTGCTATTATTTTCTCCCAATCTGAGGGCTGTCTTTTCACCTTACTTATAGTTTCCTTTGTAGTGCAAAAGCTTTTAAGTTTCATTAGGTCCCATTTGTTTATTTTTGCTTTTATTTCCAATATTCTGGGAGGTGGGTCATAGAGGATCTTGCTTTGATTTATGTCGGAGAGTGTTTTGCCTATGTTCTCCTCTAGGAGTTTTATAGTTTCTGGTCTTACATTTAGATCTTTAATCCATTTTGAGTTTATTTTTGTGTATGGTGTTAGAAAGTGTTCTAGTTTCATTCTTTTACAAGTGGTTGACCAGCTTTCCCAGCACCACTTGTTAAAGAGGTTGTCTTTTTTCCATTGTATATCCTTGCCTCCTTTGTCAAAGATAAGGTGTCCATAGGTTCGTGGATTTATCTCTGGGCTTTCTATTCTGTTCCATTGATCTATATTTCTGTCTTTGTGCCAGTACCATACTGTCTTGATGACTGTGGCTTTGTAGTATAGTCTGAAGTCAGGCAGGTTGATTCCTCCAGTTCCATTCTTCTTTCTCAAGATTACTTTGGCTATTCGAGGTTTTTTGTATTTCCATACAAATTGTGAAATTATTTGGTCTAGTTCTGTGAAAAATACCGTTGGTAGCTTAATAGGGATTGCATTGAATCTATAGATTGCTTTGGGTAGAATAGCCATTTTGACAATATTGATTCTTCCAATCCATGAACACGGTATGTTTCTCCATCTGTTTGTGTCCTCTTTGATTTCTTTCATCAGTGTTTTATAGTTTTCTATGTATAGGTCTTTTGTTTCTTTAGGTAGATATACTCCTAAGTATTTTATTCTTTTTGTTGCAATGGTGAATGGTATTGTTTCCTTAATTTCTCTTTCTGTTTTTTCATTGTTAGTATATAGGAATGCAAGGGATTTCTGTGTGTTAATTTTATATCCTGCAACTTTACTATATTCATTGATTAGCTCTAGTAATTTTCTGGTAGAGTCTTTAGGGTTTTCTATGTAGAGGATCATGTCATCTGCAAACAGTGAGAGTTTCACTTCTTCTTTTCCTATCTGGATTCCTTTTACTTCTTTTTCTGCTTTGATTGCTGTGGCCAAAACTTCCAACACTATGTTGAATAGTAGTGGTGAGAGTGGGCACCCTTGTCTTGTTCCTGATTTCAGGGGAAATGCTTTCAATTTTTCACCATTGAGGGTGATGCTTGCTGTGGGTTTGTCATATATAGCTTTTATTATGTTGAGGTATGTTCCTTCTATTCCTGCTTTTTGGAGAGTTTTAATCATAAATGAGTGTTGAATTTTGTCAAAGGCTTTCTCTGCATCTATTGAGATAATCATATGGTTTTTATCTTTCAATTTGTTAATGTGGTGTATCACATTGATTGATTTGCGGATATTGAAGAATCCTTGCATTCCTGGGATAAAGCCCACTTGGTCGTGGTGTATGATTTTTTTAATATGTTGTTGGATTCTGTTTGCTAGAATTTTGTTAAGGATTTTTGCATCTATGTTCATCAGTGATATTGGCCTGTAGTTTTCTTTTTTTGTGGCATCTTTGTCTGGTTTTGGAATTAGGATGATGGTGGCCTCATAGAATGAGTTTGGAAGTTTACCTTCTTCTGCAATTTTCTGGAAGAGTTTGAGTAAGATAGGTGTTAGCTCTTCTCTAAATTTTTGGTAGAATTCAGCTGTGAAGCCATCTGGCCCTGGGCTTTTGTTTGCTGGAAGAATTTTGATGACAGTTTCGATTTCCTTGCCTGTGATGGGTCTGTTAAGATCTTCTATTTCTTCCTGGTTCAGTTTTGGAAAGTTATACTTTTGTAAGAATTTGTCCATTTCATTTATTTGTGGTAAGAATTTCTTGTTTAGTTCATTGATGTTAGAAAACATTCTGATTTTAGTCTTGTAAAATAAATTGAGACTTGCTTTAACTTAATATGGTAACTATTTTAATAAATTTCCAAATTTACTTGAGAATAACATGTATGCTATAGGTGATGGTTATAGAGTTTTATATATGTCTTTTAAGTAAATTTGGCTATTACTGTTGTTCAAATATTCTATAACCTTTCTTATTATTTTGTCCCACTTGTTCTAGCAATTACTGAGAGATTTGTTAAACATTCCAACTGTGATTGTGGATTTAGTTCTTTCAGTTTTGATTTCATATCCTTTAAAGTTACAAAGGTGTCTTTTTAATGAATTCATATATTCTATTTTACCATTATGAAATGTAAATCTCTTGGGTATTGCTTCTTGTCTTAAGATTTACTTTGTGTGATTAATGCAGTCATACTAGTTTCTTTCTTATGATTACTATTTCAATTACATATCTTTTCCATCCATTTATTTTCATACTTTTTAATCTTTTATTATACTATTTTATCTTTTATCTTTTTCTATCATTATTTTTATTATACTATTTTATCTTTTGTTCTATTTATATTTGAAGCATAATATGATTTTTTAAAATTAATTTAGTTTTTATTGAAGGATAATTGCTTTACAGAATTTTGCTGTTTTCTGTCAAACCTTAACATGAATCAGCCATAGGTATCATAATATGATTTTGTCTCAAAAGAAATTACAGTATGCATCCTTTAATCATAATAATCTACCCCGAATTGATATTTTACCACTTCATAGACTATATAAGGACCATATCAATTTAGCTTCATTTAATGTCTCCTTCCATAGTTTGTGCTGTTATCATATACTTTACTTTTACAAAAGTTTCAAACCTCAAAATGTATTATTGTTACTATTATCTAAGCATTCAATGATTTTAAATTGTTTCCTGTTTACATGTTTACTTACCTTTTGTGTTCTTCATTCTATTGTGCATATTCATGTTTTTGACAAGGTTTGTCTTCCTTCAGTTTGAAGAAGTCTGTTATTTCATGTTCCTTGTAGCATGAGTGTAGTGGTGATGAGTCTTTTGCTTGTTTTTTTTGTTGTTGTTTGTTTGTTTTTCTTGGTTTTGGTTTTTGTCTGCATTTGTCTTTTATTTATGTCTTTACTTAAAATTGTAGTTTAACTGAGTATAGAATTCTATGTTGGCACTTCTTTTTTTTAAATACCAGCACATCTGAATGTAATATGATTTTTTTTTTCTCCTGGCAGCCTTTTTCTTTATTTTCAGAATTTTGACCTTGATGTGTCTGTGGTTTTTTGTTTTTTGTTTTTTTTTAATATTCACCCTGCTCATAATTTTCTTGACTTCTTGAAGCTGTGGATTCATCTCTCTCATTGGTTACAGAAACCTGTCTTTTGCTTTTCCTTCAGAATTTTTGCTGTGTTATTCTGTATATTGTCTCTTTATGGGACTCTCATTACACATATTAGGTCATTGGACAGCATCTCACATACAGTTGGCCTTCTGTATTCACAGGTTCTGCATCTGTGAATTCAACCAACTGTAGGTTAAAATATTTGGAAAAAAATTCAGGAAGTTCCAGAAAGCAAAGCTTGAATTGGGCATGCTCCAGCAACTCCTTTCATAGCATTATGTTTGTAACTATTTATATGGCACTTACTTTGTATTATGTATTATAAGTAATCTAAAGCTGATTTAAAATATATAGGAGGATTTGTGTAGGTCATATGCAAATATTGCACCATTTTGTGTGAGGAACTTGAGCATCTACAGATTTTGATATCTGCAGGAGGTTCTGGAACCAGCCCCCATGGGTACTAAGGGACAGATTGTGTCTTTGATATTATGTTCTGTTTTCCTTCTCTCTCTCTCTCTCTGTCCTTCAGTTTGGATGATTTCTATTGATGTATCTTTGCTGAATTTAGTGTGCCAGTGAGGCTATCCAATCACTTCTTACATTTTTCAACTCAAGAATGTCCATTTGGCTTTTTTTCTCTATTAAAAGTTTGCATCTTTTATTCATTCTGTTTTTATCAATTTTATCTAATATGCATATAAGTTATTTTAAAATCCTTGTCTGTTAATTTTAACATCTGGATCATTTATGGACTTGCTTTTATTAATGATTTTTCCTTTTAATTGTGGATCACATTTTTCTGTTAGTTTGAATGTCCTATAATTTTCATTTATTCTACAGACATTGTTAAAAATCATCAAAATTGAACTGATACTATTTTGTTCAAAAGAAGGCATTTGTTTCTTATTTCAGGGTGCTAGGTCAAGAGGCTAATCTTTGAGGCAAAGAAAAGTTGAGCAAAAAGCAAAAACTCAACAGTGGGAACTGTATCAAACTTAAATGTTTCTGCACACCAAAAGAAATAATCAACAAAATGAAAAGGTCACCTACAGAATGGGAGAAAATTTTTGCAAACCATATGTAAGAGAAAGGGTTAATATCTAAAATTTGTAAAAAACTCATACAACTCCATAACACACATATAAATAAACAACTTGATTAAAAATGAACAGAGGGACTAAGTAGACAGTTTTCCAAAGAAGATATTCCAGTGGCCAACAGGTACATAGAAAGATGCTCAGCATCCCTAATCATTAGGGAAATTCAAATCAAGACCACAATGAGATATCACCTCACACTTGTTAGAATGGCTATTATCAAGAAGATAAGAGGTAAAAAGGATGGAGAGAAATGGGAACTCTTATAATCCATTGGTGGGAATATAATTTTGTTCCCACTAAATTTGTTTTCACTAAAGAAAACAATACAGAGTTTCCTCAAAAAATTAAAAATAGATCTACTATATGATCCAGCAATTCCATTTCTGAGTATTTACCCAAAGGAAATGGAAACAGGATATCAGAGATAAATGCACTCCCATGTTTATTGCAGCATAATTCTCACTAGCCAAGTTATGGAAGCAACCTAAGTGCCCATCAGTGGATGAGCGGGTAAAGATGATATGGGATATATATAAATATATATATATATATATAAATTTATATATATAAATTAGTCAGCCACGAGAAAGAAGGAGGTCCTGCTATTTGTGACAATGTGGATGGACCTTGAGGACATATGTGAGATAAGTCAGACAGAGAAAGACAAATTCTGTTTGATATCACTTAGATGTGGAATCCAAAAAAGACAGATGCATAACACAAAGAGTAAAATAGTGGTTACTAGGGCTGGGGTGTGGTGGACTAGGAGAAATACTGTTTAAGGGTACAGTCTTGTAACTAGAAGTAAATAAACCCTAGAGATCTAATGCTCAGTATAGTGAATATAGACAACAATATCATATTGTAATTATCAAACATTACTTAATTATCTCAATCTCAAGAAATGGGTGATTATGTGATATGATAAAGGAGCTAACTATTGCTAAAATGGCAATCATGTTAAATGCACAAAGGTATCAAGTCAACATTTTGTCTCCCTTAAATTTACACAATGTTATATGTCAAATATATTTCAACTAAAAATGAAGTAAAAAAAGAAAAAAGTTGAACTGAGGCTCAGGCTGCATTGCAGAGGGTTTGCTTTAGTTTACCTCTGGTTTCAAACACCTTGTGAGTGGTTATCTATTCAGTCTATTACAGGCCTCATTCTCTACTGGTATCTAGTCATTTCACGACTATAGAGAAGTGTTTCTGGTTTTCTGTCCATGGCTCTATCCTCCTATTCCACTACATACTCAACTAAAATTGCTGTTGGAGAGGCAGAAGTGAAGAGAACCAGGTCTGTGGGGCTCTTCTAGGCATCTCACTAGCCCACATGACATTAGAAAACTCCACTGGATTCTTGCAGAATCTCTATGCTTATTAGAGACCTCTCTACTCAGCTGTTTCTAGGCTTGACAAATGACCCCAACGTGGAAAGTGGCCACTTATCTCTGCTCACTTAGGAGCACTTTTCCCTCTCTGGTATAATTCCTTTTACATTACTTTTATCCATAGCTTTCTGATGTCTTAAAAAGTGTGATTATTTAGTTTATCATCTTTTTTTAGCTTTTATGATGAAAATATTGTCTATTTGACCTTCTTTCTCCAAACAAAAGTGGAACTCCTTACTTTTTAACTATTGTGTACTGCTATCTTTGGAATTCATTGTAGGATTGTTGTTTAATCAAAGCTTTATAACAAGAATCTTTTGGTATTTTAATAACTAAATCTTAGGTTGGGATGAAGAGTGACCTTTTTTTATGGATTTCCATTGCACAGTGAGATTTCTAGTTTCTAGTAACCCCCCTTTAAAAAAAGAAATACAAATATAAGTCATAAATATGTAAGTGAAGATATGATATTTTATATGTTGAATAGATAATGAAAGCAGTTGACTGTACCACTTTTAGTATAGCTGTTGTACTCCTGTTGCTCCTGAGTTTTCATAATGTTACCCTTTGACTTCGAAGTGACTTTTGAAGAGTGTGAGAGAAGATATTAGGCCTATAGAATGAAAAACTTTCATGAAGTTCTAAAGATGTCCTTGTTCAATAGTTAAAAATTTGAGTTTCATTAAACTGTGTCCATTACCTAAATACTAACATTGGATTGTTGTAAATGAACCTATTAGGCCAGTCGTCAGTGTTCTGTCTGAAGTTGTAATTTTATTTTACACTAATCAATATGGAAATGATTGATGAAATTGTGGTCTAGTGAAATCAGAGTGAACTTTTAGAAGTTTTAAAGTATCCAACAGGCTAATTTGTTGAAGTATTATATTCTAAGATATTAATAATTTATGAAAACTTAAGGATATATTTGTTTATGATTATCACTACATAATAATTTCAGCTTAGTACTATTTTTATTACCATATTTTAGTGAAAGTTTTTTCAAGAGTTTGCCATGATCCTTTATTTCTCATTTGATCTGAACAATCTTTGTTAAATAGTTTTTGGAATCTTTACAATACATGAAGACTAATGAACTTGGAAAAATTCTGGAGTCCATTAGTGATCATGATTTTAATTAAATTTTTTTTTTTTTAAGGAGGAAGACATTTTGGATCTTCTGGAACAATGTGAAATTGATGATGAAAAGCTAATGGGCAAAACTACCAAGTCTCGAGGACCAAAGGTACCTTCTCCCTTACTTCCTATCAAAGTAGACTCTTCTATGGACAGTTGATTTTCTTTTCACTTTTCTGACTCTACAAATTACTGATGCCACTTTCAAGAAACTTTGTGGACTATGTTTCCAGTGAAGATAGAATTAGATGACATTGTCTTGTATTTAGGAGAAGCTTCATTTTGTTAGTTTATCTCATTTTCTGATTCTATCCTGAATCAAGTGAAAGCCCTATGAGTCAGGGTCAAATGAGACCTAGAACTGGTACCATCATTATATACTCAGTATTAAGTTTTCCATATATCTCCAGATGTATAATTTTCAGAGATGTGTAGCATTTTAGATAAGACAAATCATGACTCTAGAGATACTAATGAGGAGCCCCATCTTTTCCTAGCCCTCCTATATTAAGTTTGTGTGAGGTAAAACAGTTAAAGTTTCTAAGAATACATAGAAAGTGATCATGCTGGCAAAAATAGGCAAGTGTTTGCTTTACCTTCATCTGCTCTGTGCTTCATTCATGTGTTCTTTTCATGTCAAAGGCTTTGCAAGTAAAGTGTGAAATTTGAATTCCTAACATCTTGAAAAGAGTTTTCATTCTGCTTTTTTTCACTTTACATTTCAGCAGTACTAAAACTATCACTTCATCCTGACAGATATCCTGCTCTGTCATGCGTTCATGATTTTTCTTACATGCCTGCTTACTAAAAAAAATAATTGATTCACTGCTTGATTGATTAGAGACCCCCTCCTCATCCAGTTGCTGCTGTGAAATCTTCCCCCATGCCTCTTATTAGACCTGGATCTTCTGTCCTTTCCTTCTATTGCTGTACCACAAATGACACTTTTGTAAAACAGTTGTGACAAAAGATTGTATGTGTATTTGCCTTCATATGAGCTTGTGAGTCCCTTGAAGGTAGGAGGTGTATTTCATCTTTACACCTCTAGCACTGAATATAGCATGTGGCCCTTAGTAGGTTCTCAAAACCATTAGTTAAGTTTGTTGAATGTGTCCACAGGGACCTTGTTGACTAGTGGAAGGGCAGATAGGTGAACCAAAAACCAGGGTATATTGCGGCAAGTACTGCAATTAAGAGAGTGAAAAGTGCTACAGCAACATAGAGAAGAAAGGGATTGGTGGACTATGGATGGCTTCATAAAGGAAGCACCATTTGAACTGCATCTTGAGTAGTTCCCTAAACATTCAAGAAGGGTAGGAGGACATTTAGGGTCAGGCGAACATTAAAGGCAAAGACATGGAGGTATAACACTGCATACGGTATTGGAAAAACGACAAGGAATTTGGTATGACTCAAGTGAGAGAGTCTTGGAGAGTAAATGAGTACAAGACAAATCTGGTGACAGATACGTATCTGGTGAAGACCAGAAACATGGATGTCAGGTGTTGTTCTTTTGAATTAGGTGTTCTATATTAAAGAACTGTAGAAGATGTTGGTAATTCCTTTGGAACAAATATATTTTTAGAGTATGAGTAAAAATGAACACCTTCATCTTATTGCTTCATTTTGGAAAATATAGGGAAGTTTCTAAACTTTGTATATTAATTATTTAGCAGTTTAGCAAACCAGATGTGAGGCAACCTGGGTGCACAAATATTTGTGGAAGATTTGCAAATGTAAAGACTCTAAGTCACCCTTCTGCTGTCTTATAATTTTGTTTAGCTTTGTGAAAAAAGGCTTATCATCCAAATAAAAATATTACCTCCAAGAGGACAGAATTCACACTGTGTATTTCTCAACCCCTCTTATTCCAGGCAAATAGTAGGGGCTAACAGTGGTGGCACTAGTGGTAAAAAACCCACCTGCCAATGAAGGAGACATAAGAGACACACGTTCAATCTCTGGGTTGGGAAGACGCCCTGGAAAAGGGAATGGCAACCCACTCCAGCATTCTTGCCTGGGGAATCCCATGCACAGAGGGGCCTGACAGGCTATAGTCCACAGGGTTGCAAGGAGTCAGACACGACTAAAGCGACTTGGCGCATAGTATAGTGCAACAATGTATTTCTTGAAATGAAAAAATTGATTAATTCCTGTAGTTATTAACACTAGAAATATTTCAAAGTACTGGAAGTTGCATAATCAATCTGAAATAAAAGTACTTTTACAACTTCTAACATCCTATACACCGAGGGTCTGGAGTATGCCAAATTTCAAAATGGCCTTTCCTTTTGAGAGGGATGTTATCACACACCAAATATTGATTTCCAATGTATTCACTGGTAGAATAATTGAAGGTAATCAAGGTTAAATGAAACTGGTACTAGGAGAAACAAAGTTTCAATTATTTGAGAATATAAGAAATATTGATTTGCTATTAAATACATAAATGTGGGCTTAGTCGCTCAGTTGTATATACATAAATAATATCACATAAAGTATTATCATTGTTCTTCAGTCAGGTAGAATGTATTTGGTATTTGTTTTGTTATTCTTTATACCATTTATATATTTTTAATATGCAACCCAGTTCATAATACAGTTGGACATAAAAATGAATGGTACAGTTTGTGTTAGAACTCAATACCAGTTTACAAATTTCATTTTGTAGTTAAGGCACTCTTTGGAGTTTATTTTCTATGACTTCTTATTCATTACTGCTTGAACAATGTATTTTTAACTAGTCCCAAATACATGTATGAAACAAAGATTTAGCTGTCCATTTCTGTTTGCGATTCTTCATAGACTCAAATAACTCATTATGTAGGCAAGTTCCTTAAGAAATTTTAAAGCTCTTTGCCTACTTGAAGGAAGGTACTACTAGCAAGCCTCATTGTGCCAATTTTTTTTTCTGGGTATGCTAGACTTCTGAAGAAACATCCTTTCTCTAGAATTCATATTCCCCAAGACTATCAAAGTGTTTGATGATTGTGTTACTGGTAAATGTTTTTCTGTGTATCTCTTTGAACATTATTAGCTCTCAGTAAATATTAGACTATCAAAAGAAGAACATATCTTAAACACAAGTTGGTACTTTAGGGTATTAAATTAATTCCCTGCTTTGTTTATTTCTCATCCTTTGCTAAGACAGTGACTTTAAGACTGTGCTTTGGCTTACTATGTATTCTAGGCACTTTGTGAAATGCTTTTTCTTTCTTCATCTTTCCATCCTACACTGCTACATGAGAGGACATACCTCATTTCCATGAAATCCCAGGGTAGCCAAGGATTTTATTACAGTGTATGCTAACATCAAAACATTTTTGTTTGATTTAACAGAGAATGAGAAACTAGTATACAATTACAGGAACCTTCCCTAGCAGGAATAAGAGGCATATAGAGTGTGTAATTGTCTCTTAAAATGACTAAGTTACAAAACTGTCCAACTCTACTTGGTTGTGCATGTTCTTTGTGAAGTGAAGATGTCCCACTTCCCTTATGTTTTATTCTTTCAGCTGTCATCACTGGAAACACATTGACTGGGGGATTCAGTGACAAATGATTCTGATAGAGATGCTGGAACATGATATCATGGCATTTTGAATCTTTACAAACTTACCCATCTACATAGCATTTAATATCTAAAAAAATTATGTAATACTGAAATTTTCATATCTCCTTTTAAAATGTGGTGTGGGCAATGAAAAGCAATGTTGTTCCATTATGACCAGATACTATGTGTCGGAGGTAGGAATCCTCCAAGAAAAGACATGACCAATTTGGAACATGGAAAATTAACTAAAAATTTTGTTTCTTAAAGTGTCCATAATGAAGTTAGACATGTGAGGAATATCTTGCTTCTTGTTGCACATTATTCAAGTGGATAGGCTCATAGACTGTTTTAAGATGTGGCCTGTTTTGTTTATAGTGAATTATCTTACTTATAATGGCTTATCGGACTATTGCTTTCTTATTTTATTTTTTGCCTCTTTTGCTTCTCTTTTTCTTCCTTCTCTCTCCTCCTCCTTTCTCTCTCACAAACACACACGCACACATACACATATACACATTTATTGAGTGATTTTGAACATTTTGTTGGTCAGCCTCTAAGTTGAGTCTGACTCTTTGCAACCCCAGTGGACTGCAGCACACCAGGCTTCCCTGTCCTTCACTATCTCCCGCAGTTTGCTCAAACTCATGTCCATTTAGTTGGTGATGCCATCCAACCATCTCATCCTCTGTCTCCCCCTTCTCTTCCTGCCGTCAATCTTTCCCAGCATCAAGGTCTTTTCCAGTGAGTCAGCTCTTCACATCAGGTGGCCAAAGTATTGGAGCTTCAGCTTCAGCATCAGTCCTTCAATTGTATATTTAGGGTTGATTTCCTTTAGGATTGACTGGTTTGATCTCCTTGCAGTCCAAGGGACTCTCACGAGTCTTCTCCAACACCACAGTTCGAAAGCATCAGTTCTTCAGTACTCAGCCTTCTTTATAATCCAACTCTCACATCCATACATGACTACTGGAAAAACCATAGTTTTGACTATATGGACCTTTGTCAGCAAAGTGATGTCTCTGCTTTTTAATACACTGTCTAGCTTTATCATGGCTTTTCTTCCAAGTAGCAAGTGTCTTTTTTTTTTTTTTGCAAGTGTCTTTTAATTTCATATCTGCAATGATTTTGAAATCCATGAAAATAAAATCTGCCACCTTTTCCACTTTTCCCTCATCTATTTGCCAAGTGGGAAACTGGAAATACTACACTAATCATGTGCATAAGACTTTCTGAATTCTAACAAAATAAACATTTCCTTCCATCTTAGCCTTTGTCTTCCATGCCTGAGAGTACCGAGATAATGAAAAGACAGAAGTACTACAGCAGTGACAGCAGCTATGGCAGTAGCAACAGCTCTTCAGAATCTGACGAAAATGAAAAAGACGAGTACCAAGATAAGAAAAGAGAAAAGCAAGTTACGTATAATCTTAAACAGTCCAACCACTACAAGTTAATCCAGCCATCCAGTAAGTTAAATTCTTCTAGCTTAGTTGTTATATGAAGAAGTGTGAAACTGAAATAACTCAATAAAAGACCTTGGGCCAAATGAACCCTTGTGTGTGAGGAGACCTAGATTCTACCCCACTTCCTTCCCCCACCAGACCTCAGTTAGGTCTGGATCCCACAATCCCTTTCGGGGTCTGCAAATGGAAAACAAAAGGAGTTTGACTTAAGGATCTCTGTAGTCTTTTGTTCCATATTTCAAAGTCTTCGTTGAGTCCTAAATTTCTGCATGAGTCTGAAACTGTGCCTCATGGTTATCTGCTGATGGCATTCTCTTTTAAGCCCCAATATTCTCTCATTCCATTCCCCACTCTGTCATTCATTTTGTTTTATATTCTCCCCTATTTTAAAAAATGTGTGTATCTCTCTAGGTATTTGACTTGAACCTATCTGTGAGCCACACAATTGTGAAATAGTTGAAGTTTTGTTCCCTCCCATTTTCATCATGGGTAAGCACTTCAGTCAGGACTTTGGTGTATGGGAAGTATTCAGGAGAAGATCCAACTAGCTTCTCTGTCTCCTTCTTTCCTGCTGCCTTTTTCTGCTTTCTTCCTTTCTTTATTCCCCCATTTTCTCTCTCTTTCATTCCTTTTTCAATCCCAAATGGCCAGTGTTGTGTCTGTGATTCTTCTTTCATCCCCAGATGTCCGGCGTGGTATTGGTGTTGCCCAGGCTCAGTCGGATACCTGTTCCTGATATTGTCTCTGATGCAGGACTTTTCTTAACCTCTGTCGCTCATCTCTCTAGACTGCCTTGTCCTCCACTGTCCCAGAGCTCCACAGAGTTCAATCGCTCCATAAACACATTTCTGAGCCTCTGTTGCTCTGTCTCCAGCAATGGTTTAATATGGTAGTGTCCTGATAAACTCAGCCTTCCATACTTATGGGAAAAATGCATGAGCAATGCAGAATTAATATATGAAGATTTTTTGTCTCTTTTCACTTCCTTTATTTGAAAGTCTATTTTATCTGATATGAGTATTGCGACTCCTGCTTTCTTTTGGTCTCCGTTTGCATGAAATATTTTTTTCCAGCCCTTCACTTTTAGTCTGTATGTGTCTCTTGTTTTGAGGTGGGTCTCTTGTAGACAGCATATATAGGGGTCTTGTTTTTGTATCCATTCAGCCAATCTTTGTCTTTTGGTTGGGGCATTCAACCCATTTACATTTAGGGTAATTATTGATAGGTGTGGTCCCGTTGCCATTTACTTTGTTGTTTTGGGTTCACATTTATAAAACCTTTCTGCATTTCCTGTCTAGAGAAGATCCTTTAGCATTTGTTGAAGAGCTGGTTTGGTGGTGCTGAATTCTCTCAGCTTTTGCTTATCTGTAAAGCTTTTGAATTCTCCTTCATATCTGAATGAGATCCTTGCTGGATACAGTAATCTAGGTTGTAGGTTATTCTCTTTCATTACTTTCAGTACGTCCTGCCATTCCCTTCTGGCCTGGAGGGTTTCTATTGATAGATCAGCTGTTATCCTTATGGGAATCCCTTTGTGTGTTATTTGTTGTTTTTCCCTTGCTGCTTTTAATATTTGTTCTTTGTGTTTGATCTTTGTTAATTTGATTAATATGTGTCTTGGGGTGTTTCGCCTTGGGTTTATCCTGTTTGGGACTCTCTGGGTTTCTTGGATTTGGGTGGCTATTTCCTTCCCCATTTTAGGGAAGTTTTCAGCTATTATCTCCTCGAGTATTTTCTCATGGCCCTTCTTTTTGTCTTCTTCTTCTGGAACTCGGATCAATCAAAAAAGAAGATATAACAATTATAAATATATATGCACCCAACATAGGAGCACCGCAATATGTATGGCAAACGCTAACAAGTATGAAAGAGGAAATTAATAGTAACACAATAATAGTGGGAGACTTTAATACCCCACTCTCAACTATGGATAGATCAACTAAACAGAAAATTAACAAGGAAACACAAACCTTAAATGACACAATGGACCAGCTAGACCTAATTGATATCTATAGGACATTTCACCCCAAAACAATCAACTTCACCTTTTTCTCAAGTGCACACGGAACATTCTCCAGAATAGATCACATCCTGGGCCATAAATCTGGTCTTGGAAAATTCAAAAAAATTGAAATCATTCCAGTCATCTTTTCTGACCACAGTGCAGTAAGATTAGATCTCAATTACAGGGAAAAAATTGTTAAAACTTCAAACATATGGAGGCTAAATAACACGCTTCTGAATAACCAACAAATCATAGAAGAAATCAAAAAAGAAATCAAAATATGTATAGAAATGAATGAAAATGAAAACACAACAACCCAAAACCTATGGGACACTGTAAAAGCAGTGCTAAGGGGAAGGTTCATAGCATTACAGGCTTACATCAAGAAACAGGAAAAAAACCAATTAAATAACCTAACTCTACACCTAAAGCAATTAGAGAAGGAAGAAATGAAGAACCCCAGAGTTAGCAGAAGGAAAGAAATCTTAAAAATCAGGGCAGAAATAAATGCAAAAGAAACTAAAGAGACCATAGCAAAAATCAACAAAGCTAAAAGCTGGTTTTTTGAAAAAATAAACAAAATTGACAAACCATTAGCAAGACTCATTAAGAAACAAAGAGAGAAAAACCAAATTAACAAAATTAGAAATGAAAATGGAGAGATCACAACAGACAACACTGAAATACAAAGGATCATAAATACTACCAGCAGCTCTATGCCAATAAAATGGACAACTTGGATGAAATGGACAAATTCTTAGAAAAGTATAACTTTCCAAAACTGAACCAGGAAGAAATAGAAGATCTTAACAGACCCATCACAAGCAAGGAAATCGAAACTGTCATCAAAAATCTTCCAGCAAACAAAAGCCCAGGACCAGATGGCTTCACAGCTGAATTCTACCAAAAATTTAGAGAAGAGCTAACACCTATCTTACTCAAACTCTTCCAGAAAATTGCAGAAGAAGGTAAGCTTCCAAACTCATTCTATGAGGCCACCATCACCCTAATTCCAAAACCAGACAAAGATGCCACAAAAAAAGAAAACTACAGGCCAATATCACTGATGAACATAGATGCAAAAATCCTTAACAAAATTCTAGCAAACAGAATCCAACAACATATTAAAAAAATCATACACCATGACCAAGTGGGCTTTATCCCAGGAATGCAAGGATTCTTTAATATCCGCAAATCAATCAATGTAATACACCACATTAACAAATTGAAAGATAAAAACCATATGATTATCTCAATAGATGCAGAGAAAGCCTTTGACAAAATTCAACACTCATTTATGATTAAAACTCTCCAAAAAGCAGGAATAGAAGGAACATACCTCAACATAATAAAAGCTATATATGACAAACCCACAGCAAGCATCACCCTCAATGGTGAAAAATTGAAGGCATTTCCCCTGAAATCAGGAACAAGACAAGGGTGCCCACTCTCACCACTACTATTCAACATAGTGTTGGAAGTGCTGGCCACAGCAATCAGAGCAGAAAAAGAAGTAAAAGGAATCCAGATAGGAAAAGAAGAAGTAAAACTCTCACTGTTTGCAGATGACATGATCCTCTACATAGAAAACCCTAAAGATTCTACCAGAAAATTACTAGAGCTAATCAATGAATATAGTAAAGTTGCAGGATATAAAATTAACACACAGAAATCCCTTGCATTCCTATATACTAACAATGAAAAAACAGACAGAGAAATTAAGGAAACAATACCATTCACCATTGCAACAAAAAGAATAAAATACTTAGGAGTATATCTACCTAAAGAAACAAAAGACCTATACATAGAAAACTATAAAACACTGATGAAAGAAATCAAAGAGGACACAAACAGATGGAGAAACATACCGTGTTCATGGATTGGAAGAATTAATATTGTCAAAATGGCTATTCTACCCAAAGCAGTCTATAGATTCAATGCAATCCCTATCAAGCTACCAACGGTATTTTTCACAGAACTAGACCAAATAATTTCACAATTTGTATGGAAATACAAAAAACCTCGAATAGCCAAAGTAATCTTGAGAAAGAAGAATGGAACTGGAGGAATCAACCTGCCTGACTTCAGACTCTACTACAAAGCCACAGTCATCAAGACAGTATGGTACTGGCACAAAGACAGAAATATAGATCAATGGAACAGAATAGAAAGCCCAGAGATAAATCCACGAACCTATGGACACCTTATCTTTGACAAAGGAGGCAAGGATATACAATGGAAAAAAGACAACCTCTTTAACAAGTGGTGCTGGGAAAACTGGTCAACCACTTGTAAAAGAATGAAACTAGAACACTTTCTAACACCATACACAAAAATAAACTCAAAATGGATTAAAGATCTAAATGTAAGACCAGAAACTATAAAACTCCTAGAGGAGAACATAGGCAAAACACTCTCCGACATAAATCAAAGCAAGATCCTCTATGACCCACCTCCCAGAATATTGGAAATAAAAGCAAAACTAAACAAATGGGACCTAATGAAACTTAAAAGCTTTTGCACTACAAAGGAAACTATAAGTAAGGTGAAAAGACAGCCCTCAGATTGGGAGAAAATAATAGCAAATGAAGAAACAGACAAAGGATTAATCTCAAAAATATACAAGCAACTCCTGCAGCTCAATTCCAGAAAAATAAATGACCCAATCAAAAAATGGGCCAAAGAACTAAACAGACACTTCTCCAAAGAAGACATACAGATGGCTAACAAACACATGAAAAGATGCTCAACATCACTCATTATTAGAGAAATGCAAATCAAAACCACAATGAGGTACCATTACACGCCAGCCAGGATGGCTGCTATCCAAAAGTCTACAAGCAATAAATGCTGGAGAGGGTGTGGAGAAAAGGGAACCCTCTTACACTGTTGGTGGGAATGCAAACTAGTACAGCCGCTATGGAAAACAGTGTGGAGATTTCTTAAAAAACTGGACATAGAACTGCCATATGACCCAGCAATCCCACTTCTGGGCATACACACTGAGGAAACCAGATCTGAAAGAGACATGTGCACCCCAATGTTCATCGCAGCACTGTTTATAATAGCCAGGACATGGAAGCAACCTAGATGCCCATCAGCAGATGAATGGATAAGGAAGCTGTGGTACATATACACCATGGAATATTACTCAGCCATTAAAAAGAATTCATTTGAACCAGTCCTAATGAGATGGATGAAGCTGGAGCCCATTATACAGAGTGAAGTAAGCCAGAAAGATAAAGAACATTACAGCATACTGACACATGTATATGGAATTTAGAAAGGTGATAACGATAACCCTATATGCAGAACAGAAAAAGAGACACAGAAATACAGAACAGACTTTTGAACTTTGTGGGAGAATGTGAGGGTGGGATATTTCAAAAGAACAGCATGTATACTATCTATGGTGAAACAGATCACCAGCCCAGGAGGGATGCACGAGACAAGTGCTCCGGCCTGGTGCACTGGGAAGACCCAGAGGAATCGGGTGGAGAGGGAGGTGGGAGGGGGGATCGGGATTGGGAATACATGTAAATCCATGGCTGATTCATATCAATGTATGACAAAACCCACTGGAAAAAAATAATAATAATAATAAAAAAAAAATTAAAAAAAAAATATATGAAGATTTTTAATGATGTTTCTTTTACTTTCAAATTATTCCATAAAAATACTTCCTGTCTTTGAGAGCTTATATGTTTTGAGGGGAAATAGCGTATTATATTTCATTTTTTATTCACTCTTTTAATGTATATTTATTGAGTACCTGTTTCAGAGTTTGTAAGCTCTTTTATCCATTATTTCCTTTATCTTAAAGACTCCTTAAGTACTTTCAGTGTGTCTCTGTGTAAGTATGGCTCTGGTTCTCTTTTGGAAGCTGACATTGTTCTGCCCAGATTTAATCGGTTTTGGAGCCCCTTTCCTATTGGCTAATGTGTATATCCCTAACAGCAAGAACTGACAGAGGGTGGAGCAGGGATGAGGAAAACTACTAGGACTCTTGCACTCAGATTCTTTTTTCTTCTAAGACCAGTAGTTTTAATAAATTGAGATTAGACAAAGAGTGTACTAAAAATGTTTTTAAGTATAAATTCACATTTTAAAGCTTGTCTAATTCAATTAATATCTGTCTCCTTATTAGTTGTATTTTGTTTTCATAGCCATTAAGAATTTCAGCGACAGTTTCAATTTCTTATGTTCTCTTTTTAATCTTACACTAAGGAATGTTATAGCCACAAGCCTTCCTTGAATTTTCTCTCCAAAGAGATGTTGATAACTGAGGATAAAAATTCAGTTTATGTACAACGCTTTCTATTGTAGAGGGTTAATATAGGAAATTTAAACTCGTTACAGTACCAGAGGATATATTTTGATTTGATATATGGTAGTCCTATGCAAAACTATATGAAGTATTTTTTCTCAGATAATTTATGCATGAAAGTTTCAACCATTTTTTGTTAGTCTACCTAAATATCATTGACATATCTAACTACTTTGTTAATCTGTCTGAATTCTAATGTATGCAGAAGAAAAATGAAAATCTCTTGTGATTCAAGAGAAAGTTGTTTTCCGTCTGCAGCTATAATCAGATGATACATATCCAAACCATCATCATAAGCCCTTGAAGAAAGCAGGGCCAAGGTGTACGTATTAGTACATGCTTATGAGTATTTACTAGAAGAAGATTGACCAATGGCGTGTTTTCCACACAGCCCTTTTTAGAAGTGCCATTCTTTCAAAACTAGTGTGACTTTCAGACGGAGATTAACAGTAGGAACAAATGGAAGCTTTTTTTGTTTGTTTGACATCTTTTATAGCTTGAATGAGTATACTTTTTTATACTCTGCAGAACTAAATAGGACTATTAGACTTATCATCAATTCAAAATATCCTTTAGAAATACGTCTCTGTAAGGCTCAAGTCCATTGCCTTTATAAAGGTTTACATTTTTTTCAACAGCTAATTAAGAGAAATATTTGGGTATTGAATTTGCCTTCATGTGAGTTTTATGAAATTATTTAATTAATGAAGAGTGATATATTTCTGAAGCAGAGAGAAAATATACAACAGAGGGTATATAGAACATATGTGCTAGAAAAGTTATAGATGTTGATAGTATCAAATAACATTCTATTTCTTTGTGTCAGGCATTAAAATTTGTCAGGAATAATTGGTTTTCCCTATAAATGTTCTCAATTTGCACAAGCGTAGAAGATATTCTATGATTTTTCCTAGTTGTTCTGATAACCATCGTTGATCCAGACATTGTTTCTTCATTTAAGTATTTTACTATGGTAATTTAAATCTAATTTTTAAAATTTGTCTGTCCTGTGAATAAGGACTTGTCTGTCTAGCACTACTCTTAAAATAACCAGCTATATAATCTTTGTTTTTTTCTGTTATATTATTATTATTGCAATAATTGCATCCTTCCTAGGTCACAGTGATAATCAACCCGCCCTCCAATGTTGAAACTGCAAGAGATGCGAGTTTAATCCCTGGGTTGGGAAGATCCTCTGGAGTAGGAAATGACAACCCACTCCAGTATTCTTGCCAGAAAAATTTTATGGACAGAGGAGCCTGGCAGGTTACAGTCCATGGGGTCGCAAGGAGTCGGATACGATTGAGCACACAATCACACATTATTATTATTTTATTTTCATGGGCCCTAAATTTGATAACATCAATTTATCCTGGCCATTCTCCCCTATTCATTTTCCCCTATGAATTCTGCTGTAAAATATTCTGTTTCTAACATCTGCAGAGATTCTAATAAGTGACCAGTCTATGTTATAGAAAAAGGGAGCATGCTGGCATTAAGTCAGGATGTAGAACTGAACTTGGCAATCTTCTTGTCATGTGAGTCTCTCTCTGAGTCTCCACATTTTAGAGATTTGTACTTCAGAGGGTTTCTGTGAGAACAAAGATAATAGTGTAACACCTAGCATGATGCCCGGTTTGTAGAATGTGTTCCATACATGTTAGCTTTCTGTTCTTCTGGTCCTTTTGTCAAGTTTCAAGAATAGAACACTAAAGTACTGTTTAAGTATTATTCTCACAAGAGCCATTCTTTATACACGACAGGAGTTCTGCACTATGTTCACTGTTTAAATTGAAGAAATAACTCTAAATGTATATTCTCATGATGATGCCGATGCTTTGACACTTCCTGCCAGCCTTCTAGGGCTTCTCTAGTGGCTCAGCAGTAAGGAACCTGCCTGCCAACTCAAGAGAGGTGGATTCGATCCCTGGGTTGGAAAGATCTGCTGGAGAAGGAAATGGCAACCCACTCCAGTGGTATAGCCTGGAAAATCCCATGGACAGAGGAGATCGGTGGACTATGGTCCATAGGGTCACAAAGAGTCAGACATGACTTAGCAACTAAAACAACAAGAAGTCACCCTGCTAATCATTAGTTTGTATAGATACAATACAGTGGAGGACGTCCACTAACTCTGCTACTGTGCGATCCCTTTTCTTCATCATCCACAGGCTCCATAAGGCGTTCAGTCAGTTGTCCTCGGTCCATCTCTTCTCAGTCACCATCTTGTGCAGACATCCGCCCCTTTTCTGCTCAACAAGTGATAACAGCATCCCGGCCGACTTCAGGGTCTCGGTCACATTCTTTAAACCGTGCCTCCTCCTACATGAGGCATCTGCCTCAAAGTAATGATGCCAGCTCCTCTGACTCTCTAATGGTAAGTCTTCTGTTTTGCTCCCCTGAGAGGAGCACTGTACTCAGGATTTAGGTGGCAGAGGGATTAGTGGGGAGGAGGATAGATTGAACATCAAATCCTTTCTTTTGTTCAACTCATGTCTCCTGGAATTTGGATTATTCCTCTTTCTTCACCTATAACCAAATATGGATTCTTAAAAGGCCAGCTTCACTTTATCACAAAACTTAAAGATGAACACTGAGAATATATTTATTTTCTGTTTGCTCATGGAGTAGGGTAAATTTGCATTGATTGTACAGTGTGTCTGAATTTGGGGAATTTTGTTTCATGGAAAATTTTCCTTAATGGGACTATTGATAAATAAGTTAAAAAATTAGCTATTGGTAAATTATCTTTAGAGCATTCTTCAGAATTTTTAGTAATGTTTTCTGTATATTAAATTTGCATACAGTATTTTTTTATATATATATATATATACATATATATAATATTTCTTTCTTTAGCATAAATCCTGGAGATTCAGTATTGAGGAAGTCAGTGAATTTTTTTGCAACCAAGTTTTCTAGTAAATGCTCAAATGTTGGGTTGACCAACAAGTTCAATCAGGTTTAAAACCCAAATGAACTTGTTGGCCAACTCAGTAGATACCTCCATGTACGTTCACATAGACCAATTTAATTTGTTTATTTAATGTGGATGTTGCTTCCAAAGGAAAGAGTCTGAAAAGTATAAGTGAATGAATTTCACTTGGTAACAAGTTTCTGTTTTTTTTTTTTTTTTTTTTTTTTTGCTAATTGAGAATTGCCTGAGATATATGTAGAAAATGAAACTTTTTTAAACACTCATATTTTTGTTTTGGTATTTAGAGCTACATAAAATGCAATTGTGTTGAAGCATGAAAGACACTCTTGGGAAATCATATCCATTTAATCCTAAGATTTTAATGCTAAGAACAAAGGCAAAAACATTATTTTTTTCCTTTTTCATCGTTATTTCAATTAAAAGCACATCATTTTTACCTAGAACTATCTTTTAGATTATGGTGACACAGTGAAATAAGACCCCCTCCAAATATCTGTATTCTTTCAAATTTAAGAGTGAGTCTTTGCGGAAACTGAGACCAAAAGAACAAGAAGATGATCTAACAAGTCAGACCTTATTTGTTCTCAAGGATATGAAGATCCGGTTTCCAGGAAAATCAGATGCAGAATCATTAATTCTGATAGAAGATGTGAGTATTTGATGTATATAAAATTCCAAGGAGCTCATACCTTTTTATTCTTCTTCTTAAAATATTAAAATTTGTTTCCTGATGTCATTATCTTCAATGACATCGTAAACTTGAATGACCTCCACAAGCTTTAGAAGAAGATACAGGGGTTATTTGAATTATTATGATTCATGAGCAATTAGATCATGTTTATAATCAGCAATGCAAAATATCTTTTAGTGTATAGTCCTATTTTAATGATGCTTCATCAAGTTGAAAATAATTAGTGTTAAATAGTTATTTGTTCTTAATGATTAAAGACACATCAAGTTAAGCTTGCTTCTATAAAGACTTTGAAAGATTTAATATGGAATGAGATAATAAGGAAAAGAGTGGGCCATGGGCATGAAGTAAATATTTGAATATGATACCTTGAATGGTATTAGTCGAATTTTGAAATGTTACCTTGTGTGTTTTCTTGCTACATATGCATTTGCGCCACCCAGTGGAACGTTCTAAAATGGCAGAGTCCTAAAATTCACATTAAAGTTTGTAACTTACTCCTGATTTAGAAAGAAGGTCCAAGATATTAAAATATTCGAGTGAAATAACATTTCTTCACTCAACGTTCTATTGATATTTCTTCATTGAAAACATCCTTTCAAATTGTCATTCTTAGATATCTAACTTCTCAGTAATAGAATGTTTTCTGGTTTCTGTTTTTGTTGTTGTTTTTCACCCGGAGAAAGCGCCATCTAGTGGCCAGTTGTAGGATAGCAACCACAGCCGTGCGGTTGGCTTTTTTTCACTTTATAGCAGCGGCGGCAGCAGCTCTTCAGAGAACTGAACTGCATGGAGGAGGAAAGGGCAGCCCACTGCAGTGTTCTTGCCTGGAGAACCCCAGGGACGGGGGAGCCTGGTGGGCTGCCGTCTATGGGGTCGCACAGAGTCGGACACGACGGAAGCGACTTAGCAGTTAGACCTATCTAAAGCACTGTCTAGAAACAAAACAAACCAAAAACAATAATAAAAAAAAGGCTTTTGTAGTTAAAAATCAATAATGGCATTTGTATTTTGTAATCATAACATAGTTATAACCCAAACCCCAAATATTATGCTTTGTGTTTGTTATATATACATTTTAAAAAGTGAAAATGGTATCTCGTTTACAAATGAGATGCTATTTGTTACATCAAGGGAGAAGGAAGAAAAATGAATTATTAGTTGTAAAACATTATGCCAGATATATTTCTATTGACATTGTTATCTTATTCAGTAGAGTAGAGCCTGTGTTTTCGCACTAGACATTTTATTTATATTTCTTAAGATGTAAGTTGTATACTACATTTTTCAGTCAGGTAGATGAAAAATTAGATAATCTGAGGGTAAAACTAAAGTTTGTGGATAACTGTGATTGTTCTGTAAAGAACATGTGTATAGGCTTATATAATTGATATAATATATTAGACATTAGATTAGTTACAGCATGTTTACTTATGCAGCAACTATTTTAATATGTTTGTTATAGTGTTTATAACTAGAATAAATATTCAGAAATTTTGCATATTTGCACCAAAAAATAAAAGGGAATAATAGAATCCTAATTATATATAGGCTATTTTCTAATGTGCTATTCAATATTTTGTTATTATGAATGATGTTGTAAACACAGTTCTTGGAATTAAAATGAAAAATCTATATTTTTGGATTCTTCCCAGTCCTTATATTCCTGGAGACGTTTGAGTTTCATTCATTAAAGGTTGTTTGCTTTTTACAGCAAGAAGAGAAAAACTTTAAATTTAGATAGCTTTTTTACCTTATGTTAAAAAAATCTTTGCACTCTTTTTTTTAATGAAAGTAGGCATCTTTTATTTCAAATAGTATAATAGTGTTTTCATTTCACAAATTAATTACATTAAATTTCTTAATATTTCTTCCCTCAAACAGATCATTGATAACTGGAAGTATCATAAAACAAAAGTGGCTTCATATTGGCTCATAAAATTGGACTCTGTAAAACAACGAAAAGTGAGTAATGGATACCCCAAAATAGGCTTTTGCTCTTTTGGATTATGTATTAAACTAGGACTGTTAAACCACATTCATAATCAAACTATACACATACTTATTTGTTTACTAGTTTCCTTTACAAACAGTTGTTATTCACTATGTTTCAGGTGCTGTTCTAGGTTCTGAGGATAAACAAGTGGATCAAAAAAAATTCCTATGGTCCCATGGAGCTTGTATTCTAGTTAAGGTGTTTGATAATAAATCAATATATAATAGAATGTATGTTGGTATTAAGAACTATGAAGAAAAATAAATCAGGATTAAAAATTGAGAGAAGATGACCTAAATGAAATGAGAAAAATACTATGCAGACATCTATCGCTACATTACATCAGACAGAGGGAAGAGCATATACAGAGGCCTAGGGTATAAGTTAGCCTGGTCTGCCCATGAGATGTAGGGGACATCATTTACTTCCTGACTGACAGGATAGTTGGTTTGTGCTGGTCAAGAGTGAGTGATGTGTTGGTGACAGGTGAATTTGAATAGATAAGCAGGGATCAGATCACAGCTTTACAGGTTGTGGAAATACTTCGGGTTTTATCCCAAGTGATGGAACACCACCAGAAATTTTTGAGCAGAGGAGTTACATAGTATGGTTTCTAATTTAGAGGGATCACGAGAGCTACTTGTGAAGAACAGAACTAGGGTAAGTGGAAAACGGCAGAACAGAGGTAGAGACCAGGTACTCTATGGTTTTTAGGGTAACTGAGCTGAGAACTGATGGTGGCTTAGCTAGGTTGATAACTGATTGAGTGTATGCTGCAGAAAGAACAGGGCTTCGTTTTCCCCATTGTTTTGTTTTGCTTTCGTTTTGAACATACTGAAGTTGATACATTGATTAAACATCTAATGCAGATGTTGAGTGTTTCATTCTATATATGAGTTCAGAGCTAAGGCTATATATGGAGATACAAAACTTAAGAGTCACTGTTAGAAAAGGCAGAGGAACCAGAGATCAAATTGCCAACATCCATTGGATCATTAAAAAAAACAAGAGAGTTCCGGAAAAACATCTATTTCTGCTTTATTGACTATGCCAAAGCCTTTGACTGTGTGGATCACAACAAACTGTGGAAAATTCTTCAAGAGATGGGAATACCAGACTACCTGACCTGCCTCCTGAGAAATCTGTATGCAGGTCAAGAAGCAACAGTTAGAACTGGACATGGAACAACAGACTGTTTCCAAATTGGGAAAAGAGTAACTCAAGGCTGTATATGTCACCATGATTAGTTAACTGATATGCAGAGTACATCATGCAAAATGCTGGGCTAGATGAAGCACAAGCTGGAATCAAGATTTCTGGGAGAAATATCAATAACCTCAGATATGCAGATGACACCACCCTTATGGCAGAAAGTGAAGAACTAAAGGGCCTCTTGATGAAAGTGAAAGAAGAGAAAGAAAAAGTTGGCTTAAAACTCAGCATTCAGAAAACTAAGATCATGGCATCTGATCCCATCACTTCATGCAAATAGATGGGGAAACAATGGAAACAGTGACAGACTTTATTTTGGGGGGCTCCAAAATCACTGCAGATGGTGACTGCAGCCATGAAATTAAAAGATGCTTGCTCCTTAGAAGAAAAGCTGTGACCAACCTAGACAGCATATTAAAAAGCAGAGACATTACTTTGCCAACAAAGGTCCATGTAATCGAAGCTATGGTTTTTCCAATAATCATGTATGGATGAGAGAGTTGGACTAAAAAGAAAGCCGAGTGCTGAAGAATTGATGCTTTTGCACTGTGTTGTTGGAGAAGACTCTTGAGAGTCCCTTGGACTGCAAGGAGATCCAACCAGTCCATCCTAAAGGAAATCAGTCCTGAATATTCATTGAAAGGACTGATGCTGAAGCTGCAACTCCAATACTTTGGCCACCTGATGCAAAGAACTGACTCATTGGAAAAGACCCTGATTCTGGAAAAGATTAAAGGCAGGAGGAGAAGGGGACGACAGAGGATGAGATGGTTGGATGGCATCACTGACTCAATGGACATGAACTTGAGTAAGCTCCAGGAGTTGGTAATGGACAGGGAAGCCTGGCGTGCTGCAGTCCATGGGGTCACAAAGAGTCAGACACAGCTGAGCAACTGAACTGAAGTGAACTGAAGATATTTAAGCCTTGGGACTAGATGAGATTACCTCAAGAGTAAGTGTGATTAGAAAAGAGGAGAGTTTTGAGGGCTGAGCCTAGGACCACTTCTATGTATAGAAATCAGAGAAATGGGATAAAGGGGTTAATTTAAGGGGACTGAGAAGGAGCAGCCAGTAAAGTCTGAAAAATCATGAGAACTGAGTTACCTTGACATCAGCTAATCACTTTAGGGATGGAGTGATCAACTGAGCTAGATGTTGCTGATGAGATTTATTACATGAGCACCATGACCTGACTGTTGCTTTTGATAACTTTGAGGATAGTGGTTACCAGCTGAGCTACCAGGGAAGGTTATAACAAATTCAGAGGAATGGTGCAGAGTAAAACTTGAGTGGAGGAGGTTCAAGAAATGGGAAAAAGTATGGCTAGTCCAGGCACTTTTTCAAGGAATTTTGCTGTAGAGGGAAAGGGGAAATGTAGTGGTAGCTGGAGTGGGATGTGGGTTAATGACAAGGTGTTTTTTGTTTGTTTTGTTTTTTAAAAAGATGCAGCTATTTACCATTGTTAGTTGCTGATGAGAAGGATCCAGAAGAGACAAATGGTACAGGAAAGAGTGATGATAGGAAATCCTTGAGTAAGTAATCTAGGAAGGTTTATCCTAACCAGGAGCATTTATTCTAATAGAAGGGAAGGTAGAGTCTGTGGCACTGTGGTAGAAAGATGTGAAAATTTTCTTCTGATGGGGAGGGGCTTTGGAAATTTGAGGAGATAGTACAGTATCTCACAGCGTAGGAGAAGGGAGTGGCCAACAGCCTGAGGGGCCCATAGATGGATTGCAACATTATTTTGGGGGAGCTGTACTATTTTAGTAGCTATAGTGAAGCTGTTGTATTCCTAAATAATGCAAACTATCACTTCCCCTTTCTGAAATGTATGGCTAATAAGGTGAAAGTTGACACTGATCATATGATGACTCTGAAATGAGGTACTTTCCTCTGAGTAAACTGAAACCATAATTAAGCATTAACTCATTCAACAAAGGACAACTTGGTGTCCTGTTATGTGCCAAGTGCTATCCAAGAGAGTGTAGCAAAGCTGGTAGCAGAGAGAGACTGAAAACGTTCTGTAAGGCCAGAATTCCTTTTCTCCGAGTCACTGACTGTATGTAGCCTTGATTCATTAAAATAGGAACCTTTTATTGGAATGTTGATCTTTTTGTAAGTACAATGTACTTTTTCTAACCTAGATGATAGATAAGTAAGTTGGTAATTAAAACAGATAGCCCAGAAGCAGATTAAAATATTCATAAGATATTACCACCTGATAAATATGACATTTCAAATCAATGGAGTAAAGATAAATTTTCCCATAAATGATACTAGAACAATTGATGATTTGTAAGAAAATTAAGTTGGAGCATTATCTCTCACCCTACGCAAAAATAAATTCCAGAAAATGCTGTTCTATTTTTTTATATGTGATATGATTGTACAGAGTGATCAAAAGATGTGTGTGTGTGATAGTAGTACTATTTATAAATTAGGTGAAACTATTTTGTGTTTTAAAGTTGTCATGCTCAATTGTGTTTATAAATTTCAAGTAGAAATATTTGACAAGCCAGTATAATAATAAGTTGCAAACTGTATTGAAAAAAATTTTAAAAGCTTTTACATGTTGATATTAAACTAAAGGGGTCTGAAAATTTGTCTCTTGGGTTGTAACATGCTAACCATTCATTGGAGTATCTGTTTGATACTTGTGCTGTTGCTTAAGAAACTGCATCCAAGAAAAATAAAAAGAAACCTAGAAATGTGGATCAACTTTGGAATGTAGAATTGTTGTTGTTTAGTCGCTAAGTCATATCTGACTCTTTGCGACCCCATGGATGGGAGCGCACCTGGCTCCTCTGTCCTCCACTATCTTCTGGAGTTTCCTCAAATCCATATCCATTGAGTTGGTGATGCTATCTAACCATCTCATCCTCTGGCACCCACTTCTTTTGCCTTCAATCTTTCCCAACATCAGGGTCTTTTCCAGTCAGTTTTGTGCATCAGGTGGCCAAAGTATTGGAGCTTCAGCTTCAGCATCAGTCCTTCCAATGAATATTCAGGGTTGATGTCCTTTAGGAATGACTGGTTTGATCTCCTTGCAGTCCAAGGGACTCTCAAGAGTCTTTTTCAGCACCACAATTTGAAAGCATCAATTTGTCGGCACTCAGCCTTTCTTTATGGTCCAACTCTTATGTCTCCACCTGATTACTGGAAAAACCATACCTTTGACTATATGGACCTTTGTCTGCAAAATCATGTCTCTACTTTTTAATATGCTGCCTAGATTTGTCATAGTTTTCTTTCCAAAGAGCAAGCATCTTTTAATTTCATGGCTGCAGTCACTGTCCACAGTGTTTTTCGAGCCCAGGTAGAATTAGGTATTATTAAAAGTTACCCACTTAGAGGGCCAAGAACTTAACTAATTTAACATCTAGATGTGGATTAATCAGAACTATCCTTCTTTAGACTATAATTGTACCAAGATTGTCAATAACTTTTGGGTGGCTGTATCAGTTCAATCCCCTGGAAAGCAAGACATATGACAGAGTTAGAAGTGAAAGAAATTTTTGAGAGAAGACACACAAGAAAGATAAAGGTGGAGAAAGTTTGAGCAGGCAGGAAGAACCTTCTGACTGCAGCATTGATCTGACACCAGTGAATGGAAAACAAGAGGATTGGGGAGGAAGAAGTTCAGACTAGAGAAGTCCTGAGTAACACCTGTGAGGCTGATGGGGAGCCCAGAACACAAGTTGCTTGTGAGAGCGATCACACTGGGCAGAAATAGCTTCCCTCTGGTATCCCAGTCATGCGCAATCCTTGGCCAAGAGCAGTCTGGGGAGCGCCTAAACTTGGCTTGAAGTTGTAAAATCATTGATCCTATATGGGGATGCTGTCAGCTAACTGCATTCTTAGAGATTAGTTGATTCAAATGGCATATCTCCAAGTCTACCACAATGGTTGTGTGTGATAAAATTTAGTGTGACAAACATTTATTGGTTGTCAATTTTGTACAAGAACTATACTGGACACTGTTGGGGATTTTGAGAGTTGTTCATTCATTCATTCATTTATTTGCTCATCAAAACATGCACTTAACGATATTGATTGAGAGACTACCATGTCCCAAGCAGAGTTCTAAATGTGAAACGCACAAGACTTATTTAAATCTCTTAATTTCATTTAGAAACCATTGTTGAAATATGTATCTTACTTTTTCCATTCTAGTATCAAAGCTTTTGCTAGTTGCTCATTAGAATGTTGTAAAACTTTCAGATTAGAATGCCACACACACACAAACTCTTCCACATGCCTTATTTAAAAACTTCCTTAATGGGTGTAAAATTTAAAGGTCAACGATGTGGGACTAAACTACTGAAAAGAATCCTCACTAGGTGAAAATTGAATCAGCTAATCTTACTTAATGTCATGTTATGGTAACTTCACACTAGCATAATTTAGCCTTCTCCCAAGAATGCACTTGTAAAGAATATACCTGAAGTATGAAAATATTGCAGTAATGGTGGGTGGTGAAGAATGCCAAATTTTCTGAAGAGCTTTTTCTCTGATATCAAGTAGTGCTAATAAGGTTGTATTATATTTACATTTATTTTAGGATTCTAAGAAATCCTTGTTTATCAAATGTGTCTTCTTTAAATAGCAGTTTATAAAATATCTGCAGTAGCTGCTTCTGCATGCATTTTGATGTTATTATTTTCTATCTCTTTTTCACTTGGGCTGACATGGATGCTGTACAGGGCCGTTCATTTTGCACCAGCAAAGATGCCTTTACCCTATAGCCTCGGCTGCTGCATGCATCATTAGTGCAGCATGTAGTGATTTTAATGTTATTTCTAAACCTCCCTCACCTCATGCCATTATTTTAATTTAGGACCAACTGTTCAGCCATATGGAGCAGTTTGTCATTCAACATCTGTATGTACTTGCAAAATATGAATTTGTCTGTGTGCTTTATGCTTTCAAACGTGCTATATTTCATATGGAAAAGACATATCTTTTCATTTTATTAATGCTTTCATTGACTGAATCTCCCATTTATTTTTTCCCTTGAAGAGCTTAATGTTGGATCATGATGCTTTTAAAAGTCACAGTGTCAGGAAATGGACACCCATATTCTATAAGTTAGCCTCACTTGAGTCCACAGATAAACACAAAGGGCACCTTGCTGGCCATTTGTTTTTGTGTTTCACAAATTATTCATCTTCCATCCATTTGCTTCTAACCCCAAAGCACCCAGAAAACCAAATAGCATTGCAAATAGTGCTGACACTAATCTACCTCATTCCAGTCTGATTTCTTGCCTGTTTTCTGCCTTTCTAAAATTATTCAGTTGGTATTTTGCTAGAGGTGCAGGCATTGTCTCCCCGTCTGTGTGGTCTTTCAAGCAAACTGGCCCCTGATGGATTCCATGGCCCTGCTGGAGGGCATGCCTGGGCAGCCTTGTATGTACACATTGACTCCACCCATCTTCCCAATATTACTTGCCTAGAGGTGAATCTGAATCTAAGCAGAGACAATTTGATTATCTTCTGATTTTGCTGTTGTCCCCTGGACAGATCAAATTAATCATGAAGCATTGCTGGATAGTGGTTAAGAACAAGGGTCCGGCTACATTGCTATCCATTACCTAATTGTGTGATCTTGGGTAAGTTACTTCTGTATGCCTGAATTTTCTCATCTATAAAATGAGATCCAAACATTTTCAAAACTAAAACATCTTTCAAAACTATTAGGCAGCAAAACCTAACCCACCTGAACTCTTTCAGTGACAATGACATGACAGGAAGTTTTTTTTGTCTGTCTCTTGCTTTGAGTATTCACATGTTTTCCTGTAGAAATACAATGTTTATGGTTGTGGAATCTAGCCTCAAGATTTTTGGAAAGAAATGAACAAGTCATATCTATCTCAATGTTTTTGAGTATTAAATGAATTGCTGTAAAAGTGATTAGAACAGTGCTTTGTCCATTGTAAGCCCTCAATAAGTGTTAGCTCTGATTTTTACCTTGTTGACATAGGTTTCAATGCCTTGCAAGGAGCATTTTCACTAAGACAGACACCTACTAAGTGCTAGACCTGTCTTGAGCCTTGGGACCTGGTAGGTATAATTCCTCTTTTTATGTAGCTAACAATCTCCATTAACGACACAGGAAATTAAAATAAAGTGAGATAATTATTAATAGTGGAAGAATTGGGCATTAAGGGATCATAAGGTATCTAGTGACAGGTAAAGGTCTCCCTTGAAGAAGTGATGTTTGAGGTAAAACATGGAAGTTCACCAGGTGAACACAGGCAATGGAGAGTCTATATGAAGACTTAGAGGAGAGATGAAGGGTTTTGGCTCTTGATCCCTTGGTTTTTATTCTCTAATGGTTTCCAAATTAGAGGTCTCTCTAAACCACTCTTTTCTCCAGGACCAGAGCTTGAAATTGAAAGGCAAAGGAAGCAAAAGAGAATGTATCTTTCCAGTAGGCACTCTGGCAAAGAAGGAACAAATTTGTGGGTTGCCCAGACCATGCTAGTCCCACAGTCAGGGAAATCACTCCTCAGGCAGTGATGTTTGCTGGCATGCAAGAGGCCTGAAGGTCTATCCATCTCCAAGTTGGAGGAAACATTAGGAGTGGAGCAGCTGCATTCCCCACCCCTAACTCTCTGACCACTTTCTGAAGTTGCTGCTTTTAGCCATATGTTTTGACTTCCTGGGTGGTTCAGTGGTGAAGAATCCACCTGCCAATGCAGGAGACGCGGGTTTGATCCCTGGGTCAGGAAGATCCCCTGGAGAAGGAAATGGCAACCCGTTCCAGTATTCTTGCCTGGGAAATCCCATGGACCGAGGAGCCTGGTGGGCTATAGTCCATGGGGTCACAAAAGAATTGAAGGCTTATTAACTAAAACAACAAACAGTAACAGCAAGGCTAGTATATTAGGCCATCATGCTTTAAAATTCCATCAAAAGTAAGAATAAAACCTATAAACAATAGTGGCCAAGAGAGTCTCCTCTAAGTGATGTACTAGTGCAATACTTGGCAGCGAGCAAGCAGGCTGTACATGCTCTTCACCCTCCTCTTTGGGTCTTATGCATCGTATGCATCTCACCGTGCACATGTTCAGAAAGAAATGAATCATCTCAAATGCTTTGTCATTTTGTCTGCATGGGTGCTTAGCCGCTTCAGTCGTGTCCAACTCTCTGTGCCTCCACAGACCATAGCCTGCCAGGCTCCTCTGTCCATGGAATTTTCCTGGCAAGAATACTGGAGTGGGTTACTTTTTCCTGCTCTATCGGATCTTCTCTACCCAGGGATAACACTTGCATTTCCTATCATTTCCTATGTCTCCTGCATTGCAGGCAGATTCTTTTACCACTGAGCTAGTGGGGAAGCCCTATGTTGCTTTAAAGTTGAATAATTAATAATAGAATACAAAATGAAGATAGTTAACATTTTTTAACACTTTACTTTCATTTATTATATAGAACTCATATTTATTCTTAAAACCAATTTATGGGTTATCTTTGCTACTTTTAAAAATTCTTCCTGCATTATGACTTTTGGGTCATTATTACTCACTAATACATAGAAAGGAGGAAGAAAAATTGAGAAGAGAATTGATTAAAATTCACCATTTACTGCTAGTGTTGATTCTTGCATCAATCAGTCTAAGTCCTGTTTTCCACATTAAAAATATAAGAGGTTAAACTATTAGCTCAACTGCAAAGAAAAAAAAGGTATGAATTAATGTCTGATGTGCATATTTTATCAGTATTATTGTGAATAATTCATATTAAAAATTTAAAATCCCTCTTCATAATTAAGGTTTCATTATCTGTAATAACAAGGTTTTCTGGGACAATTTTTTCCACAAGCTACTTTATTACAGATGGTAGTATCTTTCCTCATTCTCCTCCCCTTCAACCCACACACCCCTGATTCCTTTTTGGTTTACATACTGTTCCCACTTCACAGTGAAAGAAGCTGGAGCAGGAAGGGATGGCACCGTGGTGCTTACACAATTCATTTGGAGAAGCTGTAGTTGATATTCTTCTATAAATAAAATGTTATTTGGAGACATTTTTTCCTAAATTGATTTTTAAACACATGTTTATTCTAAATTTGCCTTCATCAGAGAGAACTAATATCACTTCTTTAAATATGGCTGTTTTAAAGAGAAACAAATTAAATTCTTTTATCTGCTTCCAGTTCTATTATATATTTGTGCCTACGGAGAAAACTCATATCTTCTATCAGCCTTTATGTTTGAAAGTTGTTCTTTTTTCATCTTTTACTGTCATATTTACAGTCAGTTCCTTATATTAGATGAATAAAATAGGAAATGAAAATCTACTTTGGTGACTTGAAATTGGGATACTATATTTGTGATATTTACTTCTTAAGAAAACATTTCATTGGAAATTCGTGATTTGCAAAAATATTAAATGTGTCGAACTAGACAAAGTAGCTTTCTGGGATTTATACATTTTTTAGAATATCTAGGACCTTAGTTGCCCAGAATTAGATTAATCCTAGCCATTGTTTTGTGATACTCTCTCATTACTGGTCCACATACTGGCCCGCTTTTATTAAATAGTGTTCTTAAGTTGCTGTACCATTTGTGAACCCAACACCCAAATCAAGGATTTTGGCAATAACCTGTTATCTTATCAAATGACTCCCTTCCTATCCCCCTGGTCCTTCATGTCTCAGGTAACCATTTTCTGGAATTCAGTATTCCTCAGTCCCTTGTTTTGTTTTTTTAATATGATCTTGTTATATCTATGTGTACTCCTCATAAGTATTTTTAAAATTTAACTATTTTACTTATATAAAAAGTTTCACTTTGCATGTTGACTGGTATGTATTTTTTAAAAACTTAACCATTAATAATTAAGATGCTCTGTATTGTGTGCCCTTTTATTTCATTCAACTGCTGTATAAAAGTCTAAGGGAATGAGCCTATGACTATTTATTTATTCACTTTCTCACTGATGTAGGGTTAGGTTTTCTTCAGGTGTCTACAATTGTGACCAGTTGTTTGAACATTCTTGTACATGCACTTGCCTTTAACCTATGAGAGATTTTCTCTCAGGAATAAACTTGCTGGGTCATAGGATATGCATTTTCAACTTTAGCAGTTAATGCCCAGCTAATATTTTCCAGTTTGTACTCCCGCCAGTTTTGTTTGAGATACTATAGATCCATATTTCTCCTATACTTGGTATTGTCAGACTGAATTTTTGTCAACTAAATGGATAGAAAATGATATCTAATTATAGTCTCAATTTTTATTCATTATGTTTATTGGGCATATTTTCTTCTTTTGTGAATTATGTATTTTTGTCCATTTTTTTTGTTAATTTGTTGGTGTGTATATTAACAATTGGTTAGGCATTCATTATACATTCCAGATACTATTATTTGGTTAGATGTATATGTTTTGAATGTATTTTCCCAGCCTGTAACTTGATCTTTTATTTCCTTTAAGGTATCTTTTGATGGCCAGATTTCTTAATTTTAGTATAATCAAAATCTATTAATATTTTATATTCTATACATTTTTGTTACTTAAGTAATCTTTTTCTAACCCATGAAAAAAGATATTCACTAATACTTTCCACTAAGATATTTAATGGCTTATTTTTTAAACTTTAAGCCTTAATCACTATAAAGTTGAGTTTTGTGGAATGAGTAATGATTTCACCTTCAGCTATTTTTTTCATGAATATTGCTATTTTAAAAAAATCTGTTTATTGATTTACTTTAAATTTAACTTAAATTTAATTTTTAAATTTAATGTCTTCTTATCCTAATCGTTAGACTTGCCACTTATGTCATATACCAAAGTTTCATAAATACTGGATCTATCTCTGGACTTTTCATTCTGTACTGTCTTTTAGTGAATGAGTGAGTTAGTATGTGTGTGTGTAGTCATATTTGAGTTAAATATATTCATCTTTGAATTTTAGACACATACTTACACACCTAGATTTTTAAATATTTTGGTTTTTGCACTAGGTTTTGGACATAGTGAAAACAAGTATCCGTGCAGTTCTTCCACGTATCTGGAAGGTACCTGATGTTGAGGAAGTAAATTTGTATAGAATTTTCAACCGAGTTTTTAATCGCTTACTCTGGAGTCATGGCCAAGGTCTGTGGAACTGTTTTTGTGATTCAGGGTGAGTTTTAAGTTATTTTCTATTACTGTCATTTTTTACATCTTTTACTATTTAATTCTAAAGATAACCCAATAAAATGGCTGAATTTCTTTACTCTCTTAAAATGTGGTTTTGTAACTGCATGTAAGTTTCAGTGCTTAACTATAATTTATAATATTTAAGCTGATGTAGATGAGATGATGGCTGTGAACACAATAGCACCTAACTAATTTGAATTCAGTGGAGTGAAAGTATTCTTAATGAAGAAACTCAATTACATCAGTATCCTTATGGTTCTTCTGCTGTTTCCTTTATGTAACCATCTTCCAAAATCATGGCTACACTCCTGCTCCTTTCCAGACTTTCAGTCCTGTCAAAGCTGTTGTGACTCACTGTCATTTTGTCTTCAAGGTATCTAAAGCCAAGCATTCCATCAGTTCAGTTCAGTTCAGTTCAGTCGCTCAGTTGTGTCCGACTCTTTGCGACTCCATGAATTGTAGCACGCCAGGCCTCCCTGTCCATCACCAACTCCCGGAGTTTACTCAAACTCATGCCCATCGAGTCGGTGATGCCATCCAGCCATCTCATCCTCTGTCATCCCCTTCTCCTCCTGCCCCCAATCCCTCCCAGCATCAGGGTCTTTTCCAGTGAGTCAACTCTTCACATGAGGTGGCCAAAGTACTGGAGTTTCAGCTTTAGCATCACTCCTTCCAATGAACACCAGGACTGATCTCCTTTAGGATGGACTGGTTGGATCTCCTTGCAGTCCAAGGAACTCTCAAGAGTCTTCTCCAACACCACAGTTCAAAAACATCAATTCTTCGGCACTCAGCTTTCTTCACAGTCCAACTCTCACATCCGTATATGACCATGGGAAAAACCATAGCCTTGACTAGACGGACCTTTGTTGGCAAAGTAATGTCTCTGCTTTTTAACATGCTATCTAAGTTGGTCATAACTTTCCTTCCAAGGAGTAAGCATCTTTTAATTTCATGGCTGCAATCACCATCTGCAGTGATTTTGGAGCCCCCCAAAAATAAAGTCTGACAGTGTTTCCACTGTCTCCCATCTATTTCCCATGAGGTGATGGGACCAGATGCCATGATCTTAGTTTTCTGAAAGTTGAGCTTCAAGCCAACTTTTCCACTCTCCTCTCTCACTTTCATCAAGAGGCTCTTTAGCTCCTCTTCACCTCTGCCGTAAGGGTGGTGTCCTCTGCACATGTGAGGTTACTCCACACCTCCCTTTTGTTCGGAACTGCCTTCCCTTCTGGACCCCCCAAACCCCGCTGTCACTCTCCCAGTCATACAGGCTTGGTGTCTCAGGTGCATCCATGTCCTTTTTCTCCTTCATTGTCTTTTCAGCCATGGGCTAAATCTTGTTAGTTTTTCTATCACATCCCCACTGTAGCTACTGTGGTTTATTTTTCATTTTTCTTAACAGTTCTCAATTATTTAATTCAAGATTGTTCTTCATTGTTCCTAACAATTATCTAGTATTTACTTGATAATTTAAATACTTTTGGAGATACAATGCTGAATTTGATACAGCCCCTGTCCTCAAGAGGCTTCCTGGGGTAGCTAAAATGGTAAAGAATCTGCCAGCAATGCGGGAGATCTGGGTTCGATCCCTGGGTCGGGAAGATCCCCTGGAGAAGGAAATGGCAACCTACTCCAGTATTCATGCCTGGAGAATCCCATGGACAGAGGAGCCTGATAGGCTACAGTCCATGGGGTCACAAAGAGTCGGACATGACTGAGCTACTAACGCTGCCCTCAAGAAACTTAAAAACGATAATAGCTAATACTATACCACTTATTATGTGCCAGGCATTGTTCTAAGCACTGTGCATGTACTAAGTGATTTAGCCCACATAACATCACTTTGAAGCAGGTTTTATGATTATCTTCATTTTAGAGATAAGGAAACTGAGGCAGAGGTAGGTACTAAGGACCTAGTGCAACTGAGATTTGAACTCAAGCAGCCTGGCCCCAGTCTTCATTCTGTTAATCAATAAACTCTGCTGTCTCTAATAGACAAAATAAGATACATGAAAAGTCATGATTATGAAAGAGACAGAAAGTATTGTAGGATTTCAGATATGATGAGCCTTTAAGGGAGAAAGGCTAAGTGAAATTTATAAATTCCTAGGCATTTTTGCCTCTAGTTTTTTGTTTCCCTTATCCATCCTAATGTCACAGTCATTTCCTAAAATCTGTAATGATTTCCTTCATTTATTGTTAATGTCTAGATTTCTTCTTTAAAGATACAAGACTCTCTAATATGCTAAATCTCTTATTATTTTTCCTGTCATCTTTCTCATTACTCTCCTACTTAAACTCTGCTCCCCCCAAACAAATTATTTTTCAAATATCTTAAAAATTTTCTTTTTTATTTCTTCCAATTATTAATGTCAATGAGTGTCTGATTGGACTGCCTTCTACAAACCCATTTATCCAATCCCCTCTCCATTGTTTGACTCCTATGTAAAGATCCAGACTATGTCTTTTTTGGGTAAAATCTTGACAGACTTTCTAGTCTGAAATGATCTGAATGTCCTCTGTTTAAATATTCACATCATCTAGTACTGAATCATTTATACCATTTGTAGATTTACTCTCACCACCATAATTTTCCTCAGCTATTATTCACCAGCAGGGAGAATCCATAAGGTGCTCTGGATTGTGATGAAATCTGAGAATAGTCTCAGTTATAAATTATTTCTACTGAGACTTAAGTAAAACATTTGAACTGCACTCCATGACCCTTAGTTGCTGACTATCACAGAATTTCTCTTAATCTTAAATCATAATTAGAGTTTTTTCTTTCTGTTTGTTGATCCACTGGTTGGAATGTTGAACATGAATTTCAGCTTCTCTTCATGAATGGAAGACAGTGAGATAGTCAGCTATTGAAATGGGTGCTAGTGACTCTATTTTGGTAATTTACTTTGACTCCATTCAGAATCCTTTCTTCTTGTACCTGGAACAGTACTCCACTCACATTTCTCTGGTGGTGTCTGTTACTACTGGTAATGATAATGAAAGTAAATAACATTTTTTGAAGGATTACTAAGTGTCTGATACTGTTTTATATGTTAAATATTTTTATAATTGCCACTACAATATTTTGAGTAAACTATTATTATTATTCTCATTGTATAGATGAAAAAATTGCAGCATAAAGTATATAACTTACCCACATTTTCATAGTGAGCCTGCATTTAAACTCAGGTTGTGTGAGTCAAGAGTCCAAGTTCTTAACTCTGTGCTTTATTCACTCTTCTCAAAGCAGCATTGCCAGTGGTTGCCAAGCTTACTAAGTTGCAAGCCCTGAAGCACTAGCCAAATCCTCAACCCATCAAACTGAGCAGATGGAGCAGGAGTAGCTCTGTATTCAATTTGACCTCCTCTCTCTAACCATTTCCTTAAAAACTTGGTGGTTTGTAGAGATGAGTTTTACACCAGATTTATTTTATACCTTTACAATTGACATTCCTTGGGTTCCTTAATTTGATGAACTCAGATAATGCTTTGTGTGTGTTTGGTTGGCGCTTTGAATCCAGGAGAGTTCTACTTTTTCTTTGAATCATGTCCAGTCAATGTATACTTCTTTAACCTTTGATCTAACAACCTAGTGGTCTAGGTAAAAAATCTACTCTTAGCTTAGTTCTAAAGGAATGATTTTAATAAAAGGTGCAGCTTTCACAGTTAGGTATAAAACTCTTGGAAAAAATATAATCCAAATAACTCTGAGCCACCTTGCTTCCTGCCACGGCCTGTCTCAACTCCCAATAATAAAACAAAATGAATAAGCTATTTGCTGTTCATATCCCAAAACATCAAATAATAATGTGGATGTTTGTCATTGGCTTTCTGACAATTGGCCCAGGGGTTTTGCTGAGGCACTGAATAGAAAACATGCTCATCCTTTTCTCTTGCTCTTTCAGGCTGCTGAAGCCCATGCCCAGGGACTCTTTTAATGACATGCAGCCTCCTGGGAGTGCTATTCAGAATGATGCTCCACGTTCTGAATGTGTCCTCTCCAAGGGAAAAACTCTTGCAATTTTCATAAATAAAATTATCCACCACGTTTTACTGAGATAGGGCAAGCCTGGGTGCTATGGGATTTAAACTTGGGCCATAGAGCTCACAACAGGTGTCCAAGGGAAGTAACATTGGATCTTAGAGTTGCAGGAGGAGGAAGAAGAGGAGGCAGGGGCCTATGGGAGAAGGAATGTATTATTTGGAAAAACCCTGTCTTCACTCAAAATCCTGGTATGTAAACCTCAGAGAAAAGAATTTAGTTTAGACCCTTTAGTGAAAGACATTTCTTATGGAAATTCATCATAGAAATGCTTTCTATTTTTATTTGTTTTATTTTTTAACAGTCTTGGGCGAAGAAATTATAGAAATACTAAGGCAAGGGTCTGCTTCTAGGCTGAATTATATGCCTATGTGAATATGTATGCATATCATTATGTGCTACTTATTAATAAAATGATGTGACTCTTACTGTTCTCTATCACTTTAGTTGGATGTTGTCTTGTTAGTACTTTTCAGCTCATTAATCTTTCTGAGCTGATTATCCAATTGGTGAAGTCCAGATTTTTTTTTTTTTTACTTTCTTCTTTCTGCTACTAACTTTCGGCCCTCAATCATTCATTAGGGCTCCTACCAGAGGAAAAAGAAATGAATGTTTTATTTTTTAGATAGCTGCTTTATTAAAGATTCTTCATGAGAAAGGTGGTGAAAATTGTTGGAATACTGGATAATATGTGGCTTTTCAAGTTTCTGGATTTCATTAGTGATTCCCCTTTGTTACCAGGAGGTTATTCAGTATTCTGTATCTTATTGTTATATTATTTAAAAATGTCATTTGAAGTTGTTACTTTTCATATTTCTCTGAGGATTCAGGAGTGCCGGAGAGAACTTTTTAACCATTTAATTTTTCTTTCTGAATTCATGGATTTTGGTCCTCCCATTTCCTTGGAATTTTGATTCAGAAAGCAGGCAGATAAGACCCTGGGTTCTTTGATAAAGGCATTAGTGTTATAAATTATTCTCCTTTCTTTCACTTACTTCAAGTTTTTTGTGTTAGTATTGAAATTGAGATACTGTGGTGTTCTAGAGGGATTTTACATTACTCATCTGTGCCAGGTGGCAGGTTAGGAGATTGGGGACACAGTTCTTAAACACTTGTTGAAGAATAGGTTTCTTTTCTACAGAGGGGGTACCATTAGCCTAGTACCAAGCAAAGCAAGTCCTGGTCATTTTCTTTTTTCTTTGTGAGTGATTCTGGCATTCTGGCACTTAAATATGGATTAACAGTGTAGAATGTAGCCTTTGGTCAGTGGTAGTGAACATACACAGCAAAATTAGGTAGAGAACCTTCTCATGTTTATTTTCAGTGTTTAAGAAACAATGACAGAATGAGAAGCCAAAGCTGCCCATATTATAACTCACATATTACTCAGAATGTTATGTCAAATTAAGGTGTTATATTGATAAAAGAAGCTGGTTTGTCTTTCTTCCATTTTGTTTGTTCTTTTCTTAACTTCAAGTCAGGAAAACAAAAATTACCATGATGTGAGTGATCTGATAGTGAATCTAATCAAATGGCTCCAAAGTATTAAAATAGAAATATATTCTTATTCAGAAGAGAGGGTGGTGATGGAGGTAGACATTTATGGAAATAACTAGAACCCCAGGGAAGAGAATGTAAAAGTGCTCAGTCAGGAGTCAGAACATTTTCTTGGTGTATTTACATTCATATGAAACTTTAATTTCTCTGAACCTAGGCATGTAAGACTTGCTAGACCAAGACATATTATAAACAAATTCCCTTATTAATTGGCATTCTCCAATATTTTTCTTGATCACATGAAATAAATTGGTGATAGATATGTGTTCAGTTCAGTTCAGTTCAGTTCAGTCGTTCAGTCATGTCTGACTCTTTGCGACCCCGTGAATCACAGCACACCAGGCCTCCCTGTCCATCACCAACTCCCGGAGTTTACTCAAACTCATGTCCATCAAGTCGGTGATGCCATCCAACCATCTTATCCTCTGTCGTCCCCTTCTCCTCCTGCCCCCAATCCTTCCCAGCATCATCAGGGTCTTTTCCAGTGAGTCAGCTCTTCTCATGAGGTGGCCAAAGTATTGGAGTTTCAGCTTCAGCATCAGTCCTTCCAATGAACACCCAGGACTGATCTCCTTTAGGATGGACTGGTTGGATCTCCTTGCAGTCCACGGGACTCCCAAGAGTCTTCTCCAACACCACAGTTCAAAAGCATCAATTCTTCGGCTCTCAGCTTTCTTCACAGTCCAATTCTCACCTCCATACATGACCACTGGAAAAACCGTAGCCTTGACTAGACAGCCCTTTGTTGGCAAAGTAATGTCTCTGCTTTTTAATATGCTATCTAGGTTGGTCATAACTTTCCTTCCAAGGAGTAAGCATCTTTTAATTTCATGACTGCAATCACCATCTGCAGTGATTTTGGAGCCCCCAAAAATAAAGTCATATATATACAAATATAGATATAGAAACATGTATGTCATATTAGTTTTTCTTACATTTAGTAATAAAATAAAATTTTAGAGTTAATTTAACTAAAATATTACTGTTTCTTGAACGAAAATAACCTTTAATCCCTTTTAAATAATAAAAACAGTATTATATAATTAGCCCTTGAACATCTCAGAACATAGAAGAAAGTTTATTTCTTTCAGTCTACTTATTTGGATCTTATTCCCTTTAAGAAAATATGTCATTCACTGATGACATGCTGTCTTTTTGGGACCATGTTTCTCCTGAAAAAATAAACAATAGACTTTCTACTAAAAAATACCTCTATGAGTTCCTACAGCATTTTAAACAAATTCCAAAGATATCAAATATCCACAGAAGATTGAAAATGAAGTCTTAGAATTTCCCATTGGGAAGTGCAGTTCTTCAGAAAAATATTTTTTTTAATATTTTTTTCTCTCTTAAAATCTAGTCTTTTCTTTCTCTGAGGATTAAGTAAATTGGTTTATGTAAAATGAGACTTGAACCATCACCAAGTCTCAAGAAAACTTTCCCCTTGAAGCTTGAAAGGAGTTTCTGTTACACTAAGGAAATCAGTCTCTCTTTCCCGATGCTGGTGGGGTAGTAACATATTTTCTCATTTGGGTCATAACAGTCAACTTAGGAATTGTGAATATATATGTGTACACACACACACACACACACACACACGCGCGCGCTCACTTAAGTTTACCAAGGCCTTGTGTACTACCGCCTGCTGTCCGCTAAGCTGAATGTGCTGAAGGACACTGCCTTTGGAAATGGCAGGGCAGCACTGTTGAGATTACATTACTTCTATAGTATAGAGCGTGTGCTCTAGGAATATCATGGACATAATTACATATGAACGTGTTTTGAAAGGGGTGGTCATAATCATGGGATTAATCTAAATTTTGTTGGTTCACAGAGATCACAAATTAAGTTACAGTGACTTTTTAATCTGTGGAATCATCATTAATATAAAAATAAATATAGCTTTCTAGAAAATCTGTATTTCTAGACTACCTAAGTTTTGAGAAATTAGCTGTTTACAATTCCTTCAATGTAAAGTAACTCAGTTTTTACGAGCTGTTGGGAAACCATCCTGTTAGCTACTGAGAGCTGACATCAGTTACATCTTTAAAGATAGGAATTCTGTGTTGTATTTTTTTAACATAAAGATTACCCTTCATTTTGCATATTTACTAGATAACTCTAACCATCTGTAGTCACTTCAAATGTGTGAGGCCATTTCTACTTTTTCTTTATTGGTTTGTTGCTAGGTAAGTGATATGGTTGGTTGCCATTTTTAACAGCCACATGGGGTCATGTCTGTTTGCATGCCAACAGATCCTCTTGGGAGAGTATTTTCAATAAAAGCCCGGAAGTGGTGACTCCTTTGCAGCTTCAATGTTGCCAGCGCCTGGTCGAGCTTTGTAAACAGTGCCTGCTAGTGGTTTACAAATATGCAAGTGACTCAAGAGGATCACTCTCAGGCATTGGTACTGATTGGGGTAATTCCAGGTACTTGTTTTACATTTCCTAGATCCTGTGTGTTTTATATAAAGTAATGCTGCAACGCACTTTGAAAGTGAAAGTCTCTTCTTGTCTAGATGGCTAGAGAAAAGCTGAAGACTAAAAATTTATACTTGCTACTATCTACAAGATTCTTTTAACTTGAACAATCGGTAAAGATTGTTTTTAAATCTTTAAAAGACTGAACAGGAACAGCAATCACAAACCTGAAGGTGACAAAGATAACCTACATGGAAATGATATTATTTAACTTAACATACTTTTCTTTCAAAAGCCAAGTAACAGCATGCAAAATGGTAACAAATTTAATTTTTTCCCTCAGCAGGGATATTTTGTCTTTTTCCTCTATCCTAATATAGTTGAGAAGATGCCTTCAGTTTCACTTTTAATGTTCAATATGCCTCTACTATTCCCTTTATCACCAAATAGATCTGTGGGAGGTGGATTTTGTTAAGACTCATTTCAAAATTGGACTTTTATAAATATTGTCCAGTTAAAATAGGTAGTTTTATAAAAATATGAAAATATTGTTTTTAAACTGCAAGATACACAGAGTAAACACAAAGTACATTTTAGCACTTCTCAAGACAATTGTAGTTCCCATTAGAATTAAAGACAAATGTCTTGGCTTAGATGGTAAAGAATCTGCCTGCAGTGCAGGAGACCCTGGTTTGATCCTTGGGTAGGGAAGATTCCCTGGAGAAGGGCATGGCAACCCACTCCAGCATTCTTACCTGGAGAATTCCATGGAGAGAGGAGCCTGGAGGGCTACAGTGCATGAGGTCTCAAAGAGTTGGACATGACTGAGAGACTAACACTTTCACTTTCATGTGACTTTTATTATGTGTAAGGTTTTGTAATATTATCAAGAGAGAAGAGTATAAACTGTGATTTTGAAAAACTAAGTGATAGTCAAAAGATCATAGGATCTGGTAACAACTGAATGGCTTCCCTGGTGGCTCAGTGGCAACCATACCACCTACCAATGCAGGAGTGCGCTAAGTCATTTCAGTTGTGTCCAACTCTTTGACACCCTTTGGACTGTAGCCCACCAGGCTCCTCTGTCTATGGGGATTCTCCAGGCAAGAATACTGGAGTAGGTTGCCGTGCCCTCTTCCAGAGGATCTTCCCAACCCAGGGATCGAACTTAAGTCTCTTTTGACTCCCGCATTGGCAGGCAGGTTCTTTATCACTAGTGCCACCTGGGAAGGGACCGTCAGCTCAATCCCTGGGTCGGAAAGATCTCTGGAGAAGGACATGGCAAGTACAAGTGCATTCTTTCTGCAGATAGGCTGATCCAACAAGAGAAAGGGGCTGAGCCAAGCCTGACTGATTCCTTCTTTTAAACCTGCAAATCAAATAATTTACTTCTGGTTAGAGGCCAGAAAATTTATACTGGTCAAAGTTTTACTTGGAAACACAGAGAGAAATGAACATGTCCTTCCAGGTGGCGCTAGTGATAAGGAATCCTCGTTATCAGAGAAATGCAAATCAAAACCACAATGAGGTACCATTACACGCCAGTCAGGATGGCTGCTATCCAAAAGTCTACAAGCAGTAAATGCTGGAGAGGGTGTGGAGAAAAGGGAACCCTCTTACACTGTTGGTGGGAATGCAAACTAGTACAGCCGCTATGGAAAACAGTGTGGAGATTCCTTAAAAAACTGGAAATAGAACTGCCATATGACCCAGCAATCCCACTTCTGAGCATTCACACTGAGGAAACCAGATCTGAAAGAAACACGTGCACCCCAATGTTCATCACAGCACTGTTTATAATAGCCAGCACATGGAAGCAACCTAGATGCCCATCAGCAGACGAATGGATAAGGAAGCTGTGGTACATATACACCATGGAATATTACTCAGCCATTAAAAAGAATTCATTTGAATTGGTTCTAATGAGATGGATGAAACTGGAGCCCATTATACAGAGTGAAGTAAGCCAGAAAGATAAAGACCAATACAGTATACTAACACATACATATGGGATTTAGAAAGATGGTAACGATAATCCTATATGCAAAACAGAAAAAGAGACACAGATGTACAGAACAGACTTTTGGACTCTGTGGGAGAAGGCGAGGGTGGGATGTTTTGAGAGAACAGCATTGAAACATGTATATTATCAAGGGTGAAACAGAACACCAGCCCAGGTTGGATGCATGAGACAAGTGCTTGGGGCTGGTGCACTGGGAAGACCCAGAGGGATGGGGTGGGGAGGGAGGCGGGAGCGGGGATTGGGATGGGGAATACATGTAAATCCATGGCTGATTCATGTCAGTGTATGGCAAAAACCACTACAATATTGTAAAGTAATTAGCCTCCAACTAATAAAAATAAATGGAAAAAAAAATAAAATAAACTATCTTAAAGCTGTTAAAAAAAAAAAGGAATCTGCCTGCCAATGCAGGAGACGCAAGAGATGCAGATTCAGTCTCTGGGTCAGGAAGATCCCCTGGAGGAGGGCGTGGAAACCTGCTCCAGTATTCTTGCTTAGAGAATTCCATGGATAGAAGAACCTGGTGGGCCCCAGTCCATAGGGTCGCCAAGAGTTGGACATGACTGAGTGACTGAGCACATCTAATATCAAGCTATTAAAGTCCAAGTTAATGTCACATTAATTTAAAAAAATGGGAAAAGTGGCTGCACATTCTTTCCGTTGTATATTAGGAACCTATAGCATTTTACTTTATATGTAGGAGTCAATTAATTTGATATTTATTAATAGATTAACGGAATTCCAGTAAACTCTTCAAAACTCTAAAGGATGATGCCATCAGGGTGTTGCATTCAATATATCAGCAAATCTGGAAGACCCAGCAGTGGCCACAGGACTGGACAAGGACAGTCCTCATCCCAGTTCCCGAGAAGGTACACTAAAGGATGCTCTAACCATCACACAGTTGTTCTCATCTCCCATGCTAGTGAGGTCACGCTTCAAATCTTGCATGCTAGGCTTCAGCATTACATGAACCAAGAACTTCCAGACATCCAAGCTGGGTGTAGAAAAGGCAAAGGAACCAGAGCTCAAATTGCCAACATTTGCTGGTTCATAGAGAAAGCTAGGAAATTCCAAAAAATCTACCTCTGTTTCATAGACTATACCAATATTAAAAAAAACTAAGATGATGGCATCCAGCCCCATTACTTCATGGCAAATACAGGGGGGAAAGGTAGAAGCAGTGATCAATTTCCTCTCCTTGGACTCTAAAATCATTGTGGATGGTGACTGCAGCCATAAAATCAGATGTTTGCTTCTTGGCAGGAAAGTTACAACAAACCTAGAAAGTGTGTTGAAAAGCAGAGACATTACGCTGCCAACAAATGTCCGTATAGTCAAGGTTATGGTCTTTCCAGTGGTCATGTACAGTTGTGAGAGCTGGACTGTAAAGAAGGCAGGGCGCTGAAGGATTGATGCCTTCATCTATGATTCTGGAGAAGATTCCTGAGGGTCCCGTAGACAGCAAGAAGATCAAACCAATCATCTTAAGGGAAATCAACCGTGAATACCTGTGGGAAGGACTGATGCTGACGTTGAAACTCCAGTGTTTTGGTCATCTGATGCGAACAGCTGACTCATTGGAAAAGTCCCTGATGCTGGGAAAGATTGAGGGCAGAAGGAACAGAGGGTGTCAGAGAATGAGATGGCTGGATGGTATCACCGATGCAAGGGACATGAACTTGAGCAAACTTTGGGAGATGGTGAGGGGCAGAGAGGCCTGATGTGCTGCAGTCCATGAGGTCACAAAGAGTCAGACGGGATTGGGCAACTGAATGACAATAACAACAATAGATTGATAAATTTTATTTATAAAGTATACCTAGTAAAATAATTTATATTTATAAGTAAGTATAAGTATGCCTAATATAAATAATGGATAGGGTATACCTAAATATTTCATGAGGAAATATATATTTGACTAAGTTATCTGTAAAATTAGAACAGAAAGCTCACATCAGTCAGGCTAATGGACCATCTTTATCTTGACCACATATCTGCAGGATATTAATATTTCTTAAGAATATATTAAGAAGAGATGGCAAGAATACATAGAAGAACTGTACAAAAAAGATCTTCATGACCCAGATAATCACAGTGGTGTGATTACTCACCTAGAGCCAGATATCTTGGAATGTGAAGTCAAGGGGGCCTTAGAAAGCATCACTATGAACAAAGCTAGGGGAGGTGATGGACTTCCAGTTGAGCTGTTTCAAATCTTGAAAGATGATGCTGTGAAAGTGCTACACTCAATATGTCAGCAAGTTTGGAAAACTCAGCAGCGGCCACAGGACTGGAAAAGGTCAGTTTTCATTCCAATCCCAAAGAAAGGCAATGCCAGAGAATGCTCAAACTACCACACAATTGTACTCATCTCGCACGCTAGTAAAGTAATGCTCAAAATTCTCCAAGCCAGGCCTCAGCAATATGTGGACCGTGAAATTCCAGATGTTCAAACTGGTTTTAGAAACGGCAGAGGAACTAGAGATCAAATTGCCAACATTTGCTGGATCATAGAAAAAGCAAGAGAGTTCCAGAAAAACATCTATTTCTGCTTTATTGCCTATGCCAAAGCCTTTGACTGTGTGGATCACAATAAACTGTGGAAAATGCTGAAAGAGATGGCAATACCAGACCACCTGACCTGCCTCTTGAGAAACCTGTATGTTGGTCAGGAAGCAACAGTTAGAACTGGGCATGGAACAACAGACTGGTTACAAAAGGGAAAAGGAGTATGTCAAGGCTGTATACTGTCACCCTGCTTATTTAACTTATATGCAGAGTACATCATGAGAAGCACTGGGCTGGAAGAAGGACAAGCTCGAATCAAGATTGCTGGGAGAAATATCAATAACCTCAGATATGCAGATGACACCACCTTTATGGCAGAAAGTGAAGAACTAAAAAGCCTCTGGATGAAAGTGAAAGAGGAGAGTAAAAAAGCTGGCTTAAAACTCAACATTCAAAAAACGAAGATCATGGCATCTGGTCCCATCACTTCATGGCAAATAGATGGGGAAACAGTGGAAAGGGTGTCAGACTTTATTTTTTGGGTCTCCAAAATCACTGCAGATGGTGATTGCAGCCATGAAGTTAAGAGACACTTAACTCCTTGGAAGGAAAGTTATGACCACCCTGGATAGCATATTTAAAAGCAGAGACATTACTTTGCCAACAAAGGTCCATCTAGTCAAGGCTATGGTTTTTCCAGTAGTCATGTACTGATGTGAGAGTTGAACTGTGAAGAAAGCTGAGCGCCGAAGAATTGATGCTTTTGAACTGTGGTGTTGGAGAAGACTCTTGGGAGTCCCTTGGACTGCAAGGAGATCAAACCAGTCCATCCTAAAGGAGATCAGTCCTGGGTGTTCATTGGAAGGACTGATGCTGAAGCTGAAACTCCAATACTTTGGCCACCTCATGCGAAGAGTGGACTCATTGGAAAAGACCCTGATGCTGGGAAGGATTGGAGGCAGGAGGAGAAGGGGATGACAGAGGATGAAATGGCTGGATGGCATCACCAACTCGATGGACATGAGTTTGGGTAAACTCTGGGAGTTGGTGATGGACAGGGAGGCCTGGCGTGCTGCGATTCATGGGGTTGCAAAGAGTCGGACACAACTGAGCGACTGAATTGAACTGAACTGAAGAATTTATTAAAGGTATATATGGCACCTGTTACATGGAAGAGAGTGGCCTTCAACCTTGCAGTCTCAGAAAGATAGCAATTTAATAGACATACCAAGACCTTCCCTGATGGTACAGTGGTTAAGGCCCCTTGCTTCCAGTGCAAGGGGCATGGGTTCCATCCCTAGCCAGGGAACTAAAATCCTGCATGCTGTGTGGTGTGACCAAAAAAAGAAAAAAAAAAAAAATAGCCATACCAACTGAGAAGCCGTTTCTCAGAGGGGGACTCATAACTAAACAAATCTAACTGATATTCACACCTGGATCATTAAATCTACCTGTCTCTATATCTGTATACTTGTCTATATCTATACACATATATCTAGGATACTAGAGTCTTTAGGACAAGCTCCGTATTTCACTATAGCTAGCCTTCTTTCAAAGGCTTTGGGATTGCCAAACAATTTTTAGTCTCAGCATCTCTGTATTTCTATCATTTATGTACTGAGCCTTCATGTAAGCTCATTTTTGTGGCTAAAGTCATTTTTTAAATCTCTGAGTTAGAGCTTCTGCCTTTATCAATAGAGAACCAGGTATTTGGACAAATCCTCCCTCTGATGTTTGTAGGAAAAACTGGACAAAGTACCAACAAAACATTTGCTTGAAAACATCAGAGAGTTAAAACCAGGTACTTGTTTTACTGAGTAGTGCTTTTGACAGACACATGGACCTAAGAGAATAAAGTAGAAGTTCAGGACCTGTCGAAGATTGGGGCTTTGATAAACAGCATAGATTCCTGCATGTAATAATATCCCAAATATTTTGCAAAGCAAAAGTTGACAGAATTACAGGGGGAAATATACAAATCTACAACCATTGAGGGAGATTTTAATATATATTTCTCCGAAGAATTAAAAACAAAGAAAATTTTAACAATATGATTAACAGATTTAACTGTCACATAATAGTGAAGTCAGCCACCTCAGAATACAATCCAGTAAGCATACCTGGATCTTTTATAAAAATCAACTAGTGGAATGATAAAACATATTTAAAAAATTGAAATCATGCAAAGTATTGTATATCATCACAGGCCTTTAAAAGTAACAAAATCCATCCTTTTTGGAAATATAAAAAATAAAATCATAATGGATTTAAATGTACTTTGGTAACAAAAATATTAGAAATAAAAACTTGCAGAATGTACATAAATCATTATCACAGGGAGGCTTATAGACTTAAAGAACCTATTAGGGAACGTAAGGCAAATTAGGGAGGGTAAGGCAAAAATTAAATGATCTATCATCTTGGATGATGACATAGTAACATTAAAGTAAACCCAAAGAATACAGAAAAAGGAAATATTAAAAACAAGAGCAGAAATTAACAACATAGTGAAGCAAACAGAATAAAGAAGATCAACATGGCAAAAGTGGGTTTTTAAAAAGACTAATAAAATTGATCACTGTTGGGACTGATCAAAAATATTTTAAAAAGTAATTAACATCAAGAATAGAAATTGAGACATAACTACAGATACTACACGTATTATTAATTTCATGCTGATAAATTTGGTAAGTTACATTAACAAATTCCTTGAAAAATACGTGTTACAAAGATGACACAAGACAATATAGAAGGCTACCAGTATCAAAGCCTACCATACCTGATGCTAAAACCTGACCAGGAGATATTATGGCAAAGGATAATGAAAGTTCAGTCTCACTCTTGAACAGAGATGCAAAAATCCTACATAAATATTGACAAAATGAACCCAGAAACCTTAAATAGGATAATGTATCATGACTTTTGTTTATTGAATCCATTTAAAGGTACAATAAAATTAAAATGTGATCAATGTAATTTTAGTAGAATAAAAAATCATTTAAAATACACGGACGAGTCACTTGATAGAATTCAATATACATTTTTGCTTTAAAAAATGCTTAATAGGTTAGAAATAAAAGGGAAATTCCTTACTCTAATAAAGAGTAACTACAAAACCCCTACAAGCATATACTTAATGGTGCAATGTTGAAGGCTTTTGAGAAGAGAAACGGGGCAAGATTACCTATTAACTACCACTTCTGTTTATCATTGTACTTGACCTGGCTTGCTCAAGGAAGCAGGTCAAGAAAATAAAAGGCATTTGATTAGAGAGAAAGAAGTAAAACTCCTTACTAATGGTTGTCCTTATATTCATAGCACTCATTATCTAAATAACTCTACAGATAAATTACTAAGTAAACCTACCAATTTTGATGAAATCAAAGTGGGAATAAAATCAATTTTTTTCTTTATCAGTAACAGATTTTAGATAAGATGTCACTTTTAATAGCATCAAAGAATAACCAATACTTCAGAATAAAAGTAACAAAAACATGTAAGACCCTTATGCAGAAATATGTAAAAGATGTAAAGTTATATCATTGATATTGAAATCAATATCAATATGTCATCTCTTCTCAAATAGTTCTTCATATCTATAAATTCAACATAATCCTCACATAAATCCTAACAATTTTTTTTTGCAGGGTGAAGAATTTGACTAACGTTTGTTCTAACATTTATAAAAAAAAAACAAAGGGCCAAGAATAGACAAGACATTCTTGAAATAGTAGAATTGATTTGCTACAGTGTGCTCAGAATTATAATAAAGCTATAATGTCTGAGTGAAAAAGTTGGCTTAAATAAAGCTCAACATTCAGAAAACTAAGATCATAGCATCCGGTCCTATCAATTCATGGCAAATAGATAGGGAAACAGTGGAAACAGTGTCAGACTTTATTTTTGGGGGCTCCAAAATCACTGCAGATGGTGATTGCAACCATGAAATTAAAAGACACTTACTCCTTGGAAGGAAAGTTATGACCAACCTAGACATCACATTAAAAAGCAGAGACATTACTTTGCCAACAAAGATCCATCTTCAAGGCTATGGTTTTTCCAGTAGTCATGTATGGATGTGAGAGTTTGGACTATAAAGAAAGCTGAGTACTGAAGAATTGATTCTTTTGAACTGTGGTGTTGGAGAAGACCCTTGAGAGTCCCTTGGACTGCAAGAAGATCCAACCAGTCCATCCTAAAGGAGATCAGTCCTGGGTGTTCATTGGAAGGACTGATGCTGAAGCTGAAACTCCAGTATTTTGGCCACCTGATGCGAAGAACTGACTCATTTGAAAAGACCCTGATGTTGGGAAAGATTGAAGGCAGGAGGAGAAGGGGAGGACAGAGGATGAGATGGTTAGATGGCACACCGACTCAATGGACAAGATCTTGGGTAAACTCCAGGAGTTCGTGATGGACAGGGAGGCCTGGTGTGCTGTGGTTCATGGGGTTGCAAAGTGTTAGACATGACTGAGTGACTGAACTGAACTGAACTGAAGACAATGCACTAGTACCAAAAGGACAGACAAATAGACCAATAGAATCATTCAGAAAGGCCATGGACATCCCTCATAGCTCATTTGGTAAAGAATCTTCCTGCAATGCAGGAGACTTGGGTTCAATTCTTGTGTTGGGAACATCCCCTGGAGAAGGAAATGGCAACCCACTCTAGTATTCTTGCATGGAGAATCCCATGGGCAGAGGCGCCTGGCAGGCTGCGGTCCATGAAGTTGCAAGAGTCGGACACTACTTAGTGACTAAACCACCACAGAAAGGCCATAAATAGACCCAGGTTTATATAGAGACTTGATTTATGACAAAACAGGGACACTTTAACAAATGGGTTAAAAGTTTGTTTAAACAAATGGTTCTGGGGCAATTGAGTTTCCAAACAATAATGAAAAAAGAAACTTGAATTTACCTACACCATATACAAAATCATTTCCATATTATTGAGTACATAGATGTGAAAGGCAAAACTAAAGATTTTGGAAGAAAATATAGATTTTTTCATGACCTTGAGGTATGCAGAATATCAGGCCAAAAAAATACAGATTATAAATGAAAAGATAAACTTTACTATATTAAAATTAAGAATATATGTTTATTAGCAGACTCCATTAAGGTGAAAAAGCAAGCCTCAGAATGAAAGTTGGTATTTGCAACCTGTTTAACCTACAAAAGACTGTTACACAAACTGTATAAGAACTCCTACAAATTTCTAAGAAGGAAATAGGACACTCCATGGAAAAATGGGGAAGATACTTGAAGAGGCATTTTTAAAGGCAGTAAGTATTTGAAGTGTTCAAGCTCATACTCAGGGAGACGTGAAACCCATCTTTCAGACCATGAGTTGATGAGAATGTAGAGTAATGGAAACTCACACTGCTGATGATAGTGAACATCATTACCTTTAAAAAAAGTTTGGATAACCCACTAACGCTTACTATTTTCTCAGTTATTTTATTCCCAATGATTCTAAGCAGAATGTATGCCCATGTGCATCAAGACCATATTAGAATTATCACAGTAGCATTTACTTATAATGGCTAAAAATTAGAAATACCCAAACTGTCTATTCACGGAAGAATGGACAGTTTTTGTAGTGTTCACTCAATGGAATATTTTACAGCATTTAAAGAACAGATCACCAGCCCAGGTGGGATGCATGAGACAAGTGCTCGGGCCTGGTGCACTGGGAAGACCCAGAGGAATCGGGTGGAGAGGGAGGTGGGGGGGGGATCGGGATGGAGAATACGTGTAAATCTATGGCTGATTCATATCAATGTATGACAAAACCCACTGAAATGTTGTGAAGTAATTAGCCTCCAACTAATAAAAAAAAAAAAAAGAACAAACTGCATGCATACACAGCAATATGGATGAATCTCAAACAGAAATTCAGCAAAAGAAGCCAGAGACAAAGGACTACAAACTTCATTTCATTTATATTTAAATAAAAACCAAGAAAAACTGAATTATAGTATTACAGAATATGTACTTAGGTGGCAAACAGGAAATAATTGCCACTGAAGTCTAGATAGTTCAGTCACTCAGCTGTGTCTGACTCTTTGTGCCCCCATGGACTGCAGCACGCCAGGCTTCCATGTCCATCACCAACTCCCAGAGCTTGCTCAAACTCATTTCTGTTGAGTCGGTGATGCATCCAATCGTCTCATCTTCTGTCATCCCCTTCTCCTCTTGCCTTAAGTCTTTCCCAGCATCAGGGTCTTTTCTAATAAGTCAGTTGTTCGCATCAGGTGGCCAAAGTATTGGACCTTCATCTTCAGCATCAGTCCTTCCAATGAATATTCAGGATCGATTTCCTTGAAGATTGACTGGTTTGATCTCCTTGCAGTCCAAGGGACTCTCAAGAGTCTTCTCCAACACCACAGTTCAAAAGCATCAATTCTTCGGCAGTCAGCTTTCTTTATGGTCCAACGCACATCCATACATAACTACTAGAAAAACCATAGCTATGACTAGATGGACCTTTGTTGACAAAGTAATGTCTCTGCTTTTTAATATGCTGTCTAGGTTGGTCATAGCTTTCCTTCCAAGGAGCAGTGAGTGAGTGAGTGAGTGAAAGTCACTCAGTCGTGTCCAACTCTTTGCCAGCCCATGGACTGTCCATGGAATTCTCTAAGCCAGAATACTGGAGTGGGTAGCCTTTCCCTTCTCTAGGGGATCTTCCCAACCCAGGGATCGAACCCAGGGGTCCCACATTGCAGGCAGATTCTTTACCAGCTGAGCCACAAGGGACGCCCAAGTACACTGGAGTAGGTAGCCTATCCCTTCCCTGAGCTATCAGGGAAGCTCTCCAAGGAGCAAGTGGCTTTTAATTTCATGGCTGCAATCACCATCTGCAGTGATTTTGGAGCCCCAGAAAATAAAGTTTGTCACTTTTTCCATTGTTTCCCCATCTAGTTGCCATGAAGTGATGGGACCAGATGCCATGATCTTCATTTTTTGAATGTTGAGTTTTAAGCCAACTTTTTCACTCTCCTCTTTCACTTTCATCAGGAGGCTCTTTAGTTCTTTGCTTTCTGCCATAACGATGGTGTCATCTGCATATCTGAGGTTATTCGTATTTCTCCCTACAATCTTGATTCTAGCTTATGCTTCATCCAGTTCAGCATTTTGCGTGATGTACACTTCATATAAGTTAAATAAGCAGGGTGACAGTATACAGCCCTGACGTACTCCTTTCCTAATTTGGAACCAGTCTGTTGTACCATGTCTGGTTCTAACTGTTGCTTCCTGACCTGCATACAGATCTTAGGAGGCAGGTATGGTGGTCTGGTGTTCCCATCTCTTGAAGAATTTTCCACAGTTTGTTGTGATCCACACAGTCAAAGGCTTTGGCATATTTAATAAAGCAGGATACTGGAATACTCTTGTTTTTTCTATGACCCAACAGATGTTGGCAATTTGACCTCTGGTTCCTCTGCCTTTTCTAAATCCAGCTTAAACATCTGGAAGTTCTTGGTTCACATATTGTTGAATCCTGGCTTGGAGAATTTTGAGCATTACTTTGCTAGCATGTGAGATGAGTACAACTGTGAGGTAGTTTGAACATTCTTAGACATTGCCTTTTTTGGGATTGGAATGAAAGCTGACCTTTTCTAGTCCTGTGACCACTGCTGAGTTTTCCAAATTTGCTGGCATATTGAGTGCAGCACTTTCACAGCATCATCTTTTAGGATTTGAAATAGTTCAGCTGGAATTCCATCACCTCCCCTAGCTTTGTTTGTAGTGATGCTTCCTAACATCCACTTGACTTCACAGTTCAGGATGTCTGGCTCTAGGTGAGTGATCACACCATCATGGCTATTCCGAAGTCTGGATAGTGGGTAAGTTTATGAAGCAGCAGTACCTGGTTCTGGGGTGCTAGGAATATTCAGTCATTTAACCTGGGTAGCATTTATATGAGTAATCACTTTATAATATTCATTTACTAGATGTTTATTTTATGTACTTTTTGATTGAAAAGTTTTAAAAATCAAGTTATACACATGATACTATTTTGATATTAGGTTAAGATAGCTTGGTGCATCTATCTTAAACAGGCGTGGTCTTGCTAAAGAGGCTGATGCTGAACAGTTGTTCAGTAGTGTTCAACTCGTTGCGACACCATGGACTGTAGCCCACTAGGCTCCTCCATCCATGGAATTTTCCAGATAAGAATACTGGAGTGTGTTGCCATTTCCTTCTCTCAGGAATCTTTCCAACCTGGGGATTGAACGTGTGTCCGTTGCATCTCCTGTCTTGGTAGGCGGACTCTTTACCACTTTGCTACCTGGGAAGCAAGGCTGATGTTAGTAACACAAAAATAATAATATTTCACCTACATGCACTATTCCATTTGGTCCATACTCTGTGAGACAGACATGGCAGAAACTATTAGATTCTTTTCACCAGTGAGAAAACTGAGTCCCAAAGAAGTGAAATGGCTCATCCAAATCCATGTTGCTAGCAAATGACAAGAGGTGGGATTTACAGTTAAAACCACAGTACAATGTTCTGGGTGTTATATTTAAAATACAGAATAATAAGTGTTGGTAAGTATATTGAGAATTTAGTACTGGTTCAGAATGTAAAATGGTATGAGTGCTGTAGAAAGCAGTGGCAGTTCCTTAAAAAGTTAAATATAGAATTACCATGAAAAGTGTGAAAGTATTAGTCGTTCAGGTGTGTCTTACTCTTTGTGACCCCACGGACTGTAGCCTGCCGGGATCCTCTGTCCATGGAATTCTCCATGCAAGAATACTGGAGTGGGTAGCCATTCCATATGACCCAGCATTTCCCCTCCTAGGTACATACCCCGAAGAACTGAAAACAAGGACTCACACCAATACTTGTACACCAGTGTTCATAGCAACATTCTTCCCAATAGTCAGATGGTGACAGCCACCCAAATGTCCATCAACAGAGGAATGGATGGATAAAATGTGACGTGTTTATGTGTATGTTACCACTCTTTGCTCTCTTTGCATGTGTGCTCATTTGTGTCTGACTCTTTGTGCTGTGCTGTGCTTAGGCACTCAGTCGTGTTTGACTCTTTGTGACCCCAAATACTGCAGCTAAGCTCACCTGTCCATGGAATTTTCCAGGCAAGAATGCTGGAGTAAATTGCCATTTCTTTCTCCAGAGTATCTTCCTGACCCAGGGATTGAACTTGCATCTCCTGCACTGGCAGACTGATTCTTTTTATCACTGAGCTACTCGCATGTATATTATTATGCCTATGTAAAATTGTAAATATAAATATAGTATTATATAAAATTTACAAATATAAAATATTATTCTGTGTTAAAAGGTTATGCTTAGTATAAAAATATACTATGTATAAAAATATAAAAGCATAAAAATATTATACTATGTAAAAAGGAATGAAATTCTGATATATGTTATAGCATGGATGCACCTTGAAAGCATGTTAAGTTAAATAAGCCAAAGATAAAAGGACAAACATGGTATGATTCCAATTATGTGCAGTATCTAGAACAAATTCATTGAGACAGAAAGCAGAATAGAGGTTACCAGGGGCTGGGAGGAGGAGAAAATGCGAATTTAGTGTTTAATGGGTACAGAGTTTCTGCTTGACATGATGAAAAGATCTGGAACCAGGTTATAGTTTTGGTTACACAGCCATTTTACACAGCCAGTATTACACAGTGTGAATATATTTACACTGAACACGAATACCTAAAAATCGTAAAATTCATGTCATATATTTATTTTACCACGATCAAAATAGTTAAAAAGAACACAGCCTAAATAAAGTGATAAAATTTATTTACCTTATGTTACCCAAACCAGGAAGCTGAGTTTACTCTGGTGGGGTGGGGGTGGGTCAGGGGTCCTGGATCTTTCTTCAGGAAAATCTCAGAGGTGTGTGTATTGTAAGTTTCAAGGCTAATTAACTTACCAGTCTTGATATGTTTCATGTTCTAGAGATTCTCCATGGTCAGCAATAAGTTGGTACTTGACAAACCAAACAATTCTATGTCAAATAGGAAGTAGAAAAATGCATATTTTACATTTATATGATGGGTATGTGAAGATATGTATCCCTAATCTCAGAATTGAGGAGTAAGGATATGTGTATGAAACAAAGAGGGTAGTTTGTGTTATTTCTTCTTGGAATGTGTTAGCTACGAGTTAGCTATATTTGTACTTCGAGAGTAAGCTACAATAGAAATAAAGCTGGAGACTTAACATATTTTTGTGCTTTAACAGACACTCCTTAGATGCTATCTATAAATCCACTTTCTAGAGATTCTTCTTGCTAAAAAAATCAAATTGTATTATTTAACTTCATCACAGAGAACATTTTAAAAATAATCTTTGATATTCAGCTAGTGTGGTCTCTCCCAAGAGATCTTAATGGAGATATTAAGGCAAATAATCCGTTGTGTTTCACTGTAATGCTTTAAAGTATCCCACAGCCCTTGCTTTAGGGAAGCAAAGTCTTTCTTCCAATGTGATTTTGTATGCTTTTTTACGTTCATACTGAATTTCTTTTCCTTTTTACGTCTTTAGTTTCATTTTAGCCTTTTCTGCTTCTATTAAAAAGTTTAGTTTTGTGGATAATATTTTTCTACTTTCTAAGTTTGTATACTTCATATTTCTGAAAAATAAATGTAATCATTGTATTTGTTAGTTTTAAAATTGGAATTCATACACAGAAATGGCAATATAGTATTTTTTGGGAGTGATAGTTCTGGAGTGAGACCAAATGGATCTGACTCCTGGCTCTAGTCACTTTTGTGATTGTGAGCAAGGCATTTAATGCCTGTACACTTTGGTGTATTCATCTATAAAATGGAGCTGATAATAATATATACCATAGAGAATCATTAAATAATATTTTTAAAGCAAGTATAATGGTGCTGGCACACACACACACAAATACTTTTAAAATACAAAAATAAAATAGTGTAAGTTCGCTGTAACCCTGGACTTTGTACTTTTATTTTTTCACCTTGTGTAAATGGAAATCTTTAGTTTAGAAGGCAATGTGAATGTTATTGTAATGCCAATGATAACTATTTCTTGGAGATTCTTTAAAAGAAAGTTGGTAAAAGTTACTGTTTACTATAATTAAAATCAATGTAACCAGGATGTAACCAGTTTTCAGTAGGAGAGAGAATAACTCTTAACTACTATGGAATAGTGGATTTTGAGCGAACATCTTAGTTTCCTTTGCAGCTTTACCCTAGATAGGAAGCGCAGCCTGTTTCTTGCAGAATATCAGATCAGTCATCATGATACACTAGCTCTTGACATAATAATTAATTCATATAAATTACCCAAGTGATATTAAGAAAATGATTTATATAATCTATGATGTGAGAAATCAATTGTTTCATTATTCATCACCCATTGTGCAATTTTGATTTAATTTAGTTTGTTGTATATTATTTTACTGTTCTGTTAACATAATGATTTGAGCAATTATTTATAGTTTGTGATATTAAGTAATAGATTTAGGGGATATTATCAGATAATTCACGATGAAATGATGTCTATGAATATTATGTGGAATTCTGCCATTTTAATCTGAGTGCTGTATGCAGTTTGATCATAATGAATTCGTATTCTTCTACAAAATTCATGTAACAACAGCATAAATGTAATTTTCCATTGACACAGAAGTTAGTAGTTGCCAATATTATTTAATAAAGAATTGGTAGCTAATAATATCTTTGGTCCTCAGTTTCTTCATTTGTCTTTGGAAGTATGATACTGTGGCTGGAAGATTCTACAGTCACATGAAGAAAATAAATGATTTGATTTCTACCTTTGTTTCTTTTTAAGACTAATTATAAATCTCCTTCTGTTGTTACTTCTGCTCTTAGAAATTTTTTATAGATATCTTTATCCTGACTTTCTAGCATGTCCTCATCATCATCCGGACTTAGGCTGTTAATAGTGATACTTGTGTTTGCTCATGTTGATTTCCTTAATCATTTCTCTCTCGACATATAGATTGGAATGGCCTAATGCCAATCAAAGGCTTTCCAGAGGAATAAGATTATACAGGCACACTTTCTTATTTGCAACTCCTAAATCTCAAAGCTCTGAAAACTCAAACTAATAGAAATAAAATAAAAGTAACCCATTTATTGGCACATCTGAATTGACACAAAGTTCTTTATATTTTTTTTCAGTTTATTGTGAATATTTCTGCATTTCATTACAGAAGTATTAATGATTTGTCAGTAGAATGCTGCCCTAAGACTCTGATGAAGATGTTGCATTATATATAGTATATACATCTTATTGGCCTAAAATCTGGAAAATTCATATATTCTGAAATACATTTGGGTGCAAACGTTGCATGCAACCTATAATCATGATTGTTTTTGGTATTGTGTAATCTAAGCACCCAGTAGTCTAGGAGTATAAAATTTGCAATCTAGTTATAAATTTTAATCTTTAACTTTTTATTTCAGATTAACTACAGTCATAATGCATCAATGATATATTATGAAATTAATATCAATGGTTTCAACATCCTTGAAATATTTATTTTAATGTGGTTAGCCAAATTCTCATGTTACATGTTTTTAAGAAATATTTGACTGGCTACACATATTATTTACAGAGATTATTAATGAATTCCAAATTAACATGAGTGATGTAAACAGTTTCCTAGCTTGTGAGTTCATGGCTCTTTATGGGCTATCTTGGGATACTAAGACCACATTTTGCATCTATATTCAGCTCTTTGAGTGAGGCTTTATGACCCTTTCCTGGCTCCCCTCCTCAAGAGAGGTACTTTTTTTTATGTGGATTGCATTGTTATAGTGTCATTTCTCATGTAAGATGTACAAGTTATTAACCACATAACACTTTAGTGGGAGATATTAATATTTATTTGTTTGTAAAAGTCTAATTTTTTAACTATTATTTTTAGGTATTTACTACCAGGAAGTACACAATTCTTCATGAGAACACCAACCTACAACTTGAAATACAGTTCACCTGGAATGGCTCGCTCCAATGTTTTGTTTACATCCCGATATGGCCATTTGTGAAACAGAAGGGAAGATCGCCATGGGTTATGCATAATAGCAATTCATATTTTTCCCAATTTAACATTGAAAAGACGGTGACCATTAACTACTGTTTTATGTATATATGACATATATGTGTGTGGAAATATGTACACACATGCACTCAAATAACACATATATTTATTATAATATATGAAAGAAGAATTAGCAGGAAACTGGATATAAGATTTAACCTTTCTGGAAATGTAATAAACCATGTTAAAATTGTTTACACAAATATGTGAATGTCTAGAATTTGCTAGGTTTATAATTAATACCTTCCTACTAGAAATGTTATTTTTGCTGCAGAGTATATAAAACAGAATTGATCTTGACGATCCCATTACAGTGTTAAATTATTTTCTAGGTAATACTTTTGACTTAAAAAGAATTAATAGTATATTACTTTATTAATTCTCTTATATATATCTAGTAGCCATTTAAAATGAAAACAAAAATTAGAAGCTTGGTGTTGCTTGATGATAGGACTAAGTATAAAATGGGTTTATCATTACTATAGCACACAGTAGCATGCTATTAATATAAAAATCCCACCCAGATTCTCCAATATTTTTATTCCTCAGTGTGGGAATCTAGCTACTTGTGAAAATGATAATGTAATTTTTCAGTAAGGCTCTAGTAAGATCACAATACTGTCTAAAATGAAAGACAATCCAATGGGTTAAAAATTAAACTTACTAGCTTATATTTTTACTTTTTATTGAGAGTCACATAAATGGAACAGAAAATGGTGGTAATAGCAAAATCTTTCCATATGGTTTTTGTATCTCTTACCACTCATACCACTTATGTTTTCTTTTTTGAAAGTATACCTCTGGTGGGTACATATGATCAAATACAATTTCTTCTCTTCTTCAGAAGGGGAAGAGCTGATATTTTAAACTTAATTCAATGTTACAGAATGAATGTGTCATATTATTTTATAAGACTCAATTTTGAGACCAGTGTACATTGCAAAGACTAATACGGAGTTTCATATTGCACCATAGAAAGTAATCTAAATTATTACAAAAAGAAGATTCTGACTACTAAATGTTATTAGTCATGGATGTGCTCTTGAGAATTTCAAAAAAATCAAAATAGAGTATGAAGTTTTCATCTTGTCCAAAGTTATTATGCATAATTTTCATAGCAGTTTACTTCCTTTTTTGCTTACAGTTTCAAAAACTATGAGTGAGCTTTCAGTTTTCTATACAAATATAAAAAATACCATGGGTATCTTTCGAGACTGCAACATTCACCTTTTAGAATTTTATTTTAATTTCTCCCAGTAGTTTTATTTTTCACAAATGGTAATTATTTGCAACATTCATGAATGTTTTACCTCCTTTTACTATCCTGAAAACTTTTTCCAGTAAATCGAGAAATGGTCCCAAAGCAGAAGGAGAACTGAGAGGGGCAAAGTGGCCTGCTTAATTCACAAGCTGGATAACTGACAACCCAAAGTTGTAAGTTAGATATATTTTGCTTTTAAAGCCATATTCTGAGGCTGTATTTGGATAAAATAGGTTCTTCCCTAAATTATTGCTAGTTACTGGATTCTTTATGACTACCAACCACTCATATTCCAATGGATACTCTTCCTTGCTAATTGCATCCCAAAGGAGAGTTATTGTCTTTGTGGGAAAAGAGGATAAGGATGTTAGGATGGAGAATTTCACAGTGTAGCTCTGAGTGTTTATGACACCATTTTGTGAATTCCTAAATATGTTTAGAATTTTGGAGAATAAATAATGCTGAAGTTGGGATATTAACAAAATTATTGTAAGAATGATCAGCAAGCAGGCCTTTTCATGGAGCAATTTTAGTCATTTTTTTGGTTCAGATTCATAATTTGTTCATGAATGAGACACAGTTTCAAAGGTCTGATGTATGATATCAATCCAGTTTCTTGGCCACTCACTTGTGTTAGCTTAAATCACAATGGTGACTTAATTTGCTAGAGTGAAAAGAATGTCTAACATGTCTCCCCCTAGGGGAAAAAACTTTTTTTAAAGAGTAAATATATGAAACTACCCAGTTAGTTATTAACAATCGAATTTGATTCCTCTAGCTACCCAAGTCTGACTTTTTTTGAGTGCTATAATTTTCTTGCCCACATTTGCATCTTTAGACTCATCTAGTTCTGATATGAGGAAGATGTAAATAAAAGCCATGTGCTCATTATTTATGTATACTGCCTGGTACCCTGTGGACTATGATTGTGTTCACGCTATTCCTTAATGAGAAACTAAGAAGACACAGTAATAAACTGTGAAAGTCTCTAGAGGCCATAGAAATGTTTTAGTAATATAAAATATTCCTTAGTTTTTATTATAAATTTTTTATTCATAGAGTTAAAATATATCAGTATAAGTGATAGTACGGGTCTGACTCTCTTCTAGGAGAGAACATACCTTTTTATCTGAAAAACTCCAGAAGCTATTCAGTCTTACCAGAGTTTTTAATAGGGAGTTTGGTTTACTTGTGATGAAAGCATATTTTCATTCTGTTATTAAAAGATATATCCCTGATATTCTGTGACTAATGCTTTCCAGAACTGCATATGATTGAAGTTATTCCAGAACTGCCCAAGAAGCAACCTTTTAATGTTAAATTATCATATATGAATATTGTATGAGATTGCAGATTAGTTTTCACTATAATAATCCAGCATTGTAATAGTATTTGCTTCATGTAGTCTGTTGAAGGAACTATTGTGATTCATATTATGATTATTAGCAACAATTTTTGTTTTATCTTGCATGTGTAAAAATTAAATTATAGTAAGATCGAATATGAAAATGGCAATAGGAATATTAGATGCAAAGATCTAAACACATTTTTTCATATCTCTGAATTAGGTCTAAATACACAAAATTCTCTTTAGTTCTCCCCCTGAAACTAACATGAACCAAACTCAAGCCAAAAACCCCAGTCTTCTCATCCAGTACTTACACGCAGCTAGCTGATAGTGGCTCGTAGACACCAAGAAAAAGATTTCATTCTAATTCTTTTTTCATTAGAAAGTATATGATTATAAACTTTAGTTATATAACTTTAAATTTCATGTTTTAATATAAATTAATCCAAATGCTTTCTTCTTTAGCATAACAAAGTCATTCCATTTAAAAATTCTCTTTAAATCTAAACTTCCACATTACTTGACATTTTCAAAAGTACCAAAAAATTGATAGTTGCATAAGCTCTATTATTTGTAGTTTTCTATAAAGCATTTGATTAATTCTTATATGTATATCCTTCAAAATATAATAGCAAATATGTTGAGAAGAGTGAGAATAAATACCTTCCTCTTCTGTTCTGTAATGCTGTTTTTAACATTTTGAGTCTTAGTTTACTTGGTCCTAAGGGTTAAACGATAAAAAGTGTAAGTACAGTTGTTGTGTTCTTGTGACCTGGTGATTTGTGAAAATTTCTTTCATCTTGAGATTGAGAAATTTAATAAAACTTTCCAGAACTGAATTAGTTATCTAAATATTTTGGACTAATGCTACTTACAAATAAATTTTGAAAGTGTATTAATCAAAATTTTATTCCTTACACTGTTTTTTTTCTTTCTTTTCTTCCTTTTTAAACTTCAAGTTCCATTTAAAGTTTTGACCTTTGCATGGAAAAGTCAAGAAAAGAGAAATCCTGCTTTTTAAAATATTGGTTTATAGTGGTATATTTTTGCCTCAGCAATAATAAAACTTAGATAAGATCTGTTATTGGATCAAGTTCAGTTTTTCTGCTGAGATTTTTGAGAACAAGGTTGACTTTTCAATGTCCAAAAAGCATTAATTATTTGGATCCATATGAACCAAGACACATGGCTGCAAATAACACTCTTGCGACCAAAAATGTTAAATTAAAATTAATTGCGCACTTTGAGATTGTTGCCTTTCTTGGTGTTTTTTTCTTTTTGCCTTATTATGAGTGGGTATATGGTACTGAAGGAAAACTATGCAGGTGAAACATTTTGTATTTACTGGACTGTATTAACTAAAAAGAGCTACACAAAGTTTTTATTTGATCCTCACCTGCCAATTTGAAAACTATTGGTAAAATCATTATTCAATAGGCTAATATTTTCTAAATTAGTCTTACCTACAAAAGTTATCAGATAATGCTGATATTTCTCTTTCAAAGACTAACAACAACAGTTTTAGTCCTGAGCTGGTTGGTTCATTTAATAACTAATATACATACTACAACTTTGAATATTAATAGATTGGCTGAAGATTTTAGGTTTGAAGATTAGTTTGAAAGCAGTACATTTGCCCCCGTGAATCATGATGCAGATTATCCCCATGTGTTTTACTGCGTGTATATGAATGCAAATGTTGTTACAGAAAATATGCTTGAAATGTCAACACAGTCTGCAATTAGTACTGCATCGTCATGCTTCAGCATGTGATACCTGTATGATGACATTATTTCAACTACTCAAATATGTTACTGTAATAAAAATGTTTAACATAAGAAAGCTACATATGTCATCAAATGCTTATTTCTGTTTCACACACACACACACACACACACACACACACACACACACACGATTTTAAGTAGTAGAAGAGACTGGTTCTCAATTAAGCTTTCAGGGGGATGAAACATATTTCCGCAGTAAATTTCTTCTGCTTCACTGACAATAGCACTGTGAGGATAACTTTGTGCACATGCGCTCAGTCATGTCTGATTCTTTGCAACCCCATGGGGTGTAGCCCACCAGGCTCCTCTGTCAATGGGATTATCCTGGCAGGAATACTGCAGTGGGTTGCCATTTCCTCCAGGGGATCTTCCCACCCAGGGATTGAACCTGTGTCTCCTATGGCTCCTGCATTGGAAGGCAGATTCTTTACTGCTGTGCCACCTGGGAAGCCAGGGATAACTTTACCTGCTATTAAAGTCAGGTCAAGTAAACAAAATTGGCATCAGTTCCTCTCTTAGTTAGCTGAAAGGAGATTGGCCTAAAATTTATAAATGGCATTTTTAGTATCATTGAATATGGCATAGCATCTTTCTAGCATCATTGATTATGACAATAGGATTACTAACCCAAATAGAAGTACGTCAGCATCTCAGCTATGATGTTATTTTTTTCAGTAATTTATAATTTTGTCATGATTAAAACACTGATCCTCAATAAGAAGCATATCCTAGTCTTATTACCACTATTACCATTGTCTATAACATGATTATATATAAAGAAATTGAAAAATCTATCATATGACAGGAACTTTAATGCATGTATACATTATTTTTTTAAGTTGACAACAAAGTGGCATAGACATTGACTTTTTAAATATATTTTAAAAAATTTGTTCTTTTACAAAGTAAAAAATATTCTGTAAAAAGCTTTAAACTTTGAATTTTTAATTTTTTTTTCAATGACAGATATACATGAGACCAATGTGGTTAGTTCAGTATCTCCGTATTTTATCAAATAATTTGAAAGATCAATATACATATAGTAAAATCTTTTAAAACTCTAAATAAGTCATCCTAAAATAATCTCTAAAAAAGTGCTGAAGTTCCATTGCTTTGGCCACCTAATGCAAAGAGCTGACTCATTGGAAAAGACAGAGATACTAGGAAAGGTTGAGGGCAAAAGGAGAAGAGGGTGGCAGAGGATGAGATAATTCGATAGCATCACTGACTCAATGGACATGAGTTTGAGCAAGCTCTGGGAGATGGGGATGGGCAGGGAAGCCTGGCGAGCTACAGTTCGTGGGGTCACAGAGTCAGACATGACTTAGCGACTGAAGAAAAACAACAACAAAATAATCTCAAGTGCTGGAAAAATTTGTGTAGTGCCTTAAAATTATCACTTAGCTCTATTGTAGAAAGTAAGGTGAATAATAGATCTTTAAATTTATTTATCAGAAAGTTCTCTCTCAATGACTATTCATATACACATAGAATATGGTGATGAAATATAGAATATGGTGACAAAAATGTCCATCACCAGGGTCTAGTAAATGTGGAAAACATTGGATGTATAATGTGTTTCTTTTTATTTCTAGAACCTCTCAAGAGCCTTTAGTGTTCTAAGATGCTTTAAGATTCCCCAGCAAGGGACTGGAACATAGTAGTTTTTAAACTAATTTCACTATGGGATCTTTTATTGAAAGGCACCTCCCAGGACAATTCTTCTATTGACTAACATTTGAAAAACAACTACCTAAATGAAGTCATTCACTAATAAAAGAATCAGGCTATTTATTTATTTACTAAATATATACTGCAATATAATTATGAACACTGACAAATCTAGTGCAAGAATTTACTTGCACCTGTCACTTGAAAATTTGGCCATTTCCCGAGGAATATTTGAACAATTATTTCAGCTGCAATGTCTTGACCCGAGAAAGATGGCCATACATAAATAGTCTTAATGGTAAACATGAGCTATATTAGATATTTGAAATGTAATCATGACATGAAAAGTAATATAAAATGCTTAATATGTGGTCAGAATGTGATTCAAGTCTTTATGAGAAACTGTTGATGATGTAGGGGCTTCCCTGATAGCTCAGACTTTTGAACTCTGTGGGAGAAGGTGAGGGTGGGATGTTTCGAAAGAACAGCATGTATATTATCTATGGTGAAACAGATCACCAGCCCAGGTGGGATGCATGAGACAAGTGCTCGGGCCTGGTGCACTGGGAAGACCCAGAGGAATCGGGTGGAGAGGGAGGTGGGAGGGGGGATCGGGATGGGGAATACGTGTAAATCTATTGCTGATTCATGTCAATGTATGACAAAACCCACTGAAAAAAAAAAAAAAAAAAGAATCCACCTACAATGCAGGAGACCCTGGTTCCATTCCTGGGTTGGGCAGATCTGCTGGAGAAGGGATAGGCTACCCACTTCTGTATTCTGGTAGAGCTAACATAAAAGTTTGTCTTCACTGAGATTCTAACAGTACCCATCTGCAGATGATAAGAGCTTTATATAACAGACAATATACTAATACCTAGAAGCCCTTGCTGGCCTTCTGAAAGAATCTTATATAAACAAAAAAGGTCAATTTGTGACTGATAAATTTCCTACAAAGCTAGAATTTATTAAAAATGTGTTACATTATTTGTGAGAAACAAAATTTATTGAGCCATTTTTTCCTAGTGTTTAGGTTTCCCTTAAGCAGTATGATAGACACTTCGAAAGACTTCAGAAGTTTTGTCTTTCAGTTGTTTGTCCTTTAGGAAATATTGCCAAATTAGCTTCCCTCTTTACAAATATAGAAAGAATACTGCTATTCAGTATACTTAGGGAGTTATACACTGAATGGTACTATAATGACCTAAACTGAACTATTTTATGTAGTTATCAAAAATACTGAAACTTTGGCTTGGAAAGTAGTGTCTAGACTATTGCACAGAAATGACGCTCACCATTTTTATAGTTTTACAGCAAGGCAGCCTGTAGTATTTTATGTAGTAATAGAAATATACAGTAAAAGTAAGCAAATTCCAGATTTTGTACTAAGAACAGGTGGAAATGAGCACAAACCACCTAAATTGGCGCTGTTGTGACAAAAGCTTTCAAGGATAATAACAAAACTATGTAAATTTAGCCAAGCTCTGTTCTATTATAGATGCTGCTGTTTTTAATGTTAGAATAACATAACTTTTAAAAGGTCAAGAAACACAAAATTTATTTTTTAAAACTGCAGTATGCTGTTATCAGTAAAAACATTAATATATTGTTATATTTAGAATATGTCTTATTTGAGGGAAAATATGTGACAATGAAGGTGAAAATATATAAACCTGAATGCAATCTAAGAAAATACGAGTTCACATAATACCTCATTTTCATTAAATGATGAAATGTAAATTCAGAAAATCACTTAGGCTAAAAATAGGTATATCATCAAAACCTAATATCATTTTAACTCAAATTGGTATTTGTTCAGCAAATGTTCTACATCGTAATGTGATGTACAAAGGAAAACTCAAATTTGTGGAAGAAAATGGAGGTTTTTTTTTTTTAAAGCAAATCTAGCTAATTCCATTATGTTTTTGACTCTTTCAAATGGAAACAATAGTCTTGTTGTTGTGAAACATTTACTACAAATAAAGAATAAGTAAATTCCTTAGAATTAGCTTGGTTTTTTATTTTAGCCTCAGGTTTCTCAGTCAAAGATTACTTATATTTGTTTTTTTAAATTTTTTTCCTGACTACTTTTAATTTGTTATATTTCATCTCCCTAGTTCCACTTATTCCCATGTGATTATTCTCACTCTAAAAATACTAAATAATCATTGCCTATTTTGCTTGTTTTAACTAAAACATCGTTCTTATCATAAATGTATAGAAAGAGCAAAGGCAGATTCCACTTCTGCACTATTATCTATACTTTGGATTGATATTTTTTCCCAGCATTTTGGTCCACATAATATCCATTTTCTCTGAGCAGCAAGTAAATGGTTTCACTTCTCTCAGTTCTGTGGGTACTCAGAATCTCCAGAGAATGTACATCCTGGTAAACCATGAGAAGCCCATTTCTAGAGCTGAAATTTCTAATATTGATCTTACTTCTCATACATACTAGAATTTTTCACACCAGTTTGCACATCTGACCTAGGTACTTCATAATTAAATAAGGGATTATAGATTTCTTAAAGAACTCCATGGCACCATAACATCTTTCCAAGTAATCCCAAGGTTTGGGAAAATAAAATGAAGCTCCTTATATAGGTTGGAGTCAGCTTTATCATCTCCCTTAGCTTTTTTCTCTCATCTATCGTCTTGTTTCCTTTTCTTATGTAAGAGAACATCCATTGCAACAAGAAACAGATGGTGTGAGTTCCAATTCTGATTCTGCTGTGTGGGACAGGGTCTTTGTTTTTTAAAAATAAATACTGATTCTATCTATGTGAGAGTTTTTTTGTGGGGAATATAGGAAGCATTAAACTATGTAATATTGTCATTTCCTCATTGTATAAAAATAATCTCACTGATGATCAGAAGACTCTTGTGATCTGAGTCTGTCGGGGTGTCATCAGGATGTCAGTATCTATAGGAATGGGATAAAGGAAACTTGTTACCAGGTGGTGATCATCTTCATCCATTCTGTAAAACCACCTATTATGTATCCACAAAATCCAGTCTCAAGATCACAAGTAAGTTAAAATTATTTACACAGGGATTTTAGACCAAGCAAAACCAAAATCCCTAGATATTGTTATTCTCAGTAAAGTAAGATGCTGGTTGAAAGAGTGGCCTCACATACCAGATGACAGTTTCTTCATAGTAGCATAGGGCTTTCCCTTATTGTGCTGGGAGGGAACTAATTGGCCTAGTCTATGCAAGGTTCTGAGCCTGGTGCTTGCCCCGCAATAAATGTTCTTTGTTGTTATTTTATTTCCATGTGATGCCTTTCTCCACCATCCCAGAGAAGCACAATTCTGTGGAGATATTTTAGGATTGCAAGCTCCCCAACTGATGATGGTACTCTGGGCCATGATCAAGGTCCTCTCATCACCTATTTCCAGCTTTGCAGTCTAGCTCACTGTGTAGCAGGTCAGTTTTGAACAAGGAAACATTGTGGCTGTTCAGTTCCCCCAAAGATCCTCTAATGAGATCTCTGGAAACATTGAATAGAAGGGAAAATTGAGTTTTCTATAAGGAACAGACTTAAGTATTTGTTTTTTTGGAAATAATAAGTATAAATATCACAGAATTACCATACACATGCCTTCTCTGAAACAGGTGTAGAGAAAAATCGTAATAAATAAAGGCTTTATATGGGCTGCTCTTGGAGAAGGAAATGGCAACCCACTCCAGTATTCTTGCCTGAAGAATCCCGTGGACTGAGGAGCCTGGCGGCTGCAGTCCACGGGGTCCCAGGAGTCGGACATGACTTGGTGACTACACCACCACCACCACGGGCTGCTCTTGGTCTTACTCAACAGAGCTTGGTGAATGCTGTTAGCACATACAGTACTAGGCCTACTACTGGCCAAGTGCCGCGAATGGAGCTCTGGGATATACAGGGCTCACATTCCAGGTAGGGAGATGCACGGGTCCCTGCTAGGTAGCACTAATGCAGACAGGTGGTACAAGGAAGATGCGAGGGTTTTGTGTGTGCGAGCATAGCAGAAACTACGTGTATCCTGGGTGGGAGAACTGGGAACAGTGTCACCGAGAGCAGTGGAGTTAGATCTTGACATATGAGCAGGATTTCAACAGCCAAAAAGAGGGATCCAGACACAGGGAGCATGAGAGGTGAGAGGGCCAGACTCGCAGAGCTGAGAAATTCAGTGTAGCTCAATTGGGGTATTGAGTGAATGAAGAGAGGGGGGTGTGTGTGTGTGTGTGTGTGTGTGTGTGTGTGTGTGTGTGTGTTAGTTGCTCAGTCACATCTGACCCTTTGTGACCCCGTTACTATGTAGCCTGCCAGGCTCCTCTGTCCATGGGATTCTCCAGGCAAGAATAACTGAGTGGGATGCCATTCCCTTCTCCAGGGGATCTTCTCAACCCAGGGATCAAACCCAGGTCTCCAGCATTGAAGGCAGGCTCTTTATTGCCTGAATCATCAGGAAGCCCAAAGAGAGGTAAGTTGAGGCCAAATCGCAAAATCCTTAGATGCTGCACTTAAGAGTTTGGATTTAAAAAAAATAAAAAGAGTTTGGATTTTATCCTTTACACAGCAGAGACAATGGGCATTAAAAAAAAAATCAAGTAGTAAGAAGATGGGGTCTGCGATTTGTGGAGTTGGCTATGCTGGCCTGGTGGATGGAGGAAGCCTGGGCTTGGAGGAAAGTAGTTGTGACTGTGATTGAAGTTAGGACCAGGGCCTCAGCTGAGGTGTGTGGATCCAGAGGCAAGAGAATTTCTGAGGGGAATCTTTCAGACTTTTGGACCTGTTTTATATGAGGCATGAAGGAGAGAAATCAAGGGATTATCTACATTTTCTTCATTGTTGTGAAAAATTTAGTGTAAAAAATGTATGTTTCATATACAGGCTGAAGCTGTTCCTTTCAAGCCTGCTTTCATTGGCTGTGACATGTAATTCCATTTTGACAAACAGCTATCAAGTATCAGCTGTATGTCAGGAGCTATGCTAGATACCAGAGAAACAAACGATTAATAAGACAGCATGCTCAATTTTCATGAGCTGCAATTCTAGTACAGGAAAAAGTCATCTAAGCAAATCATTATAATGAAATGTAATAAGGATAAATAACAGAAAGATATGTAAGGAACTCTATGAAAGGCCTTCTATTTTTGTTAGCATGGAAGATCTCTATAATGTAAGGGCTTAGCTCTGGTTCCCAGATGGAATTCCCTTAGAGGCATCCAGGTACAATAAGTAATTTGCTTAACAGAAAGCAGAATTGATGTTTAATATTTAGATTACAAATAGGAGTATATAGTAGGAAGAGGAGAATATAACAAAATTTTTCTTCAGAAAGGATTTTTGGATTTTCTATAGTTTCATTTTAGTTCAAATGATGAGCGGTATGTAATGCAGTTGCCAGGAGGCAGGACTCAGGAGTGAAACTGTCAGCATTTGAATTCCAGTTCTACCATCTCCTAATGGCCTGATTTTGAGTGAGTTCCTTAACACAGTGTTTCTCATTTTCCTTATCTGTAAAGTGGGGATGATAATGATAGTGTCGATAGGGTGTTTATGAAGATTGATGTGTGTATTTCTTAAGTCATCAAAGAGAGAGATAAAGTCTTATTTTCATTGCTTATGATAGACTACCTTCAATCATAGCTGTTTGGAGGTCAGGCTTTTATTTTATTAAGTAAATACCTTATTGATTTGATGCAGTTTCAAAAGTTATTTTTATTATATGGTTCCAAAATAAATTCTGATTATATGTTGTATTTAAAGCTGATTCTCATATATCTTCAACCTAACGACTTGCAACAGTGAAAATTGCATTCCCATTGATTGTTCTTTGCAGTGTGATAATTCTTTCTTTCTGTGTTACTGATATGATGATCTTCCTGTTCTTCTGTCAATAATATTAGCAGCAATCTTACATCACTAGATATTCTATTCTGAAGTTTAAATGATAGAGAGACAACTCTTGCTGCTTTAATGGTTATATCTTCTCTAGAATCTTTTCATCTAAAGTATGCTTTTGTTATTGGTTTTCATTATGAGGAAATACATGGAAAGATTAATTTAAAAGACAGTGTTTCTGCCCTCAGTCTCTGGTACTATGTATCAATTCCATAGCTCTGCTGTCATTCTTCATGACATTGTTAGAGCTACTTAACTGAACTATTGCTCAATTAGTCTCTTCATTATTTATAGTAATCATTAATTAATTAATATTATATTCCTTTCAATAAAATAGTCACCGTGAGGTATAACATCTTCAAACAGGTGCTGGGGGCAGAGACAGAACTGGAATTATGATCATCAATCAAACCTCCATTTCATAATCCTCCCTACACAGTGAGCTGTACCTAATGCAGGCACAGGCTACCAGGCCAGGCACTGTGAGCCTCGCATTGCCTTTGACAGCTGTGATCTACTGATATTTCAGAAGTTAAGTTTTCTTATCTCATGGATAGGCTTCTCTGTGGCTCAGTGGTAAAGAATCTGCCTGCCATTGCAGGGGTCTCAGGTTCGATCCCTGGGTTGGGAAGATCCCCTAGAGAAGGAAATGGCAACCCACTCCAGTATTTTTACCTGGGAAATCCCATGGATAGAAGAGCCTGGCAGGCTACTGTCCATGGGGTCACAGAGAGTCCAGCACAACTTAGACACTAAACAATAAAGCAACAACTTTATAGACTGAAGGTCCTGCTCTATGGTTTTAAACATCGTAACAATTCTTGAGGTTATTTCTCTAAACTTATGGGTATGTCTTCTAAAGGAAAGGGCAGCTCTCAAAAGTTCCTGAGTCTTGCCTTCCAAAGACGAGGAACCAAATCAGCGTGAGGGGCTTGGCTGATGGAAAACCATTTTCAAGTCTTTGTCAAACCAACTTTTGCCTGTATCTTTGATGTCTTCATTTATAAGATTGAACATCTACTTTATTCCATTTCATATTTAAAATACAAAAGCACATAAAATGTTTTTTCACTTCGGTTGAGTGTGGTATTTTGGTGTTAAATTTCCCAAATGTTACTGAGCTCTATTTGACTAATGCAGGTTAAAGTATGACTAGAGTGCCTCTCTGAAAAGACTCTTGATTTGGAAGAGTGGAAATGTGGAAATGGTAATTATGAAGTTTCTATTCTGATAATAAAATGCTATATGTTGCTTGAGTTATAAGTGAATTAAAGAGAAGAAAAGATGCTTGGTTATTCCAAGATTCTATAATTTAATTTAGCATTATTTTCACTTTTACAGTGTCTAGTAAGTAGACTTACCCTGGCAGGTTCCTTATTCAGTATTTATACTCATTGCAATTAGGAAAATTTTTGTTTTGTGTCAATTTGTTAATTACGTATCAGCTGTCATTGACCAATGGAAAAGATCGTTTTGGCATGTTCTTCAGCAATTCTAGTGATATGCTGGTAAATACACACATAGAAAAACGGAATCCTCATTTGTAGTGTTTGCCAGTTTCTGTAGTGGAAATACTTCCACGTGACAGATTTCTAATATCAAAATTATGTCAGTGAACATGAAATTGCGACATTGCATTCACGGTTAACTTTTGCAAGTTGGTAATAGTTGGCTCTGGAGCTTCCTTGGTGACTCAGTGGTAAAGAATCCACCTGAAATGCAGGAGACAAGGGTTTGGTCCTTGGGTTGGAAAGATACCTTGGAGAAGGAAATGGCAACTCACTCCAGTATTCTTGCCGGGGGAAATCCCATGGACAGAAGAGCCAGGCAGGCTAATATCCACGGGGTCACAAAAGTGTCAGACACAACTTAGCAACTGAACAACAGCAATAGTTGGCTCCAGCAGACTGCTGGCTCTGATTTTAAAACTGGCAATCACAGTTTTTGTTTGTTTGTTTGTTTTTATACCGATCAATTGGACTTCTTGCTACTACTTGTGCTCATACAATAAGTTTTCTTTTCAAATGGGTCATAATTTGTTTCTGCAAATATGTAAATGACAGAGTACTTAGGAGCTAGCAAATACTTTCACCTGTCAGTAAATCAGATTTTCAAAGTAAAGTTTCTTAAGTCATTATTCTATTCATTTTCTTTGGTACCCTGTTTATTACAAAGTGAAATTTCCTGGGAGTCCATAAATGAACATGTTTGTGTGCTCCAACTAACTTTTAATTCATGTCAATTTAGAAACTCAGAATTATTTAAAGTAGTCCTAGCTTTTCTAAGGTTAGCAATTAGCACTTCAATTTGTGCAAATGGTACTGAAAGTGCTGTTTCAAAACAAACTGTTTCTCTTAACAAGAAAACCTTTTTAAAAAGTTTTTAAAAAATCAGTGGCAATCAATTTGAACAGTACCACTTTTTCACCAAGAGAGAGCAACATAAGCACATTTTACAAAAATACATTAAGTGGCCATTTTACATTGTAAGTGGTAGAATCGTGTCTGTGCTTTACTTAGGAATCTATTACTTTATCTGCCTCTAAACATGATGGATGAGGTCCAGTGATTAGTTAGGGTTATGGCAGTTGATGAGTTTTATAGAGATCATATTTAGCCTTCAGATATTTTCTATGTACAATATGTTTCTTCATTATGATTTCATTTATCACCCATGTTTGAGTTTCTGAATATTGACATTGTTTGTCCTGTCAGAAATAATTTTCAACAGGATGTATTTGCTCCATCTGATTTAATGACACTAAGTAAAAGTGTAAGAGTTTTACATGTGTGAATGGTGGATTTTTAATGTTTATATTGTTTGAAAATAATTAAGATGAAAGATATCTGACTTTAAGAGAACTGGTATATCTGGAAATTTTCCTCAGGGAGATTTTAGTACTATTAAATGGAATGGCAACTCTGACTACAAACAACTGACACTTGACCTAAAAGTGGAACTTTCAAAGAATTAATTGTGATTAACTTTAATTGGAAATTTTGCTGGATTTTGTGGCTTAAAGTCTTGCCTTAAATACTTTAGGGACACTATTTCCTCTTAAGGTTTTCATACTTGAGTAAGACAGTGTCTTTAGGTTGCAGCAACTAAATATTAAACTTATATTGCTTCCATATAACAGCAGGAGGACCTGCAAAACCTATCAGTTAAAATTCGATAAGGCCAAATCTTAAAAATGTCAGTGACAAATGATTTATTATACTTATTAAATTCATGTTTTATGGATCTTTAGATACTTGTCAACCTCTGGGGGGCATTTACCAGGGTGAGGGCAGAAGCAGGAAAAAAAAAAAGGTCATGGCTACAAATAGATGCATCAGTTCTATGCTTTTAGGAAAGTTATTTTCATGTGATTTTAAATTTAGGAAAATCCAGAAACAAAAATACACCCAAAGCACTTATTTATATAAGACTTACTTTTAGAAGCCTTTGTAGCAAGAAGCTTGAGGATTTTATGAATTCTGTGTAAATATTTGCATGCTTTCTGTAGCTTGCTGTTGGGACTGTTGACAGGCATGTGTTAGGAATGTTAATGCCACAAGGAGGCATTGCCCTGTGTCACTGTGCCCTTGAGGTCTGGTACTGCTCGTGTCCTTTCGTACTTAATTTTGGAAAAACAGTAATTATATTTAACATTCTGGGACTAACTCTATACTACACATAGTTACCTCAGATTATAACAAATTTCATGGATTCAGTGAGTCACTTACTTTTTAAAACGTATACATAAAAACATCCCAAGATCATGTATATATGTACATACACATACACACATGCTTATAACTGCAAAATCCCTATTTTAAAGTTGTAGCTTAGGAATTATTCTGCACGTTTAAAAATATTTTACTTCGGAATTCTTTATATAGAAAATTCCCGCAAAGAATTTAAAATACATATTAAAAGAATAAAATTTTGACTTGCAGACCCATCAATCAGTCAATCAATCAAAAAGCTATTAATAGAACACACACGATGTTCCAGGCAGTCTGATAAGTACTGGAGATTCAAGGTAAAATATCTCTGCCAGTGGAAGGATAGCCCAAAAAAGTCAAAGTCCTTGAAAAGTACAAGGTGTGTTTAAGGAACAGAGAAAGGCTGTGACAAGAGGCAGGGATTGGCTGGTGACAAGTCAGGGAGGGCAGTGCAGACAAGAATGGAGAAAAAGGAACTAGTCACATGGGCTATATAGGCCATGGTGTGGAGGCTGGATGTTTATTATTAAGTTCCGTGAAAAGCCACTGGATGCTTTTAGGCAGAAAAGTGAGGTGCTAGTATACCTTTGAAGAAAGATCATTCTTACTGCTTTGTAGATGACATTGTAGGATGGAAAGAGTGAACATAGGAAGGACATTTCGGAGGCTGCTAATGTTAGTAGCTTTCATTCTCTTTTCATTGAAAGAGAAGATGAAGATGAAGAATATAGGAGAAATGTAAAATATTTGGGAGGTAGAGCAGTAAGACTTGCTCGTGTTGGGAGTCAGTAAAGGGAAAGAATCAAGGATGGTTTTAGATTTTTTTGACTCGAACACCTGAGTGTATGGTTTATCGACATTTACTGACATGGAGAGGAAAGGTTTGTGGGGGCTTGGGAATACAGAATTTATTTTTAACATGTGAGATTTGATATTCAAGTGGAATTATTAGGAAGATTGTTGTATATAAAAATAGCTACTACTTTCCTATCCATTTTCAAATGAGAGAACTGAGGCACAGAAAGGTTAAGCAGCTAATCCAAGATAAGCCAGCTTAGTTTAGTCGGTGGATCTAGGATTACCATCCAGGAAGTCTGGCTCAGAGTCTACTCTGTGAGCCGCTTCTCTGTCATATTGGTGGTCAAAGTTGGAGATATTTAAAACCATGGCGTTGGAATAAATTCACTTTGGAAATGAAAGCAGATAGAGAGTAGTCTGTCTATGAGTCTTTACTCATAACCTGAATACTCCTGCATTAGAGGTAGTGCAGGAGATAAGAAGATAGCAAGGGAGACTGGAAATGAGCAGCCACTGAGGTCTAAGGAAAACCAGGAGTAGGAAGGGTTACAGGTGCCAAGAGGAGAAATTGTTTCAAGGAGATGAAAGTTGCACAGACAATGGGGAGTGAGATGAGAAGAGAGGTGAATTGGTCAACCTGGGGCTGTCTCTGACCTTCACAAGCGCTATTTCAATAGAGTGATTGGAAAGGAAGCTAGTTTAAATTAGATTGACTATATTATGGGAAGTACAATACCTTCAAGGAATTAAGAATTAAGAAGGCATATCCTGTTGCTACATATGTGTAATATGGATAGTGAATTTCATTCTGTTTGGGGCAATAATGTGGAGAGCATGGGCTCTGGAGTCTGATAGACCTGAGTATTAATTCTAAATCTAATACTTGTTCTGTCATCTTAAGCCTTTTACAAGAGTTTTTAAGCCTCTTTTTATCTTAAGCTTTTCTGAGCCTCTTTGTTTATCTGTAGCATTTGTTTCATGCAATTCTTGGAAGAGGCTTTGCTGGTTACCTCCTTGCTTTTCCTTTTGTAAAATGCTATTCCCTTTACTTGAAATCTGTCAAATCTCCACCTGCCCCTAACGTCCTCTTTACTAACTGCCTTTGTCCTTTATGTTAAGGCTTATATACATTTCTAAAGTCAAAACCTCTATACTCCTAGTAAATTGTGTGACAATTAATTAAAATAAGGCTGCTGTCTTTTCATTTTGTATCTCTAAATACCTATCTGATTGTGTGGCATAGAGTATATATTCCAAATATTTCAACTGAATTGAATCATTTTAGTCCCATGGTGTGAGTTGAGCATGAAGCCAGTAAGGACTGTTGGGCGAGGAGAGCCGAGAGACCTGGAGCTGCACAGATGCACTAGGCCGTGGTGAAGTGGTACAATCCATTTTCAGTTTAAAATCCAAACGCAGACCTGTGACCAAAGAGCTTTCAAACTTCTCCCATCACACAACGTGGAGAGAAGGCAGCTGTCAGAACAAAGGATTGAAGGTCCCCACAGACAGAGGTCAGACATGCTTGCTGGGCGGCGTTAGAGAGGCTGGGAGCTGCAGCAGCTTACGGCTGTGGCCAGGAGTGCATAAAGTGGATCGGAGGAGGCGAAGTTTTCAAGAGAAACCAGTTGATAATATATTCACTCAGTACTCTGGACCTAAGGCTAGGGTAAGGCTTCATAATAAAGAGTCCCCAAATAAGAATGAATAAGGTGCATAAACTAATCTTTTGAAATTTGGAGTTTCACAAGATAGGGTGTAATTAATGTACACGTAAACTTGATCTCATTTTGAATGTGGCAGTTAATTATGTAAAGGCATGAAATACAGTGAAATGGTGATTGAGCCAGGTTTGCTCTTATGTTATTTTCTAGGTATGACAGTATTTTTCTTCTTGCTCAAAATCTGTACATTTCCTGATTTCTTTTACGGGCATTTCTTACTGCTCTCAAATTAAATACCTTTATTCTGGCCCACATACTAAGAACATAAAAGAAATGAGGTCAAGTCTAATGAACATCATTGAGTGAAAAATTTGTTATCAGACAATGGGTAGAAATGAGAAATGAATGTAATCATCCTCTATTATTTATGAGTTTTTATTATTATCATTATATTTCATAAGATATTATTTTGGGATATAATCCAAGCATCTAGATATGAAAGCAACCGCCAAGTTGTTAACTCAGAGGGTAGAAAGCCCGCTTTTCTGTTGAGTTCTACTGACTTGTGTAGGGGGATGCTTACCTAAGGCCTGTGCTGTGCTGTTCTCAGTTGCTCAGTTGCATCTGACTCTGCAACCTCATGGACTGTAGCCCGCCAGGCTGCTCTGTCCATGGAATTCTCCAGGCCAGAATACTGGAGTGGGTAGCCTTTCCCTTTTCCAGGGGATCTTCCCAACCCAGGGATGGAACCCAGGTCTCCCACATTGCAGGCAGATTCTTTACCACCTGAGCCACCAGGGAAGCCCAAGAATACTGGAGTGAGTAGCAAATCCCTTCTCCAGGGGATCTTTCTGACCAAGGGTTAGAACTGGGGTCTCTTGCATTGCAGGTGGATTCTTCACCAGCTGAGCTACCCGGGAAGCCCCCTGACCTAAGGGCTACCTAAGTAGTAAAGAGACATTTTAAGTGTAAAAATTAAGATTTATGATTAGGAAACACAAAAATCTAACAAATCTAACAAAAATAAGACAAAATGTACTTTCACTTTACTCACTAAATAAAGGAGGAGAAATATAAAGAAGTTTGAAATGAAAGGAGGGAGAGGACCAGAAAAAGAAAATAGACCTCTGACATTCATGTGGACAGCCACCAAGAGAGGGAGGGAGAATCAGATTTCACCTCAAACACAGCAACGCAAGTATGAATGCAAAGTTTAACAGGCACACCCCGTTTATCTAGATAAATTGAACAGAGAAAAAGAAGAGAACATGACATAAATACACTAAATAAAAGCGATTAGGAACTCCCTAAAGGCAAGGCTTGTCTCTCATTTATCTTTGTGTCTTCAGTTCCTCGCACACCAGAGTAAGTTCTTAGTAAATGTTTGTTAAAATGTTAACAAATAAAAGAGAAGAAAACAAATTTTTATTGAGCAATATCTCACCCTGTAGCCTACAAAGATACTTTGCAACTATAGGTATGAATAGAATATATAAACTGTAGTCACTCACCCAAGAGCTGTAAGAGATTTGTTGAATATTAAAGGTTTTTTCATCATGCTTTAGCTTATTGCTATGGAAAGCAATGGAAGGAGCTGTGACTTATGATTGTTGAGGTCGATAATGATAGATTCTGAAATGGTCAATACAAATAGATTTCAAAAGATCCTGAAAAAATTTCTAAGTGAAATGAGATATTTGCTTGTGGATATCTAGAGAAATGTGGAATGCACTATGAACACTTTTTATGACCTGATAAATTTTAGGTATTTAGTTTTGAAAACTGAGTATTACTGAATTCAATAGAGAGCCTCTTTAAATACCTGTGTTGATTTGACTTTAGAATTCCTCACAGTTATACCACCTCTGAATATCCTCCTTCTTCTCTTGTAAAATTTGGTTAAGAAACTTATCTGACATACTTAGAGTCTTTAGAAAGTAATAAAATAGCCTTGTTATACTACTCTTCATATTTGAGACCTTGGGAGAAAGTACTTTGAAAGCCCACTATCGAGGAAAGCCCATTTCCCCACATAGTTTAGTTGTGAAAGTTGTCACAATAGCTAGTGTCACAACCTGTGATAAGACGGAAACTTACCTTGCAGTATTCTGCTTTTTTAGGTTGTCAGGTTTTATTGTTGATGTTGTTGTGTTTTTCCCCTAGGTAAACCTTGATATGTTTAGACCTTATCCTAAGAGAAGCAATGATAACGATGGTGTTTTAGCATGGGGGCTACTAAGGGCATTGGGTGAGAGTAACTCTCAATACAACCCATGTGCAGAAGCTGGGGGCAGGTAGCCTCTCCTGCTACTGTCATATCACCACACTAAGACTCCAGTGCACTCTGTTGGAAACTCTCAAGTGACCTGAGCTTCCAGAGCATCAGCGGGAGGAGGTGGATTGTCCATAAAGGATGATTCAGATAGGGTTGAACAGATAGGCATGATAATCAGGTGATAAGCAGACTGCAGTGAATAGTAAATTCCTGGATGTAATAAAAGAGCAGCCAAAAAGAATTTCTTAGCATCAATGACGTGTGGTGGTCCACTCAATGCTCTTAGAATGGACATGGGACAAAAGTCTGTTTTCTATGCCTCGAAGGAAATGGCAACCCACTCCAGTATTCTTGCCTGGAAAATTCTATGGACTGAAGAGCCTGGCAGGCTACAGTCGATTGGGTTGCAAAGAGTCAGACACGACTGAGCAGCTTCACCTTATGGTGCTCATAACACGTACCTTTTGCTCTGGCAAAGGCTGGGCAATTTCAGGGTGCATTTTGTTTTTCCTCTAGGCTCAGGTCTCTGTCTTGAGCCTCAGGGACCTCTTCCCTTAGTCACATCTTCTTTCATTACTGTCTTTCCTCTTCCAGCCCCCTGAATCTTTATCTCCTCTGGAGTGCAGTAACCTGACTCACTTTTGGTCTTTCTAATTAGTGTTTATGGCATAAACTTTATGTCCCAAGTTCTTTCAGTGCTTTGCCTTTTTATTTCTTACCCAATTCTCCAAACTATGCTTTTGAATTAAAAAAAAAAAAGTCTCTTTCTTGTAAAAAAGAGTCTGGTTCTCGTGAGGAAGAGCTTTAGCATTCACAATTTGATTTCTGCTATCAGTTTCACAAATCTTTAAAATTTAAAAACTGAGGACTGACTGTTTCTCTTCTCTCTCTCTTCTCATGTTATAACAATACTGATCTCCCAGAGACAAAAAAGACTATTCATTGTTGAGTGATAGTTCATCAAGATGTTGTGGGGCTTACAGAGCCACCTGTGAAGGGGGAGGCGGCCGCATTAAGGCAGGCCTCTGCTTGCGTCAGTCAGTATCACACAAACAAGTATTTATCATAGAGCAGGTTCTCCATGTAATCAGGATCCAGGTGCTTAGATGGGACACGTGTGTATGTGTGTATGTGTGTGTGTGTGAATCATAAGAAATTAGGTGGAGAGTGCCCATATCAGTCTAAGGTACCCACAAATGACCCCAACAAAAAAACTGACATGTGAATATGCAGATAGTATATAAAGCATTAGGGACAGACAATACAGAAGTATAAGCATCGTTGCCTAGATAACAATATTTTGTCCCTTTTTCTGAACATATCTCTCCCTGCTCTAATTCTAGAAAAGCCATAGTAGATAGTAGGAGATAAAGGAGAAGAACAGATCATGTCCAGCTTTTCTATTATAGGATCCTGAACTCAGGCTGGGTCTGATCATGCTGGGAAGAGAAGAGAAGTTTTGAATGAGATGTGAGGTTAAAGTTTCACATTTAACAGAACCTTTTATTACTTGGAAGTGAGTCATAATTACTGAAATTGGACTGATTTTTTTTTTTTTTTTTTTTTTTTTTTTACTGAAAATGACTGGAAAGTTACCTGAACTGCCTGAAAAGTCATTCAGGTATGGGAGAGGGGAATCTGACATGTTGAAAGGGCAGTGGTAGGAGGAAAAATACAGCTGCTTCCTGTTTGTACTCATTATATTCAACCCTTTCAATAGACTGGTTACACATCTATTGATTCTCATGTAGTCATAAAATGACTAATAGTAACCCACACTACATCCCAAATGTGAGAGTCAAAAGATGGAGGATCCCAGGCAGAGCGTGGAGAGACAGATTCCTCAGCTCACATAGACAGAGAGAGATGCGGCAGCTCACATCCATGTCTAGTGCATCTATGCATGGAACACCGACTCTCCTCCTTGTTTTCTTCAAGCCCCAGCCTGAATTCATTAATATTTTTCTTTTACTTTCCTGCTCATCCTATGTTTTCTAATTTCTTTTGCAGGATCATCCTCACCATCACCTAGGCTTGACCTTGTCTTCGACACCTTTCACAGCTTCATCATTCCTGTTTAACAGGCAACAAGCCTATAAATTTACCTATGCAACGGCCCTCAAAACTCCTCTGGTTGAAGACGTTACTGCTTCTAAATCGAACCATTTATTGATTTATTCACAAATGTAGGAAGGCCTCTGATACAGCACCTAGCTAGAAAGAAATACTACTAGTTCTCTGGGCCCTCATGGTTGACAGAGCGATGGATTGTGAATAAATCGTTGCAATGCAGTGTGGTGAGTGTGATAGTGGAGACACAGTCCAGCTGCTATGAAGTCTCGTGAGGGCAAGAGCAACCTACTTAGCAGAATGGAGGAGACTCACCAGGGGAGGGGCATCAGAATTGGTCTTTAAGGATGAAATACAGCGACGTGAAAAGAAAGGGGGAAAATCAGCTAGCAGGAAGGCATCAAGTAGAGGGAGACCGTTCACAGAAGACAGTGAGAACTGCCAGTAGCTCCTGACAGCTGGAGCCAGAGAGGGCCGTGGGAAGACAGAGATGGGGCTAAAGAGAGACAGGTTACCATTTTACATTATTCCTTTAGAACAGATTCCCAGGGACAAAATGATATTAGTATGTCTTCTGGGAGAGAAGGGGAGCACGGAACATTGCAACAGAGGCTGAATGGCCTTTAGGAAATGTTGGGAGGATGTCTGGGTAGGTATGTGTGTATGTGTGGGTATGTGTAGGGGGAGTGTGTGTATGTGTGTGCGTTTGTGTTGGAAGCAGATAAAAGGTAGGTTAGAGGTCTGCTTTTGGCTAACCAAGTACATACCATGTCTTTTGTTTAATAGGCAGCAGGGAGTCATCAGTGGTGTTAAGTAGGGTGGTAAGGAGTATATGTACAATTTAGGAACATGATTCCAGCAATAACAAGGAAGTGAGGCAGAAGGTATTGCTGACATCTAGGTGAGAAGTAATGAGGACATGAGACAGACAATGAGGATGGGAATGAAAAGAAGAGACAACCTAAATGAGAGGAAATTGAAAGTAGTGGCTCCCAGCTTTGTTGTGTATCACATCACCTATGGATTATTATAGCTACAGATTCAAAGGCTGTACCCTGGGCCACCTCAGTTAGAATTTCTTAAAGCTGAAAACTAACCAAATTTGTGAGCAATGGCACTGATTGGTCTGCCTTTGTCTTCTCTCCTGCTTCCTTGTACTAGTAGCTCTGATCCTGTCTAACCACCTAGTTACTCTGAACATCTACCAGCTACTGTTAGTGCTCCATGACAAGTCCCGTCTCTGCTCCTTGACCTTCTCTGCCTCATTACATTCTTCTGGAATGCCCCGTATCCTACTTTCCTGTCTGCCCATCCTTGGAGGACTGTCTCAATTGAAATTTATCAGGTAAAGCTTACCTACACCCCTCCTCTTGGCTCCCCCAGTGAATGAGATGATAACCCCGTGAAGCTTTACCTTCCCTCAAGCTCCAGAGTAGTTTACCTATAATTCACAGATGGAACCATCACTTTTTACCACGCAGTAAAGTTATATATGAATATATCTCATCTCTTTGATCAGGCTGTGAACTCCTTAGGTAAGGGATTGTATCCGGCATATGATAGGTGCTTAAGAGCTAACTGAATACTGGTAATCATTTTTACTAGCTCATGATAAAGAATATATGACCCCACCACTTCTCAATGTGGGGAAGATATAACTTTTAGAAGATACAAAACAGTTTCAATTGTCTTCCAGTTTGATCAGTATCTTTAAAATTTGGCACAGTTGAGGAATATATTTTATAACATTAAGGTCTAAATATATAAATACTATCATTCCTTTATTTTAAATAGGAATTAATTCCTTTTCAAAGAAAAACTGCAATCTCTCAATTGCAAAATTCACAAAAATGACTCCCATAATTTTGTTTTAAAAAGCAGAGGAGAATCTCAGAAAAATAAACATAGGTAACTGCATCCACATTATTGTGACATGTTACAGCTCTCTAGGAAGCCCATATTAGATAGCTTTGCTATTTTCCAGCGGGCATCTTTATATTTTTTCCGTGTATACTAAGTAGCTTCCTTAAGGTTTACTGGAAAACTAAATTTTTTTCTAGTAAATTATGAGCAATATGGATGAATGGACATGTAGTATTTCATTTTTGCCTCATTATGCCTTAGATTTGGGATCTCCAGTTTTGTAAATGATAGCTATGATATATCAGGCCATCTTTACACATGCTCATGCTTGAATGCATCCTGCTTCTCCTCCCATATGGAACAATGTCAATCACCGATGTACAGCTGTTGTTAAGATACATCCTATGTCTACCGAAAATAACCCGTAAGTATTTGTTATGAAATAATGCATAAGATTGCAGGAAAACACAGGAGAAAAGGTGTTGACTTAAAAAAAGGAAACAAGCAAGCAAAAAAAATAAAGCCATTGGCGTATTTTCAGGTAGACGGAGACAGGAAGTATTGCCTTTTCTCATGGTTCCAAGTTCCCCTTGCAGCTCCTGCTGCTCCCTGGGTGACCGAGACTTTTGCCATCAGATTCCTGAACCGCAGTTTCATCATTTGTTTGTAATTCTTGGAGTTGACAGCATTTTGTGAGGAACAACAAATAAAAATGCCTTAAAAGTGTTTCGCAAGCCTACAGTACTCTGTAAACGCTTAATGGTAATAATATACAGTAGGGCATCTTCCCTTGAAAACAGCAGGAGCATTTCCTTACATAATGACCTGACAGATGGGTTATGGTATCTAATCCCCTTAAACCCCCAAAGCTCTTTGATAGTGGATGTTGTAAAAGGCCAGATTAGAGCGCATGCTGCTCTTTTATTGAGCCCTTTCTTTCAGTGTCTATGCCATATTCAATTGCTTCCTTCTCTTAAGTATGTTCCATGTTAACCTACTACCTGCAGGAACAATTAGAACAGAAATAGAGACTAAAGGACAGGGCACTCCAGTAGGAAAAATTAGTTAATGCTTGTTGTCCCCAGTATTAAAAATCCACTTTGGCCTTCACATGTGGCTTTTATCGCAGGTTTCTGCCCTCCTAATTCCTGACTATTAATCTCAAGCTGTGGGTGTTTGTGAATGTTGAACACAGGCTGTGTGCGTGTGCGCGTGCGTGTGCGTGTGTGTGTGTGTGTGTGTGTGTGTGTGTGAGAGAGAGAGAGAGACAGTCCTAAGTGGTGAGAATGGAGCTATAGTGATATTAATTCTAAACCAGTGAGGCTTACAGAAATCACAGGCAGTTTAGGATATTTGTAACATTAGTGGAAGAGTTGGAGTTTTCAATCTGTTCCAAATGAGAAAAGGGTGATTACCAGTTATTCTTCTGTAACCTTAATTCAGCTCTTGAACCTGCCTTGGACCAAGAAGTTTTTTACATTTCCTCTCTATGCAGTGCTTGTCTTTTGAAAACCCTCTGTGACAATCCCTTAACCCAAATTTATCAACCTTAGTGACAAACTTTTCTTTATTTGCATGCTGGAAGAAGTGTAAATTGTGAAATCACCCAAAAGAAAAAGGAGTGATAGTAGCTTGTGTGTGTGTGTGTGTGTGTGTGTGTTTGTGTTTGGCAGTTGCGTATCTGCCACCACTATATTAAACATTTTAAATGCATTATCTCTTTTAATTTGGGGTGTTTAAAGAGATCAGGATGATTGCTCATAAACCTGTCTGAAAAGCCCCTGTACTTAATGCTGAATCCACCTCATCTCACCTTCTTAAAAATGCCACTTTTGTGTTTGGGTCTTTTTACCCTGCATTTTCATGTACTCCTTCTTTTCTGAATCATGGCACAAAGGTGCTGAAATATCACCCGACTTCATAAAAACAACATTAATTAGACCCCATATTCCCTTCCTGCTCCATTTTTTTTTTCCCCTGAGTCTCTTTATAGCAGAACTTTCCAAAAGAGTTATTCCTACTTGGTATCTCAAATTCTCTTTTCCTATTCTGTTTCTCATCCTCTTTATTTCTCTCTCTCCCTCTTTCTAATTCTCACTTTTTTTCTTATTGAGATATACATATATATCTGAATATTTCCCAACCCAATAGGCAATCACCATTCTGATTTTTCATACCCATATTTGTTCTGTCTGTTCTGGATTTCATTGAATAATAAAGTATGTGTTCAGCTTTTTTTGGCTCAACATAAGACATTTGAAATTCATCCAATTGTTGCTTGTATCAATAACCCATTCTTTTTTGTTACTGCTGAATATTAACCCATGGTATGAAAATACCATGGCTGTTTTTTGTTTTTACTGTATTCTCTTGTTGAGATTTTTCATTGTTCCCATTTTTTGACTAATATGAATAAGGTCCCTACAAGCATTCCTGTACAAGTGTTTGTCTTGGCATATGTCATTATTTCTGTTAGGTAAATATCTAGAATAGGAACTGCTAGGTAATCAGAGTAAATTTATGTTTCACTTTATAAGAAACTGCTAGTTTTGAAAGTGGTTGTAGCATTTTTATACTCCTGCCAGCAGTATATGAGGGCTCCAGTTACTACACATTCTCACCAATATATGATTTTGTCAGTATTTTAATTTAAGCCATTTTAAAAAAACTGTGTGTAAGATGGTACCACATTTAAACCACATTCTGGTTTAAATTTGCATTTCTCTGATGAGCACTTTTTGTGTGCTTATTGGCCATTTGTGTATCTTTTTTGTAAATTGTCTGTTCAATCTTTTGCCCATTTGAAAAAATTGGGTCATTTTTCTTCTTATTATTGATTGTAGTCGTTTCTTTTATACTCCATATACAAATCCTTTGTTCTGTGTATACACTATAGGAGTTCCTTGCAGTCCACTGATCTGCCTTTTTATTTGCTTAAATGGTATATTTTGTCAAGGACAAGTCTTCAATATTGATGATGTCTACTCAATATTTTCTTTTATGGTTAATGATTTTTGGTACCTTATTTAATCTTTGTATACCACAGGTGATTAAAATATTCTTTATCTTTTCTTCTCCAAGTTTTACAAGTTTAGTTTTTACATTTAGTTTACATCTCAAATTAGTTTTTGTATATTGAGTGAGATAGGGGGTGAAGTTTATTTGCTTTTCCATAAGGATGTGTCTTGTTGTTTCAGTTCTGTTTGTTGAAAATATTTTCCTTTCTTCATTGAATTGTCATGACATTATACTTTAGTCAAAAATATCTTTGATCATATATATACCCTCACTGTTTTCTTTACACAGATTTTTTTGTCTATCATTACACTAACACTACATTTATATCACATAATCATGGTAGCTTTATATTAAAGTCTTGAAGTCAAATAATGGTATCAATATAGTTTTATTGTGCTTTTAAAAAATGATGTTTGGCTGTTTTAAGTCATTTATAGAATCATATAATTTTATGACATATTTGTTAATTTTTTACAAAATTCTTCCAGGGTTTTTATTGGAATTACATTGACTCTATATTAATTTGTGTAAAATTAACATCTTAGCATTATTGAGTCTTCTAATCTCTGAATATGGTTTATCTCTATCCATTTATGTAAGAAATCTTTAGTCTTTCACAGAATGATTTGAATTTCAATATACATGTCTTGAGTTTTTTGTTAGATGTATTCAAAAGTATTATACATTTTGGATGCTTTTTAAGTGGAAAACTTATTTTCTAAGTTTTTGATGATAGGATACAAAAATACAATTGCTTTTATTTATTACCTTGTATCCTAAGCTGAAATTCCAATACTTTGGCCACCTCATGTGAAGATTTGACTCATTGGAAAAGACCCTGATGCTGGGAGGGATTGGGGGCAGGAGGAGAAGGGGATGACAGAGGATGAGATGGCTGGATGGCATCACCGACTCGATGGGCGTGAGTTGGAGTAAACTCCAGGAGTTGGTGATGGACAGGGAGACCTGGCGTGCTGCGATTTATGGGGTCGCAAAGAGTCGGACATGACTGAGCGACTGAACTGAACTGAACTGAATCCTAATACTTCCTGTGATAGCATTTCACATTTCTGCCTGGGATGAGAACATCTGGAGGTTTTTCCTTTCCTACATAATATGGCTCCTCAAATTCTGGTGTTTGGGTTACTTATGTGCTCAGTATTTTGATTGGTCTTATAAATCTATTATTTTATAGTTTATCTGATCTGCCTTGTCTTGGTTATTATGGTGAGAGTGATAGTGTCTTGTAACTCTCTGTATCTAAGCCAGAAATATACTTCCTATCTTGATCTCTTGTTCTGCCCACTAGAAGTTTATCATTATTTTTATTCTTCTCAAACAGCTGTCTTTTGATTTTGCTAACTTTTCTTGATGTTTGTTTTCTATTTCTTTGTTTTCTGCCCCAATATTTTTATTTTCTTCCCCCTACTTACTTTGGTTTTTATTTGCTCTTCTTTTTCTAGATTCTTACTGTAGAATTTTAGATCAGTATTTTTACACATTCTTTCCTTCCTATGTGTTTAAATGCATAAATTTCCTAACTAAGCACTGCTTTAGTTGCATCACACAAATTTTAATATGTTGTATTTTTATTGCTATTCAATTAAATCAAAATTGATTTATTCTTGGCCCATGGGTTATTTAGAAATGTGTTACTAAAATTAAAAATAAATGTCAATTAGGTCAACTTTGTTATTTAAATCTTTATCTTGACAGATATTTTGCCTAGTGTTTCCATCAGTTTCTGAGAGAGGAATGTCAAAGGAATCAACTGTGATTATAGATTTTAGCTTATCTTTTTAATTCAGTCAGTTTTTTTCTTCCTGTATCTTGAAGTTCATTAAGATTATTATATGTGCATTGAAGGACCTCAAAAGAGTAAAAACCAATGGAATAAGAGAAGATATTTGCAAATTATATACCTAATAAAGGATTAATATAGAGCATATAAAGCACTCCTACAACTCAACAATAAAAAAAGAACAATCCCAATTTAAAAAAAAAATGGGCAAAGGAACTAAATAGACATTTCTCAAAAGAAGATATACAGATGGCCAACAAGGATTAAATCTGTTCCAAATCACTAATCTTTAGAAAATATTATTAAAACCACAATGAGATACTTTACATCCATTAGGATAGTTATTACATATTTAAAAAAGAACAGAAAATAACAAGTATTGATGAGGGTGTGGAGAAATTGGAACTCTTGTGTATTGCTGATGGAAATGTAAAATGGTGTAGCCCCTGTGGATAACAGTATGGCTGGTCCCACAAAAAATAAACATGGAATTTCTATATCCTCCAGCAACTCCATTTCTGGGTATATGCCCAAAAGAATTGAAAGCAGGGAATTGAATAGATATTTGTATGATCATTTTTGTAGCAGCATTATTCACAATAGCATAAAAGTGGAAACAACCAAAATGTCCCTTGATAGATGAATGGATAAACTAAATATAGTATATACATGCATTGAAATAATGTTTAGTCTTAAAAAGGAAGGAAATTTTAACACATTTCACAATATGGATGGACCCTGAAGATGTGCAAAGTGAAATAAGCCAGAGACAGAAAGACAAATATCATGATTCTGCTTGTATAAGGTACTTAAAGTAGTCAGGTTTTAGAGATATAAAATAGAATGGTGGTAGTGAAGGGGTTGGGGCAAGGGGAAATGGGAGGTTATTGTTTAATGGGTATAGAGTTTTTATCTGGGAAGATGATGATGTTCTGGAGATGAATGGTGCCAAGGTTGGACAACATTGTGAATGTATTTAATGTCATGAACTCTACACCTGAAAGTGGGTAAATGGTAAATCTTATGTTATGTATATTCTCCCACAATAAAAATGATTTTTATGTCTTTCAGATGAATTTGCATTTTTAATGTTATAAAATGTACCTCTTTATACCTGGTAATGCTTCTTGTCTTGAAGTCTCTTTTGCCTGATACTAGTAAAGCCATACTTGTTTTCTTATGGTTAGTGATTACATGACATATCTTTTGCCATTTTATTGCTTTTGATCTCTCTGAATCTTTATTTAAGATTCTTGTAGACGTCTGTTTTTTTCTACATAGCACATTGTTGTCTCAATTTTCTAACCAGACTGATAATCTCTGATTTTTAATTGGCTTAGACCATATGTATTTAATGTAATTATTGATGTGGTTGATTTACATTTTCCATCTTGCTATTTGTTTTCAATCTGTCCCATCTGTCTACTTTTCTTTTTATTTTTTCCTGTATCTATTTTCTGTTTTTTAGTGTCATTTTATTTCACCTGCCAGACTACTTTCATTCATTGTGGTGAACAAAGCCAAACATAGTTCCACCTCAAGGCTTTGCCCTAATTATTCCTTCTACCTATGAAACTCTCCATGCAGATATCTTACAGCTTGGTTCTTCCCTTCCACTCTGCTCAGATGTAACCTTGAGAGGCTTCATCACCCTATTCATTAATGCTCTTGCACCATCTAATGTTTTTGTTATACTTTCACCACCTGACATTATATTTATATTTGTTTGCTGATTTTCTTTCTCCTCATATCAGGATGTAGGCAACAAAACCCAGATCTTTGCCCTTTGTTTTGTTCATGAACATATCATTGGCACTTAAAAAGTAGCTGGCAAATTGAAGGATACCAGAGATATTTTTTGAAAAAATGATTTAAAAAGACATGTAGAAAAGATTTAGAAGAGGACATTTAATCATGGTGATTAAAAGAGAGTGGACCAGACCTATAATAATAGTGTCAACCAGATTAAAATACAAAACACTGAGATATAATTTAATTGTTAAAGACTGATGGTATAATATTGGAAGAAAAGATAAAAAGAAAGTTTTCAGAGCTTCTCAAAGTTATTACTTCTGTGTTATTTGTCAAGGAAGCTAATATTCAACTAAATATGACAGAATTGAAGTTATACAGAGAAAACAGATCCAAAGAGACAAAGAGATTTAAGAAAACCTAGATATCTAAATGATACTGTGTCCTTAATCTAGATGGCTATACTTTAAATGTCACTGTTTCTTTGATCATGGGACATTCTAGGAACCCTCTAGGGTTCAGATTGGCTGAATGGGAATTAAGGAAACAAAGCAAAATACCTAAGAACTTGCAGAAGAGTTACTCCTATTCACAGTGAAGCTAGACAGATATACAAGGCCCCTAAATATAAGAGAAGATAACACATTTTAATTCTAACCAAGACTCTAGTGATGTTAAGAGGTCCTTTGAAATGGTAGATAGAGCATGGCAACAGTGTGTAATTGGTAGGTCATATTTAGTTCATCTTGTTGTAACGGGTCAGTAACAGGAGTGTCAGAAGCAAGATCCAGCCTCTGGCTGGCAATACAGAGAAGAGTTCAGTACCTCAAGCTTAGGAATTAGTGCCAGGCCTCAGTTCCAGATAAAAATTGGTCACAAGGGTAGTCAGGCATATGCTAACAAACAGTCCAATCTATATGTGCTCAATGTTAGAACAAAGAGCTAGAGGTCAAATCTCTTTTAGACACTCAAGGAAGAAAATTTACTAAAGAATCATAGGATATGAGAACTACAGACATACTCACTTCTTGGGAGGGATAGTACTTTGCATAATCACCTCAGGGTCTATTTAAGGCTGATCCTGCCTGTATCTTCACATTACTTCCTGGACATCTGGAGCAAAGAACTTGAGAAATTGTGTGGGGAACAGAAGGCTAGAAACATAAATGCCATTTTGATTTTTTGAAAAATGGGATGAGTGAATTCTCTGAACCATAGAGCCATTCATTCATGCAGCCAACCAACCAACCAACTAACCAGCTAACCATTTATTGAGTGTCTGCTGGATGCTAGGCTCTGGGCAGGGTTCTCAGGACACGAGGCGGTTATGGTACTCTGCTATCAGGGGGCTTTCCGTTTACCTTGATTAAACCCAAAGTTAAATTCTAGAGATTAACATAAAGCACAGGCAAAATTATAGGTGAGCCATTCAATGGATAGCTGGATTTACTAAGAACAAGACATGTTAATCTAATTCTTTGTCAGAGCTATTTTACTAGAAGATCTTGGAAATGTATTATTTTATTTTGACTTTTTCCTTTGTGTCATGATAGCTTAAATTGAGGAGACAAAAAGACTGCTTGGGAGTAAAATTAGACAGTGTCATAACAAGTTAAGCAACTATATAAAAATATTTCTGATGAATTCATCAATATTAATCTGATAGAAAGTTTATAACATTTCTGTCTTCAAACCTGTTCTGTACAACATTCTGTTGATAGTGTGCTTGAAAATATGAATGGGTGATTTTCAAATTTGGTGATAAGATGAAGCTGGGAAGAATATCAAATATTTGATAAATAAAGAAAACTAGAGATGAATTGGAAAACCTGTTCTCCACATTTTATTGGCTTCCATTAGAAATTTTCTTAGTCTTGTCTAATATGTTCAGCAAATGCTCCTTTAAAAACTAAATTCCAAGTAGATTCATCCTCTTCTCATCCTTAAAGACACTCCTGTGTAGAAATTCTGTGGCCACTTTCATATATAAGACAAAATTATTAGTATGACTAAAGATATTGACAAGCTGAAGGGGTAAGCAAAATATAAAAAAGACAAGTTTTATGAGTTAACTCAGTAAGATTATGCATGTGGGTTCAAATAAAAAATTACGTAAATGACAATGGTACAGAAGTAGAAAAAGGAGTAGGGGGCTTAGCTTGACAACAATTTCTGTTAAAAATGATTTGGAAGTCTTATTAGTGAGCCATAAGAGATATGGTAAACTAAAATGGAGAGGAATGGGTAACTTTAATCCAGATGACCATTATATCTACTACTGTGATCAAGAGTTCCATAGAAGCAATGGAGTAGCCCTCATAATCAACAAAAGAGTCCAAAGCACAGTACTTGGGTACAGCCTTAAATATGACAGAATGATCTCAGTTTGTTTCCAAGGCAAGCCATTCAACATCACAGTAATTCAGATCTGTGCCCCTACCACTGAGGCTGAAGAAGCTGAACTTGATCAGTTCTATGAAGACCTAGAAGACCTCCTAGAGCTAACACCAAAAAAAAGAAGATGTCCTTTTCATCATAGGGAACTGGAATGCAAAAGTAGGGAGTCAAGAGATACCTGAAGTAACAGGCACATTTGGCCTTGGAGAAGAAAATGAAGCAGGGCAAAGGCTAACTGACTTCTGCCAAGAGAATGCACTGGTCATACCAAACACCCTTTTTAAACAACACAAAAGATGACTTCACACATAGACATCACCAAATGGTCAATACTGAAATCAAATAGATTACATTCTTTGTAGCCGAAGATGGAAAAGCTGTATACAGTCAGGAAAAATAAGACCTGGAGCTGACTGTGGCTGAGATCATCAGCTTCTTATAGCAAAATTCAGGGTTAAACTAAAGAGAGTAGGCCAACCAGGTATGACTTAAATCATATCCCCTATGAATATGCAGTGGAGGTGACAAATTGATTCAAGGGATTAGATCTAATAAACTGTGCCTGGAGAACTATGGACCGAGGTCTGTAATGTACAGGAGGCAGTGAACAAAACAATCCCAAAGGAAAAGAAAAGCAAGCAGACAAAGTGGTTACCTGAGGAGGCTTAACAAGAAGCTGAAGAAAGAAGAGAACCGAAAAGCAAGAGAGAAGGAAAGTGAAAGTCACTCAGTTGTGTCTGACTCTTTGTCACCCCATGAATTATACAGCCCATGGAATTCTCCAGGCCTGAATACTGGAGTGGGTAGCTGTTCCCTTCTCCAGCAAATCTTTCCAACCCAGGATTCGAACTGGGGTCTCCTGCACTGCAGGTGAATTCTTTACCAACTGGGCTGTGACGGAAGCTATGATGGAAGCTGAAGAAAGAAGAGAACCAAAAAACAAGGGAGAAGGAAAAGGTACATCTAACTAAATGCAGAGTTCTAAAGAATAGAAAAGGAGAGACAAGAAGGCCTTCTTCAATGAACAGTGCACAAAAATAGAGTAAAACAACAAAAGGGGGAAGACTAGAGATCTCTTCAGGAAAATTGGAATTATCAAGGGAACATTTCACCCAAAAATGGGCACAATAAAGGACAGAAACAGTAGAGATCTAGTAGATGCTGAAGAGATCAATGATGGAAAGAATACATGGAAAAACTGTACAAAAAAGACCTTAAAGAACTGGATAACTATGATAGTGTGGTCAATCACTCAGAGCTAGACGTTCTGGAGTGTGAAGTTGAGTGGGCCTTAGGAAGCACTGCTCTTAATAAAGCTAGTGGATGCAATGGAATTCTAGTAGAGCTATTCAAAGCCCTAAAGGATGATGCTATCAAAGTGTTGCACTCATTATGTCAGCAAAATCCAGCAGTGGCCACAGGACTGGAAAAGGTAAATTCTCACTCCAGTTCCCAAGAAAGGTAGTACTAAGGAATGTTCTAACCCTCAGACAATTGCACTCATCTCCCATGCTAGTAAAGCCATGCTTAAAATCTTTCATGCTAGGCTTCAGCATTATGCAAACCAAGGACTTCCAGATATCCAAGCTAGGTTTAGAAAAGGTAGAGGAACCAGAGATCAAATTGCCAATATTCACTGGATCATAGAGAAAACAAGAGTACTCCAGAACAACATTACCTCTGTTTCATTGACTATGCTAAAATCTTTAACTGTGTGGTTCATAGCAAACTGTGGAAATTCTTAAAGAGATGGAAATACCTGACCATCTTACCTGTCTCCTTCAGTTCATTTCAGTTCAGTCGCTCAGTCGTGTCTGACTCTTTGTGACCCCATGAATCACAGCGTGCCAGGACTCCCTGTCCATCACCAACTCCCGGAGTTTACCCAAACTCATGTCCATTGAGTCAGTGATACCATCCAACCATCTCATCCTCTCTCGTCCCCTTCTCCTCCTGCCCCCAATCCCTCCCAACATCAGGGTCTTTTCCAATGAGTCAGTTCTTCACATCAGGTGGCCAAAATATTGGAGTTTCAGCTTCAGCATCAGTCCTTCCAATGAACATTCAGGACTGATCTCCTTTAGGTTGGATTTCCTTGCAGTCCAAGGGACTGTCAAGAGTCTTCTCCAACACCACACTTCAAAAGCATCAATTCTTTGGCTCTCAGCTTTCTTTAGTGTCCAACTCTCACATCCATACATGACTACTGGTAAAACCATAGCCTTGACTAGACGGACCTTTGTTGACAAAGTAATGTCTCTGCTTTTTAATATGCTATCTAGGTTGGTCATAACTTTCCTTCCAAGGAGTAAGCGTCTTTTAATTTCACGGCTACAGTCACCATCTGCAGTGATTCGGAGTCCCAAAAAATAAAGCCTCTCACTGTTTCCACTGTTTCCCCATCTATTTGCCATGAAGTGACGGGACCAGATGCCATGATCTTAGTTTTCTGAATGTTGAGCTTTAAGCCAACTTTTTCACTCTCTTCTTTCACTTTCATCAAGAGGCCCTTTAGTTCTTTTTCACTTTCTGCCACAAGGGTGGTGTCATCTGCGTATCTGAGGTTATTGATATTTTTCCCAGCAATCTTGATTCCAGCTTGTGCTTCCTTCAGCCCAGCATTTCTCATGATGTACCTTGCATATAAGTTAAATAAGCACGGTGACGATATACAGCCTTGACGTACTCCTTTTCCTATTTGGAACCCGTCTGTTGTTCCATGTCCAGTTCTAACTGTTGCTTTCTGACCTGCATACATCTTTTTTTTTTTTCTTTTTCACATTTATACCTGAGCTTCATTGGTCCCTTAAGTCCACACATTTTGTCTTCATCTTTATATGAAATGGCACCTAAATCAGCATATCCAACTGCCATATAATCCTCAAAGCCTAAGCCCAATTAGTTGAAGCTTTTGTTAATGAAGACAGGCTTTCTCTGGGTGCACCCAATTGGCATTTGGCTTTTAATTGAGGTATACTCAGGACAAAGTTAAAAGTTTGTCAAAAGAATCAAGAAAAAGCCACAGACTGGGAGAAAGTATTTGCAAAAGGTATATCTGATATAGGACTGTCATCCAAAATATATTTAAAAACTCTTAACACTCAACAATTAGAAAACAAACAATTTAAAAATGTGCCAAAGTTCTTAGCAGGCACCTCACCAAAGAAGACATTCAGATCACAAGCAAGCATATAAAAAAATGCTCCACATACCATCAGGGAAATACAAATTAAAACAACCACAAGATACCACTATACACCTATCAGAATGGCGAAAATCTAGAACACTGACAACATTAAATGCTCACAGAATGTGGGGCAACAAGAACTCATTCCTTCTTAGCTGGAATGCAGAATGGCATAGCTACTTGAGAACAGTTTGGTCGTTAATTACAAAACTAAACATACTCTTACCATATGATCCAGCAATTGCTCTCCTTAATATTTACCAGAGAGTATGACAACTTATGTTCGCACCTAAGTCCATACACAGATGTTCATAGCAGCTTTATTCATAACTACTAAAACTTGGAAGCAACCAAAATGACCTTCAATAGGTTAATGAATAGACTGCTGTATATCCAGATAATGAAATACTATTTAGCACTAAAAAGAAATGAGCTACCAAAGCCACCAAAAGACATGGAGGAACCTTGAATGTATAATACCAAGTGAAAAGAACTAATCTGAAAGGCTACATACTGTATGATTCCTACTATATGACATTCTGGAAAAGGCACAGTTATGGAGACAGTAAAGATATCAGTGGTTTCCAGGGGTTGGGATTGGGGGAAGGATGAATAGGTGGTGCACAGAGGATTTTTAGGGCACTGAAACTTCTCTGTGTGATACTACAGTGATAGATGCATATCATTACACATCTGTCCAAACCCATAGGATGTACACCATGAACAGTGAACCCTAAAGTAAACTGTGAATTTTGGGCGATTATAATGTGTTAATGTAGGTCTATCAATTGTAACAAATGTGTCTCTTTAAAGAGTGATGCTGATATGGGGGCGGATGTATAGAAATCTCTGTACCTTCCTCTTATTTTTGTTGTGAACTTAAAAGCCTCTTTTTTAAAAAAAGTCTTAAAAAATCTGAAAAAATATTATAAGCTACTGCCTTAATGGACATGAATTTAAGCAAATTCCAGGAGACAGTGAAGAACAGGGAAGCCTGCTGTGCTGCAGTCCATGGAGTTACAAAGAGTTGGACACGATTTAGTGACTGAACAACAATACAACACCCTATAAAAAGTTGATCCCAAAGTGACGTGTCATTATTCAGGAGTATTTCCAGACAGAATGTTAAAAATTCACCAGTATTTAAGATGATGTGTTATACTGGATATGGTACAGTGAATAAATAGATTTGCAATTTCTTGAGGGTCAAGCTGGGTCAGATTGATTTTTTTTTCTCTTGCAGTATGTTTGTCTTGAAAGCCAGATATGCTAGATCTACTTTTGCTAATGATTTTTTCCATTACCTAATTGGCCTGTAATTGGCCTGCTGTTTATTAGGGGATGTACAATATGAGATAGTCTCAAGTTGTGAATTTCTACATAAGAACTAAATACTTACTGACTCTGGGTTCTCCTCATATAGCAAGAGAACAGATTCTCAGTTTTATCAAATCATTTAAAGAGAATGTGAAGTGTCACTTGACAAATGGTTAGTCTCTTAGATATAGGGGATTTAGCTATATGTTTAGTTTAGGGGATTTAGCTATATGTTTATTCAAGGGATTTAGGTATATGTCCAAATAACATCTACTTAAAATGCCAAAACTATGAATTTTAATCTTAGCAACATAAAATATTCAGGCATGTGAATGCATGGATACTGTTTTAGTCATACAAGGGATCCACTATAAAGAGAAAATAACACATGAGATAATAGTTCTGTGCTGTGCTTGGTCGCTTACTTGTGTCCAACTCTTTGAAACCTCATGGACTGTAGCCTGCAAGGCTCCTCTGTCCATGGGGATTCTCCAGGCAAGAATCTGGAGTAGGTTGCCCTGCCCTCCTCAAGGGGATCTTCCTAACCCAGGGATCGAACCCAGGTCTCCTGCACTGCAGATGGATTCTTTACTATCTGAGCCACCAAGGAAGCCCAGGTGAGACAGTAGTGAGAGTATGTCAAATAACATGTCACATCATGAAGTTCAGTTCCAGGGAGAACTGAGTTAGAATCTTGTCTTTACTCTCTTTTATTAGCTGGATAATCTTGTATAAGATGCTTAAGTTTCATTGTCATTGCCTATAGAATAAGGATAAAAAGTAGTGTTTCTATCATATTTTGTATCAATAAAATGTCAGTGATGTTGCTTTAAGAAAGATGTGGAAATTGTTCCTTTGAGTAGCAGTCTTCTTGCTGTCCCTTCTTAATATCTCTTCACTAAGGTGTTTACTGGATGGAACCATTTACTGGATGGACTGTTTTCGAGTTTCAGACATGCAGGCAATCCCCTAAAATGAGATGAGTAGGCCTCCCATTCTAAAAACTGTCTCCAAAAACCCTTGCAGATCATACTAAGAGGTGGCCAAACTACGTGTAAGAGTTTTCTACACCATCCCACCCCTATCCCACTTAAAATCAAATTAAATAGGAGTAGGGTTGCCAGATATAACTCAGGATATTCAATTAAACATGAATTTCAAATAATGAATCATTTATTTAGCATAAACATGTTCCAAATATTTCACAAAGGGCAAATATTGGATAGAGTGTACTAATACTAAAAAATTATTCATTGATTATCTGAAACTTAAATTTAACTAGGCATCCTACATTTTTATTTGTCAAATCCAGCAACTCTAATAAAAGCTATTTATTCTCTTGATGTATACTGCTGACCCTGCCCTCAAGCCGGTCTAAACCTTAGTTATGCTGATTTATCCATGAGAAAATATCTATAATCCCTCTGCATTGTAAACCATAGTAGAAACAAACTTTCATTCTTTAGCTGAAAAAAAAAAAAAGAGAGAAAGATGACCAAACTAGCCCCTCCATTTATTTGAAAAAGTCAAGAAGAATAATTCGAGAAGTTGTCACCTTAGAGGACAATGCATTCTTGGAGCACCTACATCTCGCAGCCACCAGATCATGTGAAGGGAGAACTAAGGGAGCCACTTAAATTTGTACGCGGGGTCGGAAAAAGGGGAGAGAGGCTTGCGTCTTCTGTGGGCTGCTGTGATGAAGAGGACTGTTCATGTGAACAAAGGAAAAAGGAATCCGCAAGAGATGAGAATGAAAATATTGCCTCCGCTACACCACTGTCTGGCCTAAGAGGGTTCTGTGAGATTCTTCCTCTTGAACCCTGTGGGAACAAGCTGGGCTTGAACCGTCTGGCCAGGATGCTGACCAAGTGCTGGAAGACGTGACCCCAGTAGTAAGAGGGCTGGGTGAGCTGTACCAGGCGCCAATAAAGAGAGAAGGTCTGAGGAAATCATGGCAGAGAGCAATGTGCCTACGAGAAAGTATGAGGCAGGGACTGAGCCTTGAGATGTCCAGACTGATCAACACACCACTTACATTTGCTTTCCATGAGATTCTTACCTGCAGTCACAACAGGATCACAATCACCGTGAAAAACAATAATCTGTGGCTTAGCACCTCCCACTGAAGTCACTGGAACCCTAGTTCCCCCAAGTACCTCCTATTGGTGAAAGAAGCACCTGCATTTTCTTGTCAAGTCCTTCCATTCTGCTGTTCTCCAGTATTGTTGCTTCCGCTCTCACTCTCTCAGCGAGGGCCGCCATGCTCTCAGGCACCTGCAGTACTATCTGCCGCTATTTCCTTCCTTTTGAAAAAATCTTTTTAAAGGTGAAATATGGCGATTTACAATGTGGTGTTGGTTTCAAGTGTATAGCACAGTGATTCAGTTATGCATGTACACGTATCCACTCCTTTTCAGACTCTTTTCTCATCTAGATTATTACAGAATATTGAGTAGAATTTCCTATGCTATACAGTAGCATATATATATATAGTATGTGTATTAATCCCATCCTCTTCTGCTATTTTTAAATGGTTTAGTTCCAGTTGTCCTTCAGTCTTTTTTTTTTTTAACTTTATATTAAGCATTTTAATTGTTTTTTCTAGTTATTTTATTTATTTATTATTTTTTTTAAATTTTTTTTTATTTAAGAAGAAGTCTTGTGCAAGACTTGCACTTTATTTTCTTGGGCTTCAAAATCACTGCAGGTGGTGACTGCTTGCTCCTTGGAAGAAAACTTATGACCAACCTAGACAGCATATTAAAAAGCAGAGACATTACTTTGCTAACACAGGTCCATAGAGTCAAAGCTATGGTTTCTCAGTGGTCATGTATGAATGTGAGAGTTGGATTATAAAGAAAGCTGAGCACCAAAGAACTGATGCTTTTGAACTGTGGTGTTGCAGAAGACTCTTGAGAGTCCCTTGGACAGCAAGGAGATCAAACCAATCAGTTCTAAAGGAAATCAGTCCTGAATATTTATTGGAAGGACTGAAGCCGAAGGTGAAGCTCCAATATTTTGACCACCCGATGCAAAGGACTGACATTGGAAAAGACCCTGATGCTGGGAAAAATTGAGGCAGGAGGAGGAGGGGACGACAGAGGATGTGATGGTTTGATGGCATCACCAACTCGATGGCCATGAGCTTGAGCAAGCTCCGGGAGTTGATGATGGACAGGGAGGCCTGGTGTGCTACAGTCCATGGGACCGCAAAGAGTTGGACATGACTAAACGACTCTACTGAACGAACTTGCAATTGGAAGTGGGGAAATACTCTCATTTCTCTCTTGCTTTGCTCCTTGCTCATCTCTGGTGGCTTGATCTTCCATGTGACTCAATATTTATAATCATTTTCCTTTAAGGTAATGTTACTGGAATGCAAAAGTAGGAAGTCAAGAGATACCTGGAGTAACAGGCTAATTTGGCCTTGGAGTACAAAATGAAGCAGGTCAAAGGCTAACAGAGTATTGCCAAGAGAACACACTGGTCATAGCAAACACCTTCTTCCAACAACACAAGAGAAGACTCTACACATGGACCTCACCAGATGGTCAACACCAAAATCAGACTGATTATATTCTTTGCAGCCAAAGATGGAGAACCTCTATACAGGCAGCAAAAACAAGTCCGGGATCTAACTGTGGCTCAGACCATGAACTACTTATTGCCAAATTCGGATTTAAATTGAAGAAAGTAGGGAAAGCCACTAGACCATTCAGGTATGACCTAAACCAAATCCCTTACAACATACAGTGGAAGTGAGGAATAAATTCAAGGGATTAGATCTGATAGACAGAGTGCCTGAAGAACTATGAACAGAGGTTCATGACATTGTACAGGAGGCAGAGATCAAGACCATCCCCAAGGAAAAGAAATGCAAAGAGGAAAAACGGTTGTGTGAGGAGGACTTACAAATAGCTGAGAATAGAAGAGAAGTGAAAGGCAAAGGAGAAAATGAAAGATATTCCCATTTGAATGCAGAGTTCCAAAGAATAGCCAAGAGAGATAAGAAAGCCTTCGTCAGTGATCAATGCAAAGAAATAGAGGAAAATAGAATAGGAAAGACTAGAGATCTCTTCAAGAAAATTAGAGATACCAAGGGAATATTTCATGTAAATATGGACTCAGTAAAGGGCAGAAATGGTATAGACTTAACAGAAGCAGAAGATATTAAGAAGAGGTGGCAAGCATACACAGAAGAACTATACAAAAAAGATCTTCATGACCCAGATAACCATGATGATGTGATCACTCACCTAGAGCCACACATCCTGGAATTCGAAGTCAAGTGGGCCTTAGGAAGCACCACTATCAACAAAGCTAGTGGAGGTCATGGAATTCCAGTTGAGCTGTTTCAAATCCTAAAAGATGATGCTGGGAAAGTGCTGCACTCAACATGCCAGCAAATTTGGAAAACTCAGCCGTGGCCACAGGCCTGGAAAAGGTCAGTTTTCACTCCAATCGCAAAGAAAGGCAATGCCAAAGAATGCTCAAACTACTGCACTACTGCACTCATCTTACATGCTAACAAACTAATGCTCAAAATTCTCCAAGCCAGGCTTCAACAGTATGTGAACCATGAACTTCCAGATGTTCAAGCTGGATTTAGAAAAGCCAGGGGAACCAGAGATTGCAAACATCTGTTGGATCATCAAAAAAGCAAGAGAATACCAGAAAAACATCTACTTCTGCTTTATTGACTATGTCAATACCTTTGACTATGTGGACCACAACAACCTGTGGAAAATTCTGAAAGAGATGGGAATACCAGACCACCTGACCTGCCTCCTGAGAAATCTGTATGCAGGTCAAGAAGCAACAGTTAGAACTAGACATGGAACAACAGACTGGTTCCAAATAGGAAAAGGAGTAAGTCAAGGCTATATAATGTCACCTTGCTTATTTAACTTATATGAAGCATAAATCATGAGAAATGCCAGGCTGGATGAAGCACAAACCAAAATCAAGATTTCTGGGAGAAATATCAATAACCTCAGATACACAGATGACACCACCCTTACGGCAGAAACAAAGAAGAACTAAAGAACCTCTTGATGAAAGTGAAAGAGGAGAGTGAAAAAGTTGGTTTAAAACTCAACATTCAGAAAACTAAGATCATGAATCCGGTACCATCACTTTGTGGCAAATAGATGGGGAAACATTGGAAACAGTGAGAGGCTTTATTTTTGGGGACTCCAGATCACTGCAGATGGTGACTGCAGCCATGAAATTAAAAGATGCTTGTTCCTTGGAAGAACCTAGACAGCATATTAAAAAGCAGAGACATTACTTTGCCAACAAAGGTCTGTCTAGTCAAAGCTATGGTTTTTCCAGTGGTCATGTATGGATGTGAGAGTTGGACTATAAAGAAAGCTGAGTGCCGAAGAATTGAGGCTTTTGAACTGTGGTGTTGGAGAAGACTCTGCAAGGAGATCCAACCAGTCCATCTTAAAGGAAATCAGTCCTGAATATTCATTGCAAGGACTGATGCTGAAGCTGAAACTCCAATACTTTAGTGACCTGATGCAGAGAATGGACTCATTGGAAAAGACCCTGATGCTGGGAAAGATTGAAGGCCGGAGGGTGGATGACAGAGGATGAGATGGTTGGATGGCATTACTTGATGGACATGAGTTTGATTAAACTCTGGGAGTTGGTTATGGACAGGGAATCCTGGCGTGCTGCAGTCCATGGGGTCTCAAAGAGTCGGACATGACTGAGTGACTGAACTGAACTGAAGGTGAGTGCCACCTAACTGAGATGTACTTAAATCATTCATCTTCTGTGACCTCCCTGCCCCCCAACTGCATTCCTGGGTCAGCTGATTAACTTCCACCTTCTCTTCTTAGGATGGTTTGTTTCCACCATCAGACCATAAGCATCATCTACTTCATTTTTCACTGTGTCTGCCCAGGTGCACTGCTTGGGGTCCCTTGGAAGCCTCATTCCCGGACAGTTCAGGAGGTCAGTCCTCTCAGTCATGTGGCAATCTCAGCATTTCCAAGGCTTTTTTGACACCTTGCACCTTCTTGCAAATGAGACCTGGTTGGCCTTCCTTGCCAGCTTCTGGGGCAAGGAAAACTCACTGAACTTTGCTGTGTATATTCAGTTAAAACTGTGTTTTGGTACCTCCTCAGAGAGCTAACAATTTGTGCTAATGGAGAAAAAGTTCTGAAGAAAAGGTGGTGTGTTCATAGCATTTCAAAAATATTTTCTCAGTTTATTTTCTCTGATGAATCATATGTTCATAACTTAGATTTACCATGTTGGCAAATCTCAAAGATTTACTTTCCAACTGCTTTGAAAAAATGCTTAAAGGTACAAGTGATTGCTAACAATCATATATAGTATTTTGCAATATAATGTTATTAGTAGCTCAGAGCTTAATAAAAGGAAAAGGGCCAAGCAAAAAATGTTTGGCAAAAATAGGGAAATTGAGCATTTGACAGGATTTGTTTTCAAGCTTTTTGTGGGGAGATTTAAAAAAATCCTAAGTACTCCAACTTTTGAGCTTTAAATGTGTCTTAGTTAGTTTTAAGCAATTTTTTTTTTTTTTTTTTAATCTGGTAAATGGGAGTGTAAAGAAATTCCCTCCCAAGTTTCTGGACATGATGAAGTCTTCCCTCTCAGGTTCATGGAAGGTTATGCCATAAAACCTGTGAAAGATGCTTCCATACTAATTATACTACTTAAAAAGCTGTCTCCAGTGCTTGAGATTTTTAAAGACAATGACAGCATTTTCAGAATTCAACCATTTTGAGATCAAAGTCCACAACCAAGGTCAGCCTAATTTGAGCTTAGCAATCAAAGATTCACTCCCCAACTATAAATTTCACTTTCCTGTTGTAGAACCCCCAGGAGTATATCTGTCAAAAATGGAATATTTAGATTAATTGGGGCTTTGTGATAACATCTGGCCCAGAAGGACCTAATCACCCCAGATGTATGGATTGTCCTCTGGAAGACCTTCAGGCACAGTGGTTCCAAAGCCTTCTTCAATTCTTTTCACCATCTAAATGTCTTGTGCCCTTTCTCATATTTTTTCTTCTAGTGAAGATATGGAACAGCTGGTCCATATTTGTATAAAAATTTTAAATATATGATTATCTTATCCCTTCCATACTCTATTAAAAATGAAATCCTAATTTCTTTATTTAAAATATTCCTTAATTAAAAAATGAATTCCCAGCTTCTTATACATTTAGTAATACTTGCTACTTATTGAACCCATGGGGAACACAATGTTTTGAAAAATGACATTTGCTGCTTAATAAAGTTTCAAGTCCCTTTGAAATGAACAGTTAAGCAGAGCAGTTTGTTTGCAAGAGGACCATCTTCATGGAGACGTAGGTAGATGTGAACATGTGGCCATTTTCCAGAAACTGTATTTTCTCGGGATGGGCTCAGAGATCTTAAATGACATTCCATTCATACTGTCATCCCCAGGCTCCCAAATATACCAAAAAAAAAAAAACAAGGTATGACTCTGTATTTAATTAATGCTTTGGAACTGGTCAATCCCTATATATGAGAATTAATTTAACTAACAGTGAAATACTGAAAGACCAATTAGAATAATAAAGTCATATCAAACACTTCTAAACAGTCACAATTTTTAATAATTTTATAGTTGCTTCATGTATGGGTGAGATTTTAAACATCAAATTTTGGTTTATAATAACTATACATTCACAGCTGTGCAAACTGGCTTTCCTCTTCTTTCTCAATTTATGACCATTCAATGAGAAGAACTTTATTTCATATCTAGAGACATTTTAATAAAAGCCTTCAGCTTTTATGTCCTTTCTTCAAATGTTTAACAGATGACCGTGTATCATTCTTGATTCTTAAAGAGACAGCTTGCTTCAGGTATATGAAAAACACGAACTTAATGTAAAACAGCAATGTATATTTCTTGGCTAGAGGCTGAGGACAGAAAAAAGCTTGCAATCACGTTATTGTTGGACTCCTGCTCTTTTAACAGAATTTTCCTGTATCTAACAATACAGTGAAAGCAGCCGTATAACTTATTGAGTGGTTCTTACATGTTGATCAAGGTAATAAGTCTGTACCAGTATTTCACAACCCTAGGAAATAGCTGTTGCCTTTTCTACTTACAGTTCTATTAAGTCACTAAACTTCCAGAGGAAAAGTGACCTGTCCAAGGTCATTTGTTTAATAAGTTGCTGAGCTGAGATTTGAACCCAAGCTATCTGACTCCAAAGTCATGCTTTGTTAAGCCACCTGATTGCACTTCATTTCCCACTAGAGAAACATATCAGCTGTTCACTCCTTGAGGTCTTTAAAAATCTCCGTTTTTCCATTTTAAAACCACAAAGTCATGTGCAGGTAGTTTAAAAGATTGTTGAGCTCAGCCATCCTGAATGTCAAGACCTTGTCTTTTCTGGGAAGTTTAGTCTGGTCACTAGTGTTTCAGAGATGCATATTAGTTGCAGCAATTATATTTCTCCATGAACAGAGCTCAGAGAACAGTACCTAGCTCTAAAGCTGTGTTTTTCTTTTTAAAAATGATTTATTTTTATTTATTTGGCTGCGCCAGGTGTTAGTCATGGCATGTGGGACCTTTAGTCTTTATTGTGGCATGTGGGACCTTTACTTGCAGCATGTGGGATTTAGTTCCCTGATCAGAGATCAACTCGAGCCCTGTGCATTGGGAGCGTGGAGCCTTAGACACTAGAGCACCAGGGAAGTTCCTGTTTTTTCTTTTTTTTATTCCTTGGAAGAAGACTGACTTTTCCACTTATTAAAAAAATGTTGAACCTTTACCTAATATATGCAGAATTGACCCCAGTCTATCTTATGTTGACCTTTGTTTACGAATTTCATTTGTCTTATCCCAGAAGGACCTGCTCCTTGAACAATTTGAATGGTCGTGATGACATATGGTCATTTCACATAACTCCAATCTGTTGGAAGATGACTTGAAGATAGGGGTGCTTCAAATATCTTGCCTGTCTAAAACATTTTCTCTTTCTTTTCCTGTGTGATTTTGTGTGTGTGTGTGTGTGACCAAAAGCACTTAAGTCCTGTGATTCATACCAACTGCTACTCTGGGTTAGAACCATCTTTAGCTTATCCTGTCTATGATATGCTATCCAGAAAGTTCTTGCTCTCTTTGAATAATGTAATCAAAATAAAAATATATAAATTAGAAGTTATTTTATAATATCCACAATCCTATTACTAGATACTCTGTGTATCAGAAACTACCTTCATTGCTTATAAAATTTTGAAATTTTAAAGTCCAGTATATTGTATGATTAGGATTACCTATAATTTAAATTAATGTTGAATTCACAAAATTAAAACTCACTACTCTTTTTCTAAGCCTGGCAGTTCAATTTACAAATAGTTCTTGTTACAAATTTAAATTTTTAAATAACTAAGAAGCATAACTTTGAGGGGGGGATTGGCTAAGTGTTTAATTAGCTAATTTCTCTTTAAATAGACTCATTTACAAACTTGGTTTTAAACTCAGCTATAAATGTAATATATTCAGTTTTCTTTTTAAGCACTTGAGGTACTTTACCAGATAAGTTTAAGCCTCTAATGAGCAAAACTGTCTTGAGAGTTCAAATATGTCATTTCCGTCTAATAAATTGTTAAATATAGTAAATCTAATTCTCTTAAACGTTCTAATTCTGTTTACAAACTTAATCAAAAATCATACACCTCAACTTGAAATCACAAGTCAATTACATGCTTGAAATTGGAATCACAAGGCTAATCTGTCAGACTGTCTCCTATGCCAATTTTAAACCAATGCATACACTTTAAATACAGAATATACACAGATTGTCCCAATGATGAAACATCTACTTTTGAGCTTGACACAAAAGCATTAATACTTCATCATCTTCATAATTAATTCTAAACCATCCTGGATTTGGAAAGAAACTTAGTAAGGGAATAGTTTTATCTCAGGTGTGGAATCGGGCTTTGCATATTCAGAGTTATTCTTTTTATCTCAAATATGGATACCTGGAACCCTTTTTAGTTGTTGCTATGAACACAGAACTTCAAGTTACTTTCTTAGGATGAGGTTGTTGTATGAACCATATTTCCTGGGTTCAAGATATGTTTCATCTAATTGGCTCAGCTGATCTGTTTAGGATACTAGCCTATAATACATTTAACCAGGATGTAACTACCTGCCAAAACTTTGCTCTTTATTTTCTAAATTTCCTGATTAAATTATGGATCCTTCCTGCCTCTTGGCCACAATACCTATGGATATTTTAATAACATTTGTTGGATTCTGCTTATTTCTCATCTACATATCTGATTCTAAACATAGCCTTAAAGACATATTCATGACAGACACATTTTGGGGGGAATACATTGAAAACTGGAAGCTAGTTTTAGTAAATTCTTGCTCAAAAATGAATATAGAAGATCACAGAATACTCCTTTACTCTATCTGTGTCAAATCGACAACTTAGTTTTTCTTTTCCTCTAGTTTGTGAAACTATTAGAAAGAGAAATTTTCTAAGAAGCTTTTCCAGATACACCAAAAGCAACAAGAAAAAGTAGATAAATTATTCTTCATCAAAATTAAAAATTTTGTGCATCAGAGAATACTATAAAGGAAGTAAAGATACAGTCTTATAGAATGGAAGAAAATATTTGCAAAGAATTCTTACAACTCCACAAGAAAAAGATAAAAATACACTTAAAAATGGGCAAAGGACTTGAATAGACATTTCTCCAAAGATGGTACACAAATGTCCAACAAACATGTGAAGAGACATTCCACATCATTAGAATTAAGGAAATGCAAATTAAAGAAGCATACCCATTAAACTCTCTACAATTAAAAAAATACAGAAAACAATAAGTGTTGACAAAAATGTGGAGAAATTTGAACACTTGTATTTTGCTAGTAGGTAAGTAAAATGATACAGTTACTGTGGAAAATAGTTTGGCAATTCCTCAAAAAATTAAATTTACAATTACCATATGACCTAGCAATTCTACTCCTAGATATATATCTAAAATAGATATTCAGACAAAAACTTATACCTGAATGCTCACAGCAGCGCTATTCATGATAGCCAAAGGATGCAAACCACTCAAATATCCATCTACTGATAAATGAATAAACAAAAAGTGGTAAATCCATACAACGGAGTATTATTCACTCATAAAAAGAAATGAAGTACTGATCCATACTACAAAATGGGTGAACCTTGAATATACGCCAAGTGACTGAAGTCAGACAAAAGAGGTCACTTATGGTATAATTCTACTTACATGAAATGTTCAGAATCCATAGGAACGGAAAACATGTGGTTGATTTTCAAGAACTCGGTTAAGAGGTTTCCTTTGGGTCATGAAAATGTTCTGGAAGTTGGTAGAGGTGATGATTGAATGATGTTTTGATTGTGTCAAATGACACTGAATTATACACATTAAGATGTGTATTTATGTTGTATGAATTTTTAAATTAAATAATTTAAATAAATTAAATAAATTTAAAAATTTAAAAAATAAAAAAACTTTTTCAATGAAGTCCCATTTTTTTTTTTCTGTACTAAGGATGATATTAAGAATCAGATGATTGCCTGCATCTTTCTCATAACTTTTCTGGTGAAATTTTGTCACAAAGATGGAAGTTCTCCATGTAAGAGGTGAACAAAATAGAAACAGTGTGCTCCCAGCTATATAGGAGCAAAGTTTCCTGACTCTTCTTATGAGATGATTGACAATGATGATACCAAGTATGACTTTTCTTTATGGGGCCACCAGGAAGCCAGCTTCCTCTGTTAAACAGAAATTTTACTAAGCTTCAAGATTTAATTATCCAAGACTGAGATCAATAAAATTTTCACAGTATTCTGTATATGACCCACTATCCCCCTTTTTTGGTTTTAGCATCTGTAAATCATCTTTTGAAATGAAATGGCTCAATTCTTATAGTATCTTGCTCTAGAAACATTTATAATAAAAACTTACAATACGTATAATCTGTGGAACAAGCTTACAAAATAAGTGGTATTATTTTCATTTGATAGGAAGGAGATTGAGGGACAGAGAGATGAAGTGAATTGGCCAAGTATGCTTAGCTTCTAAGAGGTGGAGCTGGCAGTCAAATTCAAACTCACTCTAAAGTCCAGAGTTTTAAACTAATGCTTTTCTATCTACCTCTCTTAGAATCAGTATATCAAACCTAATATATTCTAGGTGAAGAAAGATGTGGCAAAGGAAGTTTGTGCTCATTAAATCCGTGTGCTTCTTTCCAATTCCCAGCTTTCTTTGCAGTTGTATTGATGTCTTGTGACTAATTCTGGTCTATTAATTGGGAGTAGAAGCAATTCGTGTCACTTCCAAACCATGGCAATTAAGAACAAGAGTATTTTTCTTGCTTTCTCACTCATTGGCTAGGCTGAAAAGGAAAAACTTTGAGATGGTGATAGATGCAAGATGAAAGCAGTCTGGATCCCTGAGTCACTGTTAGAGGAAAGTTGTCCCCCTGCCCTCCAAAAAAGCAACCAGATCCACATTAGATTTTGATGTGAAGGAGAAATAAACCTTCACTGTGTTAAGTCATGAGTTAATTTGCTACCTGATGTGAAGAGCTGACTCTTTGGAAAAGACCCTGATGCTGGGAAAGACTGAAGGCAGGAGAAGGGGATGACAGAGGATGAGATGGTTGGATGGCATCACCAACTCAATGAACATGAGTTTGAGCAAACTTTGGGAGATAGTGAAGGACAGGTAAGTCTGGCATCCTGCAGTCCTTCAGGTCACAAAGAGTCGGACATGACTTAGCAGCTGAACAGCAAAAAATATACTACCAAAGCATATCCTAGTCTCTTCTACCTATCTCAGGATTGTCATATGATAAATGACCTAAACTCTTGACTCAAGGAACAGAATTTTTCTAAAGGCTTTCTGGTGTCTCCTTAGTGATTGTTAAGGGCTGAATTGTGTCTCCCTCCCAAGTTCATATATTGAACTCAAGTACCTCCAAATATGACCTTATTTGGAAATAGTATTGTTATAGGCACAATTAGTTAATATGAGGTCAATAGCGTGAGCTTTAATCCTAGATGACTGATGTCTTTATCAAAAGGAAAACCTGGACAGAGAGGCACTCACACCAGAAAAATATGTGAAGAGGAAAGCATAGATCAACGAGCCAAGGAGGGCCAAGTGTTGCCAGTCAACTACCAGAAGCTAGGATTGTTGTTATTATTGAGTCCCTAAGTCGTGTCTAACTCTTTATGACCCCATGGGCTGCAGAACACCAGGCTCCTCTGTCTTTCACTATCTCCCAGAGTTTGCTCACATTCATGTCTATTGAGTTGGTGATGCTATGTAACCATGTCATCCTCTGCTGTCCCTTTCTCCTTTTGCCTTCAATCTTTCCCAGATCAGGGTCTTTTCCAATGAGTTGGCTCTTCACATAAGGTGGCCAAAGTATTGAAGCTTCAGCTTCAGCATCAGTCCTTCCAAAGAATATTCAGGGTTGGTTTCCTTTAGGATTGACTGGTTTGACCTCCTTGCAGTCTAAGGGGCTCTCAAGAGTCAAGAAGCTAGGGGAGAGGCACTAAACAGATTTCTTCTCACCATCTTCAGGCAAAACAAACCCTGTTGGCATCTTGGTTTTGGACTTGTAGCCTCCAGAAATGTGAGACAATAAATTTCTATTGTTTTAGACCTATTCTATTGTGTTTCACAGTTTCTGAAACTTTTTATGGCAGCCCTCGTAAACTAACACAATGATTCCCATAAGCTCCATCTCAGTGGAATTGCAGTTGGGATGCATTCAGACTTGGGCAGACTTGATGCCCAGCATGGGACCAGGCACACTCAAAGCTGTGATTCTCCACTCACTCCATTAAGAACGGCCACAAGCCTGTTAAGAATCCTTTGGGACACTGGATAAAATGGCCCAGATGAAGAAATAAGTCTTGTTTTGAAAGAAAATCTCTTTAAAAGCAAACAGGGAAAGGATCATAGGGTGAAACAAAAAAATTCAAGTGATAGGAAGTGTATTACAAATACATGGCATGGGTAGAGCTTGAGGCCAAGCAAGACAATTTTAAGGTCTGAAATTGAAATTTCTCACTAATAAATTTTTTACTCAGTGACAAAGGGGAATCTTGAAAGGGAGATCTCGCTAACCTTAGGGAGCTTGTTCAGACTCTGCTAGCAAACTCAATCTTCCTGGGCCAGGCAGAGGTCAAGTCCCAAATGGAATCCTTTTTTTTTTTTTTTCCTTTCTGCCTGTGGATTCTGGCAACTGCCCTGCTTGCTTGAACTACTCTCTGCTTCCTAAGTGGGATACTTGAGGCTGGCTGCCCTCATGTCAGCAACTCCTGTTGAAAAAAAAGGAACAAACCTTCTCCTATTCCAGCCTCAGAAAGTAAATATTTTTGTGCAACAGTATCCTTATTCAAGAGGTCCATCTGATCATGAAAAGCCCTGCCCTATATACCTGGGCCTAAAAATTGCCAGGAGAACATTTTTTTTCTCTGAGCAAAAACTATAAAGATGGTTAACAAATCTCCCCAGATGACCCCAAGCAATATGCCTTGAATCCAACCTGAGCACTCCACCTTGTGTGCAATTTACAATCTTTATTATTTTCCTCTCACCTAACTTAAGTAGAAGTGGCTAAAGGGCTAGGAATAAGGGGTGGTCCAGCTATTTCTTTACATAGGTGACTTTTATTCTCCAAAGAGAGAGTTTGGAAAAGTGCTTTACCTGCTACCTCTTAGATTCCCTGTCTATGCCTTTCTTCACATACCCTCCAGCAAGGTTTGTTTAGTGAAAGCTGTAAATAGGTAAGCTATAGATTTCCAGGGGGCCGTTACAAACCAGTGGCTAGCTCCTCATGGCAGGGACTTGCAGGGAGCATGATGCAATATAATTGCTGGCTGGGATCAAAGGGGAAGGGAAATCATTTGAACAGAACTTTGGTTCCGGCTCCAGGAAGTGTAAGACTCCTTGCTTTTCTTCCCCCACTGTGTGCTTCCTTGTGCTAAAGGGGGAAAATCTGAGAAATGGAAATAGTTGCCTCTGTGGCAGTACACTAGGTCTCTAAGTTCAGGAAATAATTGCTAAAATATTGGGTTGGCCAAAAAGTTCATTTGGATTTTTCCATATGATGTTCTGGAAAAACCTCAAAAAACTTTTTGGTCAACCCAATAGCAATCCTCACCCTTCTGTCAATCAACAACCACTTAATGAGCACGTGTGTTTCACTCAATTCAGTTATTTGTGTAAAGCGATGACAGGGGCGATAGAGATATAAACTTGAAGCAAATAGAGTCCTGACCTCAGAACTTTCATAAAGAAAGAAGGAAAGATCAACATACAGGTAACTAATGCAAGACATATTGTGATGAGTATCTTAATCCAGTTCAATTTTATTAAAGAAATACTCATTAGATATTGGAAAGACAATGATAATGAAAAGACAGTAAAAATAAAAAGAATAAAACTATGGCAAATTTATTTGCATGGGACTTTGGCTGAAGGATGGGTCTTTGGCTGATCCAGATGGGCATTCCAAGGTGGAAACGGGGGATGAGGCTGCTAAGTTGAACACAGACTACTGAAGGAGTGATGAGATGAGGAGGGTGGAACCTAGGACACAGGTGGTAAGGAGGGTGGTGAGGAATGATACCAAGTATGGGGCACATGTTGGAGGCGATTTCCAAGAGTGATAAACAGAGATCTCTGCTCTGAAGCTATAGCCTTCAGCTTATAGGATTTGAGGTACTTTTTCTAAGAAAAAGATATAGAAAATTATGAATGCAAAATTCCATATGTAAAATGAAAGGTTATTTTACAATAAGAAAAAACCCCATCAAATTATTGGAATCTTGACGATGAGGTCTCTACTCTCTGAGATCTCTTTAAGCATTTTATCAGAACTGCCTACATGGAAATGTTCATGACTGCAATCTGGCTTCACTCCCCCCTCACTTGGATGCTCCATGCCTCCTAGTATGTTCACCACTCCCAGGAGCCTGTTCTAATAAAGGGCCCTGGAGATTAAACCTCTTTAGTGTCACAGTAACTCTACCTATGCTGATCTCCAAATTTTGCTGATTCCTCAGTAAAAAGGTTGAGTGTGAACCCTGACTGTGGCATGGGAATTTGGTACCATGATTAGTCCCCTCTAAGTCAGGTGCTTCCTCTGAGATGAGCATCTTTCCCTCATCCCGAGACACATGGTTAGAATAGGAAAGCAACAGCTCCTTAAAAGAATGGAAATGAATAGAAGTTTGTGCTATGCAAAAAACAACTATGGTAAAGTTGTAAAAAAGATACTGGAGAATGGAGAGGCTCTACATGGGGGGCCCAGCTGGGAGACTGTAGGTCTGAAGAACTAAAGTCTTGGGCAAAGCTGATGACTTTGGGAATATAAGTGAAGGACCAGCCATGATTACTGTTACAAAGAAGGATTTAAGAAAACTTGGACCTTACAACATTCACCAGCATTATTATATCTATTATAACTTAGCACATCGCCAAACACCAGTCCCTATGCCGTTCACTATTTAAGTACAGATCCTGCAGTTTTGAGTTTTATTTCTTATCCATTTCGTGACCTCCAAGTGAGCCATGAATATATCTGTGACCTGTTCCAAGCCCCATACACATATGTCTGCTCACCAATTTTCAGGCTAAAGGTGTTTTCCTTTCTTTTTTTCAATGAGGTCACCACACATACCATCCTTGTACATCGAGGTGGCAGAAAACTGTGGCTTGATTACTCAAAATGATCTCCTAGTACAATCTTGGTCTCTCTTTGCAATGGCAATATTATTATTTCTTGAATACTAGTCTCTGGCCTCCTTATAAGTAACAGTCAGGTTAGCTTCTATATGTAATGGCTCCCGCTCAGGCTATAAAGCTTTGATAAACTAGTCTTTCACCAAAAGTTAGCAGTAAACAACTGGTCTATAAAGCTTTCCAAGAAGCAAGAGAACACCCGCCTGGTTGCTATAATTATGACTTCTCTTCATGACAACCTTTGAGGAATATAGTTAAAAAGCAGAGATGCCACTTTTCTGTTTTTCTCCACTGTTTATTTTGCACAGTAAATTGCCAGCTCTGTGTTTGACACAAGAGTAAAACACTGCTGGACTTCTTGTCTCTAATTCTTGAGAGAGCAGCAAAGCATATACCCTTTAATTCCAACATAATCAAGAATTTATTTTCTACAAACTACATTTCATCTTTTTCCCTTTCATGTGGCTATTGGTGTTTGGAGTATTTTCAAGTTGTTTGAGGATGTGCTTACTTCCACAAAATGGGTAATGTATTTCTGCACACAGTGTGAAGACAGAGAAATGGATACTCCAGGGAGGTTAAGGAAAAACCTACATGTGGCTGGCTTGTTCTCCTGGCCTGTGACACTATTAGTCAAAGAATGCTTAATTAGTCAGTATATTTGTAAAAATAAATGCCACAATCCTAACTTTGGCAAGCCAAGTATCACTAATATAATTTTGTGCATCTCAAAAACTTCACGATCGAGGGGAATGAAACTTTTCTCACTACTTGAGGTCTGTTTTGGCAATACCAGTTTAGCAACTGTGACTCTGAAAGGCATTGAGTGTGGAGGGCTTGTTCCTCAGGGGAATTTAAGAAACGGAATAATGGGTTGTGCTCTGAGTAGTTATGCACTCAGAAATTGTTGAGATACTAATTAATTTACACATCTGCAAATCTCAGTTTAAATATTTCATTTTTTTTGTTAATTAAAAAATTTTAAATCAGTTGATTTACAACGTTGTATTAGTTTCAGGTGTATAGATAGCAAAGTGATTCACTTATATGTAAATATTTTTCTTTTTGCCCTCTATACTACTAATAGATACCATGTTATGGGCTGAGAACCTGAAGCTGAATAAAATGTGGTCTTATTTTATTTATTTATGCTTATTTGCATTCTCTTTTGGTGCATGTTCTGATAGAGGAAGAAACATTGTTCATGGATTATCACAAGTAGCCTGGAAAACTCAGTGGTAGCAATGTATATCATACTAGGTCACGTGGGATAAGGGGTACTTGACCCAGTCTTCAGGGAGTGGAGGAGGACAGGAAGGTTAAAGGAGAGGCAGCTGGAACTGAATATTTGAAATAGAGTAGGACCTAGGGGAACAATGAAGGCAAAGGCTGGGAGGCATGAAGCAGCATGGAGTGAGTGGGTAACACAAGCAGCTTGAATTTCTAGTGACTAAAGAAACAAGATAATGAGTAGAGGAGATAAGAGCAGAAAAATAGACTGAGATAAATCCTGGAGATGCTTGAATATCATCCTGAATAGGTGAAGCTTGATCCTATAGGTAGTGGTTGGGGAATGGAGTAGTAAAAGTCAAGAAGTGAGGGACCAGCATGCTTTAATTTGGGTTTAGCAGCCGGAGTGGAATTGATTTGAGAATGACCTCAAAATTCCCCAAGCCAGGCTTCAATAATACATGAACCGTGAACTTCCAGATGTTCAAGCTGGTCTTAGAAAAGGCAGAGGAACCAGAGGAACCAGAAATCAAATTGCCAACATCCGTTGAATCATCAAAAAAGCAAGAGAGTTCCAGAAAAACATCTATTTCTGCTTTATTGACTATGCCAAAGACTTTGACTGTGTGGATCACAACAAAATGTGGAAAATTCTGAAAGAGATGGGAATATCAGACCACCTGACCTGCCTCTTGAGAAATCTGTATGCACATCAGGAAGCGACAGTTAGAACTGGACATGGAACAACAGATTGGTTCCAAATAGGGAAAGGAATACATCAAGTCTGTATATTGTCACTCTGCTTATTTAACTTATATGCAGAGTACATCATGAGAAACACTGGGCTGGGTGAAGCACAAGCTGGAATCAAGATTGCCAGGATAAATATCAATAACCTCAGATATGCAGATGGCACCACACATATGGCAGAAAGTGAAGAAGAACTAAAGAGCCTCTTGATGAAAGTGAAAGAGGAGAGTGAAAAAGTTGGCTTAAAGCTCAACATTCAGAAAACCAAGATCATGGCATCTGGTCCCATCATTTCATGGCAAATAGATGAGGAAACAACAGTAACAGTGACAGACTTTATTTTCTTGGGCTCCAAAATCACTGCAGATGGTGACTGCATCCATGAAATTAAAAGATGCTTACTCCTTGGAAGAAAAGTTATGACCAACCTAGACAGGATATTAAAAAGCAGAGACATTGCTTTGTCAACAAAGGGCCATGTAGTGAAAGCTATGTTTTTTCTGGTAGTCATGTATGGATGTGAGAGTTGGACAATAAAGAAAGCTGAGTGCCAAAGAATCGATGCTTTCAAACTGTGGTGTTGGAGAAGATTCTTGAGTCCATTGGACTGCAAGGAGATCCAACCAATCCATTGTAGAGGAAATCAGTCTTGAACATTCATTGATGGACTGATATTGAAGCTGAAACTCCAACACTTTGGCCAACTGACTCATTTGAAAAGACTTTAATGCTGGGAATGATGGAAGGCAGGAGGTGAAGGGGACGACAGAGGATGAGATGGTTGGATGGCATCACAAACAATGGACATGAGTTTGAGTAAACTCTCGGAGTTGGTGATGGACAGAGAGGCCTGGCATGCTGCAGTCTATGGGGTCACAAAGAGTTGGACACAACTGAGTGACTAAACTGAGGCTGGAGGTCAAGGGACATTGCATTAATCTTGGAGGGAATGGATGAGGATGTGGGAGAGGACAGTAGGAGAGAAGACAGAGGGAATGGATGGGCATAGGAAATCTTCTGGTGTTGAAGCTCAGGGGAAGTTTGAGGTTGGAGATGGGATGTGGGAATCACCATGATGTAGGCTGAGATTCAGGGCAGATTAATTGTGATTAGTATGTTCACATGGAGGGTGCTCAGTAAGAAGAACAAGAGACTAAGCTCAGTCTTCTGAGGAATATGATCTCTTTGAGTGGACAGAGAAAGAGAATGTCAGTGAAGGAGACTGGTACAGAGGAAAAGTGACAATCAGCAGACTGTGCTGTGACAAAAGCCAGGTGAGCAGAGCTGGACACATTTTAACAACAATGCTGAGTCCTCACATCTGGCACAGTGCTACTTAAGCTGGCATTAATTAATCCATCCAACAAATATTTACTGGGTTTCACCTATGGATCATGTATGTGAATGTTCATAGTATTCTAACGTAATTTTCCGGAAGTAGCAGTAGTGTTAGTTGTTCAGTTGTGTCTGACTGTTTGCAACCCCATGGACTGTAGTCCAGCAGGCTCCTCCGTCCATGGGATTTCCCAGGCAAGAACATGAGTGGGTTGTCATTAACTACTCCAGGGGATCTTCCCAAGCCAGAAATCAAACTTGGGTCTCTTGCATTGCAGCCAGATTCTTCACCATCTGGGTCACCAGAGAAGCCCATAAATTTTTTTCTGAAACCTCTTGCAGATAACTAACCTAATGCAAGCTACGGGACAAGTTTATTTGATTTCACTCTGGCATGTGCTTCTCTAGTGTTTTGTTTTGGCCCCATCATTGTTTTCAGTTTATTTCTACTTCTAACTTTAAGATTTTTTAAATACAGTACAAGAAGGCAGAGACTTCCATCTGAGCCTGACATGCAGAAGGGCAATGGCAGAGATGATGACTTGGTGAAATAAATGCTGTATAGTGAGGAAAGCATTTTTCTCTCTGTTCTTGGAGTCAGCAGGCTGGACTTTGTTGGGAGAGACTAGGGGTTCCTCAGTGTTGAATGAGAAAGATTGCTATTCATTACAAAGTTTTCCTCTCTCTCCCTATGCTTCTTGTTCCTATAATAGTCAGTGTAAACGTGTCATATTTTTTCCACACTGTTATGTGCAAACAAAGGTTAACACCTGCTTGGTTCCTGATGTGTGATGCTGAAACCCAACTGAGGTTATTATTCATGTCAGATTAGCAGTGGATTTGGCTTCTTTTTATCATTTTCCCATGTAACAGAAGAGAACTGAGTCCATTATAGGTAGTCAGGGGTGTATTATTATTCACTTAGTTGCTTTTTACTCATTGGCATGTTGAAGTCCCAGGGTTTCCCAGGTGGCCCAGTGGTAAAGAATCACCTGCCAATGCAGGAGATGCAAGAGACATGGGTTCAACCCCTGGGTCAGGAAGATCCCCTGGAGTAACCTGCTCCAGGATTCTTGCCTGGAGAATCCCATGGACAGAGGCGCCTGGTAAGTTACAGTCCACAGGATTGCAAAGAGTCTGATGTGACTGAGCGAGCACGCACTGGGAGAAGCAAGGGGGATGAAGCATGTTTCAATATAAACATAAACATCAGTAATCATACATCAAATCCCAATATAATTAGTGTATTTGAGCATTTGTAATTTCATAACCAATGTCTTATTAATTAGTGAAAAACATGGTTAATGTTAATAGTCTTAGCAATATGCCCCATTCTCCTAGCTAAGGGTTTATGTACACAGCTTTGTTCTTATGGTTAAAAATCTTATCATCACATTCTCTTCTTACTCTCAAAATACCATTTGGCTTAAAGAACCGATGTTTTTTCTGGTAACTTCCACATGGCATCTGCTCAAACTACCCTTCACACTACTGCATTAATTGGCTGAATGTTTATCTCTTTGCACTTGCCTTTTGGAAACTGATCTTTTATTGGTTCTCTTTCTCCTAAATCTACAACCTCAGCCTGCCTCATCTGGCAATATCATTGTTTTTCACTTGTCAACATGGTGTAGTGGTAAGAGCATGGGACTTAGAGTCCATCAGGCCTGGGTTTGAGTTCCAGCTCTAGAACTTTCTGGATATGAGATCTTGAACAATTTACTTCAACTATGTGAGAGGCTTTCCAACTGTAAAATGGGTTAATTAATGTTAGCCATCTTATAGGGTTATTGCAAAGTGAGTAGCATTGTGGTATATCATCCTGTACAAATGCTTACCAAAGTCGTCTTTTTTATTATAATTTTCTTACTATAGTGGGAAGCACACAGCCATTAAAATCAGATGGATTTGTTTGAACTACATCACTGGGCAAGCCAGCTGCCTTTCTGAATCTCAGTTTCCTCATCTGTTAGATGGAAATATCAGTGTCTTAGAGTGCTGACATGTTACTTCAAAGATAGATATAAAATATGTAAAAAATAAGTCATGATGATGCCTGATAACGTGATAAAAACCGGCATATGTGTGTGTATGCTCATTTGTGTCCTATTCTTTGCAACCCCATGGACTGTAGCCCATTAGTCTCTTTTGTTCATGAGTTTCCTACGCAAGAATACTGGAGTGGATTGCCATTTTCTCCTCTAGGGAATATTCCTGACCCAGGGATTGAACTCGAATCTCCTGAGTCTCCTACATTACAGGCAGATTCTTCACCTGCTGAGCCATCAGGGAAGGCCAAAGTGATAAATATTGTTTATCAAATCTTGTCAAGGATTTCTACAGTGACTCAATCCCCACACCTAAAGCATCCCTCCTTAAAATCAATCTCTTGCCCAATCTACAAGTATATTCAGTATCATGGAAGGCTTTAGCACATGTAAAGCATCTGGTCTCCTGGACATGTGTTATACATAGTTTACTAATCATGGAATCCTTTCCTATTATTTCTTCTTAGGTACAGGTATAAATGTTTTAATAGAAAATATGTTATCTCTAAATGCACTTGAAATTGCCTGTAGTTCATGCCATATTGTTTGACTATATTGAAGCACTGCTGGGAGCGTGCCATGCATGCCTACACTCATTCACTCATTCGACAATACTTGTTGTCCATCGACTATGTCCTCGGCAGTGCTATAGGTGTTTGAGATGATCAATAAATGAGACAGAGAAATGTGCATTTCTTTGTGAAACTTATATGCCAGTGGAGGTAGGAAGAGAAACAATGAAAGTGGTTACCAGTTTATTGATAAAATTTATGGAAAAAGGAAATATTAAGGAAGATTAAGGGGATCAGGACTCTGTGGTGGAATCCCAACTTTCCATAGGGTGGTTAGAAGCAACCTCATTGTGAAGCTGACATTTAGTCAAAAATTTTGGAAAAGTTACTCAGAAACAACTTGAAAGATATACTACCTTTTTTCTAACTTAATAAGATCCCAATATTTCTGACTTGATTACTACATCCTGCCTTGCCTTTGTCTTACTTGGATGTCATGGTATTACCCTGTTCCTGTTATGTTCTCCTATTCCCAACCCTGGTTCTCTGTAGTTGACAATCCCACATTGCCATAAAATGATATTCCAAAACTATAGATTCAATTGTGTGACTCTCCTCTTCAAAGGATCCAGTGGTTCTCTAGTGCTTCCAGAATCAAGTTGATGCCCCTTGACAGGACCTAATGTCCCTGGAATGTTGCTCCAGCTCCTCTTATGCCATCTCCATCATTAGGGCAATAATTCAACCACTCTGGACTTTCTATGTTTTGCCTTTGCCATCATTCCCATCAGAAATACTCTTTCCCACATTTTATGCCTATTAGAAGTTGTACTCATCTTTCAAGTCCCAGCTCTAATCACATCTGCTTTATGGAGTCATTCTGTGCTTCCAAGTGAAGTTAATTGCTCCAGGCCTTTCTCTATTTCCTTGGCCCTGAACACTATCTTGTTAGTGGATTAGATAGTCACCGTCTCCTGAACTTGTCAATTTTTTCTCTACAGACAATTGTTCTCACTTATTACGAACTTTTTTAGAGTTTAGCACACTTTTTGACCCACGGTAGAGAACCCTGCTTACTTGAATCAGTCGAAATGGACAAGCCACCTCTCAAATTTAAGTTCCAGTTTCCTCATCTTAAAATTGGCCAAGGACACATGTTCATGTGAAATAGATAGGGGTTAAATGAAATTACACGAGACAATGTCTCATTAGTTGAATGCTTCTTGGGTGGCATGTAACTTGCCTTCAGTAAATATTCTATGAATCTAACTTTGTTTTCTAAATTGTCTTTTAATGGTGATGAAATTCCATCACCCATCTTTTTGAGTTCTTTTTATTGCATCATGGCTTCGTAATAGTCACTATTTTTTCTTTCTGGATTTCTGAAAGCACTTCTTCAGTTTTCTGTTTCTAAATGACTTTCATATAATCTCTTTGGCTTAATTAATATTTTGTTTTTTTTAGAGTAGGTTTTGGTTTACAGCAAAATTGACTGGAATGTACAGAGAGCTCTCATACACCCCACACAGGGACTCACTCCCTCACTATCTACATCCCCCACTGCAGTGGGTAACTTGTCACAAGTAATAGATGAACCTACATTGGCACATAACTTATCACCCAAAGTCCATAGTTTATATTAGGTCCACTCTTGGTGTGTACATTCTATGGGTTTGAACAAATGTATAATGATGTGTATACACCATCATAGTGTCATACAGAATAGTTTCCCTCCTGAAAAATTCCAAATCCTGTGTGTCATCCCTCTAATCTAAAAGACTTTTAGGGAAACTGAGGAAATTTGAATGTGATCTGTTGGTTAGATGGTAGCAAAGTATAAGTGTTAATTTTCTAACTATGAGAAATAATTGTGGACAGATAAATTGTGGGTATTTAAAACAATATAGGAGAGTTACTTTTGCTTATAGGACATATAAATAAAGTATTTGCCTTTTCATACTGTTCATGGGGTTCTCAAGGCAAGAATACTGAAGTGACATTCAAAAAACTAAGATCATGGCATCCAGTCCCATCACTTCATGGCAAATACATGGGGAACAATGGAAACAGTGACAGACTTTATTTTCTTGGGCTCCAAAATCACTGCAGATGGTGACTGCATCCATGAAATTAAAAGACACTTGCTCCTTGAAAGAAAAACTATGACCAACCTAGTTTAGTTCAGTTCAGTTCAGTTGCTCAGTCGTGTCTGACTCTTTGTGACACCATGAATCACAGCACGCCAGGCCTCCCTGTCCATCACAAACTCCCAGAGTCCACCCAAAGCCATGTCCATTGAATCGGTGATGCCATCTAACCATCTTATCCTCTATCATCCCGTTCTCCTCCTGCCTGCAATCTTTCCCAGCATCAGGGTCTTTTCAAATGAGTCAGTTCTTCACATCAGGTGGCCAAAGTATTGGAGTTTCAGCTTCAGCATCAGTCCTTCCAATGAACACCCAGGACCGATCTCCTTTAGGATGGACTAGTTGGGTCTCCTTGCAGTCAAGGGACTCTCAAGAGTCTTCTCCAACACCACAGTTCAAAAGCATCAATTCTTTGGTCCTCAGCTTTCTTTATAGTCCAAATCTCACATCCATACATGACTACTGGAAAAACCATAGCCTTGACTAGACAGACCTTTGTTGACAAAGTAATGTCTTTGCTTTTTAATATGCTGTCTAGGTTGGCCATAACTTTCCTTCCAAGGAGTAAGCGTCTTTTAATTTCATGACTGCAATCACCATCTGCAGTGATTTTGGAGCCCAAAAAAATAGTCAGTCACTGTTTCCACTGTTTCCCCATCTATTTGCCATGAATTGATGGGACCGGATGCCATGATCTTAGTTTTCTGAATGTTGAGCTTTAAGCCAACTTTTTCACTCTCCTCTTTCACTTTCATCAGGAGACTCTTTAGTTCTTCTTCACTTTCTGCCATAAAGGTGGTGTCATCTGCATATCTGAGGTTATTGATATTTCTCCAGCTTGTACTTCATCTAGGCCAGCATTTCTCATGATGTACTCTGCATATAAGTTAAATAAGCAGGGTGACAATATACAGCCTTGATGTACTCCTTTTCCTATTTGGAACCAGTCTGTTGTTCCATGTCCAGTTCTAACTGTTGCTTCCTGACCTGCATACAGATTCTTCAAGAGGCAGGTCAGGTGGTCTGGTATTCCCATCTCTTTCAGAATTTTCCAAGTTTATTGTGATCCAGCCTAGACAGCATATTAAAAAGCAGAGACATTACTTTGCCAACAAAGGTCCATCTAGTCAAAGCTATGGTTTTTCCAGTAGTCATGTATGGATATGACAGTTGGACTATAAATAAAGTTGAGTGCTGAAGAATTGATGCTTTTGAACTATGGTGTTGGAGAAGACTCTTGAGAATCACTTGGACTGCAAGGAGATTAAGCCAGTCAATCCCAAAGGAAACCAATCCTGAATATTCATTGGAAGGACTGATGCTGAAACTGACTCACTAAAAAAGACCCTGATGTGGGAAAGACTGAAAGCAGGAGGAGAAGGGGATGACAGAGGATGAGATGGTTACATGGCATCACTGACTTGATGGACATGAGTTTGAGCAAGCTCCGGGAGATGGTAAAGGACAGGGAAGCCTGGTGTGATGCAGTCCATGGGATCACAAAGAGTCAGACCCAACTGAGTGACTGAACTGAACTGAAATAAAGTATTTAGGATTCAGGATGTCATGTTAGCAACTTACTCTCAAGAGGTTTAGGGGAAATAGTTCTTCATACTGTGTGCACAATTTTCTCCAAGTCTGAGATTACTTTTTAAAAGTTGGGAGAGGGGAAAAGAAGTTTCTATGGAGGAGTCCGGACATGTGAGCAGCAAACACATTAGTGGGGGCTTCTTTAATAGTTATGGGAAATGCAGCTCTAGAAATGTGACAGGGGAATTTGCCTATGATGGTGCCAATGCATAGCCAAGGCTGGGATTCTAGGAGTGGGGAGCTCAGACCTGACTTTGCAGTTTCACAGTGGAATGTTTTTAGAGTGAGTACCTACTTTCTCTGGCTGGCTTGTTCCTCTTCTGTAAAACGAGGGGCTGGTGCAGCTCCCTTCCATTCTAAAATGCAATGCTGTGATTTCACCTCCTACTATACGGCAGCTCACCAGCAGCTAGCTCTGCGGCAGCCTTTGCGGCCAAGTTCTCAGTCCCCTGTATCTTGCTGCCCCGAGGAAATCTCTGACTGATGTGGTGCTGCTTCACTTGACAGTTTGGTCACCTTGGCTTGATTTAATTCTCCTCAGGCAGGAGAATTAGTGTCTCTGACATGCAGAACTCCAGGAAGGGAGTGCAACTGGGTCTAATAGTACAGTGACGGCTTTGAGAAAAATCCAGTTTCTCTTCTGGCCTGGATAATTCCAGCAGCGTGACTTGAGACTCAATTGCACACTGGCCACAGAGAACGTTTCCTTGGAGGGTCTCCAAACGTGAATTCTGGACATGATGGCAGAGCCAGAAGGTGACAAGCCAGATGGGCAGTGCTGGTGCATGATGAGAGCCCATCTCCCCACACCCCGGCCTGTCAGAGTTGGAGAACACACGAGGAAATGTTAGCAACCTCCACATGTATACATGCCAACCACACATAAAAATCAGTCATTCCAGTTGACATTTTGCCAATGGAAATTAATATGTCATAGTGTGTTGGGAATGCTCTCTACTTAATAATAACCAGACTTAAGAGAATGAGAACAATATGCAAGACTACTGAAAAATTAAGGGCAATAATCTGTATGTCATATTTTTCATATAGTGTAAATTTCCAAGTCCCAAAGGCTGCAGACTTTATATGTAATTTAACTGAGGATCTTTCCATCAGGTGTTTGTTATTAAGAATCAGTGTTGTATCAGGAGGACTTAGACGCTTGAGAAAGAACACCAGCAGGATTTAGGAATTTCTTTACCAAATTAACCGAGTGCCTGGCACATAATTGGTGCTCAATAAACACTCAGTGAATAATATATAAAAGAATATATTTACCTGTAGTGGTGACATTCATGGAGGTGGACTCAAGTAGCTAACGATATATTTAAAACATTTCACAATTCAGGTTCTCACAAATTAGGTAGAATTCCAAACCAGACAGAGAGTTAATAAAAATTGATTGAAACTAATGATAAATATTTCCTGAATGAAATAGAGAGCTCAACCTGAGATCTTTTTCTGTTTTCTTGAATTCAGTTTCTCTCTGTCTTTTTAGCTCCAGGTAAGATAGTTTTGGGAACTTCCCTGGTGGCTCAGTGGTAAAGAGTTGCCTGATAATGCAGAAGACCTGGGTTTGATCCCTGGGTCAGGAAGATCACCTGGAGAAGGAAATGGCAACCCACTCCTGTATTCTTGCCTGGGAAATCCCATGAACAGAGGAGCCTGGAGGGCTACAGTCCAGGGGGTCACACAAGAGTCAGAGATGACTGAGCGATTAAACAACAAAAACAGGACAGTTTTGGAGATATTGCCTCTTCTACACCCCCGCCCTCCAACCTGGCAGGTAGGGTCACCATAGTATAGACTGATTTTTCCCTATGTTTGCACTGAAATGTCTCTAGTGCTGCTCAGCCTTGCTGCAGGGATGATGGCTTGCTTATAAAGCTTGGGTAATGAATAGCTCAAGATTTATTTTCACATTTATTCAGGACAATCTTCTCACTGTCACTGTGCCAACACCATCAGTACAACTGAATGTTGTATTGAAAAAAAAAAAAAAAAAGCATAGCTTTGGAGAAAAAGAAAAAAGTTTGAGCATAAATGTCTGCTCTGTCATCATCAATTGCATGCATGACCTTGAACTGGTTACTGAACATATTTGAGCCTCATTTTCCTCTCAATTGTTCCAGTTAAACAAGAACACATCTGTAACAGAGCCTGGTACCTCCTAGGCCTGCAGTGTTAATTTCCTCCTAGTTAATTTCTAGGGGCCCACCTAGGCTTTCTTGTTTTGTGCCTGCCTTTCTCTGTTCTCCCTTCTCTTCTGTTTCTAACCTGAAGCAAATAAATAAATCACTAGTTCACCCTATCTTGGATTTGCCTGGTGGTTCAGTGGTAAAGAATCTGCCTGCCAATGCAGGAGATTTGCGTTCCATTCCTGAGTTGGGAAGATCCCCAGGGAAGGAAATGGCAACCCATTCCAGTATTCTTGCCTGGGAAATCCCATGGACAAAGGATCCTGGCAGACTATAGTTCATGGTGTCATAGAGTTGGACATAACTTAACAACTAAACAAAGCTTACCCTACAGTTGGACCATTCCTGTGATGTTGTAACTTGGTCAGCATCTCCTTGTTGATCTCATAGGGAAGGTGGGAGTTTGTGACTCTTGGAGGTGCCCCAGGTTCTCTTCAGCCAAAACAGAAGTCAGAAGTCTGTTATTTGAAACCCTGATGGTTTCAGTAGAAACTTGTATGATTTTTAAGTTCACGTTCATGCTTTAAATTCATACTCTTGCTCAATTTATATAGCTTCACATGAAAACTTTTCCCTCAGGGTAGACTCAAATTGCCTTGCCTCTTTCTGTGGGAAGTGAGACACCAGCCATTGCCACAGTTGATGCTCAGCATCATGGCTACCTCCAGACCCCTAGTACTGTTAGGTGTTATGGCCTATTTTCAAAATATGGGCTGGAGTGATTGTTTCAAAAATGTCAGATAAAGAACACAGTGAGGGCTACATTATTTTAAAGAATAAATGTGTTCATCACCTCACTCCATATGTAAATTTCTATTTAAATACATGTATGTATTAAAAATGTTTCAGAGTACTACTTTCATGTGAATGTGAAAACAATATTTCAGTGAATGCTTATAGCCATCCACTTGTTTGCATTTAAATCACTATTATAGACATTATTGAAAATTAAAAAAAAAAAAAAGTAAAGAACACTCCACTCTCAGGGCTGTCCAGTGTCTTCACATCTTACCTAGAATAAGATCAGGGTCTTGATCCCCAGAGCCCAGGTGAGCCCAAGGGACCTGGCCTTGACACCTCTGCAACCTCACTTTATTCTTGCCCTTGTTCACTGTGCTCCAGCCCCACGGGCCTCCTTTCTGTCTCCTCACCACACAGAGGTCAAGGTCCCACCCCAGGTGTTCACACCTGTGGTACCTATGCCTGGATGCTCCTCCCTCCATGGAGGTAACTATGTCATTGTACCTTCTACTCCAGTGTGACCGCTTCAGGGGAGTCTGACTACTCTGTCTAAATTAGTACTGGGGACTACCACTCTCTGCTCCTCAATCTGCTTTATTTTCTGGAACACATAAGCACACATTGGTCATTTGTTTATAGCCTGTCTCTCCCTCTTGAACATGGAATCTCTAGAATGCAGGGACATGGTTTTCTTCACCACGGTATCCCTTTTGCTGTGTTATCTCCAGAGCCTGGAAGAATGCCTGGCCTAGAGAAGGCACTTGGTAGATGTTTGGTGATTAAATGAAGAGAGAGTTTAGTTTAGAACAGTACTGAGGCTGTTCAGTGATTTGGTAAGAAAAGGGCTGTGAAACTACTTTTGTTCTAAAAAGACATCTAGATGCCACATCTCCATAATAAGGACAAGAACAACAGCAATGTAATAGCTTCAATTTATTGAACATTATGATGCCTTGCTCAGTGGGAATCTTCAAGTTGTTTGTGATCATTCATGAGCTTATAATTTTATCACTTTGGTCTATGTAAAAATGTGCAGTAGTTTATTAGAAGGTTATTACAAAGAAAATGTGCAGTTTTTATGCTACTAGACTAACCGCATCATGAAAATTATACTCCCATCTATTGATGTACACAAAATGTTATGTCAGGTCCTCCTACAACTTCAGTCCTTTCCCCTGACACACCCCCAACACCCTACCACTTCCCCATCTCCTGGCAAACAAATCCAGACAAAGCATATGGGATCACAAGATTGGGATTCTGAAACCTGAGCACTAGAATGAGACAGATCTGATTCAAATGGATGTGCCCTTGGACAAGTTATCTAAAGTCTCCATGCCTCAGTTTCCTCATTTTTTAAATGGGGAGAATTATAGTATCTAATCATGGGTACGTCTTATTTGATATATGCAAATAAAATAATACATAATGTGATTAACATAAAGCTAACACTCAAAAATTGTTAACATTAGAAAAGAAGGGGTGGAAGGATTGGAGGTTTAAGAAAGGCAGTTCTTTTCTAACATGAGATAAAGAAATATATTTAGAATATATTATCACAATTACACCAGAAATTCAGAGGAAGTTGACAATATGCTAATTTAAAATGGTGGCAGATCTCTGCTCTGCAGAATGCCTTATAAATCTCAAACTCAATCGTCCTGAGAGCCCTCGCTAGGGTCAGATACATGACTGGGGTTCTTTCAGGTCTCAGCCCCAGTGAGGGATTCTTCAGAGTTTGTTTCAAGCCATTTTCTTTGATTTTTTTTTTCCTTTTTTTTCAGCACAATTTTCATCAATTGCTTTACAGAAAACCTTTTTGCTCCCCCCAGAACGGTGTGGGAGGAGTAGTTCCAGAATGACTAAGGCCTGACGGGCTTGCCTGTGCATGGGTCAGATGTGAGAGAGCTGCCCCACGGGCGAGGGCAGACCAGGACCCTTTGTGTTCCTCAGAGGGAGACATTAAGGGTTCGTGGCCTTCTCTTAAAACACAGCCACTTCTCTTAAACTGCATGCAAAAGCAGGCATTACTGACCTCATGTGGGTATTAGGGCAATTTCTTTAGTATTCCTTTTATTTAGCATCAGCTTTTATTTGGAGGAAGAATATGTATTATTTCAAATGGTTACATACACATACACACACACCAGATACCTGTATATCTGAGGCTGAGGAAGATCCAGAGAGACCAAAATAAAGTAAAATAATCCAAGGACATATCCTTGAAATGATCTTGAGTCAACTCAATAACAAAACTTCATCTCTCTAAGGTAAATTTTATAGCCCGAGAGGAGGTGTTAGTGCAGAGGTCTGCCATGTATATGTAGGCATGGTTGGAAGTGGGGGCAGGGCCACCACGATAAAGAAGGATAGAAACAGACACTAGTCCAACAGAAATAATTTTCTCTTTCTTGCATATCCTCCCACTCATAATAAAATATACTTTTCCAAATTACACATCAGCTGTTTGCAATGTCTGAGACCGAGTGCCTGGGCTGTGATTTTTTTTTTTTTCCCCAGCAGGAAACTAGGAAATGAGTCATAAAACATTAATACTGCCTTAAAATAACTTAGGGTAGGGTGATCCCAAGATGAACTCAAGTTGAGCACCAGAGGGAAGGAAGCTGCACCTCCAGAGAAGAAATTTCATTAAAGAGGACTTGGCCTTTCCCACGGAGAGCTCCGGGTCTGACTTCTTGAGGCTGGGAGGATTGTATCATGCTGAGTGGGAACTCTGGCTGCTTCACACATGTGGGGAACACTCGACTTCTCAGAAACAGAAATAACTGAAGAAGTGAGGCAAACTTGATTCTAAACAAAGGGATTCTAACCAATCTATTTTTAAGTTTCCACAATCTCAACTGAATTCAGGACTTCACTAATTTGGACATGTAATAAGTAGACTGGAATATTCAATAATGGTTAAGGGCATAAATTTAGGAGTCACATAGTCACACAGGTTAGAATCCTGGCTTTGCCTTTAATTAGCTGTGACCTTGAATAATTTTTTTTTTTAACTCTCGCTCACTTCTGTTTTATCTCCTGCAGATCTGGGACAATAGTAATTATAAAGTAATTTTGAGAATTAAATGAGATAATGAATGCAAAATCATCTGTGATTTCAAAGTAAAGCCATAATCCCGTTCATAAATTACCATAATCTTTCACTCTACTTATTATAAAAAGTCCAATTTTCCATTGTATCCCCTTTCCCTGAGTTATTTCTGGGAATACTAAAGAAAACACTTCTAGTTCTACAAAATACCCTTGGAGATTATTCTTCCTATGAAAGAGCTCTGTTCCAGACTTCTCCTGTAACCTCATACCATTGTAGAACTCACCTCTCTGGGCTTGAATCAGTTAAAATGAAGTCAGCTAGGCCACATAGTGCTTTTGTGTGAATTAGCAAAAATTGCCCTTTCCAGATAGGGTGAGGGCTTCAGGAGCAGACAGATAAGACCTTTGGATGAATTAGAAAATAGAGTCCTTTTTATCCAAATGGACTCAGCTCTACATCAGATTCATGGTTTGTTGAGGGGAGTACAGGGTAACTTCAGACCCCATTCCTTTTACCAGTCAGATGCTTTTGTGCAATAAAAAATCAACAGAAGCATAAGTAACTCTGGGTAGTCCCTGGCTGCATGCAACAGAAAATCCCAAAGCAATACTGTCTTAAGCAAATTAAAGGTTTATTTCCTGCTCATATAAAAGGAAGAAGAGCTTCTAGGGTGGATCTGACCACTTCATAGTGTCATTAGATTGCATAGTTCCTGTTTTTCTGTTCCACTATCCTAAATAAATAGCTTCCATTGTCAAGGTCATCTAATAATCTACAATAAACACAGAGCTCGAACTATCTTATCCAAGTTTGAAATAGAAGAATGGAGGAGGGGATGAAGATGAGCATCACAAAGATACTTTGGCATAAATCTTATTGATCAAAAATTGATCATATGAGAGATTTTAGGTAACTTATCCAGGGCCATATATGGTGATTCTATTATTGAGTACAAGAAGAAAATGGAATGTTGCAGGTAGGCAATTGGAAATTTCTCAAAAGGCTTTTCTTGCTCGCAGTTCTACTTTGCTTGAAAACACTAACAGTCTGACTTGATCGATTTTAATTGAATGCAGAGAAGAATAAGAAAACCATACTGCAGAAAGCTGAAGGCAGTTAAGCATGTGGGTTCTAGAGTCAGATTAGCTGGGTCCAAACATTGACAGTATGATAATTTCTTGGCTGTGAGACCTGGGCAGCTTTTGTCCTAACCTTTCAGGATATTTAGTTCCCAATCTTCAAAATATTAGGGTTATTAGGAATATTGAGTGAGATAGTATACATGTAGCCCATTTAGTGCAGAATGCATGTATTCTCAGAAATTTGCACTATCAAGGGTGTGAGAACAGATAGACTATGATAAACCTCTGGCCATGGTTTCTTGAAGATACCATTCATAAGAATGTTGGTCTATCCTTCCATTCTGCAGTGATGTTTATGAAGTCCTTCTTATTGTCAAAAGACTCACTAATCCCTACTTCCCTCTCTCTGTGTTGAAGGCCATGCTGTTTCCTTCCTGATAGTAGAAACTTTCACTTCCTTTGGGGATGCTTCTAATCCTACCCAGAGGCATAGTCTGAATTCCATTGTCCTGACAAGATGATCACAAAGGTAGAAAGTATATCACTCCAAAAGTAACTTTTTTTTCCAACTTGAGTAATACCATGAGTGAGTTCTAAAATCTAGTCTAAGTCCACATTTTGGAAACACATTTCTCTACATAGGCAAAGACAACATAGAGCTTGATCTCATTTGTAACACAGCAATAAACAAATACTTCATATCTTATTCTAAAAGCATCACAGGATGACATCACAGTTTTTCTTTTCCTAAAAATCTATGAATGGAACTTGCTTTGTATCAGTAATATCAAGTTTTTTTTTTTTTTTTCCTGATCATAATCCCACTCCCTAAAGGCCCCAGAGGTCTCTATATGGAGAAACTGAAAACTGTCAACCACTTCCAAATTGAACTTCTGTTGCTTAAAGCAAAGAAGGGTCTCTTTCACTGGAGACCTCACTACAATATACATATAGTTCTTGCCAGTGATTAACATATGATAAGCACTAAAACGGTAGCTATTGTTCCTACCTGCATCTTTCCAACCACAAAAATTACTTTTCATAGCTTTGAGTAAAGGGCTGATGTAAAATAAAGTTGCAGTATTGTAAAAATCATGATCATGTAAAAGTAAAGGTCCAGTGTTAATTGCAAAAGACAGTACATTCCTGTGAGTTTCCTTGTAGCCAGGACAAAGAAAGGAAACATGCCAAGCTTTATAACTAAGTATTCTCATTGTTCAAGTGAGCAATTTTTTTCACAGCAGTACACTCTAAAAGATATTTCCCCAATGGTCTGCTATAGAAAGCACTGAGAGACATACTAATACAGTGTCCTTGAAAACAGATTTACAAAATCTTTACTAATAGTTTTCATATGTGTATTTCTTATGAAAACTAAGAAAAGCTAAAGGTACAGGGTTTTAGTGCAACTTAAGGCAATTCTAAAGGCAGCTAAGCTGAAGTGGAGGTTTGCCTGGACGGATGGGTAGATGTGAGAATGCAAGGGAGCAGGTGTAAGGCTTGTGTGTTAGGCCAGCTACCCCAAATATTCCTCCTTCTCCATCGTATGGCAAACATATGACAGTGGCTATTTTCAGAGGATGTGGCAAAGACCAGAGGAGTTGTTGAGAGAGTTGAGGTATCTTTAAAACACCTCAACTTTATCTTTAAAATAAAAGTTGGAGGTATCTTTAAAAAAATAAATTAAGTTTGCTGAGTGATTTAAATATACTTAACTACAATTTCCCTTTTAAAGTTTTTCTTATTGTAAAAATAAAATACATACAATATACAAATGAAATTGGTTAATAAAGAAACAAACGACTTACGCTCCTGCAATTATATGTTTGCATGCGAAATCACTTCAGTAGTGTCTGACTCCTTGTGACCCTATGGACTGTAGCCCACCAGGCTTCTTTGTCCATGGGATTGTCCAGGCAAGAATACTGGAGTGGGTTGCCATGCCCTTCTTCAGGGGATCTTCCCGACGGAGATCAAACCTGTATCCCTTGTGTCTCCTGCATTGGCAGGTGGGTTCCCTACTGCTAGGACCACCTGGGAAGCCTCATAATATGATTATGTGGTGATTTTAAAATATATCCATAAGTTCTTTGATAATCCTCTTCTCAAAAGGGGGAAGCTGATCCTCTCTCTTTAAATGAGGGTTGGATTTAGCAACTTAATTCTAACAAGTAGAATGTAGTGACAGTGAAAACACATGAGACTTCCAAGCCTATGACATGGAAAACCTGTGGCTTCCTCCTTGCTCTTGGATCCCTTGCTCTGGAGGAAGACACATGCCATTATTTAAGGATACTCAGGAAATCTTAGAGAGGCCCACATGGTGAGGAATTGATGCTTCCTACTAATAGACAACTAGAAACTGAGACCTCCTGCCACCAGCCATATGAGTGAGCCCTCTTGGGAGCATAACTCTTAGCCTTAAACTTTCAGATGCCTGCGGCACTAGCCCTAGATGGCAGCTTGACAATGACTTAATGAGAGACCCTGAGTCAGAACTACACAGTGAAGTCATTCCCAAATTCCTAACCTGCAGAAAAATCTGAGATCATAGTGCTTGTTGTTCCAAGCTGCTAAGTTTGAGGAGTAATTTAGTTATAAAGCAACAGGAATTTATATAATCACCATTAATACACTCAGTATATTTTTTCAATTCTCTATTTCATTTGTCTCTGCTCTAATCTTTATTATTTCCTTACTTGTGCTATTTTTGCGTTTAGCTTGTTCATCTTTTTCTAGTTTCTTAAGTTGTAAAGCTAGGCTGTTGATTTCAGATCTTTCTGATCTGTTTCTGTGTCTCTTCTTGAATCTTTGAAGTAGCTGGTTGGCCTGTATTATGAGTGCAGACTGCTCCAAGTGGGGTCTTGAAGAGCTCAGACACTAATTTCAGTTGAGTTCTGCTGCATCATTACTTACAAGTGCACCAAAATCCAGACAGCAGGGACCATGGTCCAAAACACTAGGAAGCAAGACGTGAGCTTACGAGTTGTATGACCATGAATAGGGTCAAGGCTCACTTTTGTCAGTTATAAATTTATGGGCTAATAATTCTTACCTTATAAGGAGGGTCTGAGGATATAATCAAATAGCTTTAGTAAAAGTACAAAGTAAAAATATAAAGATAGTATCTGTTCCTAGAGCATGAGCATCATGGAGGCAGGGAACTATGCCTTTTTCTCCTTTCAGTGAATGAATTCTGTAGCAGCTTTGACTGGGCTTGAATTCTATATAGAAGCCATGTATCTCCAGCATCTAGCAAATGATGGGCACTTAGCAAATGTCAATTTCATGAAAGAACCAATTACTCTTACCTTGAGTGATGACATGTGTGGCCTTTGATAAGACTTCACCATCGTATCCCTCTGCTCTTCTTCCCACTAGTGCGGTTCCTTTATCAATAAGAACTCCTCCGGGTCAGTTCTTTCACAGACAGAGCCAGTACCAGTGCAAATGTTTGCCGTTATCTTGGGAGATGCTGTCCTACTGAGGTGACTGAGAAGATGCAGGAGAAAAATCAGGAAGAGGAGTAGCATTCACTTGTCAGTGTTTCTTCATCTGCTTCTTGTCATCTTTCTTGCCTCCAAAACTCTCTCTTTCTCTCTCTCTCTGTCTCTCTCTCTCTCTCTCTCACACACACACACACACACACACACACACACACATACTTGCGTGTCTGCTCTCTTTCACTCAGAAAGACACACACACACCTCCCGAGTATCACTTTTGGGCTGAAATCCAAAGTCTTCTCTTATCTGAAATTCACTGTGCATTTGCCTCTTGGCAGAGCCTACAAACAGCTCAGTGGGTGTTTTTATAGTCAGCACTAAAAAAAATTGCCACACTACTAATAAAGTTTTCCTTATTGTTGTAACTGTTGGCAAGGGCAAATGTCTGGGGAGATTGACTGCATGAAAGGCTTCATTATGCTCCAAGAATATTTTTGATAGAATTGCAACAGCTCCTGAATGACTGTCAACTTCACCATGTGACTTACACCCCCTCTGCCCCTCCCTAATTGGTCCTCAAACTCACAAAAACATTCAGGTCAGTTGTTGAGCATCTGAATCTTTTCAAGTAATTAGTAGGTAGAATTACCAGATAGCAGGCAGTGTTTGCTTGTGATCTGTCAATCAGGGCTGCTTTAGGGGTAATTGTCACCTGGAATGGTCTTGTAACCACGTTCAGTTTAAAGTGTTGGGACTTCCCTGGCAGTCCAGAGGTTAAGACTCCACAGGTTTGATCCAGGGTCAGGGAGCTAAGATCCCATATGCTCTGCAGGAAGGCCAAAAAGTTAAAAAAAAAAAAAAAAAAAGGATCAGTAGAAAGTTTATTTCTGTCTTTTGTTTCCACTACCAGGTTGTGAGTTTTCCCTTTAAAATCCAGGCTCAAAGTAAGACAGATATTTGGAACATAAAAATTTCAAGGGAAAAATTTCCCCAGCAACCTCAAATATAAAAAAGCATTTAGGCATCCTTCCTCAAAGACTTGATAGGGTTATATCAACTCATATATTCAAGGGAGATATGTAGTATCTGATGAATGTAAGATGGACATTAAGCCTTTTACCAAGCAAAGTTCCACTTTGCCAGCTAGGTTGAGGACAGGCAGTGGTGCACATAAAGGTCTTCTAATGCTAACTCTTGACTACTAATATTGGTGGCTGCTACCACCATTGGACTTCCTTCTTTTTGGCAACCCATGGACCTGTTTTTCTTAATTCTTCACTGAACTGATTTTTAGCTCAAGATAGATAGATGTGCCAAAACGACAAAGTGTATATTGAATAGACAACGTGCCTGGATTTACAGAGCACGGGCTCAGGAACACATTTTTCCATTAGCAGAGCCCAGGTCTTGGCTGCAAAGTTTTGTGACAGCTCTTGGGATCAGTCCTGGGTCAAGGTGCTGTGAGGTCCAGCTGACTGCTTCATTCTCAGAAATATCTTCCCTCTTTGAAGTCCCCTTGATTGGAAAAAAATCCCTCCTTGCTTTGTATTTAAAGGCAGTGTCCCCTTTTCTTCCTTCTTATCTTTTCCTTTTTTTTTTCTGACTCACATATAGAACCAAGATGTTGGGTTCCAGAAGCCCATATGTTAATTCACAGATGGTTTTTAGTGATAATTTTTTCCTTGCCATTTGAATCGTTTAGGTAATGTGTTTTATTTTTCAATACAGAATAAAAAAAATTCTAAATAGACATCAGTGTCGTATGGTACCTTACAATGTCTTCAGGTACTACAATCAATGTGGTTTGGATACAGATTTTACTATGAAGTTTTTCTTGGACTTGGTTTCTTGAAGAGTTCACTTAAGGATGAATTCTAAAATGCTGCTGATACGACAGCTCATATTTAACATTTTTTTCAAATTTATATCTAATCAAGATAAATATTGCAATAGATTCTCTTTATAGGTAAAAGAACAAGTGGTACTGGAAAAAAGAGTAACTTGCTTATAATCTTATAACCAATACATTCCGTTAATATATTTTAAGAAAGCATAATCAATTTTTATTGGGGGAGAAACATAATAGCAAGGAGAGAAATGTGTTTTCACATGGACTTGTCATAGGCACTCAACATTTATTTGTCTTTAGTATAGTATCATAGAAATGGAGACTGAAACTTGAGAAAGTAAACCCACTGGAAACTTACCTCCACAATGTGCAGATGATTAAAAGTCTCCCCCCCCGCCCCCACCGCCCCTGCTCCCTGGCCGCATCTCTTTTATTAAATGGCCATCAGCCAATACACAAGTGATCTCTGTAACTTTGCATATAAAGAACAGCCAATTCATGGTATAACTAAGCTTCATTGCATAAGTCCTACTCTGTTGAGGATTTCTGATACATTCTAAGGCAACCTGACAGATGTGTCATAATGTCTAATCCCTTTAAACACCCAGAACACTTGGAAAGCGGATGTTTTAAAAGAGCAAATTGGAAAGCAAGCTGTTTTTGTATTGAGCTTTCTTCTCCACTGTCCACACTGCCCCTGAATCCATTCTTCTGCAAAGTATTTGGGGATAGGCAAACCCAGGCATTTACGCAGTGATAGGGAAACGGGAGCTAGCTGGTGTGTCTTTGCAGCTGAAACCATAAAGATACAAAGACAGGAACCTAAATGAGCTTGCCTTTCCCCCAACAAACCCCTGCAGGCCTACAGTTTTATTAAGGAGGTCTCCTTTGGCCCAGCTACTCAGGGACAGCATGCTTGCATAACTGAGTTAAAGAAATGCATCCTGGATAGGAGTCTGGGAGGGCCAGAGAAAAAAGTGGGGATATTCTCATAATGAAAGAAATAAGAGCTGCCCTCCAAAGATCCTTTCAAACCTGCTCCGTGTTTTGGAGCTCTGTACCAGATTTCTGGATTGCATAAATCCATGCTCAGCGATGGCACGCTGCCAGATTCCATGGAGGCCGGGAGTTGCTTTCACGGAGAGAAGTGACACCCTCGGAATTGCACACAGTTGTGAGGTCTGCTTCTCAGACATTTGGATTACTGCCACGAGGAAGGGAGGGAGGAAATTGGGCCAGTATGCATTCTGTTACAGACCAGCCTTTTGGATGACAGAATTCTTTCCAATCAAAATGCCATGGATTACTCCCTGCTGTGAGCTAATAGGGTGCTAATTAGCATATTTCATTTATTTACTTAACTGGGATAGAAACCATTGGGCACGTGGCCCACTTAGAATGGTTTCCTGGGGAAGCCATGAGCTGCTCTAAGCACTACCTCCATGCGTTAAGAAAACCAGTTCACAGAAGCAGAGCCTGGGGCCCTCTCCCGCTGCCCTCCCCCTCTTCTTTCCTTCACCCCTCCCTTGACTCCAAACGTAAGCACAGAATACAGACCAGGGCTTGAGTCTGACCTGGTCTCACTTCAGTGAGAACCTGAAATAAGGAATGAAATTTGCACAGCCATTTCCATCTCCATGGATGATTTTTGGCAACCTTGAGGACCACTCTTGACTTGCTTATTCACCTGTGATAATGACTCTTGGGCATCAGGGGATGCAAAGGTCTCTCCTGATCTCTTCATCACTCCCTCTTTCAGACAGAGAGCCAAACTCACACAGTGAGTGAAGATGGTTGCTGGGTTCCAGAACCCTCTCTGGACTGTTACTTGGGGAATCTTAAAACACCTGTTTGCCATGGTTTCCTTCTTACTTAGGGAAGAACACATTTTACAATATGTTTCCTGAAAGTACTTTCAGATACTTAGGCATTCCATGTCTGTTCATCTTTCTAATGGCATATTTTCTTTGTTTGAGGGCAGACCATGCGCAACACACAATGAAAACAAAGCAGCCAAAACTCACTAAGCAAAGAGAGTTGGATGGGCATTTCAAACTGCTTTCCCTTGGTGTGGAGGCCCGTTGCACGGAGCAGTAATACTGAGAGGTGGGTGTGCAGGTGGCCAGGGCTCTACAGAGAATTCTTGACTGGGCCAAGGCTCAAAAAGCAGACTCACTCAGTCAAAATACTTCTTGATAACTTGGTAGAAATACATAGGTGTAAAGGGTCTTGTGGTGTTTCTGTAGAAGACTATTTTCCAAGGACTCAGTTAACAACACCATAATCCACTCTGTTGTCCAAGCCTGACAATCTCGGGGTCACCCTGAATGTTTCTTCTTACCCTAATCAGTCACTGAGTCATGTAAATTTTACTTCCTGGCTGCTTCTCAGCCCTTATAGTCCCCCCCCCCTTTTTTTCTTTGATCACTGCCTACGTCAGTGTTAGGTCACCTGTCACCTCAAAATATGTCCTATGGACTGGAGCATCAGCTTCATTGGGGAGTTTGTTAGAAATTCAGGATTCAGTGACTTTCACTTCCAGGACAAATCAGAAAGTGCATTTTAACAAGTCCCCCAGGTGACCTGAAAAGTAAAAGTGTTAGTCACTCAGTCGTGTCATACTCTTTGTGACCCCATGGACTATAGCCTGCCAGGGACCACTCTCCATGGAATTCTCCAGGCAAGAATACTGGAGTGGGTTGCCATTCTTTTCTCCAGGGGATCTTCCTGACCCAGGAGTGAAACCCAGGTCTCCTGCATTGCAAGCAGTTCTTTACCATCTGAGCCACCCACAGGTTAAATTTGAGGATTACCTGAGTCAGCCATCTAGTATCCTTCCACCATCCATTTCCTCTCTGTTACACCTTCCTCACACCTTTTTTATAGCCCAAAGATCTGATTGTGTCATATTCTGCTTGAAATGTTCCATACTTCTCCATTAAACACAGAATGACATCTTGGAGCAGAAATGATATTGTAGCCCCTGATATAAGGTAGCCCCAAGATATAACTATAGTTTTTTGTACAGAACATAGTTTCTATGTCAGGGTTTTTTCATATGGTCTGATGGTGGAAAATATTTCTAGTCAGTTCTAGGAGAACTTGATGATTTTCTCTGTCACTTCACATTTAAACTCAGTAGTCACGATTTGCCACTTTTTACATTTCACCTCACCATGGCATCAAAATTCCAAAGGACTTATAGTTTTGTCATATCATCTGGAATGAAATTAACCATTTGTGGTGCCTTTCCCTGGAGCCTGGCCATTGCTCCATGCTGGTGTCTGCCAAGCAGCCATACTCCCATGGTTCCATCCTCTCCCCGCTTTTATAGTCTCTGCTGCTTTCTCTTGTGGCACTTTGTGAAAACCAGGGAATCCCCTTTGGGCCAGCTGGCTTTCTCTCTTTTTCAGTTAATTTGTGAACTCGTCTTGGGGGACAGAAAGACTTCTCTGTATTTGGTAGCTGAGAGAGCTGTAGTGGGGCTGCCTGGATCCTCTGGAACCCAGACTCCCCGCAGCCATCTCTCTTCTCTAGCATCGGTGCCTGCATACCCGAGGTTTCTAAATCTACTTTTGAGCCCTTCTTCTCACTTTTGCCACTCAAAATTTTGCACTATGCCTACTGGAACCATTATCATCTGAAATGACACTTATCTTGGTATTTTCAGGCTCTTTTCAGAACACACTCTTCACCTTTCACCTAAATAGTGTCTAGGTTCCCAAGAAATAAATGAATAACAATAAGATTCTAACATATATGTATAAAATGCTTTGTGCATTACACAGCTCTTTAAAATTCTCCTCCTCCCTCAACCCATTCAATTTACACAGGTAGGTAAGCTAGATGTCTCAGGCAATTATTCCCAGATGAAGAAACCTTATTTTAGAGATGTTAAGTAACTTTCCTAGCATTACCTGATGCCTAAAAACTGGAGGGAAAAATAACCTTGAGGCCTTCTGACTCTGGATCTACCAATATTCCTTGCAATATATCTTACAGAAAACTAATTTCTGGTTCTTCCCCTCAACTCACATGGTTTTTATGCAGATCACTTACACTCCCTGCACCCATGCCAATCACGTTGTAAAATGCTTATGAGAATGATACTCTCTGCTAGGTAATTATGATATGCTTTGAGCCCCCTGGGAGACAGAAAAACTCTAGGTAGCATTTGCATTTCTCAATTTTGTCCAGAAATTTTCTCCCCCTTTATTTCTACATGTCTTATTTTCTCTCTTAGGTATTATGCAACCTGGCAGGCAAGGATTCTTTCCTCACCATCTTTTATTTCTTCATAATAATTAGTGCTATATGGGGTAGACAGTTGGTAACTAGTGATTGCATACCAGCTTAATAAATACATATAATCTTATTTGTGTATTTGCTGAACCATGTGAAAGGCTCCATATCTCTGTGAAGTTTGCGATATGTCTTGTTGCTTTATTCCAAAATATCGTAATTTTAATATAACAAGCTGTTTCTTAATTTAAACCACTGGTACTCAGCTTCAGAGCTGCAGCTGTATCTTGCCAGAGGTAACATCAAGTGTTCTTGTTGAGGGCAACATCCTTCCAAATACAGCTGAAAATTTCACATATTCAGCAGCAATTTATTATTCTCTCATTCATGAATATCTTACTTCAGTTTTTCATACATAAATAACTTTACTAATGAATGAATTTACTTATTCCCTCACTGATTTGTTTCAACTTTTCTCAGAATGCTCCTTTTGGAAATCCTACCTAATTTCTCAAGTCCTGATTTCATAAAGCCTAAAGCTTTTTCTCTTCATCTCAAATTGATGCAATCTTCTCTATAAAAATTCATCATATTCTAGCATTTATATGCCTTTACTGTTTTCCTGATCAGGATTGAAGTCCCTGTAAGAGTAGAAACAGTAATGTTGCTCTCTCTTGACCCACAAAATGCTACACGTAACTGCCCAGTGACTCTCTGAGTTTGGTTAACTGAAATAACAAGACATTCTAATTTTATTTTTGAACATGAGAATGGGATTATTTCTTGCTGGAAATATTATGGCAGCTACTAATTAACATTTTAGTGTTATAGCTTACTTCTCCTCCTAAGATTTCAACCTAACAACTGAACCTTCCAAAAATGCCAGTGAGTATGCTATTTGCAAGAAAATTACAATAAGAAGGGAAAGAGAGAATCTCTGATCTCTCTTTTTTTTAGTGCCAGGTTGCTCTGGGCTTAAGTGATAGAATTTATGAGTCACTCTAAGTTGTTGGTCATATACTAATACAATTATTTATATGCTTTCATTGCTAAGGTTTTAAATTGTAAATGTATCCACGTCTGGTATCCGTTCTGCTCCCCTGAGCATCCACCTACTATCTACTGGAAAATAGCCATGAATCTTAAGAACTAGTAAAAGGAAGTCTCATTGAAGGCCCAAATCAAGAAAATATTATTTACTTATAGAAGGAAAGCTACCTTTTAAACTGGACACCATGAGTTATAAAATACATTACTCTAGTGAATACACTTCAAAATGAGATTGGGACTACATTTTATTTCCTTTTTTATTTAGATATGATTTACAATACCCTGTTAGTTTCAGGTGTACGGCGCAGTGATTTGGTTGCTTTTTTTTTTTTTACAGATTATATTTCATTATGTATTGTTATAAGATATTGGGTATAATTCCCCATGCTATAGAGTAAATCTTTGCTACTTATCTACTTTTTGTATAGTAGTTTGTATCTATTAATCCCATACCTTTCCACCCCTCTTGCCCTTTTGTACTCACACTTTTTTTTATTTTTTAATCTCTGTTGGGACTACATCTGCAATGTTAGGAAACACACTGAAAAACAGTTGTGACTATCTTCCATATATTATATAAATGAGAGAGGACATATTTCGGGCAACTAGTACACAAAATAGTATAGTTGTCAAGGTTGCTGACCTAGTGCAGAGGTATAAATTGGCTGCGGTATCCTTATTTACTCAGAGTAAGACCTGATAAGAAATTATGTGAAAGTAGGAGTCAAACTCTTAGGTTTAGCTCTCTTTCCAAAGGACCAAGCTGGTCACAACATCTCTGAATCTCACTGTTATGGATTGAATGTTTATCTCCTAGAATTTGTATATTGAAACCCTATCCTCCAATGTGATAATATTAGGGGGTGGGGCCTTTGGGAAGTATCAATATTAAGATTAGACAAAGTCATGATGGTGGAGCCCTCATGATTGTGATTATTGTTCTTGTAACAGTAATTGTCTGTAATTGTCTCTTGTTCATGAGACAGCTTGCTTCCCCACTCTGCTCCCTGATGTATGAGGATACAATGAGAGGTTGATGGTCTACAGCCCAGAGGAAGGATGTAATCAGAACTTGTCTAGGCTGGCATCCTGCTTTCAGATATCTAGGCTCCAGGACTGTTAGAAATAAATTTCTATGGTTTATAAACCCCTCAGTCTATAGTACTTTATTAGAGCAACCTGAATAGACTAAGACTCTAGTGCTTCTTATTTGACAATATAAGGGAAAAAAAGAAACTGTATTTGGAAAACCAAAAGCATGCATCAAACCACATATATCTCCTCCAACCTTCTTTCTGGGGCTTAGTGGTATGTGTGGTTTTAGAAGAAAGCCAGATCATTTCTCATGAAACGTCCAGTGTGGGAACTTCTTTTAAATGATGCTCTCATTCCTCAGCTTATCCAAGGATTTCCCAAAGGTCATTCTGGGGATGTGTCATTTCCTACTGAATGTGATACAGGAGGAAAGGGAGGAGATGATAGGGCTATAAGCTACAGTTGCTGTTAAAGGGAGTATTGTATTTTGAGAAGTGCAGTGAGTTATATGAGCCAAGGATGTGGCCAGTTTTGCTGGCTGCAGGAGTTGGGCAGTGAAGTTATTCTTCAAGAATACAATTATAAAAATTGTTATTCTGAGGATGGTGAGCAGTACATGGGAAATAAAATCTTGGAAAATTTTAAACAGTTCCTTTATGAGCTTAAAAACCTTCTAGGAGCTGCAGTTTTATGTTCTATAGCACAACAATCCATGGAAGCAGGAAACTTCGTTATTCAAGGATGGGAGTGGCAGATTGGTGGAGGTAAATTCTCCCTCATATTCTGATTTCCAAAATGTGGCTCTCATCCAGTATTTTGAGGGTCCTTGAACTTACGAAATTAAAAAGGAAAAGTGCTCAGAGACTGATAATCCTCCCCGCCTCCTGCCCAGGATTCCAGGATGATCTTGCCTTCTACAGTCTAATAACCTTCAATGAGATGAGCTGAAAGGCAATATGATATTTTCAAGAATCAGAACCCAGAAGAACACCAACTCAATTGGAAATAGATGTTGTCAGAATTGAGCTTCTCTATGCCCACTTCAGCATATTGGAGAGGACATGACATTTGGAGTGAAAAAAATAAGATGCAGGATTGGCCTATGAGTTCAACCAGCTAACATAAAATTATTGGAGAAGAATGTGCAAAACAGCAGAGAGTAAGGGGATAGAGGACAGAGACCAATGAACCGTGAAGTGAGTGGGTGGTTTGGGTTGCCTCAAAGTCACTTATTGTTGTTGTTTAATCAATATGTTGTGGCTGATTCTTTGAGACTCCGTGCACTACAGTCAGGCTCCTCTGTCCATGGAATTCTTCAGGCAAGAATCCTGGAGTGGGTTACCATTTCCTCCTCCAGGGGATCTTCCCTATCCAGGGATTGAACCCATGTCTCCTGTGTTGGCAGGCAGATTCTTTACCACTGAGCTACCAGTAAGCCCCAAAGTTACTTACTCCAGATCTTAAGACAATATAGGTCAAACTCCTTCCCCAGAACTTTCCGTGAAAAAATTATATGCCAGTGTTTTCAAATACACATGTCTTGGAGTTGACCTAAAGGTGATGGTATCAGGTAGTTGATAAAGGCTCTGTCTCATGGGATATCAGCTAGACATGGCACATTCACATATCATCAAACAGGCCATGTCTTCTTGGTTTGAGTGACCATTTGGGATGTTCAGTGAGAACTGAATGACTGTAACTTGAATGGTCACCCTTTACTCATCATCAGATATAGGTGAGGCAGCAGGTGTCCTGACTGTCTTATTTTGTAAAGACTATATCCCTTTGAAGCTACCAGATCATCGAGAGCTGGTAATGTTCACATTGATAACTGTGATTTTCTTGGAAGAAGTAGAACTCTGAGTTTTTTTTTTAAAAGATCTGGGATCCATGTAGTGTGAATGAAAAGCATGATGGCCTCCTTCTCTGAGCTAATGTCCATATACTTATTGAGCATCTTGTTCCTGGCTTTGGAGAGACACAAAGTTTTGGAAAGACTCAAGTGCAACACAAATTTTGTATTATTTGTATAATTATATTGCCATATTGGGCCAAATCCTCAGGAGTTTTGCTAAACAAACCTTCTCAAGAGGCTTCTGAGACTTGCCATTTAGAGCAGAGGAAATTCAGTTCTCAACAGATGCAAACAGTACCATCATCAGAAAGCTGAGAATAAAAGAAAGACTGGGTTTTCCAGAACCTCGGTCAGGACACTGATTAATAAAAGCCTAGAACAAAGGGACATATGTGCAGCAAGTAATGGGAAGCCCTAGTTTCTTGCTATCTCAGCTGGAGGACACTGGTTTCTTGGATTACTGATATCTCAGGAAAAGAGCAAGGGCCTTAGGACAGGGTAGGAAACTGGTAAAATAGCCTAGAATTTGGTCTTTATATGTGCCATTTGATGCTTTTAAACTGTGGTGTTGGAGAAGACTCTTGAGAGTCCCTTGGACTGCAAGGAGATCAAACCAGTCAATCCTAAAGGAAATAAGTACTGAATATTCATTGGAAGAACTGATGCTGAAGCTAAAGCTCATACTTTGGCCACCTGATGCAAAGAACAGACTCATTTGAAAAGACCCTGTTGCTAGGAAAGATTGTAGGCAGGAGGAGAAGGGGATGACAGAGGATGAGATGATTGGATGTCATCACCAACTCAATGGACATGAGTTTGAACAAGCTCCGGGAGTAGGTGATGGGCAGGAAAGCCTGGTGTGCTGCAGTCCATGGTGTTGCAAAGAGTCAGACATGACTGTGCAATTGAATTGACTTACCTGCCATTAGCTCTGAGACTGGCTATTCATCTGTGATGTAGGCCCAGGCAGCTGGTCAGTCTGAGCATCACCCTTCCACTTCTGGTAGATAGGGACTGGAAGTCATTTCCTCTTGTCTCATTGGCCAAACTGGGTTACGTGCTTATCTTTGAACTAATCATTGTAGTTTCACTAAGGAAGATGAGTTTCACTAATGGGATTAAGTTAATCAGAGCCCTTTACAGATATTTAAACCACTAATTACTTTTGCTAATTTGAAATAAAATGTATATTGGTACTTAAACATACTCATAATTTTTAGTATAGCTGAATTAAAATACAGAAGAAATCCTAGTTGCCTATTATTTCCATGAAGCACTGAGTAAAGCATAAAAGACTTGCCAACTTGGTTAAATTATTTTATATAAAATACATTGATGGCTGAAAAACACTTATTTTCAAATAGATGCCTGGTCATCAAGATGTGACCTATGTGAAACCCTGCTTTGAAACAAGAGGATAGAATAGATAAAGGTTAAAAGATCCTTTTGTCTCTACAATACTAGGGGAAAAAAATAAGAAATATTTTACATTCTTCCTAGCACAAAACAAATAGTAAAGCCACACAGTTGTAACATAATGTCTTAGTCCATACAAGCTGTTATAACAAAATTCTGTAGACCAGATAGTTTACAAATGACAGAAATTTTCTCTCTCCCAGTTCTGGAAAGTTCTGAAGAGAGTCCTCTTCCTGGTTCACGGCCAGTGCCTTCTCACTGTGTCCTCACATGGTGGAAGGGGTGAGGGAGCTCTCTAGAGCCTCTTTTATAAGGGCACCAATCCCATTCATGATGGTGCCACTCTCATGGCTGAGCACTTCCTGAAAGCTTCACTTCCTAATACCATCAACTCTGAGGGTTAGGATTTCAACATATGTATTTTGAGGGGACACATGCAGACCATAGCACATAGTTTTTCTCCTAGTAGATGATCTGATACTATAATCTATTAATGCATGCATGCTCAGCTGATCACTTGTGTCCTACTCTGTGTGACCCCATGAACTACAGCCTGAAAGGTTCCTCCGTACCTGGAATATTCTAGGCTAGAATACTTAAGTAGGTTGCCATTTCCTCCTCCAAGGGATCTTCCCAACCCAGAGACTGAACCCACGTCTCTTGCATCTCCTGCATTGGCAGGCAGATTCCTTACCACTGTGCCACCTGGGAAGCCTATTATCTTAGCAGGGAATGGGAATCCAGAGGGAACTGGGTTTTGGTATCTCCTTACAAACTGGGTTATTTTGGTTAAATCATTTCAGATCTTTGAACCTGGTTCCTTACCTATAATATGTAGATAAAATGCTTACCCTCCAGTTACCTCTGCCATGAAGATCAAATAGGGAGGTAATAAGTCTAAAAGTATAAGATAATATGTCTAAACTATAAAACTGTCTAAACTGTAAAAGACTTTCTGAATGTATTCTTATTACTAATACTATTATTTGACTAGTAAATTTATTCAAAGTGAATTTGCAGCCTTGACTAAGTTATTTAACATATTTCACTCTTATTTTCTGTTCTTAGACTATGAGGGTTTAAATCATATGAGCTCTAATATGTCTTTCAGCTCAGCTTTGGGGTCTTTTAATTATATTTTTTCTGATAACTATTGAAAGCTGTTTCCTCATTGGACAGAGAGGTAGGGAGGCATGGGTTTACAGTGGCCAGCTTGGACAGTGATGCTGAGGGTCAACTACACTATATTTCTGATACATTTCTTTGGAATTTTAATGACAGTAATTGCAATCAATGTAGAGTTTTCTTTGATGTCCTGAGTTGTTTTAATTTTTACATGCAGCATTGGGTATATAAAAATTTGCAAGTTAGTTTCTGGGCATAATTTTTGAGAAAGAATGTACACAACTCAGAGAACAGATGAATTAGACAAAGACATTCAATTTAGAGGCAATTTTAGGAACAGAATTCACATATCTTGATCCCCATGAAGCAGGATTTGCAGTTATTATGTTCTTAGATTTAAAGGAATAACTGAATTAGTGAGACCATCGAAACTAGTGAGAGAGGGTTGCCTTTGATAGGTTTTGAACTATCTAGACAGATAGAAAAAAGAAAGAACAGCTCAGAGAATTAGGACCTTGAAACAGTGAACTATTAGGTTTATGAAGTAATAAAGGAGTGCTATATGAGAATCTTGTCTATGTTTTCATTCTAGACAGAGCTTTCAATTGTTCATATTTCCAGACCATAAGTACAAATCTCTTTGGCAGAGATGATGATGATGATGACTACTGCATAATGACAATAATAGCTAACATGCATCACTTGCTTATTCTTTGCAAGGCCCTAGGCTAAGTCCTTTATATGTATTCTCTCATTTAATCCTGAATAAAAGTTCATGTTCTTTACCATCTGAGCCACAGGGAAGCCCATGGGTACGATTCTTTTCTCTTCGTTCAGTTCAGTTTAGTTGATCAGTCGTATCCGACTCTTTGCAACCCCATGAACTACAGCATGCCAGGCCTCCCTGTCTATCACCAACTCCCGGAGTTTACACAAACTCATCTCCATTGAGTTGGTGATGCCATCCAACCATCTCATCCATTGTCGTCCCCTTCTCCTGCTGCCTTCAATCTTTCCCAGCATCAGGGTCTTTTCAAATGAGTCAGTTCTTCGCATCAGGGGGCCAAAGTACTGAAGTTTCAGCTTCAACATCAGTCCTTCCAATGAATATTCAGGACTGATTTTGTTTAGGATGGACTGTTTGGGTCTCCTTGCAGTCCAAGGGACTCTCAAGAGTCTTCTCCAACACCACAGTTCAAAAGCATCAATTCTTTGGCTCTCAGCTTTCTTTATAGTCCAACTCTCACATCCATACATGACTACTGGAAAAACCATAGCCTTGACTAGACAGACCTTTGTTGGCAAAGTAATGTCTCTGCTTTTTAATATGCCATCTGGGTTGGTCATAACTTTCCTTCCAAGGAGTAAGCGTCTTTTAATTTCATGGCTGCAGTCACCATCTGCCGTGATTTTGGAGCCCAGAAAAATAAACTCTGCCATTGTTTCCCCATCTATTTGCCATGAAGTGATGGGACCAGATGCCATGATCTTAGTTTCTGAATGTTGAGCTTTAAGCCAACTTTTTCACTCTCCTCTTTCACTTTCATCAAGAGGCTCTTTAGTTGTTCTTCACTTTCTGCCATAAGGGTGGTGTCATTTGCATATCTGAGGTTGTTGATATTTCTCCCAGCAATCTTGATTCCAGCTGGTGCTTCTTCCAGCCCAGTGTTTCTCATGATGTACTCTGCATAGACGTTAAATAAGCAGGGTCACAATATATAGCCTTGACATACTTCTTTTTCTATTTGGAACCAGTCTATTTTTCCATGTCCAGTTCTAACTGTTGCTTCCTGACCTGCATACAAGTTTCTCAAGAGACAGGTCAGGTGGTCTGATATTCCCCTCCCTTTTAGAATTTTCCACAGTTTGTGGTGATCCACATAGTCAAAAGCTTTGGCATAGTCAATAAAGCAGAAATAGATGTTTTTCTGGAACCCGCTTGCTTTTTTGATGATCCAGCGGATGTTGGAAATTTGATCTCTGGTTCCTCTGCCTTTTCTAAATCCAGCTTGAACATCTGGAAGTTTACAGTTCACATATTGCTGAAACCTGGCTTGGAGAATTTTGAGCATTTTTTACTAGCGTGTGAGATGAGTGCAATTGTGCAGTAGTTTGAGCATTCTTTGGCATTGCCTTTCTTTGGGATTGAAATGAAAACTGACCTTTTCCAGTCCTGTGGCCACTGCTGGGTTTTCCAAATTTGCTGGCATATTGGGTGCAGCACTTTCACAGCATCATCTTTTAGGATTTGAAATAGCTCAACTGGAATTCCATCACCTCCAATAGTTTTGTTCGTAGTGATGCTTCCTAAGGCCTGCTCTTTGTAGATGAGGAAAATGAAGCACAAGTGTTAATCACCTTACTCAAGAACACGCAATAAATCATGGGCAGAGCTGGAATACAAACCCATATGACACTGAAAGCACACTTATCCAGCTGGCTCTAGCACTTAATGCTACCACCAACAGTATGTAAAACGACTCCTGTTTATATTTCTACTATTCTAGACATGTCACCCATTAACTTACTTTATCTTCGTTACAACCCTATGTAGTAGGTACTATCATCATTACCTGTAATCTCATAGATATGAAAACTAAAGAACAGAAGATGAACTCTAGAGTTTGTCCTCTTAGCTATTGTACTATTCCAAGAATATTTTTAAAAGCAGTAATGGAAAACTTAAAAGTAATAGATAGAAGTACTTGAGAGATTTTTACAAGCCAGCTACAAAATGCTTTTTGCACATTGTCTTTATTATAATCATACTAGGTGTGAATGGTTTTTATTCACATTTTATAAAGGATAAAATTGAGACTTAGAAAAATTAAGAAATTTTCCTATTACCTCATTAATCTATACTGTTAGAACCCAAGATTTAAGACTTTGGGGACTAGCCCCAAAGCCAAACTACCACACTAAATTAGTGTTTATGACTCTAACACTTGTTCACTCTTTCTTTCAACAAATATTTATTAAGCACCTATGTATTGTGAGGAGTTTCCCAGGTGGCTCAGTAGTAAAGAATCTGTCTGGCAATGCAGGGGATGCAGGTGGCATGCAGGAGACATGCTGGAGACATGGGTTCTATCCCTGGGTTGGAAGGATCCCCTGACGTAGGAAATGGCAACCCATTTCAGTATCCTTGACTGGAAAATTCCCTGGACAGAGGAGCCCCAGTCTATGAGGTCAAAAAGAGTCAGATACTACTGAGCACACTGAGCTTGCGCCCACACATGTTTTCTGTACCAAGAGATACTTCCCTATGTTTTCCCAGATGGGTTGTAAAATAGAACATAGCATTTTCTCAACCACAGAAAGCCTCTGGAAGAATGGATAAATGGTGGCAAAGATGTTCAAACAAAATGCAATGGTAGTTTGACAATGATCATTCTAGGCTTGATCTCAGAAAATATTTAAATTAACTGTTTTCATTTTTAAAATGAAATATTTAAGTTCACAAGTAGCAGCAAAAAAAAAAAACACTGAAATCACAAATCTTCCCACAAAGAGACCTCCCCCCATTTCAATAACTATGTCTGTGAAAATCAAATGAGATTACCTACTGCAGTGTTTCCAAAGTATGTTGAATAGCTTCTCCCACTATTTTACTTGCAAAGTGAATGCTAATTGGATAAAGCCAAGGTCTTTGGGATGGGAAATCTTGCTGGGAGCAAGGAGTAACAGTTACTTTAAGGCTGGCAGATGTCACAGGCTGCCCTAACTGAAGAGCCTTTGTGTGATCAACTGTAACCTTTCTCTTCTGTTGACCTTTTATTTACTTTTGATATTTTCTACCTGCTTGAATGCACTGGACTTTTCATTTCAAGGAAACTAGTATCATGGCAAATATTTACATTATTTTGTAGAGATAAAACTAGTTGTTTTTCTTTTGAGTTTTAAGACCAAAAGTATTTCCTAATTGTGCATTAGTTGTGAATATACAAGTTTGTTGAAACTTCTGTAACTAACGAAAGATGGCAGAAATATGGCTCCCTGGCTAAGGGTGTGTATCTATCTTCCTCTCAATTTAAAAAATATGGCATTTTTATGGTATAACATAGTACCTTCAAATAGTAGGTTTTCAATTTATGCTTGTTGAATTGGAATTAAAAATTTTAATTAATACAATTAACATACAATGAAATGCATGCATCTTAGTTATTCATCTAGTAAATTTTGACAATTCTTTCCAACTCTGTAAGTGCTATCCCCACCAAAAAAAAAAAAAAAACAAAACCCACAAGAATAATTTTCATCGTTCTGAAAGTTTTCATGCCCCTTAGTCAATCCCTAGCCTATACATGAGTTCAACCACTTCCTACTTCTATCTCCATAGATTAGTTTGCCGGTAATTAGAATTTGTATGAATGAAAACATGCAGTGTATTTATACATCAAGATTCTTTTCTCATCTTAATGCTTTTGAAATTAATTTTTGAAATTAATTCAAGTTGTCACTTTAATTTGTACATCATTATTTTATTACTGAGCAGTGTTCCATTTTATGAATGTAATACAATTTCACTGATAGACATTTTAATTGTTTCTAAGTTTCAGCCTATCGACTGCCTAGAACAAGCATTTTTGTGGATAATTTTTATTTTCCCTTGGTAAATACCCAGGATGGAATTCCAGGTTATAGGATGAATGTGTATTTAACTTTATGAAAAACTGCCCAAAGTTCTTGAAAATGATTGTGCCATTTTGCACACCAACCAGTAGTTGCTCCTCATCCTCACCAACATTTGGCATTTTCGGTCTTTCAGATTTTATCCATTATAGTGGGTATGAAGTAGAATCATACTGTGGATTTAATTAGCATTTTCCTGATATTGAGCACTGATGGGTGCTTATTGACCATTTGTTTATCTTTTTTTTGTTGTTGTTGTTAAAGCATCCCAGCCTTTTGCCTTAAAAAAAAAAAAAAAAAAAGAGTATAGCTGCTTTACAATGCTGTGTCAGTTTCTATTGTACAGCAAAGTGAATCAGCTATATGTATATATATAGCCCCTGTTTTTTAATTTCCTTCCCATTTAGGTCATCGCTGAATATTGAGTAGAACTCCCTGTGCTGTAACAGTGAAAGTGAAAGTGAAGTCGCTCAGTCGTGTCCGACTCCTGCGACCCCATGGACTGTAGCCCACCAGGCTCCTCCGTCCATGGGATTCTCCAGGCAAGAATACTGGAGTGGGTTGCCATTTCCTTCTCCAGGGGATCTTCCCGACCTAGGGATTGAACCCAGATCTCCCACATTGCAGGCAAAGGCTTTACCCTCTGAGCCAGGAGGGAAGCCCCGTGCTGTAACAGTAGGTTCTCATTATATAAACCATGTACTTTATACATAGTATAAACCATGTACTTTATACATAGTTCCAGTTGTCAATATGTCAGTCCCAATCTCCCAGTTTGTCCTACCTTTCCTGTCCCTCTTGCATTACATCTGTATCTTTATTTCTGCTTTGTAAATAAGATTGTCCGTACCATTTTTTTTTCAGGTTCCACAAATATACCCTTTTTAAATTTGTCTTTTCATCCTTGATTCACAGGAGTTCTTTATATAATTTTTACGTGTCTCCATGCCTTTTTCAAATGCATATTCCAAATATTTTTTCCCAGTTTGTGGTTTGCCTCTTCATTTTCTTAATGGTATCTTTTGATAAGCAGAACATTTTCATTTTGATGAGTCTAACTTAACAGTTTTTTCTTTGAATATTGTTGCTTTTTGTGTCTGTCCAAAATCTTTGCTTAACTCAAGATTGCAAAGACATTCTCTTATGTGTATATTTTCTTTTTAGAAGCTTTATGGTTCTGGGTTTTTTGTCTAGGTCTATCATCCATTTAGAATTAATTTTTGTGTATGAAGTGAAATAGAGAACAAGGATTCATGTTTATTATTTTTCATAGTTATCTAGTTGTTCCAGAAACATTTGTTAAAAAGATGTTTTGCCTCCATTAATTTGATATTGAGGTAAAAAAAAATCTACTGACCTTAATTATGAGTGTTTATTTCTTAACTTATTTTTTTCACTGATTTGATAGTCTATGTTATTAGGTTATCTAGGTTATTATGATTTGTAATAAGTCCTGAAATCAGGTAATTTAAGCCTTCCAACTTCTTCTTTTCAAGATATATTATTCTAGATCTATTATATTATATATATATATATTCTAGATCTATATCTATTATATTCCATATAAAAGTTTAGAATTAACTTGTCAATTGCTTCAAAAAACTCTACTGAAATTTTGAAAGGGGTTGCATTGAGAATCTAGATAAATTTTGGAAGAATGGGCATAGAACACTATTGAGTCCTACAATCCATGATGTGACGTATCTCTCTTATCTATTTATATCTGTATTTTCCCAGCTGTGTTTTGTAGTAGTTGGTACAGAGCTCTTGCACGTTATTATTAATTTTCCCCTGGGTATTTTATATGTTTTGGAAATTGTATTTCTAAAATTGCATGCTCCAATTATTCACTACTTGAATATAGAGATGAAATTGATTTTTAAATATTGACCACCGTGTATTCTATATGAAATTCACTTATCAACTATTGTCATTTGTCTCTTTTTTTGTAGCTTCCATAGGGTTCTTTAAGTACACAATTATATTACTTGTGAATTTCTCCAATTTTACTATTTCTCAATATTTATCACTTCTTGGCATTTATCTTCCTTTATTACACTAGTTAGAACATCCAATATTATGTTGAAAAGAAGTGACAAGGGCAGTCACATTTGCCTTGCTTCCAGTCTTAACCTATAACCATTAATTATGAAGTTAGCTATAGGTTTTTATTAGACCCATTTAGCAGGATGAGGAAATTCCCTTTTATTCTTAGCTGACTGAGATTTTTTTAATCATAGAGAGCATTGTTAAATTTTTTCTGCTTCTATTGTAATGATCTTTTTTTCCCCCCTCTACTTATTCTGTTAATGTGGTGTTTTATATTGATTGATTTTTCAAATGTTGAACATATCTTCATTCCTGGGAAAAACCCACTTAGTCATGATGTATATACACACACACACACACACACACACACACACACACACACATATATATTTCTAGATCTGATTTGCTAAATTTTGTTAAGGATTTTTATATCCATCTTTAGGAACAATATTGGTCTATAATTTTCTTCTCTTGTCAAATCTTTGTCAGATCTTGATTTCAAGGTTTTGCTGGCCTCACAAAACCAGTTGGAGAGTATTCCTTCCTCCTCTGTATGCTGAAATAAGTTTCTGCAAGTTTAGGATTATTTCTTTCTTGGTTGTCTGATAGAATTCACCATTGAAGTTTTGTTTGTAAAAACATTATTTATTGCACATACAATTAAAAATAATTTTTAACTATTTATCACAGTGTATCTCACATTTTCTGTAAGTCAGGAATCCAGGCATGGCTTAGCTGTGTTTTCTGCTTCAGAATATCATGGGGGCAACTGAGGTTTTGTTCAGGACTGAGGGCTCATCTGGCTCAGTTGGAGAAAGATCTGCTTCCAAGTTTGCTGCTAAGTCGCTTCAGTTGTGTCCATAGTGACCATAGGGTCACTTGTGACCCTATGGACTGTTGCCTTCCAGGCTCCCCCTTAGGCAGGGGAATCTCCATGGGATTCTCCAGGCAAGAATACTGGAGTGGGTTGCCATACCCTCAGCGAGGGGATCTTCCCAACCCAGGGATCCAACCCATGTCTCTATGTCTCCTGTATTGACAGGTGGGTTCTTTACCACTAGGGCCACATGGGAAGCCCGCTTACAAGTTTATTCTGTTCAGTTCCGTTCTGTTCAGTCGCTCAGTCATGTCCGACTCTTTGTGACCCCATGGACTGCAGCACACCAGGCTTCCCTGTCCATCACCAACTCCCAGAGCTTGCTCATGTCCATCCAGTCAGTGATGCCATCCAACCATTTCATCCTCTGTTGTCCCCTTCTCCTCTTGCCTTCAATCTTCCCTAGCACCAGGGTCTTTTCCAATGAGTCAGCTCTTTGCATCAGGTGGCCAAAGTACTGGAGCTTCATTCTCAGCGACAGTCCTTCCAACGAACATTCGGAACTGATTTCCTTTAAGATTGACTGGTTGGATCTCCTCTCTGTCCACGGGATTCTCAAGAGTCTTCTCCAACATCACAGTTAAAAAGCATCAATTCTTCTGCTCTCAGCTTTCTTTATGGTCTAACGTTCACATCCATATGTGACTACTGGAATAACCATAGTTTTGACTAGATGAACCTTTGTCAGCAAAGTAATTTCTCTGCTTTTCAATACGTTACCTAGATTGGTCATAGCTTTTCTTCCAAGGAGCAAGCATCGTTTAATTTCATGCAGTGATTTTGGAGCCCAAGAAAATAAAGTCTGTCACTGTTTCCATTGTTTCCCCAGTCTATTTGCCATGAAGTGATGATCTTAGTTTTTTGAATGTTGAGTTTTAAGCCAGTTTTTTCACTCTCCTCTTTCATTATCATCAAGAGGCTCTTCAGTTCCTCTTCACTTTCTGCCATTTTTACTTGTTTACTTATGCAATTTAGTTGCTTCCAGGTGTCATTAGTGGTAAAGAACCTGCTTGCCAATGCAGGAGATGCAGGTTCGATTCTGGTTCAGGAAGATTCCCTGGAGGAGGAAATCGCAACCTGTTGCAGTATTCTTGCCCGAAAAAGCCCATGGACGGAGGACCCTGGTGGGTTGCAGTCCATAGCATTGAAGAGTTGGATGTGACTCACGCAACTTAGCACACACACACAGAAGCTTCATTTCTTTGCTGGCTGTTGTCTGGAAGTTCTACTCAGTTTCTTGTTGTGTGAGCCTCTCTACCTGGCGACTTCATTAAAGCCAGTAAGAGAGAGTGTCTACAGAGTGTGCTGGCAAAAGAGGAGTTACAATCTTGTAACATAATCACGGAAGTGACAGCCCATCAGCTTTGCCTTATATTATTATTATAAGCAAGTCACAAATCCCACCCAACTCCAAAGGGAAGGAATTACATAAGATGAATACCAGGAAGTAGAGAGGATTGTTAGGTAATTGTTGGAGTCTGTCCATGACATATGGGGCTATTTTAGATTTACTATTTATTCCTACATTAGTTTTGGTAAGCTGTGTTTTTCAAGGAATTTTTCCATTTCATCTAAGTTGTCAGATTTATTGGCATAAAGTTATTCATGCTATCCTCATTATCTTTTAAAATATTTGTTGAATGATATTCTATTTTTCATTCTTGATGTTAATGATTTGCATTTTCTTTCTTTTTTTCTTTGCCAGTCTTACTGTGGATATGTCAATTTTATAAATATTTTCAAGGAAATGAACATTGACTTTATTTTCTGTGTGATTTTCCATTTTCTAGTTCACTGATTTCCTCTCTTATTTATTCTACTGTTTCTTTTTCTTTTTACTTTTACTATCTTCTTTTCTGATTTTTTAAAATAGTTGTTTAAAGTAGAAGCTGAGATCATTAATTTTAAGCTATTTTTATTTTTCAAATATAAGCCAAATTTTAGAACAATGTCTGTGAACACTTAATGAACGCCTTTCACCGAACATCAGAAGAGACTATGCAATTGAAAGTTCCTGAAGCTAAAATTTAATTTGGTTAAAGTAATCCACCTCTTCTACTATTGGATTTAAGATGCATGCACAACCCCCACCCTCCAAATTTTAGCATCTCTGAAAATGGAATAAATCTTATAAACTATGGCACCTCATAATTGCTATTAGCCAGGCAGAAGTCATGGCATAATCATCATTGTCTGTGTACCCACAGACTTGGCAACGATGTATTACCAGCCTATCAGTTGAGTCATTTGTATGTTTGGTACCTACATTGAGTTTCAGTGTTAAAATACCATAAAATGATTACATTGTGATCAGTACTGAAACCAAAAAATAGTAGATGTTCAGAAAAACAAGAAAAGAAGGGAAAATGTAACATCAGTGAAGCAAACCTTATAAGAAGACTGCTTGTAATTTAAAGTTTACTTGTAAAGAAAAACCAATTTATTTCATTGCAGTTTCCTTTTTACATGTGTATTATAATTATATATTTTAATTACTACACATGTAATACTATATTTACATGTGTATTTACTCCAGTATTATAGTAATACTGAAGAAAAACTGTGTCTAAATCATAGCTAAAATAAAAATTTTAAGTGGTGAGAAAGCACTGAGTCATACTGTAATTGGGAGAATTCTTTTTCCTAATGCATATTCTGTTGACAATGTCTCTATTTAATGAAATATAGGTAACCTATTTAGTTCTCACATACATGCCCTTGAAGTTGCTATTATTCATTTTCAGAGATGAGAAGATTGAGGCCCAGGGAATTAAATTCTCCAAGGTAACACAGCTGGTAGGTGGCAGATCTGAGATTAGAACATAGGCTTCTGAGGCTTGAGTCTCTGCTTTGGGCTTCACTGATGGCTCAGATGGTAAAGAATCTGCCTGCAGTCTAGGAGACCTGGGTTTGATCCCTGGGTCAGGAAGATGCCCTGAAGTAGGAAATGGCAACTCACTCCAGTATTCTTGCCTGGAAAATTCAATGGACAGAGGAGCTTGGCAGTCTACAGTTCATAGGGTTGCAAAGAGTCGGACACGACTAAGCTACTAACACTATTGCTTTGGCAGATCAGGAAGAGAGGAGAAGTTTCTTGTTCAAGATTCTAATCAACTAAAAATATTAGATTTTCCAGACAGCTCTTGGCCTTGTCTCTCTCCTACTTTACCACCACTATGGATAAAGCCTAACCTTATTAAATTTGAATGTGGTTCCACGATCTAACCTCAACCAGCTCTTGCCTGACTCCTGCTCTTCAGCAACATGGAACTAGTGTCTCTATATATGTCCATATCCAGGTCATTTCTTGTCCTAGTCTCTTATTTAATTGATCTTTCTTTCTTATTTTTTTTAAGATCTATTTTTTTTTGATGTGTACCATTTTTTAAAAAAGTCTTTATTGAATTAGTTACAATATTGCCTCTGCTTTATGGGTTTTTTTTTCTGGCTATGAAGAGGCATGTGGAATCCTACCTCCTAACCAGGGATCGAACCCTCAGCCAAAGCTTTGGAAGGCAAAGTTCCAACTGCTGGATCACCAGAGAAGTCCCAACTGATCTTCCTTTCATTCCTAAAAACTTCTAGCTATTTTTTCCTTGTCTGAAGTTATTCATGTTAACCCCTTGTATTAAAAACTAGTTGACATAGTAAGCCTAATGGCTATCTTTTGAAAGGCCTGATTGCAAGGCTGTCCCTTGGCTGGTGTCTGGAAACTTGGACTTGGGAAGGGTTCCAGTCATTTCTAGGACTGATGAATGTCTAAGCTGTTTATGGAAATGATACGGTTTCTGCTGAACACTTGTTTTCCTTTTGGGATTCTAGAATATTTGTGCATTCTAGGCAAAGGATGCCTAAATGAGTATCCCCCAGGAAAATTCATGGGCTCCAAGTCTCTAACAATCTTTCCTGATTGGCAATAATTTGTATATGTAGCCACACTCATTGCTGGGAGAATTTAGTTTGTTAGGCTAGGACTCCTGGAAGCTCATTCATGGTTTTCCCTGGATTTCTCTACATGCATGCCTTTTCTTTGCCAATTTCACTTCATATCATTTCACTTTAATAACTCATAGCTATGAATATTTGCTAAGTTTATTATAAGTTCTCCTGCTGCTGCTAAGTCACTTCAGTCGTGTCCGACTCTGTGTGACCCCAGAGACGGCAGCCCACCAGGCTCCCCCATCCCTGGGATTCTCCAGGCAAGAACACTGGAGTGGGTTGCCATTTCCTTCTTCAATAAGTTCTCCTAGAGAATCATAAAACCTTAAGGCAGTCTACCCCTCTGCTGAGAATCCTTTCCAGGAAGCTAACTCTGAACCTCTCCTAAATCATTTTTCTGCATTTGGTACACTTCCTTAGGACTATTATAAATCCTGGGGCTCTGTATTATTACACTTATCATATCATTTTATTGGGGCTTCCCAGGTGTCGCTACTGGTAAAGAGTCTGCCTGCCAATGCAGGAGACACAAGAAACCTGGATTTTATCCCTGGGTTGAGAAGACACCCCTGGAGTAGGAAATGTCAGCCTACTCCAGTGTTCATGGAGTGGGAATACTGGGAAATTCTGTGGACAGAGGATCCTGGAAGGCTACAGTCCAAGGGGCTGTAGAGAGTCAGACACGACTGAGTGACTAAGCAGCAGCAGCAGCAGCTGATAGCTTACAGAACATCGTGAAGATCAGAGAACAAGACTTGTGTATCAGAGTGAGGGGAAAATGCCCACCCACCCCATGGGAACTTTTCTAGGAGAAACAGCTGTGAAGTTTTACCCATTTTTAGGGAACTATGGCTGGCCTGAATGCCAATGTTCCACCATGCTGGAATTTTACAATTATAGGGATATTGTCTTTCATCCACTCATCTGTGATTTTCTGGAGGGCAGAAACTGTGTTATATTCATCTTTATATCTGCATGCCTGTTACACAATGGAGGTCAACTAATATTTATTGAATGAATACCTTGACCAATCTGAGATAGTCTTTTGATTGCTAATAGTATCCGTAATTAAAATAATTTACAAAGAAGTTTGGAATGGACTTGGGGAATTAATTTTTAAAACATATACTTAACTACACAGTTCTTAAATTGTTTCAACTTTCAGAAATGACATAAGAAACACATACTGTGTATTACATTTTAGGTGAGAGTTTTGGGTATTAAAAAAAAGCAAAAAGGAGGGCTAATTTGATGTTAACATTAGGAAATTAAATATAGGCCTCAGCTTTGTCATTCTGCAAAATGGTGCTAAGGATATCTGCTCTTCTAAATCCACAGTCGTGATAAGAAATAAAGTTGCCTAGGGTGATGCTTTGTGAGAAGGTGCTAGGTAATTCCAGGTGTTTATCAGTAACTTGTACTTCATTAATTCCGAAGAAAATGCATCTATCACTTTTGTGGATTAGCTATTGATTGGAAACTTACACTCTTGTTCTGGTGTAGCTCCTTTCTTTCTACTTTCATAAAGATGACATTTGGATTTATTTTCTTCCTTCTTTCATTGTTTGCTAATGCCTTACTTTCCCCTCCCTCAGTTATATAATCAACTTTCTATTTTTAATACTGTACTTCTGACAAAACCAAATCTGAGCTTTAACAGATACATTTTCATATCTTGGAAGTTACCTCAATGATTCACTCTGCTATGAACTGAATATATTACTCATCTTTTTGATTGTTCTTACTCTTTAAAAAGGATATTGGGTTTCTTGAGGTGTGATTTTTCAAGTTAAAATTAGAGCTAGGAAAATATACCTTCTTTGAGTGTGTTGGGGGTTGTATGGCAAGAAATGGAAGTTGTTGGGAACAGGATAAAATAGGTCCAGCTTCACTTGGCCAACATTGTAATTATATCTTATATTTTCTAATCATAATGGGGGTGAATATGTGGGAATAGCTGGTAGGGAATTGATCAATGTCTGTGTCGTTCACTTTGTGAGGACTTTAGCTGATCTCCGTCTGTTCAAACACCCTACTTAGCTACTCTCCCTGACTCGTTAACAGCCGTTATCCTGTCAAGGAGAAAACAGTACGTGAGACCCTGCTTTCAGCCTTGGAAGGCTCATGGAATTAAACCCATCGAGATAATTGCTTAACTCTTCTCTTCATTTTAGTTTCTATACCAATTTTGCCTGAATCATATACAATTTAAAAAATTATTGTATGTGACACGTGGAAATATTTTGGATTATTGTTTTAACAGTAACAAAAGCATCTGTTTCATAATAGAAAGTCCAAAATTGAGGTTGAAATATTCAGACATAAACTTATAAAGAAACTCCCGAGATAACCTTTTTTAAAGAATAAAAACATTATTTAAATTTTTGTATTGCCCAAGCCTTATTTAATTTACCAAGATAAAAAAGATATGTCTAAATCAAGCTGATCATCTAGACTACAGAAGAAAAAAATCCACAGAGGTTAAATAATAAAATCACAGTTTGGAAAGATTCAGCCCCCTCACTCTCAAATGTTCTTGCTCTTATGCTCTTTTTCTTCTCTCACTGAAATAAACTATGAATCCTTAAATTATCTGTTTTCTAATCATGGGCTTTTAACATTAAAAAAAGAAAAGCCAGCACATTTCTGTTAATGTTCTGATTTTAAATTTTGAGATATTTTAGGGTTTTTGTTCTTTCATCAGATCAATGCACTGTCCCGAATTTTGATTTTATGATCCTATCTAAAGCTTTGAATGATGCCTAAGTTTGTAACTTAGTATAACCCTTTTCAGATATATTTATACTGATACAGCTTTCTTGGCTTTCTGTTGTACTCTTTTTATAAGTCCTACCTTCAAGATGTTTCCTTTATAAAAAAAAAAAACAAAACTACTTCCTAACATTCTGATATTGCAACAGAAACAAGGACAAGACCTAAACCAGATTTACACTGTGTGGTGAGGAGAATATAGAGTAATAGCCAAATGATGCCATCATTCTGCTTTCTGACTTCTACTGTTTCTTTTCACGTTACTATTGTTCAACTCGGTAAAGAAGCAGGAACAAAGTCCTATTCTGTGAGCTCAGCATTTCTTCTGCAGATAAACAGCTAAATGTTCGACATCTTAGTGTGAAAATAACTATTGGTAGAACAAAAGACTCAAACCAAGAATCTGGCTCACACTTGAAGAAATATTTTAGCAACAAAGTTCAAGCTCTATTATTAATAGGAAGCTGAATTCTTGCTAATCATAAACACGTGTCTGTGGACCAGTAAAGGCTATTCTAAGTACTAGTGCCCCCCCCGCCAAGATGTCTCATCCCAGCATTTACATTTCTTTATTTTATTTTTTTATTGAAGTATAGTTGAATTAATGTTTGCTGTTCAGCAAAGTGACTCGGTTATACACACACACACACACACACACACACATACACACACACACATACCTTCCTTTTCATATTCTTTTCCATTATGGCTTATCACAGGATATTGAATATAATTCCCAGCATTATACAGTAGGACCTTATTGTTTAGCCACCCTATATGTATACCAGTTTGCATCTCCAGCCTTTACATTTCTGATCTCTGCTCAGAATTCCAGCCCTCTGAGGCAGACTGTGGGTGCTAATAGCTCTAGAAAACTGAGCAGTGTCTGAACACACGGTGATTGATTCTTGCTCTAATTGCGATAGCTTTGAATGAGAAGTTACCGTATGAGAAAGATTATTTATTTTAAAATGGCAACCCAAATAGTCATGTTTTCAAGAACACTCTGGCTTGATAACCATTTTTCTATGGTTGTGATATATTTGTACGTGTTGAAAAAAACGACAGCATCAGCAAAAGGCTAATTGAAATGTAAAGATATGCGTTTATTATTAGGTCCTTCAACTGGTTATTTTTCACCACTTGTTTTATTAACACACATCTTATGTTACACATTGCTTTAATCTCCTTTATTAAGACTAGCTGAAAAGTCCTGTCATTATGTATCATTTCAATGCATCAGGATCCATGTTTTGTTGAATTTTCTATGCCAACTTCTTTTGACGTGAAAGTGAAATATTGTTGTTTGGGTAGATGTGTGAATGGGTCTAGGGTAGGTGTTTTATATAAAAACAATCACAGAAAATCAGTTATGTGAGCAAATTCTATCTTCAGGCAAAAGAACACTTTTGCTGCAAATGATCTCCCTCTGTAAATGTTCTCTGATCGTCACTTTCTCTGGGCTAATGTGGTCCTTTCTCATTGCTCCCCTCCCTTTCATGCCCCCCAACTCCAATAAAACCAAAAATACTACTGTGTAAATGGAGAAACACACATACTTCTTTCCAGAGGCACTTTTCTCGGAAAGGGAATACACCCCACGCTGTTCTACCACTTTGACGCCGCTTCGGTAAAGAAGAAAGAGTTAAGTTATCGGTCTGCAGCTGATCCGGTGCTTAAGCAGTTCACTGGGGCATCATGGTTATAAATGTGATAGAGTATCCAGGGAGCCTTGCATGATTTTATACTATTTTTCATAAATAAGTAAAAATGCATCAGACGGCATTCCTACTTCCCAAGGAATGCACAATTAAGGAAGGCAGAGAAAAAACGAGATCGAGGATGTGGGACTCTGGCTTCAGTGCTGTGGAGGAAAATGCGTTCACTTTTTTCCTTTTTGTTTGGCTTTTGCTTTACTCAGTCCTCCGATTGAGTAATGACAATAGTTCAGTAGGAAACCACACAGGAAGAAAATCATGCCCCAGAGCACATCAGTAGTAAAAGTAATTAGTTCATTGTTAACATCAGGGTGCTGTTAACAAGCACGCGGGCCCTGCTCTCTGGCTAAGCTGCTGCGTATTATGATAGCCGACTCCAAAATAAAAATGACTTTGTGCAGCAGGAAGAAGAGCGGGGATTATAAGCTTGGAGAAGACAAAATTTGGGGATCGAGGATATTTTTCAAAAGCATAATCAGAATCTACAAATGCAGCCTCGCCTCCCAGATCTGGTCATTATGCACCACATGTGTATTCAAAGCATGCATGCTTATGAGAGGCGCAGAGACAGGGGAGAGAGGGAGAGAGTGGAAGAGAGAGAAGAGAGAGAGCGCGCGCCAGAGCGAGCTGGTGAGTGCGGGAGACTGAGCAAAACCATTATTATACACAGCACCTAGGGAACACAAGATCTAATCGGAGAATCAATAACTGAAACCCCATTTTAAATATTCTGCTCTATTAATTCTTCAGGTTAATAAAAACTGTCCGCGTGATGATATTTGGGGATATAGATATTCAGAGTTGGATTACTTTTGACAAGAGCGTAAGGAATCTATTCAAAGCTGATTTTCCCCCCTTTTGTTCACTGAGGACCTGCAGAATCTAAGATAAAAATGGCAGTTGTCCTGAGGGCACCCTGAGGCATGTCATTAAAATCGGAACTTGATCCTCTTTTCATGGTTGCTTGGGACAATCAAGCACAGGAAACCTGAAAACTCATCAGTTTTCCAAAATATGACATGCCCTTGACTTTGTCAGTCTGGCTGCCATAGAGCAGCCCCAGCTATTTCATAACCCCTTTAGATGTCACTCTGTCTTCAGAAATGCATGCTGCAGATCTTCCGTGAAAGATGAGAGGCTGGAACTTCCTCCTGGCGCCTTTGCCCAGTTGAAGCACTTGCTTCTCTGTTTCCCATCAAAGAGAAATTCCATCACAGTCTTCCAGTAAAAGGCCAGTGAAAGGCTTGTGTTTTAAAAGAAACGAAGCAATTTACTAATTGTACTTTATGTCAATCTGAGAAGTGTTTTCCATCTACCCGTTCAAGCATCCCAGGTAATGGGTTATTTTGGATTTTAAAGCTGCAGCGTGTGGTAGATTAAGGGACCACAGAGAATCTTAGAGAAAATTCATTGCCATATAAAATTATATGTCTTACTATTGTCCATTTGTTTCTGTTCTTTGCTCTGTTTTTTAAATGTTAATTTCCACTGATAAAAGCTTTCCTCATTTTATTGTTTGAGTCATGCAAAGTTGGAGACTGCACAAAACTAGAAATCTGGTGCCCTGGGGTTGCTAGGAAGATTTAATGTGTATTTCACAAGGCAATGTCCAGGAGCCATAGTTTTCTTTTAACTATTAGTTAAATTCTTGAATGAATCTGTGAACCAAGGCTTCTTCCCACATTTTACCCTAATCCTTGTTTGTCCAGGATGAATGATAAGGAGAATCCCCATCTCTGAGCTATATGTATTGCCATGACCTGAGAGACATTTGAGTATTCCCAGCAGTGAGAAGAGCTTTTCATGAGGAAAGGCCAAAACTCTAACCCCAGGGCAAACAGGAGGCTTTTCCAAGTAGGGAGCGTGTGAGTTAGTTTTTTTCCCACATGCCTTAAAACTAACTCCTCTTTCTATAAAAGTGAAAATAAGAAAAGTGATTTGGCTACTGAACTTTACCTGCCCACTGAAGCTAGCTGCATTTTGATAGATGTTGCCTGTTGCAAATGTTGTCAGGTCAAGACAGTACAGAGGCAGCCACGTGACCAGCCAATGTGTAGAAGGATAGGAATTCAGCATGACTGGCAGGGCTAGGAAATTCTGGTTGTGCTTGGGTCTTTTACTTGGGACATTCCTCTGCCTATGCGGAATTTTACATAATGGAACTTCAGCTGGTTAAAGGTATTGTAAGTACACAAAATTTCTATACAAGTTTAACTCCCTTGTTGCTATCAATTTACTACCCATCATGTGATAAAATTCACCTTTGGCAGAGGTGCTTAAAAAGATCTATTTCTACAAATCATCTCATTCCACAGGGCTAGCTTTTTAGAACTTTTTGTTAGACTGTAGATCCAATACTCAAGTTAAATAATGTGTACAAAATGGAGTAACTTTGAGTAAGCACGATCTTGTGCAAATTTTTTAATATTGTTTCTTGTTATCAGCCAACTATTTCATGTAATCTAATCAGCTTGTCTTTTACTTTGCTTTGTTCTAAGGCTTTACATATGTTTCCCCTCCCACCTGGGATGCTTTCTCCTCCTCTACTTAGCCTGCTCTCAAAAACCAGCTCTGAAATCAGCTCCTGATAACGGCTTTTCCTGATGTGTTCAACTTTCACTTTGTGTGCATTTGTGTGATGTTATAGCTCATCGCTCATTATTGCAGAAACTTGAATATCTTGTAAGTTAATGACTGTGCCCCCAAACCTTGGAGAAATACCCTGTTATGATACCTTTTGCCTGGTGTTAGTGCTATGAAGGGACTCCAGTGGCCAAGTTAGCCCTCCTGGGAGTATTTCTTGATAAACTCTTTGCTCATGTGGGTGGGTTATTGAACATAAGCAATTAAGGCCACTATCTTCTCTTCCTTTATGTTCTGTAGGATGCCTAAGACTATGTCTAGTGCAGCTCAAAAAGTTCTTATAGCTCAGTAAAGTAGAACTGAGTATTAACCATATGCAAAGCACTAGAGGTAACATGGGGCTTCCCCAGTGGCTTAGCTGGTAAAGAATCTACCTGTAATTCAGGAGACATAGGAGACACGGGTTCCATCCCTGGACCTGGATCCAGGATTGGAGGAGGGCATGGCAACCCACTCCAATAGTCTTGCCTGGAGAATCCCATGGACTGAGGAGCCTGACAGGCAACAATCCAAAGGGTTGCAAAGAGTCTGATATGACTGAGTGACTAAGGACTAAGCATGCATGCAGAGGGAACATGAAAATGACAATAGGCCACTCTCTGATGGTCACTTAGACTCTAGATCAGGGATTGGCAAAGCATACAGCCCATTTGCCAATCTGGTCTACTGTCTATTTTTTTTGTTTTAAATAAATAAAGTTTTATAGGTATGTGGCTAAGCTCACTCACTAATATGTAACCTGGCTGATTTGGGGCTACAGTGACTGAGTTGAGTGGTTTGGACAGAGACCACGTGGCTCACAAGACTAAAATATTTATTATTTGGCCCTTTACAGAAAAAGTTTGCTGATCCTTGACCCAAATCTTTGCAATGACTTTAGGAAGAAGACAACTATTAGCTGAAAGTGAAAGTGAAGTCGCGCAGTCGTGTCCGACTCTTTGCGACCCCATGGACTGTAGCCTGCCAGGAACCTCAGTCCATGAGATTTTCCAGGCAAGAATACTGGAGTGGGTTGCCATTTCCTTCTCCAGGGCATCTTCCCGACCCAGGGATTGAACCCAGGTCTCCCACATTGTAGGCAGACGCTTTACCGTCTGAGCTTTAAGACTAGTGTAAAAATCAACCCAAATGAACTATTAACAGATAAACTATAAAAGTACAGTATTGAGCAATTAAAAAGGCAGCTTCTTTCCATGAGTAAATATTTAGGAACTTGTATTTTCATGGAGGAAAAAAAAAAAGAACAAAAATCCAGTCTCGAGAATTAGGATTAGCATTTCTTAAATCTACTTAGAACAAGTACTGTTTATATGTGACAGAATCATTTCATTTATTTACTCAATAAAATTTGTTGAGAAATTGCTTTGTTCTAGGCACTGATGCCAGGGATTCAGTGACAAGCCAAACTAGAAATGGATACTTTTCTTCCCATTTCTTCCATAAGAAAAGAGAGTCTCTGTAATAAGAGACTTAGTCAGGACTGGAACCCAATATTCTGACTTTGCTTTCAGAATCCTCAACTCAGTAGTCATTACCATGAGAGACACAGATTGGAAAAAAATATTTAGTTTACTATAAACATCATCTTTCTCTTCAATGGTAAATTTATTGGTTTGTGATACCCTGTCTATTGATCCCCATAAATTTTCAAATATGAGATAATCTCAGTGTGACCCTGGTACTGATGTTTATTAGCTGCATGAACACTGTTTCTCTGAATCTCACTTTCCTCATCCTTGCACCATGGTTGTTTGTGCTTAGTTGCCCAGTCATGTCTGACCCTTTGTGATCCCGTGGACTGTAGCCCACCAGGCTCCTCTGTCCATGGAACTTTTCAGGCAAGAATACTAGAGAGGGTTGCTATTTCCTACTCCAGGGAATCCTTCCAACTCAGGGATTGAACCCGTATCTCTTGTGTCTCCTGCACTAGCAGGCAGACTCTTTACTGCATCATCCTTAGAATGGGGGTAGAAAATATCTAATTTGTAGTTTATAGAAGGTAACCCGATAGGGCACTCTACTCTGAAACCAAAGTGCAAAATCCTGAGCAGTTTAAAGTTAAACATCTGAATTTTTAAACCTTATATTTAGAGAATCTCTGCCTAGCATGTGGTAAAGCATATTTAGATGTGGATTCATAAGTTTACTAACAAATATTTACTGAAAACCCACCATATGTAATCCAGCCTGGCACTCCCATTTTCTAGCTTGTGACCTACTTGCTTAACGTTGAGTCACACTGTCCTTATTGTAAAAATGGGGAGAAATGATACTGGCCTAACAAAGATGTTGTGAGAATTGACACAAGACATGTGAGGGCATCTAGCAAGGACTCTACTTCGTTTGAGGGGCTCCAGAAATGTTAGTCTCCTTCCTTCTATCTGTATCCACTTGAATATTAAAATCCAATCAGGATACTATGACTATGATTAGGAAGCAAATCAAGTTGTAAAAAAATGAGAGGGAAGAAAATGCCTAAATTTTTTAACCTATCCAGGCACACTGTGAAATGGTCATACTTTCCAAGGTGATGCCATTGATGAAATTGCAGGATACTCTATCTGATAAAAATCTGTTAGCACTTCCCACCAAAAATTTCTGTTTCTTTGCCTTGGTTTGAAATTTGAAGACAGAAGAGCACCCATTTTATTGCTGTAGTTGCCAGGAGCGATCGGACAAATTACACGTAAAAATAATATTTAAGGGTCAGGTAATTATTCTAGTGACTTGGGGGAATTATCTTGGTAATAAAAGAAACACTCTCTTATCTCTTCTTAATCCTGAAATCTAAACTTCGTTAGTGCCAGTCTGCTTTAAAATCTGATGACAGTGCTGCTGGCTGTCATTCCATGATGCTAGAGAAAGTGTTGAGCACTTAATGAATTCAAGGGTGTGTTTTTAGTGATGAGAAGTGCTGTCTTCTGTTAACGCGTCAGTATGAGAGAGACTTGAAGGCACCAAAGACTCTGTTTATATAGGTACTCTTTCATGTCGGGTGCTACACTTATTGCTTTTGATTAAGATGTATGATTGAGTTACTGGATATGACATTTGTTGAGAGAAGGAAGATTACCATGGGTGAAGTGCAAGAGAGTAAAGAATGAGGTGGTGGATGAAGTGTGAATGAAAGGTTACATTGCACTGATGTCTTGTTTATTTGATTTAGGGGTTTGAGATAGAATCAATCTATTTCACTTTTTAGCATGTTAGGAAAACTGTTTTAAAAATGTACCTTCCAATACATAATCAAAATATATCAAAATAGACTTTGGAAGTTAGCTTTAAGTCAGCTTAAGTTGTAGAAAACTGTGTGTTGGGGGCAGGTGGAGATAATACTTGGAGACACCCCCCCCCCTTAGGAAAGCTTAGACCGCTCTCACATGTATTATTCAATTTATATTCACCATATTCCACTGCAATAGGTAAAGCCAGATCTTTTTCATGAAGCTTAAATGCTTCAAATGAAAACCCATTTTATCTGCTATTTTCCTGGAACACTGTGAATGCAAACCAAACTCATCAGCTCTGAACACAGAAATTAAAGAATGAAATGGACTATAAACTGAAGCTGAACAATCTAATTTCACTGTTGCAGTTAATATGGTGAAAAAAACCTCAAAAACCATGGACATTTAAAGGGCAGAAAATAAATACACTGTTTGGGGTTGAATTCTCTAAATAGCACCTGGATTTTGGCAGCCGAGAATGATGCTAGAATCCACAATGAAGAACTCAAAATTCTCGCAGAGCTAATCTTGCTCTGAATCTACACACTCACTGTCTCCGACTGTTTGCTAAGTCTGCTTTGCTAAGAGTAAGCTGGGCATATTATCACTTCCACTTTACAAATGGGAAAAAGGAAAGAATGGGGTTCTAAACTGTTTATAAAGTGATTCAGTGGCAGGGTCAGAAATAGAAAACTAGATCTCCTTACTCTCAGACCAGAGCTCTATTCGCTAAACCAAATTCCCGCTCTCTGGTCCATTCTAAACCCATTTGTTTCTTTTCATCCTCAGATAAGCCCCAGCATTGGGGTTATTAGTGCTCTTCAAGTGGTCTGGGCTCTTCCCCCACCCGAAGCACTGACAGCCCCCAGGGACTTATGCTTCCTTCTGTTTTCTAATCAGGCCCATCCACTGCAAAGCAGTCTCGTCCTGCTCTGAAGACTGTCTGCCTCATTTTGTTTTAGAATGTATTATAAATTGACTAAATATTTCTCTCTAAATTAAAATAAAACCAAAAACGTTAAAGAGTGATATCTAATTTTTTAACTCTGTGGATCTTCCTTTTAGAACAAAATTTTATAGTTTACTAGGAAATGTTAACTCCTGTTATGAATGAAATAAAACAAATATTATCTTCATTTTAAACTAATTCAGATGGTTTTCCTTATTGGTTTAAAGTAGTAACTTTTACTGTATGTTTGCATGTCCCTGGGTATGTGTGTTTACACCTGTATCTAAACATACAGATATATACACCGAATCAAAGGAAATGTTACTCTTTCCTCCTTTCTATTATTATTCCTTCTGCTCTGTTTTTCTATCCATTCCTTGTTAAGAGAATGACGTTTGTTGCTAGCAATGTGGGAGAGATGATGGTAAATCAGTTAGTGAACTTTGCTGTCGAATCCCAGAACACAAAAACAAGTCTTAACAAAAACTTCATTTTTCTTTCTCATCTGCACAAGATCATTTAAAATTGCATTCATCTTAGGATTTCTTTTGAAACACATAGAACCAAAGGTCTGAAACTGTCTATCAGAACAGCCTGGAATTTAGCAATGCCAGTCTCACTCAAATGACTGCCTGACTCCCTGGGACCCCAGATCAAGTGATCTGCCAGAGGGCATGGATGGAATCTGATATGAAGGCAGTCTATTGATTCTTTAGATTACCTCCTTGGGAAACTAATTATTGTTTAATCTTTATATGGGTGGATTTTTGTATTTGAAAATCTACTCTTTTTTGTCAACAAGAGAAATATTAGTTTTGATCCTCAAAGTTCTTGCCTCTGATTTTAAAGGGATATCACTTTAGTGCTCCATCCTTTATGGTATCAATAAGCTACTGGAAAAGGTGGCAAATAAATCCCATAGAAAGTAGTTAAAGAAGATCAAACATAACCTTCACTGCAGAAGTAGAGGTGTCTATTCTTCTTTACTTGAAAAAAAGATCCTGACTTGGAGATGCCCTCTTCTTTTAGAGAGCCTGACATGTTCTTTTATTCTTCCACTAATATGTACATGAAAATCAACTTTTATTGTTTGCTGCAATTGATTGTGAGCTTTGATAAATAGGGGGCAGATTTCAATTACAAACCAAATGCTTGTTTAGTAGATTCTTTACCACTTATCACTTTAAAAGCACAGATAATACAATATACTTGGTCACTGGAGAAGGAATGTTAATAAATTATGAACTTTTAAGAAACAGGGTTGCTAAGAATTTTAAGATAATTTAATCTTGCTGCAGTGCATTCATTTGAAATATGTTTTAAAATTACTATCCATCTTTGCTATTTGGGGGTTATTTCATTTTTCAGTAACATGGGCAGAGATTTAAAGATACTCAAGAAAGATTATCCTTTGAAGTATATGTCATTTCTTTCTTTTAAACATATGAAAAATAAAATTTAAATTTAACTTGTTTGGGTCTTTGAAATTTCTGAATGCTTACATTTATGTGCAATATCATATTATTCCAGTTAGAGTTTTCACAACAGAAATAAGTTAGTACCTTGGGTACAAAGCTTATCGTGAAGAACTTTGTGCTAACGTGGCAATTGGGTAATGAGGGGTTTGTAAACCGAGTCAGAGCATGTAATTCTCCTCATAGGTTGCTCTCTATCCAGATTTTATGACTTTAAGTACTTCATGATCAGTAAATAATAAATTCAATTTACCGGATAGAAGTTTTGTCACTTAGAAATACTCACTTGGAATATATATTTCTTAATTGGCATCAATGGCACATTTCCCAGGAAGCATAACAAAATGGATCATTTAATAGATGCCCAATCTCTCCATCCATCTATCTATCAGTGCGGCACATGATGTTTTGACTTTAATATGGTAATTATCTCAGGCTGACTTCAGAGCAGGAAGCTGCCTCCCACACAGCAGTGCTTAATTACTTTAGACTTCAGCTTGCCAAGTGAAAAATTGACTGTTTTTTTGCACATTGCATGGAATTGAAATGATTTCATTGTCATTTCATTTGAAATACAGCCTGACATCAGCATAGAATCATGGGAAAGATAATGCAAAATTTCTCTGAAATTCTAAAATGGTCTGAAAGCTGCCTTATTTTTTTTATGAAGCTGCATTTCATTTTCAGAATGTTAATGAAGATCCACTTCATCATGAGAGAAGGAAACTTTCAGGAATTCATTTCTGTGAAACCATTGCAATGGCAATTCAGTGAAGGGCAACATTGTTAGGTAGCTACAACTGCAGGGGCCTAAGTCAAGAGTCCGACAGGACTGAGTGACTGAACTGAACTGAAGCCATTGAAATGGGTATTGACATAGTTAGTAGTAAAAATTGTTAGCTTGAGTGTACAGCTAATGAAATCAAAGGAATAATAACTGCCCCATTCAGAAAATTTAAGAAAACTTGCCTTTATGTGATTATGTGATATAAATAAAGTCACAAATAAAGTAATTTGTACAATAAAGTGGCAAAAATAAATCCAGCCTATTTTGTGTTGAACTTTATCAAAGAAATTTTTTTTTCAGATTTCAGCTGTTAGTAACATGCTACTAATTGAATAATTTCCAAGATACTAAAGACAGATTTCATGAATAAAATGTCCACAAAAATGTGCTCTTGGATAGAGGCAGAAAGTAAAATTATGAGAGAAAGCATTGGTATTATGGAGCAAATCAAACCCAAGCTTTCACTTTGGCCAGAAGCGCTCGGCAAGTAGCAGTGACACCTTTGCCATGTAAACCGCAGGGGAAAGTAATTAAATTTAACAGAAGCTGCCCTTGATTTAAAGCCACAGGGGAAGTAATTAAATTTAATACAAGCCACTACTTCTAAACAAAGATATATGGTATTTCTATCACCAAATGTTATCTTATTTTTCTCAAATGTGCCTATAACTTCTAGTAGCCTGCTTGTGGAAACTAGTTCCAGAACATCTAATGGACGATATGATGGAATATTGTGAGCCATACTGGGCAGTAATGTAATGTGAGCACATTTGAGTTGCAATCTAAGAAATGTCAAGGTGCTCCTCTCTATGGCAGTCTGCTCAAAACCAATACCAGGCCTTAAGATGAAGACAAGAAATTTTGGGGAAAAAAGTAGACATGTAATTTTTTTTTGGGGGGTGGGGTCAACTTTGATGCATTTTGTACATGTTTAAACTGTCCCCCAACCTTAGCCCCCAGGGCTGCTATTCTCTTATTGAGTTGATTCAATATCCTGGTTTTGGAAGAAACAAAGTTCTCCTTCCCTATTAATAAAAATTAATAAAAAAAATTGTCATCAGGGTTCTCCATGCCAGATCACAAGGCCCTACATGCTTTCTTGCCCATTGGGCCAGCCCAGCTGAAGCTGGTCCCAGGGCCACCATGGATATCTATGCAGAATGCTCATTTCAAATGGTGGTCTTTCCATCAGGCCTTTTCCCCTGGCTCTGATGTCTTGAAAGAAAGTTTGCTTTTTAAAATTTTGTTTCAGGATCCCTTTCTTGTCAACTTATGCATCTTATGAGCTTTGTCCTAAGCCTCACAAAGCCCGTAAAACCAGCATGTCTTGATTTGCTCCTGTTTTATTTCAATATGATGCTAAGAATAACAACAATGAACATTTTTTAACACTTTTTACATAATCAGTTTGGAAGGAGCGATAGTGATTGAGGGTGAGAAGACTCACCTTCCTTCCTGAATTTAAAATTAAGAAGACCAGAGATATCTGGCTTACTTAGGGCATAAGTGGCAACGAAGTAGTGGAACAGGTGTTATCCAGAGAAGTGGTATCAGAGAAAACCAACTAAGATGGTTTCAGTGGTCATACAATATTGTTTACAGAGGCAGAGGGATGAAGAGTTGGACTCTAGAGACTTCTTGTTTGAATCTTGAGCAGATTCTCTAGCTGCATGACATTGGCAAGTTCCTTTCTTGGTTTTATTATCTGTGAAGTGAGGGCAGAGCCCTCTGTCTACCACACAGAGATGAGGAAAGGATTGAATAGGTTCATACATGTCAAGTGGCTAGAACAGTACCTGACACGCAGTAAACGCTGTCTAACTGTTGACTCTCATTACATGAAATATATGTAACAGTTCACTGCCTATTGATGGTAACAGTTCCACATTGTATCCAGTGTTATAGAAACTATGCCCCATGGTTTTATTTGAACTCCATATCCAAACTACTTTGTAAACATGGATCCTTATATATTATGTTTTAAGTGGAAGCTATGCATCCACAGTCCCTATTGCTCCAATTGAAGAGTAATGGTGGTCTAGTTGGGAGGTGGGGTGGGGATTTGGGGCTGAAGGAATAGAGGGATGGACTAGAAGATAAACCTAGCAAGGAGGAATAGTGGTGAAAGATGTAGCTCAGTATATCTTGCTACATTTCTAACAAAAGCCCAAATAATGCCTCTCTAGCAGTTATGGATTATACCAGCTTTCTTGGTTAGCCCAGAACTGGTACCCAGAATAAGTGAAATCAGTTACGCTTTCTTCCAGGACTGAACGCATAGATGCAATGCATTTGTCAGCCATATCTTTTCCTGTCGAGTAGTCATTGGGTGGAAAATCATCAAAAAGAATTTTTCTTTGTCAGATAAACTTTTCACAATGGAGGAATGTAGTGAAGGTTTCTGAAATAAATCTAGTGGCACTGGGGAGTTTACAAATACTAGCATATTAATATACAGCTAAAATAATAATAAAAAACACCATGCTGCTAAAGATGTTTAGTATTATCAGCTCACTGCAGGAGTTTATTAGAAACTCCTGCTTTCTTTTATTAAAATTTCAATTGGCTTGGTGAATGAGATCCTATGTTAGTGTCATAAAGTGAGAAGCCAGAAGGAGAGGATATTGGCATTTAAGTGCAGATTTCATTTTAAAAACACTTTACATTATAAAAGAAGATTGCATATTGTAAATATCACATATAATGCTAGTAGTGTTAGAAGGAGTGTTAGTAATTTTTTAAAATTTGTCAAATTGTCTTTGTTTATGATGATATCTGGCAGATTTTATGTTTCTGTAGTAAAGCAAAGTTTTAAATTTATCCCAAGATGTTTTTAGTTATAAGCAGCAAACATATTTTTCAGAAAGTTTCATAAAATAATGCATAAGTATAATTTAATGGGAATCTTTTTTGGCAACAGCACATGACAATTGCTTAATTCTATAATTAGCTGATTATTTTCCTTCTGCATTTTGGAAGCTTTTGCTAAACTCACTTGGTTTAGCTGGGAAGCTGGAAAGATTGCAAACCTCAATCTATGGTTGAATGTTTGGGTTGGCAATGCTGAGTAAATTATATGGAGCACCTTCTGAAGGAAGCCAGGATTTTCTTTCCTGGTTTTAAGTGATCACAGCTTCTTTACCTGGTGAAAAATCGTTTCAAAGATGGTGGCAGGCAATGCTCTAAGGTACAGCAGCTGGGGAGCCATGATGAAAATCTTGCTTCCCTGTCCGGGCATCTGGAGTCTTTGTGGAAGTGAGAAGTTTGTAGGTTTACAGCTGCAGCCCTTTCATGACAAGTTCAGTAAATTTTACACATGGTTGCTTGCTTAGAAAATATTTTCCAGATTTAACATGTTTACAGCATTGACATTTGAAGCTGAAGCCCCTTCCTTCTTGATTAGAGCAGAGAGTACTCACAGACTGCTTTCTAACTTTATGGGGTTGGAAATCTGGGAATGGGTCATTTACAATTTTCAAACAAATCAAAATGCACTTTGATCTCTGGTCCAAGTTTCTTTAAATGCAATGAGTAGTAATAATAAATTAGCCCAACTTAGCTATTTTCCCCTTAAATATGGTTATTTTTAATGTAATCATTTTATTGCATTCTAAAATCCAACCAGCCATATTTAATTCATCTTATTCAAAGTATATATTTTTTGAGAAGGAACATTAACTCAACAAATTAGGTAGAGACTATGTGTGTGTATGTGTTTGCATGTGTATATTTTTACATTTTAAACCACAACACAGTTTGTGAAAATACATATTAATAATAAAGGCAGCACTTTTTTTTCTTTACACACATTTTCTAACTGAAATCTCATTTGATTTACGTATTTTAGGAATACGTAATATTGTCAAAGCAATATATGGAATGGTTCAGCAATAACACACATTCAAAAGAAAGAGAATGTGATTTTGAATTTTCCAGTGTTAACTAAGATCTCTAATTTAAAACTTATTTTAGCAGATTAATTTTACATTAATAATATCAGTTCTGTTGAACATCTGGACCATACCTTTGAAATGAAATAAGAGATAATTTATATTGGTACTGTTTTTAGAACCATAAAAATTTAGTTGACTGTCACCTTGCTGGCTCTTAGGTTGCTAGCAGGCATGCAAAAGACATTCATATAATGTGATACATTTCAGCATCCTCATCTCTGCAAATGTAAACCTTGTTGCTTTAAACTGGATTTACTAGAGTCCAGATGCAAAATGCTAAGAATTTTCATTAAGATTTGTCACATTGAATACAGTGTATCTCCTTCATGATTTAAGACAAATGATAGCACATATCGTATGAAAAAGTCTTTCCTAGAATAGTCTTTAGGTTATAATATTTCATATTCAAAACAAAAGCACCTCTATCCCTCCAACAAAACAAAGCAGCTTACAATTGTGAAACAATGCATTAGGCGTGTAATGATACCGTATGTGTGATACTGTATATTATAAAATGATAATTAGGTACCAATGTATCACTTCCCTAATTTGGAAAGGGTAAAAGCAGTTTTGTGTGTGTGTGTGTGTGTGTGTGTGTGTGTGTGTACTAAGTTTACTTAATCCCCCGTCCCTAAATAAATGATAACTATTTGCTTTGAGTAATGTTTAATTCAGCCCAAGGATGACTTATATGAGCAGCCAAATGGTTTGTATTGATTTTCATCTTTATTGTTTGTTGAAAGATATTTTAGCAAGTTTTTGAAAGAGAAAAGCATTTCAAAATCACATCCTTTTGGGATTAATTGCAGAGTCGAACATTTTAATTTTAACTGGGAGAAAGAGAAGAACAAATGAAAAAATATGAAGATCTGTAATGAAAAGCCATAAAATAATCTAAGTGAATCATTTTATTAAAATGGTAGTTTCACTATAAATAAGGAACCATAAAAAATACAATTTGTATATTCTGTTACAAAAAAACGCACTCTAGGCAGCCAACTACTAAAATTTTATATGAAAAAAAAAAATGCTCCCCTAAGGAAAATGTGCATATCTGCTGTTTCTTTTTAACAAAGATTGAGATGCTTATAAAGAACTTAGAAAAGAATTCTAAAAATAAAACCTCTTTGCCGTCCCTCACCCCCTCTACTGCACACGCTGTGGATGTGAGGGTTTTTTTTTCCCCAATTCACGCTGAATTGTCTGATTCCAATTTAAATTGCTAGTCTGTATTTCACAGCTTTGCACAACACTTTGTAACCTTTTCCTCTTGGGCATCTCTATTTGAAATGAAGCTTTACTGTCTCTCATATATCTGAAACAAACAAGTGTACCTACTTGATGGTTTAATCGTAACTGGCTAAGCTCAAAAAAAAAATGAGCAGCAAGTTCAGGAAAACTGCATGGGACACAAGGAGTAGACAGAACCAAAACCCTCAGCAGAGATGCAAATGATATTTTATTATTTGAAACAGCTGCCTTGCAGTCTCAGACACTTATTTTTTCTTTACAGATTTTTTCCTGAATAACTTTGTGCTGGTGTGGTATATTCTTTCATGCTTTCCCTGGTGACCACAGCTCTCATGCCATTTACCTTGCTCCAGGTAATTTGGAGAAATACCACAGACGCATATCATTACAGAGTCTGTATAGTTGTTTAGCTGCTAATTGATTCTCAAAGGAAGCCGACAGATACTGTCACTATTATGTCATATTTTAAATTCTTTGAGATAAGCGTGCTTATTTTAGTGAAATTGAAACTGCTGGATTTTCTGGATATTCAACTATGAAAAGCTTTTACAGAAGAGGTTATAATCAATATTGCCTTTACTAGCAAAAGAAAAAAAAAGGAAATCTATGCACATTTTTAAGACTGAGTTGTTTTTTTTAATTTTCAGTTTTTAAATTATTATAGTTTTAATTTATAGAAGTACTTGATGTCTATCATGTGAAAAAATCAGTCTAGAAGCTCTTACCCCATGATTCAGAAGGACTCATAGCCTAGGATCAGAATCTCAGAAGACAGTACAATGAATACTTGTTCTAAAACGGTTTCATTTTTCTTCATTTTACCAGGTCACCCTGTTGTTAGTGTCTGTGTTGTAACAAATGCTGTGATATCACAGAAACTTGCACGAAGTGTCCTGACACAGAGTGTGGTGTCAATTTTTTAAAGGTACATTACTTCTATGAATGGGTTTATTAGCAGTACAACCACATTACAAGACAAGCTAAGCCATAAAAAGGATTAAGTGGCTCTGTGTAATACTGATTAAGTAACAGAGCAACACAGGCAAGTCGCGAGAGTAACTCGTGCTGCCAAGCTTTCTGAAACAACACAGTAATAAAAGTTTACTTTCCTTGCAGGCCCAACTCTTTCCTCTGGGATCTTCTCTAACAATACTCAAACATTAGCTCTTCTACAGTCACTAAATTCTGCCCACATTAAAAACAGTCATCAACAACAAAACCCTTGATACAAATGAACTCATGTACAAAACAGAAAGAGACTCACAGACATAGAACACAAGTTTATGGTTAATAAAGGGAAAAGATCTAGAGGGTGGGAAGGATAAATTTGGAGATTGGGATTAACATATACACACTACTATATATAAAATAGATGACCAACAAGGACCTACTGTATAGCACAGGGAACTTTACTCGGTATTTTATAGTAACCTATTAAAAAGCAGAGACATTACTTTGCTAACATAGATGTGTCTAGTCAAAGCTATGGTTTTTCCAGTAGTCATGTATGGATGTGAGAGTTGGACTATAAAGAAAGTTGAGCACTGAAGAATTGATGCTTTTGAACTGTGGTGTTGGAGAAGACTCTTGAGAGTCCCTTGGACTGCAAGGAGATCCAACCAGTCCATCCTGAAGGAGATCAGTCCTGGGTGTTCATTGGAAGGACTGATGCTAAAGCTGAAACTCCAATACTTTGGCCACTTTGTGAAGAACTGACTCATTTGAAAAGACCCTGATGCTGGGAAAGATTGCAGGCAGGAGAAAGGGACGACAGAGGATGAGATGGTTGGATGGCATCACCGACTCAATGGGCATGAGTTTGAGTAAACTCTGGGAGTTGGCGATGGACAGGGAGGCCTGGCGTGCTGCAGTCCATGGGGTCGCAAAGAGTCGGACACGACTGAGCAACTACACTGAACTGAACAAGGGAAAAGAATCTAAAAAGGAATATATGTATATGTGTGTGTGTGTAACTGAATTACTTTGCTGTATACTTGAAACTAATAAGACGTTGTAAATCAACTATACTTCAATAAAAAATAAAAGTAAAAGTAAAAAATAGCTAAAACAACCCTCCCCCCCAAAAATCCCTTTTTTGTGTCTTCTTGCTCTCATAACTTCTGTGATGTGAAAAAAGACGGGGTTCCATTTGGATTCTACCACATACCCTTGAGCGTGAGCCTTCACCTCTTGTTTCCTTATCTGTAAAAAGAAGGTGATAAGACTCCCTTAAAAAGTTGCTTTGAGGGTCAGTCAATGCCTGTAAAGTGCTCGATGCAGTACTCAGGACATTTTAAGCATTAAAAATATTGATAACTCTTATTAGGGGAAATAATTAAGTCCTTTTTCCCCAATGATAAATACTTTTTGAGCAAGAAACCAGCTTTTGGTTTTGAAATCTACAAAGTTCTTACTGTTTTGCTCTTATTAGAACACTAAATGGTGGCAGGTACCCAAGAATATAATACTGTGCCTTGAAATTTAAGATAGGTGCAAAAGAAGATTTCAGAGACACGCACCTTTAAAATGCCTTTTACAAATGAGTTAGTTGGACTATTTGCTCCAGTAGTCTATTTAATATAAAGAATATTCCAAAACTGAAGTTACACTGAATATTCTTTACCTGTTAGCTGCTTATGAGAAGGGTTCACTCAGTTCAGTTTTATGTGAGAAATTAGTTTCAGGAGATAATTTCATTCATATCACTTGAAATGTTTTCCATATGGGCTATTGAGAATTATAAATTCTAACAATAAAAAGGCAAAGCAAAAAAAGAAAAATGTCTGTTGGATTTCACACACTAAATCCATCCCACATTGTTTTTGCTAGTTTTTCCAAGATCCAGAGGGAATTCGACAACAATAGGTTATATTGAGTGCAATTAACATCATTAATGTAGAAGCCAGTAAATTAGGGCAGATGTTGAGATTTCACAACTAGCCTGCTTTCCTTATATTCGGACATAATTCACTAGATGTGTTAGGAAGTAACAATGTCTCCTCTTCAATGCATCAAAATTATGTTCAGAAAATAGGGAAACAACACCCATTAGCACATTGCCAAAACCTGGCCCCAAACAATGCTATATAACATGGGAATGTTGATTATGTAATTGCACCGAAATTTGGAGCCCTAGATTTCAAGTGTTTAAACCTAATTCTATGGAATTACCTTTCTGGGATATGCCACAACCCAGAAAGCTGGGGTGTGAGCTGGAGTGGGGTGCAGTGGGCCTAGGGCTGGGCCCAACCTGGGCAATAGGATAAAGGGCACCGAGCAACGCTTTGTATTAGAGATCAATCTGCTGTTAACGGCTTGGCGAAGCTGCTTTTGATTCAAGAGGGCTTCTCTGCTTGAGCTGGAGAGAAGTAAAGAGGAAGGAGCTACAACGGAGTCAGACGTGGGGTGGGAGGGGGTGGGGAGGGTCCGCGATGATCGCCAGAGAAAGAAGCTTGATCGCGTTGATCGGCAGACAAGGAGGAAGTTGGTGGATGGCAGGCAGGTAGGCTTGGGAGGGGAGCTCAGAGGCCGTGTCCTGGAGCAGCTTCCTGGAAAACTGCCCTCCGGGTCTCTGTGAAAACAGAATAGCAGTAGAGACAGCCAACCCCAGAGGACCTCTTCAGCCAAAGAAACTCTCAGTTTGGAGGGTATCTTTTATTTTTATTTATGATCACAACACAAACTATAAATTTAAGACCTATTTGGAAATGTACTTTCCCCGAGGAAGAAAGCTGACCCCATCCCTCCCTCCTCTAAAAGTGCTAAGAGTGTCACATGCATTCGGAATGCTTTCTTAAAAGTTCCAGATCATTCGACCACTCCCACTGTTGTGTCAGCGCTTCTGCTTCGGTGCAGGGGCTGGCAGCAGCTGGGAGGCCGCACCCAGGGAATTGGTGGCAGGTGGAGGTGGAGCGGGAGATAATGACCACTCGGAGACAACCTATTTAAGCAACTGTTTGCTCTACAATAAAAATTACTCAGTGGCTCTGAGCTTGAACTCTCAAAGGGAGGGTGCTGCGGGCGGCAGTTGGAGACTTTGTTTTAACCAAATGAGCAAACAGGAGCCTGGGGCTTTGTTGAGAGGAGGGCCTTCCTCACTTCCTCAGGCTTCATTTGCTTGTGAGGCGACGGGGCTGCCCCCAGGGACGAGGTGGATGAGGCAGCTGGGTTTCCGGAGGATTCTCAAGGCCTGGGAAGGGGGAGGCCTCAGTCAGAAACTACAGGGAGGGGCTGGGCGGAACACAGCTTGGTGCCCACCTTTCAAAGCACACAAGTCCAGAATACTTTGTCTTTTTTGTATCATGCACATTTTCACAAAAATGGGAGCAACTGAGCCACACCACAGCCTACAGGACAAAGTGTGAACTATGGCAACTGAGGGAAGCAGTGATTTTCAGAGCCTGGGACCCAGGGGAGCGGAATCTCAGTGGCCTCTGGAGGAGAGAAAGGGGTGAACAGGACTAGAGGGACCCAGCCCAATCAGACCCCGGGAGCCCCCCACACCCACCCCCACCGGCTGCATCTTCTCTGAGATTCCACCAGCACCCAGATGTCTGGATGCTGTAGGGGAATACTGGCATCAGAAACACGGATCCTTGTCTCCACTTTCCCCTTGTGATCAAAATGTTTTTGAATGTATGCTGTCTGCTTATTTCAGGGAAAAGGGTCAGCTGAAGAGCAAGAGGAGGGCAAAGAGAGTCTGGAGCATTCTGGTAATGAAAATGAGGTCAGACAACACAGTAGCATTGCAAGGCTTGCCCACAGGCAGGGTTTTCCGGATTGGTTTTTTTATACCAAACAAAAGGCCAAAGGCCAGTCGACCTGTGGCCACAAGAATTGGCGGAGGACAGCTCTGGGGCCGAGTTGGCCTCTGGAGGAGTTATGTTCTCCATCGCATCTGGGGCTGCTATTTGAGGCTGCCCACCAGCGTGTCAATCTCAGAGCACATAAAGCTAGTGATTAAAGACTCTGTCTCTGTAGTTTTCATCTCTTTGAACCAGTTCCTGGCTGAGAGAATCTCCCTGCTGGAAGGGCTGGGAGTCTTCTGTGGTCTGTGGGTCTCTCCTGCAAACTGTCTACTCACTTTGTACTATCTCCTGGAGTTTGTTCTGTGCTCTGCTTGCATCTAATGTATATTTATTCTCAAAGATCGGGAGCCTCGGCAGGCAACTGAAGTTTCAGTAAGTGAAGGGCTCTTCAGTCCTGGGGAAGATTCATTATCAGTACATTTCTAGGCTGTTTGACACGGGAGATTTTAAGCAGTTGATGTGGTGAGAAGGCAGAATGACAATATGGAAACCTCTTAGGATATGCAAAAAAGTGCAGCCCACACAAGACTGCCATTCATTAGATAATAAATGTGATGTCAGATTTTGCCAAACAGTAATATAGAAAATAAATACTCAAGACATAGACCAAAGTCCAGGGAGAGGCATTGAGTCCTGTTCATGGCTTATCACCACCTCCTAGGGACACCAATTCTCTAGATGAGATTCAGCTTCTAGCAGCTACGTTATGAGGCAGGGTTACTAATATGGCTCCTTAAATATGAAAAATAGAAAGAAATCCCTTTTTAATCTTTGTTTTTATGGCTGTAAACATGATTACATAGAGGAAAATCAATCCCAATGGAGCACAATGGATAATACAAAGTAATTGATTGGCCTTTATCATTTTCTGTTACGGTATTAAAATAACATCATAACATCAAGCAGCAGCCACTGATACATAAAGGAAAACAGGAGTTGATTATGTCTAAGGGTAATCAGGTCAGAGAAGTGTGAAGGTAAGATAAATAAGGTAAATACAAAACCAGAAAAAGTCTTCAAAGAAGCAAAAGGGAGTTGGTGGCAGAGAGTCGACACAATAGAAGGGAGGTCTGCTGTTGGCAACATCATTAAGCAATAAGCCACGAGAGACCGTCTATTGCAGCTGTGTGATTGCAGTATGTCTCGGTTGGTGTCCCAAGCCATGGGGGCAAAAGCTGAGCGACTTCAACTTCTCAGAAAGTGCAATAATCCTTTCAGAATACAATGCCTGCAGCCTGACTGCTATCAGGCTATGAAATTCAGAAAATGAAGGAGAGGAAGCATTTAGCTCTTGGTATTTCCCAGGCACTGACTCCACCAGCGAGGTTTCGTGAGCAGCCACTTAGAAAACCTCCATTTGCAGCCAACTTTGCAAACTGCCAGAGACCAGTGAGGCTTCGTCAACTCCCCAAATGCCATGGTCTGTGTCCTAGTGGCAAGTAGCTGAAGCAGAGCCCTGGAGAAAAATTCCATTAGTAGAATGCCTAGATATATTAGGCTTCATTCTTGCCTGTTTTATCTCTCCATATATATTTATTCTCTCAACAAATATCACAAGAATATTGGAGTGGGTAGCCATTCCCTTCTCCAATATATTTATTCTCTCAACAAATATCCACACTTACTAATGCTTGCATAAATGTTACTAATTACATCATTTGCTATTAAACTATGGCCAAATTTTAATTCTTACCAACATTTTTATTCTTTGAAAATATTTTTTGGGTCAAAACATATATGCACATTGTGTCTGATCAATAAACAAATACACTAAGGGACTAGTTTATTCAAATATACAAGATATTAGTTTTGATCTCTTTGTCCCTATGTAACATTCTTCTAATTTAAAGTTAACATAATGAAATTTATGTTAACTATCCCGAAAAGCCTTGTTGTTGCTGGAAGTCAGTTTTTCACATTCACACTTAAAATACCATATAAAAATGTCATGTCCACCAGGGTGACCCAGTCCTTTGGATAAGCAGTAATGAGAAACATAGCTTAAGGTGATAGAATAAGTCATCATATGGGTTGGGAGCATAAGAGAGCTGCTTAGCTGTAATACCCTCAAGAGATGTGAGAAGTAGTTTCTTACTCAGAAGGACTCTTGATAATATTGAATTTGTTTCTAACTTTTCTAAATCCTGGGGGGGTTGAACTCCTTTGTTCATTCATTCACTTATTTATTCCAGTAATTAAATGCCTATTATGGGTCTAGAACTTGGTGCTGTGGTTACAGAGATGGCTTCAAGGGGCCTATGGGCTTTTAGAGAAAGTTGACATATATAGACAAATATATGAAAATATATTTGTTGATTTATTGATTGATTGACATGACACAGGTTGATATGACACAGGTGCTATAAAATATGGAGCAAATGAAAGTCAGAAAAAGGCTTCACAGAGGTGAGCATGGATGGAAAAGTAGATTTCCAGACAGAAAAGATGGATAAGGGCATTTTAGGCTGCAGACTTTCACATGAATGGCTCAAAAGACAGAAAGAGAGGTGTTGTAGAACAGAGGGAAGAGCAGAATAGTGCGCCTGTGCATGGAATGAATGGTGGGAGTTGGACAGGATGGCAAGTGAAGCCCAGATTCCCAAGGACCTTGTCTGCCATGCTAGAGAGTTGTCCCTATAGGAAATATAAAGCCTGTAGAGGTGTTTAAGCAGAGACACAGTCTGATAAGATCTTGGAGTGGTGGCATTTGGGTATAGGGTAGAGAATAGTTAGGAGTGGGGACAAGAGAGGCCATTATACCATACAGTAATCTGTGGTCCTGGCTGAAGCATAATAAACCACCTGTGCTCCATGTAGAGGGGATTGTATAGGAATTATCATGCCTTGTCTGTCAAATGCTCCTGGTAGCAAGTGACAGAAAACTGAAAGGTATCATCTCATCTAACAAGAAGTTCAGAAAGCCATGGCTCTGTGTGTGGTCTGTCAGGGTCAAGCTCCATTTCTCAGCTGTTCTCTTAGTGATGCCTCTCCCATGTGTTGTCTTTGTCCTTGAGCTGGAGGCAACACGACTGCAGTGGTTCAGTCGGTTAAAAATCTACCTGCAATGCAGGAGACCTGGGTTCAATCCCTGGCTTGGGAAGATCCCCTGGAGAAGGGAGTGGCTACCCACTCCAGTATTCTTGCCTGGAGAATTCCACGGACAGAGGAGCCTGGTGGGCTATAGTCTATGGAATCACAAAGAGACAGACAGGACTGAGCGAATAACTTTCACTTTCTTTTCATCTAGACACACTGTGTCCAGAGGAAGAAGGACCATCTTTTTTTCCTAATGTCTCTTCCTTAGGAATGAGGACACCTTTCCCAGAAATTCCTAGCAGGTCTCCCTCATGTTTTATTGTCTATGTTGGGTCGAATTCCCATTCTTGAACCACTTACTGATAAAAACTCGCAATGGACTTTGGAAAGTCAACTATTATGCCTGTCCTGCTTTCCTTTAAATATCTTCCCTTTGGATTTTGCGTCTCCCTCACTGAAATGATAATTTGTATGATAAGAATTACTTAATGATAAGTAATTCTGTAATGGGTATAGAATTATTGCATGCCATCCTGGGCATAAATACTGCTTTACTTCTTTATCAAAATGTCATGTTAATTCTGATCCCTATCCTTAAGGACTAATGAGATGTCTTCCATCAGACACTGTTCATAACTTCCTTTCCTTCCCTCTTGCTGATGGATGGGATTCATGCTATTTACACAGATTCAGAAGACACAGGGAGGCTCTGGTCCCCAGTCTTCACTGTTGTGCTTCTTGCCAGGCCTGTAAGGTCTTCTCAGATATTGTTTTAGGTCCACACACCCTCTCAGAACCTGCAAGTCTCACCCTACTCTCAGGTCCTAGAGAACCAAGCCCCTTCTGGTATAACAGATAACCTTTGTCAGACAAATTCAGCTTAATTATCTCAATGAACATGCCTGATAGTGGTTGTCTGCCTGGATTCATCTCCATCTGACAACTTCTCCCAAAGCCTTGAGGACCCAAATATCAGCTGACTTTGGCTGGGGAGATTGCAGATGTGCAGCGGGGAGTTGATTTCAGTTCTTCCTGATGAGCCTAGAGCCCACCAAATAAGATGCAGTCAATTACTTAATTGTCCATTCTATACTACTGAGTATTCTTAAATGTCTTTATACAGTGCATCGAAGGAATAAATACAACTGTCCTGGGCCAGGCTGAGTCTTAATTGGTCTCTTAGAGGTAGTCTGACTTTGGAGGCTCTCTAATCCTACAAAACCAATATTCCATTCTTGCGTTACCCTTGCTCCTCAAGCCCCTCCCCCATCTAAAAAAAACACACATTTACTAAGTTTACTGATTTAAGAAGCTTGTTAGTGGGAAATGATTTGATTAATTAATTCACACCAAGTTTGAACAACTGACAATCCTGATTAAGGTGATATGCTTACCAGGGCTATTTAAAATTTAAAAGAGATATCTTCTAACCCAGATGAGTCGAGCTCTAAAGGTGGAATTTCAGGCAGTATAGAGGAACATAATAATTGCCTCAGAGTTGCAGGTGTGACCTCTTAAATCCACACCTTTTACAAACCTCTGCTGTAGAATATTATACTTTAATACTCTGCTGAAGAGCCTTTCTTAACCATGAAACTGACTTTACCAGAAGACCAAGTCTCATTTATTGTTTTGTCCTCAGACCTTAGCAGAGTTTATAACACAGAACAGCTTAATGCTTTTCGGCGGTTGCTTGAAGCATCTTTTTACAGTTAATCTGTTTTATGGGACTTATGTGCATGCATGCTAAGTCATTTCAGTTATGTCCAACTCTTTGTGACCCCATGGACTGTAGCCCACCAGGCTCCTCTGTCCATGGGATTCTCCAGGCAAGAATACTGGAGTGGGCTGACATGCCCTCCTCCAGGGGATCTTCCTGACCCAGGGTTGGAACCCATATATGTTATGTCTCCTGCATTGACATGTGGGTTCTTTACCACTGAGCTACCTGTGTGTGTTCGGTTGCTAAGCCATGTCCAACTCTTTGTGACCCCGTGGACTATAGCCTGCCAGGCTCCTCTGCCCATGGGATTTTCTAGGCAAGAATACTGGAGTGGGTTGCCATTTCCTCCTGCAGGGAATCTTCCCGACCCAGGGATTGAATACCCTGTTCTTGCTGAGTCTTCTGCACTGGCAAAAGGATTCTTTACCACTGAGCCACCAGGGAAGCCCTTTAGATGTGACTTGGGGGAAATCAAAAAAATAAAAAGTGACTTTTTTGTTTTTTTATTTTGGACTTGGGGAATCAAAAAAAAAATCAATTTCTTCTTCTCTATCCACTAAATAATCCATATTTTCCTAACTTTTCACTTATATTCTGTGAAGTAAGACCTTTCATTTAAATTATGTAAATTTCTATTGTCTGATTTGGAGCTGTCTTAATTTCCTCATGATCTCCTCAAAATGAAGAATTCCCATCAAGGCTTGGAGTTTTACTACTGGAGGTTTAAGTGACCAGCTAAAGAATTTCCCTCCATTTGCTTCTCAGTGCCACTGGATGCCCAGATGTGTTCCATAGAGATTTCTTCCCAGGTGAGATTTCTTTGGATTTCCAGTCATTTTTCTAGAGAGAAAATCCTTGACTTTAGCTTGAGTCCGTGGTTTAGCTTTACCTTTGAAACGTTCATTTCCTTTGATTTGGAATAAGAGTTGAAGTGCCTGCAGGTTCTGGTTTTTACTCAGAGCAGAGGCAACCCTTTTTCAAGCTGAACCACCAATAAGGCCTCATATACTCAGTCTCCTGGTCTAGTGCACAAATGCGTTACATTTGATGGTTTCATGTTATGATGAATTATTATGTTTTCTGCCCAACCTCTTTTTTTATGTATTTATTTTTATTTATTTACTTGGCTCTCCTGGGTCTTATTAATAGTTGTGCCTTGCAGGATCTTTAGTTGTGGCATGCAAACATACATAGTGGCATTTGAGACCCAGTTACCTGACCAGGGATTGAACCCTGGTCACCTGCATTAGGCAGCAAGGAGTTTTAACTGCTGGACCACCAGGGAAATCCCTGCCCAACCTCTTTTTTATTTTAGCAGTCATTCTTTCTAGCTTGGTAAAATGTTGGTCGCAGTAGTTGCCTCCCCTGCCATGTTGGTGACCATGTGACTCAACTGACCACTCAAGTTACCTCCTTCTTCTCCTGTGATACTTCCTAGATGGCCAGATGACCCAGATTTAGCCAATTAGAGTCATCCTCAGGAATTCTGCTGAATTTGTTAGGAAAGAATCCCTGAATTCTCTTTGTAATTAGCTGTAGGTCAACAGAAGCTTTGGGTTGATTTGCTGGGGACTATTTTCACTGTTAGGTATGAAAAAACTAGGGGAGCAAAAAGAAAGCAGAAACAAGGGATGGATGGGTGGATAAGAGGGAAAGAGAGAAGGAGCATGGGGGACAATATCTGAGGACCTAAATCCAGCCATATCTGAAAAGTTGAAAACTTCTCTTTTATTCTGTTTAAGTATATTTGAACTGAGTTTCTGTAAATTACATTAAAAAGACTCCAGATAAACAAACAAGCATGTTCCCAGTTTATTTATCAAGTACAAAATTATATGAGCTTCATAAGGTAAAGGTGTATATATTTTTAGCCATTTAAAAATTGTATTTTGAATCCACTGAACTGGGTATTATCACACATTTAACTTTGAACAAATAAAAAATAGCATGTGCTTTGTACTATAAAATGTACATTACATTACTTCACCACAGAGAAATTTCTGAATCCTACACTTAGGTGAATTCAGCTAACTAATAACTTTATACAGCAACTGAGAAGTATTGGGAAAGTAAACAAATTAAGACTCAGAACTAAAAATGAAATTATACTTAACACAGAATTATCTAAGAGAGAGGGAGAACATGACAAAAGCAGAAATTTGAAATCAACTATACAGAAAAAAATAAGTGATTTCCTCATGTGTGAACAGGCATTGGTAGCTTTAGAAACATCCCTGTTTTCAGATCACAGCTTGGGTACCAGTTCCTCTGGTAAACCCTCCTTCATAGCACCCGGAACTTAAGCGAGGCCAGCACTTACTGCATGAAGCTGAAATTGCAGGTTTACTTCTTGGTTCCCCAGTGAGACAATAAACATTTGAGTGCAAGGACTGTCTCATTTATCACCATATCCATCTCATCTCTCTCAGTACCCTACACCTGCTCCACTCATCAGGCATACTGGGCAACGGGACATGTCTGCTGGTAACATCACAGAGTTGACTGTGCGTGGAACCAATGGTCTGGGATCTTCATCCTCCGGGGCCAGCTTCTTTTCTTTTTTGATCCTCGACCATCCCCTTGATGTTGATTGTCATGTGATATTATGTTTATTATGCAGATGCCTCAGCTAGAGTCCAAAGCACAGAAGAAACATAATCATACAGTGGAAAGTGTATGAAGATTTTGTTATCTGACGATAGTGTCTCTCCTTCCTATGCACAGACATGTTAAGCTGCTGTTAGCAAGTTCCCCTAAAAGAGAAAGCTTATAGTGAGACAGAATTTGAATCTAATTCAAACTTCCAAAATGGTGGCATTTTGTACAACTCTACTTGGAAGAGCAACTTCAATCCTGGGATTTTTCAAGCAAAGGTTAGACTAAATTAGTTTATTTAGAATTATATAGTCTTTGATAAAGCTCACCCAGTAAAGAATCTGCCTGTATTGCAGGAGACATAGGAGACGTGGTTCAATCCCTGGGTCAGGAAGATCCCCTGGAAGAAGAAAATAGCCACTCTAGTATTCTTGCCTGAAAAATCCCATGGACAGAGGAGCCTGGCGGGCTACAGTCCTTGGGGTCACAAAGAATCGTAGACAACTGAGTGGCTGAGCACATACATCGACAAAAAAGCAAATTTAATTACACTCATCTTTGTATTATCAGCAATAGAAAGGTTACAGAGAGAGCAGATTACCTGCAAATTTTATGTTTCTTACAAAACTCGTAAATAATATATGAATAGCTGAAAGCTGCCATCAAACTACACTCTCAGCTGTAAAAAGAGGCTGGTTATAAGTGAGGTGTGATGATTACCATGTTAGGTCAACTTACTTCTCCAGAGTTTATGGCAAATGATTATTTACCAGATGGAATTTTTCTCTAAGAAATTTCATTTACTTTATTTCCTCTTATCCTATTTTTTCATAAAGTTGATTCTACTTAAAAATAACTTCTGGGATATTATTTGAGAGTAAAAGGTAGACTTACTTGATTCCAGAGGGAAAACAAAAGATTGCCTAAACATCAGCTTAATCCATAGCATGGAATGGAAGCATTATGTCTATCTATTCTCTGTGAGGAAGTCTGGGGGAGCAGAATAAATAGTGTGTGGAAAATCCAGAAGGGACCTCTGTCGTAGAGTCTAAATTATGAGGTGTTTTTAGGAAACATGTATTTTATCCCAGGTCAAGGCCAGCTGGGGTTGGAAAGGCAGCCTCCAATGAATTGACATTTCCCTGATGCCTCCTGGAGGAAATACTCATGTTCTTAGAGGGGAGTGTGCTCTGGGCTGACGGCTCATGTCTTTTTCCAAGGCACCATTACCTATGGCAGGTGATGAAATACTCTGTAAGTTTTGACATGGGGAAGGTAGGACTAATTCAAAAGGGTCTTGCCCTCCTAGGTTAGGATGACTCCCTTCCCTGTGAGTTTTTACAGACCCCTACCTCTTGTATACTCAGTTACACAAACATAGAGAACCATTCACACCCACACGTGTGTGCTCATATGCACACATATGCACACATATACAGGCTCAGGCTCTCACCTACCCACGTTGCTGCTGCTGCTGCTGCTAAGTCGCTTCAGTCGTGTCCGACTCTGTGCAACCCCATAGACGGCAGCCCACAGGTACTGTTAATTTCTAAACTTTTGCACTTTTAAAAAGTCTTTAAATTTTAGTGTTTTGTAACAAGGGAAATAATATTTTGGAACTATTAGGCTATATAGTTTCTTTCCCCTTGAATTTTGTTCTCTTGAAGTCTTCTACCTCCAAGGTTAAGCATGACTCATATGTTCATTGGAAGGTGTGGGTTAGGGGATATACCACGCAGAACAAAAGAATCAAAACTAGGATTGCTAAGAATTGAATATTTGTTTCCCCCCAAAATTCACATGTTGATACCCTAATCCTCAAAATGATAGTATTTGGAGAAGGGCCTTTAGGATGTATTTAGGTCATAAGGGTGGCGCTTTCATGATGGGGTTAGTGTTCTTTATGAGGGATAACATGAGAGAGATTGCTTCCTCTTTCTGCCATATGAGGATACATACATTGGGAAGATGGTTGTTGACAAATCAGCAAGAAGCCTCTCACCAGGAATAAAACTGATCTGGCATCTTAATCTTCGTGCATGTGTGGTAAGCTGCTTCAGTCATGTCTGACTCTTCGTGACCCTATGGACCATAGCTCACCAGGCTTGCTCCTCTGGCCATTGGATTCTCCAAGCAAGAATTCTGGAGTGGGTTGCTATGTCCTCCTCCAGGGAATCTTTCCCACCCAGGGATCAAACCCTCATTCTTTACCACTAGTGCCACCTGGGAAGCCCATCTTGATTTTAGATTTAATGTAAATGTTGACTCAGTTTCCCAGTCTACAGTGATTTATTATACTGTAATAAATTGTTAAAGTCTGAGCTGGCTAAGAGAAAGATGAAAGAAATGGTCTGGTTAAGGAGGAAGAGAATATAGAAATATTGTTATCTCATGAGATGGTAGACAAAAAAGGTAGAAGTAAGGAAACAAATAGTAAAACTTGTTCTGAGCACCTGATCTAGATCTAGGTCACCAAATGTCGGTCACAGATCTCAACATAGCTTCAGGTTTGGCTAATAAGACCGAATTTTGGAGTCAGTCATCAAGGGAGATGGCCTTGTTCTCCAAGAACTTTGCCAGCTATAGCTGTTCACTTCAAAGATGCACACAGTAGGATGTCCAGCCTGGGTACAGTCAAAACTAGATCAGACAGCCGATCATGGACCCTGCCCTTATACCAGCGTGAGACCAAGGGCCTTGCCAAACCCATGTCCTGAGATATATCCTCTACATCCAAGCCTCATTTGATGAAAGAAGAGGGGAAAGAGAGGAGCTGTTTCATTATGGAGTAGACTTTGAATGAGTAAAAAATTATCCCAAAGAAACTATGTAACTCAGCAGTGCTGAAACATCATAAATAGGCAAATTTAAAGACTGTTGCTCCCCACCCTCTACCCCTATCAAGCTAGCCAGCAGAGTGAGAATTTTTGAGAAAGGTTCTATCACTTGTAGAAAATAAAGAAGTTCATTTTTCTCTGAACATTTGATATGTTAATTGTGACCCTCCAGACATAAAAGCAATACCTACAGCACAGTTTTGGCATTCCTGCTAGGACTAATGTCGTTTTCTGGGTCTGTCATTTTCTGGGCCCAGGGAAATATCACTAAGAAAAACTTCTTAATGTAACCTGATGTCTTGTTTCTTTAACAGACTCCCAGTTTGGTTGGTGCTTGTTTGGGAAATGAAAAATGCCTTTTGGCCTACATTTCCCTGTGCGGATAAAGATCCTAATTGTGCCCTTACAAGCTGGTACATAAATCTGTGTCAGGTTTCTCATAATATTATATCTGCAAATGAGATCTTGGAGGTATTGTTCCCTTTTTCACTTGATGACAGAACAGGATTCTTCATTGGAAAAAATGGTAAAGGATGATTGAGTTCAATTCAGCCTAAGCATTTGAGTTTGTATATTTTAGGGGAAATGGGATCAGAAAACAGAGTTATCAGACAGACCAAGAAAACTAATTGAAATATCTGGAAAAATCCCTTTGAGATTGAAAGCATGTGATTTACAACAAAGGCAGCAAGAAGTCTCAATCTTTATGTTTTTATAGTTTCTTGATTGCAGTGGGGAACCGAGTCACCAGCAATCTATGGATCCCAACTTGGTCCTTGTTAATCCCTGGTATTATTTGCCAAGATACTGAAAATCCTCAAAACAGTGAGAAAAGAAATGTTAAATACCTGAAACACTCCTTACAAATTTAAGAGAATCAGGAAGAAAATAAAGCATCTAAAATAATTGGATTAGGAGTTAGTAGATATTACCCAAATCTCACTTTTATTGTGGCTTTTTTTCCTGGCAGGATATTTACTAGTGTTAATAGGAAGCCTTTATATTTATTAGTATTTTTATTCGAGATAGCTCAGAGGCTCCACAGACATTCTTTCATTATTTCTCACAACATCTCTATAAGGTTTTAGGCAAGAGGATAGGTATTACCCTTGTTAAACCTGATGCAGGAAAAAGCAAGTGTTTTCAAATGTAATTTACAGAAAAGCACCTCTTAGGCTGAAATCTAAATTGCTGCTAAGGAACTTTCTCTTGGGAATGTTTTTCTACCTTTTCCCCTTTAATTTAAAGTATGAGACTGTCATTTCTGTCATTAGTTACTGCTGTAACTTTTTCCTCTTCAGACCAAGGTCAAAAGTCTCCTGCTGTTAGTCTATCCAGGAAAGTGCTTGAACACACACAGCCACATGTCATGCATATTTATGCTGCACAAGTATTAGAGTAAACAGAAGAGGGATGAATTATTAAGGGCGAAGTAAGACTGATGAAATGCTGTTAGCTTGAGTATTTGACTGATTTGTACATTTATAAGCTGACATGAAGCAGTTGAAGGCAAAGGAAACAAACTTGGTCTTCATGCTAATTCTTTAAAAATGATAAGTTTTAGGAATTGAGAATGAATATATATATATATATGTGCTTGAATATATATATATATATATATATATATATATATATATATATATATATACAGGGCTTCCCCAGTGGCTCAGCAAGTAAAGAATCTGCCTGCAATGCAGAAGACACAGGAGACACAGGTTCAATTCCTGGGTCAGGAAGATCCCCTAAAGAAGGAAATGGCAACACACTCCAGTATTCTTGCCTGAAAAATCCCATGGACAAAGAGCCTAGCAGGCTGCATTCCATGGGGTCGCAAAGAGCTGGACAGGACTGAGTGACTAAGCATAGCACATATCCATATATGCTCACATATAGGATCATACATTACACATCAGTGACTTATTTACAGAAATGGAACAAGAGTTTCTATTTGTATTTATCACGGTGCCAAGGGCCCACGAACTCTGCCAATTAGGGGCTCCCATTGGTCCTTGGTTCTTCTGTAGATCTTTAATTGAATTGGATTTTTCTAAAATTCAAGATTTAGTCTTTACTTCCAGAGCCACTTCCACCCAATCATCAGAGCCACTGTCTAAAATAAAGTTTCATTTCTAGATCTTTGGCTCTGATGTGGATGGTAAATGTCATTGCACCCCCAGGCTTCTTAGAGGTAATCTTCCTTCCATGTTACTACTGCTGCTAAGTCACTTCAGTCGTGTCTGACTCTGTGCGACCCCATCCTTGAGATTCTCCAGGCAAGAACACTGGAGTGGGTTGCCATTTCCTTCTCCAATGCATGAAAGTGAAAAGTGAAAGTGAAGTCGCTCAGTCATGTCCAACTCTTTGCGACCCCGTGGACTGCAGCCTACCAGGCTCCTCCGTCCGTGGGATTTTCCAGGCAAGGGTACTGGAGTGGGGTGCCATCGCCTTCTCCGTCCTTCCATGTTAAGTAGCCCCAGTTGTTTGGCACTTAAGGTTCATCATACTTTACAAAGCCTGCAAGTCAACTCTATTGGAGACTAAAACTCTGGGTAAACAAGCCCCAGTAGATTTCAAGGGAAAATGATCCATTTTATCTGCTCAGCCTGCTCTGTCTCCTTTCTGATTGCTTCGGAGTGGCTGGACAGAAGCTGCTGAGGGCTCCAGCCCACTGTAGCAGTTTGTTCTAATTGCTGCCAAAGGGTGGCAGCGCTGGAAAGAAGTATGGTGCGAGAAGATATCTCCCCATTCTCTTTCAACAGCTCTAGAATGAAATTGTTCTAGAATTCTAGGTGCTAGAATGAAATTGTTACTAGGGTTCGGGGGTGACAATGGGCAACTGGAATGAATCAGTAAAAGGCAGGCATGGAATTTTATGCTCAGGAAGTTCAATTCAGTTCAGTTGCTCAGTTGTGTCTGATTCTTTACAACCTTGCGGACTGAGGCATGCTAGGCTTTCCTATCCATCACCAACTCCTGGAGCTTGCTCAAACTCATGCCCATCAAGTCAGTGATGCCATTCAGCCATCTCATCCTGCTTTCAATCTTTCCCAGCATCAGGGTCTTTTCCAGGGAGTCAGTTCTTCCCATCAGGTAGCCGAAGTATTGGAGTTTAAGCTTCAGCATCAGTCCTTCCAATGAATATTCAGTACTGATATCCATTAGGATGGACTGGTTGGATCTTCTTGGAGTCCAAGGGACTCTCAAGAGTCTTCAACACCACAGTTCAAAAGCATCAATTCTTTAGTGCTCAGCTTACTTTATAGTCTAACTGTCACATCCATACATGACTACTGGAAAAACCATATTTCCATAGTTTTCACTAGACAAATCTTTGTTGGCAAAGTAATGTCTCTGCTTTTTAATATGCTGTCTAGGTTGGTTATAGCTTTTCTTTTAAGGAGCAAGCATCTTTTAATTTCATGGCTGTGGTCATCATCTGCAGTGATTTTGGAGCCCCCCAAAATAAAGTCTGTCACTGTTTCCACTGTTTCCCCATCTATTTGTCATGAAGTGATGGGACTGGATAGGATGATCTCAGTTTTTTGAATGTTGACTTTTAAGTCAACTTTTTCACTCTCCTCTTTCACTTTCATCAAGGGAGGCTCTTTAGTTCCTCTTTGCTTTCTGCCATAAGGGTGGTGTCATCTGCATATCCGAGGTTATTGATATTTCTTCTGGTAATCTTGATTCCAGTTTGTGCTTCATCTAGCCTGGCATTTCTCATGATGTACTCTGCATATAAGTTAAATAAGCAGGGTGACAATATACAGCCTTGATGTACTCCTTTCCCAATTTGGAATCAGTCCCTTGTTCCATGTCTGGTTCAAACTGTTGCTTCCTGATCTGCATACAGGTTCCTCAGGAGGCAGGTCAGGTGGTCTGGTATTCCCATCTCTTTCAGAGTTTTCCATAGTTTGTTGTGATCCACACAGTCAAAGGCTTTAGCACAATCAATGAAGCAGAAGTAGATGTTCTTTTGGAATTCTTTTGTTTTTCCTATGATCCAACAGATGTTGGCAATTTGATCTCTGGTTCCTCTGCCTTTTGTAAATCCAGCTTGAACATCTGGAAGTTCTTAGTTGATGTATGATTGAAGCCTAGCTTGGAGAATTTTGAGCATTGTATTTTGCTGTATGTGACATGAGTGCAATTGTGTGGTAGTTTGAACATTTTTTGGCATTGACTTTTTTTGGGATTAGAATAAAAACTGACCTTTTCCAGTCCTTTGGCCACTGCTGAGTTTTCCAAATTTGCTGGCATATTGAGTGCAGCACGTTCACAGCATCATCTTTTAGGATTTGAAGTAGCTCAGCTGGAATTCCATCACCTCCACTAGTTTTGTTTATAGTGATGCTTCCTAAGGCCCACTTGATTTCGCACTCCAGGATGTCTAGAGAAAAGTAATTCTCATTTCTATTGTTGCTAGAGTCTTGTTTGTGGTGCTGGCTCTTGATTATTTTGCTTTTTGTAATGGAAGAGGTTGTAAGTTGTCAAAAAGAAAAAAGGAGATGTTATGAACTGAACTTGGGTCCACTCACCCACTGTGCTGCAAAGCCAATCTACTGACCCTGGGCTGTGGTGAAGGAAAGTACAGTGTTCACTGAAGGACACCAAACAAGGAAAACAGGCAGCTGATGCTCAAATGACCTGGACCCCCTGATGACTTTCAGGGAAGGGTTTTTATAAGCGGCATTTCAGGTGAGTGTTGCAGCTCGTGGACTTTATCCTGATTGGTTGTTGGTGAGGAAACAGCGTGATGTTTGGGGAGTTATAAGCATCATACTTCTGGTTTCAAGCACTCTGGGATCTACCTGCTCATGCCTAGCATGTAGTCATCATTCTCTACCTAAGGGGTGGGCATCTTAATTTCTGTTGAACAGCTCAAAGATCTGTGTCAGATTGTTATGTATATTCCTTGAGAAGGAACTAAAACTCTGTTTTATAACTCAGCCATTGTTTCTTGATGGCTTTTCCTTTGTTTCTGCATCCTCCTACTTCCCTTATTAGTAACTGATTGAGTTTGTTCTCTGGAACTCCCCGCTTTTCTTTCATATTCCTCAATCCTGATGGGAGTAAGGGTGGGATAAGAAAGGGAATAAAGTTTTGGATAGAGAGAATTATAACCTTCACAGGGGAGCTCAGTTTTAGAGAGATTCAGTTTCAAAATCACAAAGACATGCCACCAAAAGTCATAATGTGGAAAAAGCTCTGCTTTTTCAATTTTGCACAAAGCAAATCAGAATCCTTTTTTAAAAAAAAGTGTTGGTGTATTGTTGTCTGAAGAGAGCAAAGAATTCCTTCCATTATGTTCTTTAGAAAAATGACAGCAGCAACCAACAACTTATTGCTTGATGTGGTTTGACTCAAAATTTATTTTTCAAGTTGACAGACTTACGGCATCTGGAGTGGTAAAACCATATACCCACCAAATAGCCCCGTTTCACAAAGTTACATTTAAATAGAAGATTGTCACATTGTCCAGGTAGTGCTTATCACTTAAAAAATAATTATTTCTTCCCTATTGCTTATAATAACTACTTTAAAGCTCAAAAGTGAAATCTATTTCCTTACCTCAATTTTCTCTCCTCCATCAGGTTTGTATACACCGTGGGACTTCTGGTGACTGCTGGGCTGCTGCCATTGATCTTTCTTTTCCCTGAGGGGGGAAAACAAAGTAGCCTTGAAATTTTTCCTTTGGGGAAAAAATATCACACCTTTTATAAGATAACCAGATTTTCTCTTCTTTCTTCTGATTTGGGTGATTTTATGTTATTAAACAGTCTTATACTAGTGTAGCAGTCATTTATATAATCCATTTATATATTTGTACACTTAAAATATTTATCTGTTCATTCATGGAATATTTTCATGCTGCTCATGTGCCAGGAAGTTTTTAAGGTGCCTGAGATGATGCTAGGTGAGACTGCACAGGTTGTGTCCTCACCTTCATGGGGCTTTGGGTCTATTGGTTTCCATTAAATTGCAGAGAAAATGGTACCTGCTATTCACTGTGTATTTGTTTGTTCTCATATACATATAAAATGATAAGAATATTTTCACCAAAGAGAAGATTGCTATGATAAGGAGCTTGCCCTTTGGATCCACTAATCTCAAAGATAATATACTAATTACTTTGTTTGGTTCTCTCATTGTGTAATGGGCTTTTAGAAATTTTAGAGCATTCTGAAAGGTGAAAAGAGGGAGTAATATATATTCAGATTTTCAGAGCTTATGTAGAAGACTATGAATTAATATAAAATATTGATTTCTCAATCAGTTCATCTGAAGAGAATTTCAATCATTTTATTATGTATGTTCTCTTATATCTAGATAGAAAAGTGCCATCTTGGACATGGTGATTTTAAAGCTATGGGGAAAAGTTCTGTTCAGTCAGTTCAGTCGCTTAGTCGTGTCAGACTCTTTGTGACCCCGTGGACTGCAGCACGCCAGGCCTCCCTGTTCATCACCAACTCCCAGAGTTCACTCAAATTCATGCCCATTGAGTCGGAGATGCCACCCAACTACCTCATCCTCTGTTGTCCCCTTCTCCTCCCACCTTCAAACTTTCCCAGCATCAGGGTCTTTTCAAATGAATCAGTTCTTCGCATCAGGTGGCCAAAGTATTGGAGTTTCGGCTTCAACATCAGTCCTTCCAATGAATATTCAGGACTGATTCTCTTTAGGATGGATTGACTGGTTGGATCTCCTTGCAGTCCAAGGGACTCTCAAGAGTCTTCTCCAACACCACAGTTCAAAAGCATCAATTCTTTGGTGCTCAGCTTTCTTTATAGTCCAACTCTCACATCCATACATCTAGTCATAGCCTTGACTAGATGGATGTTTGTTGGCAAAGTAATGTCTCTGCTTTTTAATATGCTATCTAGGTTGGTCATAACTTTCCTTCCAAGAAGTAAGCGTCTTTTAATTTCATGGCTACAGTCACCATCTTCAGTGATTTTGTAGCCCCCAAAAATAAAGTCTGCCGCTGTTTCCATTGTTTCCCCATCTATTTGCCATGAAGTCATGGGACCAGATGCCGTGATCTTAGTTTTCTGAATGTTCAGCTTTAAGCCAAGTTTTTACTGTCCTCTTCCACTTTTATCAAGAGGCTCTTTAGTTCTTCAGTTTCTGCCATAAGGGTGGTGTCATCTGCATATGTGAGGTTATTGATATTTCTCCTGGCAATCTTGATTCCAGCTTCTGCTTCATGCAAACCCAGCATTTCTCATGATGTACTCTGCATATAAGTTAAATAAGCGGGGTGACAATATACAGCCTTGATGTACTCCTTTCCCTATTTGGAACCAGTCTGTTGTTCCACGTCCAGTTCCATGTCCATGTTCCATGTCCAGTTCTAACTGTTGCTTCCTGACGTGGAAGTTTGGGGAAAAGTTAAGGTTTGTTAACTAAAATGTACGATTATGCATCTTAGTCTCTGACCTCCTCAAACACTGTTGAATTCTGTGCACCAAGTCAGTTGACCCTTGATACTGGGTCAGGGTACTCTGGTCTTGGTGGTAGCCTTGGCTTGCCATCTGTGAGATTTGGTGAGCATGGGTTGATTCTGATCTGTGGTTTAACTGAAAGCAAATTTTCTCATGAGCTCTGAACTCCAGACCAGAGGAAAGTTTCCTTGCCAGGAGAGTGAAGGGCAAAAGGAGACCAATACTTTTCTGACCCCTCACTTTAAAACTGCTCACCCCTGTTTTATTGCTTTTTCAACTCTGCATCAAAACAAGGAACTTTAAAATCTCAGTGAAGGAGGAGGATGCTGCTTTTTAGGGACCAGAGTAGCTTTAATTAAAATTGGGTTTCATTTTGGAATGTTTTGCCTTGCATTTGAAACAGAAAGAAGGGAGGGAGACTGAAAAATAGGGCAGCTGATCATCTCCCTAATGGCAAAAAGATCAATTAATTTACAATGAGAAGAAAAAGAACTACATTACAGATTTACAAAATGTTCATTATCTATGGACTTTAGCTAGGAACCATCATCAGCCTAATATCCAAGACAGAGATCTGACAGCTCCAACCCTGAATCCAGGGACCAGTTGATAAATTAAAAATCATTTTAAAATTTAATATTAAAATTGATAATTGCTCTGTGGGAAATAGATTTTTCTGAACTTAGACCCTTTTCCTGCAGTGCTGAGCAAATGCAAAGCAATAAACTGTCCATTTGTCACAATGATAGATGGACAAATCCTACTTTTACCCTTGTTCCACAGCTCTCATACATTTCAATTACGGAGAATAAGTGCTACCATTTGTATCACATATCTATATTGTCTTACATAGTTCTTTAGGGATTAAAGAATTCTCTTTAGGAGTAGAAAAATGTTCCCTAGCATACCCATACCACTGTTGGGGCGTATTGCCCATCCCTTCAAGTAATGTGGCAGGGGGACTAAAGAAGAGTGCTGGTTATTATTTGTTTCTTAGACAGGTAGTATAGAAAGTGGTGTCTGGGAATAAGTGCTAACTTTCTAAATCCAGGGAACAACTAATTCATATCAGGCCTACTGAATTCTCTTTTGCCTGGCGAATGCTGATGTATCCTTCAAATTCTAGCACAGTTGTCACTTGAGATAGGATTATTGGATCACTCTTCTCTGTTCTTCAATGATTTCCTTTGCCCTGTGACTTTGAAAGTGTTAAAGAAAAAACTATTCATGACACTTGTTACAGGATGGTAAGGCAGACTTGCTTCAGGGGAATGGTTGTGATAGGATGGACTTTGTAGCAGGAGAGAGAGAGACTGGGCTCAACTCCAAATACAACAAAGAAATAGGGGCATTTATAGCCAAGAAGCAGGATGAGTGGGTGGAAAGTTACTAAAAAGAAATCTCAGGAGTAAGGGGGTATTCTGGCTAAAATGACCTAACAGAATTATTGCTAAAGGTGAGGTTAAAAAGATCACTGAGGGTAGTGGAGGATGAGGAACCTGATTAACGCTTAGGAAGATCAGGTATTGAGAATGGGGGATTCTGTCTAAACTGACTTAGTAGGATTCTTGCTATAACTAAACAATGCAGAGATGAACACGAAAGGCCAAAAGTCAGGGCTAGTTGAAAAGAGAATTTAGAGGAGCCTGACTAGAGTTTGGGAAAGGACAGACACTTTGTCAAGTAAACTAGAGTAAGTGAGGTCTACTTGCCATTCCACTGATGCTAGGTTTGTTTATTGACTTGCTTTAAGCCGTGGACATGTTAGGGGATGTGAGACTGGCAAAGTCTTTAAATACACTTGTGAGTTTGCTTGTGACCACTTGGGCTCCTTCACTTGTAATTAGAAAAGCAAGTTCTAAGTAGCTGTCGGCTCTTCACCCAGAGTCCCAGAATGAGGGACACAGAACAGATATGTCTCTAACTGGAAGCTTGTAGCCGACTCTAGTCAAAACAGAGTCTGAAGCAGAAGTGTTCCAGACAAGCTGCAGACTTGTGAGTGAGAATAAATCTTTATTGTTGAATGCACTATTTTAGGGTAGTTTATTGTCCAGCATTAATTGCAGCCATAGCTGCCTAATACAAAATGCTCTAATTAAAACCTCCAGTGGCCTCAAGACTTTGATTTGCTACTAGCATTTATCACAACCGTAATCCATCTATGTTTTGTTCACCATTATAATTTAGCACAGGGCATGTAGTAAGTTCTGACTAAATGTGTGTTGAAGAATAAGTTTCTCTATATTTCATATCATGCCCAACTGCCTTGCCTCATAATGTTCTTAGTAAGTCATCTTGAAAATATGTGACTTTGTTTTCAGCTGTGTCTGTCCTAAAGCATTTATGATCCTTAGCAGTTGATAGCACAGATTAATAACTGTGGTGAAAAAGAAATGTTTGGTGAGTGCAAAGTTTGGGAACTGAACTCAAACTGACAGTGATGTCATTAGGGGATGAGGAGTGTGGATGTCCCAGTGAACTTCCTGGGGAAGAAATGCTTGAGCCATTTTAGAGATGTCCAGGCCAAATTCTGAAGCTAACAGTAGCCGTTAGGCATTTGCAGTAACTGTTTTACATATGCTGTCTCACTTGAGATAGATATCCTGATTATACCTGTTTTACAAGTACAGAAAGTCAAGCTCAGAGACATCAAGCAACTTGCCTGAGTTCACAGAGCTACTTAGTGAGCGAGATGGGATTTTTATTCAGGACTGCTTGACTCCAATATCAACTTGTAATATCAGCCAAAAAAAGTCATCAATATACCTGCTGAGTCCTAGACCTAAGCTGCTGTCTCCTGAGATCTTTGACATTTCCCTTGTTTGGCTCATTATCTCCTATCCTCCTCCTTCTTCCCCCCTCTGAAACAAATTCATTCATAACTGTGGATGTGGGTGAAGAGAGAGGTGTTCTTGTTCTGTGCCATGGAGAGAAGAGAATGTGCAAGAAGGGGGCCTCTAATTAGCTGGTCCCAGCCCTTCACTAGGCTAGCAGGGTTTCTTTATTTTTAAGGCTTCAAGGCAGGGGCCAGGCTAGGCAGAGAACAATGAGTAAGTCATAGAGGTAAGGCTTTTAATGATACATTCGTTAATGAAATGGCACTCCATGGGTTCACTTATTAGTAACTTAGCTCAAACAGCCATGTCCTACTGCTAGCTTGCCACTGACGACCCAGTGTGACCTCAGAATTGTCAGCTTCACCTAAAAAAGAGCACATGTAGCAGAAAATAACAGAAGCAGCAGCATAATTTGAGTGGAAAGATTAGCAACAACAGAGAAAGCTCTTGAATCTCCGTATTTCTAGTTTGCTGTGAAATTATGCCACCAGTGCAGCTATTTGAAGAACGGGCTAACCTTGCGGTATTTGGGTTTCTGTGTGATTTGTAAACAATAGGATGACTTGATTGAATGTTTTCAGAGCCTGGATGACAGTGCTGGCACTAGAGGAGTGACTAGCTCAACTCCATTCTCAACTAATTATATAGTGTGGATCTTCTTTATGTTTTCCAGGGCGCTGGGGTTTTTAACTTTATGTTTGGAAAATGATTTATGGGGAAAACACTTGTGTACAGACCTTGCTTGACGACTAGGGAATCGTAAATGATATGTGGATGTGAAAGTTTATAATACTTCCCATTTATATAACCTCATTTATTTGAATAACTCAATGACTTTTCCATCAATTATTGAATTAAACCTTTTAATATTCCTCTGCAAAAGGGGAAGTGTACATTTACTCTTTATCTTATGGTTGGATGATGGGGTCATGATGATTTGAACTGCCTTTCTGGGATGAACCAGATCTTACATTCATGCTTTGCATCCATAGTTAAAGGCTGCTTCCTAAATGGGACACATAGATAAAATGTCCTTTTTTGGTGACTCTGATGGGGTTAGGGCAGACTGCCTCCAAATATGCCACTTTGGCATATTGATTATTTAGAATTAAAGTTACTTAAGACATAGCAGGTGCCAGAAGGACTCAGTGCTTCCCTTGTCCGTCTGAAGGCAGGAAATAAAGTCCCCAGGTGAAGGTAGTCTCCTTACACCTGGAGGGTAGAAGGCACCCTTAATGCCAGAGATGGGGAATTCAGGACTGAGAAACCTATATTAACAAATTTTGTTACTTCTGAATTAATTTATGACTTCAAATCTAAAAACCTTTTTTAGTTCTTCACAAATAATTTTTGTCTGTTTGTTTAAAAGTATAAAGTTTGCCTGCTTTGGTCACTTCTTTGAGTCTCGTATTCTTATGATCTCCTGTGCATATGAAATTAAATCTGTTCTTCTCCTGTTCTTCTATCTTATGCCAATTAATTACTAGGCCAGTCAAAGAACCTAGAAGCAAAGAAGGGAATCATTTTCTATTGTATACCTCTGTACATTCTCATGAACAATTCAGGATTCCTGTGTGTGGTTCCTATGTACTTTCTTTGTGCAAAGCTAAACAAATGTAGTTTGTGTGTGTGTGTGTGTGTGTGTCTGAAGTCTGATTGTAAAACTAGAGATTTTCCAGGGTGAATGAATTCCTAGTAATTTTATAGCATGAAATCTAATGGTTTTCATTTTCACTGCTGAACAAGTCTTATTTTCTAGTGAGGAAATTGTGGAAAGGGTGATGAATTTGAATCATCATCAACAGCTTGAGTCAGAAAAGCTTTCCAGATGTCAGATATATGGAGGACACATGTTGGAGGTGATCCCTTTTTCATGTTGTCTTTTCAGAGTTTCTCTTCACAATTTTTCAGTTCCTTGTGTCCTTTTACATAGCCCCACAAGTTCCTCACTTTGTCTCCTGTAACTACAGCGTAATCAGCTCATTTCTCTCAGCTTCTAAAACAGCTCCACTTACCACCAACTCCTGCACCCTTCTTGCCTTTGGCTATCTAGTCACGAAGCCAGGCAGTAATGAAAATGGGTTTCATTAAACAGGAATCCTACTTATTTTCTCCAACCACTATGTTAATAATCTCCCTCCTCAATATAAAGGCTTAAACACATACCAATATAACTAGTTTTTTCAGCTATTTTTTCTAAAGAAGATTATTTCCTCGGGATAAAAATATCCCTCTTCAAAATCCAGGACTTTGTTGTTAGAAATGAAGACCCAAAGTATATAGAACTCTTTTTTTTTTTCCCTTAGCTCCAGAAGTGAATGAAGCTTGAAACTCCCAACTTCTAGTCATTCGATTTTGAAAATGAACACAAAATAGATATGAGGAGCTCAAACATTTCCTTACTAAAGCATGAATTTTGCAGGCCCTTATGAATAATCAAGATGAGTATTTGAATACAGACATAGTTTACAGGCATATGAATATAAAGAATAGAATATAAATTTTTCCCTGGATCAACTGAAATATGTACCAGGACATACATAGTATAATACTGAAGGAAGAAACAGAAACTCTGATGGGTGTTGTGTCTTTCTAAAAGAAAGCCAGCCATGCAGGGGAGTGTTACCCTTCTATCTCAGCAGGCTGCTGTCATAGAGTCCATCGTGATTGGGGTTGAAGTTCTTCAGCCTCTGCACCTTCTATCTAATGCCTGTAGTTTCTGTTTGAGTATCTAACTTACTATTTATCTGGAGGCCTGTTTTGAAATCATCTGCCTTAGCAGTTATCTTGACATTCTGCATCACAGCTTCAATCTCCCTTTTTTCCCCCTCTCCCTTGTCATGAAGTTTGTGATCATCAACAAGAAGTCAATTTTGACTCTTTTCACTCTCTGGGGCTTTTAGAGCTCTTTGCAAATACAAGGAGCGTGACCCTGGAAATTTCTTTTCCCCCAGAAAAGGAAAAAGCTCCACTTGTCAGTCAGTCATCTTGAGCATAAGTTCTCACAAAGGAACTCAGAGCAGCCCCTGTCTAAATCTATCAAGGGGGAGGGGAAATGGGGGAGGGGTGGGGGTCATGTTACCAAATAACTGTGATCAGCTTTAAAGTCTAGCTTCAGGGTTATTACTTACATCGCCTTTCATACAACTCAAACACAGCATAGGTGCACAAAAAAATGAAAAACACCAAATCCTTTGTTCCTGGACAAGTTTAGGGATCCAGACATTCTGAGTAATGTAATTCCTGGTTAATTGAATATTAGCCTATTTATGGGCAAAACTTATGCTACAGCAAGGGTTTGGCTGAAGCACACGGAAGGATGAATGTCTCTTTTCAGATGTGCACAGTTTAAGGATTCATCCCACACTACCATGTATCTTTCTTCCAGTTCTTATATTTGTTTTATTGTATAGTGAGTTGTCCATATGTTTCTTTTACCCAGGAAGTTATAAGCAATTCAAGAGCAGAAGTGTTTTTTCCATCTTTGCAAAACCTGTAAAGTATTTCACATTATAAAAGCTCATTAATTATTTGCTGAGTTGAATTGATTGTGCCTCTCTAATATGTTTTTAGATATATTGCTCTACCAATGACCAATGCCTGCTATGTAATGTCAATGCCTTAAGTGCAAAAAAGAGAGGCCTGAGAAATATGAAACTAGTGTGTACTTTGATGACTTTTATAAAACTTAAAAGAAAAACTTTCTTTTAAAACTAATACCTTCATAAAATAATACCTGAAATCTTGAGGTATACATGCCCCCCAACACGTGCTGTTTGAAGTATATTCCACTAGAAATGTGAAAAGATTAAAGTGGGTCATAGAACAATGAAGCACCTTGAAAATATTAGATACATGATTTAAAGAGACTGAAAGTGATTTAATAATGAGTATTCAGTTCCTCTTGGGCTTCCCTGATGATTCAGACGGTAAAGAATCTGCCCGCAATGTGGGAGACTTGGGTTCGATCTTCTGGGTAGGGAAGACCTCTTGGAGAAGGGAATGTCTACCCACTCCAGTATTCTTGCCTGGAGAATTCCATGGACAGAGGAGCCTGGTGGGCTACAGTCCACGGGGTTGCAAAGAGTCAGACATGACTGAGTGACTAACGTTTTTAGCTGCACAGTGCTGTATTTAGTGTGACGATGGTACAAAAATTACGAAGGCAAATCTGAGCTCCTACTTTGCTTCACACAGTCTTCTGGGTCTGTAGCGCTCATTGCGCTGTGTGTGCTAAGTTGCTTCAGTCATATCCGACTCTTTGCGACCCTGTGGACTATAGCCTGCCAGTCTCCTCTGTCCATGGGATTCTCCAGGCAAGAATACTGGAGTGGGTTCCCTTTTCCTCCTCCAGGGGATCTTCCCAGCCCAGCGATCAGACCCTCATCTCTTACATCTCCTGCATTAGCACTAGCACCACCTGGTAAGCCCATTAGGGACCAATTAAGTAAGTCCTTGATCCTCACTCTCATAAAAGGAGAAGGTAGAGCCCAACAATTAGCAATTAACATAATGAGTGAATTACATAGTGACCAGAAAAGGGGCACATACAATAGACAAAGAAAAATCAGGTCCAGGTAATTGAGACTGACTGGGTAGCAAGTTAAAAAGTGTGATCAGAGTAGACTGCATTAAGGTGGTATCTGAGCTGAGAACTTATGATAAGTGGGGGCCTTAGGAGCATTCTAGGGAAAGGGAGTGGTCCTTGCAAAGGGTGAGAGCGAGCCTGGCATGTTGAGGGACAGGAGGCAGAACAATAGAGGAGAATAGTAGGAGGTGAAGTCAAGAGAGTTTCTCGGGATAAACAGAATCTCTTAGGCTGTTGAGAATGAAAACTCCCAACTAAGATAGGGATCCATGGCACGATTTTTAACAATGAAGTGATGTGATCTGATGAACCTTTTAGAGTGTGCACTTTAGCTGCTGAATGGAGGAAAGACCTTAGAGGTACTAGAAGCAGGGAGAGGCTTCTTTACAATGTAGGTGAGACAACTAACGCGTGATTAGTTGTCTGCCTCCCCATTAAACTGCCAGCGCCCTTAGGGAAAACACATCTTGTCCAAGTATCCTTTCTAACACAAACTTTGCTACAAAGTAGATGCTTAGGTGTCTTTTGAATAAATAAGTGTATATAATTTCAGTATATCACAGAAAATCACTAAAATATACCCCCAGAGTTTAGGATATAAAGCTACAGACATGTAGAGGAGGGTGAAATCATAACTTGTAAGGCTTTTAGAGGAGGGAACATTTCAATAAGACTACCGAGGTCTCATGGTCATAGTAACAGTAGGAGTAAAAATAATAGCCGCTACCATTTATTGAGAACATACTACATTCCAGGTTGTGGGCTAAATTCTTTACATGTATCATCAATTGCAAAGACCAAAGAAGGGAGTTCCCAGTATAGGACATAAGGAAGTGAAGTCTGGAGTTTGGAAAGGAAGCTGACTAGCTATTTTGCTTTGTTGAAAACCTGATGCAGAATACGTGTGTGGTGCATGCTAAGTCACTTTGGGAGAAGTTGGTAAGGTTATTTGAGGCTAGATTGTGGAAATGCTTAAATTCATGCATCATGCAAATGTTTTGGATATTTTCCAGGTTTTTCAAGTTTATTTGTTTATTCAGCAGGAGAGTGCTAGGTTTAAAGCTGAGCTCGGGGAAGATTAATATAACTCTTAGATTACCTCTGGATCATTTAGCTAGAGAATAAAACTAGATGAGTGGCTGTTTCTAAGGTCAAAATTACAGTTTGATCATTTGGAAGCACTGATGTAGAAAACAGAAAGTGACACACCCCTAATATTTGTACAAGTCTGTGCAGTTTACAGAGCCCTTGCCTGTGTATCATCCCACTTGATCATCACAGCAGCCCTGCTAGGTGGCATTGCTATCACATTTTACAAATTGAGATGATTTATGCAAAAGCGATCAGTGTGCAGTCTGGCCTGGAGTAGATACTCAAGAAATGATAGCTGAAGTGGAAAAATAAGAAAACACAGGCTTGGAAAGGCTAAGCATTTAGCCCAAGGTCACATAGATGGAAATGCATGACAGAGCCAAAACTTAAAGCCAGTTTCTCTGAGTATGAGTCTAATTCTGTTTACTCCTATCTTAACTACTTCCCTTCCAGTCAGCAGAGAGCTGCATACGTTCTTAGAAAATGACAGGTGAAGGCATTAAGCATACCTGTTAACTAACTTAGTTCAAACTCTCAGTATGGGAAATATTATTTAGTATATGATATACATTTTTACTTTAAGGGTTCTCATATATACATACATAGTCTATTGTATATGTCCTTTTATATGTTACCATATAGTTGTATGTATGTATGAGTGTGTGTGTGTGTGTGTGTGTGTGTGTTGCATTAGATTGCTAGGGCTGGCATAGCAGCATATCACAGGCTGGGTGGCTTAGACAACAGGCATTTATTTTGTCAGCTGTTTTAGTTTCTACGGAGGCCTCTCACTTTGGTTTGTAGTTGGCTGCCTTCTCTCTGGGTCCTTACATGGTCTTTCCTCTGTGTGCATGAACCCTTGTGTCTGTCTGTGTGTCTAAATTTTCTCTTGTTATAAGGAAACCTATCAGATTAGAATAGGGCTGGCCTAATAGTCTCATTTTAACTTAATCTCCATTGTAAAGTTCCTATTTCCAAATACAGTCAATTTCTGAGATACTGGAGATTAGAGCTTCAGTGTACAAAGTTTGAGGGAATATAATTTAACCCATAACATACACACACATATGTACATACAAATATTTATATATTATTTATTTATTTGTTTATAGGCCTTTTAGAAATAGATGGTACATCCAATTGCCTCCTTTGAATTTCCAAAATATAGTATTATCTATTAACTACTTCCTGAGAAAAACTAAGGCCCTGGCACAATGACATAGGCTTAGGTGCAATGGACACAACATGGGGTTTAAATCCCTGTAACATTGGTTTTAATGCTGATTCCATCATCATTTTCCCACTTGTGTGGTCATAGGCTTGTTGCTTAACTTCAGTTTTTTCATCTGCAAATTGCAGATGAAATGGTCTTCCTGGCAGGTTTGAGTTAAGTTTAAAAATAATCCATGTGAACCTGTCTAGTATAGGGCCTGTCCATTTGTAGGAGCTCATAAATGTTAGCTCCCCTTTCCATCACTGCCCTGAGCGAGCTCTCAGGGCCATGCTCCCTCAAATAGACGCAGACATCCACACAAATAATTCCAATAGGACTTGATATGTGCCAGGAGGGCTGGCTGTTTATAACAAAAGACTGTTTGCTTCAGTGTTTTTTTTTTTTCCTCTTGTAGTAGCCTAATCAGGATGTTTCTATAATAAATACACTGGGTACCTAGTTCACAATTCTATAGAAATATAATTAGCTAAGCAGGGAGCAAGACCATCCCCAAGAAAAAGAAATGTAAAAAAGCAAAATGGCTGCCTGAGGAGGCCTTACAAATAGCTGTGAAACGAAGAGAAGTGAAAAGCAAGGGAGAAAAGGAAAGATATTCCCATTTGAATGCAGAGTTCCAAAGAATAGCAAGGAGAGATGAGAAAGCCTTCCTCAGCGATCAATGCAAAGAAACAGAGGAAAACAATAATATAGGAAAGACTAGAGATCTCTTCAAGAAAATTAGAGATACCAAGGGAACATTTCAGGCAACGATGGGCTCAATAAAGGACAGAAATGGTATGCTTCTAACAGAAGCAGAAGATATTAAGAAGAGGTGGCAAGAATACACAGAAGAACTATACAAAAAAGATCTTTATGACCCAGATAATCACGAAGGTGTGATCACTCACACTCACCTAGAGCCAGGCATCCTGGAATGTGAAATCAGGTGGGCCTTAGAAAGCATCACTATGAACAAAGTTAGTGGAGGTGATGGAATTTCAGTTGAGCTATTTCAAATCCTAAAAAGATGATGCTGTGAAAGTGCTGCACTCAATATGTCAGCAAATTTGGAAAACTCAGCAGTGGCCACAAGACTGGAAAAGGTCAGTTTTCATTCCAATCCCAAAGAAAGGTAATTCCCAAAGGTAATTGGAATTTCATTCCAATCCCAAAGAATGCTCAAACTGCCACATGATTGCACTCATCTCACACGCTAGTGAAGTAATGCTCAAAATTCTCCAAGCCAGGCTTCAGCAATATGTGAAACATGAAATTCCAGATGTTCAAGCTGGTTTTAGAAAAGGCAGAGGAACCAGAGATCAAATTTCCAACATCTGCTGGATCATTGAAAAGGCAAGAGAGTTCCAGAAAAATATCTATTTCATCTTTATTGACTATGCCAAAGCCTTTGACTGTGTAGATCACAATAAACTGTGGAAAATTCTTCAAGAGATGGGAATACCAGACCACCTGACCTGCCTCTTGAGAAACCTGTATGCTGGTCAGGAAGCAACAGTTAGAACTGGACATGGAACAACAGATTGGTTCCAAATAGAAAAAGGAGTACATCAAGGCTGTATATTGTCACCCTGTTTATTTAACTTATATGCAGAGTACATCATGAGAAACACGGGGCTGGAAGAAGCACAAGCTGGAATCAAGATTGCCAGGAGAAATATCAATAACCCCAGATATGCAGATGACACCACCTTTATGGCAGAAAGTGAAGAAGAACTAAAGAGCCTCTTGATGAAAGTGAAAGAGGAGAGTGAAAAAGTTGGCTTAAAACTCTACATTCAGAAAACTAAGATCATGGCATCTTGTTCCATCACTTCATGGAAAATAGATGGGGAAACAGTGGAAACAGTGGCTGACTTTATCTTTCTGGGCTCCAAAATCACTGCAGATGGTGACTGTAGCCATGAAATTAAAAGACACTTGACCTTGGAAGGAAAGTTATGACCAACCTGGATAGCATATTAAAAAGCAGAGATATTATTTTGCCAACAAAGGTCCATCTAGTCAAGGCTATGGTTTTTCCAGTAGTCATGTATGGATGTGAGAATTGGACTATAAAGAAAGCTGAGCGCCGAAGAATTGATGCTTTTGAACTGTGGTGTTGGAGAAGACTCTTGGGAGTCCCTTGGACTGCAAGGAGATCCAACCAGTCCATCCTAAAGGAGATCAGTCCTGGGCGTTCATTGGAAGGACTGATGTTGAAGCTGAAACTCCAATTTTAGTATATGTGCTGCCGAAGCGAGCATGAAGCTGAAACTCCAATACTTTGGCCACATGATGCGGAGAGCTGACTCATTGAAAAGACCCTGATTTTGGGAAAGATTGAGGGCAGGAGGAGAAGGGGACGACAGAGGATGAGATGGTTGGATGGCATCACTGACATAATGGACATGGGTTTGGGTGGACTCCAGGAGTTGGTGATGGACAGGGAGGCCTGGCATGCTGCGGCTCATGGGGCCACAAAGAGTCGGACACAACTGATCAACTGAACTGTACTGAAAGCTAAAAAAATTAAAATTACAAAAAAGTATGCTATGTCCAAACTATCAGGTTAAAAGAAATTGAGTGACTATAAACCTAGATATTTCATCCTATTACAGTAGGCAACCTCAGTGTCCCTCAGTGAGTCCCACCTCCTCTATTCACTTGCATTCATGTGTGCTAAGTCGCTTCTGTTGTGTCCAACTCTTTGGGACCCTATGGACTGTAGCCTACCAGGTTCCTCTGTCCGTGGAATTCTCTAGGGAAGAATACTGGAGTGGGTTGCCATGCTCTCCTTCATGTGATCTTCCCGACTCAGGGCTTGAACCTAGGTCTCCTGCAGCTCCTGCGTTGCAGGTGAGTTTTTTACTGATGAGCCACTGGTGAAGCCCCTTGGTATTCACACTCTTGTTTAATTCCTGCCTCCTTTGAATGTGGATTGGATTTAATGATTCCCTTCTAATGAATCTAATGTACTAACAGTGATAGGATGATACTTCTGAGACTGAGTTATAAAAAGACTGTGACTTGTCTCAATTCCTCTCTAAAGCCATTTCTCTCCATCCCATTACCCTCCCTCTTTCTGTTTCTTTGTCTCTTTTTCTCATCACCAGATACCATATTGGGAGGTTACCCAGGCAGCCCATGGACAGGCTCATACACTGGAAAACAGCATGACATGGAAGCAGATCTTGTAAATCTTGTCAAGGGAACAGTCTTGGGAGCAGATTCTTCAGTGCCAGTTCAATCTCAACATGACTGCAGCTCCAGAACAGCTTGAATATATCTTGAACTACAGGTACTCTTTTAAGATACATCCAGCTTCCTAACCCATGGAAACCTGGAAATAATAAATGTTTATTCTTTTAATCTTCTAAATGTGCAGGGTAATTTGACACACAACAATAAATAAGTTTGTTGTGATCCACACAGTCAAAGGCTTTAGCATAGTCAATGAAGCAGAAGTAGATATTTTTCTGAAATTCCCTTGCTTTCTCCATGATCCGGCAAATGTTGGCAATTTGGTATCTGGTTCCTCTGCCTCTTCAAAGCCCACCTTGTATATTTGGAAGTTCTCAGTTCATATACTACTAAAGCCTAGCTTGAGGGATTTTGAGCCTAACCTTGCTAGCATGTGAAATGAGCACAATTATATAGTAGTTTGAACATTCTTGGCATTTCCCTTCTTTGGGATTAGAACAAAAACTGACTTTTTTTCAATCCTGTGGCCTCTGCTGAGTTTTCCAAATTTGCTGACATGTTGAGTGCAGCACTTTCACAGCATCATCTTTTAGGATTTGAAATAGCTCAGCTGAAATTCCATCACCTCCACTAGCTTTCTTTGTAGTAATGCTTCCAAAGGCAGCCCACTTGACTTCACTTGTATGGCTCTAGATGAGTGACCACACCATCATGGTTATCTGGATCATTAAGACTTTTTTGGTATAGTTTTTCTGTATATTCTTTCCACGTTTTCTTATTCACTTGTGCTTCTGTTATATTCTTTCTGTTTCTGTCCTTAATCATGCCCATCCTCGCATGAAATATTCCCTCGATAGCTCCAATTTTCTTGAAGAGATCTTTAATCTTTCCCATTCTATTGTTTTTTTTTTCTATTTCTTTGCATTGTTCATTTTAAAAGTCATATACAGATGTGAGAATTGAACCATAAAGAAGGCTGAGCACCAAAGAATTGATACTTTGAATTGTGGTGCTGAAGAAGACTCTTTAGAGTCTCTTGGACAGTAAGGAGATGAAAGCAGTCAGTCCTAAAAGACATCAACCCTGAATATTAATTGGAAGGACTGATGTTGAAGATGAAGCTCTAATACTCTGGCCACCTGATGTGAAGAGCCAACTCGTTGAAAAAGACCATGATGCTGAGAAAGATTGAAGGCAAAAAGAGAAGGGGGTGGCAGAGGATGAGGCAGTTAGATAGCATCACTGACCCAATGGACTTGAATTTGAGCAAACTATGAGAGATAGTGGAGGACAGAGGAGTCTGGCATGCTGTAGTCCACGGAGTCACAAACTAGGACACAACTTAGTGACTAATAACAACAAATAAATAAGAACTTTGCACAACTTGGGACATGTGTCTGTCTAAGAACAGAAATATTTGCATTTCATTCAACTTAAATATTTTAACAATCTAATGGGAAACTACATTTTATTTTTCATGAAGGTCTTTGCACTTGTGTGTCACATCTATACCATTTGAAAAAAAACAGAAGAGACATTGTAATCAGAGGATGACTTGATACTGTTTCTTCTTCTCAGTAGAATCATTGGGTGAAATACTGTTAGACTTAATAAAATAAAAAATAAGCAAAAATATTTTATTTTTGCCTAATGGTGAAAGAGTCAAGTATAGCATAGTATTACTGAAAATCACTTTGAATACCACAATAATAAATCACAACACAACTTAGGATCACGGCTCATAAATGAGATCTATGCACAGAACTTTGGCTGTCTAAAAGGTTATTGAAAGAAAGCATAATAATGGAATCTCAGGAAAGGAAGAGCTGTACAACTGAACAGAAATATATTTAATTTTTCCTCAAGTAGAGAAAAATGCAAATAGATACATCTACTTCTGAAAAGATAGGGTTCAAAATATATAATAGCAGTGACAAGTTATATTTATAGAGCACTTCCATGTTTGTTCTTTATAGCTTTCATATCTGTAATATCCTGTTTCACAGTTCAGTTGTGAAACAGGTCAGCCTAAATGATTTTTTCTTCATTTTACAGATGAAAACAGAGATTTTGCTCTATCACCTTGGGGATGCAGATTGACTAAAACATCTTTCATTGCAATAGTTTGGAAATTTTAGGTCATACCTCATAAAACAGGTATCTGTCTACCTATCTATCTATCCATTCATCCACCCACCCATCCATCTATCTCCTGTCTGACAATCACAAACCTCTAGAAGATAGTCTGTGAGGCTGGAAATAAGGCAAAAAGTTCTTAACATTGGCTAAAATAACTCCCAAAGACATATGCACTAATATCTTAGCTGTAAAATGGTAACACTTAACTTTTTAAGAGCTGCTCAGACTTTCTATGCAGAACCTATGGACACTTGTTTTAAACAGAATGCTAACAGGTTTGGTTTTATTCTTTTGTTCCCAAGAAGAGAGCAGGCTAACTGAGGAGAGGCAGGCAAGCCGACAGAGTAATCTGACAGCAAGGACGAGTAAGTAAGAAATTAAAAAGAAACCACGGAACCAGAGAAAGCAGCTTTTGGACACTTAAAGTGAAGGTAGACATTGTGACCTGTTTCAAAGCACTTCACAATAATTAATGCTGATAATTATCACTCCAAAGTCAGTAAAATGTCAAAATAGGATCAGCACCTTAAGGAGACAAACTAATTGTGACTGGCATATTTTGAGTATTTACTTTTTAGCAAGAACCAAGTAGATGTAGGTGCTTTACATACATTATCTCTAATCCTCTCAACCCTCAAGGTTTTGGAGTGAGAAAAATGAGACTTACAGAGTTTAAGCCACTTCCTTACGGTCCCACAGGTGCCAATAAATGATCCAGAATTCAAGTTCAGATATTTCTAATTGAAAACCTCCCTTCTGTCCACTATTCTACACAACCTGAAAGATGCCTATCAAAACCTGCTCAAGGTTTAACAACAAAAAAAGTGTTTTAGTATCTAAGAGCATAGTTTGCTAATTTGGGAACCAAATCATTTCTGTTCTACCTGTCATTTCCCCCAAAGTACTAGTGAAATATTGATCTTTGTGAACTTTTTGGCAAAGAGCAGAGTACATTTTTTTGCTTGGCATGAACAGGATGTCTTTTTAAAATAGGAATTGTACAACAGCAGAACAGACTGCTTTGTGAGCTAGTGAGTTACCCATCTCTGAGAATATCATAGCCATAGGTATTTAATATTTTCCAGGGTTGCTGAAGACAATCTTTCTTTACAGAAAAGAAAATGGATCACTAAGGACTTGCCTCATTTCTAAGAATTTGTGTCTTGAAAATCCTGTTTCATCCTTATATGCAGTATTTCTAACAAATCCTAAATGGTGAAGAAAGATTTCCTACTAGATGAATTATCATTCTTGAGAGCACAAAAATAGTGGGTTCAGCTCTCTTAAAAGTTGCATTTAGTTAAGAATTTTTTTCTGTCTTTAATCCTTTGGTGTCAAATGGATTACTGCATGTTCAATACTTAATTACTGAATCTTCATCATCTCCAAATACTTCTGTGCTTAATATTTATTAAAATCTTTTTTTCAGGGAGACAAACCTCATCTACCATCTGAAATCTAATTTTCATGACATTTTGTAGATAGTAGTTATGAACTAATAATGCACAGTGCTGTTTGAAATCATCATTCCTTATGTTATACTATGAAATTAATTTTCCCTTTTGATTTTTAATATGTTTCTCTTGTTCAGTAGGGTGCCCTCCTAGTGATAATTTTGACCAGTCATTTTAAATTGCTATTCAAAACAGACTGAATAGTGTTTCACATGAACATTTCTATTACATTTCCCATGATGTTACTTATGATTAAAAGATAACTACTGTGGTAGAAAAAAAAATAAAACCAAGGAAATATATAATCAAATATTTTATATCTTACTCATGACAGATGAAATAAACCTAAATCAGCTTATATAAGTACAGATAAATATTTGTAAAAAATTTCACTGATGAATACTTTTGTCCACTCACTCTAGAGCTGGATTATCAATTAGGCTCAGTAGGCATAGGGGTACTATATACTAAGTAGTGTGGGGTCTGCCATATGTTTAGGAGCACACAAAAATGTTTTATTTTAAAAGCAAAAAGAAAAAACAATGAACTTTCAGGTTTAAAAAAATGTTTCAATATATAATATTACTATATTCATTTTTATACCAATGCTTTTATAAAATATAATTTAAAAAAATCCTTTTTAAATGGAGAAAGTAGCCCACAAAGGCAATAGTGCCCAGGACCCATGCAAGATGTAATGTTTTTCAGATTTACTCCTTCTAATAGGATTTAGTGAGCTCATTGCTGTTTGTTATCCCTACTCTAGAACAGATACATAGGTGGTGAGGAAAAGTGGGGTAAAATGGTGGATGGGATAAAAGACACAACTTTTGTCTTCAAGGAACACATGAACTCCTAGTAGATGAAGTATTTGAATTGATGACAATATGGTAAATGATATTATTGACACAGATGAGATGCAAGGGAAGGATTGAGGAGGCAGTGACCAACTCTGCCTGGTGGGAATGGTGTGTGTCGTAGCACATGACAGTTATACTAGACTTTGAGAAATGAGATGGATTAACCTCATTTAATTCAATGGGTAGTGAGAGGCTTTGCTCTTGGCAAATGGATGGCATGTGCAAGGGCCTTACAGTGTAATAGGCCTTGATACTTTCTAGAAACTGCAGATAATACATTATGGCTGCACAGAGTAAGAGCAGGTACCCTGGGAGTTGTAAAAAGATAGACGGTGTCCACAACAGGAAAAGAAGGGCCTGGGTGCCATCCTTGTCATGCCAGTGAGACTGCATTTTATTCAATAGGATAGGGTTTCTGCATTTCTTGATCTTGACATTAAATACTTTACCATTTGGCTCCTTAGAGTACCATCTCCCATGATACTCTCCCAAAATACTCCAATGCCAAACATCCTTATGGGTTTATTTGCCTAATTCTACTCTTTTGTACATGTTCTCACTCTATCTGGAAAACAATCTGTCCTTTTCTCAAAACAACCATCTCAGCATTCTCAGCTTGCCTCCCTCAGCTGTAGGGAGTTGAAAACTGAGAAGAACCTTTGGAATAATCTAGTCCTTTCTTTAAAAAAAGATATTCATTTATTTTATTTGTCTGGCTGCCTTAGGTCTTAGTTGCAGCATGGGGAATCTTCGTTGCATTATGCGGGATTGTTGCGGTACACAGACTCTCTAGTTGTGGTACACAGACTCTCTAGTTGTGGCTCTTGGGCTCAGTAGTTGTGGCGTGCAGCCTTAGTTGCTTCAAGGCATATGGGATCTTAATTCCCCAACCAGGGATTGAACCTGTGTTCCCTGCATTGCCAGGCAGATTCTTAATCACTGGACCACCAGGGAAGCCCATGGAATTATTTAGTCCTTAAAACTGAGATCCAGAGGATCAATTAACTTGTGTCTGTTTCCATAGTCAGCAAGAAATGGAAATGAAATGGGACTGGATTTGTCTGACGGGTGGATCACATGGTAAAAAATCTGCCATCTGAGCCGATGTGGGACACCCGGGTTTGATTCCTGGGTCAGGAAGATTCCCTGGAGAAGGGAATGGCAACCCACTCCAGTGTTCTTGCCTGGAGAACTCCATGGACAGAGGAGCCTGGCCGGCTATAGTCCATGGGGCCACAAAGAGTCGGACATGAGTGAGTGACTAACACTTTCACTTTTCATGGTGGGAATGATTTTTGTGGCAATTGTCTTCCCACTGCATTTGGTGATTAATCATGAACCATGCATATTGACATAGCTTGTGTCATCATCAACTATTTAAATTTTACCATTTGATTTGTTTATTCCCTGTTGTATTTTCCTAACAAATGTTAATGCCCTGTGGCCCTGAACTGCCTCTTAAAGTGCTTTTCTACAAGACCTAAAGCAGTGATTCGACATATAAGGAAGCCCTTAAATAGTTAACACTCATCCTCATGAAATGATTTGCCTACTTTTAGAGATGACTGAATTTACAATGGGACAGAGAAGGAAGCAGCACTTGTCTTTCTTTGGGTTTCCAAGGAGTAAAGTCTGTGACATAGATCTTGTGCCCTTGATTTGTTGAGTCTGCTTCTTAGGAAAAAAGTCTGTGAGACAATGAAGATAGGCAAAGAGAAAGAGCAAGTCTAGCCTCGGCCACATGACCTACTGGAGTCTCGTGGGCATTCTGCAGCATTCCAGAACTGTCACTTTACAGAACTGTTCAGAAAAGGGCAGGACAAGCCTCAGCAAAGCAAGTTGAGGCTCATTGCTGTGGGCTGCCTAAGAGTGAGGTGGGCGGGGGTGGGGGACAGGGAGTATAATCTCTTTGGGGAGGGTGCTCTTTTCAAGGACAATCCCTGGAAAGGGGATAGAGGCAGCTATGAATCACTAGGAGACAAAAACCACAGCAACTTGTGATGGGTGACTGACTCAGTAAAGGGAATCTGGGCATGGCACCCGCAGCCATGATTACCACCATCATTTAGGGGGACAGAGAAGAATAAAAACAACCAACAAATAAGCAAGACAACCCAAGAAAACAAAACAGAAAACCCAGATAACAGGAGGCAAAGAACTGATCTTCTTCCTCTAAAGTCTGGCTTCTTTTGTTAGGTCATAAATTTTTTCAAGTTCCTCCCACAGAGCTTTACTTAACCTAATGTCCCTATTGACCCCTATTCTAATAAAAATTTATTGTACAGATTTAATGTACAAACAAATGAATCACTTCTAATGGTGTGGCTTGTCTCTCAGAGGAATGCAATCACTGTTGAGGAAAAAGTGCCATAGATCATCAGATAGTAGATCATTTCCAAGGTTTTGAAGAGCAGATACTGCAGTTTCTGATTTTGCCTCAAAATAGCCATAACGACAAAGGAAAGAACCAAATCCAAAAATTAATCCCTCTCACACCGGTGAAAAAGCCTTCCAAATCATTTACCCTACAGGTAACATTGAAACAAACCAATAAAGGCTCATATAAATGGAGATTTTTCGTAAAGATCTATCTGGCACCAAAATGTCTGTTGGGTGCAGTGGCACAGCTCTGGAATTAACACACAATCTGCCCAGCAGTGCAGGGGCTGGCTGTGTGTGATGGATCCTAAACACACTCTCCCCTTGGGCCTTGAAAGTAATTTTGCTTGTTCTAATCTTAGTCTGAGCCCAGCAATTAGGATTCCATCAGGTCTCTGCTATTTCAAACAGCCCCTGTTTCCACTCCCATCATTTTCACAACAGAGTTGACTTTTTTACTCCAGCCCTGGACACCTCAGTTTACTTCAGTAAATCTGCAATGCCTCCCATGGAGCACATGGCTCTGCGTCTGAATTTGGGCTTAGTAACTAAAGGAGGCTTTGCTCTTCCAAAAGCTTCTCCCGGTGATGCCAAGCAGTACGAGAAAGGCTTGGACCCACTGTGTGGTTTCTTTCTCTATAGACATCTCTACCTGCCTCTCCTGGGCCGTTTTTTTTTTTTTTTTTTTTTTTTTTAATCTTCTTTATTCTGTAAACCTCTCACAGTGTGAGATTTAGAATAATTCATCATTCCATTGGAAAGATATAGCAGGAGGTTCTCACAGATTTACTTGAGCACCATGAAGCTTAACTGGGATCCCGGCCCCAGTGCTATTTCCTTTATAAGTCCTCCAATCTGACCAGATGCCAGTCCGTCTCTGTGGTTTGCACAGCATGTTAGGAGTATAAATTTTGAGAAAATAATTAGTAATAATAATTTCTAAGAAAACTGGGGTCAAAACTTCCACAATGTTTACTTTTCTCTTGAATATCTACCTAATTACAGTATACTTAAACTATGACAAACATTTTTGCACAGGAAAAAAAACAGGTAACAAATGGGCCCTCAAAAATATTTCCCTGAGAAGCCATTTTATCATGCAACCTCTGTAATTATAATTCTTTAACCCTCAGATTGTGTTGGAACTCATGAGAAGCTAAATAAGCACTTAAAATGCACACTAGTCCCTCAAACCTTCTCTAGCTTTCATGTTACTTTGTATATTTTTAAAATTTAAAATCATAATTAAAGGACGATTTAAAGTCATGGATTTTCCTATGACCTATTACCAATTACCAGATAAATGAGTTTTTACCAGAAGATCATAGAGGAGAGAAAAGTCTTGGGTGACTCCACAATTTCTAGCCAGGAAGGTGGGGAGAACATAAATGGAGTTTGGGAGAGTAAACTGCTTTGGTAGGAAGGTATTAGCAGCATTGATTTTGTACATCAAATATTTGAAGTGACTTGGGACACCCAAGTGTTCTTTCCATTTGAAACCATGGGGAGCTGATGAGAAATAAGACACAGTGAAAAATCATCACCATCTTTCATACCTGAGGATCTCTCCTAAATGTCACAGATTTATCTGCCCACATTCACCTGTGTTTAGGAGGAAAAAAATATGCTAAGCATCATAGAGTTTGCACAAGGGGTACCTACTGAAGGCAGTCCTGCAGACCATCACGTGACAAATGTCAGTGCGTTCTTGAGGGCAAGGGGACAGCAACTGAGTGACTCCTACAAGCCCCACTCTATATGCTAATGCTTTTAGTGGGTTTGTCCTGATGAGAATTCAGAAATTGGCCAATTTTCATTCCCAATTCAACTGATAAGGGGTGGTCAGTGGGACACTTTAAGCCCCAGGAGATTACTGGTTTTGGCTTCACTGCCCGCATGACTAAAGGAGGCCACAATTTCTAATAATTTCTTCTCCTAGAGGGGAGAGGAAGCCAATGGGAAAACTGTTAGTCTGGCCTTAATGCTGCACGACAAGGGGAAATTGGTTGGTGAAGTGGAAATGATTGAAATTAAGGGGGGAGAATGTCCATGCCATGTCACCCTAAAGTGATAACCAAGAGGTTGGGGCTGGATTTCAGGAAGACTGACATTTTAAAGGAGAGAACAGATAGGCAGAATTCCACAGCAACATTTTGAAAGGGAAGAAAGTTTAAGAGAACTGGAAAACATTCATGAATAGGATTCTAACTGTATAGTTGCTTATTTTCCCCCACCAGCTTTATTGAGATATTATTGAAAAAACTGTAAGATGTTTAATATGTACAATGTTGTATACATTGTGAAAGACTCCCTCCATTGAGTTAATTGACACATCACCTCACTTCTTTACCTTTTGGAGGGGATGAGAACATTTAAGTTCTGCTCTCTTAATAAATTTCAATTATACAAAACAGTGTTATCAGCTAAAGTCATCATATTATACAATGGATCCACGTGTGTTATTCATCTTGCAACTGAAAGTTTGTACCTTTTTACCAACCTTTCCCTATATCTCCCACCCTGGTAACTACTTTTCTCTTCTCTGTTTCTTTGAGTTTGCTTTTTTTTGAGTCCACATGGTAAGTGGTACTATGCTTATTTGTCTTTCTCTTTGTTGTTCAGTTGCTCAGTTGTGTCTGACTCTTTGCAACCCCATGGACTGCAGGACACCAACCTCCCCTGACCTTCACTATCTCCCAGAGTTTGCTCAAACTCATGTTCATTGAATCATTGATGCCATCCAACCCTCTCATCCTCTGTTGCCCTCTTTTCCTCCTGTCCTCAATCCTTCCCAGCATCAGAGTCTTTTTCAATGAGTTGGCTCTTTGCATTAGATGGCCAAAGTATTGGAGCTTCAGCTTCAGCATCAGTCTTTCCAATGAATATTCATGGTAGATTTCCTTTAGGATTGACTGGTTTGATCCTTGCTGTCCAAGGGATTCTCAAGAGTCTTCTCCAGGATGACAGTTTGAAAGCATCAATTCTTCAGTGCTCAGTTTTTTTTTTATTGTCCAGCTCTCACATCCATACATGACTACTGGAGAAACCATAGCTTTGACTATACAGACTTTTGTAGGCAAAGTAATGTCTCTGCCTTTTAATATGCTGTCTAGGTTTGTCATTGCTTTTCTTCCAAGGGGTAAGCATCTTTTAATTTCATGGCTGCAATCACTGTCCACAGTGATTTTGGAGCCCAAGAAAATACAGCCTTCAGTGTTTCCATTGTTTCCCTATCTATTCACCATGAAGTGATGGGATCAGATGCCACGATCTTTGTTTTTTGAATGCTGAGTTTTAAATCAGCTTTTTCACTCTCTTCTTTCACCTTCAAGAGGCTCTTTAATTCCTCAAATTCTTTCTCTGTACTGTGATGTGCTGAGTCCCTCATTCATGTCCAACTCTTTGCAACCCAATGGACTGTAGCCCACCAGGCCCCTCTGTCCCTGGGGACTCTCCAGGATAGAATACTGGAGTGGGTTGCCATGCCCTCCTCTAGAAAATCTTCCTAACCCAGGAATTGAAACAGGGTCTCCCCCATTGCAGGTGTATTCTTTACCAGCTGAGCTACCAGGGAAGCCCCAATGTCTTTCTCTAAACAACAATAAGCAATCTAGCTTATTTCACTTAGCATAATGCCCTCCAGGGTCATCCATGTTGTTGTAGATGAACAGGATTTCCTTCTTGGTTTTGGCTGAATAATATTTTATCTATGGGCTTCCCTGGTGACTCAGATGGTAAAGAATCTGCCTGCAATGTGGGAGACCTGGGTTCAATCCCTGAGTCAGGAAGGTCCCCTTTGAAATGAATGGCTATCCACTCCAGCATTTTTGCCTGGAGAATTCCATGGACAGAGGAGACTTGCAGGCTCCAATCCATGGGTTGCAAAGAGTTGACTGACTGAGTGACTATCACTTTCACTTTTTATTTATGTATCTACCTATCATCTATTCATCTCACATTTTCTTTACCTGTTCATCAGTTGATAGACTCTTAGGTTATTCCCATACTTTGGCTATTGTGAATTGTAATTATGCAGTTTCAAATAATCTTAAAGTGCAATTAAAAGGGGGAGACTTTATTAATGAAACTAAGGATAAATATGAGAACAGAGAATTTCTGACAAGCCCATATTTTCATGTATGTTTTTAATAAAAGGTGCATAATTTATCCTAATAAATGAACTTTGATTCTTAGGATACTATGATTTGTTTTGTTAGACTGAAATGTATAAATTGCTTACTCTACTTTGGTTATTTCACAGGGGGAGGACTGAGGCTCAGAGGTTCTTAAACTCTGATTAAGTTCTCTTTCTTAGTGACACAATCATGGGTGCAAACAGATTTTTCTAATTCTCAGTTCAGGCCTCTCTGCTACATCAGTGGTTTCTGGACAATGATCTGAAGATTCCAATGGATACTAAAGCATTTTTGGAGTGAGAGAGGACCCTGAGTAAACATCGCTCCTGCTATGCCCCACTTCTCTTCACCCTGGGTCTCACTTTCAACCAAGAAATTTACTCTGCTTTTTGTTTTGTAAATATGGTGACAATGTATGATTTAATCTTTAAAGGGAGTTCTGCTAAGATGTTCCAAAACTAGCATCTTCCCCACGCCATTTCATTGGTTGTAATTCCAAAAGTAAAAATATTGAATCATATAGTGTGTGAGTAAACAAAATGATTCAGATGGAGGCTCAAATACAAACATATTAAAAACTTAAAGACAAGTATTATTCTAAAAAAAAAAGTATATCAGGTAAGAGGAAAGAAGGAGTCCAGATCTACAAGAAATCCTAGAAGTCTAGAACTGAAAATTGATTGGGGTTTCTGAAAATGGCAGTGAAAAATGTCTTTTTAAAAATTATATTTGGAGGATGATGACCGAGGACTACAGCTTTGGTAAATGTTGTTTTATTTTGACTCAATTGTGATAACCGGAGCTAATTCTCTCTGGATCACTACCATATATATAAGTATCTAATTACAGTGTTACATTAAATTTTTTTAAAAAATATTTAGCCAGGATTTATCCTAAATGTAACCAATCATAATCTGAAAGTCATTCAGCCAAATACTTCTGAGAAATAAGATTTACCTGGCAATATCCACGGTTAGAACATTATGAGCTTGGGCCCATTCCCTTGGGTGCTCCGAGCTCTCTCCTTTGCTTTCCTCTGCTTTCCCCAGCCGTTTACCCTGTATGCGTGGCTGAGATTTAAAGACGGCCCCTCAGATATGGGGCGGCTCCACCTTGTTCCTGGTGAGCTGTGGCCTGTTTGATGTTTCTTTGGTTCCTGATGCAGAGAACTCTCCCAGGGCATTCTGTGACCTGCCAGATTCTTGCTTTCTGCTGAATCTGCTTGTGCAGAGGTTGGATCATGTCAAGTCCTTGTGTTACCTGGCTGCCTCCAAACTTCTTGCTCAGCACCTCTTGAACTTGTTTATTTAGAAAATAATTTCAGCTCAAGCAAAAAAAATTTTGTGGTATATGCAAGAGGAATCTTCATGGAGATGGTGGTTGGATTCCTTCCTTGGCAAGGAAATGTACGTGGGTGCTGCTGCTGGGCAGCAGAGCCAGGCCATTCTGTTTTGCTCTTTCTGAGACTGTCATTCTGCCCTTTGTTCTGAACTGGTGCCTAATGTATTCTGAGGTTTTCCTTGCATGAAATGAGGGCTTCAGCATCAGCGATGAACACTGTGCTCTTCCAGCTTTTGTGTGTTTCACTCCCCTGGCTCTGACTCTGCCTGTGATCTTATTCATTTAACTCCCAGTTGTCTCCCCTGAAATGTTTAATTCATGCAACTCATGACCCTAACCCATATCTGCAGCCTCATCACCCAATGCGCTGGCCACACTGAATTAAAAGCTGATCACTAAGCCTACTAGGTCTTGACATAACTGCAGCCTCGAGTACTCACTCCCTTCCTCAAATACCCTGCACCCAGCCCCACTGGACAGACTCCTATATGACTGCCAAGAGCCTGTTCAAATGTTTCTCCCTTTGGGAAGCTTTGCTGAATCCCTTGGGCAGTACCCATTCACCTTTCAAAAAATTATTTTATTGAAGTATAATTGCTTTACAATATTGGGTTACTTTTTGCTATATAGCAAATTGATTCAGTTTTATGTATATATCCTTTTTTGTGTTCTTTTCCATTGTGGTTTATCACAGATATTGAATATATTTCTCTCTGCTATACAGTAGGATGTTACTGTTTGTTCATTCCATATAGTAATTTGCATCTGTTGATCCTAAACTCCCAACCCATTGTTCCCCCATCATCCTCTCCCCTTGGCAACCACACATCTGTTCTCTATGTCTGTGAGTCTGTTTCTGTTGCATAGGTAAGTTCATTTGTGTCTTACTGTAGATTCTATATATAAACAATATCATGTGGTACTTGTCTTTCTCTTTCTGACTTTATATAGTATGATAATTTCTAATTCCATCCATATTGCTGCAAGTGACATTGTTTAATTCTTTTTAATGGCTAAGTATTATTTTACTGTATATTTGTATTACATTGAGGCTGTTTCCATGTCTTAGCTATTGTGAATAATGCTGCTGTGAGCGTAGGGGGGCATATATCCTTTTGAATTATAGTTTTGTCTTGATATATGCCCAGGAGTGGGATTGCTGGATCATGTGGCAACTATTCTACGTTTTATATGGATCTTCCATACTGTTTTCCATAACAACTGCACCGATTTACATTTCCACCAACAGTATAGGAGAGTTCCCTTTTTTCCATGCCTTTCCTAGCCTTTGTTTCTTGTGGATGTTTTTAGTGATGGCCATTCTGTCCAGTGTGAGGTGAAACCTCACTGTAGTTTTGATTTGCATTTCTCTAATAATTAGTGATGTTGAGTATCTTTCCATATGCCTGTTGGCCATTTCTATGTTTTCTTTGAAGGAATGTCTGTTTAGCTCTTCTGCCTATTTTCCAGTTGGAGTTTTGTTGTTGTTGTTGTTGAGTTGCAAGAGCTATTTGTATATTTTGGAAATGAAGCCTGAGTCAGTTGCATCATTTACAAATATATTTTTCCAGTCCATACATTGTCTTTCATTTTGTTTATGGTTTCCTTTGCTGTAAAATCATTCACATTTTGATTGATTATAAAGTGGGATACATTTTTTTGTTTGTTCATTCATTGCTTCAACAAGTTTTATTAATCATCTAATATGTGCCAATCACACTAAGGCCCTGGTGCAGAGTGGTAAATAAAGCAAATATGGCCTTCAATAGCTATGATTATCCCAGGGACAAAAGATTTTCTTCTGGAGCAGTACATTCCATACGGGAACATGTATCAGAAGAGTAATGTAGTTTGAAGCTTTATGAAGGCCTCCTTTAAGGCCAAATATTTAAGTTGAGAGCCTAAACCCTTGCAGGATTTATGTATGCCCGTTTATCTCCATTCATAGTACCTAGTCATCATTTGGCAAAAACGTGTGGAACAAATGAATGACTAAATGTATTGTACACTAACAGTGGCAATTTGAGGACCTCATTAGAATTTAAAATCTGCCAACTCATTTTAATAGCTTGGAGGTTTTATAATACTGAAATAAAATGTGTATGTGTTTGTGTGTATACTTACATATTCAGAAAGAGCTTAATAAACACACATATATACCTGCTACATGATCTTCACAATATTTTTGAACCTCCCCCCAAAAAAAGCGGTTTGTCCAAAACTAGGCTAGTTGAAAGAATCTACAGCCCATGGAACATGTTTGGATTTGTAGAGGACATTCTTCTTAACCCAGATCCTTATTTCATGACTGAAGAAATGTCCCCCAGGTTCTGTGAGATCTGCTGATGACCCTTAGGTATCAGCCCTCTCTGTTAAGTGTCCTTGGCTGAAGAGAGGTGTCTGAATCAAGCTTACTCCCCTTGGGAAACCAGGGTTTAGAAACCAACTCCTTGCCCTAACTTAGGAGCATAAGGAGGGGCCATCTGAGAGCCAGAGCACCTCACACAGTTGGCTTTTATGCTTAACACAATTGGTTGGCTGCCTAGACCCTTGCTTTGCCCAACCCTGTTTCCTTTTCTTCCACCATAGATGACACTCAAAAGGCATTCCCCAATCAACCTCTTGCATACTTGTCAACTTGTCAGAGACGCTGACTGGAAACAGGATTCAGAGGGGCTCAATAAGAAGCATCTCTCTCCCCTGCATGATTCTGAGCAAACCCCCAAAAGAGAACAAAACCATAAGACTGGAAACCAAAATATCCATTATCACTGATAAAGCTGATATTGGAAAATGTGGCAAATAAACATGTACTGTGCTGCTTCATCCTGAATAATAGATTTAGACCCATTTACCTCCCTAAAATCACTAGGATGGAGAAAACGGATCCCACAGAGACAAAGCTTATAAATATATGGGGTGGGTGGGCAAAGAGAGGAGGAGGAGGGGGCAGGGCTACAGACGCCCAGGTCCTGCATTTCTCTTGCCCCTTAAGAGACCTTGCAAGGCTCCTTACCAAGAGGACTGAGGCTACCAAGAGAAAGAGGCCCGAACAGCTACCCCAGGAGCGCGTTCTGCACTGATGAGAATACCGAGTAGGCAGAAGTTCCCCACTTCTCTCCTCCCACCGCACAAACATAGAGCGCAACTTCTGGTTTCAGGAGCAGGAGAGGTCAGAGGTTCTGGCTTGCACGGGAGGCCCTCACTACAGGGTAGCTGATGTCCTTTTGACTCCTGCCTCTGTTGTAGATGTATTCAAAAGAAATGCTGGAATTGCCTTCTGTGCTCTTAGGAATGGAAACAGAAACAAAGAGAATTTTCAGTGCCTAAGTCCAAAGCTCCAGGGTGAATTCCTTTGCTTCTTAGTAGAACTGCTCCTGTGTTCATTTTGATAGGAACTGTTTTCACTGGAGTCGAACTGACACCCATGTAGTCACAAAAGTCACAATAAATGCTTATTTTATATATGTATATATATCAATCTACGGTGGAAATATATATGGGGAGAAGAAGAAAAACTGGCTTCTGTTTTTTCTCCTAGATGTAGATTTATTATGAAAACAATAAAAGTAAAGGACATTTTTAGAGAAAACAACTGTGTTTCACCAAAATTTTATCATGGCAGCATTTTCACTCTGCATTTTTGCTTGGTTTTGTCCATAAATATTAGTATTTTTGCATGCACTCAATTTGGATCATTTTCTGTTTTGCTGCTTGGTCTTTGTAATGATCACTTTTAATGCTACATTAATATTCTAGTGTGTTAATTTACTAAAATTTATTTAACTATTCCTTTTCCTACTGGATATTTGGAATGTTTATAAATTTTGCAATGACAGATACACCTGCTTTGAAAATTCAGTTCAGTTCAGTTCAGTTCAGTCAGTCATGTCCGACTCTTTCCAACCCCATGAACTGTAGCATGCCAGGCTTCCCTGTCCATTACTAACTCCAAGAACTTGCTCAAACTCATGTCCATCAAGTTGGTGATGCCATCCAACCATCTCATCCTCTTTTGTCCCCTTCTCCTCTTGCCTTCAATCTTTCCCAGCATCAGGGTCTTTTCCAAGGAGTCAGTTCTTCATATCAGGTGGTCAAGGTATTGGAGCTTCACTTCAGCATCAATCCTTCCAATGAATATTCAGGACTGATTTCCTTTAGGATGGACTGATTGGATCTCCTTGCAGTCCAAGGGACTCTCAAGAGGCTTCTCCAACACCACAATTCAAAAGCATCAGTTCTTTAGCGCTAAGCTTTCTTTATGGTCCAACTCTCCCATCCATGCATGACTACTGGAAAAACCATAGCTTTGACTATATGGGCCTCCGTCGGTAAAGTAATGTCTCTGCTTCTTAATCTGCTGTCTAGGTTTGTCATAGTTTTTCTTCCAAGTAGCAATAGTCTCTTAATTTCATGGCTGCAGTCACCACCTACAGCTTTGAAAAAAGCAGACATTAATATAATGAATGCTATAAGTAATTAAAACATGACTCACTCCTATTGTTCTTTATAGGTGTGAAAGTCTGAAATACATCTAAACTCTTAGAGTTGAGTTTTGAGCTGTGTTTGAAAGATGGGAGAGTCCCAGTAGCACTTGCTTATTACCACATTTAGATTTCTCAATCCTATGCTTGTGGGTAAGAATGTGAACTCTTTCATGGCAGTAACTACACAGTATAACTTTATATCTGGAAGATTTGATGGAGGATCAACTGTGCAGTAGGCATTCAAGAAATGTTGGTACAGTAGCATCATTTAATTAAAAAAATGAGTGTTAGGAGTGCGGAGTGATGATAGACAAATCTAGACGGTCTGGAGGCACATTTTCTTCCTCCTTTAAGGTAACGTAGCAGAGTGCTGGCTCAGCTTGTTCAAAGAAAAGACAAAAGGCGTTTGATTGATGTCAGTAGTCCTGCAAGGCAAAGCTGTTTCCAGGGACCTCCCAGAATGGAGACCTTGACCTTTGGTCCATGTGCTCTTTCACTGTGTTTCTGAGCCTGGAGTTATCTTTCTTAGAGTCTCACTTAGGAAGCTAGGTGTTCTCTAGCTCCTCATAAGTCATATATAATTATTAAAATTAGAAGAGCTTAAGTTATGTTAATAGTAGCAAGACTTGGCTGTGGTTTTTGTGCAAGGAGAGACAAATAGATCAATTGAACTGAGTAAAGAATTCCACGTATAACCACACTTATGTGTGTGTGTGTGTGTTAGTGGCTCAGTCGTGCCCGACTCTTTGCGACCCCATGGACTGTAGCCCACCAGGCTCCTCTGTCCATGAGATTTTCCAGGCAAGGATACTGGATTGGGTTGCCATTTCCTTCTCCAAACCACACTTATAGGGCCACCTAATCCACAACAAGGGCACTACTGCAATTCAGAAGTGGAAAGATTGTCTTTTCAATAAAGGGTGCAATGAGATATCTATATGAAAAACAATAATTTTTGAGATGGATAGACTTAAATATGAAAGGAAGACAGTAAAGTTCCTAGAAGAAAACACAGGATGGTCTCACAATCTTGGGATAGGCAGTGATATCTTAAAGAGGACACGAAAAGCAGTAACCATATAAATGAAAGGTTGATAAATTGGACTTCAATAAAGTTTAAAACTTCATTTAATCAAAAACATCATTGACAGTGAAAATGCAAGTCACAGAGAAGAGATCAACAATACATGTACTCCACTCGAGCTTATATTCATGATATAAATTCCTACATATTCAATTAAAATCAAGGTACAAACAACCCAATGAAGATCTGGGCAAAAGACTCCAATAGGCACATCACAAATTAAAATATCAAACAGGGTTATAAAAAATCAGACAATATCATCTGGAAAATACAAACCAATGCCATGAGATGCCACTACCTATTACCAGTGTTAGAGCTAAACAGGCTGATGATATCAAGTATTGACAAAGATACGGTGTAGCTGGAACATTCATATTTTTAACAGGGATGTAAGTTGGTACAACCAATCAGGAAAATTTTTGGCAATCTATATTGAGGCTAAGTATATGACTCAACAATTCTATTCCGAGTTAAATGCTGAAAGACTACATTGTAATATAGTGCATATTCTATAAGTACTATCCTACCCTTTTCATTGCAGCTCTGTAAATCATCATCATCAAAACAGAAAACAATCCCAAAGCCTATCAGCAATTAAATGGATAAATAAATTGTATCATATTCATATAAAAGAGAATACTGCATAATAACGAAAAAATATACTCTATTGGTACCTGCAACAGAAGGATAAGTAACACAGATAAGATGTTGAGTGAAAGAAGCCAGATACAAAAGAATGCATATTGTGTACCATTTATATGAAGTTCAGAACAGGCAAACAGCTTCTGTTGACAGAAATCAGAATCGTGATATACCTTTAGGGGCAGAAAGGGAAGGGCACGAGGGAGGCTTTGGTGATGCTGGAAATATTCTATATTCTCATCTTGGTGGTGATTACATGATGTATAAGTAAACATGGATTGACCAATTATTTAATATTTTTGGTCTTTATTGTAAATACATTATACCTCAACAACAGTAACAAAAACTATAGTTTTTCTTAATCTCATATTACAAATTTTCACTCATATGCAATATCAAAGACCAAAATTTCCTGCCTTCTCCTAATTCCCATTTAGAGACACCTCACCCATACATAGCGGCTATATGCTCAGGGGCAGTAACATGCAATTAAGGAAAACCAATGTGGGGCTTAGTCAAAAACCTGATTGTAGCTGTAGTGAAATAATACTCCAGACCAGATTATTCATGTTGTCCTGATTCCTAGTCAGTCTGAGGGTAGGGTGTTACAGTGAACATAATTTTACTTAGTGTCTGACTCTTCCTCACCCATCCTCAGCCTCTTTTCACTCCATCATTAGAACGGGGGGTCTCCTCACCTCCACCAGCTTGCTGCTACATCTAACTCCAGCCCCATGTCCATGAACTCAATCTATAGCTCTACTGATGAATTATTCAGTAGCTTTTGCACAGTCTTTCTTCTAGCCTCCATTTATGGTGATAACATTGTATTCTCTTCTTTTAACATTGTTTAACCATCTGTTAACCCAGCCTTCTGCCCAAGGGGATTAGTTGGGAGAAATGATTTGAAGGCTTTGCTTAAGTGCTTTACTGTTGGGGATAGTCCATTAATTGTTGATTTTGTTTATATTCAGCATTCTGCTTCTATCTGTGGTTTTAATGATGTGAGGGTGTCCCAGGGCTTCTGCTGGACCCAGCTGTATAAATCAAATAAATAAATAAATAAACAAATAAATAAATGAAGTAAATCTCCCCTGAAATAAATAGATAACACAGCTTTCTCAACCTTCTTTTTCCAACAGTGCTTGTAAATGTGCCCTGAGGCTTATGTGTGAGGGATGTATCTGAAGTTTAAATAAATAAATAATAAGCTTCCCTGGCGGGCTACAGTCCATGGGGTTGGACATGATTGAGTGACTGAGCACGATCATGAGCTAAAGATGCAATCACATAACTGTCTTCACCTTTCATTGTAGCATAGATGCTATGGGAAGATTTGGAAAATTGTTATTCACCTCATTAGACTCATCCCTTCATTTCAGATTGATTTGGGGTTGCTATTGCTTCTGTCAGTTTCTTTAAAAGGTAAAACAGAAGCGAAATAAAATAAACAAGCAAAACGTAAAAGGAAATCAAATCTCAGTGGAGTAGTACCACCCACAGGGCACTGGAGAATTCTTAAGAACTGACTTTCTTCTCTAACAAGGGAACGGTTGACATCTGCTATGGTTCAAATGCGGGCTATTGAATGGGTACAGAGCCTGTCCTGGCCGAGAGCAGAGTGAGAGTAAATAGGATGGTTCTCACATTGGAACAGAGGCTTTACGTGGGCTTTTGAGCTTCTGCCCTTGTGTGTGAACAACACACCCAGCTAGCAGCTGCTCCACGAACTCAAGTCCCAGAATGAGAAGCAAAATGAGGCCAGCTGGACCCTGACCTGGCCACAGCTGGCCCTGAGACCCGCAAGTGAGAAATAAATGTCTGTTGTTGTAAGACACTGAGATTTGGGGTTGAATTCTCCTGTGGCAACAGCCACCTACCAAAGGGCCCACAGCTTCTGCAAATTTTCAGAGATGGAATCATAAAATCTCGGAACTGGAATGGTCTTGCTGATCGATGGCTTGAATTTCTTGTATCTCCACCATCCCACCTGGAGATGGTCATACTCTGTCTCTAGGATTGGGAGATGAGCTAAATTTTGAAAAGGGTTCTAACTATAAGAATTGCTTTCCTTAAGACAAATTCTGTATGTTGAGGAGGCAATTTAGCATTGTGTGAAGAATTTGGGCTTTGAATCAGATGTCAGTTTGAATAGTGATTCTGCCAGTTACTAGCTGTGTGGCCTTGGGCTTTGAACCCCAATTTCCTTAAATAATTGGATAGAAATACTACTACACACTCTTCATAGGATTAAATGAGGTGGTATGCATGCCTGGCACATAGTAAGGGCTCCTTAAATGGTTATTATTCTTCTTTCCTCAAACCACATAGCCTAATCCATCTTCCCTAGAGTGAACTTTCAAATATTTGGACACATTTTTCGGCCACTTTTCTTGTACAGTTGGTCCTTTGAGCCTTAGTTTAGTTAATTTCATCCAGATCAAATCTGTTCGGGCTGGATGTGGCTTACTGGCCCAGTGGCTAGAAAATCTAGCAATGGCTAGATTCTCAGCTCCTAATTCTGCCACCTGCTATATCCACTATGACTCTCAGCTTTGTTTCAACCACAGATTTGATCAGTATGCTGTCCATTTCCTCATCCTAATTGTTAATAAATATACTGCAGGTGTTTCATTAGCCAGGCTCTTGGAGTCCTTCAGAGTTGTAAGCTCACATGTATTCACATGACACTCAGATGTTTAAAGAGAATGTAAGTTCTTTATTTCCAATAACTGATCTAATCTTCCTCGTGAGCCTCCCACCTCAGTGTGTTGCAGGTAAAAATAGCTTTATTTTAAACTTTTGAGTACATAATATCTCTTTTGTGTGTGTGAGTTTCATTGGTTTTGTTTTGAGCTCAGACTAGAGGGGGTGAGTGCTTAGCCTTTCAGATTTGCTTTCCTCCCCAACTCTTCTTCAAGATGGCACCTGGGTAGGTTCTGTGACCTGGTGGGTTTGGGGTTGAAGGGCCCCGATCCTGCTGACCTCAAGCTGGTCCTTGGACTGGTCTCCAATGTGGTGGTGGTTGGAGGTGCCCAGTTCAGTAAGTATGCCTGGGGGCAATCTGTGGAGGTGTGGTAGTTCTGGTCCACCCTCTGTTTTGTCCACACTGAAGTTTATGGATGATGGACCTGAACGTTGGTTCTTCTTCTTCTGCATAGTTAAGACCCCAGCATGGACCCACCTTACTCCACCCTGGCTCCGTGGATCTCCAAAGGTCTTGCTCTGCCTCCCTGACTTTGGAGACCCTCCCTGACTTTTAGGGCCCCAGGGTCGCTAGGCACCTGTTGTTCAATCCCCACCCAGATATTCAGCCAAGTTCTTGGTTTCCTCTAAGGGGAACTGAAGGAACTTCTGATTAAGAGCCTGGACTTGAGCCGAACTGCCCAGGTTTGATTTCCAACTCTGCCACTTATCAGCTGAGTAAGTTCAGAAAGTTGCTTAGCATAATAGGTACCCAATTGGCTTATTTAAAATGTGATTAGGGATAATGCTTACCTTCTAGGCAGGGTCCTTGTGAGGGTTACATGAGTTAGTACGTGTAAATCGCTTGGAGTTGTGCTTGGTAAGCAAAGACATGACTCAAATGGTATCTGCCTATAATGTGAGAGGCCCTGGTTCAATCCCTGGCTCGGGAAGACCCCGTGGAGAAGATCATAGCTACCCACTCCAGTATTCTTTCCTGGAGAATTCCATGGACAGAAGAGCCTGGTGAGCTACAGTCCATGGGGTCGCAAGGAATCGGACATGACTCAACAACTTCACTTTCACTTTCACAGACACAGAGAACATGCTTGGTTAGTGTTAGCCGGTAGAAAACTAGAAAATCACATGTGGCAAGTTATTCAACCTCTCTATGCCTAAGTAGTCCCATATGTAAAACAAAGAACATGATAATAACCCCCTCACAGATTTCTTCTGGAAATTAAATGGCTGAATATGTAAAGGAATTAGAACATAGCTTGGTACAAAATAAGCCCTTATCATTATCGTTATTGTATTGCTGTTCCCAGGTCAGCCGTGGGAAGCCAGGACTGCCAAATCAGATTCCCTCTCAGCCAAGGCTGCAGCTGTCCAGGTGGCTGGTTGGGATATCCCTTAAGAATGGAATAAAAGCCCATTATCTACCAGAATCCACCTTTCCCTTCAACCTGCTCTCATGTCGCTCACCTCCCACACTTCACCTGCGGGCACACCTTTCCATGGCTAGCTTCCTCTCTCTGCCTTCTGTTTCCCTTCGATGCCAACCAGAGGCACACGAGTGCCTCTTCACTTTCTTTCTGGATGGCACCTCCCTTATGTAAAACTCCATTATCAAATCACTCATGTCTTATTCTATTTGTTAGTTAATGGAGGTTTCATAAAATTAGGATTCCTTTTTCTGACCATAGAAATGTGATGCTCAAGTCTATTTCCAGCCTGTTGACTCAAGTAGAAATCAGCATTGAAATGATGACCCTCAAATGGATAAATACCACTAATTCAATGAGTGGAATTCACAAGACAAGGAGGTGTATGGGAGATAGAAATATATATGAAAATATTTTTTAAAATATCCTGGTGAGACAGACAATGATGTCATTTAAGGATCCCTTTGCCCCCTTCTTTCTAGCTGCTGCAGGGTCACCACTTGGGAAATGTGCTCTAGAGCAGCTGACCAGGGAGAGGAATAAATTTTGCAATCACAGAGCATCTGGGATTCAGGATTTATTTCCTGCTTCTGCAATAAAGAAATGGAAAATAGGGGTTTCCCTGGTGGCTCAGTGATGAAGAGTCTGCCTGTCAGTGCAGGAGACATGGTTTTGGACCCTAGTTTTGGAAGACCTCACTGTGGGGAAACTAGCCCTGTGTATACCACAGCTACTGAGCCTGTGCTCTAGAGCCCGGGACCCATAACTGCTGAGCCCACATGCCACAACTACTGAAGTCTGTGTGCCCTAGAGCCAATGCTCCACAACAAGAGAAGCCACTGCAGTGAGAAGCCTGTGTACCACAATGAAGAGTAGCCCTCACTCACCACAACTAGAGAAAAGCCCATACAGCAGTGAAGACCCAGCACAACCAAAAATAAATTATATATATATATACATACATACATATATATGTATATGTGTGTATGTATATATATATAATGGTATTGAAAAAGAAGTGGAAAATAATTTTGAGCACCAATTCAGTGTCAGGCACTATACCTGGGGATTTACATATATACTGTCTGTCAAGATGATTCATTCGGCCTCCTATGTGGCCAACATGGTCTATAAGTTTCTAGAAGTGCAGTGGTGAAAAAGACATATTCTCACAGAACTAACAATAGCTCTATGTGGGGGGATTATGATTACTTTATTTATAGAATGCGGGAATGAAAGTGTCAGAAAAGGTAAGTAACTTAGTTGATGTAGGGGAGTCGGTCTAGCTCTGAAGCCCATGCTCGTTGCATGGTGTAGCAGTGAGCTTAATGCTTGCAGCAGGTTGACAAAGACTCCAGAGATTTGTGTTCTGGAATGTAAGGACTGACCCTCTGAAGTTTAATGCAATATTATGCTTATGTTGATATGTGTATTTTCCTTTTTCTCAGGAGAGAGAATCTATAACTTTCATGAGATTCTCAGGAAGCCCTGCCAATGGCAGAGATGGTTTCCCTTGAGAGTTTGTGTGCATGCGTGCGTGCTAAGTCACTTCAGTCATGTCTGACTCTTTGCTACCCTATAGACTGTAGCCCACCATGATCCTCTGTCCATGGGATTGTCCAGGCAAGAATACTGGAGTGGGTTGCCATTTTCTTCCTCAAGGGGATCTTCCTGACCCAGCGATAGAACCCACGTCTTTTATATCTCCTGCATTGGCAGGCAGGTTCTTTACCACTAGCTCCACCTAGGAAGTCCTGAGTATTTACAGATAACTTCATTTGGCATTAATGGTGGCTCAGTTCAGTTCAGTTAAATCGCTCAGTCGTGTCCAGCTCTTTGTGACCCCATGGACTGCAGCACGCCAGGCCTCCCTGTCCATCACCAACTCCTGGAGTTTACCCAAACTCATCTCCATTGAGTCAGTGATACCATCCAACTATCTCATTCTCTGTCATCCCTTTCTTCTCTTGCCTTCAATCTTTCCCAGCATCAGGGTCTCTTCCAATGAGTCAGCTCTTCACATCAGATGGCCAAAGTATTAGAGTTTCAGCTTCAACATCAGTCCTTCCATGAACACCCAGGACTGATCTCCTTTAGGATGGACTGGTTGGATCTCCTTGCAGCCCAAGGGACTATCAAGAGTCTTCTCCAACACCACAGTTCAAAAGCATCAATTCTTTGGCACTCAGCTTTCTTCACAGTCCAACTCTCACATCCATACATGCCCACTGGAAAAACTATAGCCTTAACTAGACGGACCTTTGTTGGCAAAGTAATGTCTCTGCTTTTTAATATGCTGTCTAAGTTGGTCATAACTTTTCTTCCAAGAAGCAAGTGTTTTTTAATTTCATGGCTACAGTCACCATCTGCAGTGATTTTGGAGCCCAAGAAAATAAAGTCTGTCTATGTTTCCACTATTTCCCCATCTATTTGCCATGAAGTGATGGGACCAGATGCCATGATCTTAGTTTTCTGAATGTTGAGCTTTGAGCCAACTTTTTCACTCTCCTCTTTTTACTTTCATCAAGAGGCTCTTAAGTTATTCTTCACTTTCTGCCATAAGGGTGGTGTCATCTGCATATCTGAGGTTATTGATATTTATCCCAGCAATATTGATTTCAGCTTGTGCTTCATCCAGCTCAGCATTTCTCTGCATGATGTACTCTGCATATAAGTTAAATAAACAGGGTGACAATATGCAGCCTTGACATACTCCTTTTTCTATTTGGAACCAATCTGTTGTTCCATGTCCAGTTCTAACTGTTGCTTCCTGACCAGCATACAGGTTTCTCAAGAGGCAGGTCAGGTGGTCTGGTATTCCCATCTCTTGAAGAATTTTCCACAGTTTGTGATGATCCACACAGTCAAAGGCTTTGGCATAGTCAATAAAGCAGAAATAGATGTTTTTCTGGAACTCTCTTGCTTTTTCGATGATCCAGTGGATGTTGGCAATTTGATCTCTGGTTCCTCTGCCTTTTCTAAAACCAGCTTGAACATCTGGAAGTTCACGGTTCACGCCTGGCTTGTTGAAGCCTTGCTTGGAGAATTTTGAGTATTACTTTACTAGCATGTGAGACTCAGATGGTAAATAATCCACTTGCAACGCCAGAGACCTGGTTTTGATCCCTGTTTTGGCAAGATCCCCTGGAGGAGGTCATGGCAACTCACTCTAGTATTCTTGCCCGGAGAATCCCCACGGATGAAGGAGCCTGGCGGGCCACAGTCCATGGGGTTCCAAAGAGTTGGACACAATTGAGTGACTAAGCACAGCACAGCATTACTCTAAACTGTATTTTCTCAGGTCCACCAGAGGGCAAGTTCTAAGCAGGGGAGAATGCTAGGTGGTCATGAAAATACACAGAAGGTAGAGAGAAAGTGGCTTTAGAAATTAATGCTCACATACAGTACTGAGCCTTTTATATAGTCAAACTCTGACCACCAGAAGGGTGGGACTGCCCCTGTCTTCCAGATGCCACCTGCTTCAATGCTCAGTATAGCCTGATCTCCTTGCATAAGAAAGTGTGGATACCTGTGTTGATCTGCAGCAACAGTGAATGGTGAAAAGAACAACAGTGTGATTCATTTCTCGTCTTATTCAAGCTGAATCTGGCCTCCATCCTAGCAACTGTATGATGTGCATGGATGAGACCCACTGGAAAAAGAAAGACACTATGTCTGGGCCAAAGACCAGGCACAATTGGCTACTGGTTCCTCCTGTTGCTAAGAGCTGCCTACTCAGCATCTGAAAGTGATTGACCACACTCTCCTAAATATTATTCTATCTGTGACTGGGCCTCAGAGGCTAATCAGGGAAGTGGAGGAGCGAGCAATAATTTCTATTTTGAGGTGGAGAGGCCATGTCTTGAAACTTACAGATGGAAAGAGAAAAACAGAACTGATTACATATCCTGAGGTCTCCTGGATGATACCTTGTAGTGACTATTATTATTATTCTTTATGTCTTGTTGTTCCCTCCTTCTCAGCATAGGGTTAAATGTCTGTGGATAATTCTCATACATCCCCATCTGACATATGACTTTGTCAATCATATTCTTGAATCCAAAATATTGTCTCACTTGAGGTGCTAAATGTAATAGTCTGGAGAGGTAACTTTGAAAAATGTTATTATTGTGGTGTTCTTTAAGCCCTTCTAAATATAGAGAACCACCACAACAAAACCATCTCTTTTATTCTTGGAAATAGGATTTAACCAAGCTAATGTTTATCACAGCATAAGATCTGGAAACAATTAGAGATGTGACATATATTTGCATTTTTGATGACATTTGCAATGTAAATGATAGAATAATGGAAGGTTTTGGGAGAGACATTCATTCCCCTCTGTGCCCCGTGTACCTCTTCCCACAGAGGACACGGATTTAAGGAAAGCAGCTCCCCAAACAGAATAGATAATCGAGGTGAGAATGTTATTTTAATTTCAGGTTGGTGCATTTCTCTTTTATTGGATGAGGTAGGAAAGCATAGAATAAATGTCACCCAAATGACAGGTGTTAAATGTTTTTGCTGAGTGTGTTTGTCTGAGCACTTGTCAGCAGTGGAGAGGTGTCTTTGGAGGTGTGATCATGTCTCGGGTATCTGTGGCTGTCTTCTGTGTGTCTTTGCAGGCAAGTCTGTGGTGTCCAGCTGGTAGGGGGATAGCTCTTGGCGGGTGTCTAGGAGAATTTTTTTGCTAGGATTTTCTGTCCATCTCTGGTGGTGGTAGTTTATGTCTGTGTGTTCATTTTCTGTGAGAGCATGAGTGGATGTTTATAAGGAATGAAAACATAAAATCATAACCTCTTATAATTAGAGACAGCTTTGCAGGTCATTGACTAGCACTTCCAAAATAGAAATCTCTTGTCTGTTGGGAAAGAGAGAGACTAAAGTGGAATAAATATCCCCAAGGTGAGGCCTGGCCAGTGAGTGGATATTCGATAAGCACCCACTGAACACTTGACCAGGGGAGGCAGCGGTGAGTGAAGCAGTCTTGGTCCTCTGGAAGGTTTCTAGTACGGGGAAGGAGACGGCCATTCAACAACAAAGTCAGTTATTTGATTATGTGTGTAAAGTGCCGCACAGGAAACAGGCAGTATTCTAAGGCAGCATGTAAGAGGAGATCCAATTTGAGCAGTGGGATTAGGGAGGGCTTGCAAGAGACAATGACAACTTGAGAAATTTCTAGTTGCCCAACATGATGGTAGTATTCTGTGCCCCCTCACAGCCCACAGGAGAGTAGTGGTCGGTACCACTTGCCGCCACCTCACATGATATTGGGGATTAATGCCCCCCTCAACACCTCCTTCTGCATGTCAGATACCTCCCTCCCTACTCACTCTCAAATTTGGCCTATTTCAGTCATCTAAAAGAAGAACTCATGTGCCTTACATGCATGCCAAGTCGCTTCAGTATGCATGAAGTGACTCTTTGCAAGGCTATGGACTGTAGTCCACCAGGCTTCTCTGTCCACGGGGATTCTCCAGGCAAGAATACTGGAGTGGGTTGCCCTTTTCTTCTCCAGGGGATCTTCCAGACCCAGGGATTGAACCACATCTCTTATGTCTCCTGAATTGGCAGGCAAGTTCTTTACCACTAGCGCCACCTGGGAAGGCCAAAGGCAGACCAAATGACAGAGCAAACAAGCGAACATTTGTCAGTGTGGAAGCTGATTTCCTGTTTATGCATCAGTCAAAACGAAGTGAGATAGGGGTTCCTGGTGTTGTGCCTTCGTTAACTGACCTCCTCTCAGCAGTGACTTGACCCAGGTTCCCTCCAACTGAGACTTCATACCCTTCAGAGGTCTCCACTTTCCTTCAAGGCAGAAGACAGAGAAAGAGAATGAAGCATGATCTTCAGTAGGCTTTAGTCTTGGCTTTGGAGGGGAGCGCACCTCTGTTGCTCATATCCCTTTGGCTGGAATTCAGTTACATGCCCCATCTAACTTCAGGGAAGAGTGAAAATACAGTCCACCCCTCTGCCAAGAAGCAGTTTAGATGACTGCTTGGCAGTCTTCGCTCTATGGCTGGAGAATCAGGTACCCACTTTTTAGCAGAGAAAGTGAATGAATGACACAGGAAATCACAGATAGATGATTTTGATCCATTGAACTCTGAACTAATTGCTATACCATTATAGATGCTATCTTAACTTCCAGGGGACTTTTCTTCTGTCCTGCATTTGGTAGACATTAAAATCTTTAGAGGGGAAAAAGAAAATCATTTGTATGTCAGAACTGTGATACATCTGTGAATCTACTTTGGGAAAAATCCACTATGAATTAAGGTCCTATAGTAGTACAGTATGTATAGTATTTCTATAAGATGGTACTATTATAACATTTATTAGTACAGTATTTATAGTGTTCTAAATATGTATAGAAAATTAGTATTTTCACTAGTTATGTTATTAGTTCTATTACCAATCCACATCCCACCCACTTCTCTATCAGAATTATTGGCATACACACTGACCTTTTCTCTATGCTTCTGTTTAAAAGCATTTCAAAGTAATATTGAAATGATGGATAACTATGAAGCGCAGAAGAAAGATACTTTATTCTAATAAGCAACAGAGTTTCCGTTCACTCAGCTATTAGGTAGCACAGTATTTGTAGTTTATTGCTTAAAATGATAATACCACCATTAAGAGAGAACACAAGTTTCTACCAGTTTTACCTGGAAAACAGGCTTCATTCTTCAAGAATCAGCTTACTGTTTCCTTCCCTGACCTACTTGGGTCAAGTTGATCATTCCCTTCTTTGTGAGCATGTTTTTAATGGAACACATCAAATTGCCATAATGTTTTGTGTGTGCCTGTTTTCACGATAAGCATGTGAGGTGTCCGTGACCACAGAGGTGTTCTTATTCATCACTTAATATTTTGAATTCCTCTTTTAAGGAATTATTCCCCTTTCACGTGTCTGGTGTAGTAGGAACTCAGAAAATATTTGATGAATGAATATATGGCCTGATGGATGAAACAGAACACTTTACATGTCACTTTAATTGAAAGAATAAGCATGCCCCAAATGTTCAGTTCTGTATCCATCCTTTCCCTACTCCCTCCTTGTTCTGGGTACAGGCCTGGAATGTGAGGATCCACGGTTTCCTCAGCCAGCTGGCAGGCCTGCATCCCTGGCCCACCTCACCTGTGCAAACAAATATACTTACAGAGGCTCTGCTTGCGTTTACACTGCCCCATCTGGCAAACGTGTTCTGAGGGGCTCGGCTTCACAAGGTAGGATGCAACAGCAAAGAAAATTGCAGAAAGCGTGGCCTCTCTTCTGGAGCCTTTTATTTCAATGTGGCATGTGAAGTCTTGCCAGATTTGGATGACTTCTGCCCTAAAATGAGTAACCCCAGCATGGGATGGCTAAGGTTTAGCGTAAAACTTGGCATAAAGCAGGCATTTGATCAATGCAGGCCATTCTTCTTCTGATGCTGTCACCACTGCTTGTTTTATTATTTTACCACAGGCTTTCTGCCAGCATCCCTATCTAGCCAGCTCACCCTGATTCAGAGAATGGGGAGAATGAAGTCCATTTCTTCCTTTGTGTTAAACTTTGTGAGTGTTGGTTACTGACCACAGTAACTACTATTGTGGTCATCTACTGCAGTGAAATACTCTCAACAACAGGCTGAAAATCTCAATGGTCTACTAATCATCGGTTGGGTCTCCCAATTTAACATTCTGAAACAAGAAGCTGGCCTTTCAGAGTTCCACAAAATGGTTGTCTCTGGATAGTCTGCGATTGTGTTGAAATATAGAAATTCTAGCTAGAACCAAAGTTAATAAAATTGTGTGACACATGCAGCCCTATGACAAATGGCGACCGATAGTCCAATACTGTTTTATTCTCTCTAATATACTGTTTCTCTGCAAAGGCCAAGAAATTAAAGAACAGTTTTATTCTCCCCTTCCAGCCTGTGCAGGGTAATTATGTATTATTAATAATGCAGCAGCACAAATGATATTAAATGAACTACATTTGTTAATGCAGATCTTATCTAACTGCTTTTTCCATCAGTGGACTGTTTCTCATCAGGGGGTACTAATTAGCTGTAATATGTAGAAAGATGGGACAGAAATCCAATCAGATAAATGGGATCTATTTGGAGAGATCCAGGAAGGAGGAAGAAAGGCATTCATGATTCTGTGAGAATTATTACAAGTAGAAAAGATGAAAATTTCTGCTGTTTCAACTTCATTTACATTTTGTGGCCACAGAAGTTAGAATGCAGTACTGCTGAGTTGCCCAGGCTGCAAAGACCTGCACATAATTTTATTTATCGTGACTGTAACAGTGTTGTCTTTTGCAGTAATAAAAGTGCATATGGCTCTATAAAAATCCCAAATGGTTTACATGGCCCTTGCAAACATTAAACCTAATGTATTAGGGTAAAAACTGATGTTCTCCAGCTTTCCCTTAATAATGTGGGCTGACTTGCAGGAAGCACTCAGGCTCTAATTTTTTTTTTTTTTAAGTAAAGGATCACCTGAAGTTCTCAGATAGCATATGCTCGATAAACCCCAGGCTGCCCATAAACATGCATGCCAGATTCTCACCCTTCATAAATCTCCTGGGAAAGTCCCTATGTTGAAGAGTTGATAAGTCAGATCCTTTTTAATTTCCCATCAACTAAGTTGGATGGACAGGTGGCCTTATTCCAAACTTAAAGCAACCCTACTTGCTCACCCAAGCCAGGTCTACCTCACCAGTGTCAGGATGTAAAGCAACCCCACTTGCTCACCTGACCCAGGTCTCTATCTCCAATGTCAGGATGCATCAGTGATCTATTTACAACTGAAGTGCCTTAGTAACCTGACAACACATTCATCACTATTCTTGGGGGACTATGGTCTCTTGAGGCTACCTTGAATGAGCTGGCAGAGACTCAGAGGAAGGACAGATACTCTCATTTGAAAACAGATGTAAAGTGAATTATTTCATTTCAGTTAGCTCAATTCCTCAAATGTAGAGAAGGGCTTGCCACACACTACTCAAAAAAAAGAAAGAAAAAAAAAAGCTTGCTAAGATTAGGCGGAACACTGAAGCTAATTTTTAGAAAAAGGCCTCTTTTTGCCTGCCTATTTGGAGCTAGTGATACCTGTTTGATCCTTTCTAACTCCTAAGCCAGTAGGCACTCCAGTATTGACTTGCTTGTGTTAGAATATCGTATTTCTGGGAACAACCATCTCACTAGGAAAGCATCCTGGTCCAAACCACAGTTTATGCCTGAAACTCTTAGGACAGTAGCATTACACTTAAGCCTTGGAAGATTTGAATTTATGAGTCCTCAATGCTTCTCAATTGAAAACATTCATTTTCTCAGTTCTTGGTGGTTCTACAAAACAGCCTGGCAATGTTTTGAATCATTTGAGCTCATACTTTAACTGCCTTTAAAAGGTGATGTCATCATTAATTGGAACAGGATTGGGATGGGCACAAAAGATTTTACTAGTTGAGACCCCACTGATCACTGGAACAGAGTGATATGTGGCCTGGTCAGATAGAATGAGGCCCAATGCCTCAGCCATCTGCAAATATTCAACACCTTCTTGGCAAAATAATCACAAAAATGCAGGAGACATCATTATAATATAAAATCATCCAGGCATCAAGGGAAATATATTTGTATACCTCATGACAAAAGTTGAGTGGAAGCTCAGGAGTACTATTTACATTTATATATACTTATATCATGTAATTAAAGCCAACAGATAAACACATCAATATGTTAAAACAGATGTAAAAATATATAGATAGACATATTGCACTGAAACCTTGATATTGCATCCAAATGAAATCCTGTATTCCAAATATGCCCCGTAGGAGTTTTGCTCAAGGCTATGCTTAGGTATACTCAAAAATTCCCGATAGCGAGTCACCGGGGAAAACATGTTCTTTTACAGATAATTGCTACTGGCAGCCAGAGACCTAGAGAATTTGATGTGCAGTAATGTGACCTGACTATGTATTAAACTTTTTTGAAGGACATGTGTAAAGTAATTTTTATGTCTCTCACACATCTTGTTTTTTTTTTCTCCACTAGCAAGCACTTTTTTTTTTTAACAACTTGCCTGTTTTTAATATATCATTCAGGTTTTATATTAATAGTTTAATCATGCAAAATATGGTACTGTTTTCCTCATAAAAAAAAAAAAAAGCAGTCTGGAGACAAGGAAAACTCCCATCTGAGTTGTAAGGAATATGTAAACAAAGCAAAGTTATATTATTTATTGGTAATGAACTTCATTTAAAAAGTGAGAAGTAATAGTTGCTGTTCGTAAACAAGAGAAATTAGAGATGAACTGATTTCTTGAAGGTTGGGAAGCATCTCTGTTGCTATTTAAGGCAATAATCATTGCCTTAGCTTTTCATTAAATCTAGGGGCGTTTAGGAGATGGTTCCTGAGGTATTTTAAATATATTGCTTCAGAAGCTATAATTAATAACTGGAAAAAATTATAAATTGGCAAGGACACACATGTGCAATGATACAATTCAATGAACAAGTATCATCACTACTAATTACTTTGGTTCTATTTTTTCTGCGTTATTATGCTGTCCTCATTTTATTGTTCAATATTAATATGTAAACCTTAATTAAGCATAATGTCAGAAGGTTCCAGGAATATTGCTGAAAATTTCACAAGGTAGTTCAAAAGCTTGTTTGGAAAGAATTCTTGGATCAACTAGAGAGTGTAATCTGTAAATAATGTGCTTTTGTGTTGAGAGGTACATGAATTATTATGGGCTAACATTGAAAATTAGCTTTTAAGATAAAAAATCCAGAGAGGAAAAAATGAGCTCAAACCAGCATGTAGTACAAAAATCAGGTGTGGGAACAGGCTGCAAAAGCGGGGAATGTCACATCAGTTTCGTTAATGACAGGCGGCAGTTCGTAGATTTACATGCTTGTATTCTGGTGCCAGGAAGATGAACATCCAAAATGACAACTTATCAGGAAAATGATATATTTCTAGTTTCCATTAAGATCATTAAAAGCCACATTCCTTCTTCAGATATGCAAATGGGTTCTCTATAGAAATCCATGAACAAGAGTAAAATTTGCCCTGTGTTCATGAAAAGTTGCAAAGAAAGTACTTTCAGAAAATGCTAGATACTTGATGGATTATGTAGGTCATACCTTTGTACCCTTGTATCTTGTGTTTTAGTTATTTTAGGTCAGTTGGTATCAATGCAAAGAAAAATAAGGTGAAACTAAGGCATATAGTTTTGTCACTTATTAATACCTGGTAAAAAACGTGGTGGGATAAAATCAAGATGAAAGCAAAACTTAGAGCGATAGTCCCTCAATTTCAAGGTGGCCTTTGAAGTGTAGCAGATAAAACCAGGATGGAATTATCATCATGAAGTATCTTTATCATAGCAATGAGAGTGCAGCACAGAGTCCAAAGCCAGGCTTAGCAGCCAGCATGCCTGTGTTGGTTAATCTTTTCTTCATGTTCATTACCTGTGTGACCTTGTATAAATTAACCCTTCCATGCCTCAGTTTCCCCATCTGTAACATGAGCATAAATTTTGTTTCTGCTTCAAAGAATTCTTGTCGATATTATATGAGATCTCATATGTAAAGCATTTACTAGCACCTGGTAATATATTAAGTACTTAATAAATGCCCACTATTAGTATTTTTCAAATCCTGGAGAATATCTTATGGGAGCTCACAAATCTGTGATTTGTGCCAATGGGGTTTCCTCACCCAGCAGTGAAGCCATTGTGTTCCTTTCGGTTAAACTTTGTTACAAAAATCACTCTCAAAAAACATAAAACACGATGAAAATGTAATCTATACCACACTCCTTGCTTCCTTTTAACACTTAAAACTTGGTCTATTAAAGTTCTATAAATGATTTGGACTCTGCCAGTTTTTTTTCATTAGGAGTATATTCTCCTCAAGGGCAGGAAGGACACTATTTTATAAGTTCTTATACACACTGGGAGCACCTCATAAACGTTAAACTCATTTCAAAACAGACTGAGCTTGTTGGATAAATAGGCAGTGCATGAAGGAAAAAAACAAAATATTTGATTAAGAAAAAGCCAGTGTATAAAAATGGAAAGCAGCCTTCTTTACAGAGGCTAAGTTCATTAAAAATAATGTGTCTAAATTTTACAAAAGTTTCCATGTCATGTCTTGAAGAGAAACTAAATAATAAGAATACACTTCAGTTTTGGTGTTTTAAAATTTCTTTCCAGAGTGTCAGAAAAACAAAAACCTCAAGTGTCTTTCCTTAACCAAGTTCTAGAAGAGCAATATCCAATGGAAACAGAATAAGGACCATGTAATTTTAAGTCTATTTGCTGCATTGAAAAATGTAATTAATTTTAAGAAGCACATTCTATTTAACCCAACAGAATCAAATATTTTCATTTCACATGCAATCAAATGTAAAAAAAAAAATAAATAAATCAGTGAGATAGTTCACATCCATCTCTTTCCATACATAGACTTCACAATCTGGCATGAGCTTTGCGATTACAGCACAACTCAGCTTGGACCAGCTACATTTCAAATGCTTCATAGCTTCACGTGGCAAGTGGCTACCAGATTGTATGACACAATCCTGTAACAAGAGATGTGGGCTCTACTTTGAGAAAGTATTCTGAGTGGCAGGATGGTGCTTGTTGGCTTCGATATGAGTTCTTCTTCAAGTCTCTCCTTAAAAGGGGATTTTTACCAGGGCCTTTGGCTTTCAGTGTCACTGCTGTTGGACACATCACTGTTTCTGTCTGCTAATTTTCCTTTTAAATGTATACAGAGTACTCCAGTGCCTTTTGACGTCTTGCAGCCAGGTTTGTTCTCTTAGAACAAATGGAAATCGGCTTTGGAATTCACGTGTCTGAAGCAAACTCGTCTCGACAGCTGCTGGAGCAGATTCAAGCACACACAAGGTGAGACAAAGCCACCTGGGGTCTTTTTTTGAATCCTAGGAGGGGGAATAAGGAGGTGGAGGAATTCCTTCTTACAGTGCCAGATGAGACAAACAGGTGGCACAGGAAAGGAACAAATAAAGGATGAAGGGAAGAGCAGCAGGTTAAGGCCTCAGGCAGAGCAAATACAAGATTCAGCTGCTGCAGGTTCAAGCCTGAGGCAGGATAATAGAGCTAACTGTGGCAGAAAGGAAATCAGACCTGTCAACAGTGTGGCTCATCCATGAAAGTGTACGGATCCAAGAGAATAGGAGTGTGTTCTCCAGCGTCACAGGTCAGCCTCACCGTCCACAGAAGCTGCACCGCCTCACAGAGAAGCCCTGGACCTCTCCAGGACCCATCAGGTGACACCTACAAACACGATGTTGTGACAGGGACTGACAGAGCTTTCTATGGTTTAAATATTTCTTTTCTCACTTTGCACACCAAAGGGATATAGGCAGCCGACCCCCAAAGGAAGCAAATACACCGTAACTGGAAAAAATATGAAGAGAAATAAAAATGTTTCTAAAAATATTTCTCTGCAAGGGGCCCTACATATCAATGAGGAAAAACCAATAACCTCCCTCTTCCACACAAATAAATCATCACAGAGCCAGCCCCAATGCCTTCCGAAATGAAACCTGACACTAAAAAATACAAATCCCTAAGAAAAAAAAAAGGAAATATGTGCAAAACCTACCATAGTTCAGGGAGAAAAGCACGTTTTTCTTTTTCTTCCAGTACTTAACATCTTCCACATCCGTACACACTCGAGGGATATTGAGACATAAACTGCAAAGATTCTTGCATCTAGCTACCTTTTGGTGACGAAAAAGCCCCAGTGTGAACAGCTCATAAGTGGTAAGGCTTTGCCTTCCCCCAGGAAATCCAACATCGTGGGATTTGAAATGCCCTCACCAAGTTTCAAGGCCAAACAGTTCTTCAAAAGTCCAGAGATAAAAGTATACTTGGCATAATATTTAGAGAAAGCACTTAATTTCATAAGTAAAGAGGGAGTGGTATTGAGTTTTGGAATGACTCCAAAAATCTTTCATGGAATTAGTTATATTTTCACTGGTATTTCTCAAAAAAAAAAAAAAAAAAAGCCTGACTAGCTGACTCCCGTACCCTCCGCTCTGTGTCTCTGTCCCTTTTTCTCTGAGTCCTTACCTTGTAAGAGTGGCCTCTGAGGAGGTGCTTCAATTTAACTCCTTAGCCCAAGAAGAGGATTTCAGTCTTAGAAGGTTTCCTGTAGCTGCTGACAACTGCAAACACAGCCTAGCAGGAGAAGGGGCCTCTTTGTCTTTCCACTGCAGGAACTGGATGGGCGGTGGGTCACCTTTGCTCAGAAGCCAATCAGAGCAGAAGGGAGAAGGCTTGGGTGGAAAGTCCTTGGTCAGTGTCAAGGCGGGGGGGCAGGGGGCGGGCAAGAAATTACTGACATTCATAGTCCTCATGTTGGTGTCTGCTACTCACCAGCCTGCTTTGTTTTCTAAACTCTTCTTTCTTAGGGTCATGACAGTATCTGTCTCTCATACTCTTTCCTTGAAACCCTAATAATTTAGAGCCAGCTGGTATCTTTAGGATCAATCTTTCCATTTTTTAAGTAAGAAAATTGAGGTCCAGTGGAAGCACCTCAACTGGTATAAAATCACCACACCGTTATTATCACACACAGGAACCACATTACAGGAGCTGGTGTTTCTCCTGACCCTTCATAGCACATAGACAGGCTTCCAAGTGTCAAAACTTTCATTTGTGGGAGTTATGTCGAAAAGAAAGAAGGAGATTAGATAGAAGCTAGAAAGACCCTAGGAAGACAGAGAATGCCCTGCAAAGGTACACACACCCTAATCTTCGGAACCTGTGACTATGTTACCTTATGTGGCAAGTTAGCTACTGTAAGTTGCTCAGTTGTGTCTGACTCTTTGTGACTCCATGGACCATAGCCTGCCAGGCTCCTCTGTCCATGCGGTTCTCCAGGCAACAATTCTGGAGTGGGTAGCCATTCTCTTCAGGGGATCTGCCCAACCCAGGGATCAAACCTGAGAATCCTGCGTTGCAGGTGGATTCTTCACCATCTGAGCCAGCCCCTTACCGTGGCAAAGGGCTTTGCAAATATTAAGGTGAAGGACCTTGAGATGAAATTATCCCAGATTATATAGGAGGACACAGTCTGATCATGTAAAGCAAGGCAAACAGAACATTTCCAGACTGTACAGAACCAGAGAAAAGGCAGCATGTGGGAGAGATGTGCCTTTGCTGGCTTTGAAGATGGAGGAAGGAATCAGCCTCTAGAAGATGGAAAAGGTAAAGAAAGAAATTCTCCCCTACAGCCTAGAGAAAGGACACAGCCTGTTCACATCTTGATTTTAGCCCAGAGACCTGGGTCTGATTTCCGTTTTACAGGCTCTAAGATGATTGATTTGTATTGTTTTGAACCACCAAATCTGTGGTATTACAGTAGCAACAGAAAATGCATGCAGACCTTCTCATAGCAAATATCCTCTTTGCTCAGCGTCCTTGTTTCAGCAGCTCTAGCTTCTGACCATCTAGCCAGATCAGTGCTGATTTATGCTGGGGCAAGGGGTGGGAGCTGGCAGACCCGTTGAAGGATGAAGGATGGATGAAGCAAACAAAGATGGTAACTGCAGGAAAACCTACCACTCCTGAGGCTGGTTGAATGCAGGGAAGGAAGGGGTTAGAGTTACCAGAAACTAGAAGTTTGGAAGAGGGGCACCAGGCAGGTGAGAGTCAAATCTTGGAGGACAGGGAGTTATCCTGAGCCATGAGGCAGCTGGTCCTGGGGGTTCCCAGACTGGAACCTGGGAGAAGCTGTGGGGTGGTGGGGCCCTGCTAGGGTGACACTGATGGGAAGAGCAAGCAGGGGAAGAAGGAGTCCTTCTCTGCCTCTCCTCTGCCAGTCTCTCTGTTGGGCTACTCAGGCTGCCATAGAGCAAGTTGAAAGCCTTACAACAGGAGTTTGTTTCCTCACAGTTCTGGTGGCTGGAAGGACAGCTCAAGGTGTCGGCAGATTTGGCTTCTCCTGAGGCCTCTTTCCTTGGATTGTAGTTGACCACCTTCTCCCTAAGTCCTCATGGGGCTTTCCCTCTGGGCATCTTGCTGGAGTGGGGTGCCATTTCCTACTCCAGAGAATCTTCCTGATCCAGGGATTGAGCCCAGGTCTCTAGTGTCTCCTGCATTGGCAGGTCAGATTCTTTACCATTGTGCTACCTAGGAAGCCTCTGAAAAAGGCTCTAAGTGACCCTAGACCTTAGAATCCCACAGGGAATAAACAACAGCTATCAGTCTAGGACCTGGGACTCCTTTTCCCAAGGTCATCACTACTGCTTTTATGTGACCTAAGGATTGAAGGGCAGAACACAAGGCAATCTGGGGAGGGAGCACCAAAGTGTTCTTGTCTTAGAGATCTGATGAACAAAAGGCGTTTTCAAAAGTACTTAATACAACACGAAGGAATCAACCTCCCTTGGTTAATTTATTCCAAGCAAAGAGAAAATCTCAGCACTATGTTAGTGTTGTAATCTTTTAAGTCAGTTTGCCTTTCTTGAACTGGAGCTAATTTGAACAGTTTGGATTGTCCTGCGAGTTCTCTTTGTCATCAGCGACTTAAAAATATTGCTACTGGGCAAAAGAAATCAATGATCTCTACATTGCAGGCTGAGTAATTACATAATAATGATTTGCATTAATGAAAAGACAAGTTGGTCCAGATACAGATGTGCCAGTGACCACAGTTCCCCGCAACATCTAAGCGGAATGCTGAGGTCGGAGAAATTTCAGCGTCAGTTGTGAGACAAAATGACTGGTTAAAAAAGTCTTTCCTAATCAACATCACTTAATCGCTCTTTAATGACTGACTCATCATTTTCCTCCAAGTAAAAGTAAATTTAAATTTTAAAATAAAGCAAATTTTACTTATGTCTGTGGTGCAGAAGCAGATGTTTCTCTGACATGTGCCCACAAGCTGTTGGCTGTGACCTTGCAGGGTAAAGCAGTTTTGAAAATTAGCTTTTGTCTCCCAATCTGGGGGAAAACAATGCTGCAGTGAAAATTTAATAAAAAGTCATAGCTTCTCACAGAAGCTTATTTCAGCAAAGTAAACTATTAATTAAAATAACAAATGTCAGCTGTTTCAGAGGCTGACAGTTAACACAAGGCAGCATTTGCTTACCTTGACGTTCAGGATACATGGGACACTGGCAGGATCCATAATTCATTCTAGCTATGGCTCTCTCCTGCCCTAATATAGTGATAACAGAGTGATAAATTAGCTGCTCTTCAGCAGTTTCGTTTAGCAGAAGTACTTGGGGATTTGAGGAAAACCACCTAGAGAGGGTCTTTTGGCAGGCTGAAGGAATACATGCTTGAACAGCTTGAGGAAAAGTTTCATGGAATTCCTGGAAAACTTGAGTACCAAGAAAAACAGGTGGGAAAAATGTAAAAGTAGGTGAGAGAAAGAATAAGAGACATGGCATGCCAGAGCAGTGCGTTACAATCTGCTTTCTGCCGAAGTGGGGAAGAAATTATTAAGCAGAGGAAAGACCACATCACCCCCAAGAGACCAGGACCAAGAGAAGTTAGGGGAAAAGCAACAAGGGTCAGATTTCAGAGACAGAGGGGGACGGAGGAGGCAGAGAGAAAGGAAATTGACAAACCGTACCCACCGTCTCTAAGGCCAATGATTTGAAAGAAATTTTGGATAACATGAGTAGCAGTATAACATCTGGGGAGACTGGCTCAGAGCTATTCTTCTAACATGATGACATAGGTGAGAATAATAAGTATAAAAAGCTATATTGACTCTATGAGGCGTATTGATGGGGAAGTCTATTTTAGTGTCTTTCTATTAAGACAGTTCAGTGATATATCTATCATAACATCAAGGAGGGAAGAAAAGCCCTTGGAGTTTGGGCACCCTGAAAAATATGCATAATAAAAGCCCCAAGAGGTGAGATGTGGAAAAGGAAAGTTGACTTAGGAGAAATGTCTGGGTATAGCAGAGTAGCAGGGTGGTGAGTGTGGTGTGGGTATGTCAGGTGGTGTTGAAAGAAAAGCACTTTACCATCAAGATAGATCCACTTAAGGAAATACAAACCCATTCTGTGGGTTCTGTGACAAACAAAAATAGTTCTGTGACATCTTTCAGTATAATAGAAGTCAACAAAAGCATGCATCCTACAGTTCAGGTGTTCCATGCTTCTTTTCAAAACAGTAGAAAAGGAAAAAAAAAAAAAGTAGGAACCAATTAAATTAGGAGCTGGCTACATGAGGTAAGTAGTTATTCATTTTCTCTTTAACAAAACCCAAGATGGTCCAGTGAGGGTTCCCTGCCGCCACCCCCCACCCGCCCCAGATTTCTGAGACTATTTTTAGTATGTTTTTACAGTATCAGAATCTACATTTTAAAACTTACTTATTGTCATTTCTGGGACTTCCCTGGTAACTCAGCTGGTAAAGAATCTGCCTGCAATGGAAGAGACCCTGTTTCAATTCCTGGGTCAGGAAGATCCCCTGGAGAAGGGATAGACTACCCATACAGTATTCTTGGGTTTCTCTGGTGGCTCAGACAGTAAAGAATCTGCCTGCAATGCTGGAGACCTGGGTTCGATCCCTGGGTTGGGAAGATCCCCTGGAGGAGGGCCTGGCAACACAGTCCAGTATTCATGCCTGGAGAATCCCATGGATAGAGGAGCCTGCTGGCCTACAGTCAATGAGGTGTCAAAGAGTCAGACACAAGTGAGTGACTAAGCACAGCATATTGTGATTTCTACTGGAGTCAAAGCTTAGTGCATTATTAAGCATGATACAGTTCACTGGACTAAAATGAGCCAATACTAATTAGAGTCCAGAGCAACCCTTGTGCACCATACCTGTTCCCCATCACTCTTTCCTTATTGTTGGCTTGGGACTTCAGCTAAGATACAGGTTATAGGTGAAAGGTGTTTAGCTTTCATAAAAATGAAGAACATCAGAGGCATATAAAGAAGTCTTTCGGTTATGTGGGCTTCAATCAAGCTAAAAAAGTGAAAGAAAGTAAAAGTGAAGTCGCTAAGTCGTGTCCGACTCTTTGCAACCCGGTGGACTATAGCCTACCAGGCTCCTCCATCCATGGGATTCTCCAGGCAAGAATACTGGAGTGGGTTACCGTTTCCTTCTCCAGCGGATCTTCCCGACCCAGGGATCGAATCAAGCTAAACCCTGCCCCAAATTAGTGACAAAATCAATATGTAAAGCAGAAGGATGATGAGCCAGTTTGGATGAAATCCTATCTGAAAACTTTATTAAAAATACAAAGCAAGCTGAGTCCTTTCAAGTGATCTGAGTTGGCAACCTTCAAGCCAGATCTTTCCTGTTAGAGGCAGACTTCTTAGGTTCTAGGTAATGCTGCCTTTGTAAATATGATAGAATAAGGGGCCCTGAGGGTTAGCGGCGGTGGGGGGGGGGGGGTGGGGGGGGCGGGAAGCACTTTCTCTCTCAGGGGTTCCTGATCCACGTACCAGTCATGTGCAGGCTCTGCAGGGCGACCTGCTCCCCGTGGGTCCCCCCAGCCTTGAGATCAACGTTTGCATCCAGTGTGAATGTGGTGTGAGCTTCCTGCGTATCTTCCAAAGGATCCTGTCAACTCACATCCCAGTGTATGAAACCCCTGCACTGCATAGCTCTCATTTTCTCACTTTCCTAGTGCTAAGACCCATAGGAGTTTTAAGGCAAGCTGGGTCTGGACAGTGTTATTATAAACTCCCGGAGCACCAGAGAGAATTGCATTCCCACACTAGTTTACTGAAAGCAACCTAAATCAAGGGCAGCCAGTATTATATGATTTCTGCTTTCTCCTTTTTATCTTCCCTGCAAATGCTCGGCGACACTAAGCTGTCCCATTTGATGGGCAATTTGCTTCTGTGCTATGCTGCCATTAGCACTTGTCTCCAACGCACTGCTTCTCCCTCAAGGGGCTTTTCCACCAGAGTTCAAATCTATGGCAGAGCTCGGGCTGCACTCCAACTTCAGTGCTCCTGTAAGACATGCAAAAAGAAAAACAAAAAAGTTGGAATGCCATTGAAAAAGTAGGACATGGCTATATCTTTCTATTGAGTTTATTTAGGGATGAAAACTGAGTTCTGTCACTGCTATAGTTTGCGGATGCTTTACTTCTGTGTAATTGCTGAGGAATTAATGTGATTTAATAGCCACAACAATAAATATAGCCTTGACAAGGTGATTATCCCATAAGACTAAAATCATGATATAGCATAAATCAATAGCAGCCCTAAGTATGTCTCTGAACGGGGTATATATTTCTATATTCACTGCGAGATGTTGAACTAATTTTGGAATTAGAAGCTGTATGAAATGCAAAAGCTATTTTTCTCAGTGAAAAATTACAGAATATGTATGATGATCACTCAGAATATATATTGCTCATAAAATGAGTAGAAGGAAAAAGAGTAGGTGAAAGTAGGCAAACTTTGAAAGTAGTTCAAGTGTAAACCTCTGCTCCTGAGGGCATGCTTCTCTCTACTTCAGACCAACCCAGCTCAGCCAAGACCCTCTGACTGTTCTTTTTCTGCCACACTTGTGGACCATCAGCCCATCCAAGAGACCCTTCTTGTGCGAATTGGCCCTTTCAGCCTGTGCTACTAAGGCAAATCAATTGATTCTCCTGCCTGAGAGAGCTCTGCCTACTGCAAAAGCCTCTTAGAGTCTCTGTGCCTGGAGTTGAGTCATACAGAAAGAGAGGGTTATTGATCAAGAGAAATCAGGCTTAGCTTGAATGGGGAAGCTTCCCGGGGAGACATAGGCACTTGATTTTGGAGGTCAATATTAACCACTCTCTTAGCTGTCTGCTAACTAAGGTAATCCTGTTTGAGCTGGCTTTTCTGGAAGCCTGACTCTGCTCATGTCAACCACTCCCCACTCCAGGGAACTTCCTTGGAGGCAAATTGCTCCTTATCCCTCAACACCCGACATGCTCAGACACACATCCTTCTCCCCCACAGCCCACTGCACATCACAGGCAGATACTAGACCCCTTCCGACCTCCAGAGCAGCTCTTGCTTAGTCAAGAGGGCCCTAAAAAATACTATTTAAAACCTTAATATATGAAGTGCCTTCTCTCAGAGTTTCCCACTGCCAGATAAGTGCCACCTTAACTGCATTTTTGTGAAGTAGCTGCAGTGGCACTTGATAGCTGATTATGTTAATCCTTTAGGGATATTTTAGAAAATATCTGCAGATTCTTCCTATAGGAGAGTAATCAAGATTGATTCAGGTATCAACCACCGACAGGCCTTCTAACTTACATGTTCTCGGTGCACCACATATTGTATTTTTACTTTTCAATATTGTACATTTTTTCCTTTCCACTCCCCCCTCCCGCAGTGCACACAGAGATTTCCTTAGTCACAAAGGATTAAATAATTCACCTATGAAGAATCCTTTTAAAGCATCAGTGCCTGCCTTGAAAATTGCTTCCCCTCCTTGCTTTTCCTTTTTTTCCAAACAGAACAAAGGAAAGTGTTAATCTTTTGATAATTGACTCTATTTTTACTGGAATTTCTCTTGTGATTATTTAATACATCTGCAGTCAATTTCAAACAGTGTCTGTTTTCAGCATCTATCCTCTAACCAGAGACAAGTTGTCCAAGCAGGGGGGCTGGGGTGGAAACAAAACCCTAACAGTAATGAATGCAGCCCAAAGCACACTGTTTGAAAATGAATTTGGCATTGCTTATTTAGACAAAGACACAAATGTACTTGCAGCTCTATTTACCACACAGAGCTCTTACAGAGAGTCTGTCTGCAAAGGGACAGAAAACTTCCTACTCTGACGGGCATATCAGTAGGGATTTTATTTGTGTCTTCCTGTAAATGCAGGCGAGCGCAGCTATTGATGACTTTAATTCTACAGGCACCAGTGGTTTGTATTTAGCCTGAGAAATAACATTAGGCAAGTTTATCTGATGAGCCCCAGAGAGTTTCCCCTGTGTGGGATGGACAGTGGGTCCAGTGTGACTACCTTGCTCCTTCTGGAACCTCTTTCCCTTCTCACCTCCATTCCCCACCTGGCTCCCACAAGCCTCCTGTCTTTTCACAAAAGCAGAGAATTCAACAGATGTACACCACTTCCTTCATTATTTAGGCTGATGCTGCGCTATCGATTTAGTCAGCGCTGTCGAGGTTGTGAAAATCTGTATTAAGACACGGGTTAAATGGAAAAATATTTATTTAATGCTTTTGTTTACTCTTCCTCCTGCTTCTGACCCTGGGAAACACCCAGGGACAGGAGCGGCCCCAGCCGGCCTCTGTCTGGCCCCTTCCCGGGTTAATCACATTTCACACGTCCCCGTTCTGGCGAGTGCAGCACCTGATCTCCCCTCTGTCCCTCTCTGGATGAAAGTGTGAGCTCCGTCATGTCCCCCAGGCACCAAAACAGTTTGCTTTCCTGCTAGAGGTGAAACTGATTCCGGGAGAAGGCACAGCTGGGGCTTTTATCTCCCCTTCAGTAAGTACCCGGCGGCTGCTCTCTTTCACTTTGCATGAAAATAAGACCGAGGTTGGAGCCGCGACTGTTGGCTCCTTACCACGTCGCTGGTAGGGGTAGGGGTGAAAAGGACCCCGGGGGCGCGGTTCGCAGTGGAGGAATTAAGCTGGGAGCGGAGCCGGCTTTTTCGGTAGAAGGTGGCCTGCGCTCCAGATAGAGGCCGCGCTGGGGCTTCTGCAGCATCTGCGGCCGACGACGAAGCGTGCTTTGCAGGAGCGAAAGCGCGGGCGCAGCAGGGAGAGCTGCGGAAAGTGTCTTGGGGAGGTGGTGGAGGGGACAGGTCTGTGACAGGAGCTTGAAGAGCGCAGACAATCGGGAGCGCGTTGGCCAGGGCATGGCTCACCCTGGACAGCCCCGTGATGACTCCGAGACGCACATCTCTCCCTTCTTTCCCACTGTTCTCAAGGCAGCCGGCTGACCCTTGCTCTCCAGGGGTTGGCCTGCTGCGAAGTCGGTAGCGGTTCTCGGTGGAACCGAAGTCAGCAGATCCATTAGGTTGACTAATGGTGATGGAAGGCTCCGTGGCCATTGGGTTAAGGTGACATTTACATTTGGACACACTGTGATTACTGGCAGGCACCCCCGTTGCTTGGGAAATGTTCTGGGAGCTGGGGCTGCGGAGTGCCTCCCTGGGAGGGTGGCCGGGGTGACAGGCGAGCCGTGACAGGGAACGAGCCCAAGCGGCAGCCTCTCCGGTGGAGACCATGCCGGGTGGCAGCCGCTCGCGGGCGCCTGGCAGCGGAAGGCCATGTCCTAAGGTGTTCTGCCGACATCCACCAGAGCAGCTGGCGCCTGGTGGAAGGCAGATGGTGTTGGATCCCCCAAGTGTCACTGTCTAGCAAGATGCCATGTCCACTGATTAAAAATAATTAAACATTCCTTCCTCCAGTGAAGGAGGATGGCACGGCACGCCAGGCAGGGAGGTTGACAATGGCATTATGCAGCAAGACGTGGCAACAGCAGTGAGTGCCTGGGGTAGCAGGTGCGCCTGGCTTGGAGAAGGTGGAGTGGGAGTGGGGCGCCTGGTTTGGCAGTGACAGCAGGAAGTTTAGTGAGGATGCATATGCATGAGGGAGGCATGAACAGATCATATTGGATGACTTTCTACTGCTCAGCCTAGTTTATGGAGAACATTTTCCACTTGCTGAACGAAAAGAACACATTTTATGTATATGACCTAATCAATATGCACTAATCTGCTGGTATATGTCTCAATGCTAGGTGCTGCGGATAGAATATATTAATAGATGCTACTGTCCATGTCCTCATCATCGTGTGTGTGTGTGTGTGTGTGTTAGTCACTCAGTCATGTCTGACTCTTTGCATCCCTATGGACTTAAGCCCTCCAGGCTCCTCTGTCCATGGACTTTTCCAGGCAAGAACACTGGTGTGGGTAGATCCCCTTCTCCAGGGGATCTTCCTGACCCAGAGATAGAACCTGGGTTTCCTGTATTGCAAGCAGATTCTTTAACATCTGAGCCACCAGGGAAGCCCCTCTCATTGTCCTTGTGCTGTGCTGAACTTAGTCACCCAGTCGTGTCTGACTCTTTGCAACCCCATGGACTATAGCCTGCCAGGCTTCTCTGATTCTCCAGGCACGAATACTGGAGTGGGTTGCCATGCCTTCCTCCAGGGGATCTTCCCAACCCAGGGATTGAACTAAGGTCTCCAGCACTGCAGGCAGATTCTTTGTCCTTACTTTAGTTGAATTGACCCACTTTGTTCCTCCATACATGTATATGTTTTTTTTTTCTTCTGCAATATTGAGTCCTGGAAAGAGTCTGACCAAAGGGTTCAACATACTGCCATTTCTCAGGTGTGCTGTCATGTTTAAGGACTCAGCTGTATTATCACGAATGGGACCAACTTTCCAAATCTACCCAGACTCATGAATATCACTATCCTGTCCCCTTCCCCACACCCTTTTTTCATCCTCATTCAATCCCCTTTCCTTTCCCAAACAATTTCCTGGATATTGTCAGGAACCTCTGAAAAGGCAGGCCACTTTACTGTGTATCTGTTAATTGTCTTGAATTTGTACAATGCTAATGTGTTTTCCTAAGTTTCTAAGACATATGAAAGATTTTAATGTGGATTGAATAAATTTGATTTCAGGCAAATTGAAATGTTCTAGTCTCCTGTTAACTCTAAAAAGGAATTTTCTTCTTCCTCTTATTTGTGTTTGAAATCATCAGTATTTATTTGATAAATATCGACTGTATGAGTTCTACATGTCACTCCATTGTGAGAGTAGGGTTGCAAGAACAATGTATTGTATACATGAAAAAAATGAGTAAACTCTTGTAAATCAGTATCACTCACTCAAAGGGAAGACTGAGAGGTTTTGGATTGAAGGGGTGATTACAATATGATAACATTACTTAGGGAAGTGAGGTATACACTGGTTCTTGGAATTTGGGGTTGCATACATAGCTGTGGTGAGGGATAGAAGCATTTCCCAGGGATGGAGGAAAGATTTCAACAAAGGCATTAAAAAACGAATGAGTGAACAAGAAAGTATGGCTTGGCTAGTGGAGAGAGCCTACATTTTTAAAAGGAAAGTGAGTACTTCCCTGATCATTACCCAAATAAGGACAACTGCTTACCCAATAAGGTATTCTTTATCGTGATCTCTGTAGACTGAATGACAGACACTGGAATGTTGACATTCAGAGTTCTACTGTGGAGGACTCTGTATTTTGGCTTTTTCAGCACCCATTCTGAACAGTGACCTTGTTTGGTTCTTAAATCACAGAAGTTTAGAAAACTAAAACTTAACAATTACACAAATCCTTTATATCTAGGACTGTACACATGATCTAACTTCTGCTTAATTGATGCCCTCTTGTGAGACTTGCAAGTGGAGATGAAGTCCTTGAGTCAGCAACACCAGAGGTGAGACTTGATCACCAGGTAAATTCAGTGACAGAGGCACCTGGTCCTTTAGGGAAGCCAGGGTAGAATTTCTGGGGTTACTACCAAATGGCTTTGGTGCTGAGCAGTTGTCAGAAATGGTCTTTCTACACACCAGTCCTCAGTGATTGGACATTTTTCCAGGTTGCTCTGTTCCTGAATGTGAATCATCTAAGCCTGGTTTTCTGGTTCTACCTGAGATTTTGTAAGTTGTCTAATACCTTTGACTATAACATTTTACAGCCTTAAATTAAGTGGATATTTTTGCCCACAGATAAGAACACTAATTGTTATAGTTCTCTTCTGAGTGTTCCTTCTATGTCATGCCACGTAAGTGAAGAAATCTTAAGATACATATGGGTGATCATGTGATACCCCATCTTGCATTGGATGCAACTGACCAGATCAAGGAAGAGTACCTGACCCAAAGGGGCAAATTGATTGGTTGACTAGTAACCTAAGAAAGTGAAGTCGCTCAGTCATGTCTGACTCTGTGACCCCATGGACTGTAGCCTACTAGGCTCCTCCGTCCATAGGATTTTCCAGGCAAGACTATTGGAGTGGGTTGCCATTTCCTTCTCCAGGGCATCTTCCTGACCCAGGGATTGAACCCCAGTCTCCTGCATTGTAGGCAGACAATTTTACCGTCTAAGCTACCATGGAAGCCCAGTAACCTAAGCGGTGAGCTTAAAGAGACTTTTTCCAAACAGGACTAATAATTACATACTCAACCAATATGATCCTCTTTGTCAAGAGTTGCAACTGCAAATATTAAAAAGTCAGTTGACTAAAAAATATATGAAAGACTTACAGAAAAAGAAGGCAGACAGTAAGTTCACGTGTAATGAGAAGCTGAAAGCATAACAGGATATAGTGATCATGGTTAATAATAGCAGGATTAGTAAAAGAATATTTAGAGTTTTAAGGTTATGTCAAGATGGTACCTGCTAGATCCAACTTCCCTTTTTAGATGATTCTGCCTCATCCACAGCTTCCAGCTTCAGAATGCAGGGCTGGTGGATTCTTTGTTCAAAGAGAGCCATAGAATTAGACCAAGGAGCCCATCTGCAGGCTTGCAGGTAATTCGTGGAATCACTGGTGTGAATGTCTCAGCCCCGTAACCAGTGTAATGCTAGCCAAACCAATCAGACCAGTTTATTTTCGAATGGGTTGGCAAGTCTATAATGAGAGAATAGAATAGACATAAAGGGAAAGCAGAGATTCATAGGAAAGAGAACAAGTCAGTGAAGCTGACTCCTAAGTAGGCTCACTCTGGGCTCGCGTTTCCCTCCCAGTCCACATACAGTTCTAGGACAGACAGTGCCCTCTGAGCCCTTTTGCTGAAGGTGGTGTAAGGAGCCTCTTCTTCCAAGAGATTTCCAAGAACGTGACCACAGCCTGAATTCGACCTGAAGAGATTACCCAACTTGCAGAATGATACTGGGTACTGAGTAAACTCACCAGTCCCCAAACTAGCTTGGCTCATCAAAGCCAGCTTCCTTATGCCTTTTCTTCTGACCGCCTGCTACTTCACCTTTCTGTTTTTGTGCTTGTTCTTTTTGTTTTTGTTTTTTGAGACCAGGCTACCCAACTGAGGTTCTTGCTATGTTTTCACAAAAATACCTGAGGTTCTGCCCCCCACCTCACCCACAGCACTTAACCTACCTTGAGCATTTGTTTCTTGTGTTCTAACGAGCCCCGTTTACAGAGGACATTCAACTTAAAAAAAAAAAAAAAAAAAGTCATTCTTCTGTCTTGCTCCCTTGGGAATTTCAGAAGGCGGAAGAGGAACAAGGGCAAACATCCTTGACTTGGATTTAGAAAAGTCTGAAATGGCTTGATTTTAGTTTTTTAACTTTGAAACATAGGTGAATAACCCGTGGAAGTAGAATGTTGTCCAACTGACATGTGGGCCACTATTAAGTCACCCTTTAAATGTAGTATTTGATTACCACGCCTACTGAATAAGAGTTCTCAACTAAAATTATCACCAATAGAAACCGCACGAGCAGATCTCAGCCCAAGAGTGGTAATATACCCTTAAATTAAACTATTTTGGCCTTTTTGATGGTCAGACCATTTTTAGTAAGTGCTTTCTGAAACCTCATTATTATTATGACTAGTACTAATTTATGCCTATATAATGCATTCTGCCTTCTTGTGCTCTGAAAATTATATTTCAGAATCATTTTACCCACCTGTAGAGAAGCATAACAGCTATTCCATAGCACTCATGTCTATGTCTCAGGCCTGGCAATGAACAGAGAAAATGGCCATAAATATGCCACTTACAACAGAGAGGTGGAACATTCTTTCAAAAGGGAGTTTGGCTTTGACAGGTGGGTCCAGCTATTTGGGAGGATTGTATTTCTCCATCCTTACCTATCATTCATCTCAGCCTTGTTGGGTGCAGAAAAACACCCACAAATGATTTTCAACTTTGGCTGAATATTAGAATCTCCTGGGGAACTTAAAAAACATCTATACCCAGGTTTCACTCCAGCCAACAAGAGTTATTTCTGCAGGTAAGGCCAGGGGTTTAAGTATTTTAAGCTTTACAGATGACTCCCGTGGACAACTATATTTGAGACTTGCTCACTGAAAACCAGTTTGAAAGTTGATTTTCAAATTTTGGTTGTGATTTTCATCACTGGGAAAGAGTCTACTCATACTTACCAAATCCAGATGGTCCTGATGCACAAGAAAGTTTACAATCCACAGACTTATACATAATGAATTTGGTTCTTTTTGTCCCAAGGTTCTGTCCTCTACCTTCCTCAATATTCTGCTCCAGTCCTGGCAATAGCTACCATTATCAGTTCAGTTCAGTTGCTCAGTTGTGCCCAACTCTTTGCGACCCCAACGACTGCAGCACGCCAGGCTTCCCTGTCCATCATCAACTCCTGAATCTTACTCAAGCTCATGTGCATCACGTCAGTGATGCCATCCAACCATCTCATCCTCTGTCATCCCCTTCTCCTCCCGTCTTCAATCTTTCCCAGCATCAGGGTCTTTTCAAATGAGTCAGTTCTTCGCATCAGGTGGCCAAAGTATTGGAGTTTCAGCTTCAACATCAGTCCTTCCAATGAGCACTCAGGACTGATCTCCTTTAGGATGGACTGGTTAGATCTCCTTGCAGTCCAAGGGACTCTCAAGAGTCTTCTCCAACACCACAGTTCAAAAGCATCAATTCTTTGGCACTCAGCTTTCTTTATAGTCCAACTCTCACATCCATACATGACTACTGGAAAAACCATAGCTACCATTATACATCCTGGTTAAAATACAATAATGTTAACTGGAGTAATAATATATCAAATCTGCCATCATCAGAATGCTCTCCACAGAGAGCAGGAGGGGACAAAGGATGGGTATACTTCACAGATGATAAGAGGATTTGAAGGCTCTGCTCCTGTCTTCATAGATTCCTAATGCATCCAGCAATCACTGTCCACCACAATCAAACACTGAGTCATGGTTCTTTTACTCCTGGCAAAAAAATAAAGTGTTATTTATTAAGGGTCCACTCCAATACTGGGACACTCCTAGGATTTTCTCCTTCTACTCTTACTATGGCCTCTTGTGATGTGTATCATTATTTTTGGGACCTAGATGAGAAATCTGAATTTCAGAGGAAGCAAGCACTTGTCTGAGGGCCTCTAACTAGTGAATGACTGATTGAAGATTAGACCTCAAACCCTTAGATCAAGGCTACTCTCTCGACTTCCGTGTTATCTTATATCTGGCAGATGTTTCGAATAGAGAAGGAATCTGGGTTCAAATCTTTGAGGAGCTGTCATGCAAAGGAAGCAGATCCACCCTGCATTGCTGCAGAGAATGGAATACGGCTCAGTAAGTAGAAGTTCAAGAGAGGCACATTTCACCTTAATAAATTATGTACTGTGCTGTGCTTAGTTAGGTCTGATTCTTTGTGACCCCACGCACTGTAGTCCGCCTGGCTCTTCTGTCTATGGGGATTGTCCAGGCAAGAATACTGTAGTGGGTTGCCATGCCCTCTTCCAGGGGATCTTCCCAACCTAGGAATCAAATTGGGATCTACTGCATTGCAGGCAGATTCTTTACCAGCTGAGCTACCAGGGAAGCCCAATGAGAGCTGTTTCTTGAACACTTTGTGGTCAGCACTGAACTTTCAATGTTTAAGCTAGTTCATCTCATCTCATCATCCTAACAACCCCATGGTGACAGAGCTACTATTATTAACCCTATCTTTAGGTCAGCGAACGCCCCACATGTGCTCACACTGGGACAGGCAGGCTCATTCTGTGAGCAGAGGAACAGGCAGAGCAGGAAACTTCATGGAGGGATCTAGGGGCATAGAATGTTTGCCCGCTCTCCTTTCCCATCTTGAAATCTGTTTGTAACATCTTGCCACACTCAGGGCTTTCCAGATTTTCCCATGAGTTTGCACCCAAATGTAGAGGAGAAGGAGTGACCCTCAGTGGCTGTGTCAGGCAAGAATTTTTCCAAAACCCAGTAGTTCATTTCAAAAATTCTTATGAAGCTTTTCATATATAATATACCTACATTTGTTTTATTGTGAAAAGAATGTAATTTTCTGCTGTTTTTGAATAAAAACTATGGGTCAACATCTATGTCATGCTTACTTTGTGATTGGTCTGCCCCTGACAGCTACAGCTTGACTTGGAGCTAGCATTGTTTCTGTGTATCCTTATAAAATGTGAAGCTTCTGGACAATGTAGTGGAGTAAGGCCTTAACACCTTAACCTAATTCTACTTTTATTTTCTAAAATAATTTTTGTATTTACCAAAATACTGTCTACAGATCATTACAAATATTCAATACTAAGAAAGTCCTTTAGCCCCTCTCTGCCATGGGTTTTCCTAAGACAGTCCGATTGGTTCTACTAAATAAAAAACTCTGGAAACTATTCCCCTGAAACTAGGGTGGCTACACATCCTGGAAAGCCCTGATTTATATCTTATCACTTGTATAAATTATTAATATTATTTTACTCTAAAATATCTTGATTTTGAATGTCAGATTTTGTGGTCACTGTATGTACCTAAAGGCTGCCACTTCTGATGTTGTCTGTGTTTGTTTTCTAGCAGTAGCCTCCATGTTTTAAAATTTATGGTTCTGTCCTTATTTCTTGATACTGTATCTAATTTAGACATTTCCCATTGACTTTCTGCTATCATGATTAAGTATTTAGCTCACACATAGCCCCATCTCTTTTCCTCACTTCCTTTGAATAAGTACATTGCTCTTTAGTTCCTTTGCTGATTACCTCTGTAACTCTATTTCTTGTTCCATTAATTATAGATCATTTCCCTTGACTTTTTAGTTTATAAAGTAAAAATATTAGCACCTTCACAACTTTCTTTACCTGCCTTCTCTCTTTCACTCAAATCCTTCTCTTTCACATTGTCAAAGTTGATAATAATTATATTCTGTCTTATAACTAAAATGAATTTTGTGTTTAATCTAGGGGATGACTCTGTTGAAAATCAGTTGCATTTGTGCTATTATGTCCATGTGTTTATTCCCTGTTAAATAAGGCAGAAGTGTTCTGTGATTCACTCTTTTAGTCCTAATAGTAATACTGAACTAGAAAACTATTATGATTTTTTTTTACAGAGAATAAGACTGAGGCACAGAAAGCCTAAGTCTTGCTCAAGACCACACAGTTATTAATAATAGCCAAATTTGATCACAGCAGCTGGTTCCAGAGTCAGTGTTCATATGTCAGCTGCTTGGGCTACTGTTCAATGGCCAAGATGTCTTTACTCTTCACTTTTCCTCTAAATCCAATATTGCTGATGAAAAGTCAGATGTCAGCCTGATTGGGGCTTCTTTATCAACGTACTTTCTCCTCTGATCTCCACTTCAGTCCTATGGTTGCTTAGGATAGTCTCTTTATTGTTAGTATTCTGAAATTTTACACTACATTGTCTAAGAATGGGTCTCCTTGTCATTCACACTGGTCATTATCACTAAGTCCTTTAAATTGGAAGATTCATTTTTCTAACTCTGAGAAATGCTTTTTACTTTTTTTCATTGAAAATTTCTTGCCCTCTTCTTTCTCTTGTATCTCTTTTTGGAATTCTTATTAATTGCATATTAAATATACCATGAATCTTACATCGCTTATATTTTATCATATTGTCTCCTTGGTTTTTCATTTATTTTAACTCCAGAAATACTCATTGGGCACTTTATATTTTCACCCAGAAAATAGAGTAACACAAAAAATAGAGAAGTAGACAAATAGTCTGATTTCAGAAAAATGTCACTATATAGAGAAAATAAAGCAGTGATTTGGGGACACTTGTCTTTGTTTCATCAACTGTAAGATTTCCTTATCCATTATTCTATGGACTGTTTTATTTTGATAATCAGCTTATCCTCATACTTTTTTCAAAGATATCTATTTTTGTGTACAAATGTAATGTATTCTTGAATATCATGATGGCAAATCTCTGAGGATTAAAAACTAAGGTATAATGAAACTTCTTTTTAATTCCAAATTAACTCTGTTTGCTCTTTTTATTTTCTTCCATTCTTATTATGTTGTTATTTCTCTGTCATATTTCTGGCTTTTCTCAAATATCTTTGCTTTCCATTCATATTTAAGAATAAGGCTTCAGAGAGGCCGCCTGGAGTCTGTGTGTGTATGGTCAGAGATTGTCAACTGGCCAGCCATCTGAAGGAGGGAGCCTGAGTGCCAGGATGACCAAGAATTTTATTTGAGGCACTGGAGCTCATGTTACCACCCTAAGGCTTTTCAAATTACTTGTTCAATTTACTTAGAGAATATCCCTCCAGTTTTATTATATGGCTTTGAATAATTTTGGATGAGGAGGTGAGTTCAGAGTGGTTCCATTCCAAATTAACTCCCATTCTCCACCCCTCTTCTTCTTCCTGCCCAGCCCCCCATGATAATATCCTCTGTGCCTCAAGCCTCAGAAGGATTTGGCCAGGCAGTTTGGCTGCCTCTTTGCTGTACCTTCACATCAAGGAATTGTGGCTTCCTCCACTTTGTTTCAAAGTTTTCAGCTTCCAAAATATTTGAAAATCTCTCATCTTATGGCCTCCCACTTTTGTTATTTTTTCTTTGACCATAAGTGTATTTGTGATTTAAGTAGCTGTAGGACAAAAATATATCTGTTCAGCTTGCCATCAAATTCTCATAAATATTTTTAGAAGATGGTAGTCCAAGGGTGGGCTTTATGAGTGCAGAAGCATGGCAGAATTATCCTGGGAGAGGAGCTCTGATGGAAAAGAGAGAGAAAGTCAGAACTGAAGAAAGACTGTCCCTGAGAAGGACAAGCTGGTTTTAAAGGAGCTTCATGATTCCCAAGGGGCCAATTACTATGAACTGACTTGTGGCCCCCACTCCAAATCATATGTTTAAGCCCTGATCCCCAGTGCCATCAAATCTGGAGATAGAGTTTCAGGGAATAATTAAAGTTAAATTAGGTCATATCAGTAGGACCCTAATCTGATAGGACTGTGATCTTATATGAAGACAGAAAGACCTTTCACTGCATCATGTGAAAATACAGAGAGAAGGAGACCATCTGTAAGCCAGGAGAGTACTCTCACCAGAGTCTGTATAGGCTGGCACCTTGATTTGGATTTCTCATTCTCCAGTACAATGAAAAATAAATGTCTGCTGTTTAAGGCACATAGCCTATGCTATTTTGTTATGGCAGCTTAAATTGACAAATATACCAACATTAGCACAAAGTTTCAGGGAGAAAGCACAAGAGGAACTGCTGACATGTTTGCTGTGCACCACGGTACTCTTGAAACATTGAACTTGAGCCAGGAGACCTGCTGAACAAAGTTCTAGCTTTGCTATTAACTGAAGTGGCTTTAGTCAATCACTTTACCCAATGAGCTACGGTTTTCTCATCTCTGCTGCTGCTGCTGCTAAGTCGCTTCAGTAGTGTCCAACTCTGTGTGACCCCATAGATGGCAGCCCATCAGGATCCCCCGTCCCTGGGATTCTCCAGGCAAGAACCCTGGAGTAGGTTGCCATTTCCTTCCCCATCTCTAGAGTGGAGTTAATAATTCCCATTCCCTGAGTCTTGGTATGAATATTAAATCCATTATATTTTACCATAATCATTTATTGTACCTAGTTATTTATTCACAGTCATTTTCCATGACTGATCCTTAACCTTGGCAATTGAGTCTGTAAACTAGAAAAGGCAGACAAGTATAAACAGACATGGCCAGCGTGGTGCTTGGCATTCAGTAGATGCTCACTAAATTCAACTGTAAAGTCTATGTGTAACCAGGTGGTTTTAAATTACACGACTCTCTGATTGTGGTATCCCCCTAGGGAGGCTCATGGAGACCTTGGAAGCTGCTATTCTCAGGAAGGTGTTGCCCTTGGCCAGTCTGAGCTAGCAGGCCTTCCCTGGTGGCTCAGCAGTTCAGAATCTGCCTGCAATGCAGGAGCTGCAGGTTCAAGCCCTGGGTGTGGAAGATTCCCTGGAGAAGAAAATGACAACCCACTCCAGTCATCTTCCATGGGAAATCCCATGGACAGAGGAGCCTGATGGGCTACAGTCCATAGGGTCAAAATTTGGACATGATTAAATGACTAAACAACAACAGCAGTCTGAAACAACACCTCTGGGTTACCACTGCTGTGTGTCCTAACTCAGCCTTCTGCATTTCTGGGAATCCCTCTCTCTATCTAATATTTAGCTTTTAAATCAAAATTTTTTGGCTAGCATTTATGTCTGTCTTTCTAGACTGAGATCTTCTCAAAGACATGACTATATCTGAATTATTTTTTGCCCAGCCTTTAGCCTCTTACCTGTTAAACAATAGGCCTTCAACAAATATTTATTTCATGGGCGGGGGGTGGGGGGGTTATCTGGGAGACATCAGGACTTCTAACTTCCCTCACTTTCTCTTTAGAATTGTTTGAGGTTCTCCGGTGTGCATCCATCTTTCTGCATATGTCTAGGACAATGGGTCTCATTTCTAGTTACAGTGACTTAAATGAGATCAGACTGTATGACTCTAGGGCCATGTTGCTGCCATTTTCAACTTTATATTTGAAGTGAATTATGGCACAAGGGGGGATTCTGATGAGATGTTGAAGAAGCTATATGTGTCATGTGTGGCAGCGTCCAGTCCCACTGCCATAGATGATGTTGAACACAACTTCTATGTGATTGACCTTTAATCTGAGTCTGGAGGTGAAAGCCACGTTGACACTATGCTTTGTCAGCCTTTCTCCCAAAGGACAACCTGATCTACTGATACAATTTTCCACTTTGAATCTAACACATAATCTGTCATTGTTCTCTCAAGAAAGTGAGAACGGTAGTAATTTCACTTCTCTACTTCTAACAGCAATAGTGGGTGTTAGTGCTAAGTGGTACATGATGTTAGTTTCTTAGATAATTAGACCACAGTACTTTGTGGAGTCTGCAGTGTGGTTTAGAACTCACCAGTTTGTCAGTGGTATTTATGGTTTCAGGATATTATAGATAACTGTAATAAATTAAACTCCTTTTCATTTGTATTGCTTTATTCATCAAACATATAGTAAGAACTGTTTTTGACAGGTCAAGTGTAAGCCTCTGACTTTCTCGTACTCAAACCTTTAGATACTGATGTTCCCAAGCTATTAAACTGAAAAAATAGAACAGTAAGTCTAAGCTCAGTCTAATATTAGCTTCCAGTTAGTTTGCTACATAGTAATATTAACATATTGTGCATAAATAAATGTATGTATAAGTGTATACAAAAATACATTTACGTATGTGCTCATTTATTCTGCAACCTCAGACACTGTAGCGCATAGGATCCTCTGTCCATGGGATTATCCAGGCAAGAATACTGGAGTGGGTTGCCATTTCCTATTCCAATATATGCATGCACAGGTTGCTAATACTGATATCTCACAGAAGTGCGTGGAATTTTTTTTTAATTAATAAAGTACTTTAGCACTTAAAAAAAATCTTATCTTCAATAACTCTGAAAGGTATTCAGCATAGGCATGTCATTTCCACATGACTAAAATGTTTCAGAGTAGATAAGTAAATTGTTCAAGACAACAACATCAGTAACTGGCAGAGGTGGCACAGATAGATGACTAAGGCAGTCTTCTTTTTACTTAAGATCATTGCCTGCAAGGAATTTAGGGTTGAGATATTATTTAAGGCATGCTGTGCATACACCAGCAGTGAAACACTGCCCAGCAGCATGTGTTTATGCATCATTGCAAAAAGAATGCAACATTTTCAAAGATAAGGCAAAGCAGCACTGGCTGGAGAAGAGGAAGAGCTTGATTTTGCAGTGGTAGATCTTAAAGAAGAGCTTTAATCGGGGCTGAGGAAATAAATTTGGATAAATCTGATGAGAAGAGAAAAAAGTGTACAGTCTAAAATATCAGGTTGAAAACAATGAAGTTTATTATGTAATTAGCAGTAATTCATTAAAGGTAGGTGTGTAGGTAAGTAGCTTGCTGTGATAAGCAATTTCTCTGTAACAGTTTGAAGAAGGATTAGAGTAAGAAGATTCTGGAAATTTTGTGTTTTATTGTATTGGAGAGTAGTGACACTATTCTGCTGGTTAATTCTTAAACATTTCTGTCATCCCTTTATCCACAGCTGGGACCATTTGGGGCCTGCTCTGTCTATTGAACTTTGACTAGCTTCAGTGAAAGGCTGTGTCTCAGATCTCTACTCTTTGAGTGTATCCATTCCTGGGCCGTGAACCGGAGCAAGCCTGTCTCTGCCTGAAATATGGCTGTGCCACGGACTTTGTCTCAGAGTCTTGAAGAGCTGCTCTGAACATCCAGCCTAATTTACTAGCTGATAGATTCTAAATCTATCAGTACTGACAAACATGGCAAGGACACAAGCTTGAACATATGGCTGGTAGGTCTTGATTAAAATGAATCCTAGCAGGATCTTTTTAAAATTTAATATTGCAAGATTTCCTCAATATTACTTCAGTCAGCTTAATTTTCTTTTTTCTCCTTAAAGATAACAATCTAATATTCTCAAACACTGAGGGCAGTTGTGTTATGCTCATTTGCTGATGAACAATCTGAGCCTACATTTAAGTAGACTCTCTCTTAGTTTTTCCTGTGAGCTTTGGTTGGCAGAGATCATATGTAACACATGGAGATGTGGTGAGGAGAAAGGTGCTCAAGTCAGCAAATACAGTGTCACAATCCTGGGTGATAAGTGCTGAACTTGACTCATGTAAGGCCTGTTTGGGGACCTTAGAAAAAGAAATGACATTTGGTTTACATAGGGAAGGATGGTATAATCTGTGGAGCAGACAGAGGGCCACTGATGGGTACTTCCTGGGGCAACAGTGTTATCAGATTGGATTTATAGAGCTCACTTTGGATTGTGGGAATGATGGAGTGAAACAGAGTGAGGAAGGGGCCTAGAGCAGGAGATCAATTAAGGGCTATATTAGGGTTCTCCAAAGAAACAGAACCAATAGATGTGTGTGTGTGTGTGCACATGTGTGTGGAGGGTAGGCTAGCAAGCCAGAGATTCAGAGAAGAATTGATGTTACAGCTTAAATCCAAACGCAGTCTGGAGGCAAAGTTCCTTCTTTCTGGGGCACCTCAGTCTTTCATCTCTTCAGACCTTCAACTGATTTTATGAAGTCCACTGACACTATGGAAGTTATTCTATTTATCAAATCATACTGATAGATGGTGACTGCAGCCATGAAATTAAAAGACGTATGCTCCTTGGAAGAAAAGCTATGACAAACCTAGACTGCAGATTAAAAAGCAGAGACATTACTTTGCCGACAGAGGTCCGTCTAGTCAAAGCTATGGTTTTTCCAGTAGTCATGTATGGATATGAGAGTTGGACCATAAAGAAAGTTAAGCACCAAAGAATTGACACTTTTGAACTGTGGTGTTGGAGAAGACTCTTGAAAATCCCTTAGACTGCAGGGATATCAAACCAGTCAATCCTAAAGGAAATCTGTTCTGAATATTCATTGGAAGAACTGATGCTGAAGCTGAATCTCCAATACTTTGGCCACCTGATGGAAAGAATCGACTCATTGGAAAGACCCTGATGCTGGGAAAGATTGAAGGCAGGAGGAGAAGGGGATGACAAAGGATGAGATGGTTGAATGGCATCACTGACTTGATGGACGTGAGTTTGAGCAAGCTCCGGGAGTTGGTGATGGACAGGGAAGCCTGGTGTGCTGCAGTCCATGGGGTCACAAAGAGTCAGACGTGACAGAGGGACTGAACTGAACTGAACTGATAGAAATGTTAGTATCATCTAAAAAATGCCTTCACTGCAACACCCAGACTGATCTTCAATCCGACATCTGGCTACCATAGCTTTGCCACATTGACACAAAAAATTAATCATCACAAAAGCCAATGAAATTTTATCCTTCAGGTGAGAGGTGAGAGAAGAGAAAGAATGATAGCAGAATTTGATTTGGTGGACTCACTGAGTAACTGGATGCCCAGTCTGAACATCTGGGGCATGGATACCTAGGACAAACATGGTCCTGCCAATTCATTCATAGATGTGGTCCAGCACTCCTACTCCCTTCTGAGTTCACTTTTTCTATCATTTATTGGGTAACAATATGCCAGATGGCTCATGGTAAAGAATCTGCTGGCAATGCAGGAGACCTGGGTTCGATCCCTGGATTGGAAAGATCCCCTGGATAAGTAAATGACAACCCACTCCAGTATTCTTGCCTGGAAAATCCCATTAATAGAGGAGCCTGGCGGGCTATTGTCCATTGTGTTGCAAAGAGTTGGACATGACTAAGCAACTAAACGATGCCAGTTACTCTGCTGGGAACTGAGGGTATAAAGGATGATGGAACACATTGTTTACCTGAGATGGTCTCTCAGTCTATTCATTGCACTGCAGCCTTGCAGGCAAGACTGACAGCCACTTCATACCTTTTAGTCCATTCTTCACGTCACTCCGGCATTTCCTGGAAGTGAGGACAGGTATGCATGGCAAAAAAACAAACAAACAAACAAACAAAAAAACCCCCAAAAAACACCCAAGCAAAGCTAAAGCAAATGCAATTCCTCAACCTTGATTAAGTTGCTCTGGGTCCATATTTCTGGTGAGGGTGAAGCCAGCTTTGTGATTCTCTTAGCCAGTTGGTCATAAGCTCCTGAGTCCTACAGAGAAGCCTAGGGTTGTGTTTGTCCTACCTTTGCCTCTTCACTCCCAACGCACAGACTTCCTCACTTGAACAAGTGTTATGATGCAGGATTCTATACATTTCCTGAAAAAACAAACAAACAAAAAAAAAACTGAATCTCTGCAAACTCTTCTGTCCTGGTCCCCAAGAGACTTGCAGAAGTTGCCATCAGAATGGTGAGAATAGGAGTGAGGAAAAAAAAAAAACTTCTTTGGAGAAAGATATACTTTAAAACGTTTAGTATAATGTTATATGGGATTCCACATCTGGTTTTGCCACATTTATCATGCCAATAAAACATGCACCTGTTCGTTTTTCATCACAAGTCATATTTCTCATCAGTCTTGTTTGACCTTGTCACAAGACATTTCCCTTTTAGCACTCACTTGGATTTTTGTTCTGAGTGGAAGTTGGAAGTGATTGCAAAGGAAGGCAATTTTTTTTGACATCTTGTGTATGATCCATTTGTCTCCTTATGGAGTATGGGGAAGTACTGGAGGGGAGCACTAGAGAATAAGAAATATTTCTATAAATGACAGGACTGCAGTATCATTTTAGGTCTGTCTTAGTGATTTTAGCTAAACAATATGTTATAATTACGTGGGTGTTTGGATTTGGAGACTTGGGATGCTTTGGAGAGGGACAGAGAGTAAGAGGAAAACCATTTCTTATATTCCTAGGTACTGGCTTCTTTCTTTTCTGTCACGCATTTTATTATGGGAATTTCAAACATGTAGGAAAGTACAGAGAAGAGTATAAAGCACTTCATGTACCTGTCATCTGGCTTCAGCTATCATTAACAAATGACAAGCTTGTTTCATCTCTACCTCCCTCCCCCAAACTCCTTTGGATTATTTTGAATCAAATTCTAGATGCATCATTTCATCTGAAAACACCTCAATATGTATGTCCCTAAAAGGTACATACTCATTTTATAATGTGACTATGATACCATCAACATACATAAAACACAATTTCTTATTATCACTAACTATTCAGTCAATACTAAAATTTACTTAATGATATCATTTGTTCAAATCAGAATCCAAACTAGGCCCAGACAACACATGTAATTGATATTTCTTTAGTAACTTTAGATCTAACCTCTTACTTTTTTAACATTTCAGTTTACATGTTGAAGCGACGGGATCGTTTGTCTTATAAATGAAACTGAAAGTCGCTCAGTTGTGTTTGACTCTTTGTGACCCCCCACGGACTATATGGTCCATTCTTGGTCCTTTAATGGACCGGAACCTGGTGGTCCAGAGTCAACCATGATAGAGTGGAAGAAGTAAAGAGGCTAATATTCCCTGGGTTATGCAGCCAGCTTCCGCGCTCTAGGGAATCAGCCAGAAATAGAGAGATAGAGAGAGAGAGAAAGAAAGAAAGAAAGACACGGGGACCAAAGCTCTGATGGAGCAAAGGTGTTTTAATCAACATGGCGTGGGCATGTATGCTGTCTTACAAGGTAGTTATTCTCAGCAAAGATAAAGATTAAAATTCCAGACTTACAAAACACAAGGTGATCCCTGTTAATGAGAGAAGAGGGTACTTATCACCAAAATGAGAAACTAACAAAGGAAATGCCTGGATTCCTCAGCCCGGGAAAGGGGTGCCTCTCCTCTTAATTCCTGAATATTCAGAAATTAATAAGGGCCAAAGGTTTCCTGATAGATCCAAAACAGCATGTAGGAAGCCTCCTGTTAAATGCATCCTGACAGTCCATGGAATTCTCCAGGCCAGAATACTGGAGTGGGTAGACATTCCCTTCTCCAGGGAATCTTCCCAACCCAGGGATCGAACTCAGGTATCCTGCATTGCAGGCAGATTCTTTACTGTCTGAGCCAACAGGGAAGCCCAAGAATACTGAAATGGGTAACCTATCCCTTCACCAGGGAATCTTACTGATCCAGGAATTGGACTGGGATCTCCTGCATTGCTTAGCTCATTTACCAGCTGAGCTACCAGAGAAGACCATTTTATACCATAGAGCTACTCATATTATTGATGTGCTAATTGAATCCTATAATGTCACATAACATGTTTCTCTGTTATATACCCACAACTTATATTTCTGTAAATCTGGAATTTGATTCAAAATAATCCAAAGGAGATTTGGGTTAGTTTTTTTTTGGCAGGAACACTTCATAGGGGAACGTTCTATTGCATCATGTCAGGAGACACATACTGTCCACTTGCCTCTTTTTGAGTGATGTTAAGATTGATCAATGTATTTAGATGTTGTTGGACTGGTCCATTATTGTCAAATTCCCCAGTCAGCTACAGAGGATCATTACTTAGATCTAACTTTTATTTTCATTAGAAGTTGCAAAAGGATTATTCTCTATCAATCTTTTTTTGGTCAGTGAGAGATTTTTGGTTGATTCCAAAGTCTTTTTTTTTTTTTTAAACAAAACCCCTTAACATAAAATAAGGGGCTTCCCCAGTGGCTTAGATAGTAAAGAATCTGCCTGTAATGTGGGACTCCCAGTTATGATCCGTGGGTGGGGAAGATCCCCTGAAGTAGGGAATAGCAACCCATTCCAGTATTCTTGCCTGGAGAATTCCATGGACAAGAAGAGCCTAGCAATCCCATGGGGTCGCAAAGAGTTAGGCACGACTGAATGACTAACACCTTCAGTTTTCAAAGGGTTAAGTATTTGTAAAAGATGGAAGCTTATTTAACATTGCCACATGAGAGAGAAATTCAACAGCACTCATACTTTCCTAAAACAATGGTTTGACTTACCAGGACTTAAAGGGAAATTCTAATAGATGAACTTTTCACTCCACAGATAAAGCAAAGGGGAAAAAAAAAAAAAGGAAAATTAATTGCCACTGATATGACTAAAGCCTGAACAATAATACTAAGTCACATTGCCAAGAAAACCAGTCAATTAGCAATTCATAATGTCTAACCTGTAACTTGAATTCAAGGCATTAAAACAAATTAGAAAACCATCTTTACTGCTTTTTTTGTGCATCTGTTTATGTCTGTACAAACAGTTTATGTCTGGATAACTCTAAAACAAAGGCATATTTTATTTTGGTTTTAAAAAATTTGAGGGCTGAAATACATGTACTTAAGTAGTAGAATGTATGATATATATCATTCACGTTTTCTGTGTGGTTTCGATAATTGTACCTCATAGACATCTAATATCTTAGAAGGATTTCCTGAGGTTCGTTTTCCTGAGCTTTTATAGTTTCCTTTAAATATGGCAGCCATTTACAAGATCTGTCTGTCGCTTTCTGCTGAAATTAAGCCAAAACTTATTTGAATGCTCCTCTTGTTACCTGTAGTTTATCAGATGTGTGGTGGGATAGCATTTTAAGTCACTGTTTGTTTACCACATTAGGTGATGGTTGGTGCTTCCAAAGTGGCACTAGTGTTAAAGAATTTGCCTGCCAATGCAAGAGATATAAGAGACATGGGTTTGATCCCTGGGTCGGGAAGATCTCCTGGAGAAGGGAATGACTACCCACTTCAGTATTCTTGCCTGGAGAATTCCATGGAGAGAGGAGTCTGGTGGGCACTGTCCACAGGGTCACAAAGTCGGACATAACTGAGCAACTTGGCACACATGCACAGGCACATCGTGGTTTTAGAAAACTTGACCTGTTCACTGTAATAATGCATAGTTGGGAACTGAGAAAAGAGAGTGAGAGGCAGAAAAGCCATTTAGTACATTCAGACATGCATGTTGTATGTCCATTTAATTTCCCCATATTTGAGTGGTTGGGAGAGTTGGGGGATGCACACAGATAACTTTTCATAAATATCAGTAGACTCTCACTCTTGCTAGATTTTTTCACTGAAGCTAAGTTTTAAAATTAGTAGAGAACCATATTTGGTAAATATTGTTGCAGTCATTTTGGAGACAAGGAAACTGAGACTCAGACCATCATCTGTGCAAGTGCAAACAGCTAACAAGGGAAAGAGCCAGCTCTGCACCCACACATCTGTGCAATTCAGAGATGCTGGCTTTCCCCTCTGTCATTTATCTGCCTGCTATTCATGCCCAAAAGGGGGGCAATAAACAACTAGCTCAGTTTCCAGAAAATGTACAGTGTCAGTTGTTTAGTACAGATTTTATACTGACTGGATGTCACTGTATGCTTGTTTTTCTTTGCAAAGAACACACTGTCCGGGAGATAGGGTCTCTCAGAAGGTGCACAGTGGCCGGGTTGTCCTCTCATTGGAAGGATTATAGAAGGTAGAATTGTATAAAATAAAGTAATCTGGTATGGTGCTAGGCGAAGAGGAATTCTGAAAGCCCTGGCTCAAGCAGAAAGTCAATATGTTAAGAGCCAGAAATCACCAAGGAGCAATGTGCTTGGAAACTCAATACAGTAATAAGTAACTCAGTACTGTGTCTGGGAAAGATCCCTTATTGTTCACCAAAAAATGTTAATGCACTGCCCTTCAGTGTCAGTCAGCCCTGCGTTTTAAAATATACACATAAAACAAATCAATGAGAGGATTTTTCCCTCCTTGAAATTTGCCACGCAGTCTTGATGATATTATCAAGGCAAAAACTCTATGGGACTATTTAACAACCCTGGATGCTTTTATTGTAAAATGGCTATTGAGTACATTCAGAATATGCATTTTTGTGAGAGGTTTATAATCACATACATGTAACTAAAATTTACAAGAATATAACAGAATGAAATCTTGTCATTTGCAGTGACATGGATGGACCTTGAGGGTATTCTGCTAAGTGAAATAAGTCAGACAAGGAAAGATACCATATGATCTCAACTTAAATGTGGAATATAAAACAAACAAAAAAATTTCATACATACAGCGAACAGATTGGAGGTTGCCTGAGGTGGGGTGTAGGCCTGTGGACAAAATGGGTGGAGGTGATCAAAATGTACAAACTTTCAGTTATAAAGTAAATAAATTCCCTGGTGGCTCAGATGGTAAAGAATCTGCCTGCAATGTTTGTGTGTGTTAGGCTGATTTTTTACCACTAGTGCCACCTATGAAGCCACTTCCACTTCCATGAATATCTATTATAAAGCATGGCTACTATAATTAATAATACTGTACTGTATATGTGAAAGTTGCTAAGAGAATAAATATTAAGACTTCTCATCATACACACACAGAAGAATCAGTAACTGTGTATGATGACAGATGTTAACTAGAATTATTGTGGTGATCATTTTGCAATATATATACATACTGAATTATTAAGTTTTAAACCTGAAACTAATATAATGATATATGCCAATTATACCTCAATAAAAATTAAATTAAAATAGACTGTTTCTCTCTATACAAAATATTTCATCTGTTATCCAGTCATTGTGTTAGTGGTGATTGTGAATGTATCTAATGTAATAGACATTCTGCATTTTATAGTGTAGTATGGACAGGCACCAACCTACCTTAATCAAGACTCTTGATAGTCTTATAATTTTATGGAGTGCCTATTATATGCTGGGTTCTTAAGTCAATTCACTTCCTTGTTTTGGATTATATATTACAGGCAGAAGGGGCAAAATCACATTTTGAATCAAATGTCATACCCACCAGAGATGTTCAGAGGGCTGAAACAAACCTCGTGTGCACCAGGACCCAGAGACCCCACAGAGACTGAGCCAGAACTGTGTTTGAGGGTCTCCTGTGGAGGTATGGTTTGGCAGTGACCTGCTGCAGGGGCAGGGGTTCTAGATGCAGCAGGCCTGGGTATGGCATAAGCTCTTTTGGAGGAGGTTGCCATTAACCCCACCATAGAACTGCCAGAAGCTACACAGCACTGGGGAAACACATTCTTGGAGGGCGCAAACAAAAACCTTGTGTACACCAGGACCTGGGAGAAAGGAGCAGTGACTGAATAGACTGATCCAGACTTGCCCGTGAGTGTCCAGTAGTCTCCAGCAGAGGCGTGGGTCAGAGGTGACTTGTTACAGGGTTGGGGGCACTGAGTGTGGCAGTGTGTGCATGAGACCTTTTGAAGGAGGTCTCCATTATCTTAATTACCTCCACCACAGATTGGCCTCAGGTCAAACAACAGGGAGGGAACACACCCCTGCCCATCAACAGAAAATTGGACTAGAGATTTATTGAGCATGGCCCCACCCATCAGAAGAAGACCCAGTTTCCCCCCTCAGTCAGTCTCTCCCATTAGGAAGCTTCCATAAGCCTCTTATCCTTCTCCATCAGAGGGTAGACAGAATGAAAACCACAATCACAAAAACTAACCAGTCTGATCACATAAATCACCGTCTTGTCTAACTCAATGAAACTATGAGCCATGCAATGTAGGGCCACCCAAGACAGATGGGTCATGGTAGAGAGTTCTGACAAAACATGGTCCACTGGAGAAGGGAATGGCAAACCACTTCAGTATTCTTGCCCTGAGAACCCCATGAACAGTATGAAAAGGCAAAAAGATAAGCCACTGAAAGATGAACTCCCCAGGTCAGCAGGTGCCCAACATGCCACTGAAGAAGAGTAGAGACATAACTCCAGAATGAATGAAGAGACAGATCCAAAGCAAAAATAACACCCAGTTTTGGGTGTGACTGGTGATGGAAGTAAAGTCCATTGCTGTAAAGAGCAATATTGCACAGAAACCTGGAATGTTAGGTCCATGAATCAAGGCAAATTGGAAGTGGCCAAAAAGGAGATGGCAAGAGTGAACATTGACATTTTAGGAATCAGCAAACTAAAATGGACTGGAATGGGTGAATTTAACTCAGATGACAATTATATCTACTACTTCTGTGGGCAAGAATCCCTTAGAAGAAATGGAGCAGTCGTCATAGTCAACAAAAGAGTCCAAAATGTAGTACTTGGATGAAATCTCAAAAACAACAGAATGATCTCTATTCCTTTCCAAGGCAAACCATTCAGTATCACAGTAATCACAGTAATCCAAGTCAATGCCTTGATCAGTAATGCTGAAGAAGCTGATGGTTCCGTGAAGACCTACAAGACCTTCTAGAACTAACACCCCAAAAAGATGTCCTTTTCATTATAGGAGACTGGAATGCAAAAGTAGGAAGTCAAGAGATACCTGGAGTAACAGGCAAATTTGGCCTTGGAAGACAGAATGAAGCAGGGCAAAGGCTAACAGAGTTTTGCCAAGAGGACACTGGTTAAAATAAATTTAAAAAACAACAATAACAAAACAAACAAACAAACAAACAAAAAACAATGGTCATAGCAAACACCCTGTTCCAACAACATAAGAGGAGACTATGCACATGTACTTCACCAGATGGTCAACACCGAAATCAGGTTGATTATATTCTTTGCAGCCAAAGATGGAGAAGCTCTATACAGTCAGCAAAAACAAGACCAGGAGCTGACTATGGCTCAGATCATGAACTCCTTATTGCCAAAATCAGATTTAAATTGAATAAAGCAGGGAAAACCACTAGACCATTCAGGTATGGCCTGACTCAAATCCCTTATGATTATTCAGTGGGAGTGAGAAATAGATCGAAGGGATTAGATCTGATAGAGTGCCTGATGAACTATGGACAGGGGTTCGTGACATTGTATGGGAGGCAGTGATCAAGACCATCTCCAAGAAAAAGAAATGTATAAAGGCAAAATGGTTGTCTGAGGAAGCCTTACAAATAGCTGAGAAAAGAGAAGCTAAAGGTAAATGGGAAATGGAAAGATACCCATCTGAATGCAGTTTCAAAGAATAGCAAGGAGAGATAAGAAAGCCTTCCTCAGTGATCAATGCAAAGAAACAGAGGGAAACAATAGAATAGGAAAGACTAGAAATCTCTTCAAGAAAATTAGAGATACCAAGAGAACATTTCATGCAAATATGGGCTCAATAAAGGACAGAAATGGTATGGACCTAACAGAAGCAGAAGATATTAAGAAGAGGTGGCAAGAATACACAGAAGAAATGTGCAGAAAAAGATCTTCATGACCCAGATAACCACAATGGTGTGACCACTCACCTAGAGCCAGACATCTTGGAATGCAAAGTCAAGTGGGCCTTAGGAAGCATCACTAGGAACAAAGCTAGTGTAGGTGATGGAATTCCAGTAGAGCTATTTAAAATCCTAAAAGATGATGCTGTGAAAGTGCTGCACTCAATATGCCAGCCAATTTAGAAAACTCAGCAGTGGCCACAGGACTGGAAAAGGTGAGCTTTCATTCCAATCTCAAAGAAAGGCAAAGACAAAGAATCCTCAAATACCACACAATTTCACACATCTCACACGCTAGCAAAGTAATGCTTAAAATTCTCCAAGCCAGGCTCCAACAGTATGTGAACTGTGAACTTCCAGATGTTCCATCTGGATTTAGAAGATGCAGAGGAACAAGGGATCAAAATTGCCAGTGTCCCTTGGATCATTGAAAAAGTAAGACAGTTCCAGAAAAATATCTACTTCTGCTTTATTGACTATGCTAAAGCCTTTGACTGTGTGAATCAAAACGAACTGTGGAAAATTTTTAAAGAGATGGGACCGCCATCTTCTGCCTCCTGAGAAATCTGTATGCAGATCAAGAAGCAATAGTCAGAACTGGACATGGGACAACAGACTGGTTCCAAATCAGGAAAGGAGTATGTCAAGGCTGTATATCATCACCCTGCTTATTTAACTTCTATGCAGATTATATCATGTGAAATGCCAGGCTGGATGAAACACAAGCTGGAATCAAGATTGCTGGGAGAAATATCAATATCTTCAGATAAGCAGATAATACCACCCTAATGGCAGAAAGTGAAGAACAACTAAAGAGCTTCTTGATGAAGGTAAAAGAGGAGAGTGAAAAAGTTGGCTTAAAACTCAACATTCAGAAACCTAAGATCATGGCATCTGGTCCCATCACTTCATGGCAAATAGATGGAGAAACAATGGAAACAGAGAGACTTTATTTTCTTGGGCTCCAAAATCACTGTAGATGCTGACTGCAGCCATGAAACTAAAAGACACTCCTTGGAAGAAAAGCTATGACCAGCCTAGATAGCATATTAAAAAGCAGAGACATTATTTTGTTAACAAAGGTCCATCTAGCGAAAGCTATGGTTTTTCTGGTAGTCATGTATGGATGTGACAGTTGGACAATAAAAAAAAACAACAACTGAGAGCCGAAGAATTGATGCTTTTGAACTACAGTGTTGGAGAAGGCTCTTGAGAATCCCTTGGATTGCAAGAAGATCCAACTAGTTTATCCTAAAGGAAATCAGTCCTGAATGTTCATTGGAAAGGCTGGTGCTGAAGCTGAAACTCCAATACTTTGGCGACCTGATGGGAAGAACTGACTCATTGGAAAAGACCCTGAGGCTGGGAAAGATTGAGGGTGGGAGGAGAAGGGGAAGACAGAGGATGAGATAGTTGGATGGCATCACCAACTCGAAGGAGATGAGTTTGAGTAAGCTCTGAGAGTTGTTGAGGGAAGGGAGGCCTGGGGTTCTGTAGTCCATGGGGTTGCCAAGAGTTCGACACGACTGAGCGACTGAACTGAACTGATTACAGGTGAAGACAGATAAGTGAGCAATCAACTGTAATATTGTGTAATAATTGACACTTTCCTAAGCATATAACAAAGCCAACAAATGTAGCCCGGGGTCCAGGTGAGGAGGGATTTCTGAGAAGGCTTGTAAGAGAAAGTGACATTAAGCTGAGGAAAGGATAATTTGAACTTAGACTAGAGTGCAGAGGTTACAAGGCTCAGAATGGAAGTAGGCATGTGTGTTCAGGAGAAAGTGAATGGTATCTGGGAAGGCCTATAGACTAGAGAGGGTATGGGGTATTGGACAAACTTGACAGTCAGAAATGTGGAAGTGAGGATAATGGAAAACATAGAGGACTGGTGAAGGCTGAGGCTAGAGAAATCAGGAAGAGCCTTGGAAGCCATGTTCAGATAACTGGACTTGAGTCTGGAGACAATTGAAGGGAAATGAGGTAGAAAGAAAAATGGTTTAGTCTGTGTTTTATAACTGGCTCCTGGAGAAGAATCATCATCATCACATAGTCATCACATAGTTGCTCAGTTGTGTCCAGTTCTACGCAACCTCATGGACTGTAGCCTCCTGAGCTCCTCTGTCCATGGGATTCTCTAGGCAAGAAAACTGGAGTGGGTTGCCATCCCCTCCTCCAGGGGATCTTCCAAACACAGGAACTGAACCCACATCTTCTGCATTCAGGCGAATTCTTTACCATCTGAGCCACCAGAAGAATGAATAGGAGCAAATAGAACCACCTGGGAAGCTTTGCAGCAATCCAGGTGAGAGACAATGTTGGCCTCACCTGGAGGACAGTCAGTGGCAAAGATAATGCACAGAGATGGAAGGGTTTGATAGTTGATAGGACATGATGATCATTTGGATGAGGGTGGTGAGAGAGGATAGAATCTAGGATGATGCCTAGTTTCTGGCTTGGGCAACTAACTGAGCCAGTGCAGATAAAGATTACAGGATGAGGAACACTGGTTTGCAAGAAAAGATGATGAGTTCATTTCTGGTTGTGTTGGGTTAAACATAGTAGGAAATGAATCTTCATTTTCTACTATTTTACAGAGAGTGAGATGCATTGTAGACAAGCATAGACAAGCTCTCAGTTTAAGTCTATGTGGGTGCAATGGCATTCAATAATCATAAAAAGCTGAGTTTCTTCTGCTAGTACTCCTTTATAGTGACAACCGATATTTACCGGGCCCTTAGAATTCATGGAGAATATATTTGGACAGTCCCTGCGATAATCTGTGTGGCTAAGAATTATAAAAACAAACAAGCTGGGGTGGCAGTGATGAGCAAAGGTATCTCTTTCCCAACTACTGTCCCATCCCCTTCTTCCTCACCAGTTTCTTCTTTTCTAGAGAAGATCAAGGCTTGGTTGGGAAAAACCTGGAGCTGTATTCAGGTAATTGTGACTTACTCTCTAGCACTGGGGAGGCTGCGGGAGTTCCCTGATGACTGTAACTGTTGGCTTTATTTTTTAAAATAGCTTTATTAAGGTTTAATTCACATGATATACAATTCACACGCTATACAATTCACACATTTAAAGCATACAATTCAATAGGCTTTATTATATTCACAGAGATGGGTAACAATTACTACTGTAAATTTTAAAGCATTTTCATTACCTTAAGAAGAAATCCTTTACTCTTTGTGACCCCGTGGACTGTAGCCTGTCAGACTCCTCTGTCCATGGAATTCTCCAGGCAAGAATACAGGAGTGGGTTGCCATTTCCTACTCCGGGGAATTTTCCCCACCCAGGGATTGAACCCAGGTCTCTCACATTGCAGGTGGATTCATTACTGCCTGAGCAACCAGGGGAGTCCATTCTTTAGCTATCACTCCCTTAACCCCACTCCCCTCCAGTTCTAAGCAACCACTAATCTATTTTCTGTCTCTATGAATTTCTCTTTTATGGAATTCATTTGAATAAAATCTTATGCTATATAGTCTTTTGTGATTGGCTTCTTCACTGAGTGTGATGCTTTTAAGGTTCATCCATGTTATAGCTTATATCAGTAGCTTGTTCCCTTTTTATGGCTGAATGATATTTTGTCATATGGATATGTCTCTTTTTGTTTCTGTTTGTCTGCTGATAAACAATTAGGTTGTTCCCACCCTTTGGCTATTATGAATAATGCTGCTGTAAACATCCATTTATTCGGTGATAGCTTTGTCTTCAGTTGTCTGCCTCCGGGCCTAGAAGAAGGAAGGATTAACTTTTTTGCCACTGATGTCAACTCAGAGAGGCTCTCTAAGGGCAGTGATAGTGTTTTCCGGTAGCCTCTAGGATCCTAGGCGCAATCGGGAAATAGGAACATTTGCTCTTGATTATTGGTTCATGGATGTAAAATCGGGAAATAGGAACATTTGCTCTTGATTATTGGTTCATGGATGTAGGTGCCCTTTTATTGCCCCCTCCCTCTTTCCTTCAGAGCCTTAGACACTAAATTCCTGACTCCTTTCAAGGACTGCTGTTTAGGTTTCTGAAATTTCTACTCCTTTAGCCTCCTCTAATCCAAGCTGCCATTCTTTAAATATGCCAAAATAGCTGATAAATTCACACAGAGGTATGAAATGAAGTGTTAGTCACTCAGTTGTATTCACCTCATTGCAACCCCATGGACTGTAGACTACCAGGCTCCACTGTCCATGGGATTCTCCAGGCAAGAACAATGGAATGAGAAGCCATTCCCTTCTCCAGAGGATCTTCTCTTCTGGGGATCGAACCCAGGTCTCCTGCATTGCTGGCAGATTCTTTACAATCTGAGCCACCAGGGAAGTCTATGGAGGTATGAAAGAGGTTTCAAACACAAAGTTTCCTTTGCTCTTTCAAAGAGGGGAATTGGCCCCAAAAATCTTATTTTAAGAAGGGAGATTTCTTTAAAATTCGAGTATGCAAAGATTCTAGACTGCTTCCAGAAATTCCTTACCCTCTAACTCCCAAGCCTCCTTTTTGGTCTTTGCGGTAAGTCTGAGACTTAAATCATGAGGAATCACTTGATAAATGCCTAAGTAAATTCTACAAGAAAAGTAAACACACGAATCAGAATGCAAAATCTTTACTATTTCAAATAATTAATACAATGAAGTCAGGACAGTCAAAAATCATGTGTTTGTATGCTTACCATCATAAAAGTTATGATTTACCTTCCTAGGAGATATCTTATTTAGAAATGCCCATGAGCAAAAATCTGATTAGCTTTGCTTGAATGTGAAGGGAGACTTTGTAGAATTCTTTAAAGTGTGATCTGTGTACCAACTGTATAAATAATAACTCTGCAAGCAAATTCCAGGGACCTCATTCCAGCTACTGGAGCAAAGTTTCTTGGAGATGTGATCCAGGAATCTGTCCTTTGAGCAAAACTCCCTGGATGATTCTTATACATATTCATGCATTGAAAAGAAAAAATGAAAGTGAAGTCCCTCAATTGTGTCTGATTCTTTGTGACACCACACCATGGACTGTAGCCTACCAGGCTCCTCTGTCCATGGGATTTTCCAGACAAGGGTACTGGAGTGGGCTGCCATTTCTTTCTCCAGGAGATCTTCCCAACCCAGGGATTGAACCTGGGTCTCCCGCATTGCTGGCAGAAGCTTTACCATCTGAGTCACTAGGGAAGCCATTCATGCATTAAGGCCATTCAAAAAGGTCAGAGCTTCAATTATTTGCATATTAGATAAGAAGAAGTTGTTGTTTAGTCGCTAAGTCATATCTGACTCTTTTGCGACCCCATGGACTGTAGCCCCCAAGCTCCTCTGTCCATGGGATTTCCCAGGCAAGAATACAGGAGTGGGTTGCCAGGATCTTCCAATGCAGGAATCGAACCTGCATCTCCTGCATTGGCAGGCAGATTCTTTACTACTGAGCCACTAAGGAAGCTCTAGATAAGAAAGGGTGATCATAAAATTTTCCATCCAGACTTTGGAGAGTATGAAGAATTACTATTAATAATTATGTGAAGAATATAAGTGTAAAGCAGAACTGCCCTGGCAAACCAGAACACATTGTCACCTTGCAAATAAATACCACCTTGTTTGCGTGAGAACTTACTTTGCCATCTTACCCTGCCTTTCTAACTCACCAGAGCTACATTCTCAAAGCTCGCCTGTCTCACAAGTACCACCTATGAGTTTCCTACTTTTGTTGATTACATATTCCCTAAGTAGACCTGACTTCAGCGTGGCAGTCATTTGTGTGTGCCCAGTTCCATGGCCCATCTTTGTTTGACATAGACCAGGCTGAATGTTCTGTCCACTTTGTGGTTGGATGATGGGGTCATGGGTCTGGCCTGGTCAGTGGAAGGAATGTTGAATCACCATGGGAGACCCAACAGAGCTCCCAGTACCTGTAGTGACAAAGAAGTAGGGATGTGAGAAATACTCCTTCAATGCTGCTATTGATAACCCTGCTGTGTTACTGAATGGTGTTTAGTGTTTAGTATCTAGTATACTGCCAGTTAGTGTCCAGCAGGACTCAGATGTGATTTTGAATTTGTCACTGCAGAGGCCAAATGTGGTATTTAGTAGTACATATAGGTGTACTACTATCAGGATCATACCTATTTACCCCAGATATCTCTTCTCTCACCATCTGTTTATAATTTACAAAGAACTTTCAGATACTTTGAAACTTGATAGTTGTATTAGCAAACCTGTGGCTGATAGAAGAAATTACCATAAACTTTTTGGCTTAAATAAATGGAAATTGGACTTCCCTGGGTGGTCCAGTGGTTGAGAATCCTCCTACCAACGCGGGGGACATGGGCTCAATCCCTGGACTGGAGGATTTCAAATGCCATGGGGCCACTAAGCCCATATATTGCAACTACTGAAGCCCATGCACCCTAGAGCCCACGTTCCACAGCAAGAGAGTAATTCCCTCGCCCAGCAGTGAAGACCCAGTGTACCCAAAAATTAAATAAATAAATATAAAAAATTAAAAACAAAGAAACAAAACAGAAACATAGTCTGTCACAGCCTGGAGCCAGAGGTCTAACATTAGTGTCACTGACCTGAAATCAAGGTGTTAGCAGGTGTGAACTTAAAGGTCACACTCCCTTGAAGGCTGTAGAGGAGAATCTATTCCTTGCCTCTTCTGGCTTCTGATGACTATCTGCATTTCTTGGCTTGTGCCTACAATCAGTCTTTTCCGTAAGGCCCCACATCTTTAAGTTTCTCTGTCCTCTGTCTTTAGATCACCCACTGTTCCATATGTGTGGCTCATCTCTCTCTGTCTTACTCTTATAAGGATATATAAATATGTGACTGCATTCAGGGCCCACCGAGATAATCCAGGAAAGTCTCCATCTCGAGATCCTTAATTTAATCACATCTGCAAAAACCCTTTCTCCAAAAAAGGTAATACTTACAGGCTCTAGGAATTGGGACCTGATATCTGTGGGGACACCACAATATTGAGTAAATCTTTGGAGGGTGGTAAGAGCAGATATGCATCATCATCTTCATTTCACAGTCAAGGAAGTCGAAATTCAGAGAATTTAAGATAGGTCATGAGCCTGTCCAGAGGCAGGCAAGGAACTAGAAATACTGAGCAAGTGCCTCTAAGCTGTGCTGCTTCTTCAGGAGAGCCCAGAGGATGAATGGCACATGGTCCATCTCCTTGCCTTTGTGTGCACCATTGGACAAAGTGCTTCAAAAGCACAACCACAAAAAGCGACTCTTGGGGCTGTCTTGCTGATGGAAATCTTAACCTGCGTAGAACTTTCCTGGTACCCTAAGGACCAGTAAAAAGCCTGGTGTGGACATTTGGATCCAGCTATGCCATTTCATGGGTTATGTGAGCTTGCACAAGTTTCTGTGTATTTCTGCTCCTCAGATTCCTTATGCTTACAACAAGGAGTTTGGGCCTTATACTTACAACAAGGAGATTGTGAAAACATAGATATCATGTATTGAGTCCCCACAGTGTGCTAATAATCTTTGTGCTGGGCTAAGAACTTGGTCTACGTTATTTCATGCCCTCCTCACAAACAACAGATGAGAGGGTAAGTATGCCCACTGTTCTGAGGATGTTTAAGGAGATTGAGCAGTTTGACAAAAGCTACACTGTAAGCAAGCTGTGGGACCAAATCTTATCCATCTATTTGGCTCCAAAGTCCTCCCTTGTCCTTCTGTCCCCTTGATTCCCGTCAGGGACCTCCTCATCTACACCACTGTGACATCATGACGCTGGCATGGCACGGGGTCTGTGGCATGTCATGGCCACATGCTGACCAAGCCAGTTGTCACCAGATAACCCTCTTGTCTCTGCTATTTTCTAAGAAGCTGGCTGCTGGCTGTCAGCCAGATGCAGGACAGTCCTTTATTCAGGATAGTTTGTGAGAGAGATGCAGTCCTGAGGAAAGCCAGGAATTCCCAGGGGAAATTCCCTTATGGGAATGTCACAGGAAGCAGAACTGTGTGGATCAGTGGCAAATAGTGGTCTGCTTTTACCAGTTAAACAGCTTTTACTTAGTAAGCCTGTGTGTCTGTTTTGGTTTATAAACCCTAAGTTGTTTGTCTCCCTGACTTTTGAGGCAGCCTCATGGAATCATTGCATATCAAGGCTGGGAGAAGCCTTGGAAACAGGGTAATCTCACCTCCACATTTTCTGTTTGCTTTTGAAGAAACGGAGGCATAATTAAATGAAATTCATTTATTCAGCAAAATATTTAATGAGGACCAATGTTTCAAATACAGTGCTAAGTGCCAGGATGCAGGAATGAAACAACACGTCACTGTTCTAGGATCTCTGTGCCTAGTGGGTGGGGTAAGGCTCATAAACATACAATTACAATAAATATGGTAAACACTGCAATTGTGCTGAGAATTCTATGGGAGCCTGAGGGAGTCAGCAGAGACTGATGTTTCAGCTAGAAGACAAAGGAGGAAAAGAAACCATGCAAGGGAAAACGGACCTGTGGGTCAAGTGTATATTCAGAGAAGAATGGTGAGAAGTTTGTGGTGGCTGGAACCCGGGTAGTGTGAGAGGAGGTCTCTGAAGGGGTGGGAGACTTGCCCCAAGTCAGATAACTCCTGGCCTGTTGAGATGCACACATTTCAGTCTATACCCTATTGCAGGTTTTACTGTTGCTTTCCTTTTACCGGCTCTATTTTGCACACCTTGGTTTTACTGGGCTAGACTTGGCATCCTTCACCTGGGATTGCTTTCCCATGCTGCAGAACTTCTCAGGGTGGCCAACAGGTCTGCTGTCCACATGGCAAATTCTGTGATGTGCATGGACCAGCCCAGGCCCTGGGGCCCACTTTTCTTTCCATTTCTAGCCTGAGGCAAAGTCCTAACCCACCGCCACCCCTCCCAGCACGGAGGCCTCAAGTTACACCAAGATTCTGAAAGAAGCTGGTACACCTGTGTGTACGTATGACTGAAATTCCTTCTGAAGAGAGTCATTTGTTTTTTGATGCTTTTTCTCAGTCCTGAGGTGCCCTCCTTCTCCTAGCACATCCCACACCCGACACCACTGCCCCCTGGGCCCGAATCTCACGAGAACTCCTGGTCACTCTTTTTCAGCCCCCGAAGAACAATGGAAAATTCTGAAACTAGGGACTGTTTTGTTTTCAGGAAAGAGCAGAAGAAAGATCTACTGCTGCTTCTCTCAATTTCAAGATTCCTCCTTTGTTCTTTTAATCCAGATTCCAGGTTTTTCTGTAGAATTCATTAACCACAAGTTGGTTTCGGGATCCCCATGGTGCCTATGTATATTTGATGTACTTTTACTGGCTGGCTGAACAGTGTGATGGAAATGGAGGTGAAGATCCACTGCTACTAGTGGTTCCATGGTATTCCCTTGTCCCTTGAAATTGGTGGGTTCTGCCAAATTCCTTTCCATTAATTATAATAACAAAAACTTCTTTTAGGGACTCCTCTCTGCCTTCATGATGCAGTTCTTTTTCTCCTACATTCCCCTTAGGATATTTTCTGCTTAATGAGATACAATGATACATGTTCTTCCTCACTGTTTCTCTTCTGGCTGAATGTGCTTTTTGTACCTACAATGGTCCTGCAGTTTGAATCTTGAGTGCCAAAATAAGAATCTTTAAAGAAGAAGGAAAGAAAATACTGAAGCTTAAATTGTGCACTATGGAGAAATATTATTTTCTTCCTGTAGTATTTATTGACAGCCTACTATATGCTATAATTTGAGGGTGTAAAATTAAATCAGTTTATGTCCACAAGAAAGTGAGTTGGATGCAGAAAACTACTGAGTAAAGAAAGAGACACACGGAAAGGATGGGATCCCTATAGGGCTGTGAAAGTATGAGGCAAGGACCACTTAGCCTGCTTTCAGGGTGGGAGAACAAAGAGGGTGAGTTTCCAGAGATATGCTGAGTTGCCTCTTAAAGGAGAGAACTGAATAAGATTTGAACGGCACATTGTGGAAGTGGAAGAAGGGGAGGAGGGAGAGATGACACAAAAGGGGATAGAATAGGAGGGAACACCATTACAAAGACCTGGAAGCTAGAGACTGGCATACCAGAGAGAGTGCAAAGGACTGTATTAAGGAGGGGATAGAAGTTTTAACTGATATCTTGTTGTATACCATTATCTCACAAATGTTGTTTGAATAGATGGCTGTGGTAGATATATATATTGCTCTATATAGATAAGGAGAGTCTAGGCCAAGGACATTAAGTCTTTCTTCCAAGTCCTTGCAGCCATCTAGTAAGTGAAGAAGTTGGGATTTGAGTTCACCCCTCTGGCTTTTGGTTTGGGTTCTTTGCACCTACCTCATGTCCATAAATATTCACCTCATGTCCTCATTAAGCAGTCTTTCTCAAGAGGAAGGCCCAGTAGCATTACATTAATTAATGACAACAGTCTAGGACTTTGAAGAAATCTATGTAATGTGTTTGGGTGTATGTAAGAAATCAAGGAAGAAAAAAAGTGGCTCTCTAAAGGGCATTGGATGAGTTAAAAAGAGAAACCAAGGATAAAGAAGATTAAGCAACGATGAAGAAAAGGAGGAAAGTAATTAGAGTTCAGTGAGCTAAAGATACAATTTAAAGACTTTTCAGAGATGAATCAAGGTGGTTAGAATGGAAGAGATTCGATTGCAATGTTTCTAAGGGCTGGCAAAAGCTTTAGGGTAAATCAAAGGACTGTTACCAATTCAATAGAATTTTATATTATTCTAGGAAATTGAGTAACAGTCCATTAGCTGCAAAGCCCAGGATCAAGAAGAAAGTCAGAAGACAAGGCAAGTTCTGGAAGCCTCCTATATGTAAGGGTTTTGGCCTAGTCACATGCTGATACCGGAAGGGTCTCAGAGATCATCTCCTATGATGTTCTCACTCTGAGGTCAAGGAAACTGAGGCCAGAAAGATAGTATTAGTTCTATGTGTGATAGAGTCTACTGCTAAGCTGGGACTTGATTATATACTCTCAACACTTAATTCAGTGCTCTTTGCAATAATGTGAATTTAGACAAGTGTTTGCAAATTGGTTGGAAACTTCTATATCCTCAGGTCAAGCATAGAACATGGAGTATAGAGAATGGGACCTGAACTACAAAGAACAATGGGAAGGGAAAGAGAAGTGTGACCTGGGAAAGCAAACTGTAGGAGGAGGTGACTTTATAACAGAAGACTGGGGCTTCAGGAACGATGGAGTGTGGTAATGAAAGGGGTGAAGAAGCACAGGTGGAAGAAAGGGGGCTAAAATCTTGTTAGCAAGTGTATCAGAAAGCTTCTTTCATTTCATGCAGAGTAAGCCATCACTTATGCTTTTGTTAAAAGGTTTTTTCAAAGATTAAAGTGTGGACACTTTTCCAGGAAAGGCAACATGCTATAATGAGGAGGGTGTGGGCTTTGACCTCTGTTAGTCTTGACTTATAATCCTCACTTGGAATCTGTGTCAGGTTTCAGCTGAGAGGGTGTGAACTGCCAAGTTAATTGACAGAGATAATTTACTTTAGAGAAGCTGTTAAGTATTATGGAAAGATGGAAAAGAGTAAAAGGAAGAGGGAGGAAGCCCAGAGCTGCAGGAAGCAGCTATAGGCCCTCAGGCCTGGGAAGAAAGGTAAGAGCCTGATGTTTTTCAGCTCAGAAGTGCTAAGGAGGGGCCCTTCCAGACTTCAGAGGAAGCACCTGTCAGTTGGTGCCCTGAAAACAGGGGCTCAGACCATAGAGGAGGGAAGGCCACCTGCGTGGCTCTGATATTGTAAGCAGTAGTTTAAGAGTGACGGTAAAAAACAGACAGTAGAACTAATTGCTGCTATTGGGACCGACTACTGCCAGGGAGAGAAGCGTTGCTGGGCTGGTGCTGATGCGAACAGCAGGACACAGGAAGGCGCCTGGGCCTTTTCCCTCCTCGTCTTCCAGACTCAAGCGAGAGTCCCCTACTGGCAGAACATGACAAAGAGCCGTCAGAAATGGAAAGATACAGTTTGTGAATTCTCAGTTCCCAAATTTAAAAAGCAGAGTATAGAAGGGTAGATTTGAGACTGAAATGCAATAGCTTAAAACCAAAACAACCTCTCATTAGCTTTCTAGTCCCCAGCAGTACAGATCTCAGATCCTAGAAACTGACTACCCCTCTCTTGATGTTATAACCCCTTCTTGATTCTGACCCTCTTTTCCTGTTCCCTTTTATGGTAAAACTCTTCAAAATGGCTTCAGTATCTCTACTTGCTTAACTCCTGTTTTCTCTTGAAGCGTTTCCAATCAGGCTTTCATCCCTAACACTCCATGGGAACCAACTTGTTTTGCATTCCAGGAGGCTATTCTTCCTCTGGTCATGGTTCTAAGTTTTATCTAAAAGTATGCTTTTTAGAGGGACTTCTTCCAAAAACTCATTGCTCTCTAAAACAAATAAAAACAAACAAACACAAAACTGTTACGGCCAGAATTATAACTTTACCAGAAAAACCTCATGGAGAGATATCAGGATATCATCTAGAGGAGATTACTAGCTCCAGCTCTGGCTTTTCAAGTGGCTCATTTGAACGGCTGATTTGGGACTCAGGGAAGTATAGAAAAATCTGATCTGCTTTTTAGAGAGAAATTATGGCTGATGAAACTTGTCTTTCGTTCTCCTCACTTCCTTTAATAATGCTCACCATCTCTTCCTTGTTCTGCAAGTTATCAGTGCAATTTAGACTTGAGAAAATTCTGAATAGCCATTTTGATTTCATAGACAACTATTGTTGGTTTCAATCTCTGGTCCAGAAAAATCCCACCAGATTTGAGTAGCTTTGAAGCTACTTTTAATTCACAAATAGCACTAATCTGAGCTCTGTATTCATGGGGAAAACACAGGCACCCTGTAACTGGAACAAAGTATATTTTACTGTAATAAACAGTTTGAATATGAGCTTGTAGAGGCTGGAGAAGATTTCTTTTGAAAGAAATCATACTAATATCTTAAATACTAGAGCAAACCTCACCTACATGTATTCTTTAAATCCTTCTTTAAACCTCTTTAACCTCACTCTATATCTTTGATTTAGTATTATAGCTCAGATATTTGTCTCAAATCTTCGGACACTTATCTTGTTCTTCATCATAGGTAAAATGGGACAAGAAATTATATTTAATGTGACAATTAATGTAATATCATGAATATGGAAAGAACTTGAGTATCCATAGATGAATGAATGGATAAAGAAAAAGATACAGTCGACTATCATTCAGGTCACAGAAAAAAAGAAAATCTTGCTATTTGCAACACCATGGAAGGACTTTGAGGGTATTATGTTAAGGGAAACATGACAAAGAAATGCCTTAAAATTAACTTATGTATGGCTCCTAATTAAAACTCAACATTCAGAAAACCAAGATCATGACATCTGGTCCCATCACTTCATGGCAAATAGATGGGGAAGCAATGGAAACCGTGACAGGCTTTACTTTTTTGGGCTCCAAAATCACTGCAGGTGGTGACTGCAGCCATGAAATTAAAAGATGCCTGCTCCTTGAAAGAAAAGTTATGACCAACTTAGACATCATATTAAAAAGCAGAGATACTACTTTGCCAACAAATGTCCTTCTAGTCAGAGCTATGGTTTTTCCAGTAGTCATGTATGGATGGGTGTGAGAGTTGGATTATAAAGAAAGCTGAGTGCCAAAGAATTGGTGCTTTTGAACTGTGGTGTTGGAGAAGACTCTTGAGAGTACCATGGACTGCAAGGAGATCCAACCAGTCCATCCTAAAGGAAATCAGTCCTGAATATTCATTGAAAGGACTGATGTTGAAGCTAAAACTCCAATACTTTGACCACCTGATGCGAAGAACTGACTCATTTGAAAAGACCCTGATGCTGGGAAAGGTTGAAGGTGGGAGGAGAAGGGGACAACAGAGGATGAGATGGTTGGATGACATCACCGACTCAATGGACATGAGTTTGAGTAAGCTCTGGGAGTTGGTGATGGACAGGAAGGCCTGGTGTGCTGCCATCCATGGGGTTGCAAAGAGTTGGACACGACTGAGTGACTGAACTGAACTGATGGAGTTTAAAAACCAACCAACCAGAACAAAATGAACTGTTAGGTACAGAGCAGTTGGAAAGTGAAAGTTGCTCAGCTGTGGCTGACTCTCCAGGGCAGAATCCTGGAGTGTGTAGTCATTCCCTTCTCCAGGGTATCTTCCCAACCCAGGGATCAAACCCAGGTCTCCCACATTGAGGGTAGATTCTTTACCAGCTGTGCCACCAGGGAAGCCCAAGAATACTGGAGTGGGTAGCCTATCCCTTCTCCAGGGGATGTTCCTGACCCAGGAATCAAACAGGGGTCTCCTACATTGCAGCTGGATTCTTTACCAGCTGAGCTACTAGGGAAGCCCCAGAGCACAGTTTGGTGGTTACCAGAGGATAGGGGTTGGAGGAGGGTAAAAAGGATGAAGTTGGTCAAATAGGACAATATTAGCTATAAAATAAAAAAGTCATATGGATGTAATGTACAGAATGGTGGCTATAGTTAATAATACTGAATTGTATATTTGAAAGTTGCTAAAAGAGTAAAGCTTAAAAGCTCTCATCACAAGAAAAAAAAATTCCAACTATGTGCTGTGATGGATGTTAATTAGACTTATTATGGTGATCATTTTGCAGTATATGCAAAAATTGAATCATGTTGTATACCTGAAACTAATATAAAGTTATATGTCAATTATGTCTCAAAAAATAATATTATGAAAGAACCTGGCTCATTGAAGGCACATGGTAAATGTTTGTTTATCTTAGCCATAAAGATGCCACAAATGGATTTCAGGAGCCTCTGTGGTGTCTTTGCTTCCAAAGAATCTTCAAGGCTACTGGGCTTTGGGTGAGGGCCTCAGATAACTAAGGGCAGCCTGGACTGCTTGGCATTTCCAGGGAGTTTCAGGATCTTCAAGGATAGATACTATTAGGCTCAAGGTATCACCTGGCCCTTTCTATTTCTTTTCAAGGCATTAGGTAAGCTTTCAAAGGGATCTTCACACTTCAGTGCATTTTCAGACTTCTAAACAAACCAGCCATGATTGATTAGGAAAATAGGGTAATTAGAGCAGTTCTGATGTCCTCAAGGAGGTAACTGACTGTGGAAAGATGCAAGGCTGAAGATGAGACAGCAGAACAGAATGCATACCTGCATGCTCAGTCCTGTCTGTCTCTTTGCGACTCCATGGGCAGTAGCCCACCAGGCTTCTCTGTCCACAGGATTCTCCAGGCAAGAATACTGGAGTGGGCTGCCATTTCCTCCTCCAGGAGATCTTCCTGACCCAGGAATCAAACTGAGTCTCCTGTGTCTCTTGCACTGGCAGGCGAATTCTTTGCCTGCTAAGCCACCGGGGAAGCCCAGGACAGAATGAGCAGATGCATTTATATATTGAATTGGCTATTGACACATAGAATTTTAAAAATAGGACTGAAATTCTGGCTCATAACTGTTAAGAAGAACAATGCCAACAAGTTACTATTAAGATGTATACGGCAGCCAGCTACTTTTAAATACCCCAGATTAAAAATTCCCCTAAGTAATACAGGAGATTCATCTACTTTATCTGTTAATAATCTTGTCTCTCAAACACTTCTATTGTAGTTCGAAGGCAGCTAACACTTCCAATCTTTCAACAAGTATAGAAGAAATAGTTTAACTGATATGTTAATTGCCACCACCCTCATTTGGGTAGACAGAAATGTGTGAGTCTTTTTAAAAAATTTTGGGAGTCTTTTAAAAAAAGTTTAGGATTGACTGTGGTTATTTTGAAAGTTCTCTTGGGCAGTTTTCTTTGATTGAATTCCACAGATATTTTTCAGCTTGTCACTTTTGCTCAAGGACCCACAGTGGCTCCCCATTGATCCTGAAATCTGATACAAACATCTTCACCTATTATCAGTCACTCAGCCCATACTTCCCAATCTAATTTTCATTAAAACTCAACCTAACACTCTGGCATGTCAAGGTAACTTGCTTCTTCTCTAAAAGCAAATTACAAAATTACAGAGTTTTGGAAAAGACCATCTCATTTACTCCCATTATTTCAGATAAAGGCAGGCTAAGATTGGCTGAGTCAGAAGGCTGGTTACTAAGAGACTTCGATTTAGGCTTAGGTCACCTTACCTTCCATTTCATTATCTTTCTCCCAGACTACTGCTTCCTGATTCTCATATTCACCTCTGAGCCCCTGATCAAGCATGGCACTGCCCCAAATGCCATCTGCTTCCCTTTTTAAATGCATGTCTTTCCATAATTTCAGAACACTGCTTCAAAACTCGACTCCCCTAGAACCCTTGGCCTTTAACCCTGGGTAGCTCTCATTTGCTTTCATCTTGTGCCAAAATCTTTTTTTCAAATCCCACTAGCCCTTCCTCCTATGTACACACATGAATGAATTCAAAGTCAAATTAATATGACTTTGGGTTTACTCTACTTTCTAATATAATTATGTGCTTTTTGGTTCCCTAAGCATTAACTGCTTGATAGAGTTTTGCCCATCATTTCCCCTTCTAGCCTGGAGATGAACACAGTGGTTCTTTACACAGACAGTAGTTCAATATCTATTGACAAAACAGCAGAAGTGAAGTAGCGAGGTGCCTCATCTTGTTTACATCTTATTGCTTTTAAAATACACAGAATTCTCTCTCTGATGATGAAGTGCGTGTTCAAAGCTGCCCATTTTAGGCCAAATACATGCTATGTCAATTCTTTTTGGCCTTGGAGCTGTGATGTGGTTGAAAGGTATAGTGCCAGTAAATTGTTACTAATAATAGTTATAGTACTGACATTTGGAAGTAATTTACGTTTTTTAAAAGAGAAAATTCAGAGTTGTTATCCATATAATATTATCCTAACCACTTATATTTTTGAATGGTTATACAAAGGTGGAGCTCTGGCTTTAGACTAGTCACCCTCTTTTAAGATAACCTTGCATTGCACTTTTGTGTAGGGGCCTTCTGTTCATCCCTCTGCTTAGGCCCATGTACTATCTCCTCTAAGAGTATCTGGCTGTCACCTCAGCCCAGGCTGTGTCCCTCCCCTGTGCCTCCATCATCCTCTTTGTGATATCCCTTCTACATTGTATTGAAACTGTTTCTCCTCCATGGACTCTAAGCTTCTTGGAGACAGAGACTCCATCACAGAATAAGCTATAAACATGGCTGTCAAAATCTATAGAACAGACTGTTCTGAGTGAGTTTGGCTTGGTAGTTTACATCTTGTTATCCAGAAAATCTTCACAATGGTGTCTTACATCACACACAATAAGAAGAAGCAAATGGAGGAAAAAAGAGCTATCATTTTTAAAGGAGAAAAAGTTAATTGGTCTCAAACTATGTATTACTGAGTGTTACAGGCAGCTTTCAGACTAGATTGTGGAGGTATTACATTTTATGTCCTTGGAGATAAAGGAACAGTGGTTACTGGTAACCAGCCCAGGATCCCCCCAGACTATCTCTTGGTTCATAGTCTTTTATGGAAGATGTTCTACGGGCCAGGCTCTGTACAAAGGTAACTGATCTTAGCCTTATAGAAATTTCAGTTCTTATGGGACAGCCATACCTGAACAGCCTTCAAAAAGATATGTGATGGAAACCTTCATGACTTACGGAAAACTTTACTCATGTGCTGGTGATTAACAGATTAATGTCTACCTACAGATATATTTAAAGTGATATGCACTGAGACATTTCCCTGTTTTGTCTTTACCTACCTGTTCTTGGTGATAAATAAAATGATAATGGAGAGATAGGTATATTGGTGGCTGGATCAAAGTTGGGAGGAATGGTAAATGTGGTGAATAAGATCTACAACTATCTTTGTGGTTTTAATAATAAACAAAATTCATTAATGTGAATAAAGTTCTGTATATCAGTCTCAGGGTTCAATGTTCCTAAATGGAGGCTGCTGCTTAGTCACTTCAGTTGTATCTGACTCTTTACAACTCCATGGACTCCACCAGGCTCCTCTGTCCATGGAACTCTCCAGGTAAGAGTACTAGAGTGAGTTGCATGCCCTCCTCCAGGGGATCTTCCCAAACTAGGGCTTGAACACAGGCCTCCTGCATTGCAGGCAGATTCTTTACCACTGAGCCACCAGTGAAGCCTTGAGCCTTAATGGCTATAACAGAGGCTAAAGCAAAATGGACAAAATGTGGTCCACTGGAGAAGGGAATGGCAAAACGCTTCAGTATTCTTGCTTTGAGAACCCCATGAAGAGCATAAAAAGGCAAAAAGGTAGGACACTGACAGATTAACTCCCCAGGTTGGTAGGTGCCCAATATGCTACTGGAGATCAGTGGAGAAATAATTCCAGAAAGAATGAAGAGACAGAGCCAAAGCAAAAACAACACCCAGTTGTGGATGTGACCAGTGATAGAAGCAAGGTCTGATGCTATAAAGAGCAATATTGCATAGGAACCTGGAATGTTCCATCCATGAATCAAGGCAAATTGAAAGTGGTCAAAAAGGAAATGGCAAGGGTGAATAGCGACAGTTTAGGAATCAGCGCGCTAAAATGGACTGGAATGGGTGAATGTAACTCAGATGACCATTATATCTACTACTGTGGGCAAGAATCCTTTAGAAGAAATGGAGCAGCCATCATAGTCAACAAAATATTCCAAAATGCAATACTTGGATGCAGTCTCAAAAACAACAGAATGATCTCTGTTCCTTTCCAAGGCAACCCATTAAATATCATGGTAATCCAAGTCTATACCCTGACCAGTAATGCTGAAGAAGCTGAAGTTGAATGGTTCTATGAAGACCTACAAGGCCTTCTAGAACTAACACCCCCCAAAAATGTCCTTTTTATTATAGGGGACTGGAATGCAAAAGCAGGAAGTCAAGAAACACCTGGAGTAACAGGCAAATTTGGCCTTGGAGTGCAGAATGAAGCAGGGCAAAGGATGATAGAGTTTTGCCAAGAGAACACATGGGTCATAGCAAACACCCTCTTCCAACAAGACAAGAGAAGTCTCTACACATGGACATCACCAGATGGCCAACACTGAAATCAGATTGATTGTATTCTTTGTAGTCAAAGGTGGAGAAGCCCCATACAGTCAGCAAAAACAAGACCAGGAGCTGACTGTGGCTCAGATCATGAACTCCTCATTGCCAAATTAAGACTTAAATTGAAGAAAGCAGGGGAAACCACTAGACCTTTCAGGTATGACCTATATCAAATCCCTTATGATTATACAGTGGAAGTGAGAAGTAGATTGAAGGGACTAGATCTGATAGACAGAGTTCTTGATGAAGTATGGACAGAGATTCTTGACACTGTACAGGAGACAGGGATCAAGGCCATCCCTAAGGAAAAGAAATGCAAAAAGTCAAAATGGCTGTCTGAGGAGGCCTTACAAATGGCTGTGAAAAGAAGAGAAGTGAAAAGCAAAGGAGAAAAGAAAAGATATACCCATTTGAATGCAGAGTTTCAAAGAATAGCAAGAGAGATAAGAAAGCTTTCTTCAGTGATCAATGCAAAGAAATAGAGGAAATGCAACAGAATGGGAAAGATTAGAGATCTCTTCAAGAAAATTAGAGATATTAGCCCAAGAAAATTAGCCCATCATGCAAAGATGGGCTCAGTAAAGGACAGAAATGGTATGGACCTAACAGAAGCAGAAGAAATTAAGAAGAGGTGGCAAGAATACACAGAAGAACTATACAAAAATGACCATAATGACCCAGATAACCACAATGGTGTGATCACTCACCTAGAGCCAGACATCCTGGAATGTGAAGTCAAGTGGGCCTTAGGAAGCACCACTATGAACAAAGCTAGTGGAGGTGATGGAATTCCAGTTGTGATATTTCAAATCCTAAAGGATGATGCTGTGAAAGTGCTGCACTCTATATTCAGCCAATTTGGAAAACTCAGCAGTGGCCACAGGACTGGAAAAGGTGAGTTTTCATTCCAATCCCAAAGAAAGGCAATGCCAAATATGTTCAAACTACCTCACAGTTGCACTCATCTCACATGCTAGTAAAGTAATACTCAAAATTCTCCAAGACAGGCTTCAATAATACGTGAACTGTGAACTTCTGGATGTTCAAGCTGGATTTAGAAAAGGTAGAGGAACCAGAGATGAAATTGCCAACATCTGTTGGATCATCAAAAAAGCAAGAGAGTTCCAGAAAATCATCTACTTCTGCTTTATTGACTATGCCAAAGCCTTTGCCTGTATGGATCACCACAAACTGTGGAAAATTCTTAAACAGGTGGGAATAGCAGACCACCTGATCTGCCTTTTGAGAAATCTTGCAGGTTAGGAAGCAACAGTTAGATCCAGACATGAAACAGCAGACTGATTCCAAATTGGGAAAGGAGTACGTCAAGGCTGTATATTGTCACCCTGCTTATTTAACTTATATGCAGAGTATATCAAGTGAAATGCTGGGCTGGATGAAGCACAAGCTGGAATCGAGATTGCTGGGAGAAATATCAATAACCTCAGATATGCAGATGACACCACCCTTATGGTAGAAAGCGAAGAAGGACTGAGGAGCCTCTTGATGAAAGTGAAAGAGGAGAGTGAAAAAGTTGGCTTAAAGCTCAACATTCAGAAAACTAAGATCATGGCATCCATCACTTCATGACATATAGATGGGGAAACAATGGAAAAAGAGGCAGACTTTATTTTGGGGGGCTCCAAAATCACTGCAGATGTTGATTGCAGCCATGAAATTAAAAGACGCTTACTCCTTGGATGAAAAGTTATGACCAACCTAGATAGCATATTAAAAAGCAGAGACATTACATTGCCAACAAAGGTCCATCTAGTCAAGGCTATGGTTTTTCCAGTAGCCATGTATGGATGTGAGAGTTGAACTATAAAGAAAATTGAGTGCTGAAGAATTGATGCTTTTAAACTGTGGTGTTGGAGAAGACTCTTGAGAGTTCCTTGGACTGCAAAGAGATCCAACCAGTCCATCCTAAAGGTGATCAGTCCTGAATATTCACTGGAAGGACTGATGCTGAAGCTGAAACTCTAATACTTTGGCCACCTGATGTGAAAAACTGACTCATTGGAAAAGACCCTGATGCTGGGAAAGATTGAGGGCAGTATGAGAAGGGGACGACAGAGGATGAGATGGTTGGATGGCATCACCGACTCAATGGATATGAATTTGAGTAAACTCTGGGAGTTGGTGATGGACAGGAAAGCCTGACATGCTGCAGTCCATGAGGTCGCAAATAGTTGGACATGACTGAGTGACTGAACTGAACTGACTGAACTGATGGCAAGACAAATTTGAAATTAACACAAGAAAGAACTGTCTATAGTCAGAGCCATTTTTCAGAAATGGAACAAACTATTCTAGGGGATAATGTTTTGTCCTCACTGAAGCTTTCGGGTAGAGGCTGGGAACCCCCATGGCTGCAGGCTGGAAGAGGGGCCCTGCAGCCCCAGTGGTCCATGATTCAAGGGTGGTGGATAAAGAGGATTATGGTGGCATGGGAATGCATAGGCCTGGGGTCACAGCAGAGCTGAATTCCCAGTAGGCAGGATAAGCTTAGGCTCAGAGCACCAGAAGGCAAGGGAAATCTAATATTAGGAGAAAATACCTCTGAAAGCATTTTATAGGAAGTATTTCTAAAAAGACATTTTAAAATGAATCCTCCCGGGAAAAATCAGAACATCATAGTACCTCATTATACTTTGCTTAATACATTTATATTGAGTGACATATGGGCTGTCACCATAATCTCTTTAGAGGTTACGAGAATCTCTGAAGACCTTTATCTTGTCCTCATTTGAAAAGATAAGTCCTGACCCTGGTTCTGTCTTTGATTCACCCTGTTCTTCGGGCTGCAGTTTTCTTTTTTTTTTTAAGGGGGAGTTTGATGAGGTAATCACTCAGAGGTTGGGATAGCCCAGGTTGCTTCATTTTTTCTCTTCCTTTCCAGTCAGCTGGCCGAGGTGCTGGGCATGCCTAAGAGGCCCTTCATCTCTGTGGAACCCCAGCAGGCTTGAGGCCTGAACTGGATGCCTCCAGCCTGTGGCAGGAAAGAGCAGGCTCGCCTCGGTCTGGCAAACCTCTAGGCCACACTAGACACTTCAGTTGATATTAAAAAATAAATCTGGAGCCGTTTAACATTCCCAAGATGGTTGTGTGCATGCATGCATGTGTGTGTGTGTATGTGCGTGCACAACATGCAAAACTTGAAAGTAGAGAATTTCGGCTGGCCCACAATCCACCATCTCCGACCAGCTGTTGGCCTCATGCCTCACAATACACATACAGCCTGTCTTCCTTCATAGCCCCTGTGAAAGGTACTAGGAGATTTTACCCAGGCAACAAGATTCCCAACACCTGGGAGGAACGTATTTTGACCCAACAACAGACAAATAAGATTCTTCATCTGGTTGGGGACTTGGGGTCAGGGTGTGTGACACAACACTCAGATCTTTCCTTTTCAGAGAATCAATGTCAGTTGGTTCCTCACCAGAATAAAAAATAAGATTTATTTACCAAGATTCCACGTAAAATACAGACATTTGTGTTTTCTGTTTTCTCTCTCAGTCATCATGCTCCTTTCACAGATTTACCGTGAAAGTCACAGATGTACTCAAATCATGATGGAGAGGAAGGGACGGCAGAAGGGTAAAGTGCCACTTTCAGCTGCAAGGATGTCATCTTAGGGAAGCAAGCAACATTTTTGGTAGGATTGTTGTTACCAAGCTTTCAGTTTAAAGTGATTAATAAGAGGATGTGGGAGGCGGGAGAAAGAGGTGTCTTTTTCAGTCTCTGCTGTTGTGCCTGCTATTGTCTCTATGATGTTAGGAAGGACACCTAATGAGCTGAGGTCCCTGTTGATCAGCTGGCCCCAGACAGACCACATGATGTCTTCTGTCAGGGAGACTCATTGGCTTTTAGCAGCCTCCATTCCCAAGCAAAGCTTTTACTTCTCAGCTCTTGCAATGATGTCTGATAGCTAACTAACCACTTGTAGCTTTTTAGTTGTGTCCACATTTTCTATCTTGCCCACATTTTGGAGATGAGTTGAGAGAAATGTTTGCATTTGCTGAAGGTCTGAACTCAAACAAGGCTTCAGGATTTTCTAACTGGGACCAGACCCTGTCAAGCTAATTTGCTAGGGTACTATTAGAAAACTCAAACTACACCTGAACAGATATTTTCAGATCTTGATTGAAGACTTTTCTCATCTTTATTCAAGGGTCTTGATTCAATTAAAAAATAAAAATAAAGACAATGCTCCACCTGGCTCCTACTTGGTTAAAGCCAGACTTATTGTTACTCTAAAATACTACAGCACTTATTTCCTACTTGTTCTTTGGTTTTCAAGCTATTCAGCATCTGAATATAAAAATTCATTGTTCTGCCCCAAATAACCTCTGTATATTGTGAAGACTCAATGGCAACATAATTAGCTTATATACTTTTAACTCAATTATGTATCAATTTTTGTCATTTTGAAAACAATGTCACAGTAAATCTGAAATGATATTATCAGGAGTTTGTTACTTGGAATCCCATGCTATATTTCAGTAATTATGCAAATTAATGAAGTAAGACAATCTTATTTAGAAGCAATTCACATGATAAATGGAAAATAAAGACACAGGAACATAGTTAAACTCAATTCTCATTTTTACAAACTGTCTTATCATATTACTGGACTGAAACATATTTAGGCTTTCATTGTGAAATGCTGTAATTGTAACAAGTAAGGTCATTATTAAAATTAAGTGTTAAAGAGTATATTCTTTGCTCTTTCTTTATGCAGCTTCAGAGTATAATGTGTTCCTCAGATTGCTACCATATTGTTTCAGAAAAGCTTATCAATGTGAAGTGTCATTCAATTTCACAGAATTCTCTGTTCCCATTCAATTGTAAACTAAAGAAGAAAACAGATACATGATTGCAGCTCTTTTGAGTAATAACTTTCTAAAAGATGTGCCTTTCGCCAAAATTCCAAATAATTTTGAGAAAAACCACCCTTCTTATTCCAATTAGCTTCTTTCTGCCACTAGGAGAGGCAGTAGTCAAAATGATACCATGAAAATTCATCTTCAGAACCACCAGTCTTCTCTCACCTCTTGGAGACTTTCTCCCCTCCCTCTGCCTCCATCTTCAGGAGTTCTGTGCTGTCTACTGCATTTTTCCAACTGTGAAAGCTAGTACCTAGGAAAGTGTGTGTCTGTGTGTGTGCAATGAAGCACGCTAAGTGGCTTCAGTCATGTCCAACTCTGTGCGACCCTATGGACCATACCCAGCCAGGCTCCTCTGTCCACGGGATTCTATATAGTCAAGAATACTGGAGTGGGTTGCCATGGTCAGGATCTTCCTGACCCAGGGATCAAACCTGCATCTCATGTCTCCTAGATTGGCAAGTGGGTTCTTCACCACTTAGTGCCATCTGGAAAGCCCCAGGAAAGCAGCTAGCATCATTCCCTAGTGTGATTCCATGTCCAGGATTCCAGGGCTATTTCATTTACTGTGTAGAGAATTAGAAACTTGACTCTGGGAGAGATCCTAGCAGCCTGATTATGCCATCTTGCTTTTCGTACTTCGATGTCAGAAAGTAGAGAGTTCACTCTTTTCCTGCTGTTGCTGATGAGTTCTGACTTCTTCTTTTTTTTTTTTTTTTTGTGGGTAAAATCTGTTTCTCTCTACTTTTTAATCATTGACCTTAATTTGCCCTCTGGTAGTAATATAGACCAAACCGAACTACCTGTTCCACTTGACAGCTTTTCAAATATCTGAGGAGAGTAACCATGTCTTTGCTTTGCCTTCTTTTAGTCAGGTTAATCATTTCCAGGTCTTTCATTTGTTCCTCATTTGACATGGTTTCCAGATTCTGCCAAGCATTTCCCCTTTCCACCACCTATCTTGATCCCCAGCAGTGAGCAAATTCTAATTTCCCCATGCTGTAAAATATGGTATCCAAGACTGAACATGACATTCCAAGATTCCCTAATTGACAGAGGGACTACTAGTGACTTTTAATTTGCTATCAACACTCCTTAATGAGGTCTCCTGGATGCTCCCGTCTTTTTACATAAACTTTTTTAGACTTGTTTGGCATCAGGCATGGCATTGGAGAGATAATAATGAATAAGACCCAGTCCTTGTCCATGAAGAGTCTATAATAGAGATCCAGCCATGTAAACAAACAATTAAAATGAGAAACGGGCACACAGCGATAGGCCCGTGAAGAAGGTGCAGGAGCGAGAGCGCATTCGGTGATTGACTCTGGGTACCTTTGCTGAGGAAGCAGTACTGAGCAGAAATTTGACTGCTGTCCAGCCAAGCCTTTCTTTCTAATAGTAGACGTTCAAACGTAAGTGTGCATTTTCTCTGGCAGCTGTCGAATGACAGGCTTTGTTCATTGTTAAAGGAATTTCAGGCCTTCCCCTCCAGTGACTCTGAAATTTCAGCTCCCTCCTCTCTGTGTAAGACCAGCGCAGACGCTGCACCTGGGATTCTCAAGGCAACAGGCACAGATCTGGTAGTAGGTATCATCTTGTTACCTAAAAGGTCTAGAACTTATACATGCAGTGATCTTTTTGCTGGTATCAGCAACCTGTCTGTGACTGTTTTATTTCTCTAAAGGAGGATAGCTATGATTCAAATCCACAGTTACAAGCATGTCCTTAAGGGAGATAACACATCCAGACACCACTTTGGAAAAAATGCACACATGCTTTTATAGCAAGGACAGGGTCGTCAAATTTTGGCTTGGTTTCTTACCCTATGAATTGGATGACTATTAATATTAATAATTCTCTGCTTTCTTATTTAAGATGGAAAGCAGAGATAAACAGATCACCTAACCTTCATTGATTGTGGGCCCTTCTTGAAAAATAGGAATTTGTCCCATTCATGTCTTGTCATATTGCTCCTATTTATTGGCAGCTTATTCATTCTTCCCATGAAATTTCTAGCCCCTAACACAGTGGTCCTTTTTGTTCTCAGCTTACATCATAACAGTCCCTGATAAAGACTGAGTGCAGGTGCAGAGGGAGTGTTGATGAGAGAGATGGTTAAGAGGGTATGGGTGGTGAGAAGGTGGAGAGAGGTCTTGAAATTATCTTAAGGATAAATATTGAGTCTAAGAAGACTTCTGAAGATTGCAGCTCAGTTTATTTGCCAGGGAGTAGCAAAGAGTATGCTCACTGTGCTTAACCTGGTCTTGCCTATGTGAGGCACCATGAAAGAAAACACAGGTTGGTTGCCTTTCCCATGTGAGGTTTCCTTTGCCTTTTGCATGTACTCCTGCTGATAAAGTGTGGATGACCATCTGGACCAAACACAGGGAGATAAACAAAAGCACTCAAGGAAATGCTTTATTTATGTTGCCATTTACCTCTGTAATTATAGGCATAGATCTTTCCTTACACAGGGTTGAAATACAACTTCATCTTCTGTTGTTAATCTCTGAGAGATTGGAGTTTTATGGCTCTAAGCTTTAATTCTTTAGCTTCAGAGGTGACCTTGACAGTGCAAAGTTGTTTTTATGATAATGCCCTAAATTTGTGCAATATTTTACAGTTTAATGATATCTTAATACATATTATCCCAATTGGAATTAAATAGAAAGGTGTTATTTCTATTTTATAGGTGAATAAACTGAGGCTCAGAGGGAATTTGAGTTGCTTCAAGGTCACAGGTAGTTTAAACTATGAAATTGGTAATAGATGCCAGTCTTTGCATTCTGGCTCCAGAACTTTCTCTCCTGAATGGCAGCCTCTCATTGCAGTAGATGCTACATTTTATCAGGTCCTAATACAGATCCTAATCCTCATAATGGCCCTCTAAGGGAGGTTTGTTGTCATTGTTCAGTCAAGTCCAACTTTTTGAGACCTCATGAACTATAGCCTGTCAGGCTCCTCTGTCCATGGAATTTCTCAGGCAAGAATATTGGAGTAGGTTGACATTTCCTTCTCCAGGGGATCTTCCCAACCAAGGGACTGAACTCAAGTCTCCTGCATTGCAGGTGGATTCTTTACACTGAACCACCTGGGAAGACCCTAAGAGAGGTTAGGCATATTGTTTCCTCTGTTCCTTTTCAACTAATGGCTAAATTAGAAGAGAATTATGCTCAGTTGAAGACCAAATAAACCTTTTGCTATCCATGATATTTTATTTTTCCTTTTAATCCCTAAGGCTCTTGAATACTATCATTCATGCAACATAACTACTAATACTTAGAGAAGTTCTTGTTGCAAAGTATAGTTCAGCAACTGTGGCTATTATCAGTTTTGATTAAAAGAAAGAGATGTTTCTAAATAAGAATTGACACTCTGTGGTCTCTGGGCACGACCCCTGGCTGAACTTTGGCTGGCAAAGTATAAAGTCACCTTGTTAATCTTCCTTCTTCCTTTTCTTCATCTTTCTTGCCTACACTCTTCTAATAGCAAACTCAGTCACCGCCAGTAGCTTGTGACTTGTCTATACCTTGAGAGAGTCACTCATTACCAGACCACTCTGGCTACTCCTAATTGGTTCCAGGGTGACTGCCAGCTGCCCTCACCAGATAAAGCTCTCTTCTTCATGGGCTTGTCATCTGTGTAGTTGTACAGGGCATAATCTTAAGAAGGGGCCCAAGCTTAGTTGAATGCTCCTGCTGTCACCAACTTGAAAGTTTTTGAACAAGGGACCTTGCATTTTCGTTTTGTCTTGGGCCCCACAAATCATGTAGCTTCTCTTGGCTTTCTAATGGAACTCACTATAGCACACAGAGGTTCACATTCTTGTTCCTTTCATTTACTTCAGAAGTACAGACCTCTAGCCAAGAGACTACATCTAGTCTTTGACTAAATTTCATCTAAAGGTGAAAAGATTTTCTAAGATACATTTCTGTCATATTTTCCTTTCTATAAGAAAACCGAACAATGCATCTATTAAAAAAAAAACCTCTTACTGCACAACTCAGGTCCCTGTTTTACAAGAAAATGGTCTATTACATAAATATTCTCTTAACAGAGAATGAAAGAGATAAAGATAGAGATGAGAGAGAGAGAGAGTTGTAAACAATTAACAAATAAGTTTCAAAGTCCTGAGGTTGAGAGCTGAGGAGCTCAGGAAACTGGAAAAAAGAAGATATATTCTTATATCTTGAGAAGGGAAATCAAGATAGGGAATCACCTATCAAGCACTGTAGTAGATGAAATTTTATGTGGTTCTGAATTTTAAATTCTATGGACGGGGCTTCTGAGAGTGGAAATGATTAAGGGGTTAAGAAATGTGAAACTTTTTTTCATTGCCCCATCCCTTGCTCTGCTGGTGACTTCTGCATAACCCCTCGGCACTGTTTTTTTTCTTTTCCTATTTTCTAATTTCTCCTCGATTCCTAGATATTTTTTGCTCTTCCTTCCTTTCCCATTATGCATATTATTTTATTAAACTTATTGACTGTAAAGATATGTCCTTAGCTCTTAATTTAAAAAGCAATTAAAATTTTTATGCATTCCCATACTATTTGCTTTTTTTTCAAAGCAAAACCTGGGGAATAAAAAAATCATTTGAGTAATATTGAAAAGTAATACTTAAAGAGTCAATTACTTAAAGAGTCCATGATTTTCTGTATTTCCTCTCTAGATAATTATCAAAATGTTGAAATTATTAACAAAAATTTAAAAATAATCCTTAATTATTTTCCTGTTTGTCAGTAGACCCTGATGAGTTATCAAGTCCTCCAACTCAAATTTATTTAATGACTATATGGGTATATTTTTTCTACATCAGACTACCTTGTCATTAATACAACTTGATTATGGAAGTAGTTTCCAAACTTAAGCTTAGTGCACTATCCATGTTTTATAACCATCCTTTGATTTGAAATTTAATTTTTCCCTGTCTTTAAATAGACACAGTGAGAGGCACTGGAATAAAAAGATGATAAGTCATGACACTCCTTCAGGAAGTTTACAGTAATTGGGAGAGAGATACCAACAATTACAATATGAGAACTGATAGATGGAAAATGGGGCCACAGTGTAATAGCAGGACTTTCAAAAGTGTGAGGTTTGCCAAAGGATTAAGTGAGATCAGAGAAGGTTCTTAACCAGAACAACTGGTAAACTTTTCTCAATTTCCAAAGTTACAAAAAAAAAAATACTGCTGAATTCTAATAGGAATGGACTTTTCCTTTTGCTGGAAGTTTAGGGAGGTTTGCTAAGCACTGGTTTATAAGATACTTTGGGAGAGAGATGGAGGTAATGTAGTTAGTTCTCTCCTTGAGACAGTAACAAATATTAGGAGCTAGTATGATTTGGGGTAAAATACCTAAGCTCTCTATGCCATTATTCTCTTACATTTAAAACAGATATAAGAATAGTACCTATATCTCATGTAGAGTTATTTTAAAAATAAAGAGAATTTGCCTGGTTAACAGAGTAAAGTGTAGCAAATATTCACATTATTATCTTGACAGTTTCAAAGAAATGTCCACATTTAAAGGGATTTTCTTCCTAAGCAATCAAGCCGTATACAGATTGTCCTCTCATGCATCTTTTAAAGCTGAGTGTCAGGCAGGCAAATTATAAGACAGTTTCTTAATCAGCGGCATTGATTTTCACTTTCTATACATATCATTGCTCATTTGTATTGAGGTATGCCAGCAAATACTAAAAAAAAAAAAAAAAAGTCAACTACTAGCCTTGATTACAGAGGGAGTGCTGAAAAGAGGACTGGCAATAATGGAAATAACACTGGGCTTCCTCAGAATGGTGCAGTGGGTCATGAAAACAGTATTTTCAAAGGTGTATATGTGACTAAAAAAGCATGGGCTTCAGCGCCTAAAAGGGCTCTGCTGCTTTCTAGCTGTGTGATTTTTGGCAAGTCTCTGGGCAGCCCTGAGCATCAGTTGCCTGTCTTTAACCAGGAAATACAATTTACAAAAATAAAAAAATTAAAATAAGAATGAATACTTTGTTTTCTTCACAGAGTTATGTGGATTATGTGAAATTGTAAGTGGGACGATGTATGAAAAGCTAGTGTATAATTTGGCATTCAAATTCTAGTTTTTTTCTTTCTTTGATCAAGACTAAACCTGTGTATGAATAGTAAAATGGTGCTTACCCTTCTTATGTTAAGTGTTTGGTTCTTCCCCTGCTTATTTCTCCATAATGAATAATCCCAGTCAGCATTCTGCTACCCTGGCAGTACATTAGAGTCACTTCAGGGACTTTTAAGAAACACAGGTGTGTGGGCCCTTCTCCTTGGGATCCTGATTTACCTGTTCTGAGTTCAGTCCCATCGTTGGCAATTATAGGTTAGGAGAAGGAACAAAAGAGGTATTTGCAAACCATTTATGAAAGAGGCAGAGCTGGGAAACGGCTGAAACTTACAACTACACAGGAACTAACAATCATATTCCGCCTTAATTTTCAAAAGCAGCTTTTCAGAAGCATGAGGCATGACTGAAATTGGCTTGGTGGTGTTCAGCTCCCCTCTACTGCCTGGCCTTGCTTCTCCAGTTTTACTTCGCACAGCTGTACTGAGAAAATTCCTTTTTCTATATACCTAATTTCCATGGGTGAACTTAAAGAACCCTATATTATCTATTTGTCTTGCATGAAATCTTCTCCAATTTCTTATTCCCCATTATTTGTTTTGATTTAGGCTCTTAGTCTCCCTCTCCGCTTTTGCCTTTTGGGCTACCTTCACGAAGCTTTGTGAACTGCCTGTAGGCAGAACTTCATGGCACGTGATGTATTCTCCCTTCTTTGCACTCTGCCCTGCCCTCCTTACCATCCATCCAGACAGGGGGAGGAGGCACTGGGCTTTCTCAGGATGGTGAACTTGGCCATGAGAAGAACATTTTCCATGGTATGTGGGTGACTGAAAAAGCATTAGTTTCAGAGCCTAAAATTATTCTGCTGCTTTTTAGCTGTGTGATCTTGGGCAAGTCATTAGGTATCTCTGAGCAGCAGCTTCCTGTTGCTGTCTAGTTGCTAAGTCATGTTCAATTCTTTTCCCTCCCCTTGGACTGTAGCCTCCAGGCTCCTCTGTCCATGGGATTCTTCAAGCAAGAATACGGGAGTGGGTTGCCATTCCCTTCTCCAGGGGATCTTCCTGACCCAGGGGTTGAACCTGGGTCTCCTGCATTGCTGGAGAGTTTTTACCACTGAATCACCTGGGAAGCCCAATTCTAAATGGGAAATATAATTCATACCCTCTCTCCCACAGAAAAAAAAAGAAAAAAGGAATAGTCTGTTTTCTTCATAAGATTATGTGAATTACATGGAACCATAAATTTTTTCCTGGACCCAGGGATGGGCCAAGGTCAAGTGTAAAGACAATAAATGATTTTTGTAAGTCCTAGTTCTGGCACTGGTAATTATCTTCTGTTATAAGAAATCCAGGGGCCATTTCACTATAAAGGACAAGGTCTCCTCAGGATATAGAACTTCAGAAAGTGAGTAGTCAGCAATTTATTTCTGGACTTGGATGCCCAGGAAATCTGAGAGCCCTTCTTCGACCGACATGATTTGTCATCTAGGATAAAGGGCATTTTTATGGCCCTTGGATCTCCCTTCTGAGAGGATGGCTATAACTTTTAGGGGGAGCTAGTTTGCATCCAAAAACAGAGAAAGTAAGGGGAAAAAACAACCTGCCTTTGAAAGAAGAGTTGCTTCTAGCCAAAAGGTAATTCATGCTCACTGTAAGTTCTTTAGGGAAATGATACAAGGATTATTATAGATTTGCTTCTATATAGGTTTTACTTCTATATAGAAGTAAAATCATCTGAATATCTACCAGCAAGAGAGACAATAGCTGTTAGAACTTTGTTGCATTACATAGCCAGTTTTTTCTGTGTATGTAGAATTTTAAAAAATTAGGAAAATATCCAAAATGCAGTTATCTTGTTTTCTATTTAACATTTAATTTTATTAGTATTTTCCACATCCATAAATACTGGCTGCAATTTCACTTTTAATGAGTATGTAATATTCCACTGTGTGTATTTACCATAATTTATTCAGTTCTTATTTTGAGTATTTTGTGGTATTTTTGATTTAGTGTAAATGAAGCCTAAAATACATCTTTATACACAGACTTTTATGGATTTCTCACTTTTCATTAAGATATATTTTATAAAATAGAATTTCTGCAAGTAAGAATCCAAACTTTATGAATTCTTGGTACATATTCCCAGATTTCATTGGAGTAACCCTATTCCTTTCATATATTTGATGGTGGCATACCAGAGCACATTTCAAGTTATTGTTTGTGAGCAAGGTACACAGTACTCTAAACTACATTTCTGGATGCTTTCCGTATAATTCATTATAGAAAACTGAACAAGAATCACTGTATACCCCAAACTGAAGATTCTATCAGTTGCAAGATGCACCATTACGTTACACACCACTGAGGAAGAAAAGGCTGCCAACAAAATTAGGAGGCATTGTCATTTCTAAGATGCATTCCAAGTTCAGAAATGTTAAAGTGTGTAAAAATGTACAACTCAGAGTGAAAGAAATACGTGTATCATTTTATTCCCTTTGAGAGTTCATCCTTGGACCTTTTTAAAAAAAACTTACAAGCACACTGTATTTATTTATGGCTGTTCTGAGTCTTCATTGTTGTGTGGGTTTTTCTCTAGTTGTGGAGAGAGGGGACTACTCTAGTTGAGGTGAGCAGGCTTCTCATTGTGGTGACTTCTCTTGTTGTGGAGTATGGGCATTGGACACGTGGGCTTTAGTAGTTGTAGCTCTGTGGATCTAGAACACGGACTCAATAATTGTTGGCATGGGCTTCGTTGCTCCGTGGCATGTGGGGTCCTCCTGGATCAGGGATAAAACCTGTGTCTGCTACATGGCAGGCAGATTCTTTACCACTGAGTCACCAGGGAAGCCCTCCTTGGAACTTTTGTAAGCAGTTCAAGATGGACATGACACCAAATACAGGCAAGGGGGTTCTGTCTTTTATCCTATACACGGACTCAACTGGTTTGCCTTCTCTCCATCTCTTTCCCACATCTAGTTCCTCTCAGGGATTGCCCCCACTGGGGGATTGCCCGCATCATCACAGTTCCCCTGTTATCTGACCTTAGTTTTCTGTTCTTCTCACTGTGCTTCAGAATTATCTTGCCGTAGTTAGCATAGTCATCTGGGGAGATGATGGGGATAGGAGTAGAGTTTACATATAGACTTCTCTTAAAATCTTAGCTGACCCATTTCTTACAACATGCTCTTATTACTCAAATATTTTGGATGACCATTCATGCCAATCATTCTTTCCCTTTTAAGGTTAATTCCTATTTTTCTGAAAGTGTACTCTCAAATTTTATAACCATCCTTCCCTATTTATATGGAGAGAAATGTTCACACACGTACAATTTATATCTTCCTCCTTTATCTCTGAGTATATGTGTGTTTGTAATAGAAACATTATTATGTATATGTACTCATATACATACTTCTATGTGTAAGTATTTTGTAAATATATACCTTATTCTCTTTATACTTCTTGACAAAAGAGAGAACTCATAATATGTTCAGTGAAAAACACATATCCATACTTTATTAATATACATAGTTCATAGAGAAAACATAATGTTCACATTTACATATTTATTTATACTTAGGGCCGTGGAAGAGCTGCGTGTGTGTGTGTGTGTGTGTGTGTGTGTGTGTATGGGGTTTCCCAGGTGGCGCTAGTGACAAAGAATCTGCCTGCTAATGTAGAAGACACAAGAGACCCTGGTTTGATCCCTGGGTGGGCAAGATTCCTTGGAAGAGGGCACGGCAACCTACTCCAATATTTTTGCCTGCAGAATTCCATGGACACAGAGGCCTGGCGGGCTACAGTCCATTGGGTTGCAAAGAGTTGGGCGTGACTGAAGCGACTTAGCACACACACACATTTATGTGTGCTGTGTGCTCAGTCGTGTCCGACTCTTTTCAGTCCTGTCCATGGAATTCTCCAGGCAAGAATACTGGCATGGGTTGCCATTTCCTTCTCCATATGTATGTGTTCTGAACCAGTTGAAATCAACAACAGAATAGGTGGATGGAGATCAGAGTACAGTTTTATTTCTGACAAAGTGTAAGTTAGAGAATGTGGTGTAGACAAGAGCCATGAGAGGTATACAAATGCTAACAGCCCTGAATTAAACTGACTCAGCCTTCAGCCACAGACAATATAGGACCTCTACGGCCCTCTCTGTCCTATAAGGGGGCACTAATTTAATCACAAGATTACTGCATGGCCCAGAGTAGATGAGATATACTTTCCACAGGCTGGCCAATGGGGGGAAGGGGCTGAACTGGCCACATCTGGTTTCTCAGCCTACCTCATCCATCATGCTAAGTCACATCACCACCCAGAGGGGTGCTGCAGGAGATTGGAAACATTTGAGGAAAAAGCAGATAGAAACCTAATGGATAGAAGAGATAGGGTTCTCCCCCATCACTGCTTTAAGTTTTACTCACTTTGCCAGAATCACGAAGCTAGTTAATGGCAGAGTTTATCTTGTATTCATCTTCTCCTGATTTTTACTTTGGTGTTCTTTGGCAGAGAAAAGAGAATGGGCTCATTCATGATAAAAAAAAAAAGCTATTCACTCATTCAACAATAGTTATTGAACACCTATATGTGCCAGCCACTGTGTTGTCTCTGGAATTAGTGCTGAACAATATAGAAAAAATTACCTGCTTTATGGAGACATACCTCCTAGCTGGGGAGACAGACAATAAACCACTCCCTAAGAGTATAAAGACAAGTACAACAGGGTATGGGTGACAGAGGTTATTCTCATAAGAGTGCCCAGAGGAAGTCTCCAGGAGAAGAGATTTGAAGGACTTAGCCATGGGTTTTTTGGAGGAAAAGCCTCCTGGGCTGAGGGAATGGCCAGTGTGAATGCCCACTGAGTCCTAATGTGTTAAGTTTTAAATGTGTATTCTTGCTAACTCATAGAGAGGAGGAAGGTCAGAGAGGGTAATCAGCAAATGAGTATATATTTTGTACCCCACATGGAGAAGGGCTACTTTCCTCTGTTCCTAAAGCTAATTTTGCCAGCAGTCATTGGTGATTAAAATCCTGGGTGACACATCCCTGGAAGACCTTGCCAACTCCCCGATTTAATTCTCAGCTGAGCAGTGTTATTCTAGGTTACTCATCTGGAAGATTGCCTTGGAACGATCTTTATTGTCCTGTGGTTCTCCCATGGTAATAATGCGGCACCCTCTCTGAGCAGGGAATGCCGCGCACATTAGGGGCGAGAGTGTCGGAAAATCCTGAAGCCTGTTCTATCGCTTGTTCCCTGTCATCCCTTATTAGTGAAGGTGTCGCAGACCAGACTTATATCCTGTTGGGCATTTGGTATGTTTGTAGTAAATGCTTGTATTACATTGATTTTGAATTGCCAGTGGTATTAGGCGGGTAAACAGCACAGCTTTAGAAGAAATCCTCTGAGATTTTTGGATATTAAGATATTCTTAACTTCTGCTCTATTTTTGTTACAGCAGAGTCTCTGGTAAGTTCCCAAGGATCGGATATCCTGGCTCATCATTAGGCTCAGAATCCATGAAACTTGTGTTTCGAGCTGGTTACCGTTGTCTCTATGGCATGACACAATAGGGACCCGTGGTGATGTGAGATTTCAGGGAAACTGCACATTAAGAGCCAATCCATTCAGTTCACCTGGAAGGAAAGTCATTGGGCAAGAAGTGGGAGGGTAGCGAGGCCCAGGAACATTAACTTGCTCAGCGTGGGGCTGAGCTAGTGTCTGCCAGGGGGGCTACATAATTAAGGCACGAGGACTCTCCTAACTATAGTAGGGGAGGAAAGGTAATGGGGACTGGAACAGATCTGGGAAAAAAAATCAAGCTTTGTGTGTGTATTAGTGTCTTTCAAAAGCACAGGTGAGCAAAATGCCTCTCAGAAGTAAGGAGAGAGAATTGAGGAGGGTAATCACATCTCTCTTTCTTCCCCATCTCTCTGGGAAAAGCCAAGAAAAGCAGTGATGTGAGAATAAAGCATTGTGGACTAAGAGCAGAGGAAGGGCCGTGGGTGCAGGGTGTGCTGCGCTGCCTCTGTTTTCACTTCCCTACATTTTCTAACACAGTGCCCAGAACACAGAGGGGCTTAATTCTTATTTGTCGAAAAACTTAATACATGAGTGAATAAATGAAAGAGGTGTGGGCTGGGGACATTGACTCAAAGCCCAGTGCTCTTCTCAGGGCTTACCCGATAAACTGGCATTTGTTTTAAAATGTATACAGAGAGGTTATTTAAGTGAACTCCATTCAAAATCACATTGTATTTGATGGTGTGACTTTGAAGGTACTCGTCTCATGCTTTCAAAAAAAATTTGAGAGAAATCAGCTATACTTCAATTAAAAAGTAAACTCCCAAATTTTAGAGAAGATCATGGCCCTAAGACAAAAGAATACATATGAATCTGTCTCTAGACTTGATGTAACACAGAAATGTTTGTCTGAAACATTTCATTGTAAGGTTTGTCATACCAGCCAATTTACTATGGGTAAAATTTTACTATTTGTGCACACAATTCACTCCCTTTGGCTTCAGCAAGAGCTAAAGAAGTGTCTCAAAGACCTGTGTGGTTCACCCATGATCCTTGAGACAATGCAGGTCTTGTCTTCAGTTTCTTTCTGGCTTCCATACTACTTAATAGTAATAAATTATCTGAATATTCTTCCATAGTCATTCACATCTATTCACCCAGCCTTCATCTTCCTACCCTTGTATACACATATATCCATCTATCTCTCCACACATCTCTTAAATTTTCTATTCACACATCTAACCATCAATTCATCTAAATGTCCCTCTACACATCCATCCCCACATCCATCCATCCAATTTTTATTTACAAGCATATGCTATGTGCCAGATTGTGTGTATTGGGAATAGATATAATGAAAACAGAATCCATTGTCTCTATAGTTTGTTGTCATTTTAGTCTACAATTTGGACTGATCCAGCAGACTGTGTAAACTTCTCATGTTGTTAGACTTGTCTGTTTCCACACAGTAAAACTAGTTAATTGAAGCCATGATTTATTCCAACCTCCTAACTGTTAGATGGGAAATCTGTGCGTCAAAGAGGGCATGTGATTTGCCCATGTTCTCTCAACTCTGTTGGTGGCCAAGTAGAAATTAAGGTTTAGTAAGACTGTGTTCTCTCTTACAATCGGGGGTTCTTTCTGTTACCTCATGTACAGTGAATTCGCCTGTACTTGTGTTTGCAGGGGGGTTGTATCTGTTTGTTTTAGTTGCTAAATCCCATCCAGCTCTTTTTGTGACCCCAGGGACCATAGCTTCCCAGGCTCCTCTGTCCATGGGATTTTCTAAGCAAGAATACTGGAGTGGGTTGTCATTCCGTTCTCTAGGGCATCTTCCTGACCCAGCGATTGAACCTGTGTCTCCTGCATGGGCAGGCAGATTCTTTACCACTGAGCCACCAGGGAAGCCTCAGTGTGTGTCTGGGACTAAGGCTGAACTGGGTGTTCCCTTCCCAAAGAGAATGCAGACTTTGCAAATGGTCTGAAGTTTAGAGTCTAGCTAGTACTCACAATGATCCTCTGAGCCTTGGGTGCCTAGAGACTGAAGAGTCCTTAAAAAGCCAAAAAGAGATCAGTGTTACTGTGTCTTTTAATTTTTCAAAGAATATTTATGATGTGTCATTAGAGGCCTTCAAGCCTCCACAAAATACTGCTTTTTACAGATGACACCCACTTCAGTAAGAGCCTAAGGGGGGACTCATTAGTAGACAATTAGTTATTCAACTTGTTAAACATTAATCCCTCTTATGCCTCTGGTCTGTCTAGTGCAAGCATAAGGGGTTGGGGGGAGATAGGAAACTAAAGTTGGAACAAGTTACCAGTGCTTGCCAGCAGTTCTGCTTTTTCTCTGTGGGTCTAAATATTGCTTTGGTATCTCTTTCATTCTCTGGGGATCTCATGGAGCTGGAGGGCTTCTAAATAGTTGGGCCATTGCCTCTAATATTTTAAATTATGAATGGATGGTCTTTCTACACAAGTAGCATGGTGGTCAATGCTCCTACCACAGAGGGCAAACCCCAGATGTCTTAGATGTTAGTGTTCTCAAGGCAGTAGAAATTTGTCCCAGGAGGCTATGGATGTCTACAGGCGGGACAGTCAAGCCATAGGAGAAGAGCAGATCCCTTCCTGAGAATTTTGTAAGGGAGGAAAGGGACAGAGAAAAGGAACAATGAACACAGATTCTAGATTCAAAGCATCTGGAAATCTGGGCAAGAGAAGGAAAGGAGCATAGGTAGGGAAAAAAAGAGAGGCCGAAAACTATCAGAGCAGAGATGCTGTGTTCCGGAATGCAAAGCACATCTGGGTGCACCAATGATCAGCAGCACAGCTCCCCTGAAGCACAGTCCAGAGTGGAGCTGATGTGAGGTAGGCAAGATATCAGGGCCTGGGCTACAAGGTAAATGTTTGGGGCAGGACTTCAGAATCAGCAGTTTGCTGCCATCCAGAGCATGGCTGAAGAGAAAATCAGCCAGGAGGTGGATAGAGAAAGACCACAGCTTGCAGGGCCTGCTATGCCCAGACCTGTCCCTGGGGCTACAGCCCAAGGTGGTTGGCAGGGTGAAGATGTCTGTCTTGGCCAGAAATGGCTCCCACACACCAGGTGCTCAGGACAATGAAAACCATGGCTTTTTGTCACCACCTTCCTTGGTCATACAAAAGAAGGCAATAGTTTGGGTACAGATACCTAAAGAGAAGCAGAACCAAGAAAAGAAGGAAGGGGAACAGCCCTGATGGTGTCAGTGAGACTCTATACCGAAAGTACCTATGCCCCTAGACGCCCTAGTAAATGAGTCAATGCACACTCTCTGTTCTGCTTAAGCTTCTCGGTTGACCATCTAGTGTTAATATTTGTGACATGAAGTGTCCTAAAGCACTAATTCTGATTCTGGAGGTTAAGGTTCCCCTTAAGTTAAATTTCAATAAATCATTATCTGGGACCGTTCCCATCATGAGTCCAGGTCACACACAACTCCTCATGGCGGAGACCCTTCTTCTCATTTTACAAGTGGGAACACCCAGATTTAGAAAAGGGAGTCTCTTGCTCAAGACCACAAACCTGGAATTAGAAGTTAAAAAAAAAAAAAAAAAGACCACAAACCTGGGCAAGCTGAAAACCTTATTGGACTGAACGTCAATTGTTTCCCTCTCTGCCATGTTGCCCCCCACCATCTCCCTGCTGCTGAGGTTGATCCCTGAGTTCTCCCTGACCGCCTTTGTCCTCCTCTTCACCCGTAGGCTTCCTTTCCACTTTGCAGCCTGTAGCTTTATCCCTGTCCCTTTCTCTACTCCCATCAACACACTTGGGTCTTATAACTGGGCCCCAGGACCTTGCTCATAGGTGGAAATGACTGGCTAATTATCTGTGCAGCATGCTGATGAGCAAAGACACACATAATTTGTAGAGAGCTGCTGCTCAGGAAGTGGTCACAATGTAACTCAAGAGGGGTACATATTTTCTCTTCGCAGACATTTACTTAACCCACAGGAGGGATGCTAATGCAGGCCAGGCCAGTAGGGTTTGGAGGGGAGCCCCGTTTCCTTGCCTCTCTCTGCTCAGCCTCTTCTTGGGTGGCTGTGTTATGCTCTGCATGCCTGTCTGCCAGCCTGCCAGGTGGGTCTTCCCTGTTAGCACAAGCCTGCTGCTTCGTGTGGCACTGTGTGACTGATTTGATGACCTGTGAACTCACTGTCCATCTGGCCACCTCAGAGTTCGCCTGGCTGTTTCTCTTTTTTTGCTGTGACTGAATTTCCACAGCTTTTCTCAGCATCTGACTTGCAAACCACTCTGCTCGTCTGTTAAATGGATGAAAAGAGAGGGTGACCTCCTGCTGTGGAAAAGGACCTGGGCCTGGGTGTCCTCTGCTTTCTCCTGAACTGGCTGGGGCAGCTGCAGCCACCACCCCAGTCAGCCGCATACAGGATGCTCTGTGAGAGGAGAGACATTTCATTTTGTACTTGGCAGGCGCTGAACTCAACTGGACAATGAGACCCAGGAAATATGACACCATCTGCTTCCTGCCATGTTCTGGCTCCGGTACTTGATGTCCGGGCATCAGCTGTTACCTGAGTGTGCCTGGTCTTGTGAAGCGAGCCGTTCAGGAAACACCTTCACTAAGACTTTCCTCAATGGCATAATTCATCCTGGCCAGGCTGCCTGCTGAGTGTTTTTTTTTTTTTTTTTTCCTTCTTGGCTTCCAGAGTAAAACACCTCTTTCTGCTTTCTATGTTTTCCAGAGAAAATATTTACACATGAATATGTACTGCATCATAGAAATGTTAGCTTATTTGGCCATCCTTTCCCGCATGTGGACTTTTTTCTGCTCTAAAGGTAGTCTTCCTAGATTAGTCTCTAGCTGCCTTGAACTATATCCAGTGCCCCATGCTTTGCTTGCCTCAGCCTTCCAGGTGGGAACGACGTCCTTAACTAGTGGTTAAGTGAGGATTAGCTACTCTAAGGGGAGGATTAAGGAAACAACAGTGTCATAGAAAACAGGAAAGACCAGTTGGGCCCCTCCATGCTGGGAGTGCTCAATCCAGCTGGCGGTATTAAGCGCTAGGGGAGGGGACAGGAGTGCTATATCCCTCGTGCCGCCGTGGCCTCTGCAAACCTCAGATTTCTCTGAACCTCTGACATGCTGGTCTCTAGTTCAGGAAGCTGCCAGACAGGTGGCATGGGCAGTGCATTGATGGCTGAGTCCTCCCCTGACTCAGTGGTTGTAATCCTTTTGTGCACAGACAAACCAAGCCACCTGTGCAGAGTCTTAAAAACGAAGCAAAGCACAACCCTCTCGATCTGTGAATAAATTTGCAGACTCAGAGTATGCCATCTGGACCAGACACAAGGGCTGCTGGAATCTGTGCTTCTTTCTTCTGATTTTGGTATGGTTTTGGTTATCCAGTCCCATTTTGATGCCTAAAGAGTGATATTAAACATAATCTGAATCTTAATTGAAAATGTATGCTTTTCTCATTTAAACTGTTGGCTCTTTGAAGAATTATGACATTGCAAAATTTTGCTGGAGGGGAAGTCCCTGAGAAATTTCCCTTTGGCTGCCAGATTGCTTTCTAAATCAGTGGAAGCCTTCAAGTCCTACGTCAGAAGGAAGATGGGACAATTTGTCACAGTGTTAGAGTATGACGGGAGAGCACATGCTTTGTTTGCGTTGTAAGAATGACAGTGGTTTCCGTGAAAGATTGGGGGAATGGGTGGGCTGTTTAGACACCTGGTTTCCAGCCCACGACAGCTGGCCATCACCGTGACTTTCATGAGGCAGGAATACACTCAGCCAGCTCTTTGATAGACAGAGCCCTTTGCTTTAGGAAGACTGATGAAATGCACATGTGGATACATATGTGCACATGGACACACACAGACACACCACACACACACACACACACACACACACACACACTATGGTCCATGCCTTTGTGGCTGTACCTGCTGGAACCTATGGACAGAATTGCTGTCCTCCCTCCGACCAGATGGGGTCAACCCAGAGCCCCTTCCCACTCACTCTGCCCTACTAGGTTAAGCTCTGCCCTGTGAGGAGTGGTAAAATCAGTAACTCATAGTCTTACACCTAGAAGAGGCAGAGGAAGCACTGAAAACTTGCTTATATTTTAGGCTCAGTGGATTGTATCATTATGTAGACTATGGTCTGTTTAGTTTTTAATTACTGGTGAGCCCTGTTATATTGTTTAACGTGCTATTATTGAATATCTTGACGCTTTGATATTTATAGAATGTCTCTGTCAACAACATGGTAGAACTTCAATCTTCTCATTCCCTCTCTCTCTTGATTGAGGTAGGACTATGCAAATGGAGCTTTCAGCCCTTTAAAGGATCAAGACTGACCTTGTGCTCCCAGTAAGTAAATCCTGGCTCAGACTTGGCTCTGGCTGCACTGGGCAACTTGAAGCCCTAAGGCTTTACAGGCAGTGGCCACTTTGTTGGTGAGGAAATAACCTTGGGCATCTTGTATGATGCCATGTTCTCTTCAAACAGCCCACCACACACACAGAGTAAAGGATTAGCAGTCCCATAATGGAGATCCATTAAATGTTGTAGTGTTAGTAATAATTAAGCAGCGTTTTATGATAGCACCAGCAGGCTAGTCAAGTGAATAATTCTTTGCAGAGTTCACTCTCTCTTTCTCTCCATAGGTAAAGGATTTAGATGGATTTATGACATTGGCTGAAACAAATCAGCGGATGAGTGATTACAGGATTTGAGTGTGGTTAAGCCAAGATTAATGCCACTAATTCCTGAGAGTGAAGGAGCTGACTGTCACCCACAGAAGTGAACTTGCACGTCAAGATGTGTAGGCTTCTAGCCAGCAGTTCAGATCTGCTGGGCATGCACACATGTACACCCGGTCTCAACCCAAATCCAGCATCTTCATGTCATGCTGTAATGGATGGGAAGCAAACAACAATAATGATAGAGGCCTTGAAATACGGCGAATAAAATACTCAGTGTGAGTAAACTGCTGCTTACTAACATTCTCAGGTCACCGGGGTACCATTTCGGCCGAGGCCTTAACGAGGTCATTTACCTTTACCTACACCAGGACCATTACCTTAATTGCCACTCAGCCTTCATGAAAGTGTTTATGGGTAAACAGTTTGCACCAAGGGAGTTATTAGCTGCCCCCTGGATTACCATAGGATCAGGAATCATAAAAATAGTAGCAATTGTAGTCATAATAACCTATACTGTGTAAGTATATGTTATAAATACGTCTTAAATTTTCACCACCACCCAGAACAGCTTTAGGGTGAAGCCTGGCATAAGAAACAGAGCACTGATTATTGAGACACATGGATGGATAAGAAGGATTGCCTCATCTGTAAAGTCTGGAAGACAAAGAAGAGCAAAAGTGCTGCCACATCTCAGCCCATCTGTTATCTATGGCATCTCATGTGGTTCTGAGGAACTGGTTGTAGACATGTAAATTCTTCTCACCTCAATAGGGAGAGAAAATATGCAAACCAAATATATTTTAAATGTATGTCCAAGGTCAAGGGAGCCAGAGTTTTGGAAAGAGTGTCAATTCTATCCCCATTTGCTCCTTTTATGTTCCATGATACCCAGATAACAAGTTGAAAGCATTTGTTTCAATCCATGCCCAAGAAATAATTAATCAAATTCACTAAATTTGGGGGCTGTGGAGACATAGACAGCCTACTTTGCAGACTTCTTCTCCAGTTCCTTATCAAGTGTTCCACTAATAGCAGATTATGGTAAAATGAGAAATGCCTAGACTGAATTCCTGGCTGAATTGGCCTAGAAATGCCACCCACTTCAGTTCTTGGGTGTCCTTGGGTATTCTCCATCCATGTGGTCTAATAAAGTCCTCCTCGCTTCTGGGCTATTGTGATATGCCTTTTGTTTCTTCTTAGCTGTTTGCATTACCTGAAAAATGAAGTTTGACCTGAAAGTGTTGCATTTTAGGCTGTCTGCATTTGGACCCTTACCTGCCTCTCCATCTTTCTCTCAAAGCATCCTTAACCATGTAGCACTTTGGATCAGTAATGCTGCCCTCTTTATTCCTGCCCTACCTCCAGAAAGTAGGGTAATACAGTTCTCATATTTCTCAAATTGAGCAGTGAAAAGACTGTCCTTAGAGGAAACAAATGATCATGGATTTCTATTCCTGATTCATTCATTTAAGTAAGTACAAATGAAAAACCAGGTTTAAACTTCTGCACAGATTCTATCAACTGAGTATGATTCTCTTTCTTGGCCAGGAGAGAACAAGATAGTACCTCTTCCATACAGGAGCTTTTGAAATATTCTCGAAAAAAGCAATCATAGATTCTTCAAGTCCCTTCCTCATTAGGGTAACATTTCATGTTTCTTCAGCTGTTACTTACAGGAAATGGCTTTCAATTCCCCCCATTCAGCTTACTTCTCAAATGACATCCAGTTGCTTAATGTCTTTGTGTGAAGTGTAAATGGTGCAGCTCACAGACACACCCTTCCCTTGATCTGGATTCCACACTTCTAAACTTGTCACCACAAATTGTTAAGAAACTTTTTTTGCAGTCACATCTTCTATGATTGACTTCTGTTGAGCCTGCTGTCAATGAAAAAGCCTACATCTTTTTAAACACAGGCATGATTATTTTGAAACCATTCTCCTTCGTTCTGTATTTATGCAGCTGGTCTATTGAGCATAAGTGAAGGACTTCATACTGCTCCCTGTTAAAAATCTATCTTGTTACTAAGCTCAACATTCTGGCCTCTCAAAGATTTTGATGATCCTGATTCAGTTCAGTTCAGTTCAGTTCAGTCGCTCAGTCGTGTCCGACTCTCTGAGACCCCATGAACCGCAGCAAGCCAGGCCTCCCTGTCCATCACCAACTCCTGGATTCCATCCAAACCCATGTCCATCGAGTCGATGATGCCATCCAACCATCACATCCTCTGTCGTCCCCTTCTCCTCCTGCCCTCAATCTTTCCCAGCAACAGGTCTTTTCAAATGAGTCAGCTTTTTGCATCAAGTGGCCAAAGTATTGGAGTTTCAGCTTCAACGTCAGTCCTTCCAATGAACACCCAGGACTGATCTCCTTTAGGATAGACTGGTTGGATCTCCTTGCAGTCCAGGGGACTCTGAAAAGTCTTCTCCAACACCACACTTCAAAAGCATCAATTCTTCGGCACTCAACTTTCTTTATAGTCCAACTCTCACATCCATACATGACTACTGGAAAAACCATAGCCTAGACTAGACAGACCTTTGTTGGCAAAGTAATGTCTCTGCTTTTTCATATGCTGTCTATGTTGGTCATAACTTTCCTTCCAAGGAGTAAGCGTCTTTTAACTTCATTTCTGCAATCACCATCTGCAGTAATTTTGGAGCCCAGAAAAATAAAGTTAGCCACTGTTTCCACTGTTTCCCCATCTATCTGCCATGCTTCAATCTAACTAATCTGGCGTGAAGATTTGGCCTACATACCAATTTTGCACTTTGTAAATTGCTGTAGCAGCCCTATACTCTAACCTGAAGAGATCTGCCATTGTCTAAGTTAATAGGTGCTGAAGGCCACCTGCAAGGGTGAAGACATAGGTACTAGGGAGTGGTGGGGCTTGTGGTCAACCATAGTATGTTTCAGTTCATGTTAATTAAGAATCTGAATAATACATATAGCTGATTCACTTCATTGTACAGCAGGAACTAACACATTATAAAGCAATTATACTCCAATTAAGAAAAAAAGAATATGAATAACAAGAACTCTAACCAACAATAGCCAGTGAACCTTGGGAAGTGGTGGTTAGAAGCTCCTCTGTTGTCAAGGTGTCACATTGCAGTAGTGTTTAAGGCAAACTAAGACTAAACAGCTCCTGCTGCTCTTGACAGCTCAAGCTGCAATGAAGTGCAGTCTATTTTTCATCTTAAGATAGTGTTCACCATACAAGCTAATCAAAATAGGGCACAATAAAATCATCAAACAAATCTCCTCTCCCAGGAGAACACAGGCCTTGCTGAAATTCTGCCCAACAAGGACAAGGAGATTGCAAGAAAAAGCACCCCTGAGGCCATAGCCCAAACTCCTTCTTATATACTGCTGGGGGCAAATGCAGCCCAGAGAAAGGGCAGAGCTATCTGTTTATGTATCACTGGCTAGCCAATGTCCAGATACATGGATGGAAGGATGATTTCTCAGCAAAACAGTAATAACTGACCCACACTGTTGCTTTTTTAAAACTCCTTTATGACACACACACACGTAAATATACCCACACAAATATACATGTAAGTCCTTTGCAGAAATGGAAACACTAAATATTTGAATAAATGAATAAACGAAGAAAAGGTCCATCTATCGTAACCTGTAATAAACTCACTGCTGTTTTCCCAGGTAATGAAGACGGCTATCTTTGTCCAGAACAGATGCTATGAGATCATGTCTCCAAGAGGTGAACTGAGAATGAATTCACTTAAATTATGGTGCTCACAGAGAGGATTTTAGCTCGAACATTTGTTCATATGATTTATGGCACCCTCCATCCGGCAGAGTCAATGCAAAAAAAATGAAAGTTAATTACAGCATACAGACAGCAGTTTGCTTAAAAGAGAGCTAAAAGTTTGTAGGGACTTTTTTTTTTTTTTTTTTTTTTTTTTTTAATGAGACAGGAAACTTATCCTAAAGGAAAAAAGCAAAAAGCTTCATACAACATTTGCAACTCATCAAGTGTGAGTCTGACCCTTGTGTGAGGGGAGGGGAGGGGGCTGACTATGACTCCACTTGGCCTCTGAGCAAATTATTCCCAACCCTAGGTTCCTACCCAACTCTTAGCTCCTCTGATGCCTATCTCCAGGATTCCCTTTTATTTTAGTCTAGTCCTTCCCTTGAGGGAAAAGAGTATTATTGTACTTTCTCTCTGGCAACTCAAGTCTGAAAGTTTAAATTTATAGTCTAAGAGCTGTTCCAGTGTATATAAGGCTCAGAGGGTGTTATTAACAAATCCAATTAAAAACATTCCTTCCACTAATAAAAAAGTCAGCACCTTCCTATTAAACTAGGACCCACCCTTAAGTTAATTACTGGCTGTTAGCATTTTATTTGCTTTCAAGGGTCTCTTGGGTACCAAGCTTCTGAGACAAAGCAGATTCTAGTTGGTAGGTCAGTGGCTTTGTTTGATGCTCATCCCTGACTCTCAATTTATTCTACATCTGAAGCTGAGTCTGTGTCTTGAGATCTCCTTCTGAGACACCATTCAGAGGGGCCTGGTTAATGGCACTTATTTAGAAAAGTTTTTAAGATCTACAGATGAACCTGGCTGACAAATAATATCAGTGCTTATAATAGTCAGTGAATGATAATTGGCCCTTTTGGGGACCATTTAGGGTTCAAGTCTCTCCATCCAAATCATTGCATGAAAGGCAGTCGGCCCCTGAAGTTTAGATTTGTCTTCTGCACTTAAATTTGCAAATTGGCACTACTTTCATCAAGAAAGAAAATATGACAATGAAATGCTACTACTAACATTTGGATAGCATTTTGTATTTTCAGCATGCTTTCAGATAATACATTATGTAACTTGCAAGCAAACAGCATTTTATCACTTGCAGGCGTGCGAAGACAGCAGGTTTCCTGAATTCTCGAAAACTAATCATGAACACCTCTGAGACTCACTGTTGGGTCTATTTTCAATAGATTTTGCAGTTAAAAAAGTGATCGATGGTTCAGTTTCCTTTCCAAGAGACGAGTGAATTTATCAGCTTCTGATTTCTGCATTCACCTAAAATAAGGTGCTGGTCTGGGCAGTGACGCTGGGATTCAAGGGGCACCCACCCAGTTCATCCTCTTCTCCTTATTACTCGCCCATCAGTGCTGCTCCTGCAGCTTAGATCGTGGGCATCAGCCCTGAAGAGCACCTCCACAAATGAAAGTGTCTTCCGCGTTCAGAGGGGAGAGAAACCTCTATCAACCAAAGGTTCACCTTTAGACAATTTATCTAACCAAGTCCATTTCCTGTGTGCCGTTCGCAGGGATTTATCTTGTGTGTAGGCTCCCAGGGAGGTTCCTCATAAAGGATTGTTCTGTTATAACCCAGAGTCATATTTTTTTCCATCTAAATAATGAAGAGGCTTCACCTCCCTTTCTCTTTTGTTTCCTACTGCCTAGATAAGATGTCCATTTTCAGAACATTTCATTAATATGAAGGTTGCCCAGATAGGGGCCATCTTTATACTTTCTTTACCAAAAAAAAAAATTAGTCTGGTGAATTTAAGCAGGTTTCCTTCCCTCCTACCCCCTCCCATCCCTCCTCCTCTCCTCCTTCCCCACCTCCTTCTCTCCCTGTCTCTTCTTCTCTCTCTCCCCTCCCCACCCTCCCTCTCTCCGTCTCCCTTCTCCTTTCTAAGACAAAAATTGCCAGCTTTTCTATGTCAAATTGTCTTCCTTTAGAAATTAAAATATATGGTAATAAAATGCCATTCATATAATCACTTGACAGGTAAACTGTGCTTTTCTGACAATGTTTGAAATTAAAGGTAACCTAAATAGCACAGAGGACTCTGCATTAGGGAAGTTTCTTTCTTCTTTTTGCAATCCTCCAACAGCAAGCCATTCATTTTTACATTTCCATGTTAAAGATACAACACTAAAAGTGCATTACCTTAATAATCAATAACTCAGTGGGAGGTCCTAATGGGGAGAATTCACTGGAAGCTACATTCCAGTTGAAGTAGCAAAGGACCACCCTAGGCCTGCAGGCTATAATTAGGCAACCATAAAACTAGGAGCTAAAGGGTGGCAGGCTACATTAGCAGTAAAATGCTAACTTGCAAGTAATAAGTCTCGAATCTTTCATGTCTACTCGAGTGTCACTTATACTTGAACAAGGAAAATGTTATGTTAAAGAACAAATTTACATTTAGGATCCCTAAAGCTTAAGGACTGGTGAAGGTTAGCATGGCAATGAGAAAACAAATGAATACAGATTTGCACACTTCACAATTTTCACTTGTTTGCCCCTTCCCTCTCCCTTTCTTTTCCATCCACCGGTTTTTCGTCCCCCCTCCAGGGTCTGAGAAACATCACAGAATTTAAACACAGGAAACCAATAGAAAAACCCTCTCTTGCAAAGAAATAGTGCGGCTGACTTTACGTTGTTTCTATTCATGGCTCACTAGTTTTACATTTTCTGATCAGTGACTGCCACTGAGACCAGGAAACCAGTTTCTTCAAGAGCATCGGTGGCTTGTCTGAAGGCCTTGCATTATTGATTTTCTGCTCGTAGATTCCAGTTGCTCTGTCAATCATGGGCCAGAAATACAAGATGGCAGTCAATAAGCAAAAGGACTGAGCTCCCATGAAGACAACAAAATAATTCAGGAGATCTGACTGAAACAGAAAATGCCAAAATCCTCAAGAGAAACAAAATCAGTTAAGCCTTTCTGGGAAAGAAAGCCCGTAGTACCCCCCCGAAAGACATATTATATTTGTAAGGGAGTGTGTTCTTGCCAAGTGAGTCTGGAATTCTCTCACCAGATTAATTCATTCATGAAAACATTTATTAAGTGTCTGTTAGGCAATCACAGGCACTGAAGACAAAATGAGAAGTGTTGTTCTCTTCCTGTTGGATAGAAATGTATAGGTTACACACACAGTTATAAGAAAGTGTGCTGAGTACTGTAGTCTGGAGAAGTCCAAATGGCTTTGTGAGTAGAGAGCAGGGAGATAAAACAGCCTGGGCGAGTCAGGAAGATTGCAGTAGTGACAGTTGAGTTGTATGTTGAAAGCTTAGCAGTTTTACAAACAGAGAGGGAAGTCCAGCACGCCAGGCTGAGGACCTAGCATGTGGCAATCACTCTCCACTTGCTCACCTTATTCATACAAATTTAATGGATACATGCATTATTAAAAGAGACATTCTTTAAACTGAAGACATGAACTGGATACTATTGCATTGGTTTTCAACCAGTTAATGATTTTTTTCCCCTTTATCTTCGATAAGGTGTGATTCCCCACTGTTTTAACTCTTGCTTTGTACAGAGACGAATCTCAATAAATATTTGCTAAGAGATTTATTAGAGAGAGGAAGGCCAGATATGAACTAAAGGAGGTAGAAAAATGTCTTTAAGCAATTGTTAAATATCTTTAGGACCCCTCCATGTGATCTTCAAAATCTCAAAATAATCATGTGGTTAAAAAAAACACAACAACTATGAATTCTGTAGTAAAGACTCCATTACAAATCTAATGTTTGGATAGTGGGATTTTCTGGCTGATATAATTTTCTGGTTAAAGAAAAGCTATCTTAAATCGTCAAAAGATTTTTCACAAATCTTTTGAAGTTGTGTTTGTTCAAGTTACTACTGTACTTAATAAGTACAGTACCCTAAGAGTTTCCATTGCCCCCTGAATAAGCTGACTCCAATGTCCAGTTTTTTCTCCTACCTCTCCCCCTTATTGTGCTCCACTCACAGTGGCTCATTTAAAAATGCCAAATGTCTTCCCACTTGAGGACATTCCAATATGTTATTCTTCCTTCCTGAAATGCATTTCCTCCCCTACAAGGTATCAGGAGCTCACACAACTCTTGGAGGGCTGGGGCTCAGTCTCACCAAGCCCAGACTGCAGAACTAATCTCTAGGAAGTTGTCGCTATCTTTGCAGCCACCTATAGCACTGATGCAAATCACTAGCAGGAGCTCACTCCCAAACCCACTTGCCAACCTCCTCGCTGCAGTCTGACTATGCATCTTCGCATCTGCCACTAGAGAATGACACTTTCCCCTCCTTCTCTTCTGTCCTGCCTTCTGTTTATTGTAGGACACTAATCAGGGATAATCAAGGAGAGAAGATACTGGGCAATGTACTTCTCAGTTCTTCTAATCTGCTGCAAGATAGCAACAGAAGACTGGATGATTAAGTTGAGTTGACTACAGATAACCCAGCACCGTGGCTAATTTCTACACATCCTTCATGTTCATGAACTGTTGCCTAATCCCTAGGTAAGATTGTGTCCCTCTGTCATAGCATTTTTATTAATAATAGCACAATTGTAATATGGTTTTTTGTGTAGTTATGAGATAAATATTTTTCTTGTCCACTGTAAACACTAGTTTTCTGTGTTTGCCAAAATATCTTCTCACCCTCTGGAGCCTATTATTGTGATAGTGAGTTTGGTCATGTCCAACTCTTAGCGACCTCATGGACTGTAGCCTGCCAGGCTCTTCTGTCCGTGGAATTTTCCAGGCAAGAATACTGGAGTAGGTTGCCATTTCCTTCTCCAGGGGATATTCCTGACCTAGGGATTGAAACTGTGTCTTCTGCATCACTTGCATTGGCAGGTAGATCCTTTACCAAAGAGCCACCTGGGAATCCCCTGGAACCTATTAGGCTTTCAAGAAATGTTTGCTGAAAAAATGAATGAAGTACCTCAATTTTTTCACTGATTTATGCTCTTGCAATTCCTGAGTGTCATCCTGTTTGTACATTGCACAGAGGTGAGATTTTGCTATGGATGTAACCAGTGGAAGAGACTGGGTTAAATCAATAACTGCAGGATAAATTTTAAAATTGTTTTAGAAGTTAAAAGGCAGCAGGACAATTTGGCATTCTCTATCAAAAGTTGTTAAAATATGTCTATCTGTTGACCTAGAAATTCTGAGGATATTTTCTGTTGACATTTTGAGCTGTGGAAGAGATTGATGTATAAGGATTATTCATTGCATGATTTTTTTAAGCTCTGGAAAGAATTGTCCTTCTTCACACCACCCACCCAGTTTTTAAGTCACTATTAAATGGCTTCATTCCCCTTAAACCTACTGAATATGTCTGTCTAAAATCTCTTCTCATCAATAAATCCAATGGATACTTGTAGTGTGCATCTTCCTTGACCTCTTAGAGCAGTTGACTTGCTGATTATTTTTTTCCTTTTTTAACCATTTCCCTCTCTGATTTCCAGTACCGGGCTTTTAATATAATATAATATCAGGCTCTTAATATATTTAGGCAGACTGGCTTCTTAAACAGAAATATGGACTGGGCTTTTGACAAGTTCAGGGAGTGGCAAGAAAGAATATCTTGGATGATGTGAGCAGTTTTTCCAAAGCTGCTAGGCTGGGTTCAATGACCATGTTCCCGGGTGACGTTCCTGTGGCCAAGTTCTCGGCAGAGTTTGGATGTTGGTGCTTTGCGAGCTTTCTTCTCAGAATTACTTAGAGGCTGTAACTCATGCTTGACACAGTTTGGGCTCTTGCTTCCTGCAGAAAGCTGAAGTCAATGAGTTTTAATGGCCATCATTTGATAGGAAAAAAGTCTGAGTAGTGATGATGGTTAGGTCATTTCAAACCAGCCATTCAACAGAATGATGTGTTTCTTTAAACACACAGGCATTTTTAAATGACAGATATTGACCTTTCTTAGCATGGTTTCTGATCTACCCTCCAAAAGAGATATCTTAGCTACATGTATCATTATGTTTGCTATTTTGATTACAATTCTGAGAAAATATGATTTATTATATTATCAAGAACCCTAACGTTGCATATGGAAGCTTGAATCCAACCACAAATGGCATTCACCAAATGTTTCCAGAGGCTTTTCTATTTTTTATATGCTTTACCAGGACTTCACTTCCTTCACTCCTTAACCCACTTTTTCTTTTTTTTTAAGAGGTCATTAACTGGCACAAAGTTTAATCATTTGTTCTTAATCAATCAACAATGTTTTATGTAGTAAAATATGTTTATTTCCAAATGGTTTTGTGGGCTTTTTAGCTGTGCTAAAGATTTTTCTATTACATTAAAAACTGCTCTTAATATGCACTCCAAGAGTAAATAAATTTAGATCCATGAGTTTTACATAGATTCCAAACGTTCCAAAACTACATACTTAAGTACGCCGAAATGAATGAGCAGAAATAAAAACATTCTCACTTAGGCTTTTGGAAGTTGAGACAAAAGTCAGTTTCCAAGATACAAATAATAAACTCAGAGCAAGACTTTTTCTTCAGTTTTTCACTTTTTACTCCTTTATAGAGAGTTATCATTTGGATTAATCTTCAAGAAAAGTAAGAAGTATCAAGGCTAATAATTAAATTTCTGCTATAGGTGGAATTGTCAAAAATTACACATGGTATGGTAATCAAGCAATTACAGGGAGTTTAATACCTACCTCTTCTCTGGATTTTACTGCAGGCAGAGAGGAAAAACAAACAAACTTGAAATATTAGGAGACTCATGTTTGTGTATAGAGGAAAGTCATATTTGGGAGTTTCAGGAGAAACAAGAGCCGTCCAGATGATAACAAGACATCAGTACCGAACCTGTCCCGTGTCAGATGTTAGCAGTCACTCTTCTTCCCTGGTCTGGAAAGAGCTGCTATCAGATGGTCACATGGTCCATCCTGACTTCATCCTGGTCTCTGCTCAAATCTCTTCCCTTCAGAGAGTCCTTTCTTGGCCATCCGATCAAAAGTAGCAATCCTTGCCCCTCTCTTCTTGTCTCTATTTTTTCTTCTTGATATTTATCACTACCTCAGTTTACATTTATGTTCATTTGTTATTTGTTAGTTTGTTGCCTTCCCCAACCCTCAGAACAGTACCTGGGACAGAGTGAGTGCCAAGTACATATTTGCTATTCCCACTGAACCTTCATTCACACTTTAATTACAAACACACTCTGTTTGTTTGTAATTTAGTGCTTATGAATAGACACTGTGGAATTTCTTTAAAAGTCCATTTGATATATTTCTAAATATTTAAAAGCAAAGAAACAGGAAGCATAAGATATAAGAGCTCATTTTATAGATAAAAGAAAGCTGAAAGAGAGAGAGAAAAAAAAAGAAGAGTTTAAGGTCACATGGTGAGCTGGAGGTGCTGAGGTTTTACCTACTGGCAAGCTAGCAAGTTACCCTTCTGTAGTTTCATGGATGCTGGAGAGACATAAGACTCTTGAGTCGGAAACAAAAGAACTGCATTTTCAAGGCAGAGCAATCTTCATGAGCATCACATTTGCCTCATTTCTCCTTGTCCTCTCCCCTCACTTCCAGCCTCATTGGTGTGATGTGGAGTTTGCCCAAGTGGATGTTTTATGTTTACAGTGTGGGTTTGTGTCACAGCTGAGGAGCCCTAAGCTTAAGGAGTTGAATCTTTTATAACAAGCAAACCTAACCTCTGATCCAGAAGAGTCACTATCTCTGTCATTCTGTCTTGTGCAATATACTTGAAAGATACCAATACTCATAAGACATGAAGAAATACTAGAGACCTATGCAGAATTGTCTGTCCACATCAGTCAGTAAAGACAATTGGGTGCTATGTCCTAACTCTTAATAGACATTGGTGTATCAAATTACCTAAAACCCGGACAGCCCTCAGTACAATACTTAATAAAAGTTAAGCTCTTTATTCTCAGTCTACATATATCTTTTCATCTTTGGGTTATATATAAGGTGTCTGCTTTATTTCCTTTTTAAATTATGTGTTTACTTGGCTGCCCCAGGTCTTAGTTGTGGCACATCGGATCTTCTAGCTGGGGTATGCAGGATCTTTAGCTGCAGCGTGTGAACTCTTAGTTGCTGCATGCGGGATTTAGTTCACTGACCAGGAACCGAACCTGGGCCCCCCGAATCGGGAACATGGGGTCTTAGCTACTGGACCACCAGGGAAGTCCCCAAGACTTCTGCTATTTATGATGGTGTATCGTGGATACTGGGATAGTCTTGGAAAGGGAAGCATCAGGAAAAAATAAAATCAGTTACACATAATCTCATCAGTGCTAAATTCTATTCTGAATGCATCAACAGAGGAAGCTCATTATAATAAATCATTAAATGAATATAGATATATATATATTTCATAAGTATTTCAGACTTTGTAAAACAGTAAATACACAGAACTCTTAGAGTGGGGACCTAAAGATCATGTCACTGAACTGGCCCTTTTTCTTGGCTTTGCCAATTTACTGGTGAGGAGATAAGCTGAGGGACTGGCTAGCTTGTCTGCAGTCATATTGAGCTGATAGCAGGGAGGGGGATGTGACAGTCTTGATATGATAGTATGCGTGTAACAATAACTTCAGTCTTATCTTCTCTTACTGCTTTTTAAAAGGACATTCACAGCACGAGTGGTTTGAATTAATTGCCTCCTGAAGTACTTAGCCAGGAGAATAAAAGACCACCCAGACCTGAAGGTGATGAACTTAGGTTGTATTGCAAGAGAAACTAGAGACCTTTTGAAGTTAAGAGTAAAGATTAAATGTGGAAAATCTTAACTGCATCAGTTAATCAGTACTTAGCCACTGAGTGGGAGAGGGTACATCATAGCTACATCCGTGGGGTTGCAAAGAGTTGAGCACATACCTTCATTTAACATTGCTTTGCCTCAGATTCTTCATATAGAGTATGAAAATAATCATTGTGCCTTTCTTATAGAAAAAATAATGAAGTGTATATATTGTATTTAGCACAGTTCGTGTATAGAAAGAACTCAATAGTACTAGGATCAATTGTACTATTATGTGGGCTTCCCGGGTGTTGCTGGTGGTAAAGAACCCACCTGCCAATGCAGGAGACAAGAGATCCCAGTTCAATCCCTGAGCCAGAAAGATCCCCTGGAGGAGGGCATGGTGACCCACTCCAGTATTCTTTCCTGGAGAATCTTCAAGGACAGAGGCACCTGGTGGGCTACAGTCCATTGGGTTGCAAAGAGTTGGACACAACTAAAGTGACTTAGCATGCACATACTAATATGTACCCTGGATTTTATAAATCATTTGGGCCAAATATTATTTGTTGGTCCTTCTAGACTCTTTCACCAGCCTCTACGCTGCTCTCTGTCCTTGGAGAAGGAGCCATATATACCACCTCAGTGGACAACCTTAGGTTGAGCCAATGGGGTGCCCTGGCAGAGAATTGGGGAAAGAAACTAGAGAACCATGCATATTCACTGTGAAGTCCACCAAGAGCCCTAAATGCTGGCAGGCTGCCCTCTCTACACTGCTGTCTGCTCAGTCGTTCAGTCACATCTGACTCTGCTACCGTATGGACTGTAGCCCGCCAGGCTCCACTGTCCACGGAATTCTCCAGGCAAGAATACTGGAGTGGGTTGCCATTTCCTCCTCCAGGGTATCTTTCCCACTCAGGGATCGAACCAGCATCTCTTGGGTCTCTTGCACTGCAGGCTGATTCTTTACCACTGAGCCACTGGGAAAGTCCCACACTAACCTCCGGATTTCAGCATTCAGTCAACTGCCCGTACCTCCTTGGCTGTGACCCACTAATCCTGTCATGGACTACTGCATTTTCTCTCATGGCCTTCTGATACCTTTCTCCCACTTTTGAAAGACGGACCATTACTCAACTCTTCTCAAATTATCCTAATCTGAATAATGTGCCCTCTATTTCTGGCTGATTCATCATTCTCCTCTCATCATTTCATCTTAACAACAGCTCCATGAGCTAAGTATTACTTCCATTTAACATATGATGCTACTGAGGCTTAGGTAGTTAAGTCAATTGACCAGTCAATGACAATGACAAGACTGGAATGCCATTGCTGTGGCTCCAGAGCCCCTGGTCATTCTGATACACCATGCTGATGTGCTTCTGTTGCATCCTCTAGATCATATTCCTCAAAGTCAGGACCATGGTTTATTAATCTTAGTTTCTAGCACCATTTCATTCCAAATAAATAAAATATACTCAAATACGTGTTTTTAAAATTGCTATCAAATATAATGTAAACTTAAAGGTTATTTTTGGTATTATATATCACATCACACAGTTTGAACATTTGTTTTACTATATGATCATAATCATGCTCCCCATTGACTACCCAAGAACAGCACATAGTTGAGGAAATGCTGTTTGTGGGTGGTAGCGGAAAGAGGAGGTGACTTCATGTGTCAGCCTGGGGAGTTGTTCTGGCTGAATTCTTCAGTGTTTTTCTGGGCCTCTGTCTGAAATGTAAAGAGCCCTGGGACTCTGGCTGCGGATGAAAAGGTGGATTTTTGTTTTGAGAGCAACTGAGGGAGGTGGGTATGTTTCTCTGTGTTTTGAATTTAGTTCTTTTCCTTCGTTACAGAATCTGATTTCCTACAGAAAAGTTTAGCATCTGTTTTGTGATTTGATGAATGGCTTTGAGTTGTTCACTTAATTGCTTCCTAGTAAGACACTAATGACCTTTTTTGTTCCACTAAATACTAGTGTGTTTAGTTATAAATTAACCATAACTAAACACTGGGAGCTCCAGTACCTACACAGTTCACATGATTCAGATTCAGGTTGTAGCAACTAGAGTTAGTGTTACAGGTGGCCTGTGGATTTTGCCTCCAAAATTTGTAGCAGAGGGAAGCCCATTAACTTTCTCATAACAGCAAATTCAGGGGCAATGCTCACTGCAATATGGACAGACAAAAGAGAAGAAAAGAGAAAAGCATACCAACACATTTTCAGGTCTGAGAAGTCCCATTTGCATTCTTCAGCCAAGGAGCTGGAGGTCTGGAATTTGGATCTTTGCAGTCTCAACTTGCTGAGATTTATTTCTTCTCTGGGTAGCCATAAGCATGGGCTAGGGGTAGGTGAATTAAGCTGAAAATCTGGACTCTCCAAGTTGTCTATGGATCACCAGGTTTCAAATGTTCCTTTAAGAGTGAGGGCATCTTTATATATTTGACAGGAAGAATTATTAATTTGTAATTTCTGCAGCCCTTCTGGCATGGCCACTGAGTGCTGATTTCATTGGTAATTGAAATTAGGACATTGCATCTCCCACTGGACTTTAATCAGCTTCCTCTTGGAATACCACCAAGTTAGATCTTTTCCTGAAGGACCCCAACTAAACAAGGAGGCCACAGAAGGTCTGGGCCTGCCTTTGGCAACCGGAGTCATGCAATTGCCTGGGACGTCAGTATCATCGGGAGATTTATTCCCTGCCTTCTTTGAAATAGCACTTTCTCACCAACTAGGAATTCTCCCAGAGATCCAAGATAAATATTTTTGGAAACTTAATGATATTTGATTTTCTCAAAAAAGACAAAGATAAGGTGCATGTTCAGGAAGGAAAAAGGCAGGAATCTCACTCCCCACTCCTATTTGGTTTCCAAACTTCCTGCAAATGGAGCAGTTGAAAGAAATTCAGAGTGAACTGAAGCTCCAGTGAAAGGGCTGTACGGCTATTTCATCTCTGGGACACAGAGGGGGCTGCTGCGTGGAATGTGGACCTCCCACACATGGACTTGATTTTATGTTTTTATGTCAAGGCTGAATGAGGAGCTAAGGGACACTTACACCAGAAGAAGCAAGGACTCTAAACTTGAGCTTTGCATGGTATTGTTAAAGAGAATGAAGGAATGAGTGGTAGTGGGTAAGCCAAATCTTGATATCTTTTTTCCTTAATCACTCCCACCTCCAAACTAAAAACATTTTATTCAGCATTTCAATGATCATATTATGCTTTAGATGAAGTGATGCTTTATTAATGAGATTAAATTTGAATCCTTTTACAGGAAGCCTGTAAAGATCCTTGTTGTTAAACCTCAGACTCCCTATCTCTTTAGCTACTAGAAAGGAATATATAACCATATGCTTAAGAGAGTGATTTAAATGTTTCATTTTTTTCTGGAAAGGTATATTTCTAAGTTCAATTTGCTCATAGCTCTTCCTGCTAAGCACAGTCATGCAATTCATATGAACAGTGGTCTCTCCAAGTGAAACTCTGCATTGAACACGCAAATCACCAGCATCAGATTCATTAGCAAAAACTGTTAGCTCAATATGTGAAATAAATCCAGAATTAGACCACTTCTTACCACCTCTCTGCTATCATTCTGGTCTGAGCCACTGGAACCTCTTATACTTTCTGCCTGGAATCCTTAATTCTAATTCTGGTTCCCCTCAGTCTCTTCACAACCCAGAATGTTTTATCAAAACATGTTTACCCTCTTGCTCAAAACATTCCAAGGACTTTCATATCACTCAGAATAAAACCCAAAGTCTTACCACAGTTTCAAAGGTCCTATGTGATCTAGTTCCTGGTCCTACCTGTTCTCTCATCCATCTCCTACCAATTTCTACCCAGTTTCTACCCTTTGGTCTCCTTGGGTATGTGCGTGTGCGTGCATGTATGTGTGTGTGTGTGCATGTGTGTGTGTGTGTGTGTGTGTGTGTGTGTGTGTTCGTGCGCGCATGCGTGCATGTGCGCTTAGTCATGTCTGACTCTTTGCAACTCCATGGACTGTGGCCCACTAGGCTCTTCTGTCCAAGAAATTTTCCAGGCAAGAAATACTGGAGAGAGCTGCCACTTCCTACTCCAGGAGGTCTTCTCGGCTCAGGGAACGAGCCTATGTCTCTTGTGTCTCCTGCATCGGCAGGCAGGTGGATCCTTTAGCAGCGCACCACCTGGGAAGTTAACTTTGATCTCCTTGAAAGTGAAAGTCGCTCAGTCATGTCTGACTCTCATCATAGTCTCTTGATTAAAACTTATCTTCCCGTTTCCAGAGTATACAATACAAACTTCTTATAATAATTTTGAAGGTGCTAAACTTGCCAAACTTATCTCTAGCTGGAGTTCCCAAATTCAAGCTCCAGTCATACTGAATTGCAGCCTCTGGCATAGCTCTGAGCCTTTGGCAGTTGGCTCCTTTCCTCCATAATACTTCATTTCTTATCTTCTGATGGACTGAACCAGAAAATCACCTCACTCATGAACTTTTCCCATCATGCACAGGTGGAATTGGTTTCCGACTCTTTTTCAAATACTCAAAGCTACTCCTGCCTTAAGACATTACCTCTTGCTATGTCCTCTCCCTGGAAAACACTGCTTACTTAGCCACAGGGCTTCCTCTAATGCTTTCTTCAGATCAATGCTAAATATTGATATACCAGAGAATTGTTCTTCAATGACTCAGTGAAAAAGAGTCAGACCTACCCTGATCCTCCCTCTGGCACTATACATTCTCCCATTGTTCTCTGTGTGATACATACATGTACTTATTTATGTATTCTTGGGTGCTTCCACTGGAATGCAAGCTCTATAAGGGCAGAGTTTTAAAACATTTCTTTCTTCACTGTTGTTTTCTCATATACCGTACAAAGCTTGCCATGTATTATTAACAGATACTCAATAAATGTTTGTTGTTGTGTTAACAGATGACTAAATGGCTGTCTTTCTTACTATATCTGGTCTATAGATTTTATGAGGGAAGTTACTAGGTGCATTTTATTTATAATTGTAGTGAATAATATTTGTTTAATAAGTGAATGGATGAATAAATAAATGGAGTATATCTTGAGTACTTAATGCAAAGTTTGTTCCCTTGAATTTATGGGAAAGATTTCTGGGCAGAGGGATCAGTGAATGCAAATGCCAATGGTATGTACACACTTGACACATTTTAGGAATAACAGAGTCAGGGTGGATGGAATGGAGAGTTAAGGAGAGAATAGTAGGAGCTGGATTCTAATTGGGATTATTATTTCAAAACTTGTAGGTTATTTTAAAGAGTCTAGCTCTGTTAAAAATAGGAAGACATTGGAGGATTTGAACATGGAGTGACAAACACGATCTGGCTCACAGTTTAATAGAATCACTCTACTTGCTACGTTAGAATGGTACAAAAATAGGTTGAAGGTGGAAGAAAGCAGGTCAGTTACAAGGCTATTGAAATAATCTTTATAAGAGAAAATGGTAGTTAGCACCAGTCACGATTTGATAGCCATAGAGATCATGAGTAATAGCTAGATCCTAGATGCATTTTAATGGTGAACTCAATAGATATTTCTGATAGAGTAGGTGTGGGAGTGAAAGAAAAACAGTATGTTAACATTTTGGCTTGTGGATTTCCACTTCCAAACAAGATAGAGTAACAGACCAGATTTATTAATTGCATTGTGGTAAGAACACTAACACAAGATCTACCCTTTTAAAAAATATTAAGTATACACTATGGTATTGCCAACTGTAGGCACGAGGCAGTAGAGCAGATATATAGAATTTATTATATTTCCATAACTAAAATTTTACACCAACAAACAGCAATTCCTTATGGCTAAAGAGGAGAAATTGAAAGAGAAATTAGTAAAGTGAAAAAAAAAAAACAAAAAAAACCAAAAAACAACCCTCAGACTTTGGCTTAAGCTATTGAGGAATAGAGTTGCCTTTAACTGTGAGGGAGATGCTTGTGGGTGGAGCAGCTTTGCAGGGAGGACCAAGAATTCAGTTTTGGGCATGTTATATATAAGAGTTTATTAGACATCCAAATGAGATTCCAAAGCAGCAGTAGAAAATACAAATCTAGAGTTTAAGGGAGAGCTCTGGCCCTGAGACAAATGTGGGAGTCTCTGACACACAAATAATCCTTAAAGCCTTGGAAGGCATTCAGAGGACATTTGTAATTGCCTTGGGAACCTTTTTCCTGATTCATCCACCATTTACCAACCACCTACTTCAATCTGCTCAATACAATTGATAAAATAGTGATGCACGTACATATATTATGTAACAAACAATGTTTTTATGCAAGTGATTTGCACATGACACATCCTATCTTTTTCAGAGAGGATGTTTAAAAAAAAAAATGTAGCTCTGTATGCTTTGGATGTCTACTAAAGCTCCCTCAGACTGTGCTAGCTGCAGGAGCTGAGGGTCTATCAGAGTTTTCTTTAGTAAGAGGGAGTTTGAAAGCTAGTGCTTAAAAGTCCGTGCTAATGACCTGGTAATTGTTTTAATGGATTTTCAATGAAGTGTGAAGTTCTCTGCTGAGTTCTCAACAAAGTGTAAAGTATGGTAAAGTATGTGAGAGAGTTATTCTCACTCTTGTGAATTTGTCTCTATCTGTTTACAGAATCAAGAAACATTGCCAAGTGCAGCTTTGGCTACTTTATCAATACAAACTTGCTTGATGTGTGTAAGATTCAAGCAGCCTTTCTGGGATTCCCGGCAACTGTCTGGCTCAAGACTTCTCTTGCCTCTCACCTGGAAGGGAAGGATGCTTCTCTAGGCTTTTTCACTTCTTGTTTCTAATACATTTTGTCTAGAGGACCAAATATTCCAAATGTGGCCTCCCAGTCCCCATAAAAGGAACGCTCTCGTGTAATTGACCTTAGTGCTTTCATTTAGGATTACTGCCTTAAGCTATTTTTGGGTGTGCATTTATGCTAACCCAGAAATGATTGAGGACTGGCAAACTTTCCTCATAGTGCTGAAGGGATAAAGAATACTTAATTTTTGTGTTATGAAATCTGTTTTCTTCTGCCTTTGTTTGGTGGCATATAACAGATTTGGAGGGCATGGAATGGTCAATCGTTGTTGTTTGAGTCTCTAGGGCTTAGAGTTTTTGCACTGGATGTTGGCTCTTTAGGAGGAATACTAAAGAGCACAGAGCATAGAGCATAAGAGTGCAGAGAGGCCACTGACAACTCTACTCAAGGGTGGAATTCAGCCCAGGGCAAAGCAGCTGTGCCTTAGGCCCTAGTCAATAAGTTTTTAGGTGATATTATGAATGAATCAGTCTCATAGATCTGAACTCCATTGAGATTCTTAGTGTTGCAGTGAATTTACAAGAGTATGACTGGCTTAGGTTGGGTTCCTTGGAGACAGACACTGAGATGGAGATTTGTATCCAAGAGGCTTACTTGGGAGCACTCTCAGGCACAGCACCAATTGGAAAGTAAGGGGAGTAGGAATGGGTGGAGGGAGAACTTGAGCTGAGATGCAGTTGTAACAGAGCCTTAGTTCATCTCTTGGGAAGCCCTGAATTTGGGGGGTGGTCCTATAGAGTTGTTGCAAATTGAGGCATGATGGTGGGAACTTTGTATCTTCCCATCTACTAGTTGTTGGATACAGGCTGCTCTTGTGGTGAGAATGTAAACTTGGACTCTGTCCCTTTGGCAGAGAGTAATTCTTGGATTGGAATGCAGAACTTAGCCATCGACAGCCAACACACCTAGCAACAAGGTTAATGAATGCCTCAATTTGAAGGAAATATCTGAGTCAGGCAACACAGCATCCTTTATATGATTGATAATGAAGGAAATTATACAGTAGCTCTTTTATTGACAACAGTAAGGTTTCATTTTGCTTCAAAATTTTGTAAGTTATTTGTTGTTGTTGTTGTTTAGTTGCTAAGTTGTGTCCAACTCTTTTGTGACCCCATAAACTATAGCCCACCTGGATTCTCTGTCCATGGGATTTTCCAGGCAAGAATACTGGAGTGGGTTGCCATTTCCTTCTCCAGAGGATCTTCCCAACCCAGGGATTGAACCCACTTCTCCTGCACTAGCGGAAGGAGGATTTTTGTATCACTGAGCCACCTGGGATGCCCTTAGTTAATTGCACTGATATAATAAAAAAAATCTTATTGAGAGTTTACTCTGTTCTGCTTCCATATACTGTAGTTCCTTTTCTCCCCCTTCTTTTAATCCTCACAGCAACCCTGTAAAGTAAATATAATGTTACCATTGTTCTCAAAAAGTATTGTTCAGGAAGATGAATTGCCCAGTTTCATATAACTGCTATCTGATCACATCACATGTTCTTTTCTACACTATTGTCTCTGTTCAGCGATATTAAACTTTTTGTGTTTCTCAAATTACCTTGCTTTTTCTTTTCCATATTTCCTTGTATTTTATAAAAATGTTGATTATCTGGAACGTCTTGCCTTGCCTGTCTGCCCATCAAATGTCTATTCATCCCTTAAGGCTTATTCTAAAGATGATTTGCATGTGAAGCTTTCCTGAATTCCCTTGCAGTTATTCTCTTCATCTATGATCTCAGAGCACTTTGTACGTGACACCTTGGAGGTGCTTGATACATGTTCATTAAATGAAGGCATGGGTTCATCTTCTCAGTGATGTTGCTTAGCTTTGGGGTTTGCCTAGTACATTTCTTCTAAGAAGACATTCAATCTTGGAACTTCTTTGTTTTCCTGCAGTTCCCAGTGAAGCCTGGGATGTGTACCCAAGGAATTTCTCTTGGCTGACCAAGTTGAACATCATCACAGCAAATTTTGGAAACTGCTGCCAGGTTTTCCACTTCAGGGATTCTTATGATGGATTTGTCTGAAACTCATATAACCAACACCCAAATTGTATTCCCTGGAAATTATTTGATTCCACACTGGTGATATGCTGAGTTTGTCCATAGCCAGAAAGAATAAAAAATATCTTAATTCCTTTTTTTTTTTTTACTTTCTTTTTTGGAGAACTTCTGACACATTGACAGAATTTCAGTGTGGGGAGGAATAACGTAACACTTCTCAGCACTGATACTGCTGATGAAATACCTGAGGTTGTAAGTAAAGATGAATGCTGTTAAAATGAACTTAGTGATGATCTACACACCTTTTCTAAGTTCTAGATCTCTGTCCGTGGACACCATGATTTCAGCTCTAATCCCTGTTTTCATCTGTGTTCATTCCTGGACGGGACTAACCAGGATGTGAAAGCTGCATGATCACTGCAGGATATGTAACTCTTCCCAAGCTACTGAGTTAGAAAAGGAATCTTGTGAATTAAAAGAAGTGATAAATACAAGTTTATACAATCTTAGTAGCAGCTTTGCACAAGAGTAGAAATAATGGACCCTCTTTCTAAATGGACTCCTTACATTGCCTGACCTCTTTTCATCGGCATTTTAACCAGGGACAAAAGCCAGATCTGCTATCATGGGGCAAGTTTTGACCTTCTTGAATGCTTCTGAGCTGACAAACTGGTCGGAATCTGGAAGTTTTCTTCCATCAGACCAAGTATGACAGGAAGGATGTAGGTCGGAAAGTAGATTTTCACTCCCGTGGGGCTGCACTGAGCCTGTGCCTTGCTGGCACAGTGTAGACGGTCACAGAGTGAGTGCCACCCGCTAAGCTCCTTTCATGATCAGCCTCACCTCATGTTTAGCCCTAAACATTCCTGGAACTCTCTTGTATCTCTCTTGTCTATTTCATTAACCTGGCTTCTTCTGTTGACAAAGCCCCTTCTACACTGTAAAGTACACATCTTTTCATGTCCCTTTCAGTGCCCGGTGGTACTATGTCCTGTAGTAAAAAGGTGAGTGTAAGTAAGTGGGTCTATTGGAATACTTAATGCAGATATCATAAGTGACAATTAACGACTCAGGGGTGGCTTAAGTAAGAGAAGGGAGAGGCTGATCTTCTTTGCCTTTTTGCACATTTTTTTTTTTTTTTTTTTACCACTGACTTACAGAATTTATGCAACTAAATCACTGTCAATGCTGAACCTTAAATTTTTCTTCTAATCATTTCTTTCCCTTTTAGGTACTCACACTCATAAATACACTGTCCCTTAAATATCAACCCAGCTTTGTTATATAATCAAAAGGCTTCTGTGTTCTTTTCTTACTTTATTCTGGATCCACCATCAGGCCTCATACCTTGGAAATGATATGGCTTTAGAGGATCTTATTCAAGGCTGCCCAGACTCATGACATTCTTTTAAGGGGCTGAAAGCAGAGTGTGGCATTAGGAATTACCTGTGAAGTGGTGACAACAAGCATGGAAACAAGGGGGTGCTCAGAGGGTGGGAACCCTAGGTTGGCAAGGAGGCACAAAGAGATGGGGTGGCTAGCCAAGCCTGCTGAAGGTCAGTGGGCTTCTTCTGGAGGATCTGACATCTAAGCTACAACTTGAAGAAAAAAAAATGTTCTCCAAGTAAGGAAGGAATGGAAAAGTATAGCAGGCAGAGAAAACAGCTTAAGTCAAGAGTGTGTTTTCAAATATCAGAGGATAGTTGGAATTATGAATAATTCAACACCACCAGAGTGAAAAGAAGGGCTTCTCAGGTGCTCATTGGTAAATTATCTGCCGGGTAGTTCAGGAGACACGGGAGATGATCCCTGGGTCAAGAAGATCCTCTGGAGGAGGGCATGGCAACCCACTCCAGTATCCTTGCCATGGATAGAGGAGGCTACAGTCTAGGGTCACAGAGAGTTGGACACAACCTAGCGACTGGGCATGCACACAGAAGAGTGAAAAGAAGGCAGGAGTGGGAGTAGGTATGTGGGGAGACACAGTTCTGGAGGTGGACAGAAGCCAGCTCATAGCAAACTTTTTATGCCTGGCGAAGGAACTTGGTTTTTATTCTACAGACAGCAGAGAACTGTGAAACAATTTTTACCAGAGGAGGAAATAAATATATTTTTCAGGTCACTTTCTGGGGTGTGAGAGAAACACATTTGAGGGGAGTGAGTTCAAGGGTAGGGAAATAGTTTGGAAGGTGGCTGCAGCTGTTTAAATGGGGTGTGTGAGGATGGCTGAAACTCCAGTAGAGGTGATAGAGCTGGAAAGAAAGGGACCCATTTGAAAAATTTTTAGGAAATACTCTCCTTTGTGGAAGGGGAGTGGATTGCCCGTCCTGTCATCCATCCATGAGAGGGAGTAGATTCAACCTTTGTGGCCATCCTTGGAGTGAGAAAGGCATTGTCCTTTCTTGAAATGATGCCCGATATCTCTGTTCACTGTCAATACTTGAGGCATCTGATTTCGCAGGGGTAATGCTCATGAGACACCAAGTTTTCTGCAGTGGGTCCAATGCGTTATTCAGAAGTTCTCTTTTTTCCTCTTGAATATCTGAAGCTTAATCCTAGTGAGGAGAGCTGTCATTTTCTTCCCAGACAGGAAGCTGAACTGTCTTTTCAAATACCCCGGAGCTTTGTGAACTCACAAACCTTTCATTGTAAGTACTTGTCTAACTTACAGGGCAGTTACACAGAGTTCTCACCATGCCCTATGCTTAAGATGCATCACGCATCTACAGTTCTGCCCTTGGTGCATGGGCGCCTCAAAGTAAGCTGCCTTCGCAGAGGTCAAAGGAATTGTTCTTTGAATCTGAAGATAGGTCTCAGTACGGGGGTGTGTGATGTCTATACTCGAGACTGCTGGTAGGTATGCATTAGATCCCTAGTCTGTAGAAAGTTATACAGCTGCCAGAAGGAAAAAAAATTCTTTAATTCATTCATTTATTATTTAATATATTTATTAAGATGCTATTCTGTGGCCTGGTGCTAGCTGAGGTACTGATTGATTTACTCTTCCTCTGGGTTTAGGTGATTGGTAGGTCAGGGCTAGGAGATGCGCTATGTGAGACTAATGGGTGGGAGTGGATGAACACCCAGGACAACCATAAGCTGGGGTGGTAGGTGGAAGGATCTAACCAAAGTCCTGGAGCAGAAGCCAAAGGTTAGGAACTAGTGGCTCAGTATACACGTGTGAACTCCACAGGGGAGGAAAAAGATGGAAAGGCAGGACACAGCTAAGAGACAAGACCAGATGGGGGTAGTGCCAAGTGGGAGCAGGTTCAGAATAAGAGCAGAAGTCTAGGGACATTGCTGCAAATTGATGGGCGTGTGACGCTTACCATATAGGAAGCTGGGGAGTTATGGGTATGGGTACTTTCTGCTCGCTTGAAAAACATAGGTTTGTGGCAGCCATGACTTTAGAGGTACAAAGGAAGGGCTCTTTAAAAAAATCACTGTCTGCTTGTACCAGACAAGACTGAAATGAATGGAATCCAGCAGGGACAGAGGGCAGACAGTGTCAATTGACTGTACTGTTTTGTGAGGAAGAGTTCAATGTGGACCAAATTTGTAGGAATTTGGCCAATGAAGTAAAAGTTAAGTTGTACAATTGTCCTCCTCAAAAGCCTTATTTTCTTCATCCAAACTCACTATGCTTTTCTTGACTCCACATTAGTCATGCCCCCTGTGTCATAGGTAGAGGCCTGTGACATTACGCTTCACACTCATGCTCAGGAGACACCTCCTTGATGAAAGCCCATCTGGAGTCACTAAGTCAGCTTATATCACCTCCTCCCGGCTGGTAAATCACTCGAGCAATCTAGCAGAGGCTAGACCATGAGGTCCATGACATATTTTCCTGTTCATTACTGATCTCCCTGGACATCCAGCCCAACAAAGGATGGAAAACATGACTCTGGCATTTCTCTCCATAAATTATTCCCCCCTCTCCACCACCTACTCTCACAGTTATGAAAATGTCATCTTTCATTCCTCTGGAATCTGCCCCTTCACTTCAGGGAAGCCTGTCCTTCACCCTTCTCCAGTGACATTTTATTCTTTCCAAACTCTCTTTGTTCCATTTTCCCATCTTCATTTTCCTTTCTTCCTTCTTCTGCCATCGCTTTTCTCTTTCCCACTTCTTGTTCCCCTTTTTCCCCCTTCAGGAACCATCTTCAAGAGCTTGCCTTTGTGACTCTTGATACTTAGTCACCATTTGCACTCTTATTCTTCATTTGTCCATACGTTTGTAACTATCCTTATACCATTCAGTCATCAGAACATTCATTCATCCATTTTTTCTCATCAAATCCTTTTAGGTGGCTTCTATGTGAAAGCAAGGGTGTTACACGCTGAGACATGTCAGGAGATGTGACACAATCCCTGCACCCAATGTTCAAGGCTGGTAGAGTTGGATTGTCTCCCTATGTGAGTTTATTTTACTTTTTATTTTTAACTGGAGGATAACTGCTTTACAAGGTTGGGTTGGTTTCCACTGTACAACAATATGAATTAGGTATACATGGACACATATGCCCTCCCTCTGGGGCCTCCCTCCCACCCTTCCCATCCCACTCATCTAGATTGTCACAGAGCGCCAAGCTGGGCTCCCTGTGCTATATAGCAGCTGCCCACTAGCTAGCTATTTTACATATGGTAGTGAATATATGTCAGCGCTGCTCTCTCAATTCACTCCTCATCCCTTCTTCCCTGCTGTGTCTACGCATCCGTGGTAAACATGGACATTCACACTTACTTCACAGTTTGCAATGTACTTTCAAACTTTATTTCCTATGTAATTTGATATTTTTCACAAATTGTATATGCAAGTTTAGTGGAACAAGAAGTAGTTTCAAATAACATTGATTTAAAATGATTTAACAGATAACTCAGATGTTCTAACTCCAAGTTCAGTGCTCCATCTACCCAGGGATACTTCAGGGCAGAGACTTTTTCTTCAGGGTCTTTAATAACTTTTCAGCAGGGCAAAGAATGGCTCTCCCACACAGTTAGCACTCAGTAAATCTTGGGTCATTTTCCTGAGGAATTTGCCATTGCTTGATATTCTGACTAAAAAAAAAGAGGAGATCAAAAGTGATTGATCTATCTGATTTTATTTGTCCAAGTACATTGGACCCAAGGAAAGGTTGTGCCTGGAAAATGTCATACAGTCAAAACGGCACATCATAAAACTTGGATCCTGTAAGGAAACAGAATTTAGCTCTGGCTGTTCTACCTTTCCACAGAATAGCAGCAGTAATGGTGGTGTGTGTGTGTGTGCATGTGTGTGTATTTGTGTAAGTTTTACCCTCTAGCTCTCTGAATTTTTAAGAGTTTGAAGCATCTAAAAAATATGTGTTTGAAAGTATCACGAAGGCTAGTGGGAGATTAACTGTCAGAGTGCAGACAGGGGAGGTATCAGGTGTACTGTAGTGATGGTCACCCTAGTCATTCTTTTTCCTTGGACCCAGTGATATCTGGTTGCTCTGGGTGGGGTCTGTGGTTCCCAAGACCCATGTACTCATGGAGTTCAACATTGGCGGAGCTGAACATGGGAGTCCAACATCAAAAACCAGATACATAAGATTAACCTTAAGTATATTTCAGCAATGCCACCGCCATGTAGAACTGCCTGTTGTTCCAACCACTGCAATTCAGTAAAACTTAGTTCAGTCCCATTAAACTAAGATTTTGTGATCATTGGCAACATTCTGGACACTCAGTGTTATAAGAAGAATAATTCTCAGACTCTGATCTCCAACAAAGTCAAGTGGTCTTTCTTTTTTGCTTTTTCTCCTACCATGCCTTTTTTCTGGTTCTATTTCTCTATGATCCCTGAGGGATATGGGGAAGACATCAATTATCTTTTCTTTTTATGAAGAAAAATTGGTTGATATGTTTTTCCCTCTAGTCAACAGAATCCTTTCAGTCTTAAGCACATACTTCCCTGCCACTCGGTACATCTGAACACCTCCTAACTGCCCCAGTTCCCCATAGAGAGCCAGGGGAGGACCACAAAAGCCATTTCATTTGTTTCAACTTGGTTAAATTCTTAGAGTTCACTTTCCAGTTGGACAAACATTACTACAAACTGAAAGGCAAAAAAAAAAAAAAAAAATCAACCTTTGAAGAGTTTTTGTCAGAACAATACCCTTTTTAGAAGCTGGTTGATTTGCCCTATCTCTTTATTCTCTGCACAATGGAAACTAGTGTCAGACTGATATAGCCTTGACATTCTTTCTCTCCAAATATCCAGAATGGCACCTTCTACAGACCCTGCTAATTTTTCTGAAGCCTGGCTTCACCTTGGGTGGGAAATCACACTAAGACATGTCCTCTGAAACTTCTACTTAGATATCAAAGAAATGGTGGTGGGTGCAAGAGTGTGTCCCATTGATGAAAATGGATTTGTGAATGCAACAAGAAGCGGCATGGAGATTCAGGAACTCTCTTAGCTTATAATACTGGAAAACTTCAAGTTCTGTGCTAGAAATGAGAGTGAGAGGAAAAAAAAGTGCAAAGAAATAAAGTGAGGAGACAAGCTGTTTGCATCTAATGTCTCAGGAAACCCACATATTTTATACACATTCTGGCAACAATACAGATATGCAAAACTGGGGTTTTTAAGCCCCCAGATATTTCAACTATAATGATCTGTTTCAAGATCTTTCCCAGCCATGAAATGATGAACTGGGGGAGTGAGGGGCCTGGAGCAAGGCAAAGACTACTGAGAGTCTAGGAAGTTTTTATTAAATGACTCATAAATAGCAGGAAGAAAATTATGGTAGTTACAATAAGCTCATTTTAATTAAAGTGAAACTTTTATTTTTTCCTGATGTGAGACTGTATTCTGAAAACATCACTACAGGGTCTGGATAAATTCAAACACTTAAGAACTAAGCCCTGATAGGAGCAGATGTGCTCTGGATATGTTACAAATGGGGCCACTGATGGGATGGATTCATTTTCCTGCTTAGCCATGGAAGTGCTGTGACCTCAGTGGCCCCATGTGTAACATACCCAAGCTCTTTAAGCTCTTTGGGTTCTCTCAGCATATTTTTTCCACCTGTGAAATGGAAAGGGATATGGCAGGTGCCCTGTGGGCAATGTAAAAACAGAAAAATTTTTACAGGAGTGGGATTTAGGAATAGTAATGGAAGTTTATTTCTCCCCTACATTTTCTTTCCCACCCTGACCAGTCCTTTGTCTTCACAGACTAAACTGCCTTGGGGGCTCTTGCTCTCCTTTGCACAAGCCTTAAGCCTCCTTCGGTGGATTTGACCTGTGATATACATGCACACAGAGTCACTTGCAAGAACTCCCTGAAAACATGGGTATACCATGCATGTCCAGTGGTAGGAAGAATAATGCTCTCCCATCCCCCAAGATGTCCATCCTTATTCCTGGAACCTGGGAGTATTACTACCTTACATGGCAAGAGGGGCAACATACTAAATATCTTGAGATGGGAGATTATCCCAGGTTATCTGGGTGGGCCCAAACAAACCATAAGGGTCCTTAAAAGTGACAGAGTTGGGATAGAAGAGTGGGTGTCAGACTCAGAGAGAGACTTGAAGATTTTCCAGCCTACATTTCTAAGCTGGAAAAGGCAAGGAATGAGTTCTCCCTTAGAGCCTCCAGAATGAACCTACCCATATCTTGATTTTAGCCCAATGGAACCCATTTCAGACTTCTGACCTCCCAAACTACAGATCTGTGTGTTTTTAAGCCACTGATATTGTGACAATTTGTTACAACCCCAACAGGAAGCCAATGCATATCCCAAGACCATCATTTCATTGTTTGATAATAGAGATTGGAGTGAATGAAAAAAGAAAAAACCTCCGTCAATCTTCTCCTTTAAAGGCAGTCTACTGAATGCAGGAGAAATAGAGCTGCTAGGAATGGACTGAACTTTACATCCTTACTCAGGTGCTCAAGTGCGTAGTGTGTAGGGATATCATTTAGCATTATTTTATTTATTATAATATATTTCACCTCACACTTTCCAGAATGGTCTTCTAAGACCAGAAATCTGATTACACCACTTTTCTGTTTAAAAATTTTCAATGTATTTGCCTTGCCTTCAAGCGAGGGACTGAATTCCTTAGCATTGTCTATAAGACCTCCAGTGATCAGTTCCTGACTGAGCCCCTGGCTATGTATCCAACCATACTTGCTCCCCCAGTTGGACTCTAAGCTCTGCCCATGGTGAGTTACCTACAGGTTTCCACATGCTGTGGTTTCCCACAGTCTCTTGTTTTCATTTAAATGTCCTTTACTTTTAGATCTTGAGCACTTATTATTATAGCTGGCACTTATAAATGCTTTACAGGTATTAATTCATCAAACTTCGTATTTTAAGGCTAATATTATCCCCATCTTATAGATAAGGAAACTGAGGTACAAGGAAGTTAAGTACCTTGGCCAAGGCCACATGCCTAATACATAGGCAAAGATACTGACCTGGGAGCAAGAATGAGGCACACAGGGAGATGAAACAGGGAAGGAGGAAAAGACAATATAAGGGCATATTATTAGTTGGTCATGTTTTGGGGCTCCTAGAGCTTGATCCTGCTAGATCCTTCTGAGTTCCAGAAATTGCCTACCTGGGAATGTATAAGGCGCATGTTTCTCCACTGGTTTCCATTTCCTGTTGATGGAGGCTTACCAATAATGGGGATGTTGACTGTCTCACGCTATTTGGTAGCACACGGGTGGATGGCAAGCAGACACCTGTATTTCACTAGTGTTATTCTATAAAGTGACTATGGAAATCCTTAGAATTGGAGATTCTCGGGGCAGAAAGTTAAAGGCACCCAGTATGCACTTGATGTGACACATTGACATATAAATTCTCATAAAACTCTACCACAGTTATAGTGGAAATTGGAGGTAAGACCAGAGAGGTGAGACACAGTACAATAGGCTTCTGATACTATGTCTTAGGTTTCCTGATAAAGTTAATAGTTTCAGGGTGTGGGCTATGTGGAACGAAGCTCCTTCTATAAATGTGCATAGATCTCAAAAGCTGAACTAGGTCCTTGCTGTTCCTGTCCAGCCTTTCATAAACACTGTCTTAGAAATTATTGTTTAAAAATGGTCATATAATATAGTTTTATAATGCTTTAACATGTTTTTTAATTGTTATTATAATTCATATTTTATTCATGTTTTCCTTTCATTCAGTTAGATATTTTACAAATATAGACTAATTACAATTCTTTGATGTACATTTTTTTGAGACAAATAAGTAACAAGTTAAGCAAGGCAAAACCACACAGATACACACCAGGAAGAATCCAAGAATTCTGAGGCTGATACCAACCACACTAGGAGTTATGCTTCATGCCATCCATAAGAACTAATCTACTTTAAAGAACCTTTTCAAGGAAGGGCTGGAGTGGTGAAAGGAAAGAACCTAATTGAATTTTTGGATTTGGTTGATTTGATAGAATCACATAGGTTCATCCTTCACTCACTTTCTGAATGTAAAAATAAGTACATTCAGATTAGGTGAAGGACAATACCTTCTTATGACACCTAACTTCTTCCTAGGCTTGAGTCAGAAGTGGTAAATTTGAGCAGGAGTCTCACAGACCGGGAAATTTGTTGATGACAACGGCAGATGACAGAGAGGGCCGTGCGGGGGAGGGCCCCTGGAGGTGATGTACCCACTCTGCTGCCAAGTCTGGCTGGCTGGCTGACAGAGTCACGTGCTAGAGGCTGTGGGGATGAGTTTTGCATGGACAACAGGGCATTGATATCCTCAGGAAGAAAAACAAGATGAAGAATTAGCCAGAGGTCTGACTCTACAGGAATTCCGTGATTCCCCAACCTCTTAAAAAAAGATTGTTTCCAGAGTCTATTTGTTTTCTGGCTGGAAATCAGGTGAGCAAGAAGTAAGGGCTATTTGTCAACTCCCAGGCAGGGAAATCACTAATTCATTTCTTTCTGAGGTCAGGGGACCTGGTCTCCTTTTAGCAAGAGAAAATTACTTCATGGAGAAAGAGCTGTCATCAAAAGGAGAAAAGGAATTAAGCAGCACTGAATTTGCAAGTTGCTCTTTTGCTTCCATTCTTTAATTGATTTTTGAGTTGGTGCTTTCTGCCTAGGAGTTTAAAACTAGCCTCCTGTTTGATTATAGAAAGTTATTGAGCTACATTTTGTTTTTAATAAAAACACACACACACACACACACACACACGGATACTTACACACACCTCAATCCTCACAGGTCACCTTTACCTTGAAGGTTGAGTGTAAAAATTCAATTTAGTAAATATATACTGAATGTGTTCTTTGCGCCCAGATGCCATGATGAAAGATGGGGAAAAGAAAGACATGGTTCGTGCCTTTCTGAGCCAGCAATCTCTTCAGTAAGAAAAGAGCTTGGAATGAGAAACGATTCATTCATTTAACCACTCACTCAACAAATATGCATTGAGTGCTTGTTATGGACTGAAGTATGTCCCCTGCAAAATTCACATGTTGACGCTCTCACCTTCAGTGTGACTGTATTTGAAGATTGAACCCTTAGGGAGGTAAAGTTAAATGAAATTGTAAGAATGGAACTTTACTCCCTTAGGATAGGTGCCTTTATAAGAATAGGAACAGATGCCAAAGAGCTTCTTCTTTCATGCTGAGCATGAGCAGAGAAAACAGGCCATATGAGGAAAGAAGGAAGGCAAGCTGTCCTTCTCAAGCCAAGAAGAGAGGGCTTACCAGAAAAATGCTGATAGCATATTGATTTTGGGCTTCTAGACTCCAGAACTGTGAGAAATACATTTCTCTTATTTAAGTCACCTAGTCTATGATGTTTTGTTACTGCAACCCAAGTAGACTAACACAGGACCTAATTACTAGGTGCCAGGCACTGGGTTAGGTGTTAAGGGTAAAACACAACACAGTTTATACAGTTCCTGTCCTTAAGGGATTTCTTTCCAGTAGAAGGTTAAGTATAATGTATATTATGAGAGCATAAATAGAGTTAGGAGAGTGAAAATTAAGTCGCTCAGTCGTGGCCGACTCTTTGCAACCCCGTGGACTATAGCCCACCAGGCTCCTCCATCCATGGGATTCTCCAGGCAAGAATACTGGAGTGGGTTGCCATTTCCTTCTCCAGGGGATCTTCCCAACCCAGGGATCGAACCCAGGTCTCCTGCATTGCAGGCAGACACTTTAACTTATGAGCCACCAGGGAAGCCCCATAAATATAGAGTTACCTATGGAAAATTCATGGAAAGGATATAACTTATTTTAGGAGTCAGGAAAAGTCTGCAAGAAGTGTTTTTCTTGATCTCAACTGTAAGTTCAAAAATGGTGGAAGTTGAAATTGGGGAGGTTCATCTAGGCAGTGGTAACAGTCAGTGTGAGGACTTAACGATAGAAGAGACCTTGGCTAGTTTGAGATCCTGGAATGAGGCCAGCATGGCAGAGTTTAGTTGATAATGAGAAAGACAGGCATAAGTCAGCTCAGACTCCCAAGGTCGTGTTCAGAAATGTGTACCTGAGTCTAAGAACTCAAGAAGGATTATAAATGAGAAAAAGAAATTAGAGCATTATGGAAGAACTCTAGTGGTGGGTAAGCAAATCAGGAGACCCTCAAACTCCAAAGATTATCACAGCCTAAAGCATTGTTTCCCAAGGCTAGATGGAGAATGTGAAAGAGGTGATTTTGTCCAGGAGTAGTCATTTTTATATGCCTAAAAGGATCTATCCTTTAGGCATGTTTTGTAATTGTACTTTCTGCAACCTATCAGGAAGAAAGTGCCTATGGTATTTCAAAGGAAAATACTTTATGTGTTTGTGGTTTTAAGGCCATCACATGCCATATCAACTCTACCAAAAGAGACTATGCAAAATGCAACTTGTTGAAAGACATGTATAACTAAATCATTCACTTAGAAATGTCTTTCTTTACTTGTCAGCTGAGAAATGGTTGGAACTGATAAACGATCTGCTAGAGAACTTGGTTCATTGGGGGTATGTCCATCTAGTAGGTGTTAGCAGTTATACTCCTTTGACAGGGATTCAGGCCTACACCTCAGAACAAGCTTCACCAGTGACTAAGAGTGTTGATGGGAACACTATTAATCATGGTGAAGCCTGGATGTTTTTGCCAGGTTGTCACACCCGGCATGAAGGTCATTCTCCACTCCAGAGAAGAGCTCAAAGGACGTGAGAAAAAGGCTGGGGTTTGAAACTGTGGCTATAGGCAGAGTTGAGTGTGGGAAGGACAAGGGGGAAAGAAAAAATGCATCAGGCTGTGAGACCTTGGTAGAGTCCATGCAATTAGTTCCTCATCCCCCCATGTAGCTAAGCCAATCCAAGCTAAGCACACAAAACATTCCTCTTAATTTTCTACGAGTTTCACGAGTGACTTTATGGAACCAAATCAGATGTTTCTATAATTTCCTTGACTTATTTTTCTTTCTTCTTTATTTTTGTGGACCCTATTCCCTTAGTTGCTACTCTGCCTTGCTTCATCCACCATATAGCATATTAGAGACTATTTTCTACAATTCCTATAAGATTTGAAAACCGTAAACTTGCAGAGTCATAGCATTTCCCCTGATTGTTAATATTATGCTTGCTTATTTCTTTTTCTCTCTCTGGAATGCCCAGCTGGGCTTGGATTGAATTCTCTCCGATCTGCAGAATGGAGATTTCTGTACATGCATTCCACGAATAGGCTGTCTCAAGTTATCAGTGGGAACTCTGCCCAGAGAATAAAGTGCAGAGCATGTTCTAGAGGGCTACTGTACAGGCAGGGGAGAAGTTTGCCTTTTAACTGTGTAAGAACAGTCAATTACTGTGGATCCTTTTAGCTCCATCTGCATCATTTGGCACTCTAACACAGGGGATGGCTGGGAAATCTGGTATCTTGGAAACTGAGTATTCTTTAAATGCAAAAATGGAAGGCATGGCTAAATAAAGAGAGAAATAGCAGAAGAATTGTTTCAAGGTGGATTTGTCATTTATCAGCGTAATATTTAGACAACCTCTCCCGTCTCTCATTCCTTTCTTTCACTGACCTAGTTTTAATTATGCCATGTGAAAAATGTACTTGGTCTTTACAGTCATAAATTAAGTTGCTTCTTGTAACAGGTTCTAAATTTCAAGGGTAAAAGACTTGGGCTGGTCTTTGATCATATACTGCAAAAATGTCAAAAACCACAAGAAAAATAGACAATGTGAAAGCCTGTCAAACAAAGGTTTAATTTTGCCAAGTTTCATTTTTCCTGAGTTCTTGGCTTCTTCAGTTACAAATTGATTAGGTATTTAAAATTAAATTAAGATTAACATGAAATTCTTCCAACCCTTCTATTCAGTTTCTAGATTTCCTTTTGGTTTTCTATACCTATGTATGATAAAAAATTGTTGAGTTTATTCAAGTTGCCTTTTCTCAATTTCTGAGATGAAACTCCGGAACTCTGGAAAGAGTTCTTTGATTCTGGAAGGAGACTTGTTCCATCTGTGCGATATGAATGACAGCATTTCACTCTTAGTTGTGGATTGTATTTTCTTTGAAGCAAGGTTTAGCTGGTGTATTAAAAGAAATATTAAAGCCTGTCTTTAAAACCATCAGAGATGGAAATTATAATTAAATTTTTCCCCCAGCCAAGAAGCCAGTAGGACTAGCTAATCTTTATCATAAGTGACACATATTGGTGCCTAACCCGCCTGCCATTTCAGCAGATATGACAGACATGGGTTCTATCCTTGGGTCAGGAAGATCCCCTAGAGGAGGAAATGGCAACCCACTCCAGCATTCTTGCCTGGGGAATCCCATGACAGAGGAGCCTGGTGGCCTATGGTCCATAAGGTCACAGAGTCAGACACGACTTAAGGGACTTAGCACTGTGTGTAAAGCACTGAAGCTGTAGCTACTTTATCACCTTTATCTTCAAAATAATTCTAGAAGGTGGGAGATAGGCACTGTTCTGCATATTTTGTAGTTAAGGAAACTGAACATCAGTGATGTTACGGGACTTGCTCAAGGGAAGTCTTGGTGGGCCTTAGATTTGGGATCCATGCTAATGCTTGGCAGCTGCTGATCTTCCCACCCTGCCTCCCTGCCACCAAGTGACTGTAAGCTGCTTTCCCCTGTGTCTCTGTTGGCTGACAATTTTGGGGAAACGGAGAGTCATCTTTGGGATCAATGGGAAGCAGATTCATGTGAAGTTTATTTGGACAGATTCTTGCATCAGGTTGATGTTGAAAAGGTCACCTAACATCTGTGCCTCAGTTTTTTTCCCTGTCTGTAAAATGGGGATAGTAATAGTGTCTTTTATAGGGCTGTTGTTAGGACTGAATTATCCATGTCAATTATTTAGCATTTTGCCTGGTACAGAGAAAATTATTAAGTACTCTTATTTTCTTTCTCTGTCTCCCTCCTTTCCAACAGCAACCATTCACTGAGTATTTAGTAAATACCTATTATGCATGATTCTAGATATGGAGTTTATCAGATATGAATGCAAAGAGACTCCTTGAAACTCAAAGGTTTTAAATTCTTAAGATCCTTGGGAACACTAAATTATGTAACAATAGAATGCTTGCATGCTGCATAGTAAGTCGCTTCAGTCGTGTCTGACTCTTGGCAGCACTATGGACTGTAGCCCACCAAAGTCCTCTGTCCATGGGATTCTCCAGGCAAGAATACTGGAGTGGGTTGCCATGCCCTCCTCCAGGGGATCTTCCTGACCCAGGGATTGAACCCAAGTCTCTTATGTCTCCTGCATTAGCAGGTGGGTTTTTACCACCCAGGAAGCCCATAACAATAGGGTACACACTATTATAAAATTCTGAGTGATAAAATACTGGTTGAGTAGAATTTTCCCAAATGGAGAAACAAATGAGAAGGATATTTGAAGTGAAAAAAGAATATGTGCAACACATGTGGCAAGTAGCCTGATGAGGGAAGGTGTGAAGAGTGTGGTCAGGAGTGATGGAAGTTGAGGTGAAAAAAATAGGAAAGTGAGCAGAGAAGGGCCTCAATGCCTTGTGTGAGGTCATCATTTCACTTATGTAGCAAAAGTTGTGTAATCTTCAGTGTATGTCACTATTCTGTGCCACTGACTGGTGTTAACTCACTTAACCCTCACAACACTGAGAAAGGTACTATCTTTTATAGAATAAGAAACTGAGGTGCCTCTCAAGTCACCAAGTTAATAATTGGCACATCTGGGATTGGAATCTTAACAACTTGGCTCTGGAGTCCTTGTTTAAACATCTTGCTTGGCTCCTTTGGAAATGTGGTTCCAACTCTGCAAAAATGGTAATCTGCTCACTAATCTGGGATGTGATTTTTTTTTTTTTTTTGAATTTTCAAAAGAATTTTGTGTGTGTGTGTATTTGTGGCACCATAGGTTGGTTTGGAGGGGGAGGAGTGAGACTGAAGGCAGATACGTTGCTTACATGGGTATAATAACCCAGGAAAAAAATGATAAGGGACATGGATGTCATGGTGGATAAGTTTGTGTGGGTCAGTGGAGGCATGATTGTGGGGTGGTAAGGAGGGGAAGCAGGAGAATGAAGGTAAAGGTCACTTCGGTTTCCAACTTGGGTGTCTGAATAGATGGTAAAACCATTAATGTTCAAGAATCAGTGATGTGGAAAAAGGGAGATTAAGGAAGAAAAAGCAAATTCTTCTAAATCCAGAAAGTATAAAATGCATTGTTAGATAAGAATAATCACATGGTTTCTCAATGTACCAGTTCAAACCCCCACCCAAACACCCACAGAATTGATACAAACGAATCAACTAGACTGTATATTTTACGTTATAATGGAGAACAAAGGTCAACAGAAATAGAGGAATTTATTTGGAAAATTATCCCTCTTACCATGAAAATATCCAATTTGTATTGGATATATTTTAACGCAGCAAGAGGCAGGAGTGCAAATAAGGTGAGGAGGGGTTGGGAGGGCTGAAAATGCTGATGCAAGGCTGAGGGACTATAACACTGGTACAAACCAAGGTTCTTGGCCTTCCCCAATCAATGGAAATTGATAAGAGGCCAGTCAAGAAACTCAGTCAAGTTTTTAAACAGCAATCCACTCCAGTATTCTTGCCTGAAAAATCCCACAGACAGAAGAGCCTAGTGGGCTGTGGGCCAGACGGTCACAAAGAATTGACTTAAGTGACTTAGTATAGAACAATGGCCTCAGGAGGGAGCAAAAGAACAGGTTCCTTTGATTGTTCCTGAGTTGGGAGGCAGGGGAGTAGCTAGCTGCTCCTTACATGGGGTGAGGGTAGGGGTGTGTGTCCAGGTGTCGGGCTGGAGGGATGGTTTAGACGTTTTGCCCATCCCTTCGGATGTGTTGAGTCAGGCGGCATGTATAGTACCCTTTCTCTCACTCCCTGTTTTTGCTCCTGGCTCTCTACAAGTAGCAGTTGGGCTTTTTGTTTGTTTGTTTTTGTATCTTCTTGTCCATAATTTGCCCCAACTGTACATGTACACAGTTATTTTTAGTTCTGTTTAATTTCTTTGTGTTTTGTGCAAGCACTGCAGCACTGCAGCAAAAAGTCCCAGTTCCCCACCTGTCTTAAATTCATTGGTTGCTTGTAGCCTGGCCCCTACTTACCTATAGTTATTACTTTGTAGGACTGGCAAGCAAAAGAAGAAAAAGTACCAAGTGAGACCATTGAAAAATTGCTGCTTTTGTTGGTCTTCTCAGTCTCAGTTCTCCCCTCCTTGGATCCCCTCATTATTGTATTCTCTCTAGTTACTCATAAGTATTTTCTTCAACTGAAACTAGTCACCTTGGTGCTGATTCTTTAATTGTGTTAGGAGCCTGGAAAGCCTTATTGGGGTTGCTTCTGAAACAGGGTGGAGAGGGATTGGGACTATCAGAGAATAATACATAATCACTCAGCAACTTGTCATAGGTCTAGCCCCCAGAGCTCATTGCTTTCTGCCTTCCTACTCAGCTTGTTCACAAAGCTGTCTTAGACAATCTCTAAAGAGCCTTGAAGCTTTGCAGACCATTTGGACTACGGATTGGAATATAGTTGCAGAGAAATGGATTTATTGTGTCTGAATGCAAAACTAATCAACTCAGAATGACAATTTCATATGGTTAAGCCTATAACAATTTTGCTGGACTTGTTTCATCTCTTCTGAGTATATGGCATGTCATTAATGTTACCAGCTGCCTGGCTTCTCTGAATACCAACAGCAGAGGGGAAAAAAAAATCCACCCTTAAGAGCCACTGGCTCTCCTGTTTTCCACTTAGATAGCTATTGTACTGCCAAGGCAAATGTGAAACAGGCTCCCACAATAACAGCAATTTTCCAAATGCCCTGTTAATTTTCAGTAAACCAAAATAAAATGTGTTATTATTTATTAAGAATATATACTACATACGGTTTCCAGATGATAAGTATTTCAGTAAAGTACTACATTGAGAACAATTTGAGTTGGCTTGCAAGCTGTACCCATAGAGTAATAGGTATAGCCCAGGGTCAGAAATGTCACTTTTATTGGGTTAATTCAATGTTCATGGTTTACAGGCTATGATATAGTACCAGTGAAAAGTTTTTCCATCCCCAGTACCAGCCGCATTATACATGCAATTTTACGTAAAAAAGTAGTTCCCATACATCATTATTTATTCATAATGACTTGCACTAAATAACTGCGTGGCACAGGATGATAGTGTAGTCTAGGGTACAGAATATGGAGCACAGATTCTAAACACTGGGTATGAGATGAGTCCTTCAATTATGTTAACTTTCGGAACAAGACGTAGAAAAATATAATTTTACAGTTGTGATGTAACATGTCTTGTTTTACAAATAGAATACAGTAATTTAAAGGATCACAGGTTTGGGGAATGATTTGGGTTCCTTAGAGTTCAATACTTTAGAAATCTTTTCTATAACACTGGTCTCTGAATCTTCTCCTGAATTATGGGGAGCCTTGATACAAGCTCTGATTTCTAGAAACTTCCATACTAGGAGGGGAGGATGACTGCTTCCAGCACAAATTCTGGTGGTCACAGGGCATGCTCTGGATCTGGCTCACATTTGGTATTTTTGCTGTAAATATCTCTGCTGTAGATATCTTTGCCACAAGCATTATTGCCACAAACATGTTAGCAGTATAACAACTGGCCATGAGGCAATTTTGCCATAAAAGATGAAATGACTGGTTGACAGTTTGCTCTGACATAATATACAAAAGTCATGATAAAAAAAAAGGCATGATAGATGACAGCAATTTGCCCCAAAAGTTGGTTTCTTATTTTGAAACCCACAATGTTGGAGGAGAAACAGGTTGAGACTGAGGGCTTAGAAGCTGCAGAGTTGCACCCACATTTTCCATAGAATGTTGGAACGTCTGTCAATGGGCAAGCGACAACATGCTGAGAGCAAAGAGCAGAGAAGAGGCTCTCACAATGCCACACAAAACTTAGTTACAAATGTGCACCCTGGTGTTTGGAACCTGATACCTCTCTTAATGAAGGGGGAAATTTTAGTGAAAAAGAAAAAAAGTGAACCAGGGTAGGACTCAACAAACCAAAAAAAAAAAAAAAAAAAAAAAAAGAAGCCAATAAGTTTAAAATAATATAAATGAAAGATTTGGAAGACAAGTGTTTGGATAAAACCCACAAAATAAAATCAGTTATATATGCAATATTGAATTTCCACACATTTCAAGTGTATTCTAATATTTTGTGTTTCACAATAAAACTCTTAAAATTTTGTTCATTTCTCACGTTTTGTTATGTCTTTTTCCATGTTCTTCTTTAATTTTTTTTGTTGTTTTGTCTTTTACAGTAAAATGGACTTATAGTCAATTAGTGATGCTGCAAAAATATAGCAAAGTTGTTTAAGGCAAAGAAGTTCATGGTGAAAATACCTAGAACCATTTGGCCAGTGCCAGACCTCCAGTGAGGGCTGCCTGCCTTGGCTTTATTTCTTCTCCTCTGTGTTCCATGACCTCACAGCTGGGTCTTTGACCAAGGCTGGACAGGCCTCACCTCAGGTTCTTTCTCCTTGCAGGCCCTGCTGCTAGAAGTTAGTCCAGGCCAGACGAAGGTCCAACACCCTTTGAAGAGTCTGGGCTGTGTCACTACCACCCGTCCTGAGGTCAAACCTTCCTTGTTCTCATGGCTTCAGGTCACTCAATTAGAATTCCAATTTAGTTCTGGCTATTTACCTTGAAAGGAAGGAACTTATACTGCTTTGAAAAAAATTAAACATAAAATATATATTCATTTAGGAAAACCATAAAGTCTCCTCCCAAATTACACACACTTCCTCTGCTTAGATCACTAACATTTTGAAACATATTTTTCAAGACATTTTCCTCTGCACATATATACAAAAACTTACCCTTCTTATAAAAATGAGATTACATCTATTAATCTAACTCTATATATAAACTTTTACAACTTGAATATGCATTTTTTTCTTTTCTTGCAGGAACATAGTTCAATATAAAAACATTTTACAACATTATTTTTAATGGCTGCTTAGTGTTCTAATTTACTTTAAAAAAATTCTGAAATTCCAAAATTCAAGAAGACTGCATTTTTACACATCCATTGCCTTTATTACCTCATCTGTTTTCATCCAGTTTCTTTGTCTGAAGCCATATGGTGGGTCTCTGTGACCCCAAAGGAAGCATCATTCTTATAATACATAGAAGAATCATCTCTGACACTTGTCTGAAGTTTATTCTCTTAGGTCCTAATCACAAGTATTTTTATTCAGTGACTTTGAAGTGGGTTCTGAATTTGTAAAAGTGCCTGAAATGATTTTGCTTCAGTGTTCATACCATGTTGCTATAAGCACCCTTAGAGGAACCTTGTTCCCCGGTGCTTCTCAGCCATTGTACCTGTTCGCCCTCTGCTCAGGAGACTCCTCCATACATGGTGGCCTGGGAAGCTGCTTCTCATCACTTCCAACTCAGTTCTCAGTTTGCCATCACCAACTAGCTCTCCCTGGACTGATCTGGCAGTTTTATTCTCTCATTCATCTTGTATGCATTTGTGACACCTACTGGTGGTAGTGGTTTAGTCGCTAACCAGTGTCCAACTCTTGTGGTCCCATGGATTGTAGCCTGCCAAGCTCCTCTGTCCACGGAATTTCCCAGGCAAGAATACTGGGATGGGTTGCCATTTTCTTCTCCAAAGGGTATTCCTGACCCAGGGATCAAATCTGGGTCTCCTGCATGGCAGGCGGACTCCTACATTGCAGGTGAACCCCTGCATTGCAGGTGGATTCTTTACTGACTGAGCTATGAGGGAAGCCCCTTATGTACCCCCATTTCTATACACACCTTCTTTCCCTCTAGGCTGTAGGGTCACAACCACATTTCTCTTGTGTGGGTGCCCAAGATCAGCTTGGCGTCTGACATGGAGGATTTGCTCCATGAATGCTTGTGACCTGAAATGATGAAAGGAAAAAAGAAAGGAAGGAAGAAAGGGAAGGAGGGAGGAAGAAAAAAATGAAGGGTAATTTCTTGGGGGTAATCAGGGGGAGTTCCTATAGGGGATTCCACTTGAGTTAAACCTTAAAGATAGGTTCTATTTGATGAGTGGTAATACATCATGAGAAATGCTGGTCTGGAAGAAGCATAAGCTGGAATCAAGATTGCCGGGAGAAATATCAATAACCTCAGATATGCAGATGATATCACCCTTATGGCAGAAACGGAAGATGAACTAAAAAGCCTCTTGATGAAAGTGAAAGAAGAGAGTGAAAAAGTTGGCTTAAAGCTTAACATTCAGAAAACTAAGATCATGACCTCTGGTCCCATCATCTCATGGGAAATAGATGGGGAAACAGTGGAAACAGTGTCAGACTTTATTTTTTGGGCTCCAAAATCACTGCAGATGGTGACTGCAGCCATGAAATTAAAAGACGCTTACTCCTTGGAAGGAAAGTTATGACCAACCTAGATAGCATATTAAAAAGCAGAGACATTACTTTGCCAGCAAAGGTCCATCTGGTCAAGGCTATGGTTTTTCCAGTGGCCATATATGGATGTGAGAGTTGGACTGTGAAGAAAGCTGATCGCCGAAGAATTGATGCTTTTGAACTGTGGTGATGGAGAAGACTCTTGAGAGTCCCTTGGACTGCAAGGAGATCCAATTAGTCCATCCTAAAGGAGATCAGTCCTGGGTGTTCATTGGAAGGACTGATGCTGAGGCTGAAACTCCAATACTTTGGCCACCTCATGCGAAGAGTTGACTCATTGGAAAAGACCCTGATGCTGGGAGGGATTGGGGGCAGGAGGAGAAGGGGACGACAGAGGATGAGATGGCTGGATGGCATCACCGACTCAATGGGCATGAGTTTGAGTAAACTCTGGGAGTTTGTGATGGACAGGGAGGCCTGGTGTGCTGTGATTCATGGGGTCGCAAAGAATCGGACATGACTGAGTGACTGAACTGAACAGAACTGAACTTCTTTATATTATAGTCTTTCTCTGAACTCTCCCAACAGCATCTTACAATTTTACAGCTTCCAGAGTTACTTCTGAGTCCAGGGAGATTGACTATCTTGTTCAAACCCCCAGAGATTAAACAAGGCAAAGTATTTACACCAATGCAGTCTATGTGGTGTTAGGATATAAGTTCATCTTAGATACACAGAGCTCAGGGAAAAATGTGGAGTAAGAATGGTTTGTATTAGGGGGTAGTGATATCCCACAGCAATTCAGTTTAACTGGAATGTTGGGTAGAGACAGAAAAGAATAGGATTGGGGGCTGAAAAGGGAGTTTAGAGCTGAAGTACTGAGTTTATTTCACCAGATTTTGGGGAGTCACTACATTATTTTGAATAAGAAAGTGTTTGCTTAAAGTCTGAGGCAGTGTGCTCATTAGATAGGAAGGGAAATAATAGGATGTGGGGAAACCAGTTAGGAGCTTATTGCAAAAGTGCAAGTGCAATGTATACAGGCTGATGATAGAGGGCATGGGCACTGAGAGTGTTTGAGACATACTTTCAATGTAGACCTCAAACACTTAGTGACTGAATGTATTCATGCAAGGTTAGAAGAATCAGAGTTAATTCTAGGTGGCTAGTCTGCAAAATGTGCAATTCCTTTGGCAGAAGCAGAGTGGAGAACTGCCATGGGCAGAGGGATTCTGTGTAGAAGTGGTGCAATGTGAGAAATGATTCTGATGTGGTGGATTTGAGATGTCAGAGGAATTGTTGCAGATAGATATATGGTAGGTACTGGGGGAAAGTGAATCAGAGGAATTAAGACAGACTGGACAAATGTTAGGAGAAAAATTGTAGGCGTGCCAGTCAAGTTGTAGGAAACACAGCTTCTCCTGACTTTGAACATAGGAAGGTAGATTGGGGAGGAGGTTTAAGGGAAACTCATGTCATCAGGTAATACTAGGAGTCCTTTAAGACAAGCCATGAGTGGAAGCAGGTTAAAGAAAAAAGGCAAAAAATATAGGGAGTTTTTTTTTTTTTTTTTTAAAGGGACCTTTCTCTTGGGTGTGACCTTGAAAGAAATTAGAAAAACTGTTTCAAAAACATGAGATTCATAGGTAATTTTTTTGCATCATAGGAAGATTTTGCTTTCTAATAAGGCTGGAGACTCTTCTAGACCCTTAATTCTTTATCCAAAAAATAATTTTCCAAAAGTAGAATTTCAGGTACATAAGAACTTGATGGGAAAGGCTATTTGGGGTCTAGAGACCTTATTAATACACAGAATAATAGCTAGCATTTAAGGAGCTTCTGTTAAATGAATTAACTTATTTAATTCCAACAAAATAATCATATGAAATAAATACTATCATTCACTCCATTTTAGAGTAGAGGAAACAGAGACAAAGAGAGGTTAAATAACTTGCCTACTGTTACACAGCTGGTAAATGGACATCTGAGTGAGCTAAAGTTGCTCAGTTGTGTCTGACTCTTTGTGACCCCATGGACTATACAGTCCATGGAATTCTCCAGGCCAAAATACTGGAGTGGGTAGCCTTTCCCTTCTCCAGGGGATCTTCCCAATCCAGGGATCAAACCCAGGTCTTCCGCACTGCAGGTGGATTCTTTACCAGCTGAGCCACACAAGGGAAGCCCAAGAATACTGTAGTGGGTAGCCTGTCCTTTCTCCAGCAGATCTTCCTGACCCAGGAATCAACCCAGGGTCTCTTGCATTGCAGGCAAATTCTTTACCAACTGAGCTCTCAGGGAAACCTAAATGGACATCTGAGGTGTAGACTAAAAGGGCTGGCCCCCCGCCCACCTGTTTCACTTCTCCACTGTGCCTCTAATCGCACAGACTCTTTGCTGCCTCATCAAGAGTGAGCTCAAGCCCAGACTTGGCATCAGGCACTGTCTCCCACAGGACATATATTCTCATTTGTCAGAAGCTCGTTTTTTCTCAGAGGTGCAGGTGGGGTGGTACATTGTTGAGGAGAGGCCCAGGGTTGTCTGTTCCCTAGCCTGGCATCTCTTTTTGGATCACTGCCTGCTGTTCTGTTGGAGTCATCTATATTCTAGGATATGCTAAAGAAGATTGACAGCCTCAAATTTTCTTTCCTCTGGAGCAGTGTGGAGGGAGGGTCAGGATAGGGGAGGTGAGCAAGCAAGTGGTCCTCGATCCTTCCTCCAGGATATCTGACTACATCCCCTCTACTACACCTTCCCTCTTTCCACTTATTTACTTTATTTACTTTCCCTCTCTGGGGCTTCAAAGGTGGCTCAGTGGTAAAGAATCCACCTGCCAAACAGGAGACGTGGTTTTCATCCCTGGGTCAGTAACAGCCCCCAGAGGAGGAAATGGCAATCCACTCCAGTACTCAAGCCACTCCAATATTCTTGCCTGGGAAATCCCATTGACAGAGGAGCTTGGTGGGCTAGAGTCCATGAGGCTGCAAAGAGTTGTACACAACTTAGTGACTAAACAGCAGCATTTAGGTACTGAGGGTGTGGGAGGGTGAGAATTGGACAGAGGAACCGAACGTGTAGGTTTTATGTGAACCTCAATCCCCTGTTCATGTGTGTATATGTATGTGTGTGTGTGTTGGCTTTGCCTCTGAATGGTATGAAGATACAGAAAGAATGGATACATGATTCATCCAAAATATCTTTCACTTGAGTATAGCTCCCAGGAGCAATGCTAATATTACATGAACCTTGGTAATCTCTTATCTGCAGGTAGAATTTATGTATTTAAAGAACCATCATTCTCTGGAACTGTCCCTCAGTAAAAGGAAGCAATCTGCAACTTCAGTGAACAATTGAATCTTACGTATCGATGGACAACTAGAGACCAATGTACACTTTTCTGATATCTTCCACTTGAAGAAAACAGCACTCTGACATGTGCCTAAAACATTTCAGAGTGGTATAAATCTACAGACATCCCCTGCCGGTAACTGTCCGGTCACATGACTGGTAGGTGAAAAGGACAGGACACCTCCTACAGTTGTGGGAGGAGGTGTTGAGAATGCTTTCCTCTCCCCCTGTCACACGCCGACTTTGTGGGAGTAAAGAGCATGCTCTCACCTTCCCGCCCCCGGAGCACAGTCGCATTCTGGAGGCTCCACTTTAATGCTGCCGGGTGGCGTCTCTCTTCTTCAGCATGGACTTGTGTTTTCCTTGAAATTAAACAGTGACCTCTCACTTATCTTCAGGTCTGATGCTGGGCTCACTGTGATCCTGCCCCAAAGCTTGTCTCCTGATTCATGTAACCAATAATCGGGGGCTCATCAAGAGGGGGAAGGAGGACTTTGCTCTTCAGTACTTGTCATCAAAGCCAAAGGAGCTCACTTTCCTTGGGGCAACATTTGGCTAGAATTTATATGGTGGACATGGAAATATTCTTTTCTAGATATTATGATTTCTTTGCTTTGGCATCACTAAACATGGCCTGCCACCATCACCAGAAATTGCCCATGTCATTTTCCTCATGTCAACAAGCTCCTTGCCAGTAATAGTAATGATTTCCTGTCTTTGCTTTCCAGTTTCTGAAGAGACCACAGCTCCACTGGTAGCATACTTGAGGGGGAAAAAAAAATCAAATCAGCTGGGGAGCCCTTGAGGTAGGCAGTGCCTATGCCAGGGGAAGTGACTTCTTTAGGATTCTCTGCTACACTGATAGTTATGATCTGGACTCACTCCTTTGATGCTTTATCAACAGCTCCCCCTATAAATCTCTTCAACCTCTTTACTCCCCAACTATTTCTCAAACTGAAATGCAGTTTTGGCTCAGTTGCTATTCTCACTGTCTTCCCCTTCTTTGCATCTCTGTGCATGGCTCCCTCCTTCCCAGTGCTCTCTCCGCCTTTGCTTTCAAGGTCACTGGACTCCTCTGAGCCCTCTGACTTTCCTCTTTAGTGTTTCCTTGTTTCTGTCCCTCTTATTCCTCTGGCCTCCTGTCTTGGGCGATGTAAGCCTTTAAGCATTCTGTCCTTGTGCCCTTTCCTCTCTGCTCATGCTGAGAGGTCACCCATACTCACAGCTTTAAATACAATTTAGTGATACTTAAACCTTTAACAGTGGCTTAAAAATATTAAAGTTATACAAGCACATAGTTTAAAGAGTAAAATATTTCTACAAGGCTTGATAGAATTAGTTCCCTAAAGGAAATCCCTCATACTATGCCATTTCCTACTTGTGGAAACTGCATTCAATTCTTTTAACTGATTTGGTGGGGCATTTATCTCTAAATCTCTAAAAATGATGCTTACTTTTCTATTGCATTCTGTTTTTTTAAAGGTCTTCACTGTTGACTTCTAACACAGACTCTGATGGTTGAGTTTCCTTTCTTATATACCACATCATACCTATACACTTTTCTTAGTCTTCCAGAGTGGTCATCTTATAATTTGGGATAAGTGAATAATCACTGTGTATATTTGACTATGAAAATGTTGCTTACAATGGAGAAAAGTAATGTCCTATGGCTATTTTGACAGGCAATGTAATTTATTAGATCGGTATCTAGAATCCAACTGCCTGGATTCAAATCTCATTGACAGTACTCACCATTAGATTGAATTTGAGTAAGTTCCTTAATATCTGTATCTCAGTTTCTTCAACTGTGGAATGAGGTAATCATAGTACCTACAACGTTGGGTTGTTTTGATGATTAAAAGTTAATAAGTTAGCAAATACAAAAAGAGTTAGAATGGATTAAAAACCTAAATGTAAGGCCAGCTACTATAAAACTCAGAGGAAAACATAGGAAAAATTCTCTGACATAAATCACAGCAAGATCTTTTTTGACCCTATTCCTAGAGTGATGAAAATAAAAACAAAAATAAACAAATGGGACTTAGTTAAACTTAAAAGCTTTTACACAGCAAAGGGAACTGCAAATAAGAAGAAAATACAACCCTCAGAATGGGGGAAAATATTTGAAAATGAAGTAATGGACAAAGAATTAATCTCCAAAATGTACATGAAACTCAATAACAAGAAAACAACCTAATAAAAATATGGGTGTAAGACCCAAACATACATTTCTCCAAAGAAGACATACAGATGGTCAAGAGACACACAAAAAGATGCTTGACATCACAAATTATTAGAGAAATGCAAATCAGAACTACAATGAGGTATCACCTAACACTGGTCAGAATGGCTGTTGTCAAAAAATATATAAACAATAAATGCTATAGGAAGGATATGGAGAAAAAGGAACCCTCTTGAACTGTTGATGGGAATGTAACTTGACTCAGCCATTATAGAGAAAGGTACAGAGTTTCCTTAAAAAACTAAACATAGGACTATTATATGACCCAGCAATTCAAAAGGCCACATGTACCCCAGTGTTCACTGCAGCACTATTTACAAGAGACAGGACTTGAAAATGACCTAAATGTCCAACAGCAGATGAATGGGTAAGGAAAATGTGGTACATGTGGAATATTACATAATGGAATATTACTCAGCCACTAAAAGGAAAAACAGGGTCATTTGTAGGATTGTGGATAGACCTAGAGACTTACAAATTGAAGAAAGTGTGTTCAGCATTACAGAGTGCAGTATGTCAGAAAGAAAAAGAAAAAGAAAAGAAAATGTATATTGATGCATATATGTAGAATCTAGAAAAAAGGTTCAGATGGACCTATTTTCAAGGCAGGAATAGAGATGCAGATGTAGAGAATGGACATGTGGACACAGAGTTGGAAGGGGAAGGTGGGATAAATTGGGAGATTGAGATGAAAATCAAATTTTGCTGTGTGTAAATAGATAGCTAGTGAGAAGTTTCTATAAAGCACAGGAAGCTCAGCTCAGTGCTCTGTGATGACCTGGGGAGTGGATGAGGGGCTCGGGTGGGAGGAAGGTCCAAGGCTGGGTGAGGGGTATATGAATGCATATGGCTTATTTACTTCATTGTATAGCAGAAATTAACACAATATTGTAAAGTAATTATATCTCAATAAAAAAATAAAAAAGAGTAGGACAATGCATGTCATCTAAACATTAAAGTGTTAGAAATTTTGTTTTTATTTTCTTTCTGCAACTTTTAATTTTTTCTGAGATTAATAATAATAACATACTAATAATTTCAATTTTTATTTGTATAGTTTTCCATGTAGTTAAATAGTTAATTTATCCCTAATTTCCCCTCAGGCAATCTCTTTTCAATGATATTCAAATGTATTTGTTGAGATAATAACTGCATTTTTGTGAAGTCTTTCCCAGAGTCTTTGAATCTGTTCTTGTTAACTCTGGGTGACCTTCACACCATGGAGGCATTCATCTCTCACTTTCTCTTCACTATTGTCCTAAAGAGTCCCTTTACTTTTCTTTTTCTCTTAAATTTATTTATTTTAATTGGAGGATACTTACTTTGCAACATTGTGATGGTTTTTGCCATACAGCAACATAAATTGGCCACAAGTTTACTTTTTTTTTGTATTCTGCATCTCTAAAAATGGCTCTGCTCTATATTCACATTTATGACTAGCTATGAGCGCAGAAAAATTGATGCTTTTGAACTGTGGTGTTGGAGAAGACTCTTGAGAGTCCCTTGGACTGCAAGGAGATCCAATAAGTCCATCCTAAAGGAGATCAGTCCTGGGTGTTCATTGGAAGGACTGATGCTGAGGCTGAAACTGCAATACTTTGACCACCTCTTGCGAAGTGGAAGAGACCACTTGACTCATTGGAAAAGACCCTGATGCTGGGAGGGATTAGGGGCAGGAAGAGAAGGGGACGACAGAGGATGAGATGGCTGGATGGCATCACTGACTCGATGGACATGGGTTTGAGTAAACTCCAAGAGTTTGTGATGGACAGGGAGGCCTGGCGTGCTGCGATTCATGGGGTCGCAAAGATTGGACACGACTGAGCAACTGAACTGAACTGAATAGAGTTCTAGATTGGAACAATGTTCTCTCAGAATTTTGAAGACATCACCTCATTGTCTTTAGTTCTCTTGCTGTTGAAGAGTTCTATGCTGTTTTAATTTTGATATCTTTATATATCCATTTCTTTTTCTCTGGAAACTTTTAGAACATTCCTATAATCTCTGGTGTTAAGGAATTTCATCATGATGTGCTTTCACATGGATCTCTGTGCATCCATCCTTTTGAGCATTTGGGTAAATTCTTTGGAATTATTTCTCTGGTGATTTCATTTCCATTTTCTCTGTTTCTTACTGGAATTCCTATTCTTTGGATGTGGCATGGTCCTTTAAATTTTATACTTTTCCTCTCCAACTTTTCATCTTTTTGTCCTTTTGCCCAACTCATTAAAACTGGTCATATTTTATTCCAATCCATCTACTGAGTTTTTTGTTCTACTATTTATTTTTAATTTACAAGGCTCTTTTGTTTTTGGTCTCCTAGTGTTCTTTTTTTCCCCATTAAAGTCCTTTCTTTTCCTTTATTAATGCACTCTCTTTTTACTTGAGGATTTTAATAATAATTACTTTAAAAGTTTTCCTATCTCTGTATTGTCTCTTCAAGTTTTTAAAATTTCCATATGGTTTAACATGTATCTTTCATTTTTGAGTTTTCTTTAAAGATCTAGTGATACTTGGGTGTTGACCTTTGTTTAAGAGGGAGATATTGAGAATCAGATTGCAAAGTCTATGCCTGAGGATGGCGCTTTTCTAAAGTGTGATTTAAGCTGGGCCATTAAGTTAGGCAAGTCCTGAGGTCAATATCTGCAGGTCTTATCCAGGGCTGATCAGATTCCACAAAGAAGGACTGAGTTTTCTGCCCTTGGAGTAAAATCCCTCTTTCCAGATGGAAGTCTATTTGCACATTTAATTTGAAAACTTACACTTAATCAACTGGCTTTAGTCCTGCACCCAGCTCTCCACTGTGCCTGGCATCTTCTAGTCCAGAGAAATTTCATTTCTACTCAGAGATATCTTCAGTCTTCTGTTGGGTGAGGGAGGGACACCATTCACTAGGCAGGGGAGGGTTTCTGATGATCTGTTTCTAAAATGGATTTGCTTGATGTCCGCCTCCTACATTCACAGGAATCTTATGCTAAGAATTCCCAAATCGTTTAGTACTTCTCTGGTGTAGATCAAGCTGCATCTCAGCTGTGCCCAGGTTTCAGATACAGTTTTCTTGGATTTTCTAGGTCGATTTCTACTCATCTGCTTTCTAGCTGCCAAAATGTACTTTTTTTAAAATTTGGATTTATGTCTTAAAATTTTCTGTTATTATCAGCTAGTGGGACTTCCAGAGGGTGCAAAGGGTAATGTGTAGGGTAATATTAAGAAGACAGATCTTCAACAAGTAAACACATATAAATATGTCACTACAAATTATACGAGAAACTATAAAGAAAAATAATAAGCTAATTTGAGAGAACAGGAAAAAGGGACCAAATTTGGATTGATGCTTTGGCTTATGGCCCTCTGAGAAGGTAATAGTTAAACCAAGTTCTGAAAACAAGAGGGAATTAGCTACACAAAGAGTAGAGGGGAAAGCATTTCATGCAGATGAGCAGCCTTGGGGTGATAGAGGAATCAGAATTTTGGACTTAAAGTGACAGAAGCCTAAGTTTGGGTTAAAAGGGAAATTGATTAGCACACATAGCCGGGAAAGCTTAGATGTGACCCAGTGTATTTGGCTGGATCCTAGAATTTATATGACGGCTCATGTTCCTGTCTCTCTTTCCATCCATAGTTCGGCTTGTCTCTGCTTGGTCTCCTTAAAGAGACTTCCTCCATTTGGTGGCAAGCTGTCTACTAGAAATCACAACGCTATATCATCTTTATTGCTCCTATACCAGAGAATGGGAGAGTCTTCTCCCACTGTTTTTTTAATTTTTTTTTAAACTGGCATCCCTAAATGATACCCCACATTCCTTGAAATAATCACAGTATTGGAGTTCTATGTTTGGCCAGGCATGGGTCCAACTCTGATTTGATCCTGGCAATATACTGAAAGATATTTACTATCAGAAGAATTGTGAGAGAGAAAATTATAGAGACTTAAAGCAGACCCTGGTGGGTGATGTTAAGCTTTGAAATTTATATCAACTGCAGTGAGAAACTATTGATGGATTTTAATCAAAGAATAACATAAGCTTGCTAATGACTTAATTCAATCCACACTTTCAAACCAAATTTCCTTCCTAGTCCCCGTACCTGTGTCAGCAGCTCCACCATTTCTCTACAGCTTTAGTTTGATATTTTAGAGTCATCTTGGAAGTCTCTCTCAAATGAATCACCTGTATAAAATTAGTCACTAAGCCCACTAGATTCTCCCTTCTTAAAGCCTCTTGGACTTATCCTAGCTCCTGCTTTATATATCTCTTCATACTGTTGCAGACTCTTATCAACTTGGACTTGGTTTGTGTGACAGTCTCCTAACTGGCATCTCTTCTGTTTTCTGTCTGCTTCTAAGTCATCACACATGGCACTCTCAGATTGTTCTTTGGAAATACCACTATCTTCATGTCACTCTTCTAAACAGGAGTTCAGGATGCTTCCCTATCATTTAATGAATCAAGCCCAAATCCCTCAGTCCAGCATCCAGAGCCTTCCATTATCTGGCTCTGCTGTACCTACTTCACCTTATCTGCCTGTGTGCCCTCCATCACGGTAAGACTATACGGGCCTTGACTCCCCAGTCTTCACCTCCAGGAATGGGGGAAAGATGGACTGTTATCAATCACTTTATAGACAGAAGAGGAGAGAAACAAGGGGGTGAGGGAGGAGAATGTGAGCCATTCTAATGAGTCACAGCTGCCTTAGATAAAGCAAGCCCGGAATGTAAGTACGTGGCTCCCTTGAACTTGATGGTGTGGTCGAGCTAGTCTTTCTGAGCCGCAAGTGCAGGCGGGAGTGCCAAGTTGAAATCTCAGTGTGTGCATTTTCAAGGTGAGGCTTTGCCTGGAAGGAGGACATTTGTTCAGACAAATCTTTCCAGGTTGTAGCAGTAACTCCCTGGGATAAAATGTGTGGGGCCAGCTCACAGGTTTCTGGGAACTTGCCCAGGATTTTCAGGGTCAATTGGTGCTGCAGAGAAATGATGGATTATCCAGAGAGGTGTGAATAGTGTCAAGAAACAAGACCAGCTCTGGTAGGTTCTCATTACTTATTTTTGCTCCAGTAGCTTTTTGGCTGGAGAAGGGGTTTGTGTGGTGCTTGGAATCTACAGAGGTAAAGTGCTATGATAATGGGAAAGGGCATTAACAACTTTTTAAAAACCTACTAAAGTTCTGAGGAAAATTGGGTAAAAGATTTGTGGCTAAATCCTAAGAAGAAACAACAGACAGAAAGTTTAAAAAGTTAGCAGAGAATCACTACTACCTCTTCTTGGGATTGATTTGGTTAATTGCTTACTACATTTGTCAATTATTAGATGACATGGGTGGACATGATTGGTTAACATTTTATAATAATTTCTGTAAGACTTGAATGGACATGTACTTTTCAAAACAAGCAGTTTTCTCTAATTTTCAAGGAATGGAGGGATTTTATTTATCCAAGAGAACACATAAAAAGAACATGATACAAGGCCACAGTAATTCTGTGATAGTAAGAATGATGAAATGATGGTTCCCCAAAGATGCCCACACCCTAATTCCTCTGGAACCTCTGAATCTTTTAGCTCACATTGCACAAAGAACTTAAGAAATGTGGCTGAGACTACAGATCTTGACAAGGAGGTTAACCTATATATTTCCAGGGGGACCCCTGATCTAATCACACGAATCTTTAAAATCAGAGAACCATTTCCAGATGGGGTTAATCGGCAGGAGATGTGACTATGGAAAAAGCGTCAAAGAGATGCAACATCACTGGCCCTGAAGACAGAGGAGAGGGGAGTCAGGAGCCAAGGAGAGTGGGAGGTCTCACAACAAGCAGAAAAAAGTGAGGAAACAGATTCTTCTCTAGGGCCTCCAGAAGCAAACATAGTCCTGCCAACATCTTGGTTTTAGCCCAGTGAGATTTGTGTTGGACTTCTGACCTGCAAAACTCTAAGACAAAACATTTGTGTTGTCTGAAATCACTAAGTGCTTGGTCATTTGTTATGGCAACCATAGAAAATAAACGCAAATTTTTTTAGTAAATATATTTTGAATGAACAAAATTAGTCTAAGATATTCATAAGGAAATCATACAAATAGGCTTATTTGGGCTGAAACTCAAGCATGATTTTCATAAGTGATTCACTTAAACTAACATTTATTAAGCATTGACTATGTACTAGGCACTTTTCTTTGTTTTTACATTAAAACCTCACAATAACTGAAGTCCTTGCTGTTAGGGATGTGATAGTTCCACAGTTATGCACTTGGCAAATGGAGAAGCTGAGTTTTAACCTGGGAAGCTGTAGAATTCATTGTTTAGTCTCTGTGATGGTTACTCCCACACGTGTGTGTGTGCTAAGTCACTTAGTCATGTCTAACCTCTGCCACCCCATGGATTGTAGCCTACCAGTCTCCTCTGTCCATTGGATTTTCCAGGCAAGAATACTGGAGTGGGTTGACATTTCTTATTCCAGGGAATCTTCCTGACCCAGAGATTGAACCCATGTCTCTTGTGTCTCCTGTGTTGGCAGGCAGATTCTTTACCACTAGCATCACCTGGGAAGTCCACCCTCATATTAAAATTACTTAGGGAGTTTTCACAAATCCCAATACCAGATCACAGTCCACATGAATTAAATCCAAATGTTCAAGTTTGGAGCCAGGCATCAGTTATTTTTCAAAGATCTCCTATGAATCCAATGTGCAGTGAAGTTTGGTAACTGCTGCATTTTGCGTACTCGCTCTCAAACTGCAAGATAAATCTAGTTAATCCATCTAAAAGAAAGCATTAAAACTCAGTTGGTACAAAACTACAATCTAGATTACCTCTTACTCTAAATGGGTGGTTTTTATCACGATTAGTACAGTAACTGTCAATAGTTGCATAAAATGGCAGTTTTTAGTTAATTCAAAAACTATAGTAGAAGTGATTTGCATGTAGACACAATTTGGGTTGTTAGTCAAAATAATTGAGGGCCAAAAGTGGAGAAATCTTTCCCCAAATCAGACAAGGAGGAGGGAGAAACAAAGATCTTTATCTAGTATCTAAAGTCAGAAGAGAAGGGAGCCTGTTGAGATTGGGATTAGGCAATCAAATTGCCCATCTGGATATTTTGTCACTTTTGTTAAAAGTCTGTACTTTCCTCTTGAACGTCCCTGGACATATGCATACCTATGACTAATTCACATTGATGTGTGGCAGAAACCAACACAATATTGCAAAGCAATTATTCTTCAATTAAGAAAAATTCTGAGTGTGTTTCAGCATCAGTTAGGATAGCTCTGCTCTCCCATTAAGATTGGTGCTGTGACTGACAGCCACTGAGAGTTGATGGTGCTGCATTTCCTTTATTTGCCATAACTTTGCTTCCTTGTGGGCTTCCCTGGTGGCTCAGATAATAAGAGAGTCTGCCTGCAATGCAAGAGACCCAAGTTTGATCCCTGGGTCAGGAAGATCCCCTCGAGAAGGAAATGGCAAACCACTCCACTATTCTCGCCTGGAAAATCCTATGGAAAGAGGGGTCAGATGGGCTATAGTCCAACTGGACTGTGCCTCTTGGGGGCCATTCCTTCAGAAAGATCAAGTGCCCCATCTGGTCAGGGGACAGACTGCAAGTTGCAGCACTGATAGAATTTTGGCTGCAAGCATCTGACTGCCACTGCAGCAGATGCCATGGCAAGCATCTGATGCAAAGAGCCCACTCACTGGAAGAGACCCTGATGTTGGGAAAGATTGAAGACAGGAGGAGAAAGAGGTGACAGAGGATGAGATGGTTGGATGGCATTACCAACTCAATGGATATGAGCTTGAGCAAACTTCAGGCAATAGTGAAGGACAAGGAAGCATGGTGGGCAGCCCTTCATGGGATTTTAGAGTTGGACATGAACAACAGAAAGTCTGACTGCCACAGCAGCAGATGGCTATTCCTCCCTTGAAATGGCATTTTCATAAGGCCGAGTACCCAACTTCCCCTCAGGCAGGACAGGGAGGTTCTGTTTCTTAATCTGCTGCAAAATGTCTTCACTTTCTCAGTTAATTTTGCAAACAGAAATTGGTTCAGCAGATTTCAACTGGAAACAGGTGTTGATAGCAGTGTCCAAAGCTTCGATGGAGGGTCTCTTCTCCCCTGTGCCAGCCTCTCCATGGGAGGAATGAACAGATCTTTGTTGGACAGACCACATGTACATCTCCACGTGGGCCAGAGCTCTTGGTTCAAATCCCATGGATGAGAACCATAAATTAAAATGCACTTGTGTCTCACTGGTAATAATCACAGACCCCAGTCAATCATCTCTTTGTCTACACTAAAGCCACAAACTTGCTTTAGCCAGGATTACCTCAGGATTCCTGACTGAACACGTGGCACGCTTTTTGGCCTGAGTTCTTCTAACAAACAATACGCTCTTTACAATTTCACCAGAATGTTGCCAACACTCTACTGTGTGCTGCGTAGATGTGGAAGTAAAGTAACTAAATCAAAAGAGTGAAAGAAGTAAGCTTACAAATTTTGCATGATTTGCATTATTGGTTTTCTCTTTGTTTTACCCATTTAGTAAATATTACAAGTTGCAAATTGATTTCATCTTTATTGATCCTTCTTTACTTTCTGGACTTTTAATTCATCAAGAAAGTCATTTGGCATTAACAGAAGTTACTCCAATGAAATTGTAGCCTGAGCAGAATAGAGATTACTGTTTATCCTAGTGGATCCATACAGTGTAAATGAGCAGACATACCAGCCAAGAAGTCATCTTGGAGCAATTACATAAAATTCTGTCTTCTCATCACATAACATTGTCCTGGAACAAGGATTTCAGGTTTTTTGAGGTTCAAACATGATCTTAATATTTTTAAAAATCACTGAGCATTAAGATCTTTCATGAGTTATAAATTTTGTAATCTAAAAACAAAAACACCGTTATCTAGGGAAAACCAATACTGTTTGCTGAAAATTCTCTTCTACAGTTTCCTTGTGGCTAATTTCAACTTTTGATTTCCTTAAAACTGATTTGTATTTTGCACAGCTGTTGTATTATTCTACACCTCGTATTTTTCAAGGAGTTATATAGTTTCTCTCTTTAAAGATAATTTTGACATAGCTTACAGACATGCACATAAATACACAAATTTATTGGCCAATATCAGTAAATGATGAAAGCCCTGAGGAAACTATTGAAAATTAAATTTGGTTATAGTACAATGGTATCTGCAATGTATTGGCTACTTATCTATATTTATAAATAGTACACAAAAGCTTAATTTTATCATAATTGAAGAGCAATTTTGAGAAAGTCATACAATTTAATGGTTTAACTGTCTTTTATTGCTATATGTAAATAGGCTAACAGCAGTAAATGTTGAACACAATCTAATGCACTACAATTTCTTTGGAACACAATTTAAATTTCAAATTGTGTTTAATGCTCCTGGACATATCACAAGTCTCTGTCTTAAAGCCTATCATGTGGAGTCTACTTACTCAAGGAAACTGGCATTTGGGGAAAACAGAGAAGTAGAAGTAATCTGGGTCATCTGGAACTCTGACCAGCAGTGTTTTTCAAAGTATGTCATGTATTTTTAAGTCATCTTTTCCTTCCATTATTTTGAAGCTTATCAATATCCTCCTGTGTTATATATTTAGACGATATCTGAGTCAGACATTTTCCAGTTGAATTGTGTTACTTGGCCTCAAACATTTCCTTTTTCTTTTGTATAATTAGGCTTAAAGGGAGAAGGTGATAGATAATAAGACACAATGTGCACATATGTTAAGCTCCTTCTTCCCGTGGAAATGATTCACTAACTGGCATCCTTTGATTCTGTCCTTGGGCCTGTCTCTGGGACCAACATATCTTTTTGTATGAAATAAAGTTCGGTGAAAGAAGGAGAAAATGCTGTTCTCTTTGGATCCTGTATATTTCAGAATATTATCGATTAAGACATAGATGTGATTGTGTGATAAGGAGTTAAAAAGTAAAGAGTTCCTTTGATAGGCAGAGTTAGGAGGCTCTGATGGAATTTTAACATAGGGGTATTAGAAATAAGCCAGGAGGTATAACCTGTGTTCTCCTGGACTGCCATTAACAATGGGGGAACACTACTCAAAAGCAAACTCACTCACAAAATTTATAAAATTTAGGAGAGAGTATTCAAAGTATATTATGCACACAACAATATGCTTTGATCTCGTGGAATTTTTAAAAAGTTTAGTTTTGTGCTCACCAGAGAACTTCAAACAAAGCTGAGAAACTATGGAAACAATCTTGTTTTTATGTTAAAAAGGAACCTACCCATCTACCATAGTAAAATTATTGCTGTATTTACCAGCTCATAATTATTATTATTTATTTATTTTTTCTTTTCTTTCCTATTCTTTTTTTTTAAAAATTATTTATTTTACTTGGAGGCTAATTACTTAACAATATTGTAGTGGTTTTTTGCCATACATTGACATGAATCAGCCATAGATGTACATGTATTCCCCATCCTGAACCCCCCCTCCCACATCCCTCCTCATCCCATCCCTCAGGGTCATCCCATCAGCTCATAATTATTAATGCTTCACTGAGAAGATCATTGAGAAGACGTTGATCCTAAAACTTTTACCTCTTCCAGTGAAATCTTTTCTTATTGTCCAATCAATTTCCCAACTCCTAGAAGGTTGATTATATGAAAGGATTTTATTAATTTATTTGTAAATTCATTCTTATTGTGTGCCAGACTTAAAGATTTAATGGTTAACCAAAGAGTAGTGCAACTCAAAGGCTTATGAGGAGGCCATATAATAAATAAATAATTACATAAATATAATAAATTTCTGAATGGACCCTGGAAGACTGGAGGAAAGAGAAGGGATTTGCTCCTTTCTCTTGGTTCCTGTTCCTGTCCACTATAGAGAACAGTATGGAGATTCATTAAAAAATTAAAGTAGAGTTACCATATGACCCTGCAATCCCATTCCTTGGTATATATCTAGAGAAAAAAATGGTCCAAAAAGATACATGCACCTGATTGTTTATTGCAGCACTGTTTACAATAGTCAACACATGGAAGCAAACTAAATGTCCATTGGCAGAGGAATGAATAAAGAAATGTGGGACATATATACAGTATAATATTATCTAACCATTACAAAAATAAAATAATGCCATTTGCAGAAACAAGGATGGACCTAGAGATTTTCATACTGAAGTAAGTCAGAAAGGGGGAAGGATAGAGTGAAGGGACAGTTAGGGAGTTTGGAATGGCCATGTACACACTCCTGTAGTTAAAATGGATAACCAAAAAGGACCTCAGTTCAATTCAGTCCCTCAGTTGTGTCCTACTCTTTGTGACCCCATGGATTGCTGCACACCAGGCTTCCCTGTCAATCACCAACTCCCAGAGCTTGCTCAAACTCATGTCCATCAAGACAGTGATACCATCCAACCATCTCATCCTCTGTCTTCACCTTCTCCTCCTGCCTTTAATCTTTCCCAGTATCAGAGCCTTTTCCAATGAGTCAGTTTTTCACATAAGGTGCCCAAAGTATTGGAGATTCATCTTCAACATCAGTCCTTCCAATGAATATTCAGGACTCATTTCCTCTAGGATTGACTAGTTTGATAATTGTTGCAATCCAAGGGACCCTAAAGATCTTCTCCAACACCACAATTCAAAAGCATCAATTCTTCAGCGCTCGGGTTTCTTTATGGTCCACCTTTCACATCCATACATGACTCCTGGAAAAACCATAGCTTTGACTAGATGGACCTTTATCAGCAAAGTAATGTCTCTGCTTTTAAATGTGCTGTCTAGGTTGGTCACAGGCTTTACTCCCAAGGAGCTAGTGTCTTTTAATTTCATGGCTGCAGTCACCATCTGCAGTGATTTTGGAGCCCAAGAAAATAAAGTTAGTCACTGTTTCCATTGTTTCCCCATCTATTTGCCATGAAGTGATGGGACCAGATGCCACAATCTTAGCTTTTTGAATAAGAACCTACTGTATAGTGTATTGAATTCTGCTCGATGTGATGTGGCAGCTTGGATGGGAGGGGAGTGTCAGGGAAAATGGATATATGTATATGTATGGTTGAGTCCCTTTGCTGTCCCCCTGAAACTATCACAACATTGTTAATCAGCTACATTCCAATATAAAATTTTAAAAGTTTTTAAAAAAAGGATGAGCCCAGCTTCTTGAGGTTGGCAGCAGCCAGTAGCCTCATAATTCTGATTTTCAATTTTTCCAGTACTCACAGAAGAAGCCTTATCTCCTAGCACCAGTGTCTCTCCTCAGACTACCAAATCCTGTCTGTTTGCCCTATCATCTAAGATTCTAAGTTTTAATAATTTGAATCTCCCCTTTATTTTCCAGTCCTGGGAGTGCTAGTTGCTGCCTCTTATTCACATCTCTGTGATACGTGGTGTTCTGGTTTGCCTTTTCAGTTCTCTGATACCTGATTAACAGATTTACATCAAACTCTATTAAGATAATTGGCACAGTGAAATCTGACTGAAATCTATCTGATGCAGTTGGCAAACCTAATATTAATCATATGTACATTTTTTCCCATAAAGATCTACCTGGAAGCCCTGGAAGGATTGGTAATCACATAGTCAGGATACCTGGGATAGTATTCAATTTTTTAAAAAGTCAGATGAATAAACCAGCCACAATGACAAGCTTTGGAGATTATTAATGTTGCTTTATAAATTAATGGAGAAGATGGAAACATAAACAATTGACAATAAAATGATTCATGATATGACGATATGAAAGATATTTTTAAGACTATGCCAGCCAGATGATAGAAACAATTGGAAAGATAATGGAAAATTCATTAGTCCTTAACTTAGCTTTATGTGGTTGTTCATAGAAACTGTATCCATTAACCTAAGTGTTCTTCTGGCTTTGGGTGGGTGAAACCCACCAAAGACAAATATTAAGTTGCAGCCAAAAAATAGGGGTAGTATTGGAAATAGGGACTAAGAAATGCGAGTAGGATATAAAGCAGGTAAATAGATCCAAGAGAGTTGAAGAAAGTTAAGACAGTAATTTAATCATTGGAGATACGTAACAACTTTAATTGTTTATTGGTGTTTAGACATTTTAGAATGCTTGATAACCTTTTTCTGCCCAAATGTTCAATGCCCCATTGTTGCTGCAGCATGTGACTCTTAAACAACTGAATTTATACCCCCACATTTCCCTCTTCTAGTTTTAGGGTTTGGGGTTTAATGCTAGTTCTTCATTTCTTACAATCTGTCTTATTAGGCCATAGCTAATGGATAAGGATAACTGAATAAACTTTCACATGAGCTCTAGATTCAAATGTCCATCTTCAAAGGAGTATCCTGGGATCATAATACTTAATATATACAAAAATTACAGTTGGTGATAAATGCTGTAAGAAGAGAAAAGCAGTCTGAGGATCTGCTATTTCAAATATAATACTTAGTAAAGATTTGACTGATGAGCTGACATTTGGGCAGAGACTTAAACTGGACACAGAGGCAAGCCATGCAAAGATTAAGTAAAAGAATATCCCAGGTAGGTAGAATAGCAAAGGCAAAGGCCTAAGGCAGACACAGTCTCAGCCTACTTGAGAAAGTGCTAGGATGCCACAGAGTTGAAGTTAAATGTATAAGAGGTCAGTGAAAGCACTTGATACTAAAACAGTAGCCAGAGGTAGGCCATGTAGGAGATCACAGTAAGAAATTTTAGTTTTCTTGTCAGTGTGGTGAAAAGCCATTAGAGAGTTTAAAATGGGAGAGTAATGTGATCTGACATATTTTTAAAGGACAGCTCTGACTTATCTGTGGAGAATGAGCTATCGATGTCAGGAGTCCAAACCAGGCAGAATGTCATTGTAGTGGTATTCCCTGCAGGAATAATGGTGGTTCAAAATAAGAAGTTGTTGGACTTGAGATACATTTGATGTTCAACTGGCTGACTTTGCTGCTGGCTTATATGTGAGGCTCCAAGAACTGTATAAGTGGTTGAACCATTTTTCTATTACCAAGATGAGAAAACTGTTGGAGGAGCAGAATATATATGGCATTGTATTTGAGATGCGAGACAGCGTATTAAAAAGCAGAGTCATTACTTTGCTGACAAAGGTCCATATAGTCAAAGCTATGATTTTTCCAGTAGTCATGTATAGATGAGAAATTTGGGCCATAAATAAGGCTGAGCACTGAAGAACTGATGTTTTTGATCTGTGGTGTTGGAGAAGACTCTTAAGATTCCCTTGGACTGCAAGGAGATAAAATCAGTCAATCCTAAATGAAATCAACCCTGAATATTCACTGGAAGGAATAATGTTGAAGCTCCAATACTTCAGCCACCTGATGCAAAGAGCCGACTCATTGGAAAAGACTGATGCTGCGAAAGATTGAAGGCAGAAGGAGAAGGGGATGACAGAGGACGAGATATTTGGATATCATCACTGACTCAATGGCCATAGAGTTTGAGCAAATTCTGGGAGATAGTGAAGGAGAGGGAAGCCTGGTATGCAGCCGTCTGTGGGGATCACAAAGAGTCAGACATGACTGAGCAATTGAACAACAACCAATTTGAGATGCTTATTTAATAGTCAAGTGAAAATGTTATACACACAATTATATTATCAGTTGAATGCTCAGTAGTAGAGAGTTTGGGCTAGAGATATAAAGTAAATACTATTAGTTGACTGAAAGTTGTGTGATTAGATAGGATTATTTAGAAAATAAAAGTAGATAGGGAAGAAAAGAGAACAGAAGACTGACTCTTGGAGCCCTCTAACATTTGGAAGTCATCAAGAGGAGGAGGGTTCAGCAAGGGAGACTGAAAGGAGAGTCAAGTGAGACAGGAGAAAATCCAAAAGTGGGATGTAAAGAGGTTCAGTAAAGAAAGGTTTTCATGAAAAAAGAGTGCTCACCTGTGTCAAATTCTCCTGAGAAGTCAAGTAAGATTACAGTAGTGTACTGACCATTGAACTGACTTCATGGAGTCATTAGTGACCAACATAAGACAATAGAATGATAGGGATAACAACTTGATTGGTGTTTATTCAGGAGAAAATAAGAGGTTGTGAAACAGCTAGTATAGTTACATTTTCAAAGGATTTTCTTTAAAGGGCATCAGGCAAATGGAGCAGTAACCAGAGATGTCTCGTTAAGAGAGCAGCTCTTATTTATTTTTAATGGTAGTTATGCATACTTTTAGTTGATGAAAATAATGCAGGGGAAAGAAGCAAAAGCCATAGGAATGAAGTCATTGAGTTGGTCGGGGATAAAACCCAATGTAAATATGCAGGGGTTTGCCTTTAAAAGAAGTATGGACAATAATTAATGCATGGGACATGAAGAACAAAAAGAGTGTACAAGCAAAGATGAAAGAGAATCAACAAATTTAGTTGCAGGAGAAAGACATTTTCTTCTTGTTGCTTCTTGAACTGACAAAAAATTGATAAATAGTGGAGAACAATAAAGGGGCAGAACATGATAGTGTTTTGATGATACAAGACAAAGTATAAAGTAGTTGTCTAGAGAGTAGGAAAATAGAATGATTGGGATATTGCAGTTGGATTGTTAAGTAGTACTTAAAGTTTTGAGGTGTATGGACCCAAATTTATAGTGATATAAAGTTACTCTGCATACTGAGATGCCTGAATAAAGGGAGATAGTTTTCCTATTTAGTCATGCATATGGTTTTGCTAAGTAATTACAGCAGAAGACAGATAGGGGATCCCAGGTTATACAAAGTTATAAGAATGGTCCATAGAATGAGATACAAGTTGTATGAAAAAAGAAGTATGGATATGACAGGATAATATAGTGAAAAGGTGATTTGGTTAATATTTTTGAGTTCCTTGCTAGGGAGTGTCAAAAATTGCATGATCATATAGTTGACATCTTTGAGGTGATGTACTTATTGATGCTGTAAACATGCAGTGGGACACCTGATCTAAGAGGGAGACAAGAAGATTAGAAGTAAATATATCAAAGAAGTGAATTTCCAGGAATTGAATTTCCATCGAGTTAGAGGTTTTTAGAGAAGGATGACAAGAGAAGTGGTAGAGAGATGGGCAGTAAACCAGGTAATCAAATAGTCCCTGAAGGAGAAAGTGACCAGAAGACTTTCAGGTCAGAAGACTTGGCACAGAAGGATGTTAGATGACTACAACATGGCAGGTGAATAGAGTCCAGTTGCAAGTGCTTCAAAGGAACAGGGCACTCTTAGGGATGTGGAGGAAATAACGACTGGGAAAAGCAATGAAGAGCACTAAGTATATATACCATTTTCAGGTTTAGTGATAAGTGGGCTGGAGGAGGAAAAATGGCCACCCTTGAAAACATTGCTGAGGTAGCAATGTCCTCCAGAGGTTTCAGATTTTATAGTGCAAGGTGAAGATGAAGACACCATTCAGAGATGCATTTATGGAGAGGCATTTATTCTTATAACATAGCAGTCTATGGAAACTAAATAAAAATCCAGGTCTAGAATAATGAATCACTATGGGATTTAACTAAGAACCATTCAGAAAGTCCTGACTAATAGTTAGCTTAATTTAAAATCAAATTATTATAACAAATATCACCAGATTATACTACAGAGAATTTTTGTCAGAGTGAAGTACATTTTAACTCATGCTGTGGTTTTTACTGTTGCTGCTGTTGTGTGTGTGTGTTTTGTAGGTGGGATATTATATAGGATAATTTTGTAGACAAGGTTAGGCACAAAGCTGTGCTTTTCTTATGTAATAAAACAAAAGTCAACTCCTGTGTGGTATTTGAACGCTAACTGTAAGAAACATAATATTGAACAAATTTAGTTGGATTTTGTTTTTCACTGACTATTGCTAATTTTCCATCTCCTGCTTCCTGATCATAGGTTTTCACGTTGTATTATAATTTTCTACACCATCTCTGTTTTGTCTTTGCACCTTCTAGTCATTATCAGGGTTGATCTTGATGATGAACCCATGACTGTAACACTGTAAAATCTATAAAACTACAGATTATGGAATAAAACTGTTTATTTGTTGACTTCAGTGACAGACTTTGTATATCCCCCAAATCTATTTTTAATTGTGCTGTTGATTCCCTGCAGAATAGCTAACAGACAGGTCCACATTAAGGTATAAGCTTTGTATAAAGTTAGAAATTAACATTTCTAAAGAAATGTTAATATTAATAGGAGGACTTGGACTTCTACCAGCCTGTACTGGATGGATAATTTCTTAAGCTGTTCTTATGCATGTGACTAGCCAGGTCATCTGATGTTTATTACTCGTTCATGCTGTTATATAGCTATATTCTCTTGGTTGCAATTTGGACATAGGACTAAGAGGGCTAAAAACCCCAAAGCAGCCATGTTTCCACATTTTATTATTGGGAGTGGTGATTAAGGGCATGTAGTTTCAAATAGGCACTTGAGAGAAGTGCCACATAGTATCAGTAAAAAAGATATTTTCCCCACGAAGAGAGATTCCCATGAAGAGGTTGCTTGTATTTTGTCATTGTTGTTGTTGTTCAGTCACTAACTAAGTTGTGTCTGACTCTGTGACTCCATGGACTGCAGCACACCAGGCTTCCCTGTCCTTCACTATCTGCTGGAGTTTGCTCAAACTCATGTGCATTGAGTCAGTGATGCCATTCAACCATCTCAACCTCTGTCATCCCCTTCTCCTGCCCTCCATCTTTCCCAGCATGAGGGTCTTTTCCAGTGAGTCAGCTCTTTGCATCAGGTGGTCAAAGTATTGGAGCTTGAGCTTCAGCATTAGTCCTTCCAGTGAATATTCAGGGTTGATTTCCTTTAGAATTGACTGGTGGGATTTCCTTGCTGTCTAAGGGACCCTCAAAAATCTTCTCCAGCATCACAGTTCAAAAGAATCAGTTCTTCAGGCTAGAAGAGTTAAATGTCCCATGCCGTAGAGGAGATACCATCCCATTTCAGATATCTTTGGTGAGTCAGTGTTGAACATCAGTGACACCCCAAGCCTGGGGCCAGTGAGTGATCTGCCCTGGGTACAGAACAGGGGGGAGTTTAACAGTAATAGACTCATTGAAGGTAAGATGGTTTTCATTATGACCACATGCTGGAAATTCTAGACAGTCATTAACAAAATACTTCTCTCTAAAAAAAATATGTTGGCTTAAGTTCTAAACAATTGCAATGATGAACTTAAATAATATATATGTAAGCTTCAAATTAGCACATTTTTGTAGCTTGGACTTTAATAACAACTGTTTTCTATGTGGAAGTTAACTTGGAGAACTTCCAGTGATACAGTTGGTTCTCCAACACATATGGGCTCAGCTACAAGGGTTTGTTTTGAGAAGTTAGTTAAGGCTTCTAATATTAAGGCACTATTTGTGTCTTCAACTCCTACTGAACTACATGTTCCTGTGTTTTAAACAGTGAATTTAAAACAAATGGTCAATAAAGTGCTTGTAAAAAGAGAGAGGTAGAACTTGAATTACTTCAATTCTGTCATCCTGTGTGACCATTTGGATTTTAAGTTTGTGTTTAAAATATAAAATGTGAACTACAAAATTTTTCACTGGAGGGGCAAATTGTTTGTATGTGAAGTATTCTACTATAATTGAATAATAGCTTTAAAATTCAAAGTAATATATTTTATATTATTTTAAATCTAAAGAACAAATTAAAAGTACAATGTCACATTGGTGCTAAGTTGTACTTTTTATAGATAATTCAGTTTTATTAAAATCTGCTTAGTAGTTACAGGCAACTGCCTACATAATTTTCACCCATACATACACACGTATATGTATACATATGAAAGTGTGAAAGTGTTAGTCACTCAGTCTTGTCCAACTCTTTGTTACCCCATGGACTATAGCCAACAGGCGCCTCTGTCCATGGGATTCTCCAGGCAAGAATACTGGAGTGGGTTGCCATTGCCTTCTCCAGGAGATTTTCTCAACTCAGGGGTCGAACCTGGGTCTCCTGCATTGCAGGCAGATACTTAACCATCTGAGCCACCAGGGAAGATTTATATATATATGTATATATATATATATCAGAGAAGGCAATGGCACCCCACTCCAGTACTCTTGCCTGGAAAATCCCATGGACAGAGGAGCTTGGTAGGCTATAGTCCATGGGGTCACGAACAGTCAGACATGACTGAGCGACTTCACTTTCACTTTTCACTTTTATGCATTGGAGAAGGAAATGGCAACCCACTCCAGTGCTCTTGCCTGGAGAATCCCAGGGATGGGGTCACACAGAGTCGGACACGACTGAAGTGACTTAGCAGCAGTAGTGTGATATTCAATAAATGATATTGAATATGATATTGAATATGATATTCAATAAATGATATTGAATATGATATTCAATAAAACTTCTCTGCCTGCAGTTCTTTCCTGTTCATTATTGTTTGTTTCATTTCTTGATTATTCCTGATAATAATTTGCATTAGATGGATACTTTCCTTGTAGTTTGTGCTGATTTTTAAGCACCCAAGGAGGTCCATTGGACATTTGCTAATAAATTGTGATATGTGAGATTAGTTTCTTGATGTCTTTGTTAAAGTTTCCACAAATTATTTATTGACTGACTGAGATAAAATGAATGAGAATCATCAATTTTTACTTCATTAAACATGCATGTATCATTCAATTATAAATGGTATCTTTCAGCCACAAAAGATTGGAGGTGTGGAGAAGGCATGGAGAGTGTGGAGTGCAGGGGTGGGTGGTGAGTGGGGATTAAGCAAAAGTTGATCCATTGTAACAATTTTATATCATACTCTCTTCCCAGAGAAGATCTGTATTGGTGGCCCTGAAGCCGAGAGCTCTGTATCCCATTACTAGCCAATGAGTCATTCAGTCTCCCACAGATCCAAATAAAGTTTTACAGAATATCCTATGGCATGCCTTTCAAAATATATGAACACCATAAAATATATCATTTATTTTACCATATGAACTGACTTTGTCCCTTTTTCACCATTTGGGATAGCAATCTCACCATGTGTTTTTGGCTCTTAGGTTATCATCAGATATATTGGAGTTCTCTGAGCTTTTCCATTCTTAGTCCCCATGGTCTTTTCAGGAGTTTTATAACTTGCTTGTAAAAATTCACTCTAAACTGAAACTTGGCAAACAATATATTAATCTGGGAAGTTAATTTCTTTTATAAAGTCCAGAATCTGTTTAGACCCTCTTTTGAGTTTTCAGAGACCTTGGAAAAATAAAGTGAGCAATTAAAGTTTTTTGTGTGTCTTAAAAAAATGTAATTGCATTTTTCTAAAATCCCCCAACCCTATTTTTACAGGTGAATAGCTTATATTTTGGACTGAGTTCTGATATACTTTGAAACAGATTTTTTTTGGCACGGTGAAATAGAGTAATTAAAATAGGAACTAGGCTGAGCTTATCCGTTACATCACTGGAATAATAAAGTGTATTTAGAGAGTTGTGCCTGTCTGAATTTACAAATGGGTAGAATGTTAATATCACTGGATGTTCACCAATGTAGGAATAAATCACTGAGAACTATCTCTTAAAATATGCTATGTGTCCACAGTCTTGTAAGAATTACTAAATGGTGCTAAAACTTGTGTTTGCAGTTGATTCACTAGGCTTTGGAATGACTTTGCCATCAGATCGTGCCAGGAAACGTGAGTTCAGCTTTCATGTCCTTTTGGTGCCAGTGAATGTTGTCACCGCCTTTTGCCTCTTACCAAAAGAAAGTTCAAAGATGTCCAAAGTAAAGGACCACATGGAACCTGCAGTAACTACCTTCTCACCACTGAGACAGGCTCAATGACAGAAGCTCAAAAAAGACAAAGGACGACACAAAAGAGCATTTAAAATGAAGCTTTACCAGCTTTAAAATACTTTCAGGTATGTTCTGTGAGGAAATGCAGAAGAGAATTAAATTATAGTCTCTGCAGTTGGACCTGAGGCTTACCAGCTGTTTGGCCTTTGGGGAAGTTCTTTAATCTTTGCCATTTTCACCTCAAATTCCTTAAAGTAGAAAGAATAACAGGACCTACTTCTTTAAAGTTATACTAAGGCTTAAAATATGGAAATACCTGTGACTAGCAGAATGACTAGCAAGCAGTAATTAATCATTATTAGTATTTGTTTCTGTTGATGCTATTCAATTTGGTTAACTGTATGAAGTACATTTCATTATTATTATCATTACCATTTTACAGAGGAGAAAAATTTAGGTTCAGAAGGTTTTATCTTACACAAGATCATACAGCTAGTAAGCATGTTTAGTTTGATCTCAAATCTAGCTTTTCTGATGATAAACTTAGTATATTTTTTCCTGGTAACCATATTGCATATTTAAGGAACACTATTTCTTACTTAAAAATTTGGATAAGTAGTTGTTTCAGAGAACATAATTATTGTTTTCATATTGAAGTTAGTTAATTTAAAAAAATTTAAAAACCATATTAAGTATAGTTTATTTACAATGATGTGTTAATTTGTGTAGAGCAAGGTGACTGTACAGCAAAGTACAGCAGAATGACTGAATAGCAAGTTGACTGAACCTCAAAGTGACTCAGTTATACATACATATACTTCAAATTCTTCTCCATTATTGTTTGTCACAGGATATTGAATATTGTTCCCTGTACTATACAGTAGAAACTTATTTATCCATCCCATATATAATAGATTGCATCTGCTAATCTCAAACCCTCCCATCCACCCCTCCCTTAAGCCCCCTCTGCTTGGCAACAGGAAGTCTGTTCTCTATATCTGTGAGTCTGTTTTGTTTCATACATGTGTTCATTTGTGTCATATTTTAGATTCCACATGTAAGCGATATCATATGGCATTTGTCTTTCTCTTTCTGACTTACTTCACTTAATATGATAATCTCTAGGTCCATCCATGTTGCTACAAGTGGCATTATTTCATTCATTTAATGACTGAGTAATGTTTCATTCTGTATGTGTATATATACATACATATATATAGATGTATGTGTTAATCACTCAGTTGTGTCTGATTCTTTGCTACCTCATGGACTGCAGCCCACCAGGTACTTCTGTCCATGGGATTCTATAAGCGAGAATAATGAAGTGGGTTGCCATTTCCTACTCCAGGGGATTTTTCCAACCCAGGGATCAAACCCATGTCTCCTGCATCTCCTGCATTACAGGCTAATTCTTTACCCACTGAGACACCTGGAAACCCATATGTATATCTATCTATCTATCTATCATTTATAGAGAGAGATGTGATGTATATATATTTCACATCTTAAAAGTTAGTCAATGTACCAGTAAGAATGTTTCAAGATTCAAAGAGTTTCAAGATCTCTAAAGTTTTTTTTTAAAGTATACATATATTTACATATATGTAAATTTTACATACAGTAAAGTTTACATATATTTACATGTATGTAAATAGGTTTGATGTATCTGTTATAGCCTGTTATGTTAATAGCACCTGGAGTTCCTAGTAGACTTTAGGATAAAGTCACCCTAACAGTTTAATAGCTTACTGATTTTATGTCCATGGAGTTCACAGTACTTTAGGTCTTTTGAACACAGTTGTCATGAGGGCCACCACATACAGCTGGTGACATCTACACGTTAAGCAGGGCAGAACTTGAGGAGGAAAGAGGGCAGAAAGACTTTTTTACTTTTAATGTGAAGATGGTCTGGAGTTGCTTCAAGCCAACGAGGAATGCGGCTGGGTTCATCCAGTCAATGGCAGATGTAGTGGTTGAAGAAGTGCGTCCAGATACCTCTGCAGGACTGAGCACGTGTTCCCTGGTGCCAGGACCTCTCTGGTGATGGGAATTTTCCTCTCCCTACAATGACTCTTAGCTGAGAGGAATTGCTTTGCCCAAGATATTTCCCTGCTCCTGGAAGTAGCCTCTGTCCAATGACTGGTTAATGGAGGGGTCTTAAAGGCCTAGTCCTCTCGCCCCAGTTCAAGACACCTCTGATGTGCCGTTCAGATGCAGGGCTCCTGTAGGATTGGCTGATGCCCCTAGCGCAAAAGCGACAGAATTCAGCTTCTCCCTTTGCCCAGCCAATCCTACTCCTTTCATTTCCGTTCAAGTGCTATTCCATAGAGTGCCCTAATAAACCTCTTGCCTGCAAATCTCCAGCCGAGAGTCTGTTTCCTGGGAATACCAACCTAGAGCTGTAGGCATACACCAGAGAACTAAAGAGGCTTATCAGAAGCCTCAAGGAAAAGGAGCAGCTTTACAATTATAGATGAAAAGGGAGGCAGAATTGGAGAAAAGACAATGAGAATCGAATTTGGATGGATGCCAAAGAGCGTAATTTAGAGACGCAGAAAAAAAACAAAAAACAACCAAACGACTAGATGAGATAGATCAGAGAGGGTAAGCCTGTGTCACCATATTATCGTTATCTAATGTTCATACCTGGTTGAGGTACTCTGGGTAGTCTTTATAAGATAATATATTCCTTACATGGCAGCTTGGTAAGGATAGAATTGGAGGTCAGACAGCTACAGGGATGGATCTTTGGGATGGTCTCACAAGTGGTTGTAGCACTGGTGTCCAGATGGGCAATGTGATCTCTTTATGAGGTGTGACAATCAGGGAAACTCTCCACTGGAGCAGGAGCCAGCCAATGCCTGTCGTGATGGATAGAAATACTGGTCACAGATATGAGGGTCAATCCTGATGTCACATCGGGCTGGGTTAGGAGGTAGCTGGAAAGAGACAAAAGGAGAAAAGGAGGGTATCTGAGTCTTAGGAAAATGAGGTTAGGGACTCAAATTAGAGCTGAGGAACCATGAATAGGGCAGGCATCCAGATGTAGGAACTGGGGAATAATCAAGTCCAATGTCTGGCAAATTCAGCAAGGCTGACTGGTTCCTGAGTCAGAGTCATACTAAAGGGATCTCAATTATAATTTATATGCTGATAATGCTGAAATCTCTATATCCAGCCCTAAGTACTTTTTAAAATTTCTAGACTATGTCTTCAATGAACATCTTCATGTGGATGTTTGACTAAAAATTCATATCATGCATTTGCAAAACTTGTTTTCTTCTCCAACCTTCATCTTCCTGTTCACACTCTTGATTAACTGCACTACCACTTCCTGGTTATACTATTTGTAAATATAAGAAGTAGATGTCATAACCTGCATGAAAATGAGTCTGGGTGAGTAGGTTTTAAATTCTCATGTAGAAGGAATTAGGAGTAGGAGATGTGGGTGCTCCTAGTTTGTCTAATCTACTCACAAAGTTTCCTGATTTTATTCCTGATCAAATCCATGACCCACTATCATCACCATCTTCATGTTATATAGACAGTATGTCTGTGCTTCCTGGTATCTGGGCTTGACCCTCAAGAGTCTTAACCCTTTGAACTGTGGTGGGTGAGGAACTTGATCCAGCCAGTTGCTCTGTGTCTCCATGTCATTCTTTTAATAAGGTCCACAAATGAGTTTTACTTTGGCATATTTAATCACACAAATGAAGAGGAAAGTGCTGGAGGAAAAATGTGTTGTACTTTGTTGTACTTCAAGCTATTCAGAAATCATTTGATGATCTCTTTGAGCAGTGTGATGTTCAACTTAGTGAAATCAAAGATGATGCAAGTAGAGGATCATCTGGTAATTATTTCCTGAGCTTTCATAGTGGATAAGAGTCACCATTGATCAGTGTTTCCCAGTTGATTCAGTTGAAGGACAGTGCTGATGGCAGAGAAACTCCTTAACCTGTCACTCTGCCAGCAAGAATGTTGAGCACAAGAAAAGTCAGAGTCCCCAGTGGGCTGAACTCGAGAAGTGGCTCAAGGTTATCTTTTATTTATTTACTTATTCTCTAAACACATATCAAATACTATATCTTTAGTGACTCTCATCTTCCTATTTTGTATCTTTTTATCCTGTATCTTTACCTTCTCTAGAACTCACTGTTCTCATTTTTTTTTTCTTTACTATCATCAAAACCTTCTCTTAGGTTTTTTTTCCTTTACTCAAACTAACTTTATAAGCAACTAAGATGCTACCTTTCTTTGGCAAACTTGCAATACACAATTTCAACTTAAAGAATGAAATATGCATCTATCTTTGGGTCAGAGAGAATTTAGCACATCTGGGCCTTCTCAGTGTCCCTGAAATCATATTGCCTGATTGATGTATGTTGTAGGCTGGCCTTAGGTCCTCATGTCCAAGGAAACAAGCAAACCAGAAATAGATGACGGTAGAATGAAATGTATTAGACCAGACCAGCAAAGAAATCCCACGGAGCAGGTAGCTGTGTAGAGTTGAGTAGCAGGGGTTCAATAATTGACAGAGTAGACTTTGAGGCTTAGGTGAGAAACTAGTTGTGAAGGTCAGTTCTGACCTTGGGCAGGCTGTAAGAATTAATTCATTGTTTTCACAATTGAATAATAATAGTACATGATTCTTGGAGTTGTGAGGACTTGACGACACACTCTACCAAAGTACTTAAGGAACAGGGCTGGCACATCATAGTTGCTCCAAAAATGTGATGATGATGAGAAGGAGCAGGAAATGGAGAAGAAGGAGGATGAGGAGGGCTTTGTACTTGACTGGTCTTTGAGAGAGTTGTGTTGCTGCTGCTAAAGTGAGCATGATTCTAATGTGCACCTCCTTGCTTGGGATGTGTAGCACTGCTGAGTCTTGCTGCTTATCTCCAGCTCAGACTGGTGTCTTCTGGTTTGGCAGCAGTGCCCATGGACTGCCTCCACCTTTCCATTCTTGTCCTAACTCTGACTTGCAGCAAGGAAACCACATGCTTTCAGTTCAGTCTCTTAGTTGTGTCCGACTCTATGTGACCCCATGGACTGCAGCACGCCAGGCTTCCCTGTCCATCACAAACTCCCCGAACCTGCTCAAACTTATGCCATCCAACCATCTCATCCTCTCCCATTCCCTTATTCTCCTGCCTTTAATGGTTCCCAGCAGCAGGGTCTTTTCTAACGAGTCAGATCTTCGCATCAGGTGACCAAAGTATTGGAATTTCAGCTTCAGCATTAGTCCTTCCAATGAATATCCAGAACTGATTTCCTTTAGGATGGACTGGTTGGATCTCCTCACAGTCCAAGGGACTCTCAAGAGTCTTCTCCAACACCACAGTTCAAAAGCATCAGTTCTGCATTCAGCTTTCTTTATAGTCCAACTCTCACATCTGTACATGACTACTGGAAAAACCATAGCTTTGACTATATGGACCTTTATCAGCAAAGTAATGTCTCTGCTTTTTAATATGCTGTCTAGGTTTGTCATGGCTTTTCTTCCAAGGAGAAAGTGTCTTTTAATTTCATGGCTACAGTCATCGTCTGCAATGATTTTGGAGCCCAAGAAAATAATATACTTTGGACATTCTTTCTGTTTCCTGTCTCTTTATTTTCTCCAACTTCTATGGAGACTTAGATAGCAAGACCTGAAATAAAGACTGGGTTCTCTAACTTTTGAGCCTATTCTTTTGTTTAACAAGCACTTACTGAAAATCAATATATACTGAGCATTAAGGGCTTAGAATTCAATTGTTAGCATTAACATGTAAACTGTGTGCTAGAGGAGCTTAATATCCAAGGGGTCACATGAAAAGGTACTAAATATCCTTAGTCATTAAGGACATACAAATTAAATGATAATGACCTAGCACTCCATACCTACTAGAATGGTAAAAATAGTAATAGTAACAAGTACTATTACTATTAATACTACTAATACAACACAGAGAATGAAAAGAACTGGAGCAACTTGAACTCTAAAATTTTGTTAGTGAGAATGCAGAATGGTACAGCCACTTAGATGAAGGGCATACCAATTTTTCTTTTTCAAAGTTAAACATATATGTGATGCATCAAGCCCAACCCTAGATATTTACCCAAGTGGGATGGAAATTTAAATCCACACAGAAACCTATATAAAAATTATAAAGGCTTTATCTATGATTTTCAAAAAATGGAAAGCACCCAAATGTTTTTCAATTATTGAATGGACAAACAGTCTGTACATCCATAGGTTGGAATTCTGTCATCAATGAAAGGAACACGTTACTAATACTTGGATCTTTAATTCATTGCTTTTCATAAAAAAAGAGAATGTCCAGGAGTACAATCAGACAGGCTGTAGAGAGGCCCGCATGATGAAGAACTGAGAATCTGGCCGACAGTCAGCAAGGAACTGATACCTCCCAACAACCACACAAAAGCTTAGAAGTGGGTCGTCCTCCAGTCTGGATGTCACTAGACAGCGGCCCTGACTAGCAGCTTGTTTGCACTCTCAGAAGATGCTCTGAACCAGAACCTCCCTTCCAGATTCCTTACTTACAGAAACTGTAAAGCACAACTTCATGAAGTGTTATCAAAATATTATTCCAAGGAATACTTTAAAACTGTTGCACTGAAGTGCCACATCATCATACCCAGCTGCCTTGGAAGCACCTGGCAGCCCTCATGGGGCATTTGACCTGTGTCATAGGCAAAAAAAAAAAAAAAAAAAAGAAAAAATGAATGGAGCCACAGCTCAGAATTTTATTCATAGATACTTGGGACATTGCCTTGCATCCTTATTTTTGCAGTCACGGCTATGTGTCTGTCTTCCCTGGCCACCTGTCATTAGCAAAAACATACCCCTCTCCTGCTCTGATCCAACCACCTTGCTCTCTCCTCCTTCCCAAACCCTACTACTCTGACTTTTTGGCCTGTTTTTCCCAACTCTTCTCTACCCTCAGAATTTTCCTTGAACTATCTTTGCTTTTTCCCTTTGCTTAACTGAAGCTATAACTGAACTGGATTGCTCTTGAGGTCCCTACTTTCCTATAGCCTCCGGGGGGCCAGCCTGGTTTTGTCTCTCACACTCATATACTTCCTGGACAGGAAGTGATGATAGTGTTATCTTACTCCCCATTGTTTTCAGACCATTATGTCCTGTCTGTCTCTGTTTCTGTCTCTCTCTCTCACTCAAACACACCACACACACACACACACACACACACACACACACACACACACACACACGGGTTGCTCTGCTGAGATGCTTTAGTTAGACCATCCTCTTCTCAGACTCATTGCTTTCATTTACTGACCCCCATTTACTTTATGTATCAAAAGTCTTAGTTTCTGACTTAGTTTCTCTCTTCTCCAGATCCTGTGATTACTCTTGGTGACTAGAGCATCCCTACAGATAGTCTACCTAATACCCTCTGTTCTTTGATCTGCCCACACACGGTCTCACCCCAGCTGGGTAGCTGGGGTGGGCCATATCTGAAAGCAGTTCACTTTTGAAATGTTGATTTCAAACACCCAGACCTCTGATAAACTTTTCGTTTTCCCCATCACATTTTCAACTTCTCCTAATGCCACTATTCTTTGGCAGCATTGAGATGTCTAATCTGTAGTTTCCCATCATTTTTTTTCTATTTGTCAATCTCCCCTTTGCTGTACAGTTTCCAGATTCCATCACAATGTTGCCCACCGAAAATATTCCATAGCCTTCCCATCCTCTTCCATTTGTTCTTCTGACAAAACTCTAACACTGGATGAACTTACCCATCAGCTGCCTCGATGCCAATACGTGAGGTTAGCTTTCCCAGAAAAATTTCACAGCTAAATAGAATATTTTACATTTGAATGTATAACTTACATTTCTTTCAACATTCAACAGTTGTTTATTCAGCACCTTTTATCTATGCCAGGTAATATTTTAGACATAGGAGAACTGAAAAAGCACCAAATATAAAGTGCTAGCCATCACGGATCTTGTGTGTCAGAGTGTCACTGTACTCTGTCCTTCACACTTTCCACATTGACTCCCTAAAAGTGGACTTATGGCTCTGTCATAACGGTCTTGTCAATGATTCCCATGTTACTAAATCCAGAGTACAATGGGTACAACCCAAGGGCCTCAACTTTATCATCCTGAAGATAGCATTTTCCCATCTCCCCCACCTTATTTTTTGCTTCATTTGTCTTCTGTTGCCACATTCTTCTGCCCTTTTTTCCATCTCACAGGGTACTCATAGCCTTCTTTGTGATTTCCACCTCATCTTGAACTATCTTCTCTATTTATGCACTCTCTCAATATATGACATCAATTCCTCTGCATTTAAATGCCACCTTTATAGTGGTGATTTTTAAATATGTTTTTAGCCTGGACTTTTCTCCTGATCTCCAGACTTTTATATCCTACTCAACACTTTCTTTGGGTGGTTCACAGACATCTCAAACCTGACATGTCCCAAACCCCTTTAACTATAAAATCTGTTCTATCTCTCTTTCCCAGTTATTTCTATCTTAGAAAATTATACTATAGTTCACTTTGGCAAGCCAGAAAACCATATACATAATTTAATAATTATGACTCTATCTGGTTCCCAGTCGCTTACTCTCCTATTTCTCTTTATAGTCCAACCATCCTAGCTTATTCCCACTTCCTCATACTCACGAGTCTTTTCTGGCTCAGGGACTTTGCATACACTGCTTTCTCTATTTGGAGTGTTCTTTCTTTTACTTACAAAATGGCTATTAAATGGATATGGAGAAGATAGATTTCAGATTTTAAATGTTCCACAAGACCTACATAATTCCTTTTTACCTCAGATAGGAGTGTATATATTTGCATTTATTGATCCTTATGCCATATGTGAGCAGTTTTGATGCTAACTGCTGTCTCCTTCTAACAATTGGTTATGGTTACTTGGGGATTGAGTACACCCATTTGGATCCAAGTAGGACAAATAGCTGGTTACAGCTCCTCTATTAAGTGGAGACATGTTAGTTTTTTTAGCAGTGTTTACAGAGTCTCCTCACTTAGCACACGCATAAACTGGAGATGCAAAAATGATGGCATTTATTTTCTAATACGTGGAATTAATATTAAATACAGCCGATGAATAAAAAGGGTGGCATCTCTAGAACAGTTAAAATCTTTATAATGCCCTTCCTGAGGACTCTGTGTCCCATATTGTATTCTTTCTGCAGGGAACACCATTGGTTTTTGACAATGCCGCTCTATAATAATGCTCAGCGCAACAATAAATTTCTTCAAGTGTGTGACTAAAAGCTGCCTGAAAGCCTTTGTAGTCATTCAGCCCATCATTCCTCATAAACTTCCGCATTCCAATTCCATTTGTTTCTTGGTTATTTTGTATAGTTTCCCTTTAGTGGATGTCTGTCGACTTCTTCACATCTGGATCCAATTAGAGACCACTCTTTATGTGAATCTAATTATCTGTCTCTACATGTGCTCAGCAGAGACACAATTATTAATAAGAGTTTGAATGTGGCTTTCCATTTTCAAATTGCTTTGTCCTTTTATTAGGCAATCCTCAATAACTTGAATTCCAGACCTAATCCTGACTCTGGCTTTTAGAGACATATTGAGAAAACTGGGGCACCAGAGAATAAATTTGTTCTTACAAGTGAACCAAATCAGGGACAGTTAAACAAGGCTGATTCTTATGTGGTACAGTTTAAGGGGTAAAAGGGAGAAACTTTATTTAAAAATGTTCATTGCCTTTATGGTTAATTGAGTTCTTGTTTCTCTGTTACTATCTTACCCCCACTATCAAAAGAAGTAGTGGAAAGAAGTTATATGTTGCCGTGAAATTTTGCTAGACTTTGACTGTCTGTTTCTGTCCCCTACCTCCTTTTTTTAAAAGAACAAAACTCTAATTCCCTTTTGGAGAAATACTCCCTCTCCCACAAACAAACTCCTTAGTTTGTGTGCATCAGTGGGGGTGGAGGTTGCTCCATGCTCCTCTCCAGCGGTGGCGCATGCGATGCAAATCTGTCTGTTAAAACACTCTTTCACCATAGAGATTGGTAGATACATCCTGAGTTGTCCTAGTAAGAAAAACTCCAGTCTTGGAAATAGCTACCAGGAAACAAAATTGAACTTGAAAGGACATATGATAAGATACTAGAACCACTTTTTTTGGTACAAGATAAGTGATATTAGAGAATGGAGCCAACTCAGAAGAAGAAAGTTGCAGGAAGAAAGAAACCAGGTCCTGGTGCTACTTTGAACTCCTGGATTGAGCCAAACCTAAAGGTTCACTATTCTTTTCATTTTTAAATTATGTGGATCTGAAAATTCTCTTGATGCAGAAGAAAAGTTAGTTTGGATTATTGTTGATTACATCGGGAAGACTCTTACTTGGCATTGGTTATTTATATTCTAATTTTCATTGGTTCTTTTCTGAAAGCAAGATTTGATGTTGGGGAATTGAAGGAAAAGGCATGATGGCAATGAAGGTGTGAGCAAGCATGGGAATAAATCCAGTGAATAGAAAGGGAAAGAAAATGAAAACTCCAGAAATTCAGGTTTAAAACTCAAAATCTAACACTTTTAATTCAAGTAGCTTCAGTCATGTCTGACTCTTTGCGACCCCATGGACTGTAGCCCAACAGGCTCCTCTGTCTGTGGGATTCTCCAGGCAAGAATACTGGAGTGGGTTGCCATGCCCTTCTCCAATTGTTGGAACCCATTAAATTTAATCTTTCTACTTCTAACTTCTGACAAGTGCAACTATTTGGCAATGTAGCAGAAGGTATAAAAGAATAAACACAGAAGAGTGTTTTATATATATATTTATACACACAATATATGTATTTTATAAAATATATATATTTGTCATATATATATATATGTGTTGTTGTTTAGTTGCTAAGTTATAGCCTACCAATTTATGACCTTATAGACTATAGCCCATGATGTTTCTCTGTCCATGGAATTTCCTAGGCAAGAATACTGGAGTGGGTTGCTGTTTCCTTCTCTCGGGGATCTTCCTGACCCAGGGATCGAACACTCATCTCCTGCACTGGCAGGTGGGTTCTTCACCACTGAGCTACCAGGGAAGTCCATTAAGGTAAATTGTGTCTTCCCAAATTTATAGGTGGAAGCTCTAAACCTCTTTATCTCACAATGAGACAATATTTGGAGGCATAGTGTTTAAAGAAGCAGTTAAGTTAAAATGAGGCCATTAGGGTGACCCTAATTCAGTCTGACTAGTGTCCTTATAAGGAGAGTAAATTGTGACACAAAAAGAGACTCCAGAGACGTGTTATGAAAAGAGAAAAGATTAACACAGGTAAGGTGTGGCCATCAGCAAGCCAAGGAGAGAGATCTCAGAAGAATCTAACACTTGGACTTCCAGCTTCCAAAAATTTGAGAAAATAAATGTCTGCTGTTTAAGCCACCTTGTCAGCGGTATTTTGTTATGGCAGCCCAAGCCAACTAATATAGGACATAGTTCACATTGATTTTTCACTTTAGAACTGGATTTTAGCTTGAAAAGTAAATACATTTATTTTGGAATTGCTACTTACTCAAAATGTGCAATTATCATGTGAAAGAATATAGAGTAGTTTTGGGAAAGTGAGTATTCCCAAATACAATAAAAGATTCTGGAATGCATGATGTCTATAGTCACTTTTACTTAAGCCATTTGCACAAAAAACAAAAAATAGACTGAATTCAGAAATGGTGAATAAATAGCATCAATATGGATATTCTGGAGATAATCAGGAAGTGGGGAGCACTGCTTAAACTGGAAAGGTTGGAATCTTTTTGCTAGAGAGATGACATTTGAGTTGGGTCTCAAAATCAGAAAAGATTTGAGATAGAAGCTAAGAGAAGATATTCCAGGCAAGGGAAATTTTGTCACTAAAATCAAAAAGTACAAAAGATGTTTGGGGAGTAAGAGTAGATCAGATAGGCTGGAATGGAGGATTCCTATGGAGAGTTGTTGAAAAATAAGCTGAGGAAAATAGTGTAGGGACAGTATGCAGAATTTGACTGTCAGATGCGTTAATTTGGATTTCTTCTTAAAGGCAAAAGATGGGAAGGCATTGATGGCATTTCAGCAGAAAAATAATGTGATAAAAGCCTATGTGGGAAAGACTTCTCTTGGCATCCCAGAGGAGTGTGCGAGAAGGAATTCAAGGCGAGAGATGGGAGACTTGGGGATTGGCAGCGTTGGCCCTGGTCTACCAAGGAGGAGATAGGGATCTGTGAAAATTCCTCTTAACTCTCACCTGGAAATACGTTCCCAAGTGTAACTTTCAGTTTGATTTGCTTCAGGCAATGTGAACAGCATATTAACCCTTTCTAAACATATTCTGAATTCTCTTTTAAATGCTAAGTAGGTCCTTGTCCAGCTAACTTGTACAAGAGGCTTGGCAAATCCTAATAATAATATACTTTCTTGAAATAAGATCTTTATATTCTTCTATTACTAATTCCCCCTGGTGCCCTTGCATAAAATGCATGAAATCTCCTCATTATTGCTTAAATGCCCTTGCCGATATAAAGCTATTTATTTCATTGTGGGAATTTTCCTTCAAACACCTGTTCCTTTTTTAAAAAAAATTCTGCAAATTTTCTCGAGCTCAAGGTTATCTTTCTCTAAGTCTCTCTCTCTCTTTTGGTAACAAGTATTTAGCCCACTGAATCAGTTTTCTCATAGAGTCCACTGAGGAATGTACTGATCTGCTTTCTCTTTCCAGATGTGGTTTAATTGTTTAACATAAAGACATATGCTGAGATTTAGGAAGAACTCCCTCCAGAACTCAGTATTATCATTATGTGCCAATTTAAAACCATCAATGATCAACCAGAGATCTTTTCTGCCCTTCAATTAAAACATACTAGATGGGCAGGATATGGTAAACCAGATGCAATAATTAAGTGAATAGTTTAACTGTTCATATTGCACATTGCTGTTTGCTACAGCATGACCATTAAACAAAAAGTAAAGCCAAGAAGTTTGTATGGCCTCATAAAAATTCCATTTGGCTTGGAAATACAGTGCCATTTTACATTAATGTTAAACATGCCAGGAGATAATTACACAGTCATGAGTCAACTGTGTCAAATGATTAAACACAGGAAATGGACTGATGGGAAAAAAACTCCCTCTCTTTGACTCTGACCCTCTCCAAACAATTACGGGAAAAAAGACATTCACAACCTGCATAAAAGGATTCTCTTTGGAAGCCTGATCCCTTGGGAACTGCAGGTGGCAGCAGGAAAGATATTAGTATTAGAACATTCCACATACACAGGAAACCATCTCCCCTGGCAGCTCCAACAATTTTCTACAAGATCAGTTATCTAGGAAGAGTAATTATTTGGCAGATCCATTAATGATATCAAAGGGCTTCAAAGCTTTTATTAAGTCATAGGGTAAGATAATTTGTTACTTTATATTTAGATGATTATGGTAAGGTATTCCATGAAAATCTAATGGAAGACTTTCTGATTATACAAAATATAACAGTATAAATTCTCTTGCTAACGATTTCTGCTGAAGATAATCATATTGCCAAATATTCCATTTTTAAGCATTTATCTTGAAAATATTCATTAGTTCACTTTGATAATTTCTTTTCTTTCCTCTTTTTCTCTCCATTTCTTTATTCCTTTGCATAATAAAGACAAATTTTTGCTCTCCAGTTTGTTAATGACAAACTATGTCTTGGAGTGGATGTGTGGAAGTTTAAACACACTTGTGATATTTCTCTTATGAGGGGCAGAGGTGTCTAACTTCTCTTTGATAGCAGGTAGTTAGCCTATTAAAATATTTTTTTTTCTTTGGGGTTTTTAAAGGTCCCTGAAATTAGAGTAGCTCAGAATTCCCTTGTCTCCAATTAAGTTGTTGAAGGGAAAAGGTAACCAAGGTCCTCCTAAAAGTCTGATGTTCAGGGCAAGAAGTAGTTGTTAACTTAATGAACCAATCAAAGGAATTTATAAAAAGGTGGCCGACATGGGAAACCAAAAAAGGAACTGAAAAGGGAATTAATCAGTTATGTGAAAATCAAGAAAGTGAATTAAATTAAATCTACTGAACTTCTAAGAAGTGATAATTTCATTTCAATTGAATCTGACCTTAGTTTTTGAGGATTTTATAATAAAGAATTACGTACTCAGCTCCTGTTGGCTTTCTACCAGGGAATTAAATCCCAAACTTAAGGGTTAGAAAAGTCCTTTTCACCTCAATTATGTGTGATTCATACCTTAATATTTTCACTGTCTGTCAACTTCTTTTGTTGTCTTTTATAGAAGAAACATTGTAATCTAGATCAACAATTCAACCTTGTTAATGAACCAGTTGGAAGAGAGCCCAGAATCCTACATGATAACAGGACTCTTCTATCGGGAACTTTCCAAGTTAGGGTCATAAGTAGTATGATCCAGTGATGAGTTATACATAATGAATTGCTGCATTCTTACAATACAAATCCACAGAAGCCCAGTTGATTATATTCACAGAGTGTGGATTTTCCTAATGTACTGTGATAGTTGCTGGCAGAGATTATAAATTTATAGTATTTCACCATAGCTGGGGACAGTTACTGTCAAATGTTATTGAGAAATAGCCATCTTGTTGGAGAACAAAATATGTATTTATTCTTTAGTTTCATTTATCACCCTTTCTAGGGGATGCAGATATGCAGATGATAGCACTCTAATGGCAGAAAGTGAAGAAGAACTAAAGAGCCTCTTGAAGAGGGTGAAAGAGGAGAATGGAAAAGCTGGCTTCAAACTTAACATTCAAAAAACTAAGATCAAGGCATTCAGTCCCATCACTTCATGGCAAATAGATAGGGAAAAAGTGGAAACAGCAACAGATTTCTTTTTCTTCTGGGGTTCCAAAAATCACTGCAGATGTTGACTGCAGCCACAAAATTAAAAGACACTTGCTCCTTGACCAAAGTAGACAGCATATTAAAAAGTAGAGACATCACTTTGCTGACAAAGGTTCATATGATCAAAGCTATGGTTTTTCCAGTAGTCTTGTATGGATGTGAGAGTTGGACCATAAAGATGACTGAGCACTGAAGAATTGATGCTTTTGAATCGTCATGCTGGAGAAGACTCTTGAGAGTTTCTTGGACTGCAAGGAGATCAAACCTAAAGGAAATCAACCCTGAATATTCATTGGAAGGACCAACGCTGAAGCTGAGGTGCCAATATTTTGGCTACCTGATGTGAAGAGCTCATTTGTTGGAAAAGACCCTGATGCTGGGAAAGATTGAAGGCAGGAGGATAAGGGAGTGGGAGAGGATAAGATGGTTAGATAGCATCACTGATTCAGGGGACATGAGTTTGAGTAAACTCCGGGAGATAGTGAAGGACAGGGAAGCCTGGCATGTTGCAGTTCATGGGGTTGCCAAGAGTCAGACAAGACTTAGCAACTAAACAACAAGGAGAGGCATAGTTACCCAGTCATCCTGCCATAATATTTCTGCAGAATGGGACTGGTGTCCTCATCAGTCTCCAGGGTTGGGTACAGAACCCAGGGTCAGTCAATCAGAATTTTCCCTGGAATTTCTCTGAACTTTTGACCGCCCCCCCAAAAAAAAAATGCTTTTTTTTTTTTCAGTGAACTTGAGATGTAAGACTATTGTGGCCATCTTGCTGCTACATGAAGAGAGCCATTTAGAGAAAGGAGTCAAACAGAATGGAGAAAGTAGAGGAGAGGAAAAAGAAACAAGACTGATGACAGCCAACTCTCTGAATACTACTTGAATCAGCACCAGCCTTTCAACTTTTTGAGCACATAATTTTCCTTTTTTGGTTAGGCTCTTGTCATATGTATCCTAAAGGATCCAAATGCAGTTTTCCAACAAGTAATATTAATAATAGTGTTTGATATAGGGTTATTTGTTTCTAGGTTTCAAAGGTGAAAAGGACTTAAGAATGTTTCCAAGGTTTCCAGTGCATGCTAATAGGGTGTCAGATTCAGATTACAGATTATTCCAGAATATGTGTTTCCTATCGGAGAAGGCAATGGCAACCCACTCCAGTACTGTTGCCTGGAAAATCCCATGGACGGAGGAGCCTGGTGGGCTACAGTCCATGGGGTCGCGAAGAGTCAGACATGACTGAGTGACTTCACTTTCACTTTTCACTTTCATGCACTGGAGAAGGAAACAGCAACCCACTCCAGTGCTCTTGCCTGGAGAATCCCAGGGACAGTGGAGCCTGGTGGGCTGCTGTCTATGGGGTCACACAGAGTCAGACACAACTGAAGCGACTTAGCAGTGGCATGTATTTCCTATAGCTTCTTGGGCACATTCCCAGAGATTTTGGTGAAATATACTTTGAGTTTGGCAAGATCAGCTCATTTCTAATCATTTCCCCAGATCTGGAGAGCAGTATTTATACCTGGTACATGGGGAAAGAATAATTGCCCAAAACTATTGTACTCATTATAAAGAAAGGACAGTGTGACCAATTCAAAAGCCTTCAAAACATGGACAGAGTGGTGGTAACTAATGCCGTGGTAGAGGATTTTCCTGAATTGTCCATATTTATTTCATCAGAAAGATAGTATAATAGATAAAGTTCAAATGAGTTTAAGATCTTTTAGTCCTGACTTCTATGTGGCACATTAATTTACCCTCTTATATCCCTATGAGTATATCTCTTTGCTTTTCCATGACTACCTTGATCAATATTTCCAAAGATAACTCTTTCCAGAAGATTTTATTAATTAGAAAATTTCCCACATACTGAACAGATTTCTATTGCTGCTGAACTTTGTATATAGCCTAAAAATTTATAGAACAAGACAACTTTCTTCCATATGATATATATTAAAGTATTTGAGGGGGCTTCCCGGGTGGCTCAGTGGTAAATAATCTGCCTGCCAAAGCAGGAGAAACAGTAGATGTGGGTTCGATTCCTGGCTTAGGAAGCTCCACCTAGAGAAGGAAATGGCAACCTATTCCAGTATTCTTGCTTGGATAACTCCATGAACAAAGGAGCCTTGAGGGCAACAGCCCGTGGGAGTCATAAAGAGTCACACATGAATGAGAGACTGAGCAGGAACATAAAGTATTTGAGGACTTCTAGCAGGAATTGGCAGCTTTCTTTCCCTTCAGATACCTTTTGTTCGTGTTTTTTAACCATACCACTTACGTCAAAACTTTTAAAGTGTGTCTATCCTGTTGCTGTTTTCTGAAGATGCTTCAGTTTATTAATCCTTCTCAAGAAGTATGATCAGAAACAAACACTCCTCTTGAGATGCAGTCTGAAAGCACAGAGAAGAAATACTAATACCTTCCCTGGTTCTGGACATGAGACTTCAATGTATACAATTTAAGATTAGTTATTAACTTGTTTTGGCAGCCTCATGACACCATGAATTAGATTTGAGGTTGTACCTACCTAAGGCTAATTGCCAAAGTGCTGTTGGATTCTTCAGTTATCTCCTTAAGAAGTTTTTGATACAATTAGGCTTACTAAGTTTGTCAGTGTGAAAGTGTTATTGACTCATTTGTGTCTGACTCTCTGCAACGCTATGGACTCTAGCTCGCCAGGCTGCTCTGTTCATGGGATTTCCTAGACAAGAATACTGGAGTGAGTAGCCATTACCTTCTCCAGGGGATCTTCCCAACCCAGGGACCGAAACTGTCTCCCACATTGCAGGCAGATTCTCCCTAAACATCACACTATAATATATTACCAGCAACCACCTGAAGTATTGCAAGTCCTTGGTCACAGGAAGAGTGACTAATTACATACACACACACACACACACACACACACACACACACATACATATATAATTTATCATCCAAATTGTGAGTCTTTTGAGAATATAAGGGAGTGCTATTAATAATAATTACTCCAGTTTAAATAGGAACTGAATCAACTAAAGAGGGATTATGTTTTCTCCAACTGTGGAGAGATCAGACCTAATGTTTACACATGCTTCAATTTAAAGGGAAAAAAAAAAAAAATCAGCATTATGTTAACTAAGAACTTCCAGACATCCAATCTGGGTTTAGAAAAGGCAGAGGAACCAGAGATCAAATTGTTAACATTCACTGGATCATAGAGTAAACAAGGGAATTCCAGAAAGTCACCTACTTCTCTTTCATTGAATACATTAAAGTCTTTGACTGTGTGCATCGTAACAGACTGGAAAGCTCTTAAAGAGACGGAAATACCTGACCATCTTACATGTCTTCTTAAAAACCTGTATGTGGGTCAAGAAGCAACAGTTAGAACCCTGTATGAAACAACTGATTAGTTTAGAATCGAGAGGGGACTACTATGGGACTCTCTGTTGTCATCCTGTTCAGTTAACCTATATGCTGAGCACATCATGAGAAACACAGGGCTAGGTGAGTTACAAGCTGGAATAAGATAGGTGGGAGAAACATCAACAACCTCAGATATGCACATAACAGCACTCTAATAGCAGAAAGTGAAGAGGAACTAAAAAATCTCTTGATGAGGGTGAAGGAGTAGAGTGAAAAAGCTGACTTAAAACTAAATATTAAACAAACAAAACAAAGCAACTGAGATCTTGGCATCTGGCCCTATTACTTCATGAAAAGTGAAGAGAAAAAGGTGGAAGCAGTGACAGATTTCCTCTTCCTGGACTCTAAAATCACTATGGATGGTGACTGCAGCCATGAAATCAGAAGGTGATTGCTTCTTGGCAGGAAAGCTATGACAAACCTAGACATGGTGTTGAAAAACAGAGACATCCCTGTGCTGACAAAGGTCTGTATAGTCAAGGCTATGGTCTTCCCAGTGGTCATGTATGGTTGTGGTTGTGAGAGCTGGATCGTACAAAAAGCAGTGTGCCAAAAAATTGATACCTTCAAACTGTCGTGCGGGAAAAGACTCCTGAGAGTCCCTTGGACAGCAAAGACATCAAACCAGTCAAACTTAAAGGAAATCAACCCTGAATACTCTATGGAAGGGCTGATACTGAAGCTGAAGCTTCAGTATTCTGGTTACCTGATGCAAACAGCTGACTCATTAGAAAAGTCCCTGATGCTGGGAAATATTGAAGGCAGAAGGAGAAGAGGGGATGAGGGGATGAAATAGCTGGATGGCATCACCGATGCAATGGACATTAATTTGGGCAAATTCTGGGAGATGGTGAGGGAGAGGGAGGCCTGGCGTGCTGTAGTTCATGGGGTCACAAAGAGTCAGACAAGACTGGGCGACTGAATGAGAACTAAATCAAACTCTTCAGTTTGAAAACTTTTGTTAACTACTGAGTAGAAATCTCAATAGTCTGACTTTATTTACTTGACTGTGACTCGTTAATTTAGGAGAACTGTTTTAGTATTCTTCTCAATTCTGTCTGTTTACTATGGATAGACTTAAAGGATGCTTTCCTTGACCCAGATTTCCAGGTTGGCTAACATCCTTCCTTCAGAGACATATGTGCTCCATGCCAGCATCTCCAGTTTCCAGCAAACTTTTCCAGACTTCCCACTCCCTCCTCCCCCATTTATCTCATGGGGTCTTGTTTCCTCCCCTGTGAAACAGTCTGGCCAGTTGAGGTCACTCGGCAAGCATTTATTTATCAACCGTCAGCTGAATGCTGTGTGTCTGGGCTCCACCCATGGTCTCCAAACTAAAGATCTGAAGAATTCCAAATCCTCCTAAAATTCCCTTTGGGTGTAACAAGGAAGAGCCTGCAGGCTGAAAGCCAACTTGTCCTCACCTCAACTCAATACTCATTGTCCTCTTGGGAACAGGCAGTTTTAAAACAAAACAAACAAAACCACAATCCAACCCTTCTTCTAAATAAACTTTGTAAAGTATCAGATTGAAAAAAAGCTTTTGTGAACTGCCCCCCCTTCCCCCCCGCAAAACCCGGCTTTTTTTCTGCTTTTGCTCTTCTTCTCTGGATGCTGCATTTGGGCTGTTTCCTGCCTTGTAGTCAGAGCCAGGTTTCAGGCTTGCATGAAATTTCAGAGGTTAAAAAGAGACATGCTTTTGGGTGGAGCTGGGGGTTTAGGGGAAGGGACGTGGCAAACTTTGAAGTCAGAGATTCTCATCTTCCCAATTCTGCTTGGTGTTTCACGGCAGTGTCTTACTAATTGTAAATATCTTCTGAAAATTTGTTTATAAGAAGTAACCTAGATTCGCAGGTTATTTTCAAATTAAAATTTATAAAAATATTCCATAAAATGTAACTTAGTCCACACCATGGAAGGGAATATCCTGCTGCTATTTCTCTTCTTTGGCACTGCAAAGACATCAAGGAAAGCAGATGAATGATCTCCATAATCTTTTCAAATCCTGGTTCTGAGGCTATGGAGATGCATACCACCTCTTAAATTTGATCACTAATGCTTTTTTCTTTGAAAACCATAGGCTTCCTATTAAAGAATCTAAGTAACAGGATGATGAAGTCAAATTATTTACTCATTGTTTAATTGCACCAAATGTTTTAGGGCTCCTTAGCTCAAAGGACAAATGCTAGAGTAAAACTCAACCCAGAAGTTTGTCCACAATGCATGAAGCCAGGCCCAAGAGATTTAATCTTATTTCCATTTCCTCAAAAGTGAACACACTGGAACTAAATCTGGGTTTTTGGGAAGTTGTCACAAAAATAGAGATGTAAAATGATAGCAACACACTTAGCATAGTAACTCTGTCTTTCAGGCTCAATCTCAGGTCATTTTTTTCTGAATGCCTAGTTGGCAGAAAGCCCCTTATATCTGCTAGATCATCCACATATGCCTTCTTTGATATAAGCAAAACCAAATGCCCCCATCCTCCAACAGGGATGCGGCGTGATTTCATCACTGGCAAAACTCTGTATAAGAGAGGTAGTCTATAAGAGACACTAAACTGATTTTTTTTTTTTTTTAAACTGATTTTTAAGATTCTGATTTTTTCAGATATTTCAGACTCTGCATAAACTTGAAAAATGCCTGGCTACTTTTGGACAGATTCTATGAAGCCCTTTATGACTCAGTTAGATTTCAGGCAGTCCATATCTCATGGAGAAGAACTAATAATTTTAATAATATTAATTTTCTCAATTAAATCACATGAGTCTCTCAGTGATGAATATAAACATAGCAAAGTTTAAAATTATTTTTTCTCAATTTTGGCATTTTTCTCCATCTCTTTATTCAGTTCAGCTCAGTTCAGTTCAGTTGCTCAGTTGTGTCTGACTCTTTGCGACCCCATGAATCTCAGCATGCCAGGCCTCCCTGTCCATCATCAACTCCCGGAGTTTACTCAAACTCATGTCCATCAAGTCGGTGATGCCATCCAGCCATCTCATCCTCTGTCGTCCCCTTCTCCTCCTGCCCCCAATCCCTCCCAGCATCAGGGTCTTTTCCAATGAGTCAACTCTTTGCATGAGGTGGCCAAAGTTTTGGAGTTTCAACCTCAGCATCAGTCCTTCCAATGAACACCCAGGACTGATATCCTTTAGGATGGACTGGTTGGATCTCCTTGCAGTCCAAGGGACTCTCAGGAGTCTTCTAAATAAAAATTTCTTTATTACTATTCAGTAATTCTAGAGTACAGTCAAATGGTATAAAAATTATCTTACCAGAATATAGAAGACTAGATAATTAACAGAAAAAAATCACATTTCCAGCTCTGTTTGCTTATTTTTTATTTTTTTAACTTTTTGAAAGTTCATCTGCTCATTTCTTACACTATTTCTAAGGAAAAGAGTGTGGGATTTAGTACACAGTGCAAGTATTTGCAAATAAAAATAGAGAAAGAAATTTTATCTATTGTTTGGAGTTATTGTGATTTTTCAGGTAGGGTAGTGGATATAACAGTGTTTTGTAAACATTAAGCATTACAGTGTTAACATTTATTACTTCTTTAAATCATCACTTATTTAATATATATTACATTCCAAGCACAGTGTTCAATGCTGCTTCTAAAAACATGAGTAAGACACAGTTTTGCCATGAAGACACATTATCTTGAAGCATCATCATCATGACCATCATGATCATTGTGATTTATGACATGCCACTATGAATTAGGTTTGGTCCTGGCCCAAGTGGGCTTCCTTGGTGGCTCAACAGTCAAGAATCTACCTGCAATGTAGGATATGCAGGTTTGATCCCTGGGTCAGGAAGATCCCTTGAAGAAGGAAATAGCAGCCTGCTCCAGTATTCTTGCCTGGAAAATCCCATGGACAGAGAAGTCTAGCAGGCTGCATTCCATGGGGTCACAAGAGTGGGACATGACTTAGCAACTAAACCACCATCACCCACCTGGCCCAAGGACAAAGCGCTGAAGAAGCCAAATTCTCTGTACACTTTCAATTTAGAAAAGCATAAATAGGACTTCCCTGGTGATCCAGTGGTTAAGAATTTGCCAGCCAACGCATGGGACACTGGTTCCATCCCTGGTCTGGGAGATCCCACATGCTGTAGAGCAACCAAGACTCTGAAACACAACTATGGAGCCCAAGCGCTAGAGCTCATGTGTCACAACTGCTGAAGCCTGTGCTTTCTAGAATCTGCTCCGCAACAAGAGGAACCTGTGCACCACAACTAGAGAGTAGCCTGTGTTCAGCAGAGAAGACCCAGTGCAACTAAAAATAAACAGATAAATAACTAGAAAGACAGTGAATAAGGAAATAGATGAATATATACTTTCAGATAGTGATAAGAATTATGAAAAAAAGTAAAGCAGGAGAAGCAAAGTAATAGGTTATATTTTTGATAGGATGGCCAGAGAAAACCTCTAAAAATATACATGAGTTGGAACATGAATCATAAAATAGCCTCTGAGGCAGGAGAAAACCAAGAAAGTATGATGAAGTGGAAGTTAAGTTAAAAAAAAAGAGAGAGAGATCAAGTCTTGGAAGGTACTAACAGACTGATTATTATTAGAAGTGGGAATTGACCTCTAAATGGGTAAAATGGAGATCACTGGTAGCTTTGTAAGAGTGGTTGTTTGAAATTTTGATAGAAAAACTCTGACTGGAGTAAATTAAAGAAAGATTTGTAGGTAAAGAGTTGGAGACACCAAATATTGACGAAATTCTAGAAATTTTGCTTAAAAAAAGCCAAGCAGAGAAACCTACTGAGAGACAGAGAATCAATCTAGAGTTTTTGAAGTTTCTAGGTTAATGGTTCTTAAATTTTCTAATTTTAGAATGCCTTTAACTATAATGGTATATAATGTATTATGATTACTGATATTTACTGTGTTAAAAATTAAAATTTTAAGATATTTAACATATGTGTTAATTTACTCAAATAATAACCTATCTCATGTTAACATATTATATTTTGCAAATCTGTTTATTTAATGTTTGGCTTAATAGAAAAAAGATGTATTCTTATATCTGTCACTGCATTCAATCTATTGTGATATGCTGTTTCGGCTAAGTATATGAAGAAAATCAGGCATCATACACATATGCATTTTAATATGCATTTTTCTGATTATTGTGAGCATATCACATAGCCTATCCTTAGAGGCTGAGAGCAAAAAAATGCAAATAATGTCTTTGTATCTTTATAAAAATAATTTTGACCTCAGGGATATCCTGAAAGTGTTTTGGGACTCTCAGCAGTTGCTGGACTCTGTTTAGAAAACCACTGAATATATTTGACATCCAAAAATATCTGAGTCATATTTTATATGAAATATTGTTAGGATAACAAAAAGTGAAGCAACAACAATGGTGAGTGCTTGTGAAAAGCTGGAATTTCTTTTCTTCTAAAAGAACATTAACTACATCATTATGATGTAGAGTCTTGTAGGACATACCAGCTGTGGAATTGCTGTATGGCAGTTTCCTCAACTGCTAACCACAGGTGCTAAAAGGTGGCAGCTTTTCTTCTTCTTTCTTTTTAGTCATATTAGGTTATAATCGACACATAGAGGTTATATATATGTAAGGTACACAACTTGATGTTTTGATATAACCACACATCACAGAATGATCATCAAAATCAAACTAGTTAACATATACATCATCTCATATAGTTACCTTTTTTGTATATATGGTAAAAAATTTTTAAGATCCATTCTGTTACCAAATTTCAAGTATATAATACAGTATTGTTAACTATAGTCATTACAGGTAGTGTCTTCTTACAAGAATATTTCCAATGACTAGTGGTAGCTTATGATTAGTAATGGATTTTAGAAATTGTTATTTGTTCCTTTCTTTCAGCTATGAATTATTTTGGGGTGATCGATGGATATGTGCTAAAATGCATGAATTTTAATGTGTTTCTTTATTTTTCATGTCATAAAGTTAGAGATGGAAGAGACCTCATGAGTTGTGCAGTTCATCACCCTGGCATAATATCATGGTTCTTTCCAGGAAGGCTTTGTCTGGCTCAGTTTTAAATGAGAAAGGCAATTATACTCCCATTAGTTCCCTTGGGAGACTATTCCATTCACTGATAGATCTCCATTTTGAAATGTTGCCCAACATCAAGCCCATGTTGGTTGAATACTATTAATCCTTGACTGGATAAGGCCCTTGTGGTGATCTTTATGCGAGAACTTCACCTACATTACTCTTGTAGTAAATGTTCTTCTAGCACACAAACAATCCATGGTCTCTGAAATGTGCTACCCAACTGGTTACTGAGTGTATTCTGTACACTATCTTGAACATTCTCTCTTGTTGAATCATTTGATAGAAAATTTATTGTAAAATTGTTGTAAAATTTCTGCAAGTATGTTCATTAAAAGGATGTTGGGGATTCTCAAATACAGAAAATAGGTGAAAAGATTATTTTACTTGATAGGAAAATTTTTACACACCAAAAGGAAAATAACTGTTACTGATGTATTCAACATGTTAATCAAATAATGGCTGAATGAATTTTCAGTCACCCTAGAAAAGCAACTGTTACCTAAGTAACGAAACACCTCAGGCATTTGTAGTAATGATGATGAAATAATTTCATAAACTTTTAAAAGATGGAATATATATTTCTATATCAGAAAATCAAGGTGTAAATCTCCAGGGACATGCTTTTAAAAAGGAAAACATTTTTATGCCTTGAGGATATTCCTTCAGCTTACTTAAACATTGTTTTCTGAACACAAAATGTTTGAATTCCCAGTTTCTTTATGCTTAGCTATTTAGGTGATGGTTTGGGAGACACTATACTGCCTCCTTTCACTTATATTCAAAAGTTTATTTCCATTTACTGTTATAAACCTCGATTATTTTGTCTCCATTTTGAAAGGAATTTCAACAAATCTTGTGAATTAGTCCAGTAAACATTCTCATGAAAAAAGATCTCTAGGTTATATCTTAAGAAGCGCATCTATTTCCTTTAATGACATAACTTTATAATTTGTTCAAACTAAAAAGAGGAAAAGCAACAAACAAGAAATAGAATTATGCTTCTCTTATCTAGTACTTAGCACTTGGACAGTTGTTTTTAAAATTAATGCAGAAAACTTCTTCCCCCTTTTTCCCCTTGCATGAATTCTGTTGGGATTTGTTGTTTTTGTTCTTATTTTGTCTTTAAAGGAGACTGTTTGGATGAGTCAGTCAAGCAATAATGTAAAACGGATTGGAGGTTCCTTCCCCTCTCTCCCAGGCCACAAGATGCGAGGCAAGTGTTCCATATGATGTTTTGGAAAGAATTCCAGCTCTTAAGATCTCTGTTAAAAACACACAACTAAAAATAAAAACAAACAAACAAAAACACCCAAAGGCTCTTCAGTGGCTGTTAAAGAGGATTCTTCTGTATTCAATCTGGAAAGGCAAATAACCCATTACTCCTTTAGAAATAGTGCTTTATCATCTTTAGGATTTGTTTTTACAAAATTTATTGCAAAGTCAATGCCAGTATCCAGTAACTGCATTATACATCCACAATTATGTTCTTTAACAGGAAATTAATAAACAGGAATAGAAGGTGAGATTACTAAATTCTTAGAGGAATATTCAGGTGCTCTGCTATTTCAGATCATTTTTAATTCTTGGGCATATTCTTAACTCCATGAATTCACTTTGAAAATAGAAATCATAAAACAAATGTAGCTGTTACCTTAAACTAGTGCATGTTTATGTGTTGTTGATGTTTCCAACAACCTCAGATACGTGGATGATGCCACTCTAATGGCAGAAAGCAGAGAGGAACTAAAGAACCTTTGGATTAGGGTGAAGGAGGAGCATGAAAGAACCAACTTAAGAATACATATTAAAAAAAAAAAAACTAAGATCATAGCATCCGCCCCATTACTGCATGGCTAATAGAAGGGGGAAAAAATTAAAGTAGTGACAGATTTTGTCTTCTTGGGCTCCAAAATCACTGTGGATGGTGACTGCAGCCATGGAATCAGAAGATGATTGTTTCATGGCAGGAAAGTGATGACAAACCTAGACAGTGTGTTGAAAAGCATAGACATTACTCTGCCCACAAAGGTCTGTATAGTCAAGGCTATGGTCTTCCCAGTGGTCACATACGGTTGTGAGAGCTGGACCATAAAGAAGGCAGGATGCCAAAGAACTGATGCCTTTGAACTGTGTTGCTGAAGGCTCCTGAAAGTCCCTAGAACAGCAAGCAGATCAAACCAGTCAATCTTAAGAGAAATGAACCCTGAATATTCACTGGAAGGACTGATGCTGAAGCTGAAGCTACAGTATTTTGGTCATCTGATGGGAACAGCTGAAAAGTCCCTATTGGAAAAGTCCCTGATGTTGGGAAAGATTGAGAGCAGAAGAGGGCATCAGAAGATGAGATGGGTGGATGGTGTCACCGGTGCAGTGAATATAAATTTGGGCAAACTCTGGGAGATGATGAGGGACATGGAGGCCTGGTGTGCTGCAGTTTATGGGCTTGCAAAGAGGTGGACACAACTGGGTGACTGAACAGCAACAAATGTATGTGTGTGTATATACATTAACTGTTGTTAGTTTCAAAACCTGAAAGACAAAGTAATTTTGCTTTTGCAAATACAAAGTGAATGTTCTCTATTGATTGCTCAGCATAAAAAAAGAAACTACTAATCATTTCAGATGAATGGTTCATATTTGACCTTAAGCCTCTTAGGTCTGGGCTACAAAAATTAAGCATACTACTAACCTGAAATTTTTCACCAATTTATGCAACATTGTGGGAGGTCATTATGCCAGTTTTGATGCTTTAGAAAGCAGTCATTCTCCGATGGACTCTGGGAATACCAAAAGAAACACAAAAGCTCTTCAGTGGAGATGAACAGGGCCTCATGCCATTTATTTAACATCATTTCTTGATTCATTCAATCATCAATTATTTACTTTTTGTATACAAAGCTCTATGATAGATATTAGAAGAGGGAGCATAAATATGGATTATGATTTTCTCTTTTTGCCCAGTTACACATGAAACTCATGTAGCTTTCACCTCCTCTCCTTCTTGACTATGCCAAAGTCTGCTAAGAAATGAATGAGACTCAAGAAGGTGATGGTGGTTCAAAAGCCACTAGTACATTGTGAAAGTATATTTTTCAATACAGTGATGAGGGGGCAGACTGAAGGAGCTTAAAAAGAGAATGAGTTAAAACAAATCTAAGGTTGAGGTATGGTGAAAGAAGAGACCTTTTTTGAAAGTTTTTTCCATAAAAGTAAGAAGAGCATTTGGCAACAGAATATGACAAGGTCAAGAAAAATGTTTTTTCTTCTCACTGAATGAAGAAGCTTTGATATGTGTTCAATGAAAGAGGAGGAAATAAAAATAGTGGAGACAAATATCGGGAAGGTGCTGCTGCTGTGGATGATGAGAGTGATATATTTGCTGTGAGACTGAGTAAACTTAATTTTTGGAGCAAATGGGCCGAAATGGATCCAAATGTTACCCACTTCCAGAAGATGCTCTTGTATGTACGATCAGTAGATAGACATTCCATGAAGGTAGAGATCTGCAAAGTCCTTACTACCACCAGGAGGCCAATTATTTGTCTCTTGCTTTGTATAAACATCTCTATAAGCTTCAGAATAGGTTACTGGTTATTCTGTACTGTGCCCAGACTATGGGGCTTGTTTTCTACTGTATTAACTAGCAAGTCACCAAAATTAACTATTCCTTAAGGATATTACATGTAAAATGGAGATATTATTAACAATCTTCATAGTTTGCCATGAAAATGATTAAAAGGGTTAGTTTACATAAAACATTTAGAAAAGTTATAGCACATACTATGTGTATTACTGAAACTTTATACCCTCTAACTATGTTATTGGTGCCTTTCCATCAGTCATACCACCCTGTAGGTATTCAAATGATCTGCCAACACCTTGTGGCCTTTATACTCCTGAGAATGTGGCTTTCAGAAAAATTCTGGTACAGTCCACTCTACCATTCTAAAGTAATAGCTTGTTAAATGGAGTTCCTAATATACTCAATCTGATTTCAGTGTTGACCATCTGGTGAGATCCATGTGTAGAGTCTTCTCTTGTGTTGTTGGAAGAGGTTGTTTGCTATGACCAGTGCATTCTCTGGGCAAAACTCTATTAGCCTTTGCCCTGCTTCATTTTGCACTCTTAAGCCAAATTTCCCTGTTATTCCAGGTGTCTCTTGACTTCCTACTTTTGCATTCCAGTCCCCTATAATGAAAAATACATCTTTTTTGGGTGTTAGTTCTAGAAGGCCTTGTAGGTCTTCACAGAACTGTTCAACTTCAGCTTCTTCAGCATTACTGGTTGGGTCATAGACTTGGATTACTGTGATATTGAACGGTTTTTCTTGGAAATGAACAGAGATCATTCTGTCATTTTTGAGATTGCATCCAAGTACTGCATTTTGGACTCTTTTGTTGACTATGATGGCTACTCCATTTCTTCTAAGGGATTCTTGCCCACAGGAGTAGATATAATGGTCATCTGAGTTAAATTCACCCATTCCAGTCCATCTTAGTTCACTGATTTCTAAAATGTTGATGCTCACTCTTACCATCTCCTATTTGATCACTTCCAATTTGCCTTGATTCATGGATGTATTGCTCCTATGCAATATTCTTCTTTACAGCATTGGACTTTACTTCCATCAATAGTCACATCAACAACTGGGTGTTGTTTTTGCTTTGGCTCCATCTCTTCATCCTTTCTGGAATTATTTCTCCACTGATCTCCAGTAGCATATTGGGCACCTACCAACCTGTGAGTTCATCTTTCAGTGTCCTATCTTTTTGCCTTTTCACACTGTTTATGGAGTTCTGAAAGCAAGAATACTGAAGTGGTTTGCCATTCCCTTCTCCTGTGGACCACATTTTGTCAGAATTCTTCACCATGACCCGTCTGTCTTGTGTGGCCCTATATGGCATGGCTCGTAGTTTCATTGATTTAGATAAAGCTCTGGTGCATGTGATCATATTGGTTAGTTTTCTGTGATTGTAGTTTTCAGCCTATCTGCTCTCTGATGGAGAAGGATAAGAGGCTTATGGAAGCTTCCTGATGGGAGAGACACATGGATATCACCAGATAGTCATTACTGAAATCAGACTGATTATTTTCTTTGCAGCCCAAAATGGAGAAACTCTATAGAGTCAGCAAAAACAAGAACGGGATCTAACTGTGGCTCAGATCATTAACTCTTTCTTGCCAAATTAAGACTGAAATAGAAGAAAGTAGCAAAAACCACTAGACCATTCAGGTAAGACCTAAGTCAAATCCCTTACAATTATACAGTGGAAGTGACAAATAGATTTAAGGGATTAGATCTGATAGACAGAGTGCCTGAAGAACTATGGACAGAAGTTTGTGACATTGTACAGGAGGCAGTGATCAAGACCATCCCCAAGAAAAAGAAATGCAAGAAGGCAAAATGGTTGCTGGATGAGGCCTAACAAATAGCTGAGAAAAGAAGAGAAGCTAGAGGCAAAGGAGAAAAAGAAAGATATACCCATTTCAATGCAGAGCTCCAAAGAATAGTAAGAAGAGAAAGGAAAGCCTTCCTCAGTGATCAATGCAAAGAAATTGAGGAAAACAATAGAATGGGAAAGACTAGAGATGTCTTCAGGAAAATTACTGATGCTAATGGAACATTTCATGCAAAGGTGGGCACAATAAAGGACAGAAATGGTATGGACCTAACAGAAGCAGAAGATATTAAGAAGAGGTGGCAAGAATACACAGAAGAACTATACAAAAAAGATCTTCATGACCCAGATAACCATGATGGTGTGATCACTCACCTAGAGCCAGACATCCTGGAGTCTAAAGTCAAGTCAAGTGGGCCTTAGGAAGCATCACTACAAACAAAGCTGGTGGAGGTGATGGAATTCCAGTTGAACTATTTCAAATCTTAAAAGATGATGCCGTGAAAGTGCTGCACTCAATATGCCAGCAAATTTGGAAAACTCAGCAGTGGCCACAGGACTGGAAAAGGTCAGTTTGCATTCCAGGCCCAAAGAAAGGCAATGCCAAACAATGCTCAAGCTACTGCACAATTGCTCTCATCTCACACGTTAGCAAAGTAATGCTAAAAAAATTTCCAAGCCAGGCTTCAACAGTACATGAACCATGAACTTCCAGTGTTTCAAGCTGGATTTAGAAAAGGCAGAGAAACCAGAGATCAAATTGCCAACAACCACTGGATCATTGAAAAAGCAAGAGAGTTCCAGAAGAACATCTATTTCTGCTTTATTAACTATGCCAAAGATTTTGACTGTGTGGATAAAACAAACTGTGGAAAATTCTTCAAGACATGGGAATACCAGACCCCTGGACCTGCCTCCTGAGAAATCTGTATGCAGGTCAAGAAGCAACAGTTAGAACTGGACATGGAACAACTGACTGTTTCCAAATAGGGAAAGGAGTATGTCAAGGCTGTATATTGTCACCCTGCTTATTTAACTTATATGCAGAGTACATCATGAGAAATGCTGGACTGGATGAAGCACAAGCTGGAATCAAGATTGTCTGGAGAAATATTAATAACCTCAGATGTGCAGATGAGACCACACTTATGGCAGGAAGTGAAGAGGAACTAAAAAGCCTCTTGATGAAAGTGGAAGAGGAGAGTGAAAAAGTTAACTTAAAGCTCAACATTCAGAAAACTAAGATCATGGCATCTGGTCCCATCACTTCATGGCAAATAGATGGGGAAACAAGGGAAACAGTGACAAACTTTATTTTGGGGGGCTCCAAAATCACTGCAGATGGTGACTACAGCCATGAAATTAAAATACACTAGATCCTTGGAAGAAAAGCTATGACCAAGCTAGACAGCACATTTAAAAGCAGAGACATTACTTTGCTGATAAAGTCCATCTAGTCAAAGCTATGGTTTTTTCCAGGAGTCATGTATGGATGTGAAATGTGGACCATAAAGAAACCTGATAACCAAAGAATTGATGGTTTTGAATTGTGGTACTGAGAAGATTCTTGAGAGTCCCTTGGACTGCAACAATATCAAACCAGTCAATCCTAAAGGAAATGAGTCCTGAATATTCATTGGAAGGACTGATATTGAAGCTGAAGCTTCAATACTTTGGGTACCTGATGTGAAGAACTGACTCATCTGAAAAGACCCTGATCCTGGGAAAGATTGAAGGCGGGAGTCAAAGGGGACAATGGAGGATGAGATGGTTGGATGGCATCACTGACTCAAAGGACATGTGTTTGAGTAAACTCTGGGAGTTGGTGATGGACAGGGAGGTCTGGCATGCTGCAATTCATTGTGTCACAAAGAGTCGGACATGACTGAGTGACTGAACTGAACTGAATACTCTCAAATAATTCCTTACTTCAATTGGCACATGAATTCCCTCTTCACCAAAAGGTTCTAATCTCCCTAAGATGGGTAATAAAACTTTTATAGTAGATTCTTTCTCATTACTAAAATTGTTCCTATGATTATAGAAAATGCTTTAAAATTTCCTATCCTTTTTTTTTTTTTTTATTATTATTTTTTTCCAGTGGGTTTTGTCATACATTGATATGAATCAGCCATGGATTTACATGTATTCCCAATCCCGATCCCCCCTCCCACCTCCCTCTCCACCCGATTCCTCTGGGTCTTCCCAGTGCACCAGGCCGGAGCACTTGTCTCGTGCATCCCACCTGGGCTGGTGATCTGTTTCACCATAGATAGTATACATGCTGTTCTTTTGAAATATCCCACCCTCACATTCTCCCACAAAGTTCAAAAGTCTGTTCTGTATTTCTGTGTCTCTTTTTCTGTTCTGCATATAGGGTTATCGTTATCACCTTTCTAAATTCCATATACATGTGTCAGTATGCTGTAATGTTCTTTATCTTTCTGGCTTACTTCACTCTGTATAAGGGGCTCCAGCTTCATCCATCTCATTAGGACTGGTTCAAATGAATTCTTTTTAACGGCTGAGTAATATTCCATGGTGTATATGTACCACAGCTTCCTTATCCATTCATCTGCTGATGGGCATCTAGGTTGCTTCCATGTCCTGGCTATTATAAACAGTGCTGCGATGAACATTGGGGTGCACGTGTCTCTTTCAGATCTGGTTTCCTCAGTGTGTATGCCCAGAAGTGGGATTGCTGGGTCATATGGCAGTTCTATTTCCAGTTTTTTAAGAAATCTCCACACTGTTTTCCATAGCGGCTGTACTAGTTTGCATTCCCACCAACAGTGTAAGAGGGTTCCCTTTTCTCCACACCCTCTCCAGCATTTATTGCTTGTAGACTTTTGGATAGCAGCCATCCTGACTGGCGTGTAATGGTACCTCATTATGGTTTTGATTTGCATTTCTCTAATAATGAGTGATGTTGAGCATCTTTTCATGCGTTTGTTAGCCATCTGTATGTCTTCTTTGGAGAAATGTCTGTTTAGTTCTTTGGCCCATTTTTTGATTGGGTCATTTATTTTTCTGGAATTGAGCTGCAGGAGTTGCTTGTATATTTTTGAGATTAATCCTTTGTCTGTTTCTTCATTTGCTATTATTTTCTCCCAATCTGAGGGCTGTCTTTTCACCTTACTTATAGTTTCCTCTTCTTTTGATATCACATTCCACTCTAGATATTACCCATTTTTCTCTTTTCTTCACAGAAATTACCTAAAAGAATCATATATATATATACTCATTGTCTTGAATTCATTTCTCTTTGTCCTTTCTTGAATTTGATCCACCACACTTTCACCCCTACTGTTCACTGGAACTGCTAGGTATTCAAGAATACCTAGGACCTCCCTGTGGCTTAACCAGTAATGAATCTCACCTCCCTTAACTTGATGTATTGGCAGCATGAGCATTAGCAGCAGCATGCTTATTCCCTTCTCCTGCATCAACTTTCTCTCTCAGCATCATAAGCTTCTTGTTTTCCTCCTCCATTTTTCAGTCTCCATTCCTTCTCATCATCCCAATATTTAAAGGCTGCAATCCCAGCGTACCAGCGTACAGTTGCCAGAATTCTCTTCTCTAGTTGTACTCATTTCATTGTAAACTTATCTTGTTCTCATGGCTATAAGTACTGCTTATATCCTCATGATTCTCACATTTATATTCTGAACCTAGACTTTTCCTTGAACTTATCTTTCCTCCTGCCAACTAAACTTTTCCCATTTGATTGTCTAATTACAATCTCAACTAAATATGCCCTAAGCCAAACTCCTGATCTTTCTTGCAAAAGTGGTTCTCTCACTGTTTTTTCCATGAAGTGCAACTCCCAATTCTGGGTTCTTAGGCTCATCACTTCACATTCATACTTGAATCTCATTTTTTTTTTCTCAAAGCCTTATTTAATCCATCAAAAGGACCTTCAAAATACAGACTCAGACCATTTCTCATCACTTTCACCACTATCATCCTGGTCCGGCCATTCCCCGGCCCCCCCCTCCCCCGCCCCCCCAGATTACTTCAATGCATCTTGACTGCTCTATGCCTGCATTCTGAGCTGTTTTCTATCTGAGTAATGCTGAAGTAGCATTATTATTCTACTCCTTGGTATCTCACCTTACTCTAAGTATAAATCAAATATCAAAATAAATCAAAATATTGCATGGCACTGAACAAAAGGCAAAACAGAAGATCCAATGACGTAACTCTTTCTCTTCTCCTGTTTTTTTTTTTTTTTTTAACCATGTAACTTCACTTAAACTTAAGAGAGATACTCTATGGCTGTCACAAACTCCTCTGCTACAACATCTCATTCTTTGGCAATGATGGTGAGGCCAGATGAGAAGAAAAAGGTAAATAAGAGATAAGAGAGACAACAACAAGTCTAGGCAATAGAATAACATAAGTAATAGTTAATAACAAAACATTCTTGGGCTTATGCTTTCAAGATGTAGCCTAAAACAAGATAATTCTTGCCCAAAGGCCACTGAGGCATGTTTCTTTCATGTTCCTTTACACAGTTTTGGCAGTTAACACACTGTTCATTAAAAACAGTATCTGTTAGAAAGCAATTACTGTTTTTAGGGATACTTACATTGTATTATGCTTACCCCAACAAATTTGATTTGCAAGTATTTTTTTTCACCCAGAAATTTTTGAGCCCTTTTCTCTGGTGATGGAAGAAAGGCAGGAGGCAGATGGCTGAGAACACACAATCTGAAGTAAGGCTGCTGAGGTCAAACAAATTCGAAACAGAAACAGACTATTTGTTAACATTCCATAAGATTGCTGGGAAATGATTGTGATTGTTTTCTGTAAACACAGAAGACCCTCTTTTCCATTTATCTTCTTAAAATAATTTTGTACAAATCGTTTTCTTCTTCAGTCTGGCATCCTCTAAGCTTACACTGGGAGTAATTCAACAGAAATTGTAAAAAACTGTTGCTGGGCTACTGTGTCTGAAAATTTGTATAATGCTATTGATGGTAACAACTTTTGTCCAAGGATCTCAAACGGCAAAAGAGGCAACAAAACTCATCCTTACTGGACACACAGTCTGCCAAACATGAGCCTAGAAGATCTGAAAATATTAACTCTTTCTGTCCAGGCTCTGTGGATGTTCACACCTGGTAACAGTCCAGAAGTTTCTCCCATTATCTCTCTCCCCTTCTTAGCCATGACTTCAGAACTTTTCTACTCTGCTCAGACTTCTGGCCCTGTCATTTTTCCCTACTGTGGGAAATTACTCTGCTGTCGACTGTACTCAGAAAACAGAACTTATAAAAAGGAACTTTCTCAGTTTTCTTCCACCAAACTAACTTGAACACATTCAATTCTTCTTCTCCTATTTTCATTCTTTTCTAATATTAATACTCTCCAATTGCTACTTGATTAGAAGGCATCAGCATTAAAACATGCTCAAGGGATCTTTCTCCTTATAGATCTTCCTCCAGCAAGCAGACAGAGACTCAAACCTTCTCTTCTCTCATCTGTATCTCTTTACTTCAATCCAGAGCCAAACTTTCTACCCATAGTCTCTATGTCTTCACCTACTTCCTTGTGGCCACAACTCTACTTTCCCCAAGGTCCCCCTCATTTGACCTTCTAATCGCTATTTTGACCTTCTATTGAACTTGTCCTTGTCCCTAGGTTCCTTGATTTCTTCATGTCATTTGGCCCCTCTCTTCTTAAAGAACTCTTTTGCCCTGACTTTTGTAACTATATATTCTCCTGATTTTCCTGTGGATTGCTTTTCTTATTCTCCCTGGTGTAACTCTTTTTCTCTGTCCTGTTTGATGCTGTATTGGTATTTCTTGGGGTTCTTGCCTAGAGCTTCTCTTTTCACTATATGTATTCCCTGGAAGTCTCACTTCAGCAAATAAATTTATAATATTGTTTTCTTTTTCTTTTCCCTTTTGTTGCCATAAAAATTTATGTCCAGGGAGCCTGACTCTCCTGTACACTTTGTGAATGTTTCTGGAAGCCTTCTTTATAGTAGGTGGAATTAATATCCCTTTCTGATTATGAGAACAATAGCATCTTCTTGGATGAATTTTGGTTTGGAGGACTCTTGTAGGTTTGTCCAAATCACTTCTCTTTCGGTCTTACTTCAGTTTCACCTCTCTTCTTTCTTTGGGACAGGTTTAGCATGAATGATTTAGCACTTCACCAGCTTACTGCACTCATTGTGTAGATTATAGCAACAGATATGTTTCCAGCCATACAACATGGCAGACAACTTGTCTTGATGGATTTTCAGAAGCATGAACTGAGGTTCTCTTTAAGGATATCATACTCAGAGTTTTGATATAATGTATCAATACATGAGAACTGTGTGGTCAGAGAAGATGGGATGAGGTATGTGGATGGGGGTCAATAGTTTGAAATGAGTTGTAACTTAACATTTAGGCACAAATTCATAAACTGGGCCTGAAAGGTGAACTTGTTGACCTTACATATTGATAATTGTTTTGTAACACTAATACTAAACTAGCCACATCAATTAGTGGCCCACAATGTATTCACCTAGCATAAAGAACTTCCATTGGCTTTATTCAGTAAAGAACTCACTCATGAGAATGAGTTTCCTTTTTTCAAGACCTTGTCACAAGGGGCCCCTTGATAGGGATTAAAAAGCTATTGAAATAGAAATAAATGACCTTTTGAGCACATCATAAACACATAGATCAGGTCTTCCAAATACAAGCTTACATTTTTCACACATTACCATATGTTCTTCACACATTGTACACCTCTTATTCAGAATCTTGGCCACCACTCAATTCCTCTCACCTGCCTTAAACTCAGCAAATATATGTTTTATATTTTTATGTATAGTGCATGTATTTAGGCAAGCCAATATCCCCCTTTCAAAGAGATTTATTCACTTGGGGGAGGTCTAACTTCCATTCACTGAGTGTGCATAACTCAAATGAAAGCTAAGGTGGGTTATGTTTTTATGTCTTGGGAAGAATAAACTTCTTAAATGCTTTACAAGGCTTTTACTTTGGCACCAGGACAGGACCACCTTGTGCACTCCAAGCCTGTAAAATATGAAGTCGTTGATTCATTTTGCTTTCTGAAGGCTTTTTTTTTTTTTTTAACAGCAAATAAGGATAATCTCAGCATTGTGAAGTACTACATTCTATAGTATAGTCAGGGTAACGAGCATGTTTGAAATGGAGGCCACTAGTAACAAGAAGAACTTTAAATTGAGGGAAAAAATGTTTAGTTTGGAGCCAAAAGCTGTTGTCTTGTTAAGAGCCAACACTATCTATTGTTTCAAAAAATGTTCAAAATGGTAATATGTGAGAGAAGGAGCTGAGTTTTATAAAAAATGAAGCTGAAAGTGCCTCTCTCAAGTTGCAAGTGAACCTGAGATGAAAAGGCCCACGGGGTGGAGTAAAAGGTAAGTTTTCCACATGGCTGTACATATTTTTAACAAATAAACTAAGATAATTTATTCTTCTTGTGTTCCAATAGCCACCTATCTGCCACCTTGCAGTTCAATTTACAGAGACTCTGTGACATGTTATTTTTATCTTCGTAACGCAAACACATAGTAGCACAAGGCAGCAATAGAAATGCAAAATCACAGCTTTTCTAATCCAGATACTTAAAGTTTAAAAGTGTCTGGGGCTGACTTTTCTTAGAGTCACACTATACTTTATGGCCAGCAGCAGGGGGTACTCCTGCAGGAGAGCCAGGAGAGGCTGTAGGTCTTCTGACTTCTTAGATGTCCCTTCCATCTGAGCCAAATAATTTCTCCTGAAGCCACCTTTTCCACCAGTTTCACGTTTGTCTGCACAAGGAGATTGGAGTAAGTCCTGAATTAGATGGTAAATTGGTAAATTTACTCCCTCTTGTTTTATTTCTGAACCTAGGCTAAACAGGCTCAAGTTGTTCATTGTTTTGAAATTGATACATGCAGATTTATAAGACATCTGTGTAACCTATACATTTGAGTCAAACAGATCAATAGAGTAGAGGGGTAGAAAGTAAAACCAAATAAATTATCAGCCAACCTATTATTTTCAACAACCAGAGGAGTCAGATCCCAGCATCTGGTAATCCTATGTAAACAGGTCCACGGAGTCTTCAACTTTGACCTGGAATCTACCACTCTAAGGAGAAGGGACTCATGTAACATTCTCACACATCAGCCAAGCACAGCTTACTTCACTCAGAGACAACCCTACTGTGGGCTGTGTCATTCACATCCATCTTGCAGAGATATACAAATAACAATTTTCACTGCATAATTATGACCATAGCCCCAATCAAATAAACCTTACACATGACATTGTCAATGGCTGTGAAGCCTGCTTCTTATAGACTGTGGGAGTCACCCAGGGAAAATGAGGAGAAATTAGTTTATTTTACATATTACCAAGACTTGAATGTACTCTTTTTTATGACATAAGTGTTTGTGTGCCATGATTCTTGGCTACATGAACATTAAATTCCTTTATAATTATGCTTTTTTATGTATTCATGCTGGGGCATAGCTCAAAATATTTGGATTCACACATGGTGTACAAAGGGGGGCTTTTCACATAAAGAAATGCTCTAATTATATACAATGCCTGTCTCAGATAGGTGGCATGAAAGGCTATGAAAAGAAGCTATTGCTTGCTTTCTCAGGATTTACTGTACCCATTGGTCTATTTCATCATGAAACGTCTCTGTGCCCAGAACATTAGGAGAAAGAAAAAAAAGTATGTATTTCAGTGTGTTTCCCAGCTAGGGAGAGGGCATCCTCTACCAAATAAATCTTAGATCAAAACCATCATGAATCCTCTTGTAGATGGCAAACTCATAGAACTATGTTTTTCAGCTAAGCAGAAAGATGTCTATTTCTCTAAAACAACCCTTGGTCCAAGTGGCTGGGCCTATGAGGATGGATTCAGACCTGCCAAGTTTCCACTGTGCACTTGGCTTTGTCATTTTGTCGTTCTCCGGTTGACTTTCACTCAGCAACGAACTTTAGATTCAGATTTGCCGCTGCAAGGATTTGGCGACACTATTTTGCTACCCTCAAGTATTTCCTTGGCCACACTGAAATAACTCTTGCTGAAGGAACTGTCTTGCCCATTCTTATCTTCAGTTTTTGGTCTGATTTTTTAAACATGCGACAAATATTTACTTCGTTATTATATGCTAGGTAATAAATGCTGAGAGTATAATGACAGACAAGATATAGTCCCTAATGGAAATGATTATCTGGCAGAGGTTACAGGTAACTACAAAGACAGTTATAATACAGTATCATAAGTGTCGTGAGAAGACACAGTTTGGATTTTGTACGAGCAAAGAGAATAGACACATAGTCAGGAATGGGGCCATTAGTCAGGAATGTATGCAAGGCAGTATTCCTGGAGAAAGAGGCATAACCTTTGTGTCGAAATAACAGGATAGAGTCTAGACACAGTCTGGGGCTGTTACTCAGGACTTTTTATGGCCTCGTGAATTCAACTTCCCACTTGCCATACTAGTTCATTCTCAAACATTCATTCTCAAACTTCACTGCTCCTTCTTCCCGTAGTCCTATGATAAGGTACTTAGTTTATTGAATTATCCACAACTTTACATTGAGAACAATGGCTCATGTAACACAAAGGAGACTGCCATTGTGAGGCTCACAGCAGTGGCCAGTAGGGCATCTGGGCAAAGCACCAATATCTCCTAAACTATAGTCTTCCCTTTCTCATTCATAACATAGTTTATATGTCTTCTCTATCTTCCTCTTCTATTTAAATACTGAATACCAAGTTTTCCTGATTTATTAAAACAATGTTTAGAGAAGTTTTAGATGTACAGCAAAACTGAGAGGAAGATACAGATTTTTTTCACATATCCTCTGCCCTTACACATGCATAGCCTCCCCCATTATTAACATCACTCACCAGGGTGGTATATTTGTTTCAATTGATGAACCTTCATTGACAGATCATAATTGCCTAAACTCTGTAGTTAACATTGGAGTTTAGACTTGACAGTGTAAATTCTTGGACAAATTTACAAGGACATGTATCCATCACTATACTATCACTCAAAGTGTTTTCACCTCCCTAAAAATCCTCTGTACTCTACCTATTCATCTGTTTTCCAACTCTGACCCTGGCAACCTCTGACCTTTTATTGTCTCTAGAACTTTGCCTTATCTAAAATATCATGGAGTTGGACTCATACAGCTCAGATTGCCTTCTTTCCCTTAGCAATATCCACCTAAGTTTCTTCTGTGTCTTTTCATGCTCAGTAGCTCATTTTCTTTTAGTACTGAATAATATCACACTGACTAGATGTACCAGTTCATCCATTTGCCTAATGAAAGACATCTTGATTGCCTCCAAGTTTTGGCAGTTACTCACAGAACTGCTTTAAACATTTGTGTGCAGGTTTTGCTGGTCACTAAATTTTTAAATCCTTTGGGTAAATATCAAGGAGCATAATCATTAGAATTATATGGGGAGACTAAGCTGAGCTTTATTAGAGCCATCAAACTGTCTTCAAAAGTGACCATATCATTTTACATTCCTACCAGCAATGTATGAGAGTTCTGTCGCTTCACATGCTTGTCAGTGTTTGATATTATCAGTATTCTAGATGTAGGAATAGGTATGTAGTAGCATTTCACTATTGTTTTAATTTGCATATCTCTGATGGCATATGATGTATTAATAGATTATCTTTACATAAACTTATTTGTGACCTGTATATCTGTTTTTGTAGTTCATTATTTTTTTTCCCCAAATAACCAGTTTTGGCTTTTGTCAGTTGTCCCTTTGTTATTTTTGTTTTCAATTTTCAGTTCAGTTCAGTTCACTCTCTTAGTCGTGTCTGACTCTTTGCAACCCCAAGGGACTGCAGCATTCCAGGCCTCTCTGTCCATCACCAACTCCCGGAGTTTACCCAAACTCGTGTCCATTGAGTCGGTGATGCCATCCAACCATCTCATCCTCTGTCGTCCCCTTCTCTTCCTGCCTTCAATCTTTCCCAGCATCAGAGTCTTTTCAAATGAGTCAGTTCTTCGCATCAGGGGGCCAAAGTATTGGAGTTTCAGCTTCAACATCAGTCCTTACAACACTCAGGACTGATCTCCTTTAGGATGGACTGGTTGGATCTCCTTGCAGTCCAAGAGACTCTTGAAAGTCTTTTCCAACACCACAGTTCAAAACCATCAATTCTTCTGCACTCAGCTTTCTTTATAATCCATCTCTCACATCTGTACATGACTACTGGAAAAACCATAGCTTGGACCAGATGGACCTTTGTTGGCAAAGTAATGTTTCTGCTTTTTAATATGCTGTCTAGGTTGGTCATAACTTTCCTTCCAAGGAGTAAGTGTCCTTTAATTTCATGGCTGCAGTCACCATCTGCCGTGATTTTGGAGCCCCCCAAAATAAAGTCAGCCACTGTTTCCAGTTTGCCCATCTATCTGCCATGAAGTGATGGGACTGGATGCTATGACCTTAGTTTTTAAGAATGTTGAGTTTTAATCCAACTTTTTCACTCTCCTCTTTCACTTTCATCAATAGGCTCTTTAATTTTTCTTCATTTTCTGCCATAAGGGTGGTGTCATTTGCATATCTGAGGTTATTGATATTTCTCCAGACAATCTTGATTCCAGCTTGTGCTTCCTCCAGCCCAGCGTTTCTCATGATGTACTCTGCATATAAGTTAAATAAGCAGGGTGACAATATAGAGCCTTGACGTACTCCTTTCCCTATTTGGAACCAGTCTGTTGTTCCATGTCCAGTTCTAACTGTTGCCTCCTGACCTGCATACAGTTTTCTCAGGAGACAGGTCAGGTGGTCTGGTAAAATTTCAATTTTAATTTAGTAATTTTGCTCCTCTATTTATTATGTCTTTACTTCTACCTTCTTGGGGTTTATTTTATTCTTTTTTTTCCTCCAAATTCTAAAGTTAGACTGTTAAATCATTAATTCTCAGTAATTTTTTATATGACTTAATGCTATAAATCTCCAATGAATACTGCTTTTACTGTATGTTCTAGGCTATTCACCCATATTTTTCCTGCAGGAGGAAACATAAGTGGAAGGGTGTACTTGTCTAGTTTCTGGTTCCTTGTTGTTTTAGTCACTGATTTTTATTTGACTTTTATTCTGAAGTTTTTGTCTGGCTTTAACTGGTCAAAACCTCCATGTTTGGGTATTTCCTTTGCTTTATATTTCTTATCTCTTTTGAATCACTCCTTCATCCAAGGTGGACTAATAGTCAAGAGCTCAGAGTTCTAGTCTTAGGTCTAGATATGATTGTATTAGTTTTCTAATACTGATGTAACAAGTTTCCACAAACTTGACAGCTTAAAACAACACAAATTTACTATTTTATATTCTGTGAGTCAGAACTTTGGCTTCTTACTGGTCTTAATGGGCTAATAGCAAAGTGTCAATAGGACTGCTTTCCTTTTAGGAGTCTTTTAAGGAGGATGCAATTCTATGCTCCATCACATTGTTGGCAGAATCTAGTTCCTTAAGGTTGTAGGACTGAGATCTCATTTTTGTTGCTCGATCTTACTGAGAATTGGGGCTTCTCTGATGGCTCAGCAATAAAGAATCTGCCTATCAAGGCAGGAAATGCAAGAGATGCATGTTTGCTCTCTAGGTTGGGAAGATCCCTTGGAGTAGGGAGTGCCAATTTCACTCCAATGTGCTTGCCTGGAAAATCCCATGGACAGAAGAGCCTGGTGGGCTACAGCCCATGGGGTCACAAAGAATCAGACATAGTTAAGTGACTACACACACACTGAGAATTACTCTCCACATTTATAGGATACTTACATTTCTTGACCGGTCATCCCCTCTCAACCATCTTTAATACCAAAGTGAGTTTTATTCCTTCATGCTTCTAATTTCTCCTGTTATGTCTTCTGTTTCATCTCTCTTACACTCTATTTTTAAGATTCTTCACTTTTATGATTCAAACGTATAGATTAGGCTCACCTTAAAAATCCAGAATAATCTTGCCATTTCAAAATCTATAACCTTTCTCACATCTGCAGAATCCCTTTTTTCCATATTCACAGGTTTGGGGGCTTAGAGTCTAGATGTCAATGTAGGGGGGATTGTTCTGCCTGTCATAATGATTTTTACCTCTCTCTGCCTTAGTTTTTTCATTTGTATAGTGGAACTAATAGCTCTCACTTATATTGTTGGGAAGATCCACTTACTGACTTGTAAGAATCAATTGATGAGCTATATATAATCTGTATGCTTGAAAGTAATATGCAAATTTGCAATACAAATAATATTGCTAATAATATACTTGGTAGACACTGGGTCTTATTTGACATTGAGTCTCCAGTGACTAGCAAAGGCCCTAACTCTCAATAACTATTTGTTGAGTGACAGCATGAATAATTATTCTTATCATTATCCTTCACTGGGACAGATATCACTTTTGTGGGACTTTAAGGTTTTCTAATGTTTCAGTTCAGTTCAGTTCATTTCAGTCGTTCAGTCATGTCTGACTCTGCGACACCATGAACTGCAGCATGCCAGGCTTCCCTGTCCATCACCAACTCCCGGAGTTTACTCAAACTCATCTCCATTGAGTTGGTGATGCCATCCAACAATCTCATCCTCTGTTGTCCCCTTCTCCTCCTGTCTGCAATCTTTCCCAGCATCAGGGTCTTTTCATATGAGTCAGTTCTTTGCATCAGGTAGGTGGCCAAAGTATTGGAGTTTCAGCTTCAGCATCAGTCCTTCCAATGAATAATCAGGACTGATTTCCTTTAGGATGGACTGGTTGGATCTCCTTGCAGTCCAAGGGATTCTCAAGAGTCTTCTCCAACACCACAGTTCAAAAGAATCAGTTCTTCTGCACTCAGCTTTCTTTATAGTCCAACTCTCACATCCATACATGACTACTGGAAAAACCATAGCTTTGACTAGATGACCTTTGTTTGCAAAGTAATGTCTCTGCTTTTTAACATGCCATCTAGGTTGGTCATTAACTTTTCTTTAAAGGGGTAAGTGCTTAGTTCTAAAGTTTAGTGCCTTCTTTAAGATATAAAGTTATACATGCAAAGCTAGGTACACGGTCTTGGAAACACCTATGAGAATGAGGAGCCCTAAGATTTAATTTTGGTTAGTTTTCTCCCAAATCTGCCTCTTATCTTTACTGTTGTTCCTTTTGTCCTTTCTTATCCTACTGGTTTGCTCTTATACTTTATTCTGGCTTTTTGTTTTATTTGGGGGGGGGGGGTGGTTTATCTTGTCTTCATTCCATTGATTTTCATATTGTTTCTGGCTCAGTGTGACAGTAGTTATGTAAGAAATGAATATATGATTAATGTTTTTAGCGTATATTTGTTGAGTGCCCTCAATATGACAGGTGTCGGGCTCAGAGCTATGGGCACTATGATGACACCTTATGTCACATTTCATAAATTTCCAGGTTTCAACTGAGTGTAAGATAAATACTGAAGGCAGAGGATCCCAGGCAGGTGATTTACCTAAAGTAGTCTGAGGAAAACTAGCTTGAACAAAATTAGATCTATAAGAAGATATGACTCAAGTCCAAATTGGCAGAAGTATAAGCAAAAATGGGAAAGAAGAATATATTTAAAAGTGTAGAGCAATGGAAGCAAGACAGACCTGTGACATGTGAGGAGAGGGTATAGGAGCCCAAATCAGAAATCAGGTACTGAAGGGTTAGGACATAAGGTGAATCTAGACCACATGGTGCGTGGGAGGCAGTGCCTGAAAAGAACTTCACAGGGCAACATGCCAATTCTGAAGTTGCTCTTTATCAACTTACCTTGAAATCTTAATTTGACATCAAAATCTCTTTCCAGAAATTTTCATCAGTCTTTTCACTTCGAGTGTCAAGACAAACTTATTAATCTCTCATAGACATTGTGATGTTTGACACATATTATATTACTGGGATAAATGGAATTATTAATAGAAATTCCAGGGAACTTGAAGTCTCCTGGGAAATATATTTAAAATGAGGAGACAGGATTACTTTATTTTCTGGAAAGCCTTTTAATAAAGTCACAAGAAGCACACACCATATAACCTTGGCTGTATCTAACAACACACATTCTATGCTTAGTCTATGTTGGTACACAGTATGTACTTGTTTATTAATAATTGAGTGGGGTTTCATATATTTGAGGCATTTTCACATGTTTTAAAAGTCTCAGAGTTAAGAAAGGTGGCATTTCTTATTTTGCTTGGAGTTTGCTCTTGTTATCAATGATTTATTCTCAGAAGTTCTGATACCATTTTGTTCCAGAAGCTGTGCTATGTGCGGCGCATACTAAAACAAGGAGATTATAATCCCTGCTTTAGAGATGTCTCTAGCACAGATCATCAAATAGAGGAATGATCCATGTTGGGTGAAACATACTCTCAAGAAGAAAGGCCCTTCTGCCTAGAGAGTTGGTGAAAAACTTTCCAAAGTCTGACATTTTGGTGTTATGTCCTGAAAGATGAGTTGGCATTTCTCAAGTGGAGTTAGTGAAAGGGGTCAGTATGTAATCAAGGTGAAAGGGGAATAGGGTTGGGGAGCAACCATGTGAATGGGCATACTGGTGAAAATCTTCAAGTAGTTTAGGTATTTGGAAGGGCAGGAAAGGATACCTGTAACAGATGATAAGGTTACAAAGGTTAAGGGCTTGAAGTGGTGTCAGATCTTGCGGACACTGCTATCAAGTCTTTCCTCTTCCGCCACTGGACTGCTTCCTAACTGGCTTGTTTGACATAACGCCCGTTGATCCTTGGTGTCTGGCATATTACGGGCACTCAGATATTTCTGTGGAAGGATAAAAGCCCGAGTAGATGAATACAACACTGCTTCTGAACTCGCTGAAGTTTCTTTTTCTACCTTAGGGCGCTATGGACAGATCCATTTATTTTTATGTCTTATTGTCCTCTCTGCTTTATACTCACACGCTCTCCCTCTCTCTTCCTCTCTCTCACACACAGCCCCACACACTGGTTACCACCAGCATCCATTCTGATTGATAAGTTGTTTATATTTGTCAAGTATAAGTGTATCCAGGAACTTTAAAGCCAGTTAGCCAACACTCTCATAATGAACTCTGGATGTGTGAGCTGGAGAACATATGAACAGAAAATTCTAGTTGCAACTTTTAACAAGTTCAAATCACCCATATTAATTTTGACTGTATTTCAATAATCATCTCTTTTCTGATTCAGCTCAACTAAACTAGAAATGCTGAGGAAGAAGCATAATATCTCCTCTTTGGAGACCTTTCCTTAGAGCTATTTTTTCCATTTGATTAAAGCAAGACAATGAAGAAATATCTACAAATCAGACCTAATTATCCCTTAGACTGCATTAACTTTGATTAAAAACAGGAAACTTGCTATATTTAAGAAAACATTAAATAATCTCTTCCTTTGTAATTTTTCTGATTGCAACATTTAATTTCAATAATACATTGGAAAAACCAGCTGTTTTTTCAGTAAGTTGTTTAGCTACCATAAGGAGCAATGAATATTTACAATCTATACATTCTTTGTGTAGAAAGGAGACACTCTGAATATCATTGACAAAACATTCTGAGGGCAGATTTGAATAAGTTTGATGGTTATTTGCTCCCTTCACTCTACTCTATTTTAACTCTGACTTTTCCAGATATTAAGTCTTTCTTTAGGTCTTGTTCAGCCTTCTTGCAGTCATATTTTACTATTTTATATCCCAGTCTCTCAGAGTTTTGCTCTCAGTGGAGTAATGGAATTCAATCTGTAAACCAAATCATGTTACCCAGTGGAAGCATGTAAACATGTAAGCTGTCCATCTGAAAACCCAAAGTCACAGCATTCACAGTGGGAATTTTATGTTCCACTTAAACAGAGAGAAATACATCTTCTGTTTGTCTATAGAGAAAGTACTTGTCTCTAACTGATGTATGAATGAAAAGAAGAGAATCTGGCCATGGCTTCCAGTTTTAGGGACAGATGGAGGTACATGAACCATTTTCAGACTGTAGACCTTAGAATTGTGTCTTCTTTTGCACCCTGAGTAGTAAAAATTTCTTTTTCTTCCTCTGGAAGACATGGTAGACCTCAGAAAATACCTGTGACCCTGTGGCATTACCGTATTTCCAACGACATTTTAACTTATACAGACCATCTGAAAAGATTCCTTTACAAAGATCTTTCCAGCTGCTTCAGAGGCACACACACACACAAAAGATGAATCACTCTACTAACAAGGGTATTTTCTTAACAGCATGGATTGAGTGGGAAGGGTGGAGGGAGGTGGCAATGAAAAAAAAAAAACTTGATTGCCTCTGTTTGAAATAACTATCTGATTAAAACAACAGCAACAGTGACACCAACAAAGAGGAAAATATACTTTGCCACCAAAAAAAAAAAAAAACACACACAACAATTTTCACTTTGGATGGACCATTTCCTTTGAAATGAAAAGAAAAAATGAAGCAGTTACACCATGGGTGTCCCTTGCACAAGATGTATCCAACCTATAACTTCTGATTACTCAGAAATTCAGGGAAAGTAAATCCAGATAGGATTAAGAAAGCCCCCAGGGACTAACAAGTGGGAGAATATTTACTTGTTTGTACCAAATAGTTGACTGAATAATGAATAACTATTAGCTTAAATTGCAATAAACACAGTTATTTAACTGAGATCTAACAGTTGCATTTTTTTCCTTTTTTCTCCTAAGCAGACTCTGAACAGCATCTTCAGAGTATCTCATAAAAAGGATGACTATGATCTCTATATCTGAATAGCAAATTTGTTTTCTAGCATTTTTCTGATCCTTTTGTTCTATAAGATGCTGCTTGTTAAAATATAAGAACAAACACTCACAAAATCATCTCCCGCTATTTGCAAAAGAATAAAAGTTTGCTTTATCTAGAAATACTTAAGTCTTTTATAGTAAAGTGATATTTTTAGAAACAAAAGACCAGGTTCTAACTTAGAATTAAGCTTTGCAGTCATTGGTCATCTTCACCCTCCCCTCCTCCTGTATCCTCTGGGAGTGAATCTGTTGATATTAAGGTCTATTAAGTTCGATCAGCTGACACATTTAACTTTTTTTTCTTATTATGCTTTCTCTAGGATATCCCATTAGACAATAATTTTTTAGTCAGAAAACCACCCAGGACTTCTAAGAAGCAATTCTTTAAAAGAGGAAAGGATGGACAGTACCTTCTGGGCTATATATATATATGTATATATATATATATATATATAAACATATATATAGGAAGAAGGAAGAAGCAAGAGGATCTATTTGGAGAGAAATGGAATGGAAAAGAGATATTTATGAACAGGGTTTAGGATATTAGTTTTACTGAGAGTAGGGATAGACCCTGTAGAAAGGGTTGTAAATATATCTTTTGTGTCTAGATGTATCTAGGTTAATAATTCACAGTACTAACCTGGAATCTTTTCCTCCCTAAATTAGCCTCTCCTCCTTCCATCCAGTTCATGGAAGAGGTATGAAAAGGCAGAAAGTAGAAATAGTCAGCTAATCTTTGGGGCTTTTTACTTGTCAGTTTATCTGTTTGATTTTTAAGCACCCCATTGACGAGAAAGAAATGGCAGCTTGGACAAAATGTCTTAACTAGAAGCAGTTGACAGAGTTGAACTCAATCTCTTAAGATTAGAGAGATGTGTCTTAGCCTGGAAGGAGAAAGCAAGACAGCATGTTCAAACCCCTATGGAGCAGAGATTGGAGCCTCAGTCACCAACTGGGATGGTGAACAGGGGCAAAAGTCTCAGAGAGGAAAAGATTATGAGGGGTGTTTGAAAAGGTGGTGTTCATAGATAAGCTCAGGGAAGCATTCCATGTCTGAAATCATGAGAAAATCAGCAGACTAGAGGGGTCATGTGGATTAGAGCTGAGGGTGTCTTTCTGTATAATAAAAGCTTGAGGAAGCTTGAGGATCACTCGGGCCAACTGGGGTCAGGGCCCTCCCTAGCCAAAAAAAAAAAAAAAAAAAAACGCTTGAGGATCAGAAAGTCCCACTCCTGAATTCCAGGTCACTCTTCAAGCCCCCAAAAGGAGACAGAAACTTGCAAGAGGGACTGAGTTTAAGTTTTCCATCATCTCTGTGGTAAAAGTGAGTCTCAAAATAAAAAAAAAATGAGTTTTATAATACATGGGACTGTCTATTCCTTGATCAATTGAATTTGTGGGTTGTGTTTCACACTTTCAACAGGATTAGAAATAACAAAGACTCTTATGCTGGAGTGATGATACAGGGAGTGGAGTTGAGAAGGCAAAAAAGAAAAGTACCCATATGATGTGCCAGGTACCTGAACCATCCTCTCCTGATGCTCTGCAGTCAGCAAACACCTTGAGTTGAGTAGGTAGGAGGCTGAAAGGATTGAGCACTAATTGCTTCAGTCAGTACTGGAAGGTGAGATGTAGCCCTGAGGGTACAAGATCAGTGCAGTTCTTTGAAAGTCAGCTGGGTGACATTTAGACCAGTGAAACAATCACAGCGGGAGATCAGCATTGACTGGTAAACTGTGTGGGGTCAGTTTTCATCATCCACTGTGTTGCATCAAGATGCAAAGAAGGTGGTTATTAGAGACATTGGATTCTGCTTGGGTTTGAAAGTCTGTAAAGATCTTCTTCTTAGTTTGTGCAAACTGCCATGATTGTGAACAAACTATGGAGGGCTGTGGAACACCAAGAAGAAGAAACTGGGTTGTTTATTTTTTTTTTTTTATAAGACAAACAATGCTTGAGCTATTGATTGGAAATACGTTTGTATCTGCGCTCAGATTTTGTGAAGCAATTCATATAGAAATAATTCACACAAAGTGGTTGTCTTCAGAGAAATCTGTTTCATACTGCAGTACTGATTTTCTGAATATCAGAGGATCTATTTGGGCCAGTTAGCCTTCAATTACTTCATATAGCGGATAGAAATTGAGTTCATTTTAAGGTTCTTTGGTTTTTTGAGCCAAGTAAAGATTTTGGGTTAAGGATATTAGATTGGAGACTGGGCTTCAGTTTTTAGAAGTCAGATAATTTTGGGCATGATCTTTCTGACTGCTTCTGTGTTTGTGAAATAGACATAATAGTATTGCATGGTGATGTAGAAGGGAACTATGAGTACAGGTTGACATTTTGATCTCCAAGGAAGTATAATGGAAGTACAGAGGAGGAATCATTAGTTCTTCCTCAGGGACAGAATTGTAAGTGACAATTGACCTTGGGATTAAAGGTTGACTAGAATTTCACTGGCAACCACAACCATAATCACAACAACAAAAAGAGGCAATTTTCATACAAATAACAGATTAAGCAAAGCAACAGAGGTGTAAGTGAGACCATGTGCTATATGCACTAAAATAGTCCTGAGTCAGTGCACACTCATACCTGTTGGCGTTCAGCAATCCAGTAACATGCATTCTATTGGAAGCATCCATAACTCTGCTGAAGGCATTGTATCTGTTCATGTGTGGGACAAGCTAAAATTGCTAGAGAGTGAAAGTATCCAGTAGCAAAATACCTCTTGGAAGCAAGTGGGATTGGGCATTGGCTAATAGGGAGGAGTGTTTCTCATGGTATTCCAGGACTCTCCAGTGAGACTGAACCTTGGTTGCCCTATTTTAAAAACTGCTTTATAATGCATATCTTACTGGTTCTTTTTTTCCTCGTCTCCCCTTTCCTTAGGGTTTATGGTGTTTTCTGGGGACATCTTCAAACAATAAAACAATTGCATACAACTCCTTGTCTTGTGGTGTGAGAACATTGTGTCTATGTTCATGAGAAATATTGGCCTGTAGTTTTCTTTTCTTGTAATATCTTTGTCTGGTTTTGATATTAGGTAGTACTGTTGGCATCATAGGATGAGTTAGGGAACATTTCCTCTGTTTCAGTCTTCTGAGAAAAATTGTAGACAACTAATATAATTTCTTCCTTAAACTTTTCGTAGAATTTACCAGCAAACCTATCTGGGCTTGGTGTTTTCTGTTTTGGAAGGCTATTCATCATTGATTCCATTTCTTTAATAAATATAAGTTCATTCAGATGGCCTATTTCTTCTTCTGGGGAGAAGAAGGTTTTGGTAAATTGTGTCTTTCAAAGAATAGGTCCATTTCATCTAAGTTACTATATGACCAGGCCACCCAAGATGGCTGTTCTCTTGGTTTCTATACATATCCTGTTCAACCAGTCCCTGCTTCACCTACACTCTACTCACAAGACTGACCTTCCCTCTCAGTAATTGGCTATGTTCTTGCCCCTGGATCCACCTAGTGACTATCTAATCATTAGATCAGAATGTCTCCACTGTGATAATTTAGCAAAGGATCAGTGAAGGGCCTGCTCCTAGGTGGTTTCTCTGGTAAACAATGAGCCAGCCTGATATTAATTCCCCCCCATAACTGGTAATTTCCCTCTTCTCCTGGTAGAAGAAGATTACTGACACATCCTGCCTGTCATCTGCCAACTATGGTGCAGAGTTTTTCCAGGCTCCTCCTGTTTTCCAAGTGTAGGATCCTCCATCTCTTAAAGCATTGATTTCTTCGTCGCTGACTCCAGGCTCTTTCTTCTATCTTGAGGCTGGCAGGTCTGTGGTGTGCAAACCAGCTGTTACCAAATCTGTGGGTATTTTGCTTTTCATAGTAGTAGTGTTTGTTGCTCAGTCATGTCCGACTCTTTGTGACTCCATGGACTGTAGTCCGCCAGTCTCCTCTGTCCATGGGATTCTCCAGGCAAAAATACTGGAGTAGATTGTCATTCCCTTCTCCAAAGGATCTTCCCAACCCAGTGATGGAACCCCAGTCTCCTGCATTACAGGTAAACTCTTTATCTTTTGTTATTTATACAATTCCTTTATTATGCTATTAATGTCAATGGGATCTGAAGTGATGCCCCTCTTTCCTTTCTGATATTGACAATATGTGTCCTCTTTTTCTTAGTTAACCTAGATAGAGGCTTATTAGTTTTATTAATCTTTTCAAAGAACCAGTGGATTGCCATTTCTTTCTCCAAGGGAAAGATTTGTTGTTTTCCTTTGTTGATTTCATGTTTTCAGTTTCATTGATTTTTGTGTTAATTCTTCTTATTTATTTTCTTCTATGTAGTTTGAATTTAATTTTTTATTCTTTATCACACAGAAATTTAGATTACTGATTTTAAATATTTCTCCTTTTCTAACATATACATTCAATGCTATAAATTTTCCTCTAAGCACCACTTTCACTGTATCCTAGATAGCATAAATTGTATTTTCATTTAGTACAAAATATTTTAATTTTTTTCTTGATATTTCTTCTTTGACCTATGTGTTATGTTTATGAGCACATTGTTTGATATTCATATATTTTGGAATTTTCTAGTTATCTTTCTGTTATTGCTCTCTAGTTTAATTTTATTGTGGTATAAAAGTGGTCATTGTATGGTTTATATTCTTTTATATTTGTTAAATTGTGTTTATGGCTCAGAATTTGGTCTATCTTGGTGTATGGTCCATGTGAACTTCAGGAAAATATGTATTCTGCTGTTATTTGATGGTATTTATCATATCCAGTGTATTGGCAGTGGTTTTGAGTTCAAATGTTTTCTTACTGATTTTCTGTCTACTGGATGTATCCATTGAATGGATATCCATTGAATATCCATATTCAGTATTCAATACATTCATGTATTTCTCCCTGTAGTTCTATCAGTTTTTGCTCATATAGTTTGACATTCTGTTGTTAGGTGCTTATACGTCAAGAACTATTATGTATTTTTGTCTTTATCACTATCTAATGCTCTTCCTTATCCCTGATAACATTCTTTACTTTAAAAACTGTGTCTGTAATTCATCTAGCTACTTCTTTCTTTTGATCAGTATTAGAATGATATATTTTTCTTCACTCATTTAGCTTTAATCAATGTCTGTTTTGGCCTTCCCAGGTGGCACTAGTGGTAAAGAACCTGCCTGCTAATGCAGGAAATGCAAGAGATGTGAAGAGGCTTCCTAGAAATGAATCAGTGGCTGAATGGTGTTTTGAAACTCAAGGAAAAATACACAAAAAAACCACACTTATGCACCATCTAACATCTAATCATTTCTTTCTTCCCTCCCTTCCTCCTTTTTCCTTCCTTTCTTCCTTTCCTTTTTCCTTTTTTTGTTTGCATTATTTCAATATAATTTACCTATCAGTAATTTTGTCTCTTTTTTTTCCCCAACTAGAGGGCATATAGAGTCTTGTCAGGATAGAGTATCAAATTTCTCTGTTTGCTGATAGTTCTCGTGAGCCTTTATGTGTATAATTGAAATAATACCATTTTTGAATCATTCATCTTTTTTGAACTTCACAACTGTTTGAGTCCTGGTGTATAATAATTCAAGAGATATGGGATATTGGTCAATGTGAATGACACAATTTCATAGTTTTTACCATTGTGGTAATAGTTTTTAAAGAAGTTTTGTGACTTAAATTTATCCTAAGTTATTCATTCCTAAGATTGCATATGCTTACAAACTTCACTCAAACCCAAATGATCTCTTTCAGGATATTTGCACAGCTGTGACAATTTGACATATATCACTTTTCCTTGATTTATAATTTTTGTTATTTCTTCAGTCAGTCAATCGTTAGTCAGTAAGTATTTATAGCGTTTCTATTTGTAATATCAGATCTTTAGGCTTAAAGATCAGGCCTGCCAAGGGATCATTCACAGGGCAACCAAAACTCTGATTTACCCACATTTTCAATAAATCCTCCAGCAGGCGGCTGGTTGCTTGCCTTTGGTAAGCAAGCAAAGCCATAATGAAGTCCCCAAATAGTTTACACTGGCAAAGGAACACTTCTCAAAGAACCAGATGGGATCTTGCCCTTGGTAGTTGGGGAAATTATATAGGATTTAAGGCCCTCAAAGCTTTGTCCCTTATCTGTGTCAGTCCTTCCTCTGTGAAGATAAAAATTTAAACCTTAGCCACATTAAAGATATTTGTATTTGGGGGGGGATGGTGGTGCCTTTCTGAGAATCACATCTTCATCAATCATGTGACAATATATAACCCACTTTTTGCAAAACTCTGTATAAACACTAGAGAAGGTACTGAACTATGGACATCTCAGAAACCAGGAGCATTCAGTGTGTGTGTGTGTGTGTGTGTGTGTGTGTGTGTGCGCGCGCGCGCTCAGTTGTGTCCAACTCTTTGCAACCCCATGGATTGTATCCCACCAGGCTTCTCTGTACATGGAATTTTACAGGCAAGAATACTAGAGTGGGTTGCTGTTTCTTCCTCTAGGAGACATTCCCAACCCAGGGATAGAACCTGCATCTCCTGTCTCCTGCGTTGGCAGACAGATTCTTTACCTCTGAGTCACTTGGGAACCCCAATCAGGATTGAAGTGATTCTCAAATATTTGGTATCAGGAACTCTTTACAGTCTTAAAAAATCATGGAACACTCCAGAGATTTTTAAAATGTGGATCATAGTTATTTATATTTACCATATTATCAAAAAAAACTGAGGACTTTTGAAATTTTAATCACTAATATATTTAAAATAAAAATAATTAGTCCATTACAAGTTAAATGTGATACCCAGGAAGCAGAAAGAAATGTATGAATAAGGAATATTTGTCAAATGGCATGAAATATGAGAGGCCTGCAGTTGAGTCATAAGATTTACCAACCTGGTGGTTATCTATGACCTTCACAAGAGCAATTTTGGTGAAAGAGTGGGTGTGAAGGCCTGGCTATAGTGGATTTATGAGAGATTAGGAAGAAATTAAATAGACTGAGTATAGACCACCCCTTCCAGGTGCTCTGTTACCGAGACTAGAATAATCGGTGTAATAGCTAATAGGGGAAGAGCAAGTCCACTAAAAGGTGTGTTTTTTGGTTTAGATTTTGGTTTTTGAGATGGGAGAATTAAGAGGATGCTTACATGCTGATGGGAATGAGTTAGTGAGGAGAAAAGGCTGACAATGTAAAGAGATGGGAAGAACATATGTATGCATGCCTTAGAGTATGCAGCAAGTCTTGGGGTCTAGTACACAGGTGGCGAGCTTGGCTCAAGAAAGACCACAGAAACTATGTCTTTCAAAACAGCCAGGAAGGCAGATTGAGTGTGAATGCCAGTGATGGGTGAGGAAAGGCAGTGGTGGAGTCTAAGCAAGTTCTCTGCTGATTGCTTTACCTTTGTCAGTGAAGGAGAGAAATCATGAGCTGAGAGTGGAAATGGCCATGTCAGCGGTTTTAAAAAAGTATATGAGAAAGAGTCATCTAAGAGCATGGGCTAGGAATGAACTAGAACAGTGATTTTCAAAGGGTGATCCTCAGGCCAGCAGTATTCACATCACCTGGAAATTTGTCAGAAATGCAAATTCTCAAGACTTCCTTCAGACCCACTTCCAAACCTTCTTCTGTGGATGAAATCAGCAAATCTTCCAGAGATTCTGATGTACGCTGACATTTCAGAGCCACTGTATGATTTTTGAGTCACCCTAACTACCTTGAATGTCAAGAACATGCAAAGTGAGACCAGTCAGCTATTGTGTGGTAGGTTTTTCTCCAGCCAAAATCAGATTTTTTTTTTTTTTTCCATGGAATAGGCAAAGAGTTGGACTTACAGGTTATGGTCATTGTTTTCTAAAACATTAACTGGCAAGTTTATAAAAATTACAGTAATAAGTATTATTATGGGCATCTTCCCACCAACATTCATGTTAAAAGTCCTAACAATACCTCAGAATGTGAGTATATTTGTACATAGAACCTTGAAAGAGTTAATTAATTATATGAAGTCATTAGGATAGGTTCTAATCCAGAATGACTGGTGTTCTTAGAAGAGAAATTTAGAAGACAGAGAAATGTGAAGGGGAAAGCATGTGAAAACTGCAAGGTTTATATGGCTATTTATAACCAAGGACAGAGGCCTCAGAAGACATGAGCTCTGCCAACACCTTGATCTTGCACTTCCAGCCTCCAGAACTATGAGGCAATATATCTTTGTTGTTTAAGCCACCCAGTCTGTGGTACTTGCTTTGGCTATTCAGACAATTGAATACAAAGATGCCAGGAAAAGATTTTTTTTTCTAAATACTTAAAGTAAAAATGGCTGACTTCACTTACCAGATCAGTACCTTAGCCAACTGACTTACTTTAAGTAGCTTTATTCCTTTCTGTAAAAGGGAATTATAATAGCGTCTATGTCAAAGAGCTATTATGGAGACAAAATGAGATAATTCATGTAAAGCTTGAGCTTAGTAAGTAACCCACGAAGTACTCACAAATATCAATCTGAAAAAAAAAAAAAAAATTGCATCACCTCACAAAAGCATGCGTGCTTGGTCAGGAGAGTCCTCGTCCACAAATCCACAGTTAGAACTCAAATTGCAGAGTCCCTGGAGGAATCATCTGTCAATTTGAGGTGTGTGTTCCGGAGCCTCGTGGTGCTGCCCTTTTCTTATTCTACGGGATCGATTTCTGAAGCAACCTAAAGGCCACCGAGCAGGGTTGGGACCCCGGATTGATTTTCTATGGGGACATGGTGGGCCAAGCCCTGTCTGGTTTCTAAACTGATGCTCTATTATTTCCTGGTCTCTTATGAAACTGAGCCAGGAAAACAATTTTTATAGGACAGTTGGATTTTCTCTTGTGTAGGTTTATTTAGGGTGCAGGGGAGGGGGACAGAGAGGTACTGAGACTGACTCCTTTTCATTTCATTTCAAAGCGTATTTTGTATTTCTCCATTTCAAAGTGTCATCACTGAGAAAATACTTAATTGACAACATGATAGTTTCTTATAGCAGACTAAGTCTACGCTTGGGGTGCTATTTACTGTGATCATCCCTTCCAAGTGTGGTGCCTTGTTGTATTTTTCCTCTATGAGTGGTTATTTGTTGGTAATGGATTTCTGTAAGCCAAATTATATCCTCCCTTTAAGGATCATTTTGACTGTGTATCTACAACATTCTTTTCAGAAAGGGCTAATTATTATTGACAGGGATGGTAGAGAGACAGATTTTCCCTGTTCTGGGCAATTAAATAACCTTTTGTCCTAGATTATTTTGCACAGGCCTGTCATTGAACCAGCATCCTTGATTTGTGTTTAAACTGAAATAAAAATAAATGTAGGAAGTCTTGGTTTCTGCAGAGACCTGTACTCCTATGATCTTAAAACCTTTAAAAAATTTGGCAAATATACTGTTTGTAGATTTCAGACTACTCTTAGGTTCACTCTGTATAAAGTAATTATCTGTAAAGGCTGTATTAGTCCATTAAGGCTGAAAACCAAACTAGTGGCTTATGACTGATTCAGTACTGGATGTCTAAGAGCTTTGTTCACTTACCAGAGTTTTAGTGATTTTCTTTTCATTTCACGAAACTTTGGTTTAATAAGGATCTCCATCCAATATTTTCTATATTTGCTCAAAATTTCTTTCCAAGGTAGTATTGAACTTTTAGCTCTATTTATGATATTTTTTGTGGTGATTAGTGCAATGTTTCTATATTCATAAATCTATTTATATTTTCCTTTTTGATGTAAGATCAAAATTCACATTGTTTTACCCCTACTCCCAAGAGCTCAATTATTATTTCCACATTTTTCTATTCCTCCCTGATTTGAAAGGTTTTTCTTACATAGTATTTTCTCATTTATGCTAAGTAATCTATATCAGATGTCTGCCTGGTTCTGTGATTTGTAGGTCTATAATTTTATCACTACCATTTTACCTAGGAACCTTATATTTTCATATATGGTAAGGAGAACCCTCATCTATTACTCTTTATCAAAATATTTTATTTATTCTGAGCTGTTCATTATTTCAAGTATACTTTTGACATTATGATTTCTTACATAATACATGTTTTTGATTATAAAAATTATCACATGTAAAAGGTTATCAGATTAAAATTAAACAGCCTGGAGAAGGAAATGGCAACCCACTCCAGTATTCTTGCCTGGGAAATCCCCTGGACAGAGGAGCCTGCGAGGCCATAGTCCATGGGGTTGCTAAGACAAGACTTAGTGACTAAACCACCACCACCATAGAACCTCAAAGTCCAAGTCCAAACAGCTCACTGCCTTACAAAAAAAAAAAAAAAAAATTAAACAGCCTTTTTAATGTTTTAATCCTATCCTAGAATTAAACAAGTAACAATTCCGTGAGGGTACTTATGGACCCTTTTCTAGGCATTTGCATATTATGTGCTACCAAAATAGAGACTTTGTATTTATATGAATTATAATAATATACAGACACATTTTTTTTAATATATATCTATTAAACACTTACCCATTATGTACCAGGTACTTGGCTACATCAGTAACAAAGACAAGCTGAGGTCACTGGGTTTTTAGGGCTTACATCCTAGTGGAGAAAAGCAGGCAATTAAATAATACACATAATGTACAATGATGCCATTTAATATTGTAGAATGTGTTTAAATGCTGTGGAAAAGCAAAGTAGGATAAAGAGGGTGAGAAGTTATTGTATGTTTAATAGAAAGTGTTGCAATTTTAAATATGATGTTCAAGCCTCTCCCTTGAGAGAATCAGATATGAGCAAAGACCTATAGATGGTGTTTCTAAAGTTGGTTTTAGCATTTATATATTGAGGTATTTTCTTGTGGGCACATGTCCTTTGCATTGCTCTTCAATATTTGACACTAACTAATGGAGTACAGAAGATTTAAAAGATACAGTGAGCAACATTTATTTAATAAACATAGAAGTATATAATCCAAGTTAAGAATATATTCATTATTTTCTAACATTAGGGAGATACATTGAATTTATTCTCTTTAAAGCATAAATGTCTTATAAGGTTTACTACATAATTTTTCCTGGAGTTATTTGCTGTTTAAGAGAAGGTAATATTTAAGCCAAAGGAGTAAATACATAACTGTAAAGTTGTCTTGTCATTTTGCCTGCTGATGAGCCAGTCTGTGTGGTAGGAAAGTAACCCTTTCCATTGTTTCCCAGATTTTGTACTCTGCCTGATTGTAATCTGGCCATGCTCAGCAAATAAGTGTTTGCATACATTTCAAGAGACATAGTTTTTCTCTTTTTGAAATTCTGTGAGGTTGTTCGTTTTCTCTCCTGAGTATTTGTGTAGAGTTTGTTTGTTTGTTTGTTTTATGTCCTGTCTGCAACATTAGTGTGCCATGCTGCATTCAACAAATGGCGAGGGAATTCAATATAAGACTTTTCCAAATTCAATATTTTATGTGCAAATCATGGATAAGCATTCTCTTGAGCCTTATGAAGAACACTGGGGATTTGTCTGAACTCTTTGCTCAGTTTATTGGTACCCTTCCCACCACGTTCTCTCAGATTTCCTCATTCCTTTTCTAGATGCCTGTTTTTTCAACGACCAGCTAAGTTTCGCCTTCTCGACAAAGTCTTCATTACCTCTTCAGACCCTGAAATCTCTTTTCTCTCAACTCATATGCAGGCATTGCTAAGTTGCTTCAGTTGTGTCCAACATTTTGCAACACTATGGACTGTAACCCTCCAGTCTCCTCTCTGTCCATGGGATTCTCCAGGCAAATATACTGGAGTGGGTTACCATGCCCTTCTCCAGGGGATCTTCCCAACCCAGGGATTGAACCCTGGTGTCCTGCCTTGCAGGCAGATTCTTTACCATCTGAGCCACCACCAACACCCAGACCACATTTCCAGTGACACCTTCCAGTGACACCTCCAGAATGCTTTGGGGGATTGCTATTTTGACTGGTGGCTCTCTGACTAGATTCTAAGCATTTCCATTTATATCTAAGATGACTTTTTATCTCCTTGCCCACACCATCCAAACCTAGAGATCCTTCTGCAGAATGGTTGCTCAACAATCTATGTCCATTGTCAAGAGGGTGATGCCTAGTCCACACTTTGAGGGAAGGGTAGGCAGGATGGCTCAGGTGATCTGCTGCAGGTAACACATGAGTTTCTGCTCTACTCTGATTCCCTACCTTCTTCTACCTAAAATTTTAGAGTGATTTTGGCAAATATCACAGCTGGTGCCTGGTGGGCTAAGGTGAATGCATTCTTCCATTATGAACACAAGCATTTCTGAAAAGAAAATATATCAGGTAGCAGCCCAGATTCTTCTCCCTTCTGTGCTCAGATTCTTTACAAGATGGAGCAAATGTGTTGTTTTACTTAATCTACCCTGGAAAGGAAAGTGACACTTTAAAGTTGATATTATAGTGTCTCAACACCCATTGATTCAGAATCCACATCACTTTTATAAATCAAATCTGCTAGCAAATCATTATCCCCTGACATTATCAAACAGGTAGATTTCCAAAATTCATGTTAGCTATATTTTATCAGATGGGGTCTGTGTTTTGAAAGAGTTTATTAGCGCTATATTTGATAAAAACAAGTATGTAGAAATAGCGTGTTTTGAAAATATATTCTAATGTTATGGCTTCATTATATAGATCAACAGGTCATACATAGTAAACAAATAGCTACTTTATAATAACACTCAAGTGTTTTTACTAAAATTAAAAAAAAATTATATTTTGTCCATCATCCAGGTTGCAGAGATGTAGTACTTTCAATACGATTCTGAGGTAAGACTTTTATTTTGCTGTCTGATTTTATACAAAACTGAGTTCAGTTCTCTAATTCCCAGGGAAGATGGAAATCTCATTGGATTTGAAATTTGTGGATGAGCTTTTTTTTCTTTTTTTCAGTTTATGGGAAGTTTGGTACAATCAGATTACAATAAGATACCCAGGAAAGAATTCTGTGCACAGTCCTGGGGCTTGTTTAATACAACATATATACAGCTCTTATTCTCAGAGGATAGCTTAGAAATGTAAGAAAGTGAGACCTACAAACCTCTTTTTAAAATGATACTGCACCTACCTTAGAATTGTATCTTTCTGGAAGATTATTTATTGAAATAATTGTAGAAGTTGACAATTTTTTCCAAGAAAGTTAGAAAAGTTTCTTTTGTGTTTTATTTATAGTAGAGACAGTCTGAGAAAAAGGTCTCCATTGACCTAGATTTGCTGTTTTCCTCTATGCCAATAATTCAAAGAACCCAAATTTATGCACATGACACCATCTCATCATAAATAACAATATTCCTGCATACATAGTACAGTGCTCTTCAAGAAGCACAAATCATTTTCACACACATTTTCTCATTATTCTCCTATGCTATTACCCCTAAATTTCAGGGATGTGGAAATTGAGGTAGAGAGGATAGAGAGTAGTAGAATTACTTGCTCCCAAACCTGCACTATGCTAGGTAAAAATCTCTGGAATGAATTCCCTGAGTGTTCTCTGTACTGGCAGTTCTGTTCTTCCCCATAGCTCTGCTGGGATGTGTTTCTGTATAAAGTACCCCATGCTTTAAATAATTGAGTGTGTGTATATATTTAGGCCAATTGAACACTCACCTAATTTATTTACCATAGCCACAATGTCTCATTTGGGAGATTAATACCTCACCAATGCTCATCCAGGAAATGTAAATTATTTTGGCTAATAGAAAGCTGCTTCCCTTATGGAATTTGACTGTTAGTATCATGGCCCTGCCATCTTTACCATTGGCTTTGATAATTTATTTTGCCAAGGGCAAGATTTATACACATGAACCACTTTTATTCTAATAATGAATGCATTACTTTCCCTCAAATGTACAGTGAAAAATTACTGCGAAGTCATTTCACTCCCTCAGCTGATGGAACAGGGGTGAGGAAATAGTTCTTTCAAAAAAAATTTTTTTTTTAACTATCTTAAGTGCGCATTCTCTCACAGGTATGGGAGTTGTACTCACAAGCCATTCTGAGGAGAAATCTCATTCAACCTTCTGAGGAGACATCTTACTTAATTGCCATGTAACCCTCCTATGTGAGTAACTGGCAAGTTAAAATAGCCAATTCCTAGACTCCTTTGCAGCTAGGTTCTGTCCCTTAGACACTCTTAGATGAGATCCAGAAACCACAAGTGAGGCAGGGGACATTTTCTTGCAGGTGTTGCAGCTGACAGATAAGTTCTGACAGTTGTGAGGGGTCCTACTGGTGCCACACAGCATTCTGGGGTCTAGCTGTCAGCGTCCTGAATGGGAAGGGCTGTGGTCACTGCAGCGACTAGAATAAGGAGCAGTAGCTGCTGCCTGTAATTTAGGTTTCATATATAGTGGCATGATCTTAAAACTGAAAGTTTAAAAGTAGTCTGTTCTTCCAGCCCTTCCAAAAATTTTGTAAGCACACAGGTCCTTGATTGAAATCACTTTCTGCTTGATGTGTTCTCAGTGGTTTTGGAACTTGACTGAAGCAGTAACTGTTCTCTCATTTGGAAGTGCTGAGAAGTAGATAACAGAGAGCTGGGTTATCTTAGTGTGGAAGATCAGGCATATTTGGGTACAAGTCTGGACTTTGACAGTGACTCTGAAACTTTTTTTCATCTTAAAAAATGAATCTCAGAATACCAGCTTTGCAGGGTTTATGAATATTTTAAAATAATAATGTTTATAAAGTGATGAACTAGTTTGACTTGGTTATGATAATATTTTAAAAAATCTTTTTACTAAAATTGATTTAAATAATAAGAGAACTTATCATCTCAAATAATTGGAAGGAAATATGTAGGATGAGCTCCAGAAATTATATAATCTATGGCTTAACTATGTCAAAATGGTTCAATGATGTAAACAGGCCAATGGATGTTTCTGAAAATTAAACTTTATTGAATCATAGACATACCACTCGGATGACTTTTGCAGTACAGTGGCCGAGCTGAAGACTTGTCACAGAGATTTTGGACCATCAAGTCAGCTAAGCTACTCTCTGGCCCTTTGCAGACAAGTTGTCTCTCCTTCACTAAACAGTGACACTACTGTCCTTAGCAGTAATTTCATCCTAAAGAGGGATTCCTTCATGTCCCCAAATGGGTGCCAGCAGTGATCAGAGAGAGAGAGAGAGAGAGAGAGAGAGAGAGAACTGTGTTGCCTAAGTATGGCACTGTCTGTCCGTCTGTCCCTTCAGTTTGAATGCACCAAATTAGATTACACAGTCACTCCTGAACCAATAACTGTTGTCAGGAGTTCCATGAAGCATGAATGGCTTTGGACTAAACAGAATTCCAATCTGGAGCAAATATTGACTGTGTAATTTCTTATCATATTTACCTGCATTCTTATCATCATAACACATTGTCACTATGTTGTTTTTACATCATTACTGACTCTTCTGCATCACCTGTTTGAAGGAACAGGCCTGCTTCTCTATTCAGCTTGGTGCCTGATGCACAATAGATATTGGATAATATGTGTTGAAAAATTGAAGGTCCTATAAAAAACAAGAAATGTTTATTCAGCAACCCACACTATTTATCACAAACGTCCAACAAAGTTGTTGATAACATCATAGGTACTCAATCAGTATTCCTTTCTTTGCTCAGCAATGAAGATGCTTACTTGGGTAAAGTCAAATGAGCACCAGGCTAAGAGTTGGAAGACAGGTCATTTCATACCAACTCAAGCTAAGTCTAGAAAAAAATCAATTTCTCCACTGATGTATAAAAGGCTATGGTTTGGATAATATCTAAGGACTATTCTGACAATTAAATAAAACTATTCAATAATCAAAAGTTTTATGTTTTTCTAGTGCCTTAGAAATATATATATATTTGTCTAGTGTATTACAGTTTTCAAATTGATTTCCAGGTGTATTAATAGGAAACTTGTTTATTTCTTGATAGATACTAGGGATGAAAGTCAACCAGAGGTGGTAGATAAACACTGTCACAGAGCATCTTATTCATTTATTTATTCAGCACATATTATTCAATATCTACTGTGCATCAGGTACTGAGCCAAATAGAGAAGGGGCCCTGATCTCATAGAGTTTCTTTCAAATAGATGATGCAGAAGTCAGTAATGATGTAAAAGGAACATAGTGATAATAGTGATAAAGATAAGAAAGCAGGTAAATATGATAAGCAATTATAACAGGTCAGAGGGTCACAATAAACCTCTATGAAGGCATCTTTCATCTGTTAAGATGTGAACGTGTAAATCTAGAGAAAGAAAGTCTCTTTCCTTTTTATGTATTTTGCCTGATTTCTAGGTTACATTGGCATGGTTATAATTTTCCATTTCTCCCCTAAGAGTTTTCTCTGTTAAAAAGCTCTTACAAAATCTTCCCTTGGGAAAATGTTATTTGTTGGAAGAAGGGAGGTTGGGGAAGGGGAAATTTTAAAATGGTTTTGAGTTAATTAATAATTATAGAGCTATGTTTCTGAAGGTTGTAAATTCTTCTTCAGCCATTTTAAAAGTTAAGCTCATGTTTTCTAATTTTGGGAGCATATTTTAGGCAGTAGAAACTGAAGTACCCAGAGACGTATAGCAATATCTTTATATGCCAGTCAAATTGCATGAAGAGTCACAGAAACAGCCAGTCCTGGGTAACATGATTTTTTTTTAAGCTCCAGAGAAAGGAACAAAGTAGAAGAGGCAACAGTAGTTATCTTCTGGCATGGAGTCTAAACCAAAAATGGAGTGCTCATTTGGGGAGTGTCCCTGCATTTCCTGTTTTCTCCTCTTTCCTGAAATGTAGTTGATGATGTTACTGTTGAGTTAATCCTTTTGCCTCAAGAGTAATGTCTTATGTTTCATTTAATGAACCTCATTCATGCTTCTTACTCTTGAAGCCCTAAAACCTTGTTTCCATTTTTAATATGTTTTTCAAAACAGCTTATAAGCATATTTAGACATTTGAATATGTTGTTAATATGACACTTGCAAAAAAAAAAACTGTGTTAGTCTGAGAAATACAAAAGCAGTGTGGGAAAGAATAATCCTGCCTCCAGGCAAAATTGACCCAGTTAATGTTTGTAATGATTGGTTTGCAGGGCTTTTTATAAAAGTCAGTTTGTCTTATCTGTGTCTGAGTCTACATGGTGCAGAAGCAAATGATTAATTCAGTTAATATGGTGACTTTCTCCCCTGCCCCAGAAAAAAGTCAACATGTTTAGTATCACAGCTCCCATGGCAAAACTCTGCATATATAACTTAGTTCCTATTGCATAAATGATTAATTTCTTTTGAGGTCATGAAAGTTAACACATTTTGAAAATTAAAATATAAAAGATGAAATTGATTAGAAAATCATATAAAAAATAATACTAAAAGATTTTGCAAGCTTACTGTACATTAGGCTCCACCATGCAAAGACTATTTGTGTAGATAAACTCTTTAGAAATTCTAAATCCAGATGTTAAATAGCACCCACACCCTTTGATGACTACGACTATCTCCATATTGACATGAGGAAAGGAAAAAGTTGATCATGATTATTACCATTTGATAGATCATAAAATTGAGCTTGAAGAATTTGAGTAACTTTCCCAAAGTCACATAATTCATGAAGTTGGGTTTCAGACTCAGGTCTCTATAAAACCAAGCTAGAGCAGGACACTAGAGCAGGACGCTTACTCTAATATGCTTTTGCATTACCCATCATGTCTGGCACATGGGAAATTCTGGCAATTATTTGCTGATTGAATGAAATGATGGTAATACATGTGAAAACTGAATGGAATTACTAAATTATCCTTCTAATTTCCAATTCTTAGTTATTATCCCTCTAAGAGTTACAGTGTAAATGAGGTTGGTAAACATTTTTAAAAGGACTAGATACTAAATATTTTAGGCTTTTCAGCCTCTATGATTTATCATAACTCCTCAACCTTGTTCTAGTACAAAGGCAGCCTTAGAAGATATCATAGTAAATGAATGAGCATGGCTGTGTTCCAATAAAACTGTATTTATAAAAATAGGCCAGATTGTGAGTCTAGTTTATTGATACCTGCTCTAGATAAGAAAATCATTCCAATTTCTTAATAACAAATAAAGTAGATACTTTTCTCCCTATGATTTGCAGCACTTACTTCCTATATTCCTGTAGGCGGTGCTCACTTTGACTTGAAGTGTCATCGTATGTACCCTTTCTGGGATTTATAACTGTCCCTCTCATGGCCTGCTAACTGAAATTATGGGTGATGGTTACAAATTACAAACTACAAAGAATTGTGGTTTACTCTGAAATGCATTTACTTTATGTGTTATTCTTTGAATAAAGCATGGCTTAGGGTAAGTTCATCCCCTCATTTTAAAATAGTATCCTTTTATTAAAATTTTAATTTTCTAAGCAGCTCTGACATTTCTCAACAGTTCCTTTATCAGAATCCCCTCTGCTGCATCCAGCAGCCAAGCTAAAATGATTTTTATTACTGGTCTTTTTTATTTCTCTATATGACTCTCTAAAAGCAATACCCAGCTAAGTGTCACCCAGGCAACCAGTCCACTTAAATCACCTTCTCTCTTGCCCTGAGCCTGTCCTGAGAAGAAAAGATGCACACCCAAAAGCCTTATTTGAAACTTTCAGACAGGAAGCCAAGCATTTGGGGAGTCACTCTGGGTTATTTTTATGGCTTTAAACACAATCGAGGATAAGAAAGCAATATGGGTAGGCAGGAGAAAGAAAAGGTAACACACAGGTTGGGATGCCTTGTATTTGATAGCGTTTTTTACAGCCTATAAAACATTCCTATATCTTATTTGCTTTGTCACAGATATCTTCCTGAAGTTTGAGACCCTTTGAAATTTTGAAAACATGTAGATTCCAAGGGGGAAGTTGGGATATCAGCATACTTGGGAAGCTAACATGTTCTAGGAAGTTAGAAGTCCTTTGACATAAAAAATCCATGGTGTTTCTATATTATCCCATGAGAGAATTTTGTGCAAGTTTAGTGTTAAGCCTGAAACTGTCATAAAGCTTATTACTAAAATTATATATATGTATATATTTTGAAATGACTTAGCATGCACACATATGTATATGTTAGTCATGATTATATTGTATTTTCTTGATGTTTGCTGAATAATTATATGTAATTGTCACACATATTTTTATTTCTATGGAAAAATGATTTTCAGCCTAACTCTAGGCACAAAGTATATTTTCCCATGCCGTTAGTGGCAGCACGTTACCTAGTGAAATTGAGACAGAATCTCTATGGGACAGTAGATAAAGGAGTTCAGACAGTATAAACATGACAACTCATAAGTAACGAACCTCTGTACTTCTGAGTAACAGAAAATATTTTTCAAAAATTTTCTGGGTAAGCGATAGTAGATACATGGTACTCATGTTACATAATCTTCTTCCCTGCTCCTGGCAGAGATTACACCTGCTACCTGCTGTAACCAGAGAAGGAGATGGTGTAACATGAGTGTCATTTATTTGCTATTACGAATTTTAATATCGGAAGAGTCCTGGGTCAGCCATTAACTTCGTCTGTTGACAGCCTTCTTTGTCATCCATCACAGAAGTGACCTCAGAATCCTTAATACAGCACTCTGGGCCTCCAAAGCTAATCAGTAGGATTTTGTTTCACAGCTGAAACCTGCTTGCCAACCTGCTGTAGATATTCTGAATTGGGTACCAGAGGTCAATTGTTTCATTAATGGGATGGGTTCTGGAAGTGATTCATTCTAGCAAATACATGATGAATGTGAGTTGGGGCCTATTTCTATGGTGAAAAATTTTGTTACACCAAGAGGTCATTCAATTTATATTAACTATGAGTTATACCAGCAGCCATACTTAATTCACTTGTACTTCATTTGGGTCTTCTGCTTTTTATATTTCCCTTTAGCCCTATTGACCAGAATAAAATAAAACAACAACAATGAACTTCAGTCTCATTTATTATGCTGAATGTGGCACCTAGATATAAAGTGGTATGAGAGATAAAGTGAGAGAAATTTTTCCATTAATTTCATAAATGGTTCTTTCAAATTGCTCCTTATTTTTTGCAACTGATTTCATTTCATAAACAGTATTTCTGTGAAATCTTATTTCTGCATTTACTTTAGATTTATAAGGAGGCTTTCATTTCTCAGAGATATTTTCTTTTTGTTCTGTTTCATGTTTGGGGTATAATTTTTGTCTTTGTTTTCAGATGTGTTCTATTTTGACATAGCTATTAGAAACAACTTGACCATGGAAAGCAGCCTAGCAAAAATATGAAGTATCTTGACCCTGAAATCAAACAGCTTAAAAACTGGATTTGAGATTTGTCATTTAATACAAGTCTCCAATTTTGATATTAGCTATTTTCTAGAAGTTTCCTAGTAAATCAGTTGTTTAACAATTTTACTTTGATTTTTAGAATAATTTCTAAAGCCTAATTAACATATGATATTGTTTAAGAGTTTGTATGTAATGAGGAAAAAAAATAGTATAACAATATGAATACAATTGGATAAAACAGTGTTTTATTTATTTTGAATTTGCATAGCTTAATAAAAAACCTACTTAACTAAAGAAGAAGAAAGGTACAGTTGAGATATTTTGCCACGTGGCCTATGGGATCTTAGTTCCCTGAGTAGGGATTGAACCTGTGTCCCCTACAGTGGAAGCACATAGTCTTAACCACTGGATCTCCAGGGAAGCCCTGAGATATTTTATAGAACTTCTGAAATAGAATTCAAGTATTTTTAAGAATGTTTGCACAAGATTTTTTTAATTGTACATAATTACCTTTGAAAATACTGTATTTGCATTAATCTTGTATTTTCTGCTCAAACTAGGGCCATTTCTAGAATTTAAAGGGAAAAAAACTAAAAGTAAAAGCAGAATGGAACAGGAATTTTAAGCATGTAAGTGGGGAAGAGTTGAAAAATAGGAGGAAATAGGAAAGAGGTCTAAATGTATTTGTGAGTTTGAGTCAGGTGAAATCAACAAAGTTGTAAATGGTAAAAGTCTGAGAAAGAAGCAAAACATCTAGGCATAACACCCTTAACTGAAAGGAGACGGGATGAGAGAGAAAGGCACTGTGGATAACAGTTGACAGTCTAGTCATGGTTGATATCAGTGGCTTAGGATGAGCTGCTACCTATCTCCACTGAAGGATGGAGTTGGTACGGAGGGTGCAGCCACTTTGGAAGACATTTTAACATTTTCTTACTAAAATATACTCTTAACATATGATCTAGCAATCACATCCCTTGCTGTTTACCCAAGGGAGCTGAAAACTTATGTCCATACAAAAACCCACATACAGATGCTTATAGCAGCTTTACTTTCAATTGACAAAGCTTGGAAACAATCAAAATGTCTTTCAGTAGGTGAACAAATAAATAAATTGTGGTCCATCCAGAAAGTGGAAAATTATTGAACACCAAAAATAAATGAGGTATCAAGCCATGAAAAGACATGAGGGAACATTAAAGACATATTACTAAGTGAAAGAAGTCCATCTGAAAAGGTTATCAACTGTATGATTCTAACTAAACATTCTGAAAAAGGCAAAATGATAGCGACCATAAAAAGATTAATGGTTGCCAGGAGTTGGAAAGGGGATGGGTTAGCAGGTGAAGCACAGAGAATCTGGGGGACAGTGAAACTACTCTGTGCACTATCATAAAGATGACCACGTGTCATTACACATTTGTCCAAAGCCTTCAGATGTGCAGCACTAAGAGTGAACCACAATGCGAACTGTGGACTCTGGGTAATTACGATGTGTTCATCTGGGGTCATCTAGTAACAAGCATGCCACGCTGGTGAGTGATACTGATAATGAGAGAGGCTATAAGGGAGTAAGGGGAGGGCTCATACAGGTAATCTCTGTCCCTTCCCTTCAATTTTGCTGTGAACTTTAATTTTTTTAAAGGTGATATAGAGACCAAAAAGGGTGACCCATTATTAATTGTTCACAGCTGAGGAATGTCACCTGTTAAGTTTTCATTACCCATTAAGTATCTGCATTTTTTAAAAAAATAATGAACGCACTGGTCAGTTGTTTTGTGCATATATGGAAAAGTTGAGGAACGGATCATTTCACCTCTAATAGAGCCTTACAACAGATATTTCACTGGCATATATAAAAATTCAGTTCCATACAAAACACGTTTCCAGGTTAGGTTGACTTAACGGCCTTGTTCTCTGCATTAGCATCTTTTTAAAAATAATGTTACTCAACCAGTTTCCTTGGTGATGAACACTACTATTCAAAAGCTTCTCTCTTCTCTTCCAGAGTGGAAATCTGACTTTTGTTCAAGAATTTGTTATCCTTGGTACAATGCAAGCTTACTAAGTTACCTCTGAGTTTTCCCTGTGTTTCTTAGGAGCATCAGACAGTTGTCCATTATGAGTGACTGCATCTTTCATGTGTAATTAACAGGAAAACTCCACCTGAAATATCATAAGTTTTCACAGATCTACTACTTGAGTCATTGTCCACAGAACTTCTTATTGCTTTCAATGAGCTACTTGAGAATAATCTGATAATTCAGATAAATTTACTATTAAACTATTATTGCTTACATTCCTTTTCCTTCATCCACTGTTTCTTGCAAATATGTATTATATATTATATACCAGGAACCCCCAACCTCCAGAATCTAATGTCTGATGATCTGAGGTGGAACTGATGCAATAATAACAGAAATAAAGTGCTCAATAAATGTAATACAGTTGAATCATCCTGAAACCATCCCCCTCCTCAGTCTGTGGAAAAGTTGTCTTCCATGAAACTGGTCCCTGATGCCAAAAAGATTGGGAACTGCTGTTTTATATAATATATAATGTATAATGTAATCACCCAGATAATCACGATGCTGTGATCACTCACCTAGAGCCAGACATCTTGGAATGTGAAGTCAAGTGGGCCTTAGAAAGCATCACTATGAACAAAGCTAGTGGAGGTGATGGAATTCCAATTGAGCTATTTCAAATCCTGAAAGATGATGCTGTGAAAGTGCTGCACTCAATATGCCAGCAAATTTGGAAAACTCGGCAGTGTCCACAGGACTGGAAAAGGTCAGTTTTCATTCCAATCCCAAAGAAAGGCAATGCCAAAGAATGCTCAAACTACTGCACAATTGCACTCATCTCACACGCTGGTAAAGTAATGCTCAAAATTCTCCAAGCCAGGCTTTAGCAATACATGAACTGTGAACCCCCAGATGTTCAAGCTGGTTTTAGAGAATGCAGAGGAACCAGAGATCAAATTGCCAACATCTGCTGGATCATTGAAAAAGCAAGAGAGTTCCAGAAAAACATCTTTTTCTGCTTTATTGACTATACCAAAGCCTTTGACTGTGTGGATCACAATAAACTGTGGAAAAATCTGAAAGAGATGGGAAATACCAGACCACCTGACCTGCCTCTTGAGACACCTGTATGCAGGTCAGGAAGCAATTAGAACGGAACAGTTAGAACTGGACATGGAGCAACAGACTGTTTCCAAATAGGAAAAGGAGTACATCAAGTCTGTATATCGTCACCCTGCTTATTTAACTTATATGCAGAGTACATCATGAGAAATGCTGGGCTGGAGGAAGCACAACCTGGAATCAAGATTGCCGAGAGAAATATCAATAACCTCAGATATGCAGATGACACCACCCTTATGGCAGAAAGTGAAGAGGAACTAAAAAGCCTCTTGATGAAACTGAAAGAGGAGAGTGAAAAAGTTGACTTAAAGCTCAACATTCAGAAAACTAAGATCATGGCATCTGGTCCCATCACTTCATGGCAAATAGAGGGGGAAACAGTGTCAGACTTCATTTTTGGGGGGTCAAAAATCACTGCAGATGGTGATTGCAGCCATGAAATTAAAAGACATTTACTCCTTGGAAGAAAAGTTATGACCAATCTAGATGGCATATTAAAAAGCAGAGACATTACTTTGCCAACAAATGTCCGTCTAGTCAAAGCTATGGCTTTTCCAGTGGTCATGTATGGTTGTGAGAGTTGGACTGTGAAGAAAGCTGAGTGCCAAAGAATTAATGCTTTTGAACTATGGAGAACTGTTGGAGAAGACTCTTGAGAGTCCCTTAGACTGCAAGGAGATCCAACCAGTCCATCCTAAAGGAGATCAGTGCTGGGTGTTCATTGGAAGAATTGATGCTGAAGCTGAAACTCCAGTACTTTGGCCACCTCATGCGAAGAGTTGACTCATTGGAAAAGACCTTGATGCTGGGCGGGATTGGGGGCAGGAGGAGAAGGTGATGACAGAGGATGAGATGGCCAGATGGCATCACTGACTCGATGGGCATGAATTTGAGTAAACTCTGGGAGTTGTTGATGGACAGGGAGGCCTGGGTGTGCTAAGATTCATGGGGTTGTAAAGAGTCGGACATGACTGAGTTACTGAACTGAACTGATAATGTAAAATATATGTACATGTGTGCTAAGCTGCTTCAGTTATGTCTAACTCTTTGTGACCCCCTGAACTGTAGCCCACCAGACTCCTCCCTACATGGGATTCTCCAGGCAAGGATACTGGAATGGGTTGCTGTGCCCTCCTCCAGGGGATCTTCCTGATTCAGAGATGGAACCCAGGTCTCTTACATCTCCTGCATTGGCAAGTGAGTTCTTTACTACTAATGCCACCTGGGAATAGTGCCACCTGGGAAATATATATATATATATATATATATATATATATATATATATAGAGAGAGAGAGAGAGAGAGAGGAGAAGATTTAAGTGAAAGAGATTAAGAAGATATTAACTTTTTCTGAATTAATTTTATAAAAAATCTATACCTGCTGTCCTGGTACTCTTGGCCTTTCTCAAAATAATCACTTACTATCAGAAACAAAATAAGCAAAATGATTTTGTTCAAATCTGATTATTTTGAGCTTGTTTTCTGGCTCTGAAGCCTCCCCAGTGAACAGTCTTGACATGTAAAACATAGCTACCATGTAATATTTTATTTAAAGAATTTCAGAATAGTCAAGAACACCAAGGTCTCCAGATAGATTATTTCTTCCCTATTTTCTGCACAGAGGCTCTCTTTAAAGTGACAAACACGGTCATAACAAAATAAACTTTGAGAAGTTATGACTTCTTAGCTTAATTAAAATTTGCTAACTTAAAGACACGATTGTATTTCCAGTATATTGTAAATACATGTTATAAAATGGCATGGTAATTTCCCTAGGTATAGTTTGAAGATGTAGTAATTGTTTCTAATTTGTTAATTGGATAAATATTGTTGGATACAGTTAGAGTTTGTACGGGCAAACTAAGATATCGACGTAATTATTGAGTAATAATTTGCTAGTGTTGAAGAGATGTTGGTGCCTTCAGAATTTCTGTGAATAGGCATAAGAATATGTCTGCTAATTGTGGGTGCCTGATGCTTTTATCAGGGCAAATGATAGAATTCTCTATGAATTGTGTTTGGGTGGGAGAGTGTTATAGCAGGGAGGTGACTGGACACTTGGGAGTGGAAGTGTCTTAGCTGCTGAAGCCTATGCAGCAGGTGGATAGGGCCACCCGTGTGGCCACAATTAGCATGCCTTCTCCAAGTTCCTCTGGCTGGACACACTCTGTAAGCTAGAGAACAGAGAAACAGCTCGATAGCCCTCACAGATCTCAGCATTGACCTGAAGACATCTGAGATTCCTCTCTTTCTTAGTTAGCACTTGGGTGGAAAGAATTAACACATCTTTTAAAAATACTGACTAGTTTGGTTTCATAACTTTTAAAGGATACTGACTATTTAGTGAACAAGAGAGTGTGTATATGCGTGTACTTTGCTCTTCTTGTCTTATGTTTTAGTTAGTAACTCAAAGAACTGCATTGTCATCATTTGGTATAATGATCCCAATCTTATGTAGATGGAATGTCCTAGACAATCACCATAATGTCCTGGATCCGGCAAACCTTCTGTGTGGCAAAATGAATGCTGCTCAACAAGGATAAGCCTTTGGAACATGTAGCTAACGACATCATGAGATTTGAAAAATGTTTGGCTAAAAATTTCAACAAATAAAGATAATTATCTTTAGTTTAATACTTTGTTTTATATTTAAATTTTATCTTCTGGATTTGGGAAAGAAATAATTATTATTGGTAGAAGGAATAATTATGACAAAAAACATTAGACTTATATATTGATGCTTGGTATGTGTCAGTCACTGGCTCCAGATTGTGATACATCTATTTTCTTATAAAAGCAACTATAAAGAATGCTCATATAGAGGAAGTGTTCTTAACCTCATTGCATTGCTGGTGATACCATAGAACAGAGTTAATCCCTTTAGTCCAGACCACACTATTAGGGATTGAAGGCAGAACCTTCATTTCCAGAGCACTTAGTCATGATCATTGTTTATAATTTGTCCAATTATTGTTACATTGCTAAGGATAGTGTTCTGTGAGAATATCAGAAGTTAAGAATGTAAGAATGTTTCTGTGTTGGCTCATGCAGTTTCCTCTCCCGTTGTTTCCCCTGTCAATTGAACTCCTTTATAATAATTCTTCCTGATAAGTTCAAAGTTACAGGCTCCAAGAAGTTTGCCTCAGCATCTCCTAGCCATTCTCATCCCATTTGTTGGAGTGATACCTCAGGAGCATGAACCATGTTTATCATCTTTGAATCCCCACCCTTCAGCTCTTTTACCTGTTGTAGGTACACAATAAACAACTGTTGTAAATTTCAGATTATTCCACAGTACTGGATGTAGGCAATACAGTATTTCTTGATTTTCACAGAGTCATACTCAGCTATAAGTGGAGAATCAGTTGGGCGTGTAGGGGAGAAGGGAACACAGAAAAGGAAGCTGGCCACAAACACACTATATTTGGATGACTTTACATTTGTGCTAGAGGACAGACCAGAGAAAAGCTTGTCTTCTTCAGGGAGGTGAATGGCCTAACAAAGAGATTAAATGACCTGATCTGGAGTGACTTTGGGCAGGAGACAGAGTATCTCTAACCTCAGTTCTCTTATTTTTTCTGAGTTTGACTAGTGAATATATTGTTATTTCTTACTTAGTCAGGTGTGTCTGTCTATAACTGACGTACAACATTTGTTTCATGAGTAATTCTTGTTTTCCTCTTTCTCTTATCCCTCAAGGACTGTTCTAGGCAGAGATCACATCAGGTAATTTAGTATTTTACAGCAACATTTTACTCTACACTAGATTTATAGATCAAGGTTTGACTTCTTTGTTAGATTTTTCTTTCTAATCCTGTTTGATTGTTTAAGTGACAGCGTAACTAACTGTATTGTCAAAAAAAGAAAAATATTGTTTCTGTGACATCGTTTATGTGGCCAAGTTATACATATACTGGTGTAACTTGACTCAATTATGCACTGAACACAGGCCTTTCAGCTGTAACACACTTCTCCTCATCAGCCACCAGGTCTACAGTTCTTTCAGGGGAAGTTTAGTTTGCTTTTTAGCAACATTCTTCCAAATAGTAATCATTAAGGTTCACAGACAATTCATTAAGTGAAGGCACAGTTCAACAGGATCACCTTTTCAAAAGACCAACATAAAAAGAAAAAATATGTGAGTTTATCAGGTTTAAGCAAGATTGTTTACAAATTGTTGTGAAGGTCTTTGTGACCTTGCTTTTTGTGGGCAACTGTGGTCCCTATATTTGTGGAATTTAAGTAAAGGTAAAACAAATTGGTGTTTGACACATCATAAAGTTTATGAACAGGGTAGACAGGGGTTTGTTCACCAAACCTCAGAATATTTGAAAGTTTATACAAGTTTCTGAATTCCTAACATATTTGTAATGGAAACAAATGAGGACTGAGGTACATAATTGACTTCTTGAAGTTAACTCAAAGATAAATTCTGTCCTCCCACAAAATTTTCCAGAATGTCCCTGTCAAAGTTAAAAATGTACAGAGTAGCCCATCTATCTCTAAAAAATTCCATATCTCTTTTTCTTAATAGAAATGAAATACTTCTTTGAAATTAAAAGTACTTATGGTGAATTTTTTCAAATTAATCTCTTACATGTATAATTTGCAATTATTTTAACTTTTTCATTGAATGGCTCTTTAAATTCTATAGTGCTTTATAATTTTCAAAAGCTTCACACCCTTGATGTCATATAATCCCATTATAATTTGCAATTCTAAAGGCAGGAGGGGGGCTCAAAATCTGAGTCACAGCAGACTCTTATTGGAGGTCTGTTGAACAAATGAATCAATGAACGGGAGAAAGGAAGGAAACTTCTGAGACAGGAAAGCAAGGTGATCCAGTGGATTGCAGTGCAAGCTTCCTATTCATAAATTTTAACCAGTGACTGTGGCTTTAATTCAGTCATCTATAGCTACCACTTTAGTGTGGTTTTTTAGTCACCAAGTCATGCCTGACTCTTTTGCCACCCCATAGACTGGAGCCCACCAGGCTCCTCAGTCCATAAGATTTTCCAGGCAAGAATACTGGAGTGTGTTGTCATTTCCTTCTCCAGACAATCTTCCCAACCCAGAGATAGAACTCACATGTCCTACAGTGGTAGGTGGATCCTTTACCACTGAGCCAAAAGTACAAATGAGGTAATAAAGTCTGAGTGAAACTGATGATTTATTGACATTAATTTCACTACTTTTATTAATTTATTTTAGTTAGTTTATTCACAATTGCAATTTTTATTTTGTTTACTTTATTCACTGTTGTCTTTCCTTATGCTTTCTTATTTGTCTTTTAGTTGTATCTACTGACTTCAAGTGAAGCCCACTGTGGCATGGCCAGTTATAGCTGGCTATGGTTCTGTCACTACTGTCGGTTGCAGCTCCCACTGGGATAGCAACCTTTGGGTCATCATCTGGGTCAGAATCTTCATCTGTATCAGAGGCTGTGCTTTATCCCGGAATGGACACTGCTTATGTTTCACATTCACAGTCTTTTCTCTAAAGGCAATATTAAATGACACTAAAACTTGAGATTTTAAAATGTCTCAAAAGCTATAGGAAGCATGATTTGGTACTTAAATTTGGTACTCACATATGGCACACCCAAAGGTCACATAATTATGAAGTAATTCCAAAGTACCAGTTGGGTCAATTCCCTGAAAGATAATTAGAAATAAGTATCAAAAAGTTGTCACTTATTATGTGCAACTTCCATGAATTTATCTTTGTGTATGTTATTCTTCTTTAAGGAAGAAAATTCAAAAGAGATGCTCATCTTAGAAGCAGAGAACTTTAGAAGTCTCTCTTTGCATTAATTTTAGTTAACTCAGACCCTGGATCTTTCAGGTTCATTCCTAAATTTCCTTTGCTACATTTTTATTTGCAGCAGCACCATCAATCCAATTCAGACTGGGGCATGAGATCTATGTTGCTAAAGTACCGATACCTTCATTTGGGTTCCCAATCTTTTTGTCTGACCTTCAAACCTGCTTTATAGAAAGAGCCTAGCTCTTTAAACAATAGAGTCCTAGAAAAACATCTGTCTCCCTCAGAAGTATTTCTTCACAGGTCAGACAGTCAAGAAGACGTCAAATAACAAATCCAGGGTAGCTTTTCAGGACAAAGTGTGAAGCCAGTCTTGAATCTACTGTCTGTTCACATTTTCAAACAAACAAGGTTACCTTTTGAGGAGAAGCTAGTTACTTTTAAAAATTTTGGTTAAGAAGTAATAACACCTATTTAAAAAAGAGACTAATCTACAAGAAAATGTTGAATTTTTCATAGGCTGTAGCAATCACTATTGTTATTGTTCAGTTGCTAAGTCATGTCTGACTCCTTGCGATCCCATGTACTAAAGCATGTCAGACTTCCCTGTCCTTCACTATCTCCCAGAGTTTGCTCAGACTCAAGTCCTGATTTAGTCATGCCATCAACTATCTCATCCTCTGACATCCCCCTCTCTCTGACCTCAATCTTTCCCAGCATCACGGTCTTTTCCAGAGAGTCAGCTCTTTGCATCAGGTGACCAAACTATTGGAGATTCAGCTTCAGTCCTTCCAATGAATATTCAGGGTTGATTTCCTTCAAGATGGACTGGTTTGATCTTCTTGCTGTCCAAGAAACTCTCAAGAGTCTTCTCCAGCACCACAATTCAAAAGCATTAATTCTTCAGTGCTCACCCTTCTTTATGGTCAAACTCTCACATCCATACATGACTTCTGGAAAAAACCATAGCTTTGACTATACAGACCTTTGTTGGCAGTTTTTAATATGCTACTTTCTAATATACTGTCCAGGTTTGTCATTGCTTTTCTTCCATGGAGCAAGTGTCTTTTAATTTTGTGGCTGCAGTCACCATCCACAGTAATTTTGGAGCCCAAGAAGATAACATCTGTCACTGTTTGCATTTTCTCCCTCTATTTGCCATGACATGATGGAACAGGATACCATGATCTTAGTGTTTTTTTTGAATGTTAAGTTTTAAGCCTGCTTTTTGACTCTCCTCTTTCACCTTCATCAAGAGACTCTTTAGTCACTCTTCACTTTCTCCCATTAAAGTGGTATAATTTGCATATCTGAGGTTGTTGATATTTCTTCTGGCAACCTTGATTCCAGCTTGTGCTTCACCCAGGTTGCATTTCTCATGATGTACTCTGCATATAAATTAAATAAGCAGGGTCACAATATATAGTTTTGATGTACTGCTTTCCTAATATTGAACCAGTCCATTTTTCCTTATCTGGTTCTATCTGTTGCTTCTTGTTCTGCATTCAGGTTTCTTAGGACACAGGTGAGGTGGTCTGGTATTCCCATCTCTTTAAGAATTTTCCACAGTTTGTTGTGATCCACACAGTCAAAGGCTTTAGTGTAGTCAATCAATAGTGTAATGGACATTAAAAGACAAACAGATTTATCAGCTTATTAAAATCAGTATCATTAACTAAAAGGATTTACAAATATTAAATATATTTTCCCATAAAAACTTAAATAATGTACCCAGGTTCTGACTTTTTTTGAAGGTCGATATGAAGCAGAAGAAATATTCATTACTATTTCTGGTCTGGATCCAAATCTGAACAAAGAGAAGTTGATTCATTTACAAACAAAGCTATGAATCATTCTGTATTGTCTGATATATTTCCTAAATTTAGGATGCAATTCATTATCTAAATCCTTGCATGTTTCAGGATTTTTGCCCTTTGTTCTTCAATGTGTAAAAATAAAATAAAAAGTCCCTAAATCCATAGCACAATGTAATATGATAAAAAGCTCTTTGTTTTAGAAAATTACATGTCAGTACTGTGTAATCTATGGCACCAATTAACCAACAATGATAATTATATGTTTTCAAAAATCTAGCAAATTTGTTGCTATATTTTGGAGATGGTGTTGATTGTTTTCATATTCTTTTAAGATTTTTTTTTTTACTTCATTTTATAAGTGCCCCCTCTTTTAAGGGTACGAAGTTATTTATAGCAATAGTTGTTTTAGGAATTGGCAAACTGTGAAACCGTAGATGGAATGGCAGAATAGCTCCTCAAGGAGGGAATGGACTTTATTTATTCTTGGTGAGTTCCAAATACACAAAAATAAAGGGCTTGCCAGTTGCCAGTGGGAAGTGAACATAATTATGACTTCACAGCTGCTTCTCCTAAAGAAAAAGGTGAGAGAGAGAGAAAAAGTAAAGAGTCATGCTTTTTTGTACTGCATCTAAAAAGAATATGCACAAAGGGAATATATTTATGCCAGATATAAGAAGCCATAATCAAAGTAATACTGTACTACCAAACTCATGCCAAGAAATTCAGAAATCTTGACTTGGCAGACTAGAAATTAGAGATGTGCATCTATAGTACTGTAGTAAATAGAGCAAAGTATGGAAAATCGAGGACCTTAAATATGTTCCCACTAACTTATCTCCCCTGACACAATCTTTCAGCAAAATTATCATCATCTGCTTTACTGGCTTGACATTTGCAAAGTGACCCTGCTAAGAGAAGAATTCAGAACTTGATGGGCCTGACTCCAAAGTGGTTGGTCTCAAGGAAGGACCTTTGGAAAGTTTTGCTTGGGACTTTGGATGTTAAACTTTATGAGTGCTATGACATAGCCAAGGTTACTATTCACACCTGCCAGGATTGATACATTGTTTAATTTATAAGAGTTGTTGGCAACTTTTTCTGTAAATGATTGCACTGCAACTATTTTAGACTGTTGTAGGTTATGTCTCTGTCACAACTACTAGACTTTGTTATTGTAAAGCAGCCAGAGGCAACATGCAAATAAATAGCAAGGGGACTGTATTCCAAAACTTTATTTACAGAAACAGGCAGCAAATGGATTTGGTCCTAGGGCCATAGTTTGCGATCCTCTGTTCTAAAAACTTCTGATTGTAAAGCTGGAGCTGCAATAGCCAAATGGTTACATGAATTTTTATAAATAGTAATATTTAATGCCACTGGGGCTTTTAGGAACAATGACAAAATCTGAGTAATTTCCTTAAGATTTTTTTGTCAGTGGAGAGAGAGGCACCAGCAAAGAGCAATCTTTTATCAAAAATACTTGCTTCTTTATAAAGTCATTCTTTCAAACAGTTCCATATAGGAGTTTATGTTGAAGCCCAATTTCCAAATATTTGTATTGGTTCCTAGCAGATGTGACAAATAATAAGAAAAGATGAGCACTCAATCTGTTTTCAGTTTGGATTTTGGGGCAGGGAGAAAGAAGATGCCGGCTCTATCAGAGTTAATTGTAAATACTTCAGAAATTCTCATGAAAAAAAAAAAATCTCTCTAATCTGCCTTCTCATTGATAGGCTATCTCAACCTTCTGTTAAATGTCAAATTATCTGAGTGATAACTACAAGTGAGTCCAGGATGATGTCTTTCCTTGGTTTTTCCAGTAATCTGCTATTGACCTCTATATGCCACTTAACTTCTATTTGATCTATTTCCCAATTTACAAAATAAAGGAGAATAAAGAGATGTCTGTAAAGTGGTTTGAAAGCCTGAGTAAAAGGCCCTCTGAAACACATGATAGCTGAGCTTCAAAGAGTCAGGAAGATACTCTGGCTATTGTGAATACATTTTAAATCATGTAAGCGGACACAATGATAAATTTGTGAATGTCATATTGCTCAGCAGTATTCCAGAGGGTCAACTAGATAAGGATGACATAAAAGTTCAATATTAAAATTAAGCCTTTTAATTAAAATAGACTTAAGTAGAATATATAGAAGGAATGAGTTTTGAATTGAAAGTTGCTATTTTTGTGATGTCAAAATAGATATAAAATCATGTAGACAGTCTCAGTCTGTTTTACATAATTGAGTTATTCCAGCTTTTTAGAAAAAATTATGTTTCACTTGCTTTTTTTTTTTTTGCTTCATTTTCCCTCATGTTGTCTTCTTTCCGTTGGGAGGCATAACCTTGAACATTTTAAATAATCCCAATCACGCTGTAAAATTAATGTCATAGAAGCAGCATAAGATGGTGGAACTATACTGGGATCAGTATCAGAATATGGGTCTGTATCATTTGCATTTTCTAACCTTTAGCTACTCCATCAATACAGATAATAATAAGAAGCTTGCAAGAGCTCTTTCAGGAGACTAAACAAGATATCAAATGAGAAAATGTTAACAGTATGGATGTTCAGTGGCCAAGACTCAAATTTGAGTCAGAGTTTGAATGAAGAATGCTGATTAAGTGAAATACTCAGATTTGGTAATTTCTTTAATAGGAAAAAGAGAAGGAACAAATAATCATAGTTTTCTTAACAAATGAAGAGTTAGCATTGGGATGGCAATTTTCATTGTGTCTTAATATTTTCACTGAAAGGTATTTAAATCTCTTATTCCTATCAAAAAATGCCAGTAGCACTTTTCCATAGTTGTGGTGAAGATGAAAAGAATGGCCTTTCATGATTCTAACTACCTCCTTAGAGACCCTTTCAAGTCCCCATATGAAATCTGGTTGATAATTGAAGCATCTCTGAATCCAAAAGACTATGGATTATCTGGACATTAAAAAAATGTTATAGATAGACTCATAAATATACCAACATACCTGAACTCATCTCCAAAACAGACAAGGGAACTGCTTAGAAATAGGACACAGGTAAGAATGGAAAATTATATGAATCAAAATAAATACTCAAAATAACTGTACTGATTGAAATCACACACACAGACACACATGCAAGTTCAGTAACAGAGCCATGACAAAATGGTCACAGCTGGTGTTGGTGGGACCCCCATTTGTTGGTTGGCCTTAGATGGATTCTTATACAAATGAGGTATACCCAGGAGGTTATGGGGCAGAATGCTTAGGGGATGTGTGGTGTTTATGAAAGGAAAAGAAGGGAGGAGGAGAGAATCAAACTTAAAAAAAGAATCACCTGATGTAAGTGTTGGAGTTCTGAGATTTTGTTTCCATTTATCCGATGGTAAAAGAGAGGGACATGAAGAAAAGTGATTTTGGCACTCATAACTGATTTGGGATGGACACAAAGGGAGCTCAGAATAAATAATTTGTGGATATTTTTTCCTTCCCCTTAATTCTTTTAATGTACTTTGAATAAGCTAAAAATTGGTTCTGAGAGCCTAATCAAGTTGTTTTTGAACAAAAATGCAGAGTTGATCAGTCTGGGGAAAAGTACTTCAGCTACTTATACTAACAGTACTAATATTGGGGTTTCAGGATATAGGCAGTAATTGTTTAAAGAATTTTATATACTTGCTTCTTTTATTCTTCATAATATATCCATAGGGTTGATACTATCAGTGTCTCCATTTCCAGATGAAGACACAGACCTTGGAAGTCAAGTATCTTACTTGAGCTCACATAGTCAATAAGTCAATAAATGTACCTGGAATTAGAGATAAAACTGCCTTGCTGCTGCTGCGTCGCTTCAGTCGTGTCTGATTCCGTGCGACCCCATAGATGGCAGCCCGCCAGGCTCCCCCGTCCCTAGGATTCTCCAGGCAAGAACACTGGAGTGGGTTAAAAATGCCTTACTCAGGCTCATATCCAGTCTGATGGGAGTACTGAGTCAACAGTGAGAAATGACAAGTCTGGTAAAAGCAGCGGGTGATTCCAAATGGATCCATTGGTACCCATAGTACTCCTTGGGATGCTGGGTGCACAGTTCCCAGATTTTATAGATGCTCAGACCCAGTGGATCACTATTTAATTAAGATCCTCCATTGCCTCTTAAGGGAATGTGAGTCTGTGCTTTCCATAATGAGACAGACTAAATCAGCAGAGAGGCCCTTTAAGGATTCCCTTCCTCCCCCACACTATGTCACAGTCTACTTGCAAGAAGAGACTTTCCAAAGGAAGAACTCAAAGCATGCAGGGTGGCCATGAATTTCCCCTTGACTCATATACAGGTAAAAGAAATTTGACTCCTCGTCACCAGGAAGCAGGAAGTCTCTTTCATGTCTTTTGATCTTTTGTTGCTCTGAGGAGGCCCACATATTATTGTTTTGCCATGTCAGGACATTAAGCCCTTTATATATCTGCTAATCATAGATGCTGAAATGAAGAAATACAGCCTAAATAAAGACACCAGTAACAGCTTGCAGGAAGTGTTAAAAACAATTCTGCAGAAGGTTAGGAGCCTGGCCTTCTGCATTGTTTTAAAGGTACTCTCTTTGATTGGCCACAAGGTCACTTCAGTACAGACAACAGCAGAGACTTTGAGAACTATTGAACACTAAATTTTCACAATGAGTCAGCTAGAGGTTACAAAGTACAGAGAATGCCAAAGACATAATATACTGTGAAGACAGAGGAAACTCGTGCAAGTTGCTTCCTCCATGTCCTGGCAGGCCATTGTCTTTTTGTACTGCTTTCCGTCTCTGGTTTCTGTGGGCTGTGCCTCAGCAGCTGAGAGAAGGTACCTACAGAAATGCTATGAACTTGGAGGTTGGCTCAGCCAAGTCTGCCCAACAGGCTAGAACCAGAGATGCAGGAAGTCCCTCTCCAAAGGTGTGTGATGACAGGCTCTGATACACTGTCAAATCATCCATTCATCAGAACTTTAGGGAGGCAGTATAGCGTTCTAGTTAAACTCCAGGGTTTGGGGGACAAATAAAACTGGAGTTAATTCCTGATTCTTCATGGGCTAATAATGTAACCATGGAATAACTCTTTTATCTCTTCAAGGCACAGTCTTATTTTGCAAACTGGAATTTGTATCAGCACTTTCTATATAGAAATGCTGTGAATATTAAATACTTGATACAATGGCAGGACTGTAGTGATGACTTCATTCATGGAGGTTGTTATTATTGAGCACATTTTATGTGTACATCATTTTTCAGACCATTGGGATAAATATAGAAGGAAAAGGCATGTGATTCACTCTCAGGGTGCATGCACTTAAATAATAGTAGAAATTACGTAATCCAAAGAGAATGTATATTTATTTACCCTTAAAATGTTGACAGTATCCTCAGTGTCATAGTATGTACAGTCAGAGGACTTAAATGTTTACATATTATTGCAGGTTTATCCCTCGCTCTCTGATCCTTTTGCTGACACTCTCTTATTTGATCCTTAGAGAAAGAAAGAGAGTAATGGAAGATTTCAGTTCATTGCAAATAATGTGCACAAAGACAAACCCAGGTTTTTTCCATACTGGATATAAAGAATGCTTTGGGAGGGCTCTTTTAAGAAGGTTGCAACCAATTTTCCCACAGAAATCATAAAGAGGTCAGTGTTGTATAATCCAGAGGAACAATAGATGGGAAAGGGCCTCTCCCTGCCCAGGAAAACAGTGACAGGCTTGCAAGGTCTTCCACTGTAGTCAGATTCCCAAGAGGTTAACAGCCCTTACTCCCTAACTACATGTCTTCTAGAGGCACTTCTCTTCTTGGAGTCTTTTTGGCTTAAGAAATTATCTTTTCCCTCATTTTCACATATCCTCTCCAGTCCTGCTTTTCTTTCTGTTCCCCTCTAGTGTCTGGCTTTGTTGCTGACCTCTGTGGAGCCTCTCAAGGGCACTTGGCAGAGTTGTTGTCTCAGGTTCGGGTTTTCTCTGCATCCTCTGACCAGTAATAGAACAAAGGATAAAAGGCCATCTCTTCATGTAACAATATCTCTTTATTGAAGCTTGGTTCTGCTGCTTTGGGCCTGTTCTCTCTAATTCACCAGATTTGCACTTAAGCAATTTTCCCGTTTCTCTTCTATAACCTTCCAACTTCTAGAATGAGTAGTTGGCTATGTTGCATCTGGTTTTCTCACTTCCAATAAATCCTTCAGCACTCTTTCTTAAGATCTGGGGACAATACGGGCAAATGGAAAAATCAAACCAAAGCCAATCTCTGTTTCTAGGCCCCCTGCTCTGGCTTGGTGGCTAGAATCCTGGGTCCTGCAGGTTCCCTCCTAAACCACTTCTAAAATTGGACAAGCCTTTGGAGCTATGAGGGCTGGACTAGCTGGTAGAGGAACTGGCACTCCTAAAGGACCTTCTTTCTTAATAGCTCCTTCCCTAATGGGACATGGAAGCAGGTCTGGAGGCCTGCAGAAAGGGACCAACATTCAGGGGTGTACACTCTCATCATTTTAGGGAATTCTTGTGGTCCATTCTATTCTACTTCTCACTGATCCCAAAGTCCAGGGCAAATCTGGCCCCAGCCCACCACACACCTCCTCCTCTCCATGGTTACTTTCACCATCTTAATTCAAGTGCTCACTATTTCTCCATGGAAGAATTCCAATACTTGTGTTAGTTTCCTTGGGTGGCTATAAAAAGAGTAACACAAGCTGAACACAGAAATTTATCATCTCATAGTTTTAGAGCCTAGAAGGCAGAAATCAAGGTGTTGGCAAAGCCATGATCCTTTAAGGGCATAGCAGAGAATCTGTTTCATACCTTTCTCTTACTTTCTGGGGCTGGTTTCCTTAGCTTGGAGTTGCATAATCTCCAACTGTTGCCTCTGTTGTCACAAGGCATTCTTTCCCCATGTCTTTATCTTCTCATTTTCCTATAAAGACAATCAGTCAGTCAGTTCAGTCGCTCAGTCGTGTCTGACTCTTTGCGACTCCGTGAATCACAGCATACCAAGCCTCCTGTCCATCACCAACTCCCAGAGTTTACTCAAACTCATGTCCATCGAGACGATGATGCCATCCAACCATCTCATCCTCTGTCACCCCCTTCTCCTCCTGCCCGCAGTCCCTCCCAGCATCAGGGTCTTTTCCAAGGAGTCATTCTTCGCATGAGGTGGCCAAAGTATTGGAGTTTCAGCTTCAGCATCAGTCCTTCCAATGAACACCCAGCACTGATCTCCTTTAGGATGGACTGGTTGGATCTCCTTGCAGTCCAAGGGACTCTCAAGAGTCCTCCAACACCACAGTTCAAAGCATCAATTTGTCAGCACTCAGCTTTCTTCACAGTCCAACTCTCACATCCATACATGCCCACTGGAAAAACCATAGCCTTGACTATAGACGGACCTTTGTTGGCAAAGTAATGTCTCTGCTTTTTAATATGCTATCCAGGGTGGTCATAACTTTCCTTCCAAGGAGTAAACGTTTTTCAATTTTATGGCTGCAATCACCATCTGTGGTGATTTTGGAGCCCCAAAAATAAAGTCCGAAACTGTTTCCAATGTTTCTCCATCTATTTCCCATGAAGTGATGGAACCAGATGCCATGATCTTCATTTTCTGAATGTTGAGCTTTAAGCCAACTTTTTCACTCTCCTCTTTCAGTTTCATAAAGAGGCTTTTTAGTTCCTCTTCACTTTCTGCTATAAGGGTGGTGCTATCTGCGTATCTGAGGTTATTGATATTTCTCCCAGCAATATTGATTCCAGCTTGTGCTTCCAGCCCAGCGTTTCTCATGATGTACTCTGCATATAAGTTAAATAAGCAAGGTGACACTATACAGCCTTGACATACTCCTTTTCCTATTTGGAACCAGTCTGTTGTTCCATGTCCAGTTCTTACTGATGCTTCCTGACCTGCATACAGGTTTCTCAAGAGGCAGGTCAGGTGGTCTGGTATTCCCATCTCTTTCAGCGTTTTCCACAGTTTGTTGTGATCCACACAGTCAAAGGCTATGGCATAGTCAATAAACCAGAAATAGATGCTTTTCTGGAACTCTCTTGCTTTTTGGATGATCCAATGGATGTTCGCAATTTGATCCCTGGCTCCTCTGCATTTTCTGAAACCAGCTTGAACATCTGAAAGTTCACAGTTTGCATGTTGTTGAAGCCTGGCTTGGAAAATTTTGAGCATTTTGAGCATTACACCCGAATGGGTGTGAGATGAGTGCAATTGTTTGGCAGGTTGAACATTCTTTGCGATTGCCTTTCTTTGGGATTGGAATGAAAACTGACATTCCAGTCCTGTGGCCACTGCTGAGTTTTCCAAATTTGCTGGCATATTGAATGCAGCACTTTCACAGCATCATCTTTTAGGACACAAAATAGCTCATCTGGAATTCCATTACCTCCACTAGCTTTGTTAGTAGTGATGCTTCCTAAGGCCCACTTGACTTTGCATTCCAGGATGTCTGGCTGTAGGTGAGTGATCACACCATTGTGAATATCTGGGTCGTGAAGATCTTTTTTGTACAGTTCGTCTGTGTATTCTTGCCACCTCTTCTTAATATCTTTTGCTTCTGTTAGGTCCATATCATTTCTGTCCTTTACTGAGCCAATCTTTGCATGAAATGTTCTCTTGGTATCTCTAGTTTTCTTGAAGAGATCTCTAGTCTTTCCCATTCTATGTTTTCCTCAATTTCTTTGCACTGATCACTGAAGACTTTCTTATCTCTCCTTGCTGTTCTTTGGAACTCTGCATTCAAATGGGTATATCTTTCCTTTTCTCCTTTGCTTTTCACGTCTTGTCTTTTCATGGCTCTTTGTAAGGCCTCCTCAGACAGCCATTTTGCTTTTTTGCATTTCTTTTTCTTGGGGATGGTCTTGATCCCTGTCTCCTCTACAATGTCACGAACTTCTGTCTATAGTTCATCCGGCACTCTTTCTAGATCAGATCTAGCCCTTTAAATCTATTTCTCACTTCCACTGTGTAATTGTAATGGGTTTGATTTAGGTCATACCTGAATGGTCTAGTGGCTTCCCCTACTTTCTGTAATTTAAGTCTGAATTTGGCAATAAGGATTTCAAGATCTAAGCCACAGTCAGCTCCTGGTCTTGTTTTTGCTGACTGTCTACACATGGACATCACCAGATGGTCAACACCAAAAATGGCTGTTATCTGTTGGCTATTACGTTTATAATCACTGTTTCTATCATTTTTACTTGTTACCACTTGTTGAATCAAAATTACATAATGTGTGGTTCTGAGATTTAGTAAATAGATTTTTTCTTCCACTGGAGATTAAAACAAAAGATAGATATGGTGATCGGATAGACAAAATTAAACTTCAAGCTTTATTTCTGACATAATTGTTGGAGAACATGGCTTAGATGTCTAGTAACAAAAGCCCTCCCAGTACCCCAGTCCAGAACTGAACCTTTCTACCCAGTCTCAGACAAAGCTAAGAGTGTGCGTCTCTCTGCAGATATCTAGATCCGAAGAAGAAATGCATATATGCCTAATTCCTTTTGAACTTTCTCATCAGATATGTCATTTCTCTTAACCCTTTCTCTTCTCCCCCACCACTTTCTAAAGAGTGAGTGAGAGTGAAGATAGAGGTCCACAGAGCTGTTCTGCATGGAAGTCAGAGGAAAAGGGAAAGATAAATATCCTCCCTAACATATAACAGATCTCCTCATTCTATATGTTCTACTTATATTAACTCTGACCTTTAAAACAAACTTACGACATAGGTATATTTATCATCTTCATTTTAAAGATGAAGAATCTGAGACATTGAAAAGTTAGCTAATTTATCTTAAGACAACCTAACACCAAGTAGAAGTAACATAAACTGAATCCAAATTTATTTGTGATGGTACTTCACCTCTCATCTGTCCAAAAAACTAAAAATAAAAGTCTATATAAAACATCTATATGTATGAAGGAATTTTACATCTTTTAATTGTTGAATTTAGACCTTTACAATGCAACAAAAAGTATTACTTAATAATGATTTTCCATACATCCTATATAGTTTATTATTAGTAGGTATATGGAAATGCATATAAAGATACACAGTGGACCATGGGTAATATCCAATGTGACGCTTTTAACTTACCTCTCATAACATAAACTGGAAAATTTTTGGCACTTTGTGGTTAAAGGAAATTAAATGTTTTCTCCTTAATGAATTGATAAATCCCCTTCCATCATTTTTGCTTCATATTATTTATTGGCCCTCATGTGTGTTTCATGGCAGTTCCTATTGAAGTATTTCTCTATTTCATGGCAGTTCCTATTGAAGTATTTCCTTGCAGAAAATTCTCTGACTGGGTCATTTGTTCAGTTTTTGTTTAAGAGCAAAGTATCTCTGTTCATGGCAGTTCCTATTGAAGTATTTCCTTGCAGAAAATTCTCTGACTGGGTCATTTGTTCAGTTTTTGTTTAAGAGCAAAGTATCTATTACTGTATTTCTAGTCCTAGTTTTTTCCTTGTCAGGGTTCTAAATATTCTTGTATCTATTTGCTACTGCTACCTCAAGAATGGGCTTCCTTGGTGGTGCTAGTGGTAAAGAACTCGCCTGCTAATGCAGGAGATATAAGAGATGCAGATTTGATCCCTGGGTCAGGAAGATGCCCTGGAGAAGAAATGGCAACCCACTCCAGTATTCTTGCCTGGAAAATCCCATGCATAGAGGAGCCTGGCAGGCTTCAGTTCATAGGGCTGCAAAGAGTCAGACACAACTGAAGCCACTTAGCATGTGCCCTAAGAATGGGGCTTCCCAGGTGGCGCTAGTGGTAAAGAATCTTCTTGGCAATGCAAGAGACATGAGAGACTCAAGTTCAATCCCTGGGTCAGCAAGATTCCATGGAGAAGGTCATGGCAACCCACTCCAGTTTTCTTGCCTGGAGTATCCCATGGACAGAGGAGTCTGGTGGGCTACAGTCCATAGGTCATACAGTCTGACAAGAATGAAGTGATTTAGAATGCACACATGCACACCAAGAATAACTTCAGGTCTCCTACCCTATGTTTTTGCACAACATTCCCTTCCACCCCAGCCCCCTGCCAGTGTTTCTTTCTTGGTTAAACTGTAAGTGATATAAATACTACAGTTTTATATGTCTTGTTTGCTACTACAATTCTTATGCTTAAGTTAAGTGCATGTCCTAAATTACTTATGAGATGAAGGTGAGATGATGATGGTGGTGATGATGATGAAATTATTCTTTAGCTTTTTTGGTAAGACTACAGTCACTTCCAATCTGAAAGAAATCTTGCTGTTGGAACTGTCATTTTGTATCACATGATCAAGTGCTCTTTCAGCTCTAGGAGCCAAGAAGTTTTCTCTTGGCTTTCTCTTTATTTTTCTACTTAATTCTCTGTGGGCTACAGGTATATTTTACATCATTATGCTAAATTGCAGTTAGGAAGGTAATATATCATTGCCTCTCTTCAACCACTTTAAAATTGACATGTTGAATTTATTCTCTAATCCAGTTGAGCCCTATGAGACAGAATTAGATCATGGTGGTCTTGAAGTGTGATGTTGGGTTTTGGAATAATAGCTACAACTTTCTCCTTTTAACAATGATATCTGGTAGATTCTTTTAATGGGAAATTAACAATAGCTACCAACACTACATTGCCTTGTATCCTATGAAAGACATTATGCATATACCAACAGAACCTCCTGATCTGTGTTCTCATGTGATAGTGACTGCAAAGTTTATTCATGATTCCATTTGAGTGCCTGCTATAGAGTGGATTTTCAACAAATGGTAAATCTATTTAATAATAATTCTGAAAATAATTTTATAACAACATAAGAATGAAGGATGGTGACCCTCCTGCTATTATAAATACATACATGTGCTGTGTGAGGCTCTGAATACAATCTGTAAATCATATGGAAAGGATTGTTGGGAAAATTTTTCATAATCATGTGTGTAGTACAAAAGATTAGATTTTTAAGAGAAAAAGTTTCAGTCACATTGAAAATAAGATGCAGAGTCTAATTTCATCAGCATTTAACATGAGGCTCATTTTGGTTTTCCCAAAGAAAGAGGAAGCAGCAACTGAAAATTTGGTCTTGCAGTATCTTTCTCTTTCTCCTTTGATGTATATTAGTTCCCATGGAAACTACGTTGGGATGGCTTGAGAGCGACATCTACAAATGCAGTGTAAGGTCATTTTTATCTAATGCTTTGAAATTTAAACCATGATTTGTGATATACAGTGAACTCCCCTTAACATATTCTGAAGGACTATGAAAAGACACTATTCTGAATGCAGAAACAAGACATGTGACTACATTATGCACTTTTCAAAAAGTTCGACATTGTTCTGTGTGTAGAAAAACAGAAAGAGCCTCATTTCCCAGCATGCCTTTAGGAGTCCTGGCGATATAGCTGGACTCCTTAACATGGAGGGTAGGAAATACCCATTCTGCCTCTCCTTCCTTATTGCTGGTACTCAGTGAGATTATCAGGTAAGGGACAAGTATTCAAGCTTTAAATGATGCAATAAGTAATTGCATGTAGACTGTGATAACACTGCAGGGGTTTTCTTCCTTCCATACAGAGTCTACCATGACCTCTGGCCTGCCCTTGTTAGGGCGCTGATGTGATTTTCTTTATTAATTTGCCAGAGCTTCACTTATAAATTCCAGGTGTAATTAAAGGTAGATATGTTTCTAAGGAGAGGACCTAGAGTGTGGGATAAAAATGGTTTGAGGTTTAGTGGAATCTGATCTTCTCAGGCTTCTAAAGCACTCTTCAGAGAAGAAAAGTCTAGATGCTGAGTTCGGAAGTCTGGATTCAAATCCTGACTCATTTCCTTTCTAATAATAAGCCTCGATCGAGTTGAAACTTATCAGAGCCTTGGTATCATGATATGAAGAATACGGTGAAATTTTAAATGGATAAGTGTATGAAAAGGACAGAGCACAGAAGAAAGAGCTTAGTGTTGGTTATATAATATGTGGAAAATTCTGAAAGAGATGGGAATATCAGACCACCTGACCTGCCTCTTGAGAAAGCTGTATGCAGGTCAAGAAGCAACAGTTAGAACTGGACATGGAACAACAGACTGGTTCCAAATAGGAAAAGGAGTACGTCAAGGCTGTATATTGTTACCCTGCTTATTTAACTTACATGCAGAGTACATCACGAGAAACGCTGGGCAGGATGAAGCACAAGCTGGAATCAAGATTGCTGGGAGAAATATCATAACCTCAGATATGCAGATGACACTGCCCCTATGGCAGAAAGTGAAGAACTAAAGAGCTTCTTGATGAAATTGAAAGAGGAGAGTGAAAAAGTTGGCTTAAAGCTCAACATTCAGAAAACTAAGGTCAGGGCATCTGGTCCCACCACTTCACAGCAAATAGATGGGGAGACAGTGGTTGACTTTATTTTGGGGGGCTTTAAAATCACTGCAGATGGTGATTGCAGCCATGAAATTAAAAGACACTTACTCCTTGGAAGGAAAGTTATGACCAACCTTGACAGCATATTAAAAGGCAGAGACAGGTCAACAAAGATCTGTCTAGTCAAGGCTATGGTTTTTCCAGTAGTCATGTATGGATGTGAGAATTAGACTATAATGAAAGCTGAGCGCCAAAGACTTGATACTTTTGAACTGTGGTGTTGGAGAAGACTCTTGAGGGTCCCTTGGACTGCAAGGAGATACAACCAGTCCATCCTCAAGGAAATCAGTCCTTGGTGTTCATTGAAAAGGCTGATGTTGAAGCTGAAACTCCAATATTTTTGCCACCTGATGCAAAGAGCTGACTCATCTGAAAAGACCCTGATGCTGGGAAAGATTGAGGACAAGAGGAGAAGGGGACAAGGATGAGTTGGTTGAATGGCACCACTGATGCAATGGACATGAATTTGGGTGGACTCCTGGAGTTGGTGATGGACAGGGAGGCCTGGCTTGCTGTGGTTCATGGGGTTGCAAAGAGTTGTGCACGACTGAGTGATGGAACTGAACTGAGGAACTAAATGTATTTGCATTGAATGAAGGAATGAGTTATAAAACTTTGTTTATACCTGTCTTTGTTCTCGTTATAGTCCTTTATGTAGAAAGTTATGGAAAAGTTCATCTCTCATCTCATATACTGTCAGATGTGGGTCAGTCACTATCTGCATTTTACTGTCACCATCTGGAATATGTAGCCTCCAAGGTTACTTTTGGAAATGAAATGATCAGATGAGGCACATGGTCTCCTAATTGCCTCCACTCGAAGAGATATCACCTCCACTCAGGTTACATTGGTCCTGCCTAATTGCAAGTTTAGGCTGGGAACTATTAGCAAACTTGTCAGTGATTGGTACACACTTACTCTCTCTTCCACTTCAAAAAATATGTTTCATAAATCTTCTTGTTTAAAACTGACAATTGTAATAAAAAAATAAAATCATAAACCAAGCATAATTCCAAAAAATGGCAAACATTGTGTTCCCAGTAACATTCTTGTAAGATCTGCTGTCCCAACACTGCTAATTTTATCTATGTGGAGAAAAAGAACAATACATTCTTGGTTGATAGAGTAAGTCACATTGCTTCATGTCTCCTGCCCACAGACTTAAACTTTAAGAGGCATATAAATAAGCAACTTAGCATATGTGACCTCCTGACCGTGAAGTGTTAAATTCCAGGAACTATATTACTCCACCACTTTTATTTGTCTGTGGGAAATCAGTTGATTTATGCCTGATCCCAGGATACAATAAAAATGTGCAGGTATGCCAGCTAGAACGATTGGAACCTGTCAAATAAAAATTTTAGTTGCTCTTAAAATCTGCAAATAAAAGTAATGTTTGGTTAAGGATAATACCATTTATATCATACTTTTATCAGTATTCAGACACAAAACATATTCTAATAATTTAATTTCAATATAGTACAATGTACCACAGACTTTGGAGAGAATCAACCCTTAATGATGAAAGGAAAGTTTCTTATTTGCAAAGCAGTTAGAACAGAAAAGCAGTTCTAGCCAGAAGGAGCTAAACCAGTACAGACAAGGTAGATTAACATAGAGATTCAGTCAGCCCAGCAAGGTCTGAAGTTTCTCAGGTTTGGCTTATTTACATTTACTATTCATTCTTACTTTATGGGCTTCAGAACTTAAGATGGACTCCAGCTAGGATTATAAACCAAAGTACCATAATAACCTACAAGACTGTTGGAAAGGAATTCCCAGCTAGGCTTTCAGACTCAAGAGGCTGGGATAATTCTAAAATGATTCTCAGCTCTTGGATACTTTAGGCAGGGCCACATCGATGCAGAGTGAGACTCAAAAGCGACCTGAGGAATTTCCATCTCATTAGCACTTCATTTACAGAGTACCCATGTCAAGCCTCAGCCTTGGTGTTCTTGTGTTAGCTTGAACATAAGAGAAACAAAGTCGGCTCTAGCCAATCCACGGCTGAGCACAGATTCTGTTGTCTACAGTCTTGGTTTAAGCATGCTCACACCACCCTTGAACTCAGACCACTCGGTGTTCTCCAGAGGATGAACTATATCTTTGAAAAATTTTATGAATGTAGTATTTCTTTGCCATTAAATGTTATAAATTTGTATTTCAGTTCGCTTTTTAAATCAGATTATTTTTAGTATAATTGACCTATAATATTATATTAGCTTCAGGTGTGGAGCACAATGATTTGGTGTGTTTATGTTTTTGTTGCAAAATGATCACCACAATGAGTCTAGTCAACATCCATCACCATACATCATTACAGCTCTTTTTTTCTTGTGATGAGAACTTTTAAGATCTGTTCTTTTAGCAACTTTCAAATATACAGTACAGTATTGTTAATTATCGCTGAGCTTCCCAGGTAGCACAATGGTAAAGAATCTGCCTGCCAGTGTAGGAAATGCAAGACATGTGTTCGACCCCTAGGTCAGGAAGATCCCCTGTAGTAGGAAATGGCAATCTGCTCCAATATTCTTGCCTGGGAAATTCCAAGGACAGAGAAGGTACTTATCAATACCATGCTGAACACTACATCTCAATGACTTATTTTATAATGAGAGTTTTTCTTTTTGACTCCCTTCATTCGTTTCAGCTATAACCCACACTTAACCTCTGGCAAATGCCTATCTGTTCTCTGTATCTATGAGTTTTTTTCTTTTTTCTTTTGGTGGTGTAGGAGTTGGATGGATGATTAGATTCCACCTATGTGAGATTGTATGGTATTTGTCTTTCTCTTCTGAGCAGTTTTGCTTAACATAATGCCTTCAGGTTAATCCATGATGCAACAAATGACAAGGTTTCCTCCTTTTTTATTGCTGAATAATATTCTATTAGGAATGTGTGCATGTGTGTATAATAAATATAACATTTTCTTTATCCAGTCTTCTACTGTTGGGCACTTAGGTAACTTCCATGTATTGGCTATGGTAGAAAAAATGCTGCAATGAACATGGGGGTAAAAATGCCTTTTTGAATTAATACTGTATTTTCTTTCAATAATACTCAGAAAAGAAACGCTAGATTATACGGTGGTTCTGTTTTTAATTTTTGAAGAATTCCTCCTACTGTTTTCCCAGTAACATAAATTGCTACACCAATTTATGTTCCCACCAACAGTGCACAAGGGTTGCCTTTTCTCTGCATCCTCACCAACTCTCATTATTTCTTGTCTTTTTGTTGATAGCCATTCTGACATGTATGAGGGGATATCTCATTGTGGTTTTGATTTGCATTTCCCTGATGATTAGTGATGTTGAGCATCTTTTCCTGTACCTGTTGTCTGTCTGCATGTTTTCTTTGGGAAAATGTCTAAGATCCTTTTCCTTTTTTTAATCCATTTTCTTTTCTAAACTATTGAGAGTATGAGTTCTTCATATATTTTGGACATTGATTTGCAAATATTTTATCCCATTTAGTGGGTTGCCTTTTGAGTTTGATTTTGCTAATGATTTTGTTTGTTAGTTTGATGTACAACCTGGTTTTTGAACAACAAAAATGACTAAACAAAATCACTTGGATTTTAGGTCTTAATACTTCTTTTTGGAACACGTACAACTGCACTCTGCAAACACCCTTCACAACTTACAGTTCAAAACATTTTCTCCTTGGAAACCTTTACAGCTCTCAGACAAGTGCTGTGCTTTTTATTCACCTGGTGTCCCCCTGTGCTTAATGCAGTACCTGCCATGTGCAGATGCTCAATGCTCGAGAATGAGGAAAAAAATGAACAAAGAAAAATGAAATTTTCCTGAATGCATCCACAGTTGATTTCAGACAGTCCATTCCACACTCCCTGTGAATCAAAACGAGACCTCAGTCAAGCTGCAGACCATGTGAGATGGCACAGGTAAGTCATCACCAAGCCTGTGTCTGCAGGAAAGCAAGTGCCAAACAGCGGCTAGGGTCACTGAGCAGTTTATATCAGAAAGTAGTTTTAGCCAATTGCTGGCCAAAGTTCCTGTCATTTCAGGAGCACAGGGCTTTGTGGTAAATTCCCAGTGATTTTCAACTACTTGCATGTCTAGGAGTGATCAGGTAATGCAAAGTAGTGGGCATTTGCAAAATCATTTGTGTTAGGCTTGACATATTATGCATCAGATTTGCTTTTTAATTGTGACTCTCATAGACCAAGACTAACAGTAGTCATTTTCACTTTTATAACCCACTTTGACTAAAGCTCATTTGAGATTAAACACATGATGTGAAAAAAATCAAAGATCAAAATGATTACATACATAGATGCACAAAACATACTTGCGTATGAACTCACATCCCTATATCCACATAATGAAACACTCATATAATTCTACATTATATATAAGACATATAATAATATATATTCTGTAATATATATGGAAGTGTGTCTGTATGTGCACATATACACACGCAATACATATATATATATATATGGAATTATATACATTTATATGGAATTGTATAGGTGTTGTTACTATGTGAGTGTGTGTACACACTGACACCATTCCCTTACTTACCAAAAATTACTTATTATTTACTGTATCTAGGTACTGTGCTAGGCACTTAAAAGACGAAAAGAGTCTTTTTCAATCTTTGACTTCAAGAAAATCACTGCTCACTAAGGAAGACAGAATCATAAACTCATAAATGCAGCTTAATCAGTGACATAGGACAATGTTTCTTCGAAATGCTTGAGGAAAGAATGTTTCAATCACCAACGCCTTCCACTTGTCAAATGCAGATCTTTCTTCCCTTATCTAAGCCTATCCACCTTCCAAGTAATAAGTCTGCATATAATTTTCACCTTACTAAAACCTCAAAATGGTTGCAAGTGTTGGGGGAAGGTTTAGATTTATGCTTCTGCAAGCTCTAACACCTTTTGCATTTCCCAGCATCATGTGAAAATTTGTTGCTTGAACTTTGCCTTCTCCCCTTTTGAACTTCTTCCCTTTAATCATCTTGCATTTTGTGAAATGAAATGGCTCATTAATGGTTTTCCTATGCTTTTTCTAAGTCATCACATTTATAAATATCTTAGTGACATTCTGAGATGGTCTGTAATGCTGTATATACCTTGAAAGTATATATAAACCCATACATGTGAATGTTCAGATGACAAAAATTATAGCAGAACTATCTGTATCGAGATCTATGAGGGTCTGTATGGTTAGAAAATCTGATATCTTCTGAACATTCTGTCTCAGGGTTTTCATCTGTAAAACAGATCCTTCCTGTTTAGGATTGCCATGCATTTCAAATAAGATAATATGAGTAAGTGGTTTATGAGGTAAAATATACTATTCAGATATATGTCTGGCCAAGATGTGAGGGCCATTTGGCTGCATGTCCATCTCTCACAGGTTCTTAAAAGACTAGAATGGTTTCTACAGGTGATAACAAAAGAGGTGAATCATTTATTTGATATTTACAGTTTTTTTCCAAATTACTTTCCCACTTATTTCAAAAGCTCATTTATGCCCCCTTTCCTGACTTTGTTGTATGTGTTCTAGTTTTTATCCCTGCTTTTATATTTGAACTTGATCCTTTCTCTGGTAACAATATTGATTCCTCCTAAGCTATACTTCCATGAGCAACGCCATCTGAGTTGTCTTTTGGCCATCTTTCCCAATTTGATGCAGAATCCTCCTGTCCTGAACCTATCCCCTCCTTTGGAGTCCAAGCTTCTATGGTCATTGGATGTTTTCATTGGGCTTGCCTGAACATTTCTAAAAGGCAGCAGATAGTCTACACTTTTTAGAATTATTCAAACTTATTGAACAATGAGGGCTTCTCAGGTAGCAGAAGTGGTAAAGAAGCCACCTGCCAATGCAGGAGATGTAAGAGACATGGGTTCGATCCCTGGATTGGGAAGATCTCCTGGAGGAGGGCATGGCAACCCACTCCAGTATTTTTGCCTGGAGAATGCCATGGGCAGCGGGGCCTGGCAGACAATGGTCCATAGGGTTGCACAGAGTCAGACATGACTAAAGTGACTTAGCACACATACACACACACACATTTAATAATGAAGGTGCTTCCCAGGTGGTGCAGTGATAAAGAATCTGCCTGCCAATGCAAGAGACACAAGAGACGTGGGTTTGATCCCTGGGTTGGGAAAATCCCCTGGAGGAGGAAATGGTAATCCACTTTGGTATTCTTGCTGAGAAAATCTTATGAATAGAGGAACCTGGTGGGATACAGTCCAGGAGGGTTTAAAGAGTTGGAAACAGCTGAGCGACTAAGCACATATAGCATGTTGAACAATGGCAGAAATGACAAGCATTTACTTTCCAAAATGACTCTGAGAAGGGTGGGGATTAGTGGGCATATACACTTCAAACAAACAAATGAAAAACTCTGGCATTATAGACTCACTTGGGGTAGGAACCTTGATGGCTCATAAGATAATTGTAACATTGCTTCCAATGCAACATTGAAAGAAAAAGGAAGATAACAATATCTGGGTCTGCTTAGAATCATGTAGACAGCTAAAAGTTATTCTCCTGGTGAAAAGATCTTTACAGGATGCATTTTAGTGTGCATTTTAGCATTTATCATAATAGGCTTTTATTTCAGAAAAACCTGAGTTTGAGTTTTGTTCATGATATTTAACAGATCTATGATACAGGGCATGTTACTTGGCCTCGCAGTCTCTGTTTTCTCACATAAAATGTTCCTGGTTGGCTTCCCTTTAGCTTCAAATGCAGAAAGATATAAGAGAATGTGATTCTACTACAACAATAAAAAAAAAATAATCTTCTTCTTCTTCTTAAGACCATTAGAGAGAAGAGACTTCCAATCCAATCACAAGAACTAATTTTCAAAGGCTGAGAAAATCCCTCCAAAGAGAGATAAAGCAAATAAACAATTTCTCCTTTGAAAGAACATGGAAGAAAGAGGTAACTGTCAGTGACAGCATGCTCAGTTGTGTCCAACCCTTTGAAACCCTTCGGACAGTAGCCCACCAGGCTCCTCTGTCCATGAGGATTTTCAGGCAAGAGTACTGGAGTGGGTTGCCATTTCCTTTTTGAAGGGATCTTCCTGACCCAGGGATTGAATCCACCTTTCCAGTGTCTTCTGCATTGCAGGTAGATTCCTTACCTGCTGAGCCACCAGGGAAGCCCATCAGTGACAGCAGGTAAGGAGAAAATAGCCAACATTTTAACACATTTTTAAAGGTCAAGTACGAATAGGGATGACAAGGTAAAATCCCCAGGAGTTCCGGATACAAATGAAGTCTATACCTTCTCAAAAGTGTTTTTCACATGTTCCCAATGGTGCTTACAAGAAATATCCCCAACACAGGGATGGAAAGAAAAGGATGAGGAGGAAAACTAAGTGACCTCCCCTCAAGTAGAAGTCATAAGATTCCAGGAAAAGGACAGGTAACCACCCCACACCTCCTATATTCTTCAAAAACAAGGAATGTTTAAGGATTCCTTTAACCATATAACTGCAAGATCTTTATGCTAAAAGTAACAAAATGATGCTGAAAGAAACTGACCGAAATAAATGGATATATACATGTGTGTATAAACACACACACACACACACACACAGGCACACACACACATACAATATTCATGGTTCAAAGGAAATGATACTTTTAAATTACCACTTTTCCCCCAATTCATCATAAGTGGTTTCTTGAGTTAAATGAGGTGACACAACCAGCAGAGAGGAGATGCTCAGTGAGTAGAACCTCTTGTTACTGGAATTTGTTATCTATTAGAGAGTCTTGAAAAATAATTTCTATCTCCTTCCTGCCTTCCCCCGCCCCCCTGCCACCAAATGTTCTGGAATTTAAAATGGATTTTTTTTTTAATATGGGACATTGAGATCTTTTTCCTGGGCCCACTCTACAGTCTCAAATCATTGCTGCTGCTGCTGCTAAGTCACTTCAGTAGTGTCTGACTCTATGTGACCCCATAGACGGCAGCCCACCAGGCTCCCCCGTCCCTGGGATTCTCCAGCAAGAACACTGGAATGGGTCGCCATTATTACCATATCTTAAATGTGTGTTCTGATATATCAGCCTCAAAAGTGGGCATCCTTGATTTCAACTGGTGAGTGCATCTGTGGAGCCTTGGCTGTATGCATCGTGGCCCAGGTGAGACATGTGTGGCAGCTCCCCAAGTCCCTCTTGTTAACACATAGGTAGTTTAAGAGCCAAAACATATTTTCTGTTAAGAAGTCTTGGCTTCAGCTCCCCTAGCTTGTGCTGGTCTCTTTCAAGGTCCCTAGGTGGGGCCCTGTGGATTTCTGTGAAATTTATAAAGTAAAAGCATTTTAACCACAATTATGTAAAACCACTGTCTCTTTCCTCTCTGCCCTCCACCTTCTCATACTTCCCTTCATGTCAAGTAGAATTAGAATGACAAAGGTTTTGTTTTTTTTTTTCTTTCTTTTTTATTTAGCTATGGAATTGGAGACATAATTTGATGTTTTTAGTCACACCCAAGTAGAATTAGATTGTTAGTCTGGGTTTGAACGCTTTCCAAGAATATTCTTCCCACCCACTGCATTGCCTTACCTGGCATACTGATATAAAGGTGGAGACCGCATCATGATGTGAAAGTGAACTATGTATCTGAGCAGTAACAAGTATTTGGGGAGTGACAGAGAAGAAAAGTTTAAAATATATGGAGCTAGAAGCTAGTCTTGGGAAGATTCTTCTAAACTTCAGACATGGAAATTTTTAAGAAGGAAGTTGAAATTGAGTTTTTTTGTAGACAGCTTATCAAAATGGAGTTTCTCTATTGGCAATATCCTGGAGAAGGAAATGGCAACCTACTCCAGTATTCTTGCCTGGAAAATTCCACGGAGAGAGGAGCCTGGAGGTCTCTAGTGCATGAGGTCGCAAAGAGTCAAACACAACTGAAGTGACTGAGCCCACACGCACGCATGCTATTAGGAATATAGCAGAAGTGTATACAATTGTATTCCCGCTATATGTATTTCATGGGATTTGTGTAAAGCAGAAGTTATCAGAATTTTTGTAGTTTTAGGCACAAGACTGGAGCAGTATTACAAAGACTGGATACCCCCTACATGAGTGCATCCCACTCTGTCTGATCGTAGTGAATATATCTGACATATCTCTTCTAATGGAGCCTGGCAGGTCCTGAAAAGAACAAAGTATAAAATTGCCACATACATTGTTAGCTGCCTGAAGGAGCAAGTGTCCCAGTGACAAACATCTACACATATTAATCAGTAAGTCACTGTAGGTAGTATATAACAGCAATTTGTTTGCATAACTATCTAGTTCAATGCAATATAGATACATTTGAATTTCTCCTATGTATGCCATTCTTTGAATTAGTATTATATATTTTCAAGACTATTGATTATGTTGTTTAACAACATAAAGATTAAAGATTATGTCATATATCATGATGCTAGGCATGTGAGTGCTTTACCATGAGGAACTACTAATTATTTTTTCAATAATACTGTAAGTTTAATGATACAATGGATCATTGATATAAAGTGCCTGTTTATTCTTTTGTTTAACTTACCATCTTGTTGGAAATTTTTATTATTTATTTATTTTTTGGATGTGCTGGGTCTTTGTTGCTCTGCATGGGCTTTCTCTAGTTGTGGCGAGAGGGGTCTACTCTTTGTTGTGGTGCATGGGCTTCTCATCACAGTGGATTCTCATATTGTGGAGTACTAGGCACATGGGCTTCAGCATTTGCAGTACACGGGCTCAGTAGTTGTGGCTCATGAGCCCTAGAGCACGTGGGTTTCAGTAGCTGCAGCGTGGGGCTCTGTAGTTGTGATGCATGGGCTTAGTTGCTCCAAGGCATGTGGAATCCTCCCTGACCAGGGATCTTGTCCATTGTGCCATCAGGGAAGTCCACTTGTTTATTCTTGATAGTGCTGTCCAGCTAGTTACTATAGCTTCCTGTGGGGAGTTTCCAGTAGAGGCTGGAGCAGTGATGTGGGCCTTTGAGGAGACTTCCACATCCATGGTGGTACCCTCTCTGATTTGCCTTGTTGCACATTTAGTCCACAGACGGCCTCTCATTTCTTATTGCTGCAGGACAGGTCAATCTACTTAATTTCCAATTCTTAAATCTGCAAAGGTGTTTCTTGTTATTTATTTAGAATATAGGAGAAACATCAGTAGCCTCTGTCATTGGTGGAAAGAGTCTTTCTTCATGTTCTTTGTTGGAAAGATATTAGGCCAGCAAATGAATGATATTTAATTGTATATCCCGATAACTCCAGATTTTGGCATGAAAACATAATACAATAGTTATGGTAGTAAGTAGTCACCAGATGTGTTATTATAATAATGAAAAATATTATATTTGAAACTCTTCAAATCCCTTGGTAACTTGACTTTGAAATATCTGAACTTAACATTTCCTCTCCTCCACATGTCCTATTCTGTAAAGAAATAAAATGTTGCATTAAAGCACAATAGTGGTATAGATGACAATGAAGATATTAAAGTACAATTTATCTTACATCTGTTTCATGGCACTTTATATACAGTAATTCTGCACTTGGCAACATGTAGCCATGTGGCCACATAGAAAACTTAGCAATGATTTAAAAATATGGAGGTTTATTTTCCTCAATAAGAAATCAGGAGGTTTTCCAAGTATCAGATAGCCAAGTCTCAGATAGTGGCTCCATTATGATATTAGTGACTCGGGTCCCTGTGAACTTTTCATTCAGCTATCCTAAATATGTGAATTTATTCTCAAAGCTACCTCCAAGTCACAAGATGGCTGATTAATATACAACATCACATTTTCTGAAGGCAAAAATGAAAGAGTTGTAAAGGGGAATACAATGTAGGTCAGATTTAGCCCCTTTTGAACATATTTTAAAGATTGTTCCTTTAAAGATCTAATCTTCTGCTTATATCTATTGACCAGCACTGTGCCACATATGGCATACTGGCTAAATGCCTAGATGAAATGGAGACTGAGAAGTGGAGTTCTATGTATGTTGGTATATAGCTGCACATACAAGCTTGCATATATTTTTAAGAACACATTGCTGCCATATATACACAGAGGGATATTACTTGGCCATAAAAAGAACAAAATAATGCCATTTGCAGCAACATGAATAGACCCAGAGATTATCATACTAAGTGGAATAAGTTAGATATAGAAAGAATATATTATTTATCACTTATATGTGCCCTCTACAAAATAATGCAAATGAATCCACAAATGAATTCTGACTGAAGGAATGGGATATTGGATCTTAAGTAGTGAACAAAAAGGTTCTGCCATATTTAGTCATCTTTCTGGAAGTCCTACAGGATGGGGGTTATTATTCTTGTAAAGAATGATAAAACAGAAGTTAGACAATCTTTTAAATAAGTTGCAAAAATCAAGTTTGCATTGAAGAAGTCATATTTGGTGACAAATTATTACAAATAATCATTCATATACTGAAAGAAATTCGGAAGAGTCATAAAGAACTTTCACAGGCTTAGAATTGTTCGTGCTTTACAAGGTTAACAGTGTTTTCACACTTCCAACTGAAGAGGCTTCTCTTGGTTGCTCTAACATTCTGTAGGACTTTGTTCTTATTGTTCCCTCTGTTTTAAAACTCTTTCATCTGGTGTTTAGACTGCCCAAATTCTTCTTTTCTTGTGGGTTTTAACTGAAATGTCATCTGCTCAGAAAGGCCTTCCATGAGGCCCCATCTGGGTGTTGTCTACCCCCAAGTCATTCTCTATTGCGTTATCCTGGCATTTCTTTCTTACACAGTTTATGACAAAAACTATCTTGTTTATTTATCTATTTATATATTCTTTTTATTTGTTCCCCACCAGAATGTAAGTACCTTGGAAGGATGGATTTTTGTTTTTCTTCTTGTTCACTGACCTATGCCTGATATCAACTCCAAGGCCTGTTAAATGTAGGGTCTGAGCAAGTTTGTTTAATTTCTGAATGCGGGTGGGGTGAGCTTGTGGCAGCAAAGAGTAAGAGAAGGAAGTAACATGCACATTCTCTTCAGGCTCTGGTCCGTATCTGTGCTATAGATGCATGTGTGGCGGGAAGTGGCTGGATTTTGGCCTTGAATAGATGGTTCTACCAAGTGCAATAAAGACAGAGAGTGAGTGTGAACAATTAACAGACTAAAGTCAGGCCATCAGAGTCTTTCGGCAAAAGAGTGTTCTGGTTATTAATGGTGTTTACATGGAATGGTGGGGAGAGAAAGCACAGAATGCGCTGTGTGTCTTTGAACTTTCAGAGTGCTTATTGCATCCACATCCGGCATGTCTGGAAAAAAATCTACAACTGAGCAGAAGGCACCAGTTCCCAAGACATGTGGGTGACATGAACTATAGTTCTGAGAAAAACCTAATTCAACCCAGAAAGCTCAGGAATGAACCCTTCAGAAATATTTAATTCCATGGTTATGAAGCATTTACTTGAGTTGAATAATAACTAAAGTGTTTTCCCCTGACAAAGGAAAGAGAATGACCTTTCTGTTCTTAAACAACATTTTCTAAGAATTGTGACCCAGCACATTGCATTTTGCCTACAGATGTTAGAAGGAAAGGCAGAAACGAGTGGCATTTTTGGAACAATTTAAAAGATTAAAACTTTCAGTTAAGCATTAAGTCAGTGATTTTCTTTTATCACCGATAAACACTTGATTTTTGTAAAATTTGGGGCCAAAGTACTGTTGAAAAACTGATTCTTTGTTCTTCAGTTATGAGTTTATTTCAATGATATTTATTGTCTGGAATGAGATTTCTTAGGAGGCAAAACTACTTGCTATATTCGGTATGGAGACTTCCCCCTGGCTGATATTGACAGTAATCTCAAGGTAATCTTTTGAAATAAAAACTTATAAAAAATGTTGTGATAGAACAAAAGATAACATGTGTGGCAGAGGAAATGTAACTAAAGTGTTTATTTTTCTGATAAAATAGGAGTGCCTCCTCTCTCCCAGTTGCAGCATAGTGACTCAGTTCAGTGAACTATATAATGCTCTCTGGAGTTTAATTAGAAACCTTGTAAACTGAGGGCAAGAGGCCAGAATATGTGTTAGATGAACACAGAAAAGCCTTTTTATGAAAACAGAAACTCCCACTGAATCACCTTACAATGGGGTCTAATGACTTTGTAATTGAATTGCTAGGTTCAAAAAGGGGATCTTCTGTTTAAATTTAACAGGGATAAAATACATTGATCAGATTCTCCCAGGCTGTGAACTAAGGCACTGTAGTAATTTCCTAAATAGTGCTGAAAGAGTTAATGTCCAGCTTCTTCCAGGGGATACCCTGGTTCAGTTAAAAAAAAAAAAAAAAAAAGAACTAATAATAATAATAGCAAGCTATCTGGAAGGAGTCTAAACTCACTATTTTCACTGATTTTTTTTTTGTTGTTTGTTTGTTTTGTCTTGTTTTGTTTTTGGTAATTGCGACCTGTAGCCCCACCGGTGGGAAGTGGGTGAGGTTAAGGGATGGGGGTTACAAGGGGAATAAACTGAAAGTAAAAGTTGCTCAATTGTGTCTGACTCTTGGAGACCCCATGGATTATACAGTCCATGGAATTCTCCAGGCCAGGATACTGGAGTGGGTAGCCTTTCCCTTCTTCCCAACCCAGGGATCAAATCCAGGTCTCCCACGTTGCGGGTGGATTCTTTACCAGCTAAGCCAGAAGGGAAGCCCAAGAATACTGGAGTGGGTCGCCTATCCCTTCTCCAGTGGATCTTCCCAACCCAGGAATTGAAGCAGGGTCTCCTGCATTGCAGGCAGATGCTTTACCTACTGAGCAACCAGGAAAGCCACAGGGAAGAACTCACCTCAAAAGGGTCAGTGGATTTCCCATCTTTTAAAAAGAGGGAATCCATGTTTCTTCACTCAGATGATAAACTGCGGGCCCTTGTAAATATTTTTTTTCCTTTTCTTTTTTCCCATTCCCTTTTCTCTTTCTTTGCATTTTGCTTTTCCCCTCTCTGCTGGGTCTCTGTGTTAGCTTTTGACCTATTTGCTTTGATCTAATATGAACTTCTGCTGTTTTTACTGTTAGTTTATAAGCTTTCATCTCAGAGATTATTAAGGTTTAATGAAGATTAATCTCTATTTTGAAACCCAGGTTGATTTATTAAAAACAAACAAACAAAAAATCATGTTTTCTGGAACTCTATTTTTGTTGAGCAAAACAGCCATGTTCTTTGCCCTAGAGGTCACAGTCTAGTAAACCTAATAGTAATGAAGAACTGGATGATTGTTCTATAATTATAGAGGTTCTAAGAACCAGAGATAGAAAATCATTTCCTAAAATTAAAGTGTATTTTGCTATTCATGTGACTCACTTTTTAAATCAGTTGTAACCACTTATATACTAACATTAAATTTACATGAAATGATTAACAGTATATAAATAGATGGATATTTTTCAGTGACAGCTTGTGAACATAAAAACACATACAGAGTTGGTGCTCAGTTAAATTTCTTCAGTAAACTCATGTTTTCAACTCACTACAGCTCCCATTTACTAAAATATGTTAGAAGATGATTATACTCCATGCAAATAAATATATTTAGAGTACCTTTTCTTTTATTTGAACTTTTTACATTGTCACATAATGATGATGTATGTAATTCTATATGCTTTTCAGTGCTGGTTTGGTGTTTTTGGGAGAAGGAAATGGCATCCCACTGCAGTATTCTTGCCTAGAGAATCCTGTGGCCAGAGGACCCTGCTGGTCTGCTGTCCATGGGGTCGCACAGAGTTGGACATGACTGAAGCGACTTAGCATGCATGCATGCATTGGAGAAGGAAATGGCAACCCACTCCAGTGTTCTTGCCTGGTGAAACCCAGGGACAGAGGGGCCTGGTGGGCTGCCGTCTATGGGGTCTCAGAGTCTGACATGACTGAAGCGACTTAGCAGCAGCAACAGTTCGTGGGTTTTTTTTTATGTTTGTTTTTTATTCTTTCTTCATGTAGTTGTGACTAATTAGGCTTGGGAAAGAGGAGAAAAGATTGACGCTGTCTTCCAGCTGTGACTTGCCACATGACACTATATATTAAACTCCCTTTTGCTAAAAAAGCATAAATCCAATGATGATTTCAGATGGATTAAAGAAGATTCTTCAATTCCAAATAAATTGTTATTGTTTTCCAAGTTGCTTCAGATGCTCTTTAACTCCTTATTTTAGCTAGTGTTTTTGCCTCTTATATTTTAAGATGTTTAATTAGCATTTTCCCTAGAACCTGCTACTTCAGATTAAAACATAACTTCTTCCCTTATTGATCAATGGGTGCTAAGTCACTTCAGTCATGTACGACTCTTTGTGACCCTATGGACTGTAGCCTGCCAGGCTCCTCTGTCCAGAGAATTCTCCAGGCAAGAATACTGGAGTGGGTTGCCATGCCCTCCTTCAGGGGAACTTCCACACCCAGAGAATGAACCTGTATCTCTTATGTCTCCTGCACTGGCAGGCACGTTCTTTACCGCTCACATCACCTGGGAATCCCATAATGATGAATAACCTAAGACAAAATGAAACAAGGATAAAAATGATCATAACACAAAGTAGAATATACTACATGCCATAAAAAAGTGCTAATGAAGGAATGTGATTAAAGTACTGGGCATAGACATGCCTAGAGCGCATGTTCAGTAGTTGCTGGTTCCTTTCTCTTTCTTATGAGGACTGGTGCATCTGGCTAGACGAATAAGTAAAGACCTTACAGACAAGACAGAATTTGGGTTAGAAATGTGAGGAAATGTCTGCAGAATAGAAAGCAATTAACTAGGTTTGAAAGTAATGTAAGTTTAGGAGGAAAGTAGAAATCACTTCAGAAAGGTGGGCTATTGCCTGATATGCAGGGCCTTGCATGTTAGGGGGAGAAATTTTAACTTAGTTTGACCAATAAGGCACCACGAGTTTCAAAGCAAAAAGAATCATATTCTGACCTATCTTAAAGAAATATCTTAAAAAAAGTTGGATGAAGAGTAAAAAAATGAGAAATGAGAAAAGGGCAGTAAGATGGTTTAGGAAGTTGGTTGCATGAAATATACTAGTAATTATAATCTTTACCACATTATTTAATGCCTATTATGAACCAAAATTCTTGCATTCATAATTTTCCCCTGTCAGCCATCTTAGAATATAAATGTCTCTATTTTCTTTCTGGTTAAGAATTTGAAGCTTAGTAACTTACTTGTGGCATAACTAAGTATCAATAATATTGAATATACATCTTGAGTTACATGATTCATAGTAATAAGTAGCGCATGCAGTGTTCAAAGTCTACTGTGGACTCCACAGTCCATAACATAATGTAGGACCCACATCACTCTTAATAAAATGAGATTTGGATAGGTCCTTCAATTTATCAAGGACTCAGTTTCTTCATATGAGGAGGCAAATTAAACTTTGAAATTCTAGAATCTAACTATACTCATACGTGCAGTTCTCATTATGGTTAGTGGTATGCATTTACATCCTAAGTGACAAGGGAATCAAATAGAAAGTAATATGAGATTTCATCAGAACTCATTTTCTAACTAAGCTAATTCTTCAGGCTGAAGTATAGTGAATTTGAGCAATTTCTAATAATACTATTTTTATAACTAAAATATGATAAGGAGTTTACATTTACAAATTGTACAAATTCTATAGGAATAAGATAATATTTAATCATAATGTTATGAACTACACTTGAAACATTTCACTTAATGATATTTCATGTGCAGATATTCTGAAGTTAAAAGGAAAAAGTTTGAGAAAAAATATAAAGGCCCTAACCCCCTTATTACTTCACTGCAACAAGGAATCAAGAGCAGAGTTCGTCAAAGAAATAATTGAAGACACCCTGGGAAGAAGGGACTGAGGTTTTCAAGTTTATCATAAATCATTCAATGCCTTTGGCAAAGCCTTGGTGGAAATTAGGAAATTGAATATTGTAATGTAATTTAAATTTTCACTTAGGACTTCATTCTAATTCTGATGGGATTTTTACTCAAGAAAGGACTGCAGAACTGAATCCCAAGAGACAGATTCTGTTGATCATGATAATATATTGCTTTTAGCAAAAAGGTGAGCTGCTGTTTTGAACCCCAATGAGAAGTGCTTTTAGAAGCCCCACATCTCTTCCTTTTATACTGAACAAGAGTAAACCAAGGGGAGGACATGAAATCTATCCCTCTCCTGGAAAAAAAAGGATAAATGAGAGTATCTTTATTTGTATAGGATCTAACTTAGAAATCACCTCTGAAATCTGTATCAAGTGTTTCTAAATGGTATAGGCGTGTGCATCAGTGATGGCTCAGTAGATCTGAACCTGTCTGAAAATCAGAGCAATTGGAAGATGTTTGTGCTCACTCACCTCCTGACAAAGGAGACAATAACTAACACAGTAGGAAGCTACAGTCATCTTCTGACACATTATGTTCCCGGGCCCCAAAATGTCACCTGAAGCCTGCTGAATGGAGATGAATGAAAATCAGCAGTGGTCCTGGAACACGCAAAAGGAGAAAAAGACCCAGCTGCAAAAAAGGCCAAGGTTCTTCAAAGCTCAACAAGCTGTTGACTCAGACCTTTGCAAAGTCAAGAGCATGTGTTCTCTGGGAAGGCCAAGGGTCTTATAATTGACCAGGCAGGGGAACTTAAAATCTCTAATTTGAGGTATAACTGCAACACATGTGTTCTTTGCAAAAAGCCCTTTGAGAGAAGAACTACAGTAAACCTTAGAAAGATTTTCCATTTCTATGCCATCTGAAAATGTAAAGAAAGGATTCAATGCATATGATATTTGAGAAAAAATACTAGAAATTTCCACAATTCAAACTTTTTCTGCTAGGTCTAATTCTACAAATTTTGAATCAAGTGTTCTATGCAACACTAACAAAATAATCCTTTAGAACTTGTGAGAGTTGAAGACAGATGATAAATAAAGGTGAATTATAAACTTTATATTGATATTAATATCTTTCTCAGAGCTTTCCTGTATCATTGCTTTTGGAGTCAACATGATCTTTTTAAAGCACAAATATTTTTTAATGGGTAAAATTAGAAATGCATGCTCATTTGGAACTGGAAGATGGAAATGAGAACATAGAAGTTATCATTCATAACTTAAAAAAAAAACAACTTTTTGGTTGTTTGAGCCAATAGCATACATTTGAGATGATTACTGTGATGATGTAAAGAAATACAATGGAGTTTAATGTGTGTGCTAGACTTTAGAATTTCTTCATTCTTCCTATTTTCCTATTTTTATTGATTTTTGCTTTGAGTTGATCTAGGTTAAAAACTTGGCTGTCTTTCCAATAGGTGCACACAGCAGCACCAGTGTTTTTTCAAGATCCAGAAAAATCAATCTTGCCATTTTCATGACAGTAGTATTTTCCAGAGTTAATGGAGAGCACCAAATTCTGTTATCTATTTTCCTGTTACAGAAAAGAAGTGCCGGTGTCTTAAATTATTGTTTAATTATTGTTATCATAATTTTAAATTATTATCTTTTCAATAATAACACACTCATAGACACTTGATTAAATCAAAGTCACGTTTTAAAGACTGTGTAGATAACTTTGCTGATTGCAAAGACAGGACTTTAAGTTAGATCACTGGTTTCAAAGGTGAGAAAGTGGCCAAAAAGGACAGGGCATCACATTAACTGTCTAGTTGGACTGTCCATGCCACTTATTTAAATAGGAGAATTTCATTTTGATCTTAAAGAAAGTAGAAAAAAAATGAAACACATTTTAGAAATTTCCTAAAACTTATCACATTGTGACAGTTCTGTTTCCCTGGTAACTCAGTGGTAAAGAATGTGCCTGCAATGATGGAGACATAGATTTGATCCCTGGGTCAGGGAGATATGCCTAGAGAAGGAAATAGCAACCCATTCCAGTATTCTTGCCTGGGAAATGCCATGGACCAAGAAGCCTGGCAGGCTACAGTTCAAAGGATCACAAAGAATTGGACATGACTTAGTGACTAAACAACAAAGTTTTAGAATAAGGCTATTGTTATATTTAATATAAATCCTTAGGTCTTTCTTTGCCAAGGATCTAAGATTTCATTACATTTTTTTTTCAACCTCCTAATTTGGATGTTGGTAAAATACTTAAAAAGACATATATATCTACATCTTAGCTAAAAGAAAGCATTAACATTTAGCTAGGTAAATAGATTTCCTTGCTCTTTATCACCAACCTATTGTTCATAAGTGGATGAAAAAAAAAAGGATCTTCTCTGATTTTTTTTTCAATACTTAGAACTATCAGAGCTCAATAACTGTCATCTGATTAATAATAAAGTGACTCCTCTCAAAAAGGGAATTATGCTGACTTTATTTTCCAAGTTCTTAAAAGCCACTGTCTGGCAGAAAACTCAATATAATATACCATGTGCTAAACTGAAATTTATGTAACACATTGCACATTTACAGCTTCCCCTTTAATTCTGAAAACTTTATTTTATTCCTGTAGGTATTATTTTCTGATATTTTAGCAGAAGCATGCAAAATATATTACTGGAGAAATATGCTAGAAAAGTAAAGAGAGTAAGGTTTGGGGCTATTAAGTTATATGAGCAGCTTTCTCTAGCTTTATTTTTAAAAATTGATGCAATAAATGTCATTTTAAATATTTTATCATACATTTAATCTGGTAGAGTAGGGCCTTGCCAGTTTATTCTTTTAACATAGTGTTTCTTAATGAGATTTTCATACATAAAATTAATTAGTATTTAGGACAAAAAAATAAGTGAATTTACATTTCTTTACTGTCAAGTTTATGACTTGTAGGTATACTAAAGTAAATAAATATAGTGCTTACCCTAATAGATTAATTCTACATATATTATAAAAATATGAATTATTCAATTTTTCTAATTTTATTTTTAACATGGTATGCTCTAATCATAGATGTATCTAAGGGATCATTCTTCATATTTTAATCATGTGAAGTATTAGTTTATAATGAATCTTAATCTTTTTGTTTTTCAATTTTGAATGTTCCCAGATAATCTAAAGAGACTGATTGATCCAGTCATTGATTCATTCACTCTTTACTTCGGAGCTATGTATCACATGCCTAATTGGTAGCAGATACTAATCTACCTCTGGGCATGCCATGGGGAAAAGGCACTGTTCTTGCCTTCCAATAGTGTGGCTGCCTCAGAGAATGATGGAAAAGCACGTTAGAAGTTTAGCTAATACCTAAGTTAAAGGACCATACACTATAAGGGTGTGGCTGGAGCAGAACGAATGAGGAAATGAGGAATAGGAAGTAAGTTTATAGAGATAATTGGGACAGATGGAATAGAAGCTTTTAGTAGCTATGGTAGGGTATTTATCAACTCTGGGTTCTCATTTGTAAATGGTGCTAATGATGCTGACCTCCCATGGTCTGGGCAAGTATTCAAGAAAAGATAGTGTCTGGGAGGAATAAGTATATTATGCATATCTATCTTATCAATCTATCTATCTACCTACCTACCCACCTAGTGTATCTACATTTCACTTCTTAACTCCCTCATTCTCTTCCATTTATCCCAGCTCTCATGGATGCATGGTCTGCGCTGGACCTTGGCCATGTGGGCAGCCGTAGAAAGAAACTTACCTAAAGCTAGACATCCTGGAGTGTGAAGTCAAGTGGACCTTAGGAAGCATCACTAAAAACAAAGCTAGTGGAGTTGATAGAATTCCAGCTGAGCTATTTCATGTCCTAAATTATGATGCAATTAAAGTGCTGCACTCAATATGCCAGCAAATTTGGAAAACTCAGCAGTGGCCACAGGACTGGAAAAGCTCAGTTTTCATTCTAATCCCAAAGAAAGGCAATCCCAAAAAATGCTCAAACTACTGCACATTTGCACTCATTTCACACACTAGCAAAGTAATGCTCAAAATTCTCTAAGCGAGGCTTCAACAGTACACAAACTGAGAACTTCCAGATGTTCAAGCTGGATTTAGGAAAGGCAGAGGAACCAGGGATCAAATTGCCAACATCCATTAGATCACAGAAAAAGCAAGAGAGTTCCAGAAAATAATCTACTTCTGCTTTATTGACTACACCAAAACCTTTGACTGTGTAGATCACAACAAACAGTGGAAAATTCTTAAAAAAGATGGGAATACCAGACCACCTGACCTGCCTCCTGACAAACCTGTATGCAGGTCAAGAAGCAAATTAGAACTGGACATGGAACAACAGACTGATTCCAAATTGGGAAACGAGTACATCAAGGTTGCGTATAGTCACCTTACTTATTTAACTTATATGCAGAGTACCTCATGCAAAATGCTGGGCTGGATGAAGTCCAAGCTGGAATCAAGATTGCCAGGAGAAATCTCAATAACCTCAGATATGCAGGTGACACCATCCTTATGGCAGAAAGCAAAGAGGAACTGAAGAGACTCTTGATGAAAGTGAAAGAGGAGCGTGAAAAAGCTGACATAAAACTCAACATTAAAAAAAAAAAAAGAAAAAACTAAGATCATGGCATCCAACCCCATCACTTCATAGCAAATAGATGGGGAAACAATGGAATCAGTGACAGACTTTATTCTCTTGAGCTCCAAAATCACTGCAGATGGTGACAACAGCCATGAAATTAACACACATGATCCTTGGAAGAAAAGCTATGACAAACCTAGACAGCATATAAAAAACAGAGACATTACTTTACTGGTAGAGGTCTGTCCATACAAAGCTACTGTTTTTCCAGTAGTCATGTATGGATGTGAGAGTTGGACCGTAAAGAAAGCTTTCAATGCTTTTGAACTGTGGTGTTAGTGAAGACTCTTCAGAGTCCCTTGTACTGCAAGGAGATTCAACCAGTCCATCTTAAAGGAAATCAGTCCTGTATTTTCATTGGAAAGACTGATGCTGAAGCTAAAGCTCCAATACTTTGGCCACCTGATGTGAAGAACTGACTCATTGGAAAAGACTCTGATGCTGGGAAAGATTGAAGGCAGGAGGCGAAGGGGACAGCAGGGGATGAGATAGTTGGATGACATCATTGACTCAATGAACATGAGTTTGAACATGCCCTGGGAGTTACTGTTGGACAGGGAAGCCTGGCATGCTGCAGTCCATGGGGTCGCAAAGAGTCAGGCATGACTGAACGACTGAGTTGAACTGATCTGAACTGTTAGCTTTTGAAGCATAAGATCCAGATCCAATGTAGAATGGTACACAAAGTTTGCAATAGCCATTCAGAATGAATCTAGTAGTACTGTGTTTCTATGATGAGAGAAAAAGAGCTACTACTCAGATATCACTGGATCATTTTTTCAAAAGGGTGGGTAGAATTGAATCCAGCCAGGAACCAGAACCTGTGCCATCGCTTCATACAAGAGTGAAACTGCAGCTTGCCCTCCATCTCCCATTGCTGACAGTCCTTCAGCTCTACCATCTCTCACCCCCTCTCCCTCCTCCAGTTAGAAACTCTTCTTGCCTGTTCACTTGATGCCAGCCCCTGTATGCCAGCTCTTCTACTATGCTACTGTAATTTTCAAGGTACTATAGTGTAAGATTTAAAAAGTTTTATTTTTCATTTGTTTGCTTTTTATCTATTATTTGTGGGGAGAGTGTTATAAACCTATTACAGTACAGTAGTATATAGCTGACTGTGTTAGCTGAGTACCTAGGCTAACTTGGATTTACGAACATGCTCTTAGAATGGAAGTCATTCATATGTAGGGTACTTACTGTAATATTAGTAGCAAAAAGGCCCATACTTTATTGAATCTTGTTTTATGTTATTCTTTTCACTCAGGTTATAAGGAAGATTGAGTCACTCTTCTTGGACAAAACAAGGTAAAGTTGAGTAAGTTAGTTCTCATTGGAACATGTGTAAATTACTTGATGCTTCATAGACCAAGTGACTTTATAATCTGTTATGAAGTTATTTCCTGTTCCATACTTGGCTACTCAAACATTTGTTCACTTTGTGCCTGGTCGCTTCATTTCTGCTCAGCACTGTGAAATTTACTGCTTAGAGATTATATGAGATCTATTTATTAATTTATTTGCCAGGTAATATTTAATTTTATAGAGTTGTAAAAATTGGTATGATTGTGACTTAGAAGACAGTCATACCTTGTCACCCTTCTCTGCAAATTTTTCCTGACACTTTTTATGAAGATAGATTGGGCCTCTCATTCTGTTCTTTTCAGCAAGTATCTGAGTGTGCCAGGGTGGTGTCAGATACTGAATATAATAGCATACAGAACTTCAGCTCTCATGGAACTTAATGTCTTGAGCAGGGGCTATTGAGAAGTTGTTGTGGCAAAGGACAGATGCAGGGGCCAGAGGAGAAATTAACAGAGGCATTGACTGGTGTTGGCAGCACTGTCAGTCTCTCTCTGACGTTCTTTTCCTCATTTACCTACTTCTCCTGCCACTTAAACTCTGCTGCCAATAACTGAAAGAAGTTAGAGACTCAAGCTGGAAGAAGATGTAGTTTCCCTTGTTTCACAAGGGAACCCTACCCAGGGAGGGGGGCTAGGGAGAAAGTTCATCAGAGGACTTCGCTAGTGGGAAAGCCCAAAACCCCTTAAAGCTGGTTTCTTAGAGACTCAGCTTGGGTTCTGAATTATGTATTTAGGTTTAATCTAGAATTAAACTAATAGGATAATTGCCAAATTATTCCATTCTACTCTATCCTCCTACCCACTTCTGTGTCCCCAGTAAAACCAAAATGAGATACAATATAAACACACTCTTAGATAAAATTGGCTTCCGAGTTGGTAGTGCTTCAAGTTATAAGGACACTGATATAACACCAAATTTGATGCATAAAATTAGAGGCAATAAATAAACCCAAAATTGCAGAATGTTTTGTGGCTTAAATATTGCAAAGCACAGACTTCCACAAACTATGCCAGGAGTAGCAATTCACAAGATGAGACCTTCAGCTTAAGAAAAACTAAACCAAGAACAAACAAAAAGCAAATAGTTAATAGGAGTTCTAAAATCCGAGAAAATTTTATAGCATCAGTCATTAAAAACTATACCTGAATACCCCAAAGCGAGCAAATAATTATGCTTATATTTGATTGATGCTACATATATGTAACATGAAAAAGGATTAAAAGAATTGGAAATAGATTTTGGAATCTCAACAGAACTGGGGCAAACTTTTCAATGCTCATGAGACTTCATCAGAGGACTTCTCTAGTGGGAAAGCCCCAAACCCCTTAAAGCTGGTTTCTTAGAGACTCAGCCTGGGTTCTGAATTATGTTTTTAGGTTTAATGAGTAAATAAAGAGGAGATTTTGCTATTTTTTCTTTGACTGTTTTAACCGATGTTTGCACAATTCTGATACTGTAGATATTAAAGTAGAATGTTTTGTTTAAAAACATTTAAATATATTCACTGGTATGTTAAAATGCCTTACTATTTGAAAATGAGTAAATAATCTATTTTAGAAACAAAAGCATATCTTTTGTCATTTAATTTCTTTAATTATTTCATTTGGATTTTGTGACATTGAACTCTCCCAGATTATTTTCTTCCTAAGTGGCTACTTCTCAGTTCCATTTGTTGGATTTTATTTATCTTCTTGAACTCTAAATAGTGAGTGCCCAAAACCTTAGTCCTTTGACTTCTCTTTTCTATTGGCATGCATGACCTCAGTCCCAAGCCTTAAGATGTCTCTAGTGAGGACTTGCCTGACCACTAGACTCATATACAATTACTTGCTCAAAGCCTCCTCCTAGAAGTCTAATATCTAAACTCTTGACCCTCCTGCCCCTACCAAACCTGCTTCTCTTCACATTTCCTCCATTTAGTAAATGACAACGTTATCCTCCCATTTGCTCAGGTTAAAAACAAAGAGTTATTTTTGACTTTCTCTCATGCTCTTTATCCAGTTTACCAAAAAATCCTATCTACTGCAACTTCTTGATTTATCCAGACTCCAACTTCTTCATTTTCCCTCCACTGACGATATAAGCCTACATAAACTCTTACCTGGTTTATTTTAAAAGTTTCTTAACTCGTGTCTTTGCTTTCATTGTTACTCCCAATTGTCTATTCTCCAGGTAGTTTGGTGCTCCTTTCTAAGTCATGAAGCGGATTATGCCATGCTTTTGCTTAAAATCTTTTAATGACTTCCCATCTGAATCAAGGTAGAAGTCATTCAATAGACTTGCACCTACCTCACCTTCTACATCTCCCACCACCATCACCATTTTTCTGGACTCATCACCTGCAGCTCCTCCTTCCTGACTCATTCTGTCTCAGCCACAATGACTTTTCCATTGTTCTTCAAACACTTCAGAGAGACTCTTGTCTTAGTGATTTGCAGTTTTTTTTTGCTCTGCCTGGAACATTTTCTCCCAGCAATCAGCTACATGTTTTCCTTTCCTGTTTCTTCAGGACCTTGACTCACATGCCACATTTTTAAAATTATTTTATGTTAATTGGAGGATAATTACTTTACAATATTGTTGTGGGTTTTGCCATATATAGATATGAATCAGCCATGGGTGCATATGTGTTCCCCCGTGCTGAAACCTCCTCCCACCTCCCTCCCCACCCCATTCCTCTGGGTTGTTCCAGAGCCCCAGCTTGAGTGCCCTGCTTCATGCCTCAAACTTGCACTGGTCATCTATTTTACATGTGGTAATATACATGTTTCAGTGCTATTCTCTCAACTCATCCCACCCTCACCTTTTCCTACATAGTCCAAGAATCTGTTCTTTACATCTGTGTCTCTTTTGCTGCCTTGCATATAAGATCATAGTTAGCGTCTTTCTAAATTCCATATACATATGTGTTAATATACTGTATTGGTGTTTCTCTTTCTGACTTACTTCACATTGCAGCACTATTTACAATAGCTAGGACATGGAAGAAACTTGGATGCCCATTGGCAGATGAATGAATAAAGAAGCAGTGGTACATATACACAATGGAATATTACTCAGCTATAAAAAAGATCACATGCCACATTTTTATTTTTTTTTAATTTTTTTTAAAATTTTTTTATTTATTTTTATTATTATTATTTTTTTTTCCAGTGGGTTTTGTCATACATTGATATGAATCAGCCATTTAAAGAGAATCTTTCTGATCACTCCCTCTTTTCTTCTTTAGTTTTCTTGCCATTGCTTATCATCAACCAACATACTACATGCTGCATTATGTGTGCCTACTACAATGTAAACTTCACTGGGCAGATATTTAATCAGTTTGGGTCATTGCTTTTTCTTCGTGGTGAAGCGAATTTTAGAGAAAAGTTACTGGAATGCACATACTAAACATGCATATTACACATTCAATAACTGAGTGAGGCATGTTACATAGTGAGGACTCCATGTGGACTTGGCTTTGGAATAAATCATAAAATGACTTAAGGTCAAGACTTCTGCTAAGATAAAGTCACTAATGAATCTAGAGGTTTAATGTTTAAATAATCGTGAAAAAGTCACAAAAATTTATTCCTCTGGAAATACCATTTAGGTTTAAAATGTTTGCTACTTATGTTAATATGTTATTATCTGCAAAATTCAATGCGTTAATAAGTCAGCAAAAATACCCAGGAATGAAGAGGAAAATTTGAGTCAAATCTGCCTTAAATGGAATGGATAGCCAGCTATCATAGAATTGCCACAGTACAAGACAATTTCTCACGACCATTAAAAACCTCCACAGGTCCCAAGGGACTCCAGATTGAAGCTGGCTAGACGTCATGGCATCCATGCAAAATTAGGTATGACAATCCATTAAAAGTTTGTTTAGGGGAAAACTGATGATTCTCTTAAATGTGGGACTGCAAAACAAAAAAAAAAAGAGAGAGATGAAATCCTAATATCATGTTTAACTGGCTGACATCTTTTCTGTTTTTTTTTTTTTCTTTTAATAAAAAAAGGATTTCCCGTGCCACAATTCCATATTCACTATCAAACATGAGACTGGTATGTATGAATAGGAAATAAGTGGAGACATCCATGGGAATCTTGTGAAACTGTACATATTTACATATTCTCATGGTCCTGCATTTTATATTCTGGTAACAACTTCTGAAATTTAGGACTGTTTTTTTTGCAATTTAGGAATAAAATGTTTTATTTTTCTATTACTAACAGTACTTGTTAGTAATGCATCATCTTATTGTGAACACAAACATTTCTCAATAAATTTGCAACTTGATGCTTTGGCAAAAAGGAAATCCCATCTAAAGGACAAAACCTGCAAACTGAAATATGATGCAAACAAATAGCAGCAAGGCGATTATTGAAAGTGAAACTCATCCCACCACTAGTTTAAACAGCATTATTGAACCAATCAAGATTGCAATTTGGGGGGCTAATTTCACCTGCTAATGAGTACACCACTCACAACTGCTAAGGTTTTAAACTCGGATTTTCTATGTTTAAGCAACTTAAACACAAAAGCAGAGATTTGACTGTTTCCCTGACCCTATATGTGTTCTGAACACAGGTAAAAGCTTTATTAGGCAGGCCAGTTGCAGCCTTAACTATTTTAGCTCTTCTTTGTTAGATAAAGTCAAATTTGTCACGGAGTAGTAATTGCTCAGAAATGGAACTATAGCCAGCTCTGTCCATACAGTGTAGCATCAGACAAAATATTTCAAAGGGAATGTTGAAACTTAGAGAAACACAAATGATCTTGACTGTGAATGTCTTAGGATTTCAGCTGCAATCAAAGGGAATAAGGCCTGCTTAAAAATAGTCATCTCCACACACAAGGCAGCCTGAAGTTAGACCTGCGTAATCACAGACAGTGCCTGTCAAGTCAATGGAAAGTACCCCTTAAAGCAGGAATACACATGTGACTCCTGAGGCAGTCTTTGGATGATTTGTGGCACAGCATCAGAAATCGCTTCAACTTGTTTGAGAAAAAACTGCAACATACTTTAGAGAAAGAACACAAAATCCCATGTGATCTTGACTCTTGGAAATACCTATTTTTTTTAGTAAATGTAAAGCATGCAGGAGTGCATCTTATATTATTTATTCCTGGCTGGGCATATGTGTCAGAGTGGTAGGGCTTTTTTATGTTGACATACAAGGATTGGAAAGAGAGAAAAAGAGCAACACAAATATTCCATTGTTTGCCTTTGTGGACAGAGGGGTGGGAGACAAAAGTGCTAGAATGCTGGAGAAGCACTTTTGTGGATCTGCTGGTGAGAAGCACCAAATGTTCTCTTCCCCTTCTCCCCAGCTTGCTTTCATCTAACTTGAGCTGAAACAAATGACAACTTACACAGCACACCCACACAATAAGAGAAAGGTGATGTGGCAAGTCAGAGTTGTGAATGAGCAGAGCATTCTTATAACATTTACAAAAATGAGAACGTACTCGGAGCCTCCTCGTCGCCATGCACACACCCTCAATTAAAACAATGCCCCTGATAGCAGGCAGTATAATCTGCATTTTATTTCACTCGTGAGCGAAATAACAAGTTACTCAGGCCTGCGGCACTCATGAGTGATATGGGGCGTGTAATATCCTTTCCATTGAGTTTCCTATTATTAAGCTTGAAATAAGGAGTTCAGAATTAACTGTGACAATGATTTTATCTAGTGTTGGCATTACCATTAGCTTTTGCAGTTTACTGCTAATAAAACTTTAAATTTGCTATTACTTCTAATAACCTTCTTGCCACCTTAGCTGTAGAAATTAGACAAAGAACCCTGCTGACATGTGGCTAGTGACATTTTCTGGAAGTGTAGAAAACTCCGATGACAACAGTGACTGTTATTTACCAAAGTATAATAAAGCCAGGCCCTGCTGGCCTTCAGCAACATAATTTAAAGCACCTGTTCCTGGGGCTTGGCGAGGCCTATAAAAGAACAAAGCATAAAATTTTGGTTTCAGTTATTGTTGTTCCAAACACAAGAGTTCCCTTTCATAGCGATCCAGTAGATTCTAAAGTAGGAAAAATAACTGGTGATCAGGCCGACATAAGTGAAATGAAATATTAAAACAAGTCATTGTCTGGTTAACTCAGAAACCCAGATGTAGTTTGATGCAGTGACAGACACATCTGTGGGTTTGATCACTTTTTGTCAAATATCTAGCCTCATTTAGTTCTTCCTCTGTGATAGACATTAGTCTTCTCTGATGATTGGGGTATTCTCAGGTGTTCATAATTTCAGCAGAAATAATATCTATTTGGATGCTCTGACTTTTGATTATAGCTCATATCTATATGGGAATCCCCTTCCAACAAAATTACCATAAATTGACAATAAGATATAAATGAGATAATTGACTTAAGCATATAGAAAATAGTAATGATAATAAAACACTTTTTAAATTTTATTTTTATATTTTCTTTTTTAGGTTTCTATCTTTTATTGAATTATGGTTGATTTACAACGTTGTGTTAGTTTCAGATGTACAGCAAAGCAATTCAGTTATGCATTTATAATACATATATCTATTCTTTTTCAAATGTTTTTCTGATACAGCATATTATAGAATATTAAACAGAGTTCCCTGCGCTCTACAGAAGGTCACTGTTGGTTATCTATTCTAAATACAGTAGTGTGTTTATGCCAAAGAATGTACCATACAATTGCACTCATTTCACATGCTAGTAAGGCTATGCTGAAAATCCTTCAAGCTAGACTTCAACAGTACATGAAATGAGAACTTCCAGATGGATAAATTGGGTTTCAAAGAGGCAGAGGTATCAGAGATCAAATTGCCAACATTTGTTGGATCATGGGGAAAGCAAGGGAGTTCCAGAAAAAAACATATACTTCTCCATCATTGACTACACTAGTCTTTGACTGTGTGGATCACAACAAACTGTGGAAAATTCTTAAAGAGACGGGAATACCAGATCATCCTACCTGTCTCCCGAGAAACCTGTATGCAGAACAAGAAGCAACAGTCAGAACTGGACATAAAACAACGGACTGGTTCAAAATTGGGGAAGGAGTATGTCAAGGTTGTATATTGTCACCCTGCTTATTTAACTTCCATGCAGAGTACATCATGTGAAATGCCAGGCTGGATGACTCACAAGCTGGAATCAAGATTGCTAGAAGAAACATCAACAACCTCAGATATGCAGATGATACCACTCTAACGATACCTTTTCTAAAACCAGAAGAACTAAAGAGCCTCTTGATGAGAGTGAAAGAGGTGAGTGAAAAAGCTGGTTTGAAACTCAACATTAAGAAAAAATTAAGATCATGGCAACTGGTCCCATCACTTCATGGCAAATATAAGGGGGAAAAGTGGAAGTAGTGACAGATTTTATTTTCTTGGACTCCAAAATCACTGTGGATGGTGACTGAGTCATGAAATTAAGACACTTCTCCTTGAAAGGAAAGCTTTGACAAACTTAGACACTGTATTAAAAGGCAGATATATCACTTTGCTAACAAAGGTCCATATAGTCAAAATTACCATTTTTCTAGTAGTCATGTATGGATGTGAGAGTTGTGCTATAAAGAAGGCTGAGTGCCAAAGAATTGATGCCTTTGAATTGTGGTACTGGAGAAGACTCTTGTCAGTCTCTTGGACCTTGAGGAGATCAAACCAGTGAATCCTAAAAGATATCAGCCCTGAATATTTATAGGGAAGGACTGATGCTGAAGATGAGGCTCCAATACTTTGGTCACCTGATGCAAAGAGCCAACTTATTGGAAAAGACCCTGATGCTTAGAAAAATTGAGGACAGGAGAAGAAGAGGGTGGCAGAGGATAAAATGGTTAGATAACATGGTTGACTCAATGGACATGAATTTTAGCAAACTCTGGGCTATAGTGAAAGACAGGAATGCCTGACAAGCTGCAGTCCATGGGGTCGCAAACAGTCGGAAATGACTTAGCAAATGAACAATTGTGTATATGTCAACCCAAACTCCCAATTTATCTCATCCTGCACCTTTCCAATTTCATAACCATAAGTTTGTTTTTTATCTATGTGTCTATTTTTGTTTTGTAAATAAGTTTATTTGTGTAATTCTTTTTAGATTTTGCTTATATGTGGTATCATATTTATCTTTCGCTGTCTGATTTCACTTAGTATGATAACATCCAGGTCCATCCATGTTGCTACAAATGACATTATTTCATTCCTTTAATGGCTGAGTAATCTTCCATTGTGTATATATATATATCTATACTACATCTTTATCTATTCATCTGTTGATGGTCATTTAGATTGCTTCCATGTCTTGATTTTTATAAATTACATTGCTATGAACATTGGGGTGTATGGATTCTTTCAAATCATGCTTTTCTCTGGATATATGCCTAGGAGTGGGATTGCTGGTAGCTCTGTTTTTAGTTTTTATAAGAAACTTCCATACTGTTCACTATGGTGGGTGCTAAGCTGCTTCAGTTGTGTCTGATTCTTTGCAACCCTATGGACTATAGCCCACCACGCGCCTCTGTCCATGGGATTCTCCAGGCAAGAATGCTGGAGAGGGTTGCCAGGCCCTTCTCCAGGGGATCTTCCTGACTCTGGGATTGAACCTGTGTCTCTTTTGTCTCCTGCATTGGCAGGTGGGTTCTTTACCACTAACACCACCAGTAGCTGTACCAATTCTCTTTCCCACCAACAGTGTAGGAGGGTTCCATCCTTTCCACATTCTTTCCAACATTCATTGTAGATTTTTGACAATAGCTATTCTAACTGGTGTGAAGTGATACTTCATTGTACTTTGATTTGCATTTTTCTAATAATTAGCAATGTTGAACATCTTTTCATGTGCTTGTTGACTATCTGTATGTCATCTTTGGAGAAATATCTATTTAGATCTTCTGTCTATTTTTTGATTGGGCTGTTGTGTGTGTGTGTGTGTGTGTGTGTGTGTGTGTGTGTATTTGAACTGCATGAGCTGTTTATAAATTTTGGAGTTTAATCATTTGTCTGTAGCATCATTTACAAATGTTTTCTCCCAATCTGTGGATTGTCTTTCATTTAATTTATGGTTTCCTTTGCTGTGTAAAAGATTTTGAGTTTAATTTAGGTCTCATTTGTTTCTTATTGTTTTTATTTCCTTTGATTGGCAAAATATTGTTGTGATCTATGTCAAAGAAGTGCTTTGCCTATGTTTTCTTCTAAGAGTTTTATAGTATCTGATCTTACACTCAATTTTCAATGAGGTTTGAGTTTATTTTTCTATATGGTATTAGAGAATGTTCTAATTTCATTCTTTTACATGTAGCTGTCAAGTTTTCCCAGCACCACTTATTGAAGAAATTGTTTTTCCTCCATTGTATAGTCTTGCCTCCTTTATCATAGATTAATTGATCATAGGCCTGTGAGTTTATTTCTGGGTTTTCTATCCTGTTCCACTGATCTATATTTCTGTTACTGTGCCAGTACATATTGTTTTGTATAGTACAAAACATACTGTTTTGATGACTGTAGCTTTGTAGTATAGTCTGATGTCAGGGAGTCTGATTCCTTCAGCTCCATTTTTCTCTCTCAAGATTTCTTTGGGAATTGCTGTAAATCACAGAAAAATAGAATGAGGCAGTCACCAGATTACTTTTGGGAATGAGGCAGTCACCAGATTACAATTGGGTTATTCCTGTGATGTTAGTTCCTTCTGTCACATATTTTCACTTCAGGGCATGCTTTGATATTGAAAACTTTGCTGTTGACTCTCATTGGGCAGTGTAGTTAGATGAGATCATATGTATTCCAGAAAATCGGGGAATCAATGTGAAGAGAGAAGTTTTTTCCCCAAGACATTTCATTGAGGATGTTTTCACTCTTAGTGAGAAGTCAACACCACTAGCAGTGCTCTATCCAAGAGTTGTAATTGGCAATAGAGTTGCTAGCAATCTCTCAAGATTTCCTGAGCTGTGAATGTTTTTTATGATTGGAGGGACAAGCTCAGACCATTCTTAGCCTTTATAAAATTGATAATTCTTGCAGTGTATGGTGGCACTTTCTTCCTCAAGTAACTTTAGGGTTAATGTTCTCCCCCTTGAGCTCTGTAATCACCTCCTGATGAATGCTAGCATGCACCCATTTCTCCTTCCACTTAAATCTTTATTTTTTCAATGTTCACTGAAGATGTAGATGCTCTTATACTACTTTTTCTGTGCCAGCTTTTTTGAACAACATAAAAGAGTGTAGAGGGGGCAGCATGAGGTCTGAGAGTCTCTGAATGGGGAATGTGGGAAATGACCAGGGGGGCAAGTGCTGAAGGAAGCTCTTGGAATTGAGAAGTATATCCAATGGTACTTTCTGGTTATGACTTTTCTACTGACCCAGGAAGTTTTCCTTCTGGCTTTTGTTAACCTTTTCAATTCCCTCTCAGTTCTAGGAAATGCTATTTTGGCATTTTGAGCCAGGAAGGGACATTATCTTTCTTTTAATGAGCCAGGACTTTACTCGCTGTGAATGTGAACTATTCTTCTCACATCTGGGATTCATCTGTTCAACCACAAAGTGTTGGTTAAGAAAGAAAGAATTTAGCAGAGAAAGTGATATTCAAGACCAGCACATTCTGAGTTGGCTGGGAATTGGGTTAAGAGATAGAAAATAACTGAGAATCAGGTGAAACATACTGATGGCTGTATAGTGAAAAAGGAAGCATGTAACTCCCGACCCACATTGCTTACCCCTCAACTTACGTTCTATTCCTCCTCACTTCAGAACTTCATCCCAAGATCCTGTCTTCAAGCACCTTGTCTCTGAAAATTTCATTTTTTGCTTCTCTAAGTTACAGATGTGGCTGGAGAAAGAAGGAGGGAAGATGATACCCTGTGTCACACCCATGGAAATCTGCTTCTGACATGCCCCAACTTAGGGATGATCAAATGTTCCCAAAGCATCCTTGCTTGAAAATTGTGTTTCTACTCCAAGAAGAGCCATTAGAAATTAAATTGTCCCTAGATATGATATTACCCATAGCAATTCATGCATCCTTGGTTTCCAAAATGCCTCCTTTCAGCTGCTCTTTGGAAAATACAATTGATTCATAAATTGTTTTTCAAAATGGCTGGTTGTGCTAATTTTTATAGATTGCCTTAGATTTTATTACCTCTTGACAGCTATGAGTAATCTGTTTGTTGAGTTCGTTCTTATTATTCCATTGACAAAAAAAAAAAAAAAAAAAAAAAAAAAACCTCTCTAAACTCCTTGTCTGTCCCATAAAACAATGCTGAAATTGTATATGTATGCTGTGCACTCAGTCACTGAGTCGTGTCCAACTCTGTGTGACCCCATGGACTGTAGCCTGACAGTCTCCTCTGTCCATGGGATTTCCCAGGCAAGAGTACTGGCATGGGTGGCCATTTCCTTTTCCAGGGGATCTTCCTGACCCAGGGACTGAACCCACCCCTGCATTGGTAGGCAGGTTCTTTACCACTGAGCCACCAGGAAAATTGTATGTAGTTGTCCCTAAATCACTTTTTATTCTAATAGCTGCTATGCCCTTGAACAATTCATTTCAATTGTTGAAACACAAAATAATTATCTTTTGTTATATATACAAACAACTTTCAATCTGCAAATTAAGGCTAATTAGAGGGCAATTAAACTTTACTCTTCCTGTGTCTTTCTCTTTTTAAACTGGAAGTTGATGGCATTTTGCAGATGAATAGCATGAGTGGGCTTCCTGAGCATTGTCCTCTTTTCATTATGCTACTGGTACTCTACATTTTCTTGACAGTGTTGGTGTATAGAAACTCTAGGAGTGCAACTGTGCTTACTACACAATGCTAAGGGAGATTATGGCTCAGACCCTGGTGGCTCAGAGGTAAAAAATCAGCCTGCAATGCAGGAGTTGCAGGAAACACAGGTTCAATCCACGGGTCAGGCGATCCCCGGGAGGATGGCATGGCACTCCTGTGTTCTTGCCTGGAATCTCATGGACAGAGGAGTCTGGTGGGCTATGGTCCATAGGGTTGCAAAGAGTCAGACACAACTGAAATGACTTAGCTTGCAAGGGAGACTAATGTAAGGTGACTCAATACAGTTTGACTGATTCTAGAGGAAACTTTCAGTGTGGGGTGGGAGAAAGATGCATAGTTGGGCTAAACCTTAGACTTCACTTAGAGACATTTTTTTCTCCTGGAAAGCAGTATGCTAGACTTTTCTGTTACTCTGCTCCATATTATTCTCTGACATGATGCCCCTTGTTCTTTTATCAATCCTGTGGAGTGGACTATTTCCTTTGCCCTATTTCTTTGAGAAACAGAAACTTTGAACGTTTCTTGGAGAGTAAACATGGCCCAGAAAGAAAAGCATGATCTTTGGAGTCAGGAAGCTTGGAACTCAGTTTCTCCTACACCCCTTTGATGGGTTATTTTGGCATTTGATAGAAACATTTGGAGATTTAGTTTCCCTCATTGCTTATTGACTGACAGTACCCAAAGTTAAGAGTTAAACCGAGTGAGCTTAAGACTCACTCATTCACCTAACTCCCATTGAAATTCAACTCTGTGCCACATATTTTAAGATGTTAGAAACACAGAGGTAAACAAGAAGCTGCCTATGTTCTCCCAAGAGTTTTGATCCAGTGGAGAAGATAGTCAAGGTAACGGAAAATCACAAGACAATGAGATAAGCCCTTTCATGTACAAGGTGATTTACTCCAGGACAGAAGGGATGTCACCTGATTCAGCCTGCAAGCATTCAGGAAGAGATCCTGGAGAAAGTGAAAATTAAGCTGCATCTTGAAAGAAGGGACGAGTTAACCAAATCAAATGATATGTGAGGCTAAGGCAGCAATACTCAGGGAGCAAATGAGGAATGGCAGAATGACATAAAGAGAATTCAGGGAATTATAAATATATGACTTACAGATGAGAACATAGATTTTTGGGAAGCGGTTTGAGAAATAGTGGATGGAGTAAGGGCAGGAGAGGTTTAGAATGGTAATTTAGTAATTAGGAAGGAGCAAAGTCAGGGTTTGAATGCAGATTTTCGTTTTTTAAATTTCAGGACCTGTGATCTTATGATCTTTTTAAAATATATTTTTATTGAAGTATAGTTGATTAAAAACAGTATGCTAGCTTCAGTTATATCATATTTTACTGAATGCATATACATATATATGTACAAACTTGAAAGACAATATTCTATTTCAGATTCTTTTCCTTTATAGGTAATTACAAAATATTGAATAGAGTTCCCTATGCTACATAATAGATCCTTGTTGGCTATTAATTCCGACCTGCTAATTTATTCCTCCCTCATCCCTTTGCCCTTTGGTAACCGTAAGTGTGTCTTCTATGTCTGTGGGTATGCTTGTGTTTTGTAAATAAATTCCTTTTTTTTTTTTTTTTTTATAATCCATATATAAGTGATCTCATTTGATATTTGTCTTTCTCTGTTTGGCTTATTCCACTTAGCATAATAATCTTTAGGCCCATCCATGTTTTTGCAAATGGCATTATTTCATTCTGTTTTTAGACTTTCTGATTCAAATCCTATCCTTTCTGTCTCAATATCCTCCCAGATCAGCGTGTGTGTGTGTGTGTGTGTGTGTGTGTGTGTGTAGTTATATGTTGAAATGAGTCCTTCACATAAATTTTTACCACTCTAGAGATGGTACATTTTTTATATAGCTAACATGTGAATACATATTATAATCTTGTTCTAATGGAACTGAAATGTCAACATACTTTGAGAGAAGCCCTTAGCTATATTTTTACTTACCACTATGTGTACTTTTAAATAAAGAACAATTCAAGCCTTTATAAGCTTTTTGTGAAATATTCATGTTTTAAAAGCTTGTCTTTGATGAGATAGAGTACAAGCAAAGAGGGGAAGGCAAAGCAAACTTGGTCAGCAAGTAGTTATCATTTTATCTGAAGTGAGAACCAACAATCCTAATGGACTTAAGAACTGCAAATATTTCCCCAGTGACTGGCAATTTGTGGAGAGAATTCAGCAAGTATGCTACTTTTTGTACTTGAATTATTATACATTTTGATTCATAGATAGGTGAATGATGGCTACATAGATAATAAATCTATATAAGGAAGTAGTTGTTACATTTGTCTTTAAAAACACAACTAATAAGTGTAATATAAGACCTGGATTCTGTAAACAATGTAACATCTCTGGACCAGAATGTCACTTGCCTAACATATATGGATACATTTTTCTATTTTATGTGAGATCTTGCATTATTCTAATTTTCCAACCTAAGCCATTGTTTGCAGAGAGCACAATGGAATATCTAAGAAGGAAAAATGAATAAATAAATATACAAAACAAAAATAACCTAGCCCATATCTAATATCTAACAGATTTGAAAATATATAGTAGATGGGCTCTATGCAAGGGCATGATTTAGAAAAAACAGCCTAGAGTTCATATACATTTTAGCCTTGTTCTGACAAACATATGACACTGATATTTTGTTCCTTATGGATACAATGCATTATTTTAAAATATAATCTAAAATTTGATGTCTTTATGGCAAATTCTTATTTCCTATTGTTTTTCTTATAAACTAGAGAATATTCCCATAGTTTGAATGTAAAGGTTTTTTTTGTTGTTGTTGAGGTCTTGTGGGGAGGTGATGAAGAGATTAGCCATTCCGATGTCTCCTGGGAACACTATTACTTCTTGTGATGTTGTGTTTGCTAAGAAGGTGAAGGCAGAGGTTAACAGATTCCCATCTCTTCTGAACTGCTTCCTTTAATCTTGTTTAATTTCTACTCCTCAAGATTTTAACAGCATTTCCTATGCTTATAGATATTCTTATATCATATGCATAACTCCCAAAACCAAGCATTCCTCTTAACTTTCTCAGAGCATGTTATTTATACAGCAAAGTTATTGTATGTGGCAGAAAAACTTCAATTACATGTCCATAAAACTTCATATTATAAACGTCAACTGCATGTCCATAAACACATGGCATATGTCTAAAATAATATAAACTTGACATACCCTTGTGATGGCGTATTTCTGTTTGCCCCTCCAAATCATTCCCTAGGTTGTTTTCTCCTTGTCCTATGTCCCTGGAGGCTGATTTGAAGGGATCATGGAATGATTTCCGTTTTCTGTACCTTTCAGTGGGAGTCAGCCAACAGATGGCCCTGGTAGGAAACTGAGGGCAGGAGGAAATAAAGTTGGGGTATTTGTTCCACTGGCCTCTCCCACTGGTTCATGGATTGGCAGTGGGGGTCCAAGTTCCCCTTCCACTGGTCACAACTCCTATTGGGCAACCCTCATTTCAGAAACAAGCCTCACCCTACTCCACGCATTCCATCTTGGCATTGCTTCAGCGCGGGGGGGTGGTTGGGAAGCCTGGGGGTGCCTACTTCACTCCCCCGAGTCGGCTTCACGTAACTCTGTCCGCCATTTGGATTTTCATTAAAGCTCTCGTTAATCACGTCTTTTGAGTATGCCATCTGTTTCTTGCCAGAACTCTGAATGATATAACTTCCTAAAGCCCCAAATAAAGGAGACAGTGGAAATAAATATCAAATTTAGGCATCAAATGAACTAACATTTGTCTGAATCTGAGTAGATGGCATGTAACAAATATATGCGAATATGAAGTACATGATCCCCGAGAAAAAGATATCTGGTTAGGAATCATAAATTATTAGTATTGCACCATGTGAAGCATTTGCTATACATTAATAATATGCAAGAGGTACCAATTTGCACTGAAAAATAAATTATTTTTCTTCCTGGAAAATCAGTATTTTTTCTATATATCAACATTTTCATGCAAAAAGATGTACAAAAATTGGAATATCAGAAGCCAACTCCAGATGGCTTCAAAGCCACAGAATTGATCATTTTGGAGTCTCTTCAATCTCTTCCAAACACTCTGAGGATGACAAAGCCAGCCCTTCCCTAAATAAGCCCATGCTTAAAATACAAGCTTTATTGTGTAACGACTTGCCGCTAGCTCCATTAATGCATTTTGGGGGGTGAGTTGTTTTGTTTCATTTCGTAGCTCATTTCTTGCTCCACCCTGCCTTGGTGTCCAGTGCTGCTTCCAACCCTAAGTTAGAAATGAATTTTTTAAAATAAGCACTTGTACTTTGAACTATAAAACAAAATCTGAAGCTGAAATCAAAGGAAGAAGGTAAATTACTTTTAGTGCTCAGCAAAGAAACTTTCACTTGGCTATTTCCTGTTGTTTTGAAACTCTGAAAATCAATACAGAAACATATCATATTCTGAAGGCAGGTCATCTGTGCACTAGGTGTTTTTAACAGTTGGCTTTGAAGGGGATACTTATGCCCCCTTGACATGAATCTACAGTTCTTTGCACTAAGTGTCCCCATGAAACTACATTTTTGCTCGGGCTATCCATCTCAATGGTTATTACTTTTTAACTGTTCCAGGCTCCCATCTTCTATTATAGATTCACTGATAGATCAATATGACAGAGGCAAGATAAAAGTCAGTTAGCTGCACATGTCTATTATGAGCCTGAAAATTCAGACGCACATTTCTCCTGACAGAAGGCAGGCACATAACTGAGTTGTTACGTGTCTTGGTGGTTTTCTAGTCCTTTTTGTACAAAATCACATTTCTTGACATATTTCTTAATTTTGAGGTCCTCATGGCCTGTCAGGGAGTTAGGAGTGAGTGGTTCCCTAGGGGAGAGAGTGAGTTTAAAATACAATCTTCACTTTTGGAAGGAGAGAACAGAACACATTTGCTGCTACACTGAGGCAGTAAAAAGGAATGCTGACATGCTCGGTTTCTAAACCACAGGCAATTGGACTGTAAAACCAAGCAATGGTTCAAAGTCAAGAGAAGAAGCTTTGCAGTCCTCTAGTGGGTCATGGAAATGAAGAAACTAGCTTCGGGTTGGTTGGAAATCTCAGGTTCTCTCTGAGGCTGTTCACTTCAACTGTTAATTAGCAATCATTTTAAGAAAAGTATAAATCTGCCCAACATTGAATACACTGTCCACAAGATGATTTATCATATGTCCCAGCATCAGGAGGAAGAAGATGCCAGCCACCTCTCAAAGGTTGAATAAATTGGTGGCAAACAGGATGAGATTCAAATGGTTTCATATTTTAAGAATTTTAGCTCTTGTTGTAAGCTCTCATGGTTAGCTTCCTGACAAAGGATGTGAAGCTTGAAAAGTCCCTCAAAGGTCATTAGAAATTCAACTAAAATGTAGACCTTTTAATTCATTAACTTAGTGTCTCAGCTATGGATTTAAGGGACTGAACAACAATGACAGTCTTTTCATAAAGACTTATCCAACATCCGTACACATTTATGGACCCAGAGAACACATTATAGCAGTTATCTAAGATGGTTGGGGGAGGATGTGGCAAGAAGAAATGAGGATAAGGAAAACATAAATGAATAAAGAGAAAAAATAAATGAGTGAAAGGAAAAAGTAAATGAATGAATAGATGATAGTGAAAAAGGAAAGCATTGCATGGACTGCAGACTGCTATTATTCCACTGTGAACTGAGCTTGGAGAAAAACAAAGAAACCCCAGGAATGATTCAGCCATGGGTATATGTACACAAAGCTGCTCACAACATAGACGAGGCATTTAACCCACATGGGGTTAGGGAAGTCCTCCTGGCAGAGCCAGCTCTCAAGGACTTTCCAGAGGATGAGCAAGGTAAACAATGGTCAGTGGAGATATATCTGTGTCTATGTAAGCACTGATATATTTATCTTTTATTGTGGTTAAAACACACACACACACAAGATCCATGTCCTTAACATAACTCAGTATTGTTCACCTAAAGTTCAATGTTACCCAGCTGAACTTTTCTAGACCTTTTCTTTTTGCACAACTGAAACTTCATGCCCACTGAACAACAACTCCATTTCCCCCTCCTCTCAGTATATGTATCTATTTTCAACTTTACTGTCTCTCCCTCCAGCTCCCATGAAGGAACACTCATTTAAAGGCAGGTTGGAGAACAGCAAGAAGTTTACAACATCAAAGGGCTGGGCTGGCAAGATTTCATGTGAAGGTCAGATCATCAAAGACCTTACAAATTACACTGAGAAAATTTGATTGAACTGGAACAAAAGGAAGCCAATGACATTTTTTTGTGTGTAATGATATGAGATATTCAAGATATCCATTTCACAGCCATCACTCCAGGGCCAATTAGGAGGGCCAACCAGAGAAGGGGGAAACTAGAGGTAAGTGAATTAGTCTGAAAAAGTGTTCATTGAGACAAAAGTAAAAAGGGCCTTGGTGGGGGTGGGGGAGGGGTGGTATGACAGGCTTTCAGGTGAGAAGGAAGTCTGGAGGGAGCTGGGCAGGTGACAGGACTGTGAACCATCCATTTATTCAGTTTCATACAACTTAAACATCACACCTGCTGCTTGAGGAAAGGCCATGAATATTCAGTCAGAAGCAGCTCAGAGCATACTCCTTTAACTGTAGTTTATACTCTAAAGCTGGCTTCCATATGTAAATGCTAAGAAATGACTAGTAGCATCCTTTTTCACACAAGGATCAGTTTTAAGAGCAGGTGGAACATGACTGACTATCACAAAAAACGAGATAAAAGAAGGCAGAGCTGGAGTTCTGTGAAAACCAGTGTCTAGTAATGAAAGTCACAAATTCTCCATTATTTCATTTTTTTAATGTGTCAGATATAGTAAGTAAGCATGTGGTTCTAAGAAAAAGTTATACGAAGAGTTTTGTTTATTTTGTCTATAAAGATCTTCTAATCGGTACCAACATTTCTATGAAATAAAGAACCACTGAGATCCAGAAATTTAAGAGGACTAGAAAAAGAGGCCAAAATAAAGACTAAGTCATGCTCTGGTCAGAGATGGAATTCATATTTGTGTATTTTTAAAACAGCTTTATTGAGATAAAATTCACATAGCCAGATCACCCATTTAACATTTTCAGTCAAATGGGTTTTAGAATATACACAGAATTTGCAAGCATCACCACACCGTGACCTAATTTTACACTATTATCACTCAAAAAGAGACTTTTGCATTCATTAGCAGTTATTCTGTCCTAGCTCTAGACAACCTCTAGATTTGCCTATTCTGAGAATTTTATATTAATGGAATCATATAGTATGTGGTCTTTTGTGATTATCTTCTTTCACTTAGCGTAATATTTTCAAGACTCGTATGTTGTCACAGGTATTTGTACTTCACTCCTTTTTATGGCTAAATAATATTCTATTGTATGAATGTACCAATATTCTTATTCATTCATCAGTTGATGAATATTTTGAGTTGCTTCCACTTTTAGGCCATTTGTGTAATGCTCTTATGAACATTTGGGCACACACTTTTGTATGGATCTAGGCTTTTATTTTTCTTTGATATGTATCTAACAGTGGTATTGCTATGATTAACATTCCAATGAACTGCTAAAATGTTTTCCAATGTGGTTGCTCCATTTTACATTCCTACCAGCAACATGAGAGAATCCTAATTTCTCTGCATTCTAGCTAACATTGTTACTATCTGTCTTTGACCGTGGTCATCCTTTTGGAGATGAAGTAGTATCTCATTGCAGTATTGATTTGCATTTTCCTATATGTTTATATTTTAAATCTGTTGAATCAATCTCTTTTTTTATTTAGAATATATTTCACATTAAAAAAAAAAGTCTTGTAGAGCTTTGTGAAAACTCTCCAGTACTATTTGTAACAAATAGTATAAAATGTAGAGGCTTCAAACACTTAGTATGTATTAGTTTGTGAATCTGTGATTTAGGCTGGGTTCAGCTAGATGGGTCTGATCTGAGCTTACTCAGGTGTCTGGGGGTTGCTGATGACTGGCTCATCTAGGCTGGCCTCGACAGGACAAGTCTGATTTCTTCCATGTGTCTCCTACCTCCTAGAGTAGATATGTTCTTCCCAGAAAGTGGCTGAATATCTTAAGTAGAGGTGGTGAAGTGCCTTTGTTTCTAGTACAACTGCTTATATTTCACTGGGAAAAGCAAGTTATATGACTACACGCAGAACCAGAGGGCAAGGAAATAAGCTCACTTCTTAACGGGAAAAACTACAAAGTCTCATGGGAAAGGACGTGAAAATCATGACGTGGACGCATCCAAGCCATTCAGGGCATTGGTCTTCCACATATATTACATTATTATTAGAAGGTTAAATAGTGGATTAAATGGATTAAATTGGTAGGTCAGCAACCATTGCTTCATTGATCTCCAACAGCTGGGCCACATTCGCTCTCACATTTGCCTGCATTAAAAAAATGCATTAGCTACTCTAGGGTTAAATATTTCCCTGGTAACAAAGATTCTGTTTTTTACAAAACATTATATATATATATGTGTGTGTGTGTGTGTGTGTGTGAGTGTGGCAAATGAACATTCTATTGTTTACATATTTTTACGGTACAATAATGAGAACTCAGGACTAACCTAGATCAAACTGTAGCAGGCACTCTGAAATATTCTGGGAAGTGTTTAAACCTAAAATAGATGACATTATTTAAGTATTTATAAATGTCAAATCATCTGTTTTAAGAAAAGCTAATAGAATGTCTTGTAGACATTTCAGGTCTCCCCAGATTGCTTCTATAATCTATTTCCATGGATTCGGCAAACGTGGGCGCAGTCGTCTTATGGGTCAATACCAGTGAAAAGACTCTCTGCACAGATACAGGCTTCACGGTCCATTAAGCTTCAGGTCTGCCCTGATGTGGATTCCTCTGATGTAGTACTATTATGTCCTATTTTTGTTGACTCAGTGACTATGTCAGCAAAACCAAACATTTTGGCTTGTGGCCCAGCCTCGGGCTGTCTATGGAGGATGTGTTTCTGCCTTTACCACCATGACAGTAATGAGCCACTGGCATTCGTTTGATTTGCATAATTGTGTGCTTCCAACTTAGACTGTGTGTCAGTAGGAGACAACTTATTGTGATGATACCCACAGCATATTATCTGTTTTGTGCTATCAGCATTTATTTATGTAAATTCCATCATTACAAGGGGTCATTTTCCAACCTTCTACCACGAAATCACATTCTCTGCCAATAAACAGGAAGAAAATACCGTAGCAGAAGAGCTGGGTATATTTTGTCTTTCACAGTTGTTGGTCAAGAAGTCAGAGAGGTTATTTTTGGTGCTCACTTGCTTGTTTGTTTTTTTAGGCTCATTTGCTTTAAAGACTGATAGATACCATGATGATCAGAAAGTCTGTCTGTGACCATTTAGGACTAATGCCACCAAGCAAACACATTCCCTCCCTCTCTTTCTGACATACACATATACACACACCACAAAGAATATCCGACTCATCTAAGATGTTCTTTAAGAATAATTTATGGTCTAAAAAAATATTTTGTGTTTCCCTAGATGATAAGTCGAATGTTTTCTTTGATAAGAAGCAGAACTCTGTAATTTATTCATGCAAGAGATAAAAAGATAGAATAACTAACTAGGATATCCCACTTGTAAAAAGTATCTGAAAGAATGACTATGAACTGTGTGGAACCTGAGGCTTTTGGAAACCAAACTTCACAACTCTGTTCAGGAAAAAAATAGCCAAGGTTAGCTGTGCATGTTGTCATTAGTGGTAGATGAGTCTCCTAGGCCTTGTTGGTGTAACTGGAGTTGTAATTGATACATTTCTTTGATACTTTTCTCTAGTTAAGTGCAAAGGGATGTCAGCATTTAACCCAACTTTAAGGAATTACAGGTAGAAGATGGGAAAAAAGAAAGAAAGGATACCCAGCAGTCAACCATTTTAAATCAAGTTGGTACTTGTCAGAAAGAACCCTGCCAAAAAGGAATATAATTAGAGTATTGCTTTATGGTGAGCTGGAATTTCCCAGACTGGTCTGTGTCAACTTCAGGCTGGTCAGAGAAGAAAAAGAACAGGGAACGCAATACAATGTAAATGAAAAAATCAACTAGAAATCACGCCTCACACTTGAGCCTTGTAGTGACAGCCCAGCTGATCAATCAGCTCAAATGAACTCAGAAATGAAACATAAAAACCACATTTGGAAAACTTTGTAAAAAATATATGATTTCCCTGGATGTCTTTCTAAGTCTCATAGCTAAATCAAGAAATGACAGAAAGATATTCTACCAACCTGAAACTTCTTAGTATTACATAATAATGCTTTGAAAACGTATCCTATTAGGTAGCTACTTTTAGTTTTGCTTTGGTTTTCACCTAACTTCTGATACTTTAGTGGGTAGAAGGGCATTGATTCACCAGAGAAAGAGAGAGAGTATTTGCTAGACAGCATGGAGCATTCTTTCCTCTTGTACAAGCATTTAGAACTTCAGCTTATAAGTAAATATTTCTCATAGTTTTTTCTCATTCTATCCATTTCAATTGCTTTTCTCATTATTATCCTTTACTTTGTATTTTGTGTGAAATATCTCTATATAATAAAGCATTAGAATCTCTTATCATTTTGACTTCTATTTTGACTTCCCGTGGCCAGTGAAACTGGATCAGGAATACAGTGATCAAGGGACAGACACCATGATGCGCTGCACAAGGCAGGTGATAGGAGAGACCAGACAGGATTTAATTCCTAGCCCTTTGTACTATTTATGTAACATTGGTCTGACTTTTCACATGTTGGCTCCTCGGTTTCCTCACTGGTAAAATGCAAGAGAGCTGTAAGGGTCCTTTCAATATGATCTTTGAAACAGCACCATGATTTCTGTTAGCATTTGCTTGAGTGCTTGCATTTGGAATAGAACTAGGAATGGAAAAGTGAGGTTACTTGATGTTATTTCTTGTGTAGACAAATTCCCAAAGAGAGAAGCAAAGATACTCAAAGAAGCAAAGCCAGACAAATAAAGCACACATTCTCTTAGGAATATCTCCTCAAAAAGAGTTCAAATAAATGACTGAGGAAAAAGGCAAAGCTGTCCATGGAAGAAGAGCTTGGAGAAGTAAAGGTCTGGAGACCTCTTCATCTATAGTAGGGAGGGACACCAAACACGTGTCAAAGGGAGAATGCAGCCTTTCTGAAGAGCCCACCATGTACTTCCACTTCATGGGAGTTGAAAGGCAATGTGAAATGTTACCTAAGAGCCAGAGGGGCAGAATAGTAACACTTGGAAAAATAACGGCCAACACCAAAATGGAGCGAGCTGACTGAAGGATGCCATTTAAGGAACCAAACCAAGGGAGACCCTTGTGGGCAGTTGAGCAAGAGGGGCTAAGGGGAATGACAGTCACAGTCAGAAAGAAGTTGGTATGCTTGCCCACAGGGACTGACAGAGGCATCTGGAAACAATGAAAGGCAGAATTTATTTTTCTCTAGAAGTTTTCTTTGAAAATAACTCTCCAGTGGAATGCAAACCATAATAACAATATCCTTGACATTTTACTTTTTGTGTTTTAAAAACAGATCTAAGAAACAAACATGGAAATTTTGGTTTTGTTAATTAAGAATAATTGTGATTTACAAACCAATCCGTTGTAGCTTTTCTTATTTTCAAGGAGTCTTACTCCACTTAGAACAAGCCCAGGGCAGAAGAAGAGAGCTTAATGAATATTTGTTTCTATATTCCCCGTAGCCTCTCTTTCCTCTGCTTACCCTCTCTTGGACATACGGACATTTAATGGAAGGAATAAAACAGAAGACTCAATGATGTCTTTTCTTGGCTAATGACAAAGGAAAAGACCCATGCTTATCATGTATAATATGTGTATACTCATACCAAAGATAACATAATCAGAGGAGAGTGGCTTACAAACTACCCGATTGACTCAGCAGGTATCACCAAAATATTTGCAGGTTGCTTGGTAACCCAATTAAAAGTCGCTATTCAAATCCCAGATCATTAGTGACTGAAAATCACTATCATTTGATGGCTCGTCTCGGTCCAGTTCTTAGGGGAGATTTTCCTACATCAAAAAACCACCAACATATTTGGCACTAATTGGCTCCCTTGGCGGCAATCTTAGCCTATAGGCCAAGAATTGAGTGGACCTGGGAGACCACGCTATTCCCCCAGCCTGAGAGCTGGTGCTGCCCAGCACAAGCTGAAGGACATTGGTGGGTTAATATGAGCGTTTCATATAGATATTACCTGTCTTTGGACAAATTGAAATGTTCTGTATTTAAGAATTCCATGTTGGTGGCAAGTTCTTTTTTTAAGGACTTTCTTATTAAAATATATTTATCCTCTTTCTCCCCCTCCCTCTCTATAGATGCTCTCCCAAATCTACAAAAATTAACAGAAAAACAACAAATTTTATCATCTCAAAATTAGAGAACTGAATTACAGACATTGATGCCACCCAAAAGTAAGGCCTAGGTTAAAAGAGAATTTTTTTATTCACTAAAATTAACAGAGTTATAGTCATGCTACTTTGCTGGATATGATGTGAACTTCTACAGAAATGAACAGATTTTTTGAGTATTCACATAAATGTATATGAGAGCATTATTTGAGTACTTTTCTTTTGAAAATTAGTCTGAAATTGGTTTTTGTTGCTGCTGCTGCTGCTAAGTCGCTTCAGTCGTGTCTGACTCTGTGCGACCCCATAGACGGCAGCCCACCAGGCTCCCGTCCCTGGGATTCTCCAGGCAAGAATACTGGAGTGGGTTGTCATTTCCTTCTCCAAGGGATCTTCTCCACTCAGAGACTGAAACCGCATCTCCTGTGGCTCCTGCATTGACAGGTGGATTCTTTACCACTGAGCCACCCATAGCTAAGGTTTTTCAGGGACAAGGTACCAACTCCAACTGATATCTATGAAAATATGTACAATCCAGTTAAGTCTCATAGGCATTCAAATAGACATCTTTTATTTTCTATGGCTGCTGTGTACATGTTCCTCTCACATTGATGAAGATGATCCAGTTCTAGGAAAGGACTCAAATGTATCATGACATCATGGAAGAGACTGTGGTGGTTATTTCAAACCACTCTTTGGTGCGTGCATGAATCCTTGGTAAAACAGAGCAGTTTACCAATAAAGTTTATAAAACATTAGTTTCAAAAGTATTTCCAAAAAAATGTTTAGTGTTCAATTAATTTAGGAAATATGTTCTATACCCTTCCATTAGGGAATCACAGACTATAATCAAGTCTTTGAGAAATCCTTGTCCAAGTCTTTGAGAATGCTTGTGAGAGACAAGCGTTATTTGCTTAATTTAGTGTTTTCCTACACAAATTTAGTCATAAATTAATTTTTTTTCTTTGACCCTATTTACTTGTATTCTAAAGAATGAAGGCTTTAACAGAGAAGGTAGGCATCCTCTATATCAATACCACGGGGTTTTCTAGAAAAATGTGATTCTTATTTAGTAAATTCTTTCTTGTGTTTAACTGGAATACTTGTTGCCTTCACCTATTCATTGTTACTGTGCACCGTTTAGACATACAGTGAATATCAACCTTAAAGCAGTATTCCAAATATGTTATGTCAAAAGAATAATTAATTTTATTTCTATGACTCTTCTCCTGCACAATAAAAATCCTCAGTCATTCAGACATTCCTTCTGTGCCTGAATTTCAGGAACCATCTCTGAATATGTCCCAATTTACTACTACCCCTATTACCAGCAGCACTAGCAAAGGATACAGTGTTCCAGGGGCTAGAACAGAGCAGGACAAAGGGAGACTATCACCTCCTCTTTGGAGCAGTCAATAATTTATGTGGTTTAGATGACTGGCTTTGCTTTTGCTAAAAATGACTTGTAACAGATATCCTTTGTGCCTGGGACTGTGAATATGATTTTATGCTCATAGTTTGATTACCATATGGCATATTTGACCTGCAATTAGGGTGGATCTGACATAGTCACACAAAGCTCTTTAAAAGCAGAGAGTTTGGTCTGTCTGCTCCCACCCCAGGAAGGCAGAGATCCAAAGCAGGAGAAGGATTCAGAGAGCTGTTGGTGGCTTGATGATGGAGGTGGCCACATGGCATGGGATGTTGGTGATTATTAGTTGTTGAGAGCAGCCACTGGATGATAGATAGCAAGTCAGCAGGGACCGTAGTCCTAAAACCGCAAGAAACTGAAACTGGCCAAAAACATGAGTGATCTTAATTATGGATACATTTTTAGTACTTCAAGATGAAAACTCAGTCAGGCTAACTCCTTGATTTTGGCATTGCAGGACCCTGGGCTGAGAACAAAATAACACTGTAACTGATTTTTGAGTTAGGTGAAAGTGAAAGTTACTCAGTCCTGTATGACTGTAGTCCCTGGAATTTCCAGGCCAGAATTCTGGAGGGGATCACCTTTCCCTTCTCCAGGGGATCTTCCCAACCCATGGATCAAATCCAGGTCTCCTGCATTGCAGGCGGATTCTTTACCAGCTGAATCTCAAGGGGAAGCCCAAGAATACTGGAGTGGGTAGTCTGTCCCTTCTGCAGTGGATATTCCCAACCCAGGAATCTAACCAGGGTCTCCTGCATTGCATTAAGATTCTTTACCAACTGAGCTATCAGGAAAGCCTCATCTGAGTTAGACCTGTGAGCAAATAAATGGATATTTTTAAGACACTAAGTTTGTAGTAATTTGTTACATAGCAATAGAAAACTAATACATCTAAAAAGTAAAACTAATACAAAATAATTACCATATTTTGTTTTTATATGAGATTTGTGATAAATGTTAGTAATGCATTTTCCATTTTCTCTGTCTGAACAGCTTTAAGTACTTTACATAAATAAATAAATATTTTTTCATGCCTCCTTTTCTTTGCTTTCAGTAAGATGTTGCTAGCTTGCAGCCATTCTCTGATTCATGAATTCTCATACAAATTCATATATTATGAACATACAAATGGGTCTCCACCCCCACCCCACCTCACCCCCCCATTTTTTCTTTTTTTAACTTTCTTTGGACTTTTAGTTAAGATATTGCCCTTTCAATTCTAGATTGTAAGATGAGACTTGACATAATTATTTATGATAACTATTTACCTTTTCCTACAAAGAGTGTAAGTTTACTCTGTTAATTACCCAAATCCTAGTATTTTTATGCTAATTTACCTCAAGTATTGATTATGACCTCTTTTCTCATTTGCTTTCTTTGTTATTCACTCTCTCATTTGTGTTTTTGTCCTCTGTAACTGATATTAAAGATTTCGCCTGTTTCTTCCTCTACATTTGCTTTCAGCTTGAATGGCTCTGTAATAACCATTCTTCGGACAGTTATCTGAGTCCATCACTGCATTATCTTGAGTCAAGGTCTTATACTCACCTGTCTATGGTACCTTTTGGTACAGAAAGTTTTTCACTATCCATATCCTGTTTATCTTTCAGAATCCCAGCCTTTAAATGAATAAAAAGATCGAGTTGTTATCCAGGGCCCCAAATCCTTTATTATTATATCCCTGAAAGCATTTTGCTAATCCTCCTTTATTGGTTTTCCTTGTTTGCGTCAATAAGAAATTTTAGATGATAGAGTGTCTAGTAAGCCTTAGAAGTCTACAAAATCACATAAACCCTCTCCAAGAAGAAGCAAATCCTTGAACAGATAAACATCAAGGAGGAGTGCTCCCATGTTCTCCCAGTTCTGTTTCTGAAAACACTAGCCATTCTTGCTCAGTCTCTTTCATGGCTTCTCCTCTTCTGTTGGGTCTATGTACCCATATCTTGTTATGAATTCATTTGGGGCTGGGATTTAGACTCAAATGTGAAGTGAAGGACAGTATATTTTGGATATCACGTACATATCTGGCCAACAATAAGCTTAGTAAGCAATAAAATGTCTTCTTCCTTTTGGTAGTTTTAATGGAAATTACATAGATATATGTTTAAAATAAGATTAAAAATTGTTATTGAAGTCGTGCTGATTCACAGTGTTACGCTAGTTTCAGATGTACAGAAAAGTGATTCTGATTCTCTTCCCTCGTAGATTATTACAAAATGCTGAGTATAGTTCCCTGTGCTATACAGTAGGTCCTTCTTGGACCTATTTGGCTTGAAAATGACTGATGATTTGTGCTAATAAATATTAAAGATTAATATGTGCCATAGTTATAAGTGGCAGTGCCCTTATAGGAGACAGTAGAGAGCTCAACAAGAAGATGACTAGGAAGCCAATTTTCACTAGACACCAAATCTGCTGGCTCTTTGATCTTGGAGTTTCCAGTCTTCAGAATTTTGAGAAATAATGTCTGTTGTTTAAGCCACCGGTTTATGGAATTTCGGTTATATCAAGCATGAAGGGCTAAGAATATATCTAATGGCCATTTTGTTCCTAGGTCTCAGATAGGTTGAGGGGTTTGGCTGATTCAAAGAATGATTATTGAGTTCAAACATCTCAATTAATCCTTAAAGTGAAAAGAAAATGAAGTCACTCAGTTGTGTCCGACTCTTTGCGACCCGATGGACTGTAACCTACCAGGCTCCTCTGTCCATGGCATTTTCCAAGCAAGAGTACTCGATTGGGTTGCCATTTCCTTCTCCAGGGGATCTTCCCGACCCAGGGATCAAACCCAAGTCTCCCACATTGCAGGCAGACGCATTACTGTCTGAGCCCCCAGGGAAGCCCTAATTAATCCTTGGTCTCTTCTAATAGTATCTACTTTTCATTACTAGTATTCTTTGAATTGTCTAGTTTCTTCAGTTCTGAAAACTTTATTGGTAAGTGGGTATGGCACTTACAAATGCATATATAGAAAGATTTGATTTGATTATCATGTTTTTCCAAGTATATTTCTGTGCTTTCCTCTTTACCTATTCATTCTGAAACTCATAACTATTATTTTGCTTTCCTATTACCCTATAAATGTAGTAAATAAACTTGATTTTTGCTTTATAAATTTTCCAGCTAATCAACAGCTCCTTAATTAGTTCAATATTTTCATTAATATTTACTTTCAATATCTACACTCTCCTCAATTTCAATTCCAAACCACAAAGTCTAAAAATATTTAGCTGCACAAATTTGGCAGCTCATCAGTACAAATTATCTTCCACCCTCTCTAAAAAATAACAATAAGTAAGAATTATCCAAATATATTTATACTGCTTATGTAGCATTTTTCTTTTTCCTATGTAGACTTTAAGAAGGACAAAATGTTATTTTCTGTCATGGACTTTAATCTTACAGCAGAGTGAAATAGTAAATGATAGCAAGAATCTTCTGAAGCTATAAAACTGTTCTTTTGTTTCTCCTTGACTTGCTTACTCTCTTTTTCTGTGTGTGACAGGTGAATTTACAAATTTTAAATCTGTGGATCAAGTGACTGCACTGCACAAAATGATACATTGGTATGATTATATTTTTTTTTCTTTTCTGTTGACTTACCTTAGAATGTTGACACAAATAAAATTTATTTTATTAGTGTTCATAATATAGTTTAAATGTCTAACTTTTATTTTGTGGGAAACAAGAAAATGAAGACAGAAAAATGAAAGAGAATTTTAAGATTCATCAAGCATATATTCTATGCCAATAATTCTACATGTTGTATGCCAGCAACTCTTCAATATAATCTCATAAAAATGCATTATTTTACCCATTTCACAGATAAGAAAACAGACTTGGAGAGATTATTTGTTGAAAATTGTATGACTAAAACACCCAGATCCTTTTTTTACCAGGAAACAGACACATTCCACTTCCCTGGTGGCTCAGTGGTAAATAATCCACCTGCTTTGCAGGAGACCTGGGTTCAGTCCCTGGGACAGGAAGATCCCCTGGAGAAGGAAATGGCAACCCATGCCTATATTCTTATCTGGGAAATCCTGCGGACAGAGGAGCCTGGTGGGCTATAGTCCATGGGGTCACAAAGAGTTGGACACAACCGAGCAACTGAGCACACAGCATGCAGACAGATTCCAAAGTCCAAGTTCTCTCCAGAAAGACACCCGCCCTCCTGTCACCTAACTTTATTTCTATTTTAAGACAAATGCCTTTGGAACAGCAGATGAAATTTCCAAGGCCTTGTTAACTCCCTGCATAGTCCAAGTATGGCAGTTTTTATTTCTCTTGTAAGCAACAGGAAATTTATTCCTTGTGGTTCTGATTCATGTATATTGTACTCATAAAGATGTCTAATGTTTTATTAAGAGCTTTTTGAACTGCAAGTCAGATGATTTTTTTTGTTACTGGAAGTAAAATGTTGGTATAAACAAAATGGAACCACCTCAGACTCTTGGATTCAAAACAAGACTTAACTACCTGTTTATACTCACAAGTATATGCTATAAATGTAGCAAAGCAGTTTATTGTTTATGATTTATTAATTTCATGAATACAAGTATGCTTTCTCTCCTTAGTGCTTATCAGGCTGGTGTGTGTGTGTCTGTGTGTGTGTGTGTGTGTGTCTGTGTGTGTGTGTCTGTGTGTGTGTGTCTGGAGCTTCTATTTCCTCATAGTGATATATTAGTAGAGTATCTACTTTTAAAAAATACCAATGTTTTTAGGAATCTTTCTCTACAAATCAGCACTGCATGTAGGCCCATGATTGAAGCTGTACTCGAATACACCATGCCAGTGATTTCATGCAAAGTTAAAGATGCTAGCTTTTAAATAGGAGGTAGTCTAATAGTTCAGAAACATTAGAAGTGAAATTCCTGATTCCCTTTGAAAATAGTCAAGACTGCAGAGGAAACAAAAATTGGTTGGACTTTACTGAGCTGAGGAAATAAATTCCACTCTGTATAGATTGACTTCCTAATGTCACAAGTCAATTTAGAAATTATACACAAGATAAATCTCTTTCCTTTCATTGCACCAATGTATTTAGCTTAATCATGAGCATCAGTGGAGACAGAGATTGAAAAATAAATTGTTCACTGTCTCCAAGACAAACCCCAAATAGGAAACTTGATATTTTGCATAAACTCCATCTCTGGAATATGCTTTTGAAAAGACATGCCATAATTATATGTAGCATTATAGAGGCTCTTGTGTTTATAAATATTTTCGAAAGACTTTGAAATTGTTTGTAAATCCAAAGTTTATAAATGACTTATGAAATCCACAAATTTGCTAAATATGCTTCTGCATTTTTGTATTATGCTCTGTGATTTTTCTTTCTGTGTGGTGTAAGTCAAAGAAAATGATATACAATATGGCTAGATAGGACTAAAATTTCCAAACAAAGAAGCATCTGTTTTTCTAATTTAGTTTTTGAATTTATGTTGGTTTCACAATTGGTTACACTGCAAACAATGCGGTTCAAATGACAATGACATTGATTACATTCCTACTCTGCACTAAGAGCACTTTTTATCCACAATTGTCAACTCCTCTAACCAGCAATAACTAAGCCTTTCAGCACCTTGGTACCTTGGGTATTGTTTTACCCAATCTGAAGCAGATAGAACAGTAACTTCGCAGGAGGCTGACACAGTTTTCATGAAGCCAGGGATGACTAGAATTTTAAAAACCTAGTTGCAAGAGCTTATCTTTTGATGTACATTTTAAAATTTTGGAGCAAGCTACTTGTGACTGTGGTTTCTCTGCTATACTCATATTTCCAGTTGTACTTTGAAATGATTTCTAGGTCAGGGATCATGGGCCAGGTGAAATTTGCCTGAGCATTAATTCCTACTTTATGTTTCTGTAGGGTGTGTTCCTAACTTCTCTCTTCACCGGTGGAAGAGGCTGTTTTGTAAATGGGTAACAAGTCGTCTGAAAATTATCTTACCATATAGAATTTTGATTTGTAAAATGGCTTTCATCAATAGCTTTAGCCCAAAATTTCACTTTGCAGGTCATATAAATATTCACACATGCACTTTGATTTCTTAAAAAATCTTTCTGTGTCTATGCTGTGTCCCAATAGACTATGTGTCCTTCAAAATAGGGGAAAATTTGCATTCCCTATATCATCTAGTCCTTTACTCATTTATCAAGTATTTGCTGAGTAACTACTATGTTTAAAACAGTCTGCTCCATGCTGGCTCATAGGAGCAGTTAAACAGATTCTTCTGGTTAAGATACTTATTGTTTCAACACAGTGAGAACTCTAAGAAAAACTTACTATGAGCTGAGTTGACCAGCATGCTCTACTGACATATTTTTCATATGTTTTCATATAATTTGTATCTATAGTGCCAGACATTTAAATTGTGTAATTTAATTAAATTGTGTAATTTAATTGTGTAATTTCTAGTTGACATCTTAGTCTTGATGGCTACCATTTTGCATTTTTTTTCTGTTGCAAGGAAATCATTATTTTATGCACTGAAAATGAAACCTCTGAATCATTTCCCATGGCTTCTGTTTTTCCAGTGATTTGATTAGTTTTTAGTTGCAGATTAAAATACTATTTCTGTCTTATAATAAGATAAACTAAATGACCACTTTTAACATGACAAGATATTATAATAAGGTATTAAATGGAGATTATTGCTCCACAGTGAAACTAAACTAGCTTTAACATATGCTTTATCAAATAGTATTTTATACTATGCCTGTGTGCTCGGTTGCTCAGTAGTTATCTGACTCTTGTGATCCCATGGACTATACCCCACTAGGCTCCTCAGTCCATGGGATTTTTCAGGCAAGAATGTTGCAGTGGCTTGCCATTTCCTCCTCCTGGGGATCTTCCCAACCCAAGGATCAAGCTCACATCTCCTGCTTGGCAGATTTTTTCTTTACCACTGAGCCACCTGGGAAACCATTTTATACTGCAGCAAGTAGAAATTGCTATCTAAAATGTCTAATTACTTCTTCACTAAGAAAATCAAATGTGACCTATTACCTGATTTCTTTTCAGGACATTTTGACATTACCCAGGCACGTAAACCTTATTTGAATGGCCTCATAATAAAAATGTATAACTAACTCAAACCTGGACTCAGGTAAACTGTGGTATAAAACCCACCTTTGCCTTTCATGAACTGTATTATTGTGGGAAAATAATTTTGTTCCATGTAAAATTCAGTTTTGCCATTTCAGAAATGGAATAATAAAAAGTTATTTTCATGAGTTCATTCATGGGATACTTAGAAAAAGCCCGGTACAAAGCAACTATTCAAGAAATGCTAGCTAATGGTATTTTAATGAGCTTCAAATAAATCACATTTTTGCTAAATTGCTAAATTTGTTAATTGGAATGGATGAAGCACGTCTTAAAAGATCTCAGATAATTTGTAAATTATTGACTGGTTAGGAAATGATGAAATTTTTTGGTGATTCCCAATCTATCATTATTAGCAAAGCCTCAGCACATAGTTTTATTGAAATGACTATGAGATTATTTAGTAATTATAAGAGACATTTAGTTATTACATATAGCATATTAAAAAGCAGAGACATTACTTTGCCAACAAAGGTCCGTCTGGTCAAGGCTATGTTTTTTCCAGTGGTCATGTATGGATGTGAGAGTTGGACAGTAAAGAAAGTGGAGCACCAAAAACTTGGTGCTTTTAAACTGTGGTGTTGGAGAAGACTCTTGAGAGTCCCTTAGACTGCAAGGAGATCCAACCAGTCCATCCTAAAGGAGATCAGTCCTGGGTGTTCATTGGAAGGACTGATGCTGGAGCTGAAACTCCAATACTTTGGCCACCTGATGCGAAGAGTTGACTCATTGGAAAAGACCCTGATTTTGGGAGGGATTGCGGGCAGGAGGAGAAGGGGATGACAGAGGATGAGATGGCTGGATGGCATCACTGACTCGATTTGACATGAGTTTGAGTAATCTCCAGGAGTTAGTGATGGACAGGGAAGCCTGGTGTGCTGTGATTCATGGTGTCGTAAAGAGTCGGACATGACTGAGTGACTGAACTGAACTGAACTGAACTGAACACTACTATGAGGTTTGTAGTATGGTGTCTTTTTTACAAATGAGGAAATTGAAATTCAGAGTTCAAGTGATTATTTAGGGAAAACCAACTGGGAAAGGGGCAAGACTGGACTTATGTATTAACTTTCACATATGCTCTCCAATAACCTGTTATTCTGTTTTTGTTGTTTTCGTCATTAAGTTGTCTCCAACTCTTTTGCAACTACGTGGACTGTAGACTGTCAGGCTCCTCTGTCCTTGGGATTTCCCAGGTAAGAATACTGGAGTGGATAGCCATTTCCTTCTCCTGGGATTTTCTGGACCCACGGAGTGAACCAGAGTCCCCTTCATTGGCAGGCAGATCCTTTACCACTGAACCATCAGGGAAGTCCATCATTCTAATTAGCATTATGCAAATATAATGAGAATTTGTCAATTTTGTCAAAAGTCATCACTGCTGACCTGATTATTATTAAATGTCTATTACATGCCAAATACTTCACAGTAGACTTTAATACATATTTTTATAATATAATCCTTCAGTCATTAGCTACCAAAAATCTTCTGAAGAGGATGCATTTCTCAGCATAAAGAACTTACAGGATCACAGAGAAAAGCACAAGTAATCAAATCATACTACTGCAGAAGAATACAGCGTCACAACAATGAATGTTATCCCATTATCCTCATCTAACGCTTCCCAAGTGGCACTAGTGGTAAAGAACCTACCGGCAATGCAGGAGGTATAAGAGATGTGGGTTGGTCCCTGGGCTGCAAGGATCCCCTGGAGGAAGGGACGTCAACCTACTCTAGTATTATTGCCTGGAGAATCTCATGGTCAGAGGAACCTGGCAGGCTACAGTCCATAGGTTCACACAGAGTTGGACACAGCTCAAGCGACTTAGCATGCATGATTCCTCCTGATAGCTCAGTTGGTAAAGAATCCTCCTGCAATGCAAAGGAACCCAGTTCAATTCTTGGGGCAGGAAGATCTCCTGGAGAAAGGATCGGGTATGCACTCCAGTATTCTTGGGCTTCCTTTGTGGCTCATCTGGTAAAGAATCTACCCGCAATGCAGGAGACTTGGGTTCAATCCCTGGGTTGGGAAAATTCCCTGCAGAAGGGAAAGGCTACCCATTTCACTATTCTGGCCTGGAGAATTCCATGGACTATATAGTCCACGGGGCTGCCAAGAGTCAGACGTGACTTTCACATTTACTTTTCACTTTCATCCTCATCTAATAGATGAAGATACTAAGGCTTAATGAGAAACATAAACAACTAGAAGACAATGATCAATATGAGGAATAGTCTGTATTCAAACTCAAATCATTCTATCACTTTTCCTTTTAAAATTGGTATTATACCATGTCCATAGTCATCACCAACAATGCATTTCTGATGCTTAGAGGCACAGTTCTGCAAAGCTGCATCTTGACTGGTGTGGCTCCAGACCTGACTGCCTTTGACCTAAGGTACTGGTTTATGATACAGAATGAATATAAAATGTGGCAGACACTGTTGTTTGTATATTAATCACCATTTCCCATCTTCTTAGTTATTAAAAAAATGTTTTTGTTCAGGTATCTCATACTCACTCACTTCTGGATTTCACTAGCTTCAGGAAGTAAATCATTATTGATCTAAAGAACCAGGGCAAGCCTATTCTCCTTGACAGCTCAGAGTCAGATCTGTCCTGCAGTTCTGGCAAATACACTGAGAAGAGACATCTGCTGGGAAGCATCTAGATTGAATCCATTAAAAAAAAACACAGAAGGAAAGACTCCATTTTATGCCTCTCTACATTTTGTAGCCATCACAGGTCCATAAAAGACAAACCAATTCACTGAGGATGACAGATCATAAAGAGAGAAAAAAAGATCATTGATGATGTCAATACACAACTAAATTATTTCACTCACAAACCACTTTACCTTCAGACTTTGAATTATGTGAAATAATAAATGCTACTTACTACTTAAGTAACTTGGTGTTGAATTTTCTGATTTTTTTCCAGAAAGAATGTAAAAAGTATTTTAATGGGATTCCTCACAAAGAATTATTATTCCTCACAAAAAGGTATTTTTTCTTGAAGTGTTTTTACTTCTTCCTAATATGAAATTTTAATGACATGTACATCTTACAGTCATATTGAAGGGTGTTACATGAAGTTTAAGTTCTCTTTTTGGGCCCAACTCCGGATCACTTCAGTTCAGTTCAGTCGCTCAGTCGTGTCCGACTCTTTGCGACGCCATGAACTGCAGCATGCCTGGCTTTCCTGTCCATCACCAACTCCCCGAGTCCACCCAATCCCATGTCCATTGAGTCAGTTATGCCATCCAATCATCTTATCCTTTGTCATTCCCTTCTTTTCCTGCCCTCAATCTTTCCCACCATCAGGGTCTTTTCAAATGGGTCAGCTATTCATGTCAGGTGGCCAAAGGATTGGAGTTTTTCAGCTGCAACATCAGTCCTTCCAATGAACACCCAGGACTGATCTCCTTTAGGATGGACTGGTTGGATCTCCTTGCAGTCCAAGGGACTCTCAAGAGTCTTCTCCAACACCACAGTTCAAAAGCATCAATTCTTCAGGGCTCAGCTTTCTTTATAGTGCAACTCTCACATCCATACATGACTACTGGAAAACCATAGCCTTGACTAGACGGACCTTTGTTGGCAAAGTAATGTCTCTGCTTTTTAATATACTGTCTAGGTTGGTCATAACTTTCCTTCCAAGGAGTAAGCGTCTTTTAATTTCATGGCTGCAATCACCATCTGTAGTGATTTTGGAGCCCAGAAAAATAAAGTCAGCCACTGTTTCCCCATCTATTTGCCATGAGTGATGGGACGAGATGCCATAATCTTAGTTTTCTAAATGTTGAGCTTTAAGTCAATTTTTTCATTCTCCTCTTTCACTTTCATCAAGAGGCTCTTTAGTTCTTCTTCACTTTCTGCCATACGGGTGGTGTCATCTGCATATCTGAGGTTATTGATATTTCTCCCAACAGTCTTTTTTTTTTTTTTTTTTTTCATTTATTTTTATTAGCTGGAGGCTAATTACTTTACAATATTATAGTGGGTTTTGTCGTACATTGACATGAATCAGCCATGGAGTTACACGTATTCCCCATCCCGATCCCCCCTCCCATCTCCCTCTCCACCCGATTCCTCTGGGTCTTCCCAGTGCACCAGGCCTGAGCACTTGTCTCATGCATCCCACCTGGGCTGGTGATCTGTTTCACCATAGATAATATACATGTTTCGATGCTGTTCTCTCAAAACATCCCACCCTCGCCTTCTCCCACAGAGTCCAAAAGTCTGTTCTGTACATCTGTGTCTCTTTTTCTGTTTTGCATATAGGGTTATCATTGCCATCTTTCTAAATTCCATATATATGTGTTAGTATGCTGTAATGTTCTTTATCTTTCTGGCTTACTTCACTCTGTACAACGGGCTCCAGTTTCATCCATCTCATTAGTCTTGATTCCAGCTTGTGCTTCCTCCAGCCCAGCGTTTCTCATGATGCATATAAGTTAAATAAGCAGGGTAACAATATACAGCCTTGATGTACTCCTTTTCCTGTTTGGAACCAGTCTGTTGTTCCATGTCCAGTTCTAACTGTTGCTTACTGACCTGCACACAGGTTTCTCAAGAGGCAGGTCAGGTAGTCTGGTACTCCCATCTCTTTCAGAATTTTCCACAGTTTATTGTGAACCACACAGTCAAAGTCTTTGGCATAGTCAATAAAGCAGAAATAGATGCTTTTCTGGAACTCTCTTGCTTTTTCGATGATTCAGCAGATGTTGGCAATTTGATCTCTGGTTCCTCTGCCTTTTCTAAAACCAGCTTGAACATCTGGAATTTAACAGTTCACATATTGCTGAAGCCTTGCTTGGAGAATTTTAAGCATCACTTTACTTTTGATACCAAACCTTGATTTGTGACAAATGCTATAGTTACTGGGCACATATAAGACACTCAAAGACACTATGGATTATTTAACTTCAAAAGCATCTTAATCCAGAAATGTCTGATTGTCTAAACGTACAAAGCAGAAGAAAGGCAATAAAGCTAATTTCTCCATATGAAGTTGGATGAAAAACCAATCAAGAATGATTCCCTTTTACTCAATTGCATTGCAGGCATAGAAGGTAAATGAAACTAGGAATAAATAAAAATATGCAAAAGACATAATGGAATATTTTGTTATGCACATGCACTAAAACTTCATTTGATCAAAGTATATCAATACTGTAGAAGAGGTTTTTAAAAATAAACACATGTATGGAATCATTTGTGTGTGTGTGACTGTTTAATATATACTTAGGGCACATTAAGCTGGATGCAACATATTCTTTGTCCACAGATTGGCCACCACCAGCAGATGGCAATTGGTGGACAAGTAACTGAACAGTTGCAATGTGTAGCCATAAGTGCTAAGTAAGGATGTGCCGGGAAGTTTGTCCAGGGAGGCCTAACTGTCTCAGAATTGGTGGTAGTGGATTACGAGTGGGTTAGAGAAAAGAAGTTCTTCAGATAAGGAAGCACTTGTTCTGAATCTTAAAGAATGCACTCAAGGAACTGCAAATAGCTAAGGTAGCTAGAGCCTATCCTCCACTTGGAAGTGTGGCAGGAATATAGGCTGGAGATGTAGGTAGGAGCCAGATTGTAAACAGGGGGCAAACAATGAGGACTTACATTAGAGCAGTGGGGAATGGACATTGGAGATAGCTGATTCATAGGGTGACTATTTAACTCATTAAATGTGTCATCCAAACTGGAATGACTTTTTAGAGTGAAAGGGAGCACAGTCAATAATCATGAATAACAAGTATGAAGGGGCTTCCCTGATAGCTCACATGGGAAAGAATCTGCCTGCAATGTGGGAGATCTGGGTTCAACCCCTGGGTTGGGAAGCTCCCTTAAAGAAGGAAATGGCAACCCACTCCAGTATTCTTAACTGGAGAACTCCATGGACAGACGAGCTTGGTGAGCTCCAGTCCATGGGGGCGCAAAGAGTCAGACGTGGCTGGGCAAATAACACTTTCACTTTTCATTTTCAACAGGTATAAATAAAAACTCTTTTGGTTAAAGTAGGATACATAGCCACTCTAGTACAATTGAAATGCATTCAAAATTTACTAGTTTTTAAACTTTTTATTTTATATTGGAATATACCCAATTAACAGTGTTGTGATAGTTTCAGGTGGCCAGCGAAGGGACAAAGCTCTATATACATGTACATACATATACATATATATGTATCCATTCTCCCCCAAACTTTTCTTCCATCCAAGCTGCCGCATAACACTGAACAGATTTCCCTGTGCTATACAGTAGGTCCTTGTTGGCTATCCATTTTAAATATAGCAATGTGTTCATGTCTATCCCAAACTCCCTAGCTATTCCTTCTTCTCATCCCCTGGCCCCCAGACAACCATAGAGTTATGCTCTAAGTCTGTGAGTGTTTCTGTTTTATAAATAAGTTGATTTCTATCATTTCTTTTTAGATTCTGCTTATAAGGACTGTCATATGATAGTTCTCCTTCTCTGTCTAACTTCCTTCATTTAGTATGACAACTTCTAGATCCATCTGTGTTGCTGAAATGGCATTATTTCATTTTTTTTAATAGCAGAGTAATTTATTTGACAAAGTGAGCAGTACATAGCAGCTGATCTTCTGGGGGTGATGAGTGAGAATACAGAGCATAAGATCATCCCCAGGCTTCTGATGTAAATGAGACTAATGGCAATTACTTTCACTGTAATTAAAAAGTATAGAAGAAGGAATAGGCTTTCAGGGAGAGAAAATAAGTTATGCTTTAGACATGTTGAGTTTGAGATGTTTGTAGGAAATCAAAGTAGCTATGTCTATAGAAATTAGAAATGTGAATTACAAAATCAACAGAGATGTTCAGCATGAAGATAAAAATTTGGGAATCATTACGATAAAATGGAAATTGAAGCTGTGGGGAGGGCTAATTTTTCTTTCTTGTCTCACTACACACAGCAAGAGTTGATAACCAAAGAAAGAATTTTTATAAATAACAAAAATGATGTGATATGTAAAATAAGAGAATCCCAAACAGAGATCCTATACAGGGAACTAAAGACGTAGTCAGAGACATGAAGAAGCCAAATGAAAAGAGGTATAATGGAAAAAAAGATGAGAATGATTTCAGGATGGATGATAGTTGGATATCTTTAGTTTTGTCTAGATGCCTATTCCCGTTAGCTTGTAACAGAGCTTCCTTTTCTGTGAGAACTTCATCCTGTGCTCTCTGACTCACACACACACACACATACATTCAGCACCAGGGGTGATTATTTCATGTCAGTTATTATTACCATTCCTCCCAAGTAATGATAACTAATTTAAGGGCAGTCTTATGACTTAAATCTATTTTTCCCAGGAATTTTAGTCTTGACTTAGTTGGTACAGGGAGGCGATGGTAGTGAAAGGTGAGTCATTCCTATATCAGAATACAGAAGAGACTGTCCACAAGCTCCTGACTGTGATATATGGCTTAGTGCCCATTCCTATACTTCTTAAGCTCTGTTTATTTTGTGTTTCCCTGTGAAGTGAAGTTGCTCAGTCGTGTCCAACTCTTTGCGACCCCATGGACTGCAGCCTCCCAGGCTCCTCTGTCCATGGGATTTTCCAGGCAAGAGTACTGGAGTGGGTTGCCATTTCCCTAGGTTCTGTGAATTAACTGGTAACCTTCAAACAAACACCTTTTTTCTTTGGCTTAATTCATCTAGAACTTGTTTCTACTACTTGCAATCAAAGAACTCCAAATCATGCTAAAAATTAGTAACCAGATATAGAGTATCACATGTAACAGGACTGAAGCTTGCCAGATTCCTCTGTCTGTGGAATTCTCCAGGCAAGAATACTGGAATGGGTTGTTACTTCCTACTCCAGGGGATCTTCTTCACCCATGGATTGAACCTGCATCCCTTATATCTCCTGCAAAGGCAGGCAAGTTCTTTATCCCTAGCACCACCTGAGAAGACCTGTGCAAGTGGGGTAGAGAACAATTACGCTTCTTCTCCCAAACAGAGACATCTGCAGACTTCTTAAAATAGCCACAAAGCATCTGATAAACCTATCATCTGTTGTGTTCTATGAATTAGCATATGTGCTAATGAAGTTGAAGCTTTAGTAGAGTTGGCATGAAAAAGTCACGGTGTTGGAATGTAGGGGCTTCTTTGTGTAGTCTTCAATATGGTTCTCCAAAAAAAGAGAAATATGTTAGTCTGAACTGGTTCATGTGGAAGCAGAGAAGTATGGCCATGTAGTCTGCCCAAGGGAGGTCATTTATGACTTCGGCTAGCACTCCAAGGTGGTTGAATGTTTGCTAACCAGTTCCCTTGTTGAATGGAAATGCCAGATTCTGTTTCTTCGCTAAAATTAATGTGAACCTAAAGAGAAGCAGGGAGATTTGGTGGTAGATAAATCTGGGAACAAAAAGGACCAAAAGAAGGTAATGGAGACAAACTGACCACCTAGTTTTTCTACCACAAACTTCCTTCTGCTTGATAAATACAAATTAGCATCGCTAATGTAAAAGAAAGAAAGAAATCTAGTGTTTGCCCTAGTGGCAAGTGGGAGTATTAGATTAAGAGTGTTTTACAATTGCTGCTTATTACTTAGTAGTTTTACCCTGGAGGTATGTACAGGATAGCACTTTGGTTCATAAATCTTGACTTATCAAACATTCTTAAGTTTGATTACTAAACCAGGAGTCACAAAAATACAAATAACCCACAGTTGTGTAAAATCATAATGAAGTTTATATAGCCAGGGAATCCCCAAACCTGCCACATAGAGGCTTGTGTTTGCTCAATGCTTATACCACACATTTCCTGGTTCCCAAATCCAACCATCAGAAATTGATCTGCTAAAACAGAAAAGTCTCCCAAAGGGACATACTCCCCATTTCATATGTTTCATAGGCAATAGTGAGCAAAGGATAAGCAGAAGCCATCCATGGAGCCAAACAAAAGTCTGGTCAGTTAACCAAGGAGTTCATTCCTCTGTCAGGGCTGAGACACTTTGCTGTCTTTGATCTTCAGGATATGCTATACATCCTCACCTATTTCCTTAGACATATCATAGTCTCTTTTCCATCTCTATCTTTGAATACTCCATTCCCTTTGTAAATCTTTCTTCTTATTCTCAAGAAATCTTATCCATTCTTTAAATCCCATCATATGAATGACCTTACCAAAGCCCAACCCTCCTTAATCCCAACTCTAGCCTGGATCTGATGATGCTGATACAGACCAGCATTCTTGACCTTTCCAAATCAATAGAAATTGATTAGAGGCCAGATGAGAAATTCAGGCAAGGCTTTACTGGGACCCCTACTACAGCAGGGGAGAGCAAGAACAAGTGACAGATTCCCTTGCTTGCTCCTCAAGGATGGGGTGAGCTGGTTCCTTATATGGAGTGAGGGTGAAGTGGCTAAGGTGGTTTGCCCATCCCTTCGGCGGTATTGAGTTCAGGGGGCATGCACAGCACCTTGCTTTTACTCCTGCTCCTGACACCCTGTTTTTTCTCCCAGCCCTTCAGAAGTGGCAGTTGGGCTTTTCTTTTTATTTCTTGAGCTTTTTGCATCTTTTTTGCATCTTCCTGCCCATAATTTGTCCCAACTGCACATGCACTCAATCACCTCTAATCCTGTACAGTTCCCCTATATTTTGTTGCTCAAAGAGAATTTCAAGCATTGCAGCACTGCAGCCAAGGGTCCCAGGTCCCAGCCTGTCTCAGTGTCCCAGCTCAGTGCTCCTGCTGCAGTTAGTACGCTTCTGTCCTGCCGTAACTTTTTTTTTCCCTTTGGCTGTATGGTCCTTCTTTCCATCTTGAAACTATGCATAACTTTAAGTTAGAGTAAGTTGCATTTCCTTTTGTTTATCTCAGGGCTTAGTCCAAAATCTGCTTTCAAAATTACAAATTACAGATATAATTAAGTAATTAACAAATGCTTTTTGAATGAATGAAAAGAATCAATTAGTATAGACTATTCATTCAAAAAGATTTGCTGTGAAAGAAATAAGTGTAGACTGAGTGCTCAATAATTAATGTGAGATTAATTAAGCCCTTACCACATTCTAGATACTCTTTCATGGGCTTTACATTTTATTAACTCAGTGAATCCTCAAAACAATCCTTCTTTAAAGTAACTGCAATTATTCTCCTCAGTTTACTGATGAGAAAACTGAAGAACAAAGTTAAATAACTTATCAAGTTATACAATTACCAGGTGTCAGAGCAGAATTTAGTTCAGGTAGTCTGACTTCTTACCCACCTCTATTAAACACTACATTACACTGTCTTTCTTGCACATAAGGAAACTAGGTGCTAAGTCCATTTATTTTTAAATGTTTACATGCTGTACAGAAAAAAACTTCAAATCACCAGGTTGTTTGTGTTTTATCCAACTAGACTTTTTATGCTATCTAGAAAGCTTACTTTTACTTTAGGCAGCTTAAAATTTAATCCGTCAATTATATTCTGTAAGACCAAAAGTGTTTTTTCTAGCTGGCTGACATACAAGAGAATGCTAAAACAAATTGGATTATAAATCAGGCAAATATTATCATAGACATTTGTGTAAAGTTAATGATTTTTGAATATGTCATAGAAATATTTCCAATAGCAATTACATAGACTTGTTCTTCAGAATTAAGTATACTTGGCTGTGTTAACTGGCTACTGTTTCTTTCAATTAAACTTTTGATTAAATTAAATAACAACAATAAGAAAAAAACCTAAGGTTTCATATATTTTCAAAGTCAACCAAAGTGAAAGTGAAAGTGAAGTCGCTCAGTAGTGTCCAACTTTTTACGATCCCATGGACTGTAGCCTACCAGAATCCTCAGTCCATGGGATTTTCCAGGCAAGAGTACCGAGTGGGTTGCCATTTCCTTCTCCAGGGGATTTTCCCGACCCAGGGATTGAACCTGGGTCTCCCACATTGTAGGCAGACGCTTTACTGTCTGAGCTACCAGGGAAGCCAAAAGTAATTAGCAGCAATTTAGTTTGAATTTACTAATTGAATTAAACTTACTGGTTAATTACTGTCATTTACTTTCTGACTTTATAATTCTCCAAAACTTACTCTACTCTCATAATCATTCCAAGCTATTTATTTTTTTGTGAAAAGTCTATTGAATTATAAAACAAATATAAATTTTCACTGTCAAAAATTATGATATAAGAATTGTCATTTTGAGATTTTCCTTCCAATCTATAATTTTGTAAATTTAGAGTTATAGATACATTGGGGCATGTGTGCATGGTCAATGCTTCAGTTGTATCCAACTCTTTGGACCTTATAGATTGTATCCTGCCCGGGTCCTCTGTCCATGGAGTTCTTCAGGCAAGAATACTGGAATGGTTTTCCATGCCCTCCTCCAGGGGATCTTCCTGACGAGGGAATCAAACCTGGGTCTCCTGCATTGCAGGCAGATTCTTTACTGTCTGAGTCACCAGGGAAGTTGAAATACAGCCATAGTTCAGTTCAGTTCAGTCGCTCAGTCGTATCCAACTGTTTGCAACCCCATGAATTGCAGCACGCCAGGACTCCCTGTCCATCACCAACTCCCGGAGTTTATTCAAACTTATGCCCATCAAGTTGGTGATACCATCAGCCATTTCATCCTCTGTCGTCCCCTTCTCCTTCTGCCCCCAATCCCTCCCAGCATCAGGATCTTTTCCAATAAGTCAATTCTTCGCATGAGGTGGCCAAAGGATTGGAGTTTCAGCTTCAGCATCAGTCCTTCCAATGAACACTCAGGGCTGATTTCCTTTAGGATGGATTGGTTGGATCTCCTTGCCGTCCAAGGGACTCTCAAGAGTCTTCTCCAACACCATAGTTCAAAAGCATCAATTTTTTGGCTCTCAGCTTTTCTCACAGTCCAACTCTCACATCCATACATGACCACTGGAAAAACCATAGCCTTGACCAGATGGACCTTTGTTGGCAAAGTAATATCTCTGCTTTTTAATATGCTATCTAGGTTGGTCATAACTCTCCTTCCAAGGAGTAAGCGTCTTTTAATTTCATGGCTACAATCACAATCTGCAGCGATTTTGGAGCCCAAAAAAATAAAGTCTGACACTGTTTCCACTGTCTCCCCATATATTTCCCATGAGGTGATGGGACCAGATGCCATGATCTTAGTTTTCTGAATGTTGAGCTTTAAGCCAACTTTTTCACTCTCCTCTTTCACTTTCATCAAGAGGCTTTTTAGTTCCTCTTCACTTTCTGCATTACGGATGTGGTCATCTGTATATCTGAGGTTATTGATATTTGTCCCGGAAATCTTGATTCCAGCTTGTGCTTCTTCCAGCTCAGCATTTCTCATGATGTACTCTGCATATAAGTTAAATAAGCAGGGTGACAATATACAGCCTTGATGTACTCCTTTTCCTGTTTGGAACCAATCTGTTGTTCCATGTCCAGTTCTAACTGTTGCTTCCTGACCTGCATACAGCTTTCTCAAGAGGCAGGTCAGGTGGTCTGGTATTTCCAATCTCTTTCAGAATTTTCCACAGTTTATTGTGACCCACACAGTCAAAGGTTTTGGCATAGTCAATAAAGCAGAAATAGATGTTTTTCTGGAACTCTCTTGCTTTTTCAATGATCCAGCAGATGTTGGAAATTTGATCTCTGGTTCCTCTGCTTTTTCTAAAACCAGCTTGAACATCTGGAAGTTCATGGTTCACGTATTGCTGAAGCCTGACTTGGAGTATTTTGAGCATTACTTTACTAGCATGTGAGATGAGTGCAATTGTGCAATAGTTTGAGCATTCTTTGGAATTGCCTTTCTTAGGGATTGGGATGAAAACTGACCTTTTCCAGTCCTGTGGCCACTGCTGAATTTTCCAAATTTGCTGGCATATTGAGTGCAACACTTTCACAGCATCATCTTTCAGGATTTGAAATCGCTCAACTGGAATTCCATCACATCCACTAGCTTTGTTCGTAGTGATGCTTCCTAAGGCCCACTTGACTTCACATTCCAAGATGTCTGGCTCTAGGTGAGTGGTCACACCATTGTGATTATCTGGGTCATGAAGATCTTTTTTGTACACTTCTTCTGTGTATTCTTGCCACCTCTTCTTAATATCTTCTGCTTCTGTTAAGTCCATGCCATTTCTGCCCTTTATTGAACCCATCTTTGCATAAAATGATCCCTTGGTATCTCTAATTTTCTTGAAGAGATCTCTAGTCTTTCCCATTCTGTTGTTTTCCTCTATTTCTTTGCATTGATCACTGAGGAAGGCTTTCTTATCTCTACTGGCTATTCTTTGGAACTTTGCATTCAAATGGGAATATATTTCCTTTTCTTCTTTGCTTTTTGCTTCTCTTCTCTTCACAGCTATTTGTAAGGCCTCCTCAGACAACCGTTTTGCCTTTTTGCATTTCTTCTCCACGGGGATGGTCTTGATCCCTGTCTCCTGTACAATGTCATGAACCTCCGTCCATAGTCCATCAGGCTCTCTGTCTATCAGATCTAGTCCCTTAAATCTATTTCTCACTTCCACTGTATAGTCATAAGGGATTTGATTTAGGTCATACCTGAATGGTCTACTGGTTTCCCCTACTTTCTTCATAACATCTCCTTAATTTAAACTCATCAGGAAAACATTGTTGTTTAGAATGCAAAATGATGTAACTACTTAGGAAAATGGTTTTACAGTTTCCTAAAAGCATAAGTAAAAATTTACTAAATGACCCAGGAATGTTGGGGTCACCTAAGTGTTCAACCAAGTGAAATGAAAACATATGGTCTATGCAAAGGCTTAGATGTGAATGTTTCTAGAAGCATTAGTCATAATAACCAAAAAATAGAAACAATACAAATGTCCATCAACTGGTAAACAGATAAATTCACCAATTATGATATATTCATATTGAGTGAGTGAAGTCGCTCAGTCGTGTCCGACTCTTTGCGAACCCATGGACTATAGCCTATCAGGCTTCTCCGTCCATGGGATTTTCCAGGCAAGAGTACTGGAGTGGGTTGCCATTTCCTTCTGCAGGGGATCTTCCCGAGCAGGGGATCTAACCCTAGCCTCCCACATTGTAGACAGAGGCTTTACCATCTGAGCTACCAGGGAGGTCCTTTTATGGACTTTTATATCTATATTATGGAGTACTATTTGACAATGCAAAGGAATAAACCACACGCACATTCTACAACATAGACAAACTTCAAAAACCTTATGCCAAATGAAAGAAGCCAGGTACAAATGACCAAATACTTTATGATTTCATTTGTGTGAAATGTCTAGAAATGACATGTCTGGATACAGAATAGAATCACAAAGCACATTAGTGTTTTCCTGTGTTTGGAGGCAGGAATGGAGATTGATAGCAGATCGGCATGAGAAGATGTTCTGGAAAGAAACATCTTTCTGATGTTTCTTTCTTAGACATCTTGGAAATAGTCTAAAAATAGGATTGTGCTGATGATTCCACAACTCTATAAAATTTAATAAAACTCATTTAATTATACACTTTAAAGTGAATTTTCAGGCATATAGATGATACCTTGATAAAACTATTTAACAAAACCAGCAAGAGAGAGTCTAGGCATAAATGGGGCCAATGGGTGTATGAGAATTCTCTGCCCTTTAAGTTTTGTTGTTCAGTAGCTCAGTCGTGTCTGAGTCTTTGTGACCCCATGGACACAGCACACAGGATTCCCTGTCCTTCACCACCTCCTGGAGCTTGCTCAAACTCATGTCCACTAAGTCAGTGATACCATCCAACCATCTTGTCCTCTGTCATCCCCTTCTCCTGCCTTCTATCTTTCCCAGCATCAGGGTCTTTTCCAATGAATTGGCTCTTCACATCAGGTGGCCAAAGTATTGGAGCTTCAGCTTCAGCATCAGTCCTTCCAATGAATATTCAGGGTTGATTTCCTTTAGGATTGACTGGCTTGATCTTGCTGTCCAAGGGACTCTCAAGAGTCATCTCCAACTCCACAGTTCAAAAGCAACAATTCTTCAACACTCAGCCTTCTTTAATTTTACTCTGAACCTAAAAAAAAAAAAAAAAAAAAAAAAAATTTCTAGTTGAAGAAAAAGCATAAAAGAAAAAGCATACAATATAAAGGAATATGGTGAACTTTTTTTTGAAGAAAATAAAACAAAGTCACTTGAGAAATTAAAAAAATGGAAAACTATCTAAAAAAATACAAAATTCAACAAGAAATTCGAGAATATCCTGACCCTAGGATACAGTCTAGGTTCCTATATGTTATTCACAAGATGTTCTTCACTCATGTCTCTTGCCTGCCTCTCTCCTAGTATCTCATTGTGGTTCTGCTGATAGTTCCTTTCACCTTCTAGGCTGTTTCTTGAGCCTAAGCCTTTGCTCATTTCCTCCTGTACATGAAGTGCCACTCCTCACTAACTCCCACACTAGGCATACATTCACCTGTCTGCAAAGAAACTTCCCTTGATTTCCATGCTATCCTTCCAACTCCCTAAACTCAGAAGGAAGTATTCTCTCTAATACTCGTATAATACCTCCTAATTACTGAACAACATACATTTATATAGCTATTTATCTATGAGATTGTCTCCTTCTTATTTATGAGATTGCTTCCTTTCCTGCCTGAGGAAGATCCCTTGAAGGAGGAAATGGCAACCCACTTCAGTACACCTGCCTGGAAAATCCCATGGACAGAGTAGCCTGGTGGGCTACAGTCCATGGGGTCGCAAATTGTCAAACACAACTCAGTGACAGAGCATGCACGCCCCCCTTCTTAGACTCTGAGTTTACCATTATTATTACTTTTGGTTTCTTTAGACCTAGTGCTTGACACTAAGTAAATCCTCAAAATATTTGTGGAATAATGAATTAATGTATCTATAGATACTAGGGATTCAGAGTCAGTATTTACGGGGCACTGTCATCCAAACTGACATGAACTATTTTTTCATCCTTATTTTGGCAGCTGAATTCCAGGGGTGATGACACAGTGACATCTACATGAAAACACAGGTTAAAATATTTCATTTATGAACTCACATCAGTTCATCTTTTCCAAAATGTGAAATGGCAGTCTTTTGACCAAATCTATTACTTGTACATAGGATGGATCAAGTCTATGCATGTTGTGACTGGTGTCTCGCAATGATGATAGATCACACTGCCTAACATGCTGTCATTTCCTGACATGATTTACAATTCACAGTAGAGACCACAAGGGAAGATGGACGGCCACTTGGGGACCTCCTGTTATAGGTGAGGAATGCAGTATCATTTTCAGCTGTTATGAAATCACCTCATCAAGGAGGATTTGGAAGCTAGTCAATAGGCAGTGGGTAAACAAATATGCCAGGCAAAGTAAACACCACCAAATGATGGATTTCAGACATGGGAGTTCAAACAAAGCTAGGGGTTTCACACTGCTCCATTTTGTATTACTAGAACTATGTAGGGGACTGTGTCATTATGAAATCCTGCTGTAAGTTGAAATGAAGCCATAAAGATGAACAGTATTTCCCAGGGCAATAAGATCAAGCCAATACCATTCTACACAGTATGTGATTCATTTGTTTCAAGGCTGTAAGGATTATGATTGAAAACAAAATGCATAGCAAATATTCTAATACAAACTGTGAACATAAACATGTTATTTGTTCACAACCATACAGTATTATAATAAAATATTTTAAAAATTGTAGCAGGAACAATGCGCAACATTATGATTTTTTTGGTGTGGATTCTCACAGTGTTGAGTAGAATCCCACACAACCCAGTAGGGCTATCTATTTCAGATTTGTGGAGAGAACAGTAATGTCTTCCTAAAAGTTCATTGAATGTCCCCAAAATGCAGAGTCTGGCTACACAAGGAACTGGAGCTTTTATTGGTGATAGCTTGAAAGTTTAATTGTTCTTGCTCTGGTTTTAATTTTAAAATTTGTTAAAGAGTACAGATAATACTTAAAGATGGCAGAGTAAAAACCTTTCTGCTCTGTTCCTTGAAATCAACTTAAAACCAAAACACAGAACCAAGAAGCAAAACTGAAGCTTTGGAAGGCTGTCAACTGTTGTGAAATTTATATCTAAGTGAAATGAGGAACGCAACAGTAAGTGTACACCTCCGTGTTTGCAGGAAGTATGCAGAATCCAAAGGTAAACTGCACTTTCTGAAAGTTCAAATCAGCACAAATCTCTGAAACAGAAAGACTCAGTTGCTTTGTGAGATGTTTGTCCATCACTAACTTTATTGGCCACGATAGAATGGTAGGGAAGGCAGAACAAAATAAAGTGACTACATATCAGCTGCGCAAAAAAAAATAAAGAAAAGAAGGGAAAACATGGCTGACAGGAAATCTTTTATCTAATTATTTAGTATACAAAGATAATATAAAATCACCACTCAAAAGCTGGTGGCATATTTTGTTGAGAGATATGGAAATTTATGCTATCCCAGCGAGTAAACAAAACTCTAGGACAACCGATAGTTGGGAAACATGTTAAGACAAAGGTTCAGAATTCAAGCTACTTAAATATCTAACTCACTCCACTGGTGTCCTTTTTAACATGATCTCCTTGTGCATAGGTAGCTTGAGGAAAAAACAGCAAGTACAAAAAGAAAGCAAACAAGTGATGCACACAAGATTCTGGAAAAAAAATAGAAAAAAGGTAAAAAATAAAATATGTTTTGTCATAAAACACATGACAATCATGAAAGTCTTTTCCCTGAGAATTAAAAGATAATCTAAAATACATAGTCTTCTGAAATGTATACAGTCAAGGTAACTACCAGAAAAATTTAATGATGGAAAATATGCTTTCCAAATGGTAACAATAAAACATGAACACACAAGAAATGCAGACATATAGCAAAACAAATAAATAGCACTAAACTATAAAAATCATATCCTTAAATAAAATGTGAGAGCTAATTATTATATCAGTTAATGTAAATGTGATAAAATTTCTCATTAAAAATAAAAGACTCAATTAGAATAAAAAAAGGCACAGGTGTTATATACGATAAAAACAAAAATATTAAAACCCCAAATTAAGCTTTGTTTGAAATTTTAAATTAAATAGCATAGCATCAAAATTCAAAATGCCCAAATTTTAGCAAATGTAAGCAGTAAGCAAAAATACAGTAATAAGAGGAGGCTTTAATTAACCTCTCTCAGCCCTTAATAGATATATTAAACAAAGACAAAGTTATGTTTAGAGGAAATCAATAACCTAGTTCAAATAATTATTCTTAATATACAATAAAATTTATCCCTGCAATTAGAACAGAGCCCTTTTTCAATTGCCATTGAACATAAATGTTTCATTCCACAAAAAACCTTAATAAATTCCAAGTAGATATTATATATACACCACATTCTTAAATCATAATAAAATACTATCAGAAACCAATAGCAAATACAGTGTAGAAAACAAACCCTAAACTACATGAAATTAAAATACATATTAAAACAACATTTGGGTAAAGAATCAAAAAGTCACATTATAGAAAAAGTAAGAATATTAATTGTAAATCTCTGTAACTCTATCAGATCTTATAAAACAGGTGTAGTGTCAGCGCTCAAGTGTATTGCAGTAAATGCCTTTTATTAAATATATAAATTAAATTAAAATAAAATTCAAATTTATTTTAAAATTATAATAAAATACTAGTTGACAATGAAAATATCCTTAACACACATAAATACACACAAAAACACAAGCCAGCATCACCCTTATTGATTAAACACTAGAAAAATTCCCACTAAAATTCAAGATAAATACAAAATTCAGAATCATGAAAGACCAGGTTAATAAAGTATTCAAATATCAAGCAATCATATCCTTATGCAGCAAAGATATCTGACAAAATTCAACACCCATTCATGATTAAAATTTTCAAGCTAAAGACAGAGGTAAACTACTTTGACTTGAGAAGGATTGTCTATAAACATCTTGAAACTAGCATTATATTAATTATTTAATAGTTGAATATATAATGCTTTCCCTCTAAGACTGAGGACTATCCATTCCCATATCACCACTCTTGTACAAAAAAATTATAGTACAGGAAGTTTTAGCTAACAAAAATAAGGCAAGGAAAATAAAGGACACATAGATAAGAAAGGAAAAAATAAAACTGCTCTTAATTGAAAGATTGTCTATGTGGAAAACCATGAGGAATCTACAAAATTAAAAAAGAATTCTAGAACTAATGTGAGTTCAGTAAGGTCTCAGTGTACTAGGCCAACACACAACAATCAATTTCATTTATTGTATTAACAATAATTATGTGAAAAGAAAAAAAAATACAATAATGTTTGCAATCAAACTAATGACAATGAAATCCTTAAATAAAACTTCAGAAAATATGTATAGGATCTATGTCTTGAAAAATAGAGAATGCTGATGAAAGAAATCAGAGAAGACCTAAATAAATATACTGTGTCCAGGAAAGGAAGACCCAACAATGATAGATGTCATTTCTTTCCAAATTGATGTACAATTTCAACATAATTACTATAAAAATTCTAAAAAGATTTCATAATGTAGACAAGATCATTGTAAAAAATATGTAGAAATGCAAAAGAACTGAATATCCAAAATCACTTTGAGAAAGAAGACTACCATTTGATAAGGAACATCATTGGAAGACTCAGTCTTATTATAAGTGCATGTCAAAATGGTATTGTATTGGCAGGGGGACAACTACATAGATCAGTGGAACAAAATGGATGATTCAGAATAGATAGACATGAATAGATCCAATTTATATTTGACAGAGATGCACAAGCAATTCAACTGAAAGAGGATAACTTGAGCAATTGGACCTCCATAGGCAAAAAAATGAACCTCAACCTAAACCTCACCCTTTATACAAAAAGTAACTTAAAATGGATAAAGATTTAAGTGTACAACGTAAAACTAATTAAAAAAAAAAAGTCTAGAAAAAAATTATAGGAGAAAATCCAGAATCTCTGGCTTGGTAAAGATCCTTAGACTTAACACCAAAAATCTGATTTATGAAAGGAAAAGTAGGTAAATAACATCATTCAAATTAAAAATAATTTTCTCTGTCAAAGCCCCTATGAAGAGTATTAACAAATAAGCAATATAGTGGGAAGAAATATTTAACAATCCCATTGTTAAATAGTATCTAGAGCAAAGGACTAGAAAGAACTCTCAAACTATATACAACAGTAAATAAATAAAACAAAAATAATTAGAAAATGCCCAAAAAATATGAAGAGAATTTCACTGAAGAGGATATAGACACATGAAAAGACGTTCAAAATCAGTAACCACTAGGGAGATGCAAATTAAAACCATAATGAGATATCACTATAAACATTAAAATTCAAAAACAAAAATGCAACCAAAAATATCATATGACTCAGCTCTGTTGAGCATTGTGTTTATTGCAGAGCATTGTAGACATATGCTCATGCAAAATTCTGGACACAATTGCTTGTATCAACTTTATTTGTAATAGATCCAAACTAAAAACAACTCAAATGTCTTTCAGTGGGTGATCATCTCCATACCGTAAAATATTATTCAGCAATACAAAACAAAGGACTGTTGATATCTTCTTGGAAGGATTTCAAGGGAATTATGCTGTGTGGAAAAAATCCATTCTTATAAGACTGTATACTATATGGTTCCATTTAAAAATATTTTTGAAATGACAAAATTTTAGAGGTGGAGAACAGACTCACAATACTCAGGTGTTAGGGAGAGGCGGAGAGAGGGAGGCGGCTGTGAATATAAAAGGGTAGCAGATTATTACAAGATAATGGGTATAATTCCTTGTTCATACAGCATATCTTCTTGCTTGTCTATGTTATACATAGTACTTTATATCTGTTAATCTCATACTCCTAATTTTTCTGTCTCCCCTTCTCTCTCCTCTTTGGTAACCACAAGTTTAATTTCATGTCTGTGAGTCTGTTTCTGTAGATCCTAAACCTAACACAATAACGTAAATAATTCATGTAAAAGTGAAAGTCGCTCAGTCATGTCTGACTCTTTGAGACCTGATGGACTATAGCGTCCATGGAATTCTCTAGGCCAGAATACTGGAGTAGGTAGCCTATCCCTTCTCCAGTGGATCTAAAAAACAATTTTTTTAAATGATAAAACTGATAAAAGAGGTTTATGATAAAACTCTTCTGTAGTGATGGTCACATAAATCTACACATGTGACACAATGATCCAATTGCATAGAACTAAATGGTTGCCAGGAGAAATATCAATAACCTCAGATACGCAGATGACACTGCCCTTACGGCAGAAAGTGAAGAAGAACTAAAGAGCCTCTTAGTGAAAGTGAAAGAGGAGAGTGAAAAAGTTGGTTTAAAACTCAACATTCAGAAAACTAAGAGCCTGGCATCTGGTCCCATCACTTCATGGCAAATAGATGGGGAAAAAATGAAAACAGAGAGAGACTTTATTTTTTTGGGTTCCAAAATCAATGCAGATGGTGGCTGCAGCCCATGAAATTAAAAGACCCTTGCTCCTTGAAAGAAAAGCTATAACTAACAGACAGCGTATTAAAAAGCAGAGACATTACTTTGCCAACAAAAGTCCATCTAGTTAAAGGTATGGTTTTTTTCAGCAGTCATGTATGGTTGTGAGAGTTGGACTATAAAGAAAGCTGAGTGCGGAAGAATTGTTGATTTTGAACTGTGGTGTTGGAGAAGACTCGAGAGTCCTTTGGACTGCAGGGAGATCCAACCAGTCCATCCTAAAGGAAAACAGTCCTAAATATTCATTGAAAGGACTGATGCTGAAGCTGAAACTACAATACTTTGGCTACCTGATGCAAAGAACTGACTAATTTGAAAAGACCCTGATTCTGGGAAAGACAGAAGGAAGGAGGGGAAGGGGACATCAGAGGATGAGATGGTTGGATGGCATCACCGACTCAATGGAAGTGAGTTTGAGCAAGCTCAGGAGTTGTTGGACAGGGAAGCCAGGTGTGCTGCGGTCCATGGGGTTGCAAATAGTTGGATACGACTGAGAGGCTGAACTGAAATACATATCCAGGTGAATGTAAAAATGGTGAAATCTGAATAAGGTTGATGAAGTTTATCTGTGTCAGCTTCCTAGCTGTGATACTGTACTATAGCTATGAAAAATATTACCAGTGAGTGAAACTGAATGATATATATATACAAAATGTTACATTTTATATAAATGTATATGATCCCACAATAAACTCAAAGTAGAAAATTACCATAGTTGAAAAAATAAAATAGAAAAAAACAAGCTAAAGAAAAAAAGATGACAGGACATATGGCAATGACTCATCATTTATAACATACTCATGTTTTAAAAGGTAGAGAATCAGGCCAAGATTATGGACTCATAGAAAGGGAAACATAAAATCCTTTTAAAAATGAGAAAGTATGTTCATATTTTTTGTAAGACCAGCACAATTCAAACTACAATGAAATATATTTTTGGAGAGATCAAAATGGTGTGATAATAAATGGTATTGGCAGGAGGTATGAGGACAAAAGCATTTTTCTGCACTGCAGGTCAGAATACAAATGGATGTAATTACTTTGACGGCTGCTTGGCAGTAGCTATCAAAATTAAAAATCTACTTGCCACTTAACAGAAATTTCAATTCCATAAATTTGTATAACATGTATACTAATTCATGTATAAAACATATTATAAGTATTGTATGTAATAAGGAAAGACTGGAAACTGCATAAATGGCCATTAACGGTCAGTGATTCAGTGAATTATTGAAGAACAATGCAATAAAATATGCTGCTAAGAAAAATGAGGTAGGTTTGTTTATTCTAATAAGGAGTAATCTCCAAATTACTGTGTTAAAAGAAAATCACTAGGTCATGAATAGTGTAATAACATGTACTCAACTGTGTAAAATTAAATGTACATACAAATAGTATGTATATACATAAACATATATACAACTTGGCATAAAAACACACAAATACTTTCACATACACCTGTTTCTGGAAAGTTCACAAGATAATAGTGGCTACCTTTAGGAAGGCAGCAGGTTTCTTTTTGAAAAGCTTTATCCATTCTCTCTTAATACCACTGTCCAGGTTGAAATAGTTGATGCATGTCTGTCTTCATTATTCATGTTTCCCGTCAGAGCCTAATATGTGCTTAGTACATCGTGGTGTGTAGTCAAAGCTGTGATTTTTCCAGTAGTCATGTACGGATGTGAGAGTTGGACCATAACTAAGGCTGAGCACTGAAGAATTGATGCTTTTGAATTGTGATGCTGGAGAAGACTCTTGAGAGTTCCTTGGCCAGCAAGGTGATCAAACCAGTCCATCCTAAAGGAAACCAGTCCTGAATATTCATTGGAAGGACTGATGCTGAAGCTGAAGCTCCAATAGTTTGGCCATCTGAAGCGAAGAGCTGACTCATTGGAAAAGACCCTAATGCGAGGAAAGATTGAGGGCATGAGGAGAAGGGGACGACAGAGGATGAGATGGTCGGATGGCGCCGTTAACACACAATGAACATGAGTTTGAGTAAACTCTGGGAGACAGTGAAGGACAGGGAAGCCTGGAATGCTGCAGTTAATGGGATTTCAAAAAGTTGGACACAACTTATTGACTGAACAACAACGGCATTGTAGTGACTCAGTAAATATTTGTTAAGTTGAACAGTATTTTTGCTCTTCACCCTCAAGGAATAACTTTTAACAATGCAACCATTAATTGTTTGTATTTTCAGAAGGCACTGTATTATTCACAAGCATTGTTAATCCATGATCTTATTTGCTCCTCAAATTTTTTCAAGTTACAAAGGTATTTGTAAGTTTTGCTTATGTGCATGTTTAAATTATATCCTACAATTCAATGATGGGTTCCTCTACAACAATTGCAACCTTTTATACACTCTATATTTACATTTCATTGCTTTTTCCTGTTTGCTTTATAGTTCTTTCTTCTGTATGCCTTTCACCCTTCTGAGCAGTTTTTCTCTTTACTTTTAGGCATTAATGACTTACCATTCTCTTATTGCCACGTTTATGATTTATTGTTCTTTTTCTTTCTGCTCTCTTTTTATTTATGAAAATATTCTATTTTTTTAGCAACTGTACTTTAACTAGTTATCTTTGTGTCCTTCAGGTGTTCATTTGGAATGTATTTAGAAAATATGTGTTGCAGTTTCTCCTGCCTACTCCCACCCCCACCCAGTTTCTTTAAAGCAACAATTCCTTTTCCAGCCCAAGAATTATTGGCTTAGGCCAGCAGTTTGTCATAAAATATTCTACATGACACCCATGCTTTGTCCTAGCTCTTCTATTTCCTGCAGACTCTTAAAGATCTTTTCTAATATCCTTATTCTCAAATCCATCAATTTCCGTGTTATAAGGAGAAAAGGCCTTTGCAATTACTCTATGTAATACTTTCCTGACTACTTTTTTAAGGATCTCATCCTGTATTCCTCTTTCTGCTTCATTTAATATATTCTTTTGAAAAGTTAGCCTTTTCTGTTTAGCTCTATTTATTAGTATTATTTGCACTTCTATTTTCATTTACTGAGACTTTTCCCTTTCTCCTAAATTCTCTAAAAGTGGGGGTACTACACTCCTCAAAAATACGATCACACTGTGCTCATTTCAGGAATGATTCATTTTTTTTTTTTTCTCAGTTTTTGATCTGTTTATGGTGAGTTACCAACCTTGTACTTTTATCAATTTAATTTATTAATTTCAAAATAGTTTCCTAAGAAACAAACACATAAACAAAATCCACAACAAACCCCAGAAGCTCTTTGACAATTTGCAGTTTCTCTTTACACCTTACCTAGATCTGTCTTCTTTTTTATCTCTCTGGCTCTACTGAGCCAGACACCCTGACCACTCTTGGAGGTTTCTAGAAATTACTCTGTCTTTCTAGTCTCATTTGTTCTTTGGGTTTTCAAAAGTTTGCTTACACTTTTCTCATCATTTGTTTTCTATTTCTTTAGGAATCATGACTGTTGATGAGATCTCTAATACTTCTGTTTTAGTTGTAACCTGAGGTCTGGCTGCTATATTGGCCACAATGCTATACAGAAAACCACCTTAAAATGTAATGGTTTTTAAAACAAGCCTTTATTGTTTCAAAGACATGTTTCCACTCTGTCATGTGCCAGTAGGTCAGTAGAACCTTTCTGCATTAAGCTGAGTGTTAGGCCAAGCTTTGGCATTGATTTTGGGTTTGCTCCACATCTCATTTCTTTGAACTCATAGTTGCTGGTCAAGCCTTTCACATAGCGAGGCCCGAAAGGCCCATGCAAACAAATTTAAAGCCCCTCCTCTCACTTTTCAATCACAGATATACCCCCTTTCCTCTGCCCCACTGCACAGGACGGAGTGTGGGACTGAGAACAAGTACGCAATCCACCAAAGTTTCATATGGTCCTCTCCTTTGGATACCTTCTGTCTATGCACCCCTTCTTTAAATAGAAAAAACCCTTTTGTTACCCTTGAAGTTGTGGCATTCTACTCATAGTTTGCTATTTGGCTCCTCACGGTTTAGTTAACCAGATACTTTTATTAATTTAAAGACACGAAAAGTGTCTCGTGTACAGCAATCATCAGTTCTTGCTGAGTGGAAATGCTGGAGACTTCACTCACTGGCTATGGACTGAGCTCTTTAATTTGTTCATCTGGTAGCCCAGGTTCTGTTCTTCAGGAGGAACTCCCTTGTTTCTTTTCTTTGCTGGTCCCTGACTTTGCCCTGTGGAAGAATCTTCTTTTCCTATCATCCTGTGGCCCCATCTGAAGTGGACATTCAGGGGCACATATTTTCTAAGGCTGACACCTATAGAGCAAACCACTTCTTGTTAGTATGGGTTTAGAATCCAGTGGATTATTTGTGGATAGTAAATTGCCCTCAAAATGTGGTATGCTTTCAGCACAGTGGCTTTTTGATTATTTTAAATGTGAGTACACAGAGTCAATGTTCTTGGATAAATGGAATTTTTAAGCTCAAAGCCTCTGGTCTTTTATTTATAGAGCTTTGTGCTTTGCCCATCCAAATAATTCTCAGCCTGCTACTGTCTGCTGCATTGAAAACAGCTGAAATAATGCAATATCTTTGCCAGCAGGTTCACAACTTTTGTACGGTGGGGCACCAGTCATATTTATTGCTAAGACTGGGATTTGCGGACACTTCTTTTAACTCTTTCAATTTGGGGTATAAGCACTTGGCCTTTTCTACCCTTTTTAAATTTCCAGACTCTCAGTCAGCTGAGATTGTAGGTTATAGGCAAAGAGTATTTCCCTCAACAAAGACGCCTGTCTAATTGAACTCAAGTCTGGCTCACTAGTTCCGCCTTGAATTTATTATTCTTTCAGGATTTTGCTGACAACCCATGCCAACATTCTGCATATATTTTACCATTTCTCCTAATATCACATGTATCAATGGATGGCATGTATCACATGTATCGCATGTATGGCAGGTGATAGTAATGATGATGGTTCTGAGATTTTCAGTTTTCATTTGTTGAGTCATTATTTTGCACTTACCTGGTTCTTCTTCCAATCCAGTTTCTGTTTGTTGAAGCACCTCACTTTTGGGTTCTAAATCAGTTGGAATCAATGTAATCAGAAAAAAAAAAAATAGTGGAAATGATAGTCACTTAGCCAACAGAGAAGTTAATTTCTCTCCCTTGTGAAAGATAAGTTTGAAGATAAACCAACTGAAGTTACCCTGGTACCACCAGAATGTTATCAGGGTCCAAACTGTCTTCTTCCTGTTACTTTGTTTTTAGCATGAAGCTTCCTTCTTTGAGGTAACTTCATAGTTTAAAATGACTGTTGTCACTTTAGACGTCACTTCTCTGGTAACAGGAAGAGTTGGAGAGAGGTCAAACTATCTCCATCTTGAATGAATTAATTTAAGTAGCCTTCTCAGAGACCTCTGTAAAAGCATAAGCTCATATCTCACTGGCAGGACATAAACATATAATCTCACCTTGCTACAAGAGATGATGGGAAACGTAATGTCTTATTTGTTCATTGAATACAACTGGGATTTGACTATTAAGGAAGAAGATGATGATAGGTATTAGAGTTCTGCAATTAACAATCTCTACCAGAGAATTTTACATGAGACTTTCATTTTCCTTTTAAAAATATATTCTGTTAAGCTTCTATATCTTGAAAGAACAGAAAACATTCTCCACTTTTTATCATCTTTATATCATAATTTATCCCTATTAGAGAAACAGTTAACTTATCCTCCATATGACTTTGCCACATTCCCAACCTTTGTAAAAATTAATTTTGGTCACTGCTATAGTCTTACTTAAAAAGACAGTATTTTTCTTTATATAGCACAACAATAATTCTTTCTCATGGATCTTGTCAACCTGACTGGTTCACTTCCTTTCCTTTAAAGGACATTCCAGACTACTACTCTATTTTTCTAAATTTTTTTTAATTGGAAATGATTTTAGAGATCATCTAATTTAACCCTCTCATTTTGTGGATGATGCTGCTGAGGCCTGGAAAAGGTACATTAAGCCACTTAAGTCACAAAGCAAGGGATAAACAGTCTTTATTCTTATATTCTTGACTTTATTTGCAATCAAATTTGCCCACATATTACTTTGGGGGTCTTTTCCGCTTTCAAATCCCCTTCTATCTTTTTCAGTTAGTCAGTCAAAAATCTCCTTCCAGCCATTCTTCTTATATGCAGGAGATATGTCATGACTCCAAATAATGTTTCCTTCTCAAATTTCTCTCATGGGTTGGGATGGAACATAGTATATTCATAAATCTGATATTTCCTCTCACTGAGGAAATCAAGTATACCATCATATATCTTCCACTTCAGATCTCATATATCTTTGAATATTTACATTTGTGTGGTTGGCAAGTCTTCTTCCTTTAGGAGGTTTTTTTTTTTTTTTTCCCCTTTTGGCCAGTGTTAAGAGTACTAAACCAACCTCTTATCTATGCAAAAGTAATTTCTCCTCTTAGTCCTTCTTCTGAAATTAATTACATTTTCCCACTCTCTCATTCATTCTATTTGTTGATAAAGTTAACATTTGCAGAGTCTATGACACACACGGTACCGAGAAATCTATGACTTAAAGTCGGAGTATGCAATACAAACAATATGAAATATGCATTTAGCTGGATTCTAAGCGGTTTCCTTTCAGCCCTACAGTCTCTTTCCCTACCGTGATTTCCTCCTACCACTTCTTTTTATCACAAGAACACAGCAAGTAGTAAGCAGCCACACATGCTTTTTGTGTTGTGCTTAAGCTCAAACTCTGCTATGATACAATCCCTTTCTGCTTTCTTCTTTATCCTTCAGCATCTAATTTATAGCAGATGACTTGAAGCAGTTGTTTCACAGGGAGATAGGAAGTTTGGTTTCCCTACACATCACAGGGTGAATTAGGACTAATCACATGCATACTTATAGGTTGTTTTTGGTAATGTTGCTACTGCAGTTTTGATTATTCATATTAAATTCACTTGACCTTGATCACACATACTTTCATTTTTGTATATGTCTCTTGAAGGATATACTTGATCTTGAACCTCTCCAGCCATTTTCACTTTCCTAATTCTTTCTCCTTCCCTAGCCCCACTCCATATCCCCCTTTCCCCACATAGCAGCATTGAATATATTTGAACTGCTCTATTGGTTTCCACAATAGACATCATCATGAATCCCCCCCTCCCCATGTGCTCAGTTGTGTCCAGCTCTGCAACCCCACGGATTGTAGTCCACCAGGCTCCCCCGCCCATGGAATTTTCTGGCAAGAATACTGGAGTGGGTTGCCATTTTCTACTCCAAGAGATCTTCCCAACCCAGAGATCAAACCCACGTTTCTTACATCTCCTGCATTGGCAGGCAGATTCTTTACCACTAGCACCACCTGAATGGAGCCCAATATGATGACCAGGACTTAGTAAATGGAAATTGTTCTTATCTTGATTGAGTGATGGTCACATACTTCTGCATGCTGGATATGACTGGCATGGAATGAGCTAACCAAAGTGTAAGATATTGATATGGTGAGTTAAAAACTATCCAACAAATTCTTATTGAAGCAAAGCAAATAAGGTTAAAGTCTCCCTAACTGGCTTAGACAAAATGAATGATTACTCGTTTAAACTTCACACCATTCACAGAACACTGTTCCTCTTTTAACACAGAAGAAGACAGAAGAAGGACAGAAGAAGAGGTGAGGAGTTTGCAATAAGACACACTTGAGTAGAAGTTCTGACTTCATCAGCAACCACTATGTGAAATTGGCAGGTTATATGAGCCCTTTGGAGCTCAGTTTCTTTGGGGTGTGAATTGGGAAATATAATACCTACCAACTGAAGTAACCATACTCAACTTGCCTGGTGCACAGTAAAATGCTCAAAAGTTAGTTCTATTTTTTTATTGCATTTATTGGATACTAAACCATTAGCATTTATTGAATAAGTTTTTATATAAAATATGTATATATATATATTTTTATTTTCCATTCATAAAAATCTTACTAATTATTTTTCAGTTATATTTTTAAGAGTTCCTGTGGAAACATGTTCTTTCCCACTTTTCACACACACACACACACACACACACAGACATCAAGGAAAGAGAACATAAACTGCATTTTGGACAAGAAAACATAGCTTTTAGCTTGGATGAAACCTATTGCAAGGCATACCCACTTCCCTGAAAGTCTGATATAAAATATACTGCTCCCTGGTAGTAAAAAATTGATTTGATTTTATTTTGAATAAGCTTTAAGGAAGAAAAACCATATTTTTCAGCATTTTCTCATCTTACCTATATAAAATGGCAACTGATTTAGGTAAAAGCTCTTCAGGAACTGGTCTTTTAAGCTTAGCTCTAGTAAACTAAATGTCAATGTGATAAAAAAAAAAAAAAAAAAAAGAACCTTCCTAAAGAAAAAGAAAAAAAAAAATCTACTTCTTGCCAGTTCTGAAAAATGTGCTTTGCTTCAGCTCCGAGAGGCTATATTGTATACTCTTGGGATCCACTCACTTACTTGTGTTAGTATGAATTTCCAGGGAGAGTTTGAGTGGAACAGCCACAGTGTTTCTGTTAGTGCAAGTATACGTGTGCTCACTCAGTCATGTCTAACTCTCCATGGACTGTAGCCCACCATGGAATTTTCCCAGCAAGAATATTGGATGGGTTGCCATTACCTCCTTCAGGGAATTTTCCCAACGCAGGGATTGAACCCACTCCAGCGTCTCCTTCGTTGCAGGTGGATTCTTTACCATTTGAGCCACCTGGGAATCCCGTTTCTCTCAGTCGATGGTGGCAAGGAGGCAATAGCATTTGTGTTAATTTTAGCTTTTTATTATGTTAATTTTAACTCTTTATGAGACAAAATTTTACAAACAATGATGCAATATCTTTTAATCAAAGGTCAAAATTTGACTCTACATGTACAGTGTAATAAAGATATGTCTGGAGAAAATACCTGCTTTACTGTATAACTACTCCAGATACTTCTCAAGCCCTCTGTGGTTGAACAGAGCACCTGACCTCCTCTCAGTGACTCAATATTTTGCTATTACTGGTCTCACTGTCATAACACCCACATTTACATTCTTACTTTCTGGAACATTTTCTGTGCTCTGATTTGACCATGAACCTTGTCTGGTTATTTCCTCTTCCTGGAACTTTCTGCATCCTCTTTTGCAAGACTTGGTCAAAGTCTCAGATTAAATGCCAGAGAAAGCTACCAGGTCTCTACATCCCCACCAGGTTATGTGCCTAGAGATGCAGACTTAAAAAAATATTCATAAAACCTAAAAGTTGAGAGTTATGTTTTATTTGGCAGGAAATTTTAGGACTTCAAATCTGGGAGGCAGTATCTCAGGTAAACTTGAGAGAAATGCTTCAGGTTATATAGATGTTTTGCAACAAAGGGTAAGTAGTCTGAACACTGAAAGATTATTGTAAATTAAAGAAAACCAGATATCTCGAGTAAAGGAATTTAGCTCTTTGCTCTTTCTGGGAACATGCAAGAATTTGGGCTCACTGACTTCCTTTGATATGCATCTCAGCTACCTGGGGCCAATATACAGATTTTCACATCCTGAGTTTCTTCAAGGCTCACCACTGGGGACTGGATGCAGGGAGTGGCTGTAGTTTGATGGCTTCTAGATGGCAGGCATTCTTTTCCTTCCTGATCCTTTTCCTCAGGGCTCTCAAGCTAGCCTTGGAGGGCTGCATCCTTTATTTCCTGGTGGTAGGAAATATTCCATGTCCACATGGAATGTCCACAGCTCAGTCATTTTATAACCAAGGCCTGCTGTATCACTTTGGAGGCGGGCATGGTAACCCACTCCAGTATTCTTGCCTGGAGAATCCCATGCACAGAGGAGCCTGGCGGGCTGCAGGCCTTGGGATCGCAGAGTCTGACCCTACTGAAGTGACTTAGCACAGCACACATGCTTTATCATTAGCAGGTCCTTGTGTCAAATGAAAATACAGGGCCCCAGAAGCATCAGGGGAAATCAATCTCCCTTTCTCATGAGCTGCCATATCCACACAAGGTGGACAGGTGGCCTGCAAACAACTGCATTCTCTGCCCTCAGACGTGTCTTGATGGAAGGTGGATGTGCAGCACCTTGAGACCTCTTAGAATCTCCGCAGAGGGCAGCAGTGATTTGGGACATCAGAGAAAAGAAAGCTGGGAACTAAGAACCTTCCTAGGGAGGAGCGAGAAGCAGTGAGGCATCAAACTGCAGATGAACTGGCACAAGCCCTATTGTCCCCTTGAACCTAATTTACACAACATCAAATCCAAGATAAAAGTATTAAACATTTCAGAACAGACACTGCAGAGCTTTAAACTTTGGGAGCTTGACTGTCTGAGCAAATGACCCTGTGTCACTGCACTGGCCACGTTCCTATGAAGCTGGCTCTGTTTATAATTTATCCTACTTTATTTTTATTCCCATTGAATTGAATTCCCCCTCTCCCCACCCGCTCCCACCCCTTAAGCTGCATCAGAACGGGAACCATATCTACAATAAACACTTAAGAATATTTGTAGAGTGAGTAAATGGATTGATGAAGCCCTCCGGTATTTAGTTCTTGCTCCTAATCTAGGTAAGATGTATTAGAGCCCTGCACTTCCTCTTTCCTCTTTGTTTATGCCAGTTGCTTTTAACTTCTGTTTCCCCACTCAGAATGTCAATGTTCTAGTTCAGGTGCTCATGGCTTTTTTTGGATACAATTGGAAAACACTTATAATGGGTTTACTTCCATCTAGTATGGGCTTCCTCAGTGACTCAGCAGTAAAAGAATCTGCCTGCAATGCAGGAGACACAGGAGTCATGGGCTGATCTTCCTTTGGGTAGGGAAGATTCCTTGAAGAAGGAAATGGCAACCAACTCCAACTTCTTGCCTGGAAAATCCCATGGACAGAGAGCCTAGTGAGCTATAGTCCGTGGGGTGGCAAAGAGTTGGACACCACTTAGGGACTAACACACACACAAACACACCCCTTCAGCGTCATTTTCTAAACTATAGATGCGTTCATTCAACTTTTCTGCTTAGAAAATTCGGTGGCTGCTATAGTCTGGTGCCTGAAATCCTGACCTCATGTGATGTCCCAAATCTTCCATAATATATCCCAATGTATTTTGTTGGATTTTTCTAACTTTTTTGCTTTGTATGGAAAATACTTGTTCTCCCAATTCCAGACTTGAAAACTGATGCCTCTCAGGTGAAATCTCTTTGAATCCTACATCAGGTTGGAAGTAAGTGTCTCCCTCTCCTCTGTATTTCAAGAGTCCTTCCTTATACAAGAACATTGACAGAATAAGTGGTCAAGTTGAACTATAACCATTTTACTCTGGAAATCTAATTTCTATTGTTAAAGATCAACTCTTTGAATGCTGCTTAACAGTGTCAAATTCAAGTAATATTCTCAGTTCAGTTCAGTTACTCAGTCGTGTCTGACTCTTTGTGACCTCATGGACTGCAGCATGCCAGGCTTTCTTGTCAATCACCAACTCCTGAAGCTTACCCAAACTCATGCCCATCGAATCAATGATGCCATCCAACCATTTCCTCCTCTGTTATCCCCTTCTCCTCCTGCCTTCAATCTTTCCAGCATCAAGGTCTTTTCCAATGAGTCAGTTCTTCACATCAGGTGGCCAAAGGATTGGAGTTTCAGCTTTAGCATCAGCCCTTCCAATTAATATTCAGGACTAATTTCCTTTAGGATGGACTGGTTGGATCTCCTTGCAGTCCAAGGGACTCTCAAGAGCTTCTCCAACACCACAGTTCAAAAGCATCAATTCTTCAGTGCTCAGCTTTCTTTAAAGTCCAACTCTTACATCCATACATGACTACTGGAAAAGTCATAGCTTTAACTAGATGGACTTTTGTTAGCAAAGTTAATGTCTCTACTTTTTAATATGCTGGCTAGGTTGGTCATAGCCTTCCTTCCAAGGAGCAAGCGTCTTTTAATTTCATGGCTGCAGTCACCATCTGCATTGATTTTGGAGCCCAAGAAAATTAAGTCTGTCATTGTTTCCACTGTTTCCCTATCTATTTGCCATGAAGTGATGGGACCACATGTAGTTTTGGAGTTTAACAAGTTATATACTAGTATTTTTATATTCCAAGATCTATATTAGTTCTTAAGGAAACAAACAAACAAGAAAATTGTCATGAACACCTTCCCTTCTACACGCATGCACACACACACACACACAAGTACATAATCTAATAGAAAAGATAGTTAAGTAAACATAAAATCAAATGCCATATTAGACTCACTGCACCAGACACAAGAAAAAAGATATCTTTGACAGTTTTTGTATTTCTGGAGTTAAAAAAATCATGATGATGAGGAGACTAGAAACTGAATGTTTTGAATATTTTGGAAAGACAGTTTCTAGAACAGATAATACTATGAAATAATTTGAGTCCTTTAGTTTAAGAATTTCATTTATTCTGCATTTTTTACAGAGATAAAAATAATAAAAGGAAGTTATGAAGAGGTGAATTATGAATCAAAGAGAAAATCTTTCTAAACATGAGAGTATTGAAAAATAGAATAGATTTCCTTAGATGTAAGAACTTCCTCATTGCTGGAATTATTCATAAATGAAAGAAGAATATTTATGATGAAATGGCTTGGTATAGCAGGTAGTTGCTCAGCATACAGTGTTGTTAAACATCAGAAAATAGGAATTGTATTCCTGGCACTTCATTTTCCTGGTCATTTGACATAGGTGCTGACCTTTTCCTCATAAGAAAAATGGAGACATTTTTCTTTATCAGAGAGTTGTGATGAGAATTAAATGGGATAAAATAGTTGGTGGTACTTTCAAATTATAACTGCTATGAATTATGAGTTATTATAAATTTATGTTAATAATAAGAAAAATAATAATCACATATATGATTTCAGTCTCTGTGTGTAGTTCTAGAAGACAATAATTATTTCCTCTTCCTTTCATATAAGAAAAGAAAAGCTTCAGATTACAAGTGACCATCCCATAGAGACATAGCTGGTCGATGAGTGGCAGAAGCAGAAGTCGTGACTTCTCCCATAGAGCAAGAAGTATCTCCCCTGTAGTGCACTGCTTTATGATGAAACAGAATTTATGATCGTTTACAGTTCCCCAGGTACTTTGGACTGAAGTCACTCAAGTAATAATAGGCTCTGTGTAGACATCTTTCTATAAGTGATATGCTTATGTGATTTTTCACTTAAGGTACTAGGATAGAAATAACAAATGTTGTCCAGGTCCACCTTTCTTTAGTAAGCAATACTTTTATTTAATAAACATTCACAGGACATTTTTTAAAATAGGAGCTTTAAGAAGACACAACGAGAGATTAATCAAGAAGAGCTGAATATCTACTATGAAATGCAGGACAACTATTATTAATTTTGAAGCCAATTACCATCCCTCATTTTTTGGTGACTGGCGAGATGGTCTCTCTGCTCTTGCCTTTTCCATCCACTCTCCTTGTTCTGCATATTCTCTTATTTAATGTGCTAGTTCTTGATGCCATGGTGGCACAGGATGAACCAAGCTTTTATTTGTGACAAGGGGTCATACTCTTTACAGGATGTTCTCAGCAGTGATTCACTGTTAAGTTGTCTAAATATAGAAGCTTTCTGCCTAAACTATTTGCAACTCAGAAACTATTTTGATGTTTATTCCTAACTGCTGGAACATAAATATTTCAAGGAAGGGAATGTAGGTATGTGACTCTTTTTGTTCTTTACGAAAACCTCATGCTCTTTCTGAGAATTTTCTGAGACTTCAATGACAGGGTTTTTATGGTTTTCCTTACACTTAAGGGTAGAAATGAATATCTTCTAGGCTGGGTGCTACTCTATATACTCTGTACTATTATTTAAATGTTCCTTCTGTCTTTTCCCATTTCTTAGCACCCAAAGCGCCATTTACATACACCCATTTACAGAATTGGGGATTAAAATCTCTTTTGCTGCTACAAAATGTTTTCTCAACATAATCTTGCTGTTTAACTATTTGAAGACCACCAAACATGAGTTCATCTTTTATATATTTAATCTCATAAATATACACCAGAAAAATTGAGAAAGTGGTTGCATACAACTAACCCTTTGAAAAATGCTGCCTTTGATTTTCTTTTCCTGCTAAAAGCTCACTAGCTAAGTAGTTTGTGAATATTTCTGTATTCTTTTCATCTGTCAAAATATACAATTTTAAAGCACTTATGAATTTTTTAATCACATGGAGTTTTAATGCTAACTCTGCTGGTGTGCAGTAGCATGAGAATTAGGTCAGTGATGAAGTTTTAGCCCCACCTACAATTCAAAATCTCAATAACTTAGGAAAATGCCCTTCCCTAAGAAGATGTGGCAGGACCCTCGATTCCTTTTGTATCTATATCTGTTATATTTATTTAAAGTAGAGCTTATTAATCAATTGGAAAAGAAAATAAAAATATATTTTGTAGCAATAAATCTAGTCATTGCCTTTGGCTTTAGAGTAAAAAAGTGGAAAAAACACAATTCTTCTATTTCAATTAACGTGGAAGAAAAAGACTAAGAAAGGCACCAAGCTCAACCAATTCTCTCTGTTTCTGAAAGCATTTGACCATGAAGGAAAAGCCCACTTTACCCTGTAGGCGGCAGTACTATACATCTGTCATAGTTTTCACTTTCATGCTCAGGGGCCATTACAAGCACTATCCACTTATATTCCATTACAATTGATTGAATATTATACATCAAAAAGTGGAGAGAAAATGTTTAAGATTTTATGAATGCAAGAGAAATGATTAGAGCTCACAAAAGCTTTGAATTCTGAAGCTTGGCTTCTATCTTGTCCTTACATAAGCATCTTTGATCTTCTTTTCACCCGGCTTTTTAGATGACTTTTATGTGGTCTTATAATTGTTTTATTATTTTAGGAGAATTAGTCATGTCTACTTTTTTTTTTTTTTTTCTTTAGAGGTTATTTTTAAAAGAAAATTTCCGCTCCATTATAAGTCAGGGGATTTCTCAGACCAGATAGAATTAATGGTTACTGTTCTCTGTGTTATAAGGAATAGAAGTTTGAAGACCTAGGTTTTAACCTTGGGTCGTCCATAAAGTAATTTGAACTTTGACAAAAAATTCATCTGATATGCTTCTTTTTTTTTTTTTTTTCTGTTTCTACACCGGGCTACTTGTCATTTCTTTCTTTCAGGATTAATGCAGTTAATCAGTTTAGAAGAGTTGAAAACTCTTTTATAAGTATGAGGCCTTATTCATATAAAAATCCAAGTTTCAGGGTTAGATTTATAATAGACATTCTATAATAAGCAAGAAGACGTGGCACAAAGGACACAGCCTTTTCAATTGCATTGTCTTTCCCTGAATAACCGCCCCCAACGGTGCCTTCTTGTGCGGTGGCAGGTTGCCGAGACTGTGCAAACTTTTCCTGTGGGAACCCCTTAAGTATAATCTCTCAACATCGAGGCAGGGTTAGGAAACATCTGGAAGTCTTGGTTTCTGCACATAAGCCAACCACTGGAAAATTTCCAAATGATATAAGTTTAGTTATTGTGGTTCTACCATCACTGATTTACTATTTGATAAATAAGTTTTGAGCACTTTCTTGAAGACAGACAAGACACTGCTTGATATGCTGGAGATACAGTGACAAGAAAGAAACCAGATCCTGCTACCCTGATCTTGGAAATAGACTCCAAGAGAAATTTTGGTGAGGCAAGTAGCAATTTCCCAGAAAATCAATAGTAGGCTCTATTTGTAATACAAAAGAACATTATCTTCCCCCTCACTTATTTTCTTTCCCTCCAGCTGCATACCTGAGCTAGAGTTTTCATTCTATTCTCACTTTTCACTTTTCCTGACTTGTGATGTAGTTAGCACCAGCTAGGGCACTCCGCATCACATCCATCCTGATGGCTGACATATTTGGTCATGTGCCTTTTGTAGTCCTTTGGTTAATGTATTTAAGGTTTTTTTTGTTATTTTTTTTTTCCCCCCTAAAGCATTAGCCATGAAAACAAGTTCAGTAATGGCTCTTAGAAGTCCTATAGTAAGAAAAAACTCTAACTCAATTTAACGAAGGGTTTTCCAAATTATTTGCTGGTGAACTGTGCTTCCCCATTCCCCTAACACTGTCTCTTGATGTTGTCGGAGTATCACTTTATAGAAATTGCTTCATTGAACAATCATTAAAAACACCTGCTGGCTTCTTTCCTATAATTCTCTCTCATAAGCTTGGTCTTGGTTTAAAAAAAAAAAAAAAATTTTTTTTTGAAACAAGACCATTTTTCCTCCTTAGGAATGAGTTTTCAAATTAAAAAAAAAAAAATTATAGAGCAGAAGTATAACTATTTGTTTTAATTATTGAAAGTTGAGAATTATATCATTTTGTCTATTAAGATTAGCATATTTATTTGAAATAAATTGAGGACAGAACTAGATAGATCAGTAATCACTATAGATTTTAATATGCTGATGATATGAGGGAAGAAAGAGGTTCATTGTATGAGAAAGCTAGTTGAATAGCAGCTATAGAATTATATAGCTAGTTGAATCTAATAATATTTCTAAAATTTTTGAAGATACTCCTTGAGATAAAATATTGCTACTTATCACACAAAATAAAGCTCTTGTGGGATATTAAGATGAGGTGTTTAATTTGTGAGTTTATTTCATTTTCTTTTTTTTTTTTTAACTCTTCTGAGGAATAATTGACAAATATAATTGTATATTTGTAAAGTGTACAACATGGCAATTTGATATACATATACATTTTGAAATGATTACCAAGATCAAGATAATTAACATAACTTTTGTGGTGAGATACTTGAGATGTAATCTCAGAAACTTTCAGGTAGACAGCAATCATTCTGTATGTTAGCACCTCAGAACTTATTTTTCTTATAACATAAAATTTGTTCCCTTTGATCTATATCTCCTCTTTTCTCCCTTCTCCCAGTCCTGGCAACCACCATTCTAGTCTCTGATTTTATGAAATCAGCTTCTTCTATTTTAGTTTCCACATATAAATGATACCGTACAATATTTTCTTTCCTTGTCTGGCTTATTTCATTTGGTATAATGATGCCCTCAGGTTCACTATGTTGTTTATAAATGGCAGTATTTCTTTTTTATGGCTGAATAGTATTTCTTTGTATATATGCCACATTTTCTTCATCCATTTATCCACTGAAGCATGTTTATTTTTCACTCACCTATTTTTCTTCTCATTTGCTTTAATAAAAATTCTATAAAAATTTCCTAATCAGATTTTCAATTCAGTGAGGTTTTTACACAGTATTGTGAATAGATTTTACTCAAGTCTTTTCTGGTGTGTGGTTTGTTTTTTAACAAAAAACTGCTTGCAAAAATGTGAGACTTTTGATGAAATCTATTCTCTCAATAGTAGATGAGGAGGCAGTCCTCCACAGGAACTGGCATCCAAGTCCTACTTATCCCTTACTCTTCCTTAACACTGCTTTTCCTCCAGTTCTGCCTTTCTTGGGACCTTTTCATTTTCACTCTAGACATCTCTGTGGGAAATCTAGCTTCCCATGACTTCAAGTGATATTTACTTAGGATGGACTCTAAAAAGTGTATCTATAAATAAGATGTTTCCCTTGAGCTTAAGGTCTAAATATCCACCTGGGCATGACCCTTCCCTGTGCCACAATCAGCTCAATCACAACATATTGAAATCGAACCCTTCATATGTTACCTTAACCCACCCTAATATTAAGCAAGCAATATAAACCAGACTTTATCTCTTTCACGTTGTCTTTCATAGTTCTATCCCTGCATGTATAATGTTTCAATTCTTATCTGTTCAGTAATAGTCTTCCTTTATTTTGTCTTAACCTTCTCAAGAGTGGTGATTTTAAAGATATCTTTTTATTCTTTCTTATCCTTATGAATATAGTTTTCTCCTCAGAACATAGCATAAGACCTGGTACATAGAAAGTTCCTGATATATATTTGCACTGAGTGGGTGAGTCCAAGCAAAGAGATGAAATCATATTGTATGGAAGGTACAACACTGTGGTCTGGGGATGGTATTATCATGAGGAGATATATCTCCAAATAAGGAGTCTCCAAATCCAGAGGAAAATGTTGGATCTTAGTTATATTATAAAAGTGGATGCCAGTGAGGTTGATAGTCTATCACCAAATATGAGTCAGGTTGCTATAATGAACTTGCCAGAGAGTTTTGCCTCTCCTGACCTTGGCTTCTATTATGTTTATTAACCCAGTGTAACGACCTTCTCTCTTAGAGACTGAGACTTCATGGCAGAAATCCCAGCACAGTTATTTTTTGTGTCCATGGCTCCTTGGCTTAATGCCTAGAACATAGTAAACACTCAGTAAATAATGTTAGATGAGTAAATGGCTTCATTAGTAGAACTTCTTGAGTCTCACATTTCTGATATATAACATAGGGTTCATAATAACCACCTCAGTGGCCATTTAATGATGAGATGGGAATGTGTAAGTAAAATAACAATTGTGATGCTTGAATGGAAAGTGAGAGAAACATATGTCACTTTCTTCAAATGTTTGTCACTCTAAGACCAGAATTTTTTTCCAGAGTTTGGAAGAAAATAAAGGAAAAACAAAAGGAAGAAGGGAATGATCATATATTTTGAAGGAATGCCAAATATTTGTGCTTTCATATGTTCGTTTCAGGGACTCTTCTCTACATTGTGAAGGACATAAGCCACTTTCCAGACAAGAAAACTGATGCTTCATGAAATTAACTGACCTGCACAAAATCAAATACTATAGTTAAAAATAGTAGCAGTAAGATTGAAAACTATAGCTTCTGACACTGACTCATGAGCTCTTTTCACTGTAAGGAGAAGGAATATAAATGTCTCCGAGGATAGTGGGTATATAGGTTTATTCATAGGGAGTCTGAAGGAGAATGTTTGGCTTTATGTAAGATAAGCTGATTATACTAACTGTGCAAAAACTTTCAACCACAACCAAGACTTTTCAAAGAAGTTAATATTAATTAATACTTGATAAATATCCTCCTTGCAACTTGTTCTTAAATGTTCCTATATTCCCAGGTTGGCTCAGTAGTAAAAAATCTGCCTGCAAGTAGCACACACAGGATAGAGGAGCCTGGTGGGCTACAGCCCTTGGGGTCACAAAGAGTGAGACACAACTAAACAACCACACTACTTCCAATTATCCCGCTGAGCTTTAAAAAATATATCTTTTTAATATTAATCACTAGAAGAAAAGGGTATTGTGAAGAAGTAGTGTCAATATGTAAAATCCCTGCTCTTGGGATCTGTGCCTGAAGACTAGCATATTTTTCCCAAATTAAGGAGAATTTTCATTCTATTTCCTTGTATGTGATCAATCCCATTTTTGTGGACGATGGAAAATTGATCTTTAGTTATTTTCATTCTTGCTCTTGTTTTCCCTTCTCCATCTCAGACTTGCTCTCAGGTCTTTCAAGTCTTTCTTCTTGATTTCATTCTTCTGCACTAACAAATTCAGCAGAGCAGCTTAGAAACTCTCTGGGAGCCCAAAACCAACATATTTAAATTTAAATGTTTACTGCAGCATGGAGATTATAGTTACATCCAAGCTCAAAGATGACAGGGATACTACATTCAAAATATCTGAAGGGAAGCTTAAGGGGATTTTAATGTATTGCCTTTCTTCACATATGTCCAAAAGAATTAAACCTATGTAATGTCCCAGGTTAAACAGCATGATGGACAAGTACTGTTAGCATATGAAACAGAGTCATATTTGATACTTTACAGCCTAAATGCCCATACTGTCACACATGAGGTTTTCTTGAATGCTCTGATGAATAATAATTTAACCAGGCATTATCTAGACCCAAGAAACAACCTTTTCCTTACTAATTCTTAGAGGAGACTTAGGTTCTCATGTGGTAAAACTACATCATATGTCTTTGGATGAATGAAATATGAGTATTTAGCATTTTGAAGGGCAATTAAAACCTTAAAAGAAACATATATCATTCTCTTAGAGGATAAAATTAGCAATGAAAGTATTAAATTTCCTAAAAATGCTTATGTGGGGTATGTTTTTTATTATCTTAATGTAGTTTGAAAATAAGAAGTGGTTTAGGATAGCATAAATGTAAAATTATATTGAGTATGTAATCAATAATAAATCATCAACAGTCACAAAAATATTGTTGAATGCATGTCATGATGTAGACAAGGTCTCTGTTTCATTTAAGGATGGAAATAAGTGTTGCTTAAATAGCACAACAAACTGTAAGCCCCATGAAAGAAAGATTGATTTTTTTCATCATCTCCCTCCGTTTATAGCCCCACAGTAACTTGGATTTTGGGGTAGAGTTTAAAAGTCTGAGCTTTGAGAGCTAGATTGTCTATTTAAAAACATGCTCTTCCAGTTAATGACAGCATGATCTTGGGGGAAGTTAACTAGCTTAACTTTCTTGTGCTTCCACTTTCTTCAGTGCTATTGGGAGATTGTAAGGATTGTAAGTGAGAAATAGATTTATGGGACTAGACTTGATAGACAGAGTGTCTGGAGAACAATGGACAGAGGTTCGTGACATTGTACAGGAGACAGGGACCTAGGCCATCCCCCAAAAAAGAAAGGCAAAACAGCAAAATGGCTGTCTAAGGAGGCCTTTACAAAAAGCTATGAAAAGAAGAGAAGTGAAAAGCAAACAAAAAAGGAAAGATATACCCATTTGAATGCAGAGTTCCAAAGAGGAGCAAGGAGAAATAGGAAAGCTTCCTCAGTGATCAATGCAAAGAAATAGAGGAAAACAATAGAATGGGAAAGACTAGGGATCTCTTCAAGAAAATTAGAGATACCAAAGGAACATTTCATACAAAGATGGGTTCGATAAAGGACAGAAATGGTATGGATCTAACAGAAGCAGAAGATATTAAGAAGAGGTGGCAAGAATATATAGAAGAAAGGTACAAAAAAGATCTTCATGACCCAGATAATCATGTTGGTGGATCACTCACCTAGAGCCAGACATCCTGGAATGCAAAGTCAAGGGAGCCTTAGGAAGCATCACTATAAACAAAGTTAGTGGAGGTGATGGAATTTCAGTTGAACGATTTCAAATCCTAAAAGATGATGCTATGAAAGTGTTGCATTCAATATGTCAGCAACTTTGGAAAACTCAGCAGTGGTCACAGGACTGGAAATGGTCAGTTTTCATTCCAATCCCAAAGAAAGGCAATGCCAAAGAATGCTCAGACTACCACACAATTGTACTCATCTCACACGCTAGTAAAGTAATGCTCAAAATTCTTCAAGCCAGGCTTCAGCAATATATGAACCATGAACTTTGAGATGTTCAAGCTGGTTTTAGAAAAGGCAGAGGAACCAGAGATTAAATTGCCAATGTCCACTGGATCATCAAAAAAAGCAGAGTTCCAGAAAAGCATATATTTCTGCTTTATTAACTATGCCATAGCCTTTGACTGTGTGGATCACAATAAACTGTGGAAAATTCTGAAAGAGTAGGGAATACCAGACCACCTGACCTGCCTCTTGAGATATCTGCATGCAGGTCAGGAAACAACAGTTAGAACTGGACATGGAATAACAGACTGGTTCCAAACAGGAAAAGGAGTACATCAAGGCTATATATTGTCACCCTGCTTATTTAACTTATATGCAGAGTACATCATGAGAAATACTGGGCTGGATGAAGCACAAGCTGGAATCAAGATTGCCGAGAGAAATATCAATGACCTCAGATATGCAGATGACACCACCCTTATGGCAGGAAGTGAAGAAGAACTAAAGAGCCTCTTGATCAAAGTGAAAGAGGAGAGTGAAAAAGTTGGCTTAAAGCTCAACATTCAGAAAACTAAGATCATGGCATTTGGTCCCATCACTTCATGGCAAATAGAGGGGGAAACACTGGAAACAGTGGCTGGCTTTATTTTTTGGGGCTCCAAAATCACTGCAGATGGTGACTGCAGCCATGAAATTAAAAGACCCTTGCTCTTTGGAAGAAAAGCTATGACCAACCTCGATAACATATCAAAAAGCAGAGACATTACTTTGCCAACAAAGATCCGTCTAGTCAAAGCTATGGTTTTTCTAGTAGTCATGTATGGATGTGAAAGTTGGACTATAAAGAAAGCTGAGCACTGAAGAATTGATGCTTTTGAACTGTGGTGTTGGAGAAGACTCTTGAGAGTCCCTTGGACTGCAAGTTAATCCAACCAGTCCATCCTAGAGGAGATCAGTCCTGAGTGTTCATTGGAAGGACTGATGTTGAAGCTGAAACTGCAATACTTTGGCCACCTGATGGGAAGAGCTGACTCATTTGAAAAAACCCTGATACTGGGAAAGATTGAAGGCAGGAGAAGGGGATGACAGAGGATGAGATGGTTGGATGGCATCACTGACTCAATGGAGATGAATTTGAGTAAACTCCGGGAGTTGGTGTTGGACAGGGAGGCCTGGCATGCTGTGGTCCATGGGGTTGTGAAGAGTTGGACACGACTGAGTGACTGAACTGAACTGAACTGAGTAGTACCTAATTCCTCTGCAGATTAAAAGAGGTAATATATTCAGTGCTTATAACAGTGCTCTACACATAATAAGGCCTGTATAAATGTTCACTGATACTGTTGATGTATCTACTGTTGTCATAATCTTTAGTATTTTGACACAATGTCTTGCAATTAACTGGTGGCAAAAAATGATGAAAAATAGATTAATTAATTGAGCCCAAAGTCCATTGTTGTTTTTTTCTCTTCAGAAACAAACCAAAAAGAACAAAAAGAAAGAAGCACTCCCACTGCAAAAGTAGCTCATAAACTATTCTTGTTCTCTTTGTCACCAAATATTCTGGTGAGAAGAGAAATGCTGTCATCCCCTGTCTCATTCTAGCTCTACTCCAGCTTGAACAAGAGGAAGATGTGGCTGGCAGGCTATCGGCAACCTTGCCCTCACTATAGTCCAAAGACTGAGGTGTGGGGACCATAATTGATCATCCAGCCACCTTTCAAAATTTGCCTTTTCTTTCTTTTCCTCCTGATGTCTGTATTTCTTGAGTGGTTTATCAGTTAAGTTGCCTTTTGTAGTAAATAAGACAATGTCAAACTTAAACTGGCTAAAACTACATAGATATTTATTGGCCTTTCAACAGGGAGTCTAAAGAGCATGTAATTCAGGGTGGGCATCTTCTGGTGATGAATCGTCTTTCCTTGCAGTTCCCTTGGCTCTGCCCTTTCCAGAGTGCTGGCCTTATCCTAAGTTGGTAGACAATTTCTGACCTCGGATACCCAGCGCAAGATACAGAAAAACAGTATAGTCTCCTTCTGAATTCGTCATTTAGTAGTGAGAAAATATTTCCCAGATTCCCCCCAAATTCCCCTTTGCATTTGACTGGCCTGAATGATTCCTCTGGCTAGGGGATGAGATCTTGAGGGATGACCATTATTGCTTTAGGCTAATGGTGGTTTACCATATAACCTGGTCCTGTGCTGTGCTTAGTCGTTCAGTCATGTCCAACTCTTTGGGACCCCATGGACTGTAGCCCCACAGGCTTCTCTGTCCATGGGCATTCTCCAGATAAGATTACTGGAGTGGGTAGCCTACCCTTCTCCAGAGGATCTTTCCAACCCAGGAATCAAACTGGGGTCTCCTGTAATGCAAGTGGATTCTTTACCAGCGGAACTACCAGGGAAGCCCCATTTGGCCTGGTTTGTAAGCTAAAGTAGTGCTTCCCAGGTGGTGCTAATGGTAAAGAACCTGCCTGCCATTGCAGGAAGCATAAGACAAGTGGGTTTGATCCCTGGGTTGGGAAGATCCCCTGGAGAAGGAAATGGCAGTCCACTCCAGAATTCCTTCCTGGAGAATCCTGTGGACAGAGGAATTTGGTGGGCTACAGTTCACGGGGTCTCAAAGAGTTGCACACAACTTAACTTAGCACGCGAGGTACCTGAAACTGCTGGATTGTGTGTATTGGATATTAAAGGGTCTAAGAGGAAACTAGAGCTAAAACTCCAATACTATGGCCACCTGATGTGAAGAACTGACTCATTTGAAAGGACCCTGATGCTGGGAAAGATTGAAGGTGGGAGGATGAGACGATAGAGGATGAGATGGCTGGATGGCATCACCGACTCAATGGACATGAGTTTGAGCAAGCTCTGGGAGATGGTGAAGGACAAGGAAGCCTGGTGTGCTGCAGTCCGTGGGGTCACAAAGAGTCAGACATGTCTGACTGAGTCAACTAAACTGAATTGAACTGAAAGGAAACTACAATTCATCCATTGCCATGTACCTTCAGAAACTTAAAGCAGATCTCCATTTGAGGAAGTAAGATGTTTCTCACTTGTGGTATTTCCTCAAAAAGATTCCCTGGAACTCTCCCTAATTTGGATCCACCTTGAGCTAAACTGAACATATATCTTGGATTTAGCAACTGATTTTGAGCGGGATTGTTGGCCTTATTTCAGAAATAGTGTTCAACATCTATCCTGTAACACTTGGCTAGATGTTCCATTAGATTAAAAAGACTGAACACAGTTTTTCTGATTCCTTGGGTTTGGTTTCCTGAGGATTTCTATATCTTCTTTATTTCTACTTGAATCCCCAGAGTTGCCCATATATTATAGTTCTTTTTCATTTTTACTTTCTCTCACTGCTACATTTTCCTATTAGTCCCAAAACTACTCTATAATTTATACCAGACATTTTAACTTATCCTGTGAACTCACACTGATTTATCATCAATAATAGGTTTATATTATCAGGTTTAATAAGACATTGGGTGTACCTGTCTTTAATAATTTTGGAGATGGAACTGCAAGATTTTTGTTGCCAGATAAATTGTTAGGCATTAGTTACACAATTGTGAACTAAATATGTGTGATTATTGAAATGTACACACATACATAAAACTAACAACAACAACAACAGCAGCAGCAACCACAACAAAAAACAGATATGGACCCTGAGCCTCAAGGAGCTCACCATTTAACAGGTAGTCAGACCTTAAACAAGAAAACACACTGATTCATGTATGGTAGAAACCAGCACAATATTGTAAAGCAATTATTCTCCAATTAAAATATTTTAAAAATTCACAGTGTAATGATAAATTCAAAAAATAAAAAGAAAACACACACACATATAAGCTGCAGTAAATCCTAAGAAGGAAAAGAATAGGACACTATAATAGAAACTAGAAAGAGGTGGGTGATAAACAAACTTAGACTGGACATTATACAGAGTGAAGTAAGCCAGAAAGATAAAGAACATTACAGCATACTAACACATATATATGGAATTTAGAAAGATGGTAATGATAACCTATATGCAAAACAGAAAAAGAGACACAGATGTACAGAACAGACTTTTGGACTCTGTGGGAGAAGGCGAGGGTGGGATGTTTTGAGAGAACAGCATCAAAACATGTATATTATCAAGGGTGAAACAGATCACCAGCCCAGGTTGGATGCATGAGACAAGTGCTCGGGCCTGGTGCACTGGGAAGACCCAGAGGAATCGGATGGAGAGGGAGGTGGGAGGGGGGATTGGGATGGGGAATACATGTAAATCCATGGCTAATTCAAGTCAATGTATGACAAAAACCACTACAATATTGTAAAATAATTAGCCTCCAACTAATAAAAATAAATGAAAAAAAAAATTTAGACTGGATTGCCAGGGAAGGTCCCTCTGGGAGCTGACATTTACAGTGACATGTGAAGGATGAAAGGAAGATTGACTAAGAAGAGGAAAGAACCTTGAAGCTGGAAGATACAGCATGTATGATTATTAGCAAAGACATCTTCTGGGGTTGAATGAGTGTGGTCCACAAGATAAGAATAAAGAGGTCAGCAGGGCCTGATCTTTAAGGAACTTGGAAATGAGTTAAGGACAATGGGTTTATTACAAGGAAACATCTGAAGGGTTATGAGCCATACAGTGACATCCTCAATGGTAAAAAATTTAAAAGCTCACTATAGATGTTTTCTAGAGAACAAAATAGAGAGGGTACAAACAGAAGAGACAACTTGTTTGGCAAGAGACAACTCTTCACAAATTTCAAGCCAGAAAAAACAATAAAGCAACTAGAGTGGTAAGAGTGAGGAAAAAAAGAAAAAAAGTGAATTAATGATATACATGGGAGGCAATAATGACTCACAACTGAATGATTCCATATAGACCTTGAAGAAAAAGAAATAAAGAAGGACTCCTGCATTATTGACGTGAATAACTATGGGGAGATATTTCCCCCAAGATGAGAAAATTGAGTGAGAGAAAGGTGTGGAGATTGTTTGAGTTTGGTTTTAATCAAGTGTAATCCAAGGATAGCTGTCAAGAAAGCACTCAGACAGAAAGATGGGTGCTCAAAAGAGGAGTCTTAGCTAGAATTTGGGGAACTATAAGCAAATAGGTGGTATTTAAAGCTGTGAAACTGGATGAGGTCGATTAGAGATAGGAGGGAACAGAGAAGAGATGGGAAGATGAGAAAACGGAGAACTCTGGGAAGTCCCTTCGTTTACAGGTCAAGTGCAGGCAATGATGCTGAGGAAAGAGAGTGAGAAGGTGCAGTTACAGGGTGGTGGGGATGGATCTAAGAGAGTATGACATCATGGAAGATGATAATACAGGAAAAGAGGAGTGAATTATCCTGAGTGATTTAAATGACACAGCATGCACACATGAGAAGTCTAGAACGATGAGAATTAAAGATAATTTTGAGACTCATTATGTTGTAAGTCATTTGTGGTTTAACCCAAACAATTTTATTGGGTAGTAAGGAAGACATCAATTGAATTGTTGAAAGGTGATAGGTAAGAAAAAATTGGAGACATTGATTGTATATAGCATTTGTGTTTATGGAAATCACTTTTCCTTATTTTAGGGGAAAAAATGGTTAATAGTAATGTGATTAAAATCATGCTGGAGAAAGCATCGATTATTAAATCATACAATCCTGTGATGAGTTCTAAATCTTTTTTCCATTAGGGACTCTGTTCTGTCCTGTTGTCTCACATTCCTCCTCCAACAAAAAAGATATACATCAGAATTACCATATGGTGAGAAGAAGCAGGCAGATAGAAAGATGCTTATAAAAACAAAATAAAACCCTGGAGAGACAATATGAATGAAAAGGAAAGAGGCAGATGGATAAGCTTACAGAGAAGAATTAGCCCTTGGCCTTTGCACAATCAATAAATGTTGCTTGGTTATTGACAAGAAAGGGGGCTCAGAGAGCAAAAGAATCATATGGGTGGTTTCATATGCATTCCTATGTGCTCACTTGCTAAGCCAGGTCTGACTCTGTGTGGCTCTATGCACTGTAGCCTTCTAGGCTCCTCTGTCCATGGGATTCTCAAGGCATGAATACTGGAGTGGGTTGCCATGCCCTCCTCCAGGGGATCTTCCCAACCCAGGGATCAGACCCATGTCTTTTGCATCTCATGCATGGGCAGGCAGGTTCTTTACGACTAGCACCACCTGTAAAGCCCACACGGATGGTGGGATAGAGGCCTTTCTTTAAAACAGCTGTTCCTGCCACCACCAAGCAGCTATTCGAGTCCATAGCTCAGAACTTTCTGATCCCCTTACAGCTCTCCTTGGGGGTCCAAGCTCACACCCAACTGCAGTCTTAGAAGAGATGTCATATGTGATTTATACTGTATTGAGCAAGAAATTGTTCAATCACTGAGAAGGCCAAAAGAAAACTTTGCCTATGCAATGTGTAAATGGAGTTTATACTCTACTCTCTCCACACCCTGGGCTTTGGTGATCCTCCAAGCTGGATAGTAATATGTGGTCAGAGTTGTAGCCATTCCAGCTAAGGAGGAAACCATATTTTAAAGATTTAAAAAGGAACTATTCTCTCATCTCCTCAGTGGGATTTGGTTTAGAATATTTAAGATTAGGTTAGACTCTGATGGTATGCTAAATTCACCCATTCGCATCTATTGAAAATACTTTTCTTATATAGGCACAGTCTGAGATACTAATACTTCTATGTCCTGTTGAAGAAACCTGTATACTTCCTATTTAAATCATGTAATAACAAGTTTTCCTGTCACCCCCAAGGAACTGAAATATTAAGCAAATTAACTTCACTTTTAAAAATAAAGATATTGGTTTATTAATCACGTAAGTGTGTCCTGGATAGGGGCAAGTATATAAAACATATATCTCTACATCTGGGCTTCCCTCTGGCTCAAAAGTGAAGAATCCACCTGACATTGCAGGAGATGCAGGTTTCAGTCCTGGGTCAGGAAGATCCCCTGAAGAAGGAAATGCCAACCCACTCCAGTATTCTTGCTTGGACAATCCCATGGACAGAGGAGGAGCCTGGCTGGCTACAGCCCAGGGGTTGACAAAAGAGTTGGACACGACTTAGCAACTAAACAACAATCTCAACATCAAGGATTCAATCAGTTTCATTAGTAACCAGACATCTTGCTTAGGAAGGATGGACTCGGTGGGCTGCTTCTTTCTGGTTGTGGAAAAGGACAGTTAGCCACTTAGCCCCACAAAAGGATATATTTCTAAAGATAGAACGATGCCTGTCCTCTGGGTAGGGTTGTTTATTTTGATACTTGAGAGAAATGACAACACTAAATATATATCTGTTGTCAACACTAATATGACAACACGGATAGTGTTTCATGCATTACTAAAATATCACCAGCAACATTGATATTTTGTAACAAGACGTCCAGTATTTATCAAATAAAAAAACATCAAAAATAAATGTGTTACATCTCCACATTAACATTTTATAAACATTTCATAAACATTTCACCACATGAATCTGGCATTACTTGGTGGAGGAGGACCTGAGTGAGATGCAGAGGGTCAGTGGCCTGTAGGAGATGAGTGAAAAAGATGCTGGATGAGGCTGAGCTGAGGATGTCAGAGTTGTGAGGGGGTGACTAGAAGGCAGAGAAGCATAAGGGTGAGAACACAGAAAAACAGTCAGAAAAGGTGAACAAAACTGCTGATGAATGCCTGAAACAGCAGTGTTAAACATAAGAAAATACTACCGGTTTGATTCCTAAAAGCAATACTATGTATTGAAGGTCAGTATTACATTTAATAAAGAAGTCAGGAGAAACACTGGTGAACATTTGCCTTTTGCTTTCTTTTCTTCAAGATTCATAGAGGACCACCCAGAAAATTCCTTTTGAGTCACAGTCTATAATTGCTAGGTTTCATCTTTACTTATTGCTTCTGACAAATAAAAACATATGTTAACATGCTCTCATTTCAATGCTAGCATTCAGCACTAATGATTTAATTATCAAGGCATGCAATCTATGTACACATTTATTCTATTCATTTCCTGCATTAAGTCAATCTTCCATGGCCCAGGCTTATTTGGAAAGTGACAGTGAAAGGCAAGGAACTAATCCAAAACACAGAAAGTTTCATCTGGGAGAGTTGAACCAAGTAGAGAACAAAAGTTGAGAAAGATGCGATTAATTCACTCCATGTATATTTACGGAACACTATCGTGAACATGAGGAAAACAAATATAAATAAAGGCAGTTTTTGGCATTAAGGAACTTACCATTTCATAGGGCGTACAGTGACTATTGTAAACAATTAAATCAGGTGTGACAAGTGGTAGGAAAAGAGCGAGAACAGAGAGCTATGGAAACAGGGAGGAGTTTTTTTAAGACGGTTGAGAAGAGGGGAGAAGCCAAGGAAGGAGCAGAAAGAATGAATCACGAGCAGGGTCAGAGGGTGAGAATCCTCTAGGCACACAGCTGAGAGAGTCAATCCCTAGGTAGGTTGATAAGTAGTCTGGGATCCCCGAGGAGGAGAGAGGGGTCTGGAGTTCTCAAGGAGGAGAAAAGGACAAACACTTTTTTCTACATTGCTTTGTTTTAGTCAATATAACAGTGTATCCTTATTCTGCTTGAGGACATGTTTCTCCTTCTTAAGAACCTTCTGACTAAACCTGTCCTCTTAAAATGTACATTGTGGGAGTGAGTCTACTAGGACCTTTCTATTGTTAGCTCTAATCTTGTTAATTTAAGGTGTATGTTGTGGGAGTGGATTTGGTAAATGCACATAAGGCCTTGGTAAGACTAGTGGGGGGGGGGGGGCACTCTCCATCCCCTTTCTGATGTCTCTGTCAGAAGCTTCCTCTGTCCCTTTTCTCACTTTAATAAAACTCTGCTACACAAAAGCTCTTGAGTGATAAAGCCTGGTCCCTGGTCCCAAAGCTAAATCTTCTTCTTCGGAGATCACAAATCCAACATCAATCACTGTAAGCTATCAGAGCCATGGGCAGTGACTTGAAGTTGAAGAGAACAATACAGGTTCAGAGAAGCAAGATTAGATGTTCACAAGACAAGATTAGGCATGGAATCTGATTCAGGCAACAGCAGTGAGGTGGGTATGGAAAGAAAAGCAAGAGCAAGACCATTATGAGCCTTTTTGAGGGGGAGGGAAAGGTTGGACTTTAATTGAAAACCATGCAGAATCACTGGACAAAAATAAAAGGAGATTCATGTAAACATAATTGCATTCTAGAAATTGTCTCCAACTACATTAAGAAGAGGGCTTCCCTGGTGGTAAAGAATCTGACTGCACTGCAGGAGACCTAAGTTTGATCTCTGAGTTGGGAAGATCCCCTGGAGGAGGGAATGGCAACCCATTTCAGTACTCTCATCTGGAGAATTCCATGGACAGAGGAGCCTGGTAGACTACTGTCTGTGGAGTTGCAAAGAGTTGGACACTACTGAGTGATTAATACACACACGTATTAAGGAGGATAGAACACAGGAAGTGAGTTGAGGGGAGTTATAATGACATTGTAGTACTAGAAGAAAAAATAAAATTAAGAAGTTAGAGTTAAAACAAGTCAATATTGTGGGAAAGGAAGCAGATTAAGATTTCTGGTGTACCAGTGCTTGGAAAAGAGCTATTTCTTGAGCTAAGACACATTAATTCCTTCATTTAGTTAAAATTCACCATGTACCCGGCACAATTCTGGCTGCTAGGGACAGAGCAATAAGAACAAGCTCTTTAGCTCATGAATCTTCAGCACCAGTAATGAAAATGGAATCACATTTGGTGGCAGGGAGGAAGCTCATTAGTTTCCTCTTGACACAATGAGGGAGGTGTGTGGGAAAGCAACCAGATAAGGCTTAAAAGGGAGGTTAAGATGGTGGTGGGAGATACTGACATAGAGTAAACAGCATAGAAGAGGTTCTTGAAAACATGAAAGTGAACTGGAATGCTCATGGGAATGGGTGAAGCAGGGCCCATGGAAGAATATCAGAAAGTCAGTAAAAATCCCACTGCGCTGTGTGTGCTAAGTCATGTCCAACTCTTTGAGACCTCATGGACTCTAGCCCACCAGGCTCCTCTGTCCATGGGATTCTCTAGCCAAGAATACTGGAGTGGGTTGCCATGCCATCCTCCAGGGGTTCTTTCAGGCCCAGGGATCAAACGCAAGTCTCTTATGTCTCCTGCATTGGCAGGCAAGTTCTTTACCACTAGTGCCACCTGGGAAACCCCCAAATTCTGGACATTAAATGTAAAAATCATTCCATTTGTTTGTTTTAATGTATGTTTTCAAAGTAGTTAGCAATCAATGTCAGAGTTAAAAGAGAAAAATATAAATGATTTTTGGCTACACAATCAAAGGGTTAAATACAGGGAGAGGGAACCAAATAGGAAAGTGAATAACGCAGCAAGATAATTATTAGAAAAAATAAAATTATTACATTAAGTGGTCAAGTGAGCAGAGTCTTAAGAAAGAAGAAATAATTGATAATTTCAAATTCTGTAGAAGTCACAATGGCAACCCACTCCAGTACTCTTGCCTGGAAAATCCCATGGTTGGAGGAGCCTGGTGGGCTGCAGTCCATGGGGTTGCTGAGTCAGACACTACTGAGTGACTTCACTTCCACTTTTCACTTTCATGCATTGGAGAAGGAAATGGCAACCCACTCCAGTGTTCTTGCCTGGAGAACCCCAGGGATGGGGGAGCCTGGTGGGCAGTCGTCTATGGGGCTGCTTAGAGTCAGACACGACTGAAGCGACTTAGCAGCAGCAGCAGCAAGAAAGATAAGGAGTTAAATAGCTGATTAAAAAGACTAGGTTACTGGTTAGGAAGCAATAGTTAGAACTGGACATGGAACAACAGACTAGTCCCAAAAGGGAAAGGAATACGTCAAGGCTGTATATTGTCACCCTGCTTATTTAACTTATATGCAGAGTACATCATGAGAAATGCTGGGCTGGATGACGCACAAGCTGGAATCAAGATTGCCAGGAGAACTATCAATAACACCAGATACGCAGATGACACCATCCTTATGGCAGAAAGGGAAGAAGAACTAAAGAGCCTCATGATGAAAGTGAAAGAGGAAAGTGAAAAAGTTGGCTTAAAGCTCAACATTCAGAAAACGAAGATCATGGCATCTGGTCCCATCACTTAATGGCAAATAGATGGGAAACAGTGGAAACTGACAGACTTAATTTTTTTGGGTTCCAAAATCAATGCAGATGGTGACTGAAGCCATGAAATTAAAAGACTCTTGCTCCTTGGGAAAAAAGTTATGACCTACCTAGAAAGCATATTAAAAAGCAGACATTACTTTGCCAACAAAGGTCTGTCTCATCAAGGCTATGGTTTTTCCAGTAGTTATGTATGGATGTGAGAGTTGGACTATAAACAAAGCTGAGCACTGAAGAATTGATGCTTTTTAACTGTGGTGTTGGAGAAGACTCTTGAAAGTTCCTTGGACTGCAAGGAGATCCAACTAGTCCATCCTAAAGGAAATCAGTCCTGAATATTCACTGGTAGGACTGATGTTGAAGTTGAAACTCCAATCCTTTGGCCACCTGATGCGAAGAGCTGACTCATTTGAAAGAACCCTGATGCTGGGAAAGATTGGAGGTGGGAGGAGAAGTGGATGACAGAGGATGAGATGGTTGGATGGCATCACCAACTCAATGGAGATGAGTCTGAGTAAACTCCAGGAGCTGGTGATGGACAGGGAGTCCTAGCATGCTGCAGTCCATGGGGCTGCAAAGAGTCAGACACGACTGAGTGACTGAACTGAACTAAACTGGTTCCCTTGGTGAAAACAGATTTCTTGGAAGGATGGATGAAAACTACATTAGTAAGTTGAAGTTAAGTGGGAGATAAGAAGGTGGCAACAATGTGTGTACTCAACACTTTAAAGAAATTAGGGTGTAAGTAAAATAAGAGAAAGGGTTCCAGAGAGATAAACACACAAGCCAGAAGAGGTTTATTTGTTCTAATTAGGAAAGGCTTGACTATGTCTAAATATTACCAAGAAAGAGCAGGATTCAAGGAGATATTGGAAATCCTAGAGGATAACTGATAGACCCATGTCTTTGAGGATTTAGGAGGGAACAGGACCCTAGACATAATATTATGGAGGAATGTGGGCACAACTTCAATGTTGGAAGAGGAGGAGAAAGAGATGTTTGCAGCTACCAATGACTTTGTTGATTTAGGGTCAGGACACAGACTTAGTTCCCATATCGTAATCTCCATTTTCTCATAAAATGGCTAGAGGGGTGATGGGATTCAGGATTTGAATTGTACCGACATGACATACATACAGTGGGAAAGGGGTACATTCACTGTAAAGGATAAAAGCTTCTTTATGTTTGGAAACCCAGTGTTTGTGGCATAAATTTGCACTCCAGTTTTCAACAGCATGTTTGTTGAAAGATGGTGTGTTCTAGGTTTTTGAATCAAAAATTAGGGCATGCCTGAATATAAGACATCAGTCTTAGCTGTACATTGATTAGAGTGAAGGACCATGAGATTTAAGCTATTAATAAAGGGACAAAGACGAGTACAGAGTGAACGAACGATTAGGAGAGGATCAAGGGGCCAATCATGCATCCATGGGCTCAGAGAACAGAACAATGTCATAAAGTAAGAGTAGAAATGTGAGTGTTGTGGGGGAAAGATGGTGGAGTCATGGGAGGAGTGAAGTAAGGCTGGGAAAAGAAGGTGAAGGGAAAGGCCTGAGAAAACTAAGTATATGGGAGAATTTAACTGCATTAGCATAGGAATCTCAAAGGAGACTGTTACAGAGTTGGAAGAGAGCTAGGACTGGAGATTTAAAGAAAGGAAACTCAGTGTACAGTAGGGATTATGATCACAGATAAAATTAGACTGTTGGAGGGGTTTGATTCCAGATATGATATAAGATGACAGGGATATGAAGCATCTCAGTTTCTCAGATGACTATTTTGTGGGCACACAATTGCTGAGCAAGAGCTTGTTGTAAATCCCTGCTTTCTTAATTGCCAGTTCTGGTCTATTTCCAAGTTTGTCTTTGTAAGTTTTTAAAAAATATATTTATATTTTCTGTTTCAGTATTTATTACAATAAGTAAAATGCATTTCTTTGGTAAAGGAAATCTTAAAACTAGTGAAAAGTTTTTTCCTCTAGTTTTCTAAATAGGGATATTGATATTTTTTAAAAATAATTAATGCAACTTCCTTCCCCCAAATCCACTTTCAAGAGAATTAATTATCCAGTAAAGAAACTAAGAAGGAAAGAAGTTCCTTCAAACACTATATATATCAAAAGAGCTGACAGCCTTCTAAAGGTTTTTATTTTAAACAGAACAATTGGTTTTAATAATTGAATTGCTTTATATAAGTTTATGGGAAAATGTTTTGTAGACTTCCAGGTAACTGTGAGGGTATGATCTGAAATTCAATTTATAATGACAAACAGTATTGAAATAGAGAAAAGCTAGTGGTGTGTGCGCTGGAAACTGGAGATGGATGACTTCCTTAGGGAACACATTTCAAGACACATCTCCTACATACAGGACCCTCAAAAGCTGGAGCAGAGGACTGAACAGGACACCTCCTACTACAAGGCAACTGCTTCACCTAAGGTTAATTGCATAATCCCTGACACTTTATCTGCCTACAGTGCATGTTCTTCTTGGGTATTTTCCTAATCAGAGATAATTATCAATACTCTAAAGATGACATTAGTAGTTCTTATTTCTCTGGGTGTACATGTGTGTATGGGGCTTCCTTAATGGCTCAGATGGTAAAAAAAGGAGAATGTGCCTGCCAACGCAGGAGATATAAGAGATGGGAGTTCTATCCCTGGATCAGGAAGATCCCCTGGAGGAGGGCATGGCAACCCACTCCAGCATTCTCGTCTGGAGAATCCCATGGACAGAGGAGACTCGCAGACTACAGTCCACAGAGTTGCACAAATTTGGACATGACTGAGCACACTTGCACGTATGTGTATATATGTGTGTATACCACATATGTCTATGTTAGTACACGTTGTTGGGATGGAGCTGACAGTAACTGTATTAAAAATATTGAATTTACTTGTAAATAACAGAAAACTCAATGCAACAACCAAAACAAGGTTGGAATTCATTTTTTCATGTAAATTAAGACTGAAAAGAGACTGGGACCGGTACTATGCCCTTTGGTGTTACAGTTCTAGGCTCCATCATTTTTGTTGCTATTCCATCATATTGTTTTAAGTTCACTTCCCTGAGGTGGCATGCATCATATTTTACTTTCTATTGATCAGACCACAACCATAATTACACATATAGCTTCAGAGGTTGGAAATGAAGCCATGAGGCCAATCCAAGACTGTCTTTATAAGGGAAGAAAAGGAGAATGGGTTTTCAATGAAACTAGCAATATCTGCCATACCCTCAGAGTAGGCAATAGAAGAATTGAATCCTTTTGGCTGCCATGACTTGGCTCAAGAGATAGGTTCATGTCCAAATCCTGTGTACTAAAAAGTGTAACAGAGATTGTAACAGTAATGGAAAATACACTAAGCCAAGCAGATGTGATTTTTAAAATATTTATTTATTTGGCTGTCCAGGTCTTAGGTGCCACACCTAGGATCTCCAGTTGCAGCATGTAGGATCTTTTAATTGCAACATGTGAACTCTTAGTCATGGCATGAGGTATCTAGCTAGGGAACTAGATACCAAGGGTTGAATCCAGGTCCTCTGGATGAAGAGTAAAGAGTCTTAGCCTCTGAACCACCAGGGAAGTCCCTCAAGCAGACATGATTAAATTTTGGGCAACTCTCTTCCTTTAGACTTGATTGTAGATCAACGTTAGCATGGAGCTGTTGGAAGACTACCATCAGAGTAAAATCAAAGAAGAAAACTGAACCAAGTGATGGAGAGATTGGAGACTAACAGCATCTGAACCTGGAATAGAGCCATGCCTGAGGTTTGCCTCGCCCTGGTTATTTCAAAGCAAGTGAGTCAATAACATTTTGTTGGGTTTTTACTACGTAGGTTGGAAAGCTTATTGATGAAAAGAGAGAGCAGGGGATAAGGGAAGAATTAAAGAAAGATAACACTTGGATTCTATTTTATTGTCATGGATCAGCTCTACTTTAAAATTGCATCTAGTACATGTAAGCATGATGCACTTACATTCACAAAAATAAAATAATGAAAGGACAAATGAGTTCACATCCAGACACAATCTGGGTGAGTTTTAGAGCATCAAGAGAACTAAAGCCTCCTAAAATTTTTCAGAAAGGAAAAAAAAAAAAAAAAGTCCTTAAAGGAATGAAACTTAGACTTGCATCAGATTCTTGCCAGAATACTGAATATTAGAAGAGAATAGAGAAATGTCTATAGCATTGAAGGAAAAGAAATTTCAATCTTGAAATCTATAAACACAAAATATCACAACCAAGTGTGACAGAATTATTTTTATATGTTTAAAAGTCTAGAAATTTTAACTCAATTTTCAATTTATAACTATGTCCCATAGCTAGCAACAGAGATCAGAAATGGCAATTACTCAAATGGGATATGATGTCTCTCTTTCCATAAGATATATTGGTAGCCAGTAGCTGTATATTTTCAGTTCAGTTCATTTCAGTCACGCAGTGGTGTCTGACTCTTTGCAACCCCATGGACTGCAACATGCTAGGCCTCCCTGTCCATTACCAGCTCCTGGACTTTATTCAAACTCATGTCCATTGAGTCAGTAATGCCATCCAAGCAACTCATCCTCTGTTGTCCCCTTTGCCTCCCACCTTCAATCATTCCCAGCATCAGGGACTTTTCAAATGAGTCAGCTCTTTGCATCAAGTGGCCAAAGTACTGGAGTTTCAGCTTCAGCGTCAGTCCTTCCAATGAATATTCAGGACTGATTTCCTTTAGGATGGACTGGTTGGGTCTCCTTGCAGTCCAAAGGACTCTCAAGAGTCTTCTCCAACACCACAGTTCAAAAGCATCAATTCTTTGATACTCAGCTTTCTTTATAGTCCAACTCTCACATCCATACATGACTACTAGAAAAACCATAGCTTTGACTAGACAGATCTTTGTTGGCAAAGTAATGTCTCTGCTTTTTAATATGCTATCTAGGTTGGTCATAACTTTTCTTCCAAGGAGTAAGTGTCTTTTAATTTCATGGCTGCAGTCACCATCTGCAGTGATTTTGGAACCCCCAAAAAATAAAGTCTGTCAGTTTCCCCATCTATTTGCCATGAAGTGATAGGACTGGATGCCATAATTTTACCTTGCTAAATGTTGAGTTTTAAGCCAACTTTTTCACTCTCCTCTTTCAACTTCATCACAAGGCTCTTTTGTTCTTCTTCACTTTCTGCCATAAGGATGGTATCATCTGCATATTTGAGGTTATTGATATTTCTCCTGGCAATCTTGATTCCATCCTTTGCTTCATCCAGCTCAGCGTTTCTCATAATGTACTCTGCATATAAGTTAAATAAGCAGGGTGACAATATACAGCCTTGAGGTACTCCTTTCCCTATTGGAACCAGTCTGTTGTTCCATGTCCAGTTCTAACTGTTGCTTCCTGACCTGCATGCAGATTTCTCAAGAGGTAGGTCAGGTGGTCTGGTATGCCCACCTCTTTCAGAATTTTCCACAGTTTATTGTGATCCACACAGTCAAAGGCTTTGGCATAGGCAATAAAGCAGAAATAGATGTTTTTCTGCAACTCTCTTGCTTTTTCGATGATCCAAAGAATGTTGGCAATTTGATCTCTGGTTCCTCTGCCTTTTCTAAAACCAGCTTGAACATCTGGAAATTCATTACTCACCTACTGTTGAACTTGGAGAATTTTGAGCATTACTTTACTAGTGTGTGAGATGAGAGCAATTGTGCAGTAGTTTGATCATTCTTTGGGATTGCCTTTCTTTGAGATTGGAATGAAAACTGACCTTTTCCAGTCCTGTGGTCACTGCTGAGTATTCCAAATTTGCTGGCATATTGAGTGCAGCGTTTTCACAGCATACTCTTTTAAGATTTGAAATAGCTCAGTTGGAGTTCCATCACCTCCACTAGCTTTGTTCGTAGTGATGCTTCCTAAGGCCCACTTGACTTCACATTTCTGGAAGTCTGACTCTAGACGTGTGATCACACCATCATGATTATCTGTGTCAGGAAGATCTTTTTTGTATAGTTCTGTGTATCCTTGCCACCTCTTCTTAATATCTTCTGCTTCTGTTATCGAACCCATCTTTGCATGAAATGTTCCCTTGGTATCCCTAATTTTCTTGAAGAGGTCTCCAGTCTTTCCCATTCTATTGTATTCCTCTATTTCTTTGCATTGATCACTGAGGAAGGCTTTCTTATCTCTCCTGGGTATTCTTTGGAACTCTGCATTCAAATGGGTATCTCTTTTCTTTTCTCCTTTGCTTTTTGCTTCTCTCCTTTTCACAGCTATTTGTAAGGCCTCCTCAGACAGCCATTTTGCTTTTTGGCATTTCTTTTTCTTGGGGATGGCCTTCATCCCTGTCTCCTGTACAATGTCATGAACCTCTGCCCATAGTTCTTCAGGCACTCTGTGTATTAGATCTAATCCCTTGAATCTATTTCTCACTTTCACTGTATGATTGTAAGGGATTTGATTTAGTTCATACCTGAATGGTCTACTGGTTTTCCATACTTTCTTCAATTTAAGTCTGAATTTGGCAATAAACAGTTCACGATCTGAGCCACAGTCAGCTCCTTGTCTTGTTTTTGCTGACTCTATAGAACTTCTCCATCTTTGGCTGCAAAGAATATAATCAATCTGATTTTGGAATTTAACATCTGGTGATGTCCATGTGTAGAGTCTTCTCTTGTGTTGTTGGAAGAGGGTGTTTGCTATGACCAGTGCGTTCTCTTGGCAGAACTCTATTAGCCTTTGCCCTGCTTCATTCTGTACTCCAAGGCCAAATTTGCCTGATACTCCAGGTGTTTCTTGACTTCGTACTTTTGCATTCCAGTCCCCTATAATGAAAAGGACATCTTTTTGGGTATTAGTTCTAGAAGTTCTTGTCAGTCTTCATAGAACCATTCTACTTCAGCTCCTTCAGCATTACCGGTCAGGGCATAGACTTGGATTACCGTGATATTGAATGGTTTGCCTTGAAAAGGAATGGAGATCATTCTGTCATTTTTGAGATTGCATCCAAGTACTGCATTTCGGACTCCTGTTGACTATGATGGCTACTCCATTGCTTCTAAGGGATTCCTGCCCACAGTAGTAGATATACTGGTCATCTGAGTTAAAGTCACCCATTCCAGTCTATTTTAGTTTGCTGATTCCTAAAATGTCAACATTCACTCTTGCCATCTCCTGTTTGACCACTTCCAATTTGCCTGGATTCCTGCACCTAACATTCCAGGTTCCTATGCAATATTGCCCTTTACAGCATCGGACTTTGCTTCTATCACCAGTCACATCCACAACTGGGTATAGTTTTTGCTTTGGCTCTGTCTTTTCATTCTTTCTGGAATTATTTCTCCACTGATCTCCAGTAGCATATTGGGCACCTACTGACCTGGGGAGTTCATCTTTCAGTGTCCTGTCTTTTTGCCTTTTCATACTCTTCATGGGGTTCTCAAGGCAAGAATACTGATGTGGTTTGCCATTCCCTTCTCCAGTGAACCACATTTTGTCAAAACTCTCCACCATGACCCGTCCATCTTGGGTGGCCTTACATGGCATGGCTCATAGTTTCATTGAGTTAGACAAGGCTGTGGTCCATATGATCAGATTGGTTAGTTTTCTGTGATTGTGGTTTTCAGTCTGTCTTCCCTCTGATGGAGAAGGATAAGAGGCTTATAGAAACTTTCTGATGTGAGAGACTGATTGAGGGGGAAACTGTTCTGATGGGCAGGGCCATGATCAGTACATCTTTAATCTAATTTTCTATTGACGGGTGGAGCTGTGGCCCCTCCCTATTATTTACCTGGGGCCAAACTATGGTGGAGGTGGCGAAGATAATAGCAACCTCTTTCAAAAGGTCCCAACCCTGCAGCAGGCCGCCACTGACCCATGCCTCTGCTGGAGACTCCTGTACACTCCTGAGCAAGTCTGGGTCAGTCTCTTCTGGGGTCACTGCTCCTTTCTCCTGGGTCCTGGTCATCTGAGTTAAAGTCACCCATTCCAGTCCATTTTAGTTTGCTGATTCCTAAAATGTCAACATTCACTCTTGCCACCACAAGGTTCTGTTTGTGCCCTCCAAGTGTCTATTTCCCAGTCCTGTGTAAGTTCTGGCACCTCTGTGTTGGGGTTAATGGCGACCTCCTCCAGGAGGGCTTATGCCATATCCAGGTCTGCTGCACCCAGAGCCCCTGCCCTTGCAGCAGTCCACTGCTGACCTGGACCTCCACAGGAGACCCTCAGACACAGTTCTGTCTCAGTCTCTGTGGTGGGTCCTGGTGTGCACAAGGTTTATTTGAGCCCTCTGAGCATCTCTGGTGGGAATGGGGTTTTATTCTAAACGTGAATTCGCCCCTCCTATCATCTTGCTGGGTCTTCTCCTTTGCCCTTGGACATGGGGTATCTCCTTATGGCCACTCCAGTGCCGTGCAGCTGCAGCTGTATATTTTAATTATAATTTATTGTAACAGGGCTGGTTTAGCAGTTCTAGGTTGTAAACAAGTACCAGGCTCTCTTCTGTCTTTTATTATTCAAAGTGTTTGGCTTCCATTCTCAAGATTGTTTGGCTTCCATTCTCAAGATTCTCTTCATGTTTCAAATGACTACTGAATTTCCTCTTGTTGCTTCTGTATTCCTGTTAGAAGTAGGTACATCTGTGTTTATAGAGCATGTGCCTGTGTGCTAAGTCACTTCAGTTGTGTCCAACTCTTTGTGACCCTATGGACCATAGTCTTCCAGGCTCCTCTGTCCATAGGATTCGCCAGTCTTCCTCACAGCTCAGTTGGTAAAGAATCTACCTGCAATGCAGGAGATCCCAGTTCAATTCCTGGGTCAGGAAGATTTGCTGGAGAAAGGATAGGCTACCCATGCCAGTATTCTTGGGCTTCCCCTGTGGCTCAGCTCGGTACCTGGTTTCAATCCCTTGGTTGGGAAGATCCCCTAGAGAAGGGAAAGGCCACCCATTCCAGTATTCTTCCATAGAGAATTCCATGGATTGTATAGAATTCCATGAGGTTGCAAAGAGTTGGGCACGACTGAGCGACTTTCACTTTTACCTCCAGAGGATCTTCCCAACCCAAGGATTGAAGCTGCGTCTCATTATGTCTTCTGAATTGGCAGGCCGATTCTTTACCACTAGCGCCACCTGGAAAGCCCATAGAATGCTTACCAGCTATTTTTACCCATCTAAGAAGTTTTCCCTGAATTACATTCAGTAATGCCACCCTAAGTTATCAGACCTATCTGGCTTCAAGGTGGGATATTTTATTTGGGTACTTTTCAGTCTGAAAAAAAGTTGAACTCTGTTCCCAAGTAAGAAAAGAATAGATATTAAGGAAGCAACTAGGTAACCCTATCCCATAACTAATGAGCAGCATGCTAAGTCACTTCAGTCGTGTCCAAATCTTTATGAACCTATGAACCCTAGTCCACCAGGCTCCTCTGTCCATGGGATTCTCCAGGCAAGAAAACTGAAGTGGGTTGCCATGCCCTCCTCCAGGAGATCTTCCCAACCCAGGAATCAAACCTGCATCTCTTATGTCTTCTGCATTGACAGGCAGGTTCTCTACCACTAGCACCAACTGGGAAGTCCAACTAATGATTAGCCACACCTCCCAAATCTCATTTTGTAAAGTTGAGTTTGTACTCTAGCCATGTGAGAGAGCAGATTAAGAAATACAAATGGAACATAAGAACAATGAAACAGCAATGAAGGGAAATTTCAGAATGATAATGGTCTATCAGGTAAACAGTGCTTTAAGAGATGGATGGACTATGGGAAGGGGATCTCTGAAGATAAAAGATCACTTGAAAGGAATTGTATGGTTAAGAAAATTGAACAAATTTGAGGCATGATAAGATGTGATATTCAAACTGAAAGGAAAGGTAATATTTAGTCCCAACAGTTTCAAGCAACTGTTGGAATATAAAAGAATTTATCTTTGTCTTGATGCTGTTAATTTCTAAGTGGCTCAGGTGTTATGGTATTTTCACATAGAAAATGAATATAATCCTAGCACTTAGTTATAATAATTTAATAATGTTTAAATGGTTTTCAACTTTAGTCACTCCAAAGACTCATTGTGTAAGTATTTAAACATTATATAAACATTTAAATATGAATTGTGTAAGAATTAGTTGTGGATGCAGAATGAATGTATGTATTAACAACAAAAAAAAAAAACAGTATAAATGAAAATTATAGCACACAGACAATGGAAAATGGAAGGGCAGAGGAACTGTGGAAAGAAATATAGGGTTACAAATATTTAAAATACTAAATATAAATCTAATAGCAAAGAGAAGAATCATAGCAAGCACTAAGAGAAGTGAAGAAAGCAAAGCTTTTAAAGCAAAGCTTTTTGTTGTTATTTTAGTGAATCAATCAATACTTATTTGGAGTGTTTAAATCAAGAGACAGAGATATAAGTACAATGCTTAGAGTTTTGAAGGTAAATAAAGTTGCTCCTGGAGGGTGGGACTAAGGGTGTGAACAGTACAGGATGAGGAAGTATAGAAATTATGACAAGTCAAGCTGATTATTTGGTTTATTCACACATGCATGCATTATTTAAGTAACTATAAATATTAGAAAAACAAAAGTTACAAAACAGCAATACAGGAAGCCTTCAAATTTTGCTTAGGAGTCTTAGAAAGCACAAATCCCACCAGGGAAGCAAGGGCTAATTTCCAGTGCAATGTGGGCTTGTTTCTGATGCAGTGGGCCCCACCAGGGGACTGGACTCAGACAGCAGGAACCCACTCCAGCCAAACACAAACCTGGCTCCAGAAAATTAACCTCTGGTGAGGCAGCTATACTGAATAGAGAAGGGAGGGGGCATAGCAATGTTCCTCTTCCAGCACTAAGCTCAACTTGACCTCTGTCCTCTTAGGTTGTTGCATGACTTAATTATACATGTAAATTTAGGTCCACCAACTCTTAGCATACTCTCTATGAGAGAGATTATGCTAAAAGTCATATAACCATGACTGATTTTTTTTTTAATGGAAAAAGTATAATTTCTGTGACCTGTAAAAGAGAAAACTAAATGTACGCAAACAGCCTTAATGACTATTACATTAGGAAGTGGGAAAGCAATTTTGATGAAAATTACCAGTAGAATGATTATTCAGAAAATCAAATGACTAATTAGAAAGACAAATAGTAATCACCTTCAAAGTGCAGCAGAAATATTCAAATGCATAAAGACAATAAAAATTACTATATATTTAAGACTAGAGACACGAGATCAAATGAAAGATGTAATATTTCTTATTGAACAAGAGAGGAAAAACACTGAAGAAGCTTTCCGGGTCTGAGAAAGGCCTAGGTATACAGATCAAAATGCTTACTTAACATTTGGAAAAACTAATTAAAATATAAAAATATTTAGATAAAAACTAGTTCAGTTTTTTTAATTAATTATTTTAATTGGAGGCTAATCACTTTACAATATTGTAGTGGTTTTTTCCATATATAGACATGAATCGGTCGTGGACGTACATGTGTCCCCCATCCTGCACCCCCCTCCTTTTTCCCTCCCCATCCTATCCCTCAGGGTCATCCCAGTGCACCAGCCCTGAGCACCCTGTCTCATGCATTGAACCTGAACTGGCGATCTATTTAACACATGGTAATATACATGTTTCAATGCTATTCTCTCAAATCATCCCACCCTCACCTTCTCCCACAGAGTCCAAAATCTGTTCTTTACATCTGTGTCTCTTTTGCTGTCTCACATATAGGGTCATCCCATCTTTCTAAATTCCATACATATGCGTTAGTATACTGTATTGGTGTTCTGACTTACTTCATTCTCTATAATAGGCTCCAGTTTCATCCACCGCATTAGAACTGATTCAAATGCATTCTTTTTTAATAGCTGAGTAATAGTCCATTGTGTATATGTACCACAGCTTTCTTATCCATTCGTCTGCTGATGGGCATCTAGGTTGCTTCCATGTCCTGGCTATTGTAAACAGTGCTGCGATGAACACTGGGGTACACAAGTCTCTTTCAATTCTGGTTTCCTCGGTGTGTATGCCCAGCAGTGGGATTGTTGGGTCATATGGCAGTTCTATTTCCAGTTTTGTAAGGAATCGCCACACTGTTCTCCATAGTGGCTGTATTAGTTTGCATTCCCACCAACAGTGTAAGAGGGTTTCTTTTTCTCCACACCCTCTCCAGCATTTATTGTTTGCAGACTTTTTGATAGCAGCCATTCTGACTGGTGTGAGATGGTACCTCACTGTGATTTTGATTTGCATCTTTCTGATAATGAATGATGTTGACCATCTTTTCATGTGTTTGTTAGCCATCTGTATGTCTTTTAAACCTCAAGAATAATAAAAGAAATCCGGGTATCCAGAAAAAGAATTTTCTAAAAATTTTCTTGTAATTAAAATATAACCTACTTAAAAAAAAAAAAGTTGTAGTTGAGTAACTCAGTGAAATTATCCCATGAGAGTACAATTGTGTGACCACTACCCAGGCCAAGAAATGTAACATTTCCTGTAAACTAAAGACATTCCCATGCAATACTCCTCCCCAAAGGTAAGCACTATTCTAAATTTTATACCTATAAGAGCTTTGCCTGAGTTTATACTTGGAGGTTCTCTTACCTAACTGTTTTTCTATCATTAAGTTGTTGATATTTCAACATGTTGCTTTGTTGTATTTGTAGTAGATTCAGATTCATTGCTGTATATAATTCTATTGTGTGATTTCAATTTCTTGGTTCATTCTAGTGTTGAAATGTTGATAGAATAATTTCAAACTGTCTACTATTGACAATAATGATTCTAGAAACATTCTCATATATGATTCTTGCTGCACACACACATGTATTTCTTCTGGGTGTGAAATTGTGAAATTTGGTACTCCACTATCACCTTTATTAGAGGTCACCTTTGATTGCCACGTTCAACATTGCAGTCCTCCTCCCTTTTTTTAGAATTCACATTCTCTGTGCTTTTTTTTTCTCCTTAGCACTCAACCTTTGTCTAACAAATTATGTTCTATTCATTTATTTTGTTTATGATCTAGAGTTTGTTCATTGAAACATAAGTTCTACTAGGGCTGAGATTTGTGCATTTTGTTAATGATTGTTTTCCCAATATACAGAAAAGGTGCTCCAAATTTTTTGCTGAATAAATTATTTCTATATAATTATTAGTGAGGCTTAGTATCATTTTACATATTTAGGTCATATTTGTACTGCTTTTCTGTATATTGCCTGTTTATAGCTTTTGCTGCTTCTACTTCAGTATTTTACAGATGCATTTTGAAAATTTGAAAACTTTAATTTGCATCTGTTATATGTGTTGCAAAATTTTTTCTAGTTTGCTATTGGTCTTTTGACTTTATTTATGGTAATTTTTTAAACATATATTTTATTTCTATGTAATATGTGTTACCTATTTTTTAATGCCTCTAGATTTTATGTCCAAGTTAAAAAGGCCTTTCTCATTTCGATTTTATAAATAAGTCCACAGTGCTTTCTTTCTAGAACTTTTATGCTTACTTTAAATCTTTCCTCCATCAAAATGTATTTTATTACAAGGAATGAGATAAGGACTAGCTTTAATTTTATCCAACATGATTTATAGAATTATCCTTGTGTTCCCCAATAATCTGAGATGGAATCATCATCATAAAGTAAAGCTTGAATAAAATTTTCTTTTTAATCTGTTTTATTGTTTGTCTAATTTATCTCTAGTGCCCATATAGATATTTATTAATTTCAACATTAAAGTTTCAAAAATTATATATATATATATGATGTATTTTAAAATTCCATAACCATCTATCCCTTTTAAGGGATACCTTGAAGATTCTGTGAGTTGGATGTCAGCCAAAGTGAATATTGCATAAAAGCTTGTTACTCAAAGTTTTTGGTTCCTCAGTTCATATAAAAGTTATGTTTACACTGTACTGCAATCTATTAAATGTGCAGTAGTATTTTCTCTGAAAAAGAAATGTACATACTTTAATTAAAATATATTTTATTGCTAAAATTTGCTAACCATCATCTGAGTTTCCATCAAGTCATGGTAGTAACATCAAAGATCGCTGATCATAGATCACTGTAACACATATATTAATAATGAAAAGTTTGATATTAAAATAGTTACCAAAATGTGACACAGACACAAAGTGAACAAATACTCTTGGAAAAATGGTGCTGATGGCTTGACACAGTGTTGCCACAAACTTTCAATTTGGAAAAATTGTGCTACTTGTAAAGCACATGAGACATGAACAAATGTATCACTTAGATATGAATTTTACAAGTATTGTATCAGACCTACATTAAAAATCTTTTTAAAAAATATATAAAGAAGCATAAAAGAGAATTTGAATAACTGAAAAAAAATCTTAAGCTTTTTGATAGGAAGATATAATCCCCTGGATATGTCACTTCTCACTAAACTAATCTATATATTCAACAGAATCTTAAACAACATACCATGAGGATTGTATTCTTTGCATGCTTCCTTTTTGGAGTTTTTATCTTGGGATTTGAATTTATATGCTGTATACAAATAAACAAAGTTACAGTAAGTCCATATTGTGAAATGGTATGTAAAGATAGCTAGGAAATTTTCTAAGAAAAAAACAAAATTAGAAAAATCTCATAAAGGCATATCTCATTTTATTGTAACGTGTTTCACTGTGCTTTACAAAGTGGGTAGCTGTTCCCTCCTGCTAACCCAGGGATCAAACCCAGGTCTCCCACATTTCAAGCAGATTCTTAATCACCTGAGCCACAAGGGAAGCCCGAGAATACTGGAGTGGGTAGCTACCCTTGTCCCTTCTCCAGTGGATCTTCTCCATCCAGGAATCTAACTGGAGTCTCCTGCATTGTAGGTGGATTCTTTACCAGCTGAACTACCAGGGAAGCCCCGAGGTTTGTTAAAGTTCACTATATGTCAAATGCTTTATTAAGTTCTTTACATTAAGTCTGTATCAGTTACTATTATTTTGTCCCTTTAATATTTAATGCATCTTAGAATTCAATTAATCCATGATAGTAATATACCTATTTCCATTAACCTCAGATATTCTTTACTCCTCTTTTTCTTCTCTATTTTACCTCAAAGGAAGTGTGAAGTGAATTAGTTGTTTTAGGTACCTGCATCTGGTAAGAAAGGAAACTGAGGCATCAGCAATTTTGGAAGCTTCCAGGGTCATATACTGAGTTACTGCAACTCTTGGGAGTAGAATTTACCATTTCTGAGATTACAAGCTGCTGTCTTGACAGAGCAAACTTTTGTGTCTTTATAAGGGAAAGAAGAATAAATTTGATATCTCAAAGAATCAGCCTCCATTAAGTTTCTATATCCTGTGCAAAGACATTTATAGTTAGAAGAAAATGTCTAAATGTAATTTCTCCATAAGTTTTAATATTTATTTTAATCCAAGAAGCTTATATGTCCTTTTGTTGTTCTTACAAAATCAGATTTCATATTCTTTATCAAACATGTGTTTGAGTTCAGATTCCATCACGTAAGTATGGTTTTCATGTAAGTGCCCCACAGAATGGAGTGATGGGTTTCATATGTAACTGAGAGAAGATATTTAAAATAATCTCTTGGAATTTCTTGCTCTGTCAGAAGTTCTTTCTTTGAGATGGGATTTAGATGAGCAAAGTTTGGGACAAAAATCAAAGAAAAAAGAAAATGGCAAATATTTGAGGAAATGAAATGAACTTGACTAATATAAAAGATTTCACTGAAAGAGTAATACCAACCACATATCTTTAACAAGCCAAACCTAGAAACTGTCTTACAGAGAAAAATGTGATTTTGATGAAATTCCAAGAAGTGCTATAAAATCTTTAAGCATGATAAACATATTTTCCATTTGTCCTATAATTAATAAAATACAGAGTTTCCAACAACAGGTTTCACTTTCCCCTCCTTTTCTTATTTGGGGTATGTTGGGCAAATACAAGTTATTTTCTCCTGGAGATGAAACTTCCAGGCACTTCTTGGTACTATCTATGTATTACAAAATATTTGTTTTTTAGAATTAGTATTCTAGATACCCTATCTAATGTCCAGAGTGGAATAAGAGGTGAAATGAGGAGAAATTTGCCTGAACCAGGTAGACCCATGTCAAGAACCTGGTTTTATGTTCATAGTATTCATAAGAATTTTTTTTTTTGTTTAAATTAAGTGCAGTAATTTATAAAGCCTATTTTTAATTCCCATTGTTGTTGCTTATTCACTAAGTTGTGTCCAACTCTTTTGCAATCCCATGGACTATAGTCCACCAGGCTGGTCTGTCCTTGGGATTTCCCAGGCAAGAATGCCGATGGGTAGTCATTTCCTTCTCCAGTGGATCAAACTCAGGTCTCCTGAATCTCCTGCATTGACAGTGGGATTCTTTACCACTGAGCCACCAGGGAAGCCCTTTTAATCCCCATGGTAAGGCTATATTAGAAATTGTTCACAATATTTCAACAAAATAAGTAAGTACAACTGTACAGTATAATGACTTACGTAGAGCTTCTTGAGATACCTGTAATGAAGACAAGTTGTTATTTCTGATCCATTGTAAACCAATATTTCACAAAATATAATAAACACAAATTACTATGAAAATGGTCATGTGCTTGGATGTTCAGCTCAGTCACTTAGTTGTGTCTCTTTGTGGCCCCATGGACTGCAGCACACAGTCCCTGTCCATCATCAACTTCCAGAGTTTGCTCAGACTCATGTCCATCGAGTTGGTGATGCCATCCAACCATCTCATCTTCTTTCATCCCCTTCTCCTCCTGCCTTAAATCTTTCCCACCATCAGGGTCTTTTCCAATGAGTTGGTTCTTTGCATCAGGTGGCCAAAGTATTGGAGTTTCAGCTTCACCATCAGTCCTTCCAATGAATATTCAGGATTGATTTCCTTTAGGATTGACTGGTTTGATCTCCTTGTAGTCCAAGGGACTCTCAAGAGTCTTCTCCAACACCACAGTTCAAAAGCATCAATTCCTCAGTGCTCAGTTTTCTTTATAGTCACTCTCACATCCATGTATGACTACTGAAAAAAACATAGATTTGACTAGATAGACTTTTGTCAGCAAAGTATTGTCTCTGCTTTTTAATATGCTGTCTAGGTTGGTCATAGCTTTTCCTCCAAGGAGCAATTGTCTTTTAATTTCATGGCTGCAATCACCATCTGCTTGGTTGTTGCAGGCATGCTAAGTCACTTCAGTCACGTCCGACTCTTTGTGACCCTATATACTGTAGCCTGCCAGGCTCCTCTGTCCATGGGATTCTCCAGACAGCAACTGGAATGGGTTGCCATGACCTTCTCCAGGGAATCTTCCCTAACCAAGGATTGAATCTGAGTCTCTTATATTTCACTGTATTGGCAAGAGGGTTCTTTACCACTAATGCCACCTGGGAAGCCCACTTGGATATTGTGACAATATCAAGTAGCTATAAAAGTTTTCAAATTCTTAAGGGTGATTTCTGCACTTATCTTATTGTGGACATGCACCCATTGATAGACTAGTCTTTGAGTGTATAGTCTTTGATATTCAGTTGCTTGGGTTCAAATTCCATTTCTGTTATGTTTCATTTGTCTCAAGATCCTCTTCAAATTACTTAAATATAAAATGAAAATAGTTATGTTAATAGTGAAAGTGAAAGTCACTCAGCCATGTCCCACTCTTTACAACCTCATGGACTATATAGTCCATGGAATTCTCCAGGCCAGAATACTGGAGTGGGTAGCCTTTCCCTTCTCCAGGGGATCTTCCCAACACAGGGATCGAACCCAGGTCTCCCGCACTGTAGGCAGATTTTTTACCAGCTGAGCCACAACGGAAGCCCAAGAATACTGGAGTGGGTAGCCTATCCCTTCTCCAGTGGATCTTTCTGACCCAGGAAACCAACAGGGGACTCCTGCATTGCAGGCAGATTCTTTATCTACTGAGCTACCTCGTTCAAAGTTTGCATGAGAATTTAATGAGATACTATTAACTTAATAGTATTTAATAGATACTATTAACTTGACATTATTTATTTAATAGTGATACTATTACTAAGTTAGGTTGCTGCAAAAGTAGTTGCAATTTTGGACCCTGAATTTTAAATCATTATAACTAGGCTCAAACATATCTTTACTAATCAAAATAAGAACCATTAAAATCAACATATTTTTGCCAATGAGAAAGAAGTTTGTTTATTCCTATAGTGTAAAAATCTGTGCCTTGGGGTTCAATGAACTCTTAGAAAGCATTTTCTGCATCCTGCTGATTGTGGAAGTATTTTCTCTGCAAAAAGTTGTTCAGACACTTGAAGAAGTGGTAATTACTTGGCAAGAGGTCAGGTGAATATGTTGGATGAGGCAAAACTTTGTAGCCCAGTTTCTTCAACCTTTCAAGTGTTGGTTTTATGACGTGTGGTCAGGCATTACTGTGGAGAAGAATTGGGCCCTCTGTGTTGACCAATGCTGTCTTCAGGCATTGCAATTTTTGGTGTATCTCATCGATTTGCTGAGCATGCTTCTCAGATGTAATGGTTTCATCAGTATTCAGAAAGATATAGTGGATCGGACTGGCATCAGACCACCATACAGTGACAATGACTTTTTTTGTGTGTGTGCAAGTTTGTCTTTGGGAAATGTTTTGGAACTTCTTCTCAATCCAACCATTGAGTTGGTTGTTGCTGGTTGTCGCATAAAATCTATTTATTGTGGCATGTCACAATCTAATCAAGAAATGGTTCATTGTTGTGGTGTAGAATTAGAGAAGACAACACTTCAAAACGACACTTTTTCTTTTTTTTGATTTGTGGTCAGCTCGTGAGGTACCCATTTATTGAGCTTTTCCATCTTTCCAATTTGCTTCAAATGCTGAACAACCTTCGAATGGTTGACACTGAGTTCTTCGGCAACGTTTTCTGTAGTTGTAAGAGGATCAGCTTCAATGATGCTCTCAGTTGGTCAATGTCACCTTCCGATGGCCGGCCACTACGCGCCTCATCTTCAAGACTCTGGCTCTCCTTTGCAAAACTCCTTGAACCACCACTGCACTGTATGTTTTTTAGCTGTTCCTGGGCCAAATGTGCTGTTGATACTGTGAGTTGTCCTCACTGCTTTAAGCCCCATTTTGACCTCGAAAAAGAAAATCACTTGAATTTGTTTTTTGGCTAACATCATTTCCATAGTCTAAAATAAATATAAAATAAAAAGGAAATAATGTCATTAGCAAAACAAAAACAAGAAACATAAAACAAGAAATGCACATTTAAATGATGTGCAACATAACCATATTTATTTAAGAATATATTCCAATGAAGGGAAGTGAAAAATCATTCAGTCATGTCCAACTCTTTACGACTTCATGGACTGCAGCCCACCAGGCTCCTCTGTCCATGGAATTTTCCAGGCAAAAACACTGGAGTGGGTTGCCATTTCCTTCTCCAATATCAAATGACAAATTTCAACAATGCAAGAACTACAACCTAAATAAATATGACACATTGGGAAGAATATCTAACAGACACTACTGTGTCAGTAAAGGCATGTCACCATAATTACAGCACATAGTTTTACAACTTACAATGTGCTATCCTACATATCATTTTATTTATCCTTCCCAAAATCACTGTGGGGATTATGATTATCCTTTACTGCACAATCGAGAAAACCAAGGGTCAAGTGTTTAAGTGGTCGCTCAAGTGTTTAAAAGTTTGCACAGCTGGTAAGTGATAAAACCAGGAGTTAAATTTGATTCTAGTTCTCTCTTAGCCCATCTTCCCCTTGAAGGCATGTGAAAAACTACACGAAGTGGTTTTCTTCATACAAAACAAGACTGTTGGCTTCCTGAGCCTATTGGACTCATTTCACAGCTTGACAAAAATCAGGACCATCCTAGTAATACTGAGATCTCTTGATCACCTCTCATTTAGTAGACTTCCTCTATTGAAGAAGTTATTATTGACCCTGCACTTATATTTCCTTTTCACAGCTGCTGAAGAGAGATGTATACAATTTATGCTTTCAACATAGAGTGCTGTATATCTGGTTAGAATGATGGTCACTGTATTTTAGATGTTGGAAATGTCAATTGAAAAGTAATTTCCAACTCTAAGATGAGGGAAATCATCATCTCTTTTCATGTGTTGGTGGACGGACTGGCTTACCTTTTCAACTTGAACATGTCCAGTGATATGAAGGTTTCCTTGTTTGAGGTTTAGGATATTTTACTTCTTACAACTCCAAAGAAATGTTTACTTCTTCCTGTGATTAAATGGTGTAGATGAATTTTCAGAGAGTAAGACACATGAGAAATTGATATGGGGCATGGAATATTAGTAATTATGGTCTCTGTTTAATTCAGGGACAAAGGAAGGCACCAAACTCAAGATGTGTTAAAAGAATAAAATTTCCCTGTGTCAGAAGATTAAAAAGGGAGTTACAAAATGAAAATACCGCAGTTGCATTTTCTTCAATAATGCCTTCAGGGAAGCTTACAATTCAGAAAAGAAAACTCTTCAATTATACTGCAGCGCAAAATGAGCTTAGTGTAAACAAACCTTTGTCCACTACACTAAATAGGTAATGAACATCTTATTAGCTATTTTAAAAAGCAAGCAATAAAATGAGTTTAAAAACTGTGTGATATAAAGTAGTGTGGATGAATGTAAACCCACAGCATTCAAACTTATGTCTCAGAGCTTCACTGTGTATATCCGACCTTTACAAGAATGAGTCCTTTCAGAAGAAACACCCTTCTGTCAAAAGTGTCAAGTAAACGAAATAACTCAACCACACTTGTTTGGGAGCAGCCCTGTGCTCTCAAAATTCTAGGCTGAGGTCAGGAGTGCTATGGCAACCATGATGAAATGTGAGATTCCATTGTGCCCTAGACTCTTGTTTACTGCACATAAAGGACTTTGCACTGGATAAATATACAGAGTTTCAGGCATTGCACTGTTAGTGGCCAAAACTCAAATAACCTTTAGTTGGTAAGTAAAGCTGACCCAGACCTAACAGGCAGAGACTGAGAGCTAACTGCCATGAATATGGTGGAAACTATTTTATTAAAGCTAAAGGGAGATTGCTATGGTGGATACAATATTGCCTGCAATCTACTTAAATATTCTCTTTGCTATGCATTCTCAATAGGTGATCCAAAATTTTGAAGCCAGAATAAAAGCATGGGTTTATATGAGAAGTAAGAATTCTAGTTAAGGAGAAGAAATCTATGATTAATTTGAATTCCCTTAGAAGTAGACCCTGAGGCTAGGGTTTGAGAAGTAGTAAGTTATTTGGAGAGACAGGAAAGGAAAGGCAGAAAATAAAATAGTATTTTACCACTGGGGTAAAATGGAAGCTAATCCTAGACAGAAATGCCAGGAACCTATAGGACAGATGCCTCAGCCCTGAAGCCTTGAAGCTGGAGGAGTTGTATATGAATCTATTATCTATTGGTTGGAGAGGGGAGGAGTTTATGTATTAACACAACTGATTCAATGTGTTGGAACCTTCATGCAATTAGATGTTTCTCTAGAACCTTAAAATGGTGAGGTCTCAGGGGATATAGTTGGTGCATCAGCTACAATTTATGAAGCCAGTTTTTTTTTTGGTGGGGTGTGGGGGATTTTATAGCAATTAAAGGATATAAGAGATATAAGATATATAAGAGATATAATATAAGGATATAGTGCTATATCCTTAGGAATTTACACACACAGGCATACACACACATTTGACTTAGGGATTATCTTCATTTACTTTTTTTTTTTTTTTTACTGAAGTACAGTTGATTTACAATGTTGTGTTAATTATTGCTGTAGAGTAGAGTGATATGTGTGTGTGTATACACACACACACACACACACACACATTATTTTTTATGTTCTTTTCCATTATGGTTTATCATAGGATATTAAATAGAGTTCTCTGTGCTATACAATAAGACCTTGTTTTTCTACCATTCCATATTAAACATACAAGAGGGACAGCAGACTGAGGCTCAGGATAATAAAGTGGAAAAAACAAATTCTTTGAAGCTAGCTAGACCAAGGTTCAGATCCTAGCCTTACCAGCCAAGTGAATTTGAGCAAGTAATGTAACGTGTTTCATCTCCATTTTCATTATTGTTCAAATGGGTAAGTAATATGCATTTAGAAGAATTGTTATTAAGTAGAGTTTAAGCTCCTGTCAGGATTTGAAAGCTTGGACTATGGCAGTATGTCAATGGAGACTATTTATGATGGCCAACATCTTTCCCAGGCCAACCATCACCACCACAATCAGTAACATCACCATCATATCACCATTGTCATTATCTTCATTGTCATTTCTCCTTGAACAAAGTACTTGGCGCTTTCTCTGCAAAAAAGTATTATGCATGCTATACATATTATCTGCTGGCCCACATGGATGTCCAGCGAGCCCACAGTAGAGTCATACGGGTCCATGTGCCAGCTGTCGAAAAGCTGCCGAAGGGTGATCTTCTGGCCCTGCTTCTCAGCCACTGTCCTGTCGGGCTCCGTCTGGTACGTGTGCTTGATGAAGCATAGCAGGGGTTTCTGGTTTTTGCAGGCAGCTGCATGGATGTGCGTGTCCACCTTTCTCACATTATAGAAGTCTCAGTGGGGGTTATTCTTCAGCTCGTTGAACCCAGATATATCATTTCACATCTCATGAAGGCTGAACTTGGATTCCAGAAAGTTCAGTCACCGGTGACAATTCGTTTTCGTGGGGCCATCTGTGATGAGAGCCAGGATGTGGCTCATGTCCACTGTGTAGGTCTCCAGGTCGGGCTAGGGTAGGCTGTGGGCTCCTGGCACTCCAACATCTTTTTGTTGTCATACACAGAGGGGATGCCCAGGTGCACACAGCCCAGGTAGCCCAGGTTGAGGGCAGCATCCTCCAGGCAGAAAGGGTCTTCCTCGGGCAGAGAGGGAGGATGGCCCAGATAATCATGATGCTGTGATCACTCACCTAGAGCCAGACATCCTGGAATGTGAAGTCAAGTGGGCCTTAGGAAGCATCACTATGAACAAAACTAGTGGAGGTGATGGAATTCCAGTTGAGCTATTTCAAATCCTGAAAGATGATGCTGTGAAAGTGCTGCATTCAATATATCAGCAAATTTGGAAAACTCATCAGGAGCCACAGGGCTGGAAAAGGTCAGTTTTCATCCAATCCCTAAAAAAGGCACTGCCAAAGATTGCTCAAACTACCACACAATTGCACTCATCTCACATGCTAGCAAAATGATGCTCAAAATTCTCCAAGCCAGGCTTCAACAGTAGGTGAATCATGAACTTCCAGATGTTCAAGCTGGTTTTAGAAAAGGCAGAGGAACCAGAGATCAAATTGCCAACATCCACTGGATCATTGAAAAAGCAAGAGAGTTGCAGAAAAAACATCGATTTCTGCTTTATTGCCTATGCCAAAGCCTTTGACTGTGTGGATCACAATAAACTGTGGAAAATTCTGAAAGAGATGGTAATACCAGACCACCTGACCTGCCTCTTGAGAAATCTGTATGCAGGTCAGGAAGCAACAGTTATAACTGGACGTGGAACAACAGACTCGTTCCAAAGAGGAAAAGGAGTATGTCAGGGCTGTATATTGTCACTGTGCTTATTTAACTTATATGCAGAGTACATCATGAGAAATACTGGACTGGATGAAACACAAGCTGGAATCAAGATTGCCAGGAGAAATATCAGTAACCTCAGATATGCAGATGACACCACCCTTGTGGCATAAAGTGAAGAGGAACTAAAGAGCCTCTTGATGAAAGTGAAAGAGGAGAATGAAAAAGTTGGCTTAAAGCTCAACATTTAGAAAACTAAGATCATGGCATCCGGTCCCATTAATTCATGGCAAATGGATGGAGAAACAGTGAAAACAGTGGCTGACTTTATTTTTTGGAGCTCCAAAATCACTGCAGATGGTGATTGCAGTCATGAAATTAAAAGACGCTTACTCCTTGGAAGAAAAGTCATGACCAGCCTAGATAGCATATTAAAAGGCAGAGACATTGTTTTGCCAACAAAGACCCGTCTAGTCAAGACTATGGTTTTTCCAGTGGTCATATATGGATGTGAGAGTTGGACTATAAAAAAAGCCGAGCACTGAAGAATTGATGCTTTTAAACTGTGGTATTGGAGAAGACTCTTGAGAGTCCCTTGGACTGTGAGAAGATCCAACCAGTCCATCCTAAAGGAAATCAGTCCTGGGTGTTCATTGGAAGGACTGATGGTGAAGCTGAAACTCCAATCCTTTGGCCACCTTATGTGAAGAGCTGACTCATTTGAAAAGACCCTGATGCTGGGACAGATTGAGGGTGGGAGGAGAAGTGGATGACAGAGGATGGTTGGATGGCATCACCGACTCAATGGAGATGAGTTTGAGTAAACCCCGGGAGTTGGTGATCAACAGGGAGGCCTGGCGTGCTGCTGTCCATGGGGTTGCAGAGTTGGACATGACTGAGCGACTGAACTGATATATTGCAATATATTATGTCTGTATACATATATAAGGGTTTTCCAAGTGGTAAAGAACCTTCTGCCAATGCAGGAGATGTAAGAGACATGCGTTCAATCCCTGGGTCAGGAAGATCTCCTGGAGAAGGGCATGGCAACCCACTCTAGTATTCTTGCCTGAAGAATCCCCATACCTCTTTCTATATAATGGGAGGAAAATGAGAACAATTTTCAATCTGAAAAAAACTGTGAAAAGGACTCAAGACTCTTCTGAAATGAAATGTGTTATATTTTTATTGCACTTAGCATTGGGTGTACAGCTGCTTTTGTTAGAACACTTAGACAGGTACTAATTAACAGACACTAACAGCTTCAAGGGAAAAGAGTCATGTAAATACTTATTTAGAAAATATTTAAAGTAGTCATTACAGAGATTCTCCAAGTTATCACATATTTTATGGCAATCTATTTTCTAAAATGAATCAAAGGACTAAGCTTTTCTGTTAAATGCCATTTAGTAGCGCTTCCGTACAACTGGCTACACCATTATGTGGCTCCAGATACAGATTTAACACAGTAATTTCTTCTCCTCTCTTCCGAAAATCATACCATTGAAGAAAATACTAGTCACTCACATAAATTAACTATACTAACTGACTGAGTTTACACACAGGAAGAATTCAGATAATTTAGATTGGCAAAGCACAGTGACCTAAATGTATTGTTAATTGAGGAGGTCACTTTTGGTTTGATATCTCAGGAAATGCTCCACCTTAACTGAAAAATCCAGTGATTCTGATAATGATAACTAAATTTTCTGCTTTATTGATCTTATCTTGCTCCATGATTTCAAACGTCATGTGTGTGCTGATGACTTATTCTTTATCGTTAGTCCTGACTGGACTAATTTATCCAAATTGTGACTCATGCACCTGAATTGTGCTCATGCGCACTCAGTCATGTCTGACTCTTTGCTACCCCACGGACTATAGCCCACCAGATTCCTCTGTCCATGGCATTTTCCAGGCAAGAAAACTGGAGAGGGTTGCCATTTCCAACTCCAAGGGATCTCCTGACCCAGGGATTAAATCCACATTTCTTGTGTCTCCTGAATTGGCAAGCAAATTCTTCATCACTGTAGCATCTGAGAAGCCTTGGTTTGTCCAAATATTTCCCTTCAGCTTTATCAGGATGACCTATATCATGTAATCTGAAACAGTGTAGTTTATTTCATCTCCTTTAATGCCAACCCACTCCTTGAAGCAAATCTTGGGAAATCATCTTTGATGCTTCTCTTTCCCTCTCTCTTCATTTCCAAATCAACAGCAAGTTCTAAAGGCTTTGGCTTTAACTTTTTTCATGACCCATCTCAGAAACTGCTTATACCACTGTAGCAGGATAGATGACCCCTAACAGCATTCATGTAAAATAGGGTTGACTTCCATGTCATATTGCTGTTGGATCCCAGTCACCGATAATACTAGTGTTTCCCTAATCATGTGACTTGGAAGACCCTCTCCCAGTTTGATTTCCTTGTCCTGTGAGCTAGTCAAGAATACAATGAACAGTGAGAAATCTGAGTTTCTACTACTGCTTCTATCTCCATGATTTTCATAATTTTTCACTTCACTAACTTGCATCCCGGTAAGAGTGGCTTATTGCTATTTTAGCAGATACAATGTGTATTCTCTCCTATCATCTGCATTTGATGATTCATCACTTATTTTGTTATTGTTGTTGCCTTAGTATTTTATGTACTCAGGACTTCAAACCCAAACTTTCGTAAAATTGTATACATTTACTCTTACTGGATTTAATCTCATTAGATTTTAATAGAAGTGTAATAGAACTTAATAGATCTTTAGTGGAATCTGTTATATAATACATTTTCTTTCAAAAATTTCTCCCAAAGCTTTCTGACCTGCTACATAGTAACTGAACTGAATTTTCCTTTATTATCATCCTGGGGATTACTCTGACTTTCATCTTGGGATGCATTCTCAATTTATTGTGTTCTTATCTCCATTTTTCTTATAATTTTTGTTGTTAAATTCCCAGGTTTTGTTCATTTATTGCTTCTTGAAAAATAGTGCATCAGAAGTAAAATTCTAAGAGATTGGCATGAAATTTTGTTTGAAAATTATTTTTTTTAGAAATTTGAAGCCTTACTCCATGGTGTTCTAGGTTAAAATTAGTACCATTGAAAAGCTCCATATGTTTATGTAAAAAATGTTTTGTTTGTTTGACCTCTCTCTGCAAGCTAGTAGCACCTTCAATTTGTCTTCAGTGCTTTGAAATTTCATAATGATATAGGTTGTTTCATCTACATATGACTCCTTAATAGACTTTTAATCTGGGAGCTCATGTCTTTTATTTTTGTGAAAATTCCTTGACTTACTTCATTGATGATTTACTCCTCTACTTTCCTTTTAACCACTTTCTAGAATATATATTTTGATGCTGTTGCCATCTCTCATAGTTTTTTGATTTGAGATTAATATCCAAAATGTCACTAAATATCATCCGCCTCCCCCCCAATTTTTTTTTTTTTTACTCTTACTTTAGTAGGTTTATGTATTGCAGGGGATGAACAGAAGTTCAATGTCTATATTCCATCCATCTTCTTGATTTGGGCACGTTGAATTTCTTAAATGATTTTCTGTAATCTTTATGTAAATGGCACTAGTGTTTCATTCAAAATGCTTAATATAATTATTGATGTTGTTGAGTTTATATCCATTGTCTTGCTATGATTTTTCCTATTTTTGTCCTCTGATCTTTTCCTCCCTTTTCTGCCTACTTTTGAATTAACTAAGTAATTTTTAGTGTTTATTTTATTGTTCAGTTTGATTTTTAGCTCTTCTTCTTTGCATTATTTTGTTAATGGATTATTCTTGAAGTTGCAATGCATACTTAACAATCTTTTATGAGTTAGTATTGTAACACTTTTTGTAAAAGGTGAGAATCCTACAACTTTATTATTGCTAACACTCTCTCCTATCTTCTTGTCATAGTAAATTTTACTTTAGATCTATTATAAGACAAAAAGTGCTACTATTTTGCATAAACGATAAATTAGCTTCCAAAAGAATTGAATGAATGAAAGAAAATATAATCTTTCACTTTTACCCACATATTTACCATTAAATTGCTTTTTTAAGATTTATAGTTCTCTCTGGTATCATTATCTTGTGTGTTGTGAGTTATTTCAATTGTGTCTGATTCTTTTTGACCGCATGGACTGTAGCCCTGCCAGGCTCCTCTGTCCATGGAATTCTCCAGGCAAGAATACTGAAGTGGGTTGCATTCCCTTCTCAAGTGGGTCTTCCTGACCCAGGTCTCCAGCGTTGCAGGCAGATTCTTTACCTTAGGCTAACTTTTTTTTCTTGTGGCACTTTAATCACGGTGTTTCCTGGGCCTCTGGACTCCCAATGCTTTTCATACAAAATTGTTCTTATATTAGTTCCCTTGTAAGCAATAGGTACCCCCAACCAATTTTAATATTTAAATTTTTTCTGTTGCTTCACATAATTTTGACTGTGATGTGCACAGTTGTGTTTATTGTTTTGTTTTGTTATCATGTTTAATCTGCTTAGAGTTCTCTGAACTTCCTCTATCATTGGATTGAAGAAATTATTTCTGTCATGTTTTATCTCTCTTCTCTCTCTAACTAGCAATGTCCTGAAAGAAAATGTCAATACTGAGTGTGGGTCTCACCCAGTGCACTTTTGTTCCTTCAAGGTAATACCTTCTCTAGGTTGTCCTGCTTATATATAAAGATATATATTATTAAAAAAATTGACTCACATGATTATGGAGGCTGAGAAGTTCCAAGATTTTCAGTCAGAAAGCTGGAGATCTGGGAGAGCCTAAGACGTAATTTCAGTTTATATTCTAAGATCTTAGCCCCGAGAATCAAGAGAGGCAATGGTGTAAATTGTGGTCTGAAAGTCAGCAGGCTCAAGACCCAAGAATATCAGATGTTTCACTTTGAGTCTGAAGATAGGACGAGACTGATGTCCCAGCTCAAGGCAGTCAAGCAAGAGGAATCCTTTTTACTGAATATTTTTATTCTATTCAGAATTTCAGTTGATTGGATGAACTAACTCACATTGGTCAGGCAAATTGCTTTACATGGTCTATATATTCAAGTGTTAATGTCATATAGAAACACCCTCAAAAATGCACCCATGATTATGTTTGACCAAATGTGTGTGACCTCCATGGCCCAGTCAAGTTAACACATAAAATTAGCCATCACTCTCCCTATGTGGAATGTAAAGTCAAGTGGGCCTTAGGAAGAATCACAACAAACAAAGCTAATAGAGGTGATGGAATTCCAGTTGAGCTATTTGAAATCTTAAAAGTTGATGCTGTGAAAGTGTTGCACTCAATATGCCAGCAAATTGGAAAACTCAGCAGTGGCCACAGGACTGGAAAAGGTCAGTTTTCATTTCAATCCCAAAGAAAGGCAATGCTAAAAAACGTTCAAACACTGAACAACTGTACTCATCTCACATGTTAGCAAAGTAATGTTCAAAATTCTCCAAGCCAGGCTTCAACAGTCTGTGAACCGAGAAATTCCAGATATTCAAGCTGGTTTTAGAAGAGGCAGAAAAAACAAAGATCAAATTGCCAACATCCCTCGGATCATAGAGAAAGCAAGAGAGTTCCAGAAAAAAATCTACTTCTGCTTTATTGACTGTGCCAAAGCCTTTTACTGTGTGCATCACCACAAACTGTGGAAAATTCTGAAAGAGATGGGAACACCAGACCACCTTACCTGCCTCTTGAGAAACCTGTACGCAGGTCAAGTAGCAACAGTTAGAACTGGATATGAAACAACAGACTGGCTCCAAATTGGAAAGGAGTACATCATGGCTACATATTGTCATCCTGCCTATTTAACTTACATGCAGAGTACATCATGTGAAATGATGGGCTGGATGAAGCACAAGCTGGAATCAAGATCACCAGGAGAAATATCAATAACCTCAGATATGCAGATGACACCACCCTTATGGCATAAAGTGAAGAGGAACTAAAGAGGCTCTTAATGAAAGTGGAAGAGGAGAGTTAAAAAGTTGGCTTAAAATTCAACATTCAAAAAACTAAGATCATGGCATCTGGACCCATCACTTCATGGAAAATAGATGGGGTAGCAATAAAAACAGTGACAGATTTATTTTCTTGGGCTCCAAAATCACTGCAGATGGTGACTGCAGCCATGCAATTAAAAGACCCTTACTCCTTGGAAGAAAAGCTATGACCAACTGAGACAGCATATTAAAAAGCAGAGACATTACTTTGCTGACAAAAGTCCATCTAGTCAGAGCTATGGTTTTTCTGGTAGTCATGTATGAATGTGAGAGTTGGACCATAAAGAAAGCTGAGCACCAAAGAATTGTTGCTTTTGAACTGTGGTGTTGGAGTAGACTGTTTAGAGTCCGTTGGACTGCAAGGAGATCAAACCAGTCAATCCTAAAGGAAATCATCCCTGAATATTCATTTTAAGGACTGATGCTGAAGCTGAGGCTCCAATCCTTTGGCTACCTGATATGAAGAACTGACTTATTTGAAAAAACTCTGATGCTGCGGAAGATTGAAGGTAGGAGGATAAGTGGGTGACAGAGGATGAGATGGTTGGATAGCATCAGTGACTCTGTGAAGGTGAGTTTGAGCAAGTTCTGGGGGTTGGTGGTGGACACCAAAACCTGGTGTGTTGCGGTTCATAGGGTTGCAAAGTGTCGGCCATGGCTGAGTGATGAACTGAATTCCCTATGTAGGGTTTCCCAGGTGGCGCTAAGTGGTTAAGAGTCCATTTGCCAGTGGAGCCGACTCAAGAAATGCAGGTTTGATCCCTGGATCAGAAAAATCCCCTGAAGTAGAAAATGGCAACTTGATCCAGTATTCCTGCCTGGAGAATTACGTGAACAGAGGAGCCTTGTGGGCCACAGTCCATGGGGCTGCAGAGAGTTGGACGTGACTGAGAACCTCACAGTCACAGTCTCTAAGTAGATTAGAGTTCAGTGAAAGAAGAATTTCTCAGTTATCTACTTCTTATTTTGCTGCTTTCTCTCATATACAACCTTATCACTCTTTAAAAGACTCAGTATATTTTTCTGTGGACAAATCATGAGTGGAATTCAGCAGGGCAGGTCTATACAAGTGATGATGACTTTCCTCAAAATATAGCTATATTTAGGCAAAGCCTCATCTGGTGTTTCAGATGGTGAAAAATGCCTGCAATGTGGGAGACCTGGATTCTATCCCTGGGTAGGGAGGACCTGCTGGAGGAGGGAGATGGTTACCCACTCCAAGATTCTTGCCTGGAGAATGCCATGGCCAGAGAAGCCTAGCAGGTTACATACAGTCCCTGGGGTTGCAAGGAGTCGGACCCGACTGAGGGACTTTCAGTTTTAGGCAAAGTCTTAAAAAGAGGGGTCCAAACATTATGCTAATTATTTATATTTTATGTTTATTTATATTGTGTCATGATGGTACAAATAATACTGACTTAAAAATTAAAGAGAAATGAGAGGGTATGTGGGTTGCAGGTATACCTCAGTCAGGGCTGTGGCATCACATCTCTGTCAGTCTCGGTTGTTTTTCTCACTCATTGTATCAGCACTGTTCTCAGGATAGCTTATTATGTAGACTCATGATGGCCAAGGGCTTCCCTTGTGACTCAGCAGGTAAAGAATCTGCCTGCAATGCTGGAGACCTGGGTTCGATCCCTGGGTTGGGAGATCCCCTGGAGAAGGGAAAGGCTACCCACTCCAGTGTTCTGGCCTAGAGAATTCCATGCACTGTATAGTCTAAGGGATGGCAAAGAGTTGGGCCTGACTGAGTGAATATCACTTTCACTTTCATGATGGCTAAAGAAATTTCAGTCTTCACATCTACTCTCTGAAAGAGCAAAAAGTGTGTCATGATTCTCCTATAAAGTCTTTATAACTGTGCCAATTAAGTTATCCCTTAGCTAACTTCTTAACTATGATAATACACACAGTGAATTGATTTTGAAAGTGAAGTCGCTCAGCCATGTCCGTCTCTTTGCGACCCCATGGACTGTGGCCTACCAGGCTTCTCCGTCCATGGGATTTTCCAGGCAAGAGTACCGGAGTAGGTTTCCATTCCTTCTCCAGGGGTTCTTCCCAACCCAGGGATCTAACCCCGGTCTCCTGCATTGTGAGCAAACGCTTTACTCTCTGAGCCACCAGGGAAGCCTCAGAATTGATTTTAGTAGGCTGCGATGGACGGTGCAGACGCGTGACAGTGAGGAGCTACCCCTCGCCCAAGGTCAGGGGTAGCGACCGAGAGCACCAGGCTGCGACAGCGCAGGAGCGGCGGCCGAGAGGAGCTACCCCACCTCCAAGGAGCAGCTGCTGCGCGGGAGCAGGAGGGCCAAGAGGAAATACTCCACGTTCAAGGTCAGGTGTGGCGGCTGTGAGAAGCTACCCCTCGTCCAAGGTAAGGAGCAGCGGCTGTGCTTTGCTGGAGCAGCCGTGAAGAGATACCCCACGTCCGAGGTAAGAGAAACCCAAGTAAGATGGTAGGTGTTGTGAGAGGGCATCAGAGGGCAGACACACTAAAATCATAATCACAGAAAACTAGCCAATCAGATCACAGGACCACAGCCTTGTCTAACTCAATGAAACTAAGCCATGCCGTGTGGGGCCAGCCAAGACGGTGGGGTCATGGTGGAGAGCTCTGACAGAATGTGGTCCACTGGAGAAGGGAATGGCAAGCCACTTCAGTATTCTTGCTTTGAGAACCCCATGAACAGTATGAGAAGGCAAAATGATAGGATACTGAAAGAGGAACTCCCCAGGTCGGTAGGTGCCCAATATGCTACTGGAGATCAGTGGAGAAATAACTCCAGAAAGAATGAAGGGATGGAGCCAAAGCAAAAACAATACCCAGTTGTGGATAGGACCAGTGACAGAAGCAAGGTCCGATGCTGTAAAGAGAAATACTGCATAGGAACCTGGAATGTTAGGTCCATGAATCAAGGCAAATTGGAAGTGGTCAAACAGGAGATGGCACAAGTGAATGTCAACATTCTAGGAATCAGCGAACTAAAATGGACTGGAATGGGTGACTTTAACTCAGATGACCATTATATCTACTACTGCGGGCAGGAATCCCTTAGAAGAAATGGAGTAGCCATCATAGTCAACAAAAGAGTCCGAAATGCAGTACTTGGATGCAATCTCAAAAACGACAGAATGATTTCTGTTTGTTTCCAAGGCAAACCATTCAATATCACGGTAATCCAAGCCTATGCCCCAACCAGTAACACTGAAGAAGCTGAAGTTGAACGGTTCTATGAAGACCTACAAGATCTTTTAGAACTAACACCCAAAAAAGATGTCCGTCTTATTATAGGGGACTGGAATGCAAAAGTAGGAAGTAAAGAAACACCTGGAGTAACAGGCAAATTTGGCCTTGGAGTACAGAATGAAGCAGGGCAAAGGCTAATAGAGTTCCGCCAAGAGAACGCACTGGTCATAGCAAACACCCTCTTCCAACAACACAAGAGAAGACTCTACACATGGACATCACCAGATGGTCAACACTGAAATCAGATTGATTATATTCTTTGCAGCCAAAGGTGGAGAAGCTCTATAGAGTCAGCAAAAACAAGACCGGGAGCCGACTGTGGCTCAGATCATGAACCCCTTATTGCCAAATTCAGACTTAAACTGAAGAAAGTAGGGATAACCACTAGAGCATTCAGGTATGACCTAAGTCAAATCCCTTATGACTATACAGTGGAAGTGAGAAATAGATTTAAGGGACTAGATCTGATAGACAGAGGCCTGATAAACTATGGATGGAGGTTCATGACATTGTACAGGAGACAGGGATCAAGACAATCCCCATGGAAAAGAAATGCAAAAAGGCAAAATGGTTGTCTGAGGAGGCCTTACAAATATCTGTGAAATGAAGAGAAGCAGAAAGCAAAGGAGAAAAGGAAAGATATTCCCATTTGAATGCAGAGTTCCAAAGAATAGCCAGGAGAGATAAGAAAGCCTTCCTCAGCTATCAATGCAAAGATATAGAGGAAAACAACAGAATGGGAAAGACTAGAGATCTCTTCAAGAAAATTAGAGATACCAAGGGAACATTTCATGCAAAAATGGGCTCAATAAAGGACAGAAATGGTATGGACTTAACAGAAGCAGAAGATATTAATAAGAGGTGGCAAGAATACACAGAAGAACTGTACAAAAAAGATCTTCATGACCCAGATAATCACAATGGTGTGATCACTCACCTAGAGCCAGACATCCTGGAATGTGAAGTCAAGTGGGCCTTAGAAAGCATCACTATGAGCAAAGCTAGTGTATGTGATGGAATTCCAGTTGAGCGATTTCAAATCCTGAAAGATGATGCTGTGAAAGTGTTGCACTCAATATGCCAGCAAATGTGGAAAATTCAGCAGTGGCCACAGACTGGAAAAGGTCAGTTTTCATTCCAATCCCTAAGAAAGGCAATCCCAAAGAATGCTCAAACTACCACACAATTGCACTCATCTCACACTCTAGAAAAGTAATGCTCAAAATTCTCCAAGCCAGGCTTTAGCAGTACCTGAACCAAGAACTTCCAGATGTTCAAGCTGATTTTAGAAAAGGCAGAGGAACCAGAGATCAAATTGCCAACATCCACTGGATCATCAAAAAAGCAAGAGAGTTCCAGAAAAACATCAATTTCTACTTTATTGACTACATGAAAGCCTTTGACTGTGTGGATCACAATAAACTGTGGAAAATTCTGAAAGAGGTGGGCATACCAGACCACCTGACCTGCCTCTTGAGAAACCTGTATGCAGGTCAGGAAGCAACAGTTAGAATTGGACATGGAACAACAGACTGGTTCCAAATAGGAAAAGGAGTACATCAAGGCTGTATATTGTCACCCTGCTTATTTAACTTATATGCAGAGTACATCATGAGAAACGCTGGGCTGGAAGAAGCACAAGCTGGAATCAAGATTGCTGGGAGAAATATCAATAACCTCAGATATGCAGATGACACCACCCTTATGGCAGAAAGTGAAGAGGAACTAAAAAACCTCTTGATGAAAGTGAAAGAGGAGAGTGAAAAAGTTGGCTTAAAGCTTAACATTCAGAAAACTAAGATCATGGCATCTGGTCCCATCACCTCATGGGAAATAGATGGAGAAACAGTGGAAATAGTGTCAGACTTTATTTTTTGGGGCTCCAAAATCACTGCAGATTGTGACTGCAGCCATGAAATTAAAAGATGCCTACTCCTGGAAGGAAAGTTATGACCAACCCAGATCGCATATTAAAACGCAGAGACATTACTTTGCCAACAAAGTTCCATCTCGTCAAGGCTATGGTTTTTCCAGTGGTCATGTACGGATGTGAGAATTGGGCTGTGAAGAAAGCTGAGCTCCGAAAAATTGATGCTTTTGAGCTATGGTGCTGGAGAAGACTCTTGAGAGTCCCTTGGACTGCAAGGAGATCCAACCAGTCCATCCTAAAGGAGATCAGTCCTGGCTATTCATTGGAAGGACTGATGCTGAAGCTGAAACTCCAATACTTTGGCCACCTCATGTGAAGAGTTGACTCATTGGAAAAGACCCTGATGCTGGGAGGGATTGGGGGAAGGAGGAGAAGGGGATGACAGAGGATGAGATGGCTGGATGGCATCACTGACTCAATGGGCATGAGTTTGAGTAAACTCTGGTAGTTTGTGATGGACAGGGAGGCCTGACGTGCTGTGATTCATGGGGTCGCAAAGAGTCGAACACAACTGAGCTATTGAACTGAACTGAACTTCATATATTATTGACAAATGTTATTAGCTGGTATTGAGACAGTTAATTCTTATGGAGGTTGATTAGAAGTCTGGGCTCCCCAAGGAGGAAGAAGGGGCCTGGGGCTCTCAAGAAGGAGATGGGGTATGGAATTCTCAAGGAGGAAAGCACAAATGTCTTTTTCTTTTTTTTCTCTACATTTTTAGTCTTAGTCATATAAAACATTTTTTACTTTAAGCCCGGAACTGATGATTACACAAAAAACAATTCAATTTAAAGTCTGTCAGTTCAGTTCAGTTCAGTCACTCAGTTGTGTCCAACTCTTTGCGACCCCATGAATCACAGTACACCAGGCCTCCCTGTCCAACACCAACTTCCGGAGTTTACTCAAACTCATGTCCATCGAGTCGGTGATGCCATCCAGTCATCTCATCCTCTGTCGTCCCCTTCTCCTCCTTCCCCCAGTCCCTCCCAGCATCAGGGTCTTTTCCAATGAGTCAACTCTTCACATCAGGTGGCCAAAGTTTTGGAGTTTCAGCTTCAGCATCAGTCCTTCCAATGAACACCCAGGACTGATCTCCTTTAGGATGGACTGGTTGGATCTCCTTGCAGTTCAAGGGACTCTCAAGAGTCTTCTCCAACACCACAGTTCAAAAGCATCAATTCTTCTGTGCTCAGCTTTCTTCACAGTCTAACTCTCACATCCATACATGACCACTGGAGAAACCATAGCCTTGACTAGACAGACCTTTGTTGGCAAAGTAATGTCTCTGCTTTTTAATATGCTGTCTAGGTAGGTCATAACTTTCCTTCCAAGGAGTAAGCCTCTTTTAATTTCATGGCTGCAGTCACCATCTGCAGTGATTTTGGAGCCAAATAAATAAATAAAGTCAGCCACTGTTGCCACTGTCTCCCCATCTATTTCCCATGAAGTGATGGGACCAGATGCCATGATCTTAGTTTTCTGAATGTTGAGCTTTAAGCCAACTTTTTCACTCTCCTCTTTCACTTTCATCAAGAGGTTTTTTAGTTCCTCTTCACTTTCTGCCATAAGGGCAGAAAGTCTGTACTAGGGATTGTATAACAACAATGTATCCTGCCTAAGGACAGTTTCACCTTCCTGAAAACCTTCTGACTAATCCTGGTATCTTAGAATGTATATTATGGGTTTGGGTCTGGTAAGATCTTTCTATTTTTAAGTTCTAATCCTGTTACCTCAAAATGTAAATTGTGGGAGTGGGTTTGGTAAAATTTGTACAACCTTAAGACATTTTTTTGATGTATTGTAATAACTAATTAAACAAGTAGCTTAGGCTAGAAAAGGGGGCACTCTCCATCCCCCTTCTGATGTCTGTGTCAGAAGCTTTCTCTGTCCTTTTTCTCACTCTAATAAAACTCTGCTACACAAAAGCTCTTGAGTGATCAAGAGTTAAGTTGATCCCAAAGTTAAATTTTCTTCAGGGATCACAAATCCAGCACCATTCACTATAAACTATCAGTGCCCTGTTTATTCTCCTTCTAACTCCTTCTGCATTTTAGATGACACATGTTATACTATGTTCCCACAGCAGGGTAAAAGGTGATTTTGATTAGTCCTGTCCACTACCTGACTTTTCAGGGTGAGGAAAATTTACCTATTTTCTCTCTACCAGAGTGGTTTGTGGAAACATAACCAATTGGTGTAACAATGGTGGTGGCAATGATGTAATCAGTCTCATTTATTGAGTGAATGATTACTTACCAAGTGCTTTCCTTCATGTGATCTTATGTAACCTCTAAAGCGATTACAATTAAATGAATCTCCCTAGGTTGTATGGAAGACACTTTAGAACCTATTTATGGAAATGCCAGGATTGTGGCTCTCAGATCACATGTAGGCAGTTGCTTATTCTCCATGTCTATACAAACAGCTTTGCTTGAGACTCCAGTGAACATTAGAATGCTAGAAGCTGTCTGTGATTGTCTCAGAATCACCTCACTCTCTGATTGGCTACTCTGCATTAAATTTTGTCTAAAGAATGATGTGGACTTTCCTGCTTTCTTTATGAAAGTTCAGGCCTGTAATATCTTCCAAATTTAAGGTAAATTGCAGCTCAGACATTTGGCCTTCAGTAGAAACTAATGTGAGCTCATTTTTGTATATATGAATAAGAAAAAATTAACTATATTTATCTCAGATTAAAGCACATTCATAGATACTATCTTACTTGATCTTCACAATTCCATCAGATAGGAGGGAGTAAGTGGAATAAATATTTGTTAACTGCATAGTACGTGCCAGACACCAGACATTAAAAAATAGGTACAATATAATAACTCTATAACACTCATGTAGTCTTCATGCCAAATGTGTGACTTATGAATTATTGATCAAGTCTGTAGAAATGAGAAATTTAAGGCTCAGAGAGGTTAAGTGATTTTCCTAATAGTATGTAGCTAAAAACAACTGGAACTAGCTCTCAGTTTGAGTCTTCTGACTCCAAAGTCCTGTGGCTTTCTCATGATCACAATTGCTGCCTCAGAACTCGTGATACATGTTAGAAATAAATTTCTTTGGCTTTCTCTGTTGGTTGGCATTTTAAAATAGACTCAGAGAATCATTTATTTTCTCCTTTTTAATGTGTGTGGGTATTGTGTGTATATAGAAAGTCTTTCTCCATTTATATGTGTTTCTATTTGCAGATTCATAGTCTAGACAGCCACGGCTGCAAGTATTCACTGGTGGGCTGTTATGATGATATTTGTTCTTTCTCACTAATATCATAAATGGGTGTAAGGCTTGATAGTTTTAAGTGACGGAAAAATATTTTTATAGGTATAACAGGCACCCATGTCTTTGTAATTAAGCTTGCCTGAAAGAAGACCAAATGCATCAACTTATTTATGCCTTGTATTGTGCAGTCTCTTTTCATGTTATTTTATTAACATAAAGAGTGCTTTTAATTATGCAGAACTACAAGCTGCATTATTGATATTCTGTGAACATTAACTACATTCAACTCTAACAAAGCAAAAACAAAATGCTGTCTCTTACTTTTTAAGACTCTTAGAAAGAAAGTAACTGTGTTATAAAATAAAGGAAGTTGGAGGCATTATCCTCCTTGAGTTGTGACTATGTGAGGATATGAATCTATTTTTGGATCTTTCCAGCTTCGTGCCTTTTGTTCAAATATTCCTTAACTGTAGTAACATATTTAAACAAAAATAATTCTGGAGATTTGTAATTTGACTCTATTTAATTCTATTTATTTAATTAAACAATTATTGAATTATAGTTTATTTATAATGTTATGTCAATTTCAGGTCTACAGCAGAGTGAATTAGTTGTATATAAATATACATATCCAGTCTTTTTTAGATTCTTTTCCTGTGTATGTCATTAGCTGATGGCATTTTTCACAGAATTAGAACAAAAAATTTTGCAATTTGTATGGAAACACAAAATACCCAGAATAGCCAAAGCAATCTTGTAAAAGAAAAACAGAGCTGAAAGAATCAGGCTTCCTGACTTCAGACTATAGCACAAAGCTACAGTAATCAAAACAGCTTGGTACTGGCACAAAAACAAAAATATCTATCAGTGGAGCAGGATAAAAGAGAAAAGTAACATCTACAATCAACTACATCTACAATCTACAACATCTACAATATACATTGTAGATTGTACATCTACAATCTACAACAAACGGGGGAAGAATATTCAGTGGAGTAAAGGTGATCTCTTCAATAAATGTTGTTGGGAAAACAGGACACTTACATGTAAAAGAATGAAATTAGAACACTATCTAATGCCATTCACAGAAATAAGCTCAAAATAGATTAAATAAACAAACTCAAAATGGATTAAAGACCTAAATATAAGGCTGGATACTATAAAACTCTTAGAGGAAAACATACACTGAACACTCTCTGATGTAAATCATAGCAATACCTTTTTTGATCCAACTCTTAAAAGTAATGAAAGTAAAAAAGCATATTTTTATTCATTTATTTATTTTTTAACATATTCTATGTTATCCGTAGTAAATTTACAAGAATGTCTCAAAAGGGTTGACTTCCATTTGGCATTTGATTCAGGACTCTGGAATCTGTCAGTCAGGTTAAATTCTAAATGGATTTAAAGAAAGCAGCTAGTTTCTAGGATCAGGTAGACTAAATGATTTTTCATTCAGATTTGTATTGCTTTATGTTGCTTTACCAGTTGAGCTTGGTTTTTAGAGTGAGAGCACTAGAGAGAGAATGAGGATAATTGCCCAATTGCAATGACTTAGTCTTAACCTTAATAGTCTGCTATAAATAAGTCACTTGGGAATTTATTACCATTGAAGGTCATGAAAAGGTAATTGTGAAATTAACTATCTCCCAAGCTTGAAGAAATGAAAAGAATCCAATAATCAAGAGGCTTTGTCTTGCTTCATTCTGTACCATTTATGCCATTTTCAGTCCAAAGCTCCTTCCATATTAGTATCAACTATGTAAAATTAAAAACAGTTTGGTTAAAATGACTTCCAATGTTCTATAGCTCTGGTAATGAAAGATACATATGCCATTATAACCATCTTTGTATTTTTTTGGGCTTGGTTCAAAACTTTGCTACAAGTGTATTTATGAGCTTTTTTTTTTTTTTTTTAATGGCATTGCCCTTGAAAAAACTGTGGTACTTAGGTTGTCTATTCTTTCATCTATTCTCTCCTTCATGAATGCATAATAGGCATTTCTCTCTGAATAAAAGAGTGACTAATTATGATCTATGTGTTCATACTACACTTGGGTAGACAGATGTTATAGACAGAGAGACAAAAACAATTGCAGGTGTTGTGATAAGAAGAAAAGAATTTCAAAATGACTACTAAATACATTAAATAAACTATAGGAAAAGAAATTCATGATGCTTGAAGAAATGGAATATTCTGGAGAAATATGGAAAAAATCCAAATTAAAATTCTGGAAATGAAAATTGCAACATTAGAAAAAAACACATTTCCCCCCAAGGATATTAAAAGGAGATTGAATGCTGCAGAAAAAAAATAAATAAATAAAAAATTGAAGTTGTATCAGTAGACATTCAACTGATGTGTAAAAAGGAAAATAATTAAAAAAAAATCAATGAACAGTCCCAATGACCTAATGCAGCCAGATCAAGCCATTTAACACATGTGCAATTGAAGTTGCAGAAGAAGGGAGAGACAATGGGAAAGAAAAATACATGTATATACAGAAAAATACTGGCTGAAGATTTTCTAAAATTAAAGTTTCAGACAGTATATACAAGATATCCTACGAACCCCAGACAAGATAAATACAAAGAAATCCACACTTTTGCCCATTATTGTGAAAGTGTTGAAAACCAGTAATATTCAGTCAGTTCTAAGAAAAAATGAGAAGGGAGAAGAGATTACTTTCTCCCTTACTGTAATCTCTTAGTAAAGAGATTGCTTTATTAAGATTGCTTTGTCCAACTCATATATTATTATACCAATATTATCCAAAAAAACCTGTTAATAATGACAATAATAATATCCACTATTATATACATATGTATATACATGAACATGATCAGAATAAAGCCAAAGAGACTTAATTCACAGATTTTGATGGAATTATTAGGGAAGCAGACTTTCTTTTCTCTCCTGGATTTGACATTATGTAATACATTTAATTTTGTGTTATACTTTTCTTTTTAAAAGAATCTTTAATAGTGTGGTAAAAGAGCATGAGCTGTGATTTTAAATATACCCCAGTTTTAATCCCACTGGAGAAGGAAGTGGCAACCCACTCCAGTATTCTTGCCTGGAGAATTCCATGGACAGAAGAGCTGGTGGCCTATAGTCCATGGGGTCACAAAGAGTCAGACATGACTGAGTGACTAATACTTTCACTTTCACTTTTAATCCCAGTTCTGTGATTTTATGTGGGATAACCTTGAACATGTTTTGTACCCTCTCTAAGCTCAGTTCCCTCAACAGCAAATGGGGAAGCAGTGCCGATTTATAAGTTTGGTGTGAAGAGGGAAACTAGGTTCTTTATTCAAAAATGCTAGATATGGTTGTGCAAGAACTGTTATACTTTTCCCTCCCCCAGCACACAGCACATTATGTACTTTTGACTGCTCACCTATTCACAGTGGCACATTGAGATCACATAACCTGGCTCTACTGTGTCTGTAAGCTTATGTGGCATCATTCCTCTCACTCCTGTCTATTTAATCAGTGTTTTAGCTTTGTTCTACTACAGACTCCCATCAATCATTTTTTATGATGACTTTGCAGATGCTGTTGGTTTTACTAGGAATATCTAAATCACTAATTACATTTTAAGTTCAGAAGAGCAGAGACTGAGTTTTTCATGTCTCTGATTCTTAAAGCTTCCTATGACTTTGACACATACCTTGCACCCAAGAAATGTTTCTCTGAATGTGTGAATAAATGAATGAATGAATACTACCAGTGAGGCACAGGGCATGTGAAGAGACCAGGTTTAAAGTCAGTCCAAAAGACCCAGTTTCAAGTCTGAGGTTTGCAAATTTCTAGCTGCATGAGGCCTTTGGTAAGTCATCACATCATATTTCTTTGTATGTTGTTTCTTGGTATTTTCTTTCTGCCTGGATTGTTAGAATTAAATGACAGTGGTGGTTGTTGGTTGTGGTTTAGTTGCTAAATGTTTGATTCTTGTGATTCCCATGGGCTGTAGCCCTCCAGGCTCCTCTGTCCACGCAATTTCCCAGCAAGAATACTGGAATGGCTTGCCATTTCCTTCTCCAGGGGATATTCCTGATCCAGGGATTGAACCTGTGTCTCCTGTGTTGCATGCAGATTCTTTACCACTGAGCCACCAATAAAGCTCCTAAATGACAGTACTATATGGAAATAGTTTATAAAATTTAAAATATTGCACATATTTTACAATTATTTCTTTTATTAAGAACCAATAAAATAAAATTGTATTTGATTATTTAAAATGATTACCTAAAACAAGCCGTGTCCTTTAAGTAATTTAACATCTTTTGTTATAATTCTTATAATTTGCCTCAAATGTGTAGCAAGTTTTACCTATGGATTCTGCTTTTGAGACAGTGGTTAAGTGGTTTAGGAATAGCCTTGGAAGGAGCATAATTTTTGATATTGCCATGAAATACTGTTAATGAAGTGAATAAAGGTTTGGAAGAAAAAGAAAGAAGAAGAATGTTCACAGATGAGGAAACCTTTTTGCTTTCCTGCCGGAGACTTTAAGTGAACACTTGTTTACAAATGCATCTCCCTCTACTCTGTCTCTCTCTCTCTCTCACATACATACTGTCACATATATTGCTTTATTTGACTCTTAGATAAAAAACCCTTGGGTTAAATATTCTTATTTCCATTTTTCTAAGTCTTGAAGCCTCATTTCTCTCATCCTTAAAGTAAGAGAAACAGCATCAATGTCAAGGCACATTTGTGTGTATTAAATTAAATAATATACAAAAGTGCTAGTGCAAGATTAAAACTAGGAGCAATTTTTTTTTTTTTTATATTTCAGAACAAACTAAATATTTTAAAGTTTTCAATCTACTCATTAAGTGGGGTATTATTCTTCTTCACCAAGACTAAATGCAATCTCTCATTCTTAGTTGTCTTTGTTTTTCTTACTAGGAGCAAGAAAGAAAACTTAAGGCAAAGTTATTCCAAAGTCCCCTGTATGTAAGAAAGCCAGACGTCCAAATTACCTCATGGGATTCCAGAGATCTGAAATAAGAGTGGAGATAAACAAAAGAAGCTCTAAAAGAGTGAGAACCAGAAAGCAATGGAAAAAGAACAGTAGTGTCAGACCATGGAAATTGGAGGGAAAAAAAGACAGAATTTATGATCGAAGCACACTGAATAATTTCAGTTTTGTTTTTTTGTCCTGAGGCTGCAGATATTTTTTCCTAAAGGAATAATGCATACCTTTTGTTGTTCAAACAGTTAAGAACTATTTGGGTGACAGAAGCATAGATGATTAGTCGAAGTAGAGACTTCATACCTTCCCAAGTGGGCTTTAGGTGTGAAATGATTTAATTAGAAGTAATCTGGTTATAGAAATGATTCAATAGGACTTTTTCTTTTTCTTTCTTTCTTTTTTTTTTGCATTAAAACAGCCCATTGAAAGAAAAAGTGTCATGGGCTTTTTAAAAAATTTGCTTTTTTTTAAGGTAAAAGCATTCACAAATATGTATAGCAGAAAAACAAACAAACATATAACAGAAGCTTTCACTTTACTAGCTAACAAGAAATACCAACTAAGATGACATTTAACTGCTCTTTCACATATTACAATGACAAAATTTTAACAAATGATAATATCTAATATTGGTGAAGAACAGGGGAAAATAAGCATTCTGAAACACTGCTATTGAAAGCATACACAGGGACCACTGGAAAAAGCATAAGAATCTGGATGGAGGGAGGTGGAATACCTATCTAGACATATTTTATTTGTCCTCAAGGAATTTATCTTAAGGAAATAAGTAGCATCATAACCAGACAATAGAACAATAAGAATGCATAAAATAATACTGCATAGGAATATCTAATGAATGGAGAAATGTTTATAATATAGTTCCATGTTGAAAACATGGCATAGGAACTCATTGTATGTGGTATGTTTCTATTCATGCATTCTTTGTCTATATTACTATGAACGCAGTCAGAGATGAACTGAATTATGAGGGCCTATACTGAATGCTGGGATTTACCCATGATTTTTTCTTCATTTTGTTTACTTCCTTCCCTTGCTAAGTCCTCCACTATGAAAATGAGTAACATTCATAATCATGAAAAATCTTGTAATTTTTATGAGAGTATTTTTTTTTCTTTTTAACCTAGTTTTTTACAGCCTATTCTTAAATTGACTTTTACTATTTTTGTTTTAACATGTTTCATGTAGCTCATTTCTGCAGATTTGGAATCCCTATTTTACATGTGGAAACAAAAAGGCTGTTGGTGACTTGGATGGACTGAGAACATCTTAAATTTTTATTTTTTTCCCCAGAAACTAAGAACCAAAGTCTATTTTTTAGTCATTCAAGTAAGAAAGTGATTGCTCACTGGAAGAAATAATACTATCAATTCCTGCAGAAGTTGTTGGGTCTTGGAGCCTTTCACAGGACCATGGAAAGAAGCACAACAAAGTGGAACAAGAGCCTGCAGTGTGTCAATGAAATGCCAAGGGATGCAAAACGACAACATAATGGAATGTGACATGTCTCTGCAGTGACATGTCAAGCCTGTACAACTCAAAGGCCAGTTTGCCTAAAACCTTGGCAAAAACCTGGTTCCAGTTAGCTACATGTAAGGGACCTTCAACACTGAAAAAAATGCTTATTGACAAAATGCTTTCACTATGGGAAAATCTTCCAGTGACGTATATTACTAGTGTAAAAGTAGTTTGAATTGCAATTCTGTAAATGAAGCAGATTCGCCTAAGGACTACATTCTAATAAGTATGCTTCAAAGTAAAAGGAGATTGCTGTTATTTCTATCTTTTCAGTGCCTATATTCAACTGTTCTGTCAGTCTGATAACCACGTTTGTTTACTCTCTTATGTTTTACTTTAAGGGCAAGGGATCCTGGAAGCTTTGATTTTCTGACTATTTATCTTGCATCACATTATTTATAAATCAAACACTATTATGCTCATTTCAGTATTTTCAGTATTTTGTTTGATTGCTTTTGCTTTAACATTAAAAGAAAAAAAAAACTATGTGAGAGATTGATGCTGTGGTTTTCTTTTCACTTGTATATTCAAATTAGGGATTCTTTTACTCTTTCTTTATAAGAAAATGCCAAGATTCCATTGAATTGATGGATGATGAATCGATGCACATTTTCCCATTTTCCTTACTATGTATATTCATATGAGTTTGTTTCTTTGTTTCTCAAAATATAACACTTTTTTGAAACCATCAAAGTTAGTGACTTTTTCACTCACTTAAGTTTTCTACAGATATTTCAAAATATGGTCTCTGATTATTAAAGGAAATACTGCACATTCTCAAAAGTCCATATGAGAATTCTCCATGTTTAAGTTTTTGGAAACAACTTTTTCACTTCTGATTCTTTTAATGTGGTCTTAAAGTATATATGTAACAGACCACAAAGAACATGTTTCTTAAGTGCACCTACATTAAATACTCAGAAGTGAGTAGATAATGCTATGCAGATGTTGTCATGGTAAATACTCATGATAACATACTTGAAAATGGCCAGAACTCAAGTTTAGATCTAGCCCAGTCAGACTTAAATTACTGGCTGTTATTTTTCAAAACGTTTTCCTTTATTTTAGTCTTAATGAATAAATGTTTTCAGATCTGATACAATAATATATGAATTCTGTTGAAACCACTATTTTTTTCTACTCCACACCCACCACAAATGGTATGAAGAGTGAGCTAAAAGGCTGTGTTTCCCCAGAGATCTGGCTTCACTATATAGACATGGCTTGTGTTATTTTCCCCACAGTTTTACGTTGACCTGCTAGGGAAATCTCATAAAAGTGGTCTGAAACTGTTTCCTTAAAGAGAAGGCCTTTTATCTTTAAATGATTTTGCATCCAGTTATTTATTGGAAAAATAGGGTGGGATACTAACTGAATGCAGAGTTGCACTTAACTTATGACAGATCTTCACTTGTTCAGAAAAATATATTAAAAAAAAATCACTGGACAAGAAAGCCACTGCGGTTCTATCATTTTGGATCTCTTATAGGTGAGATAAAATCTCTAGACTTGTAAGTGTGGCTCATGCTTCATGATACCATCAGGTAAAAGGCAGTGAAAAAATCTCATGATGTCTGTCATTTAAAAATTGATACTTTTGCTAGCTTAAAGCTCATATTTAGAGATATCAGCTAAAAGATTCCTTGAAGATCTTTAATGCAAATGATACTAATCTCAGAAGAATAAAATCAGAAGTTCTGGCATCCAAATCTAAGATATCTGCTGAACTGATGATCTCAAAACTCTTGGATTCACTTCTTATCTTTTCATCACACAGAAGATAGACAATTAGCCTTATTCAGACTTCGTATAAACTTAGTTTCCTTGATCAAGCCTCTTACTTTTCAAGTAACTCAGTCATTTTGACTCTTAAATGGGATCATATTGAAGGAGGAAAGGAACAGGCCAAGCTGACTCCATCTTGAGAAAGAAGGAAACTCTGTCTTGCACTTTCAGTGAACTTTGGACTATGTGCCTGGTAGCCATGAGGATAATGTACCTACAGCCAAACTGGCCTCCCAGACTGATAAACACCAGATTCCATACTAAGATTTCCTATTGCCAAAAAGAATGTAGTAGTCCTCTACATAGTGGATCACCTTTGTAATCTTTATGGCACCCATTGGCTACAATGTATAACCAGCTGAACCTTCTGATTATGAATCATGGCTGTAACCTGATTGTTATCTCCCTTTAACACTTTCCAGGCTAGGTTTAAGGAATTTGGGGATGTGGGCTTGAACACTTAAGGTATATACACTTATACATATATGTGGATGTACACTTAAGGTATATAAGGTCTTCACAAAAGTCGGTCAGTGTTCCTGGCTAAAGAGGAAACCGTGCCTTGGACCCGCCGGTGTAATAAACTGCACTCCACTATCCATGCTGTCCTTCTGAGTGAGTTTGTTTCCCAGAGTGTTTGGCTATAACAATGTATCTTAATATATTTCAAGACATACAGAAGATTATTAATTTACTACCTTGAATTGTTCCCAGTTTTATACCACTTTTGAAATATAATGCGATAGGATAGAATGAGATAGAATAGAATAAAATAGAATAGAAATTTCTTCTAAGTACCTGATACAGTGCCCAGCACAAGGCAGGTACTTAGCAAATGCTTGTTACCGTTGACAGTGTTCTATAGCTTACTCTTACCTTGATTTCAAAGAGCAGTGTTGGTACTGACACGCATTAACCTGCTTTATCTAAAATGAAATGCTTTCTTTTGCCTTTGGTGATAGCATGCTGTTAACAGCATGCTCTGTTACCTAATATAATATGTGAAGTTTAATCACCAAAAGTAGCTTCTTCAGAATATGCCTAGAGGAATGACCTGATTAATGGGGCTTATTCCCCAAACAGAAGCTATGCCTTCAACAAATTCTAAAATGCAGAGCATGAGTTTACAAGAGCAACAAGCATCGGACTACAAGTTCCCATTCTGTTTTTCATTTTGTTCAGTCACCTGTGAAAAGAGCCCTAATCTGTGATTGTTTATGACAAAACATATTATAGTATGTTTATGTCCTTCAACTGCAGCACATGTAGCAGTCAGTCACTTGTCCTGAGTCATCAGTGCTTGTGAAAAAACAGCTGAAATACTTCTTTTCACATGAATGCAAAAGTCCTTCCAAAGAATCCCCTCTGGGAATATACACAATAATATCACAACATGGGCTAGCTTGAAGTCACAAATGTTGACAGTTCCTGCCTTTGGGGATAAAGAGACAGTAGAGACTTCCTGACAAATGCTTGACTTACTTCCCCCTTATCTGTTCACAAAACAAGTGTTACACATGGGATTACAAAGTCAATGGTGATTTCTTTGGTTAAATACTCTAGGTATTAGGCTGAGTCCCAGATGGAAGAACCAATCATCTCCTAATGCTTGATGACCTGTCAGGCCCAGACCTGCTCAGCTGGTAGTTAAAAGTAATACACAGCAAGAGGGCATTGTTTTTTTAGCACAAAATACAATTGATGTATGTAGAAAAATACAAGTAGACAAGACTGTTGAATTGACCCGGAGGAAAACATTTTTACAGATATTTCAGTTACCGATTATTTTAGAATGCATTGTAGGAAGTCACTTTGTTTGGTTTGGTTTTCTACTAGAAACAAAACAAAACAATAGCAACAGCAAAAACAAGCATGGTAAAGTAGAATGCGTGACTCAACAGGCCCCTCTCACTAACCAGCCTGGTAGCACAGACATCCAGGGTAGCCAATTTCTTTCTCCTGGTCCATTGCTGGTAGAAACGCATGTTTGGCTTCAGAAACATTCCTAAAGATGTGAAAGTTTGTAATGAGAGAAATCCAGCAAATAATATCATGATTTCTTTCCAATGGCCTGCAGTTTTACATGTTTCTAAGCATTGCAGGGATAAAGATTTCTTTTTAATAAGACTCATTCATTCTGTAAAATTTATGTTGTACAAATTTCCCTGAGAAAAATTAGATGGAAGTATGGTAACTTACACTTCTTCCCCAAGTGTATTTGGAAATGCATCAGATTTAGAAAGCAAGGAAATACTTACCATATGTTTGGGGAGGGGGGAGGGATGAAATGAAATTGGATGTTTTTCATATGTGAATATAGCTTTGCTTGAGTTCATGTAAAAAATATGGAAAAGCCAGTATATTTGTACATTTCATTTAAAATATCTTTTTGTTTTACATAAACCTGCCCTGAAACTTGTAGTGAGCAGTTGCATAAATTTTCACATTTTATAATACAAAACCAACATGCATAAAAAGTCTTTTATGGCACTGAATACCTTAGAAAGAGTGCAGTTGATTCTGGCCTTCCAATACATGTTACTCATTAGAAACAAACAAATAATAGTTTCAGAGTTTTTCTTTTTTGAGACAGGTGCAGTGAAAACCAAAAGCACTCTAGGCAAGAGATTGTTAAAGTCACAATATTGCTACATTTTTTTGATTTCTGCTCATATGGGGTCTCCTGCAGAGGTGAAGGTCTTGATGATATGAATGCCCTCATAGCTAATTTACAGAACCCTGGAGTGGAACTCCCTAATTCAAGAACCCTAAGGAAATGCTGGCTTCCCTGGTGAAAAAGCCATAAAATGACTATTTATTTAAATGAGTTAATCTCCAGCTCTTTAAACGTATCTATGGGATTCTCATTGTGAAGCTTATGCCTTCTTCAAAGTATTAGCTCTTTCACAAAACAAAAATCCTCTCGTTTTGAGTAGGTGCCTAATAGTTCCAGAGCATTACACTTTTAATTACCTTTATTTAAATAACAAGCAATTTTATTAAATAGTTAAAGACCCAGCTTCTCAAATAATTTCCCATTTCTAAACCTTTGTTATTCAAACAAATCGGCTTGAGACAGGTAACTTGGATGAAAATATTTCAGTCTGTAAACTCCTTACTAATGGCTAAGCACACTGCCCATTTGATGCCTAGCCTGACACTCAGATAAGACATTATCTGACTTCATTACCACTAAGCTCACCTATTTTATTAGATGAGTTGAGCTTCAGTAATTCAGACAATGATTAGATGAAAAGCAAAATAGCCCCCAGCAATTAAGAAGCATATTTAAAAGCACTTTAGACCAAATGTACTTCTTGTAAGATTTTTTTTCTTCATTCTCTTTAGAGCATTTTCCAGACTAGGTCTTATAATTGAAAGAAAATTTAATCCTGCATTAACCATATAATCATTTTGCAAACTAGGTTCTGGAACTCCTCTTTATTGAAGTGAGTTAGTCAAGAATTTTTGGATTAATGATTTCAGACCCTATTTAAAGTCTTGTAGACTCAGCGTACCTTACAAAGTCTCTATTTTCATTCTTATTACATAGTTGGAATACTAATTCTTGGTATTTGTCACCTTTCTTCTAAAAGCTCAAAATGTTATAAGAACTCTAGCAAAGGAGAGTGAAAATAGTATTATAAAGTAAGAGAATATAGTCCTACTTCCTATTCAGCAATAATATATTATGCATATGAATCCAGAGACATTCAGCAGGCCTCTTGGAATGGCTACCCACTCCAGTATTCTGGCCTGGAGAATTCCATGGACAGAGGAGCCTGGCAGGTTACAGTCTATGGGGTTGCAAAGAGTCGGACACAACTGAGCAATTTTCACTTTCACTTTTCAGTTTGATCATGAGATAAGTCAAGTAAGTTGTCCTACAGCACAACAGGGATAAAGGTACAAACATTAGATGCTTTTTTTAAGATAGCATCTATTTAATGAATAATGACAATACAGTATTTTGTTCTTAAATAAAAATATTTTCTATATTTTATTAGAAAAATTAATAAAAATAATAGAGTTGGTAACTTCTGCATAATCATTTGCTTTTTAAAAAGCTCTTTTGCATGCTTTATCTTACTACACATTTTTAATACATTTTTAGTGTATTAGAGTTAGTTGATGTTTTTAAATATTTAGTGATAGAAATCTGAAGAAAATCAATGTCTTTAAAAAATAGAATCTACTAGCCCATGAAACAACAAACAAAAATTCATTTTCAAGCATTTGAATGCAAGGGTTCAAAACAGCATCCTCTCTCTTTCTCTTAATTCTATTCCCTTCCATGTATCTTCATTCTCAATAATACCCTCTTCAAGCGGTAGCAAAAAATGGCTAATGGCAAACTAAAGTCACATTTTTCTTTTTGCTCATGATCTCAGAAAAAATGTTTTCTTTCTGATTAGTGACAGAAAACATCCTAAGCATACATTGATTGGTCTAGCTTGCTTCAAATTTCTATTCTTGAACCAATTGCTGGTGCTAATCCCTGATTGGCCAGGCCAAGGCAAGTGTCTACCTTGACAGAGTTAAATCAACTCCTCTCAGATCACCTGAACTAATGAGTCTACTGAGCAATAGGCAATGACAGAAGTGGGACACAAGTTGGGGAGGGGGCAGATGTGGTTTTCATAAAAAGGGTCCCAGGGCTGATATGCATATATCTGGTATTTTACAATTCCCTTTTTACAGATGAGGAACCTGAGAGGCAAAGTGATTAGGTGCCCTGACTTGTGTTTTCAAACTCCTTAAAATCATATCCAATAATTTCACATTGTGAGTTACATCACTGAAAGACCACTCAAGTGCCTTATTTTACCAGTGAGAAAACGTTGGCCTCCTAAGAGGTAAAGTTTGAAAACTACAGAATGAAAATAAGAACCAAAATAAGTTTCTTAGCGTCCAATTGTGTGCTTTCTCTGTCAGTCCAGATCACTAATCATATTCTCTCTCTTTTTTTCTTTTTGAGAATTGATAATTTACAATTATGTATGAGGTGACTCCATGTTTGCCAAACTGTATTATTAGATAGCAATAGTTTCTACCATTATTGTGATATAGTTCAGTGCTTTATATGCTTTACAGAACTAACCCCCAAAATATGAGCTTTTTTTCCCTGAGCTGAAATTTTGAGTGTGAACTTTTTTTTTTCTTTTCTCCATGAGCAGTAATTGAAGGGTAATATCTTTAAGTGCTGAATTACTAGTGATAGTCTTCACTGTTCTTTTGAGATCTTTGATATCTAGAATAGAGGTGAATTACAATGGAAGAAAACCTAAAGCTCCCCCCCCCAGCAGAAATCATCTATTAATATCTATCAATATTGCAAGATTTTTAGAAGTCTTTCTTCTCTGGTCCAAGTAGCATCTCTGGAATCTTGCTATTCACCAGAAACCTGTCTATATCAAGAGAGTGCTTAAACCAGGACAGCATCGTCTCCTGAGATTTAGGGTTTTCCTCTACTTCTAATTCAAACATATTTCGGCTCATAAAACCATTCTTTTTTACTGCTCTTCAGTCCCAAATCATGGACTTACTCGTGGGAAAGACCCTGCAGTCTGACAAGCATTTCTTTGGGAAGAGATTGGATGGAACCTAAACTCCATAAAGAGTTCAGAGCTTTACTGATTGAGAAGAAAGCTTCTGGTCATATTTGGGGAAATTATTTTGAAGGTGTAGTATCCTAAGCACATCTCCTTGATAGTTAAGCCATGTTCCTGACAAATTAGAAAAGGGAAACTTTTAAGTAAGAAAATGTTATTTTTGCAGCTGGAAGAGGAGAGCTTTTAGGAAAGGATCTGTCTTTGTTGGGAAAATTCTTTAGTATGTTTTTGAGAACAGATAAGTTGGAGGAAATGGAAGAAATTAAGTGTGCAGACATTTATACAGGGGAAGATTCATATTCCCTTTCTGTGACTGCCCAAGTTATTTACAAAATCAGCATGACAGAACGGTCTGTGATGGGTTGTGTATGTACGTGTATGTGTGTGTGTGTACATGTAAAATAAGGTGGATGGGCTGTGATTGAAAATAGCATGTACAGAATCAAGAAGGATGCAGAGAAAAATGTTGAAGAAGTAAACTAGAAAATTGCAAAATTTTCTGGCAGGGTTGAGGGCTTCTTACAAGTTGGTAGAGCTGGGATTCTTAACAGGTATAGTCAGCTCTTTGAGGAGAATATTGGATCCTTCCTACTTCATAATTCTCTGTCTAAAGAGCCTACTTCTTTCACCCATACACTTACTATTGGAGCATCTGAAACCTTCTACCCAAAAAGGTACTAGCCTTATCAGAAAGAAATATCCGTAAATCTTTTGAATCTGTTGGAGTGTCTCTCTGCAGGCGGACGCTTTACCCTCTGAGCCACCAGGGAAGCCCCTCACTGTAAATAACAAAACCTAAAACAATGATGTTTAGAGAATAGATTACTTACTAGCTCAGGTAAGTGGAAATCAAGTGGGTGAGATTTAGTGCTGGTTTGTCCAGCAGGTCAGCAACCTTCTTGCTGGGTTCATCCTCACTCTCATTTCTTTAGAGAATTAAGATGGATGCTAAAAGTAATAGGGGTTACATATTTCCTCATTCACAGCCATGATGGAGAGAGAAGAGCTTTCTTATTCACTCTGAAGAATAAGAAAGAATTTCCTCAAATTCTTAAAAAACCCAACAACAGAAGTGGTCACATAAGTTCCGTTTAGCCTCTCAGTCATACCCAACTGTTTGTGATCCCATGGTCTGCAGCACATCAGGCTTTCCTGTCCATCAACTCCCAGAGCTTGCTCAAACTCAAGTCCATTGATCGGTGATGCCAACCAGCCATTTCATCCTCTGTGGTCCCCTTCTCCTCCCACCTTCAATATTTCCTGGCATCAGGGTTTTTTTGCAATGAGTCAGCTCTTCACATCAGGTAGCCAAAGTATTGGAGCTTCAGCTTCAGTATTAGTCCTTCCAATGAATATTCAGGACTGATTTTCTTTGGATGGACTGGTTGTATCTCCTTGCAGTCCAAAGGACTCTCAAGAATCTTCTCCAACACCACAGTTCAAAAGCATCAATTCTTCAGCACTCAGCTTTGTTTATACTCCAACTCTCACATCCATACATGACTACTGGGAAGACCATAGCTTTGACTAGAGGGACCTTTGCTGGCAAAGTAATATCTTTGCTTTTTAATATGCTGTCTAGGTTGGTCATAACTTTTCTTCTGAGGAGCAAGTGTCTTTTAATTTCATGGCTGCAGTCACCATCTGCAGTGATCTTGGAGTCTAAGAAAATAAAGTCTGTCACTGTTTCCATTGTTTCCCCATCTATTTGCCATGAAGTGATGGGACCAGATGCCATGATCTTAGCTTTTTGAATGTTGAGTTTTAACCCAGCTTTTTCACCTCCTCTTTCACTTTCATCAAGAGACTCTTTAGTTCCTCTTAGCTTTCTACCTTAAGTGTGGTGTCATCTGCGTGTCTGAGGTTGTTGGTATTTTTCCCCAGAATCTTGATTCTAGCCTTTTGTGCTTCATCCAGCCTGGCATTTTGCATGATGTACTCTGCATGTAAGTTACATGTTTATTAGTAAAGCATGTCTCATATCTATTAGTAAAGCAACTTCTAGCAGGAGAACGGGTACTACACTAGGACCAATTAAACCCACCTCTAGATCTGTGGTCAATTACCCCAGCTCACTTCCTGAAGAGGGTATTAATCTAGCCACACTGTATTGACTACTGAATATAATGCTAAATCACAGAGAAAACTCTGACACCCATCATTTTCTACCTGAGAAATTTCCGAGTAACTACAGGACAGAATTTCAATTGTAAAGACAAAGATGAAAACCTGACCATAAATCTGATTATTTTTCAATTCCAAATACTCTAACAAGTCCCACTCACAGTGAGTAGGACTGAGAAAGTGATTCTGAAATATTCTTTAAAGATACTATATGAATTAACAAGTTTTGAGTTTTATGAACATAGTTTTGGGGTATCAGATTTTTTTTTTTTTCTTTGAACCTTGATCAAATAAAGGGCTTTTTTTGAATTGTTCACCCATGAACATGACAGAGTTTAAATGTGATAACTTGACGTAAACAAGAAAAATCAGGAAAGATCTTTCATGTACCTTATTTCCTGCAGAAAAATGGTCCTTAATGTAAACAGAGATCCAGATGAACATTTTCCCTCACATTCTCTGAGATTGGCACTGCCTTTATAAAAGAATGCAATAGGAAGGATTATGTGAATTATTCTGAATATTTTCACAGACCAAAGAGGAAATCTACTCAACAAAAGTGCTGGGTAATGGTTTGGTCTCCAACAGAGAACACCGTCTCTGTTGACCGTTGGCTGCACCCACATGTTATGGGTTTGTTTATCTTTAATTGCGCCACAGTTGTTCCAGAGTGTAAAAAGTCGTGTTCCATTGAGCTGGCACTGCTAGTTTTAATTTATGCATGAGTATGTACATTGTTTTTCTCCTGCAGTTCTCAAAGAATTTTATGAGCCATTACTGAGTGACTAAAATGGGTGCAGATTTTGCAAACCTCTGCCAGAAGATGTTTATTACTGTCATCATTCTTAGGAAAATCATGTTCCAGCAGGTTCAGGCAGTGTGCAAAACATGGCACATGTGTGAATTGGCCATTTCACACTGCTCTTACAATATTGTCAGTAATAATAAAAACCAAGGGAAAAGACCTCGGGGAAGGGAATAGGCTACACATTAATTTGGTCACGAAGCTTTGATATGTGATCTTTGTTAGACCCAAAGATGCAAAGTACAGCTTGTTTTGTAAACTTCTCACCAAGAACGGGGGCCATAGCTTTATCTTAAAAGTTCCCACTTCTAAGGGAGAGTCTTATCTCACAAAGTCCATGTCTAGAATGTAATACCCTTGCAAGCTTCTAAATGATTCTGTCTCAGTACTTGTTTTGTAAATTTTGAAATGCAACTTTTCATGTGGCATCTAACACAATAGTCATAAAGAAAACAGCACTATCAACGTAGAATTTCAAATAACATGTCATAGCTATATGAAACGTGCCACAAATTATTTAATGTTCACCTTCCCACCTGGAATTTTAATTTTTATAGAAGTATGTTTTGCCGTTTGGGGGATAGCTATTTTGAGACACTGTGGACCACACTTCAACATATGAATTTGAATACAAATTCAGTTGAATTTCTCTAGAATCTATATTTTTGGATTACTATACTGTATTGTCTCTATTCTTTCTTTCATCTAATATTTAGTGCCTTTTCCTTTTCTATTTCTCGGAGTAATTCACATGGTGCAGCCATTTTTATATATCTTCAGAAATATATCTCTCCATTTCTATATTATATACAATTTTATTATAATAACTTAAAACAAGGAATATATGTTTATTATTCCACAAGATTTGAGCTTTATTTCAAATAGTATAAATGTAAAACTCCAAAATTCATGTTGTTCATGTAAACATGTAGCCTATACCAATGACCTCTTAGTGCCAGCACATATAAATTAACAGATATGATTCACGTTGATGTTTCTAAGGATGGCATATAAACAGGACTTCTTCCCTCTTAAATTCTGTAGATCAAGGGGTGAAAAAAGAGTGGTAGATTGAGCTGGAATATCACTTTAATTAAAAAAGCTAAGTGAAAGGGAAATCTGTAGAATGAGAGTCAAATGGACTTCCCAAAGCCTGAAGTTGAGCTGGAGAACTTTATCTATCCAGTCAAGCAGTTTGGACCAAGAGATTCCCTGTCTGCAGTAGTGGAACCTGCTCTTTGAGATATGAGAGGCAATTTCCTCCTAAAAAGGAAACAGTACAGAGATGGGCAAAGTCTTGCCAAATTTAGCACTCCATAAAGATCCAGAGAGAGACCTGTAGGACTTACGGATATGCCATCCTCACAGAAACCAGGGATGTCGAACTGATTTTCCTCCCTAAGACTTTCACTCAATCTTAGAGCATGCATGGCCATTGGATGGACTAATCATCTGAAAACTACAGCCAGTCTTAATCTTATTATTATTTATTTTGTTCTTTATAAAGTTGTTGTCATCATTTTTTAAAGCTTTAAATAAATTACTTAAGCATTGAAGTTAATGTGAAATTTCAAGAACAGCAATTCAGAGAACATATTAGACTAATAATCATTATTCACTTGAAATTCAAATTTAACTGAATGTCAAGTATTTTAACTTGGTAAAATTGGTGACTATTTTCATGGGATTATTTTTGGAAAAATATTATAATTCATTTCTAGCTACGGTTAAAAATTTCAACATATTTTATCTTCAGGATTCACTCTTCTTTCAAGCTGTTTAAAAGTCATGAATTTAGTGGTTGAGAGTAATTTCCTCATGCCAGGCTCCAGAGGTGACTCCTAATAATCTAACCCTATTGAGATAAGTCTATGCCTCTTAACACAGTTTTTGTTTCAGGTACGTAAAGTTTACTCCAATCAGCATATACTATTTCTTTGTTCATAGGGAGTTTTTCTGGGATGGAAATAAGATCAACTTCAGTGCTGCATGCTAAGTAGCTTCCGTTGTGCCCAACTCTTTGCGACTGTATGGACTCTATGGACTGTAGCCTATCAGGCTCATCTGTCCATGGGATTCTCCAGGCAAGAATACTGGAGTGGATTACCATGCCCTCCTCCAGGGGATCTTCCCGACTCAGGGATTAAACCTGAGTCTCATGTCTCCTGCACTGGCGGACGGGTTCTTTACCACTAGCGCCACCTGGGAAATACCGATCAACTTCAGATGTTGAGTTAATTCAAGATTCAAGAATTATTCTCTGGGCGTCTAGGAAAAAAAATACCTTTTTTTTTTTTTTTTTTTTTTTAGATTTCTCTGAGAGCTACTTACAGCCGACTTTTATGTCTTTCTCAAAGAGGTAGTATAAAGATAGGAAGACTGGAACTGTCAGTCATTTTGACATCATGAAGGAAATCAATGTTGGATTAACTCTAGTACTGTGAGATACAGGGAACCAAAATATAATAGTGTCTTTGATGATAAAGATAAGCAGCTAAATCAAGTCAGATGACACCTGCGCTTCCTTTGGAACTTCCAGTTATGTTAACCAGACATTCGTAAGTATTATTTATACTTTATTCAGACTTTGCTTTCATTGTTGTTAGTATTATTAAAAACTTTTTAAAGCAATTCACAACCAAATTGAGAGGAGCATAGAGATTTCCCATATGCCTCCTGCCCTGATGCATGCACAGACTCCACTGTTATCAACATCACTCACAAGGACGGTACATTTGCTACAATTGATGAGCTTACACTGACACATCATAATCACTCAAAGCCCATAATTTACTTTAGGGTTCACTCTTGGTGTTTTGCATACTATGGGTTTCAATTATTAAAAAACAAAATTCAACTGAGTGAAATTTAAAGACTTTATTAGCTTTATTTAACAATTCATGAATGAGGCCAGCATCCATCCTAACTAGCAAAGAAAGGAGCTCTAAAGAGCTGCATAAAATGAAAGATTTTATTGACAGAAGAAGTCATAACAAACAAGTTATTTTAAGAGAGGCTGACATTGCAATTAGGTTAGGTATTAAGCTTCTGTTAGGTGACATGAGCTTAGCACATGTGACTCTATTTTGGGTCTGTTGTCTCTGTTTTAACAGAATGAATATGCAATGATATGTATCCATCATTATAGTATCATACAGAGTATTTTCCTTGCCCTAAAAATCCTCTGTAGTCTGCCTATTCATCCCTTTCCTGACCCCAGACCCTGGCAACCACTGACCTTTTTACTGCTTCCATAATTTTGTCTTGTCCAGAATGCCATATAGTTGGAATCACACAGTACGTAGCTTTTTCAGTTTGCCTTCCACCACTTAGTAATATGCACTTATTTGCATGTTAACTGTATATTATCTGCATATTAACTGTACCACAGTTTTTAATCCATTCACTTACTGAAGGACATTTTGGTTCCTTCCAAATTTTGTCATTTATTAATAAAGCTAGTATAAACATCTGTTTGCAGGTTTTGTGGGGACAGACATTTTCAGTTCCTTGATGTAAACACTGAACATGATTGCAGAATCATATGGTAAGAGTATGTTAGTTATCTAAGGAACTGCTAATTTGTCTTCCACAGTAGCTGTATCATTTTGCATTCTCATCAGTAATGAATGAGACATGCGTAAGAGAGAAAGTGAGAGATTTGGCAATGAGGTTTGATGAAGAGTGTTTGAGAGGAAAAAATAGCACCTTTAAAGGCAAAGAGATAAGAGACTGTGTGCTGTATTAAGAACAGTTCAGAATGACTAAAGTTTAGAATGCCTCTCAATAAATGAGAAGTTATTAAACTGGAATTAGGTAATAATGTCATGAGGTATATTGAGAACTTGAGAAGTTATTTAATTTTGGTAGAATTCATTGAGGAAGTTTAAGCAATAGGATAATAAAATATGATCCAGGTCCTCTGGCCTAAATGAGAATAGATAGGAAAGGAGAAATGATACTGGAAAAACAAGCAAAAAACCAGTTAAGAGGCTATGATTATCTGTAATTTAAATGAAACAAATGAGATCATGAATTAAGGAGTCAGAAGTGAGAACATGAGGTTTTTTTTGAAAGCTGCTAAATTTTTTTTTAAAGATTTTAAAAGTTCTCATCACAGGAAAAAACATTTTTAACTATATTTGGTGATGAATGTTAATTAAACTCATTCTGATAATCCTTTTACAATACATAAAAATATTGAATCATCATGTTGTACACCTGAAACTAATATAATCTAATGTCAACTGTATCTCAATAAAAATAAAAGTAAAGAAATATCTGATCAAGAATAGGAGACAGTTTAAAAAGCCAATATCGGGAATGAAAGAATGACGATCACTACAGATCCTATAGACATTAGAAGGATAATAGAAAACTATAATTAATAAATATCCTAATAAATCATCCAATCTTGATGAGATGTACAAACGTATTAAAAGATACATAATTTTTTTTTAAAACTGAGACAAAAAAGAAAACCTGAAACTCTGAATCAATACAAGGCAATCAACTTTGTAGTTAATGTCCTTCCCACAAGTAATAGTCTAAGCCTAGATAGCTTAGGAGCTGATTTCAACCAACCACAGTTATACAAACTCTTCTAGAAAATAAAAGCAGGAATAATCCTACTTTATTTTATGAGACAATTATATACTGATACAAAAACAGGCAAAGATACTAAAAGAAAACTAGAGACGACTTCTCTCATGAACACAAACGTAAAAATCTTTGACAAAATATTAGCAAACTGAATTTAGAAATATATAAGGAAGATAATTATATTGACTGAGTAGTGTATATCCCAGGAATTAAACAGTTGATTTAATATTTGAAAAATACTAAAAGTAGTTGAAATATTAACAGAATAAAAAAACAAAATCCATATGATCATTTCAATTTAAGTGGGAAAGCATACATTATTAAAAATCCAGCATTCATTTAAATTAAAAACTATCAGTGCACTAGACTTGGAGAAGAATTTTTCAAACTATTAAAAGGCATGCATGAAAAATTCATAGTGAACATCATGTATGATAGTGAAAATCTGAATGCTTTCACCTGAGACTGGAAGCAAGGCACGGTAACAGTTTCCTCCTCTTCTATTCAACATCATATTGGAGGTTCTAAAGCTGTGTAAGAAGGAGGGAAAAATAAAACAAAGATATAAAGATTAGAAAATAATTAATAAAATTGTCCTTATGAACATCTGACATGAACATGTACAAAGGACATTGTAAAGAATCAACAACAGCAAAAATGCATAAAAAATAATTTAGCAAAGTCACAGGATACAAAGTTAAACAGAAGTCATGAGTATTTCTATGTTAGTAAAGAACAGAAAATAAAATTTCAAATGAAACATACCATTTATAATGGCATACAAAAAAGAGAAATATTTGGGGATAAATTTAACAAAATATGTTCAAGATGCTCACGGTGAGTAATTCAAATATGGTTAGGACTATGAAAAGACCCTAGCTACAAATGATTTATCATTGTTAAAGTGTAAATTCTCTCCAAATTAGTCATTAGATTTCAATACAGTCCCAGTACAATTCCATCAGGCTTTTCTTTAACACTGGAAACCTGATTCTAAAATTTGTATGACATGCAAAGAATTTTATAACAGCCAAAACCTTTTTCAAAAAGAGGATTACACTGCCTGATTTCAATACTTACTAAAAAGCTATATTAATCAAGACATTGTAGAGTTTGTGCAAGGAGAAACATATAGATTAATGAAACAAAATAGAGAGCTCAGACAAACTTGCTAATGAAACTGTTTTAAAAACTGCAAAGAGATACTGCAGCTATTTAATGGGGAAAGGATAATGCTTTCAACAAATAGATATCCTTATGGGGAAAAAAAAATAGACTATAGCCCGTACCTCATAACACACAAAAATGAATTTAAAAAATTAAACTTTAATTAAAATTAAAAAATTTTAAACTTTAAAATTTCCAGAAGATATAAACATACAAGAAAAATTGTTTCAATATTATTTAGGCAAATGCTTCTTATGTAGAATGCAAACAAAAAACATGACTATCAAAATTTATGCTTCTGTTCTACGAAAATAACCTTTAAAAAAAGGAAAAGGTAATCCATGACTATTTGAACATATTTGTGTTACATATATCTGACAAAGGGCTTATAAGTAGAATGTAAAAATTATTTTTACAACTCAGAAATTTAGAAACCCGATTTTAAAACCAAAATAGATGAAAGGTTTGGACTGATATCTTACTAAAGAGGATACATGAATGGCCAGAAAATGCAAAAAAAAAAAAAAAAAAAAATGATGCTCAATGCTTCTAGGCGCCCAGGGAAATGGGAAGAAAAACCATGCAATATCACTGTTTACTGACTAGAAGGGCAAAAATTCCGTTCAGTTCAGCTTAGTAGCTCAGTCGTGTCTGACTCTTTGTGACCCCATGGACTGCAGCATGCCAGGCTTCCCTGTCCATCACCAATTCCCGGAGTTTATTAAAACTCATCTCCACTGAGTCTGTAATACCATCCAACCATCTCATCCTCTGTTGTACCCTTCTTCTCCCACCTTCAATGTTCCCCAGCATCAGAGTCCTTTCCAATGGGCCAGTTCTAAACATTGGGTGGCCAAACTATTAGAGTTTCAGCTTCAGCATCAGTCCTTCCAGTGAATATTCAGGAATGATTTCCCTCAGGATGGGCTGGTTGGATCTCCTTGCAGTCCAAGGGACTCTCAAGAGTCGTCTCCAACACCACAGTTCAAAAGCATCAATTCTTTGGCGCTCAACTGTCTTTATAGTCCAACTCTCACATCCATACATGACTACTGGAAAAACCATAGCTTTGACTAGGTGGACCTTTGTTGGCAAAGTAATGTCTCTGCATTTTTATATGCTCTCTAGGTTGCTCATAACTTTTTTTCTGAGGAGTAAGCATCTTTTAATTTCATGGCTGCAGTCACCATCTGCATTGATTTTGGAGCCCCCTAAAATAAAGTCTGTCACTGTTTGCACTGTTTCCCCATCTATTTGCCATGAAGTGATGGGACCAGATGCCATGATCTTAATTTTCTGATTGTTGAGCTTTAAGTCAAATTTGGTACTCTCCTCTTTCACTTTCATCAAGAGGTTCTTTAGTTCTTCACTTTCTGCCATAAGGGTAGTGTCATCTACAGACCTGAGATTATTGCTATTTCTCCCAAAATCTTGATTCTGGCTTTTGCTTCATCCAGCCCAGCATTTCTCATGATGTACTGTGCATATAAGTTAAATAAGCAGGGTGACAATATACAGCCTTGACAGAATCCTTTTCCTATTTGGCACCAGTCTGTTGTTCCATGTCTATTTCTAACTGTTGCTTCTGGACTTGCATACAGGTTTCTCAAGAGGCAGGTCAGGTGATCTGGTATTCCCATCTCTTTGAGAATTTTCCACAGTTTATGGTGATCCACACAGTCAAAGAGTTTGGCATAGTCAATAAAACAGAAGTAGATTTTTTTCTGGAACTCTCTTGCTTTTTTGATGATTCAGTGGATGTTGGCAATTTGATCTCTGGTTCCTCTGCTTTTTCTAAAATCAGCTTGAACATCTGGAAGTTCATGATTCACCTACTGTTGAAGCCTGGATTGGAGGATTTTTAGCATTACTTTACTAACACGTGAGATGAGTGCAATTGTGCAGTAGTTTGAGCATTCTTTGGCATTGCCTTTGGGATTGGAATGAAAACTGACCTTTTCCAGTCCTGTGGCCACTGCTGAGTTTTCCAAATTTGCTGGCATATTAAGTGTAGCACTTTCACAGCATCATCTTTTAAGATTTAAAATAGCTCAACTGGAATTCCACTAGCTTTGTTTGTAGTGATGCTTCCTAAGGCCCACTTGACTTGACTTCAGACTCCAGGATGTCTGGCTCTAGGTGAGTGATCACATCATGGTGGTTATCTGGGTCATGAAGATCTTTTTTGTACAGTTCTGTGTATTCTTGCCACCTCTTCTTAATATCTTCTGCTTCTGTTAGGTCCATACCATTTGTGTCCTTTATTGAGCCCATCTTTGCATGAAATATTCCCTTGGTATCTCTAATTTTCTTGAAGGGATCTTTAGTCTTTCTCATTCTATTGTTTTCCTCTATTTCCTGCACTGATCACTAAGGAAGGCTTTCTTATCTCTCCTTTCTATTCTTTGGAACTCTGCATTCAGATGAGTATATCTTTCCTTTTCTCCTTTGCCTTTCACTTCTCTTCTTTTCTCAGTTATTTGTAAGGCCTCCTCAGACAACCTTTTTGCCTTTTCGCATTTCTTTTTCTTGGGGATGGTCTTGATCGCTGCCTCCTGTACAATGTCATGAACCTCTATCCATAGTTCTTAAGGCTCTCTGTCTATCAGATCTAATCCCTTGAATCTATTTGTCACTACCACTCTATAATCATAAGGGATTTGATTTAGGTCATACCTGAATGGTCTAGTGGTTTTCCCTACTTTCTCCAATTTAAGTATGAATTTGGCAATAAGGAGTTCATGATCTGAGCCACAGTCAGCTCCCAGTCTTAGTTTTGCTGACTGTATAGAGCTTTTCCATCTTTGGCTGTAAAGAATATAATCAATCTGATTTCGGTGTTGACCATCTGGTGATGTCCATGTGTAGAGTTTTCTCTTGTGTTGTTGGAAGATGGTGTGAGCTATGAGCAGTGCATTCTCTTGGTAAAATTCTATCAGTCTTTGCCCTGCTTCATTCTGTACTCCAAGGCCAAATTTGCCTGTTACTCCAGGTGTTTCTTGACTTTCTACTTTTGCATTCCAGCCCTCTATAATGAAAAGCATGTCTTTTTTGGATGTTAGTTCTAGATGGTCTTGTAGAACCAATACTAATAATGCTAAAAATACTAGGTGTTAACAAGGATATGGAGAAACTCATGTGTTACTGGTAGGAGTATGAAATAAAACAACGGAGTTCGGCAATTTCTTATCCTACTACTAAGCAATTCTCCTTAGTATTTACCTAAAATGCCTTGCACATGAAAGCGCATAGTAACTTTATTCTAAATAGGCAGAAAACTATAAATTGTTCAAGTGACTAAATAAACACAGTGTAGTGTATCAATAAAATGAAATATTGTTCAACACTTTTTAGAAAAAGGACTGTAATATGTTAACTACATGGATAAATATAAAAGAGTCTATGGTGAACTAAATAAGTTATACACTGATTTTACATACACAAAATTCTAGATCAAGCAAAATTCATCTATAGTCATGTAAAGACTGAATGATGTATAGAAAAAATAGTAGGAGATTCACTGACAGTAAAAGAACACAGGAAGTTTTTAAGTGGAGTAAATTTTCTATATATTAATTGAATTATGTAATTCAATTCTACATATTAATTAATTCTATATATTAATTAATTGTGATAGTGATTACACCATCTAGGTCTAGGCAAAGCTTATCTGTTAGTCTAAATAAATTACACAAAAGTTGTTACCCCCACCCACAGAAACCTGATTAAGCAAGAATACACTATTTAAATTTATACAAAAGTGAAAAAAGAACTGTGTGATTTGGGGCTAAGCCTTTCTCTATAGTCTTCATTTTGTCAGTGTTAAATAAACAAGAGTTGAACTAGAAAAATTACATATATATATATGTATATATATATATATTTTAACTGAAGGATAATTGCTTTACAGTATTGCTGTTGGTTTCTACCAAACATCCACATGAAACAGAAGATGGGTTTACCCATGTCCCCTCCCACTTGAACTTCCCTCCCATTTCCCTCCCCATCCCACCCTCTAGATTGTTACAGAGTCACAGTTTGAGTTCCCTGAGGCATACAGCAAATTCACATCAGCTATCTATTTTACTAGAAATTTTAAAGACTTATATTGTACATGTTTAAGAACAATCTTAAATTTCTACCACTTTTCCCCAGAGGAGGAAGCTTGATACAGAGGACAGTTGATGGTCTTGGGTCAAGGCAAAGCATGATAAATATAGGGATTCTTACACTCATTAGTTGACTGAGGAAGAATTCAACCTCCCCTGATTACAATTTCTTCATCTACAAAATTAGGGGGAAAAAATCCTATATTTTATAGAATGATTGTGAAAAACCAGATGATTGAAAAATATGTGAAGAGCTTGACTCTCACTAGCAGCTGAATAGCTATAAATTCCCCTTGCCTTTCACTGGAGAAAATGTCAAGATTAAAAACTAAAAATAAAGTTAAATAGAATTATTCCAGAGATCAAATATGTACTCTTATCAACTGAATCCCTCAGGGAAGACATGTGAGTCTGTAAAAGTGCCTAACTTCTACTAACAGCCTTTGCAGATGTTCTGAGCACTGGACGTGTCATACTATTGAGAGTGGGAAGACAAGCATTAAGGAATGGCACAATGGTGGGGATAAGATAACCATCCTAGCAGAGCCTTCAGTCTCTACTGGTCTCTCATTCTGAGAATCCTTAGACAGCTGAACCACATGAATCTTGTTTGTTTGATTTGTTTTCTTTTGACTCTTTCTCTCTGACTCAACTGAAAGATTCCCAAGTGAACTATAAAAGTTATTTAGTGCACTGCTTTGGATATCTCAAATGTACAGTTGAATCTGTGGAGTTCAGGAAATTCACATTTTTAAAAAATCCCCCTTTGATTTTTCTTTGGTTACTTTTCTTTAAAAAAAAAAAAAAATCCCCTAGGTACCTGAAACCCTGAAGCCATAGGTAGAATGATTTAGTGTCTTGAGAACCCACATTACTCAACCTTGAGGGAAGCACAATATGACATTTTCTCAAACATTCAACAATATTTTCTTCATGGGTAAATACTTACGGCTTTACCAGATCACAAGGGAAAAAAGAGTTTAAACGCAACTTCAATGACATACCAAACCAGATCGAAAAATGTAGATACCTCTAAACTCAACTACCACCTACAGACATAGAACATTTCACAACCTGTGTATCAACAAACCACTGCTAATGGGGTAATTTAAACAACTCCTCTAGGGCCAATTTAAAAGAGTAAACATGAGAAAAAACGTTTATTAATGCTTCCCTTCATCACAAAAGCAATTTCCCACTGTCATCTGAGCTTTTTACGATGGCTCACTACTAAAACAAGTCATTTTAGTTTACCTCTGACTGTGCACCAAGCAGAAAAGAAAACAAATCAAATAATTAAAATGGTCAAAATTTCACCATCTCAAAATGGCTTTAAAACATGTATAAGAGTTCATTTTTTTGAAGAGGACAAAGTGTAAAGGAGAAACTGAGCAATGGTTTTCTTCTGTTCTCAAACTGAGTCACGGCATTCTAAACATTTTCTTTTCTCAGAACGTTAAAGGGTCTGATCACATGGCTACTGAACCAGCAGTTTCCTATTTTTATTTTTCCAACTCTAGATCTTGCCTCTAGCAATAATCCTGTATCATAGTGCTTTTAAGACCAGAATGCTTTCTGGCTGATTAAAGCATGTATACTGATTGTTAATGCCAGAAGTGAAGACTATCCCCATTCAGGCACGAAAAGACTCTAGCAGATATAGGGTTAATTTTCTTTCCTCTGAACCAGTAGCTTCCACACCTGTCAGCCATCAAGGTCAGGCTTGCCAGGAACCTAGGAGTGAATGGGCATGGGCGCAGCTGTAGCAAATTAGTGTATCCCGAGGAGGTCCAGAATAAAAGATGAGAACTCTTGCATATATCTCTATGGGGTTTTGACTGATCCGAAAACAATGTTACTATAGGGAATCAAGTATGGTAGGTGCCCCAGAGACTTCTACCACCGCCTTCCCTTACCAATATAAAATACGTAAAATTGTATGTCTGAATATGCTTGTGTATATATCTATGTATTCTTCATAAGGCTCTTTGGGATTATAGTGAAGCAGCAACATTTATTTATAATTTTTAAATCATAAGAAATGATTTAGAAAAGGATATAATGATGAAAATGATCTTTCAGCTACATCCTTCACCAGGTATGAAAACCACATAATTATTGATGAAACAATATTTAATGATTTTCATCAATGCCCTTTCTCAAGAGTACATAGATGTCACAATGCAACAATCATACATGTGGATGATTTAGAGAAAGTGACTAAAAATGAACGATTTGGAAAAAAAAAAGATTCTTGGCTCAATTATGATGGTGTCTTGATATCTTCTGATGCCAATTTCTTTGTTATTTTTAACTGTAAATTCTGACTTGGGTTTGTTTTCTTATTTTGGTAAGTGTGAAAAATATCCAGTGTTATGTCATAATCAAGTCTCTTGTATTCTTGTATAAGATGTTCTAGGCCTTTGAGTCCTGCCCATTTTCAGCTTTGTATGTAACATAAAAGGAATGGAATTGTAGGTTGGGTAGAAATGTTACACAGTGGAAAAAACACAGAAGGTGAAGGGAACATGGAGAGATGCTTATATAATACTTTATATTCCTGAACTTGTTCAGTTTCTCTAGCGGAATGTGTAGTCAGTATTTCAAGCAATAATAGAATAGAAATATTGCAGAATTCATGTTCTCTTTGCTCTGTGTAGGACTAAGAAGAAAAGTGGGGGCACAGGGATACATCTCAATGATTCCACAAAACCAGCACATAGTGTCAGTAAAGGAGCAAAAAAAGTTAATACATCTAATTGCCAGTGATAGTTAGGCCCATTGACTATGGTTTGATTACGGTCTACCACTGAATCCTACATTAGTATAAAACAGTGAAATCCTAAAGATAAACTAAAATGACATCTTGGCTAAGTAAAAGTTCCAGAATCCTTCAGGGTCATCATTTAATATTTCACATTCTATAAGCATCATTAATAGCAAAGACATAATAAAATCAATTTTGAAAGATATTATCTCCCAGGGCTCTCCATTTAGATGTGAAGTGTTTGAAGGGGAAGAAGGCAATTGATGGGATAAGCATCAGATTTGCCCCAGCACCATCACTCACGGCAGATTTTTTTAAATGTTTAAATTGCTGTTTGAAAATTTAGGGAATTTGCAGACATAACGGATCTAGAGACTCACACCACGCATCTTAAGAAAAAGAGTTTGTTTAAATACAGTGGCTATTATTGAACTTCATAGAACCAATTCTTAAGGACCTGCAGAGTCTGAAAAGTTCTGTTGAGAAGATCTAGCTTGCAAAGCAGATGGCTAACTGGTCTTAATGGACTCAGCAAGACCAAATTGACCTGCAGAATAGAGTCTACATTCTCACTTTCTTCACTTTCCATCAACGCTGATCCATGATTGCCCCTCAATTCTGCCCTCAGCTTTACTTGAAGGATGGAGGAAGTGCTTAGGAACAGTAAGATACCTTGCTTTTTCACCAAGACTCCAACATGAGTCCTAGCACATGTATGCTGCAGTATTTTGTGATGTATGCATTTGTAGTCTCCTTGAGATGTTCACCAGGGGAGCAACCTATTTTCACATATGCTTGTGGGAAGGAAATGAGTTGGGAATTTTCTTTGTTTTTCATTACTACAAGTTGAGTTCAATAGAAACCACTGACCCTGTCATATCCACACTATAGGATCAGATGTGTTCTTTATGTACCACCTCATGGATTCTTCCATTCTACTTATATTCTATGTAGAAGAACAAAAGTTTCAAAACTTCAAAATTTGTTTTTAACATGTAGAAAGAATTAGAGTTTGTAAACTTGTTGTCTTTTATTTAAGCCTAGATTTCAAAATCACTGGGGTTTTTTTTGGACACCAGAGTCCTAATTTACCAGAAACACTTGACATCTTTGGACCAGATTATATGAGAGTTTCTCTTGAATCATAGAAATATTTTTGATTTACTGGATGGGAAGTCAAGGAAGATATAACTTAAAGTAAATACAAAACACATGATTTGATCTTCTAAAAATATTGTATCCATTTTCTAGCTCACAACTAATGGAAAATGATTTAAGGATTCTGGGATATCTCATAAAACCAAAGGAGAAACTGCCTCTGAATCTAGAATTGCCTGGTACCAAGGCTCAAAATACTGTGGAAAAACTCTTCCATATTTTCTGTTTCTCTCCATGTCTCTTTATGACTTTATCTTCTCATCTCTGTTATCAGTTTTTATTTTTGTGGACCAACTTCTCTGCATGGTACTTTACAGAATGGAAGATATGAGAGCCCTGTTGGCTCTCCAGTTTTTACATTCCCTTTTCAAGAATCCAGCTTTAACTGGGACTGCAATACAATTGCCCTTTTCCAGTTTACTAAATTAGATACTTAAATTCATTTAGTTTGGATCGTGAGCCCATTTCTCATTCAACTTTTGGCCAGGGGAACAAAATCTTATAGCATAGGCATTCTTCATATGCATTAGGGTTGGGAGTGAGATTTTTTTTTCCCCATTCCTCTTTCTCTTTTTAAGGGAAAAAGTGTAAGGCAAAAATCAGTTAATGTCCACTTGCTTTCTTAATTTTGTATTGACTTATTATTTCTATTTACTCATGAAATAAATATCATGCTTCCTTGTGTTGTTCCTCTAAAATATAAATAAAGTGTTTGTTTCAATCTAAAATTTACCTTGTTAAATATGAGGATTAAAACTTCTTTATACTCATTCTATTTCTGTAGTTTCTCAAGATAATGTCTCCAGACATTTTAACAAATCATTTATGATTAAAATAAAAACAAAGAAAGAAAACCACCTGGTACTAATAATCTTTCCCAGATTAAAAATCAGGGTCTTCAGGATTTAATTTTTGTTCCTTTTTGTTATCCATGACTTTGACTTTTTTTTTTAATCAGTGACCTACCCAGAATATTTTTCTCAGTACACATTATTTTAACTAATCAGTTACCTTGCATCAGTCTGATGTCACTTTGCAGTCTTACAATTTAAACTATATCAGGATTACTACAATATTTATTATAAAATAAATAATTTCCTATATAAGTTGATGTGGTAATGATATTTGCTTCTAATATCAAACTATCTTTGCCTTTCAGTTATAAACTTTTTTATGGGATATGTTTGCTTTTTAGCTACTGGTAGATTCTTGTTCTCAATTACAGTCCAATTTTATTTTGGATTGTGCATTAAAAATGATCTTGAGTTTTTTTTTTTTTTAATATTATCTGTTTTTTGGCAGATATTGGTGTCAATGTCTTGCTGATTTCATGAAAGATATTAGAAGCATTGTTGTTCAGTCACTCAGTAATTTCTGACTCTTTGAGCCTCCATGGACTGCAGCACACTAGGCTTCCCTGTCCTTTACCACGTCTCAGAGCTTGCTCAAACTCTTGTCCATTGAGTCAGTGATGTCATACAAACTTCTCGTACTGTCAACCCATTCTCCTCCTGCCTTAAGTCTTTCCCAAGATAAGGGTCTTTACTAATGAGTCAGCTCTTCACATCAGGTGGCCAAAGTATTGGAGTGTCAACTTCAGCATCAGTCCTTCCAGTGAATATTCACCATTGATTTCCTTTAGGATTGACTGGTTTGAACTCCTTGCAGTTCAAGGGATTCTCAAGAGTCTTCTCCAACATCACAGCTCAAAAGCATCACTTCTTCGGCACTCACCCTTCTTTATGGTTCAACTCTCACCTCCATACATGACTACTGGAAAAAACATAGCTTGGACTCTACAGACGTTTGTTGGCAAAGTAACATCTCTGCTTTTTAACATGATGTCTAGGTTTGTTATAGCTTTCCTTCCAAAGAGCAAGTGCCTTTTAATTTCATGGCCACAATCATCATCTGCAGTGGTTTTGAAGCCCAAGAAAATAAAGTCTGTCAATGTTTCCTCATCTATTTGTCATAAAGTAATGGGTTGTCATGATCTTAGTTTTTTGAATAATGAGTTTTAAATCAGCTTTTTCACTCTCTTCTTTCACTTTTATCAAGAGGCTCTTTAGTTTCTCTTTGATTTCTGCCATAAGGGTGGTGTCATCTGCATTTCTGAGGTTATTGATATTTCTCCTAGCTATCTTGATTCTGGCTTGTGCTTCATTCAGCCTGGCATTTTGCATGATGTGCTCTGCCTATACGTTAAATAAGCAGGGTGGCAATATACAGCCTTGACGTACTCTTTACCCAATTAGGAACCAGTCCGTTGTTCCATGTCCAGTTCTAACTTCTGCTTCTTGACCTGCATACAGATTTCTCAGGAGACAGGTGAGATTGACTGGTATTCCCATCTCTTTAAGAATTTTCCACAGTTCGTTGTGATCCACACAGTCAAATGTTTTGGAGTAATCAATGAAACAGAAGTAGATGCTTTTCTGGAACTCTCTTGCTTTTTCTATCATCCAGAAAATGTTGGCAATTTGATCTCTGGTTCCTCTGCCTTTTTAAAATCCAGATTGAACATCTGGAAGGTTTCAATTTATGTACAGTTGAAGCGTAGCATGGAGAACTTTGAGCATTCTTTGCTAGCGTGTGAAATGAATGCAGTTGAGCAGTAGTTTGAACATTTTTTGGCACTGCCTTTCTTTGGAATTGGAATGAAAACTTACCTTTTCCAATCCTGTGGCCACTGCTGAGTTTTCCAAATTTGCTGGCGTATTGAGTGAAGTACTTTAACAGCATCGTCTTCTAGGATTTGAAATAGCTCAACTGGGATTCCATCACCTCCACCTTCTTTGTTCATAGTGATGCTTCCTAAGGCCCACTTGACTTCGCACTCCAGGATGTATGACTCTAAGCTGAGTGATCACACCATCGTAGTTATCTGGGTCATGAAGATCTTTTTTGTATAGTTCTTCTGTGTATTCTTGCCACCTCTTTTTAGTAATTTTAGCTCCATACACTTTCTTCCCTTTATTGTACTCATCTTTGTATGAAATGTTCCCTTGGTTTCTCTAATTTTCCTGAAGAGACATTTAGTCTCTCCCATTCTCTTGTTTTCCTCTATTTCTTTGCATTGACCACTTAGGTAGACTTTCTTATTTCTCCTTGCTGTTCTCTGGAACTCTGTACTCAGATGGCATATCTTTCCTTTTCTCCTACGTATTTTATTTCTCTTCTTTTCTCAGCTATTTATAAGGCCTCTTCAGACAACCATTTTGCCTTCTTGCATTTCTTTTCTGGGCTGGTGGTTTTGGTCACCTGTTCTGACCAACTTAGACAGCATATTAAAAAGCAGAGACATTACTTTGCCAGGAAAGGTCCATCTAGTCAAAGTACTGATGCTAGTTCAACACAGTTTATATAATATTGTAAATTTTTCATTATAATTTCAACAGTCTTTACATATCTCCATCAGGAGTAGCTTCCACTTCAATAAACCATTTTCTTAACTCATCCATAGCAAAAGACTCCTCATCCATCAAATTTTATCATGAGATTATAGAAATCCATTCATATATTCAGACTCTTCTACTGATTTTATTGTAATTTCCACCACATCAGAAATTACTTTCTCCCTGAAGTCTTGAACTTTTCAAAGTCATTCATGAGGGTTAGAGTTAACTTTTTCCAAACTGTTACTAATATTGATACTTTGATCTCTTCCTGTGTATCATGAATGCTTTAATGGCTCCTGGAATGATGAACCCTTTCTAGAAGCCTTTCAGTTTATTTTGCCCAAATATGTCAGAAGACTCACTGTCTGTGGTAACTCTAGTCTTATAAAAAGTATTTATTAAATAATAAACTTTGAAAGCCCAAATTACTCCCTGATATCTGGACAGCAGAATGGGTATTGCATTAATAGGCATGAAAACAACATTAATTCATTGTACATCTCCATCAGAGCTCTTGGATCAACAGGTGCCAATAAACAGTAATATTTCAAAAGAAATCTTTTTTTCTTGAACCATAAATCTCAACACTGGGAATGAAATACACACTAAAGCATGTTGTAAACAGATATGTTGTCAGCCATGCTTTGTTGTTCCATTTATACAGCACAGACAGAGTAGAATTAGCATACTTCTTAAGGATCCTAGGATGTTTTCAAAATTGCAAATAAGCATTGGCTTCAGCTTAAAGTTACTAGCTGGTTCAACCCCTAACAAGAGAGTCATCCCAAGCCTTTGAAGATTTGAAACCAGATATTGACTTCTGCCCAGCTATGAAGATCCAAGATGACATTTTCTTCCAATATAATGCTGTTTTGTCTACACTAAAAATATTTCACTTTGTGTAGCCACCTTAATTAATGATTTTAGCTAGGTTTTCTGGATAATTTGCTACAGATTTACATTACACTTTTTGCTCCATCTTGTACTTTTATGTTATGACAATGGCTGCTTTCCTTAAACCAAATGAACAAACATTTGCAAGCTTTAAACTTTTCTTTTGCAACTTCTTCACCTCTCTCAACCTTTACAGAATTGAAAAGATTTATGGTCTTGCTATAGATTAGGCTTTGGGTTAAAGGAATGTTGGGAGCGATTGATCTTCTATACAGATTATTAAAGCTTTCATCATAGCCGCAGGAAGACTTTCACTTTCTTAACATGTGTGTCTTCACTGGAGTAGCACTTTAAATTTCCTTCAAGAACTTTGCATTCACAACTTGATGAATTCTTTGGCACAAAGAAACTTAGCTTTAGGATTATCTGGGTTTTTGACATTCCTCTCTCACTAAACTCAATCATTTCTAGGTTTTTATTTAAAATGAGAGATAAGTGACTCTTTCATTTGAATACATAGACAATTTGTAGGGTTATTAATTGGCCTAATTTCAATGTTTTTCTGTCTCAGGGACTACGGAGGACCAGAGAGGTAGAGAAAGAGACAGAGAAAGAGAAATGGATGGGGATCAGCCAGTTTGGGAAGCAGTCAGAACACACACAACATTTATCAATTATTTGCCGTCTTATCTATCAATAGATATGGTTTGTGACATCCCTAAACAAATGCAGCAGTAAGACAAAGATCACTAAACAACGATAACCATAAAATTGCAATAACAGTGAAAAAAGTTTGAAGTATGGTGAAAATGACCAAAATGGGACACAGAGACAGGAAATGAGCAAAGGCCGTTGGGAAAACAATGCTGATAGAGGATAGATGCAGGGCTGCCACAAACATGTGACTCATAAAGCTGCAACGTATCTGAAGTGCAATAAAAAAATTATGTCTGCAATATTAAGTACATAAGAAAATGCAACTTAGCAATTTATGAAATAATAATCTGGCAAAGGATAAGCAATTTGGTACAATAAAATCACATGAATTTACTGCTGAAGCTTAGTTTTTTCCATTTACTAGTTGTCAAATCTTAGGCAATTTAACTTCTCTGAGCCTCACTTTAAAAAATACTGAGGAAAGAATGCCTAACTTTAAATATTTTGTCAGGACCATTGAAATAATCAATAAAATTGCCTAGTGTGGTGATAACAGTTAATGCTAAGTAAATTTTATTTTATTCCAGATAGAGTTTACCACTAGATAGGTATCATGCTAGAAAACCAAGGAAAATTCAATATTTTGAGTCTAAATAAAACTAAATGAGGAAAGAAAAGTTATTACAATGATGAGTATTTCAATATTACCTTATCCTAATAACAAAAAATTGCATAAATGATACAGAGAACAATATTGAGTTTCTCTTTCACAGTATGTCTCTAAAAGTCTAGTTTAAATTATTAAATTTAGATTAAATAAGATATTAATCAGGTTAAGTATTGATTGAATGCCTCACTAAATGAAATCTTTTAATTATATTAAAATTAATTAAAATAAAAATTTAATTGATTAAATACTTTTTTAAAAATTTCATTCACAATGATCAGTATAAAGTGAAAAGCCCTTTTCTCTACAGTTTGATCTTGAGTCAAACCACAGCCTTAGGATCCTAACTCTACCAAATGAGATTTTTTTTTTTTAAACTGCCATTTCATAGAAACAAAGTCAAAAGTATGTTCAGAATTTAGAGACTTGTTATTCTATTCTATTGCTTCTCTCATGGCTGTATGTTATGACTGCTAAAAAAAAAAAAATCTAAATTTCCAATGCAAGGTCCAGTTTTTTTTTTGTTTTTGTTTTTGTTTTTAATGCCCCAAGTTAACCAAGGTGACAAGAACTACCCAATTGAGGCAGCACAGTTGTCTGATGCAAGATCCAAATTGCAGTAGGATGTGTGATTGTCAAGAACCAATAGGATTTCTTTTTTGAAAATTTTAATTAATTTTTTAATTGGAGGAAAATTGCTTTTAAATGTTGTGTTGGTTTCTGCCATACATGATTATCTATCTTTCTATCTATCTATATATGTATATATATATCTCACCTCCCTCTTAAGCCTCTCTCTTCTCCCACCATCTCTTCCCTCTAGGTCATCATAGAGCCCCTGGCTGGGCTCCCTGTGTTACATAGCAAATTTTCACCAGTTATATATTTTAAATGTAGTAGTGTATATATGTCAATGCTACTTTCTCCATTCACCCCACTCTTTCCTTCCCCCAATGTGTCCACAAATCCGTTCTCTATATCTGCATGGGATTGCTTTCAAACAATAGTTCATCATATCTTGTTTAGGGTGTTTTGCATTAGTTAACTACAAAGCTAATATAAAAGGAAGTTGGACTGTCTTGTAATTTTTCTGCGACACACTTTACAAGTTTCCATACATAAACACTTATACATACACACATACATTCATACATATTTTACCAAATGCACACCCATGTTTCTAAAATGACTGGGTCAGGATGGGTGGCAACATCATACAGTAACTTGGGCACTAGTGTTGATGCCTGATCCCCTGGCTATGCTCTCCTCTGCCCTGTGGTAAACTGCCTGGTTAGAAGGTATGCAGATATTTTTAACTTTGCTTACCAGATGGCCTCAATAAATGTTATTTCACTGCATTAGACACTTTTCAATAATGTTCATAGCTGAGAATAGGAGTCTGGATTTCAGAAGCTTTGGTTCCAGAAGGACTTCGATTCATTAAGCAGTTTTCTCACACTTCCCCAGATAACTTTTTGTGCTGCATTTCACACATAGCCAATATATTTGTGTGTGAGTAAAGAGAGAAGAGATATCATCAGACATATTGATATAAAATGCTATTATTGGCTGAGTCAAAATGACTTGTTTATCATTAAATTTCCATTCTGATGACAGCCAAAACAAATAAAATGTGCTCTAACATGACCAGATGTCCCTAATGTCTAACATTTAAATAAAACTTTCCCTCATTGATGCATATAAAAATGCATTCATTTACACAGACACACACTCACATATTTGTTTAAATTAATCTTCTTATTGTACTAGAAGCTCCATGAGGACAAAGATTTGTGCATTACTGCATTCTGACATTTAACACAGTGCTTGATGTAATATGTATATGATAAATAATATCAAAGATAGTCAACATAATTCATAGATGTAGAGTAGCAGTCACATAAAATTTTGTTGGTACATAGACTTACCCATTTGTTGATATATTATCTATGATAATTTTCCCAATACAATAGCACATTGGAGATATTTCAAAAAAAAAAGTACAGCCTGCAAAGCCCAAGAAGTCTAATATCAGGCCCTTTACTGAAAAAGTTTGCTAATCCATTTCCTAGAGGCACAATCTTTAAATTTATATAAACAAATATGCATTAAAAGATTATTGTTATTGAATATCCTTTTGTAATTTCTGGCTAGTACAATAACACTAGAAACAAAAATAAATGATGGAAAGATGCAGAGTAAGATAAAATTATGAGACAATATTGTGATTTTTAAAGATAAAAATTAATTATAAAATTATTAAAATTAGAAGTTTCATGATAGTGACCAAATTACTTAATTCATTTGCAATATAGTTTTTGAGTGCCTACTGTTCACCAGATGTTGTAATGATACAACATAATTTGTTTTAATAAAAGCTTGAGAAGCAGATTGTGATTTACCTTTTTATTCTTTTCCCATCATTTTCTTTAGCCTAGACTACTGCAACTACTCTTCAACTTCCTCTGATTTTATCCTTTCCCAAAGCATATACTCTACTACTAACCAGGTTATTTTCCTGTTTTTTGATGGTTACCCATTTTTACTTGGCATAAAGCCCACCATATACTGTATTACAAAGCCCTTCATAATATGGCTCAATCCAAGACCCTCTTGAAGTAGGTATATAGTCAAGTGGTAAGAGCCATGAGCTCTGGAGTCACTTTGTTTAGATTCAAACTTGATTCTACCTCTGACTAACTGTATGAATTTGGCCAACTTAATTACCCCTTTTCTGTCCTTGTTCCTTCATCCATAGATTTGGAATAGCAATTGTAACTATATAGAATGCTATTAAAAAGTAAACAATTTATATAATGTACAGAGAAAAAGAAGAAAGAAAGGCAATGCCAAAGAATGCTTGAACTACCGCACAATTGCACTCATCTCATATGCTAGTAAAGTAATGCTCAAAATTCTCCAAGCTAGGCTTCAGCAATACGTGAACCATGAACTTCCAGATGTTCAAGCTGGTTTTAGAAAAAGCAGAGGAACCAGAGATCAAATTGCCAACATCTGTTGGAACATTGAAAAAGCAAGAGAGTTCCAGAAAAACATCTGTTTCTGCTTTATTGACTATGTCAAAGCCTTTGACTGTATGGATCACAATAAACTGTGGAAAATTCTAAAAGATATGGGAATACTAGACCATCTGACCTGTTTCTTGAGAAACCTGTATGCAGGTCAGGAAGCAACAGCTAGAACTGGACATGGAACAACAGACTGGTTCCAAACAGGAAAAGGATTCTGTCAAGGCTGTATATTGTCACCCTGCTTATTTAACTTATATGCAGAGTACATCATGAGAAATGCTGGACTGGAAGAAGCACAAGCTCAAATCATGATTGCCAGAAGAAATATAAATAACCTCAGCTATGCAGATGACACCACCCTTATGGCAGAAAGTGAAGAAGAACTAAAGGGCCTCTTGATAAAAGTGAAAGAGGAGAGTTTAAAAGTTGGCTTAAAGCTCAACATTCAGAAAACAAAGATCATGGCATCTGGTCCCATCACTTCATGGGAAATGGAGAAACAGTGGAAACAGTGTCAGACTTTTCTTTTTGGGCTCCAAAATCACTGTCAGATGGTGACTGCAGCCATGAAATTAAAAGATGCTTACTCCTTGGAAGGAAAGTTATGACCAACCGGATAGCATATTTAAAAGCAGAGACATTATTTTGCCAACAAAGGTCCATCTAGTCAAGGATATGGTTTTTCCAGTAGTCATGTATGGATGTGAAAGTTGGACAATGAAGAAAACTGAGCACCAAAGAATTGATGCTTTTGAACTGTGGTGTTGGAGAAGACTCTTGAGAGTCCCTTGGACTGCAAGAAGATCCAACCAGTTCATCCTAAAGGAGATCAGTCCTGGGTGTTCATTGGAAGGACTGATGCTGAAGCTGAAACTCCAATACTTTGGCCACCTCATGTGAAGAGTTAACTCATTGGAAAAGACCCTAATGCTGGGAAGGATTGGGGGCAGGAGGAGAAGGAGATGACAGAGAATGAGATGGCTGGATGGCATCACCGACTCAATGGACATGGGTTTGGGTAGACTCTGGGAGTTTGTGATGGACAGGGAGGCCTGACGTGCTGCGATTCATGGGGTTGCAAAAAGTCAGACACGACTGAGCAACTGAGCTGAACTGAACTGAACACAGAAAAATGTTTGGGTCATAGTGAATGTGATAAACTGGGCTGTTTTTACATGATAAATTATCAGCCTTTTCAATTCACATTCTCTACCTCAGCTTACTTCTATAATACTAAAGGAGCCAGGCCTAGGAATGTGAGGCCCTTTCTTTGCAATGCTGTCTTTGACGTTGCCAATCCTCTTCTGATGTGGCCTGGCTATGTCCTACTTTCACTTTGGATCCCTGTAAAGAATTGTGAAGGATCTGAAATTTTACTCTATTTGTAGTTAAGCAAGTTAGTCTGCCACAGTTTCATGGATATTGACTGAAAACAAAATTCTTGAATTAGGGATGAAGAATGCTATTACTCATGGTAATAGCAGTTGCAGAGTTTCAGTTATGGTTTTGCTGGGTTCTCTAAGCCCAATTCCAACAGGGTGATGCAAAGAGGGTCAAGCAACACCTGAACATACAGTGGGTTACCTTACAGAATGGCAACCCTGAATTTAGAGAAGCTGATTTCTATAATGGTCTGTCTTTTTTTCACCAAAGAAGACATTGTATATTCCAACACTATAGGAAAACCTGTCCTTTGTTCTGGAGTGAAACACTAGTTATGTCTTCCAAAGATATTCACAGTTCATATATCTGTGAAAAGATAGTTGAGGAAAAAGGTGCTCAGTGTTTCTGCTAGCAAGTGGTTTAGAAGTGCAAGAATGACATGGCACAATGATATCCTTATAGTCTCAGCTAGAATTCTTTCATTATGTTCTTCCTCAAGACAGAGCTGTTGGACCATGTAGACTCTAAGCTCCTTGAAGACAGATCTCTGTACTTCTTACTTATTCCTATGTCCAGCATAGATCTTTGAACACAGTAGGCACTAAAAATATTTTTTAATAAATTAGAGTCCAGTGTAAATGGTGTTATTTTTATTCCTACTGTTACTATCATAAAGAGTTGGGGAATAAAATTTAAAGACACAGTTCATTCATATGAGCAACAACTTATAAATACTCTAGCATCATGCATACGTCATGAAAAATGTGTGCAAAGTATATATAGAAATCTATAAAATTATTTTAGTGAAGCAAAGAAAGATTTTGGTATACAAATCTAGATGCATAAAGATGGGAGTATTACAGGCTTTCAATCGCAATGAGAAAACTAGGATTTTATTTGCATCTTTGCAGTTTAAGCTATATGCTCTCAGATAAAAAGTGTAAGTCTTTATGACTTTTTATGCATTTATTCAACAACAATTTACTAACCTCCTAGTAGATTCCAGGTCCTTTTTCACTAGTAATTGTTTCTATTAATCAGCCCCTTTTATTAAGAGTGGTCATTTACAGCAAACCTGTGGTTGATAAAAATAAATCAATTGCTATTTCTAAGCTCGGTGACCATTTAGGCAGAATGTTTGTGTCTTCATAGTAATGTATTTATACATAATAATGTGTTTATACATAATAAGGCATTAGTACATAATAATATATATATATTATATATAGTGTGATATATATGCTATATGAGTAATATCATATTCATATAATTAAGTATAATTCCACTCATAAAGAAGGAGTGATTCACAATACAAAATTTGGTATTAATGTTCATCCTCAAAGCTAACCAAGGCAGATATTTATAAAACTCAAAAATCGTATAAGTTTGAATTATTTTAATAAAGGCTATAGCTGTACACAGCATTATTTCCCACTGTGGATACAGCCTCCTAAAAAATGTTATTAATTAATTATTTTACACCACACAGCTAAATGATAATGTTCCGTATTGGTGTAATAATTGGACCCCTGGACAAGACAGTCTCATTATCACTTCCAATAAAATAGCACTTCAGTATTCTGCAAGATTGCCATTACTGTCAAGGATCGTTGGGTGGTGTTTACAAATAGTTAACCAGCCTTCTTCACAGCTGTTCAAAATTGAGGGCTCATGAACACTTATGCAAGCACAGTAAAATCTTATAAGCACAGATGAGCAGGAAGAACGGTAGTACACCAAATGCATAACAAATAAGAATTTTAATTCATCTCATCATGAAAACAATAAGAGATGAGGAAAGAGAGGACAGAGGTCTTGGGTGCCCAGAATTAGAGACTTAACTTGGATCAACAGTGCCTGTCAGACTTAATGAAAATTGTTTATAAACACAAATTTGGCATATTTTAGAGCTGAGTATAAGACACACTGCTCAAGATTTTATTCTAGTTGTGTCACTAATGTTCAAGGATATTCATAATTTAATCACTGCTTTGACAATGGGGTATCTAGGCCACAAGGCATTTAGATACTTGTATAATTAGTTTCTGGAATATGGGAAATTGCAGAATATTGGACTACTTCAGTGTAATTCCAATACTGGAACATTTCACACACCATATTTTAGAAACTATTTAATACTCTCCTAAGATATGATTACTCAGCTTTTTTGTGTGTGTGAAATATGCAGACCAAAATCCTTAGGTAATCATACTTTTCTAGTAATCTACTATAAAGAGAACTGAGTGGAAAAAATAGAAATTATTATTTTGTGATTTTAGAGCTAAATTCAACCTCCTCACATTAGATAAAAGTAAGACAAAGTTAAGTCTTACCCAAAAACTCAAACATAGTAAGTGTTAGCTGAGGTTTTCTGCACCTTAGTCTAGAGTTATATCTCTCTGTCATTACTTCTTCAGAGTAAGGTCATTCTGTAAGTTAGAATTCAAAATATAAAATCTGAGGAAATGAAACATATGAATCAATATGCCATAAACAAACCCAGCCTGGATATACAGTTTCCAAAAAGCAAGGGATCTTAATATTTCAGAACTCCTAGTTCCTTTTTATATTCATTTGATGACTGTGGCACCTTCATGTGGAGGAAGATTTAGTAGATGAGTTAAAACACTAAGATTTTATCTAGATGTCTTAGAAATAATGACAGAAAAGTCTTAATTTTGAAGAGTAATAAGCAAGCATATATTTACCCAAATATTAGCTTTATTTTGCAGATTTTTTTTCCTCAATCACTATACTTATCTCTTTAATTTCATGAAAGGTAAATGGTAAGAATAGCATACTTTTATAATTAATTTTATTTAATTTTCATTGGCCAGAAAAAAATCAGTAGACTTTTCTCTGACCCTAAGATAAGACTCATTGTGCATTCAAGCTAATCAATATTAATTTGTATTTTTGATAGTATATACAAATTGCAATGTTAACTGTAATGTCTTTAATACACTGAATTTATATAGTACTATCCAACTGTATCACTCTTTGGAACTTTACATGATGTCATTATTTTAATACCTTAAGAGCCTGGTTTTGTAAAGAAAACACTATTGGCCTTCATCCTTCCCACAGAATGAAGTATAAATTTATATAAAAAAAAAACTTTCAAGTTTTGTTCATGCATTTACATCATATGTTGTTATAGTTCCTGCTATTCTCCAGCACAAACATTCTGTTACTTACAGGCAAAAGGATTTACTAAGTCCAAATAGTTAGGTCATTCATTTGTTCAACAAGCATGTATTGAAATGTCACAGTTGTGTATAACATAACAATTATAGCATTGGCTAGATTATGTAAAATAACATATATCAATTAGACAGATATGTAAATTTTCATTGTCATCACAGTACAGTATTTACTATAATATTAAATACAGTACTTACTAGAATGCAAGTTATTTAATAGACACCAAAGGAGATATGTGAATATGATATAATTACTTCCTGAAATTACATTAATATTTCAATAAAAGCCTTAACCACCTTAGAATGTTAAGTAAATATAATAAAACATAGTTTAATTAATAGCATAATTTTTTGTGTGTTTCTCTAGTAATAAAGCCTTTTTCCCCCATCCTTCACTTTACCTTGGCTTCAGAGTTCTGAGTCTATATGATACTAATACTAGTCAGAAAGAACAAAAAAACAAAAGAAAAATTGAGGTAATTATATTTAAAATTCAGAAAATGCAGACTTCAGAACAAGGATTATTATACAACTGTATAATGAAAAATAGCTGGTTCTCCAAGAAGATATAACAATCCTAAACATATATACACCTAGCAAAAGAGCATCAAAATACATGTTACATGGCAAAAACTGTTATGTGGCAAAAACTGTTGTGTGGCAAAAACTAATTAGAAACTCAAGAAAATATACAGATTCACTACTGTAATTAAAGATGCTAAATGCTGGGCTGGATGAAGCACAAGCAGAATCAAGATTGCTGGGAGAAATATCAATAACCTCAGATATGCAGATGACACCACCCTTAGGGCAGAAAGTGAAGAGGAACTAAAGAGCCTCTTGATGAAAGTGAAAGAGCACAGTGAAAAAGTTGGCTTAAAGCTCAACATTCAGAAAACTGAGATCATGGCATGCAATCCCATCACTTCATGGTAAATAGATGGGGAAACAGTGGAAACCGTGACAGACTTTATTTTCTTGGGCTCCAGAATCACTGCAGATGGTGACCATAGCCATGAAATAAAAAGACACTTACTCCTTGGAAGAAAAGCTATGACCAACCTAGACATCATATTCAAAAGCAGAGACATAACTTTGCCAACAAAGGCCCATCTAGTCAAGCCTATGGTTTTTCCAGTAGTCATGTATGGATGTGAGAGTTGGATTACAAAGAAAGCTGAGTGCCGAAGAACTGATGCTTTTGAACTGTGGTGTTGGAGAAGACTCTTGAGAGTCCCTTGGACTGCAAGTTAATCCAACCAGTCCATCCTAAAGGAGATCAGTCCTGGGTGTTCATTGGAAGGACTGATGCTGAGGTTGAAACTCCAATACTTCAGCCACCTGATGTGAAGAGGTGACTCATTTGAAAAGATCCTGATGCTGGGAAAGATTGAAGGTGGAAGGAGAAGGGGACAACAGAGGATGAGATGGCTGGATGGCATCACTGACTCAATGGAGATGAGTTTGAGTAAACTCCGGGAGCTGCTGATGGACGGGGAGGCCTGGCATGCTGCAGTCCATAGTGTCACAAAGAGCCGGACTCAACTGAGTGACTGAACTGAACTGAACTGAATGCCTCTTTGTCAGTAATTTATAAGTAGGCAGAAAATCAGTAAATGTGCAGATAGAAAATCAACAAAGATATAGATGACCATATAGATGGCAGTATCATTCAACTTCATCCAATTGATGTTTACAGAATACTTTATCCAACAACAGCAAAATACATGCTTCCCTGAAGTCTGCATGGAACACTTGCCAACATAGAGTACACTCTGGACTGTAAAGCATAACATAGTTAAAAAGAATATGCATCATTCATAGTATACTTTCACAGAATAATATCAAACAAGAAATTAGTTGGAAAATTCCCAATTATTTGTAATTTAAAAGCACACTTCTCCATAATGTATGGGCCAAAGAAAACCTTAAGAAAAAAAAATTTAAATACTTTGAAATAAGTGAAAATTAAAATGCAACTTATTAAAATTCGTCGGATACAGAGAAATGGTCCTGAAGGGAAATTAGCATTTTAAATGCATATATTAGAAACAGTTCAAGATCTAAGCTCAATAACTGAAACTTCTATCTTGGTACAAAAGAAAAATAAGTAAATTTTAAGCCTAAATTAAGCAGAGGATAAGAAACAATAAAAATTAGACTGGAAATATATGAAATAAGGAACAGAAAAATAATAGAGAAAAACAATGACATCAAAAACTGATTATTTGCAAATATCAACAAAATTGGTAAACCCCAAGCATGGCTAACCAAGAGAAACAAAAGGGAGAGAAATAAAAATTACATAAGAAACAAAACAAAAAAAGTCTTCACTGCTAATCACATGGACATTAGGCGTATAATAAAGGAATTCTGTCAACAACTCTATGTCCACAGATTTGCTTACTTAGACAAAACAGACAAATCCTTTGAAGGATACAACTATCAAACTCATACAAGGCAAATCAGATAATACAATAATCCGTATGTCTATTTAAAATATTCAGTCAATAATTAATAACCTTCCAAAAGAGAAAGCACCAGGCCCAGAAGTTTTCACAGGTGAATTCTACTACACATTTAAGGGCTAATTAATACCACATTCCCACAATTCCTTCAAGAAAATGTAAGCTATAGATAGCACTTCTTAACTTATTCTGAGTCCAACATTACTCTAATAACAAAATCAAATGAAGAAATTATAAGGAAAAAAATCACAGAATAGCATCACCCATGAACATAAACATAATGATTCTCAACAAAATATTAGCAAAAGACATCAATAAATAATGACATACCACACACAAGTATGATTTATTCCAGATAGGGAATGCTGGTTTAACATTCAAAAATAAGTCAATCAATAGAAAAAAGAAAAGAATTGTGTTTTCTATGATATATGTCATGAAAAGCTGTGACGAACATCCACTCAGGGTAAAACTCTCAGCAAACCAATGCAAAAGACTTCCCGTAGCTTACTTTTAAACAATCTAAAAAAAACCTACATCACATGCAATATCAAAAAAATTGGACTTGTCTAGGATCAAAAACATGTCAAAGATGTTTTCTATCATTCCTCCTGTTCAACATGATGTTAGAAGCTAATTACAGCTAGTGCAATAAAACAAGAAAAGGAAGTGAAAGTCATGAAGATTTAAAAGGAAAAAGAAAAAGAACCATTTTAATTTTCAAATAACATGATTGCATACACAGAAAATCCCTAAGAATTTGCTAACAACTTCTTGAAACTAATAAATAAATACCATAAGATTGTAGGATATAAGGTCAATAGACCAAGGCAGTTTCTTGTATACCAGTGATGAACAATTATAATTGAATTAAAAGAAAAAGCAGTATCAATAGCATCAAAGAGAAATCATGTGAGCACATAGTGAGATGAAACCTACTTTGCCAGCCAAATAATTTTTCAGTTTTGGAAACTGAAAAAAAAGATAGATAAATGTCCCACATACAAGAATTCAAAATAATTTATGTAAATACTTACCCTCAAACAGAGTATAATTTCCTACTTTTTAAATGTAGACTCTGTACAGTAACTTCTTTATAAAGTATGTAATGTAGAGGGGGGAGAGGTGGCTACTTTATAGGAGAAAGCTAACAAATACAACCTCAGTCAAGTGTTCAAGGTTAAAATCAATGGTGAAAAGTCATACTGATTTGATGGTGATCATATGTACCCTTGCGATGATGTAATGAGAATAACACTTTACCTGAGTGGTCTTGCTCTGCAAAATCCATAACTTCAGTCTAACCATGAGAAAATAATCAGGGAATTATTAAGAAAAGTTTTACATAATACCCAAATAGTACTTCTTAAAACTGTCAAAGATTTTGAAAACAGGAAAAGTCTAAGAAATAGTCACAGTCAAAAGAACTGAAGGATACACAACTACTAAATGTTATATGCTATCTTGGATGAGATTCTAAAACAGTAAAAGGACTTTAGGTGAAAACTATGGAAATTTGAATAAAATCTAAAGTTTAGTAATATTAATATCAATTCATGAATTGTGATAAACTATACTAGTTGTTGTTGTTCAGTTGCTCAGTTGTATCTGACTATTTGTGACCACATGGACTGCAGCACACAGGCTTCCCTGTCCTTCACCATCTCCCAGAGCTTGCTCAAAACTCATGTCCACTGAGCTGGTGATGCTGTCCAAACATCTCATCTTCTGTCATCCCCTTCTCCTCCTGCCCTCTATCTTTCCCTGCATCAGGGTCTTTTCCAGTGAGTCAGCTCTTTTCATCAGGAGCTCAATGTTTTGGAGCTTCATCTTCATCATCAGTCCTTCCAATGAATATTCAGGGTTGATTTCCTTTAAGATTGACTGTTTTATCTCCTTGTGGCCCAAGGGACTCTCAAGAGTCTTCAACACCACATTTCAAAAGCATCAATTCTTCGACTCTCAGCTTGCTTTAAGGTCCAACTTTCACATCCATACATTCTATTGGAAAAATCATAGCTTAGACTATACAGACCTTTGTCGACAAAGTAATGTTTTTGCTTTTTAATATGCTGTCTAGTTTTGTCATAGGTTTTACTAAAAGTAAAAAGGCTTATTTTAAAATCATTTGGTACTACAGCACATAGTATTAGATTTCTCATTTAATTATGTACCCTCTCTGTGATAAGATTATACTTCTTGAACTACTGATAGTAGGTTTTGTTATATGACTTACTTTTACCAATGAAATATGAGTGCAAGTATAATAGTTAAGGACCCTACTGAGAAACACCCATGAGAGGACTCCCCTGACAAGTTCTTCTCTTGCCTGAAAACAGCCATGCCCTGAATAGAGGCTCCTCTTTCACCCTGGATCCCAGAATGAATGTTTCATAGAATTCAATCATAAGTGACTTAATCTATATTCATCAGATAATAAGAGTGAGAGACAAATCTTAGTTGTAGTAAGCCATTAAGATTTTATCATTTTAGGGTCTATTCCCTGGTGGCTCACCAGTAAAGAGTCTGCCTGCAATGCAGGAGAGTGTTTGATCTCTGGCTTGGGAAGATTACCTGGAGAAGGAAATGGCAACCCACTCTAGTATTCTTGCCTGGAGAATCCCATGGATGGAGGAGTTGGACTGCCACAGTCTATAAGGTCGTAAAAAGTCAGAAATAACTGAGCGACTTCATTTAGCAAAGATGGCTAATTAAGAAATGTGAACATATAAACAGTGTTCTCTTGAGACAGAAACACCAATATACATGCACTGAATATGGACTGGGTAGTTGGTAGAGAAGGTATTTATTGCTAATTGGATAGAGGGCAACACGAGATGCATGTGCACAGGTGAAAAACTATGTAAGCATTGCCTCAGATAATTTAGAAGATAGTTAATGTACTGAATGAGGTTTGTAGGTGAATAAATCGGAAAACCGAAAGCTACTTGTGTGCTATTGGCTACATTTGATAAGATACTCTAAGAAAAATGAAGTAAAAAAAGAATTGGACAGTTTACTAACAGGGATGGAAAATATTTTTTGTTGTTGTTGTTTCCCCCACTAAAATATAAAATTGGGAAATTTTAGAGACTGTGTGTGCTTAGTCACTCAGTCATGTCTGACTCTTTGAGACCCCATGGACTGTAGCCCACCAGGCTCATTTGTCCATGAGAATTCTCCAGGCAAGAATATTGGAGTGGATTACCATGTCCTCCTCCAGGGGATCTTCCCAACTCTAGGATTGAACCCGGGTCTTTCTCATTGCAGGTGAATTCTTTACAGACTAAGCCAATTAGGAAATTTTAGAGACAGAGGGCAATTAAAACTCAACTCCATAGCAAAACTCAATTTGGAGGGAGCCAAAATTTGCTCTTAAAATTAACAGTGATTAATGTGGCACCCAGTAAATCTCTCCAGCCAGGGAAAATGTCTAGTGAAAATAGATTTAGAGTGACTTTACCATGAAATCCTGTCAAGTGTAAAATATTGACAGTCAAATCCAGAGAGAAAGTCATCTTACAAGGGGAGAGGTAGGGAGGAGTGTGTCCATGGACACTGTTTCAAGAGAGATAAAAGTCATTTTATGTTTTTTGAGGGATTTATACCAGAGCCCTAGTCAAATAGATGTCACTAGGGTTGCCCATGGGATTACAAAGAGTTGGACACAACTGAGCAATTTCTACACACTAGGGTTGCCAGAGTTAGTAAGCAAAAATATAGGATGCCTACTTAAATTTGAATTTCAGATGAAAAACAAATTTCTTTTTTAGCAAAACTATGTCCCCTAAAGTACTGGGGACATACTTATACTAAAATATTTATGGTTTATCAAAATTCACATATCACCAAAAGCCCTTTATTTTATGTGGTGATCCCATTTGGGGATCCAAACTTCTGCAGGTAGAAAACAGACTGAAAGACTTTCTGAGTACCCAAGGAAGATATTCTTTAATATCTTCTTCAGACAGAGCCAAGGAGGAAAATGAAAAAAGAATGTCCTTGAAGAAGTCAAATCCAAGAGACAACACAAATAAAGGACAGAGTAGCTACTCCCAGGAAACAATACCTCTTCAACAATTATCCTGTTTCCCCCAATTACCATGTGATCTGCAGTAGAGGTCTTGTGAGAGGATTGCACTTTTACCTTTTTGAGGCAGCTTTGGCCATGTGATGATGTTGGCATGTCTTGTGAGGGAGAGTAACTGAGAAGCAGGAACTTAAATCATCATCACCTGGTACTGCAAATGTTCTTTTTCCTCTGCCACAAGCTCAGCAATGTTCTAGCAAGGAGTTCCTCTTTCAGCTTGGATTCCATAATAAAGAAAACATATGGGTGGACCAACAGTTATTTGAAGGTAGCATGTCATATGGTGCTTCCCAGGTGGTGCAATAGTAAAGAATCCACCTGCTAGTGTAGGAGATGCAAAAGACATGGGTTCGATCTCTGGATCAGGAAGATCCCCTGGAGGAGGAAATGGCAACTCAGTTCAGTATTTTTGCCTCAAAAGCTACATGGACACAGGAGCCTGGTGGGCTTCAGTCCATGGAGTCACTAAGAGTCAGACTTGATTGAGAATGCACACACAAGGTGTAATATGAACAACAACAACAAAATCAATATTTTTTGAGGTGTGGGTGGAGGGAGCAAGTCACTAGATTTTGATTTTATTGTTTATTAATCCAATGAATGCAGGTACTAACAGGTTCTGGGAAAGCATTCACTCATTCTTTCTTTCTTATATGCATTTCAGTCACAATGGAGGTGCGATTTACCAGAGCTATCAGAGACTTTTACAAGGTAATCCAGGTTAAATGATTTGCCTGAAGTCATAGAATAAAGCAAAACTTGGATCCAGTTGTTTATTTGACACTTAATATGGGCTTGGTGCTGTTCAAGACACTGAGAAGGATAAGAAAGAAAAACATTCCCTAACCACTCTTCTAGAAAGAGAAGTTTTATACATGTAAAACACATACACACACTCCACGTTGCTTCCAGACCCAGGAATTGAACCTGTGTCTCCTGTGCTTACTGCATTGGCAGGTCGATTCTTTTCCACTGCATGACTGGGAAGCCAAAACCCTCACGATATGTCACGTTATTCCTTAGCCCCACTTCCCTCTCCCCCTAGCTGCTGTGTCACGCTGTCACCCAGTCAAGTATGCCTTGGATGCCTCTTCTTTCACACTTAAACACCACCAGTGAGTTTTCTCTTTTCCAAGAGAAACTCTGTCACTTGCTTTATAGTAACATATTTGTCATTTCTAACACAAAATAATGGGATATAATTTTATAAATGCAACTTGGGACTGATATCCTAAGGATTTTGCCAAGATGCATGAAAGTATCCAATAAAAACAAAACAAAAAATAAGCTTGCTCTAATCAAATCATTTTGGTTGTAAAGAATAAACATCCATTGAACATGCTCCAACAAAAAGAGGCAGGGGAAGTTTTTAAAAAGGATTTGAAAGAAGTGGAATGTGGACACATGGAAACTAACACATCTTAAAGCAATTACAAGAGACTTACATCTTTGTGATCCATCAGGTCTCTTGTTTCTTAGCATCTGTTTCACTTTGTTTGTCTACAGCTGAATTTTTCCTGCCCTACCATTTTGTTTATTCATAATTTCAGAGGTGAGTTTAGTTTGCTATGCCCGGTGGCTCAGATGGTAAAGAATCTGCCTGTGGTGTGGGGGACCTGACTTTGATCCCTGGGTTGGGAAGATCCCTGGAAAAGGGAATGGTTACCCACTCTAGTATTCTTGCCTGGAGAATTCCATGGACAGAAGAGCCTAGTGGGCTACAATCCATGGGATCTCAGAGTTGGATATCCCTGAACAACTAACACTTTTCAGGTTTTTAATTTTTTGTAATTCTGATTCTGGCCAAAATTTTTGTAACTTGTTCAAACCAGAGCCCTTTGCTTTCTGATCACAGTTTTTGTGCTTCTTTTTTTAGATAATTGAGAGGAAAATGGATTGACTATTGATTGAACCCCTCTAGATAAGATATTCATTCTGGTCTAATTACCTATAAACATTGAACTGGAGTCATTTGATAAGTTGGATACCACTTATGAGAGATGGGGGGGCAAAATGTTAGAAAGAATTGAGTATGGCTTCCTAGGTGGTGCCGGTGGTAAGAACCTGCCTGCCAATGCAGGAGATACAAGAGATTCAGATTCCATCCCTAGGTCGAGAAGATCGCCTGGTGCAGGCCACCGGCAACCCTCTCCAGTATTCTTGCCAGTTGAGTCTCATGGACAGAGGAGCCTGGAGAGTGATGATGCATAGTGTCACAAAGAGTCAGACAGGACTTAAGCTGCAGCACAGCACACAACACAGACATTTTAAACTAAGTTGTACACAAAGCATGGTCTCTAAAAGCAACACACATTTGGGTTTCTCTGTATATATTATTATCCAGGGGACCTTCCCAACTCAGGGATCAAACCCAGGTCTTCAGGATTGCAGGCGGATTCTTTACCGTCTGAGCCACCAGGGAAGCCCATTTATATTTATATGAATTAAGAATTCGAAAGAATTAACACTTTGTCCAAGAGGGCCAGCTGATATAAATGTACTATATTTTGACATTTTTCTGCTTCATATATAATACATTAATTTTGTATTTATTTAAATAACATATGATATTGAGTTATTGAAATTTAAGAGTTAGTTGATACAATTAGAGGCATTTTACTTATTACTTTTGTTTTAATCTAAATTGTTGGTGATTTGAAAATATTAATTTCTGAGTGAATTATAAAGATAGTTTTATTGCCTGAGTTTATCTATTTTTGTATAATTAGAACATATTAATTTAGTTTGTATCTTTTCTCTGTAATTGAGTTAACAATGCATACTGAAAATACAATCCTATTAGCTGATTTGAAAAAATGTCTACAATTAACTTTCTTATTAGGATTGATTGAATAAGAGTGTCTTTCATCATACGTCTCTTGTCTTCTGAATTCCAATATGAAATATTACCAATGAATAAGAAAAGCCCTTGAAAAAGAGTTTGCATTCACTGACAAAACCCCAATGGCACAGTGAATCAGTTCAGTTCAGTCCAGTCACTCAGTCGTGTCTGACTCTTTGCGACCCCATGACTGCAGCATGCCAGGCTTTCCTGTCCATCACCAACTCCCAGAGCCTATACAAACTCATGTCCATCGTGTTGGTGATGCCATCTAACCATCTCACCCTCTGTCATCCCCTTCTCCCTCCCTCAATCTTTCCCAGCATCAGGGTCCTTTCCAATGAGTCGGTTCTTCACATCAGGTGGCCAAAGTATTGGAGTTTCAGCTTCAGCATCAGTCCTTCCAATGAGTATTCAGGACTGATTTCCTTTAGGATGGACTGGTTGGCTCTCCTTGCAGTCCAAGGGACTCTCAAGAGTCGTCTCCAACACCACAGTTCAAAAGCATCAATTCTTCAGCACTTAGATTATTTTATAGCCCAACTCTCACATCCATACATGACTACTGGAAAAACCATAGCTTTGACTAGACAGACCATTGCTGGTCAAGTAATGTCTCTGTTTTTTAATATGCTGTCTAGGTTGGTCATAGCTTTTCTTCCAAGGAACAAGTGTCTTTTAATTTCATGGCTGCAGTCACCATCTGCAGTGATTTTGGAGCTCAAAAAAATAAAGTCTGCCACTGTTTCCATTGTTTCCCCATCTATTTGCCATGAAGTGAAGGGACCAGATGCCATGATCTTAGTTTTCTGAATGTTGAGTTTTAAGCCAACTTTTTCACTCTCCTGTTTCACTTTCATCAAGAGGCTCTTTAGTTCTTCTTCACTTTCTGACATAAGGATGGTATCATCTGCATATCTGAGGTTATTGATATTCCTCCCTGAAATCTTGATTCCAATTTGTGCTTCATCCAGCTTGGCATTTTGCATGATGTACTCAGCATATAAGTTAAATAAGCAGAGTGACAATGTGTAATCTTGACTTAGTCTTTTCTCAATTTGGAATCAGTCTGTTGTTCCATGTCCAGTTCTAACTGTTGCTTCTTGACCTACATACAGATTTCACAGGAGGTAGGCCTGGTGGTCTGGTAATCCCATCTCTCTGAGAATTTTCTACAGTTTGTTGTGATCCACACAGTCAAAAGCTTTGGCATAGTCAATAAAGCAAAAGTAGATGTTTTTCTGGAACTCTCTTGCTTTTTCGGTGTTCCAGTGGATGTTGGCAATTTGATCTCTGGTTCCTCTGCCTTTTCAAAATCCAGCTTGAACATCTGGAAGTTCCCGGTTTATGTACTGCTGAAACCTGGTTTGGAGAATTTTGAGCATTACTTTGCTAGCCTTCCCTGGTGTCTCAGATAGATGGTAAAGCGTCTGCCTACAATGCGGGAGACCAGGGTTTGATCCCTGGGTCAGGAAGATCCCCTGGAGAAGGAAATGGCAGCCTTCTCCATGACTCTTGCCTGGAAAATCCCATGGACACAGCTATAGGGTCACAAAGATTTGGACACCACTGAGCGACTTCACTTAGTGTGTGAGATGAGTGCAATTGTGTAGTAGTTTGAGCATTCTTTGGCATTGCCTTTCTTTGGGATTGGAATGAAAACTGACATTTTCCAGTCCTGTGGCCACTGCTGAGTTTTCAAATTTGCTGGCATATTGAGTGTAGCACTTTCACAGCATCATCGTTTAGGATTTGAAACAGCTCAATTGGAATTCCATCACCTCCATCAACTTCGTAGTGATGCTTCCTAATGCCCATTTGACTTCACATTCCAGGATGTCTGGCTCAAGATGAGTGATCAAACCATTGTGGTTATCTGGGTCATGAAGATCTTTTTTGTACAGTTCTTCTGTGTATTCTTGCCACCTCTTCTTAGCATCTTCTGCTTCTGTTAGGTCCATACCATTTCTGTCCTTTATTGTGCTCACCTTTGCATGAAATGTTCCCTCAGTATCTTTACTTTTCTTGAAGAAATCTCTAGTATTTCCCATTCTATTGTTTTCTCTATTTCTTTGCATTGATCGCTGAGGAAGGAGTTCATGATCTGAGCCACAGTCAGCTCCCAGTCTTGTTTTTGTTGACTGTATAGAGTTTTTCCATCTTTGGCTGCAAAAAATATAAGCAATCTGATTTCAGTATTGACCATCTGGTGATGTCCATGTGTAGAGTCTTCTCATGAGATATGGAAGAGGGTGTTTGCGATGACCAGTGCGTTCTCTTGGCAGAACTCTATTAGCCTTTGCCCTGCTTCATTCTGTACTCCAAGGCCAAATTTGCCTGTTACTCCGTGTAGCTCTTGATGTCCCACTTTTTCATTACAGTTCCCTATAATGAAGAGGACATTTTTTTGTGTGTTAGTTCTAGAAGGCCTTGTAGTTCTTCATGGAACCATTCAACTTCATATTCTTCAGTGTTACTGGTTAGGGCATAGACTTGGATTACTGTGATACTGAGTGGTTTGCCTTGGAAATGAACAGAGATCATTCTGTTGTTTTTGAGATTGCATCCAAGTCCTGCATTTTGGACTCTTTCGTTGACTATGTTGGCTACTCTATTTCTTCTAAGGGATTCTTGTACAGTGAGTACACTTAAATTAATGGTAAGCTTAGAGAAATGAAATTTAAGTCCATAACATTTAGGAAATATTTTATATGTGAATAATGTGCATTAAATAATAAGGAATTCATAAGTATTTTTACCTAGATATTCACTTCAGAAAAAGTTGGTTTAAACATATGAAATAGATGCTTTTACATTGCCCTTATCATTTAAACATATTCCATATTACCTACATGAATGCAATGAGAAAATGTAAGTAATGTGGTAAACATAGTGCCTGGTAAATAATAACTCAACAAATATCTTTTCTTATCTTGATCATCCTAATTATCTTCATTTTCATCATCAATCTGCTCTCTGAATATGCAGCATCATAACAAGCTAATTCAAGATAATATATGTTTTGCATTATTTCAATGTTGATTATCAAAATATTTATTTTTTGAAAAATCTAATTTCTAGAGACTCCTATGAACTATTTTACAGATGAATGCAATTTTGAACCTGTATTTATATTGCATATAACATCCTCCCAATTTCAAAAATTTTTCTTAGGTATGACAAAGTAGGTTCTCCTAAGCTTTTTATTTTCTGTTATGCCTCAAAATAATTTTGGAAAATCTTAAGCTTTTAGATATTTAGTAGCAGATACAAAGATTAAAACTGCCAATCTCTTGCCAGCTAAAGATTTATTTCTACACAACCATGTATGTTAATCACTTTCTGATTCTGCATGATCAAAAAAGATTTTCTATTTTCCATTTGTGACTGAATTTTATAGAAAAAGATATGAAATTCCTGTAGGTAGTATAATGGCATTCAAGTTATCTTCATTTGTTTCCAGTAATCTAGCATTTTCCACCACACATGCACACATAGAGACTCATACACACAATTCCAGTTTATTAAAATACACAACCAGGAAGAAGGATCATTTCGGAATACAGATCTAATTGAAATGCAATGACATATAAACAAAATGTCCACATTGCCTAAGGGAGAAAAAGTTAGAAAAACTCACTGTTCAAAGTTATAAAATACTCAGAATTTTGATAATCACCAAAAATGTTCATCCCTAATTTCTTTTTAAAATGTCAAAACTCTAACCCCTATAAATACAAACTGGAAAAGTATATACTTCTGTTATCAAAGGAAACTAAAATAATAGTAAGTTTATAATGGAAATTTCAGGCAAGGTATAAAGTGTGTGTATGTATGTTGCTTTAGTCAGTTTTGACTCTTCGCGACCCTATGGACTGTAGTCCGCAAGGCTCCTCTGTCTACAGGATTAATCCTGTAGTGGGTTGCCACATCCTCCTCCAGGGTATCTTCCTGACTCAGGGATCGAATCTACATCTCTTAGGTCTATGGCATTGGCAGGTAGATTCTTTACCACCAGCACTGCTATAGGACATCTGCAGTTAAAATTCAGTCAAAGAATTAGGCTTGTAGAAGATTGGAATGCCAGAAGATGATGTTCAAAGCAAAATGAAATGATAGTTATCAGAGAAGGAAGTCAGATTCTATATTGCTTATCAAGAGTAAACACGTAAATATATATACAGTGATAGAGGGCACAGTTTCCACATCTGAATCAATAATTTGAAAATTGAAATTAATGCCAGATATTTAAGAACATTATATTTAATTTTAATTTCCACAGAAATGGATTTAAAGTAATTCAAACAAACAGAATTTCTTTCAGAGATAAGGAAGCATGATCCATACAAAAGCCTGAAATGCAGTCAAGCAAATCCAGTCAGAAAGCAATATTTAAAATCACTGTATATTGAGTAACTTCCACATTTGTTTAAGTCTTCAGCTCTTTTATTATTTTAACACATTTCAGAAACAATTCTCAACTACTGTGAAATTACCAGCATATCAAAATGCTAGAGATAGGACACACAAGTTTATGAGAAACTTGAAAATAATGATGATTTTCTAAAGAAAAACTCTTTTTGAAGATTTTGTTTTTCATTTTCTTTTTCGTGAATCTCTAAGGTTTCCAATGAAATTTATAGCATGTCAAAAATGAAAAACAAAATAGCATAACTATTTTTTCCACCTCATAACATTCACAAGTAAAACATTCATCTTTCTTACTAAAGAAAGAGAAGAAAACAGACACTGCCTTTCACGTAATTCTTAATTTTTTCTTCATGACACTTTGCATCAGAGAAGACAGTAGATAGACTATAATAGGGAAGATAAGGTAGGGGCTTCAAATATTTTGATAGTCTATGAGAATAATCAATTATTCAAGTTTTATCACCCAACTCTTTGTAAACACAAAGTATTTTCAAGCATAGCTCCAATGAACATTTTAGTTGAAAAGAGCCTGCTTTGGTTTGTTAAGCTTTCAATCTTGTTCCAAACGAATGAAAACCATACAAAACTCTTAAAATGTTCTCTTTCTTGACCATAGATTTGAAGATTATACTAGGAAATATTTGGAACTGGATGTCGATATGCAGTAGTAGACCACTGTAAATAAGCATGTAAATAACACTATTTAAATGGAAAAGATACTCTATGAGCCAATTGGTTTGAGTCATTTAAATGCATTACACTGTGCCTGCTTCTTGATAATTATACCAATTAGATAGGAGAATCATTTATCATGGTGCCAATTAAGTGAATTCTACACTTTCTGGGACTTAAAAAGAAAAAGTCTAAATTAGAGAGACCAAACAACTCCTATGTTTATGGGCACTTTAACTCTTGATCATGTAACATGGCAATCATTTAACCAGGTTTTTTTTTACCCCATGTACTAGAGATATAGCTAGCTAGGGGCATATTTTATTCATTGTCTATTTTGCTGTTTAAATTTCAATGTAAAAATTTTAAGAAAAAAATCAGCCTGAAATCTTAATTTTAGCTTTGTTTAAAAACTGATTTCAAAGAACATTTTCCTTTTAGCTGATACTTGAATTTAGAGGTTAATTAATTGAATGATTCTTGGGTTGGTAGACATGTAATTATGATTGATTGGAAATGTGTGATTTTTAGTGACACATTTTTTTCTCAGAAGACACAGAAGTCTGAGTTGAATTAATTAACATTCAATAGTAATGCAAAGGAACTTTTAAAATGCTTATAATAAAAGTATTGCTGAAATCCTTTTAGCTAAAGACATCTTTGTAGTTGTTTTTTAAATTATGAAAATGAAAGAACTCTTCTAACATCTTTGTAACATCTGATAAGGAAAGGAGATATTACTTAAGTAACTATTTTACTAGTTTAATTCAGTTCAGTTCAGTTCAGTTCAGTCACTCAGTCATGTCTGACCCTGCGACCCTTTGAATCGCAGCACGCCAGGCCTCCCTGTCCGTGTGTTAATTATTTTTAGTTAAATATTTTTGTTTATATATAGTCATTTTTAAAAATTATTTTAATCACTGTCTAAAGAAAAAGGTAAGAAATTCTACCTAGTTATTTTATGAGTGACTCTATATGGTTAACCATTCAATGTAGGACAGAGTACGGCAAAGATATGGTAGAGTGTGTGGCCTTTCACAACCCATCCTTTATTTCTTTTTATTTAGCTGGCCTTACAACAGTATAATTATATAATGATAAAAACTATTCTGAGACAGAACAGTTTTGCTGAAATATCTCCAAGACACTCTTCTATGACCAGTAGCTTTATACAGAAATGTTCCATTAATCACATGAAGTGAATCCCTCAAACTGTTTTAAGAATGTGCTTTGATCCTAAGTAGTCAATTAAGTGATTATTTCATACTCTCACTAGCTCTTTTTAGTATCTTGCAAATCAACACTGTAAGTATCAGTGTAGTGATTTTTCTGAGAATATTATACTGTCAAATATATTCTGATGATATAGAAGAGTTCTTATATATTTCTGCAATGTAATAAAATAGTATTCACAGGCTGGGGAGAGATAAGGAGAATTGGCATCCTGAATGAATTTGAAGAGACATATGTGATGAGCAGAGCTTCCCCAGGGTCTCAACATGAAAGAATCTGCCTGCGGTGCAGGAGACCCAAGTTTGATCCCTACGTCAGGAAGATCCCCAGGAGAAGGAAATGCCAAACCATTCCAGTATTCAGTTCAGTTCAGTTCAGTCGCTCAGTCGTGTCCGACTTTTTGTGACCGCATGAACTGCAGCATGCCAGGCCTCCCTGTCCATCACCAACTCCCGGAGTCCACCCAAATCCATGTTCATCAAGTCGGTGATGCAATCCAGCCATCTCATCCTCTGTCATCCCCTTCTCCTCTTGCCTGGAGAATCCCATGGACAGAGGAACCTGGCAGGCTGTAGCCCCGAGGGTCACAGAGAGTCAAACATGACTGAAACAACTGAGCATAGCATAGCACACATATAATAAACACATATAAGAATGTATTTTTTATTTATTTATTTAGTGGAGTGCAGTTTATTACACCGGCGGGCCCAAGGTAGAGTCTCCTCTTAGCCAAGGGCCCCGACCAGCATTTGTGAAAATCTTTTATACCCCACGTGTACGTGTCCAAACCCACCACCCCAAATCCCTTGAGGCTTACAAAAGAAGGGTAAATACAATCACAATAACCCCATCATTCATGTGTTATGTGTTCAAACAGTTAATAATCAATAAGCCCGCGGTTACATTCCAACCAGTTAATAACCGATAAGCCTGTGGTTATATTTCGATAGATACTGTCTGGAGGCAGGGGTGATTAGTGTCTGTTTTCTCTTCTTCAAGATTCCCCTGCCCGGGCGGGGGGTGGGGTGGGGGTGGGGGGTCTTATCCTTCCATTGTCATTCCCACAGGCGCTAAGCACAGAATGTATTTTTTATAAATCAAGTTGGAAGAGCTTACTATGCATCATACTAACTGATGAAATATCTGAAGAAATAACTATTGTACAAGAGTCAAAATAATCAAATAAATAGCTTTTAATCTCATCAATAAAATCAATTCTAAAGTTATATACAGACAAATTAGTTTATCTGCAAAAGTGAGAGAGAACTATGGCTAAGCGGGTGTGCTCAGTAGTGTCTGACTCTGCAACCTCATGGACTGTAGCCCACCAGGTTCCTCTGTCCATGGATTTTTTTTAGGCAAGGATACAGGAGTGCATTGCCATTACCTAGTCCAGGGGGTCTTCCTGACCCAGGGCTCAAACCCTGATTCTTGCATCTCTTGCACTGGCAGGCTGATTGTTTACCACTTGTGCAACATGGGAAGTGCTAAGTATGAAAGGCTTACATTAGCTTTTAATCAGTGTAATACAGTTTAACATGTACTTGAGGATCTATTATGTGCAAAATATTGTCCTGAGGACTTAAGGGAGTATAGCATGAACTTGAGATACCTCCTACCCATAGCAGTTTAAAACCTCAGAACTGGGATAGAGAAAGTCCATGTGGGGATATCTTAAATTACAGAAGAGGACGAGTGCCAAAGTACAAAATGGTGCACGAGTGTTTCTTCTTCTCGGAAGAAACAATCATCTTAGGTTGTTAAGAGAGGTGAAGAAAAATGTCCAAAAGTAAGTAGATGTCTGCTTATAAATCCATTTATTCATAGTCAAGAATGGAAAAAGTTTGGAACATGATGAGGGAATAGCATGTGGTTCAGACTTGTTGAAATGTGATGTGAAAGGTAGAGAGAAGCCGGGAAGAGGCAGGGAAGATAGATGGGTTGTTAAGTAGGAGAGTCTGGAGGCCCAGGTTGAGAAGCCCTAGCCAGAGCAAGTGATATTGCCTCTTCCATCATGAAACTGGGTACAGTAGAAGGCTCTATGAGATATTCATGTTGAGGGACGGTATGGAGAACCTGATGTGGTCTTTAAGGAATTCATTTCATCACCAACCATTCACTGAGCCCTGTTATGTGCCAGAATTATTTTAATTGTGAAACGTGTGTCATGTCTGCTGTTTACAGGGTATGAAAAGTAAAGTATTAACCCTCAGGTAGTTAGAAAATAAATGAGATAGGCATACTCATGAGGAGGCAGTTCAAGTGCAGTGTAAACACTGTTAGAATTTGATTGGAAGCAAAATGGTTATCTACTGTTGTGTAGGACGAGACTCTCCCAAAATTGATGTTATTGGATGAGTGTTCCCCTCCAACTTATATGTTGAAGTATTACCCCCCAGAAACTCAGAATTTGACTAAGTTTGGAATAAAGCCTCTAAAGGAGCAATTAAGGTAAAATAAGGTCATACTTGTGGGCCCTTATCCAATAAAATAAGAGTTTTTATAAGATGAAAAGTTTAGGGCACGGACATACGGAAAGACCATGTGAAGATGTAGAGAAGCCAGGGAGAGAAGGCTGAGAAGAAATCAACCCTGCCAACAATTTAATCTCAGGCTTCTATTTTCTCACAGAATTCTGAGAAATAAATGTATGTGGTTCAAGCCACCCTGTCTGTGCTATCTGGTTATGGTAGGCCCAGAAAATAAGTGCAAGTGACTTAAAGCAGTAACACTCACTTTGCTCTTGAAGCTAGGGCATTCAAGATCAACTAGCAAGTTCTCACTTGTGGCTTCCCATACCGTTGTACCACACGGTCTCTCTCCCTCTCCCCCTTCCTCCCTCCCTCTCTCCTGTGCCACTCCACCCTCAGAGCCGCCAGGACTCTTACATGGCAGCTGAAGGTCTCCTTAGCAAATGTCCTATGGGAAATCAAAGTCCCATGGTCTTTTCTAACCTAATCTCAGAAGTCACACAGATTCACTTCTCCTGAGATGTATTTGCAAAAGCAATCACAAAATCTCTCACAGATTTAAGGGAAGGGATATGTACATGTGATGATGAACATATTGTCAAAGTATGTGCAAATGTGTTTTAAGACCACTACTGTCTGGATAAAAATTGCTTACATTCTTCCCATATGCTTAATATACCCTTTCCCAGGATCTCACTAAAGTCTCATCTCTTATGGCATCAAGTTCAAACTTGAGGTCCAGGGCCTAAATCATTTAAATCAGGTTTGGATGTGAATGAGGTCTGTGATACAGCTGGATATATAGCTCCTTGAAAGACATTCTACTAAACCCAAAGCCCTATGACATAAAGATATGACTTATCTGCACTTCGCACTATAAATCCAAAATACCATGGTGGCGAAACAAGTGAAGAATAATTGAAAAAAAAAAAAAAAAGTGAAATTGTGAGTCACATCTGACACTTTGCAACCCCATGGACTGTAGCTCACCAGATGTCTCTGTCCTTGGGATTTCCCAGGCAAAAATACTGGAGTGGGTAGCCATTGTCTTCTCCAGGGGATCTTCCTGACCCAGGGATTGAACCCAGATCTCTCACATTGCAGGCGCATTCTTTATCTTCTGACTCTCCATGGCTCTTGGATCTGTCTTCTGATATCTCAGTTCTGCAACCTGACCTATCCTTCCTCTTCCATAACATGTAGCCTATGCTTCCATAATATGTAGCTGAATTGTTTTCTCAGCCTTCTTGCTTGAATGAGTGTGGGGGTGCAATGATTCCTTTTTATTTTATAGCGTTTCTTCTCTTACAGTCTAAGTTGACAGTGTTACTCTATGTACAATATAAATCTCAAAAATATTGGATTTTCACCATTGTGCAAAACCCATATACATATAATACCAGAGGGGTGACTCATCTGAAGGCTGGAAGATCTGCTCCCAAGAAGGCTCACCGTCAGTTTGAAAGCTCAGTCATGACTGAAGGTTGGGAGCTTCAGTGCCTCTCACCATGGGCCAGTCCACATGGCCTGAGTTTCCTTGGCTCGATTTCAAGCTTGACCATTTCACTAGAGAGAGACCCTTTAACACCTAGCCTCAGAGGTCACATAGCTTTGTCTCTGCCATTATTTTTGATGGATGAAGGACTGAACCTTAGAAATACTATTTAATTTGTTATTTAATTACTGAAATTGACTCTACTATGGTAATTCTTAGAGTATGTTCAAATGCTGATGGAATTAAATCTATATAGGTATGGATATGAATGTGTTCTAAGAAACATGGATAACTCCAAGAATAAAGTTCTTGCATTGGCAAAAGGGGGTGTGATCCAGTATATTATTGGAGAATTTAGACATATTAACAGAGTAAATTTGTTAGTTGTGACATGTGGAGAGATAAAATTTATGGGTATAGATGGAGATAATTCAGTAGATTTGGTATTGATAAGGTGAAGTTTCTATATTATGATTGCTTCCATTTTCTCAGTGAAATAAGAGGCTATGCCATTAGCTGAGGCATGGTTTGCAAAGTTTGACCATTTATCTACTATGATATAGTCAGGTTTGAGAGTGGAGACTTGGACAGTAAGAGGATGGTTTGGCAGGACTCAATATCCACTTGAGGTTTGTGGTTAGGAATTTATCTGAGAGTAGCCAGCAGAGTTGGAGATTTTTCTCCAGCCATAAACCATTGTTGGATTTACATGCAAAGTAGGAGGACAGTTTAGATTTAATTAGGGTTGAAATTTTCCAGGCAATTATGGAAAAAGGAAGGAAGGGAAGGAGAGTGGAGATATGTATAAATGAATAATCTTAGTGATTAGCCTCAATCTAAGTAAACGTAAAGTGGGAAATGATACATGAGACATAATGAAGGGCGGAGGTCCCAGTATAGTGAAAAAATGTTTGGAATAAAGTAAAATAAACTACATAGTTATATACCTAACCAAAGAGGTCAGTGAGTGTCTGTAATGTCAGTGCCTGAAATTTATTTCTTATTTCTTAATTAAAGCATGCAGTTTTGAGGGGGAGCTCTTTTCTCCCTCTACATGCAAGAAGTATAGGAGAACCAACACCCTCATGAACAGACTTCAACCAAAGGCTAATGGTGGGTGGCATTTAAATACTCCAACTTCCTCTCCCCTTTGGTGAGACAAATCTGAAACAGGTTCAACATCATTTCCGAGATCTCCCCAGTTGGATTCGTCTTCAGTTACTTAGGTGGCAACCTGCTTGACAGTACACGTTAAATTGACTCTATCCCTTCCCTGTTTTTACTTCCTCACTCTCCTACTGGTGTTTCCTGATATCATCCCACAAATAAACTAGTCATACTCAAGCACTCATCTCAAGGCCTGCTTCTGGGGGTACCCAGCTAAGAAAACCTTAGATCTCTAGAAAACCTTTACTAAGCACCTCCTTTGAGCTTCTATCATAGCACTTGTCAAGATACACTTTTGTTATCTTACCTTTCTCCCCTTTAGCCAGTGTTCCCCAAGGGAAGAAAAAAAAAAAAAAATTTTCCACCTTTGTAGTACCTTCTCTTATCCCAGTTCCTTTTACATAGTAGGGTCAAATTACATATTTAGTAAATTTAGTTAGAAGTTCAGTAAAAAAAAAAAGGAAAAGAAAAACAATGATTTTATTGACCAAGGATTTGAAGTATCTTTTAAATCAGAGAGACAAAATTTAGATTGAGGTTGGTATATCATAAATGCTAATAGAACCATGTTTTTGGTGTTTTAATTCTTTGAAAATTGATGATCCACAGTAGTTAGAGTGTTGAATATAAAATTTTGGTTAGCCAACCACAATCTACCATTATTTCTAAACTGTTACATTTGAAGGAGTTGAACAATGTGTTATTGTCTCTTAAGACATATGTTTAACAAAGTTAGGGAGTTTTGAGTTTGGAAATTTATCATTTCTTCCTGAGGTCTTTATGAATTGTTTTAGTTTCTGCAACAAAGAAATAGCTATGAGAAATTTTCTTTTTCTATTTTTGCATCATAAATACATTATATCATATATATATATGTTAGATATATCAGATATTTATATGTTTATATTATATTTATATCATATGTGTAAGTTCAAGGTGCTGAATAACTGTTCATAGAATAAATATTTTGAGACAAGAAATTATCACTTTAAAGTGGTTTATTGCTGAGACTAGATTAAACTGATTCTTAAATTCGAAACCAAAAGCACAGTAATAAAGCTCTTTACATTTTTAAGATTGTGATTTGACTATCACCTAAGTAACTGCTATTTATATACTTGCTTGCTACTACTAATTACTTTATAAAGTTCAGTTACTATAATGGCTAAATATCACAATCATTGTGTAACTCAACCACACGTCATAGTAGCTGTGATATGGATACATGTGTGAGGAAGCTCATTTACATTTTCAAATCTCAGCAACTGCTCAAGTATCTGCTTTCTAGCAATTAGGCAGCTGCTACTTAAAATCATAGAGGCAAACTCTGGTTTGGTTTGGCTTGGAAACTAAGTGTTGTCTGGTGTGGCTTTTTGGTACTTTGCAGTGTATTAATGAAGCCACTTTGCCTCATGCTGTTGTATCTCTGCTTCTTGGCATCCTTTTCCCTTCAGCTAGCTATTGCATTACTTCATGTATTTTCTTTTCATCCTTTGTTTTATTCACAGGCTTTGGCTCTTTTTCAATGAGTAGGCTCTTCACATCAGGTCCAAAGTATTGGAGCCTCCGCTTCAGCATCAGTCCTTCCAATGAATATTAAGGTTGATTTATTATAGGACTGATTGGTTTGATTTCCTTGCTGTCTAAGGGACTCTCAAGAGTCTTCTCCAGCACCATAATTCAAAAGCATCAGTTCTTCAGTTCTCAGCCTTCTTTGTGGTCCAACTCTCACATCCATACATGACTACCAGAAAAACCATACCTTTGACTATACGGATCTTTGTTGGCAAAGTAATGTCTCTGCTTTTTAATACCCTGTCTAGGTTTTCATTTTCTTCCAAGGAGCAGGGATCTTTTAATTTCGTGGCTGCAGTTATCATCTGCAGTGATTTTAGAACCCAAGAAAATAAAATATGTTACTGCTTCCACTTTCCCTTCTATTTGCCATGAACTGATGATACAAGATGCCATGAGCTTAGTTTTTGAATGTTGAATTTCAAACGAGCTTTTTCACCTTTATCACCCTCATCAAGAGGTTCTTTAGTTCCTCTTCACTTCCTGACACTAGAGTGATACCATCCGCATATCTGAGGTTGTTGATATTTCTCCCGGAAATCTTGAGTCCAGCCTGTGAGTCATTCAGGGCATTTCGCTTGATGTATTCTGATATAAGTTAAATAAGCAGGGTGATGATACACAGACTTGTACTCCTTTCTGAATTTTGAACCAGTCCTTTGTTCCATATCTGGTCCTAGCTGCTGCGTCTTGACCTGCATACAGATTTCTCAGGAGGCAGGTGAGGTGGTCTGGTATTGTCATCTCTCTAAGAATTTTCCACAGTTTGCTCTGATCCACATAGTCAAAGGCTTTAGTGTAGTCAATGAAGCAGAAATAGATGCTTTCCTTGAATTCTCTTGCTTTTTCCATGATCCAGTGGATGTTGGCAATCTGATCTCTGGTTCCTCTGCCTTTGATAAATCCAATTTGAACATCTGGAAGTTCATGTACTGCTGAAGTTCATGTACTGCTGAAGCCTAGCTTGGAGAATTTTGAGCATTACTTTGCTAGGGTGTGAGATGAATGCAATTGTGGGGTACTTTGAACGTTCTTTGGCATTGCTTTTTTTTGTGATTGGAATGAAAACTAACCTTTTCCAGTTCTTTGGCCACTGGTGAGTTTTCCAAATTTGCTGGCATATTGAGGGCAGCACTTTCACAACATCATCTTTTAGGATTTGAAATAGCACAGCTCGAATTCCATCACTTCCACTTCCCAAGGCCCACTTGACTTCACACTCCAAGATGTCTGGCTCTAAGTGAGTGACCACAGAATCCTGGATATCCAGGTCATTAAGACCCTTTTTGTATCTTTCTTCTATGTACTCTTGTCATCTCTTCTTAGTCTCTTCTGCTTCTGTTTGGTCCTTGACGTTTCTGTCCTTTATAATGCCCATCTTTTCATGACATTTTCCCTTGACATTATCTCTAATTTTCTTGAGGAGTCTCTAGCCTTTCCCATTCTATTGTTTTCCTCTGTTTCTTTACATTGTTCATTTTAAAAAGTTTTCTTACTGCTCCTGGTGAGTCTCTGGAACTTTGCATTCAGTTTGGTATATCTCTTTAAAGACTGTCTTTAAATACTACCAGAAATATTGTTTAGACTCATTCTGTGTTAAAGGTATCTATTGGCTGACTTGTGTCTGCTGTTTTTATTTATCACATTAATATAACTTAAGAATAACTAATTTCACAGTCTTAACAATTACTATCGCTGCTACACATCTCAGATATCAGAGATATTGTATAGAGCTCATTCTCTTCTACAGATATTTCATCACAATTCACCACTTATGAGAGGTTAAATAATGGTTGTGCCACAGAATGCCAGGGATTATCACCCTCCCCCCAACATTAGCAATGCAATCATTTTTGCTATAGTAACACACTAGTGACTTAAACCTGGAATGCTTTCTGTGCGTGTTTGCTAGAGGCATTTCTAACTCCTTTAGTGGGGTCTCCCCCTAGAATCAGATCTTGAGTGGAGTCCGGGCACTCTTTATATTTTTAGGAAGTGCAAAAATAAAAACAGCAGAGCAATACAAGGATGATACAGAAGAATAAAAGTAACATGTTAAATTATTATTAGGCATAGTCTTCATGGAATCTCTAGAAAGAGGTGTAAAGCACATACCTTAGAATTATTCTGGCCAAAAGTGAAGGAGCAAAAGTATTGCTATCCTTGAATCTATTGGTTAAGGGCTGCTCTTTAATTACCAGACATTTTTGATCAGTTGTGTATTGGCAAATAGAGCACTGGAAATATTGATCAACCTTTGAACAAAGATGTCAGTTTTGATGATGAGAAGTTAGGTTGGCACTCACAGAAGAGAGGAGGAATCCAAAAGTTTCTGTGCAGAGAATCGATGGTGATAAAATCTGTTTGATGTATTTTCTTGCTTTTTCTTTAGATACTGATGAGTTAAACATACAACTTCTAATTTCTCAGAAGGCAAGTCAGGTGGTCTGGTATACCCCTCTCTTTCAGAATTTTCCATAGTTTGTTGTGATCTACACAGTGAAAGGCTTTAGCGTAGTCAATAAAGCAGAAGTTTTTTGGAACTCATTGCTTTTTCGATGACGCAACGGATGTTGGCAATTTGATCTCTGGTTCCTCTGCCTTTTCTAAATCCAGCTTGAACTTCTGGAAGTTCACAGTTCATGTACTGTTGAAGCCTTGCTTGGAGAATTTTGAGCATTACTTTGCTAGCGTGTGAGATGAGTGCGGTAGTTTGAACATTCTATGGATGGAGGAGCCTGGTGGGCTGCAGTCCATGGGGTCGCTAAGAGTTGGACACAACTTAGCGACTTCACTTTTACTTTCTTTGGTATTGAAATGAAAACTGACCTTTTCCAGTTCTGTGCCACTGCTGAGTTTTCCAGATTTGCTGGCTTATTGAGTGCAGCACTTTCACAGTGTCATCTTTTAGGATTTGAAATAGGTCAGCTGGAATTCCATCACCTCCACTAGCTTTGTTTGTAGTGATGCTTCCTAATGTGCACTTGACTTTTCATCCCAGGATGTCTGGTTCTAGGTGAGTGATTACACCATTATCATTATCTGGGTTATGAATATCTTTTTTGCATAGTTCTTCTGTGTGTATTCTTGCCATACTTATTAAGTACCATAAATATGTGAAGTACTGTTCTAGGTTCTGAGGACCCAAATCTGAATAAGATGTGGCTCCTTCCCTCACTGTTGAGCTCCCGTTCAGTTATGGAAGAGAGGCGAAATGATTAACTTAATTATTTGGTAGTAGGTTGATAGGTTCTGTGGTGGGAAATTTACAGAGTGCCACTTCAGTAAAACAGAATTTCAAAACATTAGAGTTTCTGTGGAGATGTTGACTGGAGAAGATTTACTAGACAATATGATAGCTTGATTTGAATGTTAAAATTGGAATAAGGCTTATCAGATGAATAAGGTAAGTTTTTATATTTCAATTGGAATACTAGTGTGTGTAAATGAATGAAGCCTAAAACAAAAGAACATGTTTTGTTCTTTGGCTAAAGAAAAGGGGAAAAGATGTTACAAAGCAACAGAGACAGGAATAAGTCAGTTAACGAAAGATGTTCATTCTAAGCTTAGGTGTTTAACTTTTATCTTCAAAAAATATAAAATCAGGATACTATGTTTGGAAATGAGATCATAACTTAAATTTTATTCTAAAAATTACCCTGTATTATTAGAATGAAAATAAGTTTTAAAATATGAACTTATACAAATGTAGTGTATAACAAAATTTTTAAAATAATAACTTATAGGATTAATATAAAATATATAATTCTCAAGTCACTACAGAACAAAGCAGAAAAGAAAGTTCTAGCAATAATCTAAAAGCAGTGAAGTTGGAGTAAAGAAATAATGTGAAATATTAAAAGCATGAAAAATAAAGCATAATAATAGAAACAAATCAAACTGAAGATAAATGTGCTAAACCTTACTACTTAAAATCATTTAGACTACAAAATGACAAAAATATGTAAAAACCTAAAATTAAATAGCACAAACAAAATAAAAATAATGTGACATGAAAAAAGTTAAAAAGCAATATCAATTTTATACAATGATCATGGTCATTATATCCATCTATTAATTCTATGGTCCTGCCAAGAGTTTGCTAATCTCTAGTGTGCTGTTGAACACCTGCATTGAACTTTTTAGTTCAGTTGTTTTATTCTTCAGCTCATTGATTTCTGATTTGTATTTTCTTATATATTCCGTCTCTTTGTTGAAATTATCACATTTTTTTGTTCATTTTTCTCCTGACCTCTGTGAACATCTTTAGGACAATTATTTTGAACTCTTTACTAGGTAAGCCTCTTATCTTCTTTTTATTTATGTCTGTTTCTGGAGTTCTATCTTGACTCTCTGTGTTGGTTTATATTCATTAGAGAAAACAGTTACCTTTCCCAGTCTTGAAGAGTGGTCTTTTGTTGAAGATAAAACAGATTGTTCAGCTTGGCTCTAGCTCTTGATGATTTCTAGAAACATACAATCTACTGACACTGACTCATGAAAATATAGAAAATCTTAACAGACCAATTACCACTAAGGAGATTAAATTATTAATCTAAAATCTTCCAAAGAAGGAAAATGCAGGAAGAGATGGCTTCATTGGTGAATTTTACCAAAATTTAAAGACAATAAACATCAATTCTTCTCAAACACTTCCAAAACAACAAAAGAGAAGGGAATTCTTCCAAACACATTTCACAAGGCTAGAATTATCCTGATACCAAAACCAGACAAGAATGCATAACAAAATAAAATTACAAACCAATATTATTGATGAACATAGATGAAAATTTTCAATGAAATATTAGCAAACAAAATTATTTCAACAATACATCAAAAACTATCATAAGCTGTAATCAAGTAGGATTTATTCTAGTGATGTAAGTATGGTTTGCCATCTGCAAATCAATGTGATATATACCACAATAGTACAATGAAGGACAAAAATTCATAGGTTCATCTCAATAATACAGAAAAAAAATTCACAAGAATTCAACATCCATTTATAATAATAATAATAAAAAATACTCCACAAGTGTTTATAGAGGTTATGTCCCTCAACAGAACCTACCTGCCAATGCAGGAGATGTAACTGACATGGGCCAATACTTGGGTCAGGAAGATCCCCTGACAAAAGGTGTGGCAACCCACTCCAGTTTTCTTACTCCCATGGACAGAGGGGCCTGGCAGGCTATAGTCCATAGCGTCACACAGAATCAGACATGACTGAAGTGACTTAGCGTACATGCATTTAGCTCAACATAATAAAGACTATATATGACAAACCTACTGCTAAATCATACTCAATAGTCAAAGTCAATAATGCCCATTTTTACCACTTTTATTCAATATGGTGCTGAAAGTTCTAGCAGAACAATTCAGCAAAAAAAGAAATAAAAATCTTCCAATTTTTAAAGAAGAATTAAAATTGTCTCCATTTGCTTATAGCATGATATTATGCAGAAACCCCCAAAAACTCCACCAAAAAACTGTTAGACTAATAAATGAGTTCAAGAAAGTTGCAGGACACAAAATCTATATAAATAAATCACTTGAACTTCTAAACACTAACAACAAAGTCTCAGGAAGAGAAATTAAGAACACAATCCCATTGACAACTACACCAAAAAGAACAAAATACTTAGGGATAAATTTATCCAAGGAAGTGAAAGATGTATACACCAAATCTATAAGACAATGATGAAAGGAATTGAAAAATACACAAATAAATTGAAAATATTCCACACTCATGGACTGGAAGAATTAATATTATTAGCATGTTTCTTCTACCTAAAGTGGTTTACAGATCAATATAATCACTATCAAAATTGTAAAGGCATTTTTCACAGAAATGGAAAAAAAATCTTAAAATGTGTGTGGAAACTAAAACACCTTGAATTCCCGAAGTAATCTTGAAAAAGAGATAAGCAAAGCTGAAGATCTCACACTTTTGATTTTGAACTGTTTTAGAAATCTGTAGTAATCCAAACAATATGGTATGGGCATAAAAATAGACAATCAATAGGACAGTGAACCCAGAAATAAACACATGCATTCATAGTCTGTTATTTAAGACACATGAGCCAAGAGTACACAATGGAAAAGATAGTCTCTTCAATAGGTGGTATTAGGAAAACTAGACAGCCACATGCAAAAAAATTTAAAGTGTATCCCCATCTTACACCATGTGCGAAAATCAACTCAAAATATGTTAAATACTTCAGTCTAAGACCACAAACCATAAAACTCCTAGATGAAAAATTTAGGTTTTGCTCCTTGACATCAGTCTTCCCAATATTTTTTTTTAAATTTAACAACAAAAACACAAATAACAAAAACAAAAATAAGCAAGTAGGACTACATCCAACTAAAGACTTCTGCATAGTAAAAAAACAAAACAAAACAAAACTACCAGCAAAATGAAAAGGCAACCTATGAACTGGTGGAAAATATGTATAAGTTTTATATTTGATAAGTCATTAATGTCCAAAATATATAAAGAACTCATAGGACTCATAAAAAAGAAAAAAAATGAGTAAAAATGGGCAGAGGAATTGAGATATTTTTCCAAAGACATACAGATAGCAAACAGGTATTTTAAAATGCATTCAGCATCACTAATTATAAGGAAAATGTAAATCAAAACCACAGTGATATATCAACTCATACCTGTTATAATGGTTTTTATCAGATAAAAGGTGAGAATATGAAGGAAACCTTTATGCATTATTGATTGGAATATAACATGATGCAGCCACTGTATCATCAACTGTACTTCTGAGTATATGTTTAATGAAAACAAAAATCACTATCTCAGATATCTACACTCATGTTCACTGCAACATTATTTACATAACCAAGAGATGAAAACGGCCTGTGTCCTTTATCAGATGATTGGATAAAGAAGAAATACTATGTGTTTTTAGTGGAATATTTTTAAGCCACATAAAAAGGAAATCCTGTCTTTTGTGATAACAGATGGAACTTGAGGGCATTATGCTAAGAGAAATAAGTTGGACAGAGGAAAACAAATACTGTATGATCTCACTAATATGTGGAATTAAAAAAAAACAAAACACCTCTGATAAATAGAGAACAAGTTGGTGGTTTCTAGAAGCACAGGGATGAGGGTAGGGAGAGTGATTAAAAGATACAGACTTCTACTTATTAGACAAATAAGCTCTAGGAAGTAGTGTAGAGCATACTGACTAAAATTAAAGAAAAATAAAACAAATAATATGTCAGTCAACTGTAATAACATGTTCAAAATAAAATAAAAAGGTAAATGAAAGAATACAATTATTTTTTAAAATGTTCCTTATGATGAGCAAAGAATCCAAAGACAAATAAAGAAACTGAGAAATTGAACAACATAATGAATATTGAAGCTCTTAGGCAGAAAGTATATACAATTTTAAAACATTCACAAAGTATTTATAAATATTAATCAATCGTGAGTCTTAAAAATTTCCCAAAATAAAAAGTATAAATCATGCCAATTCTTTTTACTATTATTTCAGTGAAATAAAAATTAACTTTATACAGAAGCATCACTTAAGGAACCACATAGAAACTAAAAATAGTAACTAGCTAATTCTTGGGTTATAGAGGGTATAATGGGGTTTCCCTGGTAGCTCAGCTGGTAAAGAGTATGCCTGCAATGTAGGAGACCCGGGTTTGATTCCTGGGTCAGGAAGATCCCCTGGAGATGAGACAGGCTACCCACTCCAGTATTCTTGGCTTCCCTGGTGGCTCAATCAGTAAAGAACCTGGCTGCAACACAGGAGACCTTGGTCCGATCCTTGGGCTGGTAAGATCCCCTGGAGGAGGGCATGGCAACCCACTCCAGTATTCTTGCCTAGAGAATGCCCATGGACAAAGGAGCCTGGCGGGCTGCAGTCCATGGGGTCACAGGGTCCAATACAACTGAGCAGCTAAGCACAGCGCAGAGGATACCAACTTCTCAAGCCAAATTATACAAAAAAACAGAGAACATGGACAAATGGGTACTCTGGAAATATGTATCTGCACAACGGAAAAATTGATAAATGAATTAAATAGTCTACTGAAGAGATTTGCTGGGCAAATTTCTACATGACCTTTTGGTAGATACATGCCTTTTCTCAGTTATTCAGTCAAATACCAGTTTGATACTACTATGAAGCATTTCACAAATCTAACTGAGGTCACAAATCAGTTGATCTTAAGGTAGGAAAATATCCTGTTAAGATGGAAAACCATGTTGCAAAGAATGAAGGTGATCTATAGAAACTGAAACAGATGACAGTCAAAAAGGACACAGGGACCTCAGCTCTGTAATAGCAAAAAACTGAATTCTGCACATAGTGAGAATAAACTTGTGAGAAGACTTTTTTCTTTTTTTCAAATCCTCCAGAAGATTTACCTGACCAGTCTTGTGATTTTGACCTTATAATACCCCAAGCAGAGATCCCAGCAATGTCAGGTTGAACTCCTGACTTGCAGTGAGGTAATAAGCATTATCTTAAGCTGAAATGTTTGTTGTCGTTTGCCTTGTAGTAATAAGTACTAATACAGAAATACTAAAAGTATATTAAAATGATTCCTAAGAATCAGCAGAAAAGAAGCCTTTTGAAGCTTTTTTTTTGTTATTTGAAAACTATAATTAAATACATAAACCTTTAAAAGATACTCTTGGACAAGTGTGTGAGAATAATAATTGATAACATTAGCCACATGAAAATAGATGCAATTTTAGCATAGAAAGAATTATTTTTCAAATTATATACATGAAATCATGCTCATGGAAATTAAACACTCAATGGAATAGTAAAATTTTTGTTATAAAATTAAACTGTTACATTGACCAAAAAAATTCCTCAAATCAATTTCATGATCCAAATGATTTAATAAATGAATTTGTACAAATTTTAGAAAGACACAATTTATTTTCTTTTCAATCTCTTCCATGGTACACAGAAATAAGATAATTTTCCTAATTCATTTTGTGAAATTAATATATGCTGCTACCAATTCCTCAGAAACATTAAATAAAGAGAGAAAAAACAAAAATAACAGCAGCATACAAAAAATTTCACTTTATGGGCAAAGATAAAAAATAAAAAATAGTAAATCAAATATAACAGAAAATTAAATTTATAAAGTACCATTATTAAGAAGAACTTTGATGATTTTTATTACAAAAGCTAAAAGAATTCACCAATTGCATTCAATTTCTAATAAAAAAGAAATATTTCTTAATTAAATAGCATCATGGTATTTATTTTTCTTCAACAAGGTAGAAAGAAAATATTTAAGCCAATGCTGGTTGGAGTTGCAATGTGAATTTTTAGGAGATTTCCTATTTTAAAGACATTAAGAAAGTAAGAATAATAAATGAAGCATTGGAATAAATGGAGTTAAAAAGTCTCTGATTTAAGCAGTAGTGGGAAAGTGATAAAATAATAATTTATTTCAGACTGTAGAATATATGATGAGTTCTAACATCTCTAGGGTAGTCACTAGAAATAGTTATAGAATGTATAACTAAAGAATCAATCTAAGAAATAATAATGATATTTTACTAAATCAAAAGTCAGAAAGAAAACAGTAAAAAAGGAAAATTGTAGGATGGTGGGCATAAATACATTATTATGTATTAGTGTATATATACATACTATATATATAGTATGTATATAGTATATATAGTATAATATATTAGTTACTACATTAAATGCAAATATATTAAATTCAAGTAAAAAACTAAGATGGTCTAGGTTAAAAAAGTAACAACTGTATATTGCTTATAAGAGATACAATTTATGTGTAAGAACACAGAATGATTGAAAGAGAAATGTTGAAAAATGACAGCCTGAAACACTGACCAAGAGAAAGTTGGTGTTGTTAGATTAATAAAAGGCAAAACAAACCTCAGAGTCAGAGCACTAGTGGAGATAAGAGGGCCATATTAAAATATTTAAAAATTCAATTCAATAAGAAAATGTTACAATATCAAATACCATGTGTGTGTGCATAAGAGTCAGCCATGTCCAGCTCTTTTTTACCCCATAGACTGTAGCTCACCAGGCTCCTCTGTCCACGCGATTCTTTAGGCAAGACTACTGGAGTGGATATCCATTTCCTCCTCCAGGGGATTTTCTCCATCCAGGAATCAAACTTAAGTCTTCTGCATCTCCTATATCTCTTGCATTACAGGTGGATTCTTTACCCACTGAGCCATCAAGTAAGACATCAAATAGCATAAATTGACATCACAGAAGAAAAAGGTAAAAGAGGAATTTCACGATCATTTAACATGCTTTCTTCAATAACTTACAGAATATAGCAAAACAAATTAGAAGGTACAGATAATTACATTTTAAAAAACAATCTAATTGATATTTAGAGAACATTTCACCACCAACAGAATATATAAAATACAAATGCAGAAAATTTGTCCATATGCTAGACTCAAAAGAAAGCCTCAATATAATCCAAACATTAAAATAATCCAATTGTATTTTTTGATGAGTGAAGTTTATCTAGAAATCAATAATGAAGATAGAATCAGAACAACCCAGCTACCTGATATTAAATAATATATTTTTTAAATAATTCAAGGTGCCAATAAGAAATGAAAGCAGAAAAATATTTTAAAGTAGTTAATTATATATACATAAAATACCATAAAGCATATGTGGTGTAGTGCTTTTCATTTCTAGTCAAGGAGGTACAGCAGGACCAAAGCTACATTCTTCAACAACACTGGAAATAGGAAAAAGTATAAAACAAAAGTTTTCAGATATTGAACAACAGTAAAGAAATGTGAGCCGTATGACAAGAATAACAAACCAGGTGACCTATACATTTATGGCAACTAACTACTAGAAGCGTGTTCTAGCCTGCAGAGCCAGGGAGAGAACCCAATTTAAGGGCTTGCAGAATTGAGGAGTCAAAGAAAGGCGTTGTGGAGGCCATAGCCATAAAAGTTTGTAGAGAAGTTATACTATCTTATTACATTTTAACTGTTTGTTAATGATCTGTGATAAGAACAAAAATGGAGATCAAAATCCAAAAATGTATTCATGCAGTTTACATTAGATAAATTAGGAAGAAGCAAGCTCATTTGTAACATTAAAACTTTAAATATTGATTTGCATGAGGTTGATTCAAAATGTGCAAAATATGCACTTAAGACTATTTTTTTTTTTTTTACTTAAGACTATTTTTGCACATAACATTTTGCTTAGTTACAATTGAGGAAAAGATTATGAATACAATAATGATTGTCTATATTAATCACCCATACACATATTTTAAGCAACCGATTTATGGATATTTTGTAGTCATTTTTCTAAGCAATATTTCTTGTGGTTATATTTATTGAAATTTGATTTTATGTTCCTTAAATCTAAATATCTTTAGTTTCCGCTTGCATTTTGGATGTCTTTGCCTTTTCACTTTATTTTTGTTGTCAATTCATTTTTTAAATATTGGTACTTGAGGTACTGGGTATAAAAAAAATAACCAAAACCTGGTTCTTTACCACAGGTATTTTGAAATATATTGTTCTGAACAGGAAATATACTTCTCTTGTCCAAATTTTTCTTGGTATTGCTTTATATCTAAAAATAATTCATTGCTGTATAATACTAAATACATATTTATGATTGAGGGATTATGGTAAACTTATGAAATTAATTTAAAAATGTCAAGTACTACTGATGATCTCAGCATAACATCATTTAAGCTAAAATTATTTAATAAAAATTGTACCTAAAGTACATTTTTTAAGAAAACTCTCTCCCATTTGACTGATAAAATTAACTGCTTGCTTTTGAATTGTGAACAGAGCCACTATTATGAGACAATCGTTTGGATTTAATTTTCCCAGTGTTCAACTCGATTATTCTCCTCCCTTGTTAGTGGACATAAGTGATGTATATTGAGAAGAATAATCACATAAAACTGTGAGAATACTGATAGCATTTGAGTACTTAGTTCAATTGCCCCAGGCTAGAGAGTGAGGCTACACTTCACCTTGCCTTCCACTGAGCTAGGCTAGTTCAGCCAATAATTCTCTTTCTTGTAGCCAATCTGAGATACATCTCTGATACACAGAAAGAATCTTGGGAAATACAAGACACGTTTTCCCACTCAGACATATAGAGCTGATTTTTGTCTGTTCACATTTTTATGTATTCAAATTGCATAATATTGGGGTCAAAAAGGGCCAAATGTTGAAAGGAATTTATAACATAAGTCTGGAGTTCATTAGTAAAATCAAGTAATATTCCATCCATAGCTTCACAAAAAATCACCAAAAGCAAAATCACCAGAATGGAATTAGGATTTATCCAGTCTCTCCAAATAGTCTCAGTAATGCTTTATGTCTGAGTCTCAAAAATATCCTTGGAACTTTTCTGCCCATATGGATGGTTACAGTGTTTATAAATTGAAGGAATACATGGTTAATATCTATTCTGAACACTTTCATGATATTAAGCTTGTCTGTTCCTCAGGTAAGCTATAGATTCTTTACTGGTCTCATTGATTGGAATCAGGCAATTCTGACAGTCTGACAAAAAGGCATTAGTTCTGATTTTATATTTCATGAGTTCATTGGTTGCTGTCTAATTATAGATAATTCTTCTTTCATTCTCTCCCTTAATACCATTGTGTTTGTGCTGTGTTGAAATAGTCGCGCCTTTTCTCCAGAAAGTTCAGGGTATAGTGATATTAATGTGCAAACAAAGCATTACAAAATACTGTGATAATTTTTCTAAAAGAGGTCGTATAGCTCTCAGTTTTAAAGTCTAGTTCTGGAGCCAGACCACCTGTGGTTTATTCCTGAGTCTGCCACTGGCTTTTTGGGCACATCGGGTTATAAAGAAGAAGGAGACGGGAGGAGGGGAAGGAAGAGGAGAAAAAGTGGAAGAAGAAGGAGTTACTGCAATGGAGCAGTTGTGAGTTTATATAAAACACTGTAGGTAAGTCTCAGATATTGCCTGGCACCCAGTAACTACTCAATAAATGTTAACTTTTATGCCAGGTTGGGATAAAGAGAGGAATGGTCATATCTGTTTAACTGATGTATTCTGAGGGCAGGAGTTGTTGGAAAAGATTTCATGGAACTAGAGATTTTTGATTTATTCCTTTTTTTCATTCAGGACCTATAAACTGGGAGCATAATATGTGCCATATGTGCTTTTATGCACTGAGGATGAAGCAGCAGGTAGATTAATAAAGCTGTTGCACTCTGAACATATATTTCAGCCCAGGGGATAGACTCTAAAAAGTGAAAGAAAAAAAAAAACCTAAACAATGTAATTTCAATAAGTAGGGATTGCTATGAAGAAAATAAAGCAGGCTGAAGGTATAGACAGTAATAAGGTTGTCTAGTCTTTTAGACAGAATCTCAAGGAAGACCTCCTGGAGGAAATGGCATTTTATGGAAACTTAAATGATTCGATTAAGACATCAAATTCTAGTGAGAGATTATTACACAAAAGAAGATCCGGAGTTTGGCAGGTTTGAGGAATAGCAAGGAGGTGAATTTAGAGGGAAAGTGAAGAGCCAGATCACAATCCGCTGAGTGCTAGGAACATAAGACTTAGAATGGGTTTCATTCTAATTGTTAGAAGTTCTGGGGCGGAGAGAGGTTAAGTGTATCTAACATTGTTAAAAGATCCCTGTTGCTACTGTGTGGAAAAAGATAGCTAGAGAGCAAGAACAGAAGTGAGAAATCTCTGAGGTGACATTGCAATAGCCCAGGACAGAGGAGATGATGGTTTGCACTCAAATTGGCAGATAGGGAGAATTTGTTCAGATCATGGATCCTCAAGGTGAGAAAAAAAAAATCTTTCAGAATGGAGACAAGGACAAATCCATGGAGCTTAGAAATCATATAGTTATTTTAGAAAATTATAAATTAAAATCATGCACAGTTTAAATAATTCTCTTTTACATACTTTACTATAGAGTCCCTAAAAGAAAATGATGTTTGTTGGTGTTTTTAAAGTATGAAGACATGGTTAGACTTTTTCTTACAGTGTTCTATGTCCCGGAGGACAGAAGAGGGAAGGAGGAGGAGAAGTGGTAGAAGAAGGCTTCCGTGGAGCAATTGTGAGTTTAACACTATATTCATAGTCTCTTAATGGAAACATTAAGCCAGTTGTGAGATCTTTGAGGGTGTTCTAATAATGCTCAACTACAAGGAATAAAATTGGAGAGAATCTTTACTTGCTTTGGGGAATATAGGTTATCCCCAGGAAGGTTCTTTTCTTTGCCTTACATAATATTTATGTAAAAATAAGTCATCCTCCTAAAAATGTTATCCAGTGATTTCTTTCTAGGAATGAGAATATGGGAAATAAAAGTAGCCAGGAGTAAGGTTTTAGTTATCATAAAGATACCTGATTATATCACAAAAGCACATGATTTGTAGGACTGTTTGTTGTATATAGATGATCAATGTTTTAAAATTTTAATTTTCTATGTTTCTGAAGTTCTGTTTTAAAATAAAACATAGCATTCTTCAATGTAGACAAAACTAGCAATATTTTACACTATTCTTCATGCAAATAAATTTAACACTTCCCCCTGATAGAAAATATGGAAATATTTTCCCAGTGTGAAGAAAATGTTAATCATTTTTAAAATATGTCACAATATATGACCTTCTGATTATTAGCAGGATTTAATGTAGTAAGATCTCTTTCTACATTTATAAGCATGCTATCAACTCGTATTAAATAATTTGCATTTTATGTTAAATTTTTCCAAATAGAAAAATTCATGTCCTTTCACTGAAAAAAAAAAAAATATATATATATATATACATACACTTTTCTATTTGAAATACTTCCTTAATAAAATAGTCCTTCTTAAGAAAGCTATTTTTTTGTGATTCCCTTTTTTTGAAAATAGCAGAAATATATTTCTTTCAAATATAATGTTGTACATCATTTATCTCAATAATAAAAAAGACTTACATATAAGAAGCATTCTGCATGAAAAGAGGCAGTAAAGATAATCAGAGATGGCTATGCTATAATTTTCCAATGAAAAGCTACTTTAGTATACTTCAGTATCAGGTAGTTATAACTGGGATAAGAATTCTGCAACCAGAAACTCCCTTATAATCTGCACATAGGTTATGAAATAATCAGATAGATAATATTACACCATTTATTCTCACTTGCCAATATAACTCACTGTCTTCTGATAATAAATTAATATTGACTTTCACACTTAATGAGTTCATTACAGTTGTCATTAATGTAATACTGATATTCATACTGAAATATAAGTGGATTTAAATCAGATATCTAAATTATCCAATTATTGCTCCAGAAAGTAAACTCATACAGAGAGTGTCTATTGTCATTTATTCTGTTCCAATAAGTAGTTCACATCTCTACTTAAATAAAGAAAAAGTGCATATTATTTCAAAGTTCAATCTATTTCTGCTACAAACTTCTTATTGCATTTAGAAAAAGAGGAGGAACAAGAGATCAATTGCCAACATCCATTGAATCACGGAAAAAGCAATGAAATTCCAAAAAAACACCTACTTCTGCTTCATTGACTACGCTAAAGACATTGACTGTGTAGATTACAACAAACTGTGGAAAATTCTTAAAGAGATGGGAATAGCAGACCACTTTACCTGTCTCTGGATAAACTTGTATATGAGTAAAGAAGCAACAGTTAGAACTGGACATGGAACAACTGACTGGTTCAAAATTGGGAAAAGGAAATGATAAAGCTGTATATTATCACCCTGTTTATTTAACTTATATCAGAGTAATGAAAAATGCCAGACTGGATGATTCACAAGCTGAAATCAAGATTGCTGGGAGAAATATCAACAACCTCAGACATGCAAATGATATCGCTCTAGTGACAAAAAGTGAAAAGGAACTAAAGAGCCTCTTGATGAAGATGAAAGAGGAGGTGAAAAAATTGCTTAAAAGTCAACACTCAAAAAAGAAAGATGATGGCACTTCCTGGCAAATAGAAGGGGAAAAAGTGGAAGCAGTGACATGTTTTATTTTCTTGGACTCCAAAATCACTGTGGATGGTGACTGCAGTCATGAAGTCCAAAGACACTTGCTTCTTGGAAGGAAAGCTCAGACAAACCTAAGGCAGCATATTAAAAGCAGAGATATCAGTTTGCCAACCCAGGTCCGTATAGTCAAAGTTATGGTTTTCCCAGTAGTCATGTATAGGTGTTAGAGTTGGACCATAAAGAAGGCTGAGCACTGAGGCATTGATGCTTTCTAATTGCAGTGCTGGAGAAGACTCTTGAGGATCCCTTGGATGGCAAAGAGATCAAGCCAGTCAATCCTAAAGGGATAAACCCTGAATATTCATTAGAAGAACTGATGCTGAAGCTGAAGCTCTAATACTTTGGCCACCTGATGTGAAGAGTGGACTCATCGGAAAGAACCCTGATGCTGGGAATGATTGAAGGCAAAAGGAGAAGGGAGTGGCAGAGAAATAGATGGTTAGATAGCGTCACCAACTCAATGAACATGAATTTGAGCAAACGCCTGGGGGTACTAGAGGACAAAGGAGCCTGGTGGGCTACAGTCCATGGGGTCACGAAGAGCCGGACATGGCTTGGTGACTGAACAATAACAACTTAAATAAAAAGTACATATTATTTCAAAGTTCAATCTATTTCTGGTACAAACTTCTTGTGTCTTAGTCATGTAAGCTTATTTTTTCAATTATCCATATCTTCTTTATCCACAAGTACTTTTTGTGTGTATGTTCAGTTGCTAAGTTTTGTCCAAGTCTTTGCAACCCCATGGACTGTAGGTCTGCCAGGCTCCTCTCTCCACTGGATATTCCAGCAAGAATACTGGAGCAGGTTGCCATTTCCTCCTCCGGAGGATCTTCCCTACCCAGGGATCAAACCTGTGTCTCCTGCACTGGCAGCTGGATTGTTTATCACCAAGACACCTGGGAAGCTTCTTTACTCTCTTATTTATAGAGCATCTAGTTTTATATAATCATGTGGTTTTAATTAGTAATTGTGCCTTTTATCATGTTTTTCACCATACTTAGGATGCTTATATATTTAACAGAATTTATTTGCTTTATGCTTATGTCTATGCTACACTGTTGGCCTTAGACTATAAACTCCTAGAGGAAAGGGGGCACAAAATGTGGAAGGTTTTTTATCTGTGGAAAAAATTAAAAGTTTATAAAATGATTTTTAAGATGGTAAGCTAATATGTGTAATCTCAAAAATACTATTGCCTATGTTTTCACTAGAAGCATAAAATTGTCATCATTTATTACACATCTCAACTTTATTATTTTCTTCTTGATTTATCATGTCTGTTCAGCCCTAGATAAAAGGGTAACTTCTCTTTTAAGAGACTATTATCACATTTGTGAAAGAAAACTTTATAGCCTCTATCAGTTGATACAGTTTAAATTATGTTTCAGCAACAAATAACTCCCAAATCTTGGTTGTTTTTCATGTTTAATGTAGTAAAGTCAGAAGTCTTTGGCTCAAATAACCAGATTAATGAATATTCTAAAATTATTTGATTATTTCATCTCAATGCCAGTCAGAGATTTGCCATGACAGAAGAAGAAGAGAATTGGAGAATTAAGCACAAGTAATTAAATAATTGAAGAGAGAATTCCATTCACCTTTTATCCTCTGAAACTAATCTCACAACTTACCTAATTTCAAGGGGGCAAACAAAGCAAAGTTCTCTATATACTGAACGATGGAATAATTGGTTGACAATAGCAGCATTACTCTATCATTTAGTATATTCTGATGACATTATTAGCCAAATAATTGGGATTCAATAATTACCATTTTTGTTGTTTAAAAATTTATTTTATACATTTTGCTAAGATAGAAATTTGCTAAGATAGAAAGATAAAAATTCTTTCTCTAGATAACCACTATATTATGTAATCTTTGTCCTTTTGAAGATTAATATTTTCAGTATTTCAGGTCGATCAATTACAGAGAAAAAGGTTTTAAATTAGTTACTTTTTGTAGCTAGTAATATTAATATTCATTCATATATTATAGTTGAGACTGTATATTTTGAAAGATTAATGAATTTTATCTAAGACTTAAAGCTTAAACTTTGAATGTAAACTTGTTAAATGTTTAACAGTTAAATAATATAAGTTGTTTGATTTAAATTTTAATGTTTCTTTTAAGTTTAGCTCAGGTTTCATACTCTTCTTCGGTTGTGTCCAGCTCTACAATCCCATGGACTGTAGACTGTCAGGTTCCTCTGTCCATGAAATTCTCCAGGAAGAATACTGAAGAGGGTTGCCATTCCTTTCTCCAGGAGATCTTCCTGACCCAGGAATAGAACCTGGGTCTCCTGCATTGCAGGTGGATTATTTAGCACCTGTGCCACCAGGGAAACCCTGTTAAATGTTTAATTGTCAAATGATATAGGTTCTTTGCTTTAAATTTTAACCTGTCTTCTAAAGTTTAGGTTAAATTTTATCTCTTATATAAGGATTGCTGAACCAAAAAGAAGAAGAAGATATTAACAAGGGGTAGCAAGAATACACAAAAGAAGTATACAGATAAGATCTTAATGACCCAGATAACCATGATAGTGTGATCACTCACCTAGAGCCGGACATCTTGGAATGCAAAGTCAAGTGGGCCTTAGGAAGCATCACTATGAACAAAGCTAGTGGAGGTGATGGAACTCCATCTGAGCTACTTCAAATACTAAAAGATGAAGCTGTGAAAGCACTGCACTCAATATGTCAGCAAATTTGGAAAACTCAGCAGTGGCCACAGGAATGGAAAAGGTCAGTTTTCATTCCAATCCCAAAGAAAGGCAATGCCAAAGAACGTTCAAACTACCACACAATTGTGCTCATCTCACATGCTAGCAAAGTAATGCTCAAACTTCTCCAAGCCAGGCTTCAGCAGTACATGAACCAAGAACTTCCAGGTGTTCCAACTGGATTTAGAAAAGGCAGAGGAACCAGAGCGCAAATTCCCAACATCCATTGGATCATAGAGAAAGCAAGAGAATTCCAGAAAACATCTACTTCTGCTTCACTGACTGTGCTAAAGCCTTTGACTGTGTGGATCACAACAACCTTGTGGAGAATGCTTCAAGAGATGGGAATACCAGATCACCTGACCTGCCTCATGAGAGATCTATATGCAGGTAAAGAAGCAACAGAGCTGAACATGGAACAACAGACTGATTCCAGATTGGGAAAGGAGTAAGTCAAGGTTGCACATTGTCACTCTGCTTACTTAACTTTATGCAGAGTACATCATGCAAAATGCCAAGCTGGATGAAACACAAGCTGGAATCAAGATTGCAGGGAGAAATTTCAATAACCTCAGATATGCAGATGACACCACACTTATGGCAGAAAGTGAAGAGGAACTAAAGATTTTCTTGATGAAAGTCAAAGAGGAAATTAAAAAAGCTGGCTTAAAACTCAACATTCAAAAAACTAAGATCAAAGTAAATAGATGGGGAAACAATGGAAACAATGACAGACTTTATTTTTTTGGACTCCAAAATCTCTGCAGATGGTGACAAGCCATAAAATTAAAAGGTGGTTGCTCCTTGGAAGAAAAGCTATGACAAACCTAGACAGTATATTAAAAAGCAGAGACATTACTTTGCTGACAAAGGTCCATCTAGTCAAATGGTTTTTCCAGTAGTCAAGTATGGATGTTAGAGTTGGACTATAAAAAAAAGCTGTGCACCGAGGAATTGATGCTTTTGAACTATGGTGCTGGAGGAGTCTGTTGAGAGTACCTTGGACTGAAAGGCGAATAAACTAGTCAATCCTAAAGCTAATCAGTCCTGAATATTCATTGTAAAGACTGATGCTGAAGCTGAAACTCCAATACTTTGGCAACCTGATATGAAGAATTTACCCATTTGAAAAGACCCTGATGCTGGGAAAGATAGAAAGTGGAAGGAGAAGGGGACGACAGAGGTTGAGATGGTTGGATGGCATCACTGACTTGATGGACATGAGTTTGAGCAAGCTCTGGGAGTTGGTGATGGACTGGGAAGCTTGGAGTGCTGCAGTCCATTATTTCATAAAGAGTCAGACAGGACTGACAACTGAACTGAACTGAATCCTTAGTCCTCAATAACCAATTTTTTTCTTGGTTTTTCAAATACTTATATATGTACACATTTTAATTTTATTTATGACAACATTTTTGCACTAAATTTTATTAAATTGAATTCAACCTGATTGTGGGGTGAATGGATTAATTAAATTAATTATGAATTAAATTCATGTCATCATTGGCTTCAAAGTTAATTCTCTTTGCTGATTTATCATAGAATTGCTATCTTTCTTCTTCTTCTTTTTTTCTTTTTTTTATTTTTGGTCAGTATAGAATTCTCTCCATGATTCACTGTAGCAAAATAACCAGCCGATAAATTTTATATATAACCCCCTATGTGTGTGCAGAAACTCTAGGATACAGATATTAATCAGTATAACTCTGTACCCTCACAGCGGTGTCCTAAGTGAAATCTCACGTGGACTAGAATATTGGAATCAAAACATTGAGTTGATTCCTCATCTCTTAGGACTCTCATCTCAACTCCACTTTCACCAGGCACTTATCATGAGGATTGTCCACTTCTGAATTTGTAAGTTTAGATATCTCACTCTCTGAGCACAACCTCCTTCCCATCTAGATCTTTTGCAGTTACTGTCCCCATGTAATTTAAGATTTCCAGAGACTGACCTCTTATCTTTTCCTTCTATTTATTGCTATTTTCACTTCCTTCCACCTGTTTTGTATTCCATGGCCCATTATTTTAACCTTCATTAACTATATTGAAGAAATATTACCTCAACAGGTTCACAGCTGAAGAACGTGCATTCTTCTTCCTACATTCCTGTAAATGGCATCACCATCCATTCTACTGTCCTAGTCAGAGATCTATAGGCCATCCCTGAATATTCCCTCTCCCTCACTTCACACAGCTAGTCATTTACCCAGTTGATTTTGTCTCCTAAATATCTTTCAAATTCATCTTTACCTTCCTCCTATTATTGTACCAGCTGAGCCTTACATCATAACCTATGTGGACTGCTGCAACAACTTTATAATGCTTTCTCTACTTTTATTCTTGTCTCCCACCCAGCAGTTCTCCACACTGCAGAGACTGATCTTTCATAAATACAAATCTAATCATGTTAAATTTCTATGCAAAACCGTACATGAATTCACATTGCCCTTTGACCTGGCTTGCCAATCCTTTCAAAATTTTGCACTTTACTTCATAGTCTAGTGTCCTAATCCACACAACACACTTAATTACCAGGCTTGAGTCCTATTGAACTTTCAGTCTCTCCAAATTGCTATGATTAATATATATATATATATATATATATATATATATATATATATATATATATATTTCCAAGGCCATACTGTGTACAGTAGTTTCTTAAAATAAGAATATTTCTTTTTTCCTTTTATTTTTTTCTTCCACTCTGTTTTCTCCAACTCCAAGCCCATAATTAGTTCTCCTCCTGAAGATCTTAGCATAGATTTGTTTCCTCTTCTTAGACCCTTAAGTTAGATGCTCCTCTCATATGTTTTAATGAACACTATATCTCCCCAAGAACTTAATATGGAATTATATTTGCTGGTTTTTCTAATCTCTCCCTCCACCATTCACCATGGAAATGGTCTCAGCTAACTCTCTAAGTATCCATTCCAATAAATTTTCCACTAAACCATCTTCACCTGTTTTTTCTATTTCTAGATGAAATTCCTTGTGCTACCTCCCAATCCGTTTTCTGACATAATTTTTAAAAGTTACTTTAAATATTTCAAATACCATAGAAAAAATATATAAATTTAGAAATTATATGTAAAGCTCATCTTTAAATAATACTTACCCTGCCTCCCCCACCAAAATACTTGAATGACAGAATCACAAAATAAGGTACAGTTCTCTCTTTCTCCAATTAAAGGCATCCAATTATGTTGTAAAATTGCAAGTGCTGTTAAGGTACAAAATATGCATTTTGATAAGAAGGAGTTAATGGGATATTTTTATACCAAGTTATAAAGTCACTTAGAAGGATGACATTTAAGTTTATATTTTACTGTCGTTGACATCCATTTCAATTTTGCTTAGGTTACAAATTGAAACAAAAAGGAAAGATTTTTTTCCTAATTGCTCACATTGCAAAGTATAGAATATGAAAAATCAAGCTGCGTTCTCTCTAGTTCTATATCACCTCAAGTAATAAAGTTTCTGCAATTAGCACTTTACTGACAGTTCGGGTGATGATGCATGAGGCAGAATAGAAGCTGGCTCACTCTTCCATAGCTGTAATATTGCAGCATAGCTAAGGGAAGTGTAAATGTTGAAAGAAAAGCCAGTGGATATGTCTTGAAGACATCCAGGGAGCTAATATGCTGAATAAGAAGGTGACATTTTTTACATAGTTAACTTTTCTGAGTACATCTAAACCAACTGCAATTCATGGTTATCAGCATTTTATTCTTACCAAATGAAGCTTGAATCTTTTGGGTTCTTGTAACTATGCCAATCTTCACACTATACATTTGATGATTTGTAATTTGTATATGCTTTATAGTTGTTTCCAATTACCCTGGATCAATTCAATTAACACAAACATATTTCTGAAAGTGTGCACTACTTCTATGAAACTGGGCAACTGTCAAAACAAATTTGTTTCCTTTTCCATCTTATTATGGAGATAAAGAAAATAATTCTACCTTTACAAAACCAATGCAACAGGATATATGTTTAAATGTAAGCTAAGAAGGTCTGTGAAAAACATTTGGAAATTGATTATTTTTACTCATGATTTCCTGACTTAATTTTAATCTGCATACATTATCATGAGAATTCTGTGTAGAATTCACTCCAAAACATATGACACAGTCCCTCAAACTACTCTTAATATATTCTTACTCTAGGTTAATTGTCTTTTATCTGTCCATGGCTCTTTATAATGACCTGACTGACTTCTGGTATGTCACAGGTCCTAGAATTTCATTTGACTTTCAAACTCTCCTCTCTTCACTAAACGACATTTTGCAAAACTGGCTTTCACACTCCAAAGAGGACTTTTGTGAAATGCAGAGCCATGATAGACTTGAAATATTTCAAGGAGGCGTTGCTGGCCAATCCATATCTTCCTTGGCTCTTTTTAAGACTCATTTATGTTAAACGTCTAATCTTCCTTGTTGCATAGTATTCCAAGAAGCATATGTAACATCCATACGCTATTTGTTTATTTAAACTTCTCATAAAATGTAGATAATGCATCTACTAGAAAAAAATAAATTCTCCAAAATTAAGTAGACTCTTGCAGAGAAAGGTGGAAATATTTTGCCCAGAAATTTATGCAGTGTGGAACATATTAGAGTTATAAGAAAGCCACTTTAAGTTGATTTGGCAAACTTTAGCACTTTGCTGTTCTAAAGTCTTTCCAATAAAAGTATTTCTTCCTTTGGTTAAAGGAAATTCTCTGGTTAGAGAAATATATCAGGCTTAGAAAGCTGTGAAAAGTATTTGAAAATTGGCTATTTTTACTCATTCTTTGCTGACTTTGCTGACAAAAGTACATGTAGTCAAAGCTATGATCTTTTTGGTAGTCATGTATGGATGTGAGAGTTGGACAATAAAGAAGACTAAGCACTGGAGAATTGATAATTTTGAATTGCGTTGCTGGAGAAGATTCTTGAGAGTCTCTTGGACTACAAGGAGATCAAACCAGCCAATCCTAAAGGAAATCAACTCTGAATATTTATTAGAAGGACTGATTTTGAAGCTGAAGCTCCAATACTTTGGCCACCTGATGCAAAGAGCCAGTTCATAGGAAAAGACTCTGATGCTGGGAAAGATTCAGGGCAGGAGAAGGGGATGACACAGGATGAGATGGTTGGATGGCATCACCAACACAATGGACATGAGTTTGACAAAACTCTGAGAGATAGTGAAAGACATGGAAGCTTGATGTGCTACAGTCCACGGGATCACAAAGATTTGGACATGACTTAGTGACTGAACAACAATAACATTTTTTAACTTATATACATTATCATCAGAAATCTATTTTATAACTCACTCCAAAATATTCACTCTGAGAATTTAGCTCACTTCTCTTTCTTGGTCTAAGTTATTTTCAACATCTATTTAAGAGTGCTTGCTAAATCACTTCTTAATGTTATGTCCTGTCCAACACATATATCATACTAGAAAAGCACATCATTTGAAGCTTCAATTTTCATAAAATACATGTGTGTTCTCCTTTATCAATTTTTGAAAGCTCAAATTGCAAATAAAGCCTTTTGACTTAGAAGGAGCTTAGCATTTTTTTCCCTTTGTGATCACTAGTAAATTTTTCATGTAGATATTCCAGAAGGAATTATAAATAGAAATTTAATTTTGATAAAATTTTTCAAGACTTAGATTTGGTGATCTTTTTAAATTATTTATTTATATGGATTTAACATACTTTAATATAAGACTTTTTTTGAAAAACTTTAATGTTAGTGAAAGAAGTTCTTTATAGCCATATCCAACATTCTGAAGAGTACTGAAGCAGGATTTGTTTCCTATTTGTTATCTCTTAAGTTACAAAAACATTACTATAATAATTTTATTTTCTAATTAAAATTTGCTTTATAGTGGTGTTGCATATTACCTGAGTTTCTTAAATTTTAGGTAGTTTTTGCAATCCTCAATTACATTCTGGAGGCTGGATTATACACAGATCTTTCTAATGGTTATATATAAAGCACTTGAAGCCTCTATTATTTTATAATAGGCAATGCCTGGATGAATAATGAATTGGGCTCATCTTTCTTATGTGACTCGAAAGGTCAAAGCACACCACCTGAATATTTTTATCCATTATGAATATTTCCATTTAAGAGTTTATTTAAAAGAATTTTTAAATCTTCTCATTCTCTCTTAACCGCATGATATCATACTCTACTTTTTGACTTCTCCATTTGATATGGAATGAAATTGCATCATATGGCCAAAGCACATTTATTTAAAGTTTTCAATTTAGAAACTTTCCAGAATCAAACTGAGTCAATCTATGCTTTAAAAGTCCCCCACAAAAAGAATCCTTCATAAATTACTGTGTGTTTAAAGGTTTTTGATTTTAATCTAATAACTGAAATATCAAAACTATATTTTAATTCTGGTATTTTGGCATCACTAACAGGTGTTTTCATCAGATTTAGGAACCCCGCAGAAAGATTTATCAGTGTCAAAATGCTAAAATTCTAAATTTAGTGCCAGAATCCCTTTCAAACAGCATTTACATTTTGATGTTTTAACCTACTTTGAATCCCCTGAGCATCGTGTCTATTTCTATTAGTAGATTCTGCTGATTTTTTTTAACTTTTCAAAGGCTCTTTAAATTATCCTAAAGTCATATATTTACCATGAGAAAGCAGGTGTCGTTTTAGAGTGTAGATGCTTAAGTTGCTCATAAAATTAATTTCCTCAGGTTGGAAGATTTTTAAACTCTAATTTGAAAACCTTAATCTGGCATTCTGAAAACACTGTATCAGCATTAAGATATAGTAAAAGTGGAAACATAACAGCATAATAAATTTAATTTGTTCTTGTATGGCACAAGACTAGGGCATTTTTGCATATTCAACCAGAGAGTGTTTAGAGTGAAGCACAGTGCAATGATGCCTCTGTTTGGGGGTACCTATTATTCCAGTATTGGCTTAGGGAGGTTACCATGCTCTCTTCCATTCCATTTCCTGCCATATCAGCTCTTCATATGATGGCCTGTTCTCTGGATACACAGAGGTACTTGACATTCAATGGATGGACTCAATAGATGTTTTTATTTATGTTAAAAAACAGGTAATTAAATAAATAAATTTAAAATTAATATTGTTTCAGAAACTGGATTGTATTCCATAATATCCATGGCTTTCTTACTTTTAGGTAATTAGAATGCAATAGCATATTGAACAATAGAATTATACTGTACATAATTTAATATTTGGTGATTCAGAAGGCACTTTACACTATTACAGTTTCTTAAAGTCAACATTAGGCACTTTATAATACTTTTGACTGCACTGGCAAACATGGAGATATTGATTAATAGACTTAACAGACATTTCCTGTAGAAGTGTGCGTGTGTGTGCTTAGTCGTTCAGTCGTGTCCGATTCTTGTGACCCCACAGACTGTAACCTGCCAGGCTTCTCTGGTCCATGGGATTCTCCAGGCAAGAATACTGGAGTGGGTTGCCATTTCCTTCTTCAGAGGATCTTCCTGACCCAGGGATTGAACCCAGGTCTCCTGAATTGCAAGCAGACTCTTTACTGACTGAGCTACAAGGAAAACTTCCTGTAGAAGTAACCTTCTGAAATGGTTTTACTATATCTTTTCCTAACATAAAGATGGTCAGAATACAGAGAAACTTGTTTATGTACATATACACTCAATATTTTTAGCTAAGTGAATTTCAGACATCTTACTTAAATGTTTCCCAAAGCAAAATGAGTATTTTTACATCTCCTCCTACTCCTTGACCACGGTTTGTATTTCCAAATACCTACTCTCCAAACCTCAAAATATCAGTATCACCCTTATTTGTTTTTGTTTTCTGATCCTCTGAATCCAAACTGATTATCAAAATCTGTGTCTGATACCTCTTAAAAGACATTTGAATTTATCTTCTTGATTGTATTGCCCACTATATCTCATCAAAGTTTACTTTGACTAGTAATAATAAAAGCTGAAAGAATTGCATGTATACTACTTTTCAGACTTTAGGTAAACCCTGAACATTCATTATTTTTTTTAAATCTTTAGAACAACCTTGACTTTTATTCTCATTTAAGAGAGGTCTACCAGGAATTAGATAAGTTTGATGACTTTATCGAACTTACAGGTGGAAGCTATAAGAACATATCATGTAATTTCCTATTACTATTCCTCTTTCTTCCTTATTGTGCATCTTTCATATTATCGTTCTTGCTGTCACTTAAACAAAGCACTTTCATTTCTCTGGGTCTTTATATTTATAATTACTTTGCCTGGAACTATCTTCCTCCAGTTATTTACAAAATTCACTTCATCATTTTATTCAGGTAATTTATTCAATTATTGCCTTCCTAAAGAGCCTTTGCTAGATATTCTATATAAAATAGCACCCCTGTTACTCTTAATCCTCCTCTTTTAGTTTATTAACAATTAATAATTATTTTTATCCAGCTAATTGTTCTCTGTTTCCTTTATTTGAATTAAGTTTTACAAAGTAAGAAGAGAACTTTGGTGAGACCTGAATCTTTAGTGCCTCTACGAATGCATGATATCTAATAGACATTCAATGAATATTTGTTAACCAAATGAGCAAATTCTTAGGCTTTTTTGCTTTCACTGACTGGGATTAAAAGAGAAGAATCAGATACCCCTCTTTCCTACTTATACTTGACACCATCATGTGCCTTGAATCCACCAGAATTTAATTTTCCCCCCTTATCCTAACCTGGTTTCCAAGGTATCTCTCATTTCCCAAACTCTAATCTTCATAATGCTCAGACCCCCCATATTCACTTCCTTTTTCATACTTTTCCATCTTCCAGTAGTCTTCCACTGTGTTCTCTGGAATTCACAGTTGAGTCTTAGATAAAATTCTTGCATGTACAGCCTCTTTTTTTTATTGTTAATTTGCTCTCTTTATCTACTAAAACTTGGCTCTCTCCCAAAGGTTCTGATTTTTCTGCAAGCCTGTCTGAGGAGGGCTGTTTTTACTCCATCTTTGGAATATCTTTCTATTATTGGAACTGGGCTAGGATAGGTGCCTTGTATTGTTTTTCAATACAACTTTTAAACTGCTCTCTCCTCCTCCCTAAAAATTTCCAATTTTGAATCTCCTGTTATTTAATTGTATCATGAAGGATCCCTTATTGTTATCATTATCCTTATATTTTCAGACCTATCCTCTTGATTTTCAGACTTTCATCTCTGACCCCTTCTCTCTCCAACACAAGTTCTGTTTTAATTCTTATCAATTTCAATATTTCAGATAAATAATTCTTCTGACATCCTAAATCATCTGATCCTTGAATTTAATCTTCCTATGATCTTGTCCTCCACTTGCCTTGTTTATGTGCAGTTGCTCAGTTGGGTCCAACTCTTTGTGACCCTGTGGGTTGCAGCACTCCAGGCTTCCCTGTAATCCACCATCTCCCAGAGCTTGCTCAAACTCTACAAACATTGAGTCAGTGATGCCATCAAACCATCTCGTCATCTTCTGTCCTTCAAACTTTCTACTACTACTAGAAGTAATTTATCTACTCCTACCTTCAAACTTTCACAGCAACAGGGTCTTCACATCCAATGACCAAAGTACTGGAGCTTCACCCTCAGCATCAATTCTTCCAATGAATATTCAGTTTTGATTTCCTCTAAGATTGACTGGTTTGATCTCCTTCAAGCCCAAGGGACTCTCAAGAGTCTTCTGCAAAACCACAGTTCATTAGCATCAATTCTTAGGTGCTCAGCCTTCCTTATGGTCCAACTCTCACATCCATACATGACTACTGGAAAACCATAGCTTTGACTATAAGGACCTTTGCCTTAGGTACCCCATCATGCGTCATTATCAACAACTATAAGCTGCCCATAATTTCAGTTCCACATATTCCCCTCCAACAACCATATTTCTAATTTATTTTTCTAGTTTTAAGCAGAAAAAAAATTATTTAATTTCACTGGGAAATCCAACCAATTTCTTCAACAAACTTTTCACTGTCTCACCCTTTGATGTTCTCATTCTTCTCCTTTGTGGTTGTCCAGTTGCTCAGGCCTGTCCAACTCTTTTTGACCCCATGGACTGCAGCACACCAGGCTTCCCTGTCCTTTACCATCTCCCAGAGCTTGCACAGACTTGGGTCCATTGAGTCAGTGATACCATCTAACCATCTCATCGTCTTTTGTCCCCTTATCTTCTTGCCTTCTATTTTTTCTCAGCATCAGGGTATTTTCCAGTGAGTCAGCTCTTCTCAGCAGGGGGCCAAAGTATTGGAGTTTCAGCTTCAGCATCAGTCCTTCCAATGAATATTCTGGACTGATTTTCTTTAGGATTGACTGGTTTGATCTCCTTGCAGCCCAAGGGACTCTCGAGAGTCTTCTCCAACACCACAGTTCAAACGCATCAATTCTTTGGCACTCAGCCTTCTTTATGATCCAACTTTTGCATCCATATATGACTACTGGAAAAACCATAGCTTTGACTAGACAGACCTTTGCAAGTAATGTCTCTGCTTTTCAATATGCTGTCTAGGTTTGTCATAGATTTTCTTCCAAGGAACACGAGTCTTAATTTCATGGATGCAGTCATCACCTGCAGTGATTTTGGAGACCAAGAAAATAAAGTCTGTCACTGTTTCCACTGTTTCCCCATCTGTTTGCCATGAAGTGATGGGACCAGATGCCATGATCTTAGTTTTTTGAAAGTTGAGCTTCAAGCCAGCTTTGTCACTCTCCTCTTTCACCTTCATCAGTAGGCTCTTTAGTTCCTCTTCATTTTAGGCCATAAGGGTGGTATCATCTGAGTATCTGAAGTTATTGAAATATCAATAACTCCTGGCAAACTTGATTCTAGCTTGTGCTTCATCTAGCCCAATATTTCACATGATGTGCTCTGTGTATAAGTTAAATAAGCAGGGTGACAATATACAGTCTTGACATGCTCTTTTCCTAATTTCAAACCAGTCTGTTGTTCCATGTCCAATTCTAACTGTTGCTTCTTGACCTGCACACAGGTTTTGCAGGAGGCAGGTAAGGTCTCATCTGTTTAAGAATTTTCCACTGTTTGTTGTGATCCAGATAGTCAAAGGCTTTAGTGTGGTCAATGAAGGAGACCACAAGGTTTTTCTGGACCTCTCTTGCTTTTCCTATGATCCAATGGATGTTGACAATTTGATCTCTGGTTCCTCTGCCTTTCCTACATATCACTTGCATATATGAAAGTTCTTGGTTCACGTACTGTTGAAGCCTAGCTTGGAGGATTTTAAGCATAACCTTGCTAGCATGTGAAATGAGTGCAATTGTGCGGTAGCTTGAACATCGTTGGCATTGCTTTTCTTTGGGATTAGAATGAAAACTGACCTTTTCCAGTCTTGTGGCCACTGCTGAGTATTCTAAATTTGCTGGCATAATGAATGCAACACTTTCACAGAATCATATTTTAGGATTTGTAGTAGCTCACCTGGAATTCCATCACCTCCACTAGCTTTGTTCATAGTGATGCTTCCTAAGGCCCACTTGACTTTGCACTCCAGGACATCTGACTCCAAGTGAGTGATCACACCCTCATGGTTATCTTGGTCATTAAGCTGTTTTTGTATAGTTCTTCTGTATATTCTTGCCACCTTTTCTTAATACCTTCTGCTTCTGTTAGGTCCATACCATTTCTGTCCTTAATTGTGCCTGCCTTTGCATGAAACGTTCCCTTGGTATCTCTAATTTTCTTGAAGAGATCTCTGGACTTTCCCCTTATATTGTTTTCCTCTATATATTTGCACTGATCACTGAAGAAAGCTTTCTTATCTTTCCTTGCTATTATTTGGAACTCTGCATTCAAATGGGTATATATTTCCTTTTCTCCTTTGCCTTTCCCTTCTCTTCTTTTCTCAGCTATTTGTAATGCCTCCTCAGACAACCATTTTGCCTTTTTGCCTCATTCCTCTCCTTACCCAGCTTAAATTCCATGGGCAGTCACCTCCTGATATAAACCATTAACTGTCTGTCTGATTTTTAACTGTTTCTTTCTGTTTGTCAAGATCACAAATTGATTAAATCCAGATCACCATTCTCTATGCCCACAATTCTGCCTGTAGATGTAAGTAGCGAAAAATATGCAACCATCGTTACTCATAACCACAAACCTCATGAGAGTTCTTCATGTTTTCAAGCAATCATACTATTACATTAATACTCCACTCTTCTATTTCAATTTCACATCTTCTTGTCCTTCTTTATACTTATATCTCCTCACCTATCCTCACCTTCAACCTGATGACTGTATTCAGTTTCTTCAATTTCATGAAGCAAACTGAAATGATGAAAAAAGAACATCATAGACTCTCACTGCTACATTTGCTCACTTAGCTCGCAGGAGCCACACTCTCTGCTGTGTGTCCACCTTGTTGCCAGAGTTAAACTGTTTTTACTACTAACTAAAGCAATTCCACATGTATTCTGTATTCCAGCAGCTCCTGCTTACCCAAAATGTTTTCCCAGCAAGTCTCCTCTCTCTCTTCCCTTTCTCTTCCCATCTCTCCACATGTCTACTGGTTCAGTCTCATCTGCTTAGAAACAAGCATCTGACTTTTTTTTTTTTTTTTCTCCTCTCTTTTATCTTCACACTCTTGTCTGGGCTCTGTAACCTTCTTCCTGGATTACTACAAGGCTTCCTAATGGGTCTTCTTACATCTACCTGCTCCTTGTTCCCCATACAGTTTGTTCTTATCACACTAGTCAAAAAGAACTTTTTTAAAACATATTAATTCATAATGAATGCCCCCCTCTTCTAAAATCCTTACTGAATCCCCATGTCACTCAGAATAAACCTTCAAATTCTTACATGTTCTACAAGTTCTCATGTCACTTATCATCCCCATTCCCATCAACCAGCAACCTCTCTGACCTTCCTGCCCACTTCTCACCTCATGGACCACTCTGCTCCCACCACAACTGTCTACTGCTTTTCTTTTAATGCCTCTTTTACATTTCCTCATCAGGACCTTTGAACGTGTTACTCCCATACTGGAGGTGATCTTCCACCAAGTTAACTTCACCATTTTATTCAAGTCTTTTCCAAGTCTCACCTCTCCAACTAGTCCTGCCCTGACCACCTTATTTACAATTGTAACCACATTCTCTTTTCCTATAGTGTATATCCTTTTTCTTGCTCTGCTTTTTTTTTTTCCCCCCATAGGACTTGACACTTTATAACACATTATGTATTTACTTTTAACTATTTCTGTTTTTTAAACATATATCTCTATCAATTAATTTAAACCTCCAGAAGGGCAAGAACCTTTGACTCTTTTTCCACTGATGAATCACAAACAAAAATGAGAGCAACAACCTATAAAATAGTAAGCATGTAGTTGTCATCAATTAATAGTTACCTATTGAGTAAATATGTGGTGACTCAGATGGTTCAGAATCTGCCTGCAATGCAGGAGACCTGGGTTCAATCCCTGGGTTGGAAAGATCCCTTGGAGAAGGGAATGTCTACCCACTCCAGTATTCCTGTCTGGAGAATCCCATGGACAGAGACCTGGTTGGCTACAGTCCATGGGGTTGCAAAGAGTCAGATACGATGTGAGACTAACACACACACATTGAGTAAATATATTTGTACAAAAAATATATATATAGACATTCAGTGCATCCTTTATTTTTTTAACCAAAAATAAGTGGGCAATATTATTAAAGGAGTGGTTAAAGGAGGTCTTATTTATTATGCAAAAATTATGCTATTAGAAAATCTGACTTGGAAAAATTCCCAGACTTCAAATAAACTTAAAAAATAAAATAAAATATAGAATAAGATTCCATCTACATATTAAAATAGTATATGTACATTTCTCTCTCTCTCTATATATATATATATATACTTGTATATGTATGTATGTATATAGAAACACCACAGTGGTTTGTAACAGTGAATATACTTAGCAGGAGAGGAGGTTTGATGAGGTAAACAGAGAAGGGCAAATGTGGAATTTTTAATTGATTTTAAATTGTTTGAATTCTTAAACTGACATTCATCTATAGTCTTTATAAACTTTGAAAATGAGAACCTTAGGGCAAAGGCAAAATAATATAAGAAAAGCAAAATGAAATCAAGAGTGAAATACCCCAAATATGCATGCAAAATTCTCTACACTTTAAAAATGTGGGTCATAAGCTTTACTCTGATATTTTCTGCCAACAATCACCAGTTAAATCATGGTGTCAACATGCTTAAAAACAAACTAATTATTCAGGAGGTACACACCATTCCGGGGACTAGTACCTGAAGAAAATATTCTAGCCTGAATGTCTCCTGAGTGATGTGTGAGCAGCAACTTTATCACTATTTTATAGTAGCTTCAATGCATTTTATAGAGTTTTTCCTTTTTGAATGTTTTATGGAGACTGCCAAAGCACAGCTTGGCAATACCAATCTTGTAGGTCTTGAGGGCTTGTAGGAGGAGGCTGGCAATAGGCCACCAAACAATGTGATCAAGAAACTTGGCTTCTGTCAAGTCGTTAATTCCAAGAACCGCATTTAGTTGAGAAGAAGGGGGAAATTGGGAAACGCTGGTTAAAGGGTACGAAGTTTCAGTTATGCTAGGTGAAAAAAATTCTGGAAATTAAATGAACATGATGACTACAGTTAATGATAGGTATGATATGCTTAAAGAGGGTAATTCTTAAGTGTTCCTACCACACACAAACACAAAAAAAGAGCTATATTTAGAGTATCTTAATCTATGGCTGTTATTTTGTTTTCTGCAAAAGTAGTCCTTAGTCAAATATTTGAGAAACATCTGTATAAACCTAAGTTAAGTGCTTCTTAACAATACGTAAATACTCAAATATACGCTGTAAACATACAAAAAGCATTGAAATCTTTGCATGAGATAGGAGCAAAGTTAAGTCAGGAACTCTATTTTTGAAAGAGTACCTTCCAGGATTTTTGTTGAACGCAACACACTTTGGATGAATGACATGAATGCATGGCCCCTCCTGTTAAGGGAGTCGCTACCAATAGGATTTTGTTGTCATTGTTCTTTGTCAGTTACCTTTCAGTTTAGACTATTGAGTAACAGGCCTTCTTTTGATCCTATATTTGATTTGAAGCTCTATTTTTGTATTTATATTCTTGCTGAGTCTGACTTTTCTTCAACAGCTTTCCACTTTGGATATTTATCAAGAACAGATTTTATTATTTGGCACCTAATATTGCCAGTGCCTAGAACAGTGTTTATTGAATATTTGTTGAAAGAAAAACTTAAAGAATATGTTCACAGGAAGAATAGAATTTCATGAACCATTATTTATAGCTCTAAGGTAATTTTCCATGTTCCAAATCTTTCCATGTCTAGAAGGTCAAATGACATTTTTCATTGCTGTTTTTTACTGGAGTTATACCAATCGAAATGTGGCAGTGATAATGCTGGTTAGAAACTCTGATAATAGCTATAAATTTCTTTACTAATGGTTAAAAACAAGTTATTAAATATAGCTTGCCTAACAGGGAAAATCTTTTAAAATATGATATCTGACAAAGAAAATTAAAATAGCTCTTGGTGGAATAAAGTTGAAAACTAGTTTAATTCCTGCTTTACAGAACAGGAAACTAAGGCTATTGGGGTAAAGCAGATTTGTCCACTCTGGCATGAAACCTTGAGAGCAATGTAGGTATTAAAATTCACATTTCATACATTTTGTGCCACAGAGCCATTTTCTCCCCTCCTTTCAAGATCTTTCTCTTTGCAGATTTCATCCTAACATTTCTCATTCTCCCTGTGTTATACTTTTTATTTCATTTACATAGCATGTGACATTCTTTGCATGTATCAAGGACTCTGCTATTTCAGAGCTGGAAGGCGCTGAGTGCTGGCCATTGAGGAAGCTGCATTTTCAGTCATTTATTGATGGGAAGCATGGCTTCTGACAGAGCCGATTCCCAGTGATGGGGCAGACTGGCTGAAAACTGGTAAGAGGACTCTGCAACAGCTCTGGGGCCAAATCAAGGCCACAGGCCATATGTCTAGCTCCTCTGTCATAAACAGACGACCAAGAGTACACATTCCCAGGTGTAATGTCACTGGGATCTTGTTTGCAAGCATATAAACTAATGACATTCAATTATGTTCAGAGGCAATGTTGTCAAAGCCACCAAGGAAACAATTTACTGCTCTTACACAGTGTGTGATTCTGAGTGCATTAGCGGGTTTTCACTGCGTGGTTGTCAATATGCTTCTGAAGAGGTGCTTTTGCAGCTTCTTGTATAGGCATGATTCATACACTTAGATAACGTGCATAATTATGATGATGTAGAGGGTTATTTCAGAATCAGTTTGGGTGAAAATATTTTGCATATATTAAAATCAGCTCATTTCTTAGTAGGCATCGTCCAGTTAAAAGTAGCCATTCCTATCCCCAGGGCATCTTCCCGACCCAGGGGTTGAACCTGGGTCTCCTGCATTGCCGGTGGGTTCTTTACTGTCTGAGCCATGAAGGAAACCCCAATGAAAGGAATAAAGGCAAGGTTTCTCAAACAAGTGGAGTGAAATTATCTTTTAACACCAGTTGGTGGAAAACTGATGAAAGGCTTAAAATCTTGGCTCCATAAAATTCCATTCTTGCTTAACAGTATCACATTTTCTCATGTAGAGAAAAAAAAAAATCTCTCTGATTTACATTAAAATGGGTGTATAGAACAAGCAATAATATTTAACTTTACAAGAGGCCACCTGCTGCTGCTAAGTCACTTCAGTCGTGTCCGACTCTGCGACCCCATAGACTGCAGCCCACCAGGCTCCTCCGTCCATGGGATTTTCCAGGCAAGAGTACTGGAGTGGGGTGCTATGGCCTTCTCTGAAGAGGCCACCTAATACTCTTCTAATGTTCTCGGAAGAAATGATGTAGAATTTTAAAGGGCTAATTGCTAGATTGACACCATTACTAATGCTAAAAAGAAACACGTAGAGTATTGGATCAGAGAGATGAACTTCACACAAAACATTGTAACAACAACAACAATGCTGTTTACATTGGCATTTTTATTTACAGTGTGCATAAACATGAATTATGTATTTTAATTTGTGTATATTAAGTAAAATACAGACCAGGTATTGGGGGGAGCAACTACAGAGGGGACATGTTATTATTACCACCATTTTTATCATTCTCATTTCACAGATTTCAGAACTGAGATTCAGAGAAGTTAAATAAGTTATCCAAGATCATATCCCAATAGCACTAAAATCAAAAGTAGATATGGCATGAGTTTTCTGATTTCTAGGGCAGAGTGTTTTCTCCCATAGAATAGTATCTTTCCTATCCAGAGATGAAAGGTCTGTTTTGTAGCTGTAACTGCTATAGGTGTCAGAAAAGGGTAAAGATCAAGAAAAGCAGGAAGTAGCTAAATAATAGAAGCCTAGAAAGTTGAACTACGGATGGTGTTCAGATGACAGAAGAAAATGAAGGAAATTCTCAGTAAAGCAACAACATGGATAAATGGTTAGAAAACAAGCACTTATTAATTGATTTAATTAATATTAAGCACTAATAGCCCCCAAGTAATGTGCTGGGCTTCCCAGGTGGCTCAGTGGGTAAAGAATCCACTTGCAATGCAGGAGAAAAGCAGGAGACATGGCTCGATCCCTGGAAAGAGAAGATCCCCCCGGAGGAAAGCATGGCAACCCACTCCAATATTATTTATTTTGTTTTTTAGGGTTCCAGTTGCTCTACAATTTACCAGTACTTTTCTTGTTTTTGATAATAGTTATCCTAATGGATATGGGCTTCCCTGGTGACTCACATGGCAAAGAATCCACCTATAATGCGGGAGACCTGGGTTTGATTCCTGGGTCGGGAAGATCCCCTAGAGGAGGGCATGGCAACCCAGTCCAGTATTCCCGCCTGGAGAATCCCCATGAACAGAGGAACCTGGCGGGCTGCAGTCCCTGGGGCCACAAAGACTGGGACACGACTGAATGACCAAGCACATCCTAATGGATATGAAGTGGTATCTCATTGTGGTTTCGATTTTCATTTCTCTAACAATTAGTAATATTGAGCATTTTTTTATGTGCATACTAATGACCATCTGTATATCTTCTTTGTAACTGAACACTTTTCTGGTCTAGCCCTCTGTCCATCCATCCCCAACTACTGATCTCCTTTTTGTCACTGTACTCTATTTGCATTTTATATGAGCAAAATCATTCAGTTGCTGCTGCTGCTGCTGCTAAGTCGCTTCAGTTGTGTCCGACTCTGTGCGACCCCATAGATGGCAGCCCACCAGGTTCCCCCGTCCCTGGGACTCTCCAGGCAAGAACACTGGAGTGGGTTGCCATTGCCTTCTCCAAACCACTCCAATATTCTTGCCTAGAGAATCCCACAGACAGAAGAGCCCTGCTCGCTACATGGGGTCTTAAAGAGTTTGACATGACTGAAATGACTGAGTACACAGTGTCTGAGGTACAGTGATTCAGTGTTGAGCAAAAGAGGCAAGATCTCTAACCTCATGGAGCCTATCTTGTAGGTGGAGAAGACAGACTACAAACAAATAAATTTTAAAAATCAAGTGTTAACTTCTATCAAGAAGAGTGTGTATGTATGAGAGAGAGTCACGTCTGATTCTTTGCTGCCCCATGAACTGTACCCACTAGGCTTCTCTGTTCATGGGATTTTCCAGGTAAGAATACTGAAGGGCATAGCCATCCCCTTAGATAGAATAAACAGGTAGAGAGTGGTAGAGGGAAGGAATAGAGCAGATACCTGAATGGTAAAGAATATTCAGGTATGCAGATATTTGTGGGAAGCATTTCCTAGTTGATAACACCAGCAATGCAGCCCAGGGCCATTAGAGAGAGGCTTGCAGACTATAGTTAAAAGCAAATTTTTTTTGAAGTCTGATAAGCCAGTAAGAAGTTCTGATTTATGGTTTTTTAAAAGAAGATCATTCTTGGGGTGACTTTCCTGGTGAACCAATGATTAAGACTGTACTCCTAATGCAGAGGATCCTGGTTCAATCCCTGGTCAGGGAACTAAGATCCCACATGCCACAGGGTGTGGCAAAAAAAAAAAAAGGAAATCATTCTGCTTGACTCACAAGTGCAGAGGACATTCTGAATGAGAGCAGGGAGCTCAGCTGGGGTTTGTCAGCATCACCAAGAGAAGGACTTGCACTGTGATGGCAGATATGAGGATGCTGCTAAGTGATCAATTTGGGATGTATTTTGAAGGCAGCACTGATAGGCCCCAAGTGGTTTTAGATGGTTTAGATGAAGTTGGAGAGGTTTTCTGTAGGGAAGAGACTGAAGTGAGAGGTCCAAACTACCTTCTAAATTTTTGATTTGAGGATTTGAACAGGTGAGATGAAGACTATGGATGTGTTATATGCAGTCAAGGACACGAAGCTGCTCATGGCAATCTACTGGGTGTATATGCTGACGAAGTTAGGAACAAAGGCTTGGTTTTATTTAAGGCTGTGTTTTTAATGTTGCTGGATTGTTCTAGGCTGACTGTGATGGGGCATGGCCAGAACTGAAAGGAGGGAGATCTGAAATTTACCCAGAACTTCTAAAGCAGAATGCCAGCCTCTCTGGCACTTGTTTTAGTTGCTTACAAATGAGAAGGTAAGCCAGATTGATAGTGTTAAACTTTTGATACATTCTGGACTCCTTTTAGGTATCTAATGATTGCCAGTCACTCTCCAGAAAAACAGTTGCAGATTTGTTTAAAATCTCCACAAGGAGATTGGTAACTAAAGGAATCTTTGGTCACTAAACATTATCAGACATTCCTCTAATTTGAGATGTACCATTCTATACAATATCAGAATAAACTACAAATGCAAAATGATATATGACTGTGGTGGTGTGGTAGACAGCTCTGCCTCATATGTGGCCCGGTAAAGGCACTCATCCTTGTAGCTACAACATTAGGAACATTCAGCCTCCTTATTCACAGCTTAGTGAGAGAAAGAATAAAAAATCAAACCGGAAATGACAGCCATCTCTTCTGAGCATGTGTTGTTTAGCCGGATCTAATTATCTTGCTCATAGGGGATTAGAATGGAAAATTAGGAAGTCAGGAGATACCCAGAGTAACAGGCAAGTTGCTCTTGGAGTACAAAATGAAGCAGGGCTAAGGTTGATAGAGTCTTGTCATGAGAACATGCTGGTCATAACAAACATCATTTTCCAACAACCTGAGAGATGATTCTACACCTAGACATCACCAGATGGTCAATACCAAAATCAGATTGATTGTGTTCCTTGTAGTCCAGTATGGAAAAGCTCTATATAGTCAGCAAAAACAGTATCTGGAGCTGACTGTGGCTCAGATCCATAAGCTCCTTATTGCAAAATCCAAGCTTAGATGAAAGAAAGTAGGGAAAACTATTAGGCCATTCAGGTATGACCTATATCAAATACCTTATGATTATACCATGGAGGTGACAAATAGATTCAAGAGATTAGTTCTTAGAGTGCCTGAAGAACTATGGATGGGGGTCCATAACACTGTATCAGAGGCAGTGACCAAAACCATCTCAAAGAAATATATTTATAAGAAGGCAAAGTGGTTGTCTAAGGAGGCTTTAAAGATGCTGAGAAAAGAAGAGAAGTGGATGGCAAGGGAGAAAGGGAAAGATATACCTAACAATGCAGAGTTGCAGAGAATAGCAAGGAGAGAGAAGCAAGAATACTGGAGTGGGTTGCCATTTCCTTCTCCAGGGGATCTTCCCGATACAGGGATTAAACCCAGGTTTCCTGCATTGTAAGCAGATGCTTTACTATCTGAGCTACTAGGGAAGCCCAAGGAGAGATAAGAAGGTCTTAAGTGAACAATGCAAGAAATAGATGAAATCAATAGAATGAAAAAGACTAGAAATCTCCAAGAAAGTTGAAGATATCAAGGGAAAATTTCATAGGAAGATGGGCACAATAAAGGGTAGAAACAGCAAGGACCTAACCGAAGCAGAAGAGACTAAGAAGAGGTGGCAATAATACACAGAAAAACTATACAGAAAAGATGTTACTGACTGGGATAACCATGATGGTGTGGTTGCTCACCTAGAGCCAGACATCCTGGAGTATGAAGTCAAGTGGGCCGTAGGAAGCATTACTAACAGTAAAGCTAGTGGAGGTGATGGAATTTCAGCTAAGCTATTTAAAAATCCTATTAGATGATCCTATGAAAGTGCTGCACTCAATATACCAGCAGATTTGGAAAACTCAGCAGTAGCCACAGGACTGTAAAAGGTCAGTTTTCATTTCAATCCCAAAGAAGGACAATGCCAAAGAATGTTCAAATTACCATACAATTGCACTCATTTTACATGCTAGCAAAGTACTGTTCAAAATCCTTCAAGTGAGGCTTCAATAGTTCGAGAACTGAGAACTTACAGATGCACAAGCTGGGCTTCAAAGTGGTAGAGAAGGAACTAAAGATCAAATTCCCAACATTTGTTAAATCATAGACAAAGCAAGGGAACTCCAGAAAAACTTTTCTTCATTGACTATACTAAAGCCTTTGACTGCATCGATCACAACAAACTGGAAAATTCTTAGAGAGATGGAAATACCAGACCACCTTACCTCCCTCCTGAGAAACCTGTATATAGAACAAGAAGCAGCAGTTAGAACCTTACATGGAAGGACTGATTGGTTCAAAATTGGGAAAAGAGTATGTTAAGGCTATATATTGTCACCCTGATTATTTAACTTACATGCAGAGTATATCATGCAAAATGCTAGGCTGGATGAATCATAAACTGATTCTAGGATAAATATCAGCAATCTTAGATATGCAGATAAAACCAATAGAAGAAAGTGAAGAGGAACTAAATAGCCTCTTCATGAGGGTGAAAGAGGAAAGTGGAAAAGCTGGCTTGAAACTCAACAGTAAAAAAAGTATGATCATAACATTAGGTCCCATCATTTCATGCAAACAGAAGGGGAAAAACTGGAAAGTGTCAGAATTTATTTTCATGGACTCAAAAATCACTGCAGATGGTGACTGAAGCCATGAAATTAAAAAGACACTTTCTCCTTGGAAAGAAAGCTATGACAAATGTAGACAGAATATTAAAAAGCAGAGATATCACATTCCCAACAAAGATTTGTACGGTCAAAGCTATGGTTTTTCCAGTAGTCATGTATGGATGTGAGAATTAGACCATAAAAAGGCTGAGTGCTAAAGAACTGATGCTTTCAAATTATGGTGCTTAAGAATGCTCTTGAGAGTCCCTTGGACTGCAAGGAGATCTAACCAGTCAATCGCAAAGAAAATCAACCCTGAATACTCATTGGAAGGCCTGATTCTGAACACTGAAGCTCCAGTACTTTGGTCACCTGATGGGGAGAGGTCATTTATTGGAAAAGACTGATGCTTGGACAAATTGAAGGCAAAATAAGAATGGTGCAGCAGAGGATGAGATGGCTATATAGCATCGCCAACTCAATGGACAAGAATTTGAGCAAACCCCTGGAGATACTGGAGGACAGAGGTGCCTGGTGTGCTGCAGTTCATGGGGTCACAGAGTCATATACAACTTAGCGACTGAACAACAGCAATTTTCTAGCACCTGGATCCCAGTTACAAGTGAAATAGAAAATCTTGGAGAGCATGGTTGGCAGACATTATGTTCTCTTTAATACATATGTTCTCCTTGCACAGATGTTTTCATAACTCGGATAGAAACTTTTGGTTAAATAAATACTATCTTGTTGTTGTCTCGTAGCTAATTCATGTCTGACTGTAACTGTCAGGCTTCTCTGCCCATGGGATTTCCCAGATAAGAATACTGAAGTGGGTTGCCATTTCCTTCTCCAGTGGATCTTCCCAACCCAGAGACTGAATCTATGTCTCTTGTGTCTCCTGCATGGGCAGGGAGATTCTTTATCACTGTGAAACCTGGGAACACGTAAGTAAATGCAGACTTATATAAATAATGGAATACTGTGAAGCTGTCAAATTATTTATGAAAATCTCACAGAACACATAAGTACAAAATATCAAAATACAGAAGAGTGTGGATAGTATGTGGCCACTGGTGTAAGAAAGAACAGAATTAAGAATTTATGTTTTTAACTGTTTGTGTTGTATAGAAAATACGTGAAGGATAAACTTAAGCAACTGGTAGAAACAATTACCTGGTCATGGTGATGGAGATCATGGATGAGAAAAGCAAAAGAAAGAGTGAGAGTAAGACTTCTGACTGTAATTCATTTTATATTGTTTTGATTTTTAAATATATGAATAGAGTGCCAACTCAAACTACTAAAAACTGATTTTAAAAGTAGGGTATAAGAAACAAGTTCTCAACACACCTCTGATCTTTATTCCCAGTGATGAGGGGCATCAAATCATCAGCAGCTAATTCCAGAGCACCCATTGTTAAAAATGACAGCATCCAGTGGAGTAGGATACTGAGGATCACCAATTAGTTCAAGCATGGCTTCATTGCAGCATTACATGCAAAGTGTCATGTGTTATTGCTCACTTAATAAACCTCACTTCATCACATGGATTAACAAAGATAAAGTAGCTAAATATTGCCTGAGATTTCCTGTATATACATGAGATTTTCATTTGTCAGGAAGAGAAGGAAAACTTAGTAATAGATTGGTGGATTTTCTGCTCCTCTTATTATAATGTTTTATGTTAGTTGCTCAGTCATGTCCAACTCTTTGTGACTCCATGAACTGGAGCCCATTAGGATTCTCTGTCCATGGAATTCTCCAGATAAGAATACTGGGGTGGGTGGCCATTCCCTTCCTCAGGGAATCTTCCTGACCCAGGGATCAAACAGGGTCTCCTGCATTACAGACAGATTCTTTACCATCTGAGCCACCAGGGAAGCCCCTCTTATTACAATGCTGACATATAACTCTATAGGAGTTTGGGGGTTATAGTTTGATATAACTTTAAATTTACAAAATTACTGATCTGCATGAACAAATTTTCCAAGGAAAATAATTTCTACTGATAATTTAAATTTGTATACTATTCCAAGTTGATAGGCATGAAACTCATTATTGTGGTAATATTTTTATTATTCATTCTTTATAAGTTTCACAGTAATAACAATATGAAATTATAGTAAAGAATATAAGATGTTGAACTAAACAGATATGGATTTAATTTCTACCTCTGCTAGTTATGATTCTATGGGCTTTTTGCTTCATCTTCCAAGAATTTTCACTTCCTCCCACCTATAAAGTGGGAATAATATTAACTACTTTATTTGGTTGTTGTGAGAATTGAGCTTAAGTTTTTAAAATATTTAAGATAAAATCTGGCAGAAAAAAGCACGCTCTGTAGGTGGTTGCTATTATTACTATTGCACATTGGCTAGCTAGTCATAATTTAGCCAAATTTATTTAGAGTTAATCCTACAAATGTTTTAGAAATGAATCAAATATTATTTGTTTTACCAAAGTTATGGTGAGATTTAGGGAAGATAACAATTTCTTTTTACTCATTATAATGTAAGACAAACAGTTTCAAGATAAGGAAGGACATGCTGAAGAAGCATAAGGTATAGAAAACAACTTTGGCTAGAGAGTTGAGAAAAACTTTTGACATTTGGAAAATATGGATTGTTGCTCAGATTAATTGAGATATTATTTAGAAATACACTTACTACATTGTAGGAACCTGCTAAATAAGAGTGCTCATTAACATTTCACAGTAAAATGAGAGGATGGATAACTTCTATCTATCTTACTGGTTTGATCACTAAGTCAAAGCATGATTCTAAAAAAAATAATAATAAAATCTGTTATTTGGGAAAATGTCCAAATTTTGAGGAAGTTCAGTTCAGTTCAGTTCAGTCAGTCATGTCCGACTCTTTGCGACCCCATGAATCGCAGCACGCCAGGCCTCCCTGTCCGTCACCAACTCCCGGAGTTGACTCAAACCCATGTCCATCGAGTCAGCGATGCCATCCAGCCATCTCATCCTCTGTTGTCCTCTGCTCCTCCTGTCCCCAATCCCTCCCAGCATCAGGGTCTTTTCCAATGCGTCATTTCTTTGCATGAGGTGGCCAAAGTATTGGAGTTTCAGCTTCAACATCAGTCCTTCCAATGAACAACCAGGACTGATCTCCTTTAGGATGGACTGGTTGGATCTTCTTGCAGTCCAGGGGACTCTAACACCACAGTTCAAAAGCATCAATTTTTCAGTGCTCAGCTTTTCTCACAGTCCAACTTTCACATCCATACATGACCACTGGAAAAACCATAGCCTTGACTAGATGGACCTTTGTTGGCAAAGTCTCTGCTTTTAATATGCTATCTAGGTTGGTCATAACTTTCCTCCCAAGGAGTAAGCGTCTTTTAATTTCGTAGCTGCAATCACCATTTGCAGTGATTTTGGAGCCCAAAAAAATAGTCTGACACTGTTTTCACTGTCTCCCCATCTATTTCCCATGAAGTGATGGGATCAGATGCCATGATCGTAGTTTTCTGAATGTTGAGCTTTAAGCCAATTTTTTCACTCTCCTCTAGGTAGTAAAAATATTTGAATAATATGCCACTATAGTTTAATGTCACTGTGTTATTAAACTTTAGTATTTTGTTTTCTAAAAAGTTTTCTCAAGGTTTTGAGCTCTATATTGTTTTAAACATGTTTCTTCTTTATTTTTAAGTCCAGTGTCTTTCAAGGGAAACTTAATTTATATGTTTCAGATTCTTTTATACTTAACTCATCCAAAAGTTATTTTTGCAAAAATTCTTTGATGTCCAGAAAGCTTTATCTTTTTCTTATAATATATTCAAGATCTTTTCCTATGGAAATTGGAAAACATATCTTGTTTAAAGTAAATAAATGAAAACATCTAATTATAGGGAGACATGTATGAAATCTCTCCCTCTCTTTTTCTTTCTCTTTGTAATATTTCTGTATTGGTACCATGGTATCCAGCAATGATCATTTCTGGAAAGAAAATTGGCAAAGCATTTGAAGAATTTTACTTTCTTCAAATCAGTTCAACTTAATAAACATATTTTGCTACCTTTGTTGTATGGGAGAATATGCAAATTTCTGTAGATTATAGCAATAAAAATGACACAGAAAAACTAAAATTCAGTGCATATTTTCAAGGAGTTTATATTCTAGTAGTAGAGATAGATACATATTAAAGAAATTATACTATTTGGCTGAAAGAGGTAAAAGCAAAGCTGTGTGTAAGTAGAACAAGAAGGATTGTGAATTGAATCTGAAGAACTGAGAAAAGATTCTCACAAAATAGGTGCAATTCAAGTCAGCCTTATTAGAATTTCAGGGATTATTAGAATTTCAATGAATAAAGAAGTTGAGGAGGGTATCCCTCTCTCAACAAAATCACTTGAGCATAACACACAAGATGAAGCCATAATGTGCAGCACTTTAAATGCCAAGCTTAGAATTTGGATTTTATTTGCTAGGTAACAGGGGAATCATCTGAGTGTCCTTGAGAAGAGTAAGTAATACAAATGTACCTTGGGCTTTAGAAAGATAAAGCTGATGGAAACATGATGGATGAAGACACGAGGGAGTCAGAAGGTTCTGAGACCAAGTTCAGGTGAGGGTCAATGAAGACATAAACTATAGTAGCAGAAATGAGAAGGTGAGCAACAAAGAAGAAGAAATCAATTATGGTTCCTGGATATTCAGTTGAGGTCTACAGTAGTTAGAATATGGTTCATGCTGGCTATAAAAAATAGACCTAAAACCAGAACAATTCAAACTAGAGAGACTTTGTTTTCTTTTATGAACAGAAGGACATGGTCCAGCATGGAGAAGTGACTTGACTCTACAAGTTCATGTCCAGCATTGTTGAAAGAGTGGACATTGGCTCTCAAACACTTCCCATTACTGTCTTTGGAAACAGAGTGAAGAAGTTGAAAGCAAGCAGCTTCCTTTTAGAGAAGTGACCCTGAAATTGTATGCATGGCACCCATACATATTCCCCCACTTGGCTCTAAGAAAATTTCTATTCAGAGTCTAAAAACTGGCAGCTCAGAATCCAAAAGATTGTTTTCCTACATCTTGCACTTGTACCATGAGGATTGTTTGAAATTATTTTGGGTCATATAAAGAGGAAGTAAGGGTTTCCCAGGTGGCACAGAGGTTAAGAATCTGCCTGCCAATGCAGGAGACACAGGAGCAGTGGGTTCAGTCCCTGGGTCAGAAAGACCCCCTGGAGAAGGAAATGACAACCCACTCCAGTATTCCTGCCTGAAAAATTCCATGGATAGTGAAACTGGCTGGGTTACTGTCCATGGGGTCACAAAGAGTCAGACACTACTGAGTGACTGAGCATGCATAAAGAAGAGGCAGGCAGTTGATCACAAGTTGAATGGAGGCAAAGAGAATGGAGGGAGAAGATAAAGGCCTCAGTAAAGAAATTTTTCCCCCTTGTTTGGTGGATTTGTCCTGTCATGAAGGCTCTGAAGCTGAGCAATTGCACCGCCAGAGGTTTCCAGTGCTGACCTATATATACACCAGACTCAGTCATCACACTTACCAATGTTGATTTTAAAAATTGTGTGAATATTGATTTAATATCTGTCACATGCACAGTACCATAAGCTCCATGAGGACAGGCACTTCATATTTTTTGTTTAATACTCTATTCTTCCAGTGCTTAGCAAAGTATCTGATATATTTATGGACAAGGCAATGACACCCCACTCCAGTACTCTTGCCTGGACAATCCCATGGAGGGAGGAGCTTGGTAGGCTGCAGTCCATGGAGTCGCTAAGAGTCGGACACGACTGAGCGACTTCACTTTCACTTTTCACTGTCATGCATTGGAGAAGGAAATGGCAACCCACTCCAGTGTTTTTGCCTGGAGAATCCCAGGGACGGGGGAGCCTGGTGGGCTGCTGTCTGTGGGGTCGCACAAAGTCAGACATGACTAAAGCGACTTAGCAGAAGCAGCAGCAGCTGATGTATTTAGAGAGCCAGCTATACGTACATAGTTTCAAGTTATGTCTCAATAAATTTCATGCCTAAAGAAAATCTAAAAGAGTGGTAGAGAAATGTACATGCTCATTCACTAATAGTTAACATTTGCCTTATTAGTTTATTTTTCTCTTGTACTCTTCCTCCTGATTCCATTGAAAGTAAGTTGCCGATGTTATGACACTACTTTTAAATAATTCAGGAAGGAAGGAAGGAAAAGCTGAAGGAAGGAAGTCAGTTGTCCTGTTAATTCCTTTTGCATTTACCAAGTCTTTGTGCTTTATGTTTACTCCCAGGATAATTTAGCCAAAATCTTATGAAAAAAATTTTCTTGGCTTCATAGAAAATTTTAAGGGGTAAATAGTAATCATTTACATGACTGCTATTTCTGATTTTTCTAAAAAATAGATTCAATTTCAAAAGCATTTAAGGAGTTATTATAAACCAAATGAATTTTAAAATTTAACTTCTCAAGTGTTTAAATAGATACATTTTCCCCCAAAGAATAATTACCAGCTAAACAGGAAGAGAAAAATGGAAAGTACCACAAGTTGGGAAGACTAAAATTATGATGATATAGCTTTTCTTCACTTTGAGGTTTAGAGACATTCTTTACTGGGTACTTCTACTTCCCAGGTGGTGCTAGTGATAAAGACCCCACCTACCAATGCCAGAGACAAGAGACAGACAGGGGTTCCACCCCCTGGGTGAGGAAGATCCCTTGGAGGAGGGCACGGCAACCAACCCACTCCATGGACGGAGGAGGCTGGCAGGCTACAGCCCATAAAGTTGCAAAGAGTCAGACATGACTGAAGCAACTTAGCACATTTGCTTCACTTTTAGAAGGCTGATTTAAACATTGAGGTACTTCTAAATAGAGGTAAGGAAAAAAAAAATCCAGATTTAGAAGTTTCAACAGATCCTAGAGGGTTTCTCTCTACTAGAGGGATAAATTACCAGCATTCTGATAGCATTCATAGATGATTCTAGAAGAAGTGATAAACATCAGTAAGTTCAAGACAACACTGATAGCTTAGAGTGAATGATGTCAGATTCATGATTTCCGAAGAAGAAATTTAGCTTCAAGATCAGGGACCAGGCTTGATCACTCAAAAACTTTTGTGTAGCTGACTTTTATTAAATAAGAAAAGGGACAGAGAAAGCTTCTGACACAGACATCAGAAGGGGGATGGAGAGTGCCCCCCTTACTAGTGTTAACAAGGGAGTTATATACTTTTTAAATTAGTTATTACAATAAATCAAAAGAATGTCTGGAGGTTGTAAAGATCTTACTAGAGCCACTCCCATAATTTACATTTTAAGATAACAGGAGTAGCCAGAAGGTTTTTCAGGAAGGAGAAACTGTCCTCACGCAGGATACATTGTTGTTATATAAGCCTTAGTTTGCCAACAAAGGTCCCATCTAGTCAAGGCCATGGTTTTTCCAGTGGTCAAGTATGGATGTGAGAGTTGGACTGTGAAGAAAGCTGAGCACCAAAGAATTGATGCTTTTGGACTGTGGTGTTGGAGAAGACTCTTGAGAGTCCCTTGGACTGCAAGGAGATCCAACCAGTCCATCCTAAAGGAGATCAGTCCTGGGTGTTCATTGGAAGGACTGATGTTGAAGCTGGAACTCCAATGCTTTGGCCACCTGATGTGAAGAGCTGACTCATTTGAAAAGACCCTGATACTGTCAAAATCAAAGGTGGGAGGAGAAGGGGATGACAGAGGATGAGATGGCTGGATGGCATCACTGACTCCATGGACATGAATCTGAGTAAACTCCGGGAGTTGGTGATGGACAGGGAGGCCTGGCGTACTACAGTTCATGGGATCGCAAAGAGTCAGTCACGACTGAACAACTGAACTGAACTGAACAGAACAGAGTTTAAACTGAGTTGTTTGTTGTGTAATCATCCAGGCTTATATAAGTTCCAGGCTTATAGAAAAAAGCATTTTATGTGACTAAGACTAAGGAATGTAGGGAAAAAAAAAAAAAAAAATGCTTGTCCTTTCCTCCTCCTTGAGAATTCCAGACCCCTATCTCCTCCTTAAGAACCCCAGACCTCTTTCTCCTCCTTGGGACTCTGGACTTCTTATCAACCTGCCTAAGAATTGACTCTCAATACTATAATTAGGCTATAAGTAGTTGGAAATAGGATAAGAATAGTAGAGCAAGGAATTCATAAAGAAAAACTGATGTTAGTATTAATGAATGAATCTATAGTTGGCTTCTTCAAGAATATAAAGAATATTGTCATTCATAAAGGGCCTACTAACATCTCAGGGACTCAGATCTACTAAATGTCAGTGTAGAGATAGAAGCTTAAATTTATCTGACTACAAAACAAATACTTTCTTGCTACCCTAATATGCAACTCCTCATTTACCAAAGCAAACACTTAAGGAAAAGAAGGGGAAATCCTGTACTGGGATGGCTCATATTTTCTTTCTTCAATTTAAATGGAAATTTAATTGTGTATGAATATGCAATACCAGAACGTGGGCCAACAGATGTCCTGGGGATATTTGGTACATTTAAATATACAGTATATATTTCCCTTATTCCCATTCAGGACTTTAAAGTTTCATAAATATACATACATGTATGAATTGCATATACACATTTTAGTTTTTCAGTTATTCTATTTTACCCTCGTGGTAACCTTGTAAAGGAAGAGTGGAACTCCTAGCTTCCCCATTTGAAGGCAAGATAACTGAAGAACAGCAAGATTAAATGATTTGACTGTGTCATGTAAGATGTTAGTACTGCTGAGATCACCCATATCTCTTGGCCACCCTTTGTATTATGCAGTTTTAACCTAAGGATTCTGAATTTTCAAGGTCTGTTACTAACAGAGAGATTAAGCTCAATTAAAATTAAAAATTAAAAATAAAATAAAATTATAAAGAAATAATCAGATATATTAGGAGAGCTAATCTGATTTTTGAGATTATAGTTCATATTATTAACTTTTTCTAAATAAGATGCTTTAAGTTAAGAGTACCCTTGTCAGTACTGCCCTTTATAGAAATGGGCAGATCACAACTTCTTTATCCAAATGTGAGAAAAAGGTACCAGGAGAGAGTGGAGGTGTCCCTATAGTCACTTAGAGTTGTTACAAATATTTTAACTGTTATCAAGGTTGACCTTTTTCAGTACTTTTGGAGTCTCTTGAAAAATCTAATGAAATACATGCTTTCTGTTCTCAGAAAATAAAACAGAAAGCAAAACTGAAAAAGAAAAAAAAAAAAGTTGGGGCAGGAAAAGATTGGACATTCATTGTGGGTTAAGAAATTCTGGTTTGGGTATATAGGATTGAATCAATGTTCAAGCTTTGGAACAGTAAGAACTAAAAGACTAATGGATGACAGAGTGTTACAGATATATTTTACAATGAGTCGATAAAGGAAAGTTGACCAATGGCAAGGATGTAGAAGAACTTGGGTAAATAATAATAATAAAATAATAATAATAATGATATTCCTTCAGTAGCATGACTTAGATATTGATCTGTATCACTCCCTTGGCACCTAATTTCTTATGGAGATATTATGTGGATTATTTCCTTCATCTGAATATCTTAAGATAAGCATTCAAGATAAAAGAAATAAAAATAAATAACATAATATATCCATAAATGAAGAAACTGTAACAGTACTTTAGATTTTCCCAAAATGAAAAAGAAAAATTTCTAAAGAGAAGAAAGATATGTTTATCAAGACTAATGGAGTTATAACTAGAAATAAGTAGAAGTCATATATGTACATGCATTTTTGTGAGAAAAAGTATATGTGCTAACACACATAATTGTGTGTATATATGTGTGAATGTGTAATATATCATTTATCTATCTTTCTAGTTCTTAATATACATTTTGTTAATCTTTCTAGCTCTTATATAATTTTTGTCAATCTTATTGCTGATAGATTCACTCACAGTCTCTCAAGGGAAGTAGTGGAAACTATAGCTCTTTTTTTAAAGTTATAAAATAGACTACAATTCTGTGAGCAAATTAGTGTGTATTTTTTGCAAGTAAACTCAAGGCAGTAAAACATGAAGACTTGGAAAAAAACTCAAATTGCTAAAAAGTTCATAGCACACTGGAAACCTGTGTACTTCATACAATGTATTTCTACTTAATTATATATGTATGCCTAAAATTTTAAATTGGAACTATAAAATAAAAGGCTAGTTATTTTAGAATCGTGTCATTGTAATTCAGTAACATGAAAAAAGTTCTAACCCATTATGAGGTGAAAAACAGGCTGCCTAGCAACCATTTTAACTAGTTTCCCCAAGGTTCTCAAGAGAAAAATGTATGTTTGCCAGGGAAGTATTTGTTTTTGTTTTTATAACAAAGTTTTAGGATTATTGCTAAGTAGTTTCTCCAGTCGTTTTTCGTGTTATCATCATCTGAAAGAAAATATTTAAAAAGAAAGGAGGGATGGAAGAAAGGAAGGAAAGAATTGTGGTAGGATGGGAGGGAGGAAAGGAAGAGAGGGAAGGAGGGAGGAAGGAATATACATTAGTATCCACATGGACTATTTTAAGCAGTCTCTCAGGAATTCAAATACAGTAATGTAAATCAAAGGCAGGTGCTTTTTTTTATCATCAGTTCAGTCTCTCAGTTATGTCTGACTCTCTGTGACCACATGGACTGCAGCACACCAGGCTTCTCTGTCCATCACCAACTCCCAGAGCTTCTCAAACTCATGACAATTGAGTTGGTGATGCCATCCAACCATCTCATTCTCTGCCGTCCCCTTCTCCTTCTTTATTATTTATGGGCATAAATACCTTTTTTGTGGAATAGTCACAAATCAAATTCAAAGTAATGATGTTGGCTTGACAAACTACACGTTCATTGAAATGTGTGACAAGAAAGAGTATGTCTTGATGGCATTTCTTGACCCAGGATTCGAGGGCAAATTTGAAACTCCATGACTACTTCATGAAGCTATGGATCACCAGGAAGATGTTCTCATAAAGAAAATGTGGTAGGTTAGGTCATTCTCCTCCTTCCGTACTTCCTGGTGAAGTAAAAGCACCTTCATAAAACATTCACAGCATATTTTCATAGGATGTCCTAACATGTCAGTCCCTGCTCTCGGAGCAGAGAGAAAAGTGTTTGATGATGATTGCAGAAACAGTAGTTTTACATGTTTACTTTGAGAGAGAGAGGGAGAGGGAGAGGGAGAGAGATTTAGTTTTATCAGGCATCCATCATACAGCCTTCATGAGTTTGGGAGGGAAAAGCAAAAGTTGGATTTCAGGTTAAATTCCAGAGTTAGTGAAGTATTAAAGTGATGGACAGGGAGGCCTGGCCTGCTGCGATTCATGGGGTCACAAGGAGTTGGACACGACTGAGCGACACTGACTGAATGTGATGTAGGAAACAAAATGATGAGTTAAAAAGATTAGAATCTAAAGAAAAGCAGAAGAGGTGGTAGATCTAGAGTATGATGGGTAAGTTTTATAAATGAGATGTTTAGAAACATAAATTACTTATATCCTTGCTTTATGCTTTTATTTTTAGCAATAGCTTTTGATTCTATTTTAAGACTATTACCAGTTCAGTTTAGTAAACCTAGTTTTGCACGCCTACAATACAAAGGTGTTTCAACATAAAAATTGTTTTCTTTAGTCATTGTGAATAATATAGAAACAATGTTCCTTCTAGAATTTATTCTGAGCCCTAGATTTAATTGAATTCTATTATTGACCCAATACATAACAGGATTTATTTGCTATTTAATATTTTCCTGAAGTGTGGAAAAGAAAGTGATTGTTACTTTAAATTACCTGAGAAATTGCCATAATTTGCCACTTTATAATGTAAGGCTAGATTTCCTAAATTAGACTCTGAACTCATGATGAGTTTAAATGCCAAGACTATATTTCAACTATGCTGAGGCATACAGCATTGAAGGAAGGCAGAATACACCACCCTAAAATATTCCGTCTTGTCTGAAAGGATAAAAACTGCCTGCATTGGTTACTCTGGGTTACCCAGTTGTTTTTGGATTCCATACTTATTAAATTGAATTTGCTTTTCTCCTATTAGTCTGTTTTATGTTAGCTTAATTATTAGAACAAAGAACCTAGAAGAGAAGAAGGGTAGGATTTTCCATCCCTATAGCATAACATGAAGCTTTACTTGTTTAGATTATAATTAAACCTTATTTTGACACATTATTCTATATATTTCAGCATCTTATCATTTACTAGAACATTACCAAAACAAAATCTTTTGTAAGGTAGGAAGAATTTTTCCATTTTATATTTTTTATATTCTAGTTTTTTATGTTTCCTAGAGGTAAATAATGCATGAGAAAATCTACAGTACCTTGACTAGCATTTTTCTTTAAATATTAAATATTATTTTTGAAAATGTTTGAACTATGAATAGTGGTGCACAATATTTTTCCTGTTGGAAAGAAAGCCTGATGTTTATCCATTTCCTTTTGATGTCTTGGCATACTAATGCTATGCCGAGTGGTTGACTACTGCATTCCTCCTAAAAGTTATCAAAGTTACAATTTCATGAAAAAAACAGGATACAGGTATTCTTTGAAGAGATAATTTGCATATTTAGTAGACTTGAATTTTTGTTTTTTGTTTTTGCAGTGGCTTTGGTTTCTCACTGATACAGTTTTCACCACTATAGATATGTTAGATTTTTTTTTTTTTAATGTCATGACAACCTTAAATTAAATACACTACTACAAAAGTGAAATTGTTCCATGGCTAATACCAGACAGCATTTTATTTAAATTGCTCCCACCTAAGCTGGTTGTCTAATTTGAGTCCATTGCTTTATTCATCCAGATTTCCAACAAAGATTGAAAAAAATCCTCAGTCAGAACAGGTGAGGATTTTATAAAGAGGAAAAAAAATTTTTTTTTTCAATTGTTTACAAGTAAAATAGGTACAATGACAGATTTTAAAGTAAGACATGAGTTGTATTCTAAAAATGATTCAAATAATCATGAATATTCAGTAACATTTTTCTCTTTCCTCTCTGCCTTAAGGGTAATGTCTTATGATATGGACTCACTCTGCGGACTTTTCTTATTTCATGGAAATTTTACACACAATATAGAAAGAGCAGTAACAGAGTAGCAGTAAAATATATGCAGGCTAGAGCCAAACTGTCAATCTTACCAGTCATCTGACTTGGGAAATGTTCAATCATTCTGTGCCTTAGTTTTCTCATCTTCAATGAGGATTAAAAATAGGGACCACTTCTAGCACTGCTGAGTAGTAAATACATTACATAGTGTCTGTCTGAAGCATATCACACAGATTATGATGTGGCAATATGGTAAACATTATATTATGTTGGCAAAACACTACAGTGTTTTTTAAGTTAATTAAATGCATATTTAATACATAATTAAATCATAATTTAATAGGTTAAGAGTGGGGGTGAGAAGTCTTCCTTCAGTACCTTTTATTCCTTTAAAAAATATTTTTGGGAGATGACCATGTGAGTTCTGAGGTACTTAGGAAAATTGACTCTCTGAAACTACTGATATTACTTAAGAATCCAGAGGTGAAGAAAAAAAAATCTGGCATGACTGAGCATGTCCCAGTCATTAAGATATCTGAATGTCTGCTAGCTAGAATTAAATGCATTTTAGGTGTGTGCTCAGTTGCTCTGGCAAGAATCCTGGAGTGGGTTGCCATTTCCTTCTCCAGGGGATCTTCCTAACCCCAGGAACTAACTGGTGTCTCATGAATTGCAAGAGAATTCTTTACTGCTTAGCCATAGGGGAAAGCTTTTTCGGGGCGGGGGCGGGTGGTGGGGTGGTAGCAATTTTTGGTGGGAAAGTAGACAAATCTTCAAAATGTTTTACAACCAAAGGCAAATCATAGCCCGGGTTCCACTTTAATATTTTAGCCAGGAACAATGTTAAGAATGAAACCAATCTCAGCCTTTACAAAGATATAATGTGATATAGTAGCATTTTAAGAAAGTAGGGAAAACCACTAGACCATTAAGGTATGACATAAATCAAATCACTAACAATTATACAGTGGAAGTGAGAAATAGATTCAAGGGACTAGATCTGATAGAGTGCCTGATGAACTATGGACGGAGTTTCATGACATTGTACAGGAGACAGGAAGCAAGACCATCCCCAAGAAAAAGAAATGCAAAAAAGCAAAATGGCTGTCTGAGGAGGCCTTAGAAATAGCTGTGAAATGAAGAGAAGTGAAAAGCAAAGGAGAAAAGGAAAGATATACCCATTTGAATGCAGAGTTCCAAAGAATAGCCAGGAGAGATAAGAAAGCCTTCCTCAATGATCAGTGCAAAGAAATAGAGGAAAACAAAAGAATGGGAAAGACTAGTGATCTTTTCAAGAAAATTAGAGATGCCAAGGGAACATTTCATGCAGAGATGAGCTCAATAAAGGACAGAAATTGTATGGACCTAACAGAAGCAGAAGATAATAAGAAAAGGTGGCAAGAATACACAGAAGAACTGTACAAAAACCATCTTCACGACCCAGATAATCATGATGATGTGATAACTCAGCTAGAACCAGACATGTTGGAATGTGAAGTCAAGTGGGCCTTAGGAAGCATCACTATGAACAAAGCTATTGGAGGTGATGAAATTAGAGTTGATCTATTTTGAATCCTAAAAGATGATGCTGTAAAAGTGCTGCACTCAATATGCCAGCAAATCTGAAAAATTCAGCAGTGGCCACAGGACTGGAAAAGGTCAGTTTTCATTCCAATCTCAAAGAAAGGCAATGCCAAAGAATGCTCAAATTACCTCACAATTGCACTCATCTCACATCCTAGCAAAGTGAGGCTCAAAATTCTCCAAGCCAGGCTTCAGCAGAATGTGAACTGTGAAATTCCAGATGTGGAAACTGGCTTTACAAAAGGCAGAGGAATGAGAGATCAAATTGCCAATATCCACTGGATCATCAAAAAAGCAAGAAAGTTCCAAAAAAACATCTATTTCTGCTTTATTGACTACGTGAAAGCCTTCGACTGCGTGGATCAAAATAAACTGTGGAAAATTCTGAAAGAGATGGGAAAAGACCACCTGACCTGCCTCTTGAGAATCCTGTATGCAGGTCAGGAAGCAACAGTTAGAACTGGACATGGAACAACAGGCTGGTTCCAAATAGGGAAAGGAGTATGTCAAGGCTGTATATTGTCACCCTGCTTATTTAACTTATATGCAGAGTACATCATGAGAAACACTGGGCTGGAAGAAGCACAAGCTGGAATCAAGATTGCCAGGAGAAATATCAAGAGCCTCAGGTATGCAGATGACACCACCCGTATGGCAGAAAGTAAAGAAGAACTAAAGAGTCTCTTGATGAAAGTGAAACAGGAGAGTGAATAAGTTGGCTTAAAACTCAGTATTCAGAAAACAAAGATCATGGCATCCAGTCCCATCACTTCATGGCAAATAGATGGGGAAGCAATGGAAACAGTGACAGACTTTATTTTGGGGGGGGGGGGGGGAGGGCTCCAAAATCACTTCATATGGTGACTGTAGCCATGAAATTAAAAGATGCTTACTCCTTGGAAGAAAAGTTATGACCAACCTAGACAGCATATTAAAAAGCAGAGACATTACTTTGCCAATAAAGGTCCATCTAGTCAAAGCTATGGTTTTTCCAGTAGTCATGTATGGATGTGAGAGTTGGAGTATGAAGAAAGCTGAGCACTGAAGAATTGATGTTTTTGAACTGTGGTATTGGAGAAGACTCTTGAGAGTCCCTTGGACTGCAAGGAGCAGTCCATCCTAAAGAAAATCAGTCCTGGGTGTTCACTGGAAGGACTGATGCTGAAGCTGAAACTCTAATCTTTTGGCCACCTGATGTGAAAAATTGACTCACTGGAAAAGACCCTGATGCTAGGAAAGATTGAAGGCAGGAGGAGAAGGGGATGACAGAGGATGAGATGGTTAGATGGCATCACTGACTCAATGGACGTGAGTTTGAGTAAACTCTGGGAGTTGGTGATGGACAGGGAGGCCTGGTGTGCTACAGTCCATGGTGTCGCTAAGAGTCGGGCACAACTGAGTGACTGAACTGAACTGAACTGAATAACATTTTAATTGCCTAGGATAAGTTACACACCCATTATTAAATGTGCTTTTTATGAACAGCTTTAGTGAAGGTCACAACACAGCCCATTCTCCGTTGACCTCTGTTCCAGGTCATCAGAGATGAACATGACCAGTTCTACCTGGCAGGGTGTTCATTGTTTCTCAGGTAGAGATGGAATAGTACTGCACTGACATTGATATAAAATCCACTCCTACACTATTTTTTTTTAATTGGAGTATAGTTGCTTTACAATGCTGTTAGTTTCTGCTAGATAGCAAGGTGAGTCAGTTATACATATACATACCTTCAGTCCTTTTTAGATTTCCTTCTATTTAGTTCATCACAGAGCATTGAGTAGAGTTCCCTGTGCTATACAGTGGGTTTTCTCCCATTAGTCATCTATTTTATACATAGTAGTGTATATATGGTCTTCCCTGGTGACTCAGTGGTAAAGAATCCACCTGCAACTGTAGGATATGGGGGCTTGGTCCCTGGGTTGGGAAGATCTCCTGGAGAAGGAAATGGCAACCTACTCCAGTATTCTTGCCTGGGAAATCCCATGGGCAGAGTAGCTTGCCAGGCTATAGTCCATGAGGTATCAGGGATCCAACATGACTTAGCAACTGAATCACCACCACCATGTATATATGTCAATCCCAATCTCCCAATTCATCCCATCCTTCCTTCCTACCTTGGTAACCATAAGTTTGTTTTCTAATCTGTGACTTTATTTCTGCTTTGCAAATAAGTTCATCTGAACCATTTTTCTAGGTTCCACGTATAAGTGATATTATACATTTGTCTTTTTCTTCCTGACTTACTTCACCCTGTATAACAATCTCTAGATCTATCCATGTCACTGCAAATGGCATTATTTCTTTCCTTTTCTTGGCTATATGATATTCCATTGTTTATAAGTACCATACCTTCTTTATCCATGGATAAAGATATGATATCTTGATGGCTATGTACCATATCTTCTTTATCCATGGACAAAGATATGATATCTTGATGGCTATGTACCATATCTTCTTTATCCATGGATAAAGATATGATATCTTGATGGATATCTTGATGGATGGATATCTTGATGGATATCTTGTTTCCCCTATTCCACTATTGTAAATAGTGCTGCAATGAATGTCAGGGTGCATGCATCCTTTTAAATTGTGGTTTTCTGAAGATACATGTCCAGGAGTGGGATCTCTGGGTCATATAGTAGCTCTAGTTTTAGTTTTTTAAGGAAGCTCCATACTGTTCTCCACAGCTGGTATACCAGTTTACATTCCCACCAACAGTGTAGGATGTTCTCTTTTTTCCATGCCCTCTTTAGTATTTACTGTTTGTAGACTTCACTCCTGCACTTTTATAAGGCACTGCTTTGGGTAGCACAGTGATGAAACTCTACTGGGCTTAAACAAAGGGTTAGGTGATACAAATGTGAAAGGTTTTTACTGTGTTGGGTAGATGAGAATTCTAACAGAATATTAAAGAACTTTCTTAGCCATCCTAGAATGTATGGGTGCGTGCATACTAAGTCACTTCAGTTGTGTCTGACTTTTCTACCCTATGGACTGTAGCCTGCCAGAATCCATGGGATTCTCCAGGCAAGAATACTGGAGTGGCTTGCCATGGCCTCCTCCAGAGGATCTTCCCAACCCAGGTATTGAACCCACATCTCTTACATCTCCTGCACTGGCATGTGGGTTCTTTACCACTACACCACCTGGTGAGCCCTCCTTGAATGTATAGAAGAACCCTGTAAGATGTAGTCAGTCATAATCCTTAATTTAAGAAAGACCAGTGGTCTCCAAAGGCTAGATCTAAATTTAGTGAATTAAATTTCCAACATGGATAAATTTCATTTCTACATTAGGACACCACTAAGGGACCAGGCCTGATGAAAAGACAAGAGGGTCTTTGAAGGAAGTCATTGGAAGTTAAGGGGAAGTGTAGCGCAGCAGCTCCAACTGAGCACTTGGCTGTGTCAATTAGAAGGAGCAACACAGTGAAAATGGGAGGTGGTACCTGGCCTTCCGCATGCTAACCTATCACCTCTTCTACTCTCTAACTCCCTGTCAGGAACAAGGCTGAGGGACAGGACCTGAGTCACTGGCACCTCAAAAGTGTTTTTGCAAAAGCCTGCCAGAAAGAGCTGGCCCTGAGATGCAGAAGGTGCTCCCCTGCTGACTTCCAAGGATGGACAAATCAATAGAAATCACTAAGCAAGGAGACAAAGAGCATGGGTATCCTCAAGATGAAAGGAATGGGGGAGCAGTGCAGTCAAATGTGAGAACCAGCACCCACCGCCTTCTTGCAAGGGAAGCAGGCTTCTCAAGTTGCTCAGTTGCAAAGAATCCACCTGTAATGCAGAAGCCGCAGGAGATGTGAGTTCGACCCTTGGGTTGGGAAGATCCTCTGGAGAAGGAAATGGCAACCCCTTCTAGTGTTCTTGCCTGGAAAATCCCTTGGACAGAGGAGACTCTCGGCCACAGTCCATCAGGTTACAAAGAGTAGGACACGACTAAACAACAGCAGCAATTGCGTAGAACCACACGTGGGTGAGAGAGAAAGGAGGCAGGGGGTAAGCCTGGAGACAGAGTTGTAGATGGGGCTAATAAGTCAATTTTATATGTTTTTTAATGTTATAAACTGATAGATTTTATTTTTAGGGCAGTTTTAGGTTCACAGTAAAAGTAAAAGGAAGGTACAGAAATTTCCCATAAGCCCCTTACCCCTACACAGGGAATGTCTCCTCCATTATCAGCATCCTTCACCAGAGTTAGAACTGATGAATTTACATTGACACGTCACAATCACAGAGTCCGCGGTTAACATTGGGGTTCACTGTTGGGGTTGTACATTCTGTGAGTTTAGACAAATGGATGATGACATGTATCCACCACTGTAGTACTAAAGAGCAGCAGAGTATGCCACCCTAAAATATGTCTCTTTGGCATAAGCATTATTTTAAGCTAAAGACAGTTGAAAAACAGCAGGTGCCTGAAAGGCATTCTAATTTCCCTTTTCATCTTGAAAACAGGAGATACAAATCCCCACGTGAAAGACAGTCTCCATGTCCCAGTAGGAAAGAAACATTCTTCAAAATGGAGAGTCAAAGCCAAGAGAATTCTATACAAAATGTACCTTATTAAAATTCTTATCTTCCTTTCACCTCCCCTATATTATAAAGTTAACATAGCTTAGGTATTATTCCACAGTTGCCTCTTTTTGTTCAATTCAATATTAAAGCCAATAAGGTTCACTGTTTCTTTGGGTCTTCATTCCTTATGAAGGCTCCCATGCCATATAGAACTTATCTGCGTATACTTTTCTCCTATTGATTCCTTAGTTTAATTTTCAGGCCAAGCCAAAAAGCTAAGGGGGTAGAGGAGAAAATTTGCCTCCTCTTCAGTATCAGACAGACTAGTTTCACTGCCCTAGAAATCTCTTCTCCACCTACTCATTCCTCCCTGCCTGCTATTCTTGGCAACTACTGATGTCTTTGCTGTCTCCATAGTTTTGCCTTTTCTAGAATGTCATATAGTCGGTGTATGTTATTAATTAAAAAAATATATATTTTCTATATTCTAATTTTCTTCCAAATAGTAAATAGTCAATGTCATGAAAATATGTTTCAGAGACAGTTGATTTGGATGCAATTAGCAAAGTAAAACAGATTTGAAAGAAAATAAAAATATTACAACACTGGTAAATTGTTCAGCTTCATTTGCATAAGACAAGCTTGCTAAATGTCTGCAAAGAATATCTTTTTCATTGTCTACATGGCCCAGAGGAAGCAAAGGCAAAAAGTTAATTATGTCTTAGGCCTCAGTAGGGCTTGCCAGCTGTCTCCTTTACATACTTAAGATTTTTTAAATTCCAAATATACTGCAAAGTACATATTGCTATTATCCTTTTTTTAGAGATGAAGAAATGGATTGTCATTGGATTGGATACAAGTAGTTTGCACAGGATCACACAACAGCTAAAGGCCACATCTGTGAACTCAACCCAAACCTGTTTCTAATTTAATAGTATATTGCCTTTTAGTTATCAAATTTATCCTCATCTCTTATCTCCACTTAATCACAAACTCCTACAAATTCTAGGTTTTAAATATTGTTATTTCTCTGACATAGAGAAAATATATACAACTTTGTTCCCTTCCACACCACTGCCTCTTCTTCTGTTACCCTTTATAGAAAAACACCTCCAAAAAGATGTTCTTTCTACTTCCTCACCTCCCATTCTCTCTTTATTTTAGGGTGATCATATTTTTGATAACAGGTTTATTGCAATATAATTGACAAATAGTAAACTTCACACAAAATGTACAGTGTGATAAGTTTTAGCTTATGAATCCACCTGTCAGACCATCCCTACCACTGTGGTAATTAACATATCCATCACCTACAAAAGTTATTTCATGGCCCTTTGTTAGCCTTCTCTCTATTCCTTATTACGTCTATTACATTTCTATCTTTCTGCATTTTGGGTAACTTTTATAGAGAATACTAGATATTTTTGCCTTTTACCTTGTTAAGTATTGGATATTTTTGTATTTCCACAAGCAGTTTTGAGGCCTCCCTAGGTGACACAGTGGTAGAGAATCTGTCTGCCTAGTGCAGGAGATGTGGGCTTGATTCCTGGGTCAGGAAGATACCCTGGAGAAGGAAATGGCAACCCGCTCTAGTATTCTTGACTGGGAAATCCCACGGACAGAGAAGCTCATGGGATACAGTCCATGGGGTCGCAAAAGGGTTAGACACAACTTAGCAACTAAACAACAACAACAAACAGTTCTGAGTTTTCTTCTGAAATTCAGTTAAGTTACATGGGTTTTGTATTTAAGTTCTGTTATTTGTAAACAGAACAACATTTAATTTAGGGCTAATAAATATCCCATCCATTAGGCAAAACCCTCTGAGCAATCTATTTGATGCCCCATAAATCACAAGGTTTTCCATTCTGACTGGTGGGAGCAGCATTATTCCTGTTCCTCTGAGTGGCAAACTTTTCCCCCTTATCCTTTTAGGTAGTTCTTTATGGCTATGTAATTGAGTCTCCATAAAAACTCCTAGATAATGAGGCTCACGATCTTCGGGGTCAGTGAACACATGAAGATGTCAGGATGGTAGCATATCTGGGCAGGGCATGGAAGCTCCACACACTTCCATCCATGTCTTGTCCTAAATGTACTTCTGCCTTCTGTTTCTTCCATCATTGTATCCTTTAAAACAGGAGTCCCCAACGCTGGGACCATGGCCGGTGCATGGCCAGTTAGGAAACGGCCACCCAGTAGGAGATAAGTGGTGGGTGAAACCAAAATAATCCCTCCCCTTCCACCTCCACTCTGTGGAAAAATTGTTTTCCACAAAACGGGTCTCTGATGCCAAAAATTTGGGGACTGCTGCTTTAAAATACATCAGTGATCATAAGAAAAGCAGTTTCCTGAGTTCTGTGAATTATTCTAGTAAATTGTAGAACCTGCTGGGGGTTATAGGATTCCCCCAAATTTGTTGTTGGTGGGACAGAAGTGTGGGTAACTTAGTCACCCATTTGCAGATTAGGTATAAACTAGGGGCAGTATTGGGGCTTCCCAGGTGGCGTTAGTGCTAAAGAACCCACCTGATAATGCAGGAGACACAGAAATTTCGGCTCCATCCCTGTCAGGAAGATCCTCTGGAGGAGGGCTTGACAACCCACTCCAGTCTTCTTGCCTGGAAAATCCCCGTGGACAGAGGTGCCTGGAGGGCCAGTGTACATAGGGTACCAAAGAGTCAGACACGACTGAAGCGATTTAGCATGCATGCACGGGGGCAGTATTATGGGCTTGAGCCCTTAAACCTATGGAGTCTGATACAACTCTGTGAACCTTACCCTCTCTGAAGTCCAGAAGGGAGAGTCCTTCTTCACTTCTATTGATTTGTGGACAGTCCTTAGCTTTCCTTGGCCAAGTGTTCCTTGGCTGCCTCACTTCAATTTCTCCCTCCAACCTTCCATTTCATTTCTCCATTTGTGTGTTCTGGCTTTTTTTTCTCTGTATGTGTCTATCTTCTCTTCCTATAAGGGCACTGGTTATATTTAATCCTCACTCTAAGGACCTCATCTGAACTTGGCTACATTTGCAAAGACTCTACTTTCAAATAGGATCATATTCACAGGTAGTAGGGTCTAGGACTTCAACATATCTTTTCTGAAGGGATACAATTCCACCCATCACACTGACCATTCTATTAGATCTTCTAATAGTTGGAGAGTTCTTCATCAGTCTTCAATTCCCTTCTTTTGCATACTCATTTGCTAATAATTCCATCTAGTCCCAAGTCTTTAAACACCACATCAGTGTTAAGGATTCCAAACTTTGTATCTCTGGTACCAATTTGAATTTGAGTCTCATATATCCACTTGCATAATCAATATTCTAAAATAATCCAAAACAAATACTATGTTCACCTTTTTGTTCCCCTCCAGTGGTCATGTATGGATGTGAGAGCTGGACTGTGAGGAAAGCTGAGGGCCGAAAAATTGATGCTTTTGAACTGTGGTGTCAGAGAAGACTCTTGAGAGTCCCTTGGACTGCAAGGAGATCCAACCAGTCCATCCTAAAGGAGATCAGTCCTGGGTGTTCATTGGAAGGACTGATGCTGAAGCTGAAACTCCAAAACTTTGGCCATCTCAGGCGAAGAGTTGACTCATTGGAAAAGACCCTGATGCTGGGAGGGATTGGGGGCAGGAGAAGAAGGGGATGACAGAGGATGAGATGGTTGGATGGCATCACCGACTCGATGGGGATGAGTCTGAGTAAACTCTAGGAGTTGGTGATGGACAGGGAGGCCTGGCATGCTGCGATTCATGGGGTCGCAAAGAGTCGGACACGACTGAGCGACTGAACTGAACTGAACTGAACTTTCAAACCTTCACTTCTCCTGGTCTATTTCATTTTACTACTATTTACTTGTTGCTCATATTAACAAATTGGAGTCATTTAACAAATTGGAATCATCTTTAACGTTTTGTTTTTGCCAAATATATCTGATATTCAATTGCTTAGCACTCCTTCCATCTCTATTATCAGACTAGTCACTGTTGGTTTCGTCAGGGTTTTTTTTGTTGTTGTTCGTTTCTTATTTATTTAACCTTGACCAGGAGACATGGATTCAATTCCTGGGTCAGGAAGATCCCCTGGGAAAGGAAATGGCAATCCATTCCAGTATTCTTGCCTGGAAAATCCCATGGACAGAGGAGCTTGGCAGGTTATAGTCCATGGGGTCACAAGAGTTGGACATGCCTTAGTGACTCAACCACCACCACTGCAATGGTTTCCTAACTGTCTCCACTCATTCATGGTAATCCATCTACCACAAATTAACATAGTGATCATTTTAATGTTCAACACGTTCACTGGATTCCCATCACACTAAAAGTTCGTATTTTTAATTATGAACAGATCCAGTGTGATCTGGGATGTTAATTCTCTTCAATCTCTCTTCTTTTAATTCTTCTCCTTATTCACTCCACTAGCTTTCTACCTTTTCCTTGAGTAAGTCAAGCACATCCCTACCTCAGTCCTTCAGATTGTCCCTTTGTACCTGGCACAATTCTCTCAATCTTCAAACAAATTTCTTCTCACCAAGTAGCTCACTCTCTTACTTCATTCAAATCTCTGTTACAAACCACCTCTATGGAGGGAAATTTCCTAATTACTGTGACTGAAATGGCATTCCCAGGATTTCTCCATCTATTTTTCACGCTTTATCCTTCACATTCTAATCTTTATCAATGTTTTATTTGAGATATATTATTTTATTTTCCTTTCCCTCTACTATGTAATAAATATGTAAATAAATAAATGAATAAAAAAAACAAAGACTTGCTTAATATATTGGAGATACTCAAAATATCTTTGAAAACAAAATTGCTTTTATTTATTAGTATCTGCCTTGTACTTAATCACAGTACCAGGCCTAAAATAGGCTTTGGTAAGTATTTGCTTAATGAATGTAGAATTTCTTAATACTAATTGAGCCAACAGAAACTATTAATAAGGAAATATAACTTAGATTTTAAAAGTCTCTATTGCTTATAAATTAATTCTAACCAACAAGGTACTAGCAACTCCTTGGGGAAGTAAAGCCATCCTTTAAAATATCGCTATCCTTTCTGAGTGACTTTGTGCTTTTCTGATCATTGTTGTTCCTGTTCAGTCACTAAGTCATGTCTGACTCTGTGCCCCAATGGACTGTAGCACACCAGGCTCCTCTGCCCTCCACTATCTCCCAGAGTTTGCTGAGATTCACTCCCATTGAGTCAGTGATGCTAACTAACCATCTTCTCCTCCTGCCACCGTTTTCTCCTTTTGCCTTCAATCTTTCACATGATCAAGGTATTTTCCAGTGAGCTTGTTCTTTGCATCAGGTGGCCAAAGTATTGAAGCTTCATCTTCAGCAACAGTCCTTCCAGTGTTCAAGGTTGATTTCTTTTAGGATTTGGTTTGATCTCCTTGCAGTTTAAGGGATTCTCAAGAATATTCTCCAGCATCACAATTTGAAAGCATCAGTTCTACAGTGGGGACAGGCAAAAAGATGATGAAATGATATCAGTGATAAGATTGACAATGATAAGGAAAAAGAGCCATTACTCTTTGGCAATTGTTCATTGTTATTAAATACTGGATTTGATAAATGTTATAGATCTTATACCTCTGAATTTGGACTCTAAATAAACCATTGGTTTTGAAATAATTGCACGAATTTGTTACCCTTAAGTCCTTAATGTTTTATTTTTCCCAACTTCTAAAATTTGGGGTCTCTTCACTTTCATCTATAAATAACTTTTGAGTATTTGAAGTTGATTATGATTACAGATCTTACATGCTAATGAACTGAGCAAATATTGTTATCAATTTAAATATTTGTGAAATTGAATTTTTGTACACTCTGCTGACCAAACTACTAGTTGGGTGATGTGATAAATTAGCTTCATCTTCAAAAGTTATACCTTTGCATCCAAACATAACCTTAATTCCTTCTCAACGTTCTGTAAGTTAAGTGAAGCACTCATACAAAATAAAGTGAAATTAGATAAGTATGCTAATCAAGCATAACCTATTTCCTGTCTGACATATTTTTTTCACTTTCTCATATTTATTGAGGCATTAAAAAAAAGTGACTGCTTAAAGAATTTGCGTAATAATCTGTTTTCATTCCTATGCTCCAAGAAATTATGATTAATCATTTTCAATACTGGAGCTTTCCAGGTGGTGCTAGTGGCAAAGAGCCTGCCTGCCAAATGCAGTTGACAAAAGAAGCAGGTTTGACCACTGGGTTGGGAAAAGCTCCTGGAGGAGGGCATGGCAACCCACTCCAGTATTCTTACCTTACCTTAATTTTAGTATTTCAAATCAGGGCAACCAATTTTTCACATATGAATATTTTGTCATGCCGTAGGTATGTTTCAAGACTTGAAAAACTAAAAAAAAAAAAAAAAAAACCAAAACAACAGATCAAGGTCTTTTTCAAAATAATTTTTTTATTGGGATGTAGCCGATTTACAGTGTTTTGTTAGTTTCAGGTATACAACTAAGTGATTCAGATATACAGATACATATTTCCACAAGTATATGTCAGTCCCACTTTCCCAGTTTATGCCTCCCCCCACTCACCCCTTATAACCATAAGTTTGCTTTCCACAACTGTGACTCTATTTTCCTTTTGCAAATAAGTTCATTTTTAAAATTCAATCTCTCCAACTGTAACTTTCATGGATTCAAATTAGATACTGTTCTGGACTTTATATTAGGCACTAAGCTAGACAATAAAAAACAGTAACATCTTTTCCATTTTGGGGAATGGAGAAACTCACAAAAAGACAATTTCCCAGGTAATTGAAATAAATAATTCTTTGTATTACTAAACTGCTTTTATGTTTATCACTGGAAAGAAAACATTTCCTGATTGTATTACCCATAGTCTGGCCTCTTGGAATAGTGCTTAATGTAACTTGAATTTCTAATGCATATCACTCATAGCACAGTGGTATGGTATAACTGTGCCTTTAAAACTTGTTACAAGGAAATGATGATACAGATTCAGTTGTGTGATTCCCTAACAACTATAATTTTCTTGTTTATATGTGTTCTCTCTGTTCTTTTTAAAAGTTATTTTCTGCCTATCAATATACCTTCCCCTAGCACTGTCCCCCACTTCTTCAGTTGCTCAATCGTGTCCGACTCTTTGAAACCCCATGGACTGCAGCACGCCAGGGCTACCTTTCCACCACCAACTCCCGGAGTTTACTCAAACTCATGTCCATCGAGTCAGTGACGCCATCCAACTATCTCATCCTCTGTCAACCCCTTTTCCTCCTGCCTTCAATCTTTCCCAGCATCAGGGTCTTTTCTAATGAGTCAGTTCTTCGCATCAGATGGCCAAAGTATTGGAGTTCCAGCTTCAACATCAGTCCTTCCAATGAATATTCAGGACTGATTTCCTTTAGGATGGACTGGTTGGATCTCCTTGAAGTCCGAGGGACTCTCAAGAATCTTCTCCAACACCACAGTTCAAAAGTATCAATTCTTTGGTGCTCAGTTTTCTTTATGGTCCAACTCTCACATCCATAGATGACTACTGGAAAAACCACAGCTTTGACTAGATGGACCTTTGTTGGCAAAGTAATGTCTCTGCTTTTTACAATGCTGTCTAGGTTGGTCATAACTTTTTTGCCAAGGAGTAAGCATCTTTTAATTTCATGGCTACAGTCACCTTATGAAGTGATTTTGGAGCCCCCAAAAATAAAGTCTGTAACTGTTTCCATTGCTTCCCATCTATTTCCCATGAAGTGATGGGACCAGATGCCATGATCTTAGTTTTTTGAATGTTGAGTTTTAAGCCAACTTATTCACTCTCCTCTTTCACTTTCATCAAGAGGCTCTTTAGTTCTTCTTTGCTTTTTGCCATAAGTGTGGTGTCATCTGCATATGTGAGGTTCTTGATATTTCTCCTGGCAATCTTGATTCCAGTTTGTGCTTCATCTAGCCCAGCATTTCTCATGATGTACTCTGCATATAAGTTAAATAAGCAGGGTGACAATATACATCCTTGACGTACTCTTTTCCCGATTTGGCACCAGTCTGTTGTTCCATGTCCAGTTCTTAGGCATTGTAAACCTATAACCATTAAGAGTCAATATGGCTTTGACACTGAAATAAATTTAATACTTATTTTTATATTATTGCTATATATATATAATGAACATCAGTTGAGCTCATCTTATATACCAAATATAAATACTCTGGCCAAATCTCACATTCCAGACATGTACCTATTGAGAATTGCATTGTTTTTAAAAAACATTGCTCTTATTTTGTGTTAAGTACAGTTATTTCTGTAATTCCTTAGTGTTTTGGCATTTCCTCCAGGATTGAACATCTTTGTTTCTTTCTTTATCACTCTTTAATATCAGTCCCAGTCTTTTATGAGTTAAATGGGTAATAAATGAGGCTGAATTTACATCCACATTGCATGGATACTGAGTTGCTTCAGTCATGTCTGACTCTTTGTGACCCTGTGGACTGTATCCCACTAGGCCTCTCTGTCCATGGGATTCTCCAGGCAAGAAAACTGCAGTAGGTTGCCATGTCCTCCTCCAGGGGATCTTCCTGACCCAGGGATCAACCCACATCTCTTGTGTCTCCTGCATTGGCAGGCAGGTTCTTTACCTCTAGCGCCTCTTGGGAAGCCCAGCTTCACTTGCTTGCTTCAGTCGTGTCTGACTCTTTGTGACCCTATGGATTATAGCCAGCCAGGCTCCTCTGTCCATGTGATTCTCCAGGAAAGAATACTGGAGTGGGTTGCCATGCCATCCTCCAGGGGATCTTCCTGAGACAGGGACTGAATCCACATCTCAAGTCTTCTGCACTGGTGGGTGAGGCTGGGGTGGGTGTGTGGTTTTCCACTACTAGTGCTACCTGTGAAGCCCAACTAAGGTTCAGTTTGCTGGAAGTATTGTCTTCAAGATAAAAGAACTTGTTTGTTTCTTTCCCTGTTGCATTTGAATGTGATTATCTTATCTCTTTCCTGGGTACAGACTTACTTCTCCTCCACTTCATCCACCAGTGTCCCAACTTCCCACATGCATATTCAATTATGTTTTTCACCAGAAATTCTTGCAATCTCCTTGAATTTAATAATAAAATCTGCTTATGAAAACTGTTCAGTCCAAGAATGTACTAATATTGGATGCTTCCCCAAAGTGGCTAGTCGGCTTTCTTCTTTAGACAGCAATATACATTTTTACTTTAAACAAGAGAGCACACTGCAGTTCCCTTTGATTTGGTACTGTATTTGCAAAATTAAATGTAAAGCAAATGTAGCTTTGTAAAAATCACCTCTCCCTTAAAACAAAAGAATATGAGGAAACAAGCATAACAATTAGAAGCAAACCATCTTAGTAAGATGATGAATTCTTTGTACAGTAGAAACATGTAATCATCAAAGAGTTTTATCTCCCTCTGAATGCTGCATCACACAGACATGTGTAAATGCCAACATACTGCCAGCACACCTGCCTGAACATTGAGAGAAACACAAAGGTTCCATCATTCACTCTTACACGGGGCTTAGTTTTTACCCTGAGGTGCTGTAGGCACTCGAGTAGCACCACATATTTTAAGATATTCAACACCTCGCATGAGTGTTCCCGAGCCAGAGCAGATTATTCAAAATAATAGCCTGGAATGGTGCCTGTATACTTCAGAGGGCTGCCTCATCTATTGTTTGTTTCAAAAGGAGAGACAGGTCCATGAGAATAGATATTGCCAATCACATTTCAATGCTGAACCAAATCCTCTCAGGGAAACCAGAAGTTTGAGAGAAAGGTAAGCATTTTCCTCCTAGAACTACATTAAGTGTTCGAACCTTGAAAATGGAAACATAGCAATAAATAAGCCAGAGACTAGGAAAAGGGAATATTGGTAATCCAAGAAACTGGCAGTAAGAAAAATATTTTTTCAAACCTGATTTTTAATTGAAATAAGAAAACAATGAGATAAAGAAAAAAGAAGAGAAGGAAAATTTTCTTCTAGAAGGTACAACAAAAAAATCTCTACAAGAATTTTCCTCTTTCAGGTTGTTTTACTATTGTTCCAACTAAAAGTCATTGTTTAGTATTAATAATGTGTGTGTGTGAGAGAGAGAAAGATTCAGTCTGAAGAACAGAGTGGATGATTTTTTGTGAGGGTATCAGGATCTGATAGTAATGGTTCAGTTGAACCTCATTATCATAGAGGGTTTGGTCCTTCACATCTAAAAATAGCCATCAGTTTTACTAGACTATAACTCTTAGTATGCCTGTAAATCAGGGTTGTTTTTGTTTTTGCATCTCTTTGGGACCAGTTTTGTTTATAGTTCTAAATATGTAATTCTCAAATTTTATATGTGGAACTCTAACTTCCAGACATTTCAAGCTGCACAAGCCTAAGGCCATCATCTTCATAAGTAGAACTTTTTAACTGGATTTTGTTGGGGACCTGAAGGCAGACAAAGAACGCTAAATGAATTGCAGGACTTGGAGACTGTCACAGAGATTTACTTTCCCCAGGAGTGATAGGGACATTTGGAAGAGGCAGGCCTGCTTGTTTCCATTAACCACTGGAGTTAAAGTTGGACTAGAGACAGAGTGACGGGCCCTGCAGCTTCAGGGGCTTGGGAATGATTAAAAAGAAAAATAAATGATGGAAAGTATTTGGGAGAAAATTTATTTTATGCACATGGGTATTTAATATTTCAGTATCTTTTTTGATCTCTGCACCTTTGTTGAGAATCAATAGACTATATGTTTGAGTGTATTTCTGGCCTCAGTCTTCTGTTTATCTATGGGTATATCCTTTTTATTATAATTTTATTTATTTTTGGTTGTGCTGTGTCTTCATTACTGTGTGGGCTTTCTCTAGTTGTGGCAAGCATGGGCTATTCTCTAGCTGCAGTGCATGGGCTTCTCACTGAGGAGGCTCTTCCTGTTGCAGAGCATGGGCTCCTGGAGTGGGCTCAGTAGTTGCAGCTCCGGATAGTTATGGTGCTCAGGCTTAGCTGCTTCACAGCATGTGGGATCTATCAAACCATGTCTTCTGCATTGGCAGGCAGATTCTTTGCTACTGAGCAATCAGGGAAGCCCAGGTACATCCTTTTAAGGACCACGCTGTCTTAGGTGTCGGAGCTTTATAGTAAATTCATAAATTAAGTAGCATGAATCCTTCAATTTTGTTCTTTTTGATCAAAGTAATTTTGGCTATTCTAGTTCTTTTGCTTTTCCACGTAATTTTGAAAATCAGCTTTTCAATTTCTAAAGGATACTTCAGTTCAGTTCAGTCACTCAGTTGTGTCCAACTCTTTGTGACCCCAAAGAGTGCAGCATGCCAGGCTTCCCTGTCCATCACAACAATTCCTGGAGCTTACTCAAACTCATGTCCATCAAGTCGGTGATGCCATCCAACCAGCTTATCCTCTGTCATCCCCTTCTCCTCCTGCCTTCAATCTTTCCAAGCATCAGAGTCTTTTCAGACAAGTCAGTTCTTCGCATCAGGTGGCCAAAGGACTGGAGTTTCAGCTTCAGCATCAGACCTTCCAAGGAATTCATGACTGATTTCCTTTAGGATGGACTGGTTGGATCTCCTTGAAGTCCGAGGGACTCTCAAGAGTCTTCTCCAACACCACAGTTCAAAAGTATCAATTTTTCAGTGCTCAGCTTTCTTTATGGTCCAACTCTCACATCCATACATGACTACTGGAAAAACCGTAGCTTTGACTAGACGGACCTTTGTTGGCAAAGTAATGTCTCTGCTTTTTACAATGCTGTCTAGGTTGGTCATAACTTTCCTTCCAAGGAGCAAGCTTCTTTTAATTTCATGGCTGCAATCATCATCTGCAGTGATTTTGGAGCCCCCCAAAATAAGATCTGTCAATGTTTCCATTGCTTCCCCATCTATATGCCATGAAGTGATGGGACCAGATGCCATGATCTTATTTTTCTGAATGTTGAGTTTTAAGCCAACTTTTTACTCTCCTCTTTCACTTTCATCAAGAGGCTCTTTAGTTCTTCTTTGCTTTCTGCCTTAAGTGTGGTGTCATCTGCATATCTGAGGTTCTTGATATATCTGCTGGCAATTTTGGTTCCAGTTTGTGCTTCATTCAGCCCAAGATTTCACGTGATGTGCTCTGCATAAAGGATACTTACTGGGATTTTTAACGAAATACTGTTGAATTTCCAATTAGTTTGGGAAAGCTGACATGTTAATATGTATGTGATTTTAATTTTTTGAGGCTTGTTAATGGTTGTTTTGTAGTTCATAATATGGTCTATATTGGTGAGTATTCTATTTATACATGAAGGTAATATATACTCTGTAGTAGCTTCTATAAGTGCCATCTAGTTGGGCCAACTAATGATTTTTTATAGTTTTACTAATTTTCTGCCTTCCTATTCTATCAATCTCTCAGAGAGAAGGGTTGAAGTCTCAAATTGTAAGGGTGGATCTATTTATATCTACTTTCAATTCTATTAGTTTTCGCTTCACGTGTTTGGAAGATTTGCTGTTTATGATTAATATGCATTCTTGGTGAACTGATCTGCTTAACATTATGTAATAATGATATTGTCTAATATTAATATATACAGTCCAGTTTGACTTATATTTGCATGATGTAACTTTTTTTTAATTTCCATTTAATTTATTTATGTCATATTTTTGATGGGGATTTTGTGTAGATGTCTTTTAGTTGAATCTTTCTTTTTAATTCAATCTGATAATCTTTAAATTTTGTGAAATTTTTTAGACAATTCATATTAATATAATTATCAATGTGGTTGAATCAATATTTATCTTTTTCTGTTTTCTATTATTTTTCATTTATTATTTATTTTGCTCCTTTCTGTCTTCTTTTATATAAACTGGCTTTTTTTTGTTGTTGTTTTCATTTTATACATAAAATTGGTTTATTATTTATATGTCTTTTTGAAAACTCAGTGAATCCTCTAGGTTTTGTGATAGATATTGAATGAATTTGTGTGCCTTTAAAAATTATACTGCTTATATGCAGTTAGAGATCTCACAATCTCACAATCTCCATCAATCTATTCCTTTCATCTTTTTTTGCTAATGTTGTCATACAGTGCGTTTTTATGCTTGCTATAAAAATAAATTCCTCACTATTTATGTATGTATTTATTTATTTATTTTTTGCTTTAGGTAGCCAGTTATCTTTTAGAGTATTAATAATTAGAAATAAGATAAATAGGTTCATATACTTATATTTATTTATGGAATATCCATTCCCCTTGATTTTTTTGTTTGTTTGCTTAGATCCAAGTTTATGATTAATATCATATTTCTTTCTGAAAACATTTTTGAAGATTTATTATTTGCTGATCTTCTGACAATAAATTATCTTTATTTTTGTGTTTCTGTCAATTTTTAAACTTTTTCTTTCTTTTGAAAATATATTTTTTTTAGCTATTGCATTCTGGGTTGACAAATGTATTCTTTCAGACTTCCATAATATACCTCTATCTTTCTCTTACACTGCATGTTTTCCATTCCAAGGTCTGCTATAATAATTTCCTCTGGGTTATGGGAGATGTGTCCTTTTATCTAGCTATCTTCAGTAAATAGCTCTGTTTTGGTTTTAGCTATGTTGATTGTCCTCTTGTTCTGATTTAGCCACAGTTTGAGGCATGTATATGCCACTGATTTTAGTGGCTGTGGTCTTGTTAATGATCTTGACTCTTCCTTACAGATCTCTAATGATTTGAACTCAAAATGTATTTATATCTCTCCCCTGAATACACTATTTTTGTGTGTTGTTCCCTACCCCTAGATGCAGGAGAAAAGGGGGTGACAGAAGATGAGATGGTTGGATGGCATCATCGACTCAATGGACATGAGTTTGAGCAAACTCTGGGAGATGGTGAAGGACAAGGAAGCTTGGTGTGCTGCGGTCCTTGGGGTCACAAAGAGTTGTATATGACTCAGCGACTGAACAACAACAACCCCTATATGCTATTGGCACTTTCTTGTGTTTGATAACACTTAGAAAGTTACCTTTGCTCTACAGGTTACAGAGGGGAATAGGATATTGGTAGGAACCATCCCTTTTCTGATCTAGCTGCTCTTGTCTTCCCTCTAACCTGAAACCCCATGGAGGTTTCTTGTGTATTTTACTGTGGCCCCAGATATTTTTCATGGATTCAAGCTCCATGGCCATCCCTAGAAACCATGAAGAAAAGAGCTTGCTAGTGGTTGAAAATTTTCCTAGGTGGAACCTCTGAGATTTTGAACTTTTGCACTACCCCATTTTTACATTAGCTTTTAGGAATTCGTTCAAAATTTTAGCTGAATTCCTTAAACAGACTTGTATTGCCCCTGGCATCTTCCTCATGGAAACAATTCCTTGCACTATGTCTCTCCTTGAAGGCAGATTTCATTGAAATTTGTGTGTGTAACCTAGTATGTTGCTGTTGCTATTTAGTCCCTAACTCACGTCTGACTCTTATGAACACATGGACTGTAGCTTGCCAAGCTCCTTTGTCTGTGAGATTTCCCAGGCAAGAATACTGGAGTGGGTTGCCATTTCCTTCTCCAGGAGATCTTTCCAACCCAAGGATCAAACTGGTGTCTCTTGCATCTCTTGCATTGGCAGGCAGATTCTTTACCACTGAGCCACCAGGGAAGTCCAGTATATAATTAAAAAATTTCCACAAGTAGATATAATACAGGCAACACTCTCTTACCACAATGCAAAACCAAGAAACAAACTTAGAAATGATTTAAAAAAATATGAAAACCAAAAAATCTAAATTTTAAATGCACATCTATAACAATTGATCAAAAATAAATTGAAAATAAAGTTAAATAATATATGAAAAAGTTGAAAGTACTAATATTAAAATGCATGTGATACTATTAAAAGTGCTTCCAGAAGAAAGTTGATAGCCATAAAAATAAAAAAAAAAATGACAATAGAAAAAAAATGAAAACAAGAAAATTCAAAATTTAACTAAAATTTTGAAACATAACCGTAAAATAAAATAAAGGTTAGAGAAGTAATAAATATCATGGCAGGCAGAATTTTAAAATGACTTTCCAAGATTCCCTGCTCTAAATACAGAGATCAGGACATATAACAAGATACAACACTGTAATTATGCTGTTACATATCAAAAGGTTTTTTTGAAGATGTACTTGAGGCAAATCATTTAATTTTGAATTAATAAAAAGGCAGATTATCTGGGCATGCCTATCCTAATCAAGAGATCTTTGGAAGTAGAGAGCTTTCTCCTCCTGATAGCAGAAGAGAATTTAGAGAGTCAAAGCATAAGAAAAGATTCTGTTTTCTGTTTCTGTCTTTGAAGATAAGGATCCACCTCACATAGACTTTAGAGTGTCCTCTAGGAACTAAGAAAGATCTCTGGCTAATAGAAAATAAGATAATAGGGACCTCAATCCTATAACCTCAAGGTACTAAATTCTGCTAACAGCTAGAATGAGCTTGGAAGGTGATTCTTTCTGAGTGCTTCCAGAAAAGAGTCCCCCTCTGCTCAGCTGATTGACCTCAGCCTGGGAAAACCTTTAACAAAGAACTCAGCTGAGTCTGTCTGGACTTCTGACCTATAGAGCTATGAGATATTAAATGAGCTTTCCTTTAAGCTGCATATGTGTTGCAATTTATTACATGGCAATAGAAAACGAAAAGAAAAATATAATGGAATGTAGTGAGTTAAACAACAGAAAAGTGGTAGAATAAATAAATAAGCTGGTTCTTGAAAAGCTTACAACATAAATATTATAAACTAAGCATGGAAAAAAAGAAGAGGAAAAACAAATTCAAATTATTTTGCTTGGTGAAAAAAATAACAAATATTAAGAAAATAAAAATAAAAAGAACGTATATATATACATATATTACTTTGCAGAAAAAAGAGGGGATAACATATGTCTAAAAAAACTCAGGAAGAATACCAAAGAAACTGTTAATTAACAATTAATAGCCTGAGATGGAATCAGAATGGGCGCTGGAAAAGGTCAATGACAGTGTGGGAGAGAATATACATTTTTACTTATATGTCTGTGTATTTTATTCTTGCACTTATTTCCTTTTCAAAAATTAATTTTTAAAATTAATGCACAAATTATCCTGAAACATTACTAGATTACTTTTCTGACCTACACTACTGTTGCTGCTGCTCATTCGTGCCCGATTCCTTGTGACATTTTGGACTACAGCACCGCCAGATTCCTCTGTCCATTGGATTTTTCAAACAAGAATACTGGAGTGGGTTACCTACCATTTCCTCCTCAAGGGGATCTTTCCAACCGAGGAATTGAACTTGCATCTCCTTTGTCTTCTGCATGGCAGGCAGATTCTTTACCACTGAGCCATCAGGGAAACCCCACACTACTGTTAAGGTGATATAATTACCTATATTTCAATTGGTCTTATTTTAAAACAAATATAATTCTTTGTACATTATTTTCATTTCATTAAAGTAAATATACGACCGACAGGTGATTGTCAAAGCTTATATACCTTTAAACAACTAGGGAATTTTTTTTTTTTTTTTAACAATACTTTTTTTTTTCTTTTTAATTAAACAAGGAGCCTTTTGGAACAACTAAGAAAATATATAAATCTCTTTTCCCTCCTTTGTGGAAAGTGTGGGAAATGAATAATGGACATAGGCAATTAAAAATGAGCATTTTTGATTTACCTATGATGACATTCAACAAAATCAAGAGGACATCCTGGGGAACATTCAAAAAAATCAAAAGTCTTCTTAATAGATATGGGAAACAGGACAAGAAAAAAGAATGACTTTATTTAGATACAATCATAATGGTATTCCTTCTAGATTTGTTTCTTTGGTAAGAAAGAAGAGCTTCTTGTGTGGGGCAGAAAATTATTCTAATAAGATTTATATGGCAGGTTGATAAATATAGGAAAGTGATGTGATTGTCATTGCTTTTGTAACTTCTCCTAAAATATATCATTGGGAGAAGATAGAGGAGGATGTAAATATCCTTATAATGAATATATGCAGAGACCATATGGTAAAATTGTAGCTCCCAAATGGCATCAATTTCTAGATAGCACTATAATTTGGAATATTACTGATAACCTAATTTTGAATCTATTTCAAGCCCATCATCATATTTATCTCCAAGAGAACTAAGGGAATGCATTTTCAAAAGGCAGAAAAGGAAAGAAAGAAAATCAAACTGTAGTCTTTTGGTTATTGAATGCATTTAGGAATAATAAATAAATGATATAAGTTACATAATGTGTAATGATATATGGCATGAGGAAGAAGTGATGGATGAGCTAACGTACAGATACATGTTTTTTCTTTTTTTTATTTCTTTTTGTTAAAATGAGAAATCCCTTTGGGAAAATGATTAGATCAATGGATAATCACAAGTAGTTAGTGAGTTTTTGCAGAGTATACACACATACTCATACACACACACACACACAATAAGTTTTTTTATATATAGCCAAAGATGGACACAGGTAATAAAAAGCTAACTCATCTCTACTTACAATAAAGCTCTAAAATAAAGAACAAACCTTATTATAAGGACGTGAAATTTCAAATGAAAGTATAATTGGCTTGCTGCATTTTAAGACCGCATTACTGTGCTACAACATTATTGTTGTAACTTTATTACATGCATTTAAAATTGAGCTTATTGTAAAGCAGTTTGGATTCTCTTTCAGTCTGCTTCATCATTCAGCCCCTCTATTTACCCTAGTTCCTACTTGATGGACAACTCTCTCTCCCAGGCAGCATGGCTCAGAGTTTGTTCTCAATTGCCCACAAATGGTATCACATGGCCTTTACATGATTTTCAGTCATAATTGTTGCAATTTATCATTCAGGGAGCATCATATTTTTGAAACTTTTTTTAACTGTGTAGACATCAATTCTCAGCTAATAACATAATGAAGATGATATCTCCCTGTCATGATTTTTTTCAGAAACATGAACATATTCAAGACCATAAATGTTCAAAGCTTTCTAGCTTTGTTTTGAAATGCTCAAGATCAGTCAGGGAAAACTGTTATATGTATATATTAGTATATTTATTATGCATGTATAATAGTTAAATTATATAGATATACCTTTACCATAAAAATTTGTCATGATCATAGGGCAGCTTAATCATTTTATTTTAGTTCCATCCTAATAAAAGATGATCAAAGCAAAACAAGACCATTCTGTTTAAGGATGAAATGTTTTCTATTCTAAGTGTAAGAATTATCCCTGAACAAAAATCAAACTTGAAGCAAATACAATACTTAGGAATTAATAATTCATGATCCTGCCATCCAAGTTTAGGGTAATCTAGGTTTTATATTCAGACTGTTTGGGCTCAAATTTTGGTCCATCATTTACTCAGCTGTATGACCTTCAGGATTTTCTAAACAGTAAAATAAAATTTTACAAAAATGCCTCATAGGATGGTTCTGAAGATTCAAGGAGTTAATACTTGAAAACTGTTTGGCATAGTGCCTGGCAAATTAGTTAGTACTCACTTAATGCTAGTATTATTATTTTATAAACATCAGAGTCCTTTAGGGAAGACATGAACCACTGTGGCTTTCAAGAACAATTTATCTCCTATTATTATGTGAAATGAGAAAAGCAGAGAGTGAAGGTAAAGAGAAAAATATTTAATACAGAGGAAATACATGCACAAAAGCCCAGAGAGAGACCTGTCATCTGTCTGTACAATCTTAATACATACTTATCCCTTGAAAACTTTCTCAAATCAAGCCTACACAATTTTAAAAACACAAAAAAGTCATCATACTCTCTCTCTCCTATTCTTTGTAGTCACACTTCTTTAAATAATTGAATCTGGATGCCACACTGATTTCCTCAGGACCCTCTCAGTGTTAAGCCAATGACAGTATGTTTACAATGGTCTCTCTATGCTAGTAAATACCTTATATGTATTTCAGTCCTCATTCTCTTTGAGTCCACTTGTTACCAACCCACCCTTGATTTACTTGAAGACTACATCTTGGAATAGCATTTGATATCATAAACTATGCTCTTTACTTGATTCCCATAGCCTTATCTGGTTTTTCTCCTACCTCTCTGGCTTCTTTCTCCTCAATCTCCCTTGCCATCCCCTTAAATGGAAATGTTCCTTACAACAGAGTTATGTCTCTTTCTGACTGATATCCAATGGATATTTCACTCACTTCCGTGTCTCCAAGATCTATATTTTCTACCTGGACCTATCTCCTGAGCTCCTGACTAAGTCTACTTGAAAACCTTCTGAAATAGCTAGTTGAGTGTCTTAAAGTCAGTGATTTCAAACTGAGCTCTTCCACTATCTCTTGTTTAAAGTTGCTCCTCTTCTAAATGTCCCCAGCTTGCTAAATGATCACCGCTATGTGATTTCCTAGGCAAGAGGCTGGGGAAGCATGTGTGCCTCCTTCCTATTCATACAACCAGCATTCAGTCATCACTAAACCCTGTCCCCTGTATCTCCTATTGCCTGTTTACAGTTTAGTTCCATTTGTAGGACTGTCGTTGTAGTCTAGCCACAAACATCTCCTTGGATTACTACAATGCCACTGAACTGCTCTCCTCAGCACCATCCAGGCTTTCCCTGTTCATTTTCTACCCTTATTCAAACATCAACCCTTTAAAAATAATAATCTCATAAATGTTTTTCCCATGACAAGTTTTTAATACCTCTCTGTAGTTCCTAAGATGAACATCAAAATCATTTCATAATTTGATTTTTGCTTACATATTCCTCTGGAAACATACTCTTATGCCAATCTTAGCATTTTATTTTCTGTTTTTCAATTGCCTTTTCTCTTATTTCAAGGGTCTTTTAGTAGGTTGTATTCTCTGTTTAAAACATTCAAACTTGTTCAGTCTCTAATCATTGGGCACTGTTGTCCTCATTAGGTTTAACATCATTTCTGAGGAGTAAGACAGGATTTTCTTCTCACTAAGTTATGTCACATCTCTCTATCACAACCATTACACTTTAGAACAGGGACTGCTATTTTTTAACAAATATTCATTATTAATAGATATAAATGTATTAGTAGAACTCTCATATTTTAGCTACAAATGTGACAATCTATCTAAAGACTGGATTCCCAGCCTCCCATTCAACTCAGAGAGATCATATAATTGTTATGTCTGTCAATAGTGAACAGACATATGCCACTTCCTAATTGTGTCCCTAAAATGGAAAATGGACACGAACTTATTTCCCTTTCCATCCTTCCTTTTGATGAGAAGATAATAAGACCTAAAGCAAGCTGCCAAGCGTCCAGCAATGGAAGCCACGTGTTGCTCCACTAGCGCCAAACTACCTATCTTCATAAATTTATATGTGGTTTGTATCACTGTATTTTCCAATCTCTCATAGCAGCTCAGCCTGCACTTATACATGCTATGTTTCCCTTATTGTAACCTATATTGCTCTGTATTGCAATTTCTTTTTTAATGTCTGTTTAATCTGCCACACTCTGTGTTGTAATCACCATTTTGTTCCTAGAGCCTAACACAGAATCTGAATAAAAAGGAATGAATGAGTAAATGAATGAATGAAAGAATGAAAGCAAGCCTACAAGGTAAAGTTGGGGAGAAGTCTTCTGATTCTTTACCCAAATCTCTTTGCATTCCATAACACATTATTCCCTACAAATAAGCACTCTAGCTATAGCTTGAACTCATAACATCACCAATACTGTTATCTAAGGACATTTACGCTGAGTGAAACTCCCAAATATTCCTTTCTAGAGATTGGATGATCTGAGATCTGAGCAGCAGAGCCTTTTAAATCAAGGTTCAGAATGTACCATTTCTTGCTGACATGCCACATTTCCTTTTTGCTTTGAGTGAGATTATACAGAACACTGAAATGATACCTTCAGTACTGAATTATTTGGCATTCAAGAGAATTAAAATAAGCTTTCCTTTATGGTTAAAAGTAAATTACAAAAAAGGGATACTGGCAGGCAATTACTCTATAAGCTATAAGAATGAAAGGGATTTCACAATGTGAGTAGTTTAGATTCATATAATGTGAAGAGCTGTTGGCAAGTAGGAAAATCACTCAGCAATCTAAAGAAGAGTACTGAGGCTACACATGCAATCTTTCCTTTCTCTCTCTTTCACTCTCTCTTCTTCTCTCTGTTTCTTTCTCTCTCTCTAACACACACAGACAATCACTCACACACCACAAATATGCCAGATGCAGTCACTCCAAGGTAAAGAAGAAAAGTCTTACCTCAAAATGTATTATATTTTTATTTTAAAATAGTTGAGAATATATGTATTCTGGATATTTGTCATATAAGAAAATAAATATTATAGAACTAGAGGCAAAAGAGAGACATCTGCACTCTTGAATTATGTAATAGAATTTAAAATCTGGATTATATGAGAATTTAAAATCTAGAATTAATAAGCTTAATGGCTTTGAAAATACCCTGGCAAGGATTGAATTGTGTCCCCTCAAAATCCATCTGCTAAAGTGTTAACCCTCACTGCCTTAGAGTGTAGCTTGATTTGGAAAAATTGTGTCTGCAGATGATCGAGTTAAGATAAGGTCATTAGGATTGGCCCTAATCCAATATGACTGATGTCCTTATAAAAAGAGGATATTTGGATATAGACATTCACATGGGTGGAACATCCTGTGAAGAAGAAGGTAGAAATCAGAGTGATGCATCTACAAGGCAAAGACTGCTAAAAACTGCCAGCAAATCAGGAGAATATACGAGAGAGGCACTTAGAAGATGCCTCCTCACAGCGTTGGGGAAAAACTAAGCTTACTGAGACCTTGATCTTAGACTTCTACTCTCCATAACTATAAGATGATGAATCAATCTCTGTTGTTTAAGCCACTCAGTTTGTGGTACTTTGTCACAATAGCCTTGATCAACTAATACATACTCTAATGATTTTATGATGATTCAAAATGCCCTCTTTATTCATTTAATTTTTAATGTCTGAAACATTCACAGTCAGTTCAGCAGAGCCTTCAAATTCTGTACTCAGCATTACTACCATGGAGAGAACATCAGAAAGACCTAAATTTTTAAACTCTTTGCTAGAGAAGGCAGTATATTACTCTGTAAGATTTGGGAGCCAAGGAATTATTGTCCAAGATTACTGCATATCATTGTACAGGCTGAGCACTGACCAGCCATAGAGGTCACTGTTTATAGTGTAGACACTGTAGAGACTTTTTTTTTTACTAGATACATGGTAGACTTACTAAAGTAATTTTGACAGATGGCATCAGCATCTCATATCCTAATAAAATCAATACATTATAATTTTTGATACATGGAAACAAAGTGTAGCTCACCAGCCTCCTCTGTCCATGGGATTCTCCAGGCAAGAATACTGGAGTGGGTTACCATGCCCTCCTCTACACAAAAAATTATGAGAAACACTTGGTCTTGTATGTCCAACCAAAACTATTACTTCCAAGTTCTGTTAATGACACCTGAAGTTGTTATCATTTCATTTTCTTAAAGAAGAGGTTATAAACCATCAGCTTAAGAGTCATGTTTGGAGCATTTGTCCATCCCAGGTGAGTGAGACAGACAGAAAATAGATGCTCAAGAGTAAGGATCACCCTTGGAAGATAGGTCTAGGCAAGTTGGTGAGCAGAGCCTGGGGCTAGAGTGGCAGTGAAGATCTTTTCTCATTTATTTTATAAAGCCAGTCTCTTCTGTCTCAGAAACCTTATATTTGAAAAAGTTTGAGCCCAACAAGTGCCACAATCTCTAGTATGATTACCAGGTTGCCCTGGTCATTCAAATTCTCTCTGACTCTCCCCTGTCACCAGCCATAGAATGCATTGACATTTCAGCTTCATCCCCTAGAAAAGAGCCTTGAGAGTCTTGGACTGACAGTGAAATAGATTCAATCTTTTAGGTAGTTTGAAAAGGAAAAAGGAGTCCGGAATGGCTGTGGCTAAAGAACTGGACATGGAACAACAGACTGGTTCCAAATCGGGAGAGGAGTACATCAAGGCTGTATATTGTCACCCTGCTTATTTAACTTATATGTAGAGTACATCATGCAAAATACCAGGCTGGATGAAGCACAAGCTGGAATCAAGATTCCCAGGAGAAATATCAATAACCTCAGATATACAGATGGCACCACACTTAAAGTAGAAAGTGAAGAAGAACTAAAGATGAAACTTGATGAACTCTTAATGAAAATGAAAGAGGAGAGTGAAAAAGTTGGCTTAAAACTCAACATTCAGAAAACTAAAATCATGGCATCTGGTCCCATCACTTCATGGCAAATAGATGGGGAAACAATGGAAATAGTGACAGACTTTATTTGCGGGGGGGGGGGGGGGGGGGCTCCAAAATCTCTGCAGATGGTGATTGCAGCCATGAAATTAAAAGACACTTGCTCCTTAGAAGAAAACCTATGATCAACCTAGACAGCATATTAAAAAGCAGAGACATTACTTTGCCAACAAAGGTCCACCTAGTCAAAGCTATGGCTTTTCCAGTAGTCATGTATGGATGTGAGAGTTGGACAATGAAGAAAGCTGAGTGTGGAAGAATTGATGCTTTTGAACTGTGGTGTTGGAAAAGACTCTTGAGAGTCCCTTGGATTGCAAGGAGATTCAACCAATCAATCCTAAAAAAAAAAAAAAAAAAAAAAAAAAATCAGTCTTGAATATCATTGGAAAGACTGATGCTGAAGCTGAAGCTCCGATCCTTTGGCCACATGATGCAAAGAACTGACTCATTTGAAAAGACCCTGATGCTGGGAAACATTAAAGTGGGAGGAGAAGGGGACAACAGGATGAGATTGTTGGATGGCATCACCGACTTGATGGACATGAGTTTGAGTAAGCTCTGGGAGTTGGTGATGGACAGGGAAGCCTGGTGTGCTGCGGTCCATGGGATTGCAAAGAGTCAGACATGACTGAGTGACTGAACTGAACTGAACTGAAAAGATAATAGGAAAAGCACACAAAAAGGGAACAAAGGAAAAATCCTTGGACCTGAGTGAGAACCTCAGGTGAAACAAACAGGCCCCTTTCCTGGCTAGCCCTAATTTGTATAAGGCAGGCTCACGGGAGAGGAGATAAAAGGTATAGAAAGAGGGAGCCAAGGTGGGTTGAGGCCTCTCCTCTGGGTTGGCCTGTCCTCATGCCTCAAGGGTGTGCTATGGTTTGTTTGCCAAATAAAACTCTGAGCTGTAACCAAGCTGTAACACTGGTCTACCCATTCAAGTCTTTGTTGCAGCAAGAAAGAATGGAGGAAATTACACATTCTCCCAACAATTCAAACAGGGGTAACAGGGAGACAAGAGCCCTGTTCTTTGCTCATGGGATAAACCAAGGATAAAGATGACATGGGTTCAGAGAGATTCTCTATCCCAGGTGACATTTCAGCCAACATAGGCTGATTACATATTAATATGGGGGCAAACTTAGTCATTCAGTCTTGTCCAACTCTTCACAACACTTTGGGCTATATTCTGTCAGGCTCTTCTGTCCATGGGATTTCTCAAGCAGGAATACTGGATTGAGTTGCCATTTCTTTCTCCAGGGGATCTTCCCAACCCAGGGATCCAACCCATGTTTCTTGTGTCTCTTGAATCTCAGGGGGATTCTTTTACCTGCTGAGACATCAGGGAAGCCCATAGTGGGGTGGAGGGTGGCGGTGCTTTAAATCTCATGTGCCTGAGACATATGAATTGACTAAGAGTTGAATGAACTGCCAGCATTACATAGAACGGTTCTAGGGGGCATATTTCTAGGAATTTGGGACTAGAAAGTTCAGTTCAGTTCAGTTCAGTTACTCAGTCATGTCCAACTCTTTGCGATCCCATGAATCACAGCACGCCAGGCCTCCCTGTCCATCACCAACTCCCAGAGTTTGCTCAAACTCATGCCCATCGAATCGGTGATGCCATCCAGCTATCTCATCCACTGTCGTTTCTTTCTCCTCCTGCCCCCAATCCCTCCCAGCATCAGAGTCTTTTCCAATGAGTCAACACTTCACATGAGGTGGCCAAAGTTTTGGAGTTTCAGCTTCAGTATCAGTCCTTCCAATGAACACCCAGGATTGATTTCCGTTAGGATGGACTGGTTGGATCTCCTTGCAGTCCAAGGGACTCTAAAGAGTCTTCTTCAACACCATAGTTCAAAGCATCAATTTTTCGGCCCTCAGCTTTCCTAATAGTCCAACTCTCACATCTATGCATGACCACTGGAAAAACGATAGCCTTGACTAGACTTTGTTGGTGAAGCAATGTCTCTGCTTTTTAATATGCTATATAGGTTGGTCATAGCTTTCCTTCCAAGGAGTAAATGTCTTTTAATTTCATGGCCAAAATCACCATCTGCAGTGATTTTGGAGTCCAAAAAAATAAAGTCTGAGACTGTTTCCACTGTCTCCCCATCTATATGCCATGAACTGATGGAACCAGATGCCATGATCTTAGTTTTCTGAATGTTGAGCTTTAAGCCAACTTTTTCACTCTCCCCTTTCACTTTCATCAAGAGGCTTTTTAGTTCCTCTTCACTTTCTGCCATATGTGTGGTGTCATCTGCATAGCTGAGGTTATTGATATTTTCCCAGCAATCGTGATTTGAGCTTGTGCTTCATCCAGCCCAGTGTTTCTCATGATGTACTCTGCATATAAGTTAAACAAGCAGGGTGACAATATACAGCCTTGACGTAATCCTTTTCCTATTTGGAAGCAGTCTGTTGTTCCATGTCCAATTCTAACTGTTGCTTCCTGACCTGCATACAGGGTTCTCAGGAGGCAGGTCAGGTGGTCTGGTATTCCCATCTCTTTCAGAATTTTCCACAGTTTATTGTGATCCACACAGTCGAAGGCTTTGGCATAGTCAATAAAGCAGAAATAGATGTTTTTCTGGAACTCTCTTGCTTTTTCAATGATCCAGCGGATGTTGGCAATTTGATCTCTGGTTCCTCTACCTTATTTAAAACCAGATTGAACATCTGGAAGTGCATGATTCATGTATTGCTGAAGCCTGGCTTGGAGAATTTTAAGCAATACTTTACTAGCATGGGAGATGAGTGCAATTGTGCAGTAGTTTGAGCATTCTTTGGCATTGCCTTTCTTAGTGATTGGAATGAAAACTGACCTTTTCCAGTCCTGTGGCCACTGCTGAGTTTTTCTTATTTGCTGGCATATTGAGTGCAGCACTTTCACAGCATCATCTTTCAGGGTTTGAAATAGCTCAACTGGAGTTCCATCACATCCACTATCTTTGTTCATAGTGATGCTTTCTGTGGTCCACCTGACTTCACATCCCAAGATGTCTGGCTCTAGGTGAGTGATCACACCATTGTGATTATCTGGGTCATGAAGATCTTTTTTGTACAGTTCTTCTGTGTATTCTTGCCACCTCTTCTTAATATCTTCTGCTTCTTTTAGGTCCATACAATTTCTGTCCTTTATCAAACCAATCTTTGCATGAAATGTTCCCTTGGTATCTCTAATTTTCTTGAAGAGATCTCTAGTCTTTCCCATTCTATTGTTTTCCTCTATTTCTTTGCATTGATCGCTGAGGAAGGCTCTCTTATCTCTCCTGGCTATTCTTTGGAACTCTGCATTCAAATGGGTATATCTTTCCTTTTCTCCTTTGTTTTTCACTTCTCTTCTTTTCACAGCTATTTGTAAGGCCTCCTCAGACAACCATTTTGTCTTTTTGCATTTCTTTTCCATGGGGATGGTCTTGATCTCTGTCTCTTGTACAATGTCATGAACCTCCTTCCATAGTTCATCAGGCTCTCTATCAGATCTTGTCCCTTAGATCTGTTTCTCACTTCTACTGTATATTCAGAAGGGACTTGGTTTAGGTCATACCTGAATGGTCTAGTGATTTTCCCTACTTTCTTCAGTTTAAGTCTGAATTTGGCAATAAGGAGCTCATGATCTGAGCCACAGTCAGCTCCTGGTCTTGTTTTTGCTGACCTATAGAGCTTCTTCATCTTTGGCTGCAAAGAATATAATCAATCTGATTTCAGTGTTGACCATCTGGTGATGTCCATGTGTAGAGTCGTCTCTTGTGTTGTTGGAACAGGGTGTTTGTGATGACCAGTGCGTTCTCTTGACAAAACTTTATTAATCTTTGCCCTGCTTCATTCTGTACTCCAAGGCCAAATTTGCCTGTTACTCCAGGTGTTTCTTGACTTCCTACTTTTGCATTCCAGTCCCCTATAATGAGAAGGACATCTTTTTTGGGTGTTAGTTCTAAAAGGTCTTGTAGGTCTTCATAAAACCATTCAACTTCAGCTTCTTCAGCGTTACTGGTTGGGGCATAGGCTTGGATTACCATGATATTGAATGGTTTGCCTTGCAAATGAACAGAGATCTTTCTGTCGTTTTTGAGATTGCATCCAAGTACTGCATTTCAGACTCTTTTGTTGATCATGATGGCTACTCCATTTCTTCTAAGGGATTCCTGCCCACAGTAGTAGATATAATGGTCATCTGAGTTAAATTCGCCCATTCCAGTCCATTTTAGTTTGCTGATTCCTAGAATGTCGACATTCACTCTTGCCACCTCCTGCTTGACCACTTCCAATTTGCCTTGATTCATGGACCTAACATTCCAGGTTCTATGCAATATTGCTCTTCACAGCATCAGACCTTGCTTCTATCACCAATCCCGTCCACAACTGGGTGTTGTTTTTGCTTTGGCTCCATCCCTTCATTCTTTCTGGAGTTATTTCTCCACTGATCTCCAGTAGCATATTGGGCACTTACCGACCTGGGGAGTTCCTCTTTCAGTATCCTATCTATTTGTCTTTTCCTACTGTTCATGGAGTTCTCAAGCCAAGAATTCTGAAGTGGTTTGCCATTCCCTTCTCCAGCGGACCACATTCTGTCTAGAAAGTTAGACAGCAAAAATCCTGGGATATGTTATTCAGTCCTCCCAGAGAAGTCTCTGCCTGGCTTCACTTGGCCCAGCATATTGCAGGGATCCTTTGGAGGTAGGGAGAAAGTGGGAAAGAAAGTTTGGGGGTTGGAAGGAGTGGTTTCTTGCCATCGTAACACCTTGGGGCTTGTAGAACTTGGACCCAAGGCTCAGAAACACAGCCAGAAGTCAGCAACTTGCCACTTATGACTCAGCCTGTAAGGAAAGGAGAAGCTGCTGTACTTTGAGGTTTACGTTTTGGGAAAGAAAAAAGAAAAACAAGCAAACTGCCCCCAGGCTAATTTATATTGCTTCTCAGTCGTGGAAATGTTTTATTATTTCCCTTATAAAGGTTGGCCACACCTACTACCATCCTCGGTCAGGACATCTAGCCAGCACACAGCACACGATGCTGTTTAAATTGGATTACAAACCATTATTCGTATTCAACTTGTACTATTCTATATAAATAAATTTGTACTTAAGGAAAAAAAGAATCATGTTTGGCTTGCAGATACTCATTTTACCTTTTATACTTCATGTTTTAAACATTTGAGCTAAAGTATAAAAACTGGATAATTTACATGAAAATTTAGCTGTTTGTCTTATTTTGGAAAACAATTAGAAACTTTTGCTACTTAGATATGCATTTCAGCCCAGCAAGAATAAACTGGTGATGAGTGATAGATTGTGTACTCACACAAAACTCACTGCAGTCCTAGACGGCTAAGCATCAAGTGACATGTCATAAAGTTGTACTCTTGTTCATCTTATAGTGAAAGAAACAAATGTATTTCTCTGAACGCATGTCTTAAGTGAAAAAATTAAATAGTGAAGCTGATATTTCAAGAAAAATGAGGAGCAGCACATATGCCCCATAACTTCACTCTTGTCTGTTGCTCACCCAACCCTAAAGTACTTTAGTATGAGACCCCAGGTAAAGGTATCACATTCTGTTAAAGTTCAAAAGCTCCTGGGAGGAACCAGTTAGCTTTATCAGTCATTAGCACCTTTCTGAGAATGTGCTTATCAGATGCACTGCAGTCCTTCAGGCAGGTAGTAACAGCAATTTTGATAAAGGAGAGAAAGGAAGAGCAAGTTATCTAATAGAAGGTCAGTGTCCATCCTGGTGGACTCCAGATCATGAAGCTTATTCTTACTGATATTTTTGCAATAAATTTATCTTAAAATTGGATTTCTCTCCTTCTCAGTATATCAAAATAAATAATTTATTTGCTGCTGTATTCAGCTGTGTCCAACTCTTTGTGACCCCATGGACTCTAGCCCATCAGGCTCCTCTGTCTGTGGAATTTTTTGGGCAAGAATACTACAGGGGGCTACCATTTCCTACTCCAGGGGATCTTTGCAACCCAGGGATCAAACTGGATCTGTTTCTCCTGTTTGGCAGGCAGATTCTTTACCACTGCACCACCTGGAAAGCTCATTTTAATACATTTACTGATATAGAGCCTCCCAACTTTTTACCCTTACCTCAAACTCTTAAATAAACATTAGAATGGATCCAGCACTATAATAAGCTTTACATCTGTAATTTCACTTTTGTGTTTAATGTTAAGGTCTCCATAAATTAATTCTATTCAGTAGGAAATGATACATTTATTACAATGTCATATGTGTACTAGAACAGACATGGTTAAGTATAAAGATATTTATTAATAAAAGTGTAAGCATCTAAGCTATCAGTACATTGACCCACATGTAGAAAAGGAGAAAAAGTAGACCCCAAAGTCAAATGATCTAACATAGAACATACTGCTTGTGTGGATTTGGTCAAGGTATTTAACTTCTCCAACTCTCAGTTTATCACTTTGTTAAATTCCTGTCTGTCTCCCAGTCTTGAAGTGTACATCAATAAAAGAATAGTGGATGGGGAAATATTTTATAAATGATAAAATAGGGTTGTATAAATACAAAACATCATTATCAAATAAAATCTACTGCATGTAGAAATTTTCCATGTATATAGTACATATGCGTGTGTTTGTGTGTGTGTGTGTGTGTGTGAGATAGTTCAACATTCTAAGATAGGTTTTGATCCCTTCTGTTTATGGATATGAACATTTTAGCTGAGAATGAAGACATTTGTATAAAGTTATACGGTTATAGGGGAAGTCTCAGGATTCAAATCTAATGCTAAACAAATTATGAACACATAGAAACAAAACAAAACCAAATTTCTCATTTTCACAATAGTACTTTTAAAGCTAAATAATAAAGGGTATCAGAAAATATCTGCTTTCCCAAATATACTAGTTTGGCATATGGACTGTTTTGAACTGGAAGCAACTGAGAACTAACAGATGCATAAAGAAGGCTTCTTGGAGATTTCCTTTGCTAACTAAAAGCAGAAACCTTTGAGAGGTGAGGACAGCCTTAAATTTTCTTTCAAGAGGGGTTTTGGGCCATGAAGAAGATGGAGAGTGAGTAACTACTACATCTTCACAGACAAATCTTACTAAAATAGCCTCCCATTAGTTGCCCCATATATTTATCTTCTCACAATATACTACTCCTGGAAACCCTAAACTTTGTCTAGCTACTTCTTCACAATTTATCAATGACGATTAAAATAATGTACAAGCTTTTGAGTCTAATTGCTTCTTGTCTTTTCTGTGTTGTTCCTGTGTATGCCCTTTTCTCTTGTTTTGCTATCTTTTGCTAGTTTAATTTTCAGTGTCCAGGCAAGTCACATAAGAAGGTAATGAGAAAGCTTTCCCTCCCCCACAATGATATTGCATATAACTTAGGACAGCTATGTTTTCAGAAATACATTGTTTTATTTTTCTATGAACAACATTTTTATTGTCTTGATTCCAACTCTGAATATAGCATTTATATATACTTTTGAGAGGATTGTGTCAAAACTGGACAATAAATTTCTAACATATAGAAATATATTTAAACTCAAAACTGATATTGTAAAATCAACAAAACTGAAATTGCACCCTAAGGATCCACCAACTGAAGAAATAGTTGAAATATTGCAATCTATTGATCTATGTAATATTTCACAGCTATTTTAAATGTATTGGCTTAGAGTGTGTCTGAAACATTAATTGAAAAGCCAAAATAAAAAGTAACATTTTCCATAAGCCCATTTTTATAACAAACTAAAACACAAGAAAACCTTTCCACTCTTGTCTCAGCTTATATATGAATATATAAACAGAAATAAACAAGAGTAAGAAATTAATCATCAAGTATTTGTAAACTAAGGCAAGGCATAGAAGAGAAGAGAGAGTTATTTTTTCCATAAAAGTTTTTTTTAACATAATAAAACACACAAATGTTATTTTATGTTTTATAACAAAGTTTAAGAATATTTGGGGGGAAAAAAGCAGTTCAAGGAGTCATCTTTGATGAATTGAGATTTTTGAGGGAAACTAAGCCAAGTAAATAAGCCATTTAAATCCCTTTCAAAAATAAAATAATGGCAGAAGTTAGAAGTATCTCCACAAATGTGCTATTGGGTAAAGGAGGCAATACAGTTATAGAAATATAACAACCTAAAATAGTGTCCTTCTCATTACCTAGTATAGTTTTATGTGTCAATTTGAAATCACGTGAACCAACTCCTTAACATAAGCACAATATACTACATACTATTGGGCTTCCCTGGTAGCTCAGAGGTTAAAGCGTCTGCCTCCAATGCAGGAGACCCAGGTTTGATCCCTGGGTTGGGAAGATCCCTTGGAGAAGGAAATGGCAACCCACTCCAGTATTCTTGCCTGCAGAATCCAATGGATGGAGGAGCCTGGTGGGCTACAATCCATGGGGTCGCAAAGAGTCAGACACGACTGAGCCACTTCACTTCACTTCACTTCATGTACTATATATACTACTGTTTTTGTTTTTCTGGAGAACCTTGACTGATACATTAAAATGTAACCTGCCTTTTATAAAATCACTAAACTAAGCAGATTATTAAGCATTTATTTGAATTATGTTTCAGTGGTAAAGGCCTAAATCAGTATACGTGGACCAAAGTGCTGATTGCATTTTGTTTTAATGGAAAGGCTTGTGTTAATTACAGATGTCATAAACTGATGTTCTTTATAGTCACAATATGGTCAATATTCCCTCCAACCATCACCTAAGTATTCAAAAACATGACACACAACTGTTAATAGAAACCTTCACAATGTCAAAACCACACGATGTCAAATCATGTTTTCATAAGGACAGTACTTTCTTGTGGAGATTTTCAAAGGACTCATATAAGTAAACAATGACCTAAAAATGAAGATAAATAAATAAACAAAAACACCTCAGTGTGTCCATTAAGAACATTTCAAGAACACTTCACAGAGTGGAGGGTTAAATGCAGTACCGGTTTGATGACACATCTATTTAATTACATTCATTTCAGCTTTTAACAAATTAGTAAATAACATAATGGTGAGTCAGCTTTCCATCAAGTACAGAAACTCCTCTAAGCAAAGATTGGACTAGACAGATAAGATTTTAAATTCTTGCAATTTCAGTGAAGATTGTAGTTTTTTTCATCAACTCAAAAAGGCCTTAAGCACACAGACCATTATAAATAGTGAATCAGAAAAATTGTTTGACACAGGGTTATCTCCTTTTCATTTATCTTCCTAGACCCATTTCCTCCTGCTAGTGCCCTCTGGCCTTATTTCCATTGGTAATAATCTGTAATTTCTGCTATTTTCTCTTTCAATACCACTAAGAGTCAGATTTTCCTTAGGACATATTACCTATCTGTAGCCATTTAGAACATTTTACACCAATCGGCACTTTGGAGCTGTATCTTGCAGTGTAACTAGCATTTACAGGGTTTCTGTAGACTTTTATTACGTGGTGTGACATTAGATTGATGGACTGTCTCAATCTTATTCTCTGTCAATTGTACACTGATCCGTGACAGCATAATGGGTCTGTGACAGTGTTTGAAAGGGTGAGAACAACTACAATAACATTTTGGGGAAGATGGGTATCAGAGTTCCTTTTAATACTCTTCTTAATTTTCCTCTCATATTAAAATTTCCAAAAGCTGCCAACGTTAGGATGTGCCAATTTTCTTCATCAAAAAAAAAAAAAAAAAAATGACACTTGTTTTAGACAATTGGTATTAAGTATGATGGCAAAATAGCTGTCGATCAGGCTGAACAGGGCTATTAGGCATTCCCCTATAGCAAGGAGACTTCCAAGGACCCACTCAAAAGGGAATCATGTTGTGTTCCTGTCTAGGTCAAAGGTTACTACATCTCAGAAGGTATTCTCTGTTGACCGAGGAGGAGAATGGTTTACTGCTCTCACAGCAGAGAATTACTCAGGACTTGCCTGAGGAGATAGTTGAACCTTCCCCTCAGCGGGCACGTGGAGGCTGTGCCAGGGAACTCGCTTCTGTGACTAGCTAGCAAGGCTTTCAACAGTCGACGATTTCAAGTTTATTTACTGTTTCAAAGGTTCTACTATTGTCCTCTCTTGGGGAGTGGAGGAAAGAATACAAAAATGTTTGCAGCTCTTTGCTCCTTTCTGAAATGCCTTAAATGATACCCTTAAGTCTGTGGCTTTTGCTTTTGGTGAGAGAGGTGCCAGGAAACTTCTGGAAAGTGGCAGAGAGAACCAGTAAGTTGGAGAATTAGAAATAAAGCAAAAAGCACTGAAGGGGAAGAACCGTGACCCAACTTTAGCTTTGTTTCAGCAGGAACAGCAGTCAAGGTTAACAGAGTGCAGTCAGACAGGGTGGCAGCCTGCAATATATGACATGATAATGGATACAAAACACGGAGCCAGGCAGAGGTTACTGAGTCAGCAACAAAGAACCAGTCAGGGATACATACACTCTTTTCTTTGTCCAAATGGAGAAATTCAATCAAAGCTTTGGCAGCTGTATGAATCAGCCTCATTTATTTAAACTTTATTAGAAGTCATGTTATGCTTTTATTTTTGGAAAGAATGAGTATTCTGAAAAAAATTTTATACATGGGAAATGTGTAATTTACATCTCTCTTCCCTGCTGTGGGTCAATGCCAAGCATACACATGCATGCATACACACACTGGCCCAAGTTTCTCTCAGTATGAAAAGAAATGAGAACAGTACATGTCTTTGTTAAAAAGATAAGAAAGGTCTGAATGTGCCAGTGGTTTGGGCTAGAGAACATTAAGTGTCAAGACTCAAAGTCTTTGTCAACACCAGCAGGGAAGGTGTCAGTCTCAACCCCAACTGTCTAAAATGGAAAGTTCAGCTGCAGCCTCCTGCAGAAGACTTATAATAGTCTTGGGACTATGGCTTTGGGATGATGGCTCACCAGGACTTATTTCCACTAAGTCAAATGTGTTACTTGATCCTCATCCACATAGGTGTGATTCTCTGGGACTCCAAACCCAGTGGAAATAAACAGCATGACTTTGATTCAGGTAGAACATCTAGACTAAAAATAATGCTGAACTCAACACAACATGGGCTTCCCAAGTGTCGCTAGTGGTAAAAAAATCTGCTTCCCAATGCAGGATACACAAGAGATGAGGTTTGATCCCTGGGTTAGGAAGATTCCCTGCAGGAGGGCATGGCAACCCACTCCAGTATTCTTGCCTGGAGAATCCCCTTGGACAGAGGAGCCTGGTGGGCTAAAGAGTTGAACATGACTGAGTGACTGAGCAAAGAGTTGGACATGAATGAGCGACTGAGCACACACTGAGCCAACAACACAAAATACCTGAAGCAATGAAAGTCTGGCTCAGGTGATCAAAAAATTAGGAGGAAATCCTTGCTTCTGACAGTCTATTTTAACAGCATGACCAGATCCTTCCTATTCTACGCTCCAGGTTTTCTCTTCAGGATGGTGACCAGTGGCTATGAGCCTCAGACTTTCTTTTTCACATCAGATAAAGTTTGGGGTAGAGTTGGCCATAAGAAAGGACAGATATTTTATAAAACGCTTCTGTCTAAAAGAGAAATGGATACTTAGTGGCAATAAATAACAAATGTCAACTGCTGATCCTGTGTCATTGCGCTTCCTCCTCACCATTTTATCTCTTCAGTTTCATCCTCCTCCATAACTGGCCATTCATTTAGCCTGTCAGTCAACCAGTGTGCAAGCAATTGTTGGGTACCTACTTTATGATCTGTCTTGTATACTTGGGCTGCAATATTGTATTCCTATCTTTGGGAACTCTCACTGTAGTGAGAAGAGGAAATATAAACTTCAATTAAAATATTATCCATACATTCTAATTATGAGGATAAATGCAAGATATTGTGGCAACGTGTCTGTGTAAAAGGGTGTCAAAGCAAGTTTTGCAGTAGCTGGATTTGGAATTTGAGCCCAGTAGGAGTTCTTCAAGGTGGGAACCAAGTATGGGCAGAATAAAAAGCGTATGCAAAGGAAGGAATAGGAATGATAAAAGTGCTCCATGTTTTTGAGGAACAGTTAGTGAGATGATAAAGATAGTAGTCGTAGAATTTGAACCAAAAGAAAAGTGGACCAAGGGCTGTAGTTTTTTGTCATGCTATTTGACAGCCGTGGGTCTCTAGACATACCAACCATCCTAGTTTTATGCAGTCAGAGGAAACTATTTGATGGTAACCCAGAATGGGGCCAAATCCTGACCTGGGATTTGTTTAACAATTTTTTGTAAGATGTTTGCTATGTGCAAAGCACTGGACTGTTTGCTGCAGATGCACCTGACCTCAAATAGAGTTTTTCCATTGAAGTGCTCTGACTCATCTCTCTAAAACATGTCTTCTCTCTTTATGATTCAGTGTAGTCAAACTACATGTCATAAACTTGTATCCATCCACACTTAGTCTTCAAGATGTGTCTACCTTTACATTCTTTTTCAAAACCCAAAATTTCATTTTCTGCTGTGAATTGTGTTCTCCTGTTTCCTGGTTCCAGTCTCTGAAGCTCCGCACAAAGAATGCTTAGCCCTTCCTGACAGATGATGCTCAGCCAAGATCTTCAGTGGTTATTTCAGTGTTAAATATTCTCAGGATTCTGCCTGAAGGAGTCTGATATGGCCAGGAGCAACTTCTCTTACCTCCCTGGTGCTTTGCTCCATCATTTATCACTTTCCTCTCTTATTAGGTCCCTCTTCACTGACTCTTGCCCACTGACATTCAAAAATGCTCCAATAATCCATCCTCCCCAAACAAACACTAAAAATTACACATTGATTCTAATCTCCCTCAATATTCTTTTTCACATGGGAGAAGTTTATTCTTGCCTTTTTTTATATCTTATTACTAATTATCCATTCATTCCTTAGATTACCGAAATGAGCTTTTTATATAGCATTGGCCACATGATTTGTGGACTCCAACACAAAAGGAAATTGTGCTCTTTGTTACAGAGCAAGAGAAGGATTTCTTCTCTAATTCAAAATGTTTCTGCTAACCTGTCATAGAGTTTTTAATTTACCATTTAATGTCATGCTCCCTCGGCCACACAGATACTCAAATGGGGAGTGCAGACTATTGCAGGCACCCTGGGACTTTACTCTGAGACTCAATACATAAGATATGTACCCCATATCAGGGGAACCCACAGGGGCAGAAGGCGAAAGTGCAGCACTATATCCAGGCAAAAATTCTGAGATAAGGTGTCATCAACTCTGCTCTGGTTATTGCAGTAACTTTCTACTTCCCTTCAGGTAATTCTGCAGAGTTCTTCATTTCAGAGACACTCCTTTTCTTTCCTTGCTTCACAGTGGGAACTGTTCTGGTCTTTGTGCAAACTGCCTCAGCCACTAAGTAGGTGCCTAATTTTTTAATGAAAATAATTTTTAACTTGTGCCTATCAGAAGAGAAAACAAGAGAGAAAAATGTCAATGACTGCTGCCTATCAAATAATTGGAGTTCTCATGAACAAGCCCTAGATGACACAGCAGCCTTAAATAAAAGATAAAATGGAAATAAGACTCTTTGAATAATACTGCCTGAAAGCAATTTCCTTCTTGAACTAGGACACTGCTGATCTGAAAGCCACAAATTTTAGAGAATCATTCAGGGCCTGAGACTTTGATTGTATAGCTAATAAAGGATAAAAAAAAAAGTCTTCATCTTATAAGGTTGATGACATGCAAAACAAATTCAAGATGTTCAGTGACAGAGCTGCAAGAATTCTAAATAAAAAATGAAATAGGAGCTAAGGCTGTTCTTCTAACTGTTCACAAACTTACACCTACAGGGTCAGATAATTTTTTTTCCACTTCAAATCACAGCATTGAAGTTTGGGGATAGAAACATTTCAAATATTAATTCTCAAGATGTCTGTGTCTTCCTTATATTGTCAGAAATTTCTTTGACAACAAAAAATTAAATGCCTTAGGACTTTATGCATCAAAAAAAAAAAAAATCTCCAATTGGGATTATGTTTTAGAAACACCTCTCCTTTTCTTGCTTCCCAAGTGTCTCAGTGGTAAAGATTGTGCCTGCCAATGCAGAAGACACAAGAGATGTGGTTTCGATCCCTGGGTCAAGAAGATTTCCCTGGAGAAGAAGATGGCAACCCGCTCCAGAATTCTTGCCTGGGAAATTCCAAGGACAGAGGAGCCTAGTGGGCTACAAGTTGGACATGGCTGAGCATACTTGCACTCCTTCACTTGTCTCTATCTTTTCTCTCAAATCATTGCCTCCGCATGAAGTAAACCAGTATATCTGACATTTAGCACAAGCCATTTTGCTCAAGGCTCTCTAATAGCTTATGTTCTTTCCCAGAATCATGAAGTTTGAACTCGAGAGAAAATAAATATATTTCACATTTTTAAATGCAGTTGTTCTATTATAAGCACATTCTTCTGCCAATATTGATGATATTAAAAGGTTAATGAAAAAATATAAGGAATAAGCCAGCCACTAAGACTCCAGGCAGAAAGAGGATTGTCTGGCCAGATGATATAATTCCAAAAAGATAAAAGGGGTTAAGACTCCATTTAGTCAAGTACAGCAACAGGAATCGAAAGTCCTAAAAATCAGCTTTGACGGATGTAAGCAAGAAAGGAACGTACCATCATTTTTAAGAAATGAAAGAGGAAATTTCAGAGATGAGGCACAGAGATGACCATTGGTATGAATCTTGCTGTGGTGGCAAGACCTATGGACCTTCCTGCCAGATTGTGTCTGTAATTGCTGTGATCATTAAAAGAAATCATAAAAATATCATAATGTATATGTTTTTGCTTCTTTTTGCTAAATTCTGGGAATATTCTAAGATGTGGTAAGTAAAGGTCACTGAATTTTTTCTTTCTATTTAATGAAACTCATTTTTTTAGTGCTAAGTTTCTATCAATGTGACTATTATTTTATGCTTTTAGCAATCACAGAGTGTTTATGTTGTGCTTATTGCATCTTCTTAATGAAGAGAACTTTGCTACAGACTTGACCTTTCCCCTCCTAGATTATTTTTAACTAGGGTAGGTCAACTGAACTTGAATCTGTTTCTCTTTCAATGCTTGATCAAATCTGTATTGGGGGTGGGGGTGGGTATGGGGAAGGGGAGAAGAAAGGCCTGCACTGTGAAAAACTGGAGATGAGTCTAAAGGGCTTCCCTTTTGGCTCAGCTGGTAAAGAATCTGCCTGCAATGCGGGAAACATGGGTTCAATCCCTAGGTTGGGAAGATCCCTGGAGAAGGGAAAGGCTACCCACTCTAGTATTCTGGCCTGGAGAATTCCATGGACTGTATAGCCCACAGGGTCACAGGGACACAACTTAGTGACTTTTGCTAAAGTTGGAGTCTTCCACAACCCTTTTAATCTTATCAAAGTTATTGCTCATTTCTTTTCCCCCACTGGAAAATTATGAGTGGAAATGGAGACTTTATTCTACTAACATAATCAGGTCATTCTGGGACAGAAATGTAATATTTTTGGCCTTTAGCTAATGATCTTCTTTGACTGATATTATCACCTAATCAGCCCCCTGGAAGTAAATAAAGAAATCTAAAATCTTTGTTTAATTTTTCTTGTGAAGAGAAATCCTTCTGGCAAAAGTTCTACCAGATGATATGAATTAATTGTTGCCATGGGGAAAGTTAGTGACTGGTATATTTTTGTATTGTTATAGAAGTATTTAGATTGAATCATAATCAGGGCTTCAGGTATTCATCTAGTGATTATATATTGCTATTGTTGTTGTTGTGTCCCTCAGTCATGTCCAACTCTTTATGGCCCCCATGGACTGCAGCATGTCAAGCTTATATATTAATATATATTATATATATTTAGTGCAGTTCAGTCTCTCAGTTGTGTCTAACTCTTTGTGACCCCATGAACTGCAGCACACCAGGCCTGCCTGTCCATCACCAACTCCCGGAGTCCACCTAAACCCATGTCCGCTGAGTCGGTGATACCATCCAACCATCTCATCCTCTGTTGTCCCCTTCTCCTCCTGCCCTCTATCTTTCCCAGCATTAGGGTCTTTTCAAATGAGTCACCTTTTCGTATCAGGCAGCCAAAGTATTGGAGTTTCAGCTTAACATCAGTCCTTCCAATGAACACCCAGGACTGATTTTCTTCAGGATGGATTGGTTGGATCTCCTTGCAGTCCAAGGGACTCTCAAGAGTCTTCTCCAACACCACAGTTCTAAAGCATCAATTCTTCGGTGCTCATCTTTCTTTATAGTTCAACTCTCACATCCATACATGACTAATGGAAAAACCATAGCCTTGACTAGACGGACCTTTGTTGGCAAAGCAATGTCTTTGCTTTTTAATGTGCTGTCTAGGTTGGTCATAACTTTCCTTCCAAGGAGTAAGCATCTTTTAATTTCATGGCTACAATCACCATCTGCAGTGATTTTGGAGCCCAAAACAATAAAGTCAGCCACTGTTTCCCCATCTATTTGCCATTAAGTGGTGGGACCAGATGCCGTGATCTTAGTTTTCTGAATGTTGAACTTTAAGCCAACTTTTTGACTCACTTGTTTCACTTTCATTATACAGAGTGAAGTAAGCCAGAAAGATAAACACCAATACAGTATACTAATGCATATATATGGGATTTAGAAAGGTGGTAACAATAATCCTATATACAAGACAGAAAAAGAGACACAGATGTATAGAACAGACTTTTGGACTCTATGGGAGAAGGAGAGGGTGGGATGATCTGAGAGAATAGCATTGAAACATACATATTATCAAGTGTGAAACAGATCGCCAGTCCAGGTTGGATGCATGAAACAAGTGCTCAGGGCTGGTACACTGGGATGACCTGGAGAGATGGGATGGGGAGGGAGGTGGGAGAGGGGTTCGGGATGGGGAACACATGTAAATCCATGGCTGATTCATGTCAATGTATGGCAAAAACCACTACAATATTGTAAAGTAATTAGCCTCCAACTAATAAAAATAAATGAAAAAAAAAAAAAAAAAGAGGCTCTTTAGTTCTTCTTCACTTTCTGCCATAAGCGTGGTGTCATCTGCATATCTGAGGTTATTGATATTTCTCCTGACAATCTTGATTTCAGCTTGTGCTTCCTCCAGCCCAGCATTTCTCATGATGTACTTTGCATATAAGTTAAATAAGCAGGGTGACAATATACAGCCTTGACGTACTCCTTTTCCTATTTGGAACCAGTCTGTTGTTCCATGTCCAGTTCTAAATGTTGCTCCCTGACCTGCATACAGGTTTCTCAAGAGGCAGGTCGGGTGGTCTGGTATTCCCATCTCTTTCAGAGTTTTCCACAGTTTATTGTGATCCACACAGTCGAAGGCTTTGGCATAGGCAATAAAGCAGAAATAGATGTTTTTCTGGAACTCTCTTGCTTTTTTGATGATCCAGAGGATGTTGGCAATTTGATCTCTGATTTCTCTGCCTTTTGTAAAACCAACTTAAACATCTGGAAGTTCTTGGTTCACATATTGCTGAAGCCTGGTTTGGAGAATTTTGAGGATTACTTTACTAACGTGTGAGATGAGTGCAATTGTGCGGTAGTTTGAGCATTCTTTGGCACTGCCTTTCTTTGGGACTGGAATGAAAACTGACCTTTTCCAGTCCTGTGGCCACTGCTGAATTGTCCAAATTTGCTAACATATTGATATATATTAAATATATACTATATATGTATATATATTATACATTTATGGATTTATATATTTGGGCTTCCCTTGTGGCTCACTGATTAAGAATCTACCTGCCAATGCAGGAGACAGAGATGTGGGTTCAGTCCCTGGTCAGGAAGATCCCTTGGAGAAGGAAACAGCAACCCACTCCAGTATTCTTGCTTGGGAAATCCCATGGATAGAGGAGCCTGGAGGGTTATAGTCCATGGGGTCATAAGGAGTTGGACATGATTTAGCAACTTAACAACAGCAGATACACACACACACACAAACATATATATATGTATATAAATCCATCTTTTTATTTAATAGTTCTAGTTGATGCCAAAAATTGCCCCTGTGCATTAGTGTGGAATTGAATCTCAGAGACAGAGCTTTGGGTGAAGTAGAAAGTAACAGTTTTATTGCATTGCTAGGTTAATGTTTATGCAGCAGGTTTTTGCCTCTCAAAACTGTGCTGCCCAAGCTGGGAAGATTTGGGAAGGAGTTTTTTAGCAGTGATTCAATAAGTGTTGATAAGATTAAGGGGTCTGTAGCATGCCCTCCTTTAATATGGTCTGAAGTAAACTCTTGAGAGCATCTCAGTTTCCTTTAATGTGGACTCAGGTGGTCTTCTCTAGAATGAAGAATGCTGGCATCTTCCATTTGTTGGCCCAAAGGCTCCTCTTGTCCACGGAATTTTCCAGGCAATAATACTCAATCTTCTGGACTCAGGGATTGAACCCATATCTCTTATGTCTTCTACATTGGCTGACAAGTTCTTTACCAGCCACTGGGGAATCCCTTTTAGTTCTGTAAAGAGTCAGTTCATTGGAAAGGACCCTGATGCTGGGTAAAATTTAAATCAAAAGGAGAAAGGGGTGGCAGAGGATGAGATGGTTAGAGAGCATCATTGACTCAATGGACATGAAACTGAGCAAACTCTGGGAGATAGTGGAGGACGGAGAAGCCTGGCGTGCGACAGTGCAAGACTCAGTAACTGAACAACAAAAACATCAACAAAAGAGCTTAGAGATATTGTTGTTTATCCCTTGGGGCTGATTGATGCTTTTGAACTGTGGTGTTGGAGAAGATGCTTGAGAGTCCCTTGGACTGCAAGGAGATCCAACCAGTCCTGAGTGTTCATTGGAAGGACTGTTGTTGAAGCTGAAAGTCCAATACTTTGGCCACCTGATGCAAAGAACTGACTGATTGGAAAAGATCCTGATGCTGGGTAAGATTGAAGGCAGGAGGAGAAGGGGACAGCAGAGGATGAGATGGTTGGATGGCATCACTGACTCAACAGAGATAAGTTTGAGTAACCTCCAGGAGTTGGTGATAAACAGGAAGGTCTGTCATGCTGCAGTCCATGGGGTCGTGAAGAGTTGGACAAGACTGAGGGACTGAACTGAACTGAACTGAGGCTGAACCAGGACTCTGCCCCAAGGCTGCACTATTGTTTCTTGGCTGCGCCTCTCTGGTTTCTGCATCCCTTCCCTTCCCTGATAAGCAACTGAAAGATCTCCATGGCCCAGGAGCCTGACAGGTTCCTCCTCAGTTTCATGGGTTAGTTTTCCCAAGTGTTATGAAGAATTGATTTTGTATGATAATGTGGGAATGTATCTTTTCTGTCAATTTCATAGGTGAGAAACCTTTGAATTAGTAAATAAGTAGGAGATAATTTCCTCTATAAGAATGACTCAGTATGAAGATTCAGTAGTTGATTGTAAGCAGAGTACCATGCACTGGTTATCAATCTCAGGGTATGACTCTAGCAACTTCTGCCCACAGCATCTTGGTATTAGAGTCACTAAGGAAAACACAACTCAGTCAAACACTGAATGAAATAACACAATACTCATATAGAGAAGAGACAGAATACAATCAGCTTCACTACTGGGCGTTGACTCCTCATGGCCAAAGGGCTTCCCTGAGGGTCAAATGGTAAAGCATCCACTTGCAATGCAGGAGACATAGGTTTGATCTGTTGGTCGAGAAGATCCCAGGAAAAGAGAATGACTATCCACTCCAGTATTCTTCCTTGCAGAATTCCATGGACAGAGGAGCCTGGTGGGCTATATAATTCATGGGGTTGCAAAGAGTCAGACACAACAGAGCACCTATATTCTATTCTAATTCTATTCTAAGGAAGTGTTCCAGGCTCAAGGTCCATTCTTATGTAACTGAGCAGAAACCAGAAGACAGCATGAGACTACCTTTTCCGGTAGGAATGAACACAAACCTTGGTCCATTAGGTGTGTGTGCTTAGTCACTCAGTTGTGTCTGACTCTGTGACTCATAGACTGTAGCCTGCCAGGCTCCTCTGTTCTTGGGATTCACCAGGCAAGGATAACAGAGTGGGTTGTCATTTCCTTCTCCAAGGGATCTTCCCAACCCAGGGATAGAACCCAGGTCTCCTGCATTGCAGTCGGGCTCTTTACCAACAGAGCTATGAAGCCCCTTTCAATAAAGGGGGAGGGAGTTGTGGTATCCATGGTGATGCCCTCTCCAAATGGCCCATTAGGTGTATAGTTGCAAAGAAAGTGGTCTTCATGGTTGGAAAGTTTTAGTTTTAATTGTAAGGAAATTGAACCATTCAGAAGAGATGTGTTTATGCAACCTCTTAATGGTTAGGGCTATGCCTTAATTGTGTTATACACTCTAATTGAGTAATAAGATCACTTTTTAATGAAAATATCAGGACAATTTTCTTATCCTGAGCTACACTTATTCTTTTCTATCCATGAACACCAAGATGACTTTGGAAAGTTCTGGCTTGAAGGAAGGCTTAGTTAAATATGACCCAGATTGGGGGCCCAAATCCATGCCACTGAGAATCATAAGATGATTATTTGATGTATTGGGAAAAATTAAGCAGCATATTATTTAAGATTTTCTGAGGAATATTTTATCCAATTGAGCTGAACTCTGAGATGAATCAACACCTACAGAAGATGGAATTAGCCAGCAGGATCTAGCAGAAGGAGTAGCTGACTTGATGGCTTGATGAAAATCTCTACCAGTGACTAACACTATGGGGAAATTCTGGAGCTAATACAGCTAGTATTGTTCTACACTGGGTGAGCTGAAATGATCTGGCATTTATATAAACCCTCCATCATCAGGTGATATGGGCCACTCGTAAGAGGATGACCCTGGACAAGGAAGTTCTCTGCAACTGAAGCCACTACTAAAGGTGCTGTCAGTTCCAGTTTGCCCTTGAAGGTAGATTTGTGCAACAAGTACACCTTAAATGAGGCTCTGGAGAGGGCTTCACCACAGCGACCACAACTCCCCTTTCTTTTGAAATAAGGCCGTGTTGAGCAGGAAAAAATGTGCATATAACGGTTGCATACAAAAATTCACTAAGTTAAATTTATCATCATTTCCATGAGTACCTTAGATTTAATGTCAATTCCTACATAGATTTTCTTCTTCATAAAAGAAGACTCTCCAAGCATCATCCACCTCCACCTTCAAATTGTAGTAGTTAAATGCCTTTATCATAGAATATATCAATAAATGTTTCTGGAGTTGATTTTTTCAAATCTAGGAGTTGTCCACTGAGAAAACTTCACATCAAGAGAAGCTCATGGCAGTTTTAAGTTTGGATGCACAACACTGTAGTAAATCTCAGGGTTCAAATTTCACTTAAAGTTTTAAGAGTTTTAAAGAAAGCTGTTTTCTATATATAGGTCTTTTGTTTCTTTAGGTAGATGTACTCCTAAGTGTTTTATTCTTTTTGTTGCATTGGTGAATGATATTGTTTCCTTAATTTCTCTTTCTGTTTTCTCATTGTTAGTGTATAGGAATGCAAGGGATTTCTGTGTGTTAATTTTATATCCTGCAACATTACTGTATTCATTGATTAGCTGTAGTAATTTTCTGGTAGAATCTTTAGGGTTTTCTATGTAGAGGATCATGTCGTTGGCAAACAGTGAGACTTTTACTTCTTCTTTTCCTATCTGGATTCCTTTTATTTCTTTTTCTGCTCTGATTGCTGTGTCCAACACTTCCAAAACTATAAAACACTTATGAAAGAAGTCAAAGAGGACACAAATAGATGGAGAAATATACCGTGTTCATGGACTGGAAGAATCAATATTGTGAAAATGACTATACTACCCAAAGCAATCTATAGATTCAATGCAATCCCCATAAAGCTACCAATGGTATTTTTCACAGAACTAGAACAAATAATTTCACAATTTGTATGGAAATACAAAAAACCTCAAATAGCCAAAGTAATCTTGAGAAAGAAGAATGGAACTGGAGGAATCAACCTGCCTGACTTCAGGCTCTACTACAAAGCCACAGTCATCAAGACACTATGGTACTGGCACTAAGACAGAAATATAGATCAATGGAACAGAATAGAAAGCCCAGAGATAAATCCACATACCTATGGGCACCTTATCTTCAACAAAGGAGGCAAGGATATACAATGGAAAAAAGACAACCTCTTTAACAAGTGGTGCTGGGAAAACTGGTCAACCACTTGTAAAAGAATGAAACTAGAACACTTTCTAACACCATACACAAAAATAAATTCAAAATGGATTAAAGATCTAAATGTAAGACCAGAAACTATAAAACTCCTAGAGGAGAACATAGGCAAAACACTCTCCGACATAAATCACAGTAAGATCCTCCATGACCCACCTCCCAGAATATTGGAAATAAAAGCAAAAATAAACAAATGGGACCTAATGAAACTTAAAAGCTTTTGCACAACAAAGGAAACTATAAGCAAGGTGAAAAGACAGCCCTCAGATTGGGAGAAAATAATAGCAAATGAACAGACAAAGGATTAATCTCAAAAATATACAAGCAACTCCTGAAGCTCAATTCCAGAAAAATAAATGACCCAATCAAAAAGTGGGCCAAAGAACTAAACAGACATTTCTCCAAAGAAGACATACAGATGGCTAACAAACACATGAAAAGATGCTCAACATCATTCATTATCAGAGAAATGCAAATTAAAACCACAATGAGATACCATTATATGCCAGTCAGGATGGCTGCTATCCAAAAGTCTACAAGCAATAAATGCTGGAGAGGGTGTGGAGAAAAGGGAACCCTCTTACACTGTTGGTGGGAATGCAAACTAGTACAGCCACTATGGAGAACAGTGTAGAAATTCCTTAAAAAACTGGAAATAGAACTGCCATATGACCCAGCAATCCCATTCCTGGGCATACACACCAAGGACACTAGATCTGAAAGAGACACATGCACCCCAATGTTCATCACAGCACTGTTTATAATTGCCAGGACATGGAAGCAACCTAGATGCCCATCAGCAGACAGATGGATAAGGAAGCTATGGTACATATACACAATGGAATATTACTCAACTATTAAAAAGAATTCATTTGAATCAGTTCTAATGACATAGATGAAACTGGAGCCCATTACTATCAAGGGTGAAACAGATCACCAGCCCAGGTTGGATGCATGAGACAAGTGCTCTGGGCTGGTGCATTGGGAAGACCCAGAGGGATGGGACGGGGAGGGAGGTGAGAGGGAGGATTGGGATGGGGAACACACATAAATCCATGGATGATTCATGTCAATGTATGGCAAAAATCACTACAATATTATAAAGTAATTAGCCTCCAACTAATAAAAATATATGGAAAAAAATAAAGAAAGAAAGAAAGCTGTTTCATGACCCAGAATCTAACATGACGGTGTTTTTAATATTCTGTAATTATAATTTGTCTGGTATAAGTGCTACTCCTAAAAGAACATTCATTATATATAATTTAATTTATAAAATATTATATCTTTCAAAAATTAATATAATGTTTTGACATTTAAGATCAAAGATGATTTAATAATATTTCCCAAGTAAAATACCATCAAGTACAAATATTACAAAGGATCTCTGAGTCTAAGAGTCTAAATCATGTTGTATACCTTAAGTATGTACAGTTTACATATTTTTGTACATATAAGAAAGGGCCATTCGCTTTAATAGAGTTTTCTGAACATTTTTGTGCTCATGTGGTAGTTGCTCTTTAGGATCCCAGTTGGAAAACAGCTCTGCAGACATACTGTTTAGATGAAAAACTCTATCTTCCTGACCAGTGGAACCAAATGCTTGTTTAGTGTAGAGATGCAGGTAAAGAGTATCTCTTTTCCGGCCCTCCTGCCCCTGCCCTGGGGCTGAGATCCATCACAGAGCTCTGCTGTACCCTTGACGACCAGAGGTGAATCCATGCTGTCTAAGCCTAGGATCAACATCTGGGAGAACAGACTGAGTTGATCTCATCCAGGACAACCCATTCTCCTTTTTATTAAGTCCTTATTTAGGTGAACTATAAATATTATTAAACATTTGCTTATGAGCTGCCAGAGCAGCATGCTGTTCCACAGATGAAGCTGGTGTGTTCTAATTTTATGCACTCTGAATGTGCTTAGTGTAGTTTCCATTCTGCACTCCACATTTTCCTAAGTTCCAGTTATTGGAAAGAATTTTTACCTAAAATCCAAGGCACAGATTGTCTTAATTTTTATTTTCTGTTGTTGGTGGTGTGGGGGTTGCTGTGGGGGCATGTGTGAGAACAGAAGGATTATGGGGGTGGAATGGGTTATGACACATTTTCATTTGCAGCTGCTACGACTCCATTGCCTTAATCCAGCCCAGATCTCAGCGGAAACCTAAAACCATTCCAGTGACCCTAGAGTTGCACCAGCACCTCAAATTGCCAAATAAGGTAAGTCATTTGTTATCTGAGCCATAAATATTTACATCCACTAGTGACAAATGTATAAAAAGTGTGGAGTGACTGTGTAATTTCAGCTGCCCTCTTCAAGCCTGTCAATAGTTTCTGTTATCTCCTGAAAGCCCCCATGACTGATGTGTGCTAGTTTAGTAAGAATGCGCTCACCAGCTTGTTACCCTCCTCTAATTGCTCACTATGACCACATTTGTCACCTAGAAAGTTTTCTCCTTTTAAATTTAGGGCCTGTTTTATGAAATTGTTTGGACTGGCAAGCATCCATCACCTTCCTGACCTCCTTCATTCCTTTATACGTTCTCTTCCTATTGTTACCAAAGCCTAAGAGACCGTCACCATTTCTTTTTCTTCTTCATTTTGCCAACATAATAGAGACAAAACAATTTCATTTTTCTGATTTTTTCTGCATATAAATGACTTTGAAGGGTAAACCTTAAGAATGTGTTTAAGCAATGCTTAGGCATAGGCTGATGCTTTCTAAATCTTATAGGTGACCACACCACAAAGCACTTATGATTTGCTTATGTTTCAAGCAAACACAGTGAAAAATCTTTCAAATATTAAGTGGACAGAAACAGAACATGCTGAGGGCAAAATGAATCCTGTTTTATTTTTGCATCAAGAGTGAACCAGTAAGAAAAATGGAAAATTAGTAACATCACGCTGTTGGTCTTTTGACCACTAGGTCAATATGTAGAGCTTGTATTTTCATATAATCACTAGGCAAAGAATTCCAAAGATCAGGTAAGTGGAAAAAAGTATATTTAATGAATTTAAAAGATAAGACCTAACAATATTTAAACATTGGGATAATTCAAATTTTAAAGACTATTTTGTTAAAAGGATTTTTTGATTGTTACTCAGTTCAGGTCAGCCACTCAGTCATGTCTAACTCTTTGTGACCAATGGACTGCAGCAGGCCAGGCTTCCCTGTCAATCTTCAACTCCCAGAGCTTATTCAAACTCATGTCCAGCAAGTCGGTGATGCCATCCAACCATCTCATCCTCTGTTGTCGCCTTTTCCTCCTGTCTTCAATCTTTCACAGTATCAGGGTCTTTCCCAATGAGTCAGTTCTTTTCATCAGATGGCCAAAGGACTGGAGTTTCAGCTTCAGCATCAGTCCTTCCAGTGAATATTCAGGACTGATTTCCTTTAGAATGAACTGGTTGGATCTCCTTGCAGTCCACGGGACTCTCAAGAATCTTCTCCAAGACCACAGTTCAAAAGCATCAATTCTTTGGCACTCAGCTTTCTTTATAGTCCAACTGTCACATCCATACATGACTAATGGAAAAACCATAGCCTTGACTAGACGGACCTTTGTTGGCGAAGTAATGTTTCTGCTTTTTAATGTGCTGTCTAGGTTGGTCATAGCTTTTCTTCCAAGGAGCAAACATCTTTTAATTTCATGGCTGCAGTCACCATCTGCAGTGATTTTGAAGCACACCGCCCCCCCCCCCCCCCCAATAAAGTCTGTCACTATTTCCATTGTTTCCCCATCTATTTGCCGTGAAGTGATGGGACCAGATGCCATGATCTTAGTTTTCTGAATGTTGAGCTTTAAGCCAACTTTTTCACTCTCCTCTTCCACTTTCATCAGCAGGCTCTTTAGCTCTTCTTCAATTTCTACCATAAGAGTGGTATCATCTGCATATCTGAGGTTGTTGATATTTCTCCTGGCAGTCTTGATTCCAGCTTGTGCTTAATCCAGCCCAGCATTTCTCATAATGTACTCTGCATATAAGTTAAATAAACAGGGTAACAATATACAGCCTTGACATACTCCTTTTCCTATTTGGAACCAGTCTGTTGTTCCATGTCCTGTTCTAACTGTGGCTTCTTGACCTGCATACAGATGTCTTAGGAGGCAGGTCAGGTGGTCTAGTATTCCCTTCTCTTTCAGAATTTTCCACAGTTTGTTGTGATCCACATAGTCAAAGACTTTGGCATAGTCAATAAAGCAGAAATAGATATTTTTCTGGAACTCTCTTGCTTTTTTGATGATCCAATGGTTGTTGGCAACTTGATCTCTGGTTCCTCTGCCTTTTCCAAATCCAGCTTGAACATCTGGAAGTTCATGATTCACCTACTGTTGAAGCCTGGCTTGGAGAATTTTGAGCATCACTTTGCTAGCATGTGAGATGAGTGCAATTGTGCAGTAGTTTGAGCATTTTTTTGGCATTGCCTTTCTTTGGGATTGGAATGAAAACTGATCTTTTCCAGTCCCATGGCCACTGCTGAGTTTTCTAAATTTGCTGGCATATTGAGTGCAGCACTTTCATAGTGTCATCTTTTAGGATTTGAAATAGCTGAACTTCAATTTCATCACCTCCAATAGCTTTGTTCATAGTGATACTTTCTAAGTCAAGTGATACCCACTTGACTTTGCATTCCAGGCTATCTGGCTCTAGGTGAATAATCATACCATTGTGGTTATCTGGTTCAGGAGGATCTTTTTTGTATAGTTCTTCTGTGTATTCTTGCCACCTCTTTTTAAGATCTTCTGCTTCTTTTAGGTCCATACCATTTCTGTCCTTTATTGTGCTCATTTTTTATGGAATGTCCCCCTGTTTTTTCTATTTGTTTTCCTTATTTCTTTGCATTGATCCCTGAAGAAGGCTTTCTTATCTCTCCTTGCTATTCTTTGGAATTCTGCATTCACATGGGTATATCTTTCTTTTTCTCCTTTGCCTTTTGCTTCTCTTCTTCTCTCAGCTATTTATAAGGCCTCCTCAGTCAACATTTTTGCCTTTCTTTTTCTTGGGGATGGTCTTGATCGCTGCCTCCCGTACAATGTCATGAACCTCCGTCCATAATTCTTCAGGCACTCTGTCTATCAGATATAATCCCGTGAATCTATTTGTCACTACCACTGTATAATCATAAGGAATTTGATTTAGGTCATACCTGAATGGTGTAGTAGTTTTCCCTTTCTTCACTTTAAGTATGAATTTGGCAATAAAAAGTTCATGATCTGAGCCACAGTCAGCTCCTGGTCTTGTTTTGCTGACTGTATAGAGCTTCTCCATCTTTGGCTGCAAAGAATATAATCAAATTTGATTTCAGTATTGACCATCTGGTGATGTCCATGTGATTGGTACTAACTGAATATATACCTATATTATAGGTATTTTTTGTTGCTCAATCGCTAAGTTGTGTTCAACTCTTTGAGAGCCAATGGACTGTAGTCCACCAACCCCCTCTGTCCATGGGGTTCTCTAAGCAAGAATCCTGGAGTGGGTAGCTATTTCCTTTTCCAAGGTATCTCCCCAGATCAGGGATCAAACCCACATGTCCTGCATTGGCAGGTGGATTCCTCACCACTTAAACACCAAGGAAGCCCAAACATTCTAAGTATAATCTTTAAGAAAATGGTTAAAGATTTACTAAAATGCTATAAATTCATGATTTTTATTTGATGCCTAATTCATAGTTTAGTGATAGTTTTTCCCTATAGTAAGAATTTAGATATAACAAAAACATTAACATATCCTCAGAAAAAAACTAAGTTGGTAACTTGCAGAAATTTACATCATACCTGAAAAGAAGATTCAACTCACAGATCCTCCTAAAAGTTTTCTAACACTTCAGGCTAAATTAAGTGCTACTCTTTTCCAGCTCCTATACATTCCTATGAATATTCCTATTATAGTACCACCCAGAAATTTCAATTCCTTGAATCAGGACTCTGCTGACTCATTTCAAAATCTCAAATATTAAGCACAATCATTAATTTGAGCATAAAAATATTAGTTGAATGAGTGAATGAGAAAAGAAGATGATAAAGGCAAAGTGGAAAAGATCTTAAGAGAGGGGGTATTAAATCTTCTAAAATCTTGATTAGAATAGGTGGGTATCACAAGCAATCTGTGTGTGTGTGTGTGTGTGTGTGTGTGTGTGTTCACAGTATCTACTATATAAGACCGTTTTTCAAGAGGCAATGACTTATAAAAGATTAAGCAGAAATGAACTGTGGAACCTGAGCTGACTTAGGGAGAGTCATATTTGTAGCCTTAAGAATTATTTGGAATTCAGTTACCTGAATTAACAGCCATGTGCACAAGATAATTTTCACTAACACTTTGGCTGCTATCCAGGCTCAGGTGCACAACTTGCCTCTAGTATGCAACTGCTTTTTCACCTTCTGCTCTGCCTTCCACCTTCTAAATGTTCAGTGCCCTCTTAATGGTTCCTAACTGTGCAAAGTTCTTCCCTTCCCACCGGGGTTTTATATCCTCCAGGCTCCAAAATTTCCTTTTTTCCCTGCCCAGCAAAGCTCTTATTTCCTGAGTTACTTTTCAGCTTCATATTCATATGATTATTCAAATAATTGTCACTATGACTTACAGATTTGATCTCCTCAGGATATTTGCTTTTAAAAAGAGGAATTTGCTAATCCAAATTAGTTTATAATTGTTCAAATATTTATCTGAGAAAAGATGAAGATATTTTAATTAGAAGGCCTTTTGGTGGCTCTTTCTATTCATACCTATCCTGGCTGTGCACGCACTCCCACACTTACTCATCAAATAGCACAGTATACAAATAAACACTGTTCATTTTCATATGGTCACACTATGTATCTTGCTATGTTCTTTGGCCAGTGTCTTTTTATCCCAAAATTCCCAGTGAAAGAAGAATTACAACAAACAAATGCAACAAGGTTTAAAAGAGCCATCATTCAAAACAGGAGTCATAGTACATAAAAATGTCCAGTATCTGAGATGATGCTCTATTGTGGCAGGTCATCTAGATCAAGATTTATGACATTTGGAAACTCATTTAGGCTTTTATCCACCATTTCCTTATGTGTAAAGTGGGAATAAATGCTGTTACTATGGATCGAGGAAGTAATGTATATGAGGCGCTGAGTAAAATAATCATCTTAAAAATATAAAACATTATTAATATCAACTACTGGAGAAGATTGGAGAGGGAAATAGCAACCCACTCCAGTATTCTTGCCTGGAAAATCCCATGGACAGAGGAGCCTGGTGGGCTACATACAGTCCATGGGGTCGCAAGAGTCACACATGATTTAGTGACTAAACCACCACCCCCACCACTGGAGAATATAAGTAGAATACACACAGTATGACTACTCTTGAGCTAATATTTTCTCATTTGAGGAATAAATCCTCTAAAAATATGACAAATATTTTATTATTTAAAAATTGTTTTGATTCTTAAAATACAGTTCAGATTCAATGCAATTCCTATTAAAATATCACTGGATTTTTTTTCACAGAATTAGAATAAATAATTTTAAAATTTGTATGAAAGTACAATAAAATTTGTATTGATCCCAAATCCCCTGCATTGCAGGCAGATTCTTTACCATCTGAGCTACCAGGGGAGCCCATGGATAGAAACACAAAAGCCCTCAAATACCCAGAACAATCTTGAAAAAGAATAGACATAAAAAAAGTATCATGCTCCTTGATTTCAGACTACACTACAAATCTACAGTAATCAAAATAGTATGCTACTGGCACAAAAACAGACACATAGGTATATGAACTAGAATAGAGAGTTCAGAAATAAACCCCAAAACTTATGGGCAGTTAATCTATGACAAAGGAGGCAAGGATACACAATGGAGAAAAGACAGTCTTTTCAATTGGTAATACTGGGAAAACTGGAGAGTTATATGTAAAATAATGAAATTAGAATGTTTCCTCACATAATCTACAAAAACAAATTCAAAGTGGGTTTAAGGCCTAAATGTAAGACTGGAAACCATAAAACTCCTAGAAGAAAACACAGATAGAACACTCTTTGAAGTAAATCATATTTTTAGATTTATCTCAAAGCAAAATAAAAGAAAGTAAACAAATGAGACCTATTAAACTTAAAAACTTTTGTACATCAAAGGAAACCATTGACAAAACAAAAAGACAACATTCTGAGTAAAATAAAATATTTGCAAATGATATGACCAATAAGTAGTTACTATCCAAAATATATACATAACTCATACAATATATCAAAAAAAAAAAAAAAAAAGGAAAAAGAACCCAATTAAAAAAATAGGCAGAAGACTTGAACAAATACTTTACCAAAGAAGATATACAGGTGGCCAGTAGGTACATTGAAAAAGACCCTGATGCTGGGAAAGACTGGGCAGGGTAGAAGAGGGCAACAGAAGATGATTGATTGATTGAATAGCATCACCAACTCAATGAGCATGAGTCTGAGCAAACTCTGGGAGATAGTGAAGGGCAGGGAAGCGTGATGTGTTGTGGTCAATGGGGTCGCAAAGACTGGACAGAATTTTGCAACTGGACAACAGCAACAACAGGTATATTAAACATGCTCGACATCACTGATGATCAAAGAAGTGCAACTTAAAGCCACAATGAGTTGTTACCTCAGATCTGTCGGAATCAGTTCAGTTCAGTCACTCAGTCATGTCCGACCCTTTGCGACCCCATGGACTGCAGCACTCCAGGCTTCCCTGTCCATCACCAACTCCTGGAGCTTGCTCAGACTCATATCCATTGAGTCAGTGATGCCATCCAACCATCACATCCTCTGTTGTTCCCTTCTCCTCCTGCCTTCAATCTTTCCCAGCTTCAGGGTCTTTTCCACAGAGCCAGTTCTTCTCATCAGGTGGCCAAAGAATAGCTATCAGAATAGCTATCATCAAAAAGTCTACAAATAGCAGATGTTGGTGAGAATGTAGAAAAAAGGGTGTCCTAGTACACTGTTGGTAGGATTGCAAATTGGTGCAGCCATAACAGAAAACACTATGAAGTTCCTCAAAAAACTAAAACTAAAATATCATATACTGCAGCAATTTCACTGCTGGATATGTAGCCAAATAAAGCAAAAACACTAATTCAAAAAGATACATATGCCCCAATGTTCATAGCAGTATAAACAATAGCTAAGATATGGGAAACTAAGTGCCCATCAACAACCTAAGGGATAAAGGCAATTGAATATTTCTCAGCCATAAACAAGAATGAAATTTTACCATTTGCATCAACATGGATAGACCTTGAGATAACTGGACAGAGAAAGACAAATATTGTATCATTTATAGGCAGAATTGAAAAAATAAAACAAACCAGCTAATATAATATAAAAAGAAACAGACTCACCCAATATAGAGAACATACATGCTTACTTAGTGTGGGACGAGGAAAGAGGGGAGGGGCAAAACAGGGAGGGATAGAAGATTAAGAGGTACAAACTATTATGTGCAAAATAAATAAGCTCTAAGGACAAATTTCATAGCACAAGAATTACAAATTCCTCTTTCTAAAACTTGATGTAAGGGATGATTCATTAGTAAACTATATTATAACTTATAATAATATATGGAGAAGGAAATGGCAACCCACTCCAGTATTCTTGCCTGAAAAAGCCTATGGCAGAGGAGCCTCTGACCATCCTTGAGGTCACAAGAGTTGGACATGTCTTAGCAGCTAAACAACCACAGCCATGATAATATAATTTTAGAGCCTTGAATTTAAAATCAAGGACTTGCAGTTGAATATTAAAGCTTAGACAAAAATTACAGTTGGGCAGGTGAGTGAACAAGATACAACTTAATGTCTATTTGTCTGAGTTACATGTTTCACTAAGAAATTTGGTTCTGTGTGGGATTGGTTGGCAAGAGTTACATGTTGCCCTGTTTGGAAGGGGGCTGATTTTTTTCCCCTCTTTTTTAGCTAATGTTTCTCCTTTCACTGTTGCTTTTGAAAGGTTTCAACAGGTCTAGTTTCATGTATGCAGAGGAGTGTTTCTACTTTGAGTTAATTCATTATAGTGTTTCATGCTTATTTCAGATAAGAATTCTACCTTCTTTAGTTCAATGGAAACATGTTATGTATGATGTGAAAAAAAATGTTGGAAGAAGAACTGTGGATCAGAGTGTCATGAAGAAAACATATTGCAGATCCCGAAACACCTAATCAGGTTGCAGCTAGAAGGGCTCTCAAAAATATTAGTGACACAAGAAATGTCTTTGGGAATATCTTCATTTTATATATATGTTTCCTTTTTTTTTTCCTGAAGTGCTTCATTATTCATATATTATGAACCGTTCATAGGACTTGGCTTAGATTCTCTCCTTCAGGCACTTTGGTCTCCAGTGACCTGTTAAAATGGTCTTAGCACATTCACAAGGCTTTTCATTGCAGTCCAGCCTGTTTGTAAAAATGATCAATCAATATCATGTTCAGATGACAGTCTATGTACAACCTGCCTTTGCTTAACCAGCCTGTCTAATGCTGAGAGCATAGAATTCTATCCAGGAATGACATCTTGAATAAGTTTGGGTTGGGGAATATTGCATTCTTCTTCAAGACTATTTTTTTCCCTTCTTTGCAGACATTTCCTTGCTTTTACAAGGCTATAAAAATAGGAACACATTTTTCTTTCCTTTGAAATGATGTTGGCCCAAGCTTTTCTCTTCTCTGGGGTGCAAGATAATTAAATCGGCATGCAAAGAAGGAAATGTTTACAAAGCCATGATTTTGATGTCAGATGCAATATTCAACCCCAATATCTATGCCAGCCCATCCAACCTCTGCTTGTTGACGTCAGCTGAATTTTCAGGGCTGATATTTATGAGGGTATCATTTATAAGACTTTCAGTTGTCTTCCAAAATAATATTCAAAGAAGTTCTCCAAAAGGTAGTCTCACAATTGTTACCCACACTGACTGATTTCTGGACATGCAGGAGAAGACATGACTAATTAGACTGAATTAAAAATAGTCCAGAAAGCTGGCAGTGACAGATATACATTACATGCACCAGTTCTAGTCCAGATGCTGGAGACAGCATACTCTTCTTTTAGCAGCACTTAATTGAGCTTAGGGTTGATTTTGTGTACTTTTGGATACTTTTAATGCTATTCTTTTTTTTAAAAAAGAACTCACTTTTTATTCTTTTTAACATTGCTACTCCATTAGTAATCTTGTCCTCTCCCAGGGTGGGCTGGCTGACGCACAGCATGTGTCTTTTTCCTCAATGCGATGCTGATGAAAGAGGTCCCCACCACTTCCTTTCTGCCTTCAGCACTCTTCCACTGCATGCCCTAAGTCAGTTTATGTTCTTAATAGCAAAAGTGCAAACAGACCCCAAAAGTTATGAGTTCATATGCTGGGGAATTGAGAGAAGGAGGAGAAAGTCCATAAAGAATATAAAGTACTACTTGCCACACAGTAATCTCAATGTTTTATTCGATAGAGTAGAAGACTGAAAACACTGACTTGTTGTACTTAGAAAGAAGTGATACCACGCAGATCCCTTCTTCGTGTGTTGTCTGAGTGCATAATTCATTATAATAACTAATTTATGTGAACCTATATGCCAAGCTTTGCATTATATACATTAACAATATCATCATATTGTTAATTCTTTCAATTACACTATGAGAAATGTACTATTGATACAATCACTTTATAATCATTGAAATTGAGGCTTAAAGAGATTAAATGTATTTTACCTAAGATAAGAGAAATAAAAATAAGGAAGAAAGAAGACTCTAGGCCAGTTATGTTCACCCCCAGAGGCCATGGCCTTAAAATTTCATTCTGCTGTATCTTCAGATTCACAAAATAGGAAGGAACTTTTTTAACATTGGCATTTTCTTAGGTGATGAAATAGGATCTTATGAAGTGATTCCAGTTCCTTATTAGTTAGTGGTAGAACTAGAACTCCAATGTGTAAGTTTTTAAGCTTTCAGTCCACATTTTGGGCAGTAAGCCCTCTAGTGATCACAGAAGATCCTTGAAGAAATAAATCTGTTAAAATACCCTATCCAGATTCAGTTTCTGTTTAACATCTCTCTATCATTTTATACCTAACAACTCATAAGTGCTCATCATTACCTACATATTAAGATACAACATTTTGAAATTCAAGACTTCACCTTAGAGCTTGTGTCCTACTGTACCTCTACACAAACACTCCTCTCCAATCATATCACTTTACTCTTATCTCTCTTAATAGTCCATGTTTGTTTTTCCTTGTACTATTAACTCTATTTGAATTGTTCTCTCGTTTCCTTTCCTCAATTTTATGAAGTATTATTATCAGCAAGCTCCAAAGGGGGAAACTAAGGTTCATAGTAGGGGAGTATATTGCTTGACTTTTTTCAACTGTAATTTCCTTAAGAGAAGACAGTGTGGTGCTGTTGTGAGGTCAAGCATTTGAGATAAAGGGAGACCTAAGATTCAGAACCCAATCCGAAAAGCATTAGTGATACAAATTTAACCTCCTCCACCTCTCTAAACCACAGTTTCCTCATTTGAAAATTTGGGGTAATAATATCCAACTCATTGAATTGTAAAGCTCAAAAGTGGCAATGTTAGAAAAGCACTCAGTACACAGTAGGCTCTCAAAAATATGTGGTTCCTTTCTCTTCCATACTCTATGCAAATACTTAAGAAATGTTTATTGCCAGCCACAGTATTTTTGACTCAAGTACTCACTAAGATAAAGAACATCCTGAGCAAACTCTTCACTGCCCCAACATTGCAAATACTGAGTATCTAGTTGGGAACATGTGTTCAAAATGGAATGAAGCAGTTCAGCAGAAAGATCTTTTCACAACTACTTCTATTGAGAAGACAAATACATGTTTCCCTATATCTTCATGAAAGATTATGAATCTAAAATGCAGAATGATCAGGAGAGACGAGAGAGGAAGATAGCTGCCTGATGAAAGGATAAATCTCTGTCTGACTTATGACTATAGGAAATCTGGGTTGCATTATTGGGGTTCAGGACCAAATTCTTTAAGCATCAGCCACAAGCACAGCTCTCTCGGACAGATGATGATGAGATTTGGATTTGGACTATACGGAGTTATTTATACAGATTCCCTGGAGAAGGGCTAGTCTACCCACTCCAGTATTCTTGGATTTCCCTGATGTCTCAGTTTGTAAAGAATCTGCTTATAATGCGGGAGACCTGGGTTCAATCCCTGGGTTGGGAAGGTGGCCTGGAGAAGGGAATGGCTACCCATTCCAGTATTCTGGCCTAGAGAATTCCAGGGACAGAGAAGCCCGGCAAGCTGCATACAGTCCATGGGGTCGCAAAAAGTCAGACACGACTGAGCGACTTTCATAAGCACAGTTCTCAAACAGATGATAATAAGAATCGGATTTGGATTATTTGGAATTGGAATTATTTATACTCAACTTCAATTTTTAACAACCACAGAAGCTAAAAATTAAGAACTTCAGTGGCTGGTATTTGACAGATGTGGGAGAAAAAATACCTAGTCAGTGATCCCCAAATTTTTCCACAAGCGAGGGCTGGATGGGGGGTGGTTCATGTGGTAAAATGCAAGTGATGTGGAGTGGCAGATGATGCTTTGTTTCCTGGCCTGTCGCTCACCTCCTGCTGTGTGACCTGGCTCCTAATAGGTTGCAGATGGGTACCTGTCTGCCGCCCGAGGGTTGGGGACCCCTGATCTAAACCACCAAACATTGAACTCCCATCTTTTAAAGCCTTGGCTTTAAGGTATGTTTCCTCACACCTGCTTCTCAGCCAACGACAGCAACAATGGCAATAAACTCTTATAGAAAGCACCATTGCCCCTTTCACAAAAGAAGACACTGAGATTTAAGGGGTGAACTCTGTTTCATGGTCCCAGTGAATGGACTGAATTGTGTCAAACACTAGAAAACATGCTCTCTTTCTTTGCTGAATCAAAGCATCATTCTGGTTACATGAAGATAACATTTTTAACTGCAAGCTTGGCTCCCTGGTCTTGGTAACTGCAGACAAAAAGCCCAATTATAATTGACATGTTTTTCTTTCTATATGAAATCAATTTAAATCTCTACTTAAAATCCTTGTATAAATTTTTTAAAGTAAATGTTCTTTGCATAGGACACATAGGAATAGTTAGAAATAATTTTCTAAAGAATTTTCTCATCAGTAATTTGCAGAAGCTGCTAGATTCCTAAGCTATATTAGGGCATTTTAAGGATATTAAAAAATTAAATTAGCAAGGTGGGAAATCACTTCCTATTCAGCTAGTCAGGTCATCAGTTATACAGTTTTTCTAGGAACAAGTTTTGATGCTATTGTTTTCACAGCTTTATGGTAGACATTGAATTTTGAAGATGATTGGAAAATGTATTAAGTGAGATCTAACCTGACTCTTTTCAAATAAAGGGTGGTTTGTGTATCCATTAGTATGAACTAGACTTCGCTGTGGTAACAAACAACTCCAAAAACTCAGTGTTCTGACAACAGTAAATAGATTTTCCACTCAGGTTATATCAACCAATGAGGTCAGCAGAGCACCTCACCACAGCAAGAACCTGGTTCACAGATGCTCCATCGCGACATACACTTACACAGTTCCTGTGGTAAGTGGATGGAAGTATGATACATCACACCTTGGCTCTTGAAACTTCCACCTGGGAGAGACACACATCACTTCTGCTCATATTTCATTAGCCAGAGCAAGTCCATGGCCATGCTTAATTTCAAAGAAGGTGGAGAAGTATAACCCTACTGTGTGTCTGAAGAAGGAGGTCTGGATTATACGCAATGTCCTAATGCCTCCCATACAGGTATTCCAGCTTTCCTTGACTGATGGTTCATTGTCATTTGTCTTAACGTCTCTCTAATAAAGAGATGTTAAGACATCTTACTTCAGAAGAAGCTAAACTACTTTTTGCCAGCCCACAAGTGGCTAGCATTAAAGTTTTGGCAGGATTCCATGCTTATTTTGCCATACCTAGGATGGGAACTGTTTTACTTCGTTGCTCAAAGCAACTATGAGTGAAAGCTACTGAATTTTATGTTAGTAGAAAGATTTTAAGTCAAATTTTTCAAAGCTACTTGGGAAAATGTCAGTCACCTAGGACTCATGAATTCACTCTTCTATCCACTGCACTTCATTTTGTCTGGCTTGCAAGTAATGGGATAAACATAAAGACTAGCAGTGTTTTCAAATTTGCAAACTATAATTTTATTATATTTTTGACATACACTCTCTTCTCTCTCATGGAAAAGATGAAAGTACAATCCAGTAATGGTTATTTAAGCTTTGTAGTGGTTACAAGAAGAATTCTCTAAGTTCAGATAGACCGAATAATAGGCTTTATATACAAAGGCTTTATATATAAAAACTACCCTAAAGTTAAAGCACAGGAAACTTGGCTGTTGATATGATTCAGTGTAGATTAAAAAGCGGTATATTAGTCAAACTGGATGAAACAATACAAACAGACAAAGGTAACTGATTATAAATAAAAAGATTTGAGGGTGTAATAGAACCAAAAGAAATATTAGTATAAGGGTTAGCATTTAATTTTATCTCTTTACTACTTTTACTTAATTTATTCTTTTCAAAAGAGAAAATGCATAATTGTAACCTATATCTCAGGAAAATTGTGATTATTTGTTCAGATTTCATATAGTAGATCATATTGTCTTTTGGTTCCAAGCACTTTCATGTCAGAAAACAGAAAAGAAGAACTCTTAATGGCTAAATATGAACTCTTAGGATAATGAAGCGAGACGTAATGACAAGTAGCCAACATCCCCATGAGAAGCTTTTATTTCTGTTGTTCTCAACATAGTGATATTGAATGTCCTGCAATAGCTTCACCCTCACTCTCTAACACATGTGATTATGTGACAATGACATATTCCTATGTCTGAGGTAGTTGATCCATTTTTGGATACAATCCAAGATAGCTTGGTGACATTCTAAATTCTATTCTTCTTTTTTTTTTTTTTTTTGTACAGCTTTTAGCAAGGCATTAAACAATTGATATTTAAGGACTTGGAAAATTCCAATGCACTCAGACTTTTCATCTTTAAACCACAAAGGGAAAGAACTTTGCCAAAGGGAAAAACATATACCAAAGACAATGCTTGCAAATTAATATTACCCCAAGACTATGGCTCCAAATTTCAGTATAGAATTCCTATGAGGTAAACATCCAAATATGTTGCCATATTTTTCTAGATGAGGATTATTCTAGAACAGTATCCATTATCTCTTCTCCTTTCTCACTAAAACAGCACACTAACAATGAGAGGAAAATTAATGAAAGATTTTATCTCATGTGGGTAGGTCTTTGGAAGTTGTGGTGGACTGAGAAATCAGAAAGGTAAATTTTAGCGCTTTTTTCACCTTACTAGTCTAACATCACAAGAGAAGACGTGAACCATAATATATGCTATTCTTTTCCTCTGGTTAACTTTTTGTGTGGAGTAGAATTAACCAACTATGAAGATAGTATAGGTAAATAGTGGATATATGCTGTGTTCTTTTTCTGTGTGCATTTCTTAAAGCTGTTACACAATAAACCTTTATTTATTAACAGGGATTAGAAAGAAAAGCTTATGAATTTTAAGGTATGACCAACAGTGCTTTCTACATAGCGTACATCTACAAACTTTGTCTAAATTGATTTAAGTTAAAAGGTAATGTTTACAGAATACTTTGTTTGCAACTCTGGCTTTCTAGACTCAAGAGTATACCAAATCTTTGCAGAAATTTATCAATGTACTCTGGTTGATGGTTGCCAATCATGAGTTGATATTTTAATTATTACTAAAGCCATAGGTGTCCAAACCGAATGAAATACCCTTTAAAATATTTCATCTGTGTTGCCGGCAGCAGTGCTAATTTGAGCATACTAAATGAGCATCTTTTTTCTTTTCAATATCTATATTGATTGATAGCAGGGGAGTTATCTTTAGAGAGGTCCAGTGTTTGGATATATTACAGCACAAAGCAATATAGTAGAAACACTTAAGCAGGCGGAGGAGTTAGTATTCCAAATCATATCTTCTAATTTAGAAGACTCATTATATAATAGGGACCTTGATAAATTTACAATAATTATTAATTATTGAGTGCTATTTATGTGTAAGGAATTTAAATTATTTTGTTGTTGCTGTTGTTTAGTCACTAAGTCATTCCTGACTCTTTTGTGACCTCATGGACTGTAACCCATCAGGTCCTCTCTCCATGAAGTTTCCCAGGCAAGATCATTGAAGTGGGTTGTCATTTTCTTCTTCAGGGGATCTTTCTGACTCTGGGATCGAACCCACATATCCTGCATGGGCAAGTGAATTCTTTACGATTAAGCCACCAAGGAAATCCCAAATTAATTGTTTATATGATAGCATTTCTAATGCTCAACAGTCCTATTAATTACATGCATTAATCAACATTTTAGAGTGAGGATCTTGAAGCTGGAAAATTAATTTAATGCTGCAAGATAGCACTGAAATTAGAATCCAAATCTGTTGGAATCCAAAATCAGAAGAGTTACATAGTAACCTCAAGCCCCACTTTCTCATTAAAAGGGAAGGTAATCATGTATCCCAATGGATATTATGATGATTACATTAAATACTATATCTGAACAAGCTCCATGGCTAAAATCTTCAAGAGGACTTATACTGCTAACCAATACTAGGCACAAACTGGTGATGCTGAGCAAATCATAATCTCACTTTCCCCAGTTTTTTCATCAGTAAAATGGTAATATTTAATGATAGTAGTTTTTCCGTAGGTTTTGTGTATGTGTGTGTGCTCAATTAGATAGGTCAACTGCTTAGAATAAGACCTAAAGCATATGAAAAGCTTAATTAAATATTTTAACGGATCCTACTATCACTTGGATGCAATCTTAAAAATGACAGAATGATCTCTGTTCGTTTCCAAGGCAAACTATTCAATATCACAGTAATCTAAGTCTATGCCCCGAACAGTAAGGCTGAGGAAGCTGAAGTTGAACGGTTCTATGAAGACCTACAAGACCTTCTAGAACTAACACCCAAAAAAGATGTCCTTTTATTATAGGGAACTGGAATGCAAAAGTAGGAAGTCAAGAAACTCCTGGAGTAACAGGTAAATTTTGCCTTGGAGTACAGAATGAAGCATGGCAAAAGCTAATAGAGTTCTGCCAAGAGAACGCACTGATCATAGCAAACATCCTCTTCCAACAACACAAGAGAAGACACTACACATGGACGACACCAGATGGTCAACACAAAAATCAGATTGATTATATTCAGTGAAGCCAAAGATGGAGAAGCTCTATACAGTCAGCAAAAACAAGACTGGGAGCTGAATGTGGCTCAGATCGTGAACTCCTTATTGCCAAATTCAGACTGAAAGTGAAGAAAGTGGGGAAAACCACTAGACCATTCAGGTATGACCTAAACCAAATCCCTTATGAATATACAGTAGAACTGAGAAACAGATTTAAGGGACTAGATCTGATAGAGTGCCTGATGAACTATTGATGGAGGTTCATGACATTGTCCAGGAGACAGGGATCAAGACCATCCCCAAGAAAAAGAAATGCAAAAAAGCAAACTGGCTGTCTGAGGAGGCCTTACAAATAGCTGTGAAGAGAAGCAAAAAGCAAAGGAGAAAAGGAAAGATTTGCATATTAGAATGCAGAGTTTTAAAGAATAGCAAGGAGAGATAAGAAGCCTTCCTCAGTGAACAATGCAAAGAAATAGGGGAAAATAATAGAATGGGAAAGACTAGAGATCTCTTCCAGAAGATAAGAGACACCAAGGGAACATTTCATGCAAAGATGGGCTCAAAAAGGACAGAAATGGGATGGACCTAATAGAAGCAGAAAATATTAAGAAGAGGTGGCAAGAATACACAGAAGAACTGTACAAAAGAGATGTTCACAACGCAGATAATCATGATGGTGTGATCACTCACCTAGAGCCAGACATCCTGAAATGTGAAGTCAAGTGGGCCTTATGAAGCATCACTACGAACAAAGCTAGTGAAGGTGATGGAATTCCAGTTGAGCTATTTCAAATCCTGAAAGATGATGCTGTGAAAGTGCTGCATTCAATATGTCAGCAAATTTGGAAAACTCAGCAGTGGCCACAGGACTGGAAAAGGTCAGTTTTTATTCCAATCCCAAAGAAAGGCAATGCCAAAGAATGCTCAAACTATCACACAATTACACTCATCTCACATGCTAGTAAAGTAATCCTCAAAATTCTCCAAGCCAGGCTTCAGCAATATGTGAACCATGCACTTCCAGATGTTCAAGCTGGTTGTAGAAAAGGCAGAGAAACCAGAAATCAAATTGCCAACATCTGCTGGGTCATCGAAAAAGCAAAAGAGTTCCAGAAAAATATCTGTTTGTGCTTTATTGCCTATGCCAAAGCCTTTGACTGTGTGGATCACAATAAACTGTGGAAAATTCTGAAATAGAAGGGAATACCAGACCATCTGACCTGCCTCTTGAGAAACCTGTATGTGCGTCAGGAAGCAGCCATTAGAACTGGACATGGAATAACAGACTGGTTCTAAATAGGAAGAGGAGTACGTCAAGGCTGTATATTGTCACCCTGCTTATTTAACTTCTATGCAGAGGACATCATGAGAAACAGTGGGCTGGATGAAGCACAAGCTCGAATCATGATTGCTGGGAGAAATATCAATAACCTCAGATATGCAGATGTCACCACCCTAATGGCAGAAAGTGAAGATGAACTAAAAAGACTCTTGATGAAAGTGAAAGAGGAGAGTGAAAAAGTTGGCTTAGAGCTCAGTTCAGTTCAGTTCATTTCAGTCGCTCAGTCGTGTCTGACTCTTTGCGACCCCATGAATCACCAGGCCTCCCTGTCCATCATCAACTCCCAGAGTCTACCCAAACCCATGTCCATTGAGTCAGTGATGCCACTGAGCCATCTCATCCTCTGTCGACCCATTCTCTTCCTGCCCCCAATCCTTCCCAGCATTAGGGTCTTTTCCAAAGAGTTAACTCTTCACATGAGGTGGCCAAAGTATTGGTGTTTCAGCTTCAATATCAGTCCTTCCAATGAACACCCAGGACTGATCTCCTTTAGGATGGACTGGTTGGATCTCCTTGCAGTCCAAGGGACTCTCAAGAGTCTCTCCAACACCACAGTTCAAAAGCATCAAATTTCGGCTCTCAACTTTCTTCACTATCCAACTCTCACATCCATACATGACTACTGGAAAAACCATAGCCTTGATTAGACTGATCTTTGTTGGCAAAGTGATGTCTCTGGTTTTAAGTATGCTATCTAGGTTGGTCATAACTTTGCTTCCAAGGAGTATGCATCTTTTATTTTCATGGCTGCAATCACCATCTGCAGTGATTTTGGAGTCCAAAAAAATAAAGTCTGACACTGTTTCCCCATCTATTTCCCATGAAGGGATGGGCCCAGATGCCATGATCTTAGTTTTCTGAATGTTGACTTTTAAGTTAACTTTTTCACTCTCCTCTTTCACTTTCATCAAGAGGCTCTTTAGTTCCTCTTCATTTTCTGCCATAAGGGTGGTGTCATCTGCGTATCTGAGGTTATTGATATTTCTCCCGACAATCTTGATTCCAACTTGTGCTTCTTCCAGCCCAGCATTTCTCATGATGTACTCTGCATATAAGTTAAATAAGCAGGGTGACAATATACAGCCTTGACGTACTCCTTTTCCTATTTGGAACCAGTCTGTTGTTCCATGTCCAGTTCTAAGTGTTGCTTCCTGACCTGCATACAGGTTTCTCAAGAGGCAGGTGGGGGTGGTCTGGTATTCCCATCTCATTCAGAATTTTCCACAGTTTATTGTGATCCACACAGTCAAAGGCTTTGGCATAGTCAACATTCAGAAAACTAAAATCATGGTATCTGGTTCCATCACTTCATGGCAAATAGATGGGGAAACAGTGAAAAGAGTGGCTGACTTTATTTTTCTGGGCTCCAAAATCACTGCAGATGGTAATCGCTGCCATGAAAATAAAAAACACTTGCTACTTAGAAGGAAATTTATGACCAACCTAGACAGTGTATTAAAAAGCAGAGACATCAAGTGTGTCAACAAATGTCTGTTAGTCAAGGCTGTGGTTTTTTAGTGGTCATGTATGGATGTGAGAGTTGGACTATAAAGAAAACTGAGCAGTGATGAATTGATGCTTTTGAACTGTGGTGTTGGAGAAGACTGTTGAGAGTTCCGTGGACTGCAAGGAGATCCAACCAGTCCATCCTAAAGGAAATCAGTCCTGGGTGTTCATTGGAAGGACTGATGTTGAAGCTAAAACTCCTATACTTTGGCCACCTGATGTGAAGAACTGACTCATTGGAAAAGACCCTAATGCTGGGAAAGATTGAGGGCAGGAGGAGAAGGGGACAATGGAGGATGAGATGGTTAGATGGCATCACCTTCTCTATGGACACTGGTTTGGGTGGACTCCAGGAGGTAGTGACGGACAGGGAGGCCTGGCGTGCTTCGGTTCATGGGGTCGCAAAGAGTCAGACATGACTTAACGACTGGACTGAACTGAACTGAACTGAACTGTCACTTGATCTAACATGAAGCATAGCAAATAAAGGATGAAGACAAATGCTTAGGATTTCATAGAGTTCAAATTCTGATTAAGAAGTTTAGACACTTCCCTTTATATTTATTTGTTCATTTTGCTTTGAAATCTGAGGGATGATTTTTATCTGCAGGATTTTGTAAAACACGTTATGCTTTGATGGAATTTTCTATACATCAATCAGTGTATCATTGGATCACATACTGAAGAGTACAGTAAACCATCTAAAGAGACAGTGCAAACTCTAAGTGCTCACAGGGGATCTCATTTTGTCATTCCCTTTAAAAATAATCTCTTTGCTTAATTCTTTGCTGCCATTCATTCTCCAGTTCAGTTGCAAGTGACACTAAGTGACTAAATTCTTTCAGATTCTGATATCTTTATATTCTAATTTCAAAAATTGAATATATATTTGATAAAAATTTTTGTGTTAGTCTTACTTATTTTGAGCCTACCAGTCCAAGATGAGTCTTTTTAAGAAGACATTAAAATACTAGGCTTAATAAATTCATTAACTACTTTTTTGCATATCATTAAATTACACATGTAAGTACCTGCTGATTAGCCACTTCACAGAGAAAGTGAAGTGAAAGTTATTAAAATACCTTCAATGCCTTGAAGCCAGTACGTTGTTTAGAGAAATAACAAAAACTGAATTGCTTATCATTTTACTCATTGAATATTATATCTCTCCCCACACTTCTCCACAATACAGCTATAAGTAAAATGAATCTGGGTATTTGGGAGAATTTTGTTTCTTGTCTTTTTTTAGAATGCTAATAGCCCACATTTAAATGTAATTTGAAGAGTTCTAAGACTATGCACTTAAATTAATTTCAAAATACATATATAGCATACCTATACTCCTTGGAATATTTAGACATGAGAGTATCATATACATATGAACATGCAGTATCAATTTTCATAACATTATAACAAAAATGGAAACTTTAAACTTTACTTAGTGAAATCTATCTTGAATTGTTCAGAAAACATTTAAGGGCTAAAATGCCATGTGGTCAATATTATGAACATAATTTATCTCTGTAACACTCATTACTACAGATTTTTAGAGGTACCAAATGAATAACGTTAATAATATATAATGTCCTTCCTCTTCAGTTCAGTTCAGTTCAGTTCTTTCGCTCAGTTGTATCTGACTCTTTGAGACCCCATGGACTGCAGCACACCAGGCCTCCCTGTCCATCACCAACTCCCAGAGTTTATTCAAACTAATGAGTTAGTGATGACATCTAACCATCTCATCCTTTGTTGTCCCATTCTCCTCCCATCTTCAATCTTTCCCAGCATCAGGGTCTTTTCAAATGAGTCAGTTCTTCACATCAGGTGGCCAAAGTAATTTAGAACACTGATTATCAAAGCAGTTCCCAGGCCAACAGGATCAGCATCATCAGAGAATTCTGGGCCTTTCCCCAGACCTTGTGAATTTGAAATTCTGAGAATGGGACCCAGCAATCTGTTTACCATGTCCTCTGAGCGATTTACATGCAGCTAAACTGAAGAGCCACTGAATCAGAGATACACAATGGGGTAAAAGAAATGAAGAATCTCATACTTACAACATTGATCTTTTGGGTTCTTGACTATAGGAAACAATGCCAGGCATTGGGCAATCCATTTAAAGTAAGGTATGGGCCTTAAGCAGCAATAAATTTGGAAGAAGAAATCCTGTTTCTACTAGGGCAATAGGTTGTTCCAAGACTTGAAGAGCCTCGTGAGAAATGCTGCACTAGATTAAAAATTTTATGAACATATAATCACCAAGTAATCCCTTCACCTTTGCTTGACTTCAGCTTTAGGGCACCCCAGGAGTGTGGGAGTAATTGCAGGGCTTTAATGTTTGTAGATGCCCTATATAATCAAGGAGGTTCATTTTAATTTTCACTATTGCTTTTGCATGAAACAAGGACTGAAGGGAGATCTACATTAAAAAAAAAATTGGAATAGAGGACGATTCCAGGGATTTTAATATAAACCAAATTTCACAAATAGGAGAAACAAAAACATATAGTTTTCTCAGATAAAATATAAGATGTTATGTTAAATTGGAATTTCAGAAAACTACAATTCATTTTTTTTATTACAAGTATTTATTATTGTTCAGTCACTTAGTCATCTCTGACTCTATGTGACACCATGGACTGCAGCATGGGCAGGCTCCTCTGTCTGTCACTATCTCCCAGAGTTTGCTCAGGTTCATGTCCATTGAGTTGGTGATGCTATCTAATCATCTCATCCTCTGCTGCTCCCTTCTTTTGCTATCAGTCTTTCCCAGCATCAGGGTCTCTTCCATTGAGTTGGCTATTTGCATAAGGTGGTCAAAGTATTGGAGCATCAGCATCAGTCCTTCCAATGATTCAGTTCAGTTCATTTGCTCAGTTGTGTCTGACACTTTGTGACCTCAAGAACCACAGCACGCCAGGCCTCCCTGTCAAACACCAAATCCCAGGGTCCACCCAAACCCACGTCCATTGAATCGGTGATGCCATCCAACAGTCTCATCCTCTGTCGTCCCCTTCTCCTCCTCCCCTCAATCTTTCCCAGCATCAGGGTCTTTTCAAATGAGTCAGCCCTTTGCATCAGGTGGCCAAAATATTGGAGTGTCAGCTTCAACATCAGTCCTTCCAATGAACACCCAGGATGGAATGGTTGGATTTCCTTGCAGTCCAAGGGACTCTCAAGAGTCTCTTCAACACCACAGTTCAAAAGCATCAATTATTCGGTGCTCAGCCTTCTTTATAGTCCAACTCTCAGATCCATATATGACTACTGGAAAAACCATAGCCTTGATTAGACTGACCTTTGTGGACAAAGTAATGTCTCTGCTTTTTACTATGCTGTCTAGGTTGGTCATAACTTTCCTTCCAAGGAGTAAGCGTCTTTTAATTTCATGGCTGCAATCACCATCTGCAGTGATTTTAGAGCCCATAAAAATAAAGTCAGCCACTCTTTCCACTGTTTCCCCATCTATTTGCCGTAAAGTGATGGGACCAGATGCCATGATCTTAGTTTTCTGAATGTTGACCTTTAAGCCAAAATTTTCACTCTACTCTTTCACTTTCATCAAGAGGCTTTTTAGTTCCTCTTCACTCTCTGCCATAAGGGTGGTGTCATCTGCATATCTGAGGTTATTGATATTTCTCCCAGTTATCTTGATTCCAGCTTGTGCTTCCTCCAGCCCAGCATTTCTCATGATGTACTCTGCATATAAGTTAAATAAGCAGGGTGACAATATACAGCCTTGACATACTCCTTTTCCTATTTGGAACCAGTCTGTTGTTCCATGTCCAGTTCTAACTGTTGCTTCCTGACCTGCATACAGGTTTCTCAAGAGGCAGGTCAGGTGGTCTGGTATTCCCATGTCTTTCAGCATTTTCCACAGGTTATTATGATCCACACAGTCAAAGGCTTTGGTATAGTCAATAAAGCAGAAATCACATTCCAGATGTCTGGCGCTGGGTGAGTGTGAGTGATCACACCATCGTAATTATCTGCGTCATGAAGATTTCTTTTGTACAGTTCTTCTGTGTATTCTTGCCACCTCATCTTAATATCTTCTGTTTCTGTTAGGTCCATCCCATTTCTGCCCTTTATTGAGGCCATGTTTGCATGAAATATTCCCTTGGTATCTCTAATTTTTTTGAAGAGATCTCTAGTCTTTCCCATTCTATTATTTTCCACTATTTCTTTCCATTGATCACTGAGGAAGGCTTTTTTTATCTCTCCTTGCTCTTCTTTATGATTATTCAAGCTTGATTTCCTTTAGAATTGACTTGTTTGATCTCCTCAAGAGACTCCTCAAGTTCCTTCTCCAGCTCCATAGTTTGAAAGCATCAATTCTTTGGTGCTCAGCCTTCTTTATGGCCCAATTCTCACATTTATTCATGACTACTGGAAAAATTGTAGCTTTGACTATATGCACATTTATTGCAAAGTGATGTTTCTATTTTTTAGCATGATGTCTAGGTTTGTCATAGCTTTCTTTCCAAGGAGCAAGCATCTTCTAATTTCATGTCTGCAGTCACCATCCACAGTGATTTTGGAGCCCAGGAAAATAAAATCTGTCATTCCTCACACTTTTTCCCCTTCTATTTGCCATGAAGTAATGGAACCAGATGCCATGATCTTAGTTTTTTCATTTGTTTTTTTCTTTTTAATATGGAGTATCAAGCCAGCTTTTTCACTCTCCTCTTTTACCCTCATCAAGAGGCTCTTTAGTTCCTCTTCACTTTCTGCCATTAGAGTGGCATCATATGCATATCTGGGATTGTTGATATTTCTCCCGGCAATCTTGATTTCAGCTTGTGATTCATCCACCCTGGTATTTTGTATATTTTTCAGAAAGTTAAATAATCCAAGTGACAATATACAGCCTTCACATTCTCCTTTTCCAATTTTGAACCAGTCCATTTTTCTATGTCTGATTCTGTTACTTCTTGACCTGTATGTAGGTTTCTCAGGAGACAGGTAAGATGGTCTTGTATTTCCATCTCTTTAAAAAATTTCCACAATTTGTTGTGATTTTCACAGTCAAAGGCTTTTAGTATAGTCAATGAAGCAGAAGTAGATATTTTTCTGGGATTCTCTTGTTTTCTCTATGATCCAACAGAGGTTGGCAATTTCATCTGTTTCCTCTGCCTTTTCTAAATCCAGCTTGTGCATCTGGAATTTCTGAGTTCACGTACTGCTGAAGTCTCGCTTGGAGGATTTTGAACAGTCTTACTAGTGTGTGAAATGAACACAATTATATGGTAGTTCAAACATTCTTTGACATTATCCTTCCTTTAGGTTGGAATGAAAACTGACATTTTTCCGGGATCAAACTCACAGCTCCTGCTTTGGCAGGCAGATTCTTTACCACTCGGCCACCAGGGAAGCCCATGGCAAGTATGTCCATGCAATATTTGCGGGCATACTTATACTAAAAACAATATTATCTATTTGAAATTTATATGTAACAGAGTGTTCTGTATTTATATTTGGTAAATCTAGCAATATTAACTGAGTATATACTATTCCTAGTTCATCCATCCAACAATAATTTGGTATGTTCTTATTATCTTTATTCAAACCAAGCATTTACTGCTCTGCTGATAGGTTAATTTGCACATGTTTTTATTAAATTTGTCAAATATATTGATGGTATTCAGGTTTTCAAATCTTCACTTCAAAGACATAGGCCAAGTGTATATCTAAACATTAATTGTAAATTTTCATGTGAATCATCTTTATCTAGAAAACTATGTTGCATGTTATGAGACTTAAATGGCATGTAAAATAAATGTAATTCCATTAATCTTCCTAGTTTCTAAGAAAGACATATTTCTGAAATATTATCATTTTAAAAATCTAACATCGCTTTAAATAAATTCTGGAAGTTTTGTATTTCCAACATAATTGGTGGATAGTTTTTAAGAGTAAGAAGAATCCTACATTTGAATATTAGAGAATGCCTGCCATTTGTACAGTGTTATAGCAGACAAAGCCATTCTATAGATACCATGTCTTTGATTCTCACTATTTTTTGTGAAATTTGTTATGATAGAAAATATTATATAAATGTTTACCATAAGGAAAGTGAGGTGGAGAAATCCTAAGAGTTTTGCTTAAGAGCACATTGTAGGAGAACTATTATTAATATATATCTGGTTAAAAAATCATAACATACACTTATCATGAGATTAGTACACCTGCATGCTTACATCACTGATTCCTCTTAGATGCTCTGTGTAAAGAAAGCAGATTATATTTAACTCCCTTTACAAATAAATGAATATAGGCTCAGAAAAATGACTTGCTCGAGATTATAAGATCATAGTATAATAAATGATGAAACAATGACTTAATACAGTGTTTTATCAATCAGGCCATAAGAAGACCCCACCTGAATCACAAATAATAAATTCTTTATTTATCAATTTTTGTAAGTGTAGAACTTGTTTTATTTTTAGAGACTATAAACCAAGATTTTTTAAATGTCTCTCTTTCCCTTTGATGAAACGTTCAAATTCATTCAAAAGTTAGGAAGTAATATAATATAATATAGGGCCTTAGTTGATAATAATTCTCTCTGTGACAGCATTGAATCAGGTGACAAGACTAAAATCACCCTTCAAATAAAGGCCCATAGATGCATAAAATCAGAAGAATTAAAACTGCACCAAAAGTTCATTTACATTCTTGCATCTACTTCAGTTCAGTTCAGTTCAGTTCAGTTGCTCAGTCGTGTCCGACTCCTTGCGACCCCATGAATTGCAGCACGCCAGGCCTCCCTGTCCATCACCAACTCCTGGAGTTTACTCAAACTCACGCCCATCGAGTTGGTGATGCCATCCAGCCATCTCATCTTCTGTCGTCCCCTTCTCCTCCTACCCCAATGCATCTACTTAGCACATAGAAATCTAAAGATAATACTGTTGCTACCTTCACAGTAAGGAAAAAAGGTGAACAATCTATAAAATCATAATTTTTTACGAACTTATCAAAGAGCTAAAGCTGCAGAACAACCAAGTAGCCTGAAATCTAAGAAAAAAACAAACTCCTCCAAGGAGACATGGCATGAAGATTAGCTTACTTGGAGTAGGTAAATAGTGTGGGAAGAAAATAAATTCATTAAATAAGATATTTAAGTTTTCTTAGATGGCTGATACAGGAGAGCTGGCCAACAATACAGGAGTTCTGGCAACAGACCCTTCTCCACTGACCTAACCATTTAATCACAGGAAGGATTGGGGATAGGCGGGGAGCAGAGATGGCTTCCTTAGGTGGTAAAGGCCTTGGACAGGGAAATAGTATCTATGTAGGAAAGACATGAAGCCATGACTGGGTCATTCTGTCATTTTCCGCTTATAGTACAAAAGTTTTACAACACTGGGGGAAGGACAACAAACCCTCTTTGGATCTATATAGGAGTAAAAGCATTGAGACCAGGGGATAGGAAAAGGAAACGACCCTCTACACTGGTGAAAGGGCAGGAAACAGTCCTGAGTTCAGACCATCAAAAATTTCCCCATTAGTGGAAGAGAAGCCATAGAAAACTCTCTTCCCCTAAAGATTTATTGAAGATACAAGGTGAAGTTTGGCTGCCATGGGGAAAAAGAACAGTATCACTGAGAAAGCCTCATTCCGGAGACATGCTTGACTAGGACAGAATCTGAACTGAACAATAGAGAAAATCTCCCTGAAAATCCCCACTAGGCTAGCAAGCATGAAGAAACAAATAAATGTAGCCTTCTACTGCTAGAAGCAATGCAGAATATAGATCTCTCTGAGAGGCACGCTATAAGAGAAAGCCCAGTGTGATCATGGAACACAAACACTGAATAAATGTTTTGGCAATCAATTCAATTATAAGGAACACAAAAAGGATTTGTAACCTGTAGTTTGCCGAAGAGAATCATAAAAACAACAACAAAACCAACAATAAAATCCAGCTCATCTCCTGACTAGACTGATTCAATCTGTCCACTATAAAGTCAAGAAGAAATGCCATTCTACTGGGCACTCTGGTTAATCTGCCTGATAGAAGCTAGGACCAACTCTATTCAACTGTGTCACTGAGCATTAATTAGGTTATTATCTGTAGCACTATGAGCAGCAGCTTGAGGCCAACTAGTGATATTAAACTTCAGTATGATCCCAGGCTCTGGAAACCAACCAGCTGGTCTTAGAAAGCCAGGTGGCTTTATCCACAAGTTTCTGTATTAATTTCCCCAGTTGACCTGAGGCATTAATTCAAGTACAGCAGGGTATATTAATTATTGTACTAACTCCATATTGGTCCATAAGGACAAAATCTAGAGCAATTCTGCATCCAAACAAAACCTGGACAATACACTGAGACTGAACTAAAGGCTTTTCCAGATCAGGGTGATTTTTTAAATTATTTCCTTCAGCTAAAGTCAAGGACAAATTCCTTCATATTTTTTCTAATTGAGGACAACATCATAGAGTTAAATACCTAATGATCATAAATTATGAGTTATACATCCCTCCAGAAAGTTCTCTTAAGTAACAAATTGTAGTCTCATTTTGGAGGGATCTTTGCAGTCAATGGGCTTCCTTGGTGGCTCAGATGGTAATGAATCTGCCCTCAATGTGGGAGACCTAGGTTTGATCCCTGTATCAGGAAGATGATCCCTTAGAGAAGGGAATGACAACCCATGCCAGCATTCCTGCCTGGAGAATCCCACAGACAGAAGAGCCTGGCGGGCTATAGTTCATGAGATCACAAAGAGTCAGACATGACTGAATGATTAACACTCTCACTTTTTTTCAGTTATCTGCTCTGTGTGAAATCTACTTATTTTGTGTCCTTAAATATTTCAAGCTCTCTTTTGACCACCCTTGAATTACAAATCATCATGCTTTTGGAAGGAAAGTAAGTTAATGGCTGGCTTCCATATAAGAAGTAGAGTCCCAAGGCTGAACATGGTGCTGCTATAGTAAAGTGTTATTTAAAATTGTTGGACACTTCAAATGGGACCTTCCTTGGAAGGAAAGCAAAAGTTGACATTGCCTCTAAGTTAGTCTCCTGACTGGATGGTACTCCTTTTGATTCCAAGTTCAACTTAAATTTGAAGCCTGTCTTTATTATATTGGGGACAATCTGAGGGTAATAAGTTCATCCTCTTATGTTTGTCTGTATTACCATCAATTGGCATTTATACACCTTGCAGAATGACTGAGTGATGGCAACAGTAATGAAGGTATGAAATATAGGAGTCTTGATAACTATTTCTTGTTGGAAATGTAAGAACTGGGCCGGCCAACTCCTATAGTTTCCAATACTCAATAAGGAAGGAAGATGAAGGCTACTCAACTTGAAGGAAGATGAAGGTTAAATTGTGTCAGAACCCAATGGCAGGGCTGGTAAACCCAGCAGTCCATTAAAGTTGTCCCTCAGTATCCATGGAGGATTGATTCCAAAACATCCTTCGATACCAAAATCCATGAACTTAAGTCCTTTACAATTGGTCCTCCACAACCAAAGATGTGCAACCCATGGCTTAGAAAGTCTGACTGTACATTTAAACTTCTTGCAACAGCTTGGGATAACCTCATCGGGAAGTTTCCTTCATGAGTTGACCTTCAGGGGTGATTCTGAAAGACAAAAATAATATTGCTCCCTCCCTCATAGCTCCTGGGGTCTGGGGTTTTCTCTCCACAGGTGCCAAAGTTATATTTTTTCTCATCAACTTCAAAGTCAGTGTTTTCTCTTCAAGAAATCATAACTTTTATTTATTTTGTAATCACTTTCTATTTTCACCCAAATTCCCCCCACCCCCCAGAAGGACCGAGTGCAAGCAAGACAGGGTATTTTTATAAAACTGACAAAGATTCATTATATTCTCCACTTTTGGTTTGTGTGGGCTGTTATGTGGGACTTAGAGAGATGTGTCATCAACGATATGCTCATTATTCTCGTGATATAGGGTCACGTCAACCCAACATGAGAATCTAGGTAGCTGAACCCAAATTAAGTCTGAATCACCTATACCATCTTTTGGCCAGGCTGCCACTCAGAAAGTATACAAAGCAGACTGTGGAACACTGTTATCATGGAAAAGAAAGAAGACCAGGAGTGGTCAGGGCAAAATATCAAGTTTTCAAACTAGGTCTATGTAGTTCCCATCTTATTCATCCAGATCGTTACCCAGAAAGTGATCTAGGGGGATTATTCCTTTTAAGAGTCAGCCACATTCAGTGACTAAACCACCTTGATAAGGAAGATGTAAAGAAAGTAGAGTCAAAAATATTTCTAATACTTACCAGATAACAATGGATGATACAGAGAATGCAGGCCCATTGGCTTTGTTGAGTAGATCATCAGACTGTAGCTAATTCAGAAGGTTGCACGGATGACACAGATTAGGATTAAGGATCACAGTAGTGTGATTGATTGAACTTGAAGAGCAACACAGTGGTTTGAAAAAGTGGTGAGAGCAGTGAAGCATCACTGATAGTCCATAAAAGGGGTGAAAGGTCCAACTTAGTCAATTTTCCAGAAATAAGTGGAGTCTATGCCCCTGGTAATGTGGCTTCCCTCACCATGAGAAAACAGGTCAATTTTGTCAGACATCACAATATCTGACATGTACTGGTAACTTCTTAGTAAGAAACATGCAATCTTTTATCTTTTCTCCAGTCTGTAATAATGAATATGTTGCCATGGCTGGTAGAAGGATGGATTCAGACAACAACAGTGGAAATTCAGGGTCTGTAGACTTGAATAGCAATTTGATTCTACTCAGTCTCATCAGAGAATGAGATCTTTCCATGGACATGAGTGACCCAAACAGTTGACATGTAGCTCTGGTTTATTTCTGTTGTTCACAGTTCCAAAAAGGAGTTTACCACTTTCTTGTTTTCTAGATCATTAGCAACAAGTGAGTAAAGTGCATGCAAGGAAATAGTGACCAGAGCTCAGAGAATGGCATTGAAATCTGTCCACTGAGAGGAGTAACCACATCCATAATCAATTCTGCATAGTTGATGCTAAAGTTGAGTGGCGACAGCAGCCCAATGGACAACATCAGGTTTTGGCACAGCCGAACAATCAGTGAACTGTTCCCAGGCTTTTAGGTGCCTCTGTGATTTGAGAGCTCTTTGGAGCCAGTGGTTTTCTTCACATGGTAGAACGGAGAATAAAGTTTCTCACAGAGGAATAGCTGTCACTTTTTCTTCTAACACGAAGATGCCTCTGACACCAACTGTGTTCTTAATATACCATTTACCATGCAAGCCCAGTTGAAGCCTTCTCACCTTGTTAGTTACTGAATCTGAGTTGATATACACTCAAGTGGAAACATCACGCAGAGGTGTCATTGCAGGGCATCCATGCATCAAGAGTTCAGCTTTGATAAAAGCCCAGTAGCCAGCTAACAATTTCTTCTCAAAAAGGGTGGTAGCTGTGTCACAGAGGCAGTAAGTCCAAATCTTAAAAGAGATCCCCTGAGTGGAGGTTGCCTTCCTTTGATGGAGGCTCTAATTGGCAAAGTCATTAGCTACAGAGACTTGCAACTCAAAGTGGCCTTTAGAGGAAAGTGAAAACGTGAAAGTGCTAGTCACTCAGTCATGTCTGACTTTAGCCTGACAGGCTCCTCTGTCCATGGAATTCTCCAGGAAAGAATACTGAAATGGGCTGCCACTTCCTTCTCCAGGGATCTTCCTGACCCAAGGATCAAACCCAGGTCTCCTGCACTGTAGGAGGATCCTTTACCTTCTGAGCCACCAGGGAAGCCCTAAGCCTGCAGCACTCCAGTCATTCCCAAGTGGTCTCCCATCCAAGTACTACCCAGGCCAACCCTGATTAGCTTCTGAAATCAGATGAGATCAGGCATGTTCATGGTGGTATGGTGTTACTTGGCCATTAGAGGAGGGGAGCCCCAAATGTACAGAGAGACCACAGCTTCCTGGACCACTTGCAACTCTGCCTATGGATCAGGACTCTTCTTAAACTAGGCTGATGTGTGGCTTAGCCAACACTAAGGACCAAGTAGAGTACCCAGGGGAGACATATACTGTCTTTAATTCTCAAGGAATTCAATAAGGGGTAGGGCCTCATTTTGGCAGTGGGTGGGTTGAGGTAACAAAAGAATTGACATATGAATCTATCCATATACTGTCAAGAAACTTTACCTGGGATTCATATAATGCCTTCTTCTTACTATTCCACTAGGAAACACTCAGTCTTCCGTGGCTGCTTTCTATACAAACATCCTGAAAAGATAGCCCAGACGAAAGGGCAGACATTCCCTCTGAAGGAAAGGCACAAATGTGACAACCCATGCACTGTCTCTTAATATTCTATACTAAGGGTTTCCCTGGTGGCTCAGATGTTAAAGAATCTGTCTGCAATGTGGGATGCCTGGGTTCGATCCCTGGTTTGGGAAGATCTGCTGGAGGAGGGCATGGCAATCCACTCCAGTATTCTTCCCTGGAGAAACCCATGGACAGAGAAGACTGATGGGCTACAGTCCATGGGGTTGCAAAGAGTCGGATAAGACTGAGCACAGTCTTATTAAGATTATAATTATTAAGATTATAATTAAGCACAGCACATCACAGCACTCTACAATAAAAGGTGTGAATTTTTCTTTATGTAAATCATACATAATTTTTTGGAAAGAATTCAGAAGAATGGGAGAATGAGGTGATCTGAAAATTCTTTCTTCTTTTCTGTCCTCAAAAGACGTATTCCCTGTGTGAGAGGTGTTTTTGTTTTTAATATATAATTGGATTTGTTTTTTTTTTTGTTTGTTTGTTTTTTTTATTATTATTATTTTTTTTTTTCCAGTGGGTTTTGTCATACATTGATATGAATCAGCCATAGAAACAGAACAAATAACAAAACCATGCATGATCTTAAGTGAAAGAACCTAATAGTATACTAAGTACTGGAATGCCCTTATCACTAACTTTATTTAATTGAGCCCAGTCAGCTCTATGTATCTTGAGAAATCCTCTGAGATGAGTGAATACAAATCCCCTGATTATTCTCAGAAAAGATAAAATATATAATAATGTATTTGTTAATAGTTGATGGGGTTTTATATAATGAGGAAAAAAATAACTTTAAGAATGGAAGTTCCTCTTATTACTCTGAAACAATATTTTAGTAATATAAAAATAAGCTATTCTAGATCACTCTATGGACAATGGATTTCTGGGTCTTTGTCCCATATCTATGGTTCTCCACTCTAGCTGCATATGAGAATTACCTGGAGAACTTTACAAATAATGATGCCAGATTTCACACCAACAAATTCTGATTTAATTGGTTTGGGGTAGAGCTCATGCCTAAGTGTCTTTTAAAATTCCCCTGTTATCCCAGGATTATAGACAGAATTGAGAACCACTGGCATATGCAATGGAACATGCTGCTACAAAGTTCTCTTTAGCTGCTTGGTCTGTGAGAAAATTTCTAACACAGACCTGCTAGTGTTATTTAACCGTATGAAAAATAAAAGTACACAGCAATTTAAGAATTTTATGGTTTTGACTTTAACATTGAAAAATGAAAGGTGAAACTCAAAAAATATGTCATTAATTTATTTCAGCATTTCTTAATTTTGGGGTTAGAGGTGGCAAATCAGAACCATCTGGGTTATTTTTTCAAATTAAAATAGCCATGTTCCCACCAGGAGTGTCTAATGTTTAGGAAAGGACAAGAGTAGGAGAAATGTCTAATTTTTAAGTTCTCTGTTTGATTCTGAGCCCCCACTGTAGCCACCACCATTCTATCTTTTGTGAGAAACAAAACTGATTTACTTATTTTGCTTCTGACTTGCCAAATAAATTAGATATTTGTTCCAAGAATCTGTGGTCAGTCCCAATTCTCTACCCTCTTGTAATGTGATCAGATTAACCATTTGGGAAGCCTTAAATACAAATCTGAGAAGAGGAATACTGTTACAAAGACACCACAATGAAAGGAATTTCAGCACAGAAATAGCCAAAAACTTTTCTAATATAAAAAATATAAATTTGTTCTAGGAACAATCACAAATTTGTGCTTATCCTTGGAAATGTAAAATTCATACGATGAAAAGAAATGGTCATTTTAGTAAATTTAAGGTATCATATTCTGGAACCCAACTTTCTCAATAAGGTTTCTAACTAACCCAGATAAAGCCACAAAAATGTTCAATTTCTTTGACAGTTAGAAGGAAAATGAGTTTCAAAACTTCTTCCCATGGATACACTATCTTCACACTTTGCTCCAATAGACAAGCAGAAATTTATCTCTGTAGAGTCTTTTAATCCTTTGCTACTCAAAGTATGGTCCATGGACCAGCAGTATCCTATCATCTTGAAACCTGTTAGAAATGCAGAATCTCAGGCTACACCCCAGGTCACTTGAGTCAGACTCCACACTTTAACAATATTTATCACTGACTCATATGCACAATAAAATTTAAGAAGCACTATTCTAGCCCTTTGTTTCTATGATGGACTTCTAAACTATCCAGAAACATGTAATAATACCTAAAAATGCCTGTGAAACAAATAGCAGAAAATAATCCATTTTAACAGAATTCTTTAAGGAGAGAAAAATAAGAGCTTTAAAAAGCCGTGTCCTTTCTCTAAACCATAAACAAGATTCTTACACTCTAACATGGTGGGAATTTCATCTTTCTGTTTGAATGCCATCAGTGATGACAGAGCTGAAGCAAGCTTGCTGATGGTATTAGTAGTAGTGTTTTGTTGCTATTTTTTTTCTCAGTTTTTCATTTCTATTTCAGAAAGTGAACACAACAGGCTGCAATTTGCTAACAAGCAGAACTGCAAACTCCTCTTGGGGGAAAGAAAAAGAACAAAACATAGCAGATAGCTTCCACCTGTTTTTTTTTTTTTTTTTTCAGATCAACACTAGATAATGCTTTTTGTCCAGGCATTGAACATCAAGGAGAAAGGAGGGGAACAGGGAACAGGCCAAACTTGTGTCACCTTAAGTAAATAAATGACCCTTTATCCTCCAGGATGGTAATTAAATTCAAGCTGATTTCTAAAAGCAACCCTAACTTAAACAATAAAGTAATAATAAAAAAAAAACAAAAGCAACAATGGCAAAAATATTTAAAGTCTTATTCTTTCCTACTAGCACATTTGAACATTCCATCATCTGAGTTTTCCCATTTTTATTAGCATCTTTTGTATCCCCTTCAGTTCTTTCTATTATTTCCAGGTAAGAATGATTTCATATAATTTTTCTCACCAAGTGAAGTGATAAATATCATTGTAAGCATTGTAAGAGTAACATACTAGACTTTGTGTTAAGTTCTCCACAGTAAGTAGTTTGAACTGGAGAGCATTATATCATGCGCATAATATTTTCACAAGCAATCAGCGAGAAGGATTTTTTTTTCATAATGTATAAAACACTGAACTTTAAATTTTCCAATTTTATAATTTGAATCTATTTGGATAATTATGTCACTAATAAACACCATGTCTGAGAGTAACACCTAAAACATGCATTTAGTGAAAACCTTGGAAAACAGTGCCCATATGTGGACTATACACGATGTAAAGGGCCAAGTCCTAATAAAGATCATGCCTTATAAAGAATGCATTGTGGACTGGCTGAGATACATAGAAACAGGTCTGTACTCTCAAAGTAACACCTTGTGCCCAAATTCAAAATATGAGATGTTTGGCTCAGTGCCACTGTAGTAGGTTGTACCTATAGACATTATGTTTCTGTGGTGGTTTTAGGCCAACCTCCTAATCTCCATAAAAAATGATTGACAATTACAAGTGATGAACATAGAAATTAGAAAAACACTTTTAATAAAATTGCTACTTTACTTTCTTTGCTTGTTTTTTCTCATATGATTATCTCTCTCTCTCTCTCTCTTTTTAAATTTCAGAGGAGGTCCTTTGTATTATGTTTAGAAGAAAAAACAGCCTGATTTTCATTAGGCTTTAATTTAATGATTCTATTTTCCCAAGTCTGTTCTAGTCTGATTCTGATTTCATGCCTGTATCAATGTTAGGAGAAATAGGAGTTTACACAGTGCTACTCTCTTGGGAAATGGTAGGGGGCTGGGATGATTGTTATCACTGTGAAAGGAAATTTAAACAGAGTTGGAATCTAGAAAGTTATTGGTCTGAAGTTTATGGTATAATTCAGGATTAGACTATGTAAGAAAAGACTGGTTCAAATTATAAGGTTTAGGCTGCACTTAGAAAAAAAAATTGTTGCTGTTCAGTCACTAAGTCATGTCCGACTCTTTGCAACCTCATGGACTGCAGCAAGCCAGGTGCCTCCATCCTCCACTGTCTACTGGAGTCTGCTCAAATTCATATCCATTGAAATGGTGATGCTCTCTAACCATCTCATCTGCTGCGGTCCCTTTGTCCTTTTCCTTCAGTCTTTCCCAGCATCAGTATCTTCTCCAATGAGTTGACTCTTTACATCAGGTGGCCAAAGTATTAAAAGAGAATAAAAGAAAGTATTTTCAAGAGTGCCTAACATAGCCTGTAACACCTACTATTTTTTTATTGATCAAAAGAATAAATGACTGAAAAAGAGTCATTGAAAAAGACCCTGATGCTGGGAAGATTGAAGGAAAAAGGAGAAGGGGGTGGCAGAGGATGAGATGATCAGGTATCGTCACTGACTCGATGGACATAAATCTGAGAAAATTCTGGGAGATAGTGAAGGACAGGGAAGCCTGACACGATGCAGTCCATGCGGTTGCCAAGAGTTGGACACGACTGAGCGAATGAACAATGATGCTCCGGGCCCCGAATTGCCTCCTTGCCTTCTCTGACCAATCTTTCTATAGCACAACCATGGCTTTTCAATTGTCATGGTTCCTCGGTCACGTTTCCTGCTGATTTTTTCACTATTATAATTCATGGACGTTTCCTCCCTCTCTCCTTTCTCTCTTCCTTCCTTTTTCTTTTCCCCACATAAGGGTAAGCATCACAAGGATAAGAAATCTCTCTATCTTGTTTGCTGTCTTACACTCTGCACAGTATAAATGTTCAGTAAATAGTTATTTTATAAATAAATAAGGCTTTAAAAGTGTGATTATCAGTAGAATTTTATTTAAATTTCAAATCCTGTGACAATAGTTATTTCTCAACATCTCAAAAGGTAGCAGAACTGTCAACTTTCTTCTTACTGCTGTAAAATGTCTAAAATTACATTGTGTAAATTTCTAACAGACTTCTATCATGTAAACTTTTCCTCTTTGGGATAAATGGTTGTGCTGATGGTTAGGAATAATTACTTTTATCATATAATCTATATTATTTAAGTACAGAACTGCTGAAATAAAAATATTTACCACTGATATGCCCCTTAATCTTGGATTCAGCCTGACTATACCTCAAAGACCAATTGTACAATAACAAATTATGGTATTGCCATTATTGTTATTTGTGATTTGTTGAATTCAAGAAGAGAGGTTAACTCTGTAAAAAAAAAAAAAACTATTCAGAAAAACACAGGACTTGCTACAAAAAGCTATAAGTGATTCAGAGCTTTCATTTTTACCCCTCCCATATCTTCATTTTTTCATTTCCTCTCCTTTTCTTCACATCCTTGTGAGAGTATGATATTCTGAGCATCATTCACAGTGCTTTCTTCAGCAGATGTTAGCATGCATATGTTAATTCAACACACTTCCTTCCTACTCATTTCTAAATCCTCAACATCTTCAGTGTTTTCTAAACAAAAACTCAAACTACCCAGATAAAAAATACTGATAGATGTATATGTGTGTGTGTGTGTGTATACATATACACAAACTATACACACACACACACACACACACACACACACACACACACATATATATATATATCTCAAAACTTAGCTACAGAAAACTGTTTTTTCCTTTAAAGTTTTGAATTTCCTCTAAAATTGCTGGAAGTCTGAGCTTCAGTTTTATCAGTGCTTTCATCCTCAGTGTGAGAATCAGAAAAGGAAAGAATTTATATCTGATAAGAAAACAAGACAATATGTGTTTTTACATAATTATTTAAAACTACTTCTTCATGTGGAGAATAGTATAGGTGATAAAGAATACATCCAAACAAATGAATAAAACAGTAGGAAGTTGTGTCCTGAAGAAACAACCTTAAAAGACTTCTCCAAAGTGTTACCTTTTTTTTTTTTTTTCATGAAGCATTATTATCATTTCCTTTTCTGGAACCTGAATTTACATATTTGTTTATTCATTTTTTATTAATTCAACAATAATTGAGTAAAAATTTTATGCAATAAATCATATACTTTGTAAAGCACGAAGAACTAGGCTCTCTCCTCAAGGAATGTATAGTTTAGATGCACAGACCATGCACATACTTGACTAAAATTCAAAGTAAAAACAATAATGACCATTAAAAGATGTAGAAATAAAAAGACTTCAACTGGATCTTAAAGAATTGATAACATCTAATGGGTATTTGCATTAAGACTCAGAAGGAACAGCATGAGTAAGGTCAACAATAAAACAGCAAGAGAAACTTTCTCAGAAATAAATAGAAGTTTGCCTAGATATAAAATACAGAAAAGAAAGTGAAAACAATAAGAGTACAGATATATATTGAGGCCAACTTAAAGAAGACAATGAATGAAAGATAACATGTATACTTTTTTCTATAGGAAATGAAGAACCATTGGTTTCTTAGTGAGAGAAAATGCTTGATTATGTGTTTTTACAGAATTAAAATGGTAGAAAGGAATATAGAGAAGCAATTTAGAAAGAGATAGATCAAATAAGTTACAAAGTATAACAGACAACTCAGATGGTAATTAGGAAGTCAACTGTTAAGTGAATAAAGGAGAATAGATGTGATAAACACTAAGGATAGAAAATGGACTTAGGAATGAATCAGACATGGATGCAAAGGAAATGGAGATTTTGAACTTGGATGCATATGTGATGAGCTCCTATACATGATAGTTGACAAGTGAAAGGAGATACAAGTATGAGGCTAAAGATAGTAAAGTTTTTCAAGGTAAGTTATATATGTAAATACATCCAGTTGACAACTAGTAATGTTGGATTCGAACTGGGATGGTGATTGAAGGCTAGATAAAGTAATCTGTTAGTTCCTCTGAGCTCACTATAGTTTCAGGAAGTGCTTTCTAGTGATTTAACTTCTATGCAGTTTTTCGGTGTTCAAAGAGTTTGTCTCAACTACCCATGTGTACTAATAAAGTGTCACTTCTTTTTCTTTTTGCTCCACCTTAGCCAATAAGAAACACTTTATATATCATAATTATTATAAGAAACTCATGAGGTAAGTATTATCATCACTTTATAATTGAGGAGATCATGTCATAGAATAAGTAACTTAGTCATGTACAGGTGTGAGAGTTGGACCATAAAGAAGGCTGAGCACTAAAGAACAGATGCTTTTGAACTGTGGTGCTGGAGTAGACTTTTGAGAATCCCTTGGACAGCAAGAAAATCAAACCAGTTAGTCCTAATAGAAATCAACCTGAACATTCATTGGAATGATTGATGCTAAAGCTGACGCTCTAATATTTTGGCCACCTTACATGAAGAGCTGACTCACTGAAAAAGACCCTGATGCTGGAAAAGATTGAGGGCTGGAGGAGAAGGAGGCAACAGAGGATGAGATGATTGGATAGTATCATCAACTCAATGGACATGAGTTTGAGCAAAGTCCAGGAGTTAGTGAAGGACAGGGAAGCCTGGCATGCTGGTCCTTCCTACCGGACCCCAATCACTGGGATTGCAAAGAGTCAGACATGAACAAATGAGTGACTGAACAACAACAACAAGATTATACAGCTAGTAAAAGGCAGATCTAAAATTCTAATCAAGGTCTTCAGCTTACCATTATATCTCACCATAAATGCTTCCCCTAACCAAGATTTTCAGGAGTCATTCACAACCTGAAATTAGTCTCATGGCTCTAAACATGTTATTAGGTGCATGAAGTGTGGATCACTTGTTTTCACATGTATACTAAGCTTTAGTTTTCATCATTACCCCTATATGTAGTTTAATGAGTAATGTTCAATTTATCTTTCTGGTTTAGGGGCCCTTCTTCATTCTCTTGCTTGGAATTTCATTTATCCTAGTATACATTTTGCTGGCTTCGTCTATAATAGACTGAATTCCAGACTATATATAATTCCAACCAATAGCATGGATTTCCCTCAACTCAGTTTAGTGATATTAGGAGTATAATTCTATAACTCCTCTCGCTTTGCTTAGAGATTCTATACATCAGTCACCAGAGATAATCCTATTAAAATAGATAATCAACAAAGATCTACTGTATAGCACAGGCAACTCTGCCCAATATCCTGTAATAACCTAAATAGGAAAATATTTGAGAAAGAATAGATTCATGTATGTGTATAACTGAATCACTTTGCTATAATCCTGAAGCTAACACAGCATTGTTAATCAACTATGCTCCAATATAAAATAAAATAAAATAAAATATAAACATCTAACTAAAATAGAACTGTGTTGCCACCTTCCTCCCTGAAGGCCAGATATTAACTATGAGTAGCTTTATTCCTGCTTATTCATCAGTTCTCCAGATCTACTGATGAATACACTTTATCTTATATTATCCTGGGCTTGACATAATAAAGTTGATACAGTCAGGAGGATGTTTAATGGTCTTATCCAAGAAATGCCATGATGGGCATGTTTCTGCCCAATGAGGGTAATATTTTTCAGCTCAGATACCAAATAATAAGTACATTTTTCTCTCAAAGAAGCATTCTTATTAGTCTTCTCATTGCTACAGTGCAGAGCAGAATGCAAAGATAGATGAGTGACAGACCCATGGAATAGTGTAATAAGATAATGTAGCTTAGTAGAAAAGCAATGGACTTTGAAACTTGTTTTATGACCCTATAAAAGTGAATTTTCCTGTCAGTTTACTTAAATGTAAAGTGGAAATAACAACTATTTTGTGTGGTTTTTTTTGAGACTTATATGAGATAATATTTATAAAATACCAAGTATTGTTCCTAGAGCTTTGTGCAGTCTAAATAAATGGCAACTAGTTATCATCATCATCACTTTTATTATTAAGCAGAGGTTCAGCCCATGAAAAGAGGAGTTATTTCTTAGTGATAAGAACTAGCATCTGAAAATTTCAAGACCATTTGGAGAGGAAACAACCTTCAATATGAGATGATAATCATTAAATTTAAAGTTCACTTAAGCAATTCTAAATGGAGAGATGCAGGAAAAAAGTGAAAAAAGAAAAAAGAAAATGACATGCTGGCATAGAAAATATTTTTTCATTATAAAAAATAGCATGTGATCCAGTGAAGAATTCCTGTGAATAGAACCTAAATAATGAAAAGCTGAGAGAAATATAGCCTGTAATAGCAAACACACACATTAAAAAAAAAAAAAAAGACTCACAAGCTATTTAGTTAGGAGACTTGGAACTTAATATCAGAACCTTAGTATACTATATTTTAATTGATATTATTATGCTTTAGATATATTTGTCATTTAGCTATATACACTTTTTATTTTCTAGTGTTGTATTGCTTTATTTATTAATTGCAGTTATTGTCTTCATGAAGTGCATAGTTTGTGGCATACACAGAATGCACTGTATATGCTCATTCTGATCAAGATTTTCATACTCTGACTGAACAATATAGATGGCCATACCCTTGTAGAGTAGGAATGCTATTGGTAATTGTTAATCAGGTGAATCTTTGGTATTCATGATATTGAATCATGATATTCATGGTACTGAGTCACCAGTAGCTACTTTGAAAGCATTATGAGACTTCTTTTGACTTATAAAAGGTATATCAATAAGTATAGGTTAGGTTAGCCTGCAGTAACAAGCAAACCCCAAACTGTATTGGCTTACAACAGCAAAAGTAGGTTCATTTCTTGCCCACATTACATGTTGCTTGAGAAGCAACTATAGTTGACAACCTAAAGTAGCACTATTTTTCACATTAAATGATGTTATTTTTGTCTCTTACACTCACTTTTTAGGAAGACTAGAAACACAGCATTAATTATGCCTAATTAATACTAGGTGTTCTGTGCATCACAAGTCATGTGTAGGCCATTTATAGTCACATTTTTATTATTTAAAAAACTTGATAATTTTACCATATATCTTCCAAAGAGTAACTGTCAAAGCTCAATAGAAGACACTAATAATTTCAAGAAAGTAAAAAAATCAGATGGCATTTCTGAGTCTTACTTTTAATAAAGTCACTAAATAAAAAACACACGTAAGCAATTTAGCAATGAAGTTCAATGTTAAAATTAACTAAAAACATAAAAAGAAAAAAAAAGTAACAAAAGATGCTTACTTTTAAGAACTTAAATATTTTCCTGTATAACCAGACACTTTAAGTCAGGCCTAACTCTCTGACATGTCTCCTGGTACTTACGTGAAAACTTCTTATTTTATGACAGATGTTCCTAGAGGCAATACCAGAAGAGAAAGAGGTAAAATATGGGAAACTATGTTACTAAAGAATGACATTAAAATGTATTTTCCTCTAATACCAGATCTGTAGTCTATTTTGTATTTAGAGTGAGCTATTGGTCGGGGTGTGATTTGTACAGGAAAGGGAAAACTATAAAGAAGTAAGCTGTTTCTGGGACCACATTCCTCCTATTTCCCTACTTATTGGTTCCAAATAACTGAACCTTGCTCATCCATATAAATGAGTCCAAAATCAGTGGAGGTTGATTATAGGACAAATGTGTTACCCAGGACACGTGCACACACACACACACACACACACACACACACAGCTGAGCTCTATAGAAAAAGATATCATATGGGACTTCCTTGGTGACTCAGTGGTAAAGAATCTGCCTGCCAATGCAGTAGACACAGGTTTGATCCCTGATCCAGGAAGATCCCAGTTACCTTGGAGCAACTAGCCCTGTGTGCCGTAACCACTGAGTCTGTGCTCTAGAGCCCAGGAGCTGCAACTACTGGGCCCTCAGGCCACAGCTAGTGAAGCCTGCATGCCCTAGAACCCCCACTCTGCAGCAAGAGAAGGCACCGCAGTGAGAGGCCCAGGCACTGGAGTATAGAGTAGCCTTCACTCTCTGCAAATAGAGAAAGGTCTACACAACAACCAAGATCCAGCACAATCCAATATATATATATGTACATGAAGTGAAGTGAAGTCGCTCAGTCGTGTCCAACTCTTTTGCGACCCCATGGACTGTACCCTACCAGGCTCCTCCCACGGAATTTTCCAGGCAAGAGTACTGGAGTGAGTTGCCATATTTTTTTTTTTTTAAGAAAGTTATCATAGAGCAGTGCTCTTCAAACCATCCCTACAGACCAAATCTGGTCTTATGTCAGTTTTATTTTATTTTATTTTTTAAAATTTTTTTTTTTTATTAGTTGGAGGCTAATTACTTCACAACATTTCAGTGGGTTTTGTCATACATTGATATGAATCAGCCATAGATTTACACGTATTCCCCATCCTGATCCCCCCTCCCACCTCCCTCTCCACCCGATTCCTCTGGGTCTTCCCAGTGCACCAGGCCGGAGCACTTGTCTCATGCATCCCACCTGGGCTGGTGATCTGTTTCACCATAGATAATGTACATGCTGTTCTTTCGAAACATCCCACCCTCACCTTCTCCCACAGAGTTCAAAAGTCTGTTCTGTATTTCTGTGTCTCTTTTTCTGTTTTGCATATAGGGTTATCGTTACCATCTTTCTAAATTCCATATATATGTGTTAGTATGCTGTAATGTTCTTTATCTTTCTGGCTTACTTCACTCTGTATAATGGGCTCCAGCTTCATCCATCTCATTAGGACTGGTTCAAATGAATTCTTTTTAATGGCTGAGTAATATTCCATGGTGTATATATACCACAGCTTCCTTATCCATTCATCTGCTGATGGGCATCTAGGTTGCTTCCATGTCCTGGCTATTATAAACAGTGCTGCGATGAACATTGGGGTGCATGTGTCTCTTTTAGCATAGCTACCAAACTAAGAAATTTTAAAAATATTTTTAATGTTAAACAACTTAAAAAAAGAAAAAAATTTTCATAAAATGTGAAAATTATGTGAAATTCAAAGTTTGGTGTTCAGAAATACAAAGTGTTATTGCCACCAACACATTTCCTTCTTTCTGCAGTGTCTACAACTGCATTGGCAGATACTGTATAGCCCACAAAGCTTAAAATATTTACTTCGTGGCCCTTTACTGAAAAAAGTTGCTGACTTCTGTCTTAGATTATTCTTAAATTAAAATGTCTAAGAAGCATGCTCTGATGATCAAGGTATAAACTCTGTAATATAGAAACCGTTTTGGTAAACTAACATTGCTTTCACAGTGTGTGTGTGCATGGGCATGCATGCATGTGTGAGTGTATGTGTATGCTTGTGTCTGTGTTTTAGACAGTACATATGATGTCTTTTATGTGGTTGACTCCATGATGTAGACCCATTAGCCAGCATAACTTTCTTGTCTTCAGAATCTGAAGACTTTGTTGTTTAATCACTCAGTCTGATCTGACTCTTTGTGACCCCATGGACTGCAGCACATCAGGCTTCCCTATACTTCACTATCTGAAGATGTTGCAGCTTTTCTTTTTCTGCTTGCATTGCTATGACTTTTGGTCTAAAGGTAGTTCCCTGACTGAGGTTGATTGTGAGACCTTAAGTTTATTTCATTATCAGTGTAGTTTCCCAACTTAACTTTTAAGATCTTATTTCACGTATAGAATAAAATGACCTTGCAGTATTTCCCTTTAGTTTCACAAAAGATCTCATGATTTTGATATTCTACAACCCTGATAACTAATCTGGGGAGACATTCCTCATTTTAAGCATTTGGAAGCCAGGTTGTTCTTTAATGAAAGTGAAAGTGAAAATCACTCAGTCTTGTCTGAATTCTTGTGACCCCATGGATTACTGGGGTGGGTAGCTTTTCCCTTCTCCAGGGGACTCTTCCCAACCCAGGGATCAAACACAGGTCCTGCACATTGCAGGCAGATTCTTTACCAGCTGAGCCACAAGGGAAGCCCAAGAATACTGGAGTGGATATCCTATCCTTTCTCCAGCAGATCTTCCTGACCCAGGAATCGAACTGGGATCTCCTGCACTGCAGGCAGATTCTTTACCAACTGAGCAATCAGGGAAGCCCCTGTTCTTTAATGGCTCACTTCAAAAAAATACAATTTATGTAATCATTTGCAGGTAATTTTCTTTCCATTTATATTTGCACAAATTATGAAAACGTGTTAATGGTCTAGTATTTCTATTTTTTTAAAAATCAAGTGATTGACTACTTGTGTCCTCTACCATTAAATGGGAAATGTTATTTAATGTTTAGATTAGCTATTTTGGTACTTGAATAATTTAAATGTTTGTTTTCTAATATTTAAGACAGACTCCTTATACCATTTATTTTGGAAAATTTCCAATTATTTTCTGAAATTCACCAATTTCAGTTATCATTACCTTCATGCTGACAGTTATATGGCATTTTTATTGCACTTTTCCTAATGGTTTTCCTCTTTTTTTTCTCATAGCCTTTTTCTACCATGGATTTTGAAGCATCAGACTTTTGTGAAAAAGTTTCATACTCTCCTTCTCAAATCTGGTATAATAAAATGTCAAGTTCCATGAATCTCAATAAAATTAAAATAGTGTAATAGGGGGAAGATAAAGTAAGTTAATCAGATACATAATAAGTGTTTAGTAATTCTGCCTGCATTCAAATGTGCTTTAAGATTTCAGAGAAGGATTCTATAACAATTATAGACATATATCCTGTGGTGTATATATATTTTGGACATATCTGAAAACTTGTTCGTGATATGTGTGACATAATAAGAAGTATATATTTGGTCTCTGTCTAGTTCTTTACATAGAGCTACTCAATTTCTTGGAATTTGCTGGATAATAGGAGCATCCTTTATCCTAATGAAGCATCTCTTTGTGGGATTCTGGATAACTTCAGGATAAGGGCTGATCGTCAGTGAAGCTAAGACATGATTAGAAACTTGGAACTTTCCACCACATCTCATCTTTCAGAAAATGGAGAAGGGCTAGAGACTGAGTTAATAATCAATCATGCTTATTTCTACTTTGCAATAGAGACACAGATGTATAGAGCAAACGTATGTTACCAAGGGGGAGGAGATGGATTGGGAATTGGATTGATATATATACACCACGGTGTATAAAGTAGATAACTGATGAGAACAGGTTGTATAGCACAGGGAATGCTGCTCAATGCTCTGTGGTGATCATATGGGAAAGAAATCCAAGGAAGAGGGGATATATGTACATATGTGGCTGACTCACTTTGCTGTATAACAGAAACTAACATAGCATTGCCAAGCAACTATACTCCAATAAAAATTAGCTGATATTGCCTATACGATGTTTCCATAAAAATCTGTAAACTATGGGGTTCATAGAATTTCCAGTTTGATGCACACACGAAGGTGGTGAGAGGGTAGTGGTCCTAGAGGGGGCATGGTCACTCTGTGCCCCTTCCCCATACCTAGGTACCTCTTCACCTTACTGTTTATACTTATCCTGTAAAATAATTCTTTGTAATAAACCAGAACATGTAAGTAAATGTTTCCCTGAGTTTTCTGAACTTTTCTAGCAAATTATCAAAGCAGAGGAGGGGGTCATGGGGAAAGTCTGATTTATTGTCATTCAATCAGATACAGACATGACAATCTGAGATTTGTGATCCGTGTCTGACATGAAGGACAATATCGTGAGACTGAACCATTAATTTGTGGTGTTTGCAGTAACTCCAGGGAGAATTGAGTTAAATTGTAGGACACCCTATCATTGTTCACCAAGAATGGAAGAATTATTTGTTGTGGAAAAACCCACACCTATTTTGTCAGAAGTGTTCTGAAAATAAAGGAAATAGGCTACCTTTAGTCATAACAATTATAGAGGTATATCTTTCTTTGGACAATATATACACATATATGTGTATATATTATACACATATGAAATTACATTTATATACCAACACAAAGCTAGGAGCTTCATGTGCATTATCATGTTTCACACCCACAACACACTCTGCATTGTGTATGTCACAGGTAATATTCTCCATAAGGAAATGTTGAGAAAGACTTTGGATGTAAGGTATGTATTCGGAATCAACATAATCCTTGGAATTTGTGAAAGAAAATGGAGAAATGGTCAGAGAAAAAGTCAAATAATGATGCAGACCTGAAAATATCTTAGCCAACCATGCGAGGAGTTTTGGAATGGATATTGACTTTCAACATTATTCTGTATTAAATAGAGTAAGGTCAGGCCTTTGTAATGCCACCTTGCTCAGCCGTGGGCTGCAGCTTCCCGGAGCATGAGAAGAATGGCCTGACATCCACTGATGTAGTTCCTTGTACCTGATGCTGACTCTAATCAAGAGCTGGAGGCTCTCTAGTGACTATGCTTTCTATTTTAGGGGGAACTGGGGATATATCTTCATGTTTTCCACAAAGAACTAATATCACCCTCATTTTATAGCTGCAAGAGAAAAAATTAAGTCTTAGAGGTGATATCTAAAAAATGACAAACATGGAACTCAGATCTAGACATAAGTACAAAATAAGTACTCTTAACCAATTTGGTTTAACAAGTAACAGTGACATGGTGAGTTATTATTCATTCAGCCAGTCAATTATTGCATGTGTCCATCTATATCATAGGTTAAGTATCAGTTTGTAGATACATAAACATGGGAAAACAGTTCTCATGAAGAGATATCTCCCTATGTGGTAAGGGATATCATTCATAATCAAAAACACTTAAAATAATGTCTGAGAGCACCTTTATGACTTATAAGATCTGACCTGCACTCTTCTGCAAACTAATTTTATTCCACTTCACCCCTAACCTTGTCCCTGCCATTCACTATACATTCACTCTACAGTAGCCAGATTATCCTTGCATCTAACCTTTAAACAACTCAAGATACCTCTTCAGGGGTTCTAGAAGTTAGTTCCTCTGCCTGAAATTTCCCCTACCATTAAAAGAAAATTAATTTTAGAATGATTTTAGATTTACAAAAAACTTATAAAGATAGTACAGGTAGTACAGGTAGCCCCCATAACTGGGTACAGATACCCGGTTTCCCCTACTGGTAACATCTTGCATTAGCTAGTATATTTATGATGATTAATGAACCAATATTGATACATTACTATTAAATATTATACATTGTTATTACTATCCATACTTTATTCAAATTTCCTTATTTATTATCTAATGTCCTTTTCCCTCATTACATTTATTAGGCTTCTCTCCTTATAATCTGCTTGGCTTTAATAATTTCTATCACAAACAGACACCTTCTAAGATTACTCTGTAGCATATCATTTTATCTATCAATTAAAAACTTTCAATTTGTAGGTTTAATCTAATTGACAGGAGTAGTCTGATTGCCAAGATGATGCTTGAAATGACAAACACTCAGACAAGCCATTACCTTAATTGGAATTTACATGATTAAGAAACAAACATATATTGTGTAAAGTTACTAAAACATGTTTTTGAAAAGACAGCTTCTGTATACTTAAATGTATATGGTCTATGCTTCTCAGAAACACCAATCAGCTTCTAATTAGTAGAACAGATTGCAATGTGATTCAAATAGATATTTTACAGTATATGTTTTTTACTTAAATAGCTGTCAGTAATATGGTGTGTCAGTCACTCAGTCATATCCAACTCTTTGTGACCCCATGAACTGTAGCCCGTCAGGCTTCTATATCCATGGAATTTTCCAGGCAAGAATACTGGAGCAGGTTGCCATTTCCTTCTTCAAGGGATCTTCCCCACCCAAAGATCTAACCCACATCCGTTGCATCTCCTACATTGGCAGGTAGATTCTTTGCCATTAGCGCCACCTGTCAATAATATAATTAGTTTTTTTTTTAAAACAAAGAGAACCAGATATTTAATGGCTTCTGTTTGAGGAATAATAGGAGAAAAAGAGACTAGACCTTAGCAAAATTTAATCAACCTGGCCTCTACATAAAGGTAGATGTCAGAAGTATAGAAGAGAAAAAGGGAGAAAGGATTGTTTGAATATAGTTGACTATTACCAATCCTATGGAATCCATGTGGATTTGTTCTCTGTAGTCCTATTTGGCACGTGACAAGATTGTTTTAATATATAAACGTGTTTGTAGATAGATTGAAAAATCAAAGATTATCTGTATACCCCAGATAAGGACTCCTAACTCCATAATTATGGAGGTAATTAAAGTTCAATATTTCCTTCATGTAAAACAGAGATGGAAATAACATAGTGTAAATCTTGTGTATAAAGCAACAGAAGTTCAACAGTTTTAAAAAGCAATTTAAAATAAAATATTTCTCAGCTTGATTTACATTATATAAGCAGTGTTGCTATAAAGTTGGCCACTCTCATATTATAAATGTAATTCTACCATGGTTCACTGAAACATTTTCCTACTTCTAAACCTGAACCTCTTCTTAAAAATAAATTAACATTTTGGTTACTTTTGTTTTATTAACAAAATTAACATTCTGGATCTTTTGCTTTAAAAGCACTGTAATATCTTTCATTACTCTTCAAACACTACAGATAACTAAATTTATGTTTATTATATTTCATTTAATCATTAATATAAGCTTCAGAAACCAAGAAACTTAGTTCAGATAATTGGCAATTTACTGAAGCATTGTAGATGGGATAGCAGAAGTAAAACTCTCCTTTGGTCATTCTTTTAAAATCAAAATACCAGTGCTCATAGTCTGAGACTTGCCATTTCAAAGAACATCATAGACAATTAGAGTAAAATTACCCAAGTGCTGTGTTTTCTCACAGTCTTTCTTGGAACAAATTTTGATGACAAATCACAGTGGTTAAGAACATGGATCTCAGGGTCACTTAGAACTGGAGCTAAGTTCCTTATCCTGGTATTTCCTAACTGGCCTTGTGCAAGCCTTATCTTCTTTTACCCTTAGTTTCTTTTTCCCTAATATCGAGATGGTAATAGTACTTACCTTACAGGAATATACTGAAACAGATGATGTTACTGATGTATTAATATTGAGACTAGAACAAAGTAAGCTTTCAAAAATGTTGTATTATTTGATGAATACTCTTTTATTTATTTTTTCATTCTTTTTTTATTAATTTTTATTACTTTAAACTTTTTATTTTGTATTGGAGTATAACCAATTAACAATGTCATGATAGTTTGAAGTGAACAGCAAAGGGACTCAGTCATGCATATACACATATCCATTCTCCCTCAAGCTTCCCTCCCATCCTGGCTGCCACATAACGTTGAGCAGAGTTCCATGTGCTATACAGAAGGCCCTTGTTGGTTATGTTTTACACATAGCAGTGTGTACAGGCAACCATAAGTTTATTCTCTAAGTCTGTGAATGTTTCTGTTTTGTAAGTTCATTTGTATCATTTCTTTTTAGATTCCACATGTAAGAGATGTCATACAATGACAAATATTCTTTTAGTCAGGAGCTTTAAATTGTATAATTTTCTTGTACTCTGGGGTCATAGAAAAACAAAACTAGATTAATTAAATTATTCAGGAAAATGTTACCTAGTAAGCCATGAAATTAAAAGACGCTTACTCCTTGGGAGGAAAGTTATGACCAACCTAGACAGTATATTAAAAAGCAGAGACATTACTTTGCCAACAAAGGTCCGTCTAGTCAAGGCTATGGTTTTTCCAGTAGTCATGTATGGATGTGAGAGTTGGACTATAAAGAATGCTGAGTGCTGAAGAATTGATGCTTTTGAACTGTGGTGTTGGAGAAGACTCTTGAGAGTCCCTTGGACTGCAAGGAGATCCAACCAGTCCATCCTAAAGGAGATCAGCCCTGGGCGTTCATTGGAAGGACTGATGCTGAAGCTGAAACTCCAACACTTTTGCCACCTCATGCGAAGAGCTGACTCATTGGAAAAGACCCTGATGCTGGGAAAGATTGAGGGCAGAAGAAGAAGGGGACAACGGAGGATGGGATGGTTGGATGGCATCACCGACTCGATGAACATGGGTTTAGGTAAACTCCAGGAGTTGGTGATGGACAGGGAGGCCTGGCATGCTGTGGTTCATGGGGTCGCAAAGAGTCGGACACAGCTAAGTGACTGAACTGAACTGAAGTTGATTATTTACATTTTATTCTCTGACTTTTATCACTCTACTGATGTGTGTATATGTATACGTGTGGAGGAGGGTACTTTTCTGGGAGGGAGTAAAGTCTTTCCTGGTGGCTCCTGCCAAAGCAGGAGACATGGGTTCAATTCTTGGGTCAGGAAGATCCACTGGAGAAGGAAATGACAGCCCACTCCAGTTTTCCTGCCTGGGAAAGTCCATGGAAAGAAGAGTCTGGCAGGGTACAGTTCATGGGGTAGCAAAGAGTCACACATGACTTAGTGACTAGACAACAAACAAAGGCTGTTGACTGTATTATCTTAACGACTAGTGAGGTTTTTTATTCCTCAAGGGAAAAAGAAAATACAACTTCCTTAATTTGGCATTCAAGAGCCTATATTCTGAGCTTCATTTTACCCACAGTAGGAGGATTAGTTGGAAGTTTTTACAGCCTTCATTGCTGCAGTCAGTCCCAAGGCAATAATAGATATTCATCAACTCTTTACTGAACATTCTGGATCCAGCCTCACCCCTGATCTATAATTTTACTGATCTAGTTTTCCCATAAAACATTTTCCCCTAGGTTCTGAAGTAATTAACTTGCTACCAAGTGACTGGTTGGTCTCATTAAGAGATAGCACCCTAATCAGTACTCAGTGTTGGTCTCTACTACTCACTTGGTTTAGGGGAAAGAAATGCAAGCCATTGACTTCATGCATAACCTCATTTTTGTCACTGTGAATACTCTGTTCATGGGCCTCTTGAGCAAGTACCACCATGGTTAGGGACATAAGCTGGCTGACATATACAGGTTGAATCATTTTGTTCAGTGGTTGTCCAACATCTCTTTGGCAGTGGGCACTTTCTAGTGGGCATTGATATAAGATATAAAGATCTATATACTTAGTGCTCTCTTCTGTAGGTCCCCATCTTTAAATCTTTTATCTCCTTCCTCTGCACTCTGCCAATGTGATTTTGGCATGTTGAACTTGTCGGCCATCTTTGTCTCTAAGCTTCAAGGAGACATTACACATCCTTGTGAAAATACCGAATTCTGAATCACAGGAGACTGTCCTGGTTTTAGTAAGTCTCTGTTGTCCTGTCTTATATTCTGCCTGCACTCAGTGTATCATTTTAGGAATATTCTCATAAATACCCTGCCATTACATAGTATAAGGGTTCTTCAGATTTTTCATGAATAATCCATACCAGGGGCAAGCTTTCCCTGTTAATGCCAGGACAAGATTTGATCTCAGTTATTGAACATAGAATTGCTGATGCAGGGGAGTGCAGCAAGTACAGAACTTGAGGGGGACAAATATCCTCCCAGCATGGACCTCATATGACACCTTTGTATTTGTCCAGGCAAGGGGAGCAATGTTTTCCTCTGCCAATGATGAGGGGGCTTTAGAGGTTGAAAGTTCTCAAGCACACTTACCTATTAAATGGCTCATCTGAGTCCTTGATGTCTCATTCTTCCCTATCATAGCCCTGAATTTGGCATATAAGATTTTTGAGGGCTGTGAACTGATATTTGTTTGTAGTTACACCTCTCATGATCAAATGGTGGGCCTAACAGTTAGCACATCTTGCACTTCAGCTGCAGAAGAGGATCTCAAACACTGCTTTGAAGGCTTTCTGCTCTCGCAGATCCGAGTTGATAGTTGGTTGGCTTAAGGCTGTCATTCTTTCTTCATGGCTTTTACTTCAGTTATAAAAAGTCAATCTGCTCCACAATTCTTATATTTATCCACATATATTTAAAGTTTTAAAGCATTGGCTCTTAAACTTTACACCATGTTAAAATCACTTGTAGAGCTTTTTACAACACAGGGTTTGAAACCCCCAAACCCCGAGTTTCTGATGCAGTAAGTCTGGGAAATGACATAAAAACAGTCATTTTTACCATTTTTCTGGGGGCTTCCGAGGTGGCGCTCATAGTAAAGAATTCACCTGCCAATGCAGGAAACATAGAGATGGAGGTTTGAACCCCAGTTTGGGAAGATCCCCTGGAGGAGAAAATGGCAACCCACTCCAGCACTCTTGCCTGGAGAATCCCAGGACAGAGGAGCCTGGCAGGTTGCAGTCCAAAGGGTTGCACAAAGTTAGACACAATTAAAGCGACTTAGCATGCATGCACACACCAATTTTCCACATGATGTTAATGCTGACGGTCCAGAGACCACATTTTGGGAATCAGTGTGCTAAAGCTCTTGAAAGCCAGCACTTTCTCTTCCATTTCACATCTCAGTCTGTCATTGATGCGAATCTGTGCAATTAGATGCTACATCATGCCTCAATTAAGACATACCAGTTTTAGTTTGTATTCACCCAAATGCAGACTCTGCACAATGCTTCGGGTGCAATAGTTTGTTTGGGAGATATGTAGGTCTGGGTACATTTAGGAGATAGGACTCAAACAGAAATTTAAGCATGGAAAGCTTCATATAAAGAAGATAAACTGTAAAATGAGATTGGTGTAACAGAGATTAGCTAAAACTAAGGAGTACAGAGAAGGCTACAGAGTGTGGAAAAGGTAGATATGAGGAGCAGACGGTAACTATCCCCATGCTTAGATGGAGCAACAAAGGAAGGTCTTCTAGTAGAGAGGCTCCACTTCTCCACCACACACACACATGAACACAGACACATCCTCAGGGCTAAGATCCAGACCTTGTGGCCAAGGTGCACCCCTGGCTCAGTGAGTTTAACAGAGGCAGTGAAGATGCCCAAGGGGTTCTGAGAGGAGCCGCCTACAGGGAGATACTGTGCCAATGCCATTTCACTTCAAAACTGCTCTAGGTACTGCCATGAAAAATCTTTCGTGGGAGGCACTGTGCTGGAGGGACTCTGCTGCCAACCACCTGAGGGGTATGCCAGGAGAAGCTGTTCACAGAATGCTGACTGCCAGGGGCCAGGGAAGCATCATATTTTGTCATATGTAGCTTACCTAATGGAGAAGGCAATGGCACCCCACTCCAGTACTCTTGCCTGGAGAATCCCATGGACGGTGGAGCCTGGTAGGCTGCAGTCCCTGGGGTCGTTAACAGTCGGACACGACTGAGTGACCTCACTTTCACTTTTCACTTTCATGCTTTGGAGAAGGAAATGGCAACCCACTCCAGTATTCTTGCCTGGAGAATCCCAGGGACAGGGGAGCCTGGTGGGCTGCCATCTATGGGGTCGCACAGAGTCGGACACAACTAAAGTGACTTAGCAGTAGCAGCAGCTTACCTAAGGAAGCACGCTGAAACCAGGAGACACCCCCTTCCTCTCCAGGGTGTTTCTCCAGCACCCTCTACTGAAACAGCTTAACACTGGGTCAATTGGCAGAAGAGACATTCTATAGAGGGCTCAGCTCCATCATCCAAATCCGGAAATAAAGCATAGATTTGGAGCAAATAACTTGATAACTGTCATAGAAAGCAAAATGTGAGAGTGATGAAGTTAGACAGCAAAAGGAGAGGAGTCATAAAACTTGTTTATTCATGAGAAGGGTACTCTTCTAGGAAGCTGGAGACTCTGTCCACTGAAGATCATTTGATAGAATTTCTGGAAGAGAATTCAAAGCTACTCCATAAAAGGAGAAGAAGCCTAGGTTCTCACTCATAAATTCCCTTCTTCATTAGTTGGGGTCACTCCTACGATTGTTCCCTGGCTTGTACTTCTGGTCTACCTATGTGAACCAAGGTTAGACCTCACTTTAAGTCCGGAGAGAATCAGGAAGTGGTAGGTTTACATGGAAACTTTGTGATATCACTCCTTGACTAGGCTATTGAATGTAGATGGCATGAACAACATAGATTGTGCTGTCTTGAAATCCTAAAATACTAGGATTTAATTCACACAAAACTAAAATAAAGTGGAAAATAAAAGAAGTGTACACCCACAATTCATGGTAAATAAAATTGTCTGGGTGTTTTAAATGGTTTGTATAAATTCTACTACTTTTGTCCAAGTTCTGAGATTTTCTAATACTGATAATGGTTGTTAATAGTTACTGAATACTTACCATGTTCTGGGCCCTGTTCCAGCTGATTTGGTTACTTTATCTCTTGTTTATGGTAAAAAGAAAAAGTTAGATACTATTATTATTACTGTCACCGCTAAGGAAATCTCGGTTTAGAATGTTTAAGATTTAGAAATTGCTTAAGTCTCCAAATACATCCAAATACAGAAATTGCTGAAGCTTTCTTTCCTCTGGCCCTTAGATTCCTAATCCCACATTCCTAACCCCTGGGCGATGAGGCATTTGTGTTTGCTTTGTACAGAGTACTTGCTCAGATAATGTTAACCAATAATGATGGCCTTCAAAGCGAGAACTCTAGGGCCTCTCTGATGGCTCACTGTAAAGAATCTACCTGCCATTGCAGGAGACCTGGGCTTGATCCCTGATCCAGGAATATCCCACTTTGCAGCAGAGTACTAAGCCTGTGAGACACAACTATTGAGCCTATGCTCTAGAGTCTGGGAGCCACGACTACTGAGTCCACGTGCTGCAACTGATGAATTCCAAGCACCCTAGAGCCCGTGCCCTGCAACAAGAGAAGCCGTTGCAATGAGAAGCCTATGTACTGTCACTAGAGAGTAGCCCCTGCTTGCCACAGCTAGAGAAAATCCTGCACAGCAACAAAACACAGCACAGCCAAAAATAAATAATTTTTTTTATTAAAAAAATAGAAATCTGGAATTCAATTGTCTAAGACATATTAAGCAACATTTTCAGGTACAATTAATATTAAAAGTTGCCAGATTTGTCTCCTTGCTTCTATATCTTCAGATTCAAACCATTCTGCACACTGTCTACTTCTCAATATTTCTGATTTTTTTTATATTATTTCTCTGACACAAATCAATATATTCTGACTAAATCTTGTTAATCTATTCTAGTTCAAAATATTTTTTTCATCACCTAATCCCTCTAACACTCTTATTTCTAGCTAGTTACATACTTCTTTATATTACTGTTATTTCTGTCAATATATCAGTGTTAATGTTATATTTCATGTTATGTCTCTTTTCATAAACTCAGTGAAGTCAGGGATTATATATTATGAATCACTCATATTTGCTCCTATGCCTACTGTTGAGTCCATATTAATTCAGTGAGAACTGCTTGGATAGACATTGTTAAAAGTAGGAATAGCAGCAACAAGGCACTAGTTTTTTTTTTTTCCTTTTCTTTTTTTGTCTTAAAGAGAATTAATGAGAAAATTCCATTATCCAAATTCAGAGTATACCATTTAATCAAGGTTCTACTATACTATCCTCTTTCTCTTTTCTGAGTAATTAAAGCCCTCCCAAGCAGATTAAATATGCAGAGATAGAGCTTTCCTTAATTTTATTTTCCATGTTAAATTCAACCAGTATTAAGAAGAGATGCTCTGAGCCCCCAGTTAGAATTAATTTCTTCCACCTCCAAACAGCTTTTGTAGCCTTTAGTTTATACTAGCTCAGTGAACACTACAGAACATACATTACCTTTCATTAGTCATGCATGCACTTACTCATGTTTCTCACTAGGCTATGAGATTCTGGAGTTCAGGAACCCTGTGATTTTAATTTTGAATCTACAAGCATACCTAGCAGAAGGACTTGTACATAGAGACACTCAACTGTAGAATGGGTCCAGTTTTAATTTATTGCTATCTGGAAGTATATCAAATACTCACATAAGAGTATCTGACACATTGATCATCAACACTTTGAACGCACTTGCAGCCCCAGGTTCCTCCTGGGGCTGCGCCTGTCTGAGGGTCGCCTCATTCAACTCTTAGTGGTGGATCACTTGGCTTGTGCGTCAATGAAGAATACAGGTAGCTGTGAGAATTGATGTGAATTGCTCGAGTATCTGTATATGGCAAGCAAAACTTGATATTTTCACATACTCTCCTATTCTTAACTTCTCAACAATATAAAATGTAGGTGTAAATAGGGAAACTCTTTCAGAAGGTGAAGGTGGGAATAACATTTTTAAATATCCAACTACATATTGTATCTTCCGTCATACGTTTTATACAATCATTCTATTTTTTACTAATAGTCCAGGACATCAAATGTACATAACCATCCTGTAATTGAGTGTTATATTCCTATGAGTAAAATGAGGCTCAAGGAGGTTAAGAGGAATTGATTTATTTATTTAGGCAGTGCAGCCAGAGCTGAAACTCAAGTGTTTTTGTTTTTGTTTTCCAGGACCACCCTCATCCTATGGTTACACACTGCTGTGTCTAAAACACAAAGAAATAAAAGGCAAGATTCTTGACCTCAGAAAGTTTACAAAAATATTTATGAACTGATTCTGAAGGCCGGTAAAGTTGGGAAGAAGCAGCTTAGATGATTTTTTGCAGGTTGCCATCAGAATCCTGTAGAAAGGCTCTTTGGAAGAGACTTGAAGTGACCAGCATTGAGCTCTGGACCAAATGCACAGTTAGAAAAAATGAATGGATAGATTGCCTCCCAACTCTCCAGACTCAAATAAGAAGCCAAAGGAATAAGGCTCACAGGAAAAACAACAACAACAACAACAACAACAACAAAAACAATAAACAAACCAAAATAACAAAGACTGAAAATGTACTTATTTCCTTTGTATGAAGTCAGGCTCTTCTCTACCAAGTCAACAGAGGTTTGACTTTGAAGCTCTTAGCGGGAAAATAAGCACTGTAGGGGCTTCAGAGAGCACTGAGCTGTCGAAGAACTTGTAAGCGCACAGAAAACAGCCTTAATCAAAGAAAAACAAGAAGAAAAGCAGGGAGGGAAGCAGAGAGGCAGAAAAGGAGGGATACAGGCAGGCCTGAAGGAAGGAGAAGGAAAGAAGAAAGAGCAAAGAAGAAAATGAGAGTTAAGAGTGTAAGAAATTTCAGTAACAAAAAGACAAGAATAGTTTTGGAGAAAAGGGGAACAATGCCATGCACCACAGTTACAATCCGGAGAGGCAGAGAGGGCAATTCTACTGCATGCTTTATTAAACTGTCTTCTCCATTTCTCCCCAGGCTGGACTGCACAGAGGAAATTCATTAGCTCCATTTAAATGCACACCCCAGAGCCTACCTTCAGCTTCCAGCAGAGCACAACACATTTCACATTGGATAAACCACTATGACTCTAGAGAATGAATTTTTTTTTAACTTAAATCAACCTTCATGGAATACTTTTTATTCTTATGTTTTGTTTTTTATTTTTTTCCTTATAAGAGAAAAACTACTCTATAGACAAAGACTGGGAAAAGTCATTACACTAAATAATTCATAGTGTGAATTTTGTTGTAATGAGTTCAGTAAGACACTAATGCTCTAGGTCATTGGCCTGGGCTTAGAAATAATTTTATTATTGCAAACATTTTTTCAATATTGTTTCTTGTTAAAATAGAATTTAACTCTGCAAATAAACTTTCATCCATTTACAACTCACAAGTGAAGACTAGTAACCCATGCTTGAAACTTTAGAATCATTTTGAACTGCTCATGTGTAACCCGGGCTGCTGCTGCTGCTGCTAAGTCACGTCAGTCGTGTCCAATTCTGTGTGACCCCATAGGCGGCAGCCCACCAGGCTCCCCGTTCCTGGGATCTCCAGGCAAGAACACTGGAGTGGGTTGCCATTTCCTTCTCCAGTGCATGAAAGTGAAAAGTGAAAGTGAAGTCTCTCAGTCGTATCCAACTCTTTGCGACCCCATGTAGCCTACCAGGCTCCTCCGTCCACGGGATTTTACAAGCAAGAGTACTGGAGTGGGGTGCCATTGCCTTCTCCGGTGTGACCCCTACCACATCCAATAAATGTCCAGGTCTTTTCTCTACTGTTTTTTCTGTTGTACCTCTTGGACTTTCCAACATATCCTTTCAGAGTATTGTACCTGAGCTGTCTCTAAAATGTCGACAATCCTTTGCCTCAGATCTTCTCTTCCGTAAGCTTCAGAGGTTAAAGTCTCCTATCTCGTGACTTTAATTACCATCTGTACTATCCACTCAGAGTATCAGTTCCTGACTATCTCTTAAATTTTGATAGTCCTTTGCCTTAGCTCTTTTCTTATTGCAAAATTCAGAGGATTAAATTCTCCATTCTGATGACTTTAATTACCATTTATACCTTAGTAACTTCTACAATTATATTCTACATTATATTATAATATATTAATATATTAATTATATATTATTAATTAATAATATCTACAATGTATTCTATATTATATTAAATTCTAGTCCACACCACTCTCATTAGATTTATTTGCATATTATCAATTATCCTCTAGTTATTGTATACGGATGTAACACAAAATAAAGCCCAAAGCTGAACTTTTCATACAAACCCCATGGCACACTTTCATCTCCTATAATCCTTGACTCAGAGAATATGGCCTCACATTCATTTAATGGGCCAGAGCAGATGCTCTTTCCTCCATCATCCCTCATTCAAATTACCACCATCAGAGATACTTTGTTAAAACGGGAAAGTGATGCTTCCCCAACCCTGGGACCCAAACACCACCAGATAGCAACAGTAATCACTGACTTGATAAAGTGACCTCCTTCTAATCTCAGCCTCAATGATGGAAGGGTATAGATTAGGGAGGGATACTTGTATGGAAAACAGGAAGGATTGATTCCTAGGATTTTGTGAGAAAGCTGGAGAATTTTCAGAAAAGTCTATAGAAATACTTTGAGAAAAGCAATATCTAGCAAGTAAATCTGTAGGGACTCACACTATCCTAAGTTCTTTCAATGAAATGGGACACCATTCTGGAGTCAAAAACTGGACAAAATGATGATGTTATTACAATTAATGGGCTTCCCTAATGGCCAAGTGGTAAAGAATCCACCTGGAATGCAGAAGTTGTTGGTTCAATACCTAGGTTGAGAAGATCCCCTGAAGAAGGAAATGGCAACCCACTCCAATATTCTTGCCTGGGAAATCCCATGGACAGAGGAGCCTGGCAGGTTATAGTCCATGGGGTTGCAAAGAATAGGACACGACTAAGTGAATAATTAACACATGCATTTTATTCTATTGTGTTGGCCAAAAAGTTCATTCATACTTTTCTATAAGATATTATGGAAAATCTGGATGAAGTTTTTGACCAACCCTATAGAAACAAAGAAATGTAAGCTGAAGAAATGGAAAAAATGCTATAAATGAACATATATATGGCTTATATGCCTTTTCACATTGTAGTTAATTTGATTTTAAGGAAAGTTATATTATTTTCAGTTCAGTTCAGTTGCTCATTGTGTCCAACTCTTTAGGACCCCATGAGCTGTAGCATGCCAGGTCTCCCTGTCTATCATCAACTCCTGGAGCCTACCCAAACTCATGTCCACTGAGTTAGTGATGCCATCCAACCATGTCATCCTCTGTCGTCCCCTTCTCCTCCTGACCTCAGTCTTTCCCAGCATCAAGGTCTTTTCCAATGAGTCAGCTCTTTGCATCAGATGGCCAAAGTATTGGAGTTTCATCTTCAGCATCAGTCCTTCAGCATCAGAACACCCAGGACTGATCTCCTTTAGGATGGACTGGTCGGATCTCCTTGCAGTCCAAGGGACTTTCAAGAGTCTTCTCCAACACCACAGCTCAAAAGCATCAATTCTTCGGCACTCAGCTTTCTTTATGGTCCAACTCTCACATTCATACATGGCTACTGGAAAAACCATAGCCTTGACTAGATGGACCTTTGTTGGCAAAGTAATGTCTCTGCTTTTTTATATGCTATCTAGGTTGGTCATAACTTTCCTTCCAAGGAGTAAGCATCTTTTAATTTCATGGCTAAAATCACCATCAGCAGTGATTTTGGAACCCAAAAAATAAAGTCTCTCACTGTTTCCATTGTTTCCCCATCTATTTGCCAAAAAGTGATGGGACCAGATGCCATGATCTTAGTTTTCTGAATGTTGGGCTTTAAGCCAACTTTTTCACTCTCCACTTTCACTTTCATCAACAGACTGTTTAGTTCTTCACTTTTTGCCATAAGGACGATGTCATCTGCATATCTGAGGTTATTGATACTCTCCAGGCATTCTTGATTCCAACTTGTGCTTCCTCCAGCCCAGCATTTCTCATGATGTACTCTGCATATAAGTTAAATAAGCAAGGTGACAATATACAGCCTTGACGTACTCCTTTTCCTATTTGGAACCAATCTATTGTTCCATGTCCAGTTCTAACTGTTGCTTCCTGACCTGCATACAGGTTTCTCAATAGGCAGGTCAAGTGGTCTAGTATTCCTGTCTCATTCAGAGTTTTCCACAGTCAAAGGCTGTGTGGCATAGGCAATAAAGCAGAAATAGACGTTTTCCTGAAACTCTCTTGCTTTTTCAATGATCCAGCAGATGTTGGCAATTTGATCTCTGGTTCCTCTGCCTTTTCTAAAACCAGCTTGAACATCTGGAGGTTCATGGTTCACATATTGCTGGAGCCTGGCTTGGAGAATTTTGAGCATTACTTGACTAGCTTGTGACATGAGTGCAATTGTGTGGTAGTTTGAACATTCTTTGGGATTGCCCTTCTTAGAGATTGGAATGAAAACTGATGTTTTCCAGTCCTGTGCCCACTGCTGAGTTTTCCAAATTTGCTGACTTATTGAGTGCAGCACTTTCACAGCATCATCTTTCAGGATTTGAAATAGCTCAACTGGAATTCCATCACCTCTACTAGCTTTGTTTGTAGTGATGCTTCCTAAGGCCCACTTGACTTCACATTCAGGGTGTCTGGCTCTAGGTGAGTGATCACACCATTGTGATTAACTGGGTCATGAAGATTTTTTTTGTACAGTTCTTCTGTGTATTCTTGCCACCTCTTCTTAATATCTTCTGCCTCCTGTTAGGTCCATACCATTTCAGTCCTTTATTGAGCCCATCTTTGCATGAAATGTTCCCTTGGTATCTCTAATTTTCTTGAAGAGATCTCTAATCTTTTCCATTCTATTATTTTCTTCTTTCTTTGCATTGATTGCTGAGGAAGGCTTTCTTATCTCTCCTTGCTATTCTTTGGAACTCTGCATTCAAAGGGGTATGTCTTTCCTTTTCTCCTTTGCTTTTCGCTTCTCTTCTTTTCACAGCTGTTTGTAAGGCCTCCTCAGACTGCCGGCTTGCCTTTTTGCATTCCTTCCTTTTTCCTGGGATGGTCTTGCTCCCTGTGTCTTGTACAGTGTCATGGACCTCCGTCCATCGTTCCTCAGGCTCTCTGTTGATCAGATCTAGTCCCTTAAATCTGTTTGTCACTTCCACTGTATAATCATAAGGGATTTGATTTGGGTCATACCTGAATGGTCTAATGGTTTTCCCCACTTTCTTCAATTAAAGTCTGAATTTGGCAATAAGGAGCTCATGTTCTGAGCCACAGTAGGCTCCTGGTCTTGCTTTTCCTGACTGTATAGAATTTCTCCATCTTTGGCTGCAAAGAATACAATCAATCTGATTTTGGTGATGTCCATGTGTAGAGTCTTCTCTTGTGTTGTTGGAAGAGGGTGTTTGCAATGACCAGTGCATTCTCTTGGCAAAACGCTATTAGCCTTTGCCCTGCATCATTCTGTACTCCAAGGCCAAATTTTCCTGTTACTCCAGGTGTTTCCTGACTTCCTACTTTTGTATTCCAGTCCCCTGTAATGACAAGGACATCTTTTTTGGGTGTTAGTTCTAGAAGGTCTTGTAGGTCTTCATAGAACCGTTCAACTTCAGTTTCTTCAGCGTTACTGGTCAGGGCATAGACTTGGATTACCGTGATATTGAATGGTTTGCCTTGGAAACGAACAGAGATCATTCTGTTTTTGAGATTGCATCCAAGTACTGCATTTTGGACTATATTATTTTAGAGGAGTCTAAATATAAACTAAGTAATTGCAATTGTTGAATTTTTGTCACAGTGGTATTTGGGTGATAGGTAAAAAAGAAGCAAATTTGATAAATTAGGATGTTTGTCAATGTAGATTTGCTTTCGTAAATGGGCAAAGGCACTGCCCAGAGAGGTGCCCAGTGACATTTTGAGAGTAAAGAAGGACTGATTCTATGCAATGCAGAGCTCCTGGGAAGGCAATAGGAAGAGGAGAACCTTTGGCATGCACTTAGCTTTAATGAACAAGTCAAATATTTAGAAATCACATACAGCCCTGGGAAATGGGGCACTCAGGATCCAGTCAGTAAGGTGGCTTCCTAATTAGCTGACTGACATATAGAACATTCTTCACTATCAAATATATTCCTAATATCACCAGAATCTTAGATAGCAGCCCAAAGTAACCAGATACATTGAAGGGCACTTGAGAAGAGAATAAAGCTGCTTGCACCAGGTATTCAGAGGCGATGCTACCCATTATTGCCCCTACATCAAGAAAGATCATAACACTTAAAAAAAAAAAAAAAAAAGAATCAACTTTTTTTTTTGGCACTGTACACCCTACTAGGTTGAAAAATCTTTAAGATCAAGCTCCACTGGCTCTACCTGAGAGTAGGCAGCTTGTACAGGGTGAGCCACAAGAATACCATAAAGACCAGCATATCCTATTTCAGTAAACGTGGTTCAAATGGAATAGAATTTCTTTAAAGCAGACAGAATTTGCAAGCTATGTGAACTTTTATGTTAGTGGCCCTGTATGTGTGTTTCTTTTCTTCTAATAAAGTAAATGAGTCATTTGCCTGAATCCAATCCAACCAGTCCAAATCACTGCTGATGTTAGAGTTACAGGCCTCTAGTATGAATGACTTATTTGCAGCCTGTTACCTGTCAGAAAGGGAATTTTCCTTGGTTCTCCACAAGGGACTGTAGGAATTCAATCTCCCTGATAGTTTTTGAAACAAGAATTCTCCTTACAGTCAAAATTTATAAAATAACGAAGACATTTTATTACCTATGTACTTTCTTTTTCTGTTGTTGCTATAATTTCTGGCTCCATAAAGGTTTTCCAGTCATCACTTTCAGGTCTTTGCCACCTTCTTTATTTTAAAGACTTCTCTCTAACAAACTTACAAAGTCTAATAGATACAGGAAAGTATTCTGTCTAAAGGTTGGTTTTTTTTTTTTTTTTCTTTTTCCATTACACAATCGTCAATTATCAAACATTGTGAAATACCCAATATGCTTTTTACCTTTACATCTTTAGACTTTTCAGGCTAGAAAATCATTTCTACAATTTTGGCCCTGGAGACCCAGAGAGCTGGCAGTGTTGCAGATGACAGCATTTCTTGGCTGTGACATCCACCCCTGACTGCCTGTATTTCTCCTCCCTGAGCTTAATGGGAACCTTGAAGCCATAGTCAAAACACAATAAATGCTGGTCTTAGCCCTCCCTCCTGCTCCTTTGATACTTTCCTGAATATAATATGTTTGTTTCTATTTCTTCCTTTATCCCTTTTCCTTTTTTCTTTTGTGATTACCTTGAGAATTATTTCTCCTAGTTCCAGGAGAGCAGCTGCTGCTATAAAAGCCCACTGAATTTTATCCCTGTGACAAGGAATCTTCTGCTGTCATAAAGATACCTTCAGCATCCCTCTGCCTCTTTAGGCACAGTAGAAGGGAATGCACCAGGGAGCATACAGTTGCAAACAGCCTGAGTATTGCCAAATATTAGAGAACCCAGGTCTGGCTAGTGGTCAGCTTAGGCTCTGGCATCCAGCCACAGAATTCTGGGAGACCTGGAGGGAGTTTCAAGCTATTAAAGACTCTAGCTGATGTATTTTTTTTGCAGTAAAATTAAAATATTGGTGTCTAGTTGATATTGATGTTACACTTTAAGGTTTATTTTCTTTCATAGAGCTTTTTGAAAGTCTACCAATCACACAGCAATTCAGCATTTGGTAAGTGACGTTATTTCTACAGATCACCTGAGAATTATGTGCATATATAAATTAACACAGAACCAACGTAAATCATCCATATATGATTTCCAAACCACTGCTTCATTTCGTCAGAGTGGATATGATGTAACATCGTAGCATTTATTAAAATGCCAATAATCATCTCCTGAATCCTGTATTAAAATCTTTACCATTACTACTTGTGATTGGCCTGAATATGGGAACCAGCAGGCTCAACAACATTGTCAAGTCCCAGATAAAATATTCCACGTGGCAGAAGATGCTGTGCACACCCAGATTAAGACCCAAACTCAGAATCAAATTACCACCAGATAGCCTGAACTCAGTACTCCTGCTCCAACATCAGGGTCTGTCAGATTCCTTAACTCCAGTCTTTCTATGTTCCCTGTTTCCACAACTGAGATTCATTCTTTTATGAGTTCTGTTAAATGACCTAGTGATCTGGCTTCTTCTTACTCAGTTCTGTGGATTATTTCTTTTAGCATTTGAAATCTCATATGTGTATGGAATCTACCATTGTGTAAGTCTTGATGAAAGATGGGTCCCTGATAGGCAGCCAAGAGGGAAAAAAATATATTTGCTATTTCAAAAATAGAAGCAGCAGCTAATGGGAGTTTGCATGTAATTTAAATTTGCCCCATTGGATTCCTCCAGCCAGGACATTTGAAATACATGACCAAATAAGCAGGAATGATTCGTAATTTATTTAGGCAGCAGCAGTGCAGCATCCTTAGTAGAGTTATGGTGGCAGCAATAGCCCAGCTTCCTTGTTCCCGTCCATTTTCTAAGCATGGTGTTCTAGGCTTAGTTGATTTTAGTTGATTACAACCAAGAAACAAAAAAGCAAACCAAGAAACCAAATCAAACAAAACAAAGACTTTGCTTTTGCAGCCCCGACCCTGAAATAGCCATCAAGCCCAGCTTTCTTGCTCTCATCTGCATAGCCAACTAAATTTCTCAGTGCTATCCAAGCTAGAAGTCTCCTCACATGCCCAAATCAGCAACTATCTCATTGTGGACTCCCGTCAATGATTTATTTTACTCAGATTGGATGTAAATTGTGTTTAATTTCACCTATTCATTCCATGCCTGCTGCTGTAGATTCATCTTTCTCTGGAAGAATCTGCAACTGCATCAACTCTTCCATGACTGGACCTGTAAAAGAGAGTGAGACTGTCAAAATCAGGCTTCTCTCTGTCTGATCCCATCCTAGGAAAGTGAAAGTGAAAGTCACTCAGTCGTGTCCGACTCATTGCGACCCTGTGGACTATACTATGGTCCATGAAACTCTCCAGACCAGAATACTGGAGTGGGTAGCCTTTCCCTTCTCCAGGGGATCTTCCCAACCCAGGAACTGAACCCATGTCTCCCACATTGCAGGCACATTCTTTACCAGCTGAGCCACAAGGGAAGCCTAAGAATACTGTAGTAGGTATTCTTACCTACTTAATCTCCAGAGGATATTCCTGACCCAGGAATCAAAGTGGGGTCTCCTGCATTGCAGGCAGATTCTTTACCAACTGAGCTATCAGGGAAGCCTCCCATCCGAGGAAAGAGAACACATTATCTTCAGACAATTGATAGTATATAAGTGTGATGATAAATGTGGGAGGATAGGCCTTTCAGAGGCCTAAAAGAATCTGAGCTACTTTGAGACTAGAGGGAAGTTGCTTCAAAATTATAGGGATTGACTTTGGAAATCCTTGAGGAATCAGTGATCTTTATTATGGGTTTTCTCAGAGGGAAGGTATGAAAATTTATAAAAATTGACAGAACTCTTCCCATAGGAAAGCTTCCTAATGTTCTCTTGAAATTCTTTTAATCACTGCATCTGCTCATACTCATTCTGTCCCTGTCCATATACCTGCACACTTATATACCTGCTTCCCCTTCAAGCTACTCCCCCAGCCACAAACCCCTCTGTAGGCATAAGGCAAGAAGAACCCCTCAAGAAGCCTCTCTACTCACTTTCTTCACAGCTCTTTTCTCATAATTAATGGCCCCTGAGTGGTATAGCCCTTTTCTCACTGAACATTTACTTTATTGTTTTTGCTAGGAGTCTTGGTTCATTCTTAGAACAATTATTTATTGGTGGTCTATTATATACATGTGACCCTTACACATTGAACTTACTTAGAAGTTGTAAGGAGTTTTTTTAGTGTACTGCTTTGTTTTGGCAGATTTAATTTTTTTTAAAAAAAGAAAACTTTTACTTATTGACTGAAATTATATGTGATTTTTATTCTATCCTAGTTTTCATCATCACTGAATTGGAATTTTGTAACAGAGTCATTCCTTGTTATCTGAGAAGTATTGGTTCCAGGACCACCCTTCCCTCACTTCCAGCAGATATCAAAATCCACAGATGCTAAAGCCTTTTAGTTGGACCTTCTTATCCAGGCATTTCACATTTTCAAATTCTACCAGTTCCTGATAGTACACAATTGGAAGTTGTTGAGTCCAAGCATGTATGTAGAACCCCAAGACATGAAGCCTGCACAGACTGTACAAGGATGCCTGGGAGATAATGTGCATTTGTTTTTGATTTTGTCAAGCAAAAGGACTTGGCCTTTGACTTCTTTGAAGAAAGAATTCCACAGAGATCAAGATTGTAAAGCAGGTATAGAGTTTATTAGAAGCACAGTGTATGTGGGAAAGCACACAAAGAAGCGGTTTATTTAGGGCAGAAGCAAAAGTTATACACTTGGAGAAGAGTGTAAACATCCTTGCAAGTGAGAAGTGTGCAATCGGGGCAGCTTCGGTTGTTAACATGGGCTTAGTCTCAGGGTTTAGATGTCAGTGATTCCCCTTTCCTTCCCCTATGAGTGTGTCATCTGCAATTCTTTATTTGGACTTCCACCAGGCCTGAACACCTAAGAGAAACCCACCAGGAAGGTGGGTCAAAACCGCAATGATAATGATATTATAATGATCTTACGTTGCAGCCAAGGTTACTAGAAGATGACTTGAAACCCCCATCTGTGCATGTGTCAGACTGGGAAATCTTGACAGCAAACGCAAAGAGGCTGCAGTGGACTGCTTTGTCTTTCAACCCATCATCAACAACTTGTGTATTTTTATTTGCATATGTTCCACACCTTTTAAGGTTAGAGTTTCTTGCTCTAAAAAAGTATCTGTTTTAGAAGCCATTCCTCCATACATTATGGCCTCATTAAGTGAAAAACAAGAAGGTGGTTTTGGCTTCTGCTTAATGCCGATACATGAGAAGGCTGTCCTTGCCCTTGTGCTGTCTTTCCTGCCTCAGTTTCAGACCACAGTGATAAAGTGAATATTGCAGTAAAGTAAATTACACAACTTTGGGGATTTCTCAGTATATTGAAGTTATGTCGGCACCGTACTATAGTCTATTAGTGTGTAATGAGATTATGTCTAAAAAAATATATACCTTTAATACTTTAAACATACATACCTTAATTAATAAAAAACAATTTATATTGTGAAAAAAATACTAACCATTACCTGATCATTTAATAAGTCCTGATCCTTTCAATAGGAACATCAAAGATCACTGGTCACCATAACAAATACAATAATGTAATGAAAACTTTGAAATTTGAGAGAGTTACTACAATGTAACACAAAAGCATGAAGTGACAAAATGCTCTTGAAAATAGACTTGTTCAATTCAGGGCTATCAGAAGCCTTCAATGTGTCAAAAACACTATCTATGAAATTGAGTAAAGCTAAACACAATAAAACGAAGTATGCCTATATAGGATTTCGACAACATCTAGAAATAAAACAACAGTTTTCTGTATTGGGGGCTGGCTTAATTCTCCCCTTTTGTACCCTAATTTGTAATTTGTATAGTTTACACAATTAATTATAATATAATAGGTTATATTTGAGGGCCGAGAAGCAGGAGAGTGTAGTAAGCTCATTGTTAATGAGATAATTTTAAATGATTGAGGGACTGAGGAATTTCTGGCCCTGGGAAATATATAAAACTTGTTGAAAGAAGAGAGGGATAAACGGGGACTTTGACACAGCATTTCAGTGACTCTGAGAAAGAACAATGACAACAAATATTTTGCCAGCAAAATAGCCACATAGTTTCATAATTTATCAATCTGTGTGTGTAAAACACATAAGAGGATCTATCTTCTCCCTTTTACTTTCTAGCCCTAGTTCCTATTGTATAGGCACCCTTGGGAATCATCTGTTGGCAGTTCTCAGTTAAGAGAACCTGGGATGGGGTCAACCCACTAATGTAGGGGGAACTAATTCTGTAGGGCCTCATGAGCACTTAGCAGAAGAAGAAGGAATTGGGATCTCCAAGTGTGTAGAAAAAGCCCAGAAAGAAGCAAATTTTTCCATCCCTAAAATACTAATGGACACCTGAAATTCCCTGAGGTTGCTAAGATTCTGTCTAAATTCTCGGGATTGGCCTATGCAGGAATACAGAATTGTACAGAGTCTAAACAGAAAGGGAAAAAGAAGACAGATTTCAAGGACTTGGTGATTGATGGGGAAAAGATGAATTGGGAAGAGGCTTAAAGAAAATCTCGAGAGAATCATTACAAACTCATTACTCAATCTGTAATGAATTAAAGTCAAAATGGCACCACTAATTGTAATCATCCCAGGGAATATGACTGAAAGATTATATAGCAGAAACTGCTTAGGAAAGGAAAACAGATTCCAGAGGCTATGCATGGCGCAAAGGGATGATAAAGTGGTGAGGAAATTAGTTAAAAAACTTACCAAGTAAGGCAAAGACCATCAAGCAGCCACTGGAATGGTGTGAACAGTGTGTATTAAGAATTATGCCCTGCTTAAAAATCCCTAAAAGAGGAAATATTCTAGCAAATAGGTTTTGAATAACCAAGTGTAATTCCTGAAGAAATTGTTAATCTCACTATACAAAAACCTTTTCAAAGAATGATATCCAGTTTATGGAGCCCCAAGACTATTCCTACGCTGGAGACAGAATTATACAGTTGAAAGAATGGATCTGCTCCCATTAGCAGGAGTCTTAAACTCTAAACATAAACTAAGTATTAAACTATATACATCTTAATACAGTCAATTTCATTTTTTTAAATGTTCAATTTCATTTTTTTTAATGAAAGTCATTTTATGTACTTACTTATGGATTTTTATTTGAAATGCTTCCCAAATAACAAGACATTTTTATCAAGTTTGTAACCCAAACTTAGTGTTGCCTGACTTTAGCAGTGTTGCTTAACTTCTCTGGAGCTCTACTGTCTTATCTATAAAATTTGGAAATACAGTATCTGTCTCATAGGGTTAGATGAGAAAATCCATGTGATGTTCTAACTCTGTCTGATATGTAAGTATGAGCTCAATAAAATGTTAGTTATTGCTGTAAATTCATCAAGATTCTTATCATCCAAATTACTTGACCAGAAAGACCAAATACAACCATGTAAACATGTGTTTCTTCTTTTTACTTCATCACAAGACCTGAGGAGTGTGGAGTTGGAGAAGTGATAACCATAGGTAAATATACTTTGACAGAGAGTGTGATATAGAGTTGAATATGACAGTCAATGATTTATGATCACCATTACCAAATAATGGTACTCAATTAGTTCAAGTCATAGAATCTGGGGCAAAAGAAAAAAATAAAATAAAATAAGGAAGAAGGGGAGGCAGAGAGGTAGGGAGTAAGGTAGAAAAAAGAAAGGAGGAAGAAAGCATGGAAGGAGAGAGCTAAGGAAGGGGTTATGTTGTTATATTTCAGGTTGCTAGAGGAATCCAGGAAAATGTAACTGATCATCCATATGTTGGAACCTGAAGAGAAGATTGGATTTATCTAATGTAATAGGATTGCTATTTACTGTCATGTGAATATGTCCACCCAAAATTCATGTTGAAATCTTAATTAAGGTAATAATACTAGTCGGTGAGGCCATTGGGAAGCAATTAAGTCATGAGGGAGGAATTCTCAGGCATAGGGTTCTCTTATATGAGATTCCACCGAGCTCCCTAGGCCCCTCTGCCATGGGTGGTGGTGGTTTAGTCACTAAGTTGTGTCCGACTCTTGCAATCCCATGGACTGTAGCCCACCAGGCTTCTCTGTCCGAGGGATTTTCCAGGCAAGAATACTGGAGTGGGTTGCCGTTTTCCTTCTCCAGGGGATCTTCCCTACCCAGAGATCAAAACTGCATCTCCTGCATTAGCAGGCGGATTCCTTAGGATAGGATACAATAAAAAGTGTAGGACCTGGACGAGGGTCCTCACTTGATCTTGCTGGAACCCTGATGTCACACTACCAGTCTCCAGAACTGTAAGAAACACATTTCTGTTGTTTATAAGCTCTTCAGTCTGTGGATTTCATTAATGCAGTCTAAACAGGCTAAAATACCTTTTTATTTGAGAAACTGGAGATATACAGAACTGATAATACCATTAGTCACTTCTTCAAAATTTGCTCTGTTGACAATTGGAACAGGCTCTTCTGCTTTCCAAGTTTCCTCCCAGACTCCACGGGCTGGCAACTGAGGAGGAAGAAGGGAGTACAGCTAAGGGCACTTCAAAGTAGATATTTCAGGACACAGCTGCAGGGCCACAGAGTTTTATGGGCGTTCAACTCATAAAAAATCAAGAAAAAATAAAAAGAAGGATAAATGTGATATTCATGTTTTAAGGAAACAAAAACCTGAAGTCAAAAAAAGTCAAATTTGGGTGGCAATAGAATAGCAGACTAAAGGGAAAAAAATACAGCCTGTGATTTTGAGCACTCTGCAAATAGTTGGTTTGTCTCATTGAGGGAGAGAAAATGAACAGATTATAAGTGAAGACAAGAGAATTATCCATCGGGCCATTATCACTTGAAATACATTTTAGGCTCTTAAAAAAAAAAAAAAAACTGGCTTGAGTTAAATTGAGAATTTATAGTGATAATTTCTTCAGGTGGATAAACAAAACAAAACCAAAATAAAACACAGAAATATGTCTGATCCTAACAGCTGTATCAACAAGAGAGCAACATTTTCTTTCATATTTGCAAATAAAAAGCTATGGTTTTTCTATGGAAGTGAGAGTTGGACCACAAAGAAAGCTGAGGGCCGTAGAATTGTTGCTTTTGAACTGTGGTGTTGGAGAAGACTCTTGAGGGTTGCTTGGACTACAAGGAAATCAAACCAGTCAATCCTAAAGGAAAACAGTCCTGAATATTCATTGGAAGGACTAATGCTGAAGCTGAAGCTCCAATACTTGAGCCACTTGATGAAAAGAACTGACTCATTGGAAAAGACCCTGATGCTGGGAAAGACTGAAGGAAGGAGGAGAAGGGGATGACAGAGGATGAGATGGTTAGATGGCATCACTGACTCGATGCTGACTGACTTGCTCAAACATGAGTTTGAGCAAGCTCTGGGAGTTTGTGATGGACAGGGAGGCCTGGCGTGCTGCAACTCATGGGATTGCAAAGAGTTGGACACAACTAAGCAACTGAACTGTTGGAACCTAAAAAGAAGTTGGATTTATCTAATGTAATAGGATTGCTATTTATTGTCATGTGAATGTGTCCACTCAAAATTCATGCTGAAATCCTAATTGCCAAAGGTAATAATACTAGTCAGTGAGGCCTACTGGAATTTTATTAAAACATTTACCCAGAAACCATGTATAATTTCCTAATGTTGCCCAGAAGTGACTGCCAGACAGACCTCAGAAACAATATGAGCTTTATGGCAAATTCCCACTAGCTATCCATTTTAACATGGTAGTGTGTATTGGTCAATTCCAATCTTCCAGTTCCTCCCACTCTCCCCTTCTTACCCTTTGTCCACACATCTGTTCTCTCTATCTAGGTCTCTGTTCTTGCCCTGGAAATAAGTTCTTCTATACCATTTTTCTAGATTTCACATATATGCTTTAATATATGATATTTGTTTTTCTGACATACTTCATTCTGTATGGTATGCTCTGTGATGACATTGATGGGTGGGATGTGGGGACAGGAAGAAAAAGAGGGAGGGAATATATGTAACACATAGAGCTGATTCACTTCATCATACAGCAGAAACTAACACAGCATTGTAAAACAATTATAATCCAATAAAAAATGCACAAAAAGATTCAAACACATTTCAGCAGAATATTAAATTTTTCCCTATAAATCTTTCAAGTTAAGATTGAATAAAGAAAAGAAAAAAGGAACCAGTGTGAGGAAGAATTTCTGTTTTGAGGGCAGAGCCAATTCCAGTAGTGTTTAGGTGGACATACTCTAGAATACAGGGTTCAGTAGATGTTAAGTGAGCACTTAGTCTATGGCAGGCACTGTACAGGCAAAGGAGAAAGACAGTCTCACAATGAGCCTGTAAGTGTGACAAATGGCACTAAGATAACCTAAAAGTGGCTAATGAAATCTGAGGGTCATTGTCTCAAATTCCACAACCCTGTGGAATCAAATCAGAGGTTTCCCTGGTAACTCAGTAAAGAATCTGCCTGCAATTTAGGAAACCCAGGTTTGACCCCTGGGTCAGGAAGTTCCCCTAGAGAAGAGAATGGCAACCTATTTGAGTATGTTGCCTGGAGAATTCCATGGGCAGAGGAGAATGGTGGGGTTCAGTCCATGGGGTCACAAGGAATCAGACACATCTGAGCAACAAACACTTCTACTTTCATGGAATCGAAGGCAGTTATCAAGATGTGAACCACAACTTAATTTTGGCATAGGCAGGCATTCTTTTTATTCCCCCTAGAAATTCAAGACTGCTCAGCTGTGAGTTTTAGATAATCTCAGTAAAGAGAACCTATATTTTATCACATATAAGATGTTCTTGATTGTAAGATGCAACATTACTTAATGTTTGACTAAATCAGAGACAGAAAAGAGAGAAGAGAAGAGGCTTAGACTCTGGGATTCTAATAGCTGATTTCTACAGATGTCATCTTAAATTCTCACTGCAAGGATAAATAAAAATTAAGCTCAACATCCAGGACAAGACAATGAAAGAAACTTGCTTGTATCAACATTGACTGTGGATAGAGGAAGAAGGAAAAATATCTCCAATGAAAATTTGTACTACACTTTGCCACTTTAGCATATGCGCAGTCTGAATTCACAGTGTTAATATGGTCCAAAAATCCTTAGTAGAGGATTTAATTTGAAATGGTCTTGGCTTGATAGTGTCCTCAGGTGATTGACAAGAACAAACATAAAAATTTCCTAGAAGAAGGATAAATGAGAGTGACTTCACTGCAGAACAGTAGAAGTGGTAAGATGCATTAAATGTGAGGAGCACCCAGATTTCAGACAGATATAAATGTGAACAAGGTGCTTTGTAATCTGAAGAAATCAGGCAGCTCATATGAAATGCTAGTTGGTGAAGCATAACAGCTTTCACACATGCTCATTCTGTAAAAACCATGTTGATGATTGTGACTTTGTTGGCTCTGATTTGGGGAAATTTCTCTGTTCCTAGGTTCTCTTCTGATTTTGATCATCCTGGAGCTTTGACCTAAGATATCTTCATTTGATTTCATCCTACTCTTTGCTTCTTATCTTTGGTTTTATGGTTTTTTCCTACTTTTTTGTTAATTTATTCATTCAAGTATACTCATTCAGATAACTCAGAACTTCATCAGATTCTTAACTTTCTGGAGTTAAAAGACCTACCTAGGGATTTTCAGACTTAAGTAAATGCCAAGAATCCTATTAAGAATAAAGGTGTTCATTCCTCTTTGGGGGACTCTGATTCAGAAAGTCAAAGGTTGAACCTCACTGATGCATACTAAGCTCTGGGCTAGCCCACTGCTGTGCACTCCCATCTCACCTCCAAAATCCCAGAGTTGACTTTGCTTTATTTCCACAAATCATTGCTACTCATCATCATGGGTCTGAAGAAATAATTAGAATTAAAACTTGTCCATGATAATTCATTAAGGCAGCTTTGATCCAAGCCAACAGAATCAAACTATTTTATAATTAGTTGGATTTGATCAACCTAATGGGCTCAGCCATGTAATTCTACTGCACTATTTGCTTCAACAGCACCTGAATTGCTTGGGAAATTGCCCCAGTTGCCATTATGGAGGACACAACTCCATAACTCAGGGCCACGCTTTCTGGGATTCCTATTATGTGATGAGTTTCTCTACAGGTATTTGTTGAAGTGAATAAGCTGGAGCCCTCAAAAAATTCCTAAAATCCTTTTGAAAGACCAGGAGAAACTTCTGTTAGAAAATAAGGTATTTTGTTAATAGCAGAGAATTCTGATTCTGCGTGGTGAATTGTATTCTTTTTCCTTGGAGACACATGACTAATTGTTAGTGCATATAGAAAAATCAGAAGGTCCCATTTTATAATCATGTCAGACATCAGACACTTTTCTATTTTGCTCGTTACAAGCATATTTGCAAAGCATGCCATATTAAACACCCTGATCATTTTCCAGCTTGGTTATTGAAGTAGAAGGGAAAAGAGAATGAGCAAAATTTCAGAGATCTAGTCCTGACTCTGTCAGAAACAATCTCTATAACTTGGGCTTCCATAACTACAGTGTAAAATGATGAGTTTGAATTAACATGCTGTGTAAACTCTCAGACTTACTGGGAAAATCCTGTAAATCAACTTGTGATAAATACAAAACGCAAGGTAGAGATTTCATTAATAATAATGTCATTAGACCGAAGGAACCAGCTGTTGTAATTTGGTTACTTTCAAGAATAGTTTTTAAAATATAATTGGGAACATATTACAATGTAAACCCCTCATTCATTTAGCCCTTCTATAGGCATTCAGTTTAGGAAGGGCACAACAGTACAATTCTAGATTTGACATCACTCTACACATTTCAATCAGAATTCTCACGTATCAGGTTACTAAAAAAAGACACATCATCCACGTTCTTGGTGTCATCTTCTCCAGTCTTTCATTTGTTTTCACTGTAGACTGTTCAACACACCATGACTATGGCTGCCTTCTGAAAAATGAACTAGAGAAAACCGATTGTCAGACTCTGTCACCCTCCTCTGAAGGCAAACAATCCTTTCTGAACCCACCACTTTTCTTCTTCTGCATCATATTATACAGACTGGAAAGGTGTGGGTAGGTCTTCAAGGTGCCTGATCTTGTGATGGCAGGTCAGTTGTTTCCAAAGAGCATACTTAGTGACCTTTTGTTCAGTGGCAGGAAGGAAATGGCATGTCAACATTTCCTCACCACGCCCAAAGTTTTACATTCTTTTTCCCCCGCCCCCAAATCCAAATCATTTTCTTTTGTGCCACTCCAGGCCTTAAACAACAAATTTTGAAAACTGTCATGTGCTTTATTATTTAACTACTTGAGTGTTATTATTCTCTTACTGTTATTTAACTACTTGAGTGTTATATCTTCTCTTACTGTTATTATTAAGTAACAGTTCCTTTCTCCCAATCAATATGGAAACCCCAAATCTGGATGTTTTAGAAACTGAACCCACAGGGGCACTGCTGACTGGGAGGAGGAAAAGCATGTTTCACTGCTGTGTTTATTCAAGGATTTCCCTGATAATATTTATTTCCCAAGAAAGAGCATCCCATCTTGCGCTGGGAAATTGGAAGCCTGGCACTACAATCCCATAGGGATTGAAATGGCCATCCGTAAATCTGCACAGTGTGTCTGATTCTGCCCCCATCAAGCAAGTGTAATAAGAGTTCTATAAACACGGCAGGAACTGAATCAAGACTGCGGAGGGAGAGAAGGCTGCTGTCAGGGCCGTATATGTATTAAAGACAGTAGAGGGTGGTGCGTGCATCCTGCCACCACGAGGTTTCCCAATGAGATCAGTCTTTCACTGTAAAACCACTTGGGCTTATTTGCCAATACCTTGCTATTTTATTTATTAAGTTTGTCACTAAATCGTGTTTTGCATACACTCATACTTGCTCATGCATGCCTTATGAATATAGAAATTAGCATCTCATTAACTTGATAATTAGGCCAATGATAAACAGCTGTTTGGTTGCTGTGTAGGGCAAGATTTCTACCCAAGTTACTTATCTGCCATACACAATAGCAGCACAATTATTTGTCACACAATCAATTATAGACAGACAATGGGAAATAAACTTTTCTTTTATACATTTGCTTTCATTGTAATTAAGATCCAAATTCATGCTCTGCTTTTGGAAAAATGATAATGCAGTGTTGTCTGACAATCTTGATAATGTACATTTTCAGCTTGACTTTCATGTTTTGCATGCAGTTTAAACATCTCACAGTGTGCATTTTGTTACAAATGACTATTTCCAAGATGTCCTTTTTTTCCCCTTTAACTCTCTTGTTTCCATTTCATGATGCAGAGAACATGGCATACGTTGACATTCAGAATTTCTCAAGTTGGCCTGTTTTGCTCTAGTTTCTGTCTACTTCCCCCTCTGAGGTTAACCTATACTTTGACCTTCTCTTGCTTATAATAGGTCTTGTGCTGAGAAAAATCATCTAAGAGATCTTAGAAGCACAATGAAAGCTATGAAAATGTTTTCTCAATTGTTTAGGCATAGCTCAAGCCACATTTTTTCCAAAAATAAAAAAAGAAAATAAAAAGGAATACAATGTATTTCCCTTTCAATCCACGTGGATTTCAAATTGGAGATATAATTAAAAAAAAAAAAAAAAAAAACAGAGCAAAACAAGAAACCTATCTTTCCAACTAATAAAGAAGGAACTCAGTGCTGTGTTCACGGTGAATTCGTGGAAGATAATTTGAAACCTCAGTTAGTTTCCTGTAGAGAAAAATAACAACCACCAAACTAATGGGTAATCAATGGCCAATTGCTTCTGAAAAGAGGCACCCCACAGAATTCCCCGGGAATTAATGTACTACATAGGAGGCACTGGGAAACATCCTAAGACCATCCAAGTGAGCCCACCTTTCTTAACAAATAAGTGAGGTCTAGGGGTGCTATTTTTGCTAATCAAGACCTGGAGATGAAATGCTGTCTTCATTTACTTTTCCCTGTGCTCTTCTCTGAACCACTATATTAAAAACAATCTTCCCCCATGATTTCTAGTGCCGGAGTGGGGTATAGTTTATGTGAAAGTAAATCTGGAAAGATTACCTTTCAAAACTGCCAGATGCTTCGCATTTTCTGGTAGAAATCTGGATTCCAGGTCTGTAATGATATTTCCTGCTGTGCTCAACACTCAATCAGAACGTATGCTTCTTGGAGGGCAATATAAGGATTCCAAGGCTAACTGGGCTGTTTGGCTTTTATATTTTTCCAGTCCAGCTGGGGGGTATAAATTTAAATTCTGGGCCCCCCAAGCTAAACTTCAAAAGGAGGTCTTTGTTAATTTTAGATCTCCTGCAGTCGAAGCCTGCTCCTTTCCTAAACTTTCCCATGCAATGCAGTTTATGATTATATTTGTATCAATGAATAAAACATACCCTTTTAAAAAGGAAAATAAATTATTGCATTAATGATACAGGAATGCATGGGTACTCATTGCCCCTGGCTCTCCCATTTTAGATTCCAGTTCTTGCCTACACCCAGTTTGAATTACATTAATGTCCCCTTCTCTTTCTTCCAGCATCCATCTTGTACATTCTGTAATATGGTGTGTTAGTTGTCAGCACATACTCTGGAGTGTATGAGACCAAGGTTGAAATCTTAACTCTTTGATTTTAAAGCTGTTTCACCTTGGGATGATTAACTTAATTTTCTGATCTGTGGTTTACTCATCTATAACACAGGGCTAATATAGCATCTACTTCCTGGGTTATTCTGAAGATCACGTGAAATCACATCTACAGAGCGTTTAGCACAGTGCTGCATATAGCACATATCAGGTCATGTTAGCTGTTTTCTTGTGCTGGGGGACAGCTTCAAGGAGAGGGAACATGGTAGGGAGGAGGCAGATTCTTGCTGCCTTGATTCAAATCCCAACTCCTGTGTGAACTTACACAGTGATGATCTCTGTTTCCTCATTTCAAAAATGAGAAGTAATTGTAGTACTTTTCTCATGAAACTATTGTGAACATTTAATGAATTAATGATTGGTAAAGAGTAAGTTCTATAGGTTTTTATTAAACTAATCTTTCAAACACTTGGTCTAATCCTCCCCCACCATTTCAAGTTGAGTCAAACTTTTCCTCTCACCTCACTGTCATTCACACCATTTCTCACACTGCTTCTACCAGAACTGCGGGGAAACACCACACCAGGCTCTCCTGTGTCGGGCAGCATATGATGGTGAGGCCTGAGGCAGCAGTGCCTTGTGAGGCTAAGTGGTCATTTAAGACAAGCAGGCTAGCCTGGGGATCATGCAGTCATGCACTTCAGGCTGACAGCACCTGCTTAGGTTTGAGATTCTTTCTTTTCTGATTCCACTTATTCATCCTTATTCTTCCTTGCTCTCTGGCCTCTGACCCTACAAAATGGTGCATACATAAGATAAGGATGGTTCCCTTACTGCTGAGGGGTTTCTTGTGGTCCTTTTAGCCACAACGCACTGGGACTCAGTGGACCTCCAATAAGTCCAAGTCTGGAGCACTGTGTGTGCTCTGCTGTCTCCCTGCTTATAACCTGCACTCAGTTAACCCTGGTATGTGTTTGGTTGTTCAGATGACAAAGAATTCGCCTACAATGTAGGAGACCTGGGTTCCATCCCTAGGTAGGGAAGATCCCTTGGAGAAAGCAATGGCTCTCCACTTCAGTTTTCTTGCCTGGAGAATTCCATGGACAGAGGAGCCTGGTGGGCTACAGTCCACAGGGTTGTGAAGAGTTGGACACAACTGAGCAACTAATACTAACACACACATGTATTTGTATTATGGTGCTGGTATCTCTGCCATCTTTGTAGGATGGTGGTATCATGATTAAAGTATGTGGATTACTTACTAGTAAACTGTAAAGTTCCTTGGGAATATGTGACATTGTGTATGACCTCAAAGTCTGGCCCTATACTTAGCCTATCATAGACACTCAGTACACCTTTATGTTTGGGTGATTTTGATAAAAATAGTTAGGGTTGAATTTAATCACAAGTATCAGAGAAAAGCCCATATAAATCATTATGATTTAACTTAAATTGTATATTTCCTTCTTACCTTCAAAATTATGGATTCTAGTGTTGATGTGCCCACAGCACAGGGATCTAGGTTCATTCTTTCTCTGTTCTGACTTCAGATCCTGGCTTTAGATCTCAAGATCTTCATGTGGTCCAAGAAACTGTTGGAGCATCAGACATTGTGTACCCATTGCAGAAAACAGTAGGACAAAAGGAGTGAGCACCTCACTTGAGGAAAATTGGCTGGTATTTGAACACCAGGCACATGCTAACAACATTCCATTGGCTAATGGATCATATGTAGCTGCAAGGAAGATGAGAAAATGGCCTTTGTTCTTAGTGGTGATGAGCCCTGTTAAAAGTTGCAATATAATGACTGAAAAAGAATGAGAGAATAGACAGTGGGTGTGCCAAGCCTGCTCTGCATGAGCAATCATGACTCTTTAGCTTCTTGTTCTAGATCCTTTCCGCTTCCCTTGATTTTTCTTTGAACAAAAAAGTATTAGATTTTTGTCATTAGATGTAACTCAAGAAGCTGAAGTGGTAAGCAGCAAATTCATGTAATCATGGCCAATTTACCTTAGGTCTATTAATTTTCAGTATTAGCAACATAACTCCTAGTCCACATGCCTATGTTTGCTACACAGAGTCATTATAAAAAATGAAACAAATTAATAATACCTAATATTTGTCAAATGTGTGCTATATACTAGGGACCAGAAGGTACCTATTTAAATCCTCACAAAAATTCTATGAAGCAAATTTTATTATTCACATATAAGTATTTAGAATAAAATCTGAGATGAAAAGTTTAAAAGTATTCCCCTAGTCACACTGTTTGTAAGACATAGCTGGGTTTGGATTTGAAAGCCTTCTGATGCCTACATCTACTTTGTAACTCTTAAGCAATGCTTTATAAAAATCAACTGTTGGAATGCATTGTAAATCACATAGGTACCATTCCGTACTCTACATAGTTTAGGCATATGTGTTTTTTGTTCTTAATTATGATTTTGGAGCCCAAGAAAATAAAGTCTGTCACTGTTTCCATTGTTTCTCCATCTATTTGCCATGAAGTGATGGAACTGGATGCCATGATCTTTGTTTTTTGAATGCTGAATTTAAGCCAGCTTTTTCACTCTCCTCTTTCACTTTCATCAAGAGGCTCTGTAGTTCCTCTTCACTTTCTGCCATAAGGGTGGTGTAATCTGCGTATCTAGGTTGTTGGTATTTCTCCCAGCAATCTTGATTCCAGATTGTGCTTTATCCAGCCCAGCATTTCACATGATGTACTCTGCATATAAGTTAAATAAGCAGGGTGACAAAATACAGCCTTGATGTACTCCTTTCCCAATTTGGAGCCAGTTTGTTGTTCCAAGTCCAGTTCTAACTGTTGCTTCTTGACCTGCATACAGATTTCTCAGGAGGCAGGTCAGGTGGTCTGGTATTACTATCTCTTGAAGAATTTTCCACAGTTTGTTATGATCTACATAGTCAAAGACCCTGGCATAATTAGTAAAGAAGAAGTAGATGTTCTTCTGGAATTCTCTTGCTTTTTCTATGATCTGATGGATGTTGACAATTTAACCTTTGGTTCCTCTTTCTCCCCCCTCCCCCCTTTTTTTTTGTTTGCCTTTATTTTCTTCCAAAATCACTGCAGAAGGTGATTGCAGCCATGAAATTAAAAGATGCTTGATCCTTGGAAGAAAAGCTACGACCAACCTAGACAGCGTATTAAAAAGCAGAGACATTACTTTGTCGACAAAGGTCCATCTAGTCATGTAGTCATATATGGATGACTACATAGTGGTCATGTATGGATGTGAGAGTTGGACTATAAAAAAAAAAGCTGAGTGCTGAAGAATTGAGGCTTTTGAAATGGGGTTGGAAAAGACTCTTGAGTCCCTTGGACTGCAAGGAGATCAAACCAGTCAATCCTAAAGGAAATCAGTCCTGAGTATTCATGGAAGGACTGATGCTGAAGCTGAAACTCCAATACTTCGGCCACCTGATGTGAAGAACTGATTCACTGGAAAAGACCCGGATCCTGGGAAAGATTGAAGGCAGGAAGAGAAGAGGATGACAGAGGATGAGATGGTTGGATGGCATCACCGACTCGATGGACATGAGTTTGAGCAAGCTCTAGGAGTTAGTAATGGACAGGGAAGCCTGGAATGCTGCATTCCATGGGGTTGCAAAGAGTCAGACACGACTGAGCTACTGAATTGAATTATGATTTTAGCTATTCTATTTAAAACAGACATCCTATGGAAAATTGACATGGTAATAGATGCCTTTTAGGAGTGAAGGCATAATAAGTCACCTCAACATTTCTCACAATTTTGTAGCTCTTATTTAGAACATCCTTTATTTAAAGCTCATGTCTCACAGATCTCATATGAATTAGAGGCATTCTTTCCCTCTCTTTTAGTTTTCAGGTTATACACTCACAGGGTTAGGATGAGCCAGAACAGAGTTATGATTTTTAAATGTTCTTTGAAAAACAAGAGTAAACCATGAGGTATGATAACTAAATTACCAAAGTTGTTCCCCCAGTACCACCTCACCTGCAAACTCTTTGCAAAATTTTTTCCCATATCACTGTTGGGTGCACCCTTATTAGAAACAAAAAACAAAGTAGTGTTCCAGAAGAGGGAAAAGGCTCTAGTTGCCAAATAAAGGGATACAAAATATTCCTGTCTATATTAACATCTTTTCCATGGCAATGAAAAATAAAATGTTAAGACAATTTCTAGGCTCAACTGAGTCCCCATTCTTTCAGAACATACTAGTCACATGTCAACCCGAATCTCTAGCTCTGATAACAATATTTATCATTTAATGATCCCACAACCCTGATCATAGGTGACTGGACTGGTGAGTGAGGGGTCCCTGACTAAGAATTACTCAGATTAATTCTTCCTCAAGAATTTGTAATTAGGGCTGAGGAGCAGCCAGTCATTTTAGGCTCATAAATGATTATTTTTCTTCCTTTTATTTGAAGAGATGAAGAAAGTTGAACTGTGGAGAGTCAAGAGCAAAGCACAGGTGATAAGAGGACCAAAGATGTCAGATAGAGAGGTCGAATGCCTTGTACTCCTTAAGGCTTTTTGCTTCCTGCTTCCCTCATTTCTTTCCTCTTTGCCTGCATTGGCTCAATTTGATTTCTGATATTAAATGTAGCCCAAAGAGCCTTAACTAATGCAGGAGGGAAACAGAATATTAAGAGGCAAAGTGGGAGAAGAACTTCTAAAACCATTTGCTAACTGCTCAGAAATGAGGCGGAAAAACCAAAACCCCTCGAGAGGCAAAGCAGCCCTGTTTGTCGTACTCCTCCCACCTGTCCCGACTCAGAGTGGAGAACACTTTTCTCACTTGTCAGGCCACTCATGACAGTATCTAATCATGGAAATCTCTTCCAGAGGGGCATTCCAAGATCTTTGCCCTGCAAAATACTTGAAACTGAACTGTACGAGCTTATGAACAGACTCCCACTATCCACAGTGTAATGGAAACAACAGGACTCCCTGTGTGTATCTTTGGGCAGGGAAATCTCTTAGAAGCTATGAAGCTTGAAACCAAAGATTCTTGAAATATAATGCATGAAGATGATCTTCTTTGTCTTGGCACTCTTCCACAAGCCTTCAATCACTCCGTGAGCTAAATTTCCTTCCATATGTTTTTCATTCATTTACATTTAAGATAAAAATTATTGGCTCTGAGAGCCATTTGTTGAGTGGTGATTCAGTGATTCTTTTCATGGTGATCTCAGCTCAGTGATGATGCATATCATCCACATGATGTTCCAAGAATCGGGATCTTTACTGATGCCATCCAAAGTCACCTCTTGGTAATAATAGACTTGCAGTCTCTCTTACTCTCCAGCGAAGAAGTTTGAACTAGGATCAAAATCTGTTTTGCTGTTCTATTTTGAATTCATAATTTTTGAATTCATTAGCTGAAAAACTAACAGTCTAACTGGGACAGAGTTCCCTTATTTAATTTGAGAGAATCATATGTGTATTTTATCCTGATTGCTCCTTCCAAGAACACATTAAGTCACAATTAAAATCTCTAAAGCTAATTTTGAGATCTTTTGCCTTAGTTTACCTTCTAGAAACAAATGATTATTTGATTTCTTTTTCATTATTAGAAACAGTGAAAAACTTTCATTATGGTCATATTTATGCTACATTGAGTTGTTTGACTTGCAATTACTTCATTTATTCTCCTGACTTTGCCAATATGTACGTATTAAGAATATAAGCATAAGAAAACTTTAAAAAGCAGCCATTAACAAATATTTGAAACACTTGCCCTAATATCTGCCTACCCATAATCTGTCTTTGATAAAATGTAATTTTTATCTTGCCTTCTCTGAAGCTGCGCCTAACTACCTGATGCCAAAATATCAAGTAATTTTGATAAATCAATAAACCATTCAAAGATCAATTTAAAAAATCCATTTACCAAGTTCTATGGTGATCTGTAGCTTTATGTTTTTCTTGATTGGGATTCTATATAAGGGAGTTAGCCTAGATATAAAGATAAAATAGTTAGATTTTAGAGAAACTATTTTTTATCATTTTATATATATATATATTTTTTTTTTCCTGATCCTTCACTGAAACTATCCCACCTGAGTTTTTTAGAATGACAAAAGGCATATTTTGCCTCTTTTACCTGTAAAAATATGCTTTCTTGAGAGCATGGAAAAGCCTATACTATTTGAAATGCAACTTGATAAGTGTTTCATTTTTTTATGCACCCCAGGAAAAGAAATTTGTTTCATTTTTACAAATAGTAAAGTTTTTTTTTTTTAATTCTTAGAACCATCTCTGTTGGCATCACATACTGAATATTTCCTATGTAGAGAATTACTTATAAAAAATAGCAGAACACAAGTTTTCTTATGATAATTGCTAAAGTTAATATTGAGATTCTGATTAGTGCTGAGTGTTGTGCAAATATTATCTCATTTAATCTTTCATAAACCTAAATACCCAGTTATCACCCCAGTTTACAAGTCAGAAAACTATATTGTAAAGAGTTCAAATTGTTTGCTTGTAGTCACATAGCTAGTGAAAAGAAAAGAGATTCAAACCCAAGTTTTATCAACTCTCAAAAACCCAATGTCATCATTGTAGGAAGACACATCCATTATAAGTTTTGAAACCACTATTAAGGAGAAGAGACGCCAGGAGCTAGGTTTGGCCCTCCATTTACTTATAAAGTGGGTTTGAGAAGGGCACCTACTTTTTCTGCATTTATATACATACATTTTCCTTTCTATAACACAATAATAATAATACCTTCTGCCTGAGAGAGTCAAAGGAGATAGTTTTTGTGAAAGTATTTGAATCTGTGAAGTGCTTTTCATAGATAATTTAGAAATATTAAGCTCAACTGCATCTAAAATCCTAGCGTGTGACTCTGTCTGTTTGCTGTTTAAGGTCACAGATGAGAACAAATGCTTTCCAGGCAGTAGGGTTGTGCATTCTTTCTGAGTGGGGAGTGATGGGCACTGATTACTCCAGCTTTTCAAGTCATCTGTAGAAATAGAAAATATTGTGTTTTATCTGAAGAAACAAGATACTGTTTCTGAGTATTCACATTCTCATCAATTTCTCTTGAAGAACATATAATTACACAATGGATGGATCTGAATCCCGAGACTGAAAAGTAAGAGATGGAGTTGCAGGATGCTGGAAGATGTGAGGAGCACAGTTGAAGATGTATATTTGCATTCACTTCCTTCCCGAAAATTATGGCTTCATTTTCTGAGAAAGAAATGGTAATGATAGCTTGCAAGAGAAATAGTCTCTTCTCTGAAACATCTTGAAGAGTATTTTCAGAATAAAAACTTGTTTCAGAACTGATCATAGATCCTAATTTTTTGGGAAACTTTAGTATTTAGAAAAGTTCATGTTGGAAAGATAAATTAAGAGTTTGAGATTAACATCACACTACTATATATAAAATAAGTGAACAACAAGGACCTACTGTATAGAACTGGAAATATATCTTATAATAACGTATAATGGAAAAGAATCTGAAAAAGAATACATATATATATATATATATAAATATATATATACAGGTATACACATACTTATATTATTTGCTATACACTTGAAACTAGCACAACATTGTAAATTAACTATACTTGAACAAATTTCTTCACATGAGCTACTTTTGGTATTGGCATTATCTCTTTCTCCATGTATGTGCTCATGCTCGGTTGCTCAGTTGTGTCCAACTCTTTGCAACCCCATGGACTGCAGCCAATCAGGCTCTTCTGTCCAGGGTATTTTCCAGGCAAGAGTACTGGAGTGGGTTGCCATTTCTTCCTCCAGGGGATCTTCCTGATCCAGAGATCAAACCCATGTCTCCTGGTCCTGTGTCTGCTGTATTGGGAGGCAGATTCTTTACCACTGAGCCATTGGGAAAACCTGTGTATATGTATATCTTTATATATATATGTGTGTATGTGTGTGTGTGTATATATATATATATATATATATGCATGTGTATAATTGGAGAAGAACCCACTGCAGTGTTCTTGCCTGGAGAATCCCAGGGATGGAGGAGTCTAGTTGGCTGCCATCTATGGGGTCGCATAGCATCGGACACGACTTAGCAGCAGGAGCATATGTGTATGTATATATGTGTGCATGCTAAGTTGCTCAGTCATGTTCAACTCTGTGTGACCCCATAGACTGTAGCCTGGCAGGCTTCTCTATCCATGGGATTCTCCAGGCAAGAATACTGGAGTGGGTTGACATGCTGTCCTCCAGAGGATCTCCTGGACTCAGGGACCAAACCTGTGACCCTGAAGCCTATCTGCATTGGCAGGCAGGTTCTTTACCAGTAGTGCCACCTGGGGTATTTGAGAGAAAAGGCAGTGTTAGTATTTGGATAGCTACCTCTTGCTGCAGCTTAGGCGCTTCAGTCATGGCTGACTCTGTGACTCTATGGACTATAGCCCGCCAGGGCAGCAAATTCTTTACCACACAGCCAGCAGAAAAGCCCAGCTACGTCTTAATGAACACATTATGTACCAGGCAAGGGCTTTCCTTTCCCTCCCAGTGATGTTCTAAGGGCTATTATCAGATGGAAAGTAGCAGTTTGGATAGGTTGGTGACCTCCACTCCTTACCTCTGATAATAACCATAATTGAGAACCAACTGTATGTCTCACATTTTACATACATAGTGTCCAGTCCATACTAACACTACAAGACAACTAACATTGTTCTTATATTGCCATTGCAAACACTAATTCTCAGAATACTTGAAAAAAACAAGTCATATAACTAACAAGTCACCAGCTAAGAACCCATGTCATGCTGGGCCAACTTTAAAGCCCAAATCCAAGTATCATGGTACAGATTAGACCAACCTGAAAGCCTAAATCCATGTATCATGGTACAGATTATGAATGGTCAATAAATTCATTGGCTGTAGGCAAAACTGAATTCCTCAAGGTATCACCTGACCCTCCCTGTCATATAGTGTTCTCTAGGACCCAACAGTTTGCCTCCCTAAAACCAGAAAGAGAGCATGTCTCTTTAGTATGTTAAAACAGTCGTAGAGAACATGTCATCAGTGGAATGACAAATCATCACTTCTGGCATATAAGGTACCCTTTTCAAAGAGGGAGATCTCATCATTTTTGTTAAATTCTTTTGGATGGAAACAAGACACAGTTTTTTCACTGCATTTAAAGAGAGGAGATTATACAAGGGTGTGACTCATTGTGGGTCACTTTATAGTATGTCTGCCAGAGTTAATACCAAATAATTCTACTCAGGTTAGAATTGTCATATAATCTAAGCTCTATGATTCTGTGCTGCATTATGTAGTTTGCAAGTAAATGAGAGCTGAAAAAATAATAAAAGTTTCTTTATAAAATTATGTAGCCAACATACTCTGTCCTTAATGTTTTCATTGTCACTATTTTCTTACTTATTTAGCTCTTGATAATCATTTTGTTCATGAAAGTAAGTGCTCCCAGCATCACTAATTAGTAGAGTATTTGACTTTTTCAAAGATTCTTTCAAGATTTATGCTTCAGCTTATTGATGCAATTTACCGTATAAAATTCAGATTTTTCTTTTAAGTTATATCTAAAATGCTTGCCTATATTTGAAGTTATTTGGATATTAACAATATATTCAAAAGTTATACTTTGTTCCTATTAGCATAGTTGGAGTGATTATTTTTGAAAGGAAACTATGTAATCATGTAAGCATAGATAATACAGAATTCAGGAATGTCAGCTAGCTGAAGTAAGCAATAGGCTATTCAGCTTCCAAAACGCTGACTTTAGGTGGAACCCAGTACCAAAGTGAGAGCTATCGCTGTTGTTTCTGCTGATTTGCCCTCATGGTAGCTTTAGAAATGCTATTGTAGCTGAAGTTCTGACCCATTTTTCACTCCAGTTTTTAGCTAACTTGTATCTTCTGTCCTTTTCTCTTGATTCATTTCACCAAAGTTTTGTCTGTTGGTTTTGCTGAAGAATTATTCCCTTTGGATTTTGTTATTAACCTTTTCTATTTCTTGGATTATTTTCCTGTAAAATGAAGATAACAAATTTATTTTCTATTTCCATTAATTTTTGTTCTTATTATTTTCTTTTTTCTACTATATTTGGCTTCCTTTTTTACCTTAAGTTAGATTTTTAGCTTTTAACTTTTAGCCATTTCTCTTTTGAACATGAGCATTTCAAGCTATAAATTTTCTTCTAACTACTTCTTTAGCTATACTTTTCAAATTTTGACACATTGTAATTTCATTACTTTTCAGACCTAAGTGTTTAAAAAATTTATTACTGTCTCTTTTCTGACCCAAGAGTTATTTATAAGCTTGATTTCTTATTTAGAGATACCTTATTTTATTGACCTTTTATTGCACTTGGTCAGAGAAAATGGCATGACACTTCTTTTTGTAAAATTCATTGACTCTTCCTTTATGAGCTAGAATATGGTCAATTTTGTAAGTGGCGTAAAGATTTTAAGATTAGGTATTCTTTAATTGCCTTTATTTGATAATCCACAAACATCTTAATGAATTTACATAACAAAAGTTTATTTTGCAGTCAGGTGAAAGTCCAGAAGAGATACTGGTGGTCACTTCAAGTAGTGATTCAGAATCATTCTGCTTCCACCTTGTAGCTCCAACTATTTCTGAAATGCCATTCCTAAGGTCATCTTGAGGATTATCTTCATTCTAAGTAGCCATGAGGGGAAAACATCATGGAGACCTTCTTAGTCACATGGCCACCAATGACTGCCAAAGAGGTTGAGAAATGTACCAAGAAGAAGAGGTGATGGATTTTGTTGGTTAGCTACAATATCACCTTAGTACTGATCTTTTTATTAACTCATAAATTAAATATCTTCATTATTTTTATTCTTTTAAACACAGGCTTCCAAATCATGTTTGTTTAGATTTCTACATGTTTACTAATATCTTTGCTCATTATTTTCTTGATTTTGGCATTTTTGTATTAGCCAGATACAGTTTAGGCTAAAGCAACAAATTAAGCCTGAAATCTCAGAGGGTTAACTGTCAAAAATGTATTTCTCACTCATACCAAATGTCAAATGAAGGTGAATGGAGCCGTCTCCTTAAAATAAGTCAAGACCTCAAACCAATAAGACCTCATCATATTGTGATGCTGCTTTGGGATTACATGTCCCTCCTTTTTATGGCTCATTAGTCAGAACCTGCAGTATGGCCTCCAGCTGACGGCAATCACCACGCAGCGGAAATAGGCTGGTGAACACATGGGGCTGTCTCTGCTACACTTCTCTTTTGTTTTCACTAGCTTCTTTGTTTAGAAATTTCCTCCTATGAACTTCAGTGGGTTGTAAACATTCTTGCATTCTTATTTTTCTCTGAACATATCCCTATTTACCTTCAATACTGAATGATAGTTTTGTTGGACTCACAATTGTAGGTTAATTATTATTTTCTCTTATGAACATTTTGAAAATAGTAGTCCATTATCTTCTGGCTTCCATTGGGCTTATGGAGGTTAGAAGACATTTATTTCTATTTTTTTTTCCTATAACTTTATAGTTTCTAAATTTTTACCACAATATGTATGTGAATCTTATTCATTATTCCTGGAACTCAATGGTCCCTTCTGAAATTTCAAGGTTTTTCCCTCAGTTCAGTGAACTGATATTCACTGCTTTGTTCATTATTTTTCATCTGTTCCCTTTGTCCGTTAGTAATTGTACTTTTCATTAGGTATCTCAGATCTTTCTTCCATATCTCATGTTATTTAGCTCATAATTTCCTTTTCTTTGTAAATTTCTTCTGCACAGGTGCTTATTTCTTCAATTTGATCTGAGATAGCTATTATCTGATACAACTATTTCCTACCATGTTGTGTTTCTTTAAAACTGTCATATCCCTTCCCTCTTTTGTTTTAATAAGGGGATCTCACCATACTTCTCTGAGTACAAGATCTATCAGAGAAGTCTTCTGTATCTTCCTAGTATGAAATTGGTTTGCTGACACCCTTTTTTTTTTGCCTTTGTCCCTATTGCAATGGTGATATATTCTATTTGTGCTACAGATACTAATACTTTCTTCATAGCTATTCCTTGTCTCTATTTTCCCACTTCTATTAGCATACAAACATGCTATGGTGGCAGATAATACAACATGGCAGTTCTGGAGTCAAACTGTGGAAATTCAAAGCTTATCTCTGCCAATTTTCTGTCTCCTATCCTGACCAATTTAATTAAATATGCTATAAATCTCTTTTCTCATCTAACGGGGGGGGGGTATACTAGTAATCTCTTGGTATGGTTAAGAGTAAATAATTTCTTTGTTTGAAGCAAAACTGGCATAGCGCCTGACCCATATCATTCAATAAATAGACTAATATTGTTGTTTTGAAAACAGAAGGCAATCTCACTTGATGCTACAGGATGCCCTGACTTCTGCCCATTTGTCTGCTCCCTTTCACATCAAAACTATCCTCACAATGTGTCTATACTCTCTCTCTGACTCATCTTTCCGTTCCTTGACTTGAAATATTTATCAACGTGCTGGTAACTCCTAAATTTATATCTCTACCCACTTACTCCCGTTGCATCCTAGACTCATATCTGCTCATTAAGTATCAAGATTTCAGTGTCTCAGTTGTTTCTCAACCTTAACATGGTTAGGACTGAAGTCTTGATCTTGCCCCTCTCCATCAAATGTTTACTTTTCCTAGTCTTTCTGATCTCAGTAAATGTCACTACCACATTTTGTTGCTGTTCAGTCACCCAGTCATGTCCGACTCTTGGCAACCACATGGACTGCAGCACGCCAGGACTCCTGTCCCTCACCACCTCCCGGAGTTTTTTTGCCCAAGTGTTGCTGTCCAGCCATCTCATCCTCTGATGCCCTCTTCTCCTTCTGCCCTCAATCTTTCCCATCATCAGAGACTTTTCCAATGTTCTCATCAGATGACCAAAATACTGGAGCTTCAACTTCAGCATCAGTCCTTCCAGTGAATATTCTGGGCTGATGTCCCTTCAGTCTGACTGGTTTAATCTCTTTGCTGTCCAAGGGACTTTCAAGAGTCTTCTCCAGCACCACAGTTTGAAGGCATCGATTCTTTGGTGTTCTGCCTTCTTTATAGTCCAGCTCTCACAACCATATGTGACCACTGGGAAGGCCATAGACTTGACTATATGGACCTTTAAACTACTGCATAGTCAATTTCTTAAACCAAACTCCTAAGACTCACCTTTGAGTCCTGTATTTCCCTGTCCAACTACATCAGTATGTATAATTGCTTTTATTCCAAAATATATCTTAAATTCACCCTGCTATTACTAGCTCTATGGCCACAGGCATGTTCAATTCAGCATCATCACACACATGTTGTATGACACAATAGCTTCCTAATAGCTGCCCACTTCTGTTCCTGCACCAGTAGTCCCTTCACATATTCTCCAGATAGCTGCCAGAATCATCTTTTCATAATTAAAATATTACCATGTAGAGATCCAACCTCTTTCCTACTTTTTTTATAGCCCAAAAGTTTAATTCATACAAAAATTATAGATCTCTGACTATCTCTCCTCCTTTATCTTGATCACTCTTCTTGCATTCATCATGTTCTAACCTCACAAGCTCACTAAGAGTTCATAGGGCATTTGAGCTCCTTCCTGTATCAGCTGAGTCTTTTAGGCATAGTTCACTGTAATTAAAATAATACTCATTTATTAAATTACTTGAAGTCTTTGGAACTGTGCTAGCTCCTCCATAGACAGGATTTACCTACAACACTATGTAAAGTAGTCCATACTCCCCCTTCCTATTTGTTTCCTGTCTTTGCACTGTTCTCATTGTCTTCCTGGCACTCCACACAATTTATCATTCTCTTATACTGCGGTCTCCTGTTTGCTTTCTCTCTCACTCACTCAAATATAAGTTCTTTAAGGACAGGGACATCTATCTTGTATCCTGTTAAATGCACTATGCCTAACACACAATAGATTTTGAATAATGCATGTATTAAACATACAACTAAATAAATGAAGACTAAATTGTTTCTGAACTATATTATTTTGTTAATCTCCCTTTTAAAATTTAAAATAAAATATTATGCCTTATTTCATTTCAGAAATACATTTTAAGTTTTAATGGTATCTCTTCAAAAAATTTCATTATAGGTGTACTCAATTTTCTTTTTTCTTCTCTTTTCTCCTTTTCCTTTATTTTATTCATAATTCCAATACTGCTCTTGTACAGAAGCACCAAGCTTTTTCTTTGACTTATGATCTAATTGTATCAACTTAAACTAATTGTGATGGCTCCTTGGCTAGTCATGCTTGGATTGGCCCATGGTGGATGTCTCTGAAGCACTGGTGGTCTGGAAGCCAATGAAGATAAAGAAGTGAATCTGTTTTTCAGTGAGTCAAATGAGCTGTAAATCAAATGAATTGTAAATCAGGAAACTGTCTTTTAAGTCATGTGGCGAAGCTTCCTATTTTTCAGGTGCAAGTGAAGACAGGCTGTCCTCAGTCTAGCACTACAGAAAATGCTTGTGCTGCCTCTGTTATCTTGGAGAAGGAAATAGCAACCCACTCCAGTACTCTTGCCTGGAAAATCCCATGGACGGAGGAGCGTGGTAGGCTGCAGTCCATGGGGTCACAAAGAGTCGGACACAACGGAGTGACTTCACTTTCAGAACAGTCTTAGTTTTCTTCTGAAGGTAAGCATCATGCACTGATCAGAGCAGTCCCCCTCCCTGTGTTGAGAGGATACTCCTAGATTTGCACTCTCTGTCATTGTACTCATCGCCCTACCCTAGACTTAAACGAAAGGTAGAGCATATTTCCAAATCGCCTAGTTCTTAATTGTCTCCACCACCTTGGTTAATCACATTGTTTAAACAATTATACACCCTTCAGGTACCTTCTATATTAAGCCTGGATAGCCAGATGTTCCAGGGCTTCTTCCATGAACTAATAATGATAATCTTAGCAGGAAATTGGGAGAGAGACAAAGGGTCAAGAACAAGTTTTTAAGTTCCCATTTCCCATCTGTGTTTTATTTTGAAAGTCTGGATTGAATCAATAAAGAGTAAAGGTCCCTATATGATGATAAGCCCAAGCAAAGATCAAGAAAACAGCATAAAATTTGACTCAGGTGTGGAAAAAAGCCTAGGTATGGGCTAGGGATGAGAGTAGTTGAGGGGGGTTAGCATGAGGAATTAGCTAGAAAATTTAACAACTTTTCCAGATGTTTTTGACAGTGAAAAAAAATAGTTCACAGCTATGTAAATTAATTGCAATCAATTAAGTTAAAATTTTTTTTTCATTTGTTGCAATGCACCTTACATTGTACTATAATATATAATATATATGAAATTAATATGCTATAAATATGTTGTAATCAAATACTTTGGTATTAACTATATTGACTGGCTGATGGATGACTTCAGATGATCACCTTAAGCAGATAATATCAGCAAAAGTATGTTGGAGAATTTTTAGAGAACTCAGCAACTGTGATTTATACTGGACCCCAAAGAACAAGTCTGACATTTATCTTGATGTTTGTTCAGTGGCAATAGCTATCAATAGCTGGACCATAAGACAATTTATACATTTTAAAAATCTGATTAAAGGAAGTAGCACAATTTGACTTATGCTTCCCTGCAATTTTTTTTAATGATTACATCCTTCTTGATCTACTGCAATTTTAATACTTAGCACAAAGCATGGACAGAGAAAGCACTCAATAAGCACTAAATACTGAGCTATGTTCTAGATTGTAGAATTCAGTCTTTGGGTTGATCCTTTTGTATTCTATTCATGATAAAATGGAGCAGTCAGAAACAAAAATATACTAATATTCAATAATAGTTTTATAAAGGTACCTCCCTGGTTACCCAGTTAAGACTCTGCACTTCCACTGCAGGGGGCAAGGTTTAATTCTTGCTCAAGGAACTAAGATCCCACATGCTGCATGGTGCAGCCCCCAAAAGTAGTTTTATAAAAGTAAATAGAATACATAATGAAAGAATTACTGGGAAGAGTTACAAAAATATAGATTATAGGGAAGTCAAAAATAAAAATCCCGAGGGTTAGGAAGGCATTTAAAGGAATAAACTCAGGGAAAAGGAAGTATATTATAAAAAAGAAAAGTGTGAGTAATAGAAATGTTAGTGTTAGGTAGTTAGAATAGAAAACAGGAGTCCAAAATGGCGGGGGCTAAAAGACAAGGAAGGGAAAAGCCTGCGAAAATAGAACAAAAGTAGATCAAAGAAAGGTCCGAGGACCTGAGTGAGGACCTCAGGTACAACAGCACCCCTAACTAAGCCCAATTTGCATAGGGCAGGCCCAGGGGGAAGAAAAAAAACATACAAAAAGAGGATGCAAAGAGCTCTCTCTCTCTCTCCGACGCATGTGTGAGCTCAGTAGCTTTTTCTTTCTTTCTCTCTCTCTCTCTCTCCCCCACGCGCTGGGGCACTCTTCTTGTCGCATCTTTGGATCGACATGCCCTCACACCTTGAAGATGGATTTTCCTGTTATCTTCTAAATAAAATAGAGCTGTAACACTGAGCTGTAACACTGATTCGTCTAAGAGCTGTAACATGGTCCGTTTGAGACCTGAGAGCTATAACACGGTCTGTTCAAGACCCGAGAGCTGTGACATGCCGAAGGGGCTTTAATGTTCATCACTCCAAATTTGTGATGTGATGAAACAAAAACCGAGGAGCATACACTCACCTGACATTAGAATATGTTCTCCTTCTGTACAAAATATCTGCCCATGCAGTTCTTCCCATTTAACTAAACTAACCTAAGGATTGTGTCCCTGTAACATAACTTGTTATGAGTCCCCACAGTTAGAGGGGCCATTGTTCTCATTTATCTCTTATTGTTAAACTAACCAAGAAATAATAATTTAAAAGAAGAATGAAAACTAGGAGGTCTGTCTGGATAGGGACTTTTAATTTTTCTGAAGCTTGATGACTATTAGAACAAGTTCATTTTTGAATATGCTTCTTAAGAACAAAAAAGTGGCCACTTAGAGCATTGTCAAGTCCATTCTTTTTGTATCCTGATAAATGGTCTTACTGACACTTGAACTTTATAACACAACTCACCAATTTTGATGACGGGGTACAGACTACTTGGGTGGCAAAGGATGACACATTTGTTTTCAGTTTGTTTCTTTTTAGAGAGGATGATTTTTGTTGGCTAAATATCTGCTGAGTTGAGTAATTTCTGAACTAAAATGCAATGCTTTAGAAGTTTTCCTAGCATTTAGAAAGGGCTCAAAAGCTGGTATGTTATCTTAAATGTTATTTTGATGGCATAATGGTATTTAGATTGATGTGAAGATGCCTCCTCCTGCACCCTTTGTGGGAATCCACTACAGGAATGCATGTTTGGAACCATCTCGTGACCTAGTGCATACTTAGAGTGATAGGATGCTTTAAGACAACAAACTCGATGGAATTTTAATTAATTTGATAAAACATAAAAATCCCTGCCTGGAAATGGACACAAATATGTCAGGTGGCGCTAGTGGTAAAGAATCTGCCTGCCAACGCAGGAGACACAAGAGACACAGGTTTGATTCCTGGATTAGGAAGATCACCTGAAGAAAGAAATGGCAATCCACTCCAGTATTCTTGCCTGGAGAATTGCCATAAACAGAGAAGCCTGGCAAGTTACAGTCTGTGGGGTCACAAGAATCAGACAGGACTGAACGACTAAGCACACACGCATACTTCTATAGGAAATGCCTATTAAGTCTATTAATCAATATCTCCTTGTTTGCCAGTGCAATCAAAACTATTATAAAGTACCTAATGCTGACTTTGAGAAAATGTAATAGTGTACACAAAGAATCAGACACAACAGTACACACATACTTATGTCTTAGTCATGGATGCTGAGTCAGAGAATTCTAGAACAAAGGAGTTAAGAAGCTGAGAATGCCAGATATAACATATTTGGTGTTGGAAATATTCAATTATTGCTATGGTAAAAGAAACAGATATGTTGTTTCTCATGGTTTCACCGGAAACCATGGTGAAAGGGAAAAGATGGCTGGATTTAAAAAGAAAATCTAAATGACAATTTTAGTAAGGTGTGTTGAATACTTACTAACATGCCCAGCCAGCACTGTGGTCAGCACTTCACAGAAAAGAGGTCATTTAATGTTCTCCAAAAGCTAATGAGGCAGGAACTGTATCGTCCCTACTTTAATGTTGAGGAAACTGAAACTCAGAGAGATCAAACAAGTTATCCAGGTAGATACAGAAATAACAGAGCTAGAATTTGAATTCATGACTGCCTGACTCTAACATGCTTGCTCTCTATTGTCTCAATAATATGTATGTATTAATTTGAGTAAGATCCAAAATCTGTCTATTCTAAATTGAATTGTCTTCTGATGTCTACAAAGAGCAGCACTTTTGAATCTAGAACAAAAAGCTGCCTTTTCATTTTGGCTTAACTATGGGCTGTAAAATTTTAATTACCTTTTGTTTAGAAAGTGCTATAGAACCTGAACTTGTAATCAGTGCTGGAAGCAGGCACACCGAGGGGTTGTTGATTTCCCTAGTGAATTTGAGTATCATTTATGGAAATGTAATTACAGTGGAATCCTATTATAACGATCAATTTGGGCAACCCCCATTTGATCATTACATCCAAATGATCACCACACACAGACCATAAAACAGTGAGCCTCTCAAACCAGACAGGCTAAACAGTAAAATATCCATCTTGCAAAAACAGAATTATTATCACTAAGTACCTCAGAACCAGCACAGGGTCAGTAGAATTATTTGCTCTAATTAGCCCTTCTAAAGCCTATACATTCTTTAGCTAAATTGTAATGGCTCATATGAAAGGTTTGGAATTCAATTCAATTGACTATGAGTATTTATTTTGTACCTGCTGTGTACTCTGAATGAGGCTAGTCACTGAGGAGAATATAAAATAAATAGGACTTCTTTCTGAAGCTTGCTATCCACTTTCGGAAACAAGTTCCATAAACTGCTTGGGCAACTCTGCCTAAAGTGAGAGCTTAAATGGACCCCGTATTATAATAACGGTCAGTTTCAGAGGTGAAAACTTTGGCACCAGTAAAAAACAGGTTAGGAGTATATTCTTTTGTCACACACACAAAAAAAATGATTGCAAAAGAAAATGCAATAGGAAATGAAAATAAATAGGTCCTTCCTGCAGAGGCAGCACCTGAAGTCAGAGACAGCAAAGGGGGTTCATCTCACATTCCAACTTCAATGAATTGGTACTTAAGCAGGGAGAGCAATGGGATTTTTTCTCTCTCATTATCAATATCAATAAACAGTTAATGGCTGACTGCATAGCTGGGCTGAGAAGGATCTTTAGACCAAATTGAGACTCAAGGGGAAGAGAGATTACTGCTAGTGAGTAACTCCTGACACTGGGATTACAGGTGGAAGCCGCAGATGAAGTACTGAAGCCATGTTCTCTCTGGGATATCTTTAATTTCAAGATCTCTGAATTAACATGCTCTAAGTACCATCTTAGAATCACAGCAGAGGAAACTCTGTAGTGTGATGCACGTAATTGTTATCTTCCCTGCCCTTTTTACTTTCCTTTTTACTCTCCTATAACCTCACACTCTGCTGTAACCATTAACAACACTCAAATTACTACTTTGTCCACACCAATAATCCCCATCTGACCACTCTTGTTTCCGTTCTCAAACCAGATACTATAATCGACCACTTTAACATTGCTTTCACGCCCTCCATTCTAAACCCCCTGACATTCAACATTTTCTTTAAGCTTTTTCAAGCCAGTACACATCTGGAGCCAACCTGAAAATGTTACCACTCAGATCAGGCAGATATCAATACCTCTCTCTTCCCTGACTTCAAGGAAGTCCCAATTTATGCAAGCAATGCTATCTATTTAGACTGCTATCTCACCCTGTAACTACATGTTTCTAAACACCAACTATTCCTTAGGGCAGAAGGCAGTTGCCTTGTATTTTGATTGTTTCCAATACCCTCTTTGTGTTTTTTTCTCTCCAGAGAATGCACTCCAAAATCTTCCTTGTGATTATCCAACATAGTATCTTGTCCTTTAGCCCCAATTCACATGTATCATATTTTATCATATAAGATACATTCTGTGAAGCTTTTTCTGATCTCTCAATACTTTGTATAACAACTATTATACTTTGAAATGTGCTAATATGGCGTCAGCACAAAATATCATGATATCTTTTCCAGTCTATCTTTCTCGTATAGCTGTGGGCCACGTCTTTTCATTTCTGGGTCCTTATCATTGGCAAAGTTCCAGACACATAGTAATTTCCCCAAGATACTTTTATCAAGCTTTTTGGGAATTTTAAGAAAGGAGTCATAACCAAATAGATTCTTGGGTATCATCATTCTTTTTTTTTTTTTAACACATACCTTTGAGAAAAGAAATATGGTGCAGGAAAAAAAAATAAAGCATAGATTAAACTAATATTGCCTATTTAGAATGCTTACCATGAAAAGCTAAGCACTGATGTTTGAACTGCACATTAGTTCTCTCCATTTTTACAATGATCTGGTATAGTAGATTCCACCACCCCTTCCCCTCCATGAGAACTTTCTAAAAAAGGATAAAATCATACATGTAGACTAATTTTTTATTGAACTACAATGGAACAGTAGTAATGCCAACATTTATCCCAGCAACTTTCAGGGTTATAACACTTCCTGATCATAGTCTTAGTGTTTTTGGAATTCAGGGGCCCTACAATTCAGACCCACAGCTCTGTGGGTAAAACTTGTAAGAGTAGTGTGTAGTCCAAAATTGTTTTGAGGGCAGGGAGGTAGTAAGACAGAATTTAAAATGAAGAAAAATCTTGTTAATATTCAAGGGAGACAGCCATTTTTTAAAATAAATAGTCAATGAAAAAGGGATCAGTAAATTTCAGACAGACAAGAGAACAGAGGAGACTAAGACTACAGCAGTGAAAATAAATGTGTATCATCTTGGCAGGCCTGCAGGCTGGAAGGGACAGCCCAGATAGCCCTGCACCAAAACTAGCATTTTAAAAAGTGCTTTTGTAATTGCATTTCTTTGCTTGGGCTGAAAGAGAGAGACAAGAAGACTGGAATCAGTTGAAATTAGGACTTCCTCCAATGCTAATAGTAACAGTAAAAACCACAGATTCTGTTTTGCTGGTGACTTTTCCTATATATCTTTTACAGAAACAGAGAGTTTTTTGTTTTTTTGTTTTTTTCCATTTTTAACAGATCCTGGAATGCAAATTACTCCTTAGGCTCCCTTCATTTTTGCTGATTTTCTATTATAGTGATTATACCTGAGGGTTAGGGCAATGAACTTCTTGAATGGTGAACTTTGGTCCTGAATAATTAAAAGAACACCATCATGTGGGCAGGTTTAGAAAAAGGCCTGCTTTGACCTCAGTTGCCAGGGGGCAAGAGAAAGTGCTTTGTCAATTTCCCCATCATCTAGCTCATCACTGTGGTAGGACAGCCAGCTTGAGACAGAAGCCCAGTCAAGAATAAGGGCTGGGCAACTGATTAAAGTATCCTCCCTGTTGTACTTGTTAACATGCTAAGAGCAGTAGTTGGAGGTTCTCACCTCTATTGAGCACCTGGAAAACATTTGATCATAATTAATTTCCCAGTTCAGTGATTAGTGAGTAAATTTTCAGAATTAAAGAAACTTAGAAACAGAAGCCACAAGTTGGGTCAGGCTGGTAAAGGTTGAAATGATCAAGTGGCAGGAAAATTTTACTTTAGGAGAACAGGCAGGAGAATAGGATGGATGTGATGGGGGGATTTCTTGAGGACATGCTTTGCCTTCTCCATTGCATATTACCTGCCTACCATATAGAGCAAAAAGCAGATTGAATGACACCTCAATTGGAATCATGGATTTGCCATGACTTGTGACCTTGGCCAATTTTTGAAGTTCTGAATAATAAAAACGAGTCAGTTAGTACTTTCCTAACAGTTTTGAGGACTCAATAAGACAATATATGCAGTACGCCCAGTACAGAGCAAGGCATACATGGGGCCATCCACACATACTGTTTCCTTCCTTCTCTTCATTTTCCCCCAGTTTTATAAAGTCACATATTAATAGAATTAATCCTGAATTTAGTTGTGAGTTAGATTCAAATATCTAGAGTTTCTAAGTCAGGGATGAAAGAATTCTGTGGGGCCAGCACCTCTTCCCTTGCCGCCATTTGCATCTTAGAGCTTGATCCTCTCAGTTTATCTCCCAGAGCTGTATGTTTCCAAGGTAGGTTGTTTATTTCCTTCACTGGGTTTGTGTCAGAGCTGGAAGATAAGAGCCTTACATTTGTGGAAGTTCTTGTGAGACAAAGACTAGGCTAATGATTTCTACATGTGCTGCCCCCTCCTCGAGTGAACCAACTCAACTTTAAGCAGAGTTATTATGTGCGTCATTTGACGCCATTACTATGCCCAAGATGAATATGAGGCATCAACTTCAGATTGTGAAATGTATACACTGATGGATGACAACGACTCATTCAATTACAATTAGGGCAAAACAAACAGCTTTCTGAAATGGAGCTCGCTGTGGGAAGGGAGGGGGCGAAACGTCTACCCCGCTATACTGATACGTTTCCTTTTCTAAATGAGCCTGGCAGCAGACAGGTTATACAGAAATGCCTCTGGCAGTAGAGGTGACAGTGACATTAGCAGCATTTGGGAAAGAAAACAAATTGGCGTCATCAAAGTACAGCATGCACCTTGTAAATTTATTTCTTTATTATTTCTCTTGCAACATGCATAGCATACCTATGTATCTGTAATAGCTGTTGAGTGTGGTAATAGCACCATACAGCATATTCAAAATCACACATACATGTATAGTTCAGTGAGCTAATTATGGCATTAACTTGTCTTTTTAAGCAGAGAGTCCGGCATATAGAAAATCAATAAAAAGAAGAGGTAGTATGAATTTTAGGGAGACTCTAACCTGCCTCTACTTCACAGTAAATATGTCTTTTCCAGATTTCAATTTTCTCATTGGAAAATGAGAGTATTATTTTGAATATAGAAACAAGATTAAAATTCTGCAGAATCTCAGAATTTTCATAAATAACTACTTTCCCCCCAAAATTTATGTCAGTCTCATTTTGTATATAAATATTAGTATAACTTTGCATGTAAAATATTTGTATAAAGGTGAATGTGATGTATTGCAATTAGAAGAAGATAAATAATTTTTCATTTAACATTTTTTCTCCAAAGGCCTGTAGGAAACTAGATCCATAAACATAAATTATAAGAAAATAACTCAAAAAATTTATATACTCTGAGGCAGGGAGTAAACAAGTGGCCAGATGGCTGTTAGCAAAATTTGACTTGGATCTGAAGGAAAAGGCCATTGCTTATTTTATGAAAGATTTCAAGCTTATAAAGACATTAAAAGATTATATCTGTGTGTAGGTATATATACACATATACTAAATAAATATGTCTATGTATTGCACATATATATATATAGATAGATTATACATAGATTTTGATGTTAATCTATATTTATTTTTGTAATTTTAAATGATATATTGTGTGTCTGCACCCCCACCCCACCCCCCCACACACACACATATGGAGGGGTAATAAAATTTTTAACCATGCAGCTATCATCCCAGGAGATTATTATGAGACTATTTCATTCATGACACAAATCTCTTCGTTAGTAGCAACAGTGGTGGTGGCAGTTTAGTCACTAAGCTGTGTCCGACTTGCAATCCATAGACAGTAACCCTCCAGGCTCCTCTATCCATGAGATTTTACAGGCAAGAATACTGGAGTGGGTTACCATTTCCTTCTTCAGGGGATCTTCCCTACTCAGGGATCAAACTTGCGTCTCTCATGTCTCCTGCATTGCAGGAAGATTCTTTACCGCTGAACCACCAGGAAATACAATAGTGCAGTATATAGAAGTAGACAATAGGAAGAGATATGCTTTTTAAAATGAAAATGCATATTTTTCTTAGCTTAGATTATTTTCAAAGAGCTGATGAAGATGTATTCTTAGGAAAGCAAAAGACAGTAAACCTCCCAAAATATCACAAAATTTCTGCATGAAAAATGTGTTTTTCTCACCAAGGATTGCACCACTTGTTGTTTTGTTCCCACATAACTAAGAGTTTTCCACTCTCATTACCTCTTAGAGAATTCTGAGGCTAGGAGGACAACGTGCAAAAGTTGTTCTTGTCCCTGTGGACTGGCCTTTTGGTGGGCCCTGTAGCAGTACTCACTCTGCTGAGAATGAATGGCATTGATAACATTGTACATCACATTATCTTCCTCTGAGATTGTGTTATTCAGATGCACTGAAACCATACAATGTTATGAGGGAAAAGCTGCTCTCCAGACCTGTAAAGATAAATGTCCCTCCCTGACAGAGTGGGGAAGGGTTGTTGCCCAGAGAAGGTGCTGCCCCCGCTCCGGGTGATGCCTGTGTCCTATGATGCTCATAGTGTAGCCATGCCCCTCTTCTCAAAGAAGAAGGGAACATATGTGAAACAGTCATCTTCTTCACAACAAGGTCAGAGAACAAAGCACTCTGAAACCAAATGAGAACGTTGGGATGTGAAGATAATATTTTTAGAATATAGCTGGAAATATGTTAACCAGTCAAGACACATTTATTTTCAAGTGTGGCATTACGATTTGGCATGGGGGTTTTAATTCTGAGTATTTTTATCATGATATGTAGTGCTGAAGGGAATATGTTGACATGTCTGAGAGCTAAAACAAATGTGAAGAATGAAGCTGAAAATAGCCGGCTGTGAAGAAAACATTAAACAGCGCTGGGTGGCACTCAACGTTGTACATCTAGAATTCAGAGGTTTGTAAGGAGAAGGTGATAACATGGCACTCGTAGCCAGTTTTCCCGAGAAGGAATTAAGGAAGGCACACTGTTTGCTACTACAGACTCGGGGATCTACACATCTGTGCTCCTCCGGTGCCCACAGGGACACAGATGAGAAAGATGCAGCTGCACCTCTCTTTGCATAGCGCATTCCTGAAAAGCTCTGTGCAAATCAAATCCCATTATAAACCCAGAAATGATTCATCTTTTCTGATTGATCTTCAATAGGAATGGCTCCAATAGGAATGGCTCATTTAACCTTTAAGATCCTCTGTCTGAGCCACAGGGGGTTCAACTTCCTTTTCAATGTGCCCGGTTCCTAAATATTAGTTCTTGATGAAGTTTTTACCAGACTGGGGTGAATTAAGAAAAATAAAGAAAATGAAGTCATTTTTTTTTGGAAGAAAAATGCATTCAAACTACTGTTTTATTCTGAAATGATGCTTTTCCTTCCTTTTTTTGGTGTTTAAAACAAGACTTTTTAAAAATGAAGTAGTACTGATAACAAATGTTCATTTTAGCATGTTGCTTGCAATTTTACTAGTTTGTGAAATCTAAAACTATTCAGCTCACGGTATATAACTACCCAAGCCATCTAAATCCAGTTGCCCTCAAAAGCTGACACACGTTTTAAAACAAATAAATGTAAAACTTTCTTTTTAAAGAAAATGTGGGATTTCTCTGGTAGTACAATGGCTAAGATTCCACTGGCTTATGCTTGGGATACAGGTTTGATCCCTGGTGTGGGGAGATTCCACATGCCTTGGAGTGATTAAGCCCACATGCCGCAACTACTGAGCCCAAACTCTGGAGCCCACAACTGAACAACTGAACAACAACTGAAGCCCACAAATTAAAACATGTGCTCTATAACAAGAGAAGACACTGCAGTGGGAAGTCCATGCACAGCAAAGAAGAGTAACCCCCATTCATCGTAACTAGAGAAAGCCTATGCACAGCAAAGAACAGCCTCTGCTTACCATAACTAGAGAAAGCCTGTGCATAGCAACAAAGCCCCAATGCTGTCAAAAATAAATAAATAATAAATTAAATAAATAAATTCAAATGCATCATTCATCTTTAAAAAAAAATATGCTGTGCCTCATCTTGTAACTCATGGAGATATCTCCAATATTCCTGGCTTCCAGCAGAGGATGCTACATATTCCTTTTCCTTCTAGCAAACTCATCAGACTGGTGATATGAATAGCAATAGCAGTATATGTGAAATATAGTAATTCCACCATCTAGAATTTCACATTTTACAGGTTGTATTAGCCAATGCTCTTAGCAACAACAAACAGAATTTAAGTATTCCCTATCCTTTAAGATTGTTTATGAAAATTAAGATAATGCATATAAAACATGTAGTCAACTTGAAAAATGTTTTGTATATCACTTCCCCTAAGAGTTATTTGGTGGTGAAAAATGTTGGTTATCTTAGCACAGTTATACAGGTACAAGCAAAACTATAGTAGATTCCTAAAAAACAAAACAAAACAAAACAAAAAAATGAGTAGGATAGCCAGTGTATTCTGATTGAAGGTGCAGAGTCTGAACTGGCAGAACTGTTAACATAGCCAGTTGAGTGTTTTTGTTCTGTCATGAGTCCTAGTCACCATTCCCATTTCCCCAGCCCCCCACCAAAGGAGAGATCAACCCCCTACACCATAGTGCATATTTTAGTGGGAATGACATACTAGTCACTGAAATATATCACTGTAAATGATGACAAGTGCCATGGCAGAAAAAGTGCATGGTAAAATAGAAATATGTTACTAAGAGCCCTGGTGTGGGCAAGCAGCTTCCCTGAGGAGGTGACATTTGAACTCCGATTAATAGGACAATTAGAAGTTAGAGAAGTATTTCCTGTGAGGGAAATGGTCAGGATTGGGAACCAGGAGGGAGTGGGGTGAATTAAAGAAATCGAAGGTCAGTGTGACACAACTGAGTGGCTGAGCATGCACATATGCATGTGGCTGTAGCCTAGTGAGTTAGAAGACGTAAGGGGGTGCGATGGCAAAGAAAAAAGGCATTGCCTCCAGCAATATAGTGGGATAAACTGATCCCAGCAGACACCCTCACACACAGAAAAGATATAAATGCGTGACATTTACTAGAAGTTGATTTTAACTATATTACCAATCTCAAAAAGAAGAAAAGCAATTTCCATAAAGAAGAAAGAGAAAAAGGAAAGCTAGAGGGTTAGGACTCACACTGCAGAGATCCATCAGGGCTTCAGACAAGATGCTGATCATCTGGGTAGAAGCTAAGGTTCTAAAGCTCACGTAGAGACAAGCGACATACCCAAGGGCTGGTATGATCAGGACCACACTCCCGGCGGAACGCCCAGGTGCTCAACATTCTCTCATCTTCCTACTATGTATACACCCATTCACTGATCCATAGAAGTATCCATAAAACTTTCCATGAGAGCCAGGCTCCGTGTGGAAAAATAAGAACTAAAGCCCTGCTCCTGGTCAACATGTGAGGTAGAAATGAACACAACCTAAACATTGTGGAAATGTTAAACAGAGAAAGGAAAACAAGAACTTATTCAGAGGACTTCAGTGGACAACCTTGAGGCTTTCAGCAGAATATTCCGATATGCTGTCTGTGTAAGAAAATATTAACAAATTAGCCCAGGTGGTGCAGTTAGTAAGGAATCTGCCTGTAAGAGACACAAGAAATGTGGGTTCAATCCCCGGGTCAGGAAGATCTCCTGGAGGAGGAAATGGCAAACCATTCTAGTATTCTTGTCTGAAAAAGTCCATGAAAAGAGGAACCCGGTGGGCTACACAGTCCATGGAGTCGCAGAGTCAAACGAGACTGAATGTGTGTACACGTGCTAACAGTGTAATGAGAAGAAACAGGGGAGTGCACAAACATTTCTTTTTTTTTTTTTTAATTAAAATTCTACTGAAAATGAGTTCCCAGTTAAAAATGAAAAAATATGTCATAAAATAAACTACCATGGGGGAAAATCAGAAGAAGCAACTTTTACATGAAGCTAAAAGGGCTTCAGTGTCAAAGCTCCTTAGTTGCATATGCATTTTAACAGTTTATGGGAGGGGCCTTGCTAATATGTTTTCATGGCCACAAATGCCTTCATAAAATTTTAAAGTAAAATTTCTTGGGAATTCCCTGGCAGTATAGTGGTTAGGGCTCCATGCTTCCACTCCAGGGAGCACAGGTTTGACCACAGAAAATGTACTTAAACAGAATTCTTATATATGCTAACATCAATCAATCTGGAAAGCCTTCTGAATAATAAAGTGGCAAAATATGTGAGTAATAGTGAACTATTAGGTTACTCAGGTTAGTCTTCATGACCCTGATAACTATGATAGTATGATCACTCACCTAGAGCCAGATATCTTGGAATGAGAAGTCAAGTGGGCCTTAGGAAGCATTACTATGAACAAAGCTAGTGGAGGTGATGGAATTCCAGTTGAGTTATTTCAAATCCTAAAAGATGATGCCATGAAAGTACTGCACTCAATATGCCAACAAATTTGGAAAACCCAGCTACCACCACAAAACTGGAAAAGGTCAGTTTTCATTCCAATCCCAAAGAAAGCAAATGCCAAAGAATGTTCAAACTACTGCACAATAATACTCAACTCATATTCTAGCAAAGTAATGTTCAAAATTCTCCAAGCTAGGCTTCAACAGTGCATGAATCATGAACTTCCAGATGTACAAGATGGATTTATAAAAGGCAGAGGAACCAGAGATTAATTTTCCAACATCCATTGGATCATATAAAACACAAAAGAGTTCCAGAAAAACATCCACTTCTACTTTTTTGACTACACCAAACCCTTTGACTGTGTGGATCACAACAAACTGTGGAAAATTCTTAAAGAGATGGGAATACCAGACCGCCTTACCTGCCTCCTGAGAAATCTGCATGTAGGTCAAGAAGGAACTGTTAGAACTGGACATGTAACAATGGACTGGCTCCAAATTGGGAAAGGAATACATCAAGGCTCTATATTTTGAACCTGCTTATTTAACTTATATGCAGAGTATATTTTACAAAGTGCTAGGCTGGATAAAGCACAAGCTGGAATCAAGATTGCTGGGAGAAATATCAATAACTTCAGATATGCAGATACACCACTCATATGGCAGAAAGTGAAGAAGAACTGAAGAGCCTCTTGATGAAAGTGAAAGAGGAGAGTGAAAAAGCTGGCTTAAAACTCAACATTCAAAAAACAAAGATCATGGCACCCAGTCCCATCATTTCATGGCAAGTAGATAGGGAAATAATGGAAACCAGTTAGTTAGGAGTAGAGAACAATTTGAGGATCTCCTGAAAAACCCAACAAGAAATGAGTAGTAAAATAATCTTATGGAAGGTAATATTGAGCCAAGACAAGAGAATGGCACTCATGTTAGATGGAATAGCTTAACCTTAACTAAGATCTTGCAAGCAGCGTAGCCAAAAAAATACAAATAAAGTAAGATTTCTCAAGGGCAATCAATTGTATTGTTGCCTATTTTCACTTCAGTTTCCTGGTCATCACAGTTCTTCTTTTATTGAATGATGGTAGAGTGACCTTGAATAATTTTTATATTCACCTAAGAGACTCTTACATTTAATGTGATATCCTCATGTGGATCCCAGTCAACTTCTGTCAAGGTAAGTTATTACTAACTGACTCAACATAAGAATGGCTTTCAGACATGCTCTCATGGCCCACTGGACTAATTCACTTCTTGTTGTAACTTTAAGGTGTAGGGACAGAGCTTGTATGGCAGTTGATCTTTCTGTGCAACCAGGCATCCCAAGTATATGAATTCACTTCAGTACAATTCAGCCACTCAGTCGTGTTCAACTCCTTGCAACCTTATGGATTCCAGCATGCCAGGATTCCCTGTCCATCACCAATTCCCAGAGCTTGCTCAAACTCAGGTCCATCAAGTCAGTGATGCCATCCATCCATCTTATCTTCTGTCTTCCCTTTGTCCTCCTGCCTTCAATCTTTCCCAGCATCAGGGTCTTTTCCAGTGAGTCTCTTCTTTGCATCAGGTGGCCAAAGTATTGGAGCTTTCTGCTTCAGCATCAGTTCTTCCAATGTATATTCGGGGCTGATTTCCTTTAGGATGGGCTGGGTGGATCTCCTTGCAGTTCAAGGGACTTTCAAGAGTCTTCTCCAACACCACAATTCAAAAGCATCAATTCTTCAGCACTCAGCTTTCTTTATGGTCCAACTCTCATATCCATACATGACTACTGGAAAAACCATAGCTTTGACTAGATGGACCTTTGTCGGCAAAGTAATGTCTCTGATTTTTAACATGCTATCTAGGTCGGTCATAACTTTTTTCCAAGGGACAGTTCAGTTCAGTTCAGTTGCTCAGTTGTGTCTGACTCTCTGTGACCCCATGAATTGCAGCACGCCAGGCCTCCCTCTCCATCACCAACTCCCAGAGTTTACCCAAACTCATGTCCATCGAGTCGGTGATGCCATCCAGCCATCTCATCCTCTGTTGTCCCCTTCTCCTCCTTCCCCCAATCCCTCCCAGCATCAGGGTCTTTTCCAATGAGTCAACTCTTCACATGAGGTGGCCAAAGTATTGGAGTTTCAGCTTCAGCATCAGTCCTTCCAATGAACACCCAGGACTGATCTCCTTTAGGATGGACTGGTTGGATCTCCTTGCAGTCCAAGGGACTCTCAAGAGTCTCTCCAACACCACAGTTCAAAAGCATCAATTCTTCAGTGCTCAGCTTTCTTCATGGTCCAACTCTCACATCCATACATGACCACTGGAAAAACCATAGCCTTGACTAGATGGACCTTTGTTGACAAAGTAATGTCTCTGCTTTTTAATATGCTATCTGGTTGGTCATAACTTTCCTTCCAAAGAGTAAGCACCTTGTAATTTCATGGCTGCAATCACCATCTGCAGTGATTTTGGAGCCCAAAAAATAAAGTCTGAAACTGTTTCCATTGTTTCCCCATCTATTTCTCATAAAGTGATGAGACCAGATGCCATGATCTTAGTTTTCTGAATGTTGGGCTTTAAGCCAACTTTTTCACTCTCCACTTTCACTTTCATCAAGATGCTCTTTAGTTCCTCTTCACTTTCTGCCATAAGGGTGCTGTCATCTGTGTATCTGAGGTTATTGATATTTCTCCCCACAATCTTGATTCCAGCTTGTGCTTCTTCCAGCTCAGTGTTTTTTATGATGTACTCTGCATATAAGTTAAATAAGCAAGGTGACAATATACAGCCTTGACATACTCCTTTTCCTATTTGGAACCAGTCTGTTGTTCCATGTCCAGTTCTAACTGTTGCTTCCTGACCTGCATACAGGTTTTTCAAGAGGTAGGTCGGGTGGTCTAGTATTCCCATCTCTTTCAGAATTTTCTACAATTTATTGTGATCCACACAGTCAAAGGCTTTGGCATAGTCAATAAAGCAGAAATAGATGCTTTTCTGGAACTCTCTTGCTTTTTTGATGATCCAGCAGATGTTGGCAATTTGATCTTTTAATTTCAGGGTACAGTCACCATCTGCAGTGATTTTGAAGCCCCCCAAAACAAAGTCTGTCACTGTTTCCATTGTTTCCCCATCAGTCCTTCCAATGAAAATTCAGGTTTTATTTCCTTTAGGTATGTGAGTGGCAGAAGAGAAATGGGGGTTGATGGGCAAAGTGTTAACAATTGACAAGACTAAGTAAGTTCATTGTAAATAGTCTTTTAACATATTCTAAGAAATAAACAAACAGTAAATATAACCTTGGGAAATATAGAAGAAAAAAAATCTTATAATTTGTTCATCATTTAAGAATATTCACTATAATTTCTAAATCTATATTAGTAACTTTGTAATTTTTTCTTATAGAAGGCCTTAAAAATTGTGCAAATGTCAGGTCCCACAAAACTTGGATCAATCTCTAGTCAACACAAATAACAACAATGAGAAAAAATGTAAAGCCATAGAAATAGAAATAACTCCCAACACACACACCCCAAAAAGAGTATTTTGAAGGAGTATAAAACAGACATGTTTAACATGATTAAATGTATTTTTAAAGAAATTTTAAATTTTAAAGAGAAAATATGCTATATGAAAATTAAAGATATGTTGTAAAATTACCAATCAGACATTCTGAAAATAAGAAAATATGGCCACGGATGTTAAAAAAGCAAGTGATCTGGAAATATAGACAACTTTGATCACAAAATTAAATGGACAGAAAAATATAAATATGAAAAGATAATTCAGAAAGTAACTAGATAAGTGAAGAAGTAAAACATTTGAAAAAATATCAAAACATGTATATAATGAAAAGTTATAACATGCATTTAATAAAATTCCAGAAGAGGATAATAGAGAAAATAGAGAGAAAGTTATTCAAAGAGGAATAGTCAAGAATTTCTCAGATTTAAAAGTAACGTGTTCAAATTGAAGATGCACACTGAATCATAATGAGAAGTCCAACATACCATGAACACTGATATTATATTAAAAATTACCAGAGAGAAAAAAATGTTTTATCTCCAAAATAATAAGAACAAGACTGATAGTAGGCATTTCATCACCAATAACACATACCACATCACAACCAGAATAAATGAACTAATATCTTAGAATCTAAAAAACAATCCTTTAAATTGAGAGCAAATGAAGATATTTGGAAGAAAAAGAAAAAAAACTATTTTCTTTTTACTCTTCACAGGCTTTTACTGAAGAACTACTCTAGAAGAAATATGCTGCATAAATTAAATAATGATGAGCATTAAAAAATATACATATTAGTAAACCTAATAAGCACTCTATAAACCCATAATCATAATAGCTTGGGAAAGATATAACAGAAGTTAGAAATAGCTTACTAATATATGAGGAAGGGCTCCTTTTGCTAGTTGTAAGAATAGAGATATTTATTTAATTTTCATTAAGCCAGGAAAAGATGCTAAATTGTTAAATAATTAATTTAAAATAAAAACAGAAGAAAGCTAGAGGAGAGTGATTAAATGAATTTTGTTTGGTTAGTAGAAGGCAGGAAAGGAACGGGGAAAAGGGAAAAACACACATAAAATAAAAAACACAAATTAAAATGACAGTAATATTTCAAATATATCAAGAATCACAATAATGAAATGATTGTATTTACCTGTCTACAAAATAGGGATTTTACTATTGGATGAACTAAATCTCATTATCAAATGAGATACAGTTTATAAGACACATTAAAAGTAAGAATATAGAAATGTTGACAGTAAAAGGATTAATAAGAGTATGAGTCAATAATCAAGAGATTGCATAGCAACATTTATTGAATATATTGAACTAACAAACAGTAAATCCTAAACTGTTATTAAATAAAGATTATAGCTACTTAAAAAATAATGGGAAAATGATAGAAAGATATAATAGTAATGACACAAGTATATGTCACAACATGAAATTAAAAACAAATTTTAAAATTTGAGCAGGATTACAAGGAAAAATTCAAATATCCACAAACATAATTGGATATTTTAGCACATTTCTTTATGAACTGAGACATTAAATAGGTAAAATATTATTAAAAATAGTGATTTGTATATGTGTACCTATGGCTGATTCATGTTGAGGTTTGACAGAAAACAACAAAATTCTGTAAAGCAATTATCCTTCAATAAAAAATAAATTAATTAAAAGAAAAGAATAGAAATTTGAACAGAGTAAATGATCAGTATGGTTGATGGATAGGTATGTATCCACATACCCGTATATTATATAACATATTTTTTTAAAAAGACTGTTTACAAACATGGACAATTTTTATAAATGCTTATTTGAAAAAAATGTGTAGATATGAACATATAAAAATATATTTTATTAAACTTATGCATTTGAAAATAATTGTAAAAAATTCAAGGGAAAAATTAGCAAAGGATTTTATTAGTAGACAATGCTTGTGGTCAATAAACATGTGAAAAGTTGTTCATTCACCAGAAAGGTGCAAATTTAAATAAAGTGAAATTCACTGTTCATTAGGTTGGACAAAAATTATCTGACTGTCCGCTGGCAAGCAGAAAAGAATTGGAAAATTTATATACTGTCAAAAGAAAATATTGGAGTGGCCATTTTGAAAGAAATTGTTAATATTTGCAACAGTTGAATATATGTAATGATCCAGTGACTCTGACTTATACACTCTGGAAAAGTATACATATATATATACACATATATATGAAAATATACAGATATATAACTAGAAAATATGTATACTCACATTGCAAATCAGAACATACCCATGCATACTAATGCATATTACGGAAATAATTTTATAATTTAATATATATCCTTTTACATGATATTTGATAGAAGTTTATTCTATTCTAACTCTACTTCTTTTCTTAAGTATCCCATTCTATTCTAGCTCATCCATTTTAGTCTCCACTTTACTTCAATCTAATCCATCTCACTTCGGTCACAAGCCATTCATTTGATTTCAAAACACTAAATTGATCATATCCCTCAATTTGAAAATCATCCTGTTAGAAAAATTGCAAACACATGCCTAGAATCACCCAAAGGTATCTTTAGTAATGACATGTGTGATCAGTTTGAATGTTATTAAGTCAAAGAATGGATATATAAATGAAATCATACAATGGAATTCAATGGAAAATTTAGACTTTCCTGATTTACCTGGGACAGTACCTATTTCCTCCTATTATCTTTTTATCCTGTCTGGTTAGTTCTCCTTTCCATATCTCAAATGTGTCAAAGTTTGAAATGATAAAGTCAGGCAGGGCCAGCTTCATGGGCGTGTGACCAGTACAGTCACAGAAGGTGCAACTCTTAGATGAGCTGCATGCTTGGAGTTTAATGCTTTGCAGTCGCTGTCTTGAAATTCTAATAATTACCTTTAAATCAGTGTTTTGGAAGTGAAGTTGATGCAACAGTGACAGATATGTGTGGGATAGAAAGATTAGGAGACTCAGGTCCTACATGCCCCTACCTCATAACTTACCCTCACCTTCCCTGGTATATCTTGACTCCCTGTTTCTCTGCCTCCTGGTGTCATGGGTCCAACCTGGCCCCCAAACTGACACTATTTTTTCTTTTTAGTTTTTATGCAATTTTAATGTTATACTCCATTTATAATTATTGTACAATGTTGGCTATATTTCTCATGTTGTACAATACATCCTTGAGCCTATCTTATACCCAATAGTTTGTACCTCCCATTTCCAGACCCCTTTATTGCCTTACTCTCTTCACTAGTAAATCTATATCAGGGAGTCTGTTTACTTTTGTATTTATTCATTAGTTTGCTATATTTTCTGGATTCCACATGTGAGTGATATCATATAGTATTTGTTCTTTGTCTGACTACTTAGCATAATGCTCTCCAAGTCCTCCAATATAGAAAAATTTTGTTCTTTTATAATGACTGAGTGGTATTCCATTATATATACATATATAAAATGTATAAAATATAATATGTTGTTGTTTACACTTTCAGTTATGTCCAACTCTTTTGCAAACTCATGGATTGCAGCAGACTAGGCTCCTCTGTCCATTGGATTTCCCAGGCCAGAATACTGGAGTGGGTTGCTATTTCCTTCTCCAGGGGATCTTCCTGACCCAGGGAGCAAATCTGCATCTCCTACAAGTCTCCTACATTGCAGGCAGATTCTTTACCATTGAGTCACTAAGGAAGCCTGTATATATACACACACACACACACACACATATATATATATGTATGTATATATATATATGCACACAAAAATTATATTAAATAATATATATTTCACAGTATATATTATACATAAATATATCTATAGATATTATACATAAAATATGTATAAATATATATCACATCTACTTTACACATTCATCTGTTGATAGACACCAGTTTCTTCCATATCTTGCCAATTATAAACAATGCTGCTGTGAATATTAGAGTGCATATATATTTTTTGAATTAGTGTTTCTGTTTTTCTCATATCTATACCCAGGAGTAGAATCGCTAGGTCATGTGGTCATTCTATTTCTAGTTCTTTGAGGAAACTCCATAATGTTTTTTGCAGTGGTTGCACCAATTTACATTCCCACCAACAATGTACAAGGGTTCCCTTTTCTCCACACTCTCAGCAACACTTATTACTTGTGTTCCTTTTGATGATAGCCATTCTGATAAGTGTGGGGTGATATCTCATTGTGGTTTTGATTTCCATTTCCTTGATCATTAGTGATGTTGAATGTCTTTTCATGTGCTCATTGGCATCTGAAGATGCTCAGCCTGCCCCTGTCCATTAACTGCAACCACCCACTGTCTGAGGTCCAGGTATGGTTGGGGTCAGCTGACTGTTCTGTGAAAGTATATGGCACAGAAAGATTCCTGAACCTCTTGTTAGACGCTGATCCACGTAGGAATACAGAGATTGCAATCCTCTAGGGGTTGCCCATCTGCAGTGTTGGAGCATCAGGCCTATGAGGAGAGATGCCTAAGAAAGGGGATATATCCTTTCCTGAAGAAAAGTCGTATCAAATAACAAATATAATACATTAGGCTTCTCAGGTGGCACTAGTAGGAAAGAACCTGCCTGCCAATGCAGGAGATATAAGAGACAAGGGTTTGATCCTTGGGCCAGAAAAATCTGTTGGAGAAAGGCATGAAAATCCACTCCAGTATGCTTTCCTGCAAAATCCCATGGACAGAGGAAGCTGGAGGGCTAGAGTTCATAGGGTTTCACAGAGTCAGACATGACTAAAGGGACTTAGCACACACCCGTGCCTAATGCACCACGGCAAGTAGAGAAAAAGAACATAGACAAAAGACAAAGTCTTACATTTCAGTATACATTATATGCCCCACCACCCCTGCTTTTTTAATAAGGGCCTAAGAGATTTTGTAGCTAGGCCTGGATAAATTATATGATCATCCTAATAATATTTTATTTTCCCACAGATCAATGAGAAGCCATTAATCTGTTTTCATCAAGTAACTGGCATAATCGGATTTATATCCTAAAAAGATCACCCTTTAACTTCAGTTCCTCCTGTGATTCTAGTGTCTGTCACCCCCACTTGAATGCAGTGTGCCGATACAATCACTGCTTAAGCATTGGTTTTCAATTATTATGCACAGATTGCATCCTTGTTATAAACCTGAATCACTAGAAGTCAGAAAAGGGGGAAAAAGAAAAAGAGCAACCATTTGCCACTTGTCCTGTCTTCTTCCTACTCTGTGTCCGGTCCCGTTTCTCTCTGCCTTTGATTGTCCTCCATTTGAGCCCCTCTTGTCTGGGTGGAGGGTCCTTTTGCAACACTGCACCTGGCACCCTGAGTGTACATTGAGGTGATTACCCTTGTTGACTAATTTTGTCAGTTCTCTCATTCTTTTGGCAAATTCAGTTGGGTCACCTTGAGGGTACTTCAGTTTTAATTTAAATACATTTTTTAACTTGCTTGTACTCTCTGACAGCAGCTATCATTCAGTTTGCTCTGTGAAATATTCTGCACATTTACTCTCTCTTTTCCTACCCTAAGATATACTCAGTTCAAAAATAAAGCCATGAAACAGTACTGAAAGGTGGCTTCCCGAGGTTATTGTATCCCTTCCCTCTTCAGAAGGACTGCAAGGAAATCATGTCTAAGGAAGGGAGACTTTTAAACTATTTACAGAGATTTCTGGAGAAAGGAGGAGCTTCCCAGGTGGTGCAGTGGTAAAGAACCCACCTCCCAGTGTGGGAGATGCAAGAGACATGGGTTCAATCCCTGGGTCAAGAAGGTCCTCTGTAGGAGGAAATTGCAACCCACTCCAGTATTCTTGCCTGGAAAATTCCACAGACAGCCCACAGGTGGTCTACAGACCATGGGGTTGCAGAGTCAGACACGACTGATCACACACAGGAGAAAGGAGAATTCACAGCCTCCCCCCAAATTCATTTCAGGGTTAAAGAAGCCTGCCAGGGAATTTTTCTTCTATCTAAACTAGATCTAGCTTAATATTCCTTTTAGGACAGGCAAAGTACACAGTGTTCACTTAATAGTCGATCGAAGGCTTTCTTTTTCGCTCTGACATGCCCCAAGGTGTTTTAGGACAGTGGTTGGATATGTCAGAGAGAAAATAGGTTTTATGTTATTTGGCCTGAATTTCCATTAGGTACCTATTTGTCTGGATAAACAGGCAGGAGTGCCCATCTTTAAATAATGAGCTCGGAGTTACCTGGGGAATTACTTACCAATGAGTGTTACCTTCAAGACGAGAAAAAATAGCTGATAAAATCATTCCTGAGGGTTATAAAACACCTAGGTGGGTAGTGTGTGCAGCTTCAGCCTGGATAAATCATGCCTCTCTAATGTATTTGGAATTTTTGAAAGAGCTAACGAAATAGTGAAGTTTAGAGAAGTAGTGGGTATTAAATATTTAGACATTCAAAAGGCTTTTGATCAAGAACCTACCCACAGACATTTAGGATCCATTTCAGCCTTATGAAGGGCCCAAGATGTGAGAGCTAAAATCTTTTCCAATAAAAATTCAAAGTTAAAAAAAAAAAAGTTAACAGTGAAAATGAAAGGTAGGAATAAATGATGCAGTTAGCCTGAAGGGAGGTTAATAAGAAAGTGCCCCAGGGAATGATACTGGAACCAGAATTTTTATATATGTTAACACCATTCAATCTGGAAACCCTTCTAAATAATGAGGTTTCAAAATATGTGGGTAACAGTGAACTGTTAAATTAGTCAGGAGTAGGGAACAATTTGAGGAACTCTAGAAGAAACCAACAAAATACAGGTAGGAAAACAATCTTATGTCAGGGAAAATCGAGTGAAGACAAGAGAATGGCACTTCATGTTATATGGAATTACTTAAGCTACCTGATGCACTCGGGTGGATCTGGAATTAACTATAACCTTTCAGAAGAAAGGTCTAACAGTCATTATGAATATCTCAATAAATGTATCTGCTCACAGAGAAAAGTCTCTGGGAAAAGTCTATAGAAATGCAAGTGAAATGATGAGATATATGTGAGAAATGATGGAAATGGCCAGGATTATTTCATTTGGCAAGGACAGGAATAGAGGAAAAGGGAAATGTTGAAACAAAAAGTCTAGTTGAGTAATTTTCTTCACTTTCTTATAATACTAAGCATTCAAGTGAGGTTAGATAACACAAAAGCTAAATGAGAAGGAGGGAAATGCTTATGTAATTCACAGTTAACATTAACAGCTCCCTGCATGGAATGTCATTGAGCCAGATACCAACTACCGAGCAATGTATCACCTGGGTTACACATTTACAGGGGTGGGCTGAGATTAAACTTTCTCCACAAGATCCTATTAGAGACAGTATATGAATGCGTATTCTAAGAGACTTCAGTCACTCTCATATTTGAATTAATTATGTCTGTCTCATTAGGCTGTGAATCCCTAGAAAGCAAGACTTTTTTCCTAAACATCCTCTGTCCTTCCCCTTTTCCTCTTTGGTAGCTAGTAATATGCTTTCTTCTGCAGAGCATTCAGTAGTACTCAGAGCTTTCATGACTTGGGGGAGTGTGAGGGTCGATCAAAGGAAGGAAAGATTTTATTCCCATTGTCTATTCATCCTCACCACTCCCACCAAATGTTTAGTGACTCCAACTATGGCAGCTAGCCAGCAGCAATGAACATTGTTGAGAAGACATCAGAGAAAAGGAAAAAAGGTTGGGAAGTTTTAATTATTAATAAACTGTTGGGTACCAGGCACTTTGCTATGCATTTGCTTGCATCTTCTTACCAATACCTAAGAAAACAGTTACCATAGGGACTAATCAAAATTGTTTGGCAGAAGAAATCCTGTTTCTAAATTCTTTCCCTTCTTTGTCTCAGGCAACTCATGAGAATACAAAAGAGCTCAAAGAGCTGAGCCCTAGTGCCTTTCTTGGAAGTTATCTATCTGAGAAAGACATAGTACAGAACCAATAGGATATATACCATAACATATGTACGCATGCTCAGTGATAAAGAATCTGCCTGCCAATGCAGGAGACATGGGTTCAGTTCCAGGCTTGGGAAGATTCTCTGGAGAAGGAAATAGCAACCCAGTCCAGTATTCTTGCCTGGGAAATCCCAAGAACAGAAGAACCTGAAGGGATACAGTCTATGGGGTCTCAAAACAGTTGGATACAAATCAGTGACTAAACAACAACAACAAATATATATACACACATATATGCAATGCAGGAGATCCAGTTTCAATCCCTGGGTCGGGAATATCCCCTGTAGAAGGAAATGGCAACCCACTCCAATATTCTTGCCTGGAGAATACCGTGGACAGAGGAGCCTGATGGGCTATAGTCCATAGGATAGCCCATGGACCTATGGACTACAACCCATCAGGCTCATAAAGAGGCAGACATGACTGAAGACACTTAGCACACACATGTAGAGAGAGAGAAAGAGAGGGAGAAATTTTAAGGAATTGGCTCATGTGACTGTGGAGGAAGGCTGGCAGAAATCCAGCCAAAGCCCATCTGCTGGCAGAAATCCCTCTTCTTCAAGATGGTCAGTTTTGGGTTTGGATTTTTTCTTTTTTGCTTTTTTGTTTGCTTTGTTTTTATAAGGCAAGTTGGATGGGTTCCACTTACATTTTGGAGAGTAATCTGCTTTATGCAAAGTCTACTTATTTAAATGTTGCTCTCATCTGAAAAATACCTTCACAGAAACACCTAGAATAATTTTTGACCAAATATCATTTTAAGTCGACACACCCACCACAATAAGGCTATCATACCCAGACACTGTTGGGTACAGCTGACAGGAGGTATGGCCTGGCCATGAGGGCAGCAGCAAATACAGATCATATAGCAGCAGCTGGGCCACCCATCAGTTATGGGCTTGCAGCAGATCTGAGCAGCTTCACACACCCTAAAGCGGTGACCAAGGCAAAGAGTTGTCTACTGTGTGACTATAAGCGAGTACTATAGATTTGAACAAAAGCAGTAGACAGGCAAATAGGACCAAGGGAGCACATATAAGACAAAAGACAAACAAGGAACTGTGAATGTCATCAAACACTGGAGCTGAGAGGAAAGTAGAAAATCCAGGAGTGGCAGAAGGAGCAGAAACCATTGTCAAACAGATAGCATGTGAAGTAATCCACAAACGCACCATCTCATCTACTGCTCTCTAAGATGTAATTAAGCATTAATTAACATCTATGTAAAAAGAAGAAACTGAAGCTCAGAGAGGCTATGTAACTTGGCCAAATTCATCTAGCTATTTGTAAAGAAGCCAGATTCAGAATTTGTCTTCCTGACCTTAAATGTCATCTCTCTCTATGATACTGACTTTCTTATCTATCTCAGGACCATGAGAACCAACTATTGAATAAAGAAACAGGCAAGGGGCAGCAGAAGCAAAACATCTTTGATATGAAGCAAACCATCTGCCTCAGCCAAAAAGCATCTTAATATATTTCCTACTAAAGCAACTTCCAGTCCCCGGGGGAGTCCACGCTCAGGCCTACATGTGAAAGCAAGAAAGTAGTAGATTTAGTCGGTGGAAGCGGTGGGCATGAAGGCAGAGACACGAGCTGATCTTGACACATCTTTGTGAAATGGGAATGAACTATCAGAAACAGAAGACAGTTTTCCTTTGAAAGTCTGTCACATTCACAATGAGGGTGATAAAAGACTGCTTCCTTGCCTTTTAGGTGACTTCAATATGGCCAGACTTTGAAATCTAATACTGTACTGAATTTTGTGTTGAATGCAGTGGTGCAATATTGAACGATAAAAGAAGGGGCTGGTACAGTACTTTTCAAATACTTGCTGCTCAGAATCTCTCTGCCCTTTTCCACTTACAGGTATGATCTTATCTATTGATATTTTCTGTCTGAAAGGGCCCTCTGTCTGTTCTATCAGGTTGCCCTATTTTTCATTGTGCTATAGGCTGCATTTTGAAAATGAATAGCCCAAACAACTTCGATACATTGCTATTACTGTGCTGTTCTTTTGAAGAAATTCTTCAGTTGGCATTTGCACTTTAATCTGACTTCAAGCTATGGGACAGCGGTGCCCTTCCATGGCCAGACCCGCCACCGCCACCCAGGCCCCGGCTCCTTCGTACATCTCCATGACTTCTGTCATCCTTCATGCCATCCGTGCCCCTCCTGCATCCTGAGCTGGTAAGGCACAGCCGGAGGCTCTCTTCTGACTTCCTTCCAGCCATGCCTGCAGCTGCCTCTCTGTAGCAATCAGCAAATGCACCGGGTGGCTGCCTTTACTCTTCTCCTTGCTCTAATCTGTCCACCCTGGCTCTCAATGCCCTCTCGAAGTCCTCCTGCATTACATGTGTGGGTCCTCTTGGGCAATAAATCTAAAGTGATCATGCCAGAAGGAGCTAATGGGTGGCCACAAACCTGTGAAAAGCTCTTGATGTTCCCCGGAGCAGATACTGAAGGATCGGCCCATTTATGTAAACAGTGCTCACTGAGATGCTGGTGGTTTAGCTGCAATTTGAAGAATTTCTAAATGAGACTGGTCTTGGGACAGAATATAACTGTATAGTTATGAACAGCATCAACAAGCTATGACCAGTTATAAAAGAAACAAAGGGAAGGATACTGTTAGTTGAATGTCTCCTTGGCTGTGATGGTTGAAGACATAGAGTGAGGCTCCCAGCACCCTGAACATTCAATGCAGGCACAGTGAGCGCTCAGTCAGTGTATATTGAATGGAACTGAACTTACAAACTAGGCAAATTGTAGTTCCTAAGCTACTTGTGAGAGTGAAAGTATGAATGGGTGAAAGATAAGAGCCCTCTCCACAGAGACATGCATACACAAAATCTTAGAACACTTTAAGTGGTCCTACTACCTATTACCACTGAAGATGCTGCCATGATCTCATTTAGATTTTCACACACTTGAGATTCTAATGTAAAAACGAAGGAAAAAAAAAAAAAAAAAGAATCAGAAGAAGAACAATGAAGTATCAACAACCAGAGTTACATTCTCTTGTGGCAAAAGGTTGATGATCTGACATTTAGATACAACCCCGACATTTACTGTTTATGTGCAAACATTTCTTAACCTCCCTAAAGTTCATCTGCAAAATAAGGATGAAGCATGATTTTTCTTCTCTGTGCTGTTGTGGCATTTAATGTGATAATTTATGTGAAACAGTTTATGCAACCTTTCTAGAGACTGAATTATCCATGTTATTGTTATTGAGGAAATCTAAACTGGTTATTTTATTTTTTGCTTGTTTCTTCCCTCCTCTTCTTCCTTTTCTTCTTCTTCTCCATCTTGCTTGATATTTGGTAAATAAAAATAAAAAAATGTTGTCAGTATTTTATTGGTTGTTTTGTATCCATGAAGTGTCACCAGCAGTGAAAATCCTTAGATGTCCCATTAGCATCTAGGGAGTTGTTGTTGTAGCAGTATGCATTCCTTCAATCACATCACCTGAATAAAAAGTCTGCAGAGCTTTTTCTGACACTTTTAAGTGTCAGAACTTACAAGACTGAGATTTAAATATTGCTTCCATTTATTTGGGGAAGGTATACAACTGTACTTTCTAAAGTTTACCATTTGACTACTAGGCATATATCCAGAAAAAAAAAAAAAAAAAAAAGGAACATAAGTCAAAAAGACACATGCACTCCAAAGTTCATTGCAGCACTATTTATAATAGCCATGACAGGGAGGCAACCTAAATATTCAACAACAGAGAAATGGCTAAAGACTATGTGGTACATATACATCGGAATATTACTCAGCCATAAAAAAAAATGCAATTGGGTCCTTTGTAGAAAGGTGGATGGACCTAAAGATTTCATAAAGAATGAAGTAAGTCAAAAAGAAAGAAATAAAAATTGTATATTAATGCATATATGTGGAATCTAGAAAAATGACACAGATGAATTTTTTTCAAAGCAGAACTATAGATTTAGGTGCAAAGAACAAATTTATAGACACAAAGTGGGGAAAAGGGGGAGTGGAATGAATTGGGAGATTGGATTGACATGTATACACTATTGATACTATGTGGAAAATAGATAACTAATGAGAACCTACAGTATTGCTCAGGAAACTCTACTCAATGGTCTCTGGTGACCTAAATGGGAAGGAAATTTAAAAAAAAAAAAAAGGGTATATATGTATACGTACAACTGATTTACTTCACTATACAATAGAAACAAATACAAAATTGTAAAGCAATTATACTACAATAAAATTAATTAAAAAGTAATAAAGTTTAGCCCTTTGGAAAATAGGGATAATAACAAGGTTATTTGCAAATTCAAGAGACACTGTACTTTAATATGTTGAAAACTGTACTCTGTAAGAATCAGTGACCACTAGAAAATAAAGATGAAGGTATGAGAGTCCCACTGTGCCTTTCCTGCATGGCTACTGTGGGACTAAAATCAGTATTTATTTTGTCTGTTCGCCCCTCTGCTGCTGCTGCCAAGTCGCTTCAGTCATGTCCGACTCTGTGCGACCCCATAGACGGCAGCCCACCAGGCTCCGCCGTCCCTGGGATTCTCCAGGCAAGAACACTGGAGTGGGTTGCCCTTTCCTTCTCCAATGCAGGAAAGTGAAAAGTGAAAGTGAAGTCGCCCAGTCGTGTCCGACTCTTCCCAGACCCCATGGACTGCAGCCCCGGTAGGCTCCTCCGTCAATGCGATTGTCCAGGCAAGAGTACTGGAGTGGGGTACCATTGCCTTCTCCGGTTCGCCCCTCTGCTGCTGCTGCTAAGTCGATTCAGTCCTGTCCGACTGTGCGCGACCCCATAGATGGCAGCCCACCAGGCTCCCCCGTCCCCGGGATTCTCCAGGCAAGAACAACACTGGAGTGGGTTCGCCCCTCTAATGGGGTCTAAATTGCTTTTCAGATTTCTACCCTGACCATCACAGGTGGGAATGATAACTTTAATATTCTCTTCTCCCAAGCAAAGTGGCTGGTCTGGGTTAGGTCAATCAGAGACTTTGCCTAAAATTTTCCAAGTTATAATTAATGGAACAGGAGGTTTTCTTCTCAAGAAGTCAAGCTAGAAAGTTATTAGTCGGAGCACTAAGCGGCCATAGGTCAACCTCAGGTGAAAGCTGTTTTGAGAGAATGAAGCCAACAGAGAAGAAGCATGGAGAAGAGGACACAGAGAGTCTGGAAGTGATTTAAATCCCAACAAGTTCAAGAAGTTGCAGCAATCCTTGCTTTCTCAAGCCTTGATTATTCTGTTTCTTTTATTCTATAATAAGTTTCCATTATATCATTTTCTAAAGTTACTTTGAGGCTGACGTCTCTCACTGGTACACAGTAACATGCTGACTGACACAGATCTGCAGGTGCTTTCAGAGAAGGGAGGGGCGTATAGCTGTCAAAATCATGTCTCTGCATATCTGCAAGAGGGAGGGGATTCCTCCATCCTCACTCTGGTCCTAGGCCAACCAAACCCATATTCAAGTGTTGTTGTCTGTGAAAGGAATATCATCAATAGCATTTGCCTAAGAGGCCAAGAAGATATTTCTGCACAGTTTACGGAGTCATATGTTCTTTAATCCAATGCTTGTGTGGCAAAGCCCTGGGCTCCTTGTACATTCATTGTCTTTCTTACAGCCAGATTTTTTTTTTTTTTTTTTTTTTAAGAAGCCAAACAGAGGGAAATGACATGAACAGAGCAATTTGGGTTGACTGAAGAGCAGATAAGCCTGAGGAGGAAACAACAGCAGGAAAGGAATGATTTCTGAGCAAGAGGAGCCTGCTGCTGTTTGGCTGTTTAAGCCCATGGAACCCACTAATAATTTTCCCCAAGTTCCATATTTCCTGTCAATTGAGCCCTATAATCCATATTTCTAGGGAGGTCTGAATCACTTTGCTTGTCAAAGAGGAATGTTGTTTATAAGCTGAGAGCTAACATACTACTTTGCCCTCTAGTCAAGAGAAGACAGATCTATCTGCATAGAAATAAGGGAAAACCTAAAAACTCCCAGCTAATGCCAAGATAATCAGGAATTTTTAATAACTCCAAAATTTGATCATGACATTTTGCTTTAGACTTCACAAGAATTAATACTTTCACATTTTAAAATTTGAACTATGACAAAGCAATATTTCAGTTAAAAACCATCAATCTGGAAAACCAAAATAATTATGTAAACCTAATACAGAATGTGTTACCCTTAAAACGCAACAGATACAGAGACTAGTAATGAATAGAAAATATCGGCTTGATAATTTTCCCTAAAACCTAGGAACTTTCTCAAAATGCCACAGAATATATCACTATTTTATTTCTCAGCTGTACTTAATAAAAAATTTCTATAAGAATTCCTAAAAGTGATGGTCTTTCACCTCCTCCATCAGGACCCACTCTTGATGCCTAGCCTCTTTTACTTTTTTGCTAACCACTGTATTTATGTTTTCTATATTTGATATTCCATAACTTTCTCCATGTTTTATAAGGAAGTCACCTCATCTAAGGGCTTTTGTTTACTTGTTTCTTTCTGTCTCTAAATATTTTTAAAAAATCATTTTGTTATGTTAGTCACTTCTTAGATTCAGATGTCTCTGAAATTAAATAATTATGTAGAAATGGTATCTAATTCTTTATTTTGAATTCATTTTTTCAAGGTATTATTAAATTTATGTCTGAAATTGGTCTTCAAGATAATTAACTTGATCATTTGCACGTCACACCTCATATCCTTACATACTCATTAAAAAACCCTGATATTTTTAACTTTATTTTATAGAAAATTACTTTTCCTTTAATTATGTCCTTTAATATGCACACCTTCCTAATAACCCTGTTCTACTAAACATAGATTTATAAATGTCAGAAAAAACAGCCCCTTTTACATGTCACTTAATAGATTTTTATTTTTCTACTTCAATTTTCCCTAGATCCACTCAATTTTCCTTAGACAATTAGATTTTAAGCACTATACTTGAAACTATATTGATCTAAATATGACTCATGTTGTCAATTGAGTTTTTAAAAATATACCAGCCTATATTCACACATAGTTCAAGATGTGTGTAGTTTCCTAGTCTTCTGCCCTTTGCCCTGTAAAATGTACAGTAAAGCCACAAGTACAAGCAGCTTACGTGAGGGTGAATTATTGAACTAAAAATTTAATATATGATGTGAAGAAAATACTGTATTTTCACTGAAAGCAAACCATGAATCTCTTTGGGGCAATTCAGTTTGACTCCTTAGACTCCAACTTCAAGTGTTTCTTCAAGGCATGCTGTTCTATCCCTTTTACTTATGAATACATTTTATTTTGCTGGCAATAAAAGCATTAAATAAATATTAAAGAAGGCATTCATTTTTATGTAGAAACTTTAAAATGTACTGTTGTGTAAATGTATGACATTGTAGAGTGTTCATATTGGCTATTTGATTTGAGTTGATATTTTCAAAATATTTCTCCCACAATATAATTTTATTATGTCAATAATACCCAAGAACATCCCTAAGTTAAATAAAAGGAAAGTGTGTAAAAAGATGTGAATATTCTCCTTTATTCATCCTGTCCCCATCTCACAGGTATACACCTGTATTTTTTCTAGTAGTTTGATTTTTTATTGTTTGTTTAGATTCCACCTACGAGCAATACCATAACTGCATGTCTATATCTGTCTGGCTTATTTCAGTTAATATAATACACTCCAAGTTCATTCATGTTGTCACAAAAGGTCGAATCTTCCCTTTTTAATGGCTAAATAGTATTCCATTGTATGTATGTCTTTGTGTGTGTGTCCAGCTTGCTCAATCCAATCATCTATTGATGGGCACTTGTTTCTATATGTTGTCTACTGTGAATGATGTAGCAGTGGCCATAGGAGAGCAGGTATTACATTGAGATATTGATTTGGTTTTCTTTGAGATACTGACTTAGTTTTCCTCAGATATCCACCAAGAAGTAGGACTGTTGGATCATATGGTGGTTTAATTTTAAAATTTTTGAGAACCCTCCATGTTGTTTTCCTTCATAGCTGTAGCAATTTACATCCCACTAACAGTGCACTAGTGTTTCCTTTCTCCACGTCCTTACCAACACTTATCTCTTGCCATTTTGTTAACAGGTGTCCTAACAAGTAAGAAGTGATATCTCGTTGTGGATTTGAGTTTCCTAGGTAATTAATGATGCTAAGCACTTTTTTTGTGAATCTATATCTGCTATGGAAAAATGTATAGTCAGTTTCATTGCCATTTTTTAACCTGATTATTTGGGGGTTTGCTATTGAGTTGTGAGTTTCTTATATATTCTAGATGATAATTACTCATCAGATATATGGCTTGTAAATATTTTCTTCATTCCATAGACTGTCTTTTCATTGTATTGTTTGCTTGCAGAAGTTTTTTTTAGTTTGATTTAATTTTACTTGTTTTGTTGTTGCTGTTTTTTATGCTTTTGGTATGATATCCAAAAAATCATGGCTAAGATCAATGTCAAAAGGTTTTTTCCATTTGTTTAATCCTAGAAGTTTTGTAGTTTCAGTCTCTGTTTAAGTCTTTAATATAGTTCAAGTTAAGTTTTGTGAATAGTGTAAGATAAGCATACAATTTCATTCTTTTATGTGTGAATACCTACCTGAACACCATTTTTCACACTACCTATTGAAGAGAGTATCCTTTCCTCACTGTATTTTCTTGTCTACCTTATCAAATATTAGTTGACCAAATATGTGTGAGTTTATGTTGAGCCTTCCTATTCTGTTCCATTAATCTATATTTTTTATACTGTTTATTTCTGTGGTATATCTGCTATAATATTTCCTCTTTTATTTCTGATATTTTGTATTTGGGTATTTGGGTCTTCTGCATTGTGTTTTGTTAATCTACATACATTTTTTTTTTTCAATTTTGTTTATATTTCCTTGGGACATCCCCAGTAGCTCAGCTGGTAAAGAATTTGCCTGCAATGCAGAAGATTTTTTTTTTTTCCAATTATTGTTTGTATTTCCTAACTCCTAGTTTTGTTCATCTTTTCTCTTGTTTCTCTAGTAGATTTCATTATTTCTGGTCTGATCTTGCTATTTCCTTTTTTCTGCTAACTTTGAGCTTCATTCATTTTCTAGATACTTGAGGTATAAAGTTAAGTCATTTGAGAATTTTTTTCTTAATATATACATTTATCACTATAAATTTCCCTCTTAGAACTGCTTTGCTGCCTCCCCAAAGTTTTGGTATGTTGCATTCCCGTTTTCATCTATTTCAAGATTTTTTTATTTCTCTTTTTATTTCTTGTTTGATGCATTGATTCAAGAATGCATTCTTAATTTCTACATATTTGTGAATTTTCTCTTTCTCCTATTATTGATTTCTAATTTCACATCATTGTAGTCATAAAAATGCTTAATATGCATTCAAACTTCTTAAACTTGTTAAAACTTTTTGTTTGTGTGACCTAACATATGACCTAGGGCCTCCCAGGTGGCTCAGTGGCAAAGAATCCAGCTGCCAATGCAGGAGATGCAGATTTGATCCCTGGGTTGAGAAGATTCCCTAGAGTAAATGGCAACCTACTCCAGTATTCTTGCCTGGGAAAGCCCACAGACAGCCCAGCCCATAGCCTGGCAGACTATAGTCCATGGTGTCTCAAAGACTGGGCATGACCGAGTGACTGAGCATATGCACAACATATGATCTATCCTAGAGAAAGTTCCATGTGCAATTGAAAAGAATGTATAGCCTGCTACTGTTGCATGGAATGTTCTAAATATATGTAAAGTTGTATTGAAGTCTAATATTTCCTTTTTTTCTGTCTAAGGATCTATGCATTACTGAAAGTAGCTTACTGAAGTCCCCTATGATTATGTGACTGCCCATTTCTACCTTCACATCCTTTAACATTTGCTTAGTACAGTTAGGTGCTCTGATGTTGGATGCATATACATATATACAACAGTTATATCTTCTTGGTGGACTGACTTATTTATTTTGTATCCTTTATACTTTTTGACTTAAAGTCTATTGTGTTTTATTCATAAGTATAACCACTCCTGCTCTCTTTTGGTTTCTGTTTTCTGAGAATATATTTTTTCCATTCTTTTACTTTCAGTTTATGTGAACCCTGAAAGCTGAAGTGAGTCTTTTGTAGGCAACATGTAAATGGGTGTTGCTTTTATCCATTCATCTAATCTAAGTCTTTTGATCAGAGGATTTAAATGATTTAAATTAATTATTGCTAGGTAAGGACTTGCTATTACTATCTTGTCAATTGTTTACTGGCTTTTTTTTTTTTTTTTGTAATTTTCTCTGTATTTCTTCCTCTTTTTCTATCTTCCTTTGTGATGTGATGATTTTTCAGAGTGATGGAAAACTATGCCTGAGCCAAAGATGCACGCAGAACAGCCGCAGAGACAGGGTCTGGAAAACAGGCACGCATGGAGCATCTGAGGTCCTGGGTCTGATGTATGCACAGGATTAGGGGGAGCTGACGGCCCTTGTCCCAGGGTGGTGCAATAGTTTTTTCTGGGGCTGGGGGATCAGTAATATTTCCCTTCCCAGAGTTCTGTGATAGAGATAGTGTTGATTTTCTCAATGAAAAACATTGCTGCTGTCCTCTTCATAGCTGTCTACTGGAGTCTACACTGACAAATACTAAAGGTCCTAGTATGAACACTGTGGAAAGTCACAGTTTTCATGGGAATCATTGAGATCCTCAGTAGTAAAGGCTGCCAAGATCCTCTACAAATAAGGCCACTGGGGTCCATGATGGCACCCATCATGTGGCTGATTCAGACAGTCCCCACCCTTCTTTGTTCCTAACTGTCTCCAGACGTCTCTACTGAGCTGATAACCCTAGCAATTATCAATTATTTCTTTGAAGCTATTCTTCTTTTTTTTCCCTCCACTGTTTTTCTGTGGGTTTTTAATTAGACTCTTGTGCCTTCCCAGGCTATTTTCACTCATCTTAACTGTCTAATTTTTGTCTGTACTGGGGAAGAAAAGCTAGTATCTCCTACTTGCCATCTTGGTGACATCTCCATTATAAATTTGCTGTTTTTAAACCAACAAGTTTGTAGTAATTTGTTATGACAGCAATAGAAAATGAATGAAAATTAGTAAATATTAGTCATGTGGAGACTATCCTGGATTATCTCCGTGAGCCCAGTCTAAACCCATAAGTCCTTAAAAGCTGAGAACATTTTCTGGCTGTGGTCAGAGAGGAAAATGTGACACAGAGGAACGATCAGTGAAATGCAATAATGTTGATTTTAAAGGTGGAGGAAGTGGGCTATAAGCCAAGGATTATGTGTCCCTTATAGTGAAGTGAAGTGGAAGACGTTCAGTCGTGTCTGACTCTTTGTGACTCCATGGACTATACAGTCCATGAAATTCTCTAGGCCAGAATACTGGAGTGGGTAGTCTTTCCTTTCTCCAGAGGGTCTTCCCAACCCAGGGATCAAACACAGATCTCCCACATTGCAGGCAGATTCTTTACCAGCTGAGCCACAAAGGAAGCCCAAGAATACTGAAGTGGGTAGCTTATCCCTTCTCCAGTGGAGATAAGAAAACAGATTCGCCCTGGAGCCCCTAGAAAGGAACACACTCCTGCTGACACCTTGATTTTAGCTTGCTGCAATATTCACATATTTCACAATGATCACAGGAGATTACAAACATGTTGTACTGATGTAGGAGTGAGGAGTCTAAGCAGGCCCAGACAAGCACACCTGCTGTGTCAAAGACTGACTATGGCCTGGGGCTGACAAACCTAAGTTGGTTCTATCCCCACCCATCCCCCAACCTCATACAAGCACATGCACAAATCTCCAAGTTTTTAGAAAAGTTTGATGAGCACGTTTCCTCTGTTTTTCTTTTTTTTTTTTCTTTTTAATGGTCAGACCATTTAGTTTAGTATCCCAAGGCAATAGAAATAAAAGTGAAAATAAACAAAGGAGACCTAATTAAACTTGTAAGTGTTTGCACAACAAAGGAAAACATAAACAAAATGAAAAGACAACCTGTGGACTGATATAAAATATTTGCAAATGATGTGGTCAACAAGGGCTTAATTTTCAAAATATACAAACAGTTCATGCAGCTCAATAAAAAAATAAACAAACAACCCAATCAAAAAAAAGAACAAATGTCCTAAACAGACATTTCTCCAAAGAAAAGATATTCAACATTGCTAAGGAAACATTCAATTACTAGAAAAATGCAAAACTACAATGAGATCACCTCACACTGGTCAGAATGACCATCATTTAAAAGCCTACAAATAATAAATGCTGGAAAGGGTATGGAGAAAAATGAACCCTGTTACACTGTTGGTGGGAATATCAATTGGTGAAGCCACTATGGGAAACAGCATGAAAGTTTTTCAAAAAACTAAAAATAGAGTAACCACATGATTCAGCAATCCTACTCCTGGACATATATCCTGAGAAAACTCCAATTTGAAAAGATGCATGCACCCCACTCCAATGTTCATAGGAGCACTGTTTATTATAACTAAGATATGGAAGCAATCTAAATGTCCATGGGTAGGTAATGCATAAAGAAGATGTGGAAAATACATGAACAAAATGGAATACTACTCAGAAATTAAAAATAAAATAAAATAATGCCTCTTGCAGCAACATGAATGGACCTAGAGATTATCGTTCTAAGAGAAGTAAGTCAGACAGAGAAAGACAAATATCATTTGAAGTCACTTACATGTGGAATATGATAGAAATGAACTTATTTACAAAATAGAAAAAGACTCACAGATGTAGAAAACAAACTTATGATTACAAAGGGGAAGAGAGGCAGGGGAAGGAGAAAATTAGGAGTTTGAGATTAGCAGATACAAACTATCATATAATAAATAGATAAACAATGAGATCATATATATAGACAGGGAAATAAGCTCAAAATTCTCCAAGCCAGGCTTCAGCAATATGTGAACTGTGAACTTCCAGATGTTCAAGCTGGTTGTAGAAAAGGCAGAGGAACCAAAGGTCAAATTGCCAACATCGGCTGGATCATTGAAAAAGCAAGAGAGTTCCAGAAAACCACCTATTTCTGCTTTGTTGACTATGCCAAAGCCTTTGACTGTGTGGATCACAATAACCTGTGGAAAATTCTGAAAGAGATGGGAATACCAGACCACCTGACCTGCCTCTTGAGAAACCTGTATGCAGGTCAGGAAGCAACAGTTAGAACTGGATATGGAACAACAGACTGGTTCCAAATAGGAAAAGGAGTATGTCAAGGCTGTATATTGTCACCCTGCTTATTTAACTTCTATGCTGAATACATCATGAGAAACACTGGGCTGGAGGAAGCACAAGCTGGAATCAAGATTGCTGGGAGAAATATCAATAACCTCAGATATGCAGATGACACCAGCCTTATGGCAGAGAGTGAAGAGGAACTAAAGAGCCTCTTGATGAAAGTGAAAGAGGAGAGTGAAAAAGTTGGCTTAAAGCGCAGCATTCAGAAAACTAAGATCATAAGATCATCACATCCAATCCCATCACTTCATGGTAAATAGATGAGGAAACAGTGGAAAGAGTGGCTGACTTTATTTTTCTGGGCTCTAAAATCACTTCAGATGGTGATTGCAGCCATGAAATTAAAAGATGCTTACTCCTTGGAAGGAAAGTTATGACCAACCTAGACAGCATATTAAAAAGCAGAGACATTACTTTGTCAACAAAGGTCCGTCTAGTCAAGGCTATGGTTTTTCCAGTGGTCATGTATGGATGTGAGAGTTGGACTGTAAAGAAAGCTGAGCACTGAAGAATTGATGCTTTTGACCTGTGGTGTTGGAGAAGACTCTTGAGAGTCCCCTGGACTGCAAGGAGATCCAACCAGTCCATCCTAAAGGAGATCAGTCCTGGGTGTTCATTGGTAGGACTGATTTTGAGGCTGCAACTCCAATACTTTGGCCACCTCATGTGAAGAGCTGACTCATTGGAAAAGACCCTGATGTTGGGAAAGATTGAGGGCAGGAGGAGAAGGGGACGACAGAGGATGAGATGGTTGGATGGCATCACCGACTCAATGGACATGGGTTTGGGTAGACTCCAGGAGTTGGTGATGGACAGGGAGGCCTGGCGTGCTGCAGTTCATGGGGTCACAAAGAGTCGGACATGACTGAGTGACTGAACTGGACTGAAATGATCTTTAAGAAACCAAAATGAAAAAGAATATGAAAAAGAATACATGTGTTCTTTTATATATATGTGTGTATATACATATATATATAGTACACACACACATACATATACATATATATACATCTTCATTTGAAGATATATAACTGAATCATTTTGCTGTATACCAGAAATTAACACAACATTTTAAATCAACTATGCTTCAATTAAAATAGTTTTTAAAAAATAAAGAATACAGTTAAGATATACTGTAATAACATTTGGAAAAGATAATGATATGACCTTGGAGTTGCAGAGATGTAAAGAAATGAATAAATTTGAAAGATATTAAAAGTTATAATGAATAGTACTTGGCAATTATTATTGTTACATATGTTACGTATGAACAAACTATCTCAAAACTTAGTGGTATAAAACAGTAAAAATTATTTTTATTACTCACACAATATGGGTTAAGAATTCATCCATGGGTAAGTAAGGTATGCCCAGTTTTGCTTCAGATGATGTCAGCTGGGAAGGCTTGTCTAGGGTCAGAAAGTCCAAGATGCTTTTATTCAATGTGTGAGAAGTTGGTGTTGGCTGTCTGCTAGGCACCTGGTTCACCTCTCTGTGAACTATCTACGTCTCTGTACAGGTCTCTGATCACTCAGTAACCTACCTCAAGTTTCTTTAAATGGTGCCATGCTTAAAGAGAATAAAAATGCCATACATTGACATGTCAATGTATGTCAAAAACCACTACAATATTGTAAAGTAATTAGCCTCCAGCTAGTAAAAATAAATGGAAAAAAAGAGAGAATAAAAATGGATGATGTGAGCTTTTTTAATGTCTCAACTGAGAAGTCACATAGTGTCACTTTTATCATATTCTCTGCATTAGACAGGTTGTAGAGCTGCTTAAAATTCAGGGAATGGACAAATGGCAAAGTCATATTTTAAAAGAGCATGTGAGTGGGAAATTGAGAATCAAGAGATCAGAGATGTTACTTAACTAAATGAAGGAGTGGTTATTAATGGCATGGAGGAAGAAATAAGAGGAAGACCAATTAGAGGGGAACACAGCAAGTTAGATTTTTTACGTATAGGTATACAGATATATATATAGATAGCTACGAGATTTCCAAAATAAAGTTATAAATCAAATACTTGTGTTACTACTTTTTTGACATTCTAAATACTTTGCAAATGGTTAACCGATTGTCACAGAAACACTATAAAATGAAGATATTATTATTTGTAGTATCCTCATTTTGCACATGGAGGTCAAGTTACATACCCAAATTCACATATTTATTAAGGGGCAGAAGCAGGATTAAAGCCCAAGTAGTCTGGTTCCATATTTCTTAGTTGAATCATTTTTTTCTGCTAATTCTCAGTTAGATAGAAGAAGTTGTTTTTCTAGAGCTCAAGAGAAATATTAGATGATTTAGAAACCTATAATATTTCAATGTTTAAATCAGAAATGAGTGAAAATAAAATTTCAAAAATTTAACCCAAGGAAATATATATAGGTAGGGCTGAAGAATATAACTCTTGCCTTTTGTCTTATTATCATATGTGTTTTGAGACATAATAGCAGGAATGATATGAATCTTCGATCTTGTGGCAGGAATATTCATACAAGACAGCTTTCTGGTGAGATATTTAATTGTCCCTGGGAATAAATAGACAGTAATAAATGAAAATGCTAATCTGACTCAGTTTTGTGATGTTTTTAATTTACTGGCCATGCAAAGTCCAGAGATGCCAGATACAAGAATTTTTGCTACATTTTGTCCTTTAGTGTGCCATTTACACAATAGTGTGTGTTCAAAGAGCTTACTGCCTTTTAAACTCCTGGGATATTGTGATATAATAAAAATTATACATTTGATTTTGTCCCTGGTTCCTGCACAGAGCTTCTAAAATCTTTGGGATTTCTTAAAGGAGTAAGAGAAGTATCTTTTGTTATTCATAATAAGTCCCTTTCAATCATTCTTAAGTTTATGCAGACTAGGTAAATCATAGAGGATGGAGGCTGGTTGCCTGACAACCAACCAATTTTTAGCTCCAGCCCCAGACCTCCAGGGAGGGAAGAGGAGCACAGACTGAGTCAATCATAATGGCTAATAATGTAATCAATCATATCTATGTAATGGAACTTTTGTAACACTAGACATTGGGGTTCTTATAGCTTCCAGTTGCTCAACACATAGAGGTGCTGGGAACATAACATATTCAGAGCAAACACGGAAGCTTCATACCACTTCCTCCACAAATTGTCATATGCATCTCTTCCATCTGCCTGTTTCCTTTTATGATAAACTGGTATTCTGCTAATAAGGGCTTCCCTGGTGGCTCAGTGGTAAATAGTCCGCCTGCCATGCGGAGGTGCAAGTTTGATCTCTGAGTTAGGAAGATCCCCTAGAGAAGGAAATGGCAACCCACTCCAGTATTCCTATCTGGGAAATCCCATGGACTGAGGAGTCTGGCAGGCTATAGTCCATGGGGCCACAAAAGAGCTGGACATAACAGTGACTAAACAACAACAACAAAACGTGATAATAAGCTGTTTTTCTGAGTTGTCTAGACTCTCTAAAAAAATATCATACCTGATGAGGGGGTCATGGGAATCGCCAATTTATAGCCCATTAGTCAGAAGTACAAGTGACGACCTGAAACTTGAGACTGGCATTTATAGTTGGAATGGGGGACTCTCCTGTGGGGTTGATCCCGTAACATGTAAGGTCTGCACTTTCAGCAGGCAGTTAGTGTCAGAATTGAGTTAAATTGTAGACACTCAGTCTGTGTCCACTGAGAATTGAAGAACTACTTGGTGTGGAAAATACTCCTGGTGTCAGAAGTGCTGAGAATGTAGAGAAAAAAGGGGGAAGTTGAACTCCGCACTACATGACAGGACATTCTGAGAACAATGACTGCTATCAAATGTTCCTGAGTATTGCTGAGGTATTTTCAAAGTGCAGAAATCCTTGCTTTTACTTTAAATTTGGCTCGTTTCTGAAAACTTGACTTTGGATTCCAACGCAAAACTCCCTTGAGAGTTATATAGAAAAGTCCCATATAAGAGGATGGGAATGAACTTTATCAAAAAGAACTTTGCAGGCTTAGACTAGGAAAAAATACCCAGTGAAACTATCAATTTATTCCTTTTGAAGATGATTTAGCTTATTATATCAAGTCTATAATGTTGAATTCCTAAAGCTCGATGATATCTCTCTAGCAATTTTTTTTTAATCAATGGGTTTACAAAATACTCAAAGACCCATTCCTTTTATAAATCACTTCTCAAAATCTTAGCAAGCATTTTTTAGACAATTCAAGTTCTATGAATAATTGTGAAAAACTTGAATTAAGACATGATGGTGGCACCAGAGTGTGAGCTAGACGGTTTGGATCTGTCCTAAGGTCAAAAACTAAATCTTTAATCCCAGGCGGCTATCTCTCAGTGTCATTATTTTGTCAGAGAAGAAGCAGGGCCCAGTGGAACATCATATCTCTTATCACAGTTTGTGGGTGGAGAGGAGAGTGTCAAAACTGAGTAAAAAAAATAAAAAAATAAAATAAATTCATATTAGAGTTATACACCCTTTGGCCTGTGAATTGCAGAATTGTATTTATGTTCAGAAAGAAGCATTCCTTAACATACTGGCTGCCTTGATCTGCCAGTCGGGAAATAGTCTAGTGTTAATATCCACTGGAATAGAGCCCAGATCTTCTGCTTACTCACAGTTGCTGTTCATGTCTGCAACACCCAGCAGAGAGACCCTTGTGTTCAATCTTCACATGGGTGTGGAGCAGACCAAGGCCCTGTGGCAAACATCTCTAGGCTTTGTAAGTTGTTGAATAGGAGTTTTCCTATGGATACAAGTGAATTCCCACAAAGCCCTGCTGCTTCTCTTTTAGCTTCCTAAGCCAGAGCAATCCAAAGAGGATCTAAACAAATTAAGATCATTGTATTCCAGACTTTTGAACATGCTGCTTTTTTACCTGGGATACTTTTTTTTTTCCCCTATATTCAGAAAATTGCTATTGTCTCTTTAAGTCTCAATCTAAAGCATTAATTTTTCTACTGAGATATCAGCAAGCTGTTCATTTAGACAGGAGCCTCTTTCATGTGCTCCTGCTATATTTCATGTTTTTTTCCCCTGATTTTTCTATCTAGATAGTTTACTTACACAGAAGGGTAAGAAATATTACAACAAATTAATCTGAAACTAAGAGTTAATTAACACTTAATTTTAATTCTTCTGTGTGGAGTCCACTTCGATCTCTATTCCTAGTCCTATTTACTTCTGGTCCTGACCTAAGATAACTACTATCATGAGTTTAAGTTTAATACTTCAAATCCACTCCTAATTTTTGCACACACATACACACAAAAGCTCATTAGCAGTAACATACCATTGCATTAGATATGTTGTACATTTACAGAAATACACTGTGTTGCATAACAAGCAACATGCCTTTTACAATATATCTGTGTCAATAGTTGTAAGTCATTCGTTTAAATTACTGTGGCTTACTACATAATCTTTCACATGTGTACACTGAATGTACTGACTCTTAATTTCTCAGAAAACTTCATAAAATTATGAATGTTGATCACCATTATTTCCCTCACTGCATTGCATTGTGCTTGCTATTCTACTCACAAATAGTAGAATACGGATTGAAGTTTGCTGATACATTTACCTTGAAATGAGATCTGTGTATGTATTTGAATATCTGATCATTCAGTGCCTTACTCTTAATTCTACTAAAGTTTGTAGGATAACTCAGAAAAAATGTTGATGAAGTTTTGTTGATTTAGATCTTTGGTCTTAATTTAGTGGGATTTTTGAGAGCTTTATTAATATTATATACTGCTGGTCAACTAGTAAGTTATAGCAAGTTGTCTGAAAAGGCCTGCTGAATACAGGAGAGTTCCTCCTCAGTGGGCAGGCCTGACTAGAATGATACCCTATTTCTGTTTTCTCTCCAAACTTCAATTTTATCTGTAAGACATGTTAGGAGGTGATAATACTTCACCACCAGGATTAAAATAAAATAATCCACAAGGGCAATTATGCAGTGTTTGGTACACCATGTGAAGATAATGAACATTGGCAATTATACAGATTACAAAATATTAAAGAGTGTCTGCATTCTAGAATGTTGAGCAATGTTATATATGAACATCTGTGGCATAATCTCATTAATCATTTTGCAAGAGAATTGAAGACTCATCTTTAAAATTCACATTGCTCGCTATGCCCTTCCTATAAAGTATTAGAGTAGTGGAAAGAATAGAGGCATTAGATTTACTCAGTTGTTGTTCAGCCCCCCAGTCATGTCTAATTCTTTGCTACCCTATGGACTTCAGCACATCAGGTCTACCTGTCCCTCACCCTCTCCCAGAATTTGCCCAAGTTCACATCCATTGAATCGGTGATGCCATTCAGCTATCTCATCCTCTGATGCCCTCTTCTCCTTCTGCCCTAAATTTTCCCCAGCATCAGGGATTTTCCAATGAGTTGGCTGTTTGCATCAGGTGATCAAAATACTGAAGCTTCAGCTTCAGCATCAGTCCTTCCAACGAGTATTCAGTGTTGATTTCCTTTAATATTGACTGGTTCGATCTTCCTGTCCAAGGGACTCTCAGGAGTCTTCTCCAGCACCACAATTCGAAGACATCAACTCTTTGGTGTTCTGCCTTTTTTACAGTCCAGCTCTCACAACCATACGTGACCACTGGGAAGACCATAACGTTCATTATACAGACCTTTGTCAGCAGAGTGACATCTCTGCTTTTCAACCCACTGTCTAGGTTTGTCATAGCTTTCCTGCCAAGAAGCAAACATCTGATGTCATGGCTGCAGTCACCATCCACAGTGACTTTAGAGCCCAAGAAGAGGAAATATTTCACTGCTTCCACATTTTCCCCTTCTATTTGCCATGAAGTAATGCAGCCAGAATCTATGATCTTGTTTTTTTTAATATTTAGTTTTAAGCCAGTTTTTTCACTCTGCTACTTCATCCTCATCAAGAGCTTCTTTAGTTCCTCTTTGCTTTTGCCATTAGAGTGGTATCATCAGCATATCTGAGGTTGGCGATGTTTCGCCCACCTATCTTAATTATAGTTTGTAACTCTTCCAGCCCAGCATTTCTCATGATGTGTTCAATATATAGTTTAAATAAACAGGGTGATGACAGACAGCCCTGCTGTACTCCTTTCTCAATCCTCAACCAATTAGTTGTTCCATACAGAATTTAAACTGCTGCTTCTCGACCCACATGTAGGTTTCTCAAGAGAAATGTAAGATGGTCTGATATTCTCATCTCTTTAAGAGCTTCCCACAGTTAAAGGCTTTTGCATAGTTGACATAATAGAAGCAGATACTTTTCTGGAATTTCCTTGCTTTCTCTGTGATCCAGCAAAGGTCAGCAATTTGATCTTTGGTTCCTTTGCCTTTTCTAAACTCAGCTGGGACATCTGAAAGTTCTTGGTTCACATAATGTTTAAGCCTAGTATGCAAGATGTTAAGCATGACCTTACTAGCATGGGAGATGAGTGCAATTGTCTGATGGTTTGAACATTCTGGGCCTTTTCTGGACCTGTGGCCACTGCTGGGTCTTCCAGATTTACTGACATATTGAGTGCAACACTTTGCACTGTATAAAAAGATATTTAACACTTTGCAATACTTTTAATTGTACAAAAAGATAAAAAGATTTAGTCAGGCCAGAGTCCAAATACTGATAACTGATTAGTTGGGTGACTTGGGCCAAGTTATTTCACTCACTGAGCCTGTTTTTCATCTGCCAGTCACAGGTTCTATCAGGGAGTGTCAGGCTCTCTTAACCATCTATGTGATGATCCTTCCTGCTCCCAGCCTATGGAGAACACTAGAGGGAAGTAAGGACAAAACAGAAGTCACAGAGCACCCTGTGATATGTGTGAGGGAAGTTTCTATGAGATAATTGAAGTCATTATGATAGGTCTGCATGAGTGCTAAGTTGCTTTAGTTGTGTCCAACTGTTTGTGGCCCTATGGACTCTAGTTTTCCAGGTTCCTCTGTCAATGGGATTCTCTAGGCAAAAATACTGAAGTGGGTTACCATGGCCTCTTCCAGGGGATCTTCCCAACCCAGGGATCGAACCCATGCCTCTTATATCTCCTGCATTGGCAGTCAGGTTCTTTACCACTAGTGCCCCCTGGGATGCCCTCATAGTAGATCTAGATCACATCTTCTTTCTTTCCAGCTGTATATTTGCTGTGGCTTATGTGACAAAGTCAGCAGGGAGGATTTGGAATCCCCACCCACATACTGAAAATGAGAACTAGATAAAAGATAAATAGAAAATAAATGGAGTAGACTCTTTAGGAACCTTATTTGGCTCAGCTCCTATAAAGGCAGTATGCTGACTACAGGTATGGGCCAGATAGATGAGCTATAAATAAAATATATTTCTCTTCTTATAGTAAACTTTGCCATTGAGTCTTTGGGAGCCGAGTAACAGTAAACAGCTGGTGTCTGGATCAAGTGTTAAGGACTTAGGGTCCATGTTTTTACCATTAAATTTTCCAGTCTTTGTATTGGCACCATCATCAAAGAGACATTCAGTTCAGTTCAGTTCAGTTCAGTTGCTCACTCGTGTCTGACTCTTTGTGATCTCATGAACCGCAGCACGCCAGGCCTCCCTGTCCATCACCAACTCCTGGAGTTTACCCAAATCCATGTCCATTGGGTCAGTGATGCCATCCAACCATCTCATCTTCTGTCATCCCCTTCTCCTCCTGCCTTCAATCATTCCCAACATCAGGGTCTTTTCAAATGAGCAACTCTTCACATCAGGTGGCCAAAATATTGGAGTTTCAGCTTCAACATCAGTCCTTCCAATGAACACCCAGGACTGATCTCCTTTAGGATGGACTGGTTGGATCTCCTTGCAGTTCAAGGGACTCTCAAGAGCCTTCTCCAACATCACAGTTCAAAAGCATCAATTCCCCTGTGCTCCGCTTACTTTATAGTCCAACTCTCACAAAGAGACATTATAAGATATAAGTGCAATGACATATAAAAAGGATTTTGCTTATTTTCTTCTTCCTACAAGTTTTCATTCTTAAGGTCTTGAGAGGAGCAAATTATAAGTAAAATGTTAAAATAAGCAGTATTGGGTTTGGCATCCTCAATTCTACTTCTCTGTCACTTGATATTCATCTTCTCTTTGTCCATTTTTGCAGATTCTTTGTTGAGCTAATCACATGAATCATGTTCCTGTTTATTTGTTTCCCCTTTACAAATATGAGACTTTAGCCAGCCTATGATGGGTAATCATGCATCTCAGCACCCTCAAGCAAATAATATTAAGGAATGTTACTGTGATCAAGCCAACAAATCATCATGTCTCATCCTTACACCATGATGATTGAGTACAGACACTTTAAGAAAGAGTTTTCTTCTATACTGATTCATTCAGAACTAGCTATTATTGAAAAATAAGCATCTACTAATAAGATGCTTTTTCACTGCTATTTCATTTTAAGGAGGACTATTGAGGATTAAGAGCTTCCCAGGTGGCGCTAGTTGTAAAGTACCTGCTTGTCAATGCAGGAGATATAAGAGACACAGTTTCCATCCCTGGGTCAGGAAGATCCCCTGGAGGAGAGCATGGCAACCCACTCCAGTATTCTTGCCTGGAAAATCTTATGGACTGGGGAGCCTGGCCAGCTACTGTTCATAGGGTAGCAAAGAGTCAGACACTACTGAGGTGACTTAGCACACACACAGTGTCACAATTAAATGGGATTCTAAACAACAAATTCTTAGGTGAAATTTCAGTTATGGGAATGATAAAGGTGTATAGGTTATAGAAATTGCTCAAGATATAGTTGCTGACTGATTGAATAAATGGAAAGGTGAACATATGAATGTGAGGTATTTTGTAAAGGGATGACTTAATAGGATTTCTTAAATGACTTGAAAATATTCCCCTGGACTTGATTGTTATTTCAGAAACTGAAAACCTTAACCTACCTTCTACATATCCTTGTTTCCAAGAATGCCCGTGGGAGATCTGGCAGTATAACACATCATGGGGTGGGAGAGGGGAATGAGTCACTGACCTTGGGTGATACCTGGAATGCGACCTGCAGACAGGAGTACACCTCTCTTTTAAAATGTTTCATTCTTACAAAGCTTCTGAGCATTTATGGTTTTAAGGCAGGAATTCTCTCAGGCTTAAGACGTAAATTAAAGCCATTCAGTGTCAGCTTCAATAAAGGCCTCTGTTTTTCACAGTTTTTGACTTCTACTTAGAAAGACAACACTATACTGAGAGATTTCTCTTTCTGAACAGTCTCAACATTTCTCTCAGCTATCCTCAACTCCCCTTCAAAAGACTCTCCCACTAGAATTGAATGAATATTGTGCACCCAAGGTGAACATAATGTTTGGAACAACAAAATATTGATTTCCCATTGTGTAACTTCCATTTAATTTAAACCAAAATGCAAGAAGGGGAAAGAGTTGGTAAGAGAGGACACTGATCTAACCCTTTCTAGTGATCCTTCAAAACTTCACACATTTCCGTGTTGAATTTTGTTGACAGATACTTATTTCAGTCACATTTTGGCTTTATACAACTCTTTGAAGTCTGGTTTTAAAATAAAAAATCTAAAATATTTCTTAAAGCTTGGTATCTCTAACCCAGGGTAAGTCCAAAAATTGATATGGTGAACATTAAAAACTAGCTGTTTGCCCAATTCTATGTAATTCATCATAGTTGGTTTAATTCTTAGAACTTACTCCAAAATAGCCTCTAAATGTGTTGGCTATTCCATAAATGCATGAAAAAGACAGCTCTCTACCACCTCTAGCAACATGTACTGTTTTACAATCCTGTTATTATTCCAGCCTAAGTGTAATTTCAAATCCTCTTGAGCAATGTTCTACCATTTGTATATTCTATTATCTTGCTAAACATTTCCTAATCTGCTTTTCTCTTCATCCCCAAAGGTCAGTCAAGATATTTTTCTCAGTTAACCTTATTTTATTAAACTACAGTAAATACATTTACCAATGGTTATTGCTGTCTTTGTCTCTGCCTCATTTACTTGAGGAATTGTTGAAGTCTTTGGCATCTGATTAGTTTAGATCGGGAGATTTTTGGATATTTTTCTCAGGTTTTATCATTTTAATCTCCTAACAGTTAAGGTAATCATTCTCCTGATTGTTAACTTATAGGGTTTTTTTTTTTTTAAATCTATCCATTTGTTAATTTACTGATCTCAAGTCTCAATAATGCAAAAACAACAACAACTACAACAACAAAAGCAAAAAGCAAAAAAACCCCAAAAACCTTACCTTTTGCTACCAGGCTATACTAAGTATTTTACCATGTATTTTTCACAATAACTTTGTGAGGTTGGTTCTACCATTCTCATTTTCCTGATAGAACAAGAGGCTCAAAGAAGTTGGATAATCTACTCAAACTTACACAGATAAATAGCACAAGCAGAACTGCAACCAATATACTTTGCTTTCAAAGTGTGAGTTTTAGCCACCATATTATTCTATGTTTATCAAGGGATCACTGTTTTGAGACACGATGCTAGCTGAAGGAAGAGAAAAACAAACTAAAAAATATATATAAACTGCCTTCACAAAGCTTGCAGTATACAGCAGTAGAAGAAAAAAGAAATCTATATACACCAAAAACTGTAATACCTGGTATAAATTTGACACAAGTCTGGGAAAGATAAAAGCCCTTCAAATAGAGGCAGAAAAGTTCCTGATGGTTGAGGATGGTGGGTCAAATGAGATTTTTCATAAAAAGGAGAAAGGAAGGCTAGGGCAAATTTATTGAGTCACGTAACTGCACAGTCCAAGAGTAGATCTGAAGTCCAATAAACTTGATCCTATGTTTAAATGGTGTAGTTAGACCCCATTTTTTTTTCTCCTTCTATTTCTTAGACTTACAATTTCAGTATTGGTCATTCCCCTCTATGATTCCAAAGCTTAGAGGAAACATACTTCTTGGCTTATGCCCAGCAAGAGAAAATCTGTTTCACCAATAATTCACTCAAAATGTATGGAATTTTTATTGGCCATGATAAGCCTGACTTGAGTCATCTGTCTGTCTCCCAAATCAATCATTGTTGCCAAAGAAGGAAGGTATGCTAATTGGTTTAATTTAATTAGGGATTACCCTACCGTTCTAGATGGGGTCACTTGGAGGTGCAAAGCTCACAGCAGAGAAAATCAGGATCCTATCAGAAAAGGGAAGAAAGTAATGCCCCTCACTAAAGATTTGTGACTTCAGATCTCCTGATTTGTATGTACTCTGCAGTAAACAGAAAATTTACTATTTAATAACTTGAAATTGTGAAGTGGCACTCTCAAAACCCATTTATCAATATGTTTCCATTGAGCTGATATGCAATGATTCTTTATAAATTAACAATCCACTATAATGAAAATATGCCTTATTTTCTTCTGAGCTTTTCTTCTCTTGTCCTCCTCAAGAGAACTATGTTCCCTAGCTAAAAGAGCACAGTTTAAACCCATCTTCAGAATGCCTTTCCTGGTTACCTTACCCTACAGTGCTGTTGTCAAATTCTGATACTGTCCTCTGCAGTTCACTGACAGTTAGTATTACCATTTGTAGTTATTTGTTTTGTGTATATGGGTTGCCTCATCAACCTGTTGATAATCTTCCTGAAGCCTGTACCTGACTATCCAGGCTAGTTTGCATTAAAAATAAAGAACATTTGTAACTGCAATAACAAACACAATTCATTTTTGGTAGTGCTTCTTAACTTGGTCAGGTGGCAGAACACCTAGAACTTGGACTAGGACTTATTACATTGTAAAATGAGACATAAATACATCTGATGTATATTTATTTTATTATATGTATGTATTATTTTGATGCATTAGTTATCACCCTAGAATTGATACATATGATAATAAAAAGCAACAAAGATTTAAGAAAAAAATTTGAGATGAAAAATATAATATTTTATTAGTGTATATGTGTTGATGCCTTTCTCTTATATTTTGCTTGGCTTTGTTTTTTGGTGAAGTAGGGAAATGTAAGCCTTTTGGAATAGTAGCACTGTGATTAAGCTCACAAGGCCTTGGAGTTCTATGGAGCCACAGTGGCAAAATGTTGTATTTCTCCTTACATCAAACTATGAGATATGGAATGGCTGCCTGTGTTATTAATTACAGTGGAGTTCAGACTGCCTCAGTTACACTCTTAAGTGCATGGTCTCAAAATCTCAAATCAATTCCAAAGTCAATGCTTTGAAAGCCCAGTATATCTTATTTTGATCTTCAGACATTTAATCCTATCTTCCTACAATATTTTCCTGGAACACTAAAGAAGCATATACATAGATTAAAATAGTTGTAAACATTTTCAATGCTGTTGATATCTACCTAGATACTTTCATCTTCATTAAACAATGAAAGGGAGACAAGAGAAGATATCAACATTTATTTATCCCCAGTTAGGTGTCAGGTAATTTTTATGGCTTAATTTATACATTCATTTATTCATTCCTTTGTGGTGGTGTTTAGTCGCTAAGTTGTGTCTGACTCTTCTGCGACCTTATGGACTGTATCCCGCCAGGCTTCTCTATCCATGGGATTTTCTCAGGCAAGAATACTAGAGTGGGTTGCAATTTTCTTCTCCAGAGGAAATTCCTAACACTGGGATTGTTAGAAGAATTCACATCTCCTACATTGGCAAGCAGGTTCTTTACCACTGAGCCTTATCAAATACTTTTCTGAGAGCTGCTGCTGCTAAGTCGCTTCAGTCGTGTCCGACTCTGTGCGACCCCATAGACGGCAGCCCACCAGGCTCCCCCGTCCCTGGGATTCTCCAGTCAAGAACACTGGAGTGGGTTGCCATTTCCTTCTCCAATGCATGAAAGTGAAAAGTGAAGTCGCTTAGTCATGTCCGACTCTTAGCGACCCCATGGACTGCAGCCTACCAGGCTCCTCCGTCCATGGGATTTTCCAGGCAAGTGTACTGGAGTGGGGTGCCATTGCCTTCTCCCATATATATATTCTATCAGGGAGGAAAAAGTGAAAGTGAAAGTGAAGTTGCTCAGTCTGTCCAACACTTTGCGACCCCCTGGACTGTAGCCTACCAGTCTCCTCTGTCCATGTGATTTTCCAGGCAAAAGTACTGGAGTGGGTTGCCATTTCCTTCTTCAGGGGATCTTCCTGACCCAGGGATCGAACCTGGGTTTCCCACATTGTAGGCAGATGCTTTTACCACATTCATAATTGCAAATGGTTTGGGGAAGGAATAAAATTTGATTTTATCCTCAACAGTCTTTAAGAAGCACGCTGACCCCTATTCATAAATGAGGAGGCCACGGAACTTGTCCAAACCTTTAAGGTTAGTAAAGGTCAGCAGGGCTGCCAAGAATTGCTGGGCAAGTGTCATTCTACATCACTTCTGGGGATAGGGGCCATCATTCAGATCCACTGCAATGTGGCTGAGGCTTTTAGAGTGTTGTAAGTTACCATCAGCACAACCTAAGCATGGCCTTGAGTCAGGGAAAAGATTGGGTTTTTAATTTGTCCATATTACTTTGGTTACTATAGATTTTCAGCATTACCATATCTGAAATGTGTCAATTTTCTCATTAAAATCATTGTCTTTGAAAACTAAGATGTATGGGATAATATCTAAACAGCACTCTGAAACATAATTGCCCATCCAATTAATAAAAAAATGTTTGGGTATTGAGCATATGTGGGGAAAAAAAAACAGCACTGTGAAAAAGATGTTTTCTGATCTCATAGAGCTTTCAGTAGACCAGGAAAATAGATAGGAATGTGACTGACCCTTATGATACAATAAACTTAGAAGGCACTTTATTGTAGTAAAGAGTTTTTATTTGCCTCTCGAAGTAGTCATATTAGGTATGGGATAAACATTTGGCAAGATAACCAGAATGCTTGGATTAAAACATTTGAAGAATGTTTTAAACATTTATGTTTAAACATTTTATTAAACATTAAATGTTTAAAACAGAGAAGAAATTCTCTGTTTAAGGGTCAACCACAGCCACTTGGTGGCTCAGATGGTAAAGCATCTGCCTGCATTTCAGGAGACCCAAGTTCAATCCCTGGATCAGGAAGATCCCCTGGAGAAGGAAATGGCAACCCACCCCAGTACTATTGCCTGGAAAATTCCATGGACGGAGGAGCCTGGTAGCCTACAGCCCATGGGGTCGCAAAGAGTCAGACATGATTGAGCTTTCTCACTTTCTTACAACCACTTTAGGGACAGAGTTATGCTGTGTGCTATGCAAGATTTAGGATTGTTACTCTGGAAGGGTAAAGATGCATGAAAAAATTTCCAAGTCTCAGGAAATTCAATTAGAAGGCTTTTACAAAAGATTGATTTAAGGTAATAAGTTCTTAGTTTATGGTAATGAGAATTTTTAAAAAGGGGGAGGGGGATAAGTTCATAAAAACATGTACTGTTTAGAAGGAACATCAAGGTCTCTTTTTGTTTTCCTGCAGTTACAGCTTTGCGAGGCAAGTAACACTTAGTAAATCTTCCTTATATTTTCACTGTAATACAAATGAACAATCTTACATAGCTCATTTCTCAGCTCATTTTAATTAGTATCAGAATAGGAGAATGGGTATCTCAGGCTGTTAGTAATTTGATATAGAACTTTTCACCTCCAGGTCAATGGTAAGTGAAACACATTTACATATTTTTAAGTGGATTTATTGCTCTTGAAGGGAGTCCAGTTGTAATCCTTCACACTAGAACACGTTATTGCCAGAAAGCCCACAGGCACTAAAACATTGATCAGGAAGTAACAAGGAGAAAGGGTTCAATTTCAAGTGTTCTTCAGTGTGTGGCTTGCCTTACAAGATCTTCTTAAATTGTTTTAATTAATCCTAATTATGATTCTATTTTTAAAGACTGATATCTATCTGATAAATTGGATATAGACCAATAAGCTGGACTTATTTTAATTTAGAATATGAGCTATCTAATTATTCAGAAATGATTATCTATATCAGAGAAAGCAAGGAATTTACTACAGAGCTCACTTTGAGGTAGGGCATAAAAGAATGAGTATTCAAGAAACTGTATTACAAATTTTAGTAATAGGAATGTGACTTTTAAAATTAGAAAACAATAGTGCTGCATATATTAATCTTAGTATCAAGGGGATTAGAAGTTACTTTTTCTCGATGTATGTGCCCACTTAACTCCCCTAGAAATGGTCATAATGGATTCAACCCTGTTTGATTTCCCCAGCCTCCAAGGCAACACATCCATGGCAACAACTAAGCATCATTATAGTTTCTCAAATGTGAAAAAATAACAATTTCTTAACTCCCTTTAACCTCAGCTCTTAGTAGACAATGTAAAAAAAAAAATAATAAGTTCTATCATCACTGTATATATGTTCTGTCAGACATATTATTAGGAGAGGAACAAATACTAATAAATAAAGCACAGTAACTGTGTTTTAGCTTAAAGTACACCAAATGAAAGACTTAGGAAAATAACTCACAGGAAGTTTATTGGGGACATACTCTCAAGGATCATGACAAACAGTGGAGTGAAATAAACAGGAAGAAAGACCAAACAAAGGTCAATGGATAGATCATCACCATGGGCAAATGGTGTTCCATCCTGCCAGATTTTCTAAGGAGGCCAATGAAATGTGTCTTAGGCTTGTTCCCTTGAAAAAGGAAGTGATGTTATTCATTGGCTCCATTTCTCCAATTGTTACGTGTGAGGCCTAATTGGCAGGAACTCCCCCAACTGCCCAGTTGCAGAGGTGTGACTGGCACAGGGAAACAGTCATGTTGCAGCAACAGGGTAGCCTCATGGGGTGTAAATAAAGCGATGTAGGTCCCCCTGTGTGAGTCTGGTCAGAGCCTACGTGCAACTGAATGATGCGGCAGACACTAGGGAAGAAGAAGAGGCTGAGAGAATGTCAAGCAGTCAGGGTGGAATGTCTACCATCTATCACACTCTGCCCTCATAGCACTCAATATCCAATGCCTCTACAAAGAGGTACATTTTCTCTCAAGGGAAGGAACTTGAAAATAAGAAAATCTTAAGATATCATTTAAGATGCATCCTTTTAGAACTATAATACAGAATAAACAGACAGGTAGAGATAAATACATAAGCTTGGAATCAGATAAATTGTAGTTTGAACACTGCTTCAGATTCTTATTCATTGTGTGGTATTTGTCAACTCAGTTTCCTTATCAGTCTAGTGGGGGAGGGGAGGTAAAACAGTCACTAATGCATGCAACAATGCTGAATATGCTGAATATTAAATGAGATTATGCATATGTACCACCCTGGCCCATTTTCTAGAAAAGGTACCATACCGGGGGGAAGAAAAAAAGATGATTAGCTATTGAACATGGTAAAAACTGACAATCTTCCTGTTTTTTTAAACTAAAATTAAAAGATGCTTGCTCTTTGGAAGGAAAGCTGTGAAAAACATAGACAGCATACTAAAATACAGAGACATCACCTTGCCAACAAAGGTCCCTACAGTCAAAGGTAGGATTTTTCTAGTAGTCATCTATGGATGTGAGAGTTGGACCATAAAGAAGGCTGAGTGCCAAAGAACTGATGCTTTCAAGTTGTGGTTCTGAAGAAAACTCCCTTAGAGTACAAGGAGATCAAACCAGTCAACCTAAAGGAAATCAGCCCTGAATATTCATTGGAAGGACTCGTGTTGTAGCTTAAGCTCCAATACTTTGGCCACCTCATGCTGAAGAGCTGACTTATTAGAAAAGGCCCTGATGCTGGAAAAGATTAAGGCAGAAGGAGAAGGGGATGACAGAGGATGAGATGATAGGATGGCATCACCCACTCAATGAACATGAGTTTGAGCAAGCTCTGGGAGATAGTGGAGGACAGAGGAGACTGGTGTGCTACAGTCCATGGGGTTGCAAACAGTTGGACATGACTTAGCAGCTCAACAATAACATATTTATGCATCAAATGGTGCTGTGAAGCATAACCCATTTTTAATATGATTTGAGGATTCCTAAGGTAGGATTAATGCTTCCCGTAGCACTGAGGAGTGAAAAATAAGGATAAGGCTGCTATATACTATCTGAAGTCTTCTATCAGAGTTCAAAATAGAAGTTGGTTAATCTTCATTTTTAATTCACAAAGTTTCTTGAAACTCTAACTTATGAGAAGAGGTCAGTGGATGATTTAATGTGCCCGTTAGATTTTTTTTCTTAATTTAATACAATGTTGTGTTCATTTTTGCTGTACAATGAAGTGAATCTGCTGTATATATGCATATATTCCCTCCCTCTGGGGCCTCCCTACCACCCCTACCCACCCCATTCATCTGGGTCATCACAGAGCACCAGCCTGAGCTTTCTATGCCATGCAGCAGGTTTTCACTAGCTGTTTTAGTGCATGGATGGCAGTGCATGCACATGTATGTGATTCCCAGGTGGCACAGTGATAAAAAAAGTCCGCCTGCTAATACAAGAACACAAGAGACGGGGGTTCGATCCCTTGGTTGAGAAGATCCTCTGAAGTAGGAAACAGCAAGCCACTACAGTATTTGTGCCTGGAAAAGTCGATGGGCAGAGAAGTCTGGTAGGCTACAATCCATGGGGTTGCAGAGTCAGACACGATTGAGCAAAGTAGGCGTGTGCACATATGTCAATCTCAACCCCCCAATTCATCCCCACTCTTCTCCCTATGTCCACATATACATCCCCTGTGTCTGCATCTCTTTTCATGCCTTGCAAATAGGTTCCTCTGTACCAATTTTTCTAGATTCCACATATATGCATTAATATATGATATTTGTTCTTCTCTTTCGGACCTACTTCATTCTGTCTGACAGATTCTAAGTCCATCTCCTTTCGACAAATGACCCAATTTCATTAAAAAGAAAAAAAAAATTAAGACAAAAACTGATGTTTGGCTGAACCATTTCTTGAAACATCAGTGACCCTGAATGCACAGTCTTTACAAGCTAAGAATTCCCTAAAGCTCAGTAGGAGCTCTGAGATCTTAACCTACACAACAGAACAGCAGGATCGGGCAAGCCGCTGCGCTGAGATACCACTTGGGGCCAGATTTTAATAGCTGACAACTCATAATGGATTGACAAAAGCAAAACATCATTAACTTGAATCTACAAAGTCGACATTTCCATATGCAAATAGAAACTAGCACATATGTGCCTGCGTACAAGTCTCATTGCTTGTTTAGTTGTCTGTATGTCTTTTAGGTGGCCTTCTTTTATCTTTAAGATCCCAGTGGACAAGCACCATGTCTGGTAACCCACTCTGCAGAACAACAACAGGTGTACACATTGAGCCTCACTAAATGTCTTTTATGGTGATGATGGTGATATTGTTGATTTTTCTCTCCAAGAGGATTTAAGATCTACAGTTTAATGTTGGCACCCAAGAGTGAAAGGATACTCATGAATAATAGTTTTGAGCTGTGGGACATGAAAGTCACTGCATATTTACATGACAAAGACCGCTGAGCTGTCTCCTAAGAGCAGGAGTGCGAGAAAGATAACTCCTCCTAAGTTATCCTATATATTAAAGTTCATAATATCAATTCTTACAAAAGACTTTTCCTTCATTGCAAGCCAGGTAACTCTTATTTATCTTTCTTAAGAATGATGGGGCTGTGGCATTTTGCTTCTTAGTTGAAATCTACTTGGTTCAGTGGCACAAAAAAATGGAGTGATTCTGGCCGGTGAGGAAATGATTTAACCTCTCTGAGCATTAAGTTCTTCTTGAATAATTGTAACCTGTTTTACAGACTCATTCTGTGGATCAGATAAGATCAAACAAGATGGTACAAAATACTGTAAAACTTAAGCTATTGTTATCACTGAAAATGCATCCTTTGGGCTGGGCTTATGTGATTAAAGGAAACAGCCAATTACGCCATATCCTTTATGAAAAATGTGATCTTGGACTTGTTGCTCTGCAAGCCTGTATTAATACACCACGAGGCTCAGCGGCCTGTTAAGATTCTTTGCTCTATGCTATTCCCCGTTTTCCACATTGAGCAGTCCTTTCTTGGCTTGTCTTTCCTTTTCTGTTGTATATACAAATGTTGTGTGTTAAGATCAAGGAGGTGGACACCTGGTTTGCTTCTCAGAGTTCTATCACTCACTCTCATAAAGATTTTGCTCTGGGCATTGCAGCTGGCATTGTTCTCTTTCTTTGCCTTGTTGCCGGAGAGTTCCACAGGAAAGAATCATGAAGGCTTAGACTTTTCAATTCTACTTCCTTTCTACCTCCCATCCTCCTGTTACCAAAGGGGAAACACATGTTTTTCAAATTCAATTTTTTTCTGATGAAAATTTTGTTCAATTTCACAGTTTGACTTCAGAATTTTCTCAAGTGATGGTAAATTCCATTCCCTTGCAAACAAGGAAATAATCTACAAGCATGCTTGGAAGGAAAACTTAGAAAGTTCCCTTAAGCTTTAAGTATCAGATAAATATAAGAAAAAAAATGTGTTTTGCCAGGCTCTCTGTCATACAGAATACTAACATGTTTAATAATTGTAAATGTGGCAAAAATATTTAACATAGGTCAGTGGAATTCATTAAGTTACAAAAATGTAAACTTTGAAACACAGATATTTTTAGCAGTGGTAGCATTTGGACACTGAATAGACAAGGATAGAAGTGAAGCTAGTAGGTGGCTAGGGTTGAATGCATCTTTATTGAATCAATTTTAGTTGAAAAGAGTGCTCAATTAGGTTTTATTCTTGTGTGTTATATTATTTTGCTTAAAATAGTTTTTAAATAACATTTTTACTTGTGAAAATTTATTTCTCTTATTCCTTTACTTGATAGTTACTTAAACCATTATAACCCCAAGTTCCTTTTTCTTTCCTTGGTTCACTACAGCCCTGGTGATGCCCTTGCTATAGGTCACTTTCATTACAGGTGTTATAAAAATAAATGGCTTGTAACAGGTAGGCAAAACATGAACTGGGAGGAATGGTCCAGAATCTTATTTCCCAGCAGTGCCATAGGAAGCCTTCATAGTCTTTGGGGTTTTATTTCTGTGTTCAGTTCAGGCGAAGTAAACCCCCCCGCCTGGGTGTCAATGGCTAGTACTGAAAACTACAAAAGGCAAGAGAGACCTTTTTCTCCTGAAAGGGGTTTTGGAAGTGAGCTAGTTTATATAATCCCCAGGCAAACCTGAAGTCAAGCTAATCAGAATGAGAGAAACAGCTACCTACATGTGAGCTAGGACAGTGAGAAATTGTTTTTCAGCATGGTTTATAGCCAAAAGCCTTCAAGGGTATGGAAGAGCTCTCCAGCCAGGGGCACAAATATTCAAGGAGAGCTTGTTTTCTTTATGGCTATTTTTATCCCACAATAAACAGCTTAAATTTGCAGACTATACTTTTTGACTATAAAGTGGGTTATTTCTCAAGATGCTGGAGCTTTCCCATAACAGATGGAATAAATAGAAGAAAATGCTGAGAATACACCACTGAAATTCTGATTTATTCAATCATTAGCAAAAAGAAGTGCAATTTCAATTGTAATAGAATGAAAACCTGTTTCCGCTTTCCTTCTGAAACCTTATTTTCTATGGAAAATGCTGCTTTTAGGTAAATACCTATTCAAACTTCAGTGATGGGTAATCCTAACTTCAGGCAGCATGATTTTGTGGGTTCAATAATTTGTAATATCTATGCAACTAGGGATAAAATATTAACTTTCAATAATAGAAGCAGTATCTGTAGTACAAATAGTGAAAGAGCACATTATCTTCTAAGAAAATGTATGCGTGTATATATATATATATACACACACACATATATATATACATGCATATATATATGCACACATATATATGCACATGCGTATATATAGATACTCTGTACTTGGCTTTCAATGCTTCTCAAAATAGTTACTATGCAGCGTGTTAGAGGAAACACAGTCCATGCATCATGCATACTCTCTGGGGACTTGGCACTAAATAGACAACCAATCAGTTTAGCATCTCTTTCTCAGAAGACAATTAGGAAAGAAAGAAACAAAAGCCATTTGAAGTGCAACAATGCTTAAAATAATCTTAGCAAGAGGCTACTTTCAGGTTGGAAGCCACATTAAATGCTTCCTTTGAAAATAGTTTAAATGCAATAAAAGTAAATAAAAAAGACAGAAAACTGAAAATAAAAAGTCTGTGATACACACACACGCATGCACGCTAACAGGATATGTAAGAAGGTGGAACATTTCCATTTATTTTAATGGTATATCACAATAAACCTGTGGGGTATAAAGATTTCAATATATACTTGCTTAAAACTTTCTAAGAATTTGAAGTTCTATGATCAGTCCTTGATCTGGATGGATCTAACAGAATTTATTTAATGTAGAGCCAGAAACCCAAGGTTGGAAACTGGCCCTGTTAATCCATGGTGGGACCTCAGCTAAAGCATTCATTTTACCATCTGGAATCTCTTTCTTTTTTTAAATTTGGTAATTGGACTTAGTCTAAATCAGGGGTACCCAGTCTCTGGGCTGTGGACTGGTACCTCCTGTCAGATCAGTGGTGGCATTAGAAATAAAGTACACAATAATGTAACATGCTTGAATCATCCCAAACCACCCTCCTCATCCCCAGTCCATGGAAGAATGTCTTACAGGAAAGACGTTGGCCCCTGGTGCTGAAAAGGTTGGGGACAGTTGCTCTAAATGATCTGTAAGGGTCCTTCTGATTCTAAAATCTTACTATCTTAAGCCTTTCTTTCTTTTTCAGTTATTACATTCCTTACTTTAACCTTATTATCACTTAAAAGAAATCAACATTGAATTGTCTTTATGTCATGTAGCTACCTAGATATATTAAGCAGATATATATTTGTGAGGGCAACCGTTCAGCTTTGTCCTTTATCATCTTTAGTTTCTATCAGATGAAAACTTCTTCAGCAGCTAGAAATAATAGTATCTACAATCTACTAAGGTTAGAATGAAAATTCATTAAATCGTTTTATAAATGAGAACTGTTTAACAGATTCACTTATCTCTTATATATCCCTCTCATTCCCCGTTTATGTCAGCTCTCATCCAATTTTTAAAATCTTAGAATGGACCTTCCTGGTAGACCCCCCAGGAGTTCTGACAAAGCTATGTGTATAAATACAGCCTGGCTAAACACTTGAAATCTACACATTCTGAAAGTTGGTGTAGCTTCTGTCTTCTGCCCTAAAAATGGGAGCAGAATGCAACAACGTTACTGCTTAAACCAGCAAGATCTTTTAAAATGTGCTGTCCTTCACTCTGTATAATAGGCTCCAGTTTCATCCATCTCATTAGAACTGATTCAAATGAATTCTTTTTAATTGCTGAGTAATATTCCATTGTGTATATGTACCATAGCTTCCTTATCCATTTGTCTATACAGAGTGAAGTAAGCCAGAAAGATAAAGATCAATACAGCATACTAACACATATATATGAAATTTTAAAAGATGGTAACGATAACCCTATATGCAAAACAGAAAAAGAGACACAGATGTACAGAACAGACTTTTATACTCTGTGGGAGAAGGCAAGGGTGGGATGTTCTGAGAGAACAGCATTGAAACAAATATACTATCAGGGATGAAACAGATCTCCAGCCCAGGTTGGATGCATGAGACAAGTGCTCAGGGCTGGTGCACTGGGAAGACCCAGAGGGATGGGATGGGGAGGGAGGTGGGAGGGGGGATCGGGATAGGGAACACATGTAAATCCATGGCTGATTCATGTCAGTGTATGGCAAAAACCACTACAATATTGTAAAGTAATTAGCCTCCAACTAATAAAAATAAATGAAAAAAATAAATAAAATGTGCTGTCCTTTTCCTTTTTCAATCCACCTGACAGATGCTGTTCTTTTCAAACCTCTTTGGTTCTCTGTGCTCACACAGTTTCAAGCCATCCTCCTGCAGCAGGTGAATGTTTCATGGTGGTTTGTTTACAGTGGTGGGTTTGATTGTAAAAGCCCTGTATTATGAATAAACCAACGCCTGAAATGGAGTGGAACCTTGATTTATTTGGGTAAGACTGTTTTCCAACTCCGTAAATCAGAGTTTGGTGTTCATTTACCTTTGCATCTTTTTGAGCCACCGGCACTGATGCTGACGAATGGGAATCAAATGAAGTGTGCTAAGTGCTTCTGCCAGAGGGTTCCATCTCCCCACATGCCGGGGTGTGATTTATCTCTGCAATATATCATGCAACTTATTTTCCTTTACTTATTTTATTTAGCGTTGTCACAAATAATATCAATTGGCCATTGACTGTGAACCCTAAACAGTAGTAAATTAATGAAATAAGCTTCATATACAGAACTCATCTGTCCCTAATTTGATTAGAGTCACTTTGGTTGCACCAAGCCATTTACTATAGATGAACCTCATTTATTAAATAAGCAGCTTCATGAGTTTTGTCTAAATCATTATGCATAGTATTTGCAGTGATTTTAATGAAACACTTAAAGCTGACTCTTTTATGTCTCAATCACTAAGAATATTTTATGCTTGCAAAATAGGCATTTTCAGACATCCTGTGACTTCAGCCTAAGTAACTCTATCTGAAGTTATTTGCTCATTTATGGAAGGGGGTAGTCTTTCTTTCTTTTGTTTCTGGGGAGTTGATGGGAGCAGGGAAGGGGTACAGGGCTTTTTTTTTTTTTTTAAGAGGAAAAGCTTCTTGGAAAAGGTGTCCCAAAGGTTGTGATTAAAGTTCCATCACAACACAGGGAAAACTATCACAGTCCCTGCCCCAGCATCCCAGCACTCTTCTGCTTTCCTTAGCATAAGAATTTCAGAATTCCACAGGCTTACAGGAATCCTAGTGGTCAATTTACCTTGGAATTTGGAAAGGTAAGTTTCACCAAAGATCGGCTTCACAAAAAGCAATCTGAATAATTTAAATTAACGATGTCCATGTTTCTGTGTAGTGGCTATAAAAATGTAAAGAGGCCAAACATGTCCCCGAATTAGCACAGAGAGGTCTGTAAAACAAAAACAGGGGAAACATAAGCAAGTTCAATATGAAAAAGGTGACAGCCTCTGGGCACTGAAGAATGCACAAAAGCAGGAGCCATAGTGAGCGATGTAACCAAGGGGGCATCTCCTTGGCCTTGGAGTGGGAGGGGTTGGTTGTACAACTTTTGTGAAGGGCAGACGAACAAAGCAGAGAAACAAAAAAGTCCTGGTGGATGAGATAAGAACATTCCTGAGAAGTATCTGTGTGAAACTAAAGCAGAATAAAAATTGGAAACATTTGGTAGAGCTTGTCTTTTTCCAGAACATAAATGAAGGTGGGTGGTGGTGATGTCATACAGAGTCCTCCAGCAAGTTTTTGCTAAGGACATATGCCCTCCTCATGAATCCACATGATGAGATCTACTGCAGTCAAGGTCTGATTAAAGAGTTGTGAGAAAAATCACAGCAATGCTGTGTTAATATTAAAAGCATATTCAGTATCTTTGTTTTCCTGAAGAATTTGATGCATACCCGTACCTTGAACCCTCAGATGTTTTCAAAGAAATTTAGAACCTGTAATTCTAGAACTTAAAAACTAGAAATGAGGGAATTTAGCTATCTGAGCCCCACAGACTATGTGAATGGAGCTTCCCAGGAGTTATTATATATATGTTTTTCCATATCTAGTTATTAATTGTAATCTAATTCACTGGTAAAATTTCATTGACTTAAATAAAAACTACATAGGTTATGGAAACAGTCTCTTCATTAGAGGAGCATATCAAGAAAGAAAGGGGAAGGGAGGGAGTGGGAAGGAAGAAAGGAGGTGGATTTATGCACATATATTTTTATCACTGAGATATTATACTACACTATACACCATATGAATACAATGTAACAGTTTGAAGAAAAAGGAACTGGAAAATACTAGATAAAATATATCTAAGGCAGTATGCCTCAAAGTGAGTTTCTGACAAAATGATTTCTTGGTCAAAAATGTTTGGGAACCAACTGTAATGATACATATTTCTTCAATAGTCACAGTGGATATAGTAAGGTTCTGAGGAATGCTGCAGTAAAAAAATATATATATCTAAATTTGTTTTAACCTGCATTTCAAAAGTACATTTCACTAGGATAGCTTTGTTGACTTTAATACCTATTAACAGCCTATCACACAAGCTTTCCATATTTTGGGAAGCTGCTCTCAGTACTTCTGCAGAACTCACCTACAAAGTCTAACTCTTTTAAAAATCATGCAAAGGAAAGTGTGTCCAAGCGTAGAATTACCTATAAGGAGAGCAGAGTTTATAAAGGGAATTCTTAACTCTGAAATCTTCAGAAGTGATGGATGAGAGAATGAAAATCTTATTTGGGGCGTTCCCAAACATCACATATGCTCTAGTTTTCCCATAACCGAACTTGAAGTTACAAACTCAGCCTTTAGAATGCAGTAGCATTGAAAAATAAAACCAAACAATAACTGTGTAGATAGCATACCCACAGTTAACTGCATTCTTTTTTCCCATTTTTGAAGCTGTGAGCATGACTGAAATCCACTTATGAGAATTGCAGTTCCTGTTCAACAACTTTGTTATCTGAATTCCACATCCTCTAAGCAATTACTACATAAATCTTTCTCTCCAAAATTAGCAATTACTCTCTTCTGATTATTTCTCAGATTCAACTCCCCTGGTGTCTCAGAGGCATTTGATAGTGTTGATCATCACCTCTTGCATGTATTATGGTCCAGGTCCTCTGTGCCACATCATCCTTAGTCTCTCTCCCACCTCTCACAAGGCTGCCCTGGTGGCTCAGATGGTAAAGAATCTGTTTGCAATTCAGGAGACCTGGGTTTGATCCCTGGGTTGGGAAGATCCCCTGTAGAAGGGAATGGCAACCCACTCCAATAGTCTTGCCTGGAGAATCCCATAAACAGAGGAGCCTGGCAGGTTACAGTCCATGGGGTCACAAAGCGTCAGACATGACTGAGTAATTAGCACTCACTTTTCGTCTCTCAGATTACTCTCTTGATCACTATTTCCTGATTCAGTAAGTCACTGCTCCTCTCATGCCACATGGTCCATGTTCTAATCAGATATGTTATTTCCCTTCATGTTTATTCCTTTAGAGTCCATACCTAGTCTCCTTGTTATCACCTCTAAAAACATGCCTGTCCAGTGATGCATATCTCTTTCTAGGTTAAGAACCACTTTTGCAGTTCCAGGAATACCAGACTTTTTTTTTTTTTTTTTCTCAAATACCCCTTGACATATCCAATTGAACAAGAAAACACTAAACTTCCCATCTACTCTAAGCCCCCTCTATTGACTAATGACCTCTATTACTCTGTGCAGCAACATTATTCTTTCATGTTTAAAATGTAAGTTTTTCTAGTGCTTTGTTTACAAAATTTGCCTTCCACTTGTCATGACATTTTACATATTATGCATCAACCATTTATTAAACTCTTAGAATATGCCACTACCCTGGTAGGCACTATAGATGCAAACTTGCTTGACCTTCAAGAAACTCATGATTTAACATGAGAAGAAGGAATATAAACATAAAACTTAAATAAGCTGCATGCCACAAGTACAAGTTGTTATGGAAGGAAAAAATAATTTCAGAGAAGCATGGGAAAATATTGTTGTTTATTAGTTGCTAAATCCTGTCTGACTCTTTTGTGATCCTAGGCTTTAACTCTCCAGATTCCTCTGTCAACGGACTTTCCCAGGCAAGAATACTGGAGTGAGCAGTCATTCCCTAGTCCAGGGGATCTTCCTGACCCAGGGATTGAAGCTTCATCTCTTGTATCACCTGTATTGGCAAGTAGATTCTTTACCACTGAGCCACCTGGGAAGCCCAATGGGACAATATTAGAAAAGGTTTAAAAGGAGATTAAGATCTATCTTAAAAGATAAATTGAAGATAATATGAGGGGAAATAGAAAGATAAATGTCATCCCAGGCTGTAAATATTCATAACTTATTTAAAGGAATAGCAAACACTTTGGTGTGTCTGTGGGGTGGGGATAGGGTTTATGTCACGTGTTTGGGGTTGAAAGGGTTGTTAGGAGATGAGACCGAAAAGATGTTGAACATGGTTTACTATGGATCTTGAATGAACTGATAAGGAGTTTGGACTTGACCCTGAAGGTGGGGTAGATAATCAGAGTTTGAGCAGCCAAGTGCATAATCAATCAATCTATATCTAAGAATGATCATGCTAGCAAGACAGAGAATGGAAAATAAAGGATGGGATGGAGAACATGAAAATAGTCTCCCAGCTAAACTTTTATTATTCTTAGCTCTTTACTTAATTCCAATCTTCCTGGATGACTATATGACACTTTATTGCATGCATGCACACACAAACACATTCAATTCAGAAGCAACTACCTCTTTCTTATGACATCAGAATTAAACTCTTCCTGACTCTCATTGTCTGCTATCGACTGAATGGTTGCATCCCTCAAACTTCATATGTTGAAACTTAATCCCTAATGTGATGATATTTGGAGGTGGGGTTCATTGTGAGGTGATTAGATCATGAAAGCAGGGCCCTTTTGAATGGGGTTATTGTTCTTATAAAAGAGAGCCACAGAGCTCCCTCACCTCTTCCACCATTTGAGGACACAGCAAGAAGATGGCCATCTTTCAATCAGGAAGTGTCCTCACCAGACACTGAATTTGCTGGCACCCTAACCTAGGACTTACAGATTCTAGAATTGTGAGAAAAATAAACTATGTTTTAAGGCATCATCTGTGATATTCTGTTGCAGCAGTCTGAATGGGCTAAAACAATATCCTTCATGTTTCCTGAAGGACTCATTATCCTGCATATGCAAGTGTCCTCTTCTTCCAAATGCCCACTTTACTCTTGTTTCTCACCAATATCGCCCTCAGCTTTATCCCATAGTCATTCCAACTGAACTCCTAATTCTTCTTCTTGCCTCTCCCATGGAAAGCTCTTCTTCATGGATTCAGATCAAGCCTATTCTTCAATATCAAATCCAAATCCTCCCTTCTCCCACAAAACCTTTCCTGAAGATTTTCTTGCATCTTACCCTTGCACTTACTGGCATTTTTCTTTTTCCAAATGTTTTGGTATATCCTGTATCTCACAATTCATGTATTATTTTCATTTGCTACTTTTATATTTGAATATCACTGCAGATGGTGACTACAGTCATGAAATCAAGACTCTTGCTCCTTGGAAGGAAAGTTATGACAAACCTAGATAGTGCATTAAAAAGCAGAGACATGGCTGGGGAATATATGTAACTCCATGGCTGATTCATGTCAATGTATGACAAAACCCACTACAATATTGTAAAGTAATTAGCCTCCAACTAATAAAAATAAATGAAAAAAAAAAAAAAAAAAAAAGCAGAGACATCATTTTGCTGACAAAGGTCTGTAAAGTCATAGTTTTTCCAGTAGTCAGGTATGGATGTGAGAGTTGGACCATAAAGAATGTTGAGCACTGAAGAATTGATGCTTTTGAGCTGTGGTGTTGGAGAAGACTCTTGAGAGTCCCTTGGACTGCAAGGAGACCAAACCAGACCATTCTAAAGGAAATCAGTCCTGAATATTCATTGGAAGGACTGATGCTGAAGCTCCAGTAATTTGGCCACCTATTGCAAAGAGCCAACTCTTTGGAAAAGACCCCAATGATGGGAAAGATTGAAGGCCAAAGGAGAAGGGGGTGGCAGAGGATGAGATGGTTAGAGAGCATCCCCAAATTAGTGGACATAATTCTGAGGAAATTCTGGGAGACAGTGGAAGACAGGGAAGCCTGGAGTTGCAAGGAGCTGAACATAACTAAGTAACTGAACAACTAATTTCAAATAACATTTTTGTTCCTTGAGGATCAGGACTATGTACCTAGTATGCTCCTTAGTTTTTTACATTTTAATGAAAAAATTACAAATAATCAACATCCTAAAAAAGAAAAATCTATAAGAATTCTGTCAGAATGTTATTCTTATTTTGGTTTCAATTCGAGAATCTGCAATAAGAAAAGCAATGTCTAGATTTATTGAACATATATGGAAAGCACTGCACTAGTGTATAAGTGTGTAATACTAACAATAAAACTAGGTATGGGCTATTATTGTTATGATTATTAGATCATAGATTATTATATCATTATTAAATTAATAACCATAACCACCATATCCATATAAGGAAACTGAGAGATAACATTAAACAGTTACTTGAGGTCACTGATTCAACCATCCAAGGAATACATTTTTATTCAGTTTTTATAATTTCCCAGACATGGTTCTTAGCACCGGGGAAGTAAGAGTGGACAAAAACAAAGTTTTGTTTTAGAATCAGGGCATTTTGCTTAGGAAGATAGACTGTTAAAAATTGAAATATTTTAATAAAACATTTAATAAATAGTTTAACAAAGAATCTTTTAACAGTGTCTGGTAGAGTGATACATGCTATAAAAATAAACCAATGCAATAGCCTGCAGTATAATGGGTAGGGAATCATCAAAACAGCATGGAAATGTCAGACTCTAGATTCTCTGTGTTAAACCTCCCCATTGTCATCAGCTTCAGGTACTGGTACTTGAACCCTGCAATAATCTCTCCTCACATGTATATTTGAATGTAACTTAAGTCTCATCAACATTAAGTCTACATTCTATTCAGACAGAAGTACTTATCTTCATTTAAAATGTACTCACTATGGCTTGGCTTTTGTGTTTGGCTCATACTGTTCTTTTAGTGTATGTTCACACACACATACACATACACATCTGCACACAGTCACTTTTGATTTAATTGAGATTCAACTTATTCTGTAAAATCCTTTTTGTCTGTTAAAAACAAGAGTTGCATCTTCAATTTTGTTGGCAATTTCCATTATATATACTTTTAATATAGGCAATTTATAAATAATTATGAAAGGAAAACAATATGCAATTTTTCAAACACTGAAGACCCAAAGAACTATAACTTTGGGTCTAACTTTTTGTAACATCTGCACTGATAATTATTTTAAAACTTAAGGTATAATATCTGAAAAAATCTTTGAAGTATTGAACTTTCTGATTAAGATAAAACATTAAGAACAAATACAAATTTGATCTGCATGATATTAGACTCTGGAGAATTTAGCAGCATTAAATTCAGGATAACCTTTAGAACTTGTGTATTGATATTATTTGAATTTTATTTCCTCCCATTCCCAAAAATGAAGAAATAAATTAAAATAGTCTTTTATGTCATTTTAACCTTTAAATGTTTAAATACATTTAAAAGTGATGACTCAGTCCTCATGAAGAAAATGATTTCTTTCTAAAGAAGATGAAGTGGGTGTATTCACAGCTAAATGTGGAGGGAAAAAAAAAACATGTTTGAGAAGAAGTAACATGCTGAGTATTCATATATTAGCACCATCTCAAACTAATGCTCCAGTGACCTTGCCAGGAACATTTATTCTGAACAACCAAACAGGGAAAGAACCAGCTTCTCAATATAAAATTGCATTCATCCTACTTTTAAAAAATATTTCCAACAATAATAAAAGGTCAGAACCAGGCCTTGACTAGACACTGATTGCTATTCCTACTTTCTGAAACTTTTCCAATTTTAAAATATAATTTAGAATACAATTTGTAAATCTTTGTAAACAGCAGAACTATTCTATCCTGTGTGCATGTGTCAGCCACTCAGTCGTATCCAAATCTGTGATGCCATGGGCTGTAGGTTGCCACCAAGTTCCTCCGTCCATGGGATTCTTTAGGCAAGAATACTCGAGTCGATTGCCATTCTCTTCTCCAGGAGATCTTTCCAACCCAGAGATCAAAGCTGGGTCTCCTGCACTATAGGCAAATTCTTTACCATCTGAGTCACTAGGGAAGTCCATTCTGTACTGAACTCAGTAGCAACTAGTATGTGTTGTTAAATTTGGCAAATTTAACCAGAAAAACACAAACAGTAGTTAATAGTTCAAATCTTTAAGTTGCTACTTTTCCATATACAATATATTGATACTAATTTGTTAGGGTTGCCTTAACTGAAATTTATTACTTACAGTTCTGGAGACTAGAAGTCCAAAATGTATTTGTTGGCGGGGCTGGTTCCTTCTGAGGTCTCTGAGGGAAGCCTCTGTACCAGATCTCTCTCCTTCATGTAGTTCACCATCTTCATGTCCACATGATGTTTTCATAGATAGATAGATATACACACATATTTTTTTTATTGCCAAATTTCCCTTTATCTTTGAAAAGAACTGACCTTCCTGGCCTCATCTTCTTTTGATTACCTCTCTAAAGGCTTTCTCCTTTCCCCAAATAAGACTACATTTAGATGTACTGAGGTTTACGATTTCAACATATAAATTTTGAGGGGAAACAATTCACCCCATAATAGGTACTTACCTCATTTTTAGTTGAAATGTTATTTACAATTTTAATTTATTGTCTAAAATCTATAGATTATAAAAGCATGTATTAGGGATAGTATTTGGATGATTCTTTACAACTACATAGATTTATCCAAGTTGGAAAGGAATAACTTGAATTTCCTATTTTCAAATGGCATGATCTTATTATATAGAGAAAATTCTAAAGCCTTCACACACACACACAAAACAGTTATGTTGCAGGATACAAAATCAATATACAGAAATCAGTTGCATTTTGATACACTAACAATAAACTGTCCGAAAAAGAAATTAAGAAAACAATCCCATTTATAATAATATCAAAAAATTATAGAAAGAAAAAGTTGAACAATGGTTATTAGGGCCCTGGACATGAGAGAAATGGAGAGATATTGGTCAAAGGGAACACATTTTTATGATAAATAGGTTCTGGAGATCTATTTATTAGCATGATGACTATAGTTAACAATCCTATATTGTATACTTGAAGTTTGCTAAGATAGTAAACCTTATTTGTTTTCACCACTCACACACACAAAAATGGTAACTACCTGAGGCAATGTATATAAATAACCAGATTGTGGCAATCATTTCATGACATACACATATATTAATTTATTACATTGTACCCTTTTACAAAATCACATTGCACAACATAAATATGTGCAATTTTTTTGTCAATCATACCTCAACAAAGCTGAAAAATAAGAAATAAGTAAAAATAAAGAGAAAAGAAAGAAATTTGAAAAATACGTAAATTTAAAATCACAAATTAAATAAAATTATTTGTTTTAATTTTGAAACATTTAAACTTCTAATGAATTCAGTTCAGTTCAATTCAGTTCAGTCACTCAGTTGTGTCCGACTCTTTGTGACCCCATGAATCGCAGCATGCCAGGTCTCCCTGTCCATCACCAACTCCCAGAGTTTACTCAAATTCATGTCCATCGAGTCGGTGATGCCATCCAGCCATCTCATTCTCTGTTGTCCCCTTCTCCTCCTGCCCCTGATTTCTCCCAGCATAAGGGTCTTTTCCAATGAGTCAGCTCTTCACATGAGGTGGCCAAAGTATTGGAGTTTCAGCTTCAACATCAGGACTGATCTCCTTTAGGCTGGACTGGATGGATCTCCTTGCTGTCCAAGGGACTCTCAAGAGTCTTCTCCAACACCACAGTTCAAAAGCATCAATTTGTCAGCACTCAGCTTTCTTCACCGCCCAGCTCTCACATCCATACATGACCACTGGAAAAACCACAGCCTTGACTAGATGGACCTTTGTTGGCAAAGTAATGTCTCTGCTTTTTAATATGCTATCTAGGTTGGTCATAACTTTCCTTCCAAGGAGTAAGCGTCTTTTAATTTCATGGCTGCAATCACCATCTGCAGTGATTTTGGAGCCCCCAAAAATAAAGTCTGACACTTTCCAATGTTTCCCCATCTATTTTCCATGAAGTGATGGGACCAGATGCCATGATCTTAGTTTTCTGAATGTTGAGCTTTAAGCCAATTTTTTCACTCTCTTTTTTCACTTTCATTAAGCAGCTTTTTAGTTCCTCTTCACTTTCTGCCACAAGGGTGGTGTCATCTGCATATCTGAGGTTATTGATATTTCTCCTGGCAATCTTGATTCCAGCTTGTGCTCCTTCCAGCCCAGCGTTTCTCATGATGTACTCTGCATAAAAGTTAGGAATTGAAAAGTAACTAAACACTGCTATTCAAGTTCATAGACTAACTGGACAGCTGCCTATGATGTAAGATACAGTTGAGCTGCTGGGAATTGCTCCTACCTTCAACATATGTATACTGTCAGTGTCTGCCTAATATCTGAAGTTTCACTAGAATATCGTCTCATGTTGAAATGTATGTGTTTCAGAAAGTAGAGACAGATCAAGCTAATCTTCAATTGCAAAAATGGTGTTGAAAGTAACTTAACGGATTTCTTCCAGCCAGTATGCTGGCTGCTTTTTCACCATCCAGTAGCACAAAGCTCTTCTCACCTAGCCTCTCTAGAATGGGTCTAGGGTTCTCTACACTGTCAACTTCAAAACCAACATATGAAAATTTTGCCAAAACTGCTGAAATAGGATCTTAGCCAAATATATACCTTAATTCCCTTTTAAGACAGATATTTATGGGGCTTCTACCATGTACCAAGCACTATCATAGTTGCTTGAGTACTTTTTGTGAGGACAAAGCATCCCTGTCTTTGTAGGTTGTATCTAGGGAAATATGGAAATGCCTCATTTTTTGTCTCCCTGAAATTGGTTAGTTGTATAACATCCAGAGTGATCTTTTCAAAGAGAATTCTAAGCCTGCCTCTACTTCTTTAGAACCTTTTCATTCTTTCCAATTGCTCTTGATTAAACCTGAAGAGTAATGCATATAGCCTTCCAGGCTCTGTGGAATCTGATTCCTGTTGGTTTCACCATCTCATTTCATGGTGTTTCCCACCTCGCCCACTCTGTCCCAGACACATTGGCCCTCTAGCTAGTGATGATATTAACCAAATATCTCCCATTTCAGAGCATTCACACATTTGTTTCTTTATTCAAGAGCTTTCTTACTCCTCACATACCCACTTAGAACTCTTCCTTTGCATCTCAGGAGAAATACCACTTATTTATCGGTGTTTTCCTAACCCACCAAATTAAGTTCATTGTCCCTACAATACCTATTAGAACTTCTCATTTATAATAATTATTAACATATGTAAACTTTTATTATTTGTAAATGTCTAAATCATTATCTGTATAATGCCTGTCTCTCTAATTGGATTGAATTCAGTTATGACAAAGATCATGTAGGTTTACACTTACCTCCCTATTCTTTGCACAGTACTGGATAGATGAAAAGTACTCAGTAAATATTTATTGACTTCAAAAGGAATGAGGTACAAGAGAAAAGAGAAATAATATCTTGACTGTTGGAAAGGCCTATATTACAGTGGAATGAGGTTAAATTAGAATGGACAGTAATTTAAGGATAGAGATTTGGGTTCTGGGCAGAAAACTTCAGATAAAATAACTTATTTTAGCCAATGTTTTCCAAGTACATTTAATGGTGTACTGTCCCCACAAACTGCTTTTCAAAAGCATGATACCATGGTTAAAGAACATTGTCCAATATCTTCTGCCTCTAGGGATTCATGGTGCCTATCATGAGTTCCTAATAAGAGCTCTAGGAACTGTTCTGGTAAAGAAATCTGTTTAACAAATCCCCCTCTTCCTCCATAATAGCTAGTAACACTTTGGGCGTTTGCTGAAAAAGACTGTTCTGAGATATAACACACCTCTTCCACTCCCTTATTGTTTCCCTTACAATTCAAGGCATTTAGTGGAAAATCTCATTCTGCATTTTTTCTTGTCTCAAAAGAGAGTCTTGGAGGCCTTACCTTTAGAGATTTTGTTTTAACTTATTGACTGAAAACTGATATATAGCATCAGGAATTTTAGCCCCCCTTTCATAGCATAGGATTTATGTAGTTTTTTATAATTAATGTATCAATATATATGGATTTATAGCATGATATAAGTGGCCAATAAGTTTCCATCTAGAATTCTTTTAGCCTAATTTTATTGTAGACTGGAAATCAGCAAATAATTTTACATGCAAATTTCTAGTATTTGTATATTTATAATGTTATAGTAAACCAATATATAATTTAATGTATCACCACGCATGCTTAGTTGCTCAGTCATGTCCAACTCTCTGCAACCTCCTCGACTGCAGCCCACCAGGCTGGCCATGGGGATGCTCCAGGCAAGAATACTGAAGTGGACTGCCATGCCCTCCTCCAGGGCATCTTCCCAACCTAGGGATCACACACAGGTCTCCCACATTTCAGGCCAATTCTTTACCATCTGAGCCACCAGGGAAGCCCAAGAATACTGGAGTGAGTAGCTTATCCCTTCTCCAGGGGATCTTCCCTATCCAGGAATTGAACCAGGGTCTCCTTCATTGCAGGTGGATTCTTTACAAGCTGAGTTGCCAGGGAAGACCAATGTATCTCTATACTCATATATAATTTATTTTATAAAATATATTCCAAAATAAAAGTTTTAAATGCTGATGTGAAATAAATATAATGAAAGGTCTTCATAATTTTTTCTACTATTTCATACTTATTTCTACTATAATCATCATGCATATTTCCTGGATTCCGTGTAGTCACCTTATATTAGATATAAATTTTATAAACTGTGACTGGGTTGGAACTCACCAGGGAATGATGAGGCCTAGGATTATTGTTCAAGAGTAATAATGCATTTGAGGACTTACAGTGTTCATTTACTCTGTAAATGATCAGCTGCTATTAATATCCACTGACTGTGGCTTATTAAGTGGTTAGAAGGAACTAAATTTAGAGGCTTTGTAGAAGATATTAACATGTGGACAAGGGCTATATCTTTATAAAATTTGTGTTAGGATTGAGATGTTGCATAATTTACTGGTACATAGATACCAGATGGAGCCATGTCTTTACCTTGGCCTAGCACCCTAGCAACACAATTTCAAAGGCACATGGTCCTCCTAGATGACCAAACTACAAAGGCCATGTGATTACTTGAGCACAGACCTATCATGAGTTCAAAGTGCAGAGAGTGCTGGTCATAAAAGATGACTTCTGAGCTCTTTTCTGGGCTTCCCATATGGCTCAGTGGTAAAGAATTTGCCTGTAATGCAGAAGATGCAGGAGATGCTGAGGGTTCAGTCCCTGGGTCAGGAAGATCCCCTGGGGGAGGACCTGGCAACCTACTCCAGTATTCTTGCCTTGGTGAATCCCATGAACAGGGGAGCCTGGATCCCTGTCTATGGAATTCACCAAGGCAAGAATACTGGAGTAGGTAGCCATTCCCTTCTCCAGGGGATCTTCCTTACCCAGGGATCAAACCCCCAATGTGGGTAGGGGTCTCCTGATTACGGGCAGATTCTTTACCATCTGAGCCACCTGGGAAGTCATTGTGAACACCTAAATGAGAAGTAGTATTGCTGAATGATTAGGAACTCTGACTTTGAAGAGAGATAGGTCTGATGTAATTTTCCACTTTAAACAAAAGCAATATCATCATGGACAAGAAATTTGATCTGTCTGAAATACCATAAAACATAAATAACTATAGTCCCACAAATTCTGCCTTGAGTTAAAACACTTAACAGAATGATGCTGTAATTAGCATTCAAGAAAAGTAGTAATATTTCTTCTTATCATTGTTATCATTTTTTACTTCCAAGAAAGAAATGAGAATTATTTACCATGCTAAGCATTTTCCAGGTATGTCACTGAACCCTAAATTTGATCTTTATGTTTCATATAGACTGATTTGACTACTTTTTACCTAGTGACCATAGGCCAGCTGACAATTCTGATTAAGGAACTTTCAATTTGAACTTTACTTAATCTTTAGTTCAAGTGGAAAATCTGGTAGTAAGACTTTCTCTCCTTTTGGGGTTCTGTTAAACACTGTGGTCCCTGGAGACTGAATGGTAAATTAAACCAAGGAAACACACCAAAGAAAAAATTCTGTGGAACTGAACCCAGAAGCAATCAACGGCTGCAGGAAAATAACAAATCAACACTGCAAAGGCAAATGCCTCCTGCCTCCTGTTCTGGCAAAATCTGAGAGCAAAATAGGTTCCACAAATTAAAACTCTTTAAGGATAATAAGTTACAGATAACACACCCATCAATCTTGATTTTTGAATGATACTCTAGAACAACTTGAGTTCTGACACATTCAGAATTGTCAAAGTTCACCAGTATATACTGTGTTAAAAAGTAATTAACTATAAGTTTTATAGATTTTATGTGTTGCATTAGTCTTATCAACTACTAACCCTGCAGGGGTAAGGGCTAGAATTAGAGTTTTCAGACGAAGTAAATTAGAAGTAGAAATGATCAGTTCTTCCATTTCTTCGAAGAAAACATATATATTTATAAAGCAATTTTTTTCTTTTACAAAGAAGGATCCAGGGTCCATAATCTAATGGGGTAAGGTAGACAGATTGATCGACCTTTTAGGATGTGGAACAGTCCACGAAGAAGGCACAGAATGGAACAGAAATACTTCAGCAGAGAATTGATGCTCCAGTTCATGCTCTGTAGAATTATGTAGAATGGAAAGTCTGGGCTTTCCATTGTGATACATTTCCTCTTATGAATCTGCAAAGAATTGTGCAATATGTTTAGGAAAATCTTGTGATTTTACTTTCAAGGTCTAGGAGAGTTCAGCTTTCTTAACTCTTTATTATCCTGGAATAATCAAGACTAAGCTGATTTCCTGAAGAAATTGCTTTCTTCTTTTTTTATAAAGTATTCTCTTAACATAAAGCTATCACTAACGGAGAACACACGTAAAACTTTAAACTTCTGCAAACCAACACAACTTCCCATGCATGCAGCAAAGATTGACTGCCACCAAACACTTTAATTTTTTGGACCAGCTTAAAAATCGAGTACACTCATTTTGCACCACTACTACATGGTCATGTTTATTAGAGTAAGCATTGGATTCATTAGCCTAACACCCTCAAGGCAAAATTCTAATGACCCCTGGATCATAACAAAATGGAGGGCACAGGAGACCCATTTAATTTGATTCCTAACGTAAAGTTATTTATGAAAAAAGATGCAACTGAATTGTTTTTTGCACAAATGCTATAAAATATTTTTATTAAAATAAAAACAGTGATAGGAAAAACAGAAAAGGAGAGAAAATATCCAAGAGAAGCCAAACATACTTAACAGAGATGAAGTCTATTCTATTTCCCTGGAGTGCAAATGTGTGGTTTAACATATGAGAAGGATATTTCACTTGGTGTATGTTACCCATCATAGAGGCACCAGCAGGAGCAGCTACAGAAAATGGTCCATTAGTTTTGCCTTAATAAACTCTTTTTTCACTGGTACACTCCTGGGATTCTTTGACATTACTTCAGTGTAGTTATTGGTGGAACGCGTTAATAATTGGAACTCTCACAATTTGAAATTAACATTTTCCATGTCACTCTGCTGCTGCTGCTGCTGCTGCTGCTAAGTCTCTTCAGTCATGTCCAACACTATGCGACCCCATAGACGGCAGCCCACCAGGCTCCTCCATCCATGGGATTCTTCAGGCAAGAATACTGGAGTGGGTTGCCATTTCCTTCTCCTCCATGTCACTCTATGTTGAATATTGCAAAACTTGATTTTATGGGCATCCTCTCCAATATGTGTGATTCCAAAAGGCAAAATTGTAAATGCAAAATGCTCTTTGTGTCTTTGCATTTTAGATTTGCACTTGTTTCTCAAATTAGCATGTCAAGACACCTATTCAGTATAACTTTATCATGCTCAAGGAAGGACTAATGAATCAGAGCTAACAGCTCCCAGTTGGAGTCTCCAATGTGTCTAACTTATAAGGCAATAGCCTCCATACAAGGGAGTTCTCAGAAAATATGTGCCTGAAAATGTACAAGCACACATGAGAATTGGATGGAAGTCTTCACTGAGGGAAAAAAAAAAAAAAAAAGTCAGCACCTAGTTGTGCCAAGTGCCAGGAAGAAGATATGGTGTTTATCCTAAAAGGAAATCACAATCTAATACAGAAGCTAGAATTTTGGCAACATAATGAAGTAAGTTCAGACAGAGAAATATGCAGCATTTAAGAAAAACCACAGAAGAAATGTGATTTGTGTGTGCCAAAACACTCTTTAGAAATTTTTCTTACAGCTGCAAAGGATATTAGACATCATCTCCTTTATGTCTTCTCTAAAAGCTATGTTGTGTTGTGTCTTAGTCTCAGTCATGTCTAACTCTTTGTGACTCCATGGACTGTATTCTGCCAAGCTTCTCTGTGCATGGAATTGTCCAGGTGATAATACTGGAGTGGTAGTCATTTCCTTCTCCAGGGGATCTTCCTGACCCAGAGATCGAACTCCAGTCTCCTGCATTGCAGGCAGATTCTTTACCCTCTGAGCCACCAGGGAACCCCCTCTAGATGTGATGGATAAGACTGAAACTTAAAAAAGGGACATGATTCATGCAGGGAACCGCAGCTCATTTATTCCATAGCTCCAAATTCCAAATCTAATGTTTTATTGACTACAGCAGACACTCTTAGGGAAATATATGGCAATGTATCCCTAATTCACAATGCTAATTTGCACATTATTACTCTATTCTCAAAGACTGTAATAAATTGGGGAGGGTGTGGCCTGAGGGATAACAGTTAATCTCTTACTTACTTTTCCCTTCAATTGTCCTATTTAATAAAGGAATCATCTCTGAGAGACCAAGAACTTGGAAACAAAGTTGAATGAAAGATATGAGAGAATAGGCAAAAAAGAAAAATAATCATTGGACTAGGGCTATGGAATAAGAGATAAGAATTTCAACATTTATAAAAAATATCTTAATAACTCTTATGAAGTGGGTGGGATTTCTTGAGGCAAAGAAAAAAAATAATAATCATGAAAATTCAATATGCTTAAATAATGTCAATCAAGAAATATTTACTGAACATTTATTATCCCATGAACAATATTGGGCTTCCATGGTGGCTCAGATGGTAATGCATCTGCCTGCAATGCTGGAGATCCAGGTTTGACCCCTGGGTTAAGAAGATCACCTGGAGAAGAAAATGGCAACCCACTCCAGTACTCTTGCCTGAAAAATTCCATGGATAGAGGGGCCTGGTGGGCTACAATCCGTGGGGTTGCAAAAATTCGGACACAACCCAGCGACTTCACTCACTATGAACAATATTGGATACTAGATGTTGTACAAGAGAGGTCAAGGATTCTGTTTTTAAAAACAGAATTGAACAATCACATGAATAACTCAACACAACAATAATTCAAGTACTCTGTGACAGGAGTATGGTTCCATGAGGGGTTATGACAAAGGATTCTGACATAGTCTGGGAGGTCAAAGCAGTTCTCCTGTACAAACTGATACTTAAGTAAGATAAAGGATAAATGAAAATTAACTATTAATTGGTTAAATGTAGGAGGGAAAGGAAGTAATATTTAGACAGTTAAGGGGAGAGAACTGTGAGACTAGTCTGTGATCCAGGGATCATATTAGCACATATGAAAGACTGAGGTCTTTGTAGTAGATTGATTACATAAACAGCCCCAACCTATCACACCTCCCTGAATTCATGCTCTTCTACTTCCTTCCTATAACTCCAAGCTTGTCCTGTGGCTTGCTTTGGCCAATAGAACAAGAGCATACTGTACCCAAGCAGAATTTTGAAAAAGCACTTGCACATTGTTACTTCCTGTCCCTCCACCATGGAAACATGCTTGGGCTAGCTTGCTGAATAAGGAAATGTGGAGCAGAGCCGTGTTGCCCAGTTGTCTCTGCTGAGGGCTACCCAGACTATCCAACCACCAGCCAGATACTTGGAGGAGCCCAGCAAAGATAAGTGAAGCAACTGGTTGATCTGTAACTAGTGGATGAATCCTGCTAAGCCCTGCTTATATCAATAGAACTCCTCGGGTGAACCCAAAAGAATAGCCCAATCAATCCACAGGTTTGTGAGCTAAATAAATATTTAATTTCTTAAGCCGCTAGTATTTGTGATTGTTAAGTGGCATAAACATAGCTATAGATAACTGATATGGTGGTAAATGTGAAAAATGGATAATCAGTGGTATATAGTGAATATAAGTGGAATGATTTTAGTGGAATGATTTTCAGGCTGTTGCAATAAGAGATAATGGCAGCTTGGACTAACTGATAGTGAGGATGTAGACAAGGCTATAGAATCAGGGCAATTTGGATTTAATTCTCTAGAAAATGGTGAACCACTAAAGGCTTTTATGCGGACAGATAGTGACATGAACAGAGCTCTACTAATTTAGGGAAATTAAATTGGCTGTGTTTTCATGAACAGATTACACTAGAAGGAGAGTCAAAGCACAGAATAGAAGAACAAAATATTGAACCAAAAAAAAAAAAAAGGTTAAATGCCAAGAGAGTATATCTTCACAACATGATATTTAATGAAGAGCTTCCGACAATGAAACCACTCTGAGGCCCATATTCAAGAATAGATTCTCACTCTTAATCTTTCTAGATGTTAATAGTGTAATTAGAGGCCCTTTGACAGCTCAAACTCAATTAGTTGGTGGCTTGAAAGTGAAATGGAATCTATGGATTTAAAACATGATAAATTAGTTCCAAGACCACTTTGCATTAAGTGGTCTAGTGGATGAGAAATTAATATAAAGATATAAACAGTTTAAAGAGCATGGGCTTCATTTTAATATTCACTTCCACATTATTGGCAAAGGCTATCTGTAGATTAAGACCCTAATATAGACAACAGGCTACTCCTTTCTTTTTTATTTTAATTTTTTTTTTCATTTATTTTTATTAGTTGGAGGCTAATTACTTTACAGTATTGTAGTGGTTTTTGTCATACATTGACATGAATCAGCCATGGATTTACATGTATTCCCCATCCCGATCCCTCCTCCCCCTCCCACCTCCCTCTCTACCCGATCCCTCTGGGTCTTCCCAGTGCACCAGGCCCGAGCACTTGTCTCATGCATCCAACCTGGGCTGGTGATCTGTTTCACCATAGATAATATACATGTTTCGATGCTGTTCTCTCCAAACATCCCACCCTCGCCTTCTCCCACAGAGTCCAAAAGTCTGTTCTGTACAGGCTACTCCTTTCTGACTTTTCAAAATTTTTCTCAACTTCATCCTCATGATCATAATAGTTACCTTATTCCATAATACAAAGAGACACATTATAGTCTCTCAGTGAGTGTGTAGTCATTCCATAATATTTATGATGTAATATGGAATAGAAATGCTTAGGAAAGTGAGCAATGGATTTTAGTTGTATCTCTGTTTGAAGTCAATCCCTTCTCTTCTGTGTAAATCCCATCTCTTCATGCCAGTTTAAGGACATTATTCCAGGAATTCCTTGAACAGCATCACTCCAGCAATTTTTTCTTTTCCTCCTACTTAGATATTTATCTCTCTTTCTCCTGTATAGCTGAAACCAGTGTACACATACCATTATAGAAATTCTCTTGTTTCATCTTCCATCACTTATCTATCTATTGCTTGATTTTATTTATTGAAAAACTCCAAGAGAGTTATCTATTCTCATCATTTCTCATTATCTCCTCCCATATTCCTTCAAACCCACACAAGTGGCATCTTTACCGCCATCACTCTAACAAAATATCTCACCATGTGTACCACTGATGTCCATACTGGTAAATCCAGAGGCTACTGTCAGCAGCATACTCACCACTTTGACACATTTTTCTCACTTTCATTTCATACCGCCCATTCCCTTGTTTATCCTTCTTCTTAATGAATTTCTTTTTTCAACCTTGTTTATTGGATTATTTTCTACTCCCTGATCTCTTAGACTTGGAGCACACAACAGCCTTGTCCATGGACTTCCCTTCATTCTCCCTTCACGCATTTGATTATCTCATCCAATCAAATGGATTTAAGTATAATTCACATGGCAACTGCTCACAAATTTATATCTCTAGACCAGACATCTACTCCAAATACCACACATATCTCTGCCTAGTTAACCACTTGAAAATCTTGAATGGGCATTTCAAACTGTGACTCTGACCTAAAATAAACACCTGACTATATCACCTGCAATTGGTTGATGGAAATTTCATCCATTAATTGCTCAGAAAAAAATACATACATATATATATATTTATCATAAATGTATATATATATATATATATATATATTTATCCTGAGTCTTCTCTTTTTTATACTTTACATTCATCATATCAGTAAATTCTGATATATTTCCAGAATCCCATCATTTCTTTTCATCCCTACTGATACCACTCTGGTGTGTGCTACTATGATTACTTGAATTACTGTGATGCCCTTCTAACTTGTTTCTACCTTTTTCTCCTGACAGCCTGTTCTTAACATAGCAATTGGAGTAATACCTTTAATATTAAGACAAGTCATACCATTCCTGTATTAAAAACTGTGCAACATCATCTCCATACTCATGCAGGCTAGGAGCCAAACATTTAAAATGTTAAATGACCCCTACCTCTGTACCTGAGTGCAGTTATTCCACTAAATGCATCTCCTAAGATTCTACACCCCTGAAATGCTATGTTGTCTCTTTACTTTTTCTTAAACATGATGAACATACTTTCACCTTAAGGGATTTGCTCTCATTGAGTTATCCACTTAGAATACTCTCCCTCCATGTGTGTGCATCTCTCTCAACCTTTCTTTGAATTTCTGCTCAAATGTCATCTGCTTAGTGATGCTACCCTGACCTTAGTATTTAATATGACAGTCTAACTTCCTTCCCCAAACTCTGGGACTATTGATTCCCTTTGCCCTATTCTATTTTTCCCCATAACACATATTTAATATGAATGCACTAAATAATTGACTTATTTATTGTATTTGTTATTTTCTCTCTCTCCTCTTAAACATAAGTAATGTGAGGTCAGAAATCCTTGGTTCCACTGAATAAAATATTTCTGAGAATAAATAGCAGTTAACACACACAGTAAATAATTATGTATTGGTTGAATAAATGAACAAAATGATATTCTGATTTGTTTGAAATGACATACCCCACTCCACAACTAAACCCTAAATATGTATGTATTATGAGTTGTTTCTGTGGTTGCAGTGATTCCTTTTCTGTTGGCTATGCAGATGACACCACCCTTATGGCAGAAAGTGAAGAACTAAAGAGCTTCTTGATGAAAGTGAAAGAGGAGAGTGAAAAAGTTGGCTTAAAGCTCAACATTCAGAAAACTAAGATCATGGCATCTGGCCCCATCACTTCATGGCAGATAGATGGGGAAACAGTGGAAACAGTGGCTGACTTTATTCTTCTGGGCTCCAAAATCACTGCAGATGGTGACTGCAGCAATGAAATTAAAAGACTTACTCTTTGGAAGGAAAATTATGACCAACCTAGACCAACCAGCCTATTAAAAAGCAGAGACATTGCTTTGCCAACAAAGGTACGTCTAGTCAAGGCTATGGTTTATCCAGTGGTCATGTATGGATGTGAGAGTTGGACTATAAAGAAAGCTGAGTGCCAAAGAATTGATGCTTTTGAACTGTGGTGTTGGAGAAGATTCTTGAGAGTCCCTTGGACTGCAAGGAGATTCAACCAGTCCATCCTAAAGGAGATCAGTCCTGGGTGTTCATTGGAAGGACTGGTGTTGAAGTTAAAACTCCAATACTTTGGCCACCTGATGCAAAGAGCTTACTCATTGGAAAAGACTCTGATGCTGGGAAAGATTGAGGGCAGGAGGAGAAGGGGACGACAGAGGATGAGATGGTTGGATGGCATCATCGACTCGATGGACATGAGTTTGGGTGGTCTCCAGGAGTTGGTGATGGACAAAGAGGCCTGGTGTGCTGTGGTTCATGGGGTCACAAGGAGTTGGACACAACTGAGCATCTGAACTGAACTGAACTGAACTGAGTACTTCAGAATGAGTTTTTAATCTGAATTAAGGCATCCTTGTCTCACTGTTATCCTATTTATAACTTAATCATCTACCATTACTGCTACTTTTCATGCAATGTGGAAGCCCTCACCTCACTAAGACAAAACACAGGGACAGTTGACAGTATTGAATGACTTGTTGGATGTGGAGAGTGTGAAATGACAAATAGGAGTCAAAACTCTACGAGACAGAAAGGGCAGAAATTTAGTTGAGTGATTTACTCAGAATTACAGAATAAATTGTGCAACAAAAATGGAATAATGTAGGATTTCTACTTTCTGGTGAAGTTTATATCCACTAGAACTTACCCTTCAGAGTCTAATTCTAGTTCTAGACTAGGCTTGCTTCCATCAGGATGAAAAACTTGATGCAAAGTCCTGGATGATATGTTCTTTTCATCTGAGATACATGCTGGGTAGTCCCCACCATTGCGTTTGTTCTTGCTCATTATATTCAAGTTGAGAGTCCATAGTGTTTGAGGCCCTATATTTCTTGGCATAGCATTATGGCAATTAGTTTGGTGTTTGAGTGTGTGCATGTATATGTATATGTAACGGGGAAAACTTTTTAAAAAACAGAGATGGTGAGAGATTACTTTATGGCAAAAAAAAAAAATATGAACTATTTCATGTTGATAATAGCAAAAAGCATACTTTAACTCTGCTGCTGTACTTTTCTTCTTATATCTATCACATATTAGTGCAAATCATTACATGTTATCTATATCCTGTCTGCATTTTGCTAGAGTTGACCTATGCTTAAATAGTGAATCCTCACAGAGCTTAATCAACTAGTTCACAGTCTATTTCATCTTGCTATGCTTTGATTCTTGTTTCATATCTAGACATAGTATTGATTGTTGATGCAAAATTAAGGACGGGAAGAGAAATTTAGAATAAAGGCAAATAAATGAATAAAAAAAAAGTATGATTAATTACTGGGCAATTCTCTTAATTAAACAATAAAAAGTAAATGGTAGCTAATGCAATAAATTCAAATAGTAGAAAGAAGATTTTTCCTATAGCATTTTCTTTTCCATATTTTAGTACCAGTTTCCCCCACCATCCAAAAGCAAAGCATGCCTATGAAATTTTTTGTAAGCCAAAATGACCACAAAGCAAAGAAACAATCACCTTTTATTTTCCACAAAAGTGAAAAATTCTCTTAGAATTTCTTTTTTTTTTTCATGAAAATAGGTAGGTCTTTTGTAAAATTGAAGTGCTATAAAGCAAAATTTTGAAAAGCAGGGGATGACTATATTAAACCATTTGATGACTATTATTATTTTAATTAATTATTATTTTTGTCTGTGCTTGGTCTTCATTGCTGCAAGGGATTTTCTCCAGTTATGGTAAGTGGGGGCTTCTCGTTGTGGTATTAATAGGTTTTCTTGTTGCAGAGCTCAGACTCTCTAGCCTGGGCTCAGTGGTTGTGGTACATGAATTTAGTTGCTCCATGGCATGTGGGATCTTCCTGGACCAGGGATCAAACTCATGACTCCTGCATTCGAAGCAGATTCTTTACCACTGAGCTACCAGAGAAGCCTGATTTGATGACTTTTAAACTGTGATCTGTTCTCATGTTCAATGACATTTACTGCCCAGGGATACTTATTTTATGTCAAATACTGGATTCTGTTAAGGTTTAGCTAATTAGTAACTTCACAGGAATGGTATTTGAAACTTCATCACTGCAGTGTTTCTAAATGTTCCACCATATAGCCAAAGGATGTGGTTCCTTATGCTCACAACTTCGTAAGGACCACATTCTTTCTTTCCCTTATCCATTTTCCAGTAAATTATCTTGTGTAAAAAAGGTGCATTACCTCTTCTCAGTTTCTTTCAATGAGTCTATCTTCTGGTCCAGAATCTTTTTGCATTACCCATAATAAAAAATAATGAAATGAATAGCCTTTTACTTACTCCAAATTTTAACTAATTTATTTAAATTATGTATTTTTAAAGCACATCTTAAAAGTCCATCCATGCCATTATTGTTATAAAGACATTAAATTCCTATAAGTGAAAGAAAGAGTACATTTGAATGATTTCAGAGGTAATATCATTCTTTATGCAAATAAATAAAAAACATTCAGATAGTGAATAGTTATTATATTGGATTCTAAAATTCACTTTGATAACATTGCCTTAACCAGTCACATATTAGCTATGATGAGTTCTATAGAACAGGAATATTGAAAGGAGGGTTGAAAATTGGTGTTTTTTAATGAAGTCTGCACCAGCAGGTTAGAAAGAGGCTACCTCTCTCCTCCTTAAATGTGTTTCGAGGTTAGAAAACCTGAGTGGGTGGGCTTGAGTAAACTTAAATAGAAAGTGTGTTTACTCCTCACTTTTTAATTGGCTAAGTCTGAGATTGAAATGGTGTCCCAGTGTCAGTTGTCTTTCCTTCCATTTATCTGTCTTTGAAGCAGTCTTAGTGGTATTCTTCAATAACTATTTGTGGTCAGAGACCAAGTAAATTAATAATTATAATATTTTAAAACTACAATGCGATAAAAGTAGAGTGCTTAAAAGTCTTATTTTTCTTCCCAGACTAGAAGTTTATTTAACTAATGTCCTACAGGGAAAAAATTCTGCAAAAGGCAATCCATTTGCCTGAATTCTCTCTCCAACATTAACACAGTTCAAGATGAAGTTCTGTCTATTCCTTTTGGTCTAGCAAGCAAAAGAGGTGTTTTTAATTTTCTAAAGTGTTGGTTTCTAGGCACAGATAACAAATATCTTGGGTTTGAAGAATTGCTTAGTCAAATCTAAAATGCATGCTTTTAAGCCAAAGAAAAAATTCATTGAAGTAGAAACCAAGATAAAAAGCACAGATATCTGATGACAGGTTCCATGAGTGGCTTAGGGAATGCTTTTGTAGGCACTGTAGTGGATGTCAATCAATAAAAAGGGCAAAATTGAGAAAGTAAGAGTGATTTTGGAACAAAATTTACTCCACAATCTACAGTCAGAATCTAAATGAACTTTAACGTGGAGGACAGAACTTGAAGACACCCCAACTCCAGCTCAAAAACATTTCTGGTGGATTGAAGGAAAATTGAGAAGTTCTTCATTAAATACATTTTCTATGAAAGAGAAGTGAAGTAGTCTGCTATGAGGAAAAAAATAAAGATTCTGGGAAGAATGCTATTTGGAGGTAATCACAGAAGAAGAAAATGATCAATTGGCAAATATGAAGCAGAATAACCTAGCTCTATAATAAGATCAGGGCCTTCCCAAGTGGCTCAATGGTAAAGAATCTGTCTGCCATTGCAGGAGACACAGGAAACATAGGTGTGATCCCTGGGTTGGGAAGATCCCCTGGCATAGGAAGTGGCAACCCACCATTTTCCAAATATGTCTAAAATACATTGTTTTTTTAGAGTTTGTATTCCCTATTATCAATATGTAGATATTTAATTAATATTTAGTTGTGAAAAAGTGAAAGTGTTAGTCACTCAGTTGTGCCCACTCTTTGTCACCCCATATTCCATAACCTGCTGGCCTCCTCTGTCCATGGGATTCTCCAAGCAAGGATACTAGAGTAGGTAGCCATTCCCTTCTCCAGGAAATCATTTTTCCGTCAGTGTTTAGAAATTTGGGGGGGAATCTAGCACACAAAATAACTAGGACTATTTGGGTTTCAGTGCCTTCACCCAATGTAGGCCATGTCAGGAGTACAGTGTCCAGTCTCAGATATCCCACCATCGACAAACAAAGCATCCACAGAGAATTAGCAGGATGTTGAGGGCACTGGCCAGGCTGTCTGAGAAATACTTTAGGAAAACAAGGCTCTTCTTCTAAAAAATCAAAGAAATGGAAGGATTCCTAAAGGTCGTCTGGTCCAAGTGCTTGATGCAAGAGCTTTCAGATTCCCCAGAAGATGTTACAAAGAAGCTTTGCCTGTCCTTACTGAGACTAACTCTTCTAGTGAGATTCTTTTCCTTTGCTCTCCAGGAAAAAAGGCTCTATATTTGAGACAGCTAGATAGGGAAACATAATTCCCGCTTTATTTCTCTAAAGCCATGATTTTGAAACTCAGCTATAGACAAGTATCTTTCTGTTCTTCAGAACAGAAAGAGTCTGTTGCTGAGTTTTCAAGACCCTAAAGTTTTGTCCTTCAATGTATATACTAATTTTATTTCTCTACATTGTACAGACAGGCTAATCTGACTCCATTCTACACAACAGAGTGTTCTCATTCTGTCCTAGTAGCTATTTTTGGTTTCTATTGCTGTGTAGCAAACCCATCCAAAACCAAGTGGCTTTAAAACGGCACTTTTATTTTTTGTTCACAAGATTCTGTGGCTCAGGAATTAGGGAGGATTCAGATGGAATGCTTTTAGTTTTACCTGATTTCATTAGCAGTCATTCATTTAATAGTCATATTTAAATATTAGAACATAAAGAATACAATCTTTATAGTAACTTCATTGCACTATTTTTATAAGGTATAAATCTATGTAGTCCTCTATTGATGGGTATTTAGATTGTTTCTAATTTTTTTTCACCATTGCCAATATTACTGTACTTAATGCTCTTTGAGAACTTATTTGGATGGGTCGCTGTTGTATAAAGTTCTTCAAGAATTTCTGAATAAAATATAAATTTATATATATTTTAGTACAATTGGATAAACCAACAAATAAAGGTAGTCCAGTCTGGACCAGCTTAGGAGAATGATCACTCTTCCATCTTTTCTCTGTTTCTATTCTGCAGTCTGATAGTGAATTGTATTACTGTTATTTTCATTTGCATTTCTTTGAATATTAGGTTGAGCATTTTTTTTTATGTTTAATGATTATTTGTATTTTTTCTGAATTTTCTTTTCATATCATTTTCCAATTTTCATAGGGATATTTTATTTTTTATTGTATCAGTAAGTAGCAGGTATAAAAATATATTGTTTTTGACAACTATAGTAATTTTCCTCAAAGAAATTCTCTTTTAACTTTATTTGTAATGAAAATGCCCCATAAAGAAAATGTTTCAAATAAAATTTGTGCTTTTCTTTTGCTACTTCTGAGTTTGGTTTCATGTTCCTCAATATTATCAAAATATTTACTTATATTTTGTTTCAGTGTTTTTGTTGCTTCATGTTTTATATAAATATTCCATCTATCGGGGTGTGTGTGTGTGTGTGTGTGTGTGTGTACTGTGATAGAGATTTTATTTTTCTCAAATGGGTAGCTAGCTAATCCACTGTTATTTATTTAACAATTCATTCCTCCTCAACTAATCTGTAAAATCAAGTTATCGTATCTAGACTTTATTCTGTACTTCAATTGCTTTGTCTCTTCCTCCACAAGTATAGACTAAATAGATAAATATAAACTGCTTTAACTTCTGTAGTTATATATGTATGTTCCTTTTTTGTTTTCCTACCTGTGACATAAGTTTTTATTATTGTCAAGTTTTCTGGGTATTTTTGCAAATACATTCTTCTAAATGAAAAAATATTTACAGTTTTGTCATACAGTACCATATAAATTTTATTGAGTTAAAATGATAAAGGAAAAAGTAAAAAATATATATATAATATTGAATTTACTCACCAAGAAACATATTATGATTGTTTTTACATTTATATAAATACTCCATTATAGTTTTAAGCTTTATGGAGTTATTTTATGTAGTTATTTTCTTTTTATGCTGTAATAAAATTTTTCCTATTATGTTTTCCTATTATTTTCTCTTTCTTGATTGCTATTAGTAGACTAAAAGAAAGTTATCACTTTTTTCAGTTCAGTTCAGTTCAGTTCAGTCGCGCAGTTGTGTCTGGCTCTTTGGGACCCCATGAATCACAACACACCAGGCCTCCCTGTCCATCACCAACTCCCGTAGTTCACGCAAACTCATGTCCATCGAGTTGGTGATGCTATCCAGCCATCTCATCTTCTGTCGTCCCCTTCCTCTCCTGTCCCCAATCCCTCCCAGCATCACGGTCTTTTCCAACGAGTCAACTCTTTTCATGCGGTGGCCAAAGTACTGGAGTTTCAGCTTCAGCATCAGTCCTTCCAGTGAACACCCAGGACTGATCTCCTCTAGGATGGACTGGTTGGATCTGCTTGCAGTCCAAGGGACTCTCAAGAGTCTTCTCCAACACCACAGTTCAAAAGCATCAACTTTTTGGCACTCAGCTTTCTTCACAGTCCAACTCTCACATTTTTATGCAATACCAAAAAATTTTTACAATATTGGATTTTTATATTAAGCAAGTATTGTATCATTTAAATGACTTAACTAATTGTTTCTTTCAGCTGGTCATTTGATTAACAAGTTTTCTTGGTAAATATTTGTAATGTGTTCAAATAATAATCTTTTAGAATCTGCCTTTAAGGATATTATTTATTTATTATTGTGTCATTGTTTTATTATATTGGTTAATTTCTCTTAAATAATGTTAAGTAACTTTTGAGTAATTTGAAACTCACAAAGATGTATTTCTTAAAAAATAGTTAAATTTCCTTGATTTCATTGAGTTTATGAAATTGTACCAGCCACTATAATAACTACTATTACATGGAATAAAAATGAACACTAGCTGGTCACTTTCTATGTAAAGCTTTTACTTCTAATGTATAATGTACCTGACAGCATTTCAGGACATTTTAAGACTGAGAAAAAGACCATTGATTTCTTTGGAAAAATAAATGATTCAGTTTGAGATTTGAGGATTACAATTTTGTTTTGTTTTGTTTTGTTTTGATTTTAATTATTTTGTGTTTTTCTTTCTTGGATGAAAAGAACTGTTTCAAAGAAAAATGGAAGAAAGTTAGAATAGTAGGCAAAGCAAAGGCAGAGATTGATGAAGAAGCCATAGGCAAAACTTGAATGGATGTGTGATGATCAAAATAATGAGCAGAGTAAAAAACATGTGTAACTTGAAGGAATGGGCCTTGTCTCTCTTATTTTACTATATAATTTTAGAAGCTGGTAGTATGATAGCACATAGAAGGGTTTAATAAGTTTGCTGAATGAATAGATGCAAAATCAGTGTCAATCCATGGACTAGGTGCCCATCTTCAATCCAAGTGGCAGGTTGTCCACCTCCAGATAATTCCCACCTTAGATGGGATGCATGAACATCCTTTAACATCTTCATTGAGGCTAATGACTCACACAAAGAGTCGGACATGATTGAGCAACTTTCACTTCACTGGGGGGAGGATAGAGATTTGGACAAGACAAGAAAAATAATTATTCAATTATCTTAAATAAGTTCTTGGTGTTCCACTCTGTCCTTCTTCTATTGAGTCTTTTCAAAAAAAATGGAAAGGTAAAGAAGTATGCTATTTGATGATGAGGGAAATTTCAAACTATTTACTTCTGTTTCAATGCTGTTTGTGATCCACAATAATATTATACTTTAAATAAATATGAACAAAAATGAATTCAACATCCAGTACTTTTTCTCTGAAGCAAGACTAGAGAGCTATTCACATAAGAAATCTGGATAAAGTCACTATTTATATGACAGCACAGAAGAGTATTTAGTTAAGACCTAAAGAAATTAGATCTAAGCTCTGCGTTGAAAAACACATTTCTAAGCCTCAGTGACTTAGTAACGCCTAAATACAGTCTTTTTGACCAAGAAGGTTTCGAGTCAAAAATGCACAGATGATTCAACCAAGCTTTAGGGTACTTGTTTCAAATATCACAGTATTATACTTCCACATAAGCAGAAATGCAACACCAGAAAATATTAATTACTACAAAAAGTTCTGAAAACTAAAACAAAATCTTGTGGCAACAAAAACTGTAAGGAGATTTCATATGCTCTGATTTATTCATAGCTGTGGGCTTCCTTAATGCTCTTCATATGGTGCATTAGTTCAAACATCCCAGATTACTGAAACGCATATTACTGATTTAAGTAAACTTCTGTATAAACTTTTTATAGGGGACTAATTTTGTACTGAATTTTGTCATATATTGGAAAAAGTGTGGAGATAGGAAAACTAGGTTCTAACCGGACTCTGATTAGCTCAATGTCTGTTGAACATGTCATTCACAGAGCCTAATTTCTCTAGGACCTAACTATAAAATGAACCATTTTATTGCTAAAGTTGATCCTTTCTCAGCTACATAAGGTCAAGTGGGAGTGGACATATGGTTTAATTTTGAAAATTGAACTTAGCAGAAGGTAATTGAACTCATAGATGATAAATCCAATAAATTTAAGCAATTTAACCAGAAAATTTAAATTAAAGGGAAGAATAGAGCCTGGCATAGACTGAGATAGAAATGTGGTTAGGAAAAAAGATAAGATGTTCTATTTGGGCCAGGAAGACTTGTGGTTTAATGCCATTCTACTTATATACTTCAATTCTGGACACTCTGAGTGACTTCTTTTGAGTGTTCTAGAAGCTTGAGTGGGAGAGAATTGCAGATAAAAATGCTATATCAAACCTAAAAATTTTGATATCACCCGCTACCAGAACTATCATGCCTGGATGTCAAATCCACAATTCTCAGCAACATCTGGAAAGCTTTTATATCACAGATTGTATTAGCTGATTTCACTGGGCCAAATAAGCTTACCACCTGCTCTTTGGTGGGTCATATGTAGTGAGGTAGTTGCAATAGGCTGGGAAGAGACATTGCATAAAGATACCCACTGGCTCTATCTATATGACCAAGTGATAAAGCTGACCTAAAATGGACTCTGCCTAGCTGATTTTGTTTCCTTGGCCATATCAGTTGGCCATATCATATCCATTGTCTATCTGAATGGTGGGTGCAATCTGTTTGAAACTCTGCTAGAGGGTAATTGCTGAGAAGTTCTGAATCAGCTACTTTAGGGTGATCTGTCAACATTAGGGTTTGTGTTCTGTCAATGTGGCCCCCATCGTCACTTCAAATTCAGTGGCAAAACTGTTGAATGTGGAAAACTCAAGTACAGGGGAAAGACTATTAGCATGTTATCCAGACTGGGCTATTTTCTATTCCTGGAGGTTTCTGGGAGACTAGAAGATTAGTAGGAAATGCTCACCTGCAATCTCCATGGAAGATTTCCCAATCACCCTGGGCAAAGGTCTGTACTTGCTTCACTTTCACACTTACACACTTGGGATATAGGAAAGTGGAGGTGGAAGAAACAGAGCCAGAAATAAAAGGGCAAGGGTTCAATATATGTAAATGTTTCTACAGAAGTTGATAAAAAACACATGACTCTGAATGACTTCCAAAATATTGAATCCTATAAGACACTCAAAAAAAAAAAAAAAAGAATGATCTGAACACCATCTGTTTGTCCTTTTGGTACATGTGGTAATGGTCACTTATCTGACTACCTGTGGATATGGAAATGCATTTGAAATAATGAAGGACCCTCTGCTCTATTATAATGACAACTACCAGTGACACTTATAACCTTAGCAGCAGGTTAGAAACTATTTATGTCCACTCCCATTAAGAATTTTACCTTTTTTGACACATCCATTTGGTTCTGTTTGAAAGAAAAAATCATTAGTCTGACCTAAAACCACAAATGAAGACCAACTTCTCTCGAGTAATTTGCATATGCTTAAGTATTCATGAGTTCCCTGCTGAGCATCAGAGGTGGTTATCAATCTATCTACACCCCAAACTTCTATAGAATTCTCAGTTTCTGTTAAAGCATGCTCAATTCCCTGTGAAATAAAACTTGAGATGAGAAGCATACTAGGCAGTGCTTACTTTTTCTTGGGAAGCGTTTTGGCGTTTTCTGCAATGAATACAGTTTATCTATTCATTGAACAGATATTTATTAAGTAGCTACAATCTGCTGAGTACCTAGTCCAATTTTGGAACATGTTGTATATTAAAATCAATCTTATTTTAATAAGAGTAGTGTATTAAAATTGATCTTATTTACCGTCATCTATTCTTTCAGCAGCATTCACAATCACTCCCTCCTCTTACCATAATTCAATTTGTCACTTGTTGATAGATGGGCTAGAAGACAAAATTTGGCAAAACAGAAAACGTGGAATATCTCCTATTTGAAACATGTGTACTAGTAAAATTTTGAGTCTATAACCTACACTAATAGCACTTGAATATGCCCTTATCTTTTTAATTTTTATGTTTGTTTTCATACTTTTGAGTTTTCATCTGATTAAAACAAAATATTAATACTGCTGTATTTAATATTTCAGGGCCTATACTGGTAAGGCAGAGATCTCAAGGAAATTACTGCTGTTGAATGTAAATAAGTTATTTATTGTTTTGAAAAAGGAGTTACACTTCCAATGTGCAGTGCATTATGCTTTGTTTATTTTACTTTTTTTTTGGTGCAAATGACTTTCCATCTTAATCTCAGAGTACATCAGAAACAGAGTGATAGAAACTTGTCAAAACTACCAATGCTCAGCATTTTTTTCTGAAATTACATGGGTCGAATAGCAAGAAGATTATTTAGGAGGTACAAAATAGCATCAGAGAGCTTTTGGAAAAGATCATTTTATATACGTCTGACCACTAACGACTTCTGAAATCTTTAGCTCACAGCAAGAAAGCTATCCTAGAAACAAAAAAAAGTATGTTCACTAATGCCTCTTTCAATTAGTCTTTGTTTTTAGTGTAAAATATAGAGTGTATTTGGTTTTTATTTCAAAAATGCATAGAATCTATTGAATTCCAGCTGATACTGCTCTAGGCAAATTTTTAAGATTTTCCATTGTATGATGAAAATTTTATTTACATTACTTTGCATCATATTTCTGTGTTGTATAGTTATCATATAAACTATTTAGGAGTTATATGGGGGAGGAGTAGGGGGGAAAACCCTAAACCATCTTCCTGGAGTTTTGTTTGTTTTCTTTCTCTCTTTTTTCATAAAGTGTTTATAAAATGGGCAGGTCTAGGGAAACTTTCTAATTTGTGGATGGCGGTTCCAAGCTGTGCCTATACAGTTTAATGACTGCTTAGTTCCAAAATATATAAACACATTACCCTTCTACATAGCAAAATGCCCAGGAGAAGGCAATGTAGAAGAAATGAAGCAGAAGAAAATATATTGCACCAGTTTCTTTTTTTCCATTTAAAATTGATATAAAGTGATTTCAGCTTTGAGGAGCTAGTGAATGCTTTCCACTTGCTGCTTCCTCATTTTATCTTAGATGCCGTTGGCCAATATACCACCCCTACGCAGCTTCTGAGAAAGTCTTCTCAAGCAGATTTTGAAGGAAGATACAGTCTTTCCTCTGAGAGTCCACAGCCAAAGTTATTATTATTTATTTGGAAGATAAATGATTTTTTTATTTTAAGAGTGTGTATGTGTGCACGTGTGTGTATGTGTGTGTGTGATTCTTCATAGTCTTATCTTTGTTATGCAAAACAACTTTTCAGCAGGACCTCCAAAGTTTAGCCATCTACCAACAAAATATTTGGTACCTCAGCTTCAGAAAAAAATGTCTCGGTGTCAAGTTGCCTTACTGTATCCTATATTTTAGTATGCTGTATGCATAAGCAGTTGGCATGCAACTGAAAGAAAATTCTATATTTGAGGACGGGGGGTGCTGAAAAGCATAATTAGAGTGAAATTCCCCATTATTCTGTGTTGCTTAATATAAAATACATGAGGAAAAGCTCAGCAATGTTTTTGAAACATAGTAGGATTCAACTAAGTTGTATTTGAATCTGAATGTTATGAAGCCTCAATGTATTCCATGTTTTGGAGAAAAATAGCGAAATATACTCCTGCATATATAGAAGAAAGGAGTGCACATCTTGTCCAGACCAGAGCCAGTAATCTAACAAAAATTTCACTCTGGTACCAACTCTACTAGGAATGTGGTCATAAGAACAGCAAACAACCCAGACTCTGTTCATGAATATGAGAGGGACTCAGAGACATGCGGCAATTGCCATTCTTCCTTTTGCACAGCACACAGTCCTAGAGAGGGTAATTGGCTGTCACTGTTTCTACCATTTACTCCTCAAGTCACTAAATAATCTGCTCACAGAGTGGCTTTTGCCTTCGCTCCCCATCCAAACTGTTCATTCCAAAATCCACCACAAGGTCAGTGGCCAGTGAAAAGATTTGCTTTCATGACTCATTTTTTGAGATGCATTTGATACATCATCTCTTTAAAACAGACCGTAACCTCTGAAGCCAATTTAGTTCCTTCTCCTTTGTGTTCTCACAACAAAATTTTTTACAATTCTGTTATTACAATAACTTTGTATGTTATATCTGTGTACAAAGTGGCTGCTCTAACTAGTCATTAAGCTCCTTAAAAACAAGTGTTACTTATTCATTTTTGTAACACTAACATGTAAATGATATTCTGACCATATTGTAAGGGCACAATAAATGCTTACGGAATGAGTGAATATTGGAGATACCTGATCAGTTTTAGAACAGCCTTGTTGTATTCCATGATATAAAAAGCCCTATTACTTACATCAGGAAAATGAGTCAAAAGACTCCAATGATTTTTAGGTATGGGTTTTTCATACTAGCATATACAGCCTTCCTGGAATACCATTTTTGGTTGTTTTCAACCTCTGCTCCATCACTCATGTAACTAACATTAAGCATCTACAAACAGAAGTCTTTAATGACTCCTTTCAGTCTGTATAATTTAGTCAAAACTTCTTGGGATTTTCCGACATTTTCCAAAAATATGCTATAGTTTTCCAATATGTTCAACTCAAACTCATATATGATATAGAGGTTACTGGTCTCTGACATCTTTAAAGTATCATCACTTCACTGAATCATCCAAAGGTAGTAGAAGGAAAGAAGAGAGAGATGGAGGGATGAAAAATTTCCAAATGTATTTCTATTTCTTTATCAGAATAGGGAAAATATATTAAAATATCAATTCAGATTGATTTGATATTTGATGACATTTATGCTTCAATTGTTTGATTTTCCAAAATGACAAAATATAAATTAAAAGCAGAGTGTCAAACTGAAAAATAGTAATTCAGGTAGAAGTTAATTTCTTTGAGGGAAAAAAACCCACTTAGAATTAAATCTTAAAATGTACAAAACCATACACACACACACACACACACACACACAGAAATTTGAATGGTCAGAAACAAGTTTAATTGTTAACAAGATATTGCTTTATCTGGAACATGATGCTATTTTTCACTGGTTTTAAGCTTTAGTTTTATTCTGTTTTAGCTTTACATTATAATAATCAGTATGGGCTGGCATAAGTTGAAACAAGCCTCCTCACAAACTGCTCAGGAGTTTAACACAAATTTTCAAAACTGAAAAAAAAATTATTCAAACTATTTTACTCAGAAATTTAAATTCTCTACATTATGCCACTGTAGTGAATCAAATAAAAAAACACAGCAAATTCTCAGGTCACATTTTTGAAACAACAATGCAATAAACTAAACAATTTTCGAAACTATAAAGCTTATACACATACTCACATGGGCATGCATATCAATTCACACAGAAACCATTTAGAGAATTTTGAAAAAAGATTACCAAAATTATATTTCTTTAAATTACGACTGGGTTCAACAGGACATCAAAATGACAAAGTTACAGATAATGCTTAGACAATGTTGAAAAGTAGGTAATAATACATATTAATCCTCATTTGTAGGCTTCTGATTCACAAGGAAGACTTCCACTTCAAGATAGCAGACTGACCACATATATTATTTTCTTCCCTCTAAAGATTTGTTTGAAATGATAATAAACAAATAAAGCAGTTTAAACCAAAGTGACAAGAGAAATCGGGCATGTGGTGTAGAGGGGACAGTCAGGAAGTCTCAAGAGAGTTTATCAAATTTCTAGAATGTGAAAAGCATGTGCAGGAGGAGGCAACAAGGAACAGATCAGAGAGAACCTCCATCAAGAGTGTGAATTGCTCCTCACCCATTTCCTACTCATAACCAAGTATATACTTAGAAATTGAAATAACAGATAGAAAGGAAGGTGAAGAAGAGCCATGGGATTCCATCGAACTCCAAGTTATGCCTGCTGCCAGGACACTCTGGGCTTCTTTGTACCCAAGGAGCTGCAACTAAGAAAAGGAGTGTCTACTGAGATGGGGCGGGGGGCTTCCCAGGTGGTGCTAGTGGTAAAGAATCCTCCTACTAATGCAAGAGATGCAGGTTTGATCCATCCCTGGGTTGGGAAGATTACCTGGATAAGGAAAATGGCAATCCACTCCAGTATTCTTGCCTGAAAAATCCATGGACAAGAGGAGCCTGGTAGGCTACCGTCCATGAGTCTCAAAGAGTCAGACATGACTGAGCAACGGAGCACTGAGATAGGAAAAATTAACTCTGAGCCAGGCACCAGCAGGGTTCCATTCACAGAGTGGGGGCAAGAAAGGTGTTTCCTGGGTTTCCTTGAACCACTGTAAGGGTGCAAAGCATGCACAGTCCCACTCCAGCCTGAAGGGTATAATTATCAAATGCCATGTACTGAATATTTTAATTACCCTAAAATTCATGTGCGGTGGGTTCTTCAGTTCAGTTGTTCAGCCATGTCTGACTTTTTGTGACCCCATGAATCGTAGCATGCCAGGCCTCCCTGTCGATCATCAACTCCCAAAGTTTACCCAAACTCGTGTCCATCGAGTCAGTAATGCCATCCAGCCATCTCATCCTCTGTCATCCCCTTCTCCTCCTGCCCCCAATCCCTCCCAGCATCAGGGTCTTTTCCAATGAGTCAACTCTTCACATCAGGTGGCCAAAGTACTGGAGTTTCAGCTTCAGCATCAGTCCTTCCAATGAACACCCAGGACTGATCTCTAGGATGGACTGGTTGGATCTCCTTGCAGTCTGAGGGACTCTCAAGAGTCTTCTCCAACACCACAGTTCAAAAGCATCAATTTTTCAGTGCTCAGCTTTCTTCACAGTCCAACTCTCACATCCATACATGACCACTGGAAAAACCATAACCTTGACTAGACAGACCTTTGTCGGCAAAGTAATGTCTCTGCTTTTTAATATGCTATCTAGGTTGGTCATAACTTTCCTTCCAAGGAGTAAGCATTTTTTAATTTCATGGCTGCAGTCACCATCTGCAGTGATTTTTGAGTCCCCCAAAATAAAGTCTGACACTATTTCCACTGTTTCCCCATCTATTTGCCATGAAGTGATGGGACCAGATGCCATGATCTTAGTTTTCTGAATGTTGAGCTTTAAGACAACTTTTTCACTCTCCTCTTTCCTTGGGGGAAAATGATTACATCCCTCATGAATGAAATTAGTGCCCTTATAAGAAACGACCAGAGAACAAGCTTTCTTTCCACGTGAAGATGCAAAGAGAAGTCAACTCCACAATGGAAGAGGGCTCTCATCAGACCCTGACTGTGCTAAAACCCTGAACTCTGATTTCCAGCCTCTATAACTGTGAGGAACAAGCACAGTAAGTCCTTTACACATGCTCCTATAAGTTGTGAACTTTTGAAGATGCAAATGTATGTTCACTTGTGCAATCATGTAAGTCGGTTCACGTGTCTGGCATACATTGTCCTAGCCAGCATCATCTTCAAGTGATTGTGCTTTTGTGTACTATAGTGTACAGTATGTATAGAATACAGTAGTACATTATCTTTATTTCAAGTGTTTGTTTTTTATGTGTTATTTATGAGAAAAGTATTATAAACATATTAAAGTACAGTACTATTTAGCCAATTATATTAGTTGGGTACCTAGGCTAACTTTATTACTCATGTTAGTTGTTCAGTCATGTCTGATGCTTTGCAATCCCACGGACTGTAGCTCACCAGGCTCCTCTGTCCATGGAATTCTCCAGGCAAGAATATTGGAGTGGGTAACTCTTCCCTTCTCTGGGAGATCTTCCTGACCCAGGGATCAAATCCAGGTCTCCCGTATTGCATGCAGACATTTAACATTAGGGAAACCCAACATTGTTGGACTTACAAATCAACAAGACTTACAGACACACTCTCAGAATGAAACTCATTTATATGTGGAGGACTTACTGTATTGCTGTCTAAGTCCCTCAGTCAATGGCAGCTTGTAATAGTAGTAAGCTAAAATGGCAGTCTAAGGCTCATACTCCACAGGATTAAAGATTTGGATTACACCATCCCACAGATGGAGGAGCCTGGTAGGCTGCAGTCCATGGGGTTGTGAAGAGTTGGACACGACTGAGCGACTTCACTTTCACTTTTCACTTTCATGCATTGGAGAAGAAAACAGCAATCCACTCCAGTGTTCTTGCCTGGAGAATCCCAGGGACGGCAGAGCCCAATGGGCTGCTGTCTATGGGGTCGCACAGGGTTGGACACGACTGAAGTGACTTAGCAGCAGCATAAGATAAATTTCCAGGTCCTCCTGAGATGATAGATGAGAGTGAGAATTCCACAATTTGGAATGGATAGTGGAAGAGGAAGAGGATGATTGTCAGTGGTAGTCTTGAGACTACCTACACAATGAGTCCAAGTTCATCTCACTAGCTTCCTTTCTTTCTTTCTTTTTTCTTTTTTGCTCCTGAGGACTAAAGGCCCACAGATCTGTGGATGACCTCCTCTCCATCCTGTAGCTCTGTGGGACACATAGGAAGGACCATGATGACAATGAAAAGTCAGATTTCCTGCTACAAGAAGTTTAATTGATTCTTTGCCTTAGCTGCTGCCATTATGGATCTGCCATTAATGCAATCCATAGCCTGCTTCCACACAGTGAGTGAGTACAGCAGGAGTTTCAATAAAAACCCAAGCTATGAGATGTAAAACTTCCTTAAGTTGTATCTTTTGCTCAAGAACATTCAGTGGCATTGTCAAAGCTTTCTCAAAATGATTTAAAATTCAGGGTCCAAAACCACAATTACTTTTGCACCAGTCCGTAATAGTATCACTATTAAATTGAGAGTAAATTAATAGTATCAAATTAGTATCTCTCAAGTACTATTTGTTGTTCAGTCACTCAGTCATGTCTGACTCCTTGCAACCCCATGGACAGCAGCACACCAGGCTCCCCTGTCTTTCACTATCTCTTGGAGTTTGCTCTAATTCGCGTCCATTGAGTCGATGATGCCATACAACCATCCCATCCTCTGTCATCCCCTTCTCCTCCTGCCTTCAATCTTTCCCAGCATCAGGGTCTTTTCCAATATGAGTCATCTCGCCTCACCAGGTGGCAACCATTGTCCTTCCAGTGAATATTCAGGGTTGATTTCCTTTAGGATTGACTAATTTGATCTCCTTGCAGTCCAAGGGACTCTCAAGAGTCTTCTCCAACACCACAATTCAAAAGCATCCGTTCTTTGGTGCTCAGCCTTCTTTATGGTCTAACTCTCCCATCCATACGTGTCTACTGGGAAAACAACAGCTTTGACTACCTGGACCTTTGTTGGCAAAGTGGTGTTTCTGCTTCTTAATATGCTGTCTAGATTTGTCATAGTTTTTCTTCCAAGGAGTGAGTGTCTTTAATTCCATGGCTTTAGTCACCATCCAAAGTAATTTTGGAGCCCCAAAAAATAAAACTTGTCACTGTTTCCATTTTTCCTCATCTATTTGTCATAAAGTGATGGGACCAGATGCCATGATCTTAGTTTTTTAGTGTTGAGTTTTAAGCCAACTTTTTCACTCTCCTCTTTCACCTTCATCAAGAGGCTCTTTAGTTCCTCTTTGCTTTCTGCCATTAAGGTGGTATCATTTGCATGTCTGAGATTATTAATATTTCTCCCAGCATTATCTTGATCCCAGCTTGTAAGTCATTCATCCCAGCATTTCACATGATGTACTCTGTATACAAGTTAAATAAGCAGGGTGCCAATATACAGCCTTGGCATACTCCTTTCCCAATTTGGAATTATTCCACTGTTCCATGACCAGTTAAAATGTTGCTTCTTCTGCATACAATTTTCTCAGGAGGCAGGTAAGGTGGTATGGTATTCCAGTTTCTTGAAGAATTTCCCACAGTTTGTTATGATCCACACAGTCAAAGACTTTAGCATAGTCAATGAAGCAGATGTAGATGTTTTTCTGGAATTCTCTTGGTTTTTTCTATGATCCAACTGATGTTGTCAATTTCATTTCTGATTCTTCTTCCCTTTCTAAATCCATCTTGTACATCTGGAAGTTCTCAGTTCACATACTGTTGAAGTCTAGCTTGAAGGATTTTGAGCATTATATTGCTAGCATGTGAAATGAGCACAGTTGTAAGGTAGTTTGAACATTCTTTGGTATTGCTTTTCTTTGGGATTGGAATGAAAACTAACCTTTTCCAGTCCTGTGGCCACTGCTGAGTTTTTCAAATTTGCTGACATATTGAGTGCAGCACTTTAACAGCATCATCTTTTAGGGTTTTAAATAGTTCAGCTGGTATTTCATCACCTCCACTAGCTTTGTTTGTAGTAATGCTTCCTAGGATCACTTGACTTAACACTCCAGGATGTCTGGCTCTAGGTGAGTGACCACACACCATTTTGGCTATCTGGGTCACTAAAACCTTTTTTGTACATTTCTTCTGTATATTTTTTTGCCACCACTTCTTAATATCTTCTGATTCTGTTAGGTCCATACTGTTTTGATCCTTCATTGTGTCTATCTTTGCTTGTAATGTTCCCTTGGTATCTCTAATTTTCTTGAAGAGATCCCTGGTCTTTCCTGTTATTTTCCTCTATTTCTTTGCATTGTTCACTTAAGAAGCCTTTCTTATCTCTCCTTGCTATTCTTTGGAACTCTACATTCAGTTGAGTATATCTTTCTCTTTCTCCCTTGCCTTTCACGTCTCTTCTTTTCTCAGTTATTTGTAAAGCCTTCTCAGACAACCATTTTGCCTTGTTGCATTTCTTTCTGATGGGGGGCGGGTAGTGGTGGGGATGGTTTTGGTCATCACTTCCTGTACAATGTTACAAACCTCTGTCCATAGTTCTTCGGGCATTTTGTCTATCAGATCTAATCCCTTGAATCTATTTGTCACTTTCACTGTATAATCATGAGAGATTTGATTTAGGTCATACCTGGATAGCCTAGTCATTTTCCCTACTTCAAAATAAGCCTGAATTTTGCAATAAAGTGCTCATGATCCGAGCCACAGTAAGCTCCCTGTATGATTTTTGCTAACTCTATAGAGCTTCTCCATCTTCTGGGGCAAGTAATATATTTAATCTGATTTCAGTATTGAATATCTGGTAATGTCCATGTGTAGAGTTGTCTTTTGTGTTGTTGGAAGAGGATGTTCGCTACAACAGTTCTGTTCTCTTGGCAAAAGCCTGTTAGCCTTTTCCCTGCTTCATTTTGTACTCCAAGGCCAAATTTGACTGTTACTCCAGATATTTCTTGACTTCCTACTTTTGCATTCCAATCCCCTATGATGAAAGGGACATCTTTTTTTGGTGTTAGTTCTAGAAGGTTTTGTAGGTCTTCATTGACCCATTCAATTTCAGCATTAGTGTCATCAGTGATTGGGGCATAGACCTGGATTACTCTGATGTTGAATGATTTGCCTTGGAAGAGAACCAAGATCACTCTATCATTTTTGATATACCCAAGTATTGCATTTTGGACTCTTTTGTTAACTATGAGGGCTACTCCATTTCTTCTTAGGTATTCTTGCCCACAGTATTAGATGTAATGGTCATCTGAATCAAATTCACCCATTCTGGTCCATTTTAGTTCACTGATTCCTAAAATGTCAATGTTCAGTCTTGCCATCTCCTGTTTGACCACATCCAATTTACCTTGTGAAGAAGGATATGGCAAGCCACTGCAGTATTCTTGCCTGGAAAACTCCATGGACAGAGGAGCCTGGCTGCCTATAGTCCATGGTTTCAAAGAGTCAAACACAACTTAGCAACTGAACAACAATTTACCTTGATTCGTGGACTTAACATTCCAGGTTCCTAGGCAATACTGTTCTTTGCAGCGTCAGACTTTACTTTTAGCATCAGACACATTCACAGCTGTCATCATTTCTGCTTTGATTCACCTCTTCATTCTTTCTAGAGCTATTTCTCCACTCTTCCCCAGTAGCATATTGGACATCTATTGACCCGGGAGGTCTCATCTTTCAGTGTCATCTCTTATTGCCTTTTCAAAGATCAATAAACATAAAAATAGGTTTAATGTCTATAATCCCATACATATATATTACAGCAAAAAGTAGGTTCTTTTTTCACTTGTAAAAATTATAATGATAAAATTGATTGAGATTAGGAGAACTCTTATGAATGACATGAGAAGAATTAATACAATTTCTCTGAAATCAATTTAGCAATATATACAGAGTCCTGAAAGTATTCTACCTTTTGAACTAGTAATTCCACTTCTAGAAATCTATTCTGAGAGAATAATATGCAATGGAGACAGAAATTTGTGTCCTGAACACAGTTGTGTTTGTAATGATGAAAACTGTAAATAATCTAAGTGTTCATTAGGAGACTATATTAAAAATTATGGCACACATATTATACAGCCACTAAATTTCTTGTTTATGAGGATTATTTGACATGAAAAATTACAAGATATACTTTTAGTTAAAAATGTTGAATAGAGAGATATACAGGCTATTACAAATATCAGATGTTTTCATATACATAAAAAGAATAAAAATATTCTAGCTACTACATTCTGTTGGGTATGATATATTTTCAATTTTATCTGCATTATTTTTCTCATTTTTCTACAATGGATTTTTATACTTATGTGTATAAGTATACATATACACACACATATATTCATTAATTAATGGAAAATCAGGAAGTGAACAGAAGTACAATATAAAAATTATTTGTTTTATTTCCTGGGGCTCATGACTTTTTTGTTAAAATTCTTAGAGGGTAGTAATTTCTCTACCAAAGTAGCTGGTGACCTAAAGAAAAGAAATGACCTCTTGGTCAAGCACAAACTTCAGATGTGTGTACTTCAATACTTGATTTTTCTTTCCTGTGGTCCCATTATCTACCAGGCTCTGCTTTCACTTATTTCCCTATCTAAACTGGTCCCTACAATCACTGATTTCAAATTTCTTACTAACATCTTCAATTTACTCTTCATCTTTCTACCATAACCATCAAGGCACTCTCCAAACATTAGTATATAAAACTATTTCATCTACCTCTTTCCTTTTCTTGGGACACTGAAAATATCCCCCAAAATGTATAAGAAATGGTTAAGCACTTTTCAAATTTCCATTTAACCCATCTTCTCAAATGAAAAGAGATCCTCTTTCTTTCCTGGACTTTCTCTCTTTTTCTCTCCTACAGCCCAGTCTGTCCTATCTCAAATCTTCTCTCCTTCCTTTCCAGCTACAAGGAGCTAGATCACAGATCACATCTGATGAGGTCTCAGCTATGAAGCCTACAGAACCAAGGTGACAGGCAAGGGTTCAGGGATGGTAAGGCTGAGCATAGGACCTGCTAATGGGGCTGCAAATTGCTCCTTCTCAAGGAGAAAACTGGAAGTTGCATTACCAGAATGCAAACAGATGGCGGAGGCTAATATTCCATCAAAAGAAAGTGTATCAACACAAACTAACTCAGGAGAAAGATGACTGAGGTTTAAATCAAGGCTCTGCCACTTGATAGCCCCGCGACATTGTCACAATTACTTAATCCTGCTGCTGCTGCTGGTAAGTCACTTCAGTCATGTCCAACTCTGTAGGACCCCATAGATGGTAGCCCACCAGGCTTCCCAGTCCCTGGGATTCTCCAGGCAAGAACACTGGAGTGGGTTGCCATTTCCTTCTCCAATGCATGAAAGTGAAAAGTGAAAGTGAAATCTCTCAGTCGTGTACCACTCAGCGACCCTATGGACTGCAGCCTACCAGGCTCCTCCGTCCATGGGATTTTCCAGGCAAGAGTATGGGAGTGGGGTGCCATTGCCTTCTCCCAACTTAATCCTTGGGCCTCAGTTTTCTCCTGTGTAAAATGGGGTTCATGTGATTTACATCAGTATTAGCACAGGAAGTCTGTGTGCAGATCAAAAGTATAATCAGATAATTCTAACAAGTAATTTGTTAAAATACCTCACACAGTAAATAAGCAATAAAATTAGTAGCTATCATTGGTTCTATTCTTCTCATAATTTAGGTGATCTGGTGGTTTCTATAACCAGATTTGTATGGTCAGACACAAAGTAATTATGTGGTCCTGTGCTTTCCCTCTGATGTGAAGCCAGAACTCAGTGAAACAGCCAGAGTATGGCATAGGTAAATACAGCTCTAGGAGTCTTAATGCACCACTAGCTTGACTGAAATAACTCTGGGCGAGGCTGCCAATTTGGGAGAGCTTGTGAGAGTTCATAATGAGGCAACTAGTGTGGAGTGGACAACCTCAGAAAGCTTCCCTGAAGAAGAAGCATTTAAAGTTTGAATGGGAGCAGGCAGATGAAAATGGAGAATGGAAGAGAAAAGGGTAGTTGCAAAGACACTGTGTGGAAAGGAGTCTATCACAGAGAAATCAAATCCAGTGGCGCCAGTGCACGGTGAGCATGGGAATAAGAGACTCAGGATGAGACTGAAGTGAATGATGACAACCAAATCATTCAGACCTGATAAGCCATGCTGAGGGAGTCAAGGCAAAATCTGAGGAGTAAGGAAGGGAAGGGGAAACACGTGTCTTCTAAGATGACTTCTACACTCCCATTTACTTCAAATTCCTATTGATTGTTACAGATAGTCATTCCCTGGGGCCAAATCAACCCAGATCAGTATTGAAAAATAAAACTCACACACACACACACACACACACACACACACATACACACATACACATGCACACATGCCACATATGCAAAAAAAATTAATAAAAATTACAGATCCTCAGAGGAGATTTAGAACAGACAAGTTAGAGATGAATGACTTCCTTGTCATCCTTTGTTGACAGGTATCCCCCTATATACCTCAGTGGCACAGATGTGAAGACATAGAAGTTCTTGCTTATAATATCTGGGCAGCTGAGGAGTGTGACTGAGGCCCAGAGGAGCTGCCAGTTTAATAGCATGTAAAGATGTAAGAAGGGCTTACCCAGTGGCTCAGCAGTAGAGAATCCACCTATAAAGCAGGAGCCACAGGAGACGCGGGTTTGATCCCTTGGTCAGGAAAATCCCCTGGAGGAGGGCATAGCAACCCACTCCAGCATTCTTGTCTGGAGAATCCTATGGACATAGGAGAATGGTGGGCTACAGTCCAGGGGGTCATAAAGAGTCAGACGTGACTGAAGTGACTGAGCAAGCACGCATGCACGCAAAGATGTAAGAGGTCAGGAAATGTGGATTTGCTGAGATGCATATTATAGTAGTTGTGTTAGTTGCTCAGTCCTGTCTGACTCTTTGTGACCCCATGGGCTGTAGCCTGCCAGGCTTCTCTGTCCATGGAATTCTCCAGGCAAGAATACTGGAGTGGATAGCAATTTCCTTTTCCAGGGAATTTTCCTGACCCAGGGTTCGAACCCAGGTCTCCAGCATTGTGGCTCTAGAAATCTACATGAGAGAATTAAGTAAATTTACTTCGCCAGTTGCTTGACTCAGACAAAACAAGATAAAACCCAGCCACAGTTACTATATGACACTTTCACAGGAATCGTGCACACCCTGAGACCTGAGAAATGGCCTATTGATTAAGAGCCTTCCCTGTTGGACTGGAGACCTACGAGAAGACTCAGTAGAATCTGGAATGTTTGGGCACACATCACACATCAAACCCTTGGCACCACTTCCAATCAAACTACACCCCATACTTAGCTTGATAACCAAGATTAAGCTGAAGTTACTTATGTAGTAAGATATTAATCTGATTTAGGTTTAAGATTGTGACAAAAGCAAAGTGGCTAACAGGGGTGATACTAAAAAGAACAAGGATAACTCAAATAATTGCTGTTGCATGAGTCACAGTAAATTATTTAATAAATATTTACTGAGTACTTTCTTTGGGTCAGACTCTATTCTAAAGCATTGGGTAAAAGAGCAGTGAACAAAACAAAAATCTTTATTAACATGCATTCTAGTTATAAATGGTAATGCTGCTTCCTGGTGAGGCTTTGGTGTTTGACTAAGGCTGTTACATAAGCAGCCCAATAAGTTTTTGTTTAATAATCTGTGTGGTCAGAGGAACCTGAAGGCCTTAATGTCAGTTTATGTGGTCTACAGGCCATCACATACATACAGTGAGATGAACTGTGCTCTAATAAATACATTAGACTAGCCTGATCAGTCAATAGGCAATTCAGTCTACTTTGTTGATCTCCCTCTCTAAAATAAACCTCACAGTGTGACTATATTTGTGGAAAGTTCTCCATATTTCTAGAGCTTATCATACATGTGCTATGCTTAGACACTCAGTTGTGCCTGACTCTTTGGAACCCGAGTACTGTAGCCCAACAGGCTCCCCTGTCAATGGGGATTCTCCAGGCAAGAATACTGGAGTGGGATGCCATGCCTTCCTTCAGGGGATCTTCCTAACCCAAGGATTGAACCCAGGTATCTCACACTGTAGGGCCGTCTGAGCCACCAGGGTGCTTATTGAAAGTGGCAAGCTATGAGAATAAAATAATAACTGAGTTTTGGTTTACATTTGCTTCAAAATAAGTATAATGAAGCCTCCAAATTTCTGTAATTATTTTTCCAATTATTGAATATATAATTGGTGTAGATAGGCTTGGTGGGGACTCAAAGAATTACCATACACCCTAGAGATTATTTCTTATTCTATTTAGACAAAGCAAGTGTATATTATTGGAGCTGTTTTGCCTACTAATTTTTTTAAGCATAAGGATTATTTTAATATCTTGGAGTGAGTTTCTGTGTTCATTAAGGGTTTGTTAGAGATCAGAGTGTTTTTGTTAAATTACACAGTTTGACAAGTTGAAAAGATAGATGAGACATAGATAATGACTATTAATTAATAAGTAGCTAATAAATCATGAAATAGCTCCCTATATATACTACTTTTTCAACAAACTTTCATTGACAGCCGACAATGTTTCAGGCTCTTGCCCTCATAGAATTTATAACCTAGACTAGCATTAAAAAATAAGTATATATTTCTACTTACATATTTATAAGTATATAAATAAAACTATATTTACAAATTATATTGAATATTGTGAATAAAAGTTTAGGGTACATTATATATATATACATACATATATATATACACATACATACATACATACAGATATATATATATATATATATATGATAAGAAGTGCCATTAATTGGGATGTAGAAGTCTAGAAACTTTGCAGGTTTGGGAGGGTTATGAATTCAGTTTTAGATGCATTAAGAAGATGCCTGTGAGACTTTCAGCAGCAGAGATGTTACACTGAAATTCACAGATATAATTTTTGAGCTGTGTTTTTTTCGCAAAAAGAAGACTTCTATATCACAGTAACTGCTGCTGCTGCTGCTGTTTAGCCACTAAATTGTTTCCTACTCTGTGACCTGTAGCCTGCCAGGCTCCTCTGTCCATGCGATTCTCCAGGTAAGAATACTGGAGTGGGTCACCATTTCCTTCTCCAGGGGATTTTCCCAAGCTAGGAATCAAACCTGCGTCTCCTGCTTGACAGATAGATTCTTTACCACTATGCCACCTGGAAAGCCTCATAACAGTAGCTAGAAAGCAACTGATCTAATAAAGGTATCCTTAAAATAATGAGAAAGCAATGTTGAATATGAGTTAATTTGGCCTGGAAGTAGTGGAATAGAAACAACGAAAGCCATGACTCTGCTCCATACATTCCAATCTGGCAAAGGTTCTACAGATTAACAAATTGTGTTTGGCAAACAAAATATGTTTACTCTTTCTTCATGGGAAAAAACACAAAGTAAATATCAAAGGATTTTTTTATTGACACTACTTGAGCACCACCACTCTGCTATCCTACATAGTATTAACCCCAAGGCCATAGATCTCTCTAAGAAATAACCTACACGGCACAGAAAGATCAACTTTTGAAAGTGGAGGTGGAAGAGAGGGGACAACTAGCACAGTCGTCCTGGGGAAATCAACAGCAAGTACTGTGATCTGAGTCAAAGTTTAGTGGCCCAGACTAAAAGTGCCTGCTGAGAAGTGAAAAGCAAAGCATATTGGCAAAAAAAAAAAAAAAAAAAAAAAGACAGAAATCAGTGTTTTCTGAATTTCCACCAATTTGGTTGAAAGTCAATTTCTAAAATAGGAGCTCTTCTATAAACAGGTTTTATACCAGCTCTATAATGGGAAGCTTAAAAGATCATTTACTAATTTGAATTTCTATGAGGAATAGGGCAAGAGCTTCCTAGACCATGAAAGATTATAAGGTAACTGATCATACTTTCGACTGTGATGAGGTGATGAATGCTGACATCAAAACCTCAGCCCCAAGGTCCTGGAAGATATTTGACAGCCATAGAGTCTTCCAGTCTTCCACTGGCTATACACATTGAAACTAAGTAAAAATCTTGAAAGTGAAATGTCCTGAAAATAGAATCATTCAATATATAAACTTGTTTTGACTTCTTGAGAAAAACAAGGGGGAGAACGAAAAGGAAAGAAAAAGAGATTCAACCATTACATTTTTCTGCTGATCCTGAAGGCACATGTTTTATTTTTTGATATGATTTCATTACAAACAATTTGATTCATTTAAAAAATATGATAGACTAGGAAAAGAAAGGAAAGAAGGGCGGGACAGAAGGAAGAGTAGGACAGAAGAACAAAGAAAAATCTTGAAATCATTAAAATCTGGAAACTGCAAGGAGCCTGAGAAGTGTTCTAAATCAGGTCACAAATTTGGTAATCTCTTCTTTTCCTCTGACTACTGTTCACCCACCTTCTTCTTGATCAACCACACTGAAAGGAAACCTGGCCCATTCTCTTGTTAGATGCATCTAATGTATTCTTCAATTTTTCCTTATGTTGAGGTTTGATCTTCATTCTAATAATTTGTACTTATGGGTTCTTGTTTTCTCCTATAAGTTTACCAAGTTATATCCACTTCATTTTTCTCACACAAGCCCTTCAGTACATGAAGACCTGTAATTTCAGCCACCCCAGACCCCTGATCCATGAGAAACCCCAGTCTAAGCAGAAGCACAGCAAACAGAAGCACACCATCCCTCAAAGGAAAAGCAGCTTCGGGAGCAGGCTATGACATCATTGTGATTAGAGAAGATGTTGTAGCTGGACCCCTGGGTTGTCGAGCATTTGTTAAACATTAAGCATCGAAGCCCATCTCCACAGGGAAACCAGAAACAACTGCAAATGGGGTCAGACTTGCCCAAGGGAGCCTGAGGCAGAAGTATTCTGACATGAACAGAAAGGATTGATGTCTCTGATGTAGTTAGTAAGGCAGTTCTTACATTGCAGTTTGGTTCAGTAACATGGGAATGATTTGATTCTACTGAAGCTAAAGCAAAAAGCCTGTTCACAAAGGCATTGTTTTGTCCCATGCAGGGAGACCACGGGGAACTAAAGAATCTATGAAGGAGGATAGAAGATGGTGAACACAGTGGAGCATCCAGCTCCAAGAAGGCTAACAGGAAGTTCCACTGACGCTCAAACACAGGGCCCTCAAGATGATAGACGAGCCCTGTGCAGGGAGAGCGATCACAATAAACTGCGTGAACTCAGAACTCAGTCAGGAAGGAAACCAAGACTGAGGAGAGCATGCTGTTTATAGAAAAGGGATCATATTTTTTCTTCAAAATTTCGATTGCAGTTTTTCTGCAGATACACTTGAAGTTGTGACACAAGAAATGGGACAAGAGAGTAAGGTTTAAAATGTGGTAACTAACAAATTTAGAATAAAATTTATTTGTTCTTATAGAAAAATTCTCCACATTCAAACCCACTGCATAAAAGAGAGGGGACTAAATATCTGAGAAATAAATCTTAGATAAAAAAGCAAAACAATATAAAAGCCAGTCAAATAGGACTAAACACACTGAGGTCAAGAGGCAAATCACATTAGTGGAAATAAATCAGTGGATTATAGGCCCTTTGACCATTAAGACAATCCTTGTTCACGATCCTAATGAAAGGAATGGATAAGAATTGTTTGGATACAAATATCAGATCTCGATTGGACCCAAAAATCAATAGCTTCACTAGCATCTTGATAGCACTAATAGTAGGAAAAGTCATATTTGCTATAACTGAATGACTGCATGTTAAATGTTGGAATTAAAGAAATTTGCAAGTGATTCCAAACAAAACAAAACAAAATTTGCATTCGTGTTTCTTTATGTTATTAAATTAGACAACATTATTCTTAGAAATTACATCTTTTGGGTGGTTTCTCCACTCGCAATGAACTCTCTTTTTGACCCATTTACCTTCTGAAACAAGCCCTTGATGACTTTATTTATATTTATTTGTTCCCAAGTTAGAGCAATTGTATTTTTCATAGAAATTATGCAGAAGGAATTCTAGCTCAATTTGGTCCTGTGTTTTTAACAGGGTGTTATAAACTCAGTGTCCGCCATGTGGTCTGAAAAGCAGAAGAAAAGCCTACAGAGGAAGAATTCTGCAATACAAATGCAAACAGGAAAATATAAGGTATACAGAGTCTTTTCTAATTTATGATTCTAGCTTTACTTCCTAATTCCAAATTTATTCTGGACTGAGGGCCAATATACACTTTCCAATATTTTTCAAGAGGTACCTGTATATTTTATGTTTCTCTTTTGCTTTAACTGGTTTAATTATTTTTATTTGTTTTTACTGATGCTCAGAGTGCTATATACTATAGAATAGGACTGTGTTTCTGTTTTGAGCAAGATTTTCCACAGACCTAAGTTCAGGCACAAAATTATGTTTTTTACCAATGCTTTCCTGAGTCAATCTGAACAGCCTAGCATAAGCCTGGGTACTGTAAACCTCTGAGAGAAGGCCTCTGGTAGAAGTGAACTCACCTTAGCAAACATATCCATACATGAGGCACCTGTCACGTGTCTGTAGATTGATCTTGGTGCAAGAGTTTCACTAGTGGACAAGATGCAGTCCTAACTTGCAAGAAGACTGTAAAGTCTATGGAGGAGTCTAAAATGGAAATTTCAGTGCAAAGTTGTCTAAGTCCTAAAATAGGAGTAAACCTGGATGATATGAGTACAGATATAAGAACAGATATTCCATTTCATAGAGACCCAGAAAGGATTTCCAAGGGAAATGAGACAAAAGGCAATATCCAAAAGATAAGTAAAATTTAAGCCAGATTAAACAGTCAAGTTAGGATAAAGAGAGCAGATTCCTATGTCAAAAGTCAAGCATGTCCCAAGCCTTATAGGCAAGAGTTAGCGTAAGTAACTCTTCACTGTGGCTGACACCTAAAATTCAGAATAGGAATAAAGTGAAAAAGAGCAAAGTCCTGATCCAATGTGAGGAACTTGGATTTGATGCTAAAGGAAATGGAAAATATTTAATGGATTCCAAACAGGGGACTTCCAAGATCAAAAATGTGCTTTAGGAAGATCATACTCTCCTAAACAGTTTGGAGGATGGTAAACCTGCCTTCAAAGAGACCTGGAGAAGTAAATTGGTTCAGTGATCCATGCCAAACATAATGCCCAATATTAACAGAGTAAGTGTAGGGATTGAGAAAATGAGAAAATATAGTGAGCTAATGACCAAAGTGTTCTGCTGGGGTAATTGTATCTAAAAAATATGAGCTGAAGGATTATGTCACTTCTTACCATGATCCAAAAACAAAAGGCCCTGATGGTAAATATAATCACATCAGAATATTTCAAGAACAGCTTTTTGTTCCAGAAGAAAAGTTAAAGTCTTAGTAATCTGTAGTTATCTTAGCCTCAAAGGGCTCCAAGACTGGATTGAAAACTTTACTTAACCACTTTACTGCCACATAAGTTACAAAATCTGGGGCCGGCCTTAAAGATGTTAATTTAATGAATATTCATAATCAATAAATATTCATTAAACAACATTTCCGTTACAGGCATGCTGTTGCTTCTGGCAGGTCCCGCCTGCATGGCAGAGTGCACTTGTTAAATGAGTGTTGCTCAACGCAGAAACACCTTATGGGATTTCATGAAAGAAGCTGTGTTCATCTACAATACATACAGATATGTAGAGACAAGTTTGAACAAATTCTGTACAAAAGAAAAAAAAAAGCTTTTCGCCTTTGGTACAATGCTTGTGTTTCACACGTCAAATGTGTGGCCAAATATGTGAAATTCTATGGGGGAAACCAAGTAGAATTCAAAGAGTTTTATCTCTATCTCTATATGCTAGGTAAGTGCAAAGGCAGTGATCTCTAATGAGCTCGATGGCTGTCTGATGGAAGTTTTTAAATGCAAATGGAGAGTTGCTCAAAAAAATTTTTTTCATTGGATGATGACTTCGGAGAAAACAATCTATTTAATATTAGATGAAGTTGCTTTGATGCTGTATACATTTCAGTTGGAGGATGTGTGTTCTGTTAAGATAAATTCTTTTTCTGAAAAATTTCACAAGCATTTTTCATTAAAAACCCAGAAGAATTCTGCATGACCACCACACAATGAATCTTCACATGTTCTTAACACTAATAATAATTTACAAAACCTACTGAATATTGACAGTAAACAGACAAATACTACTATATAGTGTTATCTGGTTCAAAATTTCCTGCTTAAAAATGCTGCAAAAAGAATCAAATATTCAACAGTTTTCTACATGTATAAGATCTTTTAGGACCCTTGTTTTCTGTTGATTCCATGGATTGCCTCAGGGAAGCAATTCTACTTTGTTGTGTTCTAAAAGTATGATGAGCTTCTAGTTAGCATAAAATAAAATTACTCTTCTTTCTGATACCTCACAGTCTTCCAAGCCTGGATATGCAGAGGCTTTACCCTAATTGGTGGGCAGTTAAGTAAACAAGAAAAAAGTCCAGTTGTTCTCACACCAGGCAACTAATTCAGTGAAAAAGAAGATTCACTTGGCAAAAAGCATCTTATAGTACATGGCTTTAGTCTCTCTGAAAGAGTAAGGCAAATTAAGAAGCTATGGAAGACTCAGCAGCTTTGTGGGAAACTTGGTGAGTTTGGTTTATTGTTGTTCTCAATTTTGTTGTTCATGTTGATTTTTCATCATCGTGTAGTTTCTTCCATGTACTTCCCTTCACATACTCTCAAACAAGCTTCATTCCAAGAAAAATTAGTATACATGTAAAGGTAAGTTTGTCTCTCACAATTTGATCCTTCTTTATTTTTTCTTCACATCTTGGAACTTTGACTAATACTTGCATACTTTGGATAAAGAACTAGGTTTCATCCTTCTATAACGATGGCATTTACTGCTCTCTGCCTTGACAGTCTTTGAATAGAAAATACAAGAGGTGAAAATTTGGTGGGAAGGACTTGTTGCCTCAAGCACACAGATGGAATAAGATGCCTCAGCACAGACATACCCTCAAAGGAAAAATGATTCCCTTAAATGTTTCCAACTTTGCTTTCTGAGTGAACCTTCTCTTAGTAGGCCTTATATCACATAATTTTCCTTTTAAAAAGGATGGTATAGAAACCACAGGACTCTCAAAACCAAAGTAACTGCCTGTCAAATCCAGGTCATTAAGTAGCCAAATTAAATTTTTCATATACTCAACAACAGCTCTCACTATTGTTTAATTGCTGTCATGTCCAATTCTTGTGACCCCATGGACTGTAGCCCACCACGCTCCTCTGTCCATGGGATTTCCCAGGCAAGAATACTGCAGTGAGTTTTCACTTCCTTCTCCAGATCTTCCTGACCCAGGGATCAAACCCGCTTATCCTGCACTGCAGGCAGATTCTTTACCACTGAACCACCTGGGATGCCCACTCTCATTATTGCTGCTGCTGCTGCTAAGTCACTTCAGTCTGTTATTTCTCTAAAAGAGGCTCTAAAAAATGGTTATCCTATCACCTAAACAATTATAATTGCATTTGTGGTTTTTTATTAGTGAGTTGCTTAAGCTTGCTCATGAATAATATCTGCAAAATACAATAAATTTTTAAATACAAAATAAGAAAAGTGAAGTCAAATGCTTTTCTAGGAGACCAATTTTAACTCAAGTTGAGCTTTGTCTATAAATTTAATTTTCTTTAGTGACAATGGAACACTACAATGGAAAAGTTTCATCTTAATTGACTCCATGTGACACTATATCATACTTAATCATAGTTTAGGGAAGGGTAACAAAATTATTTGAAAACTCTATATTGCTAATAACACCTTTGTTACTATGATGACTTTAATTACAAAGGTCCTTTTGTCCTAGATCTCGATGATTTAGCAAAATACAGATTATTTCTTTTACCTCATTTTCAGAAAGATAACGTTTCCAAGGGCATTTCAAGAAAATAAAGAGTTAAGCTATCCACCCTGTCTTGAAATAGAACTTTTTAATTGCCATAAGTACTGCATTCCATGTAACAAGGCCATTCTTTTGAAACACTGCATGAATATTATCTTCTGGAGCAATGCAACAGGGTGGAAGGGATGAAGGTGTTGTGTTCTCATATTCAAATCCTGTGTTACCTCAAATTTTACCCAATTTGAAATGTTACTATGGAATTAAATATGATAATATTTTTTATCAAAGTAGATGTTCTTTCAGTTGATTAAACATCCTAAGAAACTCTTGCAAATATGCTTTCTAACAAAAATCTCTCCATCCTTGCTGCTCTTCTCCAGTCTTCTTTCTCGAATAAAACAGACATTCTTGCCACCTTGACTTTGCTCCAGATGTGCCTCTTCCCACAGTTTGTTCTCCAGTTATTGAAGCCAGGAGTTGCAAATCCAAAAGTGTGAAATGGCAGCTTGCAATCCCCTAAGGTGTCAATAAGGCTGGGGAAAGAGAATCATAGTTTTTGAGCATTCGGGCTCACAACTCAGAACAAAACCAAGCAAAACAACAGCAGCAAACCTTACCAACAACATGTCTTTTAGCTTATTTTATCCCATGAGGAGCCAGCCAGTCACCCTGGTTTAAATCCTACTGTTCAAAGATTGTTAACTCTTGGGGTGCTGCAGTAGATGGAGACAAAGAGCTGAAACAAGACTCAAAAACAAAAAGATGTATTCAACTCTCTTGATTTTAATATATGTGACTTGGAGAACCAAGGACATGGAATGGAGTGATGTCAGAGTTTGTATCCTGAGGGACATTGTTTTTTATTCTCTTAACATCTTCAACAGATCATATCATGCAGTCTCAGGATCTGTGCTAGTCTTGTTTGGAAACATCACCTTCAAAACCAAATAACTTTTAATTGCTATCATTACCAGGTTACTGATACAACATATGACAGCTATAATCCAATCATGTCTATCATACATTTAATGGGAAGGCTTATCAGCTACAGAGGAAACTTAATTAATTAGGTATTCTCCGTTGTAAAGTAATACACAAACATTCAGATCACACTTACATGAGATAAGCAGCATGAGTCATAGTGCAATAATATACTGGTTATGTGACAGGATAAACTGAGACTAAGCCTTTAAAAATGACTCATTCAAGGACACAGAGATCATCAAGAACAGGACTCAGAAGGGAACTTACATTTCCTGCCTCTTAAGCTAGTTCTCAGAAAACCATTCTATTACCATGAGAGGCAACTGTAGCAGCCAGAGTGTTTTGCATACAGATTTAAATTCACAGAAATGGAATTTAAAAGCAGCTGCAGAACACAGTAGAGATAGCTGACTTTGCTAACTGGAAACTGATAATCTAGTTGGTTTTCTAATCTCCTTTCTCTATGTTCCTCTAACTAAAGGAAAGTGGCACCTGTAAGTACCTTCAAGCCTGGCAATTTGCTTTTATAGCTAGATATACTTTGGAAAGATGAAATGTGTATGCCACTTGGCAAAACAGTATGACTCTGTTAGCCTTTGCTTGCTTTATCCTGAGCCAAAAAAAAATGTAGATTTGATAGCATCTGTTTCCACTACCCATGCTAGCCCAGTCATCAAAAAAGCATAAGGGTTGGGAAGGAAGTTCTGTAAGCTTTCAACGTGCTTGTTCCTTACCAGGAAAGCCACTTTTTTCCATGCATTCACTCTGCTTGTCTTCCTTATGTTTGACTCACATGTTTAGCTGGGAGGTAACTTAGGAGCAAATCAAGGGGAAAAGATCAAGGGTTAAGCGTTGTATTAAGTTTCATGATTATGAAAAAAAAAATAATAAGATGTCAAGTGTTTTCAAATGGAAGCTAAACAGAATGATCTTTAAAAGTTAAGAGAGTGGGAGTTCCCCAGTGACCTAGTGGTTAGGGTTTCGGGATTTCGCTGTTGTGGCCAAGTTTCAGTCCCTGGTCAGGGAACTGAGATCCTGCAAGCCTCACGACATGACCAAAAAACGTTTTTAATAAAAATAAAAATATCTTAAAAAAAGAGGAAGAGAAACAAACAATCATCCTCGGATCCTGTGAAAATTTTGTCAGCACATATTAGACTAGGCAAAAGAAATTTAACTTCACTGGAAATTTTCAGGAGACAGATCAAAATGTCTTAAAATACAGAATAATAGGGAAAAAAACACATTTGCTACATCAATTCCCTTTTTGAAAAAAGAAACAGAAAACAGGATTTCTAAAAGCAAACACATACCATGGCATTCTCTTCCTTGTTCTTACTTTTTACTTTATTTTTCTTCTTATAAATTGAGAATAATTCAGCAATAAAGACTGGAAAAATATGAATTAATTTAGAAAAAAGAAAAAAATTTGTGTAACAGTTAAACCAATGTGTTCAACTTTATACCATAAATAACTCAATATTGTCACAAGAAGATGGAAAGAAGATCAAAGAAGGATATTTAGAGGAGAAAAATTCTCTTTTTGCTTTGGTGTACATGACCTTGAGGGATCGCTTGACATTCGTAAGCTATTAACAACATTGAAGGATATAAAGAAATACTTTGAGCAGTGGATTATCATAGACAGTGCTTTGCAAAGCTTATTAATAGGAAAACAATCACAGTTATATAAAGATGTTTTGTGGATATTCTATTTACATTACAGAAACATATGTACAGAAATGCATACACATTCATAAAATTTCAACTGCTTATTATGTTTATAAATATCAACAAATTCATATAAAGTAAACCCCCATTTACAGCTCAAACTTATTTAGATATCTATGAATGCTTTCCTATTAATAAGCTTGGAAAACACTTTCCATAATAATTCAATGCTAACAATTTTCTATATCACTCACCATGGGCAATAGGTTAAGGTCAATGGATTTCTCAAGGTTATATATAAGTACTTGTGTCTCAATCTCTTTATAAACTAGGATTAGAATTATTCATACATATTCATATCCGATTTCCCAATACTTACAAATCTTTCACTTAAAAGGTTCATGCCACATTTTTAATATTGGAGAATAGGCTGATTTGATATACATGATTTTGCTTCATATTTATTATTCACAGCTCTTTCTCTTTTCATCTAAAACTTAGTATAGCTGTGAAGAGAAACAAAAAGCAAAGGAGAAAAGGAAAGATATACCATTTGAATGCAGAGTGCTAAGAATAGCAAGGAGAGATAAGAAAATCTTTCTCAGCAATCAGTGCAAAGAAATAGAGGAAAAGAATAGAATGGGAAAGACTAGAGATCTCTTGAAGAAAATTAGAGACACCAAGGGAACATTTCATGCAAAGATGGCCTCAATAAAGAACAGAAATGGGATGGACCTAACAGAAGCAGAAAATATTAAGAAGAGGTGACAAGAATAAACAGAAAAACTGTACAAAAAAGATCTTCATGACCCAGATAATCACAATGGTGTGATCACTTACACTCACCTAGAGCCAGACATCCTGGAATGTGAAGTCAAGTGGGCCTTAGGAAATATCACTACAAACAAAGCTAGTGGAGGTGATGGAATTCCAGTTGAGCTATTTCAAATCTTAAAAGATGATGCTGTGAAAGTGCTGCACTCAATATGTCAGCAAATTTGGAAAACTCAGCAGTGGTCACAGGACTAGAAAAGGTCAGTTTTCATTCCAATCCCAAAGAAAGGCAATGCCAAAGAAAGCTCAAACTGCCACACAATTGCACTCATCTCACATGCTAGTAAAGTAATGCTCAAAATTCTCCAAGCCAGGTTTCAACAGTACATGAAACGTGAACTTCCAGATGTTCATGCTGGTTTTAGAAAAGGCAGAGGCACCAGAGATCAAATTGCCAACATTCATTGGATTATGTAAAAAGCAAAAGAGTTCCAGAAAAACATATATTTCTGCTATATTGCTTATGCCAAAGCCTTTGACTGTGTGGATCACAATAAACTGTGGAAAATTCTTAAACAGATGGGAATACCAGACCTCCTGACCTCCCTCTTGAGAAATCCGTATGCAGGTCAGGAAGAAACAGTTAGAACTGGACATGGAACAACAAACTGGCTCCAAATAGGAAAAGAAGTATGTCAAGGCTGTATATTGTCACACTGCTTATTTAACATATATGCAGAGCACAGCGTGAGAAATGCTGGGCTGGAAGAAGCACAAGCTGGAATCAAGATTGCCAGGAGAAATATTCATCACCTCAGATATGCAGATGACACCACCCTTATGGCAGAAAGTGAAGAAGAACTAAAGAGCCTGTTGATGAAAATGAAAGAGGAGAGTGAAAAAGTTGGCTTAAAGCTCAAGATTCAGGAAACTAAGACATGGCATGTGGTCCCATCACTTCATGGCAAATAGATGGGGAAACAGGGAAAACAGTAACAGAATTTATTTTGGGGGGATCCAAAATAACTGTGGATGGTGACTGCAATTGTGAAGTTAAAAGACACTTACTCCTTGGAAGAAAAGTTATGACCAACTTAGCATATTAAAAAGCAGAGACATTACTTTGCCAACAAGGTCCATTTAGTCAAAGATATGGTTTATCCAGTAGTCATGTATGGATGTGAGAGTTGAACTATAAAGAAATCTGGGTGCTGAAGAATTGATGCCTTTGAACTGTGGTGTTGGAGAAGACTCTTGAGAGTCCCTTGGACTGCAAGGAGATCCAACCAGTCCATCCAAAAGGAGATCAGTCCTGAATGTTCATTGGAAAGACTGATGCTGAAGCTGAAACTCCAATATTTTGACCACCTGATGCAAAGCACTGGCTCATTGGAAAAGACCCTGATGCTGGAAAAGATTGAAGGCAGGAGGAGAAGGGGATGACAGAGGATGAGGTGGTTGGATGGCATCACTGACTCGATGTACATGAGTTTGAGTAAACTCTGGGAGTTGGTGATGGACAGAGAGATCTTGCATGCTGCAGTCCATGGGGTCGCAATGAGCCAGACAAAACTGAGCGTCTGAACTGAACTGAACTGAACTGAGAAATCTAGTATATGAGCCAACAAGTTTGTGGCATTAAGCCATTTGTCTAAATTTATATGTTTTGACTCAACAATGGGAAATCAATGGCTTCCCAGAAAATTAATAGAGGCTTTCACAAGTTTCTGTTAATGGACGGAAACTTTGCTGTTATAGTCTTCGGAGAAGTTAACATACATTAACCTCCCAAATAATGCACATTTCTATTTTTAAGCTCTTACAAAATATACAAACTTCCTTCCCTATCTTCTGTTTTTGCTGTAGTTGTTGTTTAGTCATTAAGTTGTGACTGACTCTTTGCAACCCCATGGACTCTAGCCCACCAGATTCCTCTGTCAATGGGATTTCCCAGGCAAGAATACTGGAGTGAGTTACCATTTCTTTTTCCAGGGGTTTTCCAGACCCAGGGGTTGAACCTGCCTCTCCTACATTGGCAGGAGGATTCTTAACCATGGAGCTACCAGGGAAACCCAAGGAAATGATATTGGGGCATAAATAATTTTACACATTACTTAAATGTTTTCAAGGAAGTAAGTACTCTTTATGGACCATGGCTTTTGCTCATCCTTTTAATCTTGATTCTGATAAGTAGTGTAATATCCTGGTGATTAATAAGGTAAACACATCATACTAACCGATTTTCTGGAAAATTATTATAATTTTTAATGGATTTAATTTTTGGCTAAAATCTAAACTTGAGAATGAACATTCTTTATTTATTTCCTGTTCTTACTCTTTAACTATTAAGGTAATTGTAATTTTGGACCATAAGAGGCTTACTCTCATCTCTGCATCTTTCCTGGCATATTGATGCTATTCCTTCTGCCTGGAATCCCTTCTGCCAACTACTATTCCTATCTTCTGTTTACATGGACATAAACCCTAAGTATTTACTCAAAGATTTTAAGTTCATTCTTTATCAAACTAAAGAGTAACTACGTAGAAAGTTAAGACAGGGAACCTATCTAAAGTACGCATGCACGTGTGGCAGTAAGCACTCTGCCGTGCAATATTTAGATTCTTCTCTAAAATGGAACACAATAAATATTTCATAAATGTGCCAATTTACCAAGTCACTGTTTACTTAATTGCATACTCAGATAAAAATAAGTTAAATCATAGAGTAGCCTTCACATAAATGGAGCACTGTGTTTAGATATATGTATCCCTATGTGTCAGCTCATAAGAACACCTTCCAAAGATAGACTAATGCATTTGGAAGAAAAAGAGTCTGATTGTACTATCTTGCCCAGATGCTCAAAGAAAGCAGACTGGTTTTGACTATGCATTTTCACTTATCCATTAGAAGCACAGTCACTTAAATGCATCGTAGTATAAATATGCAAGTTAAACCACTCTTCATTAAGAAGTTCCAAAGCTATTTTTTAAGTGGAATTTTAGTTGTCTATGCTAGCAAAGTAATGTAGAAGTAACCGCTTAAATAATCCATACCAAGTGAATATATCATTTTGTAAAAGATGGCGGCTTAAAAGTAAATCTATTTCAATTTTTACTTAAATTATTAGAATAATTATTTCAGTCCATTTGATAAGTATAAAATAGATGGAAAAGTTGATTCAGGATGTGACCAAAAGAAAATTTCTATATATCTGTGAGTCACTTCATGTTTCCTGAAAGATTAACATTTTTGCTAATTAATTATTTTTGAAAATAAGTAGATCTAGTTAGAATTATTTAACTGATTTAAGTGTTTGTTAGTTGCTTAGATATTTATAAAGTAAATTGTTATTGTTTTTTAGAAAGCATGAACTTTTAAAAAGGAAACAAAGAAGCAAACCTAGGGCAGAATTATGTCCTTTTAAAAAATGTCTCAAAAGAGAAAACACATTGAGATTCCTTGTACTTGATTCTGATTCAAACTAGGTACCTTACTTAGCTGTGTGATTGTAAGCAAATCTGTTAATCTCTTCAGACCTGTTTTAGTGAGCGAGATTATTATGAAAAGCAAGAATAATTTTGTGATAGGTATAATACAATATCTTTCATGTAGAAGGAACCCAGAAGAAATAATTTTTAAAAAATATTTTATTTTTATTTATTTAATTTATATAATTTTTAGCTTAAGTTGGACTACCACTTGATTAAAGTTTTTAGTGAACAGTGAAACTCCTGGGCACTTGAAGCCTGTTTCCTAAACCTGAGAATACCTTCTGGACCATTGATTGCCACATCAGCTCATAGACTTCCCTCCCTTAGCTTGAAACCATAGTGTTTCTTTTCTTTTCTTCAAGGATTTCTATGTATTAAAAAGATCTTGCAGTTTATCCAGGATTTCTATCCATTCATGGCAGGAAGAAATAGCTTTTCATCATTCTTAGTCTGTCATATTTTCAGAAGTTAAAAATCTTTTCATTTTATTTCAGATAGTGATTTGTTAGAGTCACACATGGACATGAACAATAGAATAAATACATACATGGGGTGCTATCTTTGTGCTTCACATTATTTCCAGCTTCAGAGTTTTAATTGTCTACTTGTAGCTGAAGGGAGTTTACATCCTGTGGGTGTGACCTAGAGAATCTCAACTTTCTCATTTCCTGACTTCCCTATGTCTGCATTTGTAATCAAGTGACATTAATAGAGTTTACAATTATAATTTATAGAAGATAACATGCAAGCTGATGTTCCACCATTAGAAATTATGAGTTCCAGTTTTAGTGTATGTTCCCATGAAAATGTCTTCTCAAACTCGGTGTCCCTTGAGCTCTGGTGAAGCAATTAAGGGGGACTTTGGATCCTATTATGTTGACTTGGTTGAGCTCTTGTCTACTTCATGTCAGAAATTTGATTGTTTGAGTGATGGCAACAAAATTTTGAAAAAATACAAGGCCACCTAAAGATTATATTAAGATTTTTCATGAGCCATTATCATGATCCCTGCAGTTTTTAAGTTAATGATGTAGAGAATCAAAGAAAACACTATTAGAATGAAAAACGAGTAGGTGAAATAGAATCAGGGATGTTTAAACTGATTGGAGTACAGTTTTTAAGTACTTAATTTTGCCACTTCAGTTTTGTGATTTTGCAGGATTTTTCTCCTAAAAATATCAGAACTTCTGAAACAAATTAAGAAATTGTTGTTAAAAGATTAAACAAATAAAAATTTCATTTATTATTTTCAAAAAAATTTACCAGTTGATCTAGCAAAGAATTCCTTATGCCAGAAGTAAAGAGCTTGTTCTTCAGGGCCACAGTAACATGAGTAGGATACCCAGAGATACCAGATAGCAAGTAGGATACCCACTCGCTAGGGTTCAGATCTTACGGAAATAATTTAACCTTGTGAATTTTAATTTCATCATCGAGAACATAGCATAATAATAGTGCCAACTTCACTAAATCAGTTGAAGATTAAATTAGCTAATGAATAAAGTACTAGCAGAGTGCTGGCATATAGAAAACACTCAATAAATGTTAATTATAATTATTAATATAATCTTCCACTACTAGCTATAAACATGCTTCATTTGACCAGACACATTTTGTAGAGAACACATTGTACTATACTTTTTTAGGTAAAGATATATCTTATCGGTGGGACTTGGTAACAATTGTTGCAAAATGAGGATTAAATAGAAGATATGATGTGCGTGTGTAAATACTCTATTGAAGAATGAAAACACATATGTTCAACAGCAATTATGGCTCAGGGAGATGTCATTGCCGTGACAGGAAATGACTTTTCAATATAAAAACAAAAGGATGTGATACAGCCAAAACTGCCAGATCATAACTCCTTTTCTATCTAACTGCTTAGTTGTCTGTTTCTTCCTCTAACACAACAGTGAAATATGCATTGCCAACATTCCCTTTATCACTTGAAAATTAAGGAATAAAATAAGATCCATGCAAAATCAAGTCATTCTAAAGGAAAATAATAATGGGGAGCTAACTAACATACACTCATTATTTTTCTTTAAACTTTAGTAAAATGACAGACTTTGAAATGACTTAAGGATGTGAGTGTCTTTCTGTGTGTCTAGTACAATGATGTAGTAGTCTCAAAGACAGCATGCAATGTGGCAGTTGCTATGGTAACAAGATGTTTTTCATTGAAGAGCAGTAAAAAACTTGTGGCATATAAATAACATATGTACAGTATATTGTCTTTGAGTGAATGGCCTTTGCTCTTGGACCGTAAAAACATGCTTTTTTCTTTTCTGAAATTCTTTTCTATTTTTTGATGTGCATATGTATCCAATAGACTGGTGATCAAACTTCTCTCTTTGAAGCTACACAGGGTACAGATCTGTGGTGAAGAAAGAAAAGGTGGTTCAATATTGTATGTATGGTTAAAAGGAGTTGATGGGTTGGAAATTAAAGCACTTGAATTAGGTGCTGTTTTGAAAGCATTTCAAAATTTCCAAGCCCACTTTGCAATTAAAACTTGTGGTAGAGTAATATTTTCTTATAATTTATAGGAGAACTACTATAAAGCAATTAATTGTTTATACCCAAAAAAAGTATAGCAGTAGGCAGAGTTAGAAATCTGTATATTCAGAGAGTGGGTGGTGGTGGGTGGTAGTTTAGTTACTAAGTTGTGTGTGACTTTTGCAACTCCATGGACTGTATCCCACCAGACTCCTCTGTCCATGGAATTCTCCAGGCAAGAATACTGGAGTGGGCTGCCGTTTCCTTCTCTAGGGGATCTTTCTGACCCAGGAATCGAATCCATGTCCCCTATACTGCTGGCAAACTCTTTACTGCTGATCCACCAGGGAACCCCAAAGAGTAAGTACTATAAAGGAGATAAGGGCGCTGCATTTTAAAGTACTAACACGGATGGTCTAGGTTTATCCCTGTCCTGCTCCTTGGGCAAGTCATTTAGTGATTGTCTTATTCATAAATTGGAGATAGGGCTAATCTAATACTCACAAAGAATTGGCAAGTGTATCAAAGTAACAAATGCCTATGAGGCTGCTATGCAAATGAGAATCACTGTTCTTATCAAAGATTTTGAAAAGAAATACTTGGTAATCTCAAATTTTAGAAATACATTGTCTTGCTTGGCTTCAAAATGACAGACGAGTGTTAAAGGGAAGTCAACTATTTTATTTTATGGTCAAATAGTCAATGTTACTTGGCTAAAAACTATTGACCTTTCAGATTATATGAGTGTGCTAGCTTCATAAATGTGAGTTGACTTATATATTCAATAGTATGGCAGATATTCTGAATATATTTTAAGGTAATCATAATAGAAGATTAAAATTATTTGTTTATGTACATATATATATATACATGTAAGAATACATATAAATAGGTGATACATATATTATACATCTAGCTATTTTACATGAAGATACAAGGATATAGTGGGTACAGATATAGGCTTCCCAGGTGGTGCTAATGGTAAAGAACTTGCTGCAGTGAAGGAGACACAAGTTCAATCTCTGAGTCAAGAATATCCCCTGGAGGAGGGTATGGCAAACCACTCCAATATTTTTGCCTGGAGCATCCCATGGATAAAGAAGCCTGGTGGACCACTGTCCATAGAGTTGCAGATAGTTAAACACGAATGAAGCAAGGTGGCATGCATGCATATATTTAGATAGATGGATATGGATATGCACATTCATACATACATGCATATATTTATTTGGTTACTGATCTGAATACAAAAAAAGATTTAGAGAAGCCAAGAACAGTATAAAAGCAGAACATTTGGAGGGCACATTTTGGCCCTTAAGTTTCTACTAAACTCTAGAAAAATTGTGATTCTGTATTGATGTTTGCATGGAGAACAGGAAAGAAGAGGAAATAAACCTTAAGAGTGGAAAGTTTAATATGAAATCCCATTATAAAGTGTTCAGGGGATCTTTCCAACCCAGGGATTGAACCCATTACTCCTGCATTGCAGGCAGATTATTTACCATCTGAGCTACAAGGGAAGACTTAGTGTATTAATTCAGTTCAGTTCAGTCACTCAGTCATATCTGACTATTTGTGACCCCATGAACCACAGCATTCCAGGCCTCCCTGTCCATCACCAACTGACAGAGTCAACCCAAACCCATGTCCATTGAGTCAGTAAAGCCATCCAACCATCTCATCCTCTGTCGTCCCTTTCTCCTCCTGCCCTCAATCTTTCCCAGCATTAAGGTCTTTTCAAATGAGTCAGCTCTTCGCATCAGGTGGCCAAAGTATTGGAGTTTCAGCTTCAACATCAGTCCTTTCAATGAACATCCAGGACCAATCTCCTTTAGGATGGGCTGGTTGAATCTGCTTGCAGTCCAAGGGACTCTCAAGAGTCTTCTCCAACACCATAGTTCAAAAGCATCAACTCTTCGGCGCTCAGCTTTCTTTATGGTCCAACTCTCACATCCAGACATGACTACTGGAAAAACCATAGCCTTGACTAGACAGACCTTTGTTGGCAAAGTAATGTCTCTGCTTTTTAATATGCTATCTAGGTTGGTCATAACTTTCCTTCAAGGAGTAAACATCTTTTAATTTCATGGCTACAATCACCATCTGCAGTTATTTTGGAGCCCAAAAAAACAAACTCTGACACTATTTCCATTGTTTCCCAATCTATTTGCCATGAAGTGATGGGACCACATGCTATGATCTTAGTTTTCTGAATGTTGAACTTTAAGCCAACTTTTTCACTCTCCTCTTTCATTTTCATCAAGAGGCTCTTTAGTTCTTCTTCACTTTCAGCCATAAGGGTGGTGTCATCTGCATATCTGAGGTTATTGATATTTCTCCTGCCAATCTTGATTCCAGCTTGTGCTTCTTCCAGCCCACCGTTTCTCATGCTGTACTCTGCATATAAGTTAAATAAGCAGAGTGACAATATACAAACTTGATGTACTCCTTTTCTTATTTGGAACCAGTCTGTTGTTCCATGTCCAGTTCTAACTGTTGCTTCCTGACCTGCATACGGATTTCTCAAGAGGGAGGTCAGGAGGTCTGGTATTCCCATCTGTTTAAGAATTTTCCACAGTTTATTGTGATCCACACAGTCAAAGGCTTTGGCATAAGCAATATAGCAGAAATATGTTTTTCTGGAACTCTTTTGCTTTTTACATAATCCAATGAATGTTGGCAATTTGATCTCTGGTGCCTCTGCCTTTTCTAAAACCAGCATGAACATCTGGAAGTTCACGTTTCATGTACTGTTGAAGCCTGGCTTGGAGAATTTTGAGCATTACTTTACTAGCGTGTGAGATGAGTGCAATTGCGTGGCAGTTTGAGCTTTCTTTGGCATTGCCTTTCTTTGGGATTGGAATGAAAACTGACCTTTTCTAGTCCTGTGACCACTGCTGAGTTTTCCAAATTTGCTGACATATTGAGTGCAGCACTTTCACAGCATCATCTTTTAGGATTTGAAATAGCTCAACTGGAATTCCATCACCTCCACTAGCTTTGTTCATAGAGATGCTTCCTAAGGCCCACTTGACTTCACATTCCAGGATGTCTGGCTCTAGGTGAGTGTAAGTGATCACACCATTGTGATTATCTGGGTCATGAAGATCTTTTTTGTACAGTTCTTCTGTGTATTCTTGCCACCTCTTAATATCTTCTGATTCTGTTAGGTTCATACCATTTCTGTCCTTTATTGAGCCCCTCTTTGCATGAAATGTTCCCTTGGTGTCTCTAATTTTCTTCAAGAGATCTCTAGTCTTTCCCATTTTATTGTTTTCCTCTATTTCTTTGTACTGATCGCTGAGGAAGGCTTTCTGATCTCTCCTGGCTATTCTTTGGAACTCTGCATTTAAATGGGTGTATCTTTCCTTTTCTTCTTCGCTTTTCATTTCTCTCCTTTTCACAGCTATTTGTTAGGCCTCCTCAGACAGCCAGTTTGCTTTTTTGCATTTCTTTTTCTTGGGGATGGTCTTGATCCCTGTCTCCTGTACAATGTCATGAACCTCCGTCCACAGTTTATCACGCACTCCCTCTATCAGATCTAGTCCCTTAAATCTATTTCTCACTTCCACTGTATAATCATAAGCAATTTGATTTAGGTCATACCTGAATGATCTAGTGGTTTTCCCCACTTTCTTCAATTTAAGTCTGAATCTGGCAATAAGGAGTTCATGATCTGAGCCACAGTCAACTCCCAGTCTTGTTTTTGCTGACTGTATAGAGCTTCTCCATCTTTGGCTGCAAAGAATTTAATCAATCTGATATCGGTGTTGACCATCTGGTGATGTCCAAGAGTCTTCTCTTGTTTTGTTGGATGAGGGTGTTTGCTATGGCCAGTGTGTTCTCTTGGTAGAAATCTATTAGCCTTTGTCCTGCTTCAATCTGTATTCCAAGGCCAAATTTGCCTGTTACTACACATGTTCTTGACTTTCAATTTTTGCATTCCAGTCCCCTATAATGAAAAGGACATCTTTTTGGGGTGTTAGTTCTAGAAGGTCTTGTAGGTCTTCATAGAACCATTCAATTTCAGCTTCTTCAGCATTACTGGTCAGGCAAGTGAACAAAAAATAAAATAAAACTTTAAAGTTTGAGTAAGCAGGAAGAGACTATAAATGATGACAAAGTAGATTTGAAAATGAACCAAAAACATTCAAAAATTAAAAGAAAATCAATAATGATGCTCTGAATTTTATTCATCTCTTAATTGGAAGTCCTAGAAAGAATAACAGGATATTAAGAAAAAGATGAAGTATACATGCTATAAAGGAAAAACAAAATGTTCACAGGTCACATTGACTATATTTCCATGATAGTCAACACAGGAATTCCAGAAGAATCTATTGATACATATCAATTGTAGAATTAATATTTAGAAGGCTAGTCAATACAAAATCAATATATAAACATATGAAATTGTATTCAACAGTGAAAATATAGTAGGCAATATGTTTTTAATATAAAAAACTCCGTTAAAATTGCATCATACTGTTACCTAGAAATACCTTCAATGAAAAACTGCAATCTTTTGACATAAATAAGTGTATATGTTACTAACATACATGTTTGAAATCTAATTTAATTAAATTATTTCCAACATTTATGATGAGAAGATCCAATACCATAAAAATATAAACTTTCCCTTGGTACAAATGCAATTTCAGCCAAAATATCAAAACAATTTTCTACTGAGTTTAATGAGCTGAATCTAAAATTTGCAAAGTAGACTGAATTACCAATAGATAATTTCAAGAAATAAGATCAAGATAGATAGAATGAAGATAGGAAGAAAAATTATAGATATTAATATTTATTGTAAAGTTAAAATATGAAGACAGTGTAGTGACAAAGTGCTAAACAAATACATAGGATAGACTAAAGAGTTCTGAACAGACTTGTGCATATATGGAAACTTGATTTATGACAATGTAGACATTATAGATGATGGTAGAAAGAAAATGTTTTTTAAATTTACTTTAAATAATTATCCTGAAATAACTGGTTACCCATAAAAAACTAAATTGGAACCATAACTCATGTATGCACAAACATCAATTCTACGTAAATTAGAGAGTGAAATGTGATAGCAAATCATAAAAATGTTAAGAGACAAGCCAAGAAAACATTTATTATGCATATAGTAAACAAAGAATTAATAGCTATGTTGTTAAGAAAAAGACAAATAACCCAGTAGAAAACTGGGCAAAAGAACATACAGGCATTTCACAGAAGGTGAAACATAACAGATTCTCAATCATACAAAAATATGTTCCACCTGGTTAATAATCAGGAAAATTGAAATTGAAAATCATTCTGATATCTTTCCACATATATGTTATTGGGAAAACAAATAAAAATTAGACAATGCTGATATTGACTGGACTGTGGGTTAATAGGAATTCATATCTATTTGTGAAAGTAAAAGTGAAGTCACTCAGTCATGTCTGACTCTGGGACCCCATGGACTGTAGGCTACCAGGCTCCTCCGTCCACGGGATTTTCCAGGCGAGAGTGCTGGCGTGGGTTGCCATTGACTTCTCCAATCTATCTGTGGGATACATGTAATTACACAACCATTTGGAAATAGTTTGGCATCACCTAATCAAGCTGGAGATTTGCATGTCCCCTTCACCAGCATATTCTCTGTCATGTGACAAAGAGAAACACTTATTTCTCCAAATTTATAGGGTTTTTTTTTAAGCTTACAATTTCATTGCTTAACATAACAAAATTCTTATAATTAGTCAAAATGTCCTATAAGAATGTAATAGATATATACATTTACAACAGTCATAAAATGGAATATTCTATCCTAGTAAAAAATTAGACTTCAACTATGTATATCAACATAGATTAAAGAAAAAATATGAACCAAACAAGTTGCAGAAAAATGCACATGATGTAGTTCCATGTATATACATTCCAATGCAGACAGAACTAAGCCCTATATTGCTAGTGTTCAATACATGTGTAATAAAAACAAAAGAAAAAAAGAGTATGATTAAGATCACATTCAGAAAATAGAATAAACTTGCAGGGTAAAGGGGAATTATATTGAGGGTTTCTAAATGACTACTTATATTCTGCTTCTTTTACTATAAGGTGGCTAAATGAACATTTATTTTATTATTCTTTTAACTGCAATACACATAGGTTTAAATGAAATAGCAAGATGTCATTCATTAGTTTATTTCTATATCATCATCTACTGCCTATAACCTGCTATCATACAGATATTAAATTGAATAGACAAGTTCTGTCTCTTTAAAAAAGAGTAATACCTAGTATGGCTTATAGATAAACACACTAGAAATAACAATACAGTATTATCACATTGTTCCATGACAGATTCATGCACAGAAAAAAGACAGTTAAATTGATCTGGGGCTTGGTGGATTCAGAGGAGATGTCTTACGGATGTGACAGTTCAGCTGAGAGTTGAAGCAGGCATAAGAAGTTGTTAGCCAAGAGAACAGTCCCAAAAATGCATTCCAGAAAGAGCCAGAAGTATGTGAGGAGGCAGACATTCTAAAGAAATCAGGCTTTTTAAAGAACTGAATGAAGCTGATAATTTGCTGGCAATTGCTATCTGATTCCCTTAGGAAAAACTACTAGATTCTAGGGAGCAGGGAAGTTGGGGTGTGAAAAAAAGAGACTAGAAAACTTTCAGAAGTTAGTCCTCCTGAAGAATAATGTATTCCTGTTAATCCAACACTTAAACAGAAAGCTACCAAAAGACTCAAAAGTTCTATAATTTTTTTTAGCTTGATGTTATACCTAGGGAGTGGTTCTGGTCACCAGAAAGTTGATTAGGCAGGAAACATTATTTAAATTAAAACTGGTTAAATTCCTTCAAGAGAGGAAAGGACACAGAAATTCTCTTCTACTTCTGTCTTTTCAGAGAAGAGTTATCCAGTAAAAAAGGAAGTTCTATGATATAAAAACAGGAGTTTGAAGGTTCGGAGATGGCCAATAGGAACAGAAGTAGGTTCATGAGGAAGACGAAGAAAGTACTAGTCTTTTAGGCATCATATTTTAAGAGAGACCAATAAACCTTAAAACCTCCGGTTCAAAACATGGTGATTAGAATATTGAACATCCTAAAATGAGAGAGGGAAGCCTACAAAAATTAAAGTGGTAGGGGTTCTTTTCATATGTTATGGTATCTATTCATAATAGAGTATATGTATAATAAAGCATTTTATACAATTTAATTACTGAAATGAATAAATTGTTATTTATAGAATTTTAAAGAAACAGGTAGAAATTAAGCAAGTGAACACAAGTTATCTCTTATCTCACATGAAGTTTACAATTTGAGTAGTAAAATATGATAAGACACCAAAGACCTTTTGAAGAATTTTAATAATAAGTTGTTTCAATAATAAATTGCTATGAAGTTCATAGAGTAATTTAAGTCCTTGCTACCAGAACTAGAAAAGACAATCCAGTTCATTGCTGCCTTAGATCCAGCTGTAAGTTTTCCAAGTTGTAAGACTGTTGTATGAGGACAAGCAAACCCCATTGTTCATGATTCCCAGAAATTAGAGCAAAAAGAAAAAAAAAAAAAAAACATAAAATTCAAAGTCTCCATGCAACTTATTTGTGATTATTACTAGAAACACTATGTTCACATGCATCAGTTGACAGGACCCTACAAATGATAGTTGTGATGTCAAGGCCTTAACAACAGCAAATTGCATTAAAAGGACACAATTCCTCTGAGTCACGAGAAGACTTCAGATAGTTCAGAAAGTCAGTTCCTGAAAGAGTGTGCAAATTTAGCACATCACAGTACAAAGATCATGACCTACAAACCCAGCTGCCCTGAAGCCAAATGTGTTTTTGCTTTCCTTTACAGGAACCAAGAATCATTCAAGTTATTCATGTCTTGAATGATTCAAGCTATAAAATGAAACCTTATTAGTGATTTCCAAGTACAGATGGTGTATTCCCTACCTCTTTATTTGTCTTCAAATTAAAGTGTTGATTTATGTTGTCTCTAAATTTTTATGTAAATTTGTTTGATTAAAGGGCCTTCTAAATTTTGTTTTTTGAAAAGCATTGGACAAGATGATCTTTATGATCCTATACAGCTCTAAATTCTGCAAGAGCATAAACCATGCCTGTCTTTTTCATCTCCTATTCCCAATTCTCAGCAGTGTCTAGCAGCGCTTAAGAAATATTGCTGTATAGATGAATGAATAAATAAAAGGTAGATGAATACAATTCATAGTGTGATGGTTAAATCCAACAAGGGATATGAGGAGCATGACCAAGAAGTATCTTTTAAATTTTTTTTTTAACAAGCATTTGCTAAATAAATAAATAAATGCTTATTCATTGATCAAATAAGTATTGAGCACCTGTTGGGTTCAGGTGTCAATTTACTTAGTTGAAAGTACATCAGTGAACAAAAAAGATGTGTTTGTGCTCAGTTGTGTCAGACTCTTTGCAACCCTATGAAATGTAGCCCACCAGGATCCTCTGTGCATGGAATTTTCCAGGCAAGAATACTGCAGTGTGTTGCCATTTCCTCCTCCATGATGAAGAACATAAATAAATACATAGCTTGATAGGTGATGACTACTATAGGAATAAAAGGGTAACATGTGCAACTTTGTAAAAGGGTCCAGGAGGACCCAGGCTGCAGAGGTGCAAGTTGTAAGGATAAATGGGGTAGTCTTGGATGACTTCACTAAGAAAGTAACTTACAACCAAAGAATTGAAGATGGCCATCAAATTAATCATGCAGAACACTAGTGGAAATAAATTTTAGGAAGAAGAAATAACAAGTGTAAAGTTTCTAAAACAGAAAAGCATACCTTATGCTAAAGGAACAGGAGAGAAACCTATGTTTCTAGATGGGAGTGAGGAAGTAGAGGATAGTGTAAGATAGGATTATCTTAGTCAGCTCAGTTCAGTCAATTCAGTTCAGTTGCTCAGTCATGTCCGACTCTTTGCGACCCCATGGACTGCAGCACGCCAGGCCTCCCTGTCCCTCACCAACTCCCAGAGTTTACTCAAACTCATGCCCATTCAGCCTGTGATGCCATCCAGCCATCTCATTCTCTGTCATCCCCTTCTCCTCCTGCCTTCAATCTTTCCCAGCATCAGGGTCTTTTCAAATGAGCTGGTTCTTCCCATCAGGTGACCAAAGTATTAGGGTTTCAGCTTCAATATCAGTCCTTCCAATGAATATTCAGGACTGATTTCCTTTAGGATGGACTGGTTGGATCTCCTTGCAGTCCAGGGGACTCTCAAGAGTCTTCTCCAACACCAAGTTCAAAAGCATCAATTCTTCAGTGCTCAGCTTTCTTTCTAGTCCAACTCTCACATCCATATATGACTACTAGAAAAACCATATCTTAGATGGACCTTTGTTGGCAATGTCTCTGCTTTTTAATATGATGTCTAGGTTGGTCATAACTTTTCTTCCAAAGAGCAAGTATCTTAATTTCATGGCTGCAGTCACCATCTGCAGTGATTTGGAGCTCCAAAAAATAAAATCTCTCACTATTTCCATTGTTTCCCCATCTATTTGCCATGAAGTGATGGGACCAGATGCCATGATCTTAGTTTTCTGAATGTTGAGCTTTAAGCCAGCTTTTTCACTCTCCTCTTTCACTTTCATCAAGAGGCTCTTTAGTTCTTCTTTGCTTTCAGCCATAAGGGTGGTGTCATCTATATATCTGAGGTTGTTGATATTTCTTCCAGCAATCTTGATTCCAGCTTGTGCCTCAACCAGCCCAGCATTTCTCATGCTGTACTCTGCATATAAGTTAAATAAGCATGGTGACAATATACTGCCTTGATGTACTCCTTTCCCAATTTGGAACAAGTCAGCTCAGGTTGATTAAATGTATTTTCTCACAGTCTGGAGGCTAGAATCTGGGAGAGGTGGTTCCTGATGAAAGATGTTTTCCTGGCTTATAAATGGTTGGATTCTCACATGGCCTTTCCTCAATGTGAGCATGTTAAGAAAGAGAAAAAGAGATCTCTCTCTTCCCTTCTTATAAGGCCACCAGTCCTAGGACCTTACCCTACTGATTTACCTTCTAGACTCATATCCCTAAATACAGTCACACTGGGGATTAGTGTTTCAATATGTAAATTTGGTAGGGACATAATTCAGCCTATAGTGGAGATCAACAAGCAGAATTTGGGAGCAAATCACATAGGGTCTTGTAGACCATTGTAAAGACTTAGGCTAATAATCTCTGAAATTCTCTCTACAAGGGAGTTTTATAATTCTGTGTTCTATCAAGCTATAAAATTGATTTCTTCCCATTACTTTTGGGTGTTTACTCAGGGCTGAATGGTAAGAGAAAAAGCTAAGAAGATACTCAATTCGAGTCTCAAATGTCTGTTTGAATATTGGTTTGAATATAGTTGAAATAATTTGCTTGAATTTATTAATTGAGTTCTATATCACAAACCTTGGAGTTAAAGTCTCTTTAGTTTAACATGCAAATCTATGCAGAAACATGCAGAACAGGATTCATAAAGCAGCTGAAACATTTCTTCAGGCCTTCGTATAGGGGTCAAACAATGGAAATGGGAGGTAGTGAACATGCATTGCTTAAAAAGAATTTTTGTATGACCAAGTATGACAAAATATATTTTGGATGTGTACTGGTAAATGGACTATATAAACCAAAAGTGAGGTGAGACACTATTCAATGTAATTATAAAAATTTCTACTGCATGCTTATAAAGTATTCTAATGGTCTAATAGATCATGTTTAAAGATGTATAACTGACACTAAGAATCAACTATTCAGCACACATATGCCAGGAATTTTTGGCAGAGTAACCTTCCATTTAACCAGAAATTAGCCTATCCAGTAAAATAATATAATTTAATCTTTGTTCAATGTCATTAAGAAAAAAAGAACAAACATGCAGTTAGAGGAAGTAGTTACACATTAGAATTATCATCAAAGCTGAACTAATTGTAAAATTTTATAATCTTGTGTTATTTTCAATCTTATAATAACAATGATAGTTATTATTGTCATCATTACCACTATTAACAGTGACTCACATTGTTTTACTCCAGAACCAGCTTTCTTTATGAGACAGAGTATAGAACATTCCACTCAATGCAAATCTATGAGAAGGACGAAAGGAAGGAATTGCACTTGTTTGTATATCAGTCCAAATGAGACCTAAAAAAATCAGCTGTCTGACCTTCTCATTTTACAGATAAGGAAAGAGACCCAGTGAGGTTTAATAGTGAAATGTGAAATTAAGATGATTTGCTTTCACACAGATTTAATGGCTTTATCCCTAGCTACTCATTCAGCTTTATATCTAGTCAAACAAATAAATAGGTAACAGTTTTTTAAATGATTTCTGCATCACAAGACTGACTAAAATGTATTCTCCGCTGTAACTTTATCAATCAAGCATAGATTTCAACCCTAGATAAGAGGAATAAGTTTTCTCAAGGTCAGACTACAAAATTTCTATCATTTTGTGTATTAGTTAGAACTGCCAGCTATTTTATTGGTGTGTGTTTTTTTTAACTCACCCAGGAAAAGATGAGCAGCTTTCCATCCTGTGTCAGACACATCCCCTAAATCAGTTTTCCAGCACTAAAGGGAGAAAGATGTCCAAATAAAAAAATTAGCATTTATGCATAGATTTCTCTAAATGAAGAATTTCACACACGATAGATCTGCGTATTTTACTTACACTAGGCCATATTACCTAAAGAAAAGCTCAAGAACAAAAATGAAAGGCAAAAGGCCTTTGTTATGCCCACATGTACACAAGGGTCATTGCTCTATTGTGGTCAGTACTTGTGGTTACAGTCATTAGGTGGTAACTTCTACCGCACCGTCGTGAGTTATAAACCTGAAAGTAATATGAAGCAGAGAAACCAGCAAAGCTGACCCAACCAAGATGGATGTAAAATTAGCAGTGGGCTAGAGAACTTTATGCCAGTTGCTAAGGGCACCATACAACTGATGGATAATGTAATAACACACATTCAGCCACACTTATACTAAATAAGTTCACAACATCATTAATACCCATAGCAGCAGGGGCACAAGCTGACTGAGGTAAGCAAAGGTGTACATGATGACTATACGTTAGGGAAGGGCCTAACCACTTACTGATTGATGGGATGCATAACAGGAGAGCGAAAAGGACACTGCAGTTCTTGCTTCATTTGTTCCAGCTTTTAACTTAAATCTCCCCGAATTCTGTTATTTCCACTGCTGTCACATTTTGCATTTCCCTTTCATTGAAAGTGTGGATTATATCTCTATTTTAATAATCGTATGGACATGGGCTCTCTTATCAGCAAGTGCTCCTAATTTCTAGTATGTCCTGAATGTTCTTCCCCATGTATGGAGTGCCACTTTGCCTTAACTATTCTTTTCACCTTTATTTCTTTTTCACTTCATTTCCTTATCACTTTATTTTCTTAGAAATATTGAAAATGAACTATTAACCAAACTCCTGCCTGCCATTCCAATATAGAATAGGGGGAGGAGTGGGGAAAAGAAAAAAAGAAAGGGCTGAGGGTATTGTGCATGTATGCAGGCTACCTCTAAAAAAATCGTAAAGGGAAAAACAGTCTGGCAACTTGCATTCCTTTGAAGTCATTGTTCCCAGATAACCAGCATTGTATTTATCAGAGTGTGCCAAAACTGGACATTTCTTTGTCCCCCTTCCCCATGACATTTTTGTCTTGGTTGCTAAGATGTGTCCAACTCTTCTGTGACTCCATAAACTGTAGCCTACCAGACTCTCTGTTCATGGGATTTCCCACGTAAGAATACTGCAATAGGTTGACATTTCCTTCTCCAGGGGATCTTACCAACCCAGGGATTGAACCTGGGTCTCCTGTTCAGAAGGCAGATTCTTCACCGCTGAGTCACAAGGGAAGCCCTACCCCTTGGATACTGTCACCATTATCCTTTTAGGAGTCAATTGTCTTAATAATTTGATAACTGCTGCTAATTAATTTGACTCTTTCTCATGAAAAATGTCTTGGCTAGAAGGAAGGTATGAAGCAGAGCAAATGTAAATCTCATGTCAAATCCTGGAATATGGAGCAGAAATAGTTTGAACATGGGAAATTATAGCTTCCTTAAATAATACTCTCTAGCAGTCAGCAGCTCTGTGTCCTTCAGAGCTGAGTTTACCTATATGAAATCACAGATCCAAAGGTTAGAATTTTCAGGAACTTAGATTACTTAGTCAATCACTCTTGCTTTGCATTTGAGAGTTTAGTTAACTTGTCCAAAGTCAGACTAAAGTGATTATAACTCCAGTGATCCTGGAGTGTTCTCAATGAGTAATAACCTTTGAGACCTGTCCATGAAAAACATGGACTCTGGATTCAGGTTGTCTGAGTTTCAGTCCTGGTTCCAGAATTCACTGAAGCTCTCTGACTTTGGGTAAATGATTTAACCTCCCTGTACCTCTCTCATCTGCAAAATTGGATTAATAAAATTATCTACTTCATTGGGCCAATAGGATGGCTATGAGGATTTAGTAAAGTAACAAATGTAAAGTAATTATGATAGCCTGGAACATCATAGGTGCTCAACTAATTTTATACCATTATTAAAGAAGTGGCAGAAAAATCAACAGGAGTGGTCCAATATTTCCATAGTGATATCTTCTTATCTCCTTTTATCTTTCCTCTAAAACTTCCCCACTCCCTCTTTTTCTCCAAATTTATTGCTCTCATTACAATTACACTTTAGTAAAGCCAAGATATAGTTTTGTTTGCTGTAGCAAATCCAATTCCCAAAACAGTACCAGACACATAGTAGGTACTTGATAAATTCTTAGAGAATTTAAATTCTTAGAGATTTTAAATTCTTAGAGAACAAATGTATAGTAGATATGAAACTTGGACTACCTCCAATAAAAGATGCTTCTATGGATTTGAAATTTTTCAAAAAGGGCAATATGTGTATCTTTTAAAAAAATTTTCTTTTAACATGCTTTTCCTAAGATATTTTTGGAATTTTGTCTTTCTTCCTATGATCCTCAATGGCTATGGCTAAGTCAGCTTTATACTTTCCAAGAAACGGGGACCCAAACTTCTTTGTGGCTATGGTGTATAGAAAGGGGTGGTGATGCTCCTTGATCACAGCACAAAGCACATATGTCATCTGCAGAAACTAATGTTTTTGGTGAATTCAGTTAAAAATCATTGAAAGTTTAAAGAGCAGGGCTGGAATCTCAAGTTTACTATTAAATATCTGTGTTACCTTGAACCCTCATAGACTCTATGACCCTCAATTTCTATCTCTATAAAAATGAAAAGATATATTTAGGTGTTTCATTTGTAAGGTCTCTTTCAGCTCTAAAGACCCTTGACTCTGTAACCAGGAAATACTATTACTTAATAACTAACAAACTTGGCATACTGGAATCCCACTTTAATACTATTTACTCTGATATCTATAGGACTTCATGCTTCTTCCACTATAATTTTAGAGGGACCACATTGCTGTATCCTAACAGACCATGACTTCCAATTCACTTTCATCTTAATCTTCTAGTTAAACTAATTGGAAATCTTCAATATGCACCTCATATTAACAAGGCTTGAGAAGTAAGGAGAAACATTACAAAGAAGGTATTTCTGACATGATTTCATGTAGTTTTTTTATTTCACTTCAGTTCAGTTCAGTCGCTCAGTTGTGTCCAACTTTTTGTGACCCCATGGACTGCAGAATGCCAGGCCTCCCTGTCCATCACCAACTCCTGGAGTTTACTCAAACTCATGTCCATTGAGTCAGTGATGCCATCCAGCCATCTCATCCTCTGGCATCCCCTTCTCCTCCTGCCTTCAATCTTTCCCAGCATCAGGGTCTTTTCCAAGGAATCAGTTCTTTGCATCATATGGCCAAAGTATTAGGGTTCCAACTTAAGCATCAGTATTTCCACTGAATATGCAGGACTGATTTCCTTTAGGATGGACTGGTTGCATCTCCTTGCAGTCCAAGAGACTTTGAAGAGTCTTCTCCAATACCACAGTTCAAAAGCATCAATTCTTTGGCGCTCAGCTTTCTTTATACTCCAACTCTCACATCCATACATGACTACTGGAAAAACCACAGCTTTGACTAGATGGACCTTTGTTGGCAAAGTAATGTCTCTGCTTTTTAATATTTTGTCTAGGTTGGTCATAACTTTTCTTCAAAGAAGCAAGCATCTTTTATATCCATTTAAAGTGTCTTATTGAATATTAAGGATGAGAGTTTGTTTGTTGAGAATCCTATAATTAAAGTAATGGCCTACTTCATGAATTCCTCCATTCTTCTTTATTACTTCCCTTTTTCACTCTGGCCCACTGAAATGCTCAGTGAGATTTAAAGGAAACTCACTGCATATTTTCTCTAGATCTCAGTTTCCTTATGTATAAATGATTAAGCAACAATAACGACATCTATTTTATTGATTTGTTGTCAAGAGAAAATAGAAAATTTACCATGTAAAAGCTAGTCTATAAAATTTTAAACATATTATGAATTTTGAGTACTTAATTATTCTTTCAGTTTCTCTGTTGTGTTAATCATGCTCCTCTGACCATCTTTAGGTTTAGAATTAGGTTATTTATTTGACTTTTTTCTTGTTTCCTGAGGTAAGTCTGTAATGCTATGAACCTTCCCCTTAGCACTGATTTTACAGTGTCCCATAGGTTTTGGGTTGTTGTGTTTTCATTTTCATTCATTTCTATGCATATTTTGATTTCTTCTATGATGTGTTGGTTATTCAGAAGCCTGTTATTTAGACCAAAATCTAGAATTAAGAAAAAAAAAAAAGAGAGCCATGTTATTTAACGTAGCAAACCAAGCATTGAAAAAAATGTCAGAAAACCTAATATCAATCTGAACTGATCAGTACTTACTCAAACGTGTAGCCTATAAGCTTAAATAAGTCATTTATATTTTCTGAGACTTTTATTTTTTCTTTTTCAGCCTGTAAACTGGAGTATATCTTTGTCTAGTGCGATGGTCAAAAGTGATGACATAGGTAAAATATTTTTAGGTGTGAATTTGTTTTCTAATGAAATATTTATTATTCTGTAGACGTCACTGCCTAGTTCAAGGTACACATTAAACACTAGCTAAAAACTTGACAACATAGAAGGGGAAAGGACTCTGGAGACTGACGAATCTAATCTCCATATTCTTTCAGGGGAAGAGGCCTATTGATAGATCAGTTTAAAGTTTCCAGAGTCAAACTAAAGCATAGATGTTAGTGCATTGACTGATCGTGTACTTTGTTCTCCAAAAAATGTCCAGGACTCTGGTTACACTCGAGATGAGTATCCATGGGAGGGAGTGCTTCACCTGTGTTCTCTAAGCCACAAGAAAAATAAAATAGTATTGCACTGACCCACAACCATTTCTGTATATAAAATAAGAAATCTCTATTTTAAAAAATGAAAGACATAGTGGCAATAATACAACTCATGGGAGGGAAATAAATGATCACCAAGAAAAATTTGTCACCTAATAGAAATCTCTATGATCTACAGTAGATCATAATGAAGCTATCCATCAAATCAGTTTGGCCTTTGATTCTCTGATCACTAATATGAGCTTCAGTGAAAATTAATTAAATACTAATTTTATAAATTTCAGTCTTAATACTGTTCAAAGCACTGAACCTGACTTTGCCTAAAAGAACTGCCTCTCCAGTACCAATAATATCTCTAATCAATCTGTTAATAGAGGTTCCTTAGACTTTCAGCTTCAGCCAATTACTTACAGAGAAGTCAGCACACTGCCTTCCCTAAGCCAGTGTAACAGGGCTTACGCAAAGGCTGGGGTGGATATTTTAAATCTAAATCTTTTTAAGCCAGCTGCTTCATTAACAGGTAAGCCAGTAACTGATATTTCTAATTTAACATTCTTTTCTAGAGTGTCCCCATCAACCAGGATATGTGTCAGAGTAACACTCTCACAAGGAAGAAGTAAAACAAGCTTGAAACAGTTTAGTGGGGGGAAAAAGAAACTGATGTAGGGTTATTTTTCACAGTCTAAATGATTGACTTGGTAGTCATCGAATACTAAACCTAAATTCACACACTTTGAAAGTGGAGGGATTAAGAGATTGTAAAATGAGAAATATTCAAGTCAGAAGCAAAAAGGGGTGAGGAATGGTTAAAAACAGAGCACTTTCTAAAAGTTAGAAAGATAAGGAGACATCAGAAAATATTTCTCTATATGAGTTTATCATATTTTTCAGATGACTCACATATTAAAAGTATATTAAGACCACTATTATGCTATCAGTCAAGAATAGTCCTAGACTCCATAGCTAATCCAGATGGAGATGAAACCAAAGAAAAAGAAACAGTTAGTACAAGATGTGATGCATTAATGTGCTTAGATACTTGTAAGTAGAATATGTACAATCACAGTTCAGAGAGGGGAAAAAAAAAAGTGTGGCTAGGACTTCAAAAATATTTTGCTTGCATATTGCCTAATAATTGTTCATCAAGTTTAATTGGCTGCATAGAATACAGATGTTGATATATTGTAAGAGTTAACATTTATTAACTAAAATGTATGTATCATTTTCTAAAAAGTACCTAAAAATCTAAATATCATAGCAATCTGATACCAAACAAATCCATTTTAAAATTTACATAAGCAAGATTTCCTCTAAATCAGAAATTTTATATTATTTTTTTTTTTACCTCTTCAATTCCTATGGATCTTTCAGTTACATACAAAAATCATGCCTTAATGCAACATATTGTATGGTTGCCCTTTCTGTCATAGAAATATAAGTTGAATTTTATTTTATTTTTTTTAGTAACAGGAGACTTTATTCAAAAGGATTATTGCAGGGGAGGCACTATTGCCCTGGGAGTGGCAAGGAGATCTGGCATCTTGGAGAAAGCTCTGACTATAAATTCTGTAAGTATTTCAAAAATTGGACAAAATGAGATTTTCTTTTTAGAGAAGAGTAAATAAGGCTACAAGGATCAAGTGTGGAAAAGTGGGATGAAAGTGTGGGTGATGGGAAGGAAGACCAGAGACTGTTCTACCCTGAAGCTGACCTATCCTAAGAAGGGGTGGGGCTGTCTGTAGGCTCCAGCTGAGTGTGGGAGCCACAGTTCAGAGGCCTGGATGAAGCAAGTTCGATCCCTGGGTTGGGAAGATTCCCTGGGTGAGGGCAAGGCAACCCATTCCAGCACATCTGCCTGGAGAATCCCATGGACAGAGGAGTCTGATGGGCCACAGTCCATAGGGTTGCAAAGAGTTGGACACGACCAAAGCCACCCAGCACACACACACACACAATTATCATATCTCTGCGTGAAAAACCATTTTCTGAAACAGGAGGGTAGGGATTTATTTCTTTTTTTTTGGCCATGCCACGCAGCATGTATTTTTATGAAATTTCCTCTGACTCTGACTTAATATTATGCAAGATCTTTGACTTGATAGCATATATCGATCTACTTTGATAACTATTTATTAAGTATAAAAAGTAACCCTATTACAAATGATTTCTTAATAAAATGAGCATTGTTAATTAGTTCATGTGTTATAAATGAATACAACTTATTAGTAAAATGTTAATGAAATCATTAACATTTCTACTCCCATTTTTGTTTGTTGCTTTAAAATGTATCTGGAGAGAGAGAGAGAGAGAGAAATGTGAATACAAGTTTTGTAGTGGTAACACTATACATTTCTTTGAACATTTTCTAAACTACATATCAAAAATGACATTGTAGTCCATCAAAATTTTTAATGATCTGTCAGCTGACAACTCAGTTAGATCTTTCTTCCCTTTTGTTGAATACCACAGATGATTCAATAAATGCATCTTATCCAGTCATTAGAATCTTACACTTTCTCTGTTTCAGGAAAGGGTTTACTATTCCATATTCCTAGAATCATCTTTATTTGATGAAAAAGCAACTCTGAAAGACCATCTTTCAAGCTTTAGTTCCTGTCTTAAGTCAGCTGGTTTTTCAGAACAATTAGTTATTCACTGGGACTGGGAACAGATGACAGATTTTTTTTTTTCAATGAAAGATGAAGAATTTTACATTCTTACTGTTCCATATTAAAATAAATTTGAATTAAGACCTCTAAACACATCCCAAAATATTTCAACTCTAATTCTACATATTTTCATTAATAAAATATATATATATGACAGAAACATGACATAATATTCCATTTCTTTCTATATATGCAATTTCACAAATATTTTCATAGCATAGATCATTGATATTCATGTTCACAAAAGTAGGTAATAATAGGAGAGTACCAAAATGGTAGATTAACTAAATATGTCACCTTTGGAATATACGAGTTAATCATTAAAATGACTTTAGTACTAATACTCTACATCTACACAATGTTCACAATCTTTAACATGTTTCTCTATTAATATTAGACTAGATCAAGTCAGGTAAAAGAAACTACTCTTGATCTTTAACAGTAAGGGGATATAATACAGTGGGTTGGATATATAACTAACAGGAGAACTGTGAAGCCATATAAGAGATGGTGAGGTAACTAAGAGATGGAAGTTGCTACCCTACTGTCTGGAAGGACAACAGGAAATGATGGTGATACCAGAACCCAGAAGAAGCACCATATAGCAAGAATGCGAACCCATTGGGAACTCTCCTGAAAGAGTTGGAACCATGGAGGAAATGGTTGACTGATACAGGTTGGAACTAAGGAGGAGCCCCAGCTAGACATGTTATCTAAAGAAGAGGGAATGGAGAAGCAATACACAGGAAAGCCTGAATAACTCACAGCATTGACTTTTTAAAAAACTGCTTCCCATCGGCTGAAACTATGCAGATGTCAGAAAGCAAGAGAGCATAAAATTGGCCATTTCCTGCAACTTGGAAAAGCAGATAAAGAGCAGAGACTGGATGGAAAGCAAGCAGATTTTGATGAGCATGCCCAGTATACATCATCTGATTCTTAAAGCCACTTTAGGAGACAGACAAAACATATATAATATAAGAATTCTTTTTTTCCCCTTTTCCTTCATCCCCCCCCCCCTTTTTTTGTAAAGGTAAGAATAATGGTATTTAGAAAGTTTAAGCTACCAAGAAGAGTTGAATCTGATCTTCAAACCCAGGCCTTTTATTCTAAGAATCTTTCAGAACGTAATACACCATTTTCATCTTTCAGATCTAGGCTTATGGGGGAAATACAACTTGTGAACATTTCGGTTTGAAGTAAGGAAAGATGACTGATCAAAATGAGCCTAGTGGTTGTCCATTTACTGTAGGGAGATTATTTGTGCTGCTTACAAATCAATAACCTAACTATAAAATTGAGTGCTACTTAATAGAGTAATTAAGCATTAAAGAACCTCTGGCCAGACTGTTGTTTGTCTTCTGTTAAAGAAAAGAAAAGAAAATGAATAAGAGACAGAAAGAAGCTTATTAAGCAGAGCCGGGAGACCAGAGGGAGGAGCTCTCCTGATACAACAGTGGAGCCCAATAGGAAGAAGAAAGATTCCTCTTTTTTCCTGACAAGGACTCAGCCAAGGAAAAGTAATAAAATCTTTGTTGACCATAGCTTCCTCAACTTCCTTGAATTGCTACTGTCTACTATATAAACAAACACATCTTTTCTGAAGAAATATATAGCTTAGGTCAACATTTTGGTGATCCATACAAGAACCAGAGAAGATTCTGCAAGGCTATAGGGCTGGTGAGCATAAAGGTACTCTCTGTAACTCACTGCTTCTCTTGCAGATCCTGGAGTTTAAAGCTATGTCTTTCTCCTGGATCTGAGCCCTCCTGGCCTTTGAAGCCCTCCAGGTTTAATTCAACACCTATCTAAAAGTTTTATCTTTCAGATTAAGGCTTTATCCTGTATGCAAGTACTCATTTGTAACTAGGATCTGATTTTAAAATCAGACTATTTCAATTGAAGCTAGCTAGTCTTCTGCCAGTTTCATTAAGGGCGGGTTGCTTCAGTAAAACTGTGGCAGTTCAGGTGATGACTCATTCCTTTGTAGTAGGGGCTATCCTCTGGAAAATGGTGAAAAAGTCTTTGGTCCGGTTCCTCTAGAATCAAGGTATTTCCTTAGAACTGGCGGATATTAGATTGCAAGCTGTTTGAATTGAGCCGTTTGAGCTATACAGGCTGTTTGAGCTCTTGGAACATAGTTCTTTTACTCTAGATAAAAATCTCTGAGAAATGGGATTCCAGGTATCTAAATATTTTAAGGACTCCTCTCCTATAGAGACTTCAGCCAATTTTATGTTTAAAAACCACAGTCTCTCCTCATGCACCTTACTAAGTAAGTAAATCAATCTGACCAAACGTAATTTAGAATATTAATGGCCAAATGAGAACATTTTGAAATCCCCAAACTTAATTTTCTTAAAAACAAATTGGATTACAATAGTTCAAAAATTTCCAGACCTGAAGGGTCTGCCTATTTTGATTGGTATTTTGAGACTTTTAAACATTATCTGTTGCCTCATACATCTCTGCAGAAAAGATTTTAAGGTTAACTGAAGCAAAAATGCAATTAAAGAAAGATAAAGGAGCTTCCAAAGCTTCAGGGTCTTCTTCCTTGGCTTCTTTGTTTCAGGCTCTGCCTCTGACACCCTCTTTCTTCTTCTCTTCTGTGCTACCTCCGTCTCCTTTATAACCTCAATCCTCCCATACTAATTTTGTCTTGCCAAACTTTGCCTTTTCTCTCATTTTCTGTACAATCTTTGAACTTGTCGGAACCTGTACCTTTAAAATTAAACCTTCTGTGAATCCAGAGGCTAAATCTCTGATTTCTAATATTCCCTAGATTAAACCTGAACTGCAAGCTATCGTCAAAGATTTTCCACAGATTTCCTGAGGAATTTAATATTGTCATTCTAATTTATCCCCCTAGCTTTTCTGATTTATATCAGCTAGTTCACTTACTTGTCAGCGAAGGCAAGGCCTGGCATTGGATGAAAACCACTGATTAGGAAAATTCTGAAAGATTTCTAGAGTTATAATCAAGAGACAAGTTTGCTAACTTATATGAACAAGCTTGAATAATTGCATCTTCATTGAGCAATCCTTAGGGATTTTTCCAAAATATATTAACTGAAACAAAATTCAGGCTAGCACAAAAATATGCGACGAACCTTGTTCATGACTATCACAAGTGACCTTAGATTTTTTAAAGAAAATTCTGGTTGTCCTTCAAATATCGTTGTACCCAGGTGGCTTTCAAATCAATATTTATTAATGATCTAAACTGGAATATTTTCCTTCTATAAAAAAGAACCAAGATGGAATGGGAAATTATGTCTACCTCAAATGTAATTAATTTGGCAAATGAGCTCTCTCACCATTAGATGAGTCACCTCAAAGGAAGACCAGAAAAATTTTAAATTTTCAACTGCCTTCAAAGGAAGGCTCTGAAACAAAAATCAACCTTCTAGTTTCTGTTACTATTCCAAAGATCCAGGACATTGTAAAAGAGATTTTTACAAATTGAAATGTTATAGGCACCTTCAGTCCTCTAACCAGCCTTTCCATCACCCTCCCAATTCTCAATGATAGAGCTCTAAGGAACTAGAGTTCTTCCCTATCTTCTCTCTTAACTGGCTTGGAGAAACATTTCCCCAGATTGGGAATGAATCTCTTCCAATCCAAACTGACACCAGAGCCCCCGCTACTATAAAAGTGTCCCTGCCTCTGAGTTCTAAAACAGCTCAAATAGTGGGACTCTCTAATGAACCTCAAGAGGTTACTGTCTCTGAACCTATTCTCTCTTGTTTAGGTACTTTGAGAGATACATACCCTTTCTCCTTAATTCCTCAGATCATTACCCATGTAGTAGACCAAGACTTCTTAGAGAAGTGTCGTGCCAGAATTTCTTTCTCTCAAAAGGACGAGTCATTCTAGGATTTGACAGTAGTCATCAAAGTAACCAACCAGGTGAATTAAATGACCTTTTGCCATCTGTTATTTGTTCTTTCAGTACTAGAGCTGATTCTGAAAGCATTAATCATTTGTCTCTATAAAGCTACTACATTCCTTGTGAGCAACATCTCCAATTGATACAGGTAAATTTCACTGTACTTCCTATGAAGATTCAAATAGATCTCTCAAAATAACTTCATAGAATTTGACAATACCCTATAAGTGAAGAAACCCTTCAAGGGGCATAAAGCTCATAATAGAAGATTCTAAAGCTCAAGACCTCGTTGCCCCTTGCATTAACCTGTGTAACATTCCAATTTTACCAGTGAAAAAACCTAATGCTGAAAGTGGAGGTTTGTCTAGGACCTCAGAGCAATAAACAATATCGTTATTCCTCAACATCCTATTGGTCCTAACCCTAATAGATTACTAACATCCATCCCCACTAGAAGCAAATTCTTCACCATAATTTATTTATGCAGTGCATTTTTTAAAACATTTTAGTTGATGACAGTAGCGAGTGCCCTCCTTCACTTGAGAACAAAACAATGCGCCTAGTCAGTAATACCTCAAGATTTTACTAAGAGACTTTCCTATTACTTACAAATCCTAAAGGTTGATCTGAATAACATAAAGTTTCCTAAAGTTCTACTTTGTTGCAATATATGCATGATTTACTTCGCTTTTCTACTCAAACCTCCTATAGGAGGATGGCAACTACTCATTAAAGTTTTTAGCCTTAGAAGGATATAAGGTCACCAAGGAAAAAAACTGCAGTTTAACCAAATCCAGGTTTATACGGTATCTGGTATTAGAAAAAGGACTGTACCTGGGTCCAGGTAGACTCCTGTTGTCCTCAGTTTCCCCAAACACCAATCAAAGCACCAAGAGTGAGGTTTTTCTCAGGCTAGTTTATTGCCAAACTTTGATTCCAAATTCCTCTCCTTTGGTCAAACAACTCCAGCACAATTTTATGAAAAGAAGTGGACAGCATAGCTTTCAAGGTATTAATAGAGAGTTTGATGAACCCACCTGCCCTATGCTATGCCAAATATCAGATCCATGTTTTGTATGTGAAAAACAAGGAAATATCCCTAGGACACTCACTCAAAAGCAACAAGGACCACGATCAACCGGATAAAGCCAGCAACCGGACCCTGTAATATGGGAATGTCCCCCTTGCCTTAAAGCCATTATGGCCACCTTTCTTCTGGTTAAAATCACTAAAAAATCCTTGTCCTTTTGGTTAATACCACTAAGAAAACTATTATTTAACCATTTTTGTATCTACTTGGGTAAAAGCTCTCTTGAATTATCACTTTCGATATTTCTCAATGTTTTGCCTCACCTCCAATGAAGTCTTTTTGTTAAATGCTCCTCATATAACTTTTTTTCTGTAGTAATAATTTTAATGCTACTCTTCTCTCCTTGATCAGTGATGCCCTCACAACTGCTTAATGCTACGGACTACCTCCTGACTCTCTTGGTGATCTACAGGAAATTCCTTTGAGTAATGCTGACTGCTGACTTCTCATGGTTCACTGATGGTACTTATTTAAACGGTAACAATGGCAAATATTGCGTCAGGCATTCTTTTGTAATTCCTCTTGATGTTATTGAACAGTTTCTTTGTCTACAACTACTTGAATCCAACATGCTGAATTAAACACTCTTATATGGGTTTATACTTTAGCCAACGACAGAAATGCCAATATTTGCATTGATAGTAGATGTTCTTTGGGGGTAGTTCATGATTTCTTGAGCAATTATTAAGATTCTGGAGCATTCTAATCTTGACTCTCTGGAAGCTAAGAGAAATCACTGTGCTGATATTTCCACAAGGAACGTTACCTTTAAAGGGACTAACAACAGCCAAACTTCTGTCATGATACAAAGGAATACTTTTGCAGAAGATTACTTAGAAAAACTGGATAGAGAAGCACAGGAATTGGCCTTAGAATAGGAAAGACAAGATTGGAAATTCAACAATTTTTTATTAAAAACATAAAATAGAGAGAGAAACTTTGGTTTGGAACAAAGAGCAACCCAGTTCTAATAAAGACTAAAATCCCCACTCCTCACCACGGTGCATGCATTAAACCATTGGTCTACTGACAAAATGATAGCATTCAAGAATCAACATTGGTGGGGAAACATTAACAAGGCCACAAAAAAATAAATGCCTCTTTCATGTGTCCAAAGTACAATCCAGGGAAGTGAAAGAAAGAAAGTCTCTCAGTCATGTCCAACTCTTTGTGACCCCATGGATATACAGTCCATGGAATTCTCCAGGCCAGAATACTGGAGTGGGTAGTGTTTCCCTTCTCTAGGGGATCTTCTCAATCCAGGGATTGAACTCAGGTCTCCCGCATTGCAGGCAGATTCTTTACCAGCTGAGCCACAAGGGAAGTCTACAGTCCAGGGAAGCCTGTTCTTATTGCTCCCAGACATTTTAAACTGCCTAATGGGCTATTCTAGATCTGACAAATGCTTTCATACAACTTCCCCCCTATACTAGATATAAATATGTTTTAGTCATGGTCTGTATGTTTTCACACTGGACTGATGCCTTCTCTTCCAGACAGGCTACTGCCTCTTCTTTGCCTACAGTCCTTTTGGAAGTGATTATCTGAACTTGGGGAGCTCTCTCCAAACTTCAGAGTGATCATGCAACACATTTTACTGTCCAGGTGCTTCAAGAAGTCCCTGCTATGTGGTCAGCTTTTCAATACTTCCAATCCATTACCATTCTCAATCTTCTGACTTAAAAGAACACACTGATGCATTGCTAAGACTCAGTGGATAAAATTTGTAGAACCTCTCCCCAGGTAAAGAATCCACCTCAATGCAGGAGACACCAGTTCAATTCCTGGGTTGGGAAGATCCACTGGAGAAGGGAACAGCTATCCACTCCAGTATTCTGACCTCGAGAGTTCCAGTCCATGGAGTCTCAAAGAGCTGGACACAACCGAGCCACTTTCACTTTCATTTTCCCAATACCGTAGCTAAAAGCATTGCTGTTTGTCATAAATTTCAGAACCACCTCTTCTGGAATTCATAAACTATTATCTTTTCAGATAATCACAAGATGCCCAATGCACTTGGCTCCTGCTCCTTTTGACCTATGACAGATAAAAGAAGTGATACTCCAATATTACAAAAAGTTAATTGCGTCCATTAAAAAATACCATGTTTTGGTAAAGCACTATTTTCACAATGTACTCTCAGAGAGGGTGACTTTAAGCATCACACCTTGCAACATGGAAATAGCTTCAGTTGGAAAAGACATCTTGAGAAGCACTCTATTCAACCTTTCTGGAGAGGCCACTATCAGGCTCCACTAATCAAACTTTGTGCTACAAAGCTCCAATAAATACACCCTTGGATAAACGTGATACACTTAAAGAAATGATTGGACCCTGAATGGCTGTGCACATCATCTGGTGATTTGAAAGCAAAGATTTCCAAAAACTGAAGCAGATGACATCTGATGGAAAAGCTTTCCCAACATATTCAGTCAGTCAATTCAGTTGCTCAATCGTGTCTGACTCTTTGCAACCCCATGAATCGCCAGCATGCCAGGCCCCCCTGTCCATCACCAACTCCCGGAGTCTACTCAAACTCTGATGGCTGATGCCATCCAGCCATCTCATCCTCTGTCGTCCCCTTCTCCTCCTGCCCCCATCACCAACTCCCGGAGTCTACTCAAACTCTGATGGCTGATGCCATCCAGCCATCTCATCCTCTGTCGTCCCCTTCTCCTCCTGCCCCCAATCCCTCCCAGTATCAGGGCCTTTTCCAATGAGTCAAGTCTTCACATGAGGTGGCCAAAGTATTGGAGTTTCAGCTTCAGCATCAGTCCTTCCAATGAACACTCAGGACAGATCTCCCTTAGGATGGACTGGTTGGATCTCCTTGCAGTCCGAGGGACTCTCGAGTCTTCTCCAACACCACAGTTCAAATGCATCAATTTTTTGGTGCTCAGCTTTCTTCACAGTTCAACTCTCACATCCATACATGACCACTGGAAAATCCATAGCCTTGACTAGACAGACCTTTATTGGCAAAGCAATGTCTCTGCTTTTTTTCAAACCAGGTCTATTGGAAATTTGTCACCAAACCTTTGATGATGGCATAACACTTCAGATGATCTCCATTGTCTGTGATGTTGAGAACATATGGACTTTGAATAAAATGTGTCTGAAAATGTTTCTTCTTATTCCTCCCTGTTACTTGAGTATGACTTCAATAGGTTTCCAATCTGTGCACACATTTTCAGGTATGAGACACTACATCCAGTAAAGATCCTTCCTTACTCTGAAGAACAAAAAGACACTGGAAAGAGAAAATCTGTGATCTGTGATGATTTTAGAGAAAATCTTGATGACAATGGGGAAATGTAAAAGAATTAAAGAATAAAATCTTCAGTTAAAAATTAGTCAGGAGATGAGAAGGGGGATCTCTCATGCCCTGTGATGATAACCAGAATCAGAACCCCCAAAGAAGAAAGACTTTCTTCTTTCCTGGCAAGGACTCAGCCAACTGAAGCCTTGGCCTCTGTTTAGCATAGTCCTCTCAACTTCCTTTTTTTCCAATACAAAAATATTCTTCCCTTGCCCTCAAGGGACTTTCATGTGGCTTGACTTGATTTGCAATTCTCTGATGATCCCAAATAAACTCATCTTTACTGGAGAAACACCTAGAAGTCTTTTTTTTTTTTTTTTCTCTTAGATCAAGACTAAGCAGCAGGCAAAGAGAAAGCCAGATTCACTAATGACTTAATAGTTGCAACTAGAGCCACAAAAGCATCTCATGGGTATTCTCTGGAATAATATAAAGAAGGTTTTCTATGGAGATAGATTGGGAATGGTTTCTTTTATAGCCTCTGTTGTAACTCTTTATCTCTGCCCAATAATATGACAGGTTAGAAAAGGACAAATATATTCAGCTATAAGAATTCTTTTTTTTTTAATTGGAGGATGATTGCTTTAAAACGTTGTGTTAGCTTCTGCCATACACAGACATGAATCAGCCACAGGTATACATATATCCCCTCCCTCTTGAAAGCCCCCTCCCATCTCAGTCCATCCCACCCCTCTAGGTTGTCACAGAGGTTGTCACTCAACTGGATTGAGTTCCCTGTGTCACACAACAAATTCTCACTTTCTATCTATTTTACATATGGTAATGTGTACGTTTCTGTGCTATCCTCTCAGTTCGTCCCACCCTCTGCTTACTCCTATGTCCACGAGTCTGTCTTCTATGTCTGTGTCTCTATTGCTGCCCTTCAAATAGGTTAATCAGTACCATCTTTGTAGATTCCATACACATGAATTAATATACAATATCTGTCTTTCTCTCTCTGACTTTCTTCATTCTGTATATTAGACTCTAGTTCCCTGGATAAGATGTGGAGAAAAGGGACCCCTCTCACACTGTTGATGGGAATGTAAACTGATGCAGTCACTATAGATAACAGTATGGAGATTTCTCATAAGAATTCTTAAACAGAATCTATAGATTCCTGAAATTGAGTACATGTTTGTATGTATTATGGCTGTGTTTTAATTGCTCATCTGTAATAAAAATTGCATTATTAGGATGCACAGAAAAGATTCTACATTGGATGACTCTATTGTTCTTATCAAACATTTTATTCTGACATGAACTTGGAAATTATGTCCTCCTCCAGACAAAAAAAAAAAAAAAGAAAAATGGCACATACTTATTAGCCATTCCCTCCAATACTGGCTCTCCATGCTGTGGCTTCCAGTGAATTTTATACCACATAAAATGATTTTCAGCTCTGGACTCCCAAGAGTTGTTAAAGGCAGACATCCATATGAGTCTACATCTTTCCAAGTAGAACCTTCTTCCCAAGTAAATCAAGAGAAGTAGGAAGAAATATCACTGATTTTCAGAAATTTTGTCTGAAAGACATTCATTGTTGTCTGTTGTCGACACTCAAGAGGTAATACTCAGAGAATGGTGAATTTGTGGAGAAGGTAATACAAACATTGCCACAATTAATTATAATTCTTTGCCCAGGGTTTGAGAATAGAATCTACTGTTGGAAGAGTCTGACTCCCAAAGAAGATAATTAATGCAAAATTTTTCACGTGGTATTAACATATGGGACAATACAATTTTTTCAGTCTAGGTAAAGTTTATGAGTCTGAAGCCTCCTGTGAATCCAAGACCTGTGAATAGAGGAGAGAATTCTGAGACATGCCTAGCTGATTTCTTACAAAGTCATTCAAGAATGACTGGTAGTGTCAATGTCAAGGATAACAGCATCTACCCAATGAACAGAAATACACAAAATTATGAAATTCTTATTTTCCTTTTCAATTATCAGTATTACTTGGGGCTTCATATTTTTTTCATTTGCCATGAATGATGTCATATTTTGTGAGCTATTACAAATCTGTAACCTGATTTTATTAAATGAGAAGAATGATTATTCTCAGCTAAATTTATTTTGCATTGATCAAACAAAATTTCTTTGTGTATTAGTTTTCTTGCTGTTTATAAATTGCCATAAACTTCAATGACTCAAAACAACATGAATTTATAGTTTCATAGTATCTGTGGGTCAGGAGTCTAGGCATGGGTTATCTGGGCCTTCCAATTTGAATTCAAGTTATCAATCAGGCTGTGATCTCATCTGAGACTTGGGCTTCTTTCCAAACTTACAGATTATGAATGAAATTCATTTTCCTGTGACTATGTGACTGAGGCCCTGTTTTCCTTGCTAGCTCTCTGTTGAGGATCCCTCTTAGCTGCTAGAGGCCTACCCTTCAGTTCTTGCCTCCTGACACTCTCCTTCACAACAAGGCTGTTTGGTTTCTTCTGGGTCAGCAGAAGAGAATCTCTTTGACACTTTATGTTAAAGGGCTCATCTGATTAGGTCAAGCCTACCCAAGATAATACAGTTAATGAACTTCAAATCAATTGACAAATAGCCTAATACTTAGAGTAGTCCTGCTCACACTCAAGCAGAGGAAATTATAGGGAGTGTTACATCAAGGCACATTTATTTTAGAGTCTATCTTAGAATACTACCTCACACAATTTTCATCAATTCATTTTGCAAATTGTATACCTCAGTGTTGGTAAGAATAATTGTAAATAACTTAGAAGAACAGATATTTTAAGTCCTTTTTTGCCAATAATATATAGTAAATACCACAAATGATAAAGCTTGGCAAATCTTTACAAAAGCTTTATAATATACCTAGATAAAGCCTGAGGTTATGACCTAGATAAAGCTTGAGGTTATTAAAAATAATCACAGCAATATTTAAATATATTGATGTAGAAATATAATTGGACAAATATGTAATGCACGTCCTGGATAAAACCAAATTTATTCAATGTTGGATGCAAGGGATTGGCTACATATTTCCACTATTTCTATAATTTGAGAGATTCTGTAATACTTATGATCACTTTTAAATATAAGATCTTAAACATAAATATCAACTGTATTACTACGTACACATAAGCAGTCATTACCTGGTATTATTTGATTGTAAGTATGGGCTTCCCAGGGGGCTCACTGGGTAAGGAATCTACCTGTAATGCAGGAGATGCAGGTTCAGTTCTTGGGCTGGGAAGATCCCCTGGAGGAGGGCATGACAACCCACTCCAGCATTCTTGCCTAGAGAATCCCATGGACAGAGGAATCTGGTGGGCTATATTCCATACGGTTGCAAGAAGCTGGACACGACTGAAACCACTGAGCACGCATGAGTTTATCTAGGGCAAATGGTCAATGTGTACACAGCTTTAAGTTCAAAGAGTAACAAGAAGCTTTACTCAGAGGATCAAGTCCTGAATCAAAGTGTGGTGCACATTGCATTAACACAAACTCTTTTTCGTTTGAAAGCATAAGCCTTTGTTCTCTTATTTGCAAATGCTTGCAACTGACAAAAGAGCTAAACTGGTAATTTTTAGATCATAACAGGATATAAAAGAAATGTTTTGCATTTCAGTATCTTTTATGTTACTATTCAAATTGCACTTATCAAATTGAGCAATATTTTTAACTAAAAAACCTTATGGAATAAAATGGAATAATGTCCTTCCTATAACTTGGAGATGTTGCCAGTCTACCTTACTGTGGCAGAGGAATATATGAAATATAGGCTTTACTATTTCATGGGCCTCTTCTTAGGAAAGACCAGAAGGAAGAAATGATTATTAACTAAATCTGTTCTTCAGAAAAAGAAAATGTAGCTAATTTTCTGTTTTCAAACAAGCAAATAGCATTGTTTCAATAAGTTAGTAATGTTCTTGGGAACTCAAGTATATGAGAATAGTCCTGAACTGCCACGTAATTAATTGCTTTCAGAAGTGTGGAATGGTGGGTGTTTCTGTGTGTATCTATATTTTATGGAACAATTGAAAACTCTACTCTGGTTTAAGAAGTTTTATGTAAAAGTTTGTTATTGTGGTTGCTGTTAAAATGCCACACAGTTACTCTAAATTAGTGACATTTAAACATTTCCCTGAATGAGTCACAAGCTGGAATCAAGATTGTCAGGAGAAACATCAACAACCTCAGGTATTCAGATACCACCCTAATGATGGAAAGTGAAGAGAAACTAAAGAGCCTCTTGATGAACAAGAAAGAAGAGAGTGAAAAAGCTGACTTAAAACTCGACATTTCAAAATCTAAGATATGGCGTCTGGTCCCATCATAGAAAGTAGATGGGAAAAAGTGGAAACAGTGACAGATTTTGCTTTGTTTGGCTCCAAAATCACTGTGGATGGTGACTGCAGCTATGAAATTAAGTAACGCTTGCTCTGTGGAAGAAAAGCTATGACACACCTAGACAGTGTATTAAAAAGCAGAGACATCACTTTGCTGACAAGAGTCTGTATAGTCAAAACTATGGTTTTTCCAGTAGCCATGTATGGATGTGAGAATTGGACCATAAAGAAGGCTGAGAACTGAAGAATTGATGTTTTTGAACTGTGGTGCAGGAGAAGACTCTGACAGTCCTTTGGGCTGTAAGGAGATCAAACCAGTTACTCCAAAAGGAAATCAACCCTAAATATTCATTGGAAGGACTGATGCTAAAGCTGAAGCGCCAATACTTTGGCCACCTGAGGCAAAAATCCAAATCATTGGAAAAGACCCTGATGCTGGGAAAGGTTGAGAACAGGAGGAGAAAGGGGAGACAGAGGATGGGGTGGTTGAATGACATCACTGATACCATGGACATGAATTTGAACAAACTCCAGGAGACAGTGAAGGACAGAGAACCCTGGCATGCTGCAGTCCATGGGGCCACAAAGAATCAGACATGACTTAGTGATTAAATAACAAAACATTTCCCTCGGTAATTTTATTTCAAAATTGGAAAGAAGATACATTTTGGGGAGTGCACTTTTTTACTCCTTTAAACTAAATGCTCCTTATAATACAAAACAGCACTCAGTAATCCATGCAGACTTCCATTTATAATATTAATAGAAGACATGCTCCATGCTAATTCACCTCATTAATATTAAAGAAAGGACTCCAAGACTGGTGAGCACTTAATCATTTGCAATTAGCACCTAACTGTTAATTCTATGGAGGGCTCTTAGGGAGAGAAGCAGGAGAAGTAGTTCCCGTTTGCTAAATGTTAGCTGATTTAACTTAGAGTATTTAATTCTGGGAAAACTCAGTAATTAGAACAATTCATGTAGCTAGACAAGTTTAATTGATCAGTTAAAAATAAAAGAGTCCCCAACTGAGAACAAGCACAAAATATACATTTTGCAAATGTCCATGACAGAGCCATTTTGCTAATTTATTTTATTAGGTTCTATGTACTTCTAGGCCAATGGATTTGGCATCTGAGCAGAGGTGAATAAACTTCCAGCTCAGGCCACCTCAGCACAAGTCCCCAAATCCAATTAGCAAAATGGACAGGTTGTCTGGTTTGGCTCCAAGTAGAGTAGCTTGCTTCCACGATGTCACCTCAACCTCTAAAAAAGTACACCTGTGAGGTTCCTAATTTAAGAATAAAAAGAGAATTGAGATGCTGAATAAGAGCTCCATGCCAATGACTTAGAGCAAAACCAAGCTCCCCACTGTGATGTGGCCTCTCTGTTTTCCTTCTACATTTATCCTGCCATTTAATGCGCTCTCTCCCCTAGCTCTGAAATCTGCCTCTTTTATAGGCACAGATCCTATTATCAATCATTGTTGAAAACCTCTTGGAAGAAGCAAAAGGCTTTGGCAGAATCTATTACAGAGCACCAAAGGAGACTTGACCACAGGGAAGCCATGCTTTAAGGAAAGGAATGTGTTTGCATCATCTTATTGATCCAATTCTTCCTAAAACTACTTCCAGCATCTTTAAAACAAACAAACAAAAAAACCCTGTAGTTGGCAGGATCCTTTAAAAGGGATGGGATCCTTTAAAGGGGATTCTATGAAATGAGCAGAGACAGCCTTGCTCAACTCTTTTGTTAGTGTCACTTACTCAATCAATGACGATGGACTGACCCCCAGGGCATGCCACACTGAATGTCATCTGTGGCAACCCTTAGCACCAGTTGCACTGCCAAGTCTAGCAAACTAACCATATTTAACTAAGCACAACCCCGGCAGTTTGTAAGTACTGTGACAATCGAGGCATTTTTCATCTTTTTATATAACATTTTCCAAAATTCGTACCTTGCTATCTTCTTCCATATATGCCTTTCTCACTTTGTAATGTGTTGTTGTCTGTCAGTTGCTATTCTTCCTTTTTATGCATTTTTGTTACCATTATGGCTGTTCTCTTCCTACTCTTAAACTTGACTCTGCCCCTATTCAGTTTGATAACAAGGCCATCTGCTACCTTTGCCAAATGTTAGGCTCTTATTTTACAGCATCTCTCCAGATGTGTGTGGGCACTACAGCTGCATAGCCATTACAGATGGCATGGAGAAATCTGTCTTCAGCCTTCTGCCTCACGATATACTCTAATCTTCACCAGCTGTATCAAAGTGCCTTAGCCTTTAAGGATTCGGATGAAAGAACATGGGTAAAGCAACAAAACTCATCACCATCAGATCCATACCTGCCATAAGGCTCCCTCATGGCACAGGATAAACTAGAAGCAGCACTCCAAATGAGTCCTGTTGAGAATTAAGTGCAGACGCAGAAGAGTAGTGTGTACATAGTAATGAAAAACAGATTCCATATACGGAAAAAGCAGGAACCAGTTGTTGAGGCCCCAGGCTTATCTGTAGATGCCCTGAGAAAGCCCATTTATTCCAAGGGCATACTTGGAGAATCCTTGTGAGATTTCATGATTAAAAACAATATATGCTGGGGGGTTAGAAGCACAGCCTAGCAGATCAGGAATTTGATTTTTGTCTCTGTTACTTACTTGCAAGTTTCCTTGTGCAAGAGGCTAAATCAATTTGAGGCCATTTCCTTATCATTAAGAGGAGGATAATAATAATGTTTACATCAGAAGGTTCTATGAGGATTATCTAATGCCCTGCACTTAGTACTGTGCCTGGAATACGATATATGTTCACAAGTGACAATATCAAAATCACTATTATTTTGGGCAAACATTTAGATAAGTGGCTTCTGGTATTTCTTTCTTGACATATAGCAAGTCCAGGAATCTTCTCTCAAATATCCTTTGGAAAACAGAGACAAGGAATATTTCTATTTCAAAAGGTTCTATTGTTGGTGCATAAAAAATAAAAGGAAAAATGATATTGACCAAGTAAAGAAGGAAGGAAAGAGGCCATTAAGTTGGAAAGTAAGACTTGCCTTGAATTAGCCAGTATTGTGAGCTCCAGGATGAAATCTCAGTATGTGCGTAATTGCATAGATTTTGATGTCTGTATCTGTCTCAAAAAATTTCACTAGTCCATTATTGAGTCAAGGGGTATAGGTAGTAAAATGAATACAATTAGGATGCCATCTTTTGTTTCTAATGCTTTATACTTAACAAAGTTAAGCAGTAATAAAAGGTCATAGATACTGGGGCTTAAATTCCAGTTTGTTATTTGTTGTGGGATATGAAGCAAATTATAGAACTTCTTTAGGCCTTAGTTTCTGCATCTGTAAAATGGGGAAAATAATGCTTATTTTGCAATAGCTATTGAAAAGATAAATAATTCTTTTAAAAAGCCTAGCTAGTTTTCTGGCACATAATAGCACTTACTAAAGGATAACTATATTACCACAATCAATCTTCGTAATAACTCTATTAGATTTCTATTGCTGTGTAACGAATTACCACAAACTTAGCAGCTTAAAATAACAGCCATTTATTAGCTCACAATTCTGTAGTTGAGAAGTCCAGGCGTAGAGTAGACTCTGTTCAGAGTCTTACAAAAATAAAATAAAGGTGTCACAAGGACTGTACTCTCATTCGGAGTTGAAAGGTCTCATTCCAGCTCATGTGACTAGCAGAATTCCTCCCTACATGACTAAGCTCTCTATTATCTTATTGGCCGTCAGGCTGCAGCCACTCTTAGCTCATTCCTAATTTTCCTTGACACCTGCTCCCCTTCATCGTCAAAACCAACAATGGGAAGTCTCCTGTACACTGACTCCCTCTTACAATGGAATCTCATTTGCCAAGAAGAGAAGCCCCAGAAGAACCCCACTCCATTTAAATGCTCACTTGATTAGATCAGGACCGAGGAACACAATTTCCTTTTATTGGTCAATTGATTTGGGACCTTAATTACATTCTGAAAAATCCTTTAACATCAGCTTATAGATTAGCTTTTGACTGGCTATCTGGGAGAAGGTGTGTGTATAATAGGTGGTACGAGTCTTGAGGGCTTCCTAGGTGGCTCCATGGTAAAGAATTAGCCTGCTAATGCAGGAGGCTTGGGTTTGATCCCTGGGTCAGGAAGATCCCCTGGAGAAGGAAATGGCAACTCACTCCAGTATTCTTGCCTGGGAGATCCCATGGACAGAGGCGATTGGTGGGCTAGAATCCATGAGGTTGCAAAAGTGTCAGGTACAACTTAGCAACTAAACAACAACAAAAGATGTGGAAGGAAAACTTAAAATTCTACCTACCAAGTAATTTAGAGAGGCAAATATTACCCATGTTATTGCTTTCAAGGAAACTAAGATCCTAAAGGTTTAGATTACTTGCCTAAGGAAATCCAGCTGAGAAGTATTTCTTAGTAGAATGTCTCTAGGGGATATTTGGCAATGTTTGGAGACATTTTTGATTGTCACAATTGGGAAGAATCTGGAAAACTTTTAGCTGGCCTAGGTTAAAATTCTATTAATACACACAAAAAAAGAGGACACTGGGGACCTGTGGCAGTCTCTGCCAAAATTATGATCATTTATGCCAGGCAATTTATTGAAATGCAGCTGGAGTGTAATGGAAACAGCCCTCAGCCAGCTTCTACATTTTACAAATATATGTCAATAAGAAGCTTTTGGTTTGATGTTAGATTTATCAAGTTCAGCAATACTGGCATGTTAGGCCAGATAATGTATCATTATGAGGCTGTTCTGTTCATGTTAGGATGTTTAGCACCAGCCCTGGCATCTATCCACTAGATATCAATACTGCCTGTATGAACTGCCCCCTGTCCACTGCCAAATTATGACAAGCAGAAATCACCTTCAGTTGAGAACCACTGCTCTAGTGGGAAGAAGCAAGTCCCCCATCAATTCTTCTCCTCTTCCTTTGACTTGAAAGCATACATGGTGTCTATAGCCAGAGCAGCCATCATGGACCACACTCTAGAAGTCAAGCACTATGGATCCTGGAGCCAAGGCTGAGGGAGCCTTGTCCCTGGTACCATAACCTAGACTGCCTACATTTACATTTTCGAAAAAGATGGAGATAAAGGACTCCAAAATCACTGCAGATGGTGACTACAGCCATTAAATTAAAAGATGCTTACTCCTTGGAAGGAAAGTTATGACCAATCTACATAGCATATTAAAAAGCAGAGACATTATTTTGCCAACAAAAGTCCGTCTAGTCAAGGCATTGGTTTTCCAATGGTCATGTATAGATGTGAGAGTTGGACTGTGAAGAAAGCTGAGCACCAAAAAATTGATTCTTTTGAACTGTGATGTTGGAGAAGACTCTTGAGAGTCCCTTGGACTGCAAGGAGATCCAACCAGTCCATCCTAAGGGAGATCAGTCCTGGGTGTTCATTGGAAAGACTGATGCTGAAGCTGAAACTCCAATACTTTGGCCACCTCATGCGAAGAGTGACTCATTGCAAAAGACCCTCATGGTGGGAGGGATTGGGGGCAGGAGGAGAAGGGGACAACAGAGGATGAGATGGTTGGATGGCATCACCGACTCAATGGACATGAGTTTGAGTAAACTCCGGGAGTTGGTGATGGACAGGGAGGCCTGGCGTGCTGTGATTTATGGGGTCACAAAGAGTCAGACACGACTGAGTGACTGAACTGAACTAAACTGAACTGAACTGAAATGTCTATCTTGTTTAAGCCACCATATTCCAGGTTTCTCTGTCACTGCAGCTATATTTTTTATCCGAACACAAACACTTCCTGGGAAAGTCACTTTTGCAGAGTCAGTAAGTGTTTCACATATTGCTTGTTACCTTAAAAATCTTGTAGCTCTGTTTCCTTTTTGTTATCTGGCACATTATCCTTACGATATAGCCTGTCCCCAAAGAGGCAATACTTAAGAGGTTGTACTTGATTCTTCAGTAAATACATACTTTGTTTGACAGCTTTCTAACAATCTGAATGGAGGTTTCCATTGTAAACATTTGTTTCACAAGCAAACACATCCAAATTGAAATGTTTCTTTTCATTGTTGCAATGGAATATCCATTTGCTTTCAGGCCATTAGGGACTGCTGAGTGCTTTTGTAAATGTTTCCACAGGCTGCTGGCCACTCCAGGCCCATCTCTCTCCCACTGTTCAAGAATTTCCTAATGGTCAGGAACTCCTAAGAGACTCACCCAGGAGTTCAGTCACTGTCTGATGGAAAAGATGACAAATATGATCTTGCATTTGAGAAAGTAAAGACTGGATTTTTTCTTTATAAGGATAACTTCTTGTCCCAACAAATACCTTATTCTCTTTGGGTATATTAAGTGAATGTAAGAAACTGTGTTAATGTCTTTAAGCCATTCATCAATAGTTTGTGTGTGTGTGCTCGGTCATGATCGACTCTTTGCAACCTCATGAACTGTAGCCTGACAGGCTCCTCTGTCCATGGGACTTCCCAGGCAAGAATACTGAAGTGGGTAGCCATTCCTTTCTGCAGGGTATCTTCCTGACCCAAGAATCGAACCCATATCCCCTGCATTTGCAGGTGGATTCTTTATCACTGAGCCACCTGTCAAGCCTTCATCAATAGTTTACTGAGTAATTTTTTGTGTGTGTGTGACCCTAAGAAATTACCTTTGTATTACATGTTGGGGATTGTTTTTCTGCTAAAACAATAAAAGTTTTTAAATCATTTTAAAGTAAAGATAAAACATAAATGACAAAATGATTTTGGATATATTTACATCTGCTGACACTACATGTTGACCGGGAATGTGTCCCCAGAACTTACCTGAATATCCTCTCCATTTGTATCTGTATAATCAAATGCTACCTGTGCTTCAAGATTTCATCTCACTTCCTTCTCTAAAAACTACAAGCCTCAACACTCCTGCCAGCTGAACAGCTCCCTAACAAAGAAAGTGGCCCATGTGTGTATAGGCTCATGTGTACGTTTCTTTTTTATATACATACATAGATATATAATATATATGATATATAATATATAGGAATATATATATATGTATATATATATATATATATATATATAGGAATATATATATACACTCAGCAGAACTGAATCCTCTGCTCACTAGTAGATGGTGAGTAGATAGGCTCATACATATATATATAATATATATGTATATATATATATACATACATATATATAATATATATGATATATAATATATATATATACACACATATATAATATATATGATATATAATATATAGGAATATAATATATATAGGAATATATATTATATATATACACTCAGCAGAACTGAATCCTCTGCTCACTAGTAGATGGTGAAAAACTAGCCAAAGAGAAACACTTTTTGCAAAGAATAAATGCAATAAGGCAAAGCTTTCAAGCTCAGGTTATCATACTCTGTTAAGCTGGGGAGCAGCCCCTTCCTAATGGTATCGAGGCCCCTCCAAGTGAAGACATAACTGAGGGAACACATCCCCTGTTAGCCAATGTCACAGTGCTGTCTTGAAATAAATTGCCCTAAACCTCCAGTTATCAAAGGAACATTTTTCTTTTTTGAAAATGTTTGTGGACTAATATTTTGATAAGCATTATATTGGAAGGACTGATGCTGAAGCTGAAACTCCAATATTTTGGCCACCTCATACAAAGAGTTGACTCATTGGAAAAGACCCTGTTGCTGGGAGGGACTGGGGGCAGGAGGAGAAGGGGATGACAGAGGATGAGATGGCTGGCTGGCATCACCGACTCAATGGACATGAGTTTGAGTAAACTCCGGGAGTTGGTGATGGACAGGGAGGCCTGGCGTGCTGTGATTTATGGGGTCACAAAGAGTCAGACATGACTGAGTGACTGAACTGAGCTGAACTGATTGCTTTTATCTTAATCTGTCTTCCGGCAAATTTAGATAAAATTAAAAATTTAGAAAATTAAGGAATAACAGCTAGGATTTGTTAGGATTTACTATATATCAGGTCTTACCTTACCTTAAGTTTATCATTAACTCCTCACAGCTCAATGAAGGAAAGAATTATTATACTCATTCAGTTGCTTAAGAAACTTAGAAGTGCAAAGGGTACATCTGTGTTCCTGCATGTGACGTGTGTCATTTTCCAAAGATCACTTGACTAGTAAATGGCAGAGTGAAGTTTCAAACCCAGGCTGTTTTAGATAAACAAATAGATCAACAAAATTTAAAATGTACTATGTAATAAAATAGGGCTTCTTGGATGGCATTAGTAGTAAAGAATTTGCCTGCCAATGCAAGAGACGAGATTTGATCCCTGGGTCAGGAAGATCCCCTGGAGGAGAGCATGGTGACCCACTCCAATATACTTGCCTGAAGAATCCCCATGGACAGGGGAACCTGGTGGGCTACAGTGCATGGGCTCTCAAAGAGTCGGACACAACTGAAGTGTCTTGGCACATGTGTAATAAAATAATGCTAAAAAGAATAAAAGATTTATGAAGTCCAGCATATAAAGGGAAACCATGAAAGCAAGTAAACAAGTGAGCTGTAGACATAGTCTTCTTGATGCAATGGCTTCTGGGACCTTGGCTTTGACTTGTCTATTGGAGAACCTCAAAGGTCAAGCATGAAGGATGAAGAACACGGTCTCAGTTTTTGATGGGTTCAATGTTTTCAGGCAGTCTCTGCACTGTGCAAAGCCAGCATGACCAGCATTGTATGGGCTCGGATATCACGGACCTCTGCTCTTCCCTGGCTCATGCAGTCAGATTGGAGCCCACATACTCAGGTAACGTACTCCCATCTCATTGAGGTCCATTGGCCTGCATGGCATTTATCAGCAGGCATATGTATTTCTGGACTTGGACCTTGGTTCTGTAACCTCCCAGCTGCAGAGACAAGGTCAAAGTTTTTAAACTTCATGCACCTTAGTCTAGGCAACGTGCTATTGTTTAATTGAATAAAACAAATATTTAAGGCACTGGTCACATGATGGAGTTCATAGTAGTTATCTGTGTGCCCGGTGCTCAAGGTATCAGTCAAGTCATTTTTGCTTTTGCACCACCATGGTTAACTCTTGTAGCCCAGGGAGCACTTGGCTAACATTTAAAATCAGTTTATCACGTAGTTTAAGAAATTCTCCTTTATCCTTACTTATTGTCATTGAATCTGAAGTTCTGAAATGCTATACTATTTATGAATTTTTCTATCTTCTGCTTTGATATAAGTTCTATGGTAATGATATCCATTCTAGCAGGGTTTGACCTGCATGTTTCTTCCTTTGTCTTAATAAAATGCAGAAGGAAAAATAATTAGAAAAAAATGATGGCTGATAAGCAATGTGATTTGAATTCCTTAGTTGCTCTCATGTTATGATTCCTAACTTTAAATTTCTGAAATGGTTATTTTGTGATAGGTTCAAACTGGTTTCTTTTTATTCTTTGGAAAAATGGGTGTAATTTCCATCCACATTTCCACAAAGAAGAAAAAATTAATGCACTCATACCTAGGGAAGATGTTCAATTATTTTGATTGTGTTTCCTGAGTGAACACATTATTTCTTAATGGGGGTGATATTTCAAACAGATCAAAGAAGAAATATAAATGCAGACAGCCACCATGCAGGTAATTCTTCTACTCTGGCAGCACTGAGTGAAAGGTGATATAGTTTAAAATACTGTGACTGTTTAGCTCAGCTTTAAAAATCTAGAAATAAGCAAGCTTTCTGTTCTGAAAGTCACTCAGGCATTCACTGCTGGTGTCTTGCATACTGGCAGGGGATTTGTGGCAGGACACAGCTGAGGTTGTTCAGTTCAGTTCAGCCACTCAGTCATGTCCAACTCTTTGCAAACACATGGACTGCAGCATGACAGGTTTCCCTGTCCATCAGCAACTCCTGGAGCTTATTGAAACTCATATACATTGAGTCGGTGATGTCATCCAACAATCTCATCCTCTGCCATCCCCGTCTCCTCCTGCTTTCAATCTTTCCCAGCGTCAGAGTCTTTTTAAATGAGTCAGTTCTTTGCATCAGGTGGCCAAACTATTGGAGTTTCAGCTTCAACATCAGTCCTTCCAATGAATATTCAAGACTTATTTTCTTTAGGATGGATGGTTGATCTCCTTGCAGTCCAAGGGACTCTCAAGAGTGTTCTTCAACACCACAGTTCAAAAACATCTGTTCTTCAGCACTCAGCTTTCTTTAAAGTCCAACTCTCACATCCATACGTGACTACTGGAAAAACCATAGCTTTGATTAGATGGACCTTTGTTGGCAAAGTAATGTCTCTTCCTTTTAATATGCTATCTAGGTTGGTCATAACTTTTCTTCCAAGGAGCAAGTGCCTTTTAATTTCATGGCTGCAGTCACCATCTGCAGTGATTTTGGAACCCCGCAAAATAAAGTCTGCCATTGTTTTCATTGTTTCTCCATCTATTTGCCCTGAAGTGATTGGACCAGATGCCATGATCTTAGTTTTCTGAATGTTGAGTTTTAAGCCAGCTTTTTCACTCTCCTCTTTCACTTTCATCAAGAGGCTCTTTAGTTCTTCACTTTCTGCCATAAGGGTGGTGTCATCTGCATATCTGAGGTTATCGATATTTCTCCCAGCAATCTTGATTCCAGCTTATGTTTCATCCAGCCCAGCATTTCTCATGATGTACTCTGCATATAAGTTAAATAAGCATTGTGACAATATGTAGCCTTGATGTTCTCCTTTCCCGATTTGGAGGTTATTAGGTCTCCTATACAAGGCTATGATATAAACCTAATATCTAATGAAGAATGTCAAAGAAGAAGTACAGCAATAGACACTGGGCCACTTTAAAGCTATTTCCTCTCCAAGCACCCTCTCTCATCTGCCGTTTGGCATCATATCAACCTTATACTGATTAGATGTTAGCACCTACATTAACACAGGGTTTAAGAGTGGATGCTCTGGGACAGAATCTGTGGATTTAGATACCAGACCCCTACTTAATAGTTATTCAGCCTTTGGAGAGTTATTTCTATTACTTATGACTGACTTTTCTCACTTGTGAAATATTGACACTAATATGACCCACTTGTAGAGTTCATAGCAGGATAGAATAATTGTTAGAACATTACCTAGTATGTCATAAGCATTTTAGCACACATACATAAGCTAATAAAGATTAGCTATTGTCACTCTGAAGTTGATGAGATTATGCAAACATTTTGACATTATTTGCTAGCTTGGAATGCCCATTGCTTTTACAATTCAGACTGTTGATTCTTTGAGGCACCAAAAGGATGATGTGTAATTGCCAATTTTGAGAATGAAAGAATACACGAATAGAAAGGGGTGCAAATATACCTATAGATAAATATATAAATGAGGCAGCTAAGTACTCTGTTTATATCCGGGATCATCAAGGATGATGACCCGTTTTCTTTTTCCAAAAATAAAATAATTAGGAATATATTTCTGCCTCTTTTGTATCAGCTCTGATAGTCTCACAATTGGCAAAAAAAAATCTAGCAACTCTCTCATGCCTATAAACAAGCTTCGCATTTGATGGCTGTTCTCTCTGCCTTCTAAGACATCTGGGCTTTGCTTAAACTGCTTTTTTCTAGAAATGATATTAGGATAAAAAAATGAAATACAAAAGTGGAAAGAGCAGAAAGTAATTCACATACAAATACTGAAATAGCACATAATTAAAGCTAATCACTGCTTCTTTTAATTAGAGCTGACCACTGGATCACTATGAGTTTTCATTCATAATGCAGCTTTTACTTCTGCTATATTTTTAGGTGCTTTGTGGAAGAATTTAAATAACATAGAATTTCCTTATAGAAAACATATGTAACTTTGGAGCATAGAAAAACAAACATGTTTATTCATACCTGCACACACACACACACACACACACACACACACACACACACATCTGAAAATGATACAGTAGTGAGCGCTGCTATATTCATTGTGTTACCGACATGTCTGATTGATGAGTTAGTCATAGAATTTTTCTCACTAAAAGTAGATCAAGCTTTCTTACTTTGAGAAAAGACATACAACCAAACTTAAAGAATTTGCCTTTGCTTCAGCTACTTTACTTTATAGGTTGTGTGAATTTACTGTTCCCCTGAAGTGATTCATCACTTAGTTTGTGGTTACTCCACATTAACAAGTCTGTCTTCTGCTCTTATTTCCCAGTACTTGATAATGGACCAGATTGTCTCGTGATAATTTGAATGCTTCCTTTTGTTTTTCCTGTGTTTGGTAACATCTAAAATGGTGATAAAGCTTAACCAGGATGACTTGGTCAATATTCATTTAAAACTCATCATTCTCATTTTCTTCTTTTCCTTGCACTCTGTCAGGTACATTGTACGGTCAGGGATGGAGTCTTATTCATATTTGTATGTTTGGTGCCAAGAAGCCTTGTATATAGCAGGTCCTGGAGATATTTTTGCTAGATGACTGAATTGAAATGAACCATTTCCTTAGTTTCCACACATGCTTCTATTCTACCTCTGATATACTTGTGTTCTGAGCTAAGTAGCCAGTTTACTTATATAGCATTTATCCACTCTAAGCTTGCATGAAGTGTGTTGGGGAAAAGCAGTGACTTAGTTTGAAAACTTTCATGAAAAGGTATAGAAAGACAATGATTCCTTCTAAAGATTTTGAAAATCAAATTTCTTTATGAAAGAAGGTTTTGTTTTCTTGATTATATTCATACACAAAATCAAATTTCATGAGAAGATTTAGTGTGAAATGTTCACGCTATATGTGAAAGAAGAGTAACAGCCTGGTACCCTGCCCTCTTCCAAGACAGGGATACAACCTGCACATTTTCAAAGTTATCTCTGTTAGTCCAAACCTAAAAGCTTTAGCTGAGTCTTCTGTAGTTTAAGTAATCTTAACAGGTACATGGCTTAACAGTGTCATGCTTCTTATCCCCCAAAGTCTGCCTGGTCACACCTTGAAAGGTGAGGTGTACATAAACAAAAGTGTCTGATACTGCTCTGCCTAACAATGTGAAATGGTCTCTCTGGTATTAGAGAGGTGACTTTGCACAGTGTAGGAAACTGAGGATAACTTGTATCTTGCCTCCTTAAAACAACACTGCTAAAACCATTTATATGGCACTCTCTGTATGTGAGACACTAAGTGTATTACACGTATTAATTCATTTAATTCTCAAAACGTCCTGTGAGGAAAGTACAGTATTGACATTATTCTCATTTTGCTTCTTGCATTTTCACAGAGAAGTACTGTCTGCAGTTTAGGAAAACAAAATCAGAAGCTAGAAAGTGCCTAGGAATCCAAAAATGGGGTTAACTTCTTGAGTGTCTTCTCCTTAAATTATGAGAAAGTAAACACTCTTTACAATTTCTTCCTTTCACTATTAATACCTTTAGTTACCCTAAGACATTAGACAGCCATATACACAGGCACAGACTTAAGTTGAAGTATTACAAAAAGTAAACGAAGATGTACCTTGCTTTACATATCTCTAATCCCCTCCTTTTCAGGGTAGAAGCAATATTCTACAGGAAGACTGTGTCCCAGATTGCTAATGGAGAATAGCAGAAAACCAAGAGACAAATCTACAGCTAAGTTCAGAGTAGCGGGGGCTAGAATATGACTCTGAAGGACTACTTGTACTAACTCAGCAAAAAGTAATCTCCTTCCTCACAAGTACATATTATAAATCTGAGGTGGTGATTTTTGTCAGAGGGTGGGTATAAGGGCTGGCACTAAGGTTACATGTTGTCAAGTGACAAAAGTAATTAAGAAAATAGTTCAATACTAAAAGGTAAGCTTATGTGCATATGTTAGCAATGATCATGGGTAAAGAAACTATGAGGGGCTTTTAATTGCTTTTTATAATATTGTGCACTTTCTAATATCGTTATGATTTAAATATTATATTTTTATATCAGAAAATAGTTACTAAAAAGGACTTTCCTGGATGTCCAGTGGTTAAGACTTTGCTTTCCAGCGCAGGGGGGGAGGGTGCAGGTTTGATCTCCAGTTGGGAAGTTAAGATCCCATATACCTCTCAGCCAAAAGATGAAAATATAAAACAGAAGCAACATTGCAACAAATTCAATAAAGACTTTAAAAATGGTCTACATAAAAAAAATGATATATAATCATGAATGGTCAAGTAAGGCACCAATACATTAATGATTATCTCTTTTAGAAAGCATATGCCATCTCTTAGTGACCAAAAACACTAGTGCCCAAAATCTGCTCTACCACTCCACAGCTTTTGACTTGGGTACAAGCTCTTCTTGCTTTCTTCTCTTTAGCTATAAAATGGGGACAATATTAGTTTCTCAGGTATATATTAAAAAATGGATTAAATGGAATAAAATATGTAAAGCACTTAGACAAGGACTAAGCATACAATAAAGGTTAGCCAGTTGTGTTTTTTTTAATTCTCACAATCACCCTAAGGAGGATAACAAGGTAAAGTTTTAGTCACCTATCTAAAGTCAGAAAGGCAGGAAAATGTTGGAATTGAAATTTGAATACAGATATAACTGGCACTAAATTCAGGGTTTTGCCTAATGTTACTGTTATTGGTGAAATACTCAAAGACTCGTGGCATGATTGAGTGAGTGATTCTTGGGCCATCTTTTTAACTTATCTAAATAGAGTCAAAATCCTTTTCCCCTTCCTTCCTTTCTCTGCAGAATTTTTTTTTCTTTCCAATTCTCTATTTCAGAGTAATGGAAATATAAACACAGATGATAATAACATTGATATTGTATCAGATTAAGTTGTTTACTTTTTAAGAAAGTGAAAGTGAATCACTCAGTTGTGTCTGACTCTTTGCAACTCCATGGACTATAACCTACCAGGTTCCTCAGTCCATGGGATTTTCCAGGCAGGAATACTGGAGTGGGTTGCCATTTCCTTCTCCAATTTATTGCTATTATTTTTCAATCCCCCAAAGACAGTGCTAGGTGAGACAAAATTTCTATTTCTTTTTCACATAATAGACATGGCATGCTGGAGGTAAGCCATACAAGGTTGCTGGGCATTGCTACCATCTTTGATAGGTGACTTCCAAAGTTGATCCTGGCATCATGATTTTGCAGCAAGTGGAGGGGCAGAAAAGGAAATCTCATGGAAAATATATTTAAAGAGATAATAAGAAGTTGTGCATATTACTTCTGCACCCAGAAAGGCCAAAACCTTGATGAGAAAGGCAAACCTAGGTGTAAGAAAGAATGTTAAGTGCCGTCTTCAGGTTCTGTTGCTAAATAATGGTGGGGAGCACAGAGGTAGAGGGGGAAGTTTCCTGCTCACTCACAGGAGTGAACACAACTACACGATTCCTGATGTCTCAGAATTTCTTTTACAAAGTATATTTAAATCTAATGACTGATAGTAGTTTGATAGTCATTGAGAAAAGAATCCATCACAGGTTGTGCTATTGCTCAGTGCCATATTGATGAAACCAGCACTTTCTTCTTCTCTTGCAGCGCTTGACGATTTTGCTGTATACTTCAGTACTCCCTACGTGAACAGTGCCCTCAGAACAGTTAACTGCAGCGACACTGGTAGAGTTGTTTGGATTAAATTGCACTTTAGTGCTCACAAGCACACTGAGGGTGATTTACAAGAAATAGCTCTATGAAAATGCCAACATCTTTACGTGTTTGCGGGGGAAGTTTATTGAGATGTAATTGACTCAGTCATTCAGCATTCTATGAAAAGCCACAGGAGAAATGTCTCCTAGGCCTCATTGGTGTTGCTTTGTTGATAATTTTTTCCTCTACAGAAAAAAAAAAAAAGTGTCATTTAATTATTGTTTTGTTTACTAGGAAATAGTGTAATCCACAGCCTCCTTTCCTAAATTTGTAGGGCTGGTGTGTAAATTTTTTTTTTTTTACTTTTTATATGCTTTCATAATTCACCTGTAGGAATGATGTATTTATACAAACAAGAAAAAAGCTGGAAATCCCGTTATTCAATGGCATTCTGGAATTCTAATTTTTTACTATATGATTTCTTATATAATTAGATATGTCTGAAGATAGCAATTTTTACTTTAACTTAAAGCATTTTAAACTGTGAAATAGTAGGAAATTCATTAATAACTTTGGTTACTCACAAGAAAACATGACTATAAAACTGAGTTGGTAAATTGAGAATTTTATTTTCAGTTTGGCATAAGTGCTATCAATTTAATTTGAGCTTAATTAGAAAAAGATATTGCTTACATATGGTGCTATATCTTTCAGTAGATTTGCAAACTAAAAAGGATTTTTGCTTATGATAGAAAACTAAAATGCCCACAGAGACTCTAACTTTTGTGTGTGTGTGTGTGTGTGTGTGTGTGTGTGAGGGTAAAAAGATGGATCACTTTGGGAGAAAAACTTGTGGCTAACAATGCAAGTTTTAACACCTTTTCTGTGATTACCTACACCCCTGGCAGAAAAATCCTTTCTGACCCAATGGGTCTTTGCCATGGTTTAAGCCAGCCGGGACTTTTCAGAATGGTGGATAATCAATTTAGCCTGATTAAATGCAGCTCCCATCTTAAATTATGCAAAATGTAAGGACCCATGGGTTGAAACTGAGGTAGAACTGAGACCCTTAGGCATTCTAGCAGTTAAGCCATGGAGGGCTGTGGAGACGGTGCTATGGGAATGTGATTCTTAGTTGAATTGCTTTGAATAATTCTCCTTGCTTAGAAGCAAATGATGATGCATGCTGCTCAAGTCCAAAGAAGAAAAATAGTTTAATGATTTAGATTATGAACATCAGTATGGAAAAACCTGAAATGTAAAGCCCCTTCAGTCGATAACAGGACAGTTTTGTAAACCACTTAAGGCTGTGATAAAATCCTACTTGACTGGCCCACGAGCAGATGTGACAAGTTGAATTTATTTCCTCTCTTACCAGGAAGCTTTGCAGGAAACTCTTAACATATGGTGCTTTTCGCTTCCATCTAGAGCTATAAATGTTATTGGAAAAGGATGTTCCCAAGAGCAGTGAGTTTCTGACGTCTCTGCCAAATGGAGTCCAAATGATCCTTCTGTGGTTCTGAATTCCCCGAGTTCTTAGGAATTGGCAACCAAGGGTCTCTGATCTAAGCACAGCTCACTAATTTAATTATTTTATTATAGATTTGTGGAAGCTCTTTCAGACCAGTGACTTAGCATCTGTATTGTATCTAGCTATACAGGAAGCACAAGTTAGAAGGGTGTAAATATTTGTTTCTTAACTGCTTTCATTTGAAAACTTGGAAATCATTTCACACAGAAACCAGGCACCACAAACTGAATACAAAAGAAAGTGAAATTGAGATAAGTCAAATTTACAGAAACTTTTGTCACGTTTCGAGCTTTTCACGTCATATGGAGATGTGACTACTAGCTACATGGTGATGCAGAAGTAAATACTTGCAGTGATTAGCAATCGTACAAAAATGATAGATTGCAAAGTAAAAATCATTGACTATCTTATGTATAGTTTATAAGACTCCACAAAATGTTGAATACACATTAGAGGGAACATCCTTATTTAATGCCTTTTTGTAGCATTTTGTTTGAATAAATTAGAAGGATGGCCCTGTTGCTTTGACCATTAAAAGTTTGCTGCCTGCTGAAGAAACACTAATTATGCTAAATTGAAGCTAATAGCACTGACTAGTTTATATTATCATCGCAAGGAGCTATATTGAGATGTCATTCAGTTTGAGACAGCAAATGCATTAAAGTAAAATATATGAGAATTAACATTTTTAAAGTTGAGTTATAAGTGAATATTACATAATTCTGGACTGATAATTAAGTCATATATGGAGAGAAGATGTACCTGAATATTTAACATTTTATTGCACTTTAATAATATTTAGCACTTATTAAAATTATTTTATTTTATGATCATGAATATTGGGTAATTTTAAGCATATTTGTAGTTTCACAGTACATAAAATATGTGTGTATTTACATGTGTGTATATTCTAGATGTATTTATATACAAATATGTTTATATATGATTGGCTATGTACAAATAAATGCTTCTCATATATGCGTATAATAAGTTTGGATACAATTTGTCAGAAAAAGTACATATATACAAACTGCATCTCCTATGGTATAAGAAAAATATTTGGAAAATTTAATTGTATTTATAATTTAGCATCTATCTGAAAATTTAAATTATCTTAATATATTAAAATACTTATGCTAAAAGGGGAAGAAAAATGATAATATTACCAACTGTTATGCATTTAAAAACTCTCAATTATGTAATTAAACAAGTTATTGAATATAAACTAATAAGCAATGCAACTGTTCTTTAAAATCCTTAGTTTTGCTATCTGCTTAATATTTAAGAATCAATAAACATCCTAAAATTATTGATAATGTACTTCCCAGTACCCTTATTTAAACAATAATTTTAATTTCATCTTTCCTTCAATGTGATATAGTCAAGCTCATTTGTCACTGTGTTGTTAAATGAATTTCTAAATTAAGACAGAATTTCCCTGAAATTCTGAGAAAATATTATTCTTTTCAATTGACCTTCACCATTTTCAGGAGACTAATTTTAGTTACTGTTAGTGTTCAAGTTATTTTGGAAAAATCAAGTTCTCTATAGCAACGCCAAAGAAAGAGAATACAATTCTAGATGCCATTTAATTTTCATCTTGTATATGACATTAAGCAGACAGTTACCTAAATTAAAACTGACATTATTTGCATTTGCAGTATGTTTTATCCTTAAGATAAATACACAACTATGCCATAGTTTACTTACTTTCTCAAATGTTTACTTTTCAAAATTGTTTTGTTTTAAATGAAAAAGGACACTTATAGGACACCTACCATGGTAGATATCATAACTTCCTTAAAATTTAATTTTTTTCTTTGCTTTTGGTATTTTAGTTGGCTCTAACACTAATCATAAGTTTTCAAAATATCCAAGAAAAAAATCACACTATAAAAAAATAAAAAAATTCAGTTGTTTGGTATCCATCATGCCATGATTAAATAATCAAAAACAATTTGATGGATATCTAGACCTGATGTGAACAGGCTTGGCAGCTGTGGATTCACTGAAGTCCTCTGCTGATTTCTGAGAAGTGATGAAAATTCTACAACTTAACTGGGCTCCAGTCTTCTCCTGAGAGCCTGCTGCTTGCAGAAAACTGTTTCCCCCTTCTCTCAGCTCTGCCCTGTAGGAGAGAGGTAAAGGTTGATGGAAAGGCCAGAGCTTCTGTGACTGAACACAGGCACAAGTCACCCCCAACAAGAAATCAACACAAACCACCCAACCAACATTTCCCTCCAAGGGCAAAAATCAAAAGGAAGAAGTAATACAACCCTAAAGCCTGGGAAAAGGAGACCTCAACTGGAGCAAGCTGGAAAAAAGAAAAAAAGATAAAAAGACAGAGAAATACAGCACAAATGAAAAAGCAAGGTAGAAACTCACAAGACCAAATAAATGAAGAGGAACTAAGTAATCTCCCTGAAAGAGAATTCAGAATAATGATAGTAAAGATGCTCCAAAGACTTGAAAATAGAATGGAGAAAATGCAAGAAGCATTTAACACAGTTAATACAACCATCAAGGACATAGAAGAAATAAAGAATAAACAAGCAGAGATGAATAACACAATTACTGAAATTAAAAATATTCTAGAAAGAACCAATAGCAGAATAACTGAAGCAGAGGAATGAATAAGTGAGCGGGAGGAAAGAATGTCGGAAATTGCTGAAGAGCAGAATAAAAGGAAAGGAATGAAAAGAATTGAGGAAGCCCTCAGAGACCTTTGGGACAATATTAAACACACTAACATTTGAGTTATAGGGGTTCCAGAGGAAGAAGAAAAAAAGAAAGGCACTGAGAAAATTTTTGAAGAAATTATAGTTGAAAACTTCCCCAACATGGGAAAGAAAATAGTCAATCAAGTCTAAGAAGTGTAGAGGGCCCCCTACAGGTTAAACCCAAGAAGAAACACATCGAGAGACATATTAATCAAGCTAACAGAGATTAAGCACAAAGAAAGACGATTAAAAGCAGCAAGGGAAAAGCAACAAGTAACATAAAAGGGAAAACCCATAAGATTAACAATGGATCTTTCAGCAGAAACTCTACAGACCAGAAGGGAAAGGCAGGATATATTTAAAGTACTGAAAGAGAAAAACCTACAACCACGATTACTATGCCTGGCAAAGATCTCATTCAAAGTTGACGGAGAAATCAAAAGCTTTACAAACAAACAGAAGTTAGGAGAATTCAGCATGACCAAACCAGCCATGCAACAAATACTAAAGGGACTTACGTAGATAGGAAACACAAGAGAAAGCGAAGACCTACAAAAACAAACCCCAAACAATCAAGAAAATGCCAATAGGGACATATGTATCAATAATTACCTTAAATATAAATGGATTAAATGCACCAACCAAAGATACAGACTGACTGAATGGAAACAAAAATAAGACCCATATATATGCTGCCTACAGGAGACCCACTTCAGACCTAGGGACACAAACAGACTGAAAGTAAAAGGAAGGAAAAAGATATTCCGTGCAAATGGAAACCAAAAGAAAGCTAGACTAGCAATCCTTATTTCAGACAAAGTAAACTTTAAAATAAAGAATATCATAAGAGACAAACAAGGACACTACATAATGATCAAGGGGTCAATCCATGAAGAAGACATAACAGTTTTAAATTATGCACTCAACATAGGAGCACCTCAATACATAAAGCAAACACTAACAGGCATAAGAGGAAAAATCGACAGCAGCACAATAATACTAGAGGACTTTAACACCCCACTTTCACCAACGGACAGATTATCAGAACAGAGAATCAATAAGGAAACATAAACTTTAAATGAAACATTAGACCAAATGGACCTCATTGATAGCTTCAGTACTTTCCATCCAAGTGCAGAAGAATACACTTTCTTCTCAAGTGCACATGGAACATTCTCCAGGATAGACTGTATCTTGGGCCACAAATCAAGCCTCAGTATATTTAAGAAAATTGAAATTATATCAAGCATCTTCTTTGACCAAAACTCTGTGAAACTACATATCAACTACAGGAAAAAAACAGCAAAAAACACAAACTCGTGGAGATTAAACAATACATTACTAAACAACAAAAAGGCTACTGAAGAAATAAGAAAAGGAATCAAAAGATTCCTAGAAACAAATGACAATGAAAACACAACAACCCAAAACCTATGGGACTCAGCAAAAGAAGTTCTAAGAGGCAGTTTTATAGTTATACAGTCATACCTCAAGAAGCAAGAAAAGCATCAAATAGACAGCTTAACTCTACATCTAAAGCAGCTGGAAAAAGAAGAACAAAAAATCCCCAAAGTCAGCAGAAGAAAGGAGTTCATAAAAATCAGAGCAGAAATAAGTGAAAAATAAATAAAGGAAATAATAGCAAAGGTTAATAAAACTAAATTCTTCGAGAATACAAACAAAATTGACAAACCGCTAGCCAGACTCATCAAGGAAAAAAAAAAAAAAAAGGAGAAAAATCACATCAATAAATTATAAGTGAAAAAGGAGAGGTTACAGAAGAACAACACAGAAATACAAAGGATCATAAGAGAATATTGTGAGCAACTATATGCTAATAAAATTGAAAACATGGAGGAAATAGATACTTAGAAAAGGTCAGCCTCCCAAGACTGAACCAGGGAGAAATAGGAATTATGAACAACTCAATTACAAACACTGAAATTGAAACAGTGATAAAAAATCTCCCCAAAAACAAAAGTCCAGGGCCAGATGGCTTCACAGGGGAATTCTATCAAACATTTAGGGAAGAGCTAATGCCTGTTTTTCAGAAACTCTTCCAAAAATTTGCAGAGGAAGGAACACTTCCAAACTCATTCTACAAGGTCACAATCACCCTGATACCACACCCTGATACCAAAACCAGGAAAAGACAACACACACACACAAAAATGACATGCCTATATCACTGATAAATATAGATGCAAAAACCCTTAACAAAATTCTAGCAGAATCCAACAGGGAACAGAAACCAACCACACATTCACAAGCTCATCCACTGTGATCAAGTTGGGTTTATTCCAGGGATACAAGGATTTTTCAATATACACAGATCAATCAACATGATACACCATATCAAAAAATTGAAAGATAAAAACCATATGGTCACTCAATAGATACATAAAGAGCCTTCTACAAAATTCAGCATCCATTTATGATAAAAATGCTTCAAAAAGTGGGCATACAAGGAATCTACCTCAACATAGTAAAGGTCATATATGAAAAGCCCACAGCAAACATTATTCTCAAAGGTAAAAAACTAAAACCTTTTCCTCTAAGATCAGGAACAAGACAAAGGTGTCCACTCTCACCATTACTATTCAACATAGTTTTGGAAGTCCTAGCTATGGCAATTAGAGAAGAAAAAGAAATAAAAAGAATCCAGATCGGAAAAGAAGAAGTAAAATTCTTACTGTTTGCAGATGACATGATACTATAAATAGAAAACTCAAAAGAAACTACAGAAAATTACTAGAGCTAATCAACAAATTCAGCAAAGTCATAGGTACAAGATCAGTACACAGAAATCACTTACACTTCTATATACTAACAATGAAAAATCAGAAAGAGAAAGTAAGGAATCAATTCCATGCACCATTGCAACAAAAAGAATAAAGTATCTAGGAATAAACCCACCTGGCTCAGAGGTTAAAGCATCTACTTACAATGTGGGAGACCTGGGTTTGATCCCTGGGTCGGGAAGATCCCCTGAAGAAGGAAATGGCAACCCACTCCAATATCTTGCCTGGAGAATCCCATGGAGGGAGGAGCCTGGTAGGCTACAGTCCACAGGGTCACAAAGAGTCGGATATGACTGAGCGACTTCACTTTCACTTTTCAAGGAAACAAAAGACTTGTATATAGAAAACTATAAGACAGTGGTGAAAGAAATCAAAGATGATATAAACAGATGGAGAGATATTCCATATTCCTGGGTAGGAAGAATCAATATTGTAAAAATGACTATACTACCAAAGGCAATCTACAAATTCAATATGATCCCTATCAAATTACCAATGGCATTTTTCACAGAACTTGAAGAAAAATTTCACAATTCATACAGAAACACAAAAGACCCTGAATAGCCAAGGCAGTCTTGATAAAGAAGAATGGAGCTGGAGGAATCAACCTTCCTGACTTCAGACTATACTACAAAGCTACAGTCATAAAGACAGTATGGTACTGGCACAAAAAATAGACATAAAGACTAATAGAACAAGATAGAGAACCCAGAGATAAACCCACACACCTATGGGTACCTTATTTTTGACAAAGGAGGCAAGAATATACAATGAGGCAAAGGCAGCCTCTTCAATAATTGGTGCTGGGAAAATTGGACAGCTATGTGCAAAAGAATGAAATTAGAACACTACCTAACACCACATACAAAGATAAACTCAAAATGGATTGAAGACCTAAATGTAAGATCAGAAACTATTAAACTCTTAGAGGAGAACAAAGGCAGAACACTCAATAACATGAATCAAAGCAAAGTCTTCTATGACCCACCTCCTAGAGTAATGGAAATAAAAACAAAAATAAACAAGTTGGACCTAATTATACTCAAAAGCTTTTGCACGGCAAAGGAAACAAGGTGAAAAGACAACCCTCAGAATGGGAGAAAATAATAGCAAGGGAAGCAACTGATAAAGAATTAATTTCCAAAATATACAAGCAGCTTATATAACTCAATACTAGGAAAGCAAACAACCCAATCAAACAGTGGGAAAGGGACCTGAAGAGACATTTCTCCAAAGAAGACATGCAGATGGCCAACAAACACATGAAAAAGATGCTCAACATCACTCATTATTAGAGAAATGGCAAATCAAAACTACAATGAGATACCACCTCACACCAGTCAGAATGGCCATCATCAAAAAATCTACAAACAATAAATGCTGGAGAGGGTGTGGAGAAAAGGGATGCATTTTCTTGCATTGCTAGTGGGAATGTAAACTGATACAGCCACTGTGGAAGAAGGTATGGAAACTCCTTAAAAAGCTAGGAATAAAACCACCATATGACCCAGAAATCCAACTCCTATGCATATACCTTGAGAAAATCAAAACTGAAAAAATGCATGTACCCCAGTGTTCACTGCAGCACTGTTTGCAATAGCTAGAACATGGAAACAACCTAGATATCCATCGACAGATGAATGAATAAAGAAGCTGTGATATATATATATATACACAGTGGAATACTACTCAGCCATAAAAGGAATGCATCTGAATCTGTTCTAATGAGGTGGATGAAACTAGAGCCCATTATACAGAGTGAAGTAAGTCAGAAAGAGAAATATAAATATCATATACTGACACATATATATGGAATCTGAAGAGATGACACATGAATTTATTTTCAGGGCCACAATGGAGAAACAGACATAGAGAACAGACATATGGTCAAGGTGGGAGGAGAGGAGGGAGAAGGGAAGATGTGAGGAAAGAGTAACATAGAAATTTACAATACCATGTGTAAAATAGATAGCCAATGGGAATCTGCTCTATGACTCAGGGAACTCAAACAAGGGCTCTGTGACAGGCTGAAGGGTGCAGTGGGGAGGGAGATGGGAGGGAGGGGACGTTGGGTGTACCTATGGCTGATTCTTGTTGATGTATGGCAGAAAACCACAAAATTCTGTAAAGCAATTATCCATCAATTAAAAAATTAAAAACAACAACAACAACAACAAATTATGATACTTTGTACCAGATAGATCTTTTGACTTTCCAGCCATTCCCACCCTCTGATTACTCAGCAAAATTTCTAGCTCCAATACTTTGGCCACCTGATGTGAAGAAGCAACTAATTTGAAAAGACCCTGATGCTGGCAAAGGTAGAGGGCAGGAGGAGAAGTGGGCAACAGAGGATGAGATGGATGGATGGCATCACTAACTCAATGGACTTGAGTTTGAGCAAACTCAGGGAGACGGTGAAGGACAGGGAAGCCTGGCATGCTGCAGTCCATGGGGTCATGAAGAGTTGGACTTTAACGACTGAAAAGTCACAACAATTTGGCAAAGAAACCTGTCTTTGGATTTGAGATTTTTCCAGATTAAAGCCTGACACACTAACCCACAAATTTGTCAGAAGTTTGTCTGGCTTCCCTTCATCTAAACCAAGATTTTCATTTTATCAAAAATGTGTCTGTCCTGTCCTTTCCTTCTAACCCAGCTTCAGCCTTGGGTCTCAAGGATGGAAGTTTCCTCCATCTGTTCCCTTGTAAGTGCAGAAATGTCTCATTCCTGTGAGTTCAGTGTTTTTAGGTCCTACATTTCTTTGTGTTCACATCTCTTTAAAGAAAATATGTATATTCAGAGTAAAATGTTTACCTTTACATTGAAGTATATAATAAAAGTAAATGATTTCTACTAAAAAAAAAAACCAATTTGATATTTGACTGAAATTATTAAATTGCAAAAATCTAAATGTTAACTCATAAAATTCTTATTTAAAGGGAAAATAATCTATAAAAATGAGTGCGGTTGAAACCAACTTTAAAAATACAAAAAGCTGTTTTCTAGACCCATCAACGTTTTAGCTAGAAGGAGATTTAAATGTCATTTAACAAGAACCCTCAATTTTTTATATAAGGCAAACTAACCAGAAATTACAAGACATAGATTTTTGAGAGCTGCAAGGACCATTAAGATATAAAGAAATAAATTTGAGTCATGGCACATCTGGTTGTTTCATCCATTTAAAAGCCTTGAATGGACCAAATTGTTAATGTCCAGAGGCCCTTGCATCTTGACTCCTAGCAAGTTGTTCCAGTCACATTTTCACATGGGTTGAGTAAGGACAATTCAAATAAAAAATGTAATTGAGTTTTTATGTTGGAAGGGCAAAGATTAACAAGTCCAATGCTCTGTATCAATAATTGAGGCCCAGAGAAGTAACACCAATTCCCAATTAGATTTGATGTAGTTTTTTAATTATGTGTTCTAACTCAATGGGGTAATTTGCCCACTCCAGATTTTGTCACCCAGGCAAACACAGAGAGTCCAATGGAATATAAAAGTTAAGTCAAGGAGGAAATTGGAACCTTACTAAAAAAATAAATTTACCACTCTTTACTTCCATGAGGATGAATAAATAATAATGATATTTCTTTCAGTATATAAGGTTTCCCAAATTACTGATGCATAAGTAATATTTGATTTTCAATAAAATGTATCATAAAATAGTATCTGACTAATTAGGACTTTGGCTTTGTAGATTACATACCAGTCACTTTTCACGTATTATTTACCTCTTCTCAGTCTCATGCCTCACATTACTATTTTTTGCTTTCATGTTTTCTCTGGTTTTCCATCATGGTTCATTTATTTTAAACTCTCTATGACATTTCCCTTTATTCTAATAAATGTCCTAGATAACAAAAGGGGTCAACAGTGAGAGTACAGTGCTAGGAATTTAAAGATCTTCCCTGGTGGCTCAGAAGGCAAAGTATCTGCCTACTATGCAGGAGACCTGGGTTCTATCCCTGGGTTAGGAAGATCTTCTAGAGAAGGGAATAGCTACCTACTGCCTGGGGAATTCCATGGACAGAGAAGCCTTGCAGGCTATAGTCCAGTCTATGGAATCTAAAAGAGTCAGATACAACTGAGTGACTAACACTTTTTTACACTGAGAGCAAATAGCTATTTGACTTGTTCTCGATCTGCAATACTGACATATACACAATAAAAAAAAGCAGACATTAAAAAATAAGTTTCAGAGAAGAATTTTGTTTTCCACTTTCCAGCAGAGAGAAAGAAATGTTAATTAGGAAGAGAAGAATAGGTAGAGCTAAGAGCTAAAATGAATATTCTGGTTATTATGGATAACTTGTCAGATCTCACCATGACCCAGAGAAGTCTATTCATTTTCTACTTTTTATTCTCTGAATTTTTCTGTTTACCTAGATTGTAATGATAGGAAAGTTGTTTGCCATAGATAACTTTATTTTGAAATAGTGACTTGTTAGTGTCACATATCATAGCTCTGACATCTGGCAATCACTGCCCAAAGACAGCAACCTTCTCCAGCTTCATAGTACTGACATGTAAACCCAGTTTAGCGTGGCTTAAATGCAATACCCCTTTAAAACAGTCTTAAAACTCTGAGGATCTGAACCTCAGAACACAAAGGAAACATGTTTCTTACCATCAGCCTATGGCGTCCATGGCTATTTCTGAATCTATCCTTCATTTTTGAGACAGGGAACCCTGTTAGACTGGCCAAAAGAAAGTTCTTATAGATACACAGACCTACTTCCTGCCATGCACCCTTCCCTTACCCTAAAATTAGAAAAGCAAGCAAGAGTGGTGTCTGCATCATATCTGCTATTCTAACATAAAGGAAGTCTGCAACATCATACACAAATACTTTCCTATAACTTTTAATTTCTCTCCTTTCAGGTAATTAAGATAAAGCTTATATATTCAAATAGTCATGCCTGAAAATTTATACTGCTTATTTTTACCAAGTACAAATGGACAATTATATTTATAAAATATGAGAGTGTGATTGACCACATATTCATTTTTGAACTAGGAATAAGTCAGCTATAACAATTAGCACATGTCCACAAGTTTGAAGCATTAAAAAAAAAATACTGAAGCTTTGTAAATGCAGGGCAGTAACAAAACGCTAACTCTGACTCAGGACACCTAACTTAAAGAAACCACGGCCTTGAAATCAGATAGTTCCCTCTTCTGCCATTTTTTCTCTTTGTGACGTCAAATAAATCACTAAACTGTCTGGTCTATAGTTGCATTACTGGAGAAGGAAATAGCAACCCACTATCCAGTATTTTTGCCAGGATAATCTCATGGACAGAGGAGCCTGGCAGGCTACAATCTATGGGGTCACAAAGAGTTGGGCATGACTAAGCACACACGCATACGTTCATTATCATCAACAGGAAAGTACTGTATTAATTTCAAGTTATGGTAAAGTGTTTCAGTTATACACACACACAAATATAAATATATATATTTATATTCTTTTTTTCATTCTTTTCCATTATAGGTTATTACAAGATATTGAATATGGTTGTCTGTGCTATGCAGAAAATCTTTGTTGTTTACAAAGTTGGCTTTAAAACAGCCAAGCAAACAAAAACACAATTATAACAATAACAAACTTTGGTTAAGATCAAGCCCACCCCAAGTCTTCAGGGTATTATCATACTCATCCTTTCGTTCTTCTAATATCATCTGAATAGGAGCTATAATAAACTCTAATCATAAACTCTTATCATTAGAAGTCTCTCATCTCCTCACTTCTAATGAAGTCTGTTCTTCAGTCTCATTATTTCCCTTCCCCTCCCCATCCCTTGATAGCTCACTATTGTCTCAGTTCATCAGTCCCTTTCCTGGCCTCATTTGCTTGCCTAACCAGCCTTGACACTAGGGTCAGCCACTTTATTAGATTTTCACACTCTCTTGCCCCAGAGCTGCTGTTCCAATCCCCAGGAATGGGTAAATGTCATCATTTGCCTTCTCAGCTCCCAGTCCCAGGCTGCCAAATATTGCCTAAGAAAATCACAAATCCAGGTTGACTGGTTCCACTACAGTTCCGAGCTCTCAAAGTAAGTTGGGCCTGCACTGCTGCTTGACGGTACTAGTTCTCGTCAATGATTTACAGTCCTCTGTATTCCCTGTAGTGTCAATTCCAAGATTTCTTATGTAATTTCTTCTAGTTCTCTTGGTTTCTAGAGAAATTCAAGGTCAAAGCTTGATTCCTCCTCTTTCCGTCTCTCCATCAAAATTCTCAACTTTTCATGTTGATCTCATAAGGAAGTACTCCCCTCTCCCATGTTAACTTTTTCCCTAAGACTTTACCATATCATTCATCTACATATCCCCATAACAAGGGGTTCCCCTGATGGCTCAGAGGTAAAGAATCTACCTGCAATTCAGGAGACATGGATTTGGTCCCTGGATCAGGAAGATCCCCTGGAGAAGGGAATGGCAACCCATGCCAGTCTTCTTGCCTGGAGAATCCCATGGACAGAGGAGCCTGGTGGGCTACAGTCTATAGGGTTGCAAACTCAAACACAACTGAAGCAACTTTGCATGCACGCAGGCCCCTGAACAAGCTTTTTCCTGGCCTAAGCATTTCGTTGATTTGTTACTTTCTATCTTTTCTTGAACATTTTCTTGAATAGAGAGGGTAGTTTACACTTCCTTGTTTTCACTTTTTTGTTACCTACTCACTCCATGTGATCTGCTTTCTGTTCCAATAAGTAAATCCAAAGATAACTTTTCCACTGTCACTCTCCTTGTTCTTTGTAAAGTAATTTACATTAGTGGCACTGTACTATCTTGAAATCCTCCACTATGTTCTCTCCAAAACCATTCTCTTTCAGTTCACATTTCATTTCAGTGCTTCCCTGTTGTCTTCTCAGATACCCAGGATTCAGACATCAGAGCCAGGCTTGCCTCCTCACTCTTCTCTGCAGTTATGGCCAGTAGTTGACATATTCTACTGTTCCATACCTGCAATATTTCTCACATTTATACTCTATCCAAAATTACTTTTTCCAGAACCACTGAAATAGATGAATACCGTTTTCTCCTAACCCTTTTTCTTTCAAGTCTTTTCCCTGACAACATATTTGCATCCTGAGATTTTCAGATTATTCTTCAATCTGTGCCAAAATTTAGTTTTAGCTTTTCCTATCTTTATCCTATTAAAAGGAACTCCTTGATTTTCTCCTTATAAAACCCGAGATGACTAGCCATTTGCCTCTATCCAAGGTTGGGAAGTAGGGGAATAGGCAAGAGGGCCAGAATATATCATGCTAATATGGCTTTTGCCCCTCCAAACAAATAATGCTGATACATAGGACATCAAGTTAAAAAGAATACAAAGTGCTTGAGTGCATGGATATTTTCAGATTCTAAAACTTCATCAAGCTGTACAGGTATAGTCTATACACTTTTTAATATATACTGCATTTTCTATATATATAATAGACTATGATTTTTTAAAAGTATGTATAATATACTTTTATGAATTTAGAATATACTCCAATAAAAATTTCTAAAAAAAAAAGCTACAAGAACAGACTTAAATAAGCAAATAAGAGGAAAAGATGGAAACATATAGTCTGAGTAACAGTTTTCATAGGATTAAAATACAAAAAAATGCAAAATTTGTGATTAGGATTCACTGATTTATTGCTTTAATGCTCTGTCTTTCTGACTGCTTTCAAACATCACATGGCAAAGAGGCTATAGAGTCTCTACAATATCAAGATTACCCAGGTTCATGGAGAAAATTTGCATGTGGCCCTTACTTTTGACTGCACTTTAAACAGGACAGTTAGGAGGGACATTTGCAATTACAAGTATATCTGAATTGATAGTATCATATGTTTCCAAAAGCTCCAATATTTTAACCACATAATGAGAACAGCCAACTCATTGGAAAAGACCCTGATGCTGGGAAAAAATGAAGGCAAAGGGCAAAGGGGTGGCAGTGGATTCAGTGGTTAGAGAGCATCACTGACTCAATGGACATGAATTTAAGCAGACTCGGAGAAAGTGAGGGACAGAGGCACCTGGTGTGCTGCATTTCACGGGAGTGCAAAGAGTCATACACAAACTTAGCAAGTGAACAATGTGCTTCCATAAATCTCAAAATGACTCAAGAAAGCCACCTAATGAATGGCAAAAGTCATATTGCTGATACATTCATTTTCTTCACTTAGGGAAGGGATATCAGTGCTGTTTTTGAATTTAAAAAAAAAAGTCTCTTATTTAAGTAGCATACTTCAGTACTTAAGTGTGGGCTTGAAGGTCAAATCAAACAGAACTGAGTATTAATTACAACTCAGCTACTTACTGGATATGTGACCTGGGAATACAGCCTGAACTCCACAAGTTTCAGTTGCTTTGTTTGTAAAGTGAACACCACGACTACCTTGCAGAAATTAGTGAGGATAAAAAAGGGCACTTGTAACTTGAATAACACAACTTTGGAAGCAATGTAAACATTTAATGATCAGCTGTTATCGCCTCATACCTGTAAAATATGGAGACTGAACTAGATAAACTTTAAAGTTTCCTCCTGTTATTTCTAAACTTTCTATGTTGGCATTATCAAGATTTCCTTTTCCATAAAAGCAGGCCTTCCTTACAGGTCCTGAGAAAATCGTAAAATGTAAGACAGTTGATCTGACTGATGGAATCTTAATAATGTCATAGTATCAGTGAATGTTTGGGGGAGCTAAAGTTTGAGATTAGCTCTTAAAGAATAAACTACTCCCAATTTTAATATCTTCATAACAGATGTGAAATTGTTTTTTGCTTCAATTTCAAAGATGTTTTCCAGAGGACATTTTTCCTAATTTCTGTTTTGTTTTTACTACATTTTATGATATCCTTACTGATAGATTAGATAATGAAAACATTCTTGAGGAATTGAAATTCAAGTTTTTCATATTAGCTCACTTAATTTACAAGGAAATGAAAATATAAGAATATACAGAATGTTGATTGTAGTGTATGCTATGATGTGTCACCCAAATCCTTCAGGAATGAGGATTCTCCCAGATATCAGGAATGTCAACTGCTGACCCATCATGGCTAAGTCCCTTTCTGGTTTCACAAAAGTTTACTGTTCCCTCCCCAGAGTCAACATACTAATATGCTCAAGATTCAGTGGCCTGCCCCTCTTTCCTGAGTTTAAGACAACTCTAAAGGGCCATCTCAACTGAAGAAACTCCTGGGGAATTGCCTAAGACCTCTCATAATATTTCCCACTTCCCAATCTAGGCTCCTTTGCCTTAAAAGGTTTTGCTCCCTAAAAATGAAACATCTACATGCAACTGTCTATCTCAGAGCCTACTTCCTGGGAAACCTGTTCTACCACATCCATTATTTTCAAATATTGGAAAATAATCTGGAAAATACTTTCAACAAATAGCTTTAAAATCAGACACTCTGCCTAAGTTTTAAGTCCAAAGTCAGTCTCCCAAACACTCTCATTCATATGATCAGATTTATGTTAACTCAGTCAACAGCTGCAGATACAGGAAAAGAAGGTATGCGGAATCCAGGGCATCTGTGAAACAAGGATCTTATGGCTTGTACACAACACTTAATACAATCTAGAAGACCTAGATTATATTAGGGAATTTGATCCACTCCATTTGTAAGGTGGTTGACTGTTAAATTTGCTTATGGATGAAGTGTGGACCATGCTGAGAATGCTACGTAACCTCACAAACTCCATGATGTGCTCACAGGAAAGTGACGTGTTCCTGGGAATCCCATAGAGGCCAAAAGAAAGTACTACGGCCAAGTAGGTATCACTAGTAATTGAAGGATTTGATGAATGAGTTAGTGTTTATTCTCCCTTTTGGCCATTATGAACCTAAACACACCTGATGGGATGACTTTCTTGTTGTTTAGTCGCTCAGTTGTGTATGACTCTTTTGAGATCCCGTAGACTGTAGCCCGCCAAGCCCCTCTGTCTGTGGGATTTCCCAGGCAAGAGTACTGGTGTGGGTTGCAATTTTCTTCTCCAGGGTATCTTCCCAACCCAGGGATCGAACCCATGTCTCCTGCATTGGCAAATGGATGCTTTAATACCGAGCCACCTGGGAAGCCTGATGAGTTGACTACCTTTCTATTATCAAATACCTACTCAGCCAGGCCCCAGGGTACAAACAGTCGGTGCTTATATCAGAAAGAGGCAAGTGTAAGCTAAAGAATGATCCAACCAGCTAACGTAACTCCTCATACACCTATACATAATCACACAGGTGAGAACCTAGCTCAATAAGAACTACTTGAGAATAACTGTCTAATAATATGATACAGAGAAGCATGAGATGTAAGTAAATCTTTAGCTGTTATTAAACTTTTGGGACTCTGGTACCTTTTATACTAACACATCACTGAGAAATCGAAAGAACTTTATGTGAGTTATACATACCAATATTTACCAAAAAGGGTAGAAATGTTCAAAATATTTACTTATTTTTAAATATAATAATGGACCCAAGACATAGTATATATCATACTTTTATTTGAACATTTTTTCCAAAACAAAAAAAAATTAGGGCGATATCTACTTTTGTATTCAGCATTATGAAAAATGTTGTTTAGAAGCACATGAAGACAGTCTGGCCTCATGTAGAATCAGAGTTGTAAAAAAAGGAAGGGCTATTTTAATAGATAAGTGTGGATATTCCTTGATATACCATAACATGATATGATAGTTTGTTAAGGCAAGTTACAATGTGGAATCTGAAACTGTATCACAAACTCTTCATACTTGACTATATTAAAATTATTTGACTAACTTGCATTTTGGACGGATCTCTTACCCATGCATGATTTTAGAATATCATACATTGGAGGTTTGTAAAATATTAACTTATAGAGTAATACAAATTTTCCAAATGTTGACACATTTCCTCATACAAAAAAAAAAAAAAAAAATCACTCCCACCCATCTCATGAGAAAAATACTTAAGTATTGGGAAGCTATCCAAATTAAATGTTTTAGCAAATTCTAACTCTTAAAATTAGAATTTTAAATTTCTTTTTGACTCAAAAGTTCAGATCTTATCATTGACAACAAATGTTGCATTTTTTCCTTGAAGTGACAAGTTTACCTGGTTCATTTTCAGTGAGCTGTCTGCCAAATACTTGGAGCGTGAATAACCAAGTTTGTCTGCCAATCGTTCTTTTAAGTAAAAATGATGTTCCATGGCAAATGCAGGTAGTTCAGCTCACAATGCAAACAGCCACGCAAGCACTTTTCTCTGAGAGGAGAAACAGGCTTCAGTCTGTAGCAGAATTTCCTTTCACATCCTTCCCATTTTTTTCACACTAAATATTAAAAGGAGACAAAATAAAGGGCAAGATTTCATGAAATTAATATTTTTTACTGTTACATCAACAACACTTTTGAGGGGAAATTGGCATTGCTTTTTTGAGTACCTCTCGGTGAAGAAGCGAAGGCAACGGCACCCCACTCCAGTACTCTTGCCTGGAAAATCCCATGCGCAGAGGAGCCTGGTAGGCTGCAGTCCATGGGGTGGTGAAGAGTCGGACACGACTGAGCGATTTCACTTTCAATTTTCACTTTAATGCATTGGAGAAGGAAATGGCAGCCCACTCCAGTGTTCTTGCCTGAAGAATCCCAGGGACGGCGGAGCCTGGTGGGCTGCTGTCTTTGGGGTCGCACAGAGTCGGAGACGACTGAAGTGACTTAGCAGCAGCAGCAGCAGTGAAAGAAGATGATGATTCCTACCATAGTTTGGTGTTCTGCTTTAGTTCCTGCTAGGGCACAAGCAGTTTTATCTACCATTGCTTTTACATCATCAGTATGAGAGTTATTAAAGTGGAAACAACAAATAACACCTTAGTATTTATATAAAAATAGTTTTGACCTTGCAGTGTCCTGAGAATGTCTCAGCTACAACTAGGGGATGCTTGGATCACATTTTAAGAACTATTGCTTTAGATCAGACCTAGTTCAAGGGCAACCCCCACCCCTCCCTGTGTGTTGGGTGAACATTTGGCATTTGTTCACGTTTCATATCCTACCTCGGCAAATGAGAGAGTAGAAATTCAAATCCCAAATATCCTTCTCTGTTTTCTTTCCATCCAATCACAAATAGAAAAATAAGGTTGAAAGTGGAAATGTGTTTAATGGATGTCAACATTTTTCCCCTTGTGGCAGCAGCCTTACAAAATACACCCACTCAGCCCTTTTCATTTATCCCTTCTGAAGATAAAAGTGACCTACCTACATGGCCGGCTCAGTCTTTTCAGCTATAATGCCACATAAATGTCCACTGCCTTATAGTCTTAGATATCTTGAAGAAAAACTATTGCAACAAATCCACTCACAGAGTGTTTCTGTGTAAAATAACATTTTTTTCCCCTTCCACAAAACGTTTCTTTCTAAGCCAATCTAAGGCTCCAGTGTAAATGTCCCTCTTTCAACTTCTCATTAGGTCCATGTGAAGCAGCTAGTCAACATGCTCATTATAATAGCCAGACATATGTTTAAACTAATATTAAGTCACCCTTCAGTTTTTCTGCTCCTGCAGCCTAAACAATCCTAGTTATGAACCTTTCTTCTCAGGTTTTATTTTCCTATCCTTTCATTATTTGTGTCATTCTTTGCTGGACTCTCTCCAGTTTTGCTGTATTCTTCTTAAAGTGTTGAGAACAAACTTGGACACGATCCTTTAATCAGCTCTTCACCAGTCCAATACAGAGGAAATATCACTTCCCAGACCCGGCTTGTCATACTCCTGCTGATATATCAGTGAGTTAGTCTTTTAAATAACAGCACTGTCTTGCAGACCTGTATTCACTCAGGTTTGCAATCACTCCAGACTTTCTGTTGTAACTGCACTTAGGCAGACAGCCCCTATCTTTAATCTCTGCATTTTGTTTCTGGCTTCTGATTTTCACATCTTGCCCTTACCCTGTTTTACTTCCCTGAGTTTTTCCTGCCAGTTTCTCTAATTTATCAAGCTCACACTGAACTATTCCTGGCTTCCAAGATGTAAGCAATACCAACCACTTAATGTCATTCACACATGCTCTCAATTCCATCATTTTAGACATTCATTTAAAAATGTCGAATTGAGTTTGGGCACATTAGTTTCAGTTATACAGGAGAGAAGTGCAGTAGCTAAAATGCGCTCTCCAAAGTCACCTCCTTCCTACTTTTTAACTACTCAGAAAGTGCAAAGTTGCCCATATGACCAAAAATAGAAATAAGCAAATCTTAGTCTTATTATGCATTAGAAATCCTACCACTGGAAGGAATATTAAGGTAGGCTAAGCTGTTTTAAAAAGGGGCCAAAAAATACAATTGCTTACAAAAAACAGATATTAATCTTCTCTCTCATTGTATACCTTGGGTAACAGACAGGTTAGAAGTAAGAGTCTAAATGCTTTTCCATTCAGAGATGCGGATTTTTACCATGCTGTTGCTCTATCATCCCCTAGAATATTATTCTCATCCACATGGTTCAAACTAAGTCATGCTCAGCTTGTCAGAAGAAGAAAATAGCATGAAGGTGAGCACACAAGTGTCCCAAGACCCAAATCTAGGAATGGAGCATATCACTTCTACCCAAGTTTCATGTGCAGGGACCTAGTTACCACCAAGGGAGAGTGGGAAGCGAATTAGCATTGCTGGAAGATGAAAGAATGGATTGTTTTTTGGTGGACAATTGTAGCCTCTGCCCCCAAAATTGTCCGGATTAATTTAAAAGGTATTGTCTATTTTGCTCAGTGGATCCTGCTGGAGGGTCATGAAAAAGAACCCTTCTCTCTGGAACTGATTACAGCCTTGTTCTTAAGGCTGAACTTAAGGCTTCATTTAAAACCACGCTACTGTAAAGGCTAAATCTTTTAACATACTATTTCCACAGCATCTTAATCAACCTTGCCCTCTCTTATCCAGATGAGTGTACCATAGTTGTACTTTCTTTAAAGTCCCTACAGATGAATTAAGGCTCTGATTTGGACTCAGGGCACTATGTCTACCATTGAAGAGCAAAGCCTAAAGAAATTGGCTTGTATTTATGTTCCATTGTTCTGGGCCCGAAGAGTACAACTTAATTTTGGCTGTTTCAGTTTCATCACTTGCAAAATAAGAATCACTTCACTTTTTCTATGCCTTTGAGATGATGAAATATAGACAAAAGGTTGAAAGCCATGGCAGTGTGCTCATATTACTTAAAAATGATCCCTTCCAATCAAGTCAAGATATTAAGACAATTTTAGATCAGTTATACCCATTCTGTCTGCAATGCCCAGAGTCCTCCCCTGGAATTAACAAGAGGAATGATGAGGTTCTGGATGGGGTGCCAATAAAATGATGGCTGGCTTTGATTACAAAAATGAGCACATAGTCACCAGAAACAGAAGGCCCACATAATAACACGAGAAGCCGCCCCACAAGGGACCAGGTTGCTGAGCACCTGGAGGAGAGCTGCGGGTCATACTCTGTGAACTGCTGCCCTAGAATTACTGAAAATGAATTTTTAAAAACCCCTTAGAAATGCATTTGGCCTATTGTTTGAGCCCTTTCCAAACAAAAGCTGTGCATGATTACTTTTTGCAGGCTACTTCAGCTGTTTTATTTTTTTACCCCTGCTTTGGCCTTGCTTCTTAAAAGTATTACACACAATGCCCTAGTTACATTGGAAAATGGTGATTTGGGCATACTCTGGTTCTTTCTCTTTCTATCTTCTTCCTGTCTGACTAGCTCATCTAATTACACACTAAGTCAGTGATTCTATGACACAGGGAGAAACGTCTTCCCGAGCTAGTCAATTGATGCTTTTATTTCGCTCAGGGAAAACTTATCAAAGGAGACAAGGAACCCTAAATGCAGCAGATATTTGATGCTAGTGGTAAGCTTATATTGTTGCCGTAGCAACCTTGTCATTAAAGATGTTTCAGCATTTCCTATTAACCTCTATTTTCAGAGGTTTATAACTTCTTGGTAAAAATTCCCTCCAGGCTAAGATTTGGCATACACGATCTCAGACATGCCAGGTGTCAGTGAATATATACATATATAGTATCCATTTTCTCAAAGAGAGCTTAGTGAATTTCCAAATGAATTATGTCATTTTTCATAGCATACAAATTCATTAAATTTAGTGTTAACTTGATTATTTTTAAAAGATTCTATGGAGGCACAACTAAGAACTTATAAGATGTAATGTTTTCTAGTGCCTTTTTTCCTTTTACCTCACTGGTTGGCATGGTTCCAATGATTTATCTCAAGTGTCACTAGAGAGACTGGCTCCAGGTCAGTTTTAAATTTGCCTAAATGGACACAATTAGTGGTGGACACTATGGAAATCTGGAGTTCATATTTTACGTTTATCAGAATATAGCGAATAAAAAAGAAATCTAGCTGGTTATGCAGTAGGAGTCAGAATGATGGGGAAGGCAAGGGCTAACATTTGAACCCATCTTCTCCTGCATAATGGGGACACATTTTCTCGTGATCCTAAGGAAGAAGCTTGTAGTTTCCTAAGAATTGGAAACCTATTTCTCCTACCCCAGTTTTAGAATTGGGTAACACCCTAGTCTGGGCTTCCCTGGTGGTTCAGTGGTAAAGAATTTGCCTGCCAGTGGAGGAGATGCAGGTTCAAGCCCTAGGTCAGCAAGATCTCCTGGAGAAGGAAATGGCAACCCACCTCAGTATTCTTGCTTAGGAAATCCCCTGGTGGGCTACAGCCCATGGGGTCACAAAAGAGTCAGACACAACTTAGCTACTGAACAATAACAACGATACCCTGCTGCTGCTGCTAAGTCGCTTCAGTCGTGTCTGACCCTGTGTGACCCCACAGGTGGCAGCCCACCAGGCTTCCCCTTCCCTGGGGTTCTCCAGGCAAGAACACTGGAGTGGGTTGCCATTTCCTTCTCCAATAACAATACCCTAGTCCAGGATTTGTTGTGTTCAAGAGAGTTTGTTTTGTTTAGGTAATTTATGAATAAATTTTTCAATTTTAGCTTTTTATCTTGAAGAATTTTAAACTCATAAAGAAGTTGTGAGAACAGTGGAATGAATATTTGCCTACCTCTTAACATTAACCAATTGTTAGCATTTAAATAAACCTTTTGAGTGTTGTAAACATTATTATACTCCAAGCCAAAATAGTTTGGCATGTATGTCCTAGGAATAAGGACAGCCTTCTATGTAGCCACAAAACCATGATCAAAATCAAGATACTTAGCATTAATGGGCTTCCTGAGTAGCTCAAACTGTAAGGAATCTGTCTGCAATGTGGGAGGCCTGTGTTTAATCCCTGGGTCAGAAGATCCCCTGGAGAAGGGCATGGCAACCTACTCCCCTATTCTTGCCCGGAAAATCCTATGGACAGAGGAGCCTGGCAGGCTATAGTCCATGGGGTCACAAAGAGTCAATACAACTTAGTGACTAAAAAAACAACACAACAAATGCCTATATCATGTGGAGCTGAATACACCTTCTCCCTCTTTAAGGTATCTATTCTGACTTACTGGAGTTCAGCTGGTATCTGTTCTCAATTATTTTCTTAGTTTGGGGTACATGGGTAATATTTTTTAAATTATTGCATGTGCACAAATACAGTTTTTACTCTAATAGGTGAATACTGTGTCTGTTCATAGGACTATTGGGTTAGATTCCTGGCCCTTAAAAATCTGTAAAATAGTTGTAAATAATGTTCTTTTTGTGACTTGCAATGTTGCAGATGAGAAGTCTGAGGACAATTTGATTCTTTTACCTTTGTCAGGGCTTCCTAGGTGGAGCTAGTGGTAAAGAACCTGCCTGCCAATGCAGAAGACATAAAAGATGTGGGTTCCAACCCTGAGTCAGGAAGATCCCCTAGAGAAAGAAATGGCAACCCACTCTGGTATTCTTGCCTGGAAAGTCCTATAGACAAAGGAGACTGGTGGGCTATGGTCCACAGTGTCGCAAAGAGTGGGACACAACTGAAGCAACTTAACGTGCATGCTCCTTTGTCAGAAGCTTATCCTTTCTCTCCAGAAACATGTAATTGCTTCCCATTATTTTTAAAATAAAAAAAAAAAATTACCTGTGCATGTCTATCCATATGTATTTTTTAATCATTCCTTCTTGGAACACAATGAACCCCCTCAATCTGGAAAAGGGTTCTGTTCGTCTTAGGGGATTTCTTTAATACCTTTTTAGTTATTGCCATTACCCATCTCTTCCTTTTTAACTTATCTTTTTTTGAATTTGGATTCATCTTAATTAATCAATCTCCAGCTCTCAAATCCCACCCCACCTCATTGCCTTTATTTTTCTCCTTTTTTTTTTTAATTCTCCTTTTATGGTTCTGACTATTAAAATTAAAATATATTTTAATATTTTATTTATTTTTCCAAGTTACCAATCTACATCTCAGCCATGACCATATACTTCTTGTACATATCATTCAAAATTATGATTCTGAATCATGGAAATTATGATTTTATGTCCAGCAACTCCATCCATGTTGTGTGTGTGTGTGTGTGTGTGTGTGTGTGCATGTGTACATAGTTATGTTACATTTGCATCTTCTAACGTGTTCTTACTGTTCTTCTTTGCCAGTTCATGCCTGTCTCCACAGCAGTTCTGAACCAAAGGGTTTAACTGAATCAATGTGGCCTATATTATCTCAGATTATTAACACCCAGAGATAACATGATTGATTTTCTTTCTAGACTGATTGGTAATTGGTCTGATTTTTATAAGATTCTAATTTGCAGCACATGCCAAACTGAAAAAAAAGAAGTGTAGGTTTTATGGTAAGCCAAATCATGTATCAGCAAGCTTCATGCATAGAAACATACATGTGTGTATGTGTATGGATGTACAAGGCCCACCCATTCAGCTGGTTCTTGGCCTCTTGTAGGCAGGTACCTCAGACACTAAAGTGAGACCAAGCTTGAACTTCTCCTAAGAGAGCTACAGTTCTCTGTGGCCAAGTCATTCTAACTATGCAATGCTGGGTAACTTTTTCTGTGGGATTGCCTGATTTGGGTCTCCAGGTTCTAACCAAACACAAATGAATAAAAATCCATATAAATAGTCTCTGTTGGAATTACAGTGGATTCTAAGGAAAGCAAATAGATTAAAATCATTTTAAGAGGTGAAGTAAGGTAGCTCTATATAGGTTGCAAAATGCTGAATCCCTCTTATCTGATTTCTATCAGTATTTGTTTTAATTCTGCTAATGTTTACCTTAAATTTTACAAGAACATGCTTAAATTTATATTTAATTTATCACTAGAGTCAGTTTTAAAAATTTTCACTTTCTTTCATAAACGTGAAGCCTTTTAGATGTCTCTAACTCTTCAAAACACTTTCTCAACAACACACATTTCTCATTTGAAATCCTAAACTCTATGACTTCTGGGTTTTTTGTCAAATTTTAAAGAAAAATTCATATCAATTTTTAATCAGATTCAAACTACTATTAAATCTTATCTGAATAGAGTTAACAGATTTTATTGCTCAATCTGTCAATTATTTTCAATCACAATGTTCTCATTATAATTTGATTCATATTTTCTAAGTTTGGAATAAATTTTCTGGCAGTTTAATAGTTTATCCTAAGAAGAACACAAAAAGTTTGGCATAAAATTAAACCCTTGCCCATCAAGGAGTTGTTTTTTCCTGTCCACATGGATGAAGGACAAATTGACTGGATATATAATTCTTGGTTCCAAAACATTTTCCTTCTGAACACTAGAGTCGTTGCCCCATGTCCTTCTGTCTTTCAGGGTTGCAAAAATGTGGAGGCATGCCTGGTTTTTCTTTTCTTACACAGAAGAAAAGGGCTTTTTTGCCCCCTTCATGATTGCAGAATTCTGCGTCTTTGAAGTTTCCAATTTCACTAGACCATTTCTAAGTGTGATTTTATTTTTTAAATTTGGCTAGAACATGGTATGTACTCCTGGTTTTTAGAACAATCTCTAAATATACTTTAGAATATACTTTTCCCCTTTTATTTGCATATGTTTCTTCTATTATGTTTTTTCTTTCAAAAATGTTTTATTACTTACAGTTTGGACTTTTTGAGTCTGACCTTCATGCAGTAATATCTTTCCTTTTTTTTTTTCTCATCTATTTATTTCCATTGTGTACTGTGATATTTCCTAAATTCTGCTCACTGCTTTTATTTTCTAGCATGGGCAATCTGCCAAAAAAGTTTTGTTTATCATCACAATATAGGTCTTCCTGATGGCTTTTCTTATCACTTGGTCTTTAATTTCTTTGTTGCAAAAGTTCCAGGCTACTAAAAAAAAGTTGGCATTCAGATATTTAAGAGTATATGATGATGCATTGAATCTGGAGCCTGAGAGTACCTACTTTTTCCATTGTGCTGCTTGAAATCTTGATTGATGGCTGAAGCGCCATGCTGGATCATAAAGTAATTTGGGGATTGGGTTTTAGGCAAGGTGAAGCAATTAGCTCTAAGGAATGTAACTCAGAATTTGGTAGAAAGGAGTTACTCTGCTAGCTGTGAAGGGCTTATTTCTGAATGTTATGTAATTAGAAGAATTTTTTTTTTTTTTTTGGTCTGTTTAGGCCATTGTTCTTTTAGACTCTTTAAAAATGTTTCTATATGTATTACAGAGGCAGGCTGCTCAAGTAAATGACAGCCTTATTTCTTAAATACTTTGTGGAATTTAGGCAAATTACTTAGGGTCGCTTTGCCTCAGTTTACTCATCCATAGAAACGGGATACTAGTAGTACCTATTTCTGGGTTTGTTAGGATTAAATAAATGACTAAGTCAAATTCCTGGCGGGCAGTGATCACTGTATAACTGTCTCTATTATTATCTTTAGCTTTAGCTTAGAACTTATCTCTGTCTCACAGGTTGTGGATTACTACAGAAAAGCTGCTAGCGTGGGTGTTTCTTTGTTGTGCATGTTTGCAAAGGGCCCTTCTCATTGTGCACACTGACTTTCTGGAGTAGTCTACATTGACCAAAAGTCTGGATCATGTCTCTATTAACGTCCAAAATCTTCAAAAGAGAGTTTAACTGGTGGGCTTCTGGACAAGCCTTTTATTGCCAGTTCTCCTCTGTTCTCCTATATCATCATATATTGATGACATCAATATAACAAAGGATCTCTAGGGTCTTCTACTTATTGTCCAGTCTCCCTATGTCTTAATATCTCCCTTTGAAATGAAAGGAAAACGTCTTTCTACTTATATCATATCTGACACCAAATACATGGATTTTCCACACTAAGCAATCTCTGCTAGGTGCCTACAGTTTCATTCAATTCTGAACCTAACTATCCCAAGCTAGTACAGACCCCAGGGGTTAAGGGTTCAGTTCCATGAGACTTTTTCCATGCTTCGGATGCCGATAACAATTCGTGGGTTCCCTGTTCATCTACATTTTTGTTCAACTTTGCTACAAATCAGGAATTCTCACAATGCTCTCACTAAGACATTGTATGATTGTAAGTGCTTATTATCCGTCTTATATTTTTGTGTCAAAATGAGGTTTCCTAATCATGACTCAGAGTTACTTTCTCTGATTGTGTGTGTGTGTGCTTAGTTCATCAGTCATGTCCAACCAACTCTTTGCGACCCCAAGGACTGTAGCTCTCCAGAGTTCTCTGTCCACGGGGATTCTCCAGGCAAGAATATAGCAGTGGGTTGCCATCCCCTTCTCCAGGAGATCTTCCCAACACAGGGATTGAACCCACATCTCCTGCATTGCAAGCAGATTCTATACCATCTGAGCCACCAGGGGATTACTGGCACACTACTTACTTTAGGTTTTTTCCGAAATTTCTGGTAAATTGTTGATTGTATCTAAGATCAACATTACTTAATATTTAGTCTTATAACCTTAACCATGTATCTCTGGAAACTGGTAATAGCTTTTAACTATGGAAACTATGGAAACTATTAACTACCAAGCAGCATTGTTACATAATACCTATAGGCTTTCTAAAAATAAATCCTTAGAAATTGGATGTCCATGAATATTGAGATGATAGGTGATTCAGTTTGCAACTCAAGAGTGAGGTAGGACATTGAAAGGTATCCTTAAGTTAATCAAATCATATTACCAGATGAATTTAACTCTCTGGTTGATACTTCTAGCCTAGAAAAACTTTCTCTCCTAATTATGAAAACCTGATCTCAGAATTCAGGGACTCAGTGCCTTTCCATTTCTTGGCTTTATTCTAATAATCATTGTCTCCTAGACTGGCCCATTCTTGCTTATGTGGACCATTAATCTAAGAGTTGGGCAGTGAGAATAAAGATAATTCTTGTCTCAGATATGAAGTAATAAGTTTAATCTGGGGTACAGCTGAACCCTGAACTATAAGTCAAAGCTTCAGACTACAAAAAATGTACTAAAGGATTGACTTAGATGCGTTAGTCCTAGAATGGTGTCACATTTAAAGACTCATCGTCAAGCTGCAAACATGGGTTTGACTCTTAAATCCTTTATGTCTAGGGACATTAAAGTAGTCCAGATCATGACTTCCTGCAACACTTTTTGTTTTTCTCCAACTCTCTTAGATAGAATGTCTTATTTTGCCAAAATCCCCTATTAATCTCTGTGTTATGAATAGCAACCTCACCAGCTTTGCTAACATTCGTTCTTTTCTCTTACCTCCAAGCTCCTTCTTCCTGAGCCACTTCTCTAAGTTTGTGTTCCAAAGTCCAGCAGAATCTAAAATCTGGTCAGATATCTACCCTTCTCTCATTTTATGTAGATTCTGCATCAGATGAGAGAAGAGTACAGACTGGGCTAATGAACATGAAGATTCTCTTTTTAAGCAACGTATCCCAAGATCACTCTGTTAGAGTTGTGCGTGTTTTGTGCTACATGACTCATCTGTGAGTTTTGTTTACAGGCTACATTCTGAACTTAATAAGGTTTGTTCCTACATAATAATAATAAAAAAATTCCTGCATGCATGTTAAGTCACTTCAGTCATGTCCAACTCTTTTTCACCATATGGACTGTAGCCTGCCAGGTTCCTCTATCTATGGGATTCTCCAGGCAAGAATACTGGAGTGGGTTACCATGCCCTCCTCCAGAGGATCTTTCCAACCCAGGGACTGAACCTGCAACTCCTGTATCTCCTGCATTGGCAGGCAGATTCTTTGCCACTAGCGCCACCTGGGAAACACCACAACCACCCTCCTCCAAACAAACAAACAAAAAGTCATGAGGTTAGAAATGTGTCATTTATTGAACTCCACTCTGACTTTGAAATATATGCTTTTTATATCATGCTATTGGCTTTCTTAGTGGCTCAAATGGTAAATAATCCACCTGCAATGCAGGAGACCCGGGTTTGATCCAAGGTCAGGAAGATCCCTGAAGAAAGAAATGACAACCCACTTCTTTTCTTGACTGGAGAATTCCAAGGACAGAGGAGCCTGGCGGGCTACAGTCCATGGGGTCACAAAGAGTCGGACATGACTGAGCAACTAACTCAGCACACGACTGAGTCGCTCACGACTGAGCCATCATCTATACTTATGGTGCTAGATCTTAATTTCCTCATTTGGGTATAAGTATGGGCTCAGGTGTTTTAATCTGCCTGCAGTTTGGGAAACTTGTGTTTGGTCCCTGTGTTGGGAAGATCACCTGGAGAATTGAATGGCTATTCTTGCCTGGAGAATTACATGGACAGAGGAGCCTGGCAGGCTATAGTCCATGGGGTTGCAAAGAGTCAGACATAACTGAGTGACTTTCACACACTATGCAGTATCTAATACTTAGTATCTAATCTAAAGAGAACAGTTTTTAGTTATATGGCTAGATTAAATACTAGGTGTGATCATTCAAATTCATTCAAATTCAGGAGACAGATAATTGATATTTGTCAAATAAGGATATTTTCCGAGAACTGTACTGGATATGTTAAATAGTGTTTTATTTAATTACTGCAATTAGCTTAAAAAGAAAAACTGTTATGCAATTTGAACCAATGAGTTGAAGAATCAAAGCAGTGGTCAGCAAATAAATGGTTGTATCAGGATTAAACTCTAGGCCAGAACCCAAAGTTTGGGGAGTTTTCCCATGAACTAAAAGGAAATATAACCAAGCTTACCTCTTGTGATGGCTAATTTTTTATACCAAGTTGACTGCCCACAGAGTATGCAGATTAAAAAGTATTTCTGGATATGTCTATAAGGGTGACTCTGGATGAAATTAACATCTTAATCAGTGAACCTAGTAAAGAAATCTGCTCTCCCCAATATGGGAGCATACCATGCAATCTGTTGAGGGTCTGAAAAGAAATAAAAAGATGGAAGAAAAAATATTCATCTCCCTGCATGATTGCTTGAGTTGGAACATTGATCTTCTCCTGTCCTTTGCACTCCCGGTTCTCAGGTCTTTGCTCTTCAACCAGTCTGTACCACAAGCTCTCTTTGCTTTCCAGCTTGCAGATGGCAGATCATGGGATTTCTCAGACCCCATAATTCTTTATAATAGATCTATCTATCTATCCTATTGGTTTTGTTTCTGCAGAGAACCCTGACTAATATACCACCCTTAAACATTTTATGAACAATGGAATACTTTAATAGTGAAAGTGATTTTGTACACATGTTGGTTTCCAAAATATCCTAGCTATAGTTGCTGGTTTTATGCTTTAGCATATAAGGTAATGCTATGAAACTCCTCGACTGTAAGTGCCACCTCAAATTTTTCCATCTGCCACATCATTAGCCCTCAGTAAGAACAAATTACAGGTCATAGCTGTAAACTACACAGGAATGCCAGGAATCTTAAAGGTTAGAAATTCTAAAGACATGACCTGAGTTAGCAATCATTATCTACTAATTAATAGACAATTATGTTAATGATTTAGTAATAATGTTTTCCATTTCTCTTGAGTATGAAAGGCAATACAACATTCCTAAATAAGCCCTATGAAGTTCTGATTTCCTGGATTCAAGTCTTAGTTCTACTCAATTTAATTGCCAACTAATCCTGAGCAAGTTGTTTAATCTCAGAGTCTCAGCTTTCTCATTTGTAAAATGAAGATAACATTTGCCTGAATGCGGTATACTAATTTACAGCATTACTGTGGATTTAATCTTAATTTCTTTTAATCTATTCCTCTGTTATTTCTACATCTCATCCTCCCTTCTACAAAGAGTAATTTGTTTCCCTTCAAAAGATAGCAACTTCCTCCCTTGAAGTTGTAGAACCAACACACCTAAGGTTTCCTTATTCAGCAGGAGAATGGGGAAGAGATTTTTGAAATGGTATAGCTTATGTTTTTCTTTATTTTTAAATTACTAAATATTAAAATAGTCCTTTAATTTGCTTTATTATTTAGTGATTTATTTTAAATATCATTATGTGAACTGTATTCTCAGCCTCATGGCAAGAATGTATTGGTTGAACTATGAGAAATAACTCATTGTATTATAATTGCATCTTTTGTATATATACTTGTGGTATTGTATCAGAATATTTTACTATTTTCTAAATATTCTTTTTCCCATCTAAATTATTTTTAATATTTTTATAAAATTCTAAGACTGATTTTTTATTATATTTTCAAATCAGTTCTCCTTGGCACACACCTCAGACTGCATCCCCAAATAGCTCATGAAAGATAAACTTGAAAAAAAATTCCATATGTAGAAACTGTAAATAATAAACTTCTTTTAAGGAACAGTTTTCATCTGTCCCAAACATATGTGAGCCTAAGGTAAGGTTTGGACTAACAGGGACAAGGGATCCTTCTTACTCTCTTTCTCCATAAATCATCTAAACCTGTTGATTTTTTTTTTTTTTTGACACTCAGTCCTGTCCGACTCTTTGCGACCCCATGGACTGTAGCCTACCAGACTCCTCCCTCCATGGGATTCTCCAAGCAAGAATACTGGAGTGGGTTGCCATTTCCTTCTCCAGGGGATCTTCCCAACTTAGGGATCGAACCCGAGTCTCCTGCACTGCAGGCAGACGCTTTAACCTCTGAGCCACCAGGGAAGCCCCAAACCTGTTGATAGTACTTCTTCTTTTTTCTTTTTAACTTAGATCTTTAATTATGTACATAAATAGCAACATGAGAACAAGGAGTTCTAAGGCTTATACATTATCTCTAGGTGGAAGAATTTCAGATTAGTCCACTTGGAGTATGGCATCACCCAAGATAACAAAGAGACCTAGAATAGTTTTTCCAGAAGAATGCCAATTTACTACATTCAATACTGACTTCTCTGCCATTTTTCTGTAGAAATACTGATTTACCATATGGAGTTTCCAATGTTTACCTGATTAAAATGGGCAGAGCATGGAGTATTCTACTTATTTCCAGATGAGTTCTTCACATTTCCTGACTTTTGAAAGTTCTCCTTCCACAAATCTACAACAATATAGCCTCGTAAACCCCAGTCATACAATTTCTCTCCACTGACCTGGACAAATACAATGGCTTGTTGTGGATGATAAAGAGAGGCAGCAAATCCCAAGAAACCAGGTGAATACACAAGCTTCTTTATCTTTGAGCCTCTAGCCAAAACGAGTCCAACAACTCCAGCAAAACCAATAACACCAAGTCTTGGAAAAAATCCAGGAGGTGCATTTTGGAGATATTCATAGCTGTCTAACCCCCATTGAACCAAACTTTGCATCTTGGGCTTATTTTGGGAGTACTTTTCCTGACACCAACTTGTATATGGTTCGCAATAATGTTGGAGATGAGAGATGCTTTCTTCAAGTTGGGTCCTTGGTTCTTCCACATATTTAGACTGATCCTCAGGAATGGAGTAGAGTGAAAGCTCATTAACCTTCACAGTATCTTTGTGAGGTGAGTCCTTTTTTGATGATGAATAGACCTTGAAGGTGAGCAGGCTCAGGCTGCCCAGCCCACAAACCTCTGAATTACCTTGAACATGTCGCTGGCAGCGTCGGCTCCAGCGGGGGCGATAGTACTTCTTAAATATGTATGCAAATCCACCCCACTGGAACAATTTCAATTCTGCATACTATTGCCATTTATTCTGTTAGAACAGTAGGCTCTTAATTGGTTTTTATTTCAGTCACATCTCTCTTCAATCAGGACAATCTTTTTTAAAAAACACAAAGATGATTTTACTACCCTCTTTTAAAGGCTTCTCTTTAAACTCAGTTTGAAATATACCTTAGGCTGTGATCAAAACCTCTCTATAGACCTCAATTTGCTTTCCATTTCCCTATGACCTCTTCCTCTCTTCCCCCTTTCAAAATCTATGCCCTGGCCAGAAATACTAAATACTTTCAGTTCTTATACCATAGTGTGATCTTCACTCCTATGGAAAATACCTCATGTCTATGTCTCTCATTGAGTGGTGTAATGCCTACTGCTTAAGATTTTACTTCTTTTGGGTACATTTCTTAAGTGGCAGGCTGATTAGATTCCCATTCTCATGTACCATGTGCATACTCACTATGCCGTGTATGTTTATCCCTCTGTCCACCTGCAAAACAATAAGCTCTCTGTCATATTCCTCATTGTGCCTCCAGGCTTGAAAATGATGTTCAGTAGTACTGTGAAGTGAAAGTCACTTAGTCGTGTCCAACATTTTGCGAGCAAATGGAATATAGTCCATGGAATTCTCCAAACCAGAATACTGGAGTGGGTAGTCATTCTCTTCTCCAGGGGAATCTTCCCAACCCAGGGATCAAACCCAGGTCTCTCACATTGCAGGGAGATTCTTTACCAGATGAGCTACCAGGGATGCCATCAGTAGTGCTAGATGTCCACTGTTTGTCCTCTTGATCTTCTCAACACTCTTAAAACCTTGCCATACATTCTGGAGATTGATTCATATGGACTGTATCAGTGGGTCTCATACCATAGGTTTCAGGCGGCTTCTGCTAAAGAGAGACTGTGACATGAGATGAGAAAAGGTAAAGATGAAGTCTAGAGGTTCTTCCTACCTGGGCACTTTGGCATCACTGCATCTTTCCACTAAAGACCATAGCTCATCTCAACTCTCTTTCCAGGATCTGGCAACCATTCCTTCTCATTTCTCCTTCACATCTAGATATGGAAAATGATAAATATTATTTAATTAATTGAGATAAATAATTTCTTTTAATTTTTTTCACACCAGTGTATATGTTTCCTAAATAAAGAAAATGAATTTTCTCAAGTCTGACTGCCAATTAATTGACCACTAAATAGAACAATCACAGAAAACTAACCAATCTAATCACATGGAACACAGCCTTGTCTAACTCAATGAACTATGAGCAATGCTATGTAGGGCCAACCAAGAAGGACGGGTTAGGGTGGAGAGTTCTGACAAACTGTGGCCCACTGGAGAAGGGAATGGCAAACCACTTCAGTATTCTTGCCTTGAGAACCCCATGAACAGTATGAAAAGGCAAGATAGGACACTGAAAGATGAACTCCCCAGATTGGTAGGTGCCCAATATGCTACTGGAGATCAGTTGAGAAATAACTCCAGAAAGAATGAAGAGACAGAGCCAAAGCAAAAAACAACACCCAGTTGTGGATATGACTGGTGATAGAAGCAATGTCCCATGCTGTAAAGAGCAATATTGCATAGGAACCTGGAATGTTAAGTCCATAATCAAGGCAAATTGGAAGGGATCAAACAGGAGATGACAAGAATGAACGTCAGCATTTTAGGAATCAGTGAACTAAAATGGACTGGGTGAATTTAACTCAGATGACCATTATATCTACTACGGTAGGCAAGAATCCCTTAGAAAAAAGGCGAGGGTGGGATGATCTGAGAGAACAGCATTGAAAAATGTATATTATCAAGTGTGAAACAGATCACCAGTCTAGGCTATATGCATGAGACAAGTGCTCAGGGCTGGTGCACTGGGATGATCCAGAGGGATGGGATGGGGAGGAAGGTGAGAGGGGGCTTCAGGATGGGGAACACATGAAAATCCATGGCTGATTCATGTCAATGTATAGTAAAAACCATTACAATATTGTAAAGTAATTAGCTTCCAACTAATAAAAATAAATGGAAAAAGAAAAAGAAAAAATGGAGTGGCCATCATAGTCAAAAAAAGAGTCCAAAATGAAGTACTTGGATGCAATCTCAAAAATAACAGCATGATCTCTGTTCATTTCCGAGACAAACCATTCAATGTCATGGTAATCCAAGTCTATGCCGCGACTGGTAATGCTGAAGAAGCTGAAGGTGAATGGTTCTATGTGAATGGTGAATGGTGAAAGGTGAAAGGTGAATGGTGAATGGTTCTATCTACAAGATCTTCTAGAATTAACACCCAAAAAAGATGTCCTTTTCATTATAGGGGACTAGAATGAAAAAGTAGGAAGTCAAGAAACACCTGGACTAATAGGAAAATTTGACCTTGGAGCACAGAATGAAGAAGGGCAAAGGTTAATAGAGTTCTGCCAAGAGAATGCACTGGTCATAGAAAACACCCTCTTCCAACAGCACAAGAGAAGACTCTACAAATGGACATCACCAGATGGTCAACACCAAAATCAGATTGATTATATTCTTTGAAGCAAAAGATGTAGAAGCTCTATACAGTCAGCAAAAACAAGACCAGGAGTTCACTGTGGCTCAGATCATGAACTCCTTACTGCCAAACTCAGACTTAAATTTTAGAAAGTAGGGAAAACCACTGGACCATTCAGGTATGACCTAAATCAAATCCCTAACAATTATACAATGGAAATGATAAATAGATTTAAGGGACTAGATCTGTTAGACACAGTGCCTGATGAACAGTGGACAGAGGTTAGTGACACTGTACAGGAGACAGGGAGCAAGACCATCCCCAAGAAAAAGAAGTGCAAGAAAGCAAATGGCTATCTGAGTAGGCAATACAAATAGCTGTGAAAAGAAGAGAAGCCAAAAGCAAAGGAGAAAAGGAAAGATATACCCATTTGAATGCAGAGTTGGAAATAATAGCAAGGAAAGATAAGAAAGCCTTCCTCAGTGGTCAGTGCAAAGAAATAGAGGAAAACAATAGAATGGGGAAGACTAGAGATCTCTTCAAGAAAATTAGAGATACCAAGGGAACATTTCATGCAGAGATGGGCTCAATAAAGGATGAAATGGGGTGGACCTAAGAGAAGCAGAAGATATTAAGAAGACGTGGCAAGAATACACAGAAGAACTGTACAAAAGATATTTTCACAACCCAGATAATCATTATGGTGCAATCATTCACCTAGAGCCAGACATCCTGGAATGTGAAGTCAAATGGGCCTTAGGAAGCATCACTATGAACAAAGCTAGTGGAGGTGATGGAAATCCAGTTGAGCTATTTCAAATCCTAAAAGATGAATCTATGAAAGTGTGGCACTCAATATGTCAGCAAATTTAGAAATTGCAACAGTGGCCACAGGATTGGAAAAGGTCAGTTTTCATTCCAGTCCTTAAGAAAGGCAATGCCAAAGAATGTTCAAACTACCTCACAATTGCACGCATCTCCCACGCTAGTAAAGTAATGCTCAAAACTCTCCAAACCAGGCTTCAGCAATACATGAACCATGAACTTCCACGTGTTCAAGCTAGTTTTAGAAAAAGCAGAGGAACCAGAGTTCAAATGCCAACATCCCCTGGATCATTGAAAAAGCAAAAGAGTTCCAGAAAAACATCTATTTCTAATTTATTGACTATGCCAAAGACTTTGACTGTGTGGATTACAATAAAATATGGAAAATTCTGAAAGAGATGGGAATAGCAGACCACCTGACCTGTCTCTTGAGAAACCTGCATGCAGGTCAGGAAGCAACAAATAGAACTGGACATGGAACAATAGACTGGTTCCAAATAGGAAAAGGAGTACATCAAGGCTGTATATTGTCACTCTGCTTATTTAACTTATGTGCAGAGTACAGGATGAGAAATGCTGGGCTAGAAGAAGCACAAGCTGGAGTCAACATTGCTGGGAGAAATATCAATAACCTTAGATATGCAGATAACACCACCTTTATGACACAAAGTGAAGATCTAAAGAACCTCTTGATGAAAGTGAAAGAGGAGAGTCAAAAAGTTCGCTTAAAGCTCAACATTCAGAGAGCAAAGATCATGGCATCTGGTCCCATCACTTCATGGCAAATAGATGGGGAGACAGTGGAAACAGTGGCTGACTTTATTTTGGGGGACTCAAAATCACTGCAGACGGTGACTGCAGCCATGAAATTAAAAGACATTTACTCCTTGAAAGAAAAGTTTTGACCAACCCAGACAGCATATTAAAAAGCAGAGACACTACTTTGCCAACAAAGATCCATCTAAAGATATTGTTTTTCCAGTAGTCATGTATGGATGTGAGAGTTGGACTATAAAGAAAACTGAGCACTGAAGAATTGATGCGTTTGAACTGTGGTGTTGGAGAAGACTCTTGAGAGTCCCTTGGACTGCAAGGAGATCCAACCAGTCCATCCTAAAGGAAATCAGTCCTGGGTGTTCATTGGAAGGACTGATGTTAAAGCTGAAACTCCAATACTTTGGCCACCTGATGCGAAGAGCTGACTCTTTGGAAAAGACCCTGATGCTGGGAAAGATTGAAGATGGGAGGAGAAGGGGACGACAGAGGATGAGATGGTTGGATGGCATTTCTGACTTGATGGACATGAATTTGAGTAAACTCTGGGAGTGGGTGATGTACAGGGAGGCCTTGTGTGCTGCAGTCCATGGAGTTGCAAAGAGTCAGACACGACTTAGCAACTGCTGACTGAAATAGAACAATATTGTGTACTTAGTATACAAATTAATATTTCATATTTTAATAATTGTTTACTTCAGTAAGTAATAGGAAAGAAATTTAGCATATCAAACCAATGGTTTTTTGGACATTATAGAACAGTATACATTTTCTTATAGAATAAATTTAAGTGAAAACATTGTATATTTAAAAAAAAAATCTTATGTAAAATACATTTGCTTTGCTGCCAGAACTAATTCTTGGAGCAATGGTAGTGTTGGGTGAGTGTGTTATTTCCTTGGTTCTGTCTCACTGCAGCAAAAATTTAAAGTGACGGATGGACTAGTGTTACAACCCTGAGTTATTTCCTCAATTGGACCTGTGTTACAGCTTCCTGTTACAGCTCAGTTTTATTTAGAAAGCAAAGGAAAATAGGTCCTGGATGCATAATGGCGGGCCAACCCAAAAGACAGGAAAAGAAGAGCAGCCCCAGCCCAATTTTGGCTCCTCTTTTGGTATGTTTTTTCTCCTCCCCCTGAGCCTGCCCTATGTAAATTTGGCTAGCCAGGAGGGCTGTTTGTTTTACCTGCGGTTCTCACTCTGGTCCTTGGACCTTCCTTATTCTACTTTTGGGTTTTCCCCTTCTTTGTCTTTTAGCCACAGCCATTCTGGATTCCTTTTTCCTATTCTAACTACCTAACAATAACAACAAGAAAGTACAGGTGTGTTTTGTTACTGTTTGGAATTTGGATAATACCAGCATAAAGAATTTAAGGCTGCATGTTATTCATGCAGAAAAGGTGTGATGGATTGATGATGTCTCCTACAAACACTTGAATGAGAAAACATTCACATGCCAGATGTGTGTCATGCCTAGAGTCTCACCCTTCTTTTACCTTGGTCAACTGGGAAGAGAATTTCTAGTTTTAATAGCTGACTTCAGCTCTTCCACTGGAGCTGGATATCCTAAAATAATGCTGCCAGGTACAAGAGTGGTAGAAGATATTGTACCTTTCTGCCTTTGACAGAAATCCATCTGTTCTAACTCATTCAACTGCCCCAAATGAAACAAGTGTTCTCCTGAAGTATTTGATCCAATAGAATAACAATCTTGAAAGAAGCATTAATGTTTTTATTATAATCGTGCAAGCAGAAAAAGTGATGGCTTCTCTAGTAGCTCTTGTAGCTCAGCTGGTAAAGAATCTGCCTGAAATGTGGGAGACCTGGGTTTGATCCCTGTGTTGGGAAGATCCCCTGGAGAAGGGAAAGGCTGCCCACTCCAGGTTTCTGGCCTGGAGAATTCCATGGACTGCATAGTCCATGGGGTCACAATGAGTCAGACACAACTGAGTGACTTTCACTGTCTTTGGAGTCGATGACAATCGAAGATATTGTGTGATCATAATTTTGACTCTAGTTAAAAATCTATATATTGTTAGAATAAACATTATAGGATTATGAAATGGGTGAAACTTGTGGGCCACTAAATTTTAAAAACTGGATAATTAAAACCTATTTCTGCAGCTATGCTCCTGGGTTATGACTATAAGCATACCATACTAGGAGTGAAACATTCTGTAAATCTAATTCTGGAGAAATAAGTATTTTATTTACTTGTTTATGTATAATTTATACCCCACCTGCCTCCAAAACATATATTATATCAAAAAAAGTAACAATAATATTCTCTTGATTATTTTTGGAAGCAGAGTATAAAGCTCTATTAGTTAATTATATTTAGCATTGTCATCCCATTTAGTTTGGCTGTGATCACTCAAAGACTACCACAGTGTATGTGGATCCTAGGATACTTCCAGACAGATAAAATAATAGAACAAAATGCTTAAAGTTCAAAAGCAATAACAACAACAACAAAACAACTTTGAAAACTGTTTGGCCCAATTAGCATAGCTATATTGATTAAATTCACTCAGTAATTCCAAATAGCCTGATTGTACACAGTAGCAAGCATTTGTAGACAAACACCTTAAAAACTCAATAGGTTAAAATAAAGTTTTCAAAGGGGGAGGAGTGATGAGTATTTATTCAACATATCAGAAATATCCCCCATTAAGAGATTGGTTTCTTACTGTGGTCTAACCTGTTTAAGAGAATAAAATCAGCCACAGCTATTCTCATTTTAAAAGACATGAGCTTAGTTGCTTAATGCTCATTACTCTATATAGAAATCCATTTCTCTCTTTGCTGTCTCTTTAGGAAACCTTTTTTAATAATGCTCAGTAAATTAGGCCTCCATAGACTTGGCTTTATCCCACCCTGCCAGTTTCTTTTCCTTTTTGTATCTCTGTAAAATATCTGCTTAGAGTCTCTGATTTGAAATGTTAATTAAGGTGGGCCTGGCCTCAGGTTACAGTGTACATCCCTTTTTACATGCAAAGGAGATATGCTAACTAGGTTACTAAGAATCTGGGGGCCAAGAGGGAGTCTTCCAGAAGACAACAAAAGTCCATGAAGAATGGGGCACTTCCCAGCAGCTCTGAGGAAGCAAGCGGTAAGAGAGTGTTGGCTGAAATCAGTTATCTGGCACACAGAAGGGTCTGATGTTGATTTGGCCATTCTTTTTTCTTTTGTAATCTCTTAATGTTGAGTTTATATCCAGTTAATATAGATATAGTATGATTTATTTAATGTTCAAAAAGCCAAATATGTGAGTTATCCTATCTAATGATTTTAACAGATAAATAGCATTAAATCTACTTGAATTCAAGACAATGATCCCAAGATTGTAAGGTTTCTGAGTGGGATATTCCTTTCAAATTTTCTGGCCACCCTGGAAACCTAAGCATGATGCCTACATTGCACTGAAAAGAGAATATCTGTTTGCCTGTGTGTGTTGTGAGAGTGAGTGTGTGGGCGTGAATGAGTATGTGAGAAAATAGTGTGTATGGGAGTGTGAATGCCTTTCATATACAGCTCTTTCAGCAAGTGGGAGTTAGAAAGGCAAAATCTACATTTGAAAGCAAGGACACTGTAGATGTTAACTTTAAATCATCTAAGATGTAGCACAAAGAAATAAATTAATATTGTTGTGTAAAAAGTACCCTAAATTAGCCTCCAGAGACATGAATTGCAAAAATAAATGCAAAAGTTACACCTTTAATTACTGCGGTGGAACCTTTGAGATTTTGAGACATTTATTTGTATAAATCACTTTCATAGTTATTATGGAAAGTTTTTCAAACTCTTTTGATTATAATGTTGCAGATGAGAAATGTTAGTTTCATTATTCTCACACTTGAGATATATAAAGTTCCCTTGTCTATTAGCATGAGCGTATTTCTTCTGCTGAGCTACAGAGGACAGTCATTCCATCACACACACTAAAAGAAAGTATTTAGCGAGAAACATTTTCTTGTGCAGGTCAGTCTTAACTCTCTTTTTCTTTTCTTCCCAAAACAACAGTCTTTCTTCCTTGCTTTATTGCAGGAGTTCATTGTGTGTGAACTATACGCCCTTCAATAGCCACAGATGCCCTGAAATCATTCTGTTTTTGAATATAGCGGTCAATCATGTATTTTAGGCTTTCCCCTTAATTCTTGAAGGTTGACTAGCTCTCCCCTTCATGTGAAAGTCATTAAGGATAAAACATTTGAGTGAGCTGAACAATTAGTATTTTGGGCATATGTCTGAAGAAAAAAGACAATGTAAAACACCCAGTGACAGGAGAGCTTGTGTTTTTCACTCCTCCTCCCACCCCTTATTAAGAATAACCTTGTCAAAATAAATAAATGAATAAGATGTGTGGTGGGGCGGGGAAGAAAAGAAGATGAAGGAGAGTTAGGATGCCTATAACACTGGCAGTTGCCACACTATACTGATCCCCTCAAAATGCTGTTTTAAAACATCTATTTAGCTTAAATATGAAATTTCAGCCCACAAGCAAGAAAAAAAAAGCCCTTTTTTTAAATTAAATGTTTCTTTTTAAAGAAAGACAAATTTATGCAATTTGGAGAAGAGCAAGTGATATTTTTTGACATCTGCAGAAAATGTAAACTAGTCTCTGATTGAGATTTAGAATTATTTTTTTTGAAAGTCTATTAAAAATTTCCTTTCTTATTGCCTTATTTAATTAATAACATGTTTTATGCAACTAGCATGATTCTTTACTTCCTGGATACTGCTGATGATGCAATGTAATACTTTCAACCAAGTTAGGGGAAATGAAATTCAATAGAGTCTAATTAGTTTGTGACAACTGGTGCTTTCTCCTACTATTCTCCAAAACCAAAGTACAGTAAATTTAAACAAATAGGTAAAAAATTCAGAAATTATCCTCCATTTCGTTCACTTAAAAATATATGAACACTACTTTGTAAAATGTCATTAGCCATAGTCAATAATTCTTTAACATTTATTTATTTATTTATTGGAGTATAAATAATTTACAATGTTGTGTTGGTTTCTGGTATATAGAAAAGTGATTCAGTTATATGTTTTGTTTTTCATTATAGTTTATTACAGGTTATTAAATATAGTTCCCTGTGCTAAACAGTAAGACCTTATTGTTTATCTGTTTTCTATACAGTAGTTTGTACCTGCTAATCTCAAACTCCTAATTTATTCCTCCACCACTTTCCTGTTTGGTAATCATAAGTTTGCTTTCTATGTCTGTGAGTCTATATCTGTTTTGTAAATAAGTTCATTTGTATAATATTTTAGAGTCCTCATATTGTGACACAATAATTCTTTGATATATCATAAAATAAAGTCAGTCATGACAATTGTTACTGCCTCTGTACATCAATACTACTGTTACTTTTGCTTGTGGAAGTTATAGAAAAATCTCATTCTAAAGTAGGCCACATTTCCAGAATGTATAAGCTTACTTTCCCCTCCATGGCTGACTTGTTAGGCTATTACTTTTCCAGTCGCTGATAATAATGATACAGCTGGACTATTCCGCTTCACAAAAAAATATTTAAATAAAGTTTCTTCAAGCACAAATGAGATGCAGCATATTTACATTTTTATTTGATGAAGCCTACTCCTGCTATCTTTGTTCTTAATTTGGTCTCAAAAGAATTAGCAGTAAGAGGAAAAGTAGTCTGTAAATATGTATGAAATCAAATATAGAGGGTAAGCTAAAAGGTATTGACTGCCAACAGAGCTTAGCTGCAGGAGGCAAAATTTTCTCCATAGTTTTCTTCTTGGCTGGAAACACATTGCCTTCTATCTAGATTATTTAATCCTCAAAATGCACATCAAAGCTTCTCATCAGGTGGCACATGTCTTTATAGGCAGTTGAATGTCAAAGATCTAGCTTAAAGATTTTTGAAAAATGTAAAAACATAATGGATCCCAGATAATAACACAGCGGTGGAGCTTCTGTCCTATTCCTTCCAGCAAAGTACCAGCATCACAGGCTGTGGCTAATCTCTATGGCAAGGGGAAGAGCACATGCTGCCGCCTGAGAATGTGTGACATCTCTCCAACCGCTAGAAATGAAATGCTGAAACTGGGTTCCAGACCCAAATTAGCTTGTTAACAATCCCAGTCTCACTCTACACCTGTGGCTGAGGAGAACTCTGAGTCATAAATTCTGTCCTGCTTTCATGGCCAATCAGGCAGTGGAACAACTTATGCAAAAATATGTAAGAGGCATTTTCTGTCCTATGCAAAGCTAGATGCAGGCTTCAGCACAAGCTCTCCCCTTATAGGTCTCATTTTTCAATCTTTGGCAAGGACAAATTGCTTGTAATGATTACATCAACTCCTTTAAATGATTATATCATTGTGAGTTCAGCTTAAAAGCCCTTTAACACATTTATTTTGCACTTCAAAAGTTGGCTTTTGGCTTAGAGAGACAGTGAAGCCTATGGAAAGAGACAAAAGCCCCTATATTAGTTGGAAGATGCCATACACAAGGGATTGGGGGGTTTTAGAAGGTCACATGCTAGGTGTAATAGAAACTGCCTGAAATAGTTCCATACTGCTTTCCGATTTGTATCCATTTACACTGAAGATGGTCAGGCAAATAAGGCCTTTGTCTTTTTTATGGGACGATGTTACAAGAGGCTAACTCACAATCAACATTTTCCACCCACATTATCACCATCATCATCCAAGATCTCTCCACCTCTTAAAGGAAAGCGTCTGGATGTTTGCTCACATTTCAGGATTTTCTCTGGTTTGTAGTTTTCCCAAAGAAGAGTTTCTTACAGATTTTTAAAATAGAGAAAAGAGAATTAGAATCTATGAGGAACACCAGCTATCAGCACCTCCTTTAATTATGCTATCCCAATCCCCTTATCATAATCTGCCTGGCAACTAGACATTTCCAGCTACCTCTGGGGAAAGATCATTATAGTGCATTAATTCAAGACTCCTAGTGATCTGGGACACCATAACACCACACGGCAGTTGTATTAAATGTATTATTTAAGTCTGTAAAGTATTTGGGGATGCATTTTGGCATAGAGACATTACATAAACAGAATCATATGAAAGAAATGGGCCATGAGGTTTCAGGTGCAATTATAAGTAATGGCTCTGCATTTTGGCTAACAACTACCATTTTTTCTTTCCCCATTTTCCTCACTTGGCTGCCTAATTCTATCCTAACCCTTACCAGGAAAGGGAAATAGGGCCATTTTGAGGGCCTTTCATTTTTTGGATGCTGTGGTGATTTATAGCAAATAGTGTTTCTACAATGCTATAGTCTTTCTCCCTCCAGACATTATTGTACAAAAGACAGAGAGAAGAATGCTTCCGAAGTCCTGTGTATGACAGACACCAACATTCTCACACTGGTGGCTATTTGCATCTCCACCCAGCTTGAAAATGTTGTCCGTTGTGCCAACACAGCTTCCTTACTTGTAAAAAATGCTTCTCTCTGTTGGAGGGCTCAGAAAGATATTCTTCACACAAAATCTCCTTACAGAACCTCCAATCCCTTTTGGGCATATTCTGCTGGTTTATGGTAGTGATGAACTGTCATCGGTTCCTCCTTGGTCTGTGAGATTGGGACCCATAGAAATGGCTGTGACCGCTACTTTTCTCTATAGGGATTTGCCCTTTTTTTCATTTGGTTGGAGATTGAGACTGAGCTTTGTTACAGAGAATTATCCTGTGGCAGTGGGTTGGGGAGATAAGTCTTTGTTGGGACATAAAACACATACAGACAAAAGTGTGAAAAATTGAAATGACAAGGCTGCAGGGGTGTTGTTTCTTAAGTTCGGTCAAATGTTCAGACACAGGAAGTAAGTTGCTGGCTTGTTGCTCTGTACTCAAGTGAATTTCTATTCTATGTTCCCAGATCATAATGGAAGTACTATGATAACGGTATCATAGGTCCATATCCACACTCTCACACAGTATCCAGTCGTTAAATTATCTTAATGTCTATGAAGTACTGTCTGCTTTGATTTCGGTTCAATAAGAAATGATAGATGCTATCTTATAAGAAGCTGGGCAGAGGAATAAAAAGAAAGCCAACTTTGTGTTACCTATTGTAATAGGCATATGATTGTATTTTACCTGGCTAACACACTTCAGCATTGTAGTGTCTCTATACAAGACAGAAATAGTATTTGTATCTCACCTTTTGCTTATTTTCAATTATTCAGTTAAGATCTACAATTTTAGGTCTCAGGTTTAAGATTTCAGAAGTTCACATGAAATGAATTTACTGTGCAGACTGTGTTAAATACTAAAATTCGACAATAACAACAACAAGAACAACCTATGAAAAAAGCAGTTATAGTCTCCGTTTCAGAAAGCAGTATTTAGTGTCAGCTTTACATACTGATGTATCTTAGAGGTTTTTAGAAAAGAATCTGTTAGGTAATATAATTTACCTTTTAGAAATCTTCAAGAAAAGTGTGGTTTTATTTTTTCTTTCCTACCTGTGAATAACTTTATTCTTCTTGGTAAACATCCTTTGAATCTTATTTATTGTGATTTCAGGATTCTGGCAATTCTAAGAGCCAATAATACTAAATGATATAGATGTAATTTTTTTTTTTAATGACATCAGGGTTTTTTAAAAAGTAAAGTTAATATATAGCAACTATTCCCCTAGAAATTTGGAATTTCATGTTAACACAAAAATTCAAATGAAAAAATGATGAGTATTAAATTAAAAACTTAATAGATAACCATAAACTGAAACATCACACTGGATTTTGTTTTTTGTTTTTTGTTTTTTTTTGCTATAGAGTAGATAATCAAATTACATCCAAATAGTAATAAACACATGAACTTTCTAGCAGAAATGTAACACTCACTAGATGTAGCACTCACTATTACTATTAAAATAAAGGACATTATAAGGGATTTTATTACACTTTAATTTTCTGATTAATTTTAGAATTTTCTATAACTACTCTTAAATTTGTTCAAATCTCAGTATTTTGTAGTTGATAGAAATTACATTTAAAACAAAACATTCCCCCTGGAACTGATATTGCAATCTGGGATCTAGCATTTCATCCTGTCTTTGTTTTTAAGGTTAATTATTAACCTCTCCAAACTGCAATTTTCTCTTCTTTAACATTAGAAGTTTAAAATAGATTTTCGAAGCTCTTTTTCATTGCCATAGTCTATGGCAATTCTCTAACTTTTGTCAGTTTCAGAATTTTTTTTTTTTTTTACTAAGGATATTGTCACCTTAAAACCTAGTGTAAGAGTTTCTGTGATCTATTAGCAGCACTCTGTCTCTTATTTACTCAGTAAAATGACATTATAGTGTCACCAAATCATCTCAAATTGGTGTAGAGAAGAAAAGCTCTATGCTGATTACAGTTTCTAAAAAATGAGACATTTATTTCTTTCGTATGTGTTTTAAAGATTGCCATTAATTTTATATCATGATATCTACTTCAAAATAAACTAAATAATCACAAAGTACCTTTTTGTGATATTTAAGTCAAATATTTTAATTAAAAGTTACAGTAAATCCTCATTCAAGACTCAAATTTCTCTAGAAAGACTTTTCTGTTGTATACTTAAAATTATTATTATTAAATATGGCTAATTGAACATGAAAATAAGTGAAATAAATAAGTCAATACAAACTGGAGAAATGAAAACTATTCACCCTTGATTGAACAATATTTTTTATTGAAGACTACTATTAGGCTTTCTGATACAAACTGGTAATAAAAACGGTTCACAATATCTCAAGCCTTTACAGACACTATTTTACTTAATTTACAGTTACCTTGTAAAGTATTACTAATATTCCATTATGCAGATGAGTTAGTTAAAACACTAAGAGGTTAAATTACCTATCCAGGGTCACGCAGCTAAGGACTGTGCCCAAAATACATACATTGCCAGTGCTCTGGATCACGTTCCTATATTACAACATCATATAGTTTTACAGGGTCTGCATTAATTGAAGTAGAGAGGACATTTCCAACTATCTAAAACAAAAAGTTCTCTAACAGAGGCTTGGATAAATTTGGGGAAGTTAAAGGAAGGAGACATCTTTGTGGATTTGAGTTTGGGATTTTTTTGGGTTTTTTTTTGAGGGACTGGGAGGCATTTTTAAGGAAAATAAATAACTCATTTCCTTAAGACAATCCTCTTGTGAGTTGATATTTATCTCCACAACATAACTTGCTCTACTTCCAAGAGTGCTGACAGGACAAAGCAATGCGGATAATTGCAGACTAGAGTGGACTCTGGTGAACTTGCAAGTTGCCTGATTATGCTAGCAACAGGAATTCTAGCTGTTTCTTTCTTACTCACTGGCAGCACTTACTAATTCCTGGCTAAGATGGTAAACTTAAGTTTTGCCCAGAATTTGTGTCATGAGAAGTAATCTGAGGATGTCCCATAACCTGGCTACTGACAAAATTAAAATGTTCCTCCTTTCTTCATTTTCCTCAGTTGCTTCTTCATGAATCTGTTGAAAACTACAGTTTTGTTTCACAAACCAAAGGTCCTTTTAAACTGTGTTTTTTCCTTAATGTTTCTGGTTGGCACAATTCCTGTGGAATTTCCTTGTTCTTTTTGGACAATTACCCACAATTAAATTTGAAACCATAATAGCTTATGGGAACCTTCTTTTCTGTTATTTTGAGACATCATGTGATTCTTCTATTTTGTTGCTTTATGATATTCAGATTGAGCAAAGAAAATAAACCTCTAATTGGATATAGTTTCATTTGATTATATTCTACTTTTAGTACTATATTTAAATGGATTTTTAGACTATTGTTTCATTTTCTTAGTCTTGGAAAGTTAATTTTCTATTTTTCTTCCATTCAGTTATTTTTTTAAAAGTCATATAGAAACCTGTGCATGCGTGCGTGCATGCTCAGTCATGTCAGACACTTTGCAACCCCATGGACTGTAGCCCACCAGCCTCTTCTGTCCATGGAAATTTTCCAGGCAAGAATACTGGAGTGGGTTGCCATTTCCTACTCCAGATATAGAAGTCTAGGTCCTGGTCACAATTTCTGCAGAGGGCAAGTTCTAGTCTTGTGTTTTGTCAGAATGAAGTTGGTGGGAATGTGAGGACAGACAGATTGCACGTAGAGACAGCACCTAACTTCAGGCTTTTCACTGGAGATTTACGTTGATCTGTAGCTGAGAAAGCTAATTTGCCTTGAATGCAGGGCAGTGGGGTACAGTCCTACAGTGTTAGATTTAACTACTAGGACAGTATCACTTCCTTTTTCTCACACCTCAAACGTGATGAGACAAAACATGTTCAAATAAAAATGTGTGATATAAATATTAGGTCTCATGCAAAATAGTCACATTTGAAATATGGTCAAATCTCTTTTATAGTAGTATATGTTTCTTGCTTCAAATAATATCTTGTGTCAAACAAAGAATTAAATGGATATAACCCCTCTAATCTAAAAATGAAAATGCCTTCTTTCCTGTCTGACACATTTATTTTAAATTAGAAGAAATTGACCTACCTATGCAAATTCTTTCCGGCCTCTACCATTATATTCAAATTTACCAGAAATACAAATGAGCCGATATTGAGGAAAGGATAGGAGGATTTGTAGGAAAGATGATTTTATTATAGTGAAGAGAAAAGCTGGTAAGAAACAATATAGCTTAAGTCTCTTGAACCAGATGAAATAGTTAAAAAAAAAAAAAAAAAGAAAGAAGTTGCTAACTAATCAGTTTGGATGCTTAAAAAAAAAAACAACAAGGAAATTGTAACTAGAAAGTGTATAGAACCTCTGTGATACTTCAAAAGGTACAGCTGGCTGGAGAATGTACAGTCCCCTGAGACTGAGGATAAAAACTTATAAATGCACCCTCTAAAGTCTTTTCTCCTGACCTCATACCAAGGTTAAGATAGAAGATTTTTTTATGACTTTGAAACAGAGTTAAGGTGAAAGAATCTGATGAAAACAGATGAGAAGCGGGGACCCTTTCCAGTACTCAAGGGGAGAATCCAAGAGGCCAACTGCTGCCACCCCAGTGTTTTCCCATCTGCATCTCAAGTTTGTGTTGTGATTATTGTACTTGCACCTTTCATTCCTGCAATTATTTATGCAAATCGGCAGTCTCACTGAGGAGGTGCAGGGTAAAATGCCAGAGCAGGCATCCATGGATCTTCTCATGTTTGGTATACGGAGGTTTCTTTTTCAAAGGGAACTTCTCTGCCCTCATGTAAAATAAGCATCAGGAAAAGAAAAAAAAAAAAAATGAATGGAGATGTATGGGAAAAAAACATTGCTGCTAATTTCCGATAGAGCTTGCAGACGGTTTGGTAATGTTTGCTGTTTGTGTGCTGGGTGTCACATGCACTGCACTCTTCATTCAGCATGCTGTGTTCAACAGAAAAGTGCTAGCCAGAGAAGGAACTGTTTTTAATCGTCATTTGAACTGTATTTATCACCCTTGTTTTTCCTTCTCAGCTGTTTTAATTCTGTTCTGAAATAGTGCAGATATAACCGTAACCATATTTTTTTTTTTTAGGTTTACTTGAAGCTTTAGTGATCTAAATCATTGAGAGAATCAACATATTCTTTCAGATCCTAAGTGTTTCTTTTAAAAAGAGCAAAAACATTGTCCCAAACTTCAGCTTCTGAAAAATTGGCTCTATTAATTATGTGAGGTTCCTCAGCCCCTCTCATGGACTTGCCAGAAGGTCACCACTGTGCATTCCTAGAGGAATTCTGCCTGCCTGCACTCACTTCCTCCCCCAACACACGTCTCTTGACTAAATCAAATTTTATGTTAACAGCATGTTATTATTCCCAAAACAAATGTTATGCTTTTTAAAATCTAATTTTAAAAATATACACTGAACCACTATGATGTGGGTTTGCAATAGAAAACAAGCAGATGTCTAACATGGAGATGAAAAAATAAGCAATCTTATTGGAAGCAGGAAAGTAAGGCAAATCTTTGGTCCTCATCAGCCTCTTCCACATGGAGATAAGCCAGTGAGAAAATGCAGGGAAGAGCCCAGGGTGTTTGCACATAGGTATGTGAAAGAAAGAGGAAGAAAGAAATGGCAATCCGCCCCGGTATTCTTGCCTGGAAAATCCCATGGACAGAGGAACTTGTTGGGCTACAGTTCAAGGGGTCGCAAAGAATCAGACACGACCAACTGATACTTTCTGCTTTCTTTTTTCTATGTGTTGTTACTCCAGCTGGAATTCAGCTGAACTGATATCCCATTACTCCTGCTACTCCAGGAGATCTCTTTAAACCTGCTAAGGATATGTTTTGTTTTCAAGATTTTGAAGTTTAATCAGTAAACAAGCCACATGCTGTCTGAGAATTTGATTTTTATTGTGTGACTCATGCCAAGGAAACATCTCTCTCATTTCTTAAGAGTGGGGACTAAGTATAACAGTAAGAAAAAGGAGCACAAGGAAAGCAAGATGGCTAAACAAGTGAAAGAAAGAAAGATAGACCTTTAAACAAGAGAAAGAGAACAGAAAAGGAAAGAAAATAAAAAAAAATAGAGAAGAAAAGAAGAAAAAGAAAAGAAAATGGATTTAAACCAGTCTCCTTTCTTTTTTGTTTTCCTTTTTATTTATTTTTTTCCCATTTATTTTTATTAGTTGGAAGCTAATTACTTTTCAATATTGTAGTGGTTTTTGCCATACATTGACATGAATCAGCCATGGGTTTGCATGTGTTCCCCATCCTTCACCAGTCTCCTTTCAAATGAGTTTGGTGATCTGATCCTAGCACTTGAATGAGCGTCAAGCCCCATGAGAGGAACAGACTGCCTGCCTTTAATTGTTAACCTTACATTACAGGACTCTCTGTCATAAAACTAAAAGCTGTTTGACTCAAAGAGCAATCTTTGCACATGAGATTGCACAGGTTGTGATGAGCCTGGAGACTTAATTACTTTCTTGCATCAATTGAAGGGGATCCTCCAGGTCAGGCTTATGGCATATTGATGGGAAGTAAAAGAAACCTTACACAAAATTTGCCTCTAGTGTGCTGGTTTCCCAGACACCCAGGAAAGCTTGATCTCTGTCCCTGCCTTTCATAATTTCTTACTGTTCAGGAGCAATATATTTACCATGCATGTCAATGCTGAGTTAAGTAGGAGGGAAGGAAAAAAAAATCAGTAATGCCAAAGAGTGTCTAACAATTACTGTTAAGATAATTTTCTGCCTTCCTCCCAAAACAACAAGAAAAACAACAAAAGATCTAAATCAGTAGTCACACTTTCTGAATTTAGAATGTTACTTAATTTGTTTTGTTGTGAAGTGCTGAATTTGCAACTGGTTATCTACAGTTTCAATTCGAAAGCCTGCCTCTTCTGGTTAGCTTTTGTGTTCCTTGGGGTGGGTGCGAGCTACTATTTAGTTATAAAAGTGATTTGTTTAGCTAAGACTCATTTTATACTGTTTGTGTGGTTTATCTTACTAAATATAGAATAAATTTGCAGCCTAAGAAATGGTTTTTATAAAAGAATAATTACAAAGTTCTAAGTGCAAGATCTTAAGACAAACTATACTGCTGGAAAAGATTTCTGGAAAGGCAGCAGCGAATGGACATTGATTTCACAAAAGGAGAGCAGTCAGAGTCGGGTCCGTGACGCTGTTCTCTCATCACTCTCCCTTTCTTGATGGTCACGTGCAGTCTGATGAGCTTTTGTAGCAAGTTCTATATATTCCGAAGGCAGAGGCGGCACGTCAAGGCCTTGTCATCTCTGGTCAGCAGAGTAGTTTGTCAGGAGAGTTTTCAACTATAAAAGCATCAGTAACTCATCAGAATATTTGTTGTTTCTTTTTGACAAAAGAGGCAAGTGTCTGTCAAGAAGAATCTGGGGTTTTCCTTTCCTTCCCTGAGGAACTTGGAGTCCGCCTTGAATAGCCATAGATTCCAGAAACTTTGTGTGCAAAACAGATGTATTGATTCCTGTAGAATCTTGTTATTTGTGACATACAACAGTGTAAGTCAACATGACTTTGCCTGTTTGTTGCCATGTGTGAAACAGAATGTGGAGCTTTCATTAGTGAGGAGCATATTATGTACTGAGGCTTAAAGGAGGTCTCATTGGAAACCCATGGAAGCACAACCCACACATCATAACTCGGCGAGAGACATAGTGTGCATAACGGGTAGCTCTCCACATGGTTAAATATCAATGTATTGGTTGAATGTTTAAAAATTTTTTCCAGAGCTAAAAATGCATACTCATGCTTATAAACAAACAAATCAGTTGCTTAAGGGTTATAAGAAATTTAAATGCAAATAGCACTTTGTAATGATGCCCCAGAGACTGACATTGCAGTAAATTTCTTGAGACTGCATCATTGTAAACTTAGTTTTTGCTACTGGTTTCCTTAGTAACTGGAACAACATATTGTTCAGGACATAAAATAATATCCTGTTTCAGGCACTGAGAATCTCGAACTAAAATGTAATTGATTTTGCACGAGGTACAGGATTATCATGTCTGCCCTATTTCAGTGAGGTATTACAGCACAGAATGTCTGGACTCAGAGACTTTTTTTTTTCAAACCAGCCATTTTGTTTCTAATCATCTTATTGTGAGAACACTAAAATGGCTAACAGTGTGGAATGTTATTTATACTTTTAAAAGGAACAGTTTCTTAAATAGAATTCGATAGTCAATATGTTATTTTCCAAGCGTACTGGGATAATGTTTATTTCTCTTATCTCACATGCAAAAAGCCTAATATGGAAGCATCTACAATACTGTTAAATAATGGCAATGCTTATTTTGTAAGACATATAAATATATATAACTGATATCTACCTATGTAGATATTGTACAGTATGCATACAGAGAGAACCCTGAGATTCACTGCAGTTTTACAGTCTGAAATCAGGACAAAGAGTCAGAACATTTATTTTAATTCCATTTCTGCAACTGGTCTACTATACTGCCTTAGGCAAATTATTAGCTCTCTACTGTCTCAATATCTTTATCTATATAACAGAAATAACACCTGCATCACTGGGTGTTATATAGATGATTACTTGACATGTGCAAAGAGTTTTGAAGATATAATATGTTAAATCTTATAATTGCTTTAAAACATATATAGCAGTTGTTATAGGAATAAAATTAGAGAGTAGTTTAGTGAGCTTAGAAAATCAGAGGCCCCTGATATAGGAGAGAAGTATCTAGAGATTTAGCAGAGCTCTATTTTACTGTTTCTGCAAATAGCATTTCTTAGAATGATATGGCAATAGCAGAACTGTTGAATGATTGATTTTTTATGATATCCTTCTTAGAAATACTGAATTCTAGAGGAGGTGATAATATTATGTTCTGGGCACCTCTGCTCTAGTGAAATTTGTTTGTAGATTGTTTTCCCCTATCCACTGGGAAACTGACCTCTTCACTAGCTGCCCTGTGGGAGGTTTGGGGTCCTAATGGAGTTTCCGGATGGAACTGCTGTCTACTACAGTACCTTGTTAACTTCTTTGCCAGCAGAGTATCAGTTTCCCACCACATCAGACATTGACTGTTTTTCTATAAATTGGCAGCTTGTTCTAGTTTTCTAGTCTATGCCCAAGGAAAGAGCCTGGATATGAGGGTCATTTCATTAATTTGTTCACTCATTCAACAGACACTAAAAGTCTACTATGGACTAACTAATATTTTAGACATGTAGGAATTACAAAGAAGCATTAAATCACGGTACCCATCTCTCAGGTCTTTCCCAAAATAGCAGAGGCAGTTACTATGTGTACACACAATTTTAGTATGATGTAGCATCATAAACATCTGAGACTGACTAAGAAAATCAAAGATAGATTCTAGGTAGGAATAATGGCATTTAAGCTGGACCTCATGGAACAGGAAGACTTTCAAAAGATAGAGAGGAAAAAGAAAGGTCATATAAGATACCATGCATTGCTATATTTTGAGAGGGAAAGGGAACAAAGTTCTGATAGATCTATAACAATCTAACTTGGTGAGAACTCAGGTATGTGAGAGCTTGCTCAGTTACCTCAGTCGTATACGACCCTCTACGATGTGGACTGTAGCCTTCCAGGCTCCTCTATCCATGGATTTCTCCAGGCAAGAATACTACAGTGGGCTGCCATGCCCTCCTCCAGGGGATCTTCCCGACCCAGGGATTGAACCAGTGTCTCCTGCATTGCAGGCAGATTCTTTACCCACAGAGCTATCTGGAAAGCTCAACACCAGGTATATATAATCACAACAGCCAGCGATAAGGATAAAAACATAACTCTTTTGTAATATTCTTCCTCATGTATACTAAAATCATTTAGTATTTAATGATTTGTACTAATGTATCAGTTTACTGATTGATTTCACTTTACTCTCCTCCTTCCATGCATTGTCCACTCCAAAAAGTCTCCATTTACCATGTGATTTCCAGTTCATTAAACATTTGTTGAATGAGAGTAGGCAAAGACCAGGTTGTGAAGGGACTGGATGCAGACTAAGGGGCTTGGATTGGTTCAGGGAGCAGCACTTCACTTGTGACAGCTCCTCCTCTTGACAGGAAAGAACAGAAACAGAAGCAAGAAGAAGTGGAGCCGAAAAGCTGGAAAATTTGTCAGGAAGTTTTTGTATTGTCAACAGGTTGGTCTTGAGGTGCTAAACCATAATAAAAAAAAGAGGCATTACAGAAGACGAGATGGTTAGATGGCATCACAGACTCGATGGACATAAGTTTGAGGAGGCTCTGGGAGTTGGTGATGGACAGGGAACCCTGGCATGCTGCAGTCCATGGGGTCACAAAGAGTCAGACATGGCTGAGTGACTGAATTGAACTAATAACTGAGACATGATGTCGAGGGAGAAGAAATGGTATTATACTCCATAACAGCAGTGCCCTTAGAAGAAATCGGGTATTCATGGCAGGAACTGATATGGTCAGCTATATGGAGAAGCTAAGTTGTGAATGCACTGAGTATGAGATATTAATAGGGCCCTTAGGTGGAGGTGTCTGGCAGATGTCTAAAAATCAGAGACAAAGTTAAGAGAAAATTTTTTAATGAGGATATATTTCTCAATGCCAACAAAGAAATAGAGGAAAGCAAATAGAATGGGAAAGCCTAGATCTCTCTAAATAAAATTGGAGATACCAAGGGAATATTTCATGCAAAGATGGGCACAATAAATGACAGAAATGGTAAGCAGATGAGATTAAGATAAGGTGACAAGAATATACTGAAGAACTATATAAAAAAGGTCTTAATGGCCTAGATAACTATGATGGCTTGGTCACTCCTCCAGAGCCAGAGATCCTGGAGTGTGAAATCAAGTGGGCTTTAGGAAGCATTACTATGACAAAGCTAGAGGATATGGAGATGGAATTCCAATTGAGCTATTTCAAATCCTAAAAGATGATGCTGTTAAAATGCTACACTCAATACGCCAGCAAATTTGGAAAATTCAGCAGTGTCCAGCAGGACTGGAATTGGATTTCATTCCAATCCCAAAGCAGGGCAATGCCAAACAATGTTTGAACAACTGTACAATTGCACTCATTTCACATGCTAGCAAAGTAATGCCCAAAATCCTTCAAGATAGGCTTCAACAGTAAGGAAACCAACTACTTCCAGATGTACAAGCTGGCTTTAGAAAAGGCAGAAGAATCAGAAATCAAATTGCGAACATCTGTTGGATGATAGACAAAGCAAGAAAATTTCCAGAAAAACTTCTGCTTCATTGACTCTGCTAAAGCCTTTGACTAAGTGGATCACAACAAACTGTGGAAAATTCTTAAAGAGATGGGAATACCAGACCACCTTACCCACCTCCTGAGAAACATATATCCAGGTCAAGAATCAGCAGTTAGACTGGGCATGGAACAGCTGACTAGTCCTGAAAATCAAGGCTTTTGAACTGTGGTGCTGGGGAAGACTCTTGAGAGTCCCTTGGACAACAAGGAGCTCAAACCTGTCAATCCTAAAGGAAATCAACCCTGAATATTCATTGAAAGGACTGATGCTGAAGCTGAAACTCCAATATTTTGTCCACCTGACAGGAAGAGTTGACTCACTGGAAAAGCCCCTGATGCTGGGAAAGATTGAGAGCAGGAGGAGATGGGGCAACAGAGGATCAGAGGGTTGGATGGCATCACTGACTCATTGGACATGAGTTTGAGAAAACTTGGAGAGATAGTGAAGGACAGGGAAGCCTGTTGTGGTTCAGTTCATGGGGTCCCAAAGAGTTGGACATGACTTATCAGCTAAAGAACAAGATGCAGAAAACATGGGTTCATTAAGAGAGAGAACATGAGATAGTAAAGGTCAAAGGATCCCCCCAAAAAACTGACATTTAAGAGATGGGGGGTGGAAACAGAACCAAGTAAGGGAATAATTGAAGTGCTATTTATCAGAAAGATTCCAGAACATAACTAGATATAGAATTGGAAAAGCACAGACTTGCAAAATGGACAAGTTCATACCAAAGCACAGGTAGGAAGACACTTAGGAAAAGTCATTGAATTTGATGAAAGTTCATTGTTGATATGTAAGAATTTCTTTTGAGTCATTGGTACTAATGTCTTACATTAAGTGATTAAAGAATAAAAGAATAAAGTGAATGCAATAATTGTAAACCACTCCTTTCAAGGGTTAGCAGTGACAAGTGTAGCAAAATAGGAAAATCATGTGAGAAAGCTGTTGGCAGAGACTACCACACATACATCATTGTTAAAATTGCTGCCTGAAATGTTCCACAACTCTGAATCTACTTCCAATACAGAAATATATGACTGCTCTTTCTGGATGTGTAGAATCTAGTGGTAATAACCTCACATTTGTGATTTCTATGGTTTTGATAGATAAGAGCTCTTTCATAAACTCTCTAGTGTCTTTGTTCAGAAAAAAAATGGTGTTCAAACAGAAACACAGTTCTAACTCTATAGCCAGTGTTTAAAGCCGTTTGTTTATCTCACAAAGTGGTAAAATTTAACAAAATAGATTAATCTAGATACTAAGACATTTGACAAATTAAATCTACCATTAAACTCTGTGAGAAAAATGATATATAATTTTCTAGACAGTTGTTTCAGGTTCCACTAGTATTTCAATACATGATATTTTTATACTTTTGGCTGGCAGTTCTCTATGAGTCTTCCATGTTTCTATACGTGTTGCAAGTAGCTGCTGGATTCTTGCAGACCACACTTAGAAAACAGATGGTATCTCTGAAGCAAAGGGCAGGTTTGCTTTCAACTTCGGACGATGCAGTGTCTCCCACTGGAGTAAACAGTAATTATATTTCCTGACCATTCTCCTGTAACATCACCCGCTGGCTCTCTTCAGGTTGCCCTGAGGGAATTGGGCTTAGGTGACCAGTGCAAAAATAGTGATACTCTGACTACAGCTTTTGCTATAATTAAGAAACTGCACTCTATTTCTGACCCATGAGTCTCATGTCTTCTACTCAAGCCCATGAGACAGGGCAGACTAATTAGCTCCCAGGTTTTCCAGGTGACTCTGTGGTAAAAAATCCACCTGCCAGTGCAGAAGACATTGCTTTGAACCTTGAGTTGGAAAGATCACCTGGAGAAGGAAATGGCTCTAGTATTCTAGAAGGAAATGGCTTCAGTGTTTCTAGAAGGAAACCACTCTAGTATTCTTGCCTGGGAAATCCCAAGGACCTAGGAACCTTGTGGTTTACAGTCCATTGGACCTAGAACCTTGTGGTTTACAAGTCCATTGGTCACAAGTGTCAGATAGGACTTAGGGAATAAACAATGACAAGGGTAAATCTCATACTCTTCCCAGTTTTTGCATATATATTGTCAATGTTAATAACATTAACAATAAAGTTTTTAAAAATTAATAGCATATATTGAGTACCTAGCATGCCAGCTACTGTGTTGGAGCTATACATATTCTTATTCATTCAGTAAACATTTATTTAGTGTCTATAATAAGCCAAGAATTATGCTAGGCTGGATGTTAGGAAGTAGTGAACGAAACAAATACTGATCTTTTCTTCATAGAGTCCATGGTCCATTTAAACGTCACAATAGCCCCACAAGATGGGAATATTACTCTGAGAAAATTGGAGGTTAGCAAAATTTAATGACTTACCCAACGTCGTGACAGACTTTGGCTGGTCTAGAATACGAAACTATAACCAAACTAATTAGGTCAGTGCTCTTTTTACCTTATCACATAGTACAGCATTAAACATTTTATTTCCTTATGCACATTTAAAACTATATGTTATTTTAAACTTATGTTTTGTAAATGCTACTTACATATATCTTGCACTTGGATAATATCTTACAAAATTGTTTTTAAATTGAATCTTTAGCAGTGAAGTAAATTGTTTGAAATAGCCCTGTCAAAATATTCTCCTATACCATCTCTTTCTAAAGGAGAAAGGATTTGGCCATGTTGCAATAGATTAGAAGTTAAAATCAGATTTTAAAAAAAGCCTTTTTCTCTTTCTTTCATCCTATCGGCATTGGAAACTAGATTTTAAAATTTTTTTAACTGATCTTGTTATGAGATTATACTATATTCACACTTAAAAGTAGAGAATGTTTTTAAGCAGTTTGATGAGTGGATCCACAGTTAGGTTAACAGATCACTTGTACTAAACACATTTGTGCAATTAATATTTTGACACAGGGATGCAAAAAGAGAAGCAATATTGCTTAGTAGTAAAGCTCACAGGTTCTGAAGTCATCTGCTATGCATTAAATGCTCCTGTCCTACCACTTACTCGACCCGTGATTTGGGCAAATTACTTTTCTCTTCTTCAGTTTTCTTTTCTCGAAATTTGATTAATAGCAGTACCTGTGGATAATATTTGGCTTAATTGATTTAATAAATTCAGTGTAGTTAGCACAGTACCTGTCACTTAGGGCACAGTAAATGTTAGCAGGATTTGTAACATCATACTGGGGATGGGGACTCACTGAATAAATATTTCTGTTAACTCCATAATTTTTAAACTTATAATTGCTCAAAGTAACTATGCTCTGAACTCTGAGCTCCAAAGCAGTGGCCCTTGGTTTTTTAAACATACGGTAGGCATGTCAGTTCAATAATGATGATGCCTGACTTATAAATGCAAATGTCACCAGCTTCCACTGTGAGCGTTTAAGCAAGGTGAGTGGTCTGAAAAAGAATAAGGAATCAGAAATTTTGTCTCCTATTCCCAGCTCCATTACTGACTTGCTAGGACAGAGTAAATAAATCACAAATAAATAAATAAACAAATCACTTAACCTTTCTGTATTCCAGTTTCAGCAAAATGAGAGTGATAAGCTTGTGCTTTTTAAGGTACTGAAATCATTGGTTGAAAGGTGCTACAAGAGTGACAAGTGTTATTAACTTTCCAGTATTTCAGTCTTACTTATGCATACTCTGAATGTTTGCTTTTCATTTTGGGAATTAAATACTTCTTTAATACTGATATGTGGTAACTGCAGGAATTAGTGAAATTTGCCAGCTCCTCAGATAAAATCAGAGGACAAATAAGTCAGGCAGTTAATTATGTGAAAGAATAGATTAGGGGAAGGAAGAACAGCTTCAACAGAAATCTCCTGATTGTTGTCCCAAGCTCAGGGTTAAACTTTCAAAGGTGAAAGAGGAAGGATGGAGGTTAAAAAGATAAAAGGAGAACCTTTCTGCATGTTTCTCAGTCATGAGAAACATGACTTTCCTGGTTGTCTGCCTAGACTTCTCCCCAACTTAGCATCCTTGGCCCACACAGTATGTAACCACTTCAATCAGATTCAAGCTGCTCTGTTTTGTATTTTTTAAGTAATTGCTGTTGCTCGATATGTCTCAAAAACCTATTTTATTTCAAAAGCCATATTCTTTGGGTATTAATTTCCTTCTTTATTTATGATTTGTAAACTCATTTTTGAAAGCACAAACACTCACCCTTTTATATATATACACATACATTTATATATATATTTTGTTTGTAATTGTGTTAGAGAGTTAAATAAATCTTTATTATTTTGTTATTAATCACCCATTATTATTTTTATTCTCTTAATTATTTTTTTAAATGACAAACATTTGTAAATTTTAGGTAAATTATTGAACTGTGTGAAACATTACCATTTTTGCTCTTGTTCATAAAGCAGACACAAAAGAGTTACGGTTTGTTGGCCAAATGAGATTTGCTATACTCGTCATAAATCTTTTATTTAATGTGTTTCTGTAGGAAATCAATATTACATTGGTGTAAAATACAATATAAAATATAGTTCACAATACATTTTATAAAATAGGCTTTACTAGAAGTACTTTTAGTATACATTTTAATGTCACATTTTTATTTGAATGTAGGGTTATATTTTCATCTAAATGTGAATGTGCCTTTTCCTTGGGATGTGCAAACTCCATCAAATTTGTTTGTTTTATATGAAGATATATGTGTGTATATATAGATGTAAACAAAAATATATTCTCTTTTTTCAACCTTTGCTGCACCTGAATTTTTGTTACATAGTAATTCTCTAAGGAAACACTATAAACACATCAATAGGCCACAGCACGACAATATATATTCAGGTGTTGTACATGTATTAATATTCTTTGAAAGAAATCTTATAGTACTCATGAATTTAAATATTTTTTATATAAACCAGATAAATATAATGATTAACAATCTGTTGTATTCACTATTCAGGAGAAGAGATGTAGTATTTTCCTAATTACATAGATCAGTGTGGGAGGATATGACTGCAAAAGAAGATTAAGCCGTTTGTGTTTTTTCAGTGCTGCTTTTATAGCATTAACTGGAAAACTCAGGCCTGCTATGTTGAATGCTGAGGAATTTGATTACGAGAGTAGTAGACTCTGCCAATCTTGGCTTGAGACAGCAGACTCAACTAATTGTCTATCAGCAGTGATTTAGCTGTATCATCCGTCTACAATCTTGCTATTGATGGGCGCATTTAAAATCTGATGAAAATTACAGTTTAATAATCAGGACTTGGAAAACCCACCTGGCAGATGCTTACTTTCTATTTTTTTTTCCCACCATTTTTAAGGAAAAGGAAGAGTTTTCCCAAACTTAAAATATAGACTTTCTTTAAAAAGAATATTTTGAAATCATACTTTATAAATATATTATCAAAGATAGGTTTATATTTTGTTTCTGTTTTTGATCTTTTGCTTTGTTTTGTCTTATATTTCCGTGAACACCATTGATCCTGTATTTTGTATACTACTGTTAGTATTGAAGACAGCAGTTCAGTAGTTTGGGTTGTGCTTCTGAAGCTACCTGTTTTTCCTATTGAAGCATAGTTGATTATTGTTATATGTACATATATATCATTTTTTTCAGATCCTTTTCCCTTAGAGGTTATTATAAAATATTAAATACAGTTCCCTGGGTTATAAAATAGGTCCTTGTTGGTGATCTATTTTAAAAATAGTAGTGTGGATATGTTAATTCCAAACAAATCCACAAAACAATCTTCTGATTGCTGCTTCGCTTCCTTCCCTGTCTAGGTTTTGCTGTATAACATTTATTGGATACAGTGTTTTAAAATATTAGATAAATGTAAATATGTCTAATATATTACATAAATTTAAATATGACCATTCAGATATGTTTTCAAAAGGATGATTTGTGCAACAAAAATTCTACTAATGACACATCTGTGTCCAAAAATAGTATGTTTCATTATCTGTTCCAGAAGAAGAAAAATATTTCATATTTGGAAGAAAGGATTAAGACCTTCCAAATCAGTATATAATAAATAAGGATCAGTGAAAGAGCTGAGTGCAAAATCAATCAGCTCCTGGTTGCCAGGTTTGATGAAGTAGGTATTTAATAATTTGGGACATTTACATTCACTCACCACTCAAATGAGCATTGCAGACAGTTTTCTAAGATTAGTATGGCATTCTGTAAGTTGACAGTTCAATGCACAGAGGAGTCACTTAAATGGTCCTGCATTTTTCCCTGAAGCAAAATTTGCAGTGAGCATATGTAACAGTCTGTACTCCTGCATGAATACCAATTGGTGTCATTAGGTGCCTGGAGTCTCGACTTACATTTTCGAGGCTTGATTTTCAGCTGGAGCAGACTCATTTTTACCAGTGTCAGATGTTCACCGTGGTTTTCATAGTTTGACATGTGTAAGTGATTGGTTCTGTTTTGAAAGTTTCCCTGGTAGTCTTATCTACTTGGAAAAAGACTAAAGCTTTTATTTTTCTGTTTTTGTTTGTTTCATCCTGGATTGAATTTTTAAGAATCTCTTAGAGTTGGGAATGAAGAATCAGAAGAAACAGCAATCCAAAAAGAAGTATGGAACAAAAAAGCATAAAGTAGATTTTAAGACTTAATTCAGGTATTTGAAGTACTAAGCAGAATAAATGATTCTCAATAACTGAGAACGATAAACTACTATACTCCAGAAAACACCAAGCTTTCTGTTTCCACACTCCTTGTCATTGGGCTTTGTATATTCTATAGTCATTGCGTTTGTATATTCATTGGGTTTGTATATTCTATATCCTTTAAAGAATGATGTTGATGTAAATTTAGAATGAGAGCTATATTTGAGTTCCTCACTTAATGTTTATAGCTATTAAGACTTAGATAATAATTTTCCTTATTTTTAACCCATTTTTCTTATTGCTATGTGATATTAATAAAATATCCACAAATATCTAAATGGCAAAATGTCACATAAACATAAGTTATTGTCTGGCTCCTTGAGTTTTATTTTTTACTTTCTAATACATTTTAATTGCTCCTATATCTTACATTCATTTACAGGAAATAGCAACCGTAAAATGTACAAAAATCAATCTTAGATCAGACAACTTTCTGGAATGCAAAAAATGTAATTGACAGATTTTAGAATTGTGAAATTAAGTAAACTATTTGGCTAATGAAAATAGGTAGTCTAATTATATATCTCAAAACTGATAAGGGAAGAAATCATCCTAAGTCTTTACTAGAGAATACCTATTTTAGCTTGTGTGTAACTTCAATGGACATTTAAAAAATATGCTTAGAATCTAGAGGATACTGTTTTCTCAAATTAAAACTTTCTTTTTAAAGGTGAAATTTCAGTTTTCAATTATTTGTAGATCACATAGAGTTTTTAGGATGCAATGGAAAACACTTTCAAGTTGTCATTTCATATGCGGTTGTCAAATTATTGCTAATCAGAAGGATCCTATGCTTGTCAATATCTTATTTTAAGATTTTATTATGTATCTTAGGAGATCGATTGAGAGAAAATGAAGTGACTAATATTAACCTTGTTATAACATATATGCGTTATATGTGTTTAACGTATAACATATGCTATTATATATAACATATATAATAACATGTATGTGTATATATATGTATATACTATTCCTTTTCTAAAGGTAATAGAGTCTGAAACAAATTCCAAATTTCTCAAATTTTATGTCCAATCATTTCTTTCCATACTATCATTGTACTAAGTGTGTGTTTTTAAAATTCTATCAAGTCATATTGCTATTTGGTTTTCATGTCCTTGTTATAATTTACATATTGATCAGATATCTAAAATCCTTCAAAATTGAAGGTGATAATTAAGAGACTACAATACAGGATTTATAATTTTCCATCAGAAAATATAGGCTAGTAATAGGATTATTGCAGAATTATTTGACTTTTAAGTAATAGGCAACTTAGGCTATTTTGAGGAAAACTACTTTTCACTATTATTTCCTTCATTATAAAAACTAGAATAATCTGAACAAAGAGTTAAAGTACATGGCCATTGAATTTTAAACTGGATTAAATCTTACTATTGGTTATAAAATAGTAAAGCTTTTGAAAGATAGCAAGCTTGCTATCTATAATATGTCCATGATTTTAAAAAATTGACAAATAAAATGTTAATTATAAAACTTGGTTGTAATAGATGCAAGTTAATTATTATGACATGAATTGGATACCAGCAGGAGCTGGGATAATTGATGTCAGATAAATGTGGAAACTCCCTAGAATGAGCTCAGTCCCAGAAGAAGTGACAATTGGAAAAATAGAAAAGCTGTTGTGATGCATGTACTTGTCCCCTGATGAAAGCCGATTAATTCCAAAAGTTGACATTAAGTCAGTGGGGGAAAAAGTGTATAAAGATCCTTTTACAAAACTTTGAATGGAAGCAGGCTACTTTCTATACTTAAGGTATGAAGGAATGTTTGGGTGGGTATTTTGCTACTATTCATTAAAGGGTCCATTGAGCCTTACATTCTCTATGGAGTCTTACTTTCCAATTCTTGTAATTGTTTCATATCCCACGATACAAAATGTATTTTGTTCTTTTATATTTTGTATTGTCTTCTCTTTCCAGGAAAGTAGAAGCATATGCGTTTTTGATTCTTTTGTTTCCTTACCCACCAAATTAACAACTCTTCCACTAGCCTGGTATTGATATTTCATTAACAGCAGTAGATCACAAATGGGGCGCCAAAATGCAGAAAGTAAATCAAATCTGCCTCTCACTTTTTTTTGTTCTCAACATTGGAGCCATCAGCCGTGGAAGGAAAAATCTCCACTGATTTGAAACAGGAGATTTTTAGCTCTCTACTTATTCAATCCCATTTACAAAGTCTTTATTGATTCACTGTCAGATTTGTTCCTATGCTTATAGTTCCAATAGACTAATGGGCAGAGGTTATATATATCACAAACTCTCCAACAATTATTTTTATACTCAGAATTAAGGGATCCAACTGGATCGAAGAATTGATGTTCTGCCTTTCTGATCTTCTGATTTAACATGGATACCACCCTAACTTTGTGTTATTTCATGTAAGCATGTTAGTTTCTTCAGCCTGACTAGTTTGACAGTGGTTCATGAAGAATGTCAAAGGGAGCTAAGATAGTGATTAGAATTGAAGAAAACATATATCCATTAGACCATCTTTCTCACAGAAGAATGAAAATCAACAACCAAAAGATGTTTATCATGATTTCAGCTCATTCAAAATCTCTCCTCTTACTATCCTTAATGCCATTTTGTCTCTCAATTCTTAGTAATCAGATAAACTTCTGAGCTTGTCTTTGATTTCCACACTATTGCATCTTTGTAGAGAACTTAGTGTCACTCTCAGAACAGTTTCTGAGTCTGCTATTGTCTGGAAACTCGCCTTACTAAATCTTGTTGACTGTTCATTCTTTTTCACAATTCTCTCTTTGGCTCAAGTCTCAAACTCTATTACAACTTCCAGAGACAGTCCAGTATTATTTTTGGTTACTTTTGTTTTAATGGTATTTCATTTTACTAGGTAATAATAAAAAGCTTTTCATTTCTAGCACTTGATAAAATTTTGTTATATAGAGATATTACTGCAGTGGTTTGCTATAAAAGGAATTAGTCTTGAGTTTCTGCAAATTATTTCATCATGATCCTAGTCTGTTCTAAACAAAACATATATGTTTACTTACACATCTCTACATAATTGAATCATCTCATAGTTTTGCTCATGTCCCTACACTGCCAAAAAGATTCCATGATATTCTTTTATCCTTAACTCATGACCATGTACTTTATGACCTTCCTTGCTTCATATATTCACCTCCTTCTTAGGAAAAAATAGAGATCCTTTGTTGAAAGCTGCTGCTGTTCTGAGTTGGCTCCCTCCACCTGGGAACTCCCCATTAAAAGAGCCTTTACATTGCCTACAGGCTGCCAATTAGTCATCTACCATAACTGTGGCTGCTTTTTTAGTGAAACTTTTTTGTGTTATCTATTGTGTTAACTTACATGTTAAAGTTAGAGGGTTTTGACCTGCAAATTTATAAAACTTTGCTATGGAAAAAAGAAATATATCATAATATTATAAAATAAATCTACTTAAATGGAATATGATTTATTTCAATGTATAGTAACATCTCAGTTATCTAATTTATTTTGTGGAATCAAGTGTCTCCTATAAATAAATTTTCCAGATGCTATCACATATATGGCATGTTTTCTTATCCTAGCAAAGTATGACCAACATGATTTAAGATTTCCTTAATGACTTGAAGGTCTTCTTTATATAAATCATCTGGGACTTTCCTGGTGGCCCAATGGTTAAGACTTTGCCTTGCAATGCAGGGGATGCAAGTTCAGTCACTGGTCAGGGAACTAAGATCCCACATGACTCACAGTCAAAAAAATCAAAACATTACAAGCAAAATCAATATTGTAACAAATTCAATAAAGACTTTAAAAAAATCAGTTGTTCTCTTCTGTGTTATCCTTGAAATTTCTGCCTGTGTGCCCTTACACTAAATGCCTACCGACTATTGAGGTTTTACTGTTTGTTTTGGTTTTGTGTGGTTCTTCCCTGGAGAAGGAAATGGCAGTTCACCCCGGTACGCTTGCCTGGAAAACCCCATGAATGGAGAAGCCTGGTAGGCTACAGTCCATGGGGTTGCAGAGAGTCAGACAAGACTGAGCGATTTCACTTTCACTTTCTATGTTAGCTGTTCTCACTTTGCTAACGTCATGCCAATTAAGAAAAGGCTAACAATATCTGCACAAATAATCACCAAAGATCCATGTTGGGAATTACAATTTGAGAAAACTTTGAGAACACCATGATCTTTATCACCTTTTTCTGTTGGTTTTATTCAGATTCTTCTTTGTTCCATTCATAGGGGGAAAGGAACAGGGAAAGTTGTGATAGAACAAGAACGATGCTAAACAAGGACAGAAAAACAGCTTCTCTGGCTGAGGACTAAGAATGGATAGCTGACGGATGTGGTTCCTTACTTGTTTGGCACCACTAGAAAATATATGTGCATAGACGTATTTTCTTAAAACGCTGAAAACTACATCCATTACAAGGTGTCTCTCCATAGAATATAAAGCCCTTGAGGATAGAAGCTCTATATTTTCACCAGCTATTAGGTATTTGTGGGCTGATTTGCTGACTGGATGACTGACTGACAAGATGGCAGAAGTACAGGAGTAAAGAATAAGGAGAAAGGCAGACTGGCAAACATCCCTTTGGCAAAAATGCCACCTTAGTTCCTCATTCTCTACACAAGCTACTAAAAGAGTCCTGAAAATGGCTGACAGTAAACCTGATCTCTATTTCACTTGAGAAGTATGAATATCAAGGTCATTTCCTCCATTTGAGGAGGGAAAAAAAAATACCTAAAATATGGATGAAATGTCAATCAAAAATGCTTTTTTTCTGTATATGCTGTGGTAACATGAGCCTTATTGCTCTATTGCTTTTTCATTTTTAAATGCAACTAGATTTAGTAGTTTTGCAGTATTATTATTTTTTCTTTCTTTCTTTTTTTTTTCCCTTTAACAAAGACAGTGCCTTTAAACTCTTTTCTTAGTAAGGCTGGAAATCCTGCCAGGTTAAAAAAAAAAAAAATGTTATTGAAAACCCCTCTACCCTTATAGGCCTGTTTTGACAGGAAATCTTTGAGTGGCAGCAGCAATGAAGTGCCCAGAGATTTCATCTGTCTTCTTTTGCTTCAGGAAATGCTGAGCACAGGTCTCTCTATTAGGCAAATAGAAGGAGGAGCAAATCCCCTTAACAATCATCTTCGGCCTGCTCCTGGGTTGACAACTCTCTGTGTCCTAGACTGGCAGACAGGCGCAGGAGCATATTACTGGGACCACTGTAAAAGTTTCTGACAGTATTTTACAAAAGAACATTACATTGTCTCTGTTGGTTATCCAGCACTATAAATCTTTCATGGGCTAATCAGAATAAAATCTACTGTACCAGGAGGGCATTAATTTGCAGTTTTTCTTTTTTTTTTTTTTTTTTCTTTTGCCTCAATGGTTTTGACATAAAATTTCTGTCTGGATGTTTACCCCTGTCACCTTGTGTGATTGGTTAAATTTCAGCAGCCATTAGAAGCTGTAGTATAATATCCAATAGGATGACTGTGTTTTGCTTTGCTTTGTTTTGACAGATGCCAAATTTAAATTTTAAATAATCCTTTCAGATATCAGAATGCCAGCTTGTAGCAATACTACAGAAGTCTAAGCAGATGTACTTTAAAACAATTATTAAGATTAGTTAAAATGGGTAAAGTTCATGGTGGAAGTTTAAAAAAAAGAAAATTTTATTCCATAATTTTGGGCAGATATTTCTTGTAGTTTACATTTGTTTCTGAACTTTCTGTTAGTTCAGAACTATATTTAATTAACACATTGCTCAGAAACTTTGCACGAATAACAAAAATAAACTTGAATTTAGGGGTGTAAATCAATTTGTGAATAATTTTAACAAAGATTTATTACAAAGTTCTGTGCGTATGTATTGCATACTGTGTGTGAATTAGCCATATTGAAGATTCACACATCAATTAATTAATAGCCTATGTCCAAGGAAATAGAAGCAAGGGGAAAGAGAGATAATTTCTAAAGAATTCTTTAAAGTAAGTTAGATGGCAATGTTGTGATTTTTGGTGCATTTGTGATGAGAAAAAAAAGCTATAAAAAGGATAATTGCAGTTGTTTAACCGTAGGTTCATGTAATTCATATCATCTAGGCTTATATGTTGGCAATTAACACTCAAAAGCAATAATCTGAACAATAGACACAATAATAATAGAACTCTGAAGGCAAGCGATGAAAAACGTATCCTAAACATCCCCTAGCCTGTACTCCACAAGCCCAGCCACCAAACAGCAGTCCCTGTGTGATATTCTTAGAAGGCGAGACGCATTGTCACTCCTCTATCTGAAACACTTCAGACAGAGAAGACTTTCTGATCCATAAAACCAATATCCACACTTCTCACAGTGACTTGTATGTCACTCTCTTTGTCTGGCTCGTGCCTTTCTGTGCTCATCATCTCAACATAATTGTCTCCATTATTGCGGTTTATTCATTAAACTTTATCAAATCCCTCCTGGGTCCAATGACTTGAATACGCTGTTATTAACTGAATGGGTGATATAAGTAGATTGGAAGTATAATGAATATTTTGGTTGCCATTTTAGTATTCATGTTTCTTTTTCCTTAAAGACTTTCAAATTTGTATACAAACCTTGTACACATTTGCACTGGAAGTTTTTCCCTGGTTACAGAGGCAGTTTCACTCACCTATGTAAATTTGAGCAGTGGCCTCCCTCTCAGAATAGGAGTGGGCCTGTGATCCGCCAAGAGGTCTGTTGGGCCAATGAAATAGGAGAAGAGGTTTATTAAGGAGCTATCTCTTTTGTACACCTTAAAGTGCTACCAAGAGTGACTGACTATCTGCTCTTCCTACTGCTCCTGACTCTGATTACTATCTTTATCTGCAAAATGATTCAAGTGTCAGATAGAGTGGAAGGAACATTCTACAAATCAGACTGATAAATATTAAATGCTGCTTTTATACTTGTGTGAGCTTTTATAGTTAAGCCCATGCTTAAAAGTCATGATTTTTCTATGACTTCTGAATATTTGAAAATAACTAAAGAATCTTCAAAATCACATATTAGGCAGTCGGAAATATAGACTATAATTAATGCTTATAAATGTCCTTCTACCCACAAAACTGAATAAAATTATACTTTTTTTGGCATAATTAAGAAGTGTCAGCAGTTAACTTGCAGTTCAGGAAGGTGAATGTGGCGTGAGCAGAGTTTCTTTTCATTCACCCATGTCTCTGCCATGATGCTAGTGGAGGAATTATAAGAGGTACTATCCCACCATAACAAAAAGAACACAAAGGCAGCCAGCCCCAAGATGAATTTTTAATATATTTTAGGAAGGTGAGAAGCTGATGGAAGCTATGGCTGATGAAGCAGAGAGGGGATGCTGAAGCCTAAAGTACACTCAGAGAAACTGCACTGAGCTTCAGACCTGGTGCCCCCGGAGCCCCAGAAACCAAGCCAAGCTTCAGGCACAGGATGGTGGCTGTGAAGAAGAGTGTGAAAAAGCTGGAGTTGGAGCTGACCTGGGATTTAATTAAAGATCTGCTTATAGAACAAATGAGTCCTTTACTTCTTTCTCCCACAGGTCTGTCTCTTTCTTCACATACACAGAGACACATACAATTACATAATCTGTTTGGGAAAATGAACCACTGACCACAGCTGATCAGTCTGAGAGTCAAACACCACAATGCCATGGTCACTGTTCACCCAGAGACCCAGTAATGCAACATGGCAGTGGACAAGTCACCCACTGTGCAAAAAGGCTCTTGGTTGCTTGTTTTTTATTGGAAGAAAATTTGTAGCATTAAGAGAGAGACCAAGATAAAAATAGGAAGATGTACTCCAAAAGAAAAAGAATTTTCTTCTGTTAAAATTCTCCCTCAGATAGTACACATAAGAAAAGTAAATGTCTAACACATTATGAGAAAATCAAGGTACTACAGCCGTAATAGAAAAATAAAATACTATGAAGAAAGATGCGCAAAACAGAAAGAATTCTTCAAAACTAAAATTGTGATAAATTCCCCAAAGAAATCCACAAAGTGGCAAAAATACAAAAATATGAAGCAAGAAAATCAATTAAAATTTAAAATTAAAAGTCAAGACATGAGAAATATAGAGATATGGATGTTCTATCCAATAGTAGGCCTAGTATACAAGTATTAGCAGTTCTAGAACTTGAAAAAAGTAAATGGAAATCAATTATCATACAAGTATTAAATGAAGCTAACCCAAAACAGAAGTAACGCAAGGCCCAGAGAACGTTGATCATGGGAAAATTACAGATATAAATAAATAACTTTAAGCAAATTTAAAATAAACTAAATGTATCATTGTAAAAATTCAGAATACCAAGAATAAAAAGAAACCTCTGAAAATTTCCAGAAAGAAAAGGAGGAGAGAAGGAAGTAAAAGAAAGAGAATAAAAGATTTCCTTTAAAAAAAAACAAAGGGGGCAAAAATCAAATTGGTATTAGATACTACCAGCCACATGTGACGCTAAAATATAATGGGAAAATTTTTTTAAAGTTATAAAAAATAACCAATTTTAAGCCTACAGATTCAATATTAAACCAAATTGTCAAATCACATATAAGGACAAAAGAAACACTTTTAGTTAATTTTGTGTCATGTGCATAATATCTTAGAAAATTAAACCTAGATTCTACAGCATAGGAAGGAATTAAGTGAAGAATTAAGTCATGTGTCTAGTAAAAGGCAGATCTAAATCAATAGCTACTATGAGGGGGTATCTCAGGGTGATGGATAGCTAATAGTCCTAGATTAATTAGTACAAAAAGGTGAGGGGCTTCAAGGGAAATATTGTCATGGAGAAACAAATCAGAAGGGAGAAGAGGAGAGGTGGTTAAATCTTATAGTGTGCACACTTAAGGACATGATGAACAGAGGATTAAAAAAAACAAAAAACCCAATGTGTGTTGGTATGGGTGAATTAAAGGATCAGAAATTTTAAAATATTAAACAAGAAACATAATACACATCACCTATCAATGCAAAGAACAATTACCCCATACCCCAACACCTAGAACAGTGTTTAGCACAAAGGAAACTTGCTGCTTAAGAACTTGAGGAAGGAAGAAAAAGAGGGAGTGGGGGAGGAGAGAGGAATGGAGGAAGAGAAGGTTCATGATAATGAAAACACTCCCCAGGTGGCTCAGCCCTAAAGAATCCTCCTGCAATGCAGGAGCTGCAGGAAGCAAGGGTTTGATCCCTGGGTGGGGAAGATCACCTAGAGGAGGGGATGGCAACCCACTCCAGTATTCTTGCATGGAGAATCCCATGGACGGGGAGCCTGGCGGGCTACAGTCCATAGAGTCACAAAGAGTTGGACATGACTGAATCGACTTAGCACATATTGATTTTCAACTCAATTTATGAGCAAAATTCAATAACTGTAAAACTACTAAATTAAAAGTAAAATTTACCAACTTAAACAATGAAAAAGTACAAAAACAAATAAATACTAAGAGTTGAAGGGAAATTTAAGAACAGTGATACCGTCATTTTACATTGTTAGATATCAAGATATTCTCTCTTTAGTTGACAAACCAAGTAAAGTATATAATTTTAAAATAGAGTAAAAGCTTAAAATGCTGATGTAAGTAATCTAAATTTTTGTATGTCACAGTAGAAATGTGATAAATAATATATACATGTAAAAAAATCTGGAACAGTACAATTAGCAAATTCTCTAAAAGAAAGAAAACAAACAGAAGTCTAAAAAACAAAATTAAAAGACGCCACCTCTAGGGAGTAGACCTGGGGGTAAAGGGAGGGAGTAAAGGCACTGTTTGTTCTCATTAAATCTTCTCAATTGTTGTAAGTGTTTTACTCATATGCAGATTAGCTTTTATTTTTTAAGTTAGATGAAAGCTCTGTTTCAGAGTTCCAAATGGATTTCAGTAATGAGAAAGTCTAAATTCCTCTAGTTTTCTATTTTGTCTTTTTAAATTAACAATTGCTATGCTACACTTCAAATTAAAATTAGCTAAGCACTAGGAAATTACTATGTGGGTTAGTAGTTTTGGTTGTAAGCAACAGAAATTGAGTTCAGATAAGTAAGTATAGAAGGAATTTATTGGAAGAACATTGCACCAAAAATCTAATGTATTCAAAGAAAAATGTGATACACCTGGCCTGGAAAAGGGCAGAAGTTACAATATCTCAGAGGATGGGAGGAGCTCACTGAGTCTGTTTGAACACTTCTATTAGAGAAACTTAGGTCCACCTCCCCGCTTTCATTCTTGACGCACAACCTTGGAAGAGAAAAGTGTGAATGGACTATATCGAATCATGTGTGTCCAGAGTGAGGGTGAGATGGGGAGAGAAAGACAAAATAATGGTTGCACCAGGGCTGTGTGCTACAGGGACATAAAAGTAAAGTAACATAGCAAAAGTAAAATAAGTCTGGATTTTATTACCAAAAGCTGGTGAAAGATTCTATGTAGACAAAAACAACTGTTCATCACATTAACCTTAAAATATAACTGCTCTACTCAGGGGCCTTGTCAATGGTGAAACATAAGGAATGTTTTCTGAGCTATCAAAACAGCCAACTGACTGAAAAATATCATGTACATAATACAAAACTAGAAAAGCGTCCTGCCAGTTCCACCTCTAAAGCATATCTTCCATTCCTCCTCTTTCCTATATCTCTGGAGTCCACCAGCATTTTTCTTTTTTTTATTTCATCTTATAAAATCATCCATTAGTTTCTCCTGCTTAACCTATTATCTTGGCCTAACCCCCTTATGTTCTCTTGACTACAAAGTTGCCAGAATTATCATGTTAAAACAAAGATGACATCTCTCTCCTCAATTACATTTCATTACCCTTAGAGAAATAGCCAAACTCTAACCCTACGCTTTTCTTCCCTCCCACCTCTGCTCCTTTTCTATTTCTTCACTTTTGTATTTGCAGCTCCATCTGCCCAGAAGGCAGTTCCTCCAAAGCTTGCTGTCAGGGCCTCATTCTCACCCTGCTGCATAAAGTATTCCCCATTTCCAGGTACCCTTTGGAACATGACCCCCTGTATTTCTTTCATAATATCTGTCCAGATCTGATGTTGTCTTCCTTAATAACTCGCTTCATGTCTCCTTAGCCCCCATAAGAGCTATACGCTGGAAGAGGCCCCAAACCTCTTGTTTGTTGACCACCGAGTCTCCACCACTGTAATTGAGCCAGCCCTTACTAGGTGCACAAAACAGAAAACCAATCCAAAGAAACTTATTGAACAATAAATGAATGTGCAAATTCAGTCAAAAAGTGAAGAGTTTTACCTTCAAACTCTAAACCTGTGTTTACTAATAAATAAGAAAAAGCAGTCAACCGTCTATTAACCGAATTGACCTGTAATACTTTGTATACCAGACTGCTGATATTATCCATTTGCTATACATACCAAGGCTTGAAGTTTGGGAACTACATTTCTCCAGAGCTCTTGCCAGCAGTATTCCAAGTTAGTTGCTCTAAAGAGGAACACTCACAAGAGACTGGGAAGGAAAAGTACAGAGAGCCATATTAAAGCTTCTCTGGCAGTGGTTGACAGATGTGTAAATTTTCACACTTGGGATTTTGAAACAGCTTGTGAATATTTAGATTTGATTCTGCCTCAGTTCAGGAAGCAACTGCGATCATCACTGGAAATTTCATGAAACTCCTGCAGTTTCCCAACTCTCTGAATGTTTAACTGCAAATTGAGAATTATCATTGTCTTCACTTGACTTATGCCCCTCAGTCATTCTAATACTTTTGGTTTTAAATTTCTATTTTAAAAGTTTTGAACTTTCAGAAAGTTGTAAAAATAGTATGTGTGTATGCTTGGTCACTTCAGTCTTTGCAATCCCATGGACTGTAGCCCAGCAGGCTCCTCTGTCCATGGGATTTCTTAGGCAAGAGTACTGGAGTAGGTGGCCATTTCCTTTTCCAGGGTATCTTCCTCACCCAGAGATTGAACCCACCTCTCCTGCATTGGCATGCAGGTTCTTTACTGCTGAGCCACCAGGGAAGCAAAAATAGTATAGTAAACTCATGTATACACTTTCCCTAGTATTCTCATTCAAGCTTCACTAATACCTTTGCATCTGATTGTATTTCTAGTCTCCTTCGATCTGGAGTAGGGCCTCAGTCTTTCATTTCCATGACCTTGATGATTTTGAAGATTATAAGGCAGCAGTTTTGTAGAATGTCCCTCAATTAGATTTGTCTGATGTCTCTTCATGATTAGACCCAGGTTATGCATTTTTGGCAGGAATAGCACAGAAGTGATGCAGTGTTCTTCTCATTACATCCTATCTGATAGCATTCGATGTTTATTTGTCCCATTACAGGTGGTTTAAATTTTGATCACTAGACTAAGACTGTGAACACCAGGATTCTCCACTGTATATTTTTCACTTTGCTAAATAAGTGTTTTCTGTAGAAGTATTTCAATGTAGATTAACATCCCTTTTCCCATTTTACCTTCACCCAGTTGTTTTAGCATTCATTGCTATTTCTTGTCTAAATAAGTACTATGATGATTGCAAAATAGTGATTTTTCTAATTCAAGCATTCCTTCTATGTTTATTAGTAGACATTACTACAAGAAACAGCTTTTATTTTCTCCTCATTTGTTTACACATATGGACTCAAGGTTTTTCTATTCTATTCAATGGATTAAAATTCATTACAGTGGTCCCTTGGTATCTAAGGCTGATTGGTTCCAGAACCCTCTGCAGAAACCAGAATCCATGGATGCTCAAGTCCTTTATATAAAATGATGCAGTATTTTCCTATAATCTATTCACATCCCCTGTACACTTTTAATCATCTCTAGATTACTTATAATAACTAATACAATGTAAATACTATGTAAACAGTTATTTAGTTTTGGGGGAATCCCACACAGCTTGTGGGATTTTAGATCCCCAAGCAGGGATAGAATCCAGGTCCTCGGCAGTGAATACACAGACTCTTAACCCCTGGGCCCCAGGGAATTACCATAAATAGTTTTACATTCAATATAAATACTATGTAGATAGCTGATAAGTGAAGTGAAGTGGCTCAGTCGTGTCCGACTCTTTGCGACCACGTGGACTGTAGCCTACCAGGCTTCTCCATCCATGGGATTCTCCAGGCAAGAATACTGGAGTGGGTTACCATCTCCTTCTCCAGGGGATCTTCCCAACCCAGGGATTGAACCCGGGTCTCCTGCATTGGAGGCAGACGCTTTAACCTCTGAGCCACCAGGGAAGCCCTGATAGTACATAGCAAATCCATGTTTTGACTTTTGATATTGCCTGGAAATTTTTTCAAGTATTTTTAGTCCACAGGTGGTTGAATTCACAGATGCACAGCCTGTGGATATAGAGGGCTAATTGTATTACTATTATTTTCTTTGATGCTTATTCTTCTTAGATCTGGCCAGGGAAATCCCTTCAGTTTGGTTTCTTTGTCCTTCGATTTGCCTTCAAAACTCGATCATGCTTTGATTATTTAATTGCTTTTTATATACTTCATTAATTACAAGCACATATTGTAGTTTTCCAAATCCAGCCCTTGAACCTGCCATTTGTCTAAAGGACCAAGTTTACTTTAGTGAAGAGTTGTATTTAGAAACCAAGTTTTGAGTGTTGGAAGCGGTAATTGCTAATGGGGTGTTGCTGGATCCAGAACCTTTTATTGGACTGAGCATTGGAATATATATATGTATATGTAAAATTTATATTTATTTATAAATCACACACCCACACACACCCCAGTAGGTGTTAGTGGTAAAGAACCCATCTGCCAATGCAGAAGACTTAAGAAATGCAGGTTCAATACTTGGATAGGGAAGATCCCCTGGAGGAGGACATGGAAATCCAATCCAATTCAATATTCTTTTTCTGCTCTGATTGCTGTGGCCAAAACTTCCAAAACTATGTTGAATAGAAGGTAAACTTCCAAACTCATTCTATGAGGCCACCATCACCCTAATTCCAAAACCAGACAAAGATGCCACATAAAAAGAAAACTACAGGCCAATATCACTGATGAACATAGATGCAAAAATCCTTAACAAAATTCTAGCAAACAGAATCCAACAACATATTAAAAAAATCATACACCATGACCAAGTGGGCTTTATCCCAGGAATGCAAGGATTCTTAAATATCTGCAAATCAATCAATGTAATACACCACATTAACAAATTGAAAGATAAAAACCATATGATTATCTCAATAGGTGCAGAGAAAGCCTTTGACAAAATTCAACACCCATTTATGATTAAAACTCTCCAGAAAGCAGGAATAGAAGGAACATACCTCAACATAATAAAAGCTATATATGACAAACCCATAGCAAGCATTACCCTCAATGGTGAAAAATTGAAAGCATTTCCCCTAAAATCAGGAACAAGACAAGGGTGCCCACTCTCACCACTACTATTCAACATAGTAAAAGGAATCCAGATAGGAAAAGAAGAAGTGAAACTCTCACTGTTTGCAGATGACATGATCCTCTACAGAGAAAACCATAAAGACTCTACCAGAAAATTACTAGAGCTAATCAATGAATATAGTAAAGTTGCAGGATATAAAATTAACACACAGAAATCCCTTGCATTCCTATACACTGAGAAAACAGAAAGAGAAATTAAGGAAACAATACCATTCACCATTGCAACAAAAAGAATAAAATACTTAGGAGTACATCTACCTAAAGAAACAAAAGATTTATACATAGAAAACTATAAAACACTGATGAAAGAAATCAAAGAGGACACAAACAGATGGAGAAACATACCATGTTCATGGATTGGAAGAATCAATATTGTCAAAATGGCTATTCTACCCAAAGCAATCTATAGATTCAATGCAATCCCTATCAAGCTACCAACAGTATTGTTCACAGAACTAGAACAAATAATTTCTCAATTTGTATGGAAATACAAAAAACCTCGAATAGCCAAAGTAATCTTGAGAAAGAAGAATGGAACTGGAGGAATCAACCTGCCTGACTTCAGGCTCTACTACAAAGCCACAGTCATCAAGACAGTATGGTACTGGCACAAAGACAGAAATATAGATCAATGGAACAGAATAGAAAGCCCAGAGATAAATCCACAAACCTATGGACACCTTATCTTCGACAAAGGAGGCAAGGATATACAATGGAAAAAAGACAACCTCTTTAACAAGTGGTGCTGGGAAAACTGGTCAAACACTTGTAAAAGAATGAAACTAGAACACTTTCTAACACCATACACAAAAATAAACTCAAAATGGGTTAAAGATCTAAATGTAAGACCAGAAACTATAAAACTCCTAGAGGAGACCATAGGTAAAACCCTCTCCGACATAAATCATGGCAGGATCCTCTATGACCCACCTCCCAGAATATTGTAAATAAAAGCAAAAATAAACAAATGGGACCTAATGAAACTTAAAAGCTTTTGCACAACAAAGGAAACTATGAGCAAGGTGAAAAGACAGCCCTCAGATTGGGAGAAAAATAATAGCAAATGAAGAAACAGGCAAAGGATTAATCTCAAAAATATACAAGCAACTCCTGCAGCTCAATTCCAGAAAAATAAATGACCCAATCAAAAAATGGGCCAAAGAACTAAACAGACATTTCTCCAAAGAAGACATACAGATGGCTAACAAACACATGAAAAGTTGCTCAACATCTCTCATCATCAGAGAAATGCAAATCAAAACCACAATGAGGTACCATTACACGCCAGTTAGGATGGCTGCTATCCAAAAGTCTACAAGCAATAAATACTGGAGAGGATGTGGAGAAAAGGGAACCCTCTTACACTGTTGGTGGGAATGCAAACTAGTGCAGCCGCTATGGAGAAGAGTGTGGAGATTTCTTAAAAGACGGGAAGTAGAACTACCATATGACGCAGCAATCCCACTTCTGGGCATACACACCGAGGAAACCAGATCTGAAAGAGACATGTGCACCCCAATGTTCATCGCAGCACTGTTTATAATAGCCAGGACATGGAAGCAACCTAGATGCCCATCAGCAGATGAATGGATAAGGAAGCTGTGGCACATATACACCATGGAATATTACTCAGCCATTAAAAAGAATTCATTTGAATCAGTTCTAATGAGATGAATGAAACTGGAACCTATTATACAGAGTGAAGTAAGCCAGAAAGATAAAGACCATTACAGCATATTAACACATATATATGGATATTAGAAAGATGGTAATGATAACCCTATATGCAAAACAGAAAAAGAGACACAGATGTATAGAACAGACTTTGGGACTCTGTGGGAGAAGGCAAGGGTGGGATGTATAGAGAGAACAGCATTGAAACATGTATATTATCTATAGTGAAACAGATCACCAGCCCAGGTTGGATGCATGAGACAAGTGCTCGGGCCTGGTCACTGGGAAGACTCAGAGGGATTGGGTAGAGAGGGAGGTGGGAGGGGGGAGGGGGGATCGGGATGGGGAATACATGTAAATCCATGGCTGATTCATGTCAATGCATGACAAAACCCACTACAATATTGTAAAGTAATTAGCCTCCAACTAATAAAAATAAATGAAGCAAACAAACAAACAAACCAAAAAAAAAAAAAAAATTCAATATTCTTGCCTGGAGAATCCGATGCACAGAGGAGTTTGGAGGGCTACAGTTCATAGGATCGCATAGAGTTGGACATGATTGAAGTGACTTAGCACACATCTATCCATTATTCATTTACCTATCATCTATCTACCTTCTTATACATCTTTCTCTACCTTTGTCTGAAAAACCATGACTTTATATCAATGTCTCCAACTTCAATCTAAGACCACAAGTTTTCTTCCAGAATTCTTTATTTCAGTATTTGGACCTTCCTTCCCTTCCAGGGAGAAACCTGCTCCTACTATTCTCACTACATTTACTTTGTTGCTCAATTTCCTCACTGTATCTAATTATTGGGGTTGCCAGACTGTACGTACTGCCGTGCTCCAACACATCAACTTTGTGTAGGCTGCCATTATTGACTACTCCTGGGACAATCTTGCCCTTCTGCTCCTACATGCTGTCTTTGTGTGAACTTGGTGCAAACTCTTGTTACTGACTGCCATCAGACTGCTCTAACTTCCTCTTCCACAGTACCATCCTCCAACATGCAAACATCATCGTCCTTGCCTAATGCCTTTTAGAGGAAGAAGGAAGGAGGCAGACAGGCTCTAGTAAATACTTGTAACTCTGATCCCTTATATTGAATCCCTTTGTGTAGGACACATCAAGAGTGGTTTTGTTCCTTAGCCAAATGCTAACTATTATATTTTGCTATATAAATGTCTGTGCAAAAAAATTTTAGTGCATTGTGACTTTATTTACCAAATAAGTAAAATTGTATATGAACAGGGCTTCCCTGGTAGCTTAGATGGTAAAGAATCAACCTGCAATGCAAGAGAGCCCAATTTGATTCCTGTGTTTGGAAGATCCTCCGGAGAAGGGATAGGCTATCCATTCTGGTGAACACAAAAACAAGAAGAAAAATGTACACCTCAATAAAAGGAGAAAATCATGACTAACTTTTAATCTAAAAATGGAAAATTTGTGAAATTTTGAACTTAAAATATTTGAATAACTCTTATTATAAGTATTACTATTGCTAACCTAACAGATATTCAAAACACTTTGGTATGCATTTTTCACTTACAGTACTTAATTAAAGCTTAAAATTTTGTCTTGCTATGGATTCAAGGTCATTTTCTGCATAAGAAAGTATCAGACAATTTTAACTGTTAAAAATATACCAGAAATATCAAGTGCTAGCAAATATCAGACTGTAAATTTTAGATTATTATTTTACTGAATATCTTTTTTTTATCACTGAATGCTGAGTTTTATTTTTGTTTCCAGGGAATGATGTCTAGTATAAAAGTTTCTACAAAAAGCAGAATGTGACTGCATTAAAGAACATGTTCATTATCTGCAAGTCAGAACAGATTTAACTAGCTTGAGGCACAAGCTATACTATGTGTGAAATAAAACCTTTTCCCAATACTGCACTTATAACCTTCTATCTGTTCATCTTGTGCCACATGTCAGGTGAAAAATGTAACCTGAGAAAAAACAAACTTCTGCTTTGAAATATTTCTGCTAAGTTAAGTTTGTTCATCTGAAATATTTGCTCCCAAGGAAAATGGCCCCCAGCAATTCTCCATATCTTTCTCTCTCATGGTTTTAAAATCCTTGGGATTTAAAAATTATAAAATTAGAAAAAGTATCTAGGTACTCCACTGATATAGTGATTTGAAAAACACATGTCTTATTCTTTGTAAAATAAAATATAGAAATGAATAAAAGTTTCAGAAAAAGTACTTTGAGCTTTTTCAGTCCTACTATGTATAAGACTCAAAAAGAAATTTAATTAAGACTTATAAAAATGCTTGACTCATGTGTACCACCTATTTCATTTGTATACTTGAATTTATTGTAAGCTTGCTGCTGCTGCTACTAAGTGACTTCAGTCGTGTCCGACTGTGCAACCCCATAGACTACAGCCCACTAGGCTCCCCCATCCCTGGGCTTCTCCAGACAAGAACACTGGAGTGGGTTGCCATTTCCTTCTCCAATTCCTGAAAGTGAAAAGTGAAAGTGAAGTCGCTCAGTCATGTCCTGACTCTTAGCAACCCTCGACTCTTAGCGATCCCATTTACTGTAGCCTTCGAGGCTCCTCCATCCATGGGATTTTTCAGGCAAGAGTACTGGAGTGGGGTGCCATTGCCTTCTGCATATTGTAAGCTTACCTTTTGCTAAATTCCATCATAAAGTAAAAAACTAAAACTGCAGTGCCAATTTTCTGCTAGTATAATTCCAAGTGATTGGGAGCTACAAAATGAAAATAAACAGTATGATCAAATCTGAGATCTTTAATTCAATTCAATAAATATCAATTGGCAGATTCCTTGGTTCTATGCACATTGATAGGTATTAAAATAGCTATGAAGTGAATCTGGAAATAGGGTGATCTGGAGCCTCAAATGCTTTCAGTCAATAATTGGAGATAAGGGAGCAGGGAATTTACACAGGTCAGTGTAACACAAGCTAGCAGCTTTTGTAAGTGTTGTGACATTTCCTCTCAGTGACAAAATAATTTGTATTTTCTCTCATTGCATCTCTATTTTTGAACTTAGATTGTTACCTTAATATAGAATATATATGGCCACGGTAAAATTTCAGGACACAAAAAGCACTTAAAAAACATTTGAGATATAGGGATGATATTCTAAAATGCTGTGAAATAGTATGGTAGAGCAATTCCTCCAGACAATGTTGAAAGGGGAATGTGGTTGATGCTGGGAGGGAGAAAAAAAGAAAAGTATTTCATGGTTAGTGAGTTTGGGAAATGCTGGGTTAATTAAAGTTGAACCAGTTTCTTTTCTGTAGAACTTCTCTACATAAGACATTGCCAAGAGGGGACTGTAACATGCTTGGATACATTTTGGGGAATTCTAGACTACTGAAAATAGGCAGAAATAGCAGGCAAAAGAACAACGTAAAATAAAAATTCATTTAACTGCTTTGATCCTGTGTTCTTTTCAAACATCTAACTCAAACATTGTTTGTAGCTTAGCCAGTATCAATCCGTGTTTTCTGTTGCCATATTCACACACTGGAAACAAACGCATCAAAATGTTTGGTATCTTTATATCCCTTACAGATGTCCTTGCTCTCTGGTAAAGAAACCACTGGAATGTTGCCATTTTAATTAGGCTTAGCTACCAAAAAACCTTAATCTGCTATTGAGATGCATATTTGCCTGTTTTATTAAAGCTTGGGGGAGGTGGAAAGGAGGTTTTAAGCTACAGAAATTATGTAATAATGCAGACAAACTTATTAAAAGATAGTTTCATAATTCACAGTGAATTTGAAATCTAATTGTTGACTTTTAGATTGTTGCCAAAATAAAGAACAGTTTTATTTTTGCTATTTTTAATAACCAGGATTTTATCTATCATTATTAAAGTGGTTATTTCTTGGAACAGTGTCAGCTCATATAATTTTTTATGTTAAACAGAATTGCCCAGTAATATATTAGAAACTTTTATTAGCATAAATATCAACAGCCCTTAATAAAGAAGAAATACAAATTGAGAAAACAGTTTTCATAAGACTGCCTTTAGAATCTTATAATGTCTCTGATTTTCAGTGAATGATTGTAAGAACTTTTAATATTATTTAAATATAGCTTTTCTTGTATGGTTTCTTAAGAATCAATTTTGAGTATATTGTCAGAATTATCCTGTGTTTACAATTTTTTTGCTGCTACATTTGTTTAATATAATAAATATTTATTTAAAGGTTAAAGAACATGAATAGTGAAATGTGTCATATAGACACATTAAACACATAAACTGATCATGTGGACCATAGCCTTGTCTAACTCAATGAAACTATGAGCCATGCCATGTAGGGCCACCCAAAATGGACAGGCCGTGGCGGAGAGTTCTGACAAAACGTGGCCCACTGGAGAAAAGAATGGCAAGCCAGTTCAGTGTTCTTGCCTTGAGAACCCCATGAACAGTATGAAAAGGCAAAAAGATAGGACACTGAAAGATAAACTCTCCTGGTCAGTAGGTGCCCAATATGCTACTTGAGATCAGTGAAGAAATAACTCCAGAAAGAAGGAAGAGACAGAGCCAAAGCAAAAACAACACCCAGTTGTGGATGTGACTGGTGACGGAAGTAAAGCCTGATGCTGTAAAGAGCAATACTGCATAGGAACCTGGAATGTTATGTCCATGAATCAAGGCAAATTGGAAGTGGTCAAACAGGAGATGGCAAGAGTGAACACTGATATTTTAGCAACCAGTGAACTAAAATGGACTGGGATGTGTGAATTTAACTCAGATGACCATGGGCAAGAATCCCTTAGAATAAATGGAGTAGCCCTCATAGTCAGCAAAAGAGTCGGAAATGCAGTCCTTGGATGCAATCTCAAAAATGACAGGATGATTTCTGTTCGTTTCCAAGGCAAACCATTCAATATCACAGTAGTCCAAGTCTACACCCTGACCGGTAATGCTTAAGAAGCTGAAGTTGAACAGTTCTGTGAAGACTTACAAGGCCTTCTAGAACTAACACCCAAAAAGGATGTCCTTTACATTATAGGGGACTGGAATGCAAAAGTCAAGAGATACAAGGAGTAACAGGAAAATTTGGCCTTGGAGTACAAAACAAAGCAGGTCAAAGGCTAACAGAGTTTTGCCGAGAAAATGTGCTGGTCATAGCAAATGCCCTCTTCCAACAACACAAGAGAAGTCTCTACACATGGACATCACCAGATGATCAACACTGAAATCAGACTGATTATAGTCTTTGAAGCCAAAGATGGAGAAGCTCTATACAGTTAGCAAAAACAAGACCATGAGCTAACTGTGGCTCAGATCATGAACTTCTTATTGTCAAATTCAGACATAATTGCAGAAAGTAGAGAAAACCACAAGACCATTCAGGTATGACCTAAACCAAATCCCTTATGATTGTACAGTGGAAGTGAGAAATAGATTCAAGGGATTAGATCTGATAGACATAGTGCCTGAAGAACTATGGATGGAGGTTCATGACATTGTACAGGAGGCAGTGATCAAGACCATCCTCAAGAAAAAGAACTGCAAAGGCAAAATGGTTGTCTGAGGAGGCTTTACAAATAGCTGAGAATAAAAAAAGAGAAGTGAATGGCAAAGGGAAAAAGGAAAGATATATCCATCTTGATGCAGAGTTCCAAAGAATAGCAAGGAGAGATAAAAAAAAGTCATCCTCAGTGATCAATGCAAAGAAATAGAGGAAAACAACAAAATGGGAAAGACTAGAGATCTCTTCAAGAAAATTAGAGATACCAAGAGAACATTTCATGCAAAGATGGTCACAATAAATGACAGAAATGGTTTGGACCTAACAGAAGCAGAAGATAGTAAGAAGTGGTGGCAAGAATACACAGAAGAACTATGCCAAAAAGATCTTCACGACCCAGATAACCATGATGATGTGAACACTCACCTAGAGATAGACATCCTGGAATGCGAAGTCAAGTGGGCCTTAGGAAACATTACTACAAATAAAACTAGTGGAGGTGATGGAATTCCAGTTAAGCTATTTCAAATCCTACAAGATGATGCTATGAAAATGATGCACCCCATATGCCAGCAAGTTTGGAAAACGCAATAGTGGCCCCAGGACTGGAAAATGTCATTTTTCATTCCAATTCCAAAGAAAGACAATGCCAAAGAATGTTTAAACTACCTCACAATTGCATTCATCTCACACACTAGCAAAGTAATGCTCAAAATTCTCCAAACAGGCTTCCATAGTACGTGAACAGTGAATTTCCAGATGTTCAAGCTGGATTTAGAAAAGGCAGAGGAACCAGAGATCAAATTGCCAACATTCACTGGATCATCGAAAAAGCAAGAGAGTTCCCGAAAAACATCTACTTCTGCTTTATTGACTATATTAAAGACTTTGACTGTGTGGATCACAACCAACTATGGAAAATTCTTCAAGAGATGGGAATACCAGACCACCTGACCTGCCTCCTGAGAAATCTGTATGCAGGTCAAGAAGCAACAGTTAGAACTGGACATGGGACAACAGACTGGTTTCAAATTGGGAAAGGAGTGTGTAAAGGCTGCATTTTGTCACCCAGCTTGTTCAACTTATATTCTGTGTACATCATGAGAAACGCTGGACTGGATGAAGCACAAAATGGAATCAAGACTGCCGGGAGAAATATCAATAACTTTAGATATGCAGATGACACCACCCTTATGTCAGAAAGTGAAGAAGAACTAAAGGCCTGTTGATGAAAGTGAAAGAGGAAAGTGAAAGAGTTGGGTTAAAACTCAACATTCAGAAAACAAAGATCATGGCATCTGGTCCAATAATTTCATGGCAATTAGATGGGCAAATAATGGAAAAAGTGAGTGACTTTATTTTCTTGGGCTGAAAAGTCACTGCAGATGGTGACTACAGCCATGAAATTAAAAGACGCTTGCTCCTTGGATGGAGAAGGGAATGGCAATCCACTCAAGTATTCTTGCCTGGAGAATTCCATGGACAGAGGAGCCTGGTGGGCTATAGTCCATGGAGTCACAAAGCGTCAGACAGAAAGAAAGCTATGATCAACCTAGACAGCATATTAAAACACAGTGACACTACTTTGGCAACAATGGTCCATATGTCAAAATTGATTTTTCCCGTAGTCATATATCAATGTGAGAGTTGGACTGTAAAATAGCTGAGTGATGAAGAATTGATGCTTTTGAACTATGATGTTGGAAAGATTCTTTAGAGTCCCTTGGACTGCAAGGAGATCCAACCAGTATATCCTAAAGGAAATCAATCCTGAACATTCATTGAAAGGACTGAGGCCAATACTTTGGCCACCTGATATGAAGAACTGACTCACTAGAGAAGACCTTAATGGTGGGAAACATTGAAGAGGGGAGGAGAAGGGGCCGACTGAGGATGAGTTGGTTGGGTGGCATCACTGACTTGATGGATATGAGTTTGAGTAAGCTCTGGGAGTTGGTGATGGACAGGGAAGCCTGGTGTTCTCAGTCCATGGGGTTTCAAAGAATCAGACGTGACCGAGAGACTGAACTGCGCTGAACTGAGGCACATAAAATAAATAAACCTAATGTTTATTTTGAAAAACATAATCATGTGTATTAATGTGTTTTTTTTATTTTATTATTATTTTTTTGTTATCCTGAATCTTTGTTGTGCTGCACAGGCTTGGTTGGCCTGTGGCATGTGTGATCTTAGTTCCCCAACTGGGGATCAAGTCTGTGTCCCCTGCCATGAAAGGTAGATTCTCAACCACTGTACCCCCAGAGAGGTCCCTGCATCCACTCTTTTTAGAAAGATCGTGTGCTTATGATTTAATCACTGTTCTGATGCCTTGGTTACAGGATAGCCTGAAGTGGTATAATGAGCAAGCGCCACAGAGTTTGACTGCCTGGAAGGAGACTCTGGCTCCATGAACTACAGGATACACGTCCTTGGAAAACTTCCTAACCTCCCAGTTCCTCAGATTCCTTATCTGAAAGATTAGAGTAATAATAGCATCTTCCTCACAGTGTTGTTCAGAGGTTTAAATGAGTTAACACTCAAGGTACTATTTAAGTGCTCTGGGCATGAGGAACCTAGAACAGTGCCTGGCACATGGTTATCATTAACTACATTTTGTTTACCTCCACAAACCTAAAATATATTTCAAGAGTAGTTAGTCTCATCTTAAAAATTTAAACTCAATTTCTTTCTTTAACTGCTATGGTTGCCTTTGGCTATTATTAATGAAATCTCCTATAAGAATTAGTAAAATAATGCAGACAGCAGACTCTTTAAGACTTTAAATTGTAACTTCACTTGAGTGCTGGATCTAAAATTACCAAAAATGTCACCAAAGTTTAATGAAATAAAAATACCAGATCCTACTTCTAAACAAGTTAAGGAGATAATAGCTAGTTTTTCTTCTAAAACTACTAAAGGAAACTGTCATCATACATACATCATACATCATTGTATTGAACAAACAATACATTTCTAACTCTTACTGTTATAAAAAAATACCTAACTATAAAAATACAAAACCTATATCCTACCCCCTGTTTCTTTCTAAAACAATTTCTGAGCACTTAGCATAGTGTCTTCCCATAGTAATCATGCACTACATGTTTGGCGATATGTTTGTATATCACACTCAAAATTGTAAAGCAAATCATTTTAAGTTGAAGTCTCAGTGCGACATTAAAATGAGACACTGGAAAAAGAAGTATTTAGAACATCACCTTTGCATATCATTGAAATGTACAGCATCTCTGATTTCTGGTATAAGGCCAAATTTTCTTGTTGCTGGATGTACCCTTATTCCCAGAGGCTCCATAAGCTCCATCAACCTACCCAAACCTAATCTTATCCTAAGCCACAGAATTTCTCTTGAATCCCACTTTACTTATAAACTTCTCTTCTTTAATACTCAGAATGGATACCTACTGGGTATCTTTCCAGCCTACATACTAATGGCTGGTCTTCTCTAAGGAGCTACTCTCCATCAAAAGAGAGTCACCATCATGCATGTACTAGATGACACCATCCTCGACCATAGCTTATTAGTGCAGAGGTGCTCATCTTTTCCTTGTTGGAACAGTGATGTCTTTTATTCCTAAGGAATTGGAACTGAAATGGAGGATTTGATAATAGATGCACCTGTACATTTAAAGTCATAATTTTGTGGTATCACAGTTTTATCATGAGGTATGAAAACCTGAGGGGCTTCCTAGGTGGCATTAATGGTAAAGTACCCTCTTGCCATTAAAGAAGACTAAGGGGATGCAAATTCAATCCCTGGCTTGGGAAGATCCCCTGGAGAAGGAAATGCAATCCACTCCCATATTCTTGTCTGGAGAATCCCATGGACAGAAAAGCCTGGTGGGCCACAGTCCACAGAATCCCAAAGAGTTGGACATGACTGAAGTGCTTTAACATGCACCCATGAAGAACTGAGAGGAGTCTTCAAGGAGAAGATGGAAGTCAATGTTCTGGGAAGAGTAAAGATGAAAATCACAGAGTGTAGGAATAGACTTCTAATTCCCAGTTTCAGCCTTCTTATGAGATTCATCTATTCAGGATTTGGGGATCTGGGATACACACCTTTCTTGCCAACAATATTCCCATTTTCTTAGTGATGGAAGAGTGGAAGAACCAAGGGGGAATATTTGAGAAAACAATACTCTGTAGTTCTAACATCTTCTGTGACTATAACCATGTCTGACCAGACACTATCAAAATACAAATTTGAGGTTTACCATAACAGCCAACAGACATGGATACAGGATCAAAATAACAATCCTTAATGCCAGACTATATAAGATTTACAAAAGAAACATCCACACATGAGTAATCATCAAAATATGTAATAATAGTTAAAGAAATATTTTTTTAACCAAAGTCTCAAAGAAGAATTTATTCAAATTATAGATAAAAACTCCACAAAATCCTTGCACAATCAAAAATACTGCTCACTTTTCAAGTCATTTAAACCCTTTTATTTCATCTTTGAGCATAGTGAGGACTGTCTGATTTAAGAAATAAAAATATTGGACACTCAATTAAAGTTGAATTTCAGATTAGAAATACTAATTTTTTAGTGTAAATATGTCCCATGTAGTATTATAGACATAAAAACACTAAACAATTCTTTGTTTTTTTATCTAAAATTCAAATTTAACTGGATATCCTGTATTTAATCTGGCAACCTATGTACAGTAAGTAATGTGCTTAGGAGGAAAAAAATTATTTTCCCAATATACAATTTAAGTGGCTAGACTAGTCACTAGGCAGTTAAGGCAGCCAAAATACAAAATGGAAACTTTTATCAAAATATTCTGGAAATCAGTTGCAGAGATGTGTAACACATCGATATGTGATTGTTTTCTTTTGAGGTTCAGTTCATTTTTATAGGGAGAGTAGGGAAATGGGAAGACATTATGCATGTCAAATTTTACTAAAATTTGATTTTTATTGGTGGCATTAATATTAATATTTTATTTGTGGCATTATTTTAAAATTAGACTCATTTTCTTGAGAAGGGCAGTACCATGGTTAAAAGAGAAGAACAGAGACAAGAAGAAAAAAAAAAGAAAGACAAGATAAGGTGTTTTTTTTTTCTAGCTGTCTTTTTGTTTGATAAATCCACATTGGATTAACTCCAAAGCAAATTTAATCATTTGGGTAGTGGCCGAAAAGAAAAATGAATTTAACTAGTAAGTAGCCTCATGCGAAGAGTTGACTCACTGGAAAAGACCCTGATGCTGGGAGGGATTGGGGGCAGGAGGAGAAGGGGATGACAGAGGATGAGATGGCTGGATGGCATCACCAACTCGATGGGCATGAGTTTGAGTAAACTCCGGGAGTTGGTGATGAACAGGGAGGCCTGGCGTGTTGGGATTCATGCGGTCGCAGAGTTGGACGCAACTGAGCTACTGAACTGAACTGAACTGAGTCACAAAATTTGGTACTGCTTGTGATTAGGAAAAAAAAAAAATGGTTATACTGAGATTTATATCATATTCCAAAAGAATTTATCTTGTTTTTCACCCTTTAAAACTGTCTTCTCTTCCCATGCTCCGCCTCACCCTCCACAAAATAAAATAATATATAAATGCAAAGTGTGAAAAGTGATGTATTCAAGAAGCTTAAAAACAACAGTCAGGAAAGGAAGAAAGTCTATTCTGCTGGCTGAGATGTTAGCCTCTTGTTGGAACAAGTAGTGTGGAATGGTGATGGGTGAGAATGTCATTTGCAAAAGCTTCTCTTAATAAGAACCACCGCTATAGCAGTTCACCAAGTATAATTTAGTATGCTGTGTTTCAAAAAATGCTATTTAATTGTCTGAATCCATGTAATAATAATGAAAATCCATAATACTGAGAAATATTAATTAAATCAAGATAAATAAGATCACTGTACTTTGAACCCAAGAATGATGTATATACAACAATAGCATCATACAAATTTGAGCATAACATACATCATCACAAGTATTCTTCTAGTAAAATAAGGCTAGGCTTATTTTCCTGTTGTTCCTGTTCTAGTCTCAGGAACAAGGGAAGGCTTTTTTCCTAAATTAAGGCTGAAGCTCCATAAAGGAAAATTCCAGCATCATGATTTGCTCTCACTCAGTATGTATTGAAATTCTCCTTGTGGTAGCTCTTGGGAAGATCATCTTTTTATGATTAAAACAGGGAATACAGATATCTTGCTGACTAAACTGCTCTTTCTGATGTCTGATATACCCACCCACTATGTCAGACTCTCCAGTACTAAAATGTAGGTCCCTTTAAACCGGTAGGTTACACATCAAACTTCAGGTTTGAAGCTCTGGAAGATTCTCTAGGATCACAGGTTAAAATCTCACCAGGTCCAATGCAACCTTTCATTCTTCCAGAAGGGATAAATCACCCAGCACGTACTTCACTGTGTTAGGGTGTTTCAGATGAGAACTTATAAACTTAGACTCCTTTGCTTTGTAATGACTTTAAAGATCTCATGGGGTGTTTGTTCTAAGGTTTGGAGACCTTCCTAAAACCTTGAGTAATTTTTGCTCATTCTTGAAGTCTGCACTTTGAGAGGTTTGAACATTCTCACATGTTATTAAGGTTTTGTGTACCTTATTAAGGTATGAAAATCAAGTTCACCTTTAGAAAGTACTTGCAGAATTAACATTATCTGGAACTAGAGATTATCGTATACATGGTATGATTTGAATATCACTATAGGCCTCTGCTCTATCTATGGTGTGTCACAAGAGAGTTTTATACACCTTCAGCAAAATAGCATGACAATTGGGCCAATGTCTATATTTTAATAAACCAGAGCCTGTTGGTATGAGACTCAATTCTGAAGCCACAGCATATCACACATTTAAGGTCTCTAGTGACTTCTTTGTGCCCAAGTCCCCAAAGACTTTTCAAAGACTTTAATAAAGTTGCTCTCATTGCCCTGTGTCTGATCAAGTCTGCCTGGATTTCCCCCTGCCCTGCACTATATTATAAACATTCATCTTTTGATTTCAGTTATTCTCGTGATTTTTTTTTTTTTTTTTTTTACTTTATTGCTTTCAAACTGCCATTTCCCTCATTGTTTATGATTAGCTGATCTATCTTTCTGGCAAACAAATAAACAAGAAGAAAAGTGAAGGAGCAGTTGGTGAATGTGTGAATATGGATGAAGAAAACAAAATCCCATAATCAGCATTCAGATGTTGCCCTTGATGATTTGAGTTTAGAGTTCTTTCTGGAAATCTCGAGTGCTATCTGTAATACTTTGTGTCACACATTTTTTTTTTTTGTTTCATTTTTTCCCCCCTGTTTGATTGAGGGCCACTTAGAGGGTTCATTTTCACTTCATTGTGAAGCCTGATCCTCTGGGATCATTCCATCAGAAAAATGTCCACACCTGCTCACAAATCCCCATAGGGTGTCCTGGTAAAAACACCCAAAGAATTGTGGGAAGGTATAGGAAAGACACTCTCTTAATTTACAATCTACATGGAATTTTATCTCACAAAATTTATTTTGTATATGAAAACCAAACTTACCCCATCTCTAAAATATCTGAATAATTCCTCCTAGAAAGCCTTTGACAAGCCCCAAATGGAGCTGTGTCTTCTATTCATTTCTTCTCATACATTTGCAGTCCTATAGAAACACCTCTTTATCATCATAATTAATTCCATAAGCTTCTTCCAGTCTGAGAATTTAATTTTTATTTTAATAGAATTTAAAGGCTTTGTATTAAAGTAAATGCAGTGCATAGTTTCTATGAATGGAGATGCCACATTTTTTTTGTACCAAAATGAATCTCTTCTTTCTGTGTTTAGTATGACCTATGTTCTCTGTCAGAAATTTTAATATCATCTCATTCATCACTCAGCTTGCTTAGTCTCCTTTGCCTGTCTTGTTCATTTTCCCCAAAATCACTTGCTGATAGAGCTTAATTATTACTATAGTGTTGCCCTGCTTCTTTGAAAAATTGTATGATCGAGATGGTTAAATAATATATTGTGATTCCTTTTGAATGTTGGGTTCTAAGTAAATATAGTGCAGTGTAGAATTTTAGTGGATAAATATCAGACATGTACACACATGCACACTCAAACATATATACACATTTTGTGAGACAGAAGTTATTTGTGTCTTATTTGCTGCTTTATTTCTTCAGCCTAAATCAATGCCAAGCACAAAACACATAGCCAACAAATATTTGTTGAATAGATGAAATTATGTATTTACCAGTTGAAAGGCATTTCTATATAGGTACTGAGATATTTGACTTTTTTTAATTCAAAAAAGTGTCATCAGTTTGATGAGATAAAACAATATATGGTATATGGTCATAATATATGGTCACCTAATTTTCGATGACTAGAGCATTATTTGTCTCTTGAAGTTCACAGTAGCTTCAAAATAAACTCTCTCCAATTAGAAAGTACCATTTATATGTTCATTTCCCTGATAGCTCAGTTGGTAAAGAATCCACCTGCAGTGCAGGAGATCCTGGTTTGATTCCTGGGTCGGGAAGACCCCCTGGAGAAGGGATAGACTACTCACTTCAGTATTTTGGGGGCTTCTCTTGTGGCTCAGCTGGTAAAGAATCAGCCTGCAATGCAGGAGACCTGGGTTCAATTCCTGGGTTGGGAAGTTCCCCTGGAGAAGGGAAAGGCTACCCACTCTGGTATTCCGGCCTAGAGAATTCCATGGACTGGGTTGCAAAGAGTCGGACATAACTGAGTGGCTTTCATTTTAACAAATAGATGTTGAGTCACATGATATAAAATCTTGCAATGCATACAAAACTTATGCATATGTTTTCATATTAATTCTATAATTAAGAGGAGTGGAGAGATGAGATTTGAAAGACTTTGCATTAATATAATTTCTTAAAGCTTTGCTTCAGTAAAAGAAAACTAAAGCAGATAATTTCACTGTCCTGTCCATATACTCCTGTAATCTATTTCTGTGTCTCTGGGCTTCATTTTCAACTGCAAAACCTCATTACTCTTTGCCTGAGGGCTTTCTTGGGCCTCCTGTGTGTGGGGGTGGGGGTGGGAAGGGGCATGGTGGGTGGGAAAGGTACAGTGTCAGGGAATTAATGAACCATGAACCATTCTGAAAGCCCAAGCCATACTCACCAATGACTGCTAGGCACTGATGGAAAATTGAGGGAGTAGATGACTACCCCTGCTGGGCTCATGCTCCACACTGCCTCATAGTTGCCCAGTGGGACTATGCTCACCAGGGATAGCACTTTGATTGGCTTCTCTCTCTTCTCTGTGTCACATTTTATACTCTTGTATAGTGTTTCTTGGTATCACTCAAACATATAAACTACTTGAACCTGAATCCTAGACTCAGGGTCTGCTTCTAAAGGATAAAGTGAAGACAGTTGATACTAAAAGTAGTCCTAGGAAGCCACTTAGAATGTGATTCTGGAATTGGATCTGTCACTGGCTGTGTGTGATAAGGACTTTATTGCTCTTAATGAGTGGGGTGATGATTACTCCTGGCTTGTTATAGCCCAGGAATAGTAGACTGCCACCTGTGGTGGGATGAAACACAGATGGAAGGGATGTAGTCTGTTTCATGCATTTTACAGGCATGGTGGAAATGACAATTATAATCTTTCTGGAGGAGTTGGGTTTTGTTACCAGCTATCAGAGCTTGGAAGGAGGAAAATAAGTTCAGACAAGCCAGCTATCAGTCTAAAGCATGGTGTGAAATCCAAAAATGTATGGCTACATTTAAAGACACCCATATTTTTGCTGTTGGAGGATGGGTTGTTCTGAAAAATCATGACCATGATTTGATTAGCAGAGTGGTAGAATTAAAGAAAAGAAAAACAAACAAACAAACCAAAAAACCCCAACCAAACAACCAACCAGACAGCAAACAAAGCCCCAGCAACCTTTCTCTTCTTGATTAGGGTGCTGGAAGGGACACTGAAGCCTCAGTGGAGATATCTGGGTCAACACAGAAGGAAATCTTGAACCTCTAGGTTTTTATGACCATGCTGAGTTGACATGCATGCCCTAGTTGCTAGCAGAAAACAGCTTCCTCTAACTTGGAGGCCACATAGAGGCTGTATCTGAGGCCATTGCTTCACAGGGTCATGCTTGACTTCTAAGGACTGTGCCTCACTGCCTTCACTGAATTTAGACCAATAACTAGAGAACAGTTTTAGCATGGGCTCACAGGGAAAGTGCTACCTGTGTTATGGGAAGAAGAGTGTTATTTAATAAAAGATCTAAATGATCTGACCAGTGTGTTGCAAACAACACTGAAATATGCCTGAAAATGGACCCTGAGGGTTCTAGATTAGAAATGGGGCATGGAACACAAGGCTGGATAGGAGATATTCATTGATATAAAGACACTGTCTTGTGACACAGATTTAGTATAATATAGCAAGAATAGTTATGAGTATAGCAAGTTATCTCATACATAATAAGAATAACTATGACAAATCTAGACAGCATATTAAACAACAGAGACATAACTTTGCCAACAAAGGTCCATATAATCAAAGATATAGTTTTTCTAGTAATTATGTATGGATGTGAGAGCTGGACCATAAAGAAGGCTGAGCATTAAAGAACTGATGCTTTTGAACTGTAGTGCTGAAGAAGACTCTAGAGAATCCCTTGGACTGCAAGGATCAATCCTAAAGGAAATAAGTCCTGAATATACATTGGAAGGACTGATGCTAAAGCTCTAATGCTTTGGCCACCTAATGTGAAGAGATGACTCATTGGAGAAAACTCTGATGCTGGGAAAGATTGAGGGCGGGAGAAGAGAGAAACAGAGGATGAGATGGTTGGATGGCATCGACTCAGTGTACATGAGTTTGAGCAAACTCTGGGAGATGGTGAAGGATAGGAAAGCCTGGTGTGCTGCAGTCCATGGGGTTGCAAAGAGTCAGACATGACTTAGCAACTGAACAACAACAACAGCAAGAATAATTAAAATATGTTAACTGCCATAGTGAAAAAAATCAATTCTTCACTCAACTTCCAGACTTCAGTCAGTTCTCAGACCAAAAACACACAGCTCCATGTCTTCTAGAGACAAGACTCTGCATAATCTAAGCAGATACTGACTGATAACTCATGTTATCAGTCCTAACCCTTTGAGTCTGGAGCCTTAGAAGTGGGTGAGGATGATAAAATACCAGGACAAAGGCTGTGTGCAAGGAGAAGAGAAGATAATCCATGATGGTCTAAGGAGTCTGCTGTCTGTATTTGTGGACGGTGGCTACTGACACATCTCAAGATTAATTTATGCTCCGTTATAAATAGACCAGGAAAGGAACTTTTGAATCGTCGCTATTTTGTACTCTGCAATTGATGCCCACATTGCCTGAATATTAAGTGAAGAATGTATGACACATTCTTCTGGTTTCTTATAGTTTCACAAGCAGATGGAAAGAAATGAGGTCCACCCTCTCTTTCTCCCCTATTTTAATGAGTCCCAGGACAAATGACCGAGTTCTTGCTCTGGCTCTGCCTCCCTTTCCAATCTTTCTTTGTACCCTCCACTTACACTTAGTTCACCAGCAATACTGATCGTCTTCCATCCTTGCGTTTCTGTTTTTCTCTTCTCCTGATCTTCAGGCATGCTGTTTCCTCCTTTTGGAATACTTCTCTCTGTCCACTCGACTCCCTGCTTCCAGCTACTGCTTAGCCCGCACGCACAGTTAATTCTGAAATTAAAAGGTCATCTCTATAAGCTAGATCAGATTAGTTTAGGTCTTACCCCAGGCATCTTAAGCTCATGGGTTTGGCTCTTTTATTTTTGGATAAAAGATAATAAACATATTTTGTATTTTGATTTTTTATTCTACTTGAACAGATTTAATTCCAAATTTCATTTTAAACATCTTTTATTTCATCCTTTATAAGAGTTATTTTGAGAAGTTATTTGGGGAAGCTAAAGGGATGGACATGAGTTTGAGTAAACTCCGGGAGTTGGTGATGAACAGGGAGGCCTGGCGTGCTGCGATTCGTGGGGTAGCAGAGTCGGACACGACTGAGCGACTGAACTGAACTGAACTGAAAGGGACCTTAGTACCAACTTTGGATTACTGAAGATCTTTATCTTCCAACTCTTATAATTCCTTATCCATCCTTTCTGACTATGTTAAAAATAGACCTCAAATGTAGAAAAGGCAAAGCATCAAAGGAAAAGTTAATGCCCTATTTCTTCTTAAAAGCTTTCATTGTAATATTTATAATTCTTATGAAAGTATTATTTATTTACCACCTCTAACTCCACAAGTCCATTTCATTTGTCCCAAAGAAAGAAGGGACTGGCAAAAAATCTGAAAGATGAATTTTCTTTACGGCATATTTATTGAAAATATATACACTGGGGTTGGAGACTGAAATCTCTAGTTTTGTGTTCCTGACTTGCCTGGAGAATTCCATGAACAGAGGATTTTAGCCTATTAACTCAGTTTAATTAGTCAAGACAGCAGGGGCATAGAATGAAAGAGTTTTTGTATATTTGTCTGTATATGTGTGTATGTGTATGTACATGTGTGTGTGTGTCAGTGATTTTCAAATGTGTGTGCATGTTTTCTAAGTGCACTTTTCTTGTGATAATGGGTTTGGAACATATATGCGTTTGTAGCAATGCAGAGAGGTATAAAATGCTTCTACTGAGAGGGTGCCTTTGCATTTTTTTCTGCGTTACTAGTGCCTTCCAGGTGTAATTTCTAAATTGTGCCTTCTGAATGTGGTGGCTGGGAATATCTTTTCTAGATATCATTATAATAGTTTCTGTAAGACTCTCACTTGTCCAGGAAATGGAGAAAAATTGGATAACAAATGTGACCAAAATAAATAAATTAATAATAATAATCACTCAAAGGAAAAATTAAAATTAAAGTGGCCAGCCATTCCCAGGATTCACTGTGGACAAGGAATCATAGGCAAAGAGAGTTCACCCTTCTGCTCTGGTTACTGGCTTAAGTGAATTTGGGCAATTCACTTAACCTCTCTATGCCCCCATTTCCTTCTTCTGGCATCTGATGACACTGGTTGTGAATGTCCTTGCAATTACCCAATTAATGACTACTAAACTCTGTGAAAATAGAATGCAAGGAAATGCTTAATAAAACGGTAAATAAGGGGGAAAATGGACAGTAAAGGACCTGTAGCCACAACTGGAAAAGCATTATTAAAGGTTACTTTGAGAGGAACAATAAGAGACGTGTACTAACACCATCTAATTGGGGACTGCCTGATCTTATAACTTGGAGCCTGGCCTAAGCTTTTGTGGTGCATGACAACTGGGTCTTCCACACCTGCTTCAATGGAGAGGCTGCTACCATCGCCAAGTTACCAATCACACCAGCATCTAAACTTCCCGCCCGCCCCCCGAGAGTCCCTTTCAGTTCATAGCTACCTCTTGTTAAAAAAAAACTAGACATTTTTTGCAAAGATAGAACACTAAGTCATTTCTCTCCCCTCCACAGCAAACTTCCCCTCCTTTCTCTCTAGAATGGCTTTACTTCTGTAGTTCCATGTAGTTCAAAGGCAGAAACAGAAAATAATGGGATTTGGCTGAAGGGTTATAACCCTAAGGATTCCAAAACTTTTCATTGAAGGATCATTTCTAACAAGAGATTTTATCCATTGGCAATTTCCACTGAGAGCTGTTCAGCCTGACTTAGGAGGCACCACATAAAGGTTTTAACATGCCCTGGCCTGCCACTGTCCATTTGCAAGGACAGCGACAGAGCCTCTGTGTGGTGTTTCTCAGTCCATTTGTGAGGGTGTTCATTTGACCAAGGAAGGGCCTGGAGCTAAACTGGGAGTATTCAAAAGCTGTTTACTCAGCCAAAGCTACTGTCAGAGGAGGGACTTCCCTGTCTCTACCCACTGAAGGAGGCCTTAACATTTGTTACTAGTCAGGCTCAGCTGGGAAATATATGATACTGAAGTAGGTGTATTTTCATTTAGGATGGCCGCATGACAATGGGAAGAGAACATGGGTGCTTTGGGACCCAAATATCAGAAGGGACGTAATCACACAATATACACACACACACACTCATTCTTCACCACCTCATCTTTTCCAGTTTCAAGGAAACAATGAGATGAATCTCTTCTATGGAAAAAAGTGAATGTCTCTACAGAGGTCAAACATGTGCTCTTGGCCAGTCCATACCTCTGCCTTTCTGGCTATAACCTGGCATCTCTGCCAGCCATTATTCAGAATAAATAGGGAGACTTCTGAGTAATTTTTCCTTTTAGAGTAGGAAAATGTTAATATAGAACAGTAACTTTAAAAATACCCCTGTAGTATCTAGTGAATTATACACATTTCCATTGCCTTAGAAAAGGGTAAGAATAATTTATTTCCATGTATTCCCAAGCTCTTAGGATTGAGCAATGAAGCCTCCCCCAGCACTCAGAGAACAGGGAAATAAGACTGTCCTGTGAGAATTAAATGACTTGAAAACAACACTTAGCAAAATGTTTTCTAGTTCCATGGGAACATACTAGAATATCACTTAATTAGTGAAATTGTCACATGTGCAGTCAGCATGCTGCTGCCGCTGCTGCTGCTAAGTCACTTCAGTCGTGTCTGACTCTCTGAGACCCCATAGACGGCATTCCACCAGGCTCCCCCATCCCTGGGATTCTCCAGGCAAGAAGATTGAAGTGCCATTTCTTTCTTCAATGCATGAAAGTGAAAAGTGAAAGTGAAGTCGCTCAGTCGTGTCCAACTCTTAGTGACCCCATGGACTGCAGCCCACCAGGCCCCTCTGTCCATGGGATTTTCCAGGCAAGAGTACTGGAGTGGGGTGCCATTGCCTTCTCTGTGCAGACAGCATACATCATGAAAAAGGAGCAGCCATGTAATAAGTTGGCTTCGGAGGATCTAACTGTCTACAAACCAAGTTGCAAAGAAAGAGACCAGGAGACCGTGACCTCCCTGGTCACAAGGTCTTATAATGTCTGGATGAACCATCCTCCAGACCTTTGGCCACTCTCTGTCCTGACAGTGCAGTTTCTGAGGAGCCTATTGGTTTATACTCCATCTTACTCCTGAGTAGGAGACATTAGGACCATAGTCACCAGAGAGTAATATTCCCTGATTACAAATTAATGACTTGGCTTTCTAGTTCACTTATTAGTTTCAAGTGAATTTAATTCTGATGTTTGTCTCTAAGAATTTAATTATTTGTTTTACTTATAAAATCCTGCATTCATATCTGTAAGACCAAGGACCATGGTGAATTCACTAATGTAATGCTGCCCAGGGAGGAATTTGGAGAGCCAGTGACTGCATCCTGGGTGATTGTTCCTCCATAAATGTTTTCTTCCATTTAAACTTCAATAATTCCTAGTTGCCACAGGTATGGTAAAGAATCTTTAGAAATTGAGGTAATCATCATGTTTTCCTAACATACAAAGCTGACATTTTTGTAATAAAGCTGAGGCTTTTCCTCTGGAATGTGCACTTTTTTCATTTAGGATTCTGGTTCTCAGTGCTGTGCAGAATGATGATGCTTTGTTATTCTCACAGCTAAAGGGCATGAAGAAAAACCAACTCTAACCAAAGGCCCTAAGATGAGTGATTAGGACATAAAACAGGAAGTGATTTATTTCAAATTATTTCCTATCAAAACACACTCCTTTCAAATATCCATTTAATATTATTTTACAATTCTCACTATGTCCCAGCCATTTGCTGGACTTCGGAGATGTATTGGTGAACAAGCAAACCCTCACAGAATTTGTGGTTCAGTAGAAGAGATAAGCATGAAGACAAACATTCCCAAAACAATCTATTCATAGGAATTGCAGGAGTGTTAGGTTCCAGAAAGAGTACAAACAAGATATTGTATTGAATGTTATGGGGCTTTATCAAGAAATGATTCTCTGACAAAGTAGCATTTAGGTTTGGCCTTAAAGGATAAGTGAGGACTCATCAGGGAATGGTATTGAAGAATAACAGTCAAGCACAGAAAAAAGAACAGTAATTTTGAGGCCAAAAGGAAAATAATGTGTTCAAAAACTTGAAGGAGGTCAGAATAGCTAAAAATGAGGACTGTGAGGTAAGGATGGAGGTTTAACCCAATCTGTGCCTGCACAGCATCCACGTTTCTATGGTGGGTTTCATTTATCTTTTTAACAAATACCTGTTGAGGGCCTCATATGAACCAAGAACTAACTCTCCCAGGTTTTGGTCAAATAACTGGGGACCATCTCCTTGTTAGGGAAGCGGACAATAGATCAGCACATTTCTAGTATACCAAAGGTGGCTAATATTATGAAAGGCAATAAAACAGCCAAGGGAAATGGAAGCATGAGGGTTGAAGTTTGGGGACTATTTGGTGTTAAGGGATGGCCTTACTGATAATGTGGTGTTTGAGCAGAGAGTCAAAATGAGTTTGAGAGAGTGAGCCAAGGAAGAGCAGGAAAGAGGGCAAAGTTAGTGCAAAGGCCCTAAGATAAGACTGAATTCAAATGCTTGAAGAACAGTATGATCCAAGGAATTAAGGGGGAGAGTAGTAGGAGATGAGATCAGAAAAATAGTGCATGAGTGTGGTCCAATCATATAGAAACTCCTTGATCTCTGTAAGATTCAGACTAGGAGTAGAATAAGAATCTGTTATCAGGGTTTGAATATTCATTGGAAGTACTGATGCTGAAGCTCCAATACTTTGGCCACCTGATGCAAAGAGCCAACTCATTGGAAAAGACCCTGATGCTGGAAAAGACTGAAGGCAAAAGAAGGAGGTGGCAGAGGAGGACATGGTTAGAAAGCATCACCAACTCAATGTACATGAATTTGAGTAAACTCTGGGAGATAGTGAAGGACAGAGGAGCCTGGCATGCTGCAGTCCATGGGGTCACAAACAGTCGGATATGACTTAGTGACTGAAAAACAACAGTGATCAGGTTTTGAGCAGAGTGCCATGATTTAATTTCCATTTAAACAGCTCACTCTTTTTTTGTGTGTTCAGCAAGATGATGAGGTGCAGTGTGGGACAGGAAAGGGACATGGCAGGAAGACCACTTAAGAAGCTATTATCTTTATCTTAAAAGTAATGGGAAATAAGTAAAGAGGTTTAAGTAAGGTAATTATACTTCATTAAAATATCATCATGATATATTCTAATTATGAAGCTCAGTTTAGCAATTAATTAAAAATACAAATACCTTAGTAAATTTAAGTAGTTTTCTGTCTTTAACTACTATATTAATTGATTATTGCTAAATTTCACTTTGATTTTTCCTTTTTTTTGGGTTTCCTCTAACTTGCAGTCATTTGACTTGGATGCATCTTCTAACTTTCTTCTGATGTTGGAATAAAATGGATTAATTCTAGCTCTAATAGTTCTACTAAGAAAACATTGGGTCTGTGTTTTTCCAATCTCAAGAAAAGCCTTAGATTTCTAAGGCTTCCTTGTGTAACAGGTATCTACTGCACTGGAGTCCAAGAAAAAGCCAACTCATCAATATTGTCAAGAAGTGTAATATCACTCATTCTGGGATTTCTTGCAGCCTCCACTGGATTGTATAACGTTCCCAGAGCCATGATGCTGCCAGAGCATGGGGAATTTCCCTTCCATTCTTGTCCCATGTTGTGTGGCTCCTTTCTGAGTTCCCAGGGTCATTTTGAATTGGGATGACACCATCCATCAGTGGCATTCATTTGCTCAGTGCCAAACTCAATCACAAGAACACTTCAGCTTAGCAACCAAAGTTTTGGCCCTTATTGTTGGCTGCTGCCACCTCTACATCTAATACCCGGTTAGGTCACTGCCGCTGTGGGCTCGAGAATGTATGGCCATGGACACTCCTGGCAACTAGCAAATTGTGGTCTTCATTTCCAGAGAATTGATAGTCTTCTTGGTGTCGGATTCAGATTCTCAGAAACTAAACATCTGAAAAGTTAGTGTGGCCCATGCATGATATGTGAGGATTCTGCTAGATTCAAAGACTCAGGACTTGGACTAACTGCCTTTCTTCCCACAAAGCAGGTAGAGAAGCCTTATTAAGATCTATAGAGAAGCTTTATTAAGATCTAAACATCTCCCCAGTGCCATAATCAGGAAATTCTTGTTCTGTATTTACTTCTGTGTTCTCTTTCTTAAAGAGGACTCACATTTACACAATAGTCCTGGCCCTACCTCCCACCTCCGTCAACACCCTTTCCTTCTCCATCTGCTAAGAAAGAAGGAAGGATATTCTAAAACAGGAGGGAAAAAACACACAAACACAAATTAATATCTCCATAATTCACCATGCATCACTCATATAAGGGTAAAATGATCCCTGGTTTGTGACATCTCTTTCCTTTCTTCTTCCCTTTCAGCTAATCTGAAAGAACAGCGACTGTTTTATCTATCATACATTCCTGAAGATTTTAAATCTTCTGGCACCCTAGGTCTGTGAAGTACCCTCTAAATTCTCATTTTCAGTTGAAAGAAAGCTTTTCTTGGCAACTCTTTATATTCATTCCAACATCAACTCCTCTGATTAACAACTAAACCCAAAAGTTTATTTTTATACTTAATTGTGTTGCTTGCCAACCATTTTAGAACTGGGTCAACATAAAAGACTGATGGAAGTTTAAGCCTTTTAATTTTTAGGAGATAAATTGTTAAGCATTTCAACTGACATATTTTTAGAAAAGAATGTGCAAAAACTTTTTCTCAGAAATCAACAAAGTCCCTTAAGTCCACTCAGGAAAAGGAACTATAGTCTACACTAAGTGGTGGATGATAAAGAAAACATCATTTGAGAGGGCGTAAGGAGGGTTTTTCGTTCATTTGATGATTACCTTTTCAAATATCTATTACATTTCAAATTATAACTAATACTAGTTATAACTGTAGCTCCAACTCCAGTTCAGCCTATGTCTTGGTTGGGCTTCTTAGTTTTCATAAGCAAACATCAAGTTTGTCTCAGTTTGACTAACTCATAGATATGGCTGTTATCAATTAGCTTAACAATATCTACACTCCAAGTATTGGTTTTATTTGATGTTTTATGTTTATACTTGGTTGTTAAAACTATTTGTGATAGGTTAGCTGAATGATTGGAGAAGGCAATGACAACCCACTCCAGTACTCTTGCCTGGAAAATCCCATGGACGGAGGAGCCTGGTAGGCTGCAGTCCATGGGGTTGCAGAGTTGGACACAACTGAGCGACTTCACTTTTACTTTTCACTTTCATGCATTGGAGAAGGCAATGGCAACCCACTCCAGTGTTCTTGCCTGGAGAATGCCAGGGATGGTGGAGCCTGGTGGGCTGCTGTCTATGGGGTCTCACAGAGTCGGACACAACTGAAGCAACTTAGCAGCAACAGCAGCAGCTGAATGATATGAAATCTTTCTTTACTATGTTCTAATTTCATCCATGGATCATTTGGGATGCTACTGAATTGCCAACATGAATTTGTGCCTTTGTGTCAAGGCAGCTTGAAGGATTGGAATTGAAGAAAGTTTATACATAAAAGTTCATACACAAAGTTTTATACATAAAAGACTGATGGAAGTTTAAGCTTTTTAATTTTTAGGAGATAAATTGTTAAGCATTTCAACTGACATATTTTTAGAAAAGAATGTGCAAAAACTTTTTCTCAAAAATCAACAAAGTCCTTCAGTTCAAGTCAGTTCAGTCACTCAGTTGTGTCCGACTCTTTGGAACACCAAGGGCTGCAGAAGGCCAGGCCTCCCTGTCCATCACTCAGTCCTGGAGTTTACTCAGTGTCATGTCCATTGAGTCGGTGATGCCATCCAACCATCTCATCCTCTGTCGTTCCCTTCTCTTCCTGCCCTCACTTTCCCACATCAGGGTCTTTTCCAATGAGTCAGCTCTTCACATCATGTGGCCAAAGGATTGAGTTTTAGCTTCAACATCAGTCCTTCCAAAAAACATTCAGGGCTGCTTTCCTTTAGGATGGACTGGTTATTCTCCTTGCAGTCCAAGGGACTCTCAAGAGTCTTCTCCAACACCACAGTTTAAAAGCATCAATTCTTCAGTGCTCAGCTTTCTTTATAGTCCAACTCTCACGTCCATACATGACTACTGGAAAAACCATAGCCTTGACTAGACAGACCTTTGTTGACAAAGTAATGTCTCTGCTTTTTAATATACTGTCTAGGTTGGTTATAACTTTCCTTCCAAGGAGTAAGTGTCTTTTAATTTCATGGCTGCAGTCACCATCTGCAGTGATTTTGGAGCCTCAAAAAATAAAGTCTGCCACTGTTTCCCCATCTACTTGCCATGAAGTGATGGGACTGGATGCCATGATCTTTGTTTTCTGAATGTTGAGCTTTAAGCCAACTTTTTCACTCTCCTCTTTCACTTTCATCAAGAGGCTCTTTAATTCATCTTCACTTTCTGCCATAAGGATGGTGTTATCTGCATATCTGAGGTTATTGATATTTCTCCTGGCAATCTTGATTCCAGCTTGTGCTTCATCCAGCCCAGCATTTCTCATGATGTACTCTGCATATAACTTCAATAAGCACAGTGATGATATACAGCCTTGACCTACTCCTTTTCCTATTTGGAACCAGTCAGTTGTTCCATGTCCAGTTCTAACTGTTGCTTCCTGACCTGCATACAGATTTCTCAAGAGATGGGTAGGTGGTCTGGTATTCCCACCTCTTTCAGGATTTTCCACAGTTCATTGTTATCCACACAGTCAAAGGCTTTGGCATAGTCAATAAAGCAGAAGTAGATGTTTTTCTGGAACTCTCTTGCTTTTTCGATGATCCAGCAGATGTTGGCAATTTGATCTCTGGTTCCTTTGCCTTTTCTAAAACCAGCTTGAACATCTGGAATTTCATGGTTCACGTATTGTTGAAGCCTGGCTTGGAGAATTTTGAGCATTACTTTGCTAGTGTGTGAGATGAGTGCAATTTTGTGATAGTTTGAACATTCTTTGGCATTGCATTTCTTTAGGATTGGAATGAAAACTGACCTTTTCCAGTCCTGTGGTCACTGTTGAGTTTTCCAAATTTGCTGGCATATTGAGTGCAGCACTTTCACAGCATCATCTTTCAGTATTTGAAATAGCTCAACTGGAATTCTATCACCTCCACTAGTTTTCTTCATAGTAATGCTTCCTACGGTCCACTTGACTTCACATTTCAGGATGTCTGGTTCTAGGTGAGTGATCACACCATCATGATTATTTTGGTCATGAAGATCTTTTTTTGTACAGTTCTTCTGTGTATTCTTGCCACCTCTTCTTAATAACTTCTACTTCTGTTTAGTCCATACCATTTCTGTCCTTTATTGTGCCCATCTTTGCTTGAAATGTTCCCCTGGTATCTCTAATTTTCTTGAAGAGATCGCTAGTCTTTCCCATTCTATTGTTTTCCTCTATTTCTTTGCACTGATTACTGAGGAAGGCTTTCTTATCTTTCCTTGCTATTCTTTGGAACTTTGCATTCAAATGGGTATATCTTTCTTTTTCTCCTTTGCTTTTGGCTTCTCTTCTTTTCACAGCTGTTTTTTAAGGCCTCCTCAGACAGCCAGTTTGCTTTTTTCCATTTCTTTTTCTTAGGGATGGTCTTGATCCTTGTCTCCTGTACAATGTCACAAATCTCTATCCATAGTTCATCAGGCACTCTGTCTGTCAGATCTAGTCCCTTAAATCTATTTCTCACTTCCACTGTATAATCATTAGGGATTTGGTTTAGGTCATACCTGAATGGTCCAGTGGTTTTCCCCACTTTCTTCAATTTAAGTCTGAATTTGACAAAAAGGAGTACATGACCTGAGCCACAGTCAGCTCCTGGTCTTGTTTTTGCTGATTGTATAGAGCTTCTCACTCTTTGGCCTCAAAGAATATAATCAATCTGATTTTGGTGTTGACCATCTGGTGATGTCCATGTGTAGAGTCTTCTCTTGTGTTGTTGGAAGAGGGTGTTTGCTATGGCGTTGCTATGCAGTGCCTTCTCTTGGCAGAACTCTTATTAGCTTTTGCCCTGCTTCATTCTGCACTCTGAGGCCAGATTTGCCTGTTACTCTAGGTGTTTCTTGACTTCCTACTTTTGCATTCCAGTCCCCTATAATGAAAAGGACATCCTTTTTAGGTGTTAATTCTAGAAGGTCTTGTAGGTCTTCATAGAACTGTTCAACTTCAGTTTCTTCAGCATTACTGGTCAGGGAGGCAAACAATTCTCACCCTACATTAAGTGTAAGAGAATGTTGAAGGTAAAGTTTCCCATAATACACCCTTTCCTTTTATGAGGACCTATTAGGGGCATTTTTATTATCAGGTTCCAATAAGAAACAAAGCTTCCCTCTATGTTATTCTTAAAAAAAAAAAATACTCTGAATTTTTGTGACATGTTGAAAAGTGTGACAGGCATAAAGCATACACTGATGAACATGGAGACATGGTCCTTAACCTCAAGAAACTCAGTGTTTAACAAGTGAGAGAGGCATGAAATACACTATCATATTAAAAAAAAAATTGAAATTAAGTTGTAAGAGTCTGTGAACTCCATTATGTCATTAGGACATAGAATAAGACTTCACCCATTTGTGAGGTCACAGAAGAAATGAAAATGGAGATAGGATGTCATTGATTTCCAGCATGTTGGGAAAATTTGACACGATTACATTTGTATGCTGAGAAGAACACACAGCTGCAGTGTATTTCCCTTTTGGAACAGGCTCCTAGGAAGCACAAACCAAATTTCTAGCCCACTCTTATCCACGTCTGTAACACTTGATGAGATTGATTTCAGTCACTAACTTTATCCCTGACTCAAATTACTCTTCTTTCTCTTGATTTCCCTTTATCCTATTTTTCTTGTTTAGTGAAAATTATATTTTTCTGTGCATATTTGTAAATCATATAGATATTTGTTGGGGGGATATTGAGGAGAGGTACTAACAATAAATAAATGAAAGAGAATATGTCCTTGTTCTGAAAATGTTGACACCCTATATGAAGAATTAGACAAAAAGAATGGAAGAAATGGCTCTGAACATACAAAAGACCAATAACAAAGTAGGTCTTCATAGATTATTTCACAGATAGGAGAATGTCATTTTTAAGCAAAGTTGATGTGAACCAGTTGGCAGCTTGGGATCTCAGGCAAATCTTGTGTCTTTTTAAATATAAATACCCTTTTATCTCTCAAAGCTTTCTCTTTTGTTTCTCTTAATATTCAACCTCTTGTTCTTTTACTTTCTTAATTGCTTGCCCTTGCTGTTAGGCAATAAGTTCATTGAAGAAAGAGATCTTGACTTTATTTGTTTATTTTTATTTAACTCTGCACCCCCTAGAACCCTCATAGCAATCAAAAGCATTCACTCTTTCTCATAGTTTATATTTGTTATTGGTCAGGCTGATCTCTGGGTTTCCAAGCATTGGCATATAAAATTGACAAGTGCAATTAGTATTTCTGCTTTCCCTCTATTTCCCCTCCCATTCAATAATTAAGAGAAGAAGAACAACTTTTGGCAGTGAAAGAGCTAGTGCTTCTATATAAATTGCTGATGAAACCTATGGCTAGTTTACACACAAATGCTCAAAATTGAGCAAAAAAGAGAGGATCCATATTACAAGTTTTTTTTAAAAAAATAATATAATTATGTTTTTATTTCATCTCAGTGTTTTGTCGATAAAACCTTAACATATAAGCATATAGGCAAATTTTCCTTCCAGTAGTTGGACTGGTATAGCTATCAAGTCCAATGAGGTCATCTATGAAAAACCAAATTGAAAGGAGCACTGTGGAGGCTGAGGGTGAGGTAAAATGATGCTGGGTCTCAGGAGCTAGAGGTTAACCTGGAGGCCAGTGAAAAGTACTGGGTACCAGGGGAAAGTGGATGGAGAGAATTTAGGTCTTTATGGAGGTTTTCTTTTCTCCCCTGTGAAAGCAACTTTAACCTTGTAAAAGATCTACTTTTGTCTTGTTAACCTGGCTTGGAAAAGGAATCACCCTGAGAGGGAAACAATAGTAGCAGCCAAGTATAAAGGGTATTAAACTCCTAGGAGCCTTTTCACCATCTTTGGAGTCTAGTTTGAGGCAGTATCTGCTAAGGAAAAGGCATTAAGAGCCATAAAACATGCTCCTGCTCTCTTCTGTTTTCAAGATTGTGTTCTGTGTTCACTTACTCTTTATGAGAGGACTTTCTGTCACCCTGCTTCAGCTGGAAGGCATTTTTCTTTTTCTTTCCTCTTGGAATATTTCTTTTTCTTGCTTCCTTCTTCCCTTTCCTCATTTGCTCTTCCCATTTTAAAGCTCCTGTAACAGTCCAACGTGGAAAGTCAGCTAGTGGGTTGCTAAAGGGCCCTACAGGGTAGAGATGCACCTCGTCTGTGGAGACACTTTGGACAAGTTTAGCCTGAGCAGATCTGGAACAGATCAGGGATTCCTGCTGCTCTCAATACAGCCTCATTAATACTTAGACATACTTGGTTCCAGTTTAAAAATCTGAAATTGAATCACATGAATGCATAACCTGGACTAGAATTTATCATGATTATTTGACTTAATTTGGGAGATAGATGTGTAGGATTTTGACATTTTATATCACAGTTATAATTTTTATTGACCTATAGACATATAGAGGGCTTCCCTAGTAGCTCAGTGGTCAATGAGAATTTGCATTGTCAAAGAATTTTCCTGGCAATGCAAGAGGTGCAGGTTCAATCCCTGGGTCAGGAAGATCCCCTGGAGAAGGAAATGGCAACCTATTCCAATATTCTTGCCTGGGAAATGCCATGGACAGAGAAGCCTGGTGGGCTACAGTAGTCCATGGGGTCGCAAAGAGTGGGACACGACTTAGTGACTAAACAACAACATATATAAAACTGTGTATGTGTGTATATATATGTATATATATATACACACACACACACACATAGAGTGTGTGTGTGTGTGCAGATCTATTTATCTATCTATCTATCTTTCTACCTATCTGGCATCTTCAGCAAGATAAATATTAGAGGCAATGCCCTTGAAGGACTCACCCAGCCTCCTTTCTATCATTCCTCCTCCTCGAAGTGCAGCCGCTGTCTCACTTGGCTTGTAACACTACAAATCTGTTTGCATGTTTTTGCCCTTTCATCAGTGCTTGCCTCCTTGTGCTCAACGCCAGTTTTGTGAGACTTGTCCGCACTGTTGCAGAAGCTATGGACTGTCTGTTCTCATTGTGTGTCACAGTGACTCTCAAAATGTGTCCCTAGACCATCAGTATCAGCTTCACAGAAAACTGTTGGAAGTGAAAACTTCTGAGGCAATTCTTGAACCCTTACTTTGGCCTGTTGAATCATAAACTTTGGAGGCGGGGCACTGCCATTTGTGATTTAGCAAACCCTCCAGATGATTCTGACATTCACTAGTTTTCAGAAACACGGCTATATAATATTCCACTCCCTGAATATATTGTGATATATTCATCATTCTACTGCTGATGGACATTTAAGTTATTTCTAGTATAAAGTTATGGTGAAGATATATGAATTTTCTAATACATGCCTCTTGGTGATCATGTAAACTAATTTGTTGCATGGATATATCTAGGAGTATAATTTCTGTGTGATAGGATATGGCTTTGTTCAGTTTTAGAACATATTACCAGACAGTTGTCTAAGTGGTTATGCTAACTTACATTCTCCAGCTGTACACGAGAGTTTCAATTTCTTGATATAGTCACCAAAAATATAAGTGCAGTTCACTTTTTTTAGCTATCATTCTGATGGCAGATAGTGTATCTCAAGCATTTCTCTAAAGATTAGTGAGATTGAGTACTGTGTCATATACTCATCAACCATTTATACATCTTCTTTATTGAAGTATACATTCAAATCTTTTCCCATTTTTCTGTTAAGTTGTCATTTTTATCTCATTTTTATATGTAAGTCTTTGTTGGGTAAATACTTTGCAAATCTTTTTCCACTTTGTGAGATGCAAAGCAATTGTGGTTTTAATAATAAACATTCCAAAAGTATAAGTATATATTAAAAGACTACATTATAAATTATAGGAATTTTTCAACATACTTTCTATTTCCTGATTATCCACTAACCTTCTTTTTTAAGGAAACATTACTGAATGGAATTGCATTATGTACACAGCTGAGGCAATGCTGATAAAACCAGACAAAAGGCTATAAGGAAATCTGGAACAGGTCAGTCTTCCCCAGAAAACTCTAAACACTCTAAGACTTAGACATGTGCATGCACATTTTTCTGTATCTTGCAATCACTGTTCCATCTTCTTTTAAATATGGTTCTGAGATGACTGGCAAGTAGCCCAGTCATAGACCATGGATGATAAAGAGGCATAACAAATCTATCCAGAGAGGAAAAGCTTATTCAATAAACAGAGCTGGGGCAATCAGTTGGTTATTTGGATAAAAATCCACTCAGATTTTGATCTCAAGCCATTTATGAAACTATGTTCCAAGTGGAACAAAACGTCAAATGTAAAAACGTCAACCATGAACAACTAGAAGATATTTTTTGTGGATATTTTTCTGATTTCTCAACATGAAAGGAAATAGTAGAGGGAAAGATATATAGATATAACTTAATCACAGTTTGAACCTTTTGAACTTCCATATCCAAACTGAATTAAGAGGAAAAGCAAACTGAAAAAATTATTTTCAAGAACTATGACACACAGAGGTTCATATTCTTATGTTTAAATTCTCTCTCTCTCTCTCTCTCTATATATATATATATATATATATATATGTATGTATGTATTAAGAATATATATAAAGATCCTGAACAACTAGTGAAAACATTATGGACTCAGAAGAAAGTACAAATACAAAAAGTATTTAAAAATTTTTTTAAAAAATGACATTTAACTGGCTTATAAATTAATAGCTGTTTAAAAAATAAAACTTTTTAAAAAATGAGAACAAAAAGTTCAAACACAAATAGTCAAAGGAGTAAAACTTAACCTTTTTAAAAATTGCATTTCTAGTGTTGCAGAGAGTTTAGCTTCATATGTACTTTGAATTGAGAAAGAAAATCTCCCATGGAGAAGCAAAAATACTTTCTATTATAACAAGGAAAGAAGAGAAAAGAGAGATTATTCCTTATCCTTATCTGCTAGTGAGTAAATTGCTAACATCTGCTGGATCATCAAAAAAGCAAGAGAGTTCCAGAAAAACATATATTTCTGTTTTATCGACTACGCCAAAGCCTTCAACTGTGTGGATCACAATAAACTGTGGAAAATTCTGAAAGAGATGGGAATACCAGACCACCTGACCTGCCTCTTGAGAAACCTGTATGCAGGTCAGGAAGCAACAATTAGAAATGGACATGGAACAACAGACTGGTTCCAAATAGGAAAAGGAGTACGTCAAGGCTGTATATCGTCACCCTGCTTATTTAACTTACATGCAGAGTACATCATGAGAAATGTTGGGCTGGAGGAAGCACAGCTGGAATCAAGATTGCTGGGAGAAATATCAATAACCTCAGATACGCAGATGACACCAACCTTGTGGCAGAAAGTGAAGAACTAAAGAGCCTCTTGATGAAAGTGAAAGAGGAGAGTGAAAAAGTTGGCTTAAAGCTCAACATTCAGAAAACTAAGATCATGGCATCTGGTCCCATCACTTCATGGGAAATAGATGGGGAGACAGTGGAAACAGTGTCAGACTTCAGTTTTTTGGGCTCCGAAATCACTGCAGATGGTGATTGCAGCCATGAAATTAAAAGACGCTTACTCCTTGGAAGGAAAGTTATGACCAACCTAAATAACACATTAAAGAGCAGAGACATTACTTTGCCAAGAAATGTCTGTCTGGTTTTTCCAGTGGTCATGTATGGATTTGAGAGTTGGACTATAATGAAAACTGAGTGCAGAAGAATTGATGCTTTTGAACTGTGGTGTTGGAGAAGACTCTTGAGAGTCCCTTGGACTGCAAGGAGATCCAACCAGTCCATCCTAAAGGAGATCAGTCCTGGGTGTTCATTGGAAGGTCTGATGCTGAAGCTGAAACTCCAATACTTTGGCCACCTCATGCGAAGAGTTGACTCATCGGAAAAGACCCTGATGCTGGGAGGGATTGGGGGCAGGAGGAGAAGGGGACAACAGAGGATGAGATGGCTGGATGGCATCACCGACTCGATGGGCATGAGTTTGAGTAAACTCCAGGAGTTGGTGATGGACAGGGAGGCCTGGCGTGCTGCAATTCATGGGGTGGCAAAGAGTCGGACATGACTGAGCAACTGAACTGAACTGAATGAAGAGAAGGAAATGACAACCCACTCCAGTGTTCTTGCCTGGAGAATCTCAGGGACAGAGGAGCCTGGTGGACTGCCTTCTATGGGGTTGCACAGCGTCAGACACGGCTGCCGCGACTTAGCATGAAGAGAATGGAATCTTCGAAAGGTTGTTGGCAGTCCTGAGACTGGTTGTTTAGGTTATCAAAATAAAACAACAATAATTAAATGAAACAAAAGAGGAAATAAAATAGCAAATGATTTGAAGATCAGAGATCATGGGTGTCCTTAATTAGAATTGAAGAATATAGAGCAGCCCACATTTTTACAGGGAGAAAAATATTACTTATTGTGTTCAAAATGATCCAGGCACTGTAGGTAGAGCTAGACTGACAAAGATGAATGCAGCTCATTCCTGCCTTCAAGGAGCTTAGACACATTAGGTGATAATTTGAATAAAATATTATGGAAGCAGTTACAATATTGTGATCTTGAATAGGATTTTATGAAATATGCCAGAAGCACTTAAACCTAGTGTTCTTCAAAACACAAGGTGTTTCTGATGTGTGTGTGTGTGTGTGTGTGTGTGTGTGTGTGTGTGATTTAGTTCATTCTAACAACTATTTATCATGCTGATGCCGATTCATAAGAAGTGTGGTACTGAGTTACTATATTCTGTTAAAGAAGATGGGGAAGTATAGGGTATATTTTGTACAATTATTTGCAGCAAAACCAATTTTTAAAAAACAATTCTGACTCTTACAGAGTTAATCTCCAACTGTCTCTATTTCAGTCAACTGAGAGCTCTGCAGAGCTGACCACTGCATGTGCTACTTCAGTACATAGGATTGACTGAAACATAAATGAGCAGCTTATTTCACTTCCTTGGGGAGTACAGACCAAAATAAAGGTGGGTGGATGAGAGGACAGACCCATGTTTAATTCTTACAGCACACCAATATCCCACATGCCAGTCATTTTAGGGCAAGTCATATAGATGGGAGATTTTAACACCTGATATTAAAGATACCACAAAAATCTGTTGTTTCAGTGAATGATTATCATGATTTGGAGGTTTTTTTTTTTCTTTTCTTGATTCATCTAAGTAATTAATTACCTCAAACCTCTGCTGTATATTTTAATCTCATGCTATAGTTTGCCCTTGTTACTATTTGGAGAAATAAGCAAAACATTGTGATGTTCCTTTGCTTTTTGTAAACTAAAATCTTTGTTTTTGTTAAATACTATATTTAGTTATATCATCAAAAGCAGTGTTTCTTTTCCCCCCTAGAATTAGAAACAGTATGAATGGAAGAAATCTGAAAACGTACTGGTTCAAAATAAAGTTTTCTGCTTCATATAACTGATTCTCTGGGAAATTTTCTGACAAATACTCATCCATTGCTTTTGTAGTCATCATTGCATCATGAAATTAAAACTGACTTAATACTAAGTATTTTTAAAACAATTATCCAGCAGTGAAATTACTATATATTTTCTTCTAAAAACAGGTTATATGATATATACATTGATGTGAAAAATGGCTGACCTTTTTCATTCAGTTCACAGCAACGTTCCTTAGACCTGCTTTTTAATTTCTTCAGTTGGCCCACTAAAACACAACGCTGGGCTTGGGGGTTAGGATGTGAACACGTGTACATGATTCCTTTTGATCAAGAGCAGAGTTGACCCTCCTCCCCACCCAGCTTTCCCTTTGTGCTTGTGTGTTCTGAACAGCCTTTCAGAACAGAGTCCCAAATTGCAATGATGTCCCAAATCGCAGGATTAATGTGTCTACGAACAGACCTCTTATGCCTCCAAAATGAAGTACTCCTTGCTAATTTCTCTTCAAGACACCAGCTTAATTGCATTTTAAACAAATGGGCTGCTTTGCTGGCCAACTTTTAAATGAGATAACAGCAATGTTCACTCTCCAGCAGTGATGAGTGCCTTGCAGTAGATTCAAAACTCTGTTCAATAACAGGTTTAATCTCACACCAGCAGATTTACTGCAGAATAAACTGCCACTGAGCTCATAATTAGTAAAACAACAACAAAAAAAATCCAACCTACTAAATATTATTTTCCAAAGCAGCAGGCAATGTTTCAGTGGAAAATTTCAGTCCTGTTCTTTGTGAGTTTTATTGATTTTATGTATGATATTGGGAATTCATGCTATGATTTAAGATAATGTTCTTTATCGATCACGTAGGCAGTTGTTTCGCTAACTAGTAACAAAATGATACCCCCATTCACAGAATATGTGACATACACAGCTGGGGAGACTACAGTGCTTCTCTCTTTAATGTTTATTCCTTCTTTATTTTTTTTTCCTAAAAGCATATTCGCTGTTGGAAAACAACAGCCAAAAAGCATTTGTGCCTTAGAAACAGTCTTCTCATAATCTTCTTTGTTGCAGCTATTAGTGGGGCAATTGTGACTCAGAGAAAACCCTGTTCAACAAACAGCTGTTACAAAGCATATTCTCTGCTCACTGCATCTAAACAAATATTCATGAGATAATTGGAACTATTAAGAAAAAATGATTGTACTCAGTATGTATTTATGGTCTTATGTATGAGGCTATACCCTTCTAAAATTTCTCATTTATATTGCATGATAGTAAGATATAGTTATAACAACATGCCAAGGGACACATTTTTCATAATTGTCTTAAATATCTGGGCAAAAATCGTATTACACAATTTAAAAAAGCTCATCTGCCATAATAATGAACAAAAGCTTTTGTGCAAAAGTGGAGGGAAACAACTATAGTGTTTTAAAAATTAATTTCTTTATATTCACCATACACAGACTTTTTTAAAATCTTACTTTTTGCATAAATATATATTAAATGTGTAATAGCCAAAAAAAATAAAAAAGATTGTCATATATCTTCTAAATATTTGGTCAGTGTGTTTCTCCTGACATTTTTCAAATAGAAATAAGTTGTCTTTAGTATAAGCACTAGCTCACCTCCCATCACTCAAACATGTAGTAATGTCATGTGAGACTAGCTTTATTTCTGGCATTAACCTTTTGATAATGAGTACTACATCGAATGGAATTTGAGGAATCTAATGGTACTGCTGTGCAGTTTATTTTTTTTGACCTCCAAAGCAAATTAAACCTCAGTGAATCAGACATCATATGCACAGACAATAGCCATTTTAAGAAATAACTAAAAAATACCAGTTTACAAATAAAGCTTTTAAACTCTCTAGACTCACCAAGTGATGATTGAGAGAATTACTCGTTCTTGTTTTCATTTAAACTGCCTCTAGTTTGTACTGATCCTGAAGATTAAAAGTTAAAAAAAGGAAGGAAAGAAAGGTATTTCCAGTTCTATCTCTAACTAATTAAGCATGGTATTTCTAAACCATAGACTAAAAGAATTTTAGAAGTGAAAAGCCTTGGGAATGACCAAGTTCCCGTAACTCATAAAGGAAGAGACTGATGTTCAGAAGAGTGATGTGATAAGCCCAAGGGTACATTTTTCATTTGTCTCATATATTATGTAGGACAATATATATATTTTTTTATCACATACCCAATAAGGATCCTAGTCCATACTCTGCTGCATCAGATTCCAAAATTGTTGCCCCTAACCACACACGGTAGATGACCTCACGAAAATACGGCCACCACACAGATGTCAAACACGATCCCATTCTTCTTGTTCTGATCATTTCGATTTTAGTCTGTGTGTTGTGGAGCAAGTATTTTTTATTAAGTGTTTCACCAATTTTATTGAGATATAATATGTGTGTAATAAAATGGACTCACATCTAAGTGTACAGTTTTATGAATTTTGACAAATAACTGTGTAACCACCATCTCTACCGAGATATAGAACACAGCTTTCATTTCGGAAATTTCCTTCCAGTCCTATTGCAATAAATTCACTTTTATCACCCACCACAGGAAACCACTAATCTGATTTCTTTCACTATAGATATTTTGCCGATTTTAGAACTTTATACAAATCAAAGTAAAATTCTATTCATTAATCTGGTTTGGCAAGTACTTATACAGAGCTTTAATATACAAAACACTAGTGCTACACAAATATCATAATGTTTAATTCTAATAGCTATCATAAGGTAGGTATTACTGTCTCCATTTTATAGGCACTAAAACAGAATAGCCCAGAGAGGTTAAGTAAATAGTCCAATGTAACACAACTGGTGGATTTGTAATTTTAGCTCAGCCAGTTTGGTTCTAGACCTTGTGCCTAATGATGATAATAATAGCTAAATGATTTTCTCTGCCAGCCACTCTTCCAAGCACTTACAGATATCAGCTCATTAGAACAATCCATTTATGTAGGTAATATTGTTCTTTTCACAGATGAGGAAATGGAGGCAGAGGAAGGCACAGGATGATTATAAAGCTAAGAACTTGACATATATTATGTCTGACTCCCCAAGGCCTAAAAGAGTGGCCTGAGGTATGGTAGGTATTCAATAACACACATACACACACATATTATGTATTACATGTAATATACTGTATGACATTCACTATGTAATATATATCATACATAATATATATTTTACATACATAATCACATATACATTGATTAAATGAATGAATCTGTAATATATCATAACTATGTTAATGAATTCACTTGATAAATGAATCTATTTGTGCTGATTTTACTAGTATCCCCATTCTACAAATGAGAAAATAGAACAGTGGTTCAGAAAGAGAAAGTTAATAACATCCAAATTTACAAACCTAATAAATAAATTGTTTGCTCTTCAAGGCAAGAGTGTTGGTTGCCAAATAGCACAAATTTTTCACTCTATTTTCCCACTATTTTTCAACTACTTAGTAGGTACATTTACCTCATAACTCATATAATCATCACCATGAGTCTACAGAGAAGGTTTCTCACCAATTTGCATGTTATATAACCCACGTGAGGGATATAAGCACATTCCCCCAGCCACTTAGCTGGAAAGTTTGTATTCTTTGCTCAAATTCAGGTTAAGAGTTGAGTCTGATGTTGACAAATTTGAAAATTTTCACTGTGTAGGTGACAGTGAAAGTGCTTGAGATTGCAGAAATAGAGGATGAAAAGGACAAACACGAAGCTAGTTGAAGTACCTTATAGTTAGAAGGGCCAGGAATTTTATATACTGCCTTTGTTGAAACTTAGTTATCATCAAGTGTAAGACACATTCTGATCTCTAATTGATTGAAATACAAAAGCAATAATGATTTGGAATCAATGAGATACAGTATGTTATCTCTAACTCCTAAAATGATCCCTTATGATAATTATCTCATTTTCAGATGAGGAAAACAAGACTCAAAGAGAAACAGTGACACACCTATGGGCCCAGATTTGGATTGAGTAGCTTTAAAGATCGTCTTTTCATAACAGGCTGTCTCACTTGTCATAGTTTTCTGTGCTGCGTGATTGTTTTGCATGTTTGAGCACTGATCCTACAAATTGGGGAGAGTCAAGGTTTTTAGAGTTCATTCATTCTAAGGGAAGGGTGGCACATTGCTAATCCAAATTATTGTCTGTTCGAACTTTTGAACAGTTTTAAAATTAGCATTGCACCACCCAATCCACAATCAATTTGTTTATAGTTTCAAAAGATCTTATGCTTTTAGCTCCTGTGGTTTGCTCAAACATACAGTTTCTTTACATGCAAATAGGTTAAATCCAATTCTTCCCAGAAGATAAACCTGTCTTTCATGATCAACTCTCTGCTAACACACTATGCCAATGATAGAAGCATTATGTTTTGGCAACAGGTTCTGTTCAACATATTTCACTTTTACAGTGAAGTGTTACAGATTTTGGTAAAAAACTTTTAGTCAAAAATAATTTTGTAAAATAATATGTTCACATGTTCTGATGCTTTTATGTAATTTTGATTTTAAAACAGTGTAAATCTTTAGCTTCCCAACAAAACCCATCAGAAGAATAATGTCTGCTACACCCCTCAAAATTGCCATTTTGATCTTTCATCTCTGACTTCCTGTCTCCTTATTACTTTTACCTATAGCAGGAAATGTTCATCTGATTTTTCCTCATCTGGACAGGATGATTTTTTTTTCTGAAATCACAATGATGACTTTTTTTTTTTACAATGATGACTTTTGTTCTATTTGTGAAGACCCTCTATAATGTAAATGACTAGATTTTCTAAAAGCAACTCTTTTCATAAAAATTAAAAGTTTCTTGTGAAGAGACCTGTGTCATTTTGTAGAAATAAACTCCTAATGAATAACTGATCATTTATCTAAAGAATATGACTTAGTTAGTATCCTCAGAAAAATGCTTCCTAGGTTTTACTTTGCACAAATAATGAATAGAAATTTCTACTTTTCTTCTCAGAAAACTTCAATTATCCATAAATTTTGAAATGTGTGGTAATATTACCTCTAGGCTTATTTTTTTTTTTCTCATTTTGTTTCCTCTCTCTCCCATTCTCCAGAGGCAGTTTCTGAATCCAAATGAAAGAACTGTTCTAGAAATATAGCAAATTTAGATTGTATATTTCAGGTAGGATTTTTGAATTCTTTACGAATTTAAAGCTCCTTTATGTCTAGGCAACCCTTGAAAGTTGAAGCAACCCTTAAAAGTTCGGTGCACTTGAACATTCCCTACTTCATTCAGTCCCAATTACCTCAAGACACAGGGTAAGCAGCATTAATTATGGAGCTGGCTTCATGGGTGTGGACTTGTGCGATTGAACAGTCCCCTGTGTTGGGAAAGGCCCAACACTGTTTAATGTTCTATTTAATAACATTTAAACCGAGCCCTGCATTTTCACTTTGCACCATGAGGCCGCACAAATTATGTAGCTAGTACTATGAGTTATTCTCATATAATAAATAGGATGATTTCTTCCTCTGTTATACATGAGAAGAATAGCTACCAAAGAGGAACTAAGAAAAAGACAGTTAGAGAAGTTAATTAGGGTAAATGGTTGTTATGCTTTGGTTTCATTCTTAACTTTAAATGTAAATGTGCAAAACGTTAGACATATTCATACTCAATTATTATCCACCACTAAACATAAACCATTATTTTCCCTCACTGAAAAATCCATACCCTAAAAAGGATGAATTGTCATATATTTGAATTCTCACAAATTCTCTGATGTTAAGGGGTGATTCTTTCCATTATTTTATTTTCAACATTAGCCTAGATACTTTCAAATCTCTAGTTTGTGATATTTATATATCTCACAAGATAGAATTCATTAAAAAAAGAAGGCAAACAAATATGTTTAGTTATTTTTGGACAAATTATTTCACAACTATAAGCTATGTAATTCACTGTTTAAAAAAAAAAGTCTTCTAGAAACCTTTTTTAAAAGATAATGGTAAAGTTTTACCTCATAGAACCAATAAAAACATGCCTTCAGGATAATTGAAAAGAAAAGGTAGAATGGTATGGGAATGGGTTCTTTTAACTGCAAATAAAATTTCTAGTGACAGCATCATATATGAATTCAAAATGAATTCAAACAACCTTGACAGAAGCTGTGCTCTGAAAGATTGAGGAGATGGCTCAAAAGGGTTCTCTGGTCATGAGGACATTACCAATGTTGGAAACCATGTGAAGAATTTGATAAAATCATTCCCAAAAAAATCAAGTGTGGAAACAATTTATAAATTTATATTGTATTGTAAAATATTTAAATTTAAACATGTATAATTAAATTAATAAATATTGTAAGTTCTGTTGTCATCTATTTCATGTACCTGCCTCAAGGGTTATATATTCAAATTGCTCCTTTCATCACCCCCAGAATCTTTCAGCTGGAAAAATGAGACACTGCTGTGTATTCAGGTTTACTTTATCTTTAAATATTTGTGGTAATCATAAACCTTTCTAAACTCATGTATTAAAGTAAGGTGATTTTCCTGCTATTTCTTATTATTTGCTCTTTATACAATGTAGGTGGTTGATTAGTACGGTTAATTGAAAGTTGAATATATTCAGGCATTCTTAGTTGAAAGGTTCTTTATAGCTACAGAGTGCCAAATTGAATTATTTTCATCTCTCTAGTCCAAATCCTGGGCTGTGAATCTCTCCGGGACAGCTCTGCTGAGATTTATTACATGCACACATCTGTATTCTCCCCAAAGTCCTTCATTCCAGCCTAAATGAAAGGAAGTTTGATTGCCTGCCTATCTGCCCTCCTTATCTCCTGGACCCATGGCTGGAGGCAGTTGTTCTGGGGAGGATGAGGTTGCAACCAGAAGCAAGAACCCTGAGAATTTGAATCAATCTTAAATGAACTAAACAAATAAAAATGAAACAAACCCTACTAACTGTGCATAGATATTTCCTTTTTGCTTCTGTTCTAATTGAAAAACTCCTCCTCCACCCTGAATGCCTCTATTCTTCTCACACGTCTTTCTCTTCCTTTCCATTCCTACTGCCATGATCTTATCACAAGATGTTTTTCACTTCCTGTCTACATTCCCTTTCTGCAATTAATCCTTTGTTACCCCTAATTTCAACCCATCTTTGAGCCTGCTGCCCAGGTGCTCTTTCAAGTGCCCAATTCATATCCTCTCATCTCTTGCTCACATATTTTCTATGGCTCCTGACTGCCTATGAATAAAATAAAATATTCTTACTCCAGCGTTTTAAAACCACTAAACTGATTCCAATTCACTTTTCTAACTTTGCTTCTTACTATATTAGCAATCTAAACTCAATCAATAACTACTTGAAGCTGTTCTTTAACAGAATGGTTAATCACATGGCCTGGTTGTAATTTATGTATCCTAGTGGGATACTCTAAGTCTTGTCTAGAACAAGGTAGAATAAAAGGGTAAAAATACCTTCACTTCGAAATAACACATTTTCAGCTCTCTGGTTTTGTTCATGCTGCTCTCTTTGGAATACTCTTTCATCCTAATATTTGCTACTGAAATTTTATCTACACTTCTTGGGGGCCCAGCCCATATGTCATTTCTTGTGGAATGAATTTCTTAATCAATCAAGTCAGACTCGTTTCCTCCCTCCTAGCCTTGAACTCTGTAGACCCCTCATATGACGGCTTACATAGTGTGTTATTACAGATAACCTTGAATTTTACCTACTAAATAATATGCTGACTATACATAAGATTTATAGTTTTTAAAGCCTAGCACAGTATCTTGCACAAAGGAGACACTCAGTAAACACACATTGACAGAATGAATGAAGAAGTTAAGTTGAATTTTATGCCTCTAAGTTTCAGTATAAATTATGGACTTATATGGAGGATATTTCTTTTTCTAGTTAGTCTCTTGCTTAAAAAAAGTAATTTCATAAAGTGGACCACTTTATCATATTTGTGTTGTAGAAAGAATTCTACTTAGTGTGACATTCATTCTCTTGTTACTTCCTAGTTCTGAAATGGTGGGCAAATCACTTAAAACTTGGGATCTTCCTTTCATGTTCAAGCACAATGATATTAGCTGACATTTAAGTAAATAGTCTTTGCTGTGTGCCAGAAACTCTTCTAATACTTAATGTATATTACTTCATTTAAGCCTCACCAACACTTAAAGAGGTAAATACTGTCCATTGTTCTTTAATCGCTAAGTCGTGTCTGAATTTTGCTATCCCATGGACCACAGCCCACCAAGCAAGAATACTGGAGTGGGTTGCCATTTCCTACTCCAGGGGATCTTCTAACTCAGGAATTGAACCAGGGTCTCCTGCATTGTAAGCAGATTCTTTACCAACTGAGGTAGGAGGGAAGCCCATTATGGTTAAAAATCAAAGATTGTCACAGTATAAATTTCCCAACCATGTAATCTGTGTGATTGCACAGGCTGTGCACTTAGGTCCCATGCCTGGTGTAATATATTTTAAACTCTTAATAATTTTTGAACAAATGATTCAGATTTTAATTTTTCACTGGGGCCCATGAATTATGTAGCTGGTTCTGATTTACTGTTTGGGGGACAAATATAAATATTTTCTCAGTACATTAAACTAAACATTAAAGTCTTATCCTTCCAGTCTCACTTCCCGTTTCCTCCAAACACACCTTAAAAGATATGGAATCAAGATCTTAAAATAGCTAAAAATCTCTTTTATGAAAAAGCAATAGAATTTTCTGAATAAGAGGTTAATATGTCCATCTGATAGACAGATGAAATGTTTGTCTCACTTTCCTCATTCTGGTTTACTTAAGAATTGCCTCCTATTCCCCAAGAACTGAAGTATATGAATAAGTATTTTTCCTTCTAATCCTGTGTAATTTCTGGAGCTATTCTACACCCATTTTTAAAATTCTTTCTCCCCTCTCCTGGATAACCTTGGTTACCCTGCCCTCTTCAATCGCTGGGCTATCTATGGGACTCATGTCCTATCTTGCCTTTGACAATGAACTCTGTTGAGTCTCTAGTAGAGAAAGAGATATACTGAGATTATGCAATCCCTGACTGTATTTTGGCTCCCCATGACGAGAAAATGTATAAAATTCATTCAAAAGATGGTCCAAGAATGAATACTTTTATAAAATATGAACATGCTATAAATACAAAAAATACAGATTGTGTTACTTTTTACAAATACACATCTTCCTACAAAGAACATCATTTAAGATTCTTTCCTATGGGCTAGAAAGGTGAAGATGAGTGTAGACAGTTTCTGTCCTCCTTCAGCTCCTCATGACAAGTGAAGTGAAGTTGCTCAGTCGTGTCTGACTCTTTGCGACCCTGTGGACTGTAGCCTACCAGACTCTTCCATCCATGGGATTCTCCAGGCAAGAATACTGGAGTGGGTTGCTATTTCCTTCTCCAGGGGATCTTCCCAGCCCAGGGGTCAAACCTGAGTCTCCCATATTGCAGGCAGATGCTTTAACCTCTGAGCCACCGGGGAAGCTTCATACAAGAGAAGAGCACATCAAACACTTACTGATCACACTCTGATGTGCACATGACAACATCAATGCAAGTAAATACGTTATGGATCCACTGGGAAATAAAATAGGACACAGAGAAAATATTAGCAGAAGAGATAATACTTCCTAAAATGGGCTTCCTCTGAGGATGGAGAAGAACAGCCTTTGCAACAAACTCAAAAGATGGCAAAGCCATGAAACTGCAGCATCTGTTTGTAAAACTGGAGTGATTTGTTGTAATTGGATCTGGGCTTCATGAGACTGAGAATATAGATAAGGACAGATGCACCATGCCAGATGTGGATAATATTCAGTTAAAAGGGATAAGTCAATAAAAGATTTAAGGAATAAAGAAACAAAAGAAATACGTGTTTAACACAGATAATACCTGTGATAGGATAATAATGACTCCCTCTCTCCCTTAAAAAGGTATCTGTCTTAATACAGATTATGTATACATATTCTTAATACAGAGTATGTGTATGTATTGTGAATGTGAATGAATGTCACTCAGTCGTGTCCAACTCTTTGCAACCCCATGGACTGTAGCCCACCAGACTTCTCTGTCCATAGAATTCTCCAGGTAAGGATACTGGAGTGGGTTGCCATTCCCTTCTCCACAGGATCCTCCAGACCCAGGGATCAAACCTCGGTCTCCTGCACAGCAGGCTGATTTTTTACTGTCTGAGCCACCGGGAAGCCCACGTAATAGGTTAGGTGAAGGGGAACTGAGGTTGCTGACAGAAGTTTCTAATCATCCGACCTCGGATTATCCAAATTGGCCCAATAAAATCACAAGAGTGTTTATAAGTAGAAGAGGAAAGCAGAAGAGAAAGAACTAGAGAAATTGAAGCATGAAAAGAACTCTGCCAGAAGTTTCTAGCTTTGAAGCTAGAAGAACATAGCCATTAAGCAAAGAATATAGGTGACTTCCAGAAGCTGGAGAAAGGCAAAGAAATGAGCTCTTCCCTAGGGAATCCAGAAAGAATGTAGCCCTGCTGACACCTTGATTTCTTTAGGAAAGTGAAACTGACTGATGGTCACCCAAACAGTAAGATAATAAATTTGGGTTGTGTTAAGATAATTATTTAAGTTATATAAGATAATACATTTGTGCTATGCTATTTCAGCAGCAATAGGAAAATAGTACAATATGTTGCATTCATAATAACATAATGAAATCCAGAAAAGTCAATTTAAAATATGATTTAATAATCAATAAGTATACTCTCTATCTACTCTCTTCTAATTTTCATAAGTCTTGGTATACAGTTCTCCATGCTCCCTACTTATGCTTGCTGCCTCCTACGGATTCCAGATTACTTAGATTTGTAATCGCAATCTTCTGCATCCAGCTACATTCAAGACAGAAGCATAAATACCAATGCCCATTACAGTCTAGGCGTAAGCTAATAAAAAAGAAGCAGTTACTGAGTTTTTTTTGGCATTTCACTGTCTTTCTCTTGGGCAGAGGACTCTATCTTTGCTTATATTGTTCTGTGCCTGGATTAGTAGTTTTTTCTTGTATCAGAACAAAATAATTTGGATATGGCAAAAAAGAAAAAAATTTCAAAGATCAAAAAGGCCCTGCATTTGAGATACTTGACACACTACCAAATCCATACTTGCAGATTTTGTTTATGCCATTCTTTTTGACACAATGAAAGTGAAAGAGGAGAGTGAAAAAGTTGGCTTAAAGCTTAACATTCAGAAAACTAAGATCATGGCATCTGGTCACATTACCTCATGGGAAATAGATGGGGAGACAGTGGAAACAGTGTCAGACTTCAGTTTTTGGGGCTCCAAAATCACTGCAAATGGTAACTGCAGCTTTGAAATTAAAAGACGCTTACTCCTTGGAAGGAAAGTTATGACCAACCTAGATAGTATATTAAAAAGAAGAGACATTACTTTGCCAACAAAGGTCTGTCTGGTCAAGGCTATGATTTTTCCAGTGGTCATCTATGGATGTGAGAGTTGGACTGTGAAGAAAGCTGAGCGCCGAAAAATTGATGTTTTTGAACTGTGGTTTTGAAGAAGACTCTTGAGAGTCCCTTGGACTGCAAGGAGATCCAACCAATCCATCCTAAAGGAGATCAGTCCTGGGTGTCCATTGGAAGGACTGATGCTGAAGCTGAAATTCAAGTACTTTGGCCACCTCATGTGAAGAGTTGACTCATTGGAAAAGACCCTGATGCTGGGAGGGATTGGGGGCAGGAGGAGAAGGGGACGACAGAGGATGAGATGGCTGGATGGCATCACCGACTTGATGGACATGAGTTTGAGTAAACTCTGGGAGTAGGTGATGGACAGGGAGGCCTGGCGTGCTGCAATTCATGGGGTCGCAAAGAGTCGAACATGACTGAGTGACTGAAACGAACTGAACTGAACACAGATGTACAAAAACTCATTTACTTTACAGTGACAATTCTGTTTAGATTAATTGACTAGGGAGATTAATATTTAATCTACATCTCTATCATTGTTGGAACATTAACCATATTGTATAAAATCCATTAAGTGCTCAACCATACTTTGCAAACTACAAAACATTGAAATACTTTGATTTACTTCTAAAATGCAGCTTATATGATCAGAAAATCTTTGTATGTTTTAAAGGCAAATGGTTTTATTTGAGCGTCAAGAACATGATTAGTGGCATTCAAGTTTGGTATCACTTATCCTTGTAGTGGAATGACCGAAGTTCTTCCACTCAAGAAAGCAGGCTGCCTACAAGGAATTGCCAGAAACACCCTCTGAGTGGTACCTCATCCTGAAAAGGTAGTCAGCAGCTGTTTACCCAGCAGAGTAAATAAGAAGATAAATGTGCTTCCAAGTGCTGATAACACTAATTCCTTTTTGTGAGCCAGGTAGGTGTAGTCTTAAGAACTATGTGACCTGGGAGCTGCCTCCTGGCTAGGAATAAGTATCATAACAAAACAAAGGTTGATATTTCTACTGGACATTCTCCAATTGTTATGTGGTTAGCATCTAATAAGCCAGAGATTTGTGGAATGCATCAATTTAAAGGTAAATTTTGCCACTATATCTTTTCTGACTGTTGTGAGACCACTTCTTTGCATTTGTTCCTTAGGATTATGGCTGGATCTTTCTCTACCCTTAAAGGAAGATTGGCATTAATATGTGGGAAGACTCATAGACCATATCCTCTCTGAGTTGCTATGTTGTGAAAAATTGAAACCCTTATGCAGGGTTTAATCAAGAGTTGTGTTCAAAGAGCTTTCCAATGTAAAACAAAGCAAAACTAGCTTTTTGTTTGTTTGTCTTTCCTATAGGTATATCTTTGAAGAGATGGCAGTTTTTCATTCTACTGAGAATAACGTGGAGAATCCTTAATTCTCTTAATAAAAGCCATAGCACTCACATGGCTTTTCAAAGCTTAGGAATTTATCCTTAAACTGTTAAGTACTGAAAAATTTCAGTCCTTTTGTCCTACAAGGAAATCTTGAACTAACTGTTACTTGGCTCTTAGCAGCTCTCCCTCAAAGGCAAGCTCAAGTGAAATCTCCAAGGTGCCTGCCACCCATCTGCTTCTACAGAGAATCAAATGTTCTCCTTTGATTAAGTTAGACATCGGTACCCAGTCACCTCATCTGAATTGCACTTCATTGTTACACCTTTCACTTTTATCAAATGCAGCTACAAGAATTGGCTACATTCAGTTTCTGCTCTTTCCACACACACTTTGCATGATACTGTTAACAATGTTGCAGAATGCCCTGTATAAATCATTCTATGTGAGAAATACTCAAAGGATTAGATACCAGGGGAAACATACTTCATTCTTTACGACAAAGTGGATGAAATATCTTCTGTATTACCTTCTGCATGCCTTGTCCCACTGCTGTCACTCATCACCTGAGCACCCAGGACGCTGAGAATCAGGGAAGACATTCATTCAAACAAATCAACATTTGGAAGTGGGGTGGGAAATTTGGATTCATCTTTTAATTTCTTGTCTTTGTCTCTATGTTTAGCAAAAGAAAAATAGTGCATACATTAATACAGTTAACTATTATTATTTGGGAAGTTGAGGAAAGAGATGCACTTCAGACTAATAAGGAACAGAAGTCAAAATTCTTTAGAGTGATGTCTTAAGATAAAAAAGGCCATAAAAGCAATATTAGAGCATCCTGTAAATCATTAATTTATACAACAATATTTATCAAGAACCCACAAAGTGTATGACACAGTTCTGCCAAGAGAACGTACTGGTCATAACAAATATCCTCTTCTAACAACACAAGAGAAGACTCTCCATGTGGACATCACCAGATGGTCAATACCAAAATCAGATTGATTATATTCTTTGCAGCCAAAGACAGAGAAGTTCTATACAGTCAGCAAAAACAAGACCAGGAACTGACTATGGCTCAGATCATTAACTCCTTATTGCCAAATTCTGACTTAAATTGAAGAAAGTAGAAAATCACTAGACCATTCATGTATGAGCTAAATCAAATCCCTTACGATTATTCAGTGGAAGTGAGAAATAGATTCAAGGGATTAGATTGATAGACAGAGTGCCTGAAGAACTATGAATGGAGGTTCATGACATTGTAAAGGGGGTAGGGATCAAGACCATCCCCAAGACAAAGAAATGCAAAAAGGCAAAATTGTTGTCTGAGAAAGCCTTACAAATAGCTGAGAAAAGAAGAGAAGCTAAGGCAAAGGAGAAAAGGAAAGATATATCCATGTGAACGCAGAGTTCCAAAAATAGCGAGGAAAGATAAGAAAGTTTTCCTAAGTGATCTATGCAAAGTATAGAGGAAAGTAATAGAATGGGAAAGACTAGAGCTCTCCTCAAGAAAATTAGAGCTACCAAGGGAACATGTCATGCAAAGATAGGCACAATAAAGGACAGAAATGGTATGGACCTAACAGAAACACATGATATAAAGAGGTGTCAAGAATACATAGAAGAACTATACAAAACAGATCTTCATGACCACAATGATGTGATCACACACCTAGAGCCAGACATCCTGGAGTCTGAAGTCAAGTCAAGTGGGCCTTAGGAAGCAGGAAGCATCACTACGAACAAAGCTAGTAGAGGTGATGGAATTCCAGTTGAGCTATTTCAAATCCCGAAAGATGATGCTGTGAAAGTGCTGCACTCAATATGCCAGCAAATTTGGGCAACTCATCGGTGGCCACAGGACTGGAAAAGGTCAGTTTTCATTCCAATCCCAAAGAAATGCAATGCCAAAGAATGCTCAAACTATCACACAATTGTACTCATCTCACACACTAGCAAAGTAAAGCTCAAAATTCTCCAAGCTAGGCTTCAATAGTATGTGAACCGAGAACTTCCAGATGTTCAAGCTGGTTTTAGAAAAGTCAGAGGAACCAGAGATCAAACTGTCAACATCCATTGGATCATAGAAAAAGCAAGAGAATTCCAGAAAAATATCTGCTTCATAGACTACACCAAAACCTTTAACTGTGTGGATCACAACAAACTGTAGAAAATTCGTAAAGAGAAGGGAAAACCAGACCACCTCACCTGCCTCCTGAGAAACCTGCATGCAGGTCAAGAAGCAACAGTTAGAACTGGACATGGAAAAGCAGACTGGTTTCAAATAGGAAAGGGAGTATGTCAAGGCTGTATATTGCCACCCGCTTATTTAACTAATATGCAGAGTACATCATGAGAAATGCTGGACTTGGATGAAGTACAAGCTGGAATCAAGATTGCTGAGAGAAATATCAATAACCTCCGATACACAGATGGCACCACACTTATGACAGAAAGCGAAGAAGAACTAAAGAGCCTCTTGATGAAAGTGAAAGAAGAGCGTGAAAAAGTTGGCTTAAAGCTCAACATTAAAAAAACTAAGATCATGGCATCCAGTGCCATCACTTCATGGCAAATAGATGGGGAAACAATGGAAACAGTGACAGACTTTATTTTGGGGGGCTCCAAAATCACTGCAGCTGGTGACTGTAGCCATGAAATTAAAAGATGCTTGATCCTTGGAAGAAAAGCTATGACCAACCTAGACAGCATATTAAAAAGCAGAGACATTACTTTGCCAACAAAGATCCTTCTAGTCAAAGCTATGGGTTTTTCCAGTAGTCATGTATGGATGTGAGAGTTGGACTATAAAGAAAGCTGAGCATTGAAAAATTGATGCTTTTGAACTGTGGTGTTGGAGAAGACTCTTGAGAGTCCCTTGGACTGCAAGGAGATCATACCAGTCAATCCTAAAAAAATCAGTCCTGAATATCAATTATAAGGATTGGTGCTAAAGCTGAAACTCCAGTATTTTGGCCACCTGATGTGAAGAACTGACTCATTGGAAACAACCCTGATGCTGGAAAAGATGTAAGAGGAGAAGGGGATGGCAGAGGATGAGTTGGTTCAATGGCATCACTGACTCGATGGGCATGATTTAGAGCACGCTCTGGGGGAATTGGTGATGGGCAGGGAAGCCTGGCCTGCTGCAACCCATGGGTTCACAAAGAGTCAGACAGGACTGAGCAACTGAAGGAACTGAAAGGAGAACTTTCAAAAAAGACCAAAAAGGACTCAAGAAAAATAAGATGTCCTACAGGAAGAGGGCTCCAGGGAAAAGATAATTTGCCAAAAACTCTGAATTATGAGCAGACATAGAGCCTTCAGGGAACTAAAGCATGCTAACCAATGTGGTAGCCAGCACCTCTTTATCAGAGGCATTGAGGTTTAGCTAATCTTCAGAAGTCACTGTTGACATTCATTACCTTGTTAGTGGTGATTGCATTATTCAAGGAGCAAAAATGCAGTCATTTAATTTATAGTGATTGCAAAACATTGTTTAAACTGGGTTCCCAATCATGTTTGCTTGCATGTATGTACACATTTATATGTATAACCTGAAATAGTGACTTTTGCTGATGTATATCCTACTACATGTGATTGCTTGCAAAAATTAATAGCTCATGTTCTCATGAGAGAATGGCATCTCTCACAGATGTGCCAGGCAATCATCCAGGGTACTCACAAACTCATGCAATTCTTAAGTGGTTTCGCTTGTACAACTTTACTAAACATATATTTTGTATCTAAGTTATCTGGATACTGGCAAATGTGTGTGTGTGTGTGTGTGTGTGTGTGTGTGTGTGTGTGTATTGAAAGTGGGATTATCACAACAATAAAATATCTGTGAAGATTAAGTGAAATAGAGAGCCAACAATTATATGGTTGGTGGTTTCAGTTGGCAAGTCAAATTTTAAAAGTAGCCATTTTTGCATTTTCTAAATATATTTGATTAAAGGCAAATTTTTACTGTTCCTTCTATTAATGTGAAGCTTCTGATTGTTTTTCAACCAAATTTTTACCATTCTCGGTTATTTCATTTTTCCTCTAAAGAGGACAATCCCCTTTGTTTAGTAGAACCCATTTGTAGGAAGAGGTTGATAGTACATAAAAGACATTTCACTTCCTGTGCCTTGCTCTCTCCAAACCAAAATGGGAGCATGTTGATTGGCTCAACCTAATAAGACATGCATATCAGACCATAGATCTTCCAAATTTTCAAAAATTGCATAAAAGCAAATATCACAGAAAAATATTTTGCAACACTATGTAATTTATAACCACATTTTATATTCTATCGTATTTCATACTCTTAAGAGTACATTACTTATTTGGAGTTTAGAACTTAGGAACAAATTATGAGCATGTGATCATTATGGGATATATAATAAGCTACTTGATTTTTTGATGAATATATTCAAATTTGCTGGGCCTTTGATATACCATTAAGCATTTTAGATGTTTTCTTATGCTTCCAGGTCAAACATTTGGACACAACAATTTGTGACAATATCTTTATTGTTGAGAGATGAATCTGTGTAATTCTTTAACACTCTACTGTGGTTTGGTAAACTTAAATTTTTTGAATATCTATGTAGATTGTCTACATTGCTTTGATAAGTATAAAATATATGCTGTAGTAAGCACAAAATAAAGTTGACAATTACTCTGTGCTTTTGGGGTACATAGATAGGCAAACCATGAAATTTAAGGATAATTTTAGTCACTTTTGGACCTTAAATTATCTGTATTGGTTTCCCCCATCAGTTAAATGTACCATAAAATTGCCAGTTTTCTACATTACTTCAGGCTCTATAAATCTGAATAAAGGGGAAATTTTAAGCAGAGAGTAGTGGAGATATATTTTAAAGGTCACAGGGGACATAGTATGGATGGTTTAAAAATTATTGCTTTCTGGATATTTCTTAAATTGGTAGCAATTGGATACCATGACTTGGACTTGGTAATGTCCTAGTATTTGTATTCAATGGCAGGAAAACTGGGTTCTCATAGCTGTGTTTTACCAGTCACATAACAAGTGAAATGGTGTAACGATAGACTTATCAGCCTGAAGATACACAATACCTTATTTTTTGGTCCACTGGCACTGTAACATAAGCATCGGCAAAGTATGCCCTTTGCTACAAATAACCTGCAACCTGATTTTGTAATTTTGTCAGAACACAGCCTTGTCTACTTACTTACATATATATTGTCTCTTGGTTGCTTTCATGCTACAATGATAGAGTTGAGTAGATGCAACAGAGACAGTGTAGTCCATGAAACAAAAATTATTTGTTATCTGGCCCTTGGAAGAAAAGCTATGACAAACCTAGACAGCCTATTAAAAAGCAGAGACATTACTTTGCCAACAAAGGTCCATATAATCAAAGCTACAGTTTTTCCAGTAGTCAAAAGTAACTAGTTTTTCCAGTTAGTCTAGTAGTGAGATCTGGACCATAAAGAAGGCAAAGTGGCACCAAAGAATTGATGGTTTTGAACTGTGGTATTGGAGAAGACTCTTGAGAATCCCTTGGACTGCAAAGAGATCAAACCAGTCAACCCTAAAGGAAATCAGTCCTGAGTATTCATTGGAAGGACTGATGCTGAAGCAGAAGCTCCAATACTTTGGTCACCTGATGCGAAGAACCGACTCTTAAGAAAAGATCCTGATGCTGGGAAAGACTGAAGGCAGGAGGAGAAGGGAACGACAGAGGATGAGATGGTTGTGTGGCATCATTGACTCAGTGGATATGAGTTTGAGCAAGCTCCAGGAGGTGGCAAAGGACAGGGAAGCCTGGTGTGCTGCAGTCCATGGAGTCACAAAGAGTCAGACATGACTGAGAAACTGAACAACAACCTTTGCAGAAAAAATTCACTGACTTCTGTTATTCCAGTTGTATCACCATCAAGTTGAACAAATCCTACTAGGGATGGATAGCAGTTTCTGGTAATTAATCATATGTTTTATTTAAGATCAGCCTCTGAATTTACTTGACTCCAACACAGAAAAATGTTTCCATGTAAAAAAGTAGAGATATACCTGGTTATATTAGACCTGTTAAACAAACAGTGAGCAGATTTCTCATGGGCAATCAGTTTGCCATCTTTTGTGAACATGAAATTCATTTTATCATTTTAGGGAAGAAAATATGGTCTTAAACATGGGAAAAAAGTTTTATAATATCTTATATTCTGTAATGTGATCTACCTTCTCACTGTTTGTTTCAACTTAATAATAAAATATATCTCCCAGATGTGAGGAACTTTCTTGGGCTGTGAAATTGATAAGATCCAGACTCTTCCTAAGGACAATTTTCTCAAGCCCTTTCCCTTCTAATTCTCACCCCACTTTCTTTCTGAAAACTTGAAATAAAAGAATATTCCTTTAAATACACAACTTCATATTTACATTGGTTTTTTTGGTAAACCAAAAGCAGTTTATGCATTTATTTTGCAAAGAGTTACAAAAATTGAACCATTGCATATAACAAATAAAATGATACATATCAAATTGACTCACAGACCCTTCTGGTTCAAAAACAAGTTATTTTCTCCAAGTGGTTTTACTATAGTACTTATTTGACATGTAAAGCTACTTTAAAAGAAAAGAAAATTATCTGGTGCTGTCCACTACTACATTCTCTCCTTGGTTCCAAATAATCAATTGATTTATTTCTCCATTTAATATAGGGTGACTGCATGCCCCATTTCCTCTTCTTCTTTCCTATTCCCAGAGGCAATTGCTTATAACTATATGACTGTGTAGGACATACCTGGTAGCTCAGACGGTAAAGCGTCTGACTATAATGTGGGAGACCCAGGTTTGATCCCTGGGTCGGGAAGTTCCTCTGGTGAAGGAAATGGCAACCCACTCCAGTATTCTTGCCTGGAAAATCCCATGGAAAATCTAGTCTAACTACACTAGAAATAAAAAATAAAACTCAAACCATGTACCTCCTCATGTTTAAGCTTAGAATAATGCAATGGTTCTGGGAATTCAGCATGTGTTGAATATGGAGAATCAGTGGAGCACCGTGTTGATCGGGATAAGAACTTGAGGCTTGGAACTATGGATTAGAACGCAGCCCAGCATTACAGCTGTGTGGGACTCGAGGGAACTTGGGAAGCTTGAAGACAGGGAAGAACTGAGTCAAGCCGCCTGCTGGCCCAGTGACTGCCTATGTGGTATATTCAAGTTTAGATACGGTTAAGAATTGTTTAGATACTGCTAGAGGCTTCCCTCGGAGAAGGCAATGGCACCCCACTCCAGTACTCTTGCCTGGAAAATCCCATGGAAGGAGGAGCCTGGTAGGCTGCAGTCCATGGGATCGGGAAGACTCAGACACGACTGAGCGACTTTACTTTCACTTTTCACTTTCATGCATTGGAGAAGGAAATGGCAATCCACTCCAGTACTCTTGCCTGGAGAATCCCAGGGAGGGCGGAGCCTGGTGGGCTGCTTTCTACCGGGTCGCACAGAGTTGGACACAACTGAAGTGACTTAGCAGCAGCAAGAGGCTTCCCTGATGGCTCAGGCGGTGAAGTGTCTACCTGCAATTCCAGAGACCCAGGTTTGATCCCTGGGTCAGGAAGATTCCCTGGAGAAGGAAATGGCAACCCACTCCAGTACTCTTGTCTGGAAAATTCCATGGACAGAGGAGCCTTGTAAGCTACAGTCCATGGGGTCGCAAAGAGTCGTACACGGCTGAGCGACTTGATTTCAACAATTGTTTGGTATTGTGTGTTTGTCATATACCTTAAACTGACAAAATATTATATGTCCATCATATCTCAATAAAGCTGGAGAAAAAGAGAAGAGAGAATAAGGAGAAATGCTAGTCCTAAAACATCAGTAAAGAATATGAACTTATAGTAAGGGTTGATTTTTCAGAGGAACTAGAACAAATTCCTAGATGTAGATCTATATATCATCTACCTCTAAATCCATGTCAGTCTATATCTGTATCTATATATATATATCAATATTAGCTATGTTCATAACTTTTATATTTTTATAACAAGATTTATCACCCTTGAAACAATTGAGATTTGGAGTCAGACAAAAGACTTATCAACCTTGAAGCAATTGAGATTTGGAGTTAGACAGTGGTTAGTAAAGGGCTACTGCACTGTGCCCCATGCGAGGTTTAGTCACACCCACAGTCTTTACCTTCTGGATGTCACTGGCATCTCTTTTCCTTCAAGAGGAGATGACAATTTCTCTAGACATTACCAAGTGTCCCCTGGGAGGAAAAATAACCTCCAGTGAGAACCACTGTGTCATCAATGTGATCTATAGTTATGGTTGTGTATTCTTATCTTTCACTATTCCAATGAAAGGACCTCAGAACTGGGAAACCAAAATCTGCATACTATAGTGGATGGATGATTTATTCCTGCAACAGTATTTGATTAATGATTTATCAATAGGATTTCTCTGTACAATGGAGACAGAAATTTCTACCTTATCTTCTCTGTGGTCTGTTTAGGTGCTAAAATGAGATAGGAGGTATGAAAATCTTTGAAAAAACCATACATGCTAACAAAACAAAAATAAAACAACAGAAGAAATAATAATAAAATAAAATAAATAATCCCATAACTATTGCTACCAACACAGGACTTAATATGTTATGTACATTGAAATGGTTTATTTAAAAAAGAACTAAAGCCAAAATACTTGATATGGTTTCAAAACTTGGGTTCTTGAAAATAGATAAAAGTCTGAGCAAATCATGACTTTCACTTTCATTTTGAAGTTTTCAGTTCTTAGTTTTAACACTGGAGTAGTAACTCAAACCTAGCAGAATCATTGGATGTGAAAAATACATTACCATGCATGGAGAATAATGTGTGTCCATTGTTGGTATAAGAAGAGATATTTTTGGAATTCAAGTCAACACCTCTTTATTATAATATCCTGTGGCAATTCCTTTTGAAACCTGACTTTTTCTTCAGTCAATTTGATTACATTGTTTGGGGTTTCTTTATTACATACTCCTCAGTGACTAGCAGTCTATTTAACAGACTACTCATTTTCCCTTACGTGACCCCAAGTTTCTATTTTCTGGTGATACCTTCTACTATCTTGTCATCTGAAAGGATATATATGTCATATTTGTAGATTTCAGGGAGGATTCCCAATGACACCACACAGAGAAGTAACATTAGTTCTAGTAATAAAATAGTATTTAACTAAATTACCTTTCTAACAGATCTACCTGGTACCATGTATTAAAATATTAAGGACTCAGACCCATATGTGTCCTTCTTTGAAGAATAATATCCCTGCAATGGCTACTAACAGTTAAACCTGTTTCTATGTTTATACTAGAAATCTTTTATTTTAAAAGTCAATGTCTCAGCTGTGAAAACTCTCTTTGTGGTTAAACTTGGCAGAAAGGTTGACACTCCAGAGTGATATTTTCCTCTCCTCAAGTTTAGATGGAAAACCATTAGTTTATTTTTAAGATCTTAGCAGGAAGACAAGGGGAGGGAGTGTCAACAGAGATGTTCTAGGTGTTTTTTATTGCTAGAAAATTGAATAACCAGTTGACTTTATTTTAAGCAATATGGTAACATGAAAACTTATTTTGACTTATGCGACTCCCTGCTGTATATGATACCACCAACCAGTCTAGTCGATTGTAATTTTCTCCTTTCACATGTAAAGGGGATTCCAGCCCATGTGCAGTTACTCATTTTCCTCAGAAATTTCATAAGGATTTTTAGTATGGAAAGTTATTGAGCATGCAAGTTTCTGCAGATGAAAAGCTCCCTAAGCATGCATTGACAAGGAGGACCAGGGTTGTTACAGTTTGTTGTGTCAATGATTTGCAAATAATGGGTCTCTGGGAGATTTTTAAATTGCAGCTTTCACTCCAGGCCATGGTGCTTTTTAGGATGAGCTGAGTTGCTGTGAGGCTTGGCACTCTTCAGTACACCTTAGGCAGGGGCTCTAATACTTCCATTGAGATCATAACAGCTGGCCATTACAATCAATCTCAATGACATATTTTTCTTGCCTTTTTTTCTTTTAATAAAAGACAAAAATTCATACTCAAAAGACAATATTAAAGTTGTAACTTAAGCCATCTACAGTGAAGAGCTTTCACCGAGAGCCTTGAACACCATGAATTAAGTTTTTACAGAACCATGTTTAAGCCACACGTTGACTACAACATGGTCACTACAGCACCTCCTTCTCAAGGGGGTGAGTTTGAAGCAGTTAAAATGGCAGCAGAAAGTCATGACTTGCACACGAAATTAGGAAATGTGGGACAATCAAAGTATTGATTGTCATGCACACCATGCATGACACACCAAAGTGCATGAAGATTTCATATTAATGTTATTATTTCCCCAAACTATAAATTATTTGGTAAGTTCTGAGTTCAAATTTCTCAAAACCAAGCATGTTTTTTACACAAACTGAATTTTAAATGGTCAAACTGTGTAACTCATGTTACCTGAAGTCATCCAGCATTCTGGAATCAAGGAAATCAAGAAAAGTTTTCAGATAACTTGTATACTTTAATATTTGACAGCCTGAAGGAGATTCTAGTGGGAGAGAATATGCAGGAATACCCTATGGATATAACACTGACTCATCTATGTAAAATAAAATTGTAACAAACGTATTTTTTTCCAAAGCAGATATTTCAACTAGAAATAATTTCACTTTGTGTGTTATTAAATAACTGAAGTTTACCTATAAATACTATTATATGTGAACATTTACATGATACGCTTACGATTTTCCTACTGGGTTGTCTTGCTTTTACTTGAAAATTATGAACTCCTTCACTACAAAGATACCATCTTCTATGTTATTTATCATTCATTTAACATCTAACATAAAGCCTGTCACAGTGAATGACAAATATTTGCTGAATTTGGGACTATTGTTGAATGACTATTGTGCTTGTACCAAAACTTCTGTCAACATTTTCAAACAGTTCTGGTCAAAATTGAAAAGGGAATCTAAGAATTATTTAGCAAGTTAGACAGAGCCAGTATGGATGAGACACTAACCACTATCCACAAACTGATGTAAATCACAAACATACTGTTGGAAAATCTATAAGCAATGGAGGTTAAGAGTAAACAGATACCCATAAAGAGTGGTGAATTGTTAAAAAGGGACTTTTAACTTGCTCTCTAGTTAAACCAAGAAAGCACTTCCTCTTCCAGAAGATAGCAAGAAATGTTAACAAAACAGAAAAGAAATACTCATGGAAGAAATAAAGATTTTTCAGTAGCTGGACTATATTGATGGTAAGCTTATTGAAAACTTAGGGGAGGACAAAAATGATTTAATGAAATAACTAAGAATAAATTAGTCATGATTTTATTTGCCTTATTTTTTTTGCCAGAACATTTTTTTTTTTTTTTTTTGGCTCTTTGAAACTTTGACAGAAAGGATTTGGATATTTTCCAAGACTGGCAGTGGACAGAGATGTCAGTAATGTGGTGAAGGATACAAGTTAAGTTGAATGATATAAATTGGAAACCCTGGCTGATGATTTGAGATAACAATGACCAAAATGCAAAAGGAGCAAAAGGCCTCCATACATGATTTGATGAGAGGTAGATTCACCAGTACACAGTAGGAAGGGGAAAATAGGCAAACTTGTAAATATGAAAAAAAAAAAAAAAAAAAAACAACCTGGGATATGTTCTAAGAAATGGAAATTCAGACTTTGGAATAGAGGGTTAAGATATGGAATAATTTATTCCATGAATTTTATTCAATACATTTGACACATAAAAATCATAGTAGCATTATTTTCTTCAATAAATGCTTTAAAATAGTCCAGCAGCAAAGAAAAAAAAAAAAGAAAGAAACAACCCCACTTTTCAAAGCCATCTGGCCATGAGCTGAGAGATTCAAGTTCCTCTTCCATGTGCTGAACAGAGTAAAAGAGGAATGCTTTTGTTAAAACTGTAGTCCATCTCCAACTTCAAGAAGTCTAAGCAGATATATCATCTTGAATTTTCTTTTTCTTATTTTATAAAAGTTGTATATCTTTATATCTACATCCTGAAATAATTCCCTAAGAGAAACAGGTGAAAAGCCTTTTGTGGGATGATCCACACACTCAGCTGCTTTAGATTAACTATGAATAAAGTGTCTTTCAATGCAATTAGACCTAACAAGGTGCACCTGGAGATGATGGGGCCACCTTGTAACCATATTATCTAATCTCTGCTAGCTGGCATTTCAAAAAATTGATTTGATCTTTGATTTTGATGGCCGACTGGCACAAAGGATATCCTTGGCCCAGCAGCCAGCTCTCCAAAGTTTCTGTGAAAATAATGAATCAATTAAAAAAAAAAAAAAAGGAAATCTCCCTAAAAAACAATGGGTGAGGCCTTGATGTTAACACATACTTTATTATTAGAATTAAACTGTAGAGTGAAAAGTACTTTTCCTCTTACTATTGATTTTCAGCATTTTTTTTTTTCATATCTCAAATTATATTGGAGTTAAGGGCTAAATTTCACAAAAATCTGTGTCCTTGAGAATGTGTCAGTACTCATGAGTACTGGAGTACTCAAGGAGACAGATTTTCTAAAAGCAAATAAAACTAATTGCACTTGCTTATTTAGGGTGAAGATTTTTTTTCTTTTTTTTTTCTTTTTTTTTAGAAATGTGGTTTGGAATCTTTAAGCTTTTTATAAATAAATAAAGGGGTCTAATTATTCCAGACTATCCTCTTTAAATCAAGAAGACCGTGAAGTATACAATATGCAGTTCAGTGTGGGGGTCAAAGTCAGCATCAGTAGATGATGATCCCATTGTTAGCATTCCCTTACCAGAAGAATTTTCAGCAGAGTGCTTATCTTTCTACAGTGCTTAAATACAACTTAATCCAGAGAAGCCTGTACTATATGTTGGCAAGCTAATGTTTTGACGAGAAATAAATCAATTCATTTGGACATAGGTGATGCATGAATCTCCTCAATAAAACATTTCATCAAAATATATCTTTCAAATCTATATGTCTGTCATAATTCCTGGGCCAAATGTTTAATGAACAGTTTATCTAAACACTACTGTCAAGAGAGAATGTTGTTGGCTGTCAGCTTCCCACATGCAAGTGATTAATAAAGTGACAAACTCAAGATCAAAGTTCTCAAGGTTGAGGACAGATTTAGTAGTGAGTGTACATGACATGGGTTTTTGAATACAGATTGTCTCCACAGATCTGATCATGTGAACATCCACCATTAACAACCAATATTTAATATACTCCCTCTGTTTTGTTAGCTCACTGCCTGTAATATTTGGAAATTAGAAGATGGTATCTCACCATATTGCCTGGACAGAAACAAAGATACTTCAAATGTGCATTAACAAGGAATTCAGAACTAATTGCTGATTCTGAATCAGAATTCTTAGTAATGTACTATTTTTAACTCACAAACACAAAAATACATGTAAGTTATTACATTTATCACATCTAATATTTTTAAGTAAATAAAAACATTTTATTCTCTGAAATTTTAATGTAGTCAGCTGTAGAAGGGAATGTTAAACCACTTCAGAATTCTTGCTTTGAGAACCCCATGAACAGTGTGAAAAGGCAAAAAGATAGGACACTGAAAGAGGAATGCCCCAGGATAGGAGGTGCCCAATATGATACTGGAAAAGAGTGGATAAATAGATCCAGAAAGAATGAAGAGATAGAGCCAAAGTGAAAACAAAGGCCATTGTGGATGTTACTGGAGATAGAAGTAAAATCCAATGCTTAAAATATATATATATATTGCATAGGAATCTGATATGTTAGGTCCATGAATCAAGGTAAATTGGAAGTGGGTAAACAGGAGATGCAAAAATGGACATTTTAGGAATCAGTGAACAAAAATGGACTGGAATGGTGAATTTAATTCAAATGACCAATATGTCTACTACTGTGGGCAAGAAACCCTTAAAAGAAATGGAGTAGCCCTCATAGCCAACAAAAGAGGCCAAAATGCAGTACTTGGAGGCAATTTCAAAAATCAGAATGATCTCTGTTGGTTTTCAAGGCAAACCATTCAATATCACAGTAATTCAAGTCTATGTTCTGACCAGTAATGTTGAAGAAGATGAAGTTGGATGATTCTATGAAGACCTACAAGACCTTCTAGAAATAACAGCCAAAAAAGATGTCCTTTACAAAGATAGTGGAGGTGACTGAATCCCAGTTGAACTATTTCAAATCCTGAAAGATGATGCTGTGAAAGTGCTGCAGATAATCATGATGGTGTGATCACTAACCTAGAGCCAGACATCCTGGAATGTGAAGTCAAGTGGGCCTTAGAAAGCATCACTATGAACAAAGCTAGGGGAGGTGATGGAACTCCAGTTGAGCTATTTCAAATCCTAAAAGATGATACTGTGAAAGTGCTGCACTCAATATGCCAGCAAATTTGGAAAACTCAGCAGTGGCCACAGGACTGGAAAAGGTCAGTTTTCATTCCAATCCCAAAGAAATGCAAAGCAAAAGATTGCTCAAACTACCACACAATTGCACTCATCTCACACGCTAGTAAAATAATGCTCAAAATTCTCCAAGCCAGGCTTCAGCAATACGTAAACTATGAACTTCCAGATGTTCAAGTTGGTCTTAGAAAAGGCAGAGGAACCAGAGATCAAATTGCCAACATCCACTAGATCATCAAAAAAGCAAGAGAGTTCCAGAAAAACATCCATTTCTAATTATTGACTATGCCAAGGCTTTGACTGTGTGGATCACAATAAACTGTGGAAAATTCTGAAAGAGATGGGAATACCAGACCACCTGACCTGCCTCTTGAGAAATCTGTATGCAGGTCAGGAAGCAACAGTTAGAACTGGACATGGAACAACAGACTGGTTCCAAATAGGAAAAAGATTACATCAAGGCTGTATATTGTCACCCTGCTTGTTTAACTTATATGCAGAGTACATCACGAGAAACTCTGGGCTGGATGAAGCAGAAGCTGGAATCAAGATTGCCGGGAGAAATATCAATAACCTCAGATATGCAGATGAAACCACCCTTATGGCAGAAAGCAAAGAAGAACTAAAGAGCCTTTTGATGAAAGTGAAAGAGGAGAGTGTAAAAGTTGGCTTAAAACTCAACATTCAGAAAACAAAGATCATGGCATCCACTCCCATCAATTCCTGGCAAATAGATGGGGAAACAGTGGCAGACTTTATTTATTTTTTATTTTTTTTGGCTCCAAAATCACTGCAGATGGTGATTGCAGCCATGAGATTAAAAGACACTTACTCCTTGGAAAGAACGTTAGAACCAACCTAGACAGCATATTAAAAAGCAGAGACATTATTTTGTCAACAAAGGTCCATCTAGTCAAGGCTATAATTTTTCCAGTGGTCATGTATGGATGTGAGAGTTGGACTACAAAAAAGCTGGGCACAGAAGAATTGATGCTTTTGAACTGTGGTGTTGAAGACTCTTGAGAGTCCCTTGGACTGCAAGGAGATCCAACCAGTTCATCCTAAAGGAGATCACTGCTGGTGTTCATTGGAAGGACTGATGCTGAAGCTGAAACTCCAATACTTGGCCACCTGATGCGAAGAGCTGACTGATTTGAAAAGACCCTGATGCTGGGAAAGATTGAGGGCAGGAGAAGAAGGAGACGACAGAGGATGAGATGGTTGGATGGCATCACCGGCTCAATGGACATGGGTTTGGGTGGACTCTTGGAGTTGGTGATGGACAGGGAGGCCTGGCGTGCTACAGTTCATGGGGTTGCAAAAGTTGGACATGACTGAGTAACTGAACTGAACTTACCTTATAAGGGTCTGGAATGCAAATTAGGAAGTCAAGAAATACCTGGAGTAACAGGCAAATTTGGCCTTGCAGTACAGAACAACAAAGCAGGCAAAAGGCTAACAGAGTTTTGCCAAGAGACTGCACTGGTCACAGCAAACAGCCTCTTCCAACAACACAAGAGGAGACTCTACAAATGGGCATCACCAGATGGTCAACACTGAAATCAGATTGACTATATTCTTTGAAGCAAAAGAGGGAGAAGCTCTATACAGTCAGCAAAAACAAGACTGGGAGTTGACTGTGGCTCAGATCCTAAACTCCTTATTGCCAAATTCAGACTTAAATTGAAGAATGTAAGGAAAACCACTAGACCATTCAGGTATGACCTAAATCAAATCCCTTACAATTATAAAGTAGAAGTGAGAAATAGATTTAAGGGATTAGATCTGCTAGACAGAATGCCTGAAGAAATATGGATGAAGATTTGTATCATTGTACAGGAGGCAGTGACCAAGACCATCCCCAAGAAAAAGAAAGGCAAAAAGGCACAATGGTTGTCTGAGGAGGCCTCACAAATAGCTGTGAAAAGAAGAGAAGTGAAAGGCAAAGGAGAAAGGGAAAGATCTATCCATCTGCATGCAGAGTTCCAAAGAATAGCGAGGAGCGATAAGAAAGCCTTCCTCAGTGACCAGTCAAAGAAGTAGAGGAAAACAATAGAATGGGAAAGACCAGTGATCTCTTCAAGAAAATTAGAGATACCAAGGGAACATTTCATGCAATGATGGGCACAATAAAGGAAAGAAATGGTATGTACCAACAGAAGCAGAAGATATAAAAAAGAGGTGACAAGAATGTACAGAAGAACTATACAAACAATTCTTAATGACCCAGATAACCATGATGGTGTGATCATTCAGCTAGAACCAGACATCTTGGAGTCTGAAGTCAAGTGGGTCTTAGGAAGCATCACTATGAACAAAGCTAGTGGAGGTGATGGAATTACAGTTGAGCTATTTCAAATCCTAAAAGATGATGCCATGAAAGTGCTGCACTCCATATCCAGCAAATTTGGAAAAATCAGCAGTGGCCACAGTACTGGAAAAGTTCAATTTTCATTCCAATCCCAAAGAAATGGAATGCCAAAGCATGTCCAAACTACTGCAAAATTGGACTCATCTCACATGCTAGCAAAATAATGCTCAAAATTCTCCAAGCTAGGCTTCAACAGTACATGAACCTAGAACTTTCACATGTTCGAGCTGGATTCAGACAAGGTGGAGAAACCAGAGATCAAATTGCCAACATCCGTTGGATCATAGAAAAATCAAGAGAGTTCCAGAAAACGTCTCTTTGTACTTGATTGACTATGCCAAAGCCTTTGACTGTGCAGATCACAATAAACTGTGGAAAATTCTGAAAGAGATGGCAATACCAGAGCACCTGACCTGCCTCCTGAGAAACCTGCATGCAGGTCAGGAAGCAACTGTTAGACCCAGACATGGAACAATGGACTGTTCCAAATTGGGGAAGGAATACATCCAGACTGTATATTGTCACCCTGCTTGTTTTAACTTATTTGCAGGGTACATCATAGGAACCTCTGCACTGGAGGAAGCACAAGCTGGAATCAAGAGGGCCAGGAGAAATATCAATAACCTCAGATATGCAGATGAAACCACCCTTATAGCAGAAAGTGAAGAAGAACTAAGGAGCCTCTTGATGAAAGTGAAAGAGGACAGTGAAAAAGTTGGCTTAAAACTCAACATTCAGAAAACAAAGATCATGGCATCCGGTCCCATCACTTCCTGGCAAATAGATGGGGAAACAGTGGAAACAGTGGCTGACTTTATTTTTTTGGTCTCCAAAGTCACTGCAAATGGTGACTGCAGCCATGAAATTAAAAGATGCTTACTCCTTGGAAGGAAAGTTATGACCAACCTAGACTGCATCTTAAAAAGCAGAGACATTACTTTGCCAACAAAGGTCCATCTAGTCTAGGTTATGGTTTTTCCAGTGGTCATGTATGGATGTGAGAGTTGGACTATAATGAAAACTGAGTACAGAAGAATTGATGCTTTTGAACTGTGGTGTTGGAGAAGACTCTTGAGAGTCCCTTGGACTGCAAGGAGATCCAACCAGTCCATCCTAAAGGAGATCAGTCCTGGGTGTTCATTGGAAGGACTGATGCTGAAGCTGAAACTCCAGTACTTTGGCCACCTCATGTGAAGAGTTGACTCATTGGAAAAGACCCTGATGCTGGGAAAGATTGAGGGCAGGAGGAGAAGGGGACAACAGAAGATGAGATGGTTGGAAGGCATCATTGACTCGATGGACATGGGTTTGGGTGGACTCCGGAAGTTGGTGATGGACAGGGAGGCCTGGTGTGCTGAGGTTCATGGCGTCGCAGAGAGTGGGACATGAATGGGACATGATTGAGCGACTGAACTGAACTGAACTGATGATAAACATTATATTAATTTTATTGTCTAATGCATGGGCATACCAATGGACAACCTGTATATTTTCCTTCTTATTTCAAAGACAGTTTTTCTTAATATTTAAATCTACACATTTATACTTATGACATTAAGTGTATACAAAAAAATTGCCATTTGTTAGATGAAAAGCTATTTTATTTCTGCCTGAGAATATGTGAATTATGCATGATAATGTTTCAAAAAAAGCATGAGTTTATGTGTTAATATACTATTTTCTGTTTATAGATACATTGAGTTTACTGAAATGGCTTAACTGTATCAATCTAGTTTGCAAGTAAATAAATTAATGACACTAAAGTATATTCTTTTTTTCAATTATTAAAGATACTGTAACATAGGTCATTGATTTCACAATGTTTAAAAAATAAATGCAATAGAAAATAAAATATTTAATTAATCTAATAATATCATTTAAATTATTTTGTTCCAATTCTAATGAATTCAAAATGCTTTTGTTATGAAAAACTCTCCTCCCCTTGCCTCTTATTAGGAATAAGGAACTTGTGAGTTCTGGTTATCAGCAATTTTGGGAAAAACAACAGCCAATGGACCAGCCATGACAATAATCACTGGCCCCATGTGCAGAAGGTCCAAATGGAATCAGGCATTAGGCCTAGTAAGAATCAGGTAATGTACCTAATAAAAGTCAGGCAATAGGCCTAATGAATCTTAGGCAATACAATTCATGAAAACCAGGCAGTGGGCCTAATGAGACAGAGGCAACAGGCCTAATGGAAAAGAGGCAACGGGCCTAATGAGAAATGCCATAGACCTCATTTTGGTTTGTCTTTCCATGGAAGTTTTTACCATGGTCTCTTAAGTGGACCCACTCAGAAACATACTTCAGGCATATTTGTCTAACTAAGTGCAAAACCATCAGAAAAAGAAGTGTGACAGTACATAGGATACAGTCAATGTACAGTGTACAATTTATCTGCCTTGAATTGTTTAAGAACAATGAATTTGAAAACCATCAAGACTGGCACACACCATCACAATGGTAGTTTTTAATTAATATGTCACAACTCTAATTTGAGATCTATCCTGAGTTCCTAATTGCTATAATGGCCTAGTCAGCCTTTTTCAGCAATTATCTATTCATTTATAGTGTTTTATTAAATCACTCAAAAAGCATTTATGAGAATCTACTTGTCAGGTATAGACTTGGCTCTGAAAAAAAAAAAAAGGTTCCAAGCTTTCGAATACTTGATATTGACACCAGTGTGAGCAAATCAGGATGATGGCTGACAAGACTGAGGGAGTAAAACAAGATCAATTTGGATTATCAATTGTCAATGAAATGAGCAATGTGAGACATAGTTTAGGGACCATACAAATATATACTATATAAATATATATATATATATGTGTATATATAGTTTAGATTAAAATATGCATCATTTCAAAATATATACTATATAAATATATATATATATAGAGTTTAGATTCAAATATGCCTCAATTCAATTCCTAGTTCTTGTGTTTATCACTTTATAATCAAAGAAAATACATTTCTTCTTTTTTAGTTTTATTAGTCTCCTTGTACCTAATACACAGTTTTATGACTTGTACGACCTATAAAGGGTAAGAACTGAAACAAATTATTTTTTAATTATTTCACCTGTACATTACAGTTTAATATAGGTATTTTATTAAATTTAATGTTTTAAAACTGAAGTATAGTTGCTTTAAAATGTCATGCTAATTTCAGGTGTATAGTACAGTGATTCAGTTATAAATATATTTATTAGATTAATGCTTTTAAATTTTAGGGCAAAAAAAGAAAAACTGAAGCCAATTTGTTCATAAGCAATCAAAATGTTGATTTTAATCTTTGCCAATATAAATAGATCATTCTCAAAACATTATTACAGTAAATATGAATCATGAAAATTAAAAATAAGTCTGTAACATGGTATGAATAAACTTAAGCACATTAATTCTAAAATTATTTTAGTTATGTCAGTGTTTCAGCAACAGACTCATCAAAGATATTGGTTGTATGCAAATGTGACCTAGAGACATATAGTAATGCAATATGTATTTCACAGAAAATATGTCCAATTATATATTATTTAATTATATTAGTCACTCCAATTTTGCTTACATTAGGCCTAGAATTAATATTAGAGAAAAATAGCAGCAACTTTTTGGAACATGAAATATTCTTTTTGACTTAAAAATGCATTAGAACAAACCTCACAGTAACACAGAATTATATGTCTGATGTGGTTTTCCTTCAGGAGATATTGAGTTTTCAGATTTTACCAAGTCCCTTGGAAGCATTAGGGTTCTTACAATGCCTGGAGACAATTTTGAGCAATTTTTCAATTTACTATAGGGAATCTTAGTTCAAATTCAACAAAACACTGAAAAGGGGAATGCTCTGGGGACAGTTAAGTTTCTTTCAGTTCAGTTCAGTCACTCACTCGTGTCCGACTCTTTGCGACCCCATGTACTGCAGCACACCAGGCCTTCCTGTCCATCACCAACTCCCGGAGTTTAACCAAACTCATGTCCATTGAGTTAGGGATGCCATCCAACCATCTCGTCATCTGTCGTACCCTTCTCCTTCTGCCCTCAATCTTTTCCAGCATGAGGGGCTTTTCCAGTGAGTCAGTTCTTCACATCAGGTGGCCAAAGTATTGGAGTTTCAGCTTCAGCATCAGTCCTTCCAATGAATATTCAGGACTGATATCCTTTAGGATGGACTGGTTGGATCTCCTTGCAGTCCAAGGGAATCTCGAGTCTTCTCCAACACCACAGTTCAAAAGCATCAGTTCTTCTGCACTCAGCTTTCATTATAGTCCAACTCTCATATCCATACATGAGTACTGGAAAAACCATAGCTTTGACTAGATGGACCATTGCTGGTCAAGTAATGTCTCTGCTTTTTAATATGATGTCTAGGTTTCTCTAAGGATATTATATTATCAGGGATAATATGAGATCCCTGATGGAGAGAAGGAAAATGAAAATAATATACATCTGTAATACTGTACTATTTTAAGTAGTATAATAACAAAAAACTATAAGTAAAAAAATTAATTCTTTATCCATTTAATTGAGAAAATACATCTAAAGAACAAATAGAAGTACATGAGAATTTAACAAATTATTTAGGACTTTTATTTACACATTTATTCTGAAGTTTTTTTCTTTGCTTGATGCAAGATGTTGTGACTTACATAAAGCTATCCATCACAAAAAGTAGATGATTTTGTGTTTATTTACATTGTGCTCTACTGCATTCTATCAATCAATCATTTACCATCCATCCTTTCATTTATTAAATACTCATTCAGTGTCTACTATGTGTTAGGTATTATTATAGGTTGTGGGTATACTGTAGTGAACAAAAGAATCAACAGTGCCTTTATCCTTCCTTCTTTTGTTCCAAATCTAATTTATAACTAATATTATATACTTCCTTTTGCATTATGTTGGGAAATATATTGTCTTTCAACAGTATTCCTATCGATCAGTGGATTTAGATGTTTTCTGCTTAATCCATTCATTATAAAGCTTCCCATTGGACTGTCTTCATGGTTTTAACAGTCATTGATGATTGTTGCTTAGAATTCATTAATTCATTTGTTGTTATAAAATGGTAATGTTTTGATTCTTTTATTATTTCTACATTTTATAGAATTCTTTTAAGAATAATTTTTCTCATTAATTAGTTTTTCACAAAAAGAACTTTGTTTAAGAAACAGACGAGATACTTGGTTCATATTCTATATTTGTGTTTACAGATTAATGAGTTGATTCCTTGAGACAGGGAACCCAAGATGATTTTTTTTTTTTTTTCTGTTCAGTATCATTGTGAAAGCAGGAGTGTTCACACAGGAGTTTTAACATATTTAAGCTCTTCTTGATTGTCCAATTATTCTGTTTTTAAAGTTAACATCTAGGACTCTTCAAAAAATCCATAGAGATCTTAGCTCTCATTTATTTTTTCTTTTGGTTGAAAAGGATTTTTTAGATTCATGGAATTCTTCCAAATCTGAGGTGACCGGTTTCTTCATGAATCTCTGGTTCCTTTTGCTGAAAGTGGTATTAAAAGATCACAATACAGGTGCCGGGAGTATTCACTGTTACATGACTATCCTTTCAGTGGGTAAAACTATTAATTAGATCATTTTTGCTGATATTCTTTCTAATAATCATAAATTCATAGTGTTATTTCTGATTTAAATTTAGGATAAAAGGGTTTTTAACTTTTTTAAAAATGTTGATTCTATTGATCTTTTATTCTCATTGGTAGAGGCAGACAATTCAGAAGCCTCTAACATTTTAATCAATGGTTACCCTTCATATTAGAAGTAGAAATAGAATATAATTCTTAAAGGTGCTTACAGTTTTTTCCTAGTGACACGTTGTTCTTCTCAACTCTTCTTATATAAAATACTACTTCAGAAATAGTACAATTCTTTACTTAATATTTCATGACAACAGAGAGTCAATTAAACATGATTATACCACCTTTAATCTTTTAAATCCTACAAAAATAAGTATTTCATTTGGATGTCATTATCATCTTAAATTCATAATGGCCAAGCAAACCTCTCATAAAGATGACAGAATTTCTGCTAATTATCTAAAAAAATTATGAATAGTCTTACAACAATTTATCTTAAATTCATTTCTGAATAATTACCATTGTGATCCACTAAGAGAAAGAGGCAAAGATAAGACGTATTTTATCATATCTCATTGTCCTTTTCTTCTTGAGATATTTAGTAATAACATAAATTATTTTAATGTGGATATTTGATTTAATGAAATGAAAATTGTACTAATGACAAAGCATAAGATTTTAACTGTAAGTAATAATACTCAGAAAAAAAACTTTTATTCAAGTATGTAAAAAGCCATCTTAAATAATAATGAAAACTATGGAAAATTGTGGCATAACTTCACTATTAGGAAAGCTCCATCTATAAACTATCTATAATTTGCATGAGGGTGCTATTAAATAAGGTGGTGTTGCTTATTAGAGACATTACAAAAAATAAATTCCAAAAGCATTCTTTCTTTTGAAAGCTTCAATATGTTGCTATAAATTAGCTGTCCATAGTCAAAACCATAGTTAAATATTTTCAAATGTAAAAATGTCAGATGTTGAACATGAAATGGGTACTCTACATTAAATAAATTTATTTGCAGGAGTTAACCTATATATTGACACAATATTGATGAATTAAATGAAAATCATAATTTCCCACAAATGTAAAATTTGCCTATGTTGCGGAGACAACTATGCTTTCCCTGAAGAAGGAAAACATAATTAAAATTAAGAATGGAATTTTTTTTCTGTGTGTGTTAATGTGACAGGATTGATTAGTTCTACCTAAAAGTTTGCACAGTAAACCCATGGAATCAAATATATGAATAAGAATGTGCTGAAGTGCTGGAAAATAGTGAAAAGAGAAGAATAAATATCAACATGGTGCAAATATGCACTAGTTCCAACATCGATATTGATGGAGCAATAACTAATATTATGGATTGTGTAGAGCAGGAAAGTTGATCATTTAGGAGCAGAAATAAGATTTGATTTAACCTTGTTCACTGAGACATACATGTAACTGATCAGAAATACTGACTTTCCACTCCAAATTCCCACTGATAAAAATGTCTGACCAACCAGGGTTGCCTATCTTCACTGTCTATCTATTAGCCATTTTCTTTATTCATCTGTTTGAGATTTATTTTATATATAGTACTGATATATTTTAGTAATAATAACATTATTCCACTCAATTCGGTTCATTTGCTCAGTCGTGTCCAACTCTGCAAACCCATGTCCAAATAACCCCAAAAATGACCCACTCAATGGACATGAGTTTGAGTAAACTCCTGGAGTTGGTGATGGACAGGGAAGCCTGCTGTGCTGTGGTCCATGGGATTGCAAAGAGTCAGAGGTGATTGAGCGACTGAACTGAGCTGAAAACTGAATACACAGTAATTGGTGCCAAATTCAAGAAATTAGAATAAGCTTGTCCTGTCCTGTTATTATTGCTCCTTTCAAAATTACAACTGCTATTTTGACTTCTTACACCATAGATTGCTTTTATTGTTTTTAATTTATGTAAATTAGATCCTACAGCCTGTGTTCCATTGGATTTAACTTCTTTTGCCCAAGATTTTCTTTAGGAGATTCCTTCACATCATTGCATGTATTCAAAATGATATATATTCTATGGTGTTTATGTACCATAAAATTTATTCATTTTAATATTGATGGACATTTTGATGATTTCCAGTTTTGTAAACTGTTAGGAGTGATGTGGCCATGAAAATTCTTGGGAAAATCTTTTTTTGTAAGCAAATGAATAAATTTCTGTTGGATGTATACTTAAGAGTAGAACCACTAATTATGTATATATGCAGCTTTCTTTGATACTTCTGGAGAGTTTTCCAATGTAGTTACAATAATTTACATTTCTACTAGTGGTATATGTGAGTTCAGTTGTTTGACAGTCTAATCAACACTTGGAATGGATATCTTTCAATTTAGCCGTTCTGTCCAGTATATAAACTTGGTTTTAATTTGTATTTTCCTGATGCCTAATGAAGTTTAGTTTTTCATGTTTACTGGCCATATGGATACTCTCTCGAAGTTTTCCTGTTTTAAGTCTCTTAACCATTTTTATGAGATTATCTTTCTGTTTTTCAATTGATTTGCAAAAGTTCTTAAAAAAACTTTGTATATCCAAGGTCACAGAGATGCTCTCCTTTGTTTCTTTCTGACAAATTTGTCAGTTGACTTTTTACAGTAGTATCTATACACATGAAATTGATTTTTGTATGTGGTGTGTCAGAAAGTTGATAAACATTAATTTTCTTTTTCCTTATGGAAAGTTCATGGTAACCTCAGAAAATTCTAGTAAATTCTCTGATTCTAAAGGACAGGGCCTCACCCTTTAGGGAATACTGCTAAAAGCAGAATCCAAATAAACTGGGAATAAGGAAGTAAGACATTTTAGGTAACTGAAGGAAAGGTAACAGTTAGTGGTCCTGAGGAAAAATATCTCAGAAAGTATCATAAGAGAAAAATACATGATACAAAGTGTTGAAAGTACTGTCTTATAGTGCAAGACCTACAGATCTAGGAGACGCAGTATTGAAATCAGAGATTTTTTTTCACCTAAGTCTCAAAAATAAGATTACACAGAGGTTATATATTTATTTTTTTCACTCTAAGACCATTTAATATAGGTTTACCCTCTTAAACTTTTAAAGTATAATATGGTACTATTAACTATAAACATGATGTTGTCCACTGAAACTTATTCATCTTGTATAAATGAAATTTCGTACCCAGTGAATAGCAACTCTCCACACCTTCCTTTTCCCCATACCCTGGCAACCACCATTCTACACTGTTTCTAGGAATGTGGCTATTTTAGCTGCTAGAGGTTATTTTTTTCAGAGCTTCATAGTAACAGAAAAGGATACCGTAAAGTTTGGAAAGTATTCTTGGCCTATTCCCTTGCCATTACCTCCAATGACCCAGAAATTTATTCTTGAGTCCAGGAAACCTCTTCTTATTTAAACATAAATGATGATAGTAATAATGAAAATATTTACAGTAAGGCTCAATAATTTTATAATAAATTTTAAATTAGACTGAATAATGTTCTTTCAGTTTATAATAACATACAAGGCAAAAAATGCAATAAATCAAATAATTCAAAATAAGCTAAAAAAAGGAAATATAATTTAAGTTTTGAAAAAAAAACAACATAAATTCGAAATAGAAAGTGGGTATGCTACTTAAACTTTCTTTTCTCAACTTCTTTATCTAAGTGAGAATAACAATTATATCTACATTATGGGATTATTGTGAAAATAGATAAGATAATTCACCATCAATTTCATCTTTTTCTCTTGACTGGAACATTCCCTTTACCATATAAATGTGCTGTGATTTTTCTTTCCTCTCAAAAAAAAAAAAAAAACTTATTCCATTTCTCCTACCAGCTAAGACTCCATTTCTTTGTTTCCCTCAGTTGCAAAATTCACAGGTTAATCTTCAATTCCTTTACTCTTATCTTAAACTTATATCAGTTAGGTTCCAAATTCCAGGACCCTATCAAAATCAAACTCACTAATAGAATCCACTTTGCTGATTACATAAGCAATTCTGAGATTTCACCTTTATCTATTACAGTATTTGATGCGGTTGATACTACCTCCCCCCCCCCCTTTTTTTTTGCTTTAGGACATCACACAAATCTAAATTCTTTCCTTTATCACTATCACTCTTCAATTTCTTTTTCTGGTTTCTCCTCTTCTCCCTACTCTCTTCATATTGGAACACCTCAGGATACAATTTTGTTCCTTCTATCCTCTGTCTATACATTTTCCCTTGTTAATCTCAGTCTTATAACTTGAGATTCCTTCAGTTTGCCAGTGACTTGCAGGTGTATATCTACTGTTTATATCTAAAGAACTGTCCTCCAAACTACATATTCATATATTCAACTGCATACTTACAACTTTCCCTGGATATCAAGTAGACATTCCATATCCATCACATCCAAAACTGAGCATCTGCTCTATTGACACCAGCTTTATCTTCAGTTTTCCCATCTTAATCACTGGAAATTCTTTCACTTGTTCAGGAAAAACAAATTCTTGAGTCTTCCTTTACCTCCATAACTTCCATTTTTTACTCAGATCCTGTAACCAATTTATTAAGAAGTCTAATGATGCTAACCTTCAAAATAAATCTAGCACGTGACTAGGTCTCACCTCTTATACTCTCATCATCCCAAATTATGTTCTCATCATCACACCAAATTCTTGAGCCTGGAATACTGTAGGACCCCCATGTGACTTTTCTGTCTCTACCTTTTCCACCTTCAGTCTAATCTCAATGCAGAGGCCACACTAAAGCTTTTAAAACCTGAGTCAGATCTGTCACTTCTCTTCTTAGGTCCCACAGATAGCTCTTCATTTCAGTGAGTGCAAAAGCCACAACTACTGCTGGTTTAATTCCATCTCCAATTCTTCTTGCTTGCTCTAGTCCTGGAAGAATATAATTGTAAGACAAAAGAGGAAAGCAATATTAAGATATACTATTATAATCATAAAGGTATCTGAGATTCATAAATAAAAACTCATGCAATCTCAGTTCAGTTCAGTTGTTCAGTAGCGTGTGACTGTTTGTGACCCCATGGAATGCAGCATGCCAGGATAGCCTGTCCATCACCAATCCCGGAGTTTACATAAACTCATGTCCACTGAGTTGGTGATGTCATCAAACCATCTCATTCTCTCTCATACCCTTCTTCTTCTGTCTTCAATCTTTCCCAGGATCAAGGTCTTTTCCAATGAATCAGTTCTTCCCATCAGGTGGCCAAAGTATTAGAATTTAAGCTTCAGCATCATTCCTTCCAATTAATATTCAGGACTGATTTCCTTTAGGATGAACTGGTTGGATATCCTTGCAGTCCAAGGGACTCTCAACAGTCTTCTCCAACACCACAGTTCAAAAGCATTAATTCTTCTGCACTCAGCCTTCATTATAGTCCAACTCTCACATCCATACATGACTACTGGAAAAACCATAGCCTAGACTAGAAGGACCTTTGTTGGCAAAGTAGTCTCTGCTTTTTAATATGCTCTCTAGGTTGGTCATAACTTTCCTTCCAAGGAGTAAGTGTCTTAATTTTATGGCTGCAATCACCATCTGCAGAGATTTTGGAGCCCAGAAAAACAAAGTCAGCCACTGTTTCCCCATCTATTTGTCATGAAGTGATGGGACTGGATGTCATATTCTTAGTTTTCTGAATGTTGAGTTTTAAGCCAACTTTTTCACTCTCCTCTTTCACTTTCATCAAGAGGCTCTTTATTAAAAAAAAAAAAAAAATTCTTCTTTGCGTTCGGCCATAAGGGTGGTGTCATCTGCATATCTGTTCAGTTCAGTTCAGTCATTCAGTTGTGTCCGACTCTTTACTACCCCATGGACTGCAGCACGCCAGGCCTCCCTGTCCATCACCAACTCCCGGAGTCCACCCAAACCCTGTCCATCGAGTCGGTGATGAGATCCAACGATTTCACCCTCTGTTGTCTCCTTCTCCTCCTGCCCTCAATATTTCCCAGCATCAGGGTCTTTTCCAATGAGTCATCTCTTCGCATCAGGTGGCTAAAGCATTGGAGCTTCAGCTTCAATTTCAGTCCTTCCAATGAACACCCAGGACAGATCTTTATGATGGACTGGTGGATCTCCTTGAAGTCCAAGGGACTCTCAAGAGTCTTCTCCAACAACAGAGTTCAAAAGCATGAATACTTCGGCCCTCAGCTTTCTTCACAGTCCAACTCTCACATCCATACATGAGTACTGGAAAAACAATAGCCTTGACTAAACGGACCTTTGTTGACAAAATAATGTCTCTGCTTTTAATATGCTATCTAGGTTGGTCATAACTTTCCTTCCAAAGAGTAAGCGTCTTTTAATTTCATGGCTGCAATCACCATCTGCAGTGATTTTGGAGCCCAGAAAAATAAAATCAGCCACTATTTCCACAGATTCCCTATCTATTTGCCATGAAGTGATGGGACCTTTAACCTTTTCCCTGCTTCATTCTGTACTCCAAGGCCAAATTTGCCTGTTTCTCCAGGTGTTTTTGACTTTCTCCTTTTGCATTCCAGTTCCCTATAATGAACAAGACATCTTTTGGGGGTTTTAATTGTAGAAGGTCTTGTAGGTCTTCATAGAGCCATTCATCCTCAGCTTCAGCATTATTGGTCAGGGCGTAGACTTGGATTACTGTGATATTGAATGGTTTGCCTTAGAAATGAATTGAGAACATTCCGTCGTTTTTGAGATTGTATCCAAGTACTGCATTTCAGACTCTTTTGTGGACTATGATGGCTACTCCATTTCTTCTAAGGGGTTCTTGCCCACAGTAGTAGATATAATGGTCATCAAGTTAAATTCACCTATCCCAGTCCATTTTAGTTCACTGATTCCTAAAATGTTGACCATCACTTGCCATCTCCTGTTGGACCACTTCCAATTTGCCTTGATTCATGGACCTAACATTCCAGCTTCCTAAGCAATATTGCTCTTTACAGCATCAGACTTTAGTTCTATCACCAGTCACATCCACAGTGGGTGTTGTTTTGCTTTGGTTTTGTCTCTTCATTCTTTCTGGAGTTATCTCTCCACTGATCTCCAGTAACATATTGGGCACCTACTGATCTGGGGAGTTCATCTTTCAGTGTCCTATCTTTTGGCCTTTTCATACTATTCATGGGTTTCTCAGGACAACAATACTGAAGTTGCTTGCCATTCCCTGCTCGAGTGGACCACATTTTGTTATACAATCCCATTAGCCCCCCAAAATTAAGTCTGCCACTGTTTCCACTGTTTCCCCATCTATTTGCCATGAAGTGATGGGACTGGATGCCATGATTTTAGTTTTCTGAATGTTGAGCTTTAAGCCAACTTTTTCACTCTCCTCTTTCACTTTCATCAAGAGGCTCTTTAGTTCTTCTTTGCTTTCTGCCATAAGTGTGGTATCCTCTGCATAGATGAGGTGATTGATATTTCTCCCAGCAATCTTGATTCCAGACTGTGCTCTATCCAGCCCAGTGTTTCTCATGATGTACCCTGCATATAAGTTAAATAAGCAGGGTGACAATATACAGCCTTGATGTACTCCTTTTCCTATTTGGAACCAGTCTGTTGTTCCATTTCCAGTGCTAACTGTTGCTTCTTGACTTGCATACAGATTTCTCAAGAGGGCAGGTCAGGTGGCTGGTATTCCCATCTCTTGAAGAATTTTCCACTGTTTGTCGTGATCCACATAGTCAAAGGCTATGTGTATTAACTTTGTGGAAATTCAATGATCTGTACACTTCAAATATGCATGTTACATTTCAACAAAAAGTTTATTTTAAAAAAGTGATAAATAGATAGCTGTTTGTGGCCATAGTATGGTTAAAAGTTAAAATCTGTTTAATTTTGTTAAAGAATGTATTATCTATGGTGGGGGCTATACTGCTGCTGTTGTCTTGGAGTAACTGGAGGTGATGTAATTACTTTTTATTTTGAACATGCCCTTTTGCATGCATGTAGAATCCACTCTTGGGAAATGTTTATTTATACAGGTTACATCTTCATTACTCTGGGACAAAATCCATTGCACTTTTGATATTATTTAATAAGAATATTGCTTTTCTCTTGAGAAAGGTTGGACATCACTAATTAAATAGAATTAGACTCAGTGTTACCCCTGTCTCTGCTGTCAAAATCTATTTTCTGCCCCATGAAAAGACTTATGAAACACCAGCTACTAACTTATTTCATTCAATTGGAATTAAATTACACAGTTGAACTTTTTTCTTGTCTTTTCTATATTACATTCTATTAATTGCTTAATTAAAACTGAAGCTTGACATTTATTTCTTTCTCTTTGAGTTAAAAAAAGAAAGAAAAGAGAAAAAGAAATAGAAAACATTCTCACTGCTACTTACTTAGTGATTCAACAGGAAGCTCTGGAAAAAAACTCTGCTACCAAAGAATAAAATAAATCACCCCTTTTACATGAAAATATATATTAAAAAGTTATAAGCATGCTAGTTTTTTAGTTCATTCTCATTCCAGTTTCTAGGTAGATATTTAAAATATACTGTATTCAACAAATATATCTAGTTTTTATTGTAACTACTATGATACAGACACAACCCAAGTGCCTATCAATAAATGAATGAAGAACATGCAGATATATATATATATATATATATATATATTTATAATATATAACTGAATATTGCATATATATAAATGCAATATTCAGTTCAGTTCAGTCACTCAGTTGTATCCAACTCTTTGCGACCCCATGAATCACAGCACACCAGGCCTCCCTGTCCATCACCGACTCCCAGAGTTTACTCAAATTCATGCCCATCGAGTTGGTGATGCCATCCAACCATCTCATCCTCTGCTGTCCCCTTCTCCTCCTGCCCCCAATCCCTCCCAACATCAGGGCCTTTTCCAATGAGTCATCTCTTTCATCAGGTGGCCAAAGTATTGGAGTTGCAGCTTCAGCATCAGTCCTTCCAATGAACACCCGGGACTGATCTCCTTTAGGATGGACTGGTTGTATCTCCTTACAGTCCAAGGGACTCTCAAGAGTCTTCTCCAACACCACAGTTCAAAAGCATCAGTTTTTCAGCAATATTACTCATCTTTAAAAAAGAGTAAAATTTTGCCACCTACGACAACATGAATGGACCTACATGACATGTCAGAGAAAGACAAATTCTGTATGATTTTACTAATATGTGAAGGAAATGGCATCCCATTCCAGTATTCTTGCTTGGGAAATCCCATGGACAGAGGAGCCTGGTGGACTACAGTCCATAGAGTCACAAAGAGTCAGACATGACTGACCTGTCTCTGCATGCACACACACACACCCACGTATAAACAAACATAACAAAACAAAAAGAGACTCAAAGATACAGAGAAAAGACTGGTGTCAGAGGCGAGGGACTAGAGGGATAGGTGAAATAAGAGAAGCAGAATAACAGATATAAATCAGCAGTTATAAAATAGATAAGTGATGGGGATGTAGTGTGCAGCATAGAAAACATAGTCAATAATATTGTACAGAAACAAACCAACAAAAAAGGCAGGCTTCACTTTGCTCAGTTCCAGAATACACAAATTTTAGTTACTGCATTTATGTAAACAAAGCCGGCCCCTAAACAGCATGATTCAAATTTCAGGTACAATAATATACTAAGAGTAATTGCATAGATTACAAAGTGGTCTGCTGGCTCTTTAGTTCACAAATTGTTACACAAGCAACAGATGTGCATTATGATCAGTGACCTTTCACAATACTTCTTTCAAAGGCTGTGACTGATCATTGCTCATCTGTTTATTTAGTTCACATATATATACTAAAGCCTTTAGATGTGCTGTTTCTTGTTACCCCGTGATAAACCTATGTGGAATTGTACTAATATGGGTAGTTTGAAAGACGATACTTGGGCAATAAAAATGAACATGTAGCAAAGAACCAAAAAGTGACAATGCCCATGGTGAAATTAAATTTAAATGTAAATGACATTATAGAAGATATAGCTGGTCATGTTGACAGTGCTGCCATTACAAAGATTTGAGATACACAGCCAGGGGAACTTAGTGAAAGTGAATTTATTGACATAAATGAGAAAAATGACTTTCACATAAAGGACAAAGATGTCCAAGAGTAAGTGGCATGAGCAAAAAACTTCCTAGTAAAGAACTCTTAAAGATGTTCCATGACATTGAAAGCACATAGGATAAAATGTTAGGAATGAATTCAAACTAAGAAAGGAGCACAACAATTTTTCAAAGCCTAAAAAAGGTGCTTGCTTTAAAAGCTGCATGATGAGAAGAAGGCAAGCGTTGTGCAACAGCTTTTAATACATTCTTACATAGAAATAAAACATTTAAATTGCCAACTTTCATCAATAATTAAATTACAGTTTATTAAGTAAATTTTAGTTTTACTATTTTTTCACTTCCCAATTCACTGATAACTGAGAGTAAGAGAATCTTTAACGTTTGAAAAACAATTTTAAAGTTCATGGAAAATTGTGCTTTTCCTCGTCTATTATTAAAATAGCTTTCCATGATTTCAGCTTGTATGGTCATTTTTAGAACCTGATACTATCATGTAAGGCAAAAATTAAATTGTACAAAAGAAACAACCTACAGCCCCTACTTCTCAACCAATGTCTTTTCCCCTAATATTACCCCCCTAGGAAACAGCAGCTATAATATTTCCATAGCTCTTTTCCTAGACTATCAATTTCAGATCTATTGATTTCCTGCTATAATAGATAATTTTGGTTCTGTTCATCCTTCCCTTCTTTCCTGGTCCCAATATAGTTTGCAACCATATTTAGTATAGTTAAAATTAGTTAATTTTCTTTATACCTATAAATAGTATTGCTGCTGTTGTTTAATCACTAAGTCATGTCCAATTCTTTTGTGATCCCATGGACTGTAGCCTGCCAGGCTCTTCAGTCCATGGGATTTCCCAGGCAAGAATATAGGAATGGGTTGCCATTTTCTTCTCCGGGGGAATCTTTCTAGCACAGGGACTGAACCCACATCTCTAGCGTTGCAGGCAGATTCTTTACCTCTGAGCCCCCAGGGAAGTCCATAATATAGCCTCAAACTTAGCCCTTGTTTTCTAAGGTATTCATAATATTTTTTCTCTGAACATTGACAAATACAATATTAGGGCCCTATCCATTCTTTTGAAACCTCTTGACTACCAATTCTGACATTCTGACATTTATACTTTTCATGTTAATCACCAAGTTTATTAAAGTTGTTCAGTTACATATTCATATATAAAGTGTTATAGTGCAGACTTTCTGGTGATGAAATTTCTGTTTTTGCATGTCTAAGAATGCTCTTATCTTCATTTAAAAAATATTTTGGCTAAATAAAGAATTCTAAGCTACATAATAAAAAAACTTTAAATTCAATACTTTAAAGATATTTCTCCACTATCATTAACTTGCATTGTATCTGACAAGATATCTGCTGTCATCCTTATCTTTAAATCTCTGTAACTTTTTTTCTACCTTCTTTTTTTCAACATTTTCTTTTCACCATGCATTTTAAGCAGTTTGTTTATGATGTGTCTTGATGTGTTTTTCCTCTACATATTTTTGTGTTTGATCTTTGTTGAGCATCTTGGATCTGTGAGTTTAGTGTTCCTTCAATTTGGAAAATTTTACCCATTAATTCTTCAAATACGTTTTGCCTCCCACTCCCTCTGGGGACTCTAATACATATAGTTGACATCTTGTGGTTATCCCACATTTCAATGATGTTCTATTTATTTTTTTAGACTTTCTCTGTTTCACTTTGGATCATTTCTATTATTGTCTTCAAGTCACTAATCTTTTCTCTGCAACCCTGCCATTAATCTAAATATACAGTGTATTTTTTATAACAGATTTGCTTGTTATTGTTGTTAATATTTTTCCATCATTATTTAACTTTTTGAACTTATGGAATAAAGTTATAAGTATCTGTTTAGTATTTTCTGCTAATACTCACAAAAGTGTCTCCTTTGGTTGTTTTTGGTGATTAATGAATTATTCTTTTCACTATAGTTAATGTTTTTCCACTTCTTTGCATTTCTTATCTTTGATTGGATACCAACCATTGTGAATTTTACCTTGTTTCTGTTCCTATATTCTTGAGTTTTGTTTGGGATATAGTTGAGTTGAAATCAATGTGATCCTTCCAGTTTTGTTTTCACCTGGGATCAGAGCTGGGTATAATATAGAGTTAATACCCAGCTTCCATAATAAGACAAGACCTTTCTTAGTATTCTTATCAATATCCCCTGAATTATGAAGTTTTTCCACACTGATTATTGGAGGCAGACACTATTCTTGGTTCTGTATGAACTCTGGGCACCTGTTCTCTTCATACTTTTGAGTGGTTCTTTTCTACCCTAGAGTAATTTTCTTATGCAGTTGTTCCAACTGGTTCTCAGTTGAATCTTCCAGAACTCTCTGACGATTGGTGAGTTCTCTTTATATATCTCTGTTGTGTCTGGCACTCTGTTCTGCGACTTCACTACTTTGTCTTTTCTCAACTCCAGTTTTATCTCCTTAATTCAGGAAGACCACAGGGCTTCCCCTGTACTGCACCACAGTCTGAAAACTTTCTTCAGACAGCAAGCTGGAACAATCATAGATCTCACTTTGCTTGTTTCAAAATTTCTCAGGAATCATTGTCCCTTCTTCCTGGCACTGATGACTTGAGTCCAGTTGTTTCATATATATATATATTTTTTTAATTTTTCAGACATGGAGAAAATTTCATTTTGCTACTTCTGTTTATTACTTAAATTAGCATTTGTATAATAAGAGCAGTGAAATGCAATAGGAAATTAATTAATAAAGAGAGAACCAAAAAAGAACCCTTATATTGAAAGTTTAAATGCCCAGAGGCATAAACATGTTACAAGGTATGATTATGCAAATATAAAGCAAAGTTTAAGACAAAAGTATCAACTCTTCAGCCTCATTTAGTATGAAGAATCATAGTTTGAGCAAAGATATCTTAACTCATGAGGACATCCCAGACACACTTTTTAAAAGTACAGTGTAATTTTACTAGTTTGGCTTATTAAATTGAAAATGGACTTGGAAAACTTCATGGAGAATTAGAGTTTAGATAAGTCACAATCAAAGTAATTAGATTATTTCTTATGAGCTCCTAGAAAAAGAAATCATAGTTGAAATTGCTAAATCCAAGATGGTATTCATTAGCCTAGCTGGATTATACTATTAATATAACCAACTACCTTGTCTAGTACATAAATACAAATCGTATTCAAACTTTCCTTTATTTAAATGTATAGATTACAAAGGATATTTATATAAATTATACATAAATTGATTTTCAAGTATATACATGTTGTACAAGTAACACCTTTGGAGAAGAATATGTAGATACCTGAAGCTTTCATTATACAAAAGCTAACTAAAGAGGGCATGCTAGATGCAACTCATTGGTTGGCTCTAATAGAGCTTGGAGTTTAATAGAACTCGAAGAATTATTCTGAATGGTTCAATTAAATCACATGTAAATCTTAGCTATCAATTTCTCATTTTATTTGACTTGCATTTTGAAGTTTTCTTTCATTGCCACCATTCATTTTTTTTTTTTAAAGCACACTTTTTAAAACAGCTCACTTAGTCTCAGAACTCTTGAATTCTATTTCCTAGAAAGTTCGTCAGTCTTTCTGACAATCTGGGACACAGTTTCTTTGGCTGTGATATTTTGACTAAAAGTCACATCGTTTTTACTTTCCTAATAATATATCCAACCTAGATAGCATATTAAAAAGCAGAGACATTACTTTGCCAACAAAGGGTCTGTCTAGTCTCAAGACTATGTTTCTTCCAGTGGTCGTGTATGGATGTGAGAGTTGGACTCTAGAGAAAGCTGAGTGCCGAAGAATTGATGCTTTTGAACTGTGGTGTTGGAGAAGACTCTTGAGAGTCCCTTGGACTGCAAGGAGATCCAACCAGTCCATTCTGAAGGAAATAAGTCCTGGGTGTTCATTGGAAGGACTGATGCTGAAGCTGAAACTCCAATACTTTGGTTACCTCATGTGAAGAGTTTACTCATTGGAAAAGACCCTGATGCTGGGAGGGATTGGGGGCAGGAGGAGAAGGGGACAGCAGAGGATGAGATGGCTGGATGGCATCTTGACTCAATGGACATGAGTTTGAATAAACTCCGGGAGTTGGTGATGGACTGAGAGGCCCAGCGTGCTGTGATTCATGGGGTTGCAAAGAGTCGGACATGACTAAGCAACTGAACTGAATAATATATCATCTTAATTGTAGGTATAAAGACTTCCTATTTTTCATTGTTGAGCTTTCAGAATAAAATGCTATTTTTAATTGTATAAATTTGAATATAAACCAAAATCTGAGGACATGAATTTCCAAAATGACAGTCTATTGCGTCATACACAGGTATACTAGACACTTATTTTAGTATGCATGTAAAGATAAGGAGGTCCAGCAGTAGTCTAAATCTAAGAGAAAAGCAAAATACTGGAGAGATGTGCTTCAAGATCAATAATTATATAGCAGCATAGGAGTTCAAAAGGTAGACAAGAAAGAGACCTAAAAGAGACCATTTAGAAAGAGAAATAGCTACTAATCAATCTATCTGAATCTAACTGGAAAAAAATAATTCTAGATGAGGCAAAATGGGAAAATCAAAGATCAGAGAGAATTGGATTTTAATTCATCTTTATACACTAGCTTATCAACAAAGTGACAGCTTAAACTTGTTTTTGTGTAAGGCAATGCTTTGCAAATACTCTAATAATATTTTATTCTAAGACTCAGCATTCATTTTTTTTTTTTTTTCTTCTGGCCCTAGGTGGCTATAAGGAATTAGATCTGTACTTCTATCAGAGAAAATCTGTTGGTTAAAATATTCTGGAGTTTTGTCTTTGGTTAAAACATCTGTTCATTTCAGGATACTAGATAATATTGAGAAATTATTGTCTACTTTGTAGGTGTAGTAGATGTGACAGGGTTTGTTTTTGTTTGTTTGTTTTTAAAGAGTCCTTATCTCTTAGAGCTAGAGTCTAAAAATTTACAGTTAAAATATATTTAACTTTTTTTAAATTTAATAAATTTGCTTCAGAATAAACCCAAAGATGGTGAGAGTGTAGGGATTTAGATAAAACAAGACTGGTTGTGAATTGATAAGTATTGAAATCATATGATAAGTTTTTACTACTATTTTCTCTACTTTTAAACTCCTCTGAAATAAAAGAGAAACAGAAAAAGTCATTTCATCATATATGTGCTTTGGTTACTTAATACCTGGTGGTGGTTTAGTCACTAAGTCATGTCCGACTCTTGCAACCCCATGGACTGCAACCTGCCAGGTTCCTCTGTCCATGCGATTCTCCAGTCAAGAGTACTGGAGTGGGTTGCCATTTCCTTCTACTCAGTTCATCACTTATTTAAGAAAGAGAATAAGAGATACCTGCCTTATAGGATTGCTTTGAGGAATAATTGAGTTAATTGATGTAATGTGCTTAAAATATTGCCTAACTCATGGAGGGTGCTGTGTAAATACTGCCTTTAAAGAAAATATTCTCCACTCCTTGTCCAGTATTTTAAATTAAATTTTTAATTTTGAGATAATTATAGATTCATAAGCAGTTTTAAGAAATAGAGAAATCTCCTGTAATATCTACCCCATCTCTCCCAATTGCAATATCTTGCACAACTATCGTACAACATCACAGCCAGAATATTAATGTTGACATAATCAAGATACAGAATATTCCCATTACTGTAAGAATCCCTCATGTTGCTCTTTTCAAGCTATACCACTATTATGTCCCTCCTTAACCTGTGATTACCACTAATCTGTACTCCATTATTTTATGCAGTCGTTTTAAGGATGTTTGTTAATAAAATAATACTGTATGTTACATCTTGAGATTGCTTTTTTTTCAGCTCAGCATCATTCTCTGGAGATTCATACAGATTGTTATTTTTATTAATCCTTATTGCTGAGTAGTATTCCATGGTATGGATATTCCACAACTTGTTTAACAATCTACTGTTCACTAAAGAATATTTGGGTTATCTCCATTATTTGGCAATTATGAATTAAGCTTCTTCTTTAAATATTTGTGTACATATTTTTGCATGAACATAAGTTTTCATTTCTTTGGGGTAAATGCCCAAGAATACAACTGTTCTGTCATATTGTAGTTTCATATTTAATTTTCTTGTATGCTGCCAAAATGGTTTCCAGACTGACTTTAATGTTTGAAAAATTCCCATCAGCAATGGATGAGTGATCCAGTTTCTCTACACTCTTTCCAGCAAGAATTGAAGAGTGTTATCACTATTTAAACAATTATTTTTAGCTATTGTGATAGGTGCGTAGTGATTTCTCACCAGGACTTTAATTTTTTTGGAGATCTTTTCATATGCTTATTTGCCATCTGTATATTCTCTCTAGTGGAAGGTCTGTCTGTGTCTCTTGCCCATTTTATAATTGGTTCATTGTTTAATGTGAGTTTTAAAAAATATTTTATCATTATTGTTCATTTGGCATTAAACAAATATGTACTGTATAATACTAAGTGCCAGGCCCTGTTCTAAGACACATTTGTGAATAAAGCATTGATCTGAATACTTATGAAATTTACATTCTAGTAGGGGGAGAATGGCAATGAGGTATATTGAACATGTTAGAATTACAATTAGTACAAAAAAATTAGAGCAGAGAAAAAAGAATATAAAATTATAGGTGCAGGTTGCAATACCAAACACTTTGTTCTTGCCTAAACACAGAAGAATATGCAGACACATTTGTCTTTTGAACAATAGTAAAGAAATGTAAGCATTAAAAACAAGGTTACTAATGTACTACAATGCTAGCCCAACCTGAAAAGTGGGTTGCTAGGTTTATAGCATGTTGGAGAATTATGGGGGTTGTAATAACTAAGATTTTTTTTTAATGTTAAGCACTAATGACTATACTTTGTGAAGTGAAAGTTGCTCAGTCATGTCCGACTCTTTGAGACCCCAAGGACTGTATAGCCCATGTAATTCTGTAGGCTAGAATACTGGAGTGGGTATCCTTTCCCTTCTCCAGGGGATCTTCCCAACCCAGGGATCAAACCCAGGTCTCCTGCATTGCAAGCAGATTCTTTACCAGCTTAGCCACAAGGGAAGCCCCTTCCTTTCCTCTACCATTTCACTGAATCTTCACATGAAGGTGTATTTTACATCTCTAAATATGTAGGGTTTTTTTTTTTTTTTTTTTTTAGTTAATTTACCCATGACCCTACAGCTTCTCCCATTCTATTTAGTAATATCAAACTATCAGAATTATTTATGTAATCCATTCTGGATTAAATAAATACACACATATACACTTCTGCCACATAGCCATTTTTCATTGCTAGACTTCAAGAATTCTTATGTCATCTACATTAACTGCCCCCTCTACTTTCTTTGCCAGGATCTTTTACTGCTTTATATGGCTAAGTTTATCATATTCATGTGTGGGTTTCATGGAGACCTCCTTAGGCTTTCAGTCAACAATACATGAAGGCTCTATTAATTGTTTTAATTTCCTGCAAAGTATTTGCAGAGGTTTCCTTGGTTGGTTATTATCTCTGACCATACAAGTTTAGTTTACTGAAGTATCTATCCCCATTATTTGTGTTTTTGAATGAAAATGATATGGATACCCAACATTTCAATAGTGGATTAACTGTATGTGGTAGCATTCAGAATATTTCATTTTTCAATGTTTAAAACTTCTAAATATTACTTGTTTATTCAGGATTAGTGCTATTTACTAAGTTAAATATTTTCCTAAAATGCGGAAATATCTTCTCCACCTTCTCCTTTCATTTCCAAAAACTGGATTTAGGAAGAAGCATTTCCAGAGACTCAGCATTTGTACATTTTCTTACACCTTGGTCAATTTCCTTCGTGCTTGACCACTAAACTACAAGCCCACCCATCCCAGGAGTTTTCTTGAGCTCCAAATACATAGTCAACAACATCATGAGTTCTATGGGTTTGAAGACAAATTCTTTTCCCAAAGACATGTACATTAAAACATTTTGGTGTTTGGGAAAAAGGATAACAGGATTCATTACAACCAAATTGATAAATATATTGATTTTCTTGATTGTGACTCATTTACATCTGAGTTTGAGAATTATCTGTACAGATATTTGGGGAAAATAATCCTGTATGAGGCTTAACCATTTAGGTTAGGTCAAATGTTATCACATTTTACATTAAATCTGTTTGCCCAGTGTCTGACCAGTTTTAATCTAGATTTTACTTTATCAGCGACCTTCTCTTTCCCTAACTTGAGTTAAACAAAAATTCCTTTTCACTTATTCTATCATGCATGCTGTGCTGTCTTCCTTTATATATTGTTTAGTATATCATTCCCATTTTCCCAGTGTAAGAAAGTAAGACTTTCAAAATTACATTTTCTTCAAGACCAAATATTCCATGACTTGGTGTAGTCAGACTACTATTTTAATGCCTGGATTTTTCTTTTTTTTTTAGTAGCTCTTGTTTCTACCACTTGTTCTTTCTTAATCTAGCAATACTTAGTTTTGTATGCAAAAACAAAGTGTTCTATACTTTTTCTTATTTTTGTCATCATTTGCCAAAATGAGACATCACTCCATTAAAAAACCTTATGCAAATTTCTCTAAAAAAGTTAGCATAAGCCTACAAAATTTGAAAATTTTTTAAGATTAATCACGTGTTATATGGTAGAACATACTTTTCAACCAGAGTCTGATTCCAAACCACAGACTCTCCCCACTTTGTTATACTGCCACAGGCTGATTAAGAAATGAGATTTGTCTAACTGACTCTATGGGCCAATATGTAGGGGTTAAAATATCAATTTGGTGCTAAGATAACATCGGTAATATACTGAGATGGGTAAAGTCTCTATTTCCCATAGCTCATGCCAAGGATAGTACTGTATGTTTTGGGAAGAAATAATAGGTTGGCCAAAAAGTTCACTCAGAGCTTTCCATACCATCTTATTGAAAAACCCAAATGAACTTTCTGCAATTGTTCTATTTCCCTAGGCGTGGTTTCACAATTTAACACAAGATAGTAAGCATAAGCACAGTAATTTGATTGCATGTTTTACTAGCTGGAATTCTCCTTAGATCAGTTTCTAAGAGGATTTGGATTACTTTGATTCCATTGCTCTATAAATCTTCATTCTCAGTAAATTTTCCATTGTTGGTAATGAAAGTATTTGGATATTCACACTTGAACCATTCCTTGAAATTTTGCCCATTAGTTTGCTTGAACCTCACAAAATAGTAACTTGTGTTCAGTAAGGAGACCAATAAAACACCATGTTTGGTGACTAAACCATTAAAAATGTCCTCTCACCCCTTCTACAATATTCTGTGACATATAGGAATTTCAGATTTGTCTGTTTTTAACAGCTAGTTGAAATATTTTTTGTTCCTATTATACCTTCTTCACACTCTTTGAGAAAGAAATTTCCCATAAATGAAAGAAAAAGAGAAAGAAATTTAAGAAATAAATTTGGAGAGAATTATGCTTATTTTACTTCCTTACCTTATCATTTTAGTAACCAACTGGTGATTGCCATTAGCAACCAGAGCTGCTAAATTCTGCTAATTCTAAAACAGTGTCCCATTAATCTTCAATACCTAAAAACAAAAGGCTCTCCATTAAAGTGTATAAACAGAATATGCATATTAAATTGACTTTCTAAGGTACGGTTTCTTTTAGATATCAAATTTGGATAAAGAAAAAAGAATTATCTTTGAATAAGATGAAAAACTACAAAATATGATAATTGAAGGATTTCTGTTTAAAACTCAAATTATTTAGCTAATCATGGCAACATTATTAAACTAAACTGAAATCAATGAGGTAAAGAGAGGAATCTACTTATAACTGAAACTAACCAAAAACCAAACAAATAAAAATAAACCTAGAATTAACAGGCAAAATCATAGTGGTTTTCTACTTCTGTTGCAGGAAGGGGGACCCCTTCCAGGGCCCGAAACTGGGCTCTTGTCTAACACTCGGAAATGAATTGTCTGAGGAGACACATGCTGACAAAGCAAGAGATTTTATTGGGAAAGGGCACCCAGGTGGAGAGCAGTAGGTAAGGGAACCCAGGAGAACTGTTCTGCCGCGTGGCTCGCAGTCTTGGGTTTTATGGTGATGGGATTCGTTTCCGGGTAGTCTTTGGCCAATCATTCTATTTCAGAGTCTTTCCTGGTGGCGCACGCATCGCTCAGCCAAGATGGATGCTAGCAAGAGGGATTCTGGGAAGTGGATAGACACGCGGTGTTTCCTTTTGACCTTTCCCGAACTCTTGTGGTTGGTGGTGGCTTATTAGTTCCGTATTCCTTATCAGGATCTCCTGTCATAAAACAACTCATGCAAATGGTTACTATGGTGCCTGGCCAGGGTGGGCGGTTTCAATCAGTGTGCTTCCCCTAACACTTCTACCAACATCTTTTGCTCCAGAGACTGATGGGTCACCTTTTCTGAGTGAGCCAAAATAAAATAACAAGAATTAAAGAAAAATACACCAAATATATATGAACCTGAAGTTGAGTGGTAAAAAATAAATAAAATAAAATTCCAGGAAAACCCTAATGAACATCTCATGGAAATTCCCATCTTCCTCTTTATGAAAACACCCAGAGGCAGTTCCACTTATGAATACAATCTCAGCTTGAAAACATATAAATACCTAATTGGGCACTTTCTGGTGACTGAATGCCAAAAGTCTCTGAAGAAAGTTGAATACAGAGAATGTAAACACTGTCATTGTCATTGAGTATATGTGCTCTGATTGAACTATCTTCTATTCAGGTTTCAGACCTTAGAGCATTGAAGGTGTGAAGAATCCTGGAGAGAGAGGAAAGAAAATGATAATTTTAACTTTTAAAATGCAGAGCATGACTTTTTCAAATTGTCTACCATCTCCCACCTCTCTTTATTGCCCACCTCGCTCCTCATCATTCTAGTTAGAACGTCAGCCATGCTCCTATCATCTAGCTGTTTTGAGTAGCTATGTTTTGCACATTGGATCTCTCTAATCTTCAGAAGAATAAAAGAGAAAAAACTACTTAAAAATAAGCAACCACACCTTTTAAATTTATCGTTTGTGACAAAATATTCTTATAACTTTGTAGTCAATATATGAATTGCTTTAGATTTAAGCACTGAGTCCTTTCATATATTAACCCAGTCACCAATTCATTATTAAATCTTAATATTAAAGGAATGCTTCAATTTCACCATCTATTTACATATATTAGAGACCCTGGAGAAAGAGTGAGTTATGGGATTAAATGAATATAAATGTCTCTGGGACTCATTAGTAAAATAATATATGAAATATTATTGTAGATATTGGAAAAAAGTGATGCAAATATTCCATTTATGTAATAATTGACAGTTTGATAGCCTAAACCATAACTTTTAACTTCATTCAAAATGCAATAAAAGTGAGATCCAATCTAAATATTCTTAAATGGAATCTGTAGGGCTTCAGTGGCCATGTTTCCCTTAGATTTCTCCTTTATATATGATACTTTAAAGATCGCATAGCATACTCAATGGCATTGATTCTAGGATGAACTCAATTTCTTCACATCATTCAACCTTTCATCAAGGTTATAAGAAAGGTGGAAAAATAGATCAAAAGAGACTGAAGGAGGTCAATAGCTTGGCATAAAATGCCACATAGCTATCCACTTAGGGCACAGTGAATAGAGCTGTGCATTGTTCATTCTCCTTGTTAAATAAAAAGGAAGAGACAAACCTCAAGTTAGGAGATTTCAGAGTACTCATATCTTTTATAGCTTCTTTTTGTACATCTTTATGGAAAAATGTTTTTATTAAAATATGAACATTTTAATTTCAAATACACATAGTATTCCTTTAAACCCAATGATCCTCATACCCCAACATTTGTAAATGTCACCTCTTAAAGGCTAAGAATGTTGTTTTGCGATCTTGCTCACCTATAGAACATATTCAGAGAGTTCAGAGCAAAACTTAAGTGGTCTATAAAGAATTGAGTCAAGGGCATGCCAAGGTCTCCATTGCAGACCAAGGATTGCTTCACAGCTCTGAGTCTTAGCTCATTATAACTTTCAGTAAAAGCAGACTAGAATAGGAAGGTAAATATCCATATTCTTTTAATAAGTCTTTTTGATTATACTATCAATTCTATTCTGACATCAGACTGTATGAATGCTTTTACCACCCCCACCCCCCCACCCCCTTTTTTGGTCCAATTTAAATTAACAGATTGGTTAATTACTACTGGAGAAGGAAATGGCAACCCACTCCAGTGTTCTTGCCTGGAGAATCCCAGGGATGGCGGAGCATGGTGGGCTGCACAGAGTCAGACATGACTGAAACAACTTAGCAGCAGCAGCAGCAACAATGATCACTATTTTTTAATTTCTGGATTATTCTGAAATTAGGTTTCAATGAATGTTCCTAATTTGATAAATATAATTAAATCTGATGTAAGTATAATGAATTAGTTGTCTGTCATGTTGATTAAATGGAGATTTGTGGTGTATATTTGCTTTCTATTGCTGTTGTGACAAACCACCATGAACATATGGCTTGACACAACACAAATTTATTATCTTACAGTTTTTAGTTCAGACTTCTGATCTAAGATACAGGTATCAGCAGAGCTGTATTCCTTTCTGGATATCCTAGGAGAAAGTCTCTCCCCTTGCCTTTGCCAGCTTCTAGAGGCCACCTACATTCCCCAGCTTCTGGCCCCCTTCTAGATGTTCAAAGTCAGCAATATAAAGTCAAGTTTTTCTCGTGCTGCCATATTTCTGGTTCTGTGAAGTCAGGAAAAGTTCTTGCTTTTAAGAATTTGTGTGATGTGACTGAAACCACCTAGATAATCTAGGATAATCTCCCCATCTCAAGTTTTTTTGTCATATACACAGTCTCTTTTGCTATGTAAAGCAACATCTTCACAGGCTCTGGAAATTAATGCATTGAAGATATCATTATTTTTCAACTACTCCACACTAGTAATGATTAAAATTTGCCTGGACATTATTTTAAACTTTTAAATTATTAACAGTGTCAGGCAATGTAATGATCATGCAGCCTACCTTTGTTTCTAGCCATGTATTTGAAAACATTGACCATAATCATGTAAAGAACTTCCTAGCATTTTCAAGCTAATTCCAGACTTCTTAGTGAAAAAGAACCACTATACTTAAATACTTAAGCTTTGAGCTTTTTCAACTTTAATAAGGATAAACAAATGGGTAAATACAATTATTTTGGGAAACAAGTATATTATAAGGATGTATTTAAGCATTACAGGAAGAGAAGAACTGGATTTTAGCCAGGATATGCCATACACTGTGTCATCTTCAGCATGTCTCCTAAGATCTTCAGACAGTAGTGCCTCATACATGAAAAGAGTAAATTGGATTATGTGATCTATTAAAAACTCTTGAATTAAAGAATTCTGTAATTTCATCACTTCCTAAATATGATTAGTTCTTAAAATTTATGGGAATTAAAAGCTATTGCCCAATGTTTTAAAGATCACTGATGGTGGATTCTGAAACAGAGAAGATTCCAGAACCAAGATACAGTGCATGATCAATTTACCAAATGTTCATACAAGCCATCTATAGAGGATAAAGTCCAGTTACTTGGTTATTGTTGATTTTGATTAATTAAAGTTAAATAGTCATTTTGAAGAAAATTTTGGATTTATATCCAGCATTAAGTTGTTTGAAAAATATATATTTAGGCAAATTTTTGCTGATTGATTGACCAAAAAACCTAAAAGAGAGTATTTTATTTAAGAAATAATATATTTGAAAAACTACTTGTATTAATAGATGGAAAGAACATTTGTAACAAACATAAGAAGCTGAGACACTCCAGAAGTGTGGCATGTTAGGCTGTAGCAAGATTAATATTAGTTGAAATGCTTAAAATCATTTTGATATAATAACTGTGTCTTGACTATTTCTTCTGGCAAAATACTGCAGTGATATCTAAGAATAATAACATTAAACAAGAACTCTAGCCTACCTGATAAAACCTCATTCTGTGTCCTGAAACAAAATTCCTTTGTGATTTCCATTGAAAATTGCTTCTTTCCTTCCTGATGTTCTCTGTGCTGCCTAGTGGCAGTTATGTTATAAACCAGAAACACTGAATTATGTAAGGTGAAGTTATGTGACTTAGTGTATAAATTCAGAAATATTTATTCAGAATATCTTTAGTTACAAGTTCCACATAGAGCCAAATCTATTCTTAACATTTGGTAAAACTGTAATATCCTAGCACTACCCACTCCAGTGTTCTTGCCTGGAGAATCCCAGGGATGGGGGAGCCTGGTTGTCTGCCGTCTATGGGGTCACACAGAGTCAGACATGGCTGATGTGACTTAGCAGCAGCAACAAGCGAATGATTTCTTTCAGGTACTTCATGACACTTATTTTCTTTTAAATCTGTCTTGGATCTTGATCAGCTTTCACTGTAAAGAACACGGATGTAACCTGTACTTCAACAGTCATGGTAATCCAGTTTAACCATATAAGATAGGTAGTTTTCCAGTCTGGATTGTTTTTGACTTGTCATATATTACCTCACATTAGTCTTTAACTATTTATATTTAGGTTATATTTGCCCTAATTTTGATTAAGTCTGTGACTCTACTTTTCCATCTAAATGTATTGTTAGTCTCTAAACAAGTACTTTTTGATACTTGTTTGATAAATCAGTTCCCAATATGGACAGTTTAGTTGAACAGTATCTTTAAAATACTACTACCAAAACACTATGGTGGGGATAACACTTCATATGGAAAGGTAGAGTAAAGCCTTCATAAATCTACTCCTCCCTAAAAGCAACAGAAAATAGGTAAAAATAGTCAAAATCAACTTTTTCAAAGTCTGGAAATTAGACAAAGACTTGAAAAATATGTGCTTAGTCACTCAGTCAAATCTGACTTGTTGCAACCCCATGAACTCTAGTCTGCCAGGCTCCTCTGTTCATGGGGATTCTCCTATAAAAATATGGGGAGCATTTATTCAAGAAGCACTGCTGACTTTTGGTAAGAGCAACAGGCTTTGTGGACTTATAACCTTATTTCTTCCCATCTTACTCTCCTCAGCTTTGCAAAACTGAAAACCAGCAGCCCTGCAACCATAGTAGCTGTGAAAACCAGAAGTTATGTAACTGTTGAAATAGAAGACCAGGTTTGGATCTTGAGAAGGTCCAACCCTAGAGCATTGTCACTATTTGATCTATTTAACAGCTCTCTGGAAAAGTCCCACTTATAACATGTTGCTCTTACTTTACCAGATTAGGAATTTCTCCTGCAAGAAAATACCTATGCCCAAAATGTTTGTGGAAAATATTCAGCAAAAACTGTTTAACATGGGAGCTGCTTAAGGCTGCAATATCTATTTAAGTTAAATAAGAACTTGGCTAAAATTTTAAAAGGCAGATCTATGGAACAAGATGTCCATAGGGGTTTTGGAAAGCTCTGACATATTTCTGGAATTTTAAAAGTTCATACACATATACAGGACTGGGTGCATCCCTAGTAAAAGACTGGAAAAGTTTCAGTCACTCACTACTAGCTGATTTTGAAGCTTTGCCCAGGTAAGAAGTAAAGAATATGTTAGATTGTAAAATATGAGTCTTGGTTTAAGGAATTGGTTTAAGGAAATTAAGGAAATCTTTGACCAATCACTAATTGATCACTAAGTTAACCAAGGAAAAATTTTCGCTACACACTACAGGAAAGGCAAACCTTACCGATTAGTTCAAGAAAATCATTAACTAACTAAATGTGAACAATAATATTAGAAACAAAAACAACAACAAAACAGCCACAGCATCAGACTCTGAAAGCGGGGTTTGATTTCCAGAATTGCCGCATTAAAATCTATTTAAAGATGTAAAATGTTCAACTTTCATCTAAAAAAATAATAAAATGAAACTCATAAAGTAACAGGAAAGTATGGCCCATACACTGGGAGAAAAAGCAGTATAAACTGTCCCAGAAGGCGTCCAGATGTTGAACTTAATAAACGAAGAGTTTAAATCAGTCATTATAAATATGATGAAACAACTAAAGTAAACCATATCTAAAGAATTAAAGTGAACTATAGCCACAGTGTCTCACTAATATCATATGTCAGTAGATAGAAATTATAAAAAGAAGTAAATAAACAATCTAGAGTTGAAAAGTACAAATAAAATAAATTCATTAGAGGAGATCTACAGAACATTTGGACTGGTGGAAGAAAGAATCCATGAACCTGAAGTTAGGTCATTTGAAATAATCCAATTTGAGGAACAGCAAGGAAAAGGAAGGCTAAAATTTAGATAGAGTCTCAAAACATTTTGGCATACCAAAAAATGTACCAACCTATACTGAGAGTATGAGAAGAAGATAGGGGAAAAAATGGAGAAGAAAAAATATTTGAGGAAATATTGCCAAAAAACTTTCCAATTTTATGACTAAAAATATTATTCTACACATTCAAGAAGTTTGGCAAAACACAAATAAATTAAGTTCTAGGGCAATCACACCATGGCACATTATAGTCAAACTGTCAGTAGCCAAAGATGGAACATCTTGAAAAAAAAGCAAGAAAAATGATATGCAAGGCACAGGAGATCTTTAAAAATCTTTAGCTGACTTCTCATCAGAAAAAATGAAGACCAGAGGCAGTGGTGTGGCATTCAAAATTTTGAAAGAAAAAAACAAAACAAAACTGCCTACCGAGAATTCATATCCAAAAAAGCTATTCTTCAAAATGATAGACATAAGGAGAGAATTTGTCACTAGCAAATGAGTCTTATGAGAAATACAAGGGTAGCTTTTTAGGATAAATTGTAAAGGCACCAGATGATAAATCATATCCGTACAAAGCGAGAAAGAGCCCAGTAAAGTTGACTGTATTGGTAAATATAACTAACAGTATTAATGTAGAATGCTTTGAATTGTGTTGTTAACTTTATCTTCAGGGAATGACTAAGAAAACACCTAAAATATTGTAATGGAACAAGAAGGTAATTACATGATACACTAAAAAGTATCTATTGAACATAAAATGAAGCAGTGATGAGGGATAAACAGAGACATATAAATTATGGAAAACAGAGAAATGACATATGTGAAGCTTAATTATCAGAAATTATATTTATTGTAAAGGAAATAGACACTCCAATTGAAACATAACTTTTGGCAGAATGGACAAAAATTCATGATCCAACCATTTGTTGTTGCTGATGTTCAGTATTAAGTCATGTCTGACATTTTGTGACTCATCTACCGCAACACACAGGCTTCTCTGTCATTCACTATCTCCAACTATGTACATCTATAAAAAAAAAACATACTTTAGATTCAAATAAAAAGAAAATAATTGAAAATCAAAACAGACTCACACAGAGAAAACAAACTTGTGATGGTTTAGTCACTAAGTCCAACTCTTGCAACCCCATGGAGAATAGCCTGCCAGGCTCCTATTTCCATGGAATTCTCCAGGCGAGAATACTGGAGTAGGTTGCATTTCCTTCCCCAGGATATCTTTCTGACTCAGGAATCAAATCCGGGTCTCTGGCATTGCAGGCAGATTCTTTACTGACAGAGTTATGAGGGAAGCTTGAAAACAAACCTATGGCTACCAAAGAGGAGAGCGAGGGAAGAAGGGATAAATTAAGGATATGAGATTAACAGATAAAAGCTACTATACATGAAATAGCTAAACAACAAGACTTACTGTATTGCACAAGGAACTATAACACCCCCAAAAGATGTCCTTTTCATTATAGGGGCCTGGAATGTAAAAGTAAGAATCAAGAAACACCTGGAGTAACAGGTAAATTTGGCCTTGGAGTACAGAATGAAGCAGGGCAAAGACTAATAGAGCTTTGCCAAGAGAATGCACTGGTCATAGCAAACACCATCTTCCAACAACACAAGACAAGACTCTACACATGGACTTCACCAGATGGCCAACACCAAAATCAGATTGATTATACTCTTTGCAGCCAAAGATGGAAAGCTCTATATAGTCAGCAAAAAAAACTGGGAGCCAACTGTGGCTCAGGCAAACTATGGCAAACTCCTCACTGCCAAATTCAGACTTAAATTGAAGAAAGAGGGGAAAACCATTAGACCATTCAGGTATGACCTGAATCAAATCCCTTATCATTATACAGTGGAAGTGAGAAATAAATTTAAGGGACGAGATCTGATAGACACAGTGCCTGATGAACTATGGATAGAGATTCATGACATTGTACAGGAGACAGGGAACAAGACCATCCCCCCAAAAAGACATGCAAAAAAGAAAATGGCTGTCCGAGGAGGCCTTACAAATAGCTGTGAAAAGAAGAGAAGTGAAAAGCAAAGGGAAAAAGGAAAGATATACTCATCTGAATGCAGAGTTCCAAAGAATAACAAGGAGAGATAAGAAACCCTTCCTCAGTGATCAGTGCAAAGAAATAGAGGAAAATAATAGAATGGGAAAGACTAGAGATCCCTTCAAGAAAATTAGAGATACCAAGGGAACATTTCATACAAAGATGGGCTCAATAAAGGACAGAAATGTGCCGGGCCTGCCGGCTAGATGAACAGGTCGAGGACGCAATCACCACAGCACCTGAGAAATAAAAGACTAAGAAAGATGGGGTTGAGAGGGACGGAGTCAGCTTGTGAATGATTCCGACGACTTTATTGAGGGGTAACATACATATATATACTAACAGGATTCACCAAATTTTAGATCAAAGACTTGCATACGTGCAGAACTGCAGACACTAGTTTTAGCTCAGGAGTTTTATCTTAACTCCAGCAGAGCATGGCACCAGCGTCTTACAATCAGGTAAAGACTACCTAGACATAAGCCATTCACAGGAGCCCGATAATCTTATCAGAGTCAGGAAAATGGGCAAATGGTGGCTGCAGCGATTTCCTTGAGGGAGGTGAGAAAGGCCAATTTGCACTTTAACAAATCAGGGGTGGCGGGACAGAGAGGGACCTTTTGATCTCTCTCAGGGCCAAGAAGGGGCCTGAGCAGTCAGGCTGGCTCCCCGCAGAAATGGGAAGACCTAACAGAAGCAGAAGATATTAAAAAGAGGTGGCAAGAATACACAGAAGAATTGTACAAAAAAGATCTTCACAACCCAGATAATCACGATGGTGTGATCACTCACCTAGAGCCAGACATTCTGGAATGTGAAGTAAAGTGGGCCTTAGGAAGCATCACTACAAACAAAGCTAGTGGAGGTGATGGAATTCCAGTTGAGCTATTTCAAATCCTAAAGGATGATGCTGTGAAAGTGCTGCACTCAATATGTCAGCAAATTTGGAAAACTCAGCACAGTCCAAGGGACAGGAAAAGTCAGTTTTCATTCCAATCCCAAAGAAAGGCAAAGCCAAAGAACGCTCAAACTACCACACAATTGCACTCATCTCACACACTAGTAAAGTAATGTTGAAAATTCTCCAAGCCAGGCTTCAGCAATACATGAACTGTGAACTTCCAGGTGTTCAATTTTAGACTTTTGCCTCCTGAGAAATTTGTATGCAGGTCAGGAAGCAACAGTTAGAAGTGGACATGGAGCAAAGACTGGTTCCAAATAGGAAAAGGAGTATGTCAAGGGTTTATATTGTCACCCTGCTTATTTAACTTATGTGCAAAGTCCATCATGAGAAACACTGGGCTGGAGGAAGCACAAGCTGGAATCAAGATTGCTGGGAGAAATATCAATAACCTCAGATATGCAGATGACACCAGCCTTATGGCAGAGAGTGAAGAAGAACTAAAGAGCCTCTTGATGAAAGTGAAAGAGGAGAGTGGCAAAGTTGGCTTAAAGCTCAACATTCAGAAAACTAAGATCATGGCATCTGTTCCCATCATGTCATGGCAAATAGATGGGGAAACAGTGGAAAGAGTGTCAGACTTTATTTTTTGGGGATCCAAGATCACTTCAGATGGTGACTGCAGCCATGAAGTTAAAAGACGCTTGCTTCTTGGAAGGAAAGTTATGACCAACCTAGACAGCATATTAAAAAGCAGAGACATTACTTTGCAAAGGTCCATCTAGTCAAAGCTATGGTTTTTCCAGTAGTCACGTATGGATTAGAGATTTGGACTGTAAAGAAAGCTGAGTGCCAAAAAAAATTGATGCTTTTGAACTATGGTTTTGGAGAAGACTCTTGAGAGTTCCTTGGACTGCAAGGAGATCCAACCAGTCCATCCTAAAGGAGATCAGACCTGGGTGTTCATTGGAAGGACTGATGTTGAAGCTGAAACTCCAGTACTTTGGCATCCTGATGTGAAGAGCAGAGTCATTTGAAAACAGACTGGTTCCAAATAGGAAAAGGAGTATGTCAAGGCTGTATATTGTCACCCTGCTTATTTAACTTATATGCAGAGTACATCATGAGAAACACTGGGCTGGAGGAAGCACAAGCTGGAATCAAGATTGCCAGGAGAAATATCAATAACCTCAGATATGCAGATGACACCACTGTTATGGTAGAAAGTGAAGAAGAACTAAAGAGCTTCTTGATGAAAGTGAAAGAGGAGAGTGGCAAAGTTGGCTTAAAGCTCATCACTCAGAAAACTAAGATCATGGCATCCGGTTCCTTCTCTTCATGGCAAATAGATGGGGGGACAGTGGAAAGTGTCACACTTTATTTTGGGGGGCTCCAAAATCACTGCAGATGGTGGTTGCAGGCATGAAATTAAAAGACGCTTACTCCTTGGAAGGAAAGTTATGACCAACCTAGACAGCATATTAAAAGCAGAGACATTACTTTGCCAACAAAGGTCCAGCTAGTCAAGGCTATGGTTTTTCCAGTGGTCATGTATGGATGTGAGAGTTGGACTATAAAGAAAACTGAGCACAGAAGTATTCATGCTTCTGAACTGTGGTGTTGGAGAAGACTCTTGAGAGTCTCTTGGACTGCAAGGAGATCCAACCAGTCCATCCTAAAGGAGATCAGACCTGGGTGTTCATTGGAAGGACTGATGCAGAAGCTGAAACTCCAATACTTTGGTCATCTGATGTGAAGAACTGACTGGTTTGAAAAGACCCTGACACTGAGAACGATTGAAGGTGGGAGGAGAAGGGGATGACAGAGGATGAGATGGTTGGATGGCATCAGCAATTCAATGAACATGGGTTTGGGTGAACTCCAGGAGTTGGTGATGGACAGATGCCCTGGCATGCTGTGGTTCATGGGGTCTCAAAGAGTCGGACATCATCGAGCAACTGAACTAAACTTTACTGATGTTGGGAAAGATTGAGGGCAGGAGGAGTAAGGGATGAGAGAGGATGAGATGGTTGGATGGCATCAGCGACTCAATGGACATGAGTTTGGGTAAGCTCCAGCAGTTCATGATGGACAAGGAAGCCTGGCATGCAGCAGTCCATGGGGTAGCAGAGTCGGACATGACTGAATAACTGAACTGAACTGAACTGAACTGCAGAAGGAATTATATTCAATATCTTGCAAAACCAGTAATGAAATATAATCTGAAAAAAATTACTGAATAAATTTGCTGTACACATGCAGCTAACACAATGTTGTATATTAACTTTTATTTCAAAAAAAAATAAAGAAAGTTTGGGAAAGATATATCATATAAACAGTAACCAAAGAAATCTGATAACTAAAGTAACAAAAGGAAAATAGATAAACATTTTTAACAGTAACAAAGGGGGGATTTTGATAATGTAGGAATCATTTCATATACAGATCTAACAACAGAATCCCAAATTAGTTGAAATAAAAACTGTTGGAATTGAAATAGAAATTGAATTTTTAACATTAATTGTCAGAGAATCAATCAATCCACTTTTAATAATGGATAGTACAACAAGGTCTAAGGTCAAAAAGAATCTTCTATAATATCTAGACCAACAGACATTTATAGAAGAATCCACCCAACAAAAATGAACACACATTCTTCTTAAGTGCACATAGAGCATTCTCTAGAAATGACTGTATTCCAGGCCATAAAATTGGCCTCAATAACTTTAAAAGAACGGAATCATACTAAGCATATTCTCCATACCTATGTAATTTAGCAAGAAATTGGTAATAAAACAAATTTTTTGAAGTTCATTTGTGAATGAAAAATGAATAATACTCTCAAAAATAACCAATAAGTCAAAGAAGAAATCACAAGATACATTTGGAAATTTGATAATACGTGAGCAGAAATGCAACATATCAAAATATACACAATGCCAGAAGAGCCAAGGCCTAGAATATATCATTCATGAGTTCTATCAAACATTTAAAGAATAAAATGATTGCCATACTTTCAAAAATACTTTCAAAAAAGAAGAGGAGGAGAATGTGGGGAAAGGATAAGTAAGTACTTCTTAATTCATTATCATTTCGATAGCAAAATTCAGGCAAATATATCACAAGAAATGAACGCTGGATACATAAAACATTTTTCTACAAATAGAAACAAAAAACTGCTCAACAAAATACAGCAACATATAAAAGAGATTAACCACCAAGACCATGAGGGAATTACCCCAGGAATGCAATAATTCAAGTTTGTTTCGACTTCTAAAAAATCAGTCAATACATTGAACCATACCTAGTGGAAACAGTGGTGACTCCTACAAAAAGAAAATATGTCCGTATCTCAGAACATGTAATGTTATTTGGCAAAATGTATCTTTACATCAAGCCAAAGAGTTATGGTATGTTGCTATAGCACCCTTAGAAAAATAACATGCCATATTAATATAATAAAGAATAAACCCCACATGATGATTTCCATGCTGCTGCTGCTGCTGCTGCTAAGTAGCTTCAGTTGTGTCCGACTCTGTGCAACCCCATAGATGGCAGCCCACCAGGCTTCCCCTTCCCTGGGATTCTCCAGGCAAGAACACTAGAGTGGGTTGCCATTTCCTTTTCCAATGCATGAAAGTGAAAAGTGAAAGTGAAGTCACTCAGTCATGTCCGACTCTTGGCGACCCCATGGACTCTAGCCCACCAGGCTCCTGCGTCCATGGGATTTTCCAGGCAAGAGTACGTGAGTGGGGTGCCATTGCCTTTTCTGGATGGTTTCCATAGACACAGAAAGTATTTGACAGCATGCAACACGCTTTTATGGTAAGAACACTCAGCAATCAAAGAAGAGAAGGGAATTTCTTCAATCTGGTAAAAAGCATCATAAAAAACCTATAGCTGGGCTTCCCTCCTGATTCAGCTATAAAGAATCCACCTGCCAATGCAAGAGACATGGGTTCGATTCCTGATCCAGGAAGATCTCATATCTTGCAGAGAAACTAAGTCCATGTGCCACAGCTACTGAGCCTGTGCTATAAAGCCCACGATCTCAACTACCGAGCCCATGCGCTGCAACTACTGAAGCCGAAGTGCCCTAGCCCACATGTGTGCCTCATGCCCACAACAAGAGAAGCCTCCACAATGAGAATTCTGTGCACGGCAACTGGAAAGTAACCCCTGCTCACCACAATTAGAAAAAAGCCCCAGCAGCAACAAGGACCCAGCACAGCCAAAAATAAATAAATAAATAAAAGTATATAAAAGCACTATAGGTAACATTATACTTAATAGTGAAAGACTGAATACTTCCTTCCTAGGTTCATGAGCAAGATCAAGATATTGCTCTCATCACTTCTATTCAACATACACTATAGGTTTTATTTACAGGAATTAGACAAGAAAAATAAATAAAGGCATTTACATTGTAAAGAAAGAGGTAATCATCTTGATTTTCAGGTGATGTGATTTGTATATAGAAAATTCTAAGAAATTCACAAAAACTGTTAGAACTAATAAACAAGTTCAGCAAAGTTACAAGGTACAAGATCATTGTACAAAATTTAATTGTATCTCTGTACACTAGCAATGAACAATTAAAAAATAAAGCTAGGTAGTCAATTCTGCTTATAATAATATGAAAAATAAAATATTTAGCAATCAGTGCAGTAAAAAAGTGTGAAGACTTGTACACTAAAACTACAAAAATGTTTAAAGAATTAAAATCTAAATAAATGGAATATCATCCCACATGCATGGATAAAATAGACTTAATATCATTAAGATGACAATATTCCCCAAATCAATCTACAGGTTCAGCATAATTCCAATTGAAATTCTAGCTGATTTTAAAAAAAATAATAAATTGACAATCTGAACTTAAAATTCACATGGAAAGTTAAAGAACCCAGCCAAATTTTCTTGAAAAAGAACCAAGTTCCCTGGACTCATATTTTCTAATTTCACAATTTACTACAAAGCTTCAGTAATTAAAACAGAGTGGTACTGACCTAAAGATAAATGAGACTGATGAATCCACACAAAGACATGTGCTGTGTGCTTAGTTATGTCCAACTCACTGGGACCCCATGGACTGTAGCCCGCAGCCTCCTCTGTCCATGGGATTTCCCAGGGAAGAATAATGGAGAAGGTTGCCCATTTCTAACTTCAGGGGATCTTCCCAAACGTGTCTCCTGCATAAAGATAATTAGATCAGTGGAACAGAAGAGTCCAGAAGTAAACTCTTCCACTTATGATGAATTAAGTTTTAACAATTATGCCAAGGTATTTTAATGTAAAACAAATAATATTTCCAACAAATGGTGTTGAAACTATTGAGTAACTACATAAAAAAAGAAACTGGAATCCTACCTTACATCATACAAAAGAATGAACTAAAAAATGGATCATAGACACATATGTAAGGGATAAAACTATATTAGAAAACCTTAGTGGAAAACATAGAAATAAATCTTTATGACCTTGGAGTAACTAATAGCTTCTTAGATATGACACTAAAAGCCCAAGTGACAAAATAAAAACAAAATAATTGGATTTCAGCAGAATTAAATAATTCTGCGTTATAAAGGTCACAAGAGAAGTTAAAAAACAACACACAAAACAATGACATACCATTTTACATCCACTAGGAAGTTTACAGAAAACAGACAATGACAAGTAGCAAAATGTAGAAACAAATTTTCACCAAGAGTGAATGGATAAATAAATTGTAGAATATCTATTCAATGGATTATTCATCAGTAATAGAAGAGAATGAAAGACTGAATGACATGAATGAAACTTGAAGATATTATTCAAATTGTAATTAAAAGAAAGTGGTCACATATTATATGATTCTATTTATGTAAAATGTTCAGAATGGGCAAATTTTTAGAGACAGAAAGTAGCTGAGTAGTTGTCTAGAGTTTGGTCATTGAGGAGATGAAGAATGACTGTTAATAAGTATGAAGTTTCTTTTGTGGATGGTAATATGTTCTAAAATTAGGTTGTCATATGATTGCACAACTCAAGGAATATGCTTTTTACAAGCCATCAAATTGTACACTTCAAATGGGCAATGGTATCTCAATAAAACCGTTAAAAAAAAAAAAATAAAACTTGATGTAGCTGTCCTATCCTATGAAACCTGAGTTCTTTTACTTAGCAACAAAGTACAAACATTGGATAAATTGAATAGAACCCTTAAAGGAAATACAAATGAAATGTTAATGGGAGGAGGGTGCAACTATACATTTTCACTGAAGGAACAGGTTTCTCTGATCTTGTAATATTCTTGTAAGACTGATAAATGTTAATATTCAAAGAAGGAAAGTAAAAATAGTTCATAAATCAGTGGGAGTAAAATGCAAAGATTTTTGATTACTTGAAGTGACTAGTCTGATTTGGCAGATATATTGAATGTGAGAAAAGTATTCAGAATAAAGTACGGAAAATTGGGTTAAAAAACACAGAGAGGAAAGACTAGACTCCTACAGAAAAGAATATATATCTTAGATTAGAAAGTTATGAGGATAGACTAGATGCAAAGCAAGAACTATTGACATCTATTTTCTTTTAATCTCCAAATTGCTTAGAATAAAAAGACAGGAAAAGGCAAGAGTACCAAAAAATTATGCGTCTTTGATATCATAAATCACTGCCATCAGTTGATCTTTTGAAAGAATAGGAAGGAAGGAAGTGTTAGTTACTCAGTTGTGCCCAACTCTTTGCGACCCCACGGACTGTAGCCCATCAGGCTCCTCTGTCCATGGATTCTCCAGGCAAGAATACTGGAGTGGGTTGCAGTTCCCTTCTCCAGGGACTCTTCCTGACCCAGGGGTTGAACCTGGGTTTCCTGCATCACAGGCAGATTCTTTACCATCTGAACAACCTCAGATATGCAGATGACACCACCCTTATAGCAGAAAGTGAAGAACTAAAGAGCCTCTTGATGAAAGTTGAAAGAGGAGAGTGAAAAAAGTTGGCTTAAAACTCAAGATTCAGAAAGCTAAGATCATGGCATCTGGTCCCATCACTTTATGGCAAATAAATGGGAAACAGTGCAAATATGACAGACTTTATTTTGGGGGGCTCCAAAATCACTGCAGATGGTGACTGCAGCCATGAAATTAAAAGATGCTTGCTCCTTAGAAGAAAAGTTATGACCAACCTAGAGAGCATATTAAAAAGCAGAGACATTACTTTGCCAAAAAATGTCTATCTAGTCAAAACTATGGTTTTTCCAGTAGTCATGTATGGGTGTGAGAATTGGACTATAAAGAAAGCTGAGCGCCAGAGAAATGATGCTTTTGAACTGTGGTGTTGGAGAACACTCTTGAGAGTCCTTTGGATTGCAAGAAGATCCAACCAGTCAATCTTAAAGGAAACCAGTGCTGAATATTCATTGGAAGGACAGATGTTGAAGCCGAAATGCCAATACTTTGGCCACCTGATGTGAAGAAGTGACTCATATTGGAAAAGACCCTGATGATTGAAGGTGGGAGGAAAAGGGGCAACAGAGGATGAGATGGTTGAATGGCATCACTGACTCAATGGATGAGAGTCTGAGTAAATTCCTGGAGTTGGGAGGCCTGGGGTCCTGCAGTCCATGGGGTCACAAATAGTTGGACATAACTGAGCATCTGAACTGAACTACACTGAGCCACCAGGGAGCCCAACATATAGGACTTAATACACAAATGACCTGCAGAAAATACTGGAGGAAAGAATATGAAAGAAATGTAATTGCTCAATTAAAAAAAAAAAAGAAATGTAATTGCTCAATTTTGAGACACAAGTATGACCCTTCCTACAGCAAAAGAAAAATCGTTTATCTAGCAGACACATTTGTGGTGCAAAGGATGGTTTTCCTATGGTGTAAACAGAATTTGAGTTTCAAGTGCATCATTTAATACTTACATGTCCATAGCTAAGTCACAACCTTGTAAGCAGTCATTATTACACATGTAAAATTTTATTATAATATCAACTACTCTATGCTTTTCAGAGGCCTGAAAGCTTAACACAACGCCATGCTTTTATTATAGTTTAAAATAATCACATAGGTTCCAACTGCCCTTGGCAAGATTATCATGTCCCAGTCACCCTACACAAAAGGTGTCACAATACAGGCTGTAGGAGAATAATCATGAGAAGGCTATTATAAAAAATGATTATCTAGCTTCTCCTAGTGCCCAGTATCTCCAAAAATCTTCCTTAAGTATGAAAGATAAATGCAACTATATTACAATTCTGAGTTGTGCTGTGTTTAGTCGCTCAGTCATGACTCTTTGCAACCCCATGTACTGTAGCCTGCCAGGCTCCTCTGTCCATGGGATTCTGTAGGCAAGAAGACTAGAATGGGTGGCCATGCCCTCCTCCAGGGGATCTTCCTAACTTAAGGATTGAACCCATGTCTTCCACATTGCAGGCAGATTCCTTACCGTCTGAGCCACCAAGGAAGCCTAACATATAGATTCACTTTTACCACTTCTGGCAACATACTACTGGGGTCCTGGCTCATGCAATAATAAAAGAGGAAAAAAAGAGAGTGTGATAATTAGTAAGGAGACAGAAAAACAATTCCATCCTTTTTTAGTTATGATTTTTTAGACAGAAAATCTAAGAGAATCAATAGATAAATAAATAAGTAAATCTAACAAATGAATTTGGCATAATTAAAAAACATGAATTAACAGCATCCATATACTGTCAATAAATATATAAGAACTGTTAGGAGGAAAAAAGTAATAGTCACATCAGCAATGAGACTTATATGTAGGAATAATTAAACTTTTCTTAATAAAAGATTATAAAAAGAAATAAAAGAAAATCTAAATAATTGAAGAGATATGTCAACTCAGTAGGTGGGAAGGTTTAAAATTTTCTAGAGATAACAAATTTGTTCAAGTTAGTTCATAAATGTAATGCAATGTCAATCAAAATCTATATGGCTGTTTCATTAAATTGTATAAGCCAATCCTGATATTTATATATCAAAGAGTAAAAATGAAGAATAAAAAGGAAGGGTTTCAATAATACTAGACTTGAAGGGATTCTTCACAAGTAGCTAAAAAATTTTAATGCCTTAAGGATCAATATATTATATTATTTAAAGTGAGATAGATGAACAGACCTGTAGAACTTTAAAAAGAGCCTAGATTTTGCAATTATGCAATCTAGATATATGATGGAGATGGCAAAGGCAAAAACATCAACTATTCAGTAAATAGTTCTGGATCCATTGATCTTCTCTGCACAACATACTACACAGGAAAAGTGGATTTTATTTGTAAAAGGCAATATCAAAAGCTTAAATTTATAGAATAATTTAGAAGAGCATCTTTTTCAACTGGCAATATAATGCAAGGATATTGAAACAAGACTCAGTAACTACAGTCTTAAAAGAAAATATTGATGTATATGGCTATATTTATAAAACAAAAGCAACAAAAAGAAAAGTAATGTTAATTAACCACGAACATGCATATAGCCTGGGAGGAAATATTTCCACATCATGTGATCAAGAAAGAAGTAATATTCAAAATATATAAAGCATTTCCATAAGTCAAAAGCAAAAGAACACAGCCAATAAAGAGGCAAAACTTTGAAGAGCATTTTACAGATAAGGTTGTCTTCCCTTGAAAATAAGAGAAATATGAATTTCAAAGTACAATGTTACATTCATCAGGTTGGAACAAAACAAAGATCACATGGGGAAAATGTGAAAAAAAAAATGCAGATTTACACACCCAGTAAGTAGGCATGTAAATGGATAGTCATTAACAAGAAATTTGACAATCTGCGGGAAAACCAGAGTATATTCTTCAAACTAGTAACTCCATTCCTAAAAAATCTTCAGTGCAAAGTGAATACAAGGAAACACAAACAAGACCATTCACTGCAACACTGTGTACAGAAATTGGTGCTTCCTAGGTGGCTCAGGTGGTAAAGAATCCACTTACCAATGCAGGAGATGCAGATTCCATCCCTGGGTCAGGAAGACCACCTGGAGGAGGAAATGGTAATCCTCTCCAGTATTCTTGCTGGGAGAACAGTCCATGGTGTTGTAAAGAGTCACACAGGACTGAAGTGACTGAGCACATAGAAATCAATAATATACATTATAGCTATACAAATACACAGTAAAAGTAAAAACACACATATGGAAATGACTCATAGAAAACTCAAAATGATGAATATGTCGAAGGAAGAAGGGCAAAATGAGATTGCAAAGAGATATATGTTGAATTTCCAAATATATTTGTAATGTTTTCTCTCTTAAAAAGAAGGTCTGGAGAAAATATGACAAACATTAAAATTTCCCTAACTTAGTGTTCGGATACCAGCATTTATTAAATTATTTTTTAAATTTTTGGTATTTTGAAGTTTTCTATAATAAAAGTAGAAAAGAACTCAGGTGAACTTTGAGCCTTTGAAGTGAGGAGAAAAGCAGTGACAAGGCTATACAAGGAATTGTAAAATACCAAGAAAAGAGGTTTCAGTTTTTAAGACCAAATACTGCTCCCCTCCAAAAAATAAAATTTAAAATAATAAACTTAGGAATCTCTATATTTTCTTCCTTTGATCTCCAGTTCTAACCTAAATTTCTCAGTTTTAATATATTCTTTGATCAGATTGTGATCCAAACTCTGGCATCTTTACTGAATTCTAGATATGCATGAATTTGTTTTTAAATGGAAAAAATCTGGTTTTATAAACATCAAAAATACCATGCATCCAACAACTGGAATGTGGTGAAACATGCCCCTTTATAGCTTATAGGAGTTAATGTGATATGCTAAAGAGTTCAAATCTATATTAAAAATGTATAATATATTGAGATGGATAAGAAAGGATTCACCCTTGAAATACATTGGCCCAGACAATTGAGAAGAATATTTCAATCTCTGACTGAATAAAGATATACTGAACAAATTGGCTCAGTAGAAAAGCATCACTATAAGTGATAAGAAAAATGGGCTCTGGCACATGAAACTGAATGAAGAGAATGTACACTTACGCACCTGCCATGAGTTATTTGTGTGAGACAGCTCTGTGAATGCCATTGGGGATCAGCTTTAACTCTGAAGATTTTTGAAGTTTGTGTATATATATATGTAACCATATATGGTATATATATACCATCTGTGACTTACAAAGGGAAACTATCAATGTTGATTATCTGAGCTTAGTGCATACTATGTTGCCTAAAGTGTCTTATTGCTTGGAGAGTCAACAAATAAAGTGAATAAGACAGAATCCAAATTTAATAAGAAATAAGTTAAATTCAAAGAACACAATGAGTAGTAGGAGATAGATGTACTGTGTTTTCTCCAAAGATGGATTAACTTCAAGAGAAAAAGGACAGGCAATACAAATGATGCGAAGCCAGAAAGCTAACAAGACAAGAGGCACGTGCCAGGTACAATTAACTGCCTGCCAGAGTTCATAGAATCAGTTCAGTTCAGTCACTCAGTCTGTCTGACTCTTTGCGACCCCATGGACTGCAGAACGCCAGGCCTCCCTGTCCATCACCAACTCCCGGAGTTTACCCAAAATCTTGCCAATTGAGTCGGTGATGCCATCCAACCATCTCATCCTCTGTCATCCCCTTCTCCTCCCACCTTCAATCTTTCTCAGAATCAGGGTCTTTCTCAGTGAGTCAGTTCTTTACATCAGGTGGCGAAAGTATTGGAGTTTCAGCTTCAATATCAGTCCTTTCAATGAACGCTCAGGACTGATTTCCTTTAGGATGGACTGGTTGGATCTCCTTGCAGTCCAAGGGGCTCTCAAGAGTCTTCTCCAACACCACAGTTCAAAAGCATCAATTCTTCAGCACTCAGCTTTCTTTATAGTCCAACTCTCACATCCATACATGACTACTGGAAAAACCATAGCTTTGACTAGACGGACCTTTGATGGCAGAGTAATGTCTCTGCTTTTTAATATGCTGTCTAGGTTGGTCATAGCTTTTCTTCTAAGGAGCAAGCATCTTTTAATTTCATGGCTACAGTCACCAGCTGCAGTGATTTTGGAGCCCCCCAAAATAAAGTCTGTCACTGTTTCCATTGTTTCCCCATTTATTTGCCATGAAGTGATAGAACTGGATGCCATGATCTTAGTTTTCTGATTGTTGAACCTTAAGCCAACTTTTTCACTCTCCTCTTTCACGTTCTTCAAGAGGCTCTTTAGTTCTTCTTTACTTTCTGCCATAAGGGTGGATCATCGGCATATCTGAGGTTATTTATACTTCTCCCAGCAATCTTGATTCCAGCTTGTGTTTTCATAGACTACACAGTGTTTAATACCAAAGTTTTTCTTTGCTCTGCTCTCAAAAAGGAATTGGAGCAATCAAGATTCATAAGGCAACAGATACCCTCAAATATAGAAACACAGGCATATTGACCTTAACTGCTCGTTTTAATGTAAAAGACTGGACAAACAATCAGTGAAAAATGATTTGTCCCATATATCCAGATAAGAACTTTTTAATTGTGCAGTAAAAGTGCTGGAGTGTGGTAATGACAGTGCAAAAATCAGAAATTTTTACTTAGTCTCCTCTTAGGTTTATGTTTTGTCCCCTACTATGAAATAAATACAAAGCAATACACCCACTTTGTAGTGGCATTAAGGAGCTTAGTTTATAAATCCGTAGAAGACTTTGAATAAATTCTCAACATAAAAGTAACATTATTTATTCATTTAGCAAATACTATTATAGCCTTTAAATGTGCCTGGTTCTGGTGTAAATGCTTAGAAAATGGGTTTGCCTGATTCTTGTTACAACCCTGTTAGGTAGGTATTATAATCTTCACCTTAAAGACAGAAAAATGAGGTGCAATATGTGAGTTGCTCAAAGTCACCCGGTTGAAAAGGCAGTCTAATCCAAATCTATGTCCTGAATAACTACTTCTACTGATACTACTACACACTCACACATTCTAAATAGGAAACCCAATGCTTATACTTGAACTTTGGGAGGAAGTGCTGTAAGGAAGGTTTATGGAAATTGATATAGATGTGCTAAAGAGAAGAAAAACAAAAGATGGGTATAATGGGGAAAAAATAAATGGTTCTTCCTCCCTTCTGGAATTTTTGCCAGAGTTTTTTTTTTTTTTTTTTTTTTTTTTTGTAGTCCAGAATAATAAGTCCTAGAAGCAAGATACCAACTGTCATCCCTAAAACATTTGAATATAAGACTGAAAAATGAATGCAACGACTTCAAAGAAGTAGAAAAAGGAAAAAGCCATTTACCTTATTCTGTTATGTTTGCTGTTGTTGTTGTTCAGTCACCCAGTCATGTCTAACTTTTTGCAACCCCATGGACAGCAGCACTCCAGGCCTCCTTGTACCTCAACATCTCCCTAAGTTTCTGTCCATTGCATCAGTGATGCCTTCCAGCCATCTCATCCTCTGACGCCCTCTTCTTCTGCCCTCAAACTTTCCCAACATCCGGATTTTTCCAGTGACTCGTCTGCTCATATCAGGTGACCAAAACACTGGAGCTTCAGCTTCAGCAGCAGTCCTTCCAATGAGTATTCGGGATTAATCTCCCTTAAATTGACTGATTTGATCTCCTTGATGTCCTCTCAGGAGTCTTCCCCAGTGCCACAGTTCAAAGATATCAATTCTTAGGCACTCTGCCTTCTTTATGGTCCAGCTTTCACAACCATATGTGACCACTGGGGAGACCATAGTCTTGACTATATGGATCTTTGTCTGTAGGGTAATATCTCTGCTTTTCAACACTGTATAGGTTTGTCATCATTTTCCTGCCAAGAAGCAAGCCTCTTCTGATTTCATGGCTGCAGTCACCATCCACAGTGATTTTAGGGCCCAAGAAGAGGAAATCTGTCACTACTTTCACCTTTTCCTCTTCTATTGCCATGAAGTAATGGGGCAGATGCTTTGATGTTAGTTTTTTTAATATTTAGTTTTAAGATGACACTTTCATTCTCCTCCTTCACCCTCATCAAGAGACCTTTTAGTTTCTCCTCATTTTCTGACATTAGAGGGGTTTCATCTGCATATATAAGGTTGTTGATGTTTCTCCTGTCTATTTTGATTCCAGCTGGTAACTAATCCAGGCTGGCATTTCTTATGATATGTGCTCAGCATATAGGTTAAATAAACAGAGTGACAGCAAACAGCTCTGTCATATCCTTCTCAATCCTGAGCCAATCAGTTGTTCCATACAGGGTTCTAACTGTTGCTTCTTGACCTGTCATGGTAAATAGTATCAAATACTCATAACAATGGAAATTTAATGACATGGGTAGAGGACCTTATTAGAGTCCATTCTTAACCACTGAATTAATGTTGATAAACATTTTATTTAATAACTCATTAAAATAGCTCTAATTTAAAATGCTAGAAAAGTCTGGTACTTGGAGTAACATGGCTTTCCTGATAGATCAGCTGGTAAAGAAGCCACCTGCAATGCAGGACACCCCAGGTTGGGAAGATCTGCTGGAGAAGGGATAGGCTTCCAACTCCAGAATTCTTGGGCTTCCCTTGTGGTTAAGTTGGTAAAGAATCTGCCTGCAATGAGGGAGACTTGGTTTCCATCCCTGGGTTGGGAAAATCCCCTGGAGAAGGGAAAAGCCACCCACTCCAGTATTCTGGCCTTGAGAATTCAATGGACTACAGTCCATGGGGTTGTAAAGAGTCAGACAAGACTGAGCCACTTTCACTCACTGGAGTAAAATCTCTACTTCAAAAATCACACGCTAAATAAACCAAACCATTCATAATATTTAGAATCTTCCAGATCAGTTATAGGAAGTATTAATGGCATGTACTCTCATATTAATCACATGTTCAATGAATTACTCTCTACTAGATGCTTCAGGAATGCTGAAGGAGTTATTAAATGTAGTTTGCTGGGAAAAAAAAAAAGCTTATAGCATAGTGTAAGTTATAATAATCCATGAATGAATAAAGTAGGTAACAATTCAAGTTGAGTAGGAAGTAGATTGGTATATATTGTATCCATAAAGCTGGCAGGAATTGGGTACATCTAGAATGAATGGAAGTTTTCCTAGTTGGTACGAGTGGTAAAGAACCTGCCTGCCAATGCAGGAGATGTAACAGGTGTGGATTAGATCCCTGGGTCAGGAAGATCCCTTGGAGAAGAGCCTGGCAATCCACTTCAGTATTCTTGCCTGGAGAATCCCATGGACAGAGGAAGCTGATGGGCTACAATCCACAGGGTCACGAAGAGTCAGACAGGACTGAAGCAACTTAGCATGCATGCACGGAGAATGAATGGAACTATTTCTTAAAGGAAATAACATAGTCATTGGAGGAAATTTTGAATTTAAGTTAGAAAAGATGAGAAACAAGATAGAGTAGATTTGAGAGACAATGATTTGGAGTGTGGACTCTAGAAGTTGACATATGGAGTTCTTAAATAATACACAAGGACTTGAGCAAGTAATTTAAATTGTTTTTCATCTTTCAAAAATAAAGATAATATCATCACTTGTTTTGAAACATTTTTTACAAGATTTAAAAGAGGCCAACTTAATATTGAGAGTCAAGAACAGTGACAGCAGAAGGGTATTAATAAATTTAATTGTTAATCTCATTATTAATACTTACAGAGAAGAAATATAAAATAAAATAATGAGGTAGATTTACAAATTATTTCCACTTTGACTCATGATCACTAATTTCATAAATTTCAGTAAATCCATAATCATATGATGGGAATTGCATGTAGATAGAAGAAATATAGTGATTTTAGCAAAAATTAACCTAAAAAATTCAAATGAGCAATCCAAGGCCCATTCATGAATTTTTCTTTCTCTCCACTCCAGGTTTTTTCTTCACATAAGCTGAAAACCTTAGCTCAGAGGTACAGGGAAAAGAAAGAGGGGGAGAAATAGAAAGTATAAATAGCTGGTAAACTTGAACAGTGCTGAAAAAGAATATCCAAACAACTGTCAAATGTATAAGAAGCCCTTTTATTAACCAGATGCTACCAGGCCCAGGCAAACACAGAAGAGTAGCCCCAGCACGATGCGCTGCTTTGCTTTGACAGGTCTGATTTATGAAACAGATGATTTGTTATTTATTGATCAGAGACTGATTCTACTCACAGAGTTAAGAAGAAGCTTGATAAAAGGCAGTCATGCATCTCATTTGGTTATAAGTAAAAATACTGTCTATTGGCTTGCTGTGTCAACTGACTTTGATGCTACAACATCCAGATGTTCAACATGTGCAAACTTCAGAAACAAAACAAAACAAATCAAAATGGGCCTCTCCTGCCACAAAAGAGACAAAAAAAAAAAAAAAAATTCCAAACATGTCCCATAGAAAAAAGAACTCACCAGGACCAAAGAATATAGTCTGAAATGCATTTTTAATATAAGATGAGAAAGATGCACTGAATTGTTTTTCATTCTTTCATTTATTTAATGATTATTTATTGTGGTCTCTCTATGTGTAAGGAGTTGTGGGAAGCACTGCCTTGGCATTTAAAGTGTCCTATATGCAAATTCAGAATTCCAGGAAATTACTAGTTCACATAAAATTTTACCAAAATGCTCAAAGAAAGCCTGATACCTTTTCATCTTCTACAATATCAAAGCTTCAGTTAAGTTTATTTTTCACTCTTGGTATCATAACACAGTTACCTTTTTTTTTTTTTTTCTTATTCAGGAAATTCCTTCGGCTTTGTTTTTCTCTCCAATCAGCCCAGCGGAAAGCTATGTATAACTGGGTTTTGAGATAAGACACATGACTACTCAGTCTGGAAGCATGGAACTTTTTATATTGTAATTTAGTTTAGTTTAGTTGCTAAATCATGTCGGACTCTTGGGACCGATGAATGTAGTCCACCAGGATCCTCTGTCCATGGGATTCTCCAAGCAAGAATAGTGGAGTGGGTTGCCATTTCCTTCACCAGGGGATCTTCCCGACCCAGGGATCGAACCCAGGTCTCCTGCATTGCAGGCAGATTCTTTATCCAAGAATCTATGAGGGAAGCCCATATTGAAGTTTAGTGTATTTTAATTATGATGCTGAAATTTACACAGCATTGACTGTGCCACATGGTGATTTTATATTTTACCAAAAGCTATTAATGATCAAAACACTAAGTCTACTTTGTCACTTAAGGGTTTAAGATTTGTTTTCCCCCTTTCTTAAATATGCTCTAAAAACAGGAAAGAGAATTATCTTATTATCTGAAGTTAGATGTTAAATCTTTTTTTTCCCAACAATTTTTTTTCTGGGCATGAGGTTATTCCAGATGGAGTGACAAATATGTTTGAGGGTAATATAGTTTATCCTAATTCATTTTGGCTAGTATTATAAAAACAGATCTTGTCTAACTTGTAGTTCTTAGCAATAGATGGGAAGAAATTAACACCCTTGTCTTTTAGTTTAACAAAACTAGTTAAACAAGCTCCATATCACGGATCTCCTTGCAAGAAGATCCAGCCAGTCCATCCTAAAGGAGATCAGTGCTGGGTGTTCATTGGTAGGACTGATTTTGAAGGGGAAACTCCAATACTTTGGTCACCTGATGCAAAGAGCTGACTCATTTGAAAAGACCCTGATTCTGGGAAAGATTGAGGGCAGGAGGAGAACTAGATGACAGAGGATGAGATGGTTGGATGGCATCACCAACTCAATGGACATGGGTTTTGATGGACTCTAGGAGTTGGTGATGGACAGGGAGGCCTGGTGTGCTGCGGTTCACGGGGTCACAAAGAGTCGGACACGACTGGGAGACTCAACTGAACTGAACTGATATCATGGATAATACAGTCGTTATCATTATAAGGGCACTAACTTATAGAGTTGATAGCAAGAATCTTAGTCAATTATAATGAACTGCCACATTTACAGTACTATCACAGAGGCTTGCCTTCAAAACCAAAATTTCTCAGAAATTTGCCAGCTTGTTTGTCTTGATTATAAACTATAGCAGAGTTTGTTATAAATTTCATGCAGCCATGAAATTAAAAGATGCTTGTTCCTTGGAAAAGAAGAACTATGACAAATCTAAGCAGCATGTTAAAAAGCAGAGACATTACTTTGCTGACAAAAGTCCATCTATGGTTTTTCCTATGGTTTTTCCAGTTGTCATGTATAGATGTGAGAGTTGGACCATAAAGAAAGCTGAGCCCTGAAGAACTGATGCTTTTGAACTGTGGTATTGGAGAAGACTCTCGAGAGTCCCTTGGACTGCAAGGAAATCAAACCAGACAATTCTTAAAGGAAATCAGTCCTGAAGATTCACTGGAAGGACTGATGCTGAAGCTGAAGCTCCAACACTTGGCCACCTGACATGAACAGCCAACTTTTTCGAAAAGACCCTGATGCTGGGAAAGACTGAAGGCAGGATAAGAAGAGGATGACAGATGATGAGATAGTTGGATGGCATCACCGACTTGATGGACATGAGTCTGAACAAGTTCCAGAAGTTAGTGATGGATAGGGAAGCCTGGAGTCCTTTAGTCCATAGGGTCACAAAGAGTCAGACATTTCCAAACAATAGAACTGAACTGAACTGAACTGATGGTATAAAATGCATTGACTATGTAATTAGACAAACTTGGATTTCATTCTCAGTATTGCCTCTTAAAGTAGCATCAGTTGACCTCTGTGAATCTTCTTTATCAGTCAATTTGGGATTGTGATTCCTAACACTAAGGTTTGTTGGCTTGATGTTGGGTTTAGACCATGTTTTTTAAAAATATAATCTTATAAATACAACATGGTTAGAACCATGCTCGCCTCTGGTCAATATTTAAAAAGAAAATGTTTAATTTCTTCTTCATTACTGACCTTATAAGGCTAAAGATATTAAGTAGATAATTGAGAGTGTCAAAGAAAAGTCAAAGCAATCAGAATCTTCTTTGGTACTCTATTAAACGGCATTCATTTTTCTCAAGAATATTATCCTTCACTAGTCCACAATTTTATTGGATATAAAATCATCCAAGAGTTAAAACAAGATGGTGGAGGAGTAGGTGGACATGGAGTACTTCTCTCTTCATGGATACATCAGGAATACAGCTTCAGACACAGAAGCGCAGCTAAGAGTGGACAGGAGTACCTGACCAGAGGAAAAGAATATATAGAATCACACAAAACTTGATAGGATGAAGGAACTGGGGGGAAAAGCAGGAGTGTTAGTAGGACTGAACCTGCCCTAGGAGGGTTGGGTAACCGAAGCAGGGGTCCAATCCCCACATTGGGACAATTGCCTGAGACAGAGGAGAAACATTTAAGGCTGAGAGTGAAACAGATGATCTGTGGCAGCCTAAAGGGAATGAAAATCAGACAGTCCTTGCTGCAGCCATACATACCCTGGACAAGGTTGCAGGTCTCCTGGAAGACGCAGTAGCTGGGATCAGGAGTTTAGGGATTGTGGAGCAATCCCAGGGCAAGGGCTGCTGTTGACTGCAGAGAGACAGATCGAGGGGATGTGAGAGAGGAGACTGTGGTGGGAAATGTCTGTGGAGGAAAGCCAGGCAGCCGTGGAAGCAAGGCGATACTGCTGAGTCACGTATAGGGGGTGGAGCCATCACCATAGCCTCTCTTTACCCATGTGCCAGCATTAGCAGCTGAACAATAGAGAGCCTGGCCCATCAAAAGCCCGACACACTCCACTATACAGCAAAACCCCACGCAAGGTTCTCTTTTAAGTGACTGATGCATTGATCTACAGAGTAGGACCCCAGCCACGGGGTGACCTCTATGTGCCTGACACGCCGAACAACAGAGAAGGACCCCAGGCGAGGGAGCCCTCTAAATGCCTGAACAGGCAAGGCTAGGGAGAAAGACTGGCCAAAGAGACCTTCTGATTGCCAGCTTACAAGAGGCTCAAAAAAAGAGCCATAACTCCTGCGAAGGAGGCAGTCCGTGTCCCTGCACAGTTGGCGCCGCCAGGGTCCCTGCAAGCCAAGCAGCTGTGCCACCGTCATGCTCAACTCTCCCTGGGGCAGAGCTGTCACAGGCAAAAAAAAGTCTTTTGTCTATGTACGCAGGATCACTTCAGCAATGTCCAACTCTTTGCAACCCTTAGACTGTGGCCTGCCAGGCTTCTCTGTCGGGGAGGAGGGGTTCTCCAGGCAGGAATATTGGAGCGTATTGGCCAATACTGGTTGCCATACCTTTTCAGAGCTCTATATTCCTGCTGCCCTAGCTGCCAAATACCCCTGAGTACCTGGTGCTGCCAGAACCCCTGCAACCCAAGCAGCTGCACCACCTCCACACCTGGCCCTCACAGGGGCAAACCCGAGTCCTCCAGGGCAGCCCCAGGAGCAAACCCCAGTGGACGACCCACACGCAGAGGTGGAAATAAAACCACAATTGAGACCCAGGGGCAGTGTGGCTAAGGAAGAAGACCCAAAGCCTTCCCATCAGCTGTACAAGCTGCTGATTAAATCCACATGACCAACTGGGCAGACTCTGTCTATGGCATGTATAAAAGATTATTGACAGCTCCCACAAAACACGCTAGTTCTGATAGCTGTGGACACTGGAGGCAATGGCACACAGGAGTAGGGCCAGATTAGAGTTTGAGCGGCCCCCGCAGCAGGTCAAGAGATCAACACAGTGTTGGAGGGCATCCTAGGGAGGTGAGGTGGACTGTGACTCCCAGCGAGGGAAAGGACTCTGACAGCAGTGACTCAAGAAAAGAATTTATTATTTTTTATTTTTTGACTTGTTCTGTAGATTCTGTTGGATATTCCCCCCCACCCCCGCTGTAGTTGTTGATTTTATTGGCATAATGAAATCTAATTAAACTTTTGAGCATTTTTTTCTCAGTCACATTTTTAATTGTTGGTATAAACCTCTGCCTCTATCTATACTTGGCTTTTGCAGTTCTGTGGTTTCTCTTTTTTCTTTCTTTTCTCTTTTTCTAATTTCAATTTTTTAATTTCTTAAACCTATTATTATTTTTTCTACTTTTATTCCTTTGTTTGCTTTTCCTACTGATCTTTTCTGCTTGGAATTAGTCTTTAATGTATGCAAATCTTTATCTACCTCAGTTTAACTTTGTATATCTATTCTTTCTTCTCTTTCTTTCCTTTCCTCTCAATATATTTGTTAGTTTTATGTTCACGGCTTTATTCCCCAGTTGGCACCTTGCTTTAGTTTTGTTTTGTAGTTTGTGCTTTAGTTGTTTTCTTATTAACTGGTAAACATAATTTTTGATTTCCTTTGTTCACTGGGTCAATCTACCGTACTTTACTTTTGTTGGACCGTTTTGACTTTGCTCATGGATGTATATGTATATGTGTGTATTCCATTGTTTTATTTATTATTTGCCTGATTTTGTAACTGCCATTTGTGTGGGGTTCATCTCTGACTTCTCATTTGTGGATATTTGTTTTAGTCTCACTTAATGCCACTTGTGGAATCTTTGTTCCTGACCAGAGATCAAGTCCTGAGCCTTTGGAGTGGGAGCACTGACCCCAAGATCCTAGACTACCAGAGAACTACCCTAGGGAGTATCAAATAGTGAGAACTCACACAAAGGAAACCACTGGAATACAAGACCCAGCATCACCCAACCACCAATAGCACCCTGTGCAGGACACCTCATCTAAACAACAGACAAAAAAATACAAATACAGCAGACAGGATTACCATCTCACTCAGCCTTGCCCAGCAGAGGAAAAACAAACAAACAAACAAAAACTCAGAACAAATCTCACCCTATACCCAAGCTTACACAAACCACTGAACCAACCTTAGGATGATAGAAACCAAAAGGAAGAAAGAATTCAACCTTGACGCCTGGGAAAGGAGACCTCAAATACAATGAAATTAAAAAGAAAAATAATGAAAAGGCAGAGAAATACTACACAAATGAAGAAACACACTAGTCCAAATAAATGAAGAGGAAATAGGCAAACTACCTGAAAAAGAATTCAGAATAATGATAGTAAGGATGATCAAAACCTTGAAAACAAAATGGAGAAAATGCAAGAATCAATTAAAAAAGACCTAAAAGAATTAAAGAATAAACATACAGAGACAAACAACACACTTACTGAAATTGAAAATACTGTAGAAGGAATCAATAGCAGAATATCTGAAAGAGAAGAACAAATCAGTGAACTGGAAGATAAAATGGTGGAAATAACTTCTGAAGAGCAGAATAAAGTAAAAAGAATGAAAAGAACTGAGGATAGTCTCAGAGACCTCTGGGACAATATCAAACACACCAACATTCAAATTATAGGGGTCCCAGAAGAAGAGGAGAAAAAGAAAGGGTATGAGAAAATTTTTGAAGAGATTGTAGTTGAAAATTTCCCCAATACGGAAGACAAAATGGCCAATTAACTCCAAGAGGAACAAAGAGTCCCATACAGGATAAACCCAAGGAGAAACATGCCAAAACTAATCAAGCTAATGAAGACTAAACAGAAAGAAAGAATATTAAAAGCAGCAAGCGAAAAGCAACAAATAACATAAATGAAAATCCCATACAGCTGATCTTTCAGCAGAAACTCTTCAGGTCAGAAGGGAATGGCAGGATATATTTAAAGTACTGAAATGGAAAAATCTACACCCAAGATTACTGTACCTGCAAGGATCTAATTCAAAATTGATGGAGAAATCAAAAGCTTTTCAGACAAGCAAAAGTTAAGATAATTCAATACCACCAAAGCAGCTTTACAACAAATCTTAAAGGGACTTATATAGTCAAGAAATACAAGAGAAGAAAAAAGATCTACAAAAATCAACCACAAACAATTAAGAAAATGGCAATAGGAACATATATATCAATAATTACTTTAAATGTAAATGGATTAAATGCCCCAACCAAAAGACACACACTAGTTGAATGGATAAAAAAACAAGACCCATATATATGCTGTCTACAAGAAACCCACTTCAGACCTAAGAACACATATAGACTGAAAGTGAGAGGATGGAAAAATATATTCCATGCAAATGGGAAGCAAAAGAAAGCTGGAGTAACAATCCTCATATCAGACAAAATAGACCTTAGAATAAAGAAGATTACAAGAGATCAGGAAGGACACTACATAATGATCAAGGGATCAATCCAAGAGGAAGATAAAACAGTTGTAAATATCTATGCACCCAATATAGGAACACCTCAATATATAAGATAAACACTAACAGACAAAAAAGGAGAAATTGACAGTAGCACAATAATAGTAGGAGACTTTAACACCCCACAGATCATCAAAACAGAAAATTAATAAGGAAACACAAGCCATAAATGACACATTACATGAAATGGATCTCATCGATATCTTCAGAACATTCCATCCAAATGCACAAGAATACACCTTATTCTCTAGTGTGCATAGAACATTCTCCAGGATAGACCACATCTTGGGTTACAAATTAAACCTCAGTAAATTTAAGAAAATTGAAATTGTATCAAGCATCTTCTCCAACCACAATGCTATGAGTGAAGTGAAGTGCAGTGCAGTAAAGTCACTCAGTTGAGTCCAACTCTTTGCGACCCCATCAACTGCAGCCTACCAGGCTTCTCTATCCATGGAATTTTCCAAGCAAAAATACCAGAGTGCATTGCCACTTCCTTCTCCAGGCAATGCTATGAGACTAGATATCAGGTTCAAGGGAAAAAAAAAAAAAAAAAAACTGTAAAAAATACAAACACATGGATATTAAACAACACATTTCTAAATAACCAACAGGTTACTGAAGAAATCAAAAGGAAAATAAAAAAATCTTCTAGAAACAAATGAGGATGAAAATACAACTCAAAACCTATGGGATGCAGCAAAAGCAGTTCTAAGAGGGAAATTTATAGCAATACAATCCTACATCAAGAAACAACATAAAGTTTCAGCTGAAGCCGAAACTCCAATACTTTGGCCACCTGATGTGAAGAACTGATTCATTTGAAAAGACCCTGATGCTGGGAAAGAATGAAGGAGGGAGAAGAAGGGGACAATAGAAGATAGATGGTTGGATGGAATCACCAACTCAATGGACATGAGTTTGAATAAATTCTGGGAGTTGGTGATGGACAGGGAGGTCTGGCGTGCTGCGATTCATGGGGTCGCAGAGTCGGACATGACTGAGCGACTGAACTGAACTGAACTGATGATCCATATGCTTTATCAATTCATTTCAGTTCAGTTCAGTTGCTCAGTCATGTCCGACTCTTTGTGACCCCATGAACTGCAGCATGCCAGGCCTCCCTGTCCGTCACAAACTCCTGGAGTTTATAGCATAGTACTAATACAGTTCTTAAGATGATGCAAAAAATAGTGTGAGATGTAGGCCCCACCTTCAATAAATCCAGATAAAATAGAAATTTGATGAAATATAGAAAATATAATATTTACATAGGTCTTTCACTTTTTAACCTTTCAACTTACCTTCTCATGTCACTTATCTTATTCTTCTAATATAGTCATGTTACATGTCTATCTCTCTGACTACACTTATCTCTCTTTGAAGGTAGAAGTCCTAGTGTATATCATACAAGATATAAAGTCACCCATCTTTGCACCCTCAGTCTTTAGCACAGTGTCTAGAATCTTGTGAATTAATGAAGAACTTTATGGCTCTTAAATGGAATAACATCTGTGTGCATCTTCCTCTATCCATCAACTTATTTTATTGAAAAGAGAAACTATGCCTAAAGTCCATTGTATTTCATTCTAAACTCTAATTTCTGAAATAATTTACTATGGATATTGAGTATTTAATAAGTATAATCTATCAATCATAGCTATTGAAAAGGCTTATTAAGATTAGTAGACTATTAAGAACTTTTAATCCTATTTTTACTTCCCTGTGTGACCTTATATTAATCATCTAATATTAGGCTACACATTCCAGTTTAGGGATTCCCTTGGAGTTCAGCTGGTGAAGAATCTGCTTGCAATGCAGGAAACATCAGTTCGGGTCCTGGGTTGGGAAGATCCCCTGGAGAAGGATACAGCTACCCACTGCATTATTCTGGCCTGGAGAATTCCAGCGACTGTATAGTCCACGGGGTCACGAAGAGTCGAACACGACTGAGCGACTTCACCTTCACTTTTCACTTTCATGCATTGGAGAAGGACATGGCAACCCACTCCAGTGTTCTTGCCTGGAGAATCCCAGGGACAGTGGAGCCTGGTGGGCCGCTGTCTGTGGGGGTCGCACAGAGTCAGACACATCTGAAGCGACTTAGCAGCAGAAGCAGCATCTGATAGGAGCTTCCCAGGTGGTGCAGTGATAAAGAATCTGCCTGCTAATGCAAGAGACCTCAGAGATGCAGGTCAGGTCTCTAAGTCAGGAAGATCCCCTGGAGCAGGAAATGGTAACCTGCTGCAGTATTCTTACCTTGAAAATTCCATGAACAGAGAAGACTTGTGGGCTACAGTCCGTAGGATTTCAAAGAGTCAGACATGATTGAGTGATTGAGCATACATGTGCACACACGCATACACACACACACACACACACTCATACATGCACATGCACACAGCATTTGATAGACCCATAATTCAAGCCTGGGGGAAAAATTTAAAAAGACAACTTGGCTTTAACTCAAATATTGAACAGTAGAAAACAAATGATTATAAAGAAGTAAAAAAATCCCAGAAAGTTCCATTTGCCACATAACTGTGTTCTATTCCCAAAGAAAATGTCATGAAATGAAGCATCACATTTATATTCCTGAGAATAATACTACCATATAAAAACTGAGCCATTTTATAAATATTTGTGAATTTGATCAAAGGTAAAATTTGAAAATAGCCTTTCACTGAGGAAAAGGACAGATTCTTCCTCCAGTCAAAATATTCATTTTTCAAAAAACAAATTAACAGATACTGAAGGATTAAAAACATTTCTCTTTTTTTGGTGGCATGAATTGGCAACTCTAGTAGCTATTCTATATATGACTGTTGGAAAAACCTTTCAAATTCTTAGGCTATTATTAAATATTACCTTAAGTGAAAATCAAACTAATTTAAAACATACATTAGATGTCAAATTAAACCAAAACAATGTCATTGCAAATTCAAAACATGGCCAGAAATGCTATGGCTTAGAAAGCACAATAAACCGTCACAGGAGGAATTCTATACATAAAGCAGATCACCAAATCTAAAGAAATAATACAAACTACAGAGGCAGCTCTCTGACAGGTTTCTCCCATTTTAATGAAACAAGTTTCAGTGGAAAACTTAAAAGATTAAAAACTCACAGCAAAATAACTCCCATACATTTTTCTTAGGGCTGTCTCCATAGCCCCAGATGAAGCAGAGCTTTGGCAGTTCTCCCATAAAGGGATCAGTGGAGACAGTCAACCTAAATGGAACACAAAAGAAACTATGTTTTCTATATTAGTTGCCTACCTTGAGCAAATAAACGTTATACCACCTTAATGTCCAGTTCATGTTATAATAGGTAGACATATACAAGTGTGACTAGATTTGGCTCCAGAGTAATAATTCCAAGAAACAACACATCCAGATTTAGCAAGTCTCTGGTAATAAATTCCATCACATTGTATTGAAGTTATACTATTTTTTAATTGTTTAAGAAAATCTATGGAATAGTTTCAGAAGGATAGGTGTTAACTCTCCTCTAAATGTTTTGTAGACTTCTTCTGTGAAGCCATCTTGTCCTGGACTTCTGTTTGTTGGAAGTTTTAAAATTACTGCTTCATTTTCAGTACTGGTAATTGGTGTGTTCATATTTTCTGCTTCTTCCTGGTTCAGTCTTGGGAGATAGTATCTTTCTAAAAATTTACCCATTTCTTCTAGGTTGTCCATTTCTTTGGCATATAATTGCTCATAGTAGTCTCATGACCATTTTATTACTGTGGTGTCACTTATTACTACTTTTTCATTTCTGATTTTATTGATTTGGGGCCTCTCTCCCCCTTTTTTCTTTCTTATGAGTCTAGCTAAAGGTTTATTAATTTTGTTTATCTTTTCAAAGGATCAGCTTTTAGTTTTGCTGATTAGTATTGTTACTTTGACTTTCTCATATATATATATGAAGTGAACTGACGTGAAAATCTCTCAGTCGTGTCTGACTCTTTGCAACCCCACTATACAGTCCACGGATTTCTTCAGGCCAGAATACTGGAGTGGGTAGTCTTTCCCTTTTCCAGGGATCTTCCCAACCCAGGAATCGAACCCAGATTTCCTGCATTGCAGGCAGATTCTTTATCAACTGAGCTATAAGGGAAGCCCAGACTCATATATATATATATATATATATATATATATATATATATATATATATATATATATACAAACACACACACACACACACATAGGCTTCCCCTGTGGCTCAGATGGTAAAGAGTCTGTTGGCAATGCAAAGATCTGGGTCAATCAATTCCTGGGTAAGGAATATCTCCTGGAGAAGGATGGCTACCCACTCTAGTATTCTTGCCTGGAGAATTCCATGGACAAAGAGCCAGGTGGACTACAGTCCATGGAGTCGCAAAGAATCAGACAAAACTGAATGACTACTTCACTTTCAGTTCATTTTTAATTTCAGTTATTGTATTTTAACTTCTGTTCTCTTTTTCTTTATATTTTCTAATTCTTTGTTAAAAAGTCCTAATTTCTCACTCTGTGCATCCTTTTCCCTAGGTTTTTTTTTTTTTTTTTTTTTTTTTTTTTTCATTACTAAGATCATTATTTTAAAATCTTTCTTGGGTAGACTGCCTATCTCTACATCATGTAGTTCTTCTTCTTGGGTTTTATCTTATTTCATCATCTGAAACATATCCCTCTATCACCTCACTTTGTCTAAATTGCTGTTTGTATTTTTATGTATATGGCAGGTTAGTTGTGTTTCTTGACCTTGAAGAAACAGTAGAAAACAACTGATATGCCTTCCCCTTCCATCACCCAAGTGCCATGAGCCAGTTATTCCCAGGGAACATCCACTGATGGATGGTGCTGGGTCTTGGCCTTCTGATGGGCAGGACTGTGTCTAGGAGCAAATCTTGATTTGGCTATGGACTCAGGAAATCTTTAGGGAACAGATCTGCTGATGAGTGAGACTGTGTCCCATCCAGTTTGCTGCTTGACTGGAGGCATCCTAACCCTGGAACCTAAATGCTCTTGAGTGGGGTCAGGTCTTGGTACCAAGATGTCAGTTTCCAGGAGAGTTCACACTGAGAAATACCACCCAGTATGTCAGTCACCAGTGTCTATGTCCCAACAGTGAGATACAGTCATCCCCGCCTCCACAGGAGACCCTCCAAAACCACCAGATAGGTCTGGCTCAAGATCCTATCAAATTACTGCTTTTGCCCTTAGTCCCAGTGCATGTGAGATTTTATGTGCATTCTTTAAGACTGAAGTTTTAATTTCCCCTAATCCTATGGAGCAACTGCAGTCAAACCCTTCAGGCTTTCAAAGACAAATGCTCTTCCCAGTGCTGGATCCCTAGGCGGGGTGCCATGGCACAGGGCTCAGAACTCTCATTCCTGTGTAAGAACCTCTGTAAGACAATTGTTATCAAGACTCCAGGTCGCCCACCCAAGGTGTATGGGATATGATTGTATTGTGAGTCTATCTCTTGTACCCATCTCATTGTGGTTCCTTCTTTATATCTTTAGTTTTAGAAGATTTTTTTTTTTCTGGTAGGTTCCAATTATAATAGATGGTTTTTCTGCAGTTATTAATAGCTGTAATCTTGGTGTGTTCATGAGAGGAGGTGAGTTTAGGCCCTTCTACTCAGCCATCTTGGCCACTAGCCCAATTATGAATGTTCTGGATGAAATTGCTTGAAGTTCAGTGTTTTTAAAATGAAATATAAGTGTTTAGCATGATTGCTCTGTACAGTTGTGAGAACTTGAGCCTGCTGCTGAAGAGTGTAGCTGTTCAACAAAAAAGCTACCAAATGGCACTACTCCAATTCCTTAGAGCCTGAATAATATTAAATAGCTTCCTGTTTCATTGAAAAGGATTCATACCTTTCACCCTCCAGAAGGAGATTCCAGAGCAAGCATCCTCCAATATGCTTCTGTCACTTTATTACATAAGGGATCTTTTACACAGATTCCTCTGACTTCATTGCTTTCATCACTTTATTCCCTTTGCTGAAGTCTATTCTTACTCCTTAAAAAAATAAAATGAAAACATCACTTCTACTGACAAGATAGGGTCACAATGGGTAGCTCCACAGAACATAAATAAATTGCAAAGAAAAAAAATATTTCTGAAAACACTCTGTGAGGTCACCATCACCCTGATACTGAAACCAGAAAAAAACATCACACACACACACACAAATTACAGAGCAACATCACTAATGCACATCGATGTAAATATCCTCAACAAAATACTAGCAAACCGATTCCAACAATACATTAAAAGGAAAATACACCATGATTATGTGGGGTTTATTCCAGGAATGCACTGGAATCAATATCCACTAATCAATTAATGTAATATACCACAAGTTGAATAATAAAAACTATATGATCAATTCAATAGACACAGAAAAAGCTTTTGATAAAATTCAACCATGATTCATGACAAAAACAAAACAAAACTCCAGACAGCTGGCATAGAAGAAACATATCTCAACATAATAAAAGTCATATATGAAAAAACTCATAGCTAATATCATACCCAATGGTAAAAAGTTGGAAAAATTTCCTCTAAGTTAGGAACAAGACAGGAGGTCCATTCTTGCCACTTTTCTGTGCTAGTCACAGCAGAGAACAAAAAGAAATAAAATGAATCCAAATTGGAAAAGAAATTAAACTGTCACTGTTTGTAGATGACATGATGCTACACATGGAACACCCTTAAGACACACACCAGAAAACGACTAAACTCATTAACGAATTCAGTAAAATTACTGGATACAATATTAATATACAAAAAATCTGCTACATTTCTACATCCTAACAACAAAGTATCAGAAAGACAAATTAAGAAAGCAATCCTAGTTACTATCACAACAGAAATAATAAAATACCTAGGAATAAACCTGCCTAAGGAGGCAAAAAACCTGTACTCTAAAAACTTTAAGGCACTGATGGAATAAACTGAAGACAACATAAACAGTTGGAAAGATATATTGTGTTCTTGGATGGAAGGATTAATATTGTTAAGTTGACCATACTACCCAAAGCAAAGCCATCTATATATTTAATGCAATCTCAATTAAATTAACAATGACAATTTTCGTAGAATTAGAACAATTTTTTTTTAATTTGTATGGAACCAAAAAAACCTCCAATAGTCAAAGAAATCTTGAGAAAGAAGAAAGTAACTGGAGGAATCAGGCTACCTGACTTCAGGCTATACTACATAGCTACAGTAATTAAAATAATATGGCACTGGTGCAAAAACAGAAATATAGATCAATGGAACAAGACAGAAAGCCCAGACATAAACCCACACATATGATAAACTAATTCATGTCAAGAATATACAATGGAGAAAAGACAGTCTCTTCAATAAGTGGCACTAGGAAAACAAGACAACTACATGTAAAAGAATAAGATTAGAACATTCTCTAACACCATATACAAAAATAAGCTCAAAACAGATTAAAGACCTAAATATAAGAGGGGATATTTTAAAACTACTAGAAGAAAACAGAAAACACTCTTTGAAATGTTTTGCAGCAATATATTTTTGGATCTGTCCCCTAGAGTAGTGGAAATAAAACAAAAATAAATCAATGATACTTAATTAAACTTAAAATATTTACAAAGCAAAGGAAGTCATAAGCAAAGTGCAAAAACTATGTATGGAACAGGAGAAAATATTTGCGAATGATGAAACTGTCAAGGTATTAATTTCCAAAACATACATCAGCTTATATAGCTTAACATCAAAAAACCGACAACTCAATCAAAAATGGGTAGAAGACCTAAGTAGACCTTTCTCCAAAGCAGACATACAGATGGCCTATAGGCATATGAAAAGATGCTCAATATTGCAAATTATTAGAGAAACACAAATCAAAACTATACTAAGGTATACCCCATACCAGAATGGCCACCATTAAAATATCTACAAATAATAAATGTTGGAGAGGATGTGAAAAAAAGGGAACCCTCCCACACTGTTGGTGGGAATATAAATTGGTGCATCCACTATGGAGAACAGCGTGGATGTTTCTTAAAAAACTTTTAGTTACCATATGATCCTGTAATCCCACTAGGATATACCTGGAGAAAACTCTAATTTGAGAAGATACATATGCATAACTGAATCACTTTGCTGTACTCATGGAACTAACAGAATATTGTAAATTATATTTCAATAAAAAATGGTTAAAAATGAATAAAATGTAGAAAACCAGAAAATCTATGAAGACGAGCAAAACAGATTTCTCATGCTGAAAATCATACTCTTTATTACACCTAATTATTGATTAGTTCATTATAAAACAGATACATTAAAACAGCTATAGGATATCTGGAGAGAGAGTGATTTTGCTGTGTGAAATTGTTAGTGGTTAAAAAAAACAAAAGCAGTGGTATCTGTATTACCTATTTGGTTATAAGAGAAAAAAAAGTATTTCAGATCTAATAATATTAAACAAATTTTCAATTTTTTATGTAAAATAAATTAATTTTGCTTGTTGAAAAAACAAATTATTTTTGCTGCTAAACTAATGATTTAATTATTTTAGGAACTTAACTTTTAAAAGCATAACCTACACTAAATTATTACTCTTTTCAAAACTTCTAAGTATCACATTATTGTATGTTTTTATTAAGAAACATTAAATTTCAGAATGTTTAAGAGAGTCAGTTATTTTTCCTGTACAGTAAGAGAAGGATGCAGAAAAATACATAGGAGTAATTTTCCTGAAGTTATATCACTAGTTTGTCCATCTGGTGTTGCTAGATAGAATCACATATGTCCATCTGATCTTGGACTGTGGCAAGTGACTTAATGCCTTACTGGCAATGCATTGAATCGCAATTTGTTATTTCCACCATTAAACATTATATTATTTTCCAGATTTTTTTCATTTGTTGTGTAATTTTTCAAAGCGTCCATTACACACATGGCTTTGTCTGTCAGTTAGGTATATATGAGTCCTATTAAGGAACAAAAGACCCCAAACAGATTGCTGATGACTTTTTTACTCTTACTAATTAAATGACAGATAAGTCACTTAATTGAATCAAGAAGGATTAGGAAATATCTTTAGTAACACCCAAAAGAAGAGATGGCTAAATATATAAATGATAAGCTTAGGCTCTGTTTTAGTCTCATCTGCTCCCTAAAATAAAATTAACTTGGTGTTAAATCATTTATATTATCGTCATCACATATGATTGACTAAGACTGTTATGTGTGAGCCACCAAAAATATTGGATGCTCCAACATATACTCATTTTGAAAGGAGAGTAAATATTGATGTCACCATGCTGTGTTCTATGAAAAATGCCAAACACATGTGAACACATCCCGAAGGGTATTGCTGAGTATTCCCCCCAAATATTCAGGAAAATAAAGCAAACTGTGAGGCAGGCTGAAGCATTCTATACTATCTCCAGCATGCCAACTGTGTCCCATGTATTAAAGCATGTTAGAGTATGAGTAAGTGAGAATATTGTAGGCATAAACAGGTAGCTGTCATGATTTGTTAAAAGATTAAAAACATTTAGAAATAGTGATATTTGAGCTCATGTGTAACAATTTATTTGTTGATCATATTGCAACTGATGTCATTCAATTCGTATGTAGCAATTCATTGTCTGAAAACTCAGGAAAAGAAAGATACTCCAGAAAGATAATACTGATATTACTAAAACACAGTAGAAAGTGTAGGATTTGTCATCTGGTTATTGAGAACACTTAGGGAAGACAATTCTCTTGCTTAAGGGATTGAGGGAGTTGGAAATCAGTGATATTATAAAAGAAAGGTGCAGGATTTTTAAGAATGAAGTGATAGGGATCAAAATAGAAAAAGTATTTCAAGATATAGAAAGAAAGGAAAAGTCAACACATCAAATCACGCAAGAAGTTTCAGTGGATTGCAAATCGATAGAAATTTATTGACTTTATTTCCTAGATGGTCTGAAAAAAAATACCTGCTTTAATCAATGTTAATACTCCCTTGACGTTCATATTTAATTTCAACAGTTCTTACAATCTATAAATTTTTTTCTTTCTCATCCTTCCATTAAAAATTAAGCTCTTGGATTTGGCACCCATTTGTTTTTATCTGCAATACATCTCAAAGTCTGCCTTGACCGATACAATGTTATATTTTGTGCATGACTGTCTCCTCCACTAAATAGAATCTCAGAGCAAAAATACCATCTTAGACTTAGTCGGATACAACTGAGCGACTGAACTGAACTGAACTGAGACTTAGGTAGAACTAAAAAAGAGTGGTAAGGCTGATTTCAGTTTCTTCAGAATCTTCATCAGATTTACACGCATCCAGTTTACCCAACTGGATGATGGTTGCAATTATTGGAGAAGTAAAGAAAATTATGTCAGGTGTGTCATGGTACAGGAAGCTTTCTCATCTAGACTACATAAGTAGCTCACTATGTCTCTTGAGTCTCTCTGTGTCTCTTGCCTGGGTAAAAGCCAATATAGACAGATCAGAAATAACAAGGCAGAAATTATTTTTATGGATTCAGGACAGTCAGTTTGTGCTTAGAGATTATGTTCAGGAATTGCAGAGAAGTGAAAATACAGAGACTTAAAATTTAGGAATTAGAAAACAGAAGGGGACATGTTTTCAGCTGAAGAGAAAGTATTTTCTCAAGTGATATGAGCTGCTTTGTGAGGAATGAGTTCCCCATTATTTAGTTTTCAACCGGAAAATGGATGAAAATTTGAACTGAGGAAATGGATATCCTTACAATGCTTTATTATACTAATCTACCATACAAATTAGACAAAGTCCCAGTCTTCAAGGGCCTCACAGTTAATACAGAAAATATATTTTGATTTTTATTTTATTGATAGCTCTTGCAAGATGTAAAGTTCTGAAAAAATATATGTAATAAAAGTGCATTACATATATATGTAACACATTACACACACACACACACACACATATATATATATGTATATATATATTCATATGTAGACCCTGTCCCAGACACATTGTCTGCCTAAATATTCACTGATTGCTGGTCAGTTTGAAAACACCACATAAGTATAATAGTAAGACACAAAATGCAAAGAAAATATCTAGCTAGATAAATTACAAAATGATTATTGCCCTTTAGAAGAAGCACAGAAACAGTGTGAATCAATGAAATTATATGTCATCATCATTATTATTTTTTTTATTCTCTCAACAGCTATGTGAGCTGTGTAATTGTGATTAACTGACTTTTCTAAGGTTATATCCCTCACCAATTTTGAAAACAGAAATATAACTCATTTTTTTTTCCTTTGAGACATAATCAACTCATTGACTTCAAAAGATTATATGCATGCCTATGTCTATATACATTTTTTTCTTTTCACTGCTAAATTCACAGATTATGAAAACAGAAAGGGTGAAAAAAGAAAACAAATTACTCATCTTTACATTTAATTCTCCTTTTAAAAAATAATAAGATAATCATATATGATTTTGGTTCAGGAACACGAGGTAGGAGGATAAATTGCCCAGAATAAAATCGGATGCCTGAAACTTTGAGATTTTCAAGTACAGTGTTTCTTGCAATCCTTGGGTTTGCACTGATAATTGCAGGGAGTCTATAAAATCAAAACTATTTTAATAATAATGCTGGGAACTTACTTGCCTTTTTTACTCTCATTCCATTACATATGTGCAGTGGAGTTTTCCAGAGATTATGTACATATAATAGTGCAATAGACTGAACACAGAAACAATTATGAGAATCCAGCTGTCTTCTGTTAGGATATTAAGAAGATTGTTCAGTTACAAAGCCATGTCCAACTCTTGCCAGGCTTTTCCGTCCATTGGATTTTCTAGGTAACAATACTGTAGTGGGTTGACATTTTCTTCTCCAGGAGAGCTTCCAGACCCAGGGATCAAACTCATATCTCCTGAATTGCAGGCAGGTTCTTTACCCTTGAGCTACCTAATAAGAAGCCTGCCTTGTCATTTTCTCACTAATTTTTAAAAACTGAAGAATTATTTCAAAATTACTACTTATATTTATGTTCAAATAAGTGAATAAATAATTTATTAACAATTGTTTACTTTTCTTTTGTTATGTAGTAAGTATCCCACATACACAAAAGTTTTTTGAGTCTTCAGTAATTTGTTGTTGTTTAGTCAATAAGTCATGTCCAACCCCATGGTCTGCAGCACAGCAAGCTCATCTGTCCTCCACCATCTCCTGGACTTTGCTCAAATTCATGCCCTTTGAGTCTTTAACAATATTTAAGACTTGTTCATGTCCAGATATATGAAGTATGGTCCTGAGATTTAAAAAAAAAATTGTGAACCACTATTCTAGTATATGGCAACCCACTCCAGTATTGCTGCCTGGAAAATCCCATGGACAGAGGAGCCTGGTGGGCCATGGTGTTGCAAAGAGTCAGACAGGACTGAGTGACTAAACAACAACAACAAATTCTAGTAAAATTCCTTGCCTATTGGTAGATTCTGAGTACCATACATACACCAAGCTATATTTTCCTTCTAATGAATGAACCTTATCCTTTCTCAAAGAAAGCCTATCCTTTTCAAAGCATATACTGAATCAGTTCTCTTCCCTATAGTTTTCAACGACTGATTCAGGCCCTATCACTTGAGGGAAAGGAGAGTTTACTGAATAAATTAATCCATAGCAATTATTTGGATAAAACTTTTTTTTTGGAGAACTGTATTACATTATTGGCTGCTATCAACTGTTGGGCCACTTTCTTTCACTCCATTCATTTATGCATTTGGAGTTTTTAAATCATGTCAATTTCTGCATTTTGTTGTCTAACATTCATTGAATAGACTCATTTTAGCATAAAGTTTCTATATCCAAATTTACAGCAGATATAATTGCAATGTTTCTTAAATTTTATCTCAATTTCATTAAAAAATACAAACAAAAATTTGATCTAGAAATAAATTTAAAATACTTTTATAATATTGATAGGAGGATTCAATTGTGACCAGCCAAAGGCCAAGTAGTTGTCAAATGGATATTGGCAATAGATTAAAAAAAATGAAATCTTGCTATTTCTCTTCTTGTTTCTAAATATAAATATTATACTTTTTTTTCCAGCTAAATGCACAAATTGTAAGAACAATGCACTATCTTATAGGGAAGAAATGATGGGTCATCGAACCATTAAAGCAATTACTGAAAAATATAAGCATTTTCCCATTTAAATTTCTATCATCAAATATTCATGAATTAATTAGCTAACTATTTTTGTGCCAACTTTAAAAAAAAAGCTGTTTTCAAAAAAGGCATGCATTTTCTTAACCTATAATGTTTTATTTTTCTGACATTAGATGTCAGCAGATGTTATTGTTAGCTTAAAAATATATGGCTTTCATGGCTAAGGATTAAAAAAAAAGACATAACATGACATTGCTTTCCTATTTTAGTGTGAGTTCCTTGGCAATTCGAAGTGGAAACCCACAGGGTAACCACAGGAGGTAACGCCTTCCTGGATCAATATTTGTGCATCAGATGTTATAAGAATGTTTTATAAGGTTTATAAGTAAAGAGCTTTCTTTTATTTTCCCCCCAGACTTAGAAAATGAAATTAAAAGGAATTTGGCTGTCAAGGGACTTGCCTTTTTTGGAGCAAATAACTAACCAAAGGAAACTTTGAACTCATCAATTAAAAACAACTTTCAGTCAGAAAGAATGTCAAAAGTATTCCTTATATGAGGAGCACTTTCTTCCTAGTCAATTGGTGGTTTCATAAAAGCTGTTAAATCTAAAATAAAATCAAATGCACAGACTTTTGCTAAGTGTCAGGTTGATTTAATTCCATTCAGCAAACACTTATTAAAGACCTATTATTTATGCACTAAGATTATGGGATGATCTAGTTTTGAAACCATGAATAAAACAAAAGCTTGGCCTTCTAAAATCATACAGTGTGATGAGGGAACAAGATAGGGAAAATGTCTTTGTAATTTGATAATCTATGGATTTACCAGAGGCAATGATGGTTGGACTGAGGACGTGTCCCTGAGGTGAAGAAGTGATGGAAGGATATTTTCATGCTCAGTTCAACTCTTTGTGATCCTATGGACTGTAGCACATCAGGTTCCTCTGCCCATGTGATTTTCCAGGCAAGAATATTGGAGGGGGTTGCCATTTCCTACTCCAGGGGAATCTTCCTTACCCAGGGATTGAACCTGTGTCTTCTGTGTCTTCTTCATTGGCAGGTGAATTCTTTACCACTCAGCCACCAGAGAAGCCCAAGGGTATTCGAGAGAGAAGAAAGAACCTAAGAAAAATAAATTTCTATTGATTGGCATGTACTCTTGGAGGACTAGAAGAAAACCTGGTAACAAAGGGAGATGAAGCTGAGAAGGTATTAGTAATAAAAGACCAATTTTAAATAGCCTCGTATGGCATGCCGAGCAGCCAAGTTCAGTAAGGGTTGTGAGCCACAGAAGAGTTCTGAGCAAGGAGCCGTATGATTAGGTTAAGCCTCACTAATATGTAACATGAGGATTGCCCCTCTCACCCTCACCTGGTCCTTGGATCAAGGTCACATATACCATACCAGTTACTTCTGGAAAGGCAGAGAGTTCCACCATGAAGAACAGTTTACAGTGGAACTGGGCTTTATTCTTTTGCTTATTACATATTCTAAAGTAGATGGATCTTGAAACTCCACTGTACTAAAAAAAATAAAAAATAAAAAATCCTAGTTACTTCATGGCAAAGAACTGAAAAAGAGCTACTGACTCATAACTCAGTCAGGTTTATTCTAAGGTGCAAAAGTAATTCAATATCAGGAAATTCATTGTTATGGCTAATCATTTAATAGAACAAAGGAAAAAATCATCTCCAAAGATGCCAATGGTGCATTAACAAAAGTTATCATATTTACTTTACAGTAGAAAAACATAGTGGATAAGACCTTTAACAGGTGATCAAGATTAATACCATCAGTAATAAGACATATCAACCTCAGGAACCCTCTAATGCAATGCACTAAGATTGACATAGCAACTCTGTGGTATTCCTCACCCAAATCTGTAACCTCTATCTAATCAAAAGAAAGCAGAAAAATCCAAATTGAAGAAGAGTTTACAAAATAATTCTTTTCAGAAGTGTCAAGGTCATGAAAGACAAGGAAAAACTGAGGGAATGTCATAGAGTAAAGGAGACAAAAGAGACACAACCACTAAACAAATGTACGATCTTGGATTAAATCCTGGAATAGGGTAAGGACATTAAGGAAAGAATGAATGTACCATGGTTATGAGATATTAATATTAGAAGAAACTGAAAGGAGACTATAAGAGAAATTTTTGTATGATTTTGAAATACTTTTGTAAGTCTAAAATTAATTCAAAATAATCTTTTTCAAGAAAACTTGTCAAATTGTATATTTAACATTAATGATTTTAATTATATGAGTTATACCTAATGAAGCATATTTAAAAAAATAAATTTTGTTACATATGATGAATATTGTGGTGGTCTTAAAATTACTTATTTGTTAGACATACATCCTTAAGTATTTTTAAAAAAATGACATGATATATGTGATTTTCTTTAAAATACCTGAATCTAAATAAGAGTACAATATAGACAAAATGAAAATTGTTGGAGTCAGGTGGTTAACTGCAAGTGTTATTAATACTATTTTTTCTTTTATTTTGAAAGTTTAACATTTTGCACAATATAAAAATTTTAAATAGAATTAATGAATGCTTTTGTTTTTCAAAAAGGTAAGTGTTCCAAACGGATGGGTTTTATTCTAATGGTAAGTGGTTAACAAGAACACTTATTCTAGCAAATATTTTGGGGAAAAAAAATAACCTCATTCCCTTCAAGGTAAAGATGACATTATAATGAGTCAGAAGAACTCAAAAGAACCTTTTGTTACTGAGAGAGAACTGAGAAAGTTTGGAAGTGTTTTCATCATTATATGATTTTGTAAGTGAAAATAGTGTTTGTCTCTCATTAAAATTCTCATATAAAAATTTGGAAATTGAATTTTCAAACTGTTTTCAGAAAACCTTCCAAAAGAAAGGTGTTATTGGTGGTGGTTGGGGGGGTGGCTATTTAATGCAAGAAGAACCTGTTCTTATCAGATAAGATAGACATTCAGTTCAGTTCAGTCACTCAGTTGTGTCCAACTCTCTGCGACCCCATGAACCGCAGCACACCAGGCCTCCCTGTCCATCACCAATTTCCGGAGTCCACCCAAAACCATGTCCGTTGAGTCGGTGATGTCATCCAACTATCTCATCCTCTGTTGTCCCCTTCTCCTGCCCTCAATCTTTCCCATAACCAGGGTCTTTTCAAATGAGTCAGCTCTTCGCATCAGGTGGCCAAAGTATTAGAGTTTCAGCTTCAGCATCAGTCCTTCCAAATAACACCCAGGGCTGATCTCCTTTAGGATGGACTGGTTGGATCTTCTTGCAGTCCAGGGGACTCTCAAGAGTCTTCTCCAACACCACAGTTCAAAAGCATCAATTCTTCAGCACTCAGCTTTCTTTATAGTCCAACTCTCACATCTATGAACACTAGAAAAACCATAGCCTTGACCAGATGAACTTTTGTTGGCAAAGTAATGTCTCTGCTTTTTAATATGCTAAGTTGGACATAACTTTCCTTCCAAGGAATAAGTGGTGGCTCAGTGGTAAAGGATCTGCCTGCCAATGTGGGAGACACAGGAGACACAGGTTCAATCCCTGGGTGGGGAAGATCCCCTGGAGGAAAAATGGCAACCCACTCCAGTATTCTTGATTGGAAAATTCATGGACAGAGGAGCCTAGTGGGCTACATTCTATAGGGTCACAAAGAATTAGACATGACTGAGCACAAACTGAAAATATTCTTACAGTATGCCTCAAAGAGGTAAATGTCATATAACAAACAACTTTTTAAATATATAGCTAGGTATGGTATATACCCCAGAAAATAAGGAAAACACTCTAAGTAAAGTAAAAAGAGGTGAGCATGGTGGAGAACAGGCAAGTAGTTTCTGTGCCAGCTCTTTGTAAGCTCAGAGGTTGTGAGTTAACACTTGAGTAGGAACAGGAATTGAGACCTGTTCAAACAGACCCTTTGAAAATTAGACTAGAATGTATATGTCCAAGGAAAATAGTAAGAAACCTTAAGTGTTTCAGCAGTGAAATTGTTTAGAGGAAGAAAAAAGAATACTCTCCCTGAGAATTTTAAACCATAGGCCTACTAATACAGAGGTCTGTTTTCTGTGTACTGATATTTGCCTACAATGTAATCCTGGAATGACCCAAGACAAGAAATCAAAACTTGTCTCAGGACCACTTTTTGTCCTCAGCATAAAAAGTTGTCTCAAGACAGTTATATACTTCGAACTTTGGTAGAACAAAAAGCTATCCTTTAGAGAGACATTCCTCCACATAAGTTTTACACAATTTTGCAGAAAAAGTTTCATTGGAGATGCACACAAAACTGAAAGTCACACTACATGTGAAAAATATTCAATCATGACAAAAAGTCAGCAGATAAGATAAGCAGAAAGTTTAGGCCTCCCAAGAACTTCAGATAATGGAACAATACAAAATAAGAAGCAAAATTTTAAAGTCATAAAATTCATTAAATATAAAAATAAATGAAATATATGACTGAAAAATTAGAATACATCAAAGAATAAAAGAAATGTACAACAGTGAAAAAATAGGATGTGTCAATGAATAAAAAAGAACTTCTAGAAATTGAAAGTATAGGATTGGGAAATAATTTATATGTAAAAATATTAATATATCATATGAAGAGAATGCTGAAACATTTTTATTGTAGTGTTACATTAATGATATGTTTAGAGTTTCCTTAACAGCTGTTTGAAGTAGGTTGGTGGCACATCAAAGTGAATGAGAAGTAGATGTGCATGAATTGTGTGGCGAGGCAGTATTTCCAATGTTCTGCCAGTTTTTGGCTTGGGGGAATGTGGACACAGTGGTAATATCACACAGTGTCATTTCTCAGGAAAAACTATAAATTTGAAAATTTGATATGAAGTCTAACAAGTATTAAATACTGGTAATTATTTAAAATTTTTAAAAGCATTGTGTGAGCCTAAAGAAATATACCAATGACTACTATGTTGCATTTATTTGAAGGATTGGTCAAAGATAAAGGATCTATAAACAGACGGGAAAGAATGGTCAGAAGTACAAGAATAACAGAAATTAAGGGAGTATTGGTTTCCTAGTAGGGATGGATGGTAAACAGTGTTCGGCATAGTAGGAAAAGAAAGAATAGACATGGTTTTATTCCACTCAAGTTTGAAATATGTGCTTTAGTAATTTTTAGAGAAAAGTTTCAGTTGATTATTGATAACTAAAACCACATGTCAGTGAATTGAGAAATAATTACTGATCAGGAAAATGGAGTTGGCATGTACCATGTACTTTTGGCTCAGTAAATAGGTACAGACTCAAGATCAGAAGATATTATTTATTAATCATATATATATATATGTTTCTTTAGGAAGGAAGACACTAGAACATGCTTATTGTGTAGGGGCAAAGATCTAGTGGGGAGAAAAAGGAAGTAATTTAAGAGGTAGGTCAGATACAAAGCAGACATTGAGCAGGGGGGCGGATCTTTTGTCCCATAAGACTAGAGAAAAAGATGGGCGCTCTTCTAGTAGGAGGTGGGAGTAATGTTTGAAGTAAATCCGTTTTGGACAATAATTACCTCTGTTTCCTTGATGAACTAGGAGACAAAAATCAGCACTTGAGGAGGTTAGGGCTTGGCCTTAAAGAGTGATGAAGGCAAGAAATATTTGCTGCAGATATTTGAATAAGAATTCTAAAAACCAAGGAAGAACTGAAGAAATGAATATAGTTGTGGATAAACCTGTTGTGAAATCTGAGGGAATTAAAGTAAGCAAAGTATTACAAGGTTTAAAAGAATCAAACAGTAAAGAGTAGTATAAAATAAAAAATGATAAAAATTACTGATGGCATAACTCACCAATCGTTCATATATATATGAATATATATACATAAATATATTTGTCATTTTTATTTTAAACCTTGTAATACTTTGTTATATACATAGGGCTTCCCTGGTGGCTCAGACAGAAAAAATCCGCCTGCAATGCAGGAGACCCATGTTCAATCCCTAGGTTGGAAAGATTCCCTGGAGAAGGAAATGGCAATCCACCCCAGTATTCTTACCTGGAGAATCCAATAGATAGAGGACCCTGGCTGGCTACAGTTCATGGGGTTGCACAGAGTCAGAAACAACTGAGTGACTAATATATATATATAAAATGTTTCCTTACACATCTTTAGTCTCTTGCCTCCAAAGGAAGTAATAATTTCTTTATTCTCATTTCATTAAAATATATTTTGCTCACATAATTAATACATATATAGTATTAAAAATGAAACAAATTGTTAGTTGCTCAGTTGTATATGACTCTCTGCAACCCCATGGACTGTAGCCAGCCAGGGTCCTCTATCTATTGGATTCTCCAGGCAAGAATACTGAAGTGGGTTGCCATTTCCTTCTCCAGAGTATCTTCCCAACCCAGAGATCTAACCTGGGTCTCCGGGTTTCCCAAATTGCAGACAGATTCTTGACCATTTAAGCCACTAGGGAAATCCCCCAAATGACACAAACAAGATCATAAATATACACACTTTCAGCACCTTCAAGATTTTACATAGAAACATATCACTATCTCCTGCATTTTATTTAGTATTTATATAGAAAATCATATATGGATACATCACAATCATATGCCCAGTTATGTGGCTGGTCACTTAAACTGTTCACATTGATTGATACTCAAAAGATGCTTGCAAAGTCCTTTCTACGAATCTTGTTTTACTTACACAAATATATTTGAAGGACACATTTTTTTCCAGTAGAATTTAGAATTAAACAATATTTCCATTTTAAATTTTGATTGAAGATGTCAATTATCCACTGTAGATATTACACGAATTTTACCTTACATCTGCTTCCCCGATGGCTCAGCAGGTAAAGAATCTGCTTGCCATGCAAGAGACACAGCAGATGTGAGTTTGATCTCTGGATCAGAAAAATCCCCAGGAGAAGGAAATAGCAACCCATTCCAGTATTCTTGCCTGAAGAATCCCATGGACAGAGGAGCCTGGTGGTTTGCAGTCCATGGGGTCTCAAAAAGTCAAGTACAGCTGAGCATCTAAGCAGCACACAGCCTCACATTTATGGTGTTTGAGAATTTATTTCCATGTCCCTTTATTGGGACTGGGCAATATGAAAAACTAAGTTAGTTTTGCCACTAGGAGAGAAGCAAATCGTAACTTGTTTTAATTTGTTTCTTTCATAGTGAGTGAAGAAAGTAATGATGAGTAAGACATGGTCTTTAATCTGTTTGGGATTTCAGTCTACTAAAAGAAGCAGATTTAAATACAAAATTGCATTAAAGTGAGTCCAAGATTAGAGTAAGTCCAGGATTCTAGGAAAATACAAAGACATCTGACTAAAACACAGTGGAACAGGAAAGACTCACTGTAAGAACTGATGATTAAACTGAGACCCGAACAATTAATATAATCTAGCATGATGAGGTTTGAACTTATATTTTTCCAAGAAGAAGATGAAGGTCCTGTAAAGTCCAATGAGCCAGTGAAAGTGTTTTTACATTGTTTGACTCAGATATAGCCAAAATAGAGGGCATTAAGTGTCTTCAATGTCTATGCTAAAAACATCTATTTATTATATTTCCAACAAATTTGTGGGATTTTTTGGCCACACAGTGTGGCTTGTGGGATCTTAGTTTCCCAAACAGAGATCAAACTGGCACTCCCAGCAATGGAAGTGCAAGATTCTAACCATTGAACCAGCAGGAAGTCTCAACTATACATGTTATTGATTGTCAGTCATGCATCAAGCATTGTTCTGAGAACTAGAAATATTATGTAGACTGGTATGACTCATCTCTTTACAGGATTTAAATCTTAACAGGGAGAAAATTAGGTAAGCAATAATAATCATCCATATTAATTTCATGCTTTTTTTTTTCTCTTCAACCTATAATGATCATTTCTTCTGTTCTACTTTATCCATTCAAACCCATAACGATCTCCTTAGATCCTGAATTGTCCCTGTCAGATCTTTTAACCATTATTTTCTAAATCTTTACTACTCATTCACATTTCTGTCATGTCTAAGTTCAGTTCAGTTCAGTTGCTCGCTCGTGTCCGACTCTTTGCAAACCCATGAATAGCAGCACATCAGGCCTCCCTGTCCATCACCAACTCCCAGAGTTTACTCAAACTCATGCCCATCGAGTCGGTGATGCCATCCAGCCATCTCATCCTCTGTCATCCCCTTCTCCTCCTGCCCCCAATCCCTCCCAGAATCAGGGTCTTTTCCAGTGAGTCAACTCTTTGCATGAGGTGGCCAAATTATTGGAGTTTCAGCTTCAGCATCAGTCCTTCCAATGAACACCCAGGACTGATCTCCTTTAGGATGGACTGGTTGGATCTCCTTGATGTCTAAGGGACGCTCAAGAATCTTCTCCAGCACCATAGTTCAAAAGCATCAATTTTTTGGTGCTCAGCTTTCTTTGTAGTCCAACTCTCACATCCATACATGACCACTGGAAAAACCATAGCCTTGACCAGACAGACCTTTGTTGGCAAAGTAATGTTTCTGCTTTTTAATATGCTCTCTAGGTTGGTCATAACTTTCCTTCCAAGGAGTAAGTATATTTTAATTTCATGGCAGCAATCACCATCTGCAGTGATTTTGGAGCCCCAAAAAATAAAGTCTGACACTGTCTCCCCATCTCTCTCCCATGAAGTGATGAGACCAGATTCCATGATCTTAGTTTTCTGAAATGTTGAGCTTTAAGCCAACTTTTTCACTCTCCTCTTTGACTTTCATCAAGAGGCTTTTTAGTTCCTCTTCACTTTCTGCCATAAGAGTGGTGTCATCTGCATATCTGAGGTTATTGATATTTCTCCCGGCAATCTTGATTTCAGCTTGTGCTTCTTCCAGTCCAGCATTTCTCATGATGTACTCTGCATATAAGTTAAATAAGCAGGGTGACAATATACAGCCTTAACGTACCCCTTTTCCTATTTGGAACCAGTCTGTTGTTCCATGTCCAGTTCTAACTGTTGCTTCCTGACCTGCATACAGGTCTCTGTCATGTCTACTCACATAGTTTTAGATGCATGGAAACAGTCAGTCTACCGAATGCTTCATTCACTGCCAGTCTTTCTGTTTGGTCTTGGCCTCTTCTACTTCTCTATTCACTTGGACTGCATCAGTTCAATTCAGTTCAGTTGCTCATTCATGTCCAACTCTTTGAGACTCCATGGACTACAACAGACCAGGCTTCCCTGTCCATCACCAACGTTCAGAGCTTGCTCAAACTCAGGTCCATTGAGTCGGTGATGCCATCCAACCATCTCATCCTCTATCATTTTCTTCTCCTCCTGCCTTCAATCTTTCCCAGCATTGGGGTCTTTTCCAATGAGTCAGTTCTTTGCAATAAGTGGACAAAATATTGGAGCTTCAGCTTCAGCATCAGTCCTTCCAATGAATATTCAGGACTGATTTCCTTTAGGATGGACTGGTTGGATCCCCTTGCAGTTCAAGTGACTCTCAAGAGTCTTCTACAACACCACAGTTCAAAAGCATCAGTTCTTTGACCCTCAGCTTTCTTTACAGTCCAGCTTTCACATCTGTACGTGGCTACTGGAAAAATCATAGCTTTGACTAGACAGACTTTTGTCTGCAAATTAATGTCTGTGTTTTTTAATATGCTGTCCAGGTTGGCCATAGCTTTTCTTCCAAGGAGTAAGTGTCTTTTAATTTCATGGCTGCAGTCACCACTTGCAGTGATTTTGGAGCCCAAGAAAATGAAGTCTCACTATTTCCATTGTTTCCCCATCTATTTGCCATAAAATGATGGGGCCAGATGCCTTGACCTTTCTTTTTATATGGTTGAGTTTTAAGCCAGCTTTTTCATTCTCCTCTCTCTCCTCTTTCACTTTCATCAGGAGGCTCTTTAGTTCCTCTTCACTTTCTGCCATAAGGGTGGTGTCATCTGCATATCTGAGGTTATTGATATTTCTCCTGACAATCTTGATTCCAGCTTGTGCTTCATCCAGCCCAGTATTTCACATGACATATTCTGCATATATGTTAAATAAGCAGGGTGGCAATATACAGCCTTGATTTACTCCTTTTCCTATTTGGAACCAGTCTGTTGTTCCATGTCCAGTTCTAACTGTTTCTTCTTGACCTGCATGCAGGTTTCTCAGGAGGTACTGCCTCCTGAGAGGTACTGTCTGGTACTACCACCTCTTTAAGAATTTTCCACAGTTTGCTGTGATCCACTCAGTCAAAGGATTTCCTGTAGTCAATGATGCAGAAGTAGATTTTTTTTTTCTGGAATTCTCTTGCTTTTTTGATGATCCAACAAATGTTGGCAGTTTGATCTCTGATTCCTCTCTGTCTTTTCTAAATCCACCTTGAATATCTGGAACTTCTCAGTTCATGTACTGTTGAAGCCTAGCTTGGAGAATTTTTGCATTACTTTGCTAGTGTGTGAGATGAGTGCAATTGTGTGGTAGTTTGAACATTCTTTGCATTGCGTTTCTTTGGGATTGGAATAAGAACAGCCTTTTTCCAGTCCTATGGCCACTTCTGAGTTTTCCAAATTTGTTGGCATATTGAGTGCATCACTTTAACAGCATCATCTTTTAGAATTTGAAATAGCTCAGTTGAAATTCCATCACCTCCACTAGCTTTGTTCATAGTGATGCTTCCTAAAATGCACTTAACTTGGCAATCCAGGATATCTGGCTCTAGGTGAGTGATTACACCACTGTGGTAATCTGGGTCATTAAGATCTTTTTTGTATACCTCTTCTGTATATTATAGCCACCTCTTCTTAACATCTTCTGCTTCTGTTAGGTCCATACTGTTTCTGTCTTTTATTTTACCCATCTTTGCATGAAATCTTCTCTTAGTATCTCTGATTTTCTTGTAAGAGATCTCAAGTATTTCCCATTCTATTGTTTTCCTCTATTGTTGTTACACTGTTCACTTAGGAAGGCTTTCTTATTTCTCCTTGCTATTCTTTTGAACTCTGCTTTCAGATGGATATATATTTCTTTTTCTCCTTTGCCTTTTGCTTCTCTTCTCACTTGTTTGTAGGGCCTCCTCAGACAACCATTTTGCCTTCTTAAATTTCTTGGAATGCATGGATCATCTAAATTACTCTCTTACTCACAGTGCTTATCTTTAGGCCTAATTGCCTGGAGAAAACTGAGTCCCAATTAATCCTGAACTCTGCTGTCCACCTTGAAAGCTGAATTCTGCAAGAAGAGTTCCCACAACTGTGAAGATTTTTGTCAGAACAACTTCATGTTCTTCAGCCTTAGCTGGACTATGGCACAATGTTATCAAGCATAAAGTGAAAGTGGTGACATTGTATACTGAAGTATATTAATGTTCTTTTTTTCTTAGAGTTTCTTTGCCATGACTTTCTCCCTAAGGTGCTAGAGCCACCCACCAGTGCTGTGATACATGTTTTGCAAAGAGAAAAAAAAATTAAAAATGAAAGAATCAATATTCAGCCTTTTAGCTGTAAATTAGCTTCTTGGAGCACTTTTCATTAAAATAAATAAATACAGTTGTGGAAACGAAGAGTTATGGTTTATAAAAGGCAGAGTTTCTAGTAAAAAGTAATCACTAAAACAAAAGCATAATGAGTGAAAGCCTGTCATATTAGAGATAATTAGCAGATTAGGAAGAAAGCAGATGAAGAGATGGGCTACAGAATCACAAGACAGCATACTGTGAGAATAGCTCTGCCTGTGTTGAAGAGATAGGGTAGGACCCATGTGTGAAAGCACACATCAATAGCTAACTACATAGGATTTCACAGGCATCTGTGTTTCAAGACTTTCTCAGCTCATCCAACTACTTCCATTCCCCCTCGTCCTCTTCGAAAACTTCTGATACCTGTAGGAACCAGTAGGTTCTTTGGGTAGCCAGAAAGTTCAGTGTGTATAGAAGGGAAATCTCCTAGCACTTGTTCTTGCTTGGATTAAAAGAAATCAAGATTTCATCCCAGATCTTGGAGAATAGGGAAATCCAGCCCTTCATTACTCAATCACAGGATCTGGCACATCATAAGGACTCAACAAATATCTATTTCATCTATGCATGTGTAAATGAACATATGGAAACAAGATGAAGGTCTAGTTCTGGAAAGTGATATTGCGCAAACCAGACATATGGTCAGGAGATAAATAGGTTGAGGAGAGAGAGAGGGGTAATAGCTGAGTAGCATGATGTCAAAGAAAGTAGGTTTTTTACGAGGGTAGAGGGGAAGCTGCTATGGAAACTGATAGGTTCCAGGTGCTATGTTTAATGGGGACAGTTATTGGTATAGAAGGAACATACATACACACATCTTTGTGCACATTAATGGATGCATGTATCGGACCAAGAGTAATGGGTGGAGAAAGTAATGAAGAAAGGAGAGGTTATGAAATAGATATTCATTCATTTAATTAATACATACTGTACACTTAATATACTCCAGGCATCAAAGAAGGCTCTGAGAAATGACAAACAAAACAGATATTGTTCCTCCCCTTTTATGACTTAACATCTATTGGAGAAAACTGAAAGATGGTAGTTTTCATAGTTTTTTTCAGAAAACTGAAAACAAATTCAATTTATATTAAAGCATAAAGTAAATTGTGAAAATGTCTATGAAATAAGAAAACACAGCAGAATGCATTGCCATTAAAAGAAAAAAAAAATGAAGAGGTTGTGAAAGGCTTCTCGAGGAAAGGGAACAATGAGCTCAGGCTGAAAGAAGAGTAAGGAGTTATCCAGTTGTGGAGAGTTCAGTAAGCTTCTTAGTGAAAAAAGATAGTATGCTGGAAAGTAGAAAACAAGTTGAAGGAACCAAAGTAAATAAATTTTTACATATACATATATGCACATGCCTACGGACAAAGATATATACACCTGTGTACATATATGTGTGGACACATATATGTATGCACTGCTGCTGCTGCTGCTAAGTCACTTCAGTCGTGTCTGACTCTGTGTGACCCCATAGATGGCAGCCCACCAGGCTCCTCTGTCCCTGGGATTCTCCAGGCAAGAACACTGGAGTGGGTTGCCATTTCCTTCTTCAATGCATGAAAGTGAAAAGTGAAGTTGTTTAGTCATGTCCAACTCTTAGCGACCCCATGGACTGTAGCCCACCAGGCTCCTCCATCCATGGGATTTTCCAGGCAAGAGTGCTGGAGTGGGGTGCCATTGCCTTCTCCAAATGTGTGCACACATATCCGCATATTGTTGTTGTTTAGTCACTAAGTCATGTGCACCTCTTTGTGACCCCTATCGATTGTAGCACACTAAGCTCCTTTGCCCTCCACTATCTCCTGGACATTCCCTTCATGGATCACAGCCTTCTCATGGAGAAGGGGCTTGTGTAACTCAGAGAAGCTGTGTATCACCCAAGATGGATGGGTTTAAGTGAAGTATTCTGACAAAACATGGTCCATTGCAGGAGGAAACAGCCACCCACTCCAGTATTCTTGCTGCTAGAACTCCATGAACAGTATTAAAAAGCAAAAAATGTGACACCAGAAGATGAGCCCCCCAGGTTGGAAGTGTCCAATATGGTACTGGAGAAGAGCAGAGCAATTACTAATAGCTCCAGAAAGAATGAAGTGGCTGGACCAAAAATGCATTATGTGCATATATATCTTTATATATACACATGGATATTGATCTATTAAAAAGATTTATCCTTCTGCAATTGTGGTAGCTCATTGACCAGTTTATGTGAAACTGTAGCTTTCCCATCTGATACAAAGTAGGTAGTCAGGAAGGGTAGATACATGTGAAGTGATGGCAAGGACCAACTGCAACCCACAAGAATGAGCTATCACCTATTCATTTAGAATGGCAGGTTTGTTCTTTGCATCTCATCCAGGCCTCAACCTTCAATGATGCTGCTGTCCTACAGAAGAAGTTGGCCTACTTTCTCACAGAGCTAAGCACATACCTAGTAAAGGATTAGGAAGGAGATGGAGGATTCACAGGCAAGGCTGCCACACTTCAATAAGGTAACCCAGGATCCTTGTGAGAATGTGTTCTGAATCACAACAGAGTTTCTTACCCTGCAACCAATTTACCAAATGTAAAATGAATATGGCTGCTGCTTCTCATTCTGTTTTCTAAATCCCACACACACCAACAGGTACTCTGGGAAGGGAATTCTGAGAAATATAGTTCTAGCTTAGCTAAACTAGCACAAAACAAATCTGCCACATTATTGATCCTTATTACTTAAAAGAGATTCTTTCTGTAAGTCTCTAAAGGAAGAAGAGACAAAGGAATGACTTTTATTGCTAGGAGCTGAAGCTGGGAAGATGAGAGATGTGGCCACATGCCTTGGTGTTGTGATCAGAGAAGGCTCAAGTTAAGACACAGAGAGAATATTAACATTTTAGCAATTCTAGTCTTAGAACAGAGGCTATCTCTGTCATCCAGTTCTCTTATTGAGATGGGGTATTCAGTCAGTATAGTCTTGACCAGGCTGTTCACAAAAGGAAAGGAAGAAAGAAGGGAAATAAAGACAAACATAATCATGCCAATTTAATAGAGTTCATCTGGAGAATACCACTAAGAAATGAGTTTTAAGTAACCAGATAATGTTTCCCATAACAGTCAAAAATTCCATTCCTTCATAGAGCTTCTCCAAACTAACCTCACTTGGCTTCTTCCTGTCTATTTCCCTGAATACTGAACATTTATTAATGTCTCTTTACAGCTGCAGGCTTCCCTGACAGATCTTCCTGCCACTTGAGTCTATAATTTTACAGGTTTACCGTGTGTCTTCATGGGACCATAAGCTCCTCAAAAGAAACACTGGGCTTCTTGATCCTTTTACAGTACTTTTTATCTTGCTATCAACATGTGGATCTCAGAAAATGCTGTTGATTGACTTAGAGACAGATTAAAGGACATCTATTAAAGGATGTCTTGTGTGGAGATACTGTTGGTTCAATCTGAGCAGCCTAAAAGTCTCTTACTTAAATGAAACAATGCAATAAAAGATAGACCTTTTCAATAAATATTTATGGAATTGTTATCTTGGAGTACTTTATAATTTTAATGTGAGAAATCCTTTAGATTCAAACTTTAAAAAATAATTTTGGTTTATTACATCAGCACCTCCTTATTATCATAATCTATTCTTAAAAGCTTGCCCCCCTTCCTACAGAAAAAAAAAAAAATTCTGTTCCCTTTGCAAGAAAGAAACTCTGTTCCATTCACTCTGCCCAAAGTATTGCTGGTAAATATTAATTCTGGATTATCAGTAGTTTTAAACCTACTGCCACTCTCTCTGTAAAGTCTTTCCTGCTTCTTCCCCATCAGAAGTCTCTTTCCCTTTCTGATTTCATGGAAATATAGATACATACTTGAACTTATTGTCCTATATTCTGGTGCTTTCAGTATCTTTCTCACATGGTAAACAGGCCACCATAGTTGGGTGCTTGTGTTTTGAATGAAGTGATATTATATACCACCCACAATCACAGGCTATACATGCTTTATCTCTGTATACAGGGTCATGAACTTTTTTTTTTTTTTTAGAAATTAAAAGAATGAGTCTAATAAAGGAAACTAGATCTTGAGAAAACAAATGTCCTCCACTGACCAAGCTAGTAGTAAATTATATAGCCCCAAATACCTGAGAATGCTTACAGTAGATGAGAGACATATGTGTTATTACTGGCCTCAGTCACACATTGTTCCATTGTTTATTACTTTCAGTGTATTAATTCATCTCTCTGAGCTTCATTCTCTTTCTCTTTAGAATGGATATATGGCTACCAAACTCATAATGATGTTGTAATGAATATATAGCTTATCATATAAAATACCTTGATTATCAAAAAGCATCAGGGGCTCAAAATTTATAAATGTTACTTTTGTCTATGAGGCCCCTTTATTTTTTCTGTTTCCAGACAAAAGGTAGCAATTTCTAAAGGCCCAACTGAAATTCCTTTTACTCCTAGAGGTTATCCTGTTATACACATGGTTTCTCATTTCTTTATATTTCTAATGCATGCCTAGCATTTCCCCATGCATTTTAACTTTTTGAAGAGAATCTCTTTTTAATGTCAAAAGAGTTATTTTTCTTATATAAAAATATTTGATTTAAGAATCTATTAATTTAGGCAATACATATTGACAAAATGAAGGTGTTAGTCATTCAGTCGTGCCTGACTCTTTGTGATTCCATGGACTGTAGCCCACCAGGCTCGTCTTTGCATTAGAAATATAAAGAAATGAGAAACCATGTGTATAACAGGATAACCTCTAGGAGTAAAAGGAATTTCAGTTGGGCCTTTAGAAATTGCTACCTTTTGTCTGGAAACAGAAAAAATAAAGGGGCCTCATAGACAAAAGTAACATTTATAAATTTTGAGCCCCTGATGCTTTTTGATAATCAAGGTATTTTATATGATAAGCTATATATTCATTACAACATCATTATGAGTTTGGTAGCCATATATCCATTCTAAAGAGAAAGAGAATGAAGCTCAGAGAGATGAATTAATACACTGAAAGTAATAAACAATGGAACAATGTGTGACTGAGGCCAGGCAAGAGTACTGGAGTGGGCTTCCATTTCCTTCTCTAGGGGATCTTCCTAATCTAGGGATCAAGCCTATGTCTCCTGCACTGCAGGCAGTTTCTTTACTTATGAGTCACCAGGAAAGCCTGGGGTGTTGAGTGCCTACTATATGTCATGTTTTGTGCCATGAAATTTCAAATACGTTATCTTTGACTCTTAAAAAGAGTCATTCAAGTATATGTTGACAGCATGAACATTTTTATTTGGCCAAAATTCAGACAAACTTGCCCAAGATCACATAGCTAGTGGTGCGTCTAAGACACAAAGCAAATATAAATGAATTATTTCATGTTTTCAGAGTCAAAACGAAAGAAAAAGAAGACTCAAGCTCCAGATTTCTCCTGTTAGTCAAGAATAGTTACAATTACATCAACAGTGCTGCTCAAGTTTTTAATCATAGAGGAACATCCAGGAGCTTGTTAAAAATGCATATTAATAGACCTATTTCACTATAAGTGAATGTTTGATGGACCTTCACATTATATTTGAAGAAGTATTCTGACAGAGTCTGATGCAGGTGGTCTGCAAAACATGAGCATGGTACACATTGCTGCTAAGAAAAAACCAGAAGACATAAGTAATTGTTTCAGGATGACAAAAAATGTAGGTGATAAGAACTGTGAAGATGGTAGAAAGGTTCACTATCGATTTTTGTCCTGCTCACCATGCGTGTACTTTCAAACTTTCTCCCCTAAAATTGCTTTCAAATAGCTACCCTAGGGAAATAGACACTGATTCATGGAAAAATGTTTACATAAAGCATTTTACTGTGATTGTAATATGATATATTACACTCATTTTATATCATAACAATCCTACATAGTATTCTAATACAATTTGACACTATACTTCGTATACAGTAAAAATACAGGAAGAAAATATAATTATTAAGGATGGTTACTCATGAATGATGGCATTATGAGGGTTTTTATTTCCTTCTTTGGAACTTCCTATGATTTCCAATTCTCAATAATACATACATATGATTTTTTATTTAAAATAATTTTTTTTTTATTTATTTATTTATTTTTTTTTTAATTTTTTTTTTTCCAGTGGGTTTTGTCATACATTGATATGAATCAGCCATGGATTTACATGTATTCCCAATCCCGATCCCCCCTCCCACCTCCCTCTCCACCCGATTCCTCTGGGTCTTCCCAGTGCACCAGGCCGGAGCACTTGTCTCGTGCATCCCACCTGGGCTGGTGATCTTTTTTAATTGCTAAACTTAACTTTGACAATTTCTCTGAGTATTTGAAATGTATAATCCTAAAACATCAGAGCAGCATACTTGATAGAAAATTTCATCAACACATGTATTCAGAGAAATTATTCCAATCTATGGAGATAATCAAACAGTGACATTGATTTTTACAATGTTTTTGAAAACAAATTAATTTTTCTTCTGCAATATGCTCCAGTTTAATGAATATTTAACTATGTATAACAAATACAACTAATTACAGTAGTTTCCTATAAGGTTATTAAAATACTAACTGGAGTGTCTTGGGAGAATTCTCAATACCCATTTCTACATCAAATACCTCTTTCTATCATTGTTTTCCAAAGAGCCTGGCCTGTTTTTGAGATCTGGTAAAGAATTCTCTCAGTGGAGGAAAAAATGGCAGATTTCATTATTTTGATGTTTCCTTTTTAATTTGCATCTTTAAAGAAGTGTTACTTCATTCCTATTCACGAGTTTACTCGTTTGCATTAAGTTCAATGTGTCTAGAATTTCATGACAGTGCGTTTAAACTATTCAGTCACATCTACCTCTTTTGGGAAATTTTGACATCTTTCTGTAGTGTGTTTGTAAATTTTTTGTGGTATTCCCTTTCAAATTCAGTAGTAGAACATCAAACCTTTGAATGTGGTAGCTCTGGCAGTTGTCAAAATAAAAAGTCATATATGTTTCCCAATATAACTGATGTTCTTCCAGTGAAGTGAAAGCTTCTACTTAATAAAGAGTAAATTAATTGAATTATTTTTCTGTATTTCAGAGAAGTAAATTTATTTATTCCTATAATAAATACAGTAAATTATTATAATAAATACAGTAATAATACAGTAAAATTATTTGTGAATGTTAGGTTAAAACAATAACAGATATACTATTCAGAAATAAATTAAGAAAACTATTTTAAAAATTCAATACTAGATATATAATTGAGAAACATCTTCCCAGGAAGAAATACATGAGCATTAAATAAGATTAACATGTTTCTAAATAATGGAATTTCTGACAATTATTTATCCAACCTGAAGATTTCTAATATAAATAGTAATGCCCTGAAAAACATTTCTAATCTTGCATATTCCCAAATATCTTCCTTTACTATTTAGGTTTTATTAAGTACCTACACTGTTAGGTCTCTACCAATCATACATATATAGAAAACATGTTAGAGTACATGAGAGTAAGTCAAACAATCCAGATATTGTAAAAATATAAACTGGTAATATCATATAGCTTTTTAGTAGCTATATGACCTTTGTTTTCCCCTCTGTTTTTGCTTTGTTTGGTTTTGTTTTCGGGTAAGAAAGAGTTTTCCCTTTTTTGAAAAAGATTGCCTTGAGCCCATATACTATATTTCTCATATAACATATATGGAAAAGTTAATTGAGTCTCAATTTCCTAATAATGTAAAGAACTCATGCAAGATGCATACGGACATGGATATTTAGTGTATCACTTTTCTTTTGTATCAGCAAAGGTTATATACATCCCAAGTATCCACCAGTAATAAAAAATTAATATAGCAGAGTACTATGCATTCATGGAAAATAAATTATTTATGTATTATTATGAGTGGTCTTCAATATAAAATAGTATGTGAAAATAAATATTTAGAAGAGTGTGTATAATATGCTAAAGGAACTAGTTTATAGAAGAATTTTGCCTTAGTCTATTTCTCTTATGTAATAGTTACATTATATTAAAATTGCTTTATATCTATGACACTTTATAAAGATTTTTACAAATTGACAATGATTATCATGAATCTATACCTTATTTGAATATTATTGCTGTTGTTGTTCAGTTGCCCAGTATCCAACTCTTTGTGACCCCATGTACTGCAGCATGCCAGGCTTCCCTGTTTGTCTCAAATACTGCTTATGTTCTTTCATAAACATTTCTGTTGAATATCTGTAAATATTTGCAAATTTCTAAAAATTAGTATAATCATATAATTGGAAATTTGCAAATATATAAAATATAATTCTATATAAATACTTAAGGACTTCTACAAATTGTTTACTTGACACAGTAGAGCCATACTTATTTACCAATAAACTCAACCTTAAGAAACTTTGAAAGCATGTGTAAAGAAAAATAACTATATCAGAGGGACTAGTAAGAAATCCACAGATTAATTGTCCACACTAGGTAAGAATATGCTCTTAAACTATTTAAACTGATTATTAGAGAATTAAACTAACCTAGACACATTTTTAATTTCCCATATACAACATATGCTCTTTATGGAGTCAATTACAGGAGATTATTATATGACAAGAAAAGTATGTAAACAGGGCAAAGAAGACTGAGAGGAAGGTATTGCTCCTAATTTGAGGAGTTTCACAAAAGTAGCTTAATATTTAACATGAAATGATTAGCTACAACCTGAAAACCCGGACATATCCTTACTTCCTCATCCCTTAAAAATGTAAGGATTTCATGCTTTAAACACAACTAAAACTTCCTTGATCAATTGAAAACAAAGGAAAATATGTTTTCAAAAATTTTATGTTATCTCTTTTTTCCCCCACATCTCAGTCTTTGGGGGAAAATCAGTAAATTAAATATCTTTTGGGAAAAATTCTTAGATGAATCTGAATATTTTCAAAATCAAGTAATGTTTTTACTAAGTGAAATTACATTCACCATCTTTTCTCCACAGAACTGCTTCACTTTAAGAATGTGCTAGACATAAAATGCCAAAGTATAAAAGAGATCATTCACAATATGGCTTATTTAAGACACAAGAGGATACAATGTCAGAAGTTTGTTCGTCATAAGATGACTTTAAATTTTAAATTTGCTACAGTATATTTAAAACTAAATTTGTTTTGCAAAGTGTTTACACACTTGGTTATATGAAATGCATGTCTGGGACATTTATTTTAAAGGAGAGTAATTGCTACCCACAAATTAGTCAATTCTGTATTAATATCATATACATACTTTTGTTTTAAACACACATGAAAATTTGTGGTAAAATGTATTTTAATTAGTGACAAGGACAAGTAGTGACCAATATGCAACCTGAAAGACCATGCAAATCAAATGAAATACTTTAATGGCTTAAAGAACAATTTAATACAGTTTGCCTTATATTTTTGCTTAATATGTGTATTATGTATGTGTTTTCTAAAATGTATGATTAAAGGAGAAAGCCTAAGGAGACTTCATTTTCATACACATAGTGAATAGGAACTAGAGAAAATTTTCAGGCAATTATTTGGAAAGTTTCTTGCTTTTTCAAGCAAAAACCATTGTTTTAGAATATCTCTGTAGCATTCTCATTTGGTTTATTTGTTTGTAGAGAATTTTGGAAAAATACATTTTCTTTTAAGGAAAGCCAGTTCTACCAAAGCATCCAAATACATTCACTGATCTTACAAATAAAGCCAAGACAGAAATAAAACAGTGATTTAAGAAAGGGCTATTGATAATTAGGAAATAAGTTTGGTATAAGTATTGAGGATCAAGTAAAACATTCAGAGGCAAAATGGTACTTTAAGAGATTCTTTGAAAAATTAAACAAATACCTCTTTTACAAACTTTAAATATGTAATTTATATAGAGATAAGTGCTATTACTTGCTTTCCTCTGGGTGCCTCTTTTTAATTCATATAGAATTAAACTAAACTGCAAGTTCAGTTTAATACTAGTCTAAATAAAACATAACAGAAATAATACACTAGATTTTGGATTATATGCAACTATATAGCAGACAAATGAAAATTTATGCTACAAAATATAGCACTGCATTTAGTTATCTCTCTAAGTTACAGCACCATCACTAGTTCTTCTAATTGAGATAACCAGGTGATTCCCTGGAGGAATTGTTAATTGTGGAGGATCTATAGACAGAAGGGTACACTTTATAAACTCATCCTTAGAGACCATCCTTGGTGTCTTACAATATAACTGATTGTAGAAAACTGTATTTCAAACTTGTTGCAAAATCCAAGGGAATGCTTTAGTCGTCATAACAGAAACATTACTCCAAGAAAAACGAATCCTCAAACATGTTTCATATGAAGTCTGTACAAAATATATCCTTCTAATTTCTCAAATCTCTAGAAATTCAAAATCCCACCAGGTTTCTTAGAGTTGCAAAGAAAAGCTATTAACTTTCATTTCTTTTCAAGACTGCTTATTTGTGTAGGTCACTTTTTAATTTAAACTGCTTACCTAACCTATAAAATGCAGTTAAACTGAGCAATTGTTATCAATCATGACTCTAGAAATGTAACCTTTAATTTTATTTTTATTACCCTATTCAAAATGTAAAACTTTATTCAAATGTCATATTTTCCCTACCCTCCTTTTCTTAAAAAGAAAAAGTGTTTTACTAGAGAGCATGAAGACAATCTATCAATGCTTATTATTGCTGAAATGTTAGGAAGCTTCATCCTAAATTTCAAAATGGACAATATGCTTCTCTTATCTATTTATCTATAACATGTGGTCTGTGTATGCTATTTTGCTCTAGTGGAAACCACTGTATCATAACTTATAACTGAATTCTTAAATAGTAATTAGTAAAATATTTGCAGAGAAGATTTTCAACATCTTAATATTGCAGAGTTTTACTGAGGCAGATGCATAGATCAATGCAGAAATATGTTTACACCTTCTAGAGACTGATTTTCAATGCTCATGATTTTTAAAATGTTTATTTTAAAAATAGTATTTTGTTACAAGGAAAGCACAATTTTATATCTAATTCCAGATTACTCACATGCTTATTTTAATAAAATGGCTCAGAATTCAAAAGAAATATTCAAATAGTATGAATACTAATTTCAAAATGGCTAGGGACAAAAACAGAACCTTTCAGATTTTTTTAAAAACTAGAAAATTATGTTTTGTGCTCCAGAACCACAAAGAGGTAAAGCACAGTTTCAGAAAAGATGTAACATGTGGTGAAAAGAATCTAAGAACCACTGATTCTGTTGAAGATACCTAAAAATAGCAAGAAATATAATATCCTTAGAATACAGAATTTTAAAATGTCTTACCAAGGATGAAAACTTCATGGCAATGCACATTATATAATCTAAAGAGTCATTTTTGGCCATCTCTCTCTACTTTTTATAAAAATACATTTGTGAAGTAAAGGACTTCATTTTACAGTTCCACTATAGAGCTTGGTTTATACTAAAGAAAAAAAATGTTCATAAAAAATGGTAATAAGTACAAGGAGATCAGTCAACTCCTAGCTATTATTTGAGGGAATTCTTTCTTATCTAGCTTGAAGAGTAGTCAGTAAACTTCCCTTTCTTCTAAATCTCTTTTTATTTCACACATATTTACTTAATATCTCCTTTATCCCATGACAGAAAGTGAAGAAGAGATCTTGATGAGGGTGAAAGAGGAAAGTAAAAAAGCTGGCTTGAAACTCAAGTTAAAAAAAAAAAAAAAAAAAAAAAATCACCCCTTTCTGTCACATTACTTCATGACAAACAAAAGGGGGAAAAGTAGAAGCAGTGACATTTTATATTTTAGGGGTCCAAAATCACCACAGACAATGACTGCAGCCATGAAATTACAAGATGCTTGCTTCTTGGAAAGGAAGCTATGACAAACATAGGTAGTGTATTAAAAAACCAAAGACGTCACTCTGCTGACAAAAGTCAGTATAGTCAAAGCTATGGTTTTTCCAGTAGTCATGTAAGGATGTCAGAGTTGGACCATAAAGAAGGTCGAGTGCCAAAAAATTGATGCTTTCAAATTGTGGTGCTGGAGAAGACTATTGAGAGTTCATTGAAGTGCAAGGATATCAAGTTAATCAATCCTAAAGGAAATCGATCATGAATATTCATTGGAAGGACTGATGCTGAAGCTGAAGCTCCAATACTTTGGCCACCTGATGCAAAGAGCCAGCTCATTACAAAAGACCTTGATGCTGGGATAGATTGAAGGCCAAAGAAGCAGGGGGGGAAAGAGGATGAAATGGTTAGATAGCATCACTGACTCAAAAGTGAAAAGTGAAAATCACTCAGACATGTCCAATTCTTTGTGACCCCATGGACTATAGAGTCTATGGAATTCTCCAGGCCAGAATACTGGAGTGGGTGGCCTTTCCCCTCTCCAGGGGATCTTCCCAACCCAGGGATTGAGCCCAGGTCTCCCGCATTGCAAGCAGATTCTTTACCAGCTGAGCCAAGGGGAGCCCACTCACTGGATGTGAATTTGAGCAAACTCCGGGGGACAGTGGAGGACAGAGGAACCTGGAGTGCTGCAGTCGTGAGATTGCAAATACGGACACAACTTCATGACTGAACAACAGCATGTTACAGGCACTCTCTTGGCACTTGGAAAACCTCAATGAATGAAACAGACTAAAGTTCTTACCTCAAGGAGCTTACCTTTTGGTGAGTCAAAGGGAACAGGAAATGTTGAGGATGAGGTGGTTGAAACTTTAAGTTGGGATCCCATAGCTGATGTCACTGAAAAATTCATGTTTGAGTAAAATCTGAAGGACATAAGGAGTCGACCATCTAGGTATCTGGAGGATATCTGCTAAGGAGGAACAGCTAGGGTAAGGTACTGAGTCCGAGGCCTGGTTATGTTATTGGAGGATGAACAAAGCAGCCAGTGTGGCCAAAGCTGAATGAGATAGAGGGACAACGCTAGGAGGCATAACCAAGGGCACCAGATGCCCAGTGTTTTGCAGGCTCTTGTAGGGTTTGTGCTTTCACTTTGAGACAACAAAAATATTGAATAATGTTAGGAAAGGAATAAGATGATCTAACTTTGCTTTTAATTGATTCCTTGGGCTGCTGAGATGAAAGTAGACTGCAAGGGGCCAAGTATTAAAGCAGAAAGAACTTATGAGGCAAGTGAACCAATCGAGGTAAGAACACAAAAACTTGTACCAGAATAATATTAATGAAGTATTGGGAAGTAGTTGAATTTTTAAATATACTTTGAATATGGAAACAGTGGAATTTCCTGATGGTCCAGATGTGATATGTGAGACAAAGAGAGAAGTCAAGGAGACTTGACGTGAGATTTTGGAACTGAACAACTAGAAAAACAATGTCAACATTTACTAAGATGGGAAAGGCTGCAGGAAAAGCTGGGATAGGGGAAATATCATTTGATAAATGTGTGAAGTATAAAGACTAAAATGCATATAATACACTCAAGTAGAATGCCAGTTAGATACAGTGCATAGATCTGAAATATTAGTATAGAGATTATACTTAAGGCCATGAGGATTAATCAAATCACCAAGTGAGAGAATGCAGAAAAGAGAAGCCATCCATGGAATGAGCCTTGCTTATTTCCTGCAGGTTCAAAGAAGCTAAGGAGAAAAGAGAGGGGGGTAAAAGTGTTTAATTATTTCGGCTTCTAGTAGTATTGTTCATAATTTACATTACCAATACTGAATAGGGAAGGAGACATTTTGAGGGAAAAAGGGTGAATTTAGATTTAATATACTGAAGTGTAAATTTACGTAGTGACTTCTAATGAAAGTTGTGTGGTAAGCAGTGTATGTTAAGTCTGGAGTTCAACAGAGATGACAAGACTAGAGATACAAATTTTGTATATAGGTTTTGAGTACTTTCAAATAACTGAAGTTAAAACAGTGGATTTAGACAAGATTTCCAAGATGAGAAGCTGAAAATAAAACAAAGGCAGACCCTGAAATGCACCACTATAACATGGATTTCTCAACCAGTAATATTTCTAGTCTCAGTGATCGAAGAAGTAGAAAATTCTTCACAAAAAGAGAAGAAAATTGTTTCTATTTCCCCATTCATTCTCCTGCCCTTTACAACTTCCTCATAATTCTTAAAATGTCCATTTCCTTCTTTCACGTAAAAAAATTTTATTTTGCCTATATGGTAATAATTTCCAAACTTCTACTTTTCCACACTTTGATTTTCTTTTTATTAAACATATACAAATATTGCATAGATAGCAGCTAAACGTTGACCAACTCATGCATGAAAATCCTGAGAAAGTACAGCTTGGAGTATAACTACATAGAATAAGCCCCCATTGATGCTTACTTCACCCAAACACTTACACTTAAAAGGAAAACTTAAATGACATCAATTATTTCTTAAGTTATTCTTTCTGTTATAGGACATGTTTCCACTTGCATCAAGTGTACATATAACCTATGCATAGATTTTGTATTTTTTCTATGTGTCAAATTTGTGCAATATTCAGTAAGGCAACTAAGGCTAACATATATAGGAATCAAGTAAAACAAATAGGACAGTACTGCCATGCTAAACCAATCATGAGCGACTTAAATTTTCACCTTTATTTTTTTATAGACAGACATTGCTGGCCAGTGGTTCATGGATTATAAATGGCTTACTTCATACCTCCCTAGTCTTTCTATAGTCTCTTCAGCAACTCCGTTTGGCTGTTCTGGGCAATTCCCTTTGATAATTTTTGCTTGAAAGCTTAGACTGACAGAACACCTCATCTCTGCTCCCACATTCACTGTGGGGTTTAGGATACAGTGATTCCATTCACACTACATATTCAGACTTGTCACTTTAAAACATGCTTGTGGTGCTCTGCTCCTTTCTTGCTCTGGACCAGAAGCCTTTCAAAGACACATCAGAGTAGAAGCAGTCAAGTGAGCATCTTTTAAAGTGGCAGGTCTATATCTGAACTTTATGGTCTTAATGAAATCTTTATTCTAAGAACTGAACATTTTAACTCCACTGGAGCCACTGTGGTCTCAAGCCTCTCTCTGTTAATCATTTCCAAATCAAGTTCATGGGCAAGAGAAACATCTCTAGGGTACTCATGAGATGAGGTTGAACTCAGCAGTCACTGGAAGCAGGTGCCTCTGAGCACACTGGAGAACTTTTTCAAATATCTTAGGCTTGCAATTCTGAAGAGCCTCTTTGGGTTTCAGTTATTATGAGGGAGAAAGAGAGAAAGCTGGTTAACCAACAGAAGCTTTCAAAGTCCCTTGTATTACTAAATCATATATAAAGTTCAGTGTGGAGTTTGTGGGTATTTATGCAATTCTTACATTTTGGCAAGGCGCAATTAGATTGGCAATATTTGCTTGTGAAAGACGTGGTGGCTAACAGAAAAGGATTGCAGGTCAGCATCGTGGTTCACTGCCAAAGATGTCTGGATGCTGCTTGTAAGATGCTTGGAGCCAGTCCAGACAGTTGTCCCTGAAGAAGTTTATATGAATGATGTTCATCAAATTAACTTCAACATTCTAAAACTGTGAAATGAACATGGTTCATCTCAAACTTTCCCTAATGTATGAACTTTTGCATTTGCTTATTGCAGTGCTTTATCTTTGCTTGCTTAGAATTGATTACATACAGGAACTAAGCAGTTCAAAAATGGCCACGTACCATTTGGAGCATCAACCCAATATTTCTGTAGAAGCTACAAACCTAACTCAAGTGCAAAGACAATTAGAATTACCGGCATCATAAAACAGTCAACGCAATCTCACAGTACACTGTTCTGAGTGCCCTGCACGCAGTACATAATAGTACAGGCTATCTAATAGTCCAGAGGACAGATTCTAGACTGTCAATAGTTGGTCAACAGTTAGAAGAGGGAGATATAAGGTAAATCAATAACATATTGAGAATCTCTAGACACTTTGACTCATCTATGTTGCTTTGTATATTATTATTGTAATAATACTTATAAAAAGTCTTTTCTTGATTATAGAAGTTCTGCAGAATGGAAGGCAAATATGTGAGCAGTAGAGTCAGACAGCCATGAGCTAAATTTTAATTCTTCCACTTTTTAATTATATAAAGTGAAGTTGCTCAGTCATGTCCGACTCTTTGATCCCATGGCCTGTAGGGATTACAGGCTTACCAGGCTTACTATGGAATTTTCCAGGCAAGAGTACTGGAGTGGGTTGCCATTTCCTTCTCCATTTAATTATATAATCACAATCAAATTATTCTCTGTGTCTTGGTTCTTCAGCCATAAAATGAAGTTGCGGTGTAGCCCTGGGTGTAAAGCATTTAGAAGAGCATCTAAGTACCAAGTGAGTGTTAGCAATTATTGACATTGCTTAAGAGTCATTTTTCATTTGTTTGATCCCACAAGTCCATGGAAAATGAAATAAATCTACATGGCTTGGAAGTATAGATACTGATTACATAGTAAGGGTTAGATTTCGGGGATCTCACCTGGCTTATTTCATAAGATTGCTGTGAGACTTAACCAATGTAAATAAAGTACAAAGGCTACAAACTAGTGATGATAAAGAGTTTTATTACTAGTGTTATTATTAATGTTAATATCATTTGCATGACCTAAAAATGTTCACCAACTATCAGTGAAAAGTGGATTTCATTATAATAAAATAGCAGCAAAAATATCATGAAATATTAGAGTCAGAAGGAACCGTAAAAAATATCAAGAAATGTTTTCACTTCTCTACTTTGGCTAAAAATAACCAACCAAAACAAACAAACAAACAAACAAACCCTAAAACTACCTTTGATCACCTGTGAAGATACAATCACTCCTTTATAAAGTAAACCATTAACGTAGAAACACTTTTAAATATTTTCAAATTACTTCTTTTATTTATCTGAAATTACTCACTATTTTTTTTTTTTTTTTTACCCATTGTCTCAGCTTCTGCCCTAATGACTCTCTCAGGATCCCCTAATTCCTCCTCTATATCATGTCCAGTGTTCTACCTCATATTCATACCAGATTTTCTTTTTGCTCTAGGCTAAAAACTTCTAATTCCTTTAACCAATTCTCAGATAACCTTGTTTTGACTTTCTTCTTCATTCTAACTGCTCTCCCACGAGTGTGTTCCGGTTTGACTATTTTTTCTCCTAAAATGTAATGCCTAATAGAACTTAATATTCCAAATGTAATCTTTTTCAGTACATGGTAAAGGAGACATATAACTTATTTTCTTGGACATTGTATTTCCATTATGTAGCCTAAGATCAAATTAGCATTCTTGGCAGTTGAATCACACACTTTACTACTTGACAAGCTTATAGTCAAGATGCTCCTAAATATCTTTCATACAATTTGCTCTTTTTTATTTTTCCCCCATCTGGCCTTTTTGTATCTGGCTTTTAGAACCTAAAAAAATAGGATGTGCATTTATTCCTAATAACTTCCAACCCATTAAATCCAGTCCTTTGTTCTATCTTGACTACATTTTGTTTCAAATTGTTACTAGCTAACCCCTCCAGCTTTTTATCATTCACATACTGTGAGAAGTTTTCTTATCATTGATGTCTTTGAAATACCTAGTGTGTTGAAGGTTATAAAATTAGTGGTTGATACCAATCCTTCAAATAATACTTTTTTAGTACAATCATTCACATATTATACATTATCTGAGTATTTTAACACTTAGCTTAGTTATACTCAGAGATGCCATGGGAACACTTATAGCATTCCTTTAATTTACAAATAGTAACACTGAGAAGTCCCATGGATAGAGCAGCCTGGTTGGACTATAGCCCATGGGGTTGCAAGAGTCAGACATGATTTAGCACCTAAACAGCAGCAAGAACCCTACTATTAGAATAAACAAAGCACAAAAACAGAAATAATCATATTCTGACAATACCTATATCGTAAAGCTTCCATCTAGAAACCTAGAGCAATGCCTTATGAGAAGGTTCTCTGCATCCCACTCATCATTCCACTTATCTCCCTTTTCTGGCCTCAGTAGAGGACAAGTAAAGACTTTCTCTTTATTCTGTAGAAACAAAGGGGAACTCAAGCAGAGTTTCCCTGTGAATTTTCACAAAATGACACATCTCTTACCTTCAGAATTATATTTTTATTGTGAGCTATGAAAGGCACCATGGAACATGGTCTGTATTCTGGTCAAGTGACAGCTATCTCATTCTGACTTTTGTGTATTCTAATAAATTTCTGAGAATAAAGTTAGATATGCCTTGCCTAAAAAGACTGTCATTTTTGTTTATGGATTAGATATTTATTTCAAATACTTTCAACTTTATACTTGGAGGTATTTACTCATTTTACAACTATATATGCAGAGTACAGCAAGAGAAACCCTGGGCTGGAGGAAGCACAAGCTGGGATCAAGATTGCTGGAAGAAGTATAAATAACCTCAGATATGCAGATGGCACCATCTTTATGGCAGAAAGTGAAAAAGGACTAAAGGGCCTCTTGATGAAAATGAAAGAAGAGAGTGTAAAAGTTGGCTTACAGCTCAACATTCAGAAAACTAAGATCATGGCATCCGGTCACATCACTTCACGGCAAACAAACGGAGAAACAGTGGAAACAGTGGCTGACTTTATTTTTCTGGGCTCCAAAATCACTGCAGATGGTGATTGCAGCCATGAAATTAAAAGACACTTACTCCTGGGAAAGAAAGTTGTGACCAACTTAGACAGCATGTTAAGAAGCAGAGACATCACTTTGTCAACAAAGGTCCGTCTAGTCAAGGCTACGGTTTTTCCAGTGGTCGTGTATGGATGAGAGAGTTGGGCTATAAAGAAAGCTGAGCCCCAGAGAATTGATGCTTTTGAATTGTGGTGTTGGAGAAGACTCTTGAGAGTCCCTTGGACTGCAAGGAGATCCAATCAGTCCATCCTAAAGGATATCAGTCCTGAGTGTTCATTGGAAGGACTGATGTTGAAGCTGAAACTCCAATACTTTGACCACCTGATGTGAAGAGCTGACTAATTGAAAAAGACCCTGATGCTGGGAAAGATTGAGGGCAGGAGGAGAAGGGGATGACAGAGGATGAGATGGTTGGATGGCATCACTGATTCAATGGACATGAGTTTGGGTGGACTCTTGGAGTTGGTGATGGACAGGGAGGCCTGGCATGCTTCGATTCATGGGGTCGCAGAGTTGGACACGACTGAGCGACTGAACTGAACTGATGGAATTCTCAATGTATATCTATATTTTGTACTAGTTATAAGAGATGTGATTTCTTTAAAAACATAGTGGCTTTTTGGAGCTAACAATCTAACTAGGAAGACAGATAGATTAACAAATACATATAAGGCAATGTTGTAAATATTGTACAATGGAACTCATATAAGGTACTAAGCAGGAGTAGCAGAATTTGTAGCACCAAACTGGAATGTTAGGGGTGACCACATGAAGGATGAATACACCTTTGTCAGGGTTTAGGGGAAGGAAATATCCATGGTTTAAATACATTTCAAGCGAAAGACAGACACACACACACAAATACCTGGTCTTCTATCAGCTTATGATGAAAGTGAAAGTGTTAGTTGCTCAGTTGTGTCCAACTTTTTGCAACCCCATGGGCTGTAGCCTGCCAGGATCCTTTATCCATGGAATTCTCCAAGCAAGAATACTGGAGTGGGTAAGCCATTCCCTTCTCCAGGAGATCTTCCTGACTCAGGGACTGAACCGGGGTCCCCTGCATGCAAGTAGATTCTTTACCACCTGAGACATCAGGGAAGCCCACAAACCTATGGTAATGGTCCACTAACACTCCCCACCCTCCCCTAGATCCTTGCAATATACTAATCATTTTCCAAGCTTTTGCCCTTGTCTCCTAAAGTCTGTTCTGAACATGGTAGACAAAGAGATTCTTGCAAAATCTAAATCAGATCATGTTACTAAAGTGCTCAAACTCTTCCAATGATTCATATAATAAAATTAAAGAATAAATATGCTAGAATAATATTCCAGAACAAAATCAAACAATAAAAATCAAATTTTAAAAAGTAATATCACAGAATAGAATCAAAGTCCTGAAAATGCCCTTCTCCTACCTCGCCCTCATTCCAGTCTTACAAATCTCCAATCCCTCACTTTACTAATATCCTGACCACATATCTTCAGACCACTCTGCTTCAGGCCACTCTTCTGAAGGTTGCCTTGCTATTTTTTAAAACACTTTAAGGAGTGTTTCTCCTCAGGACCTGCACCTTCAGCTTCGCCTGCCTGCAACATTTCTTACAGAGAGACATATTTCTCCTTTTTGTCTTTCTCTAGTTTTCTCCACAGCACTTATCATCATGGGTCATTCTATACACCTACTTACTTGTGTATTATTCACTTCCCATCACAAGAGTATAAGCTCCATGAAGATGTATTTTGTCTCTTTCATTTTATGCTGTATTCCCAAGTATCTTCACAGAACTGGCATATAGAAGGCAGAATCAGAAGAAGGAAAGTTGCTCTGGTGCCATTTTATGAAGCATCTAGTGTTATATGCTAGGAAGAAACGACTTTATCTTTTAGGCAAAGATAAACTATTGAATGATATGGAATCCTTTGGAAAAATGGAAGTGAAATCTTTGGATTTGAGGCCCTCAGGGTCAACTACCATTTGTTGTAGATTGCAGTCCAATCCGATTCCTTTTCGAGGTATGCAAGCCCTGAGAGGAATCTCTGCTATAACTAACTGGGCTTATGAATATTTTAATATTCTATGATGATGTCCAACATAGCTGATTAAACCTACCAGCTCCTTGGACTGACTACTAAGAAACCACTGAAGGATATGAAATGGGAACTATTGCTATTTACATATTTGAATCAAGAGTGAGAAATTAAGAGAGTCATAAACTAACATAATTTAAAGATGAAATAAGCTTATTTTTATGAGTGCAGAACAACATGAAAAAGAAATTTACATGTAACAAACTAACTATATAGCAAACTTCTGATGTCAACACAAAGATATTCAAGTCAACCAAAATAAGTGCATACTTGTAGTTATCATACTGACTTTGTTGTGTGTGTTACATAGAATAGGTGAAACCAAAGTCTGCAACCAAGAGATGAGTGTGGATTAGTTGCAGCAATAAAAGAATATGTCAAGTAGACTGTGAGAAAATAGCAATTGAAATCCAGCAGGCAATCAAAATTCAAGGTGAGATTCCAGGGAGGATGAGCCATGTGTCTTCTCTACAAGCTGAGAGCTATGAGTTATAAGAATAAAGAAAGTGTTTCACTGGTTTCAGAAACTATCAAAATTACAAGAAATGCTACTAATAAAATCTCAGTTATTTGACTCATTATTTCCGAAGTCAGTACTGAGCAGCCACATGACCTCATCTCATTAACTGCTTACTCATTTAGTAAACCACTTTAGTATTCTTGCCTTGAAAACCCCATGAATAGTATGAAAAGGCAAAAAGATAGGACACTGAAAGATGAACTCCCCAGGTGGGTAGGTGCCCAATATGCCTCTGGAGATCAGTGGAGAAATAACTCCAGAAAGAATGAAGAGACGGAGCCAAAGCAAAAACAACACCCTGTAGTGGATGTGACTGGTGATAGAAGCAAAGTCTGATGCTGTAAAAAGCAATATCACATAGGAACCTGGAATGTTAAGCCCATGAATCAAGGCAAATTGGAAGTGGTCAAACCGGAGATGGCAAGAGTGAATGTTAACATTTTAGGAAACAGCAAATTAAAATGGGCTGGAATGGGTGAATTTAACTCAGGTGACCATTATATCTACTACTGTGGGCAAGAATCTCTTAGAAGAAATGGAGTAGCCATCATAGTCAACAAAAGAGTCCAAAATGCAGTACTAGGATGCAATCTCAAAAATGACAGAATGATCTCTGTTTCCAAGGCAAATCATTCAATATCACAGCAATCCAAGTCTATGTCCTGATCAGTAACACTGAAGAAGCTGAAGTTGAATGGTTCTATGGAGATCTAAAAGACCTTCTGGAACTAACACCCCAAAAATATGTCCTTTTCTTCATAGAAGACTGGAATGCAAAAGTAGGAAGTCAAGAAACACCTGGAGTAATAGGCAAATTTGGCCTTGGAGTACAGAATAAAGCAGGACAAAGGCTAATAGAGTTTTGCTAAGAGAATACACTGGTCATAGCAAACACCCTCTTCCAACAACACAAGAGAAGACTCTACACCTGGACATCACCAGATGGTCAACACTGAAATCAGATTGATTGTATTCTTTGCAGCCAAAGATGATGAAGTTCTATATAGTAAGCAAAAACAAGACTGGGAGCTGACTGTGGCTCAGATCATGAACTCCTTATTGCCAAATTCAGCCTTAAATTGAAGAAAGTAGGGACAAACAATAGACCATTCGGGTATGACCCAAATAAAATCTCTTATGATTATACAGTGGAAGTGAGAAATAGATTCAAGGGATTAGATCTGATAGAGTACCTGAAGGACTATGGATGGAGGTTCATGACATTGTACAGGAGGCAGTGATCAAGAACATCCCCAAGAAAAAGAATGCAAAAAAGCAAAATGGCTGTCTGAGGAGGCCTTACAAACAGCTGTGAAAAGAAGAGAATTGAAAAGCAAAGGAGAAAAGGAAAAATATGCCCATTTGAATGCAGAGTTCCAAAGAATAGCAAGGAGAGATAAGAAAGCCTTCCTCATGTGATCAATGCAAAGAAATAGAGGAAAACAACAGAATGGGAAAGACTAGAGATCTCTTCAAGAAAACTAGAGATACAAAGGGAACACTTAATGTACAGATAGGCTCAATAAAGGACAAAAATGGTATGGACCTAAAAGAAGCAGAAGATACTAAGAAGACATGGCAAGAACACACAGAAGAACTATACAAAAAAGATCTTCATGACCCAGATAATCATGATGGTATGATCACTCACCTAGAGCCCAGACATCCTGGAATGTGAAGTCACGTGGGCCTTAGGAAGCATCGCTACAAACAAAATTAGTGGAGGTGATGGGAATCCAGTTAAGCTATTTTAAATCCTAAAAGATGATGCTGTGAAAGTGCTTCACTTAATATGCCAGCATATTTGGAAAACTCAGCAGTGGTCACAGGACTGAAAGAGGTCAGTTTTCATTCCAATCCTCAAGAAAGGCAATGCCAAAGAAGTTCAAACTACTGCACAACTGTACTCATCTCAAATCCTTGTAAAGTAATGCTTAAAATTCTCCAAGCCAGGCTTCAACAGTACGTGAACCATTAAATCCCAGGTGTTTTAGCTCGATTTAGGAAAGTCAGAGGAACCAGAGATCAGATTGCCAACATCTGTTGGATCATCAAAAAAAACAGGAGAGTTCCAGAAAAACATCTATTTCTGCTTTATTGACTATGCCAAAGCCTTTGACTGTGTGGATCACAATAAACTGTGGAAAATACTGAAAGAGATGGGAATACCAGGCCACCTAATCTGCCTCTTTGAAATTTGTTTGCAAGTCAGGAAGCAACAGTTAGAACTGGACATAGAACAACAGACTTGTTCCAAATCAGGAAAGGAATACAACAAGGCTGAATTTGTCACCCTTCTTACTTAACTTATATGCAGAGTGCACCATGCGAAATTGCCAGGCTGGATGAAGCACAAGCTAGAATCAAGATTGATGGGAGAAATATCAATAACCTCAGATATGCAGATGATGCCACCCTTATGGCAGAATGTGAAGAAGAACTAAAGAACCTGTTGATGAAGTGAAAAAGGAGAGTGAAAAGTTGGCTTAAAGCTCAACATTCAGAAAACAAAGATCATGGCATCTGGTCCTATCACTTCATGGCAAATAGATGGGCAAACAGTGGAAACAGTGACAGACTTAATTTTGGAGGGTTCCAAAGTCACTGCAAGCGGTGACTGCAGTCATGAAATAAAAAGCTGCTTACTCCTTTGAAGAAAAGTTATGACCAACTTAGACAGCATATTAAAAAACAGAAACATTACTTTGCCAACAAAGTTCCATCTAGTCAAAGCTATGGTTTTTCCAGTAGTCATGTATAGATGTGAGAGCTGGACTATAAAGAAAGCTGAGCACTGAAGAGTTGATGCTTTTGAACTGTGATGGTGGAGAAGACTCTTGAGAGTCCCTTGGACTGCAAGAAGATCCAATCATTCCATCCTAAAGGAGATCAGTCCTGAATATTCATTGGAAAGACTGATGCTGAAGCTGAAACTCCAATACTTTGGCCACCTGATGTGAAAAACTGACTCATGGGAAAAGACCCTGATGCTGGGAAAGATTGAAGGTGGGAGGAGAAGGGGATGACAGAGGATGAGATGGTTGGATGGCATCACTGATTCAATGGACATGAGTTTGAGTAAACTCTGGGATTTGGTGATGGACAGGGAGGCCTGCCATGCTGCTGTCCATGGGGTCACAAAGAGTCAGACATGACTGAGCACATGAACTGAACATAGTAGATTTTCAATCACAAGATGCATTTCTCAGATTCTAAAGAAAAATCTAAATGAGCACTCTATTCATCAAAAGCTACATTATAACTTGCATGACCAGTTATTTTCGTATTTTAATCAATCACAACCTGCAATATATCATATAGCCTTTACAATTATCTTCCAGAAACCTCAAAATAGCATTAAAATTGTATTATTTTCTGTTTTGAGATATAATTGATATAATAGGAGAAGTGAAGTGAAGTGAAATTTGCTCGATTGTGTCTGACTCTTTGTGACCCCATGGACTATACAGTCCATGGAATTCTCCAGGCCAGAATACTGGAGTAGGTAGCCTTTCCCTTCTCCAGGGGATCTTTGCAACCTAGGGATCGAACCCAGGTCTCTCACATTTCAGGCCAATTCTTTACCAGCTGAGCCACAAGGGACACCCACGAATACTGGACTGGGTAGCCTATCTCATCTCCAATTGATCTTCCCGACCCACATCAAACCCGGGTCTTCTGCATTGCAGGTCAATTCTTTACCAACTGAGCTACCAGTATATCGCCCTAATAGGAGAAAATAATATATAAAGGAAAGAAATTTCAAAGGTACTTCATATAAAAATGTTATATTGAGGAAAAGTATTACCAAATATTAGAAAAATATAAATAAATTAATTTTTTTTTAATTTAGTCATTTTATTATTTATATGTGAAAGTTGGGAAATGATAAGGCAGTTAGAAATTATCTCATGTTATCTTTTGAACAACTTTAAATGTTAGAAATGAATATGGTGTTTTTTAATTTTTTTACACAATTAAGGAAACAGTAATTGAGTAAGCATAGTGACTTGCTCGGAGAAGGCAATGGCACCCCACTCCAGTACTCTTGCCTGGAAAATCCCATGGACGGAGGAGCCTGGTAGGCTGCAGTCCATGGGGTCGCTAAGAGTCAGACACGACTGAGCGACTTCACTTTCACTTTTCACTTTCACGCACTGGAGAAGGAAATGGCAACCCACTCCAGTATTCTTGCCTGGAGAATCCCAGGGATGGGAGAGCCTGGTGGGCTGCCATCTATGGGGTCACACAGAGTCGGACACGACTGAAGTGACACAGCAGCAGCAGCAGTGACTTGCTCAAGGCTACAAAGCAAAGTAAAGTTTAACATTGGGCTATTAAAGAACCTGCCTGCCATGGGTTGAACCCCTGGGCAGGGAAAATTCCCTGGAGAAGGAAATGGCAACCCACTGCAGGATTCTTGCTTGGGAAATCCCATGGACAGAGGAGTCTGGCAGGCTACAGTCCACTGGGTCACTGGTCATGAGAGTGGAAATCACTTAGGGACTAAATAGCAAAAACAAATTAACTGATGGCTTTCTAACATTTTTGAACTTTCTAATGGTGTAGACAACATTACCCTGTACATAACATTCTGAAGAACAGGTTAATAACTCATTACATTCTTAATGGCTTAAGTCATGTGAAAGATAACTTAGTCCTGGTTTTCTCTGGGATTTCAGGGTAAATACAGTGCAGGTGAGGATGAGTCAGGCTGGCTTAATTTGACTGGTCTCTGGATGCCTCCAGTATCACAGAGTAGGTTAAATGAGCCTGAAAACTTTCCTCCTCAGTGAAGGGTGGTATCCGCCCAATAGGTCCCTTATGGCCAGCATTTGTTCTGATTGGTTGAGTGTCTGACCTAATGGTTCAAGTGTCTGTCCTGATTGGTTAGTGCTTTCGCCATGTTCATTGATACGTATTTTGAAAACTAAGTAAGTTTTCTCAAATGTTTAACAATACAAATACCGTTCCATATTATAAACATTATTTCCAGTCAATCACACACTGCAGCTTCCTATCACCACTCAGAGATATTTTTCTTCGTAGTATCTCATCCAAGGGTGTCAGTTCTCTCCTGGGGACACTTGAAGGGTCAACATTCATTAGAAAGTCCTCGTGTGTGCATGCTCAGTTGTTTCCATGATGTTCAACTCTTTGCAACCCTATGGACTGTAGCCCGCCAGGCTCCTCTGTCCACGGGATTCTCCTGGCAAGAATACTGGAGTGGGTTGCCATGATCTCCTCCAGAGGATCTTTCCCTGCAAGGGTCAAACCCGTGTCTCCTGCATCTCCTGCATTGCAACTGGATTCTTTACTGCTGAGCCACCGGGGAAGCCCTTAAAGTCCTCAGGTAAAGGCAATTTCTATATCTGCCCCTAGTGATACTTCTCAGAAGAATGTGTGTATTCCCCAATACTCAGCATCATTTCTTTGAACACCGAGAGAACATATTAAATGAAAAAATAAAGCTAAACCTTCCAACAAAATATATTCTAATCCTTAAAGAAGACTGTAAAATATGTGAAATAAAAGGGAAAAAATAATGTCGCACAGTGAGATAATTCTGAGATATTTGCACGCTGTAAACATCAGTCTGTTGAGAGTGATGTTCCAATAGTGTCACTCACTCCATTCCACTTGGAACCATCACCTTTATAAGCCTCCTCACTGTCCAGTTGAAATTTTCTTAATTTACTCTCCTGTATCTTCCATTGTTGTAGAAACCAATTAAAATCACCTTAATTAAGCAGTAGGCAGAGAAAGTGGGAAAACAGCAATATAAAGATAAAGGCCCTCTAAAATATAATTAGAATATGCAACAATGCACTCTGTACCCAACCTCTCGGTAAACCCTAAAAAATCTAAAATTGTCATTATTCATCTTTGTTAAGAATTGCCTTGCAGCTAGTTTCTTCTTCCTTCCTTTCTTCTTTCCTACTTTCTTTCCTTCCTTCAGTTTATCCCTATATCCTTTTCTTTGTCTCCCTTCTCTTCCCCTTTCTTTCCTCTCCTTTCCTTTCCTTTCTTTTCCTCTATTGTATAATGGTTATTTAATCATCAAGACACCTCATAGGTTAAAAATTGCCCTCAGTTCTTAGATGAAAAAAATGGAAGCCAAGAGGCTGAATAACTTGTCAAAATTAAATATTTAGTAAGTTGCATAGCTAGACTTGAAACAGGTGATCTTCTTTTAAAATAGAGCTATGGCAAACCTAGGTGTTGTGTTGAAAAGCCGAGGCATTACTCTGCCAACAAAGGTCCATATACTCAAGGCTATAATCTTCCCAGTGGTCACATATGGTTGTGAAAGCTAGACTGTAAAGAAAGCAGAATGCCAAAGAATTGATGACCTTGCACTGTGGTGCTGGAGAAGACTCCTGAGAGTCCCTTGGACAGCAAGGAGATCAAACCAGTCAATAATAAAGGAAATCAACCCTGAATGCTCAGTGGGATGACTGAGCTGAAGTAAAGCTCCAGTGTTTTTATCACCTGATGCCAACAGCTGACTCATTGGAAAAGTCCCTGATGCTAGGAAAGACTGAAGGCAGAAGGAGAAGAGGGCATCAGAGGATGAGATGGCTGAATGTCATCACCAAGGCAATGGACATGAACTTGGGCAAACTTCTTGTGACGGACAGGGAGGCCTGGAGTGCTGCAGCCCATGGGTTTGCAAAGAGTCAGAATGCATGGGTGACTGAACAACAACATCGTATTATGAAGGAATGAAAAAAATACTTTTTAAAAAAATATTATCTCCTTAACATGAAGTGCCTTTTTAAGAAGATAATAGTAGTTCTGAAAAATCTAACAGCAGATACTGAAAAAGGGTAAGGTCTGAGATTTCATAAAACAAAATCTCACCAGTTTCCCAGGGTCAAACCACTAAATGCCAATATGTGCTGGGATTTGATAAAAGATCATTATCAGGTAGTTTCCATCTCAGTTAACAAGATAGTACCAAAACTGTTGTTGTTGAAAGGAAAAGATATACCTATCTGAAGGCAGAGTTCCAGAGAATAGAAAAGGGAGATGAGAAGGCCTTCTTCAATGAACAATGCAGAGAAATAGTGGAAAACAATAGAAAAGACTAGAGATTTCTTCAAGACACTTGGAGATATAAAAGGAACATCTCATGTAAGGATGGCATGATAAAGGACATAAATGGCAAGACCTAATAGAAGCAGAAGAGATTAAGACAAGTGGACAAGAATACAGAGAAGAACCATACATGAAAGGTCTTAATGACTCAAATGACCACAATAGTGCAGTCACTCACCTAGAGCTAGATATCTGGGAATGTGAAGTCAAGTGGACCTTAGGAAGCATTACTAGGAACAAAGTTAGTGCAGATTATGGAATTCAAGTCAAGCTATTCAAAATCCTAAAAGATGGTGCTGTTAAAGTGCTATATTCAAGATGTCAGCAAATTTGGAAAACTCAGGAGTGTCCACACGACTGGAAAAGGTCAGTTTTCATTCCAATCCCAAAGAATGGTAATGCCAAAGAATTTGAAACTACTGTACAATTGAGCTTATTTCACATGCTAGAAAGATAATGCTCAAAATCCTTCCAGCTAGGCTTCAGCAGTTTGTGAACTGAGCATCCAGATATACCAGCTGGGTTTAGAAAAGGCAGAGGAACCAGAGGCAAAATTGCCAGCATTTGTTGGATAATGGAGAAAGCAAGGGAGTCTCCAGAAAAACTACTTCTGCTTCATTGACTACACTGAAGACTTTGTGTGTATCACATCAAACTGTGGAAAATTCTTAAGATAATGATGGTACCAGGCCACCTTACCTGTCACCTGAGAGACCTGTATGCAGGTCAAGAGACAATAGTTATCACTAGATATGGGACAATGGACTAGTTCCAAATTGGGAAAGGAGTATGACAGGGCTGTATATTGTCACCTTGCTTATTTAACTTATATGCAGAGTACATCATGCAAAATTCTCAGGCGGATGAATCACAAGCTGGAATCAATATTGCTGGGAGAAATATCAACAACCTCAGATATGCCGATGATACCATTCTAATGGTAGAAAGTGAAGAGGAACTAAAGAGACAATGAAGGTGAAGGAGGAGAGTGAAAAAGCTGGCTTAAAACATTAAAAACAACTAAGATCATGGCACCAGTCCTATCACTTCATAACAAAAAGAAGGGGGAAAATGGGGAACAGTGACATATTTTATTTTCTTCCATTCCAAAATCACTGTGGATGGTGACTTCAGCCATACAATTAAAAGACACATGCTCCTTATAAGGAAAGTTCTGACAAATCTAGACAGCATATTGAAAAGCAGAGACATCACATTGCCAACAAATGTCTGTATAGTCAAAGCTATGTTTTTTCCCAGTAGTCATGTATGGATGTGAAAGTTTGACTATAAAGAGAGCGCTGAAGAATTGATGCTTTTGAACTGTGGTGTTGGAGAAGACTCTTGACAGTCCCTTGGACTTCAAAGAGATCCAACCAGTCCATCCTAAAGGAAATCAACCCTGAATACTCATTGGAAGGACTGTTGCTGAAGGTAAAGCTCCAATTCTTTGTCCATCTGATGCAAAGAGCCAACTCATTGGAAGAGACCCTGATTCTGGGAAAGATTGAAGGTTAAAGGAGATGAGGATACAGTGTAAGAGATGGCTAGATAGCATTACCAATTCAGTGGACACGAATTTGAGCAAACTCCAGGAGATAGTGCAGGACAGAGGAGCCTGGTGTGCTGCAGTCCATGGGGTCACAAAGAGTTGGACAGGACTAAGTCACTGAACAATGGCAACACCATAATAGAAGTTTCCTCATTTAGAAAGTACAATCAGATTTTACCACTGGGGAAGGGGAGGGGGAACATTGAGAGATGTTTTAGAATTTCTTTCCCTGAAAGTTCTTGAAGTACTTTTCCCCCACTGTGTGTGCTAGGTCATTTCAGTCGTGTCCAACTCTTTGAGTCTCCATGGTCTGTAGCCGCTAGGCTCCTCTGTTCATGGGATTCTCCAGGCAAAAATACTGGATTGGACTGCCATGCCCTCCTCCAGGGGATCTTCTACACTCAGGAATTGAACCCAGGTTTCCTGTATTGCAGGCAAGTTTTTTACTGTCTGAATTACCAGACTCTTCTTATTCCTCCTGAGACTATGTTTATTTTCTACATAAAGAGGTAATTCAATATAATTATATTTCGAAGACACTTGTTAGCTTTATAAATCCCATTTGTAAATAGTTACATAATCTTCTAGATAAATAATATTTCATGTGTATTAAGTATGAAATGCTTTCCATTTAACCCTCAAATAATCCTATGATGTTAAAACAATAATACAATTATTGTACTTTTACAGATAAATTAATGAGATAGCTTCCGTGGTTTTAGTAAGCTGGCGAATAAAGCAATAGAAAGTTGATCCAGTTAACTGAACCCCCCAAATCCACTTTGTTCACCATTGCACTGTATTACCAAGGAATCTATTTAAACTGAAAAAAGCATTCTTAAAATTAATAATTGTATTTATCTAAAATATTTATATTTTTTTATTTAATATGAGTTTTAAAGAAATGGGCTTTCCTAGTAGTTTATCTTTGAACTAAAAAAAAGTTTTGATTTTCCATTTCAGTGTAACTCCTTGAATGTGATAACTTTTCAAAGTGTTAGCTACATCACTGATAGAAACATATATTTTATATATTATTACAAAGCCTAACTATTGTTCCAAAATTCAAAGAAGCCCTTTTACTATGTTTTTATTTAAATTGATATCAATCAAGGTAGATATATATTTCATTGGTGTTTTGTTTTCATGTAGGAATTGTTGGAAGTACACAAAAAAGAGGAAAGGAACTATTAAGAACTCAAAAAAGACAAAAATAGAAAAGACAAAATTACTGAAGTAATATCTCACTTAATTCACAGAAGGAAAACGCTTTGCTCTTATTTACGAGAATTTGTGAGTGATAAATTTCCATATTTTAAGTTTCGATAATATAGCTATTAATATAAAATGGTACAAATTACTAAAAAATACTTTTTAATTTAGCATCAGAAGAGTTCATATTGACATCAAACTATTAATATAAAACCATGGTTTATGGTTTATGGAAATGAAGGTGAACCATCTTCCCCTTCTTATATACTCACTCCCAAAATAAAACCCCACAATCATAGTCAGTAAAAATATTTCTTATCTTTTCTATATTTAGAATATGTTTTTTGAAATACGGGGTTTATCATGGTCATATTTTGTGTGTGTGTGCTGAAAACCAGGCTTTTTAAAAATACCTTCCAAATAATGTGATTTTAAAAAATCAAACATTAAGAATAGAGACAGCTGAGTGATACTGTCTCTGTTACTTCTCACTTTCTAAGTATTCACTTTCACATTTGTATTAATTCACTCTGACAAAATCGATTACAGTCAATCAAAGGGGCTAGTTGAGAACATTATGCCTTATGTGAATAAGATGGTGACTGGATTATTGAGATATATATATATATACACACACACATATATATATATTTGGGGTTGGGGAGATATTATGTTACTCAAATGCTCAGAGATGATTCATGAAAGGGAAAATATTCAAAGTTACATGGAAAGGTTTGTTTGGGTTAGAGTTAGGCTTTAAATGGTGTTTAAAAAATGTTTCTGATAATTTTATGTATTTATTTATTTATTTTTGGCTATGCTGGGTCTTGGTTACTGCACGAGATTTTCTCTAGTTACGGTGAGCAGGGGCTACTCTCTAGTTGCAGTGCGCCAGCGTCTCATTGCGATGGCTTCTCTTGTTGCAGAGCACAAGCTCTAGGGCACACAGGCTTCAGTAGCTGCAGCACTTGGGCTCATTAGTTGTGGCTCCCGGGCTCTGGAGCACAGGCATGTGGGATCTTCCTAAACCAGGGATCGAACCTGTGTCCCCTGCATTGGCAGGCAGATTCTTTACCACTGACCCACCAGGGAGGCCATGTTATAAACTTCATTTGGCCTTTTATCCCAAGAACTAGAATCACATCATTTACCAGAATGTCTTTCACTGTCTACTCTTCTTTATGACACTTGCCTAAGTGCATCCTCAAATACAAAGGCAGGGTCACTTTTTCCAGTTAACCAAACAATAATACAACAATAAGTAACATCTACAATCTAACAGTATGCTAGCTTCATGAAGAATAAAATTATACAAACTGCATTTACTGATGAAAAAGCTTATTCTTTCTTCCTTTGTCCTTCTTGGATTCTTTGGTGAGTAAATATTCCAAAGTTCACTCTCAAAAATCTCCTAGCACCTTACATAAAATGCTCTCTTGGTCATGAGTATCCTGACCCTAATTTGGCTTCTCTAAGTTGAATTGCCTATGCCTTTGTCCCTGTGCAGAAAGTGAGTTAATTATTGCTTGATTTACTTTTATTTTCCTCTTTATTTTTTTCCAGCTTTATTGTCATATAATTGACAAATAACATTGTGTAAGTTTAAGGTGTACAAAGTATTGATTTGATAAACTTACATATTGCAAAATGATTGCCTTTCTGGGAGTAGCTAATACCTGGATCACATCATATAATTATCATTTCTTTCACTAGTAAGAATTTTTAAAATCGTCACGCTTAGGAACTTTCAAGTATATAACACAGTAGTGTTACCTATAATCATTTTGCTGTACATCACATCCCTAAGATTTATGCATCTTATGACTAGAAGTTTGTCCTTTTCGCCCAGTATCTCCCCCTTTCTCCCATACCTCAGTCCTTTGTAACAATCATTTAATCTCTGTTCCTATGATTTCAGTTTTTTCTATGACTTAATTTTGTATGACTTATTTCTTTTCCAAACATAAGTGAGCTAAGAAGGCTGAGCACTGAAGAACTGATGCTTTTGAACTGTGGAGTTGGAGAGAGTCCCTTGGGCTGCAAGGAGATCAAATCAGTCCATCCTAAAGGAAATCAGTCCTGAATATTTATTGGAAAGACTGGTGCTGAAGCTGAAGTTCTAATATTTTGGCCACCTGATGTGAAGAACTGACTCATTGGAAAAGACCCTAATGCTGGGGAAGATTGAAGGCAGGAGGAGGATGGGATGACAGAGGACAAGATGGTTGGATGGCATCACCACCTCAATGAATGTGAGTTCAAACAAGCTCCGGGAGAGAGGGAAGGACAGGGACGCCTGCACTGCTGCAGTCCATGGGGTTGCAAAGAGTCAGACAAAACTGAGCAGCTGAACAAGACAAGTGAGTTAATGCAGTATTTCTCTTTCTCAGTCTCACTTAGTTCACTTATTGCAATGCTCTCAAGTTCCATCCATGTTTTTGCATATGGCAGGATAGCCTCCCTTTTCATGTCCGAATAAAATTCCATTGTTCATTCATGTGTTGATGGACACTTCACATTTGACTATAGTGGCTAATGCTGAAATGAACATGAGAATGCAGATATATCTTTGAGATCCTGCTATTATTTTGTTGTATATATATACCTAGAAGTGAGAGCACTATATCATATGATAGTTTTATTTTTAATTTTTTGTGAAACTCATATTATTTTTCATAATAATTGAACTAATTCACAATCCCATCAACAATGTACAAGGGTTTCCTCTTCTCCACATACTTAAAAGAACTTTTTTTTTTTTTTATTTTTTTGCTGTTAACAGCCAGGCTAACAGATGAAGTGATATCTCATGGAACTTTTGATTTGCATGTTCCTAATGATTAGGGACTTCCCTGGTGGTTTAGACAGGAAGGAGTCTGCCTGCAATATGGGAAACCTGGGTTCGATTCCTGAGTTGGGAAGATCCCCTGGAGAAGGAAATGGCAACCCACTCCAGTATTCTTGCCTGGAGAATCCCATGGACAGAGAAGCCTGGCAGGCTACAGTTCATGGGGTCACAAAGAGTCAGACAAAACTGACCCACTTCACTTACACTTTCAATGATTAGTGGTGAAAATCTTTTCCTATACTTTTTGGTTATTTGCATCTCTACTTTAGAAACTGTCTTACTTTCTCTGCTCAATTTTTATTTTTTACTAATTATGTGTGTATGTATGCATGTATTTAATTTGATAAATGTGACATGTTATATTTTGTAAAGTTAAGGTGTATAGCACATTACTTTGATACATTTATATGTGATTATTGCGATTTATGCAATATGGACCATATTACATCATTATAGTACAACATTATTGTATATTCATTATTCTGTGCCTATCAGTTCAGTTCAGACGCTCAGTCATGTCCGACTCTTTGCAAACCCATGAACCGCAGCACTCCAGGTCTCCCTGTCCATCACCAACTCCTGGAGTCCATCCAAACCCATGTCCATTGAGTCAGTGATGCCACCCAACCATCTCATCCTCTGTTGTCCCCTTCTCCTTCTGCCCTCAATCTTTCCCAGCATCAGGGTCTTTTCCAATAAGTCTGCTCTTCACATCAGGTGGCCAAAGTACTGGAGTTTCAGCTTCAGCATCAGTCCTTCCAATGAACACCCAGGACTGATCTCCTTTAGGATGGACTGGTTGGATCTCCTTTAGGATGGACTGGTTGGTTCTCCTTGCAGTCCAAGGGACTCTCAAGAGTCTTCTCCAACACCACAGTTCACAAGCATCAATTCTTTGGCACTCAGCTTTCTTTATAGTCCAACTCTCAAATCCATACATGACCACTGGAAAAACCATAGCCTTGACTAGATGGACCTTTGTTGACAAAGTAATGTCTCTGCTTTTTAATATGCTGTCTAGGTTGGTCATAACTTTCCTTCCCAGGAGTAAGTGTCTTTTAATTTCATGGCTGCAATCACCATCTGCAGTGATTTTGGAGCCCAGAAAAATAAAGTCAGCCACTGTTTCCACTGTTTCTCCATCTATTTGCCATGAAGTGATGAGACCAGATGCCATGATCTTAGTTTTCTGAATGTTGAGCTTTAAACCAACTTTTTCACTCTCCTCTTTCACTTTCATCAAGAGGCCCTTTAGTTCTTCTTCACATTCTGCCATAAGGGTGGTGTCATCTGCATATCTGAGGTTATTGATATTTCTCCTGGCAATCTTGATTCCAGCTTGTGCTTCCTCCAGCCCAGCGTTTCTCATGATGTACTCTGCATATAAGTTAAATAAGCAGGGTGACAATATACAGTCTTGATGTACTCCTTTTCCTATTTGGAACCAGTCTATACCCCTTCTTTAATCAGATTTATTTTCTTATTGAGCTGTATGGTTTTTTAAAATGTATTTTGGATATTAACTCCTTATCAGATAAATGATTTGCAAATATTTTCTTCCATTCAGCAGGTTGCCTTTTCATTTTATTGATGGTTTCCTGTGCAAAAGCTTTTTGGTTTGATGTAATCCCACTTGTTTAGTTTCACTTTTGTTGCTTGTGGTTTTGTTGTCAAATTCAAAAAATCTTTGCCAAGACCAATGTCAGGAAGTTTATTGACTATGTTTTCTAGCACTTTATGGTTTCAGGTCTCATATTCAGATCTCTAACCCATTTTTCTTTTTTTTTCTTTTTTTTTTTTAACATTTTATTTTTTATTCCTTTTAAAAATTTTGTATTTATTTTTTTATTGAAGGATAATTGCTTTACAGAATTTTGTTGTTTTCATTCAAACCTCAACATGAATCAACCATAGGTATACATATACCCCCTCCGTTTTGAACTTCCCTCCCATCTCCCTCCCCACCCCACCCCTCTAGGTTGATACAGAGACCCTGTTTGAGTTTCCTTAGCCATACAGCAAATTCCCGTTGGCTATCTATTTTACATATGGTAATACAAATTTCCATGTTGCTCTTTCCATACATCTCACCCTCTCCTCCCCTCTCCCCATGTCCATAAGTCTATTCTCTGTGTCTGTTTCTCCACTGCTGCCCTGTAAATAAATTCTTCACACCATTTTTCTAGATCCTGTATATATGTGTTAGAATATGATATTTAACATTCTCTTTCTGACTCACTTCTTTCTGTATAATCTTTGCACGCTTTGGCTGTGACATCCGGGCCAGAAAGATGGCATCAGTTAACGGCAGCAGCCAAAACTGTGTGTTGGGTCAAGAGCGAGGCCGGCTGGGGGTCCTGGCCATGTCCTGCATCAATGAACTCATGTCCAAGAACTGTGTGCCTATGGAATTCGAGGAGTACTTACTGCGTATGTTCCAGCAGACTTTCTACCTCCTGCAGAAAATCACCAAGGATAACAACGCCCACACAGTGAAGAGCAGGCTAGAAGAACTCGATGAGAGCTACATCGAGAAGTTTACTGACTTTCTGCGGCTCTTTGTGAGTGTTCACCTAAGGAGAATCGAGTCCTACTCCCAGTTCCCTGTGGTGGAGTTTTTGACACTTTTGTTCAAGTACACATTTCATCACCCTACTCATGAAGGTTACTTCTCTTGTTTGGATATCTGGACGCTCTTTTTGGACTATCTGACAAGTAAAATTAAAAGCCGTCTGGGAGACAAGGAAGCAGTTCTCAACAGGTACGAAGACGCCCTAGTCCTCTTGCTGACGGAGGTGTTGAATCGAATCCAGTTCAGATACAACCAGGCCCAGCTGGAGGAGTTGGATGATGAGACTCTGGATGACGATCAGACAGAGTGGCAGCGGTACTTACGCCAGAGCCTGGAGGTGGTGGCCAAAGTGATGGAGCTCCTTCCCACACACGCCTTCTCCACACTGTTCCCAGTTCTTCAGGACAATTTAGAAGTTTATCTGGGGTTACAGCAGTTTATAGTTACTTCAGGGTCAGGACCCAGGCTGAACATCACAGCGGAGAATGACTGCCGGCACCTACACTGCTCCCTGAGAGACCTGAGCTCCCTCCTGCAGGCTGTGGGCCGCCTGGCCGAGTACTTCATTGGGGACGTGTTCGCCGCACGCTTCAGCGACGACCTCACAGTGGTGGAGAGATTGGTCAAAGTCACTTTGTATGGATCTCAGATAAAATTGTACAACATTGAGACTGCCGTGCCATCAGTATTGAAGCCTGATCTCATTGATGTGCACGCTCAGTCCCTGGCTGCCCTGCAGGCGTACTCTCACTGGCTAGCACAGTACTGCAGCGAGGCACATCGGCAGAATACCCAGCAGTTCATTTCACTCATCTCCACCACCATGGATGCAGTCACACCTCTCAGCACCACCAAGGTCCAAGACAAATTGCTGCTATCTGCATGCCACTTACTGGTCTCACTGGCCACCACTGTGCGACCTGTCTTTCTGATCAGCATCCCTGCAGTACAGAAAGTATTCAACAGGATCACCGACGCCTCTTCCCAACGACTTGTCGATAAGGCTCAGGTGTTGGTGTGCCGAGCCCTCTCGAACATCCTGCTGCTTCCGTGGCCAAACCTCCCAGAGAATGAGCAGCAGTGGCCGGTGCGCTCCATGAACCATGCCAGCCTCATCTCTGCGCTGTCCCGGGATTATCGCAATCTGAAGCCCAGTGCTGTCACCCCACAGAGGAAGATGCCCCTGGATGACACCAAAGTGATCATCCACCAGACACTTAGTGTCTTAGAAGACATCGTGGAGAACATCTCTGGGGAATCCACCAAGTCCCGACAGATCTGCTATCAGTCGCTGCAGGAATCCGTTCAGGTCTCCCTGGCCCTCTTTCCAGCTTTCATCCATCAGTCAGATGTGACTGATGAAATGCTGAGCTTCTTTCTTACTCTGTTTCGAGGCCATAGAGTCCAGATGGGCGTGCCTTTCACTGAGCAGATCATACAGACTTTCCTCAATATGTTTACCAGAGAACAGTTGGCTGAGAGCATCCTCCACGAAGGCAGTACTGGCTGCTGGGTGGTCGAGAAGTTCCTGAAGATCCTGCAAGTGGTGGTCCAGGAGCCTGGCCAGGTGTTCAAGCCCTTCCTCCCCAGCATCATCGCCCTGTGCATGGAGCAGGTGTATCCCATCATTGCCGAGCGCCCCTCCCCTGATGTGAAGGCAGAGCTGTTTGAGCTCCTTTTCCGGACGCTCCATCACAACTGGAGGTACTTCTTCAAGTCCACCGTCCTGGTGAGTGTGCAGAGGGGCATGGCTGAGGAGCAGATGGAGAACCAACCGCAGTTCAGTGCCATCATGCAGGCTTTTAGACAGTCCTTTCTCCAGCCCGACATCCACCTATTTAAACAAAACCTCTTTTACTTGGAGACCCTCAACACCAAGCAGAAGCTGTACCACAAGAAGATCTTCCGGAGCGCCATGCTCTTCCAGTTTGTGAACGTGCTGCTCCAGGTCCTGGTGCACAGGTCCCACGACCTCCTGCAGGAGGACATCGGCATCGCCGTCTGCAACATGGCCTCCGTGGACTTCGACGGCTTCTTCACGGCCTTCCTCCCGGAGTTCCTCTCCAGCTGCGATGGTGTGGATGCCAACCAGAAAAACGTGCTGGGGCGCAACTTCAAGATGGATCGGGACCTGCCCTCGTTCACCCAGAGTGTGCACAGGCTAGTCAACGACCTGCGCTACTACAGACTCTGCAACGACAGCCTGCCGCCCGGCACCGTGAAGCTCTAGGTGCGGCCTGCTCGCCACCCGAGGGACCCCGACTCCTGCCGCCGCCCCCGCATCACCTCCGCTGCGGCCACTGGCGTCTCCTGAGCGGCATCGGCTGCTCCTCCGACGCTCACAACTCCTCCACGCTCCTCTCTTGCTGCCCGCCCAGCAGAACCAGCTCCGGGGCATCCCAGCACTGGCTGAAGGGCATAGGGTGTTTGGAGCAGGCGGGGGTCATGCGGCCAGGTACCAGGGCAGCCCCAGGACACCCTATGGGGTGGTCCGTGCAGATCATGCATCAGTCACCAGGCAGAAACGCCAAGGACAGCTGTGACAGTGCCACCTTCTCATCATTCCACCACCCCCTCCCGGCCCAGACCGCTCTGGAAAGGCATGATGTTGGGACTACGTTGGCACTTCCGTCAAGCCTCTCCTCCCTCCCCCTAAATTGCCTTGAAGTCTCTGCTTTTTGTCAGAGATTTGCAGACTCATGGGGTTTTTTTTTTTTTTTGGTTGTTCTTGTTTTCTCATCATTCCATTGTGATACTAAGAAACTAAGAAGCTTAATGAAAAAATAAAATGCTTATGTTGTTGTTATATAAAAAAAAAAAAAAAAATTTGTTTTTTCCTGCATGGTGTGGCTTGCAGGATTGTAGTTCGCTGATCAATGATCAAACCTTCTTTGGGATTGGAATGAAAACTGACATATTCCAGGCTTGTGGCCACTGTTGAGTTTTCTAAATTTGCTGACATACTGAGTGTAGCACTTTAATGACATCAGCTTTTAGGATTTTAAATAGCTCAGCTGGAATTTCATCACCTCCACTAACTTTGTTTGTAGTGATGCTTCCTAAGGCGCACCTGACTTCACATTCCAGGACGTCGGGCTCTAGGTGAGTGACCACACTATTATGACTATCCTGGTCATTGGGACCTTCTTTGTACAGTTCTGTGTATTCTTGCCACCTTTTCTTAATATCTTCTTCTTTTGTTAGGGGCTTACTGTTTCTGTCATTTATTGTTCCCACTTTGCATGAAACTTTCGCTTGGTGTTTCTAATTTTCTCAAACAGATTTATAGTCATTTCCACTCTATTGTTTTCCTCTATTTCTTTGCACTGTTCACTTAAGAAAGCTTTCTTATGTCTCCTTGCTCTTCTCTGGAACTTTTGCATTTAGTTGTGTTATTCTGTTCCTTTCTCCTTTGCTTTTCACTTCTCTTCTTTTCTTGGTTATTTGTATGGCATTCTCAGACAAGCATTTTGCCTTTTTTCATTTATTTTTCTTTGGGATGGTTTTTGTCACTGCCTCCTGTACAATGTTATGAACCTCTGTCCACAGTTCTTCAGGCACTGTCTACCTGATCTAATCTCCTGAATCTATTTCTCACTTCCACTGTATAATCATAAGGGGTTTGATTTAGTTCACAGCTGAATGGCATAGTGGTTTTCCCTATATTCTTCAATTTGGCCTGAATTTTGCAATAAGGAACTCATGATGTGAGCCACAGTCAGCTCCAGGTCTTGTTTTGCTGACTATATAAAGCTTCTCCATCTTCAACTGCGAAGAATATAATCAACATGATTTTGGTATCGACCATCTGGCAATGTCCATATGTAGAGTCACCTCTTGTGCTGTTGCAAGGGGGTTTTGCTATGACCAGTGTGTTCTCTTGACAAAACTCTGTTGGCCTTTGCAATGCTTCATTTTGTACTTCAAGGCCAAACTTGCCTGTTACTCCAGGTATCTTTTGACTTTCTGCTTTTGCATTTCAGTATCTTATGATGAAAAGCACATCTTGTTCTGGTGCTAGTTCTGGAAGGTCTTTATAGAACCATTCAACTTCAACTTCTTTGGCATTAATGATTGGGGCATAGACTTGGATTATTGTGATGCTGAATCGTTTGTCTTGGAAATGAACCAAGATCATTCTGTTGTTTTTGAGATGGCACCCATGACTGCATTTTGGATTCTTGTTAACTATAAGGATTACTCCATTTCTTCTAACAGATTCTTTCCCTCAGTAGTAGACATAATGGTCATCTGAATTAAATTCACCCATTCCCATCCATTTTAGTTCACTGATATCTAAAATGTTGATGCTCACTCTTGCCATCTCCTGCTTGACCATGTCCAATTTACTTTGACTTATGGACTAAACATTCCAGATTCTTGTGCATTATTGTTCTTTACATCATTAGATTTTACTTTCCCCACCAGACATATTCAAAACTGAGTGTTGCTTCTGCCTGGCCCAGCCTCTTCATTCTTAAATTGAAGTTTTCTTCTTATCTTTCTGATAGTGCATTGATGTATATAGAAATACAACTCATTCTGTATATGAAATCAAGTTGTATATTTGGGATTTTTTAAATGTAATATTTACTGCTATAAACTTCTCTTTTAGAATGGCTTTCCTGTATCCCATAAACTTTGGTATGTTGTATTTCCATTTTAAATTGTCTCAATGTATATTTTGATTTCTGCTTTGGTTTCTTCTTTGATCCTTTCATTGTTTAGGAATGTGTTATTTAATTTCCACATATTTATGAATTTTTCAATTTTCTTCTTGTATTTCTACTTTCATACTATTATGGTCATAAAACATGCTTGATATGAATTCAATTTTCTTGTATTCATTGAAAGGTTTTGTGAACTAGCACATGTTCTCTCTTGGAGAATGGTCCATACATGTTTGAGAAGAATGTGTACTATGAGGCTGTTGGATGAAATGTTCTATAACTGCTTGTTAGGTTCACTTGATCTAAAGTGAAAGTGAAAGTGAAGTCACTCAGTCGTGTCCGACTCTTTGCGACCCCATTGACTGTAGCCTACCAGGCTCCATGGGATTCTCCAGGCAAGAATACTGGAGTGGGTTGCCATTTCCTTCTCCAGGGGATCTTCCTCACCCAGGGATGGAATCCAGGTCTCCCACACTGTAAGCATAGGCTTTAACCTCTGAGCTACCAGGGAAGCCCCACATTTGATCTAAGATACAGTTTAATCCAATGTGTCCTTACAGAATTTCTGTCTGGATTATCTCTCCATTTTTGAAAGTAGAGTATTGAAGTCTCCTACCCTTATTATGTTTCTATTTCTTCCTTTAGATCTGTAATATTTGTTTTATATATTTATTTGTTCTATGTTGGGTACAGAAACATTAACTAATGTCACATTGTCTTGATATAACTGTATATTTGGGGAAGTTTTTTAAAAAATAATATATGCGTGTGTAACTATGACCTACTACTCCTCTCTGAAGACATTAAATGACTTTTATAGAAGATCAAATAAGAATATAGATACCACTCATTGATCATCCTTTGCATGCCAGTTACCATCTTTGGCACTCACATGTTATCCTTACAATAATCTTAAGTAGTAATTATTATTATCCTTATATTTCAGAGGAGGTTAAACAAATTGCCTTATGCCACCCACCTAGTAAGTAGAAGAAACAAGGCTTGTGCTGAGATTTAATATATGCAATAATACTTTGCTTTCTATTCATGTCTACAATCTTTGATAAAACATTAGCACCACATTTGAAAGTTCTCTGATGTTAGAGAACTACTACTGAGTGATGAATTTCCTCATCTGGTAAAGTGCTCATTAATAAACTTAAGAAAGATAGAAGGTCTGGAAGGAAAAGCATACCTGACCTTCTCTTTCTTGTCTAAAAAGAGGGCCAAAATCTCCAGGCCTACCTTTAGATACATGCTATTGATAGTTTCATTTGGCTTGAAATATAATTGAAAAAATGTCAGTATTGGAAGAAATTAGACCTGCTACTTTATTTCACTAAGAAAATTCCTTCAGTATGTAACAGTAAATACGTAACAGAAAGAGCATTCCAGAATTTCTTTGTTGGCATAGTTATCATGGTAAACACACACTAGTCAAATAATATGAAAGGCAAAAATATCGTCATGAATAACCATTCAAACAATAGATGAATTTAACCTATTATTTAACATAAATTTCAACTTGAAAATATTCTGCAAATACTTTTATATTTGTTTGTCTTTTGATGTATTGTCTCAATAACAAGACAAAATGTTATTAATATTATTTCAGTTTCAAAAACTGAGGGAGAAAGCACATGCAGAAAATTAATTTTACTTTCAAAAGGGAAGAAAGATTTCATCCTAGTATGTAGAGTTGTGTAATGCCTTCAGTTTCCTAATAATGTTCCTGATTTTCTTTGTTTAATATTATTTTACTTTATTTTTGGTCTTATTATCTAAAATTAAGCTCCTCGAGAGCAGACAGCTTAATCTGCATCTTCAAATTCCATTTAAAATAATAAACATTTGTTGAAAATATACAATATTACTAGTTAGTAGTAGTATTTGGATGCATATATATTTAAAACATTATTTTTTAGGAGTGAAATTTTTAACATAAGGAAATGTGGAAGCAACTCAACTAACTGAATAAAACAAAGCACTCTAACATGACTGATACCAACAACTAAGTATGGTCATATTTAGTTTTGGTGAGAAGTTGCAAAGCATTTAATAGTTTTTCTCCTAAATATGTTAACTGGCAACCTAAGCCTCTCAAATTCATTCAGTATTTTTTTTTCCTTCAGTATTTTAATTAACCATATGCTTAGTGGAAAGACGACACTGTAGTTAAAGTCAGAGTATAACAACTATAATTGCAATTTTCCACTTTTCTGAAAAATGACAAATAAATTATAACACTATTCAGGCTCAGCTAATGATTATTAATCATAATATTTCAAAAATATTTTTCAAAAGCATTCATTTTCAAAATGAATCCTTCTATTTATGTTTTTTCCTTTTCATGGAATTTAGCATCACATATTTATTAAATCATCATACATAGGAATTTTATTTTTAATACCTATAGACACATGGATATGCTCAAACCAAACTGAATAAGAAAGGGAAGTATGAGCATATTTCATACTATACATTTGCAAACTGTGAAGTACACTTGGATGACTTTCCTGGAAAAGATCCACAATAAGATTATACTTCAGAATTTTTTCCTGGTGAACCAAACAACTTGATGTGAATGATAATCTAGAGCCATTTTGTTGATAAAACAAATCTTTGATTTGAGTGAATAAATAGTTACATGCACCATATTGCACACCATCCAAGAAGATGGTCAGCAAATCTTTTAATGAATATTTAATTAAGTTTACCTAGTTATAATGGTTCTTTGAAAAACCTAAAACTGAAAAATAAGAAAAGCCTTGCACCTGGGCATCTGATTGACAATACTTTTTTTATAATCCAATAATGCCCATTGAGTTCCATTGAGAAATTCATAATGGCCTTTATTTACATTTAATTAGCAACTCTCTGGATTAATTCCTCATTTTATAAACCTAATACAACCTTAATATTGGAAGATGTGAATTGAATATGATAACAACATGTACCTGGTTGTTTTAATTAATCTGTCTAAACTGAACATGCCACCTCAAACTCATAAAGATCACACTTCATGCTACCTTTAGACTTCTCATCAAGTTAATTGACTGCACTGCTAGAAAATTGACTTTATATTATTCTGACTCTGTGGCAAGTGGTACAATTCTAGTTGGTTTTGATAAACACAGAGAGCAAGCATGCAATCTTTTTTTCAGATAGTCATTTATTTAAGCTAGAGGAAAACAAAAGTATTAACATTGGTTAATTCTGAGTGATAAAAGTATAGATAATTAAAAATAATATTTTATATTTTGCATAATTTTCTACAATAAACATTTATAACTTTTTTGAAAAGTATTACATTATATATATAAATGTGTATGCTTATATATACATATATCTGTATAATGATATACATTATACACATATGTATAATGTATATTTATATATGCACTTAAATCTGTCTTAGAAAACTAAGGAAAACACTCATCATCCTACCTCCTGCTCATATTTTACTTGATTTTGATATTATGAAGGTGAAGATGAGAAGCAGGTCAAAAACATGAGACAACGTGAACATTAATGGCTTAAATAAAGAACAATACAAATAATGAATAAATGAATGAATGATGTTTTATGATTTTTCCTTTTAGGAAAGGAAATGAGAATCTCAAATACAGAGTGGTAAAAGCTTGTCAAAATGTCCTTTCTTTACTGAAGTTATGTCTTTATTTAGCTTTTCTCATTGGATTGAACCCAAGGCAATGTATTTATCATTAGATTCTAAAATTAGAACATGTTGCCTCTAATATAAGTGTTTATCAATAGTATCAGGGGCATATTTTACTAATTTTTGATTATCAATTAGTCATTCTGATTATGAAGATAAATAAACAATCTAGCAAAGCAAAGCATTCAAAATGCAAAACAGTATACCAACGAATAAAAAGCAGCAACCATAAGAATGCTATAAAGTTTAGAAATTCTGGAAACTAGTATATGATGTCACATCCAAGTTGGTTCTGTAAATTGGGACTGATGCCAAAGCCAACCAGAATTAGAGCTAAAAAAGTCTAACATAAGGTTCTTGTGATAATCGTCTGTTTTACGAACTTAAAGAGTAATGTTGTCATATTACAGTAATTGTTTCTCTGTCATATTTAATAATGAGGTTTTAAAATTTTCAGTATTATTAATAGAAAATGCAGAGGGCTGTGTTTAAATTTCAAAGTTTATTCTTATGTAAAGCTTTTACTTTATACATATGAGATTATTATTTTTTAGGGTTTATTTTTTTACCATCTTGTTTGCTTGATTACTCCAGTGATCTCTTACAGCATCATTTCCCCTAATCTTTAACTGTCATCTTTAATTACATATTATCATTAAAGTACACTTCTATTCTTTGGGACTATAGACAGGGAGTCAAGGACAGATTGTGCTCTAGAGAGCACAAGAGGGAGGTAAATAATAAGAACAACTGGGGCAAAATTATTAATCTTCATAATATGTTGACTAACCAACATTCCTTTTACTCCACCTTTGATAAAATAATGTTCTACTTTGTCAGATATAAATAAAGTCTGTGTGTCCCTCATTAAATTGGTCCTCTGAGTATATTGGGATTAAGTGGGAGACAGCAGTCTTGTAAGCAAACTGGAAACCTGGAGACTTGGATTCTAGTTCAGATTCTACTTCTGCTTGGTCATGTTACTTTGGATAAGACATAAGGTTTGAACAGTCACTTAAAAAAATCTACTAAGACTTAACTGATCTAGGTAGTATTTGAGCATCCCCATCAATCCCTATATGTAAAACTTTGGAAGGATATGAATGAGTAAATGAGTAATCTCACACGATAACTTAAACCTGGTTGTTTACCAATTTGCAATAGTATATAATGTGATTTGCTGATTCACTTTTCCTCAGTCCTTGTCTTGTGGATTGTCACTAGCTAGTATTGCTACAGTCCATTTCAATATTATACTCTGTATATTTACAACATATACCATGCACACATTGTACAAGCAAAGAAGAATCCATAGACATTTTAGAAACGATTACCATTTGATAAGTTATCATATTTGAAAAGAGAGATGGAATATAGAGCACTGTGAATTACCTTATGTGCTTTTCACACCTTCTTTCATGCCAAAGAGTTAGAGCTCACAAGCAATCTATGTGTGGTTTAATCCTGGAAAATTACTATTTTTCCAGCAAAAACCCACTTTGTGATAGTACTGTTACTAGATGCTCTGGGATTTTGAAATTTCCCCAAGGAGGAGAGAAATTGTGTATAATACCAAATGGTGTTTGGCCTTTACCATCAGTATTTAGTATTTAGATATCCTACTTGAGAGGGTGGAGAGTAGTACAATATCACAGTTAAGAACAGGAGTTTAGCAGTAAGACAATATGTGACTATGACAAGTGACTTTAATTTTTCCCAGTTTTTGCTATGTTATCTATAACACAGGGATGATAATACACTAACTTTATACAGTTGCTGTAGTTATTAGGTGAATTTAAGTGAAAAATGGGAAGTGAAATGAAGTGAAAGTCACTCAGGTGTGTCCGACTCTTTGTGATCCCATGGACTATACAATCTTTGGAATTCTCCAGGCCAGAATACTGGAGTAGGTAGCCTTTCTCTTCTCCAGGGGATTTTCCCAACCCACGCATAGAACCCAGGTCTCCCACATTGCAGGCGGATTCTTTATCAACTGAGCCACAAGGGAAGCCTGAGAATGCTGGAGTGGGTAGCCTCTCCCTTCTCCAGTGGATCTTCCCACCCCAGCAATTGAATCGGGGTGCCCTGCATTGCAGGCGGATTCTTTACCAACTGAACTATGAGGAAGGGGGAAGAAAAAAGGGCTTTCCTCATAGCTCAGTCAGTAAAGAGTCCGCCTGCAATGCAAGACATGCGTGTTTGATTCCTGGGTTGGGAAGATCCCCTGGAGAAGGACATGACAACCCACTCCAGTATTCCTGGGTCAGGAAGGTCCCCTGGAGAAGGACATGACAACCTACTCCAGTATTCTTGCCTGGAAAGTCCCTTGGACTGAGGAGCATGACAGGCTACAGTCCATGGGGTTGCAAGAGTCTGATATGACTTAGCGACTAAATCCCCAAGTGAAAAAAAATATGTACAGTGCTTGTCATCATGATGGTCTTAAAGACTTTTATGTAAATGAGAAAAACAAAGAAAAAGTTGCAATTTTTGAGAATCAGATGCAATTCTTCTGGATGTCTTTTTTTTTTGCTATTAAAGCATTATTGAAATATAATTAATATACTTAAAATTCATCATTAAACAAATCAATATTTTTTAAGATATTCATAGACTTTTGCAACTGTTACTACAATATTATTGTAGAACTTTTTCATTACTCCCCAAAAATCTCCATCTCCTAATATACTTTCTGTCTATGCATGCATCTATGCTGGACATTTCAAATGAAGATAACAATACAATGTCTTTTGTGACTGATTTATTTATGAACATAGTATTTTCAAGTTTCATTCATATTGTAGCATATTTTATGACTTATTTCCTTCTTATTACTGATAATATTACAGTATATGAATATATTACAACTTTTTTAATCTATTTGGTATGTTTCCACTTTTTTGGCAGCTATAAATATTAAGAATATTCATGTACAAGATTATTTGTGGATATATGCTTCCATTCTTCTTTCAACATACAAATGAAGTAGTTGAGGATCATATGGCAAGTTTATGTTTAATATTCTGAGAAACTGCTTATGAATTTCTGCAAAAGGTATCAGAGATTTTCATAGAGAATTCATTGAATCAATAGGCCAGCTTGGGGAATCTTGCCATTTTAACAATTTAAGTCTTTTTTTAATGCCTATTCTTATGTATTTATTTATGATTGGCTGTGCTGGGTCTTCATTTCTGCTCCAGGGCTTTCTCTAGTTGTGAAGAGTGAAATCTACTCTCTAGTTGCCGTGTACGGGATTTCTCATTGTAGTGGCCTTTCTTGATGAGGAGCACAGTCTCTAGGGCATGTGGACATCAATAGTTGCTGCCTGTGGGCTCAGTCGTTGCATCTGGAGCGGTCCAGAGTGCAGGCTCAGTAGTTGTGGCACTGGTCCAGTGGTTGAGAATCCATCTTACAATGCAGAGGACACAGTTCAATTTCTGGTCATGGAAGATCCCACATGCCCAGAAACAACTGGGCCCCTGTGACACAACTACTGAGTTTTTTGATTCATAAACATGAAATATCTTCTGTTTATTTAGGAGTTCAATTTCTTTCAACAAAGTTTAGTAGTTTTCCAAATACAAGTTCTGCACTTTCTTTGTTAATTACTACATTTCAAAATTATTCCTCATACTATCATAAATGGAATTGTTTCTTTAATTTTATTTTCAAATTGTTCATTGCTGTTGTATAGCAGGTAACTGATTTTGTGTATTGATCTTATCCTGCTTAATTTGGATATTGGTTCTAATAGCTTTTTAGTGATTTCTTTAGGATTTAGTATATAGAAGATCATCTGTGAATGGAAATAATATACTTCTCTCTTTCCAATCTGGATGTAGTTATTTCTTTCCTCTTGTCTAATTGGCCTGGATAGTACTTTCAGTACAACATGGAATAGAAGTGGTAGGAACATCTACTCTTATTTTATTATTGATCTTAGAGTGAAAACAGTGATCTCTTAGTATGTATCTATGAGTCATCTGTGGATTTTTTTGTAGATATCCTTTATCAATTTGAGGAATTTCCTTTCTATTCCTAGTTTTTGGAATGTTTTATCAAGAAAAGCTGGACTTTTGCCAAATAGTTATTTTATGTATATTAGGATTATCATGTGTGGGTTGTTTTTTTTTTTCTTTATTCTGTTAACATGGCATAACAAAACAATTGAATTTTAGTTGTTAAAACAACCTTACATCCTAGGGATAAATCACATTTGTTTATTATTTAAAATCTTTTATACTTGCTGGATTCAGTTTGGTAGTATTTTATTTTGTTTGTTTATTTATTTATTTATTGTTTTAGTTTTTTTTTTTTCTTGTTCATTATCTGTTTTTTTTTTCCATTTATTTTTATTAGTTGGAGGCTAATTACTTTACAATATTGTAGTGGTTTTTGTCATACATTGACATGAATCAGCCATGGATTTACATGTATTCCCCATCCCGATCCCCCCTCCCACCTACCACTCTGCCCGATCCCTCTGGGCCTTCCCAGTGCACCAGGCTTGAGCACTTGTCTCATGCATCCAACCTGGGCTGGTGATCTGTTTCACACTTGATAATATAAATGTTTTGATGCTGTTCTCTCGAAACATCCCACCCTCACCTTCTCCCACAGGGTCCAAAAGTCAGTTCTGTACATCTGTGTCTCTTTTTCTGTTTTGCATATAGGGTTATCATTACCATCTTTCTAAATTCCATATATATGTGTTAGTATACTGTATTGGTCTTTATCTTTCTGGCTTACTTCACTCTGTATAATGGGCTCCAGTTTCATCAATATCATTAGAACTGATTCAAATGGATTCTTTTTAATGGCTGAGTAATATTCCATGGTGTATATGTACCACAGCTTCCTTATCGATTCATCTGCTGATGGGCATCTAGGTTGCTTCCATGTCCTGGCTATTATAAACAGTGCTGCGATGAACATTGGGGTACACGTGTCTCTTTCAGATCTGGTTTCCTCAGTGTGTATGCCCAGAAGTGGGATTGCTGGGTCATATGGTAGTTCTAATTCCAGTTTTTTAAGAAATCTCCACACTGTTCTCCAGAGCGGCTGTACTAGTTTGATTCCCACCAACAGTGTAAGAGGGTTCCCTTTTCTCCACACCCTCTCCAGCATTTATTGCTTATAGACTTTTGGATAGTAGCCATCCTGACTGGCGTGTAATGGTACCAAATATAATCATTGTATTTATAATCTTTTACACTTGCTGCATCCAGTTTGGTAGTATTTTATTGAAGATTTTAAAATTTGTATTAATTTGTAATGTTGGTCTCTAGTTCTCTTTCTATAATTTCTTTGTTTTTTATATTAGAGAAATAGTGGCTTCATAGAATGAATTGGAAGTGCATTTCTCAGTATATTTTTGGATGTGTTTAAGAAGAATTGATATTAATTTTTAAAATATTCATCAGAATTCACCAGATGGATCTAGGCATGGGTCTTTTTTTTTTTAAACATCGGATGTTTTAAACTTATTAAATTTCTTTATTATATCATAGGTCTGTTCATATTTTCTATTTAAGTCAGTTTTGATTATATGTGTCTCTCTAGAAATTTTTCCATGTCATCTAAGGTATATAATTTTGGCATAAACTTTTTGATAGCATTTCCTTGTAATCCTTAGTTTCTATATTGCTGATATGAGGGCCCATATTTCATTCTCTACTGCAGTATTTAAAAACTTCTCTTTTTTTCTTGATCATTATTCATAATTTTGTCAGTTTTGTTGGTTTTTCAAAAGAAAACAAGTTAGTTTCATTAAGTTTTTTCTTTTGCAATTCTGTATTCTAAACATTTCGTTAATTCCTAACATGACCTTTATTAATTCCTTTATTGTGTTTACTTTAGGTTTAGTTTGCTCTTTCTCTTATTAATTATTAGGGGGAAGATTAGGTTGTTGATTTGAGATCTTTTCTAATTTTTAATAAATGTGTTTATAGTTGTAAACTGTAACTTTAAGCGTAGTTTTAGTTGTTTCTTCATTTTCATCTCAAAATATTTTCTAATATCCCTTAAAATGTATTCTTTGACCCATTGGTTATTTATAACTATGATTTTTGACTTCACATATTTGTAAATTTCCTAAATTCTTTTCAATAATTTTTCCAAGTTTAATTTTTACATAATCAGAGAACATATTTTATATGACTTCAATATTTTTAAATTTTCATAAGATTGTTTTATGGGCTAGTATATGGCTGATCTTACAGAAGGTTCCATATGTGCTTGAGAAAAATGTATATTCTGCTGTTGTTGGGTGTAATGTTCTAGAGGTGTCTATTAAGTCTACTTGTTCTATTCAAACTCCTATTGAATACAGATTCTATTCAATATCCCCAATAATAGGGGTATTAAAGTCTTTTACTCTTGTATTTGAAATGTCTGTTTCTTCCTTTAATTCTGTCAGTTATTCCTTCTTGTATTTTAGGACTCAGTTGGAATCTATTTCTCATGTGGTGTATAGCCTGTAATGTTACTTCTCAGAGGGTGCAGCTTGGGGCATGCACAGTTACCTTAACTCCCTCTCTTCACCCCAAGGAGAATAAGGCTTTTATCTGAGCGCTTTGACAAAGTCTTTCCCTGATCTCTCTTATCTCCTTGTGAGTTTCTGGCTGGTCTCTCTATATTGATATCGTACCCCAATGGTACTCCTCACTAACTGCTAGCTGGTTGTTCTCTTATTATCTACAACAATGCCTTAGAGCATAAATCATTCCACAGTCTGATCAAATTAATGTCTGAATCCCTTCTGAGTCTTACTTAGATCTCAGAGGGGTTTCTCTTAACTAAAAGCATCATTGTTTGGACAGTGTTAGGCTCAACTTTCCATGTTTTGTTCCAAATAAAGTTAGATCTCTTAGAGTATCCCATTTTCTGGTCTGTACTTGCCCTGAATAAGACTTCCATCACCCTGAGCTAGATAAACAAAGGAAGCTGGCCATGGCTTGACTTCCATAAACTGTCACTATTCCTACAAAGATTTAATAGATTTTTTTGGAATAAATATACCTCCATTTGCATAAGACAATTTCCAGATACTTCATTTGGTGTGTTTGTTTTTAATTTTTAGGTGTTACAGTAGTTTTTCTGGGGGGAAATTTTGTAGTGCTCCTTATGCCAATATTTTTGAAATGCTTCTCCTCCCTAGAAGTTTTTAATAGACTCACTGATGTTGTGCATGTTATTTAGTGCAATTATATGGAAAATAATTTTTATCATATAATTTTTGTCTTCCACAAATGTTCTGGCTGTATCAGGCTGTGAGATTGCTCCAGTCAGCAGCCCAATGACCTCTAACCCCAGAGAAGCTCTGGAGCTGTGAATATAGATGAGGGTGGACCTTGGGAACCTGCTTGCTCAGGATTTCCTCAGCAGATGGCTCTTACTTTGTGTCCTGATTTATATTTTGTTGGAGGAATAAGGGTAAAATAGTGTTTTACTGAGGTTTTAGTTTTGTTCATGACCTAAACAGACTGCATAAGATCTTACACAGGTCATGGGAAAGCCTCAAACAAATATACACTGTCCTTTGGTTATCTGCATCAACATGTTGACTATGAACTTAAAATCCTGTACTCTAAAAACCTACTCAATGAAAAGGAACTTGATTCTTTATGTCCAGGTCAAATTTCCTGTACTTTTAGCTAAACTTCTGTCTTTATGTGCTCTGTTTTATATTTTCATAATTAGAAATCCCAATGAGAGGCACTGATGGAATATCAGAAGAAAGGAGGAAGAAGGGATGGTTTTATTCATCTTTCTCTTTTCTGTCACATTAGCAACAGCAGCAGGGCAGGAACAAAAGGAATGCCTGCAGATGCAGTAACAGAGGCCCTGAAGAGTGTTCCTAGTTCTTTGGTTCCAAGGGTAAGAGTTCCACAGACATATCAGGTGCAGGGAAACCTCGGCTTCCCTTTCAATTCTCCACCTCTTGTTTTCACATCACTAATCTTCAGATAAAGTTTTGTTTCCCTAGCCCTCCCTACAGTCTCATAACCCATTCTGAATTAAATTATCTCTTTCTGAAATACTAAAGGTGATTTCTCCTCTCTGACTAGCTTCTAACTCATACACAGTATTTATATTAATCTTTTCCTCTGCAATAAGAAGATGGAAGGAAAACATAGAACCAAATACTTGCAAAAAATTTAGGGGTACTATGGTTCATTGACAATAATTGACATGAAAATAGCATCTTATTACAATTAAAAATTTCTCCTCATCAAAATGTACTAAGAAAATGAATAAACAAGTCATAGACTGGGAGAAAATATTTTCAAAATCCATGTATCTTACAAGGACTTGTATCTAGAATATATAAGGAACTCTTTTCATAATTTAAAAAAAAAAACACAATTAGAGAAAAAAAGGGGACAAAGGACTAAAATAGATATTTTGATAGGAAGGTATACAACTGGCTAATAAGCACATACACACACACACACGCATACACACACACGCATACACACATACACAAAGCCTCGACATCATGCATCACATGGGAAATACAATTAAAAACCACAAGGAAACCTACTGAATACTTAGTAGAATGAATAAAATTAAAATATTTACAGCACCAAGTGCTATCAAGGATATGTAACAACCAAAGCACTAATACATATAATGCTATTAGGAGTCTAAAATGTTTAGTAGTTTCTTATAAAATTGTACTGATACTTACCTCATGACCCAATATTTCCATGCCTAAGCATCTACCCAAGAGAAATAAAAAATGTATCTTCTACAAAAGCCTTAATGTTCATATGAAGTTTATTCTTAATAGCCTCAAACTGGAAACAATCCAAATCCCAACACCAGAAGAATGGAAAACAAAGTGTGACAAATATATAATGGAATGTTGTTCAGCAATAAAAATTAATGAACTATTGCTGTAAGTAAGAATATGAGTGCATTTTACTGATATTACGCTGTGTGAAGCAAGCTAGACCCAGGAAAGCACTAACTGTTGGGCTATATCTATTTAATTTCTACAAAAAGAAAACTATAGTGGAAAAAAAAATCAGCAAAGTTTTTGCCTTTGAGATCTGGGGAAGACTCACAGAGAAGGAGCACTTTATAGGGATGATGGCTGTATCTCAGTAGGAGCTTGGGTTAATAACATGGGTATATACATTTGCCAAAACGTCTTCAAGATCTCTTAAGATTTGTGCATTTTACTTTATGTCAACTTTGCACTAAAAGAACTTTTTAAATTGACGGGTACAAAACAGTTAAATATTACAGAAATCTCCTCTTAACCCTTGTCTAATACTTTACTGTGGAATTATGAGTTCTATTTGTTGATAATGAGCAAGAAATAAATGCTGTCTCCTTGAAAGTTATGTAATTTTAAGCAAGAATTATGATTAGCATAATCTAGATTCAGGATTTGGCAGGAAGGGGCAGAGTATGTAAATTTATAGCATTGTATAAGCAGGGCCTTGGAGAGAGGCCAAGTCTGTAAACTTGGAAGCTTGACCTGGAAAACCATTATTTTAGAAGTAGACAAGGAAGGTATCAATTTCAAAGTGATTTGTAGTAAATGAAAGAGATAGAATCAGTTCACTTCAGATCAGTTGATCAGTCGTGTCGACTCTTTGTGACTGCATGAATGGCAGCATGCCAAGCATCCCTGTTCATCACCAACTCCTGGAGTTTACCCAAACTCATGTCCATTGAGTCGGTGATGCCATCCAACCATGTCATCTTCTGTCATCCCCTTCTCCTCCAGCCCTCAATCTTTTCCAACATCAGGGGCTTTTCCAACATCAGGGGCTTTTCCAATGAACAGCTCTTCGCCTAAGGTGGCCAAAGTATTGGAGTTTCAGCTTCAACATCAGTCCTTCCAATGAACACCCAGGACTAATCTCCTTTAGGATTTACTGGTTGGATCTCCTTGCAGTCCAAGGGACTCTCAAGAGTCTTCTCCAACACCACAGTTCAAAAGCATCAACTCTTCGGCGCTTAGCTTTCTTTATGGCCCTCTTTATGGCTCTCAATTCCATACATGACCACTGGAAAAATCATAACCTTCACTAGACTGACCTTTGTTGGCAAAGTAATGTCTCTGCTTTTTAATATTCTGTCTAGATTGGTCATAACTTTCCTTCCCAGGACTAAGCATTTTTTAATTTCATGGCTGCAATCACCATCTGCAGTGATTTTGGAGCCCAGAAAAGAAAGTCAGCCACTGTTTCCACTCTTTCCCCATCTATTTGCCTTGAAGTGATGGGACCGGATGCCATGATCTTACTTTTCTGAATGTTGAGCTTCAAGCCAACACTTTCACTCTCCTCTTTCACTTTCCTCAAGAGGTTCTTTAGTTCTTCTTCACTTTCTGCCATAAGGATGGTGTCATCTGCATATCTGGGGTTACTGATATTTCTCCAGTCAATCTTGATTCCAGCTTGTGCTTCTTCCAGATAGAATAGAAGCAGATAAAAAATAATTAACAGATCCAACCAGTCCATCCTAAAGGAAATAAGTCCTGAATATCCATTGGAAGGACTGATACTGAAGCTGAAACTCCGATACTTTTGGCCACCTGATGCAAAGAACTGACTCATTTGAAAATACCCTGATCCTGGGAAAGATTAAAGGCGAGAGGAGAAGGGGACAATAGAAGATGAGATGGTTGGATGGCATCACCGACTCAATGGACATGAGTTTGAATAAACTCCAGGAGTTGGTGATGGACAGGGAGGCCCGGTATGCTGCCATTCTTGGGATCACAAAGAGTTGGACACAACTGAGTGACTGAACTGAACTGATCTGAAAAACAAAGCAGACTATACAGACAGACAAGAAGACAGAAAAAACAAATAATTTGAGATATAACTAACAGGTTTCAGACTTGCCTTAGATTTTTGTGTTTTTGTTTTGTTTGTTTGTTCTCCATAGATTTATTCTCTCTGGTGTACCGAGCTGTAGTGTAAACTCTTAACATCTTTCAATATTCTTCAGTTTGATTCCAAATCTACTGATACAAAGTCTATTTCCTGTGGGATCTTTTGGCTAGTTCAAACTGTTGGTATTCAAACTTTCTCTAATTTAATTTACTTTAAAAAAGGAATAGGGAATAGAAACAAAAGAAAGTGCAGTAGATAAAATCTTGATCTGTTGAATAGATTCTTGAAGTGAATATGTAAGATTCTGGCTTTCTGACACATTTTTTTTCCAAATTATTTTTATTAGTTGGAGGCTAATCACTTTACATTATTGTAGTGGGTTTTGCCATACATTAACATGAATCAGCCATGGATTTACATGTGTTCCCCATCCTGAACTCCCCTCCCACCTCCTTCCCCATCCCATCCCTCTGGGTCATCCAAGTGCATCAGCCCCAAGTACTTGTCTCATGCATCCAACCTGGACTGGTGATCTGTTTCACACTTGATAATATACATGTTTTGATGCTGTTCTCTCAGATTATCCCACCTTCGCCTTCTCCCATAGAGTCCAAAAGTCTGTTCTATACATTTGTGTCTCTTTTTCTGTCTTGCATATAGGGTTATCATTGCCATCTTTCTAAATTCCATATATATGTGTTAGCATACTGTATTGGTGTTTTTCTTTATGGCTTACTTCACTTGGTATAATGGGTTCCAGTTTTATCCATCTCATTAGAACTGATTCAAATGGATTCTTTTTAATGGCTGAGCAATATTCCATGGTGTATATGTACCACAGCTTCCTTATCAATTCATCTGCTGATGGGCATCTAGGTTGCTTCCATGTCCTGGCTATTATAAACAGTGCTGCGATGAACATTGGGGTATAAGTGTCTCTTTCAGATCTGGTTTCCTCGGTGTGTATGCCCAGAAGTGGGATTGCTGGGTCATATGGCCGTTCTAATTCCAGTTTTTTAAGGAATCTCCACACTGTTCTCCTTAGTGGCTGTACTAGTTTGCATTCCCACCAATAGTGTAAGAGGGTTCCCTTTTCTCCACACCCTCTCCAGCATTTATTGCTTGTTGACTTTTGGATAGCAGCCATTCTGACTGGCGGGTAATGGTAATTCATTGTGGTTTTGATTTGCATTTCTCTGATAATAAGTGATGTTGAGCATCTTTTCATGTGTTTGTTAGCCATCTGTATGTCTTCTTTGGAGAAATGTCTGTTTAGATCTTTGGCCCATTTTTTGATTGGGTTATTTATTTTTCTGGAATTGAGCTGTAGGAGTTGCTTGTATATTTTTGAGATTAATCCTTTGTCTGTTTCTTCATTTGCTATTATTTTCTCCCATTCTGAAGGCTGTCTTCACCTTGCTTATAGTTTCCTTTGTTGTGCAAAAGCTTTTAAGATTCATTAGGTCCCATTTGTTTATTTTTGCTTTTATTTACAATATTCTGGAAGGTGGGTCATGGAGGATCTTGCTGTGATTTATGTCGGAGAGTGTTTTGCCTATGTTCTCCTCTAGGAGTTTTATAGTTTCTGGTCTTACATTTAGATCTTTAATCCATTTTGAGTTTATTTTTGTGTATGGTGTTAGAAAGTGTTCTAGTTTCATTCTTTTACAAGTGGTTGACCAGTTTTCCCCGCACCACTTGTTGAAGAGGTTGTCTTTTTTCCATTGTATATTCTTGCCTCCTTTGTCAAAGATAAGGTGTCTGTAGGTACAGGGATTTATCTCTGGGCTTTGTATTTTGTTCCAATGATCTATATTTCTGTCTTTGTGCCAGTACCATACTCTCTTGATGACTGTGGCTTTGTAGTAGAGCCTGAAGTTAGGCAGGTTGAACCCTCCAGTTTCATTCTTCTTTCTCAAGTTTGCTTTGGCTAGTCGAGGTTTTTTTGTATTTCCATACAAATTGTGAAATTATTTGTTCTAGTTCTGTGAAAAATACCGTTGGTAGCTTGATAGGAATTGCATTGAATCTATAGATTGCTTTGGGTAGTATAGTCATTTTCACAATATTGATTCTTCCAATCCATGAACATGGCATATTTCTCCATCTATTTGTGTCCTCTTTGATTTCTTTCATCAGTGTTTTATAGTTTTCTATGTATAGGTCTTTTGTTTCTTTAGGTAGATATACTCCTAAGTATTTTATTCTTTTTGTTGCAATGGTGAATGGTATTGTTTCCTTAATTTCTCTTTCTGTTTTCTCATTGTTAGTGTATAGGAATGCAAGGGATTTCTGTGTGTTAATTTTATATCCTGCAACTTTACTATATTCATTGATTAGCTCTAGTAATTTTCTGGTAGAATCTTTAGGGTTTTCTATGTAGAGGATCATGTCATCTGCAAACAGTGAGAGTTTCACTTCTTCTTTTCCTATCTGGATTCCTTTTACTTCTTTTTCTGCTCTGATTGCTGTGGCCAAAACTTTCACAACTATGTTGAATAGTAGTGGTGAGAGTTGGCACCCTTGTCTTGTTCCTGACTTTAAGGGAAATGCTTTCAATTTTTCACCATTGAGGATCATGTTTGCTGTGGGTTCGTCATATATAGCTTTATTATGTTGAGGTATGTTCCTTATATTCTTGCTTTCTGGAGAGTTTTTTAAATCATAAACGGATGTTGAATTTTGTCAAAGGCTTTTTCTGCATATATTGAGATAACTACAATGCAGTAAGATTAGATCTCAATTACAGGAAAAAAATAAAACTATTAAAAATTCCAACATATGGAGGCTAAATAACATGCTTCTGAATAACCAACAAATCATAGAAGAAATTAAAAAAGAAATCAAAATATGCACAGAAACTAATGAAAATGAAAACACAACAACCCAAAACCTATGGGACACTGTAAAAGCAGTGCTAAGGGGAAGGTTCATAGCATTACAGGCTTAACTCAAGAAACAAGAAAAAAGTCAAATAAATAACCTAACTCTATATCTAAAGCAACTAGAGAAGGAAGAAATGAAGAACCCAGGGGTTAGTAGAAGGAAAGAAATCTTAAAAAATTTAGAGCAGAAATAAATGCAAAAGAAACTAAAGAGACCATAGCAAAAATCAACAAAGCTAAAAGCTGATTTTTTGAAAAGATAAACAAAATTGACAAACTGTTAGCAAGACTCCTTAAGAAACAAAGGGAGAAGAACCAAATTAACAAAATTAGAAATGAAAATGGAGAGATCACAACAGACAACACTGAATTACAAAGGATCATAAGAAACTACTACCAGCAACTCTATGCCAATAAAATGGACAACTTGGAAGAAATGGACAAATTCTTAGAAAAGTATAACTTTCCAAAACTGAACCAGGAAGAAATAGAAGATCTTAACAGACCCATCACAAGCATGGATATTGCAACTGTAATCAGAAATCTTCCAGCAAACAAAAGCCCAGGACCAGATGGCTTCACAGCTGAATTCTACCAAAAATTTAGAGAAGAGCTAACACCTATCTTACTCAAACTCTTCCAGAAAATTGCAGAAGGTAAACTCCCAAACTCATCCTATGAGGCCACCATCACCCTAATTCCAAAACCAGGCAAAGATGCCTCAAAAAAGAAAACTATAGGCCAATATCACTGATGAACATAGATTTAAAAATCCTTAACAAAATTCTTGCAAACAGAATCCAACAACATATTTAAAAGATCATACATCATGACCAAGTGGGCTTTATCCCAGGAATGCAAGGATTCTTTAATATTCACAAATCAATCAATGTAATAGACCACATTAACAAACTGAAAGATGACACTTTTTTTTTTTTTTTAAGTTCCCATTAGGGTACTTTTTATAAGATCTTGATTAAACTGATAAAGCAACAAAGGGAGTCCCACATTGGTTCTACTATGTCTAGTGTAGCATTAGGTTAAGAAAATGAGCTCTGCAATAACCTACAGCTGGGTTCAAATTTCAGCTATGCTTCTTCACAGCTGTATAACTTCAGACAAATTACTTAACCTCCTTGAATGTTCTTACGTGCAAAATTCAAATAATGCCTGCCTCAGAGGGTTAATAGGATTAAGTGAGAAAATAAATGAAATTACTCAATATCTGACATTAATATTAAGCATCATTATTTAAAAAGATATGACTAATGAGGTAGCTGTACATAGTTCAGATGCCTGTTTTTATTAAAACTAAGGTTTACTTGAATCAGTTTTAGAAATCATCAAAGTATATTAGCTGAAAAGAAGCAGGACAACCTAAGGACTGGCTATGTATAGATTCTCGTCATCTAATGTATTACAAGTCTAACTCTAGTGTAGGGTTTTTAAACTTCAGAATATTTCACTAATAGACTGCTGTGGAGGATCTATTTAATCCTCCATTTAGGCTTTTTTCCCTATTTCTTCCCTGTCCCAGGTAATAGAGTTTTCTGATTGTCCTGTTACTGCTAAAGTTTGTTTATTTTTTTTTTTTTCAAATTCAACTATTAAGGTGCTTAATCTTGCACACAAGACTTTTAAGGCTCTCTGCCTGATGATTATTCATTTAATCATTTAACAAATACTTGTTAATTTTTTAATCTTAGGCAAGCTGCCATGCAATCACTCATGATATAAGCCACTGGCAGAATAAGATAGTCTCTCTCCTCAAAAAAAGAAAAAAAAAAAAAAGTAAGTGAAGAAATTCAAAATTACTAATTAGAGATCATTTAACTAAGTTACTATTACTGATAAGAAGGAGAAGTACAAGATTAGAAGACCTTATTTTGGCAGAGCTTGGGGTTTGGGCAGACAAGAATTCTCTAAAAGAGTAGCAGCAAACTGAGGTCTGAAGATATGTAGGTTATTTATAAGTGCTTCATAAACATAAAGCCTTAAGTAGAAGCCATGTGATGCCTAAAATTAAAGAAAGCCTATGACATTGGAACTCAAGAGAAGGATGGATAATAGAAATCCTATCAGGGCACATTAGATATGCTTTATTTCTTTATATAACCCTTTTCTTCCTACTAGTAATACTAATTCTGTAGTACATTGCCTTTGATGACCATCATCCATTTGCATACACCATCAGCCTTTGAACTCCATGGTGATATGTACTCAACCTGCTTAAAGGCTAGATTTTTCTCCTTGGCCACCTATGCCCTAGGATATCAGTCATGTTTCTTAGGTCTCTATGATGTCTCATCATTGATTCTCCAGACACAAGTTTGTGACACCATCAGAAATATCCTTGACCCCAGGTCAATACCCTCTACCAGTCTATCTCCTTAGCCAAGACCAGGATTTCAACAATGATCAAGTCTTTTTAGTTTGACTGAGCATTGGAGGATTTCTCACTCAGACTGGTCTCAGCCTTATCTCTGGTCTCCATCCTTCAGAGCAGCTGTACCTGCCACACAGTTCCCATTTAGACTTCTAGGTATGCCCAGGATTAACTGCCTCTTACTTCTCTTCCTTCTAATATCTCTGCAAGGTGAGTACTCTTAGCTTCTATTTACGTGTGAAAAATGTGAGCATTAAGGAAATTTGCTCACTAGTTCAAATTTATGCAGCGAGTACAAAGATCTTTGTCCTAAGATCTAAACCCAAGTCTCTCTGGTTCTAGAGAAAACAACAAAATCAACAATAGAAAAGTGATGCTAATTATTTTGCTCCCTGCTACAGAGTAAGAATGGAGAAGGAAATGGCAACCCACTCCAGTATTCTTGCCTGGAGAATCCCATGGACAGAGGAGCCTGGCAGGCTACATACAGTTCATGGGATGGCAAGAGTTAGACACTACTTAGCAACTAAACCACCACTACCACCAGCACCACAGAGTAAGAAAAGCTATAATTCAGAGCTATAAAAATCAAGTATATTTGCTATTATTTTTCTCCCATTCTGAGGGCTGTCTTTTCACCTTATTTATAGTCTCCTTTGCTGTGTAGAAGCTTTTAATTTTACAATGGAATACTACTCAGCCATAAAAAGGCATACATGTGGGTTAGTTCTAATGAGGTAGATTAACCTAGAACCTATTAGATAGAGTGAAGTAAGTCAGAAAGAGAAAAACAGATATCATATATTAACACTTGTATAGGGAATCTAGAAGGATGGTTTGATGAATCCAATCACAGAGCAGCAATGGAGACACAGACATAGAGAACAAACTTATGGACAAGGGTTGGGGAGAAGAGGGAGAGGGTGAGATGAATGGAGAGAGTAGCATGGATGTATATACACTAACATATGTAAATAGATAGCCAATGGGAATTTGCTATATGACTCAGGGAATTCAAATGGGGGCTCTGTAATAACCTAGAGGGGTGGGAATCAGCAGGAGACAGGAGAAAATTCAAGATGGGGAGGACATATGTACACCTCTGGTTAATTCATGTTGATGTATGACAGAAATCAAACCAATATTGTAAACCAATCATAAATCAATTAAAAATAAATAAATATGTATTTTTGAAAAAGTAGAATAAAGAGTACTCCCCAAATCACTATCTCTCAAGACACAAGGCATTGTTGTCACACTCCTTTTCTTCTTTATTAGTTATTTTCTTTTCTCTCTGTTTATGAATTAATTCTCACCTACGTTAATTTCAAATGTCTTGCAGTTCTTTCAAAATCATTTAGGTTTTTTTTCCCCCACTCAACTCCACAAGTTATTCTCAAACACATGATAATCTCTCAAAATAAACTGCCAGAGCTTCAAGTCAAAGTTGTGATTCTCTACTGAACAGGTCCTGTCTTTTGCTGACACATTTCTCTGGTAGTTTTTCAAATTTCTTTCAGTAAATCTAGCAAACTTAAGTGAGGTGAAAGAAAATGTATTTGTTAGTTTTAAAGTGAAAAAGACATTTTACTCTCTCTTTTTCTGATTACTGATATAGACCCACTACAATGTAAAGGAAAGGGACTATGTAAAGGAGAAAGACACAGACAGTAGCAGGTAATCTAATATGATATAAAAACAAGAAAATAACTATTATTCTCTCTAAAATATACATTAGCACAGGAAGACTGTCCACACTAGAGCAAGAGGCAAACTTCAGAATCACCATACTCTTCAGCAAATGCCCTTAAAACTGTCTCTATTTTTTCTTAATCAAAAAATAATTCAGGAAATTTTCCTCTAAATGATGAACATGTCCTTGACCTTAATTTTTACCTTTTTAGAAAACTATAGTCCTTGAACTAATTACTATATATTATACATTGCCAAGTGCAAAAACTTTCAATAAAACAGAATGGTATAAAACACAACAGTATTTTATATAAAGTAATATCCCCCTAATGTTTACCCATCAAAAATATAGGTCAACAGGGACTAGACTTTAGAGAAAAACATATGGATTTTAATTTCAGACTTTGAGAGGGAGAATTGTTAAATGGTTTGCAAGGTAATGTGTTGGTTTTGATGAGCCATTGTAATTTATATTGTATTTCATTTGGGGCTTCTTAGTAGTCAAAACTGACTATTGAGGCTTTTTGTATGAATGACTTGCTTTCTGGAGCATCCATTCTCTAACATTTAATTAATGTGTCCTTCTGGCACTTAAAATATCATCTAAATAGTTTTTTGTTTGTGGGAGGTATGGATAGTTTAAACCAAAGAGGAATAAAAATAAACACTGGGCTCATTTTTATATTGCCAAGAGACACAACAATAAACAAGCACCACTGTTATGATAAGCAAGAAATGCAACTCAAATCCCATTCAGGGTGCTGAGAATTCCACCCTTAATATATTTGTAAACACACTGTCATAAAATCAAACTTCTTTCCTGATGTTGATGCTACATCACTCGGAAATTGTGCAGGGAGCATGAATCTAGCAAATGTAATTTCCCTGTTGCTTACCTTGTGAAAAACCCTATTTTTAATATCAACTGGATATGAACTAGAAGGATTGTGACAAACTGATCTCTAATGCAATGAGCACTGTGGTTATTTTTTATAGTGTTTTGCTTATAGAAAAACACAGAAATGCCATATAGAAAAGAACATACTTCATGGGTCTGATGCTAATGATTTTGAGTAGAAAAATCCATCTTCTGGATGTATTTGGAATATAGAAGGTCTGACCAAAATACAAAAATATTCTCACTTTCAGGCATATTTGGGTCAAGAAATCCCTAGTATATACTAATTACCTTCATACTATTCAGTGCAATTTATTTAAATAAATGTATTGAATATCTTGTATATGCAAAGTAGCATGCGATTTACAAGTTCCTATTTCACTTTCCAAAGGAATAATAATATGCAGCTTCAACTACAGGGTCTTCTCTTGTGTTGTTGGAAGAAGGTGTTTGTTATGACCAGTGCGTTCTCTTGGCAAAACTCTGTTAGCCTTTGTCCTGCTTCATTTTATATTCCAAAGTCAAATTTGCCTGTTACTCCAGGTATCTCTTGATTTCCTACTTTTGCATTCCAGTCCATTATAATGAAAAGGACATATTTTGGGGGTGTTAGTTCTAGAAGGGCTTGTAGGTCTTCATAGAACTGTTCAACTTCAGCTTCTTTAGCATTAGTGTTTGGGGCAGACTTGGATTACTGTGATACTGAGTGGTTTGCCTTGGAAACAAACAGAGATCATTCTGTCATTTTTGAGATTGCATCCAAGTACTTCATTTCAAACTCTTTTGTGGACTATGATGGCTACTCCATTTTTTTTCTAAGGGATCATGCCCACAGTAGTAGATAAAATGGTCGTTTGAGCTAAATTCACCCATTCCAGTCCATTTTAGTTCACTGATTCCTAAGATGTCTTTGTTCACTCTTGCCATCTCTTGTTTGACCACTTCCAACTTGCCTTGATTCATGTACCTAACATTTCAGGTTCCTATGCAATATTGCTCTTTACAGCATTGGACTTTACTTCCATCACCAGTCACATCCACGAATGGGTGTTGTTTTTCCTTTAGTTCCATCTCTTCATTCTTTCTGGAGTTATTTCTCCACTGATCTCCAGTAACATACTGGGCACCTGCTGACCTGGGGAGCTCTTCTTTCAGTGTCCTATCTTTTTGCCTTGTCATACTGTTCATGGGTTTCTTAAGGCAAGAATACTGAAGTATTTTGCCATTTCCTTCCCCAGTGGACTACATTCTGTCAGAACTCTCCATCATGACCTGTCTGTCTTGGGTGGCCCTAGATGGCATGGCTCATAGTTTCATTGAGTTAGACAAATCTGTAGTCCATGTGATCAGTTTGGTTAGTTTTCTGAATTTGTGGTTTTCATTCTGTCTGCACTCTGATAGATAAGGATCAGAGGCTTATGGAAGTTCCCTAATGGGAGAGACTGAGGGGAAGTTCAGTTCAGTTCAATTCAGTCACTCAGTCGTGTCCAACTCTTTGTGACCCCATGAATCACAGCATGCCAGGCCTCCATGTCCATCACCAACTCCCAGAGTTTACTCAAACTCATGTCCATCAAGTCAGTGATGCCATCCCACCATCTCATTCTCTGTCGTCCCCTTCTCCTCGTGCCCCCAATCCCTCCCAGCATCAGGGTCTTTTCCAATGAGTCAACTCTTTGCATGAGGTGGCCAAAGTATTGGAGTTTGAGCTTCAGCATCTGTCCTTCCAATGAACACCCAGGACTGATCTCATTTAGGATGGGCTGGTTGGATCTCCTGGCAGTCCAAGGGACTCTCAAGAGTCTTCTCCAACACCACAGTTCAAAAGCATCAATTGGGTCTTGTTCTGATGGGCAGGGCCATGCTCAGTAAATCTTTAATTGAGTTTTCTGCTGATGGGCAGTGCCGTGTTCCCTCCCTGTTGTTTGACCTGAGGCCAAACTATGGTGGCGGTAATGAAGATAATGGTGACCTCCTTCAGAAGGTCCCATGCACACACTGCAGCACTCAGTGCCCCCAACCCTGTAGCAGGCCACCGCCGACCCAAGCCTCTGCCAGAGCCTCCTGGATACTCACAGGCAAGTCTGGGTCAGTCTCCTGTGGGGGTCACTGCTCCTTTCTCCTGAATCCTGGCGCACACGAGATTTTATGTTCTCCAAGAGTCTGTTTCCCCACCCCTGTGTAAGTTCTGGTGGCTCTATGGTGGGGTTAATGGTGAGCTCCTCCAAGATGGCTTATACCATACCCAGGTCTGCTTCACCTAGAGCCTCTTCAGTAAAGAGACTCTTGATGAAGGTGAAAGAGGAGAATGAAAAAGTTGGCTTAAAACTAAACATTCAGAAAACTAAAATCATGGCATCTGGTCCCATTATTTCATGGCAAATAGATGGGGAAACAAGGAAATGGTGAGAGATTTTATTTTTGGGGGGCTCCAAAATCACTGCAGGTGGTGACTGAAGCCATGAAATCAAAAGATGCTTACTCCTTGGAAGGAAAGCTATGATCAACCTAGAGAGTACATTAAAAAGTAAAGACATTACCCTGCTGACAAAGGTCCATCTATTCACATCTATGGTTTTTCCAGTAGTCATATCTGAATGTGAGAGTTGGACTGTAAAGAAAGCTGAGTGCCAAAGAATTGATGCTTTTGAACTGTGGTGTTTGAAGAAGACTCTTGACAGTCCCTTGGACTGCAAGGAGATCCAACTAGTCAGTCCTAAAGGAAATCAGTCCTGAATATTCATTGGAAGGACTGATGCTGAAGCTGAAACTCCAATACTTTGGCTACCTGATGTGAAGAACTGACTCATTGGAAAAGACCCTGATGCTGGGAAAGATTGAAGGTGGGAGGAGAAGGCAATGACAGAGGATGAGATGGTTGGATGACATCACTGACTTGATGGACATGAATTGTGTGAGTAAGCTCTGGGAGTTGGTGATGAATAGGGAAGCCTGGCGTGCTGCAGTCCATGGGGTTGTAAAGAGTCGGACATGACTGAGCAACTGAACTGAACTGAACTACAGCATATGCTCGTGTACTAAGTCATTTCAGCTGTGTCTGACTCTTTGTGACCCTATGGAGTACAGTCCGCCAGGCTCCTCTGTCCATGGGATTCTCCAGGGAAGAATTCTAGAGTGGGTTGCCATGCCCTCCTCCAAGGGATCTTCCCATGCCAGGGATTTAACCCACATCTATTATGTCTCCTGCATTTGCAGGCAGCTTCCTCACCACTAGCACCACCAGGGAAGTACAATGGATATATAAATGGAGATACTGTCATTCATTTAAAAAAAAAATTAACTTTTTTTTTTTTTTACTAATTTATTGTTTACTATGTTTTAAATAATGTATTCCAGTGTAGTTATTTGTATTGACTCCTTCTTAAAGCTTATGAGTGTCCTATGTACTACATGTTCCATCTTAAGCCATCACAATATGACTTAATTAATTTAAATGTATTTATATTAGCATTCAATATGAAAACAAGTCTATTTCAAACTGATCAATGGCAATATTTGTCTCTTTAATTTCTTTTCATATTTTTCACTCTATCAGATATTTGATTTAAAAATTATTCACTTCCAATTTTCCATTAACCTCAGGCACTTTGAAAATCACTAATTTAGGAAGATTAGCAGTGGCTTCTTTAGTACATTAAAAAAAATTCTGTCAAAGAAAGTTTTGCTCTTAATGTTAACAAATCAATAATAGCAAGGGGCTAGCAAATCATATTTTTTACTTTTCCTTTTAATAGGTCTTCAGTATTTTTTTTTAAGTGACAATTTAGGCATTGGGTGCCCATTTTCCCTAAGTGAGAAAACAAATGGAATATTTTTATAGATGATTATATTCTCTGGTTCCTCCTGGCTGAACTGGGACCTCATTCATTTATTTTTACTGACTAAGTGCTATTTTCAAAGTGTTCCCACTCTGTTACTAATGTCTTTCTGTCCTTGGATACTGCGTAGTGCCTGACATTTAGCTATGCTTGTTACAGCCTGGCAAGACTGCTGGTCTCTTCTTACCTAGAGATTGTAGTTTTAGAATGTTTCTCCAGGAATTAAAACTACACGTCCACCCTCTATGAAAGATATTCCGCTCTATCAGCCATTGAGGGTTCCCTGGTCCACTCTGTACTTCTGAGAAGGGTAACTAAAATTCTTAACAGTCATGAAGTTTTCAGAGTTCCTGACATGGAAGACCTCCCATAATGCAAGGCCAGTTTTATAGAGGCTGAACGTTTCTTAGCAAATTAGGCTTCAAGGCTATGTTTTACCAAATTAGAACTAGATTGTTTCTTTGAGCAACAACTAGAGATATCCAGAGGAAAAAGATCAAACTAGAGAAAAATGGGTAAAAAGGACTAAAGTTGAAATATGTGAATACTTGGCATACTTCAGCCTTTGAACAAAAGAGTAGTAGTATGTCATCCAAAATCTCTTACTGTGCTCAGACTGAATGGAATAAGTCATTTTAAATCCAAGTTTAAGGGAAAAAAAAAAAAAAAAGAAACGGATATTATAAATTCTCTGCTGGTAGGAAAACAGTGGAAGTAGTTACCATAAAGTTCTCAAAACATTTTTTTTAATAAAAATAATGTTAGATTTTTGTAGGTTCTGTGTTTATTTTGTTCATTGCTATATCTCCAGCATCTAAAACACTGTCTGGAACATGGATATCTCTCTGTCAATGTTACTTATATGAATATTAAACCAACATATGAATTTCAGTGGAATGCTATAAGGTTATCTGGCTGGTACCCTTCTTTGAGCAACTATCCTCATTCACCTTCACATAGTTGGAATAAAAGCAAACAAGTTAATGGTAACCCAAACCCCTGACCAGAGTTGATTTGTTCAGGAGTAGTTAATTCATCCAAATTTGACTGATTATAACTCCTCACTCCTTTCCTTTCCCACCCCAGTCAAGGTGAGTGGTACTGAGGTTCTAATCTGACTGAACAAGGACACAAGTCCCTTCCCTGGGAACTGTGGCCTTTGGTAAAGAAGGAGATCAAATCAGTCTTCTTGGGATGATTGATTCTCTGGTACAAAATGCAGGAACTGTTGACAGCCTTATTTCCCAACAACATATGGAAAATGCTTCTTGATGGTATTTCTGAAACTTAATTGTCCCAACTGTCCTCAAGACCCAAATGCATTTATATTCTTCACTTGCGTGAGACACTTGAGCATTCATAAAATAAATTCTTCAGTTGTCTTAAACTAGCTTTTCTTTAGCTGTTACTTGTAACTAAGAATTCTAAATTCATTCTTCCCTTCTCCCTCCCTTATTTCCTTTCTTCCTCTGTTTAATATTAGTCATTAGTTCATCTATTTTCTGTCTCAATTTCTTATTCTTTAAAAGAGAGGTATTATTTGAAAAATAGATAACCAGGAATAAATTCTCAGTTCCCTGAAGACTAGCATCTGTCTTTTGAGCATGGAGTGAACAGTCATGGATTGAGAAGTTTTAGTTTCTCAAATATGATTACCCATTTATATTGATACATGCTCAGAGGTTTAATATGGAAGATTAACATTATTAACAGAATTTTCATTCTTAATAGGTTGTTTTCTTCCCATTAAGTCTAAATACTATGTGTTTCTTGACAGCATGATTGATGTAATTATTATCTTTAAGTGCCAATTATTGAAGTAAGAGAGCACTGTGTGCTTACTCTAAAACTCTCAGGATGCTCCTGGGTCAAAATGTCTGAAAATATGTAAGTCCAAAACACATTCAGAATTTGTAGCACTGATTCTCTTTTCTAAACTCCAATCCTAATGGTTATTTAATCTTAATTAAAAATATCTTTGCTGCTTGGAATGCCTTTAAGCCTTTAAGATGCTATTGTGAAGATGCTTGAAAGAAAAACATGAAAATTTACTAAAAGGTGATTTAAAAATACCCTTGAACTAAATAAAGCAACAAGCATCACACCTTATCATTTAATGTACTTATTGATAATAATTAATAATGGCTAACAATGATAGTGGATACTAAGTGCCATTAATAAGAGCCTTATAGATTAATTCTCATAGTTATCTGAGGTGAGTATCATTATAATCCCCATTTTATAGTTAACTTCAAGCCATTGGAGTTTAAAAAACTTACCAGTTTCACTGACAATCTGTCACAATTTGTTAAGGTTCTAGTGAACTTAGATGCTATGTTTCTACAGATTCATACTTAGTTGAAAGAAACTGAACTGACTGAATTAAGCCCTCCAAACATTCTTCTAGGATCAACATTTTCACCTTCAGGCAATTTGCTTTTCTTTGGTATATCATGGGGGAGAGTTCAGACTAAAACATACAACAAAGAATGGATCCAAAGGACTCAGAGAGGAAAGTAAAAAAGATATTCATTTTTAATAACAAAACAAGTCAAGAAAAAATGTTCTTAGCATCTTCATGTGATAAATAATTATTTAACTTACCTTTAGGGGAATGATTGTGTCTTAATGCAACAAAGAGGAATTTTAGAATCTGAAATTCTAGTTTCTTGTTCCTGACTGTACCACTTCCTGGCCATGATCATGAGCTCAGTGCATCACATTTACGACATTACATGGTTCCTCCTCAAAAGGAGAAAGTAAGGATTCATGTCTTACTGTTCTTAAATGGATTTTTTAAGGAACAAAAAATCCATTCAATTAAAGTATAAATTCTAAAGTTCAAATGTACACTTTAAATATAAGAATATTAAATTTTACCTTATTGGTAACGGTAAGATTCATTGGAAAAGACCCTGATGCTGGGAAAGATTAAAGACAGGAGGAGAAGGGGACAACAGAGGATGAGATGGCTGGATGACATCACTGACTCGATGGACATGCGTTTGATCAAGCTCTGGGAGTTGGTGATGGACAGGGAAGCCTGACGTGCTGCAGACCATGGGATCACAAAGAGTCAGACGTGACTGAGTGACTGAACTGAACTGATAGTAATAGCTGCTTTAAAAGAGCCCATTGAAGTGTGTATGTTAGATTTAGAATATATTTTACTGCCAAAATAATTATTCTAGTAGTCTCAGAATCTTAAGTACTCATTAAAAGTCAAGCTTTAAAAAGTTTAAGTATGCTTACTGGTATTCTGAAAATTTTCTCTTATTTTAATCATAAGTAATATTAATAGAATCAGACGTATTCATTGTTTTCATGTTAGATAGATAAAGAATAGTGTAACATCATTATCAACTGGCTTTCGTATTTACTACAGAGCAAATATGGAAGCAAAGGTGATGATGGCATTAAAATATTTGGTCCCTGTTTATTTATTTATTCATCTGAGCTTATGTAGTGAGAGGGTGTCTTTCTCCAGAAATTTATATATCTTTCCTTACGAATGTTGACAGTCATCAGTATAGTTACAAATCTTTCAGTTATGATAATCCTAAATACATTTTTAGGGGCTTCCTGGTGACTTAGATGGTCAAGAATCTGCCTGCAATGCAGGAGACCCGAGCTGAATCCCTGAGTAAGTTTCTCTGGAAAAGGGAATAGCAACCCACTCCGTATTCTTGCCTGAAGAATCCCATGGACAAAGGAGTCTGTCCATTTTTAAATAGATTCAGTTATACCAAAAGTATCAAAATGTATGTGACTTTAATATTTATTAAACACAGCTCTATCAGGATTACACCAAAGCACTGGATACTTTCTCATCCACAGAGCTTGCCCCTCAAAATAAAGTATTATGAAAGTGTTATGTACCATTACATTTGAATAGGATTTGCACAGTCTTACTCTTATTTTTTATAACAGAATGAGGTACCATGGGGAGATGCCCATTTTCACAAATAGGAAGTAAGCACTTCTGTAGACAAGAGAGTAAGGGAAGGAAATAACTTTGAAACATGTTGCCCATTAGTGTTGAATTTATTTGTGTAACTTTAAGTGTTGTTGTTGTTGTTCAATTGCTAAGTCATGTTCAACTCTTTGCGACCCAATGGACTGTAGCATGCCAGGCTTCTTTGTCCTTCACTATCTCCTAGAGTTTGCTCAAACTCAGGCTCATTGAGTTGGTGATGCCATCCAACCATCTCATCCACCATTGCCCCATTCTCTTTCTGCCCCCAATCTTTCCAAGCATCAGGGTCTTTTCCAGTGAGTTGGTTCTTAACATCGGTGGCCAAAGTACTTGATCTTGCTGTCCAAGGGACTCTCAAGAATCTTATCCAGTCCCATAGTTTGAAAACATCAATTTTTTGGTGCTCAGCCTTCTTTATGGTCCAGCTCCCACTTCTGTAAATGACTACTGGAAAAACCATAGCTTTGACTATATAGACCTTTGCTGGCAAAATGATGTCTCTGCTTTTTAATATGCTATCTAGGTTTTCTATAGCTTTTCTTTCAAGGAGTGTCTTAATTTTGTGGTTGCAGTCACTGTCTACAGTGATTTTGGAGCCCAAGAAAATAAAATTTGCCACTGTTTCCACTTTTTCCACATCTATTTGACAAAGATGATGAGACTGGATGCCACTATCTTAGTTTTCTGAATGTTGAGTTTTAAGCCATCTTTTTCACTCTCTTCTTTCACCCTTATCAAGAGGCTCTTTAGTTCTTCTTCACTTTCTGCCAGTAGAGTGGCATCACCTGCATATCTGAACTAGCTGATATTTCTCCCAGCAATATTGATTCCAGCTTGTGAGTCATTTAGCCCAGCATTTCACATGTGTACTCATTCATAGACGTTAAATAAGTAGGGTGATAATATACAGCCTTGACAGTCTCCTTTCCCAATTTTGAACATTATGTGTTGGTATTGCTAGGAGACAAACTGGGTGTAGAGGCAAAATGTCAGAATGTTGGACATGTTTAAAAGCATTTCAGTGTGTTGAACTTAGTAGAAATTATAATATCAACTAAATCAAGAAGTATGTTTAAAAATATTTCAAGGCCATAAACTTTCACTATAGAGGATCCACTTTGCCTATGCCACCCACTCTCAATTTAGTCATTCTGTCTTTTGTTTGAACTCCTATGTCAGATATTTGAAAGAATTAAGCATCTGATTTCAAAAGTACACCGTGTTTGCCACAAGTTCATGGATTCCATGGAAACGAAATGCAACCATACTTAAAGGAACATTTTAAAAATATATAAATGATACACTTTTGTAAAAAAAAAAAAATGTTCTTTTATATTAAGTATGGTCAATTTTGTCTGGCTACTTTATCTGTAAATGAATTTGGAAATTTCCATTGCAGGCATGTCCACTTAGGACTCAGAGAAGAAAAATCCAGTAGTATTATCTTGTCTGTGTCACTTAAAACTGAATAACTTTGACAAAACTATTTAACTTCTATGGACATCATTTTCATCACAAGTAAAATTACCATATTAGCAGTACCTCTCACATAGAATTATTTAAAAAATAGTTACGACAAGTATAAATTGTATAACAATGTCTGTCCCATAGGAAGTTCTCTATAAATCTGTCTGTTGTTCCTGTTATCTGATTCGTACCCTCATTGTGCACAGCAGATAACTGAAATCCAAAGACATTCTGGCCTCCCCCAAAGACCATCTGCAGTATCAGAAGGAGAGGATCCTCTCAGCTAGTTTTCACTTTCATACTTCCTTGAATGAATAGCAATCAGCTCCTCTTTTGTGTTACATGCTGCTTGTACACAACTCTTTAACAGTTTTACACATTGGAATTTGATTATTATTTCTATCTTGCCTCATATTTCCCCTCTATGAGATGATGTGAGATCATTGGAGCAGGAAAATATGTGTCTTAGTCCTTAGCAAAGTGCCTTGGCACATGCTAGTAGCTCAGTAAATATTTGCTGAATGACCAAGTGAACGAATGAATGTACACATGAACATCTTTGTTAACTGAGAAAACCTACCCTGTAAGTATACTACTGGTGAAATGATAAAAGGTCTTCCTGTCAGTCTTTTGCAGTTGTTTCTAATAGAGTTCAAATCAATTCTGAAAGGGTAAGAAGACAATTTCAATAATGTTGTCACCGCTCTTTAATAAATGATGCAATTTCTGAGTAAAGCAATTCAACTTCTTAGTTGTTGCAATTATTGACCATCTGATTACAAATGTTTCTTGCCTTAAGTAGAAACTTGCTTTCAGGTGTTGCTACAATAAAGAAATTTAGATCACAATGTATTGATTCTGCTGTATACCAAATAAAGTCCTTAACCACCTGCTTCCAGCACTTAGCCAAAGTGTTGCCCAAGAACTGTTCAGCTTGGCATAACTATTCACACTATGAAGATGATTTTGGTCTTGGAGACTGAGCATAAAAGATGGCAAGCTGCTAATTATCTCTGAATAACAAAAATATAAATAAAATTAAAGAATGGCAATGAAATATAAATAGGGAAAAATCATCAGGAAAATGAGATGAAAAGCAATAATCTTCACAACGCAATTGCTCTATATTTTCAATGCTTATCTAATTTTGTAGGTCTAAGGAAAGAAAAAAAGAACAATTAGTCTTGTACAGACAAAAGTGTGTTGTCATAGGGTTTCCTGTTAATTAAATAAAGGTTGAGAAAATGCTACAGAAGAGAGTCGTAAGGAAAATGATTCAAAAAGGAAAAGGAAAGAAGAAATACAGTTAACAAACTAGAATAAATGTGAAAACATCAAAGTAAAACTATATAAATAATGAGAACATATTTCTTAAATTTCTCTTTATGCATTGCATAAATAAGAAAGAAATACATTAGTAGAGGTTTTCATTATAAGCACTCAGGCCCTTACAGTCTAAATCGCTTTGCTTTCTTGAATGTGATTTGACCGGAAAGAGCATCTTAGCAGAGAATCTCCATTATTTTCTCTCTGTACAGATTAGAAACCACTTTTCCATTACTTCGAAGTAGAGAGAGAGAAAGGGTTATTGAATAAAATCATATTTTAAAAAAAAAATGACACTGTTATTCAACCATCTTTGTTAAGCACCTCTTCCTCAGAAATCACCAGGGAAACAAAGATGGATGACAACTATCCTTCCATACACTGTTTATGACCTAATATTTTGACAGTTTGAATGTGGTAACCAACAGGATAGACTTCCCAAGTGGTGCATTGTGGTAAACAATCCTCCCGCCAATGCAGAAGAAGCATATCTGATCCCTCTGTTGTGAAAACCCCCTGTAGAAGGAAATGCCAACTTGCTCCAGTAGTCTTGCCTGGGAAATTCCTTGGACCAGGAGTCTGTGCCACAATCCATGGGGCCGCAAGGAGTAGGACACTACTGAGAACCGAGCACTCAACCAGCAGGATACATTATTCATTCAAGGCAGCTGAGCTGGTTAATCTTATAAGCCAGGGTTAAGCATTTAAAATTGCTTGAAAATGATGTAATTTTTCAGATTAGCCATGGATTAGAAAATAGGAATCCATAATTTATTCAACTTTTAAAAATCTTCTGGCTTTACATTTTTCTTTTTTTAATTATATGTTGTTCCTTCTGATAGCTACAATCCAAGTCCTTTCCTAAAGGAAAATATACCGATTCTGTGATAAATCTTGTAATAAGAAAAGAAAAACAAATTAAATTCAGCATTTTAGGTAAAAAAAGTAACCTCTTATCATGACTAAGAAAAATAGGTTTATTTTAGTTACAAATTCCTCAAGATCACTCGAATGTCATGCTAATGACTCAATGCTTATTCACCCATCAGACAAAATACTCCATACTAAGAAACTTCAAGGCTACATTAGACCCTCACTTGTCTAAAAGTCACCTGTAATTAATTATTCACTCACCCACCTCACAGGGGCTCTGGATGGAATGACTAATGTATCACTGATAACTGCCTTACATGGTATGTATCAAAAGCAAGATTCACATCTTGTGTTCCTTTAAGGAAAGTCACATGAAAAGGCAGGATAATGAAATAGTCTCTGGAGACTTTCAGCAAATGAACCTGTCCAAATGGATGAAAAGTCATTTTTAAAACCAAGTGCACCAAGAAAGGACTGCAGCTCTTATAAGGCATTGGCCCCTGACGGCATCTTAACAAATACTCTAGATGTACATTATATTACATCACTGCTGCTATTTGCACACAATACTATTTTTTGGTGGGAAGTGAGTGTGACCAGATGCAGCTCTTGAGACTATTACAATTTTATTTTAAATGGATGTGTTTTAGTCCTTCAGCCTTTAACACAAAACTATTATATTTTAAGACAGAATTGCCTTTTTTAAAAGTGAAACAAATCTGGAAGTTGTGATTTAAATGTACATTGTTTTCTTTTAGTGAACTCTGTGAAAACACACTCCTAATGTCCCATTTATTTTTCTACATTTAAGGAAACAAATTATAGATTAAATCCATGGGGAATCACACATTTTAAATTGCCTTAGTTCATTCTTACAAGTTAATAGGAAAGGATATTTATATAAAAGGAGAAAAATGTTCTCTGCACTTTCTAAGGTGAAGATAAGTTATGAGCTCAGAGTTAATTAAACACAAAGCCAAGGTATTTTGGATTACAGTGTGGTATGTCTCCTTAGGAAGGAGAATAAGAAAGAAGAAAACTAGTTCCAAAGTGTTTCTGTGTCTTTGAGAGGTAAGAGAGGTGGTCATATTGAGTTCCCAAAGGCAGCATCTCACCAACCTTTTGATTCAGCATTCACCTAATCAGGTCTAAAAGCACGTGATACATAATGGCAAGATTCTTTATGAGTTGGAGTGACAAACTGTAATAAGTAGAGAAAAATTGGAATGATAATAAGGGTACAAAAGTCTGCTGGGCAAAATATGCCTACTCCTTCCAGATACGTCCATGGCCTTGAGACCTGTGACTATCATATATTTCATTCAAAAGGGAATTTGCAGGTGTAATCATTAAAATAGGGAGCTGATTTTGGATTAGCTAGGCCCATATCATATCACCCTAATCACATAAACCCTAAAAAGCAGAGACCTTTTCCAGTTGGAGGTAGAAGCCATGCATCAAAGAAGGAAGGCAGAAGGATTAGAAGCGTGAGAAGACATGATTGCTGGTTCAAAGATGGAGAATATAACATGACAAAGAATACAGATAATTTTAAGGTGCTGAAACTGTGGGCCTGCACTTAGCATGAAAAGGGGGACCTTAGGCCTACAATTGCAGAGAACTGTATTATGCCATCTTAAGTGAGTTTGGAAGTGAATTCTCCAAATTCACTCCAAATAATCTCCAAATAAGTGCGAGCTGATACATAGATTTTGGCCTTGTGAGGTCCTGAGAAGAGGGAGCAACCAAGTTCACTTGAACTTTTGGTCTATGAGAGTGTGACATTGTAAGTTTTTGCAGTTTTGAGCCACTAAATTTTGAGCCACTAAAACAAAGATCAGTTTGTTACAATAACAGAAAACTAGTATGAGAAAGTAATTGTTACACCTGATCACGTATTTACCTTGAGAACTAAGCAGTATCAGTTACACTTCTGCAACTCAGTCTGTACCTGGGTTCTAGAGACATCTTTTCACTGAGTCCACCTGTTTGAGAGGTATCACGCTGGATCTGAAAAGACAATGTACATGTTCTTAAGGGAAAGAGCAATGCATGCATGGCTAACTCTAACTCATCAGGATGATGAATGTTATTAACAGAGAGTCACAAAAAGCTCTGAGACCTGGAGTCAAAGGAAGAAGGGACTCCAGGTCCCTTGTGAAATCTGGAATATTTCACCAGGATGCTAATGGAGTTGAGTCGAATGCGAAGAGAGTCTTAGACTTATTCGGGAATCTCATCATTTCACACCTGTAGACATTATCACATGTAGCAAAGTACCCCCAATATGTAGTACATTCTGTACCATTGTTGCTCAAAGACTCACCCTGAGCTGAGGGGTACAAGAAAACTCAGCAGATTCCACAAGAGTGGGTGGGATGATTCTAACAAGTGCAATCTCAGAATTTGAGCTGATAAAAAAGTTAAAAATCAAATCTGCAGCTTGCTCTGACAATTGGGGATTTGAGGTTCTCTGATACGATTTAGGAAGGAAACAAAGTACCTAAAATAGGTATTATTATTTTTCAATCACCATGGGCTATAAAAGAAAAACAGTGCTGTCTTATCCCTACCCCAAATTTAAAGATCAGAATTTCCACATTTCAGGCTTGGGAGCATGTCTATTTGTTTTTAACCCCTTTTATATTTTTGTGAACTTTTCCAGGAATACTCATTGCACAGCCAAAGTTTGAAAAAGGTAGCAGTTCATTCAAGGTTATGTAATCTGACAAACAACTGAACTCCATATATGCTCTGCTTGTCATAACAGCTTAGGGGAAGGCAGGGTGACAATCCCCTTGAGTTTACTCGAGGGCTTCTGTAATACCTCAACTATACCCATGGTTGGCAGAGGAATTGGAGTGAGCAGCCACAGCCTTTCTTCACAAAAAAATCTGGTTTCACTTCAACATGGAGAAAATTTAATACTCACAATTCCTAAGTCTCCAGTTAGAAATATGATTCTCATAAACTTAGCCAGGAAAGAAAAAAAAAAGTAAAACACACTACTACCATTACCCAGTATGGCTATGGACAAATATCAGTATTGAATTCATAAAAGAGAATATCCCTCGGGAAAAGCAAAACTCAAAATATACATCTAAATAGCTAAATGTAATAAACCTGCTGTGAATGGTGAAATATAGTCTACCTAAAGATTTAAGAGCTTCTGATGTTTAATTTTTGGCAGTGATATCCATAATTTTGGACATATTATTTAGAAAAAGAAACAAAAACTGGTCAAGAATATTACAGAGCTAACTTAACCCTGCTTGTTCCTTGAAGAGAATATCAAACTGAAAGAAAAAAAAAAAAAAGCATGTGAAATTTATCCAAAAATAAACTTGGTTTAATTCACAGGGAATGTCTGATAAAGACTATCTTCAAAATTCGAGTGTGCATATGTGTGTTGTAAAGATGTGTCAAGTTGAGTATTCACCTTTATAAAGTACAAGTCATTGTACTTCCTGGTCTTTTTTCTCAATCAGCTTTAAAGAGTTAACTATTTGTTTATGACGTGAAGGTGAAAATTTCATTCCTTAAGGCAGAACTACTGAGATATAAATATCTAGAAAATTCTAGTAGATGGTTTCAAATATTACCACTCAGTTTAATAGTATTGACCTTCTCTAAAAGTTAATGAAGCCCTCATAAAACCAAAACCAAAAACAAACAAAATAAAAAACACATTATTTTTCTAAGGAACTTATAGATGAGTGGTGAGACTGCCATAAATATGTTATATATATTCCTAGAGATGGTGGTACTCAGTTGTGTTCGACTCTTTGCAACCCCTTGGAAGGTAGCCCACCACGCCCCTCTGTCCATGGAATTTTCCAGGCAAGTATACTGGAATGGGTTGCCCTTTCCTTCTCAGGGGATCTTCCTGACCCAGGGATCCAACTGTAAAAATGTATAGAAATACCTGCCTGGTAATCACTTGTAAAAATGTATAGAAACTTTTAATAAAGATTTATGTACAAGGGAAAAAAGTGTTTCAGAAGGATAAAGAAAAAAAATGGTGTGGGGCTGTTTTTACTGACCAATTAATTATCATAACCACATATATTTAAAGTCAATTCCTGATAAGGAAAGATAACCATTTTGCTCTTTTGATAACAAAAAGGATTAGGATCAAGGATAGATATAAAGTCTATGTTCAAAACACACTGAATGTTATACTTTGTATTGGAAAAATAATCTTTATTTTTTATAGCAAAAGCTATATAAAATCAAGGACAAAATTCCGTCTGGTGGAGCATGTGTAATGAAGGAACAGTACTCCAGGTCAGGTTATAAAAATCCTGACTAAATGTGGTTGAATTGAGGGAGATTAACTGGGAAGCAGCTCAGCCAAGAAAATTAAATGGATAAAAAAATAAGTCAAATAATAAGATGTTAGAAAAAGATTTCTTTAAAAAGAATTCCAGGTAGATATATATGCTTCTCTACATAGTTGAATAGATCCAGTTTGCTGATCTTGGTGCATTAAAGAGTCTCCTCATTAGTAAGACTAAGTAAGACTCTGAGCCTTGGCTTTATTAGAGAGTTTAGATACTAGGTCTCATGTCAGGAGACTATGGAACTTGGGAAACTTGAGGCTCTCTGTGAATTTTAAAATAATACAAATAATTTTAAAAAGACACACAAAGAATAGAAAAGACTTAAGTTAGTGTCATATGGCAGGACCTTTTGAAAACAGGTAACTTTCAAACATGTTAAAGCTATTATTGAAAGCAACAATACATTTAAAATTAAAGGGCACAAATATACCACAGTGAGAAACTTGTCCAACACCTGGAATTGTAATATGTATCATAAACATATGAAATTTTATCCCTATGATTTAGTATTCCTGATAATGCTTATGATATTTGTTACTTCATATAGATAGAACAAACACATTAATTATAATTAATATTATTATATTATTATTATTTCAGATATAATTAATAATGTCAGTATCTAAAAAAATCTCATTATTTAAGGGTAAATATCTCTGCCAATTTCAGTTACTCTGAAAAATAATAAGCCTTTAGAATAATAACTTAGTGCATAAAAAGTACAACAAAAATGCACATTTTTAAAACACTTATACTAGGAGATAAGATATAAGTATATAATACAAATTAAAAATAATGCTACATGATTTGAAACAGAGCTTGACAAATTTTAAATTTCTTAAAGCAGATATGTTCTGTTATATATGTTCTGTTAGAATCACATTTTTAATGTGTCTGTTTTTAATTCAATTATTTATTTAACAATGTGTATCATAAATAGATTAAATTAAACTAAGTCATTTAATAATATACTATTATTTTAACTGGGTTTGGAGGTCAGTCCTGGGTGTTCATTGGAAGGACTGATGTTGAAGCTGAAACTCCAATACTTTGGTCACCTGATGTGAAGAGCTGACTCATTTGAAAAGACCCTGATGCTGGGAAAGATTGAGGGCAGGAGGAGAAGGGAACGGCAGAGGATGAGATGGTTGCATGGCATCACTGACTCGATAGATGTGAGTTTGGGTAAACTCCTGGAGTTGGTGATGAACAGGGAGGCCTGGCATGCTGCGGTCCATAGGTTCACAAAGAGTTGGACATGACTGAGTAACTGAACTGAACTGAACTGATATCATATAGTGCCCATAATTGGTTTATTTCATTAATAGAAAGCAATTATTTTCAATCTTGTTTTGACACATGAAGTTCTGAAATCTGCTTAGAGCCAATGGATTACAATGCTTGGAGTTAAATTAAATACAGAAATGTTAAAATCGCAATATGATTCACTTATTTTGTAGGCAGGCACAAAGCTTAAATATGGTGCATCCGGTGTCAATTGCACATCCACCTTGAGAACTCAGTGCTCTACCAGAAGAGCTGACATTCACATTCACAGAAGAGACACGACTTTTGCTTTGCTTCACCACACTTACTTTGATAAACGTACACTGGAAGAGGTGCAGCAATTCTACTCAGTACAAGGCTACATGTGCTTCAATAAATAAAATACTTGGTGAGAAATGTAATTTGAATATGTTAACCTTGAGAAACAACAAGTCATGCAGGCCTTGAAAAAACTGTCTAAAAATAAAAAACGAGAAGCAAATATAATTTTCTGTTTTATTTTAAGCTCTGAAGTCCATATGTATCAAATATTAAAACAGCATTACTTGAAAAACAAAAAAAAGCAGACTAGTGTTCTTACTTAATTGCCAGTCCGTTATATAACAGCCACATGTTCACAACATATCGAGTCCATTTTGATATTAGGCCTGAATAACTTCTCTACTTAAGTAAGATAAAAATGATGAAATAGATTTCCATCCTCCGTATTTTTTTTTCTGTAGCCTTGTAAATTTCATTAAGCAATCACTGTATCTGTGGAAACTATGAAGTTGATAAGCACACAATTTAATAGTGATTCAGTCTGGTCTGGTGTCTGGAGTGGGGGAGGATATGGCTCAGGAAAGTCATCGTGTCCTGTGTCTTATTAGCAGAAGCCAGTTAAGAAAGTAGGGTGATGGCATTTTCAGGCACCATTAGGTGGTGAGCATTTAATCCTAAATAAAAATGTATTATCTATCTTCTCTTCCAAGGTGGAGTTTTAAATATTGGGTTATTGGGAAAGTTCTCAGGATGCTGAAATCCTAATGTAGCTTTTCTCTGATTTTTCAGATATTGATGGTTGGAGTTCTTGGAATGTGACTGGCCCAGGGTGAAAAGGCTTTCCTCATGAACAAGGAACCCAAAACTCTTAGGATGCCAGAAGAGCAGACATTTTACTAAGTTACCAAAAGTGAGAAAGTAGGCTGGAATAGGAAAGCCAAAGGCATCTAGACCGTCAAGAACTGAGAAGGGACAGTCCTAGAGAGGATCATCAGAGTGTGGTATCCTGTAATTCTCCTTGAATGGCATCACACATGCAGTTATCTGACAATAAATACCATCCTCAATAAGCAGTTAACTAAGCAAAGGCTAGGAATATTGTTTATTGCAATTTTCCATGCTTTGAGTAGCAATTGATATATGGTAAGTGCTTGATATTTATTGATATATAAACTAGTCAAGAAGTTTCTTCCCTGTAAAGTTGGGGCTCAAGAAAATTGGGCAGTGATTCAACTCCCAAGGACTGTCCTTTTACCAATCAGAAGAGATTAGGACAAAGACATTTGGCTCAGATACAAAAATGAAATTGTTGAACCCAAATTATCCTTTTTCTTGGTACTTCCTCTCTGACTTAGCATATTCTTAGTTTTGTTAGGCACATAAAAAAGTAAACAATTTTGAAACCCTGAAGATCATCTCTAAGCAAATATTTTTAGGGTTGCCATAGCAGGGAACACAGCAGGCTGATTAGATGAGATTATATTCTTTACACATTTTTTAAAATTAAAAAAAAAAAAAATTAGCAAATGAAAACAAAAGTTTTTCTGTGCAATACAGAGCATTATTTAACCACAATTTTTACTCTGCATCCTCATTTGTGTTTTAATCAACTGAATAGATAGACACAATCTCAAAGTCATTTTCAATGTAATTCATTTTTACCACAGATTCCAGTTACTGATTCAACAATTATCGAGTATTCAAAATGCACCAGACACTATTAAAATCCATGAAGTTACAGTATTGAATAGGACTCATCTCCTCCTTTATGAATCTTAAATTCTTTTGGGATAAATAAATAAGCAAATATGTATGGTGTGTGTGTGTGTGAGTGTGTGTGTGTGTAGCCTGACAATGCTGAATAAGACAATTAAAGCTGACAATAAAGGGACTGTTCATGATTGGGAATGGAGGACATACTTTAAATAAAGTAGTCAAGAAATTCTTCTCTAAGGAGATGATACTTGACCAGTGATTCAGATGATAAGAAAATCAAGGATCCAGAAAAGAGCATTTCTTATGGATCACTATATAGGCCCTGAGATGGAAATGAGTTTGGCCTTTTTAAGAAGCATCAACAATATCTATGCTATTGGAGTGGATGAATGAGTGAAATAGAATTAGAAATCACTGCATGTAAAACTCAAACCATCAGTGCTGAAGACTTTCCATGTTATCAACAATGTGATGGAAAGAATTTGAGGGATTTAATTTGATGATGAGTAGAAGATGCAGAGTGTTGAAGAAGTATATCATCATATTTTCTTTAGTTTTCCTCCTTTAACAGTTCTTCAACAACTTTGTGAATATATACTATGTGAATTATAAATGAAACAGGAAGGCCAATTAGAAAACTAATATATTAACCCAGGCATTGCTTGGGCTAGAACTCTAACAGTGCATGATAAAGAGAAGATTGAATTTTGATGTATTTCAAAAATAAAACTCAGAGAACTTGCTGACTGACTGCATAAGAATTGAGGAAAGTGAAAAATCAAAGAAAATGCTGAAGGTTTTTGCTTGAGAAACTGAATGTGTTATTGTTCATTAAGACAGGGAAGTGCTAAGTGGATCAGACTTGGGCATGAAAATGAGTAGTAATCAAAGATTCTGTTCATATACAATGTGAACTATTTTCAGATATATAGTTCCGGGATAATGATAAAGGCTTGGAAATTGACATAAAATTAGTTTTCAAAACCATAGAAGTGAATGGAATTGCTTTGGCATGCATTGATAAGTAGAGAGGAAGAGAGAGCCTTGGAAATGACAATATTTTAAGTGAGAAAAAGGAGAAGGTACAGAAAAGAATAATTCAGCATCACCAGTGAAGTAGGAGGAAAACAAAAGGTGTCTTAAAGTCAGATGGGGCTTTCCTGATCAAGAACAAACCAATAAATACTTGTATCATTTCTATTGAGCATTTAAACATAACGAGGAAATACAGTTCATCATTGGACTTTACACAACATTGGATCTGTTTTATCAATAGCAATTTTAGTGGTCTGGTGGTGACAAAATCCTGGTGATAATACACTAATAAGATAATTTAATGGGGAACAAATAGTGAATATAAGCCATTCACTCAAGTTACTTTGGTTCAAAGGCTATTGAAAAAGATGTGATGAAAACTGGAGGTAGTGGTCACTAAGTCATGTCCGACCCTTGCCCCGACTCTTGCCACCTCACAGACTGTAGCCCACAAGGCTCCTCTGTTCATGGGGTTTTCCAGGCAAGAGTACTGGAGTGGGTTGCCATTTCTTTCTCCAGAGGATCTTCCCGACCCAGGGAACAAACCCATGACTCCTGCATTGCAGGCAGCTTCTTTACTGTCTCAGTCACCAGAAAAGCCCCAATTCGTGTCTCTGACTCATGTGTCTAGATTTCTAAAAATTGCCTTGCTTTCACTGTAGCAATCATTGCTTAGTCAGGTATCGTTTTCTTGATGTTGCATAAAGATCAGTATAGAATGTCAGTCTATAGAATGCTACTGCATATAACTATACATGTAAAAAATTCTCTCTATTAAAATGTTAGTTTTATTCTCAAAAATACCTGAACATTTTAATCAATTTCAAACAAAAGTTTATAAAATGACATTAGTAATCTAATTTACTAATTTATCATTTATTAACTTATTCATAGAACAAATACTTATTAGGTCCTCATATATGTTAGACATTAACGCTAGGCACAGAGGAGAATAAGACAGATACAACTCCTTGCATCTTAAAATGCAGAGGCCAGTGGAAAAAAACAGATGCTAAATGGATAATTGCATGTTTTTAAATTTAAAGTACCGTTGGTGAGAAGTGCTTTGAATGAAAAATACAGGTGCCAGCAAGAATATATAATAGAGGGATGCAGCTACCCTGAGATAACTTCCTGCACAGAGTTCTATGCCATGTGCAGTTACTCTCAATGCTATGTTTGCCAAAAGGAAGATGACATTCATTTCTAATCTTATTGACCCTTGGTTAGGTCAGATTTATACAAAACCTAAGTAAGCAAGGGCTTCCCTGGTAGCTCAGACAGTAAAGAATCTGCCTGCAACACGGGAGACTGGGTTTGGATCCCTGCGTCGGGGAAGATCCCCTGGAGAGGGGAATGTCTACCCCCTCCAGTAATCCTGCCTGGAGAATTCCACGGACAGACGAACCTGGTAGGGTCGCAAAGTGTCGAACTGACTGAGCAAATCACACTTATTTACTTACTTAAGCAAAGAAATGGGTTTATTGATTATATCACTGATACAGATTTCAAAACTGCTATCGATTTCCAATATTGAACCTATAGTTCAAGAAATCCACGCCTTTCAGTGTTTGCAGCAGGTCAGACAATACAGGAAATAAGACTCATGCCTTCTGGCCCTAAATCCAGTTTGTATCTTCTAAACCACAGACTATTTCAGGATTAATTTTATGATCCAACAATTCTGAATAAATCCTTGCACTATGCTTATTGCTCTGTTTTCTAAGTTAAAGAGAAAACCACTCTTCCACTTACCATGAACAACAAAACATTATCATAAAATAGCCACATTCCCTCTTCCTAGCTTAATCTCTCAGAAGCATCAAGGAGTACCAGAGAACAGCTATCAAAAGTTTGCAAAAGACATGCAGATATTCTGGCTCAAGAATAGTTTTGTCTTGAAACTGTAATGACTCCTCTTTAGTAACAGTGTTTACTTTAAAATGCCCTTAATAAGCTATCAGCTATTAAACTTTTCTGCTCAGACTCAAAGTTTGATAATTGTAGAATTAAGAGACCAGGTATCTTTACTAGTACCAGACTTCTTCCCAGCTTGCTCCCTGGACTCAGCTAGCCCATCAATTTTAGATGCTGCAGAAACTAGCTCAACTAAAGCTATCCCCTTGCTTTTCAGTCATAGCCCTTTGGCAGAAGAATAAAAACGAGGCCAACCTTAAGAGTTACAGCTTCTAATGTCTTAGCTGCCCCTTAATAAGTATGTATTCAGAGCACCTTGACAATAGTGTGACTGACATTGTTACTAATATAGAACAAGTCAAAATACAAAGAATTTTAAATGGCTCACATTCTTTAAATGATTTTGGAATCGTTTCTTCTTCTAAACCAGAGTCTCCTGCTGCTCCTGTTGGTAGTGAGATCTCTAAAGTACCAGACAATGGTGACCGTGATGAATGGTCTTCATAGTCAAAGGTGCCCTGAGTGAAAAGCAAAAGAATAAAGAGCTGGTCTCACTTGTGTGATGCCAGTCATGGAGACAATAAATGTCTGCATGTACTTTTAAAGCCAACTCTTTTAAGCTGATTGTTAAGCAGTTAACTGTTAATACTTTGAAATGTTTCATTCTTTGTTAGTGGTGAGTTTATGTCAAAAACTTTCCATGTGACTGTGAGCCTAAAACTGCCTGCACTTGAGCTTAAATAATTTAATTAATGCTTTATTATATGAAAGGGTTTAGTCCTATAAGACTGAAAAAAAGATACTTCCAATAATGATATAATATTATTCATTATAATTGACATTAATGTATAGTTTATATACTGTAATGATCCTAGTTCTTAATAAGTCCAAATAAGTAAAATGAAGACTGAGAATGATGATCCCACAAGTCCAAAAATAAAAATATTATCTTTTGTATGATTTTAGGGGTCATTATATTTTGCTTTAAAGATTGGCTAGAGTTTTTTAAGTCAAGTTTAAAAGACATAAAGACTAATCAGCAAAAAGTTAAAAAAAGTTATTTATTGGTGACCTAAATATGTTTTTCTGTTAAATACCAAAAGAAGAAAGTCCACATTAAGTTGTGCATTAAAAAAACAAAAATACTGTTAAGCCAGCAACTCTCTCCCCCTTCCAAATCCCACTATAGTATAAAATTGTATCAAAAGTATTATGGTATTACACCACTATCTACATCAATAAAATGCCAGTTTGACATATTATAAAGAAAAATCAGTTACACTTCAATAAGCCCAACTCTCTAGGAAGAAAAGGAAGAGAGAGGTATATAGTATGCCTCATCCACAACAAGTCATCAGAGACCACAGAACCACATAATTCTGCTCTGCCATAGCAGTCTTTATTTCAAAAGGAGTGGTTTCCAGCACAAGGAAACATGCTTCCTTAGATGCTACATTTCAACAGTGTGCTGAGACATGTAACTCTGAGAAAAAAGTAGTGAAATTAAAATAAGACCATGTCTTTCATATAATTTTCTTCTCCTATCCCAATCTTGTCTGCCCCCACATCTGGAACCTTACTTATATTTAAATATTCATAATAAGCTTTTGCTTAGATAATAAAAACAGCCTTCTTTGGGAACCTTCTGTGACTGCCAACATTTGATCATTAAGGCAATGACAACCCACTCCAGTACTCTTGCCTGGAAAATCCCATGGACGGAGGAGCCTGGTAGGCCGCAGTCTATGGGGTCGCAAAGAGCCAGACACAGCTGAGCGACTTCACTTTCATTTTTCACTTTCATGCATTGGAGAAGGAAATGGCAACCCACTCCAGTGTTCTTGCCTGGAGAATCCCAGAGATGGTGGAGCCTGGGGGCTGCCGTCTACGGGGTCGCACAGAGTCGGACACGACTGAAGCGACTTAGCAGCAGCAGCAGCAGCAACTAAAATGTGTGGTCTTTCCATCTTGATTTACAGTATCTGAAGTGCATGCAGGGATGCCAACTGCAAATTTACTATTCATTGAGGCCGTGGAAGAATGAAGAGATATAAATAATCAGACAACTGTAGGTAGACTATAACTCTGCTTCCGTCTTTCTCTCTTTTTACTGAAGTTTCATAAGGGAACCCAGGATATTGTGGGGGCATATCTCTGACCTTTGAAGTTGACATGAAGGGGATAGCCATTCACTTCTAGAAGTCTGAGAAGAATAATAGAATTCATGGGCTATTTCTCTGATCCGAGAGAAAATGTATTATTTATTTTTGGTCTGTTTGTTTGATTTTGGGGTTGGGATCCATCTTCTGCCTTAATAGGTAATGACATTCTCCTGACATCACATTTTATTCTTTCCAGTTGCAGATACTTTCCCCCCAGACATTTTGTATTCTGTAGCCCTGTAGCTTTCCTGTAACCCTCACTGATATTTCTTAGATATAAACACACATCAGGCCTCATCACTGATCTTACCAAAACTTCCTCTGCTGCTGCTGCTAAGTCGCTTCAGTCGTGTCCGACTCTGTGCGACCCCATAGACAGGAGCCCACCAGGCTCTGCCGTCCCTGGGATTCTCCAGGCAAGAACACTGGAGTGGGTTGCCATTTCCTTCTCCTACCTCTACTCATATCAGGGTTCAGAAAAAAAACTTCATCAATTGGGAGACTAGAAATTCTCTTTATGGAAACATTAGCTTTTAAGACAGGTTTGAATAAATGGTTAGCATTTCTTTGACAGAGTTGTGAAAGGTGTTCCAAGTGAAGGAGTTCATATGAACAATGGCACTTGAGGTAAATTAGTCAAGTTGAATGTTGGAGAATTATGGGCTAACATATTGAAATGTGGATTTGAGGCTTTACCATGGAGGGCCTTGAAAAGCAAGAGAAGACGTTTATTCTTATTTCAGGGTGCAGGAGTTTGAACGTATTGAGACACAGAGCAGTAACAAAACAATCTAAACTTTGTCAAGCAGAGATTAATCTACTGCAGTGTATGGAAGTCTAAAAAGAGGAGGGAGACGACAAGGGAATCTATTTAGGCAAAAAATACTGTAGGCTGACTATGATTTGAACATAATAAATGGAACAATTCCTACACTCTCCTCCAGTCCCTTGATAAGGTTGCTGTCTCTGTCTTGACTGCTCATTTTCTATTCCCCAAATTCAGCTACTGAAGAATAATTCCGCAGTTCAAAGCACAATTCAAATCTCAATTTTTACAAAGAATCTCTGCTATCTCCAGGGGAACTCCCTAATGTCTTCATATTTTGTAACTATAATAAGTTACATGGCTCATGGTAGGTGGCCAAACAATGTGAGTCAAATGACTGAATGCAATAACACACAAAAATTTGTATTATGTTAAAGTTATTTTGTATCAATTTATTAACTCATATAATTGGGAGAACATGGTCATCTTTAAATCTTTTCATCTTTATAAAGAGATTTGCACATAGTAGATATTGAACAAGTACTGAATTAAATTGATCTCAAACTTTCTGAAGATGCACGAATCTAAAAAATCTGTATGTGAGCATTAATACTATTACAAAATAGTTGAACTCATCATTATATATCATTACATAGGGTTATATTTAGACGAAGTGATATTGAGGAAATAATTTTAGAATAAAGCATTTTTCTAAATGTAAGTTAAGTAAAATATAAGTTTTCATATAGGCTACCCAGTCCTGTATTCTGGCCCGAAGAATTCCATGGACTGTATAGTCTATGGGGTCACAAAGAGTCACACATGACTGAGAGACTTTCACAAGTTTTCATCAGAGCATTACAAAAGTTGTCAAGATAATAGAAAACCATGTCAAAAGAAAGCTAACCCTTCAACTTTAGTTATGAGTGTATGCTAGTTATTAGCCTGTAGCTTCTCAACTTCAGATCTACTTTTCTTTCCATGTTTTATGATGCTGGAGCTGGACCCTGACAACCTCGTACTTTCCTAGCAATGCAATGATAGTAAATGGGGCTGGCAGGACACCCCGAAGCAGCTCTTCAGCAAGTCTCACCATTATCCTAGCAACAGCTTGCCGGTGAGTCTCACCAGCATCACAGCAGGCAGCCTTCCACTTAGCTTCCCTACTTCACAGCACATAGTTTCTAAGTGACTTTCATGCCAATTTCAATAGATGGATCCCTGGAGAGTCCTCCTGACATCCCTGGAGTAGTTTCCTGCAGCACTTCAGTGAACCTTGTGTTCCAAAGGGGCCCCAGCCATCTCTCTCGGGTGAGATCTGAATCCCAACTTTGATCAAGAAGGTGGGAGGAACCCACCTCCTAGTCTGTTTTTCCCTTGTGTTTCCCCCTCAGCTCTGGAGGTAGTAACATTCCCCAACTCTGCTATCTCTGCTATACCTGTATTTTGTGTGGATCTCTTTACCCTTTTAGTAGTTAAGCTCCTTTAACCAATTTAATACTTCTTGACATTACTATTTTCCCTGTTCAAATTACAGATGTGATTTTTGTCTACTAAATAACCTTGACTAAGATAGTCTGAAAGAGAATTTTCTGGAAGCACTCAACCATTACAAGAAGAACAAGATGCATGTATTCAAATCTGGCTAAGTCACACAAGAGCCCTATCTGTTTCATACAGAAGAGTTGGAATCCCTGCTACATGTGTAGCCCTCCCAAAGAATTCCTTATAAATAAGTCCAAATGCTTTTACTATATGTCCCCTTCAGCCTGAACACAAATGAAAAGTGGCTTTTGCAGAGCCAGTCATCTTACGTTCAGGAGCTTTTGAGACATCTTAACAATATTTTGCTCTTCTCAAAACATGGTCTAAGTTGATAGTGACCAAATCAATCAGTCCATCAATCAATCAATTTCTCTCTGACAGAATAATGAGTCATTATTAATAGGTAGAATCTAAAATAGGGCCTACAAAGCAAGAGCCACAGATAGTAGGAAGTACATATAAGTAGAAAACACAGGGAAGAAGGCATTTAGTACTTGCTCTGGCAGAAGCCTGTGCTTTTCTTATACAACTTTATCTTTATTATGGAATCATACTTAGATACTTTTCTTCCCACTAAACTCTGAGCTTCACAAGGGTAGGGACTGTATGTGTCTTGCTTTCATAAATTCCCAGTATTTAGCGTAAGAATGGGTACTCAATAAATATCCGATGAATGAGTGAATGATTGAATATCAATAGAATGCAGTTCTACCAAGGGTCATAGAAAAGTTTTCTTGAAACACATAGTGGCAAAAGTATAGAAAATAATAGCTGAGAGTAGCACATGGGTTATCAACAAGGTAACTTTGTTGAGTCTTGCATAGCAGTCGTTCTAGTTCCAGAAATATATTTCAGTCAACTAGTTGACTTCCTGTGAGGGGTGGTAGTATGTATGGTTGATTCATGACACTGTTACTTCCTCAAGTATTTTTGCAATTTGTTTAAAATGAATTTAGCTTTTTGCCTTTGTTCCTTGCAAACAAGACGAGATTGCCAAATGCTTCACTTTGTACTCTTGACTCTATATACCTCAATTTCTGTGTTTTTACTATTTCTTAACTCTCCTCAGTGGACACACGCTTTATGATAATAGTAATACAGGGATACAGGGATCAGATATTTAAGTGGTAAATAGAAAATGAGGCATTAGATTTTGACTCTCTTTTAGCTCAGTGCATCTACTATATGTGTGTGTGTGGGTGTGTGCATTGCCTAAAGAAACTATGACTGATTAAAGGCCATGTACTTGGGTCAATATTAACTATTTTTAAGAAAAATGTTATCAAGAGATTTCACATCTGTGTTGCTTACGAATTTCTGCCACTGACACTTCAACAGTTCTACTGGTTTCAGGCCTAATTTCTAGCCTCAAGGAATAGATATCTAATATTAGAGAGCCCTGGGGACATAAAATACACTCTCTTAGCCTCCAGGGAAATTCCATTATGTCTGTGGAATATTCAGGATATACAGAGATCCTTTTATCATAAACTTCCCAATATTATAATTTTGCTTAATGGCTTAATTTTGATCAATTGCAGAAGCTGATCACTTAAAGCTATTGTGACAGATGATAACTCATGTTTATATTCTTGTTGTGGAAACTGATGAAATGATTCAGAAGATTGTGTATTTGTATCTGGTATAATATCTGATAGATTAAAGACAAGCCACAGCTGTTGTTCTGTCCCTGGAGATTAAGAAAAATGATGAGTGTAAATATTAGTAATAATATGTATTATCTTATGTGAGAGACAAGTTCAGTGAAATTTTAATGCAGGACTTTATGTATTATAAGGAAATGAATGCAATTTACAGATCCATATAAATTACATATTGGAAATTCCACTAAACTGTAATATGCCTTAAGTCAGCCATGATTGAAATTGCACTTAACAGGGAGAAAAACAGTATTTGTCTCTCCAACAACTCCCTGCATTGTCATCATGGCATGGTTGGGCAGTAGTGAGTGCCAGCTGAGGACCCTTCTCTCCTCTGTGTCACCATCTGGCTCCAGTTCCACTTCAATCAGTTTCTATTGGCTTTTTGATTTATGCTGGAATTCACATGCAGAAATGAAGGAAGTTTACCCATACATTTGAGATAAACTTCTTTCTCTTCATTTTTATCCCTCTGAAACTTGTAAAGAGACATTTTTTACTCAGAAGCTGTGGACCAGTTAATTTAAGCTTTACCAGCAGCACAAATATGTCACCATTCCTGCAAAAACCACATGCTCTTTTGCCAAAATATGATGTCAATATTTTCCCCTTGTGGTTCTACAGTGTGATCAGGGTTTTTGTTTACACTGCATCAAATGCTAACTGTCCTCTGCAGGTAGATGATTTTGTTTGCCTGGTTTAAGTTAGTTATGAGGATCTTTTTTTTCCAACCTTAAGCTTATGCTATTTTATTTTTTAAAACAGATATCATTCTCTATTTACTTTTGGGATCCCAACAGTAAAACATTGTGTGTTAACATTGTTATGAAAGACAAGCTGAGTAAATTTTTATGAATACCATAATTTCAGATTCCTATTCACTCAGCAAAATCAATGTAATACAAAGCTGGGCTCCAAAACAATATAGCATAGAGTACAAGTCCTCAGAAGGGGATGAAATAGAAGGTTCTTCACCTCTCTTTAATCACAGCATGGTGCTAATCAGCTATTCATTATAAATATACCATTAGAGGTACTGCTAAAAACACTCTGCTTAATGGTCAACTGTTTTTTCCATTAGAAACCCATATTCAAGGTTTAATATATCAGCATTCCATCTTGTAGGGGATCTAAATTATTCACACAGCTTTGAAGCCTACAAATAAACTTGGAAGAAAATGAGTTAATTTTGGTAAGTAACTCAGTAAGCTATGCTATTTAACAAAACATACATGTGCAGTTTCCCTTTAATTATTTAACAAATATGTATTGATCATTTTCTATGTTTCGGAAGTCACAAACCATACTTTGAAGGAACCACTGTCTGGTAGTGAAGTAAGTGTGGGAGTGTGTGTGTGTGTGTAACAGAATTTTAGAGCTGATCTGGACCATATATGATCTAAACTAGATTCCTCCATTTTTTTAATAAAAATCTTAAGGCCCACAAAGTGTATGTAACTCTCCTTGGATGTGGTCAAGTTGGGTATGGATTTTGGTCCATCAGTATTTCCAGTACATACACAGTCTATACTGAAATAGTACCCAGGAGTTCACATATATGAATAGAGAAAGAATTTCAGTAAATTTAGGTTCTTCGTTTATGGGAATCAACAGCACAGGCTGCCTAATTATCATTCTAGAAACAAACATTTTATACAATGACTATAGGCCAATAAGGAGAGAGCTGCCTGAAAGAAGAAACTTTGTTGATTGCAACTACAACTACGTCAGCAGGCAAACCAACAAAGAAAAAATGGTAAGAAAGAACAACAGTTCTGTCACAATTTTCCTGAATGTCTCTAGTCTTGCCTCAGCACAAGAAATTTGCTGATAGACACAACACATTTGCAATTGAAAGTTTAAGTATATGAGTATTGGAATGTATATTTCCTAGAGTATGTGGTCATTTTCAAGTGCTCTGTTTTCACAACTCTAGTACTATGAATTTCACAGAATTTACAGTTGTTCATATTGAATTCTGCCTGGGGGGAGAAATGTGCTTTCTAGATATTGAAGCATATCTGATTTTCAAAGAACTATTCACCAAAAAAAAAGAAAAAAAGTCTAACTTCCACATTTTCAAAGTCTTGAAAAAGGAATAAGACAATTCACCTGTTTTTCACCTTAATTCAATGAGGTATTTGATTTTCAACTACTGTCTCAGCACTGTATTAAAATCCTGTTACTAGGGAATAAAAGAAAATTACCTGTAATCCCCTTTCCTCAGAAAGCATGTTATTATAATGGATTTCTCACTTTCGTCTGCCTTAGCTGCTGTCTAGAGAGAAGTTCGTGCGCTTTACAGCACCAGAGCTGCTAAACTACCTAGCCAGTTGGTGATGCTCACCTTTTTCAGCTGAAGGTACAGTGTTGTTCTTGCTACTTGGTTCAAAGAAAAGACAGAAAGCTTGTGGAATAAAGTGACCTGTCATGGATTTCTTGATTTGGGACAGGTAAAGAGGACACTATTACTGACGAAAAACTTTGGATGATTATCCTAAAATAGAGCAGCTTTCTTCTAAAGATGCTTCTATATTTGAAATTGTTATTCTATCATGGGAAACATCATATGAATAAGAAAATATAAGAAAACATACTGGTTTTGTGGCTAAAGAAAGGTGTCACGTCACACGTAAAATAACTTTGTCTTCTTAACATTTATTCCTTCCTAGTTGATAGAATGGGCCCATATTATAGGAGCTTTGCCCTTTAGGCACCTGGAGCCCTACCCATTTCCATTCACCCATTGTCCTTCCACTTACCCATTGTCTATGCTCTTCCAAATGCTAATTAGAAAATAATTGACATTACCACCAGCACTGTTATTTATTAAATCTAAATAGAAGAGATGGAAATAGACATTTATATAATACTTAAGCCATGCCTGATTCTGTGAGGTATTTTAAATTATTTTACAGAAACTCTGGAAGGTAGATACTATTAAATGAGGGAAAATTGAAGATTTATGAAATAATCCTCCCAAGTTTTCCCCATGAGTTGTAAAGAAGGTTATTAGTAAAATAGTTGATTGAAAGCACTGGTGTGGATTAGGCAATAAAGGGCACAAAGAATCTCTACTTAGAGAGAAGATAGTCTCTGTCTTCTAAGACCTATAACATGTCAGGAAAAATATGATGTATACAAATATCACAATGCCAAAATACATGAAATACAAAATCAGCATCAGACAGGATGAGATCACACATGAATATTAGAGTTTAGCACCTTTTGAAACCTATACAAGTACCAAAGAAAGTAACAGTTAACACTTATTGAAAGCCCACCTCTCCTTGTATTCCTGATGCTGCACTTAGAACCTCACATACAGAAAGCCAAAAGCAAACAAAATACAAAGAAAACAAAGAACAACAACAACAAAAAAAAACAAGACTGTGAGTCAACTCTCTTTATCCTCATTTTACAATGACAGTTTTTAGACACAAGTAGGTTAAGTACATAACTAATATGTGGTGATTGTTCATAAGCAGAACCACATACTTAACTGAATATATCATAATTTAAAGTCCATTCTTCCAATTTCTATAAGTTAAGGTTTATCATTTAACTCTCAGTATATACTGAAATTCTTTCCAAATATTCCAATCTTTTTTTTTCTAATCAATACCTGGCTGCACCTGGAGGCTACTGTTTTCCATGCAGGCTACTTTAGAGGTTTGCTTATTTGTTTGTTTTAAATGTTACAGTGCATTAATTCAGGCCTTTGTAAGTGAGGTAAGTTTTCTCATTCCTCCCAATGGCTTCTTCCCCTCGTTGTCTGATCTGTGCAATTGGAAAAACGGAGTTTCAATTAATAGAGATGGGGAATATTTTGAATGAAACACTTTGTGTAAAAAATCACAAATTTAATAAAGCTATGTTTCCTTTAAGTTGTTAATTAGCTATCTGAGCTGAATATACAGTTGGATATATAGATGTGAACATCAGGATGAGTGCAAGAGTCTGTGAGTGTGTTCAGGTACAGTATTCTTAAAGTTGTATATCTGTACCCCTTATATTTATCTAACCCTTCTGTATTCACTTGTTGTGACTTCAAACTCTTGCTCCCTTTTCTCAATACTATCTGAAATCTCTCTCTCAAATTTCAACAATATCTCCCTAAGAACTTTCTCAATGTACTGCATTTAGTCTTCGTTTAATTCACTCTTCTGCTGAATTACATGCTTATATGGTTTTCATCATCTTTCTCTGTTACTTTGAATCTCATAGAACATACCTATCTGGCGTTCCTCTTAGGACTCACAATCATTTTCTTCAGATCCTGTTTTTCTGCTAAAATGTTAAGTGGTGATCAAGGAATTCTATTGTCCTTAACTTCTTGTCCCCATGGTCATAGTCTTTAACTTGAGAAGCCAAGCAGCAAATGAAAATGAATGAAATAAACCTCATAGAGAAAAACATAAAGTAGAGGGCACTGGGACAACCTGCAAGGTGGACAACCTATCTAAAAGCAATCAAATGCCAAGTTTTTAAACACTATGCAAATAAAGTGAAGTTTGTCCATGGATCACCAAAGCTTGAGGTAGATCACCATGAGTCAATGTTCTCCACTATCTCTCTCTTCCTTAACCCACTTAAGCAATCACTAATATGCAGCTAATTTAAAGATAAATATCACTACCTGAGACTTTTCTCACGGTGTCTAGGAGCCAATGTACTACACACCTAAAGAAAATATGAATAATATTTTCTTTTATCCTAGAGACAATGTACTATCAGAGCCATTTCCAATGATCATTTCCAATTATAAAACCTATACCATATATCCTAGGAATCCTGAAAACTCTGTGTATTAAAATCTTGAATATCTTGCCTTTTTTGGATGAGTAGTTTTTCTTCTAATGTCTCCTACCTCAGTAGTAATTTTCTCACAATGGAAACTATGGAATCAACTTTAAATCCTGCTCTTCCTTTGTTAATAGTCACCTGTCTTCTGAACTAAGTATGGGGTTATTCCAGAGAGGCTTTCCTTTAAGAACTCAGAAATCATAAATAAGATTGTCTACTGATACACATGTTGGACCAGATCTGAGACAGGCACAGTTCTCATAAAGAGACAGAATAGGTTCCAGAACTAGAAGACTTCTTAGAAGCTTACTATCATTGTTGTGCCATTTGGATGGCATCCAGTAGGTCAAAAAAAAATCACAAAGACAAAATAGGCAATACTCATTTAAGGGCTGTCCAAAAGATATTTAGTAATCTAATTTCTTTGGCAGTATTATCTTCCTGTGAGAGTAAGCTATTAATTTAAAGGCTGATGTCCATAGGCATTTGATTAATATAGTTCTGTTTATTTCAAGCCCATATTTATGAGGTAATCTGATCATTGGTTTGATTTCTCTACTGGGAGAAAACTCATGGAGAAATAGAGTTCTAGTCCAATTCTGATACTTATTATTTATTTTCAAGAGAGAAGATGAGAGCGTTAAGGAGAGGGAGAGGAAGGAAGGGAGGAAGGGAGAAAGGAAGGAAGGAGGAAGGAAGTCTTAACTGGGCTGTTTTGTATTTTGCAGAGGAGTACCATGAAGATAATGGATGGTCCATTATGATTGAGCTAGCTACTTTATTTGACAGAGTTCTGAAACAATATTATCAAACCATACCCCTCTTATTAAGGCAGTAGCCTTCTGAACTTGGTAATGTGAGGTTCTTGAACCTTCAAGTCATATGACTAGATGAGAATTAACATCAAATAAATGGTACACTACGAAATTACTCCAGAAATTGGCACACATGCACACATGCATCCCTTTGATTGCTAAGAATTTTGTCTACTTTTCCAGCTTCTACAGTTATCCTACATTTGTCTTCACTCCTTTATACCCCTTTTCGTTCTCACTGACACACTTTAACCCTGACAATTTCTACCCTAGAACTTCTTGGAATCGTTTTGCTTTTCACTGTCCTTAATTTGTCCCCTTCTGCCACAAGGAGTCTTTAAAACAATAGGTAACAACATCCCTTGCATATTTCCAGATCAAGAGGGTTTTTTTTTTTCATTGCACAGCATGCAGGATCACAGTTCCCTGAACCCATGCCCCCTGCAGTCAAAGCATGGAGTCTTAACCACTGGACCCTCCGTGAAGCCTTTTTTTTTTTTTTTTTTTTTCTCAATCAAGAGGTTTTCAAAGAGCCTTAACCCAATGCAGAAGAGAGGGGTGTGTTGGTGTTGAAGAGTAGTGACCCATGCTGGGAAGACCACCGTTCTTGCCTAGATAAGCCCACTGCCCAGAATCACATTAGGTTTCCTCATCTCTTGAGGTAGAGAATCACACTTTAGTTATAATCACAATTTAGGAAAAATGAGTTTATTTTCTCCCGTTAAGCCAGAAGGACATGTACCTCAGGTTGAAATGAACTAGAAATATTTTCTTTGTTTTCCATGATGTTCATTTTCTTAAGCAGTTTCCAAGAGTATGCAATTCCAGCAATACTACCTTGATCAAATCTGTCACATTAAAGTCATATATTTGTTCCATATTGGCAAAGCAGGCATTATGAATCTTAGATTCTAATAATTATGTAAAGGTACTCATTTAAATCAGATATAAACTACCAAATGAGTTTATGGCATTTTCTGCAAAATAAATTCCTTTTATAGCCTTGTGCACAGAAAGATGAACATTTTGCAATGCAGTAAGTTCTCCAAGTGCATGTGATATCACCATGGAAGGGAACAGCAAAAGAATATAAGATGGTACATGTTAGTAAAGTTAGAGTTTGCCAACTTTGACATGCTTAGATTTTTTTTTAAGAACTAAGAAGAAAAACTAAGTTTATGAGTACTCACAATCACAAATATTATTATTAATAAAAGCTCAAAATGTGACCTCAACAAAATGTATTATGCACTATACAAAATTTGCCTTGTAAAGTATGTCACTTTATTCAAAGTTGCTTACTCTCTCTTACGTGCATCCTCAAAAGGCAGAACTGAATGATAACTATATTCTCTGCTGTCAGAACATGCCAAGTAAACAAAAATGCTCTTGTCATAGAAGCTAGGCCACAGAGGTGTATGGAGGTACAGCTATAGATTAAGTAAACAGACAACACTACTCACTTTATTTCCCTGAAGGATTGGAATGGATTCATACAAATTAAACTTTATAAGAATTAGCTATATCATATAAAAGCTAAAATATTATCTCCCACCAAACTGAAAGCCTAAGAAACTCTGAACTGGGCTTTGATTGCCCTGATGTCAAAGACAGATCTTTCTTTGAGATAGCTCAGTATATAGCATAGAACAGCTGTCCTGGCTATCTTGGTACAACCCGAGCCAGTGTGATGAAGGGGCTGAGAAATTGCTGTGATGTATGATAGTGCCTGCATCGAAAGAAAATTTGTCTGCAACCTCCCAGGTTCACTGAATATTAGGATAAGGCAACTGGGATTGGCACTTATTCCCCTCAGTTTCAGAGCTAGGACATGTGGAAATGATTGTAGGCCTAGACTATCACATTCCTTCTAAAAAACTGTTGGCAAGTCCTCAGAAACTGAGGCCAATTATTATTATCATTCTCCTGAACATCGTTTGGGGGAAAAAATAAGGTCTAATAGAAAAGAAAGAGAATTCTGGCACCTTTGTGAATCAAAAAAAAAAAAGTATTATTGAAAATACAGCCTTGGAAAAATGATATGGGGGACAAAAATCAATGGAATTTGATGACTGCCTTTTGGACTTTTAAAAGGAGATTGATCTAAAAGTTAATTTGTGCCTTATTAGGCTAAGCTGTGGAGCTGAACCCCCCCCCCCAAAAAAAAGGGGCTAAATTCAAGGGAATCAATTCATTTCTCCTTTCCTCCTAGCAGGAAATGGTACAATTTAAATTTACCATATTAAAAGAAAGATACAAGTTCTGACTTCTAAATGCCAACATAATGATGAACAAAAATCCTATTCACTATAACCCAGAAGCTATTCTCAAGTGTACCAGGGTTCTGCATAAGAATGGAAATCTCTCTTTGAAAATGAAATGTGATAGTTAAGTTTTAGATGCTAAAGAAGGTCAAGAAATTCTACTGCAAATTTTTAAGGCATGACTGTGATTGGCAATGTCAAGAAGAAAGCTTATTTAGAAAAACACTTCTGATAAACTACAACAAAAATAAATGAGCTTTACTTTGATTTGGTACAAAGGAACAATTAGACATAAATACAGTTACCATATGCAAATATATTGGAAATGAACATGGTATTTAAGGTTTGTGGTATTTAAGTATCAGTCTCAACAGTTTTATAGAAAGGTCACTTAACCTTATTGAGCACTAGTTCTCCTATCTGTAAAATAAAGATAATGAAACCCATAACAAGTGGCTAGGTGAAGCAATAAAATAATGAGTATAACAGACTCCATCAGGATGTTTGCAAAGATCTACTCTATTAAAATACCACATTTTGTATACTAAATATTTAGAAAAATAGAAAACAAAATCAGATACTCTTATAGTCTGAGATTTGGGTTCATTTTTAAAATATTTTCGAGTCAGAACTTATGTTTAAATGATGAGTATTAATTATTCTATTTCTAGTGCCTGAAACAATCTTGAATGTGTAAATAAGAAGTTATTAGTTTTATTTTTAAAGTGATGAATCTAAACCATGTGTTCTGATCTGATTTGTGTGTTTTTAAGTCAGTTTTAGAAGTTTGCCTTTGTTTTTCCTGCATTAGAGTGTATTTCCTGCTTGAATCCTAGGTGGAGTTCATAAATCACTTGCTAATACAATAGCATCCTTCCCGTTAAGTATGGCATCTTGTGGCCACTTGGGGTGAATGCCAGATGCTATATGACATAGAGGTATGCTCTTACAAGCTCCTCTCCTAATATGACATCCTGCAGAAAGGATCAACTTTCTCTGGGAGCATACTTCATGCAATGCTTATGTGACCTCTCAGTGCATTAACGTCAGCGGGTAAATCACTGGATGTGATCTAACAGACGAATTGATTTAGGGATGCAAAGGAAGTACTCACTGAACAATGTGCTACCCAGCTGGAGCATAATAAACACACTTATAGGCAAGCAAATGGGTCTAAATGCTTAATTAACTTTTTCTCACCTTCCAAAAAATGAGGACACCAAAAGTATAGTCAACCAAATTTGTTTAGCATGACTCTAGAGCCAGATTCTCTGTATCCATCAAGGGTTAGTCTTTTTTTTTTTTAAGTATTTTTATTTATTTATTTATTTTTTAATTAGTTGGAGGCTAATCACTTCACAACATTTCAGTAGGTTTTGTCATACATTGATATGAATCAGCCATAGAGTTACACATATTCCCCATCCCGATCCCCCCTCCCACCTCCCAAGGGTTAGTCTTGACTAGGTCTAGTTAAATACCTGAAGATTTGCTTGTTTGTTAATAATCTTGTATTGCCACAGGAAATTATATAGAAACCTAGGAAAGGGTTGGCTCACCCAAATGCGCATTCATTCTGCTCAGACTCCATTCAGTAAAAGGATGCTATTCACCTCATTTGCCTATTTCAGACACTAGATTTTAATGCTGAAAAATAGACAAACATATATTTAAAGAGCAAAGTGGGAAATAATCATATACAAAAATATTTGCACAGAAGTAAAACCTTTTAGTCAGTCTTCTGATCAAGTGAGATTTTTCCAACTGCCCCTGGCCTCAACCCAACTCAAGAATTGTTCCACGTAACAACACAACATTATGGAAATCTTGGCTATCTATATTTGCACTTGTATAGAAGTTAAAACCCAGTTATAAGCAATGTTTCTCTTACTCTACTCTGCTGTATAAATTTTCTTAATGTAAATCAAAGACAGTAACCTCCTGACACTGACTAAGAAGATGACGAGCAGAAGAGATGACACCAATACATCCTGTCTATTTTATTTTCAGTCAGTATGGTATATTGGGTCAATTTGCAGATCCTGGAGCAAGATTTTGTGGGTCCAAACTCAGCATCCTGTTACCTGCATGACCTTGGCAAATTATTCAACTGTTCTTTGCCTCAATGTCTTCATTTGTTAAGTGAAAGCGAAATTTGCTCAGTCGTGCCAAACTCTTTTCAACCCCATGGACTGTACAGCCCATGGAATTCTCCAGGCCAGAATACTGGAGTAGATATCTGTTCCCTTCTCAAGGGGATCTTCCCAACCCAGGGATCAACTCCAGGTCTCCTGCATTGCAGGTGGATTCTTTACAGTCTGAGCCACCAGGGAAGCCCAAGAATACTGGAGTGGGTAGCCTATCCCTTCTCCAGGGGATCTTCCCGACCCAGGAATCAAACCAGAGTCTCCATATAATCATAGTATCTTCTTCATAGAACTGTCAAGAGAATTAACATTTATAAAGTACTTACAACACTATTTGGTATATAGTAAGTACTATATAAGTATTATCAATCTATCCTTTATTAGCAAAATCATCCTTATTTATAAATATGTTAACATAACTAAAATGCTCAGAGTGGTATGCTGTGCTAAGTCGCTTAGTCATGTTCAATTCTTTTCGACCCTAGGGACTGTAGCCCATCAGGCTCCTGGTCACAATTTGTGGGACCTATTAGAAAGCACTCTAGGACTCCTAGACTTTTGGTGATTTTTTCTTTTAAATTTGTTTTCTATATTGAAAACATGTGGTGTTTACAATGCTGCAGTACAAATAAAATTATGATTCCTGTTTTACAGTTATAAAGCTGATTACATTTGCTATCATGTTTAGGATTCCATCATCTTTTCAGCATAAAATATTCTGTTGGTTACATGGAAGATATAAAGATGACTAACATACAAAGAAGCTTACTATCTGCTGGAATGCATTCAAACAGGCAGAGAAATAATATTATGAAGTGAACAAGGAGTGGAGTATGAAGAACTGTCAGTGGGTGACAGAATTAGAAAAATTTTGGTCTCAAAATGAAGAGGATGCTAAAATGGGTAACTCTAATTTTAAATCCTATCACAGCAGTTTGGTTAATTTGAGAGAATGTTTATCTAATTCATAAGATGGGAGAGCAAGTCAGTGATAGGACTGCCACAAAGTTTATAAACTTGTTGGATTAGCACTTCTGGGTTCCAGAGTTTTATCCTAGTGTATTGGCAGACTACTTTGGAATGTAAGAAATTCTCATTTGAGGTATGTAGAAGAGTGTGTATTCAGCGCTACCAAAAATTTGTAGGAAAGCCTAGAAATTAAAGAATAACATGGACCTGAGTCATTAATAATAATTTATGACACCATTACTATCAACATATATGAGCACTATAATAATTACCTTTGTCTCTTACAGTGTCATCAGAATTTATATTTGATATGCTCTTTTATTGTCCCATAACTTTCTGGACTAATTTTCCATTTCCTCAATGGGAACAGGTTGTCTTTTCCTAAAATGCCCCATCCTGAGATATCCAGGATGTTTATTAAATTCTCAACCAACTTTACATTTTGATAACTTCAGTGGTACTACTGGTTAAGCAAATTGTAAATAAATATTGACTCATCAGAAAGTTTAGGAACAGAATCAAGAGTAAGATAGTTAGGCACATTCTACAGCAACCAAGAATGTTTTAACAACTTGGAGAATTAAATTGAAACATAAATCAGAGTAAACATTGACCATATCGAGGCCTGCATGTGGAACTATTTCTGTTATGTTTTCTCAAAACATTTATTTTTGCTTCCATTACATGGGCCCTGAAGCTATTAAAGTTTAAGGTTAACATGGATCTATTATCTACTGCAGCAAAGAAGACATTTTTGAAAGCAGGTCACTTTTACTTTAGAAGGAAAAAAGATCTTGCTACTCAAAGTATCTAATCCTACAACACTGAAATTAAAGAAACTAGTTTAATACTGAGTAAATGTTTAAGTCAGGCATGACAAGAGTCTAATCTATTTCCCCATTCAGAGTGAAGATACCTATTTGACCTTCACTAGGAGAAAACGTGTTCCAGGTGTCGACAATTTGTGAAAGTTTCTTCCTTGTGTACTTTGGTGGAAATAGAGCCAAGTAATTCTAGAGTTAAGGGAGAAAAGGAAAAGGAATAAAAAATGTGTGTGTGTGTGTTTCTGCTGCATTACAAAGTGCTATATCCGCACTGAGAGGAATCAGAAGCAGCCCCTAGTAAAGCTAATAGTAAATGCAGGGGGATCTTTTTCATCTCATATCTCTATTAACTTAAACATTATTGGTTCCTTCAATAGAGGTGGAGTTTTCAGAAAAATCTGACCTGATAGGAAAAAAAAACTGTAATCTCTGTCCCTTAATATAATCTTCTATATAAAATGGCCTGGGTCTACACTAAAAGATCATACCTGAATTGCAAGTATGTTATAAAATAAGGAGTCAGTAGCAGTTTTCAACTGTATCCATGTGTAAGTCTTTCTCTTATTTTCATTGCCTATTTTAATATTGATAATCACATCCTTGATGTTAAGAACATCTTCCTGATACTTTGATACTAAGGCATCCTTTCTTTAGAGTTTCTAATCTAAATGTCCTCAGATACATTTGAAAGTATTGCTTTCTTCTTCTTTCAAATGTGTGTACAAGGAGGGCATGCAGGTAATGTTTCATTATTCAAGCTAATGAAAAGGAGAAGAGTAAATGATTTAGAAAAGGAAATAATCCTTCTGATAAATCTGTTAAGGGCAGCACGAGAGTCTTTAATTTGGAGAAATAACAAAATGAGTAAGTAGCTTGGAGATAGTCTTAGGGGAGAATATAAGAAACAAGATGAATCCTTAAAAGCATTCCTTTCCCCATGTTAATACTTACACTCTAAAAAGGTATTTTCCATTGATCTATTTACAGGAAATATACCTATCTAGCAGGGGCTGTAGGATAAGAAGAAATTATTTTTTCTCTTAACTAGAGGAAGATAGAAGTGTTATGGTGGTGGGCACTCATTGTGGCTCAGCAAATTCTAACAATTATCAGAGGTTAACTCTTTACAGTTAAACAGAACTAAGATCGAATGAATGCCTCTGCCACTTGACAACCATACATCCTCTAAGCTATTGATGATCTGGGACTTACTTTCTTCATGTGTAAAAATTAGAAAAGAAATCTCCTTAATTAAACGGTTTTGAGTTAACCCCAATGAGTTAATAAGTTTACAGAGAGCAACTTAGCAACTGGTATATACTGGCTCCATTGTGGGGTATGAAGTTGTACCCATGGCTGTTTTTCTTTTGCATTCATTGTTGCCACAGGCACAGTCCACTTAATTGGTGGCTTAAAGCACTGTCCTGTCAACTCCCACACTCAAGAAACTAAACGGTTTTCTGATGCCTTAGCTATGGTCCTTGTATTAGCTACATATAGCTGTGTAACAAATTATCTCCAAATCCAGCTTCTTAAAATAACAAATATTTAGTATCTCATAGAGTTCCTTTGGGTCAAGAGTTCAGGTATATGCAAATAGTATGGATCTGGCTCAGGGTCTTTCATGAAGCTGCAGTCAAGTTGTCAGCTAGAAACGCAGTCATCTGAAGATTTGACTCATCTGCAGGATCTGCTTCCAATTTCACTATGTGACTATTGGCCATTGGCTTCAGTTCCTCACCATGTGGGCCTTGCATAAGCCTACTTATCATGTGGCAGCTTGCTTCCACAAATTAAGTGATTGAAGAGAGTCAGACGGTGTTTTATAACCTAATCTCAGATGTGACATATCATCGCTTCTGTCATATTGCACTGAGCACACAGGTTAATCCTCGTGTGATGTGGGAGAGACCTGCTCAAGGGTGTGAACACCAAGGGTCAGAGATGATCAGAGCCCTTCTCAAGCTGGTCTTCCACCAAATGGACCAAACACCAACTAGCTGATGCCACCTCATGCCTGACTGCAAGTTAGAGCTACTGTGTGGTATTTCTTGCCAAGAATTCTCTAACTTACTTAAAAAAATAACATACCATACTTCTTAAATGTAAACTATGGCGGGAAATTTTGTCTTGTTCTGCTGGCCAGTCCTATACCCAGGTAAATTTATCAATTGTGGTGGTCAAGTGAGTTTATCATCCATAGGTCACAATAATAGTATTCAGAATTAAAAAAAAAAAAAAAACTCTACAACCTCTATTTTTAATGTCCCACATACCGGTCCAATATATAAGACTTAGTACAGAGTCAATCACAGAGCAAGCAGACAAGCCCTGCTTTGTGTCACTGAAGAAAGGAAGTGAAGAAACCCTTTAAGAAATTACAGAGAAATGGAAAAATCCAGCAGCATAGGCACTAAGAATGTCACAGACAGACCCAGTGAAATATAGGAGGAGTCTGACAGTGCACAGATCGCCAAATGTTGATTATATAAAACATATTTAATATGCCAACTAACAAATTCTGGTTATAGAAACAATTTCTACTAGGTTTCATTTTAGTAGCTTGTTACATTTGTCTCAATACTTAGAAATTTAAATCTCCAACCAAATTTCATTTAGGGCGATCTTAATTAGGACAAATCAATAACTCTTCCCTGATCCATACTGTTTTTTCTGATTTTAGAAACAGAACAAGGAATAAAAGGAAGATTCCACAAATTGAGAATCATATATTCATGTAAAAATGTTTTTTGATTAAGGTCACATATGATATTTTGGAACCATAATATAACCACATCCAGTATTTTCTAATTGTTATTTTGTTTTGTAGTAAGTTCTTTTTTAAACAAAAAGTTAACAAAACCAAAAATGTGAAGCTCAAATATAATTGAAATCTGTACTCAATTTTGCAATAAATATCACATAATCTACTATGTAATTACTACTCTGTCATTACATTTTCATAGCTTTTTAAAGTATAGTTTATGAATTTCATTCCTGGATAATAGCAGGTAAAACATCCTCAAACAGGAGCATTTCATTATTCTATAAGCAGGTACTTCATTTTATCAACTGATATAGAAATAGATCAGGTCAACTCTGGTTTTTTGAAGTTACCTGTGGGAGATTATGTTAAAAAATAGACTAATAGTGGATTAGTAAATGTCTCTCTTTCTCTTCAAAAAGACAATACCTCTTATCTAGAGAAAAGATTTACTGCTAAGAATCTATAAAAATTAGGTCTCCTTACTTTTTCTTGCTTCAGAGTTAATTATGTATGTGCCTTTGATTACTTTGCATTATGTTTTTCAACTTAGGTCAAAGGATGTTACTCAAACAGGTTGAACTAGTCTACATTTAAATGACAAGGCCATAGATTTATTCTCAGTGGACAAGTTAGCATCAGTACACAAGGCTCTATTTATTCACTTAAGCAAACTCAGGCTCATAACTATAGAGGTGACAGCTGCCACACAATTAGAAAAACCAGTTCTCCCTAGCTGGTGTTTAAGGAGCGGCTGTAAGGAGCTCAACTGCAAGCAAAGCACAGACACTGACGGAGGTGAAGAGAAAGTGGCCTCTACTCGGCAACACAATCTCAGCAGGCTCACTGCGTCTGGAGAGCAGCGATGGGAGTGAGGAAGGAGCTGGTATGGAGGAGAATTCACATGAGTTCATTGCTAATGAGCAAAGCATGCTATTCTGCCCAATAATTGCATTACTATCTGAGTATTATATTTGGAAAATAATTCAGAGTTTCTTTTTATAGGTATATGTTATTTGCTCCTAGTTCATACTGAGAAATGGAGATTAACAGGCAATAAGGAAGAGAGCATTATATGGTGTTATCAAAAAAAAAAAAAAAAAAGGAATCTTTGTACTAAACCAGAACATTTGGGAAAGATATGATCATTAGCATTTTTATGAGCTTTTAGTTTCCATTTTTTTCTGACACTGATAAGAGATCTGTCTTCTCTTAAATGTAATGATTTGTATATTTGCCCTCATTTGCAAGTTCAGAGTCTGAGGGAAGACAAATCCAAGTACTGTCTAATACTGAAATTTCCTGCGGCTGCTCTGATAAAAACAAAAAGGCATTCATCCTCAAATTAGTGACTTCATGAAAAAGGGTAGCACAGAAAAGTTGAGCTATTTTTGGCTCAAGAATTCTTTCACTCTATAGTAAACCCTCTCTCTGCTGTATATAGACAGGAGGGATAGTTGAGAGGATGGCAGGGAGTACCCACATTATACATGTTGGTCTCTAAGAGAAAAAGCATGCATCTATGCAACATATTTGCCTAAAATATATAATTTTTGTCCAAAGTGCATCAAAATATTCTAAATATGGCAGAGTAAGGCATTTACTATTCAGCCACTATGAACATTTTGCCCATCACCACATGAGTTAGGTCCTAAGAACTCTGCATGTCTCATATGTTTCACTTTTTCTGTAATTGGGAGGTAGAATCAAGAGGTGCTTTCCTGGTAGCTCAGTGGGTAAAGAATCTGCCTGCAGTGTGAGAGAGAAAGGTTTGATTCCTGGGTCACATACATCCCCTGAAGAAGGAGATGGGACCCACTCCAGTATTCTTGTCTGGAAAATCCTATGGATGGAGGCGCCTGGAGGGCTATAGTCCATGGGGTCGCAAGAGTCAGACATGACCTAGGGACTAAACCACCACCACATCAAGAGGGGAGTTCATCTTTCAGTGTCCTATCTTTTTGCCTTTTCATACTGTTCATGGGGTTCTCAAGGCAGGAATACTGAAGTGGTTTGCCATTCCCTTCTCCAGTGGACCACATTTTGTCAGAACTCTCCACCATGACCCATCTGTCTTGGGTGGCCCTACACGACATAGCTCATAGTTTCAAGTTAGACAAGGCTGTGCTCCATGTGATCAGATGGATTAGTTTTCTGTGATCATGGTTTTCAATCTGTCTGCCCTCTGATGGAGAAGGATAAGAGGCTTATGGAAGCTTCCTAATGGGAGAGACTGACTGAGGGGGAAACTGAGTCTTGTTCTGCTGGGTGGGACCATGCTCAGTAAATCATTAATCCAATTTTCTGTTGAAGGGTGGGGCTGTGTTCCCTCCCTGTTATTTGACCTGAGGCCAAACTATGGTGGAGATGGTCGGTTGGCATCACCGACTCAATGGACATGAGTTGGAGTAAACTCCAGGAACTGGTGATGGACAGGGAGGCCTGGCGTGCTGCAGTTCATGGGGTCACAATGAGTCGAACATGACTAAGTGATTGAACTGAACATCAAAAGGTGTTTAGCAATATGGATTCTGGACACAGACTCTCCCATCTTTTGGATTGTAGCCCTACTCCCGAGCTGCTGTTTGACCTTGGACAACTTGATCATTCTATACCCAATTGCTTCATCCACAAAATAGTTAAAAAGCATGGGGCTTTGGGAAGATTACAAGAGAAAATGTATGTAAAACAATTAGAAGAATGCCTGGCATTGTAGTTGGCGTTGTATTAGTGATTTCCATTATTGTTATTGCTTTACATGTCTCAGGAAAATACTACTTTATAGTTTTAATGTAGAAAAACTGCAGAACATTAAAATTAGAAGTAAGAGATTTAATAAAATACAGAAAAATATATCAGTGTTTCACGATTTGCCTTTAGATTCCCAGCTGCTTTGTGTCCATTGACCTGTCTTGCATTTGAACAGTGAAAGCCATTTCTGGAGTCCTACTGAGTGTTTGTTGACATGCACACATTAACATTCTGATAATAAAGAAGAATCCGGTTTTGAAATGTCAAACAATCAAGCCACGGTCTGACATTGTGTATCAGGAACTTAACTACAGAGGCCGTGACCCTAAGATTCAGGAGTCTGTCCTATACTACCCCTTACAGAACTTTGTGTCCAACTAGACGGCATTAACAAGTCCACAGTTTTGATTGGAAATAGTTAAAATGAGTGATACATGGTATTTCCTAAATGACCTTGACCCTAAAGTCCCTTTAGTTCTCTCTGCAAAAGTAAAGCTAAATTTCTATGGTTCTTTGATCAAAGCAAGGTTATAAAACAGATTAAAGCTAATGTATCTGCAAAAGATATCATAATATCTGTTTCTTGCTTGATGTTCAGAGGGTGCCTGAGTGATTCGTTGCAAAGAAAGCATTGAGGAATCAATTTAAGGGGAAAATATTTCCTTATTGCTATATTTACAAATTCTTGTTTTCTTTTCCATATCCTCACGGTCCAAGATGTTCTAATCAAAGATTTTAAAGAAACAGAAAGATGGATGCGTTCCTCTTTTCCAGAGTAAGTGCCGATGCATGTTGATACATAATATTCAGATATTGTTTGTGATTTCACTGAACACATACAAACATTGATTTACTTTTACACACACCCTTTCTCTTCATGAGTTTATCGTTCTTGCTTTGAGAGGGCCAGGATAAGAAGAGACATAACGTGAAGTCTCTTTCCCATATCTGTTCGTTGTTCTCCAAGTTTTCACTAGGGACAAGCTGACGCACAACAGGCCCTGAGGACAAGGCTCCCACGCCATCTGCAATTTGATGACCCCTTGTGGGCAGTCCTCTGGGGGATGATGATCCTGAGAAATAATGGAGGAGGAGTGGAGTAGACAGAGAAATAACAATCCTCAGAGGATTATGAGTCAGGAGTCTCTCGTCAAATTCTGGGTGTTCCCTGAATCCAAGATGGCATGTATTTGCCCACCTTTGTTTTCAGCTATAAGTTTGAGAAGCCACTTCCTGAAAAGCAAGAACATTTCTTTATACCATCACATTAAAGTGTTTAAAAAAAAAAAAAAAAAAAATTAGTAGTAGTGTCATAGCCAGCATCCAGGTTGGGCTACAGTGATCTGTGTATTCTGGCGTTAACATTTATGAAAGGAAAGCCCCTCCCATACTGGATGAGACTGACTTGCATAACCAGAAAATGTATAGAAATGATGGAGCGGGACTTTCAAGGCCAGGTCATAAAAGACATTCTGACTTCCATCCCTGTACCTTTTGATTACTCTGGGGAAAGTCAGCTGACATGCCATGAGGACACTTGAGCAACCCTGCAGAAAGATACAGGGAGGAACTGAGGCCTCCCACCAATAGCTGGTGAGGCATGGAGCCTTCCTGCCAGCAATTCTGTCACTGCACCATCTTTAAAGCAGATCCTCTGATCTCAGCAAAGCTGTCGGGGAATGGCAGTCCTCTCCAGCATCTTGACCGCAACCTCCTGAGAGACTGCTGAGCCAGAGATAAATAAAAGATTCCTGACCCACAGAGATTTTGAGGAAACAAATTTGTATTGTTTAAAACTACTAGTTGTGAGGTGATATGTTATGTAGGAATAGATAACTAAACAAGGAGGGAAATCCGTGTTAGAACACTAACTGAAAGAAATATGAAATAAAATAAAAAAATATACAGTGTAATTTCACCACCATAAATTACTTACAGATACCAAACACGGGAGAAAAATATCCCCAAATTGTTAAACTTATCATTTGTTGTTGGGACTATCAGGTAAATCATAATCATTTATATATATATATAAAGTATCACATTGAAAATAACTTTTAAATACTTTTAAAATATTTACCTCATTATAGAAAAGACTGGACCTACTAACACTAACTTGATAATGTGGCGGGGTAATAATATTCTGTTAACTATTTTAAAATCTGAAATATGAAACTCTGTTTATAGTATCAGGTCAACTTGTATAGTTATTTTTCATGTAACTTTTTGCCTCTAGCTAGATATATTTGCAATGTTCATCTAGTTTCAAATATGAGCTTAATTATAGAAGAAAATGCCTTGCATTCTGATGCTCTCTGTGAGGATTAGGCTGCAGTAACTCTGAGTCATCTGGCCTAGGTGCCATAATATTATATATCTTATTGAAAGGATTATAATTAAAGTAATGTAAGTGCAAATGTATCGCTTCTCTGCCTTTTGGCTAAGATCAAGTGTAAGTGCAAATGTAAATTAAAATTCTTGGCCACTTTTAAAACGATCCTTCTACTGTATTACATAGCAGAGATAGTGAATTATATGACAGGTGTAGATCAAGTCTGGCTCCAACATTTACTACCTATGTAATCTTGGATAAGTTTCTTACTTATTTTGTACTTCTTTATCCTCATTTTTCAAATGAAGATGCTATTCACACTACCAGTCACAAATGATTACTCCCGATAGTACCAAAACCTGGCCCAGTATACAGGAAGTGTGATCTATTATTCCTTGCCTAAAATTTTTTGGTGTTCAAAATCAGAAAGCAGGATCTACAAGACCTAAATGTTTGAGACACCATACGATATTACACAATAAATGGAGGGTGTGAAATAAGGAACTGCATCTAGATCTTTTGTTTAGGTCTTGCAGTCTCACAGTCCAGGACTCAAATTCCCACTGTACCATTAGTTGTGTAGCATTGGAGAGAGTGCCATAAACGTTGTGAGTCTTGTTTCATCAGTACTGAGAGTAATGGACTACCTTATAGGACTGTTTTAAGAATTGATGATATCACAGAGCTTAAACGGGCACCGCTGCTGCTAAGTCACTTCAGTCGTGTCTGACTCTTTGTGACCCCATAGATGGCAGCCCACCAGGCTCTTCTGTCCCTGGGATTCTCCAGGCAAGAACACTGGAGTGGGTTGCCATTTCCTTCTCTAATGCATGAAAGTGAAAAGTGAAAGTGAAGTTGCTCAGTCATGTCCGACTCTTCGCGACCCCATGGACCGCAGCCTACCAGGCTCCTCCATCCATGGGATTTTCTAGGCAAGAGTACTGGAGTGGGCTGCCATTGCCTTCTCCGTGAAGCGGGCACAGTCTCTTGTAAATAACAAATACAAAATACATGCTAGTTTCCCCCCCTTTTCCCTTCTTTACTTCTTTCTCTGTCTATGTATTGGGTGAGAGTCAGGGGAACAGAGAAAATTAGCAAGAACGAAAATGAGATGATGAATTACTATGAAAAAATTTGTCAGTACATCAGAGAGTCATTATTCCATGTTGTTAATCCAAGAGGAACATAATAATAAGAATACATTTACTACACCTTACCCCGTTAATCTCACTATGGCTTATTAAACTACCTGTATATTATATCACACCTACTATTCACAAACACAAATATTACTGCATATAATTTGGATGTATTCTGAAAATTCCCTGCTTCAGCTTGTTAGAAAAAGTTCACAAAACTGTAACAAAGCAGATAATGGTAAGTCATAAGATGTCAAATATATCACTGTCATGAAGAAACAGGAATGTCTTTATAAGGTTAATTCAGGGTCTCTGAAACTCTGTCAAAATAGTGGCATGTGGACATTTCACATCCTTAGGAGCGCAAAAACTGCTGAATAGTGCAGAAATTCTATATTACTGCATAAGCTTCCATGACACAGTTTTAGGTGTCCAGTATCAAATTATAAGCAAGCTGAAAATTTCTGATCTTGATCTTGATGCACAAGATAGTTTGTCTATCAAGTATAGCGATTTCCTGAAAGCTTAATGTTTCCTTTTCATTTTACTAATGTTACTGTTGGTAGTTCAGAATATTTAATTAATGATTTTTAAAAATTGCTCATGCCCTGGGGCTTTTGAAACAAAAGAAATAATTTCTAAGAATCCAAACAAAAAATTCATTAATTAAAATAGTTGTTGCAAGTCATTATCTTAACTACCAAATGGGAATATTTTAACACTCAAAGAGTCAGCAATACAACAGTTTCCTGAGTTGTACTAGACCTATGGGACTTTTCAGAGTCCCTCTGTCACTTGCCTAAGGCATGCGTTTATAGCATGACTTGCTGCACAGTTTTAATGAAAACTATAGCTATCACTCCCTTTGAAAGGAAAAAAAAAAATGAGAGGACAGAAAGAAAAGAGAGAGGAAAGGAGAAATGAAATAGGACATGGAACTGTAGACAAAATCTAGGTTTTACTTTGCCAATTCTGACTTTTTAAAATTTGTGTAATTTCAAGAACATAAAGGCAGAAAGAAAACTCACAGATAAGGGAAGAACACACTTTGAGATGTGAGCTATCCCTTTTTCTCCCACCACCTCTCTTTAATCCAGCATCCTTCTTTTTAGTGTGTAATTATTTTAGTTGAAAGAGAAGAATACTTATTTAAATATATCTTAAGCACTTTTTCTTTCTCAAATCCTTCCACTCAATGTATATGAGAAGACTGAGCATTGGGCTTTCTTATCCCATGTTACAGCTAAAGAATCTGGGGGAAATGAACCTGGGTCTTGTACAGTATTGCTTAGGACTTGAAGTCACTTTGTCTAACTTAAATTCTTGGTCTTTTCACTGTGTATGCTAATCAGCCAGCTGCTTGGACCTTGGTCATTTAGTCCGTTCCCTTTCAACATTGCCATTAGGGGGTCAGTTTTACGGTTCTATGCTTTGATTCACAGGTTTCCCTGTGTACCCCTGTGCCGATATGATGTACTGATATCATACTGCCTTATTTGCTATTGTAGGTTTACATGTTTCAGATAAATTTATTTTATTTTTTTAAGGTTAAATTTTAAATGAATGAGTTATTTAATGGTTACACGTCTACTAAGGTTTTTTTTTTTTTTTTCTTTTATGTTTTCGTGTTTCAATTTAGTAATTTATAATGTTGAGGACATTTTCAAGTCACCTGACTCATCAAATAAGTTGCCAAAAGCTGTGCACAGTATTTCTCCCTTTTTGAAATTGCTTCCTTTGTCTTGGTTTGTCCACTTTTCACTTCTAATATTGCTTACTTTTGCGCTCTCTCTCTCTTTAATGTCTTGCAGAGATTTGTACATTTCTCTAGTTGTTCAAAAAACCACATATTGGAATCTGCCTAATGTAATTTTTTTCTATATTATTATTTCCTTTCTTCTACATTCTTTTGACTTGTTTTTTTTTTTTTTTCTTTTTTGAATTTGTTAAGTTGAATGGTTTGCTCACTGTTGTTACCCTGCATTCTTTTCTGATAAGCATTTTAGACTGCAAATATCCAACAACTTACAGTGTTAGCATAACCAGCATGTTTAAATAATCTGTTTCTTTTTTCCCAAACCTTAATCTTTTTTACTTTGTATTGGGGTATAGCCAATTAATAATGCTGTGATAGTTTCAGGTGAATAGCAAAGGGACTCAGCCATAAACATACATGTATCCCAAACCCCCCTCCCATCTAGGCTGGCACATATCATTGAGCAGAATTCCACATGCTATACAATAGGTCTTTGTTTGTTATCCATTTTAAATATAGCAGTGTGTACATGACCTTCCCAAAGTTTCTATTTCTTACTGTAATCTATGTCTATTTCTTATAATAGAATCTAAATGAGTCCTTTTCTTTTGCCTGTTTTATACACTTTATTGCTTCCCTTGTGGCTCAGCTGGTAAAGACTCTGCCTGCAATATGGGAGACCTGGATTCAATCCTTGGGTTGGGAAGATCCCCTGGAGAAGAGAAAGACTAACTACTCCAGTATTCTGCCTGGGAAAATTCCATGGACTGTATAGTGCATGGAGTCACAGAGTCAGACATGACTGATCAACTTTCACTTCATATACTTTATCCAGCTGAGGTTTTTGAAATCCTAAAAGAAGATGATTAAAAGTGTTCTGATCAATATGGCAGCATATTTAGAAAACTCAGCAGTGGGCACAGGACTGGAAAAGGTCAGTTTTCATTCAGACAATGCCAAAAAATGTTCAGATTACATATGATTGCTCTAATTTCACATGCAGCAAAGTAATGCTCTACATCCTTCAAGCTAGGCTTCAACAATATGTGAATGGAGAACTTCCAGATCTATGAGCTAGATGTAGAAAAAGCGGAGGAACCAGAGGTCAAATTGCCAACATCCATTGGATTATACAAAAAGCAAAGGAATTCCTGGAAAACGTACTTCTGCTTCATTGACTATGCTAAAGCCTTTGACTATGTGGACTGCAAAATGCTATGGAAAATTCTTAAAAAGATGGGAATACCAGACCACCTTACCTGCCTCATGAGAAACCTGTATACAGGACAAGAGGCAACAGTTAGAACTGGACATGGAAAAATAGACTGGTTCAAAATTGGGAAAGGAGGGCATCAAGGCTGTATATTTTCACCCTGCTTATTTAATTTATATACATAGAGTACATCATTCAGAATGCTGGGTTGGATGGATCACAAGCTGGAATCAAGATTGCCAGGAGAAATACCAATAACATCAGATATGCAGGTGATACTATCCTAATGTCAGAAAGTGAAGAGGAACAAAAGAGCCTCTTGATGAGGGTGAAAGAGGAGAGTGAAGAAGTTGGCTTAAAACTCAACATTCAAAAAACTAAGATCATGGCATCTGGTGCTATCACTTCATGGCAAATAGATGGGGAAAATGTGGAAACAGTGGCAGATTTTACTTTCTTGGGCTCCAAAATCACTGTGGAAGGTGACTGAAGCCACAAAATTAAGATGCTTGCTCCTTGAAAGAAGAGCTATAACAAACCTAGACAGCATAGGCAGTATATTATAAAAGCAGAGCCATCACTTTAACAACTAAGATCTGTGTAGTCAAAACTGTTTTTTCCAGTAGTCATGTACGGATGTAAGAGTTGGACCGTAAATAATCCTGAGGGCCAAAGAACTGATGCTTTCGAACTGTGGTGCTGGAGAAGACTCTTGAGAGTTCCTTCGACAGCAAGGAGATCAAACCAGTCAGTCCTAAAAGAAATCTACCCTGAATATTCATTGCAAAGACTGATGCTGAAGCTGAAGCTCCAATACTCTGGCCACCTGATGCAAAGAGCTGACTCATTGAAGAAGACCCTGATTCTGGGAAAGACTGAGGGTAGGTGGAGAAAGGGGCAATATAGGATGACAGGATAGGGTTGAATGGCATCACAGAATCAGTGGACATGAGTCTGAGCAAACTCTGAGAGATAGTGATGGACAGGGAAGCTGGACGTGCTTTTGTGTATGGGGTCACAAGAGTCGGACATGATTTAGTGACTGAACAACAACAACAATATTCTTTATCTCCAACTGAGTATTTAGTCCTTTTATTTTTATTGTATTGTAATAGTTGGCATTTTGTGTTAAATTTATTACCTTGTTTTTTTTTTCCCTCCTTGATTAATCCATTCTTTATTCATCTTTTCCTTTCTTTGAAATTAATTGAAAATTTTTTAGGATTTTATTTCCTCTATTGTCTTGGCTTTTTTATTCTTTTGTAGTTTTATAATCACTTATGATTAAACCATTCATATTTATTCTGTTGTTCAGTCATCATGTCTGACAGTTTGCAACCCCATGGATTGTAGCAAGCCAGGCTCCTCTGTTCTCCACTGTATTTCTTGTGTTTATGCGTGGTAAGTCACTTTAGTCGTGTCTGACTCTTTGCGACCCAATGGACTATATAGCCTGCCAGACTTCTCTGTCCATGGGATTCTCCAGGCAAGAATACTGGAGTGGGTTGCCAAGCCATCCCTCAGGGGATCTTCCTCACCCAGGGATTGAACCAGAGTCTCCTGTGTCTTCTGCATCACAAGATGGGTTCTTTATTGTTGAACCACCAGGGAAGCCCCCAGTATCTCCCTTAGCTTGGTCTAAATAAGATACATTACTTTATATGAGCAAGATAAAAATCCTAATTCCACTTAAGATTCCATTCCACATAATTCCATTTCTATAAAGATATATCTACTTCTGAAAATACGTTAGCAACTTAAAACAAGAATGAAATTGATTTTCCACATCCTTTGGTCAGGAATTTAGAATACTCAACTGGCCAGTTCCTCTATGCATTGTGATATTGGTCTGGCCGCTCAAATGCCTGGATTCAGCCATGAGTGCCTCTCATCTCTCAGTGGATGTCTCAGCATAACCTTTAATCATTTAGTAGTCTCATCAGACATCATTTCAGCATGGGGCTAGACTACATGAAGAAGCATTTTAAAAGGACAAGTCACTAAGTACAAGCTCCACTCAAGTTTCTGCTTATGTCATGCTTGTTCATTGGTCAGAGAAAATCACATGGTTATGCAGAACGAATGTGGGAGGGGACTGCATTAAAGGCATTATTAACTCTAGGAAGATGGTAAATCAGGGGCAATTACTATACTCAACGCAAGAACAACTAAACTGGGGTGTCACTGATACAGAAGAAAACAGACCCACTAAAAATGACTTTAATATTTACCTAAGTATTTACTTGCCAACATCTGCAGGATCATCGAAAAAGCAAGAGAGTTCCAGAAAAAACATTTATTTCTGCTTCATTGACTATGTCAAAGCCTTTGACTGGGTGGATCACAACAAACTGTGGAAAATTCTTAAAGAGATGGGAATACTAAACCACCTGACCTGCCTTCTGAGAAATCTATAGGCAGGTCAAGAAGCAACAGTTAGAACTGGACATGGAATAACAGACTGGTTCCAAATTGGGAAAGGAATACATCAAGACTGTATATTGTCACCCTGTTTATTTAACTTAAATGCAGAGGACATCATGAGAAATGCTGGGTTGGATGAAGCACAAGTTGGAATCAAGATTGCCGGGAGAAATATCAATAACCTCAGATACACAGATAACACCACGCTTATGGCAGAAAGCAAAGAAGAACTAAAGAGCCTCTTCATGAAAGTGAAAGAGGAGAGTCAAAAAGTTGGCTTAAAACTCACATTCAGAAAACGAAGATCACGGCATCTGGTTCCATCACTTCATGGAAAATAGATGGGGGGAAAATGGAAACAATAGGAAAATTTTTTTGTTTGTTTGTTTCAAAGATCACTGCAGATGGTGACAGCAGCCATGAAATTAAAAGATGCTTGCTCCTTGGAAGAAAAGCTATGACTAACCTAGACAGCAGAGACATTAAAAAGCAGAGACATTACTTTACCAACAAAGGTCCATCTAGTCAAAGATATGTTTTTTCCAATAGCCATGTATTGATGTGAGAGTTGGACTATAAAGAAAGCTGAGTGTTAAAAAATTGATGCTTTTGAACTGTGGTGTTGGAAGACTCTTGAGAGTCCCTTGGACTGCAAGGAAATCCAACCAGTCCATCCTAAAGGAGATCAGTCCTGGCTGTTCATTGGAAGGACTGATGTTAAAGCTGAAACTCCAATACTTTGGCCACCAGATGCGAAGAACCAACTTATTTGAAAAGACTCTGATGCTGGGAAAGATTGAAGACAGGAGGAGAGGGGATGACAGAGGAGGAGAGGGGATGACAGAGGATGAGATGGCTGAAAGGCATCACTGACTCGATGGATGTGAGTTTGAGTAGGCTCCTGGAGTTGGCTAGGCTCCTGGAGTTGAGTAGGCTCCAGGACAGGGAAACCTGGCGTGCTGCAGTCCATGGGCTCAAAAAAATTGGACATGACTGAGTGACTGAACTGAACTCAAGTATTTACTCTTTCTGATATGCTTCAGTTTTCATTAAAGATTCAAGATTTTGTATGGTAATGTTTTCCTTCCACCTGAAGAATTGCCTTTGATATTTCTTAAAGTGCTTGTCACTAGACACAATTTATCTCTCTATTCTTTCTCTGTTTGCAATTAGCTTTATTTGCCTTAACATATGAAGGATATTTTCACCGAATATAGAATTCTAGTTTGGTGTTTTGTGTCAGTTTTCCATAGCACTTCTTAAAAAAGTTATTCCATTCTTTTCTGGCCAATACTGTTTCTTTGTACTTATCATTTGGAGAATTCAGTGATCTTTTGGGGTTTATGAGCTGAAGGTTTTTATTTATTTACTTATTTAATTTCATTTTATTGACATATAGTTTCTTTACAATAGGTTAAATAGGTTACAAGAGATTTCTTCTGTATAGCAAACTGAGTCAGTTATACATAAAACATATCCCCTCTTTTTTTAGATTCCCCTCCCATTTAAGTCACCAGAAAGCACTGGATAGAGTTCTGTGTGCTACACAGTAGGATCTCATTAGTTATCAATTTAATACAAAGTAGTGTATATATTGGAGAAGGCAATGGCACCCCACTCCAGTATTCTTGCCTGGAAAATCCCATGGAGCGAGCCTGGTGGACTGCAGTCCATGGGGTTGCAAAGAGCCAGACACAACTGAGTGACTTCACTTTCACTTTTCACTTTCTTGCATTGGAGAAGGAAATGGCAACCCACTCCAGTGTTCTTGTCTGGAGAATCCCAGGGATGAAGGAGCCTGGTGGGCTGCCGTCTATGGGGTCGCACAGAGTTGGACATGACTGAAGGGACTTAGCAGCAGCAGCAGCAGTGTATATATGTCAGTCCCAATCTCCCAACTCATCCCACCTCCCTTTCCCCTCTTGGTAACTGTAAGTTTGTTCTCTACATCTGTGTCTCTATTTTGCCTTTGCAACTAAGTTCATCTATTTCTAAATTCGAGGTATAAGTGGCATTATATTATATTTATTTTTGTTTTGAACATGTGAGATCTTCCACTCTAGTCCTGCCCCAAGATTTCTGCCCGTTTGGAGATATCTCTGCCCTGCTGCCCTGTCTCTGGTTTTCGAGGCAGTTGTCGTACCTATTTAAGTCCAAAATGCATAGGTAATATTTCCTGATAATTTCTTACCATGCCCCAGCTTTAGGTAGATAAAAATCCAGAGGGACACAGAGTGGTTTCTTTCAGTTCTTCTGCTCACCCCCATCAGTTTGTAAGTGGAAGCAGAGATGGCCTCAGATAGATTTCTCTCAGTCCTCCAGTTGTGTATCCTTTCTTATTCAGGTTAAAGTCAATAGTGCCTTTTATAAATCTCTCTGTCATGTACCAAGTCCTCAGAAAATAGCTGCATCATATTTGGACACTGTCTCAAGACTGATCCCTCTCAGTTTTCCTTTCCCACTTTCAGCTTTTACCAAAATGCCCTCGTGAATTTAGGAAAGGCCCATGGAAAAGGGTTGGTAAGTGGGCACAGGCTTGGTCTGTGACTGAGGTACTTCAGAATTCTCATCTACTGTGGTAGCCCACATAGATTGATAAAAGTTCATTTAAAGTTCGCCTGATATCTGCAGCCCAGTTTTTGCTTTTTAAATACTAATACCTGCTAAAAAGGAGTTGAAAGCCTCGGAAAAATTCTAACTTCATGGATGGAGCTAGGATATTTAAAATAAACATGGAATACATAGGTATGTCACAAAATAACCAATTGCTCAAGGAATGACTGAGCTATATCAGCAGAACAGGAGTCAACTTGAAGGGGTTCCCAATGACCAGTTATGGGTTGTGATAAGCATCACAATGTTGGCAATTTGATCTCTGGTTCCTCTGCCTTTTCTAAATCTAGCTTAAACAGCTGGAAGTTCTCGGTTGCTCCTTGGTAGAAAAGCTATGACCAACCCAGACAAGCATATTAAAAAGTAGAGACATTACTTTGCCGACAAAGATCCATCCAGTCAAAGCTATGGTTTTTCCAGTAGTCATGTATGTATGTGAGAGTTGGACTATAAAGAAAGCTAAGCATCGAAGAATTGATGCTTTTGAATTGTGGTGTTGGAGAAGACTCTTGAGAGTCCCTTGGACTGCAAGGAGACCCAACCAGTCCATCCTAAAGGAAATCAGTCCTAAATATTCATTGGAAGGACTGATGCTGAAGCTGAAACTCCAATACTTTGGCCACCTATTGCAAAGAACTGACTCATTTGAAAAGACCCTGATGCTGGGAAAGATTGAAGGCAGGAGGAGAAGAGGACAACAGAGGATGAGATGGCTGGATGGCATCACCAACTCAATGGACATGAGTTTGAGCAAGCTCTGGGAGTTGATGGTGAACAGGGAAGCCTGGCATGTTGCAGTCCATGGGGTTGCAAAGAGATGGACAACTGAGTGACTGAACTGAGCTGAAGTTTCAAAATAAATAATACTTGTAAGTAGTGTGTGTGTGTTTAGGCATGTCTGACTCTTTGAAACCCCATAGACTGTAACCCACTAGGCTCCTCTGTCCTTGGGATTTTCCAGGCAAGAATACTGGAGTGGGGTGCCATTTCCTTCTCCAGGGTATCTTCCTGTCCTAGGGATCAAACCCCTATCTCTTCCATCTCCTGCCTGCCAGGCGGATTCTTTACCACTGCATCATCTGAGAAGCCCCAATGCATTATAACTCACAGAATAAAATTGGATCTATAAAATTAATAATTAAAGGGGACAAAGGGAAGATGATTCTTCTTTATAGTAAAATACTATGTGATAAAATATGCAAAAATGTTGGAATTTAAAAAAAAAATTGCTAATTGGCAACCATCATGTTAATAAATGTTTGAAGCAAAAACATCATAAATGGATATTAACATTAGTGGGTGAAACTTAGATGAGATATTAGTACTGTATTAATGTCAATTTCCTGATTTTGACCATTAAATTTCACTATATTACAATGTCCTTGATGTTTTTTTTTTTTGAAAATGCAGTGATGTATTTAGGATGAAAGAGTAGTATGGGTGTAACATACTTAGATGAGATATTAGTACTGTATTAATGTTAATTTCTTGATTTTGACCATTAAATTTCACTATATTACAATGTCCTTGATTGTTTTTTTTTTGAAAATGCAGTGATGTATTTAGGGATGAAACAGTAGTATGGGAGTAACATACATAAAATGATTAAGATAATTAATGCCACAGAAAAACAACTCAATCAACATTCAAAAATAGACATTTATTCAGAGAAGATATACAGAAGGCCAAAAGACACATGAAAAGATGTTCAACATTGCTAATTATTAATAAATGCAAATCAAAACTCCAATGAGGTATCACCTCACAGCAGTCAGAATTGTCCTTATCAAAATGTTTGCAAATAATTCTGGAGAGAATGTAAAGAAAACTACAGGAAGTATATTACCCTGAAATTTTACTGGACATATATCTGGAAAAGGTGAAAACTCTAATCTGAAAAAAAATATATGTACCCCAGTGTTCATAGCAGTACCATTTACAATATCCAGGATGTGGAAGCAACCTAAGTGTCCATAAACAGATGAACGAATAAAGAAGATGTGGTATATGTATATACAGAGGACTATTACTTGGCCATAACAAAGAATAAAAATAATACCATTTATAGCAACATGGATGGACCTAGAGATTATCATGCTAAGTGAAGTAAGTCAGAAAGGGAAAGACAAATACCATATGACATCACTTATATGTGAAATCTAAAAAATTAGAGACATGAAGATAAAACCAAAGATAAAAAAAATGTAAAAAAAAAAAAAAAATGTGCTAATGTCCTAATACTAAAGGAGACCTTGGTAACCAATAAATCTAGCTTTTATGGCCTTTTAGCTACAAGAAACAAGAGATGAACAGTTTACCTTCCACGTTCTCACCACCAGGCAACTACTATCATTTTTTGTCTCCTGAATTTCGCTTATAACATGAGGAGTTTACTGGAAAGCTATATACCTTGAATGAAGGTTCATTCCACAAATCCTTGAATGATTTGTGGCTTCTGGGTGATCTCAGGGGAAATGATGTCATAAATGATCCTGTCATTCAAACTGATAGTGTTTTTTTTTTTTTTAATTTTAGATTTTAACTAATGTTTAAGAAATGATTTCTTTTTAATATCTGTCTTTCCTACAAATTCTATCATGAATTTTTTGAAAGGCACACCTGGTTTTTTAACTAATAAATGTGAACTACTTCACCTATCAGTAAATAATATTTTTAAAGATTTATATTAAATTCTTATAATCTCATATTTATATAACTGGATTATATGCATTATTCCTGAGGATGATGTGTGAAAAAAATATGATAAAAATTGAGATCAACTGCAAATTAGCATCAATACTTAAAAATGCTAGATTCTATTCTGGGTAAATCCAGTAATTTGTTTGCCACTCACAAAGTATCTTTCAGTTTGCTCACTATGGCCCAAAAAACTGTTTGTTATAGTGAGTGCAACAATATATAGAGACAACACACACACACACACACACACTCTTCTAAGATCATTTTAATACTTATTTTCTCTTATCTCTTTTATTTTTTTTTCATTTTATTACTCCATTCTTGACTTCTTTGGGTTTAACTGAGCATATTTGGTATTCTATTAGATCTCCATATTGACTTATCTTTGTTTTTTAATTTTAGTGGCTGTTCTACAGTTTACAGTATGAACATTTACCCCTTACAACTTTCTCCCAAACTATGTTATATCACTTCACATATAAGTAAGAACCTCACAATCATGTGCTTCTGCTATTATACACTTATTTTGCCCTTTTTTGTTACACATTTTTTGGATGCTTGCAATAAACATGTCAATATACTAATATTTTTGCTTTAAAAAACTCAATTATCTCTTAAAATAAGAGAACAAAACAAAATAGTATCTTTTTTAAAATTTTCCAACATAACTCGGCAATCTTTTTCAACATAGCCATCCATTTTTCCTAGCTATTCACAGAATTATGGCAAATGAGTTACCAGTTACTCCATTGTTCCTAAATAAGGAAATTCATAGATGTTTTCATTTTAATTTGAAAGCTTTAGCTTTTTAAATTTTCAATCACTATCTTGGAGGAAATGCTAATCATTTGATACTCTCAGGTCGACTAAAATCTGTAGAAGACAGTGGAGGAAGTAGCCTCCCAACACTGTAGCATTTAAATTCCAGGTTTTAGTATGAACATATAGGTAACTGGAATGAAATATTACAAGCTGGTTAGAACGCTAGAGTCCAGGAAATATCTTACAGACCAGAAGTTTAACAGGTCAAACCACCTATAGTCAATATGCTATTACTATTACTATAATTTCCATGGTACATAAATGTTATAAAGCAATAATATTAACAGTATTTTAGATTTATTTAGTACTTTTCCTTGGAGATTTTCAACTATCTATGTTATATACCACCTTATCAGAGAATACATCTGAAGAACAATTACAGCATTTTGAACACCATATAGTTTTAGTTGCTGAAATAATGACAATAGACACAGAGAAAAGAGCATAGTTTTAGAGTTAGACTACACCTTGGATGTAAGCTCTTAGTAGCTATATCACCTTAAACTTGGTTCTTAACTTCTGGAAGTATTAATTTCTAAATCTATAAATTGAGAATAATCACACACAATTTGGATTACTGTGTAAATTGCATATAACGATGTATAAAGAATTCCTGATATAGTGTCCAGAAAAAAAGGGATTCTTATTAAATTTTAGTTTCCTTTTCCAAAAGTTTCTCATTTTACAAATAACATAACAGGAATTAAATGGTTAAATGCCTTTCTCAATGTCAAACTGTTAGTAGTGTCAGAACTAAATCTCAAAACTCCTTTAGAGTTCTAAAGCTAACTTTTTAACTTCAGCACAGCTACCTCAGAAGTAGCAGCAAGAGATTTTTGTAACAGTTTCACCATTGTTCTATAGCATAAAAACTAAAAAAAGCAAATCCCTGTCTGGGTGCATAGGTATGAAAATTATATTGGACAGGTACTGTCTCATCACTGAACTTCAATGTGAATGTTCTAAATTTGGGTTTTCACTGTCTCATCACTGGTATAAGTAGTAGCTGTTACTACAAAACCAGTCCCTGAAAATAGCTGATTGCCCCAAGACAATGTTAAAAAAAGAATAGATTTATTTTTTATTTACTGTTTTATTTTTATTGTTACTGTCCTGTTGATCAATAAGATCTATTTCATTAACAAAATGACTAAAAATAAAACAAAAGCATTTTCTAAAGCCTATCAACTTTCCAATATTTCTATGAAATGGAATTGACCCTTTAAAAGGATGAAGATTCGTCTCATTAATTTTTTCTGTTCTATTTCACTTTTTGTTTTCAGGGTGTCATGAGGAATCTTTTCCAAAGTTGTGTCATTATAGGAATTTTTAAAACTCCAAGCTGTTATCTTTTATATTAAATGAGACCTGGTATTTTATTTCTGAACTCTGAACATAGATTCTGTAAATCAAATAAATATAATTATCAATAATTCTGATTTCTAATCCTTTTTGTATCTATACCCTCTATTGTTTGAATTATAAAGGCACAGAGAACATATCCAATACATTATTTCTTTGGATATAGATTATTCTGATGTCCAGGGTCAAACACATGTACAGCTCCTATTTATAAATGGTAATCCGCAGATTTATAATTAACATGGCAGTAGACAAGATTCCCCGGTGGCGCTAGTGGTAAAGAACCCACCTGCCAATGCAGGTAGACAGTAGACATAAGAGATGCAGGTTCATTCCCTGGGTCCAGATGATGCCCTGGAGGAGGATATGGCAACCCACTCCAGTATTCTTGCTTGGAGAATCTCATGGACAGAGAAACCTGACCATAGGGTCGCACAGTCAGACACAACTGAAGCAACTTAGATGGCAGGCAGACAAGACATGGATGATATTAAGCAAAACATTAATTAACCAGGTTTAGCTTATTTAGCTTAAATGCAGAGAACATCATGAGAAACGCTGGGCTGGAGGAAGCACAAGCTAGAATCAAGATTGCCTGGAGAAATATCAGTAACCTCAGATATGCAGATGACATCAGCCTTATGGCAGAAAGCAAAGAAGAACTAAAGAGCCCCTTGATGAAAGTGAAAGAGGAGAGTGAAAAAGGTGGCTTAAAGCTCAACATTCAGAAAATTAAGATCATGGCATCTGGTCCCACAACTTCGTGGAAAATAGATGGGGAAACAGTGGAAACTGTGGCTGACTTTATTTTTCTGGGCTCCAAAATCACTGCAGATTGTGATTGCAACCATGAAATTAAAAGACGCTTACTCCTTGGAAGGAAAGTTATGACCAACCTAGACAGCATATTAAAAAGCAGAGACATTACTTTGCCAACAAAGGTCCATCTAGTCAAGGCTATGTTTTTTCCAGTGGTCATGTATGGATGTGAGAGTTGGACTATAAAGAAAGCTGAGCACTGAAGAATTGATGCTTTTGAACTGTGGTGTTGGATAAGACTCTTGAGAGTCTGTTGGACTGCAAGGAGATCCAACAAGTCCATCCTAAAGGAGATCAGTCCTGGGTGTTCATTGGAAGGACTGATGTTGAAGCTGAAACTCCAGTAATTTGGCCACCTGATGTGAAGAACTGACTCATTTGAAAAGACCCTGGTGCTGGGAAAGATTGAGGGCAGGCGGAGAAGGGGACGACAGAGGATGAGGTGGTTGGATGCCATCACTGACTCGATGGACATGGGTTTGGGTGGACTACGGGAGTTGGTGATAGACAGGAGGCCTGGCGTGGTGCAGTTCATGGAGTCGCAAAGAGTTGGACATGACTGAGCGACTGAACTGAACTGAACTGAATGATTATTATTAGAAAAAAATAGAATTTTAGATAGAAAAAATGCTTTGATGAACACTACAACTGATTGATTTTTCACCTTTAAGAAATTATACCTTCGTTTCAAGGATCCATGGACCGTTTATAATAATTGGCCATAGACTAGGCAAGAAGGAAAATTCTACAAGGTGAAAAAGTACAGATTATATTTTATGACTACTGTTCAATGAAAGCAGAAATTATAACAAATATGTTAAAAAATGGAGGTTAAAAACTTTAAAACTGCACTTAGATTGAAAAATTAAATTAAAAATGTAATTACAAGCTATATAGAAAATAATGAGAATAAACCTCTTTGACAATAGAAATTATGGATGCCATCATAGCTGTGCACAGAGACAGAATACTCTTTAATATTTTCCCTATTAAACAATATAATTAAGATCAATATTTAGAATTCAACTAAAACATAAGAAACAATAGCAACAACAAAATTGTAAGAAATACCTACAGAGAATAAATAATAAACATGAAAACAAGTAAATGAACTAATAAAAGACAAAACACAACTCAGTAAGTTATACATAAGAAAATAGAGCAATATAAATGAAGCTATTTTTTACATTGTATGTTTTGTTTTGATAGCATGTGTTAAAATTTTGAATATTTCAATAAACAGATCAATGTTCTAGGAAAAACGTGTTTATTCAAGAGAAGCAAATTGCTTAATACCAATTTTTTGATAATGTGTTCAGCTTCTATATCAAAGAAATATATACAAAAGGATCCCTGGTTCGGACAGATTCAGTGTTCTAAGAAATAGGTATTTCCCATATATTACTATCTATTCCAGGACATCAAATAAGATGAAAAACTACAAATTCACTTCAGAAGCTAGAAAAAATATTGCTGATCCTTGCCAAAGTAAACTTCAACCAAAGTTAGAAAAACCTTAGCAATCTTTAAGTAAAAATGCTTTAGTTGCCAAAATCTTTTAAAAATTTTGTATTATAAATTAAACACTGGCTCAGGGGTAAAGAATCCATCTGTCAATGCAGAAGACGCAGGTTTGATCCCTGGCTTGGGAAGATCCCCTGGAGAAGGGAATGGAAACTCACTCCAGAATTCTTGCCTGGGAAATTCCAAGGACAGAGGTGACTGGTGTCTGACAGTCATAAAAGAGTCGGGCACAACTTAGCAACTAAATGGCAACAACAACAATTCTAACCATATAAGGACAATACCAAGAATGAAAAGCTCTTTTAATTTTAAGGATATATATTAATGGACTTTCCTGGTGGCTCAGCAGGTAAAGAATCTGCTGCAATGTAAGAGACCTGGGTTCGATCCCTGGGTTTGGAAGATACCCTGGAGAAGGGAATGGCTACCCACTCCAGTATTCTGACCTGCAGAATTCCATAGACTGTATAGTTCATGGGGTCATCATATAAATAAATAGAACAGCAGCACTTTAATAGCTTTTCATGTAAGGTCATGGGCCAGATCTATAGCATTGAAAAATAAGAGTGCTGACACATGAACAAATGAATTTGGAAATACACAATGGTAGTACCTAGATAATCTTTTTTAGGTGGTTATAGGATGAATTTTAGAGAAGGCAGTGGCAACCCACTCCAGTACTCTTGCCTGGAGAATCCCAGGGACGGTGGAGCCTGGTGGGCTGCCATCTATGGGGTCACACAGAGCCAGACATGACTGAAGTGACTTAGCAGCAGCAGCAGGATGAATTTTGAATAGTTAGACAACCCTATCTCCCAGCTTCACCTCACCCCCAACCTGGAAGGCCCTAGTTCTATACCCCTCTAGACCACTATGTTTTCACTCTGAAGAACTACATCCACTTAAATTTCCACTCAATCTCATGTGTAGACTTCACACTGCTTGTTTCTTCAGTAGAAAACCAAAGTGACAGAAACCTCTCCATGCCCATGGTATCATCACTGTCAGTACTGGGGCCTGGAAAAACCCTTCTAATGATATTGGATAAAAGCTGTCACTCATTCCTAATAGTTGCTTATCATGACACAAAATTTTCTTTACTTCTTTCTCTAACCTCTAGAAAATTGCAAATTACTGGAGAAATTCTATTAAAATCAACAAGACCAAAGTTCTTAATGTTTTGCAAATGCAGTAAGTTTGGTAATATAACATGATGATTAAAAATAAAGACAAAAATCATTACTATATTTAGATAAATTGAAAACAGTTGGTCCTTTGGGGTGGGGTGATTCTGCATTGACAAATACCCAAGGCCAATCTACCATGAATACTAGGGAAGACTATACACCAGAAGCAACAGATATATTATTTAGAATGAATTATAAAACATACTGAATTAATTAGGGCCAAAATCAATATATATATGAAAGCCAAGAATTTTCTTTTATAGTTCAAATAATCATTTGAAAAATGTAATAGGAAAAATTCAACAAAATTTTGAAATTTTATATGTATAATCTCAGCTTAATATATATACACATATACACTTTTTATATAAGCGATTTTGTTGCACTGGTGGAGGCCAAAGCATGAATGAAGTGAAATCAAGAGAGAATTGGAAAAGAGTCATCAGAACAGCCACAATAGATATTGCCCTAGGAATTCTGAAAGAAAAATGAGAGAGAATAAAAGAAGACAGAGACAAAGAAAAAAAAAAAAAAAAGAAATAGGTACTAATTTGAAGGATGAGTAGTGTGAAAATTCTGTTCATTTTTTTAAGTTGCAAGGTATAACAGTATATTTGTATGATACTAAGAAGGAAATGGAGAAGGAAATGGCAACCCACTCCAGTATTCTTGCCTGGAGAATCCTGTGGACAGGGGAGCCTGGTGTACTGCTGTCCATGGGATCGCACAGAGTTGGACACAACTGAAGCGATTGAGCACAAGAAAGAAATGGGCTTCCCAGGTGGCACTAGTGGTAAAGAGCCTGCCTGCAAATGCAGGAGATATAAGAGATGCAAATCTGATACCTGGATGGGCAAGATCCCCTGGAGAAGGAAATGGCAACCCACTCCAGTATTCTTGCCTGGGAAATCCCATGGACAGAGGAGTCTACAGTCTACATAGCCCATGGGGTCACAAGTGTCGGACATGACTCAGAAACTAAGCCACGACCAAGAAAGAAATAGTAGAGAGATAAAGAGAATAAATTTATTTATGGTTGCTATTGAGAATATGAGCAATACAGTATCAGGTAAACAGCTAGAGATTATATTCTCATAAGAATATCATTTTCTTTAAATTTATTAACTAGATAATAATTTAATCTTTATACATGGTATTCTTTCAAAATTGTAACAATAACTTTGCAATCTGTATTTATAGAATTTGTGCTTAGTGTGTTAAAGCCTGGCAAACCCTGCATTGGCCAACACAGGTACAGTGGGAACAGATAGGAAAAAGTAAAGTGTGATTGCATGTAGGCTGACAAAACAGAAATTTTTAAAGGGAGTAATCGAGTTTATTTTGAGAGGACAATATAAATATTCTATAATAACAAAATAGAAAAAAGTAGTCTTTCTGGTACTCTTTTAAAAACGTCCCTCTGGGAGGGAAAATTCTATCCCTGGCTATAACTTCTAAAATATGATCTCAAAACCTAACATTTTACTTTGTGATGTTTTAAGAGGATAATCAGAGTTGTGGGTAAATACTACTCAAACATATGTTTATTTTAGGTCAGCTAGCAAATTATTATTGACTTTCTACTATATTCTGTGACAGATATGCAAAACTATGACACAGTCTGTCATCAAGAAAATTCAGCTGGGGAAATACTTAGTATAATTAATAGAAAAACTATGATATGGTAAAAATATCAGTTTTCTTTAAAGGATTATACTAGGACTGGAATAATTTAAACCACACTATTCAAACATTTGTTTTACATATGTGCATTATGAATAATCTTCAGGTTTATTTTAGTATCTTATGGTCCAAAAGACTTGGCTTTTTCTGCCTATGTCTAAGTTTTATGAAGGGAGTAGTTTTGGGGACATGAACTTGTTCTGTCTATTCTTTTTTGTTTGGTTTGGTTTTGGTTTTTTGCTTATTTTTGGTTTTTCGTCTATGATTTTTGGGGGGGTGTTGAGTGCTTCGGGCACACCAAATAATTTGTTTGCAATGAGCATATACTGAAGAACAGCTTATTCTCTAGACTGGAAACTGTATACACTGTTTTCTGGTTTTGCTGTTGTTAATAGTGACTGCCTATAACCTGATTCCTGGGTAATTAGGGACTGAAAATGTAATCAGAATTCAGGTGTGTTGAAGCTCACAATTGGGACTTGTGCTTAAAAGCCTTAGAAACAGAGAGAATCCCGCTCTGCATCCTTTAAAATGGTCCGAGAGTCTAATCACCAACTCAAGAGAGAGAACATTGCAGCTCCACTGAGTCTAGCAGTTGTAGAGAAGACCCCTAGAACACCCCTCAATGCTGTAAGTAAATAAAGTTGCTTTCACTGTCATTTGGGTCTGGAACCCACCCAAATGTGACTGAAATTGAAGTGTCATTTGCATGTCCTAAATGTATAATGCTAAACTTGATCCCCAAATACCAATCTACTGTTTATTTACCAGTTAATTTCATTTAGCCCTGTTAAACAGGCTATGGTTTTTCCCCATCATTATAAGCTAAGGTTAAAGTAACTTAGTAATATTTTAAAATGGAAAATAAAATGTAATGGGGCACCTCCATGAAATCTGTGGTTTCAGCCAAAATTGTTCTAGAGCATCGTTAGGTAGACAAACTATACAAAATCCCATAGAAACATGCATCTATTGAGAGCTTAATTATTAGATGATCAGGATCAATAAGTCTTAGTCAGTTTTCCTGACATTATAAATGGCCCCTTAGACATTTTCCTAAGATAAGTAGAATAGTCAGTATATTCACCGGTAACCCAGTTAACAACTGGCTCATTTAACTCCCCTCTACTTTTTGTCCTTGTCTCCAAAAAGGACAAAGGGAAATAGTATTTGGCCAAGCCCTGATAAATCAATAACTTAATGCAGTTAGTTACACTTACTTAGTGCAGTTAATATTAAGAGCTTGTAAGAGTTTCCTTGTATTTACTTCTTTATTCCCACATCAGCCGTTACAGAACATTCTCATTTTCCACATGAAAGCCACAGGAGCCATTTCACAGCTCAGACCCAACAGACTGAACACCAAAAGATTAAGTGGCTAAGCTGCCTAGCATTGCTTGTTTAGCTTTGCCCACAGGATTTGAATTTGCACTACACTGTTGAACATCCTAAAATAATTTAACCACATCCCAAACACTGCATAAAGAAAGCCTGTTCCATTTCTCGCCTCTTTAGATTGCACGTCCAGAGCAATTTCTCCCAAATTAAATGCTATTTGGTTTGAGTTAGAATAATCAGGACAACTGCAAACATTAATAAGTCTGCAATAATAGCAAAGTTATTTTCTTTTCCAAATAGCCCTACATATACCTAAGAAAGATTTTTCCTCCCAATTTCCTTTTCCTTTTTTTTTTTTTTTAAAGAGATGCTTCTCTGTGATCTGGTTGAGTGCTATGATTCGCACTCTGGTTTTATGATGAAATGAAACTTAATATAAAGCCAGGTGAAAAGGAAAGAGAAGGAGAGAGCCTGCAGAAACAAGTTCGCCATTTGCAGGTTTGACCAGGGTCAAACCAAGCATCTATGCATGCATTCTCTCATTCATTCATATATTTAACAAGCATTTACGGATAGTACATATTGTGTCAGGGATAGCATTAGAGGCTATACATAACAAGAGAATGAGGGAGAGGCATGTCCCTTTTCATTAAGGAACTCAAGGTTAGTGTGTAGAAGACAAGCAGTTATTAGATCATTACCAAGGAATACTAGATTAGAGAAATGCTGGGTTTCCCAGGTGGCACAGTAGGTAAAGAACCTGCCTGCCAATGTAGGAGACACGGGAGACATGGGTTCAATCCCCAGGTCAGGAAGAATCCCTGGAATAGGAAATGGCAACCCACTCCAGTATTCTTGCCTGAAAGATCCCATGGACTGAGGAGCCTGGTGTGATACAGTCCATGGGGTTGCAAAGAGTTGGACATGACTGAGCACACACATGCACACAACAAATGCTGCAAAGTCACACTAAACAGATGCTTCTAAAGACAGTTGTATTCAGAGTGGCAAGCACTACTGCATTTTACTTGAGACTGTGTTGTCTACTTCAGGCTCACTGCAACATTATCTTGGTGACTCGCTTTAATATACAAAGGTGTAGGAACTAAGGCACAGAGAGTTATCTTACTTAACCCAGGGCAGAACTAGAAATCTGCCATTAATTTGTGAATCTGATAACTTCTAGAAAATTAGAACTTTCACTAGATATAATGCATTTAAAGAGTTTTGACTATAACAGTTTTATCAGTAAAAGATGGACATGCTATGATAATTCAGTCGTATATCCTAACATAGATTGAAGGAAGTCTTAAACATGGGAAAGGCAGCTATTAGTAACACCAACAATTAGCCTCTGGGGGAGAAATCTAGAACAAGATTATATTCTAAGAAGCTATTCATAGCTTTTTAAGGTAACTTCAAATCCAGAAACATCATTTCTGAGATATCACAAATGTTACAAATCTTCAAAACGAGATTGCACGGTTTACATTACATTTTTCAAGAAATAGCACAATCTTGTTAGAATTTCTACATTTTTGTCTTTATATTTCATACATTTCAACTCTATTTAAGATATAATAAAATTGCTAACTTTTCTTTTTACATCTTTGCATTTCCATTCCTCTGTAAAGTCTCCTGCAAGAAGCAAATGCTTTGAAATATTTAACATGGCATCATGATATTTAAATCCACCTCTACCTTTCTAAATAGGTTCCCAGGCAAAAACCAATATTCTTTCCCAGCTGCTTATGTGTTAGAGTGCCTTCCAGTGAATTCATCAATCTACTACTTGAACCACATGGATATTGTTCTAACTCACATACCAGGATCTCTTTTCAAAGTTAATGATTGTGATTTCCAACATCACAGCAGTGTTTTTGTTTCTGGTATGCTCCTTTGATATTGGCAGGAATCAGTTCAAAAGAATGCAATGAAGCCTTCATTATGGGACTATGATACTCACAGACTCTGGGAAGGCAGCCAGGGGAATCAATCGGTGAAACATTCAGTCAAAGGTGTACCACCCTCTTTTACATTCTCACATGCCAAAGCAGACTGCTGAGGCTTCGAACTAAAGGTCCTTGTTCTGGTCTTTGTGGTGCTCAACTTCTCTTATTTCCTCAGACCTGAGTACCTGTTGGTAATACATTGCTTTCAGCATGATATGTTATGACGTTCTGAGATTTCACTCCAAGGCATTGGGAGGCTTCCTTTACATATGTGCAGTTCTTAATCATGGAAACGTATTGCAAAGGAGCTGCAGGGCAGGCCATGTGATAAAAATTGTCAGAAGGACACTTGGCCTGGAGATGTTCTTTGCCTAAGTTTAAGCAGGCCAGAAAGTTCATTCTCTTGGGATGTGAAATGCTGTTTTTTTCCTTATTATTTGAACATAATAATATCCAAGCTAAAAAGAACAAGGACTCTGTGAAAAAAAAAGCACCAGCTCCTCTGGCTCCAGTGTTCCTCTGTCAATTCACTGTTCCACATCCAGATTGTAAACAGTGATGGGGGCGAGAGGAAGGAGAAAAGAAGAGGCAAAGAGTTTCACCCAAACACTGTTTGAATTGGCTAATAAAATCTGCTAAGCTTTCGAAAATCCCTATCAAAAATCAGGCAATTAATTTTATATCCATATCTAATCAAGAGCTGCCAACATGAGTTTTTCAGAGCAAAGACAGAATAATTTGGTAACACTATTTGGTTAATCATAATTTCATATTATAAATTTAAAAATCTTTAAAAATTTTAGAGAATCATGGATTGCCACATGAAAACTGCAGAGTTAAAAAAAATGTTTATCAACCTAATATAAAACACTAATGTAAAATACTATAATTTATAAAATTATTTGCCAATATTATTCTCCTACATACTACTAATGCCTTGTGCATGTTTTAATGTACATAGTTTTAAGATTTCTCTCAAAAGATTGCTGTTTAATAAAGGATCTGTAAAAACAAGTAGAATTTAAGGTCATCAGAATTTTAAAGTCATAAAGAAATTTGAAGTAATTTAATACAATAATTTCACTCTAAAAAATGGGAAACTGAGACTAGAAAGAAGAAACATTTTGTTCGAGATCATAAAGCTAACTAGCAGAGACAGGCCCATTCTCATTGCCAGGACTTACAAGACACCAATCTTCTTCCAAAGAACAGTGTAGCTGGCAGGACTTTCCATATGAAATCCAGTTCTTGTGATCTTCCCTGTAAGGTATTGAAAATAGCATTACTATTTTAACTGAATGTGTAATTACTGCAAAAAACTAAATTTAATAACTATACACAGTCATATATAATACAGCTATTCTATTTTCTCTCTCTTTAGTCACTATGCTGTGTCTGACTCTTGCGACACCATGAATTGTAGCCAGGTTCCTCTATCCATGGAATTCTCCAGGCAAGAATACTAGAGTGGGTTACCATTTCCTTTTTCAGAGGATCTTCCTGACCCAGGGATTGAACACAAGTTTCGTGCACTGCAGGCAGATTCTTTACCAACTGAGCTACGAAGGAAGCCCAACTATTCTATTGCTATATATCAAATATAATGTTATATATTTAATAAAGTGCTACATCTGATGGGTTAAAAAAACTGTCTAATTACAAAAAAATAGTTGAGTTTGTACAAGATACTTAATGATTTCCAGTTTGATACTTTCTTTAAGAAAGTAAGCACTAGTAATTAATTTGAGGAAGCATGGTATTCCACAAATGTATTAAAATGCATTTGAAATGTTAAAGTATTATTTCTTCACTTCTTCCCTTGCCAAAAATATTTTTCCAAATGTTCAGTTACAATTCTTTTAACAGTGAGTATAAATAGTAGAGACTCTTTTTTTTTTTTTTTTCACTTTTATTTTTTTTGGTTGACTGAAGACTAGATTGACATGCTCAGTGGTCACACAGACATAAATTGAGAAAATGATATAACAATAGAAAACATGTTTTCTTAGAAAAACCTTAAAGAGTAAATTTTTTTTAATTTTTAAAAATTTTTAAAGGGTACATAATAATATACTGAGCTATAAAAATGAAAAAAAAATAAATGTAAAAGCTCTTTAAATATTTTTATAAACATACTGAATTGTAGACAGAGACATGTAAAACAGGAAATAGAACAAGTTTGTTTCAGATGGCATTTTAAAAAGATGAAATAAAAAGTGGGAAAATGGATTTGTATTCTCTATACAGGAGTTAACTTTAAAATAATTTTTAAGTTTAAATATAGAGTGCAAAATGAAGATGAGATGATAAATGAGCCAGAAGGACAGAATGAGCCCAGTGAAGATTATTTTATGTTTAATTTAGAAGATTAAGTGAAAAATATTTAATATATGAAGGAAAACATTTGCCTTAACAATGAAATCTATCAGTAAGCAGAGGAAGTGATGGGCAATATAATGAGATAGCCCATTTTAATTAAAATTTCAAAATATAAGTTAATCAAATTCTATATAGGCCAAATAAAAAGCCCCAACAAAATAGAAAATGGATGATAAGCCAAGATAGGATGAAAGAAATAAGAAGGAATACTAATTATAGAGAAATATAAGTTCACTGAAATTTTTGTTGACTAATTGCCCAGGACAGCACTATAGCTAAAGAATTAGAGTTATCAGATACTTACCAATGCTGAGGTCCTTAATGCTCTATTTCTTATCAATATTAGAAAAGTCATATACAACCATGCACAAGAGGCTTAACAGTAATTTGCAGTATAAATAAAAAACCCTCAAATTAAATTGTATTTTCTGTTGTTTTAGTTTTAATCTTCAAATCAATAGGGTATAAAAAGTTTCTTACTGCTCCACTCTTACAGTTTAAAACATTTTCCTAAAGAGCAAATAATTCACATAAAACAACTAAAACAAACCAGTGGATTTGACAAATCACTTGTTTAACAAATTTGTAGAAAAGAGAAAAATTCTTTATTAAGCATGTATGCAGTTCTGAAATCTAGTCATACATTCTTCTTGAAAGATCTCTGTTGAATGGAATGGTATCATTAGACAAATACTTTCTGTTGTTGCTTTCAATTTTTTTCGAAGGTAATTTAGGTTTTCTATATTTCTCACTAATGATACTTCTGTAGGATTTTCAGGTTGTTGTATTTAGCTTTTGCAACACTCAGATAAAAGTTGAGTATTTACCTTATGACAAAAAACATTTCAAATTTTATATTTGCTATCTTGTCAATCAGCTTGACAGTTCCATTGTCACAGTTGGTGTTCTCTCTCTTTCTTCTTTTTGATTGATTCAGCATAACCGCTGACACAATAGCCACTGACCAAAGGGAATGGTTCTTTTCCAGAGTTATTGTTTTGAATTCTATTCACAGTTAACTGTGTCTCACTGAACCCTTCCAATGTAAACAAAATATCTGGATTACTTTCAAAGTAATAATCCCCAAAGGCAAAATTTAATATTAAACTCAACTTTTTTTTTCTTTTTTTTTTTTTGCAACTCAGCAGAAAGATCTACAAAATATTTAATGTTTGGCAGAATGACCAAGATCAATTTTTATTGTTGCATGAGGTCAACCACTATCTTATCTAGTAAGCAGATTGCCTAGTTTTTGTTATTTTTTATAAAGCACATTCTATGAGAGGCAGATGCAACATCAGCTGTTTGTGATCAATTCTTATGTAAATATGAGAGACAAATCCCCCCAAACAATTTGGGGAGGAGTTACCTCAAACTCAGTGATACATCTTCAGCTAACCTTGTGGTAATTAAAGAAAAATTCTATCATGCAGGATCCATGCTGCTTCAGTCATCAACTAAGCAAATTAATAATAGTCAGCTACTAAATACTTCCCTGAATAACTTAGAATATAAGAAGATGATTAAAGACTCCAAGTTTTAGACAATTTTTGTCATCCTGTTCATTATCAAGATAGAATATCTATCTAAATAAGAAATATTAGTAGGTAAGACATTCTGATTTTGGCTGTCACTGGTCTTTAAAGGAATTTGTATCAGTTGATTCCTTTTAGGAACATTTTCTCCTATAAAATTATTGACAACTTATGCATAGAAAGTAGCCTGGAATTTATCAGCTTCAAATGACTAATTCTTAGGACATATTTCCAGGCTTAAAGGTGATGGTTAATAGTCCTAGAATATTATTTTTTCTAATGCATTACAGCTACAGTTTCTCTGTTTTGCAATCCAGAAATAAGATGTCAAAAGTTATTTGAACACTATGTCTACTCTTGGACAAAATAAAGGCAAGTTTCTGGATAATACAAGAAACAAAATTGTGGACTGAATGAAATAGTCTAACATTCAATATAAATGCAAGAAATAAGATAGAGTCACTGTAATCATGGTCATTGTTTTATTTCTAACTTATTCCTGAAATATTGGCATGGAAGTTTGAACTAGCTCACTGTGTGTGCCTGAGTCATCGCAGTGTTTCTGCAGACCGGTGGTAGAGATCACATGTGTCTACCCAGCAGATTTTTTTTCTTACAATTCTGTTACTTTTCCTTATTTTTTTTAATGGCTTTTAATTTTCATTTAATGAAATCATAAGCTTTGGCATCAAACAAACCCGAGAGTTGTAACTAGTTTGACCTTGGTCGTATTCACTTTTGTCAGTATCTTCAACTGTAAACGGTGAAATTAAATGGATCAACAGCGAAATGAGACATACACACATATTTAGCAGAGTGCCCACCATATTCAGTAAATTAGTTACAAGAAATTTATTAATTTATTATTAAATTTATAAGATAACTATAAGGGAATAACTAAGTAAATACAATACTATAATGCATTCATTCATTTACTATTTCATAAGCACCTGCCATTTCTGATCTGTGCTAATCTTTGTGAAACAGGGATCCAATAAATGAAGACACTAGATTTTTTTTAAAAAGCATAAGATCTATCCAGGTGAAATGTATATGAATAATTCACAATAAGGCAATGTAGTAAGTATGATAGTAGAAAAATGACTAAAGGAGCAAGGAAATACTGAGGAGGAAATGATCTATCTCTCCTTTATGGCATATTCAAAGGAGGTTCTATAGAAGAGAGAGCTCTTGAATTTGAACTTGAGAAATGAATAGGAATGCGCCATTTTAGGAGGGGAAGGGGAATTTCCAACCAAGAGAATGAGCAATGTTTCAAAGGTGTTCAAATACACATTGTACCTGGAAGGTAAATTAGGCCTTGCTAGAGGATCCAATGACCTCAGCTTTTCTAAAGAAATCATCTTTTCTGATACTATCAATAGCAATAGTTATTAATAGAAATACTACTATAAGTACACAATTCAGTTAGTTTTGATATCTTTATCCATTAGTTCTATGATCAGTCACTGTCAAGTGTGTCTACATTTGTTTTCAATAATGGATTTTAAAGTATGCTATTTCTATCCATTTCCTCAACTCATGCATAAGTTAAGATGACTATCTTCTAGGCGCTCCAAACTCCATTCATTCCCCTTGTAAAAAACATCAGCATCTTTAGAGGAGTTCATATCCACACTGTTTGGTTGAATAAAAAAATAAATCCAAATATTTTAGTATTTGATTTTAAGAGTTGCTATCAGCCTTCACAGACCTATTGTCCCTCTCCTTTCTCAGTATTCCAATCAACTTCTCATTGGCTTATTGACTTTATTCAAACACAGTATTAATGGGATGGTTAAGATTGTGAATTCTGAATCTTGAATTTTTAGGTCTGTACTTTGTGTTCACTACTCCGTAACTATGTGACTTTAGCCTTAGCCTCGGTGTCCTCATCTGTAAAATGGCAATAACACTAACACTTCTCTCCTAAGATTAAATGAGTCAGGAATAGGCGTGAAAATGCATGCACGGTATTTACACAGTGTGAGGCACATGACCAACATCCAGGAGGTTTTTAGCTAATGTTACAATTTCCTCTTAAAAGTATAAATGTCCTATTGAAGACCATCATGTCAAATTATTTTTAAATGAACCATGATGATTTTTAATGATGCATGAAAACATGCTTTTTCTAAAAGAGGCAAGCAATAGCTAACTATATACATGAAATGTAACTGGAACTCTCCCCTATTAATCCCCACCATCTGTATTCCACAACTCAGAGGTAAATTCTGGTGACAGTTTAACAGGTATAATTCTGGTTGCTTATCTCTATGTTTGTTTCTTAGAATATAAACCCCATGAATTATCCTGGAATGTAATTGTTTTTACCTGTGATATAGCATAGGTAACTTTCTATAACAATACATATAAAATACATTTATTTACCAAATATTTTCTAAACAGTTACCATGTACCAGGCCTTTTCCTACTTGCTGGAATTACATCCTGAGGTAAAAAAGAAAAAACAAACAAACAAACAAACACCCTTCCCTGTTGAAGCTTATAATCTCTTTGACATACAGCATACACATTTCTAATAACTACAATATATCAAAGAGCATGAATCTCAAATAAGTTCTTGTACCACTCTTCTATTGAAGGAACTATTGATGGTCTTCAGTTTTTGCTGCTATATTACCACTGACAACATTTATACAAATTGACTGCCTATTTTCTTCTTGAAATTTTATGGCTCCAGGTTACATTTAAGTCTTTAATCCATTTTGAGTTTATATTTGTATATGGTGTGAGAAAGCAGCCCAATTTGATTCTTTGCATATAGCTGTCAGATTTTCCCAATACCATTTACTGAAGAGGCTGTCTTTTTCTCATTGAATATTGCTGCCTCCTTAATTATAGATTAATTTCTCATACAAATGTGGATTCATTCCTGGGCACTTAACTCTTTTCATTGATCTATAAGTCTATTTTTGTGCCATAGTGCTTTGATTACTGTAGCTTTGTAGTATGGTTAACAATCAGATAGGATGAGACCTCCAGTTTTGTTGTTCTTTCTCAAAACAATTTTGACTATTCAGGATCTTTGTATTTCTATAAAAATTTTAGAGTCATTTGTTATAGTTCTATGAAAAATGCCTTTAGTCTTTTGATAGGGATTACACTGAGGGATTGGGGGCAGGAGGAGAAGGGGATGGCAGAGAATGAGATGGCTGGATGGCAGCACCGACTTGATGGACATGAGTTTGGGTAAATTCTGGGAGTTGGTGATGGACAGGGAGACCTGGCATGCTGCGATTCATGGGGTCACAAAGAGTCAGACACGACTGAGCGACTGAACTGAACTGAATTGAACTGACATTGAATCTGTAGATTGCCTTGGGTAATTTGGTCATTTAACAATATTAATTTTTACAGTGAACACAATTCATCTTTTATTTCATCAAAGTCTTACAGATTTTCTTGTACAGGTCTTTTACCTCATTCAGAATACTTATTCCTAGGTATTTTATTCTTTTTCTTGTGATTCTAAATGGGATTGTTTAAAAAAAATTCTCTTTCTCATTGATAATTTTACATCCTACAATTTCCTTGAATTTATTGTTGAGTTATAGTAATTTTTGAAGCTGGTCTTAAGATTTTCTATGTATAGAATCATGTCATCTAAGGTTTCTGATTTGAATATCACTGAAAAGTGAGTTTTAGGAAAAAGAACTAAGAAAAGTGAGATAAAAGAAGAGAGGTAGAATAGAAACGAGTTGTGTGTGTGTGATAACACAGACACAAAGATAAGAGTGAATTTAAAGAAAAATATATTAATACTGTTAAACACTGCTGAGAGATCAATCATGGTGAGAACAGGAAACACTGTTGATTTTATGGTGTGGCAAGGGGTTCTCTTACTTCCTCAACTGAAGTGACTTATCCTGTCTCCTTCTCAGGCAACTATTTCAATTCTCCTAATATCTTATTATCTAATCCAGCCACACTCCCAAATTGCTTTCTAAAAATCATTTTCTGTTTCCAGGATAAGTGTTCAGCTCTTCCTAGTGCAGCCATTCTAACATTTAATTGACTGTCTATTATGAGTCAGTCTGTTAGTGTCTGGTTTTGTTTATTTTTCCTAATTCAGTTCATAATACTCTAACCAATCTCCCACTTACCTCTACATTTGTTATACCCATATAGCAAAATCTCAAACCTGGATTAATGCAAGTATCCATTTTTCCACGCTATTCTGAGTCAGCTGAGTACTTCTGGAGAAAGCTACAGAACAGGGGAGACTGTTTCAACAAAATGGTCTTGACCATCAGTTTCATCTGGACCCTCAACAATACCTGTCAGTTTTACTGTTTCTTTGAATAGTCCAATTCCCTACTTTCCACAACAGCACAGAGTAAGGACACACAAAAAGTCAGTGAATAAAAGCTTTTCAGTGCTTCTGTATTTTTGTAAAATCATCACTGACTAGTGTTTCTTCATTTTTAAAATATGATTTTGACTTTTACTTCATTTCCATTGGACAAGAGTCACTCTGAAGCTTGCTAATAAGCCTAAAAACCTCTCTGTACCTACAGTCATCTTTCCTCATTCTCTTTAGTTTCAATATATGGTGTCCTCCAATCTAAGGCCAGGGTCATTGCATAAACTTTGGATTCCATTTATTCTATCCTCCTAAAACTGCCTTGTACGATTTTCCTTTTATTCTGTACTTTCAACTTTGACCCCCCTCCTTACTATTTCAAAAGTATTCAATATCAACTATCTTAAACCCTGTGGTAGATGCTGTGACTAATCGCTCTGATTGCTGCCTTCTGAACTTAGACATTCATTCTGTTAGTTGCCAGAAGTACTTACTGCTGATAGCTCACAGCTGAGTCCCTCCCCAGGCATTGCCATAAGCAGTATATAAAAAGAATCTCATCTCCTGTAGATGGATGAGTAGAAAAGCTGAGGATTAGTGCCAGAGCTTAATTATAAGAGTAGTTGAGCTCTAGAGAAGGTTGAATTTTGACTTCAACAAGACTGTTATGCCAAAGTCAGGATCCTGATTAAGAAAGTGTGGAACTTGACATTTTGACAAGGGAACATCTGGATCAATGTACTCAAATATTTTAATCCTCATACTCTGCTGAACCATCTGGGCCTTCAGAAATGACCTATTTCTTCCTCTTAAAGGCTAGCAGTACCAATCAATTGAGGACAAGTCAAAGGTCTCTGTCTTGCAAGACAACTTTCATACCTCTCAGAGTTTACTTTCCCCTAACTTTCTAGTTACCAAACTAATAAAGTCAAGGTGCAGTAAACCTCATGCAGATGTGACACAGATATAGAGGAAGGAAAGAAAAGAAGCTATATCCACATAAAGGCTACAGAACCTAGCCAAGGCATACCTGCAGGGCTAGGGAGGTAAGTGTGCTTTAGATCAGATGGATTCTGGTTCCAGGGAGGAGGCGGTAGAACATAAAGTTGGATGATAGTTGATTAATATGGAAGAGCTTTCACTTGACACAGGAATTTATACCTTGGTAAAACACCTGGGAGATGGTATGAAACCTTGCTGGAATGCTCTTGGAAATTGGGCAAAAAAGATGACCAATACAAAGTTAAGTGAAAGTGCAGAAATTAGCATGAAAAATATTGGAGGACATAGCAAAAAGGCTCAGAGCAGTCGATATAGTAAGAGAGTTATATATATAAGGCTGGAAATACTACCAGTCAACTGTTCCACAGGGATTTCAGAGGACACTCCATTTATCAAATTATTAAGGAATTTTCCAGGAATCTCATTGGTAGCTGTCCTCTCTAGATGAGGACTGACGATAAGACATGCTATTACAGAACAGGGATTCATGATAATAATGGGAATGAAAAGATCCAAATAGTAATAATAGAGGACTGGAGAGAATGTTTGCTTCCCCAGTGGCTCAGTGGTAATGAATCCACTTGAGATGCAGAAGCCACAGGAGGCAAGGGTTTGATCCCTGGGTTGGGAAGTTCCCCTGGAGGAGAGCATGACAACCCACTCCTGTATTCTTTCCTGGAGAATTCCCATGGACAGAGGAGCCTGGCAGGCTACGGTCCATGGGGTTGCACAGAGTCAGGCATGACTGAAGACATACAAGGAGAGAGTGCTTAACTGACAGAGCAAGATGGGTACATTTATCTTAATGAGCAGCAGCTTGGAGTGGCAGTGGTAGGGGACAGTGCTGGCTCACAGAGGGCTGTGGATATGGTGTATGCAAGGATCACAGCAAAGGTACTCTCAGTCTAAATAATTACAAGCAGTCAAGATTGAACGGCCAAGGGGCTGAAAGAACTGCTGTAACACAAATCCATGACCCCTTGCTTAGCTTCCAGACTTGCCAGTTTTCAGGGTCAGCACCCATTTAATTAAAGAGAGGCTGGTTCACAGGGAAGAAGTATCCAGTAGTTACAACAAAATGTTTATGGTGACTTTAAGCAAATTACAAAATATTTCTCTTTTTTTATCTTTTATAAAATTGGGGCAATAATGGTGCCTTCTCATTGGTAATCGTAAGTGGATTAAATGAAGTAATATAGGTGGCCTTCCATAAAGGTCCAAAACATATTGGATATTAACTTTTTTTATAAAAGTAGTGGCATTAAGCAATTATTTGTCTTATTTATACAGAGCAATTATAACTTTAATATTTGCCATTCATGACATATAGGAATAGTCTTTATAAAAATGTCAGCTCTCTCTCATACATACTTGGTACAGTAAAATTCAGTGACCACCTCTCTGGTTGTTTCATCTCTTCCTTGGGTTCTTCTGCACAACCCATCTTTTATCTAATTTCTTTCAACTTTTGAACTGTGCTGCTTGATCTTTCAATTCTTGATCTGTAAAGAAGAATATATTTTTAATAATTCACCCTAAGAATCAGATCATGTCTATCACTCAACCTCTTTCTGATGCCACCAACATAAAGCTTCTGGATTTCGTTTTATCATAAATATTTCAATAAATCCATAGGGTAGCTTTGGAGATTTATTTTTGAAAAAAAGAACTTTTTAGACATTTAAAAAAAGCTCCTACTAAAGGAGCTCCTTTTAAAATTTAATAATTGGGTCAAAGTTAATCCTTTATTTTACAAATTATGACTATTTGTATCCTATACTAGTAATTTTTCATATTTTTCCTTAAATATAATTATTTTGAAAAGCAGATCAATAATTTATAGAAGTTGTAGCTTTTGAAAGTGAAAGAAAAAAATCAAAAGGAGAAAAAAGATAACCCTGTATAACTTGTCTTTTGCAGGTTCTGAAAGTAGTTCTACTTGGCAAGAGAGGAAATAGCAACCAGTCTTCTGTCAGAGACAGAAACTAAAGTCATGCAGCTTTAATTTAAATGACTGATAAGGTTAAAATTTGCAAACTTGTGCTGCCACTTCAGTCATGCCTGAGGTGATCCTAAGGACTGTGTAATCCTAAGGACTGTAACATGGTAGGATCTTCTGTCCATGGAATTCTCCCAACAAGAATACTGGAGTGAGTTGTCATGCCCTCCTCCAGGGGATCTTCCCAATGCAACATTGTAAGATAAGTACTCTCATTTGATAGCAAGAGGTTCAAAATATTGATAGCTATAAAACAAAACAAACAAAAAAACTGCCCAAGTTCCCATGGCCAGTATTGCACAGAGCTGGAATTCAATCCTAAAATGTGCAAACACTAGATTCAAGATCTTGTCTTCAGGCCTATTGCTTTCCATCTTACTCCAGTCTCTTGCTCTTCTTAATCTAGTACTGATCCAGCTCAAGGCCAGAGAGGCCCAGCAGGCTCTCTTGGATGCAAATGAATATCACCAGGCCCAACCTAAATGTGCTCAAAGGGGCTTGGGACAGATAGGCAGGAAGGAAGTAATAGGAAAAATGGGAAATGCAACTCTTGCCAAATGCCAGTCATATAAATTGTTGATGTTGGTGCTTTAGTTGCTAAGTCATGTCCAACTCTTGTGACCCCATGGACTGTAGCCGCCCAGGTTCCTCTGTCCGTGGGATTTTCCAGGCAAGATTACTGGAGTGGGTTGCCATTCCCTTCTCTTACCTAACTTTGTATTTATCCCTCATGCTGCAGAGCTAACTCACTGTTACCATAGGAGAAAAAGGTCACACTAAGTTTACTTACCACACTAGTAAGTCATTTCACTTTAGAAACAGTTACTGAGCTCAAAATACATGTGCAAAGGAGTCCCTCCACTAGATACATCAGTCTACAAGTATGAAAAAGTTTGATCCTTTCACCCAAATACATTAGAATCTAAATGGGAAGATTATAAACATATCCTTAACCCTGATAAAAGGAAAACTCCAACAATGGACTGTTGTTCATTGTAGCTGGAAGACCTTGTGGGAGAGTTAGGCATTTGGGCTAAATCTTGACAGGAATACCTTTCCTCTTACAGATGGAAAAAAGAGAAAAGCATAAGTAAGCAAAAAGAAAAACATGCAACTGAGAGGCCTAGGTCATGGAACAGAATGATGAACCATCCAGTGGGGTGAGACATTAGTAATGATAATGTCCAAATAAAACTAATGCTGGATCAAGTAGAATCCCTTTCCTTAAGTATTTCCATACCATACTTAAGAATTTAAATTTTATTTTGAAGATGGGAGTCACCATCAAAGATGAGCTTTGTTTGGTGTGGCCAGAGGAATGATATAATAATGCAATTACACTTGTGTTTGGGAAAAAAAAATATTGTAAAGAATCTAAGGACTGGGTACTGACAATCTTCCTCTTAGAGCAAGTTAGTAAGAACTGTGAATCTCTAAACCTTCAAAGCCCTTTGTCTGATAATCAATAAATGTTTGATGAAAATCTTTGATTTCAAGAAAATTGCATGCAAAAACATAGCTTTAATGTTATAGAGAATGAGACTGTTTCTACGTGGTGTCATACATAGTCCTACAGCAGAGAAGAGTATGCCTCAATGAAAATGGAGAAGGAGCTCTATGAGAAGGCTCTCTTGTCAGGAGTCACTACCTGTTGGTCAAGGGATGCAGCCAGCCCTCACCAAAGCCACTGAGAGGAAGCAGAAGACTTCGCTCTGCTTCTTTGCTCAGGTCTCTTCCTGAAGCTCCTCATTTGCTTAACCAAACAGGAAGCCAGTGGTCAAGGGAGCCCTTTGATATAGGCCAGACCATCAGTCTCACTGAGCACGGAGGTGGGTAAGAGTGTTTTTGAAAGAAAAATAGAAGATAGAAAAACAGCATGCAATATTATGCATGATTGATGAATATAAGCAGTTACAATGAAAGTACTAAAATTAAACAAGATAACACATATCTACCTGGATTATCATGAGAAAACATTATTCTTCTTCTGTGCTGTATTTTCAAATGCCAACTTACTCTTGAAAATTTCTTTTTCTGTATAGTTGATACTCATACCCAAATATACCAACTTAAAAATAGTATGTAAATATAATTTAAAAATGTAGTTTGTATATTACATGTGCATTTCCTTGATTAAAAGTCACTCAAATAGTGACTAGATTTTTTATTTGCAATGTGGATTGACAACAAATGTGCCAAAATTTGTAATGAACTTTAAAACAGTTATTTGTCTTTTACCCTTACTGTCACACCTCACAGAAGACCAAATTTCACTAAAATGCAGTATGGCGACATCTTTTTTCAAATATGGAGACAGATGATACACTATTATTTATTCAAAACATAAATACTTGAATCGTCTTTCACCACATAAGATTCATAAGATATATTTTATAATCACTAAATTATGAAAACTACAATTCTAAAAATGTCTGCAAATAGGGAAAATTATATTGAATACTTATGTTTAAGCTACAATCTAAGAACAACAAAGATGATTGGATAGAAATATCCAATTTTCATTTGAAATCTAGACTATATGCCTTATGCATAAATTACACACCACAATTTCGAGTATAAAAGTAGAGGTCTGAAGAAAATGTGACTCTTGGGGCCACACAGGCTACAGAGCAGGGATTGAGGCTGGCTAAAACCAGTGAGTCTGTAGGCCTACAAATTAGGCACTTTTACTACTCAATACTTTGCAATGGCCTATCTGGGAAAATAAACTAAAAATGAATGAAGAGGTTCAAAATGAACCTCTTTGCTGTACAGTGGAAATTAACACAATATTGAGAATTATATACACTCCAATTAAAATGTTTAAAAAATATCCAAATCGAAGAAACATAAATAAGCACTGATTTACAGCTTCTTGATTTTTCCCTTAAAAGTCTCAAAGACTTTTGAAAGGTCACGTGGTAAATGAATACAGTTAATCCAAAGTGCAATGAAAATTTTTTAAAAAAGTATTAATTTATTCTGAGGTAAAAACTAAAAAGAAAGATTTGTTTTTAACCCATATGAACATCCAATACACTATAAGGAAAGCATTAAAAACTCAATTTCCATCTCAAAATCCCTGTTTTCATTCTCATTGTTCATAGTTGCTTTGATGTTTCTGCACTCTGACAGAGAGCATGGTTTCATTTGGGGAAAGGAATCAATTTCTCAATGTAAATTGTGATTTACACACTTCCCTTTGCCACCTATTTTGAATTGATTTGATTCTAGAGGCACTAAGACATGTGAAAAACACTGTTTTGCTTGATTTAATAAACGTTTAGAAAATTGCTTGTTGGATAAGCCCTAGACCAAGAACTAGCAATCCTGAAGGAATGAATTTTCCTTTCCTTTGTCAGTGCCTTTCTTAGTGTGCCTCGCTCTACTCTTTAATTAAGGTACAAAGGAATCCTTAGGTCAAAAGGAAGCCAACATCTCTGCATAGAGAATCCATCTACCTTATAATAACCTGTTCTCAAGAAACAATTTTGGCTCTGAAGTATGGTTTATTAAAATTGTATGATAGTGTTAAAATTGACGGAACTTAGGGACCTAGCTTTTTCCAAAGGCCTAAAGAGTAAAACAATGAGGCAGTTTATTCTTACAGATATATCAATGAGCCAATCAAAACAATCACACTTCTCTATAGAGAAAACACCTCATAAACTTCCCTAAAAGGTAAATAGTTAATCATTTAAGTGATTTATTCAGAGGATTAGCAGAAGGTATCAGGGTAAAATTTTGATCACATACTTTGTGATAGGTACTCTGTTAAGTACTTCATTTATATCATATCTATACTCCAAAGTAATCAGGATGTTCATTTCAAGACAAGGAATATGGAACTTTATGGCAAACAGTCTCTATTTTCTTGAGTATCTTTCTGCTTGTCAAGCTTAGAACATAGCCAAAATTTCTCAGATAACCATCTGGTAATCATTTATTGAAAACCCTGTTTTCTGTCTTGGCAGAAGTAGATGTGTGAGTAATTCTCAATCACTATATCTCTTGGACACATTCCCTGTCAATTCAGATAACCCCACATGTAGCAGCAGATCTTTACTAGATGAAGAAAGTTAAATGCTCACCAGAAATTTAGCCATATTAGTAATCTTTTTTTCAGGCAATATTCTGGAATTCAAAGAAAACCAGGTCAATAGCTGTTGGTGTGAAATAACGCCAAGCCTTAGAAAAAGCCAAAAGGTGTCTGAGTACACCACCTTCTGTAGCTCAGTCATTGCAGAAATTAAGCCAGTTTGCGGGGTCTGGGGCAGGAGGCTGGGGGGAACATTTGTTTAGTTTTGTTTTGTTTTGTTTTGTTTTCTGATATAAGTTCTCACTAAAGTTTCAGCATGTTTTGTTGGCAAATATGGCCTAAAGAACTAACTTGGGAGCTGGATTCTGAAACAATTCTTAGGTCAGAATATGAAATGGAATTGTTACAAGTTAAGCTACCAGAAAAAAATATTGTAGATATGTACTGAAAATAATGCAATCACTTGGTTACATGTGCTAACAACTATGGCATGTATTGAGCAGACTTTCAATTTTTTAACCATTATAAGGTGATTTTTTTCCTCTATGGAAAAATGTTGATGGTATGGCTGTGTGTACATGCAGGCTCCTTTTCTTCTCTGCTTTCCTCATTACAGCTTCAAAGTTAAGTAATTGTGATATAAGAGATGATGGTTAAGAGCACTTACATATATGGGAACAGAAAGACAAAGGTTTGCAGCCCTGTTCCTTGGTGGCTCAAATGGTAAAGAATCTGCCTGCCAATGCAGATCAGACACAGGTTTGATCCCTGGGTTGGGAAGATACCCAAGAGAAGGGAATGGCTACCCACTCCAGTGTTCTTGCCTGGAGAATTCCGTGGACAGAAGAGTCTGGTGGGCTACATACAGTTCATGGGATCACAAAGAGTCAGACACAACTGAGTAACAAATATTTTCACACTTTCACTTTTTTCCATCTCTTAATGGCTCTGTGACTTTATCAGATTGTTTCAGATTTCTAACTTAATTTACCTTATTTAAAAAATGGAGATGAGTATGTTATTGTAAGGATTACAAGCAATGTAAATCATTCATTTAAATTTCTTTAAAAGTTCATGGAACATGGCAAGGGCAAAATAATGTTGGATAAGACAATAATTGCTATCATTATGTTAATTTTCATTAGAAATACAACTATCATAAATTACTAATTGAAAATATGGGAAGGTCTCCAAAATCTTTTAATTAAATAGCAAAATTTTGAACCTCATTACCAAGGAGGTTTATTCATTCCGCTCATGATTTTGGTATGAAATTAGAAAATATTTCATAGACAGTCACTAGGCATGATGAAGCCTTTCTCTAATTATCCAGAACAAACTTCTAGAAAGACGCATTGCTGGGTAACTGCCATCAGGTTAACCTGGCAGTAACTCTGAATAAATGATCCAGAGGCCTGACAGGACTGCAGAGAACCAGCTGTAGTGAGCCATGATGAAGCTCAAAGGAGCCTGGCATAATCAGAAGAGGATTTTCCATTAGAGAGTCAGAAGGCAAAACAAATATTTTAAAGTAAAGAAACATTTTTAGTTTAAATAAAAAGAAAAACATAGAGATGTTTGAAAGTCATATGTAGTCTTATATCACCAGACCTTTACATTTGTAATTTTATCCACCTGAAATGCCCTATCTCATCTGGCTATCCTCTACATGCCCTTCGAAAATCATCTCAAGCGTACCTTTGAATTTATCAGGGTTGGCATGCAAAGTGGATGCTATTTGCCACTCCAGATTTATAACTTGTCTTCAGGTTATAAGTGTAAAGAGTATCGAGTTTGAATCAAAGGCCAGATTTGAGGTTCTGGGTTGAACAATTATACAATTTCTGTAACTTTGGTAAATTTTCTCCAATCGAGCTTCTCTAAGCCTGGATCTCCTCATCTGAAAATTGATCACTTTAATATCTTCTCTGCCTATCTCATAGAAGTATTACAGAGATCAAATGATAGATCAAAAGTATTACAGGAGAGAAATTTGTGAAAAGTGAGCCTCTATATAAACTATAAAACAAATTATTTTATTATTAATACCTTTAGTCACCTCAACTTCAAAATTCTTTCAAATGACAGAGACAATAATATGAAATTTTACTTTTTCTTAATTTTAAAAAGTATAATCATATTTGAGTTCCTTTTCCCTGGTGACTTGAAAACCTCTCTCCCCATGGTAGAATTGACATATATTCTGTTTGAGAGAGAATCCACTCTGTATTGCAAACTTTTTTTTTTTCAAATTAGGAAAGTTTAAACTCTATTCTGAAAAATGGTTTTAACAGATATCAATCATCAATGTGTCCCAATAGCATTTAACAGTCACACTAAATACTGCAACTTATTTAAGAATCTCCTTATATAAAATAGTTAACATTGTTTCTTACATCAAGCATGACTCTCTCCCATTTGTTGTATAGGATATGAAGCCAACCAATTATACATTAGTACCACTGGGGCTCTGGTAGGAAAGAGGAAGGAGATGAGAAGCTTAGAATTGATTGTTTATTAGCAAAAATAACCATTTCACCAATCCTTTTATAATTGGAAGTGGTAGAAAGTGAAGCAAGAAATGCAGTGGGGACTGAACAATAACAGAAGCACATGTAGCAATCAATTCCTGATGACCGTTGATGTCTTTTATCACGCTATGTAAAAAATATGCCTGTAAATTTCTTACTATAGAGAATGAGGGATGCTAGGTAGATGCGTAGGTGGTCAAATGTCAGGATTCTTAGCATAACAAATTTTATTTTAAAATGATGTTGAAAGACATTCTAGACACATTTCAGTTCAGTTGCTCACCTGCGTATGACTCTGTGACCCCATGGACTGCAGCATGACAAGATATCCTGTCCATCACCAACACACGGACATTGCTCAAACTCATGTGCATTGAGTCAGTGATGCTATCCAACCACCTCATCCACTGTCATCAACTTCTCCCCCTGCCTTCAATCTTTCCCAGCATCAGGGTCTTTTTTAATGAGTTGGCTTTTCACAAAAGGTGGCCAAAGTATTGGAGCTTCAGCTTCAGCATCAGTCCTTCCAGTGAATATTCAGGACTGATTTCCTTTAGGTTTGAATGGTTTGATCTCCTTGCAGTCTGAGGGACTTTCAAGAGTCTTCTCCAACACTATAGTTCAAAAGCATAAATTCTTCAGTGCTCAGCTTTCTTTATAGTCCAACTCTCAGTTCCATACATGACTACTGGAAAAACCATACCTTTGATTAGACAGACCTTTGTCAGCAAAGTAATGGCACTGATTTTTAATATGCTGTCTAGGTTTGTCATACCTTTTCTTTCAAGGAGCAAGCATCTTTTAATTTCATGGCTGCAGTCACTATCTGCAGTGATTTTGGAGACCAAGGAAATGAAGTCTGTCACTGTTTCCATTGTTTCCCCATCTTTTTGCCATGAAGTGATGGGACCAGATGCCATGATCTTAGTTTTTTGAATGTTTGGTTTTAAGCCAACTTTTTCACTCTTCTGTTCCACCTTCATCAAGAGGCTCTTGAGTCACTCTTTGCTTTCTGTCATAAGGATGGTGTCATTTGCATATCTGAGGTTATTGATATTTCTCCTGACAATCTTGGTTCCAGCTTGTGCTGCATCCAGCCCAGCATTTTTCATGATGTAATCTGCATATACATGAAATAAGCAGGGTGATAATATACAGCCTTGACATACTCTTTTCCGAATTTGGAACCAATCCATTTTTCCATGTCCAGTTCTAACTGTTGCTTCCTGACCTGCATATAGGTTTCTCTGGAGGCAGGTAAGGTGGTAGGGTATTTTCATCTCTTCAGGACTTTTCCACAGTTTGTTTTTAATCCACACACAAAGGTTTTAGCATAGTCAATAATGCAACAGTAGATATTCTCCCAGAATTCTCTTGCTTTTACTATGATCCAGCAGATGTTGACAATTTGATCTCTGGTTTCTCTGCCTTTTCTGAATCCAGTTTGAACATCTGGAAGTTCTCAGTTCACATAATGTTGCCGCCTAGCTTGGAGAATTTTGAGCACTTCTTTGCTAGCCTGTGAAATGATGGCAATTGTGCAGTTGTTTGAACATTCTTTGGCCTTGCCCTTCTTTGAGACTAGAATGAAAACTGACCTTTTCCAATCCTGTGGCCACTGCTGAGTTTTTCATATTTGCTGGCATATTGAGTGTAGCACTTTCATAGCATCATCTTTTAGGATTTGATATAGCTCAGCTGGAATTCCATCACCTCCACATGGTTTGTTCATAGTGAGTCTTCCTTAGGCCCACTTGACTTTGCAATCCAAGATGTCTAGCTCTAGGTGAGTGATTATACCATCATGGTTATCAGAATCATTAAGATTTTTTTTTGTATAGTACTTCTGTGTATTCCTGCCACTTCCTCTTAATATCTTCTGCTTCTGTTAGGTCCATACCATTTCTGTTCTTTATTATGCCCATCTTTGCATGAAACATTCCCTTGGAATCTCTAATTTTCTTTCAAAGATCTCTTGTCTTTCCCGTTCTATTTTTTTTCCTCTATTTCTTTGCATTGTTCACTTTGGAAAGCTTTCTTATTTTTCCTTGTTATTCTTTGGAACTCTGCATTCATGTGAGTATATCTTTCCTTTTCTCCTTTGCCTTTTGCTTCTCTTCTTTTCTTAGCAATTTGTAAGGCCTTGTCAGACAGCCATTTTGCCTTTTTGCATTTCTTTTTCTTGGGGATGGTTTTGATCATAGCCTCCTGCACAATGTTATGAACCTCTGTCCATATTTCTTCAGGCATTCTGTCTATTAGATCTAATCTCTTGAATTTATTTGTCACTTCCACTATATAATTGTAAGGGATTTGGCTTAGGTCATACCTAAATGGTCTAGTGGTTTTCCCAACGTTCCTCAATTTAAGTCTGAATTTTGCAATAATATGTTCATATTCTGAGCCACAGTCAGCTCCCAGTCTTTCTTTTGCTGACTGTATAGAGTTTCTCCATCTTTGGCTGAAAAGAATATAATCTATTTGATTGCAGTATTGACCATCTGGTGATGTCCATGTGTAGAGTTGTCTCTTGTTTTGTTGGAAGAGGATGTTTGCTATGACACCAAGAAGCATTCTCTTGACAAAACTCTGAAAGCCTCAGCCCTGCTTCATTTCATACTCCAAGGCCAAATTTGCTGGTTACTCCAGATATCTCTTGACTTCCTATCTTTGCATTCCAGTCCCCTATGATGAAAATGACATCTTTTTTTGGTGTTAGTTCTAGAAGCAGTGGCCACAGGACTGGAAAAGATCAGTTTTCATTCCAATCCCAAAGAAAGGCAATGCCAAAGAATGTTCAAACTACCACACAGTTGTACTCATCTCACACGCTAGTAAAGTAATGCTTAAAATTCTCCAACCAGGCTTCAACAATACATGAACCATGAACTTCCAGATATTCAAGCTGGTTTTAGAAAAGGCAGAGGAACCAGAGATCAAATTGACAACATCTGCTGGATCATCGAAAAAGCAAGAGAGGTCCAGAAAAACATCTATTTCTGCTTTATTGACTATGCCAAAGCCTTTGACTGTGTGGATAACAATAAACTGTGGAAAATTCTGAAAGAGATGGGAATGCCAGACCACCTGACCTGCCTCTTGAGAAACCTATATGCAGGTCAGGAGGCAACAGTTAGAACTGGACATGGAACAACAAACCGTTTCCAAATAGGAAAAGGAGTACGTCAAGGCTGTATATAGTCACCCTGCTTATTTAACTTATATGCCAGAGTACATCATAAGAAACGCTGGACTGGAGGAAGCACAAGCTGGAATCAAGATTGCTGGGAGAAAAAAAACAAAAAAACGTAAAAAGATTGCCGGGAGAAATATCAATAACCTCAGATATGCAGATGACACCACCCTTATGGCAGAAAGCGAAGAAGAACTAAAGAGCCTCTTGATGAAATGAAAGGAACTCTGGAAGGAAGTATACAATAGATCCTTTAGATTTAAGGGGAAAAAAAAAAAAGTCCCAGGTAGCTCAGCTGGTAAAGAATCCACCTGCAATGCAGGAGATCTGAGGTCGATCCCTGGGTTGGGAAGATCCCCTGGAGGAGGGCATGGCAACCCTCTCCAGTATTCTTGCTTAGACAATCTCCATGGACAGAGTATCCTGACAGGCTATAGTCCATGGATTTGCAAAGAGTCGGACATTACTGAGTGACAAATCACATATATATAATATGGAACAAAGGACTGGTTCAAAACTGGGAAAGGAATATGTCAAGGCTGTATATTATCATCCTGATTATTTAACTTATATGTACAGTACCTCATGCAACATTCCAGGCTGAATAAACATAAATTGAAATTAAGATTGCCAGGAAAAATATCAATAACCTCAGATATGCAGATAACAACACCCTTATGGAAGAAAGTGAGAGGAACTAAAGTGCCTCTTGATGAAAGTAAAAGAGAAGAGTGGGAGAGCTGATTTAAAACTCAACATTCAAAAAATGAAGATCATGGAATCCAGTCCCATCACTTCACTGCAAAATGATGGGGAAACAATGGAAACAGTGTCAGACTTTATCTCCTTGGGCTCCAAAATCACTGCAGATGGTGACTGCAGCCATGAAATTAAAAGATGCTTGCTCCTTGGAAGAAAAGTTATGACCAACCTAGACAGCACATTAAAAATCAGAGATATTATTTTGCTGACAAAGGTCCGTCTAGTCGAAGCTATAGTAGTCATGTGTGGATGTGAGAATTGGACCATAAAGAAGGCTGAGCACTGAAGAATTGACACTTTTGAACTGTGGAGTTGGATAAGATTCTTGAGAGTCCCTTGGACTGCAAGGAGTTCAAACTAATCAATCCTAAAAGAAATCAGTCCTAAATACTCACTGGGGGGACTGATACAGAAGCTGAAGCTCCAATACTTTGACCACATGATGTGAAGAACTAACTGATTGGAAAAGACCCTGATGCTGGAAAAGATAGAAGGAAGGCGGATAAGGGGACAACAGAAGATGAGATAGTTGGATGGCATTAGAGATTCAATGGACATGAGTTTGAGCAAGCTCTGTAAGATGATGATGGACAGGGAAACCTGGCATGCTGAAGTCCATGGGGTCACAAAGAGTCGGAAATGATTGAGCGACTGAACAACACAATGGCTAAGGCAAGAACAAGATAAGATACAGGAATGCCAGTAAGATATTTGAAAGATAAAAATCCTACATATCTTCAAATTAATCAGCCTGTGTAGCAACATGGAATAAAATTTGTTGACTTCTATTTAAATGAAAAGAAACTTTCATAAGTTTGGTTCAAGCCCATTATTATCCAATAGAAGAAACCTAGAAATAAAAAAAATCTAGCAATCCATTCCAGTACTCTTGCCTGGAAAAGCCCATGGACGGAGGAGCCTGGTAGGCTGCAGTCCATGGGATCGCTAAGAGTCAGACACGACTGAGCGACTTCACTTTCACTTTTCACTTTCATGCATTAGAGAAGGAAATGGCAACCCACTCCAGTGTTCTTGCCTGGAGAATCTCAGGGACGGGGGGAGTCTAGTGGGCTGCCGTCTATGGGGTCGCACAGAGTCGGACGTGACTGATGCGACTTAGCAGCAGCAGCAGCGCATGCAAAGCTTTCCAGCAGTGGCTTACTTAATCAAACAATTGCAAAATTTCGTAGGCATTTGAGTAAATGACTTTTTAATAGTCTTGAGCACTCCCCTTTAGCAAAGTATAATAGTTGAAATTTGGTTTGTTTAATCTGCACCCTTCTTTGTCTGAACCAAAGCAGTCTGGATGACTGCTTTTTGGGATCAGCTGCACAAACTCTTCAGATTATTTTTGAATAACTTCTATTAAATCCCTTTCATCACTGACTAACTTTAGTAGCCAAGGAAAACTGGAATCCCCTTCTTCATTGAAAATTATTAGATTTTTTGCTCTTGGCCATATACTCTTTTGTAAACTTAACAGAAAACATCTATTTTCTGAAAATATTACTTCCAACTCTGGAAATTGAATCAGTCAAAACTGATTATCATTAACCTAAAATGGTGACTTTCAAAAACTTAGCAAAAATGAATACACAGCATCAAACTGTGTTAAATGGTATATCTTTCCAACTAAATTTATTCTATCTGAATTACTTTTTTCTTACACACAGGGCATTTTGCCTCTTTGCCCATCCCTGCTTCCTCTAACCAATACAGCCAGGATTCATGAGGTGGAATGCTACTTTTTTCCTTATCCTAGAATCCCACCTCAATTGATTAAGAAAAGTTTTTTTTCTAAGTTAATTAGAATGATATGGTCTACCAGTCTGGACATGAGAACTATTGACTTACTTCATGTAATGACAATTCAAGTGATAATTTTTCAATACAATGGCTCTCCAAAAGTTAAACTGTTTTTCAAACTAATCGTCTTGGAGATTACTATGAATTAAGCACAAATTAACACATAAAAAATAAACATGCCATAAGAAATGATAGTTTGACATTTTGAGTTTTGACAAAGACACACATACCTGAAGCAAGTGTATACTAAAAAACAAAGTAAATTTGAATAACATTCTATCTTTGGGTTAATCTTAATTCTACTGCTTAGTGTACTGTATGGTTATTTCGGTTATGTGTGAGCAATTTCAGTGCTTAAAAGTCTTTTCATACATAGTTTTTAGTTTTATCTAAAAATGTTTTTGTGCTACAGTCTTATTTTGAAATGCATAATTATGAGTTCCCCAAAAGTTAAAATAGTTGTGGCGAGATTTGTGGAGAAAGGAGAAAAAGAACAAGTAAAATCATCTTTCACTATGTTTCATGTGAAGACTGAGTTTACTTCCAAAGCTTTGTATATTATGTGCTTTTATTGTTCAATCAATGTATTTTTATATCTGTGAAAATTACTTTGGAACTTTGTGAAAATGGAATGCATCATAACTCCCCCATTAAAATTAATAATCTTTCTTTTCCATTTTCTGGCTTTATATTGAGTTCTAGAGCTTTCAAGAATTGAAAGTTGTTAAGTTAGAGAAAAACATACATTAATACACATGTATAAGTAGATGAGACAGTGTTTATTGTTCGTAACAATACTAGAAACATTCTTGAACATTATTCCTTTTATGATTTTTGGAATAAAACTTTATATTTAAAGGGTTGGTCATAAAGTTTGTCCAGCTTTTTTTCTGTAAGATGTTATGGGAAAACCCAAATAAACTTTCTGGCCAAACCAATATATGAATGATATATCATGATGATATATATATACATATATGTATACATACACACACATACATGCTATGTAAAATACATTTGCATTGTATTTGCACACTTGCAAAAACTTTTAGTGACTTTAGCAAAGCTATAGCTTATATACTGGTTGAAGATTCAGGAACTTGAATCTCAGTATCCTTTCTCTGTTATCCAACAAGTTTGATTTCTTTTATTAACAATTTAGGGAAAACTATCTGATCAGCTATCAACTATCTGATCTGGCTTCTTTAACTATAAAACTTAGATGACAATGCTACCCAGTCTGTAATTCATAGCAATGTTAAAAAATTAATAAGATAATATAAAATAATTCCATTTTCTTGGAGATAGTATATTGCATAAATCAAAGGTACTATTAGTAAATAGGCAAGATAATGTGAACTTTATGGTTAATTTAGATGGTTGGCATTACTGGGCTAATTCATTTAAAAAAAATGTTTTCAAAAGTAAAGAAATTCTAAAGTTAATCACTGCTCATACTCAAAAGTCACCCTTAAGCTAGGTCTCCTTAATGCCATGGCTCTTTTAGAAAGGCATTTATACTGTATTTCATGAGATACATATAGATATATATATCCAATTAGTTCATTGAATTATTATGCAGTCTAAGAGTTTTACCAAACTCTCTAATAAATCCATACTCCAATATTGATAAGAAGCATTTAGTTATGTATATTATATTACACATTAAGAACAAGTGAAATGGTTAAAATTAAATTTGATCAAATCACAAAGTTTTTAATTTATTATGCCAGAGAATACTACAGTAAAATCACTTAAAATAATGCTAAGAAATTCATAGACATAATTATATATTTTAACTGATGCTATTTTCTCATTGGCTAGAACCAGCACTAACGTTTTCAAAATGTAATGACTAAAATGAGAATGAGTTTAAGAAAATCTTAAAAAGCTATATGAAGTAATTAGCTTCAGAAAGGCTAATTCAAATAAGAAAAAAGAAAGGGAGCAAAAATATTCTAAAGTAAAATAAGCATAATAAGATGTTATAATGGTTGTTGAACACCCCCATATAGATTTGAACATTTGAGACAATGAAAATAACAGCCATTTCAAATGATCAGTTCCTTTACAATATTAAAGAATATTAAGTTCAAATAACGATGCAGTTTTCACTAAAACTGAGTCAATTATCAGTATCAGTAAGTCATAAATGGGCAATACTCAAATCTGTTAAATATCTAGTCTAATAACATCTTATTATTATTGAAATTATGAAAAGAAAGAAGTGATTTGCAAGAGCTCTTTGAAATAAACACAGAGTAGCAATCAAGTGATGTGAACACCAATCATAAAAGTTACCCGGTCAAGTAAGTAAGTAAGAAGATCAAGTCACAGCTGTAGCAAAGGAAGTTACAAGAAGGAGCCAAAGACAGTGTTGCTTCAGGACAGACAGACCAAGTGTGCCTTATGGATAGTGCTTAGTGAGGTCACTAGTCCAGGGCCTCACCCTCAATCTTTCAGGTTTAGATAGCCTCAGAAATTTTCTTTTTTTCTGTACACTAGGAAAGGATTGACCTCTAAAGGACAGACGCACATTAACCCAGCTCATAAGATTGACATATAAAAAAAGAATTATATTTTCATGCTTTCACAGTGACAAATACAACTCTTAAAGGACCTGGCACTCACATTCTACAACCATTTCTACTTTGCTCCTTGTAATCACACTAGAAGGGCACTTACAAAGCTCACCAGAAGAGCAATCTCTGGCTCTGCCGTAGTCCATGTCAGAGTGAACTGTGGTGGCAGCAGGAGTGAACCTACTTCTCATGAGGTCTGATGACAAAATCACCAGCACTTTTGGTGGGTTTGGCTGTAAGTGGTGAGGAGAAGAGAGGAATTGAGAAAGCATTACAGATGATGCGTTGTACAAATTTGATTGTCAAAAGGAATAGAGACATAAAGCTAGCAGAAGGATGCCAGAGAATCACATAAGTTTGCTTTGCTTGGCAGTACAGATTGTTACATGTATCAGAGGTAATGCCTGAGGAATTACAGTTGAGAACTTAGTAGTACTTACAGTGGCAACTACCAATGTTCTCTGGCTAACTCTTCAATGATATAATAGCTCGAATTCTGGTCTGCCCACACTGTCTCAAGCAGACAGTCCATACTGCTACTGTTAATATTGTTGACAACTGCACCCACACTGCTGATCATTTGGACCCTTCCCATTACTCTGGTTTTCTCCAGTGGCCAGTGGTAAAGAATGCACCTGCAATGAAGGAGACTCAGGAGCCATCCGTGGATCAAGAAGATCCCCTGGAGGAGGGCACAGAAACCCATGTCAGTATTCTTGCCTGGAGAATTCCATGGACAGAGGAGCCTGGAGGGCTACAAACACAGTGTTTCAAAGAGTCGGACCAGAAAAGCTAATAAGCACTCACCACTACCCTAGACATAACGCTCTAGTGTTGAGTCTATACCAGAACAGCCATACTAGGAAAATTCCCTTCCCATGCCTCAGGGATGAACCAATTCTTTCACTCTTTACTGGTGAGGACTTTGAGAGACGCTTTACTTTTTTCTTAATGTGTAAGGTCTATTTTCTTAGAATTGACTTATAAGTTTCACCTTTAAACAATTATATATCCAGAGAGTCATAGGGCTTCCCTTCTGGCTCATATGGTAAAGAATCTGCCTGTAATTCAGGAGACCCAGATTCGATCCCTGGGTCGGCAAGATCCCCTGGAGAAAAGGAATGTCAACCCATTCCAGTATTCCTGCCTGGAAAACCCCATGGACAGAGGAAACTGCTGGCTACAATCCATGGGGTAGCAGAGTCAGAGAAGACTGAGCAACTAACACACACACACACACACACACCCACACACACGGAGCCCAGATTTAAAACAGCATCACAGTCACAAATATTGAACTTTAGAAATCAGTTGTTTTCAATGTATTTTAATTGCATTTCAATACACAACAAAGGGGAAATACAATATACAATAATGTTTTTTAAATATTATTTCCTTTCATCCATATGCCTAACAAGTATAGAGGATCCATCACTTTTCTAAATATCCCTTAAAAAAAAAAAAAAAAAAGTAACCAACAGTATGTAACACTTTTATCCATTCTTAATCTTTCAACACTCACTTCAGAATTCTCTCCTGTTGATTTTTTAAAAATGGTTTATTTAAAAATTCTTAGCATCTTGGATCTGGTATATTTGGGAGCTCCTTTAGAAGTCAAGGGAAAGGCTAAAAATACCCACTTACTAATTTTGGACCTAACATATATTCACAGCCAGAGATAGCGTGACTTCTCCCTGGTTTCTCTCCTTTCACCCAACCTCTTATTTCATGGCTCTGAGGAAAAATTCCTTAATTTTACTATCATCTATATTTAAGTATTTTGCCAAAGGAAACTAATAATTCCCTCTCAAATTACAGAGGAAATCTAGGGAAACAAAATGTGAAAACAGATGTAAAAATAGTCAAATATGATTTGAGGGGGGAAAAATGAGAAAGAACTGTTATTTATACTATTTCCATTACTATTGTGACAATGCTACCACAATAAATGAGAAAGGTGGGAAATCTAATATGCTTTATAGATTTATCATTTCAGCATCTGTGTGCACGACCCTGACACAAGTTCCTAAAGAATAGAGGAATGAGATAAAAGAAAATACTAACAAAGAATTTCTAAAATGAAGCAGATGAAAAACAAGCACTTGTGATTAAAGCAAGGGGAAAGATTTCCTTGGAAAAAAATTTAAATTATTTTGTAGAAAATAAATAGAAAATAAAAGATGAGACTGGCTGCTAAGGGATCTGAAACCTATCAGGGATCTGGGAGGAAACTTACAGATCATAAACCAAAAATAAACTCCTTGCTATAGCTGCAACTCAGGAAACAAGAGTCCCCAAGGACTTAAACGTGCTTCTTGCATTCTAGTATAAAATGATTCTTATGATCAGAAGAAAGGGAAATGTCCCACTAAGAACTAAAGAATAACAACTACAGATTAACAATAGTCTCTGAGCATCTTCCAAAAGTATCTTTTTGCCAAGAGGAGAAAGTTCTTGTCATGATATGCATTAGCTGAAATGGACAAATGGAGTATGAGTATATTAAATCACCAACTTATTGTTTCAAATGAATTGCCTCAAGGTTATAATTCCCTAGATATTTTAAATTATTAAAATTAACACTCTAGTGTGAGAAAAATCTCACACTAATGCTATAGACTTAAAGAGGCAGAGAAACATGTTTTCTGCGGCTTCCAGTTGTCTAGAGCAGAGACCCTCCATTATGGAGAGATTAAAAAAGACAACAAAACTAAAGTTTTCAGGGAACTAGTCTCAGAAATCCTGATTCATAAAGTATGAGGTGGAGAATCAGAGTCTAATATATAAGAAGCATCCCATTAAGTCATATTGCAGAAACCCCATGAGCCACATTTTGAGACACTAGCCCAGAGAATCAAGTCCGAATTTTTCCACGTACATTTAAAGTTTTGACATTCTAAGTATGAAATATCTTTTTTCATCCTACCTCTAACCTCAACTTTCCACACTCTTCCTCTCCAGACATACAGCTTATTTGGTATTACAGCTTATTTGGTATTATAATGGTATTCAGTTCAGTTCAGTTCAGTCATTCAGTTGTGTCCGACTCTTTGCAACCCCATGAATCACAGCAAGCCAGGCCTCCCTGTCCATCACCAACTCCCAGAGTTTACTCAAACTCATGTCCATTGACTTGGTGATGCCATCCAGCCATCTCATCCTCTGTCATCCCCTTCTCCTCCTGCCCTCAATCCCTCCCAGCATCAGGGTCTTTTCCAATGAGTCAGCTCTTCGCATGAGGTGGCCAAAGTATTGGAATTTCAGCTTCAACATCAGTCCTTCCAATGAACACCCAGAACTGATCTCCTTTAGGATGGGCTGGTTGGATCTCCTTGCAGTCCAAGGGACTCTCAAGAGTCTTCTCCAACACTATAGTTCAAAAGCATCAATTCTTCAGCGCTCAGTTTTCTTTATAGTACAATTCTCACACTCATACATGACCACTGGAAAAACCATAGCTTTGACTAGACAGACCTTTGTTGGCAAAGTATTGTCTCTGCTTTTTAATATGCTGTCTAGGCTGGTCATAACTTTCCTTCCAAGGAGTAAGCGCCTTTTAATTTCATGGCTACAATCACCATCTGCAGTGATTTTAGAGCCCCCAAAAATAAAGTCTTACACTGTTTCCCCAACTATTTGCCATGAAGTGATGGGACCAGATGCCATGATCTTAGTTTTCTGAATGTTGAGCTTTAAGCCAACTTTTTCACTCTTCTCTTTCACTTTCATCAAGAGACTTTTTAGTTCCTCTTCACTTTCTGCTATAAGGGTGGTGTCATCTGCATATCTAAGGTTATTGATATTTCTCCCGGCAATCTTTATTCCAGCTTGTGCTTCTTCCAGCCCAGCGTTTCTCATGATGTTCTCTGTATATAAGTTAAACAAGCAGGGTGACAATATACAGCCTTGACGTACTCCTTTTCCTATTTGGAACCAGTCTGTTGTTCCATGTCCAGTTCTAACTGTTGCTTCCTGACCTGCATACGGTATTACATACCATTATATAACATGCTTATTGTTTCTGCTGTTTTTCCATCTATTTGCCATGAAGTGATGGGACCAGATGCCATGATCTTAGCTTGTTGAATGTTGAGTTTTAAGCAAGCTTTTTCACCCTCCTCTTTCACCTTCATCAAGAGGCTCTTCAGAGGCCTCTTCCCTTTCTGTCATAAGAATGGTGTCATCTGCAAGTCTGAGACTTTATTTTCTTGGGCTCCAAAATCACTGCAGATGATGACTGCAGCCATGAAACTAAAAGACACTTACTCCTTGGAAGAAAAGCTGTGATGAACCTAGAGAGTGTATTAAAAAGTAGAGGCATTATTTTGCCAACAAAGGTCCATATAGTCAAAGCTATGATTTTTCCAGTAGTCATGTATGGTTGTGAGAGTTGGATCATAAAGAAGGCTCAGTGCTGAAGAAGTGATGCTTTTGAACTGTGGAGTTGGAGTAGATTCTTGAACTCCCTTGGACTGTAAGGAGATCCAGCCAGTCCATCCTAAAGGAAATCAATCCTGAATATTCATTGGAGGGACTGATGCTGAGATTGAAGCTCCAATCCTTTGGCTACCTGATGTGAAGAGCCGGCTCATTGGAAAAGACCCTGATGCTGGGAAAGACTGAAATCAGGAGAAGGTGACGACAGAGGATGAGATGGTTGGATGGCATCACTGACTCAATGGACATGAGTTTGAGCAAGCTCTGGGCGATGGTGAAGGACAGGGAAGCCTGACGCGTTGCCGTCTCTGGGGTCACAAAGAGTGACCCATCTGTGCGACTGAACAGTGATAACAACTCTGCCTACTAAGGCCATCTTTCCCGTTTGACTCAAATTGGGAATCTTCCTCCCATTCCAGTGCATCAAAATTCTACTTCAAGAGTATTATCTACATTTCAACATCTCCTCTCCTTAATTACACTGTCTTTCCTTTTAAAATGTTTTATATTTTAAAATATTTTGTTGTTTGCTCCTAGTTAATTAATCTTGTATTACAGATTATAGTGAGTTGATTTTATATCTGCTTCTTCCAGCAGGATTTAAGCTCTGAAAATGAACTTATTCAATATTCCAGGAAAAATATTTTCTTACTTGAAATAATAACACACACTGGTTCATATCTGATAGATCAAGATTTTCATATGATGCCAAGAATTCCATTTAAAGCAAAGAAATTAAAAGACTGATTAAGTAGTCAGTAGACGTACATAGCATTTTAATGTCTCAGCTAAAGTTGTCCAGAAGTTCTTCAAATGATAATTTAGATGCCTGCTCCTCAGAGTAGAATCTGTATTGTATTGCTCAGATCCTGAAGGACTTCTTAATAGGAATTGAGTGCTGGTGAAGAAAAGTGAGAGATCCATAAAGAATTATCTCCACACATCCAGCTGCTGTGAGTGCAACTGGTACACCAGCTCATCTGTCAGCCCTTTGAGGGCATTGCTTAGACCAGTGGTTTCCAACCTTTTTGGCACCAGGGACTGATCTGTGGAAGACAATGGAGAGCAGGGATGATTTTGGGATGATTCAAGTACAATTACATTTATTGTGTACTTTGTTTCTATTATTACATCAACTCTACCTCACCTCATCAGATATTAGATCCCTGAGGTTGGGAACATCTGGCTTAGACTGAAGAGAGCTTTGCTTATCAGGGACACATCCCTTTCTGAGACAGCCCACATCAAATGCCTGATCCCCTTGGCTAGTTCGAGGTCTAGACAGCTTGCTCCAATGCACAATAGCTCTGAGGAGCATTGTATCTTTAGAGCTCCATGCAAGGTCAGCTGAAGCTACCATCAAAGCTTTGCTGCATTCAACTTCTCCCTCTGCCCAAACTGGCTTCCTTCTCTTCTCCTCTACAGGCATTGATCTTAAGAACAGTCACTAATTTCTTTCTTCTATTTTCTGGAGAACCCAACTTGCCCAGCTCCTCATATTTGCCATCCTTATTTGTAAAATCTATTCACCTTTACATAGAGAACATGAACATTATAAGAAATTGTCTAACAGATGCTTATTCAGTGTCAGCTGTACACCCAGTACTGTAATACAGTCTTTACATTAATCCTCAAACAACCCAAATTTGTATGTGCTCTTGGCATAGTCATGCTTTCAGATCTCAATTCAAATATCACTTCCTTGAGGGTCTTTCCCTGGCAGCTCTGCTAGACAGAGCTATCTGCTCCATGGCCCCCATCACCTCTCCTTTATCCTACTTTGATTTTAATTCATAGCAGTTACCACTACCTGTAATTATATTATGTGTTTTATCCATTTACAGAGTTCTGATTTGTCTCTCCAGAAGACTGCAAGCTATATAAGGGCAAGGGGCTTTGTCTTCTTCACTGCTTTAGCTCCAGTATCCAGAATGCTTAATAAATCTTCAAAACTTAATTGCTGAATGAATGCACACATTTTAACCTTTTCCAGTGAATGAAATATTTTTATAAGTAGATCACTCTTGTCTAATCTAAATGCTTAGAATCTTTCACTCCAGGAAATCACTTATTTCTGAATATGAAATCATTGAAAGAGGCTGGTAACTATATTGGTCTGAAGGAAGGGCTGTGTTGAGTCATCTAGGAAAGTTCTGTGAATGGAAAATTCTCCGAAAAGGAGAGAACGTGAGAGAACTCATTCTAATAAGTGAAATAATCTCTGGCCAGATTAGCAACCCTGAAACAAATGGTGACCATGGAGGATGATGGATAACAATATACTGTGATGCAGGGCCTTTAACAGCATAATATGACATTAAGTTCTGGAGTGGGAGCTTTTTGAAAAATCAGTGTGAAGACTCCCACTGTTGAGGCTGCAGCTGTTCTGTGGAGTGGCAGAGAGATGTTCATGAGAATTTTGAACTCTGTCTAACAAGCCCCTCCAAGCTTGTGAACTCCCTGCCGCTTGCCTGTTAGCCTCCTGTCTGGCAAAAAGACTGCAGCTGCTGTGCTGACATCCATCACCGAGAGTGCTGGCCCAGTGCTGCCACTCCCAGGCCGGCCGGCTCACTCAGAATCAGCATGTCAGAGCACTAGACAGAAGTTGTCTCTGGGGTGATGAGCACTCATGGGGAGGAGGAGGCCAAGACATGAGGAAGCAGACTCTTTCTCCCTAATATGATGCCATTTTAGCTTAAAACTCTAGAAAACATTTCAAAGTGTTCTACAAAATAACCCCTGGAAAAGAATGAAGTTGAAATTCTCCATTTAATAGAAAAAGAAGAGAAATATATCTGGGGCTGGTGCTACTGAATGAGATATTTCCCTGAGAGAAAGTAGAGAAGCCAGAAATAATCATTTCCAGGATACATAGATACCCACTGCAAAACTGCTCCTAACTTCAGATTGAGCATAGCAATACACCAAGCAGCTGAAACTCAAAAGCATAAGCAGATATACTTAAAAATCATTTCTTAAGCTGGGAAAAAAATAAGGCGGGTAGAAGATAGGTCACAGAAAACAAAGCAATAAAAGTTTCCATAGGTGATAAGATGAGTTACAGCTAACATGAACATGGTGAGAAATGGTCAACAAGTGTTTCCTCAGTATCAGCACATACCCGCTACTAGGCATACATCTCCTTCTCTAGGTCATTTCTACTACCTCACTCTACAGACGTAAAAGTTGAGGATCAGAGGAGCAAGCTGAATCGGGTTAGGTTAGAAAGGCCCGGAATGATTAGGCCATAACAGCCCTTGCAGTCTCACTTTCCACCAGCTTCCCCGCCAAGCACATTATACTTCCATGCTCAGCCTTCTCTCTGCCCATGGAAGGCAACAAGTGCTTCTGGACTTCTATAGCATTTTCCGATCTGATACTTCATATATTTGGAATATCCTTCTCACTCCCTTGCTCTGTGCCATTGCCAGTCATCCCTTAGGCTCTATCTAAATGTTTCTTAAAAAAAGTTTTTTGCTGACTCTTCTTATAAGTGTGTAAGTATAAAGACCAGTAAATCTAGGGATCCATATATATATGGATTATATATATATATTATATTATATGCTTATAATATATAATATATTATTAGGATAAGAGTCTCTTGTGTAATGTTTGGGACATACTTATACAAAAATTATTTACTATTATCTGTAATTCAAATTTAACTGGATGTTCTGTATTCTGGCACTCTTTACCTCCTGAATTTCTATATCCCTAAGGTATTCTATTTATAGTGCCTATACTTATACTTCAAATCATCTCTCACATTTTAGTTGTAAAATTATTTGTGGGATTACTTTGTTTAAAGTATATTCCCCCAACTAAACAGTGCCTCTGTTCTCCCTGTTGTAAATTTGGTAACTGAAAAAAGTGCCTGACTTATGCTAAAGTCAACAAATCTGACCTGAACAAACCATGAGACATGATTAAAACCCCATTTATGTGTGATCCCAAAGTCCATTGTTTTTTTCACCCCCAGATGATTATACGTGAAAGATAGTTGTTTGTCACAATATGCTTCTTATCCATTTATAAATATTGAAAAGCCAGTTCTAGTTATCACACTGATAATAGGAGAAAACTCTGTCAGATCAGAATCTCTTTTATGAAGTTTGATAATGCTAATTGCTCATTTCCTATCCTAGTTATTTTATCAGTAAAATTGCTGGAACTCTCGACATTGCAATTTATTTGATAGAAACGTCATTGGAACTCCCTGAACAATGTGGACTTGGCTATTTCCTTTAATGAAACAGTCTGCATGCTAAAAATATGGCATACAGTGCTGTTATTGGTTCTGTTCATGAGCAAGAATTTCTAAACCATGCAAGGATGATGTAGTGATTCTATATCTTGCCAAGGGCTTAATGTTTCCAAATAGGCTTTTGCACAATGAAGTGTAACATTCATGGGCTGCTGTTGCCATGAGCTTTACATAAGCAACCTCTAGGAACTGATTTAATAGCCAAGTCTAAGGTTTCGGATGGCCAGCACCCACAGTGCTGCTGTCAACTTAGGTTAAACTGGTTATATTAATTTTGTACAGAGAAGCAGAGAGTATTCAGGATTGATGTGTGTTATTTTCTTTTTTAAGAAAAAATTCTATGATAAATATATTTCTATAGCTAAACAAAAAGAACTTCTTTCATGGTGATATTATTAATTGAAGACATGGAGAAATTTCATAAGCAAAAATCCAGTTCAGCAATTGTCACCAAAAACATTCCCAGGCCTTTCTCATCTATGGGTGTGAATGAGGGAGTTCAAACATTAGTGACCTTTGAAGACTACTGGATGACTCAGGTTCTCTCTTATTTCTGAAATTCCTAACAGTCTAATGCTCTTCAACACCTACTTATAGTCTTCTCTAGGATTACTCTGTTTTCACCAGTTCTATGGAAAACCAGACTCAAAAATACAGATTGGTTTCAGCTGAAATTAATGCTGAGGACCCAGGACTGGAGATCTGCTGGTAAGCAGAGCTTCCATTCTCTGATTTGCTGAGAGCAGTTATTGCATGCACTGCACCCCCTTCTCCCCATTTTATAAACAGGAAAATTAATACTTGCTCTGTTCACTTCTCCTGTCTTTTTGAGAAAATGAAAGGAGTTAATAAGTGTGAAAGCATATCAAGAAAGTTCAAAATGCTAGACAGCTATATGGGATTTGTAATTCTCTCTGAACATGATGCTAGCTTGTATTATGAGACCTCTATTTAGAGAGATAATGCCAAATATAAATCTACACATTCCAATACAAGCAAAAAACAGGACTTTAAAAAGTAACTCATATTTTTTAAAAAAGATAAACCTATTTGGAAATTACATATTATTCGGTTTGTTTTCAGATCTGAAACAATCACCCATAAAGTTGCCTCTGGCCATAATTAGTATTAGAAACATAAGTCATGTATCAAATACATGCTAGCAAATTATCAAGAGTATTTCAGAAGAAATTATGTCTAAAGCTTGTCTACTCAATGAACAAAGATAAAATAAAATATCGGGCCTATGAAATACAGGGTAAAGTTAAATTCAGTTTTTATTCAGATTTACAGGTGAAGTTTCTTCTTAGAATTTACTATTCCTTTACTACTACTACTACTACTACTTCTACTATTTTTATTTATTTATTTTTTACTTCTACTATTTTTAAAACTTGATACAATAATAGATTTAAAAGGACCCTTATAATTAATTGCCTTACATGTGCAGGTAGGAAGACTGAAGACCAAGGGTGTGAAACATCCATCTTTGCAGATCAGAGACCACAGTGTGTCTGATTCCTGCTAATCTTGTATTGATGCCTCTGTACTCTTGGGTGCTGGCTTAGCTTCAGAGTTCAACAAAGACTATTTATAGGAAGTATTTATGCACTGCTCCAGATACAGGGAATTAACCAAATTAAATGGATAAATTTGCTTATATCATCTTAATAAGCAAAATAATGGTAGTGAATTAAATTAATAAGATGCATTTTTTTGTGTTCCCTGATGGGAGTAGGGAATTTGGTTAGAGAGGTAAAAAGGGAAAGTGGTATTTTTTGCAATATTTTTAAAACTGAGTGTTATAATTCAATAAACAAACATTTGTTGAAATCCTACTGTAGTACTAGGATATATTATGTGTGTGTGTATATAGAAATATATATATGGCTTCCCTGGTGGCTCAGCTGGTAAAGAATCTGCTTGCAATGTGGGAGACCTGGGTTCGATACCCTGGGTTGGAAAGAAAGAAAAAAAAGTTAGTCACTTAGTCATGTCTGACTCTTTGTGACCCCATGGACTGTAGCCCTCCAGGCTGCTCTGTCCATGGGATTCTCCAGGCAAGAATACTGGAGTGGGTTGCCATTTCCTTCTCTAGAGGATCTTCCCGACCCAGGGATCAAACCGAAGTCTTCCGCATGCGGGCAGACTCTTTACCTACTGCACCACCAAGGAAGTCAGTATTTTGGCCACTCCAGTATTCTGGCCTGGAGAATTCCGTAGACTGTTATATCACAGGGTCGCGAAGAGTTGGACACACATGAGCGACTTTCACTTTCACATATATCTAGATACGTGTGTGTGTGTGTGTGTGTGTGTGTGTCTGTCTGTCTGCGTGTCTGTGTGTCTGTGTAGGCTTCCCAGGTGGTGTTAGTGGTAAAGAACCCATCTGCCAATGCAGGAGACATAAGAGATGTGGGTGCGATCCCTGGGTCGGGAAAATCCCCTGGAGGAAGGCATGTCAGCCCACCCCTATCTATCTATCTATCTATGTGTGTGTGTGTATATATATATATATATATATATGTATACATATATCTTTGCAACATACAAACAAAATAGTATTTCATTGATTTACTTATAAAGTACTGAATTCTATGCTAAGTCGCTTCAGTTGTGTCTGACTCTTTGAGACCCTATGGACTGTAGCCCACCAGGCTCATCTGTCCATGGGATTCTCCAAGTGAGAATACTGGAGTGGGTTGCCTCCAGGGGGTCTACCTGACCCAGGGTGGGAACCCCATCTCACATTTCTTGCATTGGCTGGCAAATACTGAGTACCTATTATGTATAAACTAGGTACTTGATATGCCTCGGGGCTTATATAAATGACAAATGCTTACAGCATTTCTCAAGGGACTGATTGTCAAGCTGAAAGATTACAGTACACATCAACTAACATGAAGGCACAATTTCTGAGTAGTTCTTTGAAAATTATTTAGGCTTTTGCATAATATTATACTGGAAGAACAACCTCAGATTGTTTACAAGTCAAAATATTAGCATGGAATACACATACTAATATACATTAAAAAACACTAATTTAAGTAAAGAGAACTTATGTCTTCTCTGGAAAAGATGTGTAGAAGGGAATTGTGAGAAAAAAAAATCACTTCTATTGAAGAAACCACAACTAACATTGAGATTTCTTACTTCCTTCTAAAATATTAGCACTGGTACTTTCTCATGAGTCAAATATAATGTACAATGAAATAAAAACCAATATGAAATAAAAATAAGTTGATAGAAAATGAAAAATTTTGGAAGAAATATGTATCATCTATAAAATGTCACCATTTCATCTTGTTTTAAATTTAGTTATACTATCTAAAGCCATGCCTTCTTGAATTTTTTTTAATATAAACCTAACAACCTTTTCACTTTTTTTTTTTTTTTTTTTTAAGTAAAATCTTAGATTAAATTCCTCCTTTGAAAGACTGGGCAGATTCAACTCATAACATCATGCCTATGTACATAGTGATGCCAATTTTATTACTAGCTTTCAATTTTTTTAATAAAAAATACTTAAAAAGTTGTAGCTTGGTTTCAAATAATATTTGAACCAGGTAGTTATGCTTGTCTGTTAAGTAATCAACTTAGTAAATATAGGACTTATCTCCCATTGAAAATGATTTACCAATAAATGTCAGAAAAAAAGTATGCTCTTTTTAACAAGACAGGGCAAAATCATAAAAAAATCTTCTCTTACATCTCTTCTACAAGAAGACATCTTCTCTTAACAAATCCATGACTTTTACTTGGCAGTTTGTGTTTGAGAAAAAGTAAATACCCACCACTTTGTTGAAAATTTCTTGAAGGCTATAGACAATACATTATTTATTCTAATTTATTTCTCTCTTCATTCCATTAACTTTATCTTTGGACTCTCATAATGACCATAGTTTTATTGAAACTTTTCTTCTGACTGGTTTTTTAAAAAGCCATCAGCTTTTATCTAGTATTTGTTATTTTGCCCTTTCCTCTTTATATCCTTTAATTGTGCACCTTCTCTATAACTTTCAAACATATATATAAATCCCTAACCAACATAGAAAACTCTTTTTTTCCTCAGCATTCTGGTTTTCATGTCTATACTAATAAACAGCAACTCTGATTGCCACTTCTATTTCCTATACTCATTTCTAGGTTCATATTTCAAATACCTTCAAGATATTTAATGCCATATCAAAGTTATTATCCTCTGTCCAAACCAACACTAGCTTCATTCATGTTCTGCACCTTGAGCCTTCTTTGGTTTATATTTCCTTTATGAAAGAATATTGTATTTCCAGAACTCCTGTATTCAATTTTTATTCAATAACTATGACACAGTTCAATAAAATAGCCAAATGTAAAGAAAAAATAGTGATCAATTAGCTAAGACAAGAACAATTTCCAATTTAAGTGCTTAAAAGTATTCTGCTGTGTACTGTGATAGAACTGAAGAGTATTTCCTTGCCTTGAGGTTTTATTTATGCACATCACAGGAAATATAATATTTTTAAATTTTTCATTTAAATCAATATCCTTTACTAAACTAAGGAAAACTGAACATGCAGACATAAACATTTTAGTTTTTTTCCTATCTTTTTAGATATTTAATCATTTCTAATCTTTTCAGGCTCCCATTGAATATATACCTTACACATGAGAGCGCTGGATATTTTAAGGGACAACATGTCTATTATGTCATTTGCATGGAATAATGAAATATTATCCAGACTTCCAACATAACTACAGATAAGGGAGTGTTATGTGTAAAAACATGTATAGTGAACAAACATCAAGTGGAAATTGAACCAGCTAGATTCCAGGAAAGTAGAATGTTACAGATGGTAGTAACATAAGGTTTATAAAAACACAAAAATGCAGTATTTCTAACAAACATGCTTGTTTCCAATTTTTTTAAATAAATAAGTTTTGTATGGTTTAATGTTTCCCCACCAAAGTTTCTTTCAGCACACAAACAGCTTTTTTTCTCTTTGGGTGTCTCCCAAACCTAGAATTAAGTATCTGAACTATACACAATAGAATCACCAAGATTTCTGTAATTGTTACAACTTCTAGAATAACTCTGATATATAACCTTTCTGAAGATTTTTTTTAAGTTCTTATTAGTCCTTTACCAGTTCTGTTTTTTCTCTTAACAGCTCATTAGGTAGAAGAGAGGGATGCTGTTCAATAGTATCATAGCTGGCTTTCTGTAGTTGGTAACTACCTGCATAGTACATTGGATTACACTTTTATTGCAAGTACAACAAATAGCCTTAAGTCACTTTGCTGTTTCAAGGATTTTAAAAGTTCTCCCTCATCAAGTATTGACTTTTATTAACTTTGGCCACCAGGTGCAAATTGTATTTCAATGGCATGCTGATCTCCAGGAGAGGTTTGTTTATACAGCTATTCTCCAGGGACATCAGATGTACGGTGCTTTTTGTTCAAGAGTAGCTGATGCTTTGTAGAGCTTTATGAAGACTTGTAAGTCAATGACTGACTCTAGGGACTCACACAAATCATACAGTGCTCCATGAAAAATAGTACTGATATTGTATCAAACTCAATGGGGTACTGAAGCTATGCAATAGAAAAGAAGACACAGACTAGAGTTGTATGGTAGTTTATGAAAAATAATTAAGGATTTGCTGATTTTCAAGACTTTGTCCATCCTGCTTTGGCTTTAATCATAAAAGTATTATAGTGATAGCAGATAAATACTAAAGCTTATCTTTTAAGACCATCAACCATCTTTAGATTTTGTAATTAAACAATAAAATTCCAAGAACAAAAGATCCTCTAGAGTATATATTTTTCAGTATCATAAGTTTGATAGCAAAATAGTCCCTATTTTCTCTGTATATTATTAGAAATGAAGCAAAGTAGACATCTTACATTGAAGACACTTGAGTAATGAGACAGAAGAAGTGGTGATGGTTTTAAGTTTTGAATTACACATCTTTTAATATTAAAATTTATTATTTTTAATAAAGTTTTCAAAATGACACAAGCCCATGTCAAAAAAAAAAAAAAAACCCTGAATATCAAGAACATTATTGTAGAACTACATAACTTTGGAGAGTATTTCCATCCCAAGATCCCTGTCTATTTTCATTTTTGGAAAGTTGTTGAAAACCAAAACAAAAGCAATAAATTTTCAAAATTAAAACTCTAATCATATCAATTCAGTTTAACTTGTATTTTATATGCCAGATACCCTACTAGCCATGGAGAATGGGACAATTCCTACCCTGCAGAACTTAGATTCTACTGACAGCGATGGATTTGTGAATATATAATTCACAAACATAGAACAAAGTCCAGGAAACATATTGTCAAACCTGGGTTTTGGGGAAGCTTTTTTTGAGAATACTGTGTCTGGATGGCAATTTCCTACGATACAACATAATAACCATTTTAGCTTTGAGGAGAGAGAGAGTGGATTTTAAGAAAGCAACACTAGGAATCATAAATCAACAAGATACATGAACCCCAGTGTTTATTGCAACACTATTTGTAATAACCAGGAAGCAACCTAAATGTCCACCATTTAAGTTGGTAGACTTTAACAGAGGACTGAATAAAGAATATGTGGTACATATATTCACTGGAATATTACTTGGCCATAAAGAGGAATGAAATTGTGTATTTGCAGAGATATTAGGAGGTATTAAAATAGCCTAGAAAAGGGGAAGTGAAAGGCAAAGGAGAAAAGGAAATATATAGCCATATGAATGCAGAGTTCCAAAGAATAAAAAGGAGAGATTAGAAAGCCTTCTTAAGTGAACAATGTAAAGAAATAGAGGAAAACAATAGAATGAGAAAGACTAGAGATCTCATCAAAAAGTTAGAGATACCAAGGGAATATTTCATGCAAATATGGGCACAATAAAGGACAGAAATGGTATAGACCTAACAGAAGCAGAAGGTACTAAGAACAGGTGGCAAGAATACACAGAAAAACTATACAAAAAATATCTTAATGACCCAGATAACCATGATGGTATGATCACTCATTTAGAGCCAGATATCCTAGAGTCTGATGTTAAATAGGCCTTAGGAAGCGACACTATGAACAAAGCTAATGTAGGTGATAGAATTCCAGCTGAGTTATTTCAATCTTAAAAGATGATTCTGTTAAAGTGCTACACTCAATATGCCAGCAAGTTTGGAAGACTTAGGAGTGGCCACAAGACTGGAAAATATCAGTTTTCATTCTAATCTCAAAGAAAGACAATACCAAAGAATGTTCAGACAATCTCACCATTTTACATGCTAGCAAAGAGAGGTTCAGAATACTCCAAGCGAGGCTTCAACAGTATGTGAATCAAGAACTGCCAGATGTTCAAGCTGGATTTAGAAAGGATGAGGAACCAGAGATCAAATTGCCAACATCCACTGGATCACAGAAAAAGCAAGAGAATTCCAGAAGAACATCTACTTCTGCTTCACTGACTATGCTAAAGCCTTTGACTGTGTGGATCACAACAAGCTGTGGAGAATTCTTCAAGCGATGTGAATACCAGACCACCTTACCTGCCCCCTGAGAAACCTGTATGCAGGTCAAGAAGCAACAGTTAGAACCTGACATGGAACAACAGACTGGTTCCAAATTGGGAAAGGGGTAAGTCAAAGCTGTGTATGTCACCCTGCTCATTTAACATATGCATAGTACATCATGTGGAATGCCGGACTGGATGAAGCACAAACTGGAATCAAGATTGCCAGGAGCAATATCAATAACCTCAGATATGTAGACGACGGCACCCTTATAGCAGAAAGCAAAGAGGAACTAAAAAGCCTCTTGATGAAGGTGAAAGAAGAGAGTGAAAAAGCTGGCTTATATAACTCAACTTTCAAAAACCCAAGATCATGGCATCCAGTCTCATCACTTCATGACAAGCAGATGAGGAAACAATAGAAACAGTAGCAGACTTTATTTTCTCGGGCTCTAAAATCACTGAAGATGGTGACTAAAGCCATAAACCTGAAAGACAATTGCTTCCTGGAAGAAAGTGAAGTCGTTCAGTCATGTCTGACTCTTTGTGACCCTATGGACACCAGGCTCCTCTGTCCATGGGATTTTCTAGGCAAGAGTACTGGAGTGGGTTGCCATTTCCTTCTCCAAGGAATCTTCCTGACTCAGGGGTCAAATCAGGTCTCCTGCGTTGTAGACAGACACTACACCATCTGAGCCACCAGGGAAAGCTATGACAAACCTAGTCAGCATATTAAAAAGCAGAGACATTACTTTGCCAACAAAGGTCCATCTAGTTAAAGCTATGGTTTTTCCAGTAGTCATGTATGGATGTGAGAGTTGGACCATAAATATGACTGAGTCCCAAAGAATTAATGCTTTTGAACTATGGTGTTGGAGAAGACTCTTGAGAGTCTCTTGAACTGCAAGGAGAACAAACAAGTCAATCCTAAAGGAAATCAATCCTGAATACTCATTGGAAGGACTTGATGCTCAAGCTGAAGCTCTAGTACTTTGGCCACCTGATGCAAAGAAGTGGCTCATTGGAAACGACCCCAATGCTGGGAAAGATTGAAGGCAGGAGGAGCAGGGGATGACATAGGACAAGATGGTTGTATGGCATCACTGACTCAATGGACATGAGTTTGAGTAAACTCCAGGAGATGGTGAAAGACAGGGAAGCCTGGTGTGCTGCAGTCCTTAGGTTTGCAGAGGCGGACTTGACTGAGCAACTGAACAACAACAACTTAGCCATAAAAAGGAATGAAATTGTGTCATTTGCAGAAATGTGGATGGACCTAGAGAGCATTATACAGACTCAAGTTAAGTCAGAAGAAGAAAACAAATATCACATTAATGCATATGCATGGAATTTAGAAAAATGGTAAAAGTGATCTTATTTGAAAAGCAGAAATAGAGACACAGACATAGAGAACAAACATATGGATACCAAAGGGGAAAATGAGGAGTGATTGAATTGGGATATTGGGATTGATGTATATACAATACTATGTATCAATTCAGTCACTCAGTCATGTCTGACTCTTTGCGACCTCATGAATCACAGCACACCAGGCCTCCTTGTCCATCACCAATTACCGGAGTCCACCCAAACCCATGTCCATTGAGTCGATGATGCCATCCAGCCATCTCATCTTCTGTCATCTCCTTCTCCTCCTTCCCCCAATCCCTCCCAGCATCAGGGTCTTTTCCAATGAGTCAACTCTTCTCATGAGGTGGCCAAAGTATTGGAGTTTCAGCTTCAACATCAGTCCTTCCAATGAACATCCAGGACTGATCTCCTTTAGGATGGACTGGTTGGATCTCTTTGCAGTCCAAGGGACTCTCAAGAGTCTTCTCCAATGCCACAGTTCAAAAGCATCAATTCTTCTGTGCTCAGCTTTCTTTATAGTCCAACTCTCACATCCATACATGACCACTGGAAAAACCATAGCCTTGACTAGACAGACCTTTGTTGGCAAAGTAATGTCTCTGCTTTTTAATATGCTGTCTAGGTTGGTCATAAGTTTCCTTCCAAGGAGTAAGCGCCTTTTAATTTCATGGCTACAATCACCATCTGCAGTGATTTTGGAGCCCAGAATAATAAAGTCAGCCACTGTTTCCACTGTTTCCCCAACTATTTGCCATGAAGTGATGGGACCGGATGCCATGAACTTAGTTTTCTGAATGTTGAGTTTTAAGCCAACTTTTTCTCTTTCCTCTTTCACTTTCATCAAGAAGCTCTTTAGTTCTTCTTCACTTTCTGCCATAAAACAAATAAATAATGAGAACCTACTGTATAGCACAGGGAACTGTACTCAGTGCTCTGTGGTGATCTAAATGTGAAGGTGGAAAAAAAAAAGGGATGGGGACATATATGGTTGATTCACTTTGCTATACAGCAGAAACTGACACAGCCATATAAAGCAACTATACTCAAATAAAATAAAATATATAACCAGCAAGAAACCGCTGTATAGCACAAGGATGTCTGCTCAATACCCCGTAATAACCTAAATGAGAAAAGAATTTGAAAAAGAATAGGTACAGGTATGTTTATAACTGATTCACTTCACTCTGCACCTGCTGTTGTACTTAAAAATGTGGATCAGAAGTTGAGCTAGTAAGAGGAGAACACTCAGGAAGTGAGATCAGGTTTAAATGATCACAGGATAAATTCATCTCCTGCTGTCATGGTTTCTCATAACATCTTTCTGTATCTCCTTCTCACTCACTCAAACTTTGCTAAATATTTGTAGGAATTCGAATGAAATCTATCAAGGTTCACCTTGACAATATTTTTTGAGTGATTTTTTTTTCTGAGTGCACTAAAACTATTTGGAAATTCTCATTTTTATTGTCTACTGGCTCAGGAGTTACTTTCTAAGGTAAATATTCAGGAATTCTCTTTGTGGCTGTGTTGTTTTGGAAGTAAAGCAGAAAGAAATAAACCCAAACTGTATTTTAGTGTAGTTATCTAAAGAATGGTTTGTCTTTTGACATTGTTTCCTATATACCAAGTAGATACCTCACAGAAGAATTTGAAATAACTGAGATATTGAAATTTAAAAAATTCTCTATAAACCTCTGCAATGTATTTAATATAGACACATTAGGAAAATCTGAATCTAACCAGGACTTTAGAATGATAACTATTTCATCTCTTTTGTTAAAGACCTTCAGGAGAACTAATAATTGAAATGTTATTTGTAACAGCTTGTGTTTTGGATTGAAATCTCACAAACTTTGTATTATTAACATTGACCATTAATTTGCACTTCATCAATTGAATTTCTAGCAGCTTGGCAGTAGAATTAACCTACCCCCAGGCAGGACTTATAAACAGCCAATTATGTACCCTTCATGAACATAATTGATGCTCTGTATATGATAACAAAATATTATATTATCACCATAAGCCTAACATATTCATTATAAATGATTGTCTCTGATTAATAAAAACTTGCTTTATGTTTACCTTCCTGATTTATTATAATCTTTGACATCCTGGGTGCTATCAGTATAAAATAATTTTCAAAGTAAGTGTGAGAAATTACAGCACTTGGAAATTTTAAATGAGGAGATACCATTATGTCCTAGGCACCTTCAGAGGAAACAGAATGGTTGAGGTAAGAAAATTTCACGTTCTTTGAACAATGCAAGCCAACTCCAACTTCAGTAGTATTAAATTACTTTCAAAAAGGTGAGAAGAATTTCAATTTCCAGGCAGTAGTCAAAAGTATGAATTATAATGGAAGTAGTAAGCAAGTGTCTGAATGTTCTGGGGCCCATCCAATGTAAGAAGCACAAACGCTTTTCAAAAAGCTACTATTCTTTGACCATTGTTTTGGATCAAGATAATGTTCCTAACAGCATGGATCTTTATAACATATTAATAGTATGGCTGACGATAAGCAAATAGTTACCTGTCAGTTATAGTGATAAATTATGTATAGCGTATAAATCAGTAGATGGGTCATGAGTGCCTGGGGTTGTATGTTTTATATAGTATGGTCAGGAATAGCTTCTCTGTGCAGGTGACAGTTGAGCTCATCAACTAGTGAAAATGGGTAAGCCATGCTAAGCTCTGGGGAAGAGGATTTCAGGGTAAAGAACATCAAGTATCAAAGCCTTGGATTGGGAATAGACTTGAACTCTGGAGATAAGGAAGAAAGGCAATGCATTTGAAGCTTTGAGAGCAGAGAGAATGGATGGGGATAATGATGACCAAGAGGTTGGGAGTCTCACACTGAGTAGGGCTGTTGGATTTGAATAAGAGGTTGGATTTAAAAGTTCTAACATTCAATCCAACAGCACTTTCCCCCTCTGTCTTAAATACATATCCACGATCTGACCTCTTCTCAAAGCATCTATCACTATAGTACCATTCAAACCTCTATAACTTTCCATTTGGAATTTTATAATGACCTCTTAATTTAGCATCCTTGCTTTTCATACTTGCACTGCACTCTTAACAGATCATTCAGTGATCTTTCATCCTTCTAAAACAGGGCTATCTTGATGGCCCAGGAACTGTGCTTTTGAGTAAATTTTTTTAAAAAAGATATTCACCACTGGCAGATATATTTATAAAAGGAGCACCATCTGGGCAGAAGAACCAGACAAATTAAACCACTAGGAGTTCAGTTGCTCTCGTCCTGTCTGCCAGTGTCGATGCAGTGCCCAAAGCACACACCTGCAGAAGATGACTTCCCAGACCATCCCTGTGGCCCTTTTTGGCTTTATACTTCTCCATGGTACTTATCTTCTAAAATGCTATTTGGCTGATTGGTTATCGTCTTCATCCACTCTCTACCCCTACTAGTATGTCAGTTATATGAGGGCAGATAATTTGATAGCTTTGCTTACCGCCTTAGCCTCAACTCTGAGAAGCGTCCTGGAATATTGTAGATGCTCAATAAATATTATAGATAAATGATGGATATCACTGTAGCATTTTAAGCACCCTGGTTGCTATTGGAGAGTGGCTGTTACAGCACTAAGTATGGTAGTAGAGAAAACCCTTTGGAGAAATTTTAAGAATCTGAGCCATGGTCCCTGTGTTAATATTAGATTGGCAGGAGAAATGGAAGGAAGTAGCTAAATTCAAAGTCTATTTTGCTTGGTAAAGCAAACAATACTGAGAAAAATATTGAATATGGAAAAATAGAGAAAAGAAAAGAATCAAAGGATGTTGACATCTAAGGGTCTGATTTGAATATTTAGGTAGGTGGAAACGCAATTTACTGAAACGAGAAATAGGGTGAAGATGAATGTATATGGGTGGACTAGGGCAGATGTTTCTTAATTGATTTTCCTTTATTTCTCTTTGTTTAAATTTTCTTTTTATTTCTCTCTTCTTTCTCTTCTATTTCCTTCTTCTTCTTCTTTGATGAACCAAATATAATAATTATTTGCTTTATTTTTAATATTTTTGAATTTATGCTCCGAAAAATTTTCTTCATTCTCAGGGAATTACATATATGTTTAGCTGTTTAAACATTTCATTTTTTTTTTTTGGTATTTAAATTGTTGCTTTACTAGGAATTTATTTATATATATAGCATAGAGTTCTGATTTGTTTTTCCCCCAAAATTCAATCAACTACCACAGAAACTTTTGTTCATCTGTTGAATAGCTCCTTTTTATATATTTTAAATATAACTATTTTCATATATCAACTTTATATATCCTTGAATATGCTTCTGGGATTTCTTTCTCTTCTGGTTAATGTTAATGCTAAATAACATATTTTTTTCAATTAATGTTGTTAGTTCCCTTACTTTTCTTATTTTAAAAGTTGGACTGGTTGTTCTTAACCATTTATTCCCTAGTGGCTCAGATGGTAAAGAATCTGCAATGCAGGAGACCCAGGTTTGATCCCTGAGTCTGGAAGATCCCCTGGAGAAAGGAAGGGCTACCCATTCCAGTTTTGTGCCTGGAGTTTTCCATGGACAGAGGAGCCTGGCAGGCTACAGCCCATGTGATCACAAAGAGTCTGACACAACCTAGTGACTAAAGGTTTTCACTTTCATTTTACTTCAATCATTTCTTTATTCTAATAAACTGCTTTAGTATTCTAATCCATTCTGTATACTTCAGGCCAATTAAATTATTTAAATTATATGGTCTGTACTTTTCTTCCAAGCCTTCCCTTTTCCCCACTTAAGTTCTCTCTATGATTCAACCATAGAGGGCTACTTATATTTCATATCTCTGTCTTATCCTCGCTATATACTTCTTTAGGACATTTTTTTCTCTGCCTAGGAAAGTTTGTACTCTTCTTTATAGACTGAAATCAAAAGCCAATATGTCTATCAAAGTTAATTTAGTGGCTCTGTTACTGGTGTTTTTATGGAAGTATACCCATCTGCTCTTTATAAGATTTCACAATATTGTAATTTATTAGACTTCTGTCTTTGTTCTTCACTAAACTGTGAATGCGTTCAGGTTATCTTGGTTTGTAAATCCAGAAATGTTCATATCATTTAGTGTTAAATACATATTTGATTAATGAATAAATAAATATGTAAAAATTGCTATTTTGTATGAGACATGATGTCATAAAACTTTCAGGACATATACAAAACATTTTCTGATATAAATTGTAGAAATGTTTTTTAGGTCAAAAAATAAAAAGGCAAAAGAAATAAAAGAAACAATAAACAAATAGGACCTAATCAATCTTAAAAGCTTTGCACAGCAAAAGAATCCATAAACAAATGAAAAGGCAAGCTATATAATGGGAGAAAATATTTGCATATAATGTGACTTACAAAGGGTTAATTTACAAAATATACAACTTATACAACTCAATATCACAAAAACAAACAAGCCAATCAAAAAATGGTACAAGACGTAAATAGATATTTCTCCAAAGAAGACACATAGATAGTTAATATGCACATGAAAAGATTCTCAACAGCATTATTAGAGAAATGCAAATCAAAACTGTAATAAGGTATCACCTCACACCAGTCAGAATAGTTATTAAAATGCATATAAATAATAAATGTTGGAGAGTGTGTAGAGAAAAGGGAATCCTCCTACACTGCTGGTGGGAATGTAAATTTGTGTAGTCACTATGAAAAGGAGGGAAATAGGTTCCTTATAAACTAAAAATAAAGCAGCCATATAATCTGGCAATCCCACTCCTAAGCATATGTCTGGAAAAGACAAAAAAACTAATTTGAAAAGGCACATATACCCCAATATTCATAACAGTCCTATTTACAATAGTCAAGACATGGAAGTAACCTAAATGTTACTTATCCAGATGAATGGATGAAGAGGGTGTGGTAGAATACTACTCAGCCATAAAAAAGAAGAAAATAATGTCATTTGCAGCAATATGAATAGGCCTAGAGATTATCATACTAAGTGAAATAAATCAGGCAGAGAAAGACAAATATTATATATCATTTATATGGGGAATCTAAAAAAATTAAAAATGAATTTATTTTCAAAACAGAATCAGACTAACAGACATAGAAAACAAACTTACGATTATCAAAGATGAAAAGGAGGAGAGAATAAGAACATAGGATTAAGAGCTACACACTATTCTATACAAAATAGAAAAGCAGCAAGGATTTACTATATAACACAGGGAGCTATAGTCAATATATTATAAAAACCAAAATGGAAAAGAATCTGAAAAAGCTTTTATATAACACTTTACAACTTAAGAAACACCAATTTGTAACTATTTCTCAATTGTAACCTACTAAATGCTAAAATACCAAACTCTAACGTGCAGCTTCCTATATTTGTGGTTGTTTTTGTTTAGCCACTAAGTCGTGTTCTACTCTTTGCTACCCCATAGGCTGTAGCCAACCAGGCTTCTCTGTCTATGGGATTTCCCAGGCAAGGACACTGGAGTGGGCTGCCATTTCCTTCTCTAAGAAATCTTACCAACCCAGGGATAGAACCTGAGTCTCCTGAATTGGTAGGTGGATCCTTTACCGCTGAGACACCTTTGAAGTCCCTTCCTATACTATCTAACCACAGAAAAAGCAGAATTGACCTTTATTTTCTTGCTGTGAGCATTGTACTTCTGTTAATCAAAACTTTAAAAATGTCTTAGGTTTTAAAATACTGATAACGTATTACTTTATGAGTTTCTATAAAGTTGATAGCCAACTTAACCCCCAAACTTTTTCATTGACTTACTCTTTCTCCCCACCCATCCATTGTTATTTAAACAACTTTTAATGTGAAAATATACATATGCATAAATTTATCTTTTTTGTTCATTTTAGACCATAGAGATCATTTAAAATTATGATTTAACCATCAAATATATTATCTACTGCTCTCAAATCTAGAAATTCACTAAGCGTACTTTCTATTTCTTCTGTCCAGTTGATTGTATGAATGCTGAGCATCTAGTATCTTGGGACATGGCATTGGAGACTCAGGCATTTAACTGATTATTCATTCAAACTGTTTTCCCAAAGGAATTTTAAGTTTCATGAGAGACTTTGCCAAAAGTTTTTCAGCTTCTATGACATCTTCATTTATCTTCTTAGTAATCATGTTAAAACTTTTTTTTTTTAGCTTAGCTTAATGGAGGATAGAAATAAAAAATCCTATATTCAAATGATATATGTAATACATGTTATCACTGTAGAAACCATAGTTAGAAGAGGCTTTGGTACTATTTTTGTGTAATTCTCTCATTTCTGCCCTCTATAATTTGCCAGCTTCATCTGCAGGATCACTTCTCTCATGATAGTAAAATGGCTGGAGCAGTTCAGGCTTCTGTAACCATATCCTTCAGAAAGAGTGTCCCAGTGCTAACATGCTTCGAGAGAGTCTTGGGTTTTGAACCATCCTTTTAGCCTTCTTTTCTCCCTGGAGCCATGGAAAGTCATGCAGTGATTGCTTAGGCCTGAGTTACCTAACCAGTCCATTCCAGAGGAACTCAGTCCTAAATATTCATTGGAAAGACTGATGATGAAGCTGAAATTCCAATACTTCAGCCACCTGATGCAAAGAACTGACTCATTTGAAAAGACTCTGATGCTGGGAAAGATCAAAGGCAGGAGGAGAAGGGGATGAAAGAGGATGAGATGGTTGGATGGCATCACCGACTCAAAGGACATGAGTCTGAGTAAACTCGGAGTTGGTGATGGACAGGGAACCCTGGCATGCTGCAGTCCATGGGGTCGCAAAGAGTCAGACATGACTGAGGGATTGAACTGAACTGAGTTACCTGAATTAATCAGTGTCCATGAGTAGGAGGCTGCAATGGAGCATAGCCAATCCTTCTCAAAACCCATTGCTACTATGTAGGGTAAAAGAAGTTGAGCAAAAAATCAGCAATGTCTTCAGAAAACACCAACATGGATAAAGACAAACACATAGGTAGCATATGAATGGTCAGTTTTGGGATAGTTGCAAGTTTTCTGACTGGAGTGATTTAATAAGGCATTGTATTGTGCACCTGGTCATATGTGAATGAAATTTACAAGGTTGAGATGTGTTCTTATATGAGATGATAGAAAGAACATTTCAGGAAGAAGGAAGAATACTGGGTCATTTTCTAATTTTATTGGCTAGTATCTAACATCTTTGTTTCAGCCTTCCTGATGCATCCAATTTTAAAGTTTGTGGGAGAAATTTATTGAGAAATGGTGGGTCTGTGACCATGTTTTCTTTTCTTTTACCATAAAAACCCTCAGGGTCTGTGTGTTTGTCTGAGCAAGCTGTCAGCCAATTAGAGTTTACTGCTGGAGAAGAAGCTGAGAAAGTTAATCCTGCTCCTTCAAGGCATAGTTAGAAAGAAAATATGAATCTTAAGTAGTACACATTATTTTATTCACTGAGAACCGAGAGAAACTAGTTAGGCAGGAAGAAGAGAGGACCGTTTTAATGGGCTCATTTAAACAGGAAAACCACAGCATACCCAGAAGTCATTTCTTTCCCATGGCCTAGAATTGGGAAGGGGGAAAGCATTAATGAGTTGATACTGACATTTAAAACCCACTTCTTCAGTATTTCACATATTAGAATTGCAATAATTTAAAGATAATTGTACTAGAAGTCAGGGGCTATGTATCCTTTTCCGATGTTAATGACCTTATACAAGTCCTTTACCCTTTCTGGTCCTCTGGGTCCTCCTATGTAAAAGAAAGGTAGTAATGACTACCATGCATTCCTTAAAGTGGTAATGACATACCTACTGAGAAATAAAATATCCTTGCATTTAGCCAGCATATAATCTATTTAATCTCTTTCACTTCCAGGTCAGTCTTTAGGATCAGAATGCCAAAACAAATCACTTGTGTCATGTTATATCACACACAATCCAGTGGACACACTATATCTACAGCATCCAAGAAAGTCTTATAAAAATATGTGTATTGAGTCCTTACTTATGGAATCTTCAGATTTAATTGATCTAGGGTAACAGCAGAGAATGTGTATTTTTTTTTTCAATCTAGATGATTCTGATTTTCAGGTTTGACAATTATTGAGGTCATCCAACCATATTATTCAGAGTATAAAACTGGACTCAAGTGAAGGAACTGAGTAAAGTCTGGCCAACAAGTCAATTGTTTAGAAACACTAATTTACAGAAAATTTTAAGACATTATATGGATGATAAAATATTTAAATATTAAAAATGAGAGAAATTATATGAAAATATTTTTGGAAGGAACCATTTTAGTAATAAAATTTTTTGGAGTGGGGAAAGAAAAAGACTAAAACCACCAAGTGTCGTTAGTAACTACATTGGACCTCCTCTGCTCTGGAGAAAAGTCTCTTTATTGCAAAAAAAAATAATAATAATAATGAAAGAATTATGAGTCTGTAAGTTGAGCCAGGTTACCAGCAATTTTCTTTCTCTATACTCTGTACAGAACTTAGTTGCTCCTCTAAATAAATGGAAAACAAAGACTTCCAGAGAATTTGTTTTAATGGACATTTAGCATGCCCTCACACCTCCATCCAGCCCTGTAAAGTACTTCCCAAAAACTGTACAATTAATCTGGTGCAAATTTGAGACTACACTCAGTGCCTTTATTTCCAAGTCCAGACTCAGCTGAGCACCTCACACCATTCCACACACATCTATATTTAAAAATACTTTTGCAAAGTTAGTTTTAATTAATGAATAGCCAGTGGTTCATAGTAACAGATACTAACTCTTCTTCTATCAACTTTTAGTAAAGATGGCAACATGAGTTTGCATTTGCAGGGAAATATATGTACAGCTATAGCCCTGTATTCAGGCTGTACATCAGCCACTGGGAACTGGAGATTAAACACAGGGAAAGTCAACAAAGAAGGAAAAGCAATCATAATGCCATATTCTGGGGAAAAATATTAATAGGCTATATCCTAAAATTTATATATGTCTGTATATATTCATGTATGTATATTTCTAGTCATATGACTACATAACTTCTATGCATGCCTTTCATTCTGTTCATGGGGTTCTCAAGGCAAGAATGCTGAAGTGGTTTGCCATTCCCTTCTCCAGTGGATAACGTTTTGTCAGAACTGTCCACTCTAACCTGTCCATCTTGGGTGGATATGGCATGGCCCTATATAGCATGGCTCATAGCTTCATTCAGTTAGACAAGGCTGTGGTCCATGTGATGCTTGGTTAGTTATCTGTGATTGTGGTTTCATTCTGTCTTCCCTCTGATGGATGAGAATAAGAGCCTTGTGAAAGTTTCCTGATCAGAGGGATTGGCTGTGGGGTAAATTGGGTCTTGCTTTGGTGGGCAGGACCATGCTCAATAAATCTTTAACCCAATTTTCTGCTGATGGGTGGGACTATGTTCCCTCCCTGTAGTTTGGCCTGGAGGTCAAACTGCGGTAGGGGTAATGATGACCTCCTTCAAAAAGACTTATGCCAGCAGAGACATCACTTTGCCAACAATGTTCATCTAGTCAAAGCTATGGTTTTTCCAGTAGTCATGTATGGATGTGAGAGTTGGACCATAACGAAGGTTGAGCAATGAAGAGTTGATGCTTTTGAACTCTAGTCCTGGAGAAGACTCTTGAGAGTCCCTTGGACTGCAAGGAGGTCAAACCATTCAATCCTAAAGGAAATCAGTTCTGAATATTCATTGGAAGGACTGATGCTCAAGCAGAAGCTCCAATACTTTGGCAACCTGGTGTGAAGAGCTGAATCATTAGAAAAGACTCTGATGCTGGGAAAGATTGAGAGCAGGAGAAGAAGGGGATGACAGAGGACAAGATGGTTGTATGGCATCACCAACTGAATGGACATAACTTTGAGAATGCTCCAGGAGCTGGTAAAGGACAGGGAAGCTTGGTGTGCTGCAATCCTTGGGGTCACTAAGAGTCAGACATGACTGAGTGACTGAACAACAACGTATGTATGCTTAGTTACTCAGTCATGTCTGACTCTTTGAGATCCCATGAACTGTAGCCCACCAGTCTCCTCTGTCCATGGGATTCTCTAGGCAAGAATACTAGAGTGTGTTGCTGTGCCCTCCTCCAGGGGATCTTCCCAACCTAGAGACTGACCCTGCATCTCTTATGTCTCCTGCATTGGCAGGCAAATTCTTTACCACTAGCGCCACCTGGGAAGCCCCTAACTACTGTACTTACTGTTAATACTAATTGCCTGATTTTTATAAAATGAGTTGATCACAAGACAGGTGACATTATCACCTAAACCCTTAAAATTAATGCAGACATATAATAATTTAAGGAATGTAATAAACAAAATTTAGGTTTACAAACCATCAGTCAAAGGATAATTATTTATATTTAGAAAAGGATTTTAGAAAGTAAAGCTTCTTTTTAAATATGAATTCTTGTATTGCATTTAACATCTGTATTTTGCTGAAAAATTAATAATTAGTCTAGAGGACACTAACCTAAAGCTAAAATATTTGAAGACATTATGAATAGAAGATCTACTCAAATTTGAAATGATGAAATCATGTGGTCATGTTGTTGATGTTCAGTTGCTAAGTTGTGTCCAACTCTTTGCAACCCCATGGACTGCAGTATGCCAGGCTTCCCTGTCCTACACTATCTCCCAGAATTTGTTCAAACTCACATCCATTGAGTTGGTAATGTTATCTAATCATCTCATCCTCTGCCTCCCTCTTCTCCTTTTGCCTTCAATCTTTCCCAGCATCAGGGTGATGACATGTGGTCATAGTTTTCAAAAAATTTTTCTGTATGTGGGGGTACCTAATCTTCAGAGACTTTATACATGGGGAAAAATGTGTCCTGGGAAATAAATTCAGAAAATATTCCATACTTTTGAAGTATTGTACAACATTTTATCATGATTAAGTCTCTGAAAATTCCTGCTGCAAATAAGCTGTTTAATTTTTCTCTACCATTTTTCCCCAAGTTTATGTGACCACAGAACAATTTAACACAAGATTTATTAAACATCCCCTGATATTTCTATTCAGACAATTGTAGATTCAAATAAAATAGAAAACAGATTTTACACCGTTTATGACAATAACATATGACTTTTTAACTAGATTTGTGAGCTTCTTAAGGGCTGGGTCTATATACTTTATATATATATATATATATATATATATATATATATATATATATATACACACATATGATTCTCTGCAAGACCTAAAGCAGTGTGAGACCTATAATAGGTATCTAATTACTAATTTCTAAATAAACCATTAGCAATCAGTCTTTGTCATATACTTGATATGGGGGAGAGAAAGGAATGATTTTTTTTTTTTTTTGTCCTTTTAGAAACAAAGTTATTTTTGTTTTAAGAAATATTAAAATCAGCCTTCATGCTCACTGCTATTTTCATTTGTAGTCTGCTTCCTTAGTAGTTCAACTGGTAATCAATCGGCCGGCAATGCAGGAGACCCCAGTTCGATTCCTGGGTCAGGAAGATCCCCTGGAGAAGGCAATGGTGACTCATTCCAGTATTCATGGACTTCCCTGGTGGCTCAGATGGTAAAGAATCTGCCTGTAATGTGGGGGGTGGGGGTTGGGTTTAATCCCTGGACAGAGGGAAGTTGAGAGAGGGTATTCAATCCTTTTCTTTCCTTCTTTTTGGGTAACTGTGGTTTGACTGGGACATTTTAAGTCCACTTGACCTACCTGGTGGCACTCTCTTGGGTTGCAGAAACTGTTCTCTCCCCTTTGTCCTTTCAGGTCCCAAACTAATATCAGCCGCAATAAACAGCACCATTTCTTGTTACTTTTCCTAAACCTGCCTCCAGCTTTGTAAACAGACCTCTATTAAATTATCTCCAGTTACCCAGTTTGTGCCTATGCCATCTCTATCTTGCCAGGGGCCTAATTGATAAATTGAGTATGTGGTGACTTTGTACAACTAACGAATTACTTCTGAATACTGTTTCTTTATCTGTGAAATGGGGATAATAACATCTATACTTTCTACCTCATACACCTTGGGGAAATTTTAATGAGTCAATGTTATTTTTTATTTCCTGTCCCATCTTTTTAATTGTAGGTAACCAGGATATCGGGCTTCCCAGGTGGCTCAGTGGTAAAGAATCTCCCTGCCAAACAGGAGACCTGGGTTCAATCCCTGAGTTGGGATGATCCCCTGGAGAAGGGACCAGCTACCCTCTCCAGTATTCTGGCCTGGAGAATTCCATGGACTATATAGTCCACAGGGTCACAATGAGTCGGACATGACTGAGAGACTTTCACTTTCAACCAGGATGCACTGTGTTCAAACTTATGTCTTACTCTTGCTTCAGATAAGAGATATTCTCCTGTGAAACAGAGTTCCCAAACAGACCCAGAGGTGTGTGATGGTCAAAAGCTAAGCAATGTTCCTCTAACAGTCACCTTGTATGCATGTGTAGAGAGCTTGTTGCAGTAACTTTGAAGACCAGGGAGATCTAGACAAAAGAGGTGCCAAGACTAGAGGCTTCTCACTGAGTAACAGTGATATGGAAAACCTGAAAACCTTTCTTTTTTAACTAACTTACAAGGCCCATCCTTTAAGGTATTTGGGAGTGGAACTACTGGAATAAGATAACAATGTACTATTGCAGTAGGCAATTACTACTTCTCTAAGTATACAGTGTGGGCCATGAGCTGCCTGATAGGAACCTGATGGCTAAAAGTTGATTTGAAATAATAGTAAAGACAACCATTAACAGTCAATAAATAGTTGTTGAATTTTTCATATAGCAGCCTTGTGCTAGACACGTCTAACTATAATATTTGCTTACTTGGGATTCCTAGGTGGTTCAGTGGTAAAGAATTTGCATGCCAATGCAGTCTCATACAGGAGATGTGTGTTTGATCTCTGGGTTGGGAAGATTCCTCTGAAGGAGGAAATATCAACCCAGTCCAGTAATCTTGCTTGGAAAATTCTATGGACAGAGGAGCCAGGCCTTGCCAGTCTAATATTTTTGCCTGCCTCAGTCCATGGGGTCACAAAGAGACATGACTAAGCTACTGAGCATGATATAAAACTCAAAATCAGGAGAAAACTATTAGACAAAAAGTTCTCCTGATACACTTGTCTATGTTGTTCATTTCTTTGCATCAAAGCAAGCAATCAAGTGAAAAGAGCTTTCATATCCTTTCCTTAGAATAATAGAGATAGCATTTGTGATTTAATTTCCAAAACCCTTCTTTCTGATAAGTAACATTCTCATATTGTAATATTAAATCAAATATTAGAAAAAGGCTGATTGATTTCATCTTCTTCTACATGCCATGCAGTTTTATATGTCATTCTCTAAGTTTTATACAGAGTCAGAGAAAATGCTAATTATACAGAGAGATGTATCCTTGGTTGAAGGTAGATCAGTAACAGTAGTCTTTGATAGAACCATTAAACAAGACTCCTTCAAGTTTTTGTTTAATTGATTTCAATAAGACCAAATATTAATCAAGTCAATAAGTAAGAGAAACCTTGGGAGGTAAATAATTAACAATACATGAGATCTATCTATATATAATAAGATTGAATTGCTATGACTCACATAGAATAAGCACCATACATCATACACACACATACAAACCAATAAGCCAGTATAAAACATAGTGACTCTGTTTAGCTATTTTGTTTAAGATTGTAAGAATTTACTCAGTTTTTACTATTATTCTTCCAAGTTTATTTCATCATTCATTTTCATGTTTTATTAAGTGGAGCAGGAAAGCCATAAATAACACATTATTATTTATGGCAGATCTGTTGTGTGTGGCTCAATAAACTGGACCAAAATTTCTTAGGCAGGACCTTAAACTCAGTGACATTAGATGATTTATTGAGATCCTCAAACACGAACTTGAAATAGTATATAAAAAGTCTGTGGTCAATAGCCATATTAATCATAAAAGTGTTGACTTGCTGCAAGTATTAAATAAATTTAACTTTTATAGGGTGTCTCACACAGTAATATCTTTCAGGGATAAAGCACATTCCTTGTTGCCTTACCTTTGACTTGAGCCAAGAAACATGGCATAGACCAACATGAACTCAAACTCAACTAAAATTAAACAACTTATTGTGCATCTAACTAAACGTTATGTAATACACATGCTAAGGAGACAGGGTGTTTGTGTTTTAAGGACTTTCATCTGCAGAGTTGTAAGCACTGAATTTCCCTCTCATAGAAAAGAATTGGTTTCTTTAACAAGGTTAAGATTTTTCTAAGCACGTTGTGAACAAGATTTCTGAATGATCTTTCATCCCTTTTGCATGCACAGAATAAAATGCAAAATTTAAATTTTACAGCCATTACTACATAGACTCTAAACTCCTACACATTTTTTCCTATTCTCTAGCAGAGACATGTATTTTGCTTTTTTATCCTGAACTTTCTCAATTCTCTATCATCACTTATAAAGTAGAAAGGCAATAGAAATGCATAGAATGTGCTTTGGGGCTTATCAGAAGAACTATCTATATAAACTAAAATAATCATGGTTAATAAAATCAACCATAAATACTGTTGTATCAAATATGAGACATCTTTTTTCTCTCCACAAAGTTCAGTAACCCCACTATATATATATTGATATATATATAAGAGGTGATTAGAAAGAAACAAGAGGAGCAAGAACTTAACTTGGCCAATGACTGTGGCAAAATTTCCTAAGTATGAGATCATGTGTTTCGTAATCCTTGAAATGGGGCATGTTAGTATTTGCCTTGTTCACCTCACAATGTTGTAGTAAAACTCTAAAGAGATTGTTTTTGTGATAAAAGTGTTCTGAATGCTGTGGAGTGCTTTAAAAAATGTCTCTTGCTTTTCATCTCAAAAGTCCAAAGTGACAGCTGGAGAGCAGGTAATGACCACAACTGGATAAAAGATAGAGATTAAGTAGAAGCATGCTAGAAGGATGCCCCTTTGGTCACCCACTCTACACTTGCATTCTTATCTTGGTTCAAGAAGGATAAAAACAAACTGATTGGTCTGATTCCAGAACACGCATAGCCATAGTTAATCATGAGATAGTTCATAATTCATTGAAATGCCACACAAAAATATGGCATGCTTTTCTGTCTCCTCACTTTGTAAAGTCTAAAGCATAAGACAGTAGTACTGGCCATCCTGTTCCTTTCTCTCTTGCATCTTAAATATTGATTCTTTCTACTTTTTCATCCCCTGACATTCTACAATAACCTGAATACAAAAATACTATAGAATTTAGGTTAGAATTCAATAAAGGGTCCTAAGGATTACAGGGTAAAACTTCTCATTGAGGTTTGGACACACGTCTAGACAACAGTAATGTGATTGTGTTTTTTGTGCCATTGTTACTTTCACAAATTCTAGTCTTGAGTGCATTGTGAGAAGAAATGGTTATGGTCTGGGGTGGGATTCAGGTAGTATTCTTTCCCTAGTCATATTATCAAAACGTTGCTTTGACTTATGGCATATACCATTAAAATTCCCTGTTCCATTTTTCCATTCACTCAGTCAAAAAATAAAATAAAATGTATTGTTCTAGACATAGGAGATACAGATGTTTTCAAGGCAGTCAAGGATCTTGCTTTTACGAAATATGTATTCTATGGGAGAGAAGTGCCGTAGTATTTTACATATATATGCTTCTTCAGAGAGGGAGTGGGGAGAGGAGGAGATGGAGAGAAAAGAAGAGAGAGAGGCTATGTGATTACTTCGTACTGGCTGAGTGGTGGTGGTGGTGGTTTGGTCGCTAAGTCATGTCCAACTCTTGGGATCCCGTGGACTGTAGCTTGTCAGGCTCCTCTGTCCATGGGATTCTCCAGGCAAGAATACTGGAGTGGGTTGCCATTTCGAACTCTTTCTAAGGGGGTCACATAAAGGTCAAAGAAGGGACATCGAAAAAGAGAAGACCCAGAAGGCCAGTCAGTGGAGCCAATAAAGGCAGCTAAGAAGGATCAGTTAGTGAGCTGGAGAAAAACCACAAAGGATGGCACCCCTGTGTTTCAGAGCCCTTCTACCTAGGTAAATGAAGATTTATTCTTGTCATCAAACAATGGGAGCAGTTGATGAGTTTTAAGAGAAGGAGTTTCAGAAATTTTATGTCGTACCAAAACTATTTATGAAAGAATCTTATTTCATAGCTCTTGTTCCTTTGCTATGCTAGTAAAGCAGCATGTCATCTTAAGAAGTTGTGACTGCTCATGTTATAAGAATCAATGCAAAATTTCATGCAGAATTGGAGGGTTTTGAACTTGAATTCTTTACTCACATTCCCCAACAGGAAGTGCATCTCACCTGGGACTATCAGTATGGATTGAAATGCTGCGAATTCAAGTGTTTAATGATCAGGTTAGTAATGGCTTTAAAAATCATATTGTGGTATCTCAATCTATATCACTTCTAATAAAGGTAATGGACATTTCAAAAGCAAGCTCAGATTTATTTTTGATGCAGCAGAATGTCTGCAGGACATAATGTGGTTCTATGAAAGAAGACCAATTTATGTAGGAAATTTTGGAGCAATAGACATGAGGCTAAGGAGTATTGATTTGGAATTTCTGTATCATTTAGAGGTCAAATGGAAACCAGGTGGCCAAAAGAATTACGAAACATTTGCTTTACAATTTGGCAGCTGTGAGAGAAACAGTGTGTGTGTATAACCAACATCCCAGCCATCTTTATCCAGGGTATATATCCCAGAGGATTTCTTATGCTGATCCCTAAGGGAACATGTGTGAGATTGTTCATCATGGTAGTTTTTACAGAAGAGAAGACTTTGAGGTAGCCAAGAAAATGAGACTGGATATAAGGTTGGATAACCAAAATATGATAGATACATACTATATTATATCACAGTTGACAATATGTACATAAATATTCATGTAGCAAAGTGCACAGAACTTACAAATATAGTATGAAGGGAAAAAAAGGAGAAATAGAATGAAATTCATAGCACATTTGTATTTAAATATATCCTAATACCACTACAAATTTTATAAGGATACAATCATATCAAAAGGCTGAAATCCAATACATCAGTGCAGGTGCCTATAGGTAAGGAGGAAGATGAATGTAGGAAAGGAAGATGAGGGAGAAAAACTAAAACTGAATTTTAAAAAAGGGCTTATGTTGATAACATGAAGCAAAGAGTGTAACTTGCTTCTCTACTATTGAAGCCAAAAAAAATTGTAAAAACAACAAAATACTCCTTTTACTCACTTATTCAAATTTCTCTCAAAAGCAAGCAAACCCAAATCCTATTGAGCAAAATGATGGGAAATAAGCTCTTATTCATCTTAGGATAGATAATACAGCAAGATATAGACCAGAGTGTTTGCCCTCCCTAATATTCCAACCACATGAGACTAAAACAGTCATGAACTTAGTGGGGGCTGGATATTTGGTAAAAGCAAAGCAACAAGGAAATAGTGCTGAAGGAGTGAGTAGGTGAGTGGTAACATTTGGTTAGTGACCCTCAATTTAGACAGAGTAACTCATATCCACACATTAGAGTTGAGAATATTATAAGGAAAACGGGAGAATATCAAAACCATGCCACGTGAAACATAAAGCAAAGAAAAAAATGTGCTTGTCCCTCTTCCCCTCCCTGTTAGCTCTTACAATGCCCACAGATGTTTTCCTTCTGACTCTCATCTTTGCTTCCTTCTGTGACCCTTTCCCCTCATACTGATTTTGTTTTTAACTTTCCTTGACTCTCAGTCCTGGCCTCCTGACTTCCCTGTAACTAACACCACATCCCTGTCGGCCTGGCATTCACTTGAAGATTATTGCTTTGCACGGGCATCTGAGAACTTCCTCCTCTCCTGACCCTGACAGCCACCACTCAGTGTTGTATATCTGGAAAAGAAGGAAGGGCAGAGGCCCCCACACAGAAACATCTGTGTCAGTACCCATTTTCTCAGATCTACTTGGACTATTTTTCTTCATACTATGCTGGCTATTAGAGGGGGTCTAATGTTGCTTTTAATGAAAGCCACCTTTAGATTTAGGGAAAATCACATTCATATTTATATAAAGCCTTCTTATGTGAGATCTGAATGTTTATGCCCAGGTTTCCAAGAAGTCATAGGGCAAGGTGAAGACAAAAACCTACGTAGATTGGTACTTAAGGCAGTAAGCTAATATGGATCCTTTTATAATTTAGCACTGGAGAGCCCTCCTTATATGACCAAGGGGGAAATTTTCTTAGGATTGAATATCTGTTTCCTGTTCTGATAATTGGCACCTGTTCCAAATTTGGATGAGAATGCCACGTGCAGGATCAGCATCTGGTGTCCCAAGCCAAAGTGAGCTTAGAAGACTCCATATGTGATCAGAAACGGAGAAACTTTCTAGCTGAAGTTTTCATTAGGCAAATGAAAGCTTTAGGGTTTCATTTCACTTCAAAGACAAGATCCTCTGAGCGGTATATCCTGTTGCACTGGTAGTGATGATATTATAGTAATAGCTATGAGGTACCAGAGCTGAAGAGTGGAATAGAAGGCATCTACTTCCTAGCCATAAAACATGAGTAGTTAGGCAGTGCCAGTGGTTTTTTTTTGTGAAATTGAAGAGATGATTAAAATTTCCTCAAGTCCGTGGAAAGTTTCCTCTCAAATATATTTGCCACTTTGTGATGGAATGACTCTTGCAAATATTTCAGTAACCAAAACTATCTCAGCTACGTTGTATAAGCAGGAGTTACAGTCAACTCAACTGTTATGAACAGTTACTGTAAAATAACTCTTTGGCTTTTCATTTTACTTGAACTTCCAACTAATTACTGCCATGTCTGTTTGTTAAAACAGATTGATATAACAAAGGAACCTCACATTTATTAAGTATTTACTCTGTGCCAGATATGTTAGATAATTAGCAAGCCTGTGATTTGCCATTTCTCTATTTGCTCTCAGATCCTTTCTCTGCCTTTCTGCTGCTGTATTCTGTTTCACATGGAATGACATTTACAAGGCTTTCTTTTCCTCTGGTTTCCATGTAGGTTTGGTCAGTGGGGCTTCCCTGGTAGCTCAGATGGTAAAAAATTATGTCTATGATGCAGGAAACCTGGGTTCAATACCTGGGTTGGGAAGATCCCCTGGAGGAGGGCATGGCAACCCACTCCAGTATTCTTGCCTGGAGAATTCCATGGAATGAGGAGCCTGGTGGGCTACACAGTCCATGGGGTCACAAAGAGTTGGACATGACTGAGTAACTAACACTTTCACTTCCACTTGGTCAATAGGAGTCATTACTAAAAGCCTGGTATCCTTTTCTTGGCTTCTCTGTGTCTGAGCCTCCGGTGCTATTACAGTTTCATGAGACAGCCTCTCTCTCAGAGTCCTGCTTGGTTTCACCTTTTACTAAGTTACTGGAACTTACTGACCCTAAACTCCAGCAAAGCCACTTGATCCTTTTATTCTTTCAGGAATAACAGTAGTTGTGGCTGCCTCCTAAGTCTAAATTCTAAATTGCATCACCATTTCTTTATTAGCCTGTCACCTATAGCAGCACCTGTGTAACCAATTTCCTGTTTCAATTTCTGTTTGAAATATCCCAGGCAGCTTCTGTTTTCCTGATTGGATGTCAGCTGATAAAATAAACTTGTACTATTTTGATTAATCCAAATACAAAATTGTCAGGAGAGTCTCATAATCCCACAGAATAATAACACAGGTTTGTAAAGACTTTATAAAGTAAAAAAAAGTGAGTGAGTATGTGTATGCCTTTGTGTACATGTTCTTGCATATGTGTGTGGCTTAAAGTCAAAACTATAATCAAGGACTGAAATGGGAGCAGGTTTGATCCTAGTCTTCCACCAACATTTTTTTTTTTTTTTTTTGAAGTACTTTCACCATGCATTAGCAAATTGTTATTTCCTTTTTCTTTATTACTATTGTTATTTTACCTCAACTATACCACGACCTGCAAAGAGTAGTTAGAACGAGTGCTTTCAATATGATATGGCCCAAGTAGAAACATTTCATCATACAATTGCCTGCCCCTCCACAAAGAAAAACAATTAAACAGGATGTATTGAATTGAATTACCTTTGTTTTCCCTTTTTTGGCCCATATTTGTTGAACTAAAAAGAAAAGCAATTAAAAATAAACCTAAAAAAGAGTTTTTTGATAAATCTTATATGATATATATTTATATAAGTATGTACATTTATACATATATTTCTGTGCATTTCTTTACACATACATGAAGCAAGTTTTTGTCTGTTTTAACTATGAGATAACTTTCCAGAGATTTTTCTGTTGTTACATAAAGTTAATTTTTAAAGAATCAAATTCAGAAATGAATAACACCTCAAAAGAGATCTGGCAGAAAAGGAAGTTATATGGTCAGGACAGGAGCAAACAGAGGGAAAAAGGTTTCTAGGCCCTCCCTATCTTCCTGGGAGACACAGATAAAGGAGGAGTAGTCTATGATCCAGTGGGATGGACACTGGGTTGGATTCTTTAGGTGATTAAATGACACAAAGTACAAAAAAGTAAGATATTGGCTGAGAATCAAGATAGATTGTAAAAGACTGTGCACAGAAAAGGAGAGTCTGCTAGCAAAGATGCTGGACATTTTTTTTTCCCCGCTCTTCTCTTGAAAATGAGCCATAGAAAAATGGGAATAGAAGTACTTTTATCTAAAAAGAAAGAAATGAATTCATGTAATTTCTGGGTCATCAGAATTTCTCAGTGACCAGTCCCAACGCCACCCTTACAGAGAAAAAAAGGGGGGAGGGGTGCTGATTTTGAATGTGTCTTTTTATCTGGTGGAGATTGAAATACCCTCAGCTGGGACTGGGAGAGACAAGGGGATACTTCCCCGCCTCCGCCAAGTGCAGCTTCAACTTGGGAGTGGTCTGGGAGCATGGAGGGGTTTGCTCTCCCCTTCAGTAGTCCTGTGCCTTAGGACTGCAAGATGTTATCACAAGTTCTGAAGGTACAGGAGAAAGTCAGCCAACCTCCTGGGGCCTGGTTTTCCTCCCCTGTAATACAAATTAAGGAAGCCCTCGCTTACACTACAGATCTCAAAGACTCTTCCAGCTGTTTTAGCATATCGGAAACATCTTTTATAAATCCCAAAGGCCTAAGTTTAAAATAGTAATTCTGACCCCAAATTCCTTTCTGTCGGTGTCAAACTCAGCACTTTTGTGAACAACTCCAGAAAATCTCCTCAGTAGGCTGAACGCCATGTGTCCAAGAGGTTAAATGGGAAACAGAGTGTGAATTACTTAGGGGGCTATTTTATAAACAAACACCAACTAGGACTGAACTCTGTACTGATTTGGAGGTGACTTAAGTCTAATTTCCTGCTCCTTCCCATTCTTTCCTTCAGGACCAAAAGCATCAAGTGCTGCAAAGAGAGCCCCTGTGGGGCGCCCCCTCCTCTCCTCAAGATCCTGACAGGAAGGGGCTGCCTTTTGTCACAGTTTGACTGACTGGTGTGAGTGACACTGAAATGCTCCATCTTGCTCAGCCTGAAACACAGTGGCACTAATCCTAAAGGACTAACAAAACAAAAGTTTTTTTAAAAAAGGAAATGGCTTGGAGAGAAACTGGCCAAAACCTCCTTCAAAGAAGGAATGAAGAGCATCTTCTTTCTGAATGGCAGCTAGGAAGAGGCCTATCAATCAATCTGGCAGTCTCCACACACCTGCATACTATTCCTACCAATGAGACTTTACAAACCTATTATGATGCAAAGTTGTGACTCAGAATCACATCTCCATAAAGCTTTTCTGCTCCGCAGAAGCCCAGGTCATTTGAGGGCAAGCAAGTGCACAAACCGGCAGGCTTTAAGAAGAACCTTAGGGCTCAGAGCAAGATCTTTCCTTTTTCTGCTTTTATGTAGCAGATTGCCTTCTGCAGCCTTGGCTGTGATCTCAGCTCCTCTCACTCTCCGTCTTGGCTATCTGCCTGGTCTCCTGCTGTCCTCATCTGTAGGAGCCACACAGCTCAACAAGAGACTGTTCCTAGTGTACCCATCACAGCGCTGGAAGAAAAAGAACACTGAGACACTTGCCTGTAAAGCAAAAGAAGCTCCCATTGGAATGAGGAATTCATTCTTTTAAGAACTGATTTACAAAAGGAAACCTCCCCAAACTAAAAGCCTAGATGAAAAAGCACGTCTTAAAAGGAACAGTTCTGTTTTTTTGTTTTTTTTTTAAAGTGAAACACATGTAAGAAGAATGAAAAAAATGCCCTCTCACCAGCTGCTGATTGGTTTTTCAGTTTGGTTCAGTGTTTAGAAATTCGGAATAATTCTTTGTTAGATATTATATACTGATGTCTTCCAACTAAGATGAAAATATTTAACTATGCAGTGCTCTGTGTGATTGCTATTATTTATTCTGGAATTACTGTTTTATTTGATAATCATATAACAGGATAAGATATATGAAGACAGAGGTCCTGATGTGTAAATAGGCAGATCCTTCTGGTAATTATACTGTTTATCAGAGACCTGCTGTTTTATTGATGTTTATTCTTTGTAATAGGGTCAATATTTCTTGTTCTGTGTTTAGAAATGAGAGCATCAAAATGTCTCTCACCTGTGACACTATTTTGACGCGGGTTATGTTTACTGCTAATTGAATTATGAAACTTGAACATTTTTGGAAAAGCACATGCTCTACAATACATAATATGAGTCTTAAGGAGAAGATTAAATGCTTGGTCACTTTCCATAAGAGCCTTATCAATTATACCTTTAATTATTGTTATATATCAAAATATGCTATTTAAGTGAGTGTTAATTGAAGGGTGAGGCTTTTAATGAAAAGTAGATTCTTCAAGTTTATACAATGCTAACACTGTGATGATTGCTTCTTGAACATATACATTAAATGTCTTGTATAAATACATGAAAATTGGTGTTCAGATCTTAATAGAATAGGCTTATTTTCATCCTCTGGGAAATAAGGAAGGATAGATATTGCTGAGTTCATAGTAGGTACTTAAGAAATATCTGTTGATTGGTTAAGTACTGACAGAAGAAAGCAAGGAAATGATTTAAACTTTGTTATGTCATAACTGTGACTTGAATAATAATCCTTGGATTGAGTACTATAGTCACCTATTGCACAGTTTAAAATACAGATAATATAAGGCAATTTTTACCTGTCTTTGGTAAGTTTCTCCTTGAAACTGATTTTCCTTGGCTTTAATTTTTTAGGGAAAAAAATAAAGTATAATTTACCTCTAGGGAGCAGAGAGACTTCCATTATCTCACGACAAGATGGTCAATAGTACTGTAAGTTCTTAGTGCATAAATCATATTCTGAAGGCACTTCAGAAATGCAGAAGGCATTTTAGCCTGTCTCCAGGACTTTCATTTCTATGTGATTAGAATCAGAAGCAGAGACAGAAAAAGAAATATTTCCAAAAGTTCTTTTGAATTAAAAATGTTGTTTGAATTCTAGTCTCTTTTAAAACTTAAAGATAATTATAGTCACCTCTTATGAAACTTGACTGTTTTTAAGCATAAATGTGTGAAATACAACTATTGCTATGTAGTACCATTTTTATACTCTCAAGTGTTTGGTTAAAAGTTAAAGTCAACACAGTACAGTGGAGTCAAGAGACCTCCATTTTAGTTTCAACTCTGCCCCAACTATGCATCCTGAGCAAATTATTTACTCTATCTTCACTTGTGAAATTAAATCAGATTAGACAATCTCCACTGAATCTCTTGTTCAAAATTTCAGAGGTTGTATGATGTCCCCCTTAATAATAATTCATGTATTTTTTGTAAATTGAGAGCTCCTTATGTGCCAGTTACCATGCTAAGTGTTTTACTTTCATTTTCTTATTAAATTCATGATTACGAATGCCATTCTCTGTGTCAAGTCGAGGTTTAGAGATGCTAAGTGACCCCCTCAGTGTCTCACAGCTAATCAGCCCATGTACTCTGATTTCAGTATCTCACCAAAATTGTCTGAAACTGAAGACCCTATAATGTAAAAACATTAAAACTCAGGGTGTTGCAGGTTGAGTTCCCTGGGAGTCATTGTTCAAGATGGAGATTAACAAGCAGAAGGCCTGTTAGGGACTGCCTTGCAGAAGGCAAGGAAGGAGAGCAAGACTGAAAAGAAGGAGAAGTACACTACAATGCAGTCTCAAAACTTGTCTCAGTCCTTCTTCTGGAAGTTCCAAAGATGTGATGGTCATTCAGTGCTGTCTGAGGTTCAAGCAAGAGGGTGGGGTCTTTGCATAGACACATCAGTCAATCAATCACTGGATACAAGAAACTCAGGGAGGGGGTTATGACCTTCGTCAATGCAGATCCCTGCAGCCTAGACAGTCCCTGTAAGAGACTGTCACCTGAGGGCTTTCATTGGCAGCCCTCTTAGTAGCTGAGGGAATAAGTCTTTATTCCTGAGAGGGAACTATGTGACTCATCACAGCATCCAAGAGGAAAGGAAGTGAAAATATAAGAAAACTGGGTTGAAGTGAAGTGAAGTGAAAGTCGCTCAGTCGTGCCCAACTCTTTGCGACCACATGGACTATACAGTCTATAGAATTCACCAGGCCAGAATACTAGAGTGGGTAAACTTTCCCTTCTCCAGGGGATCTTCCCAACCCAGGGATCAACCCAGGTCTCCCACATTGCAGGGTGGAGTCTTCTTTTTTTTTTTTTTTTAATTATATTTTTATTGAAAGATAATTGCTTTACAGAATTTTGTTGTTTTCTGTCAAACCTCAACATGAATCAGCCATAGGTATACACATATCCCCTCCCTTTTGAACCCCCCTCCCGTCTCCCTCCCTATCCCACCCCTCTAGTTTGATACAGAGCCACTTTTTGAGTTTCCTGAGCCACACAGCAAATTCCCCTTGGCTATCTGTTTTACATATGGTAATGTAAGTTTCCATGTACACTTTCCATACATCTCACCCTCTCCAACTCTGTCCCCATGCCCATAAGTCTATTCTCCAAGTCTGTTTCTCCATTGCTGCACTATAAATTAATTCTTCAGTACCATTTTTCTAGACTCCATATATGTGTGCATCAGACTACGATATTTATCTTTCTCTTTCCGACACACTTCACGCTGTATAATAGGTTCTAGGTTCATCCACCTCATAAGAACTGACTCAAATATGTTCCTTTTTATGGCCGAGTAACTTTCCATTGTGTATACGTACAACTTCTTTATCCATTCATCTGTTGATGGACATCTAGGTTGCTTCTATGTTCTAGCTACTGTAAACAGTGCTTCAGTGAACAATGGGATACATGTGTCTTTTTCAATTTTGTTTTCCTCAGGGTATATGCATAGGAATGGGATTGCTGAGTCACATGGTGGTTTTATTCCTAGTTTTTTAAGTAATCTCCATACCATCTTCCATAGTGGCTGTATCAATTTACACTTCCACCAACAGTGCAAGAGTGTTCCCTTTTTTCCACACCTTCTCCAGAATTAACTGTTTGTAGACTTTTTGATGATGGCCATTCGAAGAGTTCCAGAAAAACATTTATTTCTGCTTTATTGACTATGCCAAAGCCTTCGACTGTGTGGATCAAAAAAACTGGAAAATTCTGAAAGAGATGGGCATACCAGACCACTTGACCTGTCTCTTGAGAAACCTGTATGCAGGTCAGGAAGCAACAGTTAGAACTGGACATGGAACAACAGACTGGTTCCAAATAGGAAAAGATGTACGTCAAGGCTGTATATTATCACCCTATTTATTTAACTTATATGCAGAGTACATCATGAGAAATGCTGGGCTGGAAGAAGCACAAGCTGGAATCAAGAATGCCGGGAGAAATATCAATAACCTTAGATATGCAGATGATACCACCCTTATGCCAGAAAGTGAAGAAGAACTAAAGAGCCTCTTGATGAAAGTGAAAGAGGAGACTGAAAAAGTTTGCTTAAAGCTTAACATTCAGAAAGCAAAGATCATGGCATCCAGTCCCATCACTTCATGGCAGATAGATGGGCAAACAGTGGAAATAGTGGTTGACTAATTTTCTGGGCTCCAAAATCACTGCAGATGGTGATTTCTGCCATGAAATTAAAAGACATTTACTCCTTGGAAGGAAAATTATATCAACCTAGATAGCATATTAAAAAGCAGAGACATTACTTTGCCAACAAAGGTCCATCTAGTCAAGGCTATGGTTTTTCCAGTGGTCATGTATGGATGTGAGAGTTGGACTATAAAGAAAGCTGAGCACTGAAGAATTGATGCTTTTGAACTGTGGTGTTGGAGAAGACTCTTGAGAGTCCCTTGGACTGCAAGGAGATCCAACCAGTCGATCTTAAAGGAGATCAGTCCTGGGTGTTCATTGGAAGGACTGATGTTGAAGCTGAAACTCCAATACTTTGGCCACCTGATGCGAAGAGCTGACTCATTGGAAAAGATCCTGATGCTGGGAAAGATCGAGGGCAGGAGGAGAAGAGGACGACAGAGGATGAGATGGTTGGAAGGCATCATCAACTCAATGGATATGGGTTTGGGTGGACTCTGGGAGTTGGTGATGGACAGGGAGGCCTGGTGTGCTGCGATTTATGAGGTCGCAAAGAGTCGGACACGACTGAGTGACTGAACTGAACTGAAGTGAAGAATGAGAATTGGAGCTTTTGAATTGTGGTGTTGGAGAAAACTCTTGAGAGTCCCTTGGACTGCAAGAAGATTCAACCAGTCCATCCTAAAAGAAATCAGTCCTGAATATTAATTGGAAGGACCGATGCTAAGGATGAATCACCAATATTTGGGCCATGTGATGTAAAGAACTGACTCATTTGAAAAGACCCTGATGCTAGAAAAGATCGAAGGTGGGAGGAGAAGGGGATGGCAGAGGATGAGACAGTTGGATGGCATCACCATGAGTTTGAGTAAACTCTGGGAGTTGGTGATGGACAAGAAGGCCTGGCGTACTGCAGTCCATGGGGTTACAAAGAGTTGGACATGACTGAGTGAGTGAACTGAACTGAATTGAGTAATGAGTGATGTCGAGCATCTTTATATGTGTTTGCTAGTCAACTTTATGTCTTCTTTGGAGAAATGTCTGTTTAGGTCTTTCTCCTACTTTTTGATTGGGTTGTTTGTTTTTCTGGCCTTGAGTTGTATGAGCTACTTATATATTTTGGAAATTAATCCTTTCATTTGCCATCATTTTCTTCCATTCTGAGGGTTGTCTTTCCACCTTGCTTATAGTTTCCTTTGCTGCGCAAAATCGTTTAAGTTTAATCGGTCCTACTTGTTTACTTCTGTTTTTATTTCCATTACTCTAGGAGGTGGGTCATAGAGGATCTTGCTTTGATTTATGTCATCCAGTGTTCTGCCTATGTTTTCCTCTAAGACTTTTAAAGTTTCTAGTCTTACATTTAGGTCTTTAATCCATTTTGAGTTTATCTTTGTGTATGTTGTTAGAAAGTGTTCTAATTTCATTCTTTTACACGTAGCTGTCCAGTTTTTCCAGCACCATTTATTGTAGAGGCTGTCTTTGCCCCATTGTATATTCTTCCCTCCTTTGTCAAAAATAAGGTACCCATAGATGCATGGGTTTATTTCTGTACTTTCTATCTTGTTCCATTGGTCTATATTTCTATTTTTGTGACAGTACCATACTGTCTTGATGACTGTAGCTTTGTGGTAAAATCTGAAGTCAGAAAGGTTGATTCCTCCAGCTCCATTCTTCTTTCTTAAGACTGCTTTCACTATTTGGGGTCTTTGGTGTTTCCATATGAATTGTGAATTTTTTTGTTCTAGTTCTGTGAAAAATGCCATTGGTAATTTGATAGGGATCACATTGAATCTGTAGATTGCATTTGGTAGTATATTCATTTTCACAGTATAGATTCTTTCCACCCAGGAACATGGAATATCTCTCTATCTGTTTATGTCATCTTTGATTTCTTTCATTAGTGTCTTATAATTTTCTGTGTACAGTTCTTTTGTCTCTTAGGTAAGTTTATTTCTAGATATTTGACTCTTTCTGTTGCAATGGTGAATGGGATTGATTCCTTAATTTCTCTTTTTGATATTTCACTGTTAGTATATAGAAATGCAAGTGATTTCTGTGTGTTGACTTTGTATCCTGCAACTCTGCTAAATTCACTGATTAGCTCTAGGAATTTTCTGATACTGTCTCACAATTTTCATTGTACGGTATCATGTCATCTGGAAACAGAGCTTTACTTCTTCTTTTCTGATCTCAATTACTTTTAATTCTTTTTCTTCTCTGATTGCTGTAGCTAGGACTTCCAGAACTATGTTAAATAATAGTCGTGAAAGAGGACACCCTTGTCTTGTTCCTGATCTTAGAGGGAATGCTTTCAGCATTTCACCATTGAGAATAATGTTTGCTGTAGGCTTATCATACATGGCCTTTACTATGTTGAAGTAGGTATTTCTATGCTCATTTTTTGAAGAGTTTTAATCATAAATGGGTGCTGACTTTTCTCAAAGGTTTTTTCTGCATCTATTGAGATTATCATATGGTTTTTCTCTTTTAGTTTGTTAATGTGGTATATAACATTGATTGATTTGCATATACTGAAGAATCTTTGCATTCCCAAAATAAACCCAACTTAATCATGCTGTATAAATTTTTTGAAGTGTTGCTGAATTCTGTTCGCTAAAATTTTGTTGAGGATTTTTGCATCTATGTGATATTGGCCAGTAGTTTTCTTTCTTTCTTTCTTTCTTTTTTTTTTTTTTTTTTTTTTGTATTGTCTATGTCTGGCTTTGGTATCAGGGTGATGGTGGCCTCGTAGAATGTATTTCAATGTGTTCCTTCCTCTGCAATTTTTTGAAAGAGTTTTAGAAAGATAGGCATTAACTCTTCTCTAAACATTTAATAGAATTCTCCTGTGAAGCCATCTGGTCCTGGGCTTTTGTTTTGGGGGAGATTTTTGATCACAGCTTCAATTTCAGTGCTTGTAATTGGGTTGTTCATAATTTCTATTTCTTCTTGGTCAGTCTTGGAAGATTGAACTTTTCTAAGAATCTGTCCATTTCTTCCAGGTTATCCATTTTATTGCCATATAGTTGTTTATTATAGTCTCTTATAATCCTTTGTATTTGTGCATTATCTGTTGTAACCTCTCCTTTTACATTTCTAATTTTGTTGATTTGATTCTTCTCTCTTTTTTTTCATGATGAGTCTGTCTAAAGGTTTGTCAACCTTGTTTATCTTCTCAAAGAACCAGCTTTTATTGTTATTAATCTTTACTATTGTTTCTTTCATTTCTTTTTTATTTATTTATGCTTGGATCTTTATGGTATCTTTCCTTCTACTAATTTTGGGGGGGTTTGTTCTTCTTTTTCCTGTTGTTTTAGGTGTAAAGATAGGTTGTCTATTCAATGTTTTTCTTGTTTCTTGAAGTAGGATTGTATTGCTATAAACTTACCTCTTTGACCTGCTTTTGCTGCATTCCATAGGTTCTGAGTTGTCATGTCTTCATTGTCATTTGCTTCTAGAAATGTTCTGATTTCCCTTTTCATTTCTTCAGTAACCTGTTTGTTATTTAGGGACTTCTTTAATCTCCACGTGTTTGTGTTTCTTACAGGTTTGTTTGTTTGTTTGTTTTTTGCTTCCCCCCTTGTACTTGATATCTATCTCATAGCTTTGTGGTCAGAGAAGATGTGTGATATGATTTCAACTTTCTTAAATTTACTGAGGTTTGATTTGTGAGCCAAGATGTGGTCTATCCTGGAGAATGTCCCATGTGCACTTGAGAAGAAGGTGTATTCTTCTGCATTTGGATGGAATGTCCTAAAGATATCATGAGATCCATTTCAACTAATGTATCAGTTAAGACTTGTGCTTCCTTATTAATTATCTGTTTTGATGATCTGTCTATTGGTGTGAGTGGGATGTTAAAGTCTTCTACTCTTATTGTGTTACTGTCAGTTTCTTCTTTTATGTCTGTTAGTGTTTGTCTTATGCATGGAGGCATAGGACAATTGAACCCAACATTGTTCCTATGTTGGGTGCATAGATATTTACAATTGTTTTGTCTTCCTCTTGGACTGATCCCTTGATCATTATGTTGTGTCCTTTTTTGTCTCTTGTAATCTTCTTTATTTAAGGTCTATTTTGTCTGACATGAGGATTGCTACCCCAGCTTTCTTTTGCTTCCCATTTCCATGGAATATATTTTTCCATCCTCTCTTCAGTCTATATGTCTTGAGGTCTGAAGTGGGTTTCTTGTAAACGGCATATATGTGGGTCTTACTTTTGTATACATTCAGCCAGTGTGTGTCTTTTGGTTGGAGCATTTAACCCATTTACATTTAAAGTAATTATTGATCTATATGTTCCTAGACATTGTCTTAATTGTTTGGGGTTGGTTTTGTAAATATTTTTCTCTTGTATTTCTTGATTATATAAGTCCCTTTAATATTTGTTGTAAAGCTGGATTGGTAGTACTGAATTCTAACTTTTGCTTGTTGAAAAGCTTTTCATTTCTCCATCAATTTTGAATGAGATCCTTGCCAGGTACAGTAATCTTGGTTGTAGATTTTCCCTTTCAGTACTTTAAATATATCCTGCCATTCCCTTCTGGCTTGTAGAGTCTCTGCTGAATGATCAGCTGTTAAGCATATGGGGTTTCGCTTCTATGTTACTTGTTGCTTCTTCCTGACTCTTTTAATGTTCTTTGTGTTTAGTCATTGTTAGTTTGATTAGTATGTGTCTTGGTGTGTTTCTCCTTGGGTTTATCCTGGTTGGGACTTTTTGTGCCTCTTGGAGTTGATTGACTATTTCTTTTTCCATGTTGAGGACATTTTCAACTATAATCTCTTCAAAAAAATTTTCATACGCTTTATTTTTCGCTTCTTCTTCTTCTGCTGCTGCTGCTGCCGTTAAGTTGCTTCAGTCATGTCTAACTCTGTGTGATCCCATTCTGGGACCCCTATAATTCAATGTTGGTGCATTTGTTATTGTCCCAGAAGTCTCTGAAAGTATCCTCAATTCTTTTCATTAATTTTACTTTGTTCTGCTCTTCAGAAGTTATTTCCACCATTTTATCTTCCAGTTCACTGATTTGTTTTGCTTGAGATATTCTGCTATTGATTCCTTCTACAGTATTTTTAACTTCAGTAATTGTGTTTGTCTCTGTATGTTTATTGTCTAATTCTTCTAGGTCTTTGTTAAATGATTCTTACATTTTCTCCATTTTTTTTCCCAGGCTTTAGATAATCTTTACTATCATTATTCTGAATTCTTTTTTAGGTAGTTTGCCTATTTCCTCCTCATTTATTTGGACTTCTGTGTTTGTAATTTGTTCCTTCATTTGTGTCATATTTCTCTGCCTTTTCTTTCTTTTTTTTTTAATATCATGTTTAAAGTTTCCTTTTCCCAGGCTTCAAGGTTGAATTCTTTCTTCCTTTTGGTTTCTTCCCTCTAAGTTTGGTCCAGTGGTTTGTGTAAGCTTTTTATAGGATGAGATTTGTTCTGAGTTTTTGTTTGTTTGTTTCTTCCCTGCTGAGCAAGGCTGAGTGAGGTGGCAGTCCAGTCTGCTGATGACTGGGTTTGCATTTTTGCTTTGTTTGTTGTTAGATGAGGTATCCTGCACAGGGTGCTACTGGTGGTTTGGTGAGGCCAGGTCTTGTATTCAAGTGGTTTCCTTTGTGTGAGTTCTCACTTTTTGATACTCCCCAGGGTTAGTTTTCTGGTAGTCTAGGGTCTTGAAGCCAGTTTTCCCACTCTGAAGGCTCAGGGCTTGATCTCTGGTTTGTTGCTGTCTCCTTGAAACCTGAGCTCAGCAGCAGCAGTAGCAGCAGCAGGAAGTGGCAGCTCAGGCTTGAGGGCCTCTAGGCTGCAAGCCCTGTCCTGAGGCAGGGCATCAAGGTGGCCATGAGGCCCCTGATATGGCCTCTCCAGGCAGATTCTTTACTAGCTGAGCCACAAGGGAAGCCTAAGAATGCTGGTGTTGGTAGCCTATCCCTTCTCCAGTGGATCTTCCTGACCCAGGAATTGAACTAGGGTCTCCTATATTGCAAGTGGATTCTTTACCAATTGAGCTATCAGGGAAGCCCCAAACTGGGTTATTTCTGTATAAGTTATTCTAACCTTCACTATTATTTTTGCTGAATACTTTACAATGGATATTTCACATTTCCTTTACTTTTTTGAAATGTCCATAGTAAACTATTTAGCATAAATATTAATGAAGGTTAGAATTTTGAGGAGGAGGAGGTTAACACTCTACAGCTGATGAGATGGATGGATGGCATCATCGACTCTATGAGCATGAGTTTGATAAACTCCAGGAAATAGTGAAGGACAGGGAAGCCTGGTGTGCTGTAGTCCATAGGGTTGCGAAGAGTTGGCCACAACTGAGCGACTGAACAACAGTGTCAAGATAGTCCTAATTTGTGAACTGTGGGCTAAATTAACTGATTAGATGAATAAGTCTAATCATATAGAACAACTTGGTGTGAAAATATCAAGTTCTTATTAGACATCTGGAATATATTAATTGCATAGAAAATGTTTTTTCCGTCAAAACTTTAATTCACCTGTAAGTATATTTATTTATCTAGTCACCCTTTTTTTGTGTGCCAAACTCTGAGGATCTAAAGATAAGATATAACATGACTAAAACTAGCACATATGTTAATATGAAAAATAATTTCTTTAACCATTTCTCCACATTTGAATTAATATTTCTTATTACTGAAATTGAAGAAATTATATACCATAATAATTAATAGTGAAGTCTTCAGTACTAGACAAACCTGTTTTTGAAATCTTAGCCCTGGCATTTACTGCCTACAGGAGATTAGAAAACTTATTTAACCTTTCTTAGGTCTAAACTACAAAGTAGGGTAGTAACATAGCTACCTCAAGAGCTGCTCTATGGTTAAAAAACATAAACTATGTAAATTGCCAAGAACCTGATAACTATCTGAAAGTATTGGCTATGAAAATTCCTATTATATTTAGTGAATGTCATACGTTTTGAAATGAAAGCTAAAATAAATACCAAAAAATTACAGATAGAATTATTGCAGGGGGACAGGGGAGTGTTGGCAAGCAGTGAATAAACTGAATAATTAGTCCCCAGCCACTAGTTTCACTATAATTACAAAATTCCTGGTGCCAATTTTAAAAGACTAATCCTCAAGAAATACCTAGGTAGTAACAGAGGAGATAGTGAAAATGGAAATGCAACTAAACTTTCCCAAATGTTTCACACTCCTTTGGCCTTCTCCATTATCTTAAATAGCCCTTCCTGTTGTGATCATTAAATGAAAGTACCAGGATGCTGAGACTTTCAAAAAAATTACTGCCAAGTACAGTATAGAATTTGAACTCTTCTAGGGAAAAGGTGGTACTGGCATTCAAAATCACTTGTGATCCCTGAAAGAAAGCACATGTTTTATTGAAAGTAGCAGAGGTCTTTGGCTAATTGTTACCTAGGTGCAATGCAAGTGTAATCCATGTCTGCTCACACTGTATCAAACTGAGAAGTGGAGTAAATTCACAAAAGCAGTGGCACAATGACATTTTTAGGCTTAGCTCTCATCGACAGCATTGTGCAAACCTCAAATTCCAGCTCAGCCTCAAATTTCATCTAACTAATTCAGGAATTCCCCTGGGACTATGTCATGGTTACTGCTGGATAGTCTTCTTATTTGATACATAGCAGACTTCTGCTTCCCACACCTGGCACTATAACTGAACTATCAGATCACCTATAAATTCTGGCTCTGTGCTATGCATATACAGTGTTGATATGATATTGGGGCTGTTGATATTGATATTGGGACCAAGCAGGGAAGCTATTGTCCTCTTCCCTTGGCTGGACTCATAAGTTCTGATTTCCTGGTTGTCACACCAGGATAAACTGGTTTGGATTAGACCACTGTGGCTGTCTACAATTGCTTGCTGCTGCTGCAGATTATTCAGTTCTAGGATGCTAATGTCACCTCTTTGAACAAAGGGCAATGTCCTGCATCCAAATTTGTGTTACATTTTCCTCTTTTCCATAACATGCAAGGCATTTGTGCTTCTTTATTCTCTCAATATGCTAATTAGATTTTAGAGATATGACTAAGTAATATAAACTGAAGAAAAAATTTTTAAAAATCCCACCAGAACCCTGTGGTTGTTTAAAAGAAATATGTTGACAAGTTTTCCCTGAACCATGAGGGTGGAGATGAGACTTCAAGGGAATCCAACAAAGCAGAGGATGCATAAGACCAGAAAGGAATGAAAAAGAAAACAAACAAAACAAATGGGATAATGAAAGGAGGAACAGAAGGAAAAAAGAAGAGATTAAGGGAAGACTTTCAGCATTTCTATCAGTAATCCCCAAATCTTTTATTAAATTTGTTAATTCCTGTAAAAAATTAAAAAGCCTTGACATATTGGACTTATTTTAAAGCACTAAAGTTCTATATTAAGGTTAACATGGGATGAAACTGGTCCCAGGAGCCAGGAGAAACTTTTTTTTCCCAAGGGTTTCAGAAATCTTAGGAAGTTTTAGGTTTATTCTAAATGATGGAGTTTTAATTTTTAAAGTAAAACTATCTAGATCTCCAGGGAAAAGGAATTGTCACAGATAATAAGAATTAGATATTTTTGTTACCTCTTCTTGCCAAGATTAGAGAAGTAGCCTGGAATGGGGAGTAGAGAAGGTTTTCTCCAAAGACACACTTCACAACAAAGGAAATCCCTCTCCTTAACTTATCAGTGATAATACTTGAGGCAAACTATTGCTTTCTGACTCTTTTCTCCTTTATGTTGAGTCCTTACCATGACAGTTCAGTTCAGTTCAGTCGTGTCTGACTCTGCGACCCCATGAATGGCAGAATGCCAGGCCTCCCTGTCCATCACCAACTCCCGGAGTTTACTTAAACTCATGCCCATCAAGTCGGTGATGCCATCCAGCCATCTGATCTGCCGTCGGCCCCTTCTCCTCCTGCCCCCAATCCCTCCTACCATCAGGGTCTTTTCCAATGAGTCCACTCTTCGCATGAGGTGGCCAAAGTATTGGAGTTTCAGCTTCAGCATCAGTCCTTCCAATGAACACCCAGGACTGATCTCCTTTAGGATGGACTGGTTGGATCTCCTTGCAGTCCAAGGGACTCTCAAGAGTCTTCTCCAACACCACAGTTCAAAAGCATCAATTCTTCTGTGCTCAGCTTTCTTCACAGTCCAACACTCACATCCATACATGATCACTGGAAAAACCATAGCCTTGACTAGACAGACCTTTGTTGGGAAAGTAATGTCTCTGCTTTTTAATATGCTAACTAGGTTGGTCATAACTTTTCTTCCAAGGAGTAAGCATCTTTTAATTTCATGGCTACAGTCACCATCTGCAGTGATTTTGGAGCACAGAAAAATAAAATCAACCACTGTTTCCACTGTCTCCCCATCTATTTCCCATGAAGTGATGGGACCAGATGCCATGATCTTAGTTTTCTGACTGTTAAGCTTCAAGCCAACTTTTTCACTCTCGTCTTTCACTTTCATCAAGAGGCCTTTTAGTTACTCTTCACTTTCTGCCATAAGGGTGGTGTCATTTGCATATCTGAGGTTATTGATATTTCTCCCAGCAATCTTGATTCCAGCTTGTGCTTCCTCCAGCCCAGCGTTTCTCATGATGTAATCTGCATATAAGTTAAATAAGCAGGGTGACAATATACAGCCTTGACGTACTCCTTTTCCTATTTTGAACCAGTATGCTGTTCCATGTCCAGTTCTAACTGTTGCTTCCTGACCTGCATACGGGTTTCTCAAGAGGCAGGTCAGGTGGTCTGGTATTCCCATCTCTTTCAGAATTTTCCACAGTTTATTGTGATCCACACAGCCAAAGGCTTTGGCATAGTCAATAAAGCAGAAATAGATGTTTTTCTGGAACTCTCTTGCTTTATTGATGATGCAGCGGATATTGGCAATTTGATCTCTGGTTCCTCTGCCTTTTCTAAAACCAGCTTGAACATCTGAAGTTCTCGGTTCACATATGGCTGAAGCCTGGCTTGGAGAATTTTGAGCATTTCTTTACTAGTGTGTGAGATGAGTGCAATTTTGTGATAGTTTGAGCATTCTTCGGGATTGCCTTTCTTAGGGATTGCAAAGAAAACTGACCTTTTCCAGTCCTGTGGCCACTGCTGAGTTTTCCAAATTTGCTGGCATATTGAGTGTAGCACTTTCACAGCATCATCTTTCAGGATTTGAAATAGCTCAACTGGAATTCCATCACATCCACTAGCTTTGTTCGTAGTGATGCTTTCTAAGGCCCACTTGACTTCACATTCCAGGATGTCTGGCTCTAGATGAGTCATCACATCATTGTGATCATTTGGGTCATGAAGATCTTTTTTGTACAGTTCTTCTGTGTATTCTTGCCACCTCTTCTTAATATCTTCTGCTTCTGTTAGGTCCATACCATTTCTGTCCTTTATTGAGCGCATTTTTGCATGAAATGTTCCCTTGGTATCTCCAATTTTCTTGAAGAGATCTCTAGTCTTTCCCATTCTGTTGATTTCCTCTATTTCTTTGCATTGATCGCTGAGGAAGGCTTCCTTATCTCTTCTGGCTATTCTTTGGAACTCTGCATTCAAATGGGAATATCTTTCCTTTTCTCCTTTGCTTTTTGCTTCTCTTCGTTTCACAGCTATTTGTAAGGCCTCCTCAGACAGCTATTTTGCCTTTCTGCATTTCTTTATCTTGGGGATGGTCTTGATCCCTGTCTCCTGTACAATATCATGAACCTCCGTCCATAGTTCATCAGGCTCTCTGTCTATCAGATCTAGTCCCTTACATCTATTTCTCACTTCCACTGTATAGTCATAAGGGATTTGATTTAGGTCATACCTGAATGGTCTAGTGGTTTTCCCTACTTTCTTCAGTTTAAGTCTGAATTTGGCAATAAGGAGTTCATGATCTGAGCCATAGTCACCTCCTGGTCTTTTTTTTTTTTTTTTTTTTTTTTTTTTTGCTGCCTGTATTGAGCTTCTCCATCTTTGGCTGCAATGATTATAATCAATCTGATTTTGGCATTGATCATCTGGTGATGTCCATGTGTAGAGTCTTCTCTTGTGTTGTTGGGAGAGGGTGTTTGCTATGACCAGTGCGTTCTCTTGGCAGAACTCTTAGCCTTTGCCCTGCTTCATTCTGTACTCCAAGGCCAAATTTGCCTGTTACTCCAGGTGTTTCTTGACTTCCTACTCTTGCATTCCAGTCCCCTATAATGAAAAGGACATCCTTTTGCGGTGTTAGTTCTAGAAGGTCTTGTAGGTCTTCATAGAACCATTCAACTTCAGCTTCTTCAGTATTACTGTTTGGGGCATAGGCTTGGATTACTGTGATATTGAATGGTTTGCCTTGGAAACGAACAGAGATCATTCTGTCATTTTTGAGATTGCATCCAAGTACTGCATTTCAGACTCTTTTATTGACCATGATAGCTACTCCATTTCTTCTAAGGGATTCCTGCCCACAGTAGTAGATATAGTGGTCTTCAGAGTTAAATTCACCCAACCAGTCCATTTTAGTTCGCTGATTCCTAGAATGTCAACATTCACTCTTGCCACCTCCTGTTTGACCACTTCCAATTTGCCTTGATTCATGGACCTAGCATTCAAGATTCCTATGCAATATTGCTCTTTACAGCATCGGACCTTGCTTCTATCACCAGTAACATCCACAACTGGGTATTGTTTTTGCTTTGGCTCCATCCCTTCATTCTTCCTGGAGTTATTTCTCCACTGATCTCCAGTGGCATATTGGGCACCTACTGACCTGTGGAGTTCCAGTTTCAGTATCCTATCATTTTGCCTTCTCAGACTGTTCACGGGATTCTCAAGGCAAGAATACTGAAGTGGTTTGCCATTCCCTTCTCCAGTGGACCACATTCTGTCAGACCTCTCCACCATGACCCGATCAATAAACTGTAAATGTGAAATCAAGTTGTCCTGCTGGTGTTCTCTGTTTATTTCATTTTTGCCTGCCACTATTCCCCTCAAGATTGAGGAATATCAAAGAAAAGGGGGACTGAAACCAAGTAAGATTCTTCAGGGCCCTCCTGGGTAAAAGCCCCTCCATGTCTCACATTTTTGTTTCTAGAAAGTTTCCATCTTCTAGGTTTTCTGACAGTTCCAAAGAGCAGATTCAATGAGTTAATTATTAGAAAAGTGGAAAATGCAGAAACAAAGGCATATGACTCCTAGTTTCTCCTGAAGGAATGTAGATAACAATCTGAATCATATTTTTAAGTTGTTCTTGCAGAAACTAAGATCCCCACCAGGTAGATAATGGTCAATACATGCTGAGCACAAGAAAATAGACCCCAGATTGGTTGGAACCAGGAGGTTGATGATTAAGAGTCCAGAAACATCAATATATTACCTCTCAATCAACCAATCAGAAGAATGGCCACAAGCTGGTCATATACCCTGCCCCTCACTCCTAATACTGCCTTTAAAAACCTTTGCCTGAAAGCCATTGGTGACTTTAAGTCTTTGGGCATTAGCTCTCCATTCTCTTTGATTCAAGACCCGAAATAAATGATATTCTTTCTTTCATCAAAACTTGGTGTCAGTAGATTGGCTTTGTAGTGAATCAGGCAGTCAGACCTGAGTTGTTATTGCTTGGTAGCTCAGTCGTGTCAGACTGTTTGTGACTCCATGCACTGCAGCATGCCGAGATTCCCTGCCCTATACCATCTCCCAGAGTTTGCTCAAACTCATGTCCATTGAGTCAGTGATGCCATCCAACCAATTTGTCCTTTGTCGTCTTCTTCTCCCCCTGCCTTCTATCTTTCCCAGCATCAGAGTCTTCTCCAATGAATTGGCTCTTCACATCAGGTGGCCAAACTATTGGAGTTTCAACATCAGCCCTTCCAATAAATATTCAGGATTGGTTTCCTTTAGGATTAACCGGTTGGATCTCCGTGCAGCCCAAGGGACTCTCAAGAGTCTTCTCAAACACCACAGCTAAAAAACATCAGTTCTTTGGTGCTCAACCTTCTTATGGTCCAACTCTCACACCCATACATGACTGCTTGAAAAGCCATAGCTTTGGCTAGACAGATTTATCAGAAAGTTATGTCTCTGCTTTTTAATATGCTGTCTAAGTGTGTCAGCTTTTCTTTCAAGGACCAAGCATCTTTTAATTTCATGAATTTCATGGGTGCAGTCATTGTCCACAGAAATTTTGGAACCCAAGAAAATAAAGTCTTTCACTGTTTCCATTCTTTCCCCCTCTATATTCCATGAAGAGATGGGACCAGATGCCACAATCTTCATATTTTGAATCTTGAGTTTTAAGTCAGCTTTTCACTCTCCTCTTTCACCTTCATCAAGAAGTACTTTAGTTGTTCTTTGCTTTCTGCCACAAGGGTGGTGTCATCTGTGTATCTGAGGTTATTGATATTGCGCCTGGAAATCTTGATTCCAGCTTGTGATACATCCAGCTTGGCGTTTTGCATGACGTACTCTCAGATGAGTTAAATAAACTGGGTGATAATATACAGCCTTTACATACTCCTTTCCCAAATTTGAACAAGTCTGTTGATCCATGTTTAGTTCTAACTGTTGCTTCTTGACCTGCATACAGGTTTTTCAGGGGCCAGGTAAGGTGGTCTGGTTTTCCCATCTCTTGAAGAATTACACAGCTTGTTGTGATCCACACAGTCAAAGGCTTTAGCAAGGTCAATGAAGCAGAAGTAGATGCTTTCCTGGAATTCCCTTGCTTTTTCTATGATCCAATGGATGTTGGCAATTTTTTTCCTCTGGTTACGCTACCTTTTCCAAATCCACCTTGAACACCTGGAAGTTCTCAGTTCACATTATGTTGAAGCCTAGCTTGGAGGACTTTGAGAATGACCTTGCTAGCATGTGAAATGAGTGCAATTATTTGGCAGTTTCAGCATTCTTTGGCATTGCCTTTCTTTGGGATTGGTGTGAAAACTGATCTTTTCCAGTCCCGTGGCCACCTGCTGAGTTTTCCAAATTTGCTGGCACATTGAGTGTAGCACTTTAACAGCATCATCATTTAAGATTTGAAATAACTCAGCTGGAATTCTATCACATCTATTAGCTTTTTTTTCATAGTGATGCTTCCTGAGGCCCATTTGAATTCATACTCCAGAATGTCTGGCTCTAGGTGAATGATCACACCATCATGGTTAACTGGGTCATTAAAATCTTTTTTTGCATAGTTCTTCTGTGTATTCTTGCCACCTCTTCTCAATATCTTCTGCTTCTGTTAAGTCCATACCACTTCTGTCCTTTATTGAGCCCATCTTTGCATGAAATGTTCCCTTGCTAGCTCTAATTTTCTTGAAGAGGTCTCTAGTCTTTCCCATTTTCCCCCTTTATTTCTTTGCATTATTCACTTAGAATGCTTTCTTATCTCTCCTCGCTATTTTTTGGAACTCTGTATTCAGATGAGTATATTGTTCCTATTCTCCCTTGCCTTTCATTTCTCATCTTTCCTCAGCTATTTCTAAGGCCTTCTCAGACAACCATTTTGCCTTTTTGCATTTCTTTTTACTGGGGATGGTTTTGATCACTGCTTCCTGTACAATGTTACAAATTTGCATCCATAGTTCTTCAAGCACTCTATCAGAGCTAACTCCTTGATTCTATTTGTCACTTCCACTGTATAATCATAAGGGATTTGATTTAGGTCATACCTAAATGATCTAGTGGTTTTCCCTATGTTCTTCAATTTAAGTCTGAATTTTGCAGTAAGGAATTCATGATCTGAGCCACAGTCAGCTCTTGGTCTTGTTTTTGCTGACTGTATAGGGTTTCTCCATGTTTGGTGGCAAAGAATGTAACCAATCTGATTTTGGTGTTGATCATCTGGTGATGTCCATGTGTAGAGTCATCTCTCCTGTTGTTGGAACAGGGTGTTTGCTATGACCAGAGTGTTCTCTTGGCAAAATCTGTTAGCTTTTGCCCTGCTTCATTTCGTATCCCAAGGCCAAACTTGCCGTTTACTCCAGATTTCTCTTGACCTCCTACTTTTGCATTCCAGTCCACTATGACATCTTTTTGGGGTGTTAGTTGTAGAAGATCTTGTAGGTCTTTATAGAGCTGTTCAACTTCATCTTATTCAGCATTATAATCGGGGCATAGACTTGGATTACTGTGATCTTGAATGGTTTGCCTTGGTAATAAACCAAGGGGATTCCCTCGTTTTTGAAATTGCACTAAAGTACTGCATTTGGGACTCTTTTTTGACTATGAAAGCTACTCCATTTCTTCTTAGGGATTCTTGCCCACAGTAGTAGATATAATGGTCATCTGAATTAAATTTGCCCATTCCCATCCACTGATTCCTAAAATGTCAATGTTCACTCTTTCTGGCCACTTCCAATTTACCTTGATTCATGTACCTCATATTCCAGCTTCGTATGCAATATTGTTCTTTACAACATTGGACTTTACTTTCACCTCCAGACACATCCACAACTGGGTGTTGTTTCCTTTTTGGCTTAGCCTTTTCATTCCTTCTTGAGCTATTTCTCTGCTCTTTTCCAGTAGTATATTGGACAACTACTGACCTGGGGAGTTCATCTTTCAGTGTCATATCTTTTTGCCTTTTCACACTGTTCATGTGGTTCTCAAGGCAAGAATGCTGAAGTAGTTTGCTATTTTCTTCTCCAGATCTGGATACTCCTCAGTAATAAATGAAAGGGGGTTTATAGTTTGTAGTACATGAGCATGGGAAATGTTACTCTTTGGTCAAATTTCAAAACCGTATATGATTCATTTGGATGAAAAGTGACCTATATTGAGAAAAAGTAGTCTCCAAAAATTAAATAATCTGTAAACTTCTTTGTAAAATAGTAATTCAAATAGATTGGGATTTATCTCTTGTTTAATAATCATTTGTAAAGTGAATAGGAGAGTTAATTATTATCTTCATTATACAGATTAAAAATGAAGTTCAAGGTCTTTAATTATGACATACTCTCATTTATTTTAAAATCTAATAAAATACTTCAGTGGTAAATATATTGGTGTGAACATCAGAAAACTTGGTTGGGTTCTAGTCCTTACCCTTTATTTATTAGCTTTTAGGTTGGAGATAAATTATATGTTTTCCTAAGTTACAAATGATCTTTATTATCAGAAATAATATTATTTATTTTTCTAATAATATAAGGCTATTGTAAGGATTAAATGAGATAATGTATTCAAAAAAAAAAAAAAAAAAACACTTTTTAGTTGGGAATGTCTCCACAAGTGTAATATTTAAAACTTTTTATCTAAAATTATTTCTCATAAACAAAAGTTAGAGCCCTCAAGAAAAGAGAATATTAATATGCTCACATGGACAGTTGGCAAAATACACACTTTCTTGATCTTATTTAGATCCTAACTTTATTTGAACAGCAGTAGGGGTTATATCAGTTTCTTAGATGAATTCAAGGATTTTTCTATAAAATGTAGTCAATTGAATTAGTTCCTCCAAAGGATATTAATGTGTGAAGTACTCTATTAAAGAATTTCTCTTTGATCCGATTCCTTTGAAGCTATTACAAAAGTACCAGATCTTAGCAGCCGTTAGACAATATCAGGTTAATCCATGGCCTTTCCTGTCAGGTATGTAAACATTATTAAACATTAACTGGTCTTTGAGGTTAACATGGTATCCTATGACAACTCCATTGTCTCAATTTATTTTTCACAATAAATGAGATAAAATTTGACCAGAACAGGCCAGGCATTTATAATCTCTCTGTTTTCTTTCAGCTCTAGGGAGATAAAGAGCAAAACTATTAAATGCTTGGTCACTCACAATAAGTGCTAGTTTCGGTAATATTCAGCAATGATTATTACTTGTCAAAGTAAGCTTTGAAAATATATAGTCTTTATGCTCTAAACATACCTGTACATATTAAATGGATGAAAAATGTTTACTGAAGAGTAGTATCAGATTTTAAAATATTTATGTTTCAGCTATCTTAAACCATATATTTTAAAATACTGAACTCAAGATTAGTTTCCAAAAGAGGTTTCATTCTTTAAAACAACAACAACAAAAACAACAACAAGAACTGAGTATTTCCACTTAAATACAGTAAACAACATTCATGTAGCATTTCCCTGGAGGCTCAGTAGTAAAGAATCCACCTGCCAGTGCAGAAGATGTGGGTTTGATCTCTGATCCAGGAAGATTACACATGCTGCAGAGCAACTAAGCCTGTATGCCACCACTATTGAGCCTGTGCTCGAGAGCCCTGGAGCTGCACCTAGGGAGCCCACATGCCACAACTGAAGCCTGCAAGCCCTGGAGTTCATACTCCACAACTAAAGAGTAACCCCACTTGCTACAACTAGAGAAAAACTCACCCAGCAATGAAGACCCAGCACAGCCAAAAATAAATAAGTAAAAAATTAAAGAAAGAAAACCTTCATGTTACTACAAACTCCACTTATTTAAAGTGACACTCAATAATCTCCCCTCAATGACAAAACCCACTACAATATTGTAAAGTAATTAGCTTCCAACTAATAAAAATAAATGAAAAAAAAATAAAAATAATAAATTACAGCTCTGAAATGCAATGTTTTTGTGACTGTCTCTATCGTGAGAATGATCTACAAAGTCTGAACTCATCTATGATCAACCACTTTATTTTGAAACACCTAGCTTAATGCCAGTTTTATTAATTCCTAATCAATCTGCTTCTCATATGTATCCTCTCTCTTTCTGTGACTATTGTTACCTCCCCAAGACTAACTTTTCACAATCCTATCTACATTGCTAACTTGACTTATTTTCAACAACATTACTTCAGTTCACTCACTCAGTCATGTCTGACTCTTTGCAACTCCATGGACTGCAGCATGCCAGGCTTCCCTGTCCATCACCAACTCCCAGGGCCTGCTCAAACTCATGTCCATCGAGTCAGTGATGCCATCCAACCATCTCATCCGTTGTTGTCTCCTTCTCTTCCTGCCTTTAGTCTTTCACAGTATCAGGGTCTTTTCCGATATTTACATCAGGTGGCTAAAGCATTGGAACTTCAGCTTCAGCATCAGTCCTTCCAATGAATATTCATTACTGATCTCCTTTAGGATGGACTGGTTGGTTCTCCTTGCAGTCCAAGTGACTCTCAAGAGTCTTCGCCAACACCACAGTTCAAAAGCATCAATTCTTCGGTGCTCAGCTTTCTTTATAGTTCAATTCTCACATCCATACATGACTACTGGAAAAACCATAGGCTTGACTAGATGGACCTTTGTTGGCAAAGTAATGTCTCTGCCTTTTAATATGCTGTCTAGGTTGGTTATAGCTTTTCTTCCAAGGAACAAGCGTCTTTTTATTTCATGGCTGCCGTCACCATCTGCAGTGATTTTGGAGCCCAAAAAAATAAAGTCTGCCACTGTTTCCATTATTTCCCCATCTATTTGCCGTGAAGTGATGGGACTAGATGCCATGATCTTAGTTTTCTGAATGCTGAGTTTCAAGCCAACTTTTTCCACTCTCCTCTTTACTTTCATCAAGAGGCTTTTTAGTTCCTCTTCATTTTCTGCTGTAAGGGTGGTGTCATCTGTGTATCAAAGGTTATTGATATTTCTCCTGGAAATCTTGATTCCAGTTTGTGCTTCATCCAGTCTAGCATTTCTCATGATGTATTCTGCATATTAGTTAAATAAGCACAGTGACAATATAGAGCCTTAACATACTCCTCTCCCAATTTGGAACCAGTCTTTTGTTCCATGTCCTTTTCTAACTGTCACTTTTTGGCCTGCATATAGATTTCTCAGGAGGCAAGAAAGGTGCTCTGGTATTCTCATCTCCTGAAGAATATTTCATGTTTTTTTTTTTTTTTTTTTTTTGTGATCTACGTAGTCAAAGGTTTTGGCATAATCAATAAAACAGAAGTAGATGTTTTTATGGAACTCTTTATTTCTATGATCCAACTGATGTTGGCAATTTGATCTCTGGTTCCTCTGTCTTTTCTAAATCCAGCTTGAACATCTGGAAGTTCATAATTTATACACAGTTGAAGCCTGACTTGAAAAAATTTGAGCATTACTTTTCTAGAATGTGAGATGAGTGCAATTGTGTGATAGTTTGAACATTCTTTGGCATTGCCCTTCTTTGGGATTAGAATGAAAACTGACCTTTTCCAGTCCTGTGGCCACTGCTGAGTTTTCCAGATCTGCTGGCATATCAACAATATCAGTAATGCCAGTAACAAGCATTACATGAGTACAAATGCAAAAGTATCAAGTCTTACACGTGGTTACATCATCAGTTCCCAGTATTAACTTTGCTTTAAGTATTCAGTTTGGTCTCCATATAGCTTGCAACAGTATAATAGAGTTTATTTAGACAGATACTTGAATTATCAGTAATGAATGGGATCAATAATTGTATTTTGTAATTGACTGTTTTGAATCATTATTATCTCTCTCCTGGATTATGATTAGAAAAATCAAACAAAACAAAACAACCCCTCACTGGTTTTCCTGCTTCTGGGATCAACTGGCAACACATCATCAAGGGTGACCTTGTTAAAACATGAGTGATATACATATGTTTTTGCTTGCTCTGTTAGCTGAAAGGGCTCAGTATAATGAAATCTCCATGACCACACCCAAAGATCAGATCTTGGTTTCTCCAGTAAAAGAACTAGGGTTCTTTAGAAGTGGCTGACTCTAAAGTTAGAACAAGGAACATGCAAGATGAGCTTAGAGCATCTTGAAGTACTATATTATAAGAAAGCATTTACACACATGCACATTTACAAAATGATGGGATTGTGTCAGGAGGACACAGGAATGAACTCAGAGTTCTTGATGGCAAAGCTGGAATAATTTGAAGAACAAAAGAAATGATGTAGTATTGGATTATAACCCAAAGAATAGAAAGAAAGAAACAACTAATATCTTGTGCATGATATTTCCAAATGATTCATACAGATAATCTGCCCTCATGGAGCACAGCACTCTAACCTTTAAGGGTCACCTGCAGATAGTGTCTTCCTTTCAAAGAGGGATGAAAATGAAAGAATAACTTAATGGTGATGAAACCTGACAAATGCGTCTTTGGTCAGTGATCAAAATCAACATCATTGGGTGATAAATCAGGTTGACAGTATGTATCTCTGATATTATATAATACGATATGATATATGATGAAAATTGTACTTACTTCTGTGGTCTTTCATAAAAAATCTTACAAGCTTTACCTAACCATGGGATTAACATAACACAAATCCAAATGGAAAGACAATCTATGTGAAAACTGATCAATATTCCCCCAGAGTCATCAAAAAAAAAAAAAAAAAGGAAAGTCTAAGAAGCATTCCCAGTCTAGAGGGCCTCAGAAGATGTAATGATTAAGTGTGTTGCATCAAAAAGACAAGAGATAACAAATGCTGACATGGATGTGGAAGAAAAGAAACACTTGTACACTGTTGGTAGTATTGTAGATTGGTACAGACACTGTGGAAAACTGCACGAAGAATCCTTTAAAAATTAAAAATAGAACTAGCATATGACCCAGCAATTATATTTATGGGAATATATGCAAAAGAAACAAAAACACTAATTCAAAAAGATTCCCACACTTCCCTCTTCATAGCCACATTATTTACAAGAGTCAAGGAGGAAGACAACCTAAGTGTCCACTGATGGATGAATGAACAAAGAACTTGGGACACACACACATACACATTGCTTGGAGGAAGATAGTCAAAAGGTACAAATTTTCAGTTATAAGATAAATAAGTATTAGGGATATGTTATACATGATGACTATAGTTAATGTTGTAGTACAATATACAGGAAAGTCGTTAAGAAAATAAGTCATAAGAGTTCTCATCTGAAGCAGATTTTTTGTCATTTTTCTTTCTTTCTTTTTTTTAGTTTTATCCTTATGATAAGATTGTTGTAATTTGAACCTACTGTGGTAATCATTTTACATATCTGTAAATCAAACTATCAGGATGTACTCCTAAAATGTACACAGTGTTGAATGTCAATAATTTATTAATAAAACTGAGGAAAACTCAGCTTAGAGGTGAAGGAAACCTCAGGAGATCATTTTGTATCATTTTCCTGTTGGTTTTTTGGCACTATTAGTACCTCCTTTGAAACTAAGGAGTAAGAGAGCATGAGAGGAAAATAAATAAAAAACTTATATTTTGCTTTTGTTATATAGCTTTACTATTATTTGATTTCAGAATACCTGTTAAAAGTCTTTCAATGCAGAAATAAAAAATAAAGATTTTTTTATTAATGCCATCCTTTACCTGTAAGAAAATAATGTTAAATATAACATGATCCTCTAGATAGAATCTTAGAAGAGGAAAAATGCATTAGTAAAAGCCTGAAAAAATAAATAAAATACAGACTTTGATAATCATGAATCAATACTAATTCATTAGTTGTAACAAAATGTAAGATTTTGACAGTAGGTAAAACCATCACTTCATGGGAAATAGATGGGGAAACAATGGAAACAGTGTCAGAATTTTTTTGGTCTCCAAAATCACTGCAGTTGGTGACTGCAGCCATGAAACTAAAAGACGCTTACTCCTTGGAAGGAAAGTTAAGACCAACCTAGATAGCATATTAAAAAGTGGAGACATTACTTTGCCAACAAAGGTCCATCTAGTCAAGGCTATGGTTTTTCCAGTGGTCATGTATGGATGTGAGAGTTGGACTGTGAAGAAAGCTGAGTGCTGAAGAATTGATGCTTTTGAACTGTGGTGTTGGAGAAGACTCTTGAGAGTCCCTTGGACTGCAAGGAGATCCAATTAGTCCATCCTAAAGGAGATCAGTCCTGGGTGTTCATTGGAAGGACTGATGCTGAAGCTGAAGTTCCAATACTTGTGGCCACCTCATGCAAAGAGTTGACTCACTGGAAAAGACCCTGATGCTGGCAGGGATTGGGGGCAGGAGGAGAAGGGGACGACAGAGGATGAAATGGCTGGATGGCATCACCGACTCGGTGGACATGAGTTTGAGGAAACTCAGGGAGTTGGTGATGGACAGGGAGGCCTGGCGTGCTGCGACTCAAAGAATCGGACACGACTGAGCGACTGAACTGAACTGAACTGAAAACCAGATGTGAGGTGTGTGCACACTCTCTGTAGTCACAGTATTTCTGTAGATCTAAAGCTATTTTAAAATTAAAATGTTATTCAAAAATAAGTGAGAACACATAAGCACAAGATAAAGACATTGTTGAAGACATTCTCATTGTTTCATAAGGTAAATTTTCATTCATTCTTCTGGTTCTCTAGCATATTGTGAGTAAAAAATATGATTGCAGTGGTTTTGACACCAACCAAGGAATGTGAATATTGTCATAGTACAAATACAGAGAGATACAAATTTCAATAGACAAAAAAAGATAGACATAAGTCTAAAAGTTTTAATTATTTTGGTTACATACACATTCTTAAAACTAGAAAATGAGTCAATCTCACTGGATCACGTTGATCAATGACTGTATTGCTGTCATTAGTCTAAACATATATATTTATTGAGCACTCCTTGTGATCAAGCCTTCATGATGAATACTGAGGCACACTAGACGCAGGCATCATTAAAAGGTTTGGTACTACACTCCAATAAAAATTGAAACGAAAGAAGCTTGCTGCTCTAGAAAAATCTAAAACAATTTTTGTAACCCTGACTTGACCCATAAGGCTTTAGAAGGTCTAGAAAATCATGAGTTATACATCAAAATTTTACTCTGCTTAGAGGTTTAGTCACCTTCATCAATAAGTGGTGTCTTCCCTAACCATTTGTTTAAGACTCACTCATTCTTTCAGCATAAACAATAAAATTAGGCAAATGAGATACAATGTCCCATTGTATTTTCATAGCATGGTCAAAATTCTGACTCAGCTTATCAGAGTTACTCCTCTAGTCCAAAAAATGGTGGGTTCTGAAGAGCATAGAATGGCAATAAAGAAAGTAATAAAGAATGACTTTATGTAGACAATTTAAAGGTAGCATGTGTGAGTGCTAAATTGCTTCAATCATGATCGACTTTTTGCGACCTCTGAAGGATTAAGGTCATGCAAAATTCCCCAACTAGAAGCCTGTAAGTCATTTTCTTTTGAAGAAAGCAAAAAATTTTGTTATTCTGCTTGATCTACTATGTTGCCAAGATTATCATCATAAGCACTGTCATCAATAATAGCCACCGACCACATTTTATATTCTATACACAGAACAACAGAACTAGACATAATGGGTAGAGAGCAGGGGCAAAAATACCTCTCTATCCCTCTTGTGTCTTTTCATAATAGATACTATAACATATCTAATTTTTTAAATTAATAAGTTTGAAAATGTTACATTCAATGGGAGGATGTTAGAATCTTCCACTCAGATATTTTCATTCTCTATTAGCAGAGAAAATAACTACTTTATGAAGTTAGAAATGATGTGTACAAATTGTTCCATAAAAGGCTTCCTTATAGCTGACTGTAATCCAAAAATAACTACAACTTACTGAAAATTTTCAGTGTGTTAGGTACCATCCTAAGCACTTTACATACATTTATTGTAAAATTTAAAAGTCCTTGGAAGTGTAAACAATCTGAATATGAGGAAACTGAGGCACAAAAATATTAAATTACTTTCCTGAAGTTAGCTTGGAGATGAGCATATGAACCTAAGCATTTCGGTTCCAGAGCCCATACTTTTAAACATTTGCTATATTATGGTTCACTTCAGTTGGATTCAGTTGCTCAGTTGTGTCCGACTCTGCCACCCCAGGGACTGCAGCATGCCAGGCCTCCCTGTCCATCACCAACTTCCAGAGTTTACTCAAACTCATGTCCATTGAGTCGATGATGCCATCCAAACATCCCATTCTCTGTCGTCCCCTTTTCCTCACACCTTCAATCTTTCCCAGCATCACGGTCTTTTCAAATGAGTCAGCTCTTAGGATCAGGTAGCCAAAGTATTGGAATTTCACCTTCAACATCAGTCCTTCCAATGAATATTCAGGACTAATTCCTTTGGGATGGACTGGTTGGATCTCCTTGCAGTCCAAGGGACTCTCTAGAGTCTTCTCCAATACTACAATTCAGAAAGCATAAATTCTTCAGTGCTCAGTTTTCTTTATAGTCCAACTGTCACATCCATACATGACTATTGGAAAAACTATAGCCTTGACTAGACGGACCTTTGTTGGAAAAGTAATGTCTCTGCTTTTGAATACGCTGTCTAGGTTGGTCATAACTTTCTTTCCAAGGAGTATCTTTTTATTTCATGGCTGCAGTCACCATCTGCAGTAATTTTGGAGCCCCTCCAACCCCCCGCAAAATAGTCTGCCACTGTTTCCACTGCGTCTCCATCTATTTGCCATGAAGTGATGGGACTGGATGCCATGATCTTAGTTTTCTGAATATTGAGCTTTAAGCCATTTTTTTCACTCTCCTCTTTCATTTTCATCAAGAGGCCTTTTAGTTTTTCTTTGCTTTCTGCAATAAGAATGGTGTCATCTGCATATCTCAGGTTATTAATATTTCTCCCAGCAATCTTGACTCCAGCTTGTGCTTCATCCAGCTCAGCATTTTCCATGATGTACTCTGCATATAAGTTAAATAAGCATGGTGACAATATACAGCCTTGACTTACTCCTTTTCCTATTTGGAACCAGTCTGTTGTTCCAAGTCCAGCTTAACTGTTGCTTCCTGACCTGCATACAGGTTTCTCAAGTGGCAAGTCAGGTGGTCTAGCATTCCCATCTCTTTCAGAATTTTCCACAGTTTATTGTGATCCACAGAGACAAAGGCTTTGGCATAGTCAATAAAGCAGAAATAGATGTTTTCTGAAACTCTTTTGCTTTTATGATACCCAGCAGATGTTGGCAATTTGGTCTCTGATTCCTCTGCCTTTTTTAAAACCAGCTTTAACATCTGGAAGTTCATGGTTCATGTATTGTTGAAGTCTGGCTTGGAGAATTTTGAGCATTACTTTACTAGTGTATGAGGTGAGTGCAATTGTTCGGTAGTTTTAGCATTCTCTGGCATTGCCTTTCTTTGGGTTTGTAATGAAAACTGACCTTTCCTGGTCCTGTGGCCACTGCTGAGTTTTCCAAATTTGCTGGCATATTGAGTGCAGCACTTTCACAGCATCATCTTTTAGAATTTGAAATAGCTCAACTGGAATTCCATCACCTCCACTAACTTTGTTCTAAGGCCCACTTAACTTCACATTCCAGGATGTCTGGCTCTAGGTGAGTGATCACACCATCGTGATTATCTGGGCGGTGAAGATGTTTTTTGCATTGCTCTGTGTATTCTTAACACCTCTTCTTAATATCTTCTGCTTCTGTTATGTCCATACCATTTCTGTCCTTTATTGAGCTCATCTTTGCATGAAATGTTCCCTTGGTATCTCTAATTTTCTTGAAGAGATCTCGTCTTTCCCATTCTACTGTTTTCCTCTATTTCTTTGCACTGATCACTGGGGAAGGCTTTCCTATTTCTCCTTGCTCTTCTTTGTAACTTTGCATTCAAACGGGTATATCTTTCCTTTTCTCCTTTGCTCTTTTTTTCTCTTCTTTTCACAGCTATTTGTAAGGCCCCCTCAGACAGCCATTTTGCTTTTTTGAATTTCTTTTTCTTGGGATGGTCTTGCTCCCTGTCTCCTGTACAATGTCACAAACCTCCATCCATAGTTCATCAGGAGCTCTGTCTTTAGATCTAGTCCCTTAAATCTGTTTCTCACTTCCACTGTATAATCATAAGGGATTTGATTTATGTCATACCTGAATGGTCTAGTGGTTTTCCCTACTTTCTTCAGTTTAAGTCTGAAAGTGGCAATAAGGAGTTCATGATCTGAGCCACAGTCAATTCCCAGTCTTGTTTTTGCTTCCTGTATAGAGTTTCTCCAACTTTGGCTGCTAAGGATTTAATCAGCCTGATTTTGGTGTTGACCAACTGGTATTGTCCATGTGTAGAGCCTTCTCTTGTGTTGTTGGAGGAGGGTGTTTGCTATGACCAGTGCGTTCTCTTGGTAAAACTCTATTAGCTTTTGCCCTGCTTCGTTCCGTACTCCAAGGTGAAATTTGCCTGTTACTCCAGGTGTTTCTTGACTTCCTACCTTTGCATTCCAGTCCCCTATAATTAAAAGCACATCTTTTTGGGGCATTAATTATAGAATGTCTTGTAGGTCTTCACAGAACCGTTCAAATTCAGCTTCTTCAGCATTACTAGTTGGGGCATAGACTTGGATTACTGTGATATTAAACAGTTTGCCTTGGAAATGAACAGAGATCATTCTGTCATTTTTTAGACTGCATCCAAGTACCTCATTTAGGACTCTCTTGTTGACTTTGATGGCTACTCCATTTCTTCTAAGGGATTCTTGCCCATCGTAGTAGATATAATGGTCATCTGAGCTAAATTCACTCATTCCATTCCATTTTGGTTTGCTGATTCCTAAAATGTCAATGTTCACTCTTGCCATCTCCTGTTTGATCAGTTCCAATTTGCCTTGATTCATGGACCTAACATTCTAGGTTCCTAAGCAATGTTGCTCTTTACAACATCGGGCCTTGCTTCCATTACCAGTAACATCCACAACTGGGTGTTGGTTTTGCTTTGGCTCCATCTCTTCATTCTTTCTGGAGTTATTTCTCCACTGATCTCCATTAGCATATTGGGCACCTACCGACCGGAGGGAATTCACCTTTCAGTGTATTTGCAATAGTTTGAATAGTTAAAGGAAGGAAGAACCCTCTTTGATATTCTTTCTGGTGTCCATTATGCACATTACCAGTGGATTTTGCATTGTTCAAAGTGAACCTTTGATTTTCATCTTCTTTGACATGGCATAGCACAGACATGGGCTTTGGACTCAAAAAGACTCAGGATTAAATCCTGGCTTTTCTACCCACTAGCTGAATAACCTGTGAACAGTACATAACTTTCTAAAGCTCATTTGAAAAGCAAATACAATATCTATTTATCAGAATTTTTAGAAGCTTAAATAAATAGTGTATATCATAGAACATTGAAAACTGAAAAGCAAATACAAATGTTATTATTTTCATCACCTTCAAGGCTCTCTACCTTTGACGTCAAATTCAGCTTGTGTCTTAGTATTCCCCTTGACAACTGGACTTGCAGCCAAACATTCATAGCTTTATACTACATGGAAGACTTTGTTTATGGTCTTGATTTCTTTGAAATTAGAGGAGAAACTCTGACACTAGGGACCCACTGTGCACATTTCCACATGCACTTCTCACACTTCTCAGGCATCATAATCTGATCATGTGAACTCATCCACACTACAGAGTTTGAGGGGTTTCCCTGGTAGCTCAGACAGTGAAAAATCTGTCTGCCATTCAGGAGACCAGGGTTCTATCCCTGGCTCAGGAAGATCCCCTGCAGAAGGGAATGGCAACCCACTCCAGTATTCTTTCCTGAAGAACTCCATGGAAAGAGGAGCCTGGTGGACTACAGTCCATGGGATTGCAAAGAGTTTGACGTGACTGAGCAACTAACACTTTCACTTTTCACTTTTACAGAGGTTGTATTCTGACAGGAGCCTTACTTATCATCCAGGGAGTTCACAGGAGTCTTAAACACAATTGACATACTGTTTATATGAAACTAGCAGGCAAGAATTGAAGATGAATAATGAGAGAAACAAAGACAATCAAATGGCCAACCAAGAAGTAAATAAAACCAAAAATATTTATGGCTAGTATAATTGAAAAGGTCTTTCTGTTTGGCAATATTGCCACACAGATTTTAATTGTGACTATCTAGTTACACATTGATTCAACTTCTGATCTTTTGTCCTAATATGATACTATTTAGAGATATGTAAAATGATTTCTTGACACGTTCATTTAAAATACTATAATTTTTTTTCTTTTTGCAAAAAATGGATCCATACTTAATACTCTATAGCCTATTTTGCTTTCTCTGCAGAAAATATGAACAAATGTAACTGTGCTTTGTTGTTTTTGTTTAGTCACTAAGTTACGTCTGACTCCTTTGAGACCCCACGGGCTGTGTAGCCCACCTGGCTCTTCTAACCATAGGATTTCCCAGCAAGAATACTGGAGTGGGTTGCCGTTTACTTCTCCAGGGGATTTTCCTGACCCAAGGATTGATCCCATGTCTCCAGCTTGCCAAGTGGATTCTTTACCACTTAGTCACCAAGGAAGCACATAACTATGCTTATATATATTCTAAATGAGCACTAAACAAAGTGTAGAGTGGTATACATCAAATACTGATCATAGGACACTTGGAGACTATAAGGAGGATAATTTGGTAGGAGAAAAGGGAGGAACAGGGGAAACGTCTGGCTGTTTCTTAGCACGTGTTTGTTGCCAGACATTTTTCAAAAATGATGTATTGCTTTTGTAGCTTGAAAGGAGAAAAAAAATCAATGAAGTATTTTCAAAAATTTTATTTAAGAGAACAAAAATTTGGAAACTATCTGTAGCAGCTAAGGTGCAAGTAGCTGCCTGACATATGACCTCCCAAATCGTAGTGAATAATAACAAGTTATTTCTTGTCCAGGTTCACTGAGGATGTCTGCTGGGCATCCTTCCATGTGGTGAAGCAGACCCTGTTCTTTCCATCATGCGTCACTGTCATACTTTATGTCTTGGAATCCTTTGTTCTCTGTAGACAGAAAATGAAGAAAGACAGAGTAGAAAGAAGGGAAGGGGAAGGAGTTCATTAAAGAATAGCTCTATAAATATGTATGTCATTTCCATCCAATTCTGCTTTTACACAAAAGAATCACATGGCCTCACCAAGATGCAGAGGAATGCTGGGAAATGCAACCACTTCCCAGCAGTTACTCAACATCAGAGGAGGGGAGAGCAGCCTTGGTAGACAGCTTCTCTGCCATTCTGTTTAAATGCCTAAAGCATGCTCTTGGCTAAAAATATTTATAATAAATATATTAATGTTGGGTCATAGAAAATGTGTAGTCACATGAGAAGATATTTACTATTCCATAAAATTTATAACATGATACTATAATCCCATATTAGTTAAAAAAATGAATGCATACTTAAAAAGAGACACATTTCATACACACACACACACACACACACACACACACACAGACATGGTATTCATTCCTGATTTCTCCTTTTGGAAATCTTTTTAAAAGTGGAATTAAAAGGTAAAAATATATTTTTATCATATTGTGCTACTTTGTCTTTGTCTTATAATAAACACAGTTCATTGCATGGTAAATGTTTGAGAAATACAACATAGCATGAAGAAGAAGAGAAATTATCCATACTCCCAATCAGAGGATATATGCCAAATGTTAATGGTTATTAACTGAGTGTAGATGATATGAGTGATTTGTATTTTCTTCCATGTGCTTTTAAATATATTCTAAAATTTCTGCAGTGGCTTATGTTACTATTATTATCAGGAAAATTGAATACTAACTAAAAAAAATTCCATTTGGCCTTTCAGTAATTTTTCAGAAGTTATTTTCTCCAGGAGATGTTAACTGAACAATTCAGTTGAAATTAAAAGTTCTTTTCTCTTATTGAAGCTAAATAAAGAGCCTCAGGATACAGATTCCAAGTCAATTCCACACTGGAGTGGTTTTCTTTGGGTGACTGCTCTGCACAGGGATCCAGTGTATGGATAACAGGAGATCCAAGACCGTGGCTCAAACTAAGACACCCAGAACTTCTTCCTAAGGGATTGCTCTGACACTGAATAATTGTTCCAAACTTGAGAAAATTGTTTAACCTCTCTATGCCTGTTTTATTATCTAAGGCAAAATAAAAATTACAATGGTATAAATTTCATCAATCTACAGGTAGAATTACATGAGTTAATACATGCTAAGCATGTAGAAAAGGATAGGCAGGTAGTTAACAAGCACTAGATATTAGCTAGCTGTTGTTATTGTTTTTACTGTTATATTAAACACTTAGATAAATTTTATTGAATCTTATTTTGCAGTTACATTTTCATATATATTTTTATTCTTGCTTTATTATACAGTCTTCAAAGTAGAAATCATGGCTTATGCCCATTTATAGCTTTTATAGTATTTTCTACACAATTTTACACAATGCTTATCAAGTAAGCCTTCAACAAAATATTAACTGAATTTATCAGTAAAAGTATGAATAAGATGCAAATACCTCAATCTCGTATTACAGGAAGAAACTTAAATATAGATATTTATTTCAGAAATCTGCTTTAGAAAGTACTGTCAAAGGGGACTTTATCAGTGAAAGTCAGAAAAGAAAGGAGAAACTCAAATAGTATGGGAAAGAGGGAGAAGGAGCAGTCACACTTCTTTAAGTATTACAGTTCTCGGAAGGGGGACAAGGACATTCAGAGTCACAAAAAGGGAGCGTATAGGGGACTTCTCTGATATGGTGTCTGTGAGTAACATGGAAACATCAATTTGTATAATTATTAACATCATCTTTTTTTTTTTTTTTTTCTTTTCCATTAACAAGAATAGTATTGAATGATTTCAGATTTAGAGAAGTTAAAAAATTGCCCAGGCCCACACAATAAGAAAGCTGCCAAATAGGTTCAACCCAAGTCCATCTAACCCCATGTCTGTGTCTTATTTCATAAATAACTGGTAATAGCAAGTTTACCCTAAGGTAGGTTACAAACACACTAGTTTGTTAATAGTGAATCTGTTTTTTGTTTATTTATTATTCTGTTCAACAAATTTTTGTTTATTTTACTTAATTATGCTTTGCAAAGTGGATTAAGTGCTTTAAATCTGTTATAAATACGTCTCTTTCTCGGATATAAACAAGGCTGCTTTGTTATTTCCCAGGGATTTCCCTGGGTCCGGTCCAAAGGCCCAAAGTTTCCAAGAGTGTGTTGCTTTTCTCACTGAGCTACTTCACAACTCATGTCTCATGTCCACAGAGGGGAAGGGCCTGGTCCAGAGTGCTTGAAAAGTCACAATCTCCAAACAGAGAGGCGGCACAGTGCCAAAATCTTCTTATTTGTTTAGCTTTAACAAATAGTATCCCAAACCAATCTACACTTGAATCCTTCAGCTTGTCACTGAATAATTCATAGTTATTTAATTTTGGCCCCTATCAAAAGATTTACAATGCATAATCTTTTAAATACAGAGATTGTAAGTATGTCACAGGGCTTATTTAAAGCTTCACTGTTCTGTTTAGTTCATTTAACTTTGCCAATGAAAAAATCCACAAAAATTGATGTATATCCAACTTGAGATTAGACAATACATGTAAATAAAGAATGACATCTGATATCACCAAATGTCTTGCTTACTATGCTTGGTATTTGGAACTCAGAAATGTCTAAACAAATTTTATGAAATCAGTTTCAGAGTGGTGAAGAAAGACAGCCTTGCTTTTCTACTCTAGACTCCTGAATACTAAACTTTGAGCTAGTGGAATGTTTATTCTAGACATCAATGTAGCAATATTACTGTTCTACAAAGATGTATATTTATATGAATTGACAGTACTTTGTGATATATGAGAAAAGCAAATCTCTCAGGATTTAGACAACCCTAAAATCAGCTATAACTGAACAAAAGTAGAGTGAGCAATTCCTAAAGCCCTCATCTGTTCCACACATACAGATTGTCAAAGGCAGAGCCAACAGCACTCAAGTTCTCATTTGGTCTTACAGAGGAGATTCCTCCATCTTATATGTGTGCTTTCAGTATAAAAGTGATATCTTTGACAGAGATGGCAGTATAAATGGTAAAGTTTTCTTTCTAAAATTCAAAATTTTTATACGAAGAAAAAAGACAAGAGCTATGACTTTTCCTGTTGAATAAATTACAAATATATATATAAAACTCAGATTATAACTAAAAGCAAGAAGCATTTTCTCTGCTTAATGGCTCTCAATGAGATGAACATTGAAAAGTTCTTATCCTGTAGCAATAAGCAGACCATTATCGATTTTTTTTAAAATCTTAAAGCAAGATTTTTGTCATGACTTCTTGACTTAAGAAAGAGAGAGATGGGAATACCAGACCACCATATCTGCCTCTTGAGAAATATGTATGCAGGTCGAGAAGAAACAGTTAGAACTGGACATAGGACAACAGACTGGTTCCAAATCGGTAAAGGAGTATGTCAAGGCTGTATATAGTCACCCTGCTTATTTAACTTATATGCAGAGTACATCATGAGAAATGCTGGACTGGATGAAGCAGAAGCTGGAATCAAGATTGCCGGGAGAAATATCAATAACCTCAGATATGCCGATGACACCACCCTTATGGCAGAAATTGAAGAAGAAAGAGGAGAGTGAAAAAGTTGGCTTGAAACTCAATATTCAGAAAACCAAGATCATAGCATCAGGTCCCATCACTTCATGGCAAATAGATGGGGAAATGATGGAAACAGTGACAGACTTTATTTTGGGGGTGCTCCAAAATCACTGCAGATGGTGACTGCAGCCGTGAAATTAAAAGATGCTTGCTCCTTGGAAGAAAAGTTATCACCAACCTAGACAGCATATTAAAAAACAGAGACATTACTTCGCCAACAAAGGTCCACCTAGTCAAAGCTATGGTTTTACCAATAGTCATGTATGGATGTGACAGTTGGACTATAAAGAAAGCTGAGCACCAAAGAAAGGATACTTTTGAACTGTGGAGCTGGAGAAGACTCTTGAGAGTCCCTTGGACTACAAGGAGATCCAACCAGTCCATCGTAAAGGAAATGAGTCCTGAATATTCATTGGAACGACTGATGCTAAAGCTGAAACTCCAATACTTTGGCCACCTGATGTGAAGAACTGACTCATCTGAAAAGACCCTGATGCTGGGAAAGGTTGAAGGTCGGGGGAGAAGGAGACGACAGAGCATGAGATGGTTGGATGACATCACTGACTCGGTGGACATGAGTTTGAGCAGACTCTGGGAGTTGGTGATGGACAGGGAAGCCTGGTGTGCTGCAGTCCATGGGGTTGCAAAGAGTCAGACATGACTGAGTGACTGAACTGAAATGAGCTCCTTAAGGAAAAAGAGAATCTAAATCATCTCAGCTTTTGGAGCATGCTGTACAAAATATTAGACTGCTTTGTCTAAAGACAGCAGGAGTCTACCTTCCCTGTGAGCACATTTGTAAACACATGTTTCTAATCCATATAGGTTCTAGTGTCTTTTTTTTTAAGTAAAGATTGGTCAAACAAACCAACAAACCAACAAAATGCATTTTCTTCCTGAAGAATATGCACAAAATGTCAAAAAAGCAAGCCCTTAAGTTACAACAGCCCCCAGGCAAATGTAAGTTCATGCTGGGTTTATGCTACTATCATAAATACCACACCACAGGAAATCACTAACACTAGACATGGTCAAACCAGTTGTGTCTTTCCAGAATTTAAGGCATAAATGCCTTGATGAACTCACACAGTACCTGAAAATTTCCCAATATACAGTCATTCACTAAAGCAAATTGTGTTTCATATAAAGATTTTCTTGTGTTTGATCACAGAGAATTATAAATTATTTTGAAATTTTAAGGGGTTTGAGCATCAGGTAAATGATGGTAACTGGGCAGCTATCAAGACAGAAGAGAGCAGCATTAATTTTTTTTTTTTTTTTTTTTTTTGCCTTTTGGAGGAGTGGACAAATGTCACTATTAGAGTTGGGCAACATCGGATGCAATTTCAAATGTTAAGGATGTTGCTTTATGTGCTCAAACGTAGGCATGAAAATGGACAATAGAGATAAGGAAAGATCAAGTAAGCAATCCAGTCCACATACACAGCCCAACAGGGAAAAATTGCTTCCCAAAATAAACCTTCTAATATTTTAGTACTGTTGACTTTTGTATGTCCCTGGTGATTAAGCTTCTATCACTCACTTTTCCTGTAAGACTATTCTTGTAACCTAACATTTTCCTATGTCAGGAAGTGCCTTAAATTTCCCTTTCTCTGTTTCAACCTACAATCCCAGTACTCCATGGGATATTAGGAGAATAATGAAGCAGTTGTAAATCATTCTAAATATTTCAAGTGTATGCTATCTGCAGTTCTAGAAACAGAAATTAACTTCTTCTTTATAATTTAAAAGTGTTTTGTATTTTGTCTCATTACACATTATACAAGGGGAATTTAGTAAGGCGATGAAATCTTATAAAGCAGGGACTGTGACTAGTGCAATTTCAATTAATGTGTCATATATTTTTAATTTGGGGTACCATGTCAATCCTTTTTTTCCTTGATTGTTTTGTTATTCTGCTCTGCATGGTTCTCATTTTAGCCACTCATCTGGAACAAAGGACATTTCATAACTGCTACATTTCAAATAGTTTAAGGAAATACTTTCATTTACCTTACTTTATATTCAGTGCAAAGCAACTCTATCATTGAGACTTTGAGGCTTCTTTCTTTGATTTTTATTCTTTGGTCATTATACTTGGTCTTCTCATATAAGTTAAAGGACATTCTAAAAGAAGGAAATGTTCAGGTGTGTTGAGATCCACAATTTACTTAGAAGTTCATGTCTTTCTCAACCACTCAGTCGCCCTCACTATTCATCTCCTTCATCATCTCTCGTGTAGAATTCTCTTAATTTTGTCCCTTGAATAAGAAATATTTTTCTATACAGAAATTAGGAAACCTCTCAGTAGTGTATATCAGCACTTGTGTTCTGAATTATAAATGAATGTGTGCCTTATAGTGGGATTTTGTGCTTTTCAAGAATATATGCTCCGACATGGGCAAAAATAGCATTTGATATTTTGCTAGCTTCTTATGCAAGTAGTGTTTTGATATTAAGTTTGGGTTTACTTTTTTCCTAGATCAATGTTAATTTACTCAGTCCCTTTATGGATGCATTAAAGAGAATTTGAACAAATCCTTACAACCTGTCTGATTTCTTTGTGTCCTCTATGATTCTACAGGAAAGCTATTTCATTTCACTTTTGATTTCAACATAGTGCAAATAATATTAAAAATATATGCCAAAATATAATTTGAAATAAAATGAAATTTTGTTTATCTTAAACAAGTTGTGTCATATTAAAGATGACAATTAAGGGCAGAGACTAGTACTAGAATATAATGTTGGGCTTTGGTGACGATACGTTGTATATTTTGTGCATGAGTGCTAAGTCACTTCAGTCGTGTCCAATTCTTTGTGACCCTATTGACTGTAGCCCACCAGGGTCCTCTGTCCATAGCAATTCTCCAGACAAGACACTGCCGTGGGTTGCTGTTCCCTCCTCCAGGGAATCTTCCTGACCCAGGCTTTGAACCAGAGTCTCTTAAATATCTTGCATTGACAGGCATGTTCTTGACCACCAGAGCCACCTGGGAAGCCCCACTGTACATTTTATACTTTTATACTGTAACAATTTCATCAGTTGAATTAAAAGAACAATTTTAAACTCAGACTATGTCTTTATAACTTAAGTCATTTTAGTAGTGATTAATTAAGATTATGTGAATAAGCATTATAGAGGACAGTTGAAAATCTACCTTTCTACCTTACTTCTTTTTTTAAATTTCAAAAGCCATAAGGTTAATATAATGCAAAAGTCCTGGATTCCTGTCAAAATGACCATTGAAGGTTTTATTATTATATAAATGGCCAGCATTTATTTAGGCAACAGATGATACAGGTTTTACAAGTATACTATCAAATGTGAAACAGATCGCCAGCCCAGGTTGGCTGCATGAAACAAGTGCTCAGGGCTGATGCACTGGGAAGACCCAGAGGGATGGGATGGGGAGGGAGGTGGGAGGGGGGATCAGGATGGGGAACACATGTAAATCCATGGCTGATTCATGTCAAAGTATGGCAAAAACCACTACAATATTGTAAAGTAATTAGCCTCCAACTAATAAAAATAAATGAAAAAATTTTTAAAAATTAATTAATTAATTAAAAAAATAATATGATGTATAGTAATTGAACGTGTGTACTTACTTTTCCTTCTCTCATGCGTGTGCACTCAGTTGCTTCAGTCATGTCCAACTCTTTGCAACCCTATAGACTATAGCCTGCCAGGATCCTCTGTCCTCCGACTCTCCAGGAAAGAATACTAGTGTGGGTTGTTATGCCCTCCTCCAGGGGATCTTTCCAACCCAGGGATCGAACCCATGTCTTCTATGTCTCCTGCATTGCCGGCAGATACTTTATCACTGAGCCACCGGGGAGCCAGGGAAGAATAATATTAAACACAAATCCAGCATTTACTCTCTTCATAACAGATTAATAAATAGACTTAAAGTATGCATCTTATATCTATTCATATAAACTATTTTTTGATATACACATTCAAAAACTCTTTAAAAAATTAAGGCTAGCAATTTCTTATGTTATTTTTTCCTAATTTTTAAATTAATTACATATTTTGTTTTGAATTAGTAAACATTAAATTGAGAGAAAAATTAAGATTATAGATTTAAAAATTACATTTTTTCATTCATCAGTTGAAATATATTAACAGGAGAGTTGCTTGATATATTTATTTTTCATTAAAAGAAATCATGTCATGAAAATGCTGAAAAGTAAATTAAATCTTTCTTAGATTTTTTGGTTATATTTTAATTAAATTAAGCAGTTCTTGTATTTGAGTAAGAATTTCTATATAATATCTACTGATTAGAATCAATTGCAGAAATTAGAACTAGTACATAGAGCTAAATTTTAATTTTCAAAAGAAAAAACTGTAACTCTCATAAAAATATAAAATGAATACATGTGAAAGATTTTATTAAACTAGTTAATGAGGAAATCAATCAGGTATTATAATTGGTTCAAAGGGGAATTTGTAGAAGACCCACACACTTTTTATATATATATACATCTTATATGTATGCATTATACATTGTATCCAGCTTCCCTGGTGGCTCAGAAGGTAAAGAATCAGCCTGCAGTGCAGGAGATGTAGGTTCAGTCCCTGGGTTGGGAAGATCCCCTGGAGGAGGGCATGGCAACCCACTCCAGTATTCTTGCCTGGAGAATCCCATGGACAGAGGAGTCCAACGGGCTACAGTCCATGGGGTTGCAGAGTCAGACACGACTGAGTCAATAAGAACACACATATATTACATTACATTACATTATATTACATTATATTATAGGTCAGAAATGATGAATTTTTTATGAAATATAGAGTTCAATAAACTTTTCAGTAAAATACTAAATAACAAATATGTTATGCTTTGCAGGTACATTTAGTTTTGATCACACGTTCCTATTCTTTTCTTTCTATGTGTGTGTATGTGTGTGTGTGTTTTAACAACTCATTAAAATTTCAAATGAAAAAAATTCTTATCCCACAGGCCATTTTAAAAGCAGGCCGTAACCTAGAATTGGCTAGCAGGCCATAGCAGTAGTAGATGAGCACTACTATAAAGCAACGACATGTAATATTTGAACGGTTCCCTCTTATAGGGAAGAAATCATTTCTCTCTCTGTCACACATTATTTATTTGTATTTCTATGAATAAAAATAATTTGCTCTATTGGGCTTTTTCTATAATTTAACATCTACCCCTACAGAGTATAAGGTAGTCTAGTCAAGAGAAATACCATAGGTACTCACCTCTACAGAACCAGAAAAACCCCAAGGGGTCAGCAGACAATAACAAGCATGCCACTGAAAGGACGTCCTGGAATATCTTCTGCCCATTTCAAAGCATTTGACCATATTTTTCTAAAGCACTGCCATTAGATCATAGCTAAGTGTAAGAGCTAACATAAACCTGGGTTCAAATCTCTGAAATTCTTTTTCTGTGGTATTTGATTCTGTAGAAGCAATTTACTTTCTCTGAATCCTGGTATATTTATCTACCTGGATGATGTTACTGACATTCTATTGGCAGTTTTAATGTTAAGTGAGGCAATATATAAAATAATCTTTTAACCTCTATATAAAATAAATGTTTTGTCTTCTTTCTCCCTGCCACCATCTTTACATTTCCTTCCTGAAGGCTCAACATCTCAAAGCCAACAACAAAAATAGTTTTTGTATTATAATTCAAAGCTGGAATCTTTTAAGCAACCTGTCATTATTTCTCTCATTATATAAGAGAAGGTATATAAATTTGATCTTTTCTAAATTTAGTCTAGTTATTAATCTCTGTGTGTCTCTGTGAGGTGAAAAACTGCTTGTGAAAAACAGCTTTGCCACAGTTTCCAACACAGAGTTCCTAAAACTCTTGTGATTTCCTAAGTGATAGGAACATTAGGAGTAACTTTTGTTGTGATATTTTTATTTGACCCAGTCATTGGCACAAGGATCCTAAACATTTGCAGTTTTCTAAGTCACAAGAGCACCTTGTGTTCTAATGAGATGACTCTGAGTGAGCTTCTGGATGACTCCTTGACAGAGACTGATCACCAGAAAGACCAAGGTATAATTAGCTTGAAATTTTCAGCCGTGTTCTCCCTCTCACTTCTCCAGAGACAGGAGAAGAGCTGAAATGGAGTCAGTAATTTATAATCCCTACATGTAATCCCAATAGGGGGGGATATGGAGAGCTTCTGGGTTGATAGGCTCATTGAGGTACTGGCAGAATGGCATGCCCAGAGAAAGCACGGAAGCCCTGCCTCCGCCTACCTCACCCTCTGCATCTCTTCTACCTCATGTTCATCTGTATTCTTTATTATATTGTTTAATAAACTGCTAAATGGAAGTTTTCCATGAGCCACCCTAGCAAATAAATTAAACCTGAAGAGCCAGTAGTGGGAAGCTATGATTTGTACCAAATTGGATGGAAGTTGTGGGTAACCTGGGTTTTCAACTGAAATCTAAAGTAGCTAAGACATAGAGTGGTGCAGTCTTGTGGAACTGATCCTTTAACCTATAGATCCAAAACTATCTCCAGTTAGATAGTAATAAAATTGAGTTCAATTATAGGGCGCTCAGCTGGCATTACCTGTTGTGGGGGGAAATCTCCACATATTTAATGGCAGAGGTATCAGAAGTAAAGTGTTCTATGGGAGAAGTAAAGGAGACTCAGGGAAGAAGCACAGTTGAGAAGAAATGAGTTTTCCCTCACAAGAGAAGGAAAAATCTGAGTTTTTTTCTTTTACAGTCTCAATTTCTCCATCTGTTAAATGGTAATAATTTATGTTTAAATAGTAATAAATGGTAATATTTATGGTTAAATGGTAATAAATGTTTAAATGGTAAAAATTTATTATGTTTTGTAATGAATAAACTGTTTTATAAGTAATAAATACTTGACAGATGCAAAATAATATTCCTTAACAAAGCAAAAGAAAGCTTGTCTTTTTCTCTAGCTTAGCTTAGAAATCTCTTTTCTGTGAATTTAGCATCACATTGTTTGGGTCCATGATGGGGATAGAAAGAGGTGAATAGGGAAGGAGTAGTGGGATAAGCAGTGTTTGGGAGAAGAAAAAACAATCACACACACACTTACATAAAATGCCAAATATCACATAGTAAGCATTCAGTATTCGACATACCTTGACACATTGCCTTTGACACCCATTGGAAGACTTAAATATTTACAAACATTTATTAAAATAAAATGGCCCTCATTGCCCAATTTTAACCAAGACAAGTTATTTTCATCAGCAATTTTAGCCAGTAAATGGCCCAATCAAATGGGAAGTCCTGTATATTGAATCACACTAGTGCCTGGGTTTTAGCTTTCACTCTAGATGCCTCCTTAGTAACTATATTCCATTGCTAAAGCTACTAACGACATGAAATTTTATATTTGAATTGTAAAAGCTCATCGAAAATTTAACTGGCCTACCTCATAAGAAGGTAATTGACAGTGGCAGGTAGCAGATATTTCAGGGTTAAAAGTATATTCTGACATCCTGATATGGAGGGAAAAGACTAAGAACATTTAAATGGGAGAAATGATATGCTTGGTAGAAAACTCCATAAATTCTTTTCTGTGCTTACTGGAATGAGTTTTAAATCATTTTATATGTGGCTATCAATTCATCTTTTTAAAATGAAGAACTTCCCATTGAGTTCCTTAATTTTTTTTCTCAAACATCATATCAATAATTATAATTAATGGTTGTTCAGGAAATTTAGTTGATAATTTAAGTCCGGATTGATTCAAATATTCAAAGAATAATAGTTTTATTTGGTTAATCTAGCCAAACAATCAAGTCAAGGTAAAATTTAAAAAAAATAAATAAATCTTTAAATTTAGTCCAAAAGATTATTTGATGTTTGATTTTAAAGATATATGTAATTAACTAATTCACTGGCTAATTTTGGTGGGTTTGTAGAGAGATTTGCTTTTTCTCAGTTCAGGTCAGTCGCTCAGTTGTGTCTGACTCTTTGCGACCCCATGAACTGCAGCATGCCAGGCCTCCCTGCCCATCACCAACTCCCGGAGTCTACCCAAACTCATGTCCAGTGAGTCAGTGATGCCATCTAACCGTCTTATCTTCTGCAGTCCCCTTTTCCTCCTGCCTTCAATCTTTCCCAACATCAGGGTCTTTTCAAATGAGTCAGCTCATTTCGCATCAGGTGGCCAAAGTATTGGAGTTTCAGCTTCAACATCAGTCCTTCCAATGAACACTCAGGACTGCTTTTTCTACTTAACACAAAATTATATTTTGCTATTTATTTAAACCACTTTGCTTTTATTCTGAAACAGCTACAAATTCATCCTTAATCTTCATATTATATTTTCATGAACTTCAAAGAAATTATGGTAGTATTCAGACTTTTCTGATTCAGGTATATAAAAGTCAATTCTTTTTATTTATTTTCAGAAGGCATTTGATTCTAGTGCCTGAATCAAGCTTATTCTTATTTACAAATATTTAACTGTCCTATATTTTTTTTAACTCCAAACTGCCAGAACAAGAGTAAGTGGGTCAAATTTTAAATTTAGTATTAATACCATAAACTCATCAACATGAAATTATCTCATTATAAGATCATTATTAATTCAGTTTCCTTCATCATCCAAAAAACCAGAGAGAGCGCGTGCAAGTGGTGTTGTATGTGCCACTTCATCAAGGCTACTTGTGATTGGCTTCTTGTTTTCTATACTTGAAAAACTGACTACATCACAGATACCATAATTAACCTGAGTGTAATATAATGTATGCTAAAACCAAAGGTAAAAATAACATTGTACTCAGAGTTAAGTGTAAATAAAACTGGTTGTAAAAACATGTTAAAAAATATAAATTCCCTTTAATTACTTATCTATCTAGGGATTCCACGTTTATTTTAGCTATTCCTTGAACTGAGAAATTTCCCTGGTGAGATTTACCTCACTAGGTTCTGAATACAGTCTAAAATTTTACAAAAGAATTTCCTATCCTTTGATGTATAACTTCCAATCTTTGTGCCAACTTTGTGTACAACTCTTTTCTAAAACCTTTAACACAGATTTAATACAGCCTATGAAAACATTTATTAAGCATTTGCTTTATACAAAGCATAGTGTGCTAGATCCAAACGAAAGCTAAAAGTCCAGTATGCTAACACATGATGGTCTATGAATCACTTTTAGTTTCCAACATTTGCAGCACATGTCAATGGCAGCTGTTTCCAGGGTTTTGCAATTCCTGCCAAGTGTTAAGGATTGATCTTTTCTGAACCTGTTTGGTTTTGGGGTATCCCGAAAGGCACTGAGAGTTTGAGAGGCCAGCATGTACATGTGAAGTCGGCTCTGAGTAAAGGCCCTACTGGTTTGAATTTAGGGCATAGCAATAGAGATAAATTAAGGTAGATGAACTAAGTAACCATAAGGTTGAAAAAAAAGCTCCCTAGGAAAATTAGGTTACTTGCAGATTTTACTTGATAGTTGCTTCAATTAAATATAAATTACTTATCACTTTTTTAAATTCACCTCTATTACTAAACCACTTCTAAGACCATCTTGAATTTTCATAGGTAAAGTCTATAAGCATTCTGCAATGATGTAGATTTATTCATATCAATTGGAAAACTCTTTGAAAACTAAATAAAAAGAACTAGCAAGTGAGTTGTATGGCTTTATAACTGTTAACATTGCAATGGCATGGTTTGCTTACTAAAAGTATACTACAGTGATTAAAATATTTAAATTCTCTGCTGTCAATTCTTAAAAGTATATCCTTACTGATGTAGATTCTTTTTAAAAAGTTCTTAATAAGTATAAAACAGTGGCCAATCCGCAGTAAAGAAGACTTCTTGCAATTTCCCCACAGGAAAAACACAGTGCCCAACCTTCGACCATTTCACATCTGTATTCTGAGGGATTCACCCTCTTAATTATGTGAAAAGAAACCAGGGACCTCTGTGAGAATTTGCATACCTACTCACTGGACATGCAGCCAGCCATGCATATTAAAATTACTTTCTTTTCCCTGGACATCATTATCATAAAGACAAAAGACATATAGTCACTACTTTCTACAATCATCATTTGTTGAATTCACCCCTTAAAAAGAGAAAACTGTTATACATATTTCCCTAGAGAGAGATAATACAATCAGAAATTGTGAAATGCTTAGCGACATAGTCTAACAGGTTCTGAAGGCTGTAGATACAGACCTCTTAGATTCCTGCTCTTAAAACACTTCCCTTTGTAGACTGAAGGCATCCAAAAGGAGGAGCTACACTTCATTGCGCTGTTGTGCAAATCTTTAAGCATTCATCTTTGATTACAGAAGTTGATGTGTGGGTGGTTAGGGGAAACTAGGTTCTGAGAAATGAGAGCTCTTGTGCTTCATAGAGTGTCTGGTTCCCCATGGACATGCTGGTGCATTATTCAGATTTTCCAGTCTGTCTCTGCAGGTGCTAGTGCTTAGCTTTAGGCAGTGCCGATAAAGCTAGCAAGTGAAGGGAAGTCAGGTTTCACAGACTGACCGCTTCTCTGGAGGGACCAGATCATGCCATCCATGGAAACATTGAAACAACTACTGAACCATTTCTATTTGGTATTTTAAAACTGGACTTTTACTACTTGGATGAATCTGAAGAAAATTTATTTTTCTGGTCAGACAAAAATCTTTGGGGGATTTTTCAATCTTCATGTATTGAAAACTAAGCTTTACAATGTCAAACAGACATTTTTTATGCTACCAAGTATATTTACTTAAGTCAATACTTCTTAAATTCAGCTCTAGAAATATCTTTCATAAATGTTTCCTGAGTCAGATTTTCTCTACATACCAACTCTCGACGGATGGCACAATTAATTAATTAGCCAAAAAGTAGCTATTTACCACCTGCTAAAATCTATACCTCATGACTCCTGCTTTCAGAGAATTTCAGTTCTTGGTAAAGGCAAGATGATGACTAAGAATGTGATGATTTTTATAGAACCAACTTGAAAAAATAATCTTGTATAAATCTATTTTACTTTTACTACTTAAATAGTATGATAGATGACCACAGTTTTAATTAACACTCAAGGCCTTTCAGACTTACCAAGAAATGATATCTATCTTAACTGTGTATATTAGTCAAGATTCTCTAGCAAATGAAACCAATGGGCTGGATGTGTGATGAACTTCTAGTTTGAAAATGAAACTCAGAAACTGAGAACGAGAGCCCATGGAGTAAGTTGCAGGCTGAGTGTCAGCATGCTGGAGACCCAAAATGGCCCATGTTTTAGTCTGAGCCCAGTAGAAGGAAAAGACCAATGTCCCAGATCAAGGCAGTCAGGCGAGAGGAATTAATTCCCTCTAACAGGTGAGAGGATGAGACTTAGGTTCTCTTCAGACCTTTAACTGATTATATCAGGACCGCCTACAGAAGGAAGAGCAAACTGCTTTATTCAGTCTATGATTTACATTAATCTCATTCTATAACTAACCTTCAAAAGTCCACCTCTTTTGTCAACTTGGCATCCATACACATCTCCTTAAACCACACTCAATCTTCAAATAAAGCCAGTGACAAGGATAGAATTCCATCTAATTTGATAAACCTACTATGTGTAGAACCAAAAATGCACTAACAACATCTCCAGGAGGTAAAGTCCTGGAGGTAAAGTTCCTCAGAATCATGAGGAATCTAAAGTGGCATAAAATGATGTTGTATTTTTGTCAAATGCTCTTTCTACAATGACTGAATTATATGATTTTATCTTTCATTTTATTAATGGAGGGTGTTATATTTATTCATTTGTATATGTTGAACCATTCTTATATACCAGGAATAAATCCCACTTGTTTGGTCATAATGTATGAATTTTTAAAGTGCTATTGAATTTATTTTACTAATATTTCATTCAGGATTTTTGCATCTCTGTTCATCAGGAATATTGGCCTACAGTTTTTTCTTATAGTATCCTTATTTGACTTTGATGTCAGGGTAAAATGAGTAAATGAGGGTAAAATGTAAAATGAGTTTGGGAGTGTTCCTTTCTCTTCAGATATGAAGGAGTTTGAGATGGGTAGGTAAAAATTATTCTTTAAATATTTGGTAAAATTCTCCAAAGAAGTAATCTGTTTCTGGGCTTTTCTGTGTTAGGAAGTTTTAAATTATTGATTCAATCTTCTTGATTGATATCAGTCTGTTCAGATATCCTACTTCTTCATAATTCAGTCTTAGCAGATTGCAGGTTTCTAAAAATTATCCATTTTTCTAGGTTATCCAGCTAGTTGTCATCTAACTGTGCATAGAGGTCTCTTATGATCCTTTGCATTTCTATGGTCAGTCAGTCAGTTCGGTTGCTCACTTGTGTCTGACTTGTTGCGTCCCAGTGGACTGCAGCACACAAGGCCTTCCTATCCATCACCAACTCCCGGAGGTAGCCACTGTAACATGCCCTCTTTTGTTTCTAATTTTAATTATTTGAGTCCTCTGTCTCTTTTCTTACTATAGACAAATGTTTATCAATTTCATCGTTTTTTAAGAAAAGGTCCTAAATTTCAATGATCATTTTTGCTTCTGATTTTTTTTTTTCTCCTTTGATCTTGTTATTTCTTTCCTTCTGTTAACTTTATGCTTAGTTTGTTCTTCTTTTGCTAGTTCCTTGAGGAGTAAAATTGGTGATTTGAAATTTTCCATGTTCATTAATGTAGGTTTTTTTCACAATAAACTTGCTTGTTAGAATTGCTTTCTTTGCATCCCATAATTTTGGTTTGTTGTGTTTCTGCTTTTTTTGCTTCAAGATATTTTATGGTTGACTTCTTTTTTACTCATTGTTTGCTTAATTTCCACATATTTGTGAATTTTCTAGTTTTACTGCTGTATTAATTTTTTTTTAATCATTTATTTATTTATTTTGTTTGTTCTGGGTCTTTACTACTACATGTGGGCTTTCTCTAGTTGCGGTAAGTGGGGGCTACTCTTTGATGCAATGCACGGGCTTTTCACTGTGGTGACTTCTCTTGTTGCAGTGCACAGGCTCTAGGAGCTTGGGCTTCAAAAGTTTCAGCATGTAGGCTCAGTAGCTGTGGCTCGAGGGCCCTAGAACTCACGGGATCCAACAGTTTTAACTATTGGGGCCCATGGTGGGGTTGTGGCTTGTGGGATCTAGATCATGGGCTCAGCAGTTGCGGCACACAGGTTTTAGTTGCTCTGGGGCATGTAGAATCATCCTGGACCAGGGATCTAACCTGTGTCTCTTGCATTAGCAGGTAAACTCCCATCTACTGTACCTCCAGGGAAGTCCTGTATTGATTTCTAATTTCACACAACTGAGTCTTGGTATGATTTCAATCTTCTAAAATTGATAAGAATAGCTTTGTGACCTAACAAATGGTATATTCTGAAGAATGGTCCATGTATGCTTGAGAAGAATATATATTCTACTGCTATTTGATGGAATGTTTTATAAATATATATATATATATATAATATAATACATAATATAATATATAAATGAACCTACATGTATATATATATGTATTTTTATATATATGTATATTTAGACATATTTATATATGTATTTATATATATGTGTGTGTGTATATTTAGACATTTAGTCTAAAGTATAGTTCAGGTGCATTTTTTTTTTTTTTTTTTTTTTTTTTGGTCTGGATAATCTATCCATTATTGAAAATGTGGTAACAAAGTCCCTATCTATCATTATATGTTGTCTGTTTCTTTCTTCGTGTATGTTAGTATTTGCTTAATATATTTAGGTGTTCCAATTTGGGTGCATGTATATTTATAATCATTATGTCCCCTTGATGAACTGATCCCTTTATTGTTATATGTATACATATATATGACTTCCCTGATAGCTCAGTTGGTAAAGAATAGGCCTGTAATGCAGGAGACTGGGGTTCAATCCCTGAGTTGGGAAGATCCCCTGGTAGTTTTGTTTGTTTGTTTTAAGTATTTTGACATATCATCTCAGCTCCCCTAACCAGTCAACTTCTGCTCAGAAACCAACTGATAGCCTTGTGTGGGTTACTATGAGCCTGCAATACACTTTTTTCTCTTGTTGTTTTAAAGTCTCTCTTTTGTTGACAGTTTTATATTAATGCATCTTGGGGAAAACTTTTTTAAGTTAAATTTGTTTGGGGTTGGTTGGAGCTTCACTGTTCTTGGTGGGAAATGCCGGCCATTACATGCTTCTACTTGCTCTTCTGCATGGTATTCTGCCTGCCAGACTTCGAGATCAAGGTAACAATTCCATTCTGTCAACCCATGGCTCCACCAGAGACTCCTGGACACTCACAGGAAAGTCTGACTCAGTCTCTTGTGGGGACACTGCTCCTTTCTCTTGGCTCTTGGTGCACAAAAGGTTTTGTTTGTGCCCTCCAAGAGTCTGTTTCCCCAGTCCTGTGGAAGTTCTGTAATCAAATCCAACTGGCCTCCAATTCAAATTCACTGAGGGTTCTCAGTCTCTTTGTCAGGTCCCCGGTTGGGAAATCTGTTGTGTGTCCTAAAACTTTCTTAACAGTGTGAGAATTTCTTTGGTATAATTGTTTTGCAGTTTGTGGGTTGTCTGTTCAATGGCTATATGATGGGGCTAATGGTGACCTCCTTCAAGAGGGCTTATGCCACATGCTGCATGGGCAGGTCTGCTGCAGCCAGAGCCCCTGTTCCTGCATCAGGCCACTGCTGACCCATGCCTCCACAGAAGACACTCAAACAATCAAAGGCAGGTCTGGCTCAGTCTCTGTGGGGCCTCTGGGCCCTGGTGCATACAGCGTTTTGGTTGGGCCCTCCAAGAGTCTCTGGTGGGTATGGGGTTTGATTCTAAATGTGATTTCACCCCTCCTACCATCTTCTTGGGGCTTCACCTTTGCCCTTGGATGTGGGGTATCTTTTTTTGGTGGGATCCAACATTCTCCTGTCAATGGTTATTCACCAGTGAGTTGAAATTTTGGAGTTCTAGTAGAAGAAGATGGGTACACATCATTCTACTCTGCAATCTTATATTGAGCTAACCAAACTGGTCTCATGGACCACAGCCTTGTCTAACTCAATGAAACTGTGAGCCATGCAATGTAGAGCCACCCAAGATAGACAGGTAATGGCAGAGAGTTCTGACAAAATGTGGTCCACTGGAGAAGGGAATGGCAAACCACTTTAGTATGCTTGCTTTGAGAACCCCATGAACAGTATGAAAAGGCAAAAAGGTATGACACTGAAAGATGAACTCCCCAAGCCTGTAGGTGCCCAACATGCTACTGGAGAAGATTGGAGAAATGGCTCCAGAAAGAATGAAGAGACAGAGTCAAAGGGAAAATAACGTCCAGTTGTGGATGTGACTGGTGATGGAAGTAAAGTCCACTGTTGTAAAGAACAATATTGCATAGGAACCTGGAATGTTAGGTCCATGAATCAAGGTAAGTTGGAAGTGGTCAAACAGGAGATAGCAAGAGTGAACATTGGCATTTTAGGATTCAGTGAACTAAAATGGACTGGAATGGGCAAATTTAATCCATGACCATTATATCTACTACTGTGGGCAAGAATCCCTTAGAAGAAATGGAGTAGCCATCATAGTCAACATAGTCAACAAAAGAGTCCAAAATGAACTACTTAGATGCAATCTCAAAAATGACAGAATGATGTCTGTTCATTTCCAAGGCAAACCATTCAATACCACAGTAATCCAAGACTATGCCCCAACCACTAATGCTGAAGAAGTTGAAGTTGAATGATTCTATGATGGCCTACAAGACCTTCTAGGACTAACACCAAAAAAAGATATCCTTTTCATCACATGGGACAGGAATGCAAAAGTAGGAAGTCAAGAGATACCTGGAATAACAGGCAAGCTTGGCTTTCGAATACAAAATGAAGTAGGGCAAAGGCTAATACAGTTTTGCCAAGAGAACACATTGGTCATAGCAAACAGTCTCTTCCAACAACACAAGAGAATACAAGTGAACGTCACCAGATGGTCAATACCAAAATCAGATTGGTTATATTCTTTGAAGCCAAAGATGGATAAGCTCTACACAGTCAGCAAAAATAAGACTGGGAGCTGACTGTGGCTCAGATCATGAAGTCCTTATTGCCAAATTCAGACTTAAATTGAAGAAAGTAGGGAAAACTACTAGACCATTCAGAATGACCTAAATTGAATCATTTACAATCATACAGTGGTAGTGACAAATAGACTCAAGGGGTTAGATCTGATAGAGTCCCTAAAGAATTATGGACAAAAGTTCATGACATTGTACAGGAGGCAGTATTCAAGGCCACCTCCAAGAAAAACACATGCAAAAAGCAAAATGTCCATCTGAAGAGGCCTCATAAATAGCTGAGAAAAGAAGATAAGTAAAAGGCAAAGGAGAAAAGAAAAGATATACCCATTTGAATGCAGAGTTCCAAAGAATAGCAATGAGATATAAGAAAGCCTTCCTCAGTGATCATTGTAAAGAAATAAAGGAAAACAACAGAATGGGAAAGACTGGAGATCTCTTCAAAAAATTAGAGATTCCAAGGGAATATTTCATGCAAAGATGGATACAATAAAGGACAGAAATGGTAGGGACCTAACAGAAGCAGAAGATATTAAGAGGTGGCAAGAATACACAGAAAAAGTATGCAAAAAAATTTAATATCCTAGATAACCAGGCTGGTGTGATAATTCATCTAGAGCCAGACATCCTGGAGTGTGAAGTCAGGTGGACCTTAGGAAGCATCACTACGAACAAAGTTAGTGGAGGTGATGGAATTCCAGCTGAACTATTTCAAATCGTAAAAATGATGCTGTTAAAGTGCTACACTCAATATGCCAGCATATTTGGAAAACTCAGCAGTGGCCACAGGACTGGAAAAGGTCAGTGTTCATTCCAAAAAAGTATTCATTCCAAAGAAAGGCTATGCCAAAGAACGTTCAAACTACTGCACTATTGTACTCATTTCTCATGCTAGCAAGGTAATGCTCAAAATCCTTTAATTTAGGTTTTAACATTACATGAAATGAGAAATTCCAGAAGTTCAAGCTGGGTTTAGAAAAGGCAGAGGAACCAGAGATCAAATTGCCAACATCCGCTGGATCATAGAAAACGCAGGATAATTCTAAAAAAGACATCTACTTCTGTATTATTGACCATACAAAAGCCTTTGACTCTGTGGATCACACAAACTGTGGGGAACTCTTCAAGAGATGGACTAACAGAACACCTTACCTGCCTCCTGAGAAATCTGTATGCAGGTCAAGAAGCAACATTTAGAACTGGACATGGAACAACAGACTGGTTCCAAATTAGAAAAGGAGTACAACAAGGCTGTATATTGTTACCCTGCTTATTTAATTTATATGCAGAGCACATCATGTGAAATTCTGGGCTGGATGAAGGACAAGCTGGAATCAAGATTGCCGGGAGAAATATCAATAATTTTAGATATGCAAATGACATCACCCTTATGGCAGAAAGTGAAGAAGAACTAAAGAGCTTCTTGATGAAAGAGAAAGAGGAGGGTAAAAAAGTTGGCTTAAAACTCAATATTTAAAAAACAAAGATCAAGGCATCCAGTCCCATCACTTCATGGCAAATACTTTGGGGATAAATGGAAACAGTGACAGTTTTGATTTTCTTGGGCTTCAAAATCACTGTGGACATTGACTGCAGCCATTCTGAAACTAAAAGATGCTTGCTCTTTGGAAGAAAAGTTGTGACAAATCTAGACAGTGTTTTTAAAAGCAGGGACATCACTTTGCTTAAAGGTATGTTTAGTCAAAGCTACACTTTTTTCACTAGTCAAGTATGGATGTAAGAGTTGGACCTTAAAGAAGGCTGAGCACCAAAGATTTGATGCTTTTGAACTGTGATGCTGGAGAAGACTCTTTAGAGTCTCTTGGACAGAAAGGAAATCAAACCAATCAATCCTAAAGGAAATCATAAATATTCATTGGAAGGACTGATGCTGAAGCTGAAACTCCAATACTTTGACCACCTGATGCAAATAGCTGACTCATTGGAAAAGACCCTGATGCTGGGAAAGATTGAAGGCAGGAAAAGAAGGGGACAACAGAGGACAAGATGACTGGATGGTATCACCAACTCAATGGATGTGTTTGAGCAAACTCTGGGAGATGGTGAAAGACAGGGAAACCTGGCGTGCTGCAGTCCTTGGTGTGGCAAAGAATCATACACAACTGAGTTATGACACAACAAGCCATAGTGTCTATGATACTTTGTTGCAGCTATCTGACCAGGCTAATACACTATCTCCCTTAATACACTATCTACCTCACATTTTTACAAGTATTTAAGGTTTTCTTTCCACACTTAAGTTTCATACCTATCTCAAAAAGAAAAATCTAAAAAAATAGCAAATATCATTAACAATAGGTATCTTCTGAGTGCAAACAAGTTTAATGCATACACATAAAATTATTACCATCCTAATTTATTCTAATAACTAATTATGTATATTTACATTGAGAACAATGACAAGATACACAGATAAATCAATGGATCATACATTTAAAATGTCTGAAACTTATTCTATTCCCATTTCCCGGGGTCTTGACATGTATTTTTCCTTAATTTCCTCTTTACTTCTCTAAGCCATCATTATATTCTCAACTTAGATGCTGTTTCATTAGGAAACTTTTCTTAGCCTTCATACTGGGTATGGTTTCCAATTACATGTTATATGTTTCTTAGAAATTCTTCACTTTTCTTTTGTAATAATTTCAAACACACTGTATTAGCCTGGGTTCTCTAGAGAAACAAAATTAATAGAATGTATATATTAAGAAAAAAGAGATACATTGTGTTCACACAATGTTGAAGGCTGTGAAATCTAAGCCCTACAGCTGGCAGACCTTCTGACTCTGAGCTGTTACAGGTTCCCAGTTTCATGTTAGGTCCTCTTCTAAATTGTATTTCCCGTTAGGTTTGACTACCTTCAATCTGGAGACAATATGCAGATTTTTGTTTCCACATGGGTCTTTCCTCTGTGTTCCGTACCATCTACCCAACTATGACTTTTAATTTGTATGTTGCAAAGCCCACCTCCTTCTCTGCCTCTTCTAAATTCTGATCCTTTTCCAGTGTCCCCAATCTCAGCGAATGTTGAATGCATCATAAATTGTGTAAATGAAATTTCTAAGAATCTCCATTGACACTTCTCATCCATATAATTAGAATCAGCCTGTTGATTCTATCTCTGTAATTCTCTTAATTTCCTCTATTTCTTTCTCTTTCACTCCCCATTCTAGGGTCCCAAATCTATGATAACATCACCTCTGTCCTGCTTGACTGCAATAATCTGTTAACTTTTTTCCCCTGAGTTTATTTCTATACACTCCAGTCCATGCTACAACTAAAGACACCTTTTCAAAAGGGAATACTAATCATATATTACTTACTTTTAAAACAGTTCATTAGGTTTCCTCTATATTTAGTCTTTCCTCCCCCTTTCTTTCCATATTAATCTTTAATTTATTCCCCTCTATCCTTTTCTGTCACTTTCTGCCCCATTGTATCCTATGAACATATGAACACTGGCCTTGTCTAATTTGCTTGAATACTTCATATTTCTTCTCAAGACATGACCTTTGGAAAATCCCCACCCCAGTACACCCAAACATAGTTTATCCCAATTAATAGATTGGCTTAAGCCTTAGGAAGGCTTTTTCTGACCCTCTTAACACTAAATTGTCTTAAAGTATCTTGTACCTCTCATTTGAATTACATGTTATTGTACTTATTTTATTATTTTATATGTCTATTTTCCTTTGTAGATTGCAATGTCCATCAGCATTAGTTTTGTCTCTTTTATTCACACTATGTCCCTAGATTGTGTCTGGCACATATATTAATAAATAATGAAGCTAAATAAATTTAAAAAATTATTCAGTGTTGACAGTATGCAGGAACCACAGGGTCATATAAAAATATGTTGGGGATACACCTTACCCTCAAAGAGCTTACCTTTTGGTTTAGAAGATAAATACAAATAGAAATGAAAATGAAATATGGCATGAATTAACATTCAACACTATGACATGAGATGTCTCAAAATAATTTTTAAATAATTTACAAAGTAATAGTAAGATATTTATAACTGGAATAGTGAATTATCATTTATGGGTGAAAGAGTATTGAGCTTGACCTTTAAGGACAGGAAAAAGTTGGAGAGTCAAAATGGAAAACAGTAGAAGTTTTAGGGAAAATGAATGGAATGAACAACACTTCAGAGACAGGTTAGCCTTGGTTATCAAAATTAACGGTAATGCCCGCCTAGTAGCCCTAACAGGCCTCCAATGTTCTATGGAAGTAGAGAGACTGTAGTAATATTATGTTATAAAAACCAGAATGTGGTATTTCAATAGCAGGGAATCCTAAAATAAAGCTTCAGTACTGTATTCCCACAAGGTACTAGAAGTACCATTGCTGCATAACTGGAATGTGGGAAGAAATGGTATGAAAAACCAATGAACTTGCAAAAAAAAAAAAAAAAAAAATTAAACAGCTTGCAAAAGCGTAGTCTTCTTGGACAGTTTCCTGAATCTCAATGAGATTATTAGAACTGTTAGCACATAAAACAGGATATGTGTTTTTCCCCTTACTAATAGGAGCTATTTCACACCTTCATCATTTTACTTGTCATGCTTAGATGCATCCATAGAATCTTCTTTTAAAGAAAACTGACCTACAGATCATTTGCCAACTCTTCTTGAAAACTGATCTCTCACATTGAAAGCTATGTTTTTCTTGAAATGTTACCTCTAAGAGAACAGAGTTGCACATTTGGCAACTCCAAACACAAACATACTACTTTATCAGTGAAATCATCATTTTGCAATAGACTAATTAAGAAATTCACAGCTTCTTCATGGAATTTCCTGCACAGAAATGCTAATATAAATATTAATCCTATACTGATTTACAGCATTTGGTGAATGTGTGTCAATAACAAATATCAAATTGTGCAACTAATCTCCAGATCACAATGGTATCAGGCGGGAAATTATTCAATATTCAAAAACAGACGTATTTAACATGATGGGTTTCCCTGGTGGCTTAGGGGTAAAGAAACTGTCTGTAATGCAGGAGGCCTGGGTTTGATCCCTGGCTGGGAAAGAGCCCCTGAAGAAGGAAATGGCAACCCACCCCAATATTCTTGCCTCAGAATTCACATGGACAGAGGAGCCTGCTAGGTTACAGTCCATGTGGTTGGAAGAGAGTTGACCACCACTTAACGACTGAAAAATAATAACAAATGAAGCATCTAATCTCAAAATCACAATGGTATCAGGCTGGAAATGATTCAGTATTCAAAAGCAGACTCCTATTTGAGTCTATCAAACTAAAACATCACATAGGTTTAAGAGTCACATATTTCCACAAGGCTTGTTTTGAAAAAGATCAGTTTACTCTCCTCCCTCACCACAATCCTTGCTTTATATTCCCAGAGATAGCCATTTTATTGCTTAACTTCAGACTCAGTCATTAGCTATTGACTTCCAGCTATGGAAGCTGATAATTTCATTATCAATCTCCTCCCTCACCTTGGGTCTCACCATATTTGTTCCATCCACCAACCTCTTTATGTGGACATAATTTGTATAGATTCACACTCAATGATTATTTTAACTATGCAAAGCAATTCACCCCTGAATTACATTATGGTATCATCTTGTTTCCTGCACAGCCTACAGTTTTTACTGGAGTTAATAATTATCTTGTTTATTTTCTGCTTAACTGTTTTTGTAATTATCACTAGTCTAAATCCAGATGCTTTGCCAATCATTTTAATCTCTTTCTATGAACAAAATGTATTTGGTATTCTACTACATCTTTTTGCAGTAACCACTCATGGAGCCTTCTAACTTACTCTAATTTAACGTACAGAATGGCTGTAAGTGTGTGATCCCTCTTATTAGGGAATTATCTTTCCTTATCACTTGAATACAAAGTTCACTGGAACTTTGTCTTCCTCTTTCTTCTTTATCCATACATTTTCCTGAAATTTTTACTTCAGTAACTTTCTAAGGAAATATGCTTAAGAAATAAAATATGTTTTCTCATTTCATATATTAACAAATTTATTCTTTTCATACATGTTTGGTGTGGGCTGTTGTGCTGGTGCTGTGCTAAATCGCTTCAGTCCTGTCTGACTTTTGTGACCCTGTGGACGACAGCCCACCAGACTCCTCTGTCCACAGGCAATCTCCAGGTAAGAATACTGAAGTGGGTTGCTGTGGCCTCCTCCAGGGGATCTTCCTGACCCAGGGATTGAACCTGCAGTACTTATGTCTCCTGCACTGGCAGGCAGGTTCTTTATCCCTATCAGTCAGTCAGTTCAGTCTCATTCGTGTGACTCTTTGCGAGCCCATGGACTGCAGCACGCTAGGCTTCCCTGTTCATCACCAACTCCCGGAGCCTACTAAAACTCATGTCCATAGTGTCGGTGATGTCATCCAGCACCACCTAAATTCTTATTTGAAACTCTTTTCCCTTAAATTTTTGAAAACACATCTATTTTCTTTGAGATTCCATTGATGTTGCTAATATTTCCAATTCCATTCTTACTTTTTGATCATTATTATGAAATCTTGTTTTTTGAAAACTGTTAAATATTTTTTGTCCCCCAGTGTTCTGTTTCATGACAATTGTCATATTGCATATATCATTTTCTTGGGCTTTCCAGGTGGCTCAGTGGTAAAGAATCCACTTGACAATGCAGGAGACATGGGTTCCATCCCTGGGTCAAGAAGATCCCCTGGGGGAGGAAATGGCAACCCACTCCAGTATTCTCACTGGGAAAATCCCAAGAACAGAGAAGACTGGCAGGCTACAGTCCTTGGAGTCACAAGAAGTCAGACATGACTGAGCAACTGAGCACACACAGCACATATCTCAGTTTACTCACTGTGCTTGGTACTCAGTAGAATGTTTTAACCTGACACGTATCCTTCAGTTCTGGTAAATATTTTTAAATTCTTTCTTTGATCATTATCTTCCCTATTGTCTGTATTTTCTCTGTATAACTGATCCTTAATTTTTTTTTATCTTTCCTTTCTTAATCCATCTCATTTTCCTATTATTTTTTTTTTATTGGACAGATTTTCTTACCTTTCTCTTTCAAACCATTTTTTTAAAGTTCCCACTATCATATTTTTAAATTCCAGTAGTACTTTTAATTTTCTAGTTATTAAACTTTTAAAGGAAAGATATATCCATCTGAATGCAGAGTTCCAAAGAACAGCAAGGAGAGATAAGAAAGCCTTTCTCAGTGATCAGTGCAAAGAAATAGAGGAAAACAACAGAATGGGAAAGACTAGAGATCTCTTCAAGAAAATTAGAGACACCAAGGGAACATTTCATGCAAAGACGGGCACAATAAAAGACAGAAATTGTATGGACAGAACAGAAGCAGAAAATATTAAGAGGTGGCAAGAATACACAAAAGACCATGATGCTGCCATCACTCACTTAGATCCAAACATCCTGGAGTGAGAAGTAAAGTGGGCCTTAGGAAGCACCATTACTAACAAAGCTAGCGGAGGTGATGGAATTCCAGCCGAGCTATTTCAAATCCTAAAAGATGATGCAGTGAAAGTGCTGCAGTCAATATGCCAGCAAATTTGGAAAACTCAGCGCAGAGGCCACAGGACTGGAAAAGGTCAGTTTTCATTCTAATCCCCCAAAAAATGCAATGCCAAAGAATGTTTAAACTACCACAAAATTGCACTCATTTCACATGCTAGCAAAGTAATGCACAAAATTCTCCAAATGAAGCTTCAACAGCACATGAACCGAGAACTTCCAGATGTTTAAACTGTATTTAGAAAAGGCAGAGGAACCAAAGATCAAATTGGCAACATCCATTGGATCATCGAAAAAGCAAGAAAGTTCCAGAAAAACATCTACTTCTGCTTTATTGACTATGCCAAAGCCTTTGACTGTGTGTGTCACAACAAACTGTGGAAAATTCTCTAAGAGATGGGAATACCAGATTATCTCACCTGCCTCCTGAAAACCTGTATGCAGATCAGGAAGCAACAGTTAGAACCAGACATGGAAAAAAGGACTGGTTCCCAATTGGGAAAGGCATACATCAAGGCTGTATATTGTCACCTTGCTTATTTAACACATGCAGAGTACATCATGTGCAATGCTGGCTGGCTGAAGCATAAGCTGAAATCAAGACTGCTGGGAGAAATACCAATAACTTTAGATATGCAGACAACACCACCCTTATGGCAGAAAGCGAAGAGGAACTAAAGAGCCTCTTGATGAAGGTGAAAGAGGAGAGTGAAAAAGCTGGCTTAAAACTCAACATTCCAAAAACTAAGATTGTGGCATCCAACCTCAACATTTCATGGCAAATAGATGGGGAAACAATGGAAACAGTGAGAGATTTTTTTTGGAGGGGTGTGGGGGTGGGCCCCAAAATCACTGCAGATGGTGACAGCAGCCATGAAAGTAAAAGGCGGTTGCTCCTTGGAGGAAAAACTATCACCAACTTAGCATATTAAAAAGCAGAGACATCACTTTGCACACAAAGATCCAGCTGGTCAAAGCTATGGTTCTTCCAGTAGTCATGTACGGATATGAGTTGGACGTAAAGCATGCTGAGTGCTGAAGAACTGATGCTTTTGAACTGTGGTGTTTGAGAAGACTTTTAAGAATCCCTTGGACTGCAAGGAGATCAAACCAGTCAATCCTAAAAGAAACCAGCCTGAATATTCATTGGAAGGACTGACGCTGAGGCTGAAGCTCTGATACTTTGGCCACCTAATGCAAAGAACTGACCATTGGAAAAGACCCTGATGCTGGGAAAGACTGAAGGTAGGAGGTAAAGGGGACGACAGAGGATGAGATGGTTGGAGGGCATCACCGGCTCAATGTACATGAGTTTGACAAAGTTCCAGGTGCTGGTGATGGACAGGAAAGTCTGGCATGCTGCAGTCTATGGGGTTGCAAAGAGTTGGACATGACTGAGCAACTGAATTGAACTGAAAGTTTTAACAACCTCATGTCCTTATTTCATAAAAGCAACATCTTCTCATCTCTCTTTATTTATGTGTTTTTAATATTTCTTATCTTGCAGAGCCCCAGATTCCTCCAAAGGCTTTTTCTTCTCTGTAAAAGATTTTGTCTTAGACTCTAAGGGGCTTCCTTAGGTCCTTCCTGGTAGGCCAAACAGTAAGGAATTCACCTACAATGCGGGAAACTATGGTTTGACCCCTGGTTCAGAAAAATCCCCTGGAGAAGGGAATGGCAACCCACTCTAATTTTTGCTTGGAGAATTTTATCAACAGAGGAGCCTGGTGGGCTACAGTCCTCTGGCTTGCAAAAAGTTGGATGCAACTAAGAAACTAACACTAATAGAACTGGATTTCCTTCATTGCCTGGTGATTCCTGGCTGCATAATGATAATGAAAAGTGGGCACTTACCAGCTGATTGGAAGCTCTCACTTCATGGTAGGAATTCTTTATTGCTGGGTTCATTGTAGGGTGCACTGGCTGGGCAATTAACGTAGAGAATCCAACTGTCATTATCTTTAGATCTTTCTTCTCTTGGGTTAAATTCTTTGGAGAAGTTTCTTTCAATTCTATATTTAGAGTGTATGAGTCTAGCTGCTAGTATCCTGAGAGATAAGTGGTACAAAAATCTAAAAGGACCTCTACTCTCCTTATGTAATCTTAATATTTGTATTTTCAACGTAATAATCTTACCCTCAAATACACTTCTTTGCCACAATATCTCCATTATGCCTCTTCTAGAAAAGACATTTCCTGCCTTCTGTCAGGGTGGAGAGGGACAATTGTTTAGGTACACACAATGATAGAATGGATAAAGGTATCTAAACCCTTTGTATATGAGTTTTCAACCAATTATTCATTTTTAGCACCAGTCTACTATACTCTTCCAGAAGTAAGTGTAATAGCCAATTGGTGTGGCTTTTATAGGTTCTGTAACATAAATAGATTGTGCCAGCCTCCTCTGTCCATGGGATTCGCTAAGCAAGAATACTGGAGTGAGTTGCCATTTCCTCCTTCAGGGGATCTTCCTGACCCAGGAATTGAACCAGGGTCTCCTGCATTGTAGGTAGATTCTTTACCAATTGAGCTATGAGGGAAGCCCTGTTTATTAAAATTTGTCACTCCTAATTTGTGATATAATTTTCTGGGATCTGCAAAGTCAGTTACCACTCATTCATTTGCTTTCTAGTTTCTAAACTTCAAGGTTGTCTATTTTGCTTCTCATATTTTTTTTAAACATCCTTTACTAATTGTAGAGTGTCAGGGAAGTCACTGTAAATATGTATATTCAACATGCCATCACTGGATCTCTTGATTAGCTCAACACTCATCAATATTGATAGATATTTATCAGTGATCTTATGAGGCTGATACAATGCTACATGTAGTAATACCAAGAAATGAGTTTGGTATTTTATAATAGGCATTCAATAAATATTTATTGCCCTTTCCTTTGGAAGAAGCAACTTCAGTCACTTCCTTCTTACTTTCTCCTCCTGGCTGTTCCATACATTTCTCTCTCAACTGATAAACACACTGATCATTGAAGGGATTCACATGAGTTACACAAGGGCATATGAATCATCACACAAGAAGATGACTCTACACATAGACATCATCAGATGGTCAATACTGAAATCTGATTATATTCTTTGCAGCTGAAGATGGAGAAGCTGTATATAGTCAGCAAAAACAAGACCTGGAGCTGACTGTGGCTCAGATCATGAGCTCTTTATTACAAAATTCAGGCTTAAATTAAAGAAAATAGGGAAATCCACTAGACCATTCAGACATGACCTAAAACAAACCCCTTATTATTATACAGTGGAGGTAACAAATAAATTCCCGGGATTAGATCTGGGAGAAAGAGTGTGTGAAGAACTATGGATGGAGGTTTGTCACATGATATAGGAGGCGATGGCTAAAGCCATCTGAAAGGAAAAGAAATGCAAGAAGGCAAAATAGTCGCCTGAGGAGGCCTTAAAAATAGCTGAGAAAATAAGAAAGTAAGAGGCAAAGGAGAGAGGGAAAGATATACCCAACTGAATGCAGAGCTCAGAAGAATAGCCAGGAGAGATAAGAAAGCCTTAAGAGAAGGATACAAAGAAATAGAGGAAAACAATAGAATGGGAAAGACTAGAGATCTCTTCAAGACAATTAGAGATACCAAGGGAACATTTCATGCAAAGATGGGCACAATAAAGGACAGAAACAGCAAGGACCTAACAAAAGCAGAAGAGATTAAGAAGAGGTAGCAAGAATAAACAGAAGAACTGTACAAAAAAGTTCTTAATGACCAAGATAACCAAGAAAGTTATCCAACTATCCATGATAGTTAACCAAGATAACCGTGATAGTGTGATCACTCATCTAAGCAGACATCCTGGAGTGTGAAGGCAAGTGGCTTTAGGAAGCATTACTATGAACAAAGCTAGTGGAGGTGATGGAATTCCAGCAGAGCTATTTCAAATCCAAAAAGATGAAATAGTGAAAGTGCTGCTCTCAATATGCCAGCAAATTTGGAAAACTCATCAGTGGTCACATGACTGGAAAGATTCTGTTCTTATTTCAATCCCAAAGAACCAGAGTGCCAAAAAATATTCAAACTACCACACAATTATGCTTATTTCACATGGTAGTAAGGTAATGCTCAAAATTGTTCAAACTAGTCTTCAGCAGTGTGAGAACTGAGAACTTCCAGATATACAAGGTGGATTTAGAAAAGGCAGAGGAATCAGAGATCAAATTGCCAACATCCACTGGACCATAGAAAAAGCAAGAGAATTCCAGAGTAAACATCCACTTCTGCTTCACTGACTACTCTAAAGCCTTTGACTGTGTGGATCACAATAAGCTGTGGAAAATTCTTCAAGAGATGGGAATACCAGACTACTTTACCTGCCTTTTGAAAAAGTTGGATGCAAGTTAAGAAGCAACAGTTAGAACCAAACATGGAAAAATGGACTGATTCAAAATCGAGAAAGGGTACGTCAAGGCAGTATATTGTCACCCTCCTTATTTAACTGCTATGCAGAGAATATCAAGTAAAATGCCAGGCTGGATGAAGCACAAGCTAAAATCAAGATTTCTGGGAGAAATATCAATAACCTCAGATATGCAGATGAAAATACCCTAATGGCAAAAAGGAAAGAAGAACAAAAGACCATCTTGATGAAGGTGAAAGAGGAGAATGAAAAAACTGCTTAAAACTCAACATTCCAAAAACAAAGGTCATAGAGAATCCATCCCATCTCTTCATGGCAAATAGATGGGGAAAATTTGGAAACAGTGGTAGATTTTGTTTTCTTGGACTCCAAAATCACTGTGGACAGTGGCTGCAGCCATGAAATTAGACACTGGCTCCTTGGAAGAAAAGTTATGACAAACTTAGCTTATTAAAGAACAGAGATATTACTCTGCCGACAAAGATCCATATAGTCAAAGCTATGGTTTTTCCAGTAGTCACATACAGATGTGAGAGTTGGACCATAAAAGAAGGCTGAGCACTGAAGAATTGATGCTTCTGAACTGTGGTGTTGGAGAAGACTCTTGAGAGTTCCTTGGACTGCAAAGAGATCAAACCAGTCAATCCCAAAGGAAATTAACCCTGCATATTTATTGGAAGAACTGATACTCAAGTTCTAATATTTTGGCCATCAGATGCAAAGAGCCAATTCATTGGAAAAGACTCTGATTCTGGGAAATATTGAGGGCAGGAGGAGAAGAAGGCAACAGATGATGAGATGGTTGGATGGCATCACCGGCTCAATGGACATGAGTTTGAGTAAACCCCAAGAGACAGTAAAGGACAAGCGAGCCTGGAGGGCTGCAGTCAATGGGATCACAAAAATCAGACACAACTTAGCAACTGAACAACAACAAATGAATCATCAACGTCAGAGAGACTTAAATGTATTCCTTTATTGCCTTTTTGATGTATATATTATTCTCTTCAGTCTGAATTCTTATATTTAAAGATGTTAGTATTCTTTTTGCAAAATTGTGCTGGCATTTTTTTACTAACAGTTACATGTACTATGGGCTTCCTTGGTGGTTCAGAGGTTAAAGCGTCTGACTGCAATGCGGGAGACCGGGGTTCGATCACTGGGTCGGGAAGATCCCCTGGAGAAGGAAATGGCAATCCACTCCAGTATTCTTGCCTGGAGAATCCCTTGGACGGAGGAGCCTGGTAGGCTACAGTCCATGGGGTTGCAAAGAGTCGGACACGACTGAGCGACTTCATTTTCACTTTTCACATATACTATAGCCACAAAAGATGCTTATAGAAGAAGCTAAAGTGCTTAATTCTGAAGGAATTATAACTAATATCAACAACTAGCCTATGACATAGCTAGCTAACTGTAGATAGGCAGTAGTTGCCCTAAATAATTCTTAGAATTTGCACACTGATCCATAAACAAAATAAAACTATAGCTATTTCTAAAATTATCACTGCATTCTTACAGGGAGCATCATTCTTCCTACCATATCACTAGTCTGAATACTTGTGCTAGTAAACCTAGAGTAATCTATCTGAGGAATTTTGCAAAGTATATCCCCAGATCTCATCTTCAGAGAATCTGATTCTGTAGATCTTCTTGGACACTGTATTTTCATTTTAAATGTTCTCTGGTGATTTGAGGTGTACTCACACTTAGAACCACTATAGTAGTGCATACTTTATCTAGCTTGAGCATAAATACACACATATTTTCTTAATGGATCAGTAAAATGTCCAATAACACTTTTTGAAATTTCTATGACAGATTGCTGTTTGGGTGACTCCAAAACATCATTTGAGTATATTTTCTTCTTAATTTTGCAACTCTGAACACATTTTTTAACCTTGGATGAGTGAGCAGAAGAGGAAGCTGAAGCGGCAAAAAAAGGCACTTGGGACTTTGTAGAATTACCATATTCTATAACAACTTTCTCAGGAAAGATAGCATGTGCTGCTGATACACTGATGAATTAGCTAATGGCTTTGCTGCTGATTCCTAGAAATTAAATGCAGAGTTCTAAGTGCTGGGGACACTTTTTGGATGGAACATGTTGGTCTTCCTTGGAAAGTGCCATCATCTAAAGCTTGTAATTCACCAAATTATTGTGCAAATTTATTGTTGTGGAAAAAAATACTTAATAAGGTATTTATTTATGGGGCTTCCCTGGTGGCTCAGATGGTAGAGAATCTGTCTGCAATGCGGAAGACCCGGGTTTAATCCCTAGGTCAGGAAGATCCCCTGGAGAAGGAAATAGCAATGCACTCCAGTATTCTTGCCTGGAGAATTCCATGGACAGAAGAACCTAGCAGGCTATAGTCCATGGGGTCACAAAGAGTCAGACATGACTGACTGACTAACACTTCCACTTAAGAGAAAACAGAAAAATTGATGAACTTTTTCTTTGCAAAAGTAAGGAATTCCACCTGAACAAGAGTCAAAGATAAGTCTGGATCATTATACTAAAGGTATTTTTTCCCTATAAATTCAACTTTTTTTTATAAATTCTCACGAATTTAGCACAAGGTATATTTCTAGATGTTATGCTCTAAATGAATTCTTCAGAGAGTGTCACTGAATTTTATTATCAGAAAGAAGAGATTATGATATCTACAAAAATCTTTACTTTATTGGCAAATAAACAGAGGTTTTTAACAACCTAAATATTTTATTCATAGTCATAACTCTAGTGGTTGACATCAAAAGCAGATCATTTATTGCCTGGAGGAATTTTATTTCTACCACTTCACTTTTCCTAAACTAAGTTCTTAAAAAACACAGGTGTCTCAAAATATGTCACTAAGTATTTGGGAATGGGGAGGGTATAAAAATTTGAGTAAATGTATTTTGAATTTCCATAAAGGGTAACAGCGGACAGTCTTTCCTAAGTGTTTAACTACATACAATTCTAGTCATAATGAGGATTAAAATTTTACAGAAATTCATAAAACACTTTGGGAAATCATCTTTATTCTTTGTGGCTGAATTCTGTCAGCATTTCTGTGTAATTGTCCCCATGGAGGCTTTGGTGTTAAATCATGTTAACTTGGTGCAGATTTTTTCCTGTTACTGTTTGGACAGTAATATCCAAAACTTCACTAGTGAATAGACAAGATATTGTACTAGAGTTCAAAGATATAACACTCTGCCCTAAAGGGCTTCAGTAAGTCAGAGGTTCTTTGGGGGAATATTTTTGTAGTTTCAATTTCTACACTTGATTTTCTGTTGCAGTCTGCAGGAGCTGTTACATTTGTGTATGAGATCAGGAACTATGCAGTTACATTATTGTTACTACTTTGGAAATTCTTGACCTTGATCTATATAGAATATGTCTACACTTGCTTTAACTGTGCTATCATTACTTCCATTTCCTCTATTTCTATTTTTCCTTTAATGTGCCTTAAACTCCACAGATAAAAGGATTATCAGAAGTCCAAAGTGTTGTATTATTATTACAAGCATAAAACCTCTTTAGTTCATCAGTGAAAGTTTGGTCCATTGACCAAAATGGTCTAAATTTTTTGAAGTATGCTACCAACATATATCTGAGGACTTATAAAAATTTTGAAGGACATATATAGAAGTGAATTCTGTCTTTTGAATGCTCAAATGTCAGTTTCTAGGACTATATGTTTAGTTTCTCTAAAGATATTTTGAATATAGCTTTCCCCCTTATCTCCTGAGATGGATAGGTTTAATTATGTCTATCAGGCTTCTCTCTAACAGTAGTCAGACAAATAGTTAAAGTTGCTTGTTTCAAAGACATTGACAATTTTAGTTGGCACTGACATCAAATTATAAGAAGGTGTTTGAGAAAGAGTTGGAAAGAAAGATCTGTAAGTTTTTCTTACTTTGCGCTTTCTTAAAGGGATAAATATTGCTGCTACTAGACTGGTTCGCACTTCTGAACCGATGAGAATTATATACAGAGTGTCTATGGAGGCCACAGAGGAAATCCAGACATTGTGATCATACAGTAATAGTGCATGCAGGAACATGCAGTAAGAGTTTTCTCATCCTATAAGCTCTCGAACAGAGAAGTTAACTCCATCTCTATGTATTCACATTTAATTCCCCAGTACCACTAAATTTCTAATTTACCTAGTAAGAAGCTTTACACATAGGTTATTTTTCCTTTTTGCTCATCACTATCAGTCTCCAAACTCTGGTCACTACCATAATTCTTTTATTTTCTAGGCATTTGCACAGTTTACCATCTTACAACTGAGCTATTGCATATTTTCCTATCTGATTTTTTCTTTTTACAGTTAATTTTGTTTTCCAACAGAGGCTGAAAATTTCTTAAAGACAGTCACACTGTCACGCTTCTTTTGTATACATATTCACAGTATTGAGAACTTCACTGGAACTCAAAACTCTTTGCTGATTTTGACTCATTAAAGGCCAGAGACAGTGCAAAGTTCAAAAGAAGCACTAAGAGAAGATATCCTCAACTCTTTGAAACCAATTATAGAAATTCTAGCTTTTACCTTCTAAGATGAGTTCAATATAGCTGATCCTAGAATTAGATGGACAAAAATGCTGCCATGGCATGAATGTTAGGACCCTTTGATGGGTTAAAGTAGATTAAGGTAGTAGAAGAGTAAATGATTTACAGTTATCATATTAAAGTAACAGACTTTATTTTCTTGGGCTCCAAAACCCCTGAAGATGGTGACTGCAACCATGAAATTAAAAGATGATTGCTCCTTGGAAGAAAACCTAGACAAAGAGTAAAACTCAGAGACATTACTTTGCTGACAAAGGTCTGTCTAGTCAAAGCTATGGTTTTTCCAGTAGTCATGTATGGATGTGAGATTTGGACCATAAAAAAAGCTGAGTGCCAAAGAATTCATGCTTTTGAACTCTGGTGTTGGAGAAGACTCTTAAGAGTCCATGGACTGCAGTCCATTGACTGAAAACTAGTCAATCCTAAAGGAAATCAGTCCCAAATGTTCATTGGAAGGACTGATGCTAAAGCTGAAGCTCCAATACTTAGGCCGCCTGATGCAAAGAACTGACTCACTGGAAAAAAACCCTGAAGCTGGGAAAAATTGAAGGCAGGAGGAGAAGATGATAGAGGATAAGATGTTTGGATGTCATCACAGACTAGATGGACATGAGTTTGAGCAAGCTCCAGGAGTTGGTCATGGACAGGGCATGCTGCAGTCCATGGGGTCCCAGAGTCAGACACAACTGATCAAAAACGGAACTGAATCATGTTATATTTTTCATTACAACTCAAGGTTCTTTTGCCACCTTGAAAATTTATTTCATTAGGAAAGATCTTTTATGTAAATGAAAGAAGAATGGCAAGAAGTTTCAGTGACAATAGTGACTTTGATTCTTTTCCCTACAGGGTCAGAGAGCAGATTCTCATGAACTCTCAGGGCTCTCAGGAGCAATAAGTCAGGGTGGTCAGAAAACAGAGAGAGTCTTGCTTCCATCTTCCTCCCACTGCAGTAAATGGGGTCAAGTGACCCCACTTGAGATTGATGCTGGAGAATGTAATAGAATGAGATGTGTGCAAGCATAAAGATAACATTCCAAATAAAATTTAACATCATGCTATAACATTATGCAATAACAAAAAACCAGAGGCAGTAAACCCAGAGCTTGTACCTAGCTCTCTCTCAACAGTGTGATCTGTAAGCCCATGCCTCTCTGATTCTTAGCTTCCTCACCCATGCAAAGGATAATGCTAATGACATTTACCTGTCAGGGATATTGTGAGGCAGAATGGAAGACAGATTTTCATGGCATAATAAGCTTTTTAGTGACAGATTAATAAAGAACCAATTCTTTTCTCATATATGACAAAATAACATACAATAGAACAATTTAAGAAATTGTATTTCCAAAAATGTGGAAAGGAGAATGTTTCAATGTATGTCATGACTATGTAGTCACGTGATTCTAAAAGTCCAGAACTTTCAGTTCGTTGGAGACTTGTAGAGTGACAATAACAGCTCTTTGTCCTAGTGACCCAGAACCAGCCTAGATCTTCATTGTCTTTATTTTCGTCACCTAGCAACAACACCTATGACTATGCCTTGTTTTGGGCCTCTATGGTCTTAGTATTTATTGAAAAAGAACTTGTAGTGCCTGACAAGTGAAATACCAATAAACAGAAGAAGAGAAGGGTTAAGCCGAGAGATAGATGAAAAAGCAGTCTATTCACCAAATACAGCAGTGTGCAAGGAGAGCCCAGAAACTGGAAATTCATGAAGTATTTATTCTGTGCTTAGTCATTCAGTCATGGCCGACACTTTGCGACCCCATGGACTGTAGCCTGCCAGGCTCCTCTGTTCATGGAATTCTCCAGGCAAGAATACTGGAGTGGGTAGCCTTTCCCTTCTCCAGGGGATCTTCCTTACCCAGGGATAGAACCCAGGTCTCCCACATTGCAGGCAGATTCTTTACCATCTGAGCCACCAGGGAATCAGTATTTATGAATCACAAGTAATAAGCAGTATACAATTTCTAAGGATATGGGAAGAGGAAAGAGAAGTCTCAAAACCTAGGATTTTTATTAGACAAAGAAAAGAAGGATTTTATGCCCTCTATCCTCTACTCTAAGACATCATGGGGCAGAGGGTGTTACTTTTAAGAAGGGCTCAAATTTCAAAGCTTCTTACTTTTTATGCTATTAATACTAAAGGTGAAAACACAAGACAGAAGCTTTCTTTTTTCTTTTATTTTTCTTAATTATTTTCTTAGGAAATACCTTAACAATCCTTTTTGGTTGTGAAAGATGATCTGAAAACTTATTACTTTTATGCATAAAAAAGGAATAGAAATTTTTGAATTTCATCTGACCACTCCCAAGAAAAGCTGAGGAACCCTAGAGAAACAGGGTTTAGGAAAAATGGTCTCTGAAAAGGGCTAAGAATAAACTCCAGAAAACAGAGGCTATAAAATAGAAATGGCGTGGTAAATATTTGTTTTGCGTGCTTAACAGCTCTTCTTTGCCTGTTAAACTCTCCTAGAGGATACATGATTCGAATGTAGCCCTTCAGAAAGATTCTCTACCCTTACCTGCTTCTGCGGCTACTTCTGCCATCCACACACACAGAGCACACTACAGGTGAACACAAACCATAGTTACAAGCAACTGGTGCAAACTGTAATTTGATATTTAGATATCATTGCACTTAATTCCTATAAATTAATTCATATTCAAACTCCTCTAATTGTCTACCACTACCTTTCAGTTTTCAATTTTTTTTTAACAAGATTAAAATCTGGGTTTCACATGATGCCTCATTGCCCCACTGCAGCTTGTAAGCAATATGAAGGGTGATGTCTTTTCATCAAGAAAAATTCTGTTCCCTCTATATTTCTCTCTCATAGCATCTATTGATGGCCACTGGTAAGTGGATTTAAAAATAAAAGTCTCTTTAATTTTGTTTTTATTTTAACATTTTTCTTTTGCCAAGTTCTGTCCAAAAGTCTAGACAGAATAGAGTATGTCTAAAAGAGTAGGCTGATTTTTCCTTAGAAAAACAGCTCTACAAGATTTTTAAAGTGTTATCAGAACATTTATTTTACCAGGTCACTTTTTAAAAATTTTGATCTTATCTAATTCAAGGAAATATCTTGATGTTCTCTTAGAAAACATACTGCTTCCCTGGGGTACCAAAAAAACAGATTTTCAACTTTATTTGCCAGGTGAAGAACCAGAATGAGTTCAGTTCAGTCACTCAGTCGTGTCTGACTTTTTGTGACCCCATGGACTACAGCAAGGCTAGCTTCCTTGTCCATCACCAACTCCTGGAGCTTACTCAAATTCATGTCCATCGAGTCAGTGATGCCATCCAATCATCATATCCTCTTTGTCCCCTTCTCCTCCTGCCCTCAATCTTTCCCAGAATCAGGGTCTTTTCCAATGAGTCAGTTCTTCACATCAGGTGGACAAAATATTAGAGCTTCAGCTTCAACATCAGTCCTTCCAATGAATATTCAGGATTGGTTTCCTTTAGGATTGACTGGTTGGATCTCCTTGCAGTCCAAGGGACTCTTGAGAGTCTTCTCCAACACCATAGTTCAAAAGCATCAATTCTTTGGTGCTCAGCTTTCTTTATAGCCCAACTCTCATCCATACATGACTACTGGAAAAACCATAGCTTTGATTAAATGGATCTTTGTTGGCAAAGTAATGTCTCTGCTTTTTAAAATGCTGTCTAGGTTGGTCATAACTTTTCTTCCAAGGAGCAAGCATCTTTTAATTTCATGGTTGCAGGCACCATCTGTAGTGATCTTGGAGCACTGCCCTCCCCCCCAAACAAAAAAAGTTTCTCACCATTTCCATCATTCCCCCATCTATTTGCCATGAAGTGATGGGACCAGATGCCATGATCTTAGTTTTATGAATGTTGAGTTTGAAGTCAACTTTTTCCTTCTCTCTTTAACTTTCATTAAGAGGCCCTTTAGTTCTTCTTCACTTTCTGCCATAAGGGTGGTATCATCTGCATATCTGAGATTATTTATATTTCTCCAGGCAATCTTGATTCCAGCGTGTGCTTCATCCATCCCGGCATTTCGCATGATGTACTCTACATATAAGTTAAATAAGCAGGGTGACAATATACAGCCTTGACATACTCCTTTCCTGATTTGGAACCAGTGTGTTGTTCCATGTCCTGCATAGAGATTTCTCAGGAGGCAGGTCAGATGGTCTGGTATTCCCATCTCTTTAAGAATTTTCCAGTTTGTTGTGATCCATACAGTCAAAATCTTTGGCACAGTCAATAAAGCAGAAGTAGATATTTTTCTGGAACTCTCTTGCTTTTTCTATGATCCACTGGATGTTAGTAATTTGATGTCCAGTTCCTCTGCCTTTTCTAAATCCAGCTTGAACATCTGGAAGTTCACGGTTCATGTACTGTTGAAGCCTGGCTTGGAGGATTTTGAGCATTACTTTGCTAAAAGTAATTAACCAGTAATGAACTTTGCTAGATGAACCAGGATAGCATGCCTAAATTTCCCTTTAAAGATTTTTAAGACTCAAAGACTCTATCTCTCCATGAAGCTCTCAGTGAAATCTACAACAGTTCTGAGCACAGACGGAAATATGATGACAGATGTGGGTCCCATATCTTCCAGCACATTCATGTCAATCAAAATCAAAACAAAAGAAAATTCCCAATAATTTTAACACTTTAAGAATCTCAGATGAAGAATGCTATCCTCTTCAATAATGATTAGACTATGAACTATAAAACTTCAATTCATTCATTATTGTTCTCAAAGGCTCATGAAATAAAATTATTTTAATAGATATAATATTCCTCCCTGCATGTAACTTCTTTCTTCAGATACATTACTCTACCATTTTTAGCACCAGTTAAAAACTGCAGTTTTCACAATGAACATAATTCTAAATATGGCATAATGCATGAAGTCTGTTAAGATGTTTGTCCTTTCAGGAATCACACATATTTCCTTGCAATGCATCTTCTTGCTTCCATTTCCAAGTTCATTATCTTTCTAAAGGAACTTTTTTTTAAACTTATTTTTTTATTGAAGGATAATTGCTTTACAGAACTTCATTGTTTTCTGTCAAACCTCAACATGAATCAGCCATAGGTATACATATATCCCCTCTCTTTTGAACCCCCCTCCCATCTCCCTCCCCATCCCACCCCCCTAGATTGATACAGAGCCCCTGTTTGATTTCCTGAGCCTTACAGCAAATTCTCGTTGGCTATCTATTTTACAGTTGGTAATGTAAGTCTCCATGTTACTCTTTCCATACATCTCACCCTGTCCTCCCCTCTCCCCATATTCACAAGTCTATTCTCTATGTCTGTTTCTCCATTGCTGCCCTGTAAATAAATTCTACAGTACCATTTTTCTGGATTCTGTATACGTGTGTTAGAATATATTTATCTTTCGCTTTCTGACTCACTTCACTGTGTATAATAGGTTCTAGATTCATCCACCTCATCAGAACTGACTGAAATGTATTCCTGGAGGAGCTAAGATGGCGGAGGAATAGGACGGGGAGACCACTTTCTCCCCTACAAATTCATCGAAAGAGCAATTGAACACTGAGCAAACTGCACAAAACAACTTCTGGTCACTAGCAGAGGACATCAGGCACCCAGAAAAGCAGCCCATTGTCTTTGAAAGGAGGTAGGACAAAATATAAAAGATAAAAAGAGAGACAAAAGGGCTAGGGATGGAGACCCGTCCCAGGAAGGGAGTCGTAATAGAGGAAGTTTCCAAACACCAGGAAACCCTCTCACTGGCAGGTCTGGGGGAAGTTTTCAAATCTCGGAGGACAACCTAACTGGGAGGAAAAATAAATAAAACCCACAGATTACATGCCTAAAAGCAACCCCCAGCAGAAAAGTACCCCAGACGCTTGCATTTGCCACCAGCAAGTGGGGGCTGAACGGAGAGGAGCAGGCGGCATTGCTTAGGGTAAGGACCAGGCCTGAATGCCCTGAGTGCTATCAGAGGGAGCTAACATGAGATAGCAATTTAAACTGTGGGATAGCAAGAGAGAGGGAGAAAATTAACCTGCCCGAAAACACTGCTGGCCATTCACAGAACATAAGAGACTGAGCAATTCCAGAGAAGAGCTAGCCGGCTGTGGCCAGCCCATCCCCCGCAGGAGGCAGGAGGGAGGGGAAAGGGGCAAACTCGGCCCCAGAGACAGCACACCCTACCAAACGGCAAACAGGCTCCCAGTTTCTAACCAAAGACTTCCTGAGATTCTGGATGGTTGACATCCACCAGGAGGGTCGCGGCTAGAGACCAGCTTCCCAGAACAGACACAAGGCGCACCTGACTGGCACGCGCAGAAACTGAGGCTGGACCGTGGAGGGGATAAGGCGCACTGCACCCAGGGAGAATGAACCCATCAAGCTCCTGGCTGCCTGAGCTGCTCCGGCCTGGGAAGGCACAAAACGCAGACCAACCGAGTCTGCGCTTTTGTGGAGTACCTGAAAACTGGAGCCACACGCAACTCAGGGCCCGCTCCCTACAGAGCAGCCTGGAGCCTGAGCAGTGTAGACAGGGAAAACACACACCTGTGAGCAGGGGCAAACCCAGTGTGACCAGAACACTGCGAGTGCTCCCCACACAGGCCAGTGACATTTGTCTGCAGCGCACCACCCTCCCCGTAGCAGGACTGAACAAGTGAACCTAAACAAAAGACCACCTCCGCCCACTTGTGTCAGGTTGGAAATTAGACACTGAAGAGACCAGCAAACAGAAGCCAAATAAACAAAGGGAAGTGCTTCAGAACTGACCGGTGCAACAGATTAAAATCCCTGTAGTTAACACCGACTACACCGGAAAGGGCCTATAGCTATCAAGAAGTGTAAGCTGGAACAAGGAGCTATCTGAAACTGAATTGAACCCACACTGACCACAACAGCTCCAGAGAAATTCCTAGATATATTTTTACTATTATTTTTTAATTAAAAATTTTTTTTCTTTTCTCTTTTTTCTTTTTTAAAAATTTTTTTCTTTTATTTTCTTTTAAAATTCCCTATTACTCCTCTTTTACTCCTTAATTTTCATTTTTATATATTTTTACTATTTTTTAATTAAAAATTTTTCTTTCCTTTTTTTCTTTTATTTTCTTTTAAAGTCCTCTATTGCTCCTCTATTACTCCTTAATTTTCATTTTCATTCTCATATATTTTTACTATTTTTTAATTAAATTTTTTCTTTTATTTTCTTTTAAAGTCCTCTATTACTCCTTAATTTTCACTTTCACTTCACTTTAACCTTGCAAAAAAAAAAAAAGACCCTATTTTTGAAGCAAACTTCATATACGTTTTTTAAATATTTTGTGTTTTGGTTTTTAATATTGTATTTTTAAGAGTCTAACCTCTACTCTAGATTTTTAATCTTTGTTTTTCAGTATTTGATATCAATTTTGGACATTTAAAAATCCAATATTCAGTACCCATTTTTACTCAGGAGTGTGATGATTACTCTCTCCCCCTTTTGACTTGCCTTTTTCTCCCCCAGATCACCTCTATTTCCTCCCTCCCCCTTCTCTTCTCAATCCAATTCCATGACTCTCTGTGGGTGTTCTGGGCTACGGAGAACACTTAGGGGACAGAGTACTGTGCAGAGCTGTCTCTCTCCTCTTGAGTCCCCCTTTTTCTCCTCCTGCTCATCTCTATCTCCTTCCTCCCTCTCCTCTTCTTCATGTAACTCTGTGAACCTCTCTGGGTGTCCCTCACTGTGGAGAATCTTTTCACCATTAACCAAGAAGTTTTATTATCAGTGTTGTATAGTTGGAGAAGCCTTGAGGCTACTGGAAGAATAAGACTGAAAGCCAGAGGCAGGAGACTTAAGCCCTAAACCTGAGAACACCAGAGAACTCCTGACTACAGGGAACATTAAGTAATAAGAGATCATCCAAAAGCCTCTATACCTACACTGAAACCAACCACCACCCAAAAGCCAATAAGTTCCAGAGCAAGACATGTCACACAAATTCTCCAGCAATGCAGGAAAATAGCCCGGAGCGTCAACATACAGGCTGCCCAAAGTCACACCAAAAACATAGACCCATCTCAAAACTCACCACTGGACACTCAGTTGCACTCCAGAGAGAAGAAATCCAGTTCCACACACCAGAACACCGATGCAAGCTTCCCTAACCAAGAAACCTTGACAAGGCAATCGTCCAACCCCACCCACTAGAAGAAACCTCCACAATAAAAAGGAACCACAGACCACCAGAATACAGAAAGGCCACTCCAAACACAGCAATCTAAACAAGATGAAAAGGCAGAGAAATACCCAACAGATAAAGGAACATGAAAAATGCCCACCAAGCCAAACAATAGAGGAAGAGATAGGGAATCTACCTGAAAAAGAATTTAGAATAATGATAATAAAAATGATCCAAAATCTTGAAAACAAAATGGAGTTACAGATAAATAGCCTGGAGACAGGGATTGAGAAGATGCAAAAAATGTTTAATAAGAACCTAGAAGAAATAAAAAAGAGTCAATTTAAAATGAATAATACAATAAATGAGATGAAAAAACACTCTGGAGGGAAGCAACAGTAGAATAACGGAGGCAGAAGATAGGATAAGTGAGGTAGAAGATAAAATGGTGGAAATAAATGAAGCAGAGAGGAAAAAAGAAAAAAGAATCAAAAGAAATGAGGACAACCTCTGGGACAATGTGAAACGCCCCAACATTCGAATCATAGGAGTCCCAGAAGAAGAAGACAAAAAGAAAGCCCATGAGAAAATACTCGAGGAGATAATAGCTGAAAACTTCCCTAAAATGGGGAAGGAAATAGTTACACAGGTTCAAGAAACCCAGAGAGTCCCAAACAGGATAATCCCAAGGCAAAACACCCCAAGACAGATTAATCAAATTAACAAAGATCAAACACAAAGAACAAATATTAAAAGCAGCAAAAGAGAAATAACAAATAACACACAAAGGGATCCCCACAAGGATAACAGCTGACTTATCAACAGAAACTCTTCAGGCCAGAAGGGAATGGCAGGACATACTTGAAGAAATGATAGAGAATAACCTACAACCCAGATTACTGTACCCAGCAAGGATCTCATTCAGATATGAAGGAGAATTCAAAAGCTTTACAGATAAGCAAAAGCTGAGAGAATTCAACACCACCAAACCAGCTCTTCAACAAATGACAAAGGATCTTCTCTAGACAAGAAACACAGAAAGGTTGTATAAACGTGAACCCAAAACAACAAAGTAAATGGCAATGGGACCATACCTATCAATAATTACCTTAAATGTAAATGGGTTGAATGCCCCAACCAAAAGACGAAGACTGGCTGAATGGATACAAAAACAAGACCCCTATATATGCTGTCTACAAGAGACCCACCTCAAAACAAGGGACACATACAGACTGAAAGTGAAGGGCTGGAAAAAATATTTCACGCAAATGGAGACCAAAAGAAAGCAGGAGTCACAATACTCATATCAGATAAAATAGACTTTAAAATAAAGGCTGTGAAAACAGACAAAAAAGGACACTATATAATGATCAAAGGATCAATCCAAGAAGAAGATATAACAATTATAAATATATATGCACCCAACATAGGAGCACCGCAATATGTAAGGCAAATGCTAATGAGTATGAAAGGGGACATTAACAATAACACAATAATATTGGGAGACTTTAATACCCTACTCACAACTATGGATAGATCAACTAAACAGAACATTAACAAGGAAACACAAACTTTAAATGACACAATGGACCAGCTAGACCTAATTGATATCTATAGGACATTTCACCCCAAAACAATCAATTTCACCTTTTTCTCAAGTGCACATGGAACCTTCTCCAGAATAGATCGCATCCTGGGCCATAAATCTAGCCTTGGGAGATTCAAAAAAATTGAAATCATTCCAGTCATCTTTTCTGACCACAGTGCAGTAAGATTAGATCTCAATTGCAGGAAAAAAACTATTAAAAATTCAACATATGGAGGCTAAATAACACGCTTCTGAATAACCAACAAATCATATAAGAAATCAAAATATGTATAGAAATGAATGAAAATGAAAACACAACAACCCAAAACCTATGGGACACTGTAAAAGCAGTGCTAAGAGGAAGGTTCATAGCATTACAGGCTTACCTCAAGAAACAAGAAAAAAGTCAAATAAATAACCTAACTCTACACCTAAAGCAACTACAGAAGGAAGAAATGAAGAACCTGAGGGTTAGTAGAAGGAAAGAAATCTTAAAAATTAGGGCAGAAATAAATGCAAAAGAAACAAAAGTGACCATTGAAAAATTCAACAAAGCTAAAAGCTGGTTTTTTGAAAAGATAAACAAAATTGACAAACCGTTAGCAAGACTCATTAAGAAACAAAGGGAAAAGAACCAAATCAACAAAATTAGAAGTGAAAATGGAGAGATCACAACAGACAACACTGAAATACAAAGGATCATAACAGACTACTACCAGCAGCTCTATGCCAATAAAATGGACAACTTGGAAGAAATGGACAAATTCTTAGAAAAGTGTAACTTTCCAAAACTGAACCAGGAAGAAATAGAAGATCTTAACAGACCCATCACAAGCACGGAAATAGAAACTGTAATCAGAAATCTTCCAGCAAACAAAAGCCCAGGACCAGATGGCTTCACAGCTGAATTCTACCAAAAAATTTAGAGAAGAGCTAACACCTATCTTACTCAAACTCTTCCAGAAAATTGCAGAAGAAGGTAAACTTCCAAACTCATTCAATGAGGCCACCATCACCCTAATTCCAAAACCAGACAAAGATGCCACATAAAAAGAAAACTACAGGCCAATATCACGATGAACATAGATGCAAAAATCCTTAACAAAATTCTAGCAAACAGAATCCAACAACATATTTAAAAGATCATACATCATGACCAAGTGGGTTTTATCCTAGGAATGCAAGGATTCTTTAATATCCACACATCAATCAATGTAATACATCACATTAACAAATTGAAAGATAAAAACCGTGTGACTATCTCAATAGATGCAGAAAAAGCCTTGGACAAAATTCAACATCCATTTATGATTTTAAAAACTCTCCAGAAAGCAGGAATAGAAGGAACACACCTCAACATAATAAAAGCTATATATGACAAACCCACAGTAAACATTATCCTCAATGGTGAAAAATTGAAAGCATTTCCCCTGAAATCAGGAACAAAACAAGGGTGCCCACTCTCACCACTCCTTTTTGACATAGCTGTGGAAGTTTTGGCCACAGCAATAAGAGCAGAAAAAGAAATAAAAGGAATCCAGATAGGAAAAGAAGAAGTGAAACGCTCACTGTTTGCAGATGACATGATCCTCTACATAGAAAACCCTAAAGACTCTACCAGAAAATTACTAGAGCTAATCAATGAATATAGTAAAGTTGCAGGATATAAAATTAACACACAGAAATCCCTTGCATTCCTATACACTAACAATGAGAAAACAGAAAGAGAAATTAAGGAAACAATACCATTCACCATTGCAATAAAAAGAATAAAATACTTAGGAGTATATCTACCTAAAGAAACAAAAGACCTATACATAGAAAACTATAAAACACTGATGAAAGAAATCAAAGAGGACACAAATAGATGGAGAAATATACTGTGTTCATGGATTGGAAGAATCAATATTGTGAAAATGACTATACTACCCAAAGCAATCTATAGATTCAATGCAATCCCTATCAAGCTACCAACGGTATTTTTCACAGAACTAGAACAAATAATTTCACAATTTGTATGGAAATACAAAAAACCTCAAATAGCCAAAGCAATATTGAGAAAGAAGAATGGAACTGGAGGAATCAACCTGCCTGACTTCAGGCTCTACTACAAAGCCACAATCATCAAGACAGTATGGTACTGGCACAAAGACAGAAATATAGATCAATGGAACAAAATAAAAAGCCCAGAGACAAATCCACATACCTACAGACACCTTATCCTCAACAAAGGAGGCAAGAATATACAATGGAAAAAAGACAACCTCTTTAACAAACGGTGCTGGGAAAACTGGTCAACCACTTGTAAAAGAATGAAACTAGAACACTTTCTAACACCATACACAAAAATAAACTCAAAATGGATTAAAGATCTAAATGTAAGACCAGAAACTATAAAACTCCTAGAGGAGAACACAGGCAAAACACTCTCCAACATAAATCACGGCAAGATCCTCCATGACCCACTTTCCAGAATATTGGAAACAAAAACAAAAGTAAACAAATGGGACCTAATGAAACTTAAAAGCTTTTGCACAACAAAGAAAACTATAAGCAAGGTGAAAAAACAGCCTTCAGAATGGGAGAAAATAATAGCAAATGAAGAAACAGACAAAGGATTAATCTCAAAAATGTACAAGCATCTCCTGCAGCTCAATTCCAGAAAAATAAATGACCCAATCAAAAAATGGGCCAAATATCTAAACAGACATTTCTTCAAAGAAGACATACAGATGGCTAACAAACACATGAAAAGATGCTCAACATCACTCATTATCAGAGAAATGCAAATCAAAACCTCAATGAGGTACCTTTACACGCCAGTCAGAATGGCTGCTATCCAAAAGTCTACAAGCAGTAAATGCTGGAAAGGGTGTGGAGAAAAGGGAACCATCTTACACTGTCGGTGGGATTGCAAACTAATACAGCCACTATGGAGAACAGTGTGGAGATTCCTTAAAAAACTGGAAATAGAATTGCCATATGACCCAGTAATCCCACTCCTGGGTATACACACCGAGGAAACCAGATCTGAAAGGGACACGTGTACCCCAATGTTCATTGCAGCACTGTTTATAATAGCCAGGACATGGAAGCAACCTAGATGCCCATCAGCAGATGAATGGATAAGGAAGCTGTGGTACATATACACTATGGAATATTACTCAGCCATGAAAAAGAAGTCATTTGAATCGGTTCTAGTGAGATGGATGAAACTGGAGCCCATTATACAGAGTGAAGTAAGCCAGAAAGATAAAGACCAGTAGAGTATACTAATGCATATATATGGAATTTAAAAAGGTGGTAACAATAACCCTATATGCAAAACAGAAAAAGAGACACAGATGTACAGAACAGACTTTTAAACTGTGGAAGAAGGCGAGGGTGGGATGTTCAGAGAGAACAGCATTGAAACAAGTATACTATCAAGGGTGAAACAGATCACCAGCCCAGGTTGGATGCATGAGACAAGTGCTCAGGGCTGGTGCACTGGGAAGACCCAGAGGGATGGGATGGAGAAGGAGGTGGGAGGGGGGATCAGGATGGGAAACACATGTAAATCCATGGCTGATTCATGTCAATGTATGGCAAAAACCACTACAATATTGTAAAGGAATTAGCCTCCAACTAATAAAACTAAAAGGAAAAAAAAAAAAAAAGAAATGTATTCCTTTTTATGGTTGGCTAATATTCCATTGTGAATATGTACCACAACTTCTTTATACATTCATCTGGTTGCTTCTCTGTTCTAGCTGTTGTACAACCCTGGTTTCCTAAGGGTTGTTGTAAAGCTGGTTTGGTGGTACTGAATTCTCTTAACTTTCGCTTGTTGAAAAGCTTTTTATTTCTCCATAAATTTTGAATGAGATGCTTGCTGGGGATAGTAATCTTGGTTGTAAATTTTTTCCTTCCAGTACTTTAAATATATCCTGCCAGTTCCTTCTAGCCTGTAGAGTTTCTGCTGAATGATTAGCTGTTAAGCATAATTAGCTGTTAAGCATAATCATTCTGCTGAATGATTAGCTGTTAAGCATATGGGGTTGCCCTTAACGCTTCTCCCTTGCTGCTTTTTCCTGTTTAGTCTTTGTTAGCTTGATTATTATGTGTCTTGGTGTGTTTCTCCTTGGGTTTACCCTGTATGGGACTTTTTGTCCCTTGGAGTTAATTGACTATCTCCTTTTCCATGTTGGGGAAATTTTCAACTATAATCTCTTCCAAAATTTTCTCATCTTTCTCTCTTTCTCTTCTGGGACCCCTATTATTCTAATGTTGGTGCATTTGATATTGTCCCTGAGGTCTATGAAACTATCCTCAATTCTTTTCATTCTTTTTACTTTATTCTGCTCTTCAGAAGTTGTTTCCACTATTTTATCTTCCAGCTCTTTGTTCTTCTGCTTCAGATATTCTGCTATTGATTCCTTTTAGAGTATTTTTCTTCTTTTTTTTTTTTTTTAGAGTATTTTTAATTTAGTAATAATGTTGTTTGCCTCTGAATGTTTATTCTTTAATTTTTCTAGGTATTTGATAATTTATTCTTGCATTTTCTCCATCTTGCTTTCAAGGTTTTTGATCATCTTTACTATCATTATTCAAAATTATATTTCAAGTAATTTGCCTATTTCCTTTTTATTTATTTGCACTTCTGTGTTTCTAGTTTGTTCCTTCATTTTTGTAGTATTTCTCTGCCCTTTCATTATTATTATTATTATTTTCTTTTTCTTTTTTCTTTTTTTTTTTTAAATATTGTGTTTGAGGTCTCCTTTTCCCAGGCTCCAAGGCTGAATTATTTCTTCCTTTTGGTTTCTGCCCTCTAAGTCTGGTCCAGTGGTTTGGTAAGCTTCTTATAGGGTGAGGTTTGTTCTGAGTTTTTCTTTCTTTGTTTGTTTTTCCTCTGATGGGCAAAGCTGAGTGAGGTGGCAATCCTGTCTGCTGATGATTGAGTTTTTATTTTTGCTTTGTTTGTTGTTTAGATGAGGCATCCTGTACAGGCTGCTATTGGTGGTTGGGTGATCCCTGGTCTTGTATTATAGTGGTTTCCTTTGTGTGAGTTCTCACTATTTGATACCCCTTAGGGTTAGTTCTCTAGTATTCTAGGGTCGTGGTACAGTGCTCCCATTCCTACAGCTCAGGGCTTGATCTTGTTTTGCGTGGGTCTATATATTCTTTTCTACTGGTTAGCTACTCCTCTCTGCTCTAAACAGGGGCTCTGCATGCACTCTGTGTCTGAGGGTGTATTTCTGATATATCTGTGGAGAGTGATATATTCCACATCCACCTACTCCTCAGCCATCTTGTTCTCCCTTTCTAAATGAGTCTTTTAAAGATACCAGTTTTTACATCTCATGACATGGCTGTAAAGTTGCTTATAGAATCAAGCTTAATTTTAACATTCTGTGATCTCAGTCTTTTGCATTTCACCCCTTCTCTCCCCTGCTTTTTCTAATTCCCATTAAAATGTCCCCATTCCCATTTGGATGGGCCACTTTACCACATGCACAGCTATGTGTTCCCATTAGAAACTAAGGTTTCTCACTTGCACATGCCCCTTAAGGAGTCCGTCCTAACTTTGCTTTCATAATTTTATTTTATTTTCCCTAAAGAGATATCCAGAAAACCTTGACCTTCCCTGCCTATATGTCAAACACATTAATTCTAATCTGTTATTTTAAAAGAGTGTCCTAGTTTTTCTGACCCTCTTTTCCATCTGCTTTTCACTCTGAACATTGAAATCTCTTATGTGTCCTATAAGCTAACTCAAATACATTTGGATCATGGAGAGTACATGTACATACACAGCTCTCCAACTGAGAGCATTTCCTTATTATCGTTTTGTTTTATATCGCGTTTTTGTTCTCTAAATAAAATATCTAGATATTTTATTTTATTCCAGGTAGTGGGATGAGAATTTCCAAATTTAGTGCTTAATAATGTACAAGGTATTTGGTATGCCATAAACACTCATTTAATCACAAAATATTTAGTATATAGTAACTACGTGCTCTCATAAGTAGCTATTGCACTCATCTCACATGCTAGTAAAGTAATGCTTAAAATTCTCCAAGCCAGGCTTCAGCAATACGTGAACCATGAACTTCCAGATGTTCAAGCTGGCTTTAGAAAAGGCAGAGGAACGAGAGATCAAATTGCCAACATCTGCTGGATCATTGAAAAAGCAAGAAAGGTCCAGGAAAACATCTATTTCTGCTGTATTGACTATGCCAAAGCCTTTGACTGTGTGGCTCACAAAAAACTGAAAAATTCCGAAAGAGATGGGAATACCAGACCACCTGACCTGCCTCTTGAGAAACCTGTATACAGATCAGGAAGCAACAGTTAGAACTGGACATGGAACAACAGACCATTTCCAAATAACAAAAGGAGTACGTCAAGGCTGTATATTGTCACCCTGCTTATTTAAATTATATGCAGAGTACATCATGAGAAATGCTGGGCTGGAAGAAGCACAAGCTGGAAGCAAGATTGCCGGGAGAAATATCAATAACCTCAGATATGCAGATGAGACCACTCTTATAGCAGAAAGTGAAGAAGAACTAAAGAGCCTCTTGATGAAAGTGAAAGAAGAGAGTGAAAAAAAAAAAAATGGCTTAAAGCTCAACATTCAGAAAACTAAGATCATGGCATCTGATCCCATCACATCATGGCAAACAGATGGGGGAAACAGTGGAAACAGTGGCTGACTTTCTTTTCAGGGCTCCAAAATCACTGCAGAAGGTGACTGTAGCCATGAAATTAAAAGATGCTTTCTCCTTGGAAGGAAAGCTATGACCAACCTAGACAGCATATTAAAAAGCAGAGACATTACTTTGCCAGCAAAGATTTGTCTAATCAAGGCTATGGTTTTTCCAGTGGTCATGTATGGATGTGAGAGTTGGACTATAAAGAAAGCTGAGCACCGAAGAATTAATGCTTTTGAACTGTGGAGAAGACTCTTGAGAGTCCCTTGGACTGCAAGGAGATCCAACCAGTCCATCCTAAAGGAAATCAGTCCTGGGTGTTCATTGGAAGGACTGATGTTGAGGCTGCAACTCCAATATTTTGGCCACTTGATGAGAAGAGCTGACTCATTTGAAAAGACCCTGATGCTGGGAAAGATTGGGGGCAGGAGGGGAAGGGGATGACAGAGGATGAGATGGTTGGATGGCATCACTGACTCAATGGACATGGGTTCGGGTGGACTCCGGGAATTGGTGATGGACAGGGAGGCCTGGCGTGCTGTGGTTCATGGGGTCGCAAAGAGTTGGACACGATTGAGCGACTGAACTGAACTGAACTAAACTAAACTACGTGCTAGGATCTGCTATGGACTAGGAATAGTTCAATAGTAGCACAAATAATGAACAGTCTCAAGTCAGAAGATTAATGCTATTATGAGGACTCACACATAGGACTGTGCCTCCTGGTCAGATGAGAGAAGGAGACCATGTAATGGGATTGTACAGGAAATATCATGTAGTCCATGTTTCTACATTAAAAAAAAAAAAAAAAAGGAAGCCCGCATAAGAAAGACTCCTCTTGTGAAATAATTTTTAAATATCTCCTTTCCTTAGTGCTTTACCTCTCAGTAAAGCACTCAGGATCAAGCAGAGGTTCTTAATCCTGAAGGAAGGAAAGAAATTGAGCTATTGAGAGAAGACTGCTGTAGAACAAAGGCAGCCACTGAGTTTCATACCAGAGGAGAAAACCTTATTTATCCTAAAACTAACAAGTACAGTGTAGAAAACAGAAGAGTTATATTGATTGACTGACTGACTGGGGGGCCTGTATTTGTTTGGTTAGATTTTTGTCTTTGTGAAAGACTGGCCATTTAAAATTTGCTAGCAGTATTTGGTTTCTGATGGTGAAAACATTAGTTTGCTTTTAGGGCAATTTTCTATCTTTGTTTTAGAGACATTGGTAAGTTGGCCTTTTAAGTCTCACAAATGTAAGACAAATATCCAACCACAGTGCTCGGAGAAAATTGTTGGCATTAAAATTTGAACACAGACACTATGTATTTAAGTGTTAAGTTTTCTATTTAGTAAAATATTTTGTACACATCTGAAGTGTTATTAACATGAGTAATACATATTTTGTTCAGAAGATACAATCAGCCATCTAGTCAAGTTCAGGGATTTGGCACACAAAGATGTTTTCAGGTTCTCTTCTTCAGGAAAGATTGTCCTACAGTACCTCTTAGCACTGTTCCTTTTCTGTAATTATATGTGAAGAAATACTTGGAAGAAAGACACATATCTCTGCCTAGTCTGAATGCATCAATTTAGCAAAAATACTGTGTTGGCTCTGAGATAGTTGGTATTAGAGTCAGAAAAAGGAGACTGTCTTCCTTTGGGGTTAGAATAGCTGGGAATCCAGACTCAGAAACGTGGAGAACTCTGGATTTTCTCAAATGAGTTATGTTGGGCTGAAACTTGTGAAAACCTGCCAAGAGTTGGGCCCAAACTCAAAGGTTACTTTGAGGCCTCTGAGTCCTAAGAACAGTGGCTTCCAACAGTAGCTTAATTCCTGTTTGCATTTTAGAAGTCAACTTCTGTTGAGTTGAGCATTCAGACCATTTTTGTTAAACGCAACATACCAGCTTGAACTATGTTTCAGGTTTTAAAAAATATAAAGGTAGGGCCTCAAATAACACTTGGAATAAATTTTTATAGAGATTGAAGAAAAACTGGGAAAAGACAACGACAAAATGGTAATCTGAAATGTTCTGAAATATGTAAATTTCAGGACAAAAATGACTGATGGAGCCAACAAATGACCCCAAGACAGATTCTCAGAATATGTAAGCATGTCTAAGAGACCCAAGAGGGGCCTGGTGGAATAATGGACTTCCCCAATTTGTATAAGGAAGTCTCCAGATCATAGTTTGTTAACAGCAGATTGATTTGTTTTGGAGGCACAGGCTAGGATATCTGATAGCATATCAATTTTCCAATAATTGGTCCAGTCCTCTACTTAGTTAATAAAGAGGATGAAGAGATAAATGGACCTCTCAGTCCAAGTCACAGTGAAAGTGTATGTGTTCAAGCCTCCAGAAGACAATTAAGGCTAAATAAAGACTAGCCAGATTTTTAAGTAACTTCAATTTTTGGTAGATAACACATTTATATGTTTTAAATCTAAACATAAAAAGTGGAAGATATTCCATGAAAATTCTTCCACTCTGTCCCATAGTCACTCACTCTTTTAAAGCAACCAGAATCACCAGTTTCTTGCATAGTACCAAGTAGTCTCCATGCAAAATGCAAAAAAGTACATATACACACATATAAATATATATTTCCTCAATTTTTTACACAAATGGTAGCATCTTTCATGCATAATTCTCTTTTAATATATTTGAGAGATCATCCAAATTACATATTAAAAAAACTTATAATTTATCTCCACTGATTGTGTATTCCATAATTTATTTAACCATTCACTTATTGCTGGTCATTGATTTGTTTCCAATAATTTGATACCTCACATAAAACAATGAATAAACTTTTGCATGAATTATTTTTCACCTGAGTAAGTTTTTATAAAAAACTTTTCTAGAAACAATTTTTTTTATTAAAGGATACATATAATTGAAATTGTAGAGAAAGTCTTTCTGCTAACATTCCTAACAAGGAAGACTATTGTTTTTTCAGAGCCTCATCATAATTTCTACAGTTTATTATACGTTAAAAAATAGTAAAAGTAACTGAATTAAAAACAATTAGGATATGAAATTTTTCAGTCTTTCTATAGCTCCTGATCATAAATAGGAAGTTAATTTTGCTTGTTCAGTTTAATTCTATTTATTCTACCTTCACACAAATTTAAAAAAAAAAATTGTAGGGAAAACATTCGAGAGGAAAGGGGTATATTGAGATGATATCTTCTAGAGAAACTAGAAAGTATAAGGTAAGGGAAAGCCAGAAGGATAGCTATGTACTAAGGTTAATATTTTCCAAATTCAGACTTAAATTGAAGAAAGTATGGAAAACCACTAGACCATTCAGGTATGACTTGAATCAAATCCCTTATGACTACACAGTGGAAGTGAGAAATAGATGAAAAAGACTAGATCTGATAGAGTGCCTGATGAACTATCGACGGATGTTCGTGACATTATACAGGAGACAGGGATCAAGACCATTCCCATGGAAAGGAAATGCAAAAAGGCAAAATGGTTGTCTGAGGAGGCCCTACAAATAGCTGTGAAAAAAGAGAAGTGAAAAGGAAAGGAGAAAAGGAAACATTCCCATTTGAATGCAGAGTTCCAAAGAATAGCAAGGAGAGATAAGAAAGCCTTCCTCAGCAATCAATGCAAAGAAATAGAGGAAAACAACAGAATGGGAAAGACTAGACATCTCTTCAAGAAAATTAGAAATTCCAAAGGAACATTTCATGCAAAGATGGGCTCAATAAAGGACAGAAATGGTAGGCACTGGACAGAAGCAGAAGGTATTAAGAAGAGGTGGCAAGAATACACAGAAGAATGGTACAAAAAAGATCTTCAACACCCAAATAATCACGATAGTGTGATCACTCACCTAGAGCCAGACATCCTGGAATGTGAAGTCAAGTGGGCCTTAGAAAGCATCACTACGAACAAAGCTAGTGGAGGTGATGGAATTTCAGTTGAGCTATTTCAAATCATGAAACATGATGCTGTGAAAGTGCTGCATTCAATATGCCAGCAAATTTAGAAAACTCAGCAGTGGCCACAGGACTGGAAAAGGTGTTTTCATTCCAATCCCAAAGAAACGCAGAGACAAAGAATGCTCAAACTACTGCACAATTGCACTCATCTCACACGCTAGTTAAGTAATGCTTAAAATTCTCCAACCAGGCTTCAGCAATACATGAACCATGAACTTCCAGATGTTCAAGCTGGTTTTAGAAAAGGCAGAGGAACCAGAGATCAAATTGCCAACATCCGCTGGATCATCGAAAAAGCAAGAGAGTTCCAGAAAAAAACATTTACTTCTGCTTTATTGACTATATCAAAGTCTTTGACTGTGTGGATAACTACAAACTGTGGAAAATTCTGAAAGAGATGGAAACACCAGACCACCTGATCTGCCTCCTGAGATATCGGTATGCAGGTCAGGAAGCAACAGTTTGAACTGGACATGGAACAACTGACTGGTTCCAAATAGGAAAAGGAGTATATCAAGGCTGTATATTGTCACCCTGTCTATTTAATTTATATGCAGATTACATCATGAGAAATACTGGGCTGGTGGAAGCACAAACTGGAATCAAGATTACTGGGAGAAATATCAATAACCTCAGATATGCAGATGACACCAGCCTTATGGCAGAAAGTGAAGAAGAACTAAAGAGTCTCTTGATGAAAGTGAAAGAGGAGAGTGAAGAAGTTGGCTTAAAGCTCAACATTCAGAAAACTAAGATCATGGCATCTGGTCCCATCACTTTAAGGCAAATAGATGGGGAAACAGTGGAAACAGTGACAGACTTTATTTTGGGGGGCTCCAAACTCACAACAGATGGTGACTGCAGCCATGAAATTAAAACATGCTTGCTCCTTGGAAGAAAAACAATGACCAACCTAGGCAGCATATTAAAAAAAAAAAAAAAGAGAGAGAGAGAGTCATTACATTACAAACAAAGGTTCCTCTAGTCAAGGCTTTGGTTTTTCCACTAGTCATGCGTGGATGTGAGAGTTGAAATATAAAGAAAGCTGAGCACTGAAGAATTGATGCTTTTGAACTGTGGTGTTGGAGAAGATTCTTGAGAGTCACTTGGACTGCAAGGAGATCCAACCAGTCCATCCTAAAGGAAATCAGTCCTGAATATTCATTGGAAGGACTGATACCAAAGCTGAAACTCCAAAACTTTTGTCACCTTTATGCGAAGAACTGACTCCTTGGCAGAGACACTGATGCTGGGAAAGATTGAAGATGGGAGCAGAAGGGGACAACAGAGGATGAGATGGTTGGATGGCATCATTGACTCAATGGACATGAGTTTGAGTAACTCCTGGAGTTGGTGATGGACAGGGAGGCCTGGTGTGCTGTAGTCCATGGGGTCTCAGAGTCAGACATGACTGAACTGAACTGAACTAAATTGACCTGATGATCAGAAGGATTGAAGACAGGAGGAAAAGGGGTCGACAGAAGATGAGATGTTTGGATGGCATCACCAACTCAATGGATGTGAGTTTGAGTAAACGAGAGTTGGTTATGGACAGCGAGGCCTAGCATGCTGCAGTCCATGAGTTCGCAAAGGGTTGAACCTGACTGAGTGACTGAACTCAAACTGCATAGGAAAAATTACAAGAGACCAGGGATAAATCAACTGAAATGCTGAATTGAGCTTTTGACTGTCTCATGGTATTAAAAAATAAAAATTATTATTCACAGAGAATAGAAAAGGCACTGATAAGACCTGAAGGTTCTCAAACACACAAGAGAGTTATGCCTTAGGAAAAAGGAGATAGTAAAGTTGGACTAAATCTTAGTAAGATTTTAACCCAATTCCCTGCCAGTTGAGATTTTGATTGGATATGATGATCTATTCTTACTCTAGCTGTTCACTAAGAACCATGTGAACAGTCTGATGTAGGTAGGTAGATAGAAACATAGATATGTTTCAGTTTTATGCAAAATTCCTTTCATTCAGTTAAAAATTAATCAAACTTCCATAATCAGAGACAAAAGAAAAAAGTAGACCGATATGCACAGAATACATGGAGTGAAGATAAGACATAGAATTCAGAAAAAACTACAATGAACATGATCAAGACAATAGAGAACAAGATGAACAATACAGCATAGAAATTCTAGAACTGAGGGATAAACCACCTTAAAATAAAAACTTAATAGATGGGTTTAACAACATAGTGAATGTGGAGGAAATGACTATCAAACTTAAAGGTATATCAGCTGGAAATATTAAGACCAATGCATGGAGAGAAAAAATGTTGAAAACAGTGTTTGATATATATGAGAGCTAGTGAAAATGTCTAATGTATAATTAAGATACTAGTATGGACAAAACAGAGAAGCAATATTTGAAAAGATAATGACTGAGTTTTACTCCAAATTAGATAAGAGCATTAAGCCATAGAAAGCCTATGAATTCTAAACAGAATAAATATACATAAAACCACACAGTGATACTACAGTAAAACTATTAAAAACTAATGACATGAATAAGATATTTAAAATAACAAGAAAAGACATGCTTCCTTCAAAAAAATAATGATAAAAGTCATAGTAAACTTCCTGATAGAAATGATGGAATTAAGAAAACAATTGAAAAATACATTTAAAATGTTGAAAGAAAATAACTGGCAGTGTACAATTCTATACTTAATTTAAATATCCACCCAAGAATTAAAAGAAAATAAAAACCAGATAGAAAAAGGAAAACACTAAGACAATTTTCCTTGGCAGACCCTCAGTAACTCTTCAAGGAGAAGGAAATGACCATGGATAGAAAAACAGAAATAAAGACAGTAAAGAAGAGCAATGAGAATGGTAAATATCTATTATATTAATATATAAATGAACTTAGACTTTACTAAACAATAATAATGCTCTGTTGAGCTTAATTGTATTTAGAATTAACACACATGACAATAATAAACAAGAAGATGAAATGGAGTTATCTGAAGGTTTTAGCATTGTCTGGGAAGAGACGTTAAGTATATTTATATTAGATTCTAACAAATCTAAGTAAATGTTATAATCTCTAGGGTAACCACACAGAGATTAAAAATCTTGAAAATTAAAATGCCTGGCTAATCCTTAAAAGGTAAGAAAAGAAATAAAAAGGAACATACAACATGTGAAAAAATAAAATCCCAAATAGGCAATAGGTAGCTATAAGTTCAACTATATCAACAACTATTTTATTTATAAAAGATCTTAAATTGCAAGGAAAAGATTTAGACAGTCAAGCAGGATTAAAAACAAAGAAAAAAAGCAAAAGTATACCCTCCTTACAAACAAGTAACTCAGAAAGTTTACAAATAGAATAGAAATTGATTCATCAAATAAGCACTAAATGTAATCTGGTGCCACTAAGTTAGTATCTCTCAAATTTAGATTCTAAAGCAAAAACATTATTAGAAGTCAGAAGGGATACTTCATAACAATCCAAATAAAGACTAAATAGGAAATGTTTCCACACATCTAATAATATCAATTCAGTTCAGTTCAGTTGCTCAGTCCTGTCCAACTCTGCAACCCCATGGACTACAGCACACCAGGCCTCCCTGTCCATCACCAACTCCAGGAGTTACTCAAACTCATGTCCATTGAGTCAATGATGCCATCCAACCATCTCATCCTCTGTTGTCCCCTTCTGCTCCCATCTTCAATCTTTCCCAGCATCAGTGTCTTTGCCAAGGAGTCAGTTCTTCGCATAAGGTGACAAAAGTTTTGGAGTTTCAGCTTTGGTATCAGTCCTTCCAATGAATATTCAGGACTGATTTCCTTTAGGATGGACTGGTTGGATCTCCTTGCAGTCCAAGTGACTCTCAAGAATCTTCTCCAACACCACAGTTCAAAAGCATCAATTCTTCAGTGCTCAGCTTTCTTTATATTTCAACTCTCACATCCACGCATGACTAGTGGAAAAACCAAAGCCTTGACTAGAGGAAACTTTGTTTGTAATGTAATGACTCTCTCTCTCTCTCTTTTTTTTTTTTAATATGCTGCCTAGGTTGGTCATTGTTTTTCTTCCAAGGAGCAAGCATGTTTTAATTTCATGGCTGCAGTCACCATCTGTTGTGAGCTTGGAGCCCCCCAAAATAAAGTCTGTCACTGTTTCCACTGTTTCCCCATCTATTTGCCTTAAAGTGATGGGACCAGATGCCATGATCTTAGTTTTCTGAATGTTGAGCTTTAAGCCAACTTCTTCACTCTCCTCTTTCACTTTCATCAAGAGACTCTTTAGTTCTTCTTCACTTTCTGCCATAAGGCTGGTGTCATCTGCATATCTGAGGTTATTGATATTTCTCCCAGTAATCTTGATTCCAGTTTGTGCTTCCACCAGCCCAGTATTTCTCATGATGTAATCTGCATATAAATTAAATAGACAGGGTGACAATATACAGCCTTGATATACTCCTTTTCCTATTTGGAACCAGTCAGTTGTTCCATGTCCAGTTCAAACTGTTGCTTCCTGACCTGCATACCGATATCTCAGGAGGCAGATCAGGTGGTCTGGTGTTTCCATCTCTTTCAGAATTTTCCACAGTTTGTAGTTATCCACACAGTCAAAGACTTTGATATAGTCAATAAAGCAGAAGTAAATGTTTTTTTCTGGAACTCTCTTGCTTTTTCGATGATCCAGCGGATGTTGGCAATTTGATCTCTGGTTCCTCTGCTTTTTCTAAATTCAGTCTGAACATCTTGAACATTTGTATATAATAACATAGAGATAGAATTTCTAAGTAATTTTCTAATATATAATGAGAAATTTAAAAAAATCCAAATAGTGAGAAATTTTAGCACACTTCCCTTGAACACTTATAATATTAAAGAAAGAGATTAAAGAAAACTAAACAGTAAGGTCTATTATAGTCATGGATTTGAATAGAAAATATTTAAAATAAAAGGTCAATTTATTCAAATTAATTAGTGGATTCATTGAAATTCTAATAAAAATACTGGCAGGTTTTTTTTTTTTTAAATGTATATCTGTATGTTAGTAGTGGAGAAGGGGGCATATAAATACAGTGATTTAAAAATTACTTTGAAATTCAAAGGGCCAAAGAGAGCAAAGATAAGCTTAAAGAACAAACCTGGAGATTAATCTGAAGAACAAACATGCCTATAAGATACAAATATGTGTTCTAAAAGGACAGTAATTAAGAAAATATGGTAAGAACAGACAAACGGGCTGGTGGCACAAAAGAAAATCCAAAAATAGAGACCTGATACATAAAGCTATTTGGGTTTTTTTTCGGTATGTGTGTGTGATTTTTTTTTTTTTAATGTCATAGTGTAATGTTGAGTTAGAATAATAGTTAAGACAGAAGACTCTATTTCAGTAAATAGTACTGCATCAATCAGTAGTATTCACAAAACTAAATCACAGTTCATGTGGTTTCTGCACATGAAATCAAATGAGTCAACCCATACTCCCTACTGTATAAAAACTCAATCCCATATGGACTGTGAAGCTAAAAGTTAAAGAGAAAACAAGAAAAATTTTAGAAGAAATGTGACAATTTTTTCTTGATCTTGAGGTAGGCAAGCACATAATAGCACTAAACACAGTGAACAAGAAAATAGTGTTAAATTTAACTACATTTAAATTAAGAAATTCTTCCTTTTTCAAAGGGTAGTTTAAAAATCCACAAAGAATAAGAAGACAATTACAATATGTGTTTGACAAAGTACTCATATCTATCCACTCCTTTAAATCATACGAAAAATGCAGACATCCCACAGAGTGTGGGCAAAAGTCTTGAACTTCACAAAAGAAGATATTTATATAGCCAAGAAAAATGTGAAAGGATATTCAACACCATCCTTAAAAGTTCTCACACATTCACACAAATTTTGAACAGTCTCAACAACAGTAATCATAAAAGATATGTAAATTATCATAGCAATGAGATATATAAACACTCAGCAGATGGCTAAAGTAAAAAAGACAGACTTATTCAAGTCTTGAATGAATATGGAGCAACTGAACTCTCATCTATTGTAACTAGGAATATAAATCAGTACAACCACTTTGGAAAACTGTTTGGGAGTATTCCCTATGACTCAAAAATCCATCTCCTGAGTATAGATGTCACAAAAAGATTTCATTAGAAACCATGTACAAGAATGTTCACAAATGATATATTATATATTAAGTATATATAATTTGTATACACACATATATATATTTAACTATGTATATATAATTATACAAATGAATTATGTAATTAACCATTATATAGTATGATTACTATATCACATAATCACATATAATGTTATATCATAATCATAATTTCAAAAGTAAGATGAATAAAAAGTTGTGTAGTAATGAGAATGTACAAATAAGCAACAACTTGGATGTTTCTCACAATCACAGAATTAAACAAATCAAAGATAAAAGAATATATACATTCCATTTATATAAAGTTCTAAAGAAACAGCGTTAACAATTGGTATTTGAAGTCAGAATAATGGTTATATTTGGGGATGAGAATAGTATTAATAACCATGTATTTGTTGTAGGGAAGGTGTATAATGAGGGTGGTGGGTAACATGGGTATGTCCATTTTTGAAAACTCTGCAATCTACACATGTTATATGTAGAAGTTAACATACATAAATTTTGAACAGTCTACTCCAGAATTGTTAAGAATTACTACTCAGGATGAACATATAAAACACAAATTCCCTTCTCTCAAACTTGTGAAAATCAACAGTAAGAACCTGAGCCAGACATGCCTGAAGAAAGATATGCAAGGAAATAAGCACATGCTCCACAGAAAATGATGGGAAATGAATAATGGACTAGAAACAGTGAGTGTATCTAAGCAGCACATTTAAATATTTGTGCATCTCTTTTCAGGAACCACAAATCTTCACTAAAATGAAAGGGAGATTGAACAGAAATTATTAATGTATTACAGCTGCAAGTTTTTATCCTTTTTTTCTTTATGCTAAAGAGGTTTCTGGCCTTTGCACTCTTAGTTTGTTGCCCTCCTTCCAGAGAGGATTCTGCTCTTGCCAGATGGTTCTCTGAGTTTTGTAATGCAAAATCAATATAAGGAGAAGGCAACAGAATTTAGGGAATGGCGGATTAAGGAGGGGGAGAAATAGAATAGAATAGATGTGGCAGATGTGTACTCTGCAATAGAGCTACAGCTTGGAAAGAATGATTTTTCTTCTTAGAAAAATTATCATTAAAAAAGAAACAAAGAGAAAAAATGAGAGTAAGATTGTGCTGGGGGAAAAAAATTAGTTTAATGCCTGGTTCAGTATAAATTCTCCAAGTCCAAAGTTAAATATCCAGTGATGTCTGAGTTCAGAAGAACTCAGTTATGTAAGACATCAAGTCCTGAATAAGTGTCATATGGTCACAAAAGTAGCAGATACAATCAAACAGTAACCTTTAAATAGAGATGGTACTATAGACCTCCAATTAATTAATATATTTTTTTCTAATAGAGACCCAAATTGTAGACAGTTGCAAAAACAGCATCTTTAATAAGATTCCCATCAGTTGGGAAAATAATGTATCTTGGGGCTAAAGGATGATTAATGGGTTGTTGGACAAACAAAATTTTCTTGGACCTTTTCCCCTCAATATTTTGAAAAGGAAAGAGAGATAGGAGATCTCTTTGCCTGCCTTGCCACAGGTGGTGTACTATCTAGTACACAGATAGGTGTACTAAAAATTGTCTCTGGCTCATTTGGATCCATATAAGACTGCTAGTGTAGTGGTTTTACCCTGATTCCCCTTATTATTAAGTTGCAGGCTTTGTGTTCCATCACTTAGCAAGCAGCTATTGATGCTGCCCCATATTCCTTGCTCCTCCATTCACCTCTATACTCCTTCTTGTGGAGCCATAGAAGAATACGGAGCAATAGGGTAAGGTGGAGATTACCTCTGTCTTTTTCAAGACACACACTATTGTACTATTTCTAATTACTGCTGATGTTCTACACACAGCCTTAGACCAGAGTTGTGCACAGTTTTCATATTCAAAAGTACCCCCCCCCCAAATTTCAGAGAATAGATGAGATATCATTGTTTTTATTTTCTTTTGCTCCATGATAAAGTAGGAAAATGAAAAAGACGATGTGCCAAAAATCTAGGTCTCCAGAATGCTCTATCAGAACACTGCAACATATTCCCCTCCTCTAGAATGAGATTAACGAGTTTGCAGCTCAACATAGAGTTGAAGAATAGAAGATAATTAATCTCCACTATTTGCAGACACCCCGAATATTTAAGAATTATCCTCAGAAAATTTCCCTTTAACCTGAGAGAGGATAAAGCAATCTTTGCTTCTCCCAGAAAATGAGAGGTTCTATTAACAGCATCAAACTCCTAAGAAATGGAAAAAAAAAAAAACAACAACTTTCTATCTCAGATCTCTATTTATATTGACTTACTGAGAAGTGGCTGTTGTGGGTAAGGAGACAGTGTGCAGTTGGATGTTTTGGTAAGATTAGGTTTAGACTGACCTCCAGTAAACACTTCAGGGCAGTGTGTGCTAATTCTCTACAGTCAGGTTTGACTTTTTTTCCCCCTATGGACTGGAGCCTGCCAGGCTCCTCTCTCCATGGGATTCTCCAGACAAGAATACTAGGGTGGGTTGCTGTGCCCATCCCCAGGCAATCTTCCTGACCCAGGTATCAAACCCACGTTCTTATGTCTCTTGAATTGGTAGGTGGGTTCTTTACCATTAGCATCACCTGGGAAGACTTCAGGAGAGCAGTTTGCCTTAACTCATGGTAACTCCTTGAACTCAAAATTCAGAGTAGTTGGAGTCATTTGTTCTAGCAATATTTAGAGTTCTGGATACAACTGGATAAGAAAAATTCCATTCAAAATTCTGTATAAAAAGAAAGAATCAACTTCTACAGAATGAAATTTCTCATCCTAGCACAATTTTTGCCCTCAGTGGACATTTGGTAATCCCTTGAGATGTCTTTGATTGCCACAACTCCAGGGGTCCTACTGGTGTCTAGTGGGTAGAGGCAGGACTATTGCCAATCATCCTGTAAAACACAGGACAGCCCCCCAAAAGTTATTCAGCTAAATGTTAGCATTGTTGGGGTTGGAAAACTCTGGGCTGGAACACATTTCTGTGTTCATTTCTAAAGCTAAATCTAAAGTTAATGACAGATAGATCACAGTAACCTGGTAGTCATAAATTCCATATCTATTGGTAAAGATGGTTCCTAAAACACAGTTCATATTTTTTTATGGTTCTACAAGGCCAACATATTTCTTATTTCAAAATTTCTATATGGTTGATTTCACTTACTTCTAACATCATCATTTATATCTCCAAATGTACCTATATTTTAGATTAATAAAAATTAATTACTAAAACCCCACTGATGTCTCTTCAATGAGACTGGCTTCCCTAATTTTGATAGGTCATCAGAATGTGATGATAATCTCAACCAAAAATGTGGAAAACCTGAAAAGAAAAGAATCCAATAACTGTATCCTTTTCACACTCTTCAGAGGTGCCATCAAATCCACTCAGTTTATTGTTTCACCAGAAACAAGTAACTGCAAAGATATGTAACTATCAGGCCAGGTGTTGAAGCAACATAGAGGTCAAACAAGCAAATTGACATAACACTTTAAAATATGCTATTTTGTCAGGGTGAATGACAGCTCTGTTATGTGCATAAAATCACAGATTTATCTGAATGCTAAGTTACTTGTCAAGGAGTTATTTTACCAGGTTTTTTTTTTTTTTTTTTTTTTTTTGCCTTGTGTCATGTAAGATTCCTAGAAGCAACTAAAAAAACAGCCATAATCCATTTGATTTTCTGCCTTCCCATGAGAAAAGCTTTTGACAGATGATAAATAGCAACTGCTGACAATCATCAATGCGAAGCTATCATGCTTTTACATTAAATACAAAAACAGAGTTGTAAAGTCACAAGGGATAGGACTTTTGACACATAAGAGACAAATATATAATCCTCAGAACTAAATCACTGTTGGGATCTAAGCAAGTGCAACAAAGCACAGCTGCTTTTAGAATCTCACAAAGTCAAACTAAAGCTAACTTTGATATCTGGAACCTAATGCATGTTCCAATCCAATGTGCCATGCTCTTATCCAAAAGCTTGAGTTAAACTTGCAAACATCAGTGAATGTATGTGCACAAAGGAAATAGCCATTTTTTCATACTGTCTCTTCTAATTAAGGCCAAAAAGGAGACTAGAAAACAAATAAAAATATCATAATACCTAGTTAATTAGAATAGAAGGGCAATTCTGCAGCACTTGAGATGAGTATCAGATATCTGTATCTCATTAAACCTGAATGAGAGTTAACCATGTATGAACCTTCAAAGGAAAACAGTAAATTGTCCAGATCACATGTCAATACAAGGAAGTCATCTGCAAAGGTTACTTCCTTTATAGGCTATGCAGCTACTTCTTTTGCTGTTGACAAGGAATCAGTGGTTCACAGATCATTCTTTCACTTGTGATTAACTCGTGGCTATTTAGTGACATTCACTTCAAGTTATCTAACCAATTTAGCAACCTGAGGTACCCATGGGACACAATTTTCACTTCAAATTATATATATTTTTGTACTTTGGCTTAAATGACTGATTTTAATAGGGAAATCTTATCTAACAGGCTGGGGAATAGCAGTTATTTCAACTTTCATGCTATTCTGAATGATCCAGATAACAAATTTAAAAGGTTTTACAGCACACTGTTTATTTACCTAATTAGTAATACACTGGCCTCTTGGCTTTTATCTAAGCTTGTTTTTCCTCTATTTGACCTAATTTCCCCAGTAGAGAAAAAAGCTAAAGTAGACAGGGTTAGGAAGACCCTTTCCTATTCCCCTCTTTCTCTTCTCCCTCCTACTTGTGTGCATACATGCATGCACACACACACACACACACACACACACACACACAGAGAGACTTGTAGCTTTACATGAGTTACAAGGATTTAGCAGAGTATCACTGAAAATCTTTCAATAGGGACTCCATTTTCAGAAAGGGTTTCCATGTTTTTCAGCATTTTCTATTCCTGTGAAATTTTTCCACATGCATTCTATGTGTCTATATTTCTAACTGCATATTTTTCAGTAATCTGAAAACAATTATCAAAATCAACCACATATAAAGGGTAATTTATATTAAGAGCACACTTAAACAGAAGGGTCACCTACATGAAAGTTGGCAGGAGTGATGATAGTGATAGACATCCCATTATGCACCTTATGTATATGATTTTATTAATCCTTACAACAATGCAATTGAGGAGATAATATTTTCTCAAATTTATAGAAGTTGAGTAACTTTTGAAGGTTATATATATAGGAGTCAGCAGAGGTAAAACTTGAATTCCTTTTTGCTTGCCTGATTGGTCATTGATACTATTCAATTCCTCTCATAGAAATGGTAAATTAAATCATTATTACCTATTTTTCTTATTTTCAAAAAAGTTCTGCAGTGCTTTTATTAAAAATAATAGAAAATATAAATGTTCAAATTTAAAGAGATTCATCTAACACAAAGATTAATGCTTAAGCAGAATTTTTAAATTATTTATTTTGTCTTTTTACTAAATAATATTTATTATTATTCGTCTTTATGAAGATACACATGATAAAGAAAGTTTTAGTTTTTCACACTAACCAATCATGAGTTTGAAAGAGTATTCCTTCAATCCTGAAATCTGATATGACAGGAACAATTCACTAGAATTTAACTAGGTTTACGGAGAAGTGATATTAAGGCATGAAGAAATAGAAACCTCCACAGTTAGTTAACAAGAATGAAAATGACTGGGATTAATATTACTTTGAAGGAAACCATAAGATGCTAAGAAACTGAAAGCTACTGAAAGCTTAGATAAGACTTATTTACAAGAGTAGTTGCTTGTGTTCACATGTAAATAGAAAAACACACTGATGTTTGTATTACACTGCTAATTTTAAGCAAAATGAAGCATATAGTTTGGATAAGTGTCAATAGAAGTGCTATCCAAGATTGATTATGATGAATTCCAATTAAAGGTGACTAGATACTATAACTAATAAAGTTGCATACATTATCAGAGAATAAATAGAGCAGATAAGTGAATCCACCCTGAATACATTTTAGGAGCATTTATCTACCAAGAGCATCACATAATACATGAACTACCATGTCTTCTTCTTGTAGATTAAAGCAGGATACTCTTTTGTGGGAGACATCAGCATTGTCAAAATTATTCTTTCATCTTCGTCTGACTTTAACTGATTATACTTGGAAAAAACCATCATGGTGAAGACATATTTTTCAAAGCACAGTCTGTCATAACATCTCTTTGTCAGCCTGATTTTTGTAAATCAAACATTATCTAAGGAAGGAATACAGTGGTACCTGGATGATCATCTTAGTGACAGAGGTATGGATACCTATAAAACATGTTAGATGCCAGAGCTATATAGTGTCTTCGTTTCAGTTCAGTCGCACAGTCGTGGCCGACTCTTTGCAACCCCACGAATCACAGCATGCCAGGTCTCCCTGTTCATCACCAACTCCCGGAGTTTACTCAAACTCATCTCCATCGAGTCGGTGATGCCATCCAGCCATCTCATCCTCTGTCGTCCCCTCCTCCTCCTGCCCCCAATCCCTCCCAGCATCAGGGTCTTTTCCAATGAGTCAACTCTTCGCATGAGGTGGCCAAAGTATTGGAGTTTCAGCTTCAGCATCCGTCCTTCCAATGAACATCCAGGACTGATCTCCTTTAGGATGGACTGGATGGATCTCCTTGCAGTCCAAGGGGCTCTCAAGAGTCTTCTCCAACACCACAGTTCAAAATCATCAATTCTTTGTTGCTCAGCTTTCCTCATAGTCCAACTCTCACATCCATACATGAACCCTGGAAAAACCATAGCCTTGACTAGACCGAACTTTGTTGGCAAAGTAATGTCTCTGCTTTTTAATATGCTGTATAGGTTGATAATCACTTTCCTTCCAAGGAGTAAGTGTCTTTTAATTTCATGGCTGCAGTCACCATCTGCAGTGATTTTGGAGCCCTCCAAAAATAAAGTCTGCCACTGTTCCACTGTTTCATCATCTATTTGCCAAGAAGTGATGGAACCAGATGCCATGATCTTAGTTTTCTGACTGTTGAGCTTTAAGCCAACTTTTTCACTCTCCTCTTTTGCTTTCTTCAAGAGGCTTTTTAGTTCCTCTTCACTTTCTGCCATAAGGGTGGTGTCATCTACATATCTGAGGTTATTGATATTTCTCCCGGCAATATTGATTCCAGCTTGTGCTTCTTCCAGCCCAGCGTTTCTCATGATGTACTCGAATATAAGTTAAATAAGCAGGGTGACAATATACAGCCTTGACATACTCCTTTTCCTATTTGGAACCAGTCTGTTGTTCCATGTCCAGTCCTAATTGTTGCTTCCTGACCTGCATATAGGTTTCTCAAGAGGCAGGTTAGATGATCTGGTATTCCCATCTCTTTCAGAATGCTCAAAATTCTCCAAGCCAGGCTTCAGCAATACGTGAACTGTGAGCTTCCAGATGTTCAAGCTGGTTTTAGAAAAGGCAGAGGAACCAGAGATCAAATTGCCAACATCTGCTGAATCATCAAAAAAGCAAGAGAGTTCCAGAAAAACATATATTTCTGCTTTATTGACTATGCCAAAGCCTTTGACTGTGTGGATCACAATATAACGTCTTAGTCCATAACAAAATACAATTGACTAGGTGGATTAAACAACAAAAATTTATTTCTCATAGTTGCACAAGCTGGGAAGTCTAAGATCAAGGAACAGGCAGTTTCAAAGTATGGTGAAAATCTGATTCCTACTTCATAGACAGCTATATTTTTGCTGTATCTTCATATGGTGGAAAGCACAAAGAGGTGCTATGCTGTCTTGGGTTGAAGGGAAGACTTGATTTTCCCATAGATGAGGTACATTAATATTATGTTAAGGATTTTTGCATTTTAATTTTAGCTGATATAATTATGTCTGCAATTACATGAAACAAATCAAATTATGGCAAGGGAACATTTCATGCAAACATGGGCTCAATAAAGGACAGAAATGGTAGGCACTGAACAGAAGCAGAAGATATTAAGAAGAGGTGGCAAGAATACACAGAAGAACTGTACAAAAAAGATGTTCATGACCAGGATAATCACGATGGTGTGATCACTCACCTAGAGTCAGACTTCCTGGAACAGGAAGTCAAATGGGCCTTAGGAAGCAGCACTACATACAAAGCTAGTGGATGTGATGGAATTCCAGTTGAGCTATTTCAAATCCTGAAACATGATGCTGTGAAAGTGCTGCACTCAATATGCCAGCAAATTTGGAAAACTCGGCAGTGGCCACAGGACTGGAAAAGGTCAGTTTTCATTCCAATCCCAAAGTAACATAGACCCAAAGAATGCTCAAACTACCACACAATTGCACTCATCTCACATGCTAGTAAAGTAATGCTTAAAATTCTCCAGGCTTCAGCAATACATGAACCATGAACTTCCAGATGTTCAAGCTGGTTTTAGAAAAGGAAGAGGAACCAGAGATCAAATTGCCAACATCTGCTGGATTGTTGAAAAAGCAAGAGAGGTTCAGAAAAACATCTATTTCTGCTTTATTGACTATGCCAAAGCCTTTGACTGTGTGGCTCACAAAAAACTGTGGAAAATTCTGAAAGAGGTGGGAACACCAGACTACCAGATCTGCCTCTTGAGAAACCTGTATGCAGGTCAGGAAGCAACAGTTAGAACTGGACATGGAACAACACACTGGTTCCAAATAGGAAAAGGAGGATGTCAATGCTATATATTGTCACCTTGCATATTTAACTTATATGCAGTGTACATCATGAGAAACGCTGGGCTGGAAGAAGCACAAGCTGGAATCAAGTTTGCCTGGGAAATATCAATAATCTCCGATATGCAGATGATACCACCCTTATGGCAGAAAGGGAAGAAGAACTAAAGAGTCTCTTGATGAAAGTGAAAGAGGAGAGTGAAAAAGTTGGCTTAAAGCTCAACAGTCAGAAAACTAAGATGGTGGCATCTGGTCCCATCACTTCATAGCAAACAGATGGGGAAATAGAAGAAACAGTGGCTGACTTTATTTTGGGGGGCTCCAAAATCACTGCAGATGGTGACTGCAGCCATGAAATTAAAAGACAGGAAATGGCAACCCACTCCAGTATTCTTGCCTGTAGAATCCCATGGAGGGAGGTGCCTGGTAGGCTACAATCCATGGGGTCGCAAAGAGCTGGACATGCCTGAGCTACTTCGCTTTCACTTTCACTCCTTGGAAGGAAAGTTATGACCAATCTAGACAACATATTAAAAAGCAGAGACATTACTTTGTCAACAAAGATCCGTCTAGTGAAGGCTATGGTTTTTCCAGTGGTCAAAATGGATGTGAGAGCTGGACTGTGATGAAAGCTGAGTGCCAAAGAGTTGATGCTTTTGAATTGTGGTGTTGGAGAAGACTCTTGAGGGTCCCTTGGACTGCAAGGAGATCCAACCAGTCCATCCTAAAGGAAATCAGTCCTGAATATTCATTGGTAGGACTGATGCTGAAGCTGAAACTCTAGAACTTTGGCCACCTGATGCAAAGAGTTGACTCATTTGAAAAGACCCTGATGCTGGGAAAGATTGAGGACAGGAGGAGAAGGGGACAACAGACGATGAGATGGTTGGGTGGCATCACCGACTCAGTGGACATGGGTTTGGGTGAACTCCGGGAGTTGGTGATGGACAGGGAGGCCTGGAGTGCTGCAGTTCATGGGGTCGCAAAGAGTTGGACACCTGAGCAACTGAACTGAACTGATAGAAAGTTTAAATGAAAATAATTCTAACCAGGCAAACCGTAGTACAAGATAACTGATAATGTCCCAATATTAAAATCTTTCTCTAAACTGTATGTTCTCAAAACTTAGGAAAAGTGAAATTGAGCAATTAATGGCTCCTAAGTAGAGATCATACTACCTGTTACATACTATCCTCTCTCTGAGACAATTCCCTAGAGGCTATGAGAGGAGGAAAATGGGACCAGTTAATTTGACCAGTTCTATATATTCATATTAAAAAGCAGAGACATTACTTTGCCAACAAAAGTCCGTCTAGTCAAGGCTATGGTTTTTCCATTGGTCATGTATGGATGTGAGAGTTGGACTGTGAAGAAAGCTGAGCACCAAAGAATTGATGCTTTTGAACTGTGGTGTTGCAGAAGACTCTTGAGAGCCCCTTGGACTGCAAGGAGATCCAACCAGTCCATCCTGAAGGAGATAAGTCCTGGGTGTTCATTGGAAGGACGGATGCTGAAGCTGAAACTCTAATACTTTGGCCACCTCATGCGAAGAGTTGACTCATTGGAAAAGACCCTGATGCTGGGAGGGATTGGGGGCAGGAGGAGGAGGGGATGACAGAGGATGAGATGGCTGGATGGCATCACTGACTCGATGGGCAAGAATTTGAGTAAACTCCAGGAGTTTGTGATGGACAGGGAGGCCTGGCATGCTGCGATTCATGGGGTCGCAAAGAGTTGGACATGACTGAGCGACTGAACTGAACTGACATACTCATAAAGATAAGGTCAAAGGTTGAATCCTAACAGACTGGTTAACTTCAGATGAAGAAGACATCTGTTTTTCACTCACATATTGTGCTTCCAGTAATCCTGGCCAGCTGTTTTAGAAAGATTTCAATCCCAGTAGGGAATCAGTGGATAGTTCACTAGTTCAGTGCAAACATATCACCACTACAGGTAAAAAAGATCAAAAGTAAACACTCCACTGATGCTCTCTTAGCAATTTTAATACACAAGAAACCACTTATTTAAAAAATAATAATAATAAAATTGGTTTTGTTTACACAATGCCAACAAAAGCAACTATGCAATGAATAAAAATCAGCTACAGCACTTAACACTATGTGTGGAACAAACAGTATTTCAATGTTTTGTGTTTCGCAGCTGTCAGGATGACAAAGCCTTTCTCTTTTGTCTTACTGCGTTTGTTTTCATATGCATTCAACATTTGGATCAAATTGGCATTTAAAAAGCCTAGGAAATGTTTATTTATCCCTTTTGCCAAAGAATAAGGCAGGTCATTCACACTGTGACAGATGGGCAACAAAAGAATCAACAAAAGTGACTCACCCAGAGAGACAGTCTATCAGCAAAACTGAAGCTAGAACCTGTGTCTCTAAAACACAAAATTTTTATTGTTCTTCAAATTTATTCTAAACCATTCATTATTCAAGCACATTTTGAAGTTGGGATATTAAATTATTCCTGGTTTCGTTGTTTAAGAGAGTTTCTGAAGACCTGACAACTAATCATAGTTATAAGAGAAAGACATTATTTGAAACCTAGGATTATTTCCAATATGTTTAGTCCTTCATTGTATTCCATAGCATTATCTAACTGTCTTTTCAAAAATATTGAACAAATGATACCAAACAAATCACAAAGTGCTTAAAATTTTGCATTTCTTTCTTACCAGGAAATGTGAACCTAACTAAACCAAAATTGAGTTTGAATCTCATTTTCTTTCTCTAAAGTGACAAAAAGACAAGCAAAACTCTTAATTTTATTCTAAAGCTAATTAGAAACTACCAAAGAGAGAGAAAAAAAGAGGAATCAAGCAAGGTATACATGCTATAGTCCTATGTTAAGGAAAATTCTAAGAATGTGTGCTGACTCTCCTAAAAAGAAGGGAAAAAACTGATCTAGATTATGGAGGGTACCCAGTAAATCAATTAGCAATCTTAAAAATATGTTATCTAAATTAACACACTCCCCATCAGGAGTAGACCTGAATATTAGTATTTCTGTATCTGACTTCTGGCTCTTTTTAAATATAATATCAACCCTCTTGATCATTTGTTGAATGTGATAGGATTCTCTGTATCTGTTACAAATACACACACACACACACACACACATATATAAATTGAAATATAGTTGCCTTACAACATTACATTACTTAGTTTCAAGTGTACAAACAGAGTGAGTGGCTATTTTTATAGATTATACTCCATATAAAGTTATTATGAAATATTGGTTACACTCTTCATCATGTACATTGCATCTTGCATTTATTTATTTTATAGCTAGTAGTTTGCACTTCTTAATGCCCTTCTCATATCTTGCCCTTCTCCCTACCCTTGTCCTTATTGGTAACCATGAGTTTGTTCTCTGTATCTGTGAGTCTGTTTCTCTTTTGTTATATTTATTCTTTTTACTCTTTAGATATAACATACAAGCAAAAACATACAGTATTTCTCTTTTTTGGTACGACTTATTTCAGTACACATAATATCCTCCAGGTCCATCCATAAAAGTTGACCTTTTTAAGGCTGAGTAATATATCACATCTTCTTTAATCTATCAATGGACACTTGGTTACTTCCATATCTTGACTATTGTAAACACGTCAAGAATACATCTATGAATAATAGGCTATGTATATATTTTTGAACTAGTATTTTTATTTTCCTTGTATGTATACCTAGAGTGGAATTGCTGTGTCATATAACACAGTACTATATTTAATTTTTGAGGAAACTCCGTACTGTTTCCCATTGCATTCCCAGAAACAATGTACTATGGTTCCCTTTTCTCCATAGTCTCAATGACACTTGTTATTATCTTTTAGATGATAGCCACTCTGACAGGTATGAAGGGATATCTCAATGTTGTGATTTGCCATTTTCCTGATGATTAGTGATGTTTTAGATGATTAGGATCTTTTCATGTGCCTGTACGGCACTATATGTCTTCTTTGGAAAAATGCCTATCCAAGTCCACTGTTCCCTTTTTAATCAGGTTGCTTGAGGGTTATTATTATTATTATTATTATTTTTTTGATGTTGAGTTACAGGCATTCTTTGTATATTTTGGATATTAATGCCTTATCAGACATATCATTTCTGAATATCTTCTCCCATTCAGCAGGTTGCATTTTGTTTTGTTCCTTTGCTGTGCAAAAGCTTTTAAGTTTTGATTAGTTTTACACACCAGCAATTTATTAGACTATTTTACAGTTTGGGTAGATAGATCATTTAACTTATATTTGAGAGGTTTGTTAAATGAAGCCATCTTCAGATAAATCTGGCTAAGTGCTTATATAGCCTTAACTGAACTAGGTAATTCTAATGGCTGTTAGCAGTACCTGCTTTTTATGGCTTCCTGAGCAAAAAGACAAAGAAGGACATTGAAATTGCAAATGGCAAAGCATTTTCAAAAAAAAAAAAGAGAAAGCATTTTCTTATATTCATGAAATAACATTTTTTGACATAAATGATTCAGTTAGGCAATGGTAGAGGTTAAGAGGGTGTCTGGAGAAAAGAGAAATATAATGTAAGCTCAATGTTTCATTATGTTTTGCAGTAATGTAACTGAATTTCCACATGAATATCAGATTTGTGTAGAGGGCAGCTAAAATGTTAGCCTCAACAAAAAGAATAATTATAGAAGTATAAATTACCAGAAATTATATTTCATAATAAAATATAAATGTTTTAACTTAAAGAATATTCATTTATTTTTTAATTCATTAAATAAATATTTATTTGTTATTGAGGTGTAAAAGAGTAGTCCTGGACCAGGAGGGCAACAGATGAGAGAAAAGGCTGATGCTATCCTTTGATATTTAAAAAGAAACCTAGATTTATCTTCATATAAAGCCAAAGATCCTCTCTTATGCCCAGCATTCTTTCTACTGTTACTATAGTAGCCCGAACAGAAAGGACTGATCTTTCCTGTTTCCACAAATACACCCTTTCATATGTATATTGCTTTTTACAGAAGTTTTTACACTTCTAACTTCCTCTTGAAAGTTCTTTTAATCTAAACATTGTATGACTTGGGTCCCATGCCATGAGATTTATCCTGATCCCATTCACCCCATAGGAACAAACTGGCAATGAGGAAGGGTACAGCTCTCCAATTCACTGTAGACTAAATTATAGACTCAGTGAAAGCAAGCAACAATGTGCCTCTTTCATCACTGTATTTCAGAGCCAAGAATACTTAGGTGCTAAATAAATATTTGTTAAAGAAATAAATGAATAAACTTTTCAGTTGCTCAGTTGTGTCTGACGCTTTGCAACTCATGGACTGCAGCAGGCCAGGCTTCCCTGTCCATCACCAACTCCCAGAGTTTACTCAAACTCATGCCCATTGAGTTGGTGATGCCATGTAACCATCTCATCCTCTGTCATCCCCTTCTTCTCCCAACTTCAATCTTTACCAGCATCAGGGTTTTTGCCAAGGAATCAGTTCTTCGCATCAGGTCGCAAAAATATTGGAGTTTCAGCTTCAGCATCAGTCCTTCCAATGAATATTCAGGACTGATCTCCTTTGGGATGGACTGGTTGGATCTCCTTGCAGTCCAAGGGACTCTCAAGAGTCTTCTCCAACACCACAGTTCAAAAGCATCAATTCTTTGGCACTCAGCTTTCTTTATATATAGTTTAACTCTCACATCCACACATGACTACTGGAAAAACCATAGCCTTGACTAGACGGGCTTTTGATGGCAAAGTAATGTCTCTGCTTTTTAATATACTATCTTGGTTGGTCATAATTTTTCTTCCAAGGAAGAAGTGTCTTTTAATTTCATGGCTGCAATGACCATCTTCAGTGATTTTGGAGTCCAGAAAAATAAAGTCTGTCACTGTTTCCATTGTTTCCCCATCTATTTGCCTTGAAGTGATGGGCCCAGATGCCATGATCTTAGTTTTCTGAATGTTGAGCTTTAAGCCAACTTTTTCACTCTCCTCTTTCACTTTCATAAGTGACTCTTTAGTTCTTCACTCTGTCATAAGGGTGGTGTCATCTGCATATCTGAGGTTATTGATATTTCTCCCGGCAATCTTGATTCCAGCTTGTGCTTCCTCCAGCCCAGCATTTCTCATGATGTACTCTGCATATAAGTTAAATAAGCAGGGTGACAATATATAGCCTTGACATATTCCTTTCCTGATTTGGAACCAGTCTATTGTTCCATGTCCAGTTCTAACTGTTGCTTCCTGACCTGCATACAGGTTTCTCAAGAGGCAGGTGAGGTGGTCTAATATTCCCATCTCTTCAAGAATTTTCCACAGTTTCTTGTGATCCACACAGTCAAAGGCTTTGGCATAGTCAGTAAAGCAGAAGTAGATGTTTTTCTGGGACTCTCTTGCTTCTTTGATGATCCAGTGGATGTTGGCAATTTGATCTCTGGTTCCCCTGCCTTTTGTAAATTCAGCTTGAACATCTGGAATTTCATGATTCACATACTATTGAAGCCCAGCTTGGAGAATTATGATCATTACTTTAACAGTGTATGAGATGAGTGCAATTGTGCAGTAGTTTGAGCATTCTTCGGCATTGCCTTTCTTTGGGATTGGAATGAAAACTGACCTTTTCCAGTCCTATGGCCACTGCTGGGTTTTCCACATTTGCTGGCATATTGAATGCAGCACTGTAACAGCATCATCTTTTAGGATTTGAAATAGCTCAACTGGAATTTCATCACCTCCACTAGCTTTGTTCATAGTGATGCTTCCTAAGGCCCACTTGACTTCACATTCCAGGATGTTTGGCTCTAGATGAATGATCACATCATTGTGATTATCTGAATTAATGAACTGAGGAAACTGTAACTGAAAAAGACGCATGTACCCCAATGTTCATCACAGCTCTGTTTACAGTAGTCAGGATATGGAAGTAACCTTGACGTCCATCAACAGATAAATAGATAAAGATCTGGCACATATATGCAATGGTATATTATTCGGCTAAAAAAAAGAATGAATTTGAGACAGTTTTAGTGAGGTGGATGAACCTAATGCCTGTTATACAGAGTAAAGTAAATCAGAAAGAGAAAAACAAATATAACATATTAACACATATTTTAACATATATGGACTTTAGAAAAAAATAGTATTGATGAACTTATTTGCAGGAAAGGAAAGGAGACACAGATATAGAGAAAGGACTTATGGACACAGTGGAGGAAGGAAAGAGTGGGATGAATAGAGAAAGTAGCATGGACATATATACTATACCATGTGTAAAATAGATAGCTGAGAAGTTGCTATGTAACACAGGGAGCCCAGCTTGGCACTCTGTGATGACCTAGATGCATGGTATGAGGGGAGAGGAGGGAGGCTCAAGAGGGAATTGATATATGTACAATTATGGCTGACCTGCACTGTTGTATGGCAGATATCAACACAACCTTGTAATTTTCTTCCAATTAATTTTTTAAATAAAATAAAATTAATGATTTGACAAGGACACCTGAACACCAAGATTAAAAAGTTCATCCTACTCTCCACAGATTGCTATCCTGTGCATCCCCTTCCAATCCTGCCTTTCTCTTCTCAAATCACTTGTTTGTAGCTGTTTAGAACACTTCTCATTGTTTAACTTATGTCACTATTGTTAATGAGTTCTTTTTACTGATTATATTATGATTCCTTGAGGGCAAAGAATGTAGCCTCTTTCCTCTATTTATGCAGCTGGTAATGGTACATAGGAGAACGCCTCTCATAGGCTAATGCTTGATAAATATTAGAAGGAATTATTATGACATGTATGTATAAGTATATTCAGTTTTCAGTTCAGTCACTCAGTCGTGTCCGGCTTTTTGCGACCCCACGAACTGCAGCACACCAGGCCTCCCTGTTCATCACCAACTCCCGGAGTTTACTCAAACTCACATCCGTTGAGTCGGTGATGCCATCCAGCCATCTCATCCTCTGTCGTCCCCTTCACCTCCTCTCCCCAATCCCTCCCAGCACCAGGATCTGCTCCAATGAGTCAACTCTTAAGCATGAGTTGGCCAAAGTATTGGAGTTTCAGCTTCAGCATCAGTCCTTCCAATGAACACCCAGGACTGATCTCCTTTAGGATGCACTGGTTGGATCTCCTTGCAGTCCAAGGGACTCTCAAGACTCTTCTCCCAAACCACAGTTCAAAAGCATCGATTCTTCGGTGCTCAGCTTTCTTCACAGTCCAACTCTCACATCCATACATGACCACTGGAAAAACCATAGCCTTGACTAGACGGACCTTTCTTGGCAAAGTAATGTCTCTGCTTTTTAATATGCTGTCTAGGTTGGTCATAACTTTCCTTCCAAGGAGTGTCTTTTAATTTCATTGCTGCAGTGAACATCTGCAGTGATTTTGGAGCCCCCAAAAATAAAGTCAGCCGCTGTTTCCACTGTTTCCCCATCTATTTGCCATGATGTAATGGGACCAGAGGCCATGATCTTAGTTTTCTGACTGTTGAGCTTTAAGCCAACTTTTTCACTCTCCTCTTTCACTTTCATCAAGAGGCCTTTTAGTTCCTCTTCACTTTCTGTCATAAGGGTGGTGTCATATGCATATCTGATGTTATTGATATTTCTCCCAGCAATCTTTATTCCAGCTTATGCTTCTTCCAGCCCAGTGTTTCTCATGATGTACTCGCATATAAGTTAAATAAGCAGGGTGACAATATACAGCCTTGGTGTACTCATTTTCCTATTTGGAACCAGTGTGTTGTTCCATGTCCAGTTCTAACTGTTGCTTCCTGACCTGCATACAGGTTTCTCAAGAGGCAGGTCAGGTTGTCTGGTATTCCCATCTCTTTCAGAATTTTCCACAGTTTATGTGTATTACAGTTGACTAAATTGAGCCTATGTTTATAAGGAACAAAAAATGCCCAGACACAGTGCTAGGCATTCTCTACATATTATTTATTAAACATCAAAATAACTTCCTTAAGTAAGTCTCATTGAATTCACTTCAATTTTGGTGATTCAGATTCAGGAAGGTAAAGCAATCTGACTCTACTTTGAGCATTAGTAATGGCAGAATGAAGATTCACATATAAGTCTTTCCTACTCCAATATCAGTCCCTGCTATACTATACTAATTTCTCTGTATCTACCCTTCAAAGGTATACAGCATAATTACATCACAACTTTAGTTCTTTTAATGATATAGCCTATATCTTAGTTATTGAATTTGTTGTTAACAATACTGTGGTGTTGAGTTTTTTGGTAAAGCTTTACCAATGGAAGAGTTAATTTTATAATTGATTCCATTTTAATATCTTTATTAATAGTATAATAACTCAGCCACCTTCTTTAGCTAGCTTTTCCATTTGTCTAATTAACTCTCACTATGAGGAAGTGTTTCCTACTTTGCACTTCCTCTTTTTCTCTTTTAGGTCATCTGCAATCCAGGCTTTCCTTACAATCCCTATTAAACTGCTTGCAGTTCTCTTATTCGTCATCTCTCTTAAGGCCACATTTGCTAAGACGAATAATCATTCTTCATCAGTAATGCTCTAGCCTCTTTAATCTTAAGTTTGTCTGGTTGCCTTCCATTCTACCTCTTTAATTTTGATGATATTCTTTCAACAGAGTAGTATAGTGATCTGAAGTGTACATAGTATACTACTCTAAACATGCCTTCACTTTCATTATGATCTGCCAAAATAACTTGGATTGATTTAGAATCCACGTTCTGATGATTTAACTCTTTTTTCCTTTAAGTTTCTAGACAAGCACTTCTCACTCTACTTTTGCCAATCTATTGAATAGTGAGTATTCTAAAGAATTAATGCACTTGCATAATCATTTCCCTTATCATTTCTAAAGCCAGGATCTATATAGCACTCTGGTTTCATTCTCAAGTATATTGTTTTCTATCCCTATTCTCGTTACTGTTATATGGGATAATAACAGTCATTGGAATACCATAAACTGATTATACATCATGACCAAGAGGGCTTTATCCCAGGAATGAAAGGATTCTTTAATATCTGCAAATCAATCAATGTAATACACCACATTAACAAATTGAAAGACAAAACCGTATGACTATCTCAATAGATGTAGAAAAAGCCTTTGACAAAATTCAACATCCATTTATGATAAAATCTCTCCAGAAAGCAGGAATAGAAGGAACATACCTCAACATAATAAAAGCTATATACGACAAGCCCACAGTAAACATTATCCTCAATGGTGAAAAATTGAAAGCATTTCCCTTAAAGTCAGGAACAAGACAAGGGTGCCAACTCTCACCACTACTATTCAACATAGTTTTGGAAGTTTTGGTCACAGCAATCAGAGCAGAAAAAGAAATAAAAGGAATCCAGATAAGAAAAGAAGAAGTGAAACTCTCACTGTTTGCAGATGACATAATCCTCTACATAGAAAATCCTAAAGACTCTACCAGAAAATTACTAGAGCTAATCAACGAATATAGCAAAGTTGCAGGATATAAAATTAACACACAGAAATCCCTTGCATTCCTATATACTAACAATGAAAAAACAGAAAGAGAAATTAAGGTAACAATACCATTCACCATTGCAACAAAAAGAATAAAATACTTAGGAGTATATCTACATAAGGAAACAAAAGACCTATACATAGAAAACTATAAAACACTGATGAAAGAAATGAAAGAGGACACAGACAGATGGAGAAATATGCCATGTTCATGGATTGGAAGAATCAATATTGTGAAAATGAGTATACTACCCAAAATAATCTATAGATTCAATGCAATCCCTATCAAGCTACCAACGGTATTCTTCACAGAACTAGAACAAATAATTTCAAAATTTGTATGGAAATATAAAAAACCTCAAATAGCCAAAGCAATATTGAGAAAGAAGAATGGAACTGGAGGGTTCAACCTGCCTGACTTCAGGCTCTACTACAAAGCCACAGTCATCAAGACAGTATGGTACTGGCACAAAGACAGAAATATAGATCAATGGAACAAAATAAAAAGCCCAGAGATAAATCCACATACCTATGGACACCTTATCTTCGACAAAGGAGGCAAGGATATACAATGGAAAAAAGACAACCTCTTTAACAAGTGGTGCTGGGAAAACTGGTCAAACACTTGTAAAAGAATGAAACTAGAACACTTTCTAACACCATACACAAAAATAAACTCAAAATGGATTAAAGATCTAAATGTAAGACCAGAAACTATAAAACTCCTAGAGGAAAACATAGACAAAACACTCTCCGACATAAATCACAGCAAGATCCTCTATGACCCACCTCCTAGAATATTGGAAATAAAAGCAAAAATAAACATATGGGACCTAATGAAACTTAAAAGCTTTTGCACAACAAAGAAAACTATAAGCAAGGTGAAAAGACAGCCTTCAGAATGGGAGAAAATAATAGCAAATGAAGAAACAGACAAAGGATTAATCTCAAAAATATACAAGCAACTCCTGCAGCTCAATTCCAGAAAAATAAATGACCCAATCAAAAACTGGGCCAAAGATCTAAACAGACATTTCTCCAAAGAAGACATACAGATGGCTAACAAACACACGAAAAGATGCTCAACATCACTTATTATCAGAGAAATGCAAATCAAAACCACAATGAATTACCATTACCCGCCAGTCAGAATGGCTGCTATCCAAAAGTCTACAAGCAATAAATGCTGGAGAGGGTGTGGAGAAAAGGGAACTCTCTTACACTGTTGGTGGGAATGCAAACTAGTACAGCCACTATGGAGAACAGTGTGGAGATTCCTTAAAAAACTGGAAATAGAACTGCCATGTGACCCAGCAATCCCACTGCTGGGCATACACACCAAGGAAACCAGATCTGAAAGAGACAAGTGTACCCCAATGTTCATAGTAGCACTGTTTATAATAGCCAGGACATGGAAGCAACCTAGATGCCCATCAGCAGAAGATTGGATAAGGAAGCTGTGGTACAGTATATACACAATGGAATATTATTCAGCCATGAAAAAGAATTCATTTGAATCAGTTCTAATGAGATGGATAAAACTGGAGCCCATTATACAGTGTGAAGTAAGCCAGAAAGATAAACACCAATACAGTATACTAACGCATACATATGGAATTTAGAAAGATGGTAATGATAACCCTATATGCAAGACAGAAAAAGAGACACAGATGTATAGAACAGACTTTTGGACTCTATGGGAGAAGACTAGGGTGGGATGATCTGAGAGAACAGCATCGGAACATGTATATTATCAAGTGTGAAACAGATCTCCAATCCAGGTTGGTTTTATGAGACAAATGCTTGAGGCTGGTGCACTGGGATGACCCAGAGGGATGGGATGGGGAGGGACGAGGGAGGGGGATTCAGGATGGGGAACACATGTAAATCCATGGCTGATTTATGTCAATGTATGGCAAAAGCCACTACAATATTGTAAAGGAATTAGCCTCCAACTAATAAAAATAAATGGAAAAAAAATTAAAATAAATAAATAAAACATAGAGAAGTTTCTTCAAATTTAATTTTTTGTCCTGTATTATACTTCTGTTTTCACCTTTTCTATAGTGTCCATTTTTCATTCATGGATCTTGTCTCTCTGAACCGACACTGTCCTATATAGCCATGTGTAGCTATTAAATTTAAATTTATTGAAATAAATATAATTCTTCAGTTACACTAGTCCCCTTTCAAGTATTCCATTGCCACATGTGCTTACTGTTTGTTGTATTGGACTGCACAGATTATAGACCATTTCTATCATCACAGAAAGCTATATTAGACAACACTGCCCTAAACATATAGACTCCAACAATGACTATGACTGTCTGAATTTTCTCTCTCTCTCAGTACAGTGTTACTGCTCATTGATCAACAAATGTTTATCCTGTTTATTTGTTTTAGAAAAAATGACTTTTAGAGTTAGCAGGGTTGGATTATTTTAGATATCACCCTGTCTAATCCTACCACTTTATAGATGACACTATTCAGCTCAGAGAGTTTAACTTATTTCTTCAGACTAAACCCTAGCTAAGAACATTGGTCTCCTAAATACAAATCCACAGTGTTCTTTCTATTAATTCACTCTGAATTCCTCATGAACTCATGAATTATATGAACCTCATACTGATATAAAAATCACAGGGATAGTCACAGGAAAAAATGTGGCAGTATATTTGAGAAGTAGAGTTAAAATAAAATCACAAATATCACTAAATATATAATGGCTGCATATCTAAAGCAATATTAGAATTTTCAAGTATTTGAACATGTCCATTATTGTTTTGTTTACTGATATATATAAGCAGATAGAGGCGAAGGAGGGGAACACATGGATTTGTTCATTCAGCAGACATTTGCTGAGCATCTCCTGTGTGTTTGGCATTAAATATATAATTATTAGCAAAGTAGCTAGACCAGAATGAGTAGAAATATTGCTATTAAATACTGCAAAGTAGCAGTTACTATATCTGGTGTGAAAACGCCAGATTTAAAAGTAGCAGATTGCAAAGAAGTTTGCAAATTCTGCAATAGAGACCAATCTGGAAATTCATAAAATGGATGTCAAACTTCTCTGTGGACAGTGTCAGAAAAAGCTTTATTGGAGGGACACTGTATTCACACATTCTTTCACCCAACAGTGAGTTAACACAGACTAAGTGCACTATTATTGTGATAGAACACAGAGATGATCAAACCAGGATCCTATCCCAGGGAATCTTTAATCCAGCCTAAGAAACTGTACAAAGGACACAGCCAGTGTCAGTAAGAGGAGGATTCTTAAGGAGTTTAATCCTTACGCTAAGATTTACTGTGACCATCAGTTGCTATCACTCTAAGCTATCCATCTCCAAGACTTTGAAATGAGAATTTTTGATGAAAACAAGTGTCAAGGATGCCACCAAGTAACTGCTAATCTTTAGAAACAAAGTGTTTGGGATTTCTGGTGCAATGGATAGAGCTATTACATTAAAAGTTCTTCATTCCAAACAGCAATAACTCATATGGATACTAGAAGGATTTAGAGAGAACGGTAAAACATATAGAATTTGGAAAGTAGGTGATAAGCATTATGTGATTATTATGTTAAATTATTATTCAGTGTAGCAATATTTCATGCTTTTTAAAAATGCAGCACTGATCCATTTAAAGATTTTATAGCAAGGTGATAAGGACAGTGTTCGAAGTTGACTCTGGTATTACTAAATTATGCATTACCAACTGTTTGGTAATTGTCAATTATATAGATCCTAGGCTGGATCTTTCCACCAGTTTTCAAGGTGACTTCTTTTTGTTTCTGTTTTAATACCTTAAATCAAGGTAAGGGATTCTGAAATGATACTTGCTGCCTAGTTTTGCAAGGTCTTTTGATGATTGGTGGGTTAATATCTATAAGCACACTGCAGTAATTGCATATAAAAGAGGAAAAGGACTTATAAAGATTCAGGCTTTCCTAGGGAGGTTTTTTTTTTTTTTTTTCTTCTTCTTCTTTTTTTCCAAGCTCCTGTGTGTGTGTGTTCTTTTCTCAAATATACAAATACATTCTCACCCTTCAGCCATCTGGTGAGATGTTGTCCTCAAAGATTTATAAAAAGTATTCACTAAAAATTGTACCGTTTGTTACCTCTTTCAGAATTCTAGTGAGTAACACATTTAACTAATGCTCTGTCAAATTTAAAACCTGTAATTTCCTAATTATCTGCTCTGGCATGACGGTAAAGCCTTTTAACATCTCACTTCCCCCTAAGGAGAATTAACTGTGGTTTCTAGAATACTACCTTTCCCTTCTTCAGGGAATACTCAAGCAAATAATTCATCTTGCTCTCACCTAAATAAACCTCATCCCCTTCCTCAACAGCTAATTTTGTTTTTGCTTCTCTTAACTGTCTTTGCCTCTCTTCTTAGATCTTAAGTGCCAACTAAAATTTTTCACTTGCCATCTGCCTCTTCAAAAATTAAGTCACTATCCACTTCAGTCTCTAACCTTCAATACACCCTGAAGGAGTTCAGGAAGGAGATCAACAAGTTGTCACTCAGTGCTCTGGGAAAAACTGGCAGAAAAGCTCTTCAGATAGTTAGATATGAGTCCAATTTCTTCTATCTTCTCATACTAGAAAAGCACTAATGTCACTAACAGACACATCGTCTACCTGTGATTAGCAACAAACTTCGGCCAAAATGTGTGCTTGGTTTCATGTATCCCCCTTCACCAAAATCACATGTATGCTGACCTTCCTCACTACCTTTTTGGGGTAGTTCCTCAGAACTATCTGAGAAGCTGTCTCCCAGGCTATTGTCCTCATTTTGCCCCAAATAAAACTTAACTCACACCTCTTGTGTTGTGCATTTTTTTTTAGTTAGCACAGGTTTACAAAATGTTTTTTAATGGATTAACAGTCACAACCATAAAATACTGTCTTGTTCTTTGACTTTGTCAATTAATTTTGTGGTATTCCATTCCAACAAGCCCTTTTCATCTTTACCTTCTTTAATATTACATGTTCAGAAAATGTCCTTCATTTTCATACTAATTAGCACACTACTTATTCAGCTTCTAAGGATTTATATCACTTCACATAATACAGTTAATTAGCATTCATGACCAGGTGACTTTTGCACTAAGATGAATCAATTTTTATGTGAGTTCATTTTTATTTGCTTGTCTTTGTTTTTATACAAATTCAGCTCAATGAACTCAGTGTCTTATTATAGTGTGCAAAACACATTATTGTGACATTGTTTTTCACCTGTGACCTTAAAAGATGACACAATGAGACAGAGGTCTGATTGACAGACACAGATGCTGGCATGCACAGAGGGTGCAGAGTCTCTTTTAGAAGAATGAAGAAAATTAGAGAGATAAATCTATGAAGTTAGAAACAGCAATGGGTGTGCCCAGACAGTGGTAGAACTTAGTAGATATTACAACATTTTCCAGAGGGAAGTACAGAAGCTCTAACAACAGGCCTGCATCATCATCAAGCCCAAGTCACTAGTGAAAAAGAGGCCCAAAGCACTCCTGAATGCTCACTTCTCAGTTGGGTGAAATAAAGGTTAGTAGCTGGGAGAATCATATTTAGGCTCAAACTTTAGACATATTTGAAGCTGTAGCCTCAATTTTATATTTTTACAGTATAAATACAGCAAGTAAAATATCTTTCCCATCTCAAGCAAATGTCAACATCAACTTAAACCACTCAGTTGGGAAGATAGTTTATCATTTAAAAAATAAAATTCTTCATTTTCCTTTACTTACTGAATAATTTGACCACTTGCCCCACATGTCTTACTGGGTACCAAACAATTGATCATATTGATAGTGCTAAGAAAAAAAAAAAAAAAAGGCTGAAAATGGAGCCACTGTGATAAAACCAAGACTTAATACCTAAACTAATTGCAGTTATAACCTTCTCCAGGAATGTAATCTTGACTGGTCAGTGTGAACTTTTCTGGTCAGTAGTACCAATGAGTTAATCCTTTCCATTCTGCAAAGGAAGATGATGGATGCTACTTAAGCTTGAGATAATCTTAGTTGTCTACAGCCATACCACCCTGAACGCGCCGATCTCGTCTGATCTCGGAAGCTAAGCAGGGTCGGGCCTGGTTAGTACTTGGATAGGAGATAATCTTTGTTTAAGACTTCCTTGTCCTGGCTTTTAAAACCTTTCCCTTTCTGTAGCCCTTTGGAACTCCCCTCTACTTGGGAGATGAGATGTTGCCTAATTCATGAATCATTCAAGAAAGCAGTTAGATCTTTAAATTTTAATTGGTTAAATTTTGTTTTTTAACAATAAATAGGCATGATTTTTGTCTATGACACTTAAGTGTTCATTTTGAAAACTCTTACCCCACTCATGGAATGATCTTGGACTCCTGGTTCTTTCAGTGAAGGAGAGCATTAGGGAACCCAATCTCGAGGCTAGAATACACAATATATCATGTAACACTTCATTGGAGATAAAGAGACACAAGAAAGGGCTCTTTAAATTGCTGCAGTGACTAAGCAAAAAAAAAAAAATTAACTTTCTCCCCAGTGATCATGACTTCAGGCTATTTCAATTCAACATTTTGCTTCTACTTTGCTCTAAAATGGGAGGTTTTAAATTCACTTTTCCCTTTTTTCTACCAGTCATCAAGTATCATGTCTATGTTGTTACGCTTAACAATATTACCATATTATAGTTTGTGGTTGTTTTTAACTTTATGCTGAAGTGCTAGGAACTGGCTGCTAACTTTTTCATGATTTCACTTTCAGTGTTACATGGACATAAGCACTCTGAAAAAGAAAAGATACTCCATACTACCATGAATCCAAGCAAATCTCCCAAATTTTACACAAGACAAAATCACAAGGATCACAAATGGTAATAAAAAGAAAAACACATGCTTACAATTCTCCTTTGGCTTTGATTTCCATGGGCCCCTGTATCATTATCAGTCTCTTATTATAGGCACTTTTATTTTAATTCTAAATTCCAGTTTCTGAAAGACTTCAAAATAAGTGTAAGAATTCAATATCATTGTGTTGCCTCAATCTCACTTAAAAAAAAAAAAGAAAAAGTCTAAATGACAGAAAATATCACCAAATTAGGACCAAGAAAAACAGAATTTAGAAAACATTCCCCCAAGGATCAAGCAAGCTATTTTGATAGGGAGCCTTTTTTTCCCACAATACTGCCTGGAATCCACAAGAACTAATTCTTAGAAGACATTAAAATACTTGGATTATAGCACATTTTAGTTGATGTTCTATATTTATGTCTTTCAGAAAACTCTCAAAATGTTTTCAAGTATTTCCAAGAAATTTTTGGATGGCCCCCAGAAATTTTCTTTTCACTTTAAATGATCAGAGTAAATTCAAGGTTTGTGAAAAATATCCAAAATGTAAATGAATTAACATACACACTACCATGTTTTTCATTTTGTGGTAATTGTATGATCATCACAGAAAAGAATTAGATAACAAATCCTCTCTGGATCAAAGCATCTTCATTAGATCTATGGGATTCCTACAAATGAAGATGTCATAATGAATTCAGCACTCCAACTACCAAGGACATGAAGCAATAAGTCACCTTGACTATAAAGCAAAAGGTTTAGAGTCCACCCAGGACATCAGATATCAGAATTGTTAAACATACATAAAGAAATGTAGGATTTGATTTTAAAGACCATGGAAAAGGAAACTATAACAATAACTAAAGTGTTGAAAATGAAATATATGGCAATCAAAATTGTAAAGTAAAACCTACTGTAGATAGAGCCTTAAAAGACTAAGTTGGTATACTCTAAGAAGCAGAAAAATTGTGAAATATGTTGCTGTTGAATTGCTCAGTCATGTCCAACACCTTGCAACCCCATAGATTATTGCCCGACAGGGTCCTTTCTCCATGGGATTTCCCAGACAAGAAGAACAAAAATTCATATATAAGAAAGAAAATTTAGCAAAAGATGTGAATAAGAAATTAACTAAAGGAAAATAAAAAGGATTGATATGTATTTGAAAAGCTACTCAACTGCACAATCAGTTCAGTTCAGTTCAGTCACTCAGTCATGTCCAACCCTTTGTGACCCCATGGACTGCAGCACGCCATGTCTCTGTTTTCCATCACCAACTCCTAGAGTTTACTCAAACTCTTGTCCATTGAGTCAGTGATGCCATCCAACCTCTCATCCTCTGTCATCCCCTTCTCCTCTCACTTTCAATCTTTCCCAGCATCAGGGTCTTTGCCAAGGATCAGTTCTTCACATCAGGTGGCAAAAGTATTAGAGTTTCAGCTTCAGCATCAGTCCTACCAATGAATATTCAGGACTGATTTCCTTTAGAATGGACTGGTTGGATCTCCTTGCAGTCCAAGGGACTCTCAAGAGTCTTCTCCAACACCATAGTTCAAAAGTATCAGTTATTCAGCACTCAGCTTTTTTTTATAGTCCCACTGTCACATCCATAAATGACTACAGGAAAAACCAGAGCTTTGACTAGATGGACATTTATTGGCAAAGTAATGGCTCTGTTTTTCAATATGCTATCTAGGTTGGTCATAACTTTTCTTCCAAGGAAGAAGAGTCTTTTAATTTCATGGCTGCAGTCACCATCTGCAGTGATTTTGGAGCCCCAAAAAATAAAGTCTGTCACTGTTTCCACAGTTTCTCCATCTATTTCCCATGAAGTGATGGGACCAGATGCCATGATCTTAGTTTTCTGAATGTTGAGCTTTAAGCCAACTTTCTCACTCTCCTCTTCCACTTTCATCAAGAGGCTCTTTAGTTCTTCTTCACTTTCTGCTGTAAGGGTGGTGTGATTTGCCTATCTGAGGTTATTGATATTTCTCCCGGCAATCTTGATTCCAGCTTGTGGTTCATCCAGCCCAGCATTTCTCATGATGTACTCTGCATATAAGTTAAATAAGCAAGGTGACAATATACAGGCTTGACATACTCCTTTTTCTATTTGGAACCAGACTGTTGTTGCATGTCCGGTTCTAACTTTTGCTTCCTGTCCTGCATACAGTTTTCTCAAGAGGCAGGTCAGGTGGTCTGGTATTTCCATCTCTTCAAGAATTTTCCACAGTTTTTTTGATCCACACAGTCAAAGGCTTTGACATAATCAACAGAGCAGAAGTAGATGTTTTTCTGGAACTCTCTTGCTTTTTTGATGATCCAAGTGATGTTGGTGATTTGATCCCTGGTTCCTCTTTCTTTTCTAAATCCAGCTTGAGCATGTGGAAGTTCACAGTTCACACACTGTTGAAGCCTGGTTTTGAAAATTTTAATCATTACTTTACTAGCATGTGAGCTGAGTGCAACTGCCCAATAAATAACCACAAAAAAATTAAATAATAATAAAGATAGCAAATGCTGGTGAGAGTGGGAAAATATGAACTTTTCTGCTGCTGTGTTTGCTGCTGTTGAGATTGTAAACTTATGCAGTCATTTTGGGAAATAACCCAGTGGCAGTTAAATCCAGCATGCATATATATTCAAATCATGTTAATTTAATTTCTGTGTATGCACTCCAAATAAACTCACACATAGATAAACAAACAGATATGAACATGAGTGAATGTAAACAACTATTGTAAGAAGGGAGGGATAGGATTAACACTTTATGCTTCTGTAGATATCTCTTTCTTTCCTTATTACCTTCCCTACTGTCTTCCTTCCTTCCTTCCCTCCAGTCTCCACTGTACTTATCTCACTTCCTTACTTGCTCCCTTTCTTTGCTTCAATTCCCTTTACTCTTAAGTACGTTACTTTTCTTATATAATACAAAACTAATTCATTCCATTTCAATAGCTGTTCAATTTTCAGCACCAGAGTGTGTTTTTTTGTTGTTGTTGTTTGTTTGTTTATTTGTCTCCATTGAGAGATTCTGAGCTTCTTGAAAACAGACTGTATGACATCATATTTGTAAGTATGCATGTTTTCTGGTACCTAGTAGGGTTGCACTCATTTCACATGCCAGCACAGTTATCCTCAAAATTCTCCAAGCTAGGCTTCAACAGTACATGAACAAAGAGTTTCCAGATGTTCAAGGTGGATTTAGAAAGAGCAGAGGAACCAGAAATCAAACTGCCAACATCTGTTGGATCATAGAAAAAGCAAGAAATTCCAGAAGAATATCTACTTCTGCTTCAATGACTACACCAAAGCCTTTGACTGTGTGGATCACAACAAACTGTGGAAAATTCTACAAAAGATGGGAATACCAGACCACCTTACTTGCCTCCTGTGAAACCTATATGCAGGTCAAGAAGCAACAGTTAGAATTGGACATGGAACAACAGACTGGTTCAAAATAGGGAAAGGAGTACATCAAGGCTGTATATCATCACCTTGCTTATTTAACTTATATGCAGAGTACATCATGAGAAACATCAGGCTGGATGAAGCAGAAGCTGGAAATAGGATTGCTGGGAGAAATATCAATAACCTCAGACATGCAGATGACATCACCATTATGGTAAAAAGTGAAGAAGAACTAAAGAGCCCCTTGATGAAGGTGAAAGAGGAGAGTTGAAAAGGCTGGCTTAAAACTCAACATTCTAAAAAAAGCAAAGGTCATGACAGCTGGTCTCATCACTTCATGGTAAAGAGATGGGAGAAACAATGGAAACTGTGACAGACTTTATTTTCTTCAGCTCCAAAATCAGTGCAGCCATGGAATTAAAGCACTTGCTCCTTGGAAGAAAAGTTATGACAAACCTAGACAGCCTATTAAAATGCAGAGGCATTAATTTGATGACAAATGTCCATATAGTCAAAGCTATGGATTTTCTAGTAGTCATGTATGGATGTGAGAGTTGGACCATAAATAATGCTGAGGGCTGAAGAATTGATGCTTTTGCACTGTGGTGTTGGAGAAGATTCTTGAGAGTCCCCTGGACTGCTAGGAGATCAAACCAGTGAGTCCTAAAGGAAATCAGTTCTGAATATTCATTGGAAGAACTGATGCTGAAGCTGAAACTTCAAAATTTTGGCCACCTGATGCAAGTAACCAATTCATTGGAAAAGACCCTGATGCTGGGAAAGGTTGAAAGCAGGAGAGGAAGGGGATGACAGAGGACGAGATGGCTGGATGGCATCACTGACTCAATAGACATGAGTTTGAGCAAGCTCTGGGATATGGTGAAGGACAGGGATGCCTGGCATGCTGCAGTCCATGTGTTCGCAAAAAGTTGGACCCAACTGAGAGACTGAATAACAACAACAAAGGGTACCAAAGCACAAGCATACAATATACAAATGCAGTTCTTTTGTAACATGAAATTATTTTAAATAATGTGACACATCTACAAGTTAACCCATAGGATTCAAAATATTAGAGAAGAGTAGAAAGTTACATTTTTGTTTATTCTTTATTTTCTTTTTCAAATATATGTTCTTTTGGCTCTAAACATAGTTACGGCCAACTAGAAGCTCACCATAAGTGAGTAAACAGTATAAACATGCTAGATTTCATGAAGCATTAATATAAAACTTTATAAATATGAAAGCCATATCTGTAAGCTATTTAGGAACCTTGGCCTCCTTTACCCACATTTTCCTTTCTATTTTAAAATAGAAATTCAGTGTAATCAGGTGATACACCTACATATTAAGAGAGCTTGTTTTTTTTTTCTTTTAACTGACACTCCAAACAATAGTTACTTCAGAATATGCTATTTAAATTGAAATATCTTTTGTTTCAAATTAACCACCTCTCAAATGAACAGAAAAAAAAAATTTAATTTGATATGTGCTTTGCCAACATTCAGTTCCAAGGAAAAATAAAAATAAAATATTTCTAAAGTCTGTAATACTAAGTTAAAATTGAACATGGCACAAGCCCTATAAAATAAATTGTGGTCCTCATATGGAAGGCAATATATGAAACTGCCTTAGGTTCTAAACTAATAAGGACATTTAAAATGCACCATTTCCCTACAAATGGTTTTCAATTCTCAGTCTCATGGAAAGTCTATAAGATTTTATTGTTAACATTTAGTAAATATATGCATTTTTCTTCTCTTAATAAAAATAAAATTTAAAGCATTTCTAAAAATAAAACTCAGTATTTCTATCTTTCTGAAATTATCATTAGCATGAATACTCCTTTTTCCTTTTGTACATGATATAAGAAACTAGAATAACACATTACATGGTCTGCACAACTGTTAATCTGAGAGAGAGAGAGAGAGAATAATCTAATCACAAATTTGGGATATAAACTTAAGAGAAGTCAATTCAAAATTTATCTCTGCTAATTACTAGGTGGGGTTGAACCTAATTTTCCTCATCTGTAACACAGAAAGCATAATATCTACTTAGCTCATAATCACATAATATGGGTTGAGGGAAACCATGTAAAATAATTAGCACAATGGTTGGCACAGAGCCAGCTATTAATAAATATTACGAATGTATTCCCTATTCTTCCCACTAAATGAGGAATAAACTAAAAGTATGGGGTTTCACTTTTTCATATTTGCATTCTTATAACACTAGTAATACAGTTTCTTAGAATTTAGTGAACGTTCAATGAAAAGTTCTTGAACAACTGTTAAATATTCTTAAGTTGATAACTATTATCTAGTATAAAGTTTCTTTAAGATATGATTCAATGTTAAATCATTTTCTAAGTGGAAGAAAAAAGATAATATCAGATAAATTGTACTTAGGTTTCTCTGTCCATGGGATTCTCCAGGTAAGAATACTGGAGTGGGTTGCCATGCCCTCATCCAGGGGATCTTCCTGATGCAGAATTTGAACTGCATCTCCTGTGTCTCCTAATTTTTAGATGGATTCTTTACTCACTGAGTCACCTGGAAAGCCCTTGGATATTATATATGGTATCATACAATCATATATTTTATTTTGAAACTTGTGAGAAAGAACATGTCACAGTGAAAAGAACAAGGGTCCTCAGACTCATACTCTAATTGTTGAAGGATTTTGATTTAGTTCTTTCAGTTTTTCCAAACCTCAATTTTCTCTCCTTTGTAATTGTGCATATTTTGTAGGGAATGAGATTAATTAAATGAAATCATGTATGTAAGAACCTAGTCCAGTACTTGGCATATAGTGTTTGCTCAATGGGTGTCAGGAAATCCCCACCACCACCATACATACCTTGTAATTTAGAAAACAATCCATCTCTACAAAATATAAAATTTGTCTGTAGTAGAGACACTGGGCCTATGTGTGATAAGTTAAACAGAAAGTCTTAATTGTATTGAATGACTTTATGAAAGTAATTGGGAAATGAGTCGATGTGAATGGTCTCATATTTGCATTTTCACCCTGCAGTGATTCAGATCAGTATATTCAACTGCCTATATGCCAACTCTATTTGAAAAATGCACTGGTAAATCAATTATACAAAACTCAAACCCTAAATCCTCAAAATCTGGTCATTCCTCAGTGTGTCCTGTTTTATTAAACAGCAAAATACTCAATCCATGGGTGCAAACTAGTATTTTTAAATCATTATTAACTCCTTTTTCTCCAGTTATTCCCTGAACCCCCCTGCCTTATACCATTGCTGATTTTTCTTTCTAAATACCTCTTTAATCTCTCTATTTATTTTCATCTCTATTGCCATCACGTCTGTCCAAGCTGTCATGATGTCACACTTATACAAGTGCTAAATAGCCTCTTAAATTTTTTATTAATAACCACTCTGGTTCTTTTCCATTGTATTCTCCAAACTGGAGTGATCTCAAATAAAAACAAACAAAAACCATGGTGTGATATCTTTATTTAAAACACTTGATCTGCATCCATCAGCAGGGTTCACAAAATCCCCATACTCTCTACCAAGGCTCTGCTTAGCTCTCTAGCAACATCTTCCACAGCTTACTGGGATCAACTCCTCCCTCTGCTTTCCATTTGCACTGAGTTTTTCAAAGCTGACATATAGTTTCTTCCCTCATGGACTTAGTACACATTACTCCCTCTCCCTGGAAGGCTCTTCTTGCTTCTCAGGCATCTAATTAAACCCTGCTTAGTCTTTAGATTTTAGTATAAACCTTATATCCCCCAAAAAGCCTTTTCCTTCCTACCAACTACAATAGTTCTCTGCTATCTTTTCCCAAGTCCCTCTACTTTTCTTTCTTAGGCTTAACACAGTTTACATGTACATATCTGTCCATTATTTAGTTAATTTCTCTATTCCATTTTAGACTATAAGCTCTTTAAGTTTATTCAGCTCACTCACATTCTTGTTAGGCTCACTATTGCTAGCAGATTAGAGTTGCTAAATAGCTACTGAATACATTAATGGATGAATGGATAGGAATTAAGCTGAGGTCATCACTAGTCCTCATACATCCATTCCCCAATCTCTCCTTTTCACCCCCACAAAGCATGGGTAATTTTTGTTTGCTATTTTTTTTTCCCAGAGAAAAGAAATGAGAGTAGAACTTTGGAGAACTGAGTATATGGTAAATAATGCAAATCTTTTGCTACAGTGAGATCCCCTGGAGAAGGGAATGGCTACCCACTCCAGTGTTCTTCTCTGGAGAAGCCCATGGACAGAGGAGTCTGGTGGGCTACAGTCCATAGGGTCACAAAGAGTTGGATACTACAGAGTGGCTAACATATGCTTTCACACACACATCAGGGCAAGCAGAGATTAAGACAAGGGATCTGTTTTGGTCTTTAACATTAGCTTTTCTTCTTTGATACTAATAATCTGGAATGAGAAATAAGAGGCTACTCAAAGTGCAGATAGCCTAGACTCTATCCTCTGCTAGAGAAAAAGACAGCAATATGTTTATTATTATCAGGAGATCAAGCTAAATTCTACATGAGCTTTTCTTATGTATTGGAGGAATCTAAGATCAATCTAAAAAGACCTAGGAATGGCTTTTTAGCTTGTCTGTTTAGAGTTGAAATGGCAATGATGAAATACATTTCATCTCAGGAGGTGATTCTGAACTATAAAGACTGACTCCTTAATGGATAGAAGTATATGTATGGCTGAGTTCCTTCACTGTTCACCTAAAACTATCACAACAGTTAGTCAGCTATACCCCAGTAGAAAACTAAAAGTTAGAAAAGATTGGTTTCTTAAAGAAATATGTTGACAAGGATTCTGACACCAAATCTCAGTGGAAAAGTCAAGAGTGCTATGAACAGTTAGTGATATCAGTCAGGCTTTGGATGGGTACTGGTGCAAACTAGGTATTTGCATTTACTCTTTAGAGACCAGAAAGTTGATAAGAAGTCAGTGTGAGGGAGTGGGTTAGCACTCCATCCATTCCCATTATAGGTGAAAAATACATTTATTTGGAATAAGACCTCAATATCTGTTCCCTACCCAGGCCAGACATACTGTCCATCATTTCCAATTAACAGTTTGGAGATTGTTCTGGAACTATAGATACAGAAATGTTAAGTGATTTCAACCAAGATATTTATGAGAGCTTATTCAGAGCTTGCTGTTCAATCACTAAGTCATGTCTGACTCTTTGCTAGTTCATGGACTGCAGCATGCCAGGCTTCCCTGTCCTTCACCATCTTCACTATGAGTTTGCTCAAACTCAAGTCCATTGAGTCAGTGGTGCCATCCAACCATCTTATCCTCTGTTGTCCCCTTTTTCTCCCGCCCTGAATCTTTCCCAGTATCAGTACCTTTTCCAATGTGTTGGGTCTTTGCATCAGGTGGCCAAATTACTGGAGCTTCAATTTCAGCATCAGTCCTTCCAATGAATATTCAGGGCTGAGTTTCTTTAGACCTGACTGGTTTGATCTTGTTGTCCAAGGGACTCTCGATAGTCTTCTCCAGCAACATAATTCGAAAGCATCAATTCTTCAGCCCTCAGGTCTGTACATGACTCCTGGAAAAACCATAGTTTTGACTACATGGGCCTTTACTGGCAAAGTGATGCCTCTTCTTTTTTAATACACTGTCTGTCATAGCTTTTCTTCCAAGACAAAAGCTTCTTTTATTTATTATTTTTTTAATTTTTTTAGTTTCATTCTTTTTTTTTCCATTTATTTTTATTAGTTGGAGGCTAATTACTTTACAATATTGTAGTGGGTTTTGTCATACATTGACATGAATCAGCCATGGAGTTACATGTATTCCTCATCCCGATTCCCCCCTCCCACCTCCCTCTCCACCCGATTCCTCTGGGTCTTCCCAGTACACCAGGCCCGAGCACTTGTCTCATGCATCCAACCTGGGCAAGCTTCTTTTAATTTCATGGCAGCACTCACTATCTACAGTGATTTGGGAGCCCAAGAAAATAAAGTCTGTCATTGTTTCCATTATTTCCCTATCTATTTGCCATGAAGTCATGGGACTGGATGCCATGATCTTCGTTCTTTGAATGTTTAGTTTTAAGCCAGCTTTTTTGATTCTCCTCTTCACCTTCATCAAGAGGCTCTTTACTTCCTCTTCACTTTCTGCCGTAAGAGTGGTATCATCTGCATATCTGAGTTTGTTGATATTTCTCCCAGCAATCTTGACTCCAGCTTGTGATTCATCCATCCCTGCCTTTCACATGATGTCCTCTGCATATAAGTTGAATAAGCAGAGGGACAATATATAGCCATGCTGTAATCCTTTCCCAATTTGAAACCAGTTCATTGTTCTATGTCCAGTTCTAACTGTTGCTTCTTGACCTGTTCAGAGGTTTCTCAGAAGGCAGATAAGACTCTCTTTAAGAGTTTTGCACAGTTTATTTTGATCCACACAGTCAAACCCTTTAGCGTAATGACAGGGCTAGAAGAATTTTTATTTCAGTTCTTTATTTCAGTTCTTAATCAATATAGTCTCATTTTAAATTCTCAATCTGTTGTGCAAAAATAACTGATATGTTTAGACATCAATTAAATATTTAGCTTGACACTGTCAACAGGAAATGAAACATTTGCATGGAAATCAATACTGCTACCTTTACTATTCTAAGTAAAACACTGCTCTGCAGTTTAGTTTTCCAGTCACATTTATGCCACAGTTAATGTCTCTGGAGAGAATGTCAAGCCTGACTACCCTTAGGGGGAGGTAAAGGGCGAGTATGCCTAGTTTGCATTATTTATTTATTTATTTTCTTATTGCGAACTCCAAGTTAGAGGTCCTTATTAGTGTTTGTTGAAATACACATTAAAGGGTTTACTAAAATCTACCTACTTCCACCATCAGTTTTCAGTGTGATATTAACTGTGTAATGAATTCCTATAGATTCTCTGTCAAACCTGAAAGTACACATATATTGTTTATAAACACATTTCCTTCCATCTGCTGTTGTTGCATTACCTCTGCTTTAAAATACATAAGTTGATTAGGAATACATGTAAATCCATGGCTGATTCATATCAATGTATGACAAAACCCACTGGAAAAAAAAATAATAATAATAAACATTAAAAAAAACAAAAAAACAAACAAAAAAAAATACATAAGTTGATTAGAGTTGTGTGGGTGGAGTAATATCTGCAGTGCCAGACTACCTACAAGCTGTAATATATCACCTGTGTCTCTGGGGGATCTAACTCACTAATTACTTCTCCAGAAATATACAAGAGGTCACTTGCTTGCTCTCTTTCATCACTGCTTACCCACCAACAAGAGCTTTAAAATGGTTGTAAATATAGGAGGAGAAAATGAGTGAGAAACTTTTATAAAACCTGGAAGCCAATCTTCCTATAAGAGCCCAAATCATAGTTCAGACATATGCAGTAAATACTACAGGAAGGAATTTGAAAAATAGAATATTCAGAAAGAAGAAACCAGCATGGAGGGCAAGGGAATTTTCACCATCCCTTAAAAACATACAATTTTAATTAATTAAAAATATACATATATGTATATATTAGATTTGTAATCATTTGCAGACTTTGTGGCAAACTCTTAGCTCTCTACTGTGCTTTAAAATGATTCTTTTGTGTATTATATACCAAAATCCTAAAATCCTTATAATATAATATGGTAAGCAGTGTTTCCTGCTTTGTATTGAAATGGGGAATAAGACTGAGGGTATCCATTCTTAGTTTTCAGTGCCTGGATGTTTGCCAGATGCTGAAACCACCAGGGTCAAGCAATACAGCTGCTCATTTATATTTTAATCCATCTGCAGTGTTTCTAGAATCTTTCTACCCACACATCACTAGGCAAAGCTAACTACAGAGCCTGGAATCAGCCCCTAACCAAATGGTTCAATGTGACTTGTCTCAATTTTTCAGGTATGTGTGGGAACATTTTGGAGAGAGGATGGTGACCATGCTATTGTTTTACTGAAAGAGAATTGAGAAGAACTGAGATTTGTGCCATACTGAGGAATCAAGATATTAATAACCATAAGGTTATTAACAATACCACAAGAATTAACAATAAATAATAACAATAATCAAGATATTAACAACAAAGGGCATTTGTTTCCCTTTTCATGTTTAAGAAATTAATTTGCTCCTGAAAAAAAAAAAATCAGACTTGTCACTTTAGGCTAGAAAATCAAAGCACAGAGATAAAAAACTGTTTTCTTTCATCTTAATAAGTCTAAACACATTTCCAGGACTCAGATTTAGTTTTATAGTTACATGACAGTGCCTTTTCCCTCTGATGCCCTATGTGAGAACTGACACATATCTAGCTTATGTTTATGCCTGTTTGTTTATTGTTTTAGTCACTCAGTAATGTCTGCCTCTTTTGTGACCCCATGGACTGTAGCCCGCTAGTCTCCTCTGTCCATGGGTTTTCCAGGCAAGAATACTGGAGTAGGTTGCCATTTCCTTCGCCAGAGTATCTTCTTAACTCATGTATCAAACCCATGTCTCCTGCTTTAGCCGGTGGATTCTCTACCACTGAGCCACCAGGGAAGCCCATATTTATGGTTCTATAAGCACAATTTTGTGCATTTTTAAAAACCATAATAATATATTCAATTATTCTCTCTGAATATAAAGGAACTAGCCAGGATTTTTTGCCATTCTTTCTGGGCCTCAATGTGATATCACAAGCTTCTTCAGATCCTTACAACAACCACTTTAAGAACTTTAAGATCAGATATGCTGTGTGTCAGCCTTGGACTCCCCTTTGGCATATTGAGTTTCTCTATCATTCTCAATAATACAATGTTTACCAAAATCATATTTAATGAAAAGTACCTATTTGATTCCAAAAGATGTGTAAGGCCAAACAATCTGGTAGCTTAAAATTATGCTAAAACAAATCTAGTAGAGAATATGAAGGATCCTGATGAACTGTCAGCCTGATTTAATCTATTTTAGGTTCAAGATTAACAAAAAGCCACCTCAATCTCAGGAGATAGCTAACTGGAAAATACATGATTATTCCTTAACATGTTAATTGATTGTCTTCCAAAGGTTTAATTTCTCTTTCAAACTAACTCTCCATTAGATTAAAAAAAGATCATATATGGAAGAAAAATCTACGTTGAAAAGAAAAATGAAAGGGAATTTTTAAGATACTTATGAAACTGAAGGACAAATTTATTTTATGTAATTTCAGGGATCTGGGTAAAAACAATAGTGTAATTAATCTTCTTTCTTATCAAACTTTATAGTTATAGCAAATAGTTGTCACATAAAGTCAAGTCTTAGAAATAAGCAGAGTAAATATAAGTACCTGTAAATACATAGATGAGTTTTATAAATAGATTTAGATAAATTGATCACATTCATAAGACTAAACAATGGAATCTAAGTGTTCTAGGTCTGTTACCTTATACAACATCTGAGAATATTATTTTTCCATCTCACATACATTTAAACAGTATTCAAGTATAAATTCATATCCTAATGACATAAAACTTCATTGTTTTCATTTATGGAATTATCAAATATTCAATACTGTCATCATCTATATCTCAGTTAGACTTTGAAGTGGGTGACTATATTTAATATTATCTTGATGGTAAGCTTTTGGTGAGAAAAGAATAAAACCCAGAGTTTCTTCTAAAACAAGTTAACATGAATTTATAGGGGAAGGAAATCTTAATTTTCTAAGCACTAGGAGTTAAGAGCACTTTGAAGAGTTTTAGGTGGTTTTCATAAAGCAAATTTCCTGTCCTACACTTTCCCTGCTGAAAACTGACAAAGAAGCCACAAATGGAAAGAAGGTACTCCCTCAGTCCACAGTAATTTCCCTTGTACAAATTAATATGAGGTGGACATGGAAAGAACTCTTGGTTTGCCTTCCTGTGGGGTGCCCATGTGATCTGTGCAAACTCCATAAGTAATTGGGTGACAAGCTTAAAGGTACACGGGCAAAGGATATCAGTTCTAAAGAATGATTTCCCACATAAGAAAGTCACTTTCGTCTCTCTCTTTGTTTAGTTTCAGGTTTGGCTTTGTTTCCTTTTTTCTTTTAAACATCCACAACCCGGGAGCCCTGCCTAAGGGTATATATTGTAAACCATATGGATCACTGAGTTTTCAGCCCCTGGCTTCCATGACTTTCTCATCCAGGATGCTAATAATTCTGTGATTCACTAACAAGACAAGAGCAAGATATGCTGCTTCTGGCATCCTTCCTTTGGCGGGAGGGAAAAAGAAATGAAAGAAAATCTAAAAGCTGTAATTTATTAGTAAAAATTGCTAAGAAGGTCAATCCATTTGATGATGCCCTCCTCCCCCTACTCCTGAGGGTTCACAATCATCTTGGAGTTTAAAGTGCCCTGTGTGTTTCAGAAAAGGGGTGAGAGACAAAAGTTCAGTACGTGGGTCATCACATTATGTCGAGAGGAAGCTCATGACTCAAGTGGTCAGATAACACTCTCATGCCACTGTTTGGAACAATAACCCACCAGGATGAGACTCATATCTCTGCCTCCATCTGCTTTCCTGTCTCTGCAAAATTAAAATAGGAAAGGATACCTATTTACTGATAGATGGTTCCCCAGTAACATTCTTATAAGTTCTACATCCTGCTTAATCATGCAATATCTGACATTGTGTTTAACTTGCTTAACTCTTTAACTTGTTTTTATAAGTCATCCCTTTATTGAACAATAGTCACCCACGGAAAATAAAAATTAGATCTTTTTCTCATAAGCCAAAGAAAAGAAGTAACTCTCTGTGGACCTAGGATTTGTGCTCTTTGATTTCTGCCTCAAGCATCTACAATACAATAAAATATTAAAAATACTTAGTAGAGTTTTCAGCTCAAGAAGACCTGAAGCACAATTTTCATTCTGGCACAAAGGCCATTTCCTAGGGACAGAAGGAAACAGGACTTTCTTTACTGAGGCTATATGCTGTGAGTAATGGGCAAACCTCTTTACTCAATTATTTATGCTCTGCATAACAAATCTGCACATGGTTATTTGGGGGGAGAAATATGTCATGTTATTAGATGCCCTTGGGTAGGAACTACATCTCTCTATGATGCATTTTATAGGATACTGACAATTTTTAGGGATATTGCAGGTCAATTTTTCATGCAATGCAAAATCCCCTTCCACAATATCTTTGCCAAGTAGGTATCTAGCATCTACTGTTATGTATTAATACTACTATTTATTATTCTCATTTTATATTATAGTTGATTTAGAATACTGTGTTAGTTTCAGCCATACAGTAATGTGATTAAACATATACATGCATCTATTCTTTTTCAAATTCTTTCCCCATTTAGGTTATTATAGAATATTGGGATGTGAGAGAAGGGATAGATTGGGGGTTTGGGTTTGACATGTACACACTGCTGTATTTAAAACAGATAATCAACAAGGACCTATACTATAGCACAGGAAACTCTGATTAATATTCTGTAATACCACATATTTATGGAATGCTAAGCTTTAAGCAGTAAGCTAAGCACACATGCAAAAATTTTTAAATATATATTGTCCTTGCTCTCAAGATTCTTACAGTCTAAGAAAGAGATACATGTGACCAACTATAAGAACCATGCTAAGAAACGGATGAAAGGTAATAATTAATTATGAGTGGTTGGATAATAAAATAAATCATAGAAATGTTAAGAAGATGAGTTCTCAAAAATGAGGAGACAGTCACCAGATGGAGAAAGGATTAAAGGATATTTTGAGCAAACAAACAAAAAATACGTCTGGAAATGTGAAAATCCTGGGAGTATTAAATTCATGTGGAGACATATATTTCTTTTAGGGTTTCACTGTCTAATATGGTAGCCAGTATGGATATTCTTTGACTTCTGACAGGATTACATCCCAATAAACCAATTTTAAATTGAAAATAACATTAGTCAAAAATGCATTAATACTCAATACCTACTGAGTATCACAGCTTAGCCTTGCCTACCTTAAATGTGCTCAGAACACTTACATTAGCCTACAGCTGAGCAAAATCTAACCCAAAGCCTGTTTTATAATAAATATTGAATATCACAGTTAATTTATTGAAAACTGTACTGAATGTGAAAAAGCGAATGGTTGCATGGTTACAGGTGGTTGTAAGTTTATCAGTTGTTTACTCTTGTGATGGCTGACTGGAAACTATGGCTTGCTGTCATTGCATAGCATCATGAGAATATTGTACCACATATTGCCAGCTGGGGAAAAGATCAAAATTCAAAATTTGAAGTGCATTTCTACTGATGCATATCACATAACACAAATGTGAGACAAGCATAATGTAACCACCACAGACATTCCTGTTGATAAAAGGACAAGGCATTACATTTCTGATATTGAACCGGGCAAATGTTGGTTGTCACTTGCATCATCTCATTTCTTCCCAGGAATAATCCACCACGGCTTTTAGTGCTACTTCCTGGATTCTTGATTCTTCCTTCTGACTCATCCTTCTTTTTCCAAGAAAGTAGTCTGTGTTTGCAACTGTATAGTTTTTTCAGCTTCATTCCTGTTTATAGAATTTTAAGGGTTAAAGGTCACTTTTATTTTATGTTCTCTCTTTACCTTTTGGGGCAAGCTAGCCATGTTTCTGTGAATATAATTGTCATTAAAACTATGTGTATTTTTTATGATTCTTACTATGGTTCATTCTATTAGAAAAAAGTCACAACCATAATCTTCTTCAAAATAATTTCTTTTCAGTCCTGAGTTTCTCCAAGAGAAGGTTGAGGAACAAGATCCTCAAGTGTTTAGAAGCCCTATTGTTTAAGGGATTTTGTGAACTGTCCTCTTTTAGAAGGATTTTTATATGACTGAGCTGTCTTGAACTGTGGGATAATACTTATGATCTTTCTGAGGTCTTAAAGATTTTACGGTTCCACCCACAACTTCATTCTTGAACCAGGTTTTCTTGATAGTACCCTATATTTGATCTTTGCTCGCAAGGCATTTCTTAATTTTAGCATCATTCACCATTTGAAAAGGCTAGGGATTTTTAAAAGCATCAAGTTCTTCCTTACTGCTTAGCTTTCTGTTTGTTTTTTATTGTTTTTTTTTTTTTTTTTTTTTTAGTTTATTTCTCTCCTTTTTCACTTCAACATAAACATCAAGAAGAATTCAGTTGGCATCTTTACCACTTTGCCTGAAAATCTCCTTAGCTAGATCACCAAGTTCACTGAGTGGATTTTTTAAATTTTCAAGTTATTGTGGGCAACAACGTCACTAAACTTTCTGACCTTACTGAATAAGACTCTGCTCCATTTCTTTTAAGCCCTCATTCACAGCTTCTCAAAAGATATCATGTCTCTAACAACAGATTTTATGGGGCTATTTTTCCAGCAGTCATGTATGAATATGAGAGTTGGACCATAAAGAAGGCTGAGCATCAAAGAATTTATACTTTCAAACTGTGGTGCTGGAGAAGACCCTTGAGAGTCCCTTGGACTTCAAGGAGATCAAACCAGTCCATCCTAAAGGAAATCAACCCTGAACATTCATGGGAAGAACTGATGCTGAGGCTGAAGCTCCAGTACTTTGGCAAGCTGATGAGAAGAGCTCACTGGGAAAAAACTTGTTGCTGGAAAAGACTGAAGGCAAAAGAGACAGGAGCAGCAGAGGATGAGATGGTTAGATAGCATCACCGATTTAATGGACAAGAATTTGAGCAAACTCCAGGAGATAGTGGAGGACAGAGGAGCCTGGAGTGCTGCAGTCCCTGGGGTCACAAAGAGTCAGACAGGACTTTGCAACTGAACAACAGCAAAAGCATTTACTAACAGTCTCCTTAAAGATCTTCCAGTTTCTACCTACTGCCTTGTTCCAAAGCCACTACTATATTTTGAGGTTTGTTACAACAGCACCTGATTGGCAAGTATGTAAATCTGCATTAACTTAAAACTGCTACATAACAAATTACTTCAAACTTTTAGATCTTAAGACAACAAACATTTATTATCTCACATAGCCTCTGAGGGCCAAAAATATGGATGTGGTTTAGCTAGGCTGTGCTAACTTAGGGTCTCTCTTGAATTTGGAGTAAAGGCCTCAGCTGAGGTTGTCATCATCTGAGGTTTGATTATGGCTGGATAATCTGCCCCATGAGGGATCACTTCTGTGGTTGTTGGCAGGCCTTAATTTCTCTTGCTGTTGGTAAAAAGCTCAGCTTCTTTCTATGTACTTCACAAGCCTGCCTGAGTGTCCTCACCACAAGGCACCTGGCTTTTCCCCAAATGAATGATAGTAAGAAAGAACAAAGCAGAAGCCACAAGGCCTTTTATAACCTCGCCTGGAAAGTGACATACCATGTGCCATATTTTATTGGTCACACCAACCAACACTGATACACTGTGGGGAGGCTTATACCAGCATAATCAAAAGTCATTGGTCTTGGCAGAGATCAACGGGGACCATTTGAAAGCTAGCTACCACATTACTTAACTAATTTTTTAGATTGCACAATTTGTAGTACTTGTATCATTTATGTATTTGATACAAATATAACTTTTAAATATAAATTTCCTTTAAATATAAACAAACATAAACATATATGTATGTAAGTTAAAGTATATAAATAAATGTAAATTATAGATATCTAATTGCTCATTACATATTTTAATCTGCTTCTTTTTACTTTTAATGTAGCTACTGAATAATTCAAAGTTGCATATCTGACTCATATCATATTGCTTCTGTACAACTCTGTCCTGGAGGACATATAAAAGAGAGAAAAATAAGATTTGAGGAGAAAAGCAGAAGACAAATCATGCTGGCATCCTGAATCCCCTCTTAAGTGTTTAGATCTTCTCTAAGCAATAAGGAGACCTTGAGGTTTTGAGCAGGGAAGTGACATTATCTGAGATATGTTTCAGGATTATTGCATCGAACAGCAGGGTGTTAGATGGATTAGACCAGAGGAGACACTGATGAGAGATCCAAAAGACAGTGAATCACACAAGGCAACAACGCAGAAGAAAAATCAGGATGAGAGAATAAAACACTTTTGAGTCACATCCTCAGGGATTATAGTCGAAGGCTTGCAAAGTATAAGTCCACTAAAAGGAACAGTGGTAGATCCTTAAAGAAAATTTTCATTTAAAAAAATTAATGGGTGGAGAGAAGCCAGAGAAAAGATAATGAAGCAACCACCAAAAGTAGGAGGAGTAATGAGATGATATCAAGTGGACTTTTGCTGTCCTCTTTGGGATTGTCATTGTGGATTCTAGATTTAATTTTTGATACTCCTGAAGGCTCCAGAAGAACAGGGAAACATCCTAGAGCAATGGCTACATAAATTGATTTTTTTTTCTCCACCCAGTAAACATTGCTTTTAAAACAGTACTGCTTTGCTATTCACAGGTGGTAAACTCCAGATCAAGCAATTGACAGAGCTCTGATTAAGATATTTTGCCTTTATCTTTTGCCAGCTCCCATCCTCTATCAAGCTTCTGGGAAGGAAGCAGTTGTGGATAAGCAGTTTTGGTGTCGTCCAGAGCTTTGGTCTAAATGTTTATGATGTGCTGCTATAGAAGAGGAAGTGAAAAGAACAGCTGGCTTTATTCAGTTGAGATTGAAAAGGCTTTTAATGAAAAGTTTAAATTACTCTTCCATCTTTTAAAAAATGCTTTGTCAGTAGCCCTACAAATGATAAACTCAGTAGCATATTGGATTATGTAAAATATAATTCTTTAAGTTTTAAGAAACATATTTTCAAGTAACTTTTTTCTCTTGTGTCAAACCTGTTTTCTGGAATTTTGTACAAATTCCATGCTATATTAAATAAACCACCATCATCTAAAAGGCAACAAGTTTTCATATAAAGTGATGCTAAAAACATTAATCATATTTATCAAGAATAAACAAATGTTTAATACTGCAAGTAAAGAAACTCAAAAGATAATCAGGGGAGGTTGGGAAGCAACCTGTATCACACATGGAATTCTTTAATTATTTTTCCATTTGCTACCACCTAAAATTTGATATATTATGCTATGATTAAGGCTAAGCTTGTAAACAGAACCTAGAAAAAAAGGAAGCTTCTATTTTGATGTCACTTTCTCCCTTATCCTTTCTGGTAATTTGAAAAATATAGTTGCCAAGAAGATTTTTTTTTTATATATACCCACTAGAAATTGGAACACAATCAACAGTTCTCATAAGACCTAAACAGTCTTATTCACTGCATTGTTAAGACTTGTTCAGTTGATTGTATTTGATGATGAGTGAATATTTATTTTTCCATCAGTGTGAATAGTTTTTTCAATCAAGTAATTTTATAGGTTAATTATATCCTGAAAATTAGGAAATCACAAAAATGGTTGACATTACAGTCTCAAGGGTGACTCACTGTAGAAAAAAATTTAAATCCATTCTTTATTCTGGATATGCAGCTAGGTAAAATGAACATCATTTAAAGAAATGCAGTAATATTCCTTTCTTAACGTAGAGTGCCTTGCAATCTTTCTTGCTTGCTTGCTCTCATACATGCAACCAATATTTATTAAGTAACTACTTTATCCCAGGCATGCTTATAGATACTGGGGAATACGAAGCTTAATTATAATATAATTTCCTCTCTCCATGTGATTAGATAATCCATCAAGGGAAGCAAACATTTATATAACTAACTCCAATACAACATGATAAGTATTGTAATAACTTACATCTCTATTGCATTTAGTATATTGCATATAATTTTCATGTTTTATTTTGTTTGCTCTTAAACCCATTTAGCAGGTGATTTATTATCCCTGACCCATAAGTTAATATAAAATGGAAGTTGAGACATAGGGATAGGACTCAGAACCATGTCCTTCTTAGGGGAACAGACGACATGGGTTGGAGTCCAGTGAAATTTCTCTTAAAAAGTATAATGGATCTTGCAAGAAAAATGAATTTTTAAGTGACAGTGATAATAGGCTGTCATAGGAAAGCTGACATTAGAACAAATTCTTCATGGACAAAGAGCATATAACTCAGGAGGAAAGAACATTTCACACTAAGTAAAAGCCACTAGCTGTGTGGAGCTGAGCCCAAAAATGGAATGTTCTAGAACAGATAATTTTGCAGTTGTAAGAAAAAGATGCTGTAAGGTAGATTGTAACCTATTCATGAAAGACTTCAGTTGTCATCCTGCGTAAGTTGGCCTTTGTCCCAAAAGGTAAAGGGAGACACTTCAGAGGCACTTTACTCTTTAAGTAAAAGAGTAAAACAGTAGGTTTTGTGTTTTAAGAAGACAATTTGGGTGTGATATAGAGGGTAGACTGAGGACAAAGAGAACATTCACAACAGCATGGTGGTGAACCAAAAGGACAGAGGGGAAATTCCAAATAGGGCAATCAAAATAGGGAGAAGAGGTGCGCATAGAATCCAGGAACACCCATGGATCAAGAAGAGTACCACGTAAAGCCCTGAGGAGTGTTTCTTCTATTCAACTGCCAAGAGATTCAGAAAGATGTGAAAGAGGCAACGAGGTCCATTGTCCTGCAATGCCTGTATAGAAAGTTTAATGACAGCAGGCCAATGTCCATTGCTTGATGAGTCTGCCAGGCACCACGAGTCTGTCAGGCAAAAGGTAAAATGTGAAGATGAGAACAAAGATTCCTTAAGCGGTAAAGAAAATGTGCAGCTGAATTCATTTTGCACAGGGGTATATTACAAGCTGTAATTATAACTACATCCCACAGGGATTTTTGCATTCTGAATAGGTAGTTAAAGATGGCTTCTTCAGGTTTAAGTGGCACATCTTGCTACCACTTGGCAGCTCTTCAAATGTGTCAGCGTCAGGGAATGTATCATTGATCCCTGTGTTCTTTGTTATGTAGGCAGCCTCTGTGCTCTTCAACTAGCAAAACAGCAATGAGGGGCAAGGTCCCAGGGCCAGCCATCTTTCCTCAGGGAAGGAGCTGGCAGCTCATCAGCCAATCACTTTTTGGTAGTCATTTCTGCTAAGTAGCACTCTTACCCAAAGGCACAGAAAATACTTAGGTTTTCCTTGATAATACTGAGCACTTTTGTAGCAGTTTCTAATCATTAATTAGTTAATCTGAACACCATCCCTCTGAGATAGGTAAGGATAATTATCCTCATTTTACAGATGAGAAAACAAACACTAAGAGGTTAAATGACTTTGACAAGGTTATTTAGGAAGCTGGAGAGGCAGAGCTAAAATGCAAACAACTTTCAGACCTGAAGAAATAAAATGCTCTTTTCATCAGCATATAGCAAAAGTAATTCTAGCATATTGAAGCAATCCGTATGATATCATTGTTTTCCTTTTGATCTAGATAACCTGGGGCCTTAAACCTAGTCCACTGAATCTGCAGTTAGTGATGGGCAGTGACTAATAGAGCAATATATGTTGGTTTTGGCTGCCGCCAGTGCTAGACTGGCTGCAAGTACTGGAAGATAATGTAAGAGGATTGAAAAAGAAGTATCATAGAGTCACTTTGACACTGAGTTCAAGTAAAAGAAAATTATTAATTTTAATAGCCCTATATAAAGATATATAACTCTGAAGAATTAGTTCAAGTAAAACATATCAAAATATTAGGAGCAATTCAGTATTTATTTCAAACTATTTGATTTTAACAGTATAGATAGTCTGTAATGGCAAGAACTTAACATAGTCTAAAAATATTTACATCAATATTTCCCAAAAATGACAAAAAATTTCTGGATTCCCTATATTTCAACATGAAAGGTTAGGGACTAAGTTCAAGACTAGATATTAATTTAACATCTATAGTTTAGATATTTCATGTAAACAATTTTACCAAAATTGTGGATTTTTTCACATCAACTGCCAACACACAAAAGAGAGAATCTATAAACAATCACTTTGAAATCAAGTGTTCTTCTCATCCATCCTGCTCTTTCCAAATTTTAATGTGTTCACTGCACTATTGTAATTATTTCAGCAGCATATTTTTACTTATGGCAACTTTCATATGCACTGTAAAATTATAATTTCTTATCAACATTAATAGGGACTTCCCAGGTGTCACTAGTAAAGAACCTGCTTGCCAATGCAGGAGACATAAGGGACATGGGTTCAGTCCTCGGATTGGGAGATCCCATGGAGAAGGGCCTGGCAACCCATTCCAGTATTCTTGCCTGGGAAGTTCGATGGTCAGAGGAGTCTGGAAGACTACAATCCATAGGGTCGCAGAGTCAGACATGACTGAAGCAACTGAGCTTGCATCAACATTAGAAGATATTCATAGGCTGCCCACTCGCATATTGGTTTCATAGGACTAATGTTACACAACTTCCATGTCTGCATATTCACATAAACAGAAAGGATGCTATACTCGCCTTTGAGTCATGGAGCCTGCAATTATTTGACTAGTGTAGGTAGGACTTGGGATATTAAATGTTTTTTGTTAAGAATATATTTCTCAATCTAAAATGTATGTATGCCCTAGGAACAAACATTCTCCTGGGAAAAACATCAGGAAGGTAAAATAAGAAGGAATTCACCTCACATTTGTAAATCGAGCATCTAAAACCAATCTTGTATATACTTCATTCAATTTGTATAGCTTATTTTTTTATTTTAAATTACACGTTTTCATTAAAGGGGAAATTTTTAAATCAAATATAAATAAGAGAAGTCTAAAAAAAGAAAGAAAGAAAGAAAAGTCTCACTATTCTTTTTAAGAAATAGGCTTACCTGAATCCAAAGCATTAAAGTACAACTTAAAATTTTAGTAACATTTTCATAGAACAGAATAGGGAATAGTTAAGCTCAATTGCAAGATTTCCTAAGCATCTCCTTGAACCGACTCTCATTTTCTTTGCTGTTTATCGCTTCTTGTTTGCTAATATCTCTTACTCTCCCACCAAAACATTTTTAGCAACCCATCTCCTCCCCACCCCCATTTCACCTTCCAGAGCCACTTCACTCCCACCCTTCTCCTTGGACCCTTGGACTACCACCAGGTTTATCCATCCACTCCTCACACCTTTTTTTTTTTTTATTTCTACCTCATACTTCAACATTCCTTGACTTTTCCCACATGAATTCTTATCCATGCTCAGCAAATTCATACTCTACTCAGCAAAACATTGGATCCTTCTCTAGATCCTATGTCTTTAAAGAATGAAAGAGAAAGAGAATGTAAATATTTACTACTTGATAGTTTCCCTGTCACAAATCAAAGGAACAAATAAATAGAGGACATATAAAATGCTAATTGAAAATAGGAGAGAGAACTGTTAACTCTAATACATGTAAAACTGGCCAAGGTGAAACAACTGATAAAGGTCCCATGCCAGGGAAATTTAAAAGCAGTCTTACAAGTCTAGGGATTTGCCTCTGTGAAATCAAAAAGGGAAAGGAAAACGATCAGATATCATAGCAGCCAACACGCCTCCCCCAGTTGGACATCGCTTTCCCAGCAGGGGGTCTCTCTCCTGTATTAGCCTCGCAGAATCAGTGTTCACAATCAATTTCTATTGAGCAGGGACAATTTCAGTCTACTGAGTGAATCTTTGAAAACCTACTAAAGAAAATCTCTAAAGAGGGACTTACTGTGCCACAGCGACCCTGACAATGGCAAAGAAAGGTCACAGGCCTCACAGGATGGTAACCCACCACAAAAGCCTTGGCGTGATTTTTTTTTTTTTTTTTTCCATTTCTTTTGCTGGCCGCTGAGGGCATCAGATCCATTCAGTAATACTAGTGGAAAGAATGGTTTAAAAAAATAGAAAGACACTAGAAAATCAGTGTGACAAAGAAAAAAGAGGGAAATGTTCCTGAGGTTTTGCAAGAGGTGTATCTAATGCTATGGAGCACTAGCAAGACCAATTGAGGTTGGTGACCATTAGTAAAGCATGATCCCAATTTTAGCTAATCCCAAGATTAGCAACAGCAAGATGACACATTATTGTCTTCTCCTGGTGAGGACAGGGAAGCAAGACAGTTATATGTGACCACTGCACTTCAGTACGCTGGAAAGAAAAGAAACTGTTACTGGGAGAAAAAAACAAAAAACAAAAAACTGTTACTGGGAAGGTCTCATCCTATTCTTCTAAATCAAAGAGAGAAAAGTGGCCTGGCAGTTGATAATGAAGATATTGGCAGACTGAAGTTTGGTAAATATGTGGTAAATATCATCAGAAATTTCCAATGAGGGGAAAAAACCAAGACTGAACTCACCTTTGAGAGTGAGTACCTATCTCGAATGAATAAAAGGAAAGATTGTGGGTAGAAATGGGTGAATACACACGCGCACACACACACAGAGCTGTAAAACATCAGAAATAGATATAATTTCCTTAAAAATGGACTCTATTGAAGTTGGTTTCATGAAATTCCCAAATACTAACATAATTCAGACTGTAGTTGAATCCTAAGTATGAGTACGTAAAGAACAGTGTTAAAATTTGCAATTCACACAAAGAAAAGCATAGCAAGAAAGGGAAATATAAGAAAGGGAGACATATATGTGTGTGTGTGTGTTTGTGTGAGTGTGTTTTATGTGTTAAAATAGATCTGGAGTCTTTCAATATTTAGTAAGCATCAGAAGCACCTGTAGAGATGCTTTATTAACACAGATTTCTATGCTGCATTCCCCAAAGTTATGATTTCAGCAGGTCTGGGTAGGGCCTTCCAGGTGATACAGTTGCTGCTGGTCTATGGACCATACTTTGAGTAGCTCTTATCTGAAATATGCAACTATATCATGACTATTTAGGTTTCCTATAAATTCAGATTTATCGCAAGTGATCAGTTAGCAGAGGCCTTAATTTCAGAGCAGTTTGCTGAGACATCTGATATCAATCTTTCAACCTCTATGCACCTCAGCTTTCCTTTATGTGAAATTATAAGATAGCGATCCTTAATTTTCTAGTGCAGTTTGATAATTAGGTGTATTCTTAATGGTGGGTGAGGCCCCTAATTATACAATTAAGGTTCTAAAACCTTTTGAAATCCTAACGTGGAGAATACTTTCACACAAGTGTCCTTGCTATTATTTTAAAAAAATCCCTGTAATATCAACCAAATCCAGAAGAAGATATTTTGCAATCTATAGCCAATTCACACTTGCCCCAGGTAGTAATTATAGAAAACTTATGACTTTTCTATTTGTAAAGGCTGAAGTTTTTGAGGAAATAAGTAGCTTCCAAATGTCAAGCACTCAACAGAGCCTTCTCCTCCACTAAAGAGGCAGCTGCAGCTGTGTCTAAGGATGGGAAAGTTTCTGATATTAGAAAAGGGATTTACTCTCACCAAGCTTGAATTGACCCAGGGGGCAAAGAGTCATTTGTTCAGTGTCCTTCTCTGAAAGAAAGAGAACATTTTGACCATATTTCTGCCAGACTTTTTTATTCTCTAGTCTGACCCTGTTTCTGGACACTCAGCTAAGGAAAAGCAAGTTGATAAAGACATTAATTGTATGTTTCTTATTTTTTTGACTCATAAGTGTAATGAAAATCATTCTCTAGAAAAATATCTTCTTCACTAAATGCATCACAGAGGTTTGAAAAAAATATCATGCTAATCTGATGATCATAATACTAAATTAACCAGTATTGACAATGCAAACACTGAGTGAATTCACCTCTCCTCCCCTCTTTACTTGCCTTGTTTCTCCTTTCTTTGCCTTCCTTTTTCATTTTCCTTTCTCTTCTCTTTCCTCTGCCATTCTGTCTATCTTCCTCCTAATAAAGGAACATTACATGATTCAAGTTAAAACTCATCATCATCATCATAAATTGATTCAACATCATTAAGTACAATCATGTGGCATTATCATCATCATTATCTCGGGCGGCTGGAGATGCCAAAGCATGTTCTTCCCCTCCTCTCTTTCTTTCCCACAGCTTCCAAGATAAGAGGATCTTTATTCTCACCATCAAACTCCCTGTTTCTGAATACAAGCAAAAAGATTATTTTCTCTTTCGTTCTCCCTTTTCCTCAATACTATATACTGCCAATGTAATTTCTATAGTTTCTTCCCTTTACTTGTTTTACCAGTAATTATTTAGAGCTCTTTAACTGAGAAGAAATTGGCAAGAAAAGTTGGCATTGGACAGCATTTTAGATTTCACTCAATGGTGTAAAGATGTGGAAATGAGCTCCTGTGAAGTACCAATGAACTGGATTTTTCTATTAACTATTTAAGCGAGCATGCAAGATTATTACTTCAAAGCTTCATCTACTGCAATTACGTCTAAGTATGCCTTCACTGGGAAGATCCTAGATGTGATGTCAAAGGGTCATTTCCAAGTTAAAATCACGCCTCACTTTCCATAGTAAGATGAAACACAGTCACAGCTCACTGAAGGAGAGGGTGTGTGCATTGCAGGGTTACAATGCAAGTCAAGAGATCTTCTTTCAGATAAATAGCTTAGTGTTGCATCAAACATCATTTTATTTCCTAATTGGTAGTGCATACTTCTTTGCTGGATAAATGGAATGGACTAGGTATGGCATGCTCCTTAATTAATTGGTGTGCTAGCTACTTAAGAGGGCACACACCACTTGTGTTATTAAACAGTGTCATGTCAGATTTAATGGATGTCATTATGGGGGTTCCTCAGGGATCAATTCTCGGACCATTGTTATTTATGATCTTTATAAATAAGCTGACAAGGCAGTGTTCTCAGTGTTGTGTGCATCTATATGCTGATGATACAATCCTGGGTGGGAGAGCTCAGTCGTTGAGTGAACTCTATAGCAGCCCTGGTTCAGGGGTTCTTTAGATGGGAAATTCAACAAAGCAAAGAAACACTTAGGCATTTTGTGTAGGAATTCTTTAAATCTCTGTTCAAAGGTAAGTTAAATGCTCAGGTATTAATGTGGTCGTAGAAAAAGTGCTATTATTGGCTATTATGGACTATTATGCTTGCATTTAAGTCATATCAAGTAAATTGTATTTAGAAAGATAACTCAAAATGCTTACTCTGAAAATGTAGAGGAGAATTTAGGCAAATTTCTGCTAATGGAATAATCGGTAATAAGAAAACTAGCTGGTTTTAGCATAGATATTCCCTCCTCCTAAGTGTACTGTCTGACCTTCCCAGTCTGCACAAAACTTCCTACTTATTTTCATTTGCTCCTTCTGTTTACTTTTCAATCTTCCCACTAGATTTTCAACTTTTTGAGGGCAGGACCATGTATTTAGCTCTGAGCCTCATAGTCCAGTCCACCATAGGTTACATCTTAGATACTAAGAAAATGTTTATGGAATGAGTATATCAGTCTGTGTTTTGGTCAGGAAAGGAGAGCAAGAACAGGAGAGGGAGAAAATGAGATAGACTAGAGGTATTATGAAGAGAAAGATGCTTAATATAAAAAATGGTAATAATATAAATGTGGGACATAAAGTTCTAGAAGCTAGTGCCTGGAGGAGTGAAGAAACAGTCCATCAAGACTTTTATCTGAAACGCTGCAGTGGGTGGAGACTCTGGAGCTCACAGAGATATTTGAGAAGCTGCTACTACTGGGGGACAAACAGGAGCTTGTAAAGGAGTTTAAGAAGTCTGCTGCTGTGGCTGTAGGTCTGGTCATCCTGACCACAAGGAGTAAGCTCCTGGAATATGCTGAGAAGCCACTATATCTGATAAACACAATCTTCCAACTCTCATTGTCAAACTTGAACTTGGGACCCTGCAGGGAAAAGGATTATGGAAGTGTAGGCTGGGCTTTTCCTACACAAGGAAGAGTAGATTTTAGGCACACAGGAGGAGTGATACAAAGTTAACAGGTATACAAATCAAGTACAAACATCCTAACACAAAGGAACACTTGTTCATAACTATTGCCCTAGGTAGAAGAAGACTTTGTTTTAGGACATTATTTAGATATAAATTAAACCAACAGAAGGAAATGCCTGCCATCTTCTCTGTATCATCTTCAAGGTTCATGTTCATGTTAGTCACTGAATCATGTCCGACTCTTTGTGACCCCATGATCTGCCCATGGAACTCTCCAGGCAGGAATACTGGAGTGGGTTACCATTCCCTTCTCCAGGGGATCTTCCCAATCCAAGGATTGAACCCAGGTCTCCTGTACTGCAGGCAGATTCTTCACTGTCTGAGCCACCGGGGAAGCCCTCTTTAAGATTAGCCTGTGAGATAGTAAAACAAACATGGGCAAAGGAATAAAAAGTACTGTCTTTGTCAATAAGTGTTTTTGTTCTGATAGACTAGGAAAATTAACACAGTAAACAGGAGCTAGTTATTTTATTGAGGATGCTTGAGGATTCAGAGTCAAGAATAATTTATATTTTATGATTTAACAGCTAAGTATCCCCAGAGAATATTGCCAGTTCTCTGTCTTTGGGGCATCATAGACATGGCTGTCATTGAATCTGCCAGAAATAGTCTTGCCTGTCCTAGCTTGGCAGATAGTGATTGGATTGTTGTGGGTTTAGAGCTATCCTATGTGAACACCCTTCCAATCACTTCCTTCTTCATATCACAGTCTACTTCACAAAATAACAAACAAGAACTATAAACAAATGGTTCTTGACTGTTACAGTTAGGCACAATATCAGTTAATTATTGTAATTCTATGCAGGAAATGTGCCATTATTTCTCTCTGAACAAAAATAGTAAGAATGGACTTGGTGTCATGACTTCAGTTAAGACAAAGTCCAAGAGGGAACAAAAATGAAGGATCTCCTTTTTTTTTTTTTTTTTGGCTTACATGTCCAAAAGTTTTCTTTTTAAAAAATTTCCTATATAAAGGAGACAGAACTCTTTTTTTAAGATAGAAATTCAGATAATATGACTATAGTTAAGGTTCATTCATTTACTCTGTGAATAGTAATGAAGAAGCATTTAGTATGTACATGTCATTATATTAAGTCCTATGAGGGACATAGAAATGAATCTAAAGTAAGCTATATTCATAATAAATTTACAATCTGCTTAGGAAAATAAAATAAGCTCATAAATAACTCCAATGCAGTGTGAAATATAAGTGATAAAATATTTAGATACACTACTGTGTGAGTAGTGAAACCAGGGAAGCTGGTCATTGTGTTTTGCTTTGTAGAATGAGTATAACTTGAAGTCTCTCCAACTGGGCTTCTAGTTCCTATATTAAACTGCTTTTATCAAGGTCACCCACAATCTTCAAGTTGATCAGACTTTATCTTAGTTCACATGTCAGTGTTAGTAGACAAAGTTGGCTATTCCTTCGGACTTTTTCTTCACATGACTTCCAAGATACTGAAGCCTTTTCTCCTATCTCCCTGATTGCCTCATCTTAGTCACCTTGGCTTATTCTTACTATACTCCATTTATACTGGCCCACTTGCTGTTCTTCAGACATTCCAGGTACACTCACACCATAAAGCATTTACTCTGAGTGTTCTATCTGGATCCTTCTTTTTCCAGATAACCATATGGCTAACTCTCTCACTTGCCCCAAATCTTACCTCAGATATTCTAGTGGACTGAATGCTGCTGCTGCTGCTACTAAGTCGCTTCAGTCGTGTCCGATTCTGTGCAACCCCATAGACGGCAGCCCACCAGGCTCCTCCGTCCCTGGGATTCTCCAGGCAAGAACACTGGAGTGGGTTGCCGTTTCCTTCTCCAGTGCATGAAAGTGAAAAGTGAAAGTGAAGTCAGTCAGTCATGTCCGACTCTTCTCGACTCCATGGACTGCAGCCTACCAGGCTCCTCCATCCATGGGATGTTCCAGGCAAGAGTACTGGAGTGGGTTGCCATTGCCTTCTCCAGTGGACTGAATGGTGACCCCCCAAAATACATGTCCACATCCTAACCCCTAGGACCTATGAGTGCATTGCTGTTGTTTTTCAGTTGCTAAGTCTTGTCCAGCTCTTTGCAACCCCATGGACTACAGCATGCCAGGCTCCTCTGTCCTCCACTATCTCCACTATCCACAAACTCCACAGAGTTTGCTCAGATCCATGTCCATTGAGTCGGTGATGCTATCTAGCCATCTTCTCCTGTGCCACCCCTTCTCCTTTTGCCTTCAATCTTTCCCAGCATCCGAGTCATTTCCAGTGAGTTGGCTCTTACATCAGGTGGCCAAAGTATTAATACACACTTAATGGGAAAAAAAGAATCTTTGTAGATGCAATTATGTTAAAGTCCTTGAGATGAGAAAATCCTGGATTATTTGGTTATTCCTTAAATCCAGTGATGTGTCCTTGTAAGAGACCCCCAGAGGAGAAACACAGAGAAGGAAGGAGAACACGCAGAGGAGAATGTCATATGATGATATGAGACTGTGGCAAAGACTGAAGTTATGTACTCCCAAGCCAATGAATGTCAGGAGCCACCAGAAACTGAAAGAGGAAAGGCAAATTTCCTCCTAGGCACTTCAAAGGGAGTGCAGTGCAGTCACAACAACACCTTGAACTGGGCTTCCGGCCTCCAGAACTGAGAAAAACAAATTCATGTTGTTGCAAGCCACCTCGTTTGTAGTAACTTGTTGCAGAAGCCCTGGGAATCTAATAATAGATACCAAGTTTTCAATGAATCTTACCTTGACCACCCTTTTAAAAATGTCTTCCCCTGTCTGCCGTGCCCCTGATACTTCCAGTTTTGCTTACCCTGCTCTATTTTTATGGCACATATCACCTTCTAAAATCCTGTAAGTTTACTTTTTCAAATATGTATTGTTTATTATCCATATCTTACTAAAAAATACAATCCACAATGGCAAAGATTTTTGTATGTTTTGTTCACTGATGTGTCCCAATTGCCGGAAACAGTATCTGGCCCTTGTTGGATCCTTATAGATATTTGCTAATGCAAGCGCAGTCACAGGGCTTCCCTGGTGGCTGAGCAGTAAAGAATCTACCTGCCCGTGCAGATCCCACATGCCACAGAGCAACTGAACCCATGCACCACAACTATTGAACCTGTGCTCTAGAGCCTGGGTGCCGCATCTACTGAGACCATCTGCTGCGATTACTGAAGCCTGTGCATCCTAGAGGCCGTGCTCCACAGCAAAAGTCACCACAATGAGAAGCCTGTGCACTGCAACTAGAGAATGGACCCTGCTCGCCCACTCGCTGCAACTAGAGAAAAGCTCGCGCAACGATCAAGACCCAGCACAGCCAAAAATTAAGCAAGAAAAGAAAGCATAAAGCACAGTCGCTAAATGAGAAAACACAGAAAAAGTTTAAGGAACAATGAGATACACAGTCTTGAGTTTCCCAATGGATCCTTGTAATATAAACCCAGGAAATCAGACCGGGAGAAATTTAGGTTAAAAAAGACAATACATTGAAACAGAAATTTATTTTGTGTAGGAACATTGTGTGATCAGAGCTATGCTTCCTCAAGCATAATTGATGATTCCTTCCTAGTTGAGAAAATCATCCTATAAAATTTCTGGCCTTTCATGGCTCTTTCACTCATTTCCATCAAGGAAGAGGTGGAACTTAGCTCATGGTGAAATTGATAAAAGGATAAACTAGAGTAGCTCAGAATATGCATTCCTCTTTTCAGAGACTTCTCACAGGATGCATGTGATCTGCTCTCCAACACCATTAATTCTAAAGAGGTCCAGGTCCCTGCCTGGAAAAGCTAGTGAAAGTATAGCTAATCTAACTGACGTAGGAATAGCTAAGAAACCTGCAAAGAATTCATGTTTTCTACTCCATTACACCATGACCTCACCAGATAGAGTTACAAAAATAGGCAAAGATTCTTTGTTCATTGGCATCAGATAACTCAAGGCAAATTTTCTCCAATTTGTGATTTTCATATTACATCTCATTTGATGCAGAGCATAAATGAAAAGGCATCCAAAAAGACCAAATTAAAAAAAAAGTGTTTGGAAGATAGAAACAAAGCATCACATTTAAAATTAAGAATTAAGAATATTTTGTAAACTGCGCTTAGAGCCATCAGGACACATTAGTCTTCTTGTAGACAAATCAAAGCTACTATTTTTCAAAAGATAGAAGGAGAATACCTTCGCCTAAATCTAAGTTTTATATCTTACTAGCTCTTTTAATCTGACCAATTATTTTGTGTCTTTAGACCTCAATTTCTTCATGTTTAACTTAGGATAAATTTTTGCTCATGTACGCAGTGCTAAATGACCTGTGTTCTTGTGAACCTCCATATTTCCATGAGAAGGAATTTCTGCTATAATAACACTGATAGTTTCTCTTCCACTCCCTCATCTACTTACCTAGTTGGGTTTTAAGTGAAAGAAGTGACCATGTTCTGCTCAATTCTTTGTTTGTTTGTTTGTTTTGAATGTGGCCATTTAATGGATATAGATAGATAGATAGATAGATAGATAGATAGATAGATTTGTTTTTTTTCTGCTGCTCTATGTTGTAAGCTTAAGGAGCAAGCTCCAGTGGGTAGAGGCCTGCAACCATCCAGCCATTCCATGACTGGGAAATAAGTTTTTCTAATTAGAAGCTAAAGTATTAGCAAATCTATTGTGACCACACATATATCCTTTGTCCTCAATTCAGCCTTCATCAATAACAAAACTTAATTTTCCTTCCATCTCACTGATTTCTGTATTTATTTTCATATGGTTCCAAACTTGGGTGGGGAAGAGGTACATTATTAATGTCTTTCCTCAAAATTCTGACATCCTCTACAAATGCAAATTAATACAATTATTATGCAATATCTTTGAGCTGTGCTTGCAAGTGACTATCATGTGCATTTATTTTTGCTTGCTTTCTCTGCCACAAGCCCTGAAATATCTTTATCTTAAAGCATCAAATATTCTACACCAATAGCAAATCAGAAAAGGGCAGAGAAGGAAAGAAATGAGATTAAATACTCAGTAAATGATATAGATTTGTAGTGCTTTGCAGCACTTATGCAACTTATGCAGTCCTTTATAATTCCTTGAAAATAAAAGTCTTCCTGTTCACACATTTAAATAGTTATATTGGTTTCTGGGTATGTGTGTTTACAGTTTTCAATAAAAGAATCACTCCTTCTTATTTTTAGAAAAAAAAAAAAAGCTATCAAAAAGAGGTTTGTTTTTCCATCATAATCCTGCTCTCCTTGACTCCTTCCACTCTTTAGTTGAGGTCATTACAACCCTGTACCCAGGGTAAAGGAAGAAATTAGTCTAGTGTTTTCTTCTTCACTCTCAAATGGCTAGAAGATATGTATCTTGAGCTTAATCACCAAATAGTACATCCTCTAAGTCTGGGTTATATGTTTATTTAAGAGAAAACAGTATTTGTTTTAATAAGGTCATCATAGTCATACATTTTGCTTTTATGAGTTTTTATATAGCACCATTACTTGTGGGGTAATCTTATTGATATCATTATAATTTGTTTTATGTGTTAAGTAGTATAGAGGCCTTGCTAACACTGCTATAGTTAAAGGTCTTCAGTATCTTTTTCGATTCTCTGATTGAAAACACAGTTTTTGCTCTCTGGTTTATGCCATTTGCTGTTGGAAATTTTAGCCCTTTTCCTTAGAAGTAGATCATATCCAATCTTCCAGAAACTCTGCCCATGAGAAATGACCCATGTTCCACATATGCAAAGTTCTGCAGCTTTTCACTTATCTTGATATATATCACTTCTTTCGATTCCCATGTGCTAGCACAGTGCCTGTTTGTGACCCAAACTTTCTTTCTGCTTCTTTAACTTTTCAATTTGTAACACTATTGCTTGGTTGCCTTTTTTGTTTATATTAAAAATTCACAGATTTTAAGTGCTCTTATTACTCATATACCTTCAACCTATGTTCCGTTTTCCTTAATTCCTTAATCTGAGAAGGTGTTTCTCAGAGAGGAAAATTCTGGAGTTGTTATGGCATCTTATTTCACTAGTGAGACTGTTTATAGGAAAGTAGTGGCAGTTATTCAAGCAAGAATAACTTATTCATATGCTGTGCACTATAGCAGAGGTGACAACATCTGATAATGTTTAAGAATCACTGGGGACAAACACATCATGACAGCTTATTTTGTTTTCTTAGGAATTATTCCATGCTCATTAGTTGCATTTCTTATATTTTGAATATTTTTTGATTTGTAGTACCATATAGAAACATACATTTCCATGCTGAACATTCATGAATAAATGTACATGAATTAGAGATAGCATCTAATCACCTAATTGTCTGTTATTTGAACTTGAAAACTCTTCATATCTGCAGCTAAAAAATGGAAAGAAGGAATGAAATTATACTGTTAAGTATCATGGTCAATTACAACCTCAAATAACTAGTCTGCTTTTAAAACGACATTAAAAAGGGACCAAGAGAGAAATTTCAACTTAGGTTAGGATATAGAAAGTTACAGAGTACAATCTTTCCAACCTAACAAAAGGCCAGTTAAATGAAAAAATCATAGATTTTAAACCAATATAAAAGCTGAAGAAAGAAAAATAAAAAATCTACTGAGTGGTGAATTTTCTGGAAGAAAAACACAGCTGCTTTCAGCCAAACTTTTTACAAACTTGCAGTAACCACATGTGGACTGGTGTGGTGGATTAGAATTGTTAAAAGTCAAGGAGTGAGTCTGCATCTACTAGCCAACTCTTTCCCAAGACACTTCTCCAAATGGAAAGATCCTTATATACCAAAGGCTGGGCAGGGCAAGAATTCTGAAAGAGACTTCCCTTTGGAATTTGCAGGGCCTTCCCCTAGTGTAAGGCAGTGAAGGCTGCAGAGGAGAGCAGAGGGAAAGCCCTCTGGAGCACACTCAGAAGCTTTATCAAGAGAAGTCCCTGACTGCAAAAGATTCATGAAAAGGGCAAAGAACCAAAAAAAAAAAAAAAAAAAAATTTCTCCAAGACACTTCGAACTCTGACCCAGTGCAATGCAGAGGTTGTCCAGAGGTTAGTACAGGAAAGCTGAGCAGAGGGAGTACTCCCAAGATACAGAGAGCCAAGAGCAAAACTGGAGGGAAGAAAGAACTCACCAGTGACCAACAAAGCAAGCAGCTGGATATAAAGGAGAGAGAGATCACCCACAATTTGAAAAGCTAGCAGGAGGACTCTAAAGCATAAAGAAATCTTTGGAGTTTCTCAGTTGGTTGAAGCTAGTGGTGATTTGCTATTAACTAAAGCTGTAGCAAAGCCTAAATCCAACTCAATTACCTGATTAGATTGAAAATACTGGACACACCAGCAGCCTGCCAGAAGGGAACATGTCTTTTTCTGGGAAATAGATATTATTTACTTCAGCCTCTAGTATCTTTTATATGCAATGTGAAGCATATAGCTAAAAGTCATGAGACACAAATCAAGAAAACATCACCTACAATTAACACAGGACACAATAGAAGTAAATTTAGAAATAGAACAGATATTGGAATTATGAAACAGTGATTTAAAATGTTTCTATATTTCAATATGTTAAAGAACAATGGGGGAAAGGTGGACAATAAGCATAAACATTTGGGGCTTTGAGCAGAGAGGAAAAAAAACAACACAGAAGAATCAAATAGAAATATAAAGGACATTATCAGAAATAAGGCTTCTCTGGTAACACAGTCAGTAAACAATCTGCCTGCAGTGCCAGAGACCTGGATTCAATCCCTGGGTTAGAAAGATCCCCTGAAGAAGGAAATGCCACACCACTCCCGTATTCTTGCCTAGAAAAATCCCATGGACAGAGGAGCCAGGCAGGCTACAGTCCATGGGTTGCAAGAGTTGGACACGACTTAGTGACTCAGCCACCTATCAGAAATAAACAAAATATTCAGTGGGCTTAACACAAGACTAGAAACAACAGTGAAAATAATCACTGAACTTGAACATCAGGAGAAATTATTCAAACTGCAATACAAAAGGAAAATATAAATGCAAAAGCAGAATTAAGTGTACAAGGTCTGTGGAACAATATTAAAATATTAAATGATTTAACATATGAATGATTGAAATCCTAGCTAAAAAGAAAAGAGAAAATGGAGTAGAAGACTATTTGAACTGAGAAAGAAATTACTGAGAATTTTTAGTAATTAAGGACATCAACTCTAGGGTCCAAAAAAAAAGCAAAGTAAACACTAAGCCAGATAAATTTAAAGAAAACCACACTTAGGCACTCCATCAAAACTCTGAAAGAAAAAGAAAAAATAAATAGGTCAACCAAAGGAGGAAACTAAATACATTTCATACCAAGAAACAAGAAGAAAGCTAATATGGTAGAGACTAATTACTCTCAAAAAACACACACCATGTCTTAATCCCCAAAACCTATGAATGTTGCCTTGTGGGGCAAAAAAAAAAAAAAAAATCTACGTGTGTGATTAAGTGAAAATCTTGAGATGGGGAAATTTTCCTGGATTATTTTATGGCCACAATATAATCACTAGGGACTATAAGTAAAGGAAGAAGGTCAGTCATACAAAATCACTCGAAGAAAGCAGAGGGAAAAAGACATTGAAAGATGCTATGTTTTTGGATTTTAACTCATTATTTCCTTTGGAATTTTTGCAGAAACTAATGCCTGTGATCTGTGATTTTTATTTTGTCTTGTCAAAAATTAACTCTGTTATTTCACTAATACTTTGTGGACTGTTACATTCAGTAGTTACATCTGATGCACCTGTAAAGTCTCTAAACTTTTATAAAGTGTTGTCTTCAATCCAGTCTTTTGTAGAAGCAAAGGATCATTCTCCAGCATTTTTTTTCATTTTTCTTATTAGAATCAATCACTAAAGTCTTTTGTCTTTGTTGGTCTAATATCATCTAAAGCAGAGCTATATTCTGAAGAACTATCATCTTCTGAGACACTAGTATATACGTCACTCAGACAATCAGGGAAAGTATCTGCATAAAATTCACCAAAAAATTCTTCACTCAAAAATTTGTGATGCATCAATTTTAAAAATTTTACATTTTTAATATATACACAAGTTTGGAACAAGAAACTAATAGAGCAAAATGTGGATGTTAACAACAGTCATAATTGTATAATGAAACCTTGATCAATTTTAAGCTCTCACAACCTCTCATGGTGATGTTAATTGTATCACTTTCTAAAAACATATTGATACATCTCTGGTCAATAATGGTCAGGTAACAAAAGGTGTATCAATATGACTCCCAGTCAATAATGTGTTAAGATAGGAGATAGGGCTTCCAAGAAATACAGATCAAAGAATGGTGGCCTTTACACACTAGAAAAGGAAAGTAAAAAGATCAACCCCTAGAGCTTCTAGAGGCAACTCAGACAGCCCATATTGAGACCTCTAATCCCAAAGCTAAAAAAATAAATTTATATCGTTTTCAGACACTAAGTGTATTTTGTTTCAGCAACAAGAGAAAACTAATACAAAATTTGGCAAGGTCCTATAATACAAGATTAATATATAATAAATGAACTATATTTACATATATTAGTAATGGACAATTAGGGAATAACTTTTTTCAAAGGCTATTAAAACAGGCATATAAAAAATTCAAATACTTGAAAACAAATCTAATAGAATATGTACATAACTAAAAACTAAATAGCATTGCTGAGCTTGAATGATAATCTTTTAGAAGAAATAAAAAAGAAAAGTATTACAAAAATGAGCTATGCAAAGATATATTAAAGAAGTCACAAAAGCACTGACTATAAAAATTTCTTAATTTAGAAAACCTTAAAAATTTGTAGGGCAAACTGGAAACTCAAGGGAGGGTTCTATGTTGCAATCTTGAGGCAGAATTTCTTCTCCAGGAAATCTCAGTTTTCACTTTTAAAGTCTTCAACTGATTGGATGAGACCTACCCACATTATCCAGGATAATCTTCTTTACTTAAAGTCAACTAACTGTAGATGTTTACCATATCTATTTATTACCACACAGGTATACACAGGAACATATTTTTATTCACAAACATAAATACTTAGATTAGTGATTGACTATAGTCTATTCAAGTTGACAGACAAAATTAACTAGTAGAGACACCATAATGAAAATTAATAATCAAGTCCTAGGTTGGGGGAAAATGACATAGAACTTTTTTCTGATAAAGAACTCATTTTAAAACTATAAAAAGAATTACTTTAAATCAAGAACAAAAGAGAAACAATGCAATAAAGATAGGCAAAAAAACAGATGCTTTACAATAGATTTATGTATAATTAAAAAGCAAATAAAATGCTACTCAACATTATTTGTTATAAGGAAAATACACACTGAAATTACAGTGAGAAACCATTGGTTACTCATTAGAAAAGCAAAGGTCGAAAAAGCTGGCAATACCAAAGGCTGGTGAGAATGTGAAACAACTAAAACTCCCCTACACGGCTCGTGGAAGTCAAGCTTGGTAAAATCACTTGGAGAGCTGTTAGGCAGTTTCTTATAAAATTAAGTATACACTCATATATAAACTAGCAAAATAACTTCTAGGTTAATGCCCCCCCCAAAAAATTAAATAATAAATCCAAAAATTTGTGCAAGAATGCCCATGGCAACCTCGTTCAGAATAGTCAGTAGCTAGAAAGACCCAAATATCCATCTACAGGAAAAGTGGATAATACTCTGTCATGTGGAAGATTACTAAGCAATATAAAACAATGTACTATTGATATATACAGCAACATAGATGAATCTCCCATCATGGACAGGAGGAGAGTCTGGGGCAGAACGGACACATGCAAAAGTATGGTTGAGTCCCTTTGCTATTGAACTGAAACTGTCACAACATTGCCATTCAGCTATTGTTGTTCAGTCACTAGGTCTTATCCAACCATTTACAACTTCATCAACTGCAGCATGCCAGGCTTCCCTGCCCTTCACTATCTTCCAGAGTTTGCTCAAACTCATGTCCACTGAGTCAGTGAAGCCATCCAACCGTCTCATCCTCTGTGGCCCCCTACTCCTCTTGCCTTTAATCTTTCCCAGCATCGGAGCCTTTTCCAATGTGTCGGCTCTTTGCATCAGGTGACCAAAGGATTGGAGCTCCAGCTTCAGCACCAGTCCTTCCAGTAAATATTCAGGGCTGATTTCCTTGCTGTGCAAGGGACTCTCAAGTGTCTTGTCCAGCACCACAGTTCAGAAGCATCAATTCTTCACCACTCAGTTTTCTTTATAGTCCAACTCTCACATCCATACATGACTACTGGAAAAATCCTATCTTTGACTAGACAGACCTTTGTTGGCAAAGTGATGTCTCTGCTTTTTAATACACTGCCTAGGTTTGTCATAAATATTCTTCCAAGGAGCAAGTGTCTTTTAATTTTGTAGAGCAGTCACCATCTGCATTGACTTTGGAGCCAAAGAAAATGAAATCTGACACTGTTTCCACATTTTCCTATCTACTTGCCATGAAGTTATAGGACCAGATGCCATGATCTTTGTTTTTTGAATGTTGAGTTTTTAAATCAGCCTTTTCACTCTCCTCTTTCACCTTCATCAAGAGGGTCTTTAGTTCCTCTTTACTTTCTGCCATTTAAGTGGTATCATCTGCATATCTGAGGTTGTTGACATTTCTGCTGACAATCTTGATTCCACCTTGTGATTCATCCAGCCTGGCAATTTGCATGATGTACTCTGCCTATAAGCTAAATAAGCAGGATGACAATCCTCCTTTCCCAATTGTGAAACAGTTTGTTCTTCCATGTCCAGTTCTAACCTTTGCTTCTTGACCTGCATACAGGTTTCTCAGGAGGCAGGTAATGTGACCTGGTATTCCCATCTCATTAAGAATATTCCACAGCCTGTTGTGATCCACACAGTCAAAGGCTTTGTTGTAGGCAATGAAGCAGATTTTTTTTTTTTAATTTGTTTGCTTTTTTTGCTTTTTCTATGATAATCAGCTATACTCCAATATATGTTTTTTTAAAAAAACAAACTTTTTATTTTATACTGGAATCAGCTATACTACAATATAAAATGGAAAGTTAAAAAAAAAAATGAGTGAAAGAAACCAGATGTAGAATAATACATACTGAATGATTAAATTTATATGATGTCTAAGAATAAGCAAAATTGATTTTCAGTGATATAATCCAAAGGAATAACAGGAATGAACTGTTTAGAAGAGTTATGAAGGAATATCCTAGAACGAAGGAAATTTACTGTATCTTATTTGGGTGCCAGTTACAATTATCAAATATACAATTGTCAAAATGCATCAACTTGAAGTTTTTAAGGCCTCTGTAATTTATTGTTTAAGAATTAACCCTCAGTGAAAAATAAGAATAAAACATGAGATACAATAGCTTCTTGAAGAGACATTTTATTGCTAGTGTTTTATAGAGGCAGTTTCCAAAATCTTGGATTAGAAAGAAAGCGATACTCTAAAGAGGGTGCTCTTTTTTCCCCAGAGAAAATGGCATGCTGCTTGATATCATTCATTTACCTCTAGAGACAGAGAGTGGAATAAAAATAGTAGAACTGTTTTTCTCTGAAACAAAACAGATCAAGTCTAATCAATTTGTGTTCATTGTATGTGAAGAGATAGAAACTTGACACACAGAAGCAGGCTCATTAAATTTTTGCTTAAACTATTATACTGGTCTATATTTCAAAGGGGAGTTAATTGAAAGTGAAAAATATTTGGGGTTTGAGTTCTTATTTTAATATATCATGTTAGTCCTATCTGAAATATATAGTATCTGTGAGTCAGATATGAAAGCAAGACAAAGCTTGTTAAACACACATGGATACCAAGGGAATGGTTTCCTTAGCAATGATACCCACATGGACTAAGCACCCAGCTCAAATTTATGAGAGCAGTCACACAAAGACAGAGTGCTAAATTGCCTAGATTATTACCTGTGGACTACATGTAGAATTTTACTAATGTATAATGAAATGTTTCACAATAAAAATTTCTTTCTTTGAAAGAATTTATCTAGTACCATTGAGCATGCATGTCTCATACTACACATACATAAATGCATATATATTTATGTATATATATATATATATATTTATATATGATTAATACTATAACATCTGGCATTTTGAGGAACTGAATTTGCTGGAATGTTCTACATCATTTTTCATTGATGACAACAGCAAGTCTTTTGACAGAGATTGAAGAAAAAATAATAATATAGATGTTTACTTTGGAAGATATTTTCTAGGGAGAGGGTTTTAAGCAAAGATATATTACTTGAATCCTAGAGCTGAAAAGAATTAGGCGTCATCTGGTTCATCTTCTATGCCCAAACTACAACTCTCTCTACTACATTGACTGATGACCAACCTGTCTCTGCTTGAATTCTTTCAGCAACAGGGAAGTTTCTACTTTGGAGGTCAGCCCAATCAGATTCCTCTCTTGAGAAAAATTAATGTAGAGTTGCAAATACTGAATTCTTATAAGCTCTGGAGTTGAAAGTTTAAACAGAGTGAAAACTAGAGATTCAAATAAAATTGGGAGAAAGAGAAGTGAGACAACGTAAAGGAGAAGAAGCCAGGTTATCAAAAAGGATAATGACAGAGGGGAAAAGAAACAGGAAGCCATGTACTCCTTGCCACAGTTGTCTTGCTTTCTGCCTCTTTCTCTCCACGTACTCATCCAAGCATTTTGCAGTCATCTGTGTTTGAGTTTAAGTACCTCAAAACATGTGCCACTTTGAGGGCGAGCTGAAAACTGATCTAAACAAATAATCAGCATTGTCTGAAATGGCAAATACAGAGGCCCCATGTGATCTCACCACTCGAGTACCAGTCTTGGTCATCTCTTCTTGGTGTACAGAGAGATGCTTGGGTTCTCAGAAAATGGAGCCTCAGCAAGAAGAAGCTGAGGAAATTAAGACTTTAACAGTTTGCCAAACCACTGGAAGATGGATCCATTTTTGCCAATATAAAGTATTGCTGTTAAAACAAGAGTCTTTTGAGCTAAAATTAACCAAAACTTTCTTATATAAGTGACCAGTGGTTGTAGAATATTGTTTCAGTTCTGTGAAATCATAAGAGGAGGGAAAAAGTAAGAATTTTAGCAAGAGGAGCTGGTCAAAAATACAATAATCATGAATTTGAGAACTTTTCTTTACCTTTGTCCAAGAAAATTCCATCTGTTCACTCCCATCTGTACAAGTTGAGGTAAATTCACTGTTTTTATTATGCAAACACTGTGCTTTAGTTTGAAAGGTGACTTTTTCTTAATCTTCTGTTACTCATTTTTGACAGTTTTAGGGTACTTCTTCCTTTTGGTTTTATTTTCTGGATACACTTATTTTCTTCCATAAAAAGTATACATCTTCACAATTGTAGGCATTTTTTTCAGGTTTCATCTCTAGGGAAAGAAGTTTATCTCAAAAGTCGCCTATTGCTGACTTAGAAATCCAATTCCATCATATCTATGGATAAGAGTGCCTCCGAGTATTATTAAATGATGTGGAATAGATGGATAAGCTTCAGGTATTTACCAGAAAATCAGAGTATAATTCCTTCTCCCAGAAAAGAAACTTAGCAATTATATTTTTTAAAAAAGTTTTGTTAATCCCTATAGAATGCCAAAAAAGAAAAATATAAAAAATCAAATATCTGAAACAAGCTGATTATTCTGGTTAGAGCTACATATCAAGACCATTTAGAGAATAAAAGTACTATTGTCTTCCAAATTTAAAAGAAATTCTTAATTTAAAAGAAAATAGAAAGCTGAGCAAAAAATTCAGTTCTTAAAAGATTTAAAAAGTCTTCCATTTTAGTAGTCTTTTACATACATGTCCTATTCTAAGGTAATACCATTTTCAAGAAATTTCCATGGGATGTATATTGGCACAAGGAATTTGGTAACAGATGTTAACATTTAAATATATGTAACCACTAATGTCCTTTGTTGAAATATATCCTGAGATGATAATTAGGAAATGCAGACACATATCCATATATTTACACATATATGTGTGCATGTTATCAATATTCACTGAAATAGATTTTATAATAGAAAACATCCTAAACATCACTTGTAAGGAATCAAGCAAAAGATATATATAATCAGAATGTGTGCATACATGCATGCTTAGACATTCAGTTGTGTCTGACTCTTGGTGACCCTTTGGACTGTAGCATTCCAGGGTCCTCTGTCCATGGGATTTTCCAGGCAAGAATACTGGGTGGGTTGCCATTTCCTTTTCCAGGGAATCTTCCTAACCCAGGGATTGAACCTGTGTCTCTTATGCCTCCTGCATTAGCAGGTGGGTTCTTTACCACTGGCACAACCTGGGAAGCCCATAATGCATAATGGGTGAGATTATTTATAAGTAGACTAATTAAGAGAAGCCAGGATTTGGTTGACACCATATGAGTAAAATTTTTTATGAAGGGTTTGTTATATGGCTATGAGATCCATCAACATGCCAAAAACAGCTTAACTAAAGGCCTTTAGTTTTGCAATATCACTTAGTAGTTTGAAACAATGACATTTATTTTCTCATAATTCTGTAAATCAGGAATTTAGGTAAGGTTCCTCTGGGGAGTTCTTCAGCTCCACATAGTATTAGCTGAGGCCACTTACGAGGTTACAGTCAGTTGATAGCTGGGGTTAAGCTCTCCCAAGATGGATTCATTACATGTCTGGTACTTTGAAAATGTATGGAAAACTGACATCTCTCACCCTTTTTCTCTCTTTCTCTTTTTCCATGTGACTTTCTGTAAGGCTAGTTTAGATCTTTTTACATGCCTCTAAATCCCACTATATCTAGTAGATCTGACAGTATATCTGGGGCAGATAGTGATAAAGGTATTCAGCCATCAGCATGCCCCCACAAGTGATCACAGTTCCAAAATTTAGGATTTTGGAGCAAAGTTATGCTATGCACATACTTATTTTCCTTTGAGAAACAGTTTCTGATTTCTACTAAGAATTAGAAAAAACTCAGCACTTGCTGTGGGCTACCAAGGAACAGTGCAATCTGTTTCCCCTTTCAAATTCAACATTGTCTCTAGTTTGTTGTCTTACAAATTCAGCATTGTGAGTTTCCCCTTACAAACTCAGCTATCTGAGCAAGCACCCCATCACCAAATAGAAGTGTTCTATAGAAGACTGAGCTTTGAGAAAAAGCCCCAAAGTACAAAAACTACATGAGCAAGTGGCTCGGATTTTCACAGTCCCTACCTACTACATGGCTTCTTCTATTTCAACTCTTAACCATGACTTTATGGAGAAGTATGTATAACCAAGTCACAAAAGACAGAAATATCAGGCCTAGTTTACAGATGGCTCTGCATGATACGCTGGTACTACCTTAAAGGGGATGATCACAGCACTATACTTTGTAGGAGAATGGTGAAAGAAAATTCGCCCATCAGCAGAACTTCAAGTAGTATGCCTGGCTGTTTGTTTGAAAGGAGAGATGGCAAAAGGTGTGGATCTACACTGATTCTTGAGCAATGGCTGAGTGTTCCTAAACTTAGAGGAAACACATCTGGAAAATTATGTGACAAGAACTCTAAGGGAAAGATATGATCATAGATTTCTCTGATTGGTCTCAGTGTATAAAGATATTTATGTCCCACCTGAAGGCTCATCAAAAAGCAACCTTAGCAGAGGAAAGGCTATTTGACTAGCAGTCATCTTTCTTTTCCATCTGACCTTATTTTTGCCCAAAAGGGTTATGAACAAAGAACCCACGGTGACAAGGGTGGATGATAGACGACACATAGGCTCAGATACATGACCTTCCAATTACCAAGGCTAAAACCATTGCCAGGCATCTACCTGGCCAACAGCAGAGACCAACCCTAAGACCCTCTATGGCAGCAGTCCCCACATGGTAGAGATCCTCAAGCTGCTTACCTAATGTTGGCTGATTACATTTGAACACTCCCTCATAGAAGGGATAGAACTTTGTTCTCACTGGAATAGATACTTTCTGTGGATACAGATTTGCCTTCTCTGCCTACAATGCTTTTGCCAAGATCACCACTGTGGACTTACAGAATGCTTTATTCACCATCTGGGTATTCCACTCAGCACTGATTCTCCACAGGGAACTCATTTTATAGTAAATGAAGTGTGGCAATGGGCTTGTGTTCAAGGAATCTACTGGTCTTGCCACATTTCCCATTGCCCTGGAGCAGCTAACCTGACAGAATGATAAAATGGCCACTTGAATAATTAGTTACAGCACCAAACAGATGACAACACCTTGCAGAGCTAGGATAATGTTCTCCAGGATGTGGTCTACACTCTGTATCAGTAGCCAAAGGATGAATTTCTCTCATACCTGAGATTCACATGTCTGGAATCAAAGAATAAATATTGGGAGTAACTCTTTCCACTATTAATCTTAATTATCTTCTAATGAATTCTGTACTTTTCATTCTTGCAATTTACAGCTCTATTTGGTTTATAAGTTTTAGTTCCCATGAGTAGTATATTTCCACCAGGAAATACAATTGCTGTTCCATTAAACAGGAAACTTTAGGCTTTTGGTATTAGTGAACCAAGGGCAAAAAGGTTATTAGTGTACTGAATTTTATTATTGGTTCTGACTGTTAACAGTAAATTGTGTTGCTTCTATGTAATGAAGACAGGGAGAACTATATCTGAATACAAATCATTTTGGGCACCTCTATGCACTCCAACGTCCCATGATAAAAGTTAATGTAAAACATCAATAACAGGTAGAAATACAGGTAGGAATACTTATAGCACAGATTTTTCACAGATGAAGTTTTGAGTCAACAAGCAGTAAAAGGACCATGACCAGCTGAGTTGCTTGCTAAGGTCAAAGGAAATATGGGGAGTGGAAAAAAGAAGTTTACAAATACCAAAAATGAGAACGGTACTGGTAATGAGTATTTCTTCCTTACTTTTATAGAAATTTTTTTAGTATATGGTAAATTCTTCCTTTGCATTCATTTATCTCTCCCCTTTCCATTCTTTTTTCTCTATAGCTTGCTGCTATAGTTTAATATAAAAGAAATTCCTCAGTCTGAAGTAATTTAGGGTGAGATATTATGATAGTAAATAAGACATTTCAACACTCAATAGATGATGGAATATCAGCAAAATTGTGGGCAGGAAAAGCAAATCCTCACCCAAAACAAGTTTTTATTCAAGTTACATTCAAAGTGTGGCTATTTCCAGGACGTAAAGAGAGCTAATGAAACAACTTCTATCAGGCAAACTGATCCCTCTGGGATTGGGGCTACACAGAGGGCTGTATGTTGACTTTTGGTGTTGGGCTAGTCAGTCTTTGAACAGAGACCATAACCAAATCAGTAGTAGAAAGTCTATGTTAACATCCCTATGTACAACCTGAATTCCTGCCATCATGGCCACTTTGTACAAGAGCATCTTGAGCATGAGGCCAGAGAAGAGAAGACACTGCCTCAAAAATTAAGATTATGAAACTCAACCACTTGCAAAAACACTGACAGAATAAAGAGAGATGGGGGCGGGGGAGGGAGGAAGGGAGGAAAACAGGAAGAACAATGGTTTCTCCTTTCTTTCTGCCTTTTGATCCTCCACTTTTCTGTCTCTTAATAATAGAACCGAAGAAATGCAGTTTGCAAACACTTGGCCCCAGCATCACATAGCAGTATTGAAGGATAGGTAAGGGGTGGAAAGATAGTCGGAAAATAATTGGCACATTAACCCTATGATATCCTGTGAAACCCCCAACAGTAAAGCAGAAATACAAATAAATTGAAATATGGCATAGGGGTCAAGAGCAATTGGCAGTCTTTTAGGATTTAATAATAATATTACTGAAAATTACCAGCTAGCTATATGTGGCCTTTATTGGCATAATCAATATTTTTACCCACCCAATTGTGTATTTTTAGTTCTTTAAAATTAATATTCAAATATTTCACAATAAATTTAATGAAGAATAGGATAAATTGCCACCAAAGGGCCATAGATCTGAGGTGATATAAACATGTAGAGAATTCTCCTGACAGAAGAAAGGAAAACACAGTTGCCAATTAGATTGCAACCCACTTTAACCTGAAATTACAAAGAATTTCTAGGAGGTAGAGTGGGTGCATTTCAGCCCTACAAAACTATGTTCCTGTCTCTACTTTTCTGTCCACCTAAATAATACTAGGTCTGTAGTCCTCTGAGATATAGCTTGATTCAAGCTTTAACTGTTTCACACATATGTTACAGCTGTGGTTCCAACAGATGTAAACAGAACAGCTTTGCACTGACAACCAAACAATTCTTATGAATGAATACTGATTATATGTGCACAGCAGTTTATCTAACACAATGGGCCATTTTGCCCTATTAAGTATAGTACATAAAATTCAAGCTTATCAGAACAATAGCAATGTCTTGTGTTTGGACCTGACTGCAACAAATTCCCAGACATTCTTGATTCTTCAGCTGACTGTCACTGACTCTCTGATCTTGGGCAAGTCATTTAAACTTTAAAAGTTTGATTCTCCATCTGTAAAATGGGATAATTAGATTGCCTTTAAGATGTTCAGATGAAAGGAATGATGTAAGTGCATAATAATCTTCTCATCATTAGGAAGGCAAGATTATCTACTTAGCAAAGTGTGTAGTACTAGAAAACTAGGGTCAAAGGAAAAAGACACTTAAGAAGATTTTTATAATTACACAAAGCTAATTTGACTAACATTCATTAAGACAGGTATCTATTTTATTCCACACATTATCTCTTCTGCAAGATAGAAGATTCTATCTTTGCAGTTCTTTAATGATACTAATGTCCCCCAAAATGAATTCACTATGATTTATTGTTCCCATGAGAATTTTAAAAGCACTGCTCAATATTTTTTCTAAATGCTTAAAATGCTCTCTACAAAATGAACATTATTTTGTTGCTTTGAGATTAACTGTAGATAAAAATGCACATCTAGTTCTTTTAGGTTATAATACAATTGAGTTTCTGAACTTATCAAGTCAAAGAATAGTAGATACTCTATACAAGATTTAGACTCTTGTCTTCCTTTTGGTAAACAGTACCAGTGAGGTTATAATTTCAAAAAAAGCAAAGTGCACCCAATTTTGATATTATTTTAAGACATTCTCTGAAAGTAAGTTCCAAAGGTTTTCTTTTTTTAAGCTATTCCCCAAAATTAGGCACTGATTTTAGGATTGACTAGAATATATTATGCAAGTGGTATTTTAGATACATAAATACAATAAAATCATTAAATTTCTTTCCACTATCTTTTTTCCTGAGAAATATATTTAAGATTTTTGTTAAGTCTATGTATTGGTCAATAACGTGCAACTACTTACAAAAAAATAAAAGATACGAGACAGAGAGAGAGAGAAGGAGTAGGAAAAGGGAGGAAGATTTTGTCTTCAGGGAAAGCGTTTTTACTCTGCTTCTAAACCTCCAATGCAACTGATTCAATTGTCTTGTCTCCAAAGACTGAAGCATCTTGCAGGAGTTCTAACTTTTAACTGAAATGTTTATGTATAAACACTACATCTGTATAGTCATCAATTCCTTTTCTACAGATTAATCACAATAAGTTTTGCATGTAATTAATAATGACATAATTTTTAAACAGTTACAACCTTAAAACCACAAAGAGGTAATAATTTGGGAAAATCAGGTATAAAAAGGAAGCATCTGAGGAGTGGTTTTCTGGGGCAGTTCTTTGGTTTCTTGCTGGAATGAATGGAAGTGTATGACTAAAGAAATCTTAGATTTTTGAAACAAAGTGATTAGCTAGATAATTGCCTTAAGTCTCTTACCCAAAGGGATAAACCTACCAATAGGTTCTCTTTACACTGTCAGAGATCTCCATTCTCAAATGTATTAATATATGGGCATAATTTTAAAATTTTATGGATTAATGCAAACAGGGACAATAAATTAAGCAAACTTAAAAGTGAAATACTTCCTTTTATCCCTCTCCTGAATATCTTCTGAATATCTGGCTATTCTTATGCCTCCTTTAGGTTACATCTATGTGGCATGCTGGCCTTCACTGGCTGTCATGAAAGAACTTGATATATGACCTTTTCCCTGTGGCTGGGAGAAAGGTGGGGAATATTTAAAAACACAAAGTTCAAGTGATATAGCTAACTTCATAATGAACTGAGTGAACAATGACATATGAGTTCAGCACTGTGAAAGGAGTCAAAAGTAGGGATTTAAGGACAGAGAAAAGTCTTGCTAAGTAATGAGGCAGCCCAGGATGATTGAATTAAAAAAGGAGCCAAAGAGTTGGCTGGAGATACATGAGCAAAGTCTAACTTCCTGGGAAGAAGAATGGTAAGGGTCTAGTAAGTTGTCTGGGGAGGTTTCCCAGGGGATCAAAATGAAAATGAGGAAAAGGGCAGAGCATGGGCATATGGGGTGAAAGCTAAAGTTTGATGATCATGTTGGTACTATATATAAATTTTCTTATTCAACTCTTAAACTGAAATGGCCATTAGCATACTTATAAAACTAAGTATTAGTAGTCATACAGCTAGAAAGAGGCAGAAACTGCATCAAAACCTGAATCTTTTTGACTTCACAGCCCATAACCTTTACAAATATCTTTCATTTTGCAGATAAGAAAACTGAAATTAAGTCATCTGCCCAAAGTCACATATACTTAGAAACAGCAATAAAGACAATCACCCTGATACCAGTGGAAGGTAGCAGACTAATTCCAGAATACACATGCTGTTTAATTAAAGAATCTAATAAAATACGATAGTTTATTCTCAGCAATGCAAGGATTGGCTAAAAGAGAGAATTCAGGCAAAAAGAGACTTCAGGTAGGAAGCAATTAAAGACTGTTAGTTTTATCCACCTCTTAGAAAGACATTTAAAAAAACTTCCCTAATCAAGATAAAGAATAAGACTAAGATTTATTGGACCACCCCTATACAAGAAGTCAAATAATTAGCAATTCACGATATGTAGAAGGCCAGGAAATTCTAGCAGTTGCTGCCTGTGAGAGCAATCAATACTCCAGGTAGGAGGTTTGGGGCTACATCCAATAGAGAGGTTTCTATCAGCCATATTGATGCCACAGACAAATGACCAGATAGCAAGGGAAACTAGAAAAAAGAGCTAGAGACTAGAATTATAGTCAATCCATAAGTAGAACTCAGAATCACTGATCAGAAATGAGTACAGAATATATAAAAGTAAGCAAAAGAATGCTTTTGGATGTATGAAACAGTATTTTTTCCTAGACAACCTATAAGCTATGCAATCACCAGGGGCAAAATACATTAAACTATCATACTAAGTCTTACAAGAAATTGATATATTAATAAACTAACAAATATATCCTAACTATGTTCTAGCTGCTATACAGCAATGAATAAGACAAAGTTTCTTCCCTCAGAAGGCTTATTTTCTGATGCAGGAGACAGATAATAGAAAAATAAACATGTACAATAATGTTCAGTGGTTGTTAGTGCTAAGAACAAAACTTGAAGATAATGGATGGGAAGCTTAGTGCCTCTGAGAAAGTGAAAGTTTCAGGGTGAATTTCTCTGAGGTAGTGACATTTGAGCATACACAGAAATGAAATTAAGAAACTAGCCCTGAGAATCTTGAGTGAAAGAAAACAAAAGGTGACAATCCATAAAAGATAAACAAACTTGATGTCCGAGCAAAAACAAGAAGATCAATGTGCCCAGAGCAGAGTGAGCAAGGCAAGGAGTCATAGGTGAGGCCTGTAGGTAAGGAGTCTAGTCCAAGTATGAGCAAAAAACTGACCCTCAGTTGTCATTTTCAAAAGATCAGTAGTCATGATAAAAAGATTAAAGAAATGAGTAGCCTAGGTGCAAGAGGATGGTAATACTGGAGATGGTGGTTTTTTAACACAACGTGTACATTCAAGGTAGTTAAAGCACCCAGGGATAAGGGAAAGGGAGGAGTCAAAATGATTTTCTAAATATTTTGGCCTAAACAACTGAATAGATAGAAGTACCATTTATTAAATAGTGAACACTGGGAAAGGAATAGGTATTAGATGGTAAGAGGGAGGAGCAATAAGTGATGAATAAGGTGGATTTGATCAACAGCTCAGTATTAGAAGTGTTCAGTTTGAGGTGACCAGTAGACACCCAAACAGAGGTGTTGAGTTGCTACTTTAGATATGTTTTGAAGTTCAGAATGAAGGTCCAGACAAAAATTATACACTAAGATTCAGGAATATACACATGGTATTTGAAGTTATGGGACCAGAAAAACAAAATAGAGGGAAATATATAAAAAGTAAACACTATCTCTAGAAAAAATGAGACCTCAAAGGTTTGACTAGATATTTCACTATCCAAGGTCACCTAACTAGAAAGAAAGGGTGCCAAGATTGGAATCAAGTTATATCCAAGTCCACATTCTTACTCTGTACTTTTCAAAATCATTTAATGTATCAGTGTTGATTTAATAATCTTCATAGCACCCTTGGAAAACACATATTGTATAACTGTGTATATGTGATAATACACTTCAAAATTACATATAACTAGTAAATTTAAAACTTTCATACCATGTGAAGAGTTGAAGCAATTAATATTTAAGAACACAGGCTATAAACTAGATGGATCCAATTCTGGTCCAGTTCTTGCTAATTTGACCTTGAGCAGGTTAGTAAAACTCTGTGCCTGTTTATTTGCAGATCAGAGAGAATAGTCCTTCCTTGTATGTTTGTTGTCATGATCAAGTATGGTAATATTTGTAAAACATTTTGAAGACTACCTGATACATAGCAAGAGTTACAATGGTGCAGCTTTTAAAGGGTTGTCATCTAGGTAAGAGGCAGCAGAGTGGAATGGTTAAGAGTAGGGGCACAGACTTCCCTTTGTAGTTCAGTGGTTAGGAATCCCCTACCAATGCAGAAGACATGGGTTCGATGCCTGGTTTGGGAAGATTCTACATGCTGCAGGGCAGCTGAGCCTGTTGCCTGCAGCTACTGAAGCCCACACACCCTGAAGTCTGTGCTTTGCAATAAGAAAAGCCACTGCAATGAGAAGGTTGCACATCATAACTAGAGAGTAGCCTCCTCTCACCACGACCAGAGAAAGTCCTCTCATAGTAACGAAAGCCCAGTACAGCCAAAAATAAAAATAAATAGGTGATGGGGAATATGTGTAAATCTATGACTGATTCATATCATTGTATGACAAAAAAAAAAATAATAATAATAAAAAAATTTAAAAATTTAAAATAAATAAATAAATAAATAGGTAACTAATTAAAAAAAAAAAAGTGAAGGCTCTACTATCAGATTTCTTGACAGTGCATCCAGGCTCTTGATTTATTGACTACGATCCTATGCAAGTTAATCTACCTAGGTCTCAATTTCCTGATTTATATATTGGGAATAAGAAAATTATATACCTCATAGGATTACTGTGATGGCCCAAATATACTAAGAGACCTATAGCATTTAGAACAATGCATGGCATATATTAAGTTCTCAATGAATGCTGAGTATTGATATCCACTTCAGATCCATTCTAACATCCAATGTACCCCAGCTGCACTCTGGGCATCAAACAATAGCTGTTATGAAAAACATAATTAGCACACTTACAAGAGCTCAAATTTCACAAAACTCACATTTTGGATACTTTCATGAATCAAATCTATAAATATGTAGAGGCTTCCCTGGCACTAATCACCATCAATGCTTTCATTGCAAGGCAATACACACCAGGAATTTTCATGAGAGGTATTGTGAATAGGACAGATGCCTTTGTTCATAAATCAGGTAATGACCTCAATCATTAATAAACAAATCAGAGCCAGAGCAGCAAGAGAATATAAAGAGTAATTTGGTAAGGAATTCAATAAATTTATTCAACACAAATAATCAAAACAAAGAATTTATCCTTAATCCTGCCATGCTAATGGCTTCTGTTAAAATGAAAATGATTAAATCAAATTTGGCATTAATTTGTTGTGGCTAGGTTCAGTTTTTCCCAATGTGATAAATTACTGTGAGAGCAAGTCAAATAATGTGAAATTTACTATGAGCCTACTGTTGCATGAAAGTGGAATGAAACAAGAAACAATTGAAGTTATTTAGCATATAGTTCACTGAATTCAAGAAGGAAAAAATATTCTTAAAACCTCACATACCTTTACTACTGTTGCTCTGTTGTTAAAGAAAGAATTACTTTTACATCAAGATGGGTAATCTTCCATGCCATGGCTTGCTGGGAGCTTCTTGGAGGAAACCATATCTGTGATCTGGACAATCTCTCAACTTCACAGCATCACAGAATACTTCTTCTGTGAGACATGCCAAAAATAGCTTGTGCCAACCTTCTCAGTTTGTAAACCAGGAAAATGAGGCCCTGAAAGATCTAATAACCTCTCCAAGTTCCACTTGGGTCAGAGCCAGAAGTTTCTTTATGTTCTGTCTGGTCCACACAGGAAAACTGTGTGTCAGCCACTTAGTTATGTCCAATTCTTTGTGACCCCATAGACTACAGCCTGCCAGGCTCCTCTGTTTATGGTATTCTCCATGCAAGAATACTGGAGTGGGTAGCCATTCCTTTCTCCAGGGGATCTGCCTGACCCATGGATCAAACCTAGTCTCCTGCATTGCAGGCAGATTCTTTCCTGTCTGAGCCACCAGCAGGGAAGCCCCAAATGGGAAAGAGAGATGGAAAGGAGGTGGAGAAAGTAAGTAGAGAGGAGCTGGATTATCTAAAGCTCTCTTTTCTCCAATTAATCAGGTATTAACTTACTCTTCAGCTACCTAAAGACTGTGTCCTAACTTCTATTTCTTTATTATTTTAAAAGTTGTACTAGGATAGAATAATTTGGGCTTAGGAACTTTATATATTTTTTGAAGAAATTATTTCAGTAAGTTCGTCTATTTTTGCCCTTTCAAACTTTCAAAGAAATTAGTGGGCAACATCTGTCTCTTTCCATCAGGAACAGCAACAAAAAAGTGGGAGTGTAATTGAAAATTGTGGGAAAAGAAAGCTGAAGTACCTGTGAACATAGCAGAAGGAAAGGCCACAGGGGGTGATGAAGGGTCGCAGTAGAAAGAAGGAGAAAGATAATCGGAATGACTCAGAAATTTTCACTTGGTATCAAAACAGAATGTGGTAAATTTCATCTGTCATGAGGAAGCTGGCCTACTAGACACTGGCAAAAGGTAATTAAGGAGTCACTCTCCAAAGAAAACTATTTTTATAAGTAGAAATCAATGGGTGCATTCCCCCCACCAATACCGTCTGCCACTGAATTTGTGGTTTTGCATTTCACCTGAAGTGGCTGATTAAATCACTGACACTTGGAGCAGAATAGGGACTTGTAATCTTTACAGTGTGCTGCCCTAATCAAGTCAGCAACTGCGCAAGGGACAGCAAGACCTGAATGTCTGTGCTGACAGCACTAAGTGGAGTAGAAAGAGATGTATTCTATATCTGAAGTTACTCTGGTGCCAGGTAAGGGTTATGTCAGCCTAAGAGTAAAGTCAATATGAGAAGACTTGCTGAAGGTCAGGGCTTTAATCGTGAGAAGAAAAGATGATTTGCTCATACTCACCGTGCCAACCCTTGCCAAGAGCCCTTTTTTCCCAGCTCCTACTCAAAATATGAACTAAAAAGAACTGAAGGAAAGGCTAGAAGAGGAAATAAAGAGTCTAGATTGACAGCTTAGTGTCATGGATAGTGTAAGCTTTGCTCAAATGTATGAGCTGGTGATACAGGAAGAGCCAATAACAGAGCATGGGTCCTGTGTCTTCATTGGGGTCCCTTTTGATTATGGCAGAAGCTCTAATATTTGCATTGGACATGTAAGCTTAGGTCATAAATGCGTCTTTCTTGAACTCATCCAGAAAATCCGTGTTAGGTTAAATTAACAGTTAAGAAATCTCCAGACACTAGTTTGCAGAAACTGGGTGAGCAGGCTTATCAACAGCATGCGCACAGCTTTCTTCATTCGAAATAGTTTAGCTCCTCAGATATTCTCGGTTCTTGAAACCTGCTCAAAACTCACTGTCCATCACATTCATTTTGACAGTAACTTATCTTTACATTATTCAGTGTCAAGCAACGTGAATACATCTTTCCTTCTCTATCTTTCTTTCTTTCTACTGTTGTTTACAAGAAACTATAAAAAACACTTTCTTAGTCTGTTCAGACTGCTATAACAAATTATCCCAGACTGGGTGGCTTATAAACAACAGACATTTATTTCTTACAGTTCTAGAGGCTGGAAAGTGCAAGATCAAGTGGCCGATAGATGTGATTTCTGGTAAGAACCTACTTCCTGACCCCTAGAGGGCTGTGTAGCTGTATTCTTACTGGGTTCTCACATCGCAGTAAGGGCATTAAATATATTCTCGAGGACTCATGGCCTAATTGCCTTTCAAAGGTTCCACCACATTGGGCATAAGACTTCAGGACATGAATTTGGTGGGACACAAACATTCAGTCTAGTCCATTTGATAGCATTTTATTTTAATTTTCTTTCTATGAACAAATTTCAGACGGATTAGTCTAGATTCTGCTCGTTGTTTTTTAAATGCATTATCAAATTAACTTGGCATGTGGAAGAGGTTTCTGACAAGTTTTACATTTTATAGAAAGCAAACCAAAACCTTAAATTTTAAATCTCTGGATGACCCATAACAAGTCAGTTCAAAATGTAAGATTTGCAAAGAGTTTATAGTATTTGGTCTCCACATTTGTAACGAGGTAAAGAAGCAGCACATGACTGGGACACCCCTGACCTTGTCCCAAGAGATGCAATTTTCTTATTCATGTTAGTCTTTACAGTGTCAGAATCAGTGTCATGACTACACAAAATAAAGGAGCAATGTTGCTTGCAAGGGCTAACTGCAGATAGCTCAGATGCCTCACTTTTTAACAAATCAGAGGAAATAATAAAATCTCAAGTTGTTGAACTGTGACTTTGAATCACGGTAGAGCTACCATTAAAATCCAGGTTGAGACTTTCAGTAGCACTTTTAATGGATAATACAACTAAAGAAGCAGATTCAGAGCAAATCCTTTTTACACCTTTTCCAGGAGGCTGGCATCTAGTTAATAGTATTAAATAGAATTGAGGAGATGGGACTTGGAAGGCAGAGGAGGCGCAGAAGATGCAAAATATTGCAAACATGATCTTTCTAAATTGCAAATCTGAAACATGCCACACCTATCCACCTTCACTTAAAGCCCTTTAGAGACTCCTGCTACCCCTTAGATACATATGAAGCTCCTTAACCCTCAGTATGATCCCTGTTACTTCTCCATCTCATCCCACACCATTTCATTTTCTCCTCTCTTATCTGGGGTTAGCCAGCTCTCAGTCACACTGTGCTCCTTTACTTTTTGCCTTTTCACATTTTCACAGATGGCAGCTGCTTGGCTTGTTCAGCTCTGTTGCATCCTCATTTTGATATGTCTTCCTTACTGAGCCAACTAAAATCATGTTTCAAATAGTATTCTAGATGTGTCATGGGTTCTATCAATCCAATGCACTAGTAAATGAAGAAGAAACATAGAGGATATAATTTATTCAAATGGATAATGTAGTATCAAGTGAAAGTGAAAGTCACTCAGTCGTGTCTGACTCTTTGCAACCCCATGGACTATACAATCCATGGAATTCTCCAGGCCAGAATACTGGAGTGGGTAGCCATTCCCTTCTTTAGGGAATGTTCCCAACCCAGGGATCGAACCCAGATCTCCCACATTGCAGGTGGATTCTTTACCAACTGAGCCACAAGGAAGCCCAAGATTACTGGAGTGAATAATCTATCCCCTCTCCAGTGGATCTTCCCGACTCAGGAATCGAACCAGGGTCTCCTGTAATTCCACATAAAAATATCAAATGCTTTAGTTAAAGTAAATGTTAGAGCAGCTGTGTATCATCATTCTTTTATTCTTTCAAATAGGTATTTGTTCCCTTCTGTATATTCAATGAAAGAGCTGTAATCAATTGTATACATATCAGTGACCCAATATCTACCAGGGATTATAGGATGTTATGCTACAGTATCAAACAATGTCTCAGTCAGTGCATTAAAAAAACAAAGTTTTATTTTACATTTATACTATAATTCCACCATGACTGAGAACTCTGCTCTATATTTCTTTACCCTGAGATGCAAACTGACAAAATAGAGACCATCTTTAACATTCTTCTTCATTGAGTCAGAGGGCAAAAATGTGTTCAGAAGCATCTCCACTCTACTGGAGTGATATATGACATATGACTCTGTCATTCACAACTGATTGGCCAGGATTAATCACATGGCCCAATGCAACCACAAGGGAGCCAGGATGGACTCAGAAGGAAAGAGAATCTGAAATATTTAACAACTATTACCAATGTCTACTACAATCTGCCTTTTTGTATCACCAAATGTTTGGTTTATCCTACTTTCCGCATGAAAAATACGCTCATGTTTATCCTAAGGGAGAAAATTCCATAAGTCCATACAGTTCTAACATCAAGCTCTGAACTCTACATGGCAGTTTCTACATTGTTTCATGCAATAGTTTGTACATATCCTGGTGGGTTTTTTTTCCTTTATCCAAAGAATTATAAAGTCAAAAGAACACAAGTTATCTGCTTCTTACACAACCAATATGAAATGGTGAAATAGGAACAAGATAACAATCAATGCTCCCATTCAGAAAAGGAGAGTAAGAAAGACATAGAGTTGACAGTGATCTATAGTCCCCTACCCTGGATTAGGAGCATGTTTCTTGGTTAGTTTTCAATTCTATTTCCTGGGAAGGTTCTCTAGTTTAGTGTTCTCTGTGGCCCTTAGATCTGATCTTTGTTCGTTTTACTCTCTGGCTGTTTTTAAGTAAGCTTTGATAAACAGGACACCTTTGCAGGCTGAGCAACTTCTTCAGTCCATTTCCTGATGTGTAAACCCAGGTTCTGGTTTCTTCTTAATAGAGCTTTTCATTTTTGTTCAATAGCTCAATATGCCAACAATTGCACCAAAAAAAAACAAAAACAAAAACAAAAAACTCTTCAAGACATTTCTCTCATTCTCTCTTGACTCAGTGGAACACATCTGGAATCTATATGGTTTCAGTGATAGAACCATATTCTTACTCTCCTTTCCTGCAGCCATTTTTATTCAAACAAAAAAATTTATTGGGCGTATCTTAATCCAGTTAGAAGTTTTAGCAATAGGTATGACAACAATGCTTTTGATTTTATCTTTGTTTGTAGGCTAAATTTTAATAAGTCTACAAAAACTTAAAACATATCTCAATTTCAGCTTTTACTGTTTGGGGTTTAGAAAGAGTTGCCTTTTAAAGTCTGCATTCCATATGTACTCTTTCATTACTAGCAAACTGACCAATTATTTTCTAAGCAAGTCTCTTTCATATATTGCCTTGTCACATGCCACCATAAGCAATCAATATATTCTACTAACATTCTAATAACCGTTTTTTCCTCTTTATGCTACAAACTCATTACGTATGTTTTCCTTCTTCCCTGCTATCCCAAACAAGTCTTAGCAAAATTCTGTCACTACCCAAATGGATTGCTTTTCTTCTAGACCCAATATGTTTCCTTGAAACCTGAGAACTGTCAAGCTAATCCCATACATTTTAACTTTTCAAATTGCTTCTGTAGCCTCATACATCTCTTAACAATTTCTGAAAACTTCAAGTTGTGCTAGTTTAAACTGAGTAACAAGTCACCACTAAAATCTCACTAACTGAGAGCATAGAGACCTTTATGTTCTTTATAGGAGAGGGGGGAAATGCAGCATCTCCTCTTTATATTTTGCCACTGCCTTAGTGCACAAGACTCACATGATGTTTCCCTTAGATTGTTTCCAAAGTCTCACCTTCTCTAGTCTTGAATTCATGTACCACAAACTGCCATGAGACACACCTCAGTATGATGCAAATCTGATTACAGTTCTTGAATTTACATTTCTCAATCCTTCATAAGAATACTGAGAATAAAAATCCTTGTTTTTAAGTACATAAATTCTTTCATGATATAACCACTGACTACCTTTCTAGTTCATCTTTGGCCATCATAAACGTATACCTAGGTTCCAGTTACACGAAAATACTGTGGTCATTCTTGCTTCCATTAAGAAGACTTTTCCCCTTTTCTTTCCTTTCATTAACTCTTATACATTATTTTAAGATTCAACTCAAACACTCAGAAATTCTTTCAAACACTCCCTTTAAGTTGGGTTACTTGAATTTCTTCTTCTATAGTATCTTGTGAATAACTTCATCAAATTGCTTATTGCATTATGTCTTACTGTTTATTTTTGTTCCCTAGAATGGACTATTAGCTCTTTGAAGTCAATGACTTTCTCATTTGTTTCAGTTCTTACAATAGTGACAGACCTGTGATTGGTGTTCATTATTCATGAATTAAATTAGTCCGTATTTATGGAGTACTTACTCTGTCAGAGGGCACTGAATCAGACTCAGAAAAGATAATAATTTGAACAGTTTATTTCTTTAGCTCAAGACCCCTGGATACTGATCATAGTTGATGCCATTTCCTGAGAGTGCCATGAAATTCTGATCCCCAAAGGCATAGATGAAAATGTCTGATTATGAGAAAGAAATCTGATTTAGGCATGTGGACTGTTGCTTCATAATTTTATGCTGTCAAAATCCTGACCTTGATCTCCAAATACATCAAAGCTAACCTGATTCCATTATACAGAATTTCATAATTTGTCTTACTAAATCCAGTGTAAGTCATAGGACAGTTTCAATTCTTTCTCCCCATCACTATTATTAAAAAATTAATGTAATAAATGTAAAGGTATTTATTTAAGGAAGTTGCAAAATCCTATGCATAATGATCATACAGATTTAGGTTTTGAATACCTGGAATCAAGATCATAGACTTTTAAGTCTAGTTATCCTTATTTAATATATAGGTATTTTAATTTCCTGTGGATTACTCCAATACCTATTATCTTTTCACTTTCTTCATATGGGAAATTTAAAAATGTTTGCTACATGATTTTATGCTACTTTCAGGGCTGTACCTTTTTATTCATGATTTTACAAAACATTTATTTTTTTTAAAATAACTTCTCATAGCCTGGGGAAGCTTTCCCTTGCCATATGCTCACCAAATCAGTTCAAATTCCAAGTTCCCTGTCTACAAAATTTGTTATTAATTTGGAACTGTTAAATACTTTAAAAAGAAAGAAGGGAAAGTCCAAATAAGTGAGAAAGAAGTCTTAATCATTTGTGTTTGTTAATGGTAATGGTACAAATAGTAGGAAGAATCATGCATAGTCAACATGTCCATAATCCAGAGCTCAACTTGTGGGGGTCAGTACTTACTTCTGAAGTCTTTTCTACAACATGAGCTATGTGGAGGCTGTATGCCATAATGAAGAAAGAACAAAATTTGGAGTTAGGCATATCTGAGAATAAATTGAGATTCTGGCAGATGACAGCTCTATTCCTTAACCCCTTGCAAACCATTAACCTCTCAGTCTGAGTTCCTTGTCTCCTTGTTGCAAGGATTAGGTGACAAACGGTAGACACCGACAGGTATTATTATTTTTCTATTGTCTTTTGAGAAACAAAGAAATTATTCTATCCATATTCTTATTTTCTACTTGGGCACTTTCTCCTATTTTTCTTTCATAGATTATTATTTCTTTGTAAACTGAATGAAGAGAAATTATAACTATATTATTTTGCACCCATCCATATTTATGGGTAATATTACTATAAAAATAATTCCCATGGGAATATTGAGGATTAAATTTTAAATAACAAATAAAGGGAAATATAGTATGCCAAATATTTAGGGGACATAAACTGAACAGTTAGAGTGCTCATATGATCTAGCAACATGGAATGGAAAGGATAGGGCCCTCCTGCTATACATTGTACCCTAAACATAAGTCTCAGATAATCAGAGCATTTTGGAGAATATGAATCATGGAGTATCACACGGTAGTAACCTGACAATTTAGCCTAGCAGAGAAGGTAACAGTGATGGCAATTGATCGGTGCATACTGAGACTTGGCATACAAATAAGACACAATAAAACTGACATACATGCACACACTGTACTTAACTTCTGTCACAGGAGAGAGATTTTTAATGAACAATCAAAAATCCAATAGAGTGATTCTTGATTAACTGCAAATGCAGAGCAAGAAATACGTGGATATTTTAAATAAAATAAACAACATTAAAACGTGCCATATGACTTTGAAACCCAGACATCTGTAATAGCATTACACATCCTCAAATTCTTAAACACACAGCTCTGGGATTTGAAACCTGAGGCAATCATATTACTAGTTGCTCAGATTGTATATACATATGAGAAAAATAGCCTAAAATTATCATCCACAGAATATGATTTCCATTTGTATCATTCTTCTCTCTGGTTTTCAATCTACCAATTCATGGATTCATCAATGTTCAATTCATATTTCCTCTGTGAAATGAATTACTGATTTCAAGTTTAGTTGTCACCAATTACCAATAACTGAAGCTGTCTGGGCCCCCAAAATTTAAAGACATTGGTCAGAAGACAAGGTATGATCCTCATCCTGCCTCAACATACCCTCTTTGGACTTCACTTTTATCATCAGTGAAATGAAAATGTTAAGACTTTTCATACAGTTCAAAAATTTTTGATTTAATAATAAGTATTATGAGAGGTAATATTAAAAGGTATTAATAATGATGTCTAACATACAATCATTGTTTATCACATTCAAAGCCTTGTTCAATTCACTTCACCTTACTAAGTCATTTAATCTTCACATGTCTCTGTGGGATTTACCATTAGCTCTGTTTTATTGGTATGGAAATTGAAGCACTTGTAGGTTCAGTAACCTGTTCAAGTCACTCGACTAATAAGACATACAGTTAGAATTTGAATCCACATCTCTCTCTACAAAGGCCATTTCTAAATATAATTATACCACCCAAGGAGCAGGACAGAAGTCACAGAATAGATGGCCTTGAATGTCAGAGAAAAGAACTTACATGAATTTGTGAAGAAATAAGAAGCTATTGAAAGGTGTTAAATAGCAGAATATGTTTTTATCTAATCTGTATCTCAGGGAACAGTGTGCAAAGAATATGCCAAATGCAAAAATGTAGAAAACCAAGCGCAGAAAAAACAGTTAGGAGCCAGATGAGTAAAAACTGTAATCCAACCAAAATAAAGAACATAGAGGTGAAAATAAGGAGTTAAATTTGCCAGGCATTGAAGATTTAGCATATTCATTTAAATCATAGTAGTAGTCCAAATCATAGTCCACGTTTTCTAGCCTAGGTAGTGGGAAAACAGCAGCATCATTAAGAGATATAAAGTCATTTTAAAGAGAAATAAGATTGAAGAAGAAGGTGTCGGGGCAGCTTTAGTAAGAAGTTGGGAGTTAGTTGAGTGAAATATATTAGCAAAGAAGATGAAAGGAACTGAGGGGTCAGAATGTAGCAATACAGAAGTAAGTAGGAATGATGGTGGTGATGTGACATTGTCCTGCTTCCAAGAGGCTGTGACGTCACGTAGTTGGCCTGGGTTAATCACAGTTTCACAGCTTCAATAGGATGGTTGGTACCAGAATTGAGGAAAACATGAACACAATAAAATGTCCATGTTTTGCTCTGCCTTCACTATATTGTATTCCCCTGGTCTGAAAAGAACATGTCAGACACCTAACAAAACAACATATCAGATGGACCTCAGTTTACATTTATAAAACACAAAAGCAAGCTCTACAGGCATTTGTGATTTACAGGTAATCCACAAGTCTATTTACCAACTGGGCAGAATTAAGGTACTTGGTTAGCCTTCTCTACGAGTTTCCTAACCTTTAGAATTTCAGAAGTTTAAAATTACAGCATTCCAGTAATAGAAATGTTAATATAACATTCCCACATTTAAGAAAATCCTGAATGTGTCATGCTCTTTCAATATGCCAGTCCCAGTAACTTTTAAATTTCTGCATAACTTTTAAATTTCCTGTACTGAAAAATCAAAAGCTCTATGTAAAAATACACAGAACAGGATTCTGATCTGCCCTTTTAAGGGGAAAAAAAAAAATTCCATCAAAAACGTCTACCTTCTTTGTGTGAAGTTTGTTTATAATTTCACAATTTTGTTTGAGTGACATGGTATCCCTGGAAAGGTCAGTTTTTTCAAGGTTTCCTCAATTTAGGGGACTAGTGGGAAAAACCAAACCTGTGAACAAGAACTAACACACTCAGTCTAGGGTCCTTTTGTTCATTCAATTAATATTTATCACATGTAGAACATCTACTAAGTGTACTCTACCGTGCTGGGAAGAAAAACATGTACAATGGCATAATCCCTGGATTTCATGAGAGTTAGACAGAAACAGACAAAGCCAAAAATGCAAGGAACACATTAAAAATGTTTTCTGTGTAGTATGAATAATATTTTAGAGAGAGAAAAGATTATTTCTACCTAGAGAAAACTTCTTAATATACTCTCAGAATTCTGGTCTTCTTTACATAACTCAGGTGTTCTGATAGACTTGCTCGCTCTTTGAATGGAAAAGTCTCCAACCCCCAGTTACTATTTTTCTTTCTTAACCTGGTAGACTTTTCCTTCTCCTTCAGTACACAGCTTACGATTAACCCTTGCAGAGCGCCTGCCCCAGGCTGGATTAGGATGTGTGTTACTAGAGGTCCTAATCAAAATATAAAACATATTATAGTGTATAATTATATATACTACACATTATAGAGTATACTTCTATTTTAGTAAGAGAGATGACATTTGTTTGTTTTCTGAGATTGTTGCACAAAGTCTGAAACGTGTTTCACATAAAAAGTTTGTGGAATGAATGTGAAATCTGTTTTAACTGGATCTTCAGAAAGAGTAGGACTTCTACAACCAGAGATGTAGACAGAAGACTCCAAGGAAAAGGAATGTGTATTAAAATATAAGACATATTAGGGGAATGAATAAAGGAGATAACATTTCTAAAACAGGAGATAGTAAAGGACAATAGGAAATAAAATTTAAAGGTAGGTAAAGAAAAATGTTGAAAGACTTTAAATTCAAAAGTGAGATACTGGATATTTTTGACCATAGTCAATGAGAGACTTCAAAATATTTCTGAGGGGATGAGCACAATGACCAAGCTGTTATAAACTAGCAATGTGAGTTGTGGGGTATGCTTGATGGACTGTCTAGAGTGGGGGACCCAATATAAAGAACACAGATGATTAAGATGATTTATCCACTGAAAAGGTATTCAAGATTTTAAAAATAAGGTGGTCAGTACCTAAACAAGGAACATGGCAGGAAAAAATGAATTGAGAGAACTGGTGAAAAAAGACTCAACTGGATATAAACATAAAAAGTAAAAGAGAAGAAAAAATGAAATATAAGTTTAACAGTGATCAATTCCACTATCAATATTTATAGGGAACTCCAATGAGTGAAAACACATAGAATAAACAGAAATTAAAGCCAAGCGGAACAGTACATAAGTTGGCAGAACTTTGGATTTGTGGGTAGAGCTTTTCTGTGTGTGTGTGTGTGTGTGTGTGTGTGTGTGTTTAATTCTAGGCTTTATCTACACTTCTTGACTTTCTGATTCTCATAGTTTTATTCTGCTTTATTTACTTGTTTTGTATTTCATTCTTTGGTTATTCATCTTTGACTTTCTTATGTCTAGTTCTAGTTTTACTTCTTTAAAGGAATCATATAACACAAATTTGATGAGCTCCAACCTTCACTTGCTATTGATTTTGAATTTCGTTAGATCTACAAACTTTACTTAGTCTGTGGATCACAAGTAGAGGACTAGGAAATGAAAAAAACTACTGAGAGAAATTTATAAACCTAGAAGAGAAACATTTGAGAGGTGAACAGAAAATAATAACTTTAGATTTATACACGTAACTTAAATGTCAGTTAAGCCTCTTTGGTCATTTATACCTGGATAGGTTTTACTCTGCATTCATATGGGAATATCTTTCCTTTTCTCCTTTGCTTTTCGCTTCTCTTCTTTTCACAGCTATTTGTAAGGCCGCCTCAGACAGCCATTTTGCCTTTTTGCATCTCTTTTCCATGGGGATGGTCTTGATCCCTGTCTCCTGTACAATGTCACAAACCTCTGTCCATAGTTCATCAGGCTTTCTGTCTATCAGATCTAGTCCCTTAAATCTATTTCTCACTTCTACTGTATAGTCATAACGGATTTGATTTAGGTCATACCTGAATGGTCTAGTGGTTTTCCCTACTTTCTTCAGTTTAAGTCTGAATTTGGCAATAAGGAGTTCATGATCTGAGCCACAGTCAGCTCCTGGTCTTGTGTTGACTGTCTGTATAGAGCTTCTCCATCTTTGGCTGCAAAGAATATAATCAATCTGATTTCAGTGTTGACCATCTGGTGATGTCCATGTGTAGAGTCTTCTCTTGTGTTGTTGGAAGAGGGTGTTGCTATGACCAGTGCGTTCTCTTGGCAAAACTCTATTAGCTTTTGCCCTGCTTCATTCCGTACTCCAAGGCCAAATTTCCCTGTTACTCCAGGTGTTTCTTGACTTCCTACTTTTGCATTCCAGTCCCCTATAATGAAAAGGACATCTGTTTTGGGTGTTAGTTCTAAAAGGTCTTGTAGGTCTTCACAGAACCATTCAACTTCAGCTTCTTCAGCGTTACTGGTTGGGGCATAGGCTGAGATTACCATGATATTGAATGGTTTGTCTTGGAAATGAACAGAGATCATTCTGTTATTTTTGAGATTGCATCCAAGTACTTCATTTCAGACTCTTTTATTGACCATGATAGCTACTCCATTTCTTCTAAGGGATTCCTGCCCACAGTAGTAGATATAATGGTCATCTGAGTTAAATTCACCCATTCCAGTCCATTTTAGTTTGCTGATTCCTAGAATGTTGACATTCACTCTTTCCATCTCCTGTTTGACCACTTCCAATTTGCCTTGATTCATGGACCTAACATTCCAGGTTCCTATGCAATATTGCTCTTTACAGCATCGGACCTTGCTTCTATCACCAGTCACATCCATAACTGTGTATTATTTTTGCTTTGGCTCCATCCCTTCATTCTTTCTGGAGTCATTTCTCCACTGATCTCCAGTAGCATAGTGGGCACCTACCGACCTGGGGAGTTCCTCTTTCAGTATCCTATCATTTTGCCTTCTCATATTGTTCATGGGGTTCTCAAGGCAAGAATACTGATGTGGTTTGCCATTCTCTTCTCCAGGGGACCACATTCTGTCAGACCTCTCCACCATGACCCAACCGTCTCGGGTGGCCTCACACAGCATGGCTTAGTTTCACTGAGTTAGACAAGGCTGTGGTCCTGTGATCAGATTGGCTAGTTTTCTGTGATTATGGTTTTAGTGTGCCTGCCCTCTGATGCCCTCTCGCAACACCTACCTTCTTACTTGGGTTTCTCTTACCTTGGACGTGGGGTATCTCTTCACAGTGGTTCCAGCAAAGTGCAGCCACTGCTCCTTACCTTGGAGTATCTTCTCACCGTCACCCCTCTTGACCTTGAACGTGGAGTAGTTCCTCTGGGCACCCCCGCGCGCGCTGCGGAGCTGCCGCTACTTGGAGGTGGGGTTGCTCCTCTCCGTCGCTGCCCGTAACCTCAGGCGTGGGGTAGCTCCTCTCAGCCGCTGCCCCTGACCTCCGACATGGGGAAGCTCCTCTGTGCCACTCCTGTGCTGTCACAGCCTGGTGCTCTCGGTCACGACCCCTGACCTTGGGCGAGGGGTAGCTCCTCACGGCCACGTTTCTGCGCGGTCCGTCACAGCCCCCGCACTGGTTTTAGAAAAGGCAGAGGAACCAGAGATCAAATTGCCAACATCCGCTGGATCATCGAAAAAGCAAGAGAGTTCCTGAAAAACATCTTTTTCTGCTTTATTGGGTATGCCAAAGCCTTCGACTGTGTGGATCACAATAAACTGGGGAAAATTCTGAAAGAGATGGGAATACCAGACCACCTGACCTGCCTCTTGAGAAACCTGTATGCAGGTCAGGAAGCAACAGTTAGATCTGGACATGGAACAACAGACTGGTTCCAAATAGGAAAAGGAGTACGTCAGGGCTGTATATTGACACCCTGCTTATTTAACTTATATGCGGAGTACATCATGAGAAATGCTGGGCCGGAAGAAGCATGTCAATGGACATGGATTTGAGTAAACTCCGGGAGTTGGTGATGGACAGGGAGGACTGTTGTGCTGCGATTCATGGGGTCGCAAAGAGTTGGACACGACTGAGTGACTGAACTGAACTGAGGTTTTACTCAAGCAATTAATATCTTTGTACTTTCTGGGGAAGTCAAAAGCCTCCAAAAAGATGTGTGAAAATTCTCTGGAGACTTAATATATTAACAGGCACTCTTTCTGTGGTCATTGGCTTTCATATTTACTATCAGAACTATACAGTATTTACCTAGATATTGAAAGGTAAGTTTTGTTCAATTTTATTAAAAAAACAAAATAAATTAAAATGACATACACACAAAAAAGATTCATGTAATATGGACTGTTGAACAATATTTAATTTTATTAGTTTACCTCAGTTATACCATATCAAACAACTTACAAACAGGTTAAACATTCTGCCTCTAAAATCTCTTTCACTTTTCCCTTGCACCTCCAGTCTCCTCCACATTTCACTGAATGATAATTTAAGATAAATCACAGAAGTTGATAAAACAATAAAAGACTTTAATAGAGAGGGGGAAAGAACAAGGGAAAACTTTTAAGAATAGACATATTTAAGAGGAGACAAGAGGAAGAAGAATCAATAAAAACAGAAAAGATGAGTAGTCAGGATTATTGGATCATGAAATTGCAATGAGGTATAAAGTGGGATAAAAGAGTTCTAACAAAGAAAAGTTGCAAATCTACCCAAACAGCAAAAGTGGTGGGTAGAATGTGATCTTCAGAAATGTTACTAAATATGGTAATTCACATATTTATCACTGATTGAAAAAACAAGATAATTTAGCAGAATAGTCAAAGCAAAAGTCAGATAGGAAGGGCCTCAGGCAGAGGAAGGGAAAGGAAACTAGACAGAGATGGACCCCACTGGGAAATTATCTCTGTATGCAAGAAGAGGGAATTTTATGGTATGTGGTATGTATTATGTAAGGAATTTTATGCTGTACAGCCCCACGTATATGATGATGAGTGTGTATCTTATATGTTCTCAGGAGCCTGGTTTTGGAGATGGGAACTTTTCACTCCTTTGACAATCTCTTTGTTCTCTACCTTTTATAAGTAAAAATGAGAAAAGCTCCTGTATTCACATTCCTTTATTCTATAAGCATATCATGAGCCAGGGTGGAAAAAGAATTAAAGAAGAAAGGAAAGCAGGGAAAGATGGAGCCAGATAGACTGATTTATTTCAGTTCATTCTATTTCTTCAAGGAGCAAAAAGCCCAAATCAATTTACAGTTAACCTTTCAATTTTCCTGCTATCTGGAAGAAGAAATGTTGTTTTGGCACAGTTCTGATTCTGGAAGCTCTCCAGGCAGATTCTCAATACAAACCCACTGTCTGCTTACATAATCAGTTTACTACTTGATTTGATAATGAGAAACCCACAAAGTAAAACTACCACTTTGGGGACCTCCTGATTGACTTCAATAGGTAGTTTTGGACTGTAAAATAGTGCTTCTGCTTTAAGACTTGGACATTCACCCTGTGTGAACTGGTTTATTCTCTCCTCAAGCAACCATATTCATATTTACATTTTCTAGAATATTACTTCTTATACTCACTTTACTTTGTGTTTGGAGACATAGCATAGAATCATAATATTTTTAGAGTTAGAACAAACCAGATAGAACATATATCCCTCTGTTAGGTAGTTAGAATAGAAAATGGAGTCCAAAATCAGTTCAGTTCAGTTCAGTCACTCAGTCATGTCTGACTCTTTGCGACTCCATGGACTAGAGCATGCCAGGCTTCCCTGTCCATCACCAACTCCTGGAGTTTACTCAAACTCATGTCCATTGAGTCAGTGATGCCATCAAACCATCTCATCCTCTGTCATCCCCTTCTCCTCCTGCCTTCTGTCACTCCCAGAATCAGAGAGTTCAAAATGGTGCCAGCTAAAATATAGACAAAGAAAAAAAAAAAAAAGCCCTCAAAAAGGGAACAAATGAAAAATCTGTAGACTGGAGTAGGAACCTCAGGTGAAAAAATACTCCCACTTCCTGATGTTAGCCCTAATTTGCATAGTGCAGCCTGGCAGTCAGGGGGGACAAAAAGTATAAGAAGAGGGAGACAACACAGATTGAATCTTCTCCTTTGGAGTTGGCCCGTCCTCACACCTTACTATCCTTTGTGTACCAAATAAAACTCTGAGCTGTAACAAAGCTGTAACCCTGATCCTCTGTTTCAAATCTTTGTTGTAGCAAGACTGAACTGAGGAAATTACACACTCTCCTGACACCTCCTCATTAACAAACAAAAACAAAAGGCTACAGAAACATACTCCAGGTTGCACACCTAGTAAGTCTCTAAGAAAGGGCTAGTGTTTCCCTCTTCTGACCAGTTGCAGGGCTCTGCCCCAACCATGCTTTTCAGTGTATGCTGAAGATTGCCAGTGTTTCTTACCACTCATCTGTACTTCTAGTCTTAGTTTTGCCATTAATTATTTTTTTTCAACCATAAGTACATTACTCTACTCATTGGCCCCAGTTCTCTCATGTGTAAAATGAATTAGTTGAATTAGATATCTGTAGTTCAGTCTAGCCAAGAGATAGCATGATTCCATGACCACCATGAAACCAGCTGTCTCATTCATAGGTCTTCCATTTCACAAAACAGAAACCCAATCAAGCAAGTATAATCAAAAAAGGTAGATTTATTGTAGGGACACAGGGCTTTCACACAGATCCCAAGATAAAGAAGCAAAGGGGCTTCACCAGGAACTAAGATGATAAACTGGAACTATAACAAAGTTATAATTGATTTCTTCTGTGTCTCTCAGGAGCTGCTAAACTTTCGTGCCTGCTGGTCTCTGAATATTTGCCTTATTTTTTTTAATCCCTTCAGATCAATTCTCTGTTTTGCTACACTCAGAACATGGCTGTCCAGAGGGGCAGCCTTCACACTCAGTGCAATTAATACTAGAGCCTGACTAGTACCCCTCAGTCCCAATTCCAGTGTCTTTGCAATCAAATATGATTGGTCAGCCTGGGTCAGATGAATACCAAGCTCAATAAATGGAGGCCAGGATGGCAAGGCCAGAATCCACCTCACTTCAGAGTGGGGCCATTTGGTCTAGGCAGAGTTTCCAAAGGAATGCTATTTCCAAAGGAATATTCAGAGCTCCTTGAATCATTTGCTACTTTATAGACACTGAGATGACTACAATTCTATGGATAAAATAAATAATACCAGTAGGAAGGTCTTAATCTCTCTGGGTCTGACGACAATCTACACAGATAATATAGATATTTATCCAACTTAGCTCTCTCACGTTGTCCACATCTGAAAGAGTCCATATTTGGGTCTTAAAAAAGCCCACATAAGAAATTCAAGCTAACAGTTTAGAATGAAAATAAAACATAGAGCCAGGAAGCAAGTAAGCAACCAAACCATCTCTAGAGAGAAGAGTAAACCTATAGCAACAATTAAAAGAATCCCACTAAAGAAAGTAGTCTCTAGATACGGAAAGAAGCACAGCTATTCCTTTGAGAGAAGCTTGGTTTAAAGGGATTAAGGTAAACATTTAGGATAAAAAAAAAAGAATCAACTAGGACAAGACAACAAGGAATTCAGTGTGATTTCTCTTTGAACAGGGGCTGGTTTGTTATTATAATGAAACAAGCCCCCCGCTGGCACATTTTCCGTGACTTGTTTCCAATCCTATTGAGATTTCTACCCTTCAAAAGAAAGGATGTGGATTATTAGACTCTTGGCAGGGGGTACAGAAAAATCTATCCTGCTATAGGTCCAACCCAGCAGTGATGAATTAAGGTATGATTGAACGGATTGGCAATCATATGCCTCACACTTGGAGGAGAACCTTCAGATTCTCTGTCCGGATTCTCAATAAGGCAGTTTTCCCAGTATAATTCCTTTTGCTGCCCCCATTTCCTCTTTAAAAAATTTTTTTATTCACTTCCTTGAATGTCACTGGTGAGTTTTATATATCTGCCACCAGGCTATGAGTCTTCAAATATCATTTTTCAAAAGTTATTGAGATGGAGAAAATGGTACCAGTCGTTATTACTTCTTAAGAAAACAAAATGTCAGGGCACCTTTTTTTAATCATTACACATCTTGAATTGTCTGAGTCAATCTGCCTAAATCAGTTTGAATCAGGCTGTGCCAGAGAGCTTTTCTTAGAACAATTTAATTTGATATTCCTTAAAATAGGAGGATATCATGTTTCCATTCTGTTGCTTTACCCTAGAGACTTGTCAAATATTATTTTATAAATAAATAAAACACAAAATCTTGAATTCTATCTTCAATTGGGAAAGATTAAGAAACACATATTCAATATTATATATATTCATATGCAAATGTATCTGTCAGAGAGGAAGAAATTCCCTTTACCTTTCTATAGACTCTCTTGGCTGGTCCAAGTATTAAATTGATATGAGATGGATTAATGGTAGAAAATCAAATAAAAGTTGAGTAGCATGTACACAGGGAAGAGACTCAGAAAAACTGATTAACTTGCCAAAAGGGAAGAAGCCCTTACCTTAAATGCCTTCTTTAGCTAAAGACAAAAGAGAATGATGAGGTTGGGGAGAGTCCCTTATATGATTTTACCAGGAAAAGCACAGTAAAGAAGGGTGACTACAAATCTAAGTCAAAGCCTTCTCCATTGTGAAGAGTTTCTAAAGATTTGGTCATTCCTTTCCAACTACAGACATTCTTACAAACGGAGATTTCTCTCACAAATGTAAATGTCTCTTACAAAAGTGCAACTGCTACTTGGTTTTTGGAGTTCCTCCCTCTATCTGTTGTTTCTAAGGGAAATTTCCTTTAAAAAAGTTCAGAATAATTAACATACTAAAGAGATATATTTTAGGATGGCAAATGTCGTTCCCTACATATCATAATAATATATGCTATCACTATATCTGTGCTATATCAGACATAATATAAATTTATGCTATATCAGAGATGAAGTCAAATGATTTGAATAATTATTAAATTCATGAACCATAACTAATTTAACTTTCATATACATGTATATACTAAGTATATTCAAGGCAAAGTCTCTCACATAAACTTCTGAGGGCTTCTTAACTTATAAAGGCTTTGTCTGCCTTTTTTATATCATTTTTTGCATATTTTTACTAAAGGAGATCAGTCCTGGGTGTTCATTTGGAAGGACTGATGCTGAAGCTGAAACTCCAATACTTTGGCCACCTCATGCGAAGAGTGGACTCATTGGAAAAGACCCTGATGCTGGGAGGGATTGGGGGCAGGAGGAGAAGGGGACCACAGAGGATGAGATGGTTGGATGGCATCACCGACTCGATGGACATGAGTTTGAGTAAACTCCGGGAGTTGGTTATGGACAGGGAGGCCTGGCGTGCTGCAATTCATGGGGGTCGCAAAGAGTTGGACACAACTGAGCAACAAAACTGAACTAAGCCATCAATAAGTAAACGTTTTGTTTGTAAATGGTATTTTCATATGTGAAAGGCACTTTTGAAAAAGTGAAGACCCTTCTTAAGTACTTTAACTTTAGAAATGCAAGTAAAAGTATAACTCTGGTTTGTCACTTTAGTGATAGTATCTCCTTCCCATGATAGACATTAACCATTTTTACTCTTCCATGTCGGGGATATTATGTAGAAATGAACCCACTTGTTAATTAGCACATTAATCAGTGCAATAACTTGGAAATGCTTACCAAAATGTGGATTATTCTAAAACTCTTGGGATCAGTTACTTAAACATTAGCTAAGCAGGACCAGGAACCCATGTTTGAATCATCAGGAGACTCTGTAATATCCTCGGCTCTGTCTCACCACAGCAAAAATTTGAAGGTACAGATGGACCAGTGTTAGAGCTCAGTTTATGTGTGGGGAGTGTGTAATTTCCCTAGTTCTGTCTCGCCACAGCAAAAATTTGAAGTGATAGATGGACCAGTGTTACAACTCAGTTTTATTTGGCAAGCAAAGGGAAATACATCCTCAAGGCGTGAGGGTGGGCTGACCCAAAAGACAGGAAGAGAGACCCACAGCTCAATTTTGGCGCCTCTTTTTATATTTTATTTCTCCTCCCCCTGAGCCTGACCTGTGTAAATTGGGCTGGCCAGGAGAGCTGTTTGTTTCACCTGAGGTTCTCACTCTGGTCCTCAGACCTTTAGTTGTTCTATTTTCACAGGCCTTTCCCTTCTTTGTCTTTTAGCCACCACCATTCTGGACTCTTTTTTCCTATGCTAACTCTCTAAAATTCCCCCCTCAAGATATGGGAGGCCCAATTCTTTGAGAATAGGGACATCAAGGTCTCTATGGCTACTTTCTGCTGAACTGGGGTGGCGAGGGGCATTGGGCCTCCCCCTCTTGCTAGTCTCAAGATTCAGAGTCCTTATAGTGGTGTCCATCTAAGGGTGAATGATATTTTCCATGGTCAGCTGTAGTTTTATATATCCTTGTTGAACTGGCACTGCATGTTGTAGCTTGTTGACCTTGGCAGAGACAAAACAGGTTAGTCAATTGATAATACATACAGCAATCATAGGCAGCATCAATATGATAACAAGGATTAGTAGGGGAATTAGCCAACTCCAAATTCCCCATCGCCAGGAGAAGGATCCCCAAAGAGAGACTGTAATCACCCTAAGAATACATCAGTTCATTCTTTAAGATCCTCTAGGATCTAAACACTTCTTGAAGATTGTGAAATTTTCTTAGCTGGAGGTATTTACCCAGAAACAATACGTCTCATTCAAGATGGCTCAAGTCCCTCCTTGTTCAGGGATCAGGAGATCTATCTCCTGTTTATTTTGGAGTACAACACCTGCCAAGCTGTGTTGACTCTTTAGAGCTATCCTAAGAAATCCGAGCCCCAGAAACTTGATTTTGGGGTGTTCATTAGAATGGCACTCATTTGTAGTCCTGAATAGGTATCTCAGATTTCCCAGGGGCTCACAGGTGTATTGAGTGTGCTCTTCTGTTTTCTTCCATGGTTTGACTTGTGAATAGTGAATCCAGTCATGTCCTGGTATCTTGACTGCTTCGGGGGGAGAAAGTATTACAGGGTAGGGGCCCTTCCATGTGGGCTAGAGTTGAGCCTTTGGGGACCCATCTTTCCAGACTTTAATTAGGACTTGAGTCTCTGGACCATATAGTGGTGGCTCTTTAGAATCTTTTGGGTCCTGGTTGACACCCCACAAGTGTATATCCTGTTGGAATTGCCCAATGGCCATGGTATAAGACTGGAGCATCTGAGCCTCTGGATCTAGGAAGAGGTCACTGACATAAACAAAAGGTCTCCCATAGAGAATCTCATAAGGACTAAGACCAACCTGTTCCTTGGGGGCAACACAGGTGTGGAGGCGAGCTATTGGTAGCCTTCTTCCACTCAAGGGAAGCCTCCTTCCATCTAAGGAAAGTCTCCTGGATTATCTTTCTTATCTCTGATTTTAAGAATTGGTTGGTTCTTTCTAATTTTCCTGAAGACTGAGGCCTCCAGGCACAATGGAGATAATAAGTAATGCCCAATGTTTCTCGGGTAACTAAGTCACTAAAGAAACTGCCTGCAATTCTGGAGACCTGGGTTCAATTCCTGGGTCAGGAAGATCCCCTGGAGAAGGAAATGGCAACCCACCCCAGTATTCTTGCTTGAAAAATCCCATGGGCAGAGGAGCCTGGCAGGCTACAGTCCATAGGTCGCAAGAGTTGGACACAAGTTAGTGCTATCTTTCTTTCTTCTTTTCAATGCTTTAGAGACCCTTTGGGTGACCTTAGAAGTAAATGATGTCCTATTGTCACCTTGTAATGACCTGGGCAGAGCAAATCTCAGAATGACTTCATGGAGCAGTTGTTTTTTGTTGTTGTTGTTGTTTGTTTGTTTGTTTGTTTTACCACCTCCTGAGCCTTTTCAGGGGCTTCCCTAGTGGCTCAGCTGGTAAAGAATCTGCCTGCAATATGGGAGACCTGGGTTCTATCCCTGGGTTGGGAAGATCCCCTGGAAAAGGGAAAGGCTACCCACTCCAGCATTCTAGCCTGGAGAATGCCATAGACAGTCCACGGGGTCACAAAAATCCAGACATGACTGAGTGACTTTCACTTTCACAGACTTCTGAGTCCAGGTAGAAAAATCTTCAATCCACGCTGTGACTGTATCTATCATGACTAATAGGTATTTATACACTTGAGAAACTGGCATCTGGGTGAAGTCCATCTGCCAGTCCTCTCCTGGGTAGGTCTCACGTTGTGGGATGAATTGGGCCAGCTGGGGTCTTCAAGCTCCTTGGGGGTTGTTTAACTGGCAAGTGTGAGGAGAGGAGACCACTTGCCTTATTGTCGTTTGGAGGCCTGATTCCTCTGAAGGACCTTTCTAGTAATCTTTGGAGGGCCTTCTCCCCTAAATGAATGGTGGCATGTAAGGAGTTGATCAACTTCCACTGGAGGTTCCCAGGCAGAAAAAGTAGTACCTCCTTTTGGAACTGTCCCATATGATCTTTTTAAAAACCCTCACTCTTACCTTTAAGTCTCACCTTCAGTGTATAAAAGAGTTTCTGGCAAATTAGTCTGTGGGACTAAGGTGGCAACCCCTATTAGGTCATTGTTCTATAATACTGCTCTGTTAGCTTCCTGATTGACTGCTTGGTTGCCTCATGCCATTTCTGTGCTCCTTTTCTGGTGGTCTTTACAATGGGAGACTGAAACCTCAGTGGGCAGATGGACTGTCTCCAAGACCCTAAGGATTTGATCATCATACTTGATTGGGGACCCTCGGGTGGTCAAGTGGCCTCTTTCTTTCCAAATAGCAGCATGTATATGTAGCAGCAGAAAGGCATACTTGGAGTCAGTGTAAATGGCCACTCTTTTTCCTAAATCTTGAGTCAGGGCTATGAGCTCAGCTAATTGGGCTGAAGTACCTGGTGGCATAGATCTAGCCTCTATGATCTCAAAACTGGAGACTACTGCATATCCACCTCTTCTATTTCCACCCAAGATAAAGCTGCTTCCATCAGTGTACCAGATTTCCTCAGGATTGGTCAGAGGATCTTCTGACAATCCCTCTCAGGGTTTATTCCAATGGTCCAAAGTTTCTAGGCAAGAGTAGAAGGGGAGAGAGACCTCAGTGGTAGGCGGGAGGGTAGCTGGGGTAAGAAACTCACAAGGGGATATAGTCAAGCCTGGATTTTCCATCAGCACTACTTGATATCTGAGGATCCCCTGATCAGACATCCATAAATGGCCTCTCCCATTCAGGAGTTGCTTCACTTGGTGGTTGGTCAAAAATAGTTAGTTTGCCCCCAAAAGGGAGTTTTAAAGAATCTTCTATCAGGACTGCAATAGCTGCAAGATTTTGAAGGCAAGGAAATATCTCTTACCAATAAGGGAGTTGGACACTCAGGGGCCACCAGAAACTGGTGGGAAAATATTTGTCCATCCCAGCAACAAAGAAGTGCTCAGGTGAATCTTTTTGTAATTGTTTTTCCTGTAGAACCCAAAATGGTACAGGTTTGGGAAGAGAAGGCTGCGGAGTAGGGGTCAGGACAGAGTAGTTAACCCCTGTATCAACCAAGAAATTCTCGGACCTACCTGAAATATCCAGTTGCACCCCTGACTCCAGTCCCATGATGGTTATCTGTGACAGGTGGGCTGGCTGGAATGGGCCACTTTAGTCCTATTGAACCATCATGAGGGAAAGCTTGGTGCTTAACCTTGAGGCTCTTGGATTCCAAGGGCAGAGTGCTGTCCAACTGATGGCTTTTGAAACAAGTCTTTTTAGGAGACTTGCCATGGGTTGGACATTCTTTGGCCTAATGTCCCACCTGTCTACAGATTAGGCATTTGCCTCATTCCTTGTCCTTCAAGGACTCAGGATTTGCCATAGGGCTTCCCTGGAGAGAGGCCAGCATTTGGGCATGGCTTGTCTCTCTCCTTTTATTCCTTTCCTGGGCCTTGGCTTCCCTCTCCTGTTCTCTGTTATGAAAGGTATTGGTGGCTGTCTGGACTATCTCATCTAAAAAGGCAGCAGGGTCCTGCTGCTGTAGCTGTTGTAACTTCATCCTGATATCTGATGCACATTGGGACAGGACTTTGTCCTTTAAAATCACCTGTCCCTCATAAGAGTCTAACTCCAGATTGGTAAACTTTTGGAGGGCCTAGTTTAACTTTTCCAGAAAGGCAATGGTGTTCTCATTGGACTCCTGAGTTATTGCTGAGACCAGGCACAATTCCTCAAGTAATGGGCTTCCTTCTATTTCCATGGGTAGACTTCCTTAGCTTTGAATCTTTCTGAAGCTTATCCTATCCAGTACTGTTGCAACCTGAGAGGAAGGTGTCCCCAGGTCAGGGTGCAGATCCCCATGCAGGTTGATGCATGACAGCCTCATGAAGATCAAATCCCTGGGTAGGTTGAGGCATCTTGGCTTCCTGAGAATTGGGTCCCTGGGCAGGTCAAGGCATGTCGATCTCCTGGGACCCCTGGGCTGGAGGATCCCCAAGCAGGTCAAGGCATGACAGCATTTTGAAGACCAGATCCCTAGGTATGTTGAGGCAGGTCAACGTCCTGGGACCCCCGGACTGGAGTTGGATGTCCCCAAGATCTCTAGCATGACCAGTGCTAGGTAGGATTCAGGGGTTTTAATCTTAACTCCTTGCTGGTTTGCTCACCACAGATGGGAATAGATATCATGACATAAAGCAATCCAAGCTTGTGCCCTGAGACTGAGAACCTGGTGAAACAGTCATAAGACTTATCCTCTTATTGCTCTGAGGGAATGTAAGTCACTGATTTCTTCCCCTAGTCCTCCATAAGAGCAGTTTACAGTGTTTCCAATGATAAATATTTCATTGTTATAGACCCACTTAGGCAATAACAGAAGTAATGACACAGGAGTGGGTTATCCGGTCCTGTTAGGGGCATTGTGAAGTGAAGTCACTCAGTCGTGTCCAACTCTTTGTAACTCCATGGACTGTAGCCCACCAGGTTTCTCCATCCATGGGGTTTTCCAGGCAAGAATACTGGAGTGGGTTGCCATTTCCTTCTCCGGGGGATTTTCCCCACCCAGGGATTGAACCCAGGTCTCCTGCATTGAAGGCATATGCTTTACCCTCTGAGCCACCAGGGAAGTCAAGAGTATTTTAATAATAAACTGGATGGAGCAATGTTGCCTACAGGGTCAGGGTCCTGGTTGCAGGAGTTAGTAAGTGGCTTAAGAACAAATTGATAAGACAACAAACCAGATGTTCCATAAAAATGGAGTGGAGATTTGATCCAGAGGTATGCTTGTAACTTTAGGAGAAGGGTGGTAAGGGTTTGAGCCCAAATGGCCTGCAGGGCTAACTCCCAAGGTGGCAGATATTGTCCCTGGAAGCCCAGTTGCCCTTTAAGGGATGCCACCAACAGATGGATGCCTGTAAATCTACCCTAGCGAGTTCACTGAGAAATGCTGTTGTTGCACATGTTGTAGGAAACACATAAGATGAAGGCCTGAATATCTAGAGAGATTGCATATTACACAGTATTTCTCTCCCAAGGGCCAGCTATTTTCTGGTTGTCCCTCCAGAAGATTGTAGAGGCAACATTGTGGGCCCAGAAGGGGCTCAGGAAAAGAGCATGAACTAGGAAGGAAGGGGGCAGGGCACAACTTTAGAAAGAATGACATAGCCCAAGGGTATCACATGAACTGATTAAAATCAAATGGGTCCAAGATGGCAAGTAAATTCAACTAAACCTTGATCCTCAATCTGCAAGCTAAATGACACACCCAGAGGTGCCAGGACAGTTCCAAGTCACTGCCAAAATATCAAGGAGTGGGCGTTTCCCCGATTGTTGGAATGATCCTCCTACTCATTAGCATATGAAATCACTCAGCTTGCAAAAACTAACCACACCACATTCCAAGGCCACCACACCCACACGCCCTCTGAGATAGCCCACACCCTGTGGAGTGTGCTTCTCTCTAAATCTGAACAAATCCACCTCTTAACTATCACTGTCTCTCACTGATTTTTTTTTGCAATGAGACATCAAGAGCCTGAACTTCATTAGGTCCTGAAGCCAGCACCAAGGGTTTTGCATCCCAGTTGGATGCAACTGGTTGACTAAGCATAGCACAGAGTCCCTGCCAAGTGTATTTGAGCAGTTTTAAACACAACTTTTAGAAAAGGAAAGACAATGACCTGTGCAATACTTTTTCAGCCGTGGTATAGATGGAGAGGAGCTGAACGACTGAAGGAAAAAACAGTGGGAAAAACGTGCTGAGGAATCCGCTTCATAACCTGCCAGAAAATCTGCTAAATACCTGACTTATGCTCAGTTTTCATTGGCCTGATCCTTGGCACAAAGAAGATTAAGGACAGAAGAACTCCCACCCGCTTGTACAACAGCTACTAAGCAGCACCTGCCAGAGTCCCTCAACTGCACCCACTGCTGCTCACCTGTTCATGGGGCTGGGGTTCCAGGAAACAAGAAATGAAAGATTATAAAGGAATTAAAATTTTGTTAGCCATATGTGCTTCCAGTCAAAGGAGCGAGGACCTCCTACCTTAATTGGAGGTCTCCTGGAATCTGAGACTGAGCTGCATGAGCTTTCTGCCAAGTTGGTTTTTGCTGTCCCAGTTTCCAGCACACCGGACTTCTTATCACTTTCCTTGTGCTGCATTTTCTTCATGTTCTGCTTCCATCGCATGAGCTTTCCTGAGTTGGGCTTCTGCTGTGCTTCGCCTTTGCCTTGTGGGGGCCAACCCGAGGTTGTTTCAGCCAGGTTAAATCTGAGAAATGGCACCATATATGTCAGGGGACTTTGTAATTTCCTCGGTTCTGTCTCACCACAGCAAAAATTTGAAGCGACGGATAGACCAGTGTTACAGCTCAGTTTTATTTGGCAAGCAAAGGAAAAATACATCTTCAAGGAGTGAGGGTGGGGCGACCCAAAAGACGGTTAGGGAAGAGAGACCCACAGCTCAATTTTGGCTCCTCTTTTTATATTTTATTTCTCCTCCCCCTGGGCCTGCCCTGTGCAAATTGGGCTAGCCAGGAGAGCTGTTTGTTTTACCTGAGATTCTCACTCCAGTCCTCAGACCTTCCTTTGTTCTATTTTCGTGGGCTTTTCCCTTCTTTATCTTTTAGCCACCACCATTCTGGACTCCATTTTCCTATCCTAACTACCTAACATAATGAATAGCAGTCTACAGCTTTTTTCCACATTCTGGAATTGTGACGACCATGTTTTCAAGCAAGTACTACCAGAGCCTAACTAATGTCACTGAATATCAGCTCCAAATGTCTTCTCAATCAAATTTGATTGGTCCATCTCAGGCAGATTTCTAACCAGTTCACTAAGGTAAGGCCAGTAGGGCAAGCCCAGAATCCCTCCTTCTTCAGAGAAGGGAGATCTAGTCTAAGGAGATTTGGTTAATGATTAGCTCTCTAGAGAGTCTTGTAATTTGGAAATGATTTATTTCAGTCTATACTGCAAAATCTTTCTTTCCTATAACAGTAAAAAGAAAAAGGAAGTAAGTTTAGAGCAGTAGTTTTCAAACTTTCTTGCATTCTGACATTCCAGTACACAGAAATTTGGTGAATGCAGAGGGTTCTTTGTTTTAATAAAGAATTACACAGGAATGAAATAAAATTCAAATCAACAGCAAAACAACAAAATAAATCAAAGTGTTAAAAGACACACTTAGTAGTAATTCAACCTATATATAGCTACCAGCAAGGATTCTATAGCAGCCATACTTCTTATAGAAACACTGGACTGGGGTCTTTCATGTATTAGTAACATGGGGCTTTTGCTTAAAGATATCAAAATTTGGTAATCCTTAAAAACTCAATACTTTATTAACATATAGCTCAATTTCCATTGCAACGAAAGTATATAGAATTGCAAGTCATTTGGTTTAAAAAAAAAAAAAAAAGCTAACTACAAAACTTACTGTTCTTATTTTATTTTTTCATGAAGTTTGGAAAATAATCATGGACTACCAGGACATTAAAGATGGTATGTAGGAAAACACTGTTCCTGATATGTAGTTCTGTAATTAATTTCATTTCTGACAATTAAGAACTGAGTCAAGTCTTGGCTAGATTCCTTGAGTGATAGACTCTGTGAGACCATGCTATCTATGAAAGTGAAAGTGAAAATCACTCAGTTGTGTCTGACTCTTTGCAACCCCATGGACTGTATAGTCCATGGAATTCTCCAGGCCAGAATACTGGAGTGGGTAGACTTTCCCTTATCCAGGGGATCTTCCCAATCCAGGGATTGAACCCAGGTCTCCTGCATTGCAGGTGGATTCTTAACCAGCTGATCCACAAGGGAAGCCCAGCAGTATCTATGGATAAGAAAATTGGAAAAGCAAAAAAGTACATTTATAAATTTTGGCTCTCTCTTTTAAAACCTCCCCTTACTCGTCAGATTTCTTCCTTCCCCTTACCTAACATAGTGAACATAAAAGGAAAAGAAAAGATGCAATTGCTTCTTAATTGATTATCTATGTATATCTACCTATCATAGCATATGAAAGTTCTTAGGCATGGCTTTTGTCTTTACATGGAGTCCAGTATCCAATTTGTATGACTTTGTCGTTTACTTTTGTTTTGGTTTTCTTTTATATCCTCAATACCATGTATGTCAGGAAGTGTCTTTGTCTCAGAGTGCAGAATTACACTGCTTTTGAATTTTCTAGATATTTTGCTTCTAATCAGAGATAAAATTTGCAGTTTAAAGATCTTGATATTTAAAGATCTTTGAAGATCATGATATTAGTCCTCACATAAAGCTTCCTGAAATTTGATCAATTATTAAAAAAAAAAAAAAACCTACTCCAAAAACTTAAGACACAGAGAGTATAGGCTTCTGACTATCAAACCTAAAATAATGGGAAAGTTTCATAACAGTATTTTTTTTTTAAAGTAGTTTGACTGTGGTCTCAATTCTTGGTGGAGAATGGAGAAACATGAAGACTTACAAATCTGCTTGGGGAACAATAATTCCTAGGTATTAAAAAAAAATGTTAATCAGTGATTAACTACTCATAGAAATGACTATTACTTGCATTAAATAGCTACTTTACATGGTATTTCATCCAATAAATTTATCTTTTTGTTTTTATCACTTACCATGAGAGTTAGGAAATGTTCTTCAGAATCTCACCACTTAATAATCAATGACGTATATTTAGATGGAACCACAAAAGACCCTGAATAACCAAAACAATCTTGAGAAAGAAGAACAAACCTCAAGGTATTATGCTCCCAAATTTCAAACTATACTACAAAGCTACAGTAATTAAAGTTCTATTGTATTGGCAGAAAAACAACCACACAGAGCAATGGAACAGAATAGAGAGGCCAGAAATAAACCTATACTTATACAGTCAATTAATCTATAGCAAAGACGGCAAGAATTTACAATGGGGGAAAAGATAGGTTCTTAAATGAATGGTGCTGAGAAAACTGGACAGCTACATGTAAAAGAATCAAACTGAATTGCTTACTCACATCATATACAAACATTAACTCAAGTGGATTAAAGACAAATGCAAGACTTGAAACCATAAAAGTCATAGAAGAAAACATAGGCAGTATGCTTTTGGAGATAGGGCTTAGTAATACTTTTTTGGATTTGTCCCTTTTAGGCAAGCTTGACAAATGCAAAATAAAAAAATGGGACTGCTTCAAACTAAGAAAAGCAAAAGCTTTTACATAGCAAAGGAAGTGAGTGAAGTCACTCAGTCATGTCCAATTCTTTGTGACCCCATGGACTGTAGCCTACCAGGCTCCTCTGTCCATGGGATTTTCCAGGCAAGGGTGCTGCAGTGGGTTGCCATTTCCTTCTACAGGGGATCTTCCCAACCCAGGAATTGAACCTGGGTCTCCTGCACTGCAGGCAGACTCTTTACCACCTGAGTCACCAGGGAAGCCATAGCAAAGCAAATCACCAACAAAATGAAAAGGCAAACTACTGACTGGGAGAAGATATGTAAGAAATGTAAGTTGGCATAGTCACCATGTAAAATAGTATGAAGGTTCTCAGAAAATTAAAAATAGAATTAACATATAATACAATAATCTCACTTCTGGTTATTTACCAGGAGGAAATAAAGATACTAACGCAACAAGATATCTGCACCTCCCTGTTCACTGTAGCATTATTTACAGTAACCAAGACATGGAAGCAACCTAAGTGTCCATGGATAAATGATTGGATAAAGAATATTGGAATATTACTTTGTAATGGAATATTAGTCAGACCAAAAAAAAAAAAAAGAATGAAAATTTGCCATTTGCAACAACATGTTTAGACCTAGAAGGTATTATGCTAGGTAAAATAAGTCAGACAAAGAAATACAAATATCATATGATTTTACTTATACATGGAATCTAACAAACAAAGCAAACACAACAAAACAGGAAATACAGCCATAGATACAGTGAACAAACCAGTGGTCACAGGGTGGCAGTGGAAGTTAGGAGGACTGGAGAAACAGATAAAGGGGATTAAGAGGTACAAACTTCTAGTTATAAAATAAATGTTGCAAGAGCGTATGTACAACATAGAGAATATAGTCAATAACTGTAATAATTTTGTATGGTGACAGATGGTAGTTGACAGATGACCACTAGACTTATCATGGTGACCATATTATAATGTAAAAAATAAAATAAAATCACTATGTTGTATATCTTAAACTAATTTACTATTGTAAGTCAATTATACTTTAATAAAAAACAGATAAGCAATAGATAATGATCAGTCTTCAATTACAGAGTTGTTGAATTAAAACTATTACATTAAACCAGTGTTAAACTAGAATTTTATTTCAAAAACAATTTTACATGCAATGTTTCAAAAAAACAATACACTACTTCTGCTTAAAATAGACCATATCTTTGGAATAATGCTTATTCAAAAAATTGCTTTCAAACCAGAAGTAAACTATTTCCTCTCTTTCTCTCTCTCTGTTTCTCTCTCTTAGCTACCTGAGTGTTTACTGTTGGCAAGATATTGCATTTCATAGGTAGCATACTATCTAGTGTAATTCTTACAGTACCTCTTCAGGTAATTATTATCATCCTCATAAAAAAAAGAAAATCAGTATATAAACAGGTAAGATCACAGTCCTATACCATATGGAAAAATTCGAATCAAATTCTTTGCCTGTCTGGCTCTAAAATGGTGTTCTTAACTACAGAGAAGCTTTCCTCAAGAGTGACAAAAGTGAATCCCTTGCCTTTGCCTGCAGAAAAATAAAGTACTAAAGGCTAAAGACCTATGCTTTAAATTTATGTAGGGAGGAGAACCTACATTTCTTTTCTTTCCTTTAAAGGAGGTTTGGGGCATGACTCAAAACTGACAACCAAAGGAGAAGTAAATATTGATAATATCCCGGGTGGTTGAATGGGCTTCTAATTTTTTATTGCTATTCAGGAGGTGTCACTCAAACTAGATTCCTTTATTGCAGCAGTGCTGTGGATCACTGTCATAAATTTTCTGTTTGTACAGTTTTCCCTCTCATATTGTCAAGTATCTCATGGTTTTATTAGTGGCTTGCCTGTAATTAGATTCCAGGTACAGACTTACACTCATCTTTCCAGTCAGGAAATCAGAAAAGCTATCACTTGTCTTCTGCTATTCTGCTGAATTCAGTTTGGGATATAAGACATGTTAGTGGTAATTTCGTTTGTGGTTCACACACTACCCAGTGACAATGGACTCTGCTCTCTGATGTTTCTATAACTTCCCCTCATTTGGGATTTTGTTCCACTTGAACTTTTATGCTTTTAAGTGATAATCTCTCATGTTTTGGGAACTATATAAATTAAAATCAGAAAGAACTTTAAAAATGTGTGATCATCTGTGTATATCTATCATTTGAGCCTTCAGTATTTTCAAATATCTCAAAGTGTTTATCTTTATAACATTTTTGTAATTTCTGGCATCGGGAGAAGGATTTAATTTTAAATAAAGAAGCCTTTCTGTGAACAAAATACCCAGAGATAATTTATTAGTTTTCTTTTCCGAAATCCACAAAGTAATGGCATATATTTCTGTTTATTTATAATTCTATTGTCTAAATACAACTGTAAAGTACAGCTCTTGGTGATGCATGCTTACTTTCTTCTTTACACCCAGATGAAACTCAAATGACATAACTTTGGTTTAGATAACTTTGAAAAATCTGTCAGTGAATCTGATATGGTCACATTTATGAACACCTTGTTCCCAGGGACTGTCAAGCAGAAATAGTAAAGAAGCCTAGATAAACATATTTTACCACAAAAAAAGCCAACAACACTGTTAAAATCTATCAGGTCTTGAAGTGGCCGTCTTTTACCTCTGTAAGAAAACATGGTGGTTCTTTCTTCTCCTTATCTGTCTAGGGACTCACAATTCACGACACATATGCACTTCAGAACAAATTAAGGTAAAAAAGATGCTCAGATATGAATGAAAATCCCTCATTTTCTTTTGATTAATTAAAAGGATTTTAGGAGAAAACTAATAATGGTCCACAGGGAAGAAAAGGCCATTAAAGTCATGGAATATATATTAGCAATTATCCTACTTTATTTACAACCCATTTTTCTTCTGAAAATAGGAATGCATAAAATATATAAATTGTCATAAAATAATAAATATATGTAAAATTCATGAAAATCTGAAAACAGGTTTTGAATATAATGATATTATTAAGAATTAAAATAATTCAGTAATTTTCAGCAACCAAAATATATGAGATGAGCTTTCAAATAATGTTAAATAAGTAAAGTAGGATTGTAATTGAATGCAGCCCTAATTAGACTTTTCACATTTTGATCTTCATTTAAACATCTTCTACTTCCTTTTTACAGAGAAACATAGATTAGAAATTGGTATACGGCTATGAACAATGAGGCAAATTTATGGAGTATGAAATACCAAGATGGTTTTCTTCAGGTAAAAGTGGGAACTTTAAACTTCAACAAATGTTAACAGTGTAGTTCTGGTCTAGATTTGCTCTGGGTGTTTACAGATCCTTACTTAGAAATGGAATAATTCCGCCAAAATTGGATTTTTCAGTGTCTGGCCTGGAATTTGGGTTGTAATCTAGGAGAATGTCTGGTTGGAGTCCCAGGCTTTCAACTAATGCTGTGACTGTACATTTGAATGCTGAAGTTGACTTTAGTTGATTTTAGACACATGGGTTAAGCACAGGGTTAAACCTAGTACATTTTCCTGAAATAAAGATCTGCTCTGAAATGAACCCAAATGTAGATAATAGTTACTAAATATTTATTTAGCAACTTTACTAAATAGCACATTTTCTTACTGGGCTTCCCAGGGGGCTCAGAGGTAAAGACTCTGACTACATTGCAAGAGACTTCGGTTTTGATCCAATGGTCAGGAAGATCCCCTAGAGTAGGAAATGGCAAACCACTTCAGTATTCTTGCTTGGAAAACTCCATGGACAGAGGAGCCTCCATGCACAGTCCATGAGGTCGAGTGACTAAGCAACAAGAACAACAATAATTTATTTATTTATCGGTTGTGATGGGTCTTCATTGTTATGCACAGACTTTCTCTGGTTGTGGAGAGTGGGGGCTACTATTCATTACAGTGTGTAAGCTTATCACTGCAGTGACATCTCTTGTTGCGAAGCACGGGTTCTATGTGCATGGACTTTAGTACTTGCAGCATACAGCTTAAATTGTGGTCCACAGGCTTCGTTGCTCCAGGGCATGTGGAATCTTCCCAGACCATGGGTCAAACCTATGTCCCCTGGACTGGCAGAAGGATTCTTATCCACTGTACCACCAGGAAAGTCCAACAATATATATACATATATATTTTTAAGTTTTTCAACAATGAAAGTGACATGAGTTATATCAAGTAGTGCTTTGACTACCTGCACCATTTGTTAAGAAAATACCTGCTGCTATGACAAGCAAGACCTTAAATCTCAGTAATTAATACCATAATGTTTGTTTTTCATTCACATGTGTTACATATTCCTGATCAGTGAACAGCCTTCCATATTGTCAATCATGGAGTCAGACTACTTCTATCTTATAGTTTTGTCCTTTTCTGTATCCATAAGGCATTCTCTACTCAGCAAAAGGAAAGAAAAAGAAAGAGAGGAGGAGGATCACAGGAGTTTTTAATTGGTTAGGCCTGGAAGTTGTGTCCACATTTTTGTCTAAACTCAATTGGCCAGAATTTAATCACATGGGCCTTAACCAATTGAAAGACATGTGAAAAAGAAAGAAGCATATTTTATTTTTTAAACGGTCCTAGTAATCTGCCATGTCATCTAAGAAGTTTGCTCATGCTGGAATTTATGCACTCAACTTTTGATAAACATAATACGTGAGCAAGAGAGATTAAAATTGCTAATTATATTAGTAATTATTGTATCACTTCTGTTTAGAATTGACTTATCCACTTTATGAGAAAACACTAAAGTTTTCTTTGCCTTTTCTTTTTTTTTTAATCACATAGACTTAAATCAAGAGGGCTGATTAGTTGGATTGTAAAGTATCTATGCCAACAAAGGTCCATCTAGTCAAAGCTATGGTTTTTCCAGGAGTCAGGTATGGATGTGAGAGTTGGATCATAAAGAAATCTGAGCACCGAAGAATTGATGCTTTTGAACTGTGGTGTTGGAGAAGACTCTTGAGAGTCCCTTGGACTGCAAGGAGATCCAACCAGTCCTGATTGGAAATCAGTCCTGAATATTCATTGGAAGGACTGATGGTGAAGCTGAAACTCCAATACTTTGGCCACCTGATACAAAGAACTGACTCATTTGAAAAGACCCTAATGCTGGGAAAGATTAAAGGTGGACAGAGGAGGAGAAAACAGAGGATGAGATGGTTGGATGGCATCACTGACTCAATGGACCTGAATTTGAGTAAGCTCCGGGAGTGGGTGATGGACAGGGAGGCCTGGTGTGCTACAGTCTGTGGGGTCACAAAGAGTTGGACACAACTGAGTGACTGAACTGAACTGAATTGAAAGTATCTAAAATTTAAGAAATATTCAAATTAACTGGGTCTGTCCGAATGTTTTGATACAGGGAACTATTTCAATATTTCATTGTGTTATGTGTAACCTTTCCAAACAGTGATATTATCTTTGTGAATTTCATATGTTAATTACTGAAAGAATATCTGTTGCTAAATATTAAAGAGCATGTATCATGAGATAGCTAGATGTAAGATATTGAAAAAAATTTAAATGTACCTGAAATACAGGAGGGCATTTCTTAATTGCACAAAAGTATTATATAAGAAAGGATGTCATATAAACCAGTTTATAAGAAGTATAACAACCAAGAAAATATATAATGCAATTTATTTCTAGTAATTTAAGTAATGGATGTATTATCCAAAGACATGACTAGGGGCTGAGTTATGCTCTCCCAGGTTCTTACAGGAGAAAAGGAAAGATAAACCCATCTGAATGCAGGTTCCAAAGAATAGCAAGGAGAGATAAGAAAGCCTTTTTAAGTGAACAATGCAAAGAAATAGAGGAAAACAATAGAATGGGAAAGATTAGAGATCTCCTCAAGAAAATTAGAGATACTCAGGGAATGTTTCATGCAAAGAAGAGCACAGAAGAAGACAGAAACAGTATGGACCTAACAGAAGCAGAAGATATTAAGAAGAGCTGGCAAGAATACACAGAAGAACTATACAAAAAAGATCTTAATGACACAGATAACCATGATGGTGTGATCACTTACCTAGAGCTAGACATCTATAGTGGGAAGTTAAGCAGGCCTCAGGAAGCATTACTACAAACAAAGCTACTGGAGGTGATGGAACTCCAGGTGAGCTATTTCAAATCCTAAGAGATGATGCTGTGAAACTTCTGCCCTCAATATGCCAGAAAATTTAAAAACTCAGCAGTGGCCATAGGACTAGAAAATGTCAGTTTTCATTCTAATCCCAAAGAAGGGCAATGCCAAAGAATATCCAAATTACTGAACGATAGCCCTCATTTCACACACAAGCAAAGTAATGCTCAAAATTCTCCAAACTAGACTTCAACAGTACATGAACTGAGAACTTCCAGATGTTCAAACTGAATTTAGGAAAGGCAGAGGAACCAGAGATCAAATTGTTAACATCTATTGGATCATAGGAAAAGCAAGAGAGTTCTAGAAAAATATCTACTTCTGCTTTGCTGACTATGCTAAAGCCTTTGTGTGGAGCACAACAACCTGTGGAAAATTCTTCAAGAAATGGGAATACCAGACCACCTTACCTGCCTCCTGAAAAACCTGTTTGAAGGTCAAGAGGCAACAGTTAGAACCAGACATGGAACAACTGACTGGTCCCAAATTGGGAAAGGAGAACATCAAGACTATGTATAGGCATCCTGCTTATTTAACTTACATGCAGAGCACATCATGAGAAATGCTGGGCTGGATGAAGCACAAGCTGGAATCAAGATTGCCAGGAGAAATAGCATAACCTCACATATGCAGATGACACTACCCTTATGGCAGAAAGCAGAGAGGAACTAAAGAGCCTCTTGATGAAGGTCTAAGAAGAGAGTGAAAAAGCTGGCTTATAACTCAACATTCAAAAAAATGAAGATCATGGAATCCAGTCCCATCATTTGATGGCAAATAGATGGGGAAACAGTGGAAGCAGTGAGAGACTTTATTTTCTTGGGCCCCAACATCACTGCAGATGGTGACCTCAGTCATGAAATTAAAAGACACTTGTTCCTTGGAAGAAAAGTTATGACAAACCTGTTGTGTGTTAGCTGTTCAGTTGTGTCCGATTCTTTGTGACCCCTTAGACTGTAGCCTGCCAGACTCGTCTGTCCATGGGATTTTCCAGCAGGAATACTGGAGTGAGTTGCCATTTCCTCCTCCAGGGGATCTTCCCAACCCAGGGATTGAACATGGGTCTCCTGCATTTCAGGCAGATTCTTTACTGTCTGAGCCACCAGGAAAGCCCATTACAAACCTAGAAAGCATATAAAAATCAGAGACATTGCTTTGCCAGCAAATGTCTGTCTAGTCAAAGCTATGGTTTTTCTGGTAGTTATGTATGGATGTGAGAATTGAACCATAAATAAGGCTGAGCTCTGAAGAATTCACTTTTGAACTGCAGTGTTGGAGAATACTCTTGAGAGTTCCTTGGACTGTAAGGAGATCAAACCAGTCAATACTAAATGAGATCAATGCTGATTATTCTTTGGAGGGACTGATGCTGAGGTTGAAGCTCCAATACTTCAGCCACCTGATATGAAGAGCCAACTGATTGGAAAGACCCTGATGCTGGGAAATACTGAAGATAGGAGCAGAAGGGGATGGCAGAGGATGAGATGGTTGGATAGTATCACAGACTCAATGGACATGAGTTTGAGCAAGCTCTGGGAGATGGTGAAGGATAGGGAAGTCTGGCATTCTATAGCCCATGGGTTTGCAAGAAGTCAGACATGACTTAGTGACCAAACAACAAAATTTCTTATGCTGAAACTTTAATCCCCAGTACCTCAGAATGTGACTATAGTTGGAAATGGGCCCTTTAAAGATTTAATTATGCCAAAATGAGCCATTAGGATGAGCCCTAACCCAATCTGACTGGTTTCCTTGTAAGTGGAAATTTGGACACACAAAGAAAGTTCAGGGACACATTCACACCAAAGAAAGATCATTTGAGGCTACAGTGAGAAGACATTAAAAATATATAATCATAAAAGATTATACCTTTCTCAATTTTTAATTAGATAAACTGACAAAAATCAGTGAGAATATAGAAATCTGCACAGCATGATTCACAAATGATGAACTGTTCTATGAGGAATATTGCATCTTACAACATCAGAGCATTTCCAATACTGACCTTATGTAGGGACATAAAGCAAGGTCAATTTCAAAGGGCTGAAAGTACACATTGTTTGGTTTGGGAATACAATGGCATTATGCTAGAAATCAATAACAGAAGGATAACTAGAGTATTACCAAATATTTGATGACTACACTTCTAAATAATTCATGAATAAAGAAGAAATTACAATAAAAATTTGAAATATTTTGAACTAAAAATGAAAACTAATTAAAACCTTAAAATATATATTGAAAAAGAAGGAAAAAAAAACATTGACAATGAATTATATATGTATCCATCTCAAGAAATTAGGGGGAAAGCAGTTAAACTCAAAGATAATAAAAAGAAAAAAAATAAGAAAAAGCAACTGAAAATTAACCAAATGGAAAAAATATCTCAAAATCAATGAGACCAAATTATGTTCTTTGAAAGGAGAAATAAAATTAGCAAAATCTTAGCAAAATAAAGGAGCAAAAGCAAAAAAGTAAACAAACTAATAAATATTAGAAATGAAAAATGGACACCAATACAGAATTTCCACAGATTAAAAAGATAATACAAAGCTCTTAAATCATGAGCCAACATATATGAAAATCTTGATGAAAAGACATATATCTCTAAAAACATAATAAAACTGATGAGAATAAACAAAAATCTGAATAGTCATGTATATTAAAGACATTAAACATGGAATGAAACCTTTGCCTTAGTCACCAGAGAAAAGCAAAACAAAACCCAAATTATCTCTTGATATACTCACCAGAACTGCTAAGTTTCAAAAGATAGAAAATTATAACTTTTGCCCTGATATGAATCCACTGGAACTTCCATATATTACTGGGGATATAATTTTGTGCAACCACTTTCCACATGAAAAAATAAGAAATCATCTCACATATAAGATTGAATGAAAGAAGCATGACATGAAACAGTTCATACTCTATATGTGATTCCATTTATATTACATTCAAAAATATAAATATATGTCCCCTATGGTGTAGAAGAGAGGGGATGCTGGTAAGAAAGGCATACATAAGGGACTCAGGACTTATGTAATGTTCAATTGATTGAACTGATAGGTGGCTTAATGAGTATACTCATTTTTATCAAGTTAATTATTTTTTGTTTGTGTACTTTAACAAATGTCCATAAAATAATATTAGATATAATAGTTATTTCACATACATTAATCACCATTATAAAATTCTCTGGACCCTTTGTTATAAAACAAACAAACTGTAATTACCTGAAGTGAACAGCCCACTGTGAATTAATCAAGAACAAATGAAGCTGTGAAATATCTAAAACATAACAAAAAGGGCAGTTGAGAATTTAAGCTGGAGAAAGATTATTCCAAATTTATTTCAGAATCTGAAAAAAATATTATTTGCTACAGAAACAGAGAAGAAAAATAAAAATTATGGCAAGTTTTGAAGAGGGCATTTTATACAACTATAGCATAAAACCTGTGTGGAGTTTGATTTCCCTATCAGACATGAAGAATAGAACTTGTGAATTTAAAAGAATCAATTGAGACATTGTTATTCTTGCTAATTAACAAGGAAGTGTTAATGTGCTATGTAACACTTAGGTTTTAACTAGTGAACAGATGAAAATAAACTGGGAAAGCCTGGGCCCAAACTGTAAAAAGGCCTCAGGAAATCTGTACAAACAATAATTTATAGTGCTGCTACTTTCCCCACTTAGGCAACTTAACTTCCACCAGTTTCAGCCCAAAGCTTTGGTCTCCTTCACCTACCTAGATGGGGGCCAGTTCCAGGAGCTAAGTCTTCATTAGTTCAGTCTAATATGAAAGTAGTTGTACCCTCCTTGTTAGTAAATAAGAATAAAAAAGAATGTGTTGCTTTATATATATATAAATGAGAGTACTTCATGAAAAGGTAGCTCTGAAAGAGATAGGAAAAATCAGGCCTTTATTTTTCCCCCTGACTTTGAACACTGTTGTGCCCAGAGGTGCTATGACCAATATACTCCATGAAGAGAGAAAATCTACACTTCTGAGAAGAAAAAACAGTTATTGCTGAAGTGTGACATTAACCAGTCTCTAAGGCATCCTACCATTTTTTACTACAAGATAATTCATCTTCTATTTGTTTAACTCAGTGATTTTCAAAGTATGATCCCCAGATCAGCAACATCCATATAACCTGGGAACTTGTCAGAAATTTCTAGACACCACCCATAACCTACTGAATCAGAAACACTGGGCAAGTGATCTTGATGGCCCTGTAAAGTTTGAGAACCACTGGTTTAAGTCGTTTTGATTTGGATTTTCTGTTATTTGTGGTCAAAACTTCCTACTTTTACAACCTATGTTAGTAAGTAAAATAAAAGTAAATGGTAATTGGGCTTCCCTGGTAGCTCATCTGGTAAAGAATCCACTTGCAATGTAGGACATCCCAGTTCAATTCCTGGATGGGGAAGATCCCCTGCAGAAGGGATAGGCTACCCACTCCAGTATTCTTGGGCTTCCCTGGTGGTTCAGATGGTAAAGAATCCACCTGCAATGCAGGAGACCTGGGTTTGATCCCTGGGTAGGGAAGATCCCCTGGAGGAGGGTGTGGCAACCCACTCCAGTATTCCTTCCTGAGAATCCCCATGGACAGAGGAGCCTGCCTAATTATGAGAAAACAGACATAAAGAATAATTATGAGGAGCAAAGGTACAAATAGAACTTCATGAATTTTCTTCTATGTTAATTATACCTCACCTACAAAAGGCCAAGATTGAGTGTACTCCTCAAAGTCTATGCTACATAGCTTAAGCACCTCTGAATCTAACAGTAGATTCATAAGCAAATATCTCAGGGTCTCAGCATCGTTCTTGTTATTGATTATTTGTATTAGTTAAGATTCATTACATTTATGATTGCCCTCCAGTATTAAAGGTAAAGGAACAAAGTACTTAATAGCCCTGTTTCTACCTTTTTTAAGAAATCACTGAAAAATGATGAGCATAATGAAGAAATGAAATTATAAATACTTTATCTTTCCAAAATGATAAGACACTCTTAATACTAAACCTCATTATTTTCCAAAGAACTGTCAAATGGAGCAAAATAGCAGAGAGATGCAGGGAAAGATCAAGTGAGAAAACTTACAGTCCCTTGAACTTCAGGGAGATCAAACCTGTCAATTCTAAAGGAAATCAACCCTGAATATTCATTGGAAGGACTGCTGCTGAAGCTGAAAAGCTTCAATACTTTGGCCACCTGATGCAAAGGATTTACTCATTGGAAAAGACTCTGATACTGGGAAAGATATAGGGCAGGAGGAGAAGGGAGCGACAGAGGATGAGATGATTGGATGGCATCACCAACTCAGTGGATATGAGTTTGAGCAAACACCAGGAGATAGTGAAGGATAGGGAAGGACTGCATATTGCAGTCCATGGGGTCACAAAGAGTCAGACACCACTTAGTGATTGAACAACAGATTTCAAACAAAGTCAGCAGAACATAGTTATCCTGCATCCGAGGAGCAAAACCAACAACCATTTTTTTTTTTTTTTTTTTTAATATTTTGTTTAAAACAGAGGAAATGGAACACCCTGGCTGGTGGGAAAATACCATATGGCATCAAGGTGTACCAATGATTCTGCAAGGAAATACATAAATATACTTGGCATGATTAGAGAGACTGGAGACAAACTAAATGAGAGAAACATGGGATTTTGAAGCTTTCATAGCTGTTGCTTTTATTGGCTGTGGAAAAGTCGTGATTAAAATTAACCTCTCATATAGCCAACATGAGAGCTTCCCAGGTGGCGCTAGTAGTAAAGAACCCTCCTGCCAATGCAGGAGTTGTTAAGAGATGTGGGCTCAATCCCTGGGTCAGGAAGATTCCTTGGAGATGGGCAGGGAAGTCCACTCCAGAATTCTTGCCTGGGAAATCTCATGGGCAGAGAATCCTGGAAGGCTACAGCTCATAGGGTCACAAAGAGTTGGACACAACTGAAGCGACTTAGCATGCACATAGCCAGCTTGGCCTCTTGGGTATCTTAGTGTACCAAGGTGAATTCCTTCTAGCCGAAGGACTGCTGTGATGCTTGTCTTAGAAAATTTGCTGCAAAAAGCCAGGCCAGAAAAAAACTTATGCAAACAATGAAACTGAACCAGCACAGGATCTTTTCCAAAATATTAGAAAGTAAGAGATGAAGGCTAGAAACAACATCTAAGAAACAAAAATAATTAAAATGCCAAACAGTTTTTTTAACTAATAAAATAAACAAACAGTTTAAAACAAATATATAAGACTTAGGCAAAATATATTATTGGTACAGAGAAATAGGAGCAGTGAATGCTTAGGAGAGAAGCTGAGTTGGAAAACAAAGCAATTGCTGAAGCTTTACTGATCACAATACAAAGAAAAATATATCTTCAAAAAAGACAAAACAAGTAAATGAAGGTCAAGGTGTTTTTCTGACTTTTTTTTTTTTTTAAATGAACACTATACATAGAAACAACAACTTTTAAAGAAGTACCAATAATTGGAATGGAAAAATATTCAAATATGCAATTCCAGTGTTTTCTAGAAATATAAAACTAACATACAAAGTAAAAGGGATACACTTTTTAGGAAAAAATGGATTCAGGCTGAACTTGGGCTAGTAGAATCTTTGGTCTTCTAAAACCCAACAAAACAAAACAAAAAAATCTCTGTAGGGCCTCACGTCAAAAAGATAAATGCACCAACAGAATGAAGATTCAGGCTAGCCTTGGGGTTTTCTGTTCAGTCTTCAGTGGTAAAAGAGGTTGGCAAATGCCTACAATGTTTCCAAGGAAATAAAGTATATCACAAAGAAAGTATATCATCAGGAAACAGTGGATACAAACAAAGGCAGAAGATAGGTATTTTTATATGTGCAGGAATTCCAATTTCCATGAGCTTTTCTTATAGGAGAACAGTGGAGACAATGAAAAGATTAAAAGAGAAACAATTGGTTAGGACACTGAATTTATTCAACTGATAAATAACATCAAATATATGATGAAATTATGAATGTAAAATGAAAAGAAAATGCCCCAAACCATAAAACAAAGAAAAACACATTAACAAAAATATGGAGGCAAAAGTTGGAATAAAAAAAGACAGAAAGCAATACAAGTACTTTATTTCATCATATTTAGTAGGTAAAGAATAAAATAAAATATATATTGACTGTGTGGACCACAACAAACTGTGGAACATTCTGAAAGAGATGGGAATACCAGACCACCTTATCTGCCTCCTGAGAAACCTGTATGCAGGTCAAGAAGCAACACTTAGAACCAGACATGGAACAACGGACTGGTTCCAAATTGGGAAAGAAGTACGTCAAGGCTGTATATTGTCACCCTGCTTATTTAACTTATATGCAGAGTACATCATGAGAAACACTGGGTTGGAGGAAACACAAGCTGGAATCAAGATTGCCAGGAGAAATATCAATAACCTCAGATATGCAGATGACACCACCCTTATGGCAGAAAGCAAAGAGGAACTAAAGAGACTTTTGACAAAAGTGAAAGAGGAGAGTGAAAAAGCTGGCTTAAAATTCAATATTCAAAAAATGAAGACCATGGAATCCAGCCCCATCACATTATGGCAAATAGATGGGGAAACAATAGAAACAATGACAGACTTTATTTTCTTGGGCTCTAAAACCACTGCAGATGGTGACTACAGCCATGAAATTAAAGATGCTTGCTCCTTGGAAAGAAAGCTATGATAAACTTAGACAGCATATTAAAAAGCCAAGACATTATTTTGCTGACAAAGGTCCATCTAATGAAAGCTATAGTTTTTCAAGTAGTTATGTATGGATGTGAGAGTTGGACCATAAAGAAAGCTGAGCACCGAAGAACTGATGCTTTTGAACTGTGGTGCTGGAGAAAACTCTTGAGAATCCCTTGGACTGCAAGGAGATCCAACCAATCAATCCTGAAGGAAATTAATCCTGAATATTCATTGGAAGGACTGATATTGAAGCTGGAACTCCAATACTTTGGCCACCTGATGTGAAGAATTGACTCCTTACAAAAGACCCTGGTGCTGGGAAAGATTGCAGGCAGGAGGAGAAGGGGACAATAGAGGATGAGATGGCCAGATGGCATCACCGAGTTGATGGACATGAGTTTGAGCAAACTCTGGGAGTTGGTGATGGACAGGGAAGCCAGGCGTGCTGCAGTCCATGGGCTCACAAAGAGTTGGACACAACTGAGTGACAAAACTGAACTGAAGTGAAAATATATATTAAAAGTGATAAAAATATAGAAACACAATTGTATTTAAATATACAAAGGTATATAGTAGACAAAATAAGAAAAATATTATGTTCATCTCTAATTTCAAAATGGAAATAAAGCAAAGAGGTTGAGGAATTATAAGAATTTTGTTATTGCACCAAATGGGGATTCATTAGTTACTGCCTAATGATTCAGAGTAGTAAATGTATTATATATAATTATGGTGTAAATGTTATCACTTAAAGAACTGACAATAAATATGCAATTTACAATTTATCAGAAAAAATCTACAAATAAGACAAAGCCGGGGGGGGTGGGGGTGGGTAGAATACTGTATTATAATAAAGAAAACGAAGCCATAAAAAGTGAAAGCATAATATAAAGGACTATGAAAAAAAAAGCCCAAACAAATCTGTCACATCAATAAAGGTAGATAGGCTGAACACTCCTAAAAAGAGCTTCAGATTGAACAAAAGTTATAAAAAACTAAGTGCCTCAAAAGATTGAAAACAACATGATAGGGAAACTCACAAGATAAATGCAAATAAAAAGAAAGCAGGGTTAGCAATATCAATATCAAGTAAGGTTACATTCAGGGTCAAAAAAAAAAGAGCCAGTGCAATCAGAAAAGCGAACATCATTAGGAACCATAAGACTTGAGGGAAAAAACTTAAAATTATCTCTATTTATAGATGATAGTGAATCAATGATAAAACAGCTCACACAAGAGAAGACTTCATTAAAGTGGGAGGATTAAACTTAGTATGTAAATATACACTAATATGTATTTAATTATTTATTTATATAAAACTACATAAACATATCTGCAGCACCTTGTTGTTCAGTTACTAAGTCATGTCCAATTCTTTTGTGACCCCATGAAGTGTAATCGGCCAGGGTCCTCTATCCATGGGATTTCCCAGGCAAGAATGCTGGAGTGGGTTGCTATTTCCTTCTCCAGGGGATCATCCCAACAGAGGGATGAAACCTGGATCTCCAGCACCTCCTAAATTTGCAGGCAGATTCTTTACTATTGAGGAATCAGAGATTAAATTACTAACATTCACTGGATCATGAAGAAAGCAAGGGAGTTCCCAAAAATATCTACTTCTGCTTCATTGACTACATAAAAGCCTTTGACTGTGTAGATCATCACAAACTGTGGAAAATTCTTAAAGAGATAAGACTATCAGGCCAACTTAATAGTCTCCTGAGAAGCCTGTATGTGGTTCAAAAAGCAACAGAATCCAACATGGAACAACTTACTGATCCAAAATTGAGAAAGGAGTGTGACAAGGGTGTAATTTTAACTTAAAAGCAGAGTACATCATGCAAAATGCCAGGCTGGATGAATCATGAGCTGGAATCAAGATTGCTGGGAGAACAACCTCAGATATGCAGATGATACCACCCTTATGGAAGAAAGTAAAGAGAAACTAAAGAGCCTCTTGATGAGGTTGAAAGAGGAAAGTGAAAAAGCTGGTTTGAAACTCAATATTAAAACAACTAAGATCATGGCATCCAGTCCCATCACTTCATGGCAAATAAAAATGGAAAAAGTAAAAGCAGTGATAGATTTTATTTTTTTGGGCTTGAAAATCACTGTGGATGGTGACTGCAGCCATAAAATTAAATGACACTTGCTCCTTGGAAGAAAAGCTATGGCAAACCTAGACAGCATATTAAAAGGCAAAGACATCAATTTGCCAACAAAGTTCCATACAGTGAAAGCTATGGCTTGTCCAATAGTACCGTACACATGTGAGAGTTGGACCATAAAGAAGACTGAGTGCCAGAGAATTCATGGTGGTGGAGGAAACTCTTGAGAGTCCCTTGGACTGCAAGGAGATCAAACCAGTCAATCCTAAAGGAAATAAATCCTGAATATTCATTGGAAGGACTGATACTAAAGCTGAAACTCCAATACTTTAGCCACATGATGTGAAGAGCTGACTTATTGGAAAAGACCCTAATGCTTGGAAAGACTGAAGGCAGGAAGAGAAGGGATGAGATGGTTAGATAGCATCACTGACTCAATGGACATGTATTTGAGCAATCTCTAGGAGACAGTAGAGGACAGAGGAGCCTGGTGTGCTACAGTCTAGGGGTTGCAAAGAGTCAGAATAGTGACTGAATAACAACAACAATATAAACATATAGATATAAAATAACAAATTGAAGATAAACTTGAAAAGAAAACACAATTACCTTAACAACACAAAAATTAAATATTTTAGATCAAACATATTAAGAAATTTGAGAGAAAAAAAGAAAACTTAAGAACACCCCTGAGTGACACAAAAGTAGACTTCACCAAAAAAAAAAAAAAAGGAAAGTATTCCTGATTACTGAACAGTATCACTCTCCAAAATTTATTTTCCTCAAATAACATAGTGATCTTTAAAAATACATTAACAATCTTTCTTGTATTTAGACAAATTTGTTTTAATGTTCATTTGGGGAGAAATGCAAGAAAAAAAAAAAAAAACTAGTAAAAATAAAACCTAATGAAGAACCCTACTGTTACTGTACTTCTAGTAGATTACCTATATTTTTAAAATCTGATAACACCAAAGGTTTAGCAACTAGAAATCACACACACAAAATAAAAAATGGCTGTTCCTTATACAACTAACATTCACCTACCCATACCTCCAAAATTTTACTCGTAGGCATTTACTCAAGAGAAAAGAAAACATTAAGTCCACTAACAATTATTCAAGTGTTTATAACAGCTAATGCAAAATCGTCATAAACTGAAAATAGTCTAAGTGCCCATACGTAAAAGGTAGATAAACAAAGTATGGTATATTTATACAGTGGAATACTATTCAACAATTAACAGAGTAATATTTACTCACATGCACAACATGGATGACTATCAAAACATTGCTGAACGAAAGAAAGTTTACACAAAAATTTGCCAAGTGTATGATTCTATTCTACGAAGTCCTAGGACAAGAAAACTAATTTGTGATGAAAAAAATCAAAATAGTGATTGCTTTTGGGTAAGACTATGAGTGGGGATTAACTACGAAAGAGAATGGGAGAACTTTATTGGATTACAAGGTGTATGGATTTATGACAACTTTGTTGTTGTTGTTTAGTCACTTAGTCGTGTCTGACTCTTTACGACCCCATGGACTATAGCCCACTAGGCTCCTCTGTCCATGGGATTCTCCAGGCAAGAATACTGGAGTGGGTTGCCATTTCCTTCTCCATATGAGAACTTATTGGATACATTTAAGATTTGACCATTTCATTTTACAAAATTTACTTCAAAAACAGACAACTCAAATATTTAACCATATATGAATGCTGAAGTATTTGGAGCCTCCTGATGTCTGTAATTTACCTTGGGACACATCAAAAAAATAAGATGGGCTGATGGTTAGAGAGAAGATGAACAGATGGATAAATAAGTAATTAAGTTTATAACAAAATGTTGGAATATAGGCAATGATATATGGGTAAAATTAAAATTTTAAATTTTTAAAACATTTCTGCAAAGTTCTCAAAATATTTCTGAATATTTGAAATTTTTTCATGATAAAATGAAAAAAAATGGGGTTGGGGAAAAAAAAGCAGTAAGATGACAATAGATTTACCAGAAATGAAAATATATTATGATGCTTTTTAATTTAAGACATAATGTGTTATTGTTGCAAGAATATATATTCTAGTGGTATGGAATAAATGCCTAGAAACTGACTCAAGAAGAGATGAAAGTTTGTATATGAAAAGGTGAACTCTCAAATCACTGAAAGATTATAGACATTTTAATAAATGGTGTTGACACAACTGGATATCCATCTGGATAACAGATAAAATTGGATCCATACCACCAAACATCTTAATAAATTCCAAATGTATAAGGTACATTTATTAGTCAAGGTTCTCAAGAGAAACAGAGCCAATAGAGGTTATATATACACAGAGAGAGAAATTTATATTAGGGAGTTTACTTATGTCGCTGTGGCTTGGTGAGCCTGAACTCTAATGTTGTGGGCTGGCAGACTGGAGACTCAGGGAAGAATTTCAGTTTGAACCTAACAGTAGTCTGCTGGCAGAATTCCTTCTTGTTTGGGGGACATCAGTGTTTCTTCTATTGATATTAAGACCTTCAACTGCTTAGATAAAGCCCATTCACATTTTGGAGGGCAATTTGTTTTACTCAAGGTCCACTGATTGAAATATTAGTCTCATCTAAAAACACCTGCACAGAAATAGCCAGGATAATGTTTGATCAAATATCTGGGTACCATGGCCCAGCGAAGTTAACACATAAATTAATCATCACAATATATAAATGTACAAAAAACTTGAAACTGTATAATTAGTTGAATAAAACATGATTTAATTCCTTTATACTCAAAATTTAGTTGCAATAAAGTAAATCATTAATGATTTTGATTATTTAAAATATTTTTCATGGCAAAAAATTATAGGTAAATTCAAAAAGCAAATGATGAAGGAGGAATCAACATTTGCAATATATATAGTAAATAAAGTCATAAGCTTTCTGACACATAAAGAATTCCTAAAACCTGAAAAGGAAAAAAAAAATGTAAAACCAAAAATGATGGTAAAAGAAAGAAATAAATATTTCATGCATGCATGCATGCATGCATGTTCTGTCACTCAGTCATATCCAACTCTTTGCAACTCATGGACTGTAGCCCACCAGACTCCTCTGTCCATAGCATTTTTCCAAGCAAGAATACTGGAGTGGGTTGCCATTTTCTTCTTCAGAGGATCTTCCTAACCCAGGGATCAAACCTGCGTCTCCTGCACTGGCAGAGGGACTCATTCTTTACCACTGAACCAGCTGAGAAGTTTATAAGAAATGGTATAAAAATTATCCTTAATGTATAAAATATATTTAAGCATAATGAAAGAAATTTAAATTAAAACTAAACTGTAAAGATACAGTTTCTTGAATTTAAAAAACAGTATTCAAAAGCTTGAGAGTACACTATTTCCACAAATTCTAGGGAAACAGATTTTCTTTATACTGTTCCTGAGTGTACAAAATGAGACAATCACTATAAAAACGAATTTAGCAATAACTAACAATATACATATATCTTTTAATTTAGTAAATCAAGTTTAGAATTTTCCATGAAGATATAGCTCCAGAAATGTGGAGGGGGGAAAAAAAAGCTATAAAAGATTTTTCATAAAGCATTATTTGTAACAAAAATATTGGAAACAACTTCAATTATAGGAAAATGATTGAACAATTATCATAATTCACAAGACAGAGTACTCTACAGAAGTTTACTTTTAAAAAAGAACCTCATGACAAGAAGTCATTTTCTACATGTAGGTTTAGATTTAGTTATATACATCTTTATTTATTCAAAATAAAATATAAGAAGAATAAATCAAAATATTGGTTACCTCCACGTGTGTGAGAATATAGAAAGGCTACACGATAACTAAAAATATTCTTAGTATACCTGTATGTTAGTATCCAGTCAGGAAAACAGGAACCACATAAATTATATTGATAATATAATTTAGGAGCTTTTGTACATTAATACTGGAAGAATGAAAAGGCAACCATGACACAGCGAGGTAACAGAGACAGCAATTGCCTAAAATATCTCCCAACCCAAAGACTAGGAATACAAAGAAGGAGAATGGAGTAAGCAATCTGTAGAGTAGGAACACATTTTTCTGAAGACAGCGGACTGATTCCCTGGTAAGTGCTAGAACTTTGGGACCTCTGAGAAAGAACACAATGAAGCTGAGACTCAGACGCCTGAAAATAGTGTTCTTACTGGCTAGTCTAACAGTACTAGAAGAAGCTGTAATCTGGAAACAAATCTTACTAGAAAGATCGTTGACTGTCTGGATAAAGGGATGTCGCAGGAGAAGTTCAGAAAGGGGAAACAAATAAACAGGAAGAAAGTTCTTTCTCCATCCCCCATTTTTCCAGTCCCCTTTGGCATCCTGTGGTAGAATCAAACAGGACGATAGGTGTTGAGGGTGAAATACAGTTCATAGTGTCAGAATGATAGAAAGAAATATGCAGCAGGGGTTTGGGAGCTGAGAGAAAAAAGCTTATTAGCCAACATAGCCCATTCTTTTTGGTGACCAAATAGCCATACACACATTTCTATATATATGTGAGATTCTTTGTAACAGAATAAAAATATATGCCTTAATAAATTTGTTAAAATGTACAAAATGATATGTACCTATCCTTCACTTAAATATGAATACTCTCATCTTCCTCAAAAGGTAACATAAAATCCTCATTGTAGGAATATACATTATTGGACAATGTTAATTATTCATCAAAGGCAATCATAATCAAACAAATATCACGTAACCAAAAGAAAAAAGAAACTGAAAATGAACCACCAGCTATTCTTATATAAAATAATGAAAGGAGGAGGAAATAAGAAAAAATAAATTTTGAACAATGGAAACATTTTATATATTCAAAAATGAATCGAAGATGCAAAAAAGCAGTACAATTAACTACATGTAGAAATGAATGGATGTATCAAATGGACAATATAATTACATGGAGATAATAGAATTAATATAAATATATTTGACTATAGTATTTCAGCTATACACCCTGGATATAGTCTAACTACAAAGGAAGCAAAAATAACTAGAATTTTACTCAGTAGGGGTGTTGTTTGGTGGATATTGTCTAAGTCTTTCAATTATTAGGTAAAGTAATGATGATGATGGAGGAAGAGAAGGCAGACGAGAGATGATAGACAGACGGGTGAATGATAGAGACAATGAGTAAACAGACTGTACTTAGGAAATAGAGTTCATTTTGAGAGAAGAAAGTAGGTAAGCCAGAAGAGAAGGAACCTGAGATCTCTGTAAGAACACATAATTTTTGTCCTGGATCTGTTCCCCACAAAGGCCTAGAAATGTAGTATCAGTAACAATGAGCAGAGTGGCATCAGATCATAGTCTGTAAATACCATTTGGAGAAATAACTGATCACAAACATGGGCAAAGAAATAGAATACCCTTTTGTGACTGAAAGTGAGGAAGTGTCCCCAAACTATTAATGGAATTAAGGGATTTTCATTGCCTAAATCAGGGAATTTGAGCATATAAGAATAATTCTAATGATTTATAATACATTAAATTTTTAATAGTCATGAGCCCTTCCTCCCACAAAAAAGAAAAAGAAAAAAAAAACTAGGAAAGGAAAAAATTCCAGCTACTAAATGTAGAAGAAAAAATAGAAAATCACTATTTTGAAGGCTTTCCATGTGTGTGTGAACTCTCTATCACTCAATCATTTCCAACTCTATGTGACCCTATGAACTGTAGCCCACAATTCTCCTCTGTGCTAGGGATTCTTTAGACAAGAATACTGGAGTGGGTTGCCATTTCCACCTCCAGAGGATCTTCTCAAGCCAGGCATCAAACCCCTGTCTCCTATGTCTCTTGCATTAGCAGGTGGGTTCTTTACCACTGAGCCACCTGGGAAGCCTTGAAGGCTTTCCAATGGATGCTAAAACTATTAGAGAAGGTTGTTGAGAAATAAAATCCAAAGTCTTAAAGTTTTGGTGAAACAGAGTTCCCTAGAGGTTACCTATTAATTATAAAGAGTAATAGATACATTCAAGTGAAGAAGTCTAACAGACACTAACTTTAAGTCATTGATTTAACAATACCTAAAAAGGTGTAAAATTACCTTATGTGCCTTCTGATGCAATGCACTGAGAAGGACACAGTATCACCTACAATATTATTTCCAAAAATATTGAATATGAACTTACTCATGAGGAAATAGACAAACCCAGATTAGGTGACATCCAAACATTTTTTGCATCACATGCCTGAAATGTACTTCTAAATGTTTAGCAACTTGCACAAGATAAAACAACCATGGCAAATGAACCTAGGACTGTTCATTTTATTTTCTTTTAACCTTTCTCAGGAAACTCTAGGAATAGAACAACAGCTCTTCAAAATTGCCCCAAGCTAGGCTGAGGTGATCAGACCTTTATTATCAATCATCTGATGGGGGCTTCCCTAGAAAAGATGGGGTGTGGGCAGGGCCACTCTCCAGCAAAGACAATAATCCCAAAAGGGGATTCCTGAAAGCTTTCTCTCTATAGTGCTCCCAGCAGTAGAGCAAACAAATACACCTTTCAGGTGCATCTGGGCAGCACATCACAATGTCCCCTATGGATACTTCAAAATGCATAAAGTAACTTCAGAAGCTACTGCTAGAAGGTTATTATTTCCCAGCTTAAGGAAAACAAAGGGGAAGGCAGATCTTCTGCACCAATGTGACTCTTGATAACATACCACATTCACTCCTAGTATTGTTATTGCTGCCAGAGATTTGTTTTTGTAGCTATCCATTTAAACATACTTTTGTTTAGGTAACTCTAAAGAAAACAGCTCTTTTCACCCTGAAATTATGTGCCTAGTTTAGCTGAAAGAAATATGATAATACATGATTTTAACTGAAATATAGTACAGCAATTTTCCTCTGAGAAGGTCAGGGTTAACATTCAATGCCCTTATTCATATAAAGAAACATCTTTAACTTGTATCAGCATATTTTCATTAACTTCACTTTGCCCTTCAAGGTGCAAAGGGGCTTTCATCTATAAGAAGGCAACAACTAATTAGAAATAAAATTGCAAGAAAGCCATAGATTAAGCTTCAAAAATGGCACAGCCATTGTAGACAAGACTTTCCAAAGGATCTAGAAAACACTCAGAACTGCAAAATAGAAACCAGAAACTGGGCTCTTTCAGGAAATATTTCAAAGTTGCAATGGCCTTTTTGTTACAAATCTAACACTCAGAAAGTGTGTGTGTGCTCACTGAGTGCACCCGGAGTCATGCACATGCACGCACATGCATGTGCGCTCACATACACACACACACACACACACACACACACACACACACTAATTTAAAGAGCATTCTTCCTAGTGGCTCACAGGGATGAGATTTATAAATTTGTCCCCTGGTGGCTCAGCAATAAAGAATCCACCTGCAACGCAAGAGACATTGGTTTAATCCCTGGGTTGGAAAGATCCCCTGGAGATGGAAAGGGCAACCCATTCCAATATTGTTGCTGAGAAATCACATGGACAGAGAAGCCTGGCGGGCTACAGTCCATGGGGTTGCAAGAGTCAGACATGACTTAGCTACTAAATCACCACCAACTACCACAGGACAGTCACAGTTGCAAATGTTTTATCCTTTGTATCAATAGCATGAACTATTATTTCACCCTGGAAATTTCAAATTTGACATTCATATAGACTATACTAGATAGCATATTAAAAAGCAGAGACATTACTTTGTCAACAAAGGTCCATCTAGTAAAGGCTATGGTTTTTCCAGTGGTCATGTATGGATGTGAGAGTTGGACTATAAAGAAAGCTGAGTGCCAAAGAATTGATGCTTTTGAACTGTGGTGTTGGAGAAGACTCTTGAGAGTCCCTTGGACTGCAAGGAGATCCAAGCAGTCCATCCTAAAGGAGATCAGTCCTGGGTGTTCATTGGAAGGACTGATGCTGAAGCTGAAATTCCAATACTTTGGCCATCTGATGATGTGAAGAACTGATTCATATTGGAAAAGACCCTGATGCTGGGAAAGATTGAAAGTGGGAAGAGAAGGGGATGACAGAGGATGAGATGGTTGGATGGCATCACCGATTCAATGGACATGAGTTTGAGTAAACTCCGGAAGTCAGTGATGGGCCGGGAGGCCTGGCATGCCTCAGTCCATGGGGTCCAAAGAGTCCTGAGCGACTGAACTGAACTGAATGACTGAACTGAACTGAACTGATAGACTATCAGACAGTATTTGTAAACTGAAATTTACTTATTATTTATGGTATATGTGGAGGCTGGAGATTTCAGGGTCTAGACAGAAAATGGTAAGATTATAGAAAGTGCACAAAGATCCAGTGTTAGGATGTATCCTTTTTTATTTTTATTTATAAAATAGCATAATGTCTAACACATAATAGGCATGCAATATGTATTCAATGTATAAATCTTATTGTCTCTCCAACAGAGAAAAGCCTGTCAATTTTAGGAAGTATAAAAATAATGTTACTGATTAAAATGTTCTATAGGTTTTGAGCAATTTTAATGGGCAGAACCTCATAATGATTTAACTATTTAATTACTAATATTTTGTTCTTTATAAGCTCAACCAAATAAAAATTTGCCTAGCTCTTTTGATAATATTGCCCATCTTTGTTTAACAAAATATTATTCCTAAAAATCAGCAAGCACATTGAGTATCTACTTCTTATCTTGTCCAGTGAGTTTGAATGGCTTCTATGTGAGCCATTTAGAAAATGTAGTATCTATAAATTTTTTTTTCTCTTTTTTGAAAATTCCATGGGGATAAAAGGAAAGATTTTTTATTATTTTTCAGCCTGATATCAAATGTACATAAGATCATACTTAAGAGTGGTCAAACCAAATGAATTCTCCCAGTTTATCTTAAAGTAGCTCCCATATAAATAGAATAAATTTGTCCATGTAGGGATAGAAAATAGAAAAAAATCAACAGGCAGGGAAAATTCCTGGACATGCATATCTTAAAACAGGTTGCAAAAGCTATTGAAAGGTTAATATTTGTGAGGCAGTTATAGTTTTAATCATAAATACTAGAACTACAGAGTTAACAAAACAGTTCTAGGGCAATTTGAGTTATAACTATTAACTTTATAAATTTATTTTGTTACTGCTTTAACAAGACAGAAAATATGAGTTGTTTGAATTTGAGTATGATAGTCTCTTTTCAATCAATTAAATCTGCTCTGACCCTCCCCGCTCCTACCTTCCACCCCCCCGCCTTTTAAAATGTTTCCTAATATAGTACTTGTTCTGGCATATTTGATTTTATTTTGAAATTAGTTTTTTGTAGTTACTGCTTGGCTTTTTCTTTTTTCTGAGACATTCATTTTGAATCTCTGTCAAGAAATAAAACTGTTATCTCTAAATGGGGAGTGTATGCAATAAGCTCAGACAATGTTGAATTTCAATGAACTTCATAGTACTAATGTCATGAAACTCTGTCAAATGTTAAAAGAAATTATAGATAGAATTCTTAGGAAAGCTTTCAAATCACAGCCTTTTCTGTCAACATTTGATAATGACCTAAAATCTATGATCTATCAAGGTACTGAGGTGTGATACTGATCCTCTGAGGAAAAATCATGACATTCTTAGGCCAGCATAATAACAATTTGTATTTTCAGTTTTGAGCATTTCTACATTTTCTAATTGTGTTTTTTTCAATCTACTGCAGGGAAAATATGAAAAATAATAGACAATGAAAATATTCATTCATTTGACACTTGGAAGGATTTCTCATTAACATGACTGCATGTTTATTTAGCAGTTCTCTCTTTCCACATTTCAAGAAAAACTAATATGAAAATTTTATGGGATTTTTAATCTAAGTGTTCTAAATGGAGACACAATAAATGTTATTTAATAGCTCAACCACAGCATTAAATACATATTTTAAAAGGTCTTTTCCATTTTATCTGTAACAGCTTTATATTTCCTTAAAGTAAATAATATAGGTCATGTACAATAGTGTTGCTTACCCTAAATTAGTCAGATTTTTTTAAAACAATGATGAAAAATCTGTGGAAATTAACATTCAAGTGAGTATCAGATACCTTGTAATTCTTATCATAGCTAATATGGTTCAAAGGGCCGTCACATCACTTATTAACTAAAACCAATCTCAAACCTGCTTCCTGCTTCAACTAATACAGCCTATATTCTTGAACATTCAAGACTGGAATTGTAGGGCCTCAAACAGACATTTAGAAAACAGTAACTATTCAAAGAAAACCCGAGGACTGTTGTTGATTCTTACCCTGTTGGGTCCAGTCACAAATGATTTCATCGCTACTGATCTTGATCCAAGCCATTGTGAGTGAAGATCTATAGCACAAAATAGCTGCCTTCAACAAGCCTTCATGGAGATGATGGGATTAAAAAGCCAAGTTACAAAGGCCTGCCTCATAGAGAGCTGCAAGTAAAAGGGCTACATCATCCCAGCCTGACACTAATAGGAAAAGATTTGTACAACAATATTTTCAGGTGTGTTCACATAGTATATAGGCTGTAAACTCAAAGAACAGAGTCCATGAAAATTCTATTCATTGATTTTTTTTTTTCTTCCCACAGTACCTAGTACAATGACTGAAGCAGTAAAAAGATGCTCAAGGAATGAATGGGTCAAGGCTCAAGAATCGCTGTAACCAGCTGTGCAGAACCCTTCCTTCCTTCCTTCCTGGTAGTCTCACTAATTTCCTGAGAACAACCACACAACTGTAGGGGAGAAAAACTTTTTCTTTCTTCCTGGTTAGGTTCTTTGGCTTGGTCTAATGATTTAATTTACATGAGACAGATTGTGTGCTATGTTTGCTAAGTCACTTCAGTCATGTCTGACTCCTTGCAACTCCATAGGCTGTAGCCTGCTAAGCTCCTCTGTCCATTGGATTCTCCAGGCAAGAGTACTGGAGTGGGTGGTCATTTCCTTCTCCAGGGGATTTTTGGAACTCAGGGATCAAACTAACACCTCTTATATCTCCTGAATTGGCAGATGGATTCCTTACCACTTGGACCACCAGGGAAGCCCAAATTTTGTAGGTACAGAGCTCATAAAAATATGAGACTCAAAGAAGTGACCAAAGTGGCAGCTTTATACCTTTTAGACAAAGAAATACTACATTTGTGAAAAACTGACTAAACAGAAGTCTTTGGCTTTGGGGTAGTTAATTAGTGAAGAAGTAACAAGGTTTTGATCAGCTGTGAAGAGATACCCCACGTCCAAGGTAAGAGAAACCCAAGTAAGACAGTAGGTATTGTGAGAGGGCATCAGAGGGCAGACACACTAAAACCATAATCACAGAAAACTAGCCAATCTGATCACAGGACCACAGTCTTGTCTAACTCAATGAAACAGCCATGCCGTGTGGGGCCACCCAAGACGGTCGGGTCATGGTGGAGAGGTTTGACAGGATGTGGTCCACTAGAGAAGGGAATGGCAAACCACTTCAGTATTCTTGCCTTGAGAACTCCATGAACAGTATGAAAAGGCAAAATTATAGGATACTGAAAGAGGAATTCCCCAGGTCGGTAAGTGCCCAATATGCTACTGGAGATCAGTGGAGAAATAACTCCAGAAAGAATGAAGGGATGGAGCCAAAGCAAAAACAATACCCAGTTGTGGATGTAACTTGTGATAGAAGCAAGGTCTGATGCTGTAAAGAGCAATATTGCATAGGAACCTGGAATGTTAGGTCCATGAATCAAGGCAAATTGGAAGTGCTCAAGCAGGAGATGGCAAGAGTGAATGTCAACATTCTAGGAATCAGCAAACTAAAATGGACTGGAATGGGTGAATTTAAGTCAGATGACCATTATATCTACTACTGTGGGCAGGAATCACCTAGAAGAAATGGATTAGCAATCAGAGTCAACAAAAGAGTCTGAAATGCAGTACTTGGATGCAATCTCAAAAGTGAGAGAATGATTTCTGTTCATTTCCAAGGCAAACATTTCAATATCACGGTAATCCAAGCCTATGCCCCAACCAGTAATGCTGAAGAAGCTGAAACTGAATGGTTCTATGAAGACCTACAAGAACTCTTAGAACTAACATGCAAAGCAGATGTTCCTTTCATTATAGGGGATTGGAATGCAAAAGTAGGAAGTCAAGAAACACCTGGAGTAACAGGCAAATTTGGCCTTGGAGTACAGAATGAAGCAGGGCAAAGGCTAAGAGTTCTGCCAAGAGAACGCACTGGTCAGAGCAAACACCCTCTTCCAACAACACAAGAGAAGACTCTACACATGGACATCACCAGATGGTCAACACTGAAATCAGATTGATTATATTCTTTGCAGTCAAAGATGGAGAAGCTCTATACAGTCAGCAAAAACAAGACTGGGAGCTGACTGTGGCTCAGATCATGAATGCCTTATTGCCAAATTCAGACTTAAACTGAAGAAAGTAGGGGAAATCACTAGACCATTCAGGTATGACCTAAATCAAATCCCTTATGACTATACAGTGGAAGTGAGAAATAGATTTAAGGGACTGGATCTGATAGGCAGAGAGCCTGATGAACTATGGGTGGAGGTTCATGACATTGTACAGGAGACAGGGATCAAGACCATCCCCATGGAAAAGAGATGCAAAAAGGCAAAATGGCTGTCTGAGGAGGCCTTACAAATAGCTGTGAAATGAACAGAAGCAAAAAGCAATGGAGAAAAGGAATGATATTCCCATTTGAATGCAGAACTCCAAAGAATAGGCAGGAGAGATAAGAAAGCCTTCCTCAGTGATCAATGCAAAGAAATAGAGGAAAACAACAGAATGGGAAAGACTAGAGATCTCTACAAGAAAATTAGAGATACCAAGTGAACATTTCATGCAACGATGGGTTCGATAAAGGACAGAAATGGTATGAACCTAACAGAAGAAGATATTAAGAAGAGGTGGCAAGAATACACAGAAGAACTGTACAAAAAAGATGTTCACGACCGAGATAATCACAAAGGTGTGATCACTCACCTAGAGTCAGACATCCTGGAATGTGAAGTCAAGTGGGCCTTAGAAAGCATTACTACCAACAAAGCTAGTGAATGTGATGGAATTCCAGTTGAGCTATTTCAAATCCTGAAAGATGTTGCTGTGAAAGTGCTGCACTCAATATGCCAGCAAATTTGGAAAACTCAGCAGTAGCCACAGGACTGGAAAAGGTCAGTTTTCATTCCAATCCCTAAGAAAGGCAATCCCAAAGAATGCTCAATTACCACACAATTGACTCATCTCATACACTAGCAAAGTAATGCTCAAAATTCTCCAAACCATGCCTCAGCAATATGTGAACCATGAACTTCCGGATGTCAAGCTGGTTTTAGAAATGGCAGAGGAATCAGAGATCAAATTGCCAATATCCGCTGGATCATCAAAAAAGCAAGAGAGTTCCAGAAAAACATCCATTTCTGCTGTGTTGACTACACCAAAGCCTTCGACTGTGTGGATCACAAAAAACTGTGGGAAATTCTGAAGGAGATGGGAATACCAGACCACCTGACCTGCCTCTTGAGAAACCTGTATGCAGGTCAGGAAGCAACAGTTAGAACTGGACATGGAACAACACACTGGTTCCAAATAGGAGAAGGAGTACGTCAAGGCTGTATCTTGTCACTGTGCTTATTTAACTTCTATGCAGAGTACATCATGAGAAACACTTGGCTGGAAGAAGCACAAGCTGGAATCAAGATTGCCAGGAGAAATATCAATAACCTCAGATATGGAGATGACACCACCCTTATGGCAGAAAGTGAAGAGGAACTAAAAAGCCTCTCGATGAAAGTGAAAGAGGAGAGTGAAAAAGTTGGCCTAAAGTTCAACATTCAGAAAACTAAGATCATGGCATCTGGTCCCATCACCTCATGGGAAATAGATGGGGAGACAGTGGAAACAGTGTTAGACTTTGTTTTGAGGGGCTCCAAAATCACTGCACACGGTAACTGCAGCCATGAAATTAAAAGATGCTTCCTCCTTGGAAGGAAAGTTATGACCAACCTAGACAGCATATTAAAAAGCAGAGACATTACTTTGCCAACAAAGGTCCGTCTGGTCAAGGCCATGGTTTTTCCAGTGGTCATGTAAGGATGTGAAAGTTGGACTGCGAAGAAAGCTGAGCGCCGAAAAATTGATGCTTTTGAACTGTGGTGTTGGAGAAGACTCTTGAGATTCCCTTGGACTGCAAGGAGATCCAAGTAGTCCATCCTAAAGGAGATCAGTCCTGGGTGTTCATTGGAAGGACTGATGCTGAAGCTGAAACTCCAGTACTTTGGCCACCTCATGCGAAGAGTTGACTCATTGGAAAAGACCCTGATGCTGGGAGGGATTGGGGGCAGAGGAGAAGGGGATGACAGAGAATGAGATGGCTGGATGGCATCACCAACTCAATGGGCATGGGTTTGGGTAGACTCTGGGAGTTGGTGATGGACAGGGAGGCCTGGTGTGCTGCAATTCATGGGGTCGCAAAGAGTCGGACACGACTGAGCAACTGAACTGAACTGAACTGAACTGAACAAGGTTTATTTACACAGTCTTCTTGGCCTGAATTCCCTATCTCTGTCTCTCTATCTCCCAGTATAAGGAGGGTAACTTTCCCTTGGGATATTTATTTCCTGCCTTCAGAGGAACAGAAGAAGGTCAGAGTATCCTTCCTGTGTCTATTGTTTCTTAAGTAATCATAATGCAAAATAACCAATATGCCAATGTGGCTTATTGGGGGTGGCATACATTGCTCTTCTCCACAACCATAGTAAATGCCCTCAGGTAGATATGCCCGTGAATGTGTTTGTGTGACGAGTATGAATATGACACAGCAGTGATAAATATCCCCCACAAGAATAGGAATTAGCATCTCCAGACAGTGCTTTCAGACGCAGCTATTAAAGTTATGCAATTTGAAATCAAAAGCACACAGAAATGCAATGTTCAGAAAATTAAATTTTCCCATATTTGAGAGTATTATTAGAGTTATTCAAAATTTTAAAGCTCCATTATTAGTTAATAGGGATTTAGGTTTTAATCTTAGCACTAATTGGAAGACTTGGAAATTTATTGCAACCAAAATAATGATTAGTATTTTAAAGGAACTTAAGCTGAAAATCAAATCATAGATTAAATTTAAATCAAAGAGAATAAGCATATTTAAGTACAGCAAAAATAAGTCCTTATAATGCAATTTCTTTGGTAAATCACAAAAAAAAAAAAAACATAATTTGCTGTTTATTTGGAGCACTGAATCAAATTCACAGTTAGGGTATTATTAAATTTTATATCTTATGCTTACCAATAAGAATTGAATCCTTGTCTTCTCTACTTATAACTCAAATGACAGTGTTTTCTACCTTTATATTTGCAGGACACTTTTTTTGCTCTCCTCTCATTTTACATTGGAGAAGGCAATCCAGTACTCTTGCTTGGAAAATCCCATGGATGGAGCAGCCTGGTAGGCTGCGGTCATGGGGTCACTAAGAATCGGACACGACTGAGTGACTTCACTTTCACTTTTCACTGTCATGCGTTGGAGAAGGAAATGGCAACCCACTCCAGTGTTCTTGCCTGGAGAATTCCAGGGACAGGGGCGCCTGGTGGGCTGCCATCTATGGGGTTGTACAGAGTCATACACGACTGAAGTGATTTAGCAGTAGCAGTAGCATTTTACATTAATCTGGGTAATTTAATTTATTCTCTTAATTCTAACTCTTAACTTGTCCTGTTTCTAAAAATTTCCAACTGATCTCATGTAAGACCTCTTTCCTGGAATTCAAGCTTACAAATCTATCTAGGCATCTTCATCTAGATATTCTACAGACCTTAAACTCATCATGTTGAAGCAGGTTACATCATCTCTTGCCTGATTCCTAAATCCAAGTACTTTTCCTAGATTACTTAATTCATTATGTATGAAGTTCCCCCAAATAGTGCAAAGTCAACATCAATCAGATATCTTCCTTCACTTTCCATACCCACTTAATCATTATTTCATATCAATTCTATCTCCCAAAGTTCTCCCTAATCTATCCACTTCTGATGCAGCCACAATTGCCATTCTCTGTCAACCAGTCTTTCTGAATCTGATCTTGCCTCTGACACAGACTCCCAGCGCCATTCATCCTTTACCCTGAAGCCAGGTGATCCTTGAAAGGGGCAGATCTGACTACTATAGCACATCAGATAGAATTCAGTGGTTCCCCACTGCCCTACAATTTATTAACTTAGATGCACAGTCTGACTTTCAGCATTTTATGATCTTTCCCATTCCTTTACCTCATTGACTAAACTTCAGTGAAGTTGAACTGCTAAAATTAAGTCCATACCTTCTGTGAGACTGAGCTGTGTTCCCTTCAAATGAATACATTGAAGTTCTAACCCCTACGGTGCCTTAAGGAGATAATAAAGGTAAAATGAGGTCATAAGGGTTGGGTCTTAATTCAAAAGGACCACTGTCCTTATAAGATAAGGAGACAGCAAGAGTATACTCACTCAGAGGTAAGATTGTAGTGAGGACACATCAAGAAGGCAGCTATCTGCAAGATGAAGAGAGAGACGTTATGGAAATAAACTTGAGGGCACTTGGATCTTAGACTTCTAAGAAAGTTTTACAGAACAGTGAAAAATAAATTTCTGTTTTTAGGTAATTCAGCCCGTGATATTCTATTATGGCCCCCCCAGCACAATAATAAAGCCTCCTTCTATTCTGAGCCTAGAAATACCTCACTTCCCCTTTTCCTGCATCACTTCAAGACTCCTCAAAATGGGCAAGCTAATTCCTGCTGGTCTTTCATGCCTCAGCCAAACTATTATTACATCTAAAAATTTGACCCCCTCCTTTAAGCAACACTGGACACTGCAGCCCCTTTTATTGTATTTAAATGGCTTACATTGTAAATGGCATTTAACTGCAAATTATTTGCAACCAGGGGATGTATTTTATATATTCATTTATCCCCAGGACCTGGGACAGGCACTGAAATCAAATTTTTTGAACAAATGAATAAACAATAGTACACAGTAATTGTGTACTAACTGATAAGTAAGAGAAGGGCCAGTTACGCCAAAAGCTTTCACCAAATTTAAGGAGAACTTGAATGGGGTATAATTAAAGTGTTAGGAGTAACTTCAAAGTTCAATAAATGAGTAAGTCAAGGGAAAACCATACATTTAGGTTTGATGTTCAAACTAAGGGTAAGCACCTGATCCATAAACAAAAACAAGAAGCATGGCAAAGCACAGATTAGACATCATATTAGGAATAGATTTAGACATCAGTAATTATTCTACATCAAATAGACTCGTGCATTTGTACAAAAGTGTAAATTTCATCTCTTTGGTTTTTTTCCTTCCACATACACTTTTAGGAAAATGATTGTAAAATAAACCTTTTAAGATTTCATGAGATACTTCATGTTTGGTCCTTCTAATGGTTCTATTAAGTCTCTTCAAAGGGGCACTTTTCTACCAGAGCAAACTTGAAAGAACAGAACATTTATTCCAAAAGCAATTTCCTTCCCCAGTTATTTTCTGTATTCCCCTGGCAGTGTTTTTCAACAGTTTTACTTGAATAAGAGCTTATTCAGTCCCAAAGCAGTTTCTACTGCTGCTTGAACCTGTAGTCAAGGCTCAGACCTTTGTGACTCACCCCCCTGCCACCCATCACCGGTCTGCTACTATGGAAATGATTATAATTACACAGTACCTATTTTATTTCAAGTTAAATTCAGATATTTTAAAATAATAAGTTGGAGCAAAATCTTACAAAAGGTATTAAAAAATGCATTTTGCTTTTTCTTTTAATCCATTCAAGAAATCAAACAACTTCTAAATGGTTAATGTTTATAGGAAAATATTAAAAACAAAGATATAATAGTGATGATGATGATACTAATAAAAATGATTCCTTATACTTATATATCTCGGAGGAGGGCATGATAACCACTCCAGTAATCTTACCTGGAGAATCCCATGGATAGAGAAGTCTGGTGGGCTGCAGTCCATGGGGTCGCAAAGAGTTGGACATGACTGAGTGACTAAACACATACTTATATATATTATAAAGTTTGCAACAGGCAGGTTTACAACAGCCCTGGGGAAAAAGAAGGATTAATTTTAATATCTCCATTTCAAAGATAGGAAAACAGACTAAAAGAAGTTAATTTACTTAAAATTGTTAAGTTTTTCATCCAGAAGAGGCATTATAGATATATCTGGTGTCAGTTCCTTTGTTTTGAAAATGACAGGTCTGAAGACCCAACATTTGGTAAGTGATGCACATTTCACCAGTCTGCTGTGTAGACAGAACTGTGTAGACACCCAGGCTCTTATGCCTGAGCTCCATGCAGAGTAAAGCCAGTTTCAGGAAAAGTCTGTTTATTATTTTTTGACCAGTATTTATGAGTTGAAAGTAATTAAGTGGCTCCAAGAAGCCCTGAGTGTCAGTAAAAGGAGCCTTCCTGGGAAGTTTAGACACAAATTAACAAAAACAATTTGCAGAAGATTGATACCATTGAGGGTCTGCTGAGACCTATCTGATATCCCTCCTACCTGCTTGTCACCACAGTGCATTCTGCTTTTTAGTCTTCTAGGATATTCCTACTGGGGGAAAGTATCTGTACTATAAGGGGATTTTCAATTTCCTCCACTTTTGCAACTTTACTCTCATTATTTCATCACCACTACTACTAGAGATGTCAAATAAGATTGGAGGAGAGGAAAACAAGCTCTTCATCAGAAAGTGATCCTGGATTCACAGTGTCAGGCCATTTGCATGCAACTAAATTCACACCAAACAGCTGCAGAATGCTTTTATGTGTTAGCAGAAGTATTTTAAATGATGGCACTAGTATCCTGGCCAAAAAAAAAAGTGATTTTTTAAAAAAAAAATTGTGATATATTTTCCATAAGAAGCTAATGTAGTTTGTTTCCTTTTTAACCATACTCCAAATCTGTTCTTTGGTTAGCCCCTGAGTTTTCTGTACTCTCTTTACTCAAAACCTGATCACAACTTCAGAATGTATCTCTAATGTTAGAAGTCTACCTTACAATCAGACAGTTTTCCAGGCAGGGCAACAAATGCAGTCACTGTGACCCCTTCTTGGTACCTCCCTAGGTATTTAGGTTAATCTCTGAAGTTTACAGATTGTGTTCCTTTCTAATCAACCACTCCTGCCAAAAGAGGTGGATCTCATCAGGTAAGGAACACTTACCATTTTATTCTCTAAACACACATGTCACATATCACTCAGCAGTTTCCACCTGCCCCATAGTTGTGGATCCTGGGAAGGAAATGGGACATTTTCCATACTTCTGGCTCTCTGAATACTATCTTTATGAAAGGACAATACAGGTGTTATTCAGAGCAAGATTCCAAACCTTCTATTAGGGTTCCTCAAAGTCGACCTCAGCCTTTGAATCTCCTTCCTCAATTCACCACTCCTCCCTCCTCATCTTCCCCCCACCCTTTCTTCAAAGTTTTCAAACAGGGCTGTCAGTGTTTGTGCTCTGAATGCTGTTTTAAGGTTGCAGTTCCCAGGTGTCTCAAGCTAAAATTCCTGAGGCAGAGAACATTTATAGCTCAGCACATGTTTTCATAGTCAATGGGAAAAAATCCTTCCTCTGCTCCTAATGGACTTTCTTCAGTAATATGCTTCATGGCACCCCTGGATGTGTGGGGAGACTGACGTTGCCAGAATATTTCTTTTTTATGGCTTTTGTTGCTTTGACAGCTTTGATTTTATGGGAACTTTAATCATGTGTGTCCTATTTCTTCACCCCTGGCATTTTGCAAATATTCCATTTCTCTATCGCTACTAACATAACTGCCTTCAACAAATTGTGATTCATCAAACTGTTTCCCCCATGTCCTTCTACAATATCCACAGGGGAAACCCCAAAGGGAACTATGTCAGGCAAACAAGGCAATGCTAAATGCTCACGAGTGAGAAAATCTATTAATTAAAAAGGGGAGGAGAGAGAGAAATGAAAGGAAGAAAAAGTGCATGTATAAGTTAATGCAGCCCCAAGACACCACCCAGCAGTAACTTATACACTGACACTTTAAACAGGCTTTATGAGTCTGTTTACTCTACTCACGACTATTCATGAAAAAATGCACTATCAAGTATCAGAACACAATGTACATGTATTATCTTAAAGATACAGTAAGTCAATAAATCATACCTGAGGTTTAGCAATATTATATTCCTCTTTCTTGTATATTCATAGGTTATCCGTTCAATCTTACTCTGATAAAAAGATCAGTCTGAGGCAATATATCTTCGTCTTTGTCATCTGGAAATTAGTGCATTCTCTGTGTTATAGCTTTCAGACAATTTTTGTAGTAGTCTACTTTTGAATATTGTGAACGAGATGGGAATACCAGACACCTGACCTGCCTCTTGAGAAACCTGTATGCAGGTCAGGAAGCAACAGTTAGAACTGGACATGGAAAAACAGACTGGTTGCAAATAGGAAAAGGAGTACCTCAAGGCTGTATATTGTCACCCTGCTTATTTAACTTTTATGCAGAGTACATCATGAGAAACGCTGGGCTGGAAGAAGCACAAGCTGGAATCAAGATTGCTGGGAGAAATATCAATAACCTCAGATATGCAGATGACACCACCCTTATGGCAGAAAGTGAAGCGGAACTAAAAAGCCTCTCGATGAAAGTGAAGGAAGAGAGTGAAAAAGTTGGCTTAAAGCTCAACATTCAGAAAACTAAGATCATGGCATCTGGTCCCATCACCTCATGGGAAATAGATGGGGAGACAGTGGAAACAGTGTCAGACTTTATTTTTTTGGTGATCCAAAATCACTGCATATGGTGATTGCAGCCATGAAATTAAAAGATCCTTACTTCTTGGAAGGAAAGTTATGACCAACCTAGACAGCATATTTAAAAGCAGAGACATTACTTTGTCAACAAAGGTCCGTCTGGTCAAGGCTATGGTTTTTCCAGTGGTCATGTATGATGTGAGATTTGGACTGTGAAGAAAGCTGAGCACCGAAAAATTGATGCTTTTGAACTATAGTGTTGGAGAAGGCTCTTGAGATTCCCTTGGACTGCAAGGAGATCCGACCAGTCCATCCTGAAGGAGATAAGTCCTGGGTGTTCATTGGAAGGACTGATGCTGAAGCTGAAACTCCAGTACTTTGGCCACCTCATGTGAAGAGTTGACTCATTGGAAAAGACCCTGATGCTGGGAGGGATTGGGGGCAGCAGAAGGGGACAACTAAGGATGAGATGGCTGGATGGCATCACTGACTTGATGGGCATGAGTTTGAATAAACTCCGGGAGTTTGTAATGGACAGGGAGGCCTGGCGTAGTGTGATTCATGGGGTTGCAAAGAGTCAGACACGACTGACCGACTGAACTGAATGATTTTTGAATAGCAGAGTTGTTGGACTCTAGCTGTTTTTTTCTTAAAACCGGAACTAAATTTTTACTTAACTAATTTCCTGACCCTTTTTCTCATTTTAATTTCCTGACCCTGTGTAATATTTCTCTCTGCTCTTGGATATTTATACTATTCTGATATTCCTTGGATTATTCCCCAGTTTCTATTACTCATGTAAGATAGAGCCAGCAGTTGGCTCTTTTTTCCTGAGAGGCTACCCTAGGAAATATATATCACCTACCATGCCAACTGTTTTGTGTGTACTGTTTTCCCAAGAGGGTGAGATTTGGGTAATGTTTTGAAAATCTTTGGAAAAGGAAATGCTTCTCTTCAGCCACTCTCCTTTTGAGCACTTCCTAAGCCACAGAGAGATTTGCCCAGGAGCCCCTGCAGCTATCTTGTTTCATTCTAGCAGGCTTTTCTGCCTATTGAGCATGTATATTTCTGATTAATTTGTCCCACTTTGCACTTAAATCTTACTTAGCTATAAGCTCTATTTTTGTTCCAAGACAGTATGGTTCATTTTTTCGTGATTCCTCTTTTCTTGCAGATACTGGCATTATTTTTAAATTTCATTCAACTGTTATTTACTCTATTTAATAGATCATTACTTTTTTAAAAAATTTTGAGTGAAGTTAATGCTATATAATCTTATCCTTCCAAATTGATCAATCCATGACCATTTTAAAGCACTATGATGCTCTTATTTACAAAAGTTAACCCAGTTTTCAAATTTTTGGCTTTTCAGTGCAGTTCAGTTCAGATGCTCAGTCGTGCCCAACTCTATGTGACCCCATGAATCACAGCACTCCCGGCCTCCCTGTCCATCACCAAATCCCAGAGTTTACTCAAACTCATGTCCATCGAGTCGGTGATGCCATCCAGCCATCTCATCCTCTGTCGTCCCCTTCTCCTCTGCCCCCAATCCCTCCCAGCATCAGGGTCTTTTCCAATGAGTCAACTCTTCACATGAGGTGGCCAAAGTATTGGAGTTGGAGCTTCAGCATCAGTCCTTCCAAATGAACACCCAGGGCTGATCTCCTTTAGGATAGACTGGTCGGATCTCCTTGCAGTTCAAGGGAATCTCAAGAGTCTTCTCCAACACTATAGTTCAAAAGCATCAATTTTTCGGCGCTCAGCTTTCTTCACAGTCCAACTCTCACATCCATACATGACCACTGGAAAAACCATAGCCTTGACCAGACAGACCTTTGTTGGCAAAGTAATGTCCCTGCTTTACAATATGCTGTCTAGGTTGGTCATAACTTTCCTTCCAAGAAGTAAGCGTCTTTTAATTTCCTGGTTGTAATCACCATCTGCAGTGATTTTGGAGCCCAAAAAAATAAAGTCTGACACTGTTTCTACTATTTCCCCATCTATTTCCCATGAAGTGATGAGACCAGATGCCATGATCTTAGTTTTCTGAATGTTGAGCTTTAAGCCAACTTTTTCACTCTCTTCTTTCACTTTCATCGAGAGGCTTTTTAGTTCCTTTTCACTTTCTGCCATAAGGGTGGTGTCATCTGCATATCTGAGGTTATTGATATTTCTCCCGGCAATCTTGATTTCAGTTTGTGCTTCTTCCAGCCCAGCGTTTCTCATGATGTACTCTGCATAAAAGTTAAATAAGCAGGGTGACAATATACTGCCTTGATGTACTCCTTTTCCTATTTGGAACCAGTCTGTTGTTTTGGCATTTAGGCTACCCCCCAGAAAGGAAAAAAGATATAATGCTACAAAATATTTTACAGAAGTTATTATCATTATTAGAAGTATGTAATGCCTTAAAAATGTTTTAGAATTTCTGATGTTAATAAAAAAATGACTGCAAGTACAGAGTTTATTTACTTTTTACCTCCAGATCTAGCAAAAAGTAGAGACTTGATAAAACCACACAGAATTACACACGGAATTAAATTGTATTTTTAGATAATGTATCATTTGTTCAAAGCAAATCTAAGTGTGTGAACTTCATTATGTAAAACACTTAGGTGTAACTTTATAAACATGGTTTGTAAAACCAAGGATTAGAAGACCTCTCTGTAGATGTCCAGAAGTTGTGATGTGCAATGTCCATGTTTTAAGTTTACACCTTGCAAAATCCTCTCAAGTTAAAAGGGCAAACTAAGGTACAGGGTGATAACTTGCCTAAGATCACACATGCACACAAATAACAAAGAATTAGAGTATATGGTATCTCTCCAACAACTACCAGGTGTGCAAAACATGGGTTGAAAGAAGATAAGACCAAAGACAGGGGTCAAATGAGGAAGCTCTGTCAGGAGTCCAGGTATGCACAATGCTACAGAAATATGAAAATGCATGGTCATGTTGGACATATAATAAAGCAAAGATAAGCAAGCATGAAGGGGAGTTGCAGTGATTACAGTAGGAGAGGTAAACAGAAGTCTGGTCATGAAAACCTTGCTATTTGTTTGATGCCCAAAATAGTTCCAAGTTTATCCTATTGAGAAACAGAGTCATTGAAGAGCTTTAAGCAAAGATTCTGGGGATTCTTCTAACCTATAGCAACAAAAACTGATTTAAAAAGAATAAGGATAGACAGGGAAATTAGCTAAGAGGGATAATGCAATACACTAGGTAAAGAATGAGGAGATCTTGAACTAAAGCAAGGGGAGTAAAAGCAGAAATAATAAGTAATGCTAATTAATTTATTTATGGAGGAGAGATCAGTAAAAGAGAGACTAGCTCACTGGTAACTGAGTATATGGTAACATCTTTCATCAAGGCAGAAATGTAAAACCCAGAGACTATGACAGAAGAATATAAGTATATATGAGATTGGGAACACTGAAGTGAAAGGGAGGGTCAAGTTGGATGTTTGTTTGGAGACTCTAAGTTTAATTTGGTACCTGTTGAGTTTGATGGATACATCTAGTACTGTCGAATATTAACAATGAGAAGATCATGTGATTAGACACTAAATCATAAAAAAATATTAAAAGTTGAATTCTCAACTGTGAAGATTTTTCAAATATGTAAACCCAGGCCCTACCTTAGATATTATGATTCAGAATTCCAAGGTGAAGCTTAGGCTAATAAAATCCAACCAACGAATCAACCGAAAAACAAACAAAAAAAATCCACTGATTAGTCCTAACAAAACACACCTTTAGGACCTCTGCTGGATGAATGTGCTTTGCTAAGTCACTTCAGTCATGTCTGAGTCTTTGTGACCCTATGGACTGTAGCCTGCTAGGCTCCTCTGTCCTTGGGATTCTCCAGGCAAGAATACTGGAGTGGGTTGCCATGTCCTCCTCCAGGGGATCTTCCGACCCAGTGATCAAACCCCTGTCTCATGTGTCTCCTGCATTGGCAGGAGTTCTTTACCACTAGTGGCACCTGGGAAGCCCATAGAGCCCCCGAATCTCTAGATTAACATTGTTTCACTGTTTATGCAGACACAAACACTGGGTCAAGACGTTCTCATTGCTCATTAAATCAGTTCAGTAAATTGCAATAAATATTTTGGTGAAATTTAATACAAAAGAAGACATATCATAGTTAATTGCACAAAGAACAATATGTATTTTAATACATATATATTTGTATGAATACATTGTAGTATGTATTTATGTTTATGTTCACACATGTACTGGTTTATAATACAAAACTAATATTTTCTTTCACATACAAAATTTTAAAGTTGTAGATGACAACAGAAATTAAGACAAAGTGTTAAAATTTATTTTTAAAGTCAAAGTGGTCAAATCCTGTAAAGAAAAATGAGACAGATATGAAGACAATGATTCTACTTCTAGCTTCATTACCTATACATATTGTTGGTTCCTGTACAAGTCAAGATTTCCAAATATCTTTTTTTCCTAACATGTAACACAATAACGCTTGTAAACTGCCTCATTGGCAGCAATTTAGTAAGACTATTTTTGTCAAGTGCTTTGAAATCTGAGAGAAACAAACTCTAAACAAAAATATAACATGAATTTGCTTAACTTGTGGAAAAACATTTCAAGTATATTTGGAACAACTCTTCTTTGACTCATGTATTTCATTGCATAGCTTCCTCCTTCCTGTTAAGTAACAACTTTTGAATTACGTCTTATCATTTACAATGAACCTTCACTTATATAATTATTTGGCTTCCAAGTTAAGTCTGTGAAATAGGCAGGGCAAGTTGCTTTAAATATATTTTAAAATGACAAAATCAGTCTCAGAGGTTAAATTAATTTACCCAATGTAATCACAATACTTTCCAAATATTGACATATATTTCCAATAAAACTATGTGGTTGCTTCCATTTACATTCAACAAGCATGTTACTTAACTAATATGAAGCTAACTATCTTGATATTTTTCATTTGACCATCACTCAATGAAGTCAATGTAGATATATTCTCTAAATAACCCTACTTTGATAAGAAAATGTTTTCTGTCATATTTTTGTCCAACTCTTACAAGAGAGATTAGTGGTTGCCTACTATAATTTTCCTCCCTTCCTTGCTAAAGGAACCTCCCCCCTTTTAATCCATGAACCTATAACTCAGAAAATACAATTCTATACTTCAGGGGATATAATGTTATATTATATTATATTATTATATATAAAAAGTTGTGTTCTCAAATGTTAAGATTTTCCAAATATCACAGACGCTGTCTTAGACATTACAATTCAGCAGTTATGAGGTGAGGCTTAGGCTAACATACATTAAGCAACCAATCAAAAATCAACCAACCTCCCAAAAATCACTGACCAGGCTTAACAAAATGCCCCTACAGATCCTATCCTGGATGGATAGAGCCCCAGTTCAGTTCAGTTCAGTTGCTCAGTTGTGTCCAACTCTTTGCAACCCCAAGAACCACAGTATGCCAGGCCTCCCTGTCCATCACCAACTGGCATACTCTACACAAACCCATGTCCATTGAGTCAGTGATGCCATCCAACCATCTGATCCTCTGTCATCCCCTTCTCGTTCCACCTTCAATCTTTCACAGCATCAGGATCTTTTCAAATGAGTCAGCTCTTCCCATCAGGTGGCCAAAGTATTGGAGTTTCAGCTTCAACATCTGTCCTTCTAATGAACTCCCAGGACTGATCTCCTTTAGGATGATTGGTTGGATCTCCTTGCAGTCCAAGGGACTCTCAAGAGTCTTCTCCAACACCACAGTTCAAAAACATTAATTCTTTGGCACTCAGCTTTCTTCACAGTCCAACTCTCACATCCATACATGGCTACTGGAAAAACCATAACCTTGATTAGATGGACTTTGCTGGCAAAGTAATGTTTCTGCTTTTTAATATGCTGTCTAGGTTGGTCATGACTTTTCTTCCAAGGAGTAGGGGTCTTTTTTTTTCATGGCTGCAATCACCCTCTGCAGTAATTTTGGAGCCCCCCCAAAATAAAGTCAGACACTGTTTCCATTGTTTCTCCCTCTATTTGCCATGAATTGTTGGTTTTTTGAATGTTGAGCTTTAAGCCAACATTTTCACTCTCCTCTTTCACTTTCACCAAGAGGCTTTTTAGTTCCTCTTCACTTTCTGCCATAAGGGCGGTGTCATCTGCATATCTGAAGTTACTGATATTTCTCCAGGCAATCTTGATTCCAGCTTGTGCTTCCTCCAGGCCAGCATTTCTCATGATGTACTCTGCATATAAGTTAAATAAGCACAGTGACAATATACAACCTTGATCTACTCCTTTTCCTATTTGGAACCAGTCTGTTGTTCCATGTCCAGTCCTAACTGTTGCTTCTGACCTGCATACAGGTTTCTCAAGAGGCAGGTCAGGTGGTCTGGTATTCCCATCTCTATCAGAATTTTCCACAGTTTATTGTTATCCACACAGTCAAAGGTTTTGGCATAGTCAATAAAGCAGAAATAGATGTTTTTATGTAACTCTCTTGCTTTGTTGATGATCCAGCAGATGTTGACAATTTGATCTCCGGTTCCTCTGCCTTTTCTAAAACCAGCTTGAACATCTGGAAGTTCACAGTTCACGTATTGCTGAAGCCTGGCTTGGAGAATTTTAAGCATTACTTTACTAGTGTGTGAGATGTGTGCAATTGTGCAGTAGTTTGTGCAATTGTGTGGAGTGCAATTGTACAGTAGTGCAATTATGGATAGAGCCCCAAAGTAGGAATATATATATGTATGTATATGTATATATATATATACATACTATACTATAATTTCTCAGCTCAGGAGCAAATCTTGAACAATTTAACCCTATTAAGGATACTCCATTCTCCCTAACAATGATTAGTTTACAAATGGACATATGACCCATTCTAGACAATTCAATCTAACAAGGGTTCTCCTAAGTCTGAGAGACTTTAGAAAGACACATGAAGAAGAGACTGCCATTTTATTCCTCTGGATGTTGACATATCTGAATATGACTGCTGGAACTGTGATAACTATAACTGCCACCATAGGACAGCTGGCCTGAGGACCAAGACAGTTCCATGAAGTTGTGGCAGTAGGAAAGTGAGAAGAACTTTAATCTGATGATGTTGCTGAACTACTGAACTAGTCAACTTTGGAATCATCTTATATAAAAACTATTTACATGTGTAACAGTAAGCTTTCTCTAGAATTAAACAACTTTGAGTTATAGTTTTTGATAATTGTAGTCAAAGCTAATCAATATCCTAACCAATAAAATTCTCATTACATTTGGTCTGTTGGTCAAATTTTTGAGACTAAATATCTTAACTGCCATTTGTTTTACCATTTCATCAGTAATATAGAAATATTCTAATTTTGTCTGTTTTTTAAAATTCTGTTAATCAAATACTATTTTCTGTCTCTTATTTTTTCTTTAGATTGAAAGACTAATATCCAAGACTTATTGTATATTTAGAGAACCAAAGGTTTTTAAAAATCATTCAAGAACATACTGGATGAATAATGACATCAAAAATATTAAAAATATTCATATGTCAATAATCTCTCTCAAGTCCTTAATTTTAAAAATGTCTCATTCCATACATTTTCAGCTTACTATATGTGTAATAAACAACTGTTAGAAAGGGGAATACTAATCTAGCCACTGGACATAAGGAAAGTATGAATGGCCTTGGAGTGGCATCTAAAATCTTCTAAAATTTTGTTCAGAACTTCTCATATCTGTTTAGCATATTTTTCTGGTTAGCCTATCCACAGCTTTTATCAGTCTCAGAGGGTTAAGAACCACTGTCTATGACAAAAAGAATCCTTTTCCTTTGTTATTCTTGAATCAGATTAATGCAAGACAACACTGTTCATTCAAATAGTGATTGAATCTCTGATTTGTCACTTCATATAAACATAGCTCATGTGCATAATTTATATAGAATGCTATTTGGTGGAGGCTGAAAAATATGAGAAGCATTAGATTTTTTTTCAGAAAGGAAGACATAAATTAGCCAACTGGATTTTTAGTTCTGCACCATTTTCAGAAATACAGAATGGTTCAATTTTCTTTCCAATACTCAATAAAATAATCATATGAACAATGTAGAAAAACATCTTTGGAATGGTACAGGATTCATAGAGTTATACCACTAAACTTTGGAAGACTAAGCCTAACACATTTATCATAGGGTCTACCATTCTGAGTTTATCTCTGAAAACTCCATCCCAGCCCCCCAGTCTCACTCATGCCACACTGGTTCCATTTATTCCTACATTCAGTCTATAAGGAAATATCCATCTCTCTATAATGAAAACTTACATTTCTCTGTGCTTCCAACCATACTATTTATACCATTAACTCTTCAATGACAATAGTCTCTCCTCTCTCTTTCAGTTGTTGGCATATGTCTCATTACTCAATACTTGCTCCAAAGTCACCTCCTCTGAAGCACCTCTTAAGAAGAGTATGATACTCACTTCTCTTTGCTTTTGTAGGACCCTGGGTACTCATTCAACAAACTCATTCATTATTTACTCAGTGCCACTAAGCACTGGAAATGTAGCAACGATCATAACAAGATTCTTGCTCTCATGGCGATAATATTCTACTGGGAGTAAGTTGATAATAAACAAATAATTGCATAATGTATGTCAGAAAATGGGGTATTAGGTGCTTGGTCATGTCCAACTCTTTGGGACACCATGGCCTATAGCTCCTTGCTCCTCTGTCCATGGAATTCTCCAGGCAAGAATACTGGAGTGGGTTGCCATGCCCTTCTCCAGGGGATCTTACTGAACCAGGAATTGAATCCGGGTCTCCTGCATTTCAGGCAGATTCTTTACCATCTGAGTCACCAGGAAATCCCTATATGTCAGAAGTAATAAGTCATTTGAAGAAAAAGAAATCAGGATAAACAAAGAGCAATCAGGAGATATCTATATCTATAGATAGATAGATAGATACATAGATAGAATGAGGAGAAAAATTTTCCACTGAGCTGTAATATGTGAACAAAATTTTGAATTAAGAGAGACAGTAACTGGGGCTTCCCAGGTGGCACTACCGGTAAAGAATCCACGTGCCAATGCAGGTAGATATAAGAGACAGAGGTTCGATCTCTGGGTTGGGAAGATCCCCTGGAGGAGGGTATGACAACCCACTCCAGTATTCTTTCCTGGAGAGTTCCATAGACAGAGGAGCCTGGTAGGCTGCAGTCCATGGGGTCACACAGAGTTGGACAGGACTGAAGCAACTTAGCATGCATGAAGGACATAGATAGTTACCACTTACAGGAAGAGTATTCAAGGGAAAAGAAACAACAAACTCACTAGCTCATCGATAAGAGCATTTTTAGAATGTTTTAACAAAAGAGGAGGAACAAAGGAGGGGGAAGGGTTAAAGAAATGGGAGATGAGGTAGGAAAAGTAACCCTGATGTTAGCTCAGTCTCTTATAGGCTCTGGCAAGGCCTTGTGACTTTTATTTCAGTAAGATGAAAGCACCGGGAAATTTCATAAGCTGTGACTTGACCTTATTTTTATTTCTAAAAGCTCATTCTAGTGGCTCTAGAGTATAGGTCGGTGGAGTGAGGAAGCAAGGAGACACAGAAGAGGCTACTGCAGTGGTCCAGGCTGAAAACTGGTTGTGGCAGCTTGTCCTGAGGTGACTGCAGATACGAGAAAGTGAAAACTAAGAAACAACTCTTTTGAGGAGGAGCTATAAAGGAGAGCAGAGAAATGCTTAGGTCACTGGAGAATGTAATGAGGTCAATGTATAATTATTTGTAGAATATTTTACAGTTTATGCTACACTGATGGAAACAATCTGGTTAAGAAAATGTGGGGATTTCCTAGGTGGTCTAGGGGTTAATCTGCCTTGCAATGAAGGAGATGTGGGTTTGATCCCTGGTCAGGGAGCTGGTCAGGGAGCCAAGATTTCACACGCTGCATAGCAACCAAGACCACATGCTACATCTACCAAGCCCACGAGCTCTGGAGCCTGTGTGTCACAACTAGAGTCTGTGTGCCACAACGAAAGATCCCACATGATGCAACAAAGATCCTGTGTGCTGAAACTAAAGCCCAATGCAGCCAAATAAATAAAGACAAGAAAAAGAAAATGTCAATGATCTGAATTGAGAGGGGCTAATTGCCAGTTCCTTTAGCAGGTAGGATGAAGCAATTCAGGATGAGAAAATAAAGGGTAGTCTCTGTGGACCAAAGACAGTTCAAGTACCATAATGGACTGAGATGCACAGTACTTGGGTGCAGACACAAATGACGTGGTAAATTAGGTGGTATAACTCACAGGGACAGTTAATTTGGCATCCTATAGATGGGGATAAGAGAGAGGGATGTTGTAAGAAATTGTCTCAGATATGTAAGAGGAGACTGACTGAGCAGAGACATATCAGGCTATCTGGACATCTCTGAAGGGCATTTTGATATTCTGAGGGTTGAGTGTAAAGTGACACCAGTCAGAATTAACATGTGTGAAATAATTATTATAATAACATATCACTCAATAACCAACTGAGGAAGGAAATGAGGACATGAATGGTAACAATAGACAGTGAAAAGGGTAGAATCAAACGTTCAAAGAATTACTGAGGCAGGAAAACCTGAAGGAGTGGCCTGGAGAAAAAAGATAGTGATTAAGGAATGGACACCTAAAACTGAAGTTTGGTGGTAGCAATATTTGGCATGCAGTGGGATTGGGTGACTGTGGTAAGGTAGAATACAAGATGATAGGAAATGTTGTGTTGAGTTTTCTATTCTTAGAAAGGGGAGCATGGTGGGACGATTTTAGGCAATTCAAAGAATCCTTGTAAAGGCCAAAGAGTCACTGGAGGCTATCCAACCAGGACAAAATACAAATTACAGTGAAAATATTGATAACAAGACAGTTTCCCATTGTTGCTGGGAGCCCCAGCTTTTCCTGTCTACTGAAACCTGGGTTTCAACCCCAAGGTGCAGTAATTGAAACCCATACAATACAATAGCTCTCCCATACAATACAATAGCTCTCCTCCAGTTACCATCACCAGAAAAATGAATTCCACATTGTGCCTTCTTCTTCCTGAAATATGTCCCCTAACCAAAATTTTGCATGGAAATGTGTGATGGAGTAAATCTAGATCAAATTCTTGGGCCCTAGTTGTAAGAGAAGTTTAAAAATTAAGTATCTGGAATTTACCTGGTGACTGAGAAATTCCCCAATTATTAGTGAATTTAGGAGATGCTGGGAGACTAACACTACAACAAATATAAACTATAATTTGCTGCTAGAGTCTCAGCACTTTATACAATTTTTGTTGAATAAATAGATAGGGAAACAAATAACTACTTTTTATACACTGTCATTTCTTATCTCTTTGTTTTGATACCTGGTCTCCACCTTAAAGGGCTTCCCTTGTGGCTCAGCTGGTATAGAATCTGTCTGCAATGCGGTAGACCTGGGTTTGATCCCTGGTTTGGGAAGATCCCTTGAAGAAGGGAATGGCTACCCACTCCAGTATTCTGGCCTAGAGAATTCCATGAACTGTATAGTCCATGGGGTCGCAATGAGTGGGATATGACTGAGTCTCTTTCACTTTATTTCACTCCACCTTAAAATCCAAAAATAAAATGAACTAAACTGTGGGTATTTTTAAAGCATTAACAATATTACCTTAAGTCTCTAAGATTTTTCTGTATATTCTCTTTGGGGAACTGGGACATCTGAGCTCCTTTCTATTTCAACATAACTGTCCTAAGAAGTTGCTAGATCTCTGATAGTGTTTGAAAAGAAAAGAATAGAGTAAGTACTCATACACTAAACAGTTACTAATTGAGTCCCTACTGTGGTTAGTTATTCTTCTAAAGTGTTGAGCATACAGCAATGAACAAAGATTTTAAAAATACCTGCTGATGGCATTTATAATTCTAGAAAACAGACACGCTTTCAATATTGCAATTATCTTGAAGTGATTACAAAATGAAAGCATGCTTATTGTATAGAAAAGCATAAGAAGAAAATGAGATCACCTTTAACAGTACTAATGCAACTCTTGTGCCTTTTGAAACACATTTCTGCAGTTTTTATCTAGTATATAAACATAAATATTTTAATGCAAATGTCATATAGCTATACAGTTTAATGTATTGCTTTTATTCACCTAACTTTATTTTATATTTTCTTATAGATTTATGTATTTTTTACATTTTTAAAAGGGTATGTATTATTCTGTCAGATAAAAATACCGTAACCCTTTTGTTGACTATTTAGTATCCAATTTTTCATTATTATAAACAATGCTGCAATGAACATCCTTGTACATACCCATTTGTACAGTTAACTGTTTCTTTATAATAATTTCATAAATGTGAAATTACTAGATCAAAGAGTAACCATATTTTAAGAATGTCAATATATGTACCAAACTCTCCTCCAGAAAAAGATTGTATTGGTTTCATTTTCAGCTGCAGTATGTATGACAACGCCTATTTGTTATGCCCTAGCAGACTCTTTTTCTTTTTTTTCACTGTTAATCAACTTATGATGCAGCCAGTGACTCTCACAGTAGAGAGAAAGGTAGTTGGGAGGCTGTCACTAGATGATAAGCCAACAGATTTTTCTATATGGACCATTTATCCACAAAGATTACCCTGTGCCCAGTGGGATCTTTACTTGCTTCATGCTGAGAGGAATGCCTAAGAAACTTCTGAAGGAAGAAAGGAAAAGAGGAGAGCAAACACGTCAGCAAAGCTCACCCTTAAAGTTATTACCAACCCATCTTTTCATTAAGAAACAATATTAATTTCAATGAAAAATCTATTCAAATAAAGCTGGTAATGACAAGTAGAACTTAGCTCTCTAAACAAGTTTGTACCTGGTACACAAACTGATCAAAGGCACCTGGAAATGCAGTTGAGATTACATATTATACATCATTAAATAACAAACACTGAACAACAGAGAATACATGTTCCATCTCTTGGATATAATCTATAGAATCTAAATAAGAAATGATATTTAAGTAGATGGTCATTTTTTCTTATATATTTATTCACTTCCAAAATCATAATAGGCAATGCTTACTAATATAAGTTAAATATCAGAAACATCACAAGCAAATAAAAATATTAGGATTAATCTCCTCATTTTACTGTTAAGATCCAATAAATTGACTAGAGTTATAACTAATAAGTGGTATATCTTCGACTTGCAATCAGCTTTATCTGATTCCAAAGCCCATATGTATGTTTAAGCTTTATGCCAAACTGTTCCCTGAGATGTATCAATTACCACTCACCACCAGGGATAAGAGGACATTCCAATAATTACTGGAAGTAAGTTCTATAATTCAGACATCTCTGTTACCTAAGATCCCATGGAAATTTGGAGCCAAGCTGAGTTCGTGTGAACTGGGAAAATGACTCAGAATACAGTCTTTTACTGTTGTTACTGGTGATGGCAGGACCCCATCTCTTTTTCTGCACAGCCTAAATCTAGAGTCTTTAGCCATCTGCCCACCCCCCCCAACCATAGCAAGAAAGCTGTCTATAACCAGAACAAAGGTTAAAAATTACAAGTGATACCTTACATTTTTATAGATCCACCAAACAGGTGCTGATTATGAGCTGTACCCAGGTTCCTAGGCAAAATCTTTTTGTTTCCTCTTCAGTATGCTCTATTGCCTGACCTGAATTTTTTTTCTCATTGAATAAACCCTGCCTAGTTAGGCTACAAAATCTGCTTATGACTTCCAATTGTCTTCAGCCTTTCCCATCCATTTCCCAAAGAGCACACTTTCTCCAGCATATAAATCGGTCCCTGCTGGCACATTAACTCTGCCTTTGCTCAATAGCTTAGTTGGTAAAGAATCCGCCTGCAATGCAGGAGACCCGAGTTCCAGCCCTGGGTTAGGAAGATCTCCTGGAGAAGGGAAAAGCTACCCACTCCAGGATTCTGGCCTAGAGAATTCCATGGACTGTACAGTCCATTGGGTCACAAAGAGTGGTACATGACTGAGTGACTTTCACTTTCACTTTCTTTTGTTCAACAGATCCAGATTTTAATATATTCTTTAAAAAATGGAAGTTCACTCTGCACTTCCTCAGGATAAAGATCGAACAGCTTCTGGATGACAGCTTGGTACTAAATAAAGGTCTATAAATTTCCTCCTTTAAACTTCAGAAAAGTTCTATGGTACAGATCCTTATTTTACAAGTGAGAAAATTGAGACACAGTCAGATTAAAGAACTTCTCTGGCTGTTACATCATGGAGCCAAGACTTGAATCTAGGTCTTCCAAATCCAGTGTTTTTTCTACCTTATAACACTAAGATGAAACCACTCAGGTCTAAATACCTTTTGAAACAGAGGTGGTTCTTTTCCATAGCTAATAATAGTAATTTGTAGCTGAACAAAAAATTTCCATGCCCAGCCCTTGTGGGCACCAGTCCAAAAAAATAGACCCATGAATAAGATAGATAGCCACCTTTCACCTGATCTGTAATGTCAAATATGAAGCATGATTAACAAATAGAAGCAGGTCAAGCCAATGCTTAACAACAGCAGGAGGAGTTGACCTATACAAAACTTAAAACTCAAAGACAAACTACAAAAGTATAAAAACTATCATACTGCCTTTTCACATCCCACATGGTCCCCTCAGCTCAATGTCATCCCAACATGAGTCCCACACAAAGGTATTCCAATTAGTAAGAGACCTTAGCCATCTCAACATGTAAAACAGCATTCAAAAGGAATGTGGTTATATAACATGTCCTATCCCCCCCCTCAAAAAAGAGAAATTCTGCTCTACAGCTTGCACTTAATTGCTCTCATAGACTAATCAGGAAAGAAAATGATGCTATCTCCTCTCTCTAACATTTTGATCTCTTTACCAAGGTTTATTTCATTTTCTCAAAACCACAAAAAGAATAAAACAAGGTGATCAAGACTGAAGTCATCCCCTTAGCAGTTTTCCCTGACTTGACACACTTTTTATTGCTAAGCCAAATCGTGTAAGATTTCTATTTAATAAGTTATAGGGTTACTACTGATGATTGTTTTGAATTTTGTAACAAAAAGCTCCTTTATTTAGGTTAAACAATATCTTTCTTAAATGCATTTCATCAATTATATTAACTGTTATAATTATAATTTTAGTTTGCACTGAGATAATATGACCATAAGACTATATCAAGATATCAACACACACAAGTCTTGGTTTTGGCATAGCTAGTTTACAGCAAAAGATAAATCAGTTTCTGAGTCAGTCCTTGGGTCATGCAGACAATTACTGGAAATTCTATTACTATTTAAGTAGACAATGTGCTGTATTATAAATACCAATACTATTAGTCCTCTAGTTTGTACAAGCTGGCGACTGCACGGCACAGGAGTGGCCAAGAGGAGCTACCCCACATCCAAGATCAGGAGCGGCGGCCAAGAGGAGATATCCCACATCCAAGGTCAGGAGCAGCGGCTTCCCTTTGCTAGGGCAGATGTGAAGAGATATCCCACATCCAAGGTAAGAGAAACCCAAGTAAGACTGAAGGCACTGGGAAGAGGGCATCAGAGGGCAGACAGACTGAAACCACAATCACAGACAACTAGCCAACCTGATCACATGGACCACAGCCTTGTCTGACTCAATGAAACTAAGCCATGCCGTGTGGGGCAACACAAGACAGACGGGTCATGGTGGAGAGCTCTGACAAAATATGGTCCACTGGAAAAGGGAATAGCAAATCATTTCAGTATTCTTGCCTTGAAACCCCATGAACAGTATGAAAAGACAAAAAGATAGGACACTGAAAGATGAACTCCCCAGGTCAGTAGGTGCCCAATATGCTACAGGAGATCAGTGGAGAAATAACTCCAGGAAGAATGAAGGGATGGAGCCAAAGCAAAACCGATACCCAGTTGTGGATGTGACTGGTGATAGAAGCAAGGTCCAATGCTGTAAAGAGCAATATTGCATAGGAACCTGGAATGTTAGGTCCATGAATCAAAGCAAAATGGAAGTGGTCAAACAGGAGATGGCAAGAGTGAACATTGACATTCGAGGAATCAGCGAACTAAAATGGACTGGAATGGGTGAATTTAACTCAGATGACCATTATACCTACTACTGTGGGAAAGAATCCCTTAGAAGAAATGGAGTAGCTATCATAGTCAACAAAAGAGTCTGAAATGCAGTACTTAGACGCAATCTCAAAAATGACATAATGATCTCTGTTTGTTTCCAAGGCAAGCCATTCAATATCACGGTAATCCAAATCTATGCCCCAATCAGTATCGCTGAATAAGCTGAAGTTGAACAGTTCTATGAAGACCTACAGACCTTTTAGAACTAAAACACAAAAAAGATGTCCTTTTCATTATAGGGGACTGGAATGCAAAAGGAGGAAGTCAAGAAACACCTAGAGTAACGGGCAAATTTGGCCTTGGAGTACAGAATGAAGCAGGGCAAAGGCTAATATAGTTTTACCAAGAGAACACACTGATCATAGCAAACACCCTCTTCCAACAACACAAGAGAAGACGCTACACATGGACATCACCAGATGGCCAACACCAAAATCAGAGTGATTATATTCTTTGCAGCCAAAGATGGAGAAGCTCTATACAGTCATCAAAAACAAGACCAGGAGCTGACTGTGGCTCCAATCATGAACTGCTTATTGCCAAATTCAGACTTAAATTGAAGAAAGTAGGGAAAACCAATAGACCATTCAGATATGACCTAAACCAAATCCCTTATGCTTATATAGTGGAAATGACAAATAGATTCAAGGCATTAGATCCGATAGCCAGAGTGCCTGATGAACTATGGATGGAGGTTTGTGACATTGTACAGGAGACAGGGATCAAGACCGTCCCCCAGGAAGAGAAATGAAAAAGGCAAAATGGCTGTCTGAGGAGGCCTTATAAATAACTGTGAAAAGAAGAGAAGCAAAAAGCAAAGGAGAAAAGGAAAGATATACCCATTTGAATGCAGAGTGCCAAAAAATAGCAAGGAGAGATAAGAAAGCCTTCCTCGGTGATCAATGCAAAAAAATAGAGGAAAACAATAGAATGAGAAGAATAGAGATCTCTTCAAGAAAATTAGAGATACCAAGGGAACATTTCATACAAAGATGGGCTCGATAAAGGACAGAAATGGAATGGACCTAACAGAAGCAGAAGATATTAAGAAGAGGTGGCAAGAAGACACAGAAGAACGGTACAAAAAAGATATTCACGACCGAGATAATCACGATGGTGTAATCACTCACCTGGAGCCAGACTTCCTGGAATGTAAAGTCAAGTGGGCCTTAGGAAGAATCACAATGAACAAAGGTAGTGGAGGTTATGGAATACCAGTTGAGCTATTTCAAATCCTACAAGATAACACTATGAAAGTACTACACTCAATATGTCAGCAAATTTGGAAAACTCTGCAATGGCCACAGGACTGTAAAAGTCAGTTTTCATTCCAGTCCCAAAGAAGTGCAATGCCAAAGACTGATCAAACTCCCACACTATTGCACTCATCTCACACACTAGTAAAGTAATGCTCAAAATTCTCCAAACCAGACTTCAGCAATACATGAGCCATGAACTTCCAGATGTCCAAACTGGTTTTATAAAAGACAGAGGAATCAGAGATTAAATTGCCAACATCCACTTGATCACTGAAAAAGCAAGAGAGTTCCAGAAAAACATCCATTTCTGCTTTATGGACTATGCCAAAGCCTTTGACTGTGTGGATAACAATAAACTCTGGAAAATTCTGAAGGAGATGGGAATACCAGAACACCTGAACTGCCTCTTGAGAAACCTGTATGCAGGTCAGGAAGCAACAGTTAGAACTGGACATGGAACAACGGACTGGTTGCAAATAGGAAAAGGAGTACTTCAAGGCTGTATATTGTCACCCTGCTTGTTTAACTTACATGCAGAGTACATCATGAGAAATGCTGGACTGGGTGAAGCACAAACTGGAATCAAGTTTGCCTGGAGAAATATCAATAATCTCAGATATGCAGATGACACCACCCTTATGGCAGAAAGTGAAGAGGAACTAAAGAGCCTCTTGATGAAGGTGAAAGAGGAGAGTGAAAAAGTTGGCCTAAAGCTCAACATTCAGAAAACTAAGATCATGGCATCTGGTCCCATCACTTCATGGCAAATAGATGAGGAAAGTGTGGAAACAGTGTCTGACTTTATTTTGGGGGGCTCCAAAATCACTGCAGATGGTTATTGCAGCCATGAAATTAAAAGATGCTTACTCCTTGGAAGAAAAGTTATGACCAACCTAGACAGCATATTAAAGAGCAGAGACATTTCTTTGTCAACAAAGGTCTGTCTAGTCAAGGCTATGGTTTTTCCAGTAGTCATGTATGGATGTGAGAGTTGGACTATATAGAAAGCTGAGTGCCAAAGAATTGAACTATGGTGTTGGAGAAGACTCTTGAGAGTCCCTTGGACTGCAAGGAGATCCAACCAGTCCATCCTAAATGAGATCAGTCCTGAATATTTATTGGAAGGACTGATGTTGAAGCTGAAACTCCAATACTTTGGCCATCTGATGGGAAGAGCTGACTCATTTGAAAAGACCCTGATCCTGGGAAAGATTGAGGGCAGAAGGAGAAGGGGACGACAGAGGATGAGATGGTTGGATGGCATCACCAACTCAGTGGACATGGGTTTGGGTAAACTCCGGGAGTTGGTGGTGGACAGGGAGGCCTGGTGTGCTGCATGGGGTCACAAAGAGTTGGACCCGACTGAGTGACTGAACTGAACTGAACTTGCCCAAACTATATAATCACTCAAGCTACTGCAGGGGTTGCTTAGAAAACGAATGTGGCAGCATTTATCATATTGATCCTTGTCTACAAACAATGAGCTTGTATCTTTTTCCTTTAGAGCATTTTCTTAAATATCATTCAGTATTAACCAAAGAAACATAATAATAACATTTTCAGAATTGGGATTAGCATTTAGGTTGTTGCTAGACATTTTAAAATGTGACGAAAGTAGCATTTAGACCTTGTCTGGAGAACCAGAGAAAGAGACTTTACCAATGTTCAAGCTTATATTAGTCTAGAAAATATGCTATACTTCCTTTCTCTAATATCAGAAAATGGTCACTTACTTACCTGTTTTTAATCTGATTGAGTAATCTTTTCTCCATTGGAATCAGTTGGAAAGTGCTGCATCACTAAAATTAGAATTTTTAATAACTTGACTGAACCTTGGTGATTAATAAATATGCATGTGGTAAATTAAGGCCCAGAGAGGTCAAATGTTACTGATTCTACCTTTCTTTTGCTAAGTTATTTTTCCTGATCTTATTAGCAGCCTATTAAATATGTCTTGTAAGAAGAAAAGTAGAACAATAAACCATGAACATGATCAGTTATTGCTCACTAACTGTGCTTGGATAAGAGGACATTAGATTAAGAATTGTTTTTCTCATCAATGTCATTTGTTGGACATTTCACTTTATCAAAGAGAAAATGTCTTTTGTGCTATTTGTTCAAAATTCTTCACACCAGTATAGCTACCCAAGTCAAATTAGTTGCCTAATTAGCATTGGAAGAGATGGATGTATTTTAAATGGCCCCAAAATACATTATGCTGCATGTAAATTTTTCTTCTTCCCTGATTCTACATTTTTATTTATAATTGGAAACTGCCAGGGGTTACATCAAGAAGATTTTAGAATTATTTCATGATTCTTTTACAGCATGGCTCCAATACATAGTAACCAATGTAAGTGTTGTTTTTTATTCCCAGTTTCAGTCAGAGCACTGCTTCCTTACAGAAATGAAACAAAAAACATGTTTTGTGTCAGGATTGCTCTCTGTCCTCTTATCTTTCCCTTCAAAGAAAATTTTTTGCCTCCTCTCTGAATTTACTTCATTTGCTTGTACTATAAAAATAATTCCTTCCTACTTTCTATAATAGTTTGAATTCCATGAGCTTCTCCTTAGTATCTCCATATTATAGGCTCTTATGCGTCTTCAAAAAAGGTTCAGATTACTCTCATTTTAAATAAACTTTTATTGATTATGTTCCATTAATTTAGTAACAACCTCTTCCCAGTAACTCTAAATGCAATTTTCTGACTGATCTTGACCTATTTCTTCCTGAAGATTCTTTTCTACTTTGATTTCAGGGATGAGGTATCTTAAATTTTTCTTCCTACTCTTCACTCTTTGGTTGGTTTTTCTTTTACATTCTTCAGTTGTGTTTCTCAGGACTCTGTCCTTAGTCCTTTATTCTTCAATTTTTCTTCTGAGTCTTTCAATGATTAAAATCACTATCTTCAACTATCCTTTCTATATGGATGATTTCTGCATTATTCATAGAAGGCAAACACGTAAAATTTTGGTTCATTCAATGATCCCACCAACATGTTCCTGATCAGTACCTCTTTAGACAGCTCTTCTACAATTGGCTTTTTCCTCCCTTGAGAGCTCAGGATCTTTCACTAGATACTCTGTGTTCTGGATAATAGATGGGGGGGGGGGGGGAAGAGCATAAAGTATTAAGCGGGAATGTTGTGTTTTCTCTTAGTTCTGTTTTGGACTCAGCTTGGAAGTTGCAGCCATCACTTTGAGCCTATATTGCATTAATCAAAATTCAGTGATATCATTACACTTAACTGAAAGGAAGGCTGAAGGGTGGAGTCACACTGTACCAAGGAGTAAATGGAAAAGTGTTCTAGTGAATACATGGCGATCTCCACCATGACTCCCAGCTCTCAGTCTCCAGCTCTTACTTACCCTGAGCAAGCTCTCTATTCACTGATGTTACAGAATATCCAGACATGGTTTTATTACATTCTCTTCTGGCCCAGTAAGTTTAAAATTGACTTAATTATAAGTCTCAGATCATCCAAGTTTCATTGTATAGGTGAGGAAAATAAGCACGCAAGTTATTAAATGAAGTACTAATGGTTATCCAAATCGTTAGGGTAGGTACGAAAACATAGATCAAGTTTCCTGATTTCCATTTGCATCTGTGTCCAGCACAAAATATGGGCTCACTGCCCTGTGTTTACCTCATTATCTTTCTCATTTTACCCCCGTGAACACACTTTATCTTTAAAACTGTTTATATGTAAAGTATACAACATGATGCTGTTATATACATATAATAATGAAATTATTACTATAGTCAAGCTGATTAATATATTCATGTCCTTACATAGTTACCATTTTTGTTAGTCTGTGGTAAAAAACCATCTGAAATCTACTCTTTTAGCAAATTTTCAGTATACGATGCAATATTATTAACTACTATCATCATTCTATACATTAGATCTCTAGAATGTATCCCACATAACTGCAATTTTGTACCCTGTGACCAGAATCTCCCATTTTCCCTAATTCCCTGCCACTGGTAACAACCCTGTTGCTCTCAGCTTCTGTGAATTCAACTTTTTTAGATTCTAAGTGAGATCATGTAGCAATGTAGCATTTTCCTTTTTCTGGCTCATTTCACTTAGCATGATGCCTTCCAGGATCATCCATGTTGTTGCAAATGGCAAGATGTTCTTCTTTTTTTAAGCCAAATAATATTCCATTATACATATAGAATGGGCTTCCCAGGTGGCACAGTGGTAAAGACTCTACTTGTCAGTACAGGAGATGAAAGAGACTTGGGTTCAATCCCTGGGTCGGGAAGATCCCCTGGAGTAGGGAATAGCAACCCACTATAGTATTCTTGCCTGGGAAATCTCATGGACAGAGGAGACTAGTGGGCTACAGTCCATACGCTCACAAAGAATCAGACATGACTGAGTGACTAAGAAAACACACATATACATATAGAATAGAAGAGATCTTACCATTTGCAACAACATGTGAAGTGAAGTCGCTCAGTCGTGTCGGACTCTTTGTGACCCCATGGACTGCAGCCTCCCAGGCTCCTCCGTCCATGGGATTTTCCAGGCAAGAGTACTGGAGTGGGTTAGAAATATCATAATTTCTTTATCCATTTATCAATCAGTGGACATCTAGGTTGTTTCTGTATCTTGACTACTGTGAATACACCTGCGACAAGCATGGGAGTACAGATATCTCTTTGAGATACTGATTTCATTCCCTTTAGTTGTAAACCCAGAAGAGGGATCAATGGATCTTGCAGTAGTTCTATTTTTAAACTTTTGAGGAATTTCCATTCTGTTGTCTTTAACAGCTTTATAACCCGCATTCCCACCAACAGTGTACAAGGGTTCCCTTTTCCCTTGTGGTCTTAGGCTCACTTTGATCAATTGGTCCATCTTGATTCATTTATCTAACTACTCCGGACTCCTTGGATAATCACTTCAACTGTACCAGTGTTTCCATTAGCTTAAGTTCTCTTTTCTCCCTTGTTGTTCTGCCAGTGTTAATTCCAGCACTTCATCTGCCAATTAGGCCCATTATGAAGGTTGTCATCTTAGCTGAACTTTACTATCAGTCAAAAATCATTTTAATTTTACTCACAGTCACTGCTCAAATCTCTCAAGTTCTTATTTGCAAGTCTCTCTCTTAACTGGTTTATTCATCATACCTTTACTGAGGTACTGCTACACGTTTAACCTTCTACCTAGCACATATACGAAGGTCCTTGACTTCAAGGATTTTATTATCTTACAAAAGAAACTGTAGGATTAAAACAATGTCAGAGAAAAATAATGGAGCAAAGAAGTAAACATATAGAATCAAATAAACAAAAACAACCTCTAATACCATTTGGTTCATGTTTTAACAGAGGGATTAAATAAATTTAATTAATACAAAATGAAATAACCCTGCAAGGGAGAGTCAGGAAAATTCTGACAGAAGAGGTGGTGTTTGATTTAGAAGTTTAAAGATAACCAGACATTTTACAAGTTACATAAGAAGAAGTTGGAAGAAGTTAATTCTAAGGAAAGGGGATTCTAAAGCAAGAAAATGAGGCATAAAACCCAGGCTTTCTCATGGAATAATCATTAAATCCAATGTTCCTGGAATGTATAGTACAAGATAAAGAATTCAGTCCCCTTTGTTAGGAATTTGGGGATTATGAATAGTCTTTGCAAAGAATAGGTGGAGACATATATATATCCATATAAGAAATATAACCAGGAGTTATATGAAACACAGACTGGAGGAGGAGAGAGATGAAATATAGTTAAGTGGAAACTATGAAATCATCCAGAAAATAAATGGTCAAGAGTTCCCTGATGGTCCAGTGTTTGGGGCTCTGTGCTTTTGCTGTTGCCAAGGGCCAGTTCCATCCCTGGTCTGGGAGCTAGGATCCCCACCAGCTGTAAGGCAAAACCAAAGAAAAAAAGAAAGAGAAGAAGAAAGAAAGAAAAAGGAACAAAAGAAGAAAATAACCAATACATGTCTCTAGAGCAATGCTGTCTAAAAAAAGAGTGGACTTGGTAAAATTTTTATGAAAAGATTATTGATGAAAATGCTCTCTGGATGGGATTTAGGGAGCTACACAGAGAAAGTAGTTAGGCTTGACTCTAATACTTCTAGCTTGGGTAATTTTGTATATAGCAGTGCATCGACTAAGAGAATGAATGCAGGAAGTTTTGAAATGGAATTGGAGAGCAACAAATAGGTTGAGTTTGAGATGCTCAAACATTTGGGTACCTATGTCCAAGAAACACCTGAAAATTCAGATCTGGAGCTTCTGAGAGATATTGGGGTTGAAGACATTTATTTAAATGTCATCAGGTTGTAAGTGCAAGTTAAACTTGGAACAGTGAACTAAATCCTCTGTGAGAGTGTCAAGAAAGAAAAAAGGAATTCCATAAAAAAGATATACACTTTAAAGGGTGTTTGGGTTGTATCCAGTCTTTTTACCATCATCTATACTTGCCATCTATTTCCTCAATCTTATTAACCAATAAAAAGTGACAAGTCTTAGCTCCTAAACCTAAATCTTAAAAAGTACTAGTCCCCAGCTTTTTTTCTCCTAGTTTTCTTCTTCATTTTTCCTTCTCCTCTAAAATTTATTTATCTTTTCAAAAAGTGCTAGATGATTTCTACAAGTTTCTCTTCTGTAATAGCTGGTAGAAATGTCTAAGTAGTTTCACTTTAGAAAATTCTTTCATCATTTGCTCATAGTAAAACTGTCTAATTGGAAGATTCCATGATTTTAGTCCATTATCACCCACTTTGTTTTTCTAATGAATACAATTTGTTATTCCCAGAGGTTAACTCTGGCATGTGGTGGGTGTTGCAGGGCTCACATGCACAAAGTTATTTTTCTACATTCCAGCACATTTCACACTGCATGTTACCTCATGTCTCTTTTAGATGTCCAATACCTTGTACAGCTTTTTTATTATAAATTTTCTGGATAAATTCACCTATGTCACAAGGAATATAATCACACACACAAAAAACAACTTTTTTCAAGAAGGCATACAAAGGTTATAGTCCTTGGATAAAGTACACTAGTAGGTTACAGTTAGTTACAGTATGGTGTGATTTCAGCAATAAATTTTGAGTTGAAGCAAAGAGGCAAAATAAGAAACCACTGCAGTCTTGAATTGGGATATTTTTAGACTTTCATTTAAGCACATTCAGGTGAGAACCCATACTTATTAATGGATTAGAAAGTTAATTGATCTGTATTATGCCTGAGCGTGGCCAGAGAAAATGAAAAATAAGGATATTCATTTTGTGCCCCCCTCATATGTTTAAACGCTCCCTATGGACTTCTAACCTACATCATCAGCACTTAATACACAGATAACTCATTCTAAAATTGAAAGGGTCATAGTGTTATAATTTTTTATAATTTCTCCTCACTAATGCTTTTTATATTACATTTGAAGCACCTAATAAAAGGCATCTGAAAGATTTCTGCCCCTCACAAACTTTATAGAAATTTCTTGGCCAGTGACTAAAATGCTGGCTTATTTGAGATTGAATATAATAACTACTGAATAAAGTAAGCAATAAAATTACTTTTATGTAATTTCTAAAGTAGTTTAGTCTATGAACCTTCAAAGATTTTTAAACTCCTTACACGTTTTAAGGACTTCAAAAATACTTTTTAAATCTGAAATTGGGTTCTGGGTGTTTACCAATCCTTAATCTGAATAATTTATTATCACTGGCAGATCTAGCAATGTATCCCTCCCCTCCCCCTCCTCTTCTCTGTCCTCAGGTCATAAATATACTGAACCACTCCACTCACAGTAGTCTTCAGGGTATCCATTTACCTTTCATCATATAGAAAATGGCCTGTAGATTCTTATTCTTTGTTTTTTCTTCAATATGAAGTCTAATCCATAACAATACTTTCAATCTCTGATCGTCTTTTACAACATAATCTTTTAGAGTCTTTATGAAAATTCTACTAAAGGTTTCAGCAATTTCCTGTAACTTTTTTTTTTTTTTTTTTGCATTTAAAGTTTTTCCAAATAGTCTTTCAGGTTAGTGATATAAAATTATTTTAGAGGAGGTCTATTCTTCCTTCCCTCTGAATGGTTTTGCAGTCATGTTTCATAACCAGATTCCACAGCAGCACTGTCGTTTCACAAACATACTCATGTGAGATGGGAAGAACAACCGCTGGGTTGATTATTCCAAAACATAGACTCTGAATACTCAAGACTACTTCTGTACTATTTTCAGGATCAGTGATTTCAATATTATGTGATCTGCAATTCCTTCCTGCCGGAATCTTACTTTCCCTTTCAGAAGATTCTATTTCTCCAGCCACACTAAACGACATTTCCTTCCTTCACCAACAGCTGCACAGCTTTCAATTCTTGTGTTAGATGTCGTGGGCCTCTAGCATTTGCCTCCCACCCTTCCTGCGGTTACCTGGTGAATGTGGAGAAGAACGTAATTCTCTTAGTCATTCATAAGGGCTCAAATGACAAATGAATTTTTCTATCCCTGCTGCTCTCTAAACTTTGGAAGTATCATGTGAACCATTAGCCATTTCATGATATTCAACTTGGGTAACCAGACTGGGAGCAGTTGTGATTTTTAATGCCTCTTTAAATATATAGTTATAGGTTACACTGTTTCTAGTTATATTACAGTTTTCTACCATAGTTTCATTTCATTGTGCCATTAATAATTCATTTTATATTAATCACATTATAACTGTTATATTTCCATTATTGTTTTTTATTTCTTTTTATAATGGTTGTAAAGTTAATGAGATCTTTGACACTGTCTTGGGAAGTCAGTAAGGTTCCTGAATTGCCCTCTGCAAACTTGTCATTATGCGTACCTTGCCCAAGTCTTATTTGAACATTTCCTGAACACATAAGAGTGGACAATGGGTTACTCAGTCACTTCATCATGTTTTTTTAATCTGTAAATTATATAGAATATATAAATCTAGCAATCAGGTAATAGTGTTTAGAAAATAAAACCATTTTTCATGATGATATAAAAAGGCCATCATTTCTAGGAAAAACATAGATATGTGTGAGAAACTAAATACCTCAAAGATACTATTTATTGACATTTAAATAAGGTCAAACTATGTAGTACTAATAGGTGGTAATAACATTAACAATGCAACTGAAATCTATTTTTAAAAATGCAAATCAAAACCACAATGAGGTACCCTTACACACCAGTCAGGATGACTGCTATCCAAAAGTCTACAAGCAATAAATGCTGGAGAGGGTGTGGAGAAAAGGGAACCCTCTTACACTGTTGGTGGGAATGCAAACTAGTACAACCGCTATGGAGAACAGTGTGGAGATTTCTTAAAAAACTGGAAATAGAACTGCCATATAACCCAGCAATCCCACTTCTGGGCATACACACCGAGGAAACCAGATCTGAAAGAGACATGTGCACCCCAATGTTCATCGCAGCACTGTTTATAATAGCCAGGGCACGGAAGCAACCTAGATGCCCATCAGCAGACGAATGGATAAGGAAGCTGTGGTACATATACACCATGGAATATTACTCAGCCATTAAAAAGAATTCATTTGAATCAGTTCTAATGAGATGGATGAAACTGGAGCCCGTTATACAGAGTGAAGTAAGCCAGAAAGACAAAGACCAATACAGTATACTAACGCATATATACGGAATTTAGAAAGATGGTAACGATAACCCTATATGAAAAACAGAAAAAGAGACACAGATGTACAGACCAGATTTTTGGACTCTGTGGGAGAAGGTGAGGGTGGGATGTTTTGAGAGAACAGCATCGAAACATGTATATTATCTAGGGTGAAACAGATCACCAGCCCAGGCTGGATGCATGAGACAAGTGCTCGGGCCTGGTGCACTGGGAAGACCCAGAGGAATCGGGTGGAGAGGGAAGTGGGAGGGGGGATCAGGATGGGGAATACATGTAAATCCATGGCTGATTCATGTCAATGTATGACAAAAACCACTACAATATTGTAAAGTAATTAGCCTCCAACTAATAAAAATAAATGGGGAAAAAAAAAAAAGTATAAACTAAGGATCCACAGAAAGAAGAAGTTTAACTTTGATTGACAGACAAGAGCCGTATTGATTCAAAATAAGAGTAAGAAAAAGGTACTGTGAGACCTGGTATTTAAATTTGCTTGAGAGTAGCTAGCAGCAATTCACTGTTTTCAAGAAGGCTTGAATAACAGTATATTTAATTTTTTTTTTCTTTTTCTGTCTTTGTGCATGCATGCTAAGTCACTTCAGTTATGTCTGGCTGTGCGACCCTATGGACTTCAGTTTACCAGGCTCCTCTATTCATGGGATTTTCCAGGCAATAGTACTAGAGTAGGGTGCCATCCCCTCCTCCAGGGGATCTTCACAACCCAGGTATCTTTTATGTCTTTTATGTCTCCTGCATTGGCAAGTGGGTTCTTTACCACTAATGCCACCTGGGAATCCCATTTCTGTCTTTAGGTTGTCCTGAATGGTTGTATTCTTTATGGGTAAGTGTGCTCATATCTACAGCAAATGGTTAATGATATGTAATGTTTCTAAGGGCAGAGACCGTGTTGAGCTTACTTCTGTATTTCTGTTGCCCAGAATATCAGAGATTCTCAATAAATATTTGCTGAATAAATCAATAAATAGGATATACATATATATATATATATTTGGTAATAGGATATATTTTATGTTATTTTACATTAACATATAGCTGACTGAAACATATACATTACAAATGCAATGCTACACTTGGAAAAAAGATAGCATTTGGACCACTTTTGCTAATTTTACCTAAGATTGCTTTATTGAAGTTGTTTGATATTGTACAAGCAAGGATATACAGTTCTTTGTACACCAGAATGTCAAATTCTGTCTTAAAATTTATCTTTCCCAGGGAATACATATGAATCAAAGAAAGTCTTTTCAAAAATCTTCTACAACATAGAAAATACAATAAATTTAGTTTTTGTTTCTTAATAGTACATGTCAGTTCACATCAAATATCTTTCTGATGCAATGCCTAGAGCCCTATTGGCTACAAGTTGAGGAAGTACCAACATTAATTAGCAAATAAAATACACATCTAATAGAGTTCCTAAAAGATATGCTATAGTATAATACAGCACTTTGAATTTTAGCAGAGCGGGCTAAGATAAAAGGAAATAGTATGTCAGTCTCATAACTGATCATTATGTCACCTACCTTTGCTTATATAAAAACCATGCTTGTAAAGTATTTGCTAAAGGCCATTTGATTTTCCTCAGATGTGAAAACCAACTCTAATTAAAGAGGAAATTTAATTTCTAATAAACCTTCTTTCTCTGTGTATTTTATGCTCTTGAATACATTTCTACTCAGGTGTTGATCTCAGATCTTTTAGGTTTTAAGTGATAAAAAATAAAAAACAGTTGCTAATTCAATTTAGAATTTGCTAAAATAACCTATCATTTTATCTAACGTTTTGGTTAGTCATATAAATGTATAATGAAACAAATACACTTAGAACATGAAACCTCCTTATAATTCTATCCTGAAGGTCCATATGTCAGAGCTTCTTATTTGTGAAGCCCATTGACAACCAGCTACTACTTTCCAAACAAGAGCTCTTGAAAGGAAACCATTATGTATTAAATTCTAAAATATGTATTATATTGTTATCCAGGTTCTCAGTTCACATTAAGCCATGAAAAATGTATTTACAGATTAGAAACTCACCCACTCAGGCATCTAATAATTAGACCAGTGAAACCTGGAAACCAGAGTGATCTATATTGACATACGTATTATTTAAATGTGCTTTGATTTTCTTATAAATATCAAACATTCTAGATGTAAGGTAGGTGTGCATATGAATATAGAGAAATAAGATCAAGAGTGGTAGAATCCCAGTGCAGATGTAGTATATCCTTCCCTGCATCCCAGCTGGATACAAAGAGCACGCTCAAATGGGGTAATTAAAGAAGAGTTTAAAAGGGAGATATTTATAGAGATCTTGACCTACTAACAGTGAGGAGCTACCCTCAGGTCTGATGGGAAGCAGAGAGCAAGTATTAATCCGAATGAGATAAGAGCTGTGTGGAAAGGTCTACCTAACCTGCTGCAACCGGTCCTGGTGACCCCATAAGAAGGGAGCTGAGGAAATAAATCCTTCACACTCACTGTTTTTTTTTCATGATCTATTGGTCAAATTCACCCAGAAGCAAGAAAGAATGGAGACCACTGATATAATCCATTAAAGCAGAGCAGAGTAGAGAGTGTGGGGACAAATGAATCTAGAGGAGCTGAAGGAAAATATCGAGCACAGAAGGGAACCAATGAGAACATGTGTCAGAGGACCAAGAAAGTAGAGGAAGGAATTATAAAATGTCTTACAAAAAGCGATAGGTTATTGACTAGGTAGGCAAGAAAAACGAGAAGTCATCACGCTTTCAATTAGATATCACAATAGGGTATAAGGGAAGAAAGCCTCTAAAGAGTGGAAGAAATTCTAAACAAATAAGTGAGTGAACAAAAGAAAATTAACAGTTGTAACACAACTACTATGTGCCAAACATTGTTCTAGGTAGTTTTTTTTATACATGATATTTTAAAAAATTTTTTAAACTGCCACTGAGGAAAATGTTTATGACAATTTTTATAATATAGAAACTGCAACCCATAAGGAAACCTGCCCATTTATCTCCATCATAAGTGTACCTGTACATTACTACTTCAGTCTCTGCCAGACAGTTAACCAACAAAGCAGAGGAGAGGGTTCCCTTTAGGTTAAACCTAGTCTAGTGATGAATTACAGCCTGAAGATTTTCCTGACCTAAGAAGAATGGTAGAAACTTGTGTCCCCTTTCCAGCAGTTTTCACTTATCCTTGTCTCACTGGGTCTCCAGGGAAAATGAGTATAAAATTGTGCTGCTCCAAATGCCAAGTCACCTTCTGCTAGATTTCTCATTTTCCCCATTCAGATGGAGCCAGGGAAAGTAAGTCAGGCATACAGTTCTACATTAGGTATGGAATCCATTAGGCAATTCTTGGATATAAAAAATAATAACTCTACTTTTCTTCCAACTTAAAATTGACTGTTGCAATCCTACACTCTTTGAAAGTTATTTACAGCAAGTTTACATTGTAGCCATGGTAGCATATATTTGTTGTATCAAATCCCTTTTATCAACAAAAATAATTTATATTCTTTTGCTCTGGCTTTACAGCTTTCTGTAGAGCTTCCCTAATCATAACCACAGCACACTCTTGAGATTTAGTGATAATAAGAGTCAACATTTATAGAGGATCATGCCCTGGACTAAAGATCAAGACACAGTTTATTTTGTGGAACCTTCCCAATGGATCTGTGAGGTAAGTATTATTATCAGCCCTATTTTGGAGCTAAGTAACTGAGACCTAGGTTAAGCAACTTGCCACTGTTCCCACAGCAGGAAGTGTTAAAGATAAACTTTAAGATAAGGGATTCTGGCTCCCCACTTTCATGTTTCACCAACATCCTTTGTTGCCTCTCGATGCAGTAAATATGACTCTATTCCCTACTGTCCCTCCTTCTGCCTCCCAAGCAATGGACAGGGAGATGTGCGATAGTCACCTTTTCTTGTTTCTCCTGATTTATTTTTTTGCTCTCTCTTCATTCGCAAATGGTTACAACCAGCACTTGATTCTCTTTCAGCACAACCAAATTGTCCACAACTTTCTCAGCAATGCCAGCAAGGGAGAGGACATTATTAGGCCATCAAGTTGTGTTCCCATTTGTCAATGTAGCAAAACCATATTCAGCAAAATTATACATTCTTGCAGATGGTTTATAAGCACTACGTCATGAAGTACTTACCACTTCTAGTCAGGTAATTGCCAATCAGGAAAATAATGAAAAACAAAATATACCATCTCTGATGACATTAGTAACATGAAATTAAAACCAGAAATATTTGTGTCTTAGTCCTGAAGCATTAAAGAGACTGGCTTCAATATGGAAAAAATCAAGTCTTCTTCACTAATAATTGGAGAATACTGTGTGGAATCTGAGACCAAAGCAAAATCATTTTATTTGAATTTTCAGTATAATAACGTTTTCAATATAATAATGTTTGAAATAGTAACTAACCAAACTCACATGTGAGAAAAGATGGTTTCAGAAATATCAAACACAAGAAAATGAAAGATTTTCAGCATTCTTCAGGGAAGATATCAAAATTTAATAGTTTCACTTTGGCATGTGTAGCAACATAAAGCTTCTATATGTATATACTTTCTTTACATCCATGATAATATACCCAGTTGTTTCACTCTCTGACACTGATTAGAACTGTTATTTTAATTCTGCATTTTCATCTCTCTTCTCAAACATAGTTATCAAGAAATAATCATTTCTGTTCATTTCTTATTTTAACATATGTAATTGGCATATGTGTCCTGGACATACAGAGTTAATATATGGACAGCTAGAGTTACTATGAAGCTGGCGATATAAATTTTGCAACCAGCCTGATGTTTATTTTAAATGCATTTCAGACTGATGAAAGTTAGTGGGTTCACAGTGTCTGAGAAAGAGGTTCTCTTGTTCTCCACCAAGTAAAGAACACCCAGGGAACAGCAATGCCCCATAAACTAGTTTCAGTTGTAAGGTGACATTCCCGATAAAGAGGCATATTGGGTACGTAAGCTGAAAGAACTTGATTATCAGGAAGACCTACATCACTTAGGTTTGAAAAGAGTAGTTAGATTGTTCCTATTGTTAGATGAGTCAAATTAGAGCATCTTGTTCATTGAAGAATAATTTTAGGATCTTTTTTATCATGTCTTTCTCAAAATTTCCTAGGTTTTTCTAATATATAAAACTCCCTGGAAAATTATTCAGGACTTTTCACTAATTTACTTTGCAAAATTAATAATTTACTGTTTCCATATATGATTCCGTTAACATATCCATTAAATGAGGGTTAAACTCAATAGTTTATAATACACTTTCCAGCTCTAAAATCCAGATGTGTGGTGATAGTTTATCATCAGAGAGAAATATTCCCTACAATCCCATAAAGGTGTCTTTAAAAAGTATTTTATTCTCCTCTGTCAGATATTTTGAATTCTAAAATTTGAGGGGTATCTAGAATCAGGAATAAAGACAATCTCCTGTGGTCTTCACAATTTGCAGAGGTACATCTCAAAATATTTTATTTGTTCCCATTTACATGGTGAATAGATATTCCCCCTCTTTCTTCCTTAATATTATTTTATTTAGAGAGAGAGAGAAACAACTAGCCCTGTTTCCTTGGCAAGCTGGACATTATGTTTTAAGGCTCCACTGTGAGGACCCATCCCAAGAAGAATGGCTGTTGGAATCTGCTATAACAAATCTGGTTCTCTGTCATCAAAAATATTCTTATACTCTGGGTCATGCTATTTGCCTCAAAACAGATTTTTCCATTTATACAGACCTCATATCAAAATTAAACTGGAGGGAAAAATGTAACTCACCAGAGTTGTCTTATTACCCAACAGATTTAAACCAGATATAATGGAATAGAAGGGGAATGACAAGTAAGGGGAGAGAATACACAACAAGAAATGTATAAAATGTGTGCTCCCTTGGATTCTGACCCAAATCAGGATTTGGGGTTTTGGAGTATTTGGATTCTTTGTGTGTTTCATTTTATCTTGATTTTATTCTCTCTCCCATTTTTAATTCCATCTTGTTCAATTTAATTTTCTCTCTCTCTCCCTTACACACACCACATAAAACACTCAAATACAAGCACATTTAATTCAATCTACATGCATATTATGTGATACAAGACAACATACTCAGGTTGTAGGAAACTATAGCTATTTCCTTTGTCACTCAAAAATATTGCTGCTGCTGCTGCTAAGTCGCTTCAGTTGTGTCTGACTCTGTGCGACCCTATAGACATCAGCCTACCAGGCTCCGCCATCCCTGGGATTCTCCAGGCAAGAACACTGGAGTGGGGTGCCATTGCCTTCTCCGCAAAAATAATGCTAGCTCTTTTAAAGTGTTGTAAAAGTTATAGAAGGGAACTTTATTTAAAAATCACATATAATTCCTTTAATTTAAACCTTTTTTTTTTTTTTTTTTTAGAAAATAATGTTTCCTTTGACCAATCCTGGGTAATCTCTATATCAAGGAAGAAAAATTCAAATGTCTTATTTAGTATTTTAATTAAATACCTGATGATGGCTATTTTAGTGCCAGTGTGGCAAAATTCATCTAAACTTCCACTTCTAAGGCTCGTTATTGAATTTTTCTCAGTCACTAAAATAAGCACACAGAGGAAATAATGCATTTATCTACTAGAGAGCTCAGACTTAACTGTTTATCTTCCAGTGAAATCTGTTCAATGAAAAAAAAAAAAGGAAAGGGATAATGGACAATGAAGAGTGATTATTTTGTCCTAAAGATCAAGTAGAGGAGGAAGCCAGCTTTGATACCAAGTCCTTATTATCTAAGAGAATGTATGTTATCAGCAACATTATATTTATGGTGACCTCAACCCTATGACTATGCTTTTGAGTCAACTCTGGGCCAAGAAGGACTTATGAACCAAACAGCAGAAGAGACCTCATGTCTACTGAACAGGAAATGCATAGAGCAATTATGTTTCTCTGTTTCCTCCAGCAGCCTTAGCAGATGATAAGGACTGAGCATCTTCAAATCAAGAAGATACTCTAATAAATTATGTCTCCTTCATATCTAAATGGACAATTGCATGGCTGAGAAGCATCAGTGAGTGTTGGAAATCACTGTGGATATTCCATCACATTAAAAAACCTCCAACTAATTCTAAAGCTCAGTTTCTTCCACTGTGAGATGATAATTCCTTCCTTGCCTATTTCACAGATTTGCTATCAGCATCAAGTAAAATAAATAATATGATAGCAAAAATAGCATCTTAGATAATAAACATAGGCAAAGGATGCCACAAGCATTATTTTCAATTAGTCATTTAAACAAACTTATGAAATGAGTAATATTGACTCACTTTTGCAGTTGAGAACAGTGAGGCTCAGGGAACTAAAATTCCACTTGTAAATGGGAATGAAGAAAGATTTCAATTCTGAGTTTTAGGTGACACTTTATATAAAAGATATCAATAAGGCTTTATTCATTAAATACAAACTTGGAGAGTGTTCTATTTTCCTGGCCTCTATGTTTTCAAATAATAATAATGTTTTGTGATAAAAACTTCAGTTCTGCTGATAAGAAAACATTTTCCACGGTGCAGTTCTAAATTGATAATACACAAAATCACCAAAGTTACATTTAATAAAAAACTCAATGAAAATTTAGAGAAAGGAAGTTTTTCCTTTTCCAGTTAAGTCATTTTTTCTTTCTTTCTTTCTTTCTTTCTTTCTTTCTTTTTTTTAACTTTGCACTAAAAGTCTAAGGTGAGAGTCTTGCTACATTTTTTTCTTCCTTGCCCTTGAATGCTACTAATTGCCTTCAGCCCATGATACTGCCCACTCATTTACCTAAAGATGGAACTTTTTAAAAATTGAAATCTGTAGTGAAAAATGTTATATGAGGCCATCTAAGGTGCCCTTCTGCCTTTCAAAATCCAGTTAAGGGCATTTTATCTCTCTCATTCATGCAAAGATGCAAATAACCTCTTTGACCAAACTGCTGTCTAATTAGACCAAGAGCACTAAAAAGTCACTCACTCGCCACTTATTCAAGTCAGCTGTGAAAGACACAAAGTTCTGTTTGTTTTGGATGGCTTTTCCCTTAGGTAGATAACTGAAATGATTCTAGTTTTGCAGCTTGAGCACTAAGTGTCATAGTGATGAGTGTCATAAGATAAATATACGGATAGTTTCTTACAAATTTTTTTTTTTTTTTTTTTGCAATCTGGTGTTGCATATGGATATCTGGAATAAGTAATGTAAATTGGTCTCATCTAATTTACATTTAAACAGGGACTTAAGAAGGATCAGGGCGCATCATTCTGCCTCTAAAAGCTAGAGCCTAAAAAGAGTGACAGGGATTGTCATCTGTATTATAATCATTACCAAGTTCCAAAAAAAAGACCCTTGTTAGGAATGGATCCATCTCTTCAGGGGATATCTAAGACTGTGGTGCTTGGATAAAATATGAATCAAGGACTAATGCCAAAAATCCAAATTACATTTTTAAAAGAGAGTGTTACATTAAAATAGTGATAAGCTGGGTAATTATAGAGAATTTATTCATCTTTTAAAATAATTAATGACATAAAACACTAAAGTTTTACATTTAAAATCCATGTATTTTAAATTATACTTCTGAATTTACATATACCATTAGAATAAAAATAAAATAGTCTAAATTTAGATTAATCAATATAAACTAAACATGGATTTGAAATTTGTCCATTGTGAATATTATAAAAGAAAGCAAGAATTTCTTCTCATATTAAGTAGATTCTAGTTAACTGTAGGGCACCCTTTAAAACTAATATTAATATTATCTTAGTTAACTTTTCATATATAACAAGTGTTAGGTAAATAAACCCTGTATGAAATCTGGAATGTAATTTATAATAAATTTGTGCTAATGATATTTAATGTGCCTAGTTAAAATGGAAGCTTTATTGAGAATAAATGTTGCTCATTTACTTCAAAGGGAGTTACCAAACATATGTAATCTGATGGTAATTTAAGATATAAAACAATGTTAGCTAATATGATTTACAAATTTCCTTATAAAAATGCAGTACATATGTTATATAATTTTTTTTAATTGCTTATTAGTAAAAAACTTCTCAGACTCTATGGTCACTCTAAAAATTGAAACAACTATTTCAGAATACACACGTATGGTGGCAGAATAATGGACCGCCCCACCCCACCAAAGACTTCTACACTTTAATTCTTAGAACCCTAAGTATATAAAACTGTTACATGGCAAAGGGCCTTTGCAGATGTAATTAAGTTTAGGGACCTTAAAATTAGGGAGATTTTCATTATTCTTAGATTATCCCTGGGTGTCCAACCACATGAGTCTTTTAAAACGGAGAACTTTCTCCAGATGAAGTCAAAGAAATGTAGAAGAAATAGGAGAGATGAGACCAAGGAGGAGGTCAGAAAAAAGTCTGAAAATGGCTTACCTTCGCTAGCACTGAAGATGAAGGGAACTGGTCAGCATCCAGAACCTGAAAATGACTCCAGGTGAAAAGTCAGCAAGGAGATGGGGACCTCAGTCCTACAACTGTGTGCAACTGAATTCTACCAAGATCCTGAAGGAGCCTGGAAGCAGGTATCCTGTATGGAATTCAACTGTAGTGCCACCTTGATTTTAGCCCCATGAGACCATGTCCACCTTCCAGGCTAAAAAAACTGTGAGATGAGAAATGTGTGCTGTTTAAACCACAAAGTGTGTGGTAATTTTTAAGGTATCAACAGAAAACTAATACTATGTTGCATCTATATGTAGCATCTATAAAATCAACATATTTTCTGTTGAAAACTATATATTTATATATAAGACTTCCCTGGCTCAGACAGTAAAGCTCGGCCTATAGTGTGGGAGACCCGGGTTCAATCCCTGGGTCGGGAAGATCCCCTGGAGAAGGAAATGGCAACCCACTCCAGTACTCTTGCCTGGAAAATTCCATAGACGGAGGAGCCTGGTAGGCTACAGTCCATGGAGTCTCAAAAAGTCGGACACGACTGAGCAACTTCACTTCACTTCATACGTATATAAACATTTAATAAGTGGAATTTAAGAAGAGCAAAATTCATTTTCACAATAGAATATCATGGTATAAAAATAAAAAGGAATTTTGAAATTCTAAGTTTTTTGAGAATAAATTCTTTAAGAATTGACATCTTTAGTCATGACATAAAAGAATTAAAAAGACATAGCATTCAAAATATGAAATCAGGTGTTTGCATATCCAACATAAACAATGGAGCTCACAGTTTAGGATTTTTGGTTAATTTTCCTAAGGAAGGACTGTGTGCTCCCCACTTTTTTGTTTCCTCCAAAGAATTTTATCATTTTAATAAAGCTATAGTTTCTTACAACAGCTAGTCTTTATTCATCAATGATACATATTTTTTAATCAATTTAAGAAACATAAATTTGTTTTCATTTTAGAAATTTGATTATTACTGATTTTTGTTTGCACATACTCCAAATTATCACAAAAGAAAATATTCCTATACCAAATGTCTTTGTTGTTTTATTAAAACTAAAATATGGCACCAACACATTCAGAAGTTCGATTTCCTGAAACTTCAATTAATTATTTAGTTTTAACTTACTCTGTCATTCTGCTGTGAGGGATTTGTTAATCCCTTTTCCTCAAATTTCCATAGACAGGGAAAGAAATATACTTCTCCCAGAAGAGAACAAAGATCATGGAGTGAGCACTTCCTTTCCTTTCCCCCCTTTCAGCTTATTTCCTTCACAAAAGATGAGACTTTTCTGCTTGGGAAGATTCAAGGGTCCAATAGCTATTATCTACTCTGTCTATCAGAAATGCTCACTTTTCCTAATTACGTTTTGTATTTAGAGATCAGCGTTGAAGAATGCATTTTGAAGTATAGCACTGTGATGAAACAATGAAATATAAACCACTCAAAAAGATATTTAAATGTTATGCTTTGTGCACATTGTTGTAAAGCCACTAAGTTGTGTCCGACTATCTGCGATCCCACGGACTGCAGCACACCAGGTTTCCCTGTCCTTTACTGTCTCCCAGAGTTTGGTCAAACTCATGTCCAATGAGTCGGTTGTGCCATCTGACCATCTCATCATCTGCTGCCCTCTTTTCCTCCTGCCCTCAATCTTTCCCAGTATTAGGATTTTTTCCAATGAGTCACCTCTTTGCAGCAGATGGCCAACGTATTGGAGCTTCAGCTTCAGCATCAGTCCTTCCAATGAATATTCAGGGTCGATTCCCTTTAGGATTGACGAGTTTGATCTCCTTGCTGACCAAGAGAGTCTTCTCCAGCAGCACAATTCAAAAACATCAATTCTTCGGCACTCAGTCTTCTTCATGGCCCAACTCGCTACATGATTTTTTTAGGGGAAGCATAAGAAAATAATCCTAACACGATTTTCTCCCTATTTTAAAGTTTAAAAAAAGCAGCAAATTTCCAAACTGTATAATGGAAATTCCCAGGGGTCCTGATTGTTTACAAACCAAACATGTTGTATGCTCTGTGCTCATTTCCATCTTCTGTGCTCATTTAGCAATGTTCCTACATTGGTGAAAAGACTCATTATTTTGCATTACATCTTTCTGTACTTATGTGTATTTTCTGTCCCTCCACTTCATAATCGTTTAGAATTTCCTTGATATGCCTGATACCTTTTTCCCTTTACATTTATTTCCAATCTATCTCAGAGTCCTCTAAAATTTACTTCCCTAACACTCTGATATTTGTCCCCCGAAATGCACCATCAATATCAAAGCTGTTATCACCTCTAGCAACTGTCTCCCTACATTTAATCTCTTTTTTTTCTTTTCCTTCGTAGGATCTTATTTCCCTGACCAGGGATGGAACCCACACTGCCTGCAGTGGAAGCATTGCATCCTAATCCCTGGACTACCAGGGAATTCCCTCTTAAATCTAATCTTGTCTTCACCAAATCTCTTTTCTTCTCTGCAGACTTAGAGATATTTCCATAATGGAAATCAGATAAAATTGCTTGCTCTTGGCTACCTCTCAGCCTCTTCTTGCATCACTCACCCTCTGAGATGCTAATGTATGTTGAACTCAGTATATGCTGAACACATTGTGCTGAGTGCTTTACTTAAATGATTTCACTTCGTCCTCATAGGCCACTCTGAGGTTGCTATGCAACCTGTGTCATCCTCTTAAGCATTTGATGCAGCTGAGCAGAACATGATTAAACAGTTTACCCAAAAGTCCATGGCTAGTTACTGAATGCTCTGTTTGAAATGAAGCATTTTTAGCCCATAGTCTACATTCTGAGGGCTTCCCTGGTGGCTCAGTTGTAAAGAACCTACCTGCCATTGCAGAAGACAAGGGTTTGATCTCTGGGTTGGGAAGCTCCCTGGAGAAGGAAATGGCAACCCACTCCAGTGCTCTTGCCTGGAAAAACCCATAGACGGAGGAACCAGGTGGGCTACAGTCCATAGAGTCCCAAAAGAGTCGGACACCACTTAGCGACTAAACAACACTCCATTCTGAACCATTCCATCATTTAACTTTCTTTAGTTTCAGTCTGCCTGCTCCTCATTACATTATTTACACAACCTTTTTTACCAGGCTGAACCACACTTCTACTTCTCTCTACCTTTGCCACTTCTGAATCATTAGCCACTTCCAATTCTTTATATCAGCTCATGTATAACTTTCTTGCAGAAGACTTTTTTGACTCTCTAGTCAATGCTGTCATTGGACCCTTATCCCTTCCTTCATAGCATTTAGTGTGAAATCAGCCACTCTTGTTTGTGGTTATTTCACCAGTGCCTATCTCCAACACATCTCATTAGCTGATGCGCTCTAGGAAACAGGAGGAGCCTTGTGGGGTTCTACTCACCATTGTGTCCTTAGTGATTATCAGTATCTAGCAAGTAATTGTTCAAAAAACAAAATAAATGACTAATAATTTTTTTATGCTTTTAACCATATTCTCCCTAATTTACCTAATTCCTTCATGTGGTTCTGTACATGCTGCCAATAGTTTCTGATCCTCATCTTTTAGCTCCATTCTCAGAGATAGGTTCAAAAAGCTTTTTCTCCTGCTTTAGTTTAAAAATATCTAGGGAAGGGCTTTGACTGGCATGACTTGAATCAGGTTCTGATCAAAGAAATCACATCTTTCTTTTTTTTCTTCTTTTTTGAAGTATAGTTGATTTACAATGGCAAACGGAAGAGTGAATCCCAAATTGTCTAATCCCAAAGTTTGTGAACAGAATTGCTGTAACTCCTGCCTTCTTAATAGCAAAATCCATTGAGTATATAGAATAACCCAAAATCTACTAGATGATTAGCTGTATCAGTATACAGCTACAAAGAAAATAATCCATCTAGTAATTAAGCAGAGTCTATGATACAAAGGTGGCATAGTGGGAGAAAGAAAAAAAGATACTGTATACAAAATACAACAGGGGCTATCTCTGACAAAGGGTAGTGTAGTAGCAGATGTAAATAAACAAGACTAGAGAAGTTGTAGTAAAGATAGCTATGCACACACAAACATACACAAGCAAACTCATAACAAATAAACAAGGACTTTTAGGCCATTTCAATACTTTGTTGTACACTTTCTGTCCTGCAGATGGAATAATGTCCTTCTACCAAAAGGCCACAATAGGATAAATCTATATGTTTACCATATGGAAATCATGATTAAGTATGCACATTTTAATTTTCAAAGGTGAAAATTTTATTGGATTCTCCAAAAGTATTATATTTTAAATCTACTAGAGGGAAACCTCTATAAGAGAAAATAGAAATTGAATTCACACACTGATACTCTTGATTTTAGAGGTTCAGAAATAAAAGATAAAAGAAACCAATTTTCTATAAATCCTGGTACATTATCAAAATGTACATTAAATTTTCATATTAAATTATTTAACTATTTAGCACAGTATAACATTTAAAATGACATTTCTGATTAAATGATTATAAAGTATTGGATTTGAATATAATTTAATAATAATATGTAAAAGGCATCAGATGAAGTTAGTCTGATCAAATTTTTAATATTATATATTATGACATATAATACTAAATGTAGTAATGTAGTTCACTTTTAAAGCATTTTTTCCTCTGCTATTGGGCATATGACTGAAAATTTCAATTTATTCCCTAAACATTATCTTGACAATATTGATTTCTATAATTGTTTCTTGGATTATTCAACTGTGAAACATTTCAAAATTTCAGTGTTGTGACCTATGTTATGCACAATTGAATTGTATTGTATGACTATTAGATATCCTAGAATGTTCCTGTAATTAAACCAGAGAAGTATTCAGGAATTAGATCCTATTCTAATTGTCATTTATTCTAAATCTGATCTGTTTAAAAAGTGAATTGAAAGTAAATTTAAAAATCAAAGAAAACTTAAGGGAATGGTATATTATAAACCAAGTTTTACACATCTATAGTGCAACATTCACAGGAGCCCTTTATTTTCAAATAAAATGACAATACATAGATTTTTAATATAGCAGATTGCTAATGACATCTTTGTGGTGGTGGTGTAGTTGCTAAGTTGTGTCTGACTCTTGCCACCCCATGGACTGTAGCCAGACAAGTTCCTCTGTCCATGGGACTTTTCAGACAAGAATATTAGAGTAGGTTGCCATTTCCTTCTCCAGGGTATTTTCCTGACCCAGTGACTGAACCTAGGTCTCCTGCATTGCAGGCAGATACTTTATCGATTGAGCCACCAGGGAAGCTCATGACATCATTGTACTTTTAATCAATAATTTTAATTAGCATATATATTAAGTATCTCATATATAATTTGAAATATTTCTATATATATTGAAATCTGGAAGAATGCTCAGTTTTATATTTACTCAATTGATATCTGACTCCATTAAAATTTTTTCTGAATAAATTAATATAGGGCTTTTTAGTTAAAAAATAGTAATAAACATTGGGGAAATCAAAGCTATATAAGTCTAGAGTAGCTGTCAGATCAGTGGATCTACTCAGTACCACTGTGCCCCCAGTCTAACACTCTGGCACAGCTCATCAGCAGTACACAAACCTCTGAGTTTCTGTCTTCCATGGCAGAGATCCCTTTGCCCTCCTCCCTCCCCACCCACAAATTCCTTAATATCTCTCCTTAATAACCCAGCCCCCACAAATATCTTACAATCGACAAACATCACAGTCAGGCTCATTCTAAGCACTATATCTGATGTTAGTCACTCAGTCGTGTCCGACTCTTTGTGACCCTATGGACTGTAACCTGCCAGGCTCCTCTGTCCATGGCATTCTCCAGGCAAGATTACTGGAGTGGGTTGTCATTCCCTTCACCAGGAATTCTTCCTGACCCAGGGATTGAACCTGCATGTCTAGCATTGCAGGCAGATTCTTTACCATCTGAGCCACCAGTGAAATCTCACCTGATGAAGGGCATTTTATTCATGTTTATATGAGTTGGTGATGTTCCTTTGCTTTCCAGAACTTACATATTTAAATTCTGGCTGAATACCATCCACTTGAATATCCTAAAGGCTTTTTTAAATTAACATCTTAAAAACTGATTTCGTACCATCTCTGCTCCCTAATCCATATTTGTGTCTCTACCTGCATGCCCTGATTCAGCAGCACTAATATCTAACCTTTGCTCAAGGCAAGAACTTGGGAGCTACTCTAGGTGCTTTTCTTCCCTGAAGAATATTCCTCATCTCCTGCATGTAGTCAATGACCACATACTGACTGACTTGACTTTAGACTCAGGACCACTAAACTCCTGTGTGTTCTCAGCAATCCTACTGCATCTTTCCAGTCAGCTCACTGTCTCTCCAAATAACTAATACATAATTTCTTTTCCTCTTCAAATGACTCCCAGTACCCATCTCTGATGTTCCTTCTCAGCTGATGATTTTACATGTTTATTCACTGAGAAATAGAAGTAATGCAGAAGCTTTCTATACTTCCTGCCTCCATATCCATCACCTCCACATTAGGACCCACCTACACTGAGTCCCCTGAAGTCAGCCACTACATACTCCATTTAGCCTCCATTCCCTTCTCAAGAGGAGGGCTCTATCTCTTTCTCTCGGGTTATTTCCATAAATATACACACTCTCTATTAAAAAAAATAACAATAAATTCTCTCAACATAGCTCTCCAGTTACTTCTATTTCCTTTATAGCAATAGCTCCCCAAAGGATAATCTATTTACTGTCTCCAATTTTTCTCCTCTTAAAGCTGAGCAAAACCCTGCACCCCACCCCTATCTCAAGTATAAAGGCCCTTGTATGTCCCCTGCCTCTTGTTTATAGAAAAGCTGAAACCTCCTAGGCCTTCCTGAGTCACAAAAGAATCAGTTCCAGCAGTTGATGATTAGGACAATAGAGTCACAGACTCTGTGTCTGAAGCAATTTCCTAAGCTATTTTACAGATGTAATAACTGCCTCCAGAGGGAAAAGCTAACTTCATGATGACAGACTATAGCCATAACATAAGCGCCTCCATCTTGAGCAACACTCAATCTGTGGCTAGCACAATTCCGAAAACTGGCCTCAGGAGATTGTTAATACAATTGCTCATAATAATCTCTATCTTTGTGGGTATCACAGTAACTATAGCTTATTCTACCCATTTATGTAAAGAAGCAACTAAAATTACCAGCAAAGAGACACTACAGACCCATGTTGACATCTTCCACTCTAAGAATATGCTGCCCAACATCCAATATGAAGGAGTTTTGCCCATGCTCCCATAGAATTGGAATGATGTTTGACAAGTGGGGATTTATAAGCAGCTCTCTGCAGGAAACCACCCTCATAAGGAGACCCCTTTGGTCTTGTCACTCTAATAAAGCTATACTGAAAACTAAATTTTAAACCAGGCACCTCCATGCTCTACTTATCTCGGGGTGAAGCACACCTTTCAAATCTTTTGAACATGCAATTCCTTACCTAACTTGTTGGCTCTTTCCTTAGAACAAAGTAAAAATGAAGAGTAAATAATTAACAGATCACCAGATCATTTCCCCAGTTTCCCCTTCAGTAATCTCATGAGTGACATGTGTGAATGAGATAGCATCTAAAGAAAGGTCATGTGGCATTGACAAGCCTTCACTCAGTAGGATATAAACATGAGTCTGATTCCCTATCTCAGAGTTAGCTGAGATTAATTCCCCTTTCCCTTTTTGGGAATATTACTAAACAACTATAGTTCACCATATTACTTTATTCCCACCATTTGGTTCCTTACATATGTACATACTCATGAAGCCATTATCAAGTAAATTATAGAACACCTCCAATACACCAAAAGGCAGGCACTTGCTGATGTGCATTTTTGCATAAGTAATAACAATCTTATTATTAATTTCTGTCTGACCAAAAAAAATTTTAAGATATCATTTGCTATAAGATGAACCTAATTTTTAGATATGTTACAATGTTCAGAGTAATTAATAAAATTCAAAATATCATATTGATTAGATCAATATTCTGTGTTTACTAGAACCACATAGATGCTAGTAATTGCAGAGATGACTTTACCATGAAATTAAGGAAAGTCCTTCCCTAGGATGGGAATCATCAAAGACCCTGGGATAGGACCTCACAATGTGCTCATATAATCATAATTTTAGTAAAAACTATATAAGATATTTTAATCGGCACTAGTTAACTTGCCCTTTTTACTAATTTCACATGTATCATCTGTCACATTTCCTCTCATGATTTGTTAAACATAATCATGTTATTAGGGGAAGCTGATATGAAGATATATTGAGTTTGGGTTTAGCGTGCACGTGTGTTCAGTTGTGTTCAAATCTTTGCAACCCCATGGGCTGTAGCCTGTAGCCTGCCAGGGCCCTCTGTCCAAGGGATTTTCCAGGCAAGAATACTGGAGTGGTTTATCACTGAGCCACCTGGGAGTAACTGTTGGGTTTAGAGGAATATCTTTATTCCTGCAGTAGTTTGCAGTTACATCCATGTACTGTTAAGTGCTAGCCACCCTTTTAATTTGTTACTGCTACTGTTAACTGCCAGCTCACTGGGCACCATGATCTGAAGTGCAGCATTTATGTTACACGCAGGGGTGGCAGGGTGCCAAGCACTGGGAACGCGAAGGACAAAGAGAGTTCGAAATGTATGGAGCCTGAATCTAGTCTATGTGATATTATACATGGATGACTCAGTTCTCATCAAAGCCTACTCAAAGCCTACTCAAAATACTACCCTTCTTTTAGAAATATACTCAATGCTGCAGTAGAATCCTGACATTGACAAATACAAAATTTATAATACACTACTACAGTAAGGACATCATCAACAAACTGCTAGAGTTGATTCAAAAACTACTGAAGATAGATCTCTGCCTTAGAAAATTTGAAATATCCTGAAGTCTTACTGGGCTTCCCTAGTGGCTCAGACAGTAAAAAATTATGCCTGCAATGCCAGAGACCAGGGTTTGATCACTGGTGAGAAAGTTTTGATAAATATTTTTTTCTCCAAATATTTGACAAAAATCTGAAACTTTACTTGACATCATCATTATTTAGTTAAAGGAAAATTTCTCAATTATCAATGATAAGCATAAATTTTGATCAACTATGCTAAAGAAAAGACTGAATTATCTTTCTTTCCTCTCTCTACAGAAAGTGATATTATAAGATCACTTGAATAAGAAGAGAAGATTAAAACACACATAGCCAAAATTTTAGGTAAAACATTACTAAGGTGTGTGTCAGGAAGTTAATAAAAGTAACATTTTATTTCTCTGGATTTTGTGATGTTTGCAGTATTTTGAATGTTTTTAATTTTTTAATTTTCTATAAATTATCTCATTCTAAATATTTACTCACATGAAATTTTTGTAACTTCATGTTTCTTTTTTAGAAAGAGAATCCCCATAATTATATTCATATCTGTCCCTAGTAAACCTTGAATTTTTCCTATGATTATCTTTTCTTTCCTGCACACTGGCCTCCTTGAAATCTTTAAAGCATATCAAGCTCCTGGTTCAGGCCTTTGCCTTGTCAGCATGTTCTTTTCAGACAAAGCAACATGGCTTGCTCTGCACTTCCTTCTGGGCAATAGTCAAAGACCGTATATTAGGGAGAACTCACCTACCATCCTCTATAAATAGCACCTCCTAACCTCACTACAGTTATTAGATAAAATACATGACACCTAGTTACATTTAAATTTCAGATCATCAATAAATTTTTAGTCTCTCTCTTATAATGTATGGAATATACTCATAGAAAGATATATACATTGTTCATCTGAAATTCAAATTTAACCAGGTATCATGCCTTTTTTTTTTTTTTTTTTGCTAAACCTGGTAATACTGCTCCCACAGTTTCTACTTCCTTACTCCACTTGGCAGTACTTATCACCATGTAATATGCTAGACATTTACTTATTGTTACTTCCCATCTTCCTCACTAAAATGTCACTCACCTTATTCCACTCCTCTACACAATTTTTTCATCTAACTAGATTGTCCCAAAAGTCAGGAAACTATTTCCATTTTTCAAAAGTTCCTAAATTGAAACAACTTCTCAGTAAAATATAACCCAAAAAGGTATATCAAATATAAAATGTTGAGTAGAAAAAGAAAACTGCAGTGACCCAAAGGAGTCTGAGAATAAGATTTGAGCACTCTAAGGTGAGAGGGCTTCCCTGGTAGCTCAAATGGTAAAGAGTCTGCCTGCAATGCAGGAGACCTGGGTTTGATCCCTGGGTTGGGAAGATCTGGAGAAGGGAATGGCTACCCACTCCAATATTCTTGCCTGGAGAATTCCATGGACAGATCATGAGATCACAAAGAATTGGACACAACTGAGTGACTAACGTGAACAAATTGTAAGGTGGAAACTTCCATCAGATTGCTGTTCAACTTAATTATGGTTTAAAATATGCGAATGTGAACTTAATATTCAGGATCCTGGTGATTTAAAAAGAAGCAATTGACCACTATTTGAATTCATAGTATTACAAACTATCTTTACCCATGAAACAATATGATATCAGTGCTCAGATTTCTGGAGAGAGACAGCAGTGCGCCTATTTTTTAAAAAAGAATAATGTGTGTAATTTGAATACAAAAGGGAGAAATTATGTTAATAGCGAGGTGGGGAGAACTACAGAGCTTCTATCTTTTCATTCCCAAACCAAGTAGAAATTCCCGCTTAGCTCTTTAGGTCTATTAGGAATGTCATTGCACACAGACCAATGTCATATTCTTAAAACATTCTTTGAGCCTTAGGCTATGCTCATGTCTGTCATAACTTTGCATGGTCAGAAATGGAGATACTAAATTAAGGATGAGACCTAGACTAGTTTGATTGAAGCTACACTGATAATAACCCATTTCTACCTGCCATTCCTCCCCATGGTTGCTAATAAACACTATCCAGGGACATATGCCCCAGGGAAATAAGAGAAATAATTATCCTCTCCAAGCCTCCATTCTGGTCCAAAGAAGCTCTGACCTCTGCTTCCTATGTCTCAGCAGCTGCTTTCCACAAATGTCTAATTCAGGCTCCACCTCCCTAGGGTTAAATAAATTTATGTTAGGCAAGTATCACTTCCTCCTGGAACTTCCTGTATCATCTATGGTCATGTGACCTTGGATAAATTACTAAACTACTCTGGATTTTTCTTTGTTGTTTCTTTACTTAGGTAAATATAGATGTATTTTACTTATAGGATTCCAAGCATTAAATGAGAAAAATATGTAAAGTATGTAGTGCTGGGACCACTATACAAGCTGTGTTTGGTAAACTTGAGTTCCCACCACTGCCGTGGAACACACTTCACAAAGTTAATGCCACTGAGGTTGTGTTGTGCTGGTAGACTTCATCAGGGCAGCTGACAGAGCTCTGAGTCAAACTGCCTCTACCACCATGGAAAGATCTGGATGCTTCTCATCTTGAGCCTCATCTCAGATGTATATAACCCATGCTCATTGTCATGATCAAGCCAACTGGCCTTCCCTAGTTTGTAACATTCTGGGCTCTTGCTTTCTCCATTTTGCTGATACCTTTCCGTGACTTTTCATTGAACTACTCTTTCTCCTTAGGGGTCATTTGAAATATGTCATCTTCTCAGAGAAGCTTTTTCTGACTATCTGTATCTAAAGGAAGCCTTTCTTTGTATCTTTTTATCCCAGCATCTACTCTTTTCTGAACACACACCACAATCTGTAGCAATCTTATTTATTTGGCTTTGTCATATAATCTCCCTGTTGTTGTTGTTTTTCATGTGCTTAATCGTGTCTGACTCTGCGACCCCATGGACTGCAGCATGCCAGGCTTTCCTGTCCTTCACTATCTCCCAGAGTTTGCTCAAACTCATGTCTATTGAGTCAAAGATATTGATCCAACCATCTCATCCCATGTTTCCCCCTTCTCCTCTTGACCTCAGTCTTTCCTGTCATCAGGGTCTTTTCCAATGAGTTGTCTCTTGGCATCTGGTGCCCAAGTATTGGAGCTTCAGCATCAGTCCTTTCAATGAATAGTAAGGGTTGATTTCCTTTAGGATTGACTGATTTCATCTCCTTGCTGTCCAAGGGGCTCTCAAGAGTCTCCTCCAGTACCACAATTTGAAAACATCAACTCTTCAGTGTTCAGTCTTCTTTGGTCCAGTTCTCACATCTGTATGTTACTACTGGAAAAACCACAGCTTTGACTATACAGACCATTGTCAGCAAAGTGCTAATCTCCCTGAGGATCTTTGTAACCTTTTGCATTCTTAATGCCCAGGAAGTGACTGATATGAGTAAAAAGTACAGTATCCATTGAATGAATAAATGCGTGAACAAATTATAGTCATTTCCTACTGCCTCAGTTTTAAAGAAGCTCTTTTGCTGCATTTCCATTTAGATAAACCACGGGAGGAACTGAATATTTTTATGTGTTGAAGAAAGAATTTGTGAAAACATAAATGAAATGTTAGCACCATGATGGTCTCTTAATGAACACTCAATATATATTAATTATTTGTGGTTGATATTTTCTTTAATTAAAGAAAACAGTAGCCTCAATGCTATAATAGCACACAGTACCTTCACCTCCCTTTGCCTTGGTTTTCTCAACTATGAAATGGGAAAACTAATCAAATATTCATCATGTGTGTTACAAAATTAAATGAGTTTATATATGCAAAGTGCCTCAAATGGTACTTGGAACACAGTGCTAAAAGTGCTAAATCATTTCTAGAATTGATATTTACTTCAGTCTAGGGCACAAATACTTTCAGATTAATGGATTTATTCTTCTCACTGAAACTGCAGATGTAAGGAAAGGCAGAATATATGCAACATGGATCAAGATCTCTGCTGTCATACACAGGTGTTAAAGAAAAGTCTGTAATTCCTATTCAGTGAGAATTAATATAATTTGATACTGACATTATCTGACAAAATCAAAATGTTGTTCCACTAAAATTCCTGGAGAGATTATATCCTCAAAAAGTTTTGGAGGAAACTGTATTTTCACTAGCAGCAAGTGAGTATCAAAAGGCATTTTAAATCCATGCTGACCAAATTGATCAGAGATAATCATATATTTAAGAATCTTGTGGTCAAATGGACACCAAAGCTTATTGAATAAAATCCATGCCAGTTGGATTTACAGTAATATTTAAGTCAGCAAGTCCCTGGATTTGTCTGTTATACTTTCTGCTATGTATTATCATGACCATTGAATAAAGATTCATTTCAGTACCACAACTAGTAAGATGTTTTTATATTATTCCACTACAAATTCAGAGTTTTGAACTGACAATAAACTCAATGTGTCAGTTCATAAAGACAAAAAGTTTAAAAAATCCATGTTAGTAGAAAACAAAAAATAGCAAACGGTCCCATATTTATATCTCAGTAGTCAGAATACAAATAAACATCCTCGGTGAAAACACATCAGTGCTTCCAATTAAGGCAATATAATTGCATGCTTTGAAGTGGAACAATGGAAAAATCTGACAATCCATTGTATTAATATGAGACACAGACTTTAGAGATATATAAAAAAATAACATTTAATCTTTGTAAGGCATCTGCTTCTATATACTTTTTGCCTAACATTTATGTATTGTGTATAAACACACACATTAGATAGATAAATAGATAGCAGGATAGATAAACATATGTTAAAGAGCTCGATGAAATCTGGTGCAGCCCACTAATTCACTTCAGTAAGCCATTTCACTGCTATTGCTATAAGTTGTATTGTCTTCTGCAGTTTCATTGTTTTCAAGAGGGTGTAGAAAAGCTTTAAACATTTGTACTCAGTCAGTTAATTTACTTACCTGACACATATCTCAAAAGACCAATGTGAAGATAGAGGACAAAGTCTCAAATAGAGTAGACAGTGGTGTGAAAGCTGGAAAGCAATGCTTTTTATCCTGTTTATCTTCAAGTATTTTATTCATTTATCAAGTGGAGTGCAATGTATAACCACTGAAGAAAAAATAATAGGTCAACTAATAATGTTTTGTAAATAACTATTTGGAGGACACAGATTCTTTCCCAACATTTCATGAGATTCCACTATTATTTCATCATTAGTTTTCAAGTATCACAGTTACTCCTTTTTGCTCTCTAAACAACCTAAACAAAACAACATTATTTGCAAGTTTCTTTGTTAAGAATTCTAGTTTCTGGGCTACTGACTCTGCCTACTGCAGTATTTGAATGCAAAAGATTTCAGTAAAGTTATCACTTATATTTCATTATCAAAAAAGACAGAGACATAGAGTTCAAGATAACTGGGAGAGGGCTTTTAAGATAACCAATTTGATGAATGAATAATTAATATATCAGTGTTGATGGTTGTGAGGTTTCCCTCGTGGCTCAGTCAGTAAATAAACCACCCTCAATGCAGGAGACCTGGGCTCAATCCCTGGGTCAGAAAGATCCCCTGGTGAAGGAAATGGCAACCCACTCCAGTATTCTTGCCTGGGAGAGTTATTGAGAGAGGAGGCTGCCTGGCTACAGTCCATGGGGTTGCAAGAGTCAGACATGACTTAGCGACTAAACCACCACACTGGTGGTTGTAATCTATATGCCTCTAGAAACTCTTTTATATGATGGATTAGAGCCAATGGTTATATACTATAAAAAGAAGCTTCATTAGAACATTTGATCTATATCTAAAAATCAAGAAGTGAGGATGGCAACAGGTCTAGAAGAGAACAAAAAATTAATGACAGTTGCCTTGCACCGATCACCAATAGATATCAGTTATAAGCAGGGAAGTTTTGTTTTAATTTCCACCTCTCAGCTTCTACCACAATAAAAACATATTGTCTTCCTACTTTTATCTGCAGGTTTTTTAGCATTAAACATATACATTAACATAAGTAAAATAGATAGTAATTGGTAATTGGCTGTGTGACACAGGGAGCTCAATCTAGTGCTCTGTGACAACCTAGGGGGGTGGGATAAGATGTGAGATGGGAGGGGGGTTCAAGAGGGAGAACACACGTATGTATCTGTGGCAGATTCATATGATATATGGCAGAGACCAACACAATATTGTAAAGCAACTATCCTCCAATTAAAAAATAGGGGAAAAAAGCACATACAAAAAAGAGAAAAGTTCAGCCACTTTATCGTATATAAAATTAATTGTCCATGATATCTTCCATTAGAATCGAAAGCCCCATAATCCAAACATGCTACAGTATTCCAAACCAGAGTAACTTTCTGTAATGTAAAATGTTATGACATGAAATTGACTTATTCATAATCTACACTGCTTATGTTGTGAACTCTTCAATTTTGTGGATGCAGATTCTTTAGTAAAATGCACTATGTGGAACTCAAAGCTGTATTTCATCTAATAGTTCCTGAGGATTTTATGAATATACCTTTGAAAGACCTCTTGGTACTCAGGATCCAAGTGACAGTCTGACAGTCCTGATAATGAAACCAAAATATCTATCAGTGTAACTGGTGTGCAAAAGGCAAACTCTCAGTGCACGGTCACGAGCGCAGTTCCTGCCTTGCCAGAATCACCATGGTAACTGGACACTCTGGGTCTCATTGGCTCTTTTTGAATCAATCTATACCACCACAGAATAAATCCATCAAAAGAATTTTGGACACAGGTTTTAAAAATTGTGTCAACGATGAAATTGATCAGTAGCAAGTATGCACCATCCAAGAAACTGAGTCAGGATTTAGCATTACTAAAGGCTCTAATTTAACTTGGCAATAAAATTTTTAAAAATCATACAAATAATTTTGGGTTGAGCTATTCTGTTTCTGCTCTGTGTCTAAAGTATCAAGTCACATTGAGCTTATGTCTCTCCAACAGAGATATTTTGGCTACTAAGTATAGATATAATCTAGAAGGGAAATAATAATCATCCTTTCTTATAACTTTTTTTTTAAATGGTCTTTCTTTAGAGTCACAAGTCGGTGATGATAAATATTAAATAAGGAATTATTTTTAAGGAAAGAAGGTGAGAAAGTTAAAGTTTAGTAAAATAAAAAATGAGAGGAGTGTACAAGTAATTTGGGAGTAGGCCTCACTTATCAAATTGCATTTTTGTGCCAGGAAAATTCAAATTTACCATTCTGCCTATGTTTCCCCTGTACAACATCAGTGGTTAAAAACTTTGTGTTCAAACTCTGAAACATTGGAAAATCAATCTGTTGGTTCATTTAGGGGTCTTTGTAAATTCTGAGACATTTGAAGTGTTGTGGCAGGTTTAGAGTCAGGCATTTGAAAGTTTTGCCACTCCTGGGTGAAGCCATCTAAGATGGAAATACAGCAAGGAAAAATAATAACACTTTAACTTCTAATTCATTGTTATCCTAGAGCCTGAAGCCTCTGAGAAGTTTAACAAAAGACCACTAAGAATAACCTGCTTGAAATACACTCCAAAGAAGAAAAAAATAAACAATGAACCTCAAATAGTTCAAGGCAAAGCACACTAACAGTATGTAGAATCAAAATAAAAGTCTAAAGAGAAATTGAAAAGCTTTAAGACTGGCCTTAAAGGATAGTATCTATAAGAAGGGGAAGGATTTCTAGTTACAGCCTTTTAAGTTCCAACAGATTACACTTTTTGATGGCCGATAGTATCTTTTGACCTTGACTGTTACTGTAGGAAATAGCTGGGCATTCAAATATGGCCATGCATTTGCTCCTCGTCAGTCAGACACTGAGGATAATGATGGCTTAAGAATACAGATCCTTTTGCTGTATTCTTTATTCTCTGCAGGCGAAAAATCTGAGAAAGATTTTCTATTATACCCCAAATAGCATTCTTTCTGGCAGTCCATAATAGTGGGGAAAGGGAAAGGATTAATAAGTGAGGAAAAGTTTACCCAGGGAAATATATACATAAAGAAAGTTCAGTTTATCACATGCCAATATAGTCTAGAATTCTACAAGGTACTTTGTATGAATATATAAAATTCTAAAAAAATTTGGAGGTAGGAATTATTAACCCTATTTGTAGACATGAAAATGGAGACAGCAGTCAGATATTTGTCCAGGGCCATTTAGTGACGGAACAAAAGAGGCAAGATCTGCACAAAAATCAGTTGAGTCAAAAGCCCCCATCATTAATTATGATGTTTTCTACCCATTTGCCTGGAGTAAAAGGCAAATTTGGCCTTGGAGTACAGAATGAAGCAGGGAGAAGGCTAATAGAGTTCTGCCAAGAGAACGCACTGGTCATAGCAAACACCCTCTTCCAACAACACAAGAGAAGACTCTATACATGGACATCTATGCAGCCAAAGATGGAGAAGTTCCACACAGTCAGCAAAAACAAGACTAGGAGCTGACTGTGGCTCAGATCATGAACTCCTTATTGCCAAATTCAGATTTAGATTGAAGAAAGGAGGGGAAACCACTAGACCATTCAGGTATGACCTAAATCAGATCCCTAACAATTATACAGTGGAAGCGAGAAATAGATTTAAGGGACTAGATCTGATAGACAGAGTGCCTGATGAACTATGGATGCAGGTTCGTGACATTGTATAGGAGACCATTCCCAAGAAAAAGGGAGGGATCAAGACCACCCCCAAGAAAAAGAAATGCAAAACATCAACATGGCTGTCTGAGGAGGCCTTACAAATAACCTGTGAAAAGAAGAGAAGTGAAAAGCAAAGGAGAAAAGGACAGATGTATCCATTTGAATGCAGAGTTCCAAAGAAAAACAAGGAGAAATAAGAAAGCCTTCCTCAGTGATAAGTGCAAAGAAACAGAGGAAGACAAAAGATTGGGAGACTAGAGATCTCTTCAAGAAAATTACAGATACCAAGGGAACATTTCATGCAAAGATGGGCTCAATAAAGGACAGAAATGGGATGGACCTAACAGAAGAAGATATTAAGAAGAGGTGGCAAGAATACAGAGAAGAACTGTATAATAAAGATCTTCATGACCCAGATATTCATGATGGTGTGATCACTCACCTAAAACCAGACATCCTGGAATGTGAAGTCAAGTGTGCCTGAGGAAGCATCACTATGAACAAAGCTAGGGGAGGTGATGGAACTCCAGTTGAGCTATTTCAAATCCTAAAAGATGATGCTGAGAAAGTGCTGCACTCAATATGCCAGCAAATTTGGAAAACTCAGCAGTGGCCACAGGACTGGAAAAGATCAGTTTTCAATCCAATCCCAAAGAAAGACAATGCCAAAGAATTCTCAAACTACCACCCAATTGCACTCATCTCACATGCTAGCAAAGTAATGCTCAAAATTCTCAAAGACAGGCTTCAGCAATACGTGAACTGTGAACTTCCAGATGTTCAGGTTGGTTTTAGAAAAGGCAGAGGAACCTAAGATCAAATTGCTAACATCTGCTGGATCATCAGCAAAGCAAGAGAGTTCCAGAAAAACATCTATGTCTGCTTTATTGACTACGCCAAAGCCTTTGACTGTGTGGATCACAATAAACTGTGGAAAATTCTGAAAGAGTTGGGAATACCAGACCACCTGACCTGCCTCTTGAGAAACCTGTATGCAGGTCAGGAAGCAACAGTTAGAAATGGACTTGGAACAACACACTGGTTCCAAATAGGAAAAGGAGTACCTCAAGGCTGTATATTGTCACCCTGCTTATTTAACTTCTATGCAGAATACATCATGAGAAACGCTGGGCTGAAGGAAGCACAAGCTGGAATCAAGATTGCCAGGAGAAATATCAATAACCTCAGATATGCAGATGACACCACCCTTATGGCAGAAAGTGAAGAAGAACTAAAGAGCCTCTTGATGAAAGTGAAAGAGGAGAGTGAAAAAGTTGGCCTAAAGCTCAACATTCAGAAAACTAAGGTCATGGCACCCAGTCCCATCACTGCATAGCAAATAGATGAGGAAACAGTGGAAACAGTGTCAGTCTTTATTTTGGGGGGCTCCAAAATCACTGCAGATGGTGGATGCAGCCATGAAATTAAAAGACTCTTACTCCTTGGAAGAAAAGTTATGACCAACCTAGACAGCATATTAAAAAGCAGAGACATTACTTTGCCAACAAATGTCTGTCTAGTCAAGGCTATGGTTTTTCCAGTACTCATGTATGGATGTGAGAGTTGGACTATAAAGAAAGCTGAGTCTGAAGAATTTATGCTTTAAAACTGTGGTGTTGGAGAAGACTCTTGAGGGTCCCCTGGACTGCAAGGAGATCCAACCAGTCCATCCTAAAGGAGATCAGTCCTGAATATTCATTGGAAGGACTGATGCTGAAGTTGAAACTCTAATCCTTTGGCAACTGACACGAAGAGCTGACTCATTTTAGAAGACCCTGTGCTGGGACAGACTGAAGGCGGGAGGAGAAGTAGACAACAGAAAATGAGGTTGTTGGATGGCATCACCGACTCAATGGACATGAGTTTGAGTAAACTCTGGGAGTTGGCAATGAATAGGGTGGCCTGATGTGCTGCAGTCCATGTGGTCACAAAGAACTGTACAAAACTAAATGACTGAACTACACTGAACTGACCCATTATTAAATATCAAGGGTTGTGAGTTCATCTCTAGTACATCCTATCATTTCATCCACATACTTTAGGCAAAAATTATCTAGAGCATTCTAGGATCTTTTGTATGCTATAGAGAAATAGCAGGTCATTCACTCCCAAAGCTCTCCCAACACTTCTACCAATTAGGCTTCAAAGGACCCAAATGGTGAACTCATTTCATTCAGATGACAAAGATGGAAATCCATCAACCTGGTGAAGAGAATCAGACCACAATTAATCCAGTATCTGAAAAGTTTCACAGTCTTTAAACCATAACGACAACAGAAAAACTCCACAGTCCTGTGTGAGAAATATTCCACTGACGAAGTTTGAAATGAAGACCATCTCCCTGAAAGACTGAACTCTTCGCATACTTTGTTTTAATGTCAAACAGTTGACCAAAACAATTAAGACACCCTCCCCTAAAATGATCAAGTAAAATGCAATATTAAATTTCAACTTATTTGGGGCATTATTTCCGCTGTTGATAGTAAAATAATTCTGTCCTCAAAAAGGATTAGATTCTGTCCTCAAAGAGCTGTTAAAAAGCCCTCACCAAAAATCACATTATTAATTGCTATATTTTTCTTCAAATTAAGAAAATACACACACCTTCCATAATAGTATAAAAAGTATGATTTGCAAAATTGAGTCCTAAATATCTTAGCCATAGTTGGATTAGCTTTCAAAACTGAAATGTATGTGAATTCTGAGAAAGTTTCAATTTGAACTCAATAAGATTAACTATTCACAACAGAAAGCCATTTCAAATGCAGCATTGGGGAAGGATCATCCATCACAGAGACTAGCACATTCTCCATGCTAGACTGAAGCTTGAAACTTAATGGGAAGTTACTGACAGCTTTCGTCTTCACAGCCACCCCTGGAATTTGTTAACAAGTCTGTTCTTCTGACAGGCAGATACTAGAAGAAACTCACCACGTCACCAAAATACAATACAGGAAATGCAACCCCATAAAACCTATTCCTTCAAGCCTTTGAAATAAGTAAATATAACCTTTTAGAGGTCATCAACCAAGTACACTTTAATAAATCTAGGCTTATGGTTTTAATCACCTTTGATTCAACTGTTTCTAGCAAACAAATAGTGAAAAGAAATTCAATGTGTCAGAATCTAAATTCCTTTTCTTTTTTAAATTACAATTCTCGTATTCCAGTTCTTCAATCAGTTATGGTATCAGTAGCTTATTACAATGTATATAGTGTAATAAAATGCACTATCTTGATTCATTCTAAAAACAATCTATAAGTACTATTGATCCTTTTTCTTTTTTCAGATAAGTAAACTGAGGGTCCGAGAAGTTAAGGAACATGACTAGATGACACTGCTAGGTAATGGCAGAATGACCAACTTTTTTTTCTCTTCGGCAAAATTTATTTTCCATAAAGATAGAAAAGTTAGCCTTAGAATTGAAGTGAGAATAAATAGATTTTTCTGTTTTAATTTGAATTAATAACAGGACCCTTAAAATTTTACATGTGTTAGAGTAAAACGAGTTCAAACTAAATTATCTTATTGGCATTTTTAGCTGAAGCCCTGCATAAATTGTGTCTGTGTGTGAAAGAGAGAGAGAGAGATAGGGAAATTCTGAGAAAGTCTATATGCTATATAGACTATATATATATATATACATATATATATATACACACACACACACACACACATACATACATACATACATATATGGCATTTCTCCATAGATAATGTAGATGGCCTCCTTGGTGGAAAATGTTAAAGACTAATATCAATTCTCTGTAAAAATTCTGATCAGATTGCCACCACCACTACACTTACCAGCAGCATTTCATAGTTCCTTAAACTTCTACTATGAGTCATATTTTTTAATTGAAGCATCAAAGACTCCTGTTAAAACTACCATGTTATTTAGTGAGGCTAGGATGTATCTCATTAAATCATCATAAGCTATTAATATCATTCTACAGTCTTGTTTAACTAATTAACTATAATCATCTAGGATGTGCTTAACAAAGATCACCCAGAACAAAAACAGGTAAGTTTGATATTAGATGAAGGAGAAGGGAAAGGTTAGGAACCTTCATAGAATTCATATTCCTAAAATATGCGTTTGAATTTATTCTGCTAGGTTCCTCTCAGAACTGATGGAAATAACTATTGAATGCATTAATGCACACAGCTTTGTAATAAGACAGATATTTTCACATCCTGCAGCATATGGACAGCTTATCCACAGTAAAGCCTTACCTCCTATCATCACAACAGACTTTTCAGACCTATGGGGCTATTTGTTACGGTGCCAAACATACATGGCTCTTCAGAGAACATTTTCTGTCACTTTTCCTTCTTTCTTTCCTATTCTATTGTTTTCCTCTATTTCTTTGCAATGATCACTGAGGAAGGCTCTCTTATCTCTCCTTGCTATTCTTTGTAACTATGTATGTAAATATGCTATGCATTCAAATGGATATATCTTTCCTTTTCTCCTTTGCTTCTGACTTCTCTTCTTTTCTCAGCTATTTGTAAGGTCTCCTCATACAGCCATGTTGATTTTTTGCATTTCTTTTTCTTAGGGATGGTCTTGATCCCTGTCTCCCGTACAAGGTCACAAACCTTTGTCCATAGTTCTTTAGGCACTCTGTCTATCAGATCTAGTCCCTTAAATCGATTTCTCACTTCCACTGTATAGTTATAAAGGATTTGATTAGGTCATACCTGAATGGTCTAGTGGTTTTCCCCACTTTCTTCAATATAAGTCTAAATTTGGCAATAAGGAGTTCATGATCTGAGCCACAGTCAGCTCCCGGTCTTGTTTTTGCTGACTGTATAGAGCTTCTCCATCTTTGGCTGCAAAGAATATAATCACTCTAATTTTGGTGTTAACATCTGGTGATGTCAATGTGTAGAGTCTTCTCTTGTGTTGTTGGAAGAGGGTGTTTGCTATGACCAGTGCGTTCTCTTGGCAGAACTCTATTAGCCTTTGCCCTGCTTCATTCCATACTCCAAGACCAAATTTGCCTATTACTCCAGGTGTTTCTTGACTTCCTCCTTTTGCATTCCAGTCCCCTATAATGAAAAGGACATCTTTTTTGGGTGTTAATTCTAGAAGGTGTTGTAGGTCTTCATAGAACCATTCAACTTCAGCTTCTTCAGTGTTACTGGTTGGGGCATAGACTTGCATTACTCTGATATTGAATGGTTTGCCTTAGAAACAGAGATCATTCTGTCATTTTTGAGACTGCATCCAAGTACTGCATTTCGGACTCTTGTTGACTATGATGGCTACTCCATTTCTTCTAAAGGATTCTTGCCCACAGTAGTAGATATAGTGGTCTTCAGAGTTAAATTCACCCATTCCAGTCCATTTTAGTTCAGTGATTCCTAGAATGTTGACATTCACTCTTGCCATCTCCTGTTTGACCACTTCCAATTTGCCTTGATTCATGGACCTAACATTCCAGGTTCCTATGCAATATTGCTCTTTACAGCATCGGACCTTGCCTCCATCACCAGTCACATCCTCAACTGGGTATTGTTTTTGCTTTGGCTCCATCCCTTCATTCTTCCTGGAGTTATTTCTCCACTGATCTCCAGTAGCATATTGGGCACCTACTGAACTGGGGAGTTCATCTTTCAGTGTCCTGTCTTTTTGCCTTTTCATACTGCTCATGGGGTTCTCAAGGCAAGAACACTGAATGGTTTGCCATTCCCTTCTCCAGTGGACCACATTCTGTCAGAACTCTCCATCATGACCCATCCGTCTTGGGTGGCCCCACATGGCATGGCTCATAGTTTTATTCAGTTAGACAAGGCTGTCATACCAAGGGAACATTTCATGCAAAGATGGTCTCAATAAAGGACAGAAATGGTATGGACCTAACAGAAGCAGAAGATATTGAGAATAGGTGGCAAGAATACACAGAAGAACTATACTAAAAAGATCTTCATGACCCAGGTAATCACGATGGTGTGATAACTCACCTAGAGACAGACATCCTCTAATGTGAAGTCAAGTTGGGCCTTAGGAAGCATGACTATGAACAAAGCTAGTGGAAGTGATGGAATTCCAGTTGAGCTATTTCAAATCCTAAAAGATGATGCTGGAAAAGTGCTGCACTCATTATGCCAGCAAATTTGGAAAATTCAGCAGTGGCCACAGGACTGGAAAAGGTCAGTGTTCATTCCAATCCCTAAGAAAGGCTATGCCAAAGAATGCTCAAACTACCAAACAAATAATTGCGCTCATCTCTCACGCTAGCAAAGTTATGGTGAAAATAATCCAAGCCAGGCTTCAACAATACGTGAACCATGAACTTCCAGATGTTCAAGCTGGTTTTAGAAAAGGCAGAGGAACCAGAGTTCAAATTGCCAACATCCATTGGATCGTAGAAAAAGCAAGAGAGTTCCAGAAAAACATCTATTTCTGCTTTATGGACTACGCCAAAGCCTTTGACTGTGTGGATAACAACAAACTGTGGAAAACTCTTCAATAGATGGGAATACCAGACCACATGACCTGCCTCTTGATAAACCTGTATGCAGGTCAGGAAGCAACAGTTAGAACTAGACATGGAACAACAGACTGGTTCCAAATAGGAAAAGTAGTACATCAAGTCGGTATACTGTCACCGTGCTTATTTAACTTATATGCAGAGTACATCATAAGAAATGCTGGGCTGGATGAAGCCAAGCTGTAATCAAGATTTCCAGAAGAAATATCAATAACCTCAGATATGCAGATGACACCACCCTTATGGCAGAAAGTGAAGAGGAATTAAAGAGCCTCTTGATTAATGTGAATGAGGAGAGTGGAAAAGTTGGCTTAATGCTCAACAGTCAGAAAACTAAGATCATGGCATCTGGTCCCATCACTTCATGCCCATAAAGGGAGAAACAGTGGAAACAGTGGCAGACTTTATTTTGAGGGAGGGGGTGGGCTCCAAAATCACTGCAGATGGTGACTGCAGTCATGAAATTAAAAGACACCTACTCCTTGGAATAAAAGTTATGACCAACCTAGACAGTATAAAGGCAGAGACATTACTTGGCCAACAAATGTCTGTCTAGTCGAGGCTATGGTTTTTCCAGTAGTCATTGTATGGACGTGAGAGTTGGACTACAAAGAAAGCTGAGTGCCAAAGAATTTATTCTTTTGAACTGTGGTGTTGGAGAAGACTCTTGAGAGTCCCTTGGACTGCAAGGAGAACCAACCAGTCCATCCTAAAGGAGATCAGTCCTGAGTGTTCATTGGAAGGACTGAAGTTGAAGCTGAAATTCCAATACTTTGGCCACCTGATGCAAAGAGCTGACTCATTTGAAAAGACCCTGATGCTGGGAAGGATTGAAGGTGAGAGGAGAAGGGGATGACAGAGGATGAGATGGTTGAATGGCATCACCGACTCAATGGGCATGAGTTTGAGTAAGTTCCGGGAGTTGTTGATGGACAGGGAGGCCTGGCATGCTGCAGTCCATGGGGTTGCAGAGTTGGACACCACTGAGTGACTGAACTGAGCTTCCATCTTTCAAATTCTATATTCTGTTATCTCTTTTCTAATCATCAGGGGGCATGTGAAGAGGAAATGGCAGCATTTTTCATTTATAAACAGTAATTGCATATCTGAAGGTAAACAGTCACCAAAATATCAAAGGGAGGTCTAGGACTGGTGCCAGACAAACTAGCATAGCTTTACCGAAACAGGTCTGGGAATCAAAAACCATCTATCACAGACTCTTTGAAAACCCCTAACCTGACCCAACCTATATTTAAATGGGATATGAAAAAATAGAGGTTAGCTATTCAGGAGATGCATTATTTTTAAATGCATTTTAATAATTCCAAGATTGAGGGGTTAAAATTCTCTACATAGTTTTCTTTCAGTTTGTCCACATATCCTCATATATCCACATTCCAGTGTCAAGAAATAAAAGATTTGTCAATGTTCCTAGAGGAGATTTCCCCTAAGAAGACTACTGAAGCCATGGCACTAACCACTATCCACTGCACTCACCCAGGTATGCTCAAACTCTGACAAGTCAAGTCTCCTCAGATTTAAAATGTCTTAACATCACTTTTTCACTTAAAAAAATTGTCTAGTTTTATCTTCTAAAAATTGTCCCTCACAAATGGTTAATAGGCTCTCTGGTGGCTCAGATGGTAAATAATCTGCCTGCAATGCAGGAGACCTGGTTTCGATCCCTGGGCTGGGAAGATCCCCTGAAGATGGAAACAGCTACCCACTCCAGTATTCTGGCCTGGAGAATTCCATGGACAGAGGAACCTGGCAGGCTATGGACTATAGTCCATAGCTACAAGTATGGATTATAGTCCGTAGTAACTAGGCTATAGTTCATGGGGTCGCAAAGAGCCGGAGACATCTGAGCGACTTTCACTTTCACAAATGGTTAATATCCTTAGTATATAGAGATGTCATATAGAAAACATATGACTTAAAAATTTTGAAAACCCTATAAGTAGATAAGCAAAGTGCAAGGACAGCTCACAAATAAGAAAGCCCAATTAGAATGAAAACTAATGAAAGCCCTTCAAAACTGTTCAGGGTTTCCAATATTAAAAGAAAAACCAAGTAAACCAAATACAGACAATCTTTAACCTATAACATTTTAATTACATAAAATAAAATTGTGGTTGAAAGCAAAAATTGCTCAAGGCTATTAGAAAGTAATTCAGCAATACAAGTCAAGAGTATGAAAAGTAGCCTCTGAACTCAAGGAAATAACCTAAATGTGAGGAGGCAAAGAATGTAAAAAAAAAAAAAAAAAAAATCAGTTTAATCACTGCATTTGCCTTCAGAATGGAAAACTAAAACTAGTCTAATATCAACAGGGAAAGAGTTATATAAATGCATGATAGCTATTACATTGTAACAGAAAATTTTAAAATGAAGAAGTGAAAATGATTGGCCAAATGGGGATAACTGTTGAAGCAGAGTCATAGTTACATGAGTTCTTTATACTCTTCTTTCAAAAACATAGGAAAATTCTTAGACTACAGTGTTGAAGGAAAGAAAATACATATATTCTGGGAGAAAAAAAAAATAGAAAGAAATACAACATATTAGTAATGAAAAAAATTTTTAAATAATTCTTAAAAAGCAGTTTTAGGTTAACAAAATTGAGAAGAAAGTACAGAGATTTACCATATATCTCCTGCCCTTATATATGTATAGTGTCCTTCATTCTTAATATCATTCACAAAAATGATTACTTTTTACCAAAGATGACTACACTGATACATTATAATCATCTGAAGTCCATATTATACGTAAGGGCTCACTCGTTGTATAGTCAGTGTGCTTAGTTGTATATTGCTGTGCTTAGTCGCTCAGTCATATGTGACTCTTTGCAACCCCATGGACTGTAGCCCACCAGGCTCCTCTGTCCATGGGGATTCTCCAGGCAAGAATACTAGAGTGGGTTGCCATGCCCTCCTCCAGGGGATCTTCCAACCCAGAAATCAAACCCAGGTCTCCTGCATTGCAGGTGGATTCTTTACCATATGGGCCACTAGGGAAGCCCAGTGGGTTTGGACAAATGGACAAATGCATAATGACAAATATCCATCACTATAATATCATGCAGAATATTTGAACTGCCCTAAAAACCCTCTGTGCTCTGTAATCTCCCCCCAACTCCCCACTCTGGCAACCACAGATCTTTTTCACTGTCTCCATGTTTTTGTTTTTTCCAGAATGTCATAGAGTTGGAATCATATGGAATGAATGTTTGAGAAGACCATTTAGAACCCATATTTATAATGAAAAAGTATTTATTTGCAAATAAATATTACCTTTGTTATGAAACCCATGGAAAGCATGAGGATTCCTCTGTGAAAATAAAGAAGGTATTGATAAAACAGTCCCCAGAAAGGTAAAGCTCTTATATTGATAACAGTTCAACTACAGAACAGTAAAACAGAAAATAATTTTTAAAGAAATTGTATGTGAAGAAGCAGTTTGTTTCCCTTGGGAAACAAAGTCTGCCCTTGGCAATGAAACACCTTGGCAGACTGACTCAGAATCAAGACTGGACAAGGAAGAGAAAGAGAAAAGTGAAGGAGAGGTATAACCAGATAGCAATTCATTAAGTGAATCTTTCTGGAAAAAAAGAAGAATGCTCTCTAAACAGTTAAGCAAAATAAAGAAAGAAACAAGAGACAAATGTAGGTCTGTAAGACTTTGCAGAGATGACTTTATTACATTTTCAATTTGAAGAAATATTTCAGTTGCTTCTAATCTGAAAGGAGTTCTTTTGTTTTCCAGCCCTTCAGTATATTTTGGAAAGGAACCATGACCTGAGGTACTGTTGTTTTTGGAGATTAAGAGAAATGCAGTCCTCTGCTATTGTTCTTCTGATCCTCTCCAACTATAACCAGTTGCAGGCAGTTATGTGTGGCCTTTGTAGCTTGATGTCTACTACATAATTGGAGTTGAGATGTCAAGTATTTCCCTAACGAGCTCAAGGTCTGAAGTAAACCTTGAACTGCAATCACAATAGTGGGGCATTTCAATGCATCTGCTACTGAAAAGGTTAGAGCTGTTATGCCTCCAAAAACATGTACATGGTTGCTTGGAGAGAGGGAGAGAGATAAATTGAGCATATAGAAGAAGGAAATCTCTTTCTATAATAAATTAAGAGGATTATCATTTAAAAAATGCTATTTCTATTGCTTAGGTTTAGAAATTCAGCCCTACAATGATTGATTCTAAACATTTCTAATTCTATTCAAATCTAACTAAATGTAGAAAGCTGGAAAAAAGAAGAATTCTTGGAAGACGAAATGATACCATAAGCCTTCCTCAGAAATGACTAGCATATTGGTGGAAGCTCAGCTATTCTTCACAAAAGAGTATCTGGCATCTCTAAGCACAGATAAACACAGGTGTTACTTATAAACACAGCCAAGCCTCATCCCCCTGTAAATGCTCCAGGTTGCTGCCTGTTCTGTCATGCAAAGATGAGGATGAACCAGAGAGTGCCATAACTCCCAGGCTGGATGACTCCAACCACAGCAAATTTCTCTCCTAAATAAGTACTTAGACCTGCACAAAGTTATTAATTGTGCTTGCTGCCCCAAACTTAAAGTGATAATATGATGACTGAAGTCTATCATTATCGTAAAAGAACTAATATCTCCCAGCTTTGGTTAAAGATCTGTTCTGAGACTGTACTGGAGTGGGGGAAAAATCAATGTTCTGCTCGTTGATAGGGTCTTCAAATCATGAAACCACTATAGCAAGAAGGTAGACGTTTTAAATTAGCAGGCTGCATAATAAAATAATCTCATGCTGTCCCTCCTTCTCAGTGAAACAATCATTTTAAGCAACCCATGATACTGTGAACACAACTATTTGGATGTTTTATTAAGCGCAAGCTTTCCAATCCTTTGAATCAGCACATTGGCTGGAGAGCAGACTTAGCCTTATGATTTGGAGTGTGAATGCGTTTCTGCTTGTCTCTTTTTATTGCTTTGGGGATTTTCCCAATGTAAATCCTCTTGGAACTTAACTCTCCAGTTTTGTACAGATGTACTGTAACTGACTCTGTTTATGATCCTCTATCCAGTTTTTTTTCTTTAATGGGAATAGACAGATTAGACATACTTCTAAGGGGCCTATTGTGCATTGTGAGCACTGTGTGCTTCATTGCAAAAGAAAAAACAACAACAACAACAACCCAGCTGCTTAATTTATGGATATCAGCTACAGGGCCAGCAATTTCGACATGGAAAGTGGAAGTCTCATCATTCATAAAGCTGCCAAGAGTTTCTTCTGAATTTCAGACTGAACAAGAATCTGTTTTTCTCCAACTACTTTTTCAAACAACTAAATTGAGTGCTCGTGGAAGGTACTTATTTTCCTAAGTGAAGTGCTCTACATCACCAGTGAACAGATACAACAGAGGGAGTGGCATTTAAGGCATTACAAACTTCCTCAACTTCCATTAGTATGCCTTAAGCTTAATCTAGATCCACTATTTCTAAGGATCAATAAAGGTGAGGCTCTGTGGCCTGTCTTAGTCTGTTCTTTGACACTATCTGTAAAACCACCAACTGCAATTGTAACTTTTCAGAATCAGCTAGGTCTGCATATAAACATTTTGCTTCTGTAATGCATTACCTCATACAATTTTGACTCACTGCCTTCTCTATATGGCCCAGCGCCATCAGCATCTTAGAGACTACTCCATGCCCTCCAACTAAAACAGAGATGTGGGCTGAGGATGGCAAGTACAAGCCCTATGCCAAGAGCTCTCTTCTTGGTTTTGTCTTATTTTTCTCCTAGCTCTCTTTCTGACCTTTGTTTTGGCAATCCAATCCAGTATTCTTGCCTGGGAAATCCCATGGACAGAGGCAGCCTGGTGGACTATAATATATGCGGTAGCAAAGAGTTTGAACGGACTGGGCATCTGAGTGTGAGCAGTCCTTTTCTACTTAGCAGTAAATGTTTTGGGGTATATCCTAGAGATATGAGAGAGCTCAAAATGATCTCTTTCTCAGTATGCCAGTCTTTCCAGAACTTTATGAGAACTTGATGGCACTTTTTTTTAATGTTTAATTAATTTATTTATTTGGCTGTGTTGGGTCTTAGTTGCAGCCCACAGGATCTTCATTGCATCACGTGAAATCTTTCGTTGTGGTGCACAGGTCTTTAGTTGTGGCACACAGGCTCCTGAGAGTGCAGGCTCAGTAGTTGCAGCCGTGGACTCAGTGGCTGCAGCCTGTGGGCTTAGTTGCCCACACATGGGATCTTAGTTCCCCCACCAGGGATAGAACCCACATTCCCTGCATTGCAAGGCAGATTTTTCACCACTTGACCACCAGCGGAGTCCCAATGACATTTTCTATGAAGTTGTCTTTGGAGACCCAAGACTCTAGACCCTTCTTCAGATAAGACTGTATGAACAATAAGTAATTGCTCTTGGGTGGGATCCTGAAAGGATTTGCTTTCATCATGAAAGTATTTTCAGAGGCAAATTGTCTTAAAGTGTAGTCTCAATATTTTACGAACAGATGAACGTCAACATGAAACATGTCAGAAGAGTAAACCACGAGAAGTACCTGTCAGCAATGAGTAAATGGAATCAGAAGAGACAATACATGCACATGGAAAATGTTTTTCAAAAGAAAAATATCAGTGCACAAGATCCATTTAACAGAGGGATTCCATCCTAAATTATTCCACCAGTGTCTGAAATTCCCAAATGCAATATATTTTTGGCTACTAATTATTGAGTCTGGATTCATGCCTACAAATTGAAGATAACATGTTCTTGTGCCCCATTACTAATGCCTTTAACAAGGCTTGCTCTGAATGTTATTTTTTTTTTTCACATTTTAACACTTTTGGTTGCTGAAATTCCATTTAACAGAGTAGTTTCATAGAAACACTCCAATCTTATTCTGTCCAAGTATTTGGGATGCAGGTATATAATGAGATGCCCCAATGTTATTGTCACATGTTTTAGTAAGGAGCTGGTTTTGCATAGCCGCATTTGGATTTGTGATGAAAGAACATCATACTTCTGTATATATAAAGATGTATAGTGACAACTTGATTTTGCCTCCAGAAAACCCTCTTGAGGACAAGGTGTTTGCTTACTCAGTTAGGTAAGCCAGAATCTAAGGGAAGACATGAATCAGAGGAACCAACTTTAGCTTAGGTATATTGTACTTGGATTTCTGAATTACTCATAGATTAAGCTCTAAGACTAAGATCCAAGTTGGGATCCTCCTATAGATGTGATTTAAAAAATAATTATCACCAGGCTAAAATCGCATTTTGTTCTAGGTCTGTCACTAGTTAGCTTCAGAAGCGAAGGAAACATACAGCTTCTCAAGTGATTTCTTCGTTCCCCCATGCACAAGATGATAATGATAACTGGCTTACACTCTTCACAGGATCAGTGTGAAGATTAAATGCTACCATACAGGAACTTCTTTGGTGGTCCAGTGGTTAAGAATCTGCCTTGCAATGCAGGGGACATGGGTTTGACCCCTGGTGGGGAACTAAGATCCCACATGCTGCGGAGCAACTAAATCACAACTACTGACCTGCCTGCAAGTCTCAGCTACTGAGCTGGCATGTTCCAGAGTGCCCACTGTAAGAAAATCACATGAAGACATATAATTGAAATCACGACAAAGTGTTATAAAGGAAGAATACACTTTGAGAGCATAAAACAAGGCCTCAATTATAGTGCAGGTTTTGGTGAATGTTGCTAAGGAAATGACATTACCTGAGGCTTAAAGGTGAGTAGAAGTTACTCACATAAATGCAAAGCATTAGCTCACAGTCAGAGAAAACAACAAGGAGAGATCTTGACACATGGAAAATAAGGGACAGAATGGACAAGACTATATTAGAAATACAAGAAGAGGTAAGATCACATAGAAACCTAAACGTTAGTAATTAGGAATAGATGGAAAACCATTAATATGGAATAAACAAATTCAGAATAACATATATAAACTAATAACTACTTTTTATATGAGTATACAAGAAAGTACTATTGCAGGCCTCACCCAGAATCAGTGATTTTCACACCATGCTGTCTGGAATCCTAGACTGCTCCAGAGCTGTCTCAGCAGAGCCCAGTAGTGGGCTAGGTGTAGGGAGGAGGGTAGGGAGGACCCCAAGCTAGGAGCATTGCATGGCTCCACCCACAAACCACCCTACTTCTTGCCTCCAATCTTAATTTATATTTTGGGCTACTACATAAGAATCATTGGAATAAGGATTCCAGAGTCAAGGAAGGCAGGAAGGCAAGGAGAGTTCACAGGGAGAGAGAGAGAAAGTTACTATCTTCCATAAGCAATATATCTCTGTAATGTTATATATGGCCTTTATCCACATTTTCTTCTTTTTTTTGCCTAGAGGAGTTGGTATTTTGTTTTCCAGGAGCTTATCAATGTTTTCTCCGTTGACTGCTTGCCCATGGATCATCTTTTATATCAGATCATTTGTCTCAAAATGGGGCCTAACTCACTAGTCCACAGGCCTCAGGAAATCTGTGATGCCTCGAAAGGCGGGCTTGTGAGCACTCTCTTTATGGAAGGGAGAGCCTGCTTTTTCTGTTGAGTGATACTAATATGCCTTGATTCTGGTGGTACTTCCTCAGGCTCTCCTTTCTGAGGTTTTAAAACCTTTTTATTACAGCTTCCAGGGCTTTGTTCAGGATGGTTGATGGTGTTTTGAGACCTGGGGAGAGAGGAATAGCAACCGCAGTACTTGTTATACACGAGAGAGATCTGGATGCTGAGCTCGAAGCCCAGACTGGAAAACACAGTGTGAGCAACTGCCCACTGGCTGACAAGGAGCAAGAGGGACACAGCCTTGCCCTCCCCTCCCCACCCCATGCTCTGTGCCTCGGGCTAGCTGAACGAAGGATGACATTGGTATAAAATGGATGCAGACTTAGCAAGCTTGTAAACAGTAATAAAGGAGTGTAAAGAATAAGACTTCAGTCCCAGAAGACTCAATCCCAGAATCTCCAGAGGGAGCCAATCATGCTGTTCCACTTAATATTTTCTACCTACCTATCTCATCCAAGGTGGAAAGTTACTTGTCAGTCTCTCTCTACCCAAGTCAAAAAGCAACCTGGCAATCACATGCCACATGACACATCTATGAAACTACAAAATGTTAATATATTTTTTGTGGGTAAGAGTCTTCTAAAATTACCATTCCTAGTTTTAACTTGTTAAAGGGGGAAAGACATTACAGCAAGCAAAGAGAAGGACATGTTGAAGCCTAACTTGGAGAAACTTCCACATGGAACTTGGAAGACATTTCAGGATCACCTGCTTCAGACTGAAGCAGTCCAAGTTGTTGCTGGTCCATATAGTCAAAGCTATGGCTTTTCCAGTAGTCGTTTATGGATGCATGAGTTGGACCATGAAGAAGGCTGAGCTCTGAAGAATGGACACTTTTGAATTGTGGTGCTGGCCTCTTCAGAATCTCTTGGACTGCAAGGAATTCAAATCAGTCAATCCTAAAGAAAATGAACCTTGAATATTCATTGGAAGGACTGATGCTGATGTTTAAGCACCAATATTTTGACATCTGATGGAAAGAGCTGACTCACTGGAAAAGTCCCTGATGCTGGGAAAGATTGAAGGTAAAATGAGAAGGGGGTGGCAGAGAATGAGATAGTTAACATAGCATCATCAACTCAATGAACAGGAATTTGAGCAAATTTCAGGAGACAGTGGAGGGAGCCTGGTGTGCTGCAATCTACCAGGTAACAAAAAGTCAAACACAACTTAGTGTCTGAACATCAACAACAATCTTTGTCAGCAAAGTGATGTCTCTGCTTTTTAATATGCTGTCTAGGGTTATCATAGCTTTCCTTCCAAGGAGCAAGCATCTTTTGACGTCAAGACTGCTATCAACATCTGTAGTGATTTTGGAGTTCAAGAAAATAAAATTTGCCACTACTTCCACTTTTTTGCCTCTCTATTTGCCATGAAGTGATGGGAACAGGTGCCATGATCTTAGTTTTTTGAATGCTGAGTTTCAAGCCAGTCTTTTCACTCTCCTCTTTCACCCTTATCAAGAGGCTCTTTAGTTCCTCTTCACTTTCTGCCATTATAGTAGTATTAATATTATCTGCATATCTGAAATTTTTTATATTTCTGCCAGCAATCTTGAGTCCAGCTTGTGATTCATCCAGCCCGGTGTTTCACATACTACTTTGCATAGAAGTTAAATAAGCAGGATGACAATATACAGCATCATCAGACTTCTTTTTCAATTTTGAACCAGTCAATTGCTCCATGTCTGGTTCTGTTATTTCTTGACCCACATACAGGTTTCTCAGGAGACAGGTAAAGTGGTCTGGCACTGCTGTCTCTTTAAGAATATACCAGTTTGTTGTGATCCACACAGTCAAACAGTCTAAGAACAGTTGTGGAGTCCAACCTGTATGCTCTAGTTTTAAGGTCTCAATAGGCAATATTACCTACTTCACTTCTGTGGCAGAGAGCCATGTGCTCACACAATGTTGAAGACATCCCTGACACTTTTCAGCTCCCCTTGAAGGTAGGTTTAGGCCATTGACTCTTCTGGTTAGTGGGCTTGGAGATGAAGAGATACCCTGGTCTGACACTCTAAAAGTGTGGATATAAGTTCCACACAGTCTTTCATTTGATTCAAAAGCCCTGGTTTCATAATCCTCCAGTGACTTTCCTGTTGTACCCACTGGAATTTCAACTGGGCTACCAAGACTGTATCAACTAATAAAAACCACAAATGAAATTAAGGCAAATCTTCACTTAAACCTCCTGACACTTCAAGCTCTTCATCTACTCACTGCCATATTTCTCCAGGTTATGGCTCTTCTGTATCGTGTGATTAATCTGAGCCCTCTTCACTCCCCTGAGCCTTGCTTTCTTAAGGATTGCCAGTGAGCAGGCTGGGAATACCAAACCAACTACTTCTTCTTAGTCTTCATCTTTTTTTAACATCCTTGGAATATCTGGCATTCATCATTGACAAAACGACTTTTCTTTAAATTTTCTTTTCCCTGAAATTCTGTGACTCTACTAAATCAATTAACCAAGAAGTACTTGTTGAGCAACTTCATACACTAAAACTGTCTATGTCCCTTGCGCTCTGTTCCTTTATGCTTTCCACTGAGATATCTTATAGCTCTATCAATAGATCCCCTAAGCTCTAGTTTTCTAATTTGTAAAGTGAAAATAATAATATTCTCCCTTTCAGTTGGTATGAAGATTAAACAAATTAAATTAGGTGGTATTTATAAAGGAAACCATGACAAACTATTAAATACAGGAACGGCAAACTCCCTTACAGCCACTGTTGTGAAATTACAGCTGCCCAAACATTTCAGATCACCATTTGCAGTCTCACCTTTCTAGCAATTGCCAGTCTCACATTTTCAATTTCTAAGGAACATTTCAAATGCAGTATTTACATTCACCTCAAATTGCATGTTGAAAAAAAGCAAATGCAATATTCACATTCACCTCAAATCTATAAATGAGTCCACAATTTGAAACTCTTCTCTACAACAGTGTTTCACCCCCTACCCCAACAGTTTCTATTTCTGGCAGTGGTACCATTATTAACCCCTTCATCAAGGTTTGAAGCTTAAGTTTCATTTATTGAAAGTTCCTGATTATATCTTCTTTCCATTTCAGCTTAGTAAAACAGTAACTGGACGGTAACTTGCAGTGACTTGCAGTGTTTGCCTTCAATTCAAAATTGAATCAGATACAAGTCCTGCCTTCAGGTTGAAGAAGTATTGAATGGATTTGTCAAAAGAACAAGGTGGGACTTCCCTGGTGGTCTAGTGGTTAAGAACCTGCCTGTCAATGCAGGGAACATGGGTTAGACTCCTGGTCTGGGAATATTCCACATGCTGTAGAGCAACTAAGCCCATGTGCCATGGTTAATGAGCCTGTGCTCATTAACCCATGCACCACAGCTACTGACGCCCAAGCGCCTAGAGCCCATACTCTACAACGAAAGAAGCCACTGCAACAAGAATCTTGCACTACACAACTAGAGAAAGCCTGCATGCAGCAATAAAGACCCAGTGCAGCTAAAAAATAAAAGAACTAAATAAAATTTAGAAAAAAGAACATTAGCAAAGTTTCAAGGTTTAGCCAAAGAGGCCTATAGATTATCACAACATGAGTTTGCAGCCAGAGATATAAGGACAGACTTTTCAAGAATTGGATATAATTATGAAATGGAAGAGAAAGGAGTCGCAAAGACTTGGACTCAACTGAGCAACTAAGCATGGCAGAAAAGACTGATGGAACTGGAGGGCTACTAGCTTGTTGTGTTGCTGAAAGTGGGACAATAAAGTGGAAGAGGACTGGATACTGACAAAGGCCAGTTGTGACCATGGGAGTGGAATGCTAAAAGGACAAATGTTTTTAAAAAGACTGAAGCTATTTATCTGGTGCATTTTCCACATGGAAATCGAAGTTGCCCATGGTAGTGGCAGGAGTGGTGGTGGAAAGGAGGACTAAGATGATGCCAACTCAATAGGAGATGTGGTGATTAGAAAGTAGCAGATGACAATTGGAGATTTATCCAGATGGCATGAGCCTCGGGGTATTTTGAATAAAGGTGACATGGTACAAAAGACGCAATGGGAGAGATGGGAGAATATCCTTTGTGAACAAGTTCTCGACCTGCATCTTTTTTTGTTGTTGTTGGCAACAACCCAGGAACCTTGTTATCCAATGCACTAAAATACAGTAGAATTAAAAATTGGATGGGTCCTTTCAAGAGAATTAGTTGCTAAAGTAACTGAGACACCCCCTTTAAGAGTTTCTTATATAAAAAGAAGATTTTAGAACAAATTTCAAATGCATATTAGAGAGATTTCTAGTTAATTTGTGAGCTATTGAAATTATTTACCTTAAATAAATCTCAAGAGTCTTCTTCATCACTTCCAACTTACACAGGTCACTAACCAAGACTAACAGAGACCACCCATAAAGAAAGCTAAACATTTTTTTTTTTTTTTTTAGAAAGCTAAACATTTTATTGGCTCCAGCTTAGTCGTGTGGATAGCATCCAAAGATTTCCAGCCCTCCCCCACCCCCATGGAGATTTCATAGGATTGTGAATTTATGTAAACCACCAACATTCTGAGGTTAGTGGTGCAAGGAATAAACAGAGAAAGCTGAACAGATAATTCAAGCTGTGTAGCAATTTGGAAAAAGTAGTTCTATCTCAGATTAATAAAATGGAAATTGTGCTTCTAGAACTATGTTGCTTCCTGTTACTGCCAAATCTCTTTTGCATTTGTATGATCAAAAACTCATAATCCTATTGAATGCACACAAAATTGGATAATAAAGTTCTCCAAGTGTTACTGTTAGTATTTGCTCACTAATACCATCACAGAGGGAAAGCAGCATGCATATAAGATGTTACAATATTATAAACTTCTGAATCTTTGTAATGCTTTCTTTACCCTGTTCAAAATATATCTCCAAATTAAGAACAGAAAGTCATTTTACCAGATAAAATACAGCATATCTAAGTGTAAATTAGTGAGGTGATTAGCTATTGACTGTACAGAAAAAAAAATTGAACTGTCAAAATGTGTTGGGTTTTTTTTGAATGAAGCATTGAAGAGAAGTTTGGCTGCAAACCCAATAGTTGATCTAAAGTGGCTTTTTTTCTCCATAATAATGTGTTTGGGCTGCAAAGTAGTGTTATCATATACTGATGCCATGAAAAATTGTGCATAAAGAAGGGAATGTGTTGGGGGAAGGACAGAAGGCTGATGATGATTAACAGAAAGTGATAACACCATATTGATTCTCATTTCCTTTCTTATCCCCAAATTACCATAAGACAGACCACAGAGAAAATCCCAAAAGACAGCAAAAATTATGCACATAAACTCTTTCACTGAATCCAAACGCAGCATATTAGAAGAATCTCAAGGGCAAATGTTTCCTTTGGAACATTAAATTGGTACAATACCAAGTGTATTTTTATGAACCCTTAAAACAATATGACTCATGGAAATTCTATGAAGTGGCATGTAAGTGGGGAGAGAGAAATCCCCACCACATTCAGCTTTATCTGAATTTCAGAATCATTTGACTGGGAAAGAGGCTGTTTCTCAAAAAGGGAATACAGTACTTTAAAAATGAAATACTTTGCTTTGTTTCTGGAGTTATAAGAGAACTTGAGAAGTTCCCTAAATTTCAACTTAAACAAACTCACTCAGTAGATGTCATGCTGGTATTAAGTACTGCAGATGGAAAGAGGGAGGGGTGAGAAAGGATGGGGCGAATGGCATTCTGTAATGTATCTCCTATTCAACATTACTGAATTATTTATGTGCCAGTTTCTTGCTACATGTTTATCATATAGATTACGTGTATATCTTTTAGTCAATGAAGAAAAACAGATATAAATTCTTTTTCATCTCACTCAAGAGATGAAAGAAGATTTGTAATCATTAAAGACATGTAGCTGTGTCCTAAAATAGCTTAGGTAATATTAAACCAAGGAAGCCAGCATGTCAGATGCTGGTATTGACATTACTTTGTGCCACTCTTCTTTTAGTGTCTCTCTTCAGTTTGGACTTCCCTGGTAAGCTCCACTGGTAAAGAATCTGCCAGCAATGCAGGAGATGGTGGTTCAGTTCCTGGGTTGGGAAGATCCCCTGGAGAAGGGATAGGCTACCCACTCCACTACTCTTGGGCTTTCCTGGTGGTTGTTGTTCAGTCACTCAGTCGTGTCCAACTCTTTGTGATCCCATGGACTGCAGCACACCAGGCTTCCCCATCCATCACCATTTCCTGGAGCTTGCTCAAATTCATGTCCATTGAGTCAGTGATGCCATCCAACCATCTAGTACTCTGTCATCCCCTTCTTCTCCTGCCTTCAATCTTTGCCAATATCAGGGTCTTTTCCAGTGAGTTGGCTCTTCATATCAGGTGGCCAAAGTATTGGAGCTTCAGCTTTGGCATCAGTCCTTCCAGTGAATATTCAGGATTGATTTCCTTTAGGATTGACTGGTTTTATCTCCTTGCAGTTCAAAGGATTCTCAAGAGTCTTCTCCAACACCAGAGCTCAAAAGCATCAATTCTTCAATGTTCAGCCTTCTTCATGGTCCAACTCTCACATCCATACATGACTAATGGAAAAACCATAGCTTTGACTAGACGGACCTTTGCTGGCAGAGTAATGTCTCTGCTTTTTAATAGGTTGTCTAGATTTGTCATAGCTTTTCTTCCAAGGAGCAAGCATCTTTTAATTCTGTGGCTGCAGTGACCATCTGCAGTGATTTTGGAGCCCAGGAAGAAAAAGTTTGTCAGTTTCCATTGTTTCCCCATCTATTTATCATGAAGTGATAGGATAGGATGCCAGAAACTGGAGAACAATTATACCAAAGAAGTTCTCACATTGTTGCAAAAGTTCTAGGGCCCACAACAGATTTTCCAAGCTGGCAGTCTGGCAAAAGGACTGAGAATTTCCAAAGAAACAGATTCTTGGTAGGCGTAAAAATACCTTGTACATACCAGGACCCAGGAGAAAGGAGCAGTGACCTCACAAGAGACAGTCAGACTTGCCTGAGTGTCCAGTAGTCTCTGGTGGAGTACAAGTCAACAGTAGCCTGTCACAGTGTCAGGGACACTGACTACAACAGTCCTGGGAGCACAGCATGCTGGCATAAGTCCTTTTGAAGGTGGTCACCATTACCCCTCAGTTCAGTTCAGTCGCTCAGTCATGTCCGACTCTTTGCGACCCCATGAATCGCAGCACGCCAGGCCTCCCTGTCCATCACCAACTCCCAGAGTTGACTCAAACTCATGCCCATTGAGTCGGTGATGGCATCCAGCCATCTCATCCTCTGTCGTCACCTTCTCCTCCTGCCCCCAATCCCTCCCAGGATAAGAGTCTTTTCCAATGAGTCAACTCTTCACATCAGGTGGCCAAAGTATTGGGAGTTTCAGCTTCAGCATCAGTCCTTCCAATGAACACCCAGGACTGATCTCCTTCAGGATGGACTGGTTGGATCTCCTTGCCATCCAAGGGGCTCTCAAGAGTCTTCTCCAACACCACAGTTCAAAAGCATCAATTTTTTGGCACTCAGCTTCCTTCACAGTCCAACTCTCACATCCATACACGACCACTGGAAAAACCATGGCCTTGACTAGACGGACCTTTGTTGGCAAAGTAATGTCTCTGCTTTTTAATATGCTATCTAGGTTGGTCATAACTTTCCTTCCAAGAAGTAAGCGTCTTTTAATTTCCTGGTTGTAATCACCATCTGCAGTGATTTTGGAGCCCCAAAAAATAAAGTCTGACACTGTTTCCAGTTTCCCCATCTATTTCCCATGAAGTGATGGGACCAGATGCCATGATATTAGTTTTCTGAATGTTGAGCTTTAAGCCATTACCCCTACCTAAGGCCAAATTACAGTGAGGGAACATAGCCTCACCCACAAGCAGAAAACTGGATTAAAGATTTACCAAGCATGGCCCTGCCCACCAGAGCAGAGCAAGACCCAATTCTGCCCACAGTCAGTCCCTGCAGGTGGGACTAGTGGTAAAGTACCTGCCTGCCAATGCAGGAGACATTAGAGATGCAGGTTCCATCCCAGGGTAGGGGAGATCCCCTGGAGAAAGACATGGCAACCCCACTCCAGCATTCTTGCCTGGAGAATCCCATGGACAGAGAAGCCTGGCAGGCTACCCTCCATGGGGTTGCAAAGAATCAGACACGACTGAAATGACTTAGCACAGTCCCTCCCACCAGGAAGGTTCCACAAGCCTCTTATTCTCATCCATCAGAATGCAGACAGAATGAAAACCACAATCACACCAAACTGACCAACTGATCACTTGGATCACAATCTTGTCTAACTCAATGAAACTATGAGCCATGCTGCGCAGGGCCACCCTAGATGGACAGGTCATGATGGAGAGTTCTGACAAAACAAAGTCCACTGGAGAAGGGAAAGACAAGCCACTTCAGTATTCTTACCTTGAGAACCCCATGAACAGTATGAAAAAGCTATAAGATGTCACACTGAAAGATGAACTCCCCAGGTCAGCTGATGCCCAATATGCTACTGGAGAAAAGCAGAAAAATAGCTCCAAAAGGAATGAAGAGGCTGAGCCAAAGCGGAAACAACACCCAGTTGTTGATGTGTCTGGTGGTGAGAGTAAAGTATCATGCTGTAAAGAACAATATGGCATGGGAACCTGGAGTGTTAGGTCCATGAATCAAGGTAAACTGGAAGAGGTCAAACAGGAGACGACAAGAGTGAACATCGACATTTTAAGAATCAGTGAACTAAAATTGACTGGAATGGGCAAATTTAATTCAGTTAACCATTATATCTACTACTGTGGGCAAGGATCCCTTAGAAGAAATGGAGTAGCCCTCACAGTGAACTAAAGGTTTTTCAAAATGCTGTACTTGGATGCAGTCTCAAAAACAACAGAATGATCTCTGTTTGTTTCCAAGGCAAACCATTCAATATCACAGTAACCCAAGTCTAGGCCCCAATCACTAATGTTGAAGAAGCTGAAGTTGAATAGTTCTATGAAGACCTACAAGACCTTCTAGAACTAACATCAAAAAAAAAGATGTCCCTTTCATCATAGGGGACTGGAATGCAAGTAGGAAGTCAAGATATACCTGGAGTAACAAGCAAGTTTGGCCTTGGAGTGCAAATTGAAGTGGGCAGAGACTAACAGAGTTTTGCCAAGAGAAGAGACTTATAGCAACACCCTCTCCTGGTGGCTCAGACAGTAAAGAATCTGCCTGCAACGTAAGAGACCTGGGTTCAATCCCTATGTTGGAAGGATCCCCTGGAGGAGAGCATGGCAACCCACTCTGGTATTCTTGCCTGGAGAACCCCCATGGACAGAGGAGACTGTCGGGCTATAGTCCATGGGGTCACAAAGAGTCACACACAACTGAGCGACTAAGCATATCACAACTATTCATTTAATTCTACCAAAAAATCACTGCCATCTTGCTCTATTGTAAACATAGTACTCAGCACTCAGGTTAATTCTTTCTTCTAATTTCAGCATATAGAAAGGAAAGTTTCATGTTTAAGATAATTTAGCCCACATAAATAATCAGTTTACAAAAGAAAAGCTGAAACATTCCTCTTTAAAATGTCATTTTTTTTTTAAAGTATCAAACTTTCACCATCGATAGAGCAGAAAGGAGAAAACAGCTGTGTAATATGAGAAAGTGGAAGGAATAGAGATAGGCCTAGAACACTATAATATCTTTTAATTTTTAATCTCTTACCAGGCCACACAATTCCTCTCTGTCAGACAGTGTTATCCTATGCAATATCCCAATATCCTGATGACTTAGTGTGACCCACAGAGCTTCTCTTGGTTATGTATATTTTTTAGAAGTCTGGGTCCATGGTGAGAAATCACCACACTGAGCTTTGCTTGTCATTAGACAAAGGCCAGGTAATTAATTTCTTGGACTTTGCTGCTTTCCCCTCAGGTTTATGCTCTGTCTTCCCTTCCTTAAAACTTATGGATTCTAACACATATCTGGATAAATTCATCAATAAAATGTATTTTATGTGGGAGAAACAAACATATCTATGAGTTTTACATTAGTTAAGGTAAAAGGAAAGCCTCAAATATGAAATCATTTTGACATTTATTCCAAAAGTTTTTAAAATTTCCCATGTTTTTCATTAAGGAAATTTAGAGGGTAGGAGAAGATAATGATAATGATAGATTAATAAAAGATATATTTCAAACAGTATTTCAAGGACTAAAGTTATGAACTCCTCATTAGTATTCAGAAACCCCACTGGTTTTAAGTAAGATTCCTTATACAATTGGGGCTGTGAAGCACAAGGGCACAGGAGAAAATGATTAAATAATACAGTACATGCTCGAATGCACATGCAAACATTTGGCTAAGGATACGTATGCTTTTCTGACATCAGAACGTGATATTCCATAGACCTACCATACAGCTCCATTATGCAGAAGGATCCACTAGAGAACTCCTGTTATGCAGCAAAGCTGAAATATCTGCCTCTTTTATGCAGGCAATATTCCATTTTTAAATGTTTTCCAATCTGGCTTAGAATCACCCCCTCTGTGAACCAAATGTGTTCGTTACCAAATATTCTCCATGGTTTTCCTCCAAGGACTGAGACAGCCTCCAGGTGTTAGTAATGACCTAATCATACAAAAGCAGCATATTTATCTACTCTTAGCCCCAAGAAAATATGGATCTGCTTCCTTCTTAGTCTACTTTGCCTCAACAGCCTTCATACATCTGCTGATTATATATTTGTAAATCTCTCCTTTTATCTCCCCAACAGATGCATGCTGTGATGAGAAATACTGAAGCACACATTAGGAGCAGTGATGGTTATCAGCCTAGCAGAGGCTGATGGGCTTCCTCCGATCTCGCCATGGAACCAGTGGAATGCCAGAAAATGATTGGCTGGGGAGCTCTTCCACATTGTCAGGAGCTTTGGGAAAAGGCTGTAAGAGAATGATGAGAAAAAACCAGGAGGATGGCAAATGCTTCACTGAAGCAATCTGTTACATCCCTCTTTGCAGAGTGGGATGCCTGGCCTGAGATGAGAAGTAATGGGACTGAGGAAGCAAAGGAAATAGAATCTGAGGAGACAGGACAGAAAGCAAAGATTTATATAGCAAGTATCGTAACCACTCTCATATTCTGGGCTTCTCCTCAACTTAATCCAGCTTCCACGTTCTGAAAATTTATTATTTCCCTCATGTATTTCTAGAAAACAGACCAAAAATGAGTTTAAAAATGAATTTTAAAAAACCTGGAAAGAGACAGGGGAAAAAAAGACAAAAATGGAGAGGACCAGGACTCCAATTCCTGTTTCTCCTCCTTTTGTCAGACTAAGTGAAACATTTAAAATCATCAGCAGATATTGGCTGATCCTCGTCATTTTGAAAGTGGCTATTCAAACCTTTTAGAGAAGAATCTGGTCTTAGCACCAGTTATTGGCCAAGGTATGACATGTACTAATAGCACTTCAGGGACAATGGCCTTTCGATGACCATCAGGTACCAGTGCTTCTAAATTGGCCAATTTCATGTATCAGGAGGCCAGAAGACATACAATCACATAAGAAAAACACTTTAATCCAGTCATTATAAGGTAGGAGCTGAACATAGTAGCTGAGGTATTTATGGGGAAAGCTGTAATTTCAGCCTAGCTTCATTCAGTCAAGAAGATTGTTTCCAGTCTACCAGAAAACACTTCCAATAAGCTTGAAATACAACCTCAGTATCTTTCTTTCTTTTTTGCAGGTTAACATGTGAAGTAAAGAGAGTTCCTCCATGTCATAGTTACGTTTACTGTCTAAAACCAATGAATAGCTGAATATCTTCCTTCCTAGAAACAAATAGATTGTTTAATTTTAATCTTTTCACAGACCAGTAGCAACAGAATTTGTTTTGCATTTTCCCTTTTCATTTACTTCTTGGCAGTTGATCACTGGCCTTAAAAAGATGAGAAGATAGATTTTTCAGTGCCATATTTTATGGGGGTTTTCATTCATTAGTTTAATTTCTTCTTTCTTTTACCCTCCAATCTCTTTTTCTCATGTTACATCAGCTACGTCTCTTGCCACAAGCTCACATAATTCCTGCCGTGTGCCATTGCAACATCTAATTTGTTATGATGTATTATGCATGCAAATATAATTGCAGAGGAGGAGTTAAGCAGAATAACAGTGTAAAGAGGCATGTTTTTTTGACTTTGTCATTCCCAGAAAGTAGCATAAAAAGATCTGGGACAACTACATGTCATGATGAAAACATTAGAATGTCAGGATATCAAATTAAACAATAGAACTGTCCTACTGAACCAACATCCTCTGTCATAGGCAATGAGAGCCCCAAGAAGAGAAAAAAGCTATATGAAGTTGAGATAATTATTTGTCTTAAAATATGCCTTTGATTTTTACATTGTGAAAAATAGAATAAAAATTGTGCTCTCAACATAAGACTTTCAGATGAGAAATGTATAAACTTCTTTTATCACAATACATAATTATTTTTAGACCACTTAGTTTGCAAAAAATAATATTAACAAAAAGAGTAACCTAGAAGCTAACTCAATAAATCTTAATAACACTACCCACAATCTTAAAAATTAAAGGATTTTACTTTGATCTTATGTCTGAAGAAGAAAACTGCAGTGACATAGGAAATAACTTACTCCTTAAAAATCAAGTATTATGGAACATGACATATCCATTAAAAGATGACTAAGAGGATTTCTTCCTTAAACTACAGTGCTTATTTAATTTATACACAGAGTACATCATGCAAAATGCCAGGCTGGATGAAGCACAAGCTGGAATCAAAATTTCCAGGAGAAATATCAATAACCTCAGATATGCAGATGACACCACTCTTATGGCAGAAAGTGAAGAAGAACTAAAGAGCCTCTTGATGAAAGTGAAAGAGGAGAGTGAAAAAGCTGGCTTAAAACTCAACATTCAGAAAACTAAGATCATGGCATCTAGTCCCATCACTTTATGGCAAATAGATGGGGAAACAATGGAGACAGTGACAGACTTTATTTTCTTAGGCTCCAAAATCTCTGCAGATTGTGACCTCAGTCATGAAATTAAAAGACGTTTGCTCCTTGGAAGAAAAGCTATGACCAACCTAGACAGCACGTTAAAAAGCAGAGACATTACTTTGCCAACAAAGGTCCATCTAGTCAAGGCTATGGTTTTTCCAGTAGTCATGTATGGATGTGAGAGTTGGACTATAAAGAAAGGTGAGTGCTGAAGAACTGATGCTTTTGAACTGTGGTGTTGGATAAGATTCTTGAGAGTCTCTTGGACTGCAAGGAGATCCAAGAAGTCCATCCTAAAAGAAATCAGTCCTGAATATTTATTGGAAGGACTGATGCTGAAGCTGAAAATTCAATATTCTGGCCACCTGATGCAAAGAACTGTCTCATTGGAAAAGACCCTGATGCTGGGAAAGATTGAAGTCTGGAGGAGAAGGGGATGATAGAGGATGACATGGTTGGATGGCAGCACCAATTCGTTGGACATGAGTCTGAGTAAGTTCCAGAAGTTGGTGATGGACAAGGAAGACTGGTGTGCTGCAGTCCATGGAGTGGCAAAGAGTCAGACACGACTGAGCAACTGAACTGAACAGTGGCAGAAAAATTATCTCTTAATCATTATTTTAAATTGCCAATAGAACTCTAAAATATGGTCTCAAATGAAATCATTTTGTATGAAACAGATTTCAGACAATCCGTTTTAACCTCAAAAAAATTTTTCGATGTCCTTATATTTACATGGTAAATAATGAAATGGAGCTTTCTCAAACTGGCTTTTGACCTGGAACACTTACCTTTCCAAACCAGGCCTTTTCCCTTTTCATATCCATTAGATATACTCATTCTTTGCTGAAGACTCAGAGAGGTTTGGAAGATGTTCTCAGAAAGGAGTTTATATATACAGGGGAAGAGTCTATAGCTGTGCAAGAACAGAATTCAGGAGCAGGCCTAATTGGCAAGAAATGTTTAGCTACTTAGGTTACATCCATTGTCCTGAAAATTCCTTCCTATCCAGTTATGATTCAGACATTTAGGGACAATCTAAGATGAAGGAAAAGTGCTCTTTCCACATGTAGCAGAAGATGGCAGTGAGAACATCACCTTAGGATGGATGCTGAAGCAGAAACCCCAGCCTAAAACTGGAGCTCAGTAAAATTTAGGGATTCAGGTTGGAGACTCAGTTCTTTTCTTTATTTTTTCTCTATTTTTAAAGTTCATTTGTCTATTTACTCATATTTTAGGACAAAGAGTCATTTTTATTTTCATTATCAGCCTTGAAGTCAGACCAGCACAACACATGTACTTAGAAGATGCAAATCTTGGGGAAAGGGCCAGTCAAGCCTTGACATTGTACCCCTCCTTACTATTCACACCTCTGCTTAGCGTGAGATGGAGCCTCGTCCTGACTTAGCCTGGAATGCACATGAACGCAAGGTGGGAGCCAACTGACCCCGTGACCTGTGCTTTCAACATGTCTACTGTTCTGTTAACAGTGAAGAGGTCCAGCTGGGCTTCCACTTCCATTCCTATTCTGAGAATAGGAATTCTCAGAAAATCATTTTCAATCTTTTTATTCTTATTTTTATTTATGGAATAAATGCTGTCCAAATAAATCCTCATTAAGTGAGACTGACTTTGCAACTTGAGACAAGTTCCAACGAGCATTGATACTTACAATGAAGTTCGTATTTTCTTCGAAGAAAGGGCAGTTCAGACAATTTATCAGTGCTGTGCAACCTTGTCAACATATTAAGGAAGTGACGCATTAATGAACTGCACTGGATTGGGAGCAGGTAAAAGGAGACACAATTTCTTGGATGGCTTGGGATCTAAAGCATTAGACATCCCCAGGTGTAACAGTAGACTCCTACCACCCACTCTTCTGATTGTCCAACAACTTTGTATCATTCTCCTAAACTCAGGTCAAACTTTGACATGAATAAAAGTGGGTCTTGCCTCCAAAATCTAGAGACATAGGTTTAAACCTTAAAGAAGATGGCTGTTCTGGGCCCCTAGCATGGCTCACCAGAATGCACCACTGAGAGAAACAGACAGTTGGGGTTGGTTATAAAAGTCTCTTTATTTCCTTCTTAGGCTCCTTTCTCAGTGTATCTGTCACTCAGGTTCATCTGTGTCCATAACAGCCCCTCCAACTTTTGTGGAACTCCTGCTAATGATTCCATCAAACATATGCATCTCCTTCCTCTTGGCCAAATCACTTACACACTGCTTTCCCTGACTCTCCAATAAGAACTAACTGACCCATCAGTTATTTGCTGCATGTTACTCTGTCAAAGCCTCTACCACACTACCTTGAAACAGTTTACTTGCTCCTCCTGTATTCAGACAACCCTCAGGAGTCCAAGGTTTGCTCCATTATACCAATTTTTTCAAACACCAAATCATGGCTTCAGGATTAAGACAGAGAGAGAGGAAGGAAAAATTATAGAAGATCTCAACTGTAACTGTTAGTGAACAGGGAAAAAAGTAAAAGCAAAGTGATTTTTAAAAATATGTCCCCTAAATGCACAGGTAAGTGATTTAAAAATCATAATTTTAAATCACACTGCCTAATGTTACTGAGAAGTACAAGAAACATAAAACTCTATAAAAACATTGATAGCTTCTGATATTCAACACATATTTTAGTTAGAATGATTCTGCCACTGGTATCAGTAGGGAAAAAAAAGCTCTTTCTTTTAATAAATGGTAGTTGGACATCCATTTGAACAGTGTGAAACACCAGCTACCTTTAACAATATTCATCACCTGCCTTGTTAGACTTAGATGCCATCCTATGCTGGGAGGCAAACTGGTGAACTCTGTGACTTCTCTAAGTCCTTTTTAGCCCTCTGATTTTAGATCTTTGATTTTCTATTTATGATCTTCTAAGGCAGAGAAATGGAGTTGATTTATTCACATTAAGTCCACTGATATATTTTGAATAAAGTACAGAGGAGGGTTTTGTATGACTTCTCACTCATCTGAAGGTCTGTGACCTGTGAACTGCCTCAAGGCTCTGTCTTCAACCTCTCTTTGGAGTATTTCCAACCTATTCAAGCTCTTTCTTAAACTCTCCACTCTTTGGATGAAGATATCATTTGTAGCATTTATGGAATGAGTCTATCTACTACCAAATGTGTCTACTTTTTCTAATTAATATGTATCTCTAACAAATAAGCAAACAAAATTATGGTAAGGGCAGAGCTTCATCAAGAATATCTCAATGCTCATGGAATACCTGTGATCTCAATGTATAAAGTACATAGCCCCCAGGTAACACTATCCTCTGCACTGAGTTTGCTCACATTTTTTTTTCTGAGCCCAACTGTACTTGTTAAATAAGCTGAGCCCATCTGTACTTGTTAAATAAGGGCCGGATTCAATAAGCCCCATGTGCTGTTTCTACATCTTGAAGTGGCCATTTCACATCTCCCACTGTAAAATCCACAGACTCCCTACTGTATAACATGCATTCCTTTGTTATTCCTTAAAGGAATAGCAATTCTGCTATGATTGTAGTAATTTCTCTAGAAAGGCTCTTTCTTGCAATTTTTTCCTTGTCTGGGGTCCTGTTGACTTTAGCGCTTATGGTTATGCCACATGCAAGGTAGCATGAGTGCCTAGTGGAGGTGATATTGCAGCTCTGAATCTACCCAGAAAAGGAACTCCATGGGGTAGCCTTTTCAACAATGACCAGTTAGTTGGACTGTGGAATCAAGTGGCTATATTCCTTCTGCACTTATGCAGTAAAATTTGTTTTCATAAATCCTGTAGAGATATAGCCACTTAATAATATTTTTAAGAAATAACACCCATAAATTGAATTGAAATATCCTTATTCATGAAATAATCCTTTTACAAGATGATTTTGCACTAAAGAAGTGCATTTTGTTTTGTAATTTGCTTTTGAAAACATAATTTGGAATTGTGTAAAGGAAATTTGGTCAAAAATATGAATAACTTGTCTGCAAGTAACTATAAATCCTAATACATATTCAATCTCAATCATAATTATTTATCTCAATCACAGTGGTACATGATTCTTATTCTTACAGATGATAGAAAAAGCTACTTTGAAACACCAGGTTGACAAAACTTCTAAAACTTACCTTTTAATTTTGTCATAAATGCTAATTGAAACAAATAAATGTATCTTCTCTTTTTTGTTGTTGTTGCTGTATTCCAAAAAGGAAAGGGGAAAAAATAAGTCAAAAAAGTTTAAAAGAATTTATTAAATATCTATTGTGAATCTGGCACCAGAATAACATGTATGAAGACAGCTCAAAAAAAGGTTTGCCATGTTAAGGGTCCTCTTTATTACCTCCATTAATGCTGGTAACATTAGAAATACATATTATTTCTGATAATACAGATGCCATAGCAAACCACCAATTTTAAGACTTAATCCAATAAAATTTAATTCATGACTCACATAACAGTCTAATTCCACTGTCCCTAGCTAGCATGCAACTTTTCACATTTTAATTTAGAGACGAAGCCATATTCATATTGTGGTTCTGCCTTCTTTGAGGTCTTGGAAGAGTTACATTTTAGCCAGACAATGGAGAAAGACAAGAAAAGTCATATACAAGAGACATTTAAGGGTCAAGTCTGAAAATTATTTCTATCACTGCTTCTTACATGCCACTGACTAGAACTCTAGTTATGTGGGCACATCTAAATGTAAAGGAGAATATAGGAAATGAAGCTGTGTGCCTAAGAAGAAGAGGAAAGAGACTTAGTGAGCAGCTAGCCACATAATGACTTAGTGAGAACAGTAGATGAAAATCAAAAGTCATAAATTTTAGACTTTGTGGTACTACTAAGCAGTGTATGCTGTAGAGTAAGTTTTTAAATATTTCTGGGCCATAATTTTTGCATAAGTGAAGTCAGTTATATTCTGATTCCGAATGAGAAAAGTAGGAGAATGAATTCATGGAAGCACAATAAAGTTGGAAGAAAAATAAAAATACGGCTGTTATAAAGCAGAAAGTGCTATGATAACTGCCTAAATCATCTTTTCTCAACCATTTCATTAAGGTATAGATGCCACACAACAAAGTACACATATTTAACGGATATAGTTTAAGATTTGACATATATGTACACTCAAGAAACCTTCATATCAAGATAAACATATAAAAATACTTATGATGAAGGTTAAAGAGGAAAGTGGAAAAGCTGGCTTAAAATTCAACATTCAAAAAACTAAGATCATGGCAACCGGTCCCATCACTTCATGGCAAATAGAAGGGGAAAAAGTGGAAACAGTGACAGATTTTACTTTCTTGGTCTCCAAAATCACTGGGGGCAGTGACTGCAGCCATGAAATTAAAAGATACTTGCTTCTTGGAAGGAAAGCTGTGACAAACCTAGACAGCATATTAAAAAGCAGAGCCATCAGTTTGCTGACCAAGGTTCATGTAATGAAAGTTATGGTTTTCCTGTAGTCATATATGGATGTAAGAGTTGGACCATAAAGAAGGCTGAGTGCCAAAGAATTGATGCTTTCAAATTGTGGTGTTGGAGAAGATTCTTGAGAGTCCCTTGGATAGCAAGGAGGTCAAACCAGTCAATCCTAAATGAAATCAATACTGAATATTCACTGGAAGAACTGATATTAAAACTGAAACTCCAATGCTCTGGCCACCTGATGCCAAGAGCAAACTCACTGGAAAAGAACCTGATCCTGGGCAAGATTGAGGGCAGGAGGAGAAGAGGGCAACAGAGGATGAGGTGCTTGGATGACATCACCAACTCAATGGACATGTGTTTGAATAAGCTCCAGGAGTTGGTGATGGACAGGGAAGCCTGGCATGCAGCAGTCCATGTGGTTGCAAAGAGTCAGACCCAACTGAGTGAGTAAACAACAGCATCCTCAGAAGTTTTCTCCTGCTGCATTTATAATCTCTTACACCTTTCCCATCCATTCCACCATTTCCAGGCAACCACCGATCTAGTATTTGTCACTATAGTTTGCCTTTTCTAGGATTTTGTACAAATAAAGAGATATTCCTTTTACTGATTGACTTCTATCATAATTATTTTGGGATTTTATCCATGTCATTGTATATGTAACTAAAAGTTTCATTTCTTTTGATTGCTGAGTAATATTCCATTGTATGAATACAGCATGATTTTCTTATCCATTTTTCCATTGGTAAATAACTGGATAATTTCCAGGATTTTGTTAATATAAATAAAACAGCTATGAACACTTATATATAAATATGTCTATGGACAAATATTTTATTTTGCTTCCATAAATACATAGAGGTAAAATGGCTGGATCATATTACCCTTTTTTTTTCTATATTTTCTCCCTTCTATTGGGTTAATTGATTAACTTTTATGATTCCATTAAATCTTTTCTATTGAATTATTATTTATATCTTTAAAATTTTGCTACCATAGTATTTTTCAATAGGCACTCTTAAGCTATCTGAATGTACTTTCAAATAACACACCACTTCAGTTGTAGTGTTAGGATTATATAAGAATATAATCCCAATTTCTCTGTCATATTCTGTGCACCATTGTCATTTTTTAACATAGACTCTAAACACAAATTATGTTATTAGTATTTTTGATTGAACAGAGTATCTCTTAGAGATATTAAGCTAGAAAACATAAATACATGTTAATATATAAATTTCATTTTACCTTAACTTATTCATTTCAAAACTGTTCATTTCTTCTGATTGATATCATGATATCTCCTAAAAAACTTCCTTTAAAATGCTCTGTAGAGTAGGTCTACTAGGAATGAATTCCCTCCATTTTTGTGTGTCTGAGAGAGTATCTATTTCTTCTTCACTTTTAGAGAATGTTTTTGCTGAGCATAGAATTCTGGCTTGACTATTTTTATTTATCTATTTATCTACCTATTTACATTTAGCTGTGTTTCGTCTCCATTGCTGCACGTGGGCTTTCTCCAGGGACAGTGTGATTTCTCATTGACGTGGCTTTTCCTGCTGCAGAGCACAGGTTTTGAGCATGAGCTCCATAGGTGTAGTGCAAGGGTGCAGTTGCCCATCCTATGTGGGATATTCTCTGACCAAGGATTGAACCTGTGTCCACTGTATTGGTAGCCAGATTCTCAACCACTGGACCACCAGGGAAGTCCTGGTTGACTGGCTTTATTTTTGTTTTCTTTTAGCATTCTAATATTACATATCATCTTGCTTTCATGGTTTTATTCGGAATGAAATTAGGCATGAGCAGGGAGGGGTGGCCTAGTTGAAAAAGATTCAAGTTGATCTCCAAATTCCACCCAGACACACCCCAGTACAGCCCAGGAGAGTTCACAGACACGCTACAAATAACCACAGAAACTTTTCCAACTCTGACACATATGCCCTTGATGTACAACTCTGTCCTCAAGTGACCTTAGGTAGCCAGGAGCCTAGGAAGTGCTCATAAATGTTCTATACATACATACATATGGTTATAACAGCTGAATTATGGGAAAGACATGCACAATAGAGCCTGTTGTTAAGTAAGTTACAACTGTTAATCAAAACTGTCAGTCCATGACCACCTAGATGAATATGCAAAAACCCTGTCTTGAAAACACTATACTTCATCATTGTGGCACCAGTGACTCTTGGCTTGGCTATCTCTCCCTTTAGGGGTTCTTTCTGTTCTTTCTTCACTAAAGTTGTTTTTGCCACAGGTAAAACTTCAGAGTCTCCTTTGTGTTCTTAGCAAGAATGAAGGCCCACAAGGAAGGGTCCTCTTTGACTCTCTCTATCTAGTAACAGTTTCTGATGAGAAATTAGCTGTTAATTATTATCTTATTCTTCTGGACATATGTATCTTTTTCTTCTTCCAGTTGCATTCAAGATTATCTTTCTGTTTTCATTTTCAGTGATTTAAATATAAAACTCCCAATTTGGTGTTTTTCTTACTACAATGTTCTATCTCTATTTCTCCAAAGTTGAAATGGAGGCTTATTTAGTTATCAAAATCCTCCTTGACAGTTTTCCTTCTTGCAAAATTTTGCTTTCTTGTCCTCTCATTTTCATTGTTTCTCACCAAAAAAAAAAAAAAAAAAAAAAACTGCCTGAGATTCTCTTATTGTTGTTGTTTCTGCATAGATCATTTATCTTGTTATCTGATTGCTTTAAATATTTTCATTTTGTCAATCATTTTAAGTCAATAGATTAATCTGTGTATTGATACAGTTTTTATTTGGGTTTCATTGAGCATCTTTGATCTGTGGATTTGTAGTTTTCATCAAATTTGGAAATTTTGGCCATTATTTCTTCAAATATTTTCTCTTTCCTTTCCTCTTTTCTGTCCTTTGGAACTCCAAATATACATACATTGGATTGCCTGAAGTTGTCTCTCAGCTTCCTAATAATCTATTTTTATGGATGTTTTCTTTAAATCTTTTCCCCCTGTTTTTTTTTAATTTTAGATAATTTCTGTTGCTAGATCTTAAAGTTAACTTTTTTTTTCTGCAATATCTAATCTGCCATTAATCCTATCCAGTGTGCATTTCATCTCAAACACTACTTTTCATCTCCAGAAATTTGTTTTTACTTTTTTATATATCTTCCATGTCTCTACATAACATTTCCAATATTTTCTCTAGCTTTTTGAATACATAGGGTACAGTTTAACAACTATTTTAATGTCCTTGTCTGCTAATACTAACATCTGTTTCAGAGCTGAGTTGACTTCAACTGATCAATTTTTCTCCTCATTATGGATTTCATTTTCCTGCTTCTTTTCATGCCTATTAATTTGTTGATTGCATGCCAGAAATTGTGAATTATACTTTGTTGGGTGCAGGATATTTTTCTAAAATTCTTGAGCCTTGTTCTGGGATTCAGTTAAGTAACTGGGAAATAGCTTGATCCTTTGGGGTTTTGCTTTTAAGATTTGTTAAATGAAAGCAAAATAGTACTTTATATCTAATATTTCCCCTCTACTGAGGCAAGACCCTTCTGAGTATTTACCCAATTCTGTGAAATACACAATTTTCTTGTATGGCAGGGGAATAAGCTATATTCTTGTCCCAGTGTGAGCTCAGAGTACTGTTGCTTCTAATGCTATCAGGTAGTTTTTTTCTTGGCCTCCAGCAGTTTCCTAACGCATATTTGCTGAGCAGAACTTTGTTGATTACTCAAGGAGGACTCCCTAAAGATATCTAGAGATATTTTTTGTTTGGTTAGTTGCGTTTTGTTCACTTTGGTCTCCCTAGGCTCTCAATCTTTCTCCACAACTCTGGAAGTCTGCCAGGTACTGCCTGGGTTCTCCCTCCATGTACTGCAATCTGGAAATTCTCTTAAGGCAATAAGCTGAGACAATTATAGGACTTATCTCATTTATTTCCCAATTATTGAGGATCACTGTTCTTAATTCTCTAATGTGCAATGTGTTGAAAAGTCTAGTTTAACATATTTTTCTACTTTCTTTCAAGTGACAGAAAATTCAAAGTCCTTTCATTCCATCCTGATTGAAAGCAACAGTCTTAAAACATATTTGAGTACGCAAATATGTTGAACTTTTCCAGAATACGTACTCGTCCAAGGTAAGGAACAGCAGCTGCGCTTTGCTGGAGCAGCTGTGAAGAGATACCCCACGTCCAAGGTAAGAGAAACCCAAATAAGACGGTAGGTGTTGTGAGAGGGCATCAGAGGGCAGACACACTAAAATCATAATCACAGAAAACTAGCCAATCTGATCACAGGACCCCAGTCTTGCCTAACTCAATGAAACTAAGCCATGCTGTGTGGGGCCACCCAAGATGGTCAGGTCATGGTGGAGAGCTCTGACAGAATGTGGTCCACTGGAGAAGGGAAAGGCAAACCACTTCAGTATTCTTGCCTTGAGAACCCCATGAACACTATGAGAAGGCAAAATGATAGGATACTGAAAGAGGAACTCCCCAGGTCGGTAGGTGCGCACTATGCTACTGGAGATCAGTGGAGAAATGACTCCAGAAAGAATGAAGGGATGGAGCCAAAGCAAAAACAATACCCAGTTGTGGATGTTACTGGTGATAGAAGCAAGGTCCGAGGCTGTAAAGAGCAATATTGCATAGGAACCTGGAATGTTAGGTCCATGAATCAAGGTAAATTGGAATCAGCAAACTAAAATGGACTGGAATGGGTGAATTTAAGTCAGATGACCTTTATATCTACTACTGTGAGCAGGAATGCCTTAGAAGAAATGGTTAGAAGAAATGGAGTAGCCATGACAGTCAACAAAAGAGTCCGAAAAGCAGTACTTGGATGCAATCTCAAAAACGACAAAATGATCTCTGTTCGTTTCCAAGGCAAACCATTCAATATCACAGTAATCCAAGCCTATGCCCCAACCTATGTAACACTGAAGAAGCTGAAGTTGAACTGTTCTATGAAGACCTACAACACCTTTTAGAACTAATACCCCAAAAATATGTCCTTTTCATTATAGGGGACTGGAATGCAAAAGGAGGAAGTCAAGAAACACCTGGAGTAACAGGGAAATTCGGCCTTGGAGTACGGAATGAAGCAGGGCAAAGGCTAATAGAGTTTTGCCAAGAGAATGCACTGGTCATAGCAAACACCCTCTTCCAACAACACAAGAGAAGACTCTACACATGGACAGCACCAGATGGTTGACACCAAAATCAGATTGATTATACTCTTTGCAGCCAAAGATGGAGAAGCTCTATAGAGTCAGCAAAAAACAAGACCGGGAGCTGACTGTGGCTCAGATCATGAACTCCTTATTGCCAAATTCAGACTTAAACTGAAGAAAGTAGGGAAAACCACTAGACCATTCAGGTATGACCTAAATCAAATCCCTTATGACTATACAGTGGAAGTTAGAAATTGATGTAAGGGACTAGATCTGATAGACAGATAGATAGATAGATAGCATGATGAATTATGGATGGAGGTTCATGACATTGTACAGGAGACAGGTATCAAGACCATCCCCATGGAAAAGAGATGCAAAAAGGCAAAATGGTTGTCTGAGGAGGTCTTACAAATAGCTGTGAAATGAAGAGAAGCAAAAAGCAAAGGAGAAAAGGAAAGATATTCCCATTTGAATGCAGAGTTCCAAAGAATAGCCAGAAGAGATAAGAAAGCCTTCCTCAGCGATCAATGTAAAGAAATAGAGGAAAACAACAGAATGGGAAAGACTAGAGATCTCTTCAAGAAAATTAGAGATACCAAGGGAACATTTCACGCAAAGATGGGCTCAATAAAGGACAGAAATGGTATGGACCTAACAGAAGCAGAAGATATTAAGAAGAGGTGGCAAGAACACACAGAAGAACTGTACAAAAATGATCTTCACGACCCAGATAATCACAATGGTGTGATCACTCACCTAGAGCCAGACAATCTGGAATGTGAAGTCAAGTGGGCCTTAGAAAGCATCACTACGAACAAAGCTAGTGGATGTGATGGAATTCCAGTTGAGCTATTTCAAATCCTAAAAGATGATGCTGTGAAAGTGCTGCACTCAATATGCCAGCAAATTTGGAAAACTCAGCAGTGGCCACAGGACTAGAAAAGGTCAGTTTTCATTCCAATCCCTAAGAACGGCAATGACAAAGAATGCTCAAACTACCACACAATTGCACTCATCTCACATGCTAGTAAAGTAATGCTCAAAATTCTCCAAGCCAGGCTTCAACAATATGTGAACTATGAACTCCCAGATGTTCAAACTGGTTTTAGAAAAGGCAGAGGAACCACAGATCAAATTGCCAACATCTGCTGGATCATCGAAAAAGCAAGAGAGTGCAGAAAAACATCTATTTCTGCTTTATTGGCTACTCCAAAACCTTTGACTGTGTGGATCACAATAAACTGTGGAAAATTCTGAAAGATGGGACTACCAGACCACCTGACCTGCCTCTTGAGAAACCTGTATGCAGGTCAGGAAGCAACAGTTAGAACTGGACATGGGACAACAGACTGGTTCCAAATAGGAAAAGGAGTACCTCAAGGCTGTATATTGTCACCCTGTTTATTAAACTTCTATGCAGAGTACATCATGAGAAATGCTGGGCTGGAGGAAGCACAAGCTGGAATCAAGATTGCCAGGAGAAATATCAATAACCTCACATATGCAGATGACACCACCTTTATGGCAGAAAGTGAAGAGGAACTAAAAAGCCTCTTGATGAAAGTGTAAGAAGAGAGTGAAAAAGTTGGCTTAAAGCTCAACATTCAGAAAACTAAGATCATGGCATTTGGTCCCATCACCTCATGGGAAATAGATGGGGAGACAGTGGAAACAGTGTCAGAGTTTATTTTTTGGGGCTCCAAAATCACTGCAGATGGCGACCACAGCCATGAAATTAAAAGAGTCTTACTCCTTGAAAGTAAAGTTATGACCAACCTAGATAGCATATTAAAAAGCAGAGACATTACTTTGCCAACAAAGGTCCGTCTAGTCAAGGCTATGGTTTTTCCAGTGGTCATGTATGGATGTGAGAGTTGGACTGTGAAGGAAGCTGAGTGCCAAAAAATTGATGCTTTTGAACTGTGTTTTTGGAGAAGACTCTTGAGAGCCCCTTGGATGGCAAGGAGATCCAACCAGTCCATCCTGAAGGAGATCAGTCCTGGGTGTTCATTGGAAGGACTGATGCTGAAGCTGAAACTCCAATACTTTGGCCACCTCATGTGAAGAGTTGACTCGTTGGAAAAGACCCTGATGCTGGGAGGGATTTGGGGGCAGGAGGAGAAGGGGACGACAGAGGATGAGGTTGCTGGATGGCATCACCGACTCGATGGGAATGAGTTTGCGTAAACTCTGGGAGTTTATGATGGACAGGGAGGCCTGGCGTGCTGCGATTCATGGGGTTGCAAAGAGTCAGACGACTGAGCGTATGAACTGAACTGACTGAATCTCTTCATTAGAAATGCCCATAACATAGAGGACTCATGATGAAATGATTACATGCTATACATTTAATATCTATATCAGATATTTTATTTTGTTTTGTTTCTACCCTGCATTCTCTTTGATGATATTACATCAAAAGTCCTTTGGAGAATCTACCTTCCTGACTAGTGCATGTGATTTATTTGGGGCTCCATTCCTAGTTCAGATAATTAAGAAATAGTATTGCCATTTTTTTATTTTCATGTCATGAGTTATGTGAAGAAAATTTTCTCATGCTTAACAAATGTTTGTATTTTCTTTTTGGTGAACTGTCACTTCTTATTCCAGTTCCATTTTTTCTTTTGGATTGTTTGTCCTTCTCTTAACAATTTCTATAAGCTACCTATGTAGTTCAGAGATTGGCTCATTTGTCTCAGATACTGATTGCATTGATCAGTTGTTTACTCATTGAGTTTATCCTTGCTTATGATATTTATTTTTTACTTAGAAAATGATCTTATTTTTATACATTAAATCTTTTCTTTTTTGACTTCTAGATTTTTAATCATGAGTAGGCATTTCCTAATTTTATAAAGAATTTTCCCAATGTCCCCTTTTAGTACTTTTATTATTTTATTTATATGGCCTCTTAAAAACCAGTTCCTAAAATTTGTTAAAATCTTTCCCAAATATTTCAGCGACAATGACTTATTTCTGAATTCTACCAACATTGACTAATCCATATCATTTATTATAAATATTTGCTTTCTTAATATTATGGCAATATGTCTGTCTATATGTATGGCAGTATTAAGGCCTTCTTAGTACATATTATATTGTGGCATTTCATATCTCTTATAGTTCCTAAATAATAAGCTCAGTGATAACACAGATCACAAATTTTCTTCTTTATGTCCACACAGTCTTAGTACAATGCTGAACATAGACCACAACCTGATAAATGGTATGTTGGTGCCAAAGTAAAAAGGAAGTATTGTGTTCATCACTTTATTAAATCCTCAGCATGCTTTTTAAGTAGTATTCTTCTAGTAATTGCTTAAGTAATATTAAAAACTACTGACTATGTGCATAATATTAAATTCAATGTATGTAATCTTTGTGCTGTAATAATAATAATAATCTGAAAATTTTTAATAGCATATAAACATGATTTACATGGCATGCATAGAATGATAAGTACATATTTTCTAATAACAGTACTCCTGTCAAAATTCAACGTTTTTTTCTAAACTTTACAATGTTTTACATGGTAACTTTTTCTATGATTATATTCTCATTTCTTCAAGTCATATAACCTGATCTCATTAGATGCCTATGATTTAAAAATCATTTTTCCTCATATGTCCTAAAATCTTGATTTTCTGAATATTATATATTTTCAATAAGTTATGGAATTTTTCTGAATCTTTTTACCTACTTGTGTTTGCAAATCATAAGATCTTTGTTCAAAACTCAAAAATTATGAAAAGAAAAAGAAAAAACAAAAAACTAAACTAAAATGCCTAGTACAGAGCCTGGCATATAGCTAGTGTTCATAAAATGGTATACCATCATCATTATTATGATTGTCTCTATCATCTTCACTCTGAGTATTTTTCTTTTAATCTTTTTTATCCTCTGTTACGCACATGTGACTTCTTTCCTTTTTTAAAAAAAAATCTTTCTTCTTTCTTTGTTTTCTTTTTAATGTGCTAACCTAGTCCAATCTTCACTTCACTCTTTTACTCTGAGTATAGCCTGTACTTTATTAGACATCTTAAAATATTTGGAAACATGATGTGCTTTACTTACCTGTGTAGTTTTAACTTTTTTCCCCTGTATTAGGTAGGCATCATCTAAAAGAGTCACAACTGATGAGCCTTGAGTCCCCAAATGCAAGAAGTATAATTCTCTTTTCCTCTACCACCATGTATCCCTTCTCTTCCATATTCCCCTTTCTCCCTTTAAACTTATCACATACCTAAACAGAACATTTTTTTCCCGTGTGTAAAAGTACCATTAAAAGCCTCAGGTCTGTCACATCTTCAAGTGGAGTTCCATGCTATCTTGTACAGAGTGTTGTATGCCACATCTGAAACAGCAATCTTGAATGATGAATCATAAAAGTAATCACTGTTTATTAAATATTTGCTACCAGCAAAATTTGTAAGTTTTATGGGTGTTATCTCATGGAATGCTTGACAACACATTGAGGTAATTTTATGACTTATTTACAATGAATAAACTAAGACTTAGTGATGGCAAGTAATTTACTGAAAGTCACACAGCAAGTGGCAGACACAAGATCTAAACCCAGATGTGCATGACTCCAAAATCCATGCCTTCTGCCTATAAAACTGATTCTATATTTTAAACAAAATACATTCACCATGTCACCTGACACTTTTAATCTCAAAACAGAAACCTAGGGAGAAGACAAATACTCGAGGATAGGCTTTGTACCTGAAAAATATCTAAGAAATAGCCCTTGAAATGACCTCTGGACCACAGGCAGATATCGCAGAGCAAGTTAAAAAACAAACGCTTCAATGAAACAAAATTTCTAGGGAAACTTGAAAATGCCCTTTGAATCCACTATAATATCTTACTATGGGTACAATATATTTTCCCTTCAGTTTTGAAGTGGGGAAAATGTCAGCTTTGCTTTCATATTTTTTTAAGTTCAGGATGGTCAAATATCGAACTTTGGACCCTCTCAACCAATAAGGCTTCAATATCCCTTGAACTCCTTTTATAGTATGAACAAAATGAATTTCTATTGTCTGTTGTTTGTTCTAAATTCCTGCCTGTTTTTTTTTTTTTAACTCTGTTTTTAAATTAGTAATTTTCACTACCTCATGCAATCTTCTAAATTACTTTTTAGAGTGCTGGCTATTAATATTTTAGGTAGCTTTGATGTTTTACTTTATAGTCTTCAATTTTATTTTACATTTCACAGGTTCTAGTTGCAAATAATCCTACAGGCAATTTTCTCACAACTATTTTCTCTGCAACTATTCCTTGAAAGATATGCTAATGCAGCACGACACTTGCAATACTGGGGGTTAAGTTAATCACCCAAAATGAGTTGTATTACTGTCAGCAGTGTATAAAGACATCCCATAGTGAATTACAAGGAAGGCTAGCTTTAAAGCTGCATTTCAAAAAAACACCCAAAGCTGGAGATGAACAAAAATAAGCATTTATTTCAAAGTCCATTGAGCTAAAGAATCAAACATTTGTTATTTCGGGTCTCAAAGTTACCCAGTATAAATAAAGGGATTCATAACCTTTTCAAAATTTAATTACCAGGAAAACCCTCATAAATAGCATACTCCATCTCTGGGCAAGACAAACACTGCAGAGCAGTTTCTGTCTTCAGATTTGTCTGCAGAGAAAGAAAGAAATCACTATTTTCCTCTCTGTTTAGCTGAACCACAGGACAGTTCTAAAATCTTGGGGAGCAAATATTGATCTTTTGCTCCATCAGTGAAAGTGATACTCATGACAACACCACAGTCTAAAGATTACTTTGCCAAAAATCAGGAGGCAGTACATTGTTGCGTGTATTCATCAATTTCTTTCCACTGTTCAGTTTTTACTTGTGCTTTTAATGTAGTTTAAATAGGAGATTTAAAGACCTGCCAAATATATGACCCTTTCAAATCTCTAAAATCCAAGCCACTTGTAATGCTATTTTGTATCAATCTCATAACAGAGAAGGCACATCCAGCCACATGAATTTCTGGTCTGCAATATTCCTTACTTTATTCTTAGGAGAGGTTAACAATACCTTGCACCCATGCCCAGATGCCCAATCACACTGCATCTTTATTTTCTATATGCTCTCATACATACAAAGGCAAGAGCAGCCACCACCGCCAGGCCTGATTCTGATTGGCAGCATCGTACGCACTGCCACAGCACTTTTCCATACGGGCAGCAGATTAAGGACTTTCAGGAAGCTTTAATCCTTTTTGTCAGAGGGTACTTTTCAGTTGACTGGCTGCTCAGAGGCCAACTGAGGTAGAGTTGCAAGCTGCATTTTAAAGCAGCAGCAAGTCTGCACTTAAAGTGATCTAGATTTCTCTTTTCTCTCTTGCAAAAATATTGAAATAAGATTTAGTTGCAGTGTTGTGATATGCATTTTTATGAGAGAAGAAATATATTGTGAAAAGAGCATTACTTCACTTGAAAAGATCAAGAGAGCGGGGAAAGAATAAAGGTTTACCAGGAACATAGTATTTATTTGCCATGCATATTTGATATGAGTTCATTAAATACGCAATAGAAATGTCAACATAAAGTGCTGTTTAGATCAAGCTATGAAAACAAACTGCCCTGTTATTAACATTGGAATATACTAAGCTGTGGTTAAATATAAGCCGTATTTACTATATGGTAAAGAAATATTTTATTGACTATTGTTAAATAACCATCTACTTAGCCTAATTGAATTTGCCCTGTATTTATAAAGACTGATGGCTTTAATACTCTGACAGTATTCCTGGTATTTTTACATACCATCCCTTTGCCATTACATGGATTTTTCTTTGCTCACCCATTGACATTCAATAATTAGCAATTATCACCAGTCCATGCCTAATTTGAGAGTATTTTCTCAGTCTCACTGGACCATTGCCAAAGCTATATCCAGTGAGGAAGCAAAGTACAGAAGCTTCTCTTTAAGGAACACTTGCTACAGAACTCGATGGAGTACATCTGACTGCACCACAGGGTGAAAATCCATTCCCTGGCACAAGGAAGTGTTTCATAAGACAGAGTGGACTCATTTGAGTCTCTTCTGGGACTTGAATTTAAACATAGATATTTTGGATTAAAACGCAGACACCTCAGGCAGAAGTAGAATCCCCCGGGTCGTCTTTCTGGCATGCTGCCTTCCTGATGATCATTAACATAATGCAAAACTACCAAAGTAGGAGACTATTATTATCCTCATATCTCATGCAATATGCAGAAAAGCTAAACCTGCTGTAATTAATAATGACCCTTTCTTTAGTGGGTACCTCTCACAGAAGTTTTTATGGAAGAATGTCAAGAGAACAAATGCATAGTTGAGATTTTTAAAACCTAAGTATTTGCCTTACAAATGATTTCTGCAACTATTCTGGCTTAATTCTTTGGAGTAGTAGAAACAAAGGCCAGGAGTGTGAATGTTGCCATCAGGATCTATAAACACTTTGCAAACAGAAGGAAAACACTAGGATAGGACTTATTCAAACTCATACATAAGATGTTTGAACCATGTGTCACCAGCAAAACCCATTAGCAATTCCCAGGAAATAACAGAATCTGAGTAGTAAAGTCTGACCTTTTTCTTTTCCTTTGTGCTTCGTACAAGTTCACTTCCTCATAGGGAAGGACGCCACGTGGAGGCCTTGCACGTGATGCTTCAGACCAGCATTCCTAGTGCAAGAGGGCTGTAACTGACACCTCAGCTCAGAAGCGATGTGCAGAGGGATGTGCACACACAGCAATTCAAGATGGCGGCAGAACACTGTATGTAGAGACACGGTGCCTGCGCGGTGTGAATGAGCAGCACACCTGCACCCAAACCTCGCGAGATTCCACCCGCCTCCCCACAGAGGAGAACCCTATACAGCAGAGCAACCCACAGCCCGGCTTGTAGGTAAAGCTTACATCTAGAGCCTGTGCTCAAACTTGTCTATTCTTTGATCAAACAGAGCTCTCCTTTGCTTCTGAACTGATTGCAGTCTCATTCTATTTACTCAAACAACACCGGCAAAGAGGATCCTTAATGGGGACCAATTTGGGAGGGTCAATAACACATGGACTGAAATGGCATTTCCCTAATTAAAGGTAATAATGCATAGAGTACAAATTTCAAATAGTCTTTATTTCAATACAGTATTATTCAGCTGTTTGGTATTTTGTGGTCACTAAAGCACCTGATAGTGGAGCTATCAACATGAAGTCAGAGTGAATCATTTTTATGTTTTAATTTAATGGCAATGTATATCCTTCAGCGGCACTAGTGATAAAGAACCCCCCCCCCCCCAACCCATGTAGGAGATGTAAGAGACTTGGGTTGGATCCCTGGGTCAGGAATATCCCCTGGAGAAGGGCATGGCAATCCACTCCAGTATTCTTCCCTGGAGAATCCCTGTGAACAGAGGAGCCTGGTGGGCTACAGTCCATAGGGTCCCACAAAGTCTGACACAGCTGAAGCAACTTCACACCCACATGCACATATCCTTCCTTGGGCTCCCCCATTCAGCCTTTTAGATGTAGAAGTTTGAATGATAACTATTTTTCAAGGTTCTGGATACAAACAAAATGGGTATAAACTCTAAAATTAACTTTCAATTCTATTGATGAAATAAAAGTAAAAGTGAAGTCACTCAGTCGTGTCCAACTCTTTGCGACCCCATGGACTGTAGCCTACCAGGCTCCTCCGTCCATGTTATTTTTCCAGGCAAGAGTACTGGAGTGGGTTGCCATTTCCTTCTCCAGGGTATCTTCCTGGCCCAGGGATCGAACCCGGGTTTACCCACATTGTAAGTAGAGGCTTTTACCATCTGAGACACGGGGAACTATCATTGATGAAAGAGTGGGTTCAAATCATATGATTTCAGTTGTTTCTCATTCTTGCTTAATTATTTTCTGCAAGTTTTCCCCCACCACTCAGACTGATTTCAGGCAAAGAGTTTCATATTATAGTTGGGACTCTAAGAATCATAATTAAAATGTCAAGTTTCTCTGTCGAGGAAAAAACAAGGTTTTCACATGAAACTAGGCAGCACACAACTTTCCCCAGAGATTTCAACCAAGTCATTCATTACTTTGCATAAATATCTCCTTCAATAAATGTACAACAAAGACATTTCATTTGTAATTTTTTTCTCTTCAGGATGATTCACCCCTTAAAATCTTAGCTAACAAGTGACACCAATAACCAACTAAATTGGTCTGAAATTAGCTACTTTCTGGAAAAATTTAGGTTTTTTTGTTTATGTTTTGGTTGTTTTGGTTGATGCCAACACTGAATACAGTAATTCATTTCACAAATGAAAAATAAGTTAAGTGTTACAGAATTCTCAAAGGTATTATTGCGCACGATAGGAATACCAACTGGCAAATGCCAAGGAACTGTAAAAATGTATTCCCATAATCTTCTCCATCACATTCCCTTCCTCCTTCTTTTCTCAAACGCAGCTCCTTTTCTGGGGTTTTCTTTTCCTTTTCACAGCATAACCATCAACTCAGTCAACCAAGCTACAAACCCTGAGATCATCTTTGACAACTCTTCCTCTCTTGCCTCATTTTCACTTCCTACATTGCTTCTTCTCTTAAATCCATCCTCTCCTTTGTTACTGTAATTATTGTTCCAAAACAAGGTTCAACAATGGCTGTAAGGAAATGTGGCATAGTAGGAAAAGGAGATGATATTAGGGTGGTGATATTATAAAATACTTAGTATCATTGATGTTGTGCCATCTATTTGGTCTAAACCAAGAGAATAGGAGTGTAACTCTTACAATAAGGTGTTCTTAGACAAATTGCTTGACCTTACTATGCATTGATTTCTTCATTTGTAAGATTCTCTTAAATTGGAATCCCTGCTAACCAATACTCAACTTCATAGAATTTGTCAGCCAAACATCATATTCTAATAGTCTTTATGCATTTTTCTACACTTTGTTTCATGTAATTCATCCATTATAATCTAGCTTCCATTTCTACCCCCACAACTGAAACTATTCTTGCCCAAGTCATCCATAAATTCCAATCCCAGATTTTATAGAAATGTTTCAGCCTACATCCTTGTTCTTGGGATTTAGCTGTATTGACTTCTCTATAAGTAATCAAACATTCTAGTCCCTTTCCTGGTTCTCCATATCTATTTGATAGTTTCTTTTTTATATACTTCATAGACTGCTATTTCATTCCAATAAAATTCAAATTTGTATTTATTTATAATTTTCCCTCAGGGTTCCATTTTGGACAATTATTTCTCTTTACATTAAGTTTCAGATTTGCGTATTCACTTGGCTGCTATATATATGATATTGGCTGTCTCATGGTCATTTTAAATTCAGCATATGTTAGTCAGGACTCATAGCCAAAGAGACTCAGTCTTCTCTTATATTTTAATATAAATATTTCTTCAATCTCTCAAGAAAAATCCCTATCTTTCTATCTATTAATAACTCCTTCCTCCTCATCACTCACCATGTTAATCACCTGATATTCAGAATTTTCTCCTGATTATTTCTTGTGTTCATTTTCCACTTTTTATTTTTATTTTCACTGGGCCAGGTCAGTCCCTCCTGTTTTCCTATACTGAAGCAGTAGCCTTCTTATTAATCTCCTTCTAGTCATTTCTGCTTTGGACTGCAACTTCCCCACAACCTTTTAGAGGCAGATCTAAAGTCAAATCTATTAAACATTTTCAATGGTTCTACATTGTTCATGACTTCTTAGTATGGTAGTTAAAGCTTTCTATGATCACTCAACTTCATAATCCTCCCCTACTATTAACACCATAAATAATGTATTTATTGTGTTATGCATTATTGTTATACAAATGGCTCATAACACATTTTAAATTTTAAACTTTGTAATTCATCTGAGTCTTCACTTTGATTGCTCTCTCTGCTTGGTATATTCCTCCTACTTTTCAAATTCAAGATTCATTCTTTAATACTTAGCAAAAGGGTGTTTCCAATCAATTTCTAATCGAATCTGAAAAGACTTTTTTCCTGTATCAGTCTTACCACTAATCAGAATAAATTATTATAATTATTATTTTGTGTTACTTTCTCCTACTGGATATGAGTTACTCAAGAACAGAATGTGTATCTTAATCAACTTTTCACTCTGAACATCTAGCATAGTACTAAACACATATCAATGACTCCCAAAGGAACCCAATTTTTGTCTTAGGCAACTGAGTAGATGATCATACCACTCAGTGAAACAAGAAATAAAGGGAGCTACAGGCATATGAAGCTAGATTATACATCTGAGATGTTAAGTGAAAAGTAGTGAGTGGAAGTAGTCACTCAGTCGGGTCCAGCTCTTTGCAACCCCATAGACTGTAGTCCACCAGGCTCCTCCTTCCATGGGATTCTCTAGGCAAGAATACTGGAGTGGGTTGACATTTCCTTCTTCAGAGGATATTCCTGACCCAGGGATTGAACCCTGATCTCCGGCATTGCAGGCAGACTCTACTGTCTGAGTCACTGGGGAAGTCTGTTTGAGATGCTAAGGGGTAATCATATGGAAATATGTAATAGGCAAAGGAGTCAGTGAGTCTGTGTCAGGCAGTTAGAAGAGATCTGGGCTGGAGATAAAGGTTGAGAGGTCAAAATTATATAAATGGTAATAGTGCTTTGTGGAAATTTGCAAATTGTTTTCTGTTTAAACTTTCATACTGAAAGCTAATTATTAGGACCTTGTGTTTTAATCAGAATTGCTACTACAGAAAATCATTTTAATTAACTCAAACATTCAAGAATCTGAATTTCTGCAACATTCCTTGCTCTAGATTAAGAAATGTAGTCTTTATTTCAACTAGACTGACTGTTGCTCATTGTTTTGGAAAAGAGAATTACCCACATGAAGCTATTAAATAATCATAACACATATAAATTTAAAGGTTGAATTAAACATTACTGAATTTTAAAAGTCATGACACTAAAGAATAAAAGCTGTTTTATAGTATAAGAAGTAGACAATATATATGTCTGTAATTCTAACACACTTGTGACTTCCAAACCCACATTGGTAGAGGCTATAAAAAAATATGAATTCACTTGTAAATGCAAAAGCAGTACAAAGTTGTCTGGATGTGTAATGGAAAGATCAAGTGCATAAACTAGATATGCATTTCCAGTTCTAGAACTGTGAACAAAACACTGGGAATCTATAATGAATATATAATTCATTTATTCTTAAATAGTCATCCAATATTTGTGAGTATCTACTATATGTCATCACTGTACTGTGCAATGGAAATAGAGCAATAAAGAAAACAGGCAAAAATCTGTCCCCATTGAGCTGATAGTATAATGAGGAAAGCAAGAAATAATATAAATAAATAAAATAGAGAGGACGCTAGGTGGTAATGAGTCCAAAGAAGTAAAATTAAGTAGGAAAGGGGAACATGGAATGTTGGGGAGGGATAAATTAACTTAAAATCAGATGAACAGCAAGGTTACACATTTTAACTGTGATCTGAAGAAAGTTCAAGAGTGAGCATTGTGAATATTTGAGAGAAGAGAATTCTAGGCTGAGGCAAACACTATGAAGTAGAAAAACACCAAGGATGTCCAAAGAACAGCACTTTGTGTGCCAGTAAAGCAACTAAAGGGAAAGTAGTCAGATAGGTAACAGATCCCCTTATCATGTCAAACCCCTTCACCTTTATAAGAATATTGGTGTTCATTGCTTTTGTTCTGAGTGGAAGCAATGAAGGGAGTTGAGCAGACACGTGTCATGACCTAACTTTTTTATATATATTTCTAAAGCATCACCTTGGCTCAGTGCAAAGAGGAGAAGCACAATTGAAGCTGGGAGACTAGTTAGAAGACATTTGCAGCAATCTAGGAAGGAGGTGATGGTAGCTCAGACCATGGAGGTAGTAGAAGATATGGTGAGAAATAATATTCAGGATATATTTTGAAGCTAAAACTATAACACTTGCTAGTAGCATGAATGTAAATTATAAGAGTGAAGTCTTGAGAATGACTATACAGGAGACCTTGGCTGGATCCCTGGGTTGGGAAGCTCCTCTGGAGAAGGGAAATCCTACCCACTCCAGTATTCTGGCCTGGAGAATTCAGGTCGCAAAGAGCTGGATACGAATGAGTGACTTTCACTCATTCATTCATAATATTTTTGGCATGATCACTTGGAAAAAATGAAGTTGCCATTAATTGAGTTGGGGAATACTAAAGGAACAGCAGGCTTAGAGCAGATGGTGGGAGAAATTAGTTCTATTTTGTGCTTATTTGAGGTGCCTGTTAAACGTTCCAATAGGAATGGTGGATCGATTACTAGATAAGAGTCTGGAGTTTAGGAAAAAGGACTGAACTAGAGACACAAATATGAGAGTTATCAATATATAGGTGGAGGGAGAAAAATGGAGGATATGAAATAATGATCTAGGAGAGTCAAAGAGTAAATGGACTAAGAAAGTTTAGTGTGATTATCTGCAGCACAAAGGGCCCGCTTACCTACTTGATTATAAATTTAAAGTGAGACCAACAGCAATGTCCAGGTGTAGATACAAAATCAGTAAAGAGATCAGCTTAACTATGGTTGTATTTTGCCAGCTGTGGCAGATATTGAGATGGAATTTACAGTGCAAAGGATTTATTGGAGAATAATGCCTCTGAAATGAAAGGGGAGGAAGTAAAACTGGAAAAAGTAGCCTACAGACTCTAGTACAAACTGCTAAACTCTACCAGTGGAACAGAAACCCATCAAAGAAGCCCTGTCCTACATTGGGTGGAAATGGCTAGACTTCGGTACCTCTGCCTTTCTCAGCCATTGGCTGGAGTCACTGGACCACTCCAAGGAGTTCACAGCAAACCCAAATGTGTTAAAAGTGGAAGGCTATCAGCTAATCATACTCATCATTATTCAACTTCTTTCTTGAAGAGGATCTAATTACTAGATAATTAGATCCAAGTCTCCCAGACCAACACTTTCATAACTAAATGAAAAAGATGAAAAGATGAAATGAATGAAATGAATGAAAAGAGATGGCTTCAATAAATAAACATGAAATTTAATCTAAGGCAGAAACTGAAAATGAGATGTGTAAAAGACAATAAAAACAGGAGAATCCATGGATGTAGATTTCAGCAAGACTTAAAAATTGCTAGAATCAAGAGGGGGGGAAATTGAGCCAAAAAAATAGGAGTTGGTGGGTCATTTTGTGGGTTTATGAATTCGGGATTATGGAAGGGTTTGGGATGATGAAATTGTTTAATATGTAAGTTTGGCAGTGAATGAATGGGTGCATCAGATGGAAGGCAAAATCATGAAGGAAGAGGTTAAGGAACTGAGAGGTTGTTGTATGGGAAGGATAGGAGAATTGCCAAGTTATGATGGCATTGGATTGAGAAGAGATATAAGAGATATGGAGCAAAAGTCTTTAAATAATCAAAGGCAGTGACCCAGGGATTGAAAGCTGATTGCAACAAGAAGGATGGTAGTGAAATAAATAAATAAATAAATGGCATGATGTTCAAAACTGGGAGGATTTATAAAGAAAGCTAAGAAAATGGAGTAGAAACAGTAATGAGGACAGGGTAGGTGAATAAACTCCTGGAGTAGGAAATGGTAACCTGCTCCAGGATTCTTGCTGGAAAATTCCATGGACAGAGGAGCCTGGCAGTCTACAGTCCATGGCATTGTGAAGAGTCGAACATGACTGAGTGACTGAGCATGCAAACAGGACACATGCCACATAGATGTATAAGTGGAGTGAAAAAAATAATGATACCTACTGAAGAGGGCTGCCAGGTTTCCAAAGAAGGCAAGAAAGTGAGATAATTGTTAGAGAAGGTGTTGAATATATAGAGCAGTTGGTGAATAATGACATGATTTTCAAATGGTGCTGTGGTAGGATTTCCTAAACTGATACAGGGTGTTAGAATGCAAGCAATGAAGGATAACCTGGGATCTGGGAGTTTATATGGGAGATACGCAAAGATAGAAACAAAAAGCATAATATGTTTTTAATTTATGGGTCTCAGAGGAGGTGATGGTGGCAAATTTGGAGTGATGGAGAGTTGGAAATGAGTAAGGGTTTGGAATTTCCTCTTAATTCCTTTTGATGAAGACATGAAACTTGGAGAGGGGCACTGAAGTCCCCTGTTGTGTACCTAGAATGACTGTTTGATGCCCCTGATCAGAGAACCATATTAAGTGATATATATTTTTGTATGTACATAAGTGCTTTTACACTGTAATCAATGCATAACACTGATTCTGAGAGAAAATAAAACAAAAGTAAATTTTTGAGTATGTAGTATCTCTGTGACATACAGTTAATTGTTTTCATATACCTTCTCTCAGGGGCTTCACAGGTGGTGGTGCAGTGGTGAAAAATCTGCCTGCCAGTACAGGAGATATGAGATATGGGTTCAATCCCTGGGTTGGGAAGATCCCCTGGAGTAGGAAATGGTAACATACTCCATATTCTTACCTAGAAAATTCCATGGACAGAGATGCCTATGCCTCATGGGCTACAATTCATGCAATCACAAAGAGTCGGCCATAACTGAGCAACTGAGTACACACACTTTATCTCAACCAACTTCTCAATACATTTGTAAGGAGGGTATTTAGTGTTTTACACATAAGAAAATGGAGTTAGAAAGATCATGTGACTTATCTAAGATTGTTGGTAATTCACAGCAGAGCTAGAACTTTTTAGTCTCTCTGACTTGAAGTCTGGATGAAGTCTTTTATGCTACACCTTAATACCAACCTTACAGGATGCCTTTATATTGAGAGGGCATTAATATTTCATTTCTCTGAAAGTAATTGTTCAGCTTTTGAGATAAGATACTGCATATGTTCCTGATATATGTATGAACACTATATATAACATGTGGTTATATATTATCCCTTATAATAATTTTCAATAAATTAGTTAGAATTCTACCCACAAAATGTGTAATTCCCTATGCATTTATTTTCCAGACTGAAGCCTATTTTTCAGGTTCATTGGTCACCTTAAATTTACAGATGTAGGCAGCAGATTAGATGCAATTGAAAAGAGAAGTCTGAAGGCCAAAGCATTCACAGCTCAGATTTCCATCAAAAATTGAAAAGAAACTCCACATAGCAAGAACTGCAGGTCTGGAAGCAATAAGCGATGATAAAACCAAAGGCCCAAATTCCATACCAGCTATGCATTTTTCATTCATATCAAGCTAGGCTGTTAAAAATTTGTGGACTTTATTACATTTATAAGATTGTCTAAGAAATACCATATATGTTAAATTGGTTTTATGTTTTATTAAAATAATAGATTTTAATAATAATATAACACTGCAAATAGTTATGCAAATAGCTTATAATCACAGAGATTTTTGTATATAAATAATGTGTCTATTTTTATCAAGTGTAATTTATTAAGTGTATTATCAATTATTATAAGTCATATTCTAAACTCTAACATAATAAAATGACTACATTTAGTTCTATTTAATACAAGGGATTAAACAGCAAGCTCCTACTCTATAGCATAGGGGACTATATTTAATGTCCTAGGATAAGCCATAATGGAAAAAAATATTACAAAGAATGTATGGGTATTACTGAGTCACTTTGCTGTACAGCAGAAATTAAAACACTGGAAATCAACTATAATTCAATAAAAATAAATTAAAAATAGAAGGGATTATTATATTACCCTTTAAAAAAATAAAATTATCTTAATGTAGTATTCAGATAGTGAATACTTTTGGCTCTGCCAACAGAGGCATCCAAAAATATTTGTCAAAGCTTGTTTCCTAGGCTCTCTCATTCCTATAATTGCCAATCAGCCCATTAGGCTGTTGATGAGAAGAGAATAGGGAATTTGAATCACAAAGCATATTCACTTCATAATGAGAATAAGTCATTGAAGATTGATATTTACAATATTTCATGGAGCCTACAGTGCATATGTTCTGAAATCTGGATGTCTTTTTAAAAGCAAAGTATCATAGATTTGATGAAATTTTGTTAAATTACATTGCTAAGAGGAGGAGCCAAGATGGCGGAGGAGTAGGACGGGGAGACCACTTTCTCTCCTACAAATTCATCAAAAGAATATCTGAACACGGAGCAAACTTCACAAAACAACTTCTGATCGCTAGCTGAGGTCATCAGGCTCCCAGAAAAGCAGCCCATTGTCTTCGAAAGGAGGTAGGACAAAATATAAAAGATAAAATGTCAGACAAAAGAGCTAAGGACAGAGATCCGTCCCGGGAAGGGAGTCTTTAGAGGACGTTTCCAGACACCGGGAAACCCTCACACTGGCCGGCCTGGGGGAAGTGTTTGAATCTAGGAGGGCAACCTGACTGGGAGGGAAACAATAAATAAAACCAACAGATTACGTGCCTAAAAGCAACTCTCAGCAGAAAAGTACCCCAGACACCCGCATCCGCCACCAGCAAGTGGGGGCGGCACGGAGAGGAGCGGGTGGCATTGCTTGGGGTAGGGTCCGGGCCTGAGTGCCCTGAGGACAATCGGAGGGAGCTTTTGTGAGCTGCCAACTTGAACTGTGGGACAGCAGGGAAGAGAGAGAAAATTAACCGGCCCGAACACGCTGCCGGCCGTTCGCAGAACTAAGGGACCGAGAAAGTCCAGAGAAGAGCTCGCAGACTGCGGACCGGCCCAGACCCGCCAGAGGCGGGAGCAGGTCGCAGCGAGACACAGGGCGCAGGCACCCGACCTGCGCGGGCGGGGACTGGGGCTGGGGACTCAGAGGGCAGAAGGCGCGCGCACCCGACTGGCGCCGGCGGAAACGGAGATTGGGACCGCAGAAGGTAGTGGGCGCGCCGCACCTGGGGAGAATGCGCCTGTCAAGCTCCTGGCTGCCTGGACCACTGTGACGGGGAAGGCACAAGAGCGGACGCAGCCTTTTGTTCCGTGCTTTTGTGGAACACCCGAGGGCTGGAGCGGCGCGCTCCATATAGAGCAGCCGGGATCCTGAGCAGCGCAGACCGAGAAAGCAGCACCAGCCTCTCCCCGCAGCGCCAGCCCCTCCCCGCAGCGCCAGCCCCTCCCAGCAGCGCGACAGAACTAGCTACCTGAATAAGAATCCACCTCCGCCCGCCTGTGTCAGGGCGGAAATGAGGCTCTGAAGAAACCGGCAAACAGAAGCCAAATAAACAAAGGGAACCGCTTCAGAAGAGAGCGGTGCAACAGATTAAAATCCCTGTAGAAAACACCGATTACACCGGAAGAGGCCTGTAGATATCGAGAAGTGTAAGCTGGAACGAGGAGATATCTGAAACTGAGCCGAACCGACACTGACCGCAACAGCTCCAGAGAAATTCCTAGATATATTTTTACTCTTTTTTTTTTTTAATAAGAAAGAAAAAAAATTTTTTTTTCTCTTTTTTCTTTTTTCTCTTTTATTTTCCTTTAAAATTCCCTATTACTCCCCCATTACTCCTTGACTTTTCATTTTCATAGATTTTTACGATTTTTTTTAATTAGGGAAAATTCCTTTTTTTTTTTTTTTCTTTTTTTCTCCTTTTTCTCTTCTATTTTCTATTTTTCGTTTTCTCATATTTCTTTTAAAGTCCTCTAGTACTCCTCTACTACTCCTTAATTTTCATTTTCAATACACTATAACCTTACCAAAAAAAAAAAAAAAAGAAGAGAAGCCCTATTTTTTAAACTGAACTTCATATATATTTTTAAAATTTTTCTGTGTGTGTTTTGGTTTTTGTTTTTAATATAGTATTTTTAAGAGTCTAATCTCTACTCTAGATTTTTAATTTTTGTTTTTCAATATATGATATAAATTGGGAACATTTAAGAATCCAATATTCAGTTCCCATTTTTATTCAGGAGTGTGTTGATTATTCTCTCCCAATCTTGACTCTCTGTTTTCTACCTCAGAACACCTCTATTTCTTCCTTTCCCCTTCTCTTCCCAATCCAATTCAGTGATTCCTGGTGGGTGTCTGGGCTACGGAGAACACTCTGGGAACAGACAACTGCGTAGATCTGTCTCTCTCCTCTTGAGTCCCCCTTTTTCTCCTCCTGCTCATCACTATCTCCCTCCTCCCTCTCCTCTTCTTCATGTAACTCTGTGAACCTCTCTGGGTATCCCTAACGGGGGAGAATCTTTTCACCATTAACCTAGAAGTTTTATTATCAGTGCTGTATAGTTGGAGAAGTCCTGAGACTACAGGAAGAATAAAACTAAAATCCAGAGGCAGAAGACTTAAGCCCAAAACCGGAGAACACCAGAAAACTCCTGACTACATGGAACTTTAAGTAATAAGTGACCGTCCAAAAGCCTCCATACCTACACTGAAACCAACCACCACCCAAGAGCCAATAAGTTTTAGAGCAAGACATACCAAGCAAATTCTACAGCAACGCAGGAACATAGCCCTAAAGATCAACATACAGGCTGCCCAAGGTGACACCTAACACATAGACCCATCTCAAAACTCATTACTGAGCACTCCATTGCTCTCCAGAGAGAAGAAATCAAGTTCCACGCACCAGAACACCGACGCAAACTTTCCTAACCAGGAAACCTTGACAAGCCAATCATCTAACCCGTCCCACTGGGTAAAACCTCCACCATAAAAAGCAACCACAGACCTCCAGAATACAGAAAGCCCAGTCCAGACACAGCAATCTAAACAAGATGAAAAGGCAGAGAAATACCCAACAGGTAAAGGAACATGAAAAATGCCCACCAAGTCAAACAAAAGAGGAGGAGATAGGGAATCTACCTGAAAAAGAATTTAGAATAATGATAATAAAAATGATCCAAAATCTTGAAAACAAAATGGAGTTACAGATAAATAGCCTGGAGACAAAGATTGAAAAGATGCAAGAAAGGTTTAATAAAGACCTAGAAGAAATAAAAAAGAGTCAATTAAAAATGAATAATGCAGTGAATGAGATCAAAAACACTCTGGAGGGAACCAAGAGTAGAATAACGGAGACAGAAGATAGGATAAGTGAGGTAGAAGATAAAATGGTGAAAATAAATGAAGCAGAGAGGAAAAAAGAAAAAAGGATCAAAAGAAATGAGGACAACCTCAGGGACCTCTGGGACAATGTGAAACGCCCCAACATTCGAATCATAGGAGTTCCAGAAGAAGAAGACAAAAAGAAAGGCCATGAGAAAATACTTGAGGAGATAATAGCTGAAAACTTCCCTAAAATGGGGAAGGAAATAGCCACCCAAGTCCAAGAAACCCAGAGAGTCCCAAACAGGATAAACCCAAGGCGAAACACCCCAAGACACATATTAATCAAATTAACAAAGATCAAACACGAAGAACAAATATTAAAAGCAGCAAGGGAGAAACAACAAATAACACACAAAGGGATTCCCATAAGGATAACAGCTGATCTATCAATAGAAACCCTCCAGGCCAGAAGGGAATGGCAGGACATACTGAAAGTAATGAAAGAGAATAACCTACAACCTAGATTACTGTACCCAGCAAGGATCTCATTCAGATATGAAGGAGAATTCAAAAGCTTTACAGACAAGCAAAAGCTGAGAGAATTCAGCACCACCAAACCAGCTCTTCAACAAATGCTAAAGGATCTTCTCTAGACAGAAAATGCAGAAAGGTTGTATAAACGTGAACCCAAAACAACAAAGTAAATGGCAATGGGACCACACCTATCAATAATTACCTTAAATGTAAATGGATTGAATGCCCCAACCAAAAGACAAAGATTGGCTGAATGGATACAAAAACAAACCCCTATATATGCTGTCTACAAGAGACCCACCTCAAAGCAAGAGACACATACAGACTAAAAGTGAAGGGCTGGAAAAAAATATTTCACGCAAACGGAGACCAAAAGAAAGCAGGAGTCGCAATACTCATATCAGATAAAATAGACTTTCAAATAAAGGATGTGAAAAGAGACAAAGAAGGACACTACATAATGATCAAAGGATTAATGCAAGAAGAAGATATAACAATTATAAATATATATGCACCCAACATAGGAGCACCGCAATATGTACGGCAAACGCTAACGAGTATGAAAGAGGAAATTAATAGTAACACAATAATAGTGGGAGACTAATACCCCACTCACAACTATGGATAGATCAACTAAACAGAAAATTAACAAGGAAACACAAACCTTAAATGACACAATGGACCAGCTAGACCTAATTGATATCTATAGGACATTTCACCCCAAAACAATCAACTTCACCTTTTTCTCAAGTGCACACGGAACCTTCTCCAGAATAGATCACTTCCTGGGCCATAAATCTGGTCTTGGAAAATTCAAAAAAATTGAAATCATTCCAGTCATCTTTTCTGATCACAGTGCAGTAAGATTAGATCTCAATTACAGGAAAAAAATTGTTAAAAATTCAAACATATGGAGGCTAAATAACACGCTTCTGAATAACCAACCAATCACAGAAGAAATCAAAAAAGAAATCAAAATATGCATAGAAATGAATGAAAATGAAAACACAACAACCCAAAACCTATGGGATACTGTAAAAGCAGTGCTAAGGGGAAGGTTCATAGCATTACAGGCTTACATCAAGAAACAAGAAAAAAGCCAAATAAATAACCTAACTCTACACCTAAAGCAATTAGAGAAAGAAGAAATGAAGAACCCCAGGGTTAGCAGAAGGAAAGAAATCTTAAAAATTAGGGCAGAAATAAATGCAAAAGAAACTAAAGAGACCATAGCAAAAATCAACAAAGCTAAAAGCTGGTTTTTTGAAAAAATAAACAAAATTGACAAACCATTAGCAAGACTCATTAAGAAGCAAAGAGAGAAGAACCAAATTAACAAAATTAGAAATGAAAATGGAGAGATCACAACAGACAACACTGAAATACAAAGGATCATAAGAGACTACTACCAGCAGCTCTATGCCAATAAAATGGACAACTTGGATGAAATGGACAAATTCTTAGAAAAGCATAACCTTCCAAAACTGAACCAGGAAGAAATAGAAGATCTTAACAGACCCATCACAAGCAAGGAAATCGAAACTGTAATCAAAAATCTTCCAGCAAACAAAAGCCCAGGACCAGATGGCTTCACAGCTGAATTCTACCAAAAATTTAGAGAAGAGCTAACAGCTATCTTACTCAAACTCTTCCAGAAAATTGCAGAGGAAGGTAAACTTCCAAACTCATTCTATGAGGCCACCATCACCCTAATTCCAAAACCAGACAAAGATGCCACAAAAAAAGAAAACTACAGGCCAATATCACTGATGAACATAGATGCAAAAATCCTTAACAAAATCCTAGCAAACAGAATCCAACAACATATTAAAAAAAATCATACACCATGACCAAGTGGGCTTTATCCCAGGAATGCAAGGATTCTTTAATATCCGCAAATCAATCAATGAAATACACCAAATTAACAAATTGAAAGATAAAAACCATATAATTATCTCAATAGATGCAGAGAAAGCCTTTGACAAAATTCAACACCCATTCATGATTAAAACTCTCCAGAAAGCAGGAATAGAAGGAACATACCTCAACATAATAAAAGCTATATATGACAAACCCACAGCAAGTATCACCCTCAATGGTGAAAAACTGAAAGCATTTCCCCTGAAATCAGGAACAAGACAAGGGTGCCCACTCTCACCACTACTATTCAACATAGTGTTGGAAGTTTTGGCCACAGCAATCAGAGCAGAAAAAGAAGTAAAAGGAATTCAGATAGGAAAAGAAGAAGTGAAACTCTCACTGTTTGCAGATGACATGATCCTCTACATAGAAAACCCTAAAGACTCATCCAGAAAATTACTAGAGCTAATCAATGAATATAGTAAAGTTGCAGGATATAAAATTAACACACAGAAATCCCTTGCATTCCTATATACTAACAATGAAAAAACAGAAAGAGAAATTAAGGAAACAATACCATTCACCATTGCAATAAAAAGAATAAAATACTTAGGAGTATATCTACCTAAAGAAACAAAAGACCCATACATAGAAAACTATAAAACACTGATGAAAGAAATCAAAGAGGACACAAACAGATGGAGAAACATACCATGCTCATGGATTGGAAGAATCAATATTGTCAAAATGGCTATTCTACCCAAACAGTCTATAGATTCAATGCAATTCCTATCAAGCTACCAATGGTATTTTTCACAGAACTAGAACAAATAATTTCACAATTTGTATGGAAATACAAAAAACCTCGAGTAGCCAAAGTAATCTTGAGAAAGAAGAATGGAACTGGAGGAATCAACCTGCCTGACTTCAGACTATACTACAAAGCCACAGTCATCAAGACAGTATGGTACTGGCACAAAGACAGAAATATAGATCAATGGAACAGAATAGAAAGCCCAGAGATAAATCCACGTACCTATGGACAGCTTATCTTCGACAAAGGAGGCAAGGATATACAATGGAAAAAAGACAACCTCTTTAACAAGTGGTGCTGGGAAAGCTGGTCAACCACTTGTAAAAGAATGAAACTAGAACACTTTCTAACACCATACACAAAAATAAACTCAAAATGGATTAAAGATCTAAATGTAAGACCAGAAACTATAAAACTCCTAGAGGTGAACATAGGCAAAACACTCTCCGACATAAACCACAGCAAGATCCTCTATGACCCACCTCCCAGAATATTGGAAATAAAAGCAAAACTAAACAAATGGGACCTAATGAAACTTAAAAGCTTTTGCACTACAAAGGAAACTATAAGTAAGGTGAAAAGACAGCCCTCAGATTGGGAGAAAATAATAGCAAATGAAGAAACAGACAAAGGATCAATCTCAAAAATATACAAGCAACTCTTGAAGCTCAATTCCAGAAAAATAAATGACCCAGTCAAAAAATGGGCCAAAGAACTAAACAGACATTTCTCCAAAGAAGACATACAGATGGCTAACAAACACATGAAAAGATGCTCAACATACTCATTATCAGAGAAATGCAAATCAAAACCACAATGAGGTACCATTACACGCCAGTCAGGATGGCTGCTATCCAAAAGTCTACAAGCAATAAATGCTGGAGAGGGTGTGGAGAAAAGGGAACCCTCTTACACTGTTGGTGGGAATGCAAACTAGTACAACCGCTATGGAGAACAGTGTGGAGATTTCTTAAAAAGCTGGAAATAGAACTGCCATATGACCCAGCAATCCCACTTCTGGGCATACACACTGAGGAAACCAGATCTGAAAGAGACACGTGCACCCCAATGTTCATTGCAGCACTGTTTATAATAGCCAGGACATGGAAGCAACCTAGATGCCCATCAGCAGATGAATGGATAAGGAAGCTGTGGTACATATACACCATGGAATATTACTCAGCCGTTAAAAAGAATTCATTTGAACCAGTTCTAATGAGATGGATGAAACTGGAGCCCATTATACAGAGTGAAATAAGCCAGAAAGATAAAGAACATTACAGCATACTAACACATATATATGGAATTTAGAAAGATGGTAACGACAACCCTTTATGCAAAACAGAAAAAGAGACACAGAAGTACAGAACAGACTTTTGAACTCTGGGGGAGAAGGTGAGGGTGGGATGTTTCGAAAGAACAGCATGTATATTATCTATGGTGAAACAGGTCACCAGCCCAGGTGGGATGTATGAGACAAGTGCTCAGGCCTGGTGCACTGGGAAGACCCAGAGGAATCGGGTGGAGAGGGAGGTGGGAGGGGGGATCAGGATGGGGAATATGTGTAAATCTATTGCTGATTCATGTCAATGGATGACAAAACCCACTGAAAAAAATAAATAAATAAACAAAAGCAAAAAAAAAAATTACATTGCTAAATATATTTTAATCTATCTAGCATGGCAGAGCAATTCATACTAGGTAAAATTCTTTCTCCATATCTTTAAGACAGATCTGTAGAACTCTGGAAAAGGCAGGGTGAGCATCAGAAAGTCCTAATGTAAGAACTCTCTGATTTGCTACCCAAATACAAATACCCTCTATCCACAACAGGTCCATGTGCACATAAATGCACAAATTTGAGTGCCAAAAAAAAGATGAGTTATCAAACATTTGCACACAACTAAGCCCCATGAGGTATTCAATTATCATTAATAAAATATTGAAAGTGAAAGTGTTAGCCATTCAGTTGTGTCCATTTCTTTGCAACCCCAGGGACTGTACTATCCATGGAATTCTCCAGGCAAGAATACTGGGGTGGGTTGCCATTCCCTTTTTCAGGGCATCTTCCTGACCCAGAGACTGAACCCAGGTCTAGCACAAAATAAAAGCTTAGATAAGGAAATTCACCAATAGACCCAGTGGCATAGACAATTTTTCTTTAGATTTAACTAACACTAAATCCTTGTTGTCATATTTGGGTCTGATCAATTTATGTATATTATTAATACTTCACTTAATTATAAAAACCATACTACGAGGTGTGTATTACCTGTTCTATAGATGTGATACCTGAAGCTCTGAGAGCTTGAATGGCTTGTTCAAAATTCCCATATATAGAGTAAATGACTAGTTAGAATTTGAATCTAAGCTCAGAACACCTTCCACAGCTCCCAGCACTGTATGCCATTGCCTGAAGGATGACTTATTTCAGACTCATGAGCCAAGACAGTCTGAGAAGTCCCTGCTCACCTAGCTCAGGTCATGAAAAGATAACTTTAGAATCTGAATTTAGAATCTGCAAAACAAACACACACATACACACACACACACACACACACACACACACACACACACACACAGTGTGTCTATCTGGATTCCCTCAGAGACTCCTCATGTTCATTTTAATCTAATCAACTTTGTGCCTTTGCTATGCTGAGGGATAGAATTGCTGTGTCATTTGGTAAAATCTGCCTGCAATCTGGGAGACCTGGGTTTGATCCCCTGTTTTTGAAGATCCCCTGGAGAAGGGAATGGCAACCCACACCAGTATTCCTGCTTGGAAAATTCCATGGACAGAGGAGCCTGGTGGGCTATAATCCATGGGGTCACAAAGAGTTGGACACAACTGAGTGACTAACAATTTCACTGTGATAAACTGCTATTTCTACATTGCAGTTGAGAAGCAACAACATCAGAAATGAGGACTAATTGTGGAATAACATAATGGTAGTTATAAAATAATAAATTACACTAGGAAAGCAAAATAATGTGTCCAACAACAAAAAAATATAGTTTTGCATAAAATCTCTAGCACCTTTTTAGTGATTAACCAATATCTTATTAATATCTTATATTTGGTGAATTCTGACCTGTGTGATAGTCTTTACTTATAAAGCTCACTTAATCCTCATAGCAATGGGACTGATTATTATCATTATTCTCATTTTTTACAGACACAAAAGGAAGAAAGAGAGACATTAAATAATTTGCCTAAGATGTCCAACATTTCTAAACCTCAAGTTCTTTTAAACCTCAAGGTCCATTTTCTTACCCATTACATTACACTCCCTCCTGACCCTTGTGAATTGCCATAATGTAATTTTAAGATGGTAAAGCAGTGACATTGTGAAACCATCAAGGAATTGAGGGTGAAGGATGTAGGAATTCTTATAAGTAGCTATTTCTGATCACTCAAAATTTTCAAACAGCATGTTATACACAAAGCAAATTGTGTGTTGGCAGAAGTTAATCCATAAAAGGAAAGAATATTATAGAAAATAAAGATATTTATGTGAGGAAATAAGTTTTTAAAAATAGCTTATGCAACTTGATTTTTCAATTCCTTAAGTTTTACAGTGAAGATTTAAGTAAGAGTCATAGCATCCAATGTTCTGACGTTTTGAAGAACAGAATTACTCTTTTAAATTCCTTTGGAAGACATGAAAGATCATGGTGGATTAATATTTTTAATGACACTGAACCAATCTCACTAAGAAGTTGAAAGATTCTGCACAAGAAATTTCTTAATATCAAACACTCGGGAAAAATCTTGCATTCTCCTTTCTTCAGTACAAATGGTGAACTTCATCATCAAAACATCTGTATCTAAGTGAACAAGAAGGAAAACACTTTCACATGTGTAGGCCAAAATTAGCAAAACACTACAATCACTTGTAGGTAATATGTTTCTGGATGTAGGTGTGGGAAAATGACAGAGAAGGAGGAAAGAGACAGATGCATGAGAAGAATGGTATCTCTATGCAAAGATCACTTGAAGACACACAAGATTGCTAAGATATCTGTGAACCTCCAAAATTTATACATAAATTTCAGTACAAAAAAACACACTTTCAAAATTAATGAACCTGTAATTTTTTAAATGAAGTTTTTATAGATAATTCAAAATAAACTGAAATGCTAAGGATCAAATGTTGGTGATATAATAATCTTATAATTAGATTAATAACCAAGGCTAGTAATTTTGACAACCAAAGTAGAAAAAAATACCATTAGTGGGAAATCTGATAATATTTAACCAAGATCAAGTCTTCATCAAGAACTAGTTATGAGCCATATGTTATTGCTTTTCTTTTCCCTCCTATCTCCTTTGATACAACAGAAATGAACACTTATCTCCAAATATGTTTATCTGAGCTTTCAACAATTGAAAATTTTCAGGAGCAACCACAAGGTAATGACATAAATGTAGTTCCTGAAAAATTCACACCCACCTAAAGAGAAGAGATCTACTAGAGAAAAGCTACAGACTTTTCCCATCATTCTGCCCCACTCCCACATTCTCTGCTCAAGGGATCACCCCCCTAACAGCTCTTCTCTAGCTTTTAGTCCATCCTACTGGAATCATTTCAAATAACTCAGAGAGGTATTTATAGCAGCTCCATGTCACACTGCTGCTACAGGTTTGAACGATTTTTTTTTACTCCCATTTATGCCAAATAATGAAGAATCTGCTTGCAATGCAGGAAACCTTGGTTAGATCCCTGGGTTGGGAAGATCTCCTGGAGAAGGAAATGGCTACCCACTCCAGTATTCTTGCCTGAAGAATTCCATGGACAGAGAAGCCTGGCAGGCTACAGTCCACAGAGTCACAAAGAGTCAGACACGACTGAAGTGATTTAGCAGGCAGGCAGGAAGCAGTAGATTTCCCATAAGTTGGAAAAAGGCCTTTTTATGTTCAACTTGTTGTTTTTAATTGAAATTAAATTGAAATTGGGAAAATATGTTCAGAATAAAATGTGATAATTTTTATTCACTTTCCCCCCCAATAATTAGAGATAGTACCTGGAATTAAAATAAATTCTCATCTTATGTAGAGGTCAGCCTATTTGGCACAAGTGTTAGTCACTCAGTCATGTCCAACTTTGAAATTCCATGGACTGTAGCTTGCTAGGCTCCTCTGTGCATAGAATTCTCCAAGCAAGAATACTGGAGTGAAATGTTATGCCCTCCTCCAGGGGATCTTCCCAACCCAGGGACTGAACTTGTGTCTTTTATGTCTCCTGCACTGGCAAGCCGGTTCTTTACCACTAGCACCACCTGCAAAGCCCAGGGAATCTACTACTTTCTTGTACCACCCACTACCTACTTCTACAAAACTGCAGCTTGTAAGTGAGGAGATGGCAAAAACAAGAGGCAGACTCTGAACTGCGCTAATTTATCTCAACTTACTTTGTTCTGACATGCAGAACGGAGAATGGGCAGAAGGCCAAGAAGGAGGCAGCTAAACCCCTCAGAAGAGCTGAAAAGGAGAATCTAGCTGAAGAGCAGAACCCACGTCAGTCCTCCCAGCTCAGTCCACTGGGCTTGCTAACCACAGTATGTTCTTAATTTTTCTTTTCCCAGAGCAGAACTGAAAGAGGGAAGGGAAAAATAGAGAAGAACATCGACATTTCAGCTCCAGTTGTTTTTCTGTCAAGGAATTTAGGTATGGTTCTAAATGGAAATCCAATCCAGAGCATCTTTAGCTGCTGCTGCTGCAAAAGAAAATCTCATCTCCACAGGCTCCTGCCCTATACACATCAGTGTCATTATTTTATGAAGACATCGCTCCAGATTTTGTAAGAGTGCTGGAGGTGATTGATAATAATTAATATATCTCTTCAATTACAGCCTCTGACAATATTGCTGATAGACATGTCATGGGTAACATTACATAACAAAAGATCTGCTGAAAGTATTTTGTTATATGACTATTCCATCACTTATATTTCTTGTATCTGCTACTCTCATTTCTCCTACCAGGATTGATGTAACTGCTTCCACTGTCATTTTCAATGGACCAGTTGTACCTTTAGAACCAAATTGTCATGGACCAGTGCTAGAATCATGTTCAGAACTTCATATTCAGATTTTCAAGAGAAGATGGATTTGACTCAAGTAAAAACATCACCCAATATGGGATATAGATGCTAAACTTTCTTTAGTGAGGCCTGGGATTAAGGGAGTCTGAATTATAAACCCATATTTTTTTTTTTTATAAGAGAAAATCAACTCTCTTCTTTTTGGAAATTTAGCTCCTAACATACGTTTGGTTCTCAAGTAGAAACACAGGCATCGTTGTATATTTCCTACACTAATCCAATTATAATGATTTCTATATTTAACGATGAGCCACAACTGTTTTTAATCATGCCTTATTCCCTATGGTACAACTCACACAATGCCATAGCTAAATATATGCTAAAGAATAGCACAAAAGTATCTGTGTACACTAATGGAATACCTGACAATGCAAGCAATTCATTCTCAAAACTCAAATCACTCTTTGAAAGGGCAGAAGCCACAGATTTGAAACCAAACAAGTCTGTCACATTCTTTCTTTTTTTAATTTTTATTTTATATTGGAGTATAGTTGATGAACAATGTTGTATTTGTTTCAGGTGTATAGAGTCACATTACTATTTTGTTTGGCTTTATCTACCTAGCTAAACTGGATAATTCTAACAAAAAGTATTCACCTTCGGGCCTAAAATTATACTCTTAAAATTAACAAGATAATTACCCACTTTGTATTTCTGTTTTACTTCAAAGACACAACCTTTGTCTTCCATTTCCCACAAAGAAATGCTAAGAATTTGATACAGAAAAAATATATCAGGTTGAAAACTCCATACATTCCCATGGGTCCCAGCATCTAAAAGCCAGATTGAGAACCAGGGGTCCATTTCTGCAAAAGCCATTTAATGCCTCTTTTCATTGGTGATTTATATACACTTACATAAGAGTACTATTAGACATAAAGTTTTAACCTGAGGTTGATGTAAATCTGTAGAATTAGTCTAGTATGTTCAGTTAAATATTTGGAAAGGGTTAATGAGATTATAGTGTGAATTAGGGTGAAATTTTTGTTGTGCATCCTCATTTGGAAGATTTTGTTTCTTAAATTTTAAATATTCTTCAAACAGAAATATTGAAAGAGATTCTAACAGCCTGGGGGCAGATATTATCAAGTATCACAAATTAGATGGCTCACACAACAGAAATGTAATGTCTCAGAGTGGTGGGACAGTAAGTTCAAAACCAAGGTGTCACAGTGTTGGTCCCTTCCTAGAGCTGCAGAAGGGAATCCATCCCATGTCTCTTTCCTAGCTTCTGATGGTCTCAGATATTCCTTGGCTTGTAGATGATGTATTTTCTGTGTCTTCACACTGTGCTTACTCTGTACCCATGTGCCTTGGTGTTGAAATTTCACCCTTTTGTATACAGACCAATCATATTGGATTAGGGGGCTTCCCAGGTGGCACTAGTGGTAAAGAACCTGCCTACCAATGCAGGAGATGTAAGAGACTAGGGTTTGATCCCTGGGTCAGGAAGATTCCCTGGAGGAGGGCATGGCAACTCACTCCAGTATTCTTGTCTGGAGAAACCTATGGACAAAGGAGCCTGTCTGGCTATGGTCTATAGGGTCATAAAGAGTCGAACACAACTGAAGTGACTTAACAGACACATACAGACACATTGGATAAGGACTCACCTTAATCATTTCATGTTAACTTGATCAACTGCAAAGACCCTATTTCCAAATAAGGTCACATTTAGAGGTACTAGGACTTAGAACTTCAACCTCCATGGGGAAGCACAATTCAACCCACAACAGGGATTAAGCTATTTTCAAAATTATTATAATCTATTCAATGTAGAAACATGTTTTCTAAAGAATTATTTTTCCGGTATATAATGTCACTCACCTTTAATAGACAGTGTAGTGGCAGATCAGTGATTCTCAACCAACTGAAGCTTGGGAAGAGTAGGTGAGCAGATTAGGGAAGAGTTCTTGAAGCAGAAAATCATTGAGAGACAACTGATATCTAGAAATGAGTATCAGAAACAAAGTCAAGTGCGTTTTTAAAATTGTATGCAATATTAGAATTTTATATTTGAAATATAAAGAATAACTTTCTAATATTAAAGATAGAAATTAAAGCTCATTAAAGTATTGTTGGCTGGTGGGGATAAATGAAAGATATTTCTAATTTTCTTCCCTCATCTGTGCCCTTCCTCCAGAGATATCAAACTATGGTTGGGGAGTAGGTGTAGGGTAGGAATCAACAAGACCATGTCTATCAGAGAGAGTAGGGCATTTCAACACTGAAACACTCTTAGATGACAATAAATTGATATTCTACACAGAGACAAAGAGAATAGATTGTCTCTTTATTACTTATATCTCTATTATTTTAGTCATTTTTATTTAAAATTACTAAATCCACATGACTGTCTGTTCCCTGATGGGCAGCAAAGGGTGCAGAACTAAACATAAGGCAATCAAGTAAATTCAGTCTGATCCCATTTAAGTCATTTCATCTGTCTAGGAACTGCTCAATTTTGGATGTGTCTTCCTTCCTCCCCCCCTCTTTTTCACTCTGATAATGTCTGAATATATTTGTTGGTCAAGGACTATCCAAGTTTACATGATCTCAAGGTCCTATAGGTGAAGGAGACCTCAGATTCTCTAGTGTCCCCTGGATCTTTATGTTCTGACTAGCTGCCATCTCTGCTGTTTTGATTGCTGATGACTGAGGCACACTCTGGCACGTTGGAGGGTTGTAGGTGTGTAGGCAACACTCCTACACACCATCACAGAAGCTCTGCCACACGTTGGGAACATCCACAACTGCAGTGTCTCCTGGAGTGGGAGTTGGTGACCTCTGGTCTGAAAGTCACCTTTAACCTTTTTTTTTTATTTTGTCAATAAAGTTTTATTGAATAGCACAGCCAACCAATTCAGTTCTACATTGTCTATCACTGGTTTTGTGGTACAAAAACAGAGTTGAATAATGTTAACAGAAACCACATGGCCACAAAACAAAATATTTACTTTCTGAGTTTTTGGTTTCTTGGCTTTTTTTTTTTTTTTTGCCTTCTGAGTTTTAGGAAAGAAAGTTTGCTGCTCTTTGATCTTAAGGTTAGCAGTCTTTACTCGTATGCCCAAGGAAGTTTTCTAGTACACACATGCACAGACACACACAAACATACATATATATATATACCCAACCACACATTCATAGTCTTGTTCGTGGACTTCTTAAAAATATGTAGATATTTCTTTGACACTCTTTCCTGGAATTTCCACTCCAAAAAAAGGACAAAAAACACAAAGCATAATTCTTTGCTTTACTTTAGTCTCACTTTTCCATGATTCACAAGCACAAATGTAGACCTTCTATTTCTTTATTATATCCTGTTCTTTTATTCACTCCAGACACACTTAAAAAAAAAAAAAAAAAAAAAAAAAAAAAAAAAAAAAAACCTCTACTCTCTAGTAATCCACGTCATCCAAGTCTCCATGTCTGGCTCTTATAAATAAGGACCAAAATAATTTGGAAAATGCTTTTCTCTTTTGAGATTGTCTGGATATCACCTTATGTTCAAAAGAGCTGACTTTGAGATTCAAAGCACATCAGTGACCTTTGTGTTCCAGGAAGAACCCATTCTCTCTAATGTCCTAAGGCAATAAGCTTTACCTCTCTGCCTTGGAAGTGGAATACTAAAAGGAAGCATGATTTGAGGCTGACAAATACATTGGTTTAATATCACAAAAGTATTATCAGTATTATACTGGTGTGCATGATGATGACTTACTCCTGACCCATTAGTCCTTTAAGAGTGATCTCATATTTAATGTGTATGCCACCCCTAAGTTTCTGGCATCACAATGTAAGCATGTACATAAATCTGACTATGTTAGAAAAGAGGAACTACAGCATTCTCCTACATCAGGACAGCCTTCACTCCAAGTATTATCTCAGTTTGGCCCAACTCCAAACCCAAACTGAAAAAACTATTTCAAAAATTGTCTTGTAAAGCTCTTTACATTTTCTTGTTAAGCAATTGTAGCCAGGCTTCTCCTCTACACATATCTCAATAATAATAGGAATGGTGCTGCTGCTCTAAACCTCCGTGAAGGTACATGGAACATTGTTTCATACTTAGAAATTTTAACCTATATATAAAAAGTAGTGTAAAACCCTTCCTTAAAAGTTGGGAAGTCAGCCAACCTACCAAAGGAGAGAAAATATCTGCAAATCATATATCTGATAAGGGGTCACTATTCAAAATATGTAAAGAACTCACACACTTCAACAGTGTAAAGTCCAACTAAAAAATGGGCAAAGGATCTAAAAAGATATTTTTTTTTTTTGTCCAAAAGAAGACATACAGACAGCCAACAGGCACACAAAAAGATGTTCAACGTTACTAGTCATTGAAGAACTGCAAATCAAACTCACTGTAATATATTACCTCACATGTCTTAGAATGGTTTTTATCAAAAAACAAGAAATAGCAAGCTTCATCAAGGATGTGGAGGAAAGGGAACCCTCTGCCCTGTTGGTGAGACTGAAAATCGGTGCAGCCACTGTGGAAACAGTATGGAGGTTCCTTTAAAAAATTAGAAATAGAACTACCATGTGGCTCAGCAATTCCACTTCTGGATATTTATCCAAAGGAAATGAAAACACTAACTCACAATGTATATGCACCTCCATATGCATTGAAGCATTAATTATAATAGCCAAGACATGAAAGTAACCGGGTGTCCATGTATGGATGAATGGACAAAGAATATATATATATATACACACACACACACACACACACACACATACATATATATATATATATATATATATATACACACACATATATATTTGAATATTATTCAGCTATAATAAAGAAGGAAATCTTGCCATTTGAGACAATATCGACAGAACTAGATGGCATTATGCTAAATGAAATGTCAAATAGAAGAAGACAAATACAGTATGATCACACTTTTATGTGAAATCCAAAACAAACAAATCCAAACTCAAAGACACAGAGAATAGATTGGTGGTTTTTAGAGGCAGGGATGCGGGGTTAGCAAAATGGGTGAAAGTGGTCAAAATGTATAATCTTCCAGCTGTAAAATGAATAAGTTCTAGGAATATAATGCACAGAATGGTGACTATGGCTTTTAATATTGTATTGTATGTTTGAAAGTTGCTAAGAGGATAAATCTTAAAAGTTCTCAGCACAAGAAAAAAAACTGTAGTTTGTATGGTCATGGATACTCATCAGACTTACTGTGTTGATCATCATGAAATATATACAAATACAAAATCATTACGGTGTACTTCAAAACTAATATAATGTTATATGTCAATTATATCTCAATTAAAATAGAAAACATTGGGGTAACAGAATAGTTAGAAATATGTATTTATGTGTATATATTTATGTATAATACTTCACAAAATAATGATAGCTTCCACTTATTGGCTGCCTAGAATGTTGTTAGGTTCTCTGAATCTTGTATTATTTCATTTATGCCTCATTATCTTATGAAATAGATATTATTAATTCCATGTAACATATAAGGAAACTGAGGCCAACTCACCTTAGAGGGTGCCAGTAGTCACAGGGTAAATGAGAAAGAGAGCCAAAGTTGAGTCCAAGTTTATTTGACGCTAAAGTGTAATCCTCGGGAATGCTTATCAGAAGCTACTGACATCTGATAAGATGTGATCAAGCAGATATTTTGGGGGAAAGGACTCTGGAAAGGTAAATCGATGGAGGAGAGAGGAAGGATGTCACTTGTAGAGAATCCATGGCTCTAGACATTCTTAGCAAATAGAAAGGTGTCCAAAGCTTAGGACAGGGGACATCTCCTTGGGAAATGGAATGCCTCAGAGTGGGTCTACCCTCAAGATTTTCTTTTCTTATTACTTTTCTAAATTGACGTCTATTTCATGCACAAGGATTTGCTAAGCTAATTAGACAAGTGATTAACATAGACCCATGATCATATTCAGCCGATGGAAATCTCTTCTCCCTAAGCACTACCTATGATGCATTCAAATAGAGCAGTGGTATACTGGTAAATGTTTATCAGGCAACTCTCCAGAAAAAACAAAAAACAAAAGCAAAGAAACAAAACCCCTGATCTGTAGTCTTTGCCATTTTCCATGTCATAAGTAATTTCCCTCATGATCAGTTTTCATGAACAGGTCAATGCTCAGTGCAGAATTTGAAAGAAATGTACATGATTGGACCTTGAGAGATGGCATGAGCCAATCCAGCATATCACGGACCTAAATGAAATTCTAAAGTCATAGTTTTCTAAAATTTAAAAACATTTTATTTTGTTTTTTTTTCCATAATGTAGACTCCATGCAATCAGGAATCTTTTCTGGTTTGAAAGTGAAAGAAGGAAGAAAGCTAAATGAAATTTTTAAAAAAAGAAATCTCTGGCAGACACTTTAATATAAAAATATGCAAATGTATGTTCTAGTATGAATTTATTTTATAAGTTTGAATTTGTAATATTTACTCAGAGAGTCAATTGATAAGAAAATAAGGTTATTGGACTGCACATGAAACTTTGAAACCAGTAGCTACAACCGATGGTTGTAATCAGATTTCAGCATGAGTATTTAATTTATTTCTGCATTTATTTTGGTTGCATAGCTAGAAAAATATCCTGATTTACACAGATGACTAGTGCATTTTTTTAAACCCTCAGTTTATAATCTCATAAGTCTTCAGTCAAACTCAGAATCTTCAAAGAAGAGCAGTATATATGTATATATATATATATTTATGTATATATATTTGCAATTTGAATAACTGGCACTATCTCAGAATTGTATTTGATGAATGGTTTTCTCAATAAGTTTACATTTTTATTGATATGTAATATGTATGCACATATAGAAGATACATGTACCTTGTAATATTATTAGACATTCAAAACTGTCATTAAAGAATTCATATATCTCAAGGGCCATCTCTACCACATATTCACTCAGAGTTTTATAAGAATCAAATTTATTTTATTTTTCATATTGAATCCAAATTTTGTTTCAATTTTATTGCTAACTTTATAGGTAGTTGTAAATGAGATTAACATGACAGGATAGCATTTTCATATTGAGTTCCTTCAGCTTATTAAAAATGTCATCAGGAGATATCGGCAAGCACAACTGTGTTTCAGGAGAGGCTTTGTTAATGGTCCTATTATCAGAAAGGAAAAATAAAAGATTTCTTTTCTCATTTGAAAGATTTGTATCAGCACTTGGCTTTAACAGAATCAAAGGACTTCAGTTGAGAATCTTTGGAACCCATCATGTTATACAAAAATAATTCTAAAAATTCTGCACTATAAAGAATATACCTTAAAATTTGTCAATTTCTACCACAAAATCAAACACTGGAGAGATGCTCATTAACATGTGTAACAGCAAGTCATTGTCTACACAACATACACAATTATTTGAATTCATTTTGATTACTTCTCTTACGCAAATAAAAACCCGATATGGTTTTTCTTGCCATTACTTTCTTGATACAAATTGAAATATCAATATATTTTTTAAATTAATTTATGTTTTAATTGAAGGATGATTGCTTTACAGAATTGTGTTGGTTTCTACCAAACATCAACACGAATAGGTAGGTATACATATGTCCCCTCCCTCTTGAAACTCCCTCCCACCTCCCACCCCATGCCACCCCTCTACATTTTTACAGAGCCCCAGTTTGAGTTCCCTGAGTCATGCAGCAAATTCCCATTGGCTATTTATCTTACATTTGGTAATGTAAGTTTCCATGGAGAGTGAAACATCAATATATTTCTGACAACTGATTTGGAGGCATACTTAAAATTAGCATAAAACAAACACTTTTTCCTGTTGTATGTGCTTTTTAAGTGTTTTACGCAGTATTACATATCCTTTGTAATTTTTGTATGGCCCTATCTTATCAATAAATTTGTGTAATGCACTGTATTCATATCTTGAAACAGTTGCATTGTGATGATTTCACGTAATTCACTTTTTGAAATAAAAATTCTTTATGAGCGGCTTCTTAGTGTCATTTTCACACTGCATTTTAAAGTAATGGCAATAAGAGTATGTTCATTGTTTGCTTATCTGCCACGACTGTTGCAAAATCAATAGCATAGTGTTGAATGAGTATTTTCCTGATATCTAGTGCTTTTTTCCTTACTTACAATGTGGTAACTTCAAATAGTGCTATAAATACTTTTTTATTGACATTTACATTTTAATATACTTTTTCAAGAACATGAACTGGTGATTCAGATTGTACTAAAAGATGCTGGGGGACTTATTTGTACAGTCAATCTTCTATTTCAGAACTTCAGAACTTGTCAGAATTCACAGCACAAAGAACAGTACAAACTTTAATTTCACAAACACAATGAGGACTTTGTGTAGAGGGCACTGTATATTTGGGGCTGGTATAGCTTGACTTTGTCATCTGATCCTGATAATTTTTAGGGCATTAACCATGAAATTGTATTTTCTTGTGAAACTTCCTGTTTTTAATTAGAGATGGATTTCTGGTTTGAACAGCATTTATTTCATCTCAATTTTAACAATTACACTTATGTGTATATTTAATTTAGGCAAGTAACATCTGACTTACAATATGGTCATGATGCAGTGTGTAACTTTCACCTGGTATTGCACAATTGTCTAATAAGCCATGATAAAAGCGTGAGCTGAGCAGATGTGCCTGAGTTTTGCCTGGCATTTAATGGAACACAGGACACATGTGCTGAACTAGTGAACTCACTTGTATGATTTTACATAAGCAGATGTATACAGGCTTCAATTCAAAGAAAGACCAAAGAAAAGGCCCTTCCTTCCTAATCAATTACATGTCTGTAGAAAGGTCAAATATATGCATAAATAAACAAAAGGAATGGCAACCTGAAATCTGCGTGAAAACAAATTCAGTGCCATACAGTTTGCTTAATAGTCTCCACAGTGCAAAAAAATGGCAGGTAGCACATTTCTGTGTTTGCTGCTTTGTTTTGAGCTTTTGCTTTGGTTTTGGTTACAACTTTTAAAATAATGAAATAGAATTTGCAGTTGGGTTAAATGTGAAACTCTATAGAAACATCTTGTTGAAACCTGAGGCTTCAGAGAAAGCAGTTTGATAATGCTGATAGATCTCAGAAATGCCTAGCCCAGCTTCAGACATAGTCAAGCTGTTAGGCTTGTCACTAAAGGAAATTGCATGCTGAGAACAGGAGTAAAGGGAATGGAAAGGAAAGGATAGAAAGGGGGATGAGAGAGAAAGGAAAGGTGGGAGAAGAGAGGAGGAGACAGAAGGAAGCAAGGAAGGGAAGGGGAGAGAGAAAAGAGAGAGAGAGGGAGGAAGGAGTGAAGGCAGAGAAAGAATGAGTTTTGAGCTGATACCTTGTGATCAGCTATATTCACACACCCCTAAATCTCTACTTCCACTGCCTCTTAAGTCTCCTTCCTCTTACACTATCCACTTCCTCCCAGGCCTGTTACTTGTCAAAGCCCCTACTTTGTGATCTCTCCCCTCCTCCTCTGCTTCCCAGAGCTCTTAGCCTGGGAAGAGCTCTTCCTGAGGCACAGCTTGTCTTTACCCACAGATAGCCCAACATAAGAAACCATGACAATGTGTTCTTCGGTAGACTAGCAAAGGACTAATAATTCATATGAAGTGGCAGTTAATCATGCCAGTAATATGCACAATATGAATCTATGTCTACAGGAAACATTAATTAAATGCTTCTTGAGCTCCTACTTTCAGGAGTATTAAAAAAGATTTTAATGACCATTATTGGGCACTTACCACGTGCCAGGCATTGTGTTAAGTGAACTGCATACCTAATGTCTTTTATTTTTTACAACACTAGGAGATAGAAAACATAATCCTCTTTTATCATGTGGGAAAATTTTGGCTTAAAAATGTTTAACAGCCTAAGGTCAAATGGTAAGTAAAGCATAGGGAGAGATTTCAAACTATATCTGTATGATTCCAAAATCTATGTTAATAACCCTTAAATTCAATACCTCTTCCTTCAAACTTACTCACATAATCTCAAATTCAATATATCTCTGACCAATTAATTGTCCAGTAGTTACATTTTCTACCTGATTTATCCATTGTTAACAGGCTGTATTTTTTTTTTTCAAAAAGGTGCTTTTCTGAATCATTATTTTAATTTCATGTTACCTGCCCAATGTAGTAGAAAGGACATCATGACATAACCTTTTATATAAGGCTGACAGATTTCAAACTTTGTTCTTAAAACCAAGAATTTTAAAATTCTGCATTTATAATAGTCTGAAATCAATAAGAAAACTTATCTGTGTCTGTGCTTCACCAGAAAAAAAATCTGAACTATTTTCATTTTGAATAGTCAAGTGAAACTTTTGCCAAGCAATAGTGGGAAAGCAAAGCAATCATAGATTAATTAAATCTCTTTGTCTCTCCATGAGAACATGGAAATGGACACACATCCACAGGAATGTGGCTGCCTTCATGGATACATACATGCACATGCACACACACACAGTTTGCACTCTGCTTCTCATTCCCTCATTCACCTTTCTTTGCCACAAGATTCTCTTCCTCCTGTTTCTTTAATCCGGGAAGAGCTTTCTAAGTGACCTCCACACAGTGGAACACTGCCAAGGTTATCCAATTGATTCAAATACTCCCCCATTATCTCCATATAGCCAGCAGTCAGAGATGCTGTGAGTTTCTTTTACCTTCTCAAACATCCTGCACAGAATCATTTGTAAGTATTTTCCATAGAACTCCCTGTTCGGTAGAGATTAACCTCTTGAAATTGATCAGCAGTCAATCCTTAGAGCTGCTGTTATTAACTGTGCCTCTCATTTAGTTCAAATCATAGTATGATGATATTTTGAAAACAGGAGAAAATTTTGTCCCACACCATCATTTCACAGATGAAGAAACCATGGCTTATTTTAGCCTAGAGAGGTAAGATGCTAGGAATGATCAAGACTGCACAATGGAAACGGAATTAGAATAGAGTACTTACTACAGGCAGAGATAGTATACCCAAATGTCCACTCTTCCACACACATTGTGGTATCTGAGGCATATTGTCCATAAGCTGAAATGTCATCTTTTTCATTAATACATGTGCCTACAATCTGACTCTCATGTATTAGCTACAATTTTATCAGACAACCAACTTGAGCAAATTAATTCTGTGTCTCATTTTGTAAAATGATTTTATCCCTCCTTTATTATTCTATGATGGATATTCTTTCACATTCATATAACTTTAGCATGATACACTTGTGCTGTTTTATGACAAACAAACCATACTTTAGAACAGACTATTCTGCAGACTATTCTGCAATCTTGATATAACCAGTGTCACCTGGTTAATGAATGAGTTAATAAAATACACAAAATGATTGCTTCTCTCCTCTACTTTGTGTATATCAAAGTTGAGGCTGCTATAAGTATTTAGAGTACAATAATTATGATTGTGTCCTCTTGTCAAAATATATTGAAAGCTTAACAAATACTGATGAGCAAATCTCAGTGGGTCTGAGTTGGAAGCTTTTTTGACCAAAAAAAAAAAAATCCTCACTAAAGTAGACTTCTCATAAAATCCTTAGGGTTCCTTAGTCTCCACTGAGAGAAAACTTCTATAATAACATTTTTCTTTCTATTTCTGGCATATATGATTAGGATCATAACTAGACTATGAGTTATTAGCTTAAATTCTATTCTCCTCTAATCCTCATTGTTAAAATTTGTGTGGCAATCAACAGTCCAAACACTGCCTTGTGGTCTTTAATCTTTCAGAAGAATACTATATTTTCATACTAGGGCAAATATTTTTCTGGCTTATAACCCAGCTTTATATGGCCTATGTTTTATGTCTGCATGCTGTCACTCAGTCGTGTCTGATTCTTGGCAATCCCATGGTCTATAGACTGCCAGTCTCCTCTCTCTATGGGATTTTCCAGGCAAGAAACCTGGAGTAGCTTGCCATTTCTTATTCCAATATTTTATACCAGGGACAAATTTTTTTCCTCATATCTTTTAATATTGTTTTTGTTAAATCTAATGGAAGATAATTTTTTTATTTATCATTAATCTACATTTAAGTAGAAATATTCTCTCTCTCTCTCTCTGTGTCTCACACACACACAAATACACACAGTTCTCTCAGACCCAACCTGTGATCTGCTCTCTCTAAAAGATAAGCACCATGCTTGCTACCAGGAAATAGTCACACTGTTTTGCAACTTAGCATATTACTCCCTGACCTGAATTCCCAGGTGGCTCCGTGGTAAAGAGTCCACTGCCAATGCAGGAGACTCAGAAGACATGGTTCCACCGCTGGGTGGGGAAGTTTCCCTGCAGAAGGAAATGGCAACCAACTCTAGTATTCTTGCCTGGAAAACCCAATGGACAGAGGAGCCTGGCAGGCTACAGTCCATGGGGCTACAAAGAGTTGGACACAACTGAGCACCCACGAGCATTGTGCTTTGCTTAGTCACTCAGTTGTGTCTGACTCTGCAACACCAAGGACTGTAGCCTGCCAGACTCCTCCTCTGTCCTTGGGGATTCTCTAGGTAAGGATACTGGAGTGGGTTTTCATGCCCTCCTCCAGCTGTCTTCCCAACCCAGAGATCGAACCCAGGCCTCCCTCATTGCAGGCGGATTCTTTACCTTCTGAGCCACCAGGGAAGACCAAATCTCAAGGTTATCTTTTGCAGTTTGGCTGTAATTCCTGTTTAAGACTGCCTGAAAAGTCTTCCAGAAGCATATAGAACTTCAAATCTCACTTTTCCAAGCCATACAGATAAATTCACCCCCAATTCTGCCTTTAGCATCCAAAGGGATTATGTGGAAAATCACATCCTGTTCCAGTCCGCCCTTCAACTGAGGGAAATTTTGAGGTCAACAATTTGAGGCCCTATCTTTGCCTAAACAAACAATATTCTGACTCTATTGCTCTCACATGTCTGTATCCCTTTCAGAGATACAAATAAGTCTTCTCTGCTTCAGATCTTTCACTCTCTCCTATATCCCCCCGCCACCCCCCATGAAGCATTGATTCCTAAAGAACTTAAGCAAGTCCCAGATCCAGTCTCTTTCCTGCCCAACCTGTCATTTACTCTAGCCTCTGACTCTCCACCTTAAGACTCTTTCTTACAAGCAGTGGATACTTGTTTTACATCATAGCCTAAGTCCCATCCACCAAAGGTTCAAAATAAATTCCTATGTTCAGACCTGCTGAAATATGGACTCTAGGACTGTTCAGCTGTAATTCATCAATCCCCTGTGTTGGGTTTCCCTGCTTACTTGATCCTATGACTTCTTTGTAAAAAGTTTATCCTATCACTGTACCTAAACATCCTTTAGTATAGTTCTAAGAAAGAATACAAGGCAAAACAATTTGTTTCTGAGAATTTCCAGGTTTGAAAAGTCTTTATTTCAAGCCTCACATTTGATTCTTAGCTTGTTTCCCTTTATATAGGATGGACCCTTTTTTTCCTTTGGTATATGAAAATAATTGTTACATTGTTTTCTAACTCAATGTGCTGCTAAAAAGGAATCAAATAATATTTTCCCCTAATCTTTTATATGTAACTAGTTGCTGATGGTTTACTTTTCTATTTCTCCATTTGAGCTTCTAGGTCCCTTTTTAATCCCTGGATGTGATAGAGGCTGCTAGTTGATCACCAATATACACTCGTCCCTTCTTCCTTTTGTAATAGAATCTCACAGATTGAACAAAACACATGGCAGTCCAAACTAAAAACTATAATTTTCAGCTTCCTTTGGAGCTGGGGTGACTATCTTTGGGCCAACTGAATGGGAGTAGAAATTAAGTATAGCTTCTGGAATGGACCGTGAATAGAAACAGAGATAGCCTCACTTTTTATTTCTCCTCTTCCTGCTGGTGTTAACACAGATGTGATGTCAAGAACTCAAGCAGCAATCTTCAACTAATAGAGGAAGTCACATTTTAAGGATGGCAGAGCAATGAAATAAAAGGAGCTTGGGTTCTCAGAATCATGAAGCAATCATGCAGCTTGTGCTTGGACTGATATAAAAAAAGAGAATTAAATTTTCATCTGTTTCAGCCACTATATTTTTGTCTTTTGATTTACTTAGTATTTTCCCTCCCTCTTCTATTTTCCATCTCTGTTTTTTGTTCCAATTCCAGACAGATGCCCTCAACTTTATGTTTAAAACCTATTGACTTCTTATTTTAACTGTTATATATCTAAAGCCCCTTTGCTTTTCTTTTATTGTTTCATTTTTTGTTTTCAGAACCCCATTTTACTGTATAGATACAGTGCTTTGGGTTATTTCTCTGAGAGTATTATGGTAGAGTTTCCCCACACACACAGAGTTTTATTTCTTTGTTTCATTTCCTAAGAGTTCTGTTTTACAGATTAGCTTTTCTGTTTTTTCTTTCATGTCAGATACATACCTCCATTATCTGTTGACTTTTCCTGCCCATTTTTTAAATGCTTGAGAGTAAGATATTTTAAACACTCCTAGGATGTTCTATGTGTTAGGATGGGACTTGTTAATCATTGAACCTTACTATAAAGTGATTGACTAGCAAGCTAAATTTTTTTCTGGACAATCTCACTCATGTCAAGATTTAGAGTTTCATTTTTTTGGTTGTTTTCTTTTTTTATTATTTTATGGGCAATCCTGATTTTTTTTTTTCCCCCATAGAAATGCTCTCTGCCTTCTACCTGGAAATACAAAATGGGGGATGGGTGGCACCCTGACTCTGCATTCCAGAACAGTTGGTAGAGAACTGACTACTCCATATTTCAATACTCAGATATCAGTTAATCATCCCAATTTCAGCACTAGACTTGACCCTTCACCCAGCTGGGACTGGAGAACCTGAAGTCAGACACTTTCCATTTCAGTTTCTAAAGCTGAACCTCTCATCATGAATAAAGGTTGTGGATTACTGTGTTGGGAGCGAGTGGAGAGTAAGAATCAAAGCCACCAAGCTGGGACATTTTGAGAAGGTGACCCAAGCAGTCTAACTGTTCTGTATGCAGACTCTTGCATTCATTGCCAAACTTCTTTCCTGCCTCCCAAGGTGGCTGGTGCCTTCTTTCTGGAATTCTACAGAACAAATTTAATTCCTTTCCAGAATTTTTTTTTTGCAGCAACTACTTTATTCCTTTCTCATCTCATATTGGATTCCGTCCTCAGTCTTCTATCTCCCCAAAGTTCATTGCCTGCTATGGCCTTCCCTTCTAGTTTTTCATGTGTTTTTTCATGTTTTGGTGTGTGTTTAATTCCTTTACTTTTGCTGGTGTTTGAGAACTTAGAGAAATGTGTTTAACCATCCAGGTGACCTTGTGCACACTTAAGTTATCTTTGTGTAAAATATGTTACATCTATGTTATTCTTGTCTGCTTTAAATGGCAAATTCCCTAGCTTATCATGATAATTCCTTCCCAGCACCAAATACAGTCCTTATATTTAGTGTCAATACAGAATTAAAACAAATATAGATGACTTTTTTTTTTTACCTTTAGCAAACTTTTCCAGAAAGTACAAATTCTACTTATAGTACAAGCTACAGATATTTATTTAAAAAGAAACCAGATTTTTTTCTCCATGAATAATCAATTTCACATGCACGAATTTGTTTGAAAATTTGCTTACAAGTGAAGATAGTACTGGCCGAAGAATTACACTAAGATGGATGCAAAACAACAAAATTTCTAAGAAAACTTCCTGTTAAATTAGCCCTGTTCCTTTAGGTCAAGCCCTTTGGGTAGTGGGAGAAGGTCAAAGCTACTGTTTTTAAAATAGCAGATGGTGCTATTATTTAAAATAGCCATGAAATTAAAAAACGCTTACTCCTTGGAAGGAAAGTTATGACCAACCTAGATGGCATATTAAAAAGCAGAGACATTATTTTGCCAACAAAGGTCTGTCTGGTCAAGGCTATGGTTTTTCCAGTGGTTATGTATGGATGTGAGAGTTGGACTGTGAGGAAAGCTGAGCTCTGAAAAATTCATGCTTTTGAACTATGGTGTTGGAGAAGACTCTTGAGAGTCCTTGGACTGCAAGGAGATCCAACCAGTCCATCCTAAAGGAGGTAAGTCCTGGATGTTCATTGGAAAGACTGATGTTGAAGCTGAAACTCCATTACTTTGGCCACCTGATGTGAAGAGCTGACTCATTGGAAAAGACCCCAATGCTGGGAAGAATTGGGGGCAGGAGGAGAAAGGGAACGACAGAGGATGAGATGGCTGGATGGCATCACCGACTCGATGGGCATGCGTTTGAGTAAACTGCAGGAGTTGGTGATGGACAGGGAGGCCTGGCATGCTGCGATTCATGGGGTTGCAGAGTCGGACACGACTGAGCGACTGAACTGAACTGAACTGAAGATATAAATAAGTCCACTGGAGCTTCCATAACAAGGCACGCCTGATTTTTGGTGTTGTCCTAAACCTCAAGTTACTACCCAGTCACAAAAGCTGGTAGAAACATGTCTGCCTTTCTGGAATATCAATTCCAATGTAAAATCTTGCATGATCTTCCAATGGATAGACCTTATCATTGCTGAATATCAGTACAGGGAATATTCATTCTCTGGTGAATAGAAATTCATCCTAGAAAATGACATTATGGGTTTAACAGTTGCTTGGTATTAGAAAGTCACTAACACTGAATTTCTGTTAGTGTTAAAATTCTATAATCAGTTCAGTTCAGTATAATCACTGTTGTCCCCTTCTCATCTTGCCTTCGATCTTTCCCAGCATCAGGGTCTTCTCAAATGAGTCAGCTCTTTGCATCAGGTGGCCAAATTGTTGGAATTTCAGCTTCAACTTCAGTCCTTCCAATGAACACCAGGACTGATCTCATTTAGGATGGACTGGTTGGATCGCCTTGCAGTCCAAGGGACTCTCAAGAGTCTTCCCCAACACCACAGTTCAAAAGCATCAATTCTTCAGTGCTCAGCTTTCTTTATAGTCCAACTCTCACATCCATACATGCCTTATACCACATTTTATCCACATTTTAACTTTTTAGCAATTCAAAAAAATCTGTATTTGTGTATTTTCTTGAAGTTGGGTGTTTGTTTGTTTTTTCTAATCCCTTTCCAAACAACATGCTCTGTGTTTCCATTTGTTCACTCATTGGATATTATTGCACCTCTCATTCTTCTCTTAATTATTCAAGTCTATTCATTGTAATTGTACATACTTTAAATACCCTTCTAGTTCACACACTCACCTGGTTTTCATCAGAGCACAGAACTATGCTGAATTTGCTTATCCTCACCCTTTTCGTTTCAGAAATCATGACTGTCTTTTCTCTTTTCCTCCAACTTTCCTCTCTCAAACTGGCTTCTGCTTCCCTTGGAGTTCAGTCAGTTTCTCATTCCAGTTGGAAAAATGTCAGGATTATTACTCAGATACTTGGTTTCAAACTCCACTCCTGAGAAAGGGATTTTTTTTTTTTCCTCTCAACTTTGTGAAAGGAAATATTACACTGAGTCTGTCCAAGGCAGGAACAATGTAAGTATCTGGCCCACTGCCACAATCATTATGTCACTTCTGATGAAGTTCAACTTTCCACAATTCAGGACCTTCATAGCACATACAGATTCCAGAATATACCCTGGAACTAAAAACATTTATGGTTTGCTCAGCTTGCCCTGATGGATGTCAATGTCTTAGTCTTCAATTCTTCCTTAAAATAGTTCTAGATGATAAAAAGCACCATTGCACATCTACAGACTAAGCATGTTAGATATCAAAACTGGAAATAGAACTGCCATATGACCCAGCAATCCCACTTCTGGGCATACACACTGAGGAAACCAGATCTGAAAGAGACATGTGCACCCCAATGTTCATCGCAGCACTGTTTATAATAGCCAGGACATGGAAGCAACCTAGATGCCCATCAGCAGATGAATGGATAAGGAAGCTGTGGTACATATACACCATGGAATATTACTCAGCCATTAAAAAGAATTCATTTGAACCAGTCCTAATGAGATGGATGAAGCTGGAGCCCATTATACAGAGTGAAGTAAGCCAGAAAGATAAAGAACATTACAGCATACTGACACATGTATATGGAATTTAGAAAGGTGATAACGATAACCCTATATGCAGAACAGAAAAAGAGACACAGAAATACAGAACAGACTTTTGAACTTTGTGGGAGAATGTGAGGGTGGGATATTTCAAAAGAACAGCATGTATGCTATCTATGGTGAAACAGATCACCAGCCCAGGTGGGATGCACGAGACAAGTACTCCGGCCTGGTGCACTGGGAAGACCCAGAGGAATCGGGTGGAGAGGGAGGTGGGAGGGGGGATCGGGATTGGGAATACATGTAAATCCATGGCTGATTCATATCAATGTATGACAAAACCCACTGGAAAAAAAAAATAAAAATAATAAAAAAAAATAATAATAAAAAAAAAAAAAGAAATGAAAATATGAAGGGACTAAGCACAAAGGGAGATAGTTGTTGTTTGTTGTTGTTGTTGTTGTTGTTTTAACTCTACCTCATTAAAGTCTCATGCTGCTACCCCATTACCAAATTATGAATAGTTTATAAGACATGGCAAGATGCTTTTTAAACTTCTCACACTCTGAACCCAGATATGCCTGAGTTCACTCCCTAGCCATGACTGTGACATCAAAAGTTATTAACCTCTCTAAGTAGCCACCTCTTCATCTGCCAATCCTGGTAACAATGCTTACTTGAAGCTGATTTTAAGGAGTCACTGAAAAAAATAAGCATAAACGGCATAAAATTCAAAGCCAAAAAGCCTGACACAACATCATTACCCAATACTTACAATATTACCATAATATATATATAGTATCATCATTGTCTCTCTTAGTTTTTGGAAGTGGTCAAAAATTATTCTAAGTATCAGTAGAAGAAAAAAAGAAACGCCAAAGACAAGTCTTCTAAGAAAGAATTCTGCACACTGATGCTGACTCAAGACGTTATTTGTAGCACTACAACCATTTTTATTCTTTAAAATGTTGTATAATAATCATGAAGGTATTGAGCCGCCACCAAATATGCTTTGCTGTGAAAACATGAAATATAGCAGCTTTCACAGGAATTAGGGACTACTCATTTTGTCACTTGCAAAAACTAAACTTCTCATCTTTTGCCCCCTCACTTTTACCTTGGCAAGGGTAAAGATGCCAAAATTGAAGCAATATCTTTTACTTCAGAGATAAGAGTTAGTCATTACATTCCCATTCCAATTAGGGGAATTCCAACATTCCCCAATTCCAACATTCTTCACTGAATTACCCATATTTTAATTATTAAGTGTCACCTTTTTAATTGAGAAGGATTTATCATGTTCTGTATATGCATTTTCGTATAACAATGATTTCATATTAGTAAACAGGTAATTTAGCTATCAGTTTCAGAAACTTTAATGAGTCAGCCTTTTAAGGATTAAAGTGACTCTTCCTCATAATGTGTGTAAAAATATCCTGGCATGCCTATTAAATGCCTGATCCCAGAAATTTTGATTCATTGTGTCTGGGATGGGACCCAGGAAGGGTCATTTTAGTAGATATCTCAGGTGACTATTGTAGGGGTGGGTTTCAAAATTCACATAGAGAAATGCAAGACTAAGGGAACAATTAGTTATATTTTGCTTTCATTTCATATCAAAATTTTCAATAATGTTACAAAAATTACTGTAGATTTCTTAAAATGTTGCATACTTTTCCCACACACACTTTTTTTACAGCTGAGAAAATGGTGCCTCTACCCACATACTCACAATTATGCTTTTCCATTTCTCCCCATTTCAACAGCAATCTTGATGAATTTCATCTATAATATACTAAAAATATATATTTTAAGAAAATAAAATCCATAAAAATACAAAAGTTTAGAGACTTGATAAACCATATTTTGTTTTGTGTTTTGAAAGGGTATTTATTTTTCTAAAGGATGTACTTTGGAGCTATTTGAATGGTGAGTTCACAGACACATTAGTGTGTATTCACTTAATTCTACTTGCTATAAAATCTGTTGGGACAGATGTAATTAAAGTTAGAGTGGCAAGGCCACAACCAATTAAATATCAATCAGACATGAAAATAAAGCAGGTCTGAAATTATAATGTAAATTCAATGTAAATATATTCATTCATTCTTTTTATTAGCTACTACTTATTAAGCACCCACTACATAGCAAGAGATCATGTTCCAATTTATTTAAAAAATACATCTATTGTAAAAAGCAAAATATACTCACATGGGATAACAGAGTGACATTTACAGCCTCTTTGGGGTATATTTAAATGTATGTCTGATCTTCAAGAGCAGGTCTTTGAACATAAAAAAGAATTGGTGCTAATTAAAATAATCACCCCAATTTATCGCTGAAGCCTTCACAATGTCTTGCCCAACCATTTTTTCCAACTATGTTCTTATTTTCAGCTTTCAAAATATGTAGCCCATGGCATTAGTTCATATCATTTATTGTGAACCTGATTAGTCAGGTTTCAGATTTATAATAAGTGTATGTAAAGTGGTTGACAGCTCCCAATACTCCTCACTCACACATTGACAAATAAGAGTCATCCTTAAAACAAAATTAACATTTTTTACTTAATGAGAAACCTGGGAGGAAGAATTTTTGAAATCACATTTTTCTTTTTTTTCATGGCATGCACAAAACAGAATGTTATTCTAGATATGAATTTGGGCAGGTCATAAGACTTCTCTTAGTTATAATTTCTTCAAGTATTAAACAATAATGACGAGATCTTATTGCAGGATTGATGTGTGAGAACTTACAGAGGCAGTAATATATAAAACAGCACATATTGTGAATTATCTATGGCAGCTTTCATAGACAGAATCTGAAAAGAGTAAGTGATCAGTAAATAGATGTTGGATGATGACATAATAAGGATGATGTATGAATGTGCTTCAGTCATGTCTAACTCTCTGCTGTCCTGTGAACTGTAGCACACCAGTCTCTTCTGTCCATAGAATTTTCCAAGCAAGAATACTGGAGTGGGTTGCCATTTCTTACTCCAGAAAATCTTCCTGACCCAAGGATAGAACCCAAGTCTCTTGCACCTCCTTCACTGGTAGACAGATTCTTAACCACTGAACATTCTGGGAAGCCCAACAAGGATGATGCCACAACTAAATTGGTCCCTACTTGTATCCTGTGTACATATATTTTCTCTTCTACCAGACTGCAAATTATTTGAGAGCAGTGATGGGGATCATTTTTCTTTCCTCTCTTTCCAGCAATCAGGCAGTTCAGTTCAGTTCAGTCGCTCATTGGTGTCTGACTCTGCCACCCCATGAATTGCAGCACGCCAGGCCTCCCTGTCCATCACCAACTGCCAGAGTTTACTCAAACTCATGCCCATCAAGTCGGTGATGCCATCCAGCAACCTCATCCTCTGTTGCTCCCTTCTCCTCCTGCCCCCAATCCCTCCCAGCATGAGGGTCTTTTCCAATGAGTCAACTCTTCCCATCAGGTGGCCAAAGTATTGGAGTTTCAGCTTCAGCATCAGTCTTTCCAATGAACACCCAGGACTGATCTCCTTCAGGATGGTACTAGGAGGGTACTAGGTAAATAACAGCTGCTGTATGGATATTTATTTAATCACATTAGAAATAACCATACTTATTTACAGGAGTGTAATTTTCTTTCACTGCTAAAAGTGTGAGCCATATCTTACCTAAGAACACAAATTGAAGTGTCTCAAGCATGGAAGCAAATGTCTCCTGAAGATATCTAAGTGCCCCAATGACAGCAATAGTAGCAAATTGCATTTAGGTGATTTCTATTTGCCTAGTGTTAAAAGCACTTCACATGTATTAATTCATATAATCCTTTCAGCAACCATACAAGGAAGATCCCAATATTATTCCTGTTCAAAGAATGAGGGAACTAGGGGTAAGAGGTGGTAAGTGACTTCCCAGGTCAACACAACTAGTGACAGAAGCTGGATATAAAACCCAAAGTATTGGCCACAAGGTCTGTGCACTTAACTACTGTCCTGTACTTCAGCTATGGTTCAGTTCAGTTCAGTTGCTCAGTTTTGTCCGACTCTTTGGGACCCCATGAATCGCAGCACACCAGGCCTCCCTGTCCATCACCAACTCCCGGAGTTTACTCAAACTATTGTCCATCGAGTCAGTGATGCCATCCAGCCATTTCATCCTCTGTTGTCCCCTTTTCCTCCTGCCCCCAATCCCTCCCAACATCAGGGTCTTTTCCAATGAGTCAACTCTTCTCATCAGGTGGCCAAAGTATTGGAGTTTCAGCTTCAGCATCAGTCCTTCCAATGAACACCCAGGACTTATCTCCTTTAGGATGGACTGGTTGGATCTCCTTGCAGTCCAAGGGACTCTCAAGAGTCTTCTCCAACACCATAGTTCAAAAACATCAATTTTTTGGCACTCAGCTTCCTTCACAGTCCAACTCTCACATCCATACATGACCACTGGAAAAACCATAGCCTTGACTAGATGGACCTTTGTTGGTAAAGTAATGTCTCTGCTTTTTAATATGCTATCTAGGTTGGTCATAACTTTACTTCCAAGGAGTAAGCATCTTTTAATTTCCTGGCCGCAATCACCATCTGCAGTGATTTTGGAGCCCAAAAAAATAAAGTCTGACACTGCTTCCACTGTTTCCCCATCTATTTCCCATGAGGTGATGGGACCAGATGCCATGATCTTAGTTTTCTGAATGTTGAGCTTTAAGCAAACTTTTTCACTCTCCTCTTTCACTTTCATCAAGAGGCTTTTTAGTTCCTCTTCACTTTCTGACATAAGGGTGGTGTCGTCTGCATATCTGAGGTTACTGATATTTCTCCTAGCAATCTAAGATACTTGGTCTGAGGTACAATAAAAGAACAATGTTTAAATCTAGTAAAATGTGTTGCTAACCTTTACATTCATCTAGAATCTTTAAAATCTCAGAATAGCGAAATTTTTGTGAGAGTGTTAACTTCCTCCCAGAGAAACAAGTTTGTGCAAGAAAGTACCTTAGTTAATACTCATTTTCAGTTCAGGCAAAGAGACATACATAGATCATTATGAAAGAAAGCACTTTGTTGCCTTTGGAACCACTTGAAAATTAGTGATGCCAAATTGAACAGCCAGCTCTCCCCACTTAGTGCGCTTGGACTTCCCTTGCCTTTAGCAACATACTTGTTCTGGTCTGCCACAGAGTTTGGAGGCAGGGACTCTTATTTCATTATTGGTTGTCATTCTTTTATATTTTTTCCCTGCAGTTTATATAGAAACAGGTCCAGAATTTACCTCAATCTCTATTTCCAACTTTGTGAAATCTTCAAATGGTTTGGAAATGGAATGAGATTTACCTAATATAGATCTTTAGATCACATTTAGGAAATGTCAGCGAATTTATTCTACAAGGGTTCAGAGAGTAAATAAACTTTAGACTTTGCAGGCCAGTCTCTGTAATGACTACTCAACTCTGTCTTTGAAGTATGAAAGCTGTCATAGATAATTCATAAGTGAAAAATTGTGCTGTGTTCAAAAAAAAAAAAAAAAAAACTTTATTTACAAATTTAGGGAAGGAGCCAGAATTGGACTACAGTTTACCGATGCTAAGTTTATATTGGTTATGGCAGGGTCAAGGCAAATTCGAAGTGGTCAAACAGGAGATGGCAAGAGTGAATATCGACATTCTAGGAATCAGCGAACTAAGATGGACTCTTAGTCCATCTTAGTGAATTTAACTCAGACGACCATTATATCTACTACTATGGGCAGGAATCCCATAGAAGAAATGGAATAGCCATCATAGTCAACAAAGGAGTCTGAAATGCAGTACTTGGATGCAATCTCAGAGATGACAGAATGATCTCTGTTCATTTCCAAAGCAAACCATTCAATATCACGGTAATCCAAGTCGATGCCCCAACCAGTAACGCTGAACAAGCTTAAGTTGAATAGTTTTATGAAGACCTACAAGACCTTCTAGAACTAACAGCCAAAAAAGATGTCCTTTTCATTATAGGGGACTGGAATGTACAAGTAGAAGTCAAGAAACACCTGGAGTAACAGGTAAATTTGGCTTTGGAGTACAGAATGAAGCAGGGCAAAGGCGAATAGAGTATTCCCAATAGAATGCACTGATCATAGCAAATACCCTCTTCCAACAACACAAGAGAAGACTCTACACATGGACAGCACCAGATGGTAAACACTGAAATCAGATTGATTATATTCTTTGCAGCCAAAGCTATACAATCTATACAGCTCTATACAGTCAGCAAAAACGAGACCAGTAGCTGACTGTGGATCAGATCATGAACACCTTATTGCCAAATTCAGACTTAAATTGAAGAAAGTAGGGAAAACCACTAAACCATTCAGGTATGACCTAAATCAAATCCCTAACAATTATACAGTGGAAGTAAGAAAAAGATTTAAGGGACTAGTTCTGATAGATAGAGTGCCTGATGAACTATGGACTGAGGTTCTTGGCATTATACAGGAGACAGGAATCAAGACCATCCCCAAGATAAAGAAATGCAAAAAAAGCAAAATGGCTGCCTGAGGAGGCCTTACAAATAGCTGTGAAATGAAGAGAAGCGAAAAGCAAAGGATAAAAGGAAAGACATACCCATTTGAATGCAGAGTTCCAAAGAATAGCAAGGACAGATAAGAAAGCCTTCCTCAGTGATCAATGCAAAGAAATAGAGGAAAACAATACAATGGGAAAGACTGGAGATCTCTTCAAGAAAATTAGAGATACCAAGGGAACATTTCATGCAAAGATGAGCTCAATAAAGAAAGGAATTGGATGGACCTAACAAAAGCAGAAGATATTAAGAAGAGGTGGCAAGAACACACAGAAGAACTGTACAAAAAAGATCTTCACGACCCAGATAATCACTATGGTGTGATCACTCACACTCACCTAGAGCCAGACATCCTGGAATGTGAAGTCAAGTGGGCCTTAGGAAGCATCACTATGAACAAAGTTAGTGGGGGTGATGGAATTTCAGTTGAGCTATTTCAAATCCTAAAAGATGATGCTGAGAAAGTGCTGCACTCAATATGACAGCAAAATTGAAAATTCAGCAGTTGCCACAGAATTGGACAAGGTCAGTTTTCATTCCAATCCCAAAGAAAGGCAATGCCAAAGAATGCTCAAACTACCACATAATTGCACTCATCTAACATGCTAGTATAGTAATGCTCAAAATTCTCCAAGCCACGCTTCAGCAATACATGAACTATGAACTTCCAGATGTTCAAGCTGGTTTTAGAAAAGGCAGAGGAACCAGAGGTCAAATCGCCAATATCTGCTGGATCATTGAAAAAGCAAGAGAGTTCCCGAAAAACATCTATTTCTGCTTTATTGACTATGTCAAAGCCTTTGACCGTGTGGCTCACAATAAACTGTGGAAAATTCTGAAGGAGTTGAGAATGCCAGACCACTTGACCTGCCTCTTGAGAAACCTGTATGCAGGTCAGGAAGCAACAGTTAGAACTGGACATCGGACAACAGACTGGTTCCAAATAGGAAAAGGAGTACTTCAGAGCTGTATATTGTCACCCTGCTTATTTAACTTATACTCAGAGTACATCATGAGAAACACTGGACTGGAGGCAGCACAAGCTCGAATCAAGATTTCCGGGAGAAATATCAATAACCTCAGATATACAGATGACACCACCCTTATGGCAGAAAGTGAAGAACTAAAAAGCCTCTTGATGAAAGTGAAGGAGGAGAGTGAAAAAGTTGGCTTAAAGCTCAACAGTCAGAAAACTAAGATCATGGCATCTGGTCCCATCATATCATGGGAAATAGATGGGGAAGCAGTGGAAGCAGTGTCAGACTTTATTTTTTTGGGCTCCAAAATCACTGCAGATGGTGATTGCAGCCATGAAATTAAAAGACGGTTACTCCGTGGAATGAAAGTTATGACCAACCTAGACAGCATATTAAGAAGCAGAGACATTTCTTTGTCAACAAAGGTCCATCTAGTCAAGGTTATGGCTTTTCCAGTAGCCAAGTATGGATGTGAGATTTGGACTGTAAAGAAAACTGAGCACCAAAGAATTGATGGTGTTGGAGAAGACTCTTGAGAGTCCCTTGGACTGCAAGGAGATCCAACCAGTCCATCCTGAAGGAGATAAGTCCTGGGTGTTCATTGGAAGGACTGATGCTGAAGCTGAAATTCCAATACTTTGGCCATCTGATGCGAAGAGCTGACTCATTTGAAAAGACCTTGATGCTTGGAAAGATTGAGTGCAGGAGGAGAAGGGGCCGACAGAGGATAAGATGGTTGGATCGCATCACTCAATGGAAATGGGTTTGGGTAGACTCCGGGAGTTGGTGATGGACAGGGAGGCCTGGCATGCTCCAGTTCATGGTGTCGCAAAGAGTCAGACAGGACTGAGCAACAGAACTGATCTGAACTGATTTAGCTAGAGCCAGACATCTTGAAGTGTGATGTCAAGTGGGCCTTAGGATACATTACTAGGAACAAAGCTAGTGGGGGTGATGGAATTCCAGCTGAGCTACTTTAAATCCTAAAAGATGATACTCTTAAACTATAGCACTCAATAGCCAGAAATTTTGGAAAACTCAAACAATGGCCACAGGACTGGAAAGGTCAGTTTTCATTCCAATCCCAAAGCAAGGCAATGAAAAATAATGTTCAAACTACCATACAACTGAGCTCATTTCACATGCTAGCAAAGTAATGCTCAAAATCCTTCAAGCCAGGCTTCCAGAGTATGTGAACCAAGAAATTCCAGATGCACAAACCAGATTTAGATAAGGCAGAGGAACCAGAGATAAAATTGCCAACATCCATTGGATTATTGAAAAAGCAAGAGTTCCAGAAAAACATCTATTTCTGCTTGTTGACTATGCCAAAGCCTCTGACTGTGAGCGTCACAACAAACTGTGGAATATTCTTTAAGAGATAGGACTACCAGACCACCTTACCTTCCTCTGAGAAACATTTATGAAGGTCAAGAAGCAACAATTAGAACTGGACAGACAACAACAGTCTGGTTAAAAATTGGGAAAGAGTATGTCAAGGCTGTATATTTTCACCCTGTTCATTTAAATTATATGCAGAGTGCATCATGAGAAATGATAGGCTGGATGAATCACAGTTGAAATCAAGATTGCCTGAAGAGATATCAACAGCCTCAGATAAACAGATGATACCACTCTAATGGTAGAAATTGAAGAGGAACTAAAGAACATTTTGATGAGAGTGAAAAGGCTGGCTTAAAAGTCAACATTCAAAAAACTAAGATCGAGAGAACAAGATGGCAGAGGAGTAGATGGAAGTGGAGTCTCCATGGATACGTCAGGAATACACCTTCAGCCACAGAAGTACACAAGGAACATCAGCTGAGAGAGGACAGGAGTACCTGAGCAGCAGAAAGAAATATATAGACCCACACAAAACTCAGTAGGATGAAGGAACTAGGGTGGGGAAACAGGAGTGTTAGGACTGGACCTGCTTCAGCGGGTGGGGGAACTGAGGCAGGGGTCAAATCTCCACATTGGAGCAACTGTCTGAGTCAGAGGAAAAACATTTAAGGCTGAGAGTGAAACAGCTGATCTGTGGCAGCCTAAATGGAATGAGAATCAGACAGTCCTTGCCACAGCCATACATACCCCGGACAGGGATGTAGATCCCCTGGAAGGTGCTGTGGCTGGGAGCTGGTGTTTAGGAAATGTGGCACAATCCCAGGGTGAGGGCTGCTGTTGACTGTGGAGAGACTGGTCAAGGGAGTATGAGAGAGGAGATTGTGGTGGGAAATGCTTGTGAAGGAAAGCTGGTCAGCCATGGAAGCAAGGCAATACTGCTGAGTCACGTGTAGGAGGTGGAGCCATCACTATAGCCTCTCTCCCCCACACACCAGCATTGGCAGCTGAACAATAAAGTGGTTGGCCCATCAAATGCCTGAAGCACTGAACTATAGAGTAGGATCCAGGGTGCTCCTTTAAGTGCCTGACCCTATAATCTACAGAGCAGGACCCCAGTCAGGGGCGGGGGTGGGGCGGGCCTTTATGTGCCTGACATGCCAAATAACAGAGAAGGACGCCAGGCCAGGGAGCTCTCTAAGTACCTGAATGGGTGGAGCTACGGAGAAAGACTGGCCAATAAGGCCTTCTGATCAGCTACAAGAGGCTTGAAAAAAGACTCTGATAGAGCCATAACTCCTGCAGTGGAGGCCGTCCATGTCCCTGCACACTTGGCGCTGCCAGGGTCCCTGCAAGCCAATCAGCTGCACCACCTTCTTGCTCAGCTCTCACTGGGGCAGAGCTGCCACAGGCAAAAAAGTCTGGCATCTATGTACACAGGGTCACTTCGGTAGTGTCCAACTCTTTGCATCCCTGTAGACTGCCAGGCTTCTCTGTCAGGGAGGGGGTTTCTCCAGGCAAGAATATGGAGCGTATTGGCTAATACTGGTTGCCATAACTTTCTAGAGCACTATATTTCCAGCTGCCCTAGCTGCCAACTCCCATGCGTACCTGGTGCTGCCAGAACCCCTGCAACCCAAGCAGCTGCACCACCTCCACACCTGGCCCTCACAGGGGCAAACCCAAGTCCTCCAGGGCAGTCTCAGGAGCAAACCTCAATGGAAGACCCACACGCAGAGGTGGAAATAAAACCACAATTGAAACCCAGGGGCAGTGTGGCTAAGGAAGAAGACCCAATACCTTCCCACCACTGCAGTACAAGCTGCAGAATAAATCCACATGATCAACTGGGCAGACTCTGTGTCTATGGAATATATAAAAGGTCATTGAGAGCTCCCACAAAGGAAAACACACTAGTTCTAATAGCTGTGGACATTACAGGCAAGAACGCAGAGTAGGACCAGATTAGAATCTGACTGCCCCCACAACAGGTCCAGAGATCAGCACAGTATTGGAGGCCATCCAAGGGAGGTGAGGTGGACTGTGACTCCCATGGAGGGAAAGGACTGTGACAGCAGTGAGTCAAGAAAAACACTTATTATTCTTATGTTTTGACTTGTTCTGTGGATTCTTTTGGATTTTTTCTTTTTTTTCTTTTTCCCCCTCTGGTGTAGCTATCGAGTTTATTGACACTATGAAATCTAATTACACTTTTGAGTTTTTTTTTTTTCCCTCAGATATATTTTTTAATGTTGTTTAAACCTCTGCCTCTACATTGGGCTTTTGCAGTTCTGAAGAGTTTTCCTTTATGTTGTCTTTTTTTTTTTTTTTCCTCTCTCTTTTTAATTTTAATTTTTTCAGTTCAGTTCAGTTCAGTCGCTCAGTTGTGTCCGACTCTTTGCGATCCCATGAATCGCAACATGCCAGGCCTCGCTGTCCATCACAAACTCCCAGAGTTTACTCAAACTCATGACGGTCGAGTCGGTGATGATGATGTCATCGACATCATCAAGTCAGTGATGTCATCCATACATGACGACTGGAAAAACCATTGCCTTGACTAGAGAGACATTTGTTGACAAAGTAATGTCTCTGCTTTTTAATATGCTATCTAGGTTGGTCATAATTTTCCTTCTAAGGAGTAAGTGTCTTTTAATTTCATGGCTGCAGTCACCATCTGCAGTGATATTGGAGCCCAGAAAAATAAAGTATGACACTGTTTCCACTGTCTCCCCATCTATTTCCCATGAGGTGATGGGACCAGATGCCATGATCTTAGTTTTCTGAATGTTAAGCTTTAAGCCAACTTTTTCACTCTTCTCTTTCACTTTCATCAAGAGGCTTTTTAGTTCCTCTTCACTTTCTGACATAAGGGTGGTGTCATCTGTATATCTGAGGTTATTGATATTTCTCCCAGCAATATAGATTCCAGCTTGTGCTTCTTCCAGACCAGCATTTCTCATGATGTACTCTGCATAGAAGTTAAATAAACAGGGTGACAATATACAGCCTTGACCTACTCCTTTTCCTATTTGGAACCAGTGTGTTGTCCCATGTCCAGTTCTAACTGTTGCTTCCTGACCTGCATACAGGTTTCTCAAGAGGCAGGTCAGGTGGTCTGGCATTCCCAACTCCTTCAGAATTTTCCCCAGTTTATTGTGATCCACACGGTCGAAGGCTTTGTCATAGTCAATAAAGCAGAAATAGATGTTTTTCAGGAACCCTCTTGCTTTTTCGATGATCCAGCGGATATTGGCAATTTGATCTCTGGTTCCTCTGCCTTTTCTAAAAACAGCTTGAACATCTGGAAGTTCTCGGTTCACGTATTATACCTATTATTATTTTTTCCAGCTTTAATCCTTTGTTTGCTTTTCCTACTGGTCTTTTCCCTTTGAGGTTAATCTTTAATGTATATAAATCTTCTTTATCCACCTCTGTTTAACTTTGCATATCTATTCTTTCTTTTTTTTCTTTCTTTCCTTTCCTCTTACCATATTTGTTAGTTTTATTTTCATTGCTTTATTCCCCAATTGGCACCTTGCTTTAGTTTTGTTTTCCTGTTTGTGCTTCAGTTAGTTTTGTTCTGGTAGACATAGGTTTTGGTTTCTTTTGTTTGCCAGTAAATTTATTGTACTTCATTTTTGTTGGACCGTTATGATTTTGCATATGGGTGTATATGTATATGTGTAAATTCAGTCACACTTTTTATTGTTGTTATAAACCTCTACTTCTAAAGTGGGCTTTTCAGTTCTGTGAAGTTTTCCTCTTTTTCCCCCTTTTTCCTTCTCCTTCCATTCTTTTTTCTTTTTTTTTCTTTTCTCTCTTTTATCATTTTAATTTTTAAAAATCTATTATTTTTTCTACATGTATTCCTTTGTTTTCCTTTCCTACTATTCTTTTCCCCTTGCAGTTAATCTTTACTGTATTCTTCATCTACTTCTTAACTTTGCATACCTATCCTTTCTTTCTTTTCTTTCTTTCCTTTCCTGTCAACATATTTCTTAGTTTTATTTTCACTGCTTCATTCCCCAATTGGCGCCTTGCTTTAGTTTTGCTTTCCAGTTTGTGCTTTAGTTAGTTTTGTTCTAGTATATATAATTTTTGGTTTCCTTTGCTCACCAGGTCAATCTATTATATTTTATATTTTTTGGGACTATTTTGATTTTGCTTATGGGTGTATCTGTATATGTGTATATTCAGTCACACTTTTTATTGTTGTTATAAACCTCAGCATCTATGTTGGACTTTTGCAGTTCTGTGGAGTTTTCCTTTCTTCTTTCTTCTTCCATTTTTTTTTCTTTTCTTTTCTCTTTGTTAATAATCTTAACTTTTAATTTTTTAAACCTATTATATTTTTTCTATATTTATTTCTTTGTTTGCCTTTCCTACTGTTGCTTTGCCTTTGCAGTCAATCTTTAAAGTATATAAATCTTCTTCATCTACTTCTATTTAACGTTGCATATCTAGTCTTTCTTTCTTTTCTTTCTTTCCTTTCCTCTCAGCATATTTGTTAGTTTTGTTTTCATTGCTTTATTCCCCACTTGGCACCTTGCTTTAGTTTTGTTTTCCACTTCGTGCTTTAGTTAGTTTTGCTCTTAGCCGGTAAATATGATTTTTTATTTCCTTTGTTCACCAGATCAGTCTACTGTACTTTATTTTTGTTGGGCTGTTTTGACTTTGCTCATGGGTGTATATGCATATGTGTATATTCCATTCTTTAAATTATTATTTACCTGATTTTGTAACTGCCAGTTGACTGGGGTTCACCTTTGGTTTCTCATTTTTGAGTATTTGTTTTAATCCCACTTAATGCCATAACAAACCACGTGTGGAATCTTTGTTGCTGACAGAGATCAAGCCCTGCAGCCTTTGGAGTAGGCGCACTGACTTCAAGACCCTAGACTACCAGAGAACTAATCCTAGGGAGTATCAAATATTGAGAACTCACACAAAGGAAGTAATTCAAGACTGGGCATCATCCTACCACCAATGGCACCCTCTGAGGGACACCTCATCTAAATAAGAAACAAATGAAAATACAAACCCAATCATCAGCAGACAGGATCACCACCTCACTCAGCCTTGCCCATTAGAGGAAAAATAAACAAACAACTCAGCACAAATCCCAGGAAGCTTACACAAACCACTGGGCCAACCTTAGGAGGGCAGAAACCAAAAGGAAGAAGAAATTCAAACTTGAAGCCTGGGAAAAGGAGACCTCAAACACAATAAGTTAAAAAAAAAAAAAAAAAGATATTGAAAAGGCAGAGAAATACTACACAAAAGAAGGAACCAACTAGAAACACAGAAGTCCAAATAAATGAAGAGGAAATAGACAAGCTCCCTGAAAAATAATTCACAATAATGACAGTAAAGATGATCAAAAACCTTGAAAACAAAATGGAGAAAATGCAAGAATCAATTAACAAAGACTTAGAAGAATTAAAGAATAAACATACAGAGACAGACAATTACTAAAATTAAAAGTACTCTAAAATTAAAAATACTCTAGAAGGAATCAATAGAATATCTGAAGCAGAAGAATGAATCAGTGATCTGGAAGATAAAATACTGGAAGTAACTTCTGAAGAGCAGAATATCAATAGATATCAATAACAAGAAGAAAACTGTAAGAAACACAAACACATGGAGATTAAACAATACGTTTCTAAATAACCAACAGGTTACTGAAGAAATCAAAAGGGAAATAAAAAAAAATTCTAGAAAGAAATGACAATGAAAACACGACAAATCAAAACCTATGGGATGCAGCAAAAGCAGTTCTAAGAGGCAAGTTTATAGCAATATAATCCTACCTCAAGAAACAAGAAAAACGTTGAATAGACAACCTAACTTTATACCTAAAACAACTGGAAAAAGAAGAACAAAAACCCCAAAATCAGTAGAAGGAAAGAAATCATAAAGATCTGAGCAGAAATAAATGAAAAAGAAATGAAAGAAACATAGTAAAGATTAATAAACTAAAGGCCTGTTCTTTGAGAAGATCAACAAAATTGATAAAACTTTAGCCAGACTCATCAAGAAAAAAGAGAAGAATCAACAAAATTAGAAATGAAAAAGGAGAGGTTACAATAGACAATGCAGAAATACAAAGGATTATAAGAAACTATTATGATCAACTATACAGCAATAAAGTGGATAACCTGGAAGAAATGAACTATTCTTAGAAAAGTTTAATCTTCCAATACTGAACCAGGAAGAAATAGAAATTATAAACAACCCAATGACAAGCACTGAAATTGAACCTGTGATCAAAAGTCTCCCAAAAAACAAATGCCCAGGACTAGATGGCTTCACAGGAGAATTCTATTAAAGAATTTAGAGAATATCTAAGGCCTATCCTTCTAAAACTCTTTCAAAAAAATGAAGAGGAAGGAACACTTTCAAACTCATTCTACAAGGCCACCTTCACCCTGATTACAAAACCAGACAAAGACAATGCAAAAAAAGAAAACTATAGGCCAATATCACTGATGAATAAAAATGCAAAAATCCTCAACAAAATTTTAGCAAACAGAATTCAGCAACACATCAAAAAGCTCATACACCATGATCAAGTTGGGGTTATTCCTGGAATTCAAGTATTTTTCAATATACACAAGTCAATCAATGTGATACACCATATTAACAAATTGAAAGATAAAAACCATATGATAATCTCAATAGATGCAAAAAAAGCCTTTGACAAAATTCAACACCCATTTATGATTAAAACTCTTCAAAAAATGGACATAGAAGGAAACTACCTCAACATATTAAAGACTACATATGATAAGTCTCCAGCAAACATTATTCTCAATGGTGAAAAACTGAAAGTATTCCCCCTAAGATCAGGAACAAGACAAGGGTATCCACTTTCACCACTATTATTCAACATAGTCTGAAAGTCCTAGCTTCAGCAATCAGAGAAGAAAAATAAATAAAAGGAGTCCAGATTGGAAAAGAAGAAGTAAAGCTTTCATTGTTTGCAGATGACATGATACTGTGCATAGAAAACCCTAAAGATAATATCAGAAAATTACTAGAGCTAATCAGTGAATTTAGCAAAGTTGAAGGACACAAAATCAATACACAGAAATCACTTGCATTTCTATATACTAACAAAGAAAAATTAGAAAGAGAAATTAAGGAATCAATCCCATTCACCATTGCTATGAAAAGAATTAAATATCTAGGAATAAATTTATCTAAGGAGACAAAAGAACTGTTCATAGAAAATTTTAAGATACTGATGAAAGAAATCAAAGAGGACATAAACAGTTGGAGAGACATTCCATGTTCCTGGGTAGGAAGAATCAATATTGTGAAAATGACTATACTAGCAAACACAATCAACAGATGCAATGCAATCCCTATCAAATCACCAATGGCATTTTTCACAGAACTGGAAAAATTTCACAATTCATATTAGAAACACAAAAAGCCAAAGCAGTATTGAGAAAGAAGAAAGGAGCTGTAGGAATCAACCTTCCTGACTTCAGCTTTTAACACAAAGCTACAGTCATAAAGACAGTATGGTCCTAGCACAAAAACAAAAATATAGACCAATGGAACAAGATAGAAAGCCCAGAAATAAACCCATGCACCTATGGGTACCTTATTTTTGACAAAGGAGGCAAGAATATACAATGAGGAAAAGACAGCCTCTCAAATAAATGGTACTGGGGAAACTGAACAGCTACATGTAAAAAAAATGAAATTAGAACACTTCCTAACACCATACACAGAGATAAACTCAAAATGGATTAAAGACCTAAATGTAAGACCAGAAACTCTAAAAGTCTTAGAGGACAACACTGGCAGAACACTTGATGACATAAATCAAAGCAAGATCCTCTGTGATCCACCTCCTAGAAATAATGAAATGAAAGCAAATATAAACAAGTAGGACCTCATTAAACTTAAAAGCTTTGCCCAGCAAAGAAAACTATAAGCAAGGTGAAAAGATAGCCCTTGGAATGGCAGAAAATAATAGCAAATTAAACAACTGACAAAGGATTAATTTCCAAAATATACAAGCAGCTCATACAACTCAATGCCAGAAAAATAAACAGCCGAATCAAAAAGTGGGGAAAAGACCTAGACACATATTTTTTCAAAGACAACGTACAAATGGCTAACAAACACATGAAAAGATGCTCAACATCACTCATTATTAAAGAAATGCAAATCAAAACCACAATGAGATATCACCTCACACTGGTCAGAATGGCCATCATCAAAAAGTCTACAAACAATAAATGCTGGGGAAAAGGGAACTCTCTTGCACTGTTGGTGAGAATGCAAATTGATACAATCACTATGGAAGATGGTATGGAGATTCCTTACAAAACTAGGAATAAAGCCACCATATGACCCATTAATTCCACTCGTAGGCATATACTGTGAGGAAGCCAAAACTGAAAAAGACCCAAGTATCCCATTGTTCTTTTCCAATAGTTATGTATGGATGTGAGAGTTGGACTGTGAAGAAAGCTGAGTGCTGAAGAATTGATGCCTTTGAACTGTGGTGTTGGAGAAGACTCTTGAGAGTCCCTTGGACTGCAAGAAGATCCACCCAGTCCATCCTAAAGGATATCAGTCCTGGGTGTTCATTGGAAGGACTGATGTTGAAGCTGAAACTCCAATACTTTGGCCACCTCATGTGAAGAGTTGACCTATTGGAAAAGACACTAATGCTGGGAAGGATTGGGGGCAGGAGGAGAAGGGGACAACAGAGGATGAGATTGCTGGATGACATCACCGATTTGATAGACATGGGTTTGAGTAGGCTCCAGGAGTTGGTGATGGACAGGGAGGCCTGGCATGCTGTGATTCATGGAGTCACAAAGAGTTGGACTTGACTGAGTGACTGAACTGAACTGAACTGATCCCATTGTTCATTGCAACACTATTTACAATATCTAGAAAATGGAAGCAGCCTAGATGTCTAGTGACAGATGAATGGATAAAGAAATTGTGGTACATATACACAATGGAATATTACTCAGCCATAAAACGGAATGCATTTGAGTCAGTTCTAATGAAGTGGATGAACCTAGAACCCATTATACCGAGTAAAGTGAGTCAGAAAGAGAAAGATAAATATCATATTCTAACACATATATACAGAAGCTAGAAAAATGGTACTGAAGAATTTATTTATAGGACAGCAATGGAGAAACAGAATAGACTTACGGACATGGGGAGAGGGGAGGAGAGGGTGAGATGTATGGAAAGAGTAACATGGAAACTTACATTACCATATGTAAAATAGATAGCCAATGGGAATTTGCTGTGTGGCTCAGGAAACTCAAACAGAGGCTCTGTATCAACCTAGAGGGGTGGGATGGGGAGGGAGATGAGAGGGAGTTTCAAAAGGGAGGGGATATATGTATACCTAAAGCTGAGTCATGTTGAGGTTTGACAGAAAACAACAAAATTCTGTAAAGCAATTATCCTTCAATTAAAAAATAAATTAAAAAGAAAAAAAAAAAAAAAAAAACCTAAGATCATGGCATGTGTTCCCACCACTTCATGGAAAATAGATGAGGAAACAATGGAACCATTAACATACTTTATTTTCTTGGGCTCAAAAATCACTTCAGATGGTGACTGCAGCCATGAAATTAAAAGATATTTGCCCCTTGGAAGAAAAGCTATGACAATACTAGACAGCATATTAAAAAAGAGACATCGCTTGGCTGACAAAGGTCCACATGGTCAAAGCTATGGTTTTCCAGTAGTCATGTACAGATGTGAGAGTTGGACAGTAAAGAAGGCTGAGGCCCAAAGAACTGATGCTTTCAAATTGTGGTGCTGGAGAAGACTATTGAGAGTCCCTTGGACTGCAAGGAGATCAAAGCAGTCAATCCTTCCAACATTCATTGGATGGACCGAAGCTTAAGCTCCAATACTTTGGCCACCTGCTGTGAAGAACTGACTCACTGATAAAGACCCTGATGCTGGGAAAAATTGGAAGCAGCAGGAGAAGGGAGTGACAGAGGATGAGATGGTTAGGTGGCATCACCAACTCAATGGACATACTCCCGGAGATAGTGAAGAACAGGAATCACGACATAGTGCAGTCCATGGGGTCACAAAGAGTTGGACAGGACTGAGCAACCAAGCACAGCACAGCACAGACATCTCGACATAAATTATCTTATTTAATTCTTCCAGCAGCCCTTAGATGTAAAGGGGGAAGAAAGGTTCAGACAGGTCAAATGAACAAGGGTTAAACAAGTAAGAAGTGATGGAAAAGTTTTGGAGAAAAAAATCAAACTCAAATGGTTTGTTTACAAGCTCTCACTCATGTTACTCTGTGTGATATCCAAGGCCAGAAATCTTACAGTAATTAAAAGGCAAATGATCCAAGTATTTTTCAATTAAGTGAATTGTACCTAGAGATAATTGGTTTCAATAACAGTAACTTTGGGAGAATAAAGGAATTATCGACCGAAATATTTTGAGAATACAGAGCACTGAGCTGACATTTGATATCCTGTCATAAAGATAAGAAAAGAAGACTATAGAATACATGCCAATCTGATTTATCAAAACAGTAAGGATGAAATTCATGGCTAGGTTAGGTTCAAAGCCCTTTTCCATCTGTTTTATACTTAATGTATGTCTTAGCATTATGAAATTAAATTCTAACCAGTATGTTGATAATACCATTCTCTTGTGACACTTTGACTTCTTAAGCTGCAATGCTATATGTTATTAATCTCAAGGCTATGATGTATGTTTTGCTTGTTTGTTATAATAAATTATAATTTATTCATTTTCCACTTAATAGGTGATATTTAATTTATTCATAGACATGACACTATTTAATCAACTTAACTGATGTTTTTAAACAAGTTAACCTGGATTTAAGAAAAATGCCTTCTTTCTCCTTATACAGTTGTGTAAATAAAAATGGTAATTTTAACAGAATCTTTTTTAAAATAGCATAGAACCTTAGCATTTTCTCCTACTTTCTCGACTAGTTTCTCTTATTCCAATATTGACTGATCTCTGTTGAGAATATCCAGGGTTGTTCACCTTTGAAAGTCATCTGCCTTGAAAATGTAGACTTGCAACTTTTTTTAAATGATAGATAGGATGTGACAATATCCTGGAAACTTGAACTATAAGCCTGTCACTAGAAAGGATTATATTTCCTGAAGGAGTAGGGTTCTGTTCTTGTATTGTTTGCTCTTTATCTAATAGCTTACTAAAAGGAAAATTTTCAGTTTTATATACAATAGTAATTAGAAACCATGGCTTGAGTTTGCTAGTTGGAACATTATAGAACACTCTCAGAATTCTGAAAAAGCCACACTTTTATTATTCTTCAAAAAAAATAGATCTTGAAAAGTGTTCTATCAACGTAGTGTTTCCTTTTTAGAAACCCCTAATAGGTCATTCAGCAAAAAAAAAAAAAAGAGAGAGAACGAAAGGAAACAGTTGCTTTTAATTATTATAGTTCTAATGTGTAGAGTGGAGAAGGCAATGGCACCCCACTCCAGTACTCTTGCCTGGAAAATCCCGTAGACGGAGGAGCCTGGTAGGCTGCAGTCCATGGGGTCGCTAAGAGTCGGACACGACTGAAGGACTTCACTTTCATTTTTCACTTTCATGCACTGGAGAAGGAAATGGCAACCCACTCCAGTATTCTTGCCTGGAGAATCCCAGGGATGGGGAAGCCTGGTAGGCTGCCATCTATGGGGTCGCATAGAGTCGGACACAACTGACGTGACTTAGCAATGTGTAGAGCGGTCACCATTAGGAAAAAATGAACTAGTGTCACACTTAGTTGGAGAGCTTGATCATTTACACCCAAGTTAGCAAAGGGACAAAGATGAGAGAGACAAGGCAGATATTCCTCTTATGTGGGCAGAAATCCTACATCTCCACATGCCCCTGATGCAATTTTCCTATGTCAGTAAACCAAAACTCAACTTCTGGTGAAGACTGCACTTCAGAAGATAACTCTCAGCCAATCAAAATTAGAAAATAACTCCAAGTGTATTAGTCAGGGTTTTCCAGAGAAATAAAACCAGTAGAGTATATGCATGTATCAGTCTCCAAAATTACATGAGCCGATTCCTTGTCTTTTTATGTATAGACTCATGTGATTATAGAGGCTGACACATTCAAAGTCTACAGTGTGGGCCCTTAGGCTGGAAACCCAGGAAAGTCAATGATGCATTCAACAGTCCAAAGGCCAGCAGTCATAGACCAAGGAGAGCAGATGTTCCAAGTAAGTCCAAAGGCAGTCTGCTGGAAAATTCCCTGTTGCTCAAGGAGGCCAGTCCCTTTGTTCTATTCAGGCCTTTAATTGACTAGATGATTGCCATTCACATTATGAAGGGCAATCTGCTTTACCCCAAGTTCACTGATTCTCATCTAAAAACACCCTCTAAGTTGACACATAAAATTAACTGTCAAACCAAAGGTGCCAAACGTGAGGGCAGATATACAGATAGAGAGTAGTAGTATCATATCTGTGTATATGTATATATATATGTGTGTGTGTGTGTGTGTGTGTGTGTGTGTGTGTGTATAACTATATATGTGGATAGAATTAATTGCAGACCCCAGAGCTGAAACTCACTAGCAGTAATGACCTTAGGCAAGACACCTAATCTCTCCCAAACCCAGTTTCCTCATTAGTGCTACTTCAAAGAATGGCTTTTGAAAGTGAGAAATGAGAAAATAAGTATAATACACTCAAACCATTTCTTGCATGAATAGGGCTTTTTAAATAATATTTTAAATTACTGTTATTAGAATTACTTAAGGAATTCTGATTGACAGAATTTTCCATCCAATCCATTAAGTAAATAAAGAATATTTTGAACTCTGTGGGAGAAGGTGAGGGTGGGATGTTTCGAAAGAACAGCATGTATATTATCTATGGTGAAACAGATCACCAGCCCAGGTGGGATGCATGAGACAAGTGCTCCGGCCTGGTGCACTGGGAAGACCCAGAGGAATCGGGTGGAGAGGGAGGTGGGAGGGGGGATCGGGATGGGGAGTACGTGTAAATCTATTGCTGATTCATGTCAATGGATGACAAAACCCACTGAAAAGTTGTGAAGTAATTAGCCTCCAACTAATAAAAAAAAAAAATTAATTAATTAAAAAAAAAAAAGAATATTCTGTACTATAGCTGACTGATTAGTATTATGTTTAGATACATTGCTTATGCTTGGTAGAGAGGAGGGTACATGGACTAGGAAGTGAAATAGTAATGTGGTTTTTTTCTCTAGGAGGATGTAATATGGATTTGTATCACAATATATCATATAGTTCACCTTGAACACTGCACTCACCTAAACATTGCCATAATGAATTTGGAGGAGGTCAAGTGGAGGCCTGACCGAATGACTGAGGACAGAATGTTACTGTATGAGAGCAATGTTCAAAGTCTTCCCTCTAGAAAGGTGAGTACCTCAGTGGGAAATATGATCAAAGGATATAAAAATCAAGAAAATTATGGATAAGGTGAACCTGGGCTTTCCAAAAAAAATGGTAAAGCATATGAGTTTGCTCCTAGAAAGTGTAAAGGAATAAATTAAGGACAATCCATTGTATTTATACTCCATATCCCACATACCAGCAACTCTTATTGGCCTATTTCCTTTCAAATATTCTCAGAATTCTACCACTTTTCACAGCCTCCACTCTTCCCAGCCTAGTCTAAGCCACCATCATTTCTTGCCTGGGTTATGTCCGAGGTCTCCTAAATCATTCTGCTTCCAGTCTTGCCTCCATATAGTTTTATCAATGACAAGTGAAATGTTTAAAGCAGTCATTTCTTTTATTAAAACTTTCTAATGACTACCCATCTCACTCAGAGCAAATGTCAAAAATCCTTACAGTGGCCAACCAGATGCTAGAATAGGGCCCCCAGGCCTGCTCCTTAACTAGGGCCTTTGCATCTCCTCTCCTCCCAGTCAGGAACATTCTTCTCCTAGATGTCTCCTGACTTACTCCTTACCTTTTTTAGAGCTTTACTCAAATGTCAAGTTTCAATGAGGCCTTGTCTGATCATTCAATTTAAAACTATAGTCTCTCTCTCCCCACACCTCAATGGCTACCTTCTCTGTTTTATTTTCCCCAGAGCTCACTGATCTTCATTTCTGTTGATATTTTTATTACAATGATTTTCTTTCGGAATATAAGCCCTAGAAGACAGGGATTTTTATCTGATCTCCTCAGGGCCTGGAGCGATGCACTTGATACAGAGTAGATGCTTTAATAAATGTGTGTTAAACAAATACAATGAATATCTCCTTTTAAAAGCATGGGACCCTGGGAGAAAAAAATATACCAACAAAAGTGTTCATGACTTCCTGGAAGATTAATCCTCAGAGGGTTTTACTTCAATGCCACTTCAAGATTCACATCATGTAAAACCACCGTGGCCTCCCAGGAAATAACTTCTTTGTGCCACTCTAAGATACAAAATACAAAGCTGAATAAGCCACTTCATCGATTCAGAACAGCAAGTTCTATGTTCTACTCTGACATCCGATATTACTAGCATTATTCATCAATACTGCTTCTGCCCCACTTTTATCTATGTTCTGAAAGGTGGCATTTAAAATGATAGGTCCCTTTATATCTATTTTCCACCTTCTCCAAAAAGTAATCAAGGGATAAGCACTCAAAGGCATGAAAACAAGCACCATGGTAAATGTTCAAATGACAAGGGGAATGCCAGGAGGTTTCAGATTTCCTTCATCATGCCTATTTTTTGCAAAAGGAAAAAAAAAAAAAAAAAAAACAGAAAAAAAGGTTTCATAATCCAAATCCATTCCTTTTCAAATGCCTGCTGCCTGTGTAAATACTGCTTAGATAAATGACTCCTTGTCCAGTGTATTTGTTCCCCCACAGTTGTTAACGGTTCTCACAGCAGTTGCTGCCTCAATCAGTACCCGAGGCCCTCTCTGCACTCACCAGAGTCCTCACGTCCTACTTTTGTCTCCTATCCAGATGGCCTTCATTACGAGAGAAATTTTACCAACAGGTGCTTCTTGTGCCTGGAAATGCCATCCTGAAATTCAAGGAAGAGATAATCTTCTGTGTGTGTTAGTGGTGTGTGGGGGCGGGTTAATTGCCTCTGTAGTTTGAGATGCCTACACTCTGCTGACATATTTCTTGACACATATGTTTGCTCCTCACTCTGAGAAAAATCTGTCCAAATCACAGGAAATTGCAATCTCATAATCCTAATTTCACTCCTGCAGAGTTAGCTGCCACTTGAAGAAAGAAAGAGAAATGCCTTCCTACATGCACACAAACCAGGTCTCCCTACAATAGAGTTGATATGGAAAGAATGTGTTACTCTAAATTCTCCTGATTCATCCCCCTTTTTATAACCAAGTACATTCCTTCACTCACATCTGAATTGTCAAAGGCTTTCCCTTTCAAATTTAAAATCTCCCTTCTCTTTCTCAAGTTAGGGGTTTTTGTGGGTTCCACAGTCTGGGGTCAGTGGGTCACACTCTAAACCTGACTTCTAATTCTGTTGTTGAAGGACATTGCTTCACCACATGCAAAACAACTGTTTTGCAGTGACAAAAACCAAACTGACGCTCAGCTCATTGATCTTAAGAGAACTGACAGAGGGATGCAAGGATAAGGGAAGAGATTGGCTCTTGACAAGAATGACTTGAAGTCCTCAAATGATGCAAAATTCTGTCTGTGGCACCCATTAGCCACAATCAGGGAGTGTTACTATGGTTCAGCAGAAGCAAGGACTGAACTTCACAGAACTGTTCCAACCTTTCCTCTCTCACTGTGTAAATGTGAAAGTAACAATAAATCTTGTTGACAATTACTTCCACATCTATTGGCAGGAAGTCAGCAGCAGTTTGAAGAGTATTGTGAGCCGTATGTGCAGTGGAGCCAACACCCATTAACTATCTCCCTAGTTTCTCCTGTTACTTATAGAACATGTTATTTTTCCCTAGTGAACAACCCTTCCAAATGGTGAATTAGTAATATTAGCACCAAATACCACTAATTTGTCAGCTAAGCTGTGTTTTTCCATTGTGCTTACAGTGGGGTCCAATTACCCCTTTGCAACACAGCTGAGCAAAGATGAAAATCTGAAGACATTTTATTTATATAATTTTGCCAACCTGTACAAAAACATTAAAACTGTCACAGAGGTGACTTAGTCACAGTTCAAAACACTCACCCGGACTACAAACAGAATCTTGACATTTCACCTAAGACTCCAACGAAGGTGGCATTTGAGCAGCACCTGTTTCTGAATTTCAGAAACGAAATGAAGTTTTAATTTATTCAGTCACTTTTAAATGTAAAAACTCGGTGTTCATTCTGAATTGAGAAATAAGTTGTTCATTCTTTCATGCTTTCTCAGGGTTTTATGAGCTAGGGGCAGAGAGCCAAGCAGGGAAGGGCTGGAGGAAGGTGCCTTGAAAACCCCACAACTGTTTCCATCTGACGCTGCTGCCCAGAACTGGAGGCCAAGGCAGGATCCACGTTCCCAGCTGCAGTGTCAGCTGCTCTGCGTAAGGGGTACAGTGTCCACTTGCTTGCTGTTTCTAAGAGCACAGATGCTGCCTAAGTTTCAAAGTCAGAAATGGAGTCGGTGTCAATTTTTTGAGATCTGCATGACTCATCAGAAACTGTACTTTGAATTTCATTTTATCAAAATAGCCCACCTTAGTTGGGCAATAACTCTCCCCTCAAGTTGTTGAAAGCTGAAAGTTATGAAATTCCCTTTGGCTCTCACACATACCAGCCAAGGAACAAGCCCCAAGGGTAACATACCAAAGGGCTGGAAGAGGACCCAGCTATGCAGACTGTCCAGGGATTCCATGTGTCATAAAATACCTACAGTTTCTTTCCTATTCTTCTCAAGCTCCTTCCCACACAGTTACCCAAGGATGGAACAACGTGTGCAGAAAACTTATTACCTTAAGTAAGCACTGATTGGCCAATGTAAGTTTCTCATTGCCCTTGTGTTGTTCAGTCACTAAGTCTTGTCCAACTCTTTGTGACCCCATGGACTGCAGCACACCAGGCTTACCTGTCCTTCACTATCTCCTGGAGTTTGTTCAAATTCATGTCCATTGAGTCAGTGATGCTATCTAACCATCTCATTCTCTGCCACCCCCTTCTTCTTTTGCCTTCAATCTTTCCCAGGGCCTTTTCCAATGAGTCAGTTCTTCACATCAGGTGGCCGAAATATTGCAGCTTCAGCTTCAGCAACCATCCTTCCAATGAATTTCAGAGTTGAGAAGACTCTCAAGAGTCTTCTCCAGCACCACAATTTGAAAGCATCAATTCTTTGGCACTCAGCCTTCTTTATGATCCAATTCCCACATCCATACAGGCTACTAGCTTTTTATTTCCCTATACTAAAGGAAAGCATCTAAACTTCAGGGGATTGTATAATTATTGTCTGAACCAGGGCACTGTTATGCTAGTGGGTGCTATTAACAATATTCCAGAAGAGTAGGTATAAGCCAGTGCTAGCCACACAAACTGGATTATGTAGTCCCCAAACCACGCCTCAAATAAACACTTAGGCCTTTGAGGGTGGAAAACATACTCAGATGGTTGGGATAGAAGGAAAGCTGAATTATTTGCTCTTTGGCAAAGGACTAAGAATAGGAATAAAGTGATCCAAACTTTTCCACCCCTCTAGCATTTACTGTTATCCAGAGTTTAGCACATCACTGGGCTTGTGGTCACATCCAGAGCATATTTATTCAGTTCAAATGTTTGCTGACTTTCACATTTATCTCATGAGTACAATCTCATGAGTAAACCTGCTGCTTTGGGATGTTTAAGTGTGTTTCCTGGTCATGGAGCACATTTACTCCATAGTTTTGGAAACAGGTTTGTAATCTTTATATTTGAGAAGTAGGAAAAATCTCAATTGTAGATTTGGGAAATAGGAAGAGAGAAAGATGCCACAAATATAGACTTGGACCAATATCACACTCTTTATTCTACATGACTTTAGCAAGTGACAACTTCTGTGAGTTTCAGTTTCTACCTTTATAAAGTGGAAATAATTATAGGGTTCTTCAAAGGATTAAATGAAATAACTATGTTCATTTAATTGTTTAGCACAGGAACTGGTACTTAGAAATAAGTTGGCAAACAGTAATGGTTTTCTAGTAATATTGTTTTCATTATTGGTGTAAAGATGAGTGGCCAACCTGTACAACCTGTCTGTGCTCTGTAGCCCTGGATTTCTGTTGTTCAGTGTTAGCAATATTGGTCTTTCTGTCATCCTGTATGTGGCTCCTTGAACAGAAACTGCAGTCTCAAGGTGGAAGACAGTAGTTTATAAGTAACAAAGGACTGCCTTGTTAGAAAGCTGCTTGTTCTTTGTCCGCTTTGACTGTTACACAACAGATTAACTGATCGACTGTAGGGACAAGACAGTTTCTTAAAATCTACTTGTAGACTTAAGTCTTGGCAGCAATTCTCCCTGGCTCTTCAAGTTCTGACATGCATGCAGATATTTGCATGGTTCCCTATGGCATTTTTGCTCATACAATATTTCTTTGTGTATTTCTTTAGGAAGTGCCCTCAGAGGGTTTCAGATGATCTATCAGACTGGATGTGGAGGGGGATGGGAAGAGGCCCTGTACGGGTTATCCATTTAAAAGGGGAAGGGGAGTGAGCTCACTATGAAAACTCGAATACAATTCTGCATGGTATGAGGTTTCAACTGGCTGCTCAGTTCTTTCCCAGATGCTGCAAAGACAGAGAACCAATAGATCTTCTTTCAGCTGACAGTCCTTCACACCTTGTAATGCCCTCAGCAAAACTGTTTATAAGGGGTGACAACATCTCCAGACAGTTTATTCATTGTTTTCCCACCTGCCCTTAAAAAAGCGATATGTCCAAACATAAACTTGAAATAGTAGTTCTTTCTTAGGTGAGTTGAGCCCCGAGAAATGAAAATTCAAAACACCAAGGCAAGGTGAGTTAAGGCTCGGGAATAACTATCGCCAGACCCTGAGGATGGCTTACTTTTACATGAGGACAAACAGCCTACCCTTCTCCATTCATGATTCATCAGTGAAATGCATATAGTAATGTCAATTTATATGACTTCTTTTATTTAATCTTCTTAAAGAGGTAAGAATAAAAGTTATATGACAAATGTATAAAAAAAAAAAAAAAAAAAAACTCAGCAATCTATTCCTTTCCCAAGCAACCTCAAACTAAACCATGATCATACTAGCATCTTATGATCCTGGATGACTCTGAAGGAAGAAAGATTTTTTTCAAGAAAAGAGTACCACACAGCCCCCAACGGGAAGATAGATGTTTCTGCCATTGGAGTCTGAAGTTGAGTTTATATAGGGTACTGAATCAAGCCCTCTGTGTCAGATCTGTTGCAGAATAAACCATGGGAAAAGCTGAACTTTGAAAGGCATTTCAGCATACACAGCCTAAGACTGTTTTGGTTGGACATGGCCTTGTATTAGGGAGCAGGGTCCTAGGTCTAGTGTCAGTGCTAACCACAGGCTACAAATTCAACTGATAGCACTCAATTCAAGTATATGACAAATTAGATATAATTTATATATATATAGATAGATACAGATATAGATGTACAAAATTCAAATTCGACTATGATTTTAGTTTTCAAATAATTCTTTATGAAGAGAATTATTTGATGACAACTTCAGCAATATATCTAGACATAGAAGTATTATATTATAATGAAATATTAATTAGCTAATATAGAGATAACATATATTTTTGCCAGTCACTAGTCTAGAACATCCAGATGCAAATTTAAATAAAACATGTTTTGTTATCAAGGAAGAGACATTTTATCTGAGGAACCAGACATATAAAAAAAATTATAATGCAGTGTAATAATTACTGCAAAACACCAGCCCTAGATGCAATGGAAGCATAGGAGAAGATGTTTAAGAAAGGAAAAGTATGTCCTGGTCTTTAAAGATGAATAGGAGCTTGTAGAAGCAAGAAAAGAGAATTCTTGGCCTAAAAAAGTAAATGCAATAATAAATCTAGCCAACATTTTTAAAGCCCCAACTATGTGTCAGGTAGTAAACTAGGGACTATATGGGTAGTATTTCAATTAATCCTCTCAACAGTCCAATGATATAGGTGTAATATATTTACCTTATAGATGAGAAGGCTGAGGTACAAAGAAGCCAATCAACTTGCCCAAGGTAACTCCCTTGCCAAGATATAAAATGGTAGAGCTGTCAGAAAAGCCTGAAAGAGTATAGCATGTCTATGAACTGACCAAGAATTTGATATGGCTTAATATGTCATATTTATTTATATATATATAATATGTTATATTTATTTTGGGGGGCTCCAAAATCACTGCAGATGGTGACTGCAGCCATGAAATTAAAAGATGCTTACTCCTTGGAAGGAAAGTTACGACCAACCTAGATAGCATATTAAAAAGCAGAGACATTACTTTGCCAACAAAGGTCTGTCTGGTCAAGGCTATGGTTTTTCCAGTGGTCATGTGTGGATGTGAGAGATGGATTGTGAAGAAAGCCGAGCACCAAAAAATTGATGCTTTTGAACTGTGGTATTGGAGAAGACTCTTGAGAGTCCCTTGGACTGCAAGGAGATCCAACCAGTCCATCCTAAAGGAGATCAGTCCTGGGTGTTCATTGGAAGAACTGACGCTGAAGTTGAAACTCCAGTACTTTGGCCACCTCATGCGAAGAGTTGACTCATTAGAAAAGACCCTGATGCTGGGAGAGATTGGGGGCAGGAGGAGAAGGGGATGACAGAGGATGAGATGGCTGGATGGCATCACTGACTCGATGGGCATGAGTTTGAGTAAACTCTGGGAGTTGGTGATGGACAGGGAGGCCTGGCGTGCTGCAGTCCATGGGGTCGCAAAGAGTCGGACACAACTGAGCGACTGAACTGAACTGAACTGAATATGTTATACATGAGATTAAACAGAAGAGGAGAAGGTGTTAATTGCCCAGGAGATTAGGGGAGTAATTGCACTAGAAATGTACTAATATCATACCATTAGGATACTATGGTATTATCTACCAGCAGTAGTAAAAGCTCACCTGACCATCTTGGTTGTGAACTTGAATTAAAGCAATTCTGTCTGAGGCATTTGCTCTAATCTTATTCAGCTATATGGGTGCATGTATAAGATAGCAAAGGTTGTATAAAACCAAAGTTGTGAGTTTGTTCAAGTGAATACAACAAAGAAAGAGTGGGGTAAGGAGTTGAGGGGCTCAACAAGGCCTGAGTGTAATAGTTAGTTGAATAGAGGAATTCTGGCCAAATAAACAAGCCAAAGAGGATACTGGGTTGGTGAGGAGAGTACAAGGTAATCATCCCAATAGGTCGGAGGTCACTGTGGTACCAGAAGATCATTGGGGAAGGGGCAGAGAGAGAGACACCTGGAAAGATAGGAAGTAGCATCCAAGGAATATAAGGAGGTGCTGTCATAGGTAAAAGTCAGTTCTAACCTCTAAGAGTATGACCTCAGAAGGGAAAGGCAATGTAGGGGAAGGTAAAGATTCTTGGAGAAGAAGTAGGCAAGGAACTGAGGAGTCAGGTGTTGAAAAATCAATTCCATGCATATTTAATTATCATTCATTATCATTTAATTATTATTCATTATCATGAATGAAGTGATAAAGTCTGAGGCGATACTGAAGAGAATGGCAATGAACTAGGAGTGAAAATCATCCTGTTAAGAAGGGGAACCACCCAGAGGACAGGCGATGTCAGCAACAATCGAGGCATACCTAACAGGTGGAGCTTAACTTAGGGTTTTTAGAGTAGAAGGAAAGAAACTGATTTGGAAGGGTCAACGATAATCAAGACCTCTTATACCACTTCCTGGTCAGTGGGGAGAGGGCTGTGAGGGGCCTAAAAGAGCTCCCATAAGAGAGGAAAGAAAAAAACCAAATTTCCATTCAAATGAAATCATGAAGAGAGAATTTAGAAATAGTGAGGAACACAGAATATTTTGCTCATAATTGAACAAAATCACATTGGAAGGAGGCTAGGAGTTAGAAGAAGGACATGGGATATGAGTGAGTCCTGTGGGGATTAGAGGGTGGTAGAAAGGGGAAACTTGGACACTGGGGGCTCAGTCAGGTGACATAAACAGGAAAAACTATGGTGAATTCATGACAGACAGTAGTAGAGAGGCTGTGAAGGGAAATGTAAGTTTCTGAGGCTTCTTTTTCTGAAAGTGAAGACAGAAGTAGAAAGCTGTAAGAAGAAGGCTCTTAGATTCAAGAAGGTTCAAATTTACTACAGTATCCCAAACTATTTTCACTGAGCTTATAATAAAAGAAAACGTATATGAATTGAAAGGTAGAAAAAAGTTCCTAAGTCCAGAAAAAGCAGTGAAGAATCACATGCAAGAAGGCCAGCAACTCAAAGTTGAACATCAGTTCAGTTCAGTTCAGTCGCTCAGTCATGTCCAACTCTTTGCGACCCCATGAATCACAGCACGCCAGGCCTCCCTGTCCATCACCAACTCCCAGAGTCTACCAAAACCCATGTCCATCGAGTTGGTGATGCCATCCAGCCATCTCATCCTCTGTCATCCCCTTCTCTTCCTGCCCCCAATCCCTCCCAGCATCAGGGCTTTTTCCAGTGAGTCAACTCTTTACATGAGGTGGCCAAAGTACTGGAGTTTCAGCTTCAGCATCAGTCCTTCCAATGAACACCCAGGGCTGATCTCATTTAGGATGGACTGGTTGGATCTCCTTGCAGTCCAAGGGACTCTCAAGAGTCTTCTCCAACACCACAGTTCAAAAGCATCAATTTTTTGGTGCTCGGCTTTCTTTATAGTCCAACTCTCACATCCATACATGACCACTGGAAAAACCATAGCCTTGACCAGACAGACTTTTGTTGGCAAAGTAATGTCTCTGCTTTTTAATATGCTATCTAGGTTGGTCATAACTTTCCTTCCAAGGAGTAAGTGTCTTTTAATTTCATGGCTGCGGTCACCATCTGCAGTGATTTTGAAGCCCAAAAAGATAAAGTCTGACACTGTTTCCACTGTCTCTCCATCTATTTCCCATGAAGTGATGGGACCAGATGCCATGATCTTAGTTTTCTGAATGTTAAGCTTTAAGCCAACTTTCTCACTGTTCTCTTTCACTTTTATCTAGAGGCTTTTTAGTTCACCTTCACCTTCTGCCATAAAGGTGGTGTCATCTGTATATCTGAGGTTATTGATATTTCTCCCGGCAATCTTGATTCCAGCTTGTGCTTCTTCCAGCCCACCGTTTCTCATGATGTACTCTGCATATAAGTTAAATAAGCAGGGTGGCAATATACAGCCTTGACCTACTCCTTTTCCTATTTGGAACCAGTCTGTTGTTCCATGTCCATACATAGCAGGAGCCAAAATTCCCACATGAAGTTCTCCTACCCTACAGATGGTATCTTGCATCTTTCTCTGCTTTATGTCACTTTAAAATTAATAATTCCTCTTTGCTGTGCATTCTTTGAGCATTTCCTTCTGCCTAAAAAGTGCAAGATTTTTACAAAATTATACAGTCTGCTTTTGTTTTAAATGATCCAGGAGTTGGAGGTCACCTCAACCATAAGCAAATAGGATGAAAGAGGAAAGATTAATGACCCTTTCTCTAAAGAACAACAGAAAAGATTCTCATCAGGAAGAAAATGATTTAGATAATATTAGACAAGGAGAGATTTCTAACATGAAGAAAATAAAAAGGAATAATCCAGAAGAAAATGAAAGGTCAAAGAATCATCTTATCATTTTTAACACTCGGGGCCTCTGTTGAGCAGGGGAAAATTGAAATAGACATTATTGTTGTCTCTTGCCTCTGTTTGTCCCATTTTGGTTGCTTTATCTCCATCTATAACTTAGAAAGAGCAATTATAAAAAAATGTGGCCCAGCATGAGCACCTCTCCAGCAGCCTCTCAGGGTCAATTGTCTCCTCTCGGTTCCTGAACCAGCAGAGTGATGCATGGTCTTACATATCAGCATAAGGAGGAGCTGAGAAGCCAAGCAGCCTGTGATTTAAACGCATTTCTGCCTTTGTCCGCCCCATGTAGAATTGCATCAGGAAAGGAGCCTGGACAAAGCTTTGCTACTTTAAAATACAAGGATGTATAAGAGATATATGATGAGCGTACAGAGTGATTCAAGGGGAAAAAAAGTGATGGAAATCATTTCCCATCATAATCCCTGTGAATTGCCTTACATCTGTAATATAGATCACCTGGGAAATAATTTAAAAGCATTTAAAAATATCTTCCATTTTCTATTATGAGCCTTTGGATTTCCACAGTTTGAAAGAGTGAAGATACCAGCTTACAAAACTAATTACAAAACATAAAAATGCTCAAGTCTAATGGAACATATCAGATTGGAGGAAGATTTCAGCAATGGCAGGCGGTGTTACAAATGATGCCCAAATGAAAGAACCACTTCTAAAAGAGAGGCAGCTCTTCCTACCTAAATGTCTTGTTCTCAACATCTTTGTTTTACATTTTCTTTGTTCCTGTTGGCTTACTAATTAGCTGTGATTTTTTTTTAATGCCCCTTACAGTAGGTTAATTTTGTCTAACTCACCAGCAGGGGTTTTTGTAATACATAATTCACAGAGCAATGTCAATGATTAAAATTCTTTCATTAACACAGCACCTTAAAGATAATAAATATGAAGCATTTAGCTCCCAATCTGTGGGTGCAGAAACTCTAATTTTGCATGGAAAGAAAATGCATGCCCAGATTCCTTGGAACTGAAGAATAAAATGGAATCTGTTTTAGGGTATTGCAAACACAAAGTCAAACAAATCAAAGAGCACTTATTTTGAGACAATAATGTAGCAAGGAAGGAACCAGAGAGGAAATTCTAATAAAAATTTACTTGAAAAATGGAAAACATGCAGCCTCAGTGCTCTTTTCTGGCATTTTTGTGAGCAGTGCTGTGCCATTGCAGATGATCAGCTGAAGAGAGGGTCAACATTTCTTCGACTAACAGTTGTCAATGGTGTGGTACAAGTTACTTAAGTCTCTGCATGCCATTTGTCTTCACTCTCCTCAAGAATTTTAACAGATATGAGCCGTCAGGAGTCAAGAAGAGCAACATAATAATTAGACAAAGGGTATGAAATTTCATTTTGAAAAGTTCTAATAACTCTTAGGACATCTGTTCCTATGAATTCTACCACTTCCTCTCCACCTACACCCAAATGATTCTTATATTTCATTAGCTAAGTTCATGCTCTGTTTGATTCCATGTGTTCATCCTGATACAAAAAGGATCATAATTACAGATGCCTTGGCAACAGCAGTCAACAAAACAGAGAATCTGATCACTAAATGTGATTTTACTTAGAGCCTTGTCCCCTGATGTATTACATTTTTTTTTCTCTTTCGCTTCGTCAAAGATGAATCAGATTATCTTTTGTTGGCTATTTTGGGGGTGGGGTGGATATATGTATTTTTTTGGTAGTAGTAACAAATAGCACTGCTCCAGTTCAAAACATTTTCTTACAATAAGTTGATCAACTGAGAATAACTGCGCAGACACAGCTTTGAGTTCAAAGACATGTAAGTAGAATTAAAAGCCACAAAATTGTCACCCAGTCCAAAGGTTATGGCTCAAATTTAACAGGTAGCCCTGACATTGTGCATTTTCTACTCTCAGCTATGGTTCTAATAGGTTTGTCCCTGGAACCGAAGTGCAGCCTCAAACTAAGCCCTCAGTTGGCTCTGTAAGCTAAAGAGACATGGAGCTAGGTGAGAGAAGGGGGTTCTCCACCATGCTATCCATTCAGGTTAATAGCCTGTCCGCTTCAAGAAGGTCAGCAGCAGGCCAGTCAGATGAAATGTTCATGAATTTGTCCCTGCTCTATAATTTGCTTGTGGCTAATTTCATAATTTCTATTTTTAGTGTTTGGTTGCTCCCATCGCTCTCATAAGCACAAATAATTGCTCCCATTTTTTAAAAGAAAAAAGCAGTAAATAGCCCCTTAGTAAGGCGAGCCACTGAGCTAGCTACTAAAATTAATATTGAATACCACTAAGTGAAATTTTCTACCGATCAACACATTAACCGGAAAGTTGTAACCAATGGTTTCTATTTAAAAAATGATAGCAAGGCAAACTTAGTTCTTTTAACCCAGGCAGAGTTTTTGAACTAGAAGTGTTTTAATTTCACACATATAAACCAAAAAGAATTGATTTTTCTCCCTTGTTTCCACTTATGGATTAAAGTCTGGGTAGTTTGCCAAGATTGGTCAACCGATTACTGCTAACGACAACAGATGAGGTGCATGTGGAGCAACTGATACCCATAACTATTGGGCAATAGATACATATGATTCAAATAAATCAAGGATTTTATATGGATAGACTGAATCATAACTTCAGCATCTGAATTCATAGCTCTTCAATGCCACATAAAAGAGGGTGCTAAAAAAGCTAAAGTAAAGCCTTTATGTCAAATCGATTTCCTTCTTCCTACTGAATAGATTCAGTTTGGAGGTTTTTCTTCTTCCTAGAGCATCCATGGCCATGTCTAACCAGATTGGTCTTAATGTCAAAAAGTACATTGACTGTTTGTCAATCAAATACTCAGATCTCTGTGTAACTTCAGACCACCTCTTCTACCATTCAACCATAATAACAAGCTTGATCTTGGCTCAGAAATTGTTAAATTAAGGGGGGCTGTTATATAGGGCCTATAACTCATATCCTTTCATCCAGCCTTTCATCCTAAACATTCATTGAACTCCTATACAAAAATCCAATTTAAAAATTTTATATGAGTTTGATGAGTATGTATGTGCATGTATGCAAGTCTATAGGTGAGGCAGAGTGCATTTTTTTATTTGTTTGTGTGTAGAGAGAGAAAGATTTATCTATTGAGAAAATATGCCAAAATGTTAATAGCAATTGCTTCTATATGATTACAGTCTTCCCTTTAATATTTTCTTCTCTTCTTTAAACTGCATTTCTCAATTTTCCTCAAATATGGATACTATGCATTTAAAACTTGAAAGAAGTAAACTTTAAATTTTAATACATGTTATACCTTGAAGCGAAGAGCTAAAGAGCCTCTTGATGAAAGTGAAAGAGGAGAGTGAAAAAGTTGGTTTAAAACTCAACATTCAGAAAATTAAGATCACAGCATCTGGCCCCAGCACTTCATGGCAAATAGATGGGGAAACAGTGTAAACAGTGACAGACTTTATTTTCAGGGTCTCCAAAATCACTGCAGATGGTGACTGCAGCCATGAAATTTAAAGACACTTGCTCCTTGGAAGAAAAGTTATCACCAACCTAGATAGCATATTAAAAAGCAGAGACATTACTTTGCCAACCAAGGTCCATCTAGTCAAAGCAATGGTTTTTCCAGTGGTCATGTATGGATGTGAGAGTTGGACTATAAAGAAAGCCGAGCACCAAAAAATTGATGCTTTTGAACTGTGGTGTTGGAGAAGACTCTTGAGAGTCCCTTGGACTGCAAGGAGATCCAACCAGTCCATCCTAAAAGAAATCAGTCCTGAATATTCATTGGAAGGACTGATGTTGAAGCTGAAACTCCAATACTTTAGTCACCTGATGTGAAGAACTGACTCATTTGAAAAAACCCTGATGATGGGAAAGATTGAAGGCAGGAGGAGAAGGGGACAACAGAGGATGAAATGGTTGGATGGCATCACCAACTCAATGGACATGAGTTTGAATAAACTCTGGGAGTTGGTGATGGACAGGGAGGCCTGGCGTGCTGTGATTCATGGGGTCGCAAAGAATCAGACACGACAGAGTGACTAAACTGAACTGAACTATAACTTATTTTATATATATATATATATAAATTTTAATAATTTTAAATGCACTTAATATTCCACTAAGTACCTGATAACAGCAGAACACATCTATAACAATTGAAATCAACTGCAGTCAGAGTTACCTGAGCCATGAATACTGTTTTTGTATCCACTATCAAATGATGATGTGATTGGATATTTTTGGGGGCCATGTCTACATTCCTTGCTGTACACTCTTAATCACTATCTTTACCTATAAAGTCTGTGCCATTGCCCTGAGTTTCAAAATGCTCATCCTCTAAGTCTTCTAAGTGGAAAAGACCCACTTCAAGGTTGCTAAAAGTGATTTTGCAAAAATAAATCATGAGATTTCATAGAAAAAAGTAACTAAAATAGTCAATTCAGCAGTTTAAGAAGATAATTTTGGGGGCAAAGTATCTACCATATTGATCCAGTGACGCCAACAATAATGCTAAATGTTAGCGAACTCTACATTCATATTAAAGAGAGATCTTACAATTTTAGTATCAAAAATCTGATTCTACTAATTCTCTAAATTATTAACTATCCTAGGAAAATTAATAAAATATTTTCCTTACAACATAGGCCACTATTATAAGATTTTGAGCAAATGCATGGGATGGATTTGGAATCAGTTTTGAGCAAATGCATAGCTAGTAATTTTTTTTCTCTTAGCTTTATGACTTAGTCTAAAAATGAAGCAATGAAGCTGAATAATAGTAAAGATACCATTGTTCCTAGATTATTTTATTACATTAATAACTATACTTTAAAGGTTCTGTTATGTTCTGCTATAGACTTTTATTTTAAATTTCAGCTGCATTTGAATAGTACAAAGGTATTATTAATGAAAGAATAAATGAATGAGTGGATAAATTAGTGCATTTTTAAAACCACTATGATTTTCTACTGAGTTTAAATTCAATTGTATGTATTAATCATTTAGCTTCTGTGTTAGATTTCATATGCATTTAATTTTCTATATAAAAGCAATATCTATTTTTTAACTTTCTCAGTCAAAAAACAAAACATCTTTCCATGCAAATGACTAATTGAAAAACCAAGCATTCTACCTAAACTTTTTATCCATTTAAAGAGTTAATTCTACTGTAAATGGAAATGCTTGTGGTTATTGAATGGCATAATATAAAAATATTTATAAAAACCAATTAGCTCAGACATCCTTATAATATGCATTATCAATGACAAATTCACCTGTTTTTTTCTTTAGAAATGCTTCTGCAAAATATATGTAATCCCTTTAATGATTGTTTTACTATTATCTTTTGACTTACATTTTAGAGACTGCAGTAGTTAATCACTCAGCCACGTCCGACTCTTTGCAACCCCATGGACTGTAGACTACCAGGCTACTCCATCCATGGGATTTTCCAGACAAGAGTACTGGAGTGGGTTGCCATTTCCTTCTCCAGAGGATCTTCCCGACCCAGGGATCAAACCGGGGTCTCCCACATTGTAGGCAGATGCTTTGCCACCTGAGCCAAATTAATTGTACTATTATTTAAAGTATAAGCCAAAGACTATTTTAGAATATATTCATTATTATAAAATTAAATTTTTACTATTGTTGAAAAATCAAGAAACATTAAAAAATGACCAAAAAAAAATTGTAGGTAAAATCCCACCCATCACCTCAAAGACATAACAGCTTTAACATGTAGGTGCATTTTTTCTGTTTTTGTAATGCTCATACTATTTTCAATTTTAAAACTGGAACCCTCTAGCAAAGAAATTGAGGTGCTTTTTTCCTTCAATAAAACACTGTAAATAATTCCAGAACTTTAAGTATCTGGCTATGAGATATTTTTAACAGCTGCTTAGTATTACATCTAATGCATTTGCCATTATCTGCTTAAGTATCACCAAGTTGAACATAGGCTTCCCAGGTGACACAGTGCTAAAGAATCTGCCTGCCAATGCAGAAGACACAGGAAATGTGGGTTCAATCTCTGAATCAGGAAGATCTCCTCAAGTAGGAAATGGCAACACATTCCAATATTCTTGCCTGGAGAATTCCACAGACAGAGGAGCCTGGTGACCTGTGGTCCATGGGGTCACAAACAGTTGGACTCAGCTAAGCACAAACACTTATTGAACATGTGGATCATTTCTAATTTTCTGCATTAGGAACAAAACTACAAGTAGCATCCTTTTAGATAAATGTTTGTACAATGTCATGTACAACATCCTTTGGCTACATTTTCAGATTTGGTTTATTGAACTTCACAATATTGCTGAAATTATTTTAAAAAAGCACAGAAAACTTTAAGTAGTTGATTCTCTTTCTCAAAAATAGACTCTTCTTATTCCCCAGTTTCTTCATTGATAGGGAACCTGACATTTCACAGGTGCTGGTGCGAGGTGATTGTAAAACAACCAGTCCTCACAATCTTCCTGTTCCATTGATCTCATTATCTTCATTTTACAGAAAAGGAAAGTGAGAAACAAGAAGGTTAAGTACCTTGGCCAAAGTCACCTAGCTGGTGAGGAAGTAAGCTCAGATTTAAACTCAGGTCTAATTCCAAAGGCCACGCTGTCTTATTTAGAGCCAGTCACATGCATGTTGTCCTTGATGAAACTTTGGTTTCTCTCAGAATACCAAAAATCTTACCTAACAGGAAGTCGAAAGAGAAAATTCAGATCATAAAACACATGGTTTTCAAAACGACCCCTTTGAGGAGTGGAGCTTTGTTGTTTCTTTGTTTGTAATCAGATAGCCTCATCATTGGCTGTTTTTGATTTCCCTCTTTTCTTCGAAGTAGTTATGGTGGTTTCCTCCACTTCTTTTCTGACTGTGCACCTTCCAGGGCTTTGAAAGGAGTCTGGCCCCAGCAGTGCAGACCTCTCACTGTCACTATCCGGCTGGTTTGAATGTCTCAACATCACACTCAGGACAACCCTGGCATTACAATTAGCCACACTTTCTTTTGAGCACTATCTTATTGGAATTCACACTCCCTCACCAAACAGTGTACAAACTCACTATTATAGAACAAAGCTCTCACACATCAGGACAAAGGTAAAATCTGACAAGAGAAAATTAATGGTTCTCACTTTCTATGGCTCCTTCTGATGGGTTTTTCTATAGGCATGACATCAGACAGTGCAAGTGAAAGGTCCTAGATCACTCCGATATCATCCTGAGCAAAAGGGTTCCTCCTCTCCAAACCAGTGAGAATAATAATTGGGAAAAATTTAACTTTGAAAGAAAACAAGCAATTATGTCATTATTTTCCACCTGAGACAGTTAATCAATAATCATTGCTATATTTGGGCTTCCCTGGTAGCTCAGTTGGTAAAGAATTTCCCTGCAAAACAGGAGACCAGGGTTCGATTCCTGAGTTGGGAAGATCCACTGGAGAAGAAAATGGCAACCCACTCCAGTATTCTTGCCTGGAGAATCCCATGGAAAGAGGAACCTGGCAGGCTACAGGCTATGTGGTCTCAAGAGTCGGACACAACTTACTGACTAAACTACCACCACCACCCTTATCATTTTGACAAACACAAATTTGTATATGATCAAACTGAAAAATATGTTATCGAAGTCGAAGAAGCACTTAACTAAAATTAAATTCCATTTTTCCCATTACATCTCTCATCTCTCTAAAGTTCTGCTTACATGAATATTTTTTATTTGTTTTGTTTAGCAAATGTATTTCTCAGGATATTCAATCATTATTTGTCTACTTTTCCTAGGTTCCAGATCTTCTCACCACACATACCTGAAACTCACATTTTTTTTTAAACTTACCATTCCTTCTACAAAAATTTTACTGACCATCCACTGTGGTCCAGATGGCATAGTAGCCCCTTGAAATGTAAATATTTATTTTAGGGAGAGGGGATTTTAATGCTATTGTCTTAGAAAGTTCTCTGCAAGTAACTAGAATTACTGAGAATATTTTTAGCAGACACTCTGACAGGCACATTTCAAAATTCAAATTTCACTTTCCAAGCATTGTGCAAGCAATTGTACATCATGTAAATATTTGGTTCAATTTTTTTTTTTTGGTTGGTGTTGGCATTTGTCTCTGTATCTTTCAATCTGTTTATGCATATGCCACTCATATTAAGCCTTCAGAGGTTGAAGGATCTGTTTATATTTAACTTAGATGTTCACAAACCAGCACTAATACCAACCCAGATGGATGTTTATTGAGTTATTTCAATAATTATAATATCCCCTTAAGTTCTTAATATATGAATGTCTATATTTTAGTGCACTACCAGCCAAATATTCTTCTCAATATCAGCCACATTATCATGACAAGCTTAAGAGAGGCATTGCCAAGGGACCAAAATTATGCTGATAACTATTCCTTCTTTGATCCGATGGTAGATTTATTCACATATTCATCCATATAGCTTTTCACCCTGGTCCCTAGCCAGGCTATAACAAAATAAGGAGATCCTTGCCAGATCCTGTTTGGCAGATCCATGTGGCTTAGAATCTTTGGTCTAGTGTGTGATCAGTGAATGTCGGAATTACCTGGAGAACTGATACCATACAGACAACCTACTGGGTTTCCAAACATTGATTGCTTTTGTTGACAGAATGCATTTAATTATTTTGAGCATGCTTAAAAAGTTGTCCCTGTGTGGTAAGTTTCTCTACTGGCATGCAAAATCTTGGCATCCATAGTTTTCTTTATTGGTTTGTATAATTGTTACTAATATAAATCACCCATATCTTGTTGGACATTGGGGTGATATAAACCATTTTCAGTTTCCAGGAATCCCTAAAGAATAAAGTATTTTACTAATATTTAAGCCACAACACAATTACTATTTTCAGATATCTGTGGTATCTGTGATTTTCATTGTTGAGTTCCTTCTTTGGGGGGTAGGGAAGGGAATCTTGACCTCTCAGCTTGTCCTTTGGAAAAGTTGTAGTTGGTCAAACACAAGATAATCCAAATAGGAAAATTGTCATGTGTAGCATAATTTATTAAATAATAGGATAACTCTGTCAAGTCTGTTTTTAATTGAGTGGTTATCTTTCCAATAAAATAATATATAAATCAGAGGAAGACTATTACTTTAGGCTTAAAAAATGATGGCAATTTATCTTCTGATCAAATGATGATTCTTTCTGATTCCATTTAGAGTGTATTTTTCTTACCAATTCTCTATGGATGAGGAATTGTGTTAGCCAGTCATTCACATATTACACATAAATTATGGTTGTAGGGATCCATCCTTCCTCAGCATCACTGTTTCTCAATCTAGTGGTCCCATCCTCTTGGGAGGTTGCCCGAGTGGCAGTTAAATAGTTGCTATAAGCCCTGTGCTCCAGAGCTCCTAATACTGTTGGCCAAGGTTTTGAGTGATGACTCTGAATACCTCTAGCAAAAGTGGTGCTTTACAGGGGAAGGTATCAAAGTCAAACATTTCCAAGCCCTGCAGTTCCTCTGAGATAAAAATACTTTCCCCATTTCAGACTGTGAAAGATGAACATGAATGTGGGGGGGAAGCTTGAAGAAATCAACTAGAAAATGTAACATGGATTATTTGTTTTCTTGCCTTGTAGTAAACCATTGGGATGTATAGATAAAAGAATAAAATGAAAGGTCATCAAAATAGTTGTGGGTGTCTTTGCTCACCTATATTTTATCCCTGTTATTAACAGCATACCTATTTTAAATAAGCATGTTTTATTATTTTTAATTTTTATGGATGTGGTTTTTCTTCTCTTTAACCATTTTTTTTTTTTTTTTGGTTAATTTTTACATGCTATATTGGTTTCTACCATACAACTATGCAAATCAGTCATGATGATATATATGTCCCCTCCCTCTTAAGCCTCCCTCCCTTCCCCCATCTCACCCCTCTATGTATAGGCTTAAAGTCATTCATCACCAGAAGTTATATAGATCAAAAACATTGTCAATAAAGTCAACTGAAGATAAATTAGAAAAATATTTGCACATAAGTAACAAAATGTTAACATTCATAATATAACAGTAACATTTATGAATACTTCCTATGTAATGGGCATAATTCTCACTGATTTACAAGTACTATTTCATAACAACCCCAAAGGATGGTCCTATTATAATTGTCATTCATGGGGAAAAGTGAAAGTGAAAGTCACTCAGTCGTGTTTGACTGTTTGTGAACCCATGGAATTCTCCAGACCAGAATCCTGGAGTGGGTAGCTGTTCTCTTCTCCAGGGGATCTTCCCAACCCAGGGATCCAACCCATGTCTTTTGTATTGTAGGCAGATTCTTTACCAGCTGAGCCACAAAGGAAGCCCAAGAATACTGGAATGGGTAACCTATCCCTTCTCCAGCACATCTTCCTGACCCAGGAATCAAACCAGGGTCTCCTGCATTGCAGGCTGATTCTTTACCAACTGAACTACCAGGGGAAGGTGGTTAAATTACAGGTAACAAGTGATAGAACACAAACACGAGCAGTGCATGGACAGTGCCTGTAAACGAACCCAGGAAATCTGAATGGAGAGTCAGTCATCTTGCCATCTCCATACCCAGACTGGTTTTATGAATCAATAAGGAAAAGATGAACTTCTCTTTAGGGGGAAAAACAGCCAAATGCATGAACTGGTGACTCCAGAAAGAAAGAATATAAATAGCCCTAAGGGGAAAAAAATTACAAAATTCCCACAGATAATGACAGCATGCAAATCCCATTATATGCACATTGCTGTGCTATGAGGTTACAGATTTGTCCAGATCCTGGCCTGCCTGGAACCTTTAGGCAATTGCCTCTGACAGCAAGCATCCTCAACCACTTTCCTCAGTATGCCACAGAGATACTGTATTCTAGGTGTTCTAGGACATGGAAAAGTTGGGAAGTTCTGATTAACATCTTTGATTTTCAACTTCCTTTTCTACAAATGCAGATAATATAGGAACTGCCTTCTCATAGCACTGCTGTGAAATGTAATGAAAAAATGTCTGTAGGGCACTTAACAAAGTGCTGGACGCATTGTAACCACTCAAAATTAATATTACCTACTTTAAGCTGAATCCTGTATGATGCCCAGTAGCCACTTAGCAGTCATGAGAAATACTTCATTCCCCTTTTCTCACCTGCCAAATGCAGCTGGTATATGCTACCCTACTATTCACCAGAGGAATTTTAATTAAATTGGTACAAGGTAGGCATTATAAAATATGTGGAAGAACTAGTCTAACTGCAGGCCTGTACCAGCAAACTCTGAGTCGGACGCTTGCTCCTGGTCCTGTCTTTCAGGTCGCAGTGAAGATGGTCCTTTCCCGTCTCACATTCTACAGAGTAAACATTTATATATCACACAACAAAAGCACAAAAGCTAATGACTACATCCCGTAGTTTGTAACATGGCAAGAAACAAATCCTACGGAAAAAAATAAAACCTTATCAAAGCATCTACATGTTTCATATTCTGCCATTTTACTAACAGACACATGTGTATGATCTACCAGATAACTCGCTTTGAGCCTTGATCATTGATCATTCCTCTGCTCCCTGGAAGGAAGAAGTGACATGATGGACAGTAACAAGGGGAGAGAAAAAGAGACATTAAGTCAAATCCAAAAGAAACAAATATAAAATGATATGACAGGAACAATTTGTGAGTCAACAGGGAGCTTGGAACAGTGAAGCGCAGTGAATCAAAATGATCAAATGATTTTATTAGTTTCATTTTATTAGTCAGATCTATTACCTTTTTTATGACCAGGGAAAAACAAAATAATTGTAGTCAGTTTATCAAGGCAGACCCTGGTAGAAAGTACACCCATTATTCCTTGATTCCACTCCAGTCAAGTCGTGCCCACTACACTTTGATTGAAAATGCTTAGTCTCTCAGTTCATCCACTCCTCATGGGGAGGACACTGGATGCTGCAAACAAAAGGACTTCACCATATCCATGAAAAATATAGTGTGAGCTATTGTATTTAAAAAGCACTGGAGACAGGCACTGCTTACAGCTGAGTGGAAAAAAATCTTAATTTATCTTTAAGCCCCAGACTGTAAACATACCGCCAGCACTCTCAGCAGAAGCCTTTCTCACACCACTGCCCTCTTTCGCAAACCCATGAACCTCACCTGGAGTAATCACATTCTCGGTGGGAGAGAGGGGCTCGGTTACCATGATAGCTAATTCCTCAGCCTCCCCTCAGCAAAGACGAACAGTCATTATAAGCCATTCCAAATTATAGATGGGCGCTCTGTGATACAGACTGTTGTAGACAAGGCCGAGACAATTACCAAATGAAAGAAATATTATTATTTTAAGAAATCTAACATTTTAATACAATGTGAAAAATGATGAGGGAATAATAAATGGAATACATGAAAAGAGCTAATAATAAAAGGGAGCTTGGTGAGAAATCCCGCTGTCATATTTGCATTTACCCTGAAACTAATGCCATGCACATTTCTGAATGCAAATAATTCACGAGAGGAAGCAAAATGAGGATGTTAATAATCATTTTTCCCTTAATGAGAAGCTGTTCTTTGACTGAAAGGTGCTTAAGATGGACTAAGTGAGGCTTAACAAAAGAGTTCCTTTTGGGGGACTGCATAAATGAAGGCAGTTGAGTCTCATTTTGGGATTTCAAGGCAGCAGCATTAACATTATCATCACAAATATTATTTCTACATTTTTAAATAATAAAAATTCACCCTGTCAATGTAAAATTCCTCCTCGTACTGACTGTAGCTGAAAGTGATATTTCTTATGGGGTTTCCAGGTATTAAAAGCATCTTTCGGTATTACTTTTCATCATGCAGATTTGTACTTCATAAGAAGAACTAATGTTAGCTGATTGCTTATTATTGGCCAGGTACTGCACTATGGGTTTGACAAGGGCCACCTCACCTTGGAGCTGATGAAACTCGCAGAGACAGGGGTGAAACTTATCCAAGGACACCAGTGAGTAAGCGGAATTCATTTAAACTCAGGAGACCAAACTGCCCTTTCCATCTTGGAAGCTACCACTGCTTTCGATATTATGAACAGACCCATGTGGCCTCAGCGAAAGCCTGTGAAGAATGACGCATAATGATGACTGCACACAGGTGAAACTAGAGATACTGTCTCTTCAAAGTGAGCATAGAGTCACTTCGGTCTCCTCTCTCCCTTCTCTCTTCTTTCCTTAGTAAACTGCTAAGGGAGAAAAATGCCCAAAACTCAGGAAAAGTTTTAGAGAATCAGTCCCGTTTATCCATCTGTGTCTCTATACACACCTCCCTCAGAGTGATTCCTAATCAATGACTTGACTGCTGATAGTATTTCAATGGCAGAAATTTATATTATTTAAATGCTGCATTTCAACAACAAACCATTTCAACCTCATGTTTGCCTATTGATTGCATTGCCACTGTCATTGTGGTATAGTGGATGATGACATGAGTTTTACAGTTAAAGTATGTTGGGAGACAGTTCTCCATGTGTCTTTGATGTTTCTGCATGTCTTTTGAGGCTTCCCTGAGAGCTCAGTTGGTTAAGAATCTGCGTGCAGTGCAGGAGACCCCCAGTTTGATTCCTGCATCAAGAAGATCCCCTGGAAAAGGGATAGGCTACACACTCCAGTATTCCTGGGCTCTCCTGTGGCTCAGCTGTTAAAGAATTCGCCTACAATGGGGGAGACCTGGGTTTGATCCCTGGGTTGGGAAGATCATGTCTTTTAAGCAGTGCACTGACTGACTTTGTTCTTAACTATATTTCCAAGCATAATTAAATAGCAAATAGCCTTAGGAAAATGATATAGTGTTTCCTTCTACAGGACAAGGCAGTCATACTCACTGCCTGTTATAAAAATTTGCTTCCTCAGCTCAGGATTCCTCCTCAATAATGCAGCTCACTGTGTATGTCAGTGATGGCCCTCTTCTCACCCTGCTGTAGGAACTGAAACTCAGGAAACTGCTGAGGACTACTGTTATCAATATGTGTAATAAAGTCCTCTGTCTCTGACCCAGGAGTCTCAAGTCTTCTAACAGCATTCATGCAACCATGGCAAGTTAATTTGTTAGCTCACCAGGAAGTTAAAGTCTCAGTCACTTCATGGTTCTTGATAAGGCCCATATTGGAATCATGGCTTTTTTGTCTACCAATTATTTGACATTCAGAAGGTTACCGAAAATCTCTAAGCCTCAGTATACTCGGTTGTCAACTAGGTCCAGGCTTAAGAGTGTAACTACTATATGATAACAATATATATTATGTTACATGACATATAATAGATGTATTAGCGCCATGTGTCTGTGTTCAGTCACTCAGTCATGTCCAGCTCTTGGTGACCTCATGAACTGTAGCCCACCAGGCTCCTCTGAGCGCGGGATTTTCCAGGCAAGAACACGGGGATGGATTGCCATTTCCTCCACCAGGGGATCTTCCTGACCCAGGAATTGAACCCACGTCTCCTGAGTCTTCTGCATTGCAGGCAGATTCTTTACTGCTGAGGCATCGGGGAAGCCCCAATTAGCACCAAGCTCAGGCACAAAGTATGAAAGAAAGTGTAGTTGCTCATTTGTGTCCGATTGTTTGTGACCCATCGACTGTAGCCCCCCAGGCTCTCCTGTACATGGAATTCTCCAGGAAAGAATACTGGAGTGGGTAGCCATTCCCTTCTCCAGAGGAGCCTCCTGACTCAGGGATCAAACCTGGTTCTCCCGGATTGCAGACAAATGTTTTCTCATCTGATCAACCAGGGATTTTTATATAATGAAGAAATCACTTAGACTGTGTAACCAAATTTTAGCCCCTTTTCTGTATGGCTTCAAAAGTCCCCCAACTCACCTGGGACTGGATTCTCTCCTCTATAAAATGAGGCAGGTGGGTGAGGGGATCTCCAAGGCTCCTGCTGACTTCAAATTCTGAAACTTTGTTCCAGTTTCTGCTCACCATCAGCCTTCTCTCCCCTTAAAAGCAGTTTCTTTCATGAAACTTTCCAGTGGTAATCTATCAAGCACAGGGCCTGACTAGAGTTAGAACCAAGCCCCAGCTCTGTTTCACAAGAGTAAGATTTGGCTGCTGCAGGAGACAGATTTGCTTTACTAAGGCCAGCTGAAGACAAAGCTAGGACTGGTGTTGCTGATTAACCAAAAGAGTCTTAATCATTTTAGCCTTTTCTCTCTAACCTGCATCCAGCTGGCTTCTCTGTTGCAGTTTAAGCAAGAGCAGAGACAGTGGAAATGTAGAGGAAGGCTTGAATGTCCAAAATAATGAAGGAGAATTAACCATTGGACTTGTTGCCTAATTATATACAGGATGTGAGCAAGAAGATCAGAGACTCTGGTTTTTAAAGCCAGGCCTGCATACAGCAGACTGTGTGACTAGACTAATGCATTGACTTGCCCTGGGTCTTGGTGCCTTCACTGGTACTATGGAGAGACTGAATTAGATGACTCCTGAGGTCCCTTCTGACTGTAATTCTATGATTAACTATCATCACAAACACTTCTCATTGCCCTAAATAATTTATGTGAATAAATGACTAAATTTATCTTAACTGCAGGCAGAGAAATCAAATTAAGTGTCAGGAAGTTTTCAATTGTACATAGCCAGGGGTGTTTAAATGAGAACTACGACTGTCACCTTTGATCTAGAATCAACTTTAGTCCCAATGTATGGCCCAGCCAAAGGTATGTCAGTTCTGGATGATGATGGGCAAGCTTCTGTGCCCCTGAGTATTCCACTCTTGACCTGCTCATCCGTGTTGCATGGCTTTTCCAACAGCAGCAGTGCCATTGCTCGTGTCCAACCAGACATGCCTACATTGAATTTTTGGACCCAAGACACACGGTCATGATATAACCAAATAACCAAGGGCAAGCATGTGGAAAGGCATCAAGGAATACAAGGTAGACCCAGTCAATCATTAAGCCCCCAAAATTATCTCACATCTTTAATCAAGCAAAATCAGAAAAATACACCACTTTGCAATAATTGCAATAGAAAAATCAAGTTTCTCCCCACAGCGTATTGTTGATATTTTTATTTTAACATTTAGCAAGATACATACTTTCTAATATCTCTGCCATGATTAGGCTGATTTATTCTGGACTAAACAATTTTATCTTAACAACTATCCGTGTTATCCAGCATACAATGCTTTAGAGTTTAGCATACCTGATTTTAAATTCTGACTTTGCTATTTGTTAATTGTGTGACTTTGGGTAAGTTACTTAGCCTCTCAGAGCCTTACTTACCTCGTCTGTTCAATCAACATAATAATATTTTCCTCACAGAGTGGTTGTTGGAATTTAATGAAGCAACTTTTTTTTTAATTGAATGAAACAGTTTAAATTCTATAGTGCTTTATAACTTTCAAATGTATCACATACATGACTTCATAAAATCCCATAATAACACTTTTTCCTCCTACCACCATAATACCTCCCCCTTCCTTCTCCCCACTGGTAACCACTAGTTTGTTCTCCATATCTGTGAGTCTGCTTCGTTTTTTGCTTCATTCATTAGTTTGCTATATGTTTAGATTCCACATCTAAATGATATTATATACAATTTGTTTTCTTTTATCTGACCTATTTCACACTTACCATAATGCCCTCCAAATCCATCCATGTTGCTGCAAATGGCAAAATTTAATTACGTTATTTTTATGACTGGTAGTATTCAATTGTGTGTGTGTGTATACTTGTTGTTTTGTCACTAAATTGTGTCTGACTCTTTTGCAACCCCATGGACTAAAGCCTGCCAGGGTCCTCTGTCCATGGGATTTCCCAGGCAAGAATACTGAAATGGGTTGCCACCAGGTTTTGAACTTGTTTCTCTTGCATTGCAGGAGATTCTCTACCACTGAGCTACCAGGAAGCCCATATACATACATCTTCTTTATCCATTCATTTGTTGATGGGCATTTCAGTTATTTCCATATCTTGGCAATTGTAAACAATGCTGCTGTAAAATAGGAATGTATGTATCTTTTCAAATTAGTGTTTTAATTTTTTTCAGATATAAACCCAGGAGTGGAACTGCTGAGCCATATGGTATGTGGTGTGCTCAGTCATATCCAACTTTTTGCAACCCCATGGATGATAGCCTACCAGGCTCCTCTGTCCATGGAATTCTCCAGGCAAAAACACTGGAGTGGGGGAGTGGGCCTAAGATGGCAGAGGAGTAGGACGGGGAGACCAATTTCTCCCCCACAAATTTATCGAAAGAACATTTGAATGCTGAGCAAATTCCACAAAACAATTTCTGAATGCTGGCAGAGGACATCAGGCACCCAGAAAGGCAGCCCATTGTCTTCAAAAGGAGGTAGGACAAAATAAAAAAGATAAAAAGAGAGACAAAGGAGGTAGGGATGGTGATACATCCCAGAAAGGGAGTCTTAAAAGAGGAGAAGTTTCCAAACACCAGGAAACACTCTCAATGGTGGGTCTGTGGAAAGTTTTGTAATCTCAGAGAGCAACATCAGTTCAGTTCAGTTCAGTCACTCAGTCGTATCCGACACTTTGTGACCCCATGAATCCCAGCACGCCAGGCCTCCCTGTCCATCACCAAATCCCAGAGTTTACTCAAACTCATATCCATCGAGTCGGTGATGTCATCCAGCCACCTCATCCTCTGTCGTCCCCTTCTCCTCCTGCCCCCAATCCCTCCCAGCATCAGGGTCTTTTCCAATGAGTCAACTCTTCACATGAGGTGGCCAAAGTATTAGAGTTTCAGCTTCAGCATCAGTCCTTCCAATGAACACCCAGGACTTATCTCCTTAAGGATGGACTGGTTGGATTTCATTTCAGTCCAAGGGACTTTCAAGAGTCTTCTCCAACACCACCGTTCAAAAGCATCAATTTTTCGGTGCTCAGCTTTCTTCACAGTCCAACTCTCACTTCGATACCTGACCACTGGAAAAACTATAGCCTAGACTAGATGGACCTTTTTTGGCAAAGTAATGTCTCTGCTTTTTAATATGCTATCTAGGTTGGTCATAACTTTCCTTCCAGGAGTAAGCATCTTTTAATTTCATGGCTGCAATCACCATCTGCAGTGATTTTGGAGCCCAAAAAAAATAAAGTCTGACACTGTTTCCACTGTTTCCCCATCTATTTCCCATGAAGTGATGGGACCAGATGCCATGATCTTAGTTTTCTGAATGTTGAGCTTTAAGCCAACATTTTCACTCTCCTCCTTCACTTTCATCAAAAGGCTTTTTAGTTCCTCTTCACTTTCTGCCATAAGGCTGGTGGCATCTGCATATCTGAGGTTATTGATATTTCTCCCTGCAATCTTGATTCCAGTTTGTGTTTCTTCCAGCCCAGCATTTCTCATGATGTACTCTGCATAGAAGTTAAATAAGCATGGTGACAATATACGGCCTTGACATACTCCTTTTCCTATTTGGAACCAGTCTGTTGTTCCATGTCCAGTTCTGACTGTTGCTTCCTGACCTGCATACAGGTTTCTCAAGAGGCAGGTCAGGTGGTCTGGTATTCCCATCTCTTTCAGAATTCTCCACAGTTTATTGTGAACCACACAGTCAAAGGCTTTGGAATAGTCAATAAAGCAAGAATATATGTTTTTCTGGAACTCTCTTGATTTTTCAATGATCCAGCAGATATTGGCAATTTGATCTCTGGTTCCTCTGCCTTTTCTAAAACCAGCTTAAACATTGGAAGTCCATGGTTCACGTATTGCTGAAACCTGGCTTGGAGAATTTTGAGCATTACTTTACTAGCATGTCAGATGAGTGCAATTGTACGGTAGTTTGAGCATTCTTTGGGATTGCCTTTCTTTGGGATTGGAATGAAAACTGACCTTTTCCAGTCCTGTGGCCACTGCAGAGTTTTCCAAATTTGCTGGCATATTGAGTGCAGCACTTTCTCAGCATCATCTTTCAGGATTTGAAATAGCTCAACTGGAATTCCATCACCTCCACTAGCTTTGTTCGTAGTGATGCTTTCTAAGGCCTACTTGACTTCACATTCCAGGATGTCTGTCTCTAGATGAGTGATCACACCATCATGATTATCTGGGTCGTGAAGATCCAGAAGAGGCAGAAGATAGGATTAGTGAGGTAGAGGTAAAATGATAGAAATAAATGAAGCAGAGAGGGAAAAAGAAAAAGGAATTTAAAGAAATGAGGACAACCTTAGAGACCTGTGAGACAGTGTTAAATGTCCCAACATTAGAATCATAGGAGTCCCAGAAGAAGACAAAAAGAAAGTCCATGAGAAAATACTTGAGGAGATAATAGTTGAAAACTTCCCTAAAATGGGGAAGGAAATAGTCACCCAAGTCCAAGAAACCCAGAGAGTCCCAAACAGTATAAAACCAAGGCAAAACACCCCGAGACACATATTAATCATATTAACAAAGATCAAACACAAAGAACAAATATTAAAAGCAGCAAGGGAAAAACAACAAATAACACTCAAGGGGATTCCCATAAGGATAACAGCTGATCTTTCAATAGAAACTCTTCAAGCCAGAAGGGAACGGCAGGACATACTTAAAGTGATTAAAAAGAAAAACCTACAGCCCAGATTACTGTAACCAGCAAGTATCTTATTCAAATATGAAGGAGATATCAAAAACTTTACAGGCAAGCAAAAGCTGAGAGAATTCAGCACCACCAAACCAGCTCTTCAAGTGTTAAAGGATCTTCTCTAGACAGAAAACACAGAAAGGGTGTATAAACTCAAACTCAAAACAACAAAGTAAATGGCAACAGGATCATACTTATCAATAATTACCTTAAATGTAAATGGGTTGAAAGCCCCAACTAAAAGACAATGACTAGTTGAATGGATACAAATACAAGACCCCTATATATATTGTCTACAAGAGACCCACTTCAAAACAAGGGACACATACAGACTGAAACTGAAGGGCTGGAAAAAGATATTTCACACAAATAGAGACCAAAAGAAAGCAGGAGTAGCAATACTCATATCAGATAAAATAGACTTTGAAATAAAGGCTGTGAAAAGAGACAAAGAAGGACACTACATAATGATCAAAGGATCAATCTAAGAAGAAGATATAATAATTATAAATATATATGCACCCAACATAGGAGCACCACAATATGTAAGGCAAATGCTAACAAGTATGGGAGGGGAAATCAACAATAACACAATAATAGTGGAAAACTTCAATACCCCACTCATACATATGGATAGATCAACTAAAGAGGAAATTAATAAGGAACCAAAACTTTAAATGACACAATGGACCAATTAGACCTAATCAATATCTATAGGACATTTCACCCCAAAACAATGAATTTCACCTTTTTCTCAAGTGCATATGGAACCTTCTCCAGGATAGATCACATCCTGGGGCATAAATCTAGCCTTGGTAAATTCAGAAAAATTTAAATCATTTCAAGCATCTTTTCTGACCACAATGCAGTAAGATTAGATGTCAATTACAGGAGAAAAACTATTAAAAATTCCAACATATGGAGGCTGAACAACACACTGCTGAATAATCAACTAATCATAGAAGAAATCAAAAAAGAAATCCAAATATGCATAGAAACGAATGAAAATGAAAACACAACAACCCAAAACCTATGGGACACTGTAAAAGTAATATGCTAAGGGGAAGATTCATAGCAATACAGGCTTACCTCAAGAAATAAGAAAAAAGTCAAATAAATAACCCAACTCTACACCTAAAAAGCAACTAGAAAAGGAGGAAATGAAGAACCCCAGGGTTAGTAGAAGGAAAGAAATCTTAAATATTAGGGCAGAAATAATTGCAAAAGAAACAAAAGAGACCATAGCAAAAATCAACAAAGCTAAAAGCTGGTTCTTCGAGAAGAAAAATAAAATTGACAAAACATTAGCCAGACTCATCAAGAAACAAAGAGAGAAGATGAAATCAACAAAATTAAAAATGAAAATGGAGAAATCACACATACAATACAGAAATACAAAAGATCATAAGAGACTACTATCAGCAATTATATGTCAATAAAATGGACAACTTGGAGGAAATCGAAAAATTCTTAGAAAAATATAACTTTCCAAAACAGAACCAGGAAGAAATAGAAAATCTTAACAGACCCATCACAAGTGTGGAAATCAAATCTGTAGTCAGAAACCTTCCAGCAAACAAAAGCCCAGGACCAGATAGCTTTACAGCTAAATTTTACCAAAAATTTAGAGAAGAGCTAACACCTATCCTACTCAAACTCTTCAAGAAAATTGCAGAGGAAGGCAAACTTCCAAACTCATTCTATGAAGCCACCATCACCCTAATACCAAAACCAGACAAAGATACCACAAGAAAGGAAAACTACAGGCCTATATCACTGATGAACATAGATGCAAAAATCCTTAACAAAATCCTATCAAACAGAATCCAACAACATATTAAAAAAAAATCATACACCATGACCAAGTGGGCTTTATCCCAGGGATGCAAGGATTCTTCAATATCTGCAAATCAATCAATGTAATATGTCACATTAACAAACTGAAAGATAAAAACCATATGATTATCTCAATAGATGCAGAAAAAGCCTTTGACAAAATTCAACATCCATTTATGATAAGAAATCCTCCCAAAAGCAGGAATAGAAGGAACATACCTTAACATAATAAAAGCCATATATGACAAACCCACAGCAAACATTATCCTCAATGGTGAAAAATTGAAAGCATTTCCCCTAAAGTTAGGAACAAGACAAGGGTGCCCACTCTCACCACTACTATTCAACATAGTTTTGGAAGTTTTAGCCACAGCAATCAGAGCAGAAAAAGGAAAGGAATCCAGATTGGAAAAGAAGGAGTAAAACTCTCACTGTTTGCAGATGACATGATCCTCTACATAGAAAACCCTAAAGACTCCACCAGAAAAATACTAGAGCTAATCAATGAATATAGTAAAGTTGCAGGATATATAATTAGCACACAGAAATCCCTTATATTCCTATACACAACAATGAGAAAACAGAAAGAGAAATTAAGGGAACAATTCCATTCACCATTGCAATAAAAAGAATAAAATACTTAGGAATATATCTACCTAAAGAAACAAAAGACTTACATATAGAAAACTATAAAACACTGATGAAAGAAATCAAAGAGGACACAAATAGATGGAGAAATATACCATGTTCATGGCTTGGGAGAATCAATGTAGTGAAAATGAGTATACTACCCAAAGCAATCTATAGATTCAATGCAATCCTTATCAAGCTACCAATGGTATTTTTCACAGAAGTAGAACAAAAAAATTCACAATTTGTATGGAAATACAAAAAACCTCGAATAGCCAAAGCAATCTTGAGAAAGAAGAATGGAACTGGAGGCAACCTGCCTGACTTCAGGCTCTACTACAAAGCCACAGTCATCAAGACAGTGTGGTACTGGCAGAAAGACAGAAATATAGATCAATGGAATAAAATAGAAAGCCCAGAGATAAATCCATGAACCTATGGACACCTTATCTTTGACAAAGGAGGCAAGAATATACAATGGAGAAAAGACAATATCTTTAACAAGTGGTGCTGGGAAAATTGGTCAACCACTTGTAAAAGAATGAAGCTAGGACACTTGCTAACACTGTACACAAAAATAAACTCAAAATGGATTAAAGATCTAAATGTAAGAGCAGAAACTATAAAACTCCCAGAGGAAAATATAGGCAAAACACTTTCCAACATATATCACAGGAGGATCCTCTATGACCCACCTCCCAGAGTAATGGAAATAAAAGCAAAAATAAACAAATGGGACCTAATTAAACTTAAAGCTTTGGCACAACAAAGGAAACTATAGGCAAGGTGAAAAGACAGCCTTCAGAATGGGAGAAAATAATAGCAAACAAAGCAACTGACAAAGAATTAATCTCAAAAATATACAAGCAGCTTCTGTAGCTCAATTCCAGAAAAATAAATGACCCAGTCAAAAAATGGGCCAAAGAACTAAACAGACATTTCTCCAAAGACTTACAGATGGCTAACAAACACATGAAAAGATGCTCAACGTCACTCATTATCATAGAAACGCAAATCAAAACCACAATGAGGTCCCTTCTCACACCAGTCAGAATGGCTGCTATCCAAAAGTCTACAAACAATAATTTCTGGAGAGGGTGTGGAGAAAAGGAAACCCTCTTACACTGTTGGTGGGAATGCAAACTAGTACAACCGCTATGGAGAACAGTGTGGAGATTCCTTAAAAAACTGGAATTAGAACTGCCATATGACCCAGCAATCCCACTGCTGGGCATACACACTAAGGAAACCAGAATTGAAAGAAACACATGTACCCCAGTGTTCATCACACCACTATTTATAATAGCCAGGACATGGAAGCAATCTAGATGTCCATCAGCAGACAAATGGATAAGAAAGCTGTGGTACATATACATAATGGAATATTACTCGGCCGTTAAAAAGAATACATATGAATCAGTTCTAATGAGGTGGATGAAACTGGAGCCTATTATACAGAGTGAAGTAAGCCAGAAAGAAAAACACCAATATAGTATACTAATGCATATATATATGGAATTTAGAAAGATGGTAATGATAACCCTATATGTGAGACAGCAAAAGAGACACAGAGATATAGAACAGACTTTTGGACTATGTGGGAGAAGGCGAGTGTGGGATGATTTGGGAGAATAGCATTGAAACATGTATATTATCATATGTGAAACAGATCACCAGTCCAGATTAGAAGCATGAGACAGGGTGCTCAGGACTGGTGCACTGGGATGACCCAGAGGGATGGGATGGGGAGGGAGGTGGGAGAGGGGTTCAGGATGGAGAACACATGTACACCCATGGCTGATTCATGTCAATGGATGGAAAACCACCACAATATTCTAAAGTAATTAGCCTCCAATTAAAATAAATAAATCAATAAATAAGAAAAACACTGGAGTGGGTTGCCATTTCCTACTCCAGGGTCATATGGTAGTTCTATTTTTAGTTCTTTGTAAAACCGCCATACTGTTCTTCATAGTGGGCATACCGATTTACATTCCTACCAACAGTGTAGGAGAGTTCCCTTTATGACATAGCCTTTTTAAAATATATTTATTTATTTTGGGCTGCATCAGATCTTAGTTGTGGCACTCAGGATCTTCACTGTGACATGTAGAATCTTTCCTTGTGGCATGCGGATTTCCCTCCAATTGTGGGCTCTGTAGTTGTGGCACAGAGCTCTCCATTTTCAGGGTGCAGGCTTAGTTGCCCTGTAACATGTGAAATCTTAATTCCCCAACCAGGGACTGAACTCACATCCCTGCACTGGAAGGCAGATTCTTAACTACTGAACCACCAGGAAAGTCCTCTATGAGACAGCTTTTAAAGTGTCAGGTGTATTGTCTGATAAAAAATGAGGTTAAATATATTATAGTTATGGGTATAGCAGATGATCAATAAATTTTTATTAAACAATAGTTATGACTTCTTGATTGTTTACAGTGTACCAGGATCTGGTTATTATTTTACATGAAACTATATAATAGAGTTATTATTATGAGCCTCATTTCAAAAAATGAAGGACATGAGAACAGAAAGGTGAAGTGAAATTCTGCCTGAGGGCCAATAGTCAGTAAACAGCAGAGCCAGAATTTAAACTTAGGTATTCTAGCTCCAAAGTGTAAGCTGAAAATAGTGCACAATCTTATATCCAAATAAATGAATTATTTGGTTTCAAATAAAACTAGGGTAAGGAGCCAGAAGATAAGAACAGATGATTTATGATGTCCTTTAATTTTAAGACAGGTTTCCCTTGTAGCTCAGTCAGTAAAGAATCTGCCTGCAGTGCAGGAGACCCGGGTTCGATCCCTGGATTGGGAAGATCCCCTGGAGAAGGAAATGGTGACCCACTCCAGTGTCCTTGCCTGGAAAATCTCATGGACAGAGGGGCCTGGTGGCCTGCAGTCCATGGAGTCACAAAGAGTTGGGCAAGACTGAGCAACTAACACTTAATTTTAAGACAGGTCTCCAAGTCTTTATCTAGAACTAGATGTAGGCCTGCATTTATTTAATTTCTATTATCAATTTTCAAAATCCTCAAAAGTAGGATATGGAAGACACATTCTAAGTAATCTATTCCACTAATTATCATACAACTATATCTACATATTTGTGACTGCCAATATTCATAGACAGGAACAATTAAAAAGTTCATTAAACCTCCTTTGGTTTATATTTCAATTTCATAAAAACATAGCTGAATATCATGTAAATAGGTTTTTCTCTGTAAAAGTATTAGTTGTACTGGTCCCTGGTAGAAAAGAATGAAGTGTAAAATTCTCACAGACAGATAGAACTTAGAGCTTTTCATGAATAACCATTATAGAGGCTACTGAAGCAAATCTTTTCAGTAAAAAAGATATCATACTTTTAACAGAGTTTGTTAGAAGAATTCATTTGCAAATAATTCTTTGTAGTAATTTGTAGGCCTTCTTCCTATATTGTAAAGCTTTTTCTTTTGTTTTTCTTTAAGATAGAGCAAAATAGGTTATATATCTTCATAATCCAACAAATATATTCTAATGTAATTATTCAACCACTGGAAAAATATTTTCATGCTTTAGGTTAAATAATAAAAGTACAATTTAAGATGCAATGTCATTTATCATTCTCAAAACAAGAAAAAAGGAAAATGAGTTTATTCTTCTCACTATTTTATGGGAGAGAAATTGAAGCAAGGCAAACAAAAGCATTTGACCAAGATCTGAGAAGAAATAAACTCATTAAGATGGGCCTGGCTGGTCACTGTCCCATCCAAACCTGCAGAAGAAGCAAATATAAAAATTGTGGAGTGATTCAAATAAAATAGAAGTTTGCTTTTGTGTGTGTGTGTTTTTTTCCTCACAGAACAAGTTGAACTAGATGCTCCTGGCTAGCGGGTGGCCTACTTCCAACTTGTGACTCAGCCATCCCTGGTATCTTGTCATGCTGTTTGCAGCAGGCAGAAAGGAAAACAGAGTGGAGGTGAGCCTTTTGTTGATTAGCCACTGACATGTCTGACTCTTTGCGACTCCATGGACTATAGCCTGCCAGGCTCCTCTGCCCATGGGATTTCCCAGGCAAGAATATTGGAGTGGGAAGCCACTAGGGAAGCCCTGTTTAAAGTACTCTGATCCATTGTCCTACAATCAGGAAGGTCAACACCCACACCATTCTATTTTAATGAAAACACTTTTTCAAAGATGTGCAAAGGAGATTCCAACAAGTCCTTGAATGCCCAACAACCCTCACAGTCAGGAAATTCTTCTTTGTTACTAATTTAAATGTACTATCCTATAGCTTAAACTCAGTTCCTTTTGGATTTTTCTTAGACATACAAAACAGATGTTCTTTTACCCTTAGTATATTACACATTCCCACCTTTCTATATTTAGCCTTGTCCTTAGCAATATGAATAATTCCAGAAACTTTTCCCCACAGGTACAATGCCCAAAACTTTTCATTGTATTTATGACTCTCCTTAGAAATCTCTCCAACTTTTCCACATTCCTTGTAAGTTGTCATGGCCCAGAATGAGATCCTCATAATTTAGCCTATTTTTGTAAGTACCTGTTCTATGAGAATATAGCATACAAAGAGTAGAGAGAAAAATGAATCTAATTCCCAAGAAAATGATATTCTACCAACAATAAAATAGAATCTCATCACTATATTTTGTCTTTTTCTTGCCAGTTGCTGCTTTCACATTTGTCACTCTCTTTGTCAGAAGTCTTGGCTCATAACCCAAGTCTCCAGTTACAGAACTGGCAAAACCTCATAACTCCCTTCTCAACACATCCTTATCTCAGAAAAGTCAACACATTTCCCCATAAATGTTGGGAATCTTTTACTTGTTCACAAGCAAGATGCTTAAAATATTTCACATTCTAATAGTGCCTTACAGTTTGCAAAATGCTCTAACGTATGTGTTCTCAATGACTCTTTACAACAACCCTATGAGGTAAATTGCACATCTTCATTTGAAGGATGAGGAACCTCAGAACTAGAGGTTAAGTTGTTTGCCTAACAGCACATAGAGGTAAGTGGCCATTGTGGATCACTAATTCAGAGCATTTATCTCCAATTCTAGTGCTCTGCAGAATGCCATATAGGGGCACAATTTCTTTCTTTGTGTTTAAATCTATTGCCTAAGAATCCTAACAAAAATAAATAATATAATTCTTTAGAAGGACATCATGTACATTACATCAATAAAAATAAAAATACCTGATTTGGAAGGTATCTCTTATTACTAAAAGAAGGTGCTGAAATTTGTGTTGTAAGACCGATTTTTCATTCAATGATTTCATGAAATATTGGTTTTGACCGTGTTTCAATCAGAGTTTGTCTGTATTCTCGGCAGGAAGGGACAATGTGTTTGCCATTTAATACACAGTAGATGCTGAATAAATATGCATCTGAGCAAGGTCATTATTATTTTTATCTAATTATTTGTGGGGTTTAGCTGGATTCTTCAAAACTCAGCTATACTGCTCACTTGCTGATGAGAAGAAAACACCACACAAACAAATTATCTGCTAGACAAAGATAACAAACTTTTCTATCTCTACGATTTTTTTCTTCATTAAAGTATTTAAGGGCTGTGTGTGTGTGTTTTCAGAAAAAAAAAATCTATTAAGGAGACAGTAAAATGCATTTTATGACAATTTAAAAATACTTAATATTTAGCCTAAGTTTCCAGGGCAAATAAATTTCACACATATATTTCCAGCTTATTTTATAGAAAAACCAAATTTATTAATTTGGACTTTTCAGGTACTTTCATCATCCCACCACTATTTCCCAATGATACCAATATCACCCATTAATCTCCTATCCAAGCGTGAATAATGGTAATTAAAGTAAACCAAACCTCACTTATCCCATGTTTGTATAAGTTTTATTGTCTGCTTATTTGAGTTAGGAAGAATATATAATTTTCAAAGACTCTCCTTACTCCCCATTTCATTTAATAAAATTCTTTCTGGAAAGTTCCTAATATCAAGTAAGTTTTATCAATACATATTTCTTTTTTCCCAAGTGATAAATGATTCACAGCTACAGAATTCCCTTTCCAGAGATACATGAGACTTTAAAATCTTTAGTAACTAATAGATTTCAATTTTCTCTTATGTACTCTGGGCAATGCATATTTTAATTATGTTTATAAGATTTATCTTGGGATTCTTGCTTGGAAATAATCTAGAAATAGATATCATATATGTGGTATTCACTTTTAATCTAATTGTATGGCAAGCTTATTAGCCTAAAAGAGAGACATTTAATTTTGCAACATAATTTTTTTTTTTGCAAAAATATAATTTTGCAACATATTCTGAATTGTTTCATTTATTTAGCTTATGTCTTAATTAGAAGTAAGTCAAAAGTAATTGTAGAAGATAAGCAAAATTAGAATTTTTTTCTTTACTTCACACAAAGAAAAATTTACCAACTATACTTTTGCCAATATGTTGTTATCACATTACTGCTGCTTCTGCCACTTTTTATTTAATTAAAATACCATAATTTTAACAACAGCCTAAGTGTTTTAAGTGGAGAAGGAAATGGCAGCCCACTCCAGTGTTCTTGCCTGGAGAATCCCAGGGACGGGAGCCTGGTGGACTGCCGTCTATGGGGCCACACAGAGTTGGACACGACTGATGTGACTCAGCAGCAGCAGCAGCAAATGCTTTAAGTAGGGAGTTTATGTCTTTCAAGTGTTAGCATTATTTATTTTTGCTAAAATGTGTGTTTTATCCTAAATATGTATTTAAAACTGAGTTTTATACTAGTAGTGAAAGAATGAAACAAATCACACAAGTTTTCAACCAGAAAAGGAACGTGCTTTGAGTTTCACAAAGTATTCATTTCAAGCTTTGCAGGGCAGGTTGTGTTTGTATGCACGTGTGTGTTCAGTTGTGTCCAACTCTTGTGGCCCCATGGAGCATAGCCTGCCAGGCTTCTCTGTCCATGGAATTTTCCAGGCAAGAACACTGGAGTGGGTTGTAATTCCCTACTCCAGGGAATTTTCCCCACTCAGGTATCAAACCTATGTCTCTTGCATCTCCTGCATTGGCAGGCAGATTCTTTATCACTAGAGCCACCTGGGAAATCCAGGATAGGTTAATATTTGCAACCAAAAGTCTGTCATTGACTGAGAGCTTGGCTTTCATGGGAATAACATGGGCAATAGGAGTATCTGGCTAGATGTTAAATGTAGTTTCACACTTAGAGTTCACTGTATGGAAATCATCTTTATTTTTAAAGCCTTTTGGTTATTCTGTCCTTGGGTTCAGTTCAGTTCGATTCAGTCGCGCAGTCATGTCTGACTCTTTGCGACCCCATGAACCACAGCACTCCAGGCCTCCCTGTCCATCATCAGCTCCCAAGTTCACCCAAACCCATGTCCATTGAGTCAGTGATGCCATCCAACCATCTCATCCTCTGTTGTCCCCTTCTCCTCCTGCCCTCAATCTTTCCCAGAATCAGGGTCTTTTCAAATGAGTCAGCTCTTCGCATCAGGTGGCCAAAGTATTGGAGTTTCAGCTTCAACATCAGTCCTTCCAATGAACACCCAGGACTGATCTTTGGGATGGACTGGTTGGACCTCCTTGCAGTCCAAGGGACTCTCAAGAGTCTTCTCCAACACCACAGTTCAAAAGCATCAATTCTCCGGGTACTTGTCATTTAAATTTGGGTCCCTCACACTTTGGAAGTTAAAGAAAATGACACAGAGAATTATGCTGAAACCAAACTTGTGCAACCAGGGAGTAATAGATCACAGAGCTATCATGCCAAGTGACAATTATACTATATTTGCTTATGGTTGTGCCACAAGGCATGGTTAGGGATGTTCATTGATGTCTATGCATTTCTATCTAGTAAAAGCCCTGGTATCGAAAACTGAGTCAATGTGCACCACATTCACTAATCAAGCAACACTGTTTCAAATTCTGCCATTTAATAATTTACTTTTATGAAAGCTATAGTTTCTGAGCCAAAATCATGGTGCAAAAGTGTTACAGATACACTTATAGTTGCTTTTCTATAAATCAATGACCAGTTGTTCAAAGGAGAAATGCGTGCAAAGTAATAGATTTAGTAAAAGAACTTTTCTTAATCTTTTCACTTCTATATCAATTGAAAATAGAAAAAGATGGAGCAGGAAAATAAGAAATGTATGAAGTGGGGAGAGAAATACCAGACTATGTATTGGTGCCTCTCTTTCCAAATAGCAAAACAATATGGGCTTATCCTCAGAAATTTATAGCATGAAGTAAGTAAATATTTGTGATTGATAGAGCTACATCATAGATAATGTAGCAATTTTAATTAACTTTACTGTCATATATGTGACAGATACTAGAGACTCTTCATCACCTTGGAAATGTATAGGGCAAAATGCCTATGTATAATTTAGTAAATACATGTTTTTATTGAAGGGACCTACCACATGTTAACTAGGAGGTGGTTGCAAGGGTTAATTTCAACAAGGAAAAAAAGATATATCCAGAGTAGTTAAACAGAGTTAAAAAAAGGAAGGTCAGGATGGGAATTTGGCTAATTAAAGATGGAAACAAGTTGGTAGAAGACATAAGATGAAGTAGAAAAGTATTTTTCACGGAAGATACCTAGCAGGTCATCTGTAAAGCCTGCACCTTTGCTAGTAGGCAGGTTAAGTACATATCCCTCCTTTAGTTTTTGTTTTGGATAAATAACATTTTAATTTTGATCAAATAATGAATCATTCCATGTGCTAATCAATACTGTACTAGGACTCTAAGACCTGGGTATCTAGCAACACCCTGGATTTCCTAAGGAGAGTGCCAGCTAATTAGAAGGCAGTATGAAGAATTTGGATAATGGTCTTATCACTGTGTAGAATCAGTGATGTCCCTGGGATTTGAAGCCTGGATCCTAGATGAAAATCTACTCTGGATTCACCAGCTAATGAGTTGACAAAGAAGCAGAGAAACCACACATGAAAATGAGAATTTGGCTTCTTGACAAAAAAAAAGGAAGGGAAAGTGAAAAAAAAGTCAGTATCAAATCTTCAATCCTGAAATTTAAATTGCTGCTTTGGATCTTTTCTTCTTTTTTTGCCTTTCTTCTCCTTTTGATGAAAAGCTGAAAATGTAAAGCACAAAGGTTTCACCAGCCCAGGAAGCAGATTCATGGCCTAAGTAAGTCCCTGAAAATTTTCCAGATACCCATTCTTCTTTCACACTGGAAGGGGCCAGACTGGGGGCAGTCATTTCATGTAAGTCTTAGATCTTTGCCCCATTACTCACATTGTATGGGAACAGAGCCTTGGCCAGATAAAAGATTCTCGTTAATTTATAATGGTGATAATGTTTTTCATTCAGCAAGCAAGATGTACACAGATGGGCCCTATGTTTCTTGATTTCCGCTCTACAAGACATCGAGAGCAATGTTTTGTACCAGATTCCTGGTGGGAGAGGTAGAAAGGAGATTTTTCATGCTCTGTATAGAAGCTGAAGGATAATAACTCAGAAAGAGTCACTTACAGAGTTTAGGGAACACTGGTGGCTGCTTCATTGTTCTTCTCACAGCAGGCTAGAGGGCAAAAGTTTATCAGAAGAGGAGAAAAAAACCTCAGGGTTAACTGGAACTGAATAGAAATTCAAATAAGTTTAAAAAAAATTTTCTCCTGGGCTTTAATTCTGGTCTTTGATTTGCATTCTTTTTTAAAAAAATTAAATGATGTTTTAAATATGGCAGTCCTATTGTATCCTTCTTTTAATCACAAACCTTTGACTTTGGGCATTGTTAATAACATTAAATATTAGGCTTACATTGTTAGCTTAATACTAAGTGGAAAGGATGGCTTTGTAATTGTATGATTTTTCTCACTCAGGCCTTTTCTTTTAATAAGTCAGTTTAAAAATTCAAGAGACAGTCTTATATTAGGGTACTAACTGGAGGAACTACTCATCCAAGAAAAAGGCATAGCCAGTGCAAATCATGTAAAATTTAGAAATTAATGAGTTCTACTAACTGAGTTTATTCTTAAAAATGACTAAAATGCCACTTAAAACGTGTATTAATTACACATGCAATATCTTACATTTCTAAATATTGCAAGCCAGTTTTTAAATAACAACTGAAAATAAATGCAACAGAATTACATCACTACTTTTCTACAGAACTTTCAACCCTCTATCAAAAAACTTTTAAACTAGGTTGTTTATCATATAAAATTAACTGTGTTGAATTTTTACATATAATTTAGCAATATATTGTAAGAGTCCCTTAATAGCTATATTTTTAAGATATTTTTTACTTTGAGAATTTCTAAATTTTTTTCACTAAAAAACCTGGAACCTACAGCTTTCTTCTTGCATACCTGTAAATTCATAGAAAGTTGGCCTAAAATCATGGCTCCTTGGTGGTCTAAATGCTCTCTATTCAAATCAGTTTCGTAAGTATTGGCTTAAAGTTAAGAAATGATCACTTAATAGTTTATAGAGTGTTTAGGGATTTTCAGTGGTTTATGTGCAATATTGTGGAAATATTGCTATCAGAAAAACAAATCAACCTGAGCAAAGTTGTATCTAAACAGCTTTTATCTTGTAAAAGGAAGAAACATGTATATCTATGTCCATCTGTAATGATTAATCAATATATATTTTGATATGTAATTTTGTGCTCAGTCACTCAGTCATATCCAACTATTTGTGACCCTATGGACTGTAGCCCATGAGGCTCTCTCTATGGGATTTTCCTGGCAAGAATACTTGAGTGGGTTGCCATTTCCTCCTTCAGGGGTCCTTCATGACCCAGGAGGAGGAACCCACATCTCCTGTGTCTCCTGCACTGCAGGCAGATTCTTTACCACTGAGCCACTGGGAAAGCCCCTGATATATAATTATATTTTGATATATATTATATTAGAGAAGAAAATGGCAACCCACTCCAGTATTCTTGCTTGGATAATCCCATGCACAGGTGAGCCTGGCGGGCTTCAGTCCATGGGATCGCAAGAGTCGGGCACGACTTAGCAACTAAACCACCACCACCATATATTATGTATTCTTAATTGTAATATATATTTGACATATATCAGTTCAGTTCAGTTCTGTCGTTCAGTCATGTCTGACTCTTTGCGACCCCATGAACCGCAGCATGCCGGGCCGCCCTGTTCATCACCAATTCCCAGAGTCCACCCAAACCCCTGTCCACTGAGTCAGTGATGCCATCCAACCATCTCATCCTCTGTCGTCCCCTTCTCCTCCTGCCCTCAATCTTTCCCAGCATCAGGATCTTTTCAAATATATATACTTGATATTAATCAATTTCTATTGATTAATCAATATAAATAGATGAAATGGGTAGCAACATTACTGCAACAAAGATTATTAGTTATCTATCAATATCTACTCTCTCTTTTTTGATAATAGGACTAAATTAATCTGGCAAACATCCTTTTGTTTATACTCTATGTATATAGAATAGATGCGTTCTACAGTTAGTATGGTCATTTGACTAAATTGCCTAGATTCTAAGTAAAAGGATGAGTTGAAAGTGAAAGAGTTAGTCACTCAGCTGTGTCCAATATTTTGCCACTCCATGGATTGTAGCTCTCCAGGCTCATCTATACATGAGATTCTCCAGGCAAGAATGCTGGAATGGGTTGCAGTTCCCTTCTCCAGTGGATCTTCTTGACTCAGAGATTGAACCCTAGTCTCCTGCATCACAGGCAGATTCTTCACCATCTGAGCCACCTGGGAACCCCAATAGGATGAGAGTCTTCTTCTAAAAAGGAGGATATATGTATTCCCAGGCTCTTTGTTTTCAATGATGGGAAATTATAACAACTGCAGCAGTCACCAAGGACCCCAAGAAGAAAATTATGGGTTGAGAGTGGCTGCATCTTATGTTATAACAGGCAGGTAACTAGATATGAGAAGAGAAATGGGGGCAAGGACCAGGTGGCAGGAAATCACACATCTTGTAAACAGCTGGGGTCCATGGGCAGACAAAGAAAAGCAGGAACCTCCAGACTGACAGGAAGCCACACACTTTGGGAGATAAATGTTCTGGGAACAGACAAAGAAATGCAGAGAAAGGTGGGAATCTCCTGCACATGGCTGTAACCTGTTGCTCATTGCGCTCTCATTATAATAAACTTAGACTTGCAGATAAGAAATACCATCATGTACCAGACACCATGACACTTCTGATCTAAGCTAAATAAAGCTAAAAAAATCCTCCTCCCCTCTGGAAGATGGAGCTGGGATGAAAATCAGGGACTACATCCCCCAAATTCCTCTCCCCAGTGAATATTCCACTCCTTTATTTGTATGTCCATCAAACCATTCAATCATAAAGGAAATCAACCTGAATATTCTTTGAAAGGAGTGATGCTGAGACTGAAGTTCCAATACTCTGGCCACTGGTACCAAGAGCTGGCTCATTGGAAAAGACACTGACACTGGGAAAGATTAGAGGAAAAAGAGAAGGGGGCAGCAGAGGGTGAGATGGTTAGATAGCATCACAGACTCAATGGACATGAATCTGAGTGAACTCTGAGAGATAGTGAAGGACTGGCATAGTCCTAGGAGAGGAAGCCTGGCATGCTGCAGTCAATGGGGCTGCAAAAAGTCAGACACAACTTAGCAACTGAACAACACAACCAGCTTGCCAAAGAAACCCAGGACAACTACTACTCACCTGTCTGTTCTGAGAGTGTGGAAAGTGAAAAAGTGAAAATATTTATCACTCATCGTGTCTGACTCTTTGAGACCCCATGGATCTCAAAGGAGCCCACCAGGCTCCTCTGTCCATGGAATCCTCCAGGCAAGAGTACTGGAGTTGATAACCATTGCCTTCTCCAGGGGATTTTCCTGACCTGGGGATTGAACCCAAGTCTCCTGCATTGCAGGCAGAAACCTAATCGTCTGAGTCACCAGAGAAACCCTCTGAGAGTGTATCCTTGTTTAAATAAATCCTAACTTTACCTTTTTAACTCCAAATTCTCTCCACCAAGAGGCGAAAATCTTAAATTCACTGGGATCATTACCAGCTTTAGATCACAAAACTCTAGATTGTTCTGAAAGAAATAGACAATTCTATGATTTTAAATTCTTAAAGGGATGGGAATACCAAACCACCTGACCTGCCTCCTGAGGAATCTGTATGCAGGTCAGGAAGCAACAGTTAGAACTGGACATGGAACTACAGACTGGTTCCAAATCGGGAAAGGATTACGTACGTCAAGGCTGTATATTGTCACCCTGCTTATTTAACTTATATGCAGAGTACATCATGAGAAACGCTGGGCTGGAGGAAGCACAAGCTGGAATCAAGATTGCCGGGAGAAGTATCAATAATCTCAGATATGCAGATGACACCACCCTTATGGCAGAGTGAAGAAGAAGTAAAGAGCCTCTTGATGAAAGTGAAAGAGGAGAGTGAAAAAGCTGACTTAAAGCTCAACATTCAGAAAGCTAAGATCATGGCATCTGGTCCCATCACTTCATGGCAAATAGATGGGGAAACAAGGGAAACATTGACAAACTTTATTATCTTGGGCTCCAAAATCACTGCAGATGGTGACTGCAGCCATGAAATTAAGACACTAGCTCCTTGGAAGAAAAGCTATGACCAAGCTAGACAGCACATTTAAAAGCAGAGACATTACTTTGCCAACAAAGGTCAAAGCTATGGTTTGACCTATGGTTGACCTTTTTTTCGTCTAGTCAAAGCTATGGTTTTTCCAGTAGTCATGTATGGATGTGAGAGTTGGACTATAAAGAAAGCTGAGTGCCAAAGAATTTATGTTTTTGAACTGTGGTGTTGGAGGAGACTCTTGAGAGTCCCTTAGACTGCAAAGAGATCCACCGAGTCCATCCTAAAGGAAATCAGTCCTGAATATTCATTGGAAGGACTGATGCTGAAGCTGAAACTCCAATACTTTGGCCACCTGATGTGAAGAACTGACTCATTTGAAAAGACCCTGATACTGGGAAAGATTGAAGGCAGGAGGAGAAGGTGATGACAGAGGATGAGATGGTTGGATGGCATCACCGACTCAGTGGACATGAGTTTGAGTAAACTCTGGGAGTTGGTGATGGACAGGGAGGCCTGGTGTGTGCTGCAGTCCATGCAGTCGCAAAGAGTCGGACAGGATTGAGCAACTGAACTGAACTGAACTGATCATTTTAAGTCACTATTTTGGATTATTTTTATTATAACATTTTAGCCTGTTAACACATTGCCTACTGAGAAAAAAAAATGTGGGAGTGGTTATGAAAAGTACTCAGCAAGTGAGAAATTGCATGTGGCTGGATGTACCAAGCAATTTCATGACAAATTTAATCACAGCTAATATATGTCTAACTATTCCACTCAAAAATGGGAGTATAATGATATGTAGTTTGATAAATTCCTCCATAGAATAAGATTTTAAAACTTTAATTTCAATTATCTATGCTGTTTTTACCTACTAAAATCAAAAAACAGCATTTCATCTTCTACTTATCTTCATGTCAACAGTTCTTGATATTAGTACAGGAAGTAATGAACTGGGGGAAAAATGTAGGACGAAAAATTTCTTCACCTTTATTATACCTGCCCTCATACCAATTTCAAGAGTGAAAGATACCATGCTTTTTAAACTGTACGGTTTTAGACTAAGTTCAGTAGATTTCCATGATGTATGTGAAAGTTTTTTGAAAAATGAAAATACAATACACTATCAAAGTATAAAGGGTTATTATTAGTTTTATCATCATTATTATCCAGAATTTTCTTTCAACTTGTGGCAGCTGCTGATCTAAAGCTTGAGAACTGCAATAGAGAAGGAAAAAGAGATATGTAAGGAAAAAAGAAAAGAATATTCTGTAGTAGAATAATTATATTTCCAAAATGTCTGAATTTAGAATTCATGCTTTAAATGCTTTACCATCAAATAATCCATAGCTACATACATACATGAGTCATTTTGGATAAATATGTGAAAGTCAGTGGAATACAAAACTCTGAAACAAGAATTATTTAATTTGTCATTGAGCAATGTGTATATTTTATCATTACTGATTCACTTTCGTAAAGAAAACAGTTTAAAAAATTACATAGCTTATACCTTTGCAATCTTGATGATACTAAGTTATCTAATATAGTTTATAGTTAAATGGAGGACTAAAACATGCATGTGATCATTTAGTTGGATTCTTTCAAAATTGAAAGCAAGTTGAACTACTTAAGGTCTCTCTTTTTATTTGTTTTGTTTAGAGTAAATGTTGGCAATTTTTTTTAAAGGAACAAGTAATCAATATCTTAGGATTTGTGGGCCATGCAGTCTCTGTTGCAACTATATAAACCTGCCACTTCATGCAAGATCAACCATAGATGATAAGGAAATGAATGAAAATTTTCTGTGTTCCAATAAAATGATTTATAGATCATGAAACCTTAATTTCCTACAATTTTCACATATGCTGATATACTACTATCTTTTGATTTTTTTTCAAGCACTTAAAAGTATAAAATCAACAGGCCTGACAAAACTGGCAATGGGCCATATTTTATCTGCAGGCCCTATTTTGCCAACCTCTGTTTTAGAATGATCACAAAACCAAATCAATATATACAGATACATTAACCTATACAAGGTAAATTTTTAAATTCTACCTTATTTAGGTCAATTAAAAGGGTTACAAGAGGTCATCAAAATTCATTCATTCAACAAATATTAGTGAGATCCTTCTGGCTCCCAAGTAGATAATACAAAGAGAGAAAGTCTCTGCCTAGTGGAATTATAGTCCATTTTGTTAAAAAAAAAAAAATTAATAAATAACTCATGCAATAAACTGATAGTGTCCATCAACTACAATTTTTAGATTAATTAAAAAATTAAATATTTAAATATATTTAAATTAATCACTTTAATAATCATTAAATTGTTTAATTAATTATTAAATTAAAATAATATTTACTTATAAATATAATTAATTATATTGTTTTATAATAACTTACTTTCAATAATCAAATGTTCTAATAATGAAAAGTGAAAAGTGAAAGTGAAGTCGTTCAGTTGTGTCCAACTCTTTGCGACCTCATGGACTGTAGCCTACCAGACTCCTCCATCCATGGGATTCTCCAGGCAAGAATACTGGAATGGGTTCTGATAATATGGGAAAGCTAAGTAAATAGAATATTAAAATTTTAGATGAGTAGCTCAAAGATACAAACTGAACTTGACTTAGCATATGGAAAAATGTATACAATGATTTTGTATTTTAATATCTTGGCCTAATTTAATTGATTAAGTCTCAGAAAGTTCTTACATTGGATCTACTACTCTTCTTTACAACTTCATGATCATTCCATTTTGTCTGCTTGAAGGGACCCAATGTATAAACTTCAATTTATATTATATCTTCTGCTCTGAGAAACCATATATCTCATGACTAAAGAAAAATGAAATAAATATGAGCCCAAATTTTTATCAGATTAATTGAAATATATAAACATACTCTTTAATCAACTCTTTTCATTGAACTAACTCTTACACTAACAGAAAAAAAGAAATCACATTATTTTACTGAATATATTTTCCATGTCCATTTCCTTTTCTTTTTTAATATTTATTTATTTGACTGCCCCAGATTTTAGTTGCAGCACACAGGATCTTAATATTTCCTTTTTTGTCAGTGATTACTTCTGCATAAAGAAAAATAATTATTAACTTGACTGTCCACTGTGAAGAAGATGCTAGATACACATTTAATTTTCCCAGAGCAGCTAATTTATACCAATGGCTTTCAAATATTTTCCAAGTTCAGTAATGTGGGGAAAAAAATCATGCAGCTATATAGCAGTTCAATATACACTGTGTTCAAGTTAAGTTTAAAATTATTCTAAAGAAAGAAAAAATATTCCTTGAAAAATGAGGTCAGACACAGAAATAATCCATACTGGGGTCATGTTAAAGTAGTAGGATCCAGGTTCACATTACATTAAGCTAAATAATTCTTACAATATCTGAACTCTGAAGAAAAGAGGAAATTGACAGTGCTCTCAAACACTAAGAATTTAAAAATAGAAAAACACAATGAAAACATGTTTTTGAGTATTTGTCAAAATGTGTTTTACAGATCATTAATCCCATACAGAGTCCACAAGGAAAAGATATAATAGTCAAGCAATTTTGGGAAATACTAACACAACATTTCCTTCTAAAAGGACCAAAACGTGCATTAGTACATTAATTGCACTGAGAAATCCTGCAGTAAGGGAAAAATTTAATTTGTTTAACTGTTTCCCTATTTGACTTTTGACTAATCCTACCCACTAAAATACCCTTTAACAACTGCCATATGGAAATATTTAGGAAAACCTTAGACGAAAGCAAGGGTCAGCAAACTTTTTAGGGAAGGGTCTAATAGGAACTACTTTAAGGCTTTGCAGTCCACATAATCTCTGTACCAACTACTCAACTCTACTTTGAAGCATGCAAATAACTACAGTTGATATGACAGTGAAGGAGTATGGCCATAATCCTTAAAAACTTTGTATACAGAAACACAGCAGACAAGCTTTAGTCAATGGGCCATGATTTGCCACCCCTTGAAATATAGAGGCCTGGGCTCTCTGCCTGCATGTGCACTCAGTCTCTCAGAGGTGTCTGACTTGAGCTGATGGGCTGTAGCCCACCAGGCTCCTCTGTCTATGGAATTTTCCAGGCAAGAATACTGGAGCAGGCTGCCATTTCCTACTCCAGGGAATCTTTGCAACATAGGGATCAAAACTGCATCTCTGGTCTCCCCTGAACTGGCAGGCAGATTCTTTACCACTGAACCACCTATTAAGCCCAGGATAGAGGCATGATCATTCTTAAAAACAGCTGAAAATATATCATCTTTATCCATTAGGGTTTATTTTCGGGTATAGTTTCAGGAGCAATAACTGAAGAGTTTCCTGAAACTTCACTTTGACGTGAAAAGATATATGCAGGCAGTGATTGTCTAGTTTTATCAACTATGCTGAATAGAAGAAAGACACCACAAGTGTTAACATATCCACTGCCTTCAACTCAAAACGTAGATACCTTCAGGTTAGTAGATGATCTGAGATAATTGTAATTATTTTAAACAGTTATATGTTTCCAACAAATGTAGAGAATTAAGCTGGACATACACCTCAAAAAAGGTTTCCCTGGTGGTTCAGGTGGTAAAGAATCTGCCTGCAGTGGGGTAAACCTGGGTTTGATCCCTAGGTTGGGAGGATCCCCTGGAGAAGGGAACGGCTACCCAATCTAGTATTCTCGCCTGGAAAATTCCATGGACAGAGGAATGTAGTGGACTACAGTCCATGGGGTTGCAAAGAGTTAGACACAACTGAGTGACTTTCACATACCTCAAAAAACAGTTAACAAAAATATATTTGTTAAATACAATAGAAAGTTGAAGATGCTTCTTATGCTCTTAATTTAATACTAGTTAGTAATTATGTAAGTTACAAAATTATATTTTCATAAAGTGATGTATTATTCTAGGCAAGTGACTGAATTTAAGGAGTAAGTTGAATTGTTTCCTTGCATACACCTAGTGATATCTACCCTACCTATGATCCCATCAAAACTATATTATCATCTCATGGAAATAACATCAGGTAACTAAGCAACAAATAATGATGCAGAATACAGTATTTTCCTCATTACACTTCCTTTCTTGCTTTTAATCAGTTACTTAGAATTCATGTAGCATATCAATTAGCAAAAAAATGTTATCAGGTATTACAGTCCTGGCTGCCAAGATCAGTTTTGACCATTTTGTTCATTTCTTCAATTCTCTGGAGATTCAAAAGCCCTTTGACAATGTTATTAAATGATCTTTTATTTTTCTCAGTAAACGTCATTTCCCTAATCTAGTAATTAGTAAAAAACAAAGACCAATTTCCTCAGTGAATGTTGCTCACTCTCCTTTTTTTTACTGAATCTCTGCCATTTGCTATTTCTCACCAAAAAAATAAAATTAGGTTATTATTATTAATAACTAACATTTAATTAGGTTGTTTGATCTTTGGTTGAACAAGTTTGCAGATTTCCATTACCATACCTACAAAGATCAGCCCAACTGTTTTAATGAATATTGATGTCTTTATACAATGACAAAGCCCTTTATTCTCTGGCTACTAAATTACCAGGCAGTGATCACAAGAAAACACGTAATGCACATAAACAGAAATCCTTAATTTTTCACAGAAATCTAATTTCTGAAGAAGGATATAGGTCAATAGTTTGTTTTGTGTGATCATAATTACATCAAGACACAACTTTAATAAACAGAAGATTTTCTAATTATTCAGATTTTAGGCATAAATGTTAGTAGCTAAATTCATACAGAATTGATTAAGATCTAATTTCCACAGTACTCCAGTTTCAATGGACTATGTCATCAGAATCTTTGATTTGCCATACAAGGCCTTTCCTTACATGGCTAAAATGTACCATTCTGTTTCCAAACCCCATCATTACCCCTTCCACCCTTACCACCATTCCCTCTTAGCCATTTTATGTGATGCTATGAAGGTACCATGTTACAGATTTCTACTAAAATATCCCATCCTGGCTCATGCGCCTATGACTCTGCACATGCTTTCCTCCTTACCAAAAACAAGCTTCTCCACTTCATCTACACAGTTAATGGCTACTCCCAAACACTCAGGCCAAGCATTTTTTTTTCCTTCTATTCATTCATTTATTCAGAAGCATTTGGACTATCTCCTACGTGCGGGTGCTGTTTATGCACTGGAGAGACAATTGTGAACAAGATGGTCCCTACTCTCAGGGGGTTTACATCTAGAATAAGTAACACAGTAAACAAATGAATAAACATGATAACTATAAACTGTGAAAATGGCTAGAATGGAAGTAAATGGGTGATGCGAGAAAGGATAAAGTGTGGGGAAGCATAATGTTAGATGGGCAGTGAGAGAAGGACTTTCTGCAGAAGCTACATTCCAGTGGAGACTTGAAGATGAGAAGGGGCTTGGCTAGCATGACTGGAGCATAAAACCATGGTAGAAGGAGATGAGGTTTCACTCCCTAACTTCTTGATCCCATCCTCCTGAACTCAGTCCATGAACAACCTTTTTCATAACAGCACTCATTATGATGTTAGGATCATCTGCCTCCAACTCAACTTTGAACAATTTGAGGGCAATTACCATATGCTATTCATCTTTATATCTCACAGCCTCTTGGGATCAAGTACATGGCATATGTCCGAAAAATATTGTTCACTATTGGCACTAGTGGTAAAGAACCCGCCTGCCAATGCAAGCAGACATTAAGAGATATATGTTTGATCCCTGGGTTGGGAAGATCCCCTGGAGGAGGAAATGACAACCCACATCAGTATTCTTGCCTTGAGAATCCCATGGACAGAGGAACCTGGGAAGCTGCAATCCATAGAGTTGCACAGTCAGACACTATTGAAGTGTCTGAGCATGCATGCATGCATTAATTTCTGTACCTAAATTCTTGATCCTACCCGATTCTGATGGCTGTGAGGAAATCATTTCATTTTCCAGATTTATCCATACCATTACCTTCACTATTAACTCCATGCATAAACAACCTCAAATATTTCCAATTAAAAAAATAAATCTCTGGGACTTCCTGGTGGTACAGTGGCTAATACTCCATGCTCCCCATGAAGGTGGTCTGGGTTTAGTCCCTGTTTAGGGAACTAGATCCCACATGCTACAACTGAAGAACCCTCCTGCTGCAACAAAGATCGAAGATCCCACATGTAATCAATGACTCAGTGCAGCCAAATATATAAATAGATAAATATTATAAATAAATAAATATTATAGGTAAATAAATCTACTTTTAGCCCCACCTCCCCTCTACCCAGATCCTCTCCAGTTCACTTTTTGAAAATTTCTTGAGGGAACTATTCACTCATTGTTTCTGCTTCCTAATTTTCCCCATTCTTCCTCAGCTTACTGCAATTTTGCTTTAGTTTGGGGATTTTTCATTCTTCAGCACTGACAGAGTTGCTTGTTCTGTGTCCAAACTCGGGAGTCAAATTGTGTGATTCGAATATTTGTTTTGTTTTATAAGGTGGGGCAGAGGCCATAACCTCTCTGTGCCTCAGTAGCCTCATCTTGTAACATGAGGATAATAATAGCATCTAACCCACAGGTTTGTTAGGAGGCTTAAATGACCTATTACATGTGAAGTATCTGGCAAAGCTAGAAGATGGCAAAGCACGTAGATGTTCTATGTGCCCTACATGTAAAGCAGTTGCTTTATACTCATGGTAGAATGACTCATCACACTGACTCTCCTGCAACTCTTCTTGGTCTTGACCTTTTTTCCTCCCATAGCTTACCTTTCGCCACTGTTTCTTCTTTTCCCTTCTCCCTTTCTGGCCATTATTTCTCAATTTCATAAATCCCTTTCCTCCAATATCTCCTCAATGTTAATATCTACCAGGGCTCTGTCCTTTTTTCACTTTACACCCTTCATTCAAATCCATCCATTTCAATTATCATCTCAATCTTAATGAACTCCAAATCATTACCCCTAAACCAGATCTTTTTTTTTTTCAGACCTCAAGGCACCACCCCTGTTAGATTGCTCCCATCTAGCTTTTCAGCAAGACCCTCAGCCTTTATACCTCTACCCTTGAAATCAGTTTTGTAACTCTTCTGGGGCTCCCTGCCTGCAGAAACTAAGAGGGACCCAAATGTAGCTCAGGAACCCAGTTCGGAAATATTAAGTGATTCCGAGACTCTGCTCTACCTTTTCTTCTCTTCCTTTTAATCAGTCTCCTTTCCACCTTCCAGGTCTCCCACAATATCCCCCTGGTCCATTTCCACTGCCATACCTTAGACCACCTGCCATTATCTCTCATCCACAGAAACACTCTTAGCTGATCTCCATGCCTTCAGGCTCACAAACTTCCAATCCCTTCATACACAACAGCCAACAAGTTCTTTCTAAAACACAAATCTGATCATGCCATTGCCCTGTTTAAACCCCCATGATGACTCCCCAAAGCTTTCAGGATGCAGTTCAAACTCCTCAGTTTAGTTCAAGCCCCTCCACCTGAGCCAGATCAGTGCCCTTAACAGCTCCCTCCCCACCAATTCAGGAGGCTGCAAGTGCCCTATAAAAATCTGCTGCAGCTATGTTCTGGCTGCTCGGGAAATTCCTCTCAGCTTCACATCATGCATGGGTTGCAGCTTTGAGAGTCTGCTCTCATCCTGAATCCCTGCTTTCCTTTAGTTCCTGCCTTCACCCTGAACACTACCTGGTCGCCTCCTTTGACATCAGTGCGCTGGCTTTCAGTTTTTCATTCTCTCCAAAGTATGGTCTCTTTAATCAACATTTGCGCTCTATTGCACACTGGTCCAGGGGTAAGGAACATTAGAGCCCTGACTTCTGAGCCAGGCTCCCCTGACACCTCCCCTTCCCCCAGTCTCAACCAGCATCCAGTTTCCACCTGCCTTGAAGAGGGCATTAGACTACCTGACCCAGGGACCAAATCTTCATCTCCTGCATTAGCAGGTGGATTGTTTACCACTGAGCCGACAGGGAAGCCCCTACTACATCATAAGTACCTAATAAATGATTTTTCAGTGAATGAATGAACAAGTTAATTTTATAATCCTGGAATAAATTGAATATGTGTGATTTAAAAACATTTGTTGGATATAAGAGAAATTTCACTTCACAAGGATTTGTGAACAGCTTCAAGTGTGTCTTAATACCAGTATTTTAAAACTAAATATATTCCAAAGTATCTCTATGAGTCTCAGGATACACTTCTACTTGTAACTTAGACTTATAATGTATTGAATCCTTTAAAAATAAATCAATACCCATCAATTTCTTTCTCTAGAAGGCCTGTATGATGAGGCAGGGAGTCTCAGCAGAGGCTATTCAAATGCAGAGTTATGTAGTGTATTTGATGTGGATAGATTCCCACCAGGAAATGAAATAAGATACCCTCATTCTTTCTCATAGTGCATTTTCAAGGCTGTGAGGAAAGAATATTTGCATTGCAACATTCTAAGCAACTCAACTCCTATAGTGTTTCTAATTGTGCCTTTTATACCTGACACTATTATCCCTAAGACTAAATGTAAAATTATTGAACATAGAAAGTTATAGGATATATTATTAATTCTGGTAAAGACAAATGTCTGGAATACAGAATGCTGATATTATTTTGCCTAATATAGCACTTCATAGTTGTAAGCCCTAACAAACACATACACACACACAAAACTAAAACAAAATAATCTTTAACTATGTTTAAATAGTACATGATATATAATGCTAATAATAGTCAAGATTTACTGAGTGCCCACAACAAGCCAGAAGCTGCTCGTAGAACTCTATGTATATTTCAACATTTAGGTCTTAAAACAATCCTAAGGAACAAAAATACTATTATCTCCTTTTATCCTTGAGGAAAGGGAGACAGAGAAAAATAAATAGCCTGAAGTTATACAGTTAGTGATAAAGCCAGGACAGAAATTGAGGCATTCTAATTTCAGAGCTCTGCTTTTAATTTCTTTACCATCTTGTCTTCATACATATCATCAGTTCAGTTCAGTTCAGTTCATTTCAGTCGCTCAGTCACGTCTGACTCTTTGCAATCCCATGAATCGCAGCACGCCAGGCCTCCATGTCCATCACCAACTCCCGGAGTTTACTCAAACCCATGTCCATCGAGTCGGTGACGCCACCCAACCATCTCATCCTCTGTCATCCCCTTCTCCTCCTGCCCCCAATCCCTCCCAGCATCAGGGTCTTTTCCAATGAGTCACCTCTTCGTATGAGGTGGCCAAAGTACTGGAGTTTCAGCTTCAGCATCAGTCCTTCCAATGAACACCCAGGACTGATCTCCTTTAGGATGGACTGGTTGGATCTCCTTGCAGTCCAAGGGACTCTCAAGAATCTTCTCCAACACCATAGTTCAAAAGCATCAATTTTTTGGTTCTCAGCTTTCCTCACAGTCCAACTCTCACATCCATACATGACCACTGGAAAAACCATAGCCTTGACTAGATGGACCTTTGTTGGTAAAGTAATGTCTCTGCTTTTTAATATGCTATCTAGGTTGGTGATAACTTTCCTTCCAAGGAGTAAGCGTCTTTTAATTTCATGGCTGCAATCACCATCTGCAGTGATTTTAGAGCCCAAAAAAATAAAGTCTGACACTGTTTCCACTGTCTCCTCATCTATTTCCCATGAAGTGATGGAACCAGATGCCATGATCTTAGTTTCTGAATGTTAAGCTTTAAGCCAACTTTTTCGCTCACCTCTTTCACTTTCATCAAGAGGCTTTTTAGTTCTTCTTTGTAAAACAAAGATTTGAATGGCTTTAGCAAGAAAAGCATTTAAAAAAATAAAACTGAAAATGCTCTCCTTGCCACTGTTGCTGTTTGCTCTGGAAGTCATGTCTGATTCTTCTGCAGTCCCATGGACTGTAGCCCGCTAGGCTCCTCTGTCCATGGAATTCTCCAGGCAAGGATACTGGAGTGGGTAGCCATTCCCTTTTCCAGGGGATCTTCCTGACCCAGGGAAGGAACCCACATATCCTACACTGGCAGGCAGATTTTTTACCACTGAGCCACCAGACAAAACCCAGTATGATTCATGTATACACTTACAGTCATAATCACCACTCTATCTCCTCCCCACCACACAAAACAGTGCTTCACCTAATACCATTGACACATGGTAGAAAGAAAGAAGAAAGTGAAGTCACTCAGTCATATCTGACTCTTTGTGACCCCATGGACTGTAGCCTGCAAGGCTCCTCTGTTCAAGGGATTTTCCAGACAAGAATACTGGAGTGGGTTGCCATTTCCTTTTCCAGAGCACACGGTGGAGACCCTGGTGTATAAAATGCTCCTTAAAAAATGTGATAATGACACAAATACATATCAGCAAAGATATAATTTAATCAATAAATTTTAAAACCACAGATTAAGGACTATAATAAACACTTGTTTTTAATATACTATCAATAATTGTATGGATAGAAATTATCATATCCATTTTACCAATATTTTCTGTAGTTTACACAAAGTAAGTAAAAGTGGTAAAGCCAGGATTCAAATTCAGGTCTGCATTACTACAAATTTTAATGTTGTCATGATGTTAAGCACTTTTAACTGTACAATCTTACCATGGAAAGAGTCCAAATATTGGCTTAAATTTGACACAGTCCTGCTCAGCTTGATAATGCTGTGCTTCGTTTAGTCCCTGATTTCTAGCTGCACAATTAGGAAACAGCAGTGCCAATTTACAGGTATTACATATATGAAACAATAAATTCATGTGTATATATATATCATTGTTTTGCTCCAAGTACTTTTTTTTTACTCCCATTTTAGTTCTTTTTTAGTTGCTAATGATCAGTTGCTCAGTCGTGTGGGACTCTTTGCAACTCCATGGGCTGTAGCACACCAGGCTCCCCTGTCTGTGGAATTTTTCTAGGCAAGAATACTAGAGTGGGTTGTCATTTTCTTCTCCAAGAGATGTTTCTGACCCAGGAATCATACAGGCGTCTCCTGCATTGGCAGGTGGATTCTTTACCAGTGTACCACCTGGGAAGTCCCGTCAGTTGCTAATGGATACACTTAAAGGAACAGGATTCTGAATCCTGATGTTCTAATGGAAGAAGGAATTAGGGACTAAGCAAGCTTCCAGGTGACCCTAGCAGAGCCCTTCATTCCTATTTCCATATGAGCAGTGTTGCTTACGAAGTCAGTGGGACATGTGAGTGTAAAAGAATTCTAGAGAAGCCCAAGAAAAACTGATGATTCAATACATTGTTCAAAACACATTTAAAACAAATGAAAATATATCTTGAAAAAAGTCTCCTAAAGTATTCAATTTTTATGCTAATCTAAAACCAAAAATACACTTAATGGAAAGTAATGAAGTGTAAAATACAAGTTTCATATTTATTAAAGGTAAGACTAGAAAGAATAGAAAAATACTCATCATCTAACAAAACATCTCATCATAGTAGACATTCAGTAAATATTTATTGAATAGGGAATTGAGAGGGAAGTTCAAGAGGGAGGAGATATATGTATACCTATGGCTGATTCTTGTTGATGTTTGACAGAAAACAAAATGCTATAAAGCAATTATCTTTCAATTAAAAAATAAATAATTATTTAAAAATATTTATTGAATAAATGAATGAGATTTACATTTGCTTCTATAAAATAGGTTACATTCCGCTAAAGGTTACTGTTTGGTGACCTATGTTATCAAAATTATTATAAATAACTATAAAATCTAGCTAAGACCTTAAAACATAAAATAACTTAAAAATGAAAATTTTAATGCCTTAAAATAATTTTCATCCACTTCAATTTATCTCATTAATGTGTCTCTAGTTAGGTGAATAGTAGACATATTTGAAAATAGCTCTGTTACTTTTTAATAACTACACAATTAAAATCATTCTGTGCTATTAAATGGTACTAGACTTCCTCCAGAATATAATAACATGCCAAGGCATTAAAACAAAAGATGCTTTATGTTGTTGCTTAGGATCTTGTTTATTAAAGATTTTCTATCATTTTCTTGAAAATCAAGAGAAAAACACTTTTAATTTTTATTAAATTAAGTTACAGGCTAACCTAACTTGAATGAGCTCTCATTCAAGTGTAATATTCTCCCCATCTATAATTCTCTACAATTGGTAACAACTCTATTCTTTCAAGGGCTTCCCAGGTGACCCTAGTGGTCAAGAACCCACCAGCCAGTGCAGGAGATATAAGAGACACAGGTTTGATCCCTGGGTCAGAAAAATCCCCCAGAGGAAGGCATGGCAAACCACTACGTTATTCTTGCCTGGAGAATCCTATGGAGAGAGGACCCTGGCAGGCTACAGTCCATGGGGTCAAAAGGGGTTGGACATAACTGAAGTGACTTAGCATGCAAGCAATTCTTTCAAAATATGCTATGATTGTGCTCATTTCACATGCTAGTAAAGCTATGCTCAAAACCCTTCAAGGTAAACTTCATGAAACAATAACTTTCAGATGTACAAGCTGGGTTTAGTAAATGCAGAGGCACCAGAGATCAAATTGACAACATCCACTGAATCATGAAGAAAGCAAGGGAATTTCAGAACAACATCTATTTCTGCTTCATTGACTATTCTAAAGCCATTGACTGTGTGAATCACAACAAACTGTGGAAAATTCTTAAGGAGATGAGAATACCAGACCTGTCTCCTGAGAAATCTGTATGCAGGTCAAGAAGCAAAAGTTAGAACTGGACATGAAACAGTGGTCTGGTTCAAAATTGGGAAAAGAATATGTCGAGGCTGTATGTACAAAGTGCATCATGTAAAATGCAAGGCTGGATGACTCACAAACTGGAATCAAGAATGCCAGGAGAAATACCAACAACCTCAGATACGCAGATGATGCCACTCTAATGGCAGAAAGTGAAGAGGAACTAAAGAGCCTCTTGATAAATGTGAAAGAGGTGAGTGAAAAAGCTGGCTTGAAACTGCACATTCAAAAAAGTAAAATCATGGCACCAGGTCCCATCATTTCATGGGAAATAGAAGGGGAAAAATTAGAAGCAGTGACAAAGTTTGTTTTCTTGGACTCCAAAAAAACTGCAGAAGGTGACTGCAGCCATGAAATTAAAAGACACTTGCTTTTGGAAGGAAAGCTATGATAAGCCTAGGCAGCATATAAAAAGCAGAGACATGTTTGCTGACAATGGTTCGTATAGTCAATGGTTTCTCCATAGTCATGTACGGATGTGAGAGTTGGACCATAAAGAAGGCTGAGCACCAAAGAATTTATCCTTTCAAATTGTGGTGCTGGAGAAGACTCTTGAAAGTCCCTTAGATTGCAAGGAGATCAAACCTGTCAATTTTAAAGGGATCAATTCTGAATATTCATTGAAGATCTGATGTTGAAGCTGAAACTCCAATATTTTGGCCATCTGATGGGAAGAGCCGACTCACTGGAAAAGATTTCAATGCTGGGAAAGATTGAAGGCCAAAGGAGAAGGGGGTGGCAGAGGATGAGATGGTTAGATAGCATCACAGACTCAATAGACAGGAACTTGAGCAAACCCTGGAAGAAAGTGAAGTACAGGGAAGCCTGGCATGCTGCAGTCCATTGGGTCACAAAGAGTCACAACTTAACAATTGAACAAAAACAATGACACAATTCTTTGTATCAGTTGACCAGAATTTACAGAGTAGAAAATGTGTTGTTATGAACATGAAATGACTCTAAACAAATCTGACCAGAAATAAGTTAAAAGGCATCCTGAATAATTAGGATCACTTTTCATTGAAGGAGTAGAGGATGGCTCTTTCAGAACTCTGCCAAGGTATGGCTAATCTCACCAACATATTTTTGCTTTTGCTGGTTGTGGCAATTAAATATCAGACATCAAAACCTAGATTAATAACATTTTGGTCCTATAGATCATTTTTGCATTTTAATTGTTTTGAATGTCTTTGATACCACTTATATGATATTTTCTAAAGTTAAGCTAAAAAGTGGGCTTGTTTCTACTTCACTTTTTCTGAAGAACAAAGCCAGAACAACTATAATTTTTTAAAGTATGAACTCTATATTACTATTTTAATAGTTATATAAAGTTAATTTGATTTTTTGTCCACTTAAGTGACAACAGGTATTGATACTGTTGGTAAAAAAAAAAGTGTCATTAGTCAAGTGCCCTTTCTGTATATACTTAGTAATAATGTCTCACACACATTAATATTGGTACAAATTAATTCCCTAATTTTAAAAATTTTAATTAAAATATTTGGCTTTGTGACAGATTAAAATGTATCTCCCTGAACCATTTTTGTATCCCTTTACAATATCTGTCCTACACAGAAATCCTAGTTTATTCTGGCTCTGATTCAATCTTCCAAAATTTCTTCTCTGTTTACTTCAGTCTTTTGGAAGCATTCCAAGTTTGTCTCTAGTCACTGAAAGGAGATGAATGAAATTGAAATTGCATTTACTATTCTTTTGACTCTTATATTTGTGCTCAAAGACAGATCTAATTTTGCTGACACTTTTCAAAAAGAAAAATTACCAAATTAATTTATTTTAGCAGTCACTAAAACAGGCTTTATTCACAGCTAATATAGCATTAGTCCCATTCTTTTATTAAACAATAAAATCCTTATTAAAGAATAGATTACTATTTTCCTGGGTACAGCTATAAAAAGCTGTAGACAATCCTAAGCATTTGGGAGTAATCTAAACATTAAACTCCTTTTAGAGTTGAAGAAACTGAAGCCTGGAACAGGGGAGAGATTGATGCAAGGTCACATGGCTAATTAGTGGCCAACTTGGAACTGGAAGTCCAGTCTAGCAAGAGTTCCAGGCTCTTCTCACTACTGTGACTGCCTGCAGGACTTCTCAGATTATACAACTGCTGATTTGATCTTCAAAGTTTTTTATGGAATGTTGAAAAGTCAACTATTTCGCTCATTCCTTCCATTACTGTGCACTGATGTTATCTTGATCTTTCTCAAAAGAGAAACAGGAACAAATAAATATCAAAAATCATTATGTGTCATAAATATGGAGAAAAGTATTTACAAACCATATATCTTGAGAAAATATGTAGCAGCTAGATGATAAGGTGATAAGCACTGTAGAAATAGATGACAGATCCAGAGATTGATAGATAGAAAATTCGCCCACTATTACATTTTCAATACATAACACTTAACTCCACAAAGGTTTTTGTGCACACAAGCAAAAGAACCCTCAGCTTAAGGGCATCTATGAATTTTTAGTAGTCTAGGCAAATATTTCAATTCAAAAATACATGTCAAGTATTGTCCTACAAAGATATAAAACACTTTAAATTGCTTGAGAGAAGATGCTTTGCACAAGACAAAATAAAGTTATTATAATGACTTGCTTATGTACTATATTCTTTTGAATATTAGCGTATGGTATACAAGCATCTGCAAAAGACTGAGAAATAAACATGGACCTGGTCTAATACAATAGCTTTGTTTCAGAAAATTCATGAATTAATTTTTTGGTAAATCATAATCCTATTTTTGAAATGCATTGCAAGCTTTCTATTTAAAGGACCTCCAAAGTAACTCTTACCAAAAATAACAAAATAATCACTCTATTTTATCTAGGGAACTGCCGAAAAGAGAAGCTGACTAAGTAACCAAGGCAGGCTCTTTCAGGAACCAGCACTATGATGGAGTAAGCACGCTAAGGTTTTTATCCTTACTTGGAAGATCTGGGCTAGTTCCTGGTCTTGGCAATACTTCATAATCATTTGGACAGCTTGTTAAAAAAAAAACAAGTCCCAGCTCTTATCCTAGATTAATTAGATCAAAACCTCTGGGCAACAGTATTGATAATATAAGTATCGATAATACAAGAGCAGTTCCACTGGAGTACGGCTACCAAAACCTACAAGCAGTGGGTTCAAGAAAAAACATGAAGAAGCAAATTAGAGACAAAACACAGGCGACTCTTTCAAGGAATTTTGGTCTAAAGGGAATAAATGAAGTAACCATTGGAAGTAGATTCACAGACAAGAGAAGGTTCTATTTGGTTGATTTCTGGTTTCATTTGTTTTCGAAGGTGAGAAATACTGTAACACATACGTGTGTTGACAGGTATGATCCTATAGAAAAGAAGTTTATATCATCAGAGAAAGAAAGAACAATTAATTGCTGGTGTGCTGCCTTGAATAAACGAAAGGAAATGGAATGCAGTGCACTTGGGAAGGAGCTGGACTTGCAGTGGAATAGGAGAGTCTCACCCCTAGGAGAAGAGGAAAGGAAGACTGTATGAGCCCAGATGTAGGCAGAAGGAGAGCTTTGGTGGAAGAAGCACATGGACGTTCCCTGTAACAGCTTCTATTTTCTCAGTGAAAAAAAGAAATAAGTCACAAAGTAAGAGTGAGAAGTGGGCCTAAGATACTGCATATCTGGAGACAGGGGAGATGCAAAATAATCACACAACTAGATGGATGTAATGCCTAGAGAAATGTCACCACATTGGGCTGTTGTACAAGAGAATCAATGCCTTCCAAAAATAAAACGCATTATTCTCACATGCTTTGATCTTAGCGAGTCCATGCTGGGTCCTAATGACCATCACTTCCTCTTAAAGAAGTGTAAAACCACCCTTCTCTAGTTCATTCCAGTCTTCCCAGAGATCAATAAAGCTTGCCATTTTCCAGTTTGCAAAATATTTCTTCACTGTTTCACAACTTAGAATGATATTTGCTTATCTCTAGTTTGCAAATTCCTAGTCTCCAGAATTCCTTGACAGCAAAATCACTGAAAACGTCTCAGCAATCTCATTTTTGAAGCACTCTCAAGAACCCTCAGTATAATTCCATCAAATCAATACATGTAAACTCATTCTAAAATATTAGGACCTCTGTCTCTCCAACCAAAACATAATTCAGCATATTGAGAAATATCCAACCTAATAGCACTGACTTCTAATCTATCAGCTTGGCCCATCTCATAACCAGTAAATTTTGTATACCCCCCTCTGTTTATTTCTGAATTCTTAAATTATCTGAGAGCCTTTAAGCACTTGTAAGTACTTTCAAACAATAGTTTAGATGAACACACTCTTATCAAATGAATGAAAGACTGGAGGTGACATTTGAACTTCTAGAAAACTATAAGGATTTGAGAGACTTAGGAACCACATATGCTCAAGAGAAAAGAAAACCATGTTATATTTTTCTCTAATCAAAATGTCTCATCCTTAGTTCAGGCTCCTTTTTTTTTTTTTTTTTTCCCAGCTCTGGACTTACTTTATTAAGCTCTCAAAAATTCCCCTCAGTCCCAGTCTAAATTTTCATCCTCCAGTTTATCTTACTTTGGGAGATCAACTTTAACATAATTGTATCATTTTATCGATCTCACGGTGATGTGGAAAACACAGTATGTTTGATTCCCCATACTTCAAGTCCTACTCTGGGTTGTAGGTTAGTTACTTTTGCTTTTTGGTGTATTATTATGTTTATCTGTAAAGTAAGGATGACAAGAAAATTACCTGCAGTAATAAAAATTTCCTCTCCCAATTCTTAGGACATAGTAGTGAAGTCACTCAGTTGTGTCCGACTCTTTGCGACCTCATGGACTGTAGCCTACCAGGCTCCTCCATCCATGGGATTTTCCAGTCAAGAATACTGGAGTGGGTTGCCATTTCCTTCCCTAGGAGATCTTCCCCACCCAGGGATTGAACCTGGGTCTCCTGCATTGTGGGCAGATGCTTTACCGTTTGAGCCACCAGGGAAGTCTTAGGACATAGTAAGTGCTCAATAAATACATGTTCTGTTCCTTTCTTTCTCTGTCCTATTCCCAGAAGGCTCCACTTTTCCAATAAAATTAAATCCAAAGTAACATTTTTTTTCTTTCCTGGTAATGGCAGACAGTAATCTCTATCATTTTCCTTCTTGACTATTTTTCACATTCCACTCAATTCAGAGTGTACTTTACTTGTTCATAACATACACTAACTTTTTAAGTTATTTCATATGTAAAATATCATTAATTCCTAGATAAAGAGATAGAGATGGGTAAAAATATAGACACAAAGAGACAGAAATTGATAGAGACAAGTTTAGCCATGTTTATGTTCAGATAAAGATATGGATATGTTTTTAAAAAATATATGATTTTTATATATCCAACTTTACATATATATAATTTTATCTTAGGTGCAGCAGAAGTAAAATCTTTTAAGCCTGTCAGATAAACCCTCAAGCCCTCATTCGGGAGTTTTCTCAATATATAATCGTAAAAATGTGGCTTAAATTCTCTAAGCGTCCCTATCCTTTGCCTGTGAAATGACTTCACTGCAGAGTTGTTATATTTAAGAAGGACAATGCTGGTAAAGTCCTGGCATATAATAGGTTCCCAGTGAGTTATTGTTATTTTTGTGTTCAGAAGTCTTACATTTTCTGCAGTGCCACGTGTTTTTTATAGCAACAATAAATAAATGGCTGCTGAGTTGAATTCTGGTATGATTCAGTCTTGTTAATAGTAATGAGTAAATTGGCAGGGCTGATGTTTTCAAATTTTAAAAGATGTCATCTTTTGACTGAGTCTTATAACATCTGTGGTAAGGCAGCAAAAAATTACTCCAATGGATAAGATTTTTTTTTTTGACTCACACATCAAATGAAATAGATATATGAGATTATATTGCTGAAGCAGTCCATTTGCAAGCACCTGTGGAAGTTTTCACTATGATGCCCCACATATAAATCAGTAATAAAGGTAGAGGCACATCTACAAATAAAGTCTAGCTTCTGGTACATAGGTCTTCATTTTAAGCTTTCTCTCCTCTCTCTCTCTCCCTCCCCTTGTCTCTTCACATATATCTCTGTTAAATATGTATATATGTATATTGTTTTGATTATTGCTTTTTGGATAAGCAAACTTACATTGAAATATTTTGCTATTGATTCTTCCATATTTTTTCCATTTTGTAAAAGCCAGATAGAGCAGTCTAATAAAAATGGACAATTTCTTGTCATTATATCTTCTGTTTTCCTTTTCATCCACAATATTTTTGGTAAAATAAATAGTAGGAATATATCTAGTATATGTCATTGAAGCTGACTATGAAGGAATTTCCAGGGCAGAAAAACAAAACAGATATTATTGACTTGATAGTTAGAGACTAGAAAAATCAAAAGCTGCACTAGATCTGGAAGAATTACCTCTAAATTGAATCCTGAAAGTAAATCAATTTCTTAGCCTTTTCACATGTTGGCAAGTTAATGGAAACAAATAGGCTTATTTATTTATTTGAGTGATATTCTACTTAATAATGTTTCAGCAAGTGAAAAGAGAAAACTAAAGAAAAATCCAGCATGATTTAAAGGAAATAGTTAAATTTTTGAAAAAGTGGGTTTTTCCCTCTTCAGGTAAATGTTTACATTCTCAATATTGATGAATTGTTTTCACATGTGCCTCATTTGATTCCTATTTCATAGTATTTTGGATCAATATGCTTTACCTAGAGTTATCAGAAACTGGGAATATATAGTTGTCATTTTTTTAATTAAATAGTTGTGTTTTTTCTTTAATGCACCTAAAAAAGCAACTTCATGCAATGCAAAAAAAAAAAAAAATCCGGATTTTGTATATCCCAGATGTACATATATATCCAGATGTACATTCTATATCCCAGAATGTACAATCTTTAGCTCTCTGACCCTAAGAAAGATATTTGACCTCCCTAAGTCTTAATTTTCTCATCAATAAAATGGGAAAGATAATAATACCCTTCTTGCTAATTATTGTAAGATTTAAAATATGAATTTCACAGAAAACCCCTGATAAATAGTCTTGTAAGAATGGACCAGGACTTGTTCTTCTGCGAGTGCATACATATGAGTATTTTCAAAACATTCATTTCTAAGAGTTTTTGAAAGTTTTTAAGACTTTCCCAATAAAAGCCATGAAAAAGGGAATCATAATAGGTTTGCTTCTGAATAAAAAGTTACCATTTGAGCCATACAAATTCTGAAGAAGCACAGACATATATAGGAAGAAATAATGACTCTAAAAATGATTTGCTATGTCCAAGTGCTTCATATATATTTTATCATAAATGTTAGACACCCATCAGGGGATTGTTGTTTCAAAAAAAAAAGTTCTTAAAACCTTTGCTCTAACATGGATTATAAAGAATATCCAATGCACTCTAGCTTGTTCAGTCACTAAGCCATGTCTAACTCTTTGCAGCTCCATGGACTGCAGCACGCCAAGCTCCTGTGTCCTCCACTTAACAGAGTTTGCTCAGATTCATGTCCATTGAGTCAGCGATGCTATCTAATCTTATCATCCTCTGCCACCTCCTTCTTCTTCTGCCTTCAATCTTTCCCAAATCAGGGTCTTTTCCAATGAGTCAACTCTTTGCATCAAATGGCCAAAGTATTGGAGCTTCAGCCTCAGTCCTTCCAAAGAATATTCAGGGTTGATTTGCCTTAGAATTGACTGGTTTGATCTTTTTGAAATCCAAGGGACTCTCAAGAGTCTTCTCCAGGACCACAATTCGAAGGCATCAATTTTTCAGCACTCAGCCATCTTTAAGGTCCAACTCTCACATCAATACATAGCTACTGGAAAAACCATTAACTTTGACCCCAAACTTCAAAATCCAGGACTGACTGTCGACCATCATGCTGCCAGTATCTACTTGGGGTAAGTATAAATAACTCCAAAGAAATACTTCAGGCTGGCACAGAAAAAAGATAAGAAAAAAAAAGAGAGAGAGGACAGCTCTTCTTATACATACCTCTACAGAAAACACTTTAATTTATACCTATTTCAAGAGTTTTTCTATTTATCATACAACTAATTATAAGTTCATTCCAGCACACACCTCTTCAATCAAAGTTTTCTGCCAACAATGCCCTGTGTGGCCTCAGAACCAAAAAAGATATCAGATACCAATAAATAGCTAATAATTAAAACTGGAGAAGGGGTATTCATTTTCAAATCCAATCTTTAACATGAAGCTATTCCTTAAAGCTTTAAATTTCCCACTGCAGAGGGATGCAATGCTATAAATTAAAATATTAAAAAATAAAACATATACTTAAAGTGTGGTTGAGTTCCAAGGCTACTTCAAACTCAGTAGCCTGTGAAATAAATACGGATATAGTGATTTAATATGAATTAGCACACCCATTATCAGCATAATAAAATAAATTTTATTTTTAGTAGAAAAAAATTGACAAATTTTTCTTTATAGAATGAAAGGCAGAAGAAACTTGAAAAGAAATAAGCTATAAGCTGTGGGCACTTTGTTACAAGATAAAGTGATATGTCTGCTAGGGAAGTAAAAACCTTTATTTTGAACAGCTCTAAATTCACAAATCATGGATATTTAAGTGACATTCAAATAATATTTAAGTCTGTCTAGTTGAGCGTGCAAATCAGTAAATTGTGCACATAATGGCCATTAGGTGAGCACAATTGGAGTCTGTGCTTGCAATCTAGATTTACATGCTGAACATCTTGTATGTCAGTCTGTGCTTGCAATCTAGATTTACATGCTGAACATCTTGTATGTCATTGAGAAGGGTTTACACACACATATAAATTGTAAAGGTTTCATGTATTTTTGCACCTTTGGTTTATATTTCTGGTACAGATAAAAAATCCCCTTGTATAGTTTTCCTTTGAAGTTAATCTTATTTTCTGTATTATTATATATGTCATGTAAAACCCTTAGGCCGTTGGACTGTAGGTTTATTGTTTGTCCATTTCTTCAGTTATATCTATATGCCCTGCATCAAATCTGGGAGCACTGTAGAGTAAAACAGATAAGGTTTTTGCCTTTTGAACATGCTGTCTGGTTTATCCAATAATATATTATACATTTCAAACATCTAGAACACAAATTTTAAATTAAAAAAAAAAGAGGCGGCTTCCCTGTTGGCTCAGTGGATGGGAATCCACCTGCCAGTGTAGGGCACCCGGGTTAGATCCCTGGTCTGGGAAGATTCCACGTGCCACGGAGCAACTAAATTCATGCACCACAACTATTGAGCATGTGCTCGAGAGCCTGTGAGCTGCAACTACTGAAGCCCATGCCCTAGAGCTCATGCTCTGAAACAAGAGAAACCATGGAAAGGAGAAGCCCACACACCACAACGAAGAGTAATCCCCACTCACTGGACCTAGAGAAAGCCCGTGCACAGCAATGAATACCCAGTGCAACCAAATATAAATTAATTAATTAAATTTTAAAAAAGAAATTAAGTAAAGAATAATATGATACATACTTTTATACTTTAACTCTCACTTCAACATTCATCCTTAAATTCATACTTTGTACATCCATTTCCACTTGGGAGGTAGCCCATAATGATCATTCAATATCAAGTTCATAGAAGAGGAAACTGAGGTTCCATAAGGCTATGTGCTTTTCAAAAGCCACTGGGTTTTCACAGATTAGGTTCTCTGTTTATTCATACAAAAGACCAGATCTTTCAAGGATTTCAGCTCAGCCCTTCACAAGCTTTGACCTGATTTCCTCTTCTCATGGCTGGGCATTTCTTTTTGGATGCCTCCTTCTTCCTATTCCCATTTCCCTTCCTAAACTCCCCACATCATCCTTGAGTCAATCACTCAGAAATGACTCTTCCCTTTGCTACTCTCATCTGATCATTAACAAGCCCTTTCCATCAATTCTTCATTTCATTTTTTTCCCCTTTTTGTCTCATTACTTTCCACCCACCATATCTGGCCCTTTGGATATCACATTGGATTTACTGTAAATGTAACCCATTAGTCCTGTTGCCTCAATTTCTCCCTTCTGAAATCCACAATGCACTGTACCATATGATTCACTGAAAACTCTGCCTTGATTACATATTTGAATCTGTTCATTGCTTCATATATAAAAGATAACTATGACAAATAACAAATATCCTGTGAACCTCAGGTGGCAGAAAAAAAAAGTCATTTGAATGTGACAAGGTAAGAGGTGAGGACAACATGAAAAGTCATCTTCAATCCTCCAGAGTTTATATTTCCAAGAGAAGTAACTCAGAGAGTCATAAGTTACCTTCTTTAAATATTTTCTGCCTTTTGCTTTTGTATTCCTTTTTATTTAAATAGGCAATGGCTTCTAATATCTGGAATAGTAGAAGCAGGGTAATGGGTTTCCAAAGGAATAGCAGTCTGGCTGGTGAAATATTTATAAATAATAGAATTTCTAAATAAATGGAACCATCACAGCACCAAAGAAAAATAAGCCATTTTGTTTTCTCCTCTGCAAAGAGACATTAAACAGACTTTCAATGGCTTTCCTTGAATTTTTTGGTACACTACACTTAGTGATTAATCAAGCAAAGGACACAAATACTTTTAATTATGGACAGAAGAATAGATGTAAAAATTGCATTTTGAAATTTTATTTGGAGATGTAATTTGTGTCAAAGCGTCTTTTAATGTCATGGCTACAGTCACTGTCTACAGTGATTTTAGAGCTCAAGAAAATAAAGTCTGTCACTGTTTTCACTATTTCCCCACCTATTTGCTATGACGTAATGAGACCAGATGAAATGATTTTTGTTGTTTTAATATTAAGTTTTAAGCCAGCTTTTTCACTCTCCTCTTTCACTTTCAGCAAGAGACTTTTTAGTCCCTCTTCGATCTCTGCCATTAAGGTGGTATCAGTTGCATATCTGAGGCTGTGGGATAACTTTATTACTCTAACATGTAATTTTTAAGTTGCAGTAATTCATCAAATCAATTTGCCCTCAGTTGTAAGATGTACCACTAGGAAACCAAACAAAATTCTGGCAATCAAACTGGGACACAATGCTTACTTACTCTTTTACACTTAAAATAGTCTTTTATTTTATAAATAAATTGTATACTTAACTTGCAAGTTCATTTTTATCATGTCTTATTCTTGTTCATATGATAAAAGGAAAATAAAAGCGAAATATATTTTAATAGTAGCTTAAACACTGTTGCACATTATAATTCAACTTTCCTGAACTGCGTATCATTTCAGAATCAACTTCTCTGGTGGCTCAGCTGGCAAAGAATCTGCCTGTAATGCAGGAGACCCAGGTTCAATCCCTGGGTCAGCAAGATCCCCTGGAGAAGGAAATGGCAACCCACTGTAGCATTCTTGCCTGATGAATCCCTTGGACAGAGGAGCCTGGCAGGCTACAGCCAATGGGGTAGCAAAGAGTGGGACATGACTGAGAGGCTAACATTTTCACTTTCACTATACAGTATCAACCCCTATGCTATCATGAACACAGGTGATGCAGCCCTTGTGCAAATTGTCCCCGTTCTTTTCTTTCCAGCTGCTGACACACACTCTGCTCTCTGATTCCCTTCTCAAATAGTCCCGATGGTTTTTGACTGACACGTCAAAAAGTTACCATTGTCCAGCCTTGCCAGCGAGAATAAAAATTAAGCTCACGCCTGCACACACAATGACACTTTCCCTACAGCGTCTACCTGGCAATACCAATCGTAAATCTCCATTAGAAATAACATCTTACCTTACATCCTAATCTCAGCTATGTTAAAATATGAAAACAAATGTGCATTCAAGCCAATCAAACTCAACAATTTGATAATTACTACATTTTTGTATTTTAGCCCTTAAAGTGAATATGATGAAATAGGTTTCATTCCACTATAAATTATGGTAAGCTTCCTTATGCAACCAACTATCAGCATAGGATGTATTATTATGCAAGTAGAGGAAGACTTCTCTGGTTATTTCTAACTGACATTCATGGGGAGAGTGGACGGGTATCTGTATTATTATTTCCCAGGCTGTGCCACAGGAGATGTAGTTATACATACACCAGCTTCCATTTAATTAGATCAAAAAGTTGATTTTTAATTTTCTGAAAAATTTAGATTTTTCAAACATTTAATGTCTCTCTTTCCTTTCTTAACTCAAAATCTTCTTTTATGGGTTCATATTGCATTTTCTGAGAGAGTAAACTTAGATTTGACACAGGCTCAAAAAAAAAAAAAAAATCCCCCCACAATGCTGAAGATAATTCTGCTAGCTGCTTAAGAAAAGCATAGCATCACTGTTCATTGTGTGGCCCATGAAGCTGCAGCAGCAGAATCACCTGGGAGCTTGTTAGAAATGTAGACCCCAACTCACCCCAGACCTCAGGAACAAGAATCTTCATTTCACCAGGATCCCCAGGGAGACACAGCACATTAAAGTTTGAGAAACACTGGCCTAAAAGATGGGCTGCTCAGTTAACTCTGAGTACACATTCCCCAGAAACTTGGGTTGCTGTAACCATTTTGTTGCCACAACTGACCTAAGTAGCTATTAGGCTCCCAGGGCATTTCCAGTCTGAGTACTTACTCCTAGCAGAGTTTCGATCTTCAGAGGTGAATAAGGAAAAAAAGGAAAGAGTAGGTGGGGAAGGCACAAATATAAACCAAGGTGACTGACTCACCAGGGAGTGGCAAGAGGGGAAGCTGACAGCTGGAGGAAAAAGCCTCTTAGCTCAGTCATCCATTCTATTTCACCAACATGATCTAGGACTCTCTGTATTCCTCACATTAAATCTTTCTACCTATCTAAAACTCACTCATCTTCTCATACTTTCTCCACTCTCCTTATGAAGTCCAGTGTGACTACCTAAACCAAGGATTCTTTAGCAGGAGACAGGAGTTCAGAGATAATCTTCAGAGAGCCTATAAATCTAAGATGATATGTTCTTAAAAATAGGGTATGGGCAAATGTTCATTTTCACTGGAAAAAAAATGCCATTATTTAAATCAGAATTTTGAAAGGAATTCTAATCAAGCAAATCAATCAACAGCTAAGAACCACTAGCACGCTAAATAATTCCTGCTGTTGCTGCTTTAGTCAATCAGTAATATCCGACTCTTTGCCATCCCCATGCCAGGCTCCTGTGTTCATGGGATTCTCCAGGCAAGGATACTGGAGTGGGTTGCCATTTCCTTCTCCAGGGAAAGAATTCCTATCCACCTTCTATTTTAGTCATTGATATACCAACTTTTGGGCTTCCCTGCTGGCTCAGACAGTAAAGAATCCTCCTACAGTGTGGGAGACCTGGTTTCGATCCCTGGATTGCGAAGATCCCTGAAGAAGTAAATGGCAACCCACTCCAGTATTCTTGCCTAGGAAATCCCACGGACAAGAGTCCATGGAATTGCAAAGAGTTGGACACAACTGAGCAACTAAGCACTTACCAACTTTTTAGTGGCAAAAATCATCCTAATCCACTTGAGAATGGGCTCACTAATACCCTAGAGCCAGTTTTATACTGTTGTGCACTTTTTTTTTCCAAAAAGGCAAAAAGAAAAAAACAGAGACAGGAAAATTTCCATCTTAGTTAAATACAGGAGGACCTCAATTAACTGATCATGGTGGCATCTCTTCCCGTTTTGCTTCCTTCTCTCCTTCATTCTCTGCATTTGTCATCTCTCATTCTTAAAAGATCATTGTTGCTATTCATCCCTCAGGGTCAGCTCCCCTGTGATCTTCCTGAAGTGTGTCATCATTGTGAAAAGCTATATTGTTCTACAGTCTGTCCTTCCTGCTTTGTCTCTGTCTACTTCAAAATCTCATTCAAGAAGCAGCAAAGAAAGGTCAGACTGGCCTTGGCTGGCTATCATAATGTGCACCATCCCTCACCCTTAGCCCAGGGTCCCACAAAAGGGGTGGTATCCTTTAATGCTTTTGAAATCATCAAGAGAAATCAAAGCAACCATTTCCAATCCTGTCTTTATAACCAGAAGCCCATTGATCAGTGTAGGTAAAGGGATCGCACATCAAGGGAGAATAGCATTTAGAAAGTATGATTTGATCCATACAGCCGAGTGATCACGGCAAGCTCAAATCCCATGAGCCAGAGAATAAATCTATAGTACTGTCAGCTCTGAAATATCTCATTCATCAAGCACAGGTAAGAAATCACCTCTAGTTGCCATTAATTATCAAACACGTTTGAGTTAAGTAACTGCTTCACCCATGCAGTGATCCATGTATAGAGTTGTACAATTGAGAGAGCAATGTAGCCATGGAAATCCAGCACCATCAGATATCTAACACCAGTGACTGAACTCTAGTTTTTCTAATTTATGGCTCAGAAATTGAGTCCCAAGCATTTTGCCCCCCGGAACTCAGCTTCCTTATCTAAAAAAAATGAAACAGTTACATATCCATTAGAATGGCCAAAATCCAGAATACTGACAACAACAAATACTGATGAGGATATGAAGCAATAGGAACTCATATATTGCTGGTGAGAAAGCAAAATGCTACAGAAATTTTAGAAGACAGTTTAGCAATCTATCACAAAACTGAGCATACTCTTAGAATCCAACAGTCACGCTCCTTGGTTTTTATCCAAAAGAGTGAAAAACTTATGTCCACACAAAAATGCACATGTCTATTTATAGTAGCTTTGTTTATAATTGCCAAAACTTAGAAGCAACAAAGATGCCCTTCAGTAGATAAAGGGATAAACTGTGGTCTAACCACAGTGGAATATTACTTAGTGCTAAAAAGAAATGAGCTCTTAAGCCATAAAAAGATATACAGAAAACTGAAATGCATATCACTAAGTAAAATGAACCAATCTGAAAAGGATACATACCATATGACTCAAACAATACTACCTTCAGGAAAAGGCAAAACCATGAAGACAATAAAAAATTCAGTGGTTTCCAGAGGAAATGGGAGAGGGATGAAGATACAGAATATAGACAAGTTTTAGAAAGTGAAAATAATCTGTCTCGTGTTATAATGATGAATGTGTGCTATTATATATTTGCCCAAACCCATAGAAAGTACAAAACCAAGAGTGGGTCCTAAGGTAAACTGTGGACTTTGGATGATGATAATGTGTCAGTGTGGGTTCATCCTTGGTATAAAACATTTGGTGAGTGATACTGATCCTGAGAGAGATGATACATGTGTGGAGGAAGAGGAAGTCTTCCTCCTATCCGGGAAATCTCTGCACTTTCATTTCTCTTGTAAACATAAAACTGCTCTAAAAAATAGAGGCTTGAAAAAATCTGCAAGTTGGATGAACTGATCTCAAAATGACAGGTTGGGGTAGAGGGTTAAATCTTAATCTCTGGAATCAGAGAGACTTGGGTTCAAATTGAAACTCTGACACTCACCCTGTCTGGACTTTGATCATATTACCCAACTACTACAAGCCTCTATTTCCTCATCTGCAAAATGGGGCTGATTATTTTGACCTTAGGAGGTATATAAAATGTGTAATATAATCCAATGATGTGGTCAGAATTACAAGGGTATTTTTTCAGTTTCTAATTATTGAAAAATATTTTTATTAATACTGACTCTAAGAATTGCTCTATTTGCGTTATTGTGGATATCAACTGAGATAATATATCAAAGTACTTCAAAAACTATACATATTTATTGGTATGAAGAAATATTATTCATTTCATTTTATCCCTCCTACTTTTAGAGAAACTAAATAAAAGCAACCCCTATGATAATGCTTTCATTCTAAATCTCAAACCAAGTGATATAAATTTAAAATTAAGAAAAAAACACTGAGCTCTGGCAAAATTTGGTTATATAGAGGAGATTTAAGATAATATAGCCCTAAAAACTAATTTCTAAAAATAAGTGCAAATATCAGAAGCAACCATTAAAAAATAAAAATGACTAGTTAAATTACATTGACCCAAAACAATATTAACTGAGATGGAGCTTGTTTTCTATTTTCAGTAGCATTAAGATGAATCAGTTTATTTTTATTAGCCACATATATTAACCAGAGCTGATAAATCACAGGTAAAACAGTTTCAAGTCAAATGGACTTTATCTCAACTCTAGAAAAGTTGAAATGATTAACAATGAGAGAAAATGGAGCGGAAGAATGTCATCTCATCATTTTTATCACCTTTTTCCTAATAATTGAACTTTTTTCTCCCATACTTCTTAAATTTATCACTTACTGCTTTTAAGTACACATATTTAAAAAATGTTGGACTATTTAGAAAACAGAAAATCAAACCAAACACTCATATGAAGTTGCCTGTTTCAATAAATCCCCATGCTATTTGATTTGGAAAGGCATTATAATTGATTAAATTATCTCTTACATGATTGAAATTTTAAAAAGCAATTTATTAAAATAGAAATTTTAAAGACAATTAAAAACAATTTGTTTCATGCAATTTTATACTCTTGAAAGTCCTGTTGATAAGGCATGAGAAAAGGAGAACTGGTAAAAGTAAGTCGTATTTAAGTACTTTTTTAAACCACTAAGGTACCACTTCACAAAAGTGATGTTGACCTGTCAGTTATACCTCCTTTTCTCTCTGAGTATGCCTTCATTTTGCAGGGGAGATATACATATTGGCATGTATTGAAATAGTCTGAATCAAATTACCATCTAGTTGAGATGGGGATGTAGCAAGGGGATGTCTCCATGACTCAAAATTCCACTGAGAGGAACCATAGTGTCAAATTTGTGATATGGTGTCAAGATGAAATATGCTTTGAATTTTATTAATAGCAGGGAGCATATTTCAATGCTCATTCAAGTGTCATGCTAGAACCAAGTGAATATTGCCAATATAAGTGGATGGAGATCAACACTTTTTTGACACTCCTGCTACCAAGTGCCTATAAAATGTTTATACCTATAATTGTGTCAAATTATGCTAATTGAGTACTGAAAAGACACTATAAGTTGAAGTACTCAAAAAGTATATTTCTCAGAATCTCATGGGGCTCTTCAAATTAGGCACTTGGGAGACCTTTTTCCCTCTTTCAAGTACCGTCAAAGTACAATGTCTTAAAGTGTCATCTTGGTGCTAATTTAATTTTAAGAAGTAAGTACCAAGAAAGCAAATTCATTTAAATTCTGGATCATACATATATAAATTATTAAAGGTTTTACCATCAGTATTTTTTTTAAACTCAGTTGTACTAGTATCAGTTAGAAATATTTATTTTATAGAAAATTTGTGTTTATTATAAAAGATACTACAAGGCCAGCTCAGGGTCTTTAACAACCTCAGCCACCAATAGATGCTAACAATAAATCAGTAGTGATTGTGAATCAGGAAAAAGATGGAATAAAATATTGCTTCTGAGGAGATTTTTTTTTCCTTCTCTCAGGTCAAAATAAATAAGAATTTTTCTGAATGTCATTATAGATGAAGACAACTTCAGTGACTTCTCAATTTTATGTGAGAATATTCTACTTTCAGGAATATAGATAACAATCTTGAGTTCCCAAATTCTGACCATATTCTATTAAAATCATTTTTTCACTTTTCTGTTAAACTGTATTTAATCCTTTGTGTCAATGTGCAGAGGAAGATAGTAAAGATATATCTGAACTTTGCCTTAAACTTCTTTAATCTTTTTTTAAGCTCTCATTCATGTAACACAGCTTCAGCAATCTGATTTCAACACCACATCTCCTGGGGGAAAATTGCTAAGATTTCCAAGTTCAGAGACCAGTGTGAAACTGGTTCTCCTCAACTAAAAAGTATTTAATTCTGACTGCAGAATCTCTACAGTGCCTCCTGGAGGCCTTTCAAGTCTTTTGAATTCCAATGGTAGTAAAGAGTTCTTTTGTAGTGGCTAAAGGAGTCTAGAGCTGGTAATGGTATATGGCACAGGTGGTCACAGAGAATTTTCATCTGGTGTGGAAAACGTCAACTCTCACATGGCAGCATCTGCAGCCAAGAACATGTTTGGCCCAAACCTTTGTTCCCTGTGCTGGCAATGAATAGAACTTAGCAACCAATTTAAAATGTCGTTGTATTTCCAAGGCTCCTAACGAGGTGGGATTCAGCTATGGAAGAAACCAACTGATAGTGTCTGTTCTGCCACATTCCAATTTCTACAGCACAAATGGATGAACAAATCTCTCCAGAAATGTTTACTTGCAAGCCTAAGAATCTATTCCTAACTCTTGTGTCTCCTCATTCAATTCCAAAAGCACTCTCCAGTGTGAAGCAGTTCTGTACAATTTTGCCCGTAAACAAGAAACCCCATTGTTTTGACCATTCCTTCACTGTTTCTGTTCCACGTCCTTTATCACCATTAAAATAGAAATCACTTTATCTCATGCCCCTCTGGTATACTTCTAATATTTTTGCATGAGAAATTATATATTCCAATAGCAGTGATATTCCCATGCCTAAGGAGATATGCTGGCAGACGGAGAGCAAGTCAGAGCTCTCTAGGCCTGAACAGACAATTAAAACATCTAGCCCAGATTGGTGGTGATTACTATCTACCAGTTATTCAAAGGCTTTATGACCGAAGCTGACAGTAGCAGGCCATGCTACAGCAACAGAAGCAAATGACAACTGAAGTGCATGCTTGATAAAGAGCCTTGCATTTATATAAACAGCTTTAGCAATTAGTTTCCTGTAACAGAGAGGGCAAGCGATCATACTTTGCTAATATCATATGACAAAAATGGTGGAATGACTTTTTAAAAGCATCAACCCTTCAGAGGAAATATAAAAGTTATTATCACTATTACGCATAGTATATTAAATTGCAAGACTGATGCACCCCACACAGAAGCGAAATCAAAAGAATACCATGCTATATTAGAAAAAGGTAATCAGGGTATTCAACATCTTACTATAGTTCAGTTTCCATTTTCCTGAAAACATTCTAACACATGGGAGAATATCTGATGGTTATTCTGACAAATACTACTTCTAGAAGATGGCCTCTGTAATGGTAGAAATAGCCGTCCTAGCCAACCTAGCTCTTTCTGCAATGTCAATCTTCTCCCATGTGGGACCTGTAGTCTCCTCTAGAAAAAGAATTTTTGTTGTCCACTGCACTTCAAATCAGTGGCAGTTTTAAATGATCAACCTATTTGACAGGCATTTTTTTACCCTCCTATCTCTCTTAGAAAGTAAGAACCTTATAGAGGCTGGTAAGACCCAAGATCTGCAGTTGGCAAGCTGGAGACCCGTGAGGGCCAATATGGTAGTTCCAGTCACAAGGCTGGAGACTTGAGACCCAGGAAATTCTGATGTTTTATTTTGAGTTCAAAGGTAAGAAAAAAGCCAATGTTCTAGTTCAAAATCTGTAGGCAGGAAGAAGTTTGTTACTCAAGGACAGGGTCAGTGTTTCTATCCTATTAATACCTTCAATTGATCAGGTGAAGCCCACCACATTGGGGAGGGCTATCTGCTTCAGTCAGTCTGCTAATTCAGATGCTAATCTCATTCAAAAGCTGTCACACAAGCAGATTTATGGTTGACCAAATATCTGGGCACTCTGTGGCCAACTCAGGTTAACACAATTAACCATCACAGTGTTCAAAGGGTAACTTTAAAGTGTTTAAAAACATTACATTTTGCCAACTATAAATTTCATCTCAGTAGACTGTCCAAGGTACTCCTTTTTTCCTTAAAACATTAAAATACCTGACAGGGTTCAGGTAACATCAGTAAATTAAACAGTGAATAGAAAGATATTTTCTTCCTCATTCTACAGGAACCTCAAAGACTCGCATAGGTTGTGCTTTGCTTAATGAAAACCTCAGAGGCAAGGTATCCGAAGTCTACAGCCAGTGAATTTCTTCATTTATAATTCCTCCTCCACGGACCCCTGTATTCTTGATGAACCACAATTGCTTTGTAATTTTCTCTGCTATCTGGAAGTCCTCTTGTGTCCACTTGTGAGGATGCCTTCAGCACCTCCTCTGTGGTCTCTGAGGCAGTCGCACAGGCTCTGTGACTTTATCTGCTCATGTTGCTCACTCATTGTCAGTCTGATGGCATCTGAAGAGAGGACACTATGCATCCTGTGCCTAGATGCTGCAGAAAAGATGATTAGAGGGAGAAGCATCAGTGAGTCACTGTGGAAATGATTTTCCTGTAAGTAATAAGGAAAAGTGTGTTGTTGCAAATTATAAACCCGACTGTAGCACCAAGACCCAACAATTTAAAGTATACCTGACCGTATAGAGAAGAGATGAGCTCAATGGGATTTTTAGGTATTATGCATTTGATTTTAAATGGATTTTTGTGGAGAAAAAATTGCCATTTGGTTATTTTAAAGAGTTTAAAGTACTAAGGAAAATAAATTGTATTTATAAATAAACTTTTAAATATTCTGCTTATGTTTTTAACATTTTGCTTCTATTATCCTTGTTGATCAACATATACTCAAGAATCCTTATTAGTGATTAACTTAGAGCATTAAAAATCATATTCTAACACTCCTATCACCAAAGCACAATTTACTTATCTTTATGACCCTATTAAAATTTGTTTGTATTATGCATGCTTCTGTACAGCTGTAATGAACAATTCATACCTTTAAAGGTATCAGTTCCTTATGCAACCCCTTGTAAGTCTTCCATCTTTTTCCTTAGGTTTCCAAATTTTATCCATTGTCAGTCACGATCATATGGTAGAGCTGGTATGTGTGATAAGCAAGCAGTTTCAAGGTTTCTTCCACTATTTCAAAATAAATATTAGGTGATGTATCTGTTAGGGAGGCAACCAAATACTCTGTAAGACTTATCACATATGAAGTTTACTGAGCTAAGCAGAGTGATAGCTTTATAGAATATTGTATATGTAATAAATATAATACAAAGTATATATATTTTAAAAATATAATTTTCTGGGAACTCTATCATATGCTGAAGCTCCTTTTGATGTGTCCTTTAGGATGGGCTATTTTAATAAAAACATAAATCTTTAAGTAAAACAATCTTTTCAAAAAGTATATGACAGAACCTAAATTCTATTTATAACAGTGCAGTTTCCATGACGATGGTTAAACTCTCAGGCCCAGTGATGTCTGTGTGTTTAGTGAATAAAAAGAAGCATGTTGATGCCTCTAAATTGGCAAATATATTTTAAATAAAACAAATTTTGATTTTGGAACTTGGTGCCAGAGAATGTCATTGAAGGTAGAAACACATGGCCACGACTGGCACCTGGTTAAGGGCCTTGAAGTTTTAAAATTCTAATGCTTCCTGCATAAACCGAGCTGAGAGGGGAAATGAAGGAATTATCCTTTCTTGATACCCCAGAGTATCACACTATCAAGTGCATTATGGTAGTTTTATACCTCCTCAAGAGGATCATTAGTCTATTTCTCTACAATGCTTTTTATGTTTTTTAATGTACATCAGTGTGGAAGGAATATCTAACCAACCTATTTATAAGGATCATAAAAGATTGTTTTCCTCTTAAAATTATGTCATAAAAAAAGAATCTTCCCAATGCTTTATTGCAGAAGGTGTTTTCAAGTTTTTTTCTTTTTGTGAAACATTTATTTTCTCTTGAAAAAATATTAGCCACTCTACTTGTCCTTTCTCATTAAGGAAAAAAGAACCAATGTTAAGGGCAGTTTGAAAAGAAAGCAAGCTCTCAAATTATCTCCAGACGCAGGGAATTTAACCCTAAAACTACCCCCCAAACCAGTACCAATTACATTGGGAATGATTTCCCTATTCATAATTGAAGATAAATCTCCATAGTTACAATGGAAGAGAAGTACTAAAAAAGTTTAAAATTCTAAACTGGCAGTAAGCCAATGATGTAAAAGACTCATTTCAGTTCCTATTCTAATTCTGCCTAATATTCTTGTTTTACTCCCCTAAAATAAACACATTGTAGTAAATATGCTTCCTATAAGGAATTAAGCTTCTTTTTACTTTTTAAAAATATTTTCAAATGTATTGATTGAACTGAAAGTGAAAGTGTTAGTCACTAAGTTGTGCCCAACTCTTTGTGACCCCATGGACTGTAGCCTGCCAGGCTTCTCTGTCCATTGAATTCTCTAGGCAAGAACACTGAAGTGTGTTGCCATTCCCTTGTCCACAGAATTTTCCCAACCCAGGGACCGAATCTGGGTCTCCTGCATTGCAGGCAGATTCTTTACCATCTGAGCCACCAGGGGAACCAGGAAATCTAATCCTAAAACTATTTGGTGACAAAATTCCACATGTAGTGTGTGGTATACACCAGATATGGGAGATAAACTGGAGAAAAAGACACTGATCTTTTCCTCTAGAAGCTTGTAACTCTCTAAGAAGTTTGCAACATGAAACCTTTGTATACCAATTATCAGTTGTATTTGGAAGAATTCTTTTGTTCCACTAAATTAACTCATTTTGTTATGAACTACTTTATTGAGGTTTACAATGCAAAAAGCTGCTTCCCAGGTGGCACTAGTGGTAAAGAATCTGCCCGCTAATGCAGAGATGTGGGTTTGATCCCTGGGTCAGGAAGACCCCCTGGAGGAGGAAATGGCAACCTACTCCAGTATTCTTGCCTGGAGAATCCTATGGACAGGGGAGCCTGGCAAGCTGCAGTCCATGGGGTCGCAAAGAGTCGGACACGAATGAGTAGATAGTACAGCAATGTGTACAATTTGATAAGTTTGGAGATAATTGTATATCAGTGAAACCACCACCAAAATTTGTGCAATGAACATATTCATCTTCTCCAAAAGATTTTTTTTCTACTTCTTCCTTCCTTTCTCTCCCTCTCTTTCTCTCTGTCTCTTATTCTCCCTTTTGTTCCTTCCTTCCTTCCTTCCACTCTTTCGAGTATAGTTGATTTACAGTATTGTATTAGGTCCAGGTGTGTAGCACACTGACTCAGTATTTTTGCAGATTATAAGGAATTGACTTTCTGCTCGGACTTTTTGAGAGTCACTGTGTTATCAAGTGATAAATAATGTGCACATATATGTGTATCTGCTAGGATGGTCAAGCTATGCTGTGATGACAAACACTCTCAAGTTCTCCTTGGTTAAATATATCAAAGTTTATTTCTCTCCCAATGCAGGGTGGTAGGGAGTTCTGTTCATTGTAGTCACTCAGAGACCCAAGTTATAGAAATTCTATCTCTGTCTCTCTATCTTTGTTTCTACAACCCACGTGAAGGGGGAATGTAGTGAATTCAGCAATAGCTATTACATCTTGTGCCTGAATGTGATGCATCTTACTTCCTCTCACATTTTATTGGACAGGGCAAGTGATAGCATTATGCCAAACTTCAAGAGGGGCAGGAGAATGAGATATATGGTGATGAGGACTAATGACTCTGAAATCATAGTCAATATATATGTGTGTGTGTGAGCATGAATCTGTGACAGAAAGCAAGCTGGCTTAGGTAAGATGGAGCTAGAGTTGTGGACAAAGTAAGCTTCAGACAAATTTGAAGGGTTGTAGGAAAATCCCATGGACAGAGGAGCCTGGTAGGCTGCAGTCCATGGGGTCGCTAACAGTCCGGACACGACTGAGCGACTTCACTTTCACTTTTCACTTTCCTGCATTGGAGAAGGAAAGGGCAACCCACTCCAGTGTTCTTGCCTGGAGAATCCCAGGGACGGGGGAAGCCTGATGGGCTGCCGTCTATGGGGTCGCACAGAGTCGGACACGACTGAAGTGACTTAGCAGAAGCAGCAGAGATTAAATATTTTAAAACAGTTTTAGATTTACAGAAAAACTATGAAGTTGTTACAGAGAGTTCTCATATAACTCACACCCAGTTTCTCCTATTATTACATCTTATAGTAATATGATAATAATGATTTATATTTTCTTCCCTGGTAGCTCAGCTGGTATTGACGCACATTATTAACTAAAGTCTGTACTGTTTTCAGATTTCCTTAGTTTTTGCCTAATGTTCTTTTTCTGTTCCAGGAGCCCATCTGGGATGCCACAATGCATTTAGCTGTGATATCTCTTTCAGCTCCTGCTGGCTGTGACGATTTCTCATTTTCCCTGTCACTTGGAAAGTTTTGAGGGGTAGTGATCAGGCATTGTGTGAAATGCCCCCAGTAAGAATTTGTCAGATGTTTTTCTAATGCTTAGACTGGGATTATGGGTTTTGAGGAGGAAGACACAGAAGTAAAGTGCCATTTTCACCACGTGACATCAAGGATATATACTATCAACATGATTTATCACTGTTGACCTTGATCACCTGATTGAGGTAGTGTTTGTAACCTTTCACACTGTAAAGCTACTTTTTTACCCTCTTTCTACACTGTATCTTTGGGAGGAAGTTACAATGAACAGCGCACACTTGTGTGAAGTGGGGAGTTAATGTTCCATTTTCTTGACAGTAGTGTATCTACATAAATTATTTGCATTCTTCTGAATGCAAGATTTGTATCTTCCCCCCTAGTTATTTATTTTTCAGTAATTCACTTTTATTAATATGGACTCATGGATATTTATATTTTTCTTTGATTATAATATAATGCTGCTTTTTTATTTGAAAAATCTATTTGTATTTTTTGTTTTACTGATGCCTCTTTCCTTGTTCTATTGAATCATGTCATTTAGGAATGTGGAGCCTAGATCTGCCACAGACTCCTTGCAACAATGATGAGATTTGCTGAACTAGAGGGTGAGTGAGGTCCAGTCTGCATGATGGTAAAGCAGGAAGATGGTAAGATCTGGATCCTATTTTATTTACTTATTTTCTTTGTTACCTCAAAAAGGGTTTTTTGGTTGCTCACAGTGTTCTACCTTTGACCACTGGGAGCTCCTGTGTCCCCTTTAGATACCTTTATCATCAATTTTTTGAAAAGCATTTCCTTGTTTTCTGTCATGGTAGTAGAGATTCAGTTCTAGAAAGTTGAGCTAACAGTCCAAAATTTCCATCTATTAAAAGAACTTCAGTGATTTCAGTGTTCATATTTTACTGCCAATTTCTTATAATAAATTAAATAAATAAACTAAACACACAAATAAATTTGTCTGTCTATCTATCCATCTTATTGGTTCTCTTTTTCTAGAGAAATCTAACACAGAGACCTGCGCATAGGAAAGAATTTGGCTCTCCCAATTTATATATGTGTGTGTGTGTGTGTGTGTCTATGTGTGTATGTGTGTGTGTTGGAAAGTATTTGAATGTACAGTGGATATGTTGTTTAGCTAGATTGTCTAGTCAATTTAGAAAACATATTCATCAACCACTTGGTTTCCTTGAATGAAGCCGCCAATTTTAAGGTCAAACAAGCTGTGCTCAGAAACAAGTCCAGAAGTTTTGGAAACTCTTGCAGAAATTATAACACTAACTGAAAGTCCCAAATTTCTCAGTGCATATTTAGCCAGTAATATTCATTTCTGAGCATCTTATTTTCTTGAATTGTCTGTAAATCCATATATAGTAACTTAATAGCGTTTCTGAGAAAAGTGGATGACTATTAGGAAGAGTAATTCCTCTCAGGATGACTGGAAGGAGTTATTCTGTCTGGGTTAACATGTGTTATTCCCATGATACAGACATCTGTTGAAGATGATCACAAGTCACAAGCTCTAAATGAGTCTTCCTATTCTCCTGAATTTCTTGGCCAGGCTCAAGGAATCCTAAATTAGGCTCAACTTCACAAACTCCAGAAGCAACAATATCCTTCCCTATCAGATGTGTACACTCAAAAGGGAGGGAGAACCAATCTGGAATATACACAGTATTTAAAGGTACATTTATCAAAATTTTCATTTAAGTAGATCTGAAGTTTTTTAAAAAAAAAAGAAAGAAAGAAAAGAAACACCACTAGGGAATAAGAAGCAGTTATAAAAACTGCAGTAGAACTTTGTATTTGGAGAAAATTTCCCATGTCTGAAGTACATGTCAAAAATATTGTCCTGAATAAAGGGACCATGAGTGAATGGCAGCCTTTAGATACCTAAAGTCTCCTATATAGTGGGCCTGGCAGAATTATCAGAGACAGGAATGATCTGACACATAATCTGTTAGTCACTCTCAGAAGGATCTTTGTTCAGTTCAGTGGTTGGATGGATTTCACTGATTTTTGGCCCCTGAAGATGTCAAGAGTCTCTTGATAAAAATGAAAGAGGAGAGTGAAAAAGCTGCCTTAAAACTCAACCTTCAGAAAACTAAGATCATGGCATCTGGTCCCACCACTTCATGACATATAGATGGGGAAACAATGGAAACAGTGACAGACTTTACTTTCTTGGGCTCCAAAATCACTGCAGATGGTGACTGCAGCCGTGAAATTAAAGGATATTTGCTCCTTGGAAGAAAAGCTATGACCAACCTAGACAGCATATTTAAAAGCTGAGACATTACTTTGCTAAAAAAGGTCCATCTAGTCAAGTGAAAGTGAAAGTTTCTCAGTCATGTCTGTCCTGCGACCCTGTGGACTGTTCTTGGAATTCTCTAGGCCAGAATACTGGAGTAGGTAGCCTTTCCCTTCTCCAGGAGATCTACCCAACCCAGAGATTGAACCCAGGTTTCCTGCATTGCAGGCGGATTCTTTACCAGCTGAGCCACCAGCCCAAGAATACTGGAGTGGGCAGCTTATTCCTTCTCCAGCAGATCTTCACGACCCAGGAATCAAACTGGAGTCTCCTGCATTGCAGGTGGATTCTAGTCAAAGCTATGGTTTTTCCAGTAGTCATGTATGGATGTGAGAGTTGGACTATAAAGAAAGCTGAGCACTGAAGAATTGATGCTTTTGAGCAGTGGTGTTAGAGAAGACTCTTGAGAGTCCCTTGGACTGCAAGAAGATCCAACCAGTCCATCCTAAAGGAGATCAGTCCTGAATATTCATCAGAAGGAAGGACGCTGAAGCTGAAACTCCAATACTTTGGCAACCTGATGTGAAGAACTGACTCATTTGCAAAGACCCTGAAGCTGGGAAAGATTGAAGGCAGGAAGAGAAAGGGATGACAGAGGACGAGTTGGTTGGATGGCATCACTGATTCAATGGACATGAGTTTGAGCAAGCTTCTGGAGTTGGTGATGGACAGGGAAGCCTGGCATGCCACAGTCTGTGGGTCTCAAAGAGCTGGACATGACTGAGCAATTGAACTGACTGACTGAATGACTGAAGATTTCAATAGTGCCACGAAGACAGAGAATCATTCCACAGCACAACAAAAATAGGAAGGACTAAGGGGGAAGTTTTAAATGTCTCAGTGCTCTAGTCTAAAAGGAAAATCCTTGCAGATCCTAATAAATATAACCTTATTTGTAATAATTACATGATCATATGGTTGTAACTTTTAGGGGGAATGTTTGTACAAGTTTCCATAACAACTTGATACATGTTTTTAATGTGTTTATAACTTTCTCTGAATTTATTATCTCAGAATTTTTTCCCACACTTGGCTCAGCAATACTCAATTGCAATAATATGAGTTTCATAATTAGCCTCCTCTACTAACTTAGTTGCAGATCTATTTCAGTTCCAAGGCAATCTATATAATTTAAAGTGGCAAACATGACTGTTGAAAATTTTACAACGATGAGAAGGGAAAATCAGTGTTTCTATCACACTTATTTTTTTTAATTTTAAGATATTTATAAATGTATTTGATTTATTTTTACTTTCTCAATTTATAGTCCATTTGGTCTTTTTATGGATATTTTACATTTTGGTCCAGATTTGCCATTCCAAGTCTTCAAAGACTTTTATCTAATGAGAAAGCAGATAAGATAAAAGAAATAGATGATAGGCAATAGAAAAGAAGAAAGGGGGCAGACTGGACTAGAGGGAATGTTGCCATTCTATTTTTTCTCTTTGACATAGGTGTTACAACAAAATTTTTAAAAGTGGAGAGAAGAAGTTAGGTCTGAAAATCTAAGAATGAAATTCTAAGTCTGTCATCTATTTGTTGTCTAACTTTCATAAACCTTTAGATCCTTAGCTTCTACATCTGAAAAATAGAATAAAACCAAGCTTATTTATAATATAAAAAGTGCCAAGCACAAGTGCCTAGCATGTAACAGCCCTCAGATATAGTAAAGAAAGATCACTGTCTCCTGCCCTTATTTCCATTACTCACATTGTTAGTCTCCTATTAACAACGTTAGTCTCCTTCGGTCCTTCAGAAAATATAGTAGGCCTCCAAGATGTCTACACCCTATTCTTTGGAGTTTGTGAATGTGTTATATTACATGGTTAAAGGAAATTTGCAGATGCAATTAAAGATACAGGTCATATGGGCTTACAATCCCCAGTTTCCTGGTGGTCACAGTACAGTGGGATAGATATACACAACTAAATGTTTTTTTAAATTACACAAATTGATGAAATAAAAAAGTGATCTCAAATATAATTCAAATCATACTTTAAATTTCACTTGTTTGCCTGGTCCAGGATTAATGCCAACATCTGCCACTGACCAAGTTTACAGATTTCTTGCCTCCAAGCAACAGCCTCGTTGCATTCCTCCACTATTACAGTTCTTGTTCTAGGGTCTTAACACCAAGTATTTGATCTTCAGCAATACTAGCTGGATTGCAAAATGCATATTGTAAAAAAAAAAAAGTTCGGTTTATTTAAATACAGTTGAGCTATTTAAAATCCTAAATGCTGTTAAAGTGCTGCACTCAATTAGCCAGCAAATTTGGAAAAGTCAGCAGTGGCAAAAGGACTGGAAAAGGTTAGTTTCCATTCCAATCCCTAAAAGAGGCAATGCCAAAGAAAGTTCAAACTACCATAGAGGTGTGCTTATTTCACATACTAACAAGTCAATGCTTAAAATCTTTCAAGCTAGGCTTCAACAGTACATGAACCAAGAACCAGGTGTACATCCTGGATTTAGAAAAGATAGGGGAACAAGAGATCAAATTGCCAACATCCGTTGGATGATCCGTTGGATCATAGAAAAAGCAAGAGAATTAAAAAAAAGAATCTACTTCTGCTTCATTGACTACGCTAACATCTTTGACTGTGTATATCGCAACAAACTGTGGAAAACCCTTAAAGAGATGTGAGTACCAGACCACCTTACCTGTCTCCTAAGAATCCTACATGCAAGCCAAGAAGCAGCAGTTAGAACTGGACATGAAACAATGGACTGATTCCAAATTTGGAAAGGAGTATGTCAAGTCTGTATATTGACACCCTACTTATTTAACTTCTATGCAGAGTACATCATGTGAAATACAGGGCTGTATGACTCACAAGCTGGAATCAAGATTGCTGGGAGAAATAAAAACAACCTCAGATAGGCAGATGATACCATTCTAATGGCAGAAAGTGAAGAGGAACTAAAGTGCATCTTGATGAAAGCAAAAGAGGAGAGAGAAAAAGCTGGCTTAAAAGTCAACGTTCAGAAACCTAAGATCATGGCCTCCAGTCCCACCACTTCATGGCAAATAGATGGGGAAAATTGGAAGCAGTGGCAGATATTATTTTCTGGGGCTCTAAATTCACTGCGGATGGTGACTGCAGCCTTGAAATTAAAAAACACTTGCTCCTCGGAAGGAGAGCTATGACAAACTTAGACAGTGTATTAAAAAGCAGAGACATTATTTTGCCATTATTTTGATCTACATTATTTTGATCTACATAGTCAAAGCTATGGTTTTTCCAGTAGTCATGTACAGATGTGAAATTTGCACCATAAAGAAGGCTGAGCACCAAAGAATTGGTGCTTTCAAACTGTAGTACTGGGGAAGACTCTTGAGAGTCCCTTGGACTGCAAGGAGATCCAACAAGTCAACCCTAAAAGAAACCAGTCTTGAATATTCATCAGAAGGACTGATGCTGATGCTGAAGCTCCAATACTTTGGCTGCCTGATGTGAAGAATTGACTCATTGGAAAAGATGCTGATGCTGGGAAAGACTGAGAGCAAGAGGAGAAGGAAACAACAGAGGATGAGATGGTTGGATGGCATCACCAACTCAATGGACATGAGTCTGAGCAAACTCTGGGAGATAGTTAAGGACAGGGAAGTCTGGTGTGCTGCAGTTCATGTGGCCGCAGATTCAAACATAGCATAGTGACTGAATATCAACAAATTTAAATACAACTAGAGAGAAAGGTGACTCTTCCTTTTTTTCTCCTTGAAACACACACACACACGCATACCTCCATGCAAAGGCCTTAAATTACTGAATGTTAAAATTACCATATCAAAAAAAGTGGTAAATTTCCAGTAGATAAACCCAGAAGACACCACTGTAGCCAAATGATAGTGGTCAACATCACCAGTAATAAGACTTAGCTTCATCGTGTACTCTACTTATGACACACAGATCACTTCTTGTCAAAAATGAATAACCTTAACCTAATGGTGAAAAAATGGCATGTAAACCAAATTCAAGAAACGCTTTAAGAAATAACTGACCAGTACTCTGGAAGAAATTTAAAGAAACTACAATGGGCTTCCCTGGTGATGCTAGTGGTAAAGAACCTGCCTGCCAATGCAGGAGACATAAGAGATGCATGTTAGATACCTGGGTTGGGAAGTACCCCTGGAGTAGGAAATGACAACCCACTCCAGTATTCTTGCCCAGAGAATCCCATGGACAGACAAGCCTGGTGGACTTCAGTTCATGGGGTCACAAAGAGTTGGACATCTCAGAAGTGATTTAGCACAATTCATTTAACAGCATTATAGCACTTATAACTTTTTGGTTTTGATCACTGTGCTATACTTAAATAAGTTTAAATGAAAGGGGAAGCTGAATTTGTTTTTTTAAATTGTGTAAGTCTAAAATTGTTTCAAAATAAAAAGTTAAAAATAAAAAAATAATTGACCATATTCAAATTAGGTACTCTCAGGTAGACTTCAGTGTAAAGCAGGTCTCCCTACTATTACCATATTCATGTTTGAGCATCTCAAAAGCCTCTCCCCAAACTGGCCAGTTAGGAACAAATGGGAGGCTCAGTCATGAGACTGGTGAAGTGTTTTGATTGAGCAGACTGAAGAAAGATAGGAACTGAATTGAGACAGGCCTGTTAATTTCACTCAGACCACCTGCCTCGTTCCGATACAAGCCAGTGACCTAAACATGATGGGCCATTACCAGCCCTCTGCTGGCATTCTGAAATGACTACATAGGAGACAAATTTGGGAGTGACGAGATTTGCAAATGGCTTGGGAACAGCAGAGGAGTAATAACTTTGCATGAGCATTCTGAGACACCTCTCTCACACACATACGTTTTGAGTCACCAGGAGAAAATCTGCATGAATTAACAGGGACTATTCACCCAAAACTTTTCCCCATTAAGTTGTGACATGCAATGCAAGGCATTATCAAAAAAAAAAAAAAAAAAAAAAATTCCCTAAATAGTACTTTCGTTACATTTCTTGAGGCAACAGAATGAATTTTTTTTAACACAATTATTTCTTAGTTTGCTCTTTTTCTGTCAAACATGCAACTGTTTCTCCTCTTTTCTGAAATAGTTTATATTATGAATGAAAAGAGAGAAATAAAAAGAGCTATGACTGTTTTCAACCACAACTGAACACATACATTCATTAGAAAGAACTCCTAACAGAAATCTTAGAAGCCTCACAAAGTCTTACTCTTTTTCATATACTAACTCTATTATGAACTGACATATTCCTTTCTTTCATTTTAATTGTCATTATCCCTTGTGCATATACCAACCAGTATTTATGCTGTATCAGATGACAGTACACTAGTAAATTCAGTCTTAATGGATATAATAACTCTAATAAAGAAATTAAATCAGATGTCACATGTAGAATGCGCAATTTTTACCTCTTACAATAAATTGAATTATAGTAGGCTAAATATGGCAAAGCAAACATGTATCCACTTGGGATTGAAAGTATGTGTTCAAACTATTCTAAGATAAGCAGATAAGGCATTGAAGGTAGCAAGGGAGCAAGCAAAGGTGCTGGTTGCCTCAACTATGGTCCTTTTTCCCAAGTCTTTCAATTTGATGATAATTCCCTCTAAATTTCATCCTGAAAAGCATCACACTATACACTTTCCCACTTCTTCTCCAACGAAATCCTAGAACCCAGGCCCATAATTTTAATATGCATATAATTTCACATAGTTGATGAATGTAACACACCATGGGTAAATAGCAGGGAGGGGCTAAATGGAAAGCTCATTTGTTAGTTTTCCCACTTGGAGGTTGTTATTTTTTAAATTACTGATATTGGACACTGTAGGAGTGCCCTTTTTCATACACACTGAAGCACTCCACTGGCCCCAGGAGTCACTAAGACTAGTGGATTTTAATAGTTATAGATCTTAAATGGAGGGTTAGAAATTGTTTCTTTTCATTACAATTACAACAAGGAATTAACCCCAAGGGTATCCACTTAATTCCATAATATATAGACTGGAACGCTAATGCGGCTCTTCTACAGTGTAATAAAGAGGCAACTGGCCCTTCTCTCCCTGGGGTTGGTTTCTGTAAAATGTATCACACACAAAAAAATTGTAAAACGAAGAAGATTTGAAGTTAACAAGCTCCATAATGTCACCAGCTCCAGTGTGTGGTGTGAGCAAACCCTCATAAGCACTAGGCACTGGTTTTGTTTTTGTTTTTGTTCTTTTCCAGTGGGAATCTCAGCCCCAGCACTTTGACTGACATGAGTGTGTCCGCACTTCACTGACACAAGGAAAATAGAAAATAAGAAGAGGAAGAAAAATTTACAATTAAGCACAGAAAGCCACAAAGAGAGAAGAGACTTGGGCAGGACTTATTTTTACTCCATTTCTGAGATGGGACCGGCAGTGCACGCTGGCCACTTCTGGTCATGTCAGCTTAACCCTTTGTACTTTGCAGTGACCTTAGCTTCATTTTATGGGAACTCCCTCCCTCCTTGCTAGAAGCTGAAGCAACACCAGAGGTTAGGATTTTCCATCTTCAGGCTCCAAAATGTCTGAAGCCACTTCCTGGCAGAGATTTGAAATCTCGGATCCCTGCTAATTAGCCCTCTCAGTTAAAGACATTTTATTTCCCAATACTTTTTCATGATGTTTGACTATAGCTCTCTGAACCAAAAGAGAACAATGACACTATTTCCAAATTAGAGCTTTAAGCAGAAGTGGGCCAGTATATTGGGAGAGTCAATGGCAATTCAATAGAAAGAAGAATGTTCTTCTCTTATATTATGTATTTCCAACATATGTTGTCATATTTGGCCCACTACAGGCATCTAGCCAGTCATTACTTGGGAGTCACTTCTTCCCTAAAGTGTCAGCTTTCTAGAAATCTGCAAATTTGCCAGTCAGTGAGGAAAAAATTGATGATCCAGACAGGAGAAAAAGCAAATCATTCAACTTACCTGTCCTCATTTAGCATGCAGATTTCATTTCCAGAGATTAGATAATATTGTATAGGAAAGACACAAAGGAACCCTATCTTCAGTGAAAAGCACCCTTTTACAAATCAAAATTCCCAGCTTCCCTCTTAAGACAGGAAGCGGTGACCAGAAGCGGATATCAAGAGGGCTGCCAGAAGGGCACCAGAGAGAAGTCATTAAAGAGCACAGAGGAAGATATTTATCTTGAGAAAAAGGGGAGAATCCTCGTTCCTAGCTGGGAGTTGCAGAAATCATTCTAAGAGAGTTTAGAATCAGTCACAAATCGACGCGGAGCAGAAAGAGGGTAGAAGAAGATCTTGCCCGGAGAAAATAAACACGATCAGTATTCCACCAGAAAACCAACCAAGGAGACAGTGTACATGGCTTAGCAGGTGATTCACCATTTAGCTACGCAGAAAGACCTTTTAAATGATAAATTATGAACTCACTATCAAGGATGAGGGGAGTAATACATATGCCAATCAACGGTCACAAACTTTTCTATCTCCATGTTTCCTTATCCCCCATTTTATCTCCTTAGTCCCTCATGTCTCTATAAGCTACATTCCCTTAATATATAAAATGTTGACTTATTAAAAATTGTATGCAACTTAAAATAGCTCCTTAAGCATTTTTCCCCAATGACTTAAATTGTGTTTGTTCTGGGTTCATAAATGGGGGGCTTGAAGCATTTAAAACACACACACAAGTGTGGTATCCAAATGTTTTGTTTTCTCTAAGCTCAAAGCACTTTAATTGGCTCTTCCCTTTAAAATATAATTAAAAAGAATAAGCTCATCTATGTAGAAATTTCTCATTTCTTTATTTACCTTAAATCTTTCATGCAAGAAACTGTTAATGTTCTTTGTTTTGTACTAAATAGAAATAAGATACAAAACAATTCTCTAATTAGGATTATATGGGATGTATGCCTTACAAGTTTGATTCTCTGAATTTTCCCCTGACATTTTCAAATTGAATATCATAGTCAAAATCAATCTAACCAATAAAAAGCAATTTAATTTTTATAATGAACCAAGAGAATATCTAAATTTGGCATATCAGACAATTTTTGTCTCTGCCGAATTATTTCAGGAAATATTTTAGTGAAACTGAATTACAGCAGCAAATTTCACAATCCTTCAAGTAGTATAAGACTGTGGCCCCTGATATAATTATTTAGGGCAAAAGCTTATTCACATCAAATCATGCTTGGAAAGTATCTGAAATATGTACTCCCATTTGTTCTGTTTGTAATACTGTTTGTCTTAAATTTCATATTCTTAAAGACTATAACTTTTCAATACCAGATACATCACTGGAGTATTTGATTTTCAAATATCCATATCATTGTTAATGATTATTTGGATTTAACAAATACTTCTTTAGTGATATAATACTTTTTAAATGATATAAATGCTTACTAGAACATAAACAGAATAAGTAACTATTTATCATATATTATCTTTCCCAAACAACACAGGCTATTTCAAAAATGGAATATAAACACACGAAAAACGAACATATAAACAAAAACTTCTGTTCTTTCAGTCAGTCAGTTCAGTTGCTCAGTCGTGTCCAACTCTTTGCAACCCCATGAACTGCAGCATGCCAGGCCTCCCTGTCCATCACCAACTCCTGGAGTTTACCCAAACTCACGTCCATTGAGTTGGTGATGCCATCCAGCCATCTCATCCTCTGTCGTCCCCTTCTCCTCCCACCCTTAATCTTTCCCAGCATCAGGGTCTTGTCAAATGAGTCAGTTCACATCAGATGGCCGTAGTATTGGAGTTTCAGCTTCAGCACCAGTCCTTCCAATGAATATTCAGTACTGATTTCCTTTAGGATGGACTGGTTGGATCTCCTTGCAGTCCAAGGGACTCTCAAGAGTCTTCTCCAACACCACAGTACAAAAGCATCAATTCTTCAGTGCTCAGCTTTCTTCACAGTCCAACTCTCACATCCATACATGACTACTGGAAAAACCATAGCCTTGACCAGATGGGCCTTTGTTGGCAAAGTAATGTCTCTGCTTTTTAATATGCTGTCTAGCTTGGTCATAACTTTCCTTCCAAGGAGTAAGCGTCTTTTATTTTCATGGCTGCAATCACCATCTGCAGTGATTTTGGAGCCCAGAAAAATGAAGTCTGACACTGTTTCCAATGTTTCTCCATCTATTTGCCATGAAGTGATGGGACCAGATGCCATGATCTTAGTTTTCTGAATGTTGAGCTTTAAGCCAACTTTTTCACTCTCCTCCTTCACTTTCATCAAGAAGCTCTTTAGCTCCTCTTCACTTTCTGCCATAAGGGTAGTGTCATCTGCATATCTGAGGTTATTGAGATTTCTCCCAGCAATCTTGATTCCAGCTTGTGCTTCCTTCAGCCCAGCATTTCTCATGCTGTACTCTGCATATAAGTTAAATAAGCAGGGTGACAATATACAGCCTTGATGTACTCTTTTTCCTATTTGGAACCAGTCTGTTGTTCCATGTCCAGTTCTAACTGTTGCTTCCTGACCTGCATACAGGTTTCTCAAGAGGCAGGTCAGGTGTTCTGGTATTCCCATCTCTTTCAGAATTGTCCACAGTTTATTGTGATAAACACAGTCGAAGGCTTTGGTGTAGTCAATAAAGCAGGTATAGATGTTTTTCTGGAACTCTCTTGCTTTTTCAATGATCCAGTGGATGTTGCCAATTTGATCTCCAGTTCCTCTGCCTTTTCTAAAACCAGCTTGAACATGTGGAAGTTCACAGTTCATGTTTGTTCTTTACTAAATTCCAAAGATCACACTGATAGATGACCAGTGGAAGAGCAAAAATCGTATCTCTGACAATTGTAGTGCTGTGTAAATCAGAAATATTCTACCAGCTCTTTAATTCTGGTCAGACAGTTTCTCAAACTTTTACTCAACATGACCAAGGACCCTGGAGACAACGGCCAAAAACTGAATGTTTTTATTTTCATTTTAAAACTGCTTTTTCTCCCATATTTACCCTTTTGGTGAAAAGAACAAGTCATTTTCTAAGGACATGGGGATTCTTTGGACACGTTAATTTGAAATGTTATTAGACTTGCAGTTGGATGTATCTGACAACAATTTAGATGTGAGTTTGAGCCTTCAGGCTGAAGAAATAAATTCCAGGATCACTAATATAGAGATGGGATTTAAATTCATAAAATTACCTATGTGATGAATATAGATGGAGAAGAAGAAAGGCATGAGAACTGAGATAAAGGGGGAGAACCGCACAATCTACGAGAAGGGGAACTATCAGAGGATGTAGGAAGAAGCAGACAGTGAGATGGGTGGGAATCCTGGCTAGTGTGGGAGCCTGTTTATCAAGTGAAGCAGGTGTTTCAAGGGCTTTCCTCATAGCTGAGTTGGGAAAGAATCCACCTGCAATGCAGGAGACCCCGCTTCAATTCCTGGGTTGGGAAGATTCGCTGAAGAAGGGATAGACTACCCACCCCAGTATTCTAGGGCTTTCCTTGTGGTTCAGCTGGTAAAGAATCCACCTGCAGTGTGGGAGGCCTGGGTTCAATCCCTGGGTTGGGAAGATCCCCTGGAGAAGGGAAAAGCTACCCACTCCAGTATTCTGGCCTGGAGAATGCCATGACTAAGTCCAAGGGGTCACAAAGAGTCAGACACAACTGAGCGAATTCAGTATTCAACAACAATACGGGTGTTTTAAGAAGCAGCGTGATCAACTCTGTCAACTGCTACTTATAGGTCAGGTTTAGAAAGTTAACCACTGACTTTATCAACATAGTGATTATCAGTGAACTTGATAAGAGCTGTTTCAATGAGTGCTGAGGGTGAAAATGTGATTGGAGTGACTCTGAAAGTGGAGTGGCAAAGACAAGGAGGACAGATTGTAAGAAATCTCCAATGAAAGGTAATGGATAATAGGCAGATGGAGAGGGATGTTGAGACAGAGTATTTTTTTAAGATAGAAAAAAATCACATTGTGCTTATGTATCACTGGGAATGAACCAATAGAAAGTGAAAATTTGATTTTTCAGTAGAGCAAAAACATAATTGCTGTGTGATTCCCTTGAGCAGGACGGAGGATTGGATCATCTTTGACAAGTGAGGGAGACAAGCAGGGGGAGCTCATCAATAGCACCAGGGAGGAGGGCAGAGTTCACGAGGTGGATAGATGTGGTGGTGGCAGCAAATGGAAAGTTCTCATCTGATGCTTTCTCTTTTCTTACCATTTAGGTCTCAAGGAAGGTCAAGCCTTCCTTGACCACCCAATCTAAAAAGTTTGCCTTTTCATAGGGCCCCATATAACCCTATTTTATCATCCTTATAGCACTCAAGACTTTTTAAAAAACGTTGTCGTATGATTTGTTTACTTAATTATGTATATATTTCCCAGCTAAGAGTTTGGACCTTCCTTCTCTTCTTTACTGCTATATCCTTAATCCCTATAACTGAAAAGCAGAGCATACACATAGCAGCTTGATATATAATTATTAAATGAATAAGTCAATGAACACTTCAGAGACAAGCATGTCCAAGAATCTGGATGATTTCAAACATATTATTACCAGTCTCAAGTATTTTTCTAGAGTTATTTATACAGGGAATATAGTAGGTATATATTTGTGCCTATGTTACTTGCTCTATTGAATATGTACACTCCGAAAAGTTTTGTGATAGTGAATTACTTCACTCAGGAGCATGTTATAGGTTGCAGACTATGAGCATTACAGAACATGAGCAGGTATCCCCAACACAAAAGCTCCAGCTAGTCTCACTGGAACTGCACTTGACATTTAAAGGAGGGTGCAGAGAGGGGAAAGATCAGTCAAAAAAGAGAAAAAGACTTGGAACTCAGAACCATTAAATAAGAGAAAATTATCTTTAAATGTTTTTCTATTACTTGATATTTGCTTTCCATAATTTTTATTATTATTCCACTAAATCACTTCAGAGCTCAGCTAGTATTATTAAGATACATTTTTACAAAGCTGTAAACTGATACTCTTATGAGATCAGAGATGGTGCTCTACCCAAAGGAACTTACCTGCAACTCCAGTAAAGGAACTCATAATCATGCTGCCTGCTTTTCTTAGACCACCTAAACCTCTCATTCATCTAAGAGTGAAAAAGTCAATGTTGGATGATCACCAGCAACAGTAGTTAGCCGTTATGCATTTTTTCTGATACTGATTTTGCTTCTCTGGGTTGACTTGCATTAACATGAATCAGGAATATTTATACACAAGAAATAGTATATCCATGAACACCAAGTCCAAATCCTGAAAGGATTGTTATATATTGGTTAAACTATGCCCGAAAGCAGTTAAACATTACCCAGTGGGCCTGGGTTTAACCTGTCGTTTATACCAGTTAGAGGGAATCCATGAAATTATCTATGGTTAGGCACCTTGGAAAGTTTCCCAGGCTATTTTTCAAAGGTTAACTGGTACTGCTGGTCAGCCTTGCCAAACAGACATACGAAAGGGAGAGAAATGAGGGAACTGAGAAATGAGGATATAGATATCCTTTCTTAAAAAAATACAGTTTTGACTAAAGAAAAAAATACAAGATGCAATCTTGCCCTTTTTCTTTAGTTGTTCTGGTTTGTTTATTTAATTTTAAGTAGTGGAAGAGGCTTTGTTTTGAAGAGTTCATCATCCTTATTCCAAAATTGTGTTTCCCGAATGAGAAACAACATTCCATTCTCCTCTAAATCTCCAGTGAAGGAGAATTGCACACTCCAGTTCCAAGCCACATATTAGAATAATAATATTCTGCCTGAGGTGAGGAATGACAACCCACCTTCCTGTTCACCACACAAAGACTTTTGCGATAAATAGAGTATAAAGAGATATTGTCTGATTATGCTCCCCCCAAATGAGGTAAATGTCATTTAGTTAGGGGGTAAAATAAAAGATCAATTTACAAAATCCATAAATGGTAAGAATAATCCAGGTTTTGTATCTTTTGTATAATACTTTCTTCTTCTTCCCTCCCTTCTTTCATTTTCTATCAATTTTTATGGTTTTTACTGCCAATATTGGACCTTCTAAAACAAGTAGAATGTGGTCTGTTCATTAATAAATGTCATCCTTAATCTGACATTAAGAAAAAGGTGGTCCCTATTCATAAACCAATATCTCCCCAGGTTTGGTCTCTTCTGTTGCTTGGATCATCTTAACTGCTCTCCCTTGACCTTGAAACATGCTTCATTTTCTACTTCTAGGATTCTATCCTAAGACATCATCGCTTTAGAAAAACAGTTTTGGACAAAGCTGTATCCATTAAGCACACAAATTTTATAACTAATAATAAGAGAAATTTCTCAAATTAAAAGCGTTAAGTAAATTCTAATTCACTTTATTTAAAATAATATAGGGATATTTATATTTAATTATGAAGAACATTCAATGCATATGGGAATGCTTTGGATATTCAATGTTAAATGAAAAAAATAGGAAGCAAAACTGTATAACTGTGACTATAATTATATAGAAAGTAAAATTGAGTAGAAAGTAAAAATATAATAAGGAGCAGAAATACAAATAAATCTTAAGAGATTAGGTAAGACAGCTGTGTTCTTTTTTTTCTGTATTCCAAATTTTCTATAAAGTTAGAATAAGTTTCAATTAAATTTTTTAAAGATATTCATGATATAAAAGGACTCATTTTTATTGCAATTGTTCTTTTTTCTTTTTAGGTATTTCTTACATCTTGGGATAGATTTTTGGGGGTGAAAAAATTTTTTGGATTAGACCAAGATTTTTCTCTGAGCCAGTGATAAGGGCAGGGATTTAGAAGGAGAAAAAGTTATATAATCTGAATTTTATTAAAACTGTCTGGGATTTTATAGATCATCTATTCAAAACTCTACATTTATACTGAAGAAACTAAGAAGGAAAAAGCTAGAAAAATATGAGAAGCAAATCTGTGGGTGGATCCAAATGACATGTTGTAAGTTTAATGAAATGATGTAGTCATAATTATTTTAGAGGACTCTGAATATAGCTAACAGTAGATCTAGGTCTACTGTCTTTCTAACTCACTCTTCCTAGCCCCACTCTTTCCTAGGCACATCTAGCTTCTTGCATCAAAAAATTCTGTTTCTTTGAGCAATCTGCAGGACAACATTTACAAATCCTAGAGACAGAATTGAAGATGTTTATTAGAATTGCCTAAGTTCTAGGAACTACGTATGTAATCAGCGCCTTGGCAGCCCCTCTGCCCTCTGGCTCCCATCCCCCAGCTTCTGGGCATGAAGACTGTTGACTGACCACCCTGAGGTCCTCTCTGTGAATCACCCATGGTCCAAGCTGCCTTATTTATGTATTACTGTGGATAAAAGGTCACAGGATGAAGATGGGATGGGTGGAACTAAGGGAATTTGTCTCAGAAGAAATGTCACTTATACGACTTAAAAAACAGGATCGATGCTAACAAATGTGGAGCTTCAAGTGCCAAAAACAGGAAGATCTTGAATTTATGATATTAAAAAAAGAGAAGTGACATGATTAACACATTTTTGAAGAATTTCTATAAATGCCTTCTACCTGGTCTCCTAAATCTCTGACTTGCTCCCCTTCAATCTGCTTTTGAATTCATCTTCATGCTGCTACTCTGGGCCAGAAACTCACTTAGGTACTTTCTTATGTGATTTTATTCATCATGTTTTTCTATCCCAATACTTTGACACCTGAAGCCCCTTCTAAGGCTATCAAATTCCTAGAGATCATAAACGATTCATCTTTCATATGCAAATCAATCAATCGAGAGCCCCTGACCCAACGACCTCCTTCGCCTGTCTCCTATTGCCCTGCCCTAATCACCCCAGGAGAGTGCAGCTAAAGACAGTTCCCATGCCCCAGAGCCTGATGAATAGCCAGTCTAAAGCTGCTTACTCTGCCCTGCCCTGTCTCTGTGACTGAAACAACAGTAAAGGCTCTCGCCCACGTTTTTCCCTCTCTCCCTCTGCTGCCTGACCAACCTGGTGCTTCTCCTTATAGCCTTCATGGTGTGGTTCCCCTGATTCTCTTTAGAACTGTAAGTAATGAACTATCTTTTCAATTGCAGTTCTCTCCTGATCTGCTGGCCCTACCATATATGAATGAAAATAAAACCTAGGTTTAAAACAGTTACTGCATTTAGCTTTCATAACAGTCCTGTTAGATGTTTCCCCGTTTTTTGAGATGACAAAGCTGAGATTCATCTATCTCAGAGCCTTCCACTTTGCTTATGCCAATACACTGTGGTGAGGAAAGTGTAATACTTCTAGCAAAATAGATTGGCTAGATTCGAATCCCACCCAGTATGAGGTTGGCAATAAAAAGCAACCACAAGAATCTCAATCACTCTATGCAAAAAAAATTTATTATCCCTTCTCACAAACCCTCTGCAAGTTGAGATACTTTCCAGGGCAGCTCACTTCCCAGCAATAGATCATGGATTTTTCCAGCTTCTATTTGTGGCTCCATCTCAACACAAGGATTCCAGGGACTCCAAGACAGGCAAAGGTAGAGAAGAAATAATTCACAACTGATTGCAAGTAACACAGTCAGGAGGTGACCTATGTCACAACCTTCCAAGGGCCACAGACCAGAATTCATCATATACTCTAACTATAGAGTAGGCAGGTGGCGCTAGTGGTAAAGAATCTGCCTGCAAAGCAGGAGACATAAGAGATGCATGTTCAACCCTGGGTCGGGAAGATCGGCTGGAGGAGGGCATGGCAACCCACTCCAGTATTCTTGCCTGGAGAATCCCATGGACAGAGGAGCCCTGCCCTGTGGGCTACAGTCCATAGTGTTGCGAAGGGTCAGACACAAGCGACCTAGCGACTTAGCAGGCATGCACAAAGTAGGTAGTGAAACATAGTGGAGTATATAGATATTTGGTGAGTCTTCCAGCCTGTAACATACACTTCCACCACTTTCCAGATTTTTTTTTTTTCCTACCTTGGGCAATATCTTTATCTTCCATCAGCATATTATAGTGTCCCAAGTGCAAAGTTCAATAGCTACTGTATTGGAAAAATCAGCTGTGAATCATGCCTTCCATTTTAAACACATGGACACAATCATAGCTTAATATGTCATTCCCTTTATAGCCACTCAGAGTTCCAATATATTTTTATGGGTTCAATAACCTCTTTGCTTATTTATACATACAATATAAATTACTAAAATTAGAATCTACTTCACTCTCATTACCACTTTCAACTTTAGTTTTTGGCTTCTTGTATGCTTGTATTTGAGATTTTTCAAGCTTTTAAAAACTTTATATTCTAGGAAGAGAATCACACACAGAAAACTGTCTTAATATTCAAATAGGTCTAAAGAAAACCAGAATCTTTTTTAGGATGCCACAGAAATTAAATTGATCTATTAGTCCCCTTTTAAACTACTTTCTCTATCAGCTGCTTCTTCCTATTCCATTATGAGTGTTTCTCTGCATGTTTCAAGAACCCCCAAACAAGGTCATCTAATTGGTTTAGTCAATATTTTTCCAAATATGGCTCCTCTTTGGGACCAAATTTCATACAGATTCCTCCATAGATCATGACTCAGGGTATACAAGGTTGCTTTGGTCAGACACGTGGTCCTAATACAATTCACTGCCAAAGTTGCTGAAAGGTATATGACCCCAAGCGCTCTGTAACTCACCTCTGGAGGCTTAGCTCAGAAGATAGCTTTGGGTAAGGCAGTCTCACAAACATGGATTCCTCTCCAAAACAGCCTTGTGAAAATAACTTTTTTTTAAATGGATAGAGCTACACTCATCATTTTCAGTTTAGTGTTGGCTTAGTATTTGAGAAGGTAGGAAATTATTGAATCACAGGTTTAGCCACCATGTTATCACTACAAGACGGGTTCTTCAAGACAAAAAGAAAAAAAGTGAAAAACAGGTCTTTAGTCATTTTATCTCTGTCACACACAGAATTTTTTTAATGGTGACTTCTAAGATCTAAAATTTTCACTGACTACTGTAATATTGAATTTTGTTAAATTTCATTTTGAATTAGTATAGAAATGATACTGTTACCATGACAAAAAACACAAACTGAATTACTCTCTCAAACATACAGGTCACCCAAGTGAGCACAATGGAAAACTATGATAATTGTAAATTTAAGCAAGAAGAGAAAACAGATCAATTTTGAGCAAAGGGCATGACTAATCTATAAGTCACCTTTAAACTATGGAGCATTATGTAAAACATTAAAGGATTTTGTAAAGGGTAAAAAACAATTATTAAAACAAAAATTAAAATGTACCCCATATTTCAGCTTTAGCTATAGACATAAGAAAGACACATTAAAGAAGAAAACCCATCAGTTAACTGGTAAACTTATTTACCCAGAAGACTTCATCACTGTATATTGTTATGATCAGGGGAGAGGATATTGGAGGCAACATGTGTCCACCAATGGGAAAGTAGATGAGTCACATGCATGTTGGACGCACAATGTGGGGTACCATGTGGCAATTAGAAACAACAGTTGAGATTGAGTCATAGTGACACGGATGGATCCAAAACTGAAAGAGAAAAAAAGAAACAAAAGGAGATACAAATCATCTGCTATCCTTGACATAAATTAAAAATATGTAAATTAAAAACACAATATGAAACAAAAAGATGCATGTCAAAATTGTTGCCTGTGGTTTTTGCCTATTGTTGCCTATATTTTTCAATATAAATATCTGAATGGCACAAGAAAATTTGCTCTGTCCCTAACAAGTCCTTAACAATTACATATTAAGCTGCTATGTGTATGTTCTGCTTCTCAGACTATCCAGTGTGGTATTTTTGATGGTCCAGAACCTGAAGAGTAAGCTTTCCTAACTAAGACCCTCCCTTTCTGGCTGCTCTACTCTGAGGGGAATGGGTGGAGGAGAGACAAAAGCAGATGAAATTGAAGCAAACAAATAAGCAAGTCTCCACACCAGACAGATGCTAATTTATCTACCAGAAACTAAAGAGTATGATTACACAGCATCTGAGATTCTAAAGAGATACAGAGAGAGAGAGACAGAGAGCACTCTCTGAACATGACGACATGTTTAATTAGACTGTATGTTAGTTTATGTGGAGGATTTTATTTTCTTTTGTCTATAATAATGGTCCACCTGACCGTCAGCAACTTGAAGAGAATGTAGATACAATACATAGGAAAAGTATTACAGTTAAGACCCAAACCTTAGAAGCCATTCAATTAATTGTTTAACCCTCAGCACAAATCAATTGAAAAGCAATGAACTCAAAACTACATAGAGGTGCAGATTAATCATCTACCTTACATCCATCACTTGGTTAGGTTTGGGAACCTGTGAGCCACAAATATTATGTTCCAACAAGTAGGATGTGACAGGCAGGCAGGAAAATAAAAGGCAGTCATGGTTCTGAGTATTACAGGTGATCAGAAGTCAGGTCCCAAACTGTCACACGATTGAAAATGATTAGAGAGTATTCCCTCCGATAAAGTTTCAGGGCACCAGATGTGAGGGAATCTAGCTAAGGCAACTTTTTCTACAATAGCTAAGAGAAAGTTAGAAGGACCTAAGTAATAGAAAATAGCCAAGACTGATTTGGAAGCTTCCAATCACATGTAACAAAGCACAGTTTTTTTCCTGGGGATTGTGGTCAGGTGGGGGATAAGCTTATGAAGGCAGTCTCTACTTGACATAATTTATTGAGAGACCCACAAACTCACTGACATGATTCTATGTGATGGCAAGCTGGATAAGTTATGTGGCTTTCCAAAGGAGATGCATAGTGGATGAGAAATGGAAATGAGATTTTATGATTTAGGAAACAAATCACAGCTTTCCTGCAGTCACATGTCCAACATTTAATCTCTAAATTATTATGACCAGAGAAACCAACATTTTCATTCCTGAAGAATGAGTGACACATGGTTTAATGTTCCTCTCCCATCCTGGGAATGTACTTTCCCCAGGAGCCTAGTGAAAGGAGGCTTGTCTGGTCGTATCTCTGGAAAGGGATCATTGACTATGCTAGCTTTGATGTTTATTACCTTCCTACAGTGAAGCTAGGAAAATTATGAAAAAAAAAACAAATTAGGAGTGAAACAAAGACTGTGTATGTCTCAATATATCCTCATAGAACTAGTTCTGTTTTGGCAACATTCTTTCTTCTCCTAAGGCCAGGGGTGACATTTACCATATGAAACAGACAATGTCTCACAGGTACAGACCAAACAAACTGCATAAAAATCAACTCAGTCATACTGGTGTCTATTGGCACAGCATAGCCTGAAGCCCCTTGGATGTACCTCCCAAATGCTGTGTGCTGTGATGTGTGCTAAGTCGCTTCGTCCTGTCCGACTCTTTACTGTACAATGGACTGTGGCCGGCCAGGCTCCCCTGTCCATGGGATTCTTCACATAAGAATACTGGAGTGGGTTTCCAAGTCCTCCTCCAGGGGGATCTTTGAGACCCAGGGATCAAACCCACATCTCTTATGTCTCCTGCATTGGCAGGTGGATTCTTTACCACTAGCGCCAGACACCTGGGAAGCCAAAACCCCAAATGCTAGAGACCGATTTTCTACTCTGTTACTGGAACAGAGCAGTCCCTCAGAATGACCATCTGCCTCTGAATTTATTCAGAGAGCAAGGGATTCATCTCACTCTGCAAGTACTCTCTTAAGGACAAAAGAAATCACAAGGTCCAAATGCCCCCATCTACCAGGCATCCCTCTCAACTGCTGAACTTCTGAAAGGGATTTGGTTAGTGAAAGGTACCAGTGCTGTGGTTCCACCTTCAAGGGTTCAACTTCCCCCAAAGGACCCACCTGATGGGCTCTTCCCAGAATCATGGCAGGGTAGGAACCCAGGGCCACTTTCCAGGCCTGAGGAATGTCACTAAAGGGCCCCATGCCCCTGTCTGATCTCACCAGGACTTATGACAAGTCCCTAGTTCAGTTCAGTTCAGTCACTCAGTCGTGTCTGACTCTTTGCGACCCCATGAATCGCAGCACACCAGGCCTCTCTGTCCATCACCAACTCCTGGAGTCTACCCAAACCCATGTCCATCGAGTCGGTGATGCCATCCAGCCATCTCATCCTCTGTTGTCCTTTTCTCCTCCTGCCCCCCATCCTTCCTAGCATTAGGGTCTTTTCTAATGAGTCAACCCTTCGCATCAGGTGGCCAAAGTATTGGAGTTGCAGCTTTAACATCAGTCCTTCCAATAAATACCCAGGACTGATCTCCTTTAGGATGGACTGGTTGGATCTCCTTGCAGTCCAAGGGACTCTCAAGAGTTTTCTCCAACACCACAGTTCAAAAATATCAATTCTTCAGCACTCAGCTTTCTTCACCGTCCAACTCTCACATCCATACATGACTACTGGAAAAACCATAGCCTTGACTAGATGGACCTTTGTGACAAACTAATGTCTCTGCTTTTTAATATGCTATCCAGGTTGGTCATAACTTTCCTTTCAAGAAGTAAGCATCTTCTAATTTCATGGCTGCAATCACTATCTGCAGTGATTTTGGAGCCCAAAAAAATGAAGTCTGATACTGTTTCCACTGTTTCCCCATCTATTTGCCATGAAGTAATGGGACCAGATGCCATAATCTTAGTTTTCTGAATGTTGAGCTTTAAGCCAACCTTTTCACTCTCCTCCTTCACTTTCATCAAGAGGCTTTTTAGTTCTTCTTCACTTTCTGCCATAAGAGTCGTGTCGTCTGTATATCTGAGGTTATTGATATTTCTCCCAGCAATCTTGATTCCAGCTTGTGCTTCTTCCAGTCCAGCATTTCTCATGATGTACTCTGCATAGAAGTTAAATAAGCAGGGTGTACTGTTTTATTATTGTTTTAACTTTAACATAGATACCACCATTTTCACATTGCTGGGGAGATCTCATCACTTACTGGAACCCTCCCCCAGTGTTTTAAGTATGCACATTATGAAATCATATGCCCTGTTCAGGGGAATGCTCTCCTATCACTGCTCACTAATATATATTTTTTTGACCACTGGCATATAAGGATGCTCTTGAATGTATTTAGAGACAGTTATAGTAGAGTAGCTGAGAACATGGCTTCCCAGGTGGTTCAGTGGTAAAGAATTCGCATGCCACATAGGAGACGCAGGTTTGATCCCTGGGCCAGGAAGATCTCCTGGAGAAGGAAGTGACAACCCACTCTAGTATTCTTGCTGGGGAAATCCCACGGACAGAGGAGCCTGTTAGGCTACAGACCATGGGGTCGCAAAGAGTCGGACATGACTTATCAACTAAACAGCAACAACATCAGCTGAGAACAGAGGCTAGAGCTAGACTCTTGTCTTGGCTGGTCCTCTTGATAGCCATGAACATTGGACCAGTTTCTTAACTGCTTCAGGTTTCAGTCTCCTCATCAATAAACGAGGGCAACAAGATCAGCATCATAGGATCCTTGGGAGTACTAAAGGATTTCTACATGAAAGGTGCTTATAGTAATGCACATAGTAGATATTCCACAACTATTAATAAATGGGATATGACTCTACATCACATACAAAATGCTCAGTTGATTCTGATTACTGAATTCAAGAATCATCAGATTTTCTAGACTCCTATAGACACCGTACCACCATAAATGGCCCCACTGGTAGCTCAGATGGTAAAGAATCTGCCTGCAGTGTAGGAAATCTGAGTTTGATCCCTGGGTTGGGAAGATTGCCTGGAGAAGAATTTGGCAACCCACTCCAGTATTCTTGCCTGGAGAATTTTATGGACAAAGCAACTTGGTAGGCTACAGTCTATGGGGTCACAAAGAGGCAGACATGACTGAGAAACTAACATACACACACCATCATAAAATTTGCAATCAAGTAGGGGAGACAGACATGTACACACATAATACAATATAGAGAGTGATTTTAGATGGAAAACAAAAAAGAAAGTATTAACCCAAGTTGATATATGCTTCACACACACCTCTGAATAGTGGTATTATGGGGTCCAAACTTATATCTGATACAGAATCAGACTCACCATAATTGTGAGCCTTCATTTCCATTGATGGTGGAAGTCAAAACTAGATCTTCTTTATTTTTTTCCAGGTAATTTAGGCACATTTCTTTAAGTTTAATCTCTTTTGGACAGTCAAATTCCAGATTTTCCCCCAAAATCATTCTCTTATCCCTGAGGAGTTTACAAACTGTGCTGTCATTAGAGAATGGACATCTGGTTCTCACTTCATGTCTGGGCAACAACCAGTTTCCATCCCTGAACTAACTGTTTGATGCTCGTATCTGTGGTCTGATCCTTTAGCATGGAGGTAGTGGCTTTTAGGTGTCTCAGTGACCTCTGCCTATATCCTTGTTTCCTCCTATGGACTAACATGCACAGCATTCTGAGACCCTGAGCTTCAGCCACATCCACATATGGCCCCTGTTTTGGGCTGCTCAATCTGTACTTTCCAATTTAAGTGGTGGTAGGCTCCTGGCAGACATGCTGTTTTCTAATTCTCAAATACTATTCCATGCTCCAATTATAAGAATTTTAGGAAATTTCCTAGGTCTTCTCTCTGGATCCAAAGAGACTGGGGGGCCAGGCTGGGCAGTGGGTGGGTGGGGTGGAGGATGGGAGTTCAGGCCTGGTGATCCTATATGCATAAGGTCATAATTTCTGCTCTACTAAGGATGTCTTTTTTCCTTTTTCTTTTTGAGGACATCATGTCCAACAGAGTTCTAAGCAAGATGTGAGAACCAAGCTCCCCCAGTCAATGATTTCTAAAACTATGTGGGGGTCTCGATCCCACCCAGGCCCAAGAACCACCCCCAGTTCAGGACTCAGTAATCTTGCTTTCCTCTTCTTTTTGTCTCCAGGCTCTTCCCCACTAGTTTTATTCTATCCTGTACATTGGAAAATTACTTTTGTGTAACACTTTGCATATTCTGTGTTCAGTGGCTTCTAGTAAATCGGTCTTCCTCAATCCTCTAACTTCTTACTATTTTAAAGGAATAGTTAATATTTAAAACAAAGCTTCTGATTTCTCTTTCAACATACTCACGGTATTACAAGTGAATGCCTTGGCTTTTCAGAACTATTATCTCTGAAATTAGCTTCAAGAGCATGTTTTGGAATTCAAAAACTGAACATTATCTCCTTTGTTCGTGGCTGGGTTCTGCCCTCCCCCTGAAGCCATGGATGTCATGACTCAGTGGGCGGGACTCTGGAGCCAGTGAACTAATGAGAATTAAAAAATACAAAAGGGGAAGCTTAAAAAGCGTGCCTTCTTTGCACTAAATTTTTAAAAAGAAATTAATTCCAAAAAATTGGATAACAAAATAATGTTGGGCATATCTGCTCATCTGTTCTCTACCATACCTTTGCTATCCAGTGGCCTAGAGCATGTCAGGAGAAGATGAAAGAATGGCCCAGAAATAGGTGAAGCTGTACCATTACCCTGACTTACAGAGTGAGTAAACATTCATACTTCAGCAAAAAGAAGGCTTTGCCACTGTCTGCCATAAGCAAGGTTGTTCTAGAGAGGTGAGGGGAAGAACAATGAAGGAGTTGTGATATAAATGACAGAAGTCATGGAGATATATATATATTTTTTTAAATCTCTATATGACTGCCTATGAGTTAATCATCCCACATTACCTACAGTTTTCAATATTAACCTTAGGTATTAAGAATCATTGTTCTAGGGCTCTACAATTAACCAAGTACATTCCTGACAGTTATCATATTTGATTCCCTCTATGAAAGAGTTACAATAACCCAATTTCCATTTGAAGTACCTGAGGCTCACTGACTTTCTTAAAGCCAAGTAATTGTAGAATTAGTAAATTCAGACACCCACACTCAGAAAAGCTATTTACCTTCTTCATCCTTATAGGCATTTCTCCTTAATTCTTTTCTTAAAATCACCTCTAATTTTTATTCCATGGCTTATAGTTATTTGTTTATGACGTTTATTCTTCCCAAATATCGATAGAGTACAATTGTCACTAACTAGTGCAGGCTTCTCCCAAGGTTGTGCATGGCATTCTTCGTTCAGTCTTTCAGTCGTGTCTGACTCTTTGCAACTCCATAGACTGCAGCACGCCAGGCTTCCCTGTCCTTTACTGTCTCCTGGAGCTTGCTCAAACTCATATCCACTGAGTCAGTGATGACATCCAAACATCTCAACCTCTGTTGTCCCCTTCTCCTCCTGCCTCAGTCTTTCCCACATCAAGGTAAGCATGGCATACCTTGCTTACCCTGAATCAAGTTGCTTACCTTGAATCATGAATCAAGTTATCATGCTATCTCAATTTATGTCCTCTGAAATCACCTTTGATGTTGAAGAAGCTTGCACTCTTTATGAGATGCTTCATGGGGTCTGGCTATTTATTCACTGATGTTTATTCCCTAAAGAAGATATTCTCCTATGTAATTTTCCAACTCCCACTCAAGGTATATAATGTCTCAAGTTTCCCATTACTGATTCATCCTCTCTATGGTTCTCCTTTCCAAGTTATCCTCTATACATGGGTCAGATCTCATTACCCATCTTCTTAAAAAAAATATAGCATCAGCTCTTTTAATTTAGCCTATTAAAATTAGTATAGCGAAAATAATTAACTTCTGCTGCATAGCAACCCCAAAATGTAATGATTTAAAACAGTGATCATTTATTTAGCTCAAAATTCTGCACTTCAGCAAGGTGAGCAGTTCTGGTCTTAACTGAGCTCAATCAATGCATCTGTGGTCAGCTGGGAACCAGTTGGTCTAGGATGACCTCAGCTGGAATAACTGTCCAGACTTGTTCATAATGCATGCAAGAGTTTCAAGAGAGCAGAAAGAAAATACAAGTATAGAAATGGCACATCATTTCTGTCAGATTCTATTGGCCAAAGCAAATTCTCAGACTAGCCAAGACTCACTTATTGGGTAAAGAGACTCCATTTCTTGATGAGAGATGCTGCAAAGTCACATTGCAGAAATGAGGTGATTTTCATATCAATCTGTCTAAGTATCTATGACTAAAATTGTCAGATCACAAACTTTATTGTCTGGCTACATGACTTACTCTGCTAGGCTCCCTTACTTGAATATATATTTAACCGTTTCCCAACCTATGTATTAACGTGGTAAAGGGAAATATTTAAATAAAATGAGCTTAATTTCATCAAGTTTGCAAAATACTACTTTTGTGTCTAATTCTAAGCACTTAGCCATTCAGGGAAATATACACAAATAAAGAAGTCACTGCCATTAAAAAGCCTGTAGCCTAGGACAGGAAATAAATAGGTAAATATACACAATAATAGATGCAGAGGGCACTATAGGGTTACAAGGAAAGGGTGCAAGTGCAAAGAAAGTTTCCTGAATAATGTTGTGGAATGTGGAAGGTGTCAGAGAAATCCAGAAGGATAAGAAATAGTGCATTCTGTGTGTGTGGACAAGTAGCACTCAATCCATAGCTCCCAATCTTTTCAGAAGGTTAAGAAATTACTTCACAAAAGACTTGGGTTATCCTGAATAGCATGTTTGATACCAGGGTCTTTCAGTTAGATAGCAATAAACTGGTTTAGCCTACCAGACCCCTTCCATTAACTAACAGGTAATCATCCCAGGGAATCCTTGGTTTTTGCTCTGCTTAAGTATCAGAAATCAACATTGTTTGTTTCTGTCTTCCTAAAACTCCTCGCCACTCAGTATGTTTGATGCTTGCTCCTCTATTTTCGGCATTTCAATTCCTAGGCTAGATCATTCGCAAATCTGAGATGTAACTTCTATATCAGTTGCTTTGAACAGCTCAGTATTAATCCTCTTTTTGAAGTCTAATACCATTCATACATTCATTTGTTAAGGAGTGGCTATCGCCTAAAATTACTATTTAATTGCAAACAAGATAATTACAGCCTCTATCCTCATGACTCTTATAATCTATAAGGAGAGACTGATTTTACAGCAGAAATTACACAAATGATTTTCAATTATGTTTATATGTCTTATAAAGAAAAGTATAAGGTGGTATGAGAACTACACAAGAAATGTTTTGATTAATCATCTGACAGATGAGCAGAAGTTTACCACAAAAGGGAATTGGAAGGATCTAGCAAAAATATCTTTAGCTGAAGACATGGTATGTGCCAGGGTTGGGTGTGAAAGAGCCTGGCAAGGTGGAGGAACAGAAAGATGGCCAGTGTGGCTAGAGCCTAGTAAGTAAGGAGAATCATAGTGATGGTGCTGGAAAGAAGGATAAGAAAATAGTCTGCAGGAAAGGATTCACTACTCTGTTTAAAATATTTTTATCCAAAGCCATGCCAAACATAGAATGCATGTGACTTGACTTCAAAATTAACTCAAGCTTTATAATTTTCTATTTCACTTGCAGTTTAGCATTCAAAGAGTATCTTAATTTCTCAATCTACAAGTTCACCTCTAATTCTAACTAATTTAAGTTTCTTGAATATCTTTTTAACATAAGGTTGGGTTAGCTTGATACAACCAGTTAGGAACTAAGAGGAATTTCTAGGATATAAAAATGTTTTACATGATTCTAGGGATTGAAACCATTTCCCTGGGCATCGAAAAAAGAGTGGCAGAGAAACAGACCTAAAATCTGCTTCACTCTGCTTTCTCTCTCTTTGAGGATTTTCAAGCTAAAAGTTATGCCCTACCTCATCACCCTTAGAATCTAAGGAGGGTAGGCTAACCTCCAGGGCATTCTCCAATCCTCTTTTCTGTGCTACTCTCCAAAGCCTTCCTTGCTCTCTAATGTTCTGTTTTAAAATTTTTGAAATTAGAACTTGGAGAAAATATGCAAATACTTGACTATGTCTGCATGTGAAATATAGTTGAAAATCAAAGCTATAAAAACAAAAATAGAAAACCTTAAAAACCTCAACTCTGTGCACACAATGGTCAGGAGTGTGTACATGGTTGTATGTTCAGAGGTGGCAAGAAGTTATTGGCAGAAAGCAAATTTGGAAGAGGAATTAAACCATTCTTACTACTCAGAGTCTCACATATTTAATCAGATTGAGATTCCCCTCCTACACTTTTCCCCCAATCTTCTGTCTAGCCAAAGAATAAACATGAAATCATTGTCATTTTCCCCATCTCGTCTGTGCTGCTCCTTCTCCAAACCAGCAGTACAGTATGTGTGCTCAGTCACTCCAGTCAGGTCCAACTCTTTGCAACCTTATGGATTGCAGCCCACCAGGCTCCTCTGTCCATGGGATTTTCCAAGCAAGAATACTGGAATGGATTTCCATGCACTGCTCCAGGGGATCTTCCAGCCCAGGGATGGAACCCAGGTCTTCCACATCTCCTGCATTGCAGGTGGATTCTTTATGGTCAGACAACAAGGAAGCCCCCAGACCAGCAGTGTGTCCAGTGCTTAGCCGTTTAGTTGTGTCTGACTCTTTGCAACCCCATGAACTCTAGCCCTCCAGGCTCCTCTGTCCACGGTGATTCTCTGGGTAATAATACTGGAGTGGGTTGCCATGCCCTCCTCCAGAGGATCTTCCCAACCCAGGGATCGAACCCAGGTCTCTCACATTGTAGGCAGATTCTTTACATCTGAGCCACCAGGCAAGCCCAAGAATACTAGAGTAAGTAGCCTATCCACTTTCCAGTGGATCTTCCCAACCCAGGGATCGAACCCAGGTCTCTCACATTGTAGGCAGATTCTTTACATCTGAGCCACCAGGCAAGCCCAAGAATACTAGAGTAAGTAGCCTATCCACTTTCCAGTGGATCTTCCCAACCCAGGTATCGAATCAGGGTCTTCCTCACTGCAGGTAGATTCCCAAACCGGTATTACAACCACCCTATTCTAGACTCATTCCTGTAGTGAGTTTCCCACCCATTACACACACTTTAATTCTTTACTTAATTCAGCATCATTTTTCCTGCACTTACTCACTATATGATACTTTGATCTACAGTGTTCAATTCACCTGAGTTCAAAGAAAACCTGTGCAAACTTTGTGGTCAAATGTTTATGGATCAGTTTTTTTTTTTCCCCCAAGAATTCACCTTATCTGGGACCACGATGCCACTATCAATTTTCAGAGTTGAAAACATAATGTCATATTAAAACCCTTTGCATTTAGGAGCTCAGTTCCTACCCTGGTACAGTTATTTTCAAACTTTAGTTACAATTTTCCCGGAGGTGTCTGAGTTCTCCTCAGTCCCTGGGGGAAGCTGGTGTGAATGATTTTCCAAAAAGCTTTAAGAGTCACCGAATTCACTTTTTGCAACCGAAGTGTTATAGCCTTAAATGCTTGCCAGGGGCATTCACATCGAAGGAATGAATGAAAATTCTAAATGGAAAGTTTTTAAATGAATACAGAAACAGGGAAGGCTTAACTTAGAGAGGTAATAAAGTAGAAACAAAGCTTAGAGTTCCAATCTCACCCTGAGCAGCAGGACCCCAATGAAGCTACTCTGGTTTTCCATTCAATTGCCTGGACATCAGGACATTCTTTCAGAGATGAAATGAATTATCAAATGCAATTCACTTCTTGCCTTTAGCTTTCCTGATATCTAACTAGCTGGCATGATAAGACAAGGAGTAACTCATGTTCTGTTTTTTCAATAATCTAATGGAGATTCATTGATTTATGCAACCAATTATAAATGTGGGCAACAGCCAAATAGGCAAGTTACTTGAAGGGAAAAAGAAAAAAATCCTCAGGTCACTGAAGCAGCAATTACCAAGTATTATGGGGAAAAGGAGGGGAAGATAGAAAAGAAGGAGGAAAAAGGCCTGATGAGGCAAATTGCTTTTAATTATCCTTAAACATTTTCTCATCTTCTTTTGATGCCATAAGACCCCCTGCAGTTGCAAAATAAAATACGCCTGAGTTTTGTTTTGCTCTTTTAAATAGGAACATAATAGCCACTGTGGAAACATGTTCTTAATCAAAGGTATTAAACTCCTGGCTGCTCTCCTTCATTTGAAATTGCCTGGGTTCATTATTATCAAGGGGAAGAGAAGTCTATTCACCATTTAGCTCCCTTCTTAGTAAATTAAAATATTAATTACAAAATACGTTATTTTTATCTTATATCTTAAGCTATTAGTTACTGTGGCTGGGGAAAAAAAAAGAGGACTCATTTTGTGCTGAAGTAATTTTCCTAACAAAGCATTCATCATTACTTCTAGTTCTTGGAAATCAAATCCATACATGAAATGCTGTATTTCGAGGGCCATCTGAATAAATTAGATAGCAACTTCATTTATTTTTTTGTCTCAGAGATAAGTGGGCAATTATAGTTGCCTTGTCCACGTGTTTGGGACATGTGACCACTCAGACAGGGCCGTTTGCTGCAGCCAAAGCCAGCAGAGCCAGAGAGGAAAGAAAGAATGTTTCCTTTTCATTTCCGCTGCACAATGCAGTAATCGATCTTATGCCCATAGACACAAATGCTCAATCTCTGGGAAAGAGACAAATAAAGCCACAGAATAGACATCAGAGCCAACTAAAACCCGTACTGTCCACCTCTTTAAAGGCTCAAATTACCAGCAAGGTATTGAGGTGACAGAAGAAAGTCTTAAAAAATAAAACACAGACCAATGGCCAGCAAACCCACTGAGCATATGCAAATTACCTGAGCCTGTGGTGCCACATATCAACACAAAATAAACCAAAGTTGGGGTCTCTTTTACAGTTGAGAACTATATGCAGTAGTCATGTACTTAAGGGGGGTTATTTGGAAACAGTCTAAAAGCCACCATGCCCTTTCCTCCTTTTCCTGCTACCTGCATGGCGCCTGAAATGAGATATTTTCCCCCTTACATTGGGAGAATATTCTGTTTAAGGGGTCATACTTAATTTCAGGAACAACTAGAGACATAAGACTCTCAGCCAACACCATTTACTATGTGCCCATGCCATACTAAGTACTTTACATATATTATATTCATGAATCATTATAATAATCTTATAATGTAGACATTTTTTTATAGCACCAGGTTACTTAAATGAAAACCAAGGCTTAGAAAGATGAAGCAACTTGAACAATTGGCAAGTGATACAGGGAAGATCTCAGTCCAGGTGTCTGATTGCAAAGCCCTGGTTCTTACTGTATCTGTTGGCTAATATCTGATAGTATGTGTTGGAGTGCAAGGGACAGAGTACTGGATGTGAAAAAATGGAAAAGGGTGCAAAACAAGGAGAAGGGGCATCAGGGAGAACTGAGAATCAGCCCTTGGTGTGGTGAATCTCAGAGGGAGACCCCAGACCGCCAGATCAAAGCATTAATGCTCAGCCTCTCCTCCCTCCCACTAAGCTTTATCCAAACCAGCATCCTTTGCAGGTCTTTGTACATATGTCTTACTGAATTGCACAATACCCGCAGTCCCTGAGAAGGAGTAAGGCAGCTGTAATGTGTTCACATATACTTTTCTGTGTTCTTGGTGAATTTTAGTCATATATCCCTTGCTCTCTGAAAAAGGAAGCCTCACTGTTTTCAACACATTAAAACAAGGGAGGCAGGAGAGTACAAATCATAGGGCAGGGCATGGTCTTCCTGCCCATCTGTGGAGTTTAGGGCAAGTTACTTAATGCCACCTCAGATTTCTCATCTGAAAAAATAGGGTCATTAGTAGTGCATTACAGTGAATAGAAGATAGAAAGCATTGAACATATGTTAGCTATTGCTTGTAGTAGTATACCACCAATTGATTTAATTGGGTAGGATGGCATTCCAAAAGGAGTACTGTAAAACAATTCCCAAGCCTAGAAAGTTTAGAAAACATGACTACTTGTCCTGTTCTTGCAAATGCACAATACACCTTAACATATAAAAGAATCTTCCAAACTACCAAAAAAAAAAAACTATTTTAATATATTTGACATGTTCAATCCCTGAAGTACACCTGAGGGATTCATGTTCCAAAGAATTTTCTAGGGGAACGTGAACTAGGACAAAGTAATCTGAACACTAATACATGTAACTGTACTGGTTTCAGATTCACACTTTGTATGAAGACTCATTTTTTTTTGGATTCAAAACTCAGCTGGTCACCTAGGAAAACAGTCTTGAACAAATTGAGGATGTTTGTAGATGACAGAATGAAGGCTCAACTTAGAAGCTGATAGTGTGAAATGGCTGATCCAGTGGAAAACTTGTCAACCACTTGATTCAATTCCATAAAATTTTGCTGAGTCCATGCAAATCCTTCTGGAAGCAGACACTGAAACTTCATTAGGATTGAAAGAGGTTAAGTGGAAGGTATGGTCTATGAAAGACATAGGAGGAGGATGTAGGATTGGACAGGAGAGTCTTAGACAGCAAATGTGTATCTGATACTCAGCCAACCTAATAAGGAGCTCCAGAGCAAATATTGCCCTTAAGAGGTATCCTGCAAACAGCAGAAATGGTCAAGCCCTGGTCCCCCATACCATCCACCTTCAACATGCTCAGTTGATTGGGATTGCCCAGAAGAGTTTGGCTTTGGCTATAATAGTGCGATGACGGCAGATCCCTAAATCACTGCAACCAGGGTCTACCAGTTAACTGCTTCCTCACAACTGAAAGCAAATATCTTTATTGAAGGGAGATTCAGCAGTGCACCTCTGTCATCACCCAACAAGCCCCTTCTAGGGGTCTAACGCAGGAGGTTCAAAGATAAACATGCTTAACTTTTATACTAACTGTAGTGTAATAGGAAAATAAACCAAGTATTTATAATTAATTTAAAAAGCAGTACGTAGGTTAGTTCTCTAAGGACACCAAGGTCTGCTCTTCAGTGGTTGATTAACAATGTCTGCCGCAGACCAAGGAGAAGACAGTAAGCACACAGACACATGGACTTGCTATCCCTGGACTACCCCATCTCCTTGGCCAGCGCAAATCTTACTCAAAGTTCAGCTGAAATACTTTATTTTTCAGAATTTTCTTGACTATTTCTACTCATAGTATTCTACCTGTAGAAGGTCTCTCCTTACCTTCTCATAATTTATAACTGAATTCACATTTTTTAAACTACATTTTCTTTTTTTTTAATATTTAGTTTAAAATGTTTTACCATGTCAAGTCTTAGTTTGCCTCATGCAGATCTTTACTTACAGCTCATGGGCTTAGTTGCCTCTAGAGATGTGGTATCTTAGTTCTCAGATCAGAGATCAAACCCGACTCCCTTGTGTTGCAAGGTGGATTCTTAACCACGGAACCAATAGGGAAGTCCCTAGAATCTACATTTTATGTATCATCATACATCATACAATTGCTTCCTGCTATTATATCTAGTCTGAATAACCAAACTATAAGCAATTTGTCAGCAGAGACAACGTCTCATATTTTCCTGCCTGGCCCTTTTGAATAGACCAACACCACTCGGGGGCTTTCCAGGTGGCTCAGTGGTAAAGAATTCGTCTGCCAGTGCAAGAGCCACAGGAGATATGGGTTCGATCCCTGGGTCAGGAAGAGCCACTGGAGGAGGAAATGGCAATCCACTCCAGTATTCTTGCCTGGAAAATTCCATGGATAGAGGAGCCTGGCAGGCTACAGTCCTTGGGGTTGCAAAGAATAGAACATGCCTGAGTGACTGAGCATGTGCACATACATAGCCCTTACACGGTAGAGAAAATAGTAGCTGGTCAGTTTGGTTATATGGATCAACTGAAAAACCTAGATGCAGAAATTTGATGTATTCTTTATTTCCTTTAGCATTCATGTTTAAAAAAAATAGTGGACATCATTCTCAGTTGGGATATGTCTGTGTGTGTAACTGTTGCTTATATTCCTTTTATTGGTCCCAGTACACACTGGTAGCTTGTAGGGTATCTAAAAGGGAAACTGGAGGCTGTAGAAACATTTCTATAATCTCTGTCAAACGGAAGCGTCAAACTGCTCACCATCCTCTAAAGTATCTAACTTTAATTTTGATGTTAATTTCTCCACGAGCACAACTTGAAGCATCCTTGCCACCAGTACCTGTCCAATGATACTACCATCCCTAAAATGCACAAACAGAAATTCTGGAGTTTCTTCCACTGCTTTCCTCTGAAATTCATGCAGATAATGGAATGTAGCCTCTAGTTCTATTTTCTCCAACAAAATCCTCCAGGGACTGATGTAGTCAACTCTGCTTCCCTTAACTCTTCACTTCTGCTACTTTGGTTCCCATCCAGCCTCTCTCCTAGGATCAACTTTCCAGTTAACTCTATATAGAAAGAAACAAGATGTACAGAGGGGGAAAAAAAAAACAAGGTTAAGATGAATCATTTTTTTTCCCTATAAAGCAGTTTGTCTTCTATATATCTAGCTTTATTTACCAGCAGAAAAAAAGACATTTGCTTCTAAACTTACTGAAGTTGAATCTACTTATTCAAATGAGTTTATCTTTTTTTTGGTCTTAATTAAGACCAGTTTGCCAATTCATAACCCTCACAACATTTAAAGTAAGTAAGAGATTTCGGGAAAATCTCTTTAAACTCTACCCTAAAAATTAATCCCCATCACATTCCACATGTTAACATGCTCATAATTGCCATCCTTACTTTAAAGCTCACTTAAAAGAGCGTCAGAAGGTAAATGATTTGCTGGAGGTCACGGTGAATCTGGACTGAGTCGGGAATAGAAGCCAACTGTTTGGATTATTGCCCCATGCTCTAATCACCTCAAGAGCATTCATTCCCACACACCCCATTATTAGAGACACTTGTCCCAGACTCCTACCAGACTCACCTTCTGTAAAAGGGACTGTGAACATGTTCAATTCTCTCAATTCTCAATTCTCTCCAACCCTTCTCAGTTCTCACATTTGATTCTGATTCATTGCAAAGTCTCATGACCAAAGAAGCCATTTGGCAGCCATTTGGTCATTTTTAGTGCAAATAATCTATTTAGTTAATTGAGAGGCTGTATTCTTAATTAATACAAAACTTCACTGCAAATACTAAACATTTTGCAAAACCAAAGGTGTGGAATTTTTTCCCACTTCATACCTTGCTGGTGTGAGTTCATTAAGTGCTCTCTGTGTGCCAGACACTGTGCTAACTAGTGGGGATACAAACACGGTCCTTGGCAGCTTACCACTTGGCGAGTGTACCAGAAACAATCAAGCAGGTGACACAGTACATTAAGCCCATCATAGGGAGAAATTCCAAGTACACAAAAAGGATATTTCAGCTCAGCTTGGGGATCACAAAGACTGCTCGAAGTTAAGTTCTCAGAGAAGATACTAGCCAGGCATTATGAGTTGAATTCTGTCCTCCTAAAAAAAGACATGTTGAAATCCCAGCTCACAATATTTCAGAATTTGACCTTAATTGGTAGTGCAGTCTTCACAGAGATACTCAAGTTAAAATGAGGTCATTAGAATGGATCCTTTAGCCCTGTGACTGGAGTCCTTATCAAAAAGGGAAATCTGGGGCACAGAGACAGTCCAGCACAGAGGGGAGATGATATAAAGATGCACAGAGAAAACACCAAATGAAGTGAGGCATCTATAAGCCAAGGAGCACTGAAGATTGGCAACAAACCGCCATAAGCTAGGAAGAGGCAAAGACTTCCCCCACAAGGTTCAGTGGGAGCAGAGCCCTGCCAAAACCTTGATCCCAGATGTCTAGCCTCAAGACTGTGAGACAATCTATTTCTGTTGTTTTAAGCCACCCAACTTGCAGCACTTTGTTAAAGCAGCCTATGGAAACTAATACACCAGTAAAAGAAAAAACAAAACAAAAGAGAATTCAAGGCAAGGAAGATCGAAGGCAGAAATGCCTTGAGACTAGATGTTTCCCTATGGCTGATGGTTTGAGTTCACTTACAGGAAAACCTGTGAGTGAGGCTGGAAACCGAAGGGAACTGGGGCATGGCAGGAGTCAGACATCAGCTCTTGAATGCTCTGTGTAATATATTTAGTCTGTCTTGTGCTATCATGAAAGCTGTGGAATCCCCAGTATTTCTACTGTGGGGGGAAAAGTTTCTGGATGCTGTATGTTCTGTACATCTGCTGATAATCTGTAAAACCCTGTGTTTCCTCTGCAGTCAGCAGCTTGACGATTCAAAGTTTGTTTCAGCACCACATCAAAACTCAGGAAGCTTTAAAGTTCATCCAAACACCCAGCTCTTGTTGAAAGAAGGCACTGGGACTCTAGAGACAACCAATGAATGGTCTCAAGGATCCCTCTGAAATATATCCAATAAATGGATCTTTATTACACCAGTATTCTTGACTGGGAAATCTCAAGGACAGAGGAGACTGCGGGCTACAGTCCACCGAGTTGCAAAGAGTCAGACACGACAGCAACTAAACAACAAAATTTACATCCTGGAATATCCTTTCCTGGTCCAGGTCTACTCCAGCCAGAAATACAAGACACTATGTCAATTTCATCTAAGGGAGAGCAGAACCCATGGCAGCCACAGGTTGGGGTTTGGGGGAGGAGCAAAACCCTGACACTCAGCCCACAGACAGCCCCACGGCCTTCTGTTTGGTAAAGAGACGTGTGAGGCCATCAACCCGGACCATGTGTGGAAATGGGCTAAAATTAGCAGCTTCAATTCTTCTTTGAAATAGCCCCGCACTAAAGAAGATATTTTTAGCAGACTTCCCATAAAGTCCAGCTTCCTGCATTTCCTGCTAGACACTTGAATGGAGAAAAGCTCCTGTGATCTACCAAATGGGGAAGTCTGGTGAGTGAGGCAAGGCTTCAAAGTGCCATAGCTCAACAACACTGAGAAAGGGTTTGGAAAGGAGGAGACGCCCTTCATGAAGGTGTGTGAACATTCAAGGGCTTTCTTTTTTCCTTTGATGTGGGTGGAAGTCACCTTAATGAGAGGAGCTGCCTTGTGAAAACACAACATGCCAATAAAGAATCAAATGCCTGCAACGTTTTGCTTTATAGTTTGGTGACTGTTCAGAATTAAAGTGTCACGTTTCAACTTTATTCAGATTAAACTCCCATTTGAGACAATGAAGCCTGGAGGAGAAAGGAATGGGGACAGAAAACTGAATGTGTCCCCTTCCTTTACACACGTTCTCAGTCATGTCTGACTCTTTACAACCCTATGGACTGTAGCCCTCCAGACTCCTCTGTCCAAGGGATTATTGAGGCAAGAATACTGGAATGGGTTGCCATTATCTCCTCCGGGGGACCTTCCTGACCCAGAGAGTGAACCCTCATCTCCTGTGTCTCCTGCATAGTCGGTGGATTCTTTACTGTTTGAGCCATTGGAAAGCCCATCCACACACACTCGGTTTGAATTTTCATGGGTTTTGGTTGTAATTGTATTTCTTGCTTTGTTATCTCTGAATTGAAGCTAAAGAAACAAATATGAGTTGAGTGCTGGGTGCAGCATCCAACTGCACAGCATCTTACCAGCAGTGAACTTTATTTTATTTTAGTTTTACAGTCATTTTTACTCAGAGTTATCTGTATTCACGTTCCCTAATACTCATGAATAGACTTTTCCCATGAGTCTTTGTCCATAGTTTAGTGAAGAGCTCAACACACTTTATTGTAACTTGATGTCATATCTCTCCCAAGGCAACAACAGCATCTTAATCATTTTGAATCTCCAGCTCCCAATACAGAATAGATATACCATTAATTCTTTCCAGATTAATGAATAGTACACATCTTGGACAACCACAACACTGCCGAGATAAATTTGCTATTTCAGCTCATCACTGCTTGACCTGGCAGTTGCACTGATACTCCTGCATGTGATTGCTGATAACACAAAGGGGCACAGGTGTGACCACCCAGTGACTGCTCTCTTGTCACTCAGTCCCAGTCTTTCTCACGCGGAACTATTCCCTAGAACACAGAAAATAGCTAATTATAGCTAATTAGGTAAGCAGCTTAGAAGAGGTTATTTTAAAACACAGAAGCTGTAACCATATAGTATTTTATATTATACAGTTGTTCATATGCACATAGTTTAATACCTCATTTATATAAACTGCATGCTAAACATAATTTCTACTCCTTATTTAAATATGTTCTTTGCAAAATGCAATAAACTTCTCAATAATCATGGTAGCTTGACTTAGAATAGTTTGTCTTAGGAAGTCAACGCACTTAATTGGCTTTTCCATCTACTCACTTAATACTGTCATCATCAAAGGAGATAAGAGGCAAGGCATTGTCCTCATTTGCCTAAGGGGAAAAAAGAGTCTGAGTCAATGACTCAGTTTAAAAAGCAGTGATCGGAATATTACTCAGCCATTAAAAAGAATACATTTGAATCAGTTCTAATGAGATGGATAAAACTGGAGCCCATTATACAGAATGAAGCAAGCCAGAAAGATAAACACCAATACAGTATGCTAACGCATATATAGGGAATTTAGAAATATGGTAACGATAACCCTATATGCAAGACAGAAAAAGAGACACAGATGTACAGAACAGACTTTTGGACTCTATGGGAGAAGGCGAGGGTGGGATGATCTGAGAGAACAGCATCAAAACATGTATATTATCAAGTGTGAAACAGATCGCCAGTCCAGGTTGGATGCATGAGACAAGTGCTTGGGGCTGGTGCACTGGGAGGACCCAGAGGGATGGGATGGGGAGGGAGGTGGGAGGGGGATTAGGGATGGGGAACACATATAAATCCATGACTGATTCATGTCAGTGTATGGCAAAACCCACTATAATATTTTAAAGTAATTAGCCTCCAACTAATAAAAATAAATGAAAAAAAAAAAAAAAAAAAGCAGTGATCTGGAAGCCCTCTGTAGTGAATATAGATTTCAGTACAAGGCTGGTCCATCTTGGCTTTCATCCAAAGGGGTTTTGTTAGGGAAGTAGAGTTAATACATCTATTATTGAGGAAGCTATGTTCAAATAGCATATTTTGCTGTCAGAAACTTTACTACCAGGGTTCAATATATATGAGACATTAGGGAAATATTCTGTACATCAGTAAAGGAGACAATTATGGTCTGGTTATATCATCAACATTAACTGAAATATCAGCTATTTCAAAGAATAAAATTATAATTCGGAGACTCTTGAGGAAAAAAAGGAAGGGCAAAATTTGGGTTTGGAGAGTCTGAAAAGAGAACAGTTATTGGATAGGCTTCTAGATGTTGGAAGAAATATATGTAAGAAGTCAGTATATATAGGGCCCAATATCTCCATCTTAAGACATCCAGTTTCCATTCAGAATCTGAAAATAAGTTACCCAGAAACACAGCTATGACTAAGCCTTCTCATTTTTCCCATAAAGTTATTAGTCATCCAAGAAGAAAGGTCATGGAGTAGTTTTTAAGTCCAGCCACTAAAGAGAAAGACTATGGGAAGGAGAAAACAGGTTTTGTGACCAAACAGACATAGTAGACTCCCAATAACTATATAAATTTGGCTAAATTACCTCACCCACTGGAGCCTCAGTCTTCCTCATCAATAAATTAAAGGCAATAGTATTTACCTTACCAGGTGTTTCTTGAGATTATGTAGATAAAGCACTTAGCATGGTGCCTAATAAATACCAAGTTTTCAACAGAAGAGAGCTATTAATACAGCTAAAATATTAAATTACATTTACCATCAGCACAGACTTGAAGGAAAATGAAATTCAGTAGAATTTATGCCCCTAAGTGATTGGTCCTCTATTAAAAGGATTTCAAATATTAGCAAACAACGGGGGAGGAAAATATTCTTTCTCTGTAATAGAAAATCAGAAAATGATATGTAAAAAATAAGTGACTGAAAGACTAAAACTACATTAAAATGTAATAAATCAATCTTTCATCAAGTGTAAATCATTGATACTAGACTCTTTTCAATTTTTATTTCACCAAGGAATAGAAAGGACAGTTAAAAGCAGGGAAATAGAAGGAAGGAAAAAAGGAAAAACAACCTGAAGAACAAAGGGTACCAGAAATAAGAAATGAGGATGCTTAAATTAAGTTTAAATGATTTAAAGGATTTGAAGATAAGTTTAGAGGGGAAAATGGGAGGCAACATTGCAACATTAAAAATACTATATTTTTGCTTCTTAAATTTTCCTGATTGAAACTATTAAGATGCTAGATAAAATATAAAATAATTTTTTTAATGTATTAAAAGCTAATTTGATTATATTAAGAAATCCATAGGACTAAAAATAAAGTAACAAGATCCTGGAGTGAAGTGGATTCCAAATTTGGATTTTGTGCCAAGAGTTTCTTCCAAGCTTTGGAAATCTTGGACTTCATCCTTGACAGATACAGTGTGAGTAGCAGACAGAAGATAAAATCAATTGAGAGATTCAATATGTAGGATCTAATAGAAGATGTCTGCACTGAATCAAATCTCAAAGGGATCTATTCTCAAGGTAAGAATAAACTTGAAATAAAATATTCCATATTCTAGTGATTAGCATGGAGAATTTCTTGCCTAATTTTCATTCATGGTGGAGGAAATTTAAAAAAAGAAGTCTAATAGATTGTAAATGAAACTGGGCCACATAAAGATTAGTGATCCAAATTTGTGTCACTTAAATGATCATAAAATAAAGAAGTGGGTAATTCGTGCAATATAAAGTGATTCAGAGTTGGTAGTGCCAACAGAACAGATAACTGCCAGAAGGAAATATAAATCTTCTTTAAAAGAATTAAAATTCACCTGGTTCTCAGAGAAGAGCACTGAATATATCAGGATTAAGGAAAAAGACACTCACAGGGAAAAAAAAAGGAAAGAGAAAAACAAAAAGAAAGCCAAGTACAAACAAATCTGAAGAGAAGGAACCATGAATAAGAATTAGGAGAAACAACAGAAAGAAGATATAAGCCTCTAAGGACTTCAGAAATTGACAGTAAAGAATATAAAATAAGTAATATTAATCTGTTTACATTTTAAAGCAAAGCATGAAAATTGACCAATGAATGAGAAATTTAAAAGAATGCCCTAACATATTTGAAAAAGAATCAAAACAGAACTCATATAACTGAAAAAAATATAATGATTTAAGTTAAAGTAACCATTGAGTGCTTTATAAAAATAGCACTGGAGACAGAATTAGTAAACTAGAAGATAAGAAACATACAGAATGTATTCTAGAAAAACAAAGAAATCTAAAATGGACACAGGCTGACAGAAGTAAAAGGAGAAAACCTAACCAAAGTTCCAGTTGGAATTAATAGAGAAAATAGGGAAGAGTCAATATTCAAAGGAATAATGGCTGAGAAATTTCCAGGATTAATGAAATAACTCTAATGATCATATACTGGAAGCCCAAAAAATCCCCAACAAGCAGTTATAAGGACAGCGTATCTAGGTAAAACAGAAAGAAATTGTAGGGCGCGCGCGCACACACACACACACACACACACACACACACACACACACACAGAGTAAAACATCTCCTCTACAAAGGAACAAGACAATTAAAATGATGTCTGGCTTCTCCATACCACCAACAGAAGGCAGAGACAGTAGTGAAACAATATCTTCAATGTTTTGAAAGAAAATAACTTTCAGCATAGACTTTTATTTATTTAAATCCTGGAAGGGATTTTCACAAAAATTGGGAAAGATGCAAGAAATAAACATTCTTAATTAAAAAAAAATTATATTTATACCATAAAAACCATCTTCACTAAGGGAAACTACAAAGAATATTTTTTTCTAGCAGAAGGAAAGGATCCAAGAAGCAAGAAGAAAAATGTTGAATTGCACTTTTCTTCTGTTGTTGTTCAGTCGCCCAGTTGTGTCCAACTCTTTGCAAACCCATGGACTGCAGTGCCTCTTCAAATTCTCCTTGGCCATACCTTTGATCCAGCCATAGCTGCACCAGCCAAGTCTGCATACAGACTTCAGTCAACTTCACACAGCTACAGTCTGGCAGCACTGTACCTTTCTCTACCTACCCTAGAAATTCTCACACCAGCTCAACCTAAGACTAGCAAGTAATTAATGTCTCAAAGAATAAGCAGAGCTTTTGACCAGCAGAAAGTGGGGTCCAATGAATAATGCCCCCTACTTCTTCCCCAAAGTGAACAGTCTGATTTCATCTCATGGTCCTAAAAGACTGCATACTCAGTCACCTCTAACCATGGTTAACTCAATAAGTCACCTTTATATTGGCTCTCCCTCCTTCTCTATTTCACTCCATTTTCCTTCAGTTGGGGCTTCCCTGATAGTTCAGTTGGTAAAGAATCTGCCTGCAATGCAGGAGACCCAATTCTCTTCCTGGGTGAGGAAGATCTGCTGGAGAAGGGATGGGCTACCCACTCCAGTATTCTTGGGATTCTTTTGTGGTTCGCTGGGAAAGAATCCACCTGCAACGTGGGAGACCTGGGTTCAATCCCTGGATTGGGAAGATCCCATGGAGAAGGGAAAGGCTACCCACTCCAGTATTCTGGCCTGGAGAGTCCCATGGACTGTATCAGGTCACAAAGAGTCAGACACGACTGAGTGAATATACCTAGACATAGACATCCTTCAGTTAACATACTCTCAGACGAACTAATTACTTGTAAACTCTGTCTGAGGCTCTGCTTTCCAGGTTAATGCAAAGCTATGTAGAACAACAGTTCAGTTCAGTTGCTCAGTCGTGTCCAACTCTTTGCAACCCCATGAATTGCAGCACGCCAGGCCTCCCTGTCCATCACCAACTCCCGGAGTTTACTCAAACTCATGCCCATTGAGTCGGTGATGCCATCCAGCCATCTCATCCTCTGTCATCCCCTTCTCTTCCTGCCCCCAATCCCTCCCAGCATCAGGGTCTTTTCCAATGAGTCAACTCTTCGCATCAGGTGGCCTAAGTATTGGAGTTTCAGCTTCAGCATCAGTCCTTCCAATGAACACCCAGGGCTGATCTCATTTAGGATGCACTGGTTGGATCTCCTTGCAGTCCAAGGGACTCTCAAGAGTCTTCTCCAATACCACAGTTCAAAAGCATCAATTTTTCGGCGCACAGCTTTCCTCACATTCCAACTCTCACATCCATACATGACCACTGGAAAAACCATAGCCTTGACCAGATGGGCCTTTGTTGGCAAAGTAATGTCTCTGCTTCTTAATATGCTATCTAGGTTGGTGATAACTTTCCTTCCAAGGAGTAAGCATCTTTTAATTTCATGTCTGCAATCACCATCTGCAGTGATTTTGGAGCCCACAAAAATAAAGTCTGACACTGTTTCCACTGTCTCCCCATCTATTTTCCATGAAGTGATGGGACTGGATGCCATAAACTTAGTTTTCTGAATGTTGAGCTTTAAGCCAACTTTTTCACTCTCCTCTTTCATTTTCATCACGAGGCTCTTTAGTTCTTCTTCACTTTCTGCCATAAGGGTGGTGTCATCTGCATATCTCAGTTTTTGATATTTCTCCCAGCAATATAGATTCCAGCTTGTGCTTCTACCAGCCCAGTGCTTCTCATGATGTACTCTGCATATAAGTTAAATAAGCAGGGTGACAATAAACAGCCTTGACGTACACCTTTTCCTATTTTGAACCAGTCTGTTGTTCCATGTCCAGTTCTAACTGTTGCTTCCTGACCTGCATATAGGTTTCTCAACAGGCAGGTCAGGTGGTCTGGTATTCCCATCTCTTTCAGAATTCTCCACAGTTTATTGTGATCCACACTGTCGAAGGCTTTGGCTTAGTCAATAAAGCAGAAATAGATGTTTTTCTGGAACTCTCTTGCTTTTTCAATGATCCAGTGGATGTTGGCAATTTGATCTCTGGTTCCTCTGCCTTTTCTAAAACCAGCTTGAACATCTGGAAGCTCATGGTTCAGGTATTGATTAAGCCTGGCTTGGAGAATTTTGAGCATTACTTTACTAGCGTGTGAGATGAGTGCAATTGTGCAGTAGTTTGAGCATTCAGTAGCATTGCCTTTCTTTGGGATTGGAATGAAAACAGACCTTTTCCAGTCCTGTGGCCATTGCTGAGTTTTCCAAATTTGCTGACATATTGAGTGCAGCACTTTCTCAGCATCATCTTTCAGGATTTGAAATAGCTCAACTGGAATTCCATCACATCCACTAGCTTTGTTCGTAGTGATGCTTTCTAAGGCCCAACTGATAATAACTAATTTGCTTAAGGTGGGGGCATGAAAGAACAAACTAGGTTGAAAATATTTCAAAACAAAGAATGCCCTCTGAAGTCCTTCTATTTTTTGAACAATGGGCAAAACATTGAACAACTTTAGATTTGATTAAGTATGCACTTTAGAGTAAGTATCAAACCACTAAAGGAAAAGACATAAACCTTAAAATTTCCAAAGAAGGGAGAGAGAAGAAAGACTGTAGGAAGGGGTGAGCAGAGTAGGCTGGAAACCCATCCAATACAAAATAAGGCAACAAAGGAGTAGGAAAAAAGTAATAGATGGACAAGTGGCATTATATATTTGTCCAAACTCATAGAATCTACAACAGTAAGAGTGAACAATAATATAAACCATGGACTTGTGAGATTATAATGTGTCAGTGAAATTTCATCAACTGTAATAAATAAACCACTCTGTTAAGGAACATTGATAAAGGAAAAGACTATGCCTGTCTGGGAATTGGAGTTGTATGGACAATCTCTCTCTTTCCCTGAATTTTGCTGTGAACCTAAAACTGCTCTTAAAAAAGTAGTCTAAATTTAAAAAAAAAAAAAAAAAGGTAACAGAGAAAAAGGGCAAATAGCACAAAATAAGGAAAAGAGAAAAATTTAAATATGTTAATCATATACATTGCCTAAACTCCCAAATAAAACTAAAATACATGAATTAAAATCCAGAGATATGCAGTTTACATGAGGCATTCCTAAAACATACATACACAAGAAACGAACATTTAAGAAATAAATAAGAAAATCAAGTCTGAAATAAACTAAATAATGTGCCCAAGGTTTCAGGTTTCTAGTGTTCTTTTTTTTCTGACCCCAGCACCAATTGTTTTCCATTATGTCACGCCATTTACTGAGGCTAGAGCCATGATTTTATTCATCTTTATATATCTATCATTCAGCACAGCAACAAAGCAATATCTACTGAATTCATGAAATCAAAATTGTACAAGTGCACAATCCATCAGAAACATGTTGAGCATTCTCACAAAGAGCAACAATGTTTCTTACAATTTATGAAGATTGATGTCTTCTGATATTTCTAACATAATAAATGAGCTTTATTTCTCCCTAGAGGATAAAATAAAGGCATAGCTCAACCTAGGAAACATCCACATGTGTGGTCATTTTATAAGGTGACAGGCATGACCATGAAAGATGGTTTTCATTCATTCATTTATTCTACTTATATTTATTCACCTAATTTGTGCCAGACACTATGTAAGCATGTGGATATACAATGATAAATAAGAGGGACACAATTCTTAACATTTTGGAGACTATAGACTAGTTATTATATAGCAAAATTCTAAAGTATTTTAAATTTCAATCTGTTTTAAAAGTTTAAATTTTATTTTAAATAAATAGGAAATTCCTTAACTGCAGTGTAAAATAATTTCAGCTAATCTTAATTTATTAACTAAGTAATCTTGAATTCATCATTCAGTCAGTTAGATTATTTGCTGCTCTGAGGCTCAAGTTTTTTATCTCAAGGTCTGAAAATAATCTCAATGTCTCAGAGCGGCAATTATCTGAGATGATGTGCCAGGCATATTGATGTTCAATAAATGCCAATTCTCTTTAGAACCAAATTGTTACTACCATGTCCAAATTTAATATATACCATATTCCATGTGTAAACATTGAACATTATGCAGTCCAGGAATCAGGTTTCAGAAAAAAGGAGCTATCAAGATGCAGCAAGTTTGCTATTTATTAGAAACAGGTTTATTGAGGTCCAAACAGGAATGTAATGTATGTATATTTATTCATACTTTGTATCTATTACATAGATGGTTGACCAGCCACTCTGATTTGAATAATGTACTGGCATTTACTTGTAATAATGATCCTATTATATGCTGTATTGTTAACACACATAATTTAGGGTTTTGCCTCCATCCCCCTACACCAACCAAAAACATAGGACCTAATGAAAACTTGCAAAGCACTGTTTTGACCATTATTTCCAAGCTTGTTCTTAACTTAAGCAGATGGAGAAAAGTATTATCAGATATGCTGCATAAAGCTAAAGACTTTGAAATTAATAGAGACCTGTTTGCCACAGGATGTGACTACACCTAATAAGCTATTAAAAAATGATTAATATATGTCCCAGTGGGCCAACAAAGAAAGGGCCATGATTGTGCATAAAAGTGAATTAATTTGACTTATTATGGCCACGAAAAGGGCTAGTCCAAGTTGCAGAGCACTGACTATGGGAAGAGGCTAAAAACTTGGCTGGCTTTATTAGCTTTTTAAAAAACAAAATTTTTTAAGAAAAAAATAGCAGAGTTCATTGGAATGAGCTGTGTGTTTGGTCCTGCTGTTGTGGCTCAATCTTTCAAAATTAAGTGCTATTTTGCCTTTGATTCTCTATGTCAGTGTGCTGTAAGTCAATTGCATGAGAGGAGCATTAGACGGTGCTTTTGGGAAAAATACTAGTTGGGATGAAAGATGCTTTGTAATTGCAAGAATTTATTATTAATTATTATTATTGAGACTCTCATTTTCCAATATTTCCCATTATAGATGAACAGTATAAAGTTCCATCTCTGCCTTCCAGAATGCAAACTAAAGATGACTGAATTATTACAAAGCTTTGTGGCTTTACTATTCTGTATTCAGGACCACATATGAATAGATTATCTCTTCTTTCTCAGCAGCTATAAGGTGAGCCATTAAATTTCTCAGATAGTTTGGATACTTTCATTGTAGAATGAAACATTTTTAAAATTGATTCATTTTATTGTTTCTTTTAAAAAACTTCCTCTCTAGCTTCATCTCAAGTATTACTGATTATTATTATTACTTTCTAAATACTGTTAGTCAAATAACGAACATTTCCAGAAGCCACACATGATAGAATCAATTGTGAATGTGAAAAGAAGATTGATTATGACAATTGTAAAATTGAAAACATACATGTATATGTATGGCTGAGTCCCTCCCTCTGCTGCCCCTGAAACTATCATGATATTGCTAATGAGCTATACTCCATTACAAAACACTAAAAAAGAAAAAAAAAGACAGGTTAAATATCTTCTTTGAAATAAAAGACTGAAGATGGTTAAATATATTAATTTTTAGCTAACCATTTTAGGAAATGGAAAAGCCAATCAGAAGTATTTGAAGTATTAATGATAAGTTACTAAATCCAAAAGTTTATTCAGTTATGCAAACACTGCACATAATCATGAGAGAGGACTCCTATGGCGAGTTAGAAGACAGGGAGCAGGAAAGATCTCTTGAAAAGACTGAAAGGCCAGATTTATAGATGCTTCTTTCTACTGACCTCAGTTATTTCAATCTTTAATTCACATATTCATACATTCAAGGGAGAAGGAGGACTATATTTAGTGCTTTTATGTGCTAGACTCTTGATATGTTTCTCATTTAATCTTTATAAGAACCTGAGGAAGCAGCTATTATTATTAGCCTCACTTTAGAAATGCCTGTTATGTAACTAAGAAACATTCAGTCATTTGCCCAAAGTCACATGGCTGTGTGTATGAGTTCAGTCACTTCAGTTGTGTCTGACTCTTTGCCACCCTATGGACTTCAGCCCTCCAGGCTCCTTTGTTTATGGAATTCTCCAGGCAAGAATACTAGAGTGGGTTGCTATGCTCTTCTACAGGGGATCTTCCCGACCCAGGGATTGAACCAGTGCCTCCTAGGTCTCCTGCATTGCAGGTGAATTACCAGTGAGCCACCGAAGTAGCCCAGTCACATGGATAACAAGTGATAAAGTTAGATTTTCACATAGAGATCTGATTGAAATCAAGTCTAAGATCCTCCCACTATTTTATTAACTCATTTATTTTGTTGAATACCTACTATGCTCCTGGTTATATACTGAGAAGGCAAATATCTGTATTTCTAAAATAACAGTCAGTGCCTTAGGGAGTCAAGAGCTGGATCCTGGGAAGCACTATAGGAAATAGAAGTGTTTATTCTAGGGGGCATGGTGTGAAGAGGGAGGACTGGTCAAAACAGATGTTAGAGAAGGTGCAACTGAAACCAAGTCTTCAAATATGAGTAGATGTGACCAGACAAGTCAAGAGAAGGCTTTGTAGACAAAGCAGCATTTGCAGAGGCAGACTAGCCTGAATATTTTTTTTTTTTTTAATATTTTTAATTTGGAAAAAATTTCTATAATATTCAAAGAAGTGGATGTGGAGTTGGGAGAAAGTTCACAAGTTGGATTAGGTTAGTGGTCAAAAGTTTTCTTCTGTCTTTTTGTTTGTAGATTCCCACACAAAGAAGTAGATTCATAAAGCAGAGAAATCTGTACAAGAAAAGCAAATAAAATCAATCATCCTGTAAAACTGGTCAGAGGATGAAGTTAAAAAGCCTTGCCTACACAGGAAGTTATTAAGAAGAGGTGGCAAGAATATACAGAAGAACTGTACAAAAAATATCTTCACGACCCAGATAATCACAAAGGTATGATCACTCACACTCATCTAGACACTGCCAGACATCCTGACATCCAGAATGTGAAGTCAGGTGAGCCTTAGGAAGCATCACTACTAACAAAGCTAGTGGAGGTGAAGGAATTCCAGTTGAGCTATTTCAAATCCTAAAAGATGATGCTGTGAAAGTGCTGCACTCAATATGTCAGCAAATTTGGAAAACTCAGCAATGGCCACAGGACTGGAAAAGCTCAGTATTCATTCCAATCCCAAAGAAAGGCAATGAATGCCAAAGAATGCTCAAGCTACTGCACAATTGCACTCATCTCACACACTAGTAAAGTAATGCTCAAAATTCTCCAAGCCAGGCTTCAGCAGTACATGAACCATGAACTTCCAGATGTTCAAGCTGGTTTTAGAAAAGGCAGAGGAACCAGGGATCAAATTGCCAACATCCACTGGATCATTGAAAAAGCAAGAGAGTTCCAGTGAAACATCTATTTCTGCTTTATTGACTATGCCAAAGCCGTTGACTGTGTGGATCACAATAAACTGTGGAAAATTCTGAAAGAGATGGGAATACCAGACCACCTGACCTGCCTGTTGAGAAACCTGTATGCAGGTCAGGAAGCAACAGTTAGAACTGGACATGGAACAACAGACTGGTTCAAAATAGGAAAAGGAGTACGTCAAGGCTGTATATTGTCACCATGCTTATTTAACTTATATGCAGAGTACATCATGAGAAGCACTGGGCTGGAAGAAGCACAAGCTGGAATCAAGATTTCCAGGAGAAATATCAATAACCTCAGATAAGCAGATGACACCACTCCTATGGCAGAAAGTGAAGAAGAACTAAAGAGCCTCGTGATGAAAGTGAAAGAGGAAAGTGAAAAAGTTGGCTTAAAGCTCAACATTCAGAAAACTAAGATCAGGGCATCTGGTCCCATCACTTCACGGAAAATGGATGGGGAGACAGTGGAAACAGTGTCAGACTTTCTTTTCTGGGCTCCAAAATCACTGCAGATGGTGATTGCAGACATGAAATTAAAAGACACTTGCTCCTGGGAAGAAAAGCTTTGACCAACCTAGACAGCATATTAAAAAGCAGAGACATTCCTTTACTGACAAAGGTCTGTCTAGTCAAGGCTATGGTTTTCCAGTGGTCATGTATGGATGTGAGAGTTGGACTATAAAGAAAGTTGAGCGCAGAAGAACTGATGCTTTTGAACTGTGGTGTTGGGGAAGACTCTTGAAAATCCCTTGGACTATGAGGAGATCCAACTAGTCCATCGTAAAGGAGATCAGTCCTGGGTGTTCATTGGAAGGATTGATGTTGAAGCTGAAACTCCAATACTTTGGCAACCTGATGCGAAGAGCTGACTCATTTGAAAAGACCCTGATGCTGGGAAAGATTGAGGGTAGGAGGAGAAGGGGACGACAGAGGATGAGATGGTTGGATGGCATCACCGATACAATGGACATGGGTTTGGGTGGACTCCAAGAGTTGGTGATGGACAGGGAGGCCTGGTGTGCTGCAATTCATGGGGTCACAAAGAGTCAGACACGATTGAGTGACTGAACTGAACTGAACTGAACATGGGAAGTTGGAGCAGATCAACCTTCTCATAGTGAATTTGGATCTACTGACCCTGTGCACAGTTTGACCACATACTTTTAGCACCAGTGCATCCTGAGATTTTAGCAAGGGCTGGATTGGCTTTGAGAAAGTCCCTTGAGATATATGAACACATCATTGGAAATCGGGGAGACCCATGAAGGTTGTATAGTGTTGCACTCCTATTTCTAGGCTCTCAATCATCTCCTCTAAATTGGGCAAAGAGTAACTCTGTCCTAGCATGACACTAGCTACACTTCAATGTACCTTACGGATCTATAAGAGACTATCTGTAAAGCCTGCGAGGCTTCCCTGGCGGCTCTGACAGTAAAGAATCCACTGCAGTGCAGGAGACCCAGGTTGGATCCCTGGGTTGGGAAGATCCCCTGGATAAGGGCATAGCAACCCACTCCAGTAATCTTGCCTGGAGAATTCCCATGGACAGAGGAACCTGGTGGGCTACAGTCCATGGCATCACATAAAGCTAGATACCACTGAGTGACTCAGCACACACACTCAGTAGCCTATGGGACTCCTTCTTGGTCTTTTAGCTTAATCTATGCAGTGGTGATAGGAAGAAAGAATGAGGTGATGTATCCTGATTAGGATGTTCTGAATGGAACCCCAGACTGGAGAAACCACTGACAGATTGCTTCAAATTTGGCTCCATGGGATCCTTACCAGAAGCTGCTGCAATAGTCTCTTCAAATACCATGACTCCCAAACTCTGATGAAATTCCCCAGGCCAGCCTGAGTCGGTCAGGTATTAGATAGATTTCACATCAATGAGTTGCAGCCTTTGGGTTTTTAGGTAAACCACTGAGGTTCTTTTTCACTTTTCATTTTCTTTTCAAATCTTCTGTGCAGACGAACCCAAAGATGAAGAGTGGTGAACAGACTGACATAACAAATTGTCCAAATATATATTTTCTTAATCATATAATAACCAGAAATGGGAATCAGGCCACCAATCACATTCAATTCATGCTAACTTGGCAAGGACTGTTCAATTTACTTTCAGAGCAAAAATCAGTCTCTCAGAAGCTTACAAGGAAGATTTTTTTCCATTCCCTCTCTCTCTCTGTCTCCATCTCGCTATCTCCCTTGCCCCTCTCTGCCTACTCTCCTTTTATGCCTCTCTCTGCTTTTGTTTTCTCTCCATCATTCTTCCTTGGCCTGCTTCTCTTTCCTTCTCTCTCTGTATGTTCAATTTCTCCAGAATTCTGCTATAATGCTTTAAGATGTATCTAGGTTTATAACATTAGAGCAGCAGATTCATTTGATAGTAAGTTGCCAGTAGATTCTTGACCCAAGTAGGATACACACTCTCAGAATTCAACTATTTCTAGCAATAAAATGAGCTTCAAACATAAATTCCTCTTATGGCTCTTTAAAAATTAAAGGAAATAAACAATCTATGACAATGAATTTTTGTGTCAAAAGATAAAGATGTTGATCAAACAATGTCACAGAACCTCCCCATTTCTTTCAAGCAATATTTCTTTGTGCCAGATTTTCTTTTGCTTTTTTTGGAAAGGTGGAAGTTAGCAAGCTGCCAAGTGCAAACGTTGCTTCCACACATGGGAACGAACTTTCTTGAGCTGCACACATGCCATATTAAAAAAAGAAATTAAAAAACTTTTAAACTTGCCTCTTAAACTTTATGAATGAACCCATTATACACCTAATTCTGTACCTTCTTAAAAACGGCTTTATAATAAGTTACTTTATGCCCCTTAAATAATTTAGAATCCCGTTGATGCAGTTTTCAGCAAAGCTTTAACATTCACATTGGTGCTTGCTGCATATATTTGATTGCACTTATTTTGCACATTCAGTCACAGGTACATTTCAGTATTTTGATAGTCTCTGCATTGGTTGAAAGAGCTATTTATTATCACAGAGTCATCTCACAGTAAATATTTATAGGCATCTTTATTTCTAGTTTAGGGTTTGAGTATTGTACCTTACAATACCTAAAATAGGTATTGTTGATTTGCTATTTTAGCTTTTGATAGAGAGTGTGTTTATGGCATGGCTGTGGGAGGTTTTTTCTTTAATAATTTACAAAATTACCTGCAGTAAAATCTTCACCTGTTCTTTGTTTTCTTAACACCACAAAATTGGAATTACATATAAAATCTTTCCTCCAGGAGATTTATGTCTACCCCGGCAAGAAAATCTCCACTTAAATTTTTATGAAACATCAAAATTACGGTCTGCTTTAGCAAAACAATACAAAGGAGCCTTTTGTTGCATGAGGAGTATTTCCAACTTTCGAGGACATCATTCTTTATCTCCCATTTAATTTTTATTTTCCTGTGGCAGTTTCTTTTCAGTTTCTTCAATTCCCCTGTTTGTATGTGCAGTGTGCTAATTTGTCTTTCATTATAGAAAGTTCCAGTGCCAACCACAGAGGCTAACTCTAGCCAGAGAATAGGTCTCGTGGACAGTAATGCTTTTCACAGTTTAATTTGAAGTTGTTGCATAAAAGAATGGATGACTGCTTGCTTCCCTCTTTTCCCCAGGACTGGTCACCCCATCCTTGGAGAGGGTAATGCTCCCTAGCTGGTGGCCCCAGTTTGGCTGCAAGTGGAAGAAAAGAGGCCAAATGCTGTCCTTCGCTTGATTTGAACTTAAATCTCTCTTTATTGAATTATGTGTTTTAATAAAGGGTTTATATAACATCCATAGAGCAATTATCAATTAATTGCCCATGGAAATTTAGGGGATGTTACACAGTGGTAGTTATTATACCCAGGGCATTAGACATATGTTACATAAAAGATGTAGTCACCTTGAAATTATATTGGCAAGACTGCCTTTTTTTTTTTCTATAGAATATCATACATTCTAATGTGAAAAATTGACTTTAAAAGCTATTAGGAGATGGGAATGGTATGTTCCAAATGGCTTAAGTAGGACTTATACACATTTCAGTAAGCACAATAGAAATGTAGGAAATTATGCCTGCTGTCTAAGAAATTTATAATTGTGTAGGACATTCTTGCCTCACATGGATTGGGCTTTGTTATTTGAAAATAGGCAGCTCACTTTGAGGGCTTCCCTGGTGGCTCAGATAGTAAAGAATCTGCCTGCAAATGCAGGAGACCCGGTTTTGATTCCTGGGTCAGGAAGATCCCCTGGAGAAGAACATGGCAACCCACTCCAGTATTCTTGCCTAGAAAAATCCCATGGACAGAGGAGCCTGGTGGGCTATAGTCCATGGGGTCACAAAAGAGTTGGACATGACTTAGCAACTAAACAATAACAAGCTCACTTATAACCTTGGCTTCATCTGATTGCACCCATAGATTCATCCAGAGAAACTGCTTAGGAGGAGGAGAAAGTGTGTGTCCCTCTTGGTGGGTACAGTCCTAAGTCTGAAAACATTGAGTTTACACACCAGCATGTGAATGCAGGGGTCAGAAAGGACAGAGAACAGTGAGTGACAGGGGAAAGCAGATGCATGGCGATAGGACCCAGGATGTGAGTGACAGAGAAGGGAAGAAAAGAGACCTTCCAGGTCTCGGAAAAGTGAGAGCAACCATGAGTCAGTTAGGGGTACAGGGGAAGGGAAGCAGACACGAGCCCCAGTTGGCCCTCAAGTCAGAGAGAAAACTGCCAACAGGTTTAAAAGGATTATCCTACTCTATATCTGCCTGAGGACAGCTGAGATGCTCAGCATCCATCCAATTTTCTCCATGTCTGGGATAAAAGCTTATCTCCTTTGGGAACATAGGCTGTTGTTGTTTGCTTGTGTTTTTATCAGGGCTGAAAATTATCTTCCTTCTTGACTGAAGGAGTTAAGAATCTGCCCTATTTCTGAAGCTCTACTTTAAAATATCAGAAAAGCAAAGTCATTGTTTTGGGGCATTGTACTACATTGATTTTTAGAAGAATTACCTCCATAGTTACAGTTTAATTAAAATATTAGAAGCCAGTAAAATATTTTCATCTAGCTATTCATTGAATGTATTTAAATAAAGGTGAAATCAAAGATTTACCCTAATACATTGTTACTATAAAAGTAGAAGCAATCCATTCATGCATTCCCACACTCAGTTTTGAGTTCATATCCCTCGAGAGTCACTATCTGGAAACAAAAGCAAAGGACACAACCCCGGGGCTCAAGAGTAAGGAGAGAGGCAGGATGAAAAGGAATGATTATAATCAAGCTGATGAGTGATCCACCATACACATGGGCTCCTAATTCCACAAGGCAGATGAATGGTGACAGGGACCCAGGATGTGAGTGACAGAGAAGGGAAGAAGAGGCATGCGAACCTAATTCCATAAGCAAAAGCTGCTCAAGGAGCAAGGAATCACAGCTGAGCTTGACAGACTGACAATTCAGAAGGTGGAAGAGGAGGCAGATGACACGCCATAAGAGGATACACAAGTCACATAACCCATACCCTTGAGTCCATTCTCCCTTCCTAAAACTATGCTTGTGAAAGGCACCTGCAGTGACCATAGAGTTCATCTCCTTTGGTTCATGTTTCTGAGGATGTTAGAATACTGAGGAAGCCCAGACTTTTCTGGGGGCCAAAACTTTCTCTGAAAAATCCACAAACTCTCATTTGAGGGTGAATATTAAAGGTACTGGGGAATACCACAGATTTTGGCAAAAAATCTTTTCATCCAAGGCCTAATTTGTTCTACTGAAATTTTAGTCACTCACTGATGTCAAAGGAGCTTAAATGAAAACTCAACTAGGTACTTATTGTTAGTTTCTAAGTGAACTACAATTGACATTAAATAAAGATCATCACATTGAGAATGAAATAAGTCTGAGTGGAGAGTGTTCTGAAGGGCAAGTACAACTGCAGTCTTGTTACACAGGCAGATTAGCTGTCAATCCCTAATATTCAATAGGGCTGTCACATTCATTGCACTCTTAGTATCTTAAAAAAATTCTTGGAAGCTAGGAAGATGGTACTATCACTGCTGTTTAACAATGCAGAGAGCTTTGATGCTTTGCCTAAAGCAACCTTGATTATCAATGGCAAAATTACCAAAAGGTCTGGACTCCTAAATATGACATTTGAACCTCTATTCTGAGGTACATCCATCATACAAAAAGCTGTGCTAAGCTTTTCCAAATGCAAAATTTTAAATTTGGAACTGTTTCACATATAATTCCATATTACATGAAATTGAATATTATCCCTTAACTTAATTGACTTTTCTTCTGCATACAAATTTGATGTTTCCTTGTCAGTTGTATAGCATGAAATGATCTGAAATTTTTAATATAACTCAGAGCATGAAGACATTCTGAGGCTGCCCTAGAAAGAAGCTGGTAAACTCTTATCTATAATATTTAACAAAGATTTGGAAGATGGAAGGAAATTACTGCTTATGTTAAAATGGAAAAATAATTGACATATAAAATTAGAAAAAGTCAGGAAAGAAGTATAGCTCAAGTAGATAATAAATTTTAATAATTTGGATTACCAAAATACCCCATATATTCTTGGCAGCATTAATTATTCAGATTTCTCTTTTATTTTGTGTTTATTAAATAATTGTCAAAATCATACTTATTTTTGGTTCATATATTTATGGTTATATTAATTGTGAATTTTAAACTTTCATCTTTAACAAGTTTTAAATATTACTTTGGGTTCCAAGGTTAAAAAGTAAATACATTACCAATATTTAAATAACCCCTGATCCTTATTCCACACTTAAAAAACACTTACTTGATAAGTAAATTCAAAGCCACTAACGATGTTTGTAAAGCTCTAGGTTATTACACAGGTAACATTTTGAGTAATACTAAGTAAACAGTAGACTTACTCTTCTTGTCTTACTGTTCTGGCTTTTTACTTGTGATAGCACATTGTAATTTTTGTGCTGTCATTAAGACAATAAGCTGAGGAGTTAGTATCTAGGGCTGAAGGGCCAACTGCGCCAGAAATCTGTGAAAGCAAATTCATTAATACATTTGACAGTATAAGGGGATATGTAAAAGATCACTTATCTTCATTGTTATGGCCCCTGCATTAGTTTCTAGGGCTGCCATAACAAAGGAGCACAATCTCAGTGGCTTTAAATAACAGAAATTTATTTTACCACATTTCTAGAGGGCAGAAGCTTCAAATCAAGGTGCCAGCAGGGCTCTGCTCCCTTCAAAGCCTCCAGAGAAAAAGACTTCCTTGCCTCTTCCAGCTTCAGTGAGAAGTATTAGTTGCTTCAGTTGTGTCCAGCTCTTTGTGATCCCATGGACTGTAGCCCACAGGCTCCTCTGTCCATGGGATTCTCCAGGCATGAATCCCAGAGTGGGTAGCCATTCCCTTCTCCAAGGGATCTTCCCCACTCAGGGATCGAACTCACGTCTCCTACATTGCAGACATAATCTTTACCGTCTGAGCCAACTGGGAAGCCCTCCAGCCTAGGTGGCTCCAGGCCTTCCTTGACTTGTAGTTGCAGCACTCCAATCTTTGCCCCAGTCTTCACGTGGCCTTCATCTCTCTGTTCATCTCTTCTCTGTGCGTCTCTTACAAGGACACTTGTCATTGGATATAAGGCCCCCCCCCCCAGATAATCAAGGGGCTTCCCTGGTGGCTCAGTTGGCAAAGAATCTGCCTGCAATGCAGGGGACAAGGGTTCTATCCCTGGGTCAAGCAGACCCCCTGGAGAAGGGAACAGCAACCCACTCCAGTAATCTTGCCTGGAGAACTCCATGGACAGAGGAGCTTGGTGGGCTGTAGTCCATGGGGTTGCAGAGTCGGACACAACTGAGCAACTAACAAAGATATACTAGGACAGTCTCAAGATCCTTTATATTAACTACATCTGCAAAGACCCCTTATCAAAATAAGATCACATTCACAGATTCAAAGAGTTAGAATACAGATATAACTTTTGAAAGGCCACCATTCAACCTGCTACAGTCACCTTCCCAAGATTTCTGGGAAATTTATTTTCATCCAGTGGTTATTCTGTACATTACTGGAGGGATAGATAGAAGCGAAAACACACGGAGTCACTGATCCCAATACAAAGTCAGATCACAGTGACCATGTAAGGGGAAGTAAGAGTTCATGAAGAGTGACCTGAAATTCACATTTGTCACAGTCTTACTGAGGAACATCTATGTCAGACCGCTGATGTCCTGGGGCATTAATCACCTCTGGTTTCTTTTGGCACAAGTTTTATTAAGGAATTTTATCAACTCTTTGAGCCTCTTATTATGGGATCCTTCATAATATGGGATCTTATTATGGGATCCTTCCCATAAAATCATGTCCCCTCTTACTTGTTCCTTCCTTGAAAATATCTCTCTCCTATTAGGTTAGTTTGAGAGGTGTTTTTTTTTTTTTTTTTTTTTTCAGTTTGAGGTTGTTAATTCCACCACCCCTTCCCACCCCACTCACACAAGTCTGGGCTTCAGTCAGATATCAGGAAGCCCTTACTATTCTGGGACTTTTTTCCATGTTTGTAAGTCCTTTAAAAGTACTGTTACCTCTTCTTCAAATAAAGAACACACAGTGGAAAAAATCTATAGCATTTTTTCAAATTTAAGGATTTTTCCTGAGCCTAAAGCAGGTAAGGTTTTTCTAAAAAAAAAAAAATGAGAGGATTCAATATTTTTCACTTATGTAGTTTTGCTACTACATACTAGAATGTAGTTTACTACTATAAGATTTTACTGCATTTTATATGTCAGGACTCTTTAATGAAGGGATTCATCTCTAAGGATTGATACTTAAGACAGAGAGCAGGTAAGGGTGGGCCTATTTGCTCATGTCATAGCTCCCCAAGATTTAACTGTTCATCTCTTCCCTTCTGAGCTTTTAGCCAATCTGAGCCAAGACTGGAAGATCTCTGAGCTCTCCAACTCCAAAATTAACCTTGCTGCCATAAATCAAGTTAATTGTTTGTTTGCTTTTTAAAATATTTATTTGGCTGTTCTGGGTTAGTAGCAGCACACAGGATCTTTTAACTGTGGCATGTGAACACTAGGTTGCAATATGTGGGATCTAGTTCCCTGACCAAAGGTTGAACTTGGGCCTCCTGACTGGGAGGGCAGAGTCTTAGTCACTGAACCACCAGGGAAGTCCCTAAATCAAGCTTCAGTATTCCTGAGATAGAATATTCATCTGAAATATTGTGCTAGATCCCATGGGCACAGCATTTATCTCATGTACATGTTGACATAGGCTTGGTATTTCAGGAGTAATTTTAAGCAACGTTCCTTTGTAATATAGAATGTGGCTGGCTTATGTCCCTGGTTCCTGACAGGAACAGAATTCTTAGAATTTTCTGAGTTACTCCTGGTAAGCTTGACCACACCTGAGTTTATGCTAATGAGATGGCTCATGGTGGGCTGGTGAGCCCCTAGATAGTTCCTGCTAACAAGATGACTCAGGATGGGGGCTGGCCACACCATAAAGACCAACTGTGTGATTAGAGGATTGAGGCTTTGAACCATATGATATTAATCCAACCTCTGAAGGCTGCTGAGGGTTGAGTTTAACCACACAGCCAGTGATACAATCAATTGTGCCTATGTAAGGAGGATCCAACAGAAACCCTGGACACTGAAGTGTGGGTGAGTTTCCCTGGTTGGTTTGCTATTGTCCCACATCGATGTGCTGGAGGTGATGCACCCTGGCTCCTGGGGGAGAAGACAGTAGACTTTTCACATTTTGGACCTTCTCAGACTTCATCTTGTGCATCTTTCCCTTTCAGTTCAGTCAGTTCAGTCGCTCAGTCGTGTCCGACTCTTTGCGACCCCATGGACCACAGCACGCCAGGCCTCCCTGTCCATCACCAACTCCCGGAGTCTACACAAACTCATGTCCATCGAGTCGGTGATGCCATCCAGCCATCTCATCCTCTCTTGTCCCCTTCCCCTCCTGCCTTCAATATATCCTAGCATCAAGGTCTTTTCCAATGAGTCAGCTCTTCACATCAGGTGGCCAAAGTAATGGAGTTTCATTTTAGCATCAGTCCTTCCAACGAATATTCAGGACTGATCTCCTTTAGGATGGACTGGTTTGACCTCCTTGCAGTCCAAGGGACTCTCAAGAGTCTTCTCCAACAACACAGTTCAAAAGCATCAATTCTTTGGCACTCAACTTTCTTTATAATCCAACTCTCACATCCATATATGACCACTGGAAAAACCATAGCCTTGACTAGACGGACCTTTGTTGGCAAAGTAATGTCTCTGCTTTTTAATATGCTGTCTAGGTTGGTCATAACTTTCCTTCCAAGGAATGAGCATCTTTTAATTTCATGGCTGCAGTCACCATCTGCAGTGATTTTGGAGCACCCCCAAAATAAAGTCAGCCCCAGTTTCCACTGTTTCCCATCTATTTTCCATGAAGTGATGGGACCAGATGCCATGATCTTAGTTTTCTGAATGTTGAGTTTTAGGTCAACTTTTTCAGTCTTCTCTTTTACTTTCATCAAGAGGCTTTTTAGTTCTCCATTTTCTGCCATAAGGGTGGTGTCATCTGCATATCTGAGGTTATTGATATTTCTCCCACCAATTGATTCCAAATTGTGCTTCCTCCAGCCCAGCGTTTCTCATGCTGTACTCTGCATAGAAGTTAAATAGGAAGGGTGACAATATACAGCCTTGACGTCCTCCTTTTCTTATTTGCAACCGGTCTGTTGTTCCATGTCCAGTTCTGACTGTTGCTTCCTGACCTGAATACAGATTTCTCAAGAGGCAGGTCTTTCCCTTTAGCAGTTCTAATTTGTATCCTTTTGCATCTGTAATAAAATTGTAAATGCTCAGCTGAGTCCAGCTCTTTGTGACCCCATGGACTGTACCCTGCCAAAGGCTCCTCTGTCCATGGAATTCTCTAGGCAAGAATACTGGAGTGAATTTCATTTCCTTCTCCAGGGGATTTTCCTGACCCAGGGATCGAACCCGAGTTTCCTGCATTGCAGGCAGATTCTTTACCAGTTGAGCCTCACCTTAATCATGTCTGCAAAGTCTCCTTTGCCATGGAAGTTAACAAATTAACTTAGGTTTTTGGGATTAGGACATAGGCGTATTTTGAGCTATTATTCTGTCTGCCATAAATGACTTTTGCCAGGGTAAGGAGACTCACAGGCAGTAGCCTCCACTAGGTTTGTGTTCAGATCCAAAGCAATACTTTGAAATCATTTCAAAAGGCCCAAGTATATTTTGCTAAATGTAATTGGTTTCTGTCTACATAGACCTTTCTTGTTAAAATTTAATTATTACTATCCTTAGGGTTGTCTTTCCTTAATTTTTCTTTTTATTTCCTCCTACATACCTACTATTATTAACCCAGATCTCTCACAACAAAAGTTTATATCTGAGAACAGAGAATAGGATTCAAAATCTATTGCTACATTCATTATATTTATTCTTAAAATGGCTTCTGATCCTAACACCCTCATTTTCTCAGTAGCAATATAACAGAAAAGCAATAGCAGGTGAGACAATGAGCAGAGGAATTAACTGCATGTGAGTTATAAATTTAACTCCCCTTTTTGTTAGCTGTATGTTCTTGGAGAAACCACTGAATATCTGTAAGCTTCAGGTTCTTCATCTACATAATGGAAATAATAGTTTTGTTGTAATCACGTTAATATTTAGATTGCTTTCAGAATGAGATCTGGCACAGGGCCTTGTACCTAGGTCCAAAAACACCCCCTTCTTTCCTTCACCTTCACTTACCATTGCCTACCGAAGTAGGGCCTATCTGCTCTTAAGATAACCAATTCACATAATATCATGACATTATATATTCCATCCTAAGCCTTTCTGTCTACATACTCACATCACTGAACCTGGGCAAGGTAGGTCTGACCCCAGGTTAACACTAACAGGCTTTTATAAACCATTTAGGCATGCCTTGTGTGACTGTGGATGGGGGGATGAAATACGAGAGGACCTGACCTTCACTGCATTCTTCTACCATCATCTCATTCTACTCTGCAGTCAGCATGACTTTGTCAAGGTTACCTGAAAACTCCACTATAAAGGAAACCATGTCTGTCCTGACTCTTCAGCAGAATGTGGGGCAAGTAGGTACACCTCATTCTACAAATAGCTGCTGAACTGAGTAAACTAACAAATGTCCTGTTCCCTCTTATTTTTTCATTTGACCTTTTTCTCTGCCCTCCACAATCCACTGTTACTTCTCCTCCCTGAACTATGATCATAATTTAAGGGCTATGGTCAGTGATTTAAGTCCAAACTATGATCAGTATTTAAGCCCAAATACTACTCAGATCTCACTCTTTGCCCAGTCCACACTGTCTCTTCTGCTTCAAAATTCCTCATGAAATACAATCATGATCATGGTTATATCACAACTAGTTTGATCCTTTTGACTGAATGACAAAATTGCTTAATGAAATTGCTTTTTTTGAACAATGTGACTGATTGATATACTGAATTGACTATACAAAATCTAATCGCAATTCACATTTGTAGTTTGAAGCTATAAAATGATATCCAGTGGGGGCCACCAAAAATGTTGCTGGGCTGCTAATGACACTCCAGGGTCACATTTTATAGAATTTTTGTCTCAAGTTTTAGGGTTTCTCATTGTTTCTTTCATAAAGTAATCATGCCAAGGTGTGGGTAGGGACTGGGTGGTTATAGCAAATGGCAAACTGTGTTAATGGGAGCCAGGGAGGAACTTAATTATTCTCCCAATTTCCAAAGGCAATGATGTATCACATTAATACTTTTCCCTTGCTTTTCCTGCACACGAATGGCTGAAAGTGAAATGATGTCCCAGTCCCCAGTGTGTTTGCAAAGGTGTCATAAATTGCACCTCTGTACCTTTTCAATGGAAGAGCTGTTTTCTCCTGATGCTGCTTGTCTGCATAGACCATGAACTGAATGGTATGGGCTATGAAAATAAGTGTTATTCCAAATTTATTCTAGAAGCCTTTTTTAAAAAGATTTTTCCTGAATGATTTCCATTAGGCAGGGCTGATGGCTCTTACTAACCAAGTCTTCTAAGGGTGTGATTTTTTTATTAGCAAATCTGTCAATTTTACTAGGATTCTTTTTTTAAAAAGATTTATTGGGTTATAGTCGCTTTTTAGGGGGGACTTCCCTGGTGGCTCAAATAGTAAAGCATCTAGCTGCAATGCAGGAGACCTGGGTTCGATCCCTGGATCAGGAAGATCCTCTGGAGAAGGTTCTCATTAGCTATCCATTTTGTACATAGTACTGTATAAATGGGGCTTCCCTGGTGGCTTAGATGGTAAAGAATCTGCCTGCAATGCAGGAGTGTGTGTTAGTTGCTCAGTCATGTCCAACTCTTTGTGACCCCATGGACTGCAGCCCACCAGGCTCCTCTGTCCATGGAATTCTCCAGGCAAGAATATCAGAGTGGGTTGCCATTTCCTTCTCCAGCAATGCAGGAGACCGTGTTCAATTCCTAGGTCAAGAAGATCCCCTGGAGAAGAGAATGGCTGCCCACTCCAGTATTCTTGCCTGGGAAATCCCATGGACAGAGGAACCTGGTGGGCTATAGTCCGTGGGGTCCCTAAGAGTTGGAACGACTGAGTGACTAACCACCCCCGCCCCTGCCGCCCCCCGTGCCCCCTCCAACACTGTATATATGTCAGTCCCAGTCTCCCAATTCATCCGATCCCCTCTTCCCTGCTTGGTGTTCATACGTTTGTTCTCTACTTCTGTGTCTCTGTTTCTGCTTTGCAAATAGGTTCATTTGTACCATTTTTCTAGATTTCACATATATGCATTAATACATTTTTCTCTTTCTGACTTACTTCACTCTGTATGACAGTCTCTAAGTTCATCCACATCTCTGCTTCACCTCCTTCATTCCAAATGGTACAGCTTCATTCCAAGGAGCATTCTTGAAATCTCTGAAATTTCAGAAAGGATATATCTGCAACTTGCAACACTGTGATTGGGCAACTCAACATTTCATCATGAAGAATGCAAATTCCCAGGGCAATGCCTAATGATGTGTGACAAGGGCCAGCACCTGCGCGTGTCACTGCACAGTGCACATGGGAAGGGGGCGTCAAGTGAACTTATGATTCTCACTGAATCTCAGCTGAGTCCTTAGGATATCAGACTACATTGCCTTTGGGAAAATAAGCCCTGTGAGTAGGTTGTACAACTGTCAAGTGGAATCCTCCAATTGGAAATATTCTGAGAAAGACTAGATAAAATTGCCAAGGCAATAGAAATTTGTAGGAATTAAATTTTCCTTGGAACTCCAAATTTTATTTGAGACTATAATGTTTAATATAAAACGCCAGTTACGGGGGCTTCCCTGGTAGCTCAGATGGTAAAGAGTCTGCCTGCAGTGTGGGATACCCAGGTTCGATCCCTGGGTTGGGAAGATCCCCTGGAGAAGAAAACAGCAACCCACTCCAGTATTCTTACCTGTAAAATTCCATGGATAGAGGAGCCTGGCAGGCTACAGTGATTTTCACTTTCAGAAACAAAATAGTTTGTATGGTAAAGAGAAAAAAAGGGAAAGAAGCAAGGATGGAGGGAGAGCTTGAGGAGAAGAAGAAGAGAGGAAAAGAGAAGGAGGAAGTGAGGGAGAGTGAAAAAGAAAATTGATTTTGAGATAGATAAAATTATTTCTCACTATTGAGATTGTGTGTCAATTTCTTTTCTTTTTGCTTGTATTTTGAATATTTTATAACCAAAACTTATATTTTATGAAAATTTTTATTTAGAAATGTCCACAGTGCCAGACATCTCATTACCTATTTTGCCAGATAACCAAGATTTCCATCTGTTTACTTGTTCAAAACAATAGTTCTTGATTTCTTTAGTTTTTTTCATGAAAAAGTGAATAAAAACTAAATCTGAATTTTACTCTTCTACACTATTTACTGTTTTAATCTCTCCAGATGCTTCAGCCTTACATATCAGATATAAATCTATGGTTCACCTGTTCTTCAGTTATTAAAGGAATAAAGGAATTCTTTCTTTTTAGGAAAGTTCAGCTCATGATGGCTACCAAAAGTCAGGTAAAAGATGAAATGCTAGGGTAATAGTCATGCTGGCCTTCTGTCACTTGCCTCGCTCTTTCAGTTCTCAACTAAAATGTTAATACTGGAAAAAATCATGATGACTTAAGAATGAAGGTGGTATAAAATAAAGAGAACTGGACATATTGGTCTTGGGAAATTTGGCTTCTGCTCTTGGGTCTCCCAGCTCTACCATCCAATCCTGCCTGTTGTCTCTATTTCCCCAAAAGTAAAATAAGAATGAGAGCTACCCTTTCTACTGCTCAGCAATCTAATAAAAGGATGATGGATGATAAGTATGCATAAGTCTTACACATTTTTAGCAAGCTATATTATTGCCACATTTTTTTTTTTACCTCCAACTATCAGTTAGTTTGTGCCAGGCCCTGTGCTAAGGACATTATATACAAAATGTATGCGTGTGTGTGAGTCTGTCAGTCATATCTGCCTCTTTGAGACCCCATGGACTGTATCCTGCCAGGCTCCTCTGTCCATGGGATTTCCCAAGCAAGAATACTGTGGGTGGGTTGCAGGAACATACCATCCTAAAATCTCAGTTCCTTAAAACAGCTCTTTTCGTCTTCAGACTATTCTCTAGAGTAGCTAATAATCCACGTGGTGACTAAGAATCCCAGTTGCTTCAGTCCTGTGGCTCAGCCACCTCAACTCACTGCCTCCCCCATAGACAGTGAGGGGAGACAGAGTGTGTATGATAGAAAAACCACACACAGGTTCACTGCCTGACATCAGAAGAGACACACAGGACTTTTTGTTTCACTCAGCTGCAAGAAGGCTGGAAAGAGTAGTATTCAGTAGTCTTAGGAAGAGAAGAGAATTTCATATTCAAAAACACTGGTAATGTCTAATCTATTCTAATTTGCACATATAAAGTAGCTACTGGTTGTCAACATTTTATGTGGCAAAAATGTGTTTATAGGGATAAAACAAAATCAAAACCTGAAATGTTTATTGGAGTTCACTGACACTACTTAACCCAGCAATCTAGCACAGAAGTCAGTTACTCAATTCCCATTTTTACTCAGTTTCCAAAGTCACTTGGGCAAGTCACATCTCCTCATGGGTCTTGGTTCCTTAAACTATACACAAGACCCTGAAGTAGCTGCCATTGACAAGTGTCCCTTCCAGATCTCCATTTCACAGTATTTGCCTGGATTGCACTGTGGACGACGGAAGTCCTCCAGAAGAGATGGTCCGAGGAGTTCCAGTTGGACCGCTACTGCCATCTCGCCGTCAGTTCTGCAGGCGCTGCAAGTGCAGCATTTGAACTGGAAGATCCTGCCGATTCCTATTTCAAGACTGAGGATGCTGAGGTCCCACCTGCGTGAGTTTCTCGCTGTGCTACCATAAGTGATTGAATGTCAGAGAAAAAGTTAGTACATGACTCCTAACACTGAAAATGGCGCACTAAATTTTGTCATTTTCCCCACTGTTTTATTATCCTTACCTGTTGAGAGAAAAGTGATTAAGCAGTGAGTGTTAGTTTTACTTGCAGAGTGAGAAGAAACAGTGCATGCAGGTGGAACAACTCCTTCTCTATGATTAGCTAATGAAGCAGAGGGGAGAAGGAATGAGAAGAAATAATAGCAGCAGTCCAAGCCAGGGTGTATTTTGGCCACCTGATGTGAAGAACTAACTCACTGGAAAAGATCCTGATGCTGGGGAAGATTGAAGGCAGGAGTAGAAGGGATGACAGAGGATGAGATGGTTGGATGGCATCACCGACTCGATGGACATGAGTTTGAGTAAGCTCTGGGAGTTGGTGACGGACAGGGAAGCCTGGTGTGCTGTAGTCCATGGGGTCACAAAAAGTCAAACACAACTGAGTTGACTGAACTGAACTGAAGCTAGGGTGTAGGGGAACTAATACATTTCCATTGGGATAGAAACCAGACTGACTTACTGTGAGGAGTTTCATAAAATACACATGATTTTCATCTTTTTTTTTCCCTTTTTTTGTCCCCCATCCCTTGAATTCAAGAGAATCATTATGCCATTGGTCCAAACCTTACACCATGAAACACAAATATGCACAGTCAGAACATGGCTGTTCAGCATACAGTCTTCATCTGATTCTTAGTGTTACAAATGGTATTCACTGCAGTACTTAAATATATCTAATGTCTGGAGAAGGAAATGGCAACCCACTCCAGTATCCTTGCCTAGAGAATTCCATGGACAGAGGAGCCTAGCAGGCTATAGCCCGTGGGATTGAAAAGGGTCAGGTATGACTGAGTAACTAACACACACATATATATGTAGTAGTTTGTTACTTTTAATCCTCACTCCTATCTTGCCTCACCCTTCTCTCCCGGCAATGGGAACCACTAGTTTGTTCTCTATATCTGGGAGTCTGCTTCTCTTTGGTTACATTCACTAGTTTGTTTCATTTTCCATATTCCATGGATAAGTTATAGCATACTTTATTTGCCTTTCTCTGTCTGACATTTCACTAAGCACCATTGCCTCCAAGTCCATCCACTGCAGCATTTATTAATAGTGCATTTAGTCCCATTGTTCTGTGTGTATGCTTTTCTAAGCAAATTAAATAGAATCGATTCCTGCTGTCTACACGCCTGCATTTCAGACCACATGATATCAATGTAGTCAAAATAGAATTATCCAACCTGGGTGATATTAGAGCAAAAGCAAACCTATTCTAAATAAATATTACATTATGTTTTGAGTTCAGCAGTTGTGGTTTTTGTGGAGTGAGTGGCACAATAGGATAAAGGAGAGATTCAATATCACACACAAGTTAGTTGTTGTGGTGGGCTACAAGGAGGAAGGAAAATGAAAGAGATCTTTGAAGACTGTAAGGGAAGGTGTTTGGCAGATCAAGCAGGGGAAATACTCTAGACACAGGGAGGGAAAGGCAAAAAAAGGTGTGCAATTAGAAGAAAATTGAGGTGTCTCCAGAATGAAGGAGAGCAGGAACTGAAGGAAGGGTGAAAACCTGAATTGAGTGGTAAGAAGATTAGTATGGGAGGAGAGAGAAGAATGGATGAGGGTGCCAAGAATAACCAGAATGAATGAAAGAAGTTGAGAGTTTTATTGCTTTGCTCACACTACCTATTTGTATGGTGCTGTTTCCTTGAGTGCATAATTAGAAGTACTGATTCTCCAATTTCTTCTCTTCTTCAAATTTCTTGACAGTAATGAGCACATTACACACACTAAGACTAGTGTTTTTGTTGTTTGAACTTCTGATTAAGTTAAAAAATTTGCCAGGAAGTCCTCAACTTTAGAGAAATTCACAATAGTCTGGGAGAGACAGCTTACCTGCTTAACTCATTCATTTGAGGATCATTTATTGAGCTACTGTATTTGATTAATTGCCCGAGTCTATTTGAATCTTTGTCATTTAGTCTCAAATTCAAGAATATGCTTGACTTTATTTTTTATGTTCAAAGAGACCTGGGTTTCTGACAAGATCTTAAAATCTGAACAAACATTAAAATTACAAAAGTTAATGATGCGTATAACCAATTCACTTCAGAAATTGTGGTCAAGTATGTGTGGATACTATTCATGAAAATTTCTACTTATATTAATGAAGAGAAACTTAGCCTCAATTTCCCTTTGCTTCTCCAGGACATACAATTAGCAATCCAATCCTGTGAATGTTTCCTCCTCATTCCCACTCATCTGTCTCCCACCCAATATCTAAACCACTTTAACCTTTCAAGACTGCAGTTCTCTCCTCTGCTGCTTTTTACTACTGGAATAAGAACTACACACAAGGCCCTATGAACACCTGTGTTTGGTCATTCCTCACCTCAGAAACACACAAAGTCCTTCCTAGAATAAAGTACAAACTTCTTACAGCGTCCTAAATCCCCCACAATTTGTCTTCACAATGTTTTCCAACAGGATCATCCCCCTCCTCTATTCACATTCCACATTGCTTATAATCTTTCTGTGCCTTAGTTTCTACATCTTTGTACTGGATCATAATGGCACTTCCCTTACAGCAATACTGAAGGAGTAAATAAGTGTCTGGCACATAATTAGCATTATCTGCATTAAAGCTGTAAATATTTTTATTTGTAGTACTAATGTGGGGGCTTCCCAGGTGGCAGAGTGGTAAAGAATCTGCATGCCAATGCAGACACAGGAGATGGGGGTTCGATCCCTGGGCTGGGAAGATCCCTTGGCGGAGGAAATGGCAACCCACTCAGTATTCTTGCTGGGAAATCCTATGGACAGAGGAGCCTGGAGGGCTACAGTCCCTAGGGTCACAAAGAGTGGGACATGACTGAACAACTGAGGATTCACACACAGTGCTATGTAAGCCCAACTTTGAATATTTGAATGTAAGTGTATATATTTCCCAATACTCAACTATATTTTCTGCTAACATACCGAGTTTTATTTGCTGAGATGTCCCCCATGATCAGGCCCTGGGTTAGGCATTGTCACATTGTTATTTCATTTAATCTACTTTATATGAGCATACATAAGAAACCTGAGAGAAAACTTAATTTTCATAACCCAAAGAGATCTTTCGGTGGAGAGAATAACTTGCTCCATTTGCTTGATCTTGTAACAAATCAAGTCCCATGTGTAAGTGGACTCCATAACATTACAGGACTATTTCAGCATAGAGCATGAAAGCTGGTTTCATCAAGCAGTAAGATCTATTTAAAACATGCTTTTTTACAGCTGTATTGCATAAAGTCTGGATTTGGAATTGCAACCAAGAGTCATTGAGAAGATTTTCAGTAGGGCTTCTAACCTAAAGCAGAAGCACCTGAGATAGAAGAAAATCTCTTCTGTTTTTAAATATAACCCGAAAACACTTTTGAATCATCTTTCACAACCTACTGCAAAATTGGTGTTTCAGAATATCCAAAATGCCTTCACTGTAATAGAAATTATCCTGCAAGATCTACTTGCTGTTTTTCTTTCTTTTGGAGAAGTGAAATCAATTAATGCCCTTTGATAAAATAATAATTCTACTTTTACTATTTCAAGCACCTCTTCTTCTAGGTTAAATAGAAGCTTCTTTGGGATGAAAATGAAACAGAAGAGTGAAAATGTTGGCTTAAAGCTCAACATTCAGAAAACTAAGATCATGGCATCTGGTCCCATCACTTCATGGCAAATAGATGGGGAAACAGTGGAAACAGTGGCTGACTTTATTTTTCTGGGCTTCAAAATCACTACAGATGGTGATTGCAGTCTTGAAATTAAAAGAGACTTACTACTTGGAAGGAAAGTTATGACCAACCTAGACAGCATATTAAAAAGCAGAGACATTACTTTGCCAACAAAGGTCTGTTTAGTCAAGGTTATGGTTTTTCCCAGTGGTCATGCATGGATATGAGAGTTGGACTATAAAGAAAGCTAAGCACAAAAGAATTGATGCTTTTGAACTGTGGTGTTGGAGAAGACTCTTGAGAGCCCCTTGGACTGCAAGGAGATCCAACCAGTCCATCCTAAAGGAGATCAGTGCTGAATATTCATTGGAAGGACTGATGCTGAAGCTGAAACTCCAATACTTTGGCCACCTGATGTGAAGAGCTGACTCATTTGAAAAGACCCAGATGCTTGGAAAGATTGAGGGCAGGAGGAGAAGGGGACGACAGAGGATGAGATGGTTGGATGGCATCACCGACTCAATGGATATGGGTTTGGGTAGACTCCAGGAGTTGGTGATGGACAGGGAGGCCTCATGTGCTGTGGTTCATGGGGTCACAAAGAGTCGGACATGACTGAGCGACTTAACTGAACTGCACTGAATTATCTCTGTGTCTCTTTATGAACTTTCCCAGAAATTTCCCATATAAATTTGGGAAGGCCAAAACAGTATGAAGAATTCTGGCATCACTATTGATAACTTAGTAAGAACAGTAAGTCAGGTTTTTTAGATATTTTGCTATGATTTCGGAACTGACCAGTTCTTCCTGGTAATAATGTTCATGACTGTCCCTCATTACCTCCTAGTCCAAGGCACTGGGTTCATCAAAGCCATGCATCTCTTGCTCCAGCGTGTGTATACACAAGCTCTTCTTCTCGTCTACGTGGTTTACAACGAGCATGGCATCAAGAGGGCACTATCCATATTCACCTTCAAGACAATCAAGAAGATCCACCCCATGGTGCCAGTGGCAATCCGTGCTGCCTTGTCGGGCAAACTGGAACTCACCGCCCGTAACGCCTTTTCAATGCTATCCAGTGACCCATCCACTGCCTCCCAGTCTACAGCTGGGGGCCGCGCAGAGAGGACCAGGGCCACCGGGTACCACATACCCTGTGGTGGCCACTGGCTTCCTCCTTCCATTGGAGCCTCAGGCTCCCCTGCCTGCTTGGTATCCTTCCGACTATACCAAATGTCTCGCTGTTCACATTGTTCGCGGAACCCAGGGTAGGCATGGCGTGAGTGGGGAAGCTGGAAGAACTGCAGACATGTTTATCCTTTAACGGTGGGTGGAGGGGCAAAGGGGTTTTCTCGGGAGGGGCTTATATACGTTTACAGAACAGAAGTGGCCCGTGGCCAAGCGCGGACAACATGATGCGCCAGTGCAGCTCTATAAGTGATCTCAGTTCAGTTTAGCTGCCCAGTCATGTCAGACTCTTTGCAACACCATGAACTGGCACACCAGGCTTCCCTGTCCATCACCAACTCCCAGAGCTTACTCAAATTCATGTCAATTGAGTCAGTGATTCCACCCAACCACCTCATCCTCTGTCCTCCCCTTCTCCTCCCGCCTTCAATGTTTCCCAGCATCAGGATCTTTTCCAATGAGTCAGTTCTTCGCATCAGGTGGTGATAGTATTGGAGTTTCAGCTTCAACATCAGTCCTTCCAATGAATATTCAGCACTGATTTCCTTTACATGGACTGGTTGGATCTCCTTGAAGTCCAAGGAACTCAGAAGAGTCTTCTCCAACACCACAATTCAAAAGTATAAATTCTTCAGCACTCAACCTTCTTTATGGGCCAACTCTCACATCCATACATGACTACTGGAAAAACCACAGCTTTGATTAGACAGACCTTTGTTGGCAAAGTAATGTCTCTGCTTTTTAATATGCTGTCTAGGTTGGTCATAACTTTCCTTCCAAGGAGCAAGTGTCTCTAAATTTCATGGCTGCAGTTACCGTCTGCAGTGATTTTGAAGCCCCCCAAAATAAAGTCTATCACTGTTTCCATTGTTTCCCCATCTGTCATGAAGTGATGGGACCAGATGCCATGAACTTAGTTTTCTGAATGTTGAGTTTTAGGTCAACTTTTTCAGTCTCCTCTTTCACTTTCATCAAAAGGCACTTTAGTTCTTCTTTGCTTTCTGCCATAAGGGTGGTGTCATCTGCATATCTGAGGATATTGATATTTCTCCTAGCAATATTGATTCCAGCTTGTGATTCACCCAGCTCAGGATTTCTCATGATGTACTCTGCTTGTAAGTTAAATAAGGAGGGTGACAATATACAGCCTTGACATATTCCTTTCCCGATTTGGAACAAGTCTGATGTTCCATGTCCACTTCTAACTGTTGCTTCTTGACCTGCATATAGATTTCTCAGGAGGCAGGTCAGGTGGTCTGGTATTCCCATCTCTTAAGAATTTTCCACAGTTTGTTGTGATCCACACAGTGAAAGGCTTTGGCATAGTCAATAAAGCAGAAATAGATGTTTTTCTGCAACTCTTTTGATTTTTCGATGATCCGACAGATGTTGGCAATTTGATCTCTGGTTCCTCTTTCTTTTCTAAATCCGGCTTGAACATCTGGAAGTTCATGGTTCACGTACTGTTAAAGGATGGCTTGGAGAATTTTGAGCATTAGTTTACTAGTGTGTGAGATGAGTGCAATTGTGCGGTAGTTTGAGCATTCTTTGGGATTGCCTTTCTTTGGGATTGGAATGAAAACTGACCTTTTCCAGTCCTGTGGTCACTGCTGAGTTTTCCAAATTTGCTGGCATATTGAGTGCAGCACTTTCATAGCATCATCTTTTAGGATTTGAAATAGCTCAACTGGAATTTCATCACCTCCACTACCTTTGTTCATAGCAATGATTCCTAAGGCCCATTTCACTTCACATTCCAGGATGTCTGGCTCTAGGTGAGTGATGACATCATCCTGGTTATATGGGCCATGAAGATCTTTTTGGTATAGTTCTTCTGTGTCTTCTTGCCATCTCTTCTTAATATCTTCTGCTTCTGTTAGGTCCATACCTAACAGGTTACTATCCTTTATTGTGCCCATCTTGGCATGAAATGTTCCCTTATTATCTCTAATTTTCTTGAAGAGATCTCTAGTCTTTCCCATTCTATTGTTCTCCTCTATTTCTTTGCGTTGATCACTGAGGAAGGCTTTCTTATCTCTCCTTGCTATTCTTTGGAACTCTGAATTCAAATGGGTATATCTTTTCTTTTCTCCTTTACCTTTTGCATCTTTTCTTTTCTCAGCTATAAGTGATCTCAGCTGCTACATAACCATGCAAAGTCATTGTTTACAGAACATGAGATAAGAGGGTGTGAAAACATGGGGCAAGAGAGCCTGACTGATGCCCTCTTGGCATCTTATAAGATGCCAACTCTTATAAGATCTTTCTATATCTCAACCTCTTTGTCTACATTTTTATACTTTAAAAATCTTAATTTTTATACTTAACTCTTTTATGTTCAGGCTTTTGCTTTTTTTGTGTGCATGTCACCCCAAATGAGATGCTATCCATTTTCCCCCCAAAGGTAAAAATATTTCCTACAGTTTCTTGATTTTTTTTTTTTTTTTTTTTTTTTACACATTAAAGTACTATATAGACCAAGAATCTGCTTTAGGAAAAACTCTTTCAATTGGTCTCTGAGTCTATTTTATATCATTTGTAGATAGGTTAGGTAAATGTTTAATTAAATAATTGATATTTTATAATCAATGGGGAACTGAACATGGAACAATAGTCCAGAGAACTTTTGAAAATTATGGTAAAATATACATGACAAAAATTTTATCATTTTCACCATTTGAAGTATACAGTTCAGTGCCATTAAGTAGATTCACATTGTTGAACAATCATCACTCCCATCCATCTCCAGAACTTTCCTCATCTTCCAAAACTGAAAATAAGGGGCTTCCCTGGTAGCTCAGTGGCAAAGAATCCATCTGTCAATGCAGGAGACATGGGTTCTATCCCTGGATCAGGAAGATCCCACATGCAATGGAGCAACTACTCATGGGCTATAACTGTTAGCCTGTGCTCTGGAGCCAGGGAGACACAATTATTGAGCCCACGTGCCACAGCTACTTAAGCTTGTGCACCCTAGAGCCCATGCTCTGCAAGAGTAGCCATTGCAATGAGAAGCCCGTGTACCACAACTGGAGAGTAGCCCCCACTTGCCACAACTAGAGAAAAGCCTGAGCAGCAACAAAGACCCAGTACAGCCAAAATAAATTATTTTTTTTAAACCTAAAAATAAGAGAGAAGCCTGATTTTTTTTCCCCCTCTGCTCTAACATTTTATCATAGTGCCACATTATTCTTCTCATATACTCACTGGCATGTATGACTGCCAACCATGATCATTTGCCTTTCTAGAAGATATTTCTTGAGCTTCTCAATTGGTGGGCAGGTTGATACAAATAATTCCTAGCCCAAATCCCAATGATTACATGTATTCTTGAGAAACAACTCTCCTGACTGAGGCAAGATCAGGCAATACCAGGATCTTTGTTGTTTCAGCATGGTGCATGCATGCTAAGTCACTTCAGTTGTGTTCAACTCTGTGACCCCATGGATTGTAGCCCACCAGGCTTCTCTGTCCATAGGATTCTCCAGGCAAGAATATTGGAGTGAGTTGCCATGCCCTCCTCCAGGAGATCTTCCTGATCCACGGATGGAACCCATGTCTCTTACCTCTCCCGCCACCTAGGGAGCCAGTGGAATTCATGAAAAATAACTGCTTCCAGGATGTACTGATATGGTTCTTCCTGACTCTGGCTATAAAAAGTGCATGACTTATGGACATATGCACTGTACCTCCCAGAATGCAATGTACTGGCCATTTCAATATTCTTTTTGCTTTCTTTGATGGATTTGGAAAGAGAAACAATTGTGCATTTAGTTCTCAAGCCGCATCCAAAAGCAAGGCCTGAACAGTAGACGATAAGCCCCTTGGTGTTCTGAATAGTTTAGGGATGCATATTTAAGGAGTATAAACTTTTCATTATTGTTTTATATACTCACGCCCATTCTAAAATAATTTCAGACTTGAGATTTCCCAATAAAAGTCTGAGGTGCAAACCTACATAAGAGCAAACTTGCAGGCATACGTTCTGGCATGCGTTCTAAGGAGAGGTCCCTGGGCATTGCCTCTGATACCTGTCCTCAGTGTACCATGACAACTGAATGGCCCAGGTTCAGTACTAGCCCTTGTTTTAAGCATTCAGCTTGGATTAGTTTATCTCTATAGATTCTTTCTCTTAGGTTTTTGCTTTACTTTCTGGCTAGCTCATTCATGCATTTTAAAATATTTTGTTTAGTGTTTTGAACTATGTTCAGTGAGAGAACCACTCAGGATATCTAGACCTCCACTGCCAGAAACCAAAGTTTATTAATATATATGTTCCATATATGGGGCTTCCTCAGTTGCTCAACTGGTATAGTATCTGCCTGCAATTCAGGAGACACAGGAAACACAGTTCAATCCCTGGGTTGGGAAGATCCCTTAGAGGAGGAAATAGCAACCCACTCCAGTATTCTTGCCTGAAAAAAAATCCCATGGACAGAGGATCCTGGCAGGCTACAATCCAAAGGGTTGCAAAGAGTTGGAAATGACTGAGTGACTAAGCACGCATGTTCCTTATATACAAATATTTAATGCGTGTTCAGTTTGCATCAAGTACTCTGCTAGAAACTGGGATACCAGGGAGGAAAGGTAGGCAAGCTACTTGCTCTAATGGAATCATATTCTATTGGAGTTAAAAATCACAAATAAGAAATACAGATATTAAAGTGTTTAATTTTCACTTACACTGAAACAAAATTCCTGGCACAGATAATAGTAGGTTGGAGGGTTCGTTAAAGTGTAGATCATTGTGTCTGGAAGTCAGAGAACCTTCTGAAGTAGGATGGTGGGCAGGATTTAGGGTGAGGCAGCATTCTGGGCTAGGGATGAGACACTGAGTAACTTAATTAGAAACTAGTGGAGGCAGGCATGGAGCTCACGTCAACAGTTTGTCTGGGGCGAGTGGGGTCAGATCATGAGACCTTTGAATGTCAACCCTCAAATTTTATTTTGTTGTCACTGAGAAGTAAGGGAAGTGGGCTCTATATACCTCAGCTGAAGGTGCAAACAGAGCAAAAATGGACCCCTCTGGAGCAAGAGGGAATTTTTGAGCCTGATGACCTTCTGACTTAAAGTGCAGCATCAGCTTTTCTCTGGGTCTCCTGGTTGCCTGCCCACCCTGTTGATTTTGGATTTTCCAGCCTCCACAGTCATATGAGCTAATCCCTAAAAATAAATCTCTTCCTATGTATATTATACACACATCCTATTGGTTCTATTTCTCTGGAGAGGCTTGACTAATATAACAAATATCAAAGCATTCATTTTAGTCAGAAAAAAAATCTTTCCTTACCTGGACAGTTTGTTTAGGGAAAAGTATACACTGGTTTTCTGATAATTAAAAGCTCAACTCTATGATAAAACAGCCTTCTCTAAGATTCAGTGGGTGTTTAAAATCCTCAAGGATATTCTATGTCATTTCAAACACCTCCTTTCATTTCATGAAAGTCTTCCTTACAAAATTCTGTTAAAGCTGGGTCGAGGAACATTTACACTGCATCAACTTGTTACCGTTAAATATTCATACTTGCACTGCCAAGCAATATTATATTTTAATACCAATTGCATTTTCAGGAAGAAAAGAGCTTGAACTCAATGAAACAGATTGCATTCTTGAAGCTTTCAAACTTCCATCAAACTCCTCTCAGCTGTTTTATTTTTCTTCAGCATACATTCTCACTTTTCTGCTTTCATTGGCACCGTTTGTATATTAGTCGATGTATGTTGAGGCGATGATAATTAAATTTCACTTGAAGTTAAGAGACAGAGTGATTAAATTTGAACTTAAATCTTTCTGAAATAGGTAGCTGTCTTGTATTTCACAGAGGGAAAATTCTACTTGAATATTGGGAAGAATATAATTATCTTGTTCAAGATACTAGGTCTTTCAAGAAACAATATGGTATTATCTTGGGAAGAAAGGATAATCGGAAATTCAAAGGACGTTTTCTGTAGTTATTTTACATTTTCAGGAAGAAATTGTACTTCCCTCTTACCCAGACATTTGCCACAAAAGATAAGAGAAATGCCAAGGAAGGCTCTGCTTGCTTCCCCCAGTGTAGAAGAAAAAAGGGAGAACATGTGATGTCTCTGTGTGGCAGGTGGAAAGATAAGGAAGCAATCTATGCAGCAAAAGCTGCCCCAGTGATGGCCACGATTCACTTTCTTCAGAAGCTGCAAGCAACAGCCACGGCTGACAGCTGAGTCCCCCAGTGGCCCTGGGCCTTCTGGGGGTCTAGTCAGGTGCAGCTGGGTCAGACTGCGGGGAGAGGAAGATCTACCCAGAACTGGGCCTGGTTAATAAGGATACCTGGATTAGAAAATTCAGCTTTGCCTATCAGGAATCTAGTTCACCTCCTAAATAGAAGGGCTAGTCAGTTTCCTATTGCACTGGGACTTTAATTCAGCAGTTTCCCTTATTTCACATCCCACATTGATTAAGGAATCTGAATGCAAAAGTCAAAGTTGCATTACAAGCTCAGGTTGTACTTCAGTGCCAGATTGACAATCATCCCTATTCTCAGTGTGAACTGGGAGCAAGCACTAATTAAAATTATAAGCTAGAGAGAACATGCATTGAAAAAAAGAAGCCATCCCTAACCAATAATTCCAGGGATAAATCACAGTTGATTTGCTAACTTATAGAAGTGTCTAGGAACTATGATCTACAAATGTCTTGAATATGATTCTAATCAACCTGCCAAACAACAATCAAGGAGGCATATAATTAGAACAGGTTCACCCAACGAGCAGCACATAACATTGTCTCACCTTGAAACAGTGCATCCTGTCTCAAAAGTAAGAACTCCCAAAGAGTCAGTATTCTCCTTTGAAACACACCCAGACAGACTCCTAGCAATCTGGGGCTTCAGACCTGTCCTGGTAAAGATTCACTGGGCCTCCTGCTCTTTCTGTCCTCCTCTCCTTTCTTTCTGACCCTTCTCACATCTGCTACCTGAACGTGGAAAGGATTCTGAACTGAGATGCCCTTTGTGATGATGCAAATCCCAGTTGGTGCTTTGCAACCAATAATGACAAAGAGCAGGCAGGAAATTCCTAGAAAATATGAGTCAGTCTCTTTCTTTCACAAGCTATTGACACGTCCAGCAGTTCCTGGTTGCACACCACTGCAGGCGTAGAAATGGCTGTTCTTGTTGTCCATGGGAGAGCAAGGACAAGAAAAAACAAAGTTTTGAACACTAACTACTTAGTGTTAGTCTTATCAGACTTCTAAGTTTTTATATGACAGATCACTACATTTATTCTTCAGAAGAGGCCAAAGCAGTTGATTAGGAAATAGCAACATAGAAAAACAACACCTAGAAAAATGTGAAGGTGATATTTCAACCCACGTCTCTATAGTTCCCAGGCTGGAATTGGCCAGGACCTCAGTTCCCTTCATTCTCCTCCTTTTCGAACTTAAACACGCCAAGCTAATCCCTCATTCAGAACCTTTTGACCTTCTGCTCCTTATGTGTGAGATCGTCTCTCTCAAGATCTTCAACCAAATACTTTCTCACCAGCCAGGTCTTCATATTGGGAGGGCCTTCACAGGGAGGCTTTCCCAGCACCCTCCCTCTCTCTGCCTTCTTGTTATAGAGTTCTCTGCCATTCACCCTTCAGATGACTGTGCTATGTGCACAAGCTCTGGAGCCAAACTTCTGGATTTGAACCTGGACTCCTCTGTTTATTAACTGTGGGGTATAGACAGGGTACTTGAGTTCTCCATGCTTCAGCATTACTGTTGTTTAGTAAGTCGTGTCTGACCCTTTTGTGACCCCATGGACTATAGCCTACCAGGGTTCTTTGTCCATGGGATTTCCCAGACAAGAATACTGGAATGGGTCGCCATGCCCTTCTCCAGGGGATTTTCCTGACCCAGGGATGGAACCCATGTCTTCTGTATTGACAGGAGGATTCTTTACTACTGAGCCACTGGGAAGCCCATGCCTCAGTATCCTCATCTGTAAAATTAGGGTTATGAGAACACCTATGGTACCTATTTTTTTTTTTTTTTTTCTGCACAAAGGTTTCTTTTTATTCATAACATAGGCAAAGTTATTTAAGTCAATAAATTTTTAAGGATTTTCACACGTCCTGATTCTTTCCACTGCCAGTCACCATAGTTCCTCCAAAGTCGTCATCTTCAAGGCAGCCCTACAAAAAGTTCTGCTCAATCCACAGCTGTGATGCCACAGCTGTTTTAGTTGGGCCTCTCTGATCTTCAGTGGAGTGCACTTCAAAGTTTGCCACCTGTAATCTTTAAGATCCAATTTCCTCAAGCAGTTCACTATAGGTTCCTGTTTAGGGTCAGGAGATGGGATGTCTAGTTCTCTAAAAGCTTATCAAGTTCAAATGATATTAATTCCTATGTTATCACACCCTAGAACTTGACAGAGATCATTGGGATATGCCAACACCTTTGGAAACTCCAGACACTGTATTCCGAAGATAAAAGCCTAAAAAGAGGGGCCCATCTTTGTTTGTTTTATGTCAACATTAAAACTGAGTACTAGGATCAAGACAGCTGGTAATTTAAAAGCTTATTTAACTTTATAGCCCTGGATTTTGAAATTGCATGAAGTAATACAGGCAAAATGTTTAAAACAGGGACTGCTATACATACACTCGGCATCCTACATGTGTTATTCTTCTTCATAGTACATTTTGGGAGCTAATGTTATCTTCTGGTCTAAAAGTTTATTAGGATGGAGTCTGCTCTGTTCCTTACTATGCCCTCAGCAGCTAGAAAAGCACCTGGAAAATGATAAATTATTCTGTAATTTAATCAATCAATTATTGTCACCTAGAGATTGGATGTTTCAAATTCCATATTATATTGCCTTTTGGGCTTTAGAATAAGATGATACTGGATCCAATTCTTAGTTCTGGCACTCTCTAGCTTTGTGATTTAAAACTCCTTAATTAACTTCTCAAGTTTTATCATTTGTGAAAGACAGATAAAAATAACTACTCTTAAGCTGGATGAATAATATAAGATACAGTCATCAAGGCAACATTATTCAGCAATGAAAACGAATGGACTACAGCTGCATCAATGTACTTCACAAGCATTGCGTTGAACAAAGGAAACCACATAAAATATTATATATTGCAATATTCCACTTTATAACTTTTAAAAACTGTCCAGGTTAATCGATGGTGTGAGAAGTCAGGTAGCGTTACTCTTGGGGGTTTAATGCCTGGAAGAGGAAACAAGGCAGCTTCTGCTCTTCCATACTGTCTTCTCTTCTGGGTATTAATTACATTGGTGTGCTCATTCTGTGAAAATTTGGAAAGAACTACCATTGTAATGTGTATATTTTAAGTAAAGATGATGATGGTAACAATGGACTACTTCCTTGTATGATTGTGAAAATTAAGTGAAATACTGTATAATAAATAAGGCATGAAATAATATAAATAAAGCGCATAACAGAACTCACTGTACACTAATTCCCTTTCCCTCTTTCAACATGGGCATAAAATAGCAGACATCAGGTTCACCACCCACAGGGTATTCCAGGCCCCTCGAAATCTGGCCTTAATCTATCATCCCAGACTTTTGGTACACAACATTATACTTTTCCAGCCTCACTGAACTTCTCACTCAAATCATCTCCTGCCTTTTCAAACCTGTTTGCCTTTCACGTAATTTCCATCCATCTAGAACGCTTTCTACTATGTTCACTCAGAAAACTTTACTTATCCTTCTAAACACACCTCCAGTACTATCTCTTCAACCAAGCTTTTCTGAGTACACAATAGTTGTATCTTTATCTTATTGCAATTATCCTTTTAAATATCCCTTTAATTTTCAAGGATGTTACTTCATTATACTAAGCCTCACTTTCCTCACTTATAAAATGTAGACAATAATAGTTTTTGCATCATGGAATTATTATAAAAATTATAATTTTACATGAAATAATATTCACGAAGGGTTTAAGTTCAGAACTTTGCAAATAGGTACAGATCAATATATACTAGTTATCAACATCATTAATTTAAGGGCAGGGACATCCTTCACTTCTGTGTTCCACCAGTTACTTTTATGCATGAACATGCAATAAATACTTAATCAGTATTTATTAAGGAAAAGCAGCAAGAGACTTGTCTATTACTTTGTAAGAAAGAATGACAAGGCAAAAGAGAAAGTGGAGAAGTAGAAAAACTGAATGATAAACTTCTTTGCATAAGACAAATATTTTTTAATTAACTAAAATATAATAATATTCCAGGAGACTCATTCCCTTGGCTCTCATCAGCCTGGATCCCTGCAGCCCCTGAGTGCTCCCTACAGTCATTCATCCCCTAAAGCAGGCAGCCTGGTGGCTGTACCTGCATTGTTCATAAAAGTGTTGCTGATATAGCCTGTCCACATGGCTTCAGGCAGATAATGACAATCCAGCTGAAGTCCTGATGACTGATTACTTTTACAAAACTCAAAGTCATGGGATGTTTATGCTACTCACAGTATCTTCTGAAAGAAAAAAAAAAAATCTACTATCTATTGAGTGCCTATCACGTGCCAGGAGCTGTGCTAAGGCACTTTACATACATTACTTCTAATCCGCACAGCAACCCTTGGCAAGGTAGGCTGATTCCAATTTTACGGAGGAGGAAACAATTTGAGAGAGGTTAAGTAACCTGCCCAAGAGAGAGCAAAGGCTTAAACCTATGCCTATGTGAATCCAAAGTTTCCATAACCGTTAATACCTCTACTTCATTATTTATATGAATATCTTACCATATAAAATGAACACTAAAATTGGGATAAATATATAAGGATAACAAGTAAGACTGAAATACTGGAGACTTTTTCAATGCTACTATCTTTGTGGTTATAACTCTTGCTAACTATTAAAAAAGAAAAAAGGAAAGAAAGAAAAATTAAAAAGAAATAGGGATTTTCAAAATTTTTAAAGAATGTGAAGTGTTAAGAGGAAAACTAGAAGGAAACTGGAAAGTAAAATTGAGGAGAAATTTGAATGTAAGAAACCTTATATTCCAATAAAGAGTAATGGTTAAGACTAAAAAATAATATAAAACATATGGTATTTTTTTTTAAAGCCAGATTTTTAAAAGAATCAGAAGACAATGTGATGAAAGAGGAAATCCAGACTAAAACACATTCTAGGAAGAAAAAAGGCTAAAATCTATGAAATGATGTTATATAAAAGTAGATAGATAAAATGTTTTAAAATCAAGTAAATAACACACACAAAAAAGCAAGGGAAAATTAAAAACAACAAACTTGAAGAGGAAAGAATCAGAGGAGAGAAAGAAATGAAGGGGGACAGAAGTGAGGCCCAGCAAGGCTGTGCAGACAGACAATCCTCAGCTGCAGCGGCCGGGGCAAGGGGGCAGGAACCCAGCGCACAAGGTCCCCTGTCCCTGGGCTGTCTCCCTCATCACCATCACCCAGAGCCAGCTAGGTAATGAGCAGCTCCCTAGAAAGTGAGAACACACGGCTCTGTGGCCCTGACTCTGGGAGAGCCCCAGGGAACGTGGGTGGGCCAGGCGCTCCCCGGAGGCAGAATCCAGGAGTCTGGCTTGGGCACCCAGGTAAGATCCAATTCTCACCCACAGCTGTGCAGTTGGTGAAGGTGACGTACGTAGGGGCTCAGCTTCCTCACTTGTAAAAACACTTACCCTCCACAGCTGTGAGAACAAATGCAATAAATCATAAAGCTCAGTATAATGCCTGTCTGTAAAAGACAGGCAACAGCTTAACTCAAAGAATCCCTAATCTGCTTGTCCTGAGTTCAACACACTTAATTCCAAGGCTCTGCAGAACACTTTTTTTTTTGGGGGGGGGTGGGGGTAAGTACTATTTTAGTTCAAGCTCTTCATTGTTCACAGGAAAGGTCTCTGGCCAAATGTTAAAGACAAAATTAGACTATGAATTTGAAATGTCCTGTTTGAAATGCACATATATTCACCGTTTCTCTCAAACAGACACACTATTTAACACAACTATTAATTTTTAAAAGAACTGAAATCAAATATTGTGATTTTTCATATGCCTTTTCCATTATAGTTATGGCTCAGTTTTGAAAGAAAATAAAAAGCATGTACATGAATAAATTGTCTCTCATTTTTTGTGATTGTTGATCAGATTGACTGGGTCAACCAGTATTATTTTATTGATCAGGTAAGGATTACCTGACTCGAAATCTTGTGATTTTTTTTTTTCCTACTACAAATGCTTTATGACTGTCTTTTAAGTTAGTTCCAGAGGGAGCAAATCAGTAACTAATAAACTTTACATCTGACTACCACCCAGCTAACAGCCCCACTTCTAAAATCTGAGGTAAATAGCTATCTTTTAGCTGGGGTATCTTCCTCTGAAACTCTTTGACCTATTTAAACTTTTTTTTTAAACTGCATTTTCTTTTATAACTCTATGGATTCAAAACAAACAAACTTCTCTAACTACCAGCAGAGAAACAGTCCATGAGGTACAAGAGATATGCTTGGGACCCTGCGTGAAACCGGAGGTGGTACATGTTGGTTAAACACAAACTCTGGAGCCAAACAGATGCTAGCGCAGGTTGGCCATCACCAGCTGAGAGGTCTTGAGCAAATTTTTCTTCTTTTGCAAAAGTGGATAATGAGCACCCTTCTCAGAGGATTTTTAAGAGGATTAAGTGCAATAAAGTATTTAGTATTTAAAGTATTTAGTTCAGAGTATGGCATGTATGAAGCATTTATTAAATGGTAGGTGCTAGTACTTTTAATTTTGTTGCAATATTATGAAAAGTATTAAATGGGACAAAATCATTTAGTCTGAGATATCTTTAAAAATTAGGCAGCAATTTTGTAGCTTCTTTATTACAGTGTTAAAAGGCTTTACTATTTACTACTGCTATGTTTTGGCGAAAAGCCGTCTGTTTATTAAGATTGATATTTCAGGAGAGAAACATAAATGAGTCTTTCATCTAATCAATACCTCTGATACCTATCATTGTTCCTGGGTGTTCTATATAGTAGCTGTCAGCTTTCTAAGAAAAGATCAAAAGATTAGTCATTTTTTGCCTAATAAAATCAAACAAAAAAGCCATGTTGCTGTGACTGCCAAAACGCTTTTTAAAAACTTAGTTCTGACATACAATTAAAAAATGTTTATGAAAATATATTCAGAAAACCATTCAAAAATTGATCATTCATCACTAGTCTCTTATTCTCACCCAACATTGGTTTACTTAAGATTAACTATGCCTTTTAAACATTTCTAAGAGCTTTAATAAACACGTAGTAGAAAAACGTGTGAAAGATTCATAGGGCAATTTTTTTTTTTCCATGGTAAAGGGTTTGGTTAGCTCTGTTATATTGGGTTACCTGTTTTGTTGTTTCTTATTTCATACAGTGATTTTTATAATGTTAAGTCCTAGCACACCTAACAGCATTTCACAATGCGTGAATTCAGAAAAAATATACAAGTTAAAACAATAGGTTTTACAAGTCAAACTGACGTCTGGAAGGCTTCTTTCTGAGAAACTTCACACTCAGTAAACAGTACCACCACCAGGAGAGGGAGAGAGACTCAAAAAAAGCCTTATTAAGAGATGAGGGGTGGTCTATTGCCAATATTTGAAAAACACTTACAGTATATTTAATTAGTCTAATTACATGGTGCACTTACAGCTTATTAATGCCCTCTGATAGAGATATGTGGCCTTGAAAGCTCAGTGCCCATAGCACCTTGAAATGAAGTTGGATAATGTCCAGAAATTTCCATTAGTCCCCATACCTTTTGGAACAAAGTACTAGTAAAGTGCGTAAAATACATGGTGGTTAAAAATGTGGTATCTTTAAACATTCAAGTTTTTCTGTTTGGTGCATTTAGGTAACATAATGTGTCTCTACAATCATTTGGAGAAAGACTCAGAGTGACATGACAGAAAATTTGCATTTTATACCTTTCAAATGATAATTAGGACGGTCATAAGTTAATCTCCAAACCCACTAGTATTCACTCACCCTTGAGCACTAATGTTCCAGGCTGCCAACACATGCTATCGAAGGACTATTCACAATCAACTTGATACTCACTAGCAGGAAGCATGTGATTTTCACCAAAAAGCATACTAATTGTATTACACAGTGAAGCAATGTTCATCTCCATTCAACCTTCCATAATGTTTGAGATTTAACACAACAATTTCATGGACAGAGAAATATGTGGAACACAGAACCATGTGAAATCTTGGTACTAAGTTTTATTTTTAAAACACTGCAGGGATTATTGCCTTTAAAGAAAATTTCATTATCAATAAAATATGAAGAGCTGTTTCATTTCAGAAATTCAACTTGTATGCATTCTTTTTAGTTTTTCTACTTAGAAGGGTATAACTGCAATAAAGATTTTACTAAGTTGAAGTTTTTTACAAAACACTCTATCCCACGAGAACATCTTAAAGGTCAGCCTTAAGCCTGAGGTTCAAAATTAAATTGATGGAAAATTACATTTTCTCATTTATCATTTAAATACATACATAAAGCAAGCATCCTGAATACACCCATATGACAAGAGCACACGAATTTTTCTCTTAATATTGGGCAATGAATTTGTGTCTGATGCTTCTTCCAGGGGGAAGTATAGTGACAGTGACTTTCTGTCAAATAATTGTTGCTGTTGTTTTTCTGGTTAATATATATAATTAGGCTCAAATGAATGTGGATGAGTTGAGCTGCTGACATATTTAACTAATTTATGGATTCTAAGGGATTGTCTTCCACATAAATAATTTTGAAAGCCTATAAGATGAATATATACAGATGTATAAGTAATAATTTTTTTCTACTGGTGAAGAGAACAAACACAAGCTGGTATTTTAAAATAAAAGTGATCAATCTGGACTAACATTTATCAAGCCAAATCTAAAATAAATAAAAATCATTCCTTATTATTTATTAATAGGCCAGTTGAGTAACTGTCCCTGAGATAAGGTGTAATAATGTGACTTTATAAATATTCACGGTTTTTACTACCAAAGAGAAACAATTAAGAATGTGGAAATTGTATATCCAGGTGAAGTCTGGACAGACCCAAAGAAACTACTGGGTTGATAATACATCAGTCAATAGATTAATAATTTTAAACCTAAGAAATTAATCTGTATTAGGGAGAATCCTGGATAGAATTTAAGGCAACATTTATATATTTTTAAAAGAAAATTCATTTTAAAGAGATTGTTTCAGCAGCAAAGATGAATGATAGCTTCCAAATTGTATTCTCTATTATGAAGACTTATAAATTATCTATGCTGAAGAGAACATTAACCAGTTAAGTACCAAGTGCTCTGCACTAGTTCACATCATACCAGTTTTAGAACAGCCTCAAGAGAAATACTATAAATTGAAAAATCAGTGCTGCCTTTTTTTTTTTGGCAACTCATCACTGAACCAATCTAACCATAGCTGGCCTGTATACTAGGAAGTACAGATTATATTACATTGTAAAATTTCACACTTGCACAGGATAATATATAACAAAACAGAAAATTAAAATGCTTGATTATATAATGTCCTCTTATAGCAGATAAAGGTTTATAAATTCCTGCAGAATTTTACCCAAGGAAATATGAATACCCTTCTCAAGGACAGTTAAATCTGTTTGAATATTAACATAATTTTTATGGTCAATTTCCAACTTGTTAGGAATTAACCATATGTGAATACAATCCTCCATTGTGACCCTACTAAATGTTGATAGTATTTTATTACATAGTATCTACCTTACTACATTCACATTTAGATAAGTATGCTTTAAAATGTTTTTCTTATTACTCTTTTTAAATAGGCATGACTAAGTGTGTCCACATGAAATAAAGTGATTTCTAACTTGGTGGAAGCACTTGAGAGAACCAATAAGCTTTAGAAGAATTTGGTATAAATGCTGATGATGTAGACAGGAAAAATCTATTTGTTGAGATTCAATTATATGATTTTTGAACCTTCCCATGATAAAAAACATCGTCATCCGTAGCTGCCTATAGGAATACTTATAATCTTCAAGCTCTAACAGTACGTTTTAGAATTTTCTTCTCAATACTGATGAAAACTTTTTTTTTAGATTTGGAGAATTTCCAATGCATCTCCTTTTTTTCATTTTTACTTGTTTTGGCTCTGTTGCAATGCAACAAACACAAGTACTTTCAGTATACTTCCCTATTGAAACCTATCTGCCAGATTTTGTGCACTGGTAATTGGCAATTAGAATACAAATATATTCTTTTCAGCATATAGAACCATCAGGCAGCTGAAGTGTATTCTTTTGCATATTCGTGGGTTATATTGTGAAAGGACCTAGTGTACCCAAGGGGAGCTGGGTGGCAAAGTAGCCATGCATTAAAGCCAATTATATGTCATACATAAAAGTGCACGTTAACTACTTGAAAAAATTCACATTTATTTACTGTCAAACCGTGTTAAACTTTACACTGGGTATTAGTGATGGGCTCATTATTAACAGGTTTACACAAAGGGATGAAAAGAAAGGCAGAATTTGGCTGAAACAATTTACATTTCATTAGAACTTTATCATAAAATAAATTAATTACTAAATATAGGCAGAAGGAATATGGAAGAGTAATATTTATGTTTTATTTCATTTTTTAAAAAAGAATAGGCACCTTTTGTTCACTAGAAAGTTTGTGAGAAGTGCCCAGTGCCCTCGCTGCCCCCTGTTCAAGAACAAACAGGGTGACACAACCTTTTCTAGATTTCACCACATTTGTGCAAGGCATGGCGTAACTGGCTTCAAAGAGTTTTCCCCTCATAAAACACGCTCTTTTGGCAATAAGAAATTTAAATGTAAGAATAAGGACTAACATGTCAAAGCAGAACACTGTATACAGTGGAAAATAAGTGAAAATGGGTAGAACTTACCATGACAAAGTGTAAGAAAAAACATTTCATAACATATGTGCAACCAAGAGCTTTTCACAATATTTTCTTCAAACTCTTTAAAATTATTTTTAATGACAATTCTATTTCAGTTGGACACAAATGTATTTATTTTACCCTAGCAATAGAACAAAATATAATTTCTTTAGCCATTTTTGAAGAGTTCATTGTACAGTTGAGGAAACATATGAAATAAGGCCTGTGGCTTGATTGCTAGTGGTTAAACATGTTTTCAATCTTTGCCTTAATGTAAAAGGTTTGCAGTCAACTGCAAACTGCTGCAGAATATCTCTCCTGCTTTTCCAAGTCTTGTCAGGAACAGTAAGGTACAGTAAATTTGTCCCACAGGATTTTAAAGCCTACGTCTTGTATATAATACAATGCAGGCCTACAAAAATGGTGCAGCCATATTTACAAATTTAGTTCACAAACTGCTGCAGTAAAATGGCTGGAAAGTTCTGTTTTGTTTGTTTCACAATTTCTCTAACAGCAGCAGAATCTTAAAATACCTGGTTGGCATCTCTTTTCTTTGTAACAAATAATTCATTTTAGTATACTCTGTATATATACAAAGTTTTTTTATGTTTTATAAAAATTCACAGAACTGCAAGGTTCAGTCATCTTTTTTTTTACACTGGAGAACCACAGGTCAACAGGGCCATCTCTTCAAGTGGCGTTTCAGGGAGCTGCATAGGGCCAATGGAGTCTGTCTGTATTCACTACTTGCGTGTGGCCTCTGGAATTCCTTAGTGGCACTATTAGAGACTTGTCACCAGCTGCATTTGTCCTTCTCTGACGTCTCCTTCTGGAATACACCCTTCTTTGTTAATGGGGATTATGTACCCATCGCTATTGCCCCTGCTGATCTGGTAGCACATCTGGAGCTGGTGGCCAGCTCCAAGGTTTGGCATGCTCTTATAGTAGATGTCCTCGTTCTCACTCCTCCGGGACGGAGACAGGTCTTCTTCCATGTCGGGGCTGCTCTCCTGATAGGGAGAGTCTCTAAGGTTGGGCATGCTTGTGTACAGAGAGTCTCTGTTGGGGGACTGGAGGTGGTCCTCGGCCTCGGCTGTCAGCTGGGACACGTAGCTGTCAGTCCCCTCGGGCTTTGCTTTCTTCTGGGGCTGGTACAGAAGGGAGTGAGTCCTCTGAGGGATGAGCGGCGCCTCGAGCTCTTTGTGATGGAGCTCCAGTCCAGGATTGTCACCGTGCATTAGAGACGAGGCGTCTGCCACGATAGCGTCGTCTTCGCTGCTGCTCCCTCCGATCACAGGCTTGACTGGCAGGGTGAGCTCGAGGTTGTGAGCCTTGCTGCCGCCCCGCAGGTTGTTGTGCACTAATTCTGAAATGATCATCTTCTCAAAAGCGGCGTCATTCAGACTTAGTCCACAGTCCACAACCTGAACGCCGTCGTTATAGTCCCCCTTGCGCAGTGAGTAGCTGTTGTTAAAATTACCATTTAGCGGTAGAGTATCCATGGCACTTGTATCCCTGGCATTGTTCAGTGAATGTCCTGAAACAGAAAAGGGAGGGGTCCCATTACTGTCTCTGTTCCTGATGAGAGGCTCGTTACTTCTTTAGAACAAAACTTTTTAATGTCGTTCAGGACAAAGTTGTATTCGAAAGCTAACACTTGGAAAGTGTCAGGCTTTCCCGCGTTCCCAACTGTAAACAGTTGCAACCCCTTAGATAACAGGAACAAGTGTGAAAAAATAATACTGTTTTCTGGGGAGGGAAGAGGGCATACAGAATGTTGATTTATCAATTTTGAGGAGACAGTATTTATCAATTGATTTTTGGTCAAATCTCTGACACTCTTACAAAGAAGACTTCACTCCATGCCCTTGCATAGTTAATGCAAAGCAATTCATTAGTGACATTTACATTTTAAAGTACGAGACTATGGTTTATAAAAATAAAATTAACAGAATTTGTCCTAAACAACACTAAATTAAAAGGGAATAAGTCACATACAAAAACTGAAGGCAAATGTACAACATAAACCCACAAAACTGGCAAGCAACTCTTTAAACAACATTCTAACATTTCCTTTTTCTGGAGATGAAGTAAAAAAAAAAAAAATGAAGAAATGGACAGACACAAAGAATTCATGTTTAACAAAGATAGCCATCTCTCACACTGACTGGACCAGGGGCCCACAAGCACCATCCAACCACACGATAGACAGCAGGTGGAATGACTCACTTTGGACAACTCACATCATGTCTGTCTGCTCAGGCTATCTGGCCTAAGAGTAGCTGATATATAAAAAAAAGTAAAATGATTTATTGTAACATGATGAAGAATTTCTAAGCTTCTCAGCAACTTAGTCAGAGCAAGGGTTCAACAAATTAGATTACCAGCAATAGCAGCCTTTTGCTTTTTCATTGAATATTTCTTATGATTTTGAACTTTTGTTTTGGTACTAACACTCTAATAGCAATGGCCCCAGGCTTCTAATGGTCAAAGTTTGCCTGCAGCCCTGCAGTTTGCATCAGTCACAGTGACAGCTTCTAATGAACCAGCAGAGTCTACTATACGAGACTGGCCCACAGACACCATGGGCATGGAGGTTAAACGTAGAAATGTTAGATTTCTTAAATATGGGTCACAGAAATTAAACCAAGGATAAGTATTAACTGTGGAATGGGAAAAGGGTGTCAGCCTTGGCTAATACATTTTTATCTCTAAAGGAATGAAAGATTGGATACATCTGCTGAAGATATGAAAAGAGGTTTAGGAGGAAAAAAAATATGGTAACATGCTCTCTTTGTATTTTTCTACAGACACATAAACATGTAAACTAAGACATCACAGTGCTTCTCAGGCAGATGAAAAAAAAAAAGTTTTAGAGAAAATTAAATGGTCTGTACCATGGAAAGTTAGGTTATTCATTCTCAAAATCCTAGAGAAAAAAATCACTTGTCTACAGATAGGTCTGGAAAAAAAAAGAATGAAATGATGTTATTGAAATGAAACTGACCACTGTGAGGCTGCTGCATTGTATGCAAGGCTTGGAGGAGTTTAGGAAAAAAAATTAATTCTTGGAAAAAATAGGAAATTTCCCTTTTTAGTGCTCACTCCACTTATAAAGCTGCAGATTATCCTAGAAAACTCAATGTCACACCAATAAATAACTCATAATTGCTCAATTAATTATCATTAGCAGAAAATAAGAAAATAGGAAGGATCATATTGTTGATTCACGCTATTTTAAAAATTCTGATCCAACTTCTACATTTGAAAAATTGACAATTCGGTTCGTATTATGCTCCGTGGCACATATAACAAAATGAAGTAATGATAGTTCTTTGCAAGGCTTCCTTCAGCCTGGTTGACATAATTCACTAGCTTTATAAATTCATATATGTGCCACAAATTTTAGAAGATCTATTACTAGGAAACATTTGATGTTTTAAATTACAGTGACTCGGGGATCGGTTGCTAGCATTTGTTTCCTCCATAGAGGTATGATCTTGTCATTTTTCTTTCTTTGTATTGTTGTTTAATAAATATAAGAATATATACTGGATAATCCAAAAGGTGTTTTCTATGATATACTGCAGATCTAAGCACATCTTTGGCTGGTTTTGAAGAGGCAACTTTTTCTGCCCAAGTTCAGGTAATTCACTGGAAGACTTTCCACAGCCTGTAGCAAGATTACTGTGGGAATGCAGAAATGATAAGTCAATTATTCAGCATTCGGGTTGACAGTACCTCAGGCTTTAAGAAGCAAATTATTTCAGCATTGCATGTACTTAAGTATGAACAGCATTTGCTACAGACCTCTATTACTGACAAAAGGCAGTACATGTAAATGTACTGTTTGAATTTGGAAACATGTGAGTTGCAAATTGTGAACCACTTGCCCGCTGAGTCTACTTCATGACTGCTACTTATGTTTTAATTGTGCCGGTTAAAAATCATGCTGAAAAAATTTACATTTGATAGGCAAAGTTAAGTTTTACTCCCATACTTGTCTCTCTGTAGGTTGCTAGAGGAAAGCATAAGGAAAGTAAGAAAAACAAGAGAATGAAAAGAGAAGCTGCAGTTACGTTAAAAAAGAATTTCAAGAAAAAAATGGAAACGAAGTTCTGTGTTTAATTTAGTGGCAAATATCAATTACAAATAAAGATTATATGCTAATAGTAATTATGTAATAACTTTCACCAAAATCTTGCAAATTCTGTTAATATTAAATATATTTTTACAGTAAATAAGCTATTAGAAAACATAATAAAATACAGGATGGGTTAGTGACAATCTCTCCTCCTCCCCCCAAAATAACTACAGATAGAAACTAACTAATATAATATTAACTTTATTCTCAAAGTTTTTTAAGACAAAAAGAAAAACTACCATAAAGCTGCACTATACTATAGTGTGGTTAGATTGATAATGCTGGATGCAGTTTTCTATACCTAGGCATCCAAATTCTCTTTATTTAGCTAAGTCATGCCAGAAACAAACTCTGTCAGCAAGCTTTAGAGTCAACTGAATAGTATATTACATAGACAGGATACCTCTAAATGATATAAATCTTGAAGATGGGCTCTCGGACCATGTGATGTCAGTCCTGTAATAATATATTAAGATTTATGCCACCTGTGTCAAAAACATGGATAATTATTTGTAAATACTATCACGACTGAATTTTTACTATAATATAGTGCAGTTTTAGAAGCCTGGCATGGGCAATACCATAATTCTTTTTAACTGAGAAATTAAGGATATAATAATAAATATATGGCAACTTGAGTATTCTAGAGAAAGGGTAAAGATCAGAGCTCTGTTTGGCAGCAAAGAAAGGTAGTTGTATTCGTAAGTATAAGCACACCTGGTGAGTTAAACACGGGAGCTGAAGGGGCATTACACACAACTGTTTCAGCGAGCAATGTGTTATAGGGGTTGTTAGTGCCGTGGGGCCGAAGAAGAGGGTTTGTTAGTAGGTAATTGCCAGTCATTCCTAAAGCAAAGAAACAGAAAAAGATACATCAGTTCTCTTGTTTTAGTGTTACAGTTGCAGTAAAGTACTTTTTGTATTCATCAAGGGTAGTGGATAAGTTGGCAAAGGAAAATCTGCTGAAATTCTCTGACAGTATTTGAACTACTAATTTGAAGGAGAAAGGGGAGAGGAAAGTTAAATTTCAATAATTCACAGGTGCTTTCTAAGTCCCCCAAGTAAACACCTGCTGAGGATGACATTTACTAATTTATACAAAATCACTGTTAAACAAAAATGGCAATTAAATGCACAGAGATCAACATTATGTTTCGAGATGTTACTGCTTAATATTAAAAACCTAACCACTGAAGCCCAGAAGAGGGAATCTCAAACTTTCAGGATTTACAGGTGTGGGATTATCCCTCATGAAAACATCTGTGTTAATACCAACTTTGATACAAGCAGGAGGAAAAACAACTTTCACAAACAAGTAAAAAGTATGACGCATTGCACCAAGCTTCTCTTAGTAAACGCAAAAGCACACATGCTGAGGGGAAAAAGAGAGACTGCGTATGATGAATTATTAGACCATTCACCGCGTCTATGTAGCAAGACTTTTCCTTCTATGATCTTATTTGCCAGGTTTCAAAAATGAATCATTGAATAATTCATTTCCTTTTTGACAGTCATCTTAACAGAATTAGGTAAAACATCAGAGCAATGGAATAAACACACATTTCACTCATTCTAATTGACAAATTACAAACCTTTCAATACTTATCAAACATATGTTTTGCATAGCTAATGTAATTTGGCTAAAAATATTTTAAAATTCAAGTTGGTTTTGATGCCATACATATGCTTTTTTCATTTTAAAACAGAATCTCATCGGAACAATGCCAACAATGAAAAACATCTTTAATATTCCATTGTGATAAAATATATTACAGTATAACAGTACATCAAAACTGAAATTACTTGATAAATTACCTTTCTAAGAACATATAAAATAATATATGATTTTTTTCATAATAAACTGAAATTTACTAAGCTTGTACTCAGCAATATGTGTCTGTAGATGCACTTGTCCTTATCTTGCTAAGTTATTTTATTTGCCATATTAATTTAAGTTAGAATTATACTGATTATGTGATGAGTATAATTGTAGACACATTAAAAATAACAATTCAAATGTAAAAGTTACTTCTTAAGTTCTCACATATTTTAATTATTTATGAAGAGTTACTATAAATGTTTTTAACATTTAGTTTTTGAAAGAAATATAAAAACAGAAGAATTTTACAAATAAGATTTTTTACTACAAAACTGGCACTGTTTAATGTGAGCAGTAGTTATTCTAATTATATTAATTTTTGAAGAAGAAAATTTTCATAAATGTACATTTAGGAAGGAATAATTTGTATCCCTAGGAACATATTTTAATCTATGGCAAAGTATGTTCTCAGAAATTACATTTTCCAGCCTTACTCTATTAATGTGGAGTTTGAAATTATACTTTTTGCATTACATTATTGAATAAAAAGAATTTATATGTACTTTAATAAAGGATAAAAGATGACTCAACAGGTTTAAGAAAGAGCTTATGATATAAACTCATTTGAGAGAAAAAGTCAGTGTTTCCTCTAGAAATATTGTAAATTGGCAAAAGGCACAAAATTTATATAGTAAACTCAAATTTTCCTAGTAACTGACCTTGATTAAGTGTTGAAGTGCTATTGATGTCACCTGAGATAAAAGAAGATTCAGATTGTTTTCTCACAGTGTCATTCCACATCCTTCTTATACGACTCTATTAACATAAAATAGCAAGACACATGTTATGTTAGCTTTCCCAAGCTTACCTTACAGTAAAGAAACACAATGATTTACCTTAAACAATCTGTGTAGGATGATCTTTTGACTTTAAAAAAAAAAGTGTATTGATTCTGTTCTTAAACTAAGGAAGTCTATACTGCTGTGTTTCTTCTTTATTAAGGAGTATTTAATCTTCTAATCTTAAAGAAATGTTCAATTATCATCTTTTTTAAAAGTGGAGATGATGGTTGACTAACAAATGTTTACTGCATGCTCCTTGAGTCCTATATTATGTGAGCTTAGGATACCAAACTATTATGACATACTTCTTAAAGAAGGATAGCTCTCGAAAAAGGATGTTTATACCTAAAGAAACATCTTGCAGAAATACTTAAGAAGATATTAAAACCAAAAAACTGAGAGGGCAAGTATTTGCTACCTAGATATTATACTGAGAAGACAATTAGTGCATCTGAACAGAACATGTCTCAGAAGGCATTCTATAGAGAAGGTTAATTAAAGATGCTGTCAGAGTCTTTGTTACCTGTGTGCCAGAGGAATAGCGAGCGCTGGTTCTGGTGGTGGACGCCTTCACCGAGCTGTGGGGACTCTCAGTCGGGAGGCCACCGCAGCAGTATGAGTGTCTGAAGCACTTGCCGTATTCTTTTCGTACCTGCATGGAATAACCACGAGACCAAGGGATTAATATAAACATACTTGCTCCTTTTGCTCTCTAATTAAATGAGCAGAGCAGATGAAAAGTTCCACTAACCCTTTTCCACGGAGATTACAAAATCAAATTCAATTGAATTGGTAATCGGAAAAACACCTCTGTCCACTAGACAGTTCAGTCGGATTTTAAAGTGTGATATAACATGTAGAAATATGCTTTCTATCCTGTTATTATTGTACAAATGTAATTAATACAATGGTAATATTTTAAAAGCCTTATTCTAGCAATAGCCTTAGTCAACCCAATTTTCTATCTCATGCCAAGAAAATAGGATAAAAACTTAGTATTTTCCTTGCTTAATTACATTTAACCACTTGTAACTCAGTCATTTAAGTTTCATATGCTTTATGTCCTCTTAGGTAGGTCAACACATAAACTTCTTTTACTGGATTGCAGTGTTGTGGGTAACTTCTTTATAATGAAAGACTGCATTGGCACAAGAATAAAGGGGAAATAATGTCCTTTGATACATATGCCATTAATTAGGATGGAATGTTTTCTTCATTTTCTGATGTGTCTAGCTCTAACACTTAGTGTAGAGTCTGAGATGCTTAGTTCACTTCATTAGCACATAAGGGAACTATTTATGCAATTTCCATTCACATTAATGAGTTACCCACGTAATTTCCCTTTTCCCCTGAAGCTTGGATATATGAATAGATAGAAAAGTTCTTAGGCCTAAATGAAAGACTACAGTTTAAAAAGTGGAGTCCAAGCAATGCTAAATAATAGGGCCCCACTTAGGTGGTCAAGAATTGGGAGGAGTGGGGGATATTTCTGGATTCTGTGAAGGTATATCTTGGCATACAAATATGCTTCATGTAGCTAACAGCCAGACTTTGAAATTATAAGGAGGAAGGATGAAAGGCTGCACATGAAATTATTTTTTTCTAGTAGGTTTCAAAACACATTCAAAGCCCCCTGACAACCTTCCACACCTCCTCCCTGCAGATCATAGTTCTATGACCATTGTCACTGCAAAGACCAAAACTCTTGACACTTATTCCTTGGGAAACTAGAGAATTAAAGTCACTAATGACCTTTAAAATCTAAGTGCACTTGCATTTTCATTCTTTTAGCTTTATTTAATTATAGCTATTAGAACAAATAACAAAGTGGTTGAACTTTCAAAGTATTTTCTTTGTCTAAATATACTCACTCAAGCAGTTAGAACCATGATTTTAACTAAATCATCTTATATTAGGTTCTAACAACTCATCATGGCAATATCCAGTATGACGTATCCAAGACTAAGTAGAACTTGTTCAAATGAAGTGAAACACAATAACTTAAGAGATAATTGTTAATTAACAAGCACAGCAAGATCTCTGCAAAATTAATACACAAACCCTATGAGGAAATAATGACGATGTCATTCTTTTTCTGCTAAGTTTATGCTTTATCAAAAACATCTGACTGAAGTTATGATGATCATCTGCATGTATATAACCTGCTCATCTATGTAGAAAATATTTAAAAGCCAAAGTAATTACAAGGTCATACCTGTATAGTATTTAGGAAGTTAAAGTTCAGTGTTATTAAATAAGACATGATACATCAAAAAAATTTTTGCACATTTAATGGCTATTAACTGCTCTGAAATGCTATATAACCAAGACAATGACAATCACAATGGTATTTTATTCAAATAATACCCTCTGGTGTTGGTTTTGCCTAATGCCTATATTGCTATGAATGTACATTATCTGTCAGTATTGCACATTCCACTGTCATTATCTCAAAATTATAGCTTATTCCGAGCTGATGGAAGTAACAACACTATCATCTTGTCAGGACTGAAAACTTAATAGTTTTCACTTTCACAATTCTATTTCTCTGTTCAATTTAGTGACCAACTAGTAATAACAGAATAAAAAGACTACATTAGATATGCAGACAGGGAAAGGATGATACCTAGTGAAAGGCATGGAAATTTTAAACTTAAATGGCAGCTAGTTGATTCTCTTAGGTTTACATCTTACAATAGATTAAAATTTTTCACCTGCAACTTTAATTTTTGAATCATTTTTGCTGACTCCACTTAACATTAAATCAGGACAAAATAATAAGATGGGAAATATGAAATTATTGGGTTTTAAATTCTTTCAAAATTACTCAAAAGGCAACATTAATATTCATACTTATATATCTTATGCTTTTAAAATTGATGCCGTTTAACCTTATACTCAATTTTTGTTTTGAACTACTGTATTCCTTATACTGAGAAAGAACAAGATTATTTAATTTTTTTTTTATCTTGTATACCCTCTGCACAAAGCATTTTTGTAGACTTCAAAGAAAAAATCTTACAAGTATCTAGTTTATAATATTGCCAAATTGAGATTCAAGAGATGACTGGTGTTGACATATCTTATATGTGAAGCCTGAACCTCCTGACTTGCATTACAATTAATTTATGAGTAAAATATGATGCTATTAATAATATGCCAGTGGTAACTTAAAATCTCTATTAAATGTATTATTTTCAAATCAAAGAACAAGTTTTCACTCACTTTCTTTTGGAGAGCACAGTGAAAGATGAAAATGAACACTCCCTGGAAAGCATTAAAGATGGTGAAGAGATATGCCATCACAATAGTCTCCTCATTAATAAAAAGCAACCCAAATGACCAGGTTAGGCCAAGAAGACATAGAAGAGCGAACGCGCCAAGCACCCAAGACCTGAAAAAATAAAGTGAATTTTATTAACAGATTCAATGAGAGAACAACACATATCACACTTAAATATTAGCATATCATTAGTAGCAGTTGACTTTCTCTATGTTCATATTCAAATTCAACAGCATTTTGGCTTTAACCTTTCATTGATTAAAGAAAGAACAATAGCATTTAGTACTGCAGTCTCCAGTGAAAACAGCAACAGCAGGTATGACCTTTTCTTATTCAGAATAAATAAGTATGAAAACTATATTAAAATACAAGGTGTAAATTAACCCCCATGACTCTATTGTCTTTTATGTGCACTGTGGTAAAAGAAATTAAGGAGTCCTTAATTAGTTTACTCCTAAATTTTTAGTCCTGTGGTGCACTCATGACACTGAATAATGTGACACATACAGAAAGGTTAAATGGCAGATAATCACTTAACACCTGAACTTCAGATTCTAGGAAACTAATCTTAGGTGAACCTAAGGTTTTATAACTAAAGCATGAAGAAGCCTAGCTGAAATGGGACAAAAACATGAGAACAACTTCAAAATAAAATAATTTTGGAGAGATTTCATCATGAATAGCTTAAGGAAAAAAGAACTGTAGAAAATAGGACGGAATGAAAGGATTTAAAGTCAGTGCATTCCATGTCTAACTAATGATCTTACTTGATAAATGGCTTATTATCTTCATAGCTAGAAAGCATTATAAGCAGAAAAGAGAAACAAAATTATTAGACAGAATTAAAATAGAAAGTAATAAGAAAGCATTTATATATTTTATAAAATTAGTCAAAATTAAGAAAGTCAAAATGCAGAGGCAAGCAATTAAAAAATAAAGGCATATTATAGTTTAAAATACTCTAGCAAATAAGATATTCCAAAATAATTTAAAAATTAAGGGCAATTCATGATATTGACGGATTTGTAAAAATATAAATCATGCCATAAATTTGTTAATGTAGCATTCTACCTTACCCAGGTAAGTCCGTATTATAGTAGCCATCACAAACACGGTAATTACTGGTGTAGATGAGAAGACAGAAAGAGGAAAAGGAAGAAAAGAGAGAGATGCTAAAGATTAGCTCTCTCTCTTACCATGCAACATGCAATGAGAGCTGGCACTAACCTATCTAAAACATCTAATTTAAAAAAAATTACCTTTACTATAAAATCTGCCATTTTTAACATTTAAAATATTTTCTATACCCCATTATAACCAACTTGAACAATATCTCCTCAGATTTTAAATTAACTCATATTTTAAAAAATAACTGAAAACTCTTATTAATTTTTTTCAACAGCTATCGATTTTTTGTAATTGGATAGCACTTTTTCCATTGATATTTCCGTTTTTTCAACCCTGAATTAAAGTAAACATTTATTTAATTATCATGAAAACAACAGATAATCTCCAAGTTAACAATAGTAATGGAGCAAATTCTCTTAGGAAAACAGGATTAGAAGTAGAAACTGCTCAGAATCCTTAAATCAAAAAGTCATTTAACAAAACAAACTTAATATAATCATATCAGTCATGCAAACAGGAACATCATTTTGAACTGCATTTTAAATTTAAATGAGATTGCTAGTTTATGGAATTTCCATAAAGGCACTAAAACATTTTTTTGGCTCTAGATCATGACAGAAATTATTATCTAATTTCTGACCATTGTCTGTGACATGGTAACAGTGAGATTCAAACTTGATCAGTAAAATTTCATTCTGAATAATTTCTACAGTTGAAAGATGGTATTCATGTATTCGCTGTGGAGAATATCTTTCACTTAGTTTGTCAAGCACTAAAATTAAAATACAAAATACTTACTTAATGTTTTCCAACCTGCTAGAATCTGGTTTTAATGTGTTCGAGTGCTTCACCATTTTGCATAATGTGATCACCAGAAAGATAATATTTAGCTGTTACAACAAATAAAGAATTAGATAACTATGAGAAAAAGTTAAATACATTATTACAATATACTTAATGGGTTAATGCAGTTAAATATCAATAACATGAGTATATGGTAGACACTGACTCAATTTTAGTTTACTTATCATTACTTATGCAATGATCAAGTTGAGTCTACACAAAAAATTTTCTGGCCATGTATGACTGATTTTTTTAATAGATCATTTGACATGAAATTGCAACCTCATTAAATAAGTATCATGTGGTGATGATTAAATAAATTAGAAAGCCTAGTGGCTTTAGCTAGAGGTACTCCGGGCTAAACACCATCTAATGAAAATATGAAGTGAGTTCTTTACAAGGGGCATTTACATTATGCAGTTTATAATGGAAATATCTCTGAATTTAAGACCCTAAAACTTAGTTGAGAGTCTAGTTCTTGATTTTGGCTGATAAAATGAGGAAAATAATATTTGAACAATCCTTTTGTAAAGTAATGTTTAAGGATCAAATGAGATAACTTATGAAATGTGGTTCCTGGTTATATAAACTAAGATATAACTTTTAAAAAATATAAATTTATTTGCTATTTAAGTGTTAAAGGACATCATTTCTTTTTTCCTGATGTCTCTACACTGAATGGAAGTAGGTAAATTCTAAAGAAAGTCTGTTTTGAGTCCCTCCAAACACTCAGTTATGCAACGATTACTAACTGGGGAAGATGGAACCTGACATGGAAGAACAGTCTGGGGAATCAACTTGAATGAACTTCAGAAGAAAAAGGGGTGTGTTTTGACTGAGAAGAGTTAGGGATATGTGATTTCCATTTGCTTCTATGGAAGCCTGGCAGAATGCTGCATGGAGTGAAGGCAGTTCCATTTTTATGCTCCAAAAATAAAACTATGCTAAATTTGCTATTGGGTTTTTTTTTTTTTTTGACATTTTATTTACTTCAGAATACTACTTTTAAAAAGGCAAAATGAAGTTATTTTGTGAGCACTGTGATTAAGTGCAAGCACAAATGGTATATTTAGAAATATGTAAAAACAAAAGCAATTCCTTAGTGGTAAATAATCCACATAACTTTGTCACAGTAACATAGTTTTTACTGAGTCACAAAACCATCTGATAAAATGATAACACTATTTTACTCATACATCACTACTTCTGATTTTATAATTAGGAAAAATGATGTAAGGCAATAAAGAAAATTTTCAAGTCCTTTCTAATGAATTTAGGAACAGAGCAAAAGCTTTAATCTAAGCCATATATCAGTCCTTTTGTCTACTGCACCTTGTTATTTCTCTTAGATGTAGAATTTCCTCTTAAGGACTAAAATGAGGTTAATGGGAATAATTTTAAAGTGCTGGCAGATAGCATTCCATTGTTTGATGTTAATTACTTGAAGACAAAAGAAGCTCTTCACTTAAAAAAGCACTTAAAAATTAATTTCTTAAAATACCGGCCTAGAGAAAAAGTAAATAATTTTGTAAAAAAAAATTCTAGCTTTGTATTCGGGAGGTTATAAAGTCCAGTTAGTCATATATAAATAAAGGCTTACATTTTCAGGGATATTACAGTATCATGCATTTCATTCAACTAATATTTATTGACCTTACTGCTCTACATAAGAACGTGCTTATTGTATTGTGGGTAAGACACAATTTATTGCCTTTGAGAAATTTGGGAGATTTTTCTGATAGTACAATAAATATTTAATTTGGTTTTTAAAGAATCATGGTACAGTTATCTCTATAATTTTTGTAAAGGCAAAATCAGCAATGTTTTTATTTTTTATTTTATATAACAGTAAGCCTTAACCAGGGCAATTTAGGAATGATTAAAAACAGGTACTCTACATATCCTAAAAACAAACAAACCAAAACCCATTTAAAGAAACAAACTGATTACAACTCTTAGGTAAGAATGGCTGCCTTAACAGCTTCAAAGTCAAAATCATTTAAATATTTTGACCCTTCTTTTTGAACATCCTGATGAAACCATTTATTTATTACAAACTTCTAGACTTAGGGTTGCCCCTCCACTCTAACACTTTTTCTTAAATAATTTTCCAAAGCACAAAGGGCCACAGTTTGGAGCTAATTATTTTCTAAGCATATTAATTATCCCCTCAGGAATAAAATAGTAGTATATTAAAGGAAAGAAAATATATTGTTTCGAGAGAACAGCGTCGAAACATGTATATTATCTAGGGTGAAACACATCACCAGCCCAGGTTGGATGCATGAGACAAGTGCTCGGGCCTGGTGCACTGGGAAGACCCAGAGGAATCGGGTAGAGGGAGGTGGGAAGGGGGAATGGGATGGGGAATACATGTAAATCCATGGCTGATTCATATCAATGTATGACAAAAACCACTACAATACTGTAAAGTAATTAGCCTCCAACTAATAAAAATAAATGGAAAAAAAAAAGAAAAGATATTATCCACTGTCACATCAAAACTACTAATACAAGGAAAGAAAAGAATGTGAATGTGAAAAAATATGGATGTATCAAGTATTATGCCATAAAAAGAAAACGAGTAGAAAATGTGAAATTGTGGGGGTGAATCCATTCAAACATATTTTTCAATGAAGAAAAACCAAGCAAAAAAAAATCAGTTATTTAAGAACTAGCTCATTTTCTAATAAAATTGAAATAAAAATGAAGTGTACCTATGTAAAAATAGAGCTCAAATATGATACAAAGACATTTTTTTCTTGTTAAGATAGAACTAACCAATTTGGAACTGCCACAGAAAACATATTTCATTTACTCCTTAAAAAACATCTCCCCTTCTTTTCCCCTTCCCCTACTGAGGGTTTCTTAATGTATATATGTTCAGTGTTTCTTCCTAGCTGCAAACATGCACAAGACATAAAGTTCAGATGATACAGAAAATTACAGGGAAAAAGAAATAGCACCAAAAACCTATAATCCTATTCCAGAAGTGCATGCGTGCTAAGTCGTTTTAGTTGTGTCCACCTCTCTGAGACCCCATGGACTGTAGCCCACCAGGCTCCTCTGTCCATGGGATTCTCCAGGCAAGAATACTGGAGTGGATTGCCATGCCCTCCTCCAGGGGCTCTTCCTGACCCAAAGATTGAACCTGCATCTCTTAGGTCTCCTGCACTGGCAGGAGGGTTCTTTACCTCTAGTGCCACCTGGGAAACCCACTGAATTGATTATTTTACAAATTTGTGATGTTGAGTATATTGCCAAAGACTACGTAGCTGCTATTAATATAGTGTCAATGCTGAGATTCAATATACTGTCTTCTAGCTCCATGGCCCAATCTTGTCAATAAAACTGGCCAGTTTATTCTGGTTCATAAAATTAGGAATCTCCAGCAAAAAAAGGATATACTATACAAAGAGTTTTGTAAATTTTTAAAAGGTTCCACTTCTCTAAAGAGTAATCTAATTACAAATCAATAAGAGATGATAAATGAATTGATATAGTATTAATTAATATATAAAATTAATACATAAAATCCTGTATGAATGACATAAGAAAGTGTGCTTCTCAAATGATTCCCATTTGATGGACTTGCCATAATAACCAATTCTCCATTCCCTTTGCAAAACACTACCATCCATACTCAGCAAATGGCTAAAATGCCCACACACTATTCCTACTAGCCAAACTGTACATTGAATAGTTTTGTTTTCTTAAACCTGATTGTGCTAGTTATATGCACACACAGATAAATATCACACAAACCAATAAAATCCTAGTGGGGAAAAAAAAAAACTGTTGTTTCTAACTTATTTAAAATTGCTTCCAAAAGGTGTTCCTAAAGTGAGTCTATTTAAAAAAGAAAATCTAAAATCCTAGAGAAATAATCATAAAACCACAGTAGAATTCTTGTATCAGATTCTTTCACAAGTGCCTGTGAATTCTCTAATTTACAGAAACTGAAAATAAAAATTTAGCCAAGGCACTAGTAGTCAGGTTGCTAAGAAATTTAGTTAAATCTGACACTAATTTAATCTTTGAATTATGACGATACACAATTAATGAGGCAATGGTATCTTTAACAGGATATAATATCATTATTTTAAGACAAATTATGAAAAAAGACATGCAAGACTTATTGTGAATCATAAAAGCAAAAATGCTAAGTGTGAACTATTTTTCTTCAATGCCACATTAAAAATCACTAATATATATTATTTCTGAAAAAAAACTCTACTATCTAAGAATTGAACATTTTAATACATTATCACCAAAATACATGAGTGAAATATTTTCTGAAATTAAACAAAATATTTACTGAAGTATAAACAAATTTTTAAAATTTTGATTTAAAGTTCTCATATTTTCTCCAGTGTCTAAAACTGCAAATGCTAATTTTTAGTGTCATTGATAAAAATTGCTCTTATGATCTTTCTCAAGAGGCAATGCATTCAAATAAGTCATAATTTTGTATAATAAGACATTTCAATAGATTTTTTTTTCTTTTCTACTCTGTTCTTTTAAAATATAATTATGTGAATCAAAACAAGAAACAGAGGGGCAAAAAGAAACATCTCTGACAAAATCTGTTGTTCAAAACAGTCACCTGAAGACTGACAACCTTAGTTTCAAATGACATACTGAGTGTTTTCGTCTTAGCATTTTCCCTATGACATATATGGCTATTTCCAGCCATATACCTTTGTGCTTTTTATTTTTCTGTTCAGAGTATGTGATTTCTTTCTCCTCACTTTTTTCTTTCTGATTTATTTTCCTGCCTTTCTTATGCATTTAACAAATGAAATCACAACCATCAATGAGGATTTCTCCCTATTTCCACTGGAAGGCAGGCAAAAAGGATGAGAAGAATTGTCTTCACCACCCAACCACTATTGTTATCACTTCAAGTCCAATGAAACCATTTTTTGACCTCATGTTCTTTTTCTTTCCAACATAAATGCTACTAAGTCTAAACACAGTATTTTGGGATAAGTTGAAAGGTGTGATGCATCAGTGAGAAACGAAAAAGATGGAGTTACAGCTATGTACATAGAGATTTGTCTACAGCTGGTACATATGTCGCTAATCATTCATGTAGAAGCCTCTAGTAAGTACAAGGTAAAAGAGTTGTGCTACATGTTTTATGTTAATTCACCAGCCTAAATGTCCATAATTAAGATTAAGTTTGGAGATGAAGCAACTCATCCAGGAATTAATCAGATTTTAATTCTGCTCTCTCTCTCTATGTGTGTACACAGGTAAATAGATAGGTATCTCTTAATGGAATTCTATGTGAAAGAGTGAAAGCAAATTGAAAAGAATTTCAGCTAAAAAGTGTTAAATTGCTAAACAGGGCATTTTCTCTTCTAATAATAAATAATACTCTCCTCCTTATCCCCCCAAAATAATTTCATAAATTACTGCTAAAACACTCTGCCAGTGTAATTTGCTGATAAAATTCATCACTACTTGATGATATGGCTTAGCTAATTCTCACTCACATTGATGATCATGAAAATACAAAGAAGTTTAAAGAAAGGAAAAGGTACCATAGATTACAGAAGTGCACGGTTTGTTTTAAAGCCATCCACCTGCTCAACTGAATCATATCCGTCTGAGCTTAGCAGCTTAAAATTCATTCCACAGCTTGCAGTGCTGACATGGATATGATAAGACAGAAGAACAGAAACACCACTCTGAAGTAACCTAACTGAACTGCACATGTTCTGACCCTTTTTGTCCTCCCTAGAGCTTTTGCTACCTAGCAAATGCAACTCTAAAACTGCACTTGTATCTCCAGATCTTTGCTGTTAGCCAAGCAGAAACCTATTTCTCCCTGGGACTAGCAGCCAGGGAGGTGTTCTCAGAGGAAGACTTCTAAATGAGTGTGTGAGCTGAACTCTTACTGAACTGAATTAATTATTAATGATGCAGATGGAGCTGTCCAAATGATAAGAACAGCTCCTGACGTGTCATGATCCAAGCTTTCATTAAACTATTTCAGGCATACTAATGGTTTCCCACTGCTCATTACTTACAAGCACTTTTCTCATAGATATAATAACTCTAGTGCCTGTAGGCAAGATATCCTATAGAAATACAGAAGTAGGAAGTTTTATCTCCTATAACATGTTTTTTTTTCCTTCATTGAAAATGATTAAAAATGTACACTTATTTAATACTACTAAAGTTACATGATTTCAATTCAGAAAGCTGGAAATACAAAACTATGCTTTCTAGGAATATCAATATGTAATTTTTGTTACTCCTTAAAAGGGTAGTATACAATATAATTTATTTTGTGTAATTTGCTCGAGTGTGTCTGCACTGATTTTTAAATGACCTATATCACCATAAGGAGATATATATGTATATACACACATATATACACACACACATTAATACTAAACAAACGTGCTGAAAAATCATATATCTCACTTTAGGTTACATTTGAGATAATGTTTTACACCTCAATACAATTCTTTGTCTTTCTATGTTGGGACGATTAGAGGGCAAAGTAATTGAAGGAGAATTACTCCAAGGATCTGTACTGTGATTGCTACCTGCTGTTTTGTTTTGTTTTTTAAGTTGAGAACACTGTTCCCCAAAGCCCTTCACATCTCAATATAAATGATTTGGTAGAAGATAATAATGACAAGGCTATAAAATAATAGTAGGCTCTCACTATAAATGGGCAACATAATAAAACATCCTTTACTTCTTTTCTTGCTGGAAGCTGAGGATAAAGGAACGTTAACTCCTTTTGCCATGTGAAAGGTTTTTTAATATTCTAAAGTCAGTATTTATCTTCTGATATAAAAAAAAGAAAAATAAAGAAAAACTGCAGTAGGACAGATGTATAGATCAAATATCGCTACAATGGTCTTTACAATTTTCAAGGTATCAATGTTTGGCCAACAGCTCAGGGAAAAAAGAAGCCTGTGTCTTTGAGGACCATACCTCTTCAACTCAGCTGTTTATCATTTAAATCAAGATAGGCTCAGGCTGTGTTAATTTAAGTAAACCAAGAACAAACACTGGATCATCTGGATTGAATAACTCTGATGAGAAATCAACTTTCCAAGGAACACTTGGGAGTGTTTTACTGGTGTGCTTACTATAGGCATTCATCTCAAATTTTCATTTTACTTTTATAAGTAACTGTATAAAATGATTTATTTTAATGACAAAAGGGTATACACTTGAGATAGTTTTACGTGTCCTTGAACTACTAAAATTTTTTCTTAATTTTATTAAAATACTAGTAACTATAATTATAATACTACTAACCATAGGAAATATCTTAATAAGCTTACTGTGTCACTTTTTTATAGAAAAAACAACCTTGATAGAAATAAAAAGACATAGGTGATATATAAAGTTGATTATGCTTCATTTTCAATCTTACAATAGTCAGAAACCATTATTTATAACAGCATGATGTTAAAACTGAGTGAATGGCTTTTAAATACTGAAATCCAAATATTTTAGCTTTTATAAAAATTTCAACTGTATTTCAAATATTTGATTGGTGATAATTTAAGTAAAAAAAACCTTAATGTCTTTTACTTAAGTTGTATTAAGTTCATTTTAAAACAAAATTTCTTGGAAACCAATATGTGCATTTGGTATTTTAAGTCTTAGAAAAATAATTTTATTTCTAATGAATTTAAAATTCATTTAGTATTATTTTATTACTGTAAGCTTAAAAAAAATAACTGTTTTGTCCCTTAGAAAGAATCTGGGTTTGGAATTTATTTAAAAGGACTAAATTACTAAGTAGAAATTATGATAATAAACATTAACCTAATTTTCTTTTACTTCTATAAAACATTTATTTAATTCATAAATGCTATACAGGCTTGGTGCAGAGCTAATACTATAGATTATGAAGACATAACTACCTAAACTAAACCTCTTAGTAAAAAACTTCACTAGTCAAAAACAGAATATGCTACACATATTATTCCTTTCTAATTCTCAAACTACTTTCAAATCATACAATCTTAACATGGCTTTTATATATACATTTACATATATACATATATTAGATTATGACATCACATTTCTGCAAACTAAATTACAAATGAGGAAAAAAGTACTTCTTAAAAGAAAGAGGGTTTTCAGAAATGGTACTAATTAGCATGTATATAAACTCTCAATAACTATATCATAGGTAAAATATACATTATTTTCTTTTGTAAACTAGACATGTTAATAAAATCTTGGCATGTATAGACAGATAAACAGTAAAACAAATTATCCTTACTTCCATTGTACAGCTAAAACGGCAAAAATAAAAAGGAAAGAAAAGCAGAGTCTGCTTACCAGAATAATGAAGGTAACAGGTCCAATGAAACTCCATATAAAATAGTTATCAACATGAAGCCAGCAACTATTAGGAAAAGAAAAGAACATTAAGTGGATCCTCAACGTCACAAGTAAGACAGAATTTTAAAAATCTAACAAGCAAAACTATCTTTACAGTTGTCTCTGAAAATTGATTTATCATGGACAAGAACAATTTTAATAATTGAGTTGGCTCTGACTTAAAGAGTAGTAATTATTTACCTCAAACTATTGTTCTTCATTTCAGGTTTTAAATTTGATAAAGACATACATAACTGTATTGGGAAAACAATAACCTCCCACCCCAATCCTGAAAAATTAAAACCTCTCAGTTTACTAAGAAAAACTTGAAACTCAGCATTCCAAATTGTCTCATTGTTCTAAAGTTCTTATCTTCAAAATTTGCCTTTCAGATCTACATCTGAGCTAAAATGTTTCACCCGTCTGGAACACAAAGGATAAGAAAAAAATAAGTGTTCAGATGTAATGTTTGTTGTAAAACAGTATATCACAAATATAACACCTCAATTGGGAATGGATGGATACTAGGGAAAAAAAAAAATCCAAGCATAGAATTCATACATTATTAGAGTAAATGATGCATAAACTTATTAAGACAGATTTTACTTAGTAGTTCATTCTTCATACAACATTGAATCCCCAACGAATTTCTTTTGTCTTTCATCATCTGTGTAGTCAAAAAGCTTTCTTTAGTCCAAAGAATCTTTATATAACTAATTTTATCAAAGGAAAAAATAAACAGAATTGGAAGGCAAATTCATGCCTCTAGCAAACAAAATCCTTAGAAACATGGCTATGTCTACCTTCTGTCACTTTCCATAAATACCTGTATTTTTTTTTTTTTATAAATGAATGACAGTCACTTATTTTAATCCTTTCAAACTGCCTGATAAAATATTATCAAAGTAAAACATATGGGATGGAGTGTGGTACTGTCACAATTCAAAACAAGAGTTAGCTAGAGGGTCGGCTGCACAAAGAGAGCTAATGAAGCATTAGCTTAAAAACTGAGTAGTTAAACCTGTCAGATGCTTTAAGTTCAGAAGAATTTCTTGCTTAATATCTTTCTAAGGCTAAAAAGTTATTTACTTTTTCAATTTGTTTCAGGTCAATCTTTTGTGTTAAAAAGAAAGTCCATAATTTAGAATCTGCCTCACCAGAGTACAAATCCTCTGAACCTAGAAAATTACAAAAGACTTGATTGTAATTTGTGCACGGCATGCCCATTCTCTTACCAATAAAGCTTTCAGATGCTATTTTAGTCTGTCAGGGACCCTCACTGACAGCTAACAGGCTTTAAAAAAAAATTATTCACTTGAAAAACACTCAGGTCACTTGCAATTACTTACGCTTTTTCTGTTCCATAGCTCTTATAGTCAATAGCAGCTGAAACCCCAACCACTGTGGCAGGAAACAAGTAACCAGCAACATAGTAGTATTTCTTTCTTGAATATTCACTTTCAAAGACTTCAACCAACATTAGATAGAGCTGAACACCTTCTAGACACATCCAAGCAAAAGCAGCCAAAAAGAAAAAGTGTAACAGTCCTGCAAATATTGGGCATGCAATCTATAAAGGAAAGAAGCAAAAACCCAAAAGGGAACACGTCAATATAAACAGACCACTTCAAAACTATACAGTATTCACTGATAGTGTCTTTAAGATACATCATTATTTAAATGACTGCTTCTTAAAAATCTTTTATTTTAATAAGTGAAAATACTGCTAAATATGACTCAATGCTTATGAAGTGTAATGCTAGATGTGCTAAAAATATCATCACTATAAGACATTTGTATTTTTAGTAAAACTAAACGCAAATAAGAAAACATTTCTCTTCTAGAATTACATATTTTAAATCTGAATATTCTATTTGTAGATAATTTGTTTTAAAAATCTTTAGAAAAATTGCTCCCAAAAACATAAGTTCTACTTTTTTCTATTAGAGAATTTTAAAAATTTTGCTTTAATGGTAAATATACTAGCTCTAATTAGTTAACATCATTTTCCTGTCATATTGTGGAGCATTCTCCAATTTATTCTATAGTGTAAAGCATTAACTAAGTTATCTTTCTTACATTGAGACCTCATGATAAAGAATAAATTGCTCAGATTATGAGGAATGATCACTGGTCAGAATGACTAGGTAAACAAAATGAAAAACTTAATATTATCTTTTCATTTTAGTGTCCCCAGCATTCTTCTACTCAAATTACGTGTTTTATTAAAACCCAGAAAAATGCAACAGTACCTTAATATAAGAAATGAATTAACCCACAATATTACTTAATGATTGGGTTGTCTTTTATTATAAATTATCCTTTAATATTGCCATGTCAACTATATTAAGTTATAAGGTCAAATATTAACAGCAGCACATGTGGATAACTTGTTATAATAATAATTTTCAGAGATACAAGGTCAACAAATGGAAGGGGTACTTACCATGTATTTTGTCTTATCAATGCCTATTAGGAAAATAAATTCAGCAATAAAAAGGTTTATACAAAGGTTCTTGTGAATAGTATTACGGTCACTCTGCAGACCACGGAAAAAGCAGAAAGTGAAGATGCAGATAGCCAGACAAACAAGGGAAATGACGATTCCCACCCAGGTGATGACTGTAAGGAGTAATTCATGAACTCCATCTTTGTACTGAAAATAAAAAAAATAAATATGAAGGACTTTAGTATTCCTATGTTACATTAAATAAATATAATATGAGTTACACATGTGAGAGTTTGTCTTTTAATACTAAACTCTGAATATTCATGTGTGTTCAAATGGGGCTCAATGCTAAAACAAATTTTTTTTCAATCATGTAACAGTTCAATACTATCTTATTGAATTTTATATTCAAAGAATCATCTATGAAAGTAGAAGATTCTACTTAGAAAATGACTGAAATTACTTACATAAACACAGAAAACATTTTAAAGACTAGTTATTTAAAAATAATTGGTATTTTAATGAATTTCCAGACTAACAAATAAGTCATATTTTAAATTTTAATTTTCTCCCTGAGATTTTATATACTAAGAGTTAAGTACATAGTAGATCTGAGAGTTTTCATGCTGTAGTTCTTAAAATATTTTTATCTTCTGGGTATTGTTCTCTTAATCAGAAGAAGAAATGAATTCTAAAATATCCCAGAAGTCTTTCTGATCTTTCATAATCTGCAGTCTTATAGAGTGTGCAAAGTGTTTGGGAACTTACCGAAAAGTTTTGAAATGAGATTCAAACATTTAAGATGGGGAGGGCATGTTAATATTTAAACCCTCTGTCTCTTTTATATAATCTATTGTTGCTGTTAGTTTTTTAAATCCCTGATGCCTCTGCTTAACACCTGACCACAGGGGAAAAACTTAGAACAAGTCTATGAAGTACATGATTTTGAGAAGTAACAATATATAGTGTTGAAACTGCCTAAAATACATGGACAGTGTAGAAACAATTAGAAATCCACATTACTTTGTTTGCTTTTTAGTTACGATAAGCACCCAAAGAAGGGACAATTACACAAGCTGTTTTGAATCTCTGAGGTTTTTCTCTGCTACTAATTAGAAGTGCAAATACTTACTGCAATTTCCCTGTGGGCCATGAGAATTGCAAAATTGGTTAGGTGGCTGCATGCACACGTCGTACGAGTTTTATTAGTGTCAACCAGCTTGCAGCCCTGAGTAGACCAATATCCCATCATAGTTCTCTCTGAGTAGTTCCAGAAGGAGCAGTTTGCATTGAAATAATTGTCAGGCTGGGAAATAAAATGACAAGATAAAATTAGGATTTTATACTCTAAGATGGCAATAGCAATTGTTTAATATGTGTAAAAGGTAATTTAGATTAAACTTTTGCATGTTTCGGACTATAAAGTTTTTCATCAGCAAAATTGTAGGCTATGTTATACAAGGCAGATATCTAACTTAAAAGGGGCTTTATAGTCCGAAACACTCTAAAGTATACTCTAAATTACCAAAGACCCATTTTACACAATTACAATTTCCATCTTCTGATTTTACATACTGATGGTATATCAGATTCATTTTTTCTTTTCTGACAAAATTTGCTCTGATAAATTCTCTATGGACCAAGTGTTTAAAAATCCATCTTGTTTTGGGCCCATTTTTGTTGTAAGGGACACAATAGAGATGATTCAAATCCTATAGTTAGTACATCAAGGCTCTAAAGAGAGTGAAGCAAACTACAGAAAATATGAGAAGAAAACAGCCACACAAATGTATTGTTCTTTGCCAATTGTGGAGATTTACATGGCTATCTATGCCCACTTATTCACTCTAACTACAGCCAAATTCTGCAGACAATCTTCCAATACAGCGCAATTATCTAACTACTAACTTGCGTCCTAAGGTATAGCAGAGGAATCACATCTCTTCAATTCTATATTGTTAAAAAAACACTGCTTGATAATGTGTGTTAGTATAACACAAAACAAACCAAAAAGATCTGCCACATGAAAAAGGCAGAGTCCTAGTACTCCGTTATCATGATGGTAAGGTAAGAGTTAATTTTCATTCTAAAACAAATTACAGGCATTTACATTTTCCTGTTGATTACTGAATTAGCTTTCATTAAGAATACACTTAAATTCTAATAATCACTGAACCAGGCTCATTTAATTTTATGTTCACAGACTTAAATAAACTTGTGTCTCTGACCTAGTCCAACATTTGAAATTCAAATAGGAAGTCTTTTCTTTCCTCTCTGCCACTTCTCCATTCCCCTTCTCTCAATCCACAACATGTCAGTTTTGCTTTCCATCCTCACTGGTTTTATAACCTTCCACTACTTCATTAGCATACATAACTTACATCAATGTGTGGTAAGGTAAAAAGCACAGGATCTGTCAAGTATACTCGGCTGGATTCTTTATTGATTGAAACTGAAATGACGTGGGAATTCACTGCAATGGTGCTATTTCGACCAATGAAGTCAGCACCCAGTTTTATGGTTGCATTTTCGGTACTAAGGAACTGTCCCAGACTCCGGTAAATGATGAATACCAACTTTGCAAGACCTAGGAAGGTAAAAACAGTCATATGTCTTTACAGAAAATATGCTTATAAATAAGATAAGACACAGTAAAGTAACAAAATGAAATCCTTATGAAATCTTTATTCAGATTAAGTTTACTGGGAAAGAGTAGGTGTTATTTTAAATCTGCTTTTAAATGTTAAGCCTTATTTGTTATATTAGGAGTCAAATACTCAGCATTTTAGAATTAACAGGTTTAACTGAACAAAAAACCTATCAATTTTTACAAGATTTTGCTCCATCTTACCATTCCTGCTGTTCTGTTTGACCGTATTTGCAGAGAGTTGGATTGAGCTGCCTGCTCCTTTGATGCCCAGCGGAAATTTAAAGTCTTGGACCTGTCCTTCTGTACTGAGTACTGCAACTTCCAGAACTAGATAAGGTAAAAGATAAAGGAGGAGAACAAAGGGGGATTCTTTATATTCACCGACAAAAAGTCAAATTGCACAGAAACCACTACTCTCCTTGTTTACTATTCTAAAAACTTTAGTGTTCAATTACAACAAAATTATGAACGAACAACTAAATTATTCTAAGAGGTCTTAAACTTTACTACTTTAAAAATTTAGGTGTAATTGTTTTAAAATTTTCTTTAGAGTTTTATATATCTTTTGTCAACTAATTCTAGTCTTTTGGCCTATGAATATGAAGCGTCTGATTTATAGCACACAACTATCAAAGTTTCACTGAAATCATGTTAAACAAAAATATCTCAAAATTATTTTTTGACTCTACGTTAAAGTAATTTTCAGTGACCATTACTTGGTAATGGTAAAACACAATACGAAGTATAAAATTTGAATACCTCTACTGCATGTAGATATCTATTTCTATGTATTGCTACATAATGTATTTTAATACATAGGATTATATAGGTCAATTTTGCAGTAATAAGTTTTCTATAATTTCTAAAAGCAGTTGCCCAGCATAGCATTATTTATGAGAAAATGTCTACGTCTGGCATTATGTTCATACTTCCCATTAATTCTCACTAGTAGTGATCAATTTTTACATACTCAAGTCAGGCAATCTGGTCTGCCACTTGTTTTGGTAAATAATGTTTTACTGGGACTCAATTATCTATTAACATACTGTCTATAGCAGTTAAGTATTTGCAGCTTAGGCCACATGGCCAGAAAAGCTTAAAATGTGTACTACTTGGATTTCTACACAAAAAGTTTGCAAACCATTTGCCGTATGGTCCAAAGTTCAAAATTTCTAATGAGGTAGGAACATTAGGAAACATGTTAGGAAATCAAGTCAAGTCAATAAAGAAACATTAAGAATATTTATATGATCAGCAAGACTGTTTAAAAAATACTGCTCAACTCTGCTTAAAAAATACAATAGTAATATTCTCAACATAAATGTTGTCTACTATCATCCCAATAAAGGTTATAATATTTTATATCAGCATACATTTATTAAAAAGAATGAAAAATATTATTGTTTCTACTAAACTATTTCATATTAGTAATCAGAATGTGCCATTTTGATGAAATGAGAGGAACTGGATGGAAAAATTTTCATTTCAGATATTTGAATTTTTAAAAGTAACACATAATTCAATAAATACAGTCCACATACTTTTCTCTAAATTTTACCCTCTCTGATGGCATATATCCTTGAATAGCTATTTCTGTACTTAGATAAACACGTATACATGTGTTTGTATGTGCATACACATGTACATGCACATACACACAGAGTGTGATGAATTCACTCACTGCCTTTTAGGAAAACGAACTCATACCATTATAGAGTAACTCTTGGATGCTATTTTTTAAAAATCTTTCTCAACTTTCTTTTGTAAAATACTTACAGATTCAACTATAAATATGAAATCATAAAATTACAGAGATTTTTATAAGCTATGAGGCCACATGTCAAGCACCTGAAATATTAAGTTTATAATGACAGACCTGTAACTCTTAGAATTCTACCTGCTGCAGAAGCTGGTTGAGATACTTTGCTTAGAAAGATTAAGCAGGTGAGTATATAGATGATCACTTCCATGCGTGGGTAATGCTTTGAAGGAGACACAATGAATGACAAAAATATACATCTAAAATATACTTCCTTCTTCTTCACACTGAAAGGGGTTCTCAATTATTAATTATTCTTAAAACAAGACAGAAGACAGAGTAGAGGGAAATCTTTTAAGCGTTCATGAAATATCTCAAATATATATGAACAAAGAGTTAATTTCATTTAACTTAAAATAATGTTGATAGTAAAAATAATTTGTTTGAATTTTCAAAAACAGGACCATTAATATAGATCTTAGCAGAGATGCAATAATCAACTTTATACTACAAATAAAGATAAAGGGAAAATTTCTTAGAAACAAAACTGACTAAAATAAAAATTCAACAGTTTATGATCACTTAAGAAAATGAACTCATGGTTAAATATATACTGAATCTTTAACAAACTGATCCAGTAAGTATTAAAAAAATGTTTTTCAACTCATTTCATAAGATATATATATAATTTTGATGCCTAAAACAGTAAAAAGAAAAATTACAGAATATTCTCACTTATTGAAAGTATGTAAAACATTTAATTATATATATGTTAAGTATATCCTAAACAAATTGCGTTTAACTGAAAAAGGCATACATAAATTAATGCATTAGAAAACACATTAATGTATTTAGCCAAATTAAGAAACAAGAAAATATTAAGCGAAAGAATTCAACAAATTTCAACATTCATGTAGTATAAAAAATCTTTATAAGACAAGAAGGATAAAACAAAAATTCCTTGCCCAGATAAAGGCTTAATTATCAGTTAAGGGTTAGTATCCAAACCTATAGGAAAAAAATGATGAAAAACTAGAAGCATATTTTTAAAAGTCAGGATGATCCCTATCACAACTTTTACTTAGCACTGTACTAAAAGACCTAGCTAAGACAGTAATTCAAGAATAACAAAAAGGTACAAAGACTAGGAGGAAAAAGCAATTTGTTAATCATTTACAGAAAATATAGTCAACTACATAATGATGTGAGGGAGACTATACTATCAGAAGGAACATAATTTATCAAGCTGCAATAAGCAAAATCAACTGTATACTAATAAACAATCAGAATATATAATTTTTTAAAATATTATTTACAATAGAAATAGTGTACATTTCCTAGCAATAAGCCTAGGAAAATAGAAATAAGCTTATTTCCTAAAATAAGCCTGTAATTTAAAAAGTATAAGACATTATTGGGAGAAATATATAACTTTTCTAGGAAACCTAACAACAGATAGAGAATTCTATCCTGCTCCAATCTGGGAGAACTCAACAGATAAATCTGTGACACTTCTTTCAAAGCCTATCTACAAACTTAGTATAACTCTAATAAAAAACTCCAACAAAAATTTTTTGAGTATGTGGAACCTGACAGGCTGATTTTAAAATGCACATGGAAGAGATATGCCAAAAAGCAAGTAAGAGGAATTCAATTCCTCAAGGAGCAGGGTTGAAAGAACTCACCAGATATTAATATAACTAAAAAAAAAAAAAAAACAAAAAACCACACAACAGCAACAACGTAAAACAGACACTCCCAACATGTATAGAAACTTGATATATGACAGAGATATCTTGACAAACCATTGGGGAAAGGAATGGATTATGTTTTGGAAGTGCTGAAACAACTGATTATCCATATGGAAAAAAATAAAATTAGTTCCCTCACTAGTATCATAAATAAAATAAACGTCAGGTTGGATTAAAAACATAAATGCAAAAAGGCAAAGCTTTTTCATTTCTAAATAATGTATAAAATCTTTGTCACTACAAAGCAGAGAAACATTTCTTGGTCAGGGGACCAAAAGAAAAAAAAAAATACTATTTTAAAGCAAGATTTCAAAAGTATCAATCTTAAAAGAAGAGACTCATAATTTGATTTTATTATTCTGTAAAACAAAATATTAATATAGAAAGCAAAAAAGAGAAGACACGGGCAGAATAAACATTTGCAAACTATGTAATCTTCAAAGAATTAGTTTACAGACTGTTCCAGAATGCATTACCTACAGAGAAAGAGATAAACAGGAAAAAATGTGGACAACATATTCACAGGAGAGAAAATTAATATACCCAATAAATTAAGTATCTCGCATTAAGTAATCAGGGAACTGCAAATTAAAATATGTGATCAATTCAGGTCTATTAGAATGACAAAATTTATATCAATAATAGAACTTTGGCAAAGAGAGTGATGGGGAACAGTGATATTACTGGTGAGAGTGTAAAATTGGTAAAGCAGTAGAAAGCAATTTGGCAGTATTTAGTAAAGTTAAACATGGGTATGCTCTATCATTCCAGAACTATTTCCAGGTTTGTGTGTGTGTGCGTGTGCATGTGTGTACGCTCATATGTATCTAGAAAGGTATAAAGTATGAGTAAGAGACATTAAAAAAACTTTCCTCTCAGTTTTTCTAGTATCATCAAGAAAGCATAAGCTACTAAAATATCTATCACAGGCATAATTAAATAGCTGTGCATTCTTAGGACAAATGAATGAACAAGAGATGCACATATCAATGAGCATAAATATGAAAAATGTACAGTTATATTTATAGTGTGAAATCATTAATGTTAAAATATGAAAGTGAAGTGAAAGTCACTCAGTTGTGTCTGACTCTTTGCGACCCCTTGGCCTTCTCCATGCCAGAATACTGGAGTCGGTAGCCTTTCCCTTCTCCTGGGGATCTTCCCAACCCAGGAATTAAACCAGGGTTTCCTGCATTACAGGTGGATTCTTTACCAACAGAGCTATCAGAGAAGCCCTAAAATACGAAAAGTAATTGCTAAATGCACATACCTGTAGAGCAAAAGTAAATAAATAAAAACTTGTTAATGCTTATAAAGTAAGAATGATGGCTACCGCCTTCTTAATCAGATCAGGAAGGAGGGGCCCAGAGGATTTCTAGATTATATATACCTATTTCTTTCCTCCAAACTTGAAGTAAATATGGTGAAATGCTATGATGTGGCTCAGTGGGTGACTGGTACACAGATGTTTATGATTTTCTCTATACTCTTGTATACTTGAAATAATATATGCTTTGTTCAACATACTTCCTGAAAGTGAGTACACTTGATCCATAGGAGAACCACCTGGAGCCTCACTCATAGCCAGTGCTGTGGATGGGATTTTAATATAATTATCTGTCCTTATGTTTGTCAAATTCATTTCTGAGTAGTGGCTGCAGTGAGTGGGAAGGGGAAGAAAAGTAAAAGAGTGTATAGAAAAAACTAGGACCTCTGGCAGCCGACCAGCATTGTACCAAGTTCCACTAGCTTGAGTCCCGGGGTGAAAACAACATGGAGTAGATGGTACGGAGAAGAGCAAAGTCGAGGCTCAGGTGACACGGAGTTAAGGAGTTATAAACTTTATTGTTTAGAGCTGCTGTGATTCTGGGGTTTTTGTTACCACAATATAACTAAGTTTAAATTGATATATACAATCAAGTTGGCTGCTAAGCACATTGGTAAAATAAACTATAGGGAATTTTATAATGCTGGATTAGGCTGATAATAACTAAACCACCTAATCAATCTTAAGAGCATGAAGAAAGACAATCAAATATTATGTGTTTCTTTTCATAAGATGCAACAGAAAATCACTGGGGGTGGGGGGAGGACAGGTGGAATGGAATTTAAATCGGAGGTTATTAGACCAGCCAAAAACCTAGAAGGCAGAAGGAAAATTTTTTTCTCTCCTGTAGGAGCAATGCATCAGTCAGATGTACACGAACTTGTTTGTGTACTGGTTAAACAAACTAGGTACTAACAAATTTCCAAAAATTAAATAATTGAAATCTCCTTTTTATCATTTGAACCTATTTTTTTTAAAATTTTTTAAAGTATGGCAATGGCTTGTATTTTTTTTCTTAAAGTCTAAGATACATATTAAATAATTTATAGTAATAATGTAATGTTAGGGTTTGCTTTAATAATACAATGGTGAGAGGAATAAGTGAAAGCAGATTACGTAGATGTTGTTGAAGCTGGGTAATGAGGACTTTTTATCAAAATTAAAACTTTTCCTTTTCTCGGGATATCATTAAGAAAATAGAAAGGAAAGTCATATACTAAGGGAAATCATTCAGAATATACACAGATTGACAAAAGATTTGTATCAGAAGTATATAAACAATCCTGACAGTAAGCGTCTACCTACAATGCGAGAGACCTGGGTTCGATCCCTGGGCTGGGAAGATCCCCTGGGGAAGGAAATGGCAACCCACTCCAGTACTCTTCCATCCAGTAAAATCCCATGGATGGAGGATCCTGGTACACTATACTGCATGGGATTGCAAAGAGTCGGACACGACTGAGCGACTTCACTTTCTTTCACTTTCACTTTCTATAATCCTATTAATAAGACAAATAACTCAACTAAAATGGGCAAAATATATAAGCAGATACTTTATATAAAGATGTATGAATAGCCAAAAACCACATGAAAAGTTGGAACAGTTTTCAGCAAAATGTAACTTAGCAACCATACAAATGAAAAGTGAAACCAAAATGAGATTCCATTACAAACCACCAAAATGACTAAAAAGAAAAAGGCATTTGAAAAGACAATTGTAAATGCTAGTGAGAATGTGAAGCAACTAAACTTGTTGTTAAGGAATATAAAAGGGTTCCTAAATGTTGTTAGGAATATAAAAGGGTACAACAACTTGGGAAAATAACAACTTGACTAGTAATAGTCAAAAATTGGGAACAAACTAAATGTGTGACCAATCAAGTGAGTAGATACAAAAATGTGTCCTTATAATGGAAATTCAGCAATAAGAATGATTTAATTACTGATGCTGGCACCAAAACAGATGAATCTCAATAACATTATACTGTGTAAAAGAAGCAAGATCAAAAAGAGCATACAGTTTATGATTCCATCAACTGAAGGTCTAGAAAAAACAAAATTATAGTGACATAAAACAGATCAGTTTGCTTGGGACTGGGAATATGAAAAAACTATCAAGGATAGTAAAGGACCCTTCTGAGGTGGCTGAAACCTTGACCAAGCAGTTGGTTAAATGAGTGTACATTTGTCAACACTCATCAAAAAGTACACTTAAAACAGTTGCTTTTATTGTCTGTAAAGTATACCTCAAAGTTGACTTTAATAAGCTATACTCAGATATAATTATAACATATAATTTTATGAGGTCACATATAAGGGTAAATCATATAATCAAGTGAAAACAGGGATTCAAGGAGAAACCACTAAAGAGGAGAATCAAATTGTCTTAATAAACAAAGATACTGTAGAGATACTCTAAATTTAGATAAGAACATAGAATGAAGACATAAAAGGATAATGGGATATTTTAGTCCTCATGTCTAAAAAGAGAACAAGTCCTAGGAAAAAGTTGAATCTTGAATGTCATTAAATTACGGATGATATTTTTCACAAAACTGTGAAATAAAAGATATAGGAATATATTGGAATATGTAAAATGATCTTCATAGCGTTAATTCTTGGGTAATCAATACATGAATACATTAAGATAAGGACCTTATTTTTTTGTATTGAGGTATAGCTGATTAACAATGTTGTGATGGTTTTGGGTGAACAGAGAACGTTCATGAAGGGTCACAACCATACACATACATGCATCAATTTCACCTAAATCAAATCCCCTATGACTATACAGGGGAAGTGAGAAATAGATTTAAGGGATTAGATCTGACAGACAGAGTGCCTGATGAACTATGGACAGAGGTTCATGACACTGTACAGGAGACAGGAATCAAGACAATCCCCAAGATAAAGAAAGGCAAAAAAGCAAAATGGTTGTCTGAGGACAACTTACAAATAGCTGTGAAAAAAAGACAAGTGAAAAGCAAAGGAGAAAAGGAAAGATACACCCATTTGAATACAGAGTTCCAAAGAATAGCAAGGAGAGATAAGAAAGCCTTCCTCAGCGATCAATGCAAAGAAATAGAGGAAAATAATAGAATGGGAAGGACTAGAGATCTCAAAAAAATCAGAGGTACCAAGCGAACATTTCATGCAAAGATGGGCTCAACAAAGGACAGAAATGGTAGGGACCTAACAGAAGCAGAAGAGGTGGCAAGAATACACACAAGAACTGTACAAAAAAGATCTTCACGACCCAGATAATCACGATGGTGTGATCAATCACACTCACCTAAAGCCAGACATCCTAGAATGTGAAGTCAAGTGGGCCTTAGGAAGAATCACTATGAACAAAGCTAGTGGAGGAGATGGAATTCCAGTTGAGTTATGTCAAATCCTAAGATGATGCTGTGAAAATGCTGTATTCAGTATGTCAGCCAATTTGGAAAACTCAGCAGTGGCCACAGGACTGGAAAAGGTCAGATTTCATTCCAATCCCAAAGAAAGGCAATGCCAAAGAATGTTCAAACTACCGCACAATTGCACTCATCTCACACACCAGTAAAGTAATGCTCAAAATTCTCCAAGCCAAGCCTCAGCAATATGTGAACCATGAACTTCCAGATGTTCAAGCTGGTTTTAGAAAAGGCAGAGGAACCAGAGATCAAACTGCCAACATCCGCTGGATCATTGAAAAAACAAGAGAGTTCCAGAAAAACATCTATTTCTGCTTTATTGACTATGCCAAAGCCGTTGACTATGTGGATCACAATAAACTGTGGAAAATTCTCAAAGAGATGGGAATTCCAGACCCCCTGACCTGCTTCTTGAGAAACCTGTATGCAGGTCAGGAAGCAGCAGTTAGAACTGGACATGGAACAACAGACTGGTTCCAAACCTGAAAAGGAGTACGTCAATGCTGTATATTGTCCACCCTGCTTATTTAACTTCTATGCAGAGTACCTCATGAGAAATGCTGGGCTGGAGGAAGCACAAACTGGAATCAAGATTTCCAGGAGAAATATCAATAACCTCAGATATGCAGATGACACCACCCTTATGGCAGAAAGTGAAGAAGAACTAAAGAGCCTCTGGATGAGAGTGAAAGAGGAGAGTGAAAAAGTTGGCTTAAAGCTCAACTTTCAGAAAACTAAGATCATGGCATCTGGTCCCATCACTTCATGGCAAATAGATGGGGAAACAGTGGAAACAGTGGCTGACTTATTTTGGGGGGCTCCAAATTCACTGCAGATGGTGATTGCAGCCATGAAATTAAAAGACGCTTACTCCTTGGAAATAAAGTTAAGACCAACCGAGACAGCATATTAAAAAGCAGAGACATTACTTTGTCAACAAAGGTCCATCTTGTCAAGGCTATGGTTTTTCCAGTAGTCATGTATGGATGTGAGAGTTAGACTATTAAGAAAGCTGAGCACCGAAGAATTGATGATTTTGAACTGTGGTGTTGGAGAAGACTCTTGAGAGTCCCTTAGACTGCAAGGAGATCCTACCAGTCCATCCTAAAGGAGATCAGTCCTGGGTGTTCATTGGAAGGACTGATGCTGAAGCTGAAACTCCAATATTTTGGCCACCTGATGCAAAGAGCTGACTCATTTGAAAAGACCCTGATGCTGGGAAAGATTGAGGGCAGGAGGAGAAGGGGACGACAGAGGATGAGATGGTTGGATGGCATCACGGACTCAGTGGGCATGGGTTTGGGTAGACTATGGGACTTGATGGTGGACAGGGAGGCCTGGCGTGCTGCAGTTCCTGGGGTTGCAAAGAGTCAGATACGACTGTGCGACTGAACTGAACTGATTTTCCCTCAAAGTTCCCTCTCAGGGCATTATTTTTCAGAAGTCAGTAAAATATGTACTATATACACTATGAGAAATCTACGCATAATGTTCTTTCTTTAATTAAAAAACAATTAAAAACCAGTGTAAAGGATAATCATGTAGAACTCCGAAAAACACAACTATTAGGGGAAAAAAATTCCTGACCATTCTCAAACTGAGATAAAAATGTCTCAAACATATAACAATATGTGTGTTCTATATATGTGAATCTGATGGGAGCAGACAATGTCAACCTGGCCTATCAAAATTTCTTGCACTCTTGGAAGGAGCTTAAAGTGGGAAATTTTAGGGTTTTTTTTTTGGGGGGGGGCATTGCTTTTAAAATAGTCCTCAAAAGGTTTAAAAAATAAATGGAGGTCACAACACAACACTTCAAATACTTTTTATGATTTTTCTTCTGAGATAATCAAGTCTACACTCGTTTATCTTATAGGCACATCCCTGAAAACATCTGAGAATTATTTAATGTGTATCTTAGAAAATTCATTAGACTACTAAATAAATTAAACTCAGAAATAATGACAGCTCTAGACAGAAAAGAGAACTTTTATTTTCTATTTCTACTAAACAATGGTAGACTATCACTTTCCTTGTGACTGCTCTCCCAAAGCAAGTCAAATTATTTTGACTTAAAATGAAGTTATTTATCACTTCAAACCTCATTAAGTAAATAAAAATATGATTTTAATAATACCCTCTTTCTAAAAACTCAGTTATTTAAAATTTTGTATCTGAATCCAGGTATCATAATTAGGTTTATGTCCACTTCTCCCATACAACTTGCTTTTCTGCATTTTTAAATATAAAGTTCCATGTTTCAGTAGGCACAATAAGATAATAAGATATGGCATCCTAGATAGCAGAACTTCATTCAATATCTGCTGCTCCAATACATTCTTTCAATGACAGAGTAGTCTGTGTTCCCTTTTGGTTTTTTTCACATTTATGCTTTGGATATTTCTTTACTTTACTAAGGGATACTATAAACTTCATCTGAGCTCAACCCCACTGAATAACAATTCTAAATCAGTTAAGCCTATACTGACTGACAAGTTACAGTATACCATTATATACTTAGTATATATACATTATATATTATAGTATAATCAGTATAGAATTATACTAATTTTTTAGTATAATTTCACTGAACTTAACGGTACTTCTTTCAAATATCATCAAAAGTGAATTCTTGCCTCTCACTGCCAGCATTTAAATTCTAAACAATCCTCCAAAACTATCTGCAGCTATTTTGCAATCTATAAAGCATGAATATTCTGCTCTATGGGGGATGTACATCACTGACCACATTTTCACCTGAAAGCAGTTGTGTTTAATATAAACATTTGGCTCACATATCTGTGTGCCTAAAATATTTGACTGGGAGAACACATTCCAGAAAGTAATTTAAATTCATTAGGAACATATCATATAAATGGAAAAGCATTTGCCCTAGTTCCATAGCAAGCATTTTCACTACTTAAGCAATCCATATTCTGGCATTTAAGTACTCTAAACACTTCTTTCCTTTAATGATTTTTTTTAGTTGGAAAAAAGTACATCAAACCAACTTTCATAAGACATGGAATAGATTTTGGCTTCTGCATTAATTTTATGAATGTAATCAGTTACATTTCTTATTAAAGGACAAACATAACTTGACAAAAGAAAACCTCAGCACTTGGAAATAAAAGATTCATATTGGAATCATAATTCTCTTAAACATCTATCTTCTAAATAAAAATTAAACTCAACAACAGATTCACTCACCAATATTTTCTGTGGGCATTGATACCCTGGTTGGTTCTACAAGATTGTCAGCCAGGACAAATGCTCCTTCTTCCAATGTATCCAGCAACATCGTTGCAGTATGTGCTTGTTCAGAAGAATTCATGTGTTTCCATGATTCCAAAGCTTCTGGTCTCAGAAGATTGTCCACTGTATCAACAATTGCCTAAATCCATTAGAAGATCATCATTAGTATTGACTGCTTCTAGTACCAAGGTGACTTTTAATCACTGACTAGTGAAATTGTAATATTTATCTATCTTGTAATATTTATCATATTATACATACTTTATTACATCAAGACAAAAATATGATGATTTACTCTTATGGAAGAATATCTGGACAACACATTACCTGGCCAACTTGATGTCTGACCCTTTCAAAATACAACTAACTGAAGATTAGTAGACTACTATTTAATTATAAAGACTAAGTATATAAAGAGACAGTTCATTTCTGTTTATCTAATCATATCTCAATCATTGAAAAGAAAGAAAACCAGTGTCAGCTCTTAATCTGAGGTATTACACATACATGCATGGTCACTCCTACATATAATCTCAAGACATAAATGTTCTAAATAGAAAACATTGGTATCTCTAGGGTAGCCTAATATATTTGCTAGAAAATAAAATCATGTTGGGTTTTGGAAACCTGAACTAAAATAGTATCCAAAATTGTGCCTTATAACATTGTCTACTATTATTACTAGGAAAAAACCAAGATGATTTCACAGTTTACAAATTATTTGTGAATATTTCCACTCTTCCAATTCCCTGGCTAGCTAAAAACACTAGAGAGTATACCATCATGTGTAAACAATGATCTGTTTTTAAGGGGATCAGGAAAACAGTCAAAATATTTAAAGCCAGACTAATAATTTAATAAAAACAGAAAAGGCGTCTTTATAAATATACATGTTATAAATATTCATATATGTAGGTTTAGTGTATTACCATGCAAAACAACATTAAATAAAAATGTAATCCAGTCAGTTATGCAACTGAAAGTTGGCTTTTGTACTGATACTTACTGCAGCTGTACACTGACTATGGCTTAATAGCTGAAATCACTAAGTTTATTTACTTTCTCCCATGTACCTAGTCATAGTGCATCATTAAACCCAAATATAAATTGCTCTTATCTACTGGCAATCATTGAGAAAAAAGAACATACATTGTACAAACACTACAAAAACGGCCTGTTTGAGGTATTGTATTGAAATGAGCAGGTGGAAAATTTGTTTGAGGCTACTGTCAGAGTGAGATTAATTAGCTTAATCCATCTTAATATCCTTGTTTTGTCTGCCATGTGAGTCACCAAAACCTTCCTAGCAGGTAGAAGATACTTGCAAGTGGAGTCAAAGGCTTTTCTCTCTCTCTCTACTGGGAGATAAAATAGTCAAAATGCTCACACTGATACTGCTGCATCCATTAACTGGAGTGGAACAGAAAGTGGTCTGCTGAGGCCAGATTCATTAGTTACCAAGAAACACAGACTGGAGCCTCTAATCTAAGCTACAAATGAATCCTTTGTCACAAAGCAGGAATTTGTTTCATCTGCATAGTGTAAGTCAGCTTCTAATTTGTAATTTAAGGTGTTTTATTAGTCTTATCTGAACAGAGAAGCTCATTTGAGACATACTGAAAATGACACTGGTCAGAAATTAAGGTCATGCTGAAATTTACTAGCTATATACATAACTCGCTGATGGCATGCTTTCATTCATTTGAATCGCTCCTTATTTATTATCATTTGTATTTTTCTAGTGGCATCAAAACGATCATTATGCTAATCATATTCCTGATGTAGTCTCCCTGCCAAAGAAAGAAAGCTGTTCTACTCCCACTGAGATATACATCCTGGGCAACATACCAATTATTACATTTCACACATTAACTAATACCATAAAGGTGAGCTGAAAATTTCAGTATGACAAATTCTATAAATTTCAGCATGTATTTCTTTGACCCCATTAAACAGGCTAATAAGGGACTTTCAAAATATTACTACCTAAAAAAATACTTTCCCACTGCTTTTTCTTTTAAAGTTCTCAGATCCAACAATGTCTATTACTAGCTAGTGAAATGTTATTTCTCCAGATCTTGCCAACCAAAATTGGTGAAGTCATAACTTCTGACTAATCTCTATTCTACAAAATTTACAAAGTTCTTTTGTTTTGTTTTCATACGTATATAAACTTGTTCTTCAAAGTTTGATTGACTAGGAATATGGTCCCCAGATGAGTAAAGTTAGAAAGTAACTATATCCAGCAAAAGGAACTTCTAAACTTCACAGAGTAAAACAAAATGTAATGTAGTATTATTATTTTGATCTATCAGACAGCATGGCATAATTCTATGGTTAGCCTCACCACGTTTCCTATTTTACTTGCATGTACCAGCGAGGAAAACTGGCTTCAGTAGAAAAAGATTCTGAGGCAAACAGTGGCCTATTATCCTTCACAGAAACATATATATGTACAGTACGGTCACATTACTTATATTTCATTCCTAGTAACCGCTCCCAATATCAACCTGATTCTAGTAATGACACCTAAAATTTTCAAAACAAAACCTATTTTATTTAAGAGTACACCACAGAGATAAGAAAGCAGTGACTTTTTCATGCACATACATTATGACTATACAGTCTTTGATATGATAAACTGCCAAGAATATATCATAGCTGTTTTACTGAAGTTGTTTTTAATCCACAGAGATGACAACAGGGGATAACAAGTCTTTATGATTACTTTCCAATTCAGAGGATATTTCATTTAAATTCCTGTATGTTTGGATGAATGCAAAAACAGCAAAAGATATAAAAATAAGCTATTTGCTTATTCTGAGAGTAATATACCTGGGAAAAGGAACATTTGTACAGCTGATATGGGGCACATTATATAATTATCAAAGACTGAAATACATTGGTTCATGCAGCAAGAAGATAAAGCGTAGCAGGAAGCTGAAGAAGGGAGAAAGCAGGGTGACAGCACAGGAGAGATACCTTAAGGTAAGCCCTGCATGTCTTCTCTCGTTTTTGGAGCTTTTTAGTAAAAGAAAAGAAAATCAGAGGTTAGACTTTTATCTGTTGCATATGGGGAAAGAAGAAGAAATCCTACAAAAATTAAATTGGTGGTCCTGAGCTCAAGTTTATCATGTACTATAGTCCTCTGGATTTCTGCGAGTCTATACTGACTGCCAAGACTGTGTATTCACAGCTTTTAACTTTATTTTACTAAATATAATAATGCAAAGTATCTTGATAAAACTAGAGACAAAATATGTGATAAAAAGCAAGAAAAAACCTATAGAGCCATTTTAGCCACAGATTTCAGATTCATATGAATTTCATATAAATACTTAATAATATGGCTAAAATAACTATCAAATTTTTGTCAAGGTAAGAAAAATTAGTAGCACTAACACACTATATTTCTACCAAAAAAAACTTGTCCTTCTCCCCAAACCTAATATTGAAAACAACTGTTTAGTATCTAACACTCCTAAATGCATCACAATTTTGTTATAATCACAAGAGTTGCCTGTATGAGTTGTTTAACACAATATCTCCAATTGCAGATAATGCCTTCCAAAGTGAGTACTGACAACAACTAGGTAGATGAAGTTTACTACCAACTAAATTTCCCTCAGGTAATTAGCATCATCTGGGGGGCAGTGAGGTGAGGGCACGTTGCTCCTTTCGCAACTACAATTATTTCTTGAGATGTGAACCAAATTAGAAGTTTTGTTTCTATCTGTATGTCATGGGGACCAAAAGTCAGGCAGTCAACTGCTGAAGAATCCAGAACAGACATACAAAACATCTAATTGAAAATAACAGGAAGTTTCTACCTACCTTGTTATAACTCCGTCCAGCTGAATCCTTCTCACTTGGTTTCAGCTCCTGCAGCTGTGCATCAAGAATGTCCACCAATTGCTCCATCAGTCTCACTGAAGAACTCACATCACCAGCAAACACTGGACCTTTGGTATGCTTAGCCAGTTCATTGGCAAGGCTGGCAGCATTTTCTCCACTTCTGATCTGAAATGAGAGTTTATATTATCTCAGTAAAGATTTCTTGTTTGTGGCTTCTTGTTCTTTTTCCAAGGATCTTTGTTGTGGTGAGAAAAATATTCACAAATATGTCAAAATCTGCAACTGAGACCAATAACTTTCTCTTTATTTCAGATGATTAAAGCTTCTTAGATCCTCAAAAAGAAATTAAAGGAAACAAAAGAGAAAAAAAGTCCTTTAAAAAAATTTTGAGACAACTCTCTCATTTCACTGCAACCATTTTAAACTGTTGCTTAAAAATCTTATTAATTTATTCCAATGATCCAGAAATTTAAGTCAGAATGTAATCAGTATAACACTGAGGGTTATTATCTACTGCTTACCTTTCAGAAAGGTAGGTGGTAAAACTAAAATGTCACTACATTGCACTGTATTAAAGTTACTAATGCCTTTCAAGTCATTTTTACTTATTCTGTCATAATCAGCTGTGATATGAACATCTGCTTGCATTCTGTGGATTCAGTTGCAAACTTAATGATATTTGATTTATTAGGCCAGTGCACTATTTGTCTTATGAACATCAAAAGAAACAGAACAAACTAAATATGAATGAAATTAGGCAAGTATGTATTCATTAAAAAGCTTCACATAGAAAACAGCAAGCCCTAAAACATGTGTAACTTTGAATAAATAGTTTACAGACAAAACTATGCATAATTTTTTACTTTTATACAGAACAAAGAGCAACGAAGCTGGTCTTAACATACAAAGCTAAATTATTTATGTTAGAAGTTAAAGCCCTTAATCACCAATGTGTATCATATTAAAAGGTTCCAACCAACCTTCTGAGCCAGCTGATTTACCCAGTGTGAGGTACAGTTGCTAAGATCGGGGCCCTTAGGGTTCCATGTTCCAGTGGAAAGCACGCAGAGATATGAGGCAGTTCCTACAACAGATGCAGAAAACAACAGTGAAATTGAAACCATTTTTCCTGCATGCATTCGGGAAATCCACTATGATGATCCTACTCCGTGTGTTAAATTTTGAATAAACGCTAATGGAAGTAGTTGACAATAACTGACAAAAAGCAGAATATAAACAGTAAATATAAAGTCGGCACAGAAATATTAGACATTTACAGCAAACAAACAAAAAGCCCTTTTTCTTGGGACTTATCCAAAATGATACTTTGTAATGAGAAACGCAGCTGTAAGGCAGTCTCACTAGAGAATCCATGGGCCTAAATCTCAGGCTTGACCTAGGACTTGAAGAAGGAGTGGGAATTCAAAGGCTGGTCTTAAAAAGACTTTTAGAGTTTCAAAACCTTTAAGTTGTCTACATGTGCTATATTACCAAAGTAACAAAATAACAATTAAGTTAGCTATTGTAAATATCTCTTTCCTCAAATAAAATCACTTCAGTGTAATTCAGAACCTACTTAAAGTTTCAATAGTATACATAGTATCAATATTTGACAGGAAATACCTCTCGTTCCCTTGGGACACGGTCGTTCAACCATCATTCCCCTTTGTGTCTGAGGCCACCTTATCCCCCTTGCGTCTAATGCTTCGCAGAATCTCTCTGGCAGGGGAAAAATATTTGTTACAGGAGGAATTTTGGTTGTAGAAACTGCTGGAGGTGCTTTTGTCCCCTTGCTTCCTTCCTGCGATCCAGCTACAGTTGTGCTCATGGGGCCTTTCTGTGAAGTAGTGCTTGTGGTTGATACTGTGGTTTTGAACATCTCAGCTGAAGAAGTTATTGTCACAGCTGTGGTAGGCACTATGGAAAAGAGATGAGTATGTTAATCTCAAACACACATCACATTCATATGTGAACATGTGCACGTGCACACACACACACACACACACACACACAAAATACACAACCATCCCAATCCAACAAAATGGGGATCACTGAGAATATCCACAGGGTAGGAAGAAGAATGAATCTCTTCATTTATTCCAGCTTATTCATATTGTTGGCTATGAACGACTGGCAGTTTGGGTTTTACCCTAGATTTTGCTCTCTGACTGTGTTTTAGGCTTACTTCTCAATGAAATATTTGATAATACAGTTTGTGTACAATTTCAACATATATCATCTAACAGGAAATGAAGGATAGTTTAATATAGAGTTTCAATCTACATATCAAATATGGTGTCATATCAGATATATAATTTAGAAAAAGCCATTTCTTATATAAATTCATACTCTGAAACAATAAAATTCAAAGTATCAACAAAAGTCTGACCATTACATATAATTAGGACAATAGAGAATTTCAAGTCACCCACTCTACATCTTATGGGGAAACAAATCCTGTGACATCTTTCCACCCAGCAGCCATTCTTGCTTGAGAGATTTTTGAGCATGGCTGATTAGATCCAAACAGAAGATAAACTTGGCATGCTTGTTCTGTTTTAGTAAGGAAACATCTGAGGCTTTGACATCTTTACTTTTGAAAACATAGGTATGAAAAGAAAGTAGTTCTGATCACAGGTTATGTGTAATCACATCAAGATAACAACTTGGACCAAATTATGCCTAATTCAAAACCAACTCTACATATTAACAGAGAGTTTAAAAGGACCTACAGTTAACTCACTTAAAAGCAGAAATTTAAAAAGAAAAAAAAAAATTAAGGTTATTCTGGACTTCCAACATTATTTTTAAACTGTTAAATCCATTAGGTTAAAATAATAATGGAGTTTAATGTTTTCCTTCATTAATGACCACTTAGTTCAAAAAACAAAACAATTCTGTCAGTAAAATTTTAATGGCATCATTTAAAATCTATTAGTGATCACACTAAAGCTTTATCAACATTTAGATTATTGAATCTTAAAACTTCATAATTTTGAGACTTTAAATCAAGTACAGCAAATTAAAAATAACTATTTTTAATGATAATCTTATAAAACATTAAGTTATTTTATGGTTTTGCTACACGTAAGAACCAGACTAGAACATTAAAACTTCTTTGAAAACATGTCCATTTATCACTGACATAATTAGTATTTTAAGCTCTGGTCCCTAGATAATTTGTATAATTCTGACTCTATGACAGAGTATGCTAAGCTTATCAGAAAAAGCAGTGTACACCTACTTCTAGATCTTTAGTAGTGACAAACTTCTTGTTACCAATAAACGCAAGATACCCTTTTGACACTCTCTTTTCATTCTATCACTAGAGAAACTTCTTAACCAACTGGTTTATATCCAGGGCATTGGTTACTGATCATATGAGAGAATCCTGTGTACATTAGTCAAGCATCATGCCTAGCCAGCTGTTGCAGAAACCTATTCAAACCTGTTTATCTTTTTTCTGTAAAGCACTTGCCTGACATCTTGTTAAACCTCGTAATTTTCTTTTGATTACAATGCAGCCAAGCTTCCAGTGCTTTCTCAATTAACATTTGTCAAAAGCATCACAATCTTTTGAAGAAGTGTTAAATGAATGTTGCTGAATCAAATCTTAAAGTGGGTGGGAAATCAGAGCAAAGAGAAAAGGACACAGCAGAATGGTTTAGTGCTACCCCCTCTGATGTATCCCTTGACACTGTACTAATTAGTACATATTTAATGACTGAAATATGTATTAACAATATACAATTAGTGATCTATTAGCTAAGCATCAGTAAAGATTCAAATAAATGAGTTAAGGTAGGCAATAAAATGACCTCTATTAAATGCACAAAACTTCCTGAAATATTCTATAGCCCATTTCCATGTGCCACTGATGATACATTTTCATATCTTTTACCTTTTGTTCATTAAAAGAAGTTAAACTTCTTTAAGCAACACATTCTTCACTAATCAATGAAATATTGGGGTATTATGAAAATAAACATGAACATCAACTTTAAGTGGCAAAATTAAACCCTTTAGGAGGACAACTACAAAACTGTGCAAGGAGAAGGTTTAAGAACTTCAAGAAAAGCAATTTTCTAATACGGAAGCTAGAGATGAGGAGGTATTTATAAAAATTAATGTTTCTTTCCTTAGATGAAGACAGGTCACAACAGGGCACCCCATGATGATAAAAGCTTACATTTATTCAGCATTTATGTACCAGATGCCGTGCTAATCATCACTCATGGATCATCAGATCATCTTATTTAATCCTTACCACAATCCCATGAAGTGGGCACTATGATTATCTTTCTTTTACAGAACAGAAAACTAAGTCATGAAGGAGGTTAAGCAGTTTGTTCAAGGTCATTTGTCCATAATGCTCTTAAATGTTATGATCTTACTTTTCTAGACAAAAGATTTTCATAGACTCTGAGAAAGTACGGCACCCCACAAGCAATATGTCCTTATTTTGGAGCATTTAACTGACACTGTGCTCTGTGTAAATCTCTAAAAGAAGAAAAAATGTGGGAATATAAGGTACTAAAACAGTAATAATAAAAAGTTTCACAATGAAATGTTTGTGGCAGAAGACTCAAAACTCAAGAACTTCCTATAAATGGTAGCAGGAAACATGGCAACTCACAATAGAATTATATTGTAAATCTAAAACCTACTGTATACAGCCTTCCCAGAGTTATCAGGTGCCATATCAACACACAGATTAAATGACTTAGCATTCTACCTACCATATATCATTTAAGTACGGAGACCTAGCAACACTAATTAATTAACTAATTAACACTAATGCTAATAAGCTATATATTATTAGGTACCCATGAAAACCTCAACAAACACAGTCAGACTGGTTCAATTTACTATGCCAGTATTTATTGACAACTTGCTAATTATTATCAGCTTTTTCCTATGTGAAAACATTTTAAGGATAATATGTATTTATGATAAATGAGAGGGTAGTTATTTCCCTCTTCCAAGTCCCCAAATTCATCCATTATTCACTGAATGAACACTAGCTAGAGTGAGAATATAGTCTAGTAAGGCAAAAACTGCAACAGATTTATTAAATTTACCCTTATTCAATATCTAAAAACACCAATCATCTTTTAATTACCATTCATTATCAGCGGGAAGATGTTTTAAGAAATAAGTATTCTATGTTAAACACTTCTTAAATAATAAATATAACTGGCTTTCTTAAAAAAATTTCCCTCATGTTGTTTGCCATGTTTCATTATTACTCTAAGTCAGATATTCAGAAACCGTCAGAACTTAAGACAATATTTTTCAATAATGTTTGGGATATCAAAACTGCAGACAGATTAAGTAAGTATAAATCAATTCAGATTAAGACATAGAAAAGAGTTAATATATGACTGAAATGGCTCCCCCCCCCCCGCCCCCCGCCCAAGCCAGCATTACAGAGGAAGAGAGCAAAAGAGAAAAAACAGAGCTAGTTTAAGATAACAGAGCAAATTAACTAAGTAGAGATCACAGAAAGCTAAAAATTTAAAGAAAGAAGGAAGGTGTATTTGAAAGCATTATGAAGGCAAAGTAATAATATACTTGTGCTGTTAGGAATGGAAGGCATGGATTTATATATGGGGGAAAAATACTGCAGCTAATACAGTGTGAAACAGTCCATAATTAAAATGATCCATTTTACAACACAATATATATCTTGGCTACATAGATGATAGCAAAGCCAGTACACAGACTTGCTGTCAGTGGCTTATGGTTTGACCTAAATGTATGGGCCAGAATAGCTCTGCAAGGCCCCATTTACATGCAGTTAAATATCAGCACACATCTTGGACAAGCGAGGCAGGAGTCTCTCTAAAAGCATTTGAAGATAAGTTATAAAGAGCAGGCAAATAAGAGAATATGCTTCAAACATCATCAAGAAAAATTTAGGTCAGATAAAAATCTTTACCACTACGGTTTTAATAAGAAGTCAGTATGGACTTTCACCTTCTGAGAATATATAAGAGAGGCTACTTTGGATAACACAACACTGCTGTAGGAATAAAGCTACCACATATGGCAAAGTTTCTCATTTTCAAAGCTAGTAACTGCTTTTTCCAAAAAGCACCCAAATTATCAAAGATTCTCTCATCTGAAATGTGTCAAATTATTTACTAGAACATATGGCACATGTGGAAAGTGACATTATTACTCATCTTGTATTCCATGAAGTGCTCTGTGACAAGGAGGTGGGCAATGATTCCTTGTTGAGCTGAATCAACCTGTTCTCAACTTTAGGAGTTATTTAATTATAATCGGCATTTAAATTTTTTTTTACTTTTTTTTCCTAATGGAGGGAAAGAGATTTACTGCTACCCAAGAAATATTTAACAACTGTGAGGGTAATACAGGTTACAAAAAAAGATATAATACATATTCTCCAGGCAAGAATACTGGAGTGGGTTGCCATTTCCTTCTCCAGGGGATCTTCCAGACCCAGGGATTGAACCCAGGACTCCTGCATTGCAGGCAAACTCTTTACCAACTCAGCCACCAGAGAAGACCCTTTTACAATGTCAAGTTTGGTCAACTACTGAACTTTGCCTTTTACAAAACTACAGGATAAGAGCGAAGCATGGTACTAACTTTTAGGAAAACAACTGAGATATAAGAATTATCCCAAATTGCTGGCCTCAAGAGAAAAAGATATGTCTGAATTTAAAAATAAATGATACTTAGATAATATCAATACAGATTTTCATGGCCTAATGGAAGATTTCATTGTTGAAAGTTTATCAATGGTACACTACTACAATTTTAAGCCAACAAATTCTAGATATACATGAATTAAAGAAAAAGAGGGCTTGCGCTGGTGGCTCAGGTGATAAAGAGTTTGCCCGCGGTGCGGGAGACCAGGGTGTGATCCCTGGGTTGAGAAGATTCCCTGGAAAAGGGCATGGCAACCACTCCAGTATTCTTGCCTGGAGAGTCGCCGTGGACAGAGGAGCCTGGCGGGCTACAGTCCATGGGGTCACAAGGAGTCGAACATGACTGAGCGACTAAGCACAGCACAGCACAGCACTAAGGCAAGTCATTATTGCTCCTGTGGTATGAAGAAAATTCACATACTTCATATTCTATAATCAAATTAGAAGTTCAACTATAAAGGCTCATGCTTTTGAGGTCCTAGCCCTATGACAATATTTAGGATTTAGTGACTTACTAAGTCACTTACTTATTAACTGACTTAATAAGTTACATTATTCCTTAAAATATGTATAAGCATATGTAGCTATGTTTAAGCATGTGGTTGTATACTGCTTTAACAGAGGAAAAAGGTATTAATTCCTGTTCCACCTTGTTGAAGAGATTGATTTACTTAGTCCAAAGAACATTCTGGTTCCTACAATTCTGAAGTAACTTAATAATGTGAAAATTTCAATTAACTCAGAAAATTGAAAAAATAATTCAGATCTTTTAAACACAAATATTATTGTTCAACTAGAAAAGATTTATAATTAGGCAAACTCCATAATAATATATTAAGAGATCATTCTTTTATCACGAGTATGAGGTAATCTTATTTTAATGAAAATTCAAAACTTAAATTTACCCTCAAAACTTTACTGCAGGAACTGAAGTAACCTGACAAACTAAAATACATTTCCAAAGATTTATAAAGTAATGATCCTTTATAAAGATACCTAAAGAGAACACAAATTTTAAAAATGCTAGCAGAACTGTCTTCAGAAAGCAATACTTGGGATCATCTAGTGCTTAGTCCATGTGTAACAGTTAAAGTCCAGAAATATTGACCTAATACCATCACAAATTTATTGGAAAATAAAAACATGTAATTTTACATGATGATCTACAGACAGCAGACACCAAAACTTTAGAACGCTTATGCCTGGCACTGTACATCAAGCCTAGCAATTCTCCTGGGACTTCCTAACACATATTTCCTTTAACCACTGGCGCCAAGAAGTTAAGAGGTCTGCACACAGATTATAATCAATTCAGAAGTCAGGTAGAAAAAAACACACAAAGCTAACAGGTTTGTAGTTGGCAATACATTTTTAGCAGTGGAAATCTAAACTGATGAAGGATGCTACAATTTTTTGAAACCAACACTTAAATTGAATTCAGAAAAAGAAAATGGACTAAAATAAGGCTAAAATGTACACACATATGACAATTTGAAATTCCACAATATTATCACTTGCCCTTTAACTATAAGAAGGGGAAGAACATAAAGAGGGATAACTTAAGTCTTAAAAATAAACTGTTTAAAAAAGATATAAGCATTAGTAAGTAAAATTCTTACCTTGGGCAGGATCAGGTGGACCAAACTCCAGAGAATATCGTAAAATGAAGTTATTGTTCCACACATAGAGTTGGTTATCTCTTGGATTGTAATCCACTGCAGCAATATACTGGTACTGGTTGGGGAAGGGAACATCTACATATTCTCCTCGGTTTAATCGGGTATTGTAAATATAATCAATTGCATTCTTGCCTGTTTCACTCTCATTGTCTTGATAAACTGACCTGACCACATAAAGGACTCCACAGATCATAAAAGCATTTGAGGCAGCTCGTTTGTCATACACAGTCTCCCACGTTGCTTCAAATCGAAGAGTGTATGGATTCAGTTGGCTAATAACTATCATTCCATTGTTCTGCTCAGTGGCATAAATGACCCATAAGCCATTTTCATCAACTGCTAGGTCAATATCAGTTTTTCCTCCCCATCTATATGGTGAAGTATCATGATAGTTAGCATAGTTAATTATGGCCTCTCCACTCTTAATTCTAGTCCTCAAGTCAAATTTCACAATATTCCTTGTTCTTTCTTTGTTAAAGAAGACAGCACCATCATATACCACAAATCCAGTACCATCTACTCGATTTGGAAGTTTATAGGTTGTCGTTTGGCGACTGTTTTGGAAATCTTCTAAAGATGCATATTCTATTAAAGTATCAGTACGATAGGGAGTCCAGGGCATGAAATAAATTTTATCTGCAGCCTGAAGAGGGTCCTTGCACCAAGCACCTGCCTTTTGTTCAGCTTCATATATACATGGTGAGTCCACAATTGCTTTCAGGGTCCCAGGGCACACAAAAACTAACATTCATAGAGAAAAAACAAGAATTAAGCAAAGTTAAAAGATTATACAAGCAAGCATAAGTTTCAATGATTATAGATCAAAAAAGAAAAATTCACCTTATTAACATTTAATTTTATCAAAATTTATACTTAAAACAAATACTACCTTTCTTTCCTCAAGTTGCTATAACCAATGCACACATTTATTTTCACAAATACAAACCAAAGTTTAAGATCATTCATAATTGAGCTAACAATTTATATTTTTGCTATGTGTTTTATCTTACAGTTCTTTTATGCTTTAAAACTTTGTGCATAAAAGTGAACAAAGTACTTTTAGACCAAACTTAGTACTCTCCCTCCCTTAGCCCACTTATAACCCCCAAAAGCAAAACACCAAAATAAAGCAAATAAAACAAAAAGTCCAGTGTGAAGGCTTATTTAGAACTTCTACGGAAGTTAGACTGAAAACAAAAGTACTTCAGTTGAAGGAACATAAATATTCAGAAAATGCAATTAGAAGCAGAGAAAAGTAAATACAAGGAAAGCAGTGATGAAACGACCAGGAGACCCTGTAACCATGGCATGCTATGGAGAGGGTTCTGGAAGCCAGGCAAGATGACACTTTAATAATAAAATATCCAAGGGTGTCAGAAAAAGAGATAAAGGGTGAAACGAAACAGAGAAAGGACAGCTTCCCCTCGCCGACTTCAGAAATTTTACCCCATCACCAGATTTAGCAGTCATATAATTTCAATGTAAACAGTCGACTTCTTTATGAGGTGCATTTATGAGGTCCTGCTGATTGTATTTTAATGTCAGGAATATTGTGGGGGAAGGGATGGGAGGAGGTAACATCCATAAGGCACATAACAAGGAGCTGGGGTTCAAACTGTATACGTTATTTACCTTTTTGCTCCACTTCTATTTTAAGCATCGGAAGAAAAAAAAAAGTGCAAGGAAAAAAGAAAAAAGATTAAAATAAATTGACTATTAGTCTAAGACTGAATTCGTAATAGATGCTAAATATAGGAAGAATAAGAGCTGTACTACTTTGGATAAAGAGAAACACACAACAGGAAAACCTAGCAGGAGAAAGATACTAAAGTTACATAAAAGAACATGGATCAATCATTTTAGTAGATTAAGGAGGCAATACAAATATGTTGGCATGTTGTTTCACTTAGTGTACCTGAATAAATAATGAAACTCTTCACTAATGTGTGGTACACAGACTCTTGCCTTTCCAAAGTCACTCAGCATTCTTACTAAATAAGTTTTACTTTAAATAGGTATACTACAGACACAACTGCATGCATAGGTGTATTATTTCCATTTATTTTATCATGTGAACTCATTATTAAGCTGACTAAAATTAGGTAAACATAACAATAAGGATATATGTTTATAAAATGGCAATTCAATTTTGAAGCTCAGGTCAAATGTAATGAATACTGATATTTTTACATTTTTCAAAGGTACGTATGTAAGAAGAAATATATAATTATGCAGCTCAGTATGTTTCAATTTTTTCTATTAAATTTTCTGCTTCTAGAAAAAACCATCTTAACTATAAAAAATTAGCCTCCTTTTCAGGAATATATAAGCCTCCCCCTTTATCCCAATAGTTATATTGAAGGATGGGATAAGATAATATACTCTCCCCCCCCCCACTATAATTAGTAACTTTACTTATTTACACATATATTTACTTTATATTATAAAGTTCTCATTAAATTCTCTATAACACATTTCCCAAACTTGTAATACAAAATCTATTTTTAAAAAAAGTAAGCAAAATACATACAAGGAAAAAGCAAGCACAGTAGGCAAGGAGAAAAAGGAAGAAAGAATTATGGTTAGCTCATTATGACATTGTCTACCATCATTAATTTACACAAAAGCAAGCTAGCATGCAACAATCATACTGAGCATTCAAAGCAAATACCTTGATTTCCACAGACCCCATGAAAGGTAAATGCTTTCATAAAACAAACCTGATTAGTAGAGTTACAGGAGAAAAAATCCTCCCTTCAAGATACTTAAAGAAATAGATTATGCAGTTAGGAAGTGTGCTATAGAATATCCTTGCTGGTAAACAGTATTCAAATCATTATGAACTATAAAATATTATTTTAGATTGTATGTAGGCTTTGAAGTATGTTGCCTGAATTTCATAAAGTGATCAGATTAATGTCTGTGATTCCCTCTCTTCCCTTATCAAAATGCATTAGGGTGTGCCAATACTATATCTCCAAACGGATTACTCAAACATACTGTAGTTGCACATTTCATTAAGATGCCTTAGCTTGATTAATTTTTCTTAAATTGCAATAATTCATCAAGATTAAATACTGACCTCCTGAAATACCTTAGGGAAAAATGAACTTTGTCATAGGAAACTTTTCACATTAAGAGACCCTGCCCCAATCCAACTTGATCTATTTAACCACTTTCAGGAAACATACTTGCTCTATTAATGAGTAAATCTGACTACATCCAGTAAAAATGAAATTCAGTGTTACTGACATGGAACAATTCTTTTCTTTATTAACCACTAGTTCTAAAATTACTGCTCAGTGAAGAGCAATATTATACCTGCTCAGAATCAGTAATGGAAGGGCGTGGTGGGAAAATAAGGATAAAAGAAATCATTAGTGGTGAGTCTGCTCAGACTAACTCTATAGACAGCTATATTCTTTCCTTTTAGGAAAGGATGATTTTACTCAAATAAATCAATTAAATGCAAAGAATGGAAATAATAAATTTTAAAATATGTTATGCATTTAAAACAGAAATTAAAACAAGTTCAATAAAGGATGTAGAAAGTATATTTTGTTTTCCACTATTGAAAATGGCTGAGTTAGTTTTATTACTTGATACATTAAATCGACAGTGCAGTTACTATGCAAAATATTAAACAGGTAAGACTTCATTTATGATTTAATTGGTATCATTTATATAAAAAATAAAATGGATATATATTATATATAATCTATAATTTTAATGAAAACTGAGAAGTAATATCCAAATGTAAAAGTAAAAATAAATTAAAACTTTTGATGATTGATAAAGTGCATAAAATATGGATATTTAAAACAAAAGACCTCACATTATGATTTTTATGACAACCTAAAGGATATATAGCTCTGTCAAATTAGTCAAAATTTCATCAACTCAGAAAAATACAATAAAATTAATGAAATTAGTATTTTTATCACAAATATATATTGTAACTTGTCTTAAGAGGCTGTATGAATTAATTCATAACAATACATTTACTATGCTACAGAACAAACATAAAACACATGACTCACTAACATCAGTGGAGGACATAGTTTTGAAGACAAGAAATTGACCCAAACAAAACCTACATACTCTGTATCTGAAGTGACACACTATTTCACTCTGAATAATCTTATGTTTATTCATTAACAATGACACAATCAATAGTAAAAGGTTTTTTACTCATCAAATGAAACTTATGGCTAAATTTATGGTATAATTTTAAAAACTTAATGATAATTTGAAATAAGAGAGTTCAAAAATCAAAACCAAATCGTGCCTATAGGACATGGAAATTCTGATTTGACTATTCCTCTTTATCCTATAGGATCCTTATGACTTGTTTTAAACCCATATTCATTCAATTACTAACCAAATATAATACATGTGTCTGTCTATAAACATACAAAGTAAAACAAACTATAGCATGTATAATGGACTCTGTTGCATAAATTTATTATAAAATTTTCAGAGATCATGGAAAGTTTCCGAATTTTTGTTTTTAAACTAAGAGACAATAGTTTGGGATGGATATGTTCCTGAGGCATTTGCTCAGGACAGACAGTGGCATAAAGCCAGGTGATAACAGACACATAATAAATGCTATTTGATGGTGACAGTTTTTATCAATTAAGCAAAGGGTAAAAGGAGTATGCAAACATTACAACATACTAAAACACTATTAAAACAAGGGAAAAGTGAAAGCTAGGAGATTAAAAGAAAAGTAAGTATGAAAGATGATTATAACAGACAGAAGCATGAGGGGAAAAAAGGAGAGGAAAATGGGGAAAAGAGATTGAGGAGATACAAAGACCCAAAATAAGATCAAAACTATCTAAAAATATCACTGGCAGTGAAAGTCCTGGAATTTAGAGTGTGTCGCCACTGTACGGTATACAGGAAGTATAATTACTTCTATTCTTTAGCAAGGAGTAGTTTCTACAAAGTCACAGACTGCTTCGTGCAAGTATCTAGAAAGGTAACAGCAAATTGATTACTGTCTTTGTTTTTTTTTAAGGACAAACACTAAAAGAACAAATACTTCTCTTGAAAATAGCTATTTGCAGTTTGGTGCACAATGTACAACACTTCTGGAGAACTGAAAAAGTAAAATTTTGAAAGTTAGATGTTCCAGAAGATATCCACACTTTTCTTTCTTAAAAAGCACAAGAAATAACCTTAGAAGTCTGAAAATAATATTTTCTTAACACTGTTTTTGATCTACAGACTAGGTTACAGGAACTGGCTCCAGAGAGACAATTCTTGGCAGCTCTGACTGATTCCACTGTGTGGGAATGGATGCTGTATTCCTTTTCTAACTTGAGGACAGAGACCATGCTAAATTGACGCGAAAGTGACTTTACAGAACAAAATTTTGGTTAGCTCCAAAGAATACAATGTTCCTCTAGTGGCACAGGAGAATGATTATGTGAGCCACCAACACTACACGCAGGAGAAACGATATAAAGATGAGTGCACTCAGTAGGCTTCCAATCCTACAAACGGTATAGAAAATACTGAAAACATAAAAAGCATCCATTTCACGGTAACACAGGAACACAGAGCAGGAATGAAAAGAAAAGATAATCTGTGTTTGGCCTTTAACTGATTCCCCACACAAAGGCAATTTATCAAAACTGCAGGCAGAGAAGAGAGATGTGTAAGAATGTATCACTACCATATTGGACATAGTATAGCTATTTAAAATTGGCCCTTTGTTTTCAGAAATATTTAGAGTTTAAGCATACGAATCTATCAGAACTAGTGATCTGGTTTTTAAGGTTCTGGAAAAAGCAATTTCACTATTAGTTTTGAGTCCATCTTTTTTTTAAGGAGGGAAGTCCTCCTAAAGCAAATCAATTAAATTTCTGCTAAAGAATTCTTAACTCAAATGCCTATGAATTAAGATGACATGACACGTATTATTTTTTTAATTTAAAAAGTAAAGGTGATAAGAACAATACCAAACAAATTAGCTGATAAAAATTAGGCAATATACTTAAACTTTTTAATTGTCTAAAGTGATTTTTTCTCCTGAAAATGCAGAATACAATTTATAAGTATGAATTCTGAGGTTAGGAGGAAAACTACACAAAATTACACTATTAGCTGAAGCCTATTTATAAGTTTCCAATTAAATTTTAAATATCCTGCTAAAGGATATTACTAAAAATGGATGTTGAGAAATTAAAAATACGTGTTACATACTTGTTACATCTATTTTATTTAGTGTTAAGATTTTATCACTGAACTGGTAAAGGACTGCTCCCTTAAGAACAAGGGACAAAAAGGAAAGCACTTGCCTCAGTTAACTGCAGTGGAAGCTTTTACCAGGCATTAAAGTTACCACAACAGCAGGTAGCCATTCAAGTAGCTTACTATGAAAACTGAAGTCAATTCCTTCCTTAGAAAACTGTGAGCCAAACCAATTTGTCAGCAACTGGTGTTGGGCAAAAGTACAGATTTCTATCAGCCCTATTGAATAGCTAATTCAAGTTTGTTTTCTGGAAAAACACTAGCCTTAAAAGCCAAACACTTAAGAACACAGACAGACACTTGGCCAGCTTCACACTATGGCTTCCTTCCACACTTCATGAAGCTAATTGGAGGCCCAAGTCTGTTAGTGCTCTGCATGCATAATAGTTTTGTAGGCCATAAACATATGCTTCTTTCACATGGGTCCTCTTTCAGCATCAACGAGAAATACTGTAGAAAGTGAAAAATACAAACTCCATACTTACTGTAAGGGACACATTCATACTGGACCTCAAGATATTTGTATGTTCCGGGACATGGATCAGGAAATACATCTGACCCAGTAACTACTATACACTGTGTTCGATTGTTGCACCTGGAAAACAAAACAAATCAAACTTGTGTAACAACAATGTATTTATTTATTCTTACTAAAAAATATAATAGAGAGCTGATCCATATTGTCTTTAAGCAACCAGTACCATAAATTTAAAAAATTCAACTGCTAATAGCTTATTGTAAAGAGTTACAAAAAGTCCTATTTTATCTATGTTGTCATACCTCTCTATCATGGATCACAATGAATTTTAACTGCAAGTAAAAAGAAAATCACTGATAGTTTTGTTATTTTAGTATACACTTTAATTGAAGTTTTTCACATGTTCAACATGTACTGAAAATAAAACTTACTCGGTTTCCTACTACATTTAAGAATTAAAATTGCACTTAAAAACGATATTGAACTAGATGAATGGAACTGAACAAAACATGGAGTCATAAATTGAACAGCATGGAAATAAATTTTGAAAACATATTAAAACAAAGGAAGAGCCAGGTTTTTAAGTTTATTCTCTGAATCAGGTTTTTGTGTTGTGTTCTATTACAGATACTTATACACTCTAACCAGATATCAAGCCAATAGATTACACCTTCCATGCTTTTGGCCTACCTATACGATAGAATGCATTGAAAGCATTTAGCATAGTGCCTGGTACATACTGAGTGTCTAAGCATTGCGTTACACTCACTATTTTCACAGATCAATATACTTTTATTTTCAACATATGATTATATAGTCACTTTTTCTAAATTAGTACTCCCTGTAATACAACATTAAAAAGAGTGTCATTACCATGAGGCCTGGAATGCCCTATTTATTCCTATTGGAAGTATTTTCTTATTTTGTATTGTCAATGATTCATTGTCATTGAGACTATTAGGATTAAGTTAGAATCTAGGCAAGATGATTATTTATTTAAGTTCTATGAATTTGTCCCAATGATCTTGTTATAAGCTATATAAAGGCAAGAACTATTTAACTTTCAATTTAATTTTAATTTAATTTCTTTTAAATTTTACTTGATTTCAACCCAATGGAATGTTTGCAGGGGTCTTACCATGTTTTCTGTTAATATATAAAGTAGGAAGACAAAGCAAGCAGAACAATAACATTTTAACAAAATTTACTTAATAATTTGAGTGTGAGACATTCCATAGTGCATTACTAGACTACAGAACGGCAAATAAAGAATGAAAACGTAGCCTGGTTTTTAGCACAACTAATTCAAGTAAGGGGAAGGAGAACTGTGTCAGAGAGGAGTAGGTATGTAAGTCATGCACCTTAGAGCCACTTAAGCTTAAAAGTTAAAAAACAAACACAAAAACAAAAAACCAGGTTGATTTTCCCTGCAGAGCAGTAAGACCTGAAAACTTCTATAGGATCAATTATGCAAATTTTATAGGTCAAGGTATTATAAAATGAATTTCAAGTGGATGCTTCAACTATTAAGTAAATTATAACTAAAATTGCTTATACAAATATTAAGCACAAATCCCTTTATTCAGTATGGTTCAGTCATTTAAAGAAATTTGCCAGTGCTTCTCCATTTAGTGTAAATGACTTAATGTGACTCATGGAAAATTTTGATATCCTAAAATTTTAAATCACAAATGGATTTAAGATTTCACAACATATCAATGTCTATTATTTCAACTGGTTCATTTTCTTCTTAATTTCATAAGAGTTCATCACTTCTTTTAAACTTTCTTGATCCCAGGAATTCTCAACCACTAACCTAGTCCCCATCAAAAATTAAAATCTTTAATTTCCTTGCTTGTAATTATTCATACCAACAAAGATCCTCCCTTTATCTCACCCTCAAACTTCTCAAAAACAAAGAAATCTAAACTCCTGGGGTTAGATACCCCTTTCATACATCCCATCTATATACATTTTATAGCCACTCAACAAAGCTCTGCCATGTTTTAATATTTATAAAAATTGTCTTAATATTTATTCAAAATATATTCATGATAGAAACCTGATAAAATAACAGTATGTTTGCAGGAAGTGTATGAGATAAGTAGTCTTGCTTCCATTAATTTGTTTAAAAGATAAACACCATAAAATGAAAAATAATTGCTCATATTTACTTTTTCTGAATAACTTTGCATTAGTCAATTAACCACAATTACAAGTTCAAATTAATGTCACAATTATAATAATTTATATCAATCACATAATTTTTATTTCGCTTAATAATCACATTGCACAAGACAGCAAAAAGTACTAATTTTAGGGCTAAGTGTTTAAGTAAAATTGAAAAGGTTAAGAAACTTAATGGAGTTCCTACAAATACAGTTATATAGATTTCTAGAATTCACAGCCTCCTAAGATGTCAAAAAGGTTTGTTTTACATATCAGAAGTGCAAGAAAATAATCTTGAGGGGGAAAAAAAAAAGGAATATGGGTACTAAAATAGTAAAGGGTCAGCAAGAAGAGGAACACAAAAAGGTGCAGAATATCAGATTTGTATATCAGTATCTTGATTGATGGAAAAGAAAACCTAAAATCTTAGAGGACCAAATGACGGAAATAAAATTACAGACTATGTATATTCTTTCATGAATGAATGAAGCAAGTAGTCTTAAGTTTCCAAATACAGAAAGTGTAAGGAAACAAGGAAAAAGGAAACACCCTTTGTGAGCTGTTAGTACTAAGAAAAATCCAAAAATTCCTTCACCATTACGCTGTTAGTAAGACTGTAAAACTACAAACTGCTATTATTTAAGAAGACAGGGAAAAATAAAGCAATTAGTTAGCCACAGAGGAAAAGTAAATTCCCACCAACTGCTCAGCTTCAAGTTTTCATTCTAATGAAAATAAAAAGTCTAACTAAGCCCAGAAAGGAAAGGCATTCAACTGTTTGCATTCTCAGCCCTAAGAACATTTCCAGGCTTGAATTCTTCTCTCTTCCTCCATAGAAAAAGATTTATCATAAAGGTATGGCTATACGAACAATGAAAGTATCAGTATATTTAGTAATATATGGGGACTCATTCTGTTAAAAATTTATACTTTTCTTAAATGTGAAACATAAAAATTCAGTATGAATAAGAACAAGGCAGAAGAGGATAAATTGGGTTTTTTAAATAGGTGGCCTTTAATTATGACTTGAAGGAAATGGAATTACTGTTCTCATAAAGAAACACTTCAGCTTTTGAATCACTGAACTTATTTTATTAGATGTAAGGATACTCAATGAGTTAGGATAGTTAAAGCACTGGTTCTCAAAATGCGGTTGTCAGACAAGGAGCATCAATTGGGATCTTGTTAGAAATTCATTCTCAGGTCCCACCAAAGACTAACAGCCTCAGAAACTCTGGAGGCTAGGACCCAGTAATCTGCTTTAACTAGCTCCACTGATGAATCTGATTTATGGGGACCACTGGGTTAGAGGCAGGTTTAGGTATATTAATAAAGACTAGGTTATAGATGGGAACACATGTTTTTGCTCAATAAAATACAAGTGACATAGAAAAGCCTTTAGTGATGAATATGATTTATGCAGCAAGTACATGGTACAGTTTACAATGTTAACATATCTTCCATTGCTAATTTTAATCATAATAATCAAGGATCCCTTGATTCCTAACCTGAGAAGTCTCAGTAAGTACAAATTCTAAGTACATGTATATATCACATGTTGAGCCCACTTTCAACAACAGAGGGAAAGTGTAATCTTTTCCTAGCTAATTAAAGTATCTAATACTAACTACACTTGGAAATAAAATTGTTGGTAATCTGTAAAAATATGTTATGTTTCCTAAACACAAGGTGTCATTAAAAGTAACAGAAATCAAATCAAAACCCAATGAAACCACTGCACATTTTTCTATATTTAACCTTTGTTTTATGTATTCAAATACATTTTAATAAAGTTGCTCAACTATGGGAAAACATACTATTTATTGTTTTTAAAAAGAACTCAAGGGGCATAAAAGCAGTCCTTACAAAAATTTACCTTTAAGCAATTTCTTGGATATAAGATTTAACATCATCGAATAAGTAAATGTAAAACTACATATGTACTGAATCTCAAATTCTAAGCATATAGTTATGTTTAATGTTCTAACGACATTTCCAAAAATTTCCAAAAGTTGGCATGTAGAGGTCAACAGCTACACATTATTTCACATCACTGGTTTAAAAGCGTCATTAGAAAAACACCTATGTATCATTGCTATACATTATTTTAGGTTACAACTTTCTGGCTATCATATTAAATATTTCTTCCTCTAATTTTCAAACCTAAAATATATAATGTTTAACACTCATCCTTAGAATTCCATATGTAAGTAAAATAAATCTAATAATAAACACTTGGTAACATGATCAATTGAGATACTAGAATATAATTATTTCTGATACTAATATTCATAAAATTTACATTTTAATCATAAAACCCATCACCCACCACACACAGAAAATCCAAAATCTTGCTTTAAAGGCCATAGAGCTGCTTTAAATGGAGCAAAAACATCTGAATTAAAAAAAAATTATTTAGCAACTCATTCCTGTCTTTCTACTCATAATGGGAAAAATTATATTCAAAAATAAAGCTAAATGTACATCTCAAAAGCTGAAGAAAATAAAACAAAAAATATTGGAGATTAATGGTCTATTAGAAATTACTTTCCATGTACAATGGAATACCAATATACCTGCTTATTAGCAAAATTTAGAGTATGATATTTAAAGTCAGTGATATTGTCTAGGTTTGTGCACAGTATGTAAGAGAAAAATACTTTCAGGACTATCTAGAGTATCTTTTAACCATCACAATTAGCAGATGGTAAGAAGTTCAAAGTATTATGTCTATTTTATTTTTTAGAGGTAGTCAACGACCTTAGGTTTCAAAATTAAATTCTAAGATATCCATAGTATTTTTTTTGAAATTAAGATAAATGTTGCCAAGAAAAATGTGTAATTGATAAAAATGTCTTTTATAAATATGTATTATAATTAATTTACATACTAGTATATGGAAATTACTTAGAAATTATCAGCACAGATTAACAGTGGTATTTTGAAGAAACATCATCTTTTTATTTTGCAGACAGTAGTGCTTCATCTCTAATGAAACATCAATAATGCAAACTATTAATATGTTGCTTTCCTTAATCTTTTAAAACTGTAAATGAAAGAAGGAACAGTGTACACATTACTTATTATAATCTGAGAATAAAGTATATAAAAATCATCAGCATACCATATCATTTGACTCTGTTCAGAAGCAAAATTATTTGCTAATTGGGGAGATTAGTGCTTAAAAGCAGAGGCTTTAGAATAAAACAGAATTGAGGTTTTAGTTCCAGCCCTGCTGCTTACTTAACTGGGAATCCACAAGCAATGTATTAAACCTTTCAACCCTAGCTTTCTTATCTGTAAACCATAATACCTCCTTTAGAAGTTTGTCATTAAGGTTAAATAGGATAATGTAAGCAAACCCGTGGCAGAATCCCTCAACAAATATGAAATACCAATAACAACAAAAATATCAATAATAAGAGTAAGTACTCCTTTATATAAACTGGATATAGATTTGCAAACCTTAAAGGTGCAGAACATTTTTTGTTCTTCCAAAGCATTCCCTGTATCTCCCATGATTTCCTGTGTATGGCTTTAAAAACAGGCTGAAGTAGTCAGCAAATTTGTTTTCTTTCCAACTCTAATTTTGAATTGTACAATGCCCAACAAATTGCTTTTACTCTTCTTTTCATTATCTTCTGCTCATTATTACACTTTACCAAGTGCAAAGTATGGAGATGAGATTCCATATGTAATCTATTGTGAGAGGTGTTTTAATCAATAGTCTTGTTCTGCTGATTAAGCAGGGGCTTCTGTTTTGGCAAGATAACATTAGTCTCTCCAGGCATGCTCCAAAAACCATTGGGAATCTTCCCCAGATCATTAGATATGCTACAATAAAGCTTTGGTACATTCTCTTTTCTTCCTTAAATTACTTCTTCACTGTCCCATCACTCCCATTTTGACGGCACTGCATTATTATTGCATCTCCCCTGAAACATGCTCTAGAGCTATGTCTCCAGGACATAGGATGCCATTTTCCATTGAAGCTTCTGCTTGAAAATATAAATTAAGAAAATTTCATTATCTCCTGCCAGGGGGTATTATTCACCACAGTTCTAAGGAAGATTAAAAATGCAAAATCTACTGACTTGAACAAATACTCCAGCATTCAACAGAAAAGTTCAGTCTATCATGACAGAAACTAAAAATTAGTGTTTGCTGAAATCTGGAGTCACCCTCTAGAATTAGACCAATTCTTTGTTGAGAATGTATGTGCAGTGTAGATTGCTCCAATAATTTCAATCTCTTAGTGGCATCTGTTATTTTTTAAATTCAATTATAAAATATGAGTAATAACAAGTCTGTTTCTTTCTTGAGATACCTTCTGGAGATGAAATAAATACTTTAAAGGTACAAGGGCAACATGTGATGATATTCCTTTCCAAAGAGCCAAATGTAAACACCATATTCACAGGGGTACTTTGGAAGAGTTTCATCCAAATGGGGAATCTGCACTTTTCTAACTGGACATAACGCCTACAGTTGATACTATAAACCCATTCCCTAATTAACAGACTAGAAATGATGCTCATTCTTGAGTCTCAATTACCAAAAAGTTATCACATGTCAATAAGTAAACTTTATTATCTTCAAGCACACACATTTTTAAAGTTTACAAATGTTACTAGAGAGGACAAAAAAGTAAAATGAAAATAAAGAAAGAAGGTCACTGTCAAGCTATACATTTTTATTAGAGGTGAGTATATGCCTGGTATATAATAACAATTCAGTAGTGACTTTTGAATGAATAATGATGAATGGTTAATCTGATTATTGCTACTTGTAAATAAACACAGTTATTAGAAAATAAGTATCAAACATCTAATTTTGCTTCAATCAGCTGTACCTGATTCTCAGAGAATTCTGTCAATTTGGATAGAGTTTTGTATCACGAAAGCCAATAAAACTAAGGAGACAGATCTAATTTAAAGGGTGGAGGAAAAAGTACCCTTTATCTTCCAAATAACTTTTTCATGCACTAACAATTCCAAATGATCAAGGAATGCAGTACTCTAGGCACTAGGACCCTGTCTTTCTGAGTCCATACTTACAGTATATTTTTTTACACACATAGTAGATTACATTAAAACACGAATAGTTAAGTTCCCAAATAAATTTGCTCAAACAAAGCAATCAAATAAACTGAGGGGATAAAAAGAAGTTATGATCCAAAATAGAAGATTACAATGATCCCCACAGATAAAAGAGGGACTGAGTTGAATGTTAAATCAAGCCTTTTTAAAAACTATAATGAAATGCTCTTTTATCACCTGAACTTCCATTCTGAACAGCTAAGGAAAGTGGGTCCTGCTTTCTTTAAATATTTATTAATGATGATTTGTGAGCCTAACTAATTGCTATATAAACATAACATTAGGAAGCTAAATGATGTGTAATTAATATGATAAAAAAGAGGTCTTCTAAAGTAATGTTCCCATTTGTCACATAACTATGTTCTCATAATTTATTTAATAATTTGTGTATTGTAGAAGATTTCTATCCATCATATAGTATTTAATTCTTTAGGCATGTTAGGATGTTACACTCAGAGAATTATATATTGTGCCTTCTAAAGTGTTCTAAAATCCTTGAAATGAAACTGAATTATTGAAATGAAGTTGCTACCCTCATCTCTAGGAAAATATATTTGAATACTGATACAAGCATGGATACACAATTTGGAAAAATAATATAATTTTATTCCATTCAGTTTCCTATATACTGGTATTTTCAAAAATTTGAAATATAGTCTTAATTTTTTTTAAATTATGACTGTATTTTAATCTTTGCAAATATATTTGAAAAAAAGTATAGAAAAAGTCAATTTATTATTTAAACAACTATATGCAAAACTACAAAATATTTTTCTGGCCTATCAATTTTAAATATAAACCTATTTGACTGAAAAAGTTTATCATAAGTAACAAATATGTAATAATAGAAAATGAAAAAAAATTATCAGGTAACCTACAGAAAATCAACAAAAGCTTGATAGAAAATCCTGTGCAGGCCTATACCCAGAAGGTTGTCATTCTAGTTTTTACTGTGTTGAAAACAGGGATAACATGAAACTGATACCTTCCATAGTCATTCTGTATTAGGAATTAAAACCACAAAGTATGCATACTTTAATATCTATAGTTAAATTTGCATCTCAGAACCTCAAAAACAACCCCTCAAAAATTCCACATTAATTACTAAAATAAGGTTTTTGAAATGGCAATGCTGATTTTCTAAAAACAACTCTCTATGTTTTAGGAACCTTTGAAATTCCTTAGTTTTTACTGGGCCTTGGGGTCAGTTTAATGCAAATTAGGCTGGACTCAGAGTCTTATTAATCCAGTACAAAATCTCTTGTTTGTAGAAATGCACATTCAACAAAAATGCACTTGCTTTTAATAGCAAAATAAGAAATATTTATTTACAAAGCATGCCGCTGAGACTGGTTCATTCACAGGGTCATCAGGTCTAACTTCTTAATGAAAAGAACAATATAATTTAAGTGAGGATAAAAACTATAAATATTTGAAGTACTTTAAAAATACTGCTTCTGAGTCCAATTTTTCAAGACCTCTGCTTTTAATAATTCAAAAAAATTATTGTGACCTGTATCAATTAAGAGCAATTATTTATAAAAACGTTAACCTACTATAGTTTGTACTTGCAGAAACAATCTCATTTTTTTAACAAGGGAAATGGGAAATCACTATGGGATGACCTAGTTAAATTAAATTAGCAAGAAACTTGTTACCAGACCATATAAAAGACACAGCATAATAAGACATGACCTTGCAGAGACTTGGAGCCAATCTATGATGTTTTTCCTTTCTATAACCCTTGCTAATTATCTGCAAAGTTACAGACCCTTTTGTCATGGTTTATTTTTCCTCAAATTGTGAGGGGATTTTTGGTTTCTAAATATTTAATTAGTCTTGTTATGATATGAGAATTGTTGTACATTTCAAGCATTTTGATTTTTATACTCTATTCCTTCTAATTATCCTCAGATTTAGATTGGTCATCCAAAATCTTTGCCTTTTGTAATTATTTACTTCTTAAAGATCATTCCGTGAAGAAATATTTTCACCCTTATGGCTCTTCTTTTCCACAAATGGCTTTTCTGGTCTGTTAATTGCCCGCTCAGAGGATTAGAGTTTGAAATAATGCAAAAGAACATGCAACTAAAAGGAGTTTTAGAGGGCAAAACTGAGTAAACTAGATTTTTGTGGTTGCTATTTTAAATTCACCTTAAAGATAACACCCTTGGTTTAGATGTGATTTTGACAAACAGGAAAATTATGCCAAAAATATTTTTTTCTGCCTCCTAAGATGTTTCATGAGATGTCATTTAGTCAGTATTATAAATCTCTGCATATAAAAGAAATTCATCTCTAGTCTAATTGACAGCTAATAAATTTCTTCTTTTACAGACCTCACTTTGATTACAGCACAGCGGCTAATGTTCACAGAACTTCCTACGTAATCAAAATGAAAGCACAGAAACAAATTCATAAGACTTTTGGTGGCATGGCTTTTAAAAATCTACTATCTATGCAAAAGTTAAATCAAATTTTTATTAAAGTATTTAAAATTGACTCAAGAAAATTTTTTCATTTTTTTATTAAAATGACTACATTCTATACGTGCTCATTTTTTTTAAATCAAGAGGCAAGAAAGCACTGCTGTTCTTTACCCCAAATGAATTCTTTCAGTAAGAAATTTTTCACAACTTTTAGTACATTCTTTCCTCATCAAACTTGTTTTTCAGTTAAATGCACTGTTTTTATTACTTTTATTTTACAGTAGTTTATTTTCCTCATGCAACTTATAAAGTTTATAAACAAGTATATAGAAATGTTTTGTGCAAAGAGGGGATGCAAAAGCAAAAGTGAGCAATATCTTAATGAACTGAACGGATACATTAATGCTGGAGAACAGGGAAATACATAGCATTAATGGTCAACAAAGGGAAAACTCTCAGAAAACAAAATGCTATGCAATTATTCTGCAAGTCATGAATCTTTTTTTATTAATTATGTGGTCTAACTTTGTGCCTCATAAAAACCATAATCTTGTTATCCTTGTGTTATTCTTTCTAATTTAAAAAGATGCATGTGAACTGAATTCTCACAGAAAACACTGTCTATACACTTCCTGAGCTTTTTTTTCCTTATGGAAGAACCATTTGAAGAATCTTTTCTCTGAGGGTAGAGCATTTTTTGAACTGAGGACACCACACTGATAGTCTGAACAACTCCTATATTCCAAATCACAGTGATGCCCTTAATGCAAGCCAAAGAAGAAATGCACATTTGCAAGAAGCATCTGCTAACGAAGAGGGTTAGAGAAGGCTAGCACGTAAACTATTCTGGCCAAACAGTATTCAGTTCCTCCCCATTTACTTGAACCTGAAGCGATCTTTCTCTCCTTTCCCTATGGCAGCAACTGTCTATATAATTAATTTGGCAATTAATGATATTCTGCTTTGTGGCTCTATTCTATATTTTGCATAAAATTGTTATTTAATTCACCAGTATTTTCCATGTTTAAAATTGAGCTGTAAATTGCTTATGTTTTTGTTTATATTATTTTTCAAACACCCCCAAAGAGTGTCAGGCACTTCATTGTATCAGTTCTCATACCATGAATGCCTTCAGCTGTTTCTAGGACCCTAGTCTTATCTCCTCAGTTAGATGTTGTTAGGCTTCTTTTAAATTCCTTGGAATGCCTAGTCCTATTTAGGGCAAAAAGTGCTCACTCAATAACTACTTCCTAAATTGGAATTCTCATTCCTCTATGTTTTACCGAGGGTTTTTTAATTGAAGGAACAACTGAAAGTCTCCTGTTGGTACATACTAATGTCATTTACTGTAATAAAAACTGCAGAAATTTTGTAGAGATGTTTACCTAAGTGTTCTGTAAGACAAGAAATGAAAAACAATAAAAACAAAAGCCTGGAACCACAGACTCATGGGGTACTCTTAGCAGTAGAGCAGGTGCAGAAGGCTAAAAACAATCCTTAATACCCATAATCTGAATATAAATAATCAAATTCATCAGAGAATTATAAAGAGGCAGATACTCTGTGGTTCATACACTCTCAAAATTAATGGAGTCTCACCTAACTGATAAATATACGGCAAATTTCACTGGCTTACTTCTGATAAATCAGAACTAATCTTTAATCATGACAAAATATTCATAATCTAATCCTTTTATCAAATTGACTATCACTGCAGGAGTCTCCTGTGTTTGCACAATTAAAAACCCCATGTTAGCTGTATATAATAAGGCATTACATTTGATGCAAATCCTTTTCTATTGAAATAAGTGCCAAGCTGACAGCAGGAAGTAGCTGATAAGAAAGCAACAAGGCATTGCTGATGGCATTCTCGATAACTGAACACCTACCCATAGGCATTCAGTCTACAGTGTATTACCAAAAGTGCTCGTTTTTTAAAAAAGCACAGATCAAGGCAAGGACCCTCTGTTACATCTCAGTCACAAAGGCAAAAAATTATCTAAAATCAGATAGATAAATGATAGATACCTAAAGTGATAGAAAGGAAGAAAGGATGGAAGGAAGGAAAAGATAATTTTATATCCACTGGTGGTTCCGGTACTAGAAACAGTGAGACAAGACATTATCTGCTGCTATACCCTAGTTACAGAATTTTGAAAGCACAGTTATACACTTATTATACCACATCCAAACAATATCTAAGCAGCAGAAAATAAACGTATGGATATGAAATTATGTTTTACCATTCTCTGTAAGTGAAACTTCGTTGTTCTCAGACTCAATATGAAGGGCTTAAAAAACACTAGTGCTATTTTCTATATTTCAGAGTTTAAAATTTCAAATATAATATTTTATGTAACTATTCCTTAATTTTGAGAAATATATAAAGAACCCCATCTTTGAAAAATCCTTTCCTCTGTAGTCTAAGTGCAAGAAGAGAATTCACAATACCTCAAAGGAAGGAAAACGTTAATAAGATGCAGTGTGGTCTAGAAAGTTTTAAAAAGTGAGGACAGAAGTTGTGTAACTCCTTTAATAGACCTACTCAATACTCCCTCAACGTTTTCCTACCTCACTACATTGCACATCACTTTCCTTTATCAGTTTTTAGAAATCTACTGTGCTATCTGAGAGATCTGGTATCAGAGTTATTTCTGTATGTATCTCATCTTCTTTACAGATTATATTATCTTGGAAAGGGGAGCCTTAAGCATCTTTGAACCACATGGGTAGCACTGTGCTTCATTCTAGAATGTATTGACTTCATAAACGCCAGTGTGTACACTTAAAAATATATATTCTTACCAATTGTTCGCAAATATCTCAGAGTGTTTGACACATTAGTTTGCCTACCACACAACTCAGTAATTATTTGGAAGCATAAATCAATGAATGAAAGATAATTTTCAGAAGTGAAGCGCAGTTCTATCACCATGTAAAACTGGTTTATGTGGTTTGCATAAGTTTCTAACCGTTGAAGGCAGAAGGCTTCCATTCCGTTAACATTCCTAACCTAAATTAGCTCCATATCAGTAACTTATCTAAAAGCTCAGTTCATCGTGAAAGCTCAGTTCATCACGACCTATAAAATGTTAGACTCAAGAGTTTTAAATACCACTAACACCATGTAGAAGCTTGGGAGTACAGGGCTGTATGCTGTGAAATAGCAACACTGCTCTTCTGAAAGCTAACATGCCCTCTTAGGCCACAGATATAAACAGGGCAAGCATATTCAAAAATGAATGACCAGGAAAACATTTTTATCACTGCAGATTAAAGATATAATGTCTACCTAACTATATTGTACACATTAAAATCTACTGCTGTTTTAAGATTTTAACATCTTACAAAAAACACAGCTAAAAAAAAATACAGCTAAATATATCTGAAGTTGCACATTTTATAGCCAGAGTTTTAGAACTATTTTTATTTACAAAAAGTAGTCTAATACTTAAATAGTACAATCACACATAACATTACATATTTTGTTAGAAATAATAGTTTATTAAATATATTTGATGTCATTATTATGAAATAGAAACACTGGAAGATCTTGCTACTGCTCTTATCTTTGACCCTTTAGCTCTTCCATTTCAGCACCCTCATTAATGTCAAGATGCCATTAGAATGTCTGCCCACTTTTACATCTCTACATCATGGACAAGAAAAAATCTTCTGGGTTCAATCAGTAATGTTTTCCTTTTGCATTCAACTAAAAGGCAGAATAGCATCACACAGGTCAGAATATTATCTTTATTAAAGAAAAAGGACAACATGACAAAAGATAAACTTTAGAATGTAAAAGGCCATGTTTTAGACCTGAACTGGGCATTTTTAAAATGTGCTTTAAATTATTTTAGTTTTTAATTGTCAGACTTCTTTAATACCTGTAACCAATATCGCTGATAGGACTTGTTTTTATAATTAATATTACTACCTTCCTTAGGTTGGGTGACATGGGAAGCAGAATTTGAGCCACAGCCTCTGAGACTCTTATAATGCCCTTAGAACTGTCAGTGAAGCCTTAAGTGAAGCAGGATTAGGTAGTCTGAGAAGTACAATTTGGCTGCAAATAAAGGCCTAGCAAATTCCTGGGGGAGGGAGCTCTGAGGTTGGGAGAGCGCTTCAGAAATATCTTAAAATGCAGCAAACATGAGGCGGCCAACCTTCTGCACCCTGGCATTCAGTGGACTTCCTCTAGGGAAAAGGATTTATGATCCCTTTAGCCCATGGCAGTTCCTGGGCAGGGACTCACTTTGAGCCCTTCCGCAGGCAGCTCCCTTGGCAGCTGAGGGGGAAAATGGCCTGCTCTGAAGCGGGAATCTGGAGGGCATACCATAACATCCACTGCGATGCTATAATTGTAAAGAGTTTAATGGACTGTTTGCAAAAACAGTTCTTTTACTACCACTTCTCATTTTCGTGGTTTTTATTGTACTTTATCTTCTTGTACACACTGATATGTCAATCCTGTTTACTAAGCGATATTCAATGGGTTTCCTATGGAGCAATGAACCTTAACAGGCAGTTTTTAATTGGCCCACATAGGAAACCACATTACTATTAATTCCACAGCTACAGCATAAAATAAAACCATTGCTTCTCAAACTCTAGAGCAATTAGACCTCTCGGCTATTTGACTAACTCTGCTTCATGATACCCAATGCAGTTAATTATATTTTTTGATGTTAATAGTCTCTGTCAGTCTCAAGCATAACTTCTCTTTGATGAATATTTAAATTATATTTGAATAAAAATAATCTTGGTTACATTTCATATTCAGTAATCATCACAGCTTAATAAAGGTCTACTTGTCAAGGGTTGAAAGAAACAGAAATTCACATACAAAGGTTCTAAACCAATGCATCAGATGATATACTTGCAACAACCATAATCTATATGTTGACCCAACATACCTGATTATACAGTTTTAAAAGGTATAGACTCACCCACACAATAACGCACAGCTAGACTTCAAAAGTTACTTATAAACAGTCTTTCAGATTATATACGCAGAATTCCATTAATTAACAATGATAACATCTTAGGACTGTGTCATAAGATAATTTAATGTGTGGAATAAAATGAGAAAATTTTTAAATGTGCTAGAAAATTTAGAATTCATTCTCTTCCATCCCCTTGTTGTATTGTTTTGAAAAGTTCTGAGAGTAAAACTAAAAAGAAACCTTTGATTTATAAAAGGATTTTTGATGATGTTATAGAAATCCACTGAAATCATTATTAATCATTTAATGATTACTATGAAATCATCATAATTTAAGAAAAATGTTTTCTGTTACAAAAAGGTTTTAACAGGAGTGGGAAGTGGGGGTGAAGCAAATTTCCAAACCTGGAACACTGGGACAGTGGAAAGAAAATATAAAAACAAAGCCCATTAGTATAATTTCTTGAGTACTTGTTTAAACCTCATATAGCTTAAAACTCCCTTAGTTTATATTATAATAGAAATGCTTCAAACCAAGCATTTATTTAACAAAAAATGTAAAAATGTTAATGTTTTCCTATCTCAGCCCTTTTATTGAATGAATAAATATTTTGTTATCTACTTAATTAAATTAATAAACTGCTTTGTTAAAATTTTAACTTATCAATTTTCTTCTTTCAAACCCTAAATCTTTGGAATATAAAGGAGACAAAATGAAATACAATTAAAAAGAAACAAATATCCTGAAATGCACACATCAACCTAAGACTGTATAGTGGAAAAGTGCCAATTTCTAGTAATACATTATAAATAAAAATAGTAGGAGTGGATTCAAGTTATATAAGGTCTACAGCTTATGAAACAGGGTTACCACTTTAAGAAAAAAATTACAAGTAGAAAATACAGTACCAAAGTGAATAATTATTTAGAAAAAAAGGGTAAGCACAACAAACATCACTAATTTTTAAAAGCCTACAAGTATCACAGTAACAAACCACAAAAAACTAAAATAACATTTTAATAATTTAATTGCTTTCCATTCATTTACTATACTTTCCTTAATATTTTTTTCACCGAGTATCTCAGGAATGTCTCTTCACAATTTCATAGTATTACTTTCTATAATTTTGCTTTTCCACCTAAACAGCTGATCAAAATTTATTTTTTATTATTAATGGTTTGTATACATTAGGTAAACACCTACAATGTGCTCATATTTGTTGAAATGCTATAGTCTGAGCTCCACAAACACAAGTATTCTGATAGATTTTGTTTTATATGATACTCTTTAAAAAAGGAGAACAGTATGGTGCATTTATAATTAGACATACTACCTTTGATCTGTTCTCTATGTTCTATATATAATTCACCAAGAATATATGGGAAAGAACTTCAGTTTTGATTAGTTATCAATAAGAACCAAATCTCCCGCCTGCCGTTTTACACATTTAATGACTAAAAGAATTTTATAGTGTAGCTTTTGATTTCATACATTTTAAACACTATTCCTCTACCACCTGACATATATTATAGGTTCCATAGGACACATTCAAATTGTAATATGATATCTTTCCTTCCACCTTTGGCGAAGAAGAACCAAAGAGCCTCTTGATGAAAGTGAAAGAGGAGAGTGAAAAAGTTGACTTAAAACTCAACATTCAGAAAACTAAGATCATGGCATCCAGTCCCATTACTTCATGGCAAATAAATGGGGAAACAATGGAAACAGTGACAGACTTTATCTTTTTTGGGCTCCAAAATCACTGCAGATAGTGACTGCAGCCATGAAATTAAAAGATGCTTGCTCCCTGGAAGAAAAGACATTACTTTACTGACAAAGGTCCGTCTAGTCAAAGCTATGGTTTTTCCAGTAGTCATGTATGGATGTGAGAGTTGACTATAAAGAAAGCTGAGCACTGAAAAACTGATGCTTTCAAACTGTGGTGTTGAAGAACACTCTTGTGAGTCCTTTGGACTGCAATGAGATCCAACCAGTCAATCCTAAAGAAAATCAGTCCTGAATATTCTTTGGAAGGACTGATGCAGAAGGTGAAACTTCAGAACTTTGGCCACCTGATGCAAAGAACTGACTCATTGGGAAAGACCCTGATGCTGGGAAAGACTGAAGGCAGAAGGGGATGAGATGGTTGGATGGCATCACCAACACGATGGACATGAGTTTGAGTAGGGTCTGGGTGTCGGTGATGGACAGGGAAGCCTGGCGTGCTACAGTCCAAGGGGTCACAAAGAGTCGGACACGCTGAGTGACTGAACTGAACTGATCCGATCTTTAACATTTATGTCACAATCAGTAGACAGTATAACGAGTAACAGGAGTATTTCTAGAGGCCAGTTCTTCACCAGAATAGCTAGTAAAAACTAAACTGTACACAAGGGTTGGGAAGATACCTGGAGGTGGAAATGGCAACCAACTCTAGTATTCTTGCCCATAAAATCCCATGGACAGAGGAGCCTGGCAGGCTACAGTCCATGGGTTCACAGAGAGTCAGACATGACTGAACAACTGAACATGAGCACAGAAGTGTCCAGAAAACAACATAAAAATAACCCCATTAAACTCGAACTAATTTATCACCAATGGAACCTACACTTAACAGGATCCCCAGATACCCTTGGGTACCCCTAAGCAACCATAAACGAGAAGAATTACAACAGAGAAGTCAGAGGATGAAATCAAAACCTTAAAAGATTGTGTTTAAATACCATACTTAAGCAAAATTTTCAAAAATGTGACCCTGTGAGCATGTTGCTTGGGACCCTAAGAATGTCATGGAAGAGGCCTGTGAAAATAAAGTGCTCTGACATTTAAGATTCATTAAGAGATTAATGGAAAATCTACCTTTAGAAACAGTACTATTTTCACAAATTACAGATGACTTCATTAAGAAGTCTGAAAAACAGAAAGGTGTCTTGAAATCGACAACTTATATAGAGGGACACTCATTTCAGACATTCTCTTCAAGGCCAAGGGGCATTCTGAAACCACGCCTTTATTGGTTGAAAACCATGTCTTTTATTGAAGAAAACCATGTCTTTCTTCTGAAAACCATGTCTTTATGCCAAAAAATATTGAGAGAATTGCAACACACATTAGCTACACCATACACTTGACTGGTTTAGAGGAAATAGATATTAAGATTACAGAATTGCTCACTTCTTTGTATTTCTTAAAAACTAGATTTTATCTAGAAATATCTGAGAGATACTAGTTCTCATCTTAATTATGAAATAAAAAACAGCACTAAAAATCCTAACTACACTGCTAAAAAGATATCTGAAGAAAATAGTAAAAAGGATTTAAGACTAAAATTTACTCTAAGACGTAAATATTAGTAAAATGCAATTAGAAATCTAATTACCCACAATAAATTTCCTTAGGAAATATACAATGTAAATATCCGTTCTGGTGTTTCCTGTTATTATTAATATAGTATAGGTGTGCAATCTCATTATATAACATATGGAAAATTAATGGGGCCATAATAAAGGATAGTTTAGCTGTTTTTAAACAACTGAACAACTGAATGATAACAACTCACAATTGCTATGTTTTTGATGTGGCAAAGTCAAGCAGTTAAACTGCTAGTAAGAAAATAAAACAAGAATTTATGGTAAACAAACAAATAAAAATATTTCTCTACCAAATAACATATAGGCAACTTTTTTAACTTAATTAGAAACTTCAGTAAAGTAAAAAGAAATAATAAAAATGGAAAATTCTCAACTTTACTCAAAATTATGTTTTCTTATTATGGCATAATTAAATGTATAAAATAATAAACAGCATACTTTCATACAGTGGAACTATTCCATAGCTTCAATGAATATATAAATTTATTAACTGGTAATAAAAATGCCAATATGAATTATATAAAATAAACAATTCCAAATTCTTAAGTAAACTTTCATTTCTTATACTGGTAGAAAATATGCAATATATCACAGTTCAGTAGCATTTATCTATTAGTTTTTCATAGGAGAAGAAATTGAAAAGTGAAAGTGAAGTCACTCAGTCATATCTGACTCTTTAGCAACCCCATGGACTGCAGCCTACCAGGCTCCTCTGTCCATTGGGATTTTCCAGGCAAGAGTACTGGAGTGGTATTTTCTTTATAACTGTGATTAAATATCAATTTTTATTTGCTCAAACTAAACTGTTATGTTATATTCTTTTATGGATTTTTATAATCCGTATTTATACACTGATACTAGACGTATGACTTCAGAAATCAGATACACAATAAAAAGAAATCATACTTTTACAAACTACTCAATGGGTATTTGAAAATAAGTCTTATGTAAGCAGATTTAGTATGCGTTCATCTAGTTACTTAACATTTCATTGGCCAGAACATTTTAGCAACATAATGCTGAATTACACTTGGTTTCTGTCAATTAATAAATTAATTTGTTTAAATTTACTTTTTAAATAGAAACCAATGTTTAGTGTATGAGAGAATGCTCTAAAAAAGTAAAAATCTACAAGATACATGACAATCCATGTACTACTGAAATGCCACTATCATCTCATCCATAAACTAATCTTTCAAATGAGAAAGCTAGAATAAATAATAACTAAGATTATGAAAAGATTACTATAAATAAAATCTACATCAAATGGATGTTCACATTTACTTTTATTTATTCACCTCTCCACTTTAGTTTCAAAAATAAAAACACCAGAGTTTAAATGAGATATGTCTTTACTTTTAAAAATTCATCCCTATCTTTCATCTGACCAGTATCTGTCCAAAAATCAAATCAAACTCAAATTCTTATGGTATTATTTAAGGCTCTTAATTTCACTGAATAATCCTTAGGAAATTCTCAAGATCAGTAATGTAGTGTCCGTAGAGAAAATGATTCTGGCTTTCTTGACCAACAATACGTAGAGTAAAATCCATATATTGTGTGTGTCTGTTAGTCACTCAGTTGTGTCTGACTCTTTGAGAACCCATGGACTGTAGCCTGCTAGGCTTCTATGTCTATGGGATTCTCCAGACAAGAATACTGGAGTGGATTGTCATTCCCTTCCCCAGAAGAACTTCCCAACCCAGGGATCAAACCCTGGTCTCCTGCATCGCAGGCAGATTCTTTACCATTTGAGAGCTACAGGGAAATAGTACCAATAAAACCAGAAGTTCACACTTTTACTCTCAGTCTACATTATCCAATAGAATTATTTTACAATTTTCACCTTAAAAGAAGAAACAGAGGACTCTGCAGGGCAGAATCTTGGATGTGACATTGTTCCTTTCTCCTACATTTTATAAGCAAGGTCATAAGGGATATTTAGATGATTTGTCTTCTAAGCCATTTTACTAGTCTTTTTTGCACACTAAATGTGAATGTTTAATATGGTTCAAGTTTATTATTGCCAATAGTCTTTCCTTTCTATAATGAGTGCTTTGGTTTAAATGCCCATCAGTAAGTGACATGCAAAGTATGTGTCCAATTAATGTTATCAATAACAGCTTTAATGGTTATTTACTCTACTAAGGTTCAAGAGTTTGTACTGTAACCTCCCAATCCTTGGACAAAGAGAGGTGCCTGTAATTCCAGTTAGTTGTCTTAAAACAAATTAAGCCAAGAGAGAAAGAATTAGCACAAATCCATCACTCAACAGAAAATAACCTAAATACATCACATAGATGATGAGTTAGTAGTATTTGATTTATTTATTTTTCCCCAGATGCATTTTATCTTAATGGACAAATGGTTGATAAACCTGACACCACAGATAGATAAAAACACTTGGGATAAATAGCATAAAGGTAAGACTGCAGTTTCTCAAAAATGCAGGCTTAAACCCTATGAGAATGAATAGGTGCACTGAATAAATATATTAAGCAAGAGAAGGGTACCCCTGACTAGCAAGTATGGATAATAATACAAAAATAAAATATGCCAACCCCTAAAATATTATAAAACATCAAATTAGATAAGGCAGATTTAGCTAATTTTTCCCACTAAAAATTAATATGAAAGGGATATAAATGTATTAGACAGGTTTTAAGTTTATTGATACCTATAAAGAGATCAGGGAACAAAGAATTAAATAAAACCTCCTTCATATACCTCTGCCTTGGACATAACATTTCTTTATAAAGACTGAACCATCAATATAAAAGTGGAAAGGGTTTTATGTCAAGGAGAGCATGCCTACACTGAAATCTATAATCATGAAGTTAGCCAGAGAACACTTGTAGAATTGCAACTGGAATTTAATGAATTTTCTTGCTTAACTTCTGAGCATCTTCTAACATCCATCAGATGTCATACGAGGGTTTTGTGGGGATCTGTGCATGCATTTAAGTATCTCCTTTCTTTAAATATTTTATACACAGTATCTTTTAGTATACTTGAAAATAATAGAAGTATATATACAAAACCTAGATAATAGAATTTTAAAATGATTATTAAATATTATTTAAAAATCAATTTTCATGCAACTAAGATATTAACGAGGTTCCAGGTATAGATACTTTGAGGTTTCAGCCTCTGAGACCAATAGTTCAACCTTTTGCAAGGTTCACAAAGTAAAAAGAGGGTATCATATTGCCCATTTCTTCCCAAAGATATTTTAAAAATAAGTGAGGAGAATATATGTGCTACAAATGTGAATGAGTGCTTTGACTGCAATGACAGTTGACTTTCAGACTGAAATGAGAGAACTACAGTATGATGAGTCCCAAATTTCTCAGCAGTTCCAACAATCTGTTATTCAATAACTCTCTTAAAATGGAAGCAATGCCCTACGTTTTTTCCTTCATAAAAAGGGTCCCTAGTTGTGTGTCCTGCTTCATAGCAAGAAGAGAGGTGAAAAAGTCAATGTGTGCATTTTTTTCAGTCTCATTCTATGACCTACTGTAACATAAAGAATTATGGAACAGAAAACAAAAAAGAAATGCACATATATATAAAATGACACCTTTTATCATATGCTCAGGCACACAAGAAATCATCACCGCTTGAACTGCTATTGGATTAACAATGTTAAAAATGTAATTAACATATGTGAAGATAATAGGCTGGGGCATTGGAAAGTTTAGAAGAAGAAAATTCAAGAATACAGAAGTTATTGAATGGGGTACCGGATGGGAATACATTAACTTGGTCTCTACTCATCAAGCTTACTTTCATCATCCCAAACTTTTTAGACAAGATCGAGGCTCTGAAATCAGTTTTGTCTCTTACTTAATTTATTAAATTGTTCCCATGTTCAAAAAGCTAGACTTTTTCCCCTTAAGTTAAAAATCTCTGAACTGTACTCCTACTTCATTAATCTAGTGTTTATTCCTTTTCTGGATGTCTGTGACTGTAGAGTAGTACCTAACTCTTCTGTCCTATGCAAGGCTGAATGCTGCTTTGTTGATTTCCATCCTGAAACTTTCCTATCCTAAAAATCCTAATATGTTCTTTTATTTAAACTAAGTAGAATAAAATTCTTCAGCATCAATAAAGGAAAAAATGAATCTTTCTTATACTTTAGTGCTACCTTATGAGACATTACCCTCCTCTTCTCATTCTGATTTCCTAGATGGTACCTTTACCTTTTCCACTTAAGTGCAGGGGTTCTCTAGAGCTTTTGCACATACCAACTGCATATAACCTCTGTAATGTCATCTATTCACCTAAAACTACCAACCTTACATTTATGTTGCTTCATCTGTGTGTTTTTCTTTCAACACTCTTTTGAGTGCCAGATCTGTATCTGGCACTTAACTACTTATTTATGGATGGATCACTTAACTACTTATTTATATTCCACCATGTTTCCCAACTTAGAGAAATTTAAACTGGTAGTTTAACAACCAAAAATATAATCAATTTTATTTAATAAGAAACCTATTGTAGTTCTATGAGGTTCTATCCAGTCGGTATCCGTAAGTGGGCTTAAAAAAAATTGGGTAAAATCTTAAAAAGAATAAGGCTAGTTCCCTAAACCTAGGGCACTATTTTACTTTCCTTGGGCTATTTCCACACAAACAAAAGGGCTTATCTTGGAATCAACTACCCAAAATATACCTTTCCCACCATAGGGAAAAACTGAGGAATATTTTTACCATCTTCTTGAGGGCAGTACAGATTACTTTTAGAACCTCTTTGCAATGAGAAAGGTACACTGATGTACATCTGATAGTATGAGTTCAGACTCGGAAAAACTGAACCTACCTATGCCCATTAACCTAACATTTATTATTTTTTAAAAATGCAGTAAACATTTACATGCTTTCTCACTTTCAGATCTCTTGACCAGAGTGTTATAACAAACGTTAAGAGCAACTGCAAACCATAAACTAAGGCAATAGACGACCTGGAAGAGAACTGGCAAATGCTTAGAGTGAAGAAATGAACAGAGACAGTTATAAACAAAAACAGAAGAGTAACTTAGAAACAAATTTAGCACATCTCTCTAACTAGATTTTACCCAATGTTACAAACACTATTTTTAGCAAAATTCTAATTTACTTATTCATCAAATACTCTGAAGTATTTGATGAATAGTAAGAGGGTTTTTTTTTAATTTGCCCTAATGAATTCAAAGTGTTGAAACTATTTCATATTTAAGTGAACTCACAACAATTATCTTTAAAGAGTGCTAAAAATTATCTCTAATGGTAATTATTTTATAGAGTATTAAAAATATATCATTTAGGAAAGAGTTTCATTTCTTACTTTTCAGGATGAGCCATTCAATACATTTAAAAGATAATAGAATCAGTTACAAAAAAGGCCTTGGTTGCATAGTTTTAAATAAGCAGGAAATATAAAATGGAGAATAAATAACAATTATTAATACTTTTACCACAAAGAATTACAAGTGTATTTATTTAGTTGACTCTTAACTGGTGAAGTGATAACAATGAGGAAGGGAGGTAGGAAAGCCTTGAAGTAAAATATAAACATATTTTCATGGTATTGAAATTTCTGTGTTATCTATTACTATACACAAAAAGTGGGGAGTTTCAAATACAACAGAAAAAAATCTAGTGCTTTTATTTAATCTTTCCAAAAAGGAATTTCCTACATTAAAGAAAAAAGGTCTGATTTTTAAAATTATTAACATATCTTTTGATGATTATAAATGGAAAAGTTTTGCCAAATTATTAGGATTTGGTGAAAAAGCTCTTACTTTATTTGTAAATACTGAAAAGATATCTTTAAAAAGGGACAAGTATTCTACATAGTCAATAATTATTCTGTAATAATTCAATTGCAAAAATATTGTCTACCTATTTTTCTTACAGTTATTTGAAACTATGTAACAGTCAGATATGGTAGACTTCCTTTAGGGTTTTTAATCTAACATATACAGAATGGAGTACTGATAAATTACCACTGTGAAACTCATTTAAAACAACACTGTATTCCCTGTCAATAAAAAGTTAACATTTAAATCGTCACTGTGTTGATTACATAATTATAAAGCCACTAATATAATAAAACAATTTAAAAATAAGAGTTTCTACAGGCAGTGTTAGAACTCTTTATTTTCACTAACACACCATAAATTGATTAGAAATTTTCATAAAGGAACAGCAGTATGCTTTCACAGGATTTAAATATGCACAAACTTTAGTTCCTTTAACCTGTGTCATCAAGGGTTTTTCTGGTGGCTTAGTGGTAAAAAATTTGCCTGCCAATGCAGGAGACATGGGTTCAATCTCTGTTCCAGGGAGATTCCACAGGCCACAGGACAACTAAATCCATACACCACAGCTACTGAGCCCATGTTCTAGAGCCTGTTCTCTGCAATAAGAGAAGCCACTGAAATGAGAGGCCCATGCACTGCAACTAAAGAGTAGCTCCTGCTTGCCACAACTAGAGAAAAACGCTCAACCATCAACAAAAACTAAAACAATGAAAATTACTTGCTATCTTATTTTGTACATTTACTATAACATGTCATTATATTTATATTAAGAAGTAGGATAAGGCTTATGTGTTGTGCTAGATACTCAACCATGTATTTAAATAAATAAACTCATAAACAAAAGTTACCTGCAATGTGCAATTCCTCAGGGCCTGGTCTTTCAGATTCTCTTTGTACTAACTCCCACTGCTTTTTGCCTGTCAGTCTAGTAAAAACAGGTAATTACACATAATCGTTTCTCATTTCCTATTTCTCTCTGGCCTAATTTTAGATGTTCATCTCATATCACTACCACTGAACAGTAGGATCAACATGTAAATGTCCACCTAATATAGGCAGTTCCCAACTTTTGAAATACTATGTGCAAATTGTTCTACTACTATCTTATTGGAGCACAGAATTCATTCTTTCAAAGAAGGTAAATTATGTTTTGCAATTTGTTTCACAAGCTAGATTTCAAATCTAACATAGTCTATAAAGGACTTTTCTGCAAAAAAAGAAAAAAAAGCATTTATCCAGTGCCGTTTGTACAAATAAGATTTTACCTTTTTTAAATAACTACCCTTTACAAACTAAACATAAAAACATTTTGATGGAAATCTTTCAAAAGTATTATATATTCTCTTATTTATTAAAAATATCTTGATCACTATCAACATTAACAAAAAACATACTTACTATAATGTGTTATCAATAAAAATGTTAACATGTATTCTGTATGAAATTAGAGATTTTACAGCAATTTGTACCCATATTCTTAGGGACTGAATTTTTTAAAAATAGTTTTTCCATTATTTCCTTCGTTGCTGTTATCACATTTGGATGTTTTCATTGTGCCTACACTGATCAGACCCCAAAAATCTACTGTTCTACTTTTAAGGTAGATTAGCATATAAGCTACTGGACAAAAGATTGTTTTCAGTGTAGGAAAAGAGTCAGGAGAGAGTAAAGGCTTTGAACTGAAAGATAATGGGTTTTCCTAGTATTTTTTCTTAAAAAATCCAAAATCAACAATGTATAACAAATTCTGTCAAACTTGTTTTCCGTCAGAGTTTTTATGTTCTAAATAACAGGAACTGCTGGATATTACTGTCTTAGATCAGTCATAACTAAATCTTTTTTTAATATCTTACATATAAGAAAACTCTAATTAAGGTGCCATGAGTAATAAGCTTAACAAAACAAAAAAAGATGCCAAGAATTAGGTAATCTGTGTTATGGCAGAGGAAGTCCATAAACATTGGCAGCAGTTTTTCATATCCTATTTACTTGTAGGAAGGCAACTGTCCAGTTAAGATATACCATTCATGTTTTATAGTTTATAACACTTTCCAGTACATCAATCTTAAAACACAAAATTAACCAATTGTATATTACCCAAATATATTTCTGTCTTCTTTCCTTCTTTCTTTCCATCTATCTTGCTTCCTTCCTTCTTTCCATTCTCTCTCTCTATCTATCTATTTTCTCTCTTGGCTTTCCTGGTGGCCCAGTCAGTATAGAATCCACCTGCAACATACAAGACCCAGGTTCAATCCATGGGTCAGGAAGATCCCCTGGAGAAGGAAATGGCTACCCACTCCTGTATTCTTGCCTGGGATAGAGGGGCCTAGCAGTCCAAGGAGTCACAAAGAGCCAGATAAGACTTGATGACCAAACTATCACGATTTTCTATCTATCTATCTATCAATCAAGAAAGAGAGAGAATGAGCACTACTGAGTTTTCTTAGCTTTCATAATGTGTTGTTATCTTGTTTGCTTTTTTAAAACAGCATTAATACATGTCATAGATTGAGAGGAAATATTTGCAAAAGACATATGGAATAAAGGATTCTTATCCAAAATATATTTATAAAAAAACTCTTAGAGGGAATTCTCTGCTGGTCCAGGGGTTGGCACTCCATGCTTCCATAGCAGAATGTATGGATTTGATCCCTGGTTGGGGAACTGTGATCCTGCAGGCCTTGCGGCACAGCCAAAAAAAACTAAAAGTAAAAATAAAAAATCTCTTAAAGCTAAACAATAAAAAAGCCACACAGTTAAAAGGGGGAAAGGATCAGAACAGACACCTCACTAATAAACACAAATAAATGGCAAGTAAGTATATTAAGAGATGTTAAACATGATATGTCATTGCAAGCATGTGGCTAAGTGGCTTCAGTTGTGTCTGACTCTTTGCGACCCCATGGACTACAGCCTGCCAGGCTCATCGGTCCATGGACTATCAAGCAAGAATACTAAGAGTGACTTCCCATTTCCTCCTCCAGATTATCTTCCTGACCCAGGCAGAGAACCTATGTCTCCTGTGTCTCCTGCATTGGCAGGTGGGTTCTTTACTGCTGAGCCACCTCGGATGCACTCACAGCATGCAAAACATTAACAACAATAACTGTTGTTGAAGGTATGGAGCACCCTTCATTCACTGTCAATGAGAATGAAAAATGGTACAGTGACTTTGAAAGACATTTTGACAGTTTCTTACAAAACTAAATACACTCCTACCATAAGATCCAACAAGTCATGCTTTGTGGTACTTGCCCAAATGAACTGAAAACTTATGTCCACACAAAAACCTGAACAGATGTTCACAGAAGCTTTATTCATAATTGCCAAAACTTGGAAGCAATCAACAAGTCCTTCAGTAGGTGAATGGATAAACTGCAGTACATCCAGACTATGGAATATTATTTAACACTTTAAAAAAATGAGCTATTAAGCCATGAAAAGACATAGCGGAAACTTAAGTACATATTACTATGTGAAAGAAACCAATCTGAAAAGGTTACATACTGCATGATCCCAACTATATGACATTCTAGAGGAGGCAAAACTGTAACAAAATAGTAAGATCAGTGGTTGCTAGGGGTCAGATGGAGGGAGGAATGAGTAGGTAGGACACAGGATTTTTAGATCAAAATGTTCTGTATGATACTGCAGTGTTAGATAAGGATCATTATAAATTTTTCAAAACCCACAGAATGTACAACAGCAAGAGTGAATCCTAATGCAAACTGAGGATTTTGGGTGATAATGATGTGTCTATGTGAGCTCATCTATTACAACAAATGTAACACTGTGGTAAGGGATGTCGGGATGTTAATGGTTAGGGAAGTTGCACATGTGTGCAGAAGGAATATGATAATTCTGTGTACATTCTGCTAATTTTTGCTGAAAAATGAAGTCTACTCATTAAAAATATTAAGGAGCAATTACTGCCAAAGACCCAGACACTGAAACATTCTTGATATTATAAAATATTTCAAAATTTTGAAGTCTTAAAAAACAAGACTATATTTTGATTACTCTTAATTGTATGATATATAAAAAATGTATAATAATTCAGTCTATGTCATTATCTATGTCAATGTATAAATATGTCAATCTATATAAGGTAGAAATCAACATTAGTAGGGAAAACCCTAACTTGGTTTAATGAATAGGCTGAGATATGGACTGTATCCATCCAGTATGGAATTATGATAACACTTTCACTAATTTGGATGTTGTAGCTAAAATTAGGTATTAACACATGAACGTTTACCTTTGAGTCATAATTTTGAAGGCATCTGGGAGGTAGCAGTCTGTATTCTCCATCTGAAATGGGTCAGCATCACAAATCTTGTCGTCTGTCCGACCATAATTAGCACTCTCAATCATGATAACATCACTGCCTGGACATCGCAGATCTATAGAATAACCTTCACAGGATAATTCTCGACGAACTAGCCCAAACGGTAAAGCTGCTCTGCTGAAACCTTAAAAAAGAAAAATAAAATTAAAATGAACTCATGTATGAAGTATATTACTTTATTTTTTTGAAGTATATTACTTTAATAAATCATTTTCAAGTAATATTAGTCACATCTATATCCGAGAGGTACCAAAGAATGTTTTCAAACCATCCATTCATACATTTATTAATTAATTGCCAGGATCTTTACTATGAATCAGCAATTTATTACTAAATTTTTAAAATATATCTTTACCTGGAGTATTCATCTTTATAAGAATTGCAAATTACTTTAATAAAGTTTTTTCTGTATAGCCTAGACACAATCAGAAACTACGTGGCTCTTTTTGAGTATATCCAAAGAAAAACAACACATTTGATCAATCGATTTAAAAAGAATGACAAGATTAACAAATATAGAATGCAACATTTAATAAAGGAATACTTACATTTATAAATGAAATCAAAGCCATTACATAGGACAATGGTGTATATTATGTCGCTTAATGTAGACATATTAACTGTGCTATGTTGAATTATCTTAAAATACATTTGTCTTCAGTTCAGTTCAGTCACTCGGTTGTGTCCGACTCTTTGCACCAGGCCTCCCTGTCCATCACCAGCTCCCGGAGTTAACCCAAACTCATGTCCATTGACTAGGTGATGCCATCCAACCGTCTCATCCTCTGTCATCCCCTTCTCTTCCTGCCTTCACTCTTTCCCAACATCAGGGTCTTCTCAAATGAGTCAGCTCTTCGACATCAGGTGCCCGAAATATTGGTGTTTCAGCTTCAACATCAGTCCTTCCAATGAACACCCAGGACTGATCTCCTTTAAGATGGACTAGTTGGATCTCCTTGTAGTCCAAGGGACTTTCAAGAGTCTTCAACATCACAGTTCAAAAGCATCAATTCTTCGGCACTTAGCTTTCTTTATAGTCCAACTCTCACATCCATACATGACTACTGGAAAAACCAAAAAGTCCGCCTTGACTAGACAGACATCTGTCGACAAAGTAATGTCTCTGCTTTTTAATGTGCTGTCCAGGTTGGTCATAAATTTCCTTCCAAGGAGCAAGCGTCTTTTAATTTCATGGCTGCAATCACCATCTGCAGTGATTTTGGAGCCCAGAAAAATAAAGTCAGCCACTGTTTCCCCATATTTGCCATGAAGTGATGGGACTGGATGCGATGATCTTTGTTTTTTGAATGCTGAGTTTTAAGCCAATTTTTTCAGTCTCCTCTTTCACTTTCATCAAGAGGCTCTTTAGTTCTTCTTTACTTTCTGCCATTAAGGGTGGTGTCATCTGCATATCTGACGTTATTGATATTTCTCCCGGAAATCTTGACTCCAACATGTGCTTCCTCCAGTCCAGCGTTTCTCCAGAATGATGTACTCTGCATATAAGTTAAATAAGGAGGGTGACAACATACAGCCTTGATGTACTTCTTTTCCGATTTGGAACCAGTCTGTTGTTCCATGTCCAGTTCTACTGTTGCATCCTGACCTGCATACAGGTTTCTCAAGAGGCTGATCAGGTGGTCTGGTATTCCCATCTCTTTCAGAATTTTGCAGTTTAGCAACTGTGCGGTAGTTTGAGCATTCTTTGGCATTGCCTTTCTTTGGGATTGGAATGAAAACTGCCCTTTTCCAGTCCTGTGGCCACTGCTGAGTTTTCCAAATTTGCTGACATACTGAGTGTAGTACTTTCACAGCATCATCTTTTAGGATTTGAATTAGCTCAACTGGAATTCCATCACCTCTACTAGCTTTGTTCATAGTGATGCTTTCTAAGGCCCACTTGACTTCACATTCCAGGATGTCTGCTCCAGGTGAGTGATCACACCATCGTACATTTTGTGACAGCATCACCCTTATGGAACAATGTGTGTGTGCTGTACTCAGTTGCTCAGTCAGGGCTGACTCTTTGCAACACCATGGACTGTAGCCAGCCAGGCTCCTCTGCTCATGGAACTTTCCAGGCAAGAAGTGGGTTGCCATTTCCTACTCCAGAGGATCTTCCTGACTCAGGGATCGAACCTGCACCTCTTGCGACTCTGGCATTAGCAGGCAGAATTTTTATCACTAGCACCACCTGGGAATCCTCTTATGGCATAAAAACTTGTTTCAATTTGTAGAGCCTTGACTGAAAACTGACATAAGTGAAAGGATTGAGACATAAGTAAAACGACTGAGCAGATGGGTATTCATAGGACCTAGCACTGCTCCAATCTAGTCCCAAAAGTTGAAAATTCCCAAAGAGGCAAAACTTCTGAGATTCAGTTTTGTCATTTAAAAAATGACATGTAACACCTATGATGTTACTTTTCCTACCTGTGTGACTCAAAAACAAGATATGTGCAGAAAAGCACTTAATTGAAAGTGCTACATCAACTTATGTATGGTGTAGCAGGCTGAATGTAGATAATCACTGTTCATGAATGTGATAAAAAAACAATTTAGAATTGATTAAAAAATTAGAATTTTAGGTTTTAAAATTTTCAACCAGGGATCCTCTAAAGTAATAATAGAACAGAGAACAAAGGTAAAAGCCAAGAAAGCCAAGAGCAGCCAAGAAACACTGTGTGGACACAGCACATCTATGTGTGCTGGTTGCTACCTATGGGATACCGACCACATCAAAAACTTCTCAGTTCACTTCAGCCGCTCAGTCGTGTCCGAATCTTTGCAATCCCATGAATTGCAGCACGCCAAGCCTCCCTGTCCATCACAAACTCCCGGAGTTTACTCAAACTCATGCCCATCGAGTCGGTGATGCCATCCAGCCATCTCATCCTCTGTTGTCCCCTTCTCCTCCTTCCCTCAATCCCTCCCAGCATCAGGGTCTTTTCCAATGAGACAACTCTTTGAAAATTCTACATTGACCCAATTTCTTATTTCAGTTCTCTAACTTGTTGCCATCTATAGCATTCCTGTTACAAAAGATGAACATTAATTTTTGTATTTTTTCTTATCTCTATAAATTATTTTGCATCACATAAGCTTTCCCTCACATCCCTTTTTACTGGAAAAAAAAATTAAAAATGATATTAAGAAGTAAACTGTTCCAAGACATAAACTTCCAAGCTGAAAAACTAGGTTCTGCCCAGGTCAATTCAATGCGAAAATCTGTTCGTTTTAACTATTGCACAATGCCTCTCACTAAATGAACAAAACTAAAAGTGTCCTGGATAAACATGCATCTTCTTTCTAAGATGCAAATAATCCTGCAAAAGGATTATTGGTTCACACGTTGGTTATCATTTAGAAAATGAGCAATTCTAAAACGTGACTGAGTTCTCAGTTCCACTGAGAAAACAAAATGTAACTGAAATAGAGAGACACAAAAAGGACACAGTTTAGAGCACTAAAGTCTTCAGAGGACTGAGGCAAACACCAGCCTTGGTAGGTTTTTACTAAGAAGATTTATGGTCTTCTGAGATTTCTAAGAGAGAAGTACACTATCAATGAACAAGGAATACAGAAAGGAAGAAGGGCAATATCAAGACAAACAGTAAAGAGGCCAACCTTTCAGCCTTTTCCCAAGTCCATAAATAAATGCTTACATATGTCATTACTTTCTTTCATTTGCTGATACTGTGGTGCTTATATAAACAGTGCATCTTAAACTAGTACTATATTTGTTTTAATTGATTTATTTAATACTATAATATTCATCACCTTAAATCGTGTTCTCTTTCCTAAAGTCTTGCTCAAAAACAAATGAGAGAGCAAAAACTTAGGAAAGCGAACACTTATGATTTAAGACAATGAACAACACAGTATTAAATACTATGAAGAAGCTGACAGAAGCTGACACTTATTTATGTGACAAAATAAGCTGTGTGAAAATTCAAGCAAGTGACATCATGTGAAATTTTGGAGCAGAGCATATTTTAAAAGCAGAGATGATCTGCAATTGTAATTCCTTGTAGATCATATTAGAGAATATTACAAATGAGAACATGTTATTGTAAGAACATGTTATTCTGGCTTAGAGTCAAAATTCGTAAGTTGTAGTATTTGTCAAAAATATAGAACTCATTCTGAAACACTGTGGTTTTTAAGTTCAGCTTTAATTTTTATTGATGATAGTTTCCAGGATTATAATCATGATTCTAAGTGAATTTTCTTCTGCTTTTGAAAGATATTTGAAAATTGCAGAAGTCTGGCAGTTAGTTCAGATAAAAGATTTCTAAGTTAATATTAGTCATCCACAAAAGTAAAGTACGAAAAAGAAAGGAAAAAAATAGAAAGATGTAAACAATTTACTAATGTAGATTTCCAATACAGAGTCTTCTGAAAAAAAGATAACGGTACTTATACTTTCACTGTATAGAACGGAATGAATTCTTCATGGTAAATGTTGATTTATTTAACACTACAACGTTCATTGTCTTAAATTGAAAGTGTTCTCTTTCCAAAAATCTGGCTCAAAAACAGGTGAACAATGATTTAAGACATCATAATATTAAATACTTATTATCTAGTTACTTGTTATTAAAATAGTATTAACATAACATGTTATTAACATTTTAGTATTAAACACTTTTTATTCATAGTATTAAATACTTATTACCACATGGTGCTGTTATTACGTTCATTTTTAATGTATGTCTTTCCTGCTAGACTGTGATGATAGTTATAATTCCAGTGCCTAGATTGGTATATGATACATAATTCCAATAAATTCTGTCAAAAGAAATTGCTAAACTTAACAACTAGTATTTGTCTAAAACAATATAAATTACAATGTGTTTTCTATTTTCTATTGGGCTTCCCTGGTGGCTCAGAGGTTAAAGTGTCTGCCTACAATGCGGGAGACACAGGTTCGATCTCTGGGTGGGGAAGATCCCCTGGAGAAGGAAGTGGCGACCCACTCCAGTATTCTTGCCTGGAGAATCCCATGGACAGAGGAGCCTAGTAGGCTACAGTCCACAGGCAAAGAGGCGGACACGACTGAGCGACTTCACTTTCACTATTTTCTAAATTACAGTGTGTAATCTATTTTCTTTGGCAGTGAAAACAGAGTGTGCATTGAGAAAAAATAAACTATAATCAATAAAATTATGTGTATCCTCAAAACAAGAAAAATATTTAAATTCTGTCAATTTATTATTTTCTAGGTACTACTGGGGTTCATTAGTGTTTCTCAAAAGGAAGATATATGAACATTATCTTATTTAACTTTATTTAAATCCTATGGATAAACATTTATATTCATAAAAAAACAAATCTGAAGAAATATATTTAGTGGCTAACATTTATATAGCAATTACAAAGTTTAGATACTGCCCTAAATGCTTTTTATGGATCACCCTTTTTTATGCTCACCAACATCATCAACAATTACAACAGTAAAAGAAATGGAGTAGTTACTGTAATAATACCAATTTACAGAGTATGAAACTAAGGCATCAAACAGGTCATTCAAGGTTTCAAGGATTTACTGTGAGTTAGATTTTAACACAGGCGAGGTTCTCAGATTCCAGAGCCCATGTTCTTAGTAACAGCCATGAATGGAAAGGGATTCTGGGACTTTCCAAGACCTCCATGTCAATAATATAAACAAGATTTATTTTATAATTTTTCATACTATCTGAAATTCATCAAAAATGTTAGTGAATTGACAGGAAACAATTATTTTAAAGGTTCACACAACATATAGACAATGATGAAAACTGTATTTATGGAAATGCAGTGATGTGTGCCACAAACTTATCAAGAGAGCAAAATCTACACTGTTCAAGTGCAGACATGTATAAAGAGCTCAGTTCAGTTCAGTCACTCAGGTGCATCTGACTCTGCGATACCACTGACTACAGCACGCCAGGCTTCCCCCTGTCCATCACCAACACCAGAAGCCTGCTCAAACTCATGCCCATCGAATCGGTGATGGCATCCACCCTTCTCCTCCTCTATCGCCCCTTCTCCTCCCGTCTTCAGTCTTTCTCAGCATCAGAGTCTTTTTAAATGAGTCAGTTCTTTGCATCAGGTGGCCAAAGTATTAAGAGTTTCAGCTTCAACATTAGTCCTTCCAGTGAATATTCAGGACTGATTTCCTTTAGGATGGACTGGTTGGATCTCCTTGCAGTCCAAGGGACTGTCAAGAGTCCTCTCCAACATCACAGTTCAAAAGCATCAATTCTTTGGTGCTCAGCTTTCTTTATGGTCCAACTCTCATATTCATACATGACTACTGGAACCAGTGTCTGGGTCAGCCTTGTGAACCTGGCTGAGTCATTTTTTCTTCTGGGTTTTAATTTATTTTTCTGAAGAATGAAAGTAATTTCAAAGTCCTATCAAATTTCACCAATCTATGATTCAAAACAAGCAAACACCTTTTAATCAAGTATACACGCTAATGAATAAATTTGTTCCTCATAAACATATATGAGAATGTTAGCATGGATGGACGATGGCAAATAATGTAGACTGTATGTACTGCCACGAAAATTCTCAAAAGCACCTGAGATGAATTAGCCAAGATAGCTCAAATGGTAAAGAATCTGCCTGCAATGTGGGAAGACACAGGTTCAATCCGTGGGTCGGGAAGATCCCCTGGAGAAGGAAATGGTAACCCATTCCAGTATTCTTGTCTGGAGAATTCCATGGACACAGGAGCCTGGCTGGCCCCAGTCCATGGAGTCACAAAGAGTCAGACATGAACGTGCAACTAACACATACAAACACACACAAACCACAAGCAGACATCTTTCCTGACTAACTATTCCAGTCAAAGATTTATTGGAAGAGAGAAAATAAACATGCCCAATTATGAAATCAAAAGAAAAACGTACATAAACTTTTGGGGGGTGGCTCCTAAATTTTATTCAGAAACTCATGAAAATATTCCAGATAATTGAGTTTTACTTCTCATCTTCCTCCTCTTCTTCATCTTAATTAATCTAAAAGTAATGCAATTCATAACTTTGTTGTTAGCAACTATGCATAACCAAATACCTCAAATATTTTTGGTGAGATATTTCAGATACATTTTGTAAAAAGGCACCTTGGAAGTTACAGTAAACTTGCTTTTCTTTTTTCTATTGTTATAATACCTCCACCAAGATTCCCAGCTTTTCCATTCACTTTGACTCTCTCCTGAAGACATTGCTCAACAGTGGCAGCATCCATGCATCCATCTTCTGTTAAGAAGGGTACAGTCAAGAATAAACTTCAAGACCTGCTTCCTACTTCGCCACATGCTTTTTCACAGGCTCCATGGTGGCAGAGGATGGCAGAAAGCATATATTTTTTAAGAAAAATGTAAATTGTTACTCTTTCTTTAGTCTTTTCTCCCTATTTTCCTATAAACTTCAAGGGGTATGGCTTAAAAGTTAAAACTCTTTCTACCAGCAAAGAACTTCAAAGAAGTTTGGAAAGTCTTAAATAAAACTATTGCAATTAATATTAATTTTTAAAATTCAGTATTTTCACTAAGTAAAGCTTGTGAAAAGGCAGAACAAAACTTACTCCTAAAAACATGTATTCTACATTGCTATTTATATCACATTAATATGGGGTGCTTCCCTCATAGCTCAGTTGGTAAAGAATCTGCCTACAATGCAGGAGACCCTGGTTTGATTCCTGGGTCAGGTAGATCTCTTGGAGAAGGAATAGGCTACCCACTTCAGTATTCTTGGAGTATTCCAGTATTCTTGTGGCTCAGCTGGTAAAGAATCTGCCTGCAATGTGGGAGACCTGGGTTCAATCCCTGAGTTGGGAAAATCCCCTGGAGAAGGAAAAGGCTACCCATTCCAGTATTCTGGCCTGGAGAATTCCATGGACTGTATAGTCCATGGGGTTGCAAAGAATTGCACACGACTGAGTGACTTTCACCCTCTAAAGGCTTAGCGAGTCAAAAGAAGAAATCACCAGAGTTATAACCACCTTATCTTAATTGCACCTTCTTCCTTTTGAGTTCAGAATTGTTTTGGAGCCTCCCTGCTGCCTCAGATGGTAAAGAATCTGCCTGCAATGCAGAAGACCTGGGTTTGATCCCTGAGTTGGTAAAGTCCCCTTGGAGATTGGAATGGCTATCTACTCCAGTATTCTTGCAGAATTCCATAGACAGAGGAGCCTGGCAGGCCACCGTCCATGGAGTCGCAAAGAGCTAGACATGACTGAGCCACTAATATTTTCTTTTACTTTTCGATATTGTGCATTTTTCAGAACAATTTTCAAAATAACTGGCTAGGAGTATATGACTGACTCGCAAATATGAATTTGCATCAGAGTCATCTGGAAAGTTTTTTTTTTTTTTTTTAAAGACAGATCTTCGAGCCCTAATCCAGTCCTACTGAATCAGAATCTCTGGGTTCAGATGAAGATAGGATATCTGTATTTGGCAAAAACATATTTATTTGCAACACACTGATATAGTAACTAAGATGTGCTAAGAATTTCTCCAAGGCTTTTTAAAAATAGGTTTTCTTTATTACATATTTGTTAGGTCATCATCATATTTCCTCTTAATTCTCTAATATAGTTTTCCTTTGATCTGTGAAAATATTCATAATAGCCACCATGAAATGTTTATCTTCTAAAACTAATGTGTGGGCCCACATCAGAGGTAGTAGTTTCTATTGAATGCTTTTATCCACTTTTTCTCCTGTCTTGTAAATTTTGTTGGGTTTTTTGAAAACTAAACATTTTAAATAATATACTGTTAGCAACTCTAAATTTCTTTCCCCTGAGAACTATGTTGTTAACGTTATTTTCCTTTTAGCGTTCTGACTGAATTTAATCTGCTGTCTTCTCCTGCCTTCCGGGTGACTCAGCAGTAAAGAATCCACCTGCCAACGCAGGAAACACGGATTCGATCCTCTTCAATCCCTGGGCTGGAAGATATCCTGGAGGAGGGCATGGTAACCCACTCTACTTTTCTTGCCTGGAGAATCCCATGGTGGGCTACAGTCCATAAAATAGCAAAGAGCTGGACATGACTGAAGTGACTGAGCACACATGCACGCACACTGCTCCTGTAGCTAGAAAGTGCTATGTCTATGCTCATTGTTGTTATTGTTGTCACTGTTATTTTAACTCTTATGTTGATTTTCTAGCCTGAGTTCTTACGGATTACACCTGTTCCTGCATAGCTTAGTTCTGTTCCTGCATCGGCCAATGATTGAGCAAAGACTTCCACACAAAATTGATGAACCTGTAATAAGGTCGCCACCCTCTGCTGATTGATTTGTGTGCTAGGGAGAGTGTTCAAAGCTCAAGCAGTTTTCAAGTCAGCCGTGGTTCTTTCCTTTCTGCAGTATCCCCTCACATCTCCTCTGCTATGTGTATAGCTTTCCAGTCAGTCAAGAATGCACAGAAAATGTTTGGCTCCTTCATTTCCAAGGTTTCCTGATTATGCTCCAGACTGACCCTCAGTTTCCCCAACGGGGACCCCAACCTCAGGTTAGCAGAGCTAGGGGGTTTCCCCATCTGTTTTCCACAGTGGTTACTACTTTTACTCCTAGGCATGGGTTTCCACCCTCTACTCTAAATCAAGCCAACTCTTCCGGGCAGTTCAGTCACAGATTTTCAAGACCCCTGCCTTGCTCTGATGAAACTAACCACAATGAAGTAGCCAAAGAATGTGGCAGGGGGTGGGAGGGGGAAGGAGTGTAAGGACAGCCCAAGGCTACAAGGCTTTAAACTTCAACTGTGTGTAATGCAAGTTCCATCAGCTTTTCATAAAGAAATCCTTCCTGATTTCTTATTTGGCTCTGGTTAATTTCTAAAGCCCTAAAATGCGGTTGTTGACAATTCTGTTCAGTTTTATAACTGTTTGCAGGAAGAGGAACTGCTACTCTCTTCATCCCATCATCAATCGAAGTCCCTTTAAGGACTTAACAAATATTTACTGACTACAAATCCTCAAAACAACCAAATGAGATAGGTATTATTATTATTACTATTTTACAAAGGAGGAAATTATGGCACCGAAAAATCATGTTTTCCAAAATCATATACATCAGTAAGAATGAAGTCAAGGTTTGAAACCCCAGTACTTCAGCTCCCAAATTCATGTTCTTCAATGTAATTTTAATGAACGTCCAAATGATAATGGCAATTAGCAGCAGGTGTGGGGACCACTATTGGAAAGAACATAGTTAGGATGTGCTGGGTGCCTCTAGTCCAGTGCAAGAAGGGCAAGAAAGGAAATAGTTCTCTGATGGTCAAGTAGTCAACGAATTTGCTTAATCAACATCAGCAGCATAAAGAAATGTCTAAATTAAAGCTCTTTAATCACACTATGACATTTATTCTAAGTTGTATTTCAATCTATTTCTATCTCAACAAAGAAAAATGTAAGCATCCCAACAAACAAAATATAATCCAATCCATCTTACAATTCTGACAGTTGAAGAAAAAACTTATGGGAGGCCCTGTGAACAAAAAATCAATATTGCTGCTCTGTGCTGTGCAAATGTAAACCGTGGCAAATAGTGGTGCTTGGAGTAAAATAAACCGTTTTGCTCCGTTTTTTCTACTATAAACAAATGATTTTGGAAAGACAGTCCCCCCACCCACCCCCAAGGTATAAAATGTCAAGCGATAACTCTCTGTGCTTTAGGCCAGTGATTGGAATAAATATCTCCTGGCAACAGGTGCAGTGACTTAGGACTGAAATCATTCACATTCAGGGGATAACTCCTAATAAACAGATGTACTGCTATGAGATGGGAATTCGTAAGACCAGAATCGGAATTCTAACATTGGATTTCACATCATTTATGGGCATTTTGCAAGAAAAATGTGCTACTCTGGCAATAAATAGTATGTTGTGATAAGCTTGGACTTCAAGCTCTTGATTAGGAACATTTTGCTTTTCTAACATTGTCTCAATCAGTCTGGTCTTTGGACATTTCTGTAAAATCATACATTTCTTCAAAAGACTTCTTATTAAGCTATAAAACAAAAACTTCAACTTTTCTGGTTTTACTTTGAACTAAACCCTGTCATGGATGCTCCTGCTCATGGCAGCTAGGGTCCCCATTCAGTTCAGTTCAGTAACTCAGTCTTGTCCTACTCTTTGTGACCCCATGGACTGTAGCACACCAGGCATCCCTGTCCATCACCAACTCACAGAGTTTACGCAAACTCATGTCCATTGAGTTGGTGATGCCATCCAACTATCTTATCCTCTGTCATCCCCTTCGCCCACCTTCAGTCATTCCCCATAAGCACCACTTATTTGATTATCAGGGTCCTCTACGGGACTGAGGCTGTGACTTCAAGCCCCACAGATATTAACGTGGACCACAGTCTATTACCAGTATTGCCATATGAAATCATTGATTTATACCTGTTTATATATGTTGAGTTTCATTCCTAAAACGGAAACAAGAAAAATAATTGATGAAGAAGGTGCATGATTTCTATCAGGCTGAACTCTAGTTTAGAAGCTTCCAGAAAACTTATTTCCATTTCATTTTAATTTGATGAAAAGAGAAAGTTGAAAGTAAACCTAAAAAGTAAATTATTTCACTTTCTTCAACTTTTTCATTTATCACTGCATAGTAATGAGATTATTATAAGTAAATTTTAAAAATCAAGGATTTGTAATAAAACTTGCCATTGTATGAAAATCTTTCAAATTGCCAACATCCGCTGGACCACAGAAAAAGCAAGAGAGTTCCAGAAAAACATCTACTTCTGCTTTATTGACTACTCCAGAGCCTTTGTGTGGATCACAACAAACTGCAGAAAATTCTTAAAGAGATGGGAATACCAGACCACCTAACCGGCCTCTTGAGAAATCTGTATGCAAGTCAGAAGTAACAGTTAGAACTGAACATGGAACAATAGACTTGTTCCCTCCCAATCAGGAAAGGAGTATGTCAAGGCTATATATTGTCACCCTGCTTATTTACTTATATGCAGAGTACATCATGCCAAATGCCGGGCTGGATGAAGCACAAGCTGGTATCAAGATTGCTGGAAGAAATATCAATAACATCAGATATGCACATGACACCACCCTTATGGCAGAAATCGAAGAACTAAAGAGCCTTTTGATGAAAATGAAAGAGAATGAAAAAGTTGGCTTAAAACTCAACATTCAGAAAACTAAGATCATGGCATAAGGTCCCATTACTTCATGGCAAATAGATGGGGAAACAATGGAAAGAGTGACCGAGTTTATCTTTTTGGGCTCCAAAAGCACTGCAGGTGGTGACAGCAGCCATGAAATTAAAAGACACTTGCTCCTGGGAAGAAAAGATTTGACCAACCTAGACAGCATATTAAAAAGCAGAGACATTCCGTTACCGACAAAGGTCCATCTAGTCAAAGCTATGGTTTTTCCAGGGGTCATGTATGCATGTGAGAGCTGGACTATAAAGAAAGCTGAGCACCAAAGAATTGATGCTTTTGAACTGTGGTGTTGGAGAAGACTCTCGAGATTCCCTTGGATAGCAAGGAGATCCAACCAGTCAATCCTAAAGGGATCAGTCCTGGATATTCATTGGAAAGACTGATGCTGAAGCTCCAATAATTTGGTCCCCTAATGCAAAGAACTGACTCACTAGAAAAGACCCTGATGCTAGGAAAGTTGAAGGCAGGAGGAGAATGGAACAACAGAGGATGAGAAGGTTAGATGGCATCACCAACTCAATGGACATGAGTTTGAGCAGGCTTCGGGAGTTGGTGATGGATAGGGAAGCCTGGCATGCTGCAGTTCATGGGGTCACAGAGTCGGACATGACTGAGTGACTAAATTGAACTGAACTGAATCTTTGTATACTAAAGGCAGTATGTTAAAAACTCATTCCCTGTAAGTTTGCATAATGTCACTCTATTGTTTTGCTCTGTTAGTTCAATTTAAGAAATAACTTTTATCAATCAAACCCTAAAATAACTAATTTTTGTGTTCATTAACATATAATTCTTTAACCTGTTACTATTATGTGAGGAGTCTAAACCATGACGTATGTAGAAATAAAACAATAACAAAAACTACTTTCACCTCACCTCTGAACTTGTGTTCATGCCAAGAATAGAGAAGATAAAGTAATGCAATATCATTTTCCAGCATCCTGGCCTTGTAAATGTTGCAATTTGTGTGTTAATAAACTTAGTTAGCATGAAACAATAATCCTTACAAATATTTAAATTTCTTGCAAAACAAAGTGTTTGAAATATTTAAGGTTATGTAACCACAAAACTGGGCTTCGTGGGTGGCTGAGACAGAAAGAATTTCCCTGCAATGCAGGAGACCTGAGTTCAATTTCTGGGTGGGGAAAATTCCCTCCACTCCAGTATTCTTTGATGGGAAATCCCGTGGATAGATGAGCCTGGTAAGCTACAGTTCAGTGGGTCGCAAAGAGTCAAGACATGACTGAGCAACTTTCACTCACTCAACCACAAAATAGTCAACTCACTATATATGAGTTATATACTTACTTCCTGTGTTGTTCTGGTTTACAATTGTTTTTATTTTGGATATATTTTAAATTATGAGGTACTTTGAACAAGGATTTTTTTTAAGATGAATGTTTATAGTTTCAAGTAAGATCAATTTATACACAAAACACTAAGATTTACATAGGAATACACAAACATTTCTAATAAATATATGATAAAAAATAGTGCGTAATTAACTCCAATCACATAAACAGCAAAAAAAACTGTGTGATGTGCTAAAATAACAAAATTCTGGACACTCGACACTCAAAAGGTAAAAATATACAGTCAGATGCTATCAGCTTCTTGGTTCAAATATGCCTACTCCAGAAAAGGCTTTCAATATTTTAAGGAGAAAGTATGCATTATAAGTCTTTCAAAACATTTGAACATTAAATTCCTTATTAGAAAGAAATTGATCTCTCCCACTTAAAAACTTGCAAATTATCCAACATTGATTAATAATTCACAAGTGCCACTAATACATAGCAATTTAAAAGTTATAAAATACTATCAGTTTAATACTGAACTTTAAAAGAAAAATCCTTTATGTCTAAAGAATAAGATATGCTACAGATAGATGCTTTTAATAGTCTCAGCATACACTGATAGCTACAACTTTGGAAAGTTCATAAACATACAATACTTTCATTCTGATCTACTTTGAAATACTAGTGAATATTGTATTAAGCCTCAATATTATCCTTACCACCTAGGGCCTAAGCCCTCTGCACAGGATGTTCTAGTCATTTTTCTCTTAAGAAACAATTATTCTCCAAAATCCAGTTCAAGGATTCCCAAACAATAGGCAAAGAAGAACCTGAGGCCAGGTTTGGGTCATCTATTTTCTTTCTTCCAATAAACATTTATGAACACCTAGTCTGTGCCTAAGCACTCCTACAAACACTTGGGATACAACACTGAAATAAATGACAATGATCCCTGTGTCTGGACAGCTTCCACAGAGAGTGAGTTCTCCTTGAGGAGTTATCTTATATATTTGGTTCGCCATTACAATGCCAAGCCTAAAAAAGAGTCAGTTTACAGTGGTCTCTTTATAGTGGATGTAAAATAAAGACATGTTGAACAAATAAATAGGTGTAGGAATGCAATGAGGGAATGAAAAACTATGAGCTCCACTATCAGAGCAGTCAACATGTTATTTACTTTTATTCCTCTCCTACTGAACTCTGAGCTGATGAAGAGAAAAAAGTGAAGCCTATTTATTTTTTTATCCTTACTTTCTGACATATTGCATGGCACACAATATTCAACTTTTGCTTAATTTTATGCATTATTTTATTCATAATTTAAAGAAATTAAACATACTTTAATTTCTTGTACCGTTTAATATGTCAAATATAACCAAGAATATAAAATGAAGATGTTTTATAGAGGGGGAGAAAACACACAAATCACAATTGTGTCTTTTTATATATTAAGTTCCTAGTTTGGAAGTTTAAGCTAAGTACATTATCAGAAAATGTTTTATTTAAAAATCCAGATGTCAGGAAATATATATATATATATATATATATATATATATATATATATATAAATAAATGTAACTAAGGTGACATCCTCACCAGAGTCACCAAATTATGGGACTCAACTATGAAATGCACCCTTACATGACTGACCACCTGCTGGAGTTCAAAATCACCCAGGAGTTGTGGTCACTGGTCATGTAAACTCATCAAAGAAACCAGAAGAGCAACTTTACCACTCCCCCTTTCCTTCCCTCAGTAAACACTCTTCATATTTATTATTTTTATAACTACTAGTTAAAACCAGTTTAACATTAAAAAGTTACTATAAGAAATGCAATTTCTCAAGTCGAATGACTAGAACTACCAAATCAAAATTCGTAAGTAATTCTGTATGAATTATTCATTGACAACAACAGCAAAAAAACTAGAGAATAATTACAGAAAGTAAGAAAATATCAATTTCATCATCTCTTTAGATACAACTTATTTCTACTTCCACATTGATTATTTACTGTTTTCTAACAGTTTTATTATTTTTTGTTACCCTTCCTATTATCAGAAATTCCATTAACTTGCCTCACCCCACCCAACTTCAGAATATACATTCTTAAAAGCACTTAAACAAAGCAAAAATATGAGTCTTGTTCCTTCATCCAGTGACTCACCCCAAGCCAACCAGCTAAAGGACTCTATTCCTTTCCTGTCACTGTATTAGTCTGATGAATACAACTACCAAGGGGTGAAGACCTCATTTAAAGTATTCCCCAGGAAGTTCTCCCATATCAGAAAATCAAAATTCAGATTTTAAGTCTTTTTGTTAATATCTTCTATTTAAACATAAACAATATTTAAAAGCCCCACACCAAAAAAAACCCTATTAACCATAATTTCATTTTTGAAAAGGTACACTTTAGTTGAATCACAAGAAGGACAACAATGTATGTAAGATTTTCATGTCAACTAACTTTTATTTGGTAACAATAAACTCTAAAGGTGTGAAGAAGTTACCAGGGTTACACCTGGCTTCCTCACTAAAGGCATCTATAACGGGGGCAATTAATACCAATTCTAGTTAACTACACTGAAACTGTACTGAAACCACCCACTCATCTCTTTCTCAAACAGGGATTCAAAGGTAATCACATTCACTACTGCTGACTCAAACAAGTATTCTAGAAGGGAAAGGCATTGTATCTCCACAAACATTCCTATGAGGTATTTATTTCTCACTTCAGGTAGGAAAGATAACACAGACTGAAACTAGTCTCAACTCTTATCTTGACTTTTTCACAAATTGTTAGCCACACTAACACTTTGATCATTAAAAAACAAAAAGTGTCAAGCATTTAACCTTTTCCTCACTGAAGAAAGAGAAATTCCTTGTCTTTCTTCCAACATGCCATAAAAGACTTTCCCTAAAACCTCAAAGACTTTAGGAAGTCAGGGCTTTTTAAAAGAAAAATCTATTTAACTGAACACACTCATACTATTGAAGATGACAGAAAAGCTTTTCTGCTAGAGGAGGGAAGGCATTTTCCAATAGGGTTCTAGAAAAAGAAATTCTACTGATGTCCTTCCTTTCCCATCTCAAAAAAGAAAGAAAGAAAGAAACCTCATGGGATCAAAGTTGATTTATTTCATTTCCTCCCCTTTCCCCAAAACAATGCTTAAAATTTTATTATGAATTATATTTTAGGACTTCCCTGGTGGTACAGTGGTTAAGCATCCCCCTGCCAATGCAGGGGACACAGGCTGCATCTCAGGTTTGCTGTGTGTGCTCAGTCACTTCAGCCGTGTCCAACTCTCTATATGACCCTATGGACTGTAGCCTGCCAGGCTTCTCTGTCCATGGGATTCTCCAGACAAGAACATTGGAGTGGGTTGCCATGCCCTCCTGCAGGGGATCTTCTTGACCCAGGGATCGAACCCACGTCATCTTTGTCTCCTGCATTGCAGGCAGAGTCTCTACTGCTGAGTGGGCCTGAGAAGATCTCAAATGCCAAAATGCCAAGAGGCAATGAAGCCCATGCTCCAAAGCTACTGAGGCTATGTGCCACAACTACTGAAGCGCTAGAGCCTGTTCTTTGCTAACAAGGGAAGCAGCCACAATGAGCAGCCCTTGAAAAAAAATGAAGAGTAGCCCTTGCTCGATGCAATTAGAGAAAGCTCGAACACAGCAATGAAGACCCAGTGCAGCCAAAAAAAAAAAAAAAAAACCAACTTCCATGTCTTTAAAAATAAATACATAAATAAGTTACAGGACATATATGGAACTTCTTAAACCCCAAACTAGACAGTTACTACTAACATGTAACTCTCCCTTAATAAACAAAGGCTATATTGTATCTCATGAACAAGTTGTAAAGTTAAATTTATAAAAGATACAAAGAGCAACTGGAATAACTAACCAAGTTTATATAAGATATATAAAACAAAAACTTTTTAAGAAGTTAATCCAGTGAACACCATAATAGTGTGCCGTTATATTCTTCAATGCTCCTGGACCAGTTAAAAGCTGTAAAATGAATGAAACCAAATCCAGTCCTCAGCCCATTTTGTGAATTTCACTTGAAAATGCAAACTCAAATAATCAAAACCACCTCCAAATGGGAATCAGCATTTCTGAAGTTATCTTTTACTAACATCTTTCACACCTCTGCCTAAACACATTTATTGCTCAGTCATTCATTCACGTGTCTTTGTGTTGTCAGCATATTCTAATTTGTCCACCAGACTATTCTTCTGATATAAGCCACAGAAACTAACAATTCTCAAAAGCAAAAAAAAGAAAAAGAAAAATGAAATTCTCAAGTTGGAGTCAACTCCACTTCCACAAACCACACAAAGCCTATTAGCGATACAATTTATCCCTGACAAAGAGACAACTTACACAAGTATTCTACTGTGCTACTCTTAGTGAAAACAGAAACCATTCCCCAAATAAAGGTATGAAGGTTATCATATAATTCCTTAATTGACAATATAATGATTTTGATTGCGCGGTTGGTTTCGGTGTACTATTTACATTGTGATGTTGAGGTCTGTTCAATTTTTAACGGAAAGATGAGGTTTTAACGAACACACTCAAACTATTCTCAAATCTGTGTTACCAGAGCAGTCAGGAAGGGACGAGGGGATGGGAAGAATAAATTTAATCTGACATCATAAAGAGAACAAGAAATTGTACAATGACATCGTACAGTGAAAATGCTGCCTTAAAAAACAAAACGCTACTACTTCTCTGCAGTTAAAATTATATCCTATCTTGTATTTAACTGCCAAACTGAACATAAAGAGAACAAGAAAAAGCACCTTAGCGGATCCAACCCTGCCCTTACATAACACAGCCTGGTGGCATCTTTCATACTTGTGTCCTATATGAACCAATAGCACAGAGGCAATATAGCAGTTCCAACTTCTGTATTCAGACATTTTAATGAATTAAAAGGAATTGTAGGGAGAAAAGGCTCTTAGGAATCCTGTTTCAGCCCATATTGCTGTGACTCAGTGTATTATTCTAATGTCCCTTCCCTGGTAGTTTAAATGTTTATTTCCCTTTAAAACTTTGAATACTTTTAAATTTCACCCTTACGAAGCTGAATATTGCCAGATAAAAAAAGCTCCCTTACTATTAAAAAAAGAAAAAGAAGAAAGGCTTGATAAAGGTCTTAGAAACAAGCACTTCTTATCAGAAAATGAGAGCAAGATTAGGTGAATCTGATTTATAATGACAACAGGCATGTTTTAGAAAATTAACTCCCAAGATAAACTGTCTAAACAAATACCACAAGGTTTAAATACTTTATATAAGAAGTGCTTACAAATCATGAGAATCAGTTTAAAAGCAGGTAAAGGAAAACAAAGGAAAATGAAATAAACATAAGTAACAAATAAACATATACAATGCTCAATTTAATTGGTAAGAACAAGAAGGCAAAAAATTAAAATCTGATGAAATCTTCTAACAAATTACCAAAGGTCTATTTGTTTGAGTATTGTAAAACATATAGCCTCATGTATTTCTGAGATTACAAACTGATACAATCTTTCTGAAACCAGTCTCATGGAATTTCTTTTGCAAAAATTGTTCTGAAAAGAACCCAAAATTTGACACTGATTTGGATAAAAAGATGCTCGTAACAATGAAAAGTTAGGCAAACTAAGGAATCAAAATAGTAAAATGGCTCAAAAGTACATTGATAAAATAGAATGATGCAATCCTCATAGACAATCTTAAAATTCATAAGTGATAATAAATACTACAAATAATAATTTAATAAACAATATTTACTGATTTGGGAATGTGTTCTCAGAAAATTATGCAAAATAATATACACATAAATATGTAGTAACAAAAAGAAACCCAGGAAGCAGACATCCTTTTTTGGGATAAGAGTGACCAACTATTTAAGACCAACTGGGCTCAGCTGTCAAGGAGGTGATGAAAACTGACCAACAAATCAGAAGTGCCAAGAAGCAGAACTTGGGTTAAAGTGAATGGGTGAACAAAATGGCACTGTGCTGAGTAGGATAATGAAAATCCTGTTCCCCTTCTGGGGAATGATCTGAAAATATACCATCTCTCACCCTGAGAATCAAAGTGTTTCCGAGACCTTTCTTGTTCTTAGCTACCAGACTTTGTATATCAGATGCCTACACAGACTAGGTGGTTTTTCCAAAGACTGGATATGCCCCTGCTCCTTACATCCTAATTCCCTCATTGCATCCGATATAGATTTTTCTTGGGTGGTCTGTGCCCAAACATATCGATTCAATAAGGAAAGAAGTATTTTGCTAAAGCAAGGCCTGTCTCCTATAGATTACATGAGTTTTTCCTACTCCCCACCCCTTCCAACTCATAATGACCCTCTCGTTTGTTTCAAATTTCCCCAACCCAATCTAGGCTTCTTCCCAGTACATCCCCTGGATGCCACTTTGTTGTTGTTCATGTTAACCCTTACATGCGGAAAAGTGAGTGAGGGATCTATTTTTAGAAGAAAATGATACCTGTGGCACCAAGGTGTTACGTAAGAAAATCCAGTAATTTTTTTTCATACAATTTTTTTAAATGTACAGTTAACCTACTTGCATATGGAACTGACTCAATAATTTATTCATAATCTAAAAACATAGTTTGTGTATGACTGCTTTTGTAAGTTTCTGTGTACAGAATTCTCTATTGCATGTATGTTAATTTTCTAGGCTTCTCTCTTATTTAAGGGCTCAAAATCTCCCTTCTCTTAAAGCTCTCCCTAGCAGAAGACACAGCAAAAAATTATCATGAAACAAAAATCAGACCTGATTCAGAGACAGAATATTTTTGCACTTACAAAAATTATGTGCACAAGACTCTCCAAGTCATGTTAACAAATGTTTATAGCTTTTTCAAAGAGAGTTAAGGTATTCACAAAGGAAAAGAACACTACAGGAAGGTTCACTGGTTATCGCGGTGCCCTGCATGTACATTCTTCGACTCCTGAGTCCTCCTGAAAAGGCAAACAGTAAGAGGCAGCACATCCAGATTCCTCAGGATGCTGCAAGAATGCAGAGACAAAGAACCACTCCTGCCCTTACTGAGAGGCTCTCTCCATCTCCCTGGTGATGTGGACTTCTGACATCTCGTGTCTGCTCTGCTCTGCAACAGTATTCTATAAGCTTGTCAATCACAATCACTTGTAGAAAACGATCCACTTATATCACATAAGCTGACTAACTGCTTTCTTCCTGTACGTTTTAAAGCCTAGTTGTTGGCTCCACCTATATCTTAAAAGTATTAATATTCCACAACAAGAAGATTTATTTCTAGGAACTTTTAAACTATATTTGATTATGTGGATGTACACTGTTTAACACAGAACATCTAGATTTGAACCTAGCTCCTGTTTACTAGATGTGTGATATTGCTCAGAGGTAAAAATCTGTACTTTGGGTTTCCTTCTCTACAAAATTGGGATAATAATTCCTAAAGGAAACCAACCTGATTATTCACTGGAAGGACTGATGCTGAAGCTGAAGCTCCAATACTTTGGCTACCTTATGCGAAGAGCCAACTTACTGGAAAAGACCCCGATTCTAGGAAAAACTGAGGACAGGAGAAGAAGCGGGCGAGAGAGGATGAGATGACTGGATGACATCACTGACTCAATGGACATGAGTTTGAGCAAATTCCAGGAGACAGTGAAGTACAGGGAAGCCTGGCATGCTGCAGTCCATGGGGTCGCAAAGAGCCGACATGACTAAGTGACTGAATAACAACAAAAAATAGTTCCTACGTTTCATAGGGTTTTGTGATGATTAAATAAGTAACTATATGTAAAGTATTCAAAAGAGCGTTTAACAAATATAAAATACTCAGTTCAGTAAACATACTTTCCTTAAAAAGTGGTGCACTTGATACCTGGTATAAGCTCTCAGCTTCATCTCCAGTAAACTAAGGAAACAGCCTAATTGGTTACATTGTAAACCAGATAAAACTGAATAACTCATTATATGTAGATAATTTGAAGATTACGAAATCATAATTACAGGTAATGAGAAATAAGGTAGTCCCCGTTGTTTCCATCTGTCTCTCATATACTTTCTTTAAGGGCAGAAAGTTCATTTGCCGCGTGTGTGTGTGTGTGTGTGTGTGTGTGTATGCGCGCGTGCACGCATGCACATGCAAGTGCACATGCAAGCATAGAATACTAGCAGATAGGTAAGAAAAAGGGATTATGACACACAAAGATTTAAAATATTCTAGACACAGCATACATTATCTCAGCTAATTATCAGTATGACTTGGCTGAATCCACAGAATTCTGGCTTTTAGCGAATTCTTACTCATCCTTTTTTAAGATTAGAAATAGGATGAGTTTTCTCTGACCATACACTTAAGCTATCCCACCTCACTCCCTAAACCATGTCATAACATTGACAATACATCAATGGACACGCTCTGCACTATCACAAGGCTTTACACTTATCTATTTATGTCTCTCCTTTTAAAACTAAAAATTCCTTGAAGACAGAAATGGATACTTATTCCTGTTTTTATCCCAAGCATCTATCAGAGTGTCTGGTTATATTATTAATAATAGTAAGCACTCAGACACATGTGGCATTAATTTTACAGCTCAGAAAATGGAGGTTTTGGGTTATTTATCCACGGTCAATTTACTATAGAAGGAATGTGAAGACTGGCTGTATTGCTCCTCTAATGAGACCATGATACGTTGTAAAGAAGTAGTTATTTTTGTGCTTCGAGGCCACTTCTCATCAGCACCTGGACAGCCGATTTTACCATGGACATCACTGCAATTCTAAGAAGTCCCTCAAAACTTTTCCTAGGTGTTTAAAATACACCCATCAGATGCACATTAAAATGAAACATGATAAATTTTTCATAGACTATCCAGAGGCTACATTAAGCTTGTTTTGTAAACTATATGTTTGAATATATGATTTCCTTACCTAGTAACATTTTTGTGTGATAACACAAGCCAAAATTTAAATGGATAAATCTGATAAGCAAAATTTCAAAGTCATTCAAAGGTTAGCAACAAAGATTTTAATGATGAAAACTTCATTACATGTAATATTATTATAATTTTTTCTGAGCATTCAGATGATGCCAACATCTTTTATTATTCAAACTAAATGATCAAACACTTAAAAAATAAACCTCTGCAGGATTAAAAAGAAATAGACTAAAAAGGTTCTATATTCTGCTCTATTGCCTTGTTCACCTTTGCTTTCAGTGTCCAGCGCAGTCAGCTTGTCAAATAAACTAACCTCTTAATAAAATTTAATTTCATTATGTCTGAGAAACATGCTTGCCCACACATCCTTTTTGTGATAAGTGTCTATTGGAAATTTGTATGAGTATGCCCTCTGGAAACTGTAAAGAAAGAGATCATTCTACATGGGGAACTAAAGGTTGTTTCCCTAAGCAATACAGCTCGCACAGACTGTGATTCCCAGAGCTGGAAAACTATTGCTTATATTTTTAGGTAGGGCTGTCATCTTTCCTAGATCCCTTTATCTTAATCTTCTATATTTTACTAACAATTTCATCAAAACCAAAATAATCACACATTATCCACTGTTGCTAAATATTCTTACCATTCACTTTTTTCACATTCGATATGTGTTAAACGTTATATGATCTACAAGAATGAGAGATACCATGATGTCAAAAATTTAATGCCAGTAACTTCAATAACAGAAATTACATAACTAACAGCAACTCCACTACCTTTTTACCTATGCCAGACATCCTGGAGTGTGAAGTCAGTGCGCCTTAGGAAGCAACACTAGTGGACGTGACGGAACTCCAGCTGAGCTATTTTAAATCCCAAAAGGTGATGTTGTGAAAGTGCACCCAATATGCCAGCAAATCTGGAAAACTCAGCCGTGGCCACAGACCTGGAAAAGGTCAGTATTCATTCCAATCCCAAAGAAAGGCAATGCCAAAGAATGCTCAAACTACCGCACAATTGTACTTATTTTTATATGCTAGCAAAGTAATGCTAAAAATCCTTCAACCTAGGAGGTTTTACCAGTATGTGAACCAAGAACCAATGTTGAAGCTGGATTAAGGAAAGGCAGAAGAACCAGAGATCAAACTGCCAACATCTGCTGGATCATACAAAAAGCAAGAGAACTCCAGAAAATCTACTTTAGCGTCATTGACTATGCTAAAGCTTTTGACTGTGTAGATCACAACAAACTGTGGAAATTTCTTAAAGCGATGGGAATACCAGACCACCTTACCTGCCTACTGTGAAATCTGTATGCAGACAAAGAAGCAACAATTAGAACCAGACACAAAACAACAGACTGGCCCACAATTGGGAGGAGTACATCAAGGCTTTATATTGTTTCCCTGTTTATTTAACTTATATGCAAAGTACATCATGCAAAATGCCAGGCTGAATGAATCACAAGCTAGAATCAAGACTGCAGACAGAAACATCAATAACTTCAGATATGCAGATGACACCACCCTTATGACAGAAAGGGAAGAGGAATTAAAGAAGCTCTTGACGAACATGAAAGAGGAGAGTGAAAAAGCCGGCTTAAAACTCAACATTCAAAAAACAAAGATCATGGCATCCAGTTCCATCACTTCCTGCCAAATAGATGGTTTTGAACTGTGTTTCTGGAGAAGGATCTTGACAGTCACGTAGACAGCAAGGAGATCAAACCTGTGAATCCTAAAGCAAGTCAACCCTGAATATTCATTGGAAAGACTAATGCTAAAGCTGCGACTCCAGTATTTTGGCTACCTGATGCAAAGAGCAGACTCACCAGAAAAGACTCTAATGCTGGGAAAGACTGAGGGCAGGAGAAGGGGACAACAGAGGATGAGATGGTTGGATACCATCACTGACTCAATGGACATGAGTTTGAGCAAACTCCTGGAGATGGTGAAGGACAGGGAAACCTGGTGTGCTGCAGTTCAAGGGGGTCGCAGTCAGATATGATGGAGCAACTGAACAACAATCACTACCTTTTCAGGTATAATTAGGAATTTCTTCATGATATCTTCCCAGCATCCATCATACTATAATTTGAATTCATATACTTTCAAGACTAAAGATGGAAAAGTCTGTGTGACAGTATAGATTCTATTCTGTTCACAACATAATGACAGCACTCCATAAGGTGAGTACTTAATAAATATACATTAACATGCCAATATAACCTATCATATGTCTAAATGCTATTAGATCAAATTTTAATTTCTCGCAATAATTCCATTTTTAACCTTTTAAATTCCATTTTCTACGAATAGCCCTGTTCTTACTGTATACTTTGGTTTTCTGGTCATGGGCATCACTGAAACATTTATGAGTAAACACCATGTGCTAAATAAGCAAGACACAATATACTAAAAATAAATTTTTCAGTTTCTACCTTTAAGCAGTTCAGTCTTAAAAGTATGACACAGAGCACCTCATACAGTGAGAGAAAGGTGGATGATAGAAAACTATGTCAACAGGAGAGTGTCCAGGAAGGTTCCTTAGGAAAGATAATGTTTTAAAATTGCCAGTATCAAGAAACAGGTAAGGCTCTGCTCATAAGTGAAATGACATAAAGACCACATCAAGGTCACTTATTAACCTATTACTATTTTTAATTGTAAGAACATTCATTAAAAAAAAAAAACTACAATATATGGAATGCATAGTTGAAAGTGTCCCATCAAAACATTTCTTCTCACTATAGTTTTTGTTTAATCAAGAAAGCTAGCCTCATTTCAGTGATTCAACATTTCACATATGTTTGCTTGGTTATTTTGAAAAGTTATCAAATACTTTTTGGTATTTCTAAAATACTAAAATAAAACTCAGTGTACTAAGAAACTCAAATTCAATTAGTGTGTGTGTATAAAGACTAAAACTGATTTTTATTTCACTATTTATCAAGAGGTCTTTTTGACTCACTGTTTACAGTCCCACCCTCATCATTTCATGAATGGCTCTTCTGAAATTCTCTCATAACTCATCATCTCTGTGCTTTGGGTCATTCTCTACTTCAGTTCAACAACCACTCTGCTACCTTTATTCTTCTAAAAGTCAATCTAATTCCAGCAGGTTTAATAGATTTGACAGTGCTCCCAGGTCTTTTTGATAAACTCCAAAAGCCCAAGTATGGCATGCAAGACCTCTTGACTTTCTAGTCACATTCAAAGTGTCTAGACCCCTTTCAATTCTCTACCCCAAGTAAGTAAAATGGTACTCATCTTTCAATGACATACTCTAACATCACAGGGTATTTTCTGAACTTGACTATCTGAAATAATCACTTGCTCTGTATGCTCTCAGAGATTTTAGAAAGACCTAAATTATCACATTTAGTAATTAGGAATAATTATATTTTTATAGGTACTATCTTAGAATATCAATTGTTGCATCTTCCTTATTTGTCTTTTTATTACTAAAAGTATCTGCAAGTAATAAGTTCCATTTTTTAAAAAATTTCAATCTAAGAAAAATTTAAACATCCAAAATTTCATTTGGGGATGTTGGAACTGGGAGAGCCTTTTAGGATTATCCATCCAGTTATTTCTTTACACACACTCACACATAAACTATACCCACATAGATGATACTATATATTGAAACAACATACTTATTGGATTCACATATAATTAATACAAATTTCAAAAATGGACTCATTATAACGTTGTCCATTTGCTATTTTAAGTGCTGATCATAACCCACTAATTACTATCTTCACAACTGTTAATGGGTGGCGGTGGTATTTTATAATTCAAAAAGCACCAATCTAGTCTAAATCCTTAAATAAAGAAATAAGATCCCAGGATCATTATGTGAATTCACAGAAACTCCTGAACTAATGTTAGACGCAATATTCTAAGACACTGGTCACACTGCCTAGGCAACTATTCTGTACATTCTCAATATGCACTTTGTGTTTTACCAATTGGTTTGGTAAGAAATCTAAAACTTCCAATGGACACTCAAAAGTTTTATTCTAGATAAAATAATGATCCTCCTCACATCACATTTAATATCTATTTGAATTTACACTTAATAATCCCTATTAAACATATAAAACATATGATCCGAATATCTATCTTTGGTTAATTACACTAGGGGGCACTTTTCAACATCTCTAGACTTCAGGACTAAGTGCATCTTTCTGAGAAAGGATGTCACATTCCTGGAATTTCAGAGCTATGGTCTTTTAATCCATTACCAGTTTTCTATCAAGGGATTACTGAATTGTTTTTCTTACATTAATTATATATAGAATCCTCAGGCAGAAATTCTGACAGAAAGAATGTAAACGAGCTAAGCAGATGTCATTTTAATTAAAAAGAATACATACAAATATTTCATTTTGAATAGGAATTCAATAAAGGTTTAAAATTATTCTTATTTGGCAGGTTTTGTTGTTTAAATAAGAACACATTTAAAAACTTATCACATTGATTATTAATAATGCAGAATAACTAGTCAACTTAGAGCTTCGTCAGCAAAGGCAGTGAATATCTGAGGAATACATAGGAAGAGAAGACAAAGGAAATACAAAAGCTGATGCTTAACTTGCTCTAAGAATCTGAACTTTCGCTTTCTGGCAAAGAATTATCTGATTACTACCAGATTTAAAAGTCTATAGTTTGGGCAATATAAAAGGTATGTAATTTTGCAAGTAACTGCAAAGAAATAACATGTATATTTTACATCTAAAATGATACATGAAGTACAAATTATGTACAAACTATTTTAAACTGCTTTCAGCAAAAAAAGGTAAAATTTACTTGTTGCAAACATGCTTCTTTGAAGATCCCCAGGGCATTGTTAAATATTAAGTTTTAATTAGTGTTGATTAACAAATATCATCCAACATAAGACCCTTTTAGTTTTAGGTAACTGCTATCAAAGTGACCTGCCTAGAAATTCACAAACCAACAGGGCATGCTTAATTTGTCCCTGTCTTCAAGTAACATCAGTTTGGGACTGTTTCAGTGTACACTTTTACAACAGTAATAGGGTATTCAAATTAGGGGGGCAGGGGGCAGAATTTATGGAAATTCCAATGCTTAACTAAATCACAGAATGAGGTTTTGAAATAGTAAATAATAAATCACAATGAATCCTCAATCTGGTTGTCAAGGAAACTACTTTGCCTCTGCCATAATTGCTGCGATCCCCATCTTGCCCCCTTTGACACCAATCCTTATCATACATTCTGGTCAGAGACTGAGAAAGTAGCTTTTCTATTCCTCTCAGGCAATCATGTAACATGTATTGAGCTTGACTGAACAGGGCCATGCGGCCATACAAACGCTGAATTCAAGGCCTCTCCTTTTCTATATAGAGACAGTAATTAACTAGTAAGCAGCAGTGTATTTCTATCAAGCTTTAGATAACAATAACATATCTCCATGCCATGTTTTAGTAGCTGTGTGTGTAGAAAGTTTGTACTAACTGATTTATTGTCACAAGATCTGTTTGTGAACCAGCAATCATTAATGTCTTAGAGGTAAACATAAATTTTTTAATCCCTTTGAAAATAAAGATCAAATATTACATTTAATAAGACAAATATTTACATTTAAACATTAATATTTATAAACTAAATATTATAAATAAAACAGAAAAATAGTGCCAAATATGTATTATCAGCTCAAATGGGTTACTTAACTTTCTCTTCCTTACATCTATTTTCATATATCAGTCATTTTTAGTAACTATTATAAAATAAAATCCTGAAGTAAATGGGCAGTTTTATGCCTCTAATTCTATATGCTGCTTATTGCTTTCTATTAATTATTTTGATTTTCCTTAACTGTTTTCTAATATAATTCTCAAGTGCTTTCAAATGTATTTCTTGAATTCAAATTGCTATGTATTCTGGAATGCTCAATTAGATCACTCAGTTTTGAAGCTTTCTCTATTCACTTCAACCATTAAATGATATAAAAGTAAAATCACCTGTGTACTTTTCAATGCTATCAGTCTACACTGAAATGAAAATTATCTTCCTTATCAGCAGGACAACTTCCAAAATTCAATGTACACATTCATTCTTTTCTCTTTTATTTATTTAAACTCAACATTGGCTCACACACAAACCATGTTTCTCTAGAGCTTGTCACACTTAACTAGCAATAAAGATAATAACACTGACTACACAGTATTATATGAAAGAATGCATATGTAATGTTTAGCTCTGGTCAATAACTGTTTACTCAGAAAGCATTTAATTAAATTTTAGCTTTCAACAATATTAACAATTTTTCCATTTTCCATTTAAAATTAAAATATCAGGCAAGTAAATTGTACAATTTGGAAGAACAGGTCAGAATGTTTGCTAAAACTTTAAAGAAAATTCTGCAGTAGCTTCTAGGAAACTATATTCTCTCAAAGTATAGTGCCAAAAAGAAAAAGGTGTCAGGATTCTTTAACAAATCATTCACAAACACAGGGTTGCTTAATTCGTATAAGCAATGGAGAAAATCGTTTCATTTGAAACCAGAGAGAAACACTTATGAGTACCAAAAAAATAGCAACTAAAGACTTTTTCTCTTAATCTTTGTACTTGTAACTACTACTGTGGTTATAATTTTTAACCTCAAAGATACCATGTACCTAAGTTTTTAAAAAACAAAGAAAACTGTCTGGAATAAGCAGCTAAGCAAAGAAAGTAACTAGTTTAAACTGATGGGGAAAAGTGTAATAATTATGGAAATTCAGGTAGAGTATTAGAAATGGAAAAATAATGGAACTAAACTGTCTGACACCTAGAAAAGGAAGATCTAGGATCAAAGTTTGGTACATGGATCAGCAGAAAACCAGTAAGTTGCCAGGACATATTAATCTTATACTATGAAATTTATTAAAAGTTTCGTACAAATATCAGTAGAAAACCAGTAAGTTGCCAGGATATATTAATCCTATATTATGAAATTTATTACTTAAAATATTTTTCTCCATTTCTTATCTTGTTTCAATTAGATGGACTTATTTATTTTCTTTTACAATTAGTAACTACAAAGTATCCTTGAAAACAGAGGAAGGGGGCTATTTGTTTCTTCGAAAACTGCCATCAAAGCAATTTACTCAAACCTTAATTAATAATGCAAATAGATGTGAAAAGAACATGTCCCCAAATGTTCCTACTGGCTCAAATACAGTTAATCTGATATTTGAATACTGGTATCTGATTTTCTTGATTGAGTAGTTAACTTAAAAACAAAATTAAAGTACTTTTGTAGTATACTTTAGTACTCAGGTTATATTAGAATGTTATACCTTTTAAAAAATTCTCTGCTTAATTTCTCTTCTAATAAAATTCATTATGCTGAAAATAAACCGCATAACTTCTCAAGCTGAAGCAGCATGCCCCATAAAAGCCTTACTCTCCAATGAAACACACCATACCTTAACTGGGGAAGTTAATTATGTGCTTTGGTTTCACAACCAACTGCTGTTGCCAGCTGCATTCTAAATAAAAGTAAATAGAGACAGTTTGAGCTGCCAACAAAAGACATAATTAAGTAGAAAAAACGCTGTCAATAAAACTTGGCTACAACATTTTAAACTTTGAAACCTACCCAGGCCAACCAGATTTGGACTACATTGTATAGTCAATACATCTTAACCACTAACCATTTGGGTCAAATAATAATGTAGAAGGGGAAAGCTCACAAAAACATATTTGTGGAGAAATAAAGTTTTATATAAATGAAAGTTAAATCAGATGGTTATTTATTTATTTAGCTTTTCTCAAGAATTCCACAAAAGAATAAAGCTCTACATAAAATGATCGAAGGTCTATTTTTCTAACTCTGCTCTTCTAGCTACATTGGAGAGAAACTGGTTCATTACATTCAAAAGATATGTAAGGTCTAAATTATCTCCTGGAATTAGCTGAAAAGGGCTAGTAAAGCATCTTATGAGAACTGCCTTCAGTTTAAAAGATGTCATGAACACAAATGGCATTTAATGTTTCCCTCAGGGTTATCGTCTAACCAGAAAGTTAACTTGTATATTTACAATGTTTCTAAGTTTTCAAAGTGCTTTCACATTTGATAGGTCATTATCCACATAAACAGCTCTGGCTGTTTCGACATACTTTTCAGAAAGCATGACTTTTTTTTTTTAACTGCAAAATAAAAAAGGGTTTTTGTTTTTCTTTTTAACTGCAATTTTTGAGAAAAAAATGACTTTTACCCTGATGAATACAAAAGAGCTTAGAATCTATGTAGTAATTATGAGGTATATTTGGATAACAAAGTCCTTGCTTAAGTTTGCTAGAAAGCAGTGTCTCTTAGTGATAACAGAAATCCGTAAACCTTGCAAGCCACAAGGATTATGTGGAAAAACCACCTCTGACTATTGAGCACCAACCTGATGTTTGGATGTTTAACCAACTTTCCCATGTCTAGCTAGATCAAATGTCATGAACCATCATTTCTCTTATCTTTCCAATTCTCCCTAGATACCTAAAATCAGAAAATAAACTGTGCAAAATAATTGTATATAAATCTAAAGGTTTCCATAGTACATCTATGTTGGCATAGCAGAAAATCAGGGAGATCAGTTAAAATGGTGGACCCAGAAAAATGGCAGTGTAGCTCATCAGGCAATTTTCACCCTCAATGAAAGAAAATGGATAAAGAGAAGAAAGAACAAACTGATGAATCAATCAATATTCACCAACCAGCACTTGGTGTTTTAGCATATTCCAAGGCAGCTTTAGGGCAAGATGAAAACAATCTCTTGCATCTGCATAAACAACTCCATCCAAGGAAATATATATAAGTAAATAATTAGGGGGCACAAACTCTGTGGTGTAAAAACTGGGATAAAGGTAGATTCATAAGAACTGGAACTGGGAAAGAATATGTTATGTAGGAGAGATTTCAGCTTAATCCTGAAGGGTGAGCAAAACAGATAACAAAGGAGGATGGACAACTAGGAGGAAAAACAATTTCAAAGATGGCTGGCTCACTTGCTTATTACTAAGTGCTATTTGTAACACTTGAAAATAACAGAAGTAATCTGAGAAAGAAATATAAACGTTAACATGGGGTTATTATTTAAGCAAAGCACACAGGAATTAAGGCCTTACCCTCCCCACCCAAAGTTCTACCACATCATTTTGTGGCCTGGATCCATTAATTCCCATACCATTTCATAATGATATATAGCTTCACAGTAGCATATAAACCTATGCATCCATAATATGCAGTATGAGTATATTTCACACAAATATCGAAAGAAAAGAGGTTGGTTCCCGGTGGGTAAGTAACACCACCACAATGTTAAAGACTGAGAGATGCTCTTGTAATTAAAGACAGAATTTGAAGAGGCAGGACTAAGAGATTTTAAACTTTCCAGAGAAACCTCTATTAAAAATGTAGGCTGACTTAATCATGCATCTCTGTAAGAATCAGATTAGGTTGTTTCATCTCTTTTACTTTTCTGGAGACAAAGAACATGCAACTACTTGAGAAATAAATCCTCCAACATCATCTGAGACTCAAGGAAAATGCTAGAAAGCATTCCAAAAAGGGCACTTACAAGAATATACATATAGTCACTCTTGGAAAAGGGAGAAATATCAGGATATCTCTTCAGACACAGTGAAGAACTCAAAGTATTATTATTACCACTGCTCAGATGAGACCAAATCTAAACATATTTAAAGGACTTATTTTGTTCAGTTTTAGTAATTAGAGCCCAAAATCAAATTTATTTGTTCTGTATTTTACTTTCTGTAACACTTGATTTTTTTTTACTAGAGGTATGAAGAACAGTCATTGTAAGAAATTTACATTTCATTACAGATATAACTGGCTCACTTGTCAAATGCATTTCAAAAATTTCATTCTGAATTGAGCAATTTATCTCCCATCAATTAGTTACAAAGCTTAAAAAATGGCCTTAAGATTTGTCTAATCCAATTGGCTAATGTTCTAGATGAAGAAATGATAGCCCAGTTCTAAGTCTCTTGCCCTCAGATACACATTTAGTGGCCATTTAGTGGCAGAGAAAAGTCAAAGCAAAAGATTTACCTGCAACTGTAATGATTCTAGTTTTTCAAACATTTACTCCTAAGTATCCTTAATTCTCCCAAGTTGTTTCAGTAATGACTCTGTGTTTTAAGAATAGTTCATTTTCTCCAGGCATTTCCTAATCATACTGACTCCAAGTCTATTCATCTCTATGTTGAATTTCTAACCCTACAATGCTATCTTCAGTCTGGTACTACACTGGGGATAATTCAAGTCTCAAAGCCAATCAGAGGTACAGATTTCCTCTTAAGAGGATTGAGGTGTGTGTAAAAGGAAGGAAGAGGCAGATAAGTTATTTATTATATGTGATTTCATTGATTTGATTTAATTAAATGGTTTTAGGGAGCGGTTCCTTCTTTCAGAATTAAGCTTTAAAACTGCAAATTTTTGATATGAACTAATTGTACTAGAATCCAGTAGAACCAAAATACACATAGTATATGATGTGTATCCTTTTAAGAAAATCATAATTTCTAGTGTGTTCAAGAATAAGACAATAACCACACAGGCCTGTATTTCAAGTTTCCCATGATGCCATTTACTCTAGCTCTTAGTCTTTTATGTGACATTGAGCTATGTTATAATTACAAAATAGTTGAAAAGAATGACCTCTTAATTTAAAAGGGACACATTATAACATTTCTCTCTGGTATGATACTATTTTAATTCCGTTTGTGAAGACATTCAAGTTGGAAAATGACCATCTGTAGTGCGGTTGCATTATTTGGACAAACTAATGAATAAATGTCCTCCTTTGCTCCAAGAAGGAGACCATTAAATGACAGAAATTCAGAAAAAGAAAAATGAATCAGATTGATTCAGCGCCATGTAAAAAAGCATTCTTCATTTATTATTTACAACTTTCAAACAAAAGAATAATCTTTAAACACATGCTTTTTTAAAAGTATAAATTTTCTAAAATCTAGCTTTTACACTAAGTCAAGAAGTATGTTAGCAAACAAAGCAAACAACTAGAATTCAAACTTCCTATCAATTCTTCTCATGATGTCTTCAAATTTATTCATACATATAGATAGGCTATGTCCCAAACATTAATATCTTATAAATGTATAATTTTAAAAACATATACACAGTAACTTCAATTTTACAGATTGTTAAATTTTCATCTATTTTGAAATATTTTCCAAAAGTGTAAGCTGTCAGTATTCACTGAGTTGGGAAAAGAGATAAATGTTTATTTACAAATAAATTATTTTAAGAATGTCAAATCAAATAATAGATTTCTGACCTATACTGTTAGTAGTTATTCAAGTAATTTCTATGCATGTGCAATATGGAACCTATAGCAAGTGCTTAAACTGTGTACCTAGTGAGAAACCATCATCCTAGGTTATGTTACAGAAGAAGGGCAAAGAAGGCCACCATGATAGTCTTCTAGTTTTCCTGCAAGTATAAGGATGGGCTTTGAACAGACGAGATTTACTCACATGGAAAACTATGGCTTCCCTGAATCCCTTGATGCTTACCAAAGGAGAATAAAATTCCCCTCCAAATGATAGTACAATTTTAGAACCAGGAACTATAAATACCTATTCATTGAAATTACACAGTATTTTAATACAGTAAACAAATGGAATAAATATTCCTAGTCTGTTTTTAAATTTATAAACATGATTTACAGGATTGTTTTTTTCTTTCAAACACAATTAAACTACCTTTGTCAAGCCTGACTCATGATTAACACCTGGCAAACACTTTAAAGAGTTTTGATTAATACTAAGCAGAAAAGTCAGCTATGCACAACAACCTCTAAGGGCAAGGTCCCTGGGTTGGGATCCTCCTAGAAATACTATTATATCCTCATTTTAAAGATAAGTAAAACAATGCAAAAGAGTTTAACTGGCTAAAGTCACCAACAGTTGAACACTCCTATTAAAGACTGAACAGGTTGAGATTCATACTCAACCACTCTGGCCCCTATGCTCTCAAGCACTATGGCATGTCATCTTAGTCATGTCAATTGCAGCAAGCCATTTTGATGCAGAGATAAAAGCAAACATTTTTTAGTTTGTAAGTGAATGCTGAGAACCATCCCATTTTACGTCATCCTAAAGTGAGAATACCTATCTTAACAAAACATTGTTACTTCAGTCAGTCAGTCAGTTAGTCCAGTCACTCAGTTGTGTACGACTCTGCGACTCCATGAACACAGCACACCAGGCCTCCCTGTCCATCACCAACTTCCGGAGTTTACTCAAACTCATGCCCATTGACTTGGTGATGCCATCCAGCCATCTCATCCTCTGTCGTCCCCTTCTCCTCCTGCCCCCAATCCCTCTCAGCATCAGGGTCTTTTCCAATGAGTCAACTCTTCACATGAGGTGGCCAAAGTATTGGAGTTTCAGCTTCAGCGTCAGTCCTTCCAATGAACACCCAGGACTGATCTCCTTTCGGAGGGACTGGTTGGATCTCCTTGCAGTCCAAGGGACTCTCAAGAGTCTTCTCCAACACCACAGTTCAAAAGCATCAATTTTTCGGTGCTTCACTGGCATTCAAAAAATTATTATAAAGCGTGATGACTAGGGAGACAGAAATAGGAATTAAGACTCAACATTATAGGATGAGGTGTAGAACAGGAGTGGTTAAGATGAGCACCCAGAGAATCCTGTCTCAGGAAAAGAATCAATTCCACTTTTGACTCTACTACATAAGAGACTGATTGTGGTAATCCATATCCCACTTGTCCGTAACTTGGAAACTATAGCTGAGAATTTATCAATCAGTGAAAAGTAGATTAGCTGTATAAACCAAGGGCAGGAAGTAACAGTGAAAGTCAAGAATTTTTAACAATTTTTCTCTCAGTTTGAGTTATCTCGATTCTGCCACTAACTTACTATGTTAACCTGAATAAACATCAAGTCATGACCATTCTTCAAGCCAAAACTGAAGGGGCTAGATTAAATTATCTCCAAAGTTCCTTTTAAACTTCTATAGACTTTAACTTAGTCACTCAAGGTAAACAAGAATTTATTGACAGTAAAGTAACTCTACTTGTTATTATTACATAAAAAGCTCTGTTAAGAATAAATCAGGGATTTCTCTCATGATCTGAAATGGCCTAAGCAATGGAAAAAGTAATTTTATAGCACTTTGAATGAGTGTAAAAGATTACATATTGCCCACTTTAGTATTATTAAGAGCTTTATAAGAAAATAATATATATAAGTACAGCCTTAAAAACAGGTTGGGATTTTTAAATATTTCACAGTAGACCACATACAATGTTCTGATAGAAGTAAATGAGACAAGAGCTCAATATACAAGTATCTGCATCAAAAAATACTTCAGGAACATATTCAAAGCATATGATAAAATCAATTTGAAGTCCACTTTAAGCAAGCACTAAAAACTTTTCATATTTGTGATTGCAGTTATATAGTCACATGTGGAAAGCATTTTGATAGTTAGGCTTTTCTCAATATCCTAAAAATTAGCTCAAATATGCTAATTTTTTTTAGAAATGTCAACTTTGTGAAGTACCGTAACCGTTCCTCGAAGACATAAAAATGTGAAAATTCTCAAGGTCTAGATTCTTACTCAAATGAATAAGGATTTATTCCACAAGCACTTGATATAGAGTATTCTCCTTTATGCACTTTAAAAAGTTGAACTACTACAGCAAATGAATAATTGATTTATGGTGGAAAAAGTTCAAGTGAAGGACATATTATTAACTGTGCAATAAAGAGGCTGGTTGGAAGAAAATGTACCTCTCTGGAACATTTTAAAAGCAATATTTAAGAAATGCAGATGCCAGATAAGGGCAATGTTCTTCATTTCACATCAGCACATAAGTCACATAGTAAACCCTAAGTCCCCCTCCAAAAACAATAACAAAAGGGCAGATTATATATCAAGCTGAAAATAAAATGCAAGTCTTTTTCCATGTGAACATGTAAAGAGAGTACTGCACTCAATTACTATTTTAAAGAAGAAGATTTAACTGTTATTCCAAATTTCCCAAAGTACATCAATAATCTAATCAAAATATGGTACAAATACTACCTAACAATGAATAGTATAATTAAAAGTCTATAGGAAGTAATGTTATTCACAATGTTTTGGTTATTCAAAAGCTGGGTGTTTTAATTTTACTTGGGCTTCCCCTGTGGCTCAGTGGGTAAAGAAACCGCCTGCAATAGGGGACACCTGGGTTCGATCCCTGGGTTGGGAAGATGCCCTGGAGAAGGGATATTCTGTCCTGGAGAATTCCATGGACTATACAGTCATGGGGTCGAAAAGAGTCAGACACGACTGAGCAACTTTCATTTTCACTTAATTTTACTTAATAATTCTGTTATTTTAATGATAAAAATGTATTTTTTTATACAATTTTGCCCACATCCTGAGAAATACCAACTCTAGTCAGTCAATTTTTCAACCAAACAGCAAAAGATAAGTAGTATTAGGGAAGTGGGCTGGCAGTTGGACAGTTGTTCACTCTGCCCGTCATATTCCCTTAATGAAACTCTGATTTGCCTTTGTTCTGACAATAGCAAACAGCTGCTTGTAAATGAGCCACCTTTCCTAGGCTGCCTCCTATTAGTCCCCACTTCTATTTGACAAGGTCACTTGCTGCAGAGATTTGTAGAAGAAAGTGTGTGCAGCCCATAGAATTAAGAGTTTAGAACACAGGCAAGCAAGCATTTTTCTTTTGGTAGCTTGATCAAATCAAGACTGAAAGTTTTCTCTCAGTACTTTAAACATTTTTCCTTTAAAACTAACTAGCAAATGACTTTTCCATTAAATCTTTCTTTCCTTTACATCTACATGACATAGTATAAAAGACAGATTTAATCATAAAATGGTATTTACAACCACATATTAATAAATACTAGGGCTTCCCCGGTGGCTCAGACTGTAAAGACTCCACCTGCAATATGGGAGACCTGGGTTGGGAAGATCCCCTGGAGAAAGGCATGGCAACCCACTCCAGTATTCTTGTCTGGAGAATCCCCATGGACAGAAGAGCCTGGAGGGCTACAGTCCATGGGGTCTCAAAAAGTCGAACATGACTGAGCGACGAAGCACATTAATTAATTCTAAGATGTTGCTTCTCTGTTGTTTCACAATGAGAAACTTCAGATCTAATTGACACTATAAAGCAAACCTCACCTTTAATTTTCAGCTTGACCTATGATCTTCAGAAGGGCTTAAGCTACTTTATGACAATATCATACAATTAAGTTGTTTCCAAACAGAGGCATGCAGAAAGGGTGGAATGGCCAGTTTTCAATGCCACAGATGAAAACAAAGAAGGCATGTTGGAACAGTCGTCGTTACAAGACGAATCATGACTTTGTGGTTTTGAAAGTTTATGAATAGGAAAATATCTAGGAAACTCTTTAAACATTCTTAAGATTAAATAATTCAAACATCGAATAACAGAACTTCGGAATTAAATAAGCATTCAAATATAATTTTCACTATCTTTCTAGTCATATTTAAAATTACAGAGTTTTAATGTTATTCTTATCTTGACATACAACCATTACAAGGAAGGTGAGCCCATAGTAAACTTTATTGAAGGATAACTAAAACAAAACTGAAGTTCTATTTAGCGACACTGGCACTTTGGATGTGAACACTGTTGAGAATTAGATATTGCCATTTTGAGGGGGGCACTAAGAATCATGTTACTATCTCTAGTTCCCTCATTCTCTACTCAGAGATTACAATACCATTCATAGAATATACAATCTATGTTTTTAAAATTTCCAGCTTCCTGCTATCTAATTACACTTGCGAAGTTTCACCAGTATCAGGTCATGTGGAAGGCATCTGAATTCTAAAAATGCTTTTACTACTTTAGCTAAGTTGACTTTCTACTTAAAGGCTACTCCATTTTCTTTCTAATATTTAGTCATAACTATTATTTTTTTTTTATTTTTATTATATTATTATTATTATTCTCTATTATTTATAATTTTCAAATAAAATAGGTTTTTCTATATTTCAATCAGTATGTGTCAAAGCATTTTTGCCACTATTAATTATAGAGAAATATTAATGATTATGTAAGTATTTATTTTAATGGAACTATATTTAATCATCTAGTGTTAAAAAGTATTCATATAATAAATAATTAAAATACGCTAATAGTAATCCCTTAAAACAGCCTTTACTTTTTGCACAAAGGTTTGAACACTCTAGTAGTTCACTATTAAGAGCACAAGACAGATTTTCAGCTTCATTTATATTCAGAGGCACGCAAATCACCAAAACTCATTTACATCCCTTCATTTTCCTTAAAGCATGTTAACAGCAGGTGTCTATCCATCCCACCTTTGAAATAGGTAGGTGGCTGAAAATGCCTCTACTTTTCAGTCAAGACCCTGAATTAAAAATAAACTTGAGCTTTAACTTGATCATTTTCTCTACAAGATGCAGTAATACAGAATAAATATAGTACTTAGTTTGTTCTTATTTTAATCCACACTCCACATACTGGTTTCACACCACAGATTTGCTTATTTTAACCCTGCATGTTCTCTGAAAACTTGAGCATTCAAGCTAATAAAGCTGACAAATGATCTAGCAAGAAACTATAAATGTTCCTTATATTCTTATTTTATTTATTTTTGCACACCATAGACTTGTCAGCATTCCTTTACACTAATGAATGCTAAAATATTTTCAAACCATCACAATGGGAAAGTAATTATTATATTAGCTGTATACTAGCCCTACATTGTACAAAATATATCTATGTAGATATACATAGAAAAATGTCTTTGCATCTTCTGTTGGCAATTTTCCAGAAATAAAAATACCTAATATTTAATATTATTTCCAGAGACATATACCTCCTTCTACCTAACCTGACATGAGTATTGCAAGAACCAGACTGAAACACAAAACTCAGTCGGAATGAATAAAGTCTTTGTGAGAGGAATATGTCAATAGAAAAGATTACAGAAAATATTCAAATCATCAGCATCACAAGCATTTTCAAAATAAAAATACTGAAGACTAAACTAACATATTTTACAAGTTGATAAAAATCTTTTCAGGGAGAGGAGGTGATTCTACTATTTGAAAATTTTCAGACTAAACCAGCCTTTTAGAAAACACTGTCTCCATATCCATGAAAAGCTAAAATTCAGCAGGGTGTGATCTAACTTAAGTTTTTCTTTATTACTGTGGCCACCTGCATTTCCTCTGAAGTTACAAAACAGATAGGAAGGAAACAAACCAATCTACATTCTAATCTTAAAAATAGATGCTACATTTCTAAACAATTCTAACTTCTCTGGGTATCAGTGTCCAGGGACATATTAATATTTAAAGTTAATGGGAAATAAAGTAAGATCTATTGAAATGTAACTTGAAAAGTACAGTTTTATTTATTTTTCAATCTCCATCAATAACATACTCATTTGTTATTTATTTATCATTCACCAGATCAGACAATAAAAATAATGACTTCTATAAAGGTTAAGAAGAGTATCATTTACTAATGCTCTAACTAGTTAAGGGGTTACAAAGTTTTTTGAAAGGTAGTTTCACTTAAATGCCAACCAATACAAACATACAAATTTTCATGAGTAGAAAAAGGAAAAGCAACACCTCTCCCAAACTTAAGTATGTTTTGGTTGTTTTATCTCTGCTAACAAAGAAAGGGCAATCCACTCCAGTATTTCTGCCTGAGAAATCCCACGGACAGAGCAGTCTGGTGGGCTACAGTCCATGGGGTCTCAAGAGTCCAACATGATTTAGCAACTAAACCACCACAACAAGAACAACAAAAACAGCAATAAAAATCCAAACCTTGATCATTTAGTAACATTCTTTGTCTGCATATAAATGCAAAAATGTCTTCATGGAACTAGTTCTGGCAACTTAAAATGCAGTTTATATTCTTGTATCTTGAAAATAACCTCACAGTCTGTAATTTTCAAATAAGCTAAAATTAGATTATCATTATGGTACTTTCTAAAATACAAAACTATTATTTGAAATGACTAAGAAAAACCCATTTGCACCTTTCTTTTACTAGAAAACTGATTCTTACAATTAGAAATGTTATTTTATAAAATCATTTGTTCATATATCAAAATGTTTCAAGAAAGGATAAATAGGAGTATTCAGTATTTCTCTTAGAACATTTCAAGTACAAATGGAAAAGCAATACTAGTTATTTCTTGCTTTTGGATTAAGTAGGTCTGCTAAAAAAGATCTAAGGAATCCAAGTATTCCAATTTAGATAATTAGGAGTAAATATAAGTTTTTGTACAAGCCTGCAGTTTGAAACAACTGTTAGGTTACCAAAATGTATTTTTAATAAATTAACTTCATTTTATTCTCTTCTTATAAAAATTCTCATAACTGTGGATAAAAAGTTTTATGTGGAGATACACACACCAATATGTATGAAATTAACTCTGAATAATTGTCTGGCACAAGCCATCATTAATTTCATACAAATCTCATAATGAACATCACAAGTATTTTTTGCTATCATTTCATAAAGGAAAATATATATTTCCTACTTGTCCAATTTGGACATGGTAGAGTCACTATACATAGATATCTAATATTAATAATAGGAGTAGCCAATCATAATTGGATTTTGTTAAGAAACAGCAAGATTAGTCTCCATTAAAATAAAAACTGATCTGTGTATCTTTATGTCATATTTTAAAGTACTGTAACTCAAACATCTCAAGGGTTTTAATTGGGCAGGTAATCTCTCTGAAATAAGAACATTTAAATTTTAAAATAGAAGAAAAAAAAAGAAAAAGCAGTTGTGAGCAAGGGAAAGGCAAATGATTCAGAGTAAATAAACTACAGTGTAAAAGCTCTCTCAAGTGTTTACAGAAACTATAAGAAGTCTAGCATGCCTGAAGTCAAGGAACCCTACTGAATACTGGCCCCATGCCAGTTGGAGAGAGAATCCTAAGTTAGATTACTGAGGGGTTTATACTAATTGAGGCCACCAAAGCCTTCTTAATAGAGAAACAAAAGGACCCAATTTACTTTTCACAGAGTTCACCTTTACCAAACTGTGGAGAATAAATGAAGAAAGTAGGGGACAAGGAGAGAAGTGTGTGACCACGGCATCAAGAACCATAACTGTAAAACTAACCCCATTTATCATTTCTTATATTAATGCATGTCTCCCCCACATATTAACTAAGTGCAGATTAAAACTAGTCTGGTTTCTCTTCAACAACATCACCAGTTTCAAATATTTTTTAAGGAAGAATAAGTTCATATTTGCTTATGATATCTATGGCAATAAAAAGGGCTCACACTAAACATTTTCTTTATGCTAGGGTAGGTGCTTTAAGAATACCTTATATTTAATGTTTCCTTAATCCCCCATGGTAGATATTATTATTCTGACTTTGCAGATGCAGAAATTGAACCTCAGAGAGTGACTTTTCCTAGGTTATAAATATTGAGATATGGAATTTCATTTTAGCATTTTCTGACTTCTGACTCATTATCCTTTTTAAAAACTTAATTATGCTATTCTCTTATTTTTTATGCAACAGTTGAGAGTAAGTTGCAGACGTGATACCCTTTAACTCTAAATAATTTTGTGCGTTCTCTAAAAACAAGGATGTTCTCCAACATAAGAACAGTACAATTCTAAGAGAATGAGAAAAACAAATGTGGTAAAATGTTGACAATTGGTAAGTCTTGGTTAAGACTATAAGGGAAATATTTGTACTATTCTGCAACTTTTCTGTATACCTGAAATTATTTCCACATAAATGTTTACTAAAATAAAAAAAATTAAATTGTGAAAAAGAAAATCACCAGTTTCTTGGATATAGCAGTGGCAGAGATGAATATTACCAAGGAAACCCTTAAAGAGTAAAACAAAGAAGTTGGTAATTTTTATAACACACACATACTCACACTCCTATCCAAAGCTGAACTTTACCATTAAGTAGATTTCACAAATACACTTTGTGTCTATGTAAACCTTCACATTTATCTGGGACTTGTTGCCCAGCTTTTCCTTGCACTGATCCTGAGGAAGGCTTTCTTATCTCTCCCTGCTATTCTTTGGAATTCTGCATTCAAATGGGTATATCTTCCTTTTCTCCTTTGCTTTTCACTCTTCTTCTTTTAACAGCTATTTGTAAGGCCTCCTCAGACAGCCATTTTGCTTTTTTGCATTTCTTTTTCTTGGGGATGGTCTTGATTCCTGTCCCCCGTACAATGTCGCAAACCTCCTTCCATAGTTCATCGGGCACTCTATCAGATCTAGTCCCTTAAATCTATTTCTCACTTCCACTGTATAGTCATAAGGGATTTGATTTAGGTCATACCTGAATGGTCTAGTGGTTTTCTCCACTTTCTTCAATTTCAGTCTAAATCTGGCAATTAGGAGTTCATGATCTGAGCCACAGTCAGCTCCTGGTCTTGTTTTTGCTGACTGTATAGAGGTTTTACTTTTTGGCTGAAAAGAATATAATCAATCTGATTTCAGTGTTGACCATCTGGTGATGTCCATAGAGTCTTCTCTTGTGTTGTTGGAAGAGGGTGTGTGCTATGACCAGTGCGTTCTCTTGGCAGAACTCTATTAGCCTTTACCCTGCTTCATTCTGTACTCTAAGGCCAAATTTGCCTATTCCTCCAGGTGTTTCTTGACTTCCTACATTCCTGCATTCCAGTCCCCTATAATGAAGAGGACATCTTGTTGGATGTTAGTTCTAGTAAGTTCTAGAAGTTAGTTCTTGTAGGCCTTATAGAACCATTCAACTTCAGCTTCTTCAGCGTTACTGGTCGGGGCACAGACTTGGATTACCGTGATATTGAATGGTTTGCCTTGGAAACGAACAGAGATCATTCTGTCGTTTTTGAGATTGCATGCAAGTACTGCATTTCAGACTTTTGTTGACCTTAAGGCAGAAAGTGAAGAACTACAGAGCCTCTTGATGAAAGTGACAGAGGACAGTGAAAAAGTTGGCTTAAAGCTCAACTTTCAGAAAACTAAGATCATGGCATCCGATCCCATCACTTCATGGCAAATAGACAGGGAAACAGTGGAAACAGTGGCTGACTTTATTTTTCTGGGCTCCAAGATCACTGCAGATGGCGACTGCAGCCATGAAATTAAAAAACGCTTGCTCCTTGGAAGGAAAGTTATGACCAACCTAGATAGCATATTAAGAAGCAGAGACATTACTTTGCCAACAAAGGTCCGTCTAGTCAAGGCTATGGTTTTTCCAGTCGTCATGTATGAATGGGAGAGTTGGACTAGAAAGAAAGCTGAGCACAGAAGAATTGATGCTTTTGAACTATGGTGTTGGAAAAGACTCTTGAGAGTCCCTTGGACTGCAAGATGATCCAACCAGTCCATCCTAAAGGAGATCAGGCCTGGGTGTTCATTGGAAGGACTGATGTTGAAGCTGAAACTCTAATATTTTGGCCACCTGATGCGAAGCACTGACTCGTTTGAAAAGACCCTGATGCTGGGAAAGATTGAGAGCAGGAGGAGAAGGAGACGACAGAGGATGAGATGGTTGGATGGCATCACCGACACAATGGACATGGGTTTGGGTGGACTTCAGGAGTTAGTGATGGACAGGGAGGCCTGGCGTGCTGCGGTTCATGGGGTCACAAAGAGTCAGACACGACGGAGCAACTGAACTGAACTGAACTGCCCAGCTTTCACCAGGTTCTCTACAAAGTCTCCAAGCTCCAAAATTTTAAAAACCACTAAAGCCTCCATCTCACAATAAATCTAGAAGGTAGGGTAGTCACAAAACATAGAGAGATAACTCTAAATAAAACAGTAAATGAAATAGAATCTTGGTTCTTTATAGATGAATAAATTAATACCTGACACTCACTCAAATGAAGTGCAAACATCATATGGATTAAAAATTTAAAAAAACATTGCTTATTCTTTACTTTTTAATTAAATATTTGAACTTTATAACTGTATTTCATTTGAACTTAGTATTAGCAATTCCAAATAAGGAAAAGCAGAGTATAATCATACACTTTTAAAAAGTGTCTGTGGATAAAAATTAATCTGTATATAAACAGTTATTTTTTACAAACTAGTTACTTTCAAATGTAGATTTTTTTCTCTCTCTCTTATGCATGAATATAACTGCCTCTGCCTCTGACTTTTTAATGCAGACCTTAAAAGGGACACATGGCACTGGCCCCCATGCACAGAGAAGGGAAGTCAGAACCTCCAGGGAAGAAGTTTGGTTTGTTTTTAGACACCCAAAACAGAGTTCCCCTCTTCCCAAGGGCTCAGCAACAACACTACCCTGTTTACTATTAAAACAAAACACTATTACATCCAGGCTATTTTTTGCTATTTTTAGAAAGTAGACATTTTAAAACATTGTGCTTTTAGTAATCATCAAACACTAATAAAAATAGTTATGTATGACCAAGACACATTAGAATTCTGACATTAAATACTGTAATTTTTAAAGCAGAATCAACTGGCTACTATTAGATCACTAGAAATATTTTACTAGGTTTATTTTCTCTCATCTATCCTTTCTAACAATAGGTAGAGAGTCTAAAAGGGAGAAAGTTCCCACTTAAATTTACTTAAGAAAAACTATTAAAATTAGTGGAATTTTTTTTCTGCTTCTCAAAGTTTAAAAAGAAATCACTATTTTATATAAAATAGATCTTAAATTCTTCTATCTAGAAGCATAATGCAGTTCTTAAATAACTTTGTATAATTTATTTATAAACACAGACAGCATTTTGTATTCTAGCAATGAAAGCATTCTGTTGCCACTAACAATTCTGTACTTTAACTTCACCCTTGATTAATGTTAAGACATGTACTATTCCAATGCATGCTATACACAGTCCTCAGGACCTATTTCATGCAAAAACTAAAATCATATAAATCCTCCAAATCAGTGATAGATTACCATGTTTTTATGTAAGGTACAATCTACTTAATAACTCAATCATTAAGATATGCTTGCAAAAGTGGGTACTCTGTGGGAAATGAAATGTAAGAATTATAGAAATGATTAGTATCAGTAAACCAGTTTCAATTAAGAATTTCCAATGATTTTCATGGAAATTTATATATAACTTATTATTTCTTTAAAATAACTTTTGACTGCCACTGTAACAACTGTAAATTTAAAAAAAACCTAAGTGCAGTTCTAATTATTTCTTTAAGAAGACTTTTGAGGAAATAGTACTTGTTAAGTTTATTTCTAGATATTTACAAGGAAGCCAAATACATAAAGAGTTGTATTCATTCACCAAACCAACAGCTATTAATTAGGCCAATGTATGTCAAGTACTAATCTGTAAAACAGAACTTGAGGAAACAAAACACACAAATAAAGTATTTATAGATACTAGAACTATTAAGAAAGAAAATAAATAGGATGATGTAACTTGGAAGGTGCTTCCCATAAAATGACTACAAAAAGCCTCTCTCAGGGTTGACATTAATTAGAGCCAAGTCCTGAAGAATGAGAAAATACTCAATAATGTGACAAGCTAAGGAACGACTTTCAAGCAAAAGAGAAAGTCTAGTATGTTCCATGTTCTTCTCTAGAAAGAAGGCAAATACATGCAATGTCAACTTTGCTTTCCTATTCCTCTAAGCTTAGCATGACTTAGTAAGCACATGGACTCTGCAAAAAAATAAGTGTAGATCTGAATCATGACTGTACTAATTTAATAACTGTATGCTCTTGGACAGTAAGTTACTGAAACATTTTAATCCCCTTTTCCCTAATCCACATTTTGTAGAAAAAAAGATCCATACTTTGACTCTTGACAAAAGTATCATCAATAAACAAATAACACCCAATAAATTTTCCTTGTTTCTTCCAAAACTGATGTCCTTTTCATCTTTTTAACTTTAAACAAATACCACTTGCACTTGAAATTCTACAATCTATGTAGAACATTTTAAATAAAATTATTTCAAATGTCCATTAAAACAAAATTTTCAGGGTCCCTTAACATAATCAAGATTTCATGGTGAGTAATAATGTAAGTAAGCCCTCTCTCCCCTTCCCTTAGGGTAATGTATTGTCACTTTGGGAATTCTTTTCTCAGTACTGTCTGTGGGGCGCGTAACAAAGGTTACTTAAATAATACAAAGTCTTCCTCACATCTGTGGGTATCTCTCAGGAGAAATGAATCATTAGCTCAAGATTAGTAGCAAAAACTACTAATCTCACATTTGAGAAAAATATGAGAAATCAGGAAGAATCAGAGATTAATTCCTGGAACAAGTAGCTTTTAAACAATTGTGATCAGAGCAAAGTGATCTCTTCATATAGGAAGGAAAAGTATGAAGGAAAGACTCTTGAGAGTTCCTTGAACTGCAAGGAGATCAAACCAGTCAATCCTAAAGAAAATCAACTGTGAATATTCACTGGAAAGACTAATGCTGAAGCTGAAGCTCCAATACTTTTACTGATGCAAAGAGCTGATTCACTGGAAAAGACACTGATGCTGGGAAAGATAGAAGGCAGGAGGAGAAGGGATGGCAGAGGATGAAATGGTTAGATAGCATCACAGACTCAATGGACATGAACCTGAGCAAACTCTGGGAGATAGTGGAGGACAGAGAAGCCTGGAGAGCTACATTCCAGGAGGTCACAAAGAGCTGAAGGCAGCTTAGCGACTGTAACAACAATGAATCATACACGACTCTCATCACTTCTCAATATTTCAACATTTTAGCTAGTAAATCATCAGAACTGAATGATGGCACAGAAGAAAAAAAATCTGGCAACTGTCACAACTGCTTTTTTAATTTAAAATTACATTAAATTTTAGAAAACCATTAATTCAAGGTTATAGTTTCAGAAATATAGGAAATTGAAAGAGAGAGCACTTTAGTGAACTTAAAGTCTCTCTTAAACACATTTGTTTAGAATGAACAGTGAACAGAGAAAGGGGGTAGAGATGCTAACATATGGAGAATCAGCCACCTGTGAAGTATGTGGGAGCTCTCACGTGTTTTAGAAATAAAGTAAAATAGACAATCAAATCCAAGGAAATGCACAATTCTCATTTTTCTACTTCCATATACATTTATAGTAATTTAAAATTCCATGTTAAAAAAGATGTAAATAAAGCTAAGTGTCAAATTAAGCAGGAACAGTGTAATAATAATACAACTTTATTTTTTAAAAGTTTACCCTTAATAAATAAGCTACAGGTCAATTCATTTGTCTATGCATTCCCTGGTGCAATATCGTACATATGTCAATGACCGCTATTTGGAGGAAAAAGAAAAATTATTTTATGCCCTTTATCAGTGTTATAGGAATCATATTCAATTTCCTCTGAATCAGAAGCAGGTCCTCACTAAATATGTACACAATTGCCAAATGATATGCTGCCTTCAAACACATTACTTAGCAATTAATTTTGCATACAACAAAGCCTTCATGCTTGAGAGTTCTTGGGCACACACCTTTTTGTTAGAAAGATATATGAAATTAAGCCATGAAATATATTCAATAACTTACTATTTAGGAAGCTTATGATTGTTGTCATATTACTGTCGAGCCCTATGTATTATAAATAAGTGTATAGCAAAATATAATATTAAAAGATCTGAAAGGATGAAAATGTAACATGGTTTTCATAGTTTTAGTAACATGATACAGAAAAATTGAATTCCAGCATTTTTAGCTCTTCCTCCACAACAGACTGCTACTATCAGAAAATCGTAATTATTTTTAGGTTGTTCTTATAAATACTTAAAATCATTGAAAAACAAAGTATCTGCTGCTATCCAGATAAATTTAATTATTGGTACTAAGGAACTACAAGAGTCTAGAGGTGATTTAACACTTGTGACATGTAATTCAATAAGTTTGGGTTATATGTATTGACTTCTAATCTTTTCAGACAACTTCATTATTTTTTTTGCAACTAATGTATATAACTCAACTACCAATCTTTTGGTATGGGAAAACATGCTCCTTTATCCTCTTGTAGGCTCTCAACATATGATATCTGGTTTCCTGGGGTTTCCCCCCTTAATTAGTCCTAATATAAACAATTAAATCTCACTTTACACTAAATGAAATTTAAATAACAGCAAAGGACTGAAGCATCCCTCCTCATCTTGCCATCTCTTCATCTACTCACTTACAACCCATTCACAGCAACCTGAAAATCATCACAGGAGAGAGTCACTGGTGTTTACAGCAAAATGTCACACTCCTCAAACTGCAGGATTGGGGAAAGGAGGGCACACATACTTTCAGATTCTTTTTCCTTATGAATGCGAGCTTAGTTGCATAGGTTATTACGAAATACTAGGTATACTGCCGGGTGCTACACAGTAGGGAGTTGTTGGTTATCTATTTAATATGTAGTAGTGTGTGTATGTTAATCCCAAATTCATGTTCTGACACCTGCTAGCCCTACCTGTGGATCATAAGTAAATCATCTAAATTCACTGCTAGACCCTCCATAAAATGAAGAAACCCCAGACTTTGAAAAACCTATTCTCAATATGAGAAAGTACAACATTAAAAGTCATATTGCCAGCCTTCCAGTGTTTGCACATTTTACTTTGTGACTTAAGTGTTTAGAAACAGGCATGGTTTTTATGTTATTTGGTTTCATGGGCACATTCTTTTTTTATTTTCTAAACAAGGTCTAGTAATTTCTTTACAATAATTATCAATATAAAAAGGATCATTTGTGTATTCACTTCTCCAACAAATATCTATTTAGCATTTCCTCTGGCCAATTTCCATTGCATCATAGAAAAAGCAAGAGAATTCCAGAAAAACATCTACTTCTGCTTCATCAACTATGCTAAAGCCTTTGACTGTATGGATCACAACACACTGTGGAAAGTTCTTAAAGAGATGGGGATAACAGAACACCTTACCTGCCTCCAGAGAAACCTGTATGCTGATCAAGAACAGTTAGAACCAAACATGAAACAAGTGACTGGTTCAATATTGGGAAAGGAGTACATCAAGGCTGTATATTGTCACCCTGCTTATTTAACTTTAAGCAGGGTGCTGTGCTGGATGAATCACGTAAAATGCCACACACCAAAATCATGTAAAATGCCAGGCTGGATGAATCAGAAGCTGGGATCAAGACTGCCCAGAGAAATATCAATAACCTCAGATATGCAGATGACACCACACTTATGGCAGAAAGTGAAGAGGAAATAAAGAACCTCTTGACGAAGGTGAAAGAGGAGAGTGGAAAAGCTTGCCTAAAACCCAATATTTAGAAAACTAAGATCATGGCATCTGGTCTCATCACTTCATGGCAAATAGATGGGGAAACAATGGAAACAGTGACAGACTTCATTTTCTTGAGATCCAAAATCATAGGGACAGTGACCACAGCCATGAAATTAAGACACGTGCTCCTTGGAAATCTTCAGGTGGTTCAATGGTAAAGTATCTGCCTGCAGTGCAGGAGACCTGGATTTAATCTCTGGGTCCCGAAGATTCCCCTGGAGGAGGAAATGGCAACCCACTCCAGTATTCTTGCCTGGAAAATCCCCATGGACAGAGGAGCCTGGTCGAGCTACAGTCCATGGTTTTGCAAAGAGTCAGACAGGACCAAGGGACTTTCTTTCTTTCTTTACTCCTTGGAAGAAAAGCTATTACAAAGCTCAACACTGTATTAAAAAGCAGAGGCATTACTTTGTCTACAAAGGTCCGTCTAGTCAAAGCTATGGTTTTTCCAATAGTCATGTATGGATGTGAGAGTTGGACCTTAAAGAAAGCTGATTCTTTTACACATGGCTGACCAGTTTTCCTAGCACCACTTGTTAAAGAGGTTGTCTTTTTTCCATTGTACATCCTTGCCTCCTTTGTCAAAGATAAGGTATCCATAGGTTCGTGGATTTATCTCTGGGCTTTCTATTCTGTTCCATTGATCTATATTTCTGTCTTTGTGCCAGTACCATACTGTCTTGATGACTGTGGTTTTGTAGTATAGTCTGACGTCAGGCAGGTTGATTCCTCCAGTTCCATTCTTCTTTCTCAAGATTACTTTGGCTATTCGAGGTTTTTTGTATTTCCATACAAATTGTGAAATTATTTGTTCTAGTTCTGTGAAAAATACCGTTGGTAGCTTGATAGGGATTGCATTGAATCGATAGATTGCTTTGCGTAGTATAGCCATTTTGACAATATTGATTCTTCCAATCCATGAACACGGTATGTTTCTCCATCTGTTTGTGTCCTCTTTGATTTATTTCATCAGTGTTTTACAGTTTTCTATGTATAGGTCTTTTGTTTCTTTAGGTAGATATACTTCTAAGTATTTTATTCTTTTTTAACAAGTGGTGCTGGGAAAATGGGTCAGCCATGTGTAAAAGAATGAAACTAGAACACTTTCTAACACCATACACAAAAATAAACTCAAAATGGATTAAAGATCTAAATGTAAGACCAGAAACTATAAAACTCCTAGAGAAGAACACAGGCAAAACACTCTCCAACATAAATCACGGCAAGATCCTCCATGACCCACCTCCCTGAATATTGGAAACAAAAACAAAAGTAAACAAATGGGACCTAATGAAACTTAAAAGCTTTTGCACTACAAAGGAAACTATAAGTAAGGTGAAAAGACAGCCCTGAGATTGGGAGAAAATAATAGCAAATGAAGAAACAGACAAAGGATTAATCTCAAAAATATACAAGCAACTCCTGCAGCTCAATTCCAGAAAAATAAATGACCCAATCAAAAAATGGGCCAAAGAACTAAACAGACATTTCTCCAAAGAAGACATACAGATGGCTAACAAACACATGAAAAGATGCTCAACATCACTCATTATTAGAGAAATGCAAATCAAAACCACAATGAGGTACCATTACACGCCAGTCAGGATGGCTGCTATCCAAAAGTCTACAAGCAATAAATGCTGGAGAGGGTGTGGAGAAAAGGGAACCCTCTTACACTGTTGGTGGGAATGCAAACTAGTACAGCCACTATGGAAAACAGTGTGGAGATTTCTTTAAAAACTGGAAATAGAACTGCCATAGGACCCAGCAATCCCTATTCTGGGCATACATACTGAGGAAACCAGATCTGAAAGAGACACGTGCACCCCAGTGTTCATCGCAGCACTGTTTATAATAGCCAGGACATGGAAGCAACCTAGATGCCCATCAGCAGACGAATGGATAAGGAAGCTGTGGTACATATACACCATGGAATATTACTCAGCCATTAAAAAGAATTCATTTGAATTATTTCTAATGAGATGGATGAAACTGGAGCCCATTATACAGAGTGAAGTAAGCCAGAAAGATAAAGACCAATACAGTAAACTAACACATATATATGGAATTTAGAAAGATGGTAATGATAACCCAAATGCAAAACAGAAAAAGAGACACAGATGTACAGAACAGACTTTTGGACTCTGTGGGAGAAGGTGAGGGTGGGATGTTTCAAGAGAACAGCATCGAAACATGTATATTATCTAGGGTGAAACAGATCACCAGCCCAGGCTGGATCCATGAGACAAGTGCTCGGGCCTGGTACACTGGGAAGACCCAGAGGAATCGGGTCGAGAGGGAGGTGGGAGGGGGGATCAGGATGGGGAATACATGTAAATCCATGGCTGATTCATGTCAATGTATGACAAAAACCACTATAATACTGTAAAGTAATTAGCCTCCAACTAATAAAAATAAATGAAAAAAAAAAAAAAAAACAAAGCCAAGCACCGAAGAATTGATGCTTTTGAGCTGTGGTGTGGAAAAGACTCTTGAGAGTCCCTTGGACTGCAAGGAGATCCAAGCAGTCCATACTAAAGGAAATCAACCCTGAATATTCATTGAAAAGACTGTTGCTAAAGTGCCAATACTTGGGCCACCTGACGTGAAGAACTGACTCATTAGAAAAGACCTGATGTTGGGAAAGATTGAAGGCAGGAGGAGAAGGGGACAACAGAGGATGAGATGGCTGGATGGCATCACCGATATGATGGACATGAGTTTGAGTAGGCTCTGAGAGTTGGTGATGGACAGGGAAGCCTGGCGTGCTGCAGTCCACGGGGTCGCAAAGAGTCAGACACAACTGAGCGACTGAACAACAACTATGTATACACAGTTCTGCTTGCATTGAAGACATCAAGAGAAGTAAGAAGAAATAGGTGAACCTGGTTGGTCAAAAATAAAAAGTGTTATAAAAAATTTAATATTTCGCTTCTTTCTACAGAGTTTATAAAAAACAAATCCAGTTTTGTAAAAAAGGGCTTACTCATGTTCTATTAATATAGTCATCCACTGGAAAATTCATTTATTCATTAATCTATCCATTCATCAAATATTTATTCATTTAAAAATATTTCCTGTGTCTTACATTTTACTTAGTTCTAGGAATACAAACTACCAGAAGGTATGGTCCCTCCCCTCAGGAAGCTACAATAAACACTCAAAAAACTAGCTTTGAATCAAGATCTATTTTGTACATGAAAAGAGTAGTTATCTAGTAACTGTCAGATAAGAATAGTGAAGTCTACAGGAAGACAAAGAGTATAAAAGATAGCTCAAAAATTAGTCACAGCAAATTAAAAAGGAAATAAAAGTTACTAAAAGGTATTAATTAGCTCATTATTCATCAGTTGATTTTTTTTCTGGCAAATTTACCAGTAGGTATAATGTGAAAATATCATGACTAATATATTTCTTTTTTAAATACTTACTTTTCAAACTTTCAAAAGTTTTTTTTCTCATCCATTTTTGTTTTCCTTTTAAAATTTAAATTTCTTGGTATTTAATATAATATGATAAATACACATAATTAATTTTCTTTTCTCTTAATGTACAAACTTTGCTAGTTTTAACTTTAGCATGTGAAATAAAATTCCAGCTTAAAAATAAATTATTTCTATAAATTACTTCCTCCTATACTCTATGACAAAGGTTTTAACTTTAGCCATGTGAAATGAAATTACACCTTAAACATAAAATTTCTTCTATAAATTACTCCCTGGTATACTCTATGACATAGGACAACAACACTAAGTCTGAATTCTTTTATAACAAAATAACTCATGATAGAAAATGTTTAAGATGTAAACAAAATATTCATTTATTTGATTAAAAAATATAAAATGCTAAAAGACAGTTTAAAATATTGGCAGAATTAATAAAATGTAAATTTTTCTGGGTATAACACTGCATAGCACCACCTTTAGTCAAACATGTGGAACGTGTCATGACATTCTGACATCTCTTATCAAGTGGCAGATTAAGTTTCTTAACTGATTGAATATTATTGAAAACATTAAATTCTTTGCAAAATTAGCTATGGTTATATACTTTGATACTTTATCATCCAATTAAAATGTCAGTGAAATGTGCATATGTTCTAAAATTAATGAAGGCAACTGGAAATTGGTTTCAACTGGAAAACAATCATGCATTTAACAATCACATGTTGAAAGCAGTACTGTTAAGACAAAATTTAAAAAAAGAATAAAAAGTACACCAAAGGCAAGCAGACGTTTTAAGTTACAAAAATATACTTTGTTCCAAGTAAGCACCTTTATTTCATAGTTTAGATACACATAGATATTCAGCTCCTTCCATCTGACAATTTCCCAGTTTATTAAGGAAACTGAACTAGGGAAATTAACTAACAGACCCTGATTCAAGATCAAAAATCTTGGATTCCTAGAAATCATTTTTGATGACGGACACAAACTTATCTCTTGTGTCATGTTCAGTTCAGTTCAGTCACTCAGTCGTGTCCGACTCTTTGCGACCCCATGAACTGCAGCACGCCAGGCCTCCCTGTCCATCACCAACTCCCGGAGTTGACTCAAACTCATGCCCATCGAGTTGGTGATGCCACCCAACCATCTCATCCTCTTCGTCCCCTCCTCCTCCTGCCCCCAATCCCTCCCAGCATCAGGGTCTTTTCCAATGAGTCAACTCTTCGCATGAGGTGGCCAAAGTATTGGAGCTTCAGCATCAGTCCTTCCAATGAACACCCAGGACTGATTTCCATTAGGATGGACAGGTTGGATCTCCTTGCAGTCCAAGGGACTCTCAAGAGTCTTCTCCAACACCATAGTTCAAAAGCATCAATTTTTTGGCACTCAGCTTTCTTCACAGTCCAACTCTCACATCCATACATGACCACGGGAAAAACCATAGCCTTGACTAGACGGACCTTTGTTGGCAAAGTAATGTCTCTGCTTTTTAATATGCTGTCTAGGTTGGTCATAACTTTCCTTCCAAGGAGTAAGTGTCTTTTAATTTCATGGCTGCAATCACCATCTGCAGTGATTTTGTGTCATGTTACCACAGAACATTTTTTCATATAACACAAAGATTCTAGTGACTGAAGCCATACAATATATGATTGTAATACGTGCCAGAGATATTGCACACTTAACACTTTAATGTACACTTAGAGAAAGAATTCAGAGTAATGGCATATCATTTGCTCTTTAAAATGGAGAAAACAAAGTCTTTTTCTTATTTTATAAAAAAAAATTAGTAAGAGATATTCCAAGAAAATAGTAGCTTCTGGATGTCAAGATTTCAAATCCTTTTTATTTTTCCTTTATTGGTTTCTATGTTTGAATTTCTTAGAATTTAATAAAGCCATTAAAGTACTTTTATATTTTTAAAAGCTTCTCACAGTATTACAGACCAAAAAACAACTACCAAAAAAGTGAGGATTAATTAAACACTATTAAGTGTTGTTTTTTTTTTGTTTTTTGTTTTTTTTTAATTATTTTTATTTATTTTTTTTTCCAGTGGGTTTTGTCATACATTGATATGAATCAGCCATGGATTTACATGTACTCCCAATCCCGATCCCCCCTCCCACCTCCCTCTCCACCCGATTCCTCTGGGTCTTCCCAGTGCACCAGGCCGGAGCACTTGTCTCGTGCATCCCACCTGGGCTGGTGATCTGTTTCACCATAGATAGTATACATGCTGTTCTTTTGAAATATCCCACCCTCACATTCTCCCACAAAGTTCAAAAGTCTGTTCTGTATTTCTGTGTCTCTTTTTCTGTTCTGCATATAGGGTTATCGTTATCACCTTTCTAAATTCCATATACATGTGTCAGTATGCTGTAATGTTCTTTATCTTTCTGGCTTACCTCACTCTGTATAATGGGCTCCAGCTTCATCCATCTCATTAGGACTGGTTCAAATGAATTCTTTTTAATGGCTGAGTAATATTCCATGGTGTATATGTACCACAGCTTCCTTATCCATTCATCTGCTGATGGGCATCTAGGTTGCTTCACTGTATTTTATTTTCTTAAACTATGTCCATTATTTACAGTTCTATTGGTAACTCATATCTGTTCTTACTAACTTTCAAAATGTGAATGTTAAAACATAATTAATAAACCCTAGACAATTAATTTCATAGAGGTGTATATCAAAAATATATTCTAACATGTAGAAAATAAACAATGGCATGAATATGTGACTATAAACTGTATGCCATATTAAAATAAAAATTCCATAGCAGACTGAAAATAAGTCATATCCAATTAAAGAGTAAGCACTCTTATTCGGGGAAAAATGTTAAAAGTGTCTACAGTTTCTTTTTTGTTGTTGTTAAATTTTGTAAATGATTTTTTTTTCCAGATCTTTGTACACTTGCTATCATTTTTAAAGGTACTAAAATTTCACTGGCCCTGATGTAAGTAATCATCCCCAATTCTGACAATTTTCAGAAATAGAACAGTAAGTCAAATACTGGTCTTGAATCAATCTACTGAAGCTGAATATCAAAAGGCATGAGGATGCACTATGCTTTGAAAGGCAGCAAAGATAAGATTAAGGAATATATAGCCTTAAGTCTTATCTCTAAATATTTTTATAATATATCTGTTCTTGCCCTAAGAGGATATTTATAAAAACAGGAAAAATGATGCTTAGCTTCAGTTCCTCACACCAACTAGAAAAGTATGCTGCACACAGTAAGAACTCAATAAATGTAGCATTTGCTAAAAGAAATAACAAATGACTTTATGAATAAATCAAGTCAAGGAGTAGTAGTACTATTACCTCAATGGTATTTCTTATATGTCCTAAGAAAAGTAGGTCTAGTCAAAGCTATGGTTTTTCCAGTAGTCATGTATGGATGTGAGAGTTGGGATATAAAGAAAACAGCACCAAAGAATTGATGCTTCTGAACTGTGGTGTTGGAAAAGACTCTTGAGAGTCCCTTGGACTGCAAGGAGATTCAACCAGTCCATCCTAATGGAAATCAGTCCCGAATATTCATTGGAAGGACTGATGCTGAAGCTGAAACACCAATACTTTGGCCACCTAATGCGAAAAACGGACTCATTTGACAAGACCATGATGCTGGGAAAGATTGAGGGAGGGAAGAGAGGGGGATGACAGAGGATGAGATGGTTGGATGTCATCACTGACTCAATGGACATGAGTTTGAGTAAACTCTGGGAGTTGGTGATGAACAGGTAGGCCCGGCGCGCTGCAGTACATGGGGTTGCAATGAGTCAGACATGAGTGAGTGACAGAACTGAACTGAACTGAAGTATAATTAGGTCTGGTTTTCTCCATTCTGACATGTCATATATAGAATTTCAAAATTCCTATATGCAGCCTCATTTAAACCAACATTATATAATCCCAGTAGAATAATAATAAGTTTCAGTGACTAGAATAACTGCTTATTCCTCAGAGAATGAGAGTATTAGAATATTCAACTTCCATCCTCCCTGATTTCCAGTTTCATCTCCCTAAGTATAACCATAGACATCATGATCATTACATTTCCTTATTTCCCTATTCCAAACTAACCATTTATTTTACCATTCCAATGCATTATCAACGATCAGTCTCAAAATACCAATGCAACAGTAAAGATTTAGACAACAGCAGTGAGACTGGAAAGGATTGATTGCTGTATAAAGATAAGAAAGGTCCTCCTAAGGGGTCCATAGGTTATACCAATGGCATATCTGGCCATTGATATTCTCTCTAAATATGTCACAAATGGGTTTTTAAATTTTTATTTCTTTATTCAATAACTATTTAAATATGCTCATATATCCAGAGGGCAAAAATTAAAATTAAAAAATAGCAGTATATTCAAATCAAATATAATCTTTCAGTTTCTGTTTATTGATTAGGAACAAAAGCACAGTGCAAAAGCTGTCAATGGATGGTGAATTTGAGTTAAGAAAGTTGCCATCAGAAGGAACCATCTGTGGGCTGATAGAGGCTTTTCTATTGACATAATGCCTAAACATGCAGTCAACTCAGTGAAAAAATAGAGCTCAGTAAGATGTCTGGCACCAGAGAAAAAAAGCATATGGTGAATGTCTACATCTTCCACGTTCTCAATAGACTGTCAGGCTTCAAAACACACATAGCCTGAGTGTGAATAGTGTGTGTTCATTTATGAACCTTTTTAAAAGTCATTTCCTTTTTATACATATGCACTGCTTAAATTATGGATGGCTAAATTGTAGGCACCATGCTACATACATCTAGAAACATTCCAAAAGTGCAGTTTATTCCCTGGAGGAGAAAATGGCAACCCACTAGAATATTCTTGCCTGGGATATTCCATGTACAGAGGAGCCTGATGGGCTGAAGTCCATGGGGTTGCAAGAGTCGGACATGACACAGCGACTAAACAAGAAGTGGATTTAAATTATTACACAAATTAAAGGGTATCAAGAATGTTCTATCAGTCATTGGGATGAATGAATCTCACCTCTGCCTTCATTACTGATTTAATGCTTTTGATTTAATACACATAAGTTTCCTCAGGTACAAAATTGAGAAAATAATACAAACTCCACACAGCTGCTGGAAGTATTACCCAAGACAATGATGAGAAAATACCTAGCATAATCCTTGATACCTAGTACATGTCCAACAAAGGGCAGCCGTTTCTTTTAGTTTTAAAATACAAGTAACAAATTAAGGAGAGATTTTCAATACTATTTGTCTGTATACCTATAATAATAGTTTTCCAAACTTTATCCATGTCTTCAGTTCAGTTCAGTTGCTCAGTTCTGTCCAACTCTTTGTGACCCCATGAACCGCAGCACGCCAGGCCTCCCTGTCAATCACCAACTCCCGGAGTGCACCCAAACCCATGTCCATTGAGTCAGTGATGCCATCCAACCATCTCATCCTCTGTCGTCCCCTTCTCCTCCTGCCTTCAATCTTTCCCAGCATCAGGGTTTTTTCAAATGAGTCAGTGCTTCACATCAGGTTGCCAAAGTATTGGAGTTTCAGCTTCACCATACGTCCTTCCAAAATACACCCAGGACTTATCTCCCTTAGAATGGACTGGTTGGATATCCTTGCAGTTGAAGGAACTCTCAGTCTTCTCCAACACCACAGTTCAAAAGCATCAATTCGTCCACACTCAGTTTCTTCAGAGTCCAACTCTCACATCCATACATGACCACTGGAAAAACCACAGCCTTGACTAGACGGACTCTATTAACAAAGTAATGTCTCTGCTTTTTAATATGCTATCTAGGTTGGTCATAACTTTCCTTCCAAGGAGTAAGTGTCTTCTAATTTCATGGCTGCAATCACCATCTGCACTGATTTTGGAGCCCAGAAAAATAAAGTCAGCCACTGTTTTCACTGTTTCCCCATCTATTTGCCATGAAGTGATGGGACCAGATGCCATGATCTTAGTTTTCTGAATGCTGAGTTTTAAGCCAGCTTTTTCACTCTCCTCTTTCACTTTCAACAAGAGGCTCTTAACAGTCTTGATTTACTCCTTTCTCGATTTGGAACCAGTCTGTTCTTCCATGTCAAGTTCTAACCCTTGCTTCCTGACATGCATGCAGGTTTCTGAAGAGGCAGGTCAGGTGGTCTGGTATTCCCATCTCTTTCAGAATTTCCACAGTTTATTGTGATCCTCACAGTCAGAGACTTTGGCATAGTCAATAAAGCAGAAATAGATGTTTTTCTGGAACTCTCTTGCTTTTTCGATAATCCAGTGGAGGTTGGCACTTTGATCTCTGGTTCCTCTGCCTTTTCTAAAACCAGCTTGAACATCTGGAAGTTCACGGTTCACGTATTGCTGAAGCCTGGCTTGGAGAATTTTGAGCATTACTTTACTAGCATGTGACATGAGTGCAATTGTGCGGTATTTCGAGCATTCTTTGGCATTGGCTTTCTTTGGGATTGGAAGGAAAACTGACCTTTTCCAGTCCTGTGGCCACTGCTGAGTTTTCCGAATTGGCTGACTTATTGAGTGCAGCACTTTCACAGCATCATCTTTCAGGATTTGAAATAGCTCAACTGGAATTCCATCACCTCCACTAGCTTTGTTCGTAGTGATGCTTCCTACGGCCCACTTGACTTCACATTCCAGGATGTCTGGCTCTAGGTGAGTGATCACACCATCGTGATTATCTGGGTCGTGAAGATCTTTTTTGTATAGTTCTGTGTATTTTTGCCACCTCTTCTTAATATCTTCGCTTCTGTTAGGTCCCTACCATTTCTGTCCTTTATTGAGCCCATCATTGCATGAAATGTTCCCTTGGTATCTCTAATTTTCTTGAAGAGATCTCCTCTTTCCCATTCTATTGTTTTCCTCTATTTCTTTGCATTGATCATTGAGGAAGGCTTTCTTATCTCTCCTTGCTATTCTTTGGAACTCTGCATTCAAATGGGTGTGTCTTTCCTTTTCTCCTTTGCTTTTTGCTTCTCTTTTTTTCACAGCTATTTTTAAGGCCTCCTCAGAGGGCGATTTTGCTTTTTTGTATTTATTTTTCTTGGGGATAGTCTTGATTCCTGTCTCCTGTATAATGCCAGGAACCTCCGTCCATAGTTCATCAGGCACTCTATCAGAACTAGTCTCTTAAATCTATTTCTCACTTCCACTGTACAGTCATGAAGGATTTGATTTAGGTCATACCTGAATGGTCTAGTGGTATTCCCCACTTTATTCAATGTCAGTCTGAATTTGGCAATAAGGAGTTCATGATCTGAGCCACAGTCAGCTCCCAGTCTTGTTTTTGCTGACTATATAGAGCTTTTCCTTCATTGGCTGCAAAAAATATTATCAATCTGATTTCAATGTTGACCATCTGGCGATGTCCATGTGTAGAGTCTTCTCTTGTGTTGTTGGAAGAGGGTGTTTGCTATGACCAGTGGGTTCTCTTAGAAGAACTCTATTAGCCTTTGCCCTGCTTCATTCTGTACTCCAAGGCCAAATTTGCCTGCTATCCAGGTGTTTCTTGACTTCCTACTTTTGCATTCCAGTCCCGTATAATGAAAAGAACATCTTTTTGGGGTGTTAGTTCTAGAAGGTCTTGTAGGTCTTCATAGAACCATTCAACTTCAGCTTCCTCAGCATTACTAGTTGGGCATAGACTTGGATTATCCATGTTTATTATTTTTTAATTAAAGCAAGCTTCATATAATAGGCTTATGGAATATTAAGACCACACGAGTGTTTAGTAGCTAAGTTGTGTCCAACTCTGTGACCCCATGGACTATAGCGCACCAGGCCCGTCAGCCCATGAGATTTCCAAGGCTAAAATACTGGAGTGGGCTGCCAATTTCTTCTCCAGAGGATCTTCCCAATCCAGAGACCAAACCTACATCTTCTGCATCATAGGTGGATTCTTTATCACTGGGCCACCAGGGAAGCCCATTATCAATACCACTGCTTATCAGTCGCTCAGTCATGTCCAACTCTTTGTGACCCCATAGACTGCAGCAGGCCAGGCTTCCCTCTCCTTCACCATTTCCCAGAGCTTGCTCAAATTTATGTCCATTGAGTCCATGATGCCATCTAAACATCTCATCCTCTGTCATCCCCTTCTCTTCCTGCCTCCACACTTTCCCAGTATCAAGTTCTTTTCTAATGAGTCAGTTCTTGGCATCAGGTGGCCAAAGCTGATGTGAAGAGCTGACTCATAAGATCATATGAAAGGTTAGTTGTAAATTTCTGATTCTTATATTTTTAAAATTCTGTATTTATGCCCCACTGATAACTTTGTCAAGGTCTGAGCCCACTATTACTTGTTACATTTTTACTGGTGGTAATTCATTAAACTGACTATAAAAATTGTCCATCAAATCTATTTCTCTTTATGTATTTCCTATCTTGATGAATTCTGGATGCAACTAGACTCCCCACATTTACCACTCACCTTTCCTTAATATAAACAGCTGTTTCTGTGAGCACTGAGTTTGCTCTAACTGAAAACTGTCTGGTGCATAGGCACTGGTGAAAAGGCAAATCAACCCAACTATGAGATCATACCAACAACCCAACACGATTGATCAAGATGTGGGTCTTCAACCAAGGGCAGCTAGTCATGAGCCCAAGAACAGTGTATGATACGGCTCCATGAATAGACAGGAATGAGACCAATCACTTTCCTTCTCTTTCAAGAATCGAATTGGGAAACAAGAGGCAATTTCAGGATTAATGGAAAAGCTGAAGATGCATGATGGATCAAGGCTGAATGGATTATACAAGATACCACCCTATGATAAAATGTGAGAGAACAGAAACTATGAGTAAGGCAAACAGAAAAAAGATAGGGAAAAGAAAGAGCAGAGGGAAAGAAATCCCAGGGGTAGTTAGGAGAAGAGCAGGCAGATACAAAGGAAACCTATTGCAAATGAGCAGAGCCCCACAAACTCCTGCTACACCACATCTTGGATCTGTGCTAGATACGATGACCAGTTTTCTTTCATCTTCTAAATCCCACAGGGCAAGCCAGCCAGGCAGTCTCCCTGAATTCAGTCCAGTTTATTTTATTCCCACACACCCATTATTCTCCATTCTTTACTACCAGCAACCTTGAAGAGATAACTCTTTTTCTCATCAGTGATTTACCAAATCTCATCAATTCTCCTTCTGAAATCTCATCAATTCATTCCTTTTTATCTAATTCCACTGGAAATTTTGCCACTATCTCATTCTTTCTCACCTAGATCACTGTCACCTAAATGATCATAAGAAAACAGATACAAATGGTCAGACCACAGGATGCTTTTGAACTGTGGTGTTGGAGAAGCCTTGAGAGAGTCCCTTGGATTGCAAGGAGATCCACCTCATCCATCCTAAAGGAGATCAGGCCTGGGTGTTCATTGGTAGGACTGATGCTGAAGCTGAAACTCCAATACTTTGGCCACCTCATGCAAAGAGCTGACTCACTGGAAAAGACCCTGATGCTGGGAGGGATTGGGGGCAGGAGAAGGGGACCACAGAAGATGAGATGGCTGGATGGCATCACCGACTCGGTGGACATGAGTTTGAGTAAACTCCGGGAGTTTGTGATGGACAGAGAGGCCTGGCGTGCTGCAGTTCATGGGGTTGCAAAGAGTCAGACACGACTAAGCGACTGAACTGAACTGATATGAGAAAAACACCTTTGAAATTATGTTACCTATCTGATAAAATCCTAACTCTTTCACATGATCTGACCCATATCCCATAGTTTTCATCCAATGCTATCTCCTATCACCTCTCACCTTGGAAACACATTGAACCACTTGCAATTCACATTTTTCAGTGCAATGTTTTTACACACGCTAGTCCCTCTCCCAGAATGCTTCATTCTTCAGCAGTTCAGTTCTTATGTGTTCAAGTGTCTCTGCCAGAAAACCTTTAGTTCTCTCTAGTTCCCCGGTAGGTATCATAAGGTACCACAGTTTTTTGTAAGGTTTATTAAAAGCAAGAGCCATGCCTCACACACAGTACAGTCCTGGTATATGGCAGGTGTTCAATAATTACTAATGAATACATGATTTTTAAACATCACTTTTGTGTCAACAGTCATAAAAAGCAGGTATTTCTCTAATTTTATAATTAATGAAAATGTAAACTCAAGTGAAATAATTCACACAAATTCACATAGCTAGTAAAAGTTAGAATTTGAAATTAATTTTATACCAAAATTTTCTGCCTTTGAATATATACCCTTTCTTACTTCAATGGGAAACTCTGGTATAAATGTAATTTCACTATGGGATATGTCAGTGAAAGGAAAAACAGAGACCAAGTCAATACAAAAGACAATAATATCTAATCCTAAATCAAAGCTGACAGGATAAATCCTGTGAACTGTTCAGCAGTATCACTGAAATGTTACTGGCTGTTGAAAAGCTATGATAAACTTTCACAGTTCTAGGCAAACTAGATGAAATTTCATAAAAATCTTCACATTTTGAGTAGTTAGTACTTCATTATCTTACCATAATGGAAAAATAATTAGCAAAAAAGAAAATGAAAAAGCAATCTACAATGGAATATGTATTAAGAAAATCCAATGCCCAAAGGATAGATAGATCATAAACTCTTTTTAGAAAATTATTTATGACAATCAAAAACACAATTAACAGAACTAATTTAAGAATAATTTTGTGATCCAAGTTATTAAATTTCAAGGAAAGTAACACTATTGTAAATGCTTCAAGCACAAATTAATTTGAACAGTACTTAGCAATAGCTTGTGATATAAATTCATAGAACATGAAAAATTCTCTATTTTGCTTTCAACATTAGAGTACTATACTATACAAGATGTTTTCTAAATAAATAAAATAAAACAAGTATTATATCATGTAATAGTAAATCTTCCAGTAAGATCAAAACACCTGAAGAAACAAAAATATTTTTAATACTCCTTTAACACTTGATTTTATTTCATTTTTTACAATCTTGGAAAATTTCACTGTTTAGTTATTTTCAGAGACTCAAACACAAAGCCTCATTAAATGTTCTAACCTAAAACACCACCCCCAGTTTTTTGCCCTCACCAGTATCTCCAGGCCAACAAAATGCTGACAAGTATTGTTTTCATTGCTTTGGGGAGAAAAACCCTGGACAGCAATAATCTTCCTCACAGACATGGATATAGTTGTTTTCAGTGTTCTGTAAGGCATCTCCTTGCCACATAAGCACCTGCAGCCTTGCATTGTCCTGCTAGGCATTCCTAAAACACCTGGGCAAGCTGTTTACCAAAAACATGAGACTTTGGAAGAGATGAGGGATAATTAGCAAATAAAACTATTCCTGGCACTCCTTCGACATGAGTGCAGAACTGAGCTCCAAGTCGGCACCTGGTGAAGGGAACTGCTATATGTGATAATTCCAATTTACACATTCAGCACAACATTCTGTCTGCCTGTCAATTTGAAACAGTTTCCTATTCAGTGATAACAGATACCCCAAAAGAATGCAGTGTCGAAATGCTGACATGAATTTTTTATGCACCAACTAGACCCTCTTTCCTCTGGACCAGCTACATCTGCCTTCCTCACATTTGGAATGGACTGACAGTTGGGCACTTTTTTCAACTCCACCAACAGAAAAACTGAAGTAAGTAACAGATCTTTCTGCAGAACAAAAACCAGTAAGTTTTCTTATGTACCGTTAAGAAAAATAATTTAATGAAGTGGTTAAAAAAAACAAAAAATCACTGCATCAGTGTATCTTAATGTATATAGTGTGATACTTTTCAGCTGCCAAAATCATAAAAGTACACGTTTCTACTATTAGAGTTTACTAACTTTTTCTCTAAATTGACAGAGAAAGCAAAAGAAAGGGAGGGAGAGAGACACAGAGACAGCAGACTAAACCTGCAAATGCTAAATGAAAAAGAAAGAGAAATTTAACTTAACTCTAGGCAAGTTTATTTTCCAGATGCTTTCATATGACCATATTTTGACGAACTATTGATACTATACACAGGCAATTAAGTTAAATGTTATATTTTAATTACCTTCATATTTAAATAAGAAATATATGAACTGTGCTTATGAAGTACTATTATTTTGTGGTTTGTTTTTTTCTCCTACATATATACTAGGTTATACACATAAGTATCTCTCCCCTTAACAATCTATAACTTTCCTTCCAGGTTATCACTCGGATGATTAACCATCTGTCCCAGTAACGAAGCCATTGTACAGCAAAATCATTTCTGGAACTCTCCTATTACATCTACCCTTGAAATGGCAACAAAATTCTTTTTTTTTGTTTTGTTTTTATTTTGAACTTACATCCTAAGAATGGAGTGACTTACTAATAAAAATATAAATCAGTCAGGAATGAACTTGATAAAACAATGTTTCAATTCAAGAGACATCATTACTGTTATAAAACAAGAGGTGATAATCAAATACTAGATGTGACCCTCAGAAACTAACATTTCTGAAACCAGAAATGAATGCTGAAAATATCAATGAAAATTCCTTAAGTTTTCTGAGCAAATCTTTTAATTACCAAGTATTTACAGCTACACCATTTAGTATAACTTCAGTGTTTTATAACTCCCAAGTCTAAGCCAAATGCTTTCTTTTCCAAAATTAATGAGTATAGAAAACACTTTTAGTACTCTGTGTGTTTACCGCAATTTCTACTAAACAAAGATTTTGTCTTTTATTTTCCCCCTATGTTAGAGACAGACAGAGACAGCATGTTAAACCAGATATCTATTTGGTTATTGGAAGAAGAAATGCACAAGCCAAATTCACCAGAACGTTCTAAATGATGAGAGACATTCATTACTCATCACTTTTTAACTGATGCCTTCACAATTGTTGTTGTTGTTAAGCTGCTAAGTCATGTCCAATTCTTTTGGCACCCTATGGATTACAGTCCGCCAGGCTCCTCTGTCCATAAAAGTTTCCAGGCAAGAATACTGGAGTGAGTTGCCATTTCCTTCTCCAGGGGATCTTCCTGACCCAGGGATCAAAACCAAGTCTCCTGAATTGGCAGGTGGGTTCTTTACCAGTGAGCCATCAGGGCCACCAAGGGAACATTTCATGCAAAGATGGGCTCAATAAGGGACAGAAATGGTATGGACCTAACGGAAGCAGAAGATATTAAGAAGAGGTGGCAAGAATACACAGAAGAACTATACAAAAAAGATCTTCATGACCCAGATAATCATGATGGTGTGATCACTCACCTAGAGCCAGACATACTGGAATTGGCTGTATACTGTCACGCTGCTTATTTAACTTCTATGCAGAGTACATCATGAGAAACACTGGGCTGGAGGAAGCACAAGTTGGAATCAAGATTGCTGGGAGAAATATCAATAACCTCAGATATGCAGATGACACCACCCTTATGGCAGAAAGTGAAAAACTAAAGAACCTCTTAATGAAAGTGAAAGAGGAGAGTGAAAAAGCTGGCTTAAAACTCAACATTCAGAAAACTAAGATCATGGCATCTGGGCCCATCACTTCATGGCAAATAGATGGGGAAACAATGGAAACAGTGACAGACTTTATTCTGGGGGGCTCCAAAATCACTGCTGATGGTGCCTGCAGCCATGAAATTAAAAGATGCTTGCTCCTTGGAAGAAAAGCTATGACCAACCTAGACAGCATATTAAGAAGCAGAGACATTAGTTTGCCAACAAAGATCCGTCTAGTCAAGGCTATGGTTTTTCCAGTGGTCATGTATGGATGTGAGAGTTGGACTATAAAGAAAGCTGAGTGATGAAGAATTCATGCTTTTGAACTGTGATATTGGAGAAGACTCTTGAGACTTCCTTGCAAGAGTTGCAAGGAGATCTAACCAGTCCATCCTAAAGGAGATCAGTCTTGGGTGTTCATTGGAAGGACTGATGCTGAAGCTGAAACTCCAATACTCTGGCCACTTGATGTGAAGAACTGACTCATTTGAAAAGACCCTGATGCTGGGAAAGACTGAATGTGGGAAGAGAAGGGGACAACAAAGGATGAGATGGTTTGATGGCATCTCCAACTCAATGGACATGAGTAGAGTAAACTCTGAGAGTTGGTGATGGACACAGAGGCCTGGTGTGCTGCAATCCATGTGGTCGCAAAGAGTTGGACATGACTGAGAGACTGAACTGAACTGAAAGTTCTCAAACCATAGAAAGCAAATGGCAATATTAGCTGGATTCATCACTGGATTTTGAAAAGTGAAAGTGAAGTCGTTCAGTCATGTCCGACTCTGCAACCCCATGGTATGTAGCCTACCAGGCTCTACCATCCATGGGATTTTCTAGGCAAGAATACTGGCGTGGGTTGCCATTTCCCTCTCCATGGGATCTTCCTGACCCAGGGATCAAACCCGCATCTCCAACATTGCAGGCAAACTCTTTGCCATCTGAGCTATCAAGGAACCCCTGGATTTTGAGAGGGAAGCTCCATTTAAAGAAGAGAGGCCACCATGAGCTGACTTAGATGAAAGTTATTACTATCCAGATAATTTAAGAAGTATCAAAATCATCTAAGAACTGAGGTTTCTGTGAGCAACAAGGGTTTGCTACTATTCATTCTTAAAGTATACTTATACTCAGCTGTTAATCCCAAAAACTCCGTTCTTGCAAGCCACATACTATGGGTACAGCTACATAATTCTTTCCCATATTCACAAACTCACCACATTGGCTTCAGTGATAAACAGTAAAACTGCTATACCATGCATGAAGTATGTTTTTTAAATACTGCTTTGGTACTAACACTCCCTGACTACTTCCCAACTAGTTGAAATATTTTTCCACTATGGAAAACAAATAATAAGTAGGTAAAACATTGTCCCTGACTTCAAGGAATTCTCCAAAACATAAAAAGATGTAAGAAACGACCCTTCCCCCACAAAAAAAACAAAACCATATGTGAACAAAGAAAAGAACTATAAACTGTTCTGTGCAGTATAGTAGCCACTAGTCACCTGGGGCTATTTTAAATTAAGAAACATTTAAATAAAATAAAAATGTATCTTTCCAGTCACATTATTCATATTAATCATTCAGGGGTTCAAAAATGACTTATAACAAGTGACTCACTCTACTGAACTTGTGCTGCTATATAAATTCAGAGAATTCCTGATTAAATGAGAGAAAGTCTCCTTTTAAAAGCACTAGCTTCCAAAAGTATCCTAAAGAACAAATGAGAACTGAATAGGTAGGAGGGTGGAATATCTTGGCATTGTTTTTAAGGAATTATTAGTAATATAGATTGGCTGAAGCTACAGGAGGAAAACTGCACTCTGAAGTCAAAGTCAGAATTATATGCTACACTTTTTAGATTTTAACTCCGTGAAAAACTGGTCATAGAATTGACAATTGAATAACACACATAAAGCATGCAAAGACAATGACTAACATAGATGTTCAAAAACTGAAAGTGTTAGTTGCTCAGTTGTGTCCGAACCTGCAACCCCATGAACTGTACTGGGCCACGCTGCTCTGTCCATGGAATTTTCCAGGACAATAGTACTTCATAAGCACAGTTCATATATTTCTTATGTAAATATGAAGGTATAAGAATATAACATTTAACTTAATTGCCTATATATAGTATCAATAGTTCTTCAAAATATGGTCGCATAAAAGTACATGGAAAATAAACCTGCCTAGATTTAAATCTCTTTCTTTTTTATTTAGCATTTGCAAGTTGTCTCTGTGCCTCTCCCTCTCTTTCCTTTGCTTTTTCTTGTTAATTTAGAAAAACAAGTGAGTATACTCTATATACAGTAGAAACGTGTACTTTTACGGTTTTGGCAGCTGAAAAGTATCACACTATATACATTAAGATACACTGACAATGATTTATTTATTTATTTATTTTACTGCAGTGGGTGCCATAAACTGAAAGAAAGGGTAAAGAAGGGGAGGAGAGATAGGATAAAGAGGAGCTGAGGGGTTGGAGGACAGATGACACAGAGAACCTGAGAAGACAGAATGAGAACAGAGCTGCTGGTTCTAAACTCTCTTCACTCTGCTCTTTGCGACCCCATGGACTGACTACAGCCTACCAGGCTCCTCCGTCCACGGGATTTTCCAGGCAAGAATACTGGAGTGGGTTGCCATTTCCTTCTCCAAGCTTCACTATGCTAGACTAACATTAAACAGCTGAGACTAATGAAATGTTAATTGTTAAGCTTCAAAATTGTCTAATTGATGCCAACAAACACTTTCTTACCACTCTGCTCTATAACATAGATTAGTAAGGAACCAAAGTAGCATCTAGCATTAACAGTCATAAAGCGGTTTCAGTCTGGAAAAAGTGTTCAAAATTACTGTGAGCTCTGAAGTAGGGAAAGTATTTAAAAAAGAGAAGTTAAATATGGGTTGTATCTATGACTGCAGCATAATGTCAACCATCCCTGAATCCTTGCACTTCTTGTATATAGCATTTCAAATCTATAAATGACTCTCTGATCTGAAATGCATCTTGAAATGCATTACAAGATACAGAAGAGGTGCTGGTCATTTAAGTTATTTATTTGTATTTTTCTTCTAAATCTATGTATTTCAAACTCTCGAACTACATTGTCAAGGATTATAAAGCAAATAAACATTACTTAGGAATACTTCCAATGACGTATCTGTCCAAATCTTTAATTCTTCACTACTTCATGAAACATGTAATCTTAAGACACATCAGGGTCTATGTCTGTTTTACAATGAAGTCTATCTTCCCAAAAGACCAAAATATTATTTAAAATTAGTTAATTTTTTTTAACAAAATTACTAGAAACATTTGTTTGGACCTTGTCAGAAGGGTTTCAATTTTACATCCTTACATTTTAACTTGCCTAATCAGTTGAACAAAAGTACTTTATGTAAAATGATTCTTTTAGTTGCCTTAGCTACAAATCCCTACAGGATATTATAATTGAAATCTACTCACGTGTAAGTTAGGAATAATTATGGCCCCAAATTAAGCCAAACACAAAGTTAATTCAAATAGTCAGCTGCTGCCATTTAAATGGTTATGGAGTTTTATTGTTGCTTAACATTTCTGAATGTTTTTAAATGCACTTTGTTCTTTTAGTCTGTATTTGGTATTTTAGTACAATTAGAAATGGGATCAAGAAGCAAAGATTCACCAGCCTTTAGACTACAGTCACACCTATATCCAATCTTTTGTCACTAAAGGTTTTCCACTCAATCTTTGCTATCAGTCAATTAACAACACAATTGAAAGAATGATGTGGCAGCTCTCAAAGGTAAGCTTTCTGGTAAATAAAGCAGGATCACAGAATCTACACTGAGTGCCATTATTGCAACAAAAGTAAGAGCTTTTGAAAGCTAACAGGGATAGTCTCTATTTGCCTAAACTCTAAAACAAAGCTAAGGATTAAATGAGCTTCCTGTCCTAAAGAAACAAAAGGTAAAAGATAAGGACAAAAACCCATACCTGAAGGAGGGGCTGCAAAGGCATGCCTCAGCTTTCCTAATGACTGCTAATCAGTGTCAAGTGATAAATACAGTGAAAGTTTAAATTATTACTGTGATTTTTCAGTTTTTCAGATTTCTGGGTAGGTTAATCATTCTCAATAATCGTTTGTACTTTTAAAGAGAAATAATGATATTTTTATAAGATAGGTATGCCTGTGGCTGTATAACTTCTGAAGATTATCTGAAAGTTGCAGAGAGTTAGCAAGATTGGTCCTTCTGTAATAGTTATTTACATTTCAAAATAAAGTCAATCAGCACAGGTTTTAATGTGAAACAATAACAATTTGAAGAGTTCTGAAGAGATTTTTTTTTTATCATCATCAAGTTAAACAATGTTAGGCAATATACTTTTAAGTATTTCTGAAATATTTTGAATGACAACCTCATGAGTTAAAAAAAATACACCAGTGATCTGAAGGTAAATATTAAGTTCCACAAAAAGAAAAATGGACTGGCAGGAACTAGAGCTTGGCAAAAGAACAATCTTGTCAGGACTGCTTCTTCATTAGCAAACTGAAAACTTTTACACTACTAACTAATCTCCAAGTTGTGATTTTAAGTCTAAAATTCCTCAATTCCACCAAAAAATTTTGTAAAACTATTTTGATCTCTAAAATCCTATATAGAATTCTCTGTTTAAAATTTGCTATGTACTTTTCTCTGGCTTTAGAATGCTAATGAACCTAATGAACTTCCTGAATAAATAAATGTAATCTGTGATCTGTATTATCATAAAGTCAAAATAAATTATATGCGTAACTTTATCTCTGACAGGAAAAGAGAATAAAATTACTTCCAATACTAATAATAAAGAAATAATAGCTTTGATTATACATAATACTACAAAATGGAAAAATCATTAGATGATCTTAAGCAGAGCTGTTTTTGATAACAGGTTTACATTCAATACTCTTTTCAATAGGTTTACATCCTTACTCTTTTATGGTGTTAACATGTCAAGGTAATAATAATATTGAAGTGAAAATGACAATTCTTAGTTTTTGAAACACTGACTTTGAAAAGTTAATAAAATATAAACTTTTCCTAAATGAATTAATAATATACACTTTGTAATACATGACTTTATAATGTTACTTTAAGTAATAACAGTTATAGTAAAATGCTATTAAAATGATGTTTCCATGTAACAGAATGAAAGTAGGCCAAATCAATGGGGAATAGAGGAAAATATGAGGGAGAAAGGGTCAGACTGCATTGTTACTCAGGGATTTTTCAATACAAATCATCAGCTAAAAGGTCAGTAGAAAGCATATAAAATAGGACTAAAAGTGTAACAAAATGCAGAATTCAGTGGAAAGTTCCAAGGTAGCTTAGTTCCTTTTTTAAATAAAATGAATTCTAAAACTGAAAGTGATGTTATTTTTATATTTCAACTGTGCTGTTAAGTAAGGTAAGACACAAACTTCAGTTTGCAAAGGTAGAAATCACTGTAATGCAAAAGCTGATTCTCTAGACTATTTTAATACCTAAAACTCATTGATCCAGATGTCCTCTCACAGATCAGCAGCCTCAGCATCACCTGGGAGGTTATTAGAAATGTAGATTCTCAAGGACTATTCCAGATTCCTGAATCGGAATCTACATATTAACAGTTTCTCCAAGTGAATTAAGGAATTTCCTGCCAGCTCAATGGTAAAGAATCAGCCTGCAATGTGGGAAACTTGGGTTTAACCCCTGGGTTGGGAAGATCCCCTGGAGGAGGGCATGGCACCCACTCCATTATTCTTGCCTGGAGAATCCCCATGGACAGAGGAGCCTGGCAGGCTATGGTCCATGGGGTGGTAAAGAGTCGGACACAACTGAGCAACTAAGACACCACACATAAAGAGTCAGACACAACTGAGCAACTAAACAACAAAGTGAATTATATGTAGATTTAAATTTTGAGGGGCACTGGTATAGATAAAGAACATTAAAAACATCCAGCAAGACCTCCCTTACATTTCTTCTCCTGTACACAGCCCTTCCTGAACCTTCCTCTCCCTGTATCAAAATACACATTCTCCTTTCCTAGATAAGTCTTCCTGTCCTAGCACTGGATCCCATTTCCCTTCTTTCTGCTAGGGAGACCTGGGTTTGATCCCTGTTGGGAAGATCCCCTTAAGAAGGGAAAGGCTACCCACTCCAGTATTCTAGCCTAGAGAATTCCATGGACTGTATAGTCCATGGGGCTGCAAAGAGTCAGACACAATTGAGTGACTCGCACTTTCACTACAAACAATCAAAAAAGAAAATTATAAAAAGTACTTTCTTTAAACAATAGAATGCACTTAACCTGCACCACCTGTCTCCTTCACTTTACTTACAACTTTTGAATCAATCTGCCACCATCAATCACCTCACCACAGCATTCTGTCATACAAAAGTAGGTCGCTTAAAATCCAACAAAGAGCTCTCTCCCCACTACCAACAGCAACGCCCCATCAACCCTTTTTACTGTGTTTGACTAAGTTATTAAATCCCAGACACTCTTACTAACATATTATTTTGATTCTAATCAAAACCTAAATTTAATATCAGACATATGTATGCCTGGTTTAGATTTTAGTACTACAAAGAGAAAAAGAAAAATCAGTAGGTGGACAGAGAACTAATGATTAATACAAACAGACACACACACACACTAGACAGAGAGACAGGTATAAAAGCAATGTAAGAAATACTCTATAAATAGCCAGCAAAATAAAAGAGAATTTTACTTAATCTTTTTTGATTAAGTCCTTATATGCAAAACAAAACTCTACTTTATCTGAATCCCTCTATTGTTTCCATGAAATTGTTGTGTTTCTTGATATTCTAAAATTCTCAAAATAAAGAATATCACAACAAGGTATTTCAAAAGGTATTTTAATTATGAATGTCCTATTTTTTTGCTTGCCAGTCTCTCTCTCTCTTTCTCTCAATTTAACAGCAAAAATCCCTTAAAAACAAACTTTATTAAACAGACTAAATGCAAAAACAAATCATTTCAGTAGCATTATTATTAGAATCAGAACAGTAACATTTTCATCCATAGTTCAATCTGTATAAATATAAATTTATGTTTTTTTCCCCTCCTTTTTTAAAAACTACTTTCCATTACCATTTTTTAATTTGGGTATGTCCCAAATTCTTCTACTTTGTTAGTTAAAATCTGATCCATTTCAAATGATTTAATATTAGTCTATTCCCTTTAAAATTAACTGAAACCTTAACTCTCACCTTATAACAAAGTTATTTCCTAATGATTAAAATTTTAAATAAAAACATTTAAGAAACACAGGGAAATGTAAGTGAATAAACATTTAATCTCAAGATTCTTAAGTGGAAAAATAATGGAAGACTTCACAAAAGAAAAGAGCTATACATCAAAAAGTTAGAAAAGGGGAAAAGGGGGTAAATAAAGCAAATCAAGTAAAATATTGATAACTGTTAAATCTGTGGCTAGTGTTATTTTATAAAATTCTTCTATTTGAAATTTTCTTTTAAAATTAAGCAATATGAATTAAAAGGCAAATACAATTTTTATAATAAAAATGACAAAATGATATCATCAAAGAGTTTAAAAAATATGAATAGCTATAACAACATAAACAGAAAAATTGGCAAAGGTAGTGAACAAAAAATTCACCTCAAAATTATAACCAGTCAATAAGTAAATCCATATATAATGGAAAAATACATAAAATGTTTTTGTCCTCACAATTATCTCTCAAATTGCAAATTTAGTTTACAATATCTTTTTTTTTTACATGACTAAATGTTAATTCTTTTAAAAATGTGAAATCAATGCCAGTAAAGCACATAAACTGATATTTCACAGATTAATAATCAAAGTGAACATGGGTATAACCTTTCCAAAAACTAGTTTGGAATATGTACACATGCCTGATATAATAATCAGAGTTCTAGAAATTCACTCCCAGAAAATGGGCAAATATGATGTAAAAGATTTATATAGATATTTAATTTACTTAAAAGAATTTCATTCAAATGGCCAACAGATAGAGAGGGAGTATTAAATCAGTTTTGACATATACATGACAAATTACAACGCGGCTGTTAAAACCTTTTATCTAAATATATAATGACAAGGTAATACAAGTTATGATAATAAAGTAGAAAATCAGTATATGGAAAGGAAGAACCTAATTTTGTTTTATACATTGTAATTTTGTTTTATCATTTGTGTTGGGGGAAACAAAGGGAACTGTTTGGTGGTTAGGTATATTTAGGTCCTAGAATTATGAACAGTTTTAAATTCTTAACTTTCTTATTTTCTATCCTTTCTCATGAGAATGTATTCCGGAGAAGGGGAAAATTTAAGAAAAATAAACCCTCAAAGCAAGAATAATGGTGAACATAAAAGTCAAATTCAGGAGAGTCCCATGCTGCTAAGGAAGGATTATAAATGTTGTTTTGGTTCCTAAAGCTCTGAAACTCTGATATGGAATTCCCTTCTCAGCCTTACATTTTCGCCGAAAGATCCCAGGGCCAAGGCTAGGTATTCTCCTGGAATCACTTCTCTCAAGTTGACAAAGGAGTTCAAGAAAAGGGTTGAAAGATGTCATGAGATATTCACTAATCCACATTGATGTCTAATAAATGTAGACTGCACGGCTGTCATATGTCATTCTCTGTCATTGTAGGAGGTGAAAAGAAAATAAAGAGTACCATAGGGTACCAAGCATATGTTTCAGTAAGACACTCCCTTAGTAACGTGTCAGATAAATAGTTCTTAGAGAAACAGCAGCTCTACATTAATACTCATATGTGCTCAATCATTTATATTATCTTATTCTCTAATACCACAGTACATAAAAAAGTGAAAAGGTGTATTAATTCCAAAAATGAGGCAAGAGATTCATCAAAACTGAAATTACTTCAGAGTAATGAACACAATTACCATTCAGCAAAATTAAGGTGCTTTATATGCCTCCTATGCTTTTAATTAAGCCACCTTTAATACACTATTATTTCAAACTATTACAATAACTGTGATAAATGTCTAATGTGAATATAAAATCAATATTTCAAAAATTCACTTTTCGATGGACAAATTTATGACCACTTTACTTTAGCAAATTACTTCATAATAGATTTATTAAACAAAAGATTTAGTAAATAAATTTAAAGATTTATTAAATAAATTAAACAAATAAATCTTTGACGCAGTCATTCCAGTCAGAACACAAAAGTTTACAAAATTAAACAGCCAAGCAATAGAGTGTTATAGAGGTATGTTGCGTGGCTGTGGTATGTAACACACTGATTTATAACATTTTTCCACCAGCAATAGACTTATTAGTGAATCAACAGAGATTATGGACAAATTAACCTTTTCCAAATACTGGAAAAAGAAGCAAGAGAGGATTAATTTTAGAGTGGAAAGAGAGAAGCAAAAGTGAGAAGAAAAAAATCAACAACCAAGCACTAGAACTTAATCTCCATGTATATTAAATATGCACATTTGGACACTGAATATTGGTATCTAAAATCACCAAAGTATATTCCAAATTAATTTTTTTTAAAGATGCTACTGTTTCCAACAAATAGATTAATCTTTTTTTTTTTTTTTTTTAAATTTTGAGTCATAATCAGAACTGGTAAAATCCTAGTAGGAGTACTCTGCAGCATTTGGTTTTTAAAAGATCAGAAGCAACTTCATATAATATGTAAGTGGCATTAATATTTATATTTTTGATACAGAATTATATCACTACTTATGTAGAAGAAAGCTGCTGCAAATAAATTAACCCTGCACACATATAACACAATAAAGAATATTTACAATGTCCTAAGAGCAATAGGAAATGGCAACCCACTCCAATATTCTTGCCTGGAAAAACCCATGGACAGAGGAGCCTGGTAGGCTACAGTCCGTGGGGTCACAAAGAGTCGGACACGACTGAATGACTTTACTCACTAAGAGCAATATAGTTAGATACTTTCTTGAGGAATAAAATCACATTCATCTGCACTAAAAATATAAATAAAATCATTTTTAAAAATGCTTTGTTTCAAATCAGTGTTAATTTACATAATTTGCAAATTAAAAAAATAAAGTTATATTTGCCATGCAGTGAACACAGATATATGGTACAGTTCCTATTAATTTAATGGGCGTTATAACTCCCATTAAGTTTAATAGGAGTCGTACAGCCAAATCCCCATGTACCTTGCTGAAAATTTACCTCCTAGCTTTAAACTAATCACATGTTCTGAAATGAACAAAAGTATTCAATTTTGCTAGACTGGGAAATCTAAAGTCCCTACAGTAGGTCAATTCAATGTTATCATGGCAAGGCCATGTAGTGAAGCCCAACAACAACAAAAAAGAAAAATATTATAACAATGAGAAGAGACAAACTGAAGCAAGGGGTTACGAGTGTCGAAAATATAACATTCACCCTTAACAGAAAATGTATTGTTTTTTTCAATCTGGAGTCAATTTTCCACTTGTTTTCTTTCTCAGTACAATGCTTAAAAAGAGAAAAAAAACAAATAAAATCCCCTTTTGAAGCCTAAAATTATGCCCAAGGAGCCTGATCAGAGGGATAAAGAATCATATGAAAATGTATACATAACTGGTTACCACTTCTGAATCACAGTGAATTAAATCATAACTTTTTCTGAAAAAAAACCTTTTAAAGTTAGTTTATATCCACACCCATGTTGCCATATACCTTACCCTCAACCACCCACACATATATAATATCACAGTGGTTCTTTTTTTTTTTTTTTCTTTTTTTCTTTTTTTTTAAATTTATTTATTTATTTATTTTTTCAGTGGGTTTTGTCATACATTGACATGAATCAGCAATAGATTTACATGTATTCCCCATCCCGATCCCCCCTCCCACCTCCCTCTCCACCCGATTCCTCTGGGTCTTCCCAGTGTGATGCTGAGCAACATCAGCCTCATCCCAGAAATTTGTCAGAAATGCAAATATGTGGGCCCCACCCAAGAACTTCTAGGTGATTCATCTGCTCCTCAAGTTTAAGAACCACTGCAATACTTTATCCCACATCCATGCTATTCTCTATGTTGGTTTTTTCTCTACTACCATGCTCACGATTGTCTTTACCAAGCTTGTTCAGCTCATACTGAGATTCAGCTCAAGAATCAACATCACTTCAGGCTAGAAGCATTTCCAGACACATACCCACTCAACTACCCTTTATCCCAATGCTTCTGAAATATCACCATCATGGCACTTATCACTCTGTTATTACAACTGTTTAAAGCTTTCAACTTATTGACACCATGACCCTCTTTAAAGATTTATGCTATTCATGTGATGGATATAGAGTAACTGCTTACCATAAGTCAGGCATTGTTCTAGTCACTTGCATGTCGATGAACAACAAAAAAGATCCTTGCCCTTGTGAAGGTGACTTTGTGTGTGTGTGTAAATATAAATTCTGAACAGCTCATTATAAGTATGTACCAATAAAAGAATGAAAGATTAAAAGGAATAAATAAATAGAGGTCTGAAAAAATATTTATGGGCCTTTTAAAATTCATATGTCACCCCTAGATCAACTTTTTTCCTGCCACCTACCTAGATTCTACAGCCAACATTTATTACTGAGACATCATTGACACAAAAGTCACTGTAAAATGTTCTTAGAAAATTTAAAATATAAAAGCTGCTAGGATACTACTTCTACAGCTATGTTCTTAAATTTTCTTACTCTGTATGTGTGTGTGTGTGTGTGTGTATGTATATAAATATCTGAAGCTGTATCTGGCATATCTGGCATTCAGTTTATACCTGGCATAATAGTTTCTTTGAAATAAGCAACAATATAATCTGAGTTAATTAACTGAAATTTCAACTAATGAAATCTAATTACATACTCACTGCATAAAGAACTCAACCTGATATCCATATTGCCTATTTTGCTGAAGAACTGCTATTATTTGTAACTTGTCACTTTGGCAAGCCTTCATATATCTTGACTTATACTTGCTAGGGGCTCCATTATATAGCATAATTTAATTCTCTAGGACACAAAAATTCAATTTACTTTCCTACTTACTGATACATGATTCCACAGGGGGTTACTAGTCTTATAAAAACTGACTTTTGAAAGGCTTGAGGTTAGTTCTCCGGGAGTAAAATAAATTCTAAAAAAAAACCTTACAGAGTATTTTCTGGTTTTTTATAATCATTTTTCTTGAAAATTTTAAACACAACTTTCAAAAATACACAGGAAAGACATGCAAGGATAAACAATGAAATATTGTTCCTACTTTGCAAAAATCAGTAAATTTTAATGGATGAAACTTTACTCTATTAAACACTAGCTGATAAAAAAAAATGGAGACAGATAGCAATATAAGATAAGCTAATTCTAGCAATTAAACCTTTATATAATTAGCTTTTTCCATGGTAAAACACACAAAAATAAGCTTAGTGATTTGCTCTTTAACATGCACACAAAACATGACGTAACTGTAATATATGCCTGGACTGAGAACAAATATGTAATTCCTTCTTGCATATGTGGAAATTTACCTTTCATATATAGACATGTAAAACAAATCTAAAAGTATGTTAAGTCTTTAAAATCATATACTAAGGTAAAACACTTCTGTAAACAGAAGAAAAAAAAGCCTTGAAAAGGAAGGCACAGTCCCTGGCTGAACACAAAACACAGACATTTTTTTTTTTAAGTCTAAATTAGTTGCTACTACTTAAAAATCTAATGTCTGGTTTCTACCGAAAAATCAGAAGATTGGCAAAAGCAGGCTAAATACTGGAAAGGCTATCAGAGGTCCCCCGGCAAGCACTTTTCTGCCTGCTGCAGACCGCCAGTAGTTATTTGAGGTTTAGACCTCCGCACAAGACCACAAGCTCCTCAAGAGAAGGGACCGTGACTTGCCCAGGTCTGAACCCTAAACAACTGGCTCAATTTAGTCACGCAATAAGGAAGGAGGGAAGAAACCACCTAAAAAGCCTTATCTGAGTTTATCAGCAAAGATTCAGGAGCTGACACAAAAAGTGCTCATCTCTGTAAGATCTAAAAAGGTAACAATCACGTAAGGGACCCAAAGAAACTCAATGGCTAAAAGGTTAATTTATATCTTCTTTCCTGTGCTCTCATACCTAACTTCGATAGGTTTTCTCCATAGGTGTTCACAGAGCATTATCTGCTGGCTGGCAATAAAGGTCTATCACGTCACATAAAACTTTTTCTAAGACAAAACCATGTGACACGGGATCAGCGTTGTTAACAGTGCGGTGCGCAGTAGCTGTGTGTACTCTCACAGCGAGCAGTGTGGTTCCTCCCAGGTTCTTTTTAACTGTAGGAGGGAACTGCTTCAAAAGTAACACACCCTGGCCTCATGCACCAAAAAATGAAATTCTCTTAACAGCAGATATGAATCCTGACCTAACAGGTGACACTAAAAATGAAACCGCAGTATCTCCTAAAAAAGTTGCTAGTTTGCTAGCCCCCTGCTGAGTTAAGCAACTGTGTCAGTAAAGTGGTCTCATCTAGATCGGAAGTTTTTTTATTATGTGGACTAATGAGCCATTGATCCACACCTGGAATCTTTTTAAATGTATAAAAACATTCAAACATAACAGCAGGAATTCAGTTAGTTCTTCTCCTCCCCCCCAAAATACAGATGCAAAATTATACACGACACACAAGATTTTCATAATTTCAAGCCAGAGATTGATATTATCAACTCAGTTTCTGTTCGTTGTTTATAATTACAGTACTATTCATTCAGACACTACATTTTAATGTTAGATTTCATGTATCTTTCAATTCTGATGTAAAGAGCAATATCTTCTGAAAATAAAATACTAACCTATTTGCAACTTTCATGTGTGACTTAAACCCAGATGAGCATTATTTACTTCCTGAACACAGAAGTTCTTATTTTAAAATTTTTCTCAACTTGTTATTTATCTAAATTATATTATTAAGTTATATCAATATACTGAAAGTAGGGGCTAGAACAGAAAAAGTTAATGTTTTGAAGCTTATCACAAAGACACTGGAATGATCATCTACAATCTATTAGTTGAAAGTATGCCTCTTTTTTTCCCACCTACTATTTTATTAATAGGTATAAATGGGATGGGACCATTTAAAAGTACATATAAAGCCAATTTTAAAATTCTAAGACATTTTCATCAAGAATACTTAACTGTGACAAAAAAATCCAGTACATTTTACATGCATTTCTCAGAGATTGTACATTTCTTTCACAGATTTTACATACTGAATACAATGACTACCACTACCAACTAGCCATAAAATTAACATATTTTAGTGCCACATTAACTTCTGACCTACTCTGTAAAAAAGCACCTGAAAGAGTGTCATTTTCACATGGAAATAATATGTAAGACTAAAAAAATAATGGATACCAGAAAATCCATATAGTAATTATGGTTTCAACTAGTTCATTAACACTCTAAGTGTATTCTTTTCTTCAAAAATCAGGTCTGTCTTCAAAAAGATAACATGAGAAAGGAAACACTAATAAAAAAAACAACTTTTTCCAGAAAATTAAAAAAATATATATTTTTAAGTTTTAGAACAATGACCACACACTTAAGAAGCAGACAAAACTAAAGATGAAATGAAAGAGTTATCATGAAATATTTTCAATTTTACTGGAAAAATTTAATCAATAAATGCAAAATATATACCAAAGCAAAGCTTTTGGTTAGTTCTCTCAGTATTATTTATGATGATTATATTTATAAATATACGCAAAATGTAAATTTAGACTTCTAGCACTTTCTATAACATACAGCTATGCAAAAAAAAATTCAATCATCAGAAAAAGAATATGATATTCAGGAAATTTATTTAATGCTTAATTCTAAAAAAATAAAAAATATTCATTCTAGTCACTCCTATATATATATTAAAAAAAAAAGATTGAATATTTTAAGTTCTCCTGAACTTAAAAAGTAAAAATTTAAACTGTATCTTACCTTCTGTATTCGGTAAGAAGCTGATTACAATGATAAACCACAGACTTCGCATTCTGCAACCAGAAGACACCATTATTGATCCCTTTAAATATTTTCTTTGTATTCCTTAATGAACCTAGTTATAAATGCCCAGCTTCATCGAACCCAGCAGTCTGCATCATTGATCCTCATATCTGAAAAACAAACAAATCCATCATTTACTCTATGGTCCAGCAATGTCACAAAAAATGAAAAAACAATAGCAACAACTCCCCTCTTTCCAACCTTTCTTCCCTCCTTCTCAGAAATATAAAAAAAAGTCATATATTTTGATTCTATATTCAACAGGAAACTACTCCTATACACTAGATATCTGAGCCTTGCATTCTGAAAACAAGCAAAGCCCCCCAAATTAAAGGTAATCAGAGCATATGAATGCAAATAGTAGTTAAATAAATTCCCAAAGATGAATTTTTCTTGGAAAGATTAAAGTTATTCCAGAATAAATAACTGTCTTTCAATGCCACACAGTAGTCATTTTACCAGCTTTAATATATTAATACAATATCTCCAACAAAATTTCATTAATACATATACTTTGCTTCTAGTGATGGTAACAGCAGTATTATCTACTATTTTATCCTATTATCTAGTAAAGTAGACTACAGATATAATGAAACAGTTTATTTTTCTACTCAATGGTGTACAATTTTTAATATACGGTTGTAGCTTATGTAATTATGGCATTCCAAACACTATACTGCAAACTGTTATTTATCTGACTGCTAGTTATTCATAGGAATCATTTAATAATGTGATTGACTGTCTCTTAAATATTTAAAGTTTTAGATTTTCATATATCAGTTATTCTTACAGCAAAACTTAGTAAGGTCAAACCCATGTCCTTGAGTAGTTTAACCCATCCACTGGACCCAAAAAAAACCTAGACCATAATGGTTATATATCTCCAAGTTTGCATCACCATCACTAAAACGAAGAGCCAAGTCTAATTCTGACTAGCCTTTAAGTGCCCAGTTCTTCAAATGAAGAGGATACAAAAACTCAGGTGTGATTTAATCAGCATTTCTACGTTCCCAGGATCACATGAAACCAGATCATTTGCTAGGTTCTACAGCAGTGTTTTACTCCTTTCTAGCATAGCATGAGGAGTCAGAGTAAGTACCAGCCTTACAATATACACACTATGAAGGCACTTCCCAAACATAGCCTGCCTCCTCATCTAGCATCTGAGCAGAAAGAAATTACAAATTCTTCCTGTAAAGTTTTCCCAAGCTCTCCTTAACCTTTTGCAAATAGTTTTTTAAAGTGAAGCAGTGATGGGTATACCTACCCACATTATGAGGTTGTGTCTATAACTCAAAATGAACTCTTACATAATTTAGATGCTATCTCTAAAGCATAAAGAAAATTTAAAAAACCAAATTTCCCCTAGATAATGTTGAGCTTTTCATTTCACGGCAGTTAAGGTATTCTGAATTTGCTATGTGCTTAATGCATCATGCTGCTATGCTTAGTCCCTCAGTTGTGTCCGACTCTTTGCAACCCCAAGGACTGTAGCCCGCCAGGTTCCTCTGGCCATGGGGATTCTCCAGGCAAGAATACTCAGTAGGTTGCCATGTCCTCCTCCAGGGTATCTTTCCAACCCAGGGATCTAACCCAGGTCTCCCGCATTACAGGTGGATTCTTTACCATCTGAGCCATCAGGGAAGCCCAAGAATACTGGAGTGGGTAGCCTATCCCTTCTCCAAGGGAAGTTCCCCACCGAGGAATCGAACCAGGGTCTCCTGAATTGCAGGGAGATTCTTTACCAGCTGAGCTACCTGGGAAACCCCTTAATGCAGCATATGTGATTCTATTATAGCAGCTCACTATATTCTACTATCAGTTCCCTACAATGTAACTTCTATGGAAAAACAGTCAGATTCTAAATGGTTTGGAACACTGATCAAGCTATAAAGTCACTATCTTGCTTTGCCAACAAACATACCAGAAAGAACATAAAAAATTAATCTGAAGCTATTATCTAGTGTTTACATATTAAGATTCATAGAACTACAAAAGGAATTAGCAAGACAGTCTATAATGAGTTTATTTTATCATGCCTATAGTTTGAGATAAAGCTGCTTCCCTATATACACTTCCATGATCCATAACCAACCTAGTTTTTTCAGCTCTCTCTAAAACCCATGAAGACAAAATTAGGCATCCTAATGAGAGGAATCAGAACTGGCTTATCTAGTTCTAAGAACACCTCAGATTTTCTCAGAAATAAAACAACAACAAAAGGAAAAGCAAACTTCCTCCTCAATATGCCAAAAATACACAAAGAAAAAAGATACATCAAAAATTAATCTCATAGAGAACACATGGAATACAACCCTGCAAAACTGGCTGGTTCTCTATTCATTTTTCACTCTGAGCTCCCAAGACTATTCAAAAGACAAAACCAAAAGTAAATGTTTCATTTACAACTGCTGTACAAAGTGCCTGCCTTAAAACTACAAGCTATTTTATATAAAGCACAGACAGAAGTCGGATAATTTCATGGCCTGTCACATTTAAAAGCCCAATCACGAACAGTTTCTTAAATCCCACAGACTGGTCAGTCATTGTATCAAGCAATTAGAATAATTTTAATATGTGGAATAGGTGCATTAATGTTACTTGCAGTAATTAAGTCAGCCTTTGGAATGCTCCCAGTTCAAGCAAAGAATCCTGACTCTCCAGATTTTGGTTGTAATAGGTACTTTTATCTCAATGAACTAATGCATATGGGCGGCTTGCCTACATGCACAACTCTTGAACACATTTCCACTTTCTTCAAGCAACTCAAGATCAGTCTGTCTTTGGTCACTGGCTATTTGAAAGAGTCCTTGTTTGTGGGAAGAAATAGAAAGAAGAAATCAGGGACTGATGACTGCTTTGTAGGAAACAGCTGCCAAGATAGGAAAACCTCTGTTAGTTAAGGGAAAAGGAGGAGGAAACCACACAACCCAGACCTCTTTTGCGGTCTCTGGCCAGGATAGAACATTTCATGAACTGATTTAACTGTGCTAAAACTTCAATGTATTCCTGAGGTTTAAATGTGAAACACAATTTTAAAAATACACTTTAGTCAATTATAAGACTTAGTATAAATGACTGTTTCTAACCGAAAGAGATTCCAAAATGTAATAAATTCATGGCTTTTTTTTCCCACACAAATAAAGCTTAGGTCCGTGCATCTGTCTGTTCAATGAGTAAAAGAATATCAAATTGATTATTCTCATTCTACTGCGTACAGCCAATCACTTTCACATCAAATAAAATTATTTTCAAAAGTTCAAGCTTTAAATGCAATTTTGAAAACAATCAAAAGATTTTACTGTTGTGATTCAAATGAAAAACAACCTTCCATTTAAAAATGTCAATGAAAATTGAAATACTTAGCAGACCATAATTGGCTAAGGACAGAATGAATAAATAATCAAACACTAGTCATATAATGTTTGTCAAATAATCAAACATAGTGAAATTAGTCCCAAGAAAACACTGCTCCTAAATCAAACTGGAGCCACAAGATTCTCACTGGCGTAGATGGAGCCAACAGACTTGTCCTTCAAACTCTATAATTACCTGCAAAAGGCAGCTCAGTGTCTCACAACGCAAAACAAAAAAAAAGGAACAAAACCAGGAAAAGGCTATTACACTTTCTTTGAACAAACAGAAAAGATTAAGGGATTCCTCATACTAAAAAACAATATTTCTTACCCTTCCCAAGAACTTCAGGGAAAAAATAGGACTATGATGGCATAGCGCACAGATGAAACCCCTCATAATGCTAAGCAGCAGTACATTTCTTAGTAAAAACTGAAACAGAGCATTTCTACTTAAATTATGAATGACTCTTATCCTTATCCTTTCAAATTCAGATTCAAACAATTTCGTCCTTACCTTGTTTCTATAAATACATGACACTGTCTACCAAACCTCTGTCAAGATTTTTTTTATAAGGAAGTATCCTATTACTCTACCAGGTAAAAAGTCAATTAATGCATCATTACTACTAAACCTTTCAAAACTCAACAACTTCCAGGAGCATGCCTCAGAACTGTTTATAACCCAACAGTCCTCAATGTTTTATACACTACATACAAAGTACAGTTACCCATAGCCATTCAGATAGTAACCTGCTTATATTTATTAGCTGCATTAAACATCTCATGCCTTAAATTGTCAGCAAATTTAAGAAATACTATTAATCAATTTTAGTATCTCTGTATTTATGTTACATTACTAAAAAATCATACTTAACTTTATATATAAATAGATTTATATTTAGCAAAAATAGAACAAATAAAACCCATTTGTTGAAAAGCTCAATGACAGAAGCAGGATATAGCATGCTTCAAATCAATGAGAAAAAAAAAAAAGATAATTTAAATTTTTCTAAAAATGGTTAACTGAGGTTGATATCCTATTAAGTGCACAGCCACTATAAAGATTCGTATCTAAAGCTTTATCTTTGATTTCTTCTCATGGACACCGAACTATTGTGAACACTGGATATTAATCCCAAACAACCAAAAGCATGAGAACAGGAAAAAGAAAGCCATCTAAGTGGGAGACCTAACAAAGTTACCCATCCTTGATATCATGTACTAATGCTGTGTAAAATGAAACATTAATGCTTTGGGTAAGCATGAAATTCTAAGCACTAAATGTATGTCAACTCTAAATGAGAGCTAAAGATTTCTGCACAAAATCAGTCTTTCTGATCTAATTTGTGCTATAAAATTATAATCATTATGCGACAGAATTTACTAGCAAATAAAAGCTGCTCTTCTATGTTTTATCAAAACTATAGTTACCAAAACAACAGGATGATATCAACCCCATTCTGCCCCCACTGAAAAGATTTAGAAAATGAAAAATAAATTACAGAAATTCGCCTTCTTTTGAATAGAGGAGAAAACATGGACACCCTTGGGAGTTTTCTTTCAGTAAGCTGTCGAAGTAAACCCCTGTTATCACTAATCAGAAAGGCTTCTTTTAACTCCAGACGTTTGATGTTATTTTCCATTTGAGTTTATTTTCTTTCCCTTCACAAGGAAAGGGCTGGGCTGGAAATGCTAACAGGCATTTTAAAACCATGTGGCCAACCACTAGTTGCCACTATCTTTCTCTGATTCATTTCTGCAGGTATTGGTATCAAATATACAGTACTTTCATTAAACTATTTATTTTAAAGTCCCCTTAACATTCATTTTTGGTCTTTATTGAGTCTTCTGTATTGTGAAGACATAGATTCTCCTATCAGAGGACTCAGAGGAGCAGCAGAAAAGAGTTCAGGAACGCTCCAGTAAATTACACCTGCTATCTGCTATAATATCCAGGAGTCATGCTCAGCAGGCACAAGAGGCTTGTACCTGAGGACACTTGGAGGCACAGACCAGGGCAGTCTGCCATTCTCTTCATTAAAATGCTTCCATTTGAAATAATAAAAACAAATGGCTGTCATTTTCAAACCAATGCAGGGGACATTTTATGACTGAACATAAAGTTGCAAATGAAGTTTCAAAAGAAGAGTGAAAAAAATGACACTACAAGCCCCGTTCAAAATATTACCTTATATAACAAGAAAGTTGATGGCTTCCCCTAACAACAGCAACAAAAAAAAAGCATAAGTCCATTTGTTCAAAATATTTTGTATTTATTGTTAAATTGCAGTATACCTACAATGTAGAATTTAGTGTTTTCCCCAATCTGGGGGAAAGGGAAAGCTATCTTTAAACAGCAGTCCTCTCCAAAATTGACATTTTATTTCTTAACTTTCTAATTATCTAGAAATTTCATGCAACTTTTATGAACTGAATATAAATTACAGGTATACTATGGACAGAAATATTCTGTGAGCACCTACTATGCTAATATGCAAAAGAAATACTGTATCAGACACATATCACTAACCCCTATATAAAGGTCAATATTTAAAGGTCAGAGTCAGAATTCTGAGGCTCAGAAAAGAAATTCCATTACTGGAAGTCACTCAGCTAGCAGGTAGCAGAGCCTGAATTCCAATCAAGGCTAATTACAAGGACATTCTTCCTTAGGTGCTAAACTATTCATTCAGCAAACATTAACAAGATATACGACATGGTAAGTGCTGAGAAACAAAAGAGACAAAACTCCTAACCCTCAGCGAGATTACATTTTAGCTCAAAAATAACCTTTTCTAAATAAAATGCTACAATTGCCTGGCACATAGGTAAATTCCTCCAAAATGATAGTTAGACTACACAGATTAGTTTACTTATATTATTTCATGAAATCTTCACAACATCCTGAGGAAATACAAATTATCATCCCCAATTTCCCTTAAAATGAGAATACTTAACCTGTTCAAGGACAGTACATAGTAATGGGACTGGGATATAAGACCATGGTCTACAACCACTATTGTCACTAATTAAGTAGTTCAGATAAACCTACTCACTTTGTGTGTTTCATTATCTTTCCCTTTGGAATCAAAAATAGAAATAGAACAAAGTCATTTTGGGATTATGAAAGTGAAGAAATACCAAAAGAATAATGAGTTGATTTTCAAAATGTTTACATAAGTAAAACTAACATCCCTCAGGTAATGATAGCCAAATGTTAATTTTTAGTATTTCCAGTGAGCCATCTTAATTTTATTCATTTTTAGTGCTAATTAAAGTACTCACAATATATACTATAAATTAACAAATTATTCTGGACAGATAAGTCTTATGAACTAAAATACCTGAGAAGTTGGTTACAAGTCAAATTACAAACCTAAGTATTTCATCAAATAGAATTAACAATAAATCATAACAGTCATGGAAAGAACGTTTTAATGTTAGCATCTATGATATTATGGTCTCATCACTGTTCATGCAAACAGAAAATAAAAAATTCAATGTTGCTCATGAGATGCAATCTTATACTCAGCTAACTACACTGGATCCTTTGTTCATTAATCATTGTTACTAGCCATTCTCTGAATCAATATTCAGATTCCCTCTTGGTCTATATATATAACCACTAAATGAAATAATAATGACCCAGGATCTGCCATATATTAGATCATCAATATCACCATCAGGGGTTTCTTAAATGTAATGAGGTAATCTGAGTAAAGTATGTCAAATGAACTTAAAAATGAAAAATTAACTATAGAGAATACGTGATGAGAAGCTGAAGAAAATTTTGTGAAGTATATAGCACATTGCCTTTTGTAATCAATGATAAAACTCAGCTGCAAGCTATGTCAGTATATATAGTGTCATCTCAACTTGCAATTCTAAAATAAAATAATGTTAACAATAAAATTGCATGTATGTCAGTTTAAGCCAATGATTATCTAGTGATTACATTCTAGATATTTTTGATACTGAAATGAGTATTACCTATTCATTACTATATTTATGTAGTGGTCCTGTGTTAGGTTCTAAAGGGATTATAAAACAGATGAAGATATGATTGCCACTTTCAAAAAGTTTAGTCTTCCAAGGATAATTAAATGCATTAGAAAATGATTAAGACCCCAAATATGCATTAATAACTGCTAAACTCCCCAAAATTTAATGGTAATAAAGATACTTTATACTAAAGTTATGAAAGAGAAGAGATAAAATGTTTGAACTTGTGTTTCCCTTGAAAGCCTTGTGTACCTTGCATACTTGGGTCAACCAATATCATCGCCTTTGTGGGAAAACTACACATGATCAACAGCAAGATGATGGAAGGGACTTCTTCCAAAAGAGGCAAGTTCCTGTGCCTTAACCAAGGTCACTGTTCTGAAACCCTGCATTCCATACTCTATGTTCTGTGTGCACAAGCAACACTCAAAATAACAGTATTTTATTGAGCGGTAGAAAAAAAGAATACACTTACTTTTGAAAACTAACATCCTTAACAGCATTAGAAATAAAGCTGTAGCTTAAGTGAATGAACAGAACAGACTCTTACTTCCAGTGTTAGACTGAGATTCTACGTGGTCGACAGGTCTGATCTCTAAAGACCATTCAAAGACTTGTAGGGGAAGGCAAGAAAAATATTTATAGACACGATTAAGAAACAGCATGGACTAACTTATTTTGAACAAATGTTGAATATTTTAAAAAAATAAAAACAAAAACTAGTTCATTATAAAATTAAAATACAACTTTATGTTTCAGTGCTTCTTAATTACTAAACTCATGGAGTGAGGGAGGTATGTGGTTTTTAGAAGAGGAATTTTCAACTTTAAAATATAATTTTATAATCTCTATTAAAATTTCAGGTAACATTAAAGTGGGAATAAAACAGTGTTTAACAGAAAGAAATATTGCTTATAAAAGGCTGAGAAAAACTGACTAGAAGCTTGAATTACCTGTCAAGACTCTTATTTGGTAAAACATGTACTTTCACAGCATTTCAGCAATTTTTTTATAAATCTTCCTAATCAGAATACTGATATTTGAGAAAAATATACTTCCGGTCACTCCTCCACATATAAAGCAAAACACTGTGCTTAATAATTACCAAAGATAACCAGTAATTCTTCAAATCTCTTAATCTAAAAATTATCAATAATATCCCATTATGCATAGAAAGATTAGAAGCAAGAAATTATATAGACTGATATTATAAAGTAGAGATCAGGAAAAGTTTTTCTGTAGAGGAACAGATAAGTAAATATTTTAGGCTTTAAGGACCACAGCATCTCCGTCACAACTATACAATTCTGCTTCCATAGCACAAAACCTGCCATAGACAATGTGTGATGAATGGGCATGGCTGAGTGCCAATAAACTTTACTATAAAAATTGCCAGCCAGTTTACCAACTCTTGCTCCCATACAAGACGGGGATAACTGAATGCAGTTCAGTCAAATAATGAACTGATCAATATCAATGTCTACCAAAATATTCAAACTGACTTCAGCCTATTATTTTAAGAAAGATTTAAATGTTAATATAAAGATAAATTAACCATGTTGGAACACGAAAAACAAAATAAAGCGGCATTATCCTGACCAAAACAAATCAGTGTTTCCATGTGTGTGTGACAGAGCCGGAAGGACAGCATACAGTGACTGGGGAGAAACTCCAGAAAGGAAAATGAAAGGCATTACCACAGCAACCTATATCTCACTACTTTGGCAGGGGAGAAGGTAAAACCAATCAAAACAGTAAGTAATGGGAGGCTGAAAAATAACGAGGTTTAGACAAGGACCCTTGAGGTATTCTACCACTAGTATGATGGTTTCAAATAGCTGTCAGTAAAAGTGGCTTCAAACTTGTGAAATTTCTGTCAGCACTGTTATTCAGTCATATGAAATACTGGATAGATCTCAGTCCCATACTGTATTCAAAAGGAAACTACTAAATTCTAGTTTCTTCAATTTCTGCTATAAAGCTAAAAATTCTACAAAACCAAAATCACCAATCTTACTCCAAAAAATTATGATGTCACAATACAAACATACATTTCTTTTAGAACAAAAGTATTTTTAGAATTTTCCAATTCCCTGTATCTAGTCTCTTCCCAGTCAATATTTGACTGCTACTATTATAGTAAATACTTTTATTTTCTGCAATCTAATATTTCTTGAAATTGAATAGTCACACTGTTAACATACCATAAGAATAATATTTCTAAAAAAAAAAAAGAATAATATTTCTAAGCTACAATAGGTATCATATTTAAAATACACGAAGGCTAAACTTTTCTATCAATATTATATATAAGACAAAAGAGTGGAGAAGGTTACAAATTTTTAATAAGAGCATTATATTATAGTAGTAATAATCTAGGTGTTTTACTGGAAGTGAAGTGGATTACTGTAAATGAAATTTCAAAATGTCCTTTCCATTTTACAGATAACACAAAATGACTTTTTTTCATGTCTCTAGCGATAAGGGTAAATTTGCCACACATTTAAATGGTGCCTTCACACTTCCCACCCTGACTCATGAATTAATAATTTAGTGACATTAATACAAGAAGATAAATGATAAAAAGGTTAAGGCTCATGGGTCAACCATATATCATACTTCTTTTAGCACAGCTAATACTTCTCTGCCAATTATAGCTAAAACTTTTTAACAGTTTTCAATAGCATTTTTACAATCTAAGTAGCGGCTTATGCACACACAATTTCACACAATTCAGGCTTAATAAATCTCCTGCTGGTACCAAACAATCATTCTAGGGGATTAAAGTGCAACATCTGTTAGCATTAATAATGTTTTATATAGTCACACGTATTAAAGAAGACTCTACACCATTATTAGTCTCCTAAAAATCCTTCTAGACCAATATACTGATTTAGCATGAATTATACATTTATGCTTTACAAAGAAACACATTAATGTGAAATGGTAAAATTAAAAAAAAAAAAAAATCACACGCACTATGGAGTAACAGATTTCCTTTGACATAAGCTTACTAAGTGTACCAGTACATGCACAGATACATACACACACAAAATTAGCTCAGTCTCTAAAAGTTTTTAAAATCAAAAAAATCCTCTGAAGAATTCATTGTAAGTTAGGATAAAATACAGTGCTGTGAAGATGAAAGTTACTTCATTTTCAGGTAGTACTCATTCACTCACAATTTTATTGATTCTTTTCCCAGAGATATCTTAATCCCCTTTCATTCCTTTCATTCCCTCTGCCCTTACTTCTTTCTTGGCTAATTTCTGGCCCTCCAACCAACTTGCCAACTTCCATTAGATTAATCTTCCTAATTTCACTCTAAACCATAAAAATGTGTAAAACTGGAACTAATCCTAGAAATCACTTTATACATAAGACAAAAACACTTGGGGTTGTGACTTAACAAAGGCAGATCTCAGAAGTGCTGATTTGCAAATTTTCTCTTAAGTACATATATTATTATCTCACTGTAATTTATCACAACAAACCTGGTATCTCTGTTTTAACAATAGAGGGACTGGAGGGGCAGTGGTAAAAGGAAAATGTTTTTTTAAAAATTGGCAAAAAGTAAAAAACAGGAATAGAGCCCAAAGAGATCTAACTTCAAAAATAATTCAACCCTTTATTTCTGTCGAACTTACTTGATTTTGAACATGCCCTTCAAATTCTATTCAAGATTTATTTTCACCCATATAGAAGACATTCCCCTCCTTTCCACCTAAGGAAATTCTTTACAGACTTGCACCTATGCCATAAAGCCAACAAGATCCCATCCAACTGAAAAAAAAAAAAAAACCCTCTTTCCTAAAACTCCTACAATCACTATGTGTACCATTTGTATAACAGTGATTGGGTTAGCTTATAACTCCTGTTCAATTAAGCTTTTAAACTATCATTAAAACCTCTTTTGTAAAAATTTTCAATATTTATTTTTCTTCAACGTAAGTCTCTTCAAACCAAACCAAAAAAAAAGAAAAATGTCCAGGATACATACTCTGTTCAAGGCATTGAATCTGGTACCATACAATACAATGATGTGGAAGATTATTATAACTTTTAATGGATGTTAATTACTATAATTTTTAATGGATGTCTTTTTAGGCTAACAACTAAACCTAAGAATGAACATCCTTTATTTCCCACTCTTCCTCTTTAACAAATAAAGTAATTTTTGGAGCATGGGAGGCTTATCCTCTCCTCTGCACCTCTCTTAGCATATTCCCTCTGCCTAGAATCCCTTCTGCCAACTGCTCTTCCTCTTCCAAGACTCATTTTAGGCCAATCACTTAGCTATCTTCCTCTGTCCTTCCCTCAGCCTCCATGTCACACACCAGAGGAATATGGCCATTTGTGTACAAAATACAATATGCCTACCACTATCACAAGGTTCTGAAGTATTTTCAAAATTGTGCGTTAAATGAAAATAGAACACATGGCTTTCACATCTATAATCTCAGTTCAGGTACCCCTGAGTAATGCCTGGCAAATAGCATATAATAAATATTTTCAACAGAAAAGAAGGAAAGAAATTAGGTAAATAGAAAGGAGAGAGGAAGGAAGGGGTGAATGAATAAACTGAATGTTCAGGAATCAATTTGAGAAAGATAAAGAAAAATAAATGAACTCAGAAACTGAAGTATAAAGTTGAAACAACATTTTTAAATGAGAAACAAATTTAGAGATCTCCTAAAATAGGGAATTTTAAGCATTTTTTGAAATACGTTAATTAAATATTGAAGAACTGCCAATTTAAGACACAAAAAAATAAAAATAGCTTTTTTTCAGAAGTTGAATTTATCACTGTTTGGCATAAAATAAGTTTATGTTATCATTTATAGAAGTCAAATAAACTCCCTCAAGGAAGTTTTAAAAACCACGAAGCCTCCTCACTGTAAGAGTGAGGAAGCAAAAAGGTCCACTATTAGTGGGGAAACTAAACCTACAACTTAGGCCCAAGCAAACTCAAGTAGAACAATCCCATGATGAAGTTCTTCTTTAAAATACAGATTTCCTTCAACTTATGCTGGGGTTAATTAAATCCCTATAAACACACATGAGTTGAAAATATCTAAGTCAAAAATACATTTAATGCATCTAACCTACCGAGCATCATATATCAGCCTAGTCTAAACTAGCTTCCTTAGTGGCTCGCATGGTCAAGAATCTGCAGTGCAGAAGACCCAGGGTTCAATGCGTGGATTGGGAAGACCCTCTGGAGAAGGGAATGGCTACCCACTTGAGTATTCTTGTTTGAAGAATTCCAAGGACAGAGTCCAATAGTCTTGTCTGGGAAATCCCATGGACAGAGGTGCCTGGCAGGCTACACGACTGAGCGACTAACACACAAAAACCTAGCTTATCTAAAATGTGCTCAGAACACTCACAGTAGCCCACAACTGGGCAAAATCATGTAACACAAAGCCTATTTCATAATAAAATGTCGAATATCTCATATAATTTATTAAATACTGTACTGAAAATGGAAAACGGAATGACTGCACAGGAACAGGTATTTGTCATTGTGGTTAAGAGCTGCAGATTGCTGCCGTGGCCCAGCAGCAAGAGAATATTGTAGGGCGTACAGCTAGCCAGAAAAAAGTCACAATTCAAAATCTGAAGCAGGGCTTCTGGTGAACACATACCACTTTCACACCATGGTAAAGTCGAAAAATCTTAAGTCAAATCATTGTAAATCAAGGGCCATCTGTATTTGAAAATTCAGTAATTAAAATACTGAAAACAACTTAAAATTTTAAAAAGTACTACAAAATGTGCAATTACATAAAACTATATTAAGTATATCTGAGAAATATGCTTTTAAATAAAACAGGACAAGGTAAATAAACAAATCTGACATTTATTTTCAAAGTACGCTAAAAACAGGCAAGATAATTTTCTCTTGCAAAAATTTTTGACAAAATGGGCTTCCACATCTACAAATTCTCCCAGCAATGTTTTGAATTTGAGAAAACACTGTTTCCAAGGTGAAATTCTCTTACAAGTTTATTTTTTAAAATAAAGATCAATATAAAGGTAAAGATCAATATACGTGATCACCATTCAGAACAAAGAATGAAAAAATTAAAACCCACACCTCTTTTCTGCTCCAAAGCTACAGGACTGATATTAGCATTCTAATTCAACACCAATCTTGGGCTTATATCTCACCTCTGTATGAAAAAACAGTTAATTTCACACTGGGAATTAAACTTCAGCCTTAGTTTGCAATTAAGGTATCTGACATTGCCTATAATGCACACGGGTCGGCCCTGCAGATTTCTTTCTTTTGAGTATTTTTCATTTACTGCAGCTGTTGAAAAACCATGGCTACTTCTAAATCCTAACTTTCCACCCTTCCTCAGACCAGTATTTGCAATTAAATTGACTAATATACAAGTCAAACAACGTTGACAATAAATCTAAGCAGCTTGTTTGCAGAAAGATGTCTGAATATCAAATATGAAATTTAACAAGTTTTAATAATTAAGACTCTGTAAATGGTACAATATATATGTCTGTCCTAATTTGGGAAGATGAGCTTCTCACATAATACTAACCACACTAAATATAAAAACATTCTGGCATTTCACTAACTTAAAATCTTGAAAGGCTACAACTACAATTTACAAATTTAATTTTATTAACATTTTAAATCAAACCATAGTTATTATTCAGTTTCATATAATGCAATTTAGAGTAGTTTTCTGCTGTGAATACCAGAACACAATGAGATTTTAATCAGATTTTAGTATTAGTCACTAGAAAACATTCTGGAAAGCAGACAACCACCACCACCCCCTAAAAAACTATCATTTCAAATTAAAGGTAAAGATAGTCCACCTGTGATATCTAGTTACCCACTGAAGAAATTGTGGAAGAATTACTCTTTGAATACTAGAAAATATCTGATGCCAAAATTTGGGCCACCTCTGCTAAAAGATTATATAAAATATTAAATGCTATTGTTCACAGGTTGCTAAGTGAGTAGATGGTTACACCATGGATTTGTTAGAATATTTTGTTAAAATTTCTTACATATCTTACGACCATTAAAAATCTTTAAAAAAAAAATTTTTAAAGATGTCTTTTTAAACATTTCTATTTTATCTTAAAATTCACAACACAGTATCAATAACCACATTTAGTTAACCTCCCTTTATTTCAGGTTGATTACCTTAATGTGAATCTGTTTTCAGCATAACTGATCCAGCAGTAGAAAAAGAGTGGGAAGCCAGCCTTCATACCAGGATACAATTCTGACAAATACCCTCCACTGACTTCCTTTTAAAACTGTGAATACAAGGGAGGAACCTAATCTTTAGGATGATTTGGGGGCAGGGATTTTGAAGCTCTGATTGCAGGTCAGGAAGAAGTACCAAAAAAACCCTACTTGGGATGGTTTTCATATGGTAATTCAATCAGGCATCTTTACTGTAAGAGTAAAATGAGAAAGACAATTTATATTCACAGGTGGACGGATGGGTATACATCAATACTTCCTGTTTTCAGAATGAGAACATCAATTTTGATAAAAGTCAGGTCAGTCAGTGATATACCAGATTCAGGAAGATAGCAAGAATAATAGAATACCAATAATAAAAAATATTCAAAACCTCTGGGCAGATTTAAGAAAAAGAATAAGAGGGAACATACCAAAGAAAAGTGAGAGAAAAAATAAAATTTAAAGAATGAAAATAGGTGTCAAAAGACCAAGCCTATACTTATTACACTTATTATTATCCTTATAATTCCTATATCTAAGAGGACTCAGAAGCTAGTTAAGTTCTAGTGCAATTTATTGTGATCTTCATTATCATCCATGATAAATGTTTATTCAAAAATATATTGAAGGCTACTCCAAGTTAATTGCTAATGATTGGGGCTGATAGGCGCTTCTGGTTGTTGTTCAGCCTTGTCACCCATAATTAACAAGATACAAAGGATCAGCTATAAAACCTCAATGTTACTGTTGGGTCTAAATAACGGAAAAGCTACTGAGGAAATGATTTCATTCTTCTTACAATGAATAAGATGTAGCTGGGAAATTTCCTATGTACCAACAGAATAAATATCTAAGTTCATGATTTAGAGAAACAGAAAACTAAAATACAGATAAACTGCAATGAATTAAAAAAAAAAAAAAGGGCAGGGTGATAGCTAAGGAAACCTAAGAATATCAAATTAGCTGGTTAAGGAGCTACTAAGAATATTACTAAAATGCAATGAAACAAAGAGTATCTCAACAAGTCTAATCATGACAAAAGAGCTCTTTCACTATTAAACAAAGATTTCTCCCTAACCAAATTATAATTGCTGAATTTTATAATCTTGACTATTTTGAAAGCACCTCATAAAAACACAAATATACACCTAAACTAACATGACACTGTAAATCAACTATACTCCAATATAAAACAAAAAATAATTTTTAAAAAATCTGAAGGAAACTACAAAACTAAATGAAACACAAATTAACCAAAAACCTAAACCAGTAGTTTCAAATCCACATAATAAGTTCTCCCTTTAATCAGCACTTGAAAAAACATAAATATCTCTTAAAGACATGCAGGTATATACTCAAGAATATTTTTAGAGACATCTAATCTCTTAAAGATATGCAGGTATATACTCAAGAATATTTTTAGAGACATCTAAAGGAAGCAAAATAATAATTTTTCACAAGTCACATTAAAAATATACATATCAACTTGAAGCAATTTTTGCACAGCTGACATTCTTTAGGCATAATACACACACCTCAAAATAGGGTCAGAAAAATGGGCTCGTTCCTCCTCCCTTGCTCTCAATAGGCTAATGGCGGGAATGAATGACTCGTGCAGAACCTAGGTTTTGATTCCCAGCTCTACCTCTACCCTGAATTCAACCAGTGGCCAAATTCTATCCCATCACTTACAAAACTTTTCCAGTCTGTCTACTGCCATTGCCTCTTATCTGGACTGTCATCTACACCTTCTAACTAGGTTTCTGTTTACTCCACTATGTCCGTACTCTAGTTCATTAGTCACACCATGATGACAGCAATTAAATATAACACTTCCTTAATTGAAAATATTAACAGCTTTTTATGGCCTTCATGATAATGTCTAACCTTAGCATGTAAGACTCTTTTTAAACATGCCCCTAACTAAGATCCCAGTGTCATCTTCCTCTATTTCCTGGGCAATCCATATCTTCCATATCTCCTTAAGGTAACTTAAGGTACCATCTGCCTTTTATCCCCCTGATCTTTGTCTCTGACTTCTCCTCGGCTAAAACCTCCTGCTAAAACCCTCCTCTGTCTTCAGATCTGTTTAAATGGATTCTCTTTTTTCCATGTTATTCATTTTAAATTCACTCCTGCTACCCTGTATTTCCACAGCCCTTCCTCTACACTTCAGGTTGGAATATTACAGTATAATTATAATTATTTGTGGAAATATCTGTTTCTCTGATGAGATTTTAAGCACCTAGTGAGCACAGTCCTCATACAGTACATTTCTTCAGGCAGGGCCTCAATAAATGGCTGTTGGTTTAATATGAAAAGAATTAAAGCTTTGAAGTTAATGGATAACTAGATGAAATGTGCTAATAGATAAAACTGTGCTTGTAAATAGTAAAACACAAACAATATTTTAAAATATAGACTTTAAGACCAATGAAAGTAAGTGTATACTTTTGGTCCGGCAATTGTGACAAATTCAGTACTGTAAGTACAGTCACATTTTTAAAACCACATGTGCTGCCATAATAACCTCTGTGGCGATTGTAGGAAACCAAAAATAACACCCTGAAAGTAAAATCCACAGCATTATAAATACTGTGAATTATTAAAGTAAATCCAAGTCCTTAACTGTCATTTAGACATACACAACACTGCCAGGAAAGGTTACTGTGAAATTCAGAAGAGAAACTGTACTTTGAGAACATACCTGTATATGAAATATCCTATTTTTCAATGGACAATTTAGGTATGACTTTCATTTTAATTAAACTCTCAAAAATTATTTATTATAGTAAAAATTGGCCACTACTGTGTATCATAATACAATTTAACTTATCAAAATTGGGAGTAAGTTGTAGGATAATGTCCAAAGATGGATCGTGCTGGATTAGTGACATCTTCTGACTTTGAGAAACCTATAAATTGCACAACAGAGAATGGTGACAAGGTTGACCTCGAAATTAAGATTTACTTCTTTCAAGTTTAACTTTATGATCTTATTTGTACCCTACAAATGTCCCTTTACATTAAAAGTTCGTGTAAGGAGTTTTAATTAGATTAACCATCTGGAATATAAGCTAATTCCAAAAACGGAAACATTGGCCTTTCAGCTAAACAACCAAATACACCATTAGGTATTTGTATCATATGGTGAAAGACAAAGATAAGTTTATTATTATTATGTCGCAAACAGGTACACACACACACTAGAGCAATTTTCAATTTTTTACAATATATTATACACACATTAAATCAAAAGCTCTGCTGCTCTAGATTTATTATTATTCAACTTCTTCACCCGTTGCGCTTGCATAGAATCAATAAAATTCAAAGTACATATAAAGGAATTTCCCTACTGAAGATAGGGAGCTTCTAATTTCCACTGAATCGTTTATAAAAATAACTTTCAATCTATTCATAATTGTTGCAATAGAGGCAAAAAAATCAGCGGTTTCTATACCATCATAATAGGTGATTTCAAACAATTTTAACCTAGATGTCAAACAAATTTCATCAATTTTTGATTGTATGTTACAATGATGTAAAATATTAAAGCTTTAAGAGTACAGCATTAAAAAGTCAATTTGGTAATTAAGGAATGAATGTTCAAACAGATAAGTGGAGCTTTAAAAATTCTGAATGGTCTAGTTGATACTGTCCAAAAGTTAATATTCATTAGCAGTGTTAATGAAAAAGTTAACTATGTAGCTAAAACTACATACTGTTTCCTGGAATTCTTTCTAATAGTTTTAGTTTGACTTTCTAATTATTGATCCTGTTATAGCTCCCTATCTAAAAGCCTATCCTTATACAGAGCTGCATAAACTTTCTACTCTTTTTAGATCTCTTTCATGCAATAAATAAAAATTAATGTCAACAAGTTAAAACAGTAAAAGTGCCACAAAGTTTAGCAAAGTGATAAATTCTAAGAGAAAAGAGAAAATCAACAGAAACTTGTCTTATGCATAATACAATAATTTATAAGTTTAGATAATACAGCCTAATTTTCAGCCAAAAAATAAGATTAAGACAATGTTAAATCCTGGCAAAGATATAATACATATACTTTCCTTACCATATTTTGGCTAAAACAAATCTGAATAAAGTAGGACGGCAGGCCAATCAAAGGCACCAACTGTGCCATGTAGCTGCCCATATCAATCCTTTTTATACACAAACTACTTTTTTTTCTTTTAAATAATTTTATTCATAACACAAATTTAATTATAGGATGGCAGTACATATGCACTCCTCAAACAGTCGTTTACGATGCTTCAATGAAAAACTTATTTTCTTTGAGAAAAAAATATATGAAACAGAGTTTTTATTTTGTAGATTGAATAAAAGTATGCAAAGTATAAAAAGATCCCTCCTATGTTACAATGAATTGTCAGAACTAACATTAAAAGAATGTTTTACAAGAGTTGAATGACAAGCATCAAAGTATAACAAATTATGAGGACTCAACATATATTAAGTCATATGGAAACACTTTGAAGGCCACCAACAAATAATGAGATTTCATATTAAATAAAACAAAAACTATTTCACATTAAATAAAACAAAAAACATTGATTACTAATCACTAAATTTTTATCTTAACTCCATTAGGAGTTCAAACAGCAGCTTCCTTGGGAAGTCAAATGAAAAACATGATTTAATTTTTTTAAAGGAGAAATAAGGCCCTCAGCCATAAATTCAGAAATGAATGACATCAAATTATTAAAACAATACCTGAAGAAAACACTCTATCAGAGGGAATGCCAAAAATACAAAAACAATACACAAAATATCAAAATGACATTCTTAAGAAGAATGCAAAAAATACCTGACATTATCATCAATTTTATAAATATAAATAAGATCTGTGATAACTTACTCTTTAAAAAACAGGCAAAATCAGCTTTAATAAAGTAAGCTAACAAATTAAAACTATATTCTAGCTTATTTCCAATTAAAACTTAACATCTTGGTGAGCTAACTGCAACCCTCTTGATAGGCTCTTCTTGGTTTTCACAGAATTAACAGGCAATATAGAGAATGAAGCTATTAGTGTATGATTCTCAATATTCTTAAAATACTTAAGCAATAGTTGTAGTACAGAGTTTTCAATTTAGTACTGTTCTAAAGAGCTATAATTCTTATTCTCTAATTTCTTTAAAGGATATTCTTATACTGTTAAAAATAAATTCTAAATGTTTTTTAAAAATTCAACTCTAGAAAATGTGAATTTGAAGATACTAAAAATTTGTTCTTGTGTTTTTTAATTATATAATACTATTAACTGAATAATAACTGTCTTAAAAGATATCTATTCTCATTTAATGAAATCAATTATAGGTTTCCAGGCTGAAATGTCTAAAGAACTTAAGTACTTAATATATTAGTAACGCAACACAAAAAAATTTAAAAATAAAAAAAAAAAATGGGAGATGCCGGGCAGAGGGAGAGCACCTACATTATTAAAACAGCCAAGCATAAAAGTTATGATTGACCATCAAGTTTATTATAATTCTACATCACCACAATTCTACAAAATATTTTATAAGCACTATTCAACCATAAATTCCTATACAGATTATAAAGACAGAAAAGTGCTTTGAGAACTGTGTTTTTAAATACATTAGTGTGCTGCTGTTAAGCGAATCCCACATAGCAAAGAGTTAAAACAAAGACTTTTTTGAAGTGTAATTCAAGTTAATTTCAAGGATCCGGTATTTATTTTTATACCAGGTATTGTGGGCCTGATTAATTAATTACTCTAAGAGATAACAAAGCATTTGTTATGATGCTCTAACAAATAGTGAAATGCAGGGCTAAGCCTTTTCCCAACCTAAATCAACTTTTTACTTAGGGCCACTCAAATGAGTAATAATAACTACCTTTCTGCTTTGACTTGCATTTGGTCAAAACAAAATGCCTCTTGAATCCATAAACTGGTTAAAAGAGCATTAAATAAAAAAGTTTTTTTTTTAATTACACAAAAATTCAATGATTCAATGGGTTTTCTTTTCCTTCTTCTAATTGATTTCATTAAATGACAATAGATACCTTTTAAGACAGAAGATACCTTTTTAAAAAAAGGTATCTATTAAAACAAATATAAATCATTCATATGATTAATGATCACATTTACATTGAAATATGAAAACCAAACTTAAGAGACAAAATTGTCCATAAGTAAAAACCATCATATTTTTTAATTTCAGGTATTTGCTTAGGTGTTAGACGTTTATAAGGTAATACAATTAAATCTAAATTATTAGTAATTTGTAATATCTTTGTTGATAAAAATAGCATACTTTTTATTAAAAATACCTAGTATCTTATAACTTGTTTATTAAAATGAATAGAAATTTGATATCCTAAGGTCTTAAACATTTTCACTCTTTAATAGACCTTTGAATTAGCAATATTAGGATGTCACAAAATCATACCATACAAAGTGTACATAATGAACTTTTTAAACATCTGTTAGATTTCAATTTGAATTAATCTACCAAATAGACAATCAGAAATGCCTTTGAAACGTAAAGGCAAAAAGACACTGTTCATTTCTACAATTAAAAATGAAAGCTATAGTTTTTAAATTCTTGTAATAAGGCAATTTAAAATATATTTTAAAATTATTTTCTGACATAGTTATTAAAACATGCAGCTCACAGTTTTGCATTTCCAGATTCTTCAAATAGGTATATATAAAATTTTGAATAAATATTATTTAGAGTTTACTTTGACTTTTATTACTTAGATATAGCTTTGTTAATGTGTTTAAGATGTTAAACGTTAAAATATTTAACTCTCAGTTCAAACAGTATAAAATATATCGTCTTTTTTTTAAATCAGAATTTCTATTTTTATTATTTCAAATATACATTCATAACACTATTACTATTATCTGGAGAATTTTTCTTTATATTGTAGTCTACTCGTATCTTATTTAAAAAAGCAATCTGCTCATATAGATGCAGAAACAATTTATATTCAACATTAATACAAATGACATGATGTCTTATCATAATTCATATTCTTTTTTATTGTTCATTCCTGAATGCTTAATATAAATTTCTTTGGTTATTTACCAAGAATGCCAGGGTTATTTTAAATGGAAAAGCAGCTGCCAATTAATTTTCTCATCATAAATATCCTCAATATAATAAAATAACAATAATCTTTCTACAGCAATAATTTAACTTTTCACTAGCACACTTTCTTCACAATTAATTCAAATTTCATTATTTTAAAAGTCGCTCAGTAGTCTACCTTTAGATTAAAGACAAAACGGGTAGAACTTACCCTAGCTGTGCCTTTCAATAACCTCACAGAAGTTATGTACTCTGTGACAGTTACTGTTCCTCACGTAATAATTTTCCTGGAATGAATTTTCTCTAGTAACCCTTAGCTCACTGTGAAGGGAGGTGTGGCATTTAAGGGAAAAGAGTAATGAACTATAATATCAGATTCTATATTCCAGTGCCTATCATATTTAGCACCAACTATGATATGGTATGATAAGAAATCTCTTTGTATATTATTCAAGGCGATGAAGCAAAGTTGGCAGTACAGGATATCTATTCATAATTTTATGGAAAGGAGCGTGTGGATATTTTTGTAAAACATAGCATGTAATCCTATTGAAACATAATTGCTGTTGCTAATATTCTTACCCTGATATGTTCTGCATCAATGTAGCACAGACTTGTTAAGATAATACATGACCATGCTGAGAAGGTAATACTTATACAAAAGCCCATGCCACTACCATAAATCTCCTTATTAGACAACAGTTTTCATACTTAGAGAGGCATTCAGTATAATAGTGAATAACTCAACTTTTCACATTAGTAAAGATTAGCTAATAATATAATAAACCCACAACAGTAAATTTCATCCAGAAACAGTCTCTTAAAACACAAAATAAATATTTTTGTCATCTCATCCCTTGGTAAACTAAGGAAAAAATGAACTATTATATCTCTTTTCAAGTATTCTTAAGTAGATAACCTTTCCTCCTCCTAACAAGCAAATTCTTATAATTCTACCATACCAAAATGTAAAATTAAAATGATTCATTTTTAGTAGAATTTAACATGATATCCTATCCTTAAATTTCCTGGCACAATTAAATATATGCAGGTAATTTGAAAAATCTGCTCACTAAAACTTTGATCCAAATGCTCCTACAGGCTTTCCATTTAGATTATCAAAACACCTGCTTGCAAAACTCTCTAGTATTTCTGAGTATCTGGTTAATAATTTTTTAGAAATTTAGTTGACACGGGGTTCACAAACAAGATCCTGTTTCTAATTAAGCAGTCTTTCATATCTGCATTTATATTTTACCAAGCTAGACAGCAGTTTTCTAACCTACTTAATAAAAGGTCCTTATTAGTAGTTTACCCGTTTTAAGTGTCACTGCACAAATCAGTCCATCTTTGCAAGTAAAAATCACTAATCCAGGTCATCATTTTGGTTTTAGAAAACAACACATGCAACAAATCTAATCTGATCTACTAATATAGAGGAATGTAATTTACTCCTTATCATTAACTGATTGTTTTATATTTTGCATAATCTGGAAAATTATCTAAAATTTTTGAATCTCTTTTAACAATTAGGTATTAAAGCAGAAGACGTCTGCAGCCATCCTCCCAGAACTTTGGTCAATCATTTCAAAGAAGCAGAATCTCAAGATGAACATGATTCACTATCTTCAATATCTTTCTAGGAAATTTTATTAATTAAGAAAAAGTAAAAAGTATATCTGTAATCTGTAAATACAGAAAATTATAAAAACCTGGCATTTATTACTGTAAATTTCACTAGAATTTGGCTAATCTCAAAATGCTTTATTTTCCTTAGAACAATTTTTCTCAAACAAAAATAATGTTAATAAAAGGGAAGTGATCAATTTATACTGCCTTGATTATTTTATCTCATATGCAAGCTCCCTCTACAGGTAATAACAAAGGTTAGCAAAAATATTTGAAACATACAGGCAATTGTGTGGTAAAGATGCAGGACATAATTGTATAAAAATACTATTATCTAGCATTGTTCCTCCTCCTTACCCATTACTTGATAAATAACTGCTCCTGAAAATCTGTGGTTCAGTATGATCATTCTTGCCCATCAACTTGGTTAAGAACACAGTTAAGGCCGGCAGGATACACAAACTTTTCACATTTCACCCAGAGGTACTCTCACAGTGTATTTCAAGGAAGAGAAAGCATTACCTTGCTTACAGCACCAGTGTGAAACTGGCAACTCACCCAAACCAAAGCTGCCCAAGACCTACCCGGTGCACCTACTGAATGCAAAGAAAGCTATCAAAAGTGGCTTCTTTGGACTGATTCACAGTCAAAGATGAAAAATCATATTTAAACGACTACAGTTAACAACTACATTTTCTTTTTATTTAGAATAACTCATAAATTTAACCCAGAGAATATTTACTTTTGAAAACTAAATGTATTTTCATTAATTCAGTACAAATAAAGAAATTCAATTGCTTTCCAAAAATGTTCTTTCTTTATCTCTCCATAATATCTTTTTTAGAATCTGTTTTAGATTTCTGTTTACACATTCTCCTTTTCTGCCATGTTCCTTTGCCCAGGTATACAGAGATAAGATGGAGCCTCGTCAATGAAGAAAAAAAAAAAGCCAAGTTAAAAACCATTTCAAAGTCTTGGGGCAAGGTGTTGCGAAAAAAATGTTTCTTTTTGATTCCTCTCTCCTTTAAGATTTTTGGCATACCACACCTTTATAAGGTATAAGCAGTGATTGTAAATTTGATGCAAATTGTTTGACTTACCTATAAATGAATTGACAAAAGCTTATCAAAAGTGATTTTTTTTAAACTAAGATTATTAAACAAAATATGATGAAAGATATGCTAATTTTCATGCGAAAACATAGAGAAATATACAGATATCAATTATATTTCTTTTTTCCAATTAAAAAAGAAAATAAGGTTAATAGGAAAAGCAACTTATAATAAGCAGAATTTTTAGTGAGATTTTTGCTTAAGAGGAAGAAATAAAATTTTGTTTCACTTATATTTTTAAATATTCAGACTGCAGACCTAGTTTAAAATCAAAGGCAATATAAAAAGTGGGTTCCAAAGCCTAAGGGTCACAAAGCATTTGCAGCAGAAAAAAACAAAGGGAGGGGCCGTCCCCATAATAAAGCTCATCGAGAGCACTGTCAAGAAAAAGCACCTAAGCAGTAAAAATCTTTCACACAAGCAGCAGAACTTGGAAAAGGACAAAAACAACTGTGTCCTTAGTGAAGGTGAAAATATCAAGGATATTATAAATTTAGTATAATTTTTATTTGCTGATGCATATGAAGCAAAATCAAGTGTTTTAGGATTACGCCCATCTTTTTCAAAATGGAACAAGATATATAAAATGGATCAATGCTTCATTCAATACACTACTTTATCAATTTCCATGAAAATATGTGCAATCACTGGGATGTAAGTACAAAAGCTTACCTCATCAAAATTAACAATTCCCAAGCTGCCTTGAACATTTTAAACCACAGAAAAGTCAAGAATTTTAAGATTTAAAATACACCGTAAGCATCCTGAGGTTAAAAAGATGAGTGAAGAAAATGCTATTGTAAAAAATGCGTTCTGTAATACCTAATCAATAACAACAATACTAAACAGTAAAAAATGTTAAGACTTTTAAAGCACAGGAATAAAATTTCTGCAAGGAAGCTACCAGTGGAATAAAGAAATAAAATTCCAAGAAGAAATCCTTGCTTCGAAGTAAAGACACAGGGAAAATAGTTTTCAACATGATTTTTTTTTAATGTAGTAACTTGTAGTTGACAACTAAGTAAACATAATCTACATAGAACAGAAATAATCTATCAACTAAAGACCTTATCGAAAATCTTGTAAACTTACCCATTATGTGAAGAAATGATGTCACAGTATTTAATTTTAAGAATAAATGATTAAAGCTCACTTTATAAACTAACTAGCAAGAATTCTCTTTTTCCTCTCTCTACAGATAGACCCTACTTACTATCCTCTACTAGAGAAAGCATGAGTCAAATGCAAGGTCACGTAGACCGCCCCCCCGACAGCCAAGAGCCATCTTTGACAGTAATTGGGGTTAGATTATTCTGTCACCTAAATCCAGTGCAATAATCTGTTTAGGGTGTGGACTGATGCAAAATCACCTACAAAATGAGGCAAAGTATGCATAGCACAAGAATTTAATGGTCTAAAGGCAGGAAATACCTTTGAGAACAAAACAGAGATCAAGTAAGTCATATCATTTTCAAAGTCATTTTAAAAACAGATATCTTAATCATCTTACATTTTAAACTTGCCTCTGTGTTAATTTTTAGCCAGTAACTGGTGATTAATACTGATGTATACAAAGGAACAAAACGGAAAATGTATGTTTATGTACCTACATGTTTGTACACATTTGACCAAGAAAAGAGTTAGAGTATTATCTAGTTAACTAAAAGAACAAAATTAAATCCTTCCTCTTTTATTCTATATCTCACAATGCATTCTTCTTTGCTACTACAATGGCTAAAGTTTTTGTTATTCATCCAGAAAAAGATACAGGGTTGTATCTATCTGGTTTTGTTCTAACAAAGTAATATGTGACGGAATTGATCAGAGTCTTAAGTTAACCATTTTTTCAACTGCTCTCTCTCAAATTTAAAAACTGTTTTTATCCCTGTTTCTTTTCACAGCTACCTAATGAAAAAAATTTCAGTTACTTCATGCATCTTAAAATAGAATTAAGATCTGGTTATTATTTCAGGAAGTTAACTTCTGTTTAACCTGCCTGCTTTTTAATCTTGTATTTCTATGTTTATTAAAGTATTGAAACTATCCTTTAAAAAGTCTCCCAAAGAATTTTCAGCTTTAAGGAGGCTTCTTTTTTAAGGAACTCATTTTGAAATATTGAAATTCAAAGATTAAGGTATAATCCCTGGGTGTGAATTTTAATGTTTATAATGGACTCCTCACAGATTGGGAAAAAATCAATGGCAAGACCAACAGGGGCCCGTTTTGCTCAGCATACGTTTTCTTGTCAGGTCGTGATTAATGCTGTGCTCTGTAGAGGGAGACATTACATCCGGGCTAAAACAGTCCTAAATTTTACCCTCAGGCAGAAATCTGATTTAAACATCTCTATTTAAAGTGACATTTGTCCTCCCTTTTCAACTGGTTTCCCCAGAAATTCCAGGAAGTTGACTTCATGACCTAAATACAACCGGGTGGCTGTGAAGCGCAGTTGTGCCTGTCCTTGCACTTCAGTAAATCTGGGTGCCAGAATGAATCCAGGTGGTAATAAAACAGGTGCCTAGCTATCTGCTCGGATGAATCCCATGCCATTTTACTGCTACAAGAATTTAAGATTTAGAGTTCAGTGGAATTCTGGAGTCACTAAATATTTCAACTATGTGTTTCTTTGGCTGATAATAACCTAGCTATCACTACTGATGGATAAGTGTCTTTTGATTCAAAAAATTACATCTGATTTTTCACTACATTGAGTTGAAATATCAATGGATTACAAATTCTAGAAATCCAGAAAAGCAACGTCATGGAATAGCTTCCATTTAAAAAAAATAAATAAATAAAGGAAAGCAAACAGAAAAAATGTTCCCATAACGAAAGTCCCCAAGTAAACAAGATGTATGTGTATATAAACAGGCGCCAATATTCTTACACTGTGAAACATGGTAACTTTTGATATCATTAAGCAATTTAGACAGTGCTGGCAAGTTCCTACTAACCAAGGTAATCTAATTTCTGTTGCTTTTCAAAGTAAATTGATTTTTTTTCTTCTTTTAGCCGTCTGGTAATTGAACAAATTTATACAACTGTGATGGGATTTTACTTACCACCACACAATGCATAAAATCCTTTACAAAGACAAACTATATTACTTTATAAAACTGCATTTTTGTTGTAATTAAACAAACTGTATTTAAACTTGCTCTGTGCTTCCAAAGCAATCAATAGCATTTTGCTATAAGCTGCACTTTACTTGCAGGTGTTAAGCAGTTTCTTCATTTGCTCTACCTTTTTTGGAAGATAATTTTTATTTACAAAATCCGAGAATTTTTCTGGTAAAAATAGCTTTAAAAAAACTGTTGGTAAGAATCTATTGGAAAGTGTAAATTATTGCCCACATTTAGTACATCAGATAAATGACCCTAAAAAAATTTTTAATAATTTTTGTCATTTAGGACTTTTTCTTACATTACACCAGGATCCACTTAAAAAATACCTACTTACATCAAAACAGCATTTAAGGGATTTTCATAATTTATGCGTGCATGCCTACTCAGTCGCTCATTTGTGTCTGACCCTGTGACCCCATGGGCGCCCCATCAACTGTAACCCAGCAGGCTTCTCTGTCCAAGGAATTCTCCAAGCAAGAATACTGGAGTGGGTAAGCTATTCCCTTCTCCAGGGGATCTTCCCAACCCAGGGATGGAACTCAGGTTTCCTGCACTGCAGGTGGATTCTTTACCATCTGAACCATCAGGGAAGCCCTCATAATTCATAACATATATTTAACAAAACCTATATATTAAACTTAACATACAACATTGAAGTCTTGAATAAAATTTAGGAATCAGATCCTAGTTGTAGTTACTCCTTTAAAAGTTATCACATCAGGTCAAGAAAAATGATATTACTTTAATATTCTAATTCCATAATTCTAATAAGTAGTAACTATCTCTAAATTAATAAATGTCCTTACCTTTTTTCTGAAAGCATTAAAAAATAATCACCACCAGTACTTCACCAATCTTAGGTAGCAAAAAGATTTTAATAACACTTTCAATTTTTCTGATAACATTAAGTCTAATTATAGTAATCCACATGATCAAATACTTTTCAATCTTTCAACCTTCAATCAAGAATTATTGAAGAGATGAATATTTGGGTGGGGCTACAGACTATTTAGTGTTATATAAGAGAGGATTTAATGAAGCTACGATTTTAGTCTATCTTTAAAATAGAAATGCTTTCATCTTTCTTGTAAATAGTTACAAAACCTCTATCTGTTAAGGTAATGTGAACTAATACTAAAACAAACTACCTTAGTAACTGATACGACCAAAACAGGATTTTAAGTCCTTTCCAGGTCTAGCAGCCAAAGTTATTGTTTTTAAATAGCAATCCTATAGGACACTAAATTCTTCAAATTTCCAAAACTAATCTATGTGCAGTTAATCTGTGCGAGTGGTATGGATTCTCATTAACATGAGAGCAGATTTCTACCAGGTAGGGTTCGGCTCATTCCTTGAAAAAATGACTGTAAAACTCTCTTCATTTCATACTACACTTGTCAGTAAACTCAGTGTTATTGAGTATTTATTCACAAAAGTTAGGTCAAATAAATATTTTGATAGAAAATAGAGCAATAACATTTTATCACTATGGTGTGCTTCTAGTGATCTTCTGACCTTTCCAACATTTGTCTTAACTCACATATTCCTATATTACTTAAGACAAAATATTATTTTAAAAATTTTAATAAAACACACAAAGCTCAAATAATGATCAAACAAAAGTTCTAACCCTAAGTAAACCTGGCTTTTAAAGCGATCTTCTTGCTAATTGTAAGAAAGGAAACGCCCAGAAGCTTGGTGTTAATGTTTCTGCTCATTGTGAAAACTGTAGCAATAAAAACCCCAACTGTTTGCCTTAAATTAAGACTTAGAGTACTCCATGTGAGATCTGTATATGTATACTAGTTTTTATAACATCTGGAAGTTTTCTTGTCTGTTTTTGATATTAGTCCATAAATAAAGCAGAGAATCAAAAGCCTGGAAAAATTATATTTATTGGAAATCTTCAAGTCCAAACCTCAAGTAATTGGTTTGTTCTACCCCACATGATTCAATATTCTGATTTTCCCAACTACCTGCTCCCAGAGCTATCTGCATTTCTAAATTTGTTTTCTGTTGCCAACACATAGTAACTCAGTGATTGAAAATGGCAGCTGAAGTGCTTCTACAACACATTAATTTTTCTCTAAGTAGTCCAATTTTGTCATCTAAATGTTGAAAAATCTTTTCACTGCATTTTACACCTTTAGAGATTTGCTGAATTCAGGTTCACCTTCATATAAAATGAAGAGCAATGTTTTCAAGACAATTTTTAGATTATCACTAATAGCTTTAAAGGATAATGTGTTTTCTTTACAGCACTCTGCATTCAAAGCAGGCTAGTTAACAGCAACTTAAGTGCAATAATAGCAATTACATCAATGTGGGCTTTTTTACCTGGAAAGTACTTCTCAGACAACTGAAGAGATCAGATAAATAAACTATCATAAAATGATTTCAGGGTAATAATATACAATTTGAATGTCACTAAAAAAGTTTTCATCTTAATCTGAAAAAAAAACTATCATCCTATTTCACTGAAGACTTACAGTATTAGGTGATTAATGGTTATTTTTCTCTCTGAAACTTTTTTATTAATTTTCACTTTTAAAAGGAAAACAAGGACTTCTGAATGCGTCCTTTTTTTTTTAAAAAAAAAAAAAAGAAAAGCCCCCTCTAATGAAGGGGTATCAGTTCATGTTCAAAAATCAACCAACCATCAAAGGTAGAACTATAAGAGATATGTGCTTATAAATCTCCAAACCATCCCTGAGATTCATTTTCATCCTAAAATGAGGTTTTAGAAAATCTAAAGCTAAATAAATAAAACCAATATTTCCCCAGAAGTTGAAGATAATAGTTCTCCCTTGGCCCATCTGCTTGCCATAAAATAACCCAAATGACCTAAGTACCTGTTATTTATTTCTTTATTCACAGATATTGAGTTGTTTAAAGAAATTCAGAGAACATATTTCTCTGCAAGGGCAAAAAAAGCCATTAGTATATGCTATATACATATGAAGAAAAATCTCTAAGCTGACTTCCAGAGCTTATTATTCAATAAAATACAAAAATTTGAGACAAATCAATATTTAAGCAATTATCTCCATATACAATTCATGAAAAATCTGAGTATCACTTTGAAATCTTTTTCAAACTTATACTTGCAACACAAGTTGCATTAACCAAGTTTATGTTGTTTTTAATACTCAAAACTCTCCACGGACTTTTTTTTTACCTATAAATTTAGCAAGTGTATTAAAGTTTCCTGAGTATACAAATGAGTGTCCTTTCATCACAAGATTCTATCGCTTTATACATTAATTAAAAGACTTTCTCAGCCATTTTACTAACAAAGTGCAGACCTTAGAAAAGTATTAAGTTAACAGGAAAAGCTTTCTCACTCTCTCTTCCACTGAAGGGACCCCAAAAGACAGGCAACAGTGACTCTCATAAAATAAAAGGTCACTCTTTTTCTAGGAACAAACCATTTATCAATAGAAAATAATTGTCTTTCCATTTGCAAGGGCTCCACAGCAACAGACAATGTTTTTAGCTCAGATAATTACAAAACAGTAAAAGTTCAGAAACACAGCCTGAATCCACCTCCCTATTTTTACCCTTTACAATTCTCATTGCCCTTTGGGCCTCCACTTGGAAGCAAATGGAAGACAGGCTGAAGTTTTCTCAATTGAGCTGAAGCTAAGAAACCTTTGATATGCTAATAGTCCCCTTCAAACGGTAAGAATTCACACTTGCATTAATTCAAACAATTTGTGCAGAATGATGTGAAATGGCACCTCTTTTAGAAGCAAGCAACAAAAGGAGAGAATCGGAATGTCTGAAGAAACTAAACAACAGAACATTTGTTCTGCAGCATTCTATCGTGCATAAACGTACTGGAGGGTGGAGGCGAGGGACTACAAAAAGTTCCACAACACACCTGAACAGAAGTATATTTTCTTATAAAGGGTTTCTCAAGTATTACAAAGATACTAAATTTAAGTTACAAAGTTACCCTTTACCTAGGTCAAGAGTCCCATCACAACTGGGAATGTTGCCAAAGACACCACACAAACCATTCTATTTTTCTGCCACGGAGGCAGATTGCCTCCTTGGTGCCCATCTTTTAAGGTCTGCCCAAGATCAAACTTGATTTAATAAAAGACATCCCAACAGGCAATTATTTACCAAACGGATGTGACTTTTCCTCAGTGTGTAACTCTTGAGTTGAGCAAAGAGCAAACTCGGTGGGGCCCGTTCCAGACACAAACATTGCCAAGGAAAATGAATGGACCAACCATGTCCGTTAATGTACGCCTCTGAAAGAGAGAAGTACACATCGTGTAAAGAATGCAGAAGAAAATTTAAGAATTGGGGGCGGGGCGCGGAGGAGAGTGCCTGAGAACCTGGCCTTTGTAACGGGAACCATATGGTTGGTGGCTGCGGCTCAGACGCTCCCAGGCTGCTTGGAGAAGCTGCTAAGCAGCCTGACACCTTTCAAGAAACAGGAGGAAAACATTTCCTCGGTCTGAATCTGAGACAAAACAGTGTGCATCGGGAAGAACGGAATGAGGGGGCCAGCGAAGGGGGAAAGGATGGGTTAGGGGGAGGAGTCCGTAGAAGGTGGGGAAAGGAGATGGACACCGCAGGGCTTGTCCCTCCAACTATGCTTTCAGAGGACAGACTGAGGAGGGGATTAAAACAATATTTAGGGATAAAGAAAACCGTGCCTTAGCAGCCGCTCATTGCCGCTTTGGCACAAAATAAAGCTTCCAACGATTTCTCCTAACCCAAGCCCCGTAGTTTGGCGAAAGGAACAAACTTTCTAGATCCCTAGCGAAGGAGTCTTGCAGGAGTGCCTCCCCACTGCCGAGGCGCTTCTGTCGCTCCCCTCGCCCTCGCCCGTCCGCAGGAGAGCCGGGTGGCCCCAGCCAAGCAAAGAGCCCACGCTCGTTTAAGCGCGCTAAGAGTTGGGGGGCGGGGGGGGGGGGTTCTCCCTTGCCTCGCGGCCCTCCCACGCCTTTTCCCCCTCAGCTCCCCACCCGGCACCCTGGTCCCACAAACCAGGCTTCCAGAAGTTCGCAGCCCCTGCGCCAAGCCCAGAAGCCCACACCCCGTAACTTCGGCCGCAGGCCCAGCGCAGCCCGCTGCTGCCCTCTCACTGCGGGTGCGGGAGGCACTTGGCCTCCCTGGGGCCCGCCGGGTGCTCGGCCCCGCCGCCCGCCCGGCCCCGCCGCCCTTAATCGTTGCCAGCCCCCTTGCCGGCCTGGCCACATCTGGCGGCGCTTTGCTGTCATCCTCGCCTCTCCACACCACCTAACCACCGACAAAAAGCAACAACCACCCACCACATATCAGCCCATCGGCCCCTCATCCCCCGCCCACTTGCCCCGAACTCGCTCCCAGCGCTCGGCCTCCCGGCTCCACTCACAACCCCGGACGGATCTGCAAGGAGGGGCGGGGGGGACAGGGGCGAGCTCCCCGCCGGGCCTCCGGCGGGGGCGCGCCCCACTTTCTGCCTCCCCAGACAGGCTGTGAAAGAGCGAACGGCACCTTCTGACCCAGACTCTCAGTAAATCAAAAAACACTCCCCTGTCCCCCCCGGGGCCCCCTGCAACTAGGCTGTAACCAAGGGGACTTCACGACACTGGCAGGGCGAAGCGGCAGCAGGCTGGGCAGGAAGGGGGGTTCTGCGGATCGATTTCCGAGGAGGGGGAGGTGGGGGTGGGGGCCCGAGCCCGCGCCGTTCTCCCTCTCGGCCCCGCCGAACTTTAACAGCGCAGCCCCAACTCACCTTCGGCTCCCTACACCTCCAGCATCCACCCCCGTGCGGAAGGCGCAAAGCAAACAGGTCTCCGAAGCCCGGCACAGAGGCACATTGTTCGCTCCCGCGGCTCTTACCTCGGTCTGCGAGCGCGCCCCGGGGGCGGGCCGTCTGGCGCAGGGGCCGCGCGGGGAGAGGCGCAGAGGGCTGCGGCCACCCGGGCCGGCGAGGGCCGAGGCCGGCCGCCGAGTCCGCGCGGGAGGCAGCGCCGCGACTCGCCGGCCGGACACAGCGCCGCGGCTCGGCTCGTCCTCCTGCTTGGCCGCCGCCGCCGCCGCCTCCTCCTCCTCCAGCCGAGCAGCCAGCGCCGGGCGGCTCCTGGGGTTAGGTCAACATTTTCCTGCAGTTTCCCACACACCGCTCCACGAGAGGCGTCTTTGGCACACGCGCGCGCGCGCGCGCCCAGACCGCACGCTCCTTCAGAAAGATCAGAAATTCGGGAAGCGGAGGGAGAGGGGTGACGGAGGAAAGAGCCCGACAGAGGTGCGCAGACTTGAGTGTCCCCTCCGAGCGGCAGACGCGGGAGGGGCGAGCAGACGCCGGCGGCGCGAGGCCAACTCAGTTCGTCAGGCGAAGCCACTCAGCCCGCCGTCCGCGCCGGCCGGGCTGGCATCCCTCGAGCCGACCCTGCGGCCTGGGGAGGGAGACGGCAGCGGCCCCTCCTCACATTGCGGGTCCCTGGGCCGAGGTGGAACGGTGACCGCCGCCCCCCCAAGACTGGCTGAAGGCGAGGACTGGGGCTTGGGGAAGCGGGGAGGTGTAGGGACGAGTCACGCCAGCAACGGAGGAGAGGTCCCCCCCCCGCCCCCAGACTCCGACGATCCCGAGGAATTCTCCGGTAAGCTCCCGATTTCGCGCCGGTACCTCTGCGTGTGCGTGTGTGTGAGGGGAGAGAGAGTGAGAGGGAGAGAGAGGGAGCGAGAGGGAGCGAGACGGGGGAGCGCGAAGTCCTGACACAGACTCTCCGCGAGGTCTGAACTGGAGTCACCTCCAGCCTCCTCCTCCTCCTCCTCCTCGGCCTCCTCCGCCCCAAACCCCCACCTCCCCACCCCCGCGAGTTCGGCTAATCATATAAACATATTAGCGTCTACAGCGACAAAGGATAAATCTCTCCCTCCTGATTTTTCCAGCAAAGGGCTCAGGCAAACTCAAAAGAAGATTACAGGCTGCTAAGTACAAAACGTGGAGCAGATAATCTATAACTCATTGCCGGCCAATAGCCATTTTCCACTCCATTTGAGCAGCTGCGGCGACGGTGCACCCGAGCACGGGGGAGGGGAGCGAAAGGGGACACTTACCGGCTCGAGAGGTTCGGGTGGCGGCGGCGGTGGCCCAGCAGCCGCCCGAAAACTGGCCGGCCCCGGCTCCGCCGGCCCGGCGGCCGCAGGGCTCTCCGGGCGGCGGCGGCGGCGGCGGCGGCGAGGGACGCGCGCGCACGGACGCGGAACGCGCCCCGGAGGCGGCCAGTGGTGGCTAGCGCCCCTCCTTTTCCCTCCCCGTCGACTCGCCCTCCCCTCGGTCCCGGGGCTCCGCATTCAGTCCACCCCCCCCCCCCCCACCGCCCCTCCGCATCCACACACCCATTCCCCGCCGATCCCCCACCTCCCCAAACTCCACTCACTGCGCGCTCGATCCTCCGCGCGCTCCTCCGGCGCGCGCTGTCCATCCTGTCTACACACACGCACTTTAAAAACATTTATTTTATTTCTGGAACGGGGTGAAAGGTATTTGGGAGACCGCGAAGCTCCGGCCTCCGAGGCGGGGCGCCGGGGGCTGGCCTGCAGCTCGGGGGTCCCCTCCCCTCTTCCCTCCAGGCTCGGGAGCTCTTTTCTTGCCTGCACTTCTGAGAGGCGCCCAGGATGCGTCTTTTACCCACCCCGTCTCCAGGTTTTCTCTTTTCTCCGCGCAGCGAACCGGAGGCCCCGAAACTTTTAGTTTCCGCGGCCCTCCTTTTGTGTGACTGTTCGGAGGAGAAAGAACGTCTGTTCGCCTCGCCTGCCTCCGTCCGGCTGCGGCGCGCGGGGGACGCTCCAGGGTTAATGCGTCTTTGATACCTGAGATTTCCGGCGGGCTTGTTAATGAAAGTTACATTTTTTTTTTTAATTGCGATGACTTTTTCTTTGTAGTTACAGAGAGCTAGCCAAACTTTGACTTTGTTGACTATATTTCACAAGAGCGTTTTGTTTGTTTTTGATTAAACCCACCAGAATAAGCAAAGGAAGGAAAGGAGACTACAAGGCTCTTTTCTAGCAAGTGCACTCATCGCGCTATTTAGGTCTGTTTCCCTCATTTCCTTACATTGAAACTGCGTTTGCTCTTGTCCTCTGACCACACTTCCTTGCACCTCTCTGTTGGTAGTGTCAGCAAACAGCCAGGCAGCGCCTACGATGGACCCAACCTGAAGAGAAGAGACCACGACGGAGAAAATCGTGCTTGAAAAATGTTTGAAACCTAGTTGTGTCCTTTGCATACGAATAAAAACAAGCCTGGATTTTTTTTTTTTTAATTACAAAATTTCTGAACTGAAAGTGACTACATTTTCAGATGTATTTCGAAATCACTGTTTATGCTAATGAATGCAGACATCAATTAAAGAAGCATGTTTGCATTGGTTTTCAGGAAAAACTGATATTCCAAGATTTAAAAACCTCTAGAAAATAGAATGAAACTTGAGATTCTTTGCTTTCAGAAACAATACATACTGTTTGTTGCTGTGGGTATGCTGCAGTCATCATACTTCAGAAATCATTTCAAATAACAGTGTTATTAAAATGTCAACAGCAGATTTTTCGAAAGACATGAAGACTCTAAATACCTATATTTTGTCACAAAGCCAGATGTTTGTTGTACTAAAGTAAGTACAACTATTGGTCAAGTTTTCTCTCAACTTGTAAAAAATCAAGTTAAAAGTACGTATGTGTAAAATAACTGAAACATGCCTTGTTGGTTGATTCCATTTTAATTTTCACAGATTCAAACAAGAATCCTTGATGATCAATTTTTTTTCTACTCAATGTATTGATGTTTTAATATTCTTACCAATATTAAAGATAAGAGGAGCCACTTTGAGCACTGGTGCTTTAAACTACATAAACACTTCCATTTGCATAACATCATTCAAATATTATTGATGCAGGATATAAACAAGGCTAGGAACAAAACACAGTTATGCAGAACTAGTGTGAAACCTTATTTCGTTTTTACATCTGTCAGAATTTAGTCAAAAAGAAGGTACAGTTACAGAACTCTCAGACCTCAGAGGTCATTTATATTATGGTCTCCTTTGGAACTTAAAATTATTTTATTCACAATTATAAACCAAAATATTTCAAACAGATAAAAGATTTGCATTTACTGAAAAATTTTAGCCCTTTCTTTTGTTCATCTTTGAAGATTTTTCATTTATCCAGGCATGATTCCCAGTGAGTGCATAGATCAGTCTAATCCTATTTTCTTTGGGGAGGCAAAACTTGGACTGAAGTTTTTATTTAGTAAGTTTAGTAAGGAATCAGTAGAAAATTTTGCCCGATTTAAGCTGCCCATATGTTTGCCCATTTACTTATTTATTTAACTCTCTCAGAAAGAATCTCAGGAAGAACTCACTGTCTACATTTCTTAGGTCTGACGTACTTTGATGTTCAGGACATAAGTGAGTCACTCTCCACTGTTCCTGAAGAGACTATAAAAAAAGGAGGATGCATGGGAGGGGGAAGACATTGTCAGAAGTGGGTTAAAACTATAGGGAGTGGGAAATGCCTCATACAGGTTTTTAATTTTAATTCAATAGGATATGTATTTTATAGAGTTCAAAGGGTTCAGTGCTTTTTTTCCTAAGAATATAATAAGCTTGGTGTTTTTAAAATTATATCTAAATGTATTCATTCTCTAGGAGGTAATGTTTTAAATATTAAGGAATTTTTAATTCTTTCCTTACGCTTCACACATAATAATGCTTCATCCTTCTCTGTATTCACAAAGGATTGAAACAGAGCTTTTTAATTGCATTGATATATTCAAGATTAAGCTGTTAGCCACAAACCTGCGTTACAAAGGAACACTTAAATGACACACACACATATCCAGACAACATAATTTGCCTGACACTTCATGACAATTCAAAACATAATTTATAACAATACAGGTGTTGTGGTAGGAAAAAAAATGAAATGAGAAGCTTAATAATGTCTGCAGATGTTAGGAAGCTAAGGAGAGTTGGAGTATGTTATGCATTCCCTGCAATCCAATCAATTTCACTATTCAATCTATATTATTCTTTAAGTAATGGCAAAATCATTGACTTATTCATAATACTTGCTAATTGTTTTAAAAATAAATTCTACAAAGGACAAAGGAAACACCCACTTCCATTTGTTTTATGTTAAATCAACATCTAACCACTCATGGTGATTTCATTCAAAGAAAACAGAAGGAACTCATTAGTTTATGTGGTTTGAGAGATTGATGGGCTTCAAACATTTTAACCATACATGTTTTTTCCAACTGTAGAAACTCGTGTTTTTAATTTAAACATCTTTAAGAAACTAAAGATTATTTTATTCAATGGATTCACATATTTCTGATACAGAAATTATGCTAACTTTTAAGGCTATTTACCATCCAGGCATCTTTCTTTAGAGCAAAGTGATGAGGTACATGTCAAAATACAAGTGTGAATACCAATAGTATAGGTACCAATTTAAAGAATCTGAAAAAGTATGAAAATGGGCAGGGTTGCAAAATATTGTGGTTAGTCTAAGCCAGCATAACACTAGGAGTAACCTGTTCAATGCCCAACTCCAACAAAATTGGATATAGGTAAGCCAATTCTAAAAGGGGACACAGAGGAAGACTGGGGTGGAACAGGGAGAAGATCCAGATCTTGATAGTGGGCCAAAACTTAGTGAAGTTTGAGCTACACTCTGTAGAGACCAATGAGACTAGATTGTATTCATTATTTTTGCCTGTGATGAGAGAGCTCTGTGAGAGTTCTAAAATTAAGCAAAAAACAGGTGAAACTGGTCTAGTTTCTAACACAGAAATAGAAATAAAATTAGCTAGATTTCATCCTAGACTGTGTTCCCTTTTCTTCATTGTCACTGCTCAATAATGCTTAGTGCTGAAACTAGTTTTCCCTACTCTAGAAAAGAAATCTTTTAAAGCTCTAGAGCAAATCAAAGCAATATATAAATACCCAAACTAAACTAGAGCTCGTTCAAAGTTCCTAGCTTTGTTTTTCATCTTAACTTTGCCATGCATATAGGCTGAAAAGAAATCAAAACTCATTTTCCATGAAAGCAGAAACACATGAAAGTACTTGCCAAAGCCAATAAGCTTTTAACTCTTCTCCCAGTTCTCTCCAGGCCGAGTAAATCTTGGTCCAAGAAGGACGAACCCTATCCAAAATGTAGAGATGCAGTCTCCAAAACTAATGATAGCTTCATCTGTATTATAAATGTGATTCTGGTGTACTGTGCTTAATGATATTATTTAGAAGTATATAATCACACGCATTATTAAATATATATCATTTTGTAATTGTTGTTTCCTTGCTAAGTGGTGTCTGACTCTTTGCTACCCCATTAACTGTAGCCCTCCAAGTTTTTTTGTTCATGAGATTTCCCAGGCAAGAATCCTGGAGTCAGTTACCGTTTCCTTTTCCAGGGGGTCTTCCTGACCCAAGTATCGAACCCATGTCTCTTGCATTGGCAGGCAGATTCTTTACCACTGAGCCACCAGGGAAACCCCATCTTTAAATATCTACCAAAATAACTGGTAGCTTGACTCTTTCTGTGCACCTAAAATATTTATATATGTCTAACTGTGTATAAAAGATTATACCTTTTTTTTACCATTCTAATACTCAAAAGTAAGCAAGTTAAAAAAGATACCCCTCATAATCATTGCTCCACTGAGTTTTACAAAACTCACCAAGTTAATCTTTCTTTCCGTAGATTATTCTCATAACTGTTGGGTAATCTCCACACCTTGAGGATTTTCTACAATCATATCCTATAGATCTTCTATAAATGTGTCTGTCAAACCAGGAAGTGTGAGTATAAGAACACTCTCTTTATAGAAAGCTGCCTATGACTTCTTATAATATTTTTTATCATAAATTATCATCCCTTCTCTATATATTCAAACCTCTGTCAACAACACAGATGAAACTTCTTTAAATTTATAGAAAAATTCTAAAACTAAAAGTAACCTAAAATCACAACTCTTTGTTTTAAATATAAAGCGTATAAACATCAAGTGGGCAGTTCTTAGTAAAGCAGTATGCATCAGATGAAAACAATAGCAAGGCAGTGGTTAATAGTAGAGGCAACTCCACTTTGATTGAATCTAAACCCTCAAAGATAACCAAATAGCAATTCACAGAAGTCTAAATTGAATTTTTAGTGCCTCTGAGAATATGACTTTGATTATTCATGTCATAGTTCATTGTATTTTAGTATGGCAAAACTTGCAAAATGCTTTTAAGAGTCAGGAAACAAACTCACAAATGTCCTCTTTGCATTTCAGAAAGTGAGTCAAAAATATAATTCTATAAAACTTATAATATTTCATATTAGAACACATTAAAGTTATCTTAATGATACAGCATAAAATAATAATTGAAATACGTCATTTTAGTATTTTTTAAACACAAAATTGTTTTGTTTCAGCTTTGAAAATATTTGATCATCTACAATTATGTAACAGGAAATGTTTGACCTGGAATTTTTTATTTTTCTGATCATACATATTAACTGTTACTAACATTGTTCATTATTTGGTTCTCTAATCAATATGGTGGGTTTTTTTTTAACTCAACTTATCTTTTTTATTTTAAAAAGACCTTTATTTGTTGTATATATATATATGTATTTTTAAAATTTCATTTATTTATTTGGCTGCTCTGGGTCTTAGTTGTAGCATGTGGGATCTACCTCCCTGACCAGGGATGGAACCTGGGCCCCCTGAACTGAGAGGTCAGAGTCTTAGCCACTGGACCACCAGAGAAGTCCCTATTTGTTGTATATATTTTAATGAAAATAAGTTTGAGCATATGGAAACTAGAACAGCTATTTGCAAAGGCTTTTCTTCTCAACCTAGTTCTCATCATAGTTTCTTGATAAGATAATACAATGTTGCCATCTCTATTTTCAAGAATAATTTAAATCTTTATAATTAGGTTTTCAACTTATTGTAACTCTTTACAATGCATTCTTAAAGTCACTATGAAATCCATCACTTAGGTCCTAGACCAAACAATGATGTAATAGGCATAAGTAAAGTGCATTAGAAAAAAATCTTTTTTTTTTCTAAATCAGTATCCAAATTTAGAATCACATTAAAATGTAGTCTGCATCTCAAAGAAGTACTGAAATGATTTGGTAATGATAAGGTTTTGTTGCGTGATATTTAATGAAGAAATTTTGGTCTAGGTGAAACAATAAAAATATATAAATAACCTCTCCAGCTGTTCTACATTAAAAAGTTGTCAAACTATCAGGTGGATAATATATTCTTTGAATGATTTTGATTCAGTGATAGGGCTGTGCTGTACTGAACACATCTCTTATCCAACTGTACTGGTTACCAAAAATCACATGTCTACAATATAACTTAAGAGGAGTATTAGTCCATTAAGAGTGTTCCCCCTCATTATGGAAATGTAATTTATGACACCAATTTAATTAGTACTGTGTCTTTACTACCTGAATTTAATGACCCAAATTCAAACCACATATATTTCATTGTTCAGACAATGTGGAATACACTGCAAGAAAAGCTAATTTCCTGTTTATTATGTAATGATAATTGAAACACAATAATTCATGCAAATATGCTGTTACTGCTATATATGAAGTGGCATGTCTCAAGGAAGATGTCATGGAAATAACATGAAAAATATTTATAGTTTGTTAAAATCAGAGAAAATAATTGAATTTGTTAAAATAAAATCAGAGAAAAGACTTCCAGCTATAAAATGTAAATATTCCAGAAATCAAAGAATGTAAACTATTTTTAAATAATACAGATCCCCAGAAGAGTATCATTTATCATTTTAAAATAAACTTATGGATAATCAAATAAGGAATCTGAAAAATATTTTTTAAAATGAATTTTGACATTTCATATAATTGCTCAATATTTACTTTCTTTCTGGTGCCCTATTACAAAATTATTTTAAATATGATTTATATAAATCAAAAAAATTTATGCAGATGTAGATTTGAGATGATAATGCTGACCAGTTTGTTTATATTGAATATTTCTATACAGGAGGAAATCATGTGATGTCAAAATAGATACTAAATTCAATCTTTAGACTACTCTTTAACTGTTTAGGTAAATTTATATCTTATCAAAATTTGGAAATAACTTGTTACACCTTATCACTGAGGGAAGTCTATCTTTGCCTCAATTTTCCAGTTAATGAAAGAAGTGTTTAAATACTCTGTAGTTAGATTATTAACTTCTACAAAACTGAAACAGATGTGTGTCTTAGTATGCCATTAAATTTATGATTTACATAGAACCCTTACATAGAGCTGAGCAGAGGCCAGTGATTCTAATTTGCTCTAGATTTACAATAACCTGATCTGGTTTTTGTAAGTACTGAAACACTTTAAACAAAATTAGAAAGCAGTTGTGCTTTGTGTGATTAAAGATGCAATTCCCTTTGGAATAATGAGAGAAGTTAGAACATGTTTCTTTCTTTATGGATGTTTCTATTATAAACACGAGTGCTGTACATTATATATTTTTGTTACTATGATTTCCTTGTTTTTAATTATAAAATAAACCAATTGAATTTCACTGGAGTCTCAATTGAAACTATGCCAAAATTTAGCTGAAGAATGTGTACTGAGATTCATAAAAATCCTTAAAAATTTTCCCAGGGTCTTAAGGTCTTGTTATACAAATACTAGTTCACCATAATTTTCTAGAGCAAAATATCTTTCTGATTAAGACCTACACAGCAAAAAGACTTGAGTGCCAAACACATTTCAAGCCCTAGAAAACGGCATATACAAAATTGCTCAAGACAAATGATTACTGGATTCATTTGGTTACAAATAGAAAGAGGTTTATTTTATCTCATTACACAAATAATAACATGTATAGCACTGGTATTTAAATCTCCTTCTACTTTGTTTTGTGAATTATAAGCCATCAGCTTCTAAAAATCAAATCTATAAAAATACATTATTTTTAACACTGTGGATACTGTTTCCTTAAAAATCAGTCAAAAAGGTTGATATATCATTGTGAGCATTTGTGTGTATATTTATGTTTATAGAAAATAAGTACATGCAAGAATATTAATTCATTAAAAGTTTATCTCTCATAAAACCTTTATTAGCCCTTGAAGTCTTTGCCACTTCATATAAAATGATTTATCTTTTGAATAAGAAGGTTCCATTAATCTGTTTGACAAAAGAATTTTTAAATCATTTAAATAATTTATTTGAGTGAATTATTTAAATTCTGTAAAATATATATATATATATATATATATATGAGGGCATATATGTATATATCTGTGTCTATATATTTGTGTTCTGGCACAACATCACAGAAGAAATACAAAATAGAATTCAGAATACATTGTCCTTGACATCACCAGTGTCACTTAGTGTAGCTGCCCATGTGTTCTTTGATCACCCACTATTTGCACAGGACACCCCCTGCCCCACCCTTAAAGGGCCATTTGTGCTACATTTGGTACAAAAGGGTGATTTAATGTCAGAGAAACATGCATGTTATTTTCTATATTCATTTTTAATTTTGTGTTTTTACTGAGATATTAGGCTGACATATTTTTCAAAATGTAAGGATAATAAAAGCAATTATTCAACACTAAGAAAATCTGCTTTCCTCCATTCGGTGCTCTAGGTGCTACTAGAAAGTAGTAAACATACTCCCTCCCCAGAGAAATATATCATCTGTGGAAACAAAGGGCAAATACACATGGAAAATAAATAAGAATATACATAAAAATGTATAAGCAAATACACAAAACTAATTAGGACATAAAGATTTAAATAATATGTTTAATATGCATGGCATTCAGGAATTTTAACTATATACTATTTCTTCAGACTGGTACTTCACAACATTTTCTCTCAAATAGATCTTATTCTTTTTTTTTTCCTTTGAATATGCATTTTTATTTATAATGAAACCACTGGATTTTCCCCCAACTTTAGTGAAGTTATGGAATAAATTTGCCACAGGTTATCTTCAGTTTTATTTTTAAACATGTCAGAAAATAAGTTTCACTTGCTTATCTCCTGCACACAACAGAACAATTTTTCTGTCATATATATATGTTGTTTTTATCTAAGTCAACTTTTTATTGGAAACTTCATCCAGTTTATTCTTTGCAGCACTGTTCTCCTCTCTGTTAGGTTTTGGTGGGTTCATTTGGGTTTTATTTTAATTTTGTGACCCATGTTTTCAACAAATTTCTTATAACTTTAATTTACCAGGAAGGTACTAACTTTACCCAAATGAATGTCTCAATCTGTGCTCATGACATGTAGTAAAATTTAAAGCCTTGGTCTTCTCCGGATTCTCCCCCTTGTCCAATCCATATATATCACCATACCATCATGTACCCATAGAATTCTCTAGGCCAGAATACTGGAGTGCATAGCCTATCACTTCAGTGGATCTTTCCAACCCAGGAATTGAACCGGTGTCTCCTTCAGTGCAGATGAATTCTTTACCAACTGAGCTATCAGGGAAACCCACTGTATACCCATTACTCACAATACTCAAGCCTTAGTAAGGAGGAAAGAATCCCTCAGCACTCTCATACAACTTTTAAAGTCCCTGATATACCAAAGTAGCACCAGGAACTCTTGGGGAGACAGTAGTCTTTTAAATGTTCATTAGATGCGTAAAACTGCTTTCTGAACTTCTCTAGAAGCACCTTCCTCCCTACCCATGTTCTTGTATCTAGAAAATGTAAACATTCCCCCAAATACCTCCAAGTTGTAGGATTCAGAAAGTAATATCATACTGCTTAGAAGTGCATGCACCAATCGAAGCAGTTTTTGTTTTTTTTAATCATTTCTCCAACTCTCGATATTTTAAGAATAGTGTCTTTACTGTTTAATAAAGAGCAGGAGCTCTTGGTTGTCGGAAGGCATTTATGAAATAAATTAGTTAGAATCCTGTAATCATAAAAACTGTTATAATATTTAGTTCAATAAGGCAGCTGCTTGTACAAACAGTAAAGCACTGCTTTGCTGATATAGATATTGTAAGTCAAACAACCTAGAAATCTTGTACAAGTGTACTTATCACAAGTGTACATATAAACAATATGCACATAAATCTTAACAAATTTGTTTAGCCAATTTATTGAAATATTTTTATAGATCATATATAAATATTTTAATATCTACACAAATTAGTGATTAAAATGAAATTTAAATGTTTTCCAAGAATTAATTTGATAATAATGTTTGTGTGTATGTGTGCTTTTAAGTAAAGAGAAACACAAATATAGACTAAATGTTCAAGGAGTTTCTAGCACTATTAATTATCTTTGTGTGTGTTTGTGTCTGGGTGTATTGGGGAGGTAGGAAGTATATCAAGGAAGACAGAAAATTAATTATTGCATTTGAGTTTTTAAATTCAGAGAAGTTGAAAAGTTGATTGTTCCATTTTACCTAGAACACTACTTCCTTCAAATGCTTCTGTCTCAACAACCTATATAAGATAAAGATGTTTCTAGGGAACCTCAGAAATTTGAATCAACGGGCTTACATGGAACTTTTCAAGGGTTATATTTTGCACCCTGGCATTTTGGTCTTATTTAAAAGCAAAATCCCTGACATCTTCTACATTATGGTAAAAGATACCATACTTCCATTTTAGTTCACTTATGATTCACTAAGCAGAGACTGGAACCCTACATTCAAGAGCCAAAAAGGATTTTTATCAATTTTTTCCTTCCAAATCACCAGCAATATTATTATCTTAGAGTATATTAATTAATCAAAAATTTCAAGGAAGATGTTCTGACTTCCTGCTGATACTTTAAATATTGTTTCTTTTTGTTTACATTCCAATTTATTTTTTAATCTTTCCAAAATATATTAGGAAAGTACTTTTCTAAGAAAATCATATTGAATATTATTTTATCTTTCTTTGATGACATAGAATTTTTCAGTGTTGAAGGACCATCAATTGACCATTGATTATCATAGCACTTATTACACACATCACTGTATTTATTAATTTATTCTTCCCCTACCAAATAGTAAGCTCCTTAAAATCTCACTAAAGTTTATATGCCCAGCTCTTAGCACAGCACATAATAGAAGTCATATATTATATAAAATATTTTAAATAAATCTATTTATATAATAGATTTTATGTAAAATCTAACCAACAAAAGTAATTTATTAGCCCCATAGGGGTTGGGCCACACAGTGTTTTATTTTTAATCTACTCTTTGTCAACTTTTAAAAATTAAAAGGTTTCAGTTAAAGTTGGATTTCCAGCTTGTGTGGGCTGGGGGAGGGTGGTTGGGAAGGGCCTGAGGGGAGCAGGTGTAGGTCCAGCAAATTTTAACATAGAATTGTTGTTCAGTCACTCAATTGTGTCAACTCTTTGTGACTCCATGGACTGCAGCACACCAGGTTTCCCAGTCCTTCACCATCTCCTGGAGTTTGCTCAAGCTCAGGTCCATTGAGTTGGTGATGCCATCCAGCCATCTCCTCTTCTGTCATCCCCTTCTCCTCCTGCCTTCAATCTTTCCCAGCATCAGGGTCTTTTCCAATGAGTTGGCTCTTCCCATCAGGTGGCCAAAGTATTGGAGCTTCAGCTTCAGCATCAGTCCTTCCAATGAGTATTCAGGGTTGATTTCCTTTAGGATGGACTGGTTTGATCTCCTTGCAGTCCAAGGGATTCTCAAGAGTCTTCTCCAACACCACAGTTGGAAAGCATCAATTTTTTGGTGTTCAGCCTTCTTTGTGGTCCAACTCTCACGTCTGTACATGACTACTGGAAAAACCATAGCTTTGACTAGACAGACCTTTGTCAGCAAAGTAATATCTCTGCTTTCTCATATGCTGTCGAGGTTTGTCATAGCTTTCCTTGCAAGGAGCAAGTGGCTTTTAATTTCATGGCTGCAGTCACCATCCACTGTGATTTTGGAGCCTAAGAGAATTAAATCTTTCACTGTTTTCATTGTTTTCCCATCTATTTACCATGAAGTGATGGGGCCAGATGCCACAATCTTAGTTTTTTGAATGTTGAGTTTTAAGCCAGCTTTTTTACTCTCCTCTTGATGTAAAATACCTCATAGCAACCCTCGGCAAGAGAGGCTTTCTCTTTCAAAGAAAAGGTTCACTCTTGGACTCACCACATCTCCACCATTCCTTATTACCTTCTTAGAACCAAGGCAGTACTTGTGCCATGAGTCAACCAATTTGTGATTTTCTTTTTGTTTTATGTTCTCCTTTAACAGTGGCATTCAAAAAAAGTGAAATGTATCTTCACCTATTATCTCTATAAAGTAGGAAATGGAATGATACATGAAGAGGACTATATATTTCACCCAACTGCCCTTCACTTACTAACTTTTTTTTACTGACTCATGTTAAATATTTTAACTTTTGAGCTGGTGACCAGTAATTTATATGTGAACAAATGTGTGATATGCATATACTGTTAATATGCATTTTAAGATATGAGGAAATGTATTAAATTGTAGTCATAGTCCTTTTTTGTTAGGCTTTGCATGGACACTAACTCATCCGTGCACTTACTACATAGCTCAATAATAAAGTTATAGTGCCCTCCTTATTCTTACTAATTGGCTTAATCCTCTCTACTTATGTTTACATGTAATAATTTTCTCTTTTACTCATCACTTGAAACCACTTTTCACAACTCTTCCACTGATGTTTACTCTTGCATTTTATTTTCTTTCTAAGACCAGTCTAATTTCCCTACATGAGACGATACCTTGGCATTACCAAATGATGGTTTTGATTCTTCTGTATTACCTAATATCCCATAAGTATAGTTCACCAAGGGAGAAAAAATGAAAGGAACCAGTCTTTTTCAACTAAATAAATGAAAATAAACACCCTTTTAAGGACTAATACATATAGTTCAGAAGACTTGCTAGTTAAACAAATAATTAAGACATGCTAATTTAGTAGAAACCATTAAGTACAAAATGTTTTAAAGCAAACAAGCTAAACTTTTACTAAAAATTATTAAAAGTAATTGATGGTCTCAGATATATTAAAAAAATATTCTTCCTTAAAGTTATACTTTTCAAAGGGGACTATTTATTTAGAATTGAGATTATCTTTTGAACCTGAGTTAGGATCTCTCTCTTTTTTTTTTTTAACTATTGCAAATGTATGTTTCTTATTTTTAGTATGATTTGTATTATCATTATTCCTAATTATTTTATTCTGTATTTCTATTTACAAATTATGATTATAGGTCAAAACATTTTCCCATGGAATATAACTCTATTTTATATAAGTATGCAAACTAGAAAATGTGATCATAACAAATTATTCTACAAAGTGAAAATCACTTGTATTAAACATGCTTGTGTTTTAAAATTCCTATAAATAATATTATTTGCATAATATCCTTTGTATCAGTTAAAAATCCCAAGTAATATATCCACTCTGAAAAGACTTTTGTGCTCATGTCATAGTCTTATTGAAATACTGTTCTCCTCTTTTTAAGAGCTTTGTAAAAATTTTAACTAACTGTTCTTTTCTTAAAGTGCACAAACACCTGCCTACCATTTTATTTTATTAAAGAACTATCTAGGCAGCTTCACCATTAAGACTATTAGAACAGTTAGCTCTATCAGTTGTTGGGATAGACACCATTTAAAGGAAATTATCACAAATCATTTCCTGTACCGAGAAACAGATATTGGCATATATGATTGAATCTCCTTTGTATTAGAAGTATTCTTTTGTTTTTCACTACACAAGGTGCTTCTAAATGATGAAAAGAAAACTGCATTTCCAGTAATTTCAGCATTTCTTTTTCAAAAATTTTATCTTTCCTCCCTTTTCACTTTTCCTGCCAAACTGTAAAATAAAGATATATTTAATTCATAAAATTGAATAATTAATTTGGCCAATTAATTTAGTCTGCATCCATGTTAAAAAGTATGAAAATAAGTTTTACTGTTATTTTTGACTCTTAATAGCATACATACATGAAGAAGTGGGATTTCTTTTCTGGATGCTTAATAAGCATCCCATGAGGCTATTCCTAGGTGAAATTGTTTATATTCACTTCTTACTTAAAATTCTACAAGTTGGTATAGTCAAGTATTTGGTAAATACCATTTTAAATCACTTTGCTTTGCAAAAGTCTTTGAAACATTGCCACTGAAGTGCTTGACATATCCTTTCAAAAAAAGCCACAGATGTTACTTTTGAAAAATAAGACTATATTGAAGATTAACCTTTTCTTCTCCCTTACCTTGAAAAAGATCAGCTGAAAAAGATCTGAAAAGGGCCTTATAAAGTATAAATTCTGTTAACTTTCAGTTCAGTTCAGTCACTTAGTCGTGTCCAACTCTTTGCAACCCCATGAATCACAGCACGCCAGGCCTCCCTGTCCATCACCAACTGCCGGAGTCCACTCAAACCCATGCCCATTGAGTCAGTGATGCCATCCAACCATCTCATCCTCTGTCATCCCCTTCTCCTCCTGCCCTCAATCTTTCCCAGCATCAGAGTCTTTTCAAATGAGTCAGCTCTTGCATCAGGTGGCCAAAGTATTGGAGTTTCAGCTTCAACATCAGTCCTTCCAATGAACACCCAGGACTGATCTCCTTTAGAATGGACTGGTTGGATCTCCATGCAGTCCAAGGGACTCTCAAGAGTCTTCTCCAACACTACAGTTCAAAAGCATCAATTCTTTGGTGCTCAGCTTTCTTTTAGTCCAACTCTAACATCCATACATGACCACTGGAAAAACCATAGCCTTGACTAGACAGACCTTGGTTGGCAAAGTAATGTCTTTGCTTTTTAATATTTTGTCTAGGTTAGTCATAACTTTCCTTCCAAGGAGTAAGTGTCTTTTAATTTCATGGCTGCAATCACCATCTGCAGTGATTTGGGAGCCCAGAAAAATAAAGTCAGCCACTGTTTCCACTGTTTCCCTATCTATTTGCCATGAAGTGATGGGACTGGATGCCATGATCTTAGTTTTCTAAATGTTGAGCTTTAAGCCAACTTTTTCACTCTCCTCTTTCACTTTCATCAAGAGGCTTTTTAGTTCCTCTTTACTTTCTGCCATAAGGGTGGTGTCATCTATATATCTGAGGTTATTGATATTTCTCCCGGCAGTCTTGGTTCCAGCTTGTGCGTCCTGTAGCCCAGCGTTCCTCATGATGTACTCTGCATAGAAGTTAAATAAGCAGGGTGACAATATAGAGCCTCAACGTACTCCTTTTCCTATTTGGAACCAGTCTGTTGTTCCATGTCCAGTTAATGCTAATTTTAAGATGCTCTTTAAAAAAATGTTTGTTTGTTTGTTTTCACAAAAGCAAAGTAACTTAAAAGTTTAGAATTTGAACCAGGCCACCTGGGTTCAGATCCCAGCTCCACCACTTTCAATCTGTGCATCCTTGCATAAGTTATAGAAGTTCATCTTTATTTTCTTTCCTTATTTACAAAATGGGAATAATAATTACATGTACTTTGTAGTGTTGTTGTGTTATATGAATTGATACAGGCAGTACCTGGCACATAGTAAGTCCTTAAATATTTGCTATTATTTTGGTATAATCCATACAATAAGACAGTTGACAATTATTCAAAATGCTGCTACATAAATGCCTAAAATTGTATGAACTGATGAGGAACAATTATGAACATTCTTAAATATTTTTCCACATGGGTTATATTAAAGCAAAGAATTTTAGAAGTATATTTTGAGATATACAACTTTATATTGACTACATAAAAATTTATTATGATATGTATGTCAGTGTTCTTGCTGGTACTTTGGTTTATTTTGTTTTTGAAGAGTCTGCTTGCTCTTAGTTATGTTCATAGCTTATGAGTTTCATTCTTTTTTTGTTATTAGTATAAATGGTTTGTTTTCCCTTAAATCCATAAGAAGACAATCTGGTTAAACTTATACTTTGTGAGAGTTAAATACAATTAAAGATAGTTGTCTTATAAACATCCTAATTCATATTTGTTGACTTATAACCCTTCATAGTCCAAAAATAATTTACAAGGATTTACAGGCAAATAATAACTATAACTAAGGCCACGATATGGAAGCAACCTAAGCGTCCATCAACAGCTGAATTAATAAAGAAGATGTGGTACATATATACAATAGAATACTCTTCAGGCATAAAAAGGAATAAAATTTTGCCATTTGTAACAGTATGGATGGACTTGGAGGTTATTATGCTAAAGTGAAACAAGTCAGGCAGAGAAAGACAAATACTGTATGATACCACATATATGTGGAATCTGAAAAATAAAACAAGTTACTCACTTATATTAACTCAATATACAAAAAAGAAAAAGACTTACACATAAAGAACAAACTAGTAGTTACCAATGAGGAGAGGGAAGAAGGGAGAGACAAGATAGGGGTAACGGATTAAGAGATACAAACTACTATGTATAAATAAGCCATGAGGATACACTGTACAACACAGAATATAAAAAAATATTTTAGAACTACATATGGAATATAACCTTTAAAAATTGTGAATCAGTATGTTATACACATGAAACATATATAATATTTACATCAACTATACCTCCATTAGGGCTTCCCTTGTGGCTCAGCTGGTAAAGAACCACCCGTAATGCGGGAGACCTGGGTCTGATCCCTGGGTTGGGAAGATCCCCTGGAGAAAGGAAAGGCTACCCACTCGTGTTCTGGCTGGGAGAATTCCATGGACTCTATAGCCCAAGAGATCACAAAGAGTCAGACGCAACTGAGTTACTTTCACTTTTCACTTTCATACCTCCATTAAAATAAAAAGTAACTAAGAATGGTAAGGCAAAGAGAAAATAAGGATTGGAAAGTAAAAGAGCAGGAAAAGTCAATACAGGCAACATATGCCTTTATGTATGATAACCTTAGATTTGGGCTTTCCAAGTGGCACAGCGGTAAAGAAGCCACTTGCTAATGCAGGAGATGCAGAGACATGGGTTTGATCCCTGGGTTGGCAAGATCCCCTGGTGTAGGAAATGGCAACCTACTCCCGTATTTTTGCCTGAAAAATTCCATAGACAGAGGAGCTTGGTGGGCTACAATCCACGAGGTTGCAGAGTTGGACATGACAGCACCTCCACCGCTTAAATTTGTGTTTAGTCTTTTTAGCAGTCCCATAAAGAGAAGAGCTGCTGTAATATTCCCAATGCTAAGCAAATGCTTCACCTGAGGAGACTAGAGAGAATGACTCTCTAGTCATTTAGTCTCTGACTAAATGGTGAAGTTGGTCAATTACTTGTCCTTCCATCTCTTCTCTACTTCTGGTCCATGCCTCCTCCACCCTGTCTTCTCCACTGTTGAATTGATACAGTTCATCCGCTCCATAGATGTCTTCTTTCTTTCCTCTTTGTTCTAACAATAAGACACCTCCACCCCCCACCTCCACCCTGCAAAAGTTAGTTTTACTTTTTTCTGAGCCAAGTTACCTAGTGTATTGTATACATACTTTCAAAGGCTTATTCTGGCAGATTCTTAATAGGAAGAAAGGCACCAAAATCTTGGAAGGACTTGAGGGAGTGAAGAAAAAGATTCAAGTGGCTTTGGTAAGGTGTTCCCCACTTCTACTGCCAACCCTGGGAAACATTGCCTTAAAGCAACTAAATTAAATGAATTAACTCTTCCTAGCAGGGAAAGTGATAAACTCAGAAGAGAGACAATGTCTCCACTGGGTATAACTAAGATATACTACTATTTAACAGGTGGGTTCTGATTCAGAGAATAGTTTACAATTAATTTTAAAATATACCTATTTTACTGTATACCACAGAGTGAATTTCAGTGTTAGAAATTATCCCCTTATTAATATATTGTATTACTAAGATAATAAGCTAGACTTCTTGGGTTATTTGGGGATATGTCTTCTTGGATATACCATTTTGTCTTATTTTTACTGGATTTTGTTCCAGAGACAAGGCGAGCAGGATAGGAGATGAACATTAATCAAGAACCATCTTTGTGTCATATCATGAAGACATTTTAATATTGCTTCATTTTAGGTTTCTCATTCAGCTGGCAAGACTTGGCAAGGCTTGATGGTAGTTTATGGCCAGCATCTGTTCTGATCTATAGGTGCCCAAGCCCAAACATTTACACATTACTAAATATTATAGTTTTACCCCTACTTTATTTAATTTTCCAAGTAAACTTCCAGGGAGATGTGAACCCTGAAGCTGGAGGCAGATATACTATTCAGGGACACCTGGTCCTGACTTTGCCAATTCCTCCCCATTCTGCCTACAGGAGGTTTTCTTGCTTGTGCTAATTTGGTTCTAGAACTGGGGGAGTCTGATGTTTAAAAGCATTTTCCCACATAGAAGTACCCAGGCCATGAGTATAAATTCTTCTAGAGTGGCCAGTTTGAGTTTTAGCAAACTGTGGTTTTCAACCCTGGCAACAGTGTCCTTGGCAGTGGTGTGGTTCATAGGGAAGCCAAAGAAGAGAGAAGCCAAGCCCAGGAACGCAGTGCCTGCATGCACCTGCTCCTGATACAGGCGGCCACCTGGAACCGCGTAGAACCACTTTGGTTTGTTTTGTTTTGTTTTTGGCTGCACCGTGCGGCTCGTGGGATCTTAGTTCTCCCACTAGGGATTGAACCTGGACCCAGGCAGTGAGCTCATGGAATGATAATCACGGGGATGCAGGGGAATTCCTTACTTTGGTATTCTTGGCTGAATACATTGGGAAATAGCTGTTACACATGTGATATCTTCCTGCCCATCTATAACCAGCCTGAAATGCTGTAAGTCCTATGATAAATGAGGAAATTGTGACGAAGAAAGGTTAACTTGCCTAAGGTGCCTAATGGTAAAAGAAGTATTAGGAGATGTGATTTTTAAGACTCTAAAGCCTTGCTTCAATTTCTTTTAGCTGAAAAACCTTTCCTCTGAAAATAATCTTACACCGCAGCCCAATATATTAATAAGAAACAAATATTTCTGTTCTGATTAAAGCAAGATAAAGGCCAACAGTTCACTCTCAGTTATGCCCTCATTACTAATTTTAGCAGCTCCTGAAGTACCTTTACAAAACACAATGTTGTGCTGTTTAGAGTTGGAAAAACACTGACTTACAAAATGCTGCTACCCTCAGACCCACTCTGTGTTGTTCACCTTGGTAAATAATTCATTTAACAAACATACTGTGTAGCTCCTAAGTGCCAAACACTAGGAATACAAGGATAAATAAGTTGTGTGTGCCATCAAGAAGCTCAAAATCTGAGGAATAAGGAGAAAAACCACACAGAAAAAATAAAATAAAAATTACCAGTGATATTGAGGCTTTTTGTATCAATTTTCAGAACAATAAAAGATAGGAATGTTTAGCCTTTAACAAATGAGAAAACTAAAATTAAAGAAGTTAAAACGTTGCATTGTCATGTATCCCTTGAATAAGGAAATAAAGATTACCATCTTGGTCTCAGGGATGCCAAAACTTAGGCTCTTTCTTCTGTGGGATGCAGCCTACAACTTGGTGTGAATCTTTAACAAAGTAAGCACACTTCACCACAGATTTAAATTTAAAAACGCAAATCATAAGAAAGGAAAAACAAAAAACAAAAAAACACAGAGAAACCTACAGATTAAATCATTAAAATCATTATCATCATAATACCACCTTATACAGCCACTATTATTGCACACCTATTATCTCCTTCCCTTCTCACAACAAGGTGTGAGGTAGAAAGAGTGGCAGATATTATTATTTGGATTTCACAGAAGGGGAATAAGCCTCTGGGCTATAAATGGAAGCTAACATAGTAGGGGTGAAATTTACTGACTTGAAGAAATCACCTTTTCTCACAGTAACTATCCCTAACTAGCAGTGAGACTGTGGAAAAGTCAACTAACTTTTTATGCCCCAATTTGTTCATCAGAAATAAAAGCAGAGGGTCTAGATCTTTCATCTTTAAGTGAATGGCCCTTGATTCTGACATGTGATGAATCTGCAACCTAGTATATGGCTTTGTTAGAATAGAATCTACTTTTTATTCCAAAGTTTTCTAGGATTTCACTCTGCTTGTTAATACAACACAGTATGAAAACTTCCTGGTTTCCTGGGTATAAAGTTTGGTCATATGAACCAGGGGTCCCCAGGCCTCCAGGCCTCATACCGGCACCTTCCATGAGATCAGTGGCAGCAACAGATTAGAAATAAAGTGTACAATAAATGTAATGCTCCTGAATTATCCTCCCCAATACAATACATTAGAAATAAAGTGTGCAATAAATGCAATGCTCTTGAATTATCCTCCCCACCCCTAGTTCTGGAAAAATTCCTTTCCATGAAATTGGTCCCTGATGCTACAAAGGTTGGGGATATAAACAATTTAATCTTTAATCCTGTTTATTTTAAATTAGATCATGCTGTTTAAAATATAGGTGAATAATCTTTGCTGGTTAGAAGCAAGGAAGCTATATGTAAATTCAAGTGGGTAGAGGAACACTGGAGAAAAATCTAGACAAACATAAAATGAGAGACACAGAGAAGAGATAGCATTACATGACTGTGTTACAGACCTCTCAGCCAGAAGGATGCTTTTCTAGTACAGACCAGAAAAGTATCAGGGCAGCAACACATCTTAGTGTTAGGGATATTAGTCTCAAAGTGTCTATAGAAACCTTCATTTCTCTGAAAGTAAAACACTGACACTTTCTTGACCAGCCTTGCTGATAATTTCATTTCCCAGGAGGCAGAGTAAGTAGTAAGGGTAACTCTACTCTGGACCCAATTCTGACAGAAACTAGCAGGTAAAATGGAAAAGATTGGGACCTTGGGAAAAAGCAGCCATGCGCTCTTGGAGTTTGATGTAAGCAGTGTTCTGCGTATACAAACACAAGTGATTCTAATGAGCAAGAAAATGGGAAGGAAACTAGAGAAACCAGTGTGCTGCACAGGGACCTACTGTCAGGCTCTTGAATTTCAAACAGCGTGTGCAAAAGGTGGTGAAAAGGGACATGAAATCAAGCACAGATATTGGGAGGTAGCATAGACCCATAAAAATAACATCAGCAAGACTAAAGCACAAAATAAGCTGGGGCTTGTGAAAAAGGCTAAAGGGAACCAAAAATGATCTCCTTAGCATGAAATGAGGTATAAAATTCATACAGGAGCAGGCCTATTTTCTAAAGTTGAAAAAGTAAAAATCATTCATGAACCAGAGAAAGCAAAATGTCTTTACTCCTTTCTGTTTCTTCCCTGCTGGTTCATTCATATCTCTGCTTGTATGTCACCTCTTCAGAGAGGACCCAGACCACGCTTCCTAAAATAATTCTCTCTGACATTGTCTAACCCTTAAATTTTTCTTTCCTCTAATCACTGGCTGCCATTATTTTACATATTTCAGCTGCTACTGTGTCCTGTATTAGGATGTAAGCTCTATGAGTGCAAGGACTTTGATTTGTTCAGTACAGTATATCCAGGCCTTGTATGAACCAAGCCCTATTCAATAAATATTTTTTGAATGAATAAAATCAGACCACTAGACACTGGCTAAAACTGGAAAAGCACAATAAGTAAAGGGATTATAACACAGGCAACATTTATTGAGTGCTTAATAGGTATCATGCACTCAGTATTTACATACATTCACTCATTTAATCATCATAGCAACTCTATAAAGCATGCATTATATCAGGTTGAATAATCTGTCCAACACCATACAACTAGAGAAGTATTGAGCTAGGATTTGAGGCAAAATATCAATAGTTAAGACTACGGTTTAAGTACCTCACTTGTATGCTCTACTGGGAGACCTTGACTAGTCTAGCTGATCATATGCCTCTTGGCCTCTATGAAGTATTACCAGAGACTTCTAAATGAGATGGAGTATTTAGTTAATTACCTTTGAGAAAATACAGTAGAGGGGATAAGAAGAATACTTTATGTTAAAAAATGGCAGAGTCTGCCAACTTTAGATCCATGCAACTGATGTTGCATGGGGGAGAATTGCCTAGATCATACTTAGACAATTTTGCGAGCATTTTAAAAATGTGGTTATTAGGGAAAAGTATAAATTCAGCAAGAATAAGCTATTCAGCCCAATTTTATATGTTCTGTTCTATAAAGTTAATAGACTAGCATATCAATGTACTAGATATCTGATAATATTATGTGTTTTCATATCTGGCTGTGTGATTGCACCCAATGCAATTTTAATGAATCTGTGTCACTCTAGAGGAGGGTTTCTCCAGAGATATACCACTGGCCTTTGTCTCTGGTCTTGTCTGATGAGAACATATTTATCAATGACTGAGGTAAAACTCTTAAGACATTTCTATCAAAAATCAGTTTCATGAGATAAGGAAGGTGAACAAATACACTGGATTAGAAGATTAAGGAAGTTCTTAACAACTAGAAAATGAACAAAATCTAACAATATGCAACTTGGTTGGAATAATTGTGAAGTCCTGCCGTGGGACCAAAACACCAACCACCTAAATTTGATCTGAGGGATTTAGTACTCAGGGAAAAACAGAGGAACTTTTTTGGCAGTGAATCAATGGTATAATATGATTACAAGAAGGACCAGGAGGAGGGAGAGGAAAAGGAGGAAAGGAAGAAGAATAAGGAGAGAAGAAAAAGAACGAATTTTGGCTGCATTCATTTATGATCTGCATAGTATAATGGAGGACATAATCTGACTAATTTCAGGCTGTTCAGATTACCATGCTCAATTCTGAAAGCAAGATTTTAAGGAAGATATGAATGAAAAGATGGGAAGACTTCTAGCAGTCTGTGTGGTGAAGGGTCTTCCCTGATAGCTCAATTGGTAAAGAATCTGCCTGCAATGCGGGAGACCCAGGTTCAGTTGCTGGGTCAGGAAGATCCCCTGTAGAAGGGATAGGCTACCTGCTCCAATATTCTGGCCTGAAGAATTCCACGGACTGCATAGTCCATGGGGTCACCAAGAGTCCGACACAACTGAGCAACTTTCACTTGCATAGGAAAAAGGTTGGAAGAACTGAGGAACTTTTATATTGAAAGTTGTTATACTTGATAGCTACATCAGAATACTGTAAAGAAAATAATAATAATTTGAATCATTATTCATCATTTTTTATTCACTAGGCACTGAGCTAATCGTTTTATATTAATTAATGCTGCCTACAACCCGAATAATGGGTTCTGATTATAGATTAGAAAACAGAAACTGAGAGAGATTGAGTAACATATCCAAGGCCATCAATGCTAGTGAATGATAATGCTTCAATTTGCACCCAAGTCTATATCTAGTATTGCCCACTTACCCTCTATAACAGGTTCCTTCCAATATATGGAAACTAAAATAAATTATGTGTGTATATGTTCACATATGATAAAATTATGTGAAATAACAGAGAAACAAAACTATTTACAGTACAGAAAAACTAGAAATAGATATATCAAAATTTCAAATGTGATTGTTTTCAGTACTGGAAAGATAGCTAATTTCTCTTTTCAATTATCCAGATCTTCTTTACTAAACCTATCCTAATTTTATAAAAATATCACCTATATTTTTTAATTAAAAAAGTATTGAAAGAAGGTTTAGCTTTATGCTGAATGGCCCAAAGAGATGAAATTAAGAAGCTGCAAGATATAATGAGGCCTATTTCAAAATAAAAAGAGAACCTCTTTTAGTCAGAATTTTTCAGATGTAGCTTGATAGAGAAAATACTGATTTTCCTTTCTGTGCAGATGCTAACCCAAGTCTGAAAGGACTAAAATGTTATTGTTCTGTGTGGTTAAGATTATAATCTGAAGGATCCATGCTCCTTCATGGATAGTTACATAGTTACTATATAGTTACTATATGGATAGACACATAGTTCAGTTCTGTCCAGCTCTTTGCGACCCCATGGACTGCAGCACCGCAGGCTTTCCTGTCCATCACCAATTCCCAGAGCCTACTCAAATTCATGTCCATTGCGTCGGTGATGCCATCCAACTATCTCATTCTCTATAGTCCCCTTCTCCTCCTGCCCTCAATCTTTCCTAGCATCGCGGTCTTTTCCAATGAGTCAGTTCTTTGCATCAGGTGGCCAAAGTACTGGAGTTTCAACTTCAGCATCAGTCCTTCCAATGAATACTCAGGACTAATTTCCTTTAGGATGGACTGCTTGGATCTCTCTGCAGTCCAAGAGATTCTCAAGAGTCTTCTCCAACACCACAGTTCAAAAGCATCAATTCTTCAGCACTCAGCTTTCTTTACAGTCCAACTCTCACATCCCTACATGACGACTGGAAAAACCATAGCTTTGACTAGACGGACCTTTGTTGGTAAAGTAATGTCTCTGCTTTTTAATATGCTGTCTAGGTTGGTCATAACTTTTCTTCCAAGGAGCAACCATCTTTTAATTTCATGGTGGCAGTCATCACCATTTGTAGTGACTTTGGAGCCAGTCTCTCACTGTTTCCATTGTTCCCCCATCTATTTGCCATGAAGTGATGGGACCAGATGCCATGATCTTAGTTTTCTGAATGTTGTTTTAAGCCAACTTTTCACTCTCCTCTTTCACTTTCATCAAGAGCCTCCTTAGTTCTTCTTTGCTTTATGCAATAAGGGTAGTGTCATCTGCGTATCTGAGGTTATTGATATTTCTCCCGGCAAGCTTGATTCCAGCTTGTGCTTTATCCAGCTCGGCATTGCACATGATCTACTCTGCATATAAGTTAAATAAGCAGGGTGACAATATACAGCCTTGATATACTCCTTTCCCGATTTGGAACCAGTCTGTTTTTCCATGTCCAGTTCTAACTGTTGCTTCTTGACCTGCATATAGATTTCTCAGGAGACAGGTCAGGTGGTCTGGTATTACCATCTCTTGAAGAATTTTCCAGTTTTTTGTGATTCACACAGTCAAAGGCTTTGGTGTAGTCAATAAAGCAGAAGTAGACGTTTTTCTGGAACTCTCTGGCTTTTTCGATGATCCAGCGGATTTTAGCAATGTGATCTCTGGTTCCTCTGCCTTTTCTAAAACCAGCTTGAACATCTGGAATTTCACGGTTCATGTACTGTTGAAGCCTGGCTTGGAGAATTTTGAGCATTATTTCGCTAGTATGTAAGATGAGTGCAAATGTGCTGTAGTTTGAACATTCTTTGACATTGCCTTTCTTAGGGATTGGAATGAAAACTGACCTTTTCCAGCCCTGTGGCCACTGCTGAGTTTTCCAGATTTGCTGGCTCTTTGAGTGCAGCACCTTTACAACATCATCTTTTAGGATTTGAAATAGCTCAACTTGAATTCCATCACCTCCACTAGCTTTGCTTTGTTCGTAGTAATGCTTCCTAAGGCCCACTTGTCTTCTCATTCTAGGACGTCTGGTTCTAGTCCAGTGATCACACCATTGTGGTTATCTGGGTCATGAAGATCTTTTTTTGTATAGTTCTTCTGTGTATACTTGTCACCTCTTTTTAATATCTTCTGCTTCTGTTAGGTCCATACCATTTCTGTCCTTTATTGTGCTCTTCTTTGCATGAATTGTTCCCTTGGCATCTCTAATTTTCTTGAAGAGATCTCTTGTGTTTCCCATTCTATTGTTTTCCTCTATTTCTTTGCATTGATCACTGAGGAAGGCTTTCTTATCTTTCCTAGCTATTCTTTGGAACTCTGCATTCAAATGGGTGTATCTTTCCTTTTCTCCTTTGCCTTTAGCTTCTCTTCTTTTCTCAGCTGTTTGTAAGGCCTCCTCAGACAACCATATTGCCTTTTTTGTGGTGGTGGGGAGGATGGTCTTGATCCCTGTTTCCTGTACAATGTCACGAACCTCCATCCGTAGTCTTTCAGGCACTCTGTCTATCAGATCTAACCCCTTGAATCTATTTCTCACTTCCACTGTATAATCATAAGGGATTAGATTTAGGTCATACCTGTTGGTCTAATTGTTTTCCCTACTTTCTTCAATTTAAGTCTGAATTTGGTAATAAGGAGTTCATGATCTGAGCCACAGTCAGCTCCCAGTCTTATTCTTGCTGACTGTATAGAGCTTCTCCATATTTGACTGCAAAGAATATAATCAGTCTGATTTTGGTACTGACCGTCCGGTGATGTTCATGTGTAGAATTAGACACATAAGCCAGGAAAAAATAAGTCAAGGACTAGGTAGTTGGTTAATATATCATTTCATATTGGGGTCTTTAATTCTGCTTCAAAGGTCTTATTTTATAGGTACTTTTAATAAAATATTTGTATAATGAATACATGAATTATACATTTAGAACAGGAAAAGTAGATCATGGATAATATTATTTTTTGTACCAGACTTTTTGCAAAGTATACACAGGTTGCAGAGACTCTACTGAAAGAGGTCAGTATCATTTGTTTGTTCAAGTTCCAAGGTACTCCTCGCTGTTGACATCTGAACATAAAATAAGTGGTCCCTCTAGAAAGTTTGGTTTGGGCATGATCTCTTCTCATACACTTTACCTCACTGACTCCATTCCAGGCTCCTGTAAGTACCCCTCTTTTTTTTTTTTTCTTTTAAACCAGGACTTCTATTAACTAAAAACTTCACAAAGTCTGGAATCATGTCTGTTTTAATCTACTTATATGATGGTTGATATAATAGACACAAAACAAATATCAGTAGAATTAATCAGTTTGGCTGATATATTCAGCAAGTTTTTCTTTTGTTGTCTAAGAATGGTTAGAAAGAGTGCCTTTGATTTTAAGTATAGACTAATAGCAGAGTTTGTCTCTAAGTATTGCCATCATTTGTTATCTTTTTCTAGATTCATGTTTTCTGTCTGTGAGTAGATAGAAAGAGCCACTGCTCTATGTCTTGAAGCTGTTCTTTTTATTTAAGTAAGAAAAACTGTAGATTTTTCTACTCAGAGTACAAAGTTGTCAAGTTTTTCCATATGATATGTGCTATGAGCTAAGTCACTTCAGATTTTGTGTGATCCTATGGACTGTAGCCTGTCAGGCTCCTCTGTCCATGGAATTCTCCAGACAAGAATACTGGAGTAGGTTACCATTTCCTTCTCTAGAGGATCTTCCCCACCCAGGAATCAAACCGGCATCTCTTGGGTTTCCTTCACTGACTAGTTCTTTACAACTAGCACACCACTTGCAGAGCCCTTCCGTATGATAGGTGTATAAATTAAGCTTACAATATGGAGGACTGGGGCTTCCCAGGTGGCGCTAGTGGTAAAAGAACAATGCCAATGTAAGAGACGCAGGTTCCATCCCTGACTCAGGAAAATCCCCAGGAGGCAGACAGGGCAACCCACTTCAGTACTGTTGCCTGGAGAATCTCCTGGAAGAGAAAGCTGGTGGGCTGCAGTCCCTGGGGTTGCAGAGTCAGACACAAGTGAAGCAACGGAGCACAGATGGAGAACCAGAAAAGATTTGAGACGTTATTTCCTCCTTCTCCAGGGTGAACTCTAAACCCACTTTTCCTCTGTGTTTTTACCATGCAATTTGTATCAACATGAACAGGGCCAGGCATAAAATAACTACAAGAGAAGTCAGTGTTTCTGTCAGTTCTTTTCATATAGTTGGAGGCAGTATTGAAGGGAACATCCTAGTGTTAAGACCTACTTAATCAGTTTCACAGTGAACAGATTGGATAGGCTTCATTTATTTTTATTGTTATTCATATTAAAGTATTTTCCTCACTTTTTTGTAGCTTCCCAGGCTATGGACATGACATACGATAGATATAGGCCTTCAACAAGAAAATTCTTGAAATGCATTGTCAGTTTAAAAGAATAACCATTTTACTTTAAAAAAGTGTAAGTAGATTTATTATTCAAAAAACATCTTGATAAAGGAAGGCACAGTGAGAAATATAGGAAAAAGGTCAAGGTAGAAAGTTTTGAGAAAGCTGTTATATGACTGTTAGTAAAAAGGGTGAATAAAAGTAATAATTGCCGATTAGTTAAATGATCAACTTAGGAATACATTAAAAATACCAATTTCTAGCCCACAAGCCTTTAGATTCTGATTCAACAGATATAGTCTGACTATATAGTCCCAGACTATTAAAAAAATGCCACCCAAGTTCTGATGCACAGCCGGGTTTAGGAACCATAGATTATATATAGTGGATAAGAAAAGAGTACAGAGCAGACTTCATTCTCAACAATTTCACAATCTAGTGGCTTTGCTAACATGACTATGAATGTTTGAATTAAAAGATGAAGATGAGGAACTGATAGTTATTGGAATATTTCAAATAAGAAAAACACAGTCTAAATTAAGGTGGTGATAATGAAAACAAAGAGTAGAGCAGACATTTGAAAGAAATTTTATGGGTAGATTTGAGAGACAGGGTTATTTCTCCTGAGAGCTCTCCCGGGTTTGTAGATAGCCATCTTCTCTCTGTGTCTTCATGGCATCCTCCTCTGTGTGTCTGGAACTTAATCTCTTCTTAAAAGGACAGCAGTCTTATTGGTTTAGGGCTCACCCCCAATGATCTCATTTAACCTTAATAACTTCTTTAAAGACTAAATGCAAATATATTCGTGTTTTGAATTCCAGGGAGTTTGAACTTCAACACATGAATTTTGGGGGGACACATTGCAGCCCTTAACAACTGAAAATAAAATGCACCAGTCAGGTCTTTAACATAGCATAAAATGCTCAGTAACTGTTACACCCATCCCTTAAATTTCAGTCCTTTCCTCTTCCATTCAGGCCATGTAAAATCTCAGGTAGAAAGTAACTGGAAAGTAATATTACAACCAGAAATGACTTCTTGATGGAAGCCCTCTAGATTCCAGAAGTTTGTCTATATAGTAGTGGTCCCTAACCCTTGTCATAAGAAATTATCTTAGGTTATCTTTACTTTGACCTGTGTTGGAATAAATCAGAGGGGAGAGGTATGTTCTGATCCAGGTAGCGCTTCAAAAAAACTCACTCAGGAACTCTTCCCAATTCCCTTCACTTATGGTGAAAAAGGTATTAAAAGTATTATTCAATCATTGCCTCCTATGACTATCAACATGCAGGAAAACCATCTCAGAATTTAATTTTCTTTATATAAGGGTATTAGGGCTGTTTTGGTTGCAAGTTACAGAAACAACTCAAGCTTCAGCAAAGGTAATTTACTGGTTCATAGATCCCTAGAAAGTTTAATAACAGAATTAAGGTGCAGAATCAGTCTTCCCTGGGATTCATCAAGTGATATATTCTCTCTTTGCCTAGGAGTCTGTTCTGTGATTCCAGTTCATAAAATTACAAGGACAGCCAATGATTGGCTCAGCTTTGGCCAAGTGCCCAGTGTGAGACCAATCAGCAGTGCAAGGTTAAGTGAGAAAACAAATCCTTTTTAAAAATTTTCAGAACACAAATGTAAAGATATTTGAAAGTTGTTGAAAAATAAACACTATATTTGGGAGTTCTTTGGTGGGCCAGTACTTGGGAATCAGTGCTTTCACTGCGAAAGGCCCTGGTTCAATCCCTCATCAGGGAGCTAGGATTCTACTAGCCTCATGGTGTTGTGGATATATGCTGCACAAATAAAAGTTTATAATATATCTATCAGTTTGAGTATTTAGCTAAGGAAATCATTTAAAAAACCAAAGACTGAAAAAAGTTCTATATTGTAGCCAGCAATATATTATTTTAACCTACTACAGTATTTACAATGATACTTGTTCATTTAACTAAAATATTCTTATTTCTACTCTTATTTACTTATTTGTTTGTTCACTGCAGTTCTTATAGTTTGAAACATGAGTGTCAAGACCAAATTCCATCTCAGTATAACTAGGTTAGCTTAACAAGTTAAACTCAATGATATTATTAATTTCTAACATTATAGGAGGGTGTACATGTTATTTTGAGGAGATTGAATTCTAAAATAATTTGATTTTTGGAGGTAGTTTTATGGGCAACAGGAATGGGAATAAAAGAGAACAGGACAAGAAAGAATGAAAATGGCAATTTCAATACTTGAAGTCTTTGTGGGTCTGATTCTGCTTTTTATCTTTTTTTTTTTTTAACCTGATTCCCGTTTATTTATCTTTCACTGCTTTTGATTTTGGCTTTGTTTTTTTGTTGTTGTTGTGTTTTTTGTTTTACAGTGTCTTTGTGATTTCTAATTGTGGGTTTGTACTTAAGGAATTTTTTTTCTGTAAAAATTCTCAGCAGCATAGAGTAAAATTAGGCTCTCCAGAGCTGATTTTCTTTTGATTCTGATGGGCACAAAAGGCATAACTAGGGACAAATTTAAACTTAATTTCTTATCTTTGAGTCTATAGACCATTGAGCTTATAAAATTCTTACTGGAAACACAGTAATGTTGGTTTCTGATTATAAATTTTCAAAGGAGAATTCTTTTTTTTTTTTTTTTTTAATGCATTTAAGACTTGCAGTTTTCCTTGCAGCCCTCCATGGGATGGTTTTATTTGTAGATAGGTTACTGATGAGGACATATCTATCTTGCATTCCAGCACTGAATTCTGGGCTTCGTCACTTTTCCCTTGTGCCAGCAAGGACATGACAAATGAAATTCATGTTCACCTCACTCAGCAAACAACCTTAGGGTGAGAGATATTTCAGGTCTCAGCAACCCTTTGTAATAAAACTCATATTTTCCTCTAAATTAATTTCAGAAATAACACTTGATAAAATTAAACATTCTCAAAGATTTTTAAAAAAGGAAATTAAGAATAAAATTTCTTAACTTGATAAAGGATAACTATAAAAAACCTACAGTTTAATGTTGAAATGTTCAGAGTAATCAAGGAATTGAAAATGGTAGTGGTGGTTTAGTCACTAAGTCTTGTCCAACGCTTGTGACCCCATGGACTGTACCCTGCCAGATTCCTCTGTCCATGGGACTCTCCAGGCAAGAATACTGAAGTGGATTGCCATTTCCTTCTCCAGGAATTGAAAGTGTGAGAATTTTTTATTTTTCCTTCACAAAAATCTTAAAAAATTTTTAAGTATCTGACTATATTAAGTTTTAAAAGGCAGATCTTTTGGAACATTGATCTTTATACTCTTGGTAGGAGTATAAAATTGATACTTTGAACAACAGTTAGCAATTATCTAATAAACGTGAAATTTTCCATACTCTATGACTCAGCAATTTCATTTTCAAGAATATATTCTAGAGCAAAGTTTCTCAGTCTTGTACTACTGGCATTTTAGTTCAGATAATTCTTTGTTGTGGGGGCTGTCTTGCACCTTATAGGATATTTAGAGCACCCTTGGTCTCTACCTACTAAAAAACAGTAGTATACCGTAAGCTGTTCAGTCACTAAGTTGTCTGACTCTTTGTGACACTGTGGACTGCAGCACGCCTGGCTCCTCTGTCCTCCTCTATCTCCCAGAGTTTGCTCAAATTCATATCCATTGAGTCGATGATGCCACCCAACCATCGCACCTCTGTTTCTCCCTTCTCCTCCTGCCCTCAATCTTTCCCAGTATCAGGGTCTTTTCCAACGAGTTTGCTCTTCTCATCAGGTGGCCCAAGTATGGGAGCTTCAGCTTCAGCATTAATCTTTCCAATAGGTATTCAGGGTTGATTTCCTTTAGGATTGACTGGTTTGAAGTCCTTGCTGTCCAAGGGACTCTTAAGAGTCTTTTCCAGCACCACAGTTAAAAAGCATCAATTCTTCCACGCTCAGCCTTCTTTATGGTCCAACTCTCACATCCGTACGTGACCACTGGAAAAACCACAGTTTGACCATATGGAACTTGGTTGGCGAAGTGCTGTCTCTGCTTTTTAGTGCGCTGTCTAGGTTTGTCACAGTTTTTCTTTCTAGGAGCAAGTGTCTTTTAATTTCATGGCTCCAGTCACTGTTCACAGTTATTTTGGAGCCCAAGAAAATAAAATATGTCACTACTTCCACTATTTCCCCTTCTAATTGCCATGAAACGATGGGACCAGATGCCATGATCTTAGTTTGAATGTTGAGTTTCAAGCCAGCTTGTTCACTTTCCTCTTTCACCTGCAACAAGAGGCTCTTTATTTCCTCTTCTTCACTTTCTGTCATTAGAGTGGTATCATCTCCATATCTGAGGTTGTTGATATTTCTCTTAACAATCTTGATTCCAGCTTATGATTCATCCAGCTCAGCATTTCACATGATGTACTCTGCATATAAGTTCAATAAGCAGGATGAAAATATACAGCCTTGTCATACTCCTTTGCCAGTTTGGAACCAGTCAGTTGTTCCATGTCTAGTTCTAACTATTGCTTCTTGATCTGCATACAGGTTTCTCAGGAGATAGGTAAGATGATCTGGTACTCCTATCTCATTAAGAATTTCCCACAGTTTGTTATGATCCACACCATCAAAGGCTTTCATGTATTCTATGAAGCAGAAGTAGATCCTTGTCTGGAATTCCTTTTCTTTCTTCATGATCCAATAAATGTTGGCAATTAGACCTCTGGTTCCTCTGCCTCTTCGAAACCCAGCTTGTACATCTGGAACTTCTTGGTTCATGTACTGCTGAAAACTATCTTGAAGATTTTGAGCATAAACTTACTAGAATGTGAAATGAGCACAATTGTATGATAGTTTGAACATTCTTGTGGCATTGTCCTTCTTTGGGATTGGAATGAAAATGGACCTTTACTAATCCTGTGGCCACTGCAGGGTTTTCCAAATCTCAGGCAAGAATACTGGGGTGGTTTGCCATTTCCTTCTCCAGAGGATCTTCCTGGACCAGGGATCGAACCCATGTCTCCTGCATTTCAGGTGGATTCTTTACCACTTAGTCACCTAGGCAGCCCATACCTCAAGTTATGATAAGCCAGAATGTTCCCACACATTGCCAAATATTCCCTTGGGGCAAAATCACTCCAGATTGTGAACTACTTGACCTAGAGAAAATTTTGTACCTATCCATCTATGCATGCTGAAGAATGTACATAGTGGCACTATGTATGATAGTAAAAAGCAAAAGCCAAGAACTGAAGCAACCCCACAATTCATCAGCATTAAAAAGGACAAATAAATTATATCATAGAGTGGATACTATACAACAGTCTAAACTAATGAATTATACTTATGTGCAATAAATGGTTGAATCTCAAGACTTGCTTTTGAATGGAAAAGTCACTTTCATTTACATATTATTGCAAACATGTAAACCAAACAATGGTATGTTTAGGGATGCAAATACATGAGACAAAATTGCAAGGAGAAACAAGGGACAGAGAAAATTTCAAACAATGTTTAACCTTGAATTGACATTAAATAATTGTAGAAAAGAAGTCAAGAGCTTGAAAGGTCACAGGGTACTCAAGTATTCGTGATTACTTCTCAAGTGTTTGTTTTACTTCTCATTATGTATTTGAAATTTTATTTTTTTAGTTACTAAATATAAAAAAATAATTTTTAAGTGAAGCAATTGTTTTAACCTTATAACCTGTGTAAAACAATTCAGTAATGTACCACACATGAGATTTAATAATTTTGGTTTATATATTTGATTGGTATATTTACATATTTGAAAAAATTTTAGAAGTCAATTTGGAATAGTGATTAGGAAAATTTGATGGTTAAAGCAAAATGGATTAACCATTCACCAAGAAAAACATTCTGTCTTCAAAGACAATGGTTACTAATAGATAACATATTCAACTAGCAGCTTAAAAGAAGGGCTTTTTTTTCCCCTTAAACAGGATAATCTAGTGTTAGTAATCAGTGCACAGAGTGAACTCCCTCTTATAAAAAGCCCATCAATTGTTTTTCCTAATTAAGATGAATATTATTCCTGTGAAATGAACCAAAAAGTTGTTTGAAACCGGAAATCCCAAAAGAGATCTATAATCTTCAGAAATAATTGCATGCAATTTTAATTGAAAGAAAAGGAAAGGCCTGTTTTCATCTTTCTTCTTTCAAAATGTTAAAAGTAATCAACCTGTTGGTCAATTAACAATGCTTTAATATAAGTATCAATCTGACCTAAAAATTGCCATTAGATATTTTGGAAACTGTTGTGGAATTTAAAAAAAATAAATAGCAAAATGACTACTGGCTATAGTTAAATCCAATATGGAACTTTTATCATTAATAAAATAAAGTTATGAATTTTTACTAATGTCCTTAGAAATATAGTATGTTTTATTATTGATTGAAGATTAGATGCTGTGACTATTCACAGAAATATGCACTCAATCTTTTTTCATTGAGAATGAGAGAGATCTATTTTTTGAATTACAGATTAATTACACTGATAAATTTGTTTTATATAAATAGTTGGCATTTATCTCTAACCTATTAAAAATTTTTAATAACATTGAAGAGTTATTCTGTTTTAAAGTTCAGTTTTAACAGATATATGTCAACAAAATATATGTTTACATTTCAAGTCATTTCATATAGTAATTCAGAACTTTGACTGTTTGTTTAAAGTTGCACACTTAGAAATAGTTTGAATAAGCAGATGTATTTATTTAATAGTTTGTTGCATTGACTCTGCTCTTGATTATGGGCAAGAGGTTGATTTTGTTGATTATCTTTCTAAAATGTCATATTATGTTAGTTGTGCTAAAGATGTTACTGCCACTGCTAAGTCACCTCAGTCGTGTCCGACTCTGTGCGACCCCATAGACGGCAGCCCACCAGGCTCCCCCATCCCTGGGATTCTCCAGGCAAGAACACTGGAGTGGGTTGCCATTTCCTTCTCCAGCGCATGAAAGTGAAAAGCGAAAGTGAAGTTGCTCAGTCGTGTCTGACTCTTAGCGACCTCATGGACTGCAGCCTACCAGGCTCCTCTGTCCATGGGATTTTCCAGGCAAGAGTATTGGAGTGGGGTGCCATTGCCTTCTCCGAAAGATGTTACAGAGTGGATTAAAAAGATAAAATTATAAATTAAAAATTTTGATTCCCCCAGTATTTCAGGGATTCCCAGGTGGCACTAGTGGTAAAGAAGCTGCCTTCCCAGTGCAGGAGACATGAGACGTGGGTTCGATCCCTGGGTTGAGAAGATTGCCCTGGAGAAGGAAATGGCAACCCACTCCAGTATTCTTGCCTGGAGAGTCCCATGGACGGAGGAGCTTAGTGGGCTATGTAGTCCATGGGGTCACACAGAGTCAAACACAACTGAAGGGGCTTAGCACCAGTATTTCAGATTAGCATTCTGGCAGCATAAACCTATAGAAATCTATATTTCCAAATACAAATAGATATGAATTTGGCCCCCCATTCTTTAGAAGAAGCTGATGTTAGATTTTCTCTTACATACTGTAATTCAAAGAAAAGAGAAAATTCAGGTTAAAATTTTAGATACATCTTAAAAATGGTATTATGGGAAGAATATCATCAAAATATTTAATCCCTCACAGAATATAATTGAGATCAATATAAGTGAATTTTGCAGATGAATGAAATTTACCCTTTTAATCATTAAAACCTTTTTCTTTGTAACAACTTCAAAATCTCCCAATATTATCTCATGTTCTGTATAGTAAGTTTAAGGATATACCATTTTGTTGCAAAATTCCAGGCCTGGAAAAGGATTTAGATTCTATTAAAAATCTTCCAATATGACTTTTGATTTAACAGATCAGGAGTTTTAAACCCAAGTTTATGGTATATCTTACTCAGTATTATACAACTAATCTCTGATTCCTCAATTCTTCCTGGTGGTGAATAGATGTGAAAGTTCTTCTCTGGTCCCTCCCAGCTTTGATAGTGTGCCTTCCTATTTGTGAGCCAGGCCATCAGAGAACTAGTTCTGTCGTAATTTTATGTACATGAGAGCAGGTAGGATGAAGGTGAAGACCGGGGACGTGTTAATGTGAACTCGACTCCATCCTTTCCGGAGTACCTCTCCCTCCCTCGACTGTCTTCTGAAATTATTGGCCTATTTCCAGATAAGTTGTGAGAAGTAACTACAATAGATATTTTAATGCTGACTTTACAATGGGTAATAGAATACCTTTGAGAAGAAATCTTTAACCTCAAAAATATTTGATTAGTTGCATTAGTTATTATGTTTACTATTAACATATGGTTTATTAACATTAAGGTTAAAAGCAACACTTTTTGCTAACATCCTTTATTTTATTTTAATCTTGAACCTTACTTACATGCAAGGACAATTGGTTGTAGGTGGGTAAATCACACTTTAGACTTTATATCAAAGTTTTCTGCTAATATTAACCAGTACGATCTACTGATTTAACGTATGAGTCTATTTTAAAAGTTGTACCTTCATGTTTTGGTCTTTTCGTACCATAACATTTTCTTCTTCTGAAAAATGTTCATAAAACACAATATTCTTATATGCTAAAAACTAACGTGAATCTGCAGATCTTTTTATTTCAGTTTAAAAATGGCTATTCTTTTCATTCATATGCCTGAATTCTAGGAGTATTTCTGTATTAGAGTAAAATTAATAAATGTAATAGCTTCAACCTTATTTTAAATATTTAATTGTTTTATTGTACACTTTTACCCAGTTAATCTTCACTTTATATTTTTACTTCCTTATGGGATTAGATGGAAGGTTTTTGTTTTTCTAATTGTTTAAGATAATTTTGGCTATGAAATTGATGCAGAGGTGTTTCCTCAACTTTATGTATATACGTTTAATTAATAATAGTATACTATTTTGAACAGTCTGCTATTCAAATAATGCTCTTATTCTGATAAGAATAATATCTATTTATTATAGGAAACTCAGAAAATAAAGAAGAGATGAAGACTACTAAGCTACCCATATTCCCACTGTCTGTGTGCCTTTGTGTCCTTTTTCTAAGCCTATAGTATGATCCCAATTCTCTCTTCCCTCAGTACACAAGCACAATATATAATGTATTTATAATGTGCTCTGCTTTTTCACTTAACATAGCACTTTTTGATGACTAGTTTATTTCAAGCTTTTTTTTCTACAGTGAGAAATTCCTTCTTTTTATAGGTAATATGCAAGAACCACTGGGGGAAGAACTTTATAGGAGACAGAAATAGCTTACTAAGAAATATCATTTTACATTGACCTTTCCCTTTTGATAAGATTGGTTTTTATTGTTATCTAAATTGTAAAGAGGTTATGATTAAGACTAAAACTAAATATTACCATTTTAAGTCATAAAAAGAGAAAGACAACAAAACTATGTATTTAAGCAAAATCATATAGTAGCTAGCTTGCCTAAGAGAAGTTATGATATATGCTCTTAGAAAACAAACATTTTTAAATTCACAGATGCTGCAAAGCCCTGGTCAAACATAAATTATAATCAGTTTTTATGTAACAGTAAAAACTCCAAAGGACTCTTGCTCACCCACTCTCAATATGTATCTTTCTTCTCATAGAATGTAAGCCACATTTATTTCTATATCTGTGTATATTTTAAAATAAATTACCCCAGAAAACAAACTATGGAATATACTATGTTCAAATGCAATCCAACAGAGAAAACAAAAACCTTATATTCCCTCTGAGGAGCCCTGTAGCATATTTGGTGGGTATTTTGGAATGCATATAGAATTTGAATGTGGTATCCATTTATTTGAAGAGTATATGCTACCTTATAATTATCAGATAATTCAATACATTTAGCAAATGATACTCCACTTTTATTGTAGCAATTCACTTTTTCTTGTTTGTGTTCAGTGCTATCAAATATAGAAAGAGCTCTTTACTTACCATTCTGGAAAAGATGAAATTTATCACTGTGCCATAAATAGCCTGAAAAACAAAGAAAATATTATTATTTATTATACCTCCATCCACAGGGATCCTAACTGCCAAATGTAATTCAGCTGCAGCAAAATAAAATGAAGTAAATCTATTGCAGAGAACACAATTCAGAGTTCTAAGAATTTTTAAACATGTTATCACATGCCTTTGGACAGAATGGCGTGCTCAGTTGCTCAGTTGTGTCCACCTCTTTGTGACCCCACTGACTGTAGCCCGCCAGGCTCTTCTGTCCATGGAATTTTGAAGAAAGGATACTGGAGCAGGTTGCTGTTTACTACTCCAGGGGATCTTCCTGGCCAGGGGATCGAACCTGCATCTCTTGAGGGATCGAACCTACGTTTCTTGTGTCTCATGCCTTGGCAGGTGAATTCCTTACCACTGTGCCACCTGGGAAGCCCCTTTGGATCAAGCAATTGTTGTGATAACTACTTTCAAAACCAGGAATAAAACATTTTATTTTTCCTAAACAAATATTCTTGGATTAAGAGAATATTGTCAAGAGTGGGTTTTTTTGTTGTTGTTTTTTCTCCCCTTTAGCTCGATTGAATTTTTCATTGAAACAGATGGGACAGCCATACTTAAAACTCTTTAAGGAAAAACTGAGGAACATTTTACATTCTTGAAGTCAGCATTAATGACTGTTAGATCTATTTATATGTAAATATATTTCCTTGGTGGAATCTTGAACTGAAAATCTGATACAGAAACTGAAAAACAAAATTAGGAGTCCATGCTCCTATTTTTACACACTAAATAAGTGATAATAAAGAGATATCTATTTTCTTATTGTTTTCTGTTGATTAAAACTGGTTTTAATTGCATCGCTTGGTAAAGAATTACAATAAATTTGTATGATGAAAAAGCATGTGTGTTCTTGAATTTATTGTGTCCTTTAAATTTTTTAAATTAACAGTGACTTTCACATTTAATAATTAGCATAAAATAATCTTTCTCAATGTCAATAGTTCTAAGATAAAGGAACATATCAGCTGTAGAAAAATATGCTTTTCTCATATCCTGATATATAAAGTCGTTATGTATTGGTCATTTTCTCTTTTATGTATCATAAACTTAATCTAGAGAAAAATACACAGTCCATCTCCCTCTGCCAAAACTAGGTGATAGCTTAAGAAATTTTTAGATAACATATGCAGAAAAGGGATTTACTTGACTATTTGGATAATGACATTTCAGATCCTTCAATGTTATTTTGAATAAAATAATCCTGAATAAAAATTGTAATGTGTTAGTGTAGCTTGAAATCATTATTTGCAGGAAAGATGATGTTTCAGTAAATGAAACTAGTGAAAATTTCAAATGATAAATATTGACAAAATTAATGACTTTTTGCTGGAATATAAAATTAAGATTTGAAAGGTGTCCTACTTAGTTTTTCACTTTTTTTTTAGATACTTTTAATATTAATGGAACATATGGCTTGTAATTATGGATATCTGACATTCTGGAATGATTGAGAAGTTCTCCCATGACCATAGTTTAAGAAAACTGCTTTTCATATTAATCATAAATGTCAATATTTTATTTCAATCTTTTATATTTATTGATTTCAATGAAAGATTTTTATGGAAAATTTTAGACTGAGAAATACTTTATTTTGTGTTGTGCTTATTTCTAAAGAATCATTAGTACAATTTTTGATGTTATAGCTTATATTTATAATTACTAAACTGCTAAAAAAATTCAAAGTATTTTTAAGCATCAGTTCCTGAAGAGGGCAGCACGTTCTAGATATTATTGAATTTCAAGCTCAAATATGACAGCTTTGGCTTTAGTATACTTTTTTTAGGAACTAGAGGGAAAAAATGGATATTTTTTTTATAGATGTCTGCTCCCATGATACAATAAACCAGCAGAAATTCTAGGTAACTGCAGACCAAGGTCAAAACTGTATTTGATTATTACAAGGGAACATTCAAATTAGATACCTAAAGCAATGTATTTAGGAAGGGAACAACAAAATACTAGTCAGGAGACTTTCTATGAGGAATGTGTTTTATCTTAATACTGTAGATAACTTTTCCTATTGGCAGTGCATTGACTGTCAAAACTACTAAAGGGGTTAGATTTAATTATCTCACTTCTTGCACATTTCATCTCAATTGCTATGGCAACATTCAGTTGCCTCAGCAGCAATGCACACTTTAATCAGATATTTCCTCCTCATTCCTCTATGAGCCAAAACTGTGTAGTCAAATTTACAACCAAGTGCTGATAAATCTGATAACACTTCCTACAATTTAATGGGCAACTTGCCTCCACCCACACATATAAATATTTTCAGAGAGGTTGGTAACTATTGGACAAGTATAATACTTGATAAGAACATAAACTTGGACTTTCCTATTTCATTGATTTTTTCTTTGCTATTTCTGTCACTATTCTTCGTTAGAAGTTTTTCACAAATTCAAAACTCACTCCCGCAAGTCACTAACATGGGTCACCTGACCTCAATAGGAGAGCCGATGAGTAAAGGAAACAACCTCCAACATTCAAATGTCAACCCTCCTCAAAAGGCTATTGAATTATTTACCTTTTATCTGAACACACTTTGAATTGGCACATCAAAGAGCCTTTTTCTATTTCTTGAAAGTAGGTTAAGGAGGAAAGAAAATAATTCAAGACAAAGCAAAATTTGATATTGGAAGAAAACTGTAGGGTATCAGACTCAAATGGAAGGCCAAGCATGAAGAAAATTTGGTTAAGCTTCAGTGATAGAGCAATTTTAATGAGAAGTGAAAGCATGATGCATTGAATTGCTGTTGTCACCTGGGTGATTATTAACCGTCTACATTGTTGAACAAATCACTTTAGCATTTTGCAAAAGACTAGAGAAAATTTTGTGGGGAGATAAGGAACTCAAACTATCTTCAGGTCGAATTTAGAGTGTTAACTTATGTTTTTATAAATAGCTAAATAAATAACATGTATAAATAAGGGGAATTTTGCAAATAGTAACTATTTTGATTTTATACTGTGTAATAAAAATTGTTTTAAAACATAATTAAGGAGCAAAGGGATCTAAGGTCTTCCTAACAATTTTAGTGGCTGCTAAAATTTGTATTTAGACAACAAACATTCTATTCTGAAGTTGTGATAGTTCTCTGGTGAGAAATTTTACACCGGTAGCTGACAGTAATATTTCAGCATGATTTTTTCAATCACCACTTAGTAGTATCTAGTAAAAATTTCATTAATTGAGACAACCGAAAAATATGTTTTCAGTTCCTGGGTCTACCAGTCTAACATTTCAGTAGTAATGGCTAGACTGCACCTTATGTATTACAGCCCACTAAATATGGGGTTCAAACAAACCTTATACATAAAAATATTCTGTAAAATACAAGTCTGTATTTTGAACTTTGTGTTGATTATTGGCCGCTTATGTTCAAAATATAGTTATTGAAAAGCTAATTTCTCATTAAAGATGAAGTTCGGAAGCTATATAACCTTAGGAATAGGTATAGGAATAGATGTTTAATTGAAAAGAGACATCTAAACAGAAGGCAAGCATGGACCCTATCCTCAGATACTTGGAAGTTTTATATAAAGGGGACAGTGAGTGTCTGAAAACTAAGACTAATATACAAGTTCAGAAAAGCAGATTCCAGCTCTTTATAAAGAAAAACTTAAAAACAATTAGAATTACTTAAACAATGGCACAAGCTGTGAAGCAGCAAATGCCTTGTTTAAGCATATTTCATGTACTGTTTGCATATGAATCTTTATTTTCTGTTGCTTGAATTCTGGAACAGCATTTTAAAAATGTGGTAGAACCACTCCAGAAATTTAGATCTGGGAGTTCAAATGAGTCACTTCTTAATGAATTTTCCAAGTACTAGTGCTTTATATCCATATGGAAACCTAGCTATGGTCTGCAAACAGCATATTCAACAGCAAGTTTGCAAATCTTGCTCTGGAGAAATGGTCTAAATGAGATAAACAAATGGTTCTTACTGAAGAGTTATCTAAAACCTCCAAGGAGACATATAAATTGGCCCTAATTGGCATTTCTTCAAGAACCTCAGTAGATACTGAGAAGTGACTAGAGGTGAAGAATGAGTTCCCTTTTCAGTCTTAACTTGGCTCTTCCACCTGAAGATGGGGTGTTGCCAGACAACGTGTATACCACTGCTAGTGTCAGACTTATTTCCTTGATGAAAGGAAGATTCGGCATTATCCTCAAACTCTATATACACTAAGAAAATAATAATTGTTCAGTTAAGGGTCCACAGCTTTTCTTCCATACCCAGAGAATTTAAAAGTTAAAAAGAAAATTGCACACCATGTGGGGATGCTCATCTTTAGTAAAATTGTTGAATAATATAAAGGAAAGCTGAAACCCAACTTGAAGGTTATAAATATAAGGAAATTGATGGCTCTTGAGTCAAAATAATGTGTGTAATAGTTTTATTTCTGTGTAATACTAGGTTCTATATAGTTCTGGTTTATGTTAGTTGGAAATAGTCTTTTTACTTAGTTTGATTTTGAAATTTCCTTGTGTGATCATACTTCTGAATCACATTGAAAAAAAACCAAGGGGCTCAGAAAGACCTTGCATAGTATTTAAACTTTATGTACTCTAGGGCTGTTGTTTGGAGCTTGAGATCTGTTGAAGAACGGCTGTCTTCCAGAAGCATGTGTCTACCTAAAGAGCTGATGAGATGTTTTGCAACACCAAAAAATGCTAACTTGTATTTTCACTCTCAAAGAATATGGATACTATAAACTTCATCATGTCTTTTATCTCCTCTGCCTCTCTAGGCCTCTGTAAATCAAATTTTACATTATGTTGTTTAAAATTCCACCTACTGAGATTTTGCTGGCAAATGGTCTTGAAACTTGTTTCCGAAATGCCCACCCACAAACACTTTTACTAACCAATCCCATTTGGTTGGCTGTGCTCCAACAAGTCTCTGGTGAACACAAGCATAAGTTACGGAGAAACAGAAATTTCCATGGCACTCTGGAGGGATGTTTCCGTCCTAAAGACACTAGTAGTAAACTAAAATGTCATTGCAAATTCATGAACATTTCCTAATGTTAGGAGTGGCAGTAGGAGGAAGGGGCTGCATTTGAGCAATGGTTGTTCCATGTGTGTAAACCTTGTCCCCAACTTAAGATCAAAGACTGTCTTCAATCAACAAGTATTTATTTAGTGATTACCGTGCCTGAAACTTAAGGAGCCACAAAAGGACAAATAAATTCTGAGATTTGTTGAATGAATGAAGAAAAACACATGACTGGCCTAAGAGACCTTATAATAATCTATAGGGTTATTCATTTAACATGAAATAAAGCACAGTATCTGTTTTGTCTTTGTCAGTTAAGATGTTCATCTATTTCATGACACAAAAGCTTTTAATATATTTCAACATTACTATCTTCATTTAAGATAAGTTAACCAAGGAAAAAAAAACAATCATGTATGGTCCTGTACCCCTACATCTGCCAGCTGGTACTTCTTGCCTGTGGAGTTTAAGGTATTTCTACTGAATCATTATTGTTCTGATTGTGAGCTTAATGAGGGCAGGGAAAGTCTAAATCTTTGTTTGCATTCTGGCCAGTGCAAAAGTGCCTGGTAAACCACAATAAACATTCAGAAAATGATTATTCAATGAATATTATATGAATAGTAAGAGGGAATAAATGGTGTTGACTTAAATGCAAGAAGTATTCAGGAAGGTTAGTGTAGCTTAAAGTGGTTTCAGTTTGCCAGAAGATATGAGACTTTTTCACTGGGCCTTCAGGAATAGATGGGATTCAAATAGTAGGTGGGAGGGAAATAAAGTGTTTCTAGTGGAGTTAAGAACATGAACAAAAAATTTGCTTTGGGGCTTCCCTGGTAGATCAGTGTATAGGAATCCACTTGCCAGTGCTGGAGACAGGGGTTCGATCTGTGATCTGGGAATATCCCACATGCTGCAGAGCAACTAAGCCCAGGCGTCACAACTACTGAGCCTGTGCTCTAGAGCCCAGGAGCCAAAATTACTGAAGCCTGCATGATCTAGCACCTGTTCTCCACAAGAAGACAAACCACCAGGATGAGAAGCCTGAGTACCTCAACTAGAGAAAAGACTGTGCAGAAATGAAGACCCAGCACAGTCAAAATTAATTAATTAATTAATTTACAAAAAAAAAATTGTGCTGAAGGCAGAGATTATAGAAAGGATTTAATTCTTTATGGGACCATCGGTTATATTATGGGTAAGTGATTTTGTTCTTTTTAGATTAATAGGTTTTACAGAGAAGTGCTTCTCAAATCTTAATTTGCATACCTGGGGATCTTGGTTAAACTGCAGATTTTAATTTGGTAGGTCTAAATTGAGGTAGGAGATTATCTATTTCTAACAAATTGCCAGATGGTATTGGTGCTGGTGCTAGATCCTGAAGTGCAAAGGTAGAGGGTCCTTGAAGCTAGACAGAGTCATTTGAGCTACATACAGAAGGCATTTGAAAATGACTCCATGCTTCCTAACAGTGATGGCATGATGAAAAGTGTATTCAGGAAGATTAGTATGTCAACCTCATGAAAAGTATGCTAACGAAGAGAGAATGTGGATATAGGAAAACCAGCTGGAAGTCTGTCTTACACTTTATCTGCATATTTCACAGATCTGATGCTCAATTACCTGTTGATTGATTAATTTCTGTGGACATGGTCAATTCAAAAGCATTTTCTCAGTGGAATAACTGCAGGCCCACTGACATTTTGAAAACAAATCAAATTTAGGTAAAAACACATGAGGAATCCCTGAATATTCTTCCTCTCCTCTCCATCTGGAAAAAAAAAAGCTATTTATTCTTTAAAAGACTTGAAGTATTAGCTCTTCTGTTCCTCTCATGTTCTGCCCTCACATGTATCTCTCAAACTCTGATCTTATTATATCATAATGATAATAATAATAATTAGTAATAGCAGCACAACTAATTTTTTTGATTGCTTATTAATAGTGCCAGGCAACTTGCTAAGTTTTATAATAAAATCTGTGAGGAGTACTGATATTAACATTTCTAGTTTTACAAATTGGAAAAAGTACTTGCATGCTGTCATACAAAGTCAGGTATGTAACAATAAATATATTTATTCAGACAGTGATTGATCAAAATGTGTTAAAAAAATCACTGAGGGATTGATTTTTTTATCTGATTGTGCTAGGTCTTGGTTGCAGCATATGGAATTTAGATCCCTGACCAGGGATTGAATCTGGGTCCCCTGCATTAGGAGTATGAAGTTGTAGCCACTGGATCACCAGAGAAGTCCCAAGAAATCACTGATTTCTTAATATACTTCCATTTTTGCATGTTAACTTTGTCTTTGTTCCCTGATCTCCAATAATTATGATAATGGATAGAATTAGTGAGTGTTTGCTATATTCCAGGTACTACTTTAAGTAATGAGATAACATGTGTTATCTCATTTAATGCTCATAATAATCCTATAACTTGGGTGTTAGTATTCTAATTTTACATATAAAGAAAATGAGGTATAAAGAGGTTAAATAATTTGTCTAGGTTTCCATAACTAAAGAGCAGATTCATGTTTTGAACCTACAATACTATGTTGTTGACTTTAGTCTAACTTGTCCTAGTAACATGGAATTCTGAGTGTTTTCTTAAATGAATACCATAAATTTCTTCAAATCAAAATATTTGTGAAAAGTTAATTTTCTCACAAACTAAGAAAGAGTCCATGAAGTCCAAGAAGGCTTGTTATTATTTCTTGGCTTCTGTCAGCATACCACCATGCCTGACAAAAAGTGACTCCCTCAGGCTGGCAGCCTTTCAGACATGGGGCAAAATCTTTTGAATAAAATGGTATCAAGTCTCAAACAACATGGGGCCCACATACTTTCTACCTCTCTAGTCATATTCCAACCCCTTACATCACAGAATAAAGAGTAGTCCCCCCAAAAGGGAAAGCTTTCTAAAGGCAGTCTCCATTAAACATTTTGACATTTGGGGAAAGTTAAACAACTTCTTGCTAGTAATAGGAATAATAATGACAATCTTCCAGATAGTTTAAGTGTGCCAGATGTGGTAACAATTATTACTTGATTGATTAACTAAACTAGAGATTAAACACAAGTAAAACATTTCATTTTATTCTATTACGAGGGAAATATTCTAATTAAATATTTAATACTATTAAATTTGAGTTTGTCAATATTAAATTGTCAATTGACAAATTTGATATTATAATATCATAGTTTTTGAAATTATGCACTTTTCTATATTACTTTAAAGAAAAGTAGCCAATATCCCAGTAGTATCCTATCAGTTTGCACAATACTTGTTATGTTAATGTTGAACCTATGATTAAGGGGATCATTGTAAAATTGTTCTTTATTCCCTTTTTTAATAATTATATTATTACAATTGGCTGGTGACTGCAGCCATGAAATTAGAAGATGCTTGCCTCTTGGAAGAAAAGCTATGACAAACCTAGACAGTGTATTAAAAAGTAGAGACATCACTTTGCTGACAAAGGTCCATATAGTCCAAAGTATGGTTTTTCCAGTAGTCATGTACAGATGTAAGAGTTGGACCATAAAGAAGGCTGAGCCTGGAAGAACTGATGCTTTTTCACTGCAGTGCTGAAGAAGACTCACGAGCAAGAAGATCAAACCAGTCAATCCTAAAGAAAATCAACCCTCAATACTCATTGGAAGGACTGATGGTGAAGCTGAAGTTCCAGTACTTTGGCTACCTGATGCAAAGAGCTGACTCACTGGAAAACACCCTGATGCTGGGAAAGACTGAAGGCAAAAGGAGAAGAGGACGGCAGAGGATGAGATGGTTGGATGGCATCACCAATTCAACGGACATGAACTTGGGCAAACTCCAGGAGATGGTGAGGAATGGGGAAGCCTGGCGTGCTGCAGTCCATGAAGTTACAAAGAGTTGGGCATGACTCAGCAACTAAAAGACAACAAATCCAATATCCCAGTAGTATCCTATCAAGTTGGCAAATTACTTGTTATGTTAATATTGATCTTATGGTTAAGGGGATAATTGTAAAATTGCTGTTTTGTCTGCTTTTAAGTAATTATATTAACCTTCAGTTATTTATTTATATCAATATGAACCTATGGATATCCATTTTATCCAAAGAGATACAATCTGCCATTACAATTATTCATTTTGATCTTCAAATAGTTTCAGATACAGTCATTATGATCCCCTTTAATCTGATTTCTTTTTTTGTATAAGTAACTTCCATATTTTTGGCTTAATAATATATTCTTGGCTCATTTTTGTATTTTTTATGCCCCAACTAAGGAATCAGCTATGTCTCCATAGAGTTCTTTTTTTTCTTCTTGTTTTTATCTTTTTAATTAGAGTAATATTAGAAACCAAGATTCAGGAGCAAGGTGTGCCCATTGTTTTGGTGTGTCATTGTTATCAGGATCAGGAGACATGGAAATATATGTATGAAAAAAATTCATCTATTTATATATCTATCTCTACAAATATGTACACACATTAACATCTCTATTTATCTCCCTATACAAAACTTCAGGAGCTCACACTGAGTTCTCCATTTCCAAACCAATGACACAGGACCCAGTATATCTTCTCTCTTTTCATATTTGTAACTACTTTTACCAACAAAGAAAACCATATTCACATCCCCACCCCCACCATGCCCTTCTCACCCGTTTTGAGCCACCCCACTGCTCTTTAGGCTGTGGGGCTCTCCTCCACAATCCCAATAGATGCTTATCTGATTTGTCCCCATATAATAAATTTAGCCTCCCTGGAGGCTCAGACGATAAAGAATCTGCCTGCAATGCAGGAGACCAGGGGTTGATCCCTGGGTTGAGAAGATCCTTTGGAGAAGGGAATGGCAACCCACTCCAGTTTTCTTGCCTGGAGAATTCCATGGAGAGGAACCTTACCGGGTACCCGTGTGTGGGGTTGCAAAGAGTCAGAAATGACTGAGTGACTAACACTTTCACTTTCAATAAATTTAGGACTAAATTGTTCTTGAAAGAAAGGGAAGGACAGAGAATAAAAGAGGAGGAGAATGGAAGGTGAAAAGAAGGGAATGAGAACCTCAAATACATTTACTCTGCTTACTTGTCTGCTGTGTAGATCCTAATGCTATTGCATATTACATATTTAACTGAATTTTTTTCTTTTTATTTGAGACACTAAAAACAAAATAATAAGCCTACTTTAACTAACTAGATTTCACATATTTGGCAAATGTTTATTAAGTGCCCGTTCTGTGCCAGTATAACAAATTTTAGTAAAAACCCAATTAGCTGCAGATCTCAATTAATCAACATATTTTACTCACTTGCTCTTCAGGAAAATTGGCCAATTATAAGAAATCACACCCAAACTGAAGATTTACTCAAACCAGGGTCATTCATGAAGTCAATATGGATTTACTGTAATTCCTATGCAATTCTATATGTTATACTATATAATAATAAATGATATTCAAAACTATGATCCTAAAAAAAATGAAGCTCAATCATAATTGAAACATTACCATGGTCACTACAGAGATTTTAAAAATCTCTTTAACAAATATTGTTAGTTTTATTCAGTTAACTACAAATTATATTCCACAAACAACAAATTTCTATTTTATTCACTCAAATATTTATGAAATATCTATATGTACCAGGCAGATTATAAAACAAAATTCTATCAAACTTTCTGTTCTCATGGAACTTACTATCTAGTGAGGGGAAAAAAGACACTAAGCCAACATGCCAACATATGTGGTATGCTGGTTATTATAAATGCTAAGAAAAATAAAGATGAGAAAATAGAGTATGAGTGAGTGGAGGTAATGGCAGGTGGTTGTCTTAGACAACTGTCTTAGACAGATGGTTAGCTTTTTTGTCATCAGGTTGTCACTTTATCCAATGAGATTATCTTTCTCAGGATGAGAAACAAATTATTCTCATCTTTGCCTGCTGCTTTTATGTTTGGGTCAAATTAATAGTGAATTCTTCAGTTCAGTTCAGTTCAGTAGAATCGCTCAGTCACATCCGACTCTTTGCGACCCCATGGACTGCAGCACGCCAGCTTCCCTGTCCATCACCAACTCCCTGAACCTGCTCAAACTCATGTCCATTGATTCGGTGATGCCATCCAATCAATTCATCCTCTGTTGTCCTTCTCCCCCTGCCTTCAATCTTTCCCAGCATCAGGGTTTTTTCCAATGAGTCAGTTCTTCAGGTGGCCAAAGTATTGGAGTTTCAGCTTCAGCATTAGTCCTTCCAATGAATACTCAGGGCTGATTTCCTTTTGGGTGGACTGGTTGGATCTCCTTACAGGCCAAGAGACCCTCAAGAGTCTTCTCCAATACCACAGTTCAAAAGCATCAATTCTTTAGCGCTCTGCTTTCTTTATAGTCCAAATCTCACATCCATACATGACTACTGGAAAAACCATAGCTTTGACTAGACAGACCTTTGTTGGTAAAAATAATGTCTCTGCTTTTTAATATGCTATCTAGGCTGGTCATAATTTTTCTTCCAAGGAGCAAGCATCTTTTAATTTCATGGCTGCAGTCAACATCTGCAGTGATTTTGGAGCCCCCCAAAATAAAGTATGTCACTGTTTCCATCGTTTCCCCATCTATTTATTTGTCATGAAGTGATGGGACCAGATGCCATGATCTTAGTTTACTGAATGTTGAGTTTTAAGCCAGCTTTTTCACTCTCCTCTTTCACTTTCATCAAGAGGTTCTTTAGTTCTTCTTCACTTTCTGCCGTAAGGGTGGTGTCATCTGCATATCTCAGGTTATTGATATTTCTCCCAGCAATCTTGATTCCAGCTTGTGCTTCCTCCAGCCCAGCATTTCTCATAATGTACTCTGCTTATGAGTTAAATAAGCATGGTGACAATACACAGCCTTGATGTACTCCTTTCCTGATTTGGAACCAGTCTGTTGTTCCATGTCCAGTCCTAACTGTTGCTTCTTGACCTGCATACAGATTTCTCAGGAGACAAGTCAGGTGGCCTGTTATTCCCATCTCTTGAAGAATTTTCCACAGTTTATGGTGATCCACACAGTCAAAGGTTTTGGCATAGTCAATAAGGCAAAAGTAGATGTTTTTCTGGAACTCTCATGCTTTTTCTATGATCCAACAGATGTTGGCAATTTGATCTCTGATTCTTCTGCCTTTTCTAAATCCAGCTTGAACACCTGGAATTTCATGGTTCACATACTGTTGAAGCCTGGCTTGGAGAATTTTGAGAATTACTTTGCCTGCATGTGAAACGAGTGCAATTGTGCAGTTGTTTGAACTACATCTAAGGGCAAAGGAGAAGCCCAAGAAGACAGTAGGAGGGGCAAAATCATGTTTAGAATCAAACCCCATACACACCAGAGATGCTCAGAGGACTCAAACATACCTTGTGTGCACCAGGACCCAGAGAGCCCACAGAGACCGAGATAGACCTGTGTTTGGGTGTCTCCTGAGGAGGTGCGGGTCAGCAGTAGACCCCTGCAGGGGCAGGGGCTCTGGGTATAGCATAAGCCCTCTTGGAGGAGGTCGCCATTAACCCCACCATAGCCACCAGAACTTACATAGGACTGTGGAAACAGACTCTTGGAGGGCACAAAGAACCTTGTGTGCACCAGGACGCAGGAGAAAGGAGCAGTGACCCCACAAGAGACTGACCCAGACTTGTCCGTGAGTGTCCAGGAGTCTCCGGTGGAGGCTGCTGCTCTGTCAGCAGTGGCCTGCTGCAGGGTTGGGGGCACTGAGTGTGGCAGTGTGTGCGGTGCAGGGGACCTTTTGAAGGAGGTCGCCATTATCTTCATTACCTCCACCATAGTTTGGCCTCAGGTCAAATAACAGGGAAGGAACAGAGTCCTACCCTTCAACAGAAAAATGGATTAAAGATTTACAGAGCATGTCCCTGCCCGTCAGAACAAGACCCAGTTTCCCCCTCAGCCAGTCTCTCCCATCAGGAAGTTTCCATAAGCCTCTTATCCTTCTCCATCAGAGGGGAGACAGACTGAAAACCACAATCACAGAAAGCTAACCAATCTGATCACATAGACCACAGTCTTGTCTAACTCAATGAAACTACACCCAAACTTGGGTGTAGGGCCACCCAAGAAGGATACGTCATGGTGGAGAGTCTGACAAAAAGTGGTCTGCTGGAGAAGGGAATGGCAAACCACTTCAGTATTCTTTCCTTGAGAACCCCAATGAACAGGATGAAAAGTGAATTCTTAGCTGCATTTAAATCATTTTGTAAAAACATCAAACAAGATGGCAGATTGGGAAAGTAGAAGGAAAAGAAAGGCTTAGTTGGGAAAGCAGTTCATGTGGATTTTTAAATTGAAAAAGAAACTTTCTGGGAATTCCCTCGTGGTCGAGTGGTTAGGATTTGCACTTCACTGTCAAGGGTCAGGGAACTAAGATCCCACAAGCTGCACAGCCCAAAAAAATGGAAAAGAAACTTTCTTATATTGCTTAGGTTTTCTAAATGAGTTACAGTATCTTCATAATTCTTAAAAACTATTCAGTCTGCTTATTTGAGTTCATTGTCCTTGAACAAAAAGGAATGGAAATTGAAGCAACCAAGACAGACAAAATCTACAAATCTTCCTATTGTTCATTAGCCACTTTCCAGATAAATATATTTCACTAATTGTTACAAATAGAGACCCTATTTTAATCCTTTAGATTGTGGATATGACCCAAAAGTCTTCTATTGGTCACAAGTAAAAATTTGCATTTTATTTCTTAGCTCAATAGGTATATGTCTACTCTAATAATATCATTATAAGTTTAGGAATTTTTATTATCAACTAAGAGGAAAAAAAGTAAGGATATGTAATGGTTGAATTCTAAGATAGATTAGTAACCAGAAGTCAGTATTATCCATATGTGAAGGAAGAGCACTGGACAAGGGAATTTGAGTCCTGGATTAAACCCTTCCTAATTCTTGTGTAACTTTCGGCAAATCACTCCTACTTTCTTATCCTGTCTTCTTGGTAAAATGAAGATGATGTTAGCTAGTGTCTAAAGTCACCACTTAGAAATAAGATTCCAAAATGGCACTGATGAACATATTTGCAGAGCAGGAATAGAGACACAGACATAGAGAAAGGACTTGTGGACACAGTGGGGGAAGGAGAGAGTGGGAGAAATTGAGAGTAACGTTGAAACATGTACATCACCATGTGTTAAATAGATAGCTAATGGGAAACTGCTGTAAGCACAGGGAGCTCTGCTCTGTGCTCTCTGATGATCTGGAGCGGTGGGATGGTAGGGGTGGGAGGGAGGCTGCAGAGGGAGGGGATATATGTGTATGTATTGGGAGAAGGCAAGGGCACCCCACTCCAGTACTCTCGCCTGGAAAATCCCATGGACGGAGGAGCCTGGTGGGCCGCAGTCCATGGGGTCGCGAAGAGCTGGACACGACTGAGCGACTTCACTTTCACTTTGCCCTTTCATGCATTGGAGAAGGAAATGGCAACCCACTCCAGAGTTCTTGCCTGGAGAATCCCAGGGACGGGGGAGCCTGGTGGGCTGCGGTCTATGGTCGCACAGAGTCGGACACGACGGAAGCGACTTAGCAGCATAGCTGATTCATGCTGTTGTACAGCAGAAACTAACACTGTAAAGCAATTATACTCCAGTTAAGAAATAAAGTGAAAAAATAATAAGATCTTAGAATTAAAACAAACAGAAAATCTATATAAAAAATTTATTCATCCTATGTAATTTTACATACACACTTTCTCTTTCACCACACACACAAGTATATTACTAAAGGAAAAAATTATTTTTCAGTCAAATAGGATATGTTGTATTCTCAATTAATAAAATTCCTTTTCACTAAGATTACTGTTCAGTTCCTTTCAATCCTTTCAAAAATTATAGTAATCCTCTCAAATGATTAAATCTGAGAAAAAAGAAATGGTGGGAGAAAAAGCTACAGTATGTTTTTCTTTTGATCTTTATTTTTTTATTGTGTTCACAAAATATGACTATATCTTAGTGATTTAGATTTCACATATGTCCAAAAATATTTTACAGGAAAAATTCTTGTACATTTTTTCTTAAATAAATAATATTCAAAGTACAAGTTAGAATTGGTTTACTTATTCTTGAAGAGTAGCCAAAAATAATTTCTATACTATTTAAATTATTGGTAAGATAATCCAATAATAAGATTTGTTAACTATAATAATATCTTAACTTTTATATAGTACATTTATTCACAGTAGAATATACTTTACCATAATACGCATATCATTTGCCTAGTTCATTCTCAAAGGTGTCTTATAAAATATAGGTTAAATTGTTTTAAAAATATTAGTTTCTTTTACTGATTTTGCCTTCATAATATTTAGCATCCCATACTTTCAATTTAATAAATTATTCCTTTTTAATACACACCAATTTTAATACACACATATATTTGCAAAGGCACAATGTCCACTGGCAAGGAGCATACAACTGGCATTTTAAAAACCAAAATCAAAATGAAAACCTTTTCACAAAATAATCAGAATATACCAACAAGTAACTCTGAACTCAATTTATTTATCCCTGTGCATTATAATATTATATAATAAGTTGTATTTTATTTTATTTCTTTTTAACCAAGCATTACTAAATCCATTGAAAAACCTCCCCTGATATATTGGCATGCTTTTATATCCTTCTCCGAACTTATGAATATAGGAATTCTTTTGGCCTCAAGCCATTTTATAAGGTAAACAAAGTCACATGAGGATTTATTAAAACCCCAAGTATGAAACTAGCCCATCTCCCTATGAATAGTAAATTTGAATGGGAGGGAGAGGCAGCTCAAAGACCTTGTAAACTGGCTAAAACAATATATAAATATTGAGCAGCCTAGAAACCACAGGACAAAGCTACATTTTCTTTCATTATAAATCCATAAATACTATTTAAGTATTTTTACATGAGTTTATATTCAAAAGTGGGAACCCTATTATCTTTCACAGGGCTATTATGAGGGTGAACTGAGATTATATTCACACAACTACTACTGAGTGTGTACTAAGAGCTGGGCTCTATTTTAATTGTATCTATACATTTAATCTTTACAACAGTATTGTAACCATTAGCATAAACCAGATGAAACTGACATTTCTGTAGGTGAAACACTGTTGAATTTCAACATAATACTATTGTTTCTCTCATCTTACAAACTAAGGGAACAGAGAGGTTAAGTAACTTGCTTAAGGAGAATCTATGTATTTTCTGTCTCACAATTGAGGAAGCTGAAACTCAAGGAAAAACAAGTGATTTTCCCAAAGATACATAGTATCTACTTCTCAGAGTTAGATCAAGAGAAACTGTATCTGCTACGCACTTTGTAAATTTTATATTGTTGAAAAAGTTAAATTACTTTTATTCTTAATATTATGAAGTCTCATCCTCACAATGGGTCTTTCATAAGCCAAAGGGAATGCTGCATCTAGTTATCAAGACAAAAGGCTTTTGTGGTTATCTTCTGAGATGCTTCCCCTTTGAACTGACAGGGTTACTTGCAGTCAACCATCTCTGGCTTTTTCTGTTATCAACTCAATGTTTAATGATTAAGGTACTGGAGGACTTTCGTTTGCTCTCAAATTAATTCCTACACTGTCCCTGAAAAAAAATGAGGTGCAAGGGTTATTGGGGATAATATTAAAACATTTATGAAACATTACCATCCCTCAAGTGGCACACAAATAATCTTCAAACATTATTTCATGTGATATAAATTGAGCTGGAACCAGGGGAATGTATATACAACAGAAGAAAGAGGAACCTAAACAGGGACATCTGATTGTTCTATTTTCAATTCTGCTCTGTTTTTACCAATGCCTCAGACACTGCCTTGCCATCATTTAGGCACTTAGAGACATTATCTTTGAGGGGCATTTGGTTCACTTCAATAAGGCCAGGAGAGACCATCTTCAGCCTTGGAGTAGAGAGCACTGAAATCTTTCTTAGCTCCTCAGCATGTGCTGTCTTTCCAATGAAATCCTGAAATACTATTGCTGACTTTTTGGTAAACATTTCACTTACAAGAGTAATATTTTATCTTTATGGTTCTCCTGGCCACAGAGGGTATAGTGGTTACCAGGGCCTGGCTCAGGAGTCAGCCTGTGTTTAAAACCAGACTTAAACTGTATTTGAAATTTCTGCCACTTTACCTGTGTGACTTGGGCAAGCTGCTTCTCAACTCTATTCATCAGTTTCTCATTTATAAAGTAGAGATTTTGTTAGTTCCTACTTTATACAATTTAGAAATATTTTAAATGAGACAATGTGAGGAGTGTTTTGAACATTGCTAAACATGCTGGGTATTTTAATGGATATTGATTCCTCATGAAATTTTGAGCATTTAATGCTCAAATCTTAATTTAAGCATGAAATCTTAATTTAACATTTAGAAACACATGCGCTTTCATGTGTTCATAGAATGCTTAAACATCCATCAGGAATTTACGTTAATTTCCTTAAGAACTGATTCTTCACACTCCTTGCAATCTCTAACTTTCTGCTTTCCAACATTTACATACTATCTCAGTTTTCCCAGAACAAGTCCACTTCAGCACCAGTTCCATCTGTCCTTGTCCTTTCCTTTCCTTCAATGTTGTGATACATTTCACCGTTTCTCCTTGTCACTTATTGATAACTGTTATATCACCAAAATAGATCCCAGTTGCTAACAGAGTAGCTATGGTTCATCACCTAAAATTAAAAGTGATGAGCTAGAGGAATATACAAAAACAGATTAAGGTCTACTCATTACTACATAAACATGGCTACAACAACAAAAATTGCATGTGGTATTACACATGGTAACAGGGATCTTTGTAATAGAAAAAAGTGAAATGTGAGTTCTAAGTCACAATAGGTTAATAGAAGACTGTTAGCTCTGATTTTTTTCTTTTTCTTATAGAACCTTTTAATTGCTGTGTTTCTAATGCACTTTCATTTGCCAGTAGTTCTCTTTTTTATTCTTGTAATAATCGTTTCTCAGGTACATCCTATAAATTACCCCTTTATTTTCCCTCTCCCTCTTCTCTTTAAAGAATTCTGAGAAAGAGAGAGAAAGGTGAACTGTAATTTTAAGTAACTCCTTTGGATTAGTTCATGTGCTCTTTAAAAAAAAAATCTCTAACTGTCATTAGCACTGTGCTTTCCTGCCCCCATTCTCAAACATGCCAATTTATCAGCTGCAGCCGCTGCTACTGGCCTGCCTTTTTCCTATTAAGGCACCAACTCTAGACAAACAAGCCCTCTCCATTCATTTCCTACATTCTTTACTTCTTTAACTTGTTCTAATTCCAGGTTTCTTCTAAGGACCCTCAATTTCAAAACCCTTCATTAGGCTGGTCAAAAGTACTTCAATTTTTGTGTTTCCTTTTATTTTGCAAAAGGCTGGCTTTCTCCCCAAACCCATTTGTTCAATTTTGTCTCTTAACTTCCTTACCTCTTACATCACTCTTTTGCAAGGCCAGTGGTTTTTAAAAAAACTTTTCTAAGCCCAGTTTGTCTTTAAGATGCTTCTGGAAATCTCACGTCTAGATTAAGTAGAAGAGATAAGAACTTGCCAAACAATTTAAGAGATGACTATAGGTCCTACATTTGACAAAATGGCAACAAATCAGAAATCCTGGGAAAAGAAATTAATTTGGGACAGAAAAAACTCACGGTAAGAGTGACTCCATGGCAAATAATTAAGTATATGAAGAATGAAATATTTTTTCTTTTTTGTAAACATAAAGACATTTGTTCATTTATTCATTCATACCATAAATATCCCTGATCCCCTGCTATGCTAGGGCTAGAATAATAAAAATGTTTCTAAAAGCAAAATATCCTCTTTCTGGAATGTTCATTTACGAAATGTTATTTTTTGTTGCATTTTTTGCTTCCAATTTTAACTCTTCACTTGAAGCCATTCAAAGTCAAAAGCTACAAACAAGACATCAAACATTTGATTTTAAGTGTTGAATTCAATATCATCTCTCTCAAAATCTTCAACTAGGGTGGTTAAAGTATGATAATAAAGGGATGGAACTGAAATGTTTTCACCTCTTTTTTTCCCTCTTCTACTTTTTCCACTAGTAGAAGAAAGTATAAGTGTTTGGCAACAAGAGGAGAGAGAGTCATATGGTGGATAACAAACCTTTAAATGAGAAAGCTGTTTATAACTCCTAAGAAAACTGCATTTATATAACTAATTATGATTCATATGATTTTATAGATTTGGTTTGAAACCACCTTATTAATGTTTAATGAATTAAGTAGGGAACATATTATAACCAGCTTTAAAGAGAAAAAAATAAATGATGCAAGTAGCACAGCTAGGAGACAAAGATGGGCAGGATTGAAGCTTAAACATAGGCTTCCCAAATCCTGGCCCAATTATTTTTCCATTATTATACACATATCTGTCTTTAAAAAATGCACATGCTAATGTAAACCCATGGGAGTGAAATTTCAGTCTTTTGTCATACAAATAGAAAATACATACCACATTCAGTTAGCTTATGTTTTATATATTTCATAGATAATAAGATATTTGAAAACAAATTAAATTTTTATCAAAATCCTTGGCAAAGTTTGCACTTTCCTTTTGTGTGTCCAATTTTTTGATAAAATTTTAATATATATATTTTATATTACAGTAGGAAGAGAGCATGTATACTTTGATTTCAAAGTGAAGTGAATTTTGAAATTCTGAGGCATGGCCCTGACATCAAAGATATTCAAATAATCACCACACTGATAACATTAACTTGATTGAATATTGCAGTCCTCTTGGTTCAAAATATTTTAAAGTTGTCTTCAGTTGATTTCTCTTAGAAAAATATAGCTTCTAAGGGGAATTCAGTCAGGGGCTATTAATGTGTTAGCTTTTAGAGAAAAAGTAGATAGGTTTGTGTAAAATTCACATGTATGTTTAAATTTTGAGTGCAAAAGATTACAAGTCATGTAAAAAGTAAAGGTAGTACTTAATGATATTTAATTGAAAAAAGTCTAATTATTATGTTCTGAATATGATGAGTATAATCATTACTACATTAAAGTTGATTTCAGGGTACAAATCTTGAAATGTAAAAACCACATCTCCCTAAACTAAGTGCCCCAATGCTTAGAATTCAAAATGCTAAAATATACTGTACAAAATGTCTGTCTTTCAAAGGTAACATGAGTCTAAATTCAAAGGAAACCATAAGGTTACTTTTTGCATGCTTTTTCCCCCCGTAATATATACCTTTCTTTATCACTGTGCTGAGTTGCTTCGGTCGGATCCAACCCTATGGACCATAGTCCACCAGGCTCCTCTGTCCACGGGATTCTCCAGGCAAGAATACTGGAGTGGATTGCCATGTCCTCTTCCAGGAGATCTTCCGATTGAGGGATTGAACCCATGTCACTTGAGTCTCCTGCTTAGGCAGGCAGGTTTTTTAGCACTAGCACCACCTGGGAAGCCTATTTCTTGTGTCTATTTTGACTTCATTCTTCAACTTCTCTCTAATTTCTTTACCCTTATTCTAGAACCTGTCACTTAGGATTCTCTTGTCCCATCTTTGCCTCAAATTAACCTCTGTTGTTTAATACACAAAAGGATGTGAGACTCTCAGTGTACTGAAAACATAACGCTCTGCCTTATAATACATGTTTTTCCATATGACACCTTTCTTTTTGTGGTAATGAACACCTTTAACTGTGTCTTTTTCCACTCTGTTCTGTAAAACCATCACTCTGCTTTTCTACATTCAACTTGTAGGTTTTGACCCTCCTTCTCTATTACTTTCTTTGAGATCTGAACCCCTTTCATCCCTTTTGCTGTGTTGCATGCCTTTCTCCTCTCAAAAGCCCCCTACTTCTGTTCATCACAGCTGATTCTCTAGATATTTCATCTAGGAAGGGGAGAATGTCTATCAGATGGTGAAACTTTCAACTCCTCAATGTGGAGTTGAAATGGCTGGAGCTCCAAATGGTAAGTCTGTGTAGTACAGACAGTAAGCTCTATGGGGGCTCAAAAACTTTGAGGCTTGTCTCTCTGTTTGTCTGGACACTTTCTGTGTCTGAAAAACCATGTGCCTATCTCAACGTTGTTAGGATTATTCAGTGCAGTCATTCAGGCCAGAAGATATTCAAGTTGTAACAGAAATATTGTCAAACCTAGAGTTTGACTTGGCCTCAGAAAAATGACAACAAAAAGTTGGTTTTAAGTTACACTGTGTTACTGGCTACTACTCAGGCCTCAAAAAAACAACTTGTTGCTTCAGACATGGCTGCTAAATAGACAAGAAATCCCATTCAAAGATGTCAGAAACTCCTTGTGCTTTGTCTTGATTCAAATAAACCTTAAAGTGAATGTGCAGCCAATAGTGCTAAATACTCAGTAGGCATTTAATAAACCCTGGCTTAGTAGATGAAAAAAAAAAAAAAAAGAATTTTGTCAGAGAATTATTTGGAAGAAAAATGCATTGACTACACTCTTTTCTTTAAAGTGACTTCACCCTAAGAGTCCCCTTGTTGAGAAACATGGTAACCTGGTTGAGATTTGCTTGGTATGTCGAGTAGAGTGAATCTAAGCCTGATATTTCTAGGACTTCTGATGAGGTTAATATCTCTGCTCTCTTTACCTGCTTTGTTTATCACTCATTAGTTATCAATCAGCTTTTACAGGTTAGATTCATTTTATACTTTAATCTGCCTGCTATGGGGTAGGTCTGGGCTGGAGAAGAGATTAGTTCACAGTATGTCTTACTATAAACAGGTAATAAAACTTTACCCTGGTTCCTTCTCATTGCTTCAGGTCAGGGCATTTTTTGAGTGAGCTGATGGTTTTGTATCTAAGTTGGAGGCAATGGGTTGATGGATTCTATCAAACCATTAATAATCTACTGAGCATTTATGTGCCAGCATTATTGTAGATGGTTACATGAATAACTTCACGTTTCCCTCCCAACACATCTATCCCCATTTTACAGAAAAGGAAACTGAGTTAAACAATTTGCTGAAGGTCTTACAGCAATTTGGAGAAGCCAGGGATGGATGTACACCCTGCACTTTTACTGGAGAGTCTGCATTCTCAATAGCTAAGGTTGCCCTAGTATAACTGAGTTAATTAATTCAACTTGTTGTGTGATGTTGTGGTTTTGTTTCATTTTCTGTCTGCCAGGCTTGCTTCGCTGGATTGGTTCATGCTGAATAGATTGCCTTGTCTACAGTTGCCAGCACAAAAGGTCTTTTTGTGAAGCTCTTTCTCTTGGCCTGATTATTCCAAAAGCAAAAGCACCAGCATTATCAGGAGGGCACTAGGCCACTGGTGTCTGGGGCAGAAGGAATAGAGAAGCAGCTGGTAGAATGAGTGACAGCAGAAGCAGCCAAAGTCTTGCCAGTTGGAGCCCTACAACCAGGTTAATTGTTTAGAAAATAGAATCTAGAGAAATGATCACTTAGGTCACTAGGTTAAGAATCCCAGGTAAACAGCACAGAGTTCAGGGCATAAAGAGAGGCCAGGACAACACAAAGAAAATGAGGTCAGAAACACAGCCTACATCAGGAAGACGGGTAGGAAAACCATGGCACAGTTTAGTTTTACTGTATGGAATGAGGAGAGGTCAAACTGGCAGTTGAGTAATAGAAAGAAGAGTATCCCACTGCCCTTGGTGGGGTCTCTTCTGAGGCTCGCCCTAACTGCCTTGTGCCTACCTTGGCTATGTTTTCTGTAAGATCCTGACAATGGACACCATGAGTGTAATCAATTTCAGCTCTAGGTTTCTAAACTGGTGGAGCTACCACTGAATTTTTGTAGAAAGGTTTCTTTTTCCCCTCTGCTGTTTGATTAACCTTCCCTGTGTTGGGCTGTCCCTACTGATGGGGAATCAGAGTGAGACTGAAGAGCTTCTGTGGTCTGTCTTAGAAGACTGTTTCAGATGTTGAATTCCAACCTGGGATTCAGTTTGTTCTCAAGTCTTTAGTTACAGCCAGTGTTTCAAAAGATAGTTTGATAATTTCAACAATAGTATTTTATGGGGTTGTGGAATTTGGACATCTTCTAGTTTTGCAACTGTATATAAAGATAAACATCATTTAACTTTTATTTCTCTACAGTTTTATTCAGATATAATTGACATGTATCACTGTATAAATTTAATATATCCAGCATAATGATTTGACTAACATGCATCATGAAATGATTATCACAGTAAGTTTAGTGAATATCAATCACTTCATATAGATATAAAATTAAAGAAAGAGAAAAACTTTTATTCTTGTGATGAGAAGCTCAGAATTTACTCTAACAGTTTTCATATATAACATACAGCTGTGTTAATTATATTTATCATGTTATATGTTATATTCCTAGTTTGAGCCACCAGGGAAGCCCATATGTTATATTCCCAGTACTTATTTATCTTATAACTGGAAGTTTGTACCATCTGATTGCCCCTCCCCACCCCTCCCACACCACTATATAAAGTTATTACATAGTTATTGACTATATTACCCAAATTGTTCATTTCATACTGTGACTCATTGTTTTGCAACTGGAAGTCTGTATCTCTTAACTGTCCTCAGTTTTTTCTTTCCTCTCCCCATGTCCTTCCCCTCTGGCAACTACCTAGTTATTCTCTATGTCTATAACTCTATTTCTGTTTTATTATGTTTGTTTTGTTTTTTCAGGTTCCACACATAAGTGAAATCACACAGTATTTGTTTTCCTCTGTCTTATTTTACTTAGCAATAAGACCGTCTAGATGCATCCAAATGTGGCAAAAGGTAAGATTTCATTTTTTTTTTTACTGGTTGAATAATATTCCATTGAATATATATCCCACATCTTCTTTATCCACTCATCTATTAATGGGCACTTAGTTTGTTACTTCGCTATATACGTAATGCTGCAATAAGCAGAGAGGGGCATGTATCTTTTCTAATTAGTGTTTTTATGTTCTTCATATAAAAACCCAGGAATGGGTATTTATATAACTATAAGTAAATACAGATATATATTGCTTTCATTTTAAAGGCCAGATTCTAAAGGTTCTACTTGCCAGGATGGCTCTAGAAGTTCCATGGCTGCTACCTCTCAGTGTTTAGTGAACTTCTACTTGTCAAATCAGATCATGCTGACAGTATTGTAGGCTCCTGAGGAGATTAAAAAATAAATGTACTTTCTGAGCTTGAAATACACAAATACATGAAAATATTTAAGCTACAGAAACATTTCTTCTTTCATGGTTTAGAGTTATATATTAGAAAATCTGGGCTCCATCAACACAGCAAAAGTTATCAACTGGAACCTGGTGAGAAGCTGAGATTGAAGAAGTCTTTCTAGGTCAACTAATGGGGAAGAGGAAAACCTTATAAGTGGCAAGAATGCTTACATAGGGGCTTTCCAGGTGGCACCAGTGGTAAAGAACCTGCCTGCTGATGCATGAGACTTAAGAGACGAAAGTTCGATCCCTGGGTCAGGAAGATCCCCTAGAGGAGGGCATAGCAACCCACTCCAGTATTTTTGCCTGAAGAACCCCATGGACAGAGGAGTCTGATGGGCTACAATCCATAGGGTCACAAAGAGTTGGACACGACTGAAGCGACTTAGCGCAATGCTCACATAAAATTCCACCGGTGTCTCTCTATTCCTGATCTACTTGCCCTCAGTAACCACTTACTCTGTTTATGATGCTCACAGTCCAGAACAGTAAAGAAGCAACCAGGAATCAGATTGCAGTTTCTAGGTACAGAGAGTAAAGAGAAAGTCGCTCAGTTGTGTCCTACTCTTTGCGACCTCATGGACTGTAGTCTGGCAGACTCCTCTGTCCATGGAATTCTCCAGGCCAGAGTACTGGAGTGGGTATCTGTTCCCTTCTCCAGGGGATCTTCCCAACTCAGGGATCGAACCCAGGTCTCCAGCATTGCAGGCGGATTCTTCACAGTCTGAGTCAACAGAGAGCTGAATTGAAGGCAAATTAGTGTAGGAGAGATTGGGCTTAGAAGAGCCTTGAGGGAAGAAATAAATAATAGGAACCCAGCTGATACAGGATAGAAGAGAAGGATGATCTTATCCCTTAGCCTCGGTGATGGGATGAAATTTGGGCAAGCCATTCCCTACTAATATCAAGGGCAAATACCTCTTCTATCTGCCTCTTATTCTTCTCTGTAAGTGCCTCCATGAATCACTGCCTCAGCTCAATGAACTGAGCACGTTCAGCACAATATCTCTAATTCATTATTGCTTCAAGATACTCTTATCTACTAGTTCCAATCAGCATAATGGAATGATTACAAAAGGGAGTCAAAGTGATAGTTTGAATCCTGACTTTGACATTTACTATATGTGCCTATCAAGGAAGTTTAGGTAGACCCCTTTAGAACTCAATTTTTCAGAGCAAAATGTGTCAAATGGTACCTATCTCACATGGATGCCTAGAAGATTTCTGAGATAATAATACTTAGTGTACTACCTTGCACCTGGAATTCATCAGTGCATGGTAGCTATGTTTGTTATTTCCCTGTACGAACATCTATATTCATTTCTTGAAGCTGCCTAAACAAATAATCACAAATGGGTGGCTTAAAACAATGGAAGTTTATTCTTTCACAGTTCTGCAGGCAAGAAGTCAAAAATCAAGCTGTCAGTAGCGTTGGTTTCTTCTAGAGACTCAGAGAAAATCTGCTCCATGCTTCTCTCCTCTAAGTTTCTCTCCTAGCTTCCCTAGGTGCTGCCAATCTTTGGTGTTCCTTGACTTGCAGACACAGCATTTCAGTCTCTGCTCTGTCTTCCCGCCACCTTCCCCTCTGTGTCTCTGAATGTCTTCTCTTTTTCTGTTACTTAGAGGGACACTCATCATTAGATTTAGTGCCCACTCTAATTCATGATGATCTGATTCATCTAGGGATCTTTTCCTTATTTGTATATGTAAAGATCCTTATTTCACGAAAGTTTATGTTCAGAGATTCCAAGTGGATATATCTTTTGGGGGATAGTTTTCAACTCACTACAAAACATGCTGGTAGCCAAACTGTTACCCCCTCAACATTAATGAGCTTCCCTGGTTGCTCAGATAATAAAGAATCTGTCTGCAATGCAGGAGATCCAGGTTCAATCCCTGAGTTTGGAATATCCCCTGGAGAAGGGAATAGCAACCCACTCCAGTATTCTTGTCTGGAGAATTCCATAGACAAAGAAGCTTGGTGGGCTACTGTCCTTGGGGCTGCAAAGAGTTGGACATGACTGAGCAACTAACACTTCACTTTCAACATTCACGTTTAAGCCCTAACCCTCAAAACCTCAGAATCTGACTATACTTGGAAATAGGGCCTTCAAAAAATTAATTAAATTAAAGTGAGGCCATAAGTGTGAGCCCCAACTGAGTCTGACTTGTGCTTTTATAAGAAGAGGTAATTTGAACACAGAGAGAAACACCAGGCATGTACAAGCACAGAGAAAATGACACACTGTGGGAGACACAGTGAAAACCTGGCCATCTGCTAGTCAAGGCGAGCCCTCAGGAGAAACTAAACCTGCTGATACCTTGATTATGCTAATAACAGAAAAACATCTATTTCTGCTTTATTGACTACACCAAAGTCTTTGACTGTGTGATCACAATAAACTGTGGAAAATGAGATGGGCATACCAGACCGCCTGACCTGCCTCTTGAGAAACCTGTATGCAGGTCAGGAAGCAACAGTCAGAACTGGACATGGAACAACAGACTGGTTCCAAATAGGAAAAGGAGTACATCAAGGCTGTATATTGTCACCATGCTTATTTAATTTACATTCAGAGTACATCATGAGAAATGCTGGGCTGGAAGAAGCACAAGCTAGAATCAAGATTGCTGGGAGAAATATCAATAACCTCAGATATGCAGATGACACCACTCTTATGGCAGAGAGTGAAGAGGAACTAAAAAGCCTCTTGATGAAAGTGAAAGAGGAGAGTGAAAAAGTTGGCTTAAAGCTCAACATTCAGAAAACTAAGATCATGGCATCTGGTCCCATCACTTCATGGGAAATAGATGGGGAAACAGTGGAAGCAGTGTCAGATTTTACTTTTTTAGGCTCCAAAATCATTGCATATGGTGATTGCAGCCATGAAATTAGAAGACACTTACTCCTTGGAAGGAAAGTTATCACCAACCTAGATAGCATATTAAAAAGCAGAGACATTACTTTGCCAACCAAGGTCCATCTAGTCAAGGCTATGGTTTTTCCAGTGGTCATGTACGGATGTGAGAGTTGGACTGTGAAGAAAGCTGAGCACCGAAGAATTGATGCTTTTGAACTGTGGTGTTGGAGAAGACTCTTGCGAGTCCCTTGGACTGCAAGGAGATCCAACCGGTCCATCCTAAAGGAGATCAGTTCTGGGTGTTCATTGGAAGGACTGATGCTGAAGCTGAAACTCCAATACTTTGGCCACCTGATATGAAGGGCTGACTCATTGGAAAAGACCCTGATGCTGGGAAGGATTGGGGGCAGGAGGAGAAGGGGGCGACAGAGGATGAGATGGCTGGATGGCATCACTGACTTGATGGACATGAGTTTGAGTAAACTCCGGGAGTTGGTGATGGACAGGGAGGCCTGGCGTGCTGTGATTCATGAGGTCGCAAAGAGTCAGACACGACTGAGCGACTGAACTGACTGAACTGACTGAATACCTTGATTTTGGACTTCCAGCCTCCAAAGCTATGAGGAAAAAAAATTTCTATTTAAGCCACCCAGTCTGTGGTATTTGGCTATGGCCACACTAGTAAACTAATATAACACATAAAATGAATGATTAGCCTATTTTCTTTAGCTTTTTTCTTTTTTAGGAGTCTGGCACTTTATGCCTGGAATCTGACTGCTTACAGTGTGGTCATGAACCCTGTGTTTGCCTTGGCCTTACAATGTGAAGGGAATTCACTTTGCCTCCTGCTCAGATACTACTTAGTACACCAGGAGTGTCACCTTGCTGAAATTCTATTGATTTTGTATTTAAATTAAGTGCAATATAGTGAATATATTTAAGTACCTGAAAACTAAAATTCTTTAATATCACGATCACCATAATGAATATTATGGTTATTGTGAAATCAGTAGTCATGTATGGATGTGAGAGTTGGACTATTAAGAAAGCTGAGTGCTGAAAAATTGATGCTTTTGAACTGTGGTGTTGGAGAAGACTCTTCAGAGTCCCTTGGACTGCAAGGAGATCCCACCAGTCAATCCTAAAGGAAATCAGTCCTGAATGTTCATTGGAAGGACTGAGGCTGAAGCTGAAACTGCAATACTTTGGCCACCTGATGTGAAGAACTGACTCATTGGAAAAGACCCTGACGCTGGAAAAGACTGAAGGCAGGAGGAGAAGGGGGCGACAGAGGATGAGATGCTGGATGGCATCACTGACTCAATGGACATGAGTCTGAGTAAACTCCAGGAGTTGGTGATGGACAGGGAGGCCTGGTGTGCTGCAGTTCATGGAGTCTTGAGAGTTCGACATGACTGAGCAACTGAACTGAACTGAACTGAGAAGGTATAAAGGATTTAGATCAAAGAGTACTAGAAATTTCTTTAAAATAAAAATATACAGAATTCCCTGGCGGTCCAGTGGTCCCAGGTTCAATCCCTGGTCAGGGAAGTAAGATTCCACAAACCACATAGTGTAGCCAAAAAAAAAAAAAAAAAAAAAATCCATAGTAGAAGCTTGCTTTCTTGTAATCTACCTTTTCCTTTTGTAAGTTAAATATAAAAAATCTGGTTAATTGAAAATTTTAGCTAATAAAGTAAAAAATTAGTAATTTTTTAGTACTTTGTAATAAAGTAAAAAATTCCTAAGATATATACATGATATTCTACCCCATTTCAACTTAAGAGACACTTTACTTGTATATTAAGTTGCCTATTTGATCATATTCCATTAGCAAATTCTAAAAGTTAGCCTTCATTAGAATGAAGCATTTTATCTTTTAATGTATGAGCTTCTAAAAATCCTCAACTTCTATGTGTTATCTTTTTAAACTTCTATGTGTTATCTATTATTTTAGTTCATTGTTTTATTGCTTTTATAAAAAGCTCTGGAATTTTAATGAAGGTACTAAACTTATATTTTTAATCACCATCTCACTTATTATGTTTGTCATTAAAAACAGCACATCTGTAATTCTATGCTGGCATTTAAATAATACACATAAATAATCAGCAGTAAATATTAGCAATGATATTGACAAACTAAGGTAGAAAGCAAGAATAACAGAGTTAAGGAATCATATAGTTCTCTCAAGCTTTTCCTTGATGAGTATAATTTCAAATATTTTTTTATTGTTTAAGTATTATCTGATATATTTCTTATGACTGACATTACTAGAGATTTTGGGGCAATATATCAACTAGTGCTCGGGGAGGTGGATCTCCCATTGTTCTGTCTTAACAACAGTTGGCAGCAGGTAACATTCTTTTCCTCTGTGTCTTCTCTAACCTGCTCCAAGGTCAGGACAACAAATATATGACCTACAACTAGTTCCCTTTGAAAATATATGGATTTCTGACAGTTACTATAATCTACATGTTCCTTTATTATGCTAACAGCAATAAATAGGTTACAGAGAAAAGCAAGGGAAATAGGCATGAGTGATACTACAGTCTTTATGACTAATATGTGAACCTTGAAAGAGTGAGTGATAGTATCAAGATTCAACTGCTTTGAGTGTTGTCTTGATCTGAACCACAAATTCTACAGCCCAGAGTGTCTTTCTTATCGCAAATGCTTAGCACAGTGCCAGGCACCCCAGGAGATGATCAATAAATAATTTTTAATAGAGTTTTGCCAAGAGAACGCACTGGTCAAAGCAAACACCCTCTTACAACAACACAAGAGAAGACTCTACACATGGACATCACCAGGTGGTCAACACTGAAATCAGATTGATTTTACTCTTTGCAACCAAAGATGGAGAAGCTCTATACAGTCAGCAAAAACTAGACCAGGAGCTGACTGTGGTTTTCAGATCATGAACTCCTCATTGCCAAATTCAGACTGAAATTGAAGAAAGTAGGGAAAACCACTAGACCATTCAGGTATGACCTAAATCAAATCCCTTATGATTATGCAGTGGAAGTGAGAAATAGATTCAAGGGATTAGATCTGATAGACAGAGTGCCTGATGAACTATGGATGGAGGTTCATGACATTGTTCAGGAGATGTGGAGCAAGAACATCCCTAAGAAAAAGAAATGCAAAAAAGCAAAATGGCTGTCTGAGAAGGCCTTACAAATTGCTGTGAAAAGAAGAGAAGCAAAAAGCAAGGAGAAAAGGAAAGATTTATCCATTTGAATGCAGATTTCCAAAGACTAGCAAGGAGAGGTAAGAAAGCCTTCCTCAGTGATCATGGCAAAGAAATAGAGGAAAACAATAGAATGGGAAAGACTAGAGATCTCTTCAAGAAAATTAGAAATACTAAAAGAAAGTGAAAGTGAAGTCACTCAGTCGTGTCTGACTCTTTGTGACCCATGGACTATAGCCCACCAGGCTCCTCCATTCATGGGATTCTCCAGGCAAGAATACCGGAGTGGGTTGCCATTTCCTTCTCCAGGGGATCTTCCCCACCTAGGGATTGAACCCAGGTCTCCCGCATTGTGGGCAGACGCTTTAATCTCTAAGCCACCAGGGAAGCCCCATAGAGATACTAAAGGAATATTTAATTCAAAGATGGGCACAATAAAGGACAGAAACAATACGGAACTAACAGAAGCAGAAGATATTAAGAAAAGGTGGCAAGAATACACAGAAGAACTAAACAAAAAAGATCTTCATGAGCCAGATAGTCATGATGGTGTGACCACTTACACTCACCTATAGCCAGACATGCTGGAATGAGAAGTCAAGTGGGCCTTAGGAAGCATCACTACAAACAAAGCTAGTGGAGGTGACAGAATTCCAGTTGAGCTATTTCATATCCTGAAAGATGATGCTGTGAAAGTGCTGTACTCAATATGCCAGCAAATGTGGAAAACTCAGCAGTGGCCACAGGACTGGAAAAGGTCAGTTTTCCTTCCAATCCCAAAGAAAGGCAATGCCAAAGAATGCTCAAACTACCGCACAATTGTACTCATCTCACATGCTAGCAAAGTAATGCTCAAGATTCTCCAAGCCAGGCTTCACAGTTCATGTGAACCATGAACTTCCAGATGTTCAAGCTGGTTTTAGAAAAGGCCGAGGAACCAGAGATCAAATTGCCAACATCGGTTGGATTGTTGAAAAAGCAAGAGAGTTCCAGAAAAACAGTTCTATTTCTGCTTTATTGACTATGCCAAAGCCTTTGACTGTGTGGATCACCACAAACTGGAAAATTCTGAAAAAAGATGGGAATACCCAACCACCTGACCTGCCTCTTGAGAAATCTGTATGCAGGGCAGGAAGCAGCAGTTATTACTGGACATGGAACAACAAACTGGTTCCAAATTGGGAAAGGAGTACATCAAGGCTGTATATTGCCACCGTGCTTATTTAACTTATATGCAGAGTACATCATGAGAAATGCAGCGCTGGCTGAAGCACAAGCTGGAATCAAGATTGCTGGGAGAAATATCACTAACCTCAGATATGCAGATGACACCACCCTTATGGCAGAGAGTGAAGTAAAGAGCCTCTTGATGAAAGTGAAAGAGGAGAGTGAAAAAGCTGGCTTAAAACTCAACATTCAGAAAACTAAGATCATGGCATCTGGTCCCATCACTTCATGGCAAATAGATGAGGAAACAGTGAGAGACTTTATTTTCTGGGGCTCCAAAATCACTGCAGATGTTGACTGCAGCCATGAAATTAAAAGAGGCTTACTCCTTGGAAGAAAAGTTATGACCAACCTAGAGAGCATATTTAAAAGCAGAGACATTACTTTGCCAACAAAGGTCCGTCTAATCAAGGCTATGGTTTTTCCAGTAGTTATGTATGGATGTGATATTTGGACTATAACAAAAGCTGAGCAGGGACAAATTGATGCTTTTGAACTGTGGTGTTGGAGAAGACTCTTGAGAGTCCCTTGGACTGCAAGGAGATCCAACCAGTCCATCCTAAAGGAAATCAGTCCTGGGTGTTCATTGGAAGGATGTTGAAGCTGAAGCTCCAATATTTTGGCCACCTGATGTGAGGAACTTTTTGGAAAAAAAAGACCCTGATGCTGGGAAAGATTGAAGGCAAGAGGTGAAGGGGATGACAGAAGATGAGACGGCTGGATGGCATCACTGACTCAATGGACATGAGTTTGCGTAAACTCTGGGAGTTGGTGATGGACAGGGAGGCCCCTCGTTCTGCAGTCCGTGGGGTCGCAGAGTCAGACATGACTGAGCGTCTGAACTGAACTGAACTGAATATGTGAAATACTGAATAAGAAAACTGCAAAGTCTGTCATCACTATTCATTAGAAAAAATATATTACATAGTTGCTTAGTCAACACTAACAAATGGTACTGAACCCTGCCTGGTGAAGTGAAAACAAAAAGCAAAAACACATAAGCCATGATGCCTCAGGCTCATGCTAAGCATTATCAAGATCCAGAGAGAGGAACAAGCACACACACATCTTTGAAATAAGGAAGTAACAGTAATTATACACACATACAGATTAATATATCACAAAGCATGAAGAAGTTCAAACTGAATATATAAACATGTTTGTATTGTTCAATTCACTTCAGTCGCTCAGTAGTGTCTGACTATCTGTGACCCCATTTTTGTACATGCTGTATGTACCAAAAAGAAAACGATGATAGAACATTTGAAATCTTACTTACAAAGCTTCTGGAGGAGATGCAAAATCAAATGGAGTTTATGGTGGAACGTTCTTGGAGGAAATAAGTTTTGAATAAAATTTTGTTGTTGTTTTTTTTTTGAATAAAATTTTTAAGGAAGTAAGAGTTCTGATTTGGTAAAGAGAACTATAAAATTAATAGATTAGGAAGCCACTGTAGGAATATGAAGGGCCTAATGGAATTAATATTTGGGAAGTTTTTCTAATGAACTCAAATAACATACAAACATTTAAACAGGAAATTTTGATATAGTATTTGTACAAATGTTCTAAAAATATATTAAACATAATACACTGGTTCATTTCTATAAATCATATCCTTGGGCCCTAGCAGGAGGGAGGCTAGCTCAGATAATGGCTTCCTGAAGTCAAATTGTTGTTCTTGCCTACACAAGCCTAGTTAATATCTTCCAAAATCTAACCATCTGTGAGTGAGATGCTGAGGAAGTAGTAATAAATAAGCTATTTTACCACACCTCAGGGAAATATACCATAATTTTACCCTACCTGAATTGTGGGAAGGTAACTGTGATAACTTAGACATAGTTTTCTATAACATCACAGGCCTTGTTTGTATGAAAAAGGTGAAAAGTGAAAGTGTTAGTCACTCAGTCACGTCTGACTCTTTGTGACCCCGATGGATTATACATTAGGTGAAATAGAGAATCCAGTCAATCAATAATGTTGAGTAGAGAATAAAACAACAAAACAAAACTTTTTCCTTCATTGTCTGAGTGATTAAGGTAAGAGTGAGTTTTATAAAGAGTAAAACTTTCAGACCAGTGGTTGTCATCTTTTTTGAAGCAAGATAAGAGCTATCTGTTGACCAAATAAATAACATGTTTTGCAGTTATTTTTGAGTGTGTTATTAGATTAGTTTTAATATAGTATTGTACTAAATTAGTAAATAAAAATTTCAATTACAAATTTTTTTTCTTAAATACAGCTCAGAGTGCTGCTTCTGTAGCAGCAACCAGAGGGTTGGTTAAGATAGTTTAGAATGTCTCAAAAGATGTTCCACTTTTTGGCTATTGTATGCTTTTTTTTTTCTCAAACAAAACTAAAAGTGGAATCACGACTCTTCTAACTGGAAAAGGTTTAGGGACCACCAAGCTAGACAATTGCTTGGATCTGTGCTGACAGTTGTGACTTTCTAGGATCACAGGATTAAAGAGCATCTCAGCAGATTTGACATCTTTGGCTGTCTCTGTGATTGATGCTCATCACAGTGGCCAGAACCATGATGGAACTATCCCCATCAGTCATTAAGGAAGGCTGTCATTTCACGCATATTGCCACAATTTGAGGACACATCTGAATAGGGGAAGCAATGATACTGCAACATCACCAATTGCACAAATTTAGCCATTTATCATATGTTATATGATCTAGAGTGTTTGGCCAGAGTGATCGATATTAATGACGGAGATGTCTTCATTTAAATAGTTTATTTTTTATAGGTATAATTTAAATCTAATTTATTTTCTTAATCCTCAAATTAACTCTAGTTAGGACTAGGAAGATTAACTGTCAGAAATTACTTAAATAAAGAGAATATGATTTAGTTTATTCTATTATAGATTTAAATTACCATAGAATGTAAGGGAACAGTATAAAATTTACAGAATGCTAAGAAAATGAAAATAGGGAAGAAATACACATGTCATTAAATCACTAGTGCAGATGAATCATCTTGCTTAGTATAGAGAGCACAGTTAATAATGGATTGTCTCCCAAAGGTTTGAAATGTGACATTGCAAGAGGTAGTTCTGTTTATTTATTTAGTTTTTGCAAAGTCAGATACTTTTGAGAGAAACAGTACTGTGGCTTAGTACTAAAATTGCTAGATTTAGCACCTCAGTTAAAAATAACTACAAATGGGAAATTATACTCAGTAGAACAACAACAACAAAAAAAAAAACTTTAAAAATTTTTCTTTTGTGGACTCAAGATCTCTGACATGGACAAATGGCAAAACACTTAAGTTGAAAAACAGAGAGAAGTTTAGTCATAGAATTAAAACTAGATTAGAAACACTTCTGAGTATCAAAAATGATTTTTAAATTGGTGATGATTGGAAGATTGTATTAGACTGCATGGTCAGCTTAGCAAATTATTACATAATAGGGGCCACTTTTTATGTATATTTGCACCCTGACATCTAATGAGAGTAGACACAATGTGACATATGCCTTTTAGGATGTTTACCAATCCTAATCCTTTTCTTTGAAAAATAGTCCCACATCTATAGTGGCTAGTAGGTCCCATATTTGAACTACGTGGGTCCTTCCTTGTCATCATAGCAGGTTGGACTGGGGGCAGAGAGAAGAGAGATGAAATGGGTGGATGTGATTCTCTCTCTAGAGAATGTGGAACTGGAGTACAGTTCATTAAGAGCTGGAATAGGAAAATGTTGTAAAGTCTTTGCAGAGCCATGTTTGGGCATGTGTGTGTGGTAAAGCAGAGGAAGTCACGTGGCTGACAGAGAGAGGGAGAGAGATTTAAGACAGAGAGACACTAAGGGACAAGAGAAAGAGAGGAAAGAGGTGAGAGCAGGAGAAACGCAGGAACTCAGAGAAACACAATCCCAGTGAATGTTCTTGTTCTGCATGACCTGTTATGGTTCCACATGAGGTTTGACTGGAGTGCATAACGTTGATTTCTTTGAGCTGTCTTTTGTTTTCAAAATGACCTTCTACTGTGCTTAATTATTGGGCTATGAGTTAAATTTAGGTCCCAGAGAAGAGAGAAAGTTCTGCAAAAGTTAGGGGGAGAGCCAAATATGAGGCGGAATCATAACATTTCTCTTTTTTTATTTTCTCGGTCTGGTGATGTATTAAAGCGCAATACCTGCACTTAGGTGCTCGTTATATGTTATAATATGAGATATGCTTAGTAACTACTCTAAGGCATATGGTTTCTTAGAAGACTGGAATATGATTTCTAAACACATAATCTCCCAACAAGATTTTGCTTGGTCAAAACTTGAAGATTTTGAGACATTCAGCCAAAATTAGGCTACACGTTTCTTACTCTATAGAATATGTTTTTGCCTAAGTAAGCATGATTTGATGCAATTTATATGTCTGATAGAAATAAAGAAGTTAGAACAAAAGCAGTAATGAGATGCCATCTTCTGTCTACAAAACTGAAAAATAAGTTCCCAGAGTTTATGAGGGTATGGGAAATGGTCCATCTCCTTCTTGGTTGCTAGAATTATAATAGGAAGTATATCAATACTCATTCGTTCAAAAATATTTATTGAATGTATTCTAGATGTCAGATACACTACTCGAGTTGCTAAAATTCAGCAGTGAACAAAACAGGCAAAGATTTCTGCCTACTTGGAAATTATACTTTTCAAAATGATTTAAATACACATTAAACTGTAAAGGATTAACTACAGTAGTAACATTTTCTTAAGAAAAATTGCATGAAGCAATCATACACATTAAGTTGAAAGAAATATATATTAAAACATTAATGGTAGTTACCTCTGTATGATGGAATTATAGATAATTTTTCTTTTTCCTCTTATTGTGTTTTTATATTTCTAAATTTTCCATGACAAACCTGTATTAGCTTGATATCTTTTGCTCCAAACTTAAGGTGTATAATGTTTTACATTTTCACATATTTAATATTGAGAATTATAAACTCAATGAGGGAAGGAACTTGTGTGTCTTGGAAACTAAGCTGAATCAATAGATATGTTAGTGTCAAAAAGAACATTTTGATACTTCAGGCAAAGGAGTACATTGTATTACAGTTGTCACTGTGCCTGCTTGACGTTAACAATGCTTATAAGATGATTAATATTTTTGTCACTTCACTTGAGTTATTTGTGCTGAAGATGCCACATGAATTTTAACTTAAATTGGGATCCACATGTATAGTTTAAAATGTCCTTTAGGGAATTCTCCCACAGTCCAGTAGTTAGGACACCTCTCCCTCACTGCCAAGAGGCAGGGTTTGAACCCTGGTTGGAGAACTAAGGTCCCACAAGCTGTGAGGCATGGCCAAAATAATAAAGTAAAATAAAACAAAATGTCTTTTGAAAAGATAAGTACAGTGTACATAGAAGATAATTTAATTAAAGGTGGATTCCTAACAGTAGTTAGAAATATGTTCTCATTTGAGCCTAAATAGTTATGTGTCCAAAGTTTCTACTATATGCATTTTAATTAAGGAAACAAAATAACAGAATAGAAAAACGATAGGTAATATGACATAAACCGTATAATGTGAATTTAAACTATCAGCCCAAAAAATGTTAATAAAAATTCAAGTTTTAGGGTAGTCACAGTGAACATCTGTTGTTTTTATCCCTGGCACTTGTATTTCTCATCTCTGGTAAACTAGAACCTACTGCCCCCTCAAAACCCTTTTATTTGGGGAACCACTCCTCAGTCCATGTGATCTAAATAGGTTTGACCCTCCCACTGAATTCTAGAGTTGTGCTATTCAATATAATAGTGACTATTTAATTTTAAAAATACATTACTTAAAATTTAGTTCCTCAGTTGCATCAGGCATATTTCAAGTGATTAGTAGCTACACATGACTAGTGGTTACCATACGGGGCAGTGCAGATTATACAACATTTCCATCCTCACAGGAAGTTCTCTTGACTACTGCTGTGGGGTTTAGGCAGGCAGCTCAGCAAATCCCATGAGATGGGTCAAGGTGATGAGTCCAGAGAAGGACACAATCAGGTTAGTGAGAGACAGGCCCAGGACTTTGCAAGGGTTGAGGGAGAGAAGCTCTCAGGCTCTCTTGGAATAAAAGGGACCCCATGAGATTGGAACTACTGTGATTTCCACAAGAGATAACGCTGCTCAGTGTGGTGACTGCATGGAAGAGAGAGTACCTACTTATTGAGAGAAACCAGGTCACGGTAATGTTTTTTTTTGAGTCAATGAGCCAACATTGCCTGAAGACTATCTGCAGATTTTTAAGTTACAAAAGCCAATAATATTTCTTTTTGCTAAATATATTAATAATTTGTGTCTGTGCTGTTTAAATATGTAACTATAGGAGTATTGACTGAGACAAAAAAAATCCAAGCTGAATTAACTCAAGAGCAGTGTGGTTGCTTCTTCAGTGCCACTACAAAGGCTCAGTAGTGACTCCTAGGCTACTAAAAATTAAGAAGATTTTGAATCAAACTTTGATTGTAATTTGAAGATGAGAGTGATGTGTACTAATGCAGATAAATGTATATGTTGCGTTGTGTGCTGTGCGGGCTTCCCAGGTGGTGCTAGTGTAAGAACCCACTTGCCAATGCAGGAGAAGTAAGAGATGAGTCCTTTAGCAAAAAGAAATTGTGTGTGTAAATTTGATGTTTATTTTCCAAAAAGCTATAATCAAATCAGTGGGAGCTAGTCCTTATAATTGATAGCCACTTTGAATCTATGAATATGATATATATTTAGATTAATACATCAAACTTAGGGAGGACAAAGTCCCATATTTTTCTGCTCATATGTTCTCCAGATTTGCTTTATTGATGTATGGATGTTTTATGACCTTTTCTTATATAGCTTGAAGTGGCTTGTGGTTGAATTTGGTGTAGCCTACTTCCACCTAATAAGTGTATATTATTGAGTAGTATTCCTTATGAGGAAAAAAAAAAACTGTATAACTTAAATGTTACTAAAGGTTTTGTATATCACATTTAATTTTATATTTTTCTCTTGTTTTTCACCTCTAATTTTATGCCTCCCATGAACTGCTTTGACAACCAGAAAAGGTAGTTAAGATAATTGGAATGAATAGGTGAAGAAAATGTAAAGACCCAGCATGTTAACATTAAAGAAAGAATCCTTTAATTTTAGTGCAAGCCTTTGCATTTTTTTTTTAAACATCTACATTGCAGCTATGAGAATCATTCTGCCCTAAGTGGAGTTGAGCTCTCCACTTTCACTCCAATAGCCTTGGCAGCAATTTGTTTCCATATGCTTCCATTCCATTTTCATAGTAAAATATAATTAACAAAAATGAAAATGTGAAGAAAATAGATGTGTTTCTTAAAACAACAGAGAATTGGGGGAGGGGGCAGTAACTGGACATGTTTTCTAACTCAATCCACAAAATCATGTTTTCTCTCCTATCACATTCCTTAACTAGACTAACTAGATAGAAGATAGCTGATTTCAGAAGGGCTCCCTCAGGAATCAGTGGGAGATGTTCAAAAAACACTCTGAGTCAACATGCTGACAGTGATCAGGGAAAAAAAATGACATACTCCCCTAGCATTTGGGCTTTATACAAAGAACCATCACATCCCAGACTTGGGAATGATATATGATGCACCTGGAAAAGTGCATTCAGTTAGGATAAACTCAATTCCAGAAATAGGTGGAAGATTGGAGAAAGTTAAGAGAAAAATAAAAAAAATGATGAAGTGACTGGGGAGGTGAGGTAGGGAGGGGGCTTGCAAAGAAAGATGAAAGCAACTAAGTAACTTTTAAGATTTGACATGATAAGAGCCAAGAATTATTTTAAAATAGCAAATACTATGAAGACAGATAAGTTACTGGGAATGGTAGAAAGACCATAGGAAAAGAAGCAAAATTAAGAAAGCCAAAACTCTGGCTATGTATAGGGGAAAATTAAAAGCAACAATAACAAAAACAGTAACTCTCAGAATATCCTTTTTAAGAGTCCATAGGAAGCTTTAACTCATGGCAAATTTACTGCTGAACGCAAAGGAAGTCATGGTGTTGGAAGATGATGATTGTAAAGGAACTACATAGTGGTAGACTACATGACTGGAGACGGTCTTTCCTATTTAGCATTTTTATAAATCTACTATATGAAAAACCAATTTATGTTGAACAAGGGTATACTCCTTGCCAAGCAGCAAGGTTTAAAACAAACTTTTAAAGAACCAATTATTACACAGTTTGCCCTGGGATCTCTGACTATTATAGGGAAGAAAACTGTTTTTAATCTGCTGTTTTCCAAAAACAATTCAATTAAAAATAATAAAAAAATCTGGAATCCTGCCCACAAGGGTTAATAACTACAGAGGTGTCCAACAGATATTCAATCACAGAAATTTAAATGCTCTTTTCATTAAGTCTCTGTGTCTTTTAACATAGCTAAACCATGATAATTATTTTGGGGCTAATTTCTTAGGCTATTTAATAACACCTCCTGCTAGACTTCTCATGTAAACTCAGCAAGAGGAAGCATCCAGAGTAATAGAAAAATATTTGTACTCATTTTACAGCTCAAATTCATACTTTTCTTTATAAAAGAGACCCTGCTGTTGGAGTTTGACAACTACCATACTGACTACATTGGGGAAGATTGGATTAGGAGGCAGTGCTGACTATGCAGTAAAGTCCTCACTCTCTAGCAGGATTTTTATGTAAATTCCATTATGGTTCATACTTCTGCAGATAATGAAATGGATACAATACACTTCAAGGTTTCTAAGTCAGCAAAATAATGAACAGGATAGTCTGTAAACCACTTTAATACATTTTTGATATTTGGTCACTCATAAAAATGGGCTGTGTATTTCTTCTTTCACACCGGTTTTCTTTTTAAATGCTATATAGGTCTACAGGTTATTGCTAATATATTAACATGGACTAAAAAGAGTTCATCACATGTTAAATGTCAGTAAGTGGCAATTTTTGCATTATATTCCTTAAACTATGGACAGTTTTTTTTTTTCCCTCTGAAAATGGCATTCCCTCAGATTGGAAAAAAAGAAGCACACATACTTTATAGACTAATGGCAGTGCCAAATGGATATGCTTTTGTAATTAACTAACCATAAAATTTTAAATATATAGATTGATCTACAATTATTCTGTTATATAATTTGTGATGACAAGTATGGGTAAAAGTGTGTTTTCAAAAGACTAACCTCTAGAGACAATGTTTTGGGTTTCCTAATGGATATTTCTTAGCAATAGTCAATGACTATAACAGAAACAGTCAAGAAAAATATTATGTAGCACAATGTATAAAATGTATTCTTTACCTTCTGCTATTGTCATTTTAGTTTCCTATACTGTCTTGCACTTGAAGGTGAAATTACCATTAGTGTCAATGGATAATCCAGGCATAGGCTAAAGGAAACACAAGACTTTGGCAACAATGACACAATTCTCCAAGTGAAGCAAGAATGTGAACAAAGTATGCATTTCACATTTAAAGTATTCTGGTGATCCATTATTCCCTTAGTATAACTGAACTTTTCAGGAAAGTATGCTCATCTTTATTTTGGGATGACTAATACACATGCAATATTCCCTTTGGTATATTTTATAATTTTAGTCAGAATAGGAAGCCTATTGACGATTTAGCTCATTGCCAAATCAAACAAGAATAGTTGCACTAACTGAGTCTCACTGATAGATGAATTTTGATAGTGAAATGTCAAAACGTGATGCATGACTTTTGATGTGTAGTTGGACTTTTGGGAGCCACGCAGTGCTTCTCTCCAAAGAAGGAAAGTCTAGTCTTAGATTCCTGTGGACCAATGCAGAGAATCATATATGACTGATTCATGACTAATGGTTCCGAATACTTCATTCTCATGGAGCTTTCAAATGCATTCAAGTGTTCTAGAAGCAAATGTTCCAAGCCTTTGTTTCGTGAAGTCCTGATGACTTAAGAGAAACAGGCAGAAGAAAAGTGGAGACAATGTGACCAACCAATGCCAAATAGAGGCAAAAACCTCACATGCACTAATAACAATATTGAGTGTTACTCAAGTTTGCACTGATTGTTTAAATGTCTTATCCCATATAAGCTTCAGAACAATCCTATGAAACAGGCCTAATATTTCCCCCATTTTATAGATGAGAAGGCAGAGAATCAAAAACATTTAGCACTGTTTTTCTGATGATTAAATGCTGTGTAGTAGTTAGATTTGAATCTATGTCCAGCATTCTTAACAACTTCAAATAGTCTCCTTCCCCCCCAAAAGTTTACTTGTTTAGTAAAATAAAGAACAAGAATGTACTTGCATCTTACAAAATAAAAAATGTATTTAAAATTTGATAACATTAAAAAAAAAAACAAAACCCCAAATAGTCACCTTCCCTCAAGTCTATGACAATGACCACTACCAACAGAAAAATGTAATTTACCTTTTATACATACTTTTGGGGACAGACATTGACACTTTTATTGAGATATAATTGAAATATAACATTAAAATAGTTTCAAGTACACAACATAGTGATTTTACATTTGTATATAGCATGAAATAATCATAGTTCGTCACCATACATAGTTATGGCATTTTGTTTCTTGAGATGAGAAGTTTTAAGATTTACTCTTAGCAACTTTAAAGTATTATTAAGCATAGTCACCATGCTGTCCCTTATGTTTCCATAACATTTATTTCATAACTGGGGTTTGTCCCTTTTGACCCCCTTCACTCATTTTGCCCACTCCCACACCCTACATTGACTTTTTGTGATTTTATTCTTATGTGCGCCCTTTTGATGATTTTTAACCTGGTTTAATCTTAGATTCTGATTCTGTTGCTGGTAATGATGGCATGCACCTTTTAGTCTGACCCAGACAAATCACAGTTGGTTATACTGCTTTAATTTCCCTCTAAGAGATTTTTCTCAAAAAAATGCTGATCATCTAGGGTAGAGAAAGATTGCTCAGGCTGTTGTTCCTCAATTTGTTATTATAATTATATAATTATATATAATTATATATATATATAATTATATATATTTATATATTTTATATAAATATATATTTATATTTTATATAATTTATATATTTATAATAAATATATATAATAATATATATAATAATATAATATAAATATAAATATATATATATATTATATATAATTGTAATAGTAACAAAATGCAGTTTCTAGGAACATAATTGTATTTTCAATGACAACAACAATAGTCACACACTCAGACCCTGTGCTGAGTCTAAGTCACACTTAGACCCTGTGTTAGATGCTTTGGGTACCGGGACTCATTCAGCACTCATAATCCTGTGGAGTAGGTACTATTGCAACCATTTTTACAGATAACAAGATGGAGTTGTCAAATAACTTAAGGAAATAAATAAATCAAGGAAATGGTTAAGGGTTATGCAAAGTCTATAGCAGAACTGACCCAACAGAGATTTTTCTTTTTCTAGGAATCTTGGTCTTCCCTTTACCAACTGCTTGCCATATTCAGAAATACAAACTATTTAAAGCTACTCTGTTTAAGGCTACTGTTTAGGGCCAGAAATAAACTTTTAAGATCTGACAAATTATGTTAGAGATGAGGAGTAAAGTTCATTGCTATAAGAGACAATAGCGTATATGCCTGTCTTTCTTCCCTTCTTATCATTAACATCTTTCTTCTTTCTTCTCTCATCCCTTTTCATATGAAAGTGAAAGGCGTGACTCCATGGGCTACAGTCCCTGGAATTCTCCAGGTCAGAATACTGGAGTGGGTAGTGGTTCTCTTTTCCAGGGGATCTTCCCAGCCCAGGGACCAAACCCAGGTCTCCTGCATTGCAGACGGATTCTTTACCAGCTGAGCCACAAGGGAAGCCCAAGAATACTGGAGTGGGTAGTCTATCCCTTCTCCAGGGGATCTTTCAGACCCAGGAGTCCAACCAGGGTCTCCTGCATTGCAGGCGAATTCTTGACCAACTGAGCTATCAGGGAATGTAACAGAATAGACCCTGAAAACCAGGAGCAACTCGAAACATCTTCGGGACTCACTGTAATGTCAGCCCTGGAGTGTGTCTGGGGCACAGTGCTTCCAGGTCAGATAGTGGCCACTGCAGGTGGGGACTAGGCTGGTAGGGGGCCTGTTGACTGGGGTACCAGCAGCCACATCTTGACATGGAGTGCCTCCCCTGCTTTTTCTTTACCACATGAGTGATATTATTTATTTCAGTACCTTGAGCAATTATGAGGCTTTGGGGCTTTGGATGTGCTGGCACTGGTTGCCATAAATGAAGTGAAGAAACACACCCTTAGCTTTAGAATTGCCAAGCCTCCTTGATCTATTTGGCCTCAGAACCTCAGCTGTTAACTGTGATACTAATGTGTACAGTGGACCCAAGAACTCTGCTTCTTTTGACTTCTGTTCCTCATTATGTTCTGGGCCCTCTGTTTCATAAAGAGACAATGAAAGAGAAAGCAGAGGGGATAACAGATATTTCCCCCAGCACTTGGCAATTTGACATGTAAGCAGATCTATATTTGTCTCTGTCTCATCCTTTTGAAGGGAAACTTGTGGGGAGTACCATGCATGTCATATTGCATTAAGTGCTCAGCACACTCTTACTCAGCGCTTAACATAATAACTCATATTCATTCAAGAGAAAAGTCTTCTTTTCTTATGTCCAGCCAACTGAAAAGATTCATGAGGATGATTTAAAAGACTAAAAGGGGACTTTAAGCACAAAAATGTACAAAATATACACACAGAGGGAGCAAAATCTCATAGTGGTAAAATGTACTTTTGAGCTGTTGCTCTTTCTCTTGTTTAGACTTAATGTCTGGATAAAATGTTTGTTCACTGCTAGTGCATATTTTATCATTCAAGAATATATGTACTATATGCTTTTAGAATTAAAAAAAAGAAAAATTCATCTATTTATGAACAAATCTGTACTTTTGAGTGGCCTGTTTGGTAGAAAGTTGATAGTTCTTATTTTTACTAACAAAAAAGAAATATTTTACTAGAATAGCTTCCTTTAGAAAATAAATCTGGACATGATCAGGAGTAGCCAAAGCAAGAAGCAGAAAAACCCCAAAATAATACTACAAACATCTTAAGTCACTTAACTTTATGTAAATCTACTGAGGCGGAAAAAAAAAAATGAGAGCAGAATATAAAAGACTGAACAAAGCAGGTTAAAAACTGGGAGGGGAGAACCCTTGGATCAAAGAAAAAGAAACAAAAGAAATTATAAGCTATTCTTCTTTTACTGGAAAGAAATTAAGACTTGCACCTATGATACATTGGAGTAGAAGCAACTATAAAAGAAAAAAACAACAAAAAACATGCCCAAACCTGTACTTGGATCAAGGTGGAGTAGCTACCTGCCACAATTATATAAAATCATCTCAAGTTATTGCTACAGGATTATTTATGAAATAGGAAAATATTCAAGTACGCAACACACTTCTCAGAATTTTCTCCCCTCAGTCAGTAAGTTATACCATCCAGAACACAGCAAGTGCCACATTCATTAACTTCTAATACCGAATCCAAGTTTTCTAAATCTTCTTTATCCCCTTTAGAGTTTTATGCCTGACTGTTTTATTGTGTATAAATATGTATTTAAAAGATGCATATTTGTACTCGACTCTCTCCTTGTACATTTTCTAAGCAAAAATTATTTCTCAAGTATTAAATATACAAAAAAGTTGTTTTTTCTGTAAAATATAAAAATTGCATAAGGTAAAATGATCAGTAAATATTTTTAAGCAAAAATATTTAAATGCATTTATTCTTAGGAAAGTTTGATACCAGATAGCCCCAATCTTTAATAATAAGGTAACCTTTTATTTCTTGTTGTCTGGGGGTAATCTCAATTTATATCTCTTGCTCTAGCACAATTGATAATAGTATCCCTTTTTCTCCCAAAGGTATCCAACTACAGACAAAAACCATATAATGTCTTCTACCTAATATCAAGGCAGCCTGGCATGAAAAAAATCTAAGGCTTTGGAGACAAGCCCATGGGGTCTGCGCATATTTCCATCATTTACTTACTATGTAAACTTGGGCAATTACTTATTCACTCTGAGACCAATTTTGTTGTCGGCAGCATATGGATAATAATAATAACTTGTAGACTTGTTGGGATAACATGAATGCAATAGTATTATGTCTGGGTACATAGACAAATGGGGATAATAAGATCTCTGTATAAGATTGTTGCAGAGTTTAGTTAAGATGAATTCTAGCATAGCACGTGGTAGATATGTAAAAAATATTCTTTTCATCACACTCATTCTCATAATCGTCATTATCATCTTCCATTAGTAGTTGTTTAGTAAAGTTAATTGCTTCTCTCCTTCTAACTTTTATCTTTTTTCTGGTACTCACTGATGTCATATATATGGAAGATGTTTAGAAATTTGACTTGTACTCATAGCAATCAGGAAATATGAGCACTTTACTAACATGTTTGGACTGAGACTGCTTTGAACATTACCTGGACAGTGTTTTGGTCTGGTTACTGGAAAAAACCTTCTTCTGTTTGTGATAAGAATGAATGTTTCAGAATGGATCTTAAAAGTCCCCTCAAGGCAGAGGAGTAAGAACTCTGACTCTTGGACAATCTGGGAAAATCCCAGATTCTCCCCTCCTAAGAGGAAATTCCTTTAAAGTCTACATTTGATTCTTAAAAATTCAAGTAGCTTCCCTTTTATTTCATTATATGTTTGTTTTTGTTTTGAATTTTTAAATATCTTAAGAATCCTCAACCAAGGCAAACATGTGCTTTAGGGCAATGTGCAGTATGTGCTCTGGGGCTTATCTTCCTTCTGATCCACCTCTGTCTGCTTCCAGGTTACATGTATCCCAGTATGAGAAAGAGCAGAGGTTTTTTAGTTAATTACATCTGGTTCAGAAGTCAGTTCTGTACTTTGTGGCCTTTGGCATATTACTTAATTTCTCTGAACCTCTGTCTCCTGGTCTTAAAAATTGGTATACTATAAATATCCGTCAAATTGTTTGATAACTAAATGCAATAATGTCTATAAGTCCACAAAGTCACATATTAGGAATTCAATCCATGTCAGTTATTTTACATTCTTTAGTGTTAGTTAAAATGATTAGTGATATCTAGCCAGGTCACGTTGATGAGGACCGATTTAAATTTATTTCTATTGGGACACAGAGCCCAAAGGCACATAAAATAGATGACATCTGGCTCACCACATAAAAATGTCTGTGCAATCCAACACAGAATATCACACTACTATCCAGGTTCTTTCTTTCAAATTCCCATGGTAACTCAACCTTAGTAATAATAGCTTATTAATGACCTTACTTGACTGGACATACATGCTTCTTGGAATCCAATTGCCATATAGGAACCATATGCTTGAGATCATTTTAGACTTTAGAAAGACCATTAATAAAATGAAAACAGAAATAATATTCCAAGGCACCGGATTCTATCAGCTAAAGGCTTCATTCTTTATTTAGCTGACACTTAGGTGTCCTTGGGGCTTCCTCAGTGGCTCAGGAGTAAAGAACTACCTGCAATGCTAGAGATGTAGCAGGAGCCACAGGTTTGATTCCTGGGTTGGGAATATATCCTGGAGAAGGAAATGGCAACCCACCCCAGTATTCTTGCCTGGAAAATCCCATGGACAGCCCATGGGGTGGAAAAAAGTCAGACACGACTTAGAAACTAAACAACAAACACTAGGTGTCCTTTGGGGTCCCATTCACATTTATCCTCTTTTGGGAAATATTCCTAAAATATTCTATGCTTTCCTCTATCACTATACTTATTACAAACTGCAGAAAATTCATTTTCATTTATCTATCTGCTCCCTTAAGCTTTAAATCTCTAGGGATTACCACTATTTTTAGTTGAATAAATATTTAACATTTTTGCATTTTAATTCTAATGTGATAAATATTGAGAGATATAATTAACATAAACAAACACGTTGGGGAATCTTCAATAATATTTGAAAGTAGAACAGAGTCCTGGGGCAAAATAGTTTAAGAACCACTGCTCTAGAGGGTAACACCACTCAGCTTTGTATCCAGAATCCCTGGTATTCAATGGCTGTTTTGTACATGTTTATTTACTAGATGGGTTGGTGATGAATAACTGAATAGTGCCCATACTGCCAGAAGCATCTTACCCTACAATAGAAACTATCTTTATATTCAATATGTAGGAATCAATTAAAATTTCCCCCCTACCATTATTTCTTGCCTCATAATGCCTATCTCCACAAGTGAGGTAAGGAAAAGGACACTTTGTTCATAATTAATCACTTAATTAAGTCACTCAAGAAACATCTATTGGGAAAATACTACTTGCCAGGCACTGGGTTAGGTGTTGGTGGTAAGGAAGTAGACAGAGAAATAGGTCATTTCTCCTAAAGCCCATTCTCTGACAGTGAAACCCAAGAATTTACTTGGTTGATTATCACATTATGGATTTTACAACAGTGTGTTTGGGACAAGATAGTTTTAATATCCTCTGAAGATTTTTTTACAAGTAATGATTGGATGTTTCTTATATTGCGTTTTAGCTTGTCAGGTGGCTCAGAAGGTAAAGTGTCTGCCTGCAATGCGGGAGACCCAGGTTTGATCCCTGGTTTGGGAAGATCCCCTGGAGAAGGAAATGGCAACCCACTCCAGTATTCTTGCCTGGAAAATTCCATGGATGGAGGAGTCTGGTAGGCTCCAGTCCATGGGTCGCAAAGAGTCTGACATGACTGAGTGACTTCACTTATATTGCTTTATCATAGTGTTTTAAGGAATATTTAGAACCCACCACTGTTTCAGTTTCCTGTAACAAAAGTTCGAATGCTTGCTGGTCCTGGAGCAGTATATAGGGGAGTTTAGATGGGTAGAAAACAGCCTTGAGGGGACAGAGTAACTGGGAAGCAATCTCAGCTAGATTAATTTATAACCTAAAGTCTCACAGAAACAAGAATCAAGTCAGAAGTTTTTAAAAAAATTTTCTAAAGCCTAAAATTCTAAAACAGTCTTTTTATTTTTTGTACCACTGTTTTGTTTCTTTCAACACAAAGTCAACTCTGCCCTCACCGAAACAAACAAACAAACAAACAAAGAAATGTACATATGTGAGGTGACAGTGTATTGATTTGATGAGAGGAATCCTTTCACAATGTATATGTGTATCAAGTCATCACATTGCACACTTTAAATATTTTGCAGTTTTGACAATTATACTCTAATAAAACTGAAAATAATAAAGTCAGTGTCTTAAAGGAGAGAATACCCTCTTGATAACTCCATGAATGAGAAAATGTAGAAACAGTTTGAAATACATAGTACATTTTTTTTAGTCTAACTGAATGAAAGAGATAATAAATCTTCTTTTGCCAGGGGAAAGAGCACTTTTGAGTTGTGTTGATGTAGTTAACATACTATCTCCAAGAGCTAAACCTTTATAATTATTCTATGTACACTACTTTATTCACTGTGAATTGCAATTTCTCCCTTATTTTAACATTGCTTGACATTGGGATAGACTGTTTAAATAATGAAACATCATAGTTTCATTGGCAGAGTTTTGCATTTTCTTTGTAGGATAGAAAATGTTGATACATCTTATTATTGATAACATTTTAGATTAAATGAAATCCAGTAGCCCATAAAAACTAAATGAAACTTGGTTCCACAGCTATATGGTGACACCATACTCAGGAGAGTGGTCTTTAATGCCTTGAATTGCTCTTATTTCCCTTTCCTGCCTCCTCGAAAAGTAGTAGACTCATCTAATGAGCAAATAAGTTGGTTTGCTTCAAGGCAAGGTAAGCAAATTTGAATGACACTATTTGATCCCTGATAACTTCAGAGTTTGGTATTAAGTTTGCACAAGGGAAAAAATTCAGTCCACAGCCCAAAGGGAAAAAAATCCAGATGTTTTGTTGATATATAAATAAGATGTGATCACAAGACAGAGATTTCTGAGTGTGTCCTAATTTCCATGCTTCAAAATATTAAACATTTCCTCAGCTTACAGTTGAGTATATATACTTTTAAATGCAAATAGCAGCATATGTAATTTTTCATATTACCCTTCTCTTCTGAGGTGCCAAGAAAAATAAATGTGTGCAAAAACATTTATGGCCACATCACTATCTGTGCAGTGGTTAAACAATCAAAAGCTCTTCTGCAGATGCACATATGAAAATTAAGAGCATTCCCACTTCCTCAGTCAAGACAGTCATGCTGTTCTGGCTGCACATACGCATAATGGAAACAAAATTGCTTTAAATAATCAAAATACACAAAGGCACATTTTTCTGAGTGATTGGAAATAACCTTGACAAATGCTTGCATTTGGTAAATTATGAACTAGCCAAGTTACGTTTGCATAAATATAATGAAAAACATTTTTTAAAAATTTAGTAAGCACATAAAGCAAGGCATTCTCTTGGTAATGAATTTCTTTGACAGATAAACCAACAACCATGCAGGGTAAGTTTATGAAGGTGCCTCCCTGAGTGTTTGAGAGAGTGAGAGAAGAAGAGAGAGAGAGAGTGAAGTGTGAGCATGTGCGCAAGTGCATTTATATATACAGATACATACTTCGATGAATAAAAATTCTGCAGAATTATAAAAGAGGCAGAGATATTCTTCCAACTAAAAACAAATATGGAAAAATCCTAGACACATCAAGTATCTACTTGCATTTTTAAAAGAAGAACACAAACCATGTACAATTTAATGCTACAGTTAATACAGTATACAAATAATATATATACAATATATATATATATATATAATGTTAATACAGTATACAAATAATTCATATTCCCCAGACATAACTCTTTGGTAACACAGAGATTACCTGTTAGGTAAACATACAATTATATTTTCTGCCAACAATCTAGATACTGCACCTCATATGCAACTTAGGCATCAATATGTAGTTAGGGAGGATTTGTGTGGGACTTATTTTTAAAAAGCATTCAATTAGGGCAAAAAATAATTTTCTACTCAGTGGTAGTATGGCACTACTTATTATCAGATTTCTTTGGGTCCAGACATGGAACACTACAACATGTGGATACATCAAAACAAAAGCCAAGGAAAAATGTACATTCATTTGGGTTTTTCTAGATTAGCCTATTTCTTATGCTAAGCATAATTAGATAGGGAGACTGACTTTACTGAATTTGCTACAAGAATAACAAAGCTATTCTGAGAATTCTGTAGCCTTTAGAAATCACCAGTAGCTGAAGAACATATCTTACATGAAGGAAGGGTTATTAGGATCGTTTCAAATGGGCTTGCCACATAAGACAGGACGTTTTCACACATGACCATGAGGGAAAACTGGTCAAAAGATGAAATAGGCCAGGGATAGTGGGTGGAGTGGAGATGACTTTCTTGGGGGAAATTCTTTTAATTCCTAATCATGAATTGTAGGAAGAGCCCAATTGTCTTTTACAGCCTTAGTCATCTTTGAACATCATTAACTTTTTCCCATTAACTGCCACCCACCTTCACTTGACAACATGAAGTAAGAGCTTGAGAGAAACCAGAATTACAACAGGTCTCTGGTTCGGTAAAATGATGCAGCAGACCAGGTTGAACTGGTACCACTTGTTTCACTCTTGAAGTAGTCATTCTTCCTTATCATCTCTTTTTCTAATCTAAGGGTAAACTCCTAGAAAGCTTAATGTATTGCTTTAGTTCCAATATTCAAATACACTGGAGATATTTGATAAAAACTTATCACCTAGTAACATGATTTCTTTTCCCATCATTTTAATGAAACCTCTCTCCTGAAGGTCATCAATGACTAATTAATTGTGACATCCAGCATTCTCATAATTCATCTTCCTTGTCTCCTGACCAGCCCTTTTTCCAGACCTCTCCACCCTTTCTCTTTGTGGACATTCCCAGTTTCTTAACTGTGTGACTACAAATATTGTCTCCTTCCTTTTCACACTCTTCATATATGTGATTTAAAAGTTTGTTCCTCAGCCCTCCTCTCTTCTTATTCTCTCTTCCTTGACAATTTCATATACTGTTTGGGCCTTTCCTATAGATGACCCTCACACATTTCTCTGAAGACCTGTCATCTCAGAGTGCTGGATACAGATTTCTGCCTACACGCTTCTCTTTTCTACAATGATAGGCTCTGGGATCTCAAAAAGCTTATTAGGTTCAGATTGAATTCAATGTCTTCCTTCTCAAATTTCATTTCCTCCTAATGCTTCCTATTTTTAAAACATCATCACCAAGTTTTGAAATCTCAAAGTCAAATACAAGAATTTTCCTTTTTCCACAATAATTGCAAATCCCTGCCAGTACTTCCTCTGAGATATCTCTGCCTTCTTTATCTGCTTCTCCATCCTCTCTCTTCTATACACTATCTCAACAGTCTCCTAAATGTTCTTTAGGCTTTTCTGCATCCAGTTTAAATGTTGCTGCCAGAAAAATCTCTTTAAAACAGAGTTTGCTCATGTTTATGTGCATTTCCACAGCTAAATTCATTGGCTTCAACCACTTGCTTTGCCAATATTTTTCTTTTCCTACAGAAGAAATATCTCTTGTATTGGTGCCTCTATATCATCAAGTATTCTAGGCTAACAGGTTTGTGTTCCTACTTAAAGATGACCTCCATAATAAAGCATTGCACATTCATACATGCTTAGTCACTCGGTCATGTCCAATTCTTTGAGACCCTATGGACTGTAGCCCACCAGGCTCCTCTGGCCATGGGATTCTATAGCAAGAGCATTAGAGTGGGTTGTCATTCCCTTTACCAGGGGATCTTCCTGATCCAGGGATCAAATCTAGATCTCCTGCATTGCAGGTAGATTATTTACCACTTGAGCCACCATGGAATCCCAAAGCACTTCACATTTTTATCCTCAAATCCCCTATGGATACTGAAGTGATTGACATAAAGTAGACCCTCAAGAAATCTTTGATTTTGAGTTGCCTTGAATATTATTGCTTTGTTTAAAAACCTTCTATGTTTCCTATTTTTACATGCTACAAACTCTTTTACTTGGTCAACAGGATCTTTAGATTTGGGACCTGGAAAAGTTTGGGAAGAGGATAAGCAAAAAGCAGGGAAAGAGGCCCAAGCAAAAAGGACATTAGAGAAGCACCTGGGAGCAAGTGGCAGACTGGAAGTGTTTTGACAATCTTTGTGTTGTCATTTGGCTACTGAGTGTTACCTGGTCTTTGGGGGTTCTGACATCTATATACTACAATCACTGATCTCTTTAGGAATCTCAGAATGCACAATGTCCCTGTTATACCACACCCAGACCTGTGGCTTCCGGGGCTTGCCCTGTGTCCACTGGCAGCCACATAGTGACTGAAGTCCACCTGTCTTCCAGCAGGAAAGCTGAAATAGCCAGGTAAATCCACGAATACATCTGTTGTAAAGTGCTAATTGTAATTTCAGACATAATATGCAAAGATTTAGGCCTTTGGGACCTTCTCTTTCTTTGCCAAGGGATACATTGGTATTGTACTTAACATTGGTTTTCAGGAAATGCTGCCTTGCTTTTGGTGCCTAAACCAGGATTATGAGCCAACAGGAATCTGGGTTATGTAGGGGAAAGTACTGTGACAAAGAAACCTAGGCAGCTCTATACAGCTTTCTCCTCTGTTGAATAAATAACATTTTCTGTCACCAGCATGGCCACAGGTGAGCAGAGGAAGGAGGAACCTAGAGGGATGGTTTTACCTAAAGGCTTATTGCCAAATTCAGACTTAAATTGAAGAAGGTAGGGAAAATCACTAGACCATTCAGGTATGACATAAATCAAATCCCTTATGATTATACAGTGGAAGTGAGAAATAGATTCAAGGGATTAGATCTGATAAAGAGTGCCTGAAGAACTATTGACAGAGGTTTGTGACATTTTAAAGGAGTCAGGGATCAAGACCATCCCCAAGAAAAAGAAATGCAAAAAGGCAAAATGGTTGTCTGAGGAGGCCTTACAAATAGCTGAGAAAAGAAGAGAAGTGAAAGGTAAAGGAGAAAAAGAAAGATATACCCATTTGAATGCAGAGTTCCAAAGAATAGCAAGGAGAGATAAGAAAGCCTTCCTCAGCCAACAGTGCAAAGAAATAAAGGAAAACAATAGAATGGGAAAGATTAGAGATCTCTTCAAGAAAATTAGAGATACCAAGAGAACATTTCATGTAAAGATGGGCACAATAAAGGACAGAAATGGTATGGACCTAACAGAAGAAGAAGATATTAAGAAGAGGTGGCAAGAATACACAGAAGAACTGTACAAAAAAGATCTCCATGACCCAGATAATCACGATGGTGTGATCACTCACCTAGAGCCAGACATCCTGGAATGTGAAGTAAAGTGGGCCTTAGGAAGCATCACTACGAACAAAGCTAGTGGAGGTGACAGAATTCCAGTTGAGCTATTTCAAATCCTGAAAGATGATGCTGTGAAAGTGCTGCACTCAGTATGCCAGCAAATGTGGAAAACTCAGCAGTGGCCACAGGACTGGAAAAGGTCAGTTTTCATTCCAATCCCAAAGAAAGGCAATGCCAAAGAATGCTCAAACTACTGCACAATTGCACTCATCTCACATGCTAGCAAAGTAATGCTCAAGATTCTCCAAGCCAGGCTTCAACAGTATGTGAACCATGAACTTCCAGATGTCCAAGCTGGTTTTGAAAAAGGCAGAGGAGCCAGAGATCATATTGCCAACATCTGTTGGATCATTGAAAAAGCAAGAGAGTTCCAAAAAAACATCTACTTCTGCTTTATTGACTATGCCAAAGCCTTTGACTGTGTGGATCACAACAATTATGGAAAATTCTGAAAGAGATGAATACCAGACCACCTGACCTGCCTTTTGAGAAATCTGTGTGCAGGGCAGGAAGCAACAGTTAGAACTGGGCATGGAACAACAGACTGCTTCCAAATCAGGAAAGGAGTACAGCAAGGCTGTATATTGTCACTCTGCTTATTTAACTAGTATGCATAGTATATCATGAGAAATGCTGGGCTGGATGAAGCACAGCTGGAATCAAGATTGCCAGGAGAAATATCAATGACCTCAGATATGCAGATGACAACACCCTTATGGCAGAAAGTGAAGAAGTAAAGAGCCTCTTGATGAAAGTGAAAGAGGAGATGAAAATGTTGACTTAAAACTCAACATTCAGAAAACTAAGATTGTGTCATCTGGTCCCATCACTTCATGGCAAATAGATGGGGAAACAATGGAAACAGTGACAGGCACTATTTTTTTGGGCTCCAAAATCACTGCAGATGATGACTGCAGTCATGAAATTAAAAGACACCTACTCCTTGGAAGAAAAGTTACGACCAACCTATACAGCATATTAAAAAGCAGAGACATGACTTTGCCGACAAAGGTCCATCTAGTCTAAGCTATGTTTTTTCCAGTAATCATGTATCGATGTGAGAGTTGGACTAATAAGAAAGCTGAGCACTGATGAATTGATGCTTTTGAACTGTGATGTTGGAGAAGACTCTTGAGAGCCCCTTGAACTGCAAGGAGATCCAACCAGTATATCTTAAAGAAAATCAGACCTGAATATGCATTGGAAGGACTGATGCTGAAGCTGAAGCTTCAATACTTTGCCCACCTGATGTGAAGAACTGATTCATTTGAAAAGTCCCTGATGCTGGGAAAGATTGAAGGCTGGAGGAGAAGGGGACGACAGAGGATGAGATGGTTGGATGGCATCACCAACTCAATGGACATGAATTTGAGTAAACTCCAGAAGTTGGTGATGGACAGGGAGCCCTGGTGTGCTGCAGTCCCTGTGGTTGCAAAGAGTCAGACATGACTGAGCGACTGAACTGAACTGAAGCTCTTCTGTGCATTGATTATCTCCCCACAGTTTCTTTCTCAGTGGAGAATGCCAGGATGCTAAACCATAAAGAACTACTTCAGGTGTACTGATATTGAAGAATGCAAACTTATAGACTGTTTCATAATTATGAGTTGAGTCCCATTGCTCACTTTACCTTGGCACCAGTTAATGTCTAAGTGAATTTTTTAAAGTGACACTTTTCTGTTTCTCCATTGTCCCTCATTTATCTATCTAAAATTGTAAATTATATTTGCTCTACCTTTGTTTAGTAAAAGAAAGTCATTTCTAGTCCATGTCATGACCACCCTTTCCTATAGTCTCTCAGGGAATGATTTCACCAACATCCTCCCTACATCACGGGCTTTCGACACATATTCTCATGACTTTCCTCACTTCTCCCTCAGATTTTCTCTGTCACTACTGTCTTTTCCTCTTCTTTCTTTGAGTAATATGTTTTAAAATCTCTAAAGCTAGCACAGCCACCTGTACTCTCCCCAACTCCTGCTCCATTAATGACACACTCCCCTTTAACCCTGACTGCTCCTGTTACACTAGTTATTTTCTCTCCTACAAACACATGGTTAAGTCTCCACTGTTGCTTCACTTCTTCCCCTTCACTTAAAAAAAAAAAAAAAAAAGAAATTGTTTGGCTGTGTTGGGTCTTAGTTGCGGCATTCAGGCTCAGTATTTTGTGGTGTGAGAGCAGAGAGCATAGTTGCCCTGAGGCATGTGGGATCTTAGTTCCCTGACCAGGGATCAAACCCGAGTCCCCTGCATTGGAAGGCAGATTCTTAACCAGTGGACCGCCAGGGACATCCCCTCCCCTTCACTTTATGAACAGAGATTCCACACATTTCCTATTTCCAATTATTCTCACTTTCATTCTTCTCATTCCCTTGAAATATGCACCCAGCACCCACAAATCTGTGGAGATGGTTCTTGTTGACCTAACTCTTGCTGAATCATTAGCTGCGTGTCAGCCTATGAGTTTCACTCTGCAACAATTAGCACACCTGTCTATTCTGAATCAGCATGGTGTGTTGGGCTTCTACACTGGGTTACAGGCTTTCTTCAAGTCTGTGGCTAGAGTTTCCTCATGTTTCCTGAACACTCTCTCTCTCCAGATGAAATCCTCTTATTTCTTCTCTAGACACTTCTCTTTGCTCCCTACCTGTAATTGTTTCATGAAATTATTTGCATCATCTCTGAATATGCATCATTTCATATATGTCACCACAACCTCACACTGGAAGTTGCTTCCTATAGGTAAATTCTTCTGACTTTTTGCTCTCCTGGTAAAGTCACTAGTATATCTGCATATAAAATGTTTTAAAAATATTTTGATACCAGGCAAGTGGAATTTTCTTAATACATACATATTTGGGGAATTTATTTTTGTTTCATTTTTGTTTATGTTTTCTGATCATGAGTGTCCAATTATGACTGAACCAAAAGGAAAAATTGTTTGAGCTCAGGCTACTTGGAATTCATAGCTTGTGGAAACCAGTCTTTCCACGTTACTGGGTTCTTACATCAGGAAGAGACCCTTAAGTTCTTTTCACCATCTGGATTTTCTCCTTCCTTCTTGCATATTTTTCATATGTAGGGTGAGAGGGTTATGACCATTCCGAGAATGAAGTGGGAGACTAGGTGGTATGTATGAGTGTTTTCACCGTCACTTTCCTGTTTGTACATAGACATATCCCATACCTGTAGGAAGCCTTTGGCAGTAGAATATTTGAACAGACATTTTAGGATGGAAAGCTCATTCTTTCTAGTCCTTGTTCCTGAACTGATTGAAAACACTGTTGTTCAGACAAATGGTGTGAAGTGTCTGTCCTATATCTTCTATAAGATGTGTCCAGATTTCCTTTTTGGGAAAGTACAGGTTATAGGCTTTTAGAGAAGAGTATTGACAGTCTTCCTCTTCAGTCTGTTCTTATAAAACTTTGGAGCTTGCTTGATAGACTGTTTCACATATCCTTTGTAGTTTCCATTCAGACCTGGGGCTAGAAGCAGCTCCTTTCATCTTACACAAGAATGGGGTTGAAGAGACGTCAGAGAAGGAATTAGTCTCCCAAATAAGGTAGAAGAACTGCGTGCATGGAAGGCCACAGATTCAAGTTTCTACAATGTGGGTTTTTACAAGATGATCATTGCTAATAGCATGTATTTCCCAGAGAAACTGAATTAGGTTCCTTCATGCAACTCCTGAGAAAGGAGATGGCAAATGCAGGGTCTGTTGTCTATCTTGCTTACCATAGTATATCCTGTGCTTTGCAGTATCTAACAAAAATAGGAGCTTGATAAATATTTGTAGAATTGAAATGTATAAAAATGTATTAAATACATTGGCAAGGAACTAGTAGCATTGGTAGTAGTAGCAAATTTGGGGGACTTGGTAATTTCCTTATATTTTTGTACCGTTTTCTGAAGAAAGTATCAGATATTTTCTTCTGGTTGTGATTAAGGAAGATGTTTTCCCTAGGGTATTGTCAAAGAAACTGGGAACTTGGTTGAAACTGATCTTTGCTAAGAGGTTCAGGGGTCGGAATGGAAAATCTCATGTCAGTACATTTTAGGATTAGGTGCTTTCTCAAATTAATCAATTCTTCTCCTGAAACCTCTGATCAATGATGCTAGACACAAGATACTAGATTTGATAAACAAATAGGTAATTCAACTGTGTCCATTGCTTTATTCCTCTTTGGAATTGATATATAATTTACCTTTTCTGAGTATAGTCTCTGGAGAAGGAAATGGCAGTCCACTCCAGTATTCTTGCCTGGAGAATCCCAGGGACGGGAGCCTGGTGGGCTGCCATCTATGGGGTCACACAGAGTTGGACACGACTGACATGATTTAGCAGCCGCGGCGGCAGAGTATAGTCTCGCCAATTACGAAAAACGGCATTTTGGATAACTACATAAAACGTCAAATAGAAATACCCTATAACTGGTATAAATGTACAGACTTTTGGACTCTGTGGGAGAAGGCGAGGGTGGGATGTTTAGAGAGAACAGCGTAGAAACATGTATATTATCTAGGGTGAAACAGATCACCAGCCCAGGCTGGATGTATGAGACAAGTGCTCGGGGCTGGTGCACTGGGAAGACCCAGAGGAATCAGGTGGAGAGGGAGGTGAGAGGGGGGATCGGGATGGGGAATACATGTAAATCCATGGCTGATTCATGTCAATGTATGACAAAAATCACTACAATATTGTAAAGTAATTAGCCTCCAACTAATAAAAATAAATGGAAAAAAAAACTGGTATAAATGTTACTGACATCGAATTCATGCTATTGCCATGTGTCGTGCACCCTCAACAGTTTTTTAAAAGCCCAAAACACTTTTATTTTAATCAAGAGGAAAACAAGGTATGTCACAGATAAAAATGATGCACATATTTTCGTGCTTATGATTTAAAGAAAGGAGAAACATCTGAAATCTGTTTGCTAACTACAGTGTAATACAAATTAGCCTGCAGGCACCGTGTGCGCTGCACCCTGTCTGCTTGCCAGCCCCGCTTAGTCCCAATGTATTAATGAGCAAGTGCAAGTATTTGAACAATCAGCATTTCCGTATTTGCATGCAAACTCTCATGCTGTGTAATTATACACAGAACTGGCACTCAAATTAATTAAAGCTGATTTCTCTGTGACTGCAAACTGGTCATATCCTCAGCTTTGCCTTCCTATGAAGTTATCACTCTCCATTCAATGTGACACTTCTGTCCCTGGCATTCTCGGTAATGCTAATATTTGACAATTGTGAATTTGGTAATGTTTTAAATTGCAGCTGACAATGGCTGCATGTTCTCTTGCTTTTCCTTTCCTCCCTATTTCCCCCCTTCTTGTATAAAGATTAAAAAATAGCTTTTGAATGTCTGCTTTGTAATTATCTCAAATAATAATGCAAACAAATTGCATATATTGTTTTAGCTTGTTTCCTCCCCTCTTATGACTCCACCCACTTGATTAGCACTTACAAACAATTCATCAAATTAAAAAAAATGTTTATTTGATATTAGCAAACAATTATTTTGATGGTTTTGTTCTTAATTTTGAAAAGGCTTTAACAAATGCTGTTTTATTTTAATGGATAAGGATCTCATAATTCAGGATCAGGGAGATTAGGAGAGAAAGAAGCAGCAATAACTGCTAGATTTGATTAAGACTTTTTGAATCTTCATCAAACAGAGAAGTATTGCAACGGAGACCACTATTTGCTAAAGAGCTCCGTAAACATTACCTTCTAAGGAAGAAGGCTTTCCTTGGCTCTTCCACAATAAAGCCATCTCCCTTTGGTTTCTCGGTTCCTCTGAAGGAACTGTTTCTGTGACAATTTCTTTGAAAAGATATCCTTAGAGCAATTATGATATTGTCATGATTCTCTTTTCATAAATTTAAATCAGTGAGTACAGGTGGCTATGAAAATCATCTTCATATAGAGCCCTGGAAGGTGATCTGCTTTGACACATTCTTCTGAAATCAAGACTTAGCACTCAACTTCAGCTCACCATCTCCTCATCTCTCTATATCCTATTAGCCAGAAACAGCACACACTATTACAGGGGCCAAATGTCTCTTTTCAGAGCAGGCACCAAACAATTCTATCCTTTGAGTTGAAGATCCTGAAATGCACTGCCAAGAAGATGGTCTCAAATAATCTACATTTGAAAGGGAAGATTGAGTTGGAACTCTTCTTATAATCTCTAGTGATCACAAGAGACATAATTGCCCTTACCTTATCTGTAGTACTTCTGGGTCCACATAGAGCATCAGTTAACAAGCTCCCTTCAAATTCCAGTTGGCATACAAGTGAGAAAAGAGTATCTTTCCTGAAGAGACTGTGGGGAGATCACAGTCACAAAACTATCGCTGTGATCTGAAGTCTGCCCTTCTGTCTTGTCACGAATTTCCTATGCAGACAGGTGTCCTATTGGCATGAATTTCATTGCCAATTACACTTTAAGAGTGGGCGTGGCTTGAGCATGTAGCCAGTTCCACCTGTCTCTAAACCCTCATAACCTTCATTGCTTTCAATATTTCGCTCAAGTACCCAGTGACTTCATGAGTTACCCACGCACCAGACCCGACTAACAGAGGTGTGGGAACAGTATCGGGTTAAGCAGCACCGTCATTGTAGTACACAATGCTCATTGCTACGGGCAAATACCTATTTGCTGACTCAGGATTGGATTGCTCTGAGCAGGACTAGGCAGTTCTACTGCTTTCTGTTTGTTTCCTCTTTAGAAACTATCCTCTTCTACTAACCATTTAGCAAAACTAGATTTTTTTTTTAATATTCATTCCTTAAGAATATAGCCTCTTTAAGCATAGAGAATTACTACTATATTTTAACCTTTTCGAAAAACAAGCACTTGCAAAACAAAAGACAAAGAAAATTGGAATTCCTCCAATAATTAAAATGAACATCACTATATATGCTGTCCATTTTGCTCTTAAATTTTCTGATAGCAAATCGAATAGTTATGTTTCTTTTACTTCTTAAAAGAAAAAGATAATAGGAGAAAAGCTTTGTAAACATCTTTAGGAAAAGGGAAGCTTTACTCTTTATTGCGTATTAGACTAGTTGGCATTCAATGTTGTTTTAATTGATGGTGGTATTTTTAAAAAGTTGATTGGCTACATATTTCTTTATAGGCATATGCATAAATGAAATTCAGGTATGGAAATAATAAGCATTTAAAAACATGCCAAAATTTTAAGTGTAACATGATCAGAACAAAGTCTAGAAAATATGGGTCTCAATATGTATAAATGATATGTCTTTGACCTACAGTTTCTACCCACTTTAATCAACGTACTCTGGAAGTGGTGGGATATTAATTTTCTCAGGCCTCTCAGTTCCTCAGTGACATTTAAATCAAGCAAATTGTTTTTTTTTGGGGGGGGATTGATTTATTTTCAAATATCAAAGTTTGCTCCAATATCCTACCCAAAGCAGGAATTTCTATGTAATATTGCTTTTTCTTCAACTTGCCCACCATCTAGCATAAAATTGATGTGTGGTGATATTCAATAAATTTTTGCTAAATAAATGTTTAGCTGTACATTTTAACTGTGATATGAACATTGTAAATGATATAAATCAAGTAACCTGCAAAATCTTGAAGACTTTCTTTCTAAACAGACTTCATACAGATTTGCACATAAATGTGAGTGGTAATCATTTGCTAAGTAAATTGAAATTAAAGAACTTTGAAGAGAATACACTAAGTCTAAGACAATTCACCCTTACTTTAAACAGAGAGCTTCCTTATTTTTGACAAATATTTTCCTAAATTGTCTATTCTTTGGTATGAATTTTTTCTGAAGCTTCATGAGGTTTTGAGGATAAATTTAATCCCTATTCCACATGAAAGTTGTACAAATATTTGAAAAATGGCTATCATTTTCTCCTAAGTCTACTCTTTTTTCAAAGTGAACATTCCTTTAATCATTCTAATATGAGGTGGCTTTTAAGGCCTCTCACCATATTGGATGGATTCCAGTTTGTCTATGTCTGTTCTAAATGTGGCATCAGAACTGAATGCATTGCTTGAGATGTGGTCTAATTATGCAAAGTAAATGGGTGCTGATGCCTGCCTTGTTCTGGACTATGTTTATAACAATTTAGAATTTTACAAAGGCAGGAAACGTACTCTGAGGAAGGGTTAGTATCATTATCATATTTTTAGTTGTTAAGCTTCTATAAAACTAAAATTTCAAATCTTTTTTATATCAAATTCTATCTAATCAAATCTCTTGCAACTTCTTGTTGCAACTGATGATTTGGATGGAAATCACTGACTTTCTATCCATTCATACTAGAGCTTATTGGCCCACTGTTCTAATTATTTGTGGCAGTTTTGAATCTTGATTTTGCTAACCAGAGTCTTGACTTTCATATTTCATTTTGTGCCATTCTTTAAAAGGCATCTGAATGGCTATGATGAGTCAGGCACTAGGTCTGGCAGTGATGATACCAAAAGCAAGAAAGACCTGGTCATTTTCCCAAAAGAGCCCACAGAATAGCAAGGAGACTGCCAATGTAATTATTTTCATTTCTTTCAAATAAGTAGGGAAAAAAGTGCTAATACACCTCTCAGAAATCTCTCTTCAGGTTGAAGATTATCAATCAGCCTTTGCTAATGAGGATAAAGTACTGCACCTGTCATTTTTATTGAGTACTTATTTAAAAATAGGTAAAAAAGCCCTTCATGTACATTTTGCATTTAAGAAGCATGATGTTTTTGTGACAGTTTTAAACCCTCACTACAGTTGAAGGGCTTAAGGTTCAGGAGTTTATGAAACTTTTGCAAATTTGCATAGTTAATAATTTGCAGGGCTTCAATTTGAACCCCCAAAACTATGTTACTCCAAAGTTCATACTTAGATACTCAAAGAGGTAATTCTGCCATTTAAAAAAAATTTCCTAACCATATTATAAACTAGCTCTAACTTATCTTCTAAGAATGTCTGAGTACTTTGATTGAAATACTTACCAAATTTAAACTCTCTTTTGAATATAAAAGTAAATCAGTTTGCTTGGAATTGTTGTTTTCTTAGTGAATCCGTATTGGTTCTTAATAGTCATTACCATCTTCTTAAAATGCTCACTTTTACTTTGATATTCCTGTCTAAATTTTGCTAGGGATTCAAACTCACTGGTTTGCAGTTCACAGAATCTTTCTTTCATAATAAAATTAGGTCAGTGTCCACATAAAAATAACTGGCAAAGGTTCTATGGATACATCTGAAGTTCTTTCTTTCCTGAAGACAGTAGGACATATTTATGTAGCTATCATCGTCACCTTCCTGGGATTCACTTCCTGTAATGGCACTTATTGAAAGTAAGTGAAGACTGAATTGTTCTGCACAGTCTTACACTTAATACACACTTCCAAAGTATTTGTTGAAAAAAATCTGCGTACTGGATAGGAAAAAAAGCTCCACAAACCTGTTTTATAAGAAAGAAAAAAGACCACCATTTTTTGCCTTCTCAGGAGGAGAAATACTTACATCACACACAAATGATTCTTTTGTTAAGGAAAACAAGTAGGCAAATCTGGACAAGGCACTCTGGTCGAGAAGGTCAAGTCTTTTGAGGCATAGCCCGACAGACAGCACTGGATAGACAGAGCTAAATTTCTCCATAATGAATTATAAACAACTTGTCAGTCTGGGAAACAAGACTTGGACATGGGAAGAAGGGAAAAGATATGAAAAGTGTAGTGGTGTGAGGTGTTGCCCAAGAACATGGCAGAAAGCCCAGAGAATAACACAGGACTACAGCCAGGGAAGAATTCTGAAACAGCTCACACTGAAATCTCAAAACATAGCTGCCTCAGGAGTGTGCTAACCCAAGAGGTGACACTGGAATGATAATATAGAACAAGGTCCTTTTCTCCAAGATCGAAATACAGTGAATGATCTCAATTTTGTAAGACGAAAAGTATCTTTAGAAGAGGAAATAGTTTCTGTTTTTTTTTTTTTTTGAGCACTTTTATTATTTCAGTTTGAGTGGGTATTAGAAAATACTAAAACCCTTGTTGTCTTATAATTTTCTATTAATATGACTTTTTCCTAATTGTACTTTTATTATAGCATATTTTCAAGAGTATGTTAGAAAAAAAGAAAAGAGTATGTTAGTTCTTTTATAGAATAGATTTTTATTACATAGAAAGTCTTAAGGTTATTTCTGGTAGATAAGTGTAGAAGAATGGAAAGTATGTTATCAAAAGAATGTTGAGCCCCCTAAGTGTGAAATATTTTTGAAAAGATTATTTCATTCTATCTAGAAAAGACTAACATATCAATTTTATATGAATTTCATAGGAATAATAAAAAAAACTAGCAGACGTAAAAGACATTTTGAGAGAATATTTTTCCAGAGAACATTGTGATATAATCTCAATATTTCTAAAATATTTTAATAAAATAAACATCTGTTAATAAAAATACATTTTGATGGATAAAATTAGCTTATATTATTAAGAGATATGCATATTTGTTTATATGTAACAGAAAATTTAAGATTCACAGTTTTAATAACTGAAAGTAAAAACTTTGTTGCTGGGAATGTTCTCTTTGGTAATATGCAGTATTGGAAGCATCAGCAGAGTAGTATTATGCTAATGCATTATGTCTGAAAGATGAACCTCACTGAAAAATTTAAGAAACTGAATACTGAACAGTTAGTTGAAGAAGGGCAATTATGGGATCTAGTCTGGTTTCATTATCTAAGATGAGTAAGAATAAATGCAAAACTGAAACATAAATGATGCAGAGCATATTAGGTATGAGATTTCTTTTTTGTTTTAATTATCTAACTTTGCATTAATGCACTGCTATTATTAAGACAACACATTGTCTAATTTATTACCAGCACAACTCTATGAAGTAGATAATATTATCATCACCCTTTAACAGAGGAGAAATTGAGACACAGAGTACTTAAGCAACTTGTCCAGGGTCACACTGTTAAACAAATAATTGAGCCAGGATTGAAATTCAGGTAGAATCTGCAGACTCTATATCTCTATTAATTTATTTTGCATCTATTGTATGCTTTCTTTATGCACACACTATAGTAAGTGTTTTTCATATAATCTATACCCTCATGAAGGAGAAATTAACCTTTTAAATTTATTTTGTCAAGCTAAGTAGTCCTTAATATCCTACTCAAATTGAATACAAAATATACTTGTATCCATTAGAATTCAGCTGAAAGGTCAACTTATTTATGGAACTTTCATTGATTTCTTTGGATAGAGGTGACAGCTGACTCCCCTGTACACCCTATAGTCTGCACAGACTCTTATATATGCCTGCAAGAATATGCCTGTAATAGCCACTGCACCTCTTTATTTGCATATCTACTTATCTCCTGGGCCTAGCTTGGTGTCATAACACAGTAGGTTTAAAGAACATTTGTGGAATCAATCAATAACTGGGGCTAGTCTTTATCTTTTCTGCATCATTTTTCGACACATAATTTTCCCTGCCAGGCACCAATTTGTCTCCTGCTGGGGGAAAGCAGAGCATTGCCTTCTCTAGACTTTGAATTAATGTTTCCCTGTTTACTAAAATGCTAAAGAAACATGAGTTTTTCTGCTCAGGCAAGGAGAATTTTTGATAAGTAAATACGTTAAAAATCCTAAATCAGCCAGCTTTTGGTTGGATTACCTCAGAGAAGTTGCCCAAAGTTTGCCCACATTGCCTCTGACAGATTTGGCTCAATGCCGTTCTCCCCCAAATTTTATTCATTAAGTGATCTGACCCATAGTTTAAACAGAAAAGGAAGCTGTAATGTTTTTTCATCCCAGCATAGACCTGGAGAGAAGAGTAAGTCAAGTGGAGACTCACGTGTTAGCATAGGACAACTCATCCCTCCTTTCAATTCAGTCATCTGACATCTATTAAATGAATGACTGAGTAACTCAATGATGGCCTCTGTAGGGGTGGGAAGCTTCAGATGGGCTCTGAGATGGCTGTAGAGAGCAGGGGACCTTTGAATGGAGCACTGGGATTAAAGTTTAGTAAAGAAAAGTGAGAGTGGCAAGTGGACAGTATGAAAAGCACCAGGAACAGCACCAATCCCCTGTGGACTGAGGGACAGGTGCCCTCTTGGGCAACTGTGAGAAGTTCATTGGAGCAAAATGTTCTTGGAGGGGAGAAGAGATGGACATGCTAGCCACATATTCTGGTGTGAATATTTTATGATAAAAGCATAGAGCAGAACTGCATTTAAGGCTTGCTTCTGTTACAACCTCAAAGCCTGGTCTTATGAGAATCCTTTTACACCAATGGTAAAGGAATCAAATGCCTAAAAAGGCCAAGCAAGTCAAGATTAAGGAGTGAGGAGACTGGAAATAAGGCAATAGGAGGTACTGTGTTGCTATGGGAATGGGGCCTAGCGTTATCCAGTGGTACCAGAAATTTCAACTTGTGTATATAAATCAGATATCCAGTTTTTTTTTTTTTAATGTTGGAATCTCCAAATTTTAAAGTATTGACAAGTAATCTAATATATTATTAAATATTATACTGGGGGAAAAATCCCTGTTACCACTCTACAATCCCTTATTTTAACTTTCTATTCTACAAAATGACTTGATAAAACCTGCTCTATCTTCCTCAGAAAGATTATTAGAAAGATCAAGTCATCTTGTAGATAAATACTTTGAGAATTAGAATGTGCTATATAGCAATTGAACATCAACTCGGGCTGATGAAGATGAGGGATGTGAGTTAAGGTGTAGGACTGGCGAATAGTTTCTAAGTGTTGCAATATTTGCTGGCAAGATTGAAATGGAAATTCCAAGTGAATTCATTTTCTCAACTCTGATAGAGCCGTCAAAAGTGATCAAGCCATTAACATATTTTGGGGGGAAGATCCCCTGGAGAAGGGAATGGCAACCCACTCCAGTATTGTTGCCTGGAGAATCCCATGGACAGAGGAGCCTGGCAGGCTACAGTCATGGGATCACAAAGAGGCAGACACGACTGAAGAAGCTAAATGTTCTAAATGTAAAATAGCAATTGAAATATCATTTGTATTATTATTAATGCCACCAATTCTTGTTTTTTAACAAGCTGATTTTGTCTCACTTACTCTTCCCCATCTTTATTTTTATCTAAATCTGAAAAAGAACATAGCATAGCATAGCATAGTATAACATCAAATGAATCAGTCCAATATCATTTATTCTAAGTGAAGGTTGGTTGGTACCTCTGTGATCCCACCTGACTCAAGTTGTTTGAGCACTGGCTCTTCCTTTGGCAGTAGTATAGATATAAGCACTTTTAAAATGCTTTATCTAATTTGATTATATATAATATATATATGTATATATACCATTTTGCCTTAGCCTAAATGACTCTAGATAACCAAAAGCCTAAAACAAAATTAAGAGTAGACATAACCCAAACATATTGATATGAGCTATCAAAATGCTATTTTTAAATTATTATTTCTTCTCTAAAGTGGAGATTCTCCTGTACTTACACAGATTTTGGCCAACGTTTTGTTTCTCCATACCCAATTTGAAGTTAAAAAACAAGCAGAGTTGGTACCAATACATACTAAAGACTGATCCTAAAACTAAAAATAACAATTAGATAATGGTAGGGCTCCCCAGCAGAATTGCAGAATCTCTTTCTTTAACTTTTACATCAAACAGGATTTATCTTATTTGTCTGAGGTGGTTTTAGTGTGGTCCTGACACACAGTTATTGCTCAGATTTTCTGTGCATGCTCTTGTGCTGATTGAGAGGTCTGTGCAATTTTCATAGAGTGTATTCAGATTCTCTGTGGCATGTGTGCTCTTTTAAGAAACCAAAAATCTCATAAGCCTCCCATAAATTTTACCCTGCTGCTGATTGGAACTTCTTCAGAAGCAACACCAGAACAGCCAGGTCTTCTTTAAGTGCTTCTATAAAGAGTTCATTTCAGCAGCTGTGGTTGAGGCATCCACTGCAGGCAGCCCAATAAGGTTTAGATTAAAAATGGAGGAAAAAAACCTCTCGAAGTAGAATTCTGAATGTACCTACCAGCAAGAGTGAAATGAATCACATGTTTCTTGTAAGTGACTTTTTACTCTATGACTTAAAGAATCTCAGCAGGAAAGTAAAGGTCTGCCTAGAGAGAAATGTAGGAAAATTTTACAAAGAAATGAAACAACCTAGAAATGAATAAAGCAGGTTGCCAATTCTGTGATTTTCAACTAGGAATATTCAAAAACTGAGCCCTCTCTATAGATAGCCAATAAAACCTTTTATATCCTTTCTGGAAATAGGGCTCCACTCCATTTCGTCCTCTCGAAGACAGTCCTGGATTTCATGATGAATAGAAGTTGGGTACTAAATGTTACACTGTGAATGAGGTTAAAAGCAAACTGAATATCGGAAAGATCAAATCTATGGCGTCTGCTATTGGTAGCATGGGTCACTACGAGAGAGAATTGGAAATAGTACTCCATTTGGTCAATATCAACTCATTTCCCTTTTTCTTTGTTCTTTTATTTTTGTATATGTATGTGTGTATTTTATTGTATATGTATGTGTTGTTGTTTATATATATGTATATATCCTGTGTGTCATAGGTTAAGTCATGTCTGACTTTTTGTCACTCCATGAACTATATAGCCTGCTAGGCTCTTCTGTCCATGGAATCTTCCAGGCAAGAATACTAGAGTGGGCTGTCATTTCCTCCTCCAGGGGATCTTCCTGATCCAGGGATTGAACCTGCGTCATCTGTGTCTCCTGCGTTGCAGGTGAATTCTTTACCCACTGAACCATTGGGGAAGCCTCTTTGTCCTCTTATTTTTGTGAATAAGTGGGAGTCAAAGAAAAACCTGGGACAGTATTAGAAGAGCCTCAGATGTTGGGGGATGTAAAAAACAGCAACAAAGTCTGAGTTTCAGGTATCTAAAAGAGATAGATCTCATCTAAAGATTGGACTTATTGGGAAAACAAAAGGGCATTGTGTTTTGTAAAAACTCCAGTAGGACTACCCTTAAGAGAGTTGCAAAATCACAGTCTGATGGAGCTTTAGGGAATGTGTAAGATCAAATCGGTCAAAAATACTTGCTTAGTCTAAGCTTCAAACAAACTTGTTCCTTCTTGGCTTTTGATGACCTTTACTCTCATTCCACTCATGGGAGTCATTTCTAAGTTCTAACTCTATTTGTCACCCACAAGGCCCCTTCTCCAGACACATCTGGGGTGGGTAGAACGGAGTGGCAAAACAACAGGATTGGGTGAGGTATGGTGCTTGTCATATTATCCAAGGGTTCAGTTATTTGTTTTTAATCTTTGCATTTGTATTTCAAAATGAGAATGTGCAGTATGTTTTGAAAATCTCAAGGCCTCATGTAATATCTTCCCCTTTTGCAAACAGATCAATTGGTTGAGTCTTTTCCTAGTTGACTGTCATTGCCATAGGTCTGGGCCTTTTTAAAGAAAGAGACTGTGCTATGTATTTCTGAAATCTGGAAGTACCTTTAGTATAGTAGCACTTAACAAATCTATGTTGAATAAAGAAACAAATCTTAAAAAATTAATATCTTCTTAGATGCTCATTTGGCATAGTTACAGCTTAGAGATAGGGAATGAATTATTATATCTCAGGAAAAGTAAGAAGGCATACTTAAATAATCTAAACTTAGTCCTAAATCAGACTAAGATTCACTATATGAAGGAAACTGACAAAATATATTTTAGTTATCATTACTAGCCAAAGTAAACAATTGTATTTCCTTTTCATTAAAGAAAATATTTGAGAACATTCTGTATAAGGCAATAGCTGTTACGATTTATGAAGGTTATACATCCTTCCTGATGACTCAGATGGTAAAGAATCTCCTGCAATTCAGGAGACCTGGGTTCAAACCCTGGGTCAGGAAGATCTCTTGGAGAAGGGAATGGCAACCCACTCCAGTATTGTTGCCTGGAGAATTCCATGGACAGAGGAGCTTGGTGGGCTACAGTCCATGCGGTCACAATGAGTTGGACACAACTGAGTGACTAACATTTTCACTTTAAGTCCTTTTAGGAATTCAAGGAAAGCTATGGACTCTCTCATGAGAAAAAGTATACATTCACATAAAGCAACAAACAAACAAAACAAGAAAGTTTGTTCATGAATACCCTGAAGTACATTCATGGACAGACCTGTTTTCCAGGTTAGGAATTTTCACAGAGGGTGAGCCCTTGAGTGATGACCTTCAAGGTCCAGAAGAGGGCTTTCAAGAAAAAGTTTATTTGAAGGTTCAGAACAATAGACTTCTATACAGCATTCTCACAAATTCCATCCATTCCAAGAGACTGAATTGAAAGGAACAAATATGCACAGGGAGCTGCCCCCTCTCTGTGGAGGTAATGAAATTTTCATGCACACCCCACAGGGTAGAGGTATTCAAAGGCACCTGTTTAAACCAGATGACACGCAGAAGTACTACAGCCATATCACACTGTCCTCGCATCCAGAGAGACACACACAGTAGGCTCACTGTGCTGAAACAACATTAAACATACCAAAGGTATGGGAATTCTGTCCTGGAAGCTCTACATAAAGCTTGAGATATTTCCGAAACAAATTAAATGAGAAATTATTGTCATTAATCACTCTCTGATTCTTTAAAATGTTTTCTCCTAGGACCTAAAATTTAAGCTGATTACCAGTCACTCCCAGAGATTCAAAGGCAAGGGAAGGACTTGTAAGAGAAAACAATCTGCATCTCAGTTGTCCTTTCTGACCCCTGCACTCTTCTCTTCCCAGCAACTGCTTCCTTCCTCTAATAGTTTCTTCCTTGCAATGGCAGAAAAAAAAATTTATATATACACACACACATATATATATATATTGAACTTTCTAACTGAGCCAACTTCAAATTGCCAAACTAGAATCTGGAAGGTTGCTTTTTAAAATGCTTTTGTAGCCAAACAGATGTATTTCTAAATTTTACATCACTTCATTCACTGGCTTCTCCTCCACTATATTTAGGATTCATTGCTCATTTTCTTATCATTTTCCATTTCGTTGCTTTTGTTTCACATTTGAGTAACTGTAGGTCAAATGTACTCCAGACTATTCTGTTAAAGACATGTTAAAATCAAATAGAAACTATATGATTAACGATATGAATCATCTGTTTTTTAACAGCAGGAGAGTAAACAAGTGCCTGGCAAAGCCCCACCTGCTTTGTTGCTGTTGTGGTGCTGTGCATATCATGAGGAGAACAATTCCCCCTTCTCAAGGCTGAACTAAAATTAGGCTCCACCTGCAAGATGTTAATGAAAACTTACACAGCTGCATTCCAGAAACAAGTTACCCAGATTGCTTTTGGAAAGCTCTGTGTAAAAGCAAACTTGCTAGCTCTTTGCCTAATTCCCAAAATGTACTATTAATTTTAATGGCAATTATTAGCACAATAACCAACTGATAAGTAATCTCAAAATAGATCCAGTATTATCAAATAGGAAATACACTGTAATTTTATCCACACATCCTGCTGGGTTTAACCCATTACTCACAAATGCATACTTCCTGTCTCTTTTTTGGCACTTGCCTTCAAACGGAAGGCAGGAGAACAAATGCAGTCACCGAAGTGACAAACAGATCCCGTTTGCAAGGGACTCCCCTTCTTCATATGCTGCTAAGTGGAAAAAAGAAAGGGAAGCACATACTTCCTTTGCCCTTGATTCCTTTTGCAGATTTTCAAGCTTTCTTTGGAAAGAAGCCAAATCAAAATCAAATCGCAAGAGACTCACATCTACCCTTTTCTTGCAGATTTAAGACACAGTGGCAGTTCACGCATGCTCATCAGAGAAGGTGATCTTCCCCAGTACACTTTCAGATAAAGCCTTCACAGCTTTGTTCTACAGGCCAAAGGGCTCAATTTTGATCCCCATTAACTTTTCCAGATCCTGCTTATAGTGCTTACCCTTCAAGAGAAAGATGTGTTGCAGTTTAATTATTTACCAAATTAAGTGTGTCAAAAAATTAAAGAAGCTGCCATTTGGGGGTGGAAAATCTTTGCTTTTTAAAAAATCTCAGCCTTGGAAAAAAAAAAAATCCCTCTTCATCATTTCCTTTGCTTGCTATTTAAGTCTTATCAAAGGAGAAGAAAATGCCGACAGTTGCTCTGATTTGATCTATGTTCCCAATGTTGTATGTGTCGTATAGATTCTAATGTTTTCAAAATTACACCTTCTTAAAGGCTCTTTGGAACAATTAAAAAAATGTTTCGAAGTCAAATAGGCTCAATTAGATCTCAAGCAGCAAATTCAGTTTCTGTTAGAGATTAAATAATGAAGAAAATAGCAATGCTAAGTAGGAGGCTGCCTTTCATTAGCCTAGCTGATTTCATTAGCTTAATTCATGCTTATTAATTATTGGTTTGATGAGATCATCAATGTAAGTATGCCAGCCTCATGACGGTTGCATTTGGGGAATATTCAGTCTTTTTCAAGACTTCTACATGGCCCTCAGATAATATTCCCATTTCATTTTCATTTCAGGCTGCTGCCTTCCTCAATAAATGTATCTGAACCTCCTGTGAAAACAACACTGCCAGAATAAACATTTTGTTTATTTACACAGCCCTGTTTTGCAACTGTCAACAAAGAAATATAAAAGGAGATTTAAGTTTTCGTTCCTAGATAGTGAACTCCTGTGTGTTTCTACAATGCAGGTCATTACAGACTCTGCTGCCCCCTGAGATTGAGCAATTCTCCTACCCGTTGTTACAAAGGACTGAGGATCTGGCAGTGAGGGAGTGGACTGGGCCACTTAGATAAGTTTCATTCACTATAGGAGCCCAAGGGAACAGCACATCAAGGCAGCTGCACTGCCTCGGTTCATGGTGTAACTTTATACTATTTTCCCTTTAAGTCACTACTAATCCCTTGGGTTTACATATTTTTTGGGGGCTGCATCAGAGAAAAGCAGTGTGAAATTGCCTGAAAGCCTCCTTATAAATAAGACTTACAATACAGACCAGCTCTGTTGATGAAAAGACTGAGAGAAATGCCCTTGAGGGCCCCAAGAACCATTCTACAAGGCTCCCACTGTGATTTTTTTGGTCTCTATCTAATGACTGCTTAAAAAAAAAAAAAAGAAAAAAAATGCTAAGTTGAAATCTCACTGGCCCCCAATTCAGTTGGAAATGGAACCTTAGTATTAGCATGAATCCTTTGTACATATTTACCAATTAATTTTGCTCATCTAAACTTCATATTCTTTTTCTAGACAATATCTTACTCCTTTTGACAAACAGAAGAAAGAGAAGGCACAAAAAAGTAGGAAACATGGGACTTCAGAGATTGGAAAAGCAGACAAAGATTCAGGGGCTCTGGGTGAGCTTCCTAAACTGTATGCAAGGTACCACTGTGGGCCATTTACATGCTTCATCTTCTTAGATCACTTCTTTGAAGTGTTATTGTTCAGATTGTACAGATGAGGAAGCTGAGGCCAGTAAATATCTAAACCATTCATTTAACTTGTGAGTGTCTTACTTTAAAATAATCATGATTTATCACTTATTGTCCGTCAGAGAAGCCAGAGGAAGTGCCTCTACTAGAAAAGAGGACATGGAGAGGTCATAGAAAAATATTCTTCCCTCTTTATTCCCGTGGATTCTTCATTATCACCAACGGATCTCTCATATTCACTCCTCAGTTTTTGGAAATTGGCCTGACCACCAACTCTATTCCTTTTATGAAAACACTAACTCCTTATACCTCCCATTTCCTAACACTCCTGTCCAACCCATCCTGCCACCCTTCAGTTTTCTTAGTCTCTGAATCCTCCTACAAACAGCCATTTGGAAACAATTTTGAGGTCCACCTACTTTCCTGTACATCTGTCTATTGTAATTTAGAGGTTAGGGACTGTGTGTTTTCTACTTGTCATGTTTATGCCTCATACTCTGTGGGTACCTAATAAATGCCAAATAATAGCAGCTTTATGACAGTGCAGAACTAGAAACACAGGTTCTTATATTTAGTATTTCATCACCAGCAAGGAACATTTATTCACTGTCAGCAGCACTATACTAGGCACTAAATGAAGTTAATTACTGAAACTAGACTCCTACATTGTACACCAAGATATTTTACTTTTCTCTCTTATTTTTCTGACAAAAAAAAATAGGATTATCACCGAATCTTCTCATTAAATCCACAGCATCCTGAATATAGAAGCCAGTGCATTTTTGTGAAGGGGGAACCAAGATGAAGAGTGTGTTGATGAGAACTCTCTGAGCATCAGTGATGAAGCCTTTTGCAAAAGTCAGTTTGCTGCTGCATGCATCTCCTGCTCTCCTTTCTGCTTGCATGCTAAGGGGAAGAATAGATGATCTAAAATTTGTATTTTCTGATAATAACAAAAATACCTGTTTTCATACTGTGTCTAAATAAGCAGAGTAAACTGAGACATTTAAACTTGATAATTTAGGCCAAAGATACATTGGCCTCCGGTATCAATATAATTGACTCAAAAGGGTTAATATTACTGGATTTTTTTTTTCTTAGACTTTCCTAAATAATGATCTCAATTTCATCTCTTTTGCTCCCCTGTGTGGAGAGAGGTTACAAATAGTCAGTGAAAAATAAAAGGCCAGCTGCAAATTTGGGACACATTAATTCATGAGCAGACCCACTGTAACATCATTGATTTGTTGTTGTTGTCCTCAATCATTAATTCAGTAAATATTTATCAAATACTACTGACAATATTCTTGGTTCTGTGCTATACAGAGGAGCTCATAGTCTTGTGCAGAAACAGACATGTCAACAAGTAATTAATAAAATATGGTGTGGTATAATGGAAATAAGTCCTGCAGGAATGGTATAAGTCCTAGAGGAATGATAAATTCTTCCTATGTGCTCAGAGAAGGCGACATGTGGGAGGTGACATTTCAGCTGTGTCTTTAAGATGAATAGTTGTTCACTGGCAGAGGGTGGGAAATAGATCATAGGCAAAGGGAATAGCAAGTGCAAAGACAGAAGTCCTGGGAAAAGGATGGTATAGTGTGTCTATTACATAGCATATATGATAAAAATAGAAGATGATGTTGAACTACCTGATGATGAGGCTCTTCTATATCACTCTAGGGTGATTAAATTCTGTTTTATGGGCATCAGGAAGTCATGAGGAGTTTCAAGGAAAATGATATTATGATTATGTTTATTCTCTAGAAAGATAATTCAGCATAAAGAATGGGTTGGCAGTAATCGAATCTGTAAGATTGAATTACTTGGCATTATTTTGGTCAAAGAATAAGGAAATGAGAGGCTTTATTTGGGAAGTGCAAGAGAAGATTTTAAAAAGTAGTTGAGAGATATTTAGGAAGTAGAAATGACAGGACTTGAAAACTAATACAATGTGTGAGAGAGACAACCTGAATAGTTGTTTAAATGGTGATACTCCTACTGGGAAATGATACTAACATTTTCTTGCACTCCAAATATCTCAGGAACTGCCCTGAGTCATTTGTATATGTTAATTTATTCAAATCACAATAACAATTTGACATAAACAATAGATATTTTACCCTAATTTTATTTACAGCTGAGAAAGGGGAAGAAAATTGTCCTGTCATAATAAGAATATAATTGAGCCAGGACTGGAAATTTTTATTAGAGTTTTCTAAATAGTTATTGTGTTATCCACAAATTGCCATAATCTTCAGGTAGCATTAATAAACTTGTTCTGTTAAAACCCTAATACAGATTTTTGAATCAAAGTAAATCATAAGCTTGATTGAGTGTTATGACAAATGTAAGATTTTCATTTTGGATGAAGTCTTTTTTTTTTTTTCATTAAACTGTTTATAGGTTCTGGTTAAATGCCTAGACAATAGGTTTTTTTTTTTTTTTTTTTTGGCTGCTAAACAACCACAAAAACAGAAAACTTCTAATAACTGTTAACATTAGATAAAAAAGACTGACATCTCTTTGCTAAGGAAAAATTTTTGCCCTGAAGCAGTCTGCTATAAATGAGGCCTAATACATGAGATAGAGTAATGTAGATTTTCAAATAGGTGATCACTTGATTTCCATTTATTGGACATTTGACTTTCAATTTTTCAATATTACTGATTCAAAATACTTCAGGAGATATATTACCAAAGAAAAATATTTCTAAATTTAGCTGAGCTAAAGTTTCTTTTTTCTCTGCAATCAGAGCGAGTTTTATTAAGTAAAAAGTTTGGATGGAAAAAAGTTGTGCTTTTTTTTTAATGTTGAGTTATTAGGTGTTGAAGGTATTTAATTTTCCTCAGACAATTCTACTTCTCTGTTAGATCATCTCATTTTAGTATTGGTGGATTGTTCTATTTCCCAGTATCTTCTTTTGCTTTTGTGCTGATTTGGGAAGGCATTCATTTGCATGAGCTACTGTACCTGGCCTGAATTCTGTGAAAAAAAGAATAGGAACAACAACAAAAAAAAATGACATGGCTTCCAGCACTTTCTTCTTTCTTCCTTTTTTATTTTATTTTTTATTTTTCATATGAAACATTTTCCTGCTAGGATCTTCTATATACAGTTGGAGGTTGCTTTTGATATGCAGATCAAGCAAAATGGTAAATACATAGCCCTCTCTTTTCAAACATTCCCTTATTCTACGGTGTGCCTGTAGTCACTTTCTTTGATTTCCATGGGGCCTGCCCTTGGGTTTATATTATAACTTGGTATCTTTCCATTGTCCCCTACCACAAAAATTCCTTTTAAGAAAGTACATTCAAAATTCTGTCCATTATGCTCTTTTTCCTCCTTCCTTCTGGAAGATTTAGTGACTAAGTCTTTGATTTTTTTTCTCTGACTTTAAGGGTTCTCCACTTTCACTCCTAATTGCTACAATCTGTGTTCCCTTGTGCCAGAGAGTAAACAAAAACAGAAACAACTGGTGAAGAGACACACAGGCTCCTGAGATCAAGCGCCTGACTAGCTGATGGATGGCAGGGTCTGGCTCTTAAAATGAGATGCACCACACCACACAATCTTGGTTTCTGGATGGACTATGTGCCAGCCACAGCGGTAAACACTTTACATCTATCAGACTTCTTCAACCACCCAGAAGGTAGACCATATTATCATTTCAATTGCTTCAGAATAGGGAATCTAAAAAATCTAAAAGAATGAGGTAACTTTCCCCAGGTCATTCAACTAGTAAGTGATAGAACCAGTTGGTAAACCCAAGTTTTGCTGAATTCAGTTCCTGAATTTAAATGGCTAATTAATATTTTTCCATCTGAAAGTCTCTCAATGCCACTGTAAAATAGTTCCCCGGATTGGAGGGGTAGGTTATCATTATACCATTTCTTGAATTCTGATGCTCCAGGGAGTATATTTCCTCTGACGCCTATGGACTTGCTAACCATCTTAAAAATAGGGAAACAGAAAAAAAAAAAAAAAAATAGGGAAACAGGAAAAGATGCCAAGGTTACTGATTAAAGGAAAAAGAAAAGCAGAAATGAAAACATATAAACCTATATATTTTATTGCAAAAACAAAAAAAAATAAGAGTTGAGACGAGCCAGAGGATAACCATTGTTTAATGTTGGCTCTAGTTTTTTATTGGCCTGTCTTATTTAGTTTCCTATAATAGCAAACAGGATAGAGAAATAGTAACTAGGTGTATTCTTTATTATGTATTGGTTTGGCTAATACACTATAGTACAAATATATCTTGATATACCAGAAATACAAATTTTGTGACCTATCTATTTATTAAGTATGCATGGGGCTTCCATGGTGGCTCAGTGGTAAAGAATCTGCCTGCAATGCAGGGGCTGCGGGAAACACACAGTCGATCCCTTGGTCAGGAATATCCCTTGGAGAAGGGCATGGCAACCCACTCCAGTACTGTTGTCTGGAGAATTCCTTGGACAGAGGAGCCTGGCAGGCTACAGTCCACAGAGTCACAAAGAGTTGGACATGACTGAAACAACTTAGCACGCACATACAAAGTTTTATTTATTTTCAAGGCAAGAAAGGTAAATGCTGCATGAAATTTAAAAGTAAGAAAAACACCATTAAAATTTTTTAAATTTCTGTATTTTAAAAATACAGAAATAAAGTTCCACAAGATAGAAAATTTATTTTAATATGTGATCTTATTTCATCTAAATTATATTCAAATGTTAAATTCTGAAATGTTGTCAGGCCTTAATAATTTATAAAAATCATTTACCATGAGTCATTTCTTAATATGATGACTTGGTAACTTTAATGAATAAAGTGGCTCACCCCACAGTGCATGCATTCATCCACAGTCTTTGACAATTATAAAGTTTCAATTCAAATGCTATAAACTACACCCCTGTTATTAAAAAGCACTGGGTTAGACTTTAAAAGTAACAGTAGTTGGACTTCCCTGGTGGTCCAGTTGTTAAGACTTTATGCTTCCACTACAGGGGTTAAGTGTTCGATCCCTGGTCAGAGAACTATGGCATTGCATAGAACAGCCAAAAAAAAAAAAAAAAAGAAAAAGCAATAGTAGATTTAGAAGAAGAAAAGAAAAGAAAATAAATTTAAATAAATTTTAAATTTAAATAAATTAAATGAATAATAATGATTTTTGTTCCCTAAGAACTCACCTTCTCATAGTACACATATCCACAAAGATTATACATAATACATATAGTTAGATGTTCATAAATTCTGTTGTCAGAGTACAGAAGAAGGAAAGAGTAATTCTGACTAGAGAAATAGAAACTTCCAGGAAGAGAAGGGTTTTTTTGGGTCATGAAAAATGGATAGGATATTGAGAGGTCAGTATGACTAGACAAATATTGTTACTTTAAGATCAATTAGAATTCTTCTGTTTAAGTATGTCTTCTGTCTCATTGAAAAATAAAATAGATAGGTGCTTTGAAAAAGGTGGGGATCTGTATCTTGAAATGAAATTTTAAATGGTGGATATTCTTTGTATAAATGTCAGAAATAAGATACTTTTCTTTCTCATTATATGAAATAAATAAGTCTAAAAGCTGGAAAATTATAAAAGTCACTTGACTAAATGAGGCAAGCAAATAAGTGCTTTCTAAAGGTCTCAACTCCGTGTGCTCTCTCCCTGAGGCTAGTTGGAACTAGTCCATAGTTACAATTGCTCCATCATATGGGTGGCCAGTCAATGTGGTGCCAGCAATAAAATGTGTAATCAACTTTCACATGTTTTTAGGCATTCCCAAATCACTTTGATCATGACTAACAAGAAAACTGCCATTTCAGTTAATAATCTATAAATTCTCAGGGGGAGCTTTAGTCCAATACCCAGTAGACTATTTCACATTCTACTTTAAAAAATATAGAATAACATAATCGTGAAATACATTTATCCCTAAAACACTAGTCAATTTTCCATTATGTAATCTTTGTTTAATGCTAACATTTTATATTGTCTTTGTTTTTACATGTCCAGGGATCTCGATAATTGAGATTAAGTTGCTTTTGAAAACACATATGCTTTGGATTGCATTTCATCTAGGTAAAATGACAAGCGATAACTTTTATGACAGCTTTCAAAACTGTTTTTAGCAGTGCAGCCTGCAGCATCATTGTCCTTCTTCACATAGTTGAATTTTGTTCAACACAAGGAAAAATATTTATTATGGCAGAGAACATGCCAGAGTAAAATTTCTCTAAACCAAGTGCTTTTCTAGCTAATAAAGATATTGTTAAATATGTATTAATTCCATACCACAGGATATAGTTAACATGAATAGTTAGAAGGATACCAAGGGCAGCATGTATCCAAGAAAGCAACATATAAAGGCTTGTTGAAAGCAGAAGATGGTTTAGAGAGAAAAATTTCGGAGATGGCAGCTGTTTAAATCTAACAAAAATTTCTTTTCCATACCAGGAGACATTTAGTCTTCCATTGGTTCTACTGTGCATCTTAGAAGTCTGTAGGGTTTTAGAAGGCTGTTAAAGCAACACTTGAGAGCCCAGTTTAAAGATAAGGCATGGTAACATCACTGAAAACAAATTATATGGAGGAAGAATAGATGTGAAAGGCTGTTATCTGGGACATCATCTGAGAGAGAATTGTAAATAATGATACATCTAAAAATGATGCATTTTTAATGTATACTGCCACGTGATTTTTCTTTTTACACACACTGTTCATATTCTCTGCCCCGGGGTAACAGCATGGGTACACACAAACAGTACCATCCACAACTGAACCCAGTCATATTCACATCGACCCTGATACTCAAGTATAGTCTACAGACAAGTATCACCTGGGATCTTGTTAGAAATGCAGGATCCAGAGCCCTATCCCAGACTTACAGACTCAAAATCTGCATTCTAGCAAGATCCTCAGATGATTCTAGTGCACATCATTTGAGAAGTACTGATTTTAAAACAAGCTTTAAAAAACGCACAGCCCTCTCATCCTTAAAAACCCAGGCAACTTCTTTTGCAAACCATTATGAATTTCCCCATTATCTAAGTCAGGACAGTTTAGTGAATGGTTAAGAACAGATGTTTCCAGAAATTCCCTGTCTAGTGACCTGAAGCCCATTTCCAAGGCCAACTTGGGCCTCTTCTTGGGTGGGTCAGACCTCGTAAGGGTGTGCCTGTCTGGGTCGGGGGCGCATTGGGAGATGGGGGCTAGGCAGATGTTTGGTAGGTCCCTTGTGATACAGAATAGAGTAAAAGGTGGAAGAGGGTAGGGTTTTTCTCAAGTTTGGGTCTCCATTTATACTCATGCCCAGGTCTTGTATATGCTATGAGTTACAGTAATTATTAAAAATCAATCTGTGACTATAAAGTTGATGATATTATGAAATAGGAAAAAAAAAAAGAACTGCAGTTGCTCCCACCCCTCCTTCTACTGTGGGATTGGCAGGATAAAGTGTGCTGGTCCTGATGCCATGCCCTTCCCTTTCATCTACTTTCTCTGCTTCCATTCACACGACAGCTCGTGGGGCACTGCTGAGAGCTCTGTTTCCTTAGAGACTCACAGCTACACTCAGGCTTCCAGGCTCTGTGCCAGAGGAGTCTGACACTGACACAAAGGCAGTGGACTTTCCTAGATATACAAGCACAGCCCTCACTGCCATCAGTGGGAGTTCTGCAGTCAGCTTGAGAGCAGAGTCTAGTCTGGAATTGGAATTCATCCTCAAGGTAAGGCAGCATCAGTGGCCTGGTTACCGAAGAATCACACTGTACAATTAAATAGCAAATGCTCTGAGACTTTAGAGAAAAGTTCCCCCAAGTTCTAGAAGGACAAGCAGGTAAAAATAGGTTAAACTATAGGATTAAAAAAAATTTTTTTTTAATTGAACTATTAGTTGATTTACAATGTATTAATTTCTGTTGTACAGCAAAGTGATTCAGTTATATACATATATATATACACACACACACACATATATATACTTATACATTCTTTCTATTATGGTTCATCCCAGGATATTGAATATAGTTCCCTGTGCTATACAGTAGGACTTCATTGTTTATCCATCCTATATGTAATAGTTTGCATCTACTAACCCCAAACTCCTAGTCCATCCCTCCCTCACACCCTACCTGCCCCTCCCTGCTTTTGTCAACCAGGAGCTTGAACTATAGGATTGCTAAGTTTTTAAAATTCCTTAAGAAAAATTATGTAGTAAACTGTCATTTAGTTGCTAAGTTGTGCCTAACTCTTTGTGACCCCATGGACTGTATAGCCTGCCAGGCTCCTCTGTCCATGGGATTTCCCAGGCAAGAATAGTGGAGTGGGTTGCCCTTTCCTTCTCCAGGGGATCTTCCCTACCCAAGGACTGAACCTGCTTTTTCTGCTTGGCTGGTGAATTCTTTACCACTGAGCCACCAGGGAAGTCTGTGTAGTAAACTTAAACTACCCTTTTATTACAAGAACTTTTAAATTAGTCATCTCACCAAATTAGAAGATTCTAGAAATAAATTTTCTCCAAACTATGCACTTTATTTATATGCTGTTTTCTCTATCTGGCCCCCTTAATTCTACCCCTCTACTACTAGCCTTCACTGTAAATCAGAAGCCTCCCAGATTAGCTTAGGTGCCATCTTGTAAATGAGTTTATAGCATTCTGAATATCTTCTTCACAGCACTTCTTCTATCTAAGTATTGGGGTACTTTTTTGTTTTGTGTTTGTCTCTCTAGGTAGACAGTAAGCTTCATGAAGACAAGGGCTATGTCTATCTAATTATGTGCCTGAAGCACACAGGCCACTCACTACTTGCTCGGTGAATTTACATTTATGACTTATATACAAGAACTTAGGATCCATGGTGGCTCAGATGGTAAAGAGCCTGCCTGCCATGTGGGAGACCTGGGTTCGATCCCTGGGTTGGGAAGATCCGCTGGAGAAGGAAATGGCAACCCGCTCCAGTATTCTTGCCTGGAAAATCCTGTGGACAGAGGAGCCTGGCGGGCTACAGTCCATGGGGTTGCAGAGTCAGACATGACTGAGCAACTGACACAGACAAAACAAACACAAACAAATACAAGAACTTGTTGGATCCTCATTCAGACCTATTTACTGTTTACATACAATTCCAGTGGATTTATTTATTTCCTTTCCCAAAGCACAACGAACTCAAGCAGTAAACTAGGAAAAAAAAAAAAAAGGGAAGAGTATAAAGAAGGGATGAAAAAGGCCAACAAAGGAAGAAGGCAGAGCATCACCTATGGGGAGCCATTACCAGGGGCAAGGTGTTGCAGAGGGTACCTTTGTAAAATTTTGGAATCCTGTATTTAATGTTGATAATTATAAATTTCAGTTTTAAAAATACAAGTAATACTATATTCCAGACATGCTGCTTAAGGATGGTGAAAGAGTATATATTTTGGAAAGATTTTTAGGAATAAATTATCTAAAAGAGAGCTTATATCATAATAAAAATAATAGCATCCAGTATAGTGTGTTTTTAAGTTTATAAAGCACTTTTCTATACTTTATCTCATTTGATTTTCATAAAATACAGGAGAGGGCAAGCCACTGTTGTCAGGAAAACTTGCTTATGTGGAACACTTAAGTTGATGAATAAAGCTGATGAATTAGGCACTACTGTAATTTTCTCACTGAATATTATAAGTATTTAGATGTTGATTTTTTTCAGAAATTGTTGGAGATTTAAATATGTTTCAAAAATTTAAAAATCAAATGCTTTTTTTCAATAATGACTTACTGATAGTTAGACATTATATCTAAATTAAGTTACCTAAATCTTACAAAGGAGGTTCATAAATAAAATAGAGTAGACCTTATAAATATGCAGCAGATGAAAATTTATAATTAATAATATTTTTAAAGTAGATGTGTCTTGGACATTAACTTATAATTTTACATTAATTATGCCCCTGTATTTTGACAGCACTTTTTGTAGAATGCTGAATTTTTACAAAACCCATACATACTCGTATACAACCTCAAAATCATGCTTACTTTAAGGTATACTAGAAATGCAAAAATACACATTAAATTTCTAAATGTTGCTAGTATCTAGAATTGCATTTATTATTATTATTTTTTCATTGAAATAAAGAAAATTGGCAACAGTGTAAAAAGTACAAGGCATTTCAGAGATGATGAGGAGAACTTGTTGACAGACAAAAGGCAGTCCCAGGAAAGTTGTTTAGTCAATAGCAGCTGTTACATTGCAATATAAAATCATCTTTATATAAAATGCTCATTTTATGGTTCCTTCTACAGGAGATCAAAATTTAAATATATGCAGGAACATAATTAGAGGATTAATGGCCAAAGCCAATGCACGAAGGGAGAGGAAAAAAAGATTTCCAGGAAAAAAAAAAAAGTTCTATAAGCAGTTTTTTAATTACTGGGCTTTAAAAACAAACCTGTAATATAACAACAATTGTTCTCTTATTGTGTGGGAAAGGTCACGTTAAATAATTCCTCTCTGATTTTATCCACCCAACAATATCCACCCAACCAGGGACAGGTTTTGCCTCTTTTGAGTTGTCAGTGTTGTGATTATAGTGCAATCTTTTCTTTTGTTCTAAAGTTTTCTTGGTTGAACAGGTAGTTAAATGCAAAACATATCCAATCATTTCTTTGTAATATCATAAAAGCCAGGTAGGTAACTTTGCATTTTACACTATCAACTATAATAATGTGACTACTTTTTAGCTCTTTCACTTTGGTTTTTAGACTTCTCTTTCCAAATCTTACCTCATAAACATTTTCTTCTCTTTCCAAGGATTCAGTGTGCACTTTCTATAAGCAGAGACTTGCTTTCTGCCACAATTAGAGGAGCATTCAAATACAATCCCTAGTAATAGGTCCAGTTTAATGAGATGTTAGAGGGTGGTTGACTATAAAGCCAATAGCTAGCCACAGCCCTTGTGGGTTATTTTGAACCAAAAATGGATTCAATGCTTCTGGGCTTAAGCATGGTGAAACTTTCCAACAGCTTCCAAAGATTCCTTTTGGTCACAAATAGTGAACTGCTTCAACTCCAACCAGCTTATCATATGTATTATTCATGGGCCATCATAGGAGCCGCCAAACAGATTATCATGTTTACATCAGACCTCCTTAGAGACAGAAATTCTTTAATAGTTGAACTAGCAGGGTCAGTCAGTACAGAGATGCCTGCGGGTGACTAAACAATAAATAAATAAATAAAATAAAAGAAGAAGAAATGAAATCAAACATTGAGAGTTTAATGATGTCCTTCAGCAGTCACCAATCAATATGTTTTTCTCTCTTGCCAAAAAGGTTATATTAAGGTTTCATCATTTTGGCAGATTTATTTATTTATTTATATAAGAGTGAGGAGATGCAGGGGGCATGGAAAAGTGCAGAGTCCATAGAAACCATTTCACTGGAGTTGACAAACTTTACAAATGTCTCTTTGTGGTATTGCATCATTTTAGCCATTTGGTCTTTTTTGGTAAACTCAGTGCCACATGGAGTCATCCTGTTGTTTCTGCTGGAAATAAATGCACTTTATTAGGTGTTGTGACATGCAGTAGCATTTTCTTTCTTTAAGAGTCTCATTTCAAAATAAATTGATTTAAAAAGACACATTACATTTTGGCAAGGCAGAAGCATTACTGGGTTGTGCTTGCTTATTTGTTTGTTTAAGGATTTTTTTTTCACAACCTTGCCTTACTTAGCTGTCATTCAGCTTTAGGAAGGAAATTTTATTTTCTAGCTGGAAAGAAAAGCATGAGTTAACAGGTGAGGTCATTATTCACAGGAATTCTTTTCTTTCAGTTCAGCTGCCTTTATTATGTGTCATAAGGAGAGTTACATAGAACCACTCAAGAGGATCACAGTGGTGTCCTGGAGGTTCCTGACATAAACCGGATTCTCTGCAGGTTCGTAAAGGAAAGAGTTAGTCATGGTATCCTAGAAAAGGAAGGTACCTTAACATCTCCATGTAGAGGACTACCTGCATTGTTGTTAATATGGGGGGTTTCTAGATATGGTGTCTCATTCAGAGATTTATGATTTATAACATCTAGAGTTTCTCATACATAGACATTGTGATGTTTATTTAATATACTTCTCAAAGGACATATCAACCTCTATTTCTAGACTAGGACCCATAGAAGTAAAAGGACCTATGTTGACTCTGGCTGACTCATTTCAATGACAAACACAAATGTATGAAAAATGACATTTTAAAATTGGAGGTGGGATCAGTAATGTCTTCCTAAGAATGCATTGTTTATATTGTTTAATAAGAAATGAAGTGCATCTCAGTTTAGATATTAATTTATTTACAGAGAATTATTAAAAAATCAAATGTTTCATCATCTACATAGAAAACACATAAGTATCAAGTTTTCAAAAAATAGTACTTATATAGTTAGACTTTTCCCTTGTGATATCCAGGTACTTATGGTTTTCATATAATGCATCTTTGCATGTCCTTTGATCCAGAATGGTCTTCATGAACAATGAACTGTGTTTACTTAGTAAAATCTACTTGTTATTGAAGATTCAGTTTATCCATCTATCTCTGAAGACTTTTCTTACAATCCCATATATAGTCATTGTGAATCACTTTCTTCTCTGTGTCATCACTGAGCCTTAATTACCCTTTCTTATTGTCTGAGCCACACAGTATTTATTTTAATTATTTCTTTACATTCCTCCCCTCTCTGACTGATATCCTTCTGGGAGGTACAATGTCAGATTCATTTTTTATTATATTCTCAGCATCAAGCTGAGTACCTTGTACATCAGAGTGACTAAACAAATTTATACAAAACAAATGAATATGACCTAAACACCATACTTATTGTATCAGTTCCAGTCTGAAATTCTACCCAAATAAATATCAGACAAATCAAATTAATTTAGGCAGAGACAGAATATTTATAGATACCCCAAGACAGTAGACAGATAGCGATAAAATGATAATGAAATAATATCATTCATAGGCTAAAATAAAGTACTTTCTTAAATTGTCTCAATTATTTGTGCCCTCAGATTTTGTGCTTTTCAGATTTTGAAGACTTAGTGTATGTTCTTTTTCAATCACTCTCTAGTAAGCAAGGCAATCACTGAGAATTTCTTGAATTTATGCCTGGTTAGTGAAGCTCTTGAGAACTGAAAGAATTTGATTCACAAAAAGGTTTGGTACCATTCATGGAATGCATATTCTAATCACTACATGCTGTTTTTAAAAAAATGGGCACTGATTATTTCAGAAAAAAGCACATCAACATTATGTTAGCGAAATTGGAGTGGAATTATGGGTTTCTCTGCTTGGAAGTTTTTTTTTTATTGCTTTTCTGAAGGGGTACACACATATATGCTGATCTTAATATATTCTTAAGCTATAAGAATATGAGAACAATAGTTTAATTATAAATCTGGGGTGTTACCTTACTACATTCCTTAGTATGTCATATATTTTATAAAATACTTGTCAAAATATGAAGAACAGTCATCCTTTCATTTGTTCACTTGATAAATATTTCCTTGAGTGTTAATTATAAGTCATCATGTTGGGCACTGTGGAGAATACAAAGATTTCCTAAATATGGAGAATTTAGAAATAAAAGTAAATAAGTAAAAAGGAAAAAAAGATTCTTAACAATACAATATTCCCCTTTGGCAACTGAGATATATTATAACCTGCATCATGCTTAAGGCAGGGTATAGAGTTTGCCAATGATCCTTTCAGCTTTGTGAATATATGATAACTTCAATCAAAGGTGGACATCCTTCTTTCCCCCTTCAAAAAGCAAAACCATATTAAACAGCATTTATCCATCAAATTTATCTGCCATACTTAAAAATATCTGTAAGTCATATACAGAAAGTACCATGAGAATAATGAGTCAATTCTTAAAAAACACTTTCTCTTCCATCATCATGCTTCTGAACTTGACTTTTAATAGTATAGCCAGCAAATGCCTAAAGACCACAAATGGAGTGTTTAACAACCAAATGTTACCACCTGCTCATGTCCTCTTGCAATCAATCAGGCCTAAGCTAACAAAATGACCAAATACAGTGAATGAAGACTGTTAGTTATGAAGACTCAGACCAGTGTATGATTACTAAATGACATGGAGGTGATTTTGCCATCCATACTTGAAGAATGTTTAACAGACTGCATTCCTTTTTTCCTCCTATATTTTATCACATTTAAGTAATGCTTATCTGTTAGCTATTCATATAGGTATTCATTATAAACAGATGATGAGAAGATATGCAGTGGGGAGTGGGGATGGGTAGGGAGGCGTTATCCTGTTGTTTTTAATCTACTAGACCAGTATATGGTGATTATCTAGGGTGACCATGGATTTATTGTTAAAGCTCGGCACTTTTCAAGTAAAACAGGATGCTATTTTTAATTATGCCAGGCAATTGGAATAAACTGGGACTATCCCAGCCATACTGAGATGTATGCTCAACCTATGACTATTTAGACGTAATTAGACAATTTTAAAGGAGCTAAGACAGACTAGAAAAGTCAGTTATAATTTCCTAGGGAGGACATATGGAAATACTTAAAATATTTAAACTTAAATATTGTATTTTCAAAATCTGTGTAGCAACAAAAAATGTGAAAGAAAGGGCATTAAGAGTCTTTAGAACATACAGAACTAAACATAGTGTTTGAAACAGAACAAAGGAAAATACACTTAAGTAAAACAAAAGAAAAATGAATCTTTCTGACTGGAAAACTTTCAAACCTTGATGATTTGCTAACATTTTTGAAAATTCTTTCCAGAATCCTATAACTTTACTCTGAACTTCCCTATACACTCGATTGTATTTGTTTATCTGTGTTCTCTACTAGATTTCATGTCTTGAGAGACACAACTTTGTTTTATCTATCATTAAACTTCACCGTGTCTGACCCAAAGTAGATATTCTATATATATATATATATATTATATATATATATATATATATTTACCAAGCATTAATATTGATGACAAACCTCAGGAAATGGAATAAGAAATATGTTTTTCTTTTTTCAAAGATCCCTTTTCCACTAAGAGTTGGGAAAAGAAGCTTATAAGTACTAAAAGTTCTATAAATTTTCACCATAGGATACATCTCCATGGTGACACAGGAAGAACTGGTTTGGAAATTGAGTGTGAATGTGGCTCTGTGCAAATCACCTACTTAACTTTGAGAGGTATTAGCTCAGTTGGTGAGAAGACAGCACTAGTAAGGGTAAGGGTTCAGGCTTTATTAGCTTTATGCAGAGAAAAACTGCCCCAGAGTCCCAGATCGTACCTCTAATTTCAAGGAGTTCTCTTGGGTCGCAAAAAGAGTGTGGATTACTCAATACAACTTATTAACAGTTGGAAAAACAAACAGCTGATGGTAGACCTAATATACAAAAGATAGCATGTTATTACTTTGCAGAATGCGAAAACAAATTGAACCCATCAAACAACTGTAAACTTAGGAAGTGTACTTCTGTCATCTGTTCCCCTTCACACTGCAACTCTAAAATGACCATAGTTAGGAGAGAAAATAAATACAAATTCTTAGAATATATTTAATTCATTACTAGAATCTCTATGTGGGAGGAAGAAAATATGGCCATGTGGTATTGGTAATAGACTGTCAGAAGGGCAAAAATCAATCTGAAAATCATTGGTAGTGATCACATTAGGCATTTGTAGGGTAATAGATTCTGAAAATACTTGTGTATTGAAATAATGGTTTTCTTTGCAGAAGTGTGCTTTCCCACACACCAACAGCATTTCATTGTATGTGAAACTCTGCTTTTCCAATAAACATTGATTCATGGCTCACTACATAAATTAATGCCAGAAAAAGAAAGTAATTTAGAAATAATTTTGATACATTCTGTTAAATTCAGTTATGAGAATTTGATTAGAATGTAAACCAGTCAGATGCACTGATAGAAAATGTAATGAAGAAGGTAGTGGTGATATGTAACAACCATCTACAAGTCACTTGGCAATCATGATAGTTATTGAGAGCCCTTCCACGCATGGCAATATTCTAGTATCATAGATGTTGCACATCTTATGGTAACTCATTTTCTAAATGAAGTTACTCCAAATAGGTTGATAAAAGGAGTGAATTATTTTGTCTATGTTTTTGAATAAGAATGGACTCCAGATTTTAGAAATAGTAAACCTAGGTAGGAAAGAAACATTATACTCAACTGTTTACAGAATACTTCCCTTCTGAGTTCAAGGTTTACTTCTTTCGTCATTGGTATGCTCTTCTGGGGAAAGATGCAGCAAATATTTATCACTACCTTCTCAAAAATGTAACTAGTAGGTGTTCAATAGGGCAAGTTTCATATTCATTTCAGTGCAGTTGCTCAGTCGTGTCTGACTCTTTGTGACTCTATGGACTGCAGCACACCAGGTTTCCCTGTCCTTCATCTCCTGGAGTTTGCTCAAACTCAGGTCCATTGAGTAGCTGATGCCACCCAACCATCTCATCCTCTGTCATCCCTTTCTCCTCCTGCCTTCAATCTTTCCCAGCACCAGGGTCTTTTCCAATGAGTCAGCTCTTTGTATCAGGTGGCCAAAGTATTGGAGCTTCAGCTTCAGCATCAGTCCTTCCAATAAATATTCAGGGTTGATTTCCTTTGGGATTGAATGGTTTGATCTCCTTGCAGTCCTAGGGACTCTCGAGTCTTTTCCAACACCACAGTTCAAAAGCATCAATTCTTTGGCACATGGCCTTCTTTATGGTTTATGTTGGAGCCTTAAATTTCTCTTTTTTCCTGATAAAAAGTGCATGGCTCTGTGAACATTTTAAAATCACACAGGTTATGTGGCAAATGTCTCAGAATGCTACTCTTTACTACCTATTGCTAAAGAAGATTCACAGGTTAATATAACTGGAGTTTCCTCAGAAAATGTTGTGGGAGATAGTGTAGTCAAAAGAACATCAGCTCACTTTGGTTGAAAGACAGAATTTCTGTCTGTATGCCAAATTCTGGCAAACAAAATTGAATCCTAGGAACACTGTTTGGAGATGTGGCTATGTCCATTATAAATGTAAGATTCAGAAAGATGAAATATCTTGCCAAGGTCACAGAGCTAGTTAGTAAGAGAGAGGGATTTGCATTTTGATCCATCCAAATTCAGAACTGGAACCAAGGAGATCTAAGTTTGAACTCTGCTCCTGTCATTCACTGGCTGTGAAGCTGGGGCTGATTTCTTAACTTCAGCAAGGTAGGTCTCCACTCAAGTATCTTTAAAATGGAGAGAGTGCCTACCTCCCATACCATCCAAAGGTTAAATATTTGAGACAGGATATGTTAATGGGAAGTCTTCCCTCTGTGACCTGCCTTGAATGAGCACTCTCCTGAGGCCCTAAGCTAGCTGCTGCAGAAGACACACCATTAGATTCTCTCCTCCCACAGTGTTGGGGATACAGTGGGAGACAGAAGACAATAACTTATTAAAGGATGTTTTTAGACATTTACCCCAATATGTGAAACAAATAAAAAGGTGATACTCTGTTTAAAGAGGTGTGGGTGTGTGTAAAGAGGGAACCAGTCCACCCACTCAGCCTTTCCCAGCTGCCCTGGCATCCTAGACCGCTGCCTCCTTTGACCCTGGAGCTCTGAAAACAGTCATTAGGCGAGATGGTCTCTGGAGGACTTTCAAACATAAAAGCCTAGTTTCTACTGTATGTCCACAAATATCTGTACTAAAAGGATAACTATAATAACCTTCATAACATATAAGGACATTCAACTCAGACAGATCACAGTTGCTTCAACCGTGGTATCACAGAAAAAGGTGGCCTTTCACAAGAATGGATAAGATCTTAAGAGGCTGAGATCATCACTGAAGAGGAAGGAGAGGAATGAAATGCATTTTAATGGGGATGTATCAGGAGGAAAGGCAAAATAAGATAAGACAAAAGAAAGGAAAAAAAAATACAAAGCATCTTTGAGACGTGTGACTAACTGACTGAACTGGAGCTTCAGGTGCAGATGTATAGGAAGTAGGAGAGGGGACACTAGAAACTGGAGGAAATAAAGCACTATGTGAAGACAGGGGTTTTGGAGTCAGATAGATATGGATTTGAGTTCCTGTTCTGACGGTCACTAGTTGAGTGAACAGGGGGAACTGATTTAACCTCTACAGCCTTAGCATCCTCTTCTGAAAAATGGAGCTGTATATATTATACTATCGCTACTAAATAAAGGAATATGATAACACTTACTGAGCACTTACTCCGTGCCAAGCATGTTTCTAAGTATTTGAAAGGTGTGAACACAGTCTTCACAGCAACCCTGTGAGAAAGATACAGTCCCTGTCACAATTCTGCAGATGAGGAGACTGAGAGGAGACAGGGTGACAAACCTGTCTAGCAGGTCACTTGTCACACAGTTAATAAGAAGGGGATTGGAATCCAGACATTCTTGTTCTGGAATTCATCTCATTATTAGAAGTTTAGCCAACCATTCCATATAATATGATGAGAATTAAATGAGATAACACTCACAATATGTCTGTGATGGAGTTTAGGACATGCTACCCCAAAATGTGGCACCTTGGGGTAGTGAATGTCTGAAGTCACAGGAGCTTGAAAAAATGGCAGAATCAAGGAGGTCAGAATCCTCCCCTCATCCCTGTATTTTTGAATAGGTCATAAAACCTTCATGTGAGAGGTGCCCTCCTTAGGCCTTGAGAAAAGGAGCATCCTTATCTCAGAAGAAAACGGGACACCAAGAACTCTACGTTTAAGACTTGCTAGGCTTCCCCTAGTTTACTACACTTACCTCAGTCTCATTAAACTCACATTTTTAGATGACCACTCTTCACCAAACTTAGAAAAAACTTACTCAGGTTTCTTTCTTTGGATCTTCATTTCCTTATGAAGGTTCCTATGTCATATAAAACTTATGTTAAATAAGTATCAGGCACAGAGTAAGTGTATAACTGAATAAATCTTAGCTGCGAAAAGGAGAGGAAGAGTTTGAAGCCAAGGCATATGAATGTCCTTGAATTCCGTACTTAGGAGTAGTTTTGGTGTTTCTCAATTGACAATTTTTAATTACATGTGGGGTTGCAATAGGCTTGTGGTATATCAAAAATGTAATTTAGAAGGTTTCAGCTTTTAGGATATACCAGCTTATAAAGTGAGAATTGTAGACTATTTAAACTTTTATTTTGATAGTCATTAAATGGTCCCAAAGAAAAGTGTTGGCAGTGGAGATGGAAAGGAGGAAACATAAACGTTAAAGCTATTGCAGACACAGAGATGGAGGGTGGAGCAAACAAAAGATGACTCAGGGTTTCGAGGCTGGGTGACTGGGAAAAAGCTGCTGATGCCATTAACAGAAACACAGAAACCAGGGAAAGAAGCTGGACCTTGAAGGAAAAAAAAAAATGATGACTGCATTTTTCACAGATTGAGTTTGAAGTGATGACAAATCATTTAGATGGAGATACAGAGTGGGGAACCAGTTTTGGAGGAACTCAGCTCCATTTAACAAATAAACAACAGCATGTAAACATTTATTCTTAAGACACCCTTTTTGATTAAACATTTTGAGCACATTCTTATTTTACATATAAAAGTATATATATGTGTGTGTGTGTTTATAAATTTCACACAAATTTGTACATTATTAAATATACACATAGAAAATAATAAATAGAAATAGAGATTCTAGTTTTTTCCTATGCCTCCATGGATGCTTCTGAGCACCCTCTGATAGGCAGGTACCCTATCTTGGAAACCACTGAAATATCTTTAGATATTTCCTTCTCCAGTGTTGAGAAGGAACCTAAGTGCATTTGCACTGAACAAAGTGACCTTCCATTGCTTCTTTTCCTATGAATGAAAATCTCCTCCTTTCAGATCTCTTAACATTGTGCACAGGAGGAAAGGGACTAAAGATTTCACTGTCCTGTAAGTTGTCACATGTGTGCATTAAAGTCTACATATAAGGTTGTTCAATGTAACGTTGTTAATAAAGGTGAAAATAACCTAAAAGTCCATAAGAAAAGGGAAGATAATACAAACTATGACACATATTATTTTATGAAATAAAGAATTCAGATAAACCTACAAGCACTGAGGAGGAAAGGGATCTCGAAAACATGTCGTTAAGGTAAAATATAAGTTTCTATAGAGACAATATCTTATAATGAATACCCATGATGTATGAAGTACTTTCAACATACTTATAAGTGTATATGAAGGGGCTTCCCTGATGGCTCAATTGTAAAGAATCCACCTGTTAAGCAGGAGGCATGGGTCTCAAGCAGGAGGTGAGGGTCAGGAAGGGTCAGGGTCAGGGTCAGGAATATCTCCTGAAGAAGGAAATGGCAATTCACTCCAGTATTCTTGCCTGGGAAATCCCATGGACAGAGGAGCCTGACAGGCTACAGTCCATGAGGCCACAAAAGAGTTGGACAAGACTTAGCTACTAAACAACAACTTATATGTAGAAATATTTCATTGAATGACGCTGAATCTGAAGCAGTCTGTAGACCAAGTACTAATTTACAGGAATTACAGAGACCAGAGGAATATGTTGGATAACACCAAGGCAATGCAATTAATAAAATACAAACTGAGGGGATCTATTTACAACAAATGATCAAGTGATTCACTTTATTAAAACAAGTTACAATAATTTAATAAGTGAGAAAGAGCTGGATGGGAACTAAATAGACAAAAATTCAAAACTGGAAAAACTAAACTATTCATGGATGTCCACTAGAGTAACAAATTATGTTCTCTCTGTTGCTTATTCTTTTTATGGTGATGTGTTCATATTACACATATGCTTTTTGTGTAATTAAATATAATATTAAAGAGAAAAAATAGAAACATTATCTATAGGGTGATATGGCAGAATGGAAGTTCTAGGTATATGTTAGGATGAGAATCTCATTTGTTAACAAAGCTGAAGATGAATTCACATTTATAAGGATATTATGTTCATAACTATTTAATTATATATTTTCAGCTAGGAAACAAGAAATTTAGTTTATTTGCAGAATGAGTGAAATAAGTATTTTTTCTAAGATTACTAAACACAACTTTTTTTTTTCTGTTGGATTCTCAAGTAGAAAAGATAATTTTTTTGTTAATTGAGATGTCTGATCCTTGGACGTAGATCCTAAGATACTATAAGAAAATTGTGTTGGCCATGAATAGGAAAGTTATTAACCACTGAGATGAAAATCTCCTGTTTGATGGTAGGAGTATTCTGTTATTCAAACTTATGTCAAAACATGACAAACTGATGCCAAAATATAACAGACCTCCAGTTCTAAAGGATGAGTGAGCTCAAGAGTGGTGGAAACTTACAATTAAGTGGAAAATTAGTATTGTTTTCCCTGGTGGCTCAGACGATAAAGAATCTGCCTGTAGTGCAAGAGACCTGGGTTTGATCTCAGGATCAGGAAGATCCCTGAGAGAATGGAATGGCTACCCACCCACTCCAGGATTCTTACCTGGAGAATCCCACGGACAGGGGAGCCTGGTGCGCTGTAGGCCATGGGGTCGCAAGGAGTTGGACATGACAAAATGTGAGTGACTTTCACACACACACATAGTATTGTTTTGGTGTTACATGTCCTCTATATTTGCTTCAGATCTTCTTTTCCAGAATCACATCTTTATTTGGTCACTTCATGTAAGTTTACAGAAAATTTTGCTTACTTAAACACCATTATAAACAAGTGCCATTATTTTATTAAACTTATTTGCAGGAAGAATATTTGATTTGTGGGAAACAATCTGTGAATCTATTAGCAAGTCTTTGTCCCAATTCACTTTTTGAAGCTCTTTTTAACATATTCTTGGTTTCATGTTTAGATGTTAGTAGAGATTATAGGAATTGTACACTTTTTTTTTTTTCCTAATTCTTGTAACTAGTAGAGAACTGAATTGAAGAAAGAAAAAATAATCCAGTGTGCATCTTTCCTTTTCCACGACCAACAATTTCCAAGCTATTTTGCAAATATAGGACAGCTGCTTTATTGAGCTAAAAAAACACTACAAAATGTAATGATAGCACTTTGGACTCTATTCTGATCTCCCTTAAACTCCACACAGCTTGGATTTTTCTGTAATTTTAATGAAAATGTGGCATGGCACATCTCTCTCATTTAAATTATGCACTGTCAGTATTTTCCTTCTTTGCAACTGAAGCACTTCTTGGGAAACTTGCCAGGTACAAGAGGGAAGGGTGAAAGCCAAAAATAGAAGATGGAGGGGGGGCGGGGAAAGGAACTGGACTAAACAAACACACACACTCTCCTCACAGCCATATTTTTAAAGACTTGCAAATCACGGGAAATAGGGTACAGAAGTTCAAGTAGGATTAAGGTAGCTTTAGCAAGCCTAAATGGGGCTAAATAGAGGTCAAAAGAGGGCAACAAGTCAAACTTTAAAAACTCATTTGATTTGTTAAAAACTAACACAAGATTTCATTCATTTTGATAGGATATCAGAATACATCTTATTATTATCTACTTAGGTTTTGATAATCATGTGGAAAATTGTCAACCATATTTCTTCATACCAATGACAGTTTTTCAAATAATGAAGCCCTCTTTCTTTACCTGTCTTGCTCCTCTTTTGTTTTACAAAGATCAGTCATTCATTTATTTAGCAAGTATTTATGCGGAGCCAGAGTGAAGACCAAGACAGCTTACTGTCACCTATGTTACAAGTCCATCTTTTGTACAATTCACATATACATAGAAATGAAATCCCTTGGAAACAGGTGATTTTAAAAAAATAGGCACCATATTTATGTGAGAAATAGCCATATAAATTTGGTACCATTTTATATATCCCTTTTCACATTCCTGGCACAATAAGTATTATTATCTCCCTATTTTACAGTGGAGGAAGGAGTTGCAGAAAGGTTAAGGGAACTGTGCTCATCATCTTTTAGTGTAGAGCTATGACTTAGAGTTGGGCCTCTGACTGGGAATTAGAACTTTTCTCATCATGGTGCAGAGCCTGGGAATGCTGGCTCTGGAATCCAAAGAATTTGGGTTTAACTCACAAGCTACTCCTTACCATGACCTTAGGCAAGTTGTGTTCTAAGCCCATTTTCCCTAAAATGGAGATCATGAAAAAACCTCTCTCCAAGGTTTGTGGGAAGGTCTTCATTACTTATAATATAGACTTGTGTTTAACACCAAGTCCAGACCCAGAAATGGTTCAGTAGGATAGACTAACCCATTCTTTAAACAGGATCAGAAATTCTCTATTAATTTTCTAATGGAACTCTTTAAAAAACAAAGTCTCTGTTAGTGGACTAAAAGAAAGAAGATGCCCTGGGAGAATAGAATGGAAATTAAATGTTAGTGTATCTTATGGTCATGGCTAGTGCTGAGAGTAGGGAGCGTCCAAGGAAGTCTAGGTCCTCAATTCAAAAACACTTTTTTTCACATAATAAGATTCCTTTAGGATAAGTCAACAGAAGTTTCAAAATACAAATCTTTGGGGTAGCAGGAACAAAATGATAGCTTTCTCAAATAGCCTTGTTACAAATTCTTTTAGTCAAATAATATCTTATTTGAGATTTCCTGTACAGTAAGAAGGAAGAAGGGAATTTGGTGCACTTTAGGGTTAGGTTCGGTCTGGAAGAGGAGATTAGGTAAGTGGCAGAATGCCTTTGGCCAGGATGGCGGAAGCCTGAGGGTGTTTGGGTAATGAGAGGCAGGGCTTTCCGAAAGGGGGAAGAAGAGTCTGGAAAATGTGGGAAAATTCCCAAATCAACGTCCTTTATTTTGTGATGTAGGTTGGAATTGCTACCTGCCTGATGTCAATAAAAGTCATCTCCCAGCTTGCCTTTGGCACGGCTGGCGTGGTGCCGATGCCTGAACTGGGATACTTGGTTGGCGCAAACCCTGCAATATAGCACAGCATTCTGGTTCCAAGTGTCCAAGGGGCTGTGCAGGCAGACACTTGTCCAGTGGGATGAGTCAGAATCCCTGTGAGTGCACAGCTTATTTTCTCTCTGAAACCTGCTGGCATTCATTATTTAAATTATACCTTTAAAGGTCTTGTCTGAAATATTTCCAGGTAAGAAAATCAGGAATTCCTCTTCCCCAGGGGCATACTGGGCAGAGGTCCCTGAACTGAGCACCAGAGTTTTGAGTTTGAATCCCAGCTGTGTCTCTTGAATGGATTTCAGTTTTATGATCTATACAACAGAGGAGTCAGATGTCTTGGTCTGTGACTGTCATCCCTTGAGTTGGTGTGAACCAGTCATTCTTGATATAAAGGTAGTTTTTAGTTTGGCTCTAAATTAGCAGCCCCTTGTTTCTTATCTCACTGCTGGCTCTAGGATATAACAAATATTTGCTGTAAAATCTCTCCCTTTCAGCCTCTATTTAGCAGCAGAAATTCCAAAAATACTGGCTTATCGACTGCTCCTATCATCTCAACATTTGGTTTCCTTTGCATTTTGCCACCCAGTGACCGACATCTAAATAGGTAGAGGTTGCATAAAAAGAAAAAAGGTAGAGAGTTAAGTCAGAGCTGAACTGCAGATCAATTGCTTCAATTTTAACCCAAAGCAGGGCTGTGCTGGAAGGAGTAAGATTTATTGGTTTCAACACATGAGGATGTAAAATGTGCTGTTATCACATCTCCCCAGAATGTATACTGGCACCAGCCTGGGAAAGCTGCATGTAATAGCAACTTCCTAGTTGCTTTGTCAGTCCCACCATCCATTTTTGTGTGTCCAGATTTCAGTATGTTACCCAGGAATAGGTGTTGTCTTATTGGGAGTGAACCTTCAACTTTAAAGCATTTATGACTGATATTGCTGTGACTGATATTATGGTTTAGATACTTGGATATTTACATACAGTGAAACCTCATGATACTCAGAATTCTGCATTTAAACACAATGTAAGCTTTCATATATGTATATTCACTGCTAGGTGTTGTATACTGTAAACTGAAGACAGTAGATTCTGTGCTGGAAAGAATCTGAATTTTAGACTCCAAAAGATTTTGTCTGAATTTAACTGCTGGTGCTAAGTTTACTTTGAGCATGATATTCAATTTCTCTGAGCTTCTACTTTCTCTTGGGAATAATATGTATCTCAGAAGATCTTTTTGAGTATGAGTCTCAGATATGTGTGGGTATTCAAAAGTGTTGTTTTATTATTTACTTAATAATAATTACAGATACATTTTAGAACTGATGAAATTACTTTCACGTATAGTACAGCATCTTAATCTCATGCCACCTTTGAGGCTGATATAGCATTTTATCTTCAGTTAGGAGATAAGAAAATTGAGGTCCAGAGTGGTTGGAGTCAGGCTTTTCATCAAACTGATTCCTAGACTCAAAGATCTTCCTCAGAGGAAGAATATTTACTAACTGGAAAAAAAAAAAAAAGAACAGAACTGTTCTATCAATCCAAGAAAGGACCTGCTGAATGTCTGAAATTTATGTCTCCTTTCATAAGCTTGGAGGAAACATTTCTGATTTTTAAATATGCAACCATGCTGCTATGGGGTTACTGTTAATATAAGTGAATTTTGTTGCTGATTTCTAGTATCTCACCCTTCCTCAACAACCATATCATACTACTTTTCAAAAGGGTTTAGCATATTTGCTACTTAAATTCTCTGATGTTGAGATGATCTGAGTAGCAGTCAGCATAAACAAGTGTTTTCTAATCAGAAAATCATGATTATCCACACTTCAATAAGTCTTTCCTAGTGGATCATGGCCAAATCTTTAACAGTGTGATTTCTGGATCTGTGAAATGTTCCTAGACCAAGACATAATTTTCCTCCTATATAATTCTATAAATTGCTCTACAGCCTTTTATTCTGCAGTTAGAGATGTGGCTTGAAGTGCAAATATCCACTATAATAGCACCTAATTGACTTACTTTTGTACTAAGGCAAGTGACATAGATTCTTTTCTAATGTAACATTTACTGAAAAGGAAGGGCACTGGCCAAACCATCATTAGGGTATTAGGCGGGATAGAGACAAGAAACTGATGAGAAGGTCTAGCACAGGAAAGAATGAGTAAAATCAAGGATAACATTTTCACCCCTTAGATTGAAGTTGTTTGGTAACATCAAATATTGGTGAGGTATGGGGTTTTCTCAGGTTCTGCTGGTAGGAAGGATGAGTTGGTATAGTGGCGTTGGAAAAATGTGCCGGTGGTATATTAAAACTCAATATCTAATCAATGAGAAATCATACATATGACCAAAAGCAATATGTAAGGTTGTTCAATGCATCATGCTTTATTATAGCATGATGGGTAAAGCAGTCTAAAAGTCCAGCAAAGAAAGAATAGTTTCACAGAATAGAGTATATTTGTATCATGACATACTAGGTAGTAGCTGTAGAAAATGAAAACAATCAATGTGTACTGATAAAGAAAGAGAGTTAATATGTGATGTGAGGTTTAAAAAAATTACATCTATCTCCTTTATTATGTATTCATATATGTCTCCATATGTATGGAGATGCATAGAAAAATTCTGGAAAACATACTTAAAATGGATAAAGTGATGACCTCTAGGTCTGAAATCGGGAGGTAGAAGATGAAAGATTTTAGAACTGTCATGTTAGATTTTTTTTCATTGCGGTGCACTAAGATATTTAAAAGGATTAAGGATATACTGCACATGTATTAATATCTGATTGACAGGTATTCTGAAAATCTAAAGTGAATCATTGAATGTGAGAACTATCAGGTGCTCAAAATGTTTTAAGCACAAGCTGCTCCTTTCTTCTTGAGAGTGAAGAATTTACTGAAGATCACTTTGCTTAGTTGTGTTTCAAATATACTGCCATCTTTGACCTTCTGATTTTAACTCTAGTATGTTTTCCACAATTCTGAGCCTAGTCTTAGGAAGCCCATGCATCTTGCTAAAGGTCTTTGCTATGCAAATGTAAAGAAGTACTCTATATGAATACTTTTTTTTCCTTTTTTTTTATTATTATTATTATTTTTTTTTCCAGTGGGTTTTGTCATACATTGATATGAATCAGCCATGGATTTACATGTACTCCCAATCCCGATCCCCCCTCCCACCTCCCTCTCCACCCGATTCCTCTGGGTCTTCCCAGTGCACCAGGCCCGAGCACTTGTCTCGTGCATCCCACCTGGGCTGGTGATCTGTTTCACCATAGATAGTATACATGCTGTTCTTTTGAAATATCCCACCCTCACATTCTCCCACAAAGTTCAAAAGTCTGTTCTGTATTTCTGTGTCTCTTTTTCTGTTCTGCATATAGGGTTATCGTTATCACCTTTCTAAATTCCATATACATGTGTCAGTATGCTGTAATGTTCTTCATCTTTCTGGCTTACTTCACTCTGTATAAGGGGCTCCAGCTTCATCCATCTCATTAGGACTGGTTCAAATGAATTCTTTTATATGAATACTTTTTATGGGATAAAAGCTTACGGCAGGGACAACTGGCTGACTTTACCTAGTTCAAATGGACAAAGGATTGACTTTACTTGGGTCATATCCTTCTTTGGTTCTGGTTAGAAGGGCCTATTTTATATCTTCTTTTTAAATTTTCAACTAGAAGAGCCTGAACATTGGAAAGGAGAGGAGAACAAGCCAAGTGGATGGTTCTTAAATGTGCTTTTTATGATTTTTAAACTTTAATAATACCAGCTGAAGCTCTGATAGCAACAAGAGGAAAATGGCTTTGCAAAGAAAATTTACTATATTTTGTTTAATTGAACAACTAAAGGACATTCAACTGCAGTTTAGTGGAAAGTGCATTACTGACTAGGAGATCTGGGTAATATCCCAGTTTGCCCCACAGAAGTTGTGTGGAAACTCTGAATGTGTGGGAAGAGTGGTAACTTCTTACCTAGGTCTCTGGTAAACATAAATATAATAAAATGTTTGACTGCTGCTGCTGCTAAGTCGCTTCAGTCGTGTCCGACTCTGTGTGACCCCATAGACGGCAGCCCACCAGGCTCCCCCGTCCCTGGGATTCTCCAGGCAAGAACACTGGAGTGGGTTGCCATTTCCTTCTCCAATGCATGAAAGTGAAAAGCGAAAGTGAAGTCGCTCAGTCGTGTCTGACTCTTTGCAACCCCACGGACTGCAGCCCACCAGGCTCCTCCGTCCATGGGATTTTCCAGGCAAGAGCACTGGAGTGGGTTGCCATTGCCTTCTCTAAAATGTTTGACAACTGCTGCCAAATTGATAAAAGTGCACAATAAGTTCTTATTGAATTGAACTCTACTATTCTTCAGTACTCTTATTTCAGCATCTGTATAAATTAAAAACAAAGAGGAAGATAAGATGTAGGGCTGATAACAGAGATGATGTAGCACATTTTGGAACACTGATCATAGAATTTTGGAATTTGTAGGCGCTTAGATACAATTTTAGTTATCTCAACAGGCTCATTTTACAAATAAGGAAATTGAGAGTATGAGAGGTTAAATCACTTGCCTAAAATCACTTAGAGGGATAGAGCCAGATCTTCACAGTTTCACTCAGTTTATTTTTCAGAAAGTTCCGTGAGAGTTTCTTTTGAAAGAAAGAATGCAGCCAAACTATCTGCTTCCTTAAAGGATGCCAGAAAACAGTCAACTGTGGAACACTAGGTAAAGAGATGCTCAGTGAGTGAGAGAATTTATTATTTACTTCAACAATATAGTATCACCATCTCAATAATTTGTTACATCATCAAACTGACCTGCTGCTATTAACACTGATGGGAGGGGGTTTGCGAAGTGGGGTGTATACCTGCCTCAAGGTCTCCTGATGCAAAATATGGAAGAAAAAGTCAAAGACTAGGAAACAGGACCTTGGCCTGGTTAAGTGATGTCACTTAGCTTTTTTTACCATCAGAAAACTGTGGTTTATCTTTTAAAAAATATGCATATTTTCCAATTAGCTTTTCTAGTAAGATTGCCACATGTTCGATAGCTAGAGTGATGCAGTCCTGTATTTTACATCTCTGGTAAAATAAGAAAAGAGAAAACATGTAAGGGTTTAAAAAATTATTTAGACTTTATAAATATTTGTATTAAAAAATACATAACACTGTTATGTAGACAATTGTGGTACCTTTTATAAGATGCTTCCTCAGGCCCACAAACTAGACATTCATTAGTTATACTGTTCAGTTTTCAATGTGTTGAATTGTGTGTGGAAGGACTATATCGAATGAATTCAAACTGAAATTTTTGTTTTAATCAAAATTCCAAGAAATTGTTTAAAAATAATTGTTTCTAGGAATAGAAAATAAATCAACATTTCACAGCCAATAAATATAAAATACCAGCTGAAATAACCAATAATTTTAAAATATTAAATCTTTATTCCCAATCTCCTTTGCCAAGTCCCCTATTTTTGAGGAGTACATCTGGAAATTCTATATTTCAGCATCAGTAGAAGCTTTTTCCAGTTTTTTCTGTTTTTCTTTTTCAGCAATGCTAAGTAGAAGAAAGGGTCTTTGGAACCAGATCAATTTGATTTCAAATTCTTTCTCCACTACTCACTAGCTGTGGAACCGAGGTCAAATTATTTTACTTCTCAATGTTCTCTTCAAAAATTGAAAATTATAATTCCTACCTTGAAGGGTTTTTTAAGGGTTATGGGAAATAATCACTCCTTTACCATATAGGTATACAAATCCCTATGAAAAGCACTTACCATGATGCTTGACTTGGAATGTGCTCGGGTTTTGGACCACCAGCCTTTTCCTCTTGGGTCAGTCAGCATAGTGTTCCCCAATCTGTTTTTAAAAACTCCCCAAAGGATTTCAGGGTCAAGTAAGTTTTTTTTGGGGGGGTGCGTAGCTACACACGTAGACCCTCTCTTTGATCTAAGAAAATGCACATTTACATATTGCAGGTTCTAAGGAGGCATAATCTGGTGTTTTTCAGTTTTATTTGAGCATAGATTCTTTAATCTCTAAAGAACATAAATTAATGGTTCTAGGGAACTCAGTTTGGGGAAAACTGGGCCAGAAAGTGGGGAAGTATGGGTAATGGTTTTAAGACTCTTGAGAACAAGGAAAAAGCTTAGAAGAAAAAAATAAGGACAGCTTGTGTAGCATCCATTCCCATTAGAGTTTCCTCCCTTTTTCCAATTAGAGTGTGGGTCCCTTAGAGGAAGGCTTTCAGACTTTCCCATCAAAGTACCCCTAAAGCAAGGGACACTGAACACTTATTTTATCAGGAAAGCCCGTGAGAATCTCCCATGTTACTCCATAAGATATCTGTTTGTTTAAATATAAAAATAAAAATTTTAATTACTGAGAAGTAAATGACTTAATACTTTCCTAGACACACACACACACACATACAATTTTTCTCTGATCAATTTTACTTTCGTGAAAGATGTGTGAAATTTGGTGCTTATTGGGTATACAAATGCAAACTACCTGGTATAATACTGAGCAGGAGTACATATACTCCAGGATGAGTCAGCCAGTCTACAAATACTGACTGTGTTCTCTAGCCTAGGAACTATTTTAAGGGCTGAGCAAGTAGGTAGAGAGATTTTGTGCTTTAAAGGAATTCTCGTAAGTTGTGTCCCATGAATGAGAAATTTTTACAGTCTTGTGTCTCATGAATATGTGTGGGGTTTGAATGCTGACCAGGATGGGGGAAGAAGTGAGACAACCAATAAACTTATGAAATGATAAATAAGGTAACTTTTAGCACCAATTAGCACTATGAAGAAGATACAACAGTGATGGAGTGATTGGTGGAAGCTACTTGAACCCAGAGGACCAGGAAGGTTCTGTGAGGATGAAGTATTCTGGCTGAAGCCCACGCATAAGAAGGATGCCATACAAAGGGTTGAGCCAAGAAGTTTCTCAGTTGCAGGCAGAACATTTAGAAAAGTTCAAGGATTGGAAATGGCTTGGTATGTATCTTAAGTTGGGTATTTCATGATAGACCCTGAGATAAGGGCAAGGTAATTGTGTGTGCATGTGTTCAGTTATGTTCAGCTCTTTGTGACTCATGGACTGTAGCCTCCCAGGCTCCTCTGTCCATGGAATTTTCCAGGCAAGAATACTGGAGTGGGTTGCCATTTCCTCTCCAGGGGATCTTCCGGACCCAGGGATCAAACCCTTGTCTCTTGTGTTTCCTGCATTGGCAGGCAGATTTTTACTAATGCACCACCTAGCAAAGACAAGGTACACGTAGTTTATTTGGGAGGTTATCTCAGGAAGCATCAGAGAGAAAATGGAGAAAGTGGACAAGGAGAGAGAAAAATCAAGAAAAACCTCGGTGTTGAGAGGGCTGCTGCTATAGGTAACAGGGACTTATTTCTTCTGGGGTGGAGCCCCTGAGAAGGACTATAAGGATCTCACCTCAGTCTTCCTAACAAGAGTGCTGGGAGCCTGGGCCATGTATCTGCCTTCTCCCATATCTCACTGTCTGAGTATTACCCTCAGTGTTAACCCTCCTGCTCTTTCAGGATGTATCTGTGGAGGGCGTGCTAAGTCACTTCAGTTGTTTCAGACTCTTTGTGACCCTATCGACTGTGTCCCACCAGGCTTCTCCGTGCAGGTCAAGCAATTTCCTGAAAAATTCAAGAAAATCCTCAGGCAAATAAGAGAAACCTTAATGCTGAAGATAGGAAAAGGTCAGTATACTGAAAACTCTCTAGGGGCAGGGAGGATACTTGCAGGGTATAAACAATATCTATCTTCCATGGAATAGAACTCAAAGCTAACTTGCTTGAAGCATATTAGGGAAAACATGGAAGAGATGAGTTCAGGGAGGTTGGTGGACGCCAGATCATGTGTAACTTTGCTCATTTTAGGTCCATTTGCAGTAAGTAGCCACTGGAGGGCTTAAAGTGGGAAAATGATCTGATATAATTAAGTTTTAGAAAGAGAGCTGTGTGGATTTTTTCGTTTTGGTAGTTGCTACTTTTGGCTTTCTGTTTGTTTTGTTTTTTGTGGACAATTGCATAACAAAAAGGCGAGACAAGAGGCGGGAAGATGAAGATAAAGACTATTTCAGCAGTCCAGGCAAAAGATCATAGTCAATTAAGTTTAATGCTTGATTACTAGTCTTCATCTTAGTCCATAAGCAATGTTTGACAAAACTGATCACTTCTTTTTGAAACACTTTCTTGACTTGGCTTCCTGAAGCTTTTATTGGTTCTCCTACTACGTCTTTGAGACTCTTACTCAGTATCCACTCTTAGAGTGCTCCTGGGCTCAGTTCTGGAACATTTTTCTTTATCTTTAGATACCTCTTAGATGATCCACCCATAAATCTTTCAAATGTATATTTGTAGCCCAGACTTTCTCTCTCATTTATGTTACTACCAACTTCATTGTCTTTTGGGGGTCTAAGTGACCTCTCAAACCTAAGATGTCAAAAACTGAGCCCTTGACTCCCCTCACCTCTGCAAATGGTGGTGGGGATTAAAAGTGTAGTGGAGGTGGTGAAACTGATTGGTTCATGAAACATTTTGGAGATAGAACCAAGAAGTATTAATGATGGATTAGATGTGAGGATGAAAAGGAATCTAAGATGGCAAATCAGTTTTGATGATGGTGCTATTTACTGAAATGGAAGGTATAAATTTGACAGAGAAAATCAGTGGTTCTGTTCTGACTGTAATGTTTGATACATGTGTTAGGCATTCAGATAGGATGTGTGAGGTAATTGAATGCTCCATCTAAAGGAGAGATTTCTTCACTTGCATCCATATTTAAAAAGCCAAAAGAGGATCTTACAAAGATGTAGCCCAAATAAAAGCTCTCTGTTTCTCTCTGCATATTGGGACTGCAGAGTTCAAGAACAATTGTCTAACTATTAAACAATGAGGAAAGAGTAGACGATGATATAGACTAATAAACACTCCTCTGCAGTAGATCTTAAAATATTCTCAGGCAGGTTAGCAGCCTTAAACATTAGGCAAATATTATCAAATAGATTTTGATATAAAAAATCTATTATATCCAAGTCACTCTTTTTAAAAGCCTCTGCTCAGATTCCTCCAAAGATTTCCATTTCACTTAGAATGAAAGTCCTGCCTATGTCTGACCTGGTTGTCACTAATCTCAGTCCCTGCCCACCTGTCCTCCTAACACATAACTCTTGCATACTCAGTTCCACCCACAATGGCCACCTTACTCCACCATAAACACTCCAAATCGCCCACTAGTGGCCTTTGCCCTTGTTCCTTCTCTCTGCCTGGAGTCTTCTTCCTCTCAGCTATGTGTTTGGCTTCCTCCTTAGTCTCTTTCTCAAATGTTTCCTACACAGAAGACCCTCCTTAGACTGTCCTATGTGGGATAGCAGATTCTGTTGTTATTTATCCTTTTATTCTGATTATACTTCTTCATAATTTTCACCACTACTTGAACTTAGTTTAAGTATTTATTTGCTTGCTATCTGTCTCTCTTATTGTTCCACTGACCGCAAGAAAAAATGTACTTGTGATCGGCACCACAGGCTTGAAGATCACCTTCCACCTGAGGGGGAGTTACCAGAGTGTGCTCTGTTGGCATATGGGGCTGGGTGGAATGAAGTATGGCCAGAGGAGATTGCAGAAGAACTGGCAGAAGCCCTTCAAAAGTCTGTAGCCTGCCAGGCTCCTCTGTCCATAGAATTCTCCAGGCAAGAATACTGGATTGGGTATCCATTCTTTTCTTCAGGGGATCTTCCTGCCCCAGGGATTGAACCTGGGTCTCCTACATCACAGGCAGACTCTTTACCATCTGAGCCACCAGGGAAGCCCTATTATGATGTAGGTGTCAATAGGCCAGGAGCTTTTCTTGGTCTGTTTTGTTTAATACTGTATCCCTAGATCCTAGAACACAGCCTGACACATAAGAGGTGCTTGATAAGAATGTAATTGAATAAATGAACAAATTATTCTTTTAAAAAATGTAAGTATTCAAATGTTTCTCATGTGGCTATTGGGCATTACAGAATGCCAGGTAAGAAATATTTGATGGACAGGAGAAACTTTCTGTGATAGGATATCTCAGAGTGAACAGTCTTAGAGCCTAGATTTAAACGTCTAGGCTAGCAAGCCCTACAATCAGCATCAAGGAAATTTCTCAAAATTTAGCTGGTCTTCAGCTATTTTGGGAAAGAGCCATTTCCCAGTCATTCAGAGAAGGAACTCCAGTGTCTGATTCAGGGGTGGAAGTTGGGAGGGAGAAAATTAGAATGACAGTAATCACACTTTGTAGATTACTGAGACTGGATTCCAGGTAAAACAGAACTATCAAGGGCATAATGACAGAACTCGAGTATATCTTAGACCACTATTTCTCAAACTTGTTGTAGATTAGAATTAATTGGGTGGGGAAGAGAGTTTAAAAACTCTCTATGATGAGGTTTTCCCCCATTCAAATAAAGTGATTCCAAGATACAGACAACTTTGAGAACCAGATGTTGCTCTTCAAAGTGTGGTCCCCAGAGTAGCACCTCTGATATTACCAATAACTCGTTAGAAATGCAGAACTGAAGGCTCCATACCTACCCACCAATCAGAATATGAGTTTTAATAAGATCTGGGTGATATGTTGAGAAGTATTAATATAAACTGCAAGGTAAGAACTAGGCAGGACAAAAAGTCATTAATCCTCAATTCTCTGAAGTGAATTAGAGAATCATAAATCTACTATTTTCACAATGTATGCTTTCTGATTTGGGTCAGAACTAGATCCAGAACCTGGGAGCAGATGTGGGAGTAGAGGGCGTTCAAATGAAGGGCAGATGGCCTTACCTCTTGGGAGAGTTCATTTAATGCCCTAGGGAACCAGGCAGAGTTTAAATCCAGTACATGATAAATGGTAGGAGATAGGATTGGAAAGATAGGTTGGTTCTAGACTGTAAATGAGTCACAAATAATGATGGTGTTGGAGCAGGTGAATAACATGATAAAGTCAATATTTTGGATGCAGATTGACTAGGTAGAGATTCCTGATGCACTACTAAATAAAACAATAATGAGGTGAAAATAGTACAAGAATGAGAATAAGTGGAATTTTTTCAGTTATTCAATATTAATGTATGTTTTCAAATCAAAATTAGGTTGCATAGCTTATTATTTTAATCATCCAAACATCAAAAAATCATCTAAAATTAGGAGAATATGTAAAATCAAACAGTTGATTAGAAATTGTTTTGCTTGGTTAACTTTGTGAAGATTCTGCTAAACTCTTTTCTTTAGAAATACAGCCTTTTTTTCCACATCAATGGCGTAGTTGACTTCTTTTCTTTGCCATTTCTTATAATTATTCTTACAATTGCAAACTTTAAAGTTGTAATATACTTTATATATTGTAAAAAAGAAATTCAAAAGAAATTCAAAAATTTCTCTAGGCTGCCAATCAAGCCCAATATATGCCTTCACATTTATGTCACCTCATTTTAAATGCATATTCTGGTTTTATTGTGAAGATTTAGAAAAATGTAGGAAAACTAAGAAGTGAAAGACAGTAAGGATCATCCAAGTAATCTGATTTGTGGTGGAAATGGCTCCCTTGCCTATTACAAATTATTCTATCATATGTACTCTATATTTTTAAAAATTGCAATTGGGCTTTGCCCTACTAAACTATAATTTCTATGAGCTAAGGTGAAATTCCAGGGTTCAACAGTATTCTTGACATGGAGTGGGTGCTCAATATGTATGTCTTGAATAAATGAATGAACATCAGCTTTTAGTCTGTCTTGCCACTGTCCTCTTCTCTGGAGGGGGATTGTCCTTATTAGAGCTGCCTTCCTGGAGAAAGAGGGGAATTTAGACTTCTGGAATTACAGCTTTGCCTTGCTTTCTCTGCACTGTCTTATTCTGCTCGCTTCCTTTTCTATGTGTCTCCTAAAAACACTCTCAATATATCATTTGCACTTGGGATCTACTTCCGGGAAATCTTGCCTAAGACATTACATTGTATGTATAATTATTAAATATTATAATACATGTGCATGTATATGCTGCTGCTAAGTCACTTCAGTCGTGTCTGACTCTGTGTGACCCCATAGACGGCAGCCCACCAGGCTCCCCCATCCCTGGGATTCTCCAGGCAAGAACACTGGAGTGGGTTGCCATTTCCTTCTCCAATGCATGAAAGTGAAAAGTGAAAGTGAAGTCACTCAGTCGTGTCTGACTCTTAGTGACCCCACTGACTGCAGCCCAGCAGGCTCCTCCGTCCATGGGATTTTCCAGGCACGAGTACTGGAGTGAGGTGCCATTGCCTTCTCCAGGTGCATGTGTATATATGTATGCATATGCATGTATGTACACACACAAAATTTTCCAAATTTTTCATCCTGTCCTATATAAAGAAGTTGCTGTTGTTGCTTAGTTGCTAAGTCAAGTCTGACTTTTTGTGACCCCACGCACCATTGCCTGCCAGGCTCCTATGTCTATGGGATTTCCTAGGCATGAATACTGGAGTATTTCTCCAGGGGATCTTCCTGAACCAGGGATCAAACCCATGTCTCTTGCATTGCAGGGAAGTCCATATTAAGTACATTTTACATTTTGATCTAATATAAAATATGAATGAAAATATACATACTTACACACATACGCAACTTTATTCATTTGACAACAAATATCTATCTATTGCCAATTACGTGCCAACCTGTATTCTCTGTTCTATTTGATGGAGAAGCAGCAGTGAATATTGGGCTTACACTCATAACACAAAACTGCACTTTACCACTATGCAGACTGATACATAGTGTTCTATTCTAATATTTTCTTATACAATCTATTGTATTCTATTCCTTAAAAAAAATGCTATTCATGACTCACTAAATTGATTTAACAGTGTACTTGAGAATTGTAACCATCAGTTTGAAAATACTGCCTCAGTGTAAGATCTCATTTTATGATATAAGGATGTTTTTGTTAATACCTTCAGGCATTTAATATGATATAATATTTAATACCAAGGAAAATATATAACTGGCATTTGCATGGTATTCTTATCTTCTTCCTTGAAGGCTTATATGAGTCAACCTTTATTTTTTTATTAATATTTCTTTGCAAAATACCCTTTTCATCTTCTTCAAATACAAGTCAGTAAATGAAGCTTTTGCCCTAAGTCTAAACTGTCAAGGTCTCTAAGAGAAAATGTGCTTTAAAAAAGTAGGAGGTAATGGTCACTCTTGCACCATAAATTCTACTGGCAGATACTCTACTAGCTGGTTGATAAAAGGATGACTTTCTCCTTGAAAACTCTAATGAGACCTGGGAATAATATACAATCTGTGATTTAGGTACTATACTCAATGTAAGAGCTTTTAAACAATCTTAAAAGTTATCTAAAATAAACCACATCATTTCTTTTTATTTCTTAGAGAAGTAAAGATATCTAATATTGATACAAGTCATAAATATTTGTGAAGTAAAGCAACTTTAGTTTTTGAGCCTAAAAAAAATTCATTTTCTTCTTGAGAAGAAGTTGTGACATATGTTTGCTATTTGATTGATTTACAAGTGAGGAAGTACTGTGTTATCTGCAAATATTCTTCCTAGAGAGAAGCTTGAAAAGGACAGGGCTGAAGCAGTTGTGAGTGGTGAAAACTAAACATTCACCCAAGCATGAACTGGTTTTAAATACTAATACTATAAATAGGTGGCAGAGGCCTTGCTTATGAATTTCAATTTCCTTTCTGTAAAATGGGATAATGACCCTAACTTCTCAGACTTGTTGTGAGAAAAAAATGTGATAACACGCTGAATATCTGGCTTATTATCACTCAGTAGCTACTCAATAAATGTTGATTTATTTCAATCACGATTCATCAAGAGGGGACATTTAGCTAAGTGTCCTAACCTGGTGAGAGAAGTTCATGTGAAAATTGTCTGATTGTTTAACACACCATTGGGACTTACACATTCAAATGGTAGCTCTGAAAGGCCACATGGGAAGTGCAAGGATGATGTCCTTACTCCCAGCATCTTCAAAACTCCGCTTTGGAACTGCCCTCAGAATAAATCTTACTTTACAGTCACATTTTATGACTGGTATTATTCAACATTTATCCAGCTGGGTCTCTAACTTTCTTATCAGACTTAGACCTCCATAATTTGGTGGGTCTAAAAGTACAATTTGACTTTGAAAGTTTAAGCTATTTAAAAAATATGATGCAGGACTTCAAGGCAACATTGAAAGAAAAACTCCAAAAATACTGTTATTCACTCCAAATAGCATGATTGTTAAATGATTGCCCTGACTTGCGAAGAAGCCAATAAGATACAAATTACTAATGGTGAGTCTCATCAACTAGCCAAAGATGGCTCCCAGCTTTTCAAGGATCAGATCACAGCTGTGGGCCAGAGCCAGGACTAAGGAGTCTCGTGGTTCACCGAGACTGAGAGATTGGAGTTGGAGGCTTGGGAGCTTGTGAAAATCTGGAGCTTCAGGGGATCTCCCAAGGCTCTGTGCCTTAGTTAGATCTAGCTCATCTTATAGTTCTGATCTGGTTCAGTGTCGCTGTCTTACCATTTCAAGTTTGCTCTTCTCAGAGTTTGCTGTTACTCAGAATAAGACAGTTCCACAATGATCACAGGAAAAGGTATTAAACCTTTCTGATTCTCAGATTCCTCATATGGAAAATGAAAGTAATAATAGTACATTCCAGTAGGTTGTTGTGACATTACATAAGATAATGAAAAGAGTTTATTGGGTCATTTGACACATAGTAAACTTTCAGTTAGTTATAATAATTATTAATATTTCAGAGGATGAGATGGTTAGATGGCATCACTGACTCCGTGGACATGAGTTTGAGCAAACTCTGGGAAATGGTGAAGGACAGGGAACCCTAGCATGCTGCAGTCCATGGGGTTGCAAAGAGTTGGACATGACTGAGTGACTGAACAACAATATTACTTACAGCATCTGAATATAGCACAATCTACCTCTGTACCCAGTTCAATGGCTAGGAAACCCAGCTCAATTAAAGGCTTGTTCCTCTTGGGTGTACTTAGAAGGGGATGCTAGACAACTGTTATTGGAGTAGGGAAATTTTTACAAAGTGTCTATCTAGAGTTCAGATTATGGGAGAATAGAAAGCCACTAAGCTGGTTAGATGAATTTGATTCACATTCAAGTAAGTTTTTGTTTTTAAATGGTCATGTGACTTTATAGTCACATTTGCTATGGATATTTGGATTGTTTTCATGGCCTCTGAACCTATTACCCATTTCTAGAATAATAATAATAGTAGTAAGCTTAATAACTGACATTCACTGATAATTATTAAGGGTGCTACAAAAACCCTTTGATGTGGGATATGTGTCTGGTTTGACATCACTGTAATGAGTAGAATATCAAAGCAGATAGAGCAGGGCTCCTCCCTCCCCCCATCTTTTAATTCAGCTTCCTTTACTTCCCCACCCACTGAAACTTTTTGCCATTTTGGTATTCACGAGTTGTTAAAGCTTCATTAAACTGTCTAACTGCCAATTTTCTCTTCCTACTGGTAAAGTACAGGTACAAATGCTTCCATTGGCACCTCAGCAAATATTTATTAAATGCCTGCTTTGGTGCACTGGTCAAAGGACTGAAGTAGAACGTCCCTTCATAGGCCCTCCAATCCAGAGGCCTTGGAATGTCTCACAGGTCCACTCCCCTGACCAGTTCACTCTGTTACAGTTGAAGATATTTTTAACTAAATTTTCCATGTGTCAGTATTTACATGTTTTAAATGATAACATTTGTCCTACTTTACAGCTTATATGATAGTATGAGTGAGTGCTCAGTGGCTCAGTCATGTCCGACTCTTTGCGACCCCATGCACTGTAGCCTGCCACGCTCCTCTGTCCAGGGGATTTCCCAGGCAAGAATACTGGAGTGGGTTGCCATTTCCTTCTCCAGGGGATCTTCCTGACCCAGGGATCGAACTTGCATCTCCTGCATTGGCAGGTGGATTCCTTACTACTGAGCCACCCGGGAAGCCCATATGAGAGTATAGCAGGTCATAAAAGCAATCGTTTACAGACTGGTAGCAAGGCTACGGGTCTTTGGTGGTGTTAGTTGATCTTTGGTACTTACCAGTCAAGTGGTGGCAAAAATGGAACACTTCTAGGGAAATATCACTAGAAAATTCTACGAGAAAACCACCCTCATCACGGACGGTGCTTTGTGACAGAATGTTAAAGCTACTGTGTTTTGGGTATCAAATTCCTGTAGTCTAACCCAATTTCTAGTCTTTCAGGGGGTGTGTCACTTGGGATTGTTATTGTATCATAGTGGAAAAAATATAGCTGAGATTGCTGCAGGCTATTCACTCTTCAAAGGCAAATGAAAGAATGAAAATTCCTCTCTGACAGCTTTTTAAGCAAAGAACTTTTAACTATTAATATACATAGTCTATGACTCAATTCATGCAAAGCGTGCCAGTATTTTCATGTATGATTTGCTCTTAAGATGATTACTGCCAATTGGAAGTTTTGGTTGTTGGAGAATTCTGTGTTTTAATACAGATTATATTGGTTGCTGTTTTCCAACTTTTGAGGTAATAGCACCCCAAAGAATGTAACTATAACATTAAAAAAAAGGTACAATTGTAATACTTTGTTGAAGTGCATTGGGAAGGGGTAAGACTGCTTAAGAGTTGGCTTTTTCTAAAGGACAAAATGAGGCCCAACTCTCACAACATAAAATTGGCAGCTCTGTAGTTTCTTTCTGTAAGTAAAGTACCACTGATGGCTGTCCCAGTCCTTAAAGACTGGAGAAAACTGACAGCTTTACAGAAATGACAGAGTATCTAACATAGCTATTCTTTATTCATTAGCCCTAAGAAGGAAAACACTTGAAATAACAAGGAAGAAGAATACCTATTTTCCTCATCACCCATCATGTCAATTATTTCTGTTTTGTTGCGTATCAAATATTCTGTAACCAAAATGTATTTTTACAAATAGGGGCAAAGTAATTTAGAGGACAGAGGGAGGGAGGAGGAGAGAGAGGGAGGAGGGAAAAAAGGAGGGAGGAAAGAAAGAAGACTGTAAGAATGTGATGGGTCTCCCACCAGTATTTCTATGCTCTTTATATTGTCATTAGTTTTTCTCCTGATAAGCATTCTGCCTCATTCAGGCAATATATTAAACTGAAGAATCTTTTCCATTTAACTCTCCCGTGTCTCGATTTCTTTATTCTTTAAATGATGATAATGCTTGTTCTGTTTCATAGTGAAGGTGCTAGGACTAATAGTACATATAGTTAAAAATGTTTTGAACTCCCCAGAAAGACATAATTCGAAGTATTCCTATTGTTATCATTATCACCAAAATGCTCTGCACTTTCCTCTTATTGCTTCTTAGCTTCCCAGCATCTAGCCAAAGAAGTAGCTTAATGATGGTTATAAAATAATAGAGCTGCAAAAGAACTCAAGATTGTCGAATTCAGCCTTTTCTTTTACACAGAATTGGGTTGTGGGGCTTAGAGGCCTTCAATGACTTTTTAGGGTTACCATACTTCCTTGCTCAGTTTCCTCAACTATGAGTGATTTCTCAAGACTATCCTGCCAACTCTTCTCCATATTCTTATTTTCTCAGCAACTTGAACTATTTAAACTTGAACTACAGTCTCTAAAGTTTCCAAAACTGGCATCTCTGTCTTTGGCATATATGTTCTTCAATCTCATACATTTATTTGTTTTTACAACTTGAACAATTAAGTAATAGTACTAGTTTCCCAGAGTCACCTAATAAATGTCACAAATTGTGTGATCATGTGCTTAAAACAACAGAAATTTATTCTCTCATGGTCTGTATGTGAAAAATCTGAAACCAAGGTGTCAGCAGGGCTTTACTCTGAAGTCTCTGAGAAATGATCTTTCTTTGCCTCTTCCTAGAGTCTGGTTGCTGCTGGCAATCTTCCGTGTTCCTTGACTTGCAGTTTTGTCAACTGCAGTCTTTGATTCTGTCATCACATGGTCTACTTCCCTGTGTTTGTTGTTATTTAGTTGCTAAGGCATTTCTAACTCTTTTGTGACCCCATGGACTGTAGTCTGTCAGGCTCCTCTGCCCATAGGATTTCCCAGGCAAGAATACTGGAGTGGCTTGCCATTTCCTTCTCCATGTGTTTATCTCCATGTCTTCGGTTTCCTCTCCTTAGAAAGATGGCAGTCACTGAATTTAGGCCTTAATTCAGTATGACTTCCTCTCAACTTCATTAATCTGCAAAGACCCTATTTCCAAATAAGAGAGATCTCTTTCACAGGTACCTGGGATTAGAACCTCAACATATCTTTTTAAAGGACACAAGACAACCCACAACAATAACCTAGTAGTCTTACATTAAAATCAAAATAGCTGAACAACCTCATCAGAATCTTTGGAAATTGACTTCATTTCTGTCAGTAACATTACTAATTTTGAAGTTTTTAGGAAACAAATGAGTTTCATTCTTCTACCACACTTATGCTCTAGATTCAATTCGTCATGATGTTTTACTGTTTGTTCTTTTGAAATATCTGTCAACTTCCTCTAGTGTCCACTGCCTCTGCATCTATCCTGGGTCAGGTCTTTAATTCCCAAGGCCTTTGTTGAATATAGTCTCTCTCTTATACAGTCCCTTGCTTCTCAAAATGTGGTCCAAGGAACAGGAGCATCGGTGTTAGCTACAAGCTTGGTAGAAATAAGAATTTTGGCTTTATCCCAGAGACCTGACTGTGATTTTGAATTAGAATCTCCATTTTAACCTGATCACCAGGTGATACTCTAAAGTTTGACAGCTCTGGTTTAGAGTGAAACTGATGCCCATTAAAAGTGTTCCAAAGCCTAACTTGTTGGAAAAATTTGTAAATCCCTTCAAATTCTAGCTCATCCAGATTGATTAAATAACTGAAATATATAGAATGGAATATTATATAAAAGCACCTGCCTACCAATTCAGGAGACATGAGAGACACAGACTTGATCCCTGGGTCGGGAAGATCCCCTAGAGGAAGACATGGCAACTTGCTCTAATATTCTTGCCTAGAGAATCCCATGGACAAGAGAGCCTAGGGGTCTACAGTCCATAGCATTGAAAATAGTCCAACATGACTGAAGCAACTTAGCATACACATTATAAAACTAAAAATGATATCAAATATCATTAAATAACTTTGGAAAAAATGCTTGGTACATTGTTAATTCAGAAATGCTGGTTCTGGGACTTCCCTGGTGGTCCAGTGATTAAGACTCCATGCTACTACTGCAATGGGCATGCTTTCAATCCTTGGTCAGGGGACTAAGATCCCACATGCTGTGCAGCACAACCAAAAAAAAAAAAAAAAATTGCTGGTTCTAAAATAAACATGGTGCCATATTGTTAGTATATATATATCTACATAGATATATATATATACACACATATATATATATATATACATATATAAGGGCCAATGTTCCTTTTTCATGCTGTTGTTTTAGATGACTCCTCTCCTGTTGTTGTTTACTTCTTGCAATGAACACATTATTAGTTTTATAATTAGAAGAAAAAACTATCATTACATTTTTTCATCTAAATTTGTGTCCCCCTACTTTTTTAAGTAGAAGCCTCGTGTGTTGCAGTCTATGGGGTCGCAAAGGGTCAGACATGACTGAGCAACTGAGCAACAACTTTTTAAAGAGTTATTTGCATATCGGGGTGGGATGAGATTGAAAATAATAATTGAAGAGGGAGAGGCTTTTGACTTACAGTAGAACCACTCATTCTTGTCACCAGAGAAAAAATGTAAATATACAGTAAACTATAACTAGTTACAGAGGAAAAAGTAAGGGAGTCAAGCTGTGGTTTTGATCCAGATACCAGTGTCATTCTGTCCCTCCACTTGTTTAGGCTAAATTCAGATGGTTAACTTCCTATTGCTGCATAACAAGTGCCAATAAACTTTGAGGCTTAAAACAACACAGACACCTATTATCTCCCAAGTCTGTAGATGATCTGTTGATTAAGAGCCCAGGTACAGCTTATTGGGGTCCTCTTCTTAGTGTCTCACAAGCTTATCACCATTTGTCACTAGCTGTTAGTGTGGTACTCTCAGGCCTTAGATGCCACCTACAGTTCCCTGTCATGGCTTTTTTTCAAAGGGAGTTTATGCTACAACTGCTTCTTTGAGGTTAGCAGGAAAATCTTTTTCTAGTCTGCTAAAACAACATCTTAGGTAGGAGTGGCATGCTATCAAGTTTATATATTCTATTTGCTAGTTGCTTTTCAGCATCCTATGCACACTCAAGGGCAGAGAGAGTTCATAGAATCAGGGCATGGAGATCTTAGGATCATCTTGGAATTCTGCTTACCACACAAATCAGAGCACACTGAAAAGTCTACAAGAAATAGACAAAGAGCAAGAAATGTGGTTCAGTTCAGAGCAATTGCTCAGTCATGTCCAACTCTGTGACCCCATGGACTGCAGCCACCGGGCTTCACCGTACAACACCAACTCCTGGAGCTTGCTCAGACTCACATCCATTGAATTGATGATGCCACCCAACCATCTCATCTTCTGTTGTCCCCTTCTTCTGCCTTCTATCTTTCCCAGCATAAGGGTCTTTTCCAATGAGTCAGTTCTTCACATCAGGTGGCCAAAGTATTGGAGCTTCAACATCAGTCCTTTCAATGAATATTCAGGTCTGATTTCCTTTAGGATAGACTGGTTTGATCTCCTTGCAGTCCAAGGGACTCTCAAGAGTCTTCTCCAACACCACAGTTCAAAGGCATCAATTCTTGGGCGTTCAGCTTTCTTTATAGTCCAACTCTCACATCCATACATGACTACTGGAAAAACTGTAGCTTTGACTAGACAGACCTTTGTTGGCAAAGTAATATGCTTTTTTTAATATGCTTTCTAGGTTGGCCATAGCTTTTCTTCCAAGGAGCAAGCATCTTTTAATTTCATGGCGGCAGTCACCATCTGCAGCGATTTTGTAGCCCAAGAAAATACAGTCTGTCATTGTTTCCATTGTTTCCCCTGCTATTTGCCTTGAAGAGATGGGACCGGATGCCATGATCTTAGTTTTCTGAATGTTGAGTTTTAAGCCAGCTTTTCACTCTCCTCTTTCACTTTGATCAATAGGCTCTTTAGTTCCTCTTTGCTTTCCGCCATAAAAGTGGTGTCATCTGCGTATCTGAGGTTATTGATATTTCTCCTGACAATCTTGATTCCAGCTTGTGTTTCATCCAGCTTGGCATTTCACATGATGTACTCTGCATATAAGTTAAATAAGCAGGGCGACAATATACAGCCTTGACGTACTCCTTTCCCAGTTTGGAACCAGTCTTTTGTTCCATGTTCGGTTTTAACGTTGCTTCTTGACCTGCATAGAGATTTCTCAGGAGGCAGGTCAGGTGGTCTGGTATTCCTATCTCTTTTGGAATTTTCCAGAGTTGGTTGTGATCCACACAGTCAAAGGCTAAGAAGTATGGACTTTATCCCAAATCCCAATGTCCCCTCCCTCCTCAGGCCTTGTCAGGTAGTAGCTACTCAACTAGGTGGCAAAAACAAGGAAAGCTGTTTAGGCTTCAGAAAGCAGAGATATCCACAAAGGACACAGCTATCTATGTATACAAAAAAAATCTCCAGGGCATAGTGTAAAACACTCAGTGCCCTGCCCTACATCTTTGGAGATTCTGATGTAAAAGTTTGGAGTACAACCTTGATATTTTAATTTTTTCAGACTTCCACTGTTGATTCTGATGAACATCTCAGTACTTCCAAACATTTAGTGGGCTTTTCCCTTCCTATTCACAGATTGTAAAGCCTATATAAACTTTATTCTGTTTCCATGTACACGTGAAGACTTTTCCAATTACCTCAGTTCACCGTACTTTCTTCTTACCCTGAACTTATATATATGAATATCTACTTGTAAAGTCATATAGTTTTGAGTTCTCGTTCACATCTTTTGGAATTTCTTCATCAATAAAATTATTCCTACCTCAAAGACACAGTTCTTGTCTCACACTAATATAAAGCAGGTTTCTGGGTATATCATAGGCATACAATTCAGTTTCATTAATTGGTTATACTCAGTAAGTAGAGATGGAGCATAGGTACTTCATTTTTATAGCAGTACTTAACTTGTATTCAGGAAGCTATTGTTTCAGGGGAAAATAGTCTAGGGAGGAAGTATATTATAGTAGAATATTCCCAAATGTTAGACACACATGTACAAATTACTTAAATTTTTGGGCCAAAATGTGTATTTCTCATACTAAAATTTACATGATATTTTTCTCTTAATTGACTCTTACTTGACTTCAACCTAAGCAGTAGTATCCATGAAATTATGTACTTTATATTGTAGTTATACATTTTACATTTTTCAATTTCCCATGAAAGTACATAATGTTGGTATAAAATACTGTCCATGTACCATTTGAAATTATTTACTGTACCACTAAAATAGTGCTTAAACAACTTGTTGGGAATTACTTGCCCAGTGCAAAACATTTCTAGTTTCAGTAGCTGGTACTACCTCTTTCAGATCTTAGCCTTTGAACCCTAGAATATAGGACAGCGGTAAGGGTATCAGTTCAGTTCAGTTGCTCAGTCATGTCCAACTCTTTGTGACCCCATGAACCACAGCATGCCAGACTTCCCTGTCCATCACCAACTGCCGGAGTCTACCCAAACCCATGTCCATTGAGTCAGTGATGCCATCCAACCATCTCATCCTCTGTTGTCCCCTTCTCCTCCTGCCCTCAATCTTTCCCAGCATCAGGGCCTTTTCAAATGAGTCAGCTCTTCACATCAGGTGGCCAAAGTATTGGGGTTTCAGTTTCAACATCAGTCCTTCCAATGAACACCCAGGACTGATCTCCTTTAGGATGGACTGGTTGGATATCTTTGCAGTCCAAGGAACTCTCAAGAGTCTTATCCAATACCACAGTTCAAAAGCATCAATTCTTTGATGCTTAGATTTCTTTATAGTCCAACTCTCACATGCATACATGACTACTGGAAAAACCATAGCCTTGACTAGATGGACCTTGGTTGGCAAAGTAATGTCTCTGCTTTTTAATATGCTGTCTAGGTTGGTCATAACTTTCCTTCCAAGGAGTAAGCGTCTTTTAATTTCATAGCGGCATTCACCATCTGCAGTGATTTTGGAGCCCCCCAAAATAAAATCAGCCACTGTTTCCACTGTTTCCCCATCTATTTGCCATTAAGTGATGGGACTGGATGCCATGATGTTAGTTTTCTGAATGTTGAGCTTTAAGTCAACTTTTTCACTCTCCTCTTTCACTTTCATCAAAAGGCTGCTTAGTTCTTCTTTGCTTTCTGCTATAAGGGTGGTGTCATCTGCATATCTGAGGTTATTGATATTTCTCCTGGAAATCTTGATTCCAGCTTGTGCTTCCTCCAGCCCAGAGTTTTTCATGATGTACTTGCATAGAAGTTAAATAAGCAGGGTGACAATATACAGCCTTAATGTACTCCTTTTCCTATTTGGAACCAGTCATTATTCCATGTCCAGTTCTAACTGTTGCTTCCTGACCTGCATACAGGTTTCTCAAGAGGCAGGTCAGGTGGTCTGGTATTCCCATCTCCTTCAGAATTTCCCACAGTTTATTGTGATCCACACAGCCAAAGGCTTTCACATAGTCAGTAAAACAGAAATAGATGTTTTTCTGGAACTCTCTTTTTTGATGATCCAACAGATGTTCACAATTTGATCTCTGGTTCCTCTGCCTTTTCTAAAACCAGCTTGAACTTCTGGAAGTCCACCGTTCACGTATTGCTGAAGCCTGACTTGGAGAATCTTGAGCATTACTTTACTAGCGTGTGAGATGAATGCAATTGTGTGGTAGTTTGAGCATTTTTTGGCACTGCCTTTCATTGGGATTGGAATGAAAACTGATCTTTTCCAGTCCCAAATTTTTCAAATTTGCTGGCATATGGTGTGCAGCACTTTCACAGCATCATCTTTTAGGATTTGAAATAGCTCAACTGGAATTCCTTCACCACTACTGGTTTTGTTCATATCCAACTCTTTGCCACTCCATGGACTGTAGCCCACCAGGCTCCTCTGTCTATGGGGATTCTCCAGGCAAGGATACTGGAATGAGTAGCCATTCCCTTCTCCAGGGGATCTTCCTGACCCAGGGATTAAACCCACATCTCCTGCACTACAGGCAGATTCTTTACCATCTGAGAGACCAGGGAATCCCATTTATACATACTGATTTATTAAATCTCCAAAAAAGATCCTTTTTTTCAGACAAATAAGTTAAGACACAGAGAAGTTATGTAATTTGCTTAAGGTCTTACTCCTGGTAAGTGAGGATCAGGGAGTTGAATCTATAAAGTCTGACTCTAAAATTAGCTCCCTTAACTACTTCATACACTTTTTCTGTGGTTTAATCTGATATGGTGATGATTAAATGCAAAAAAACAAACACAGTATAACATACACACTCATCCCTCACCTAGTACCAGACCTGATTTACAGAAGGAATTTTATATAATTTAATGATCTTTCTATAAGATATATTGGTATATTTTATTTAATCTTTTCATAGGGATCACAAAATGGTGTTCTATTAGTCTTTAATCCTCAGACCTGATAAGTCTAATGCTTTCTCACTGAGGCAACTAAGAAAGCTTCAGACAACTTTCCAGTGGGATTAAAGAGCAAAAGTGCATCTGATTTGAGGAATTTTACATTGATCCCTGACACAACAAAGGTGGTTTAAATTGACCTTCCCGAAAGTTTGCAGGTCGTGAAGACCAATTAGTTGCTATGGTGTCAATAAGTGCAAATTGCTTTAGATTGTTGGTGAATAGGGAAATCTCCAATGGGTCAGTGCCCAGGGCAATGAGGTATTAAAGACACTGCAGGTGGTTTGAAGGCAGACATTAAAACACACACACACACACACACACACACACACACACACACACACACACACACACACACACACACACGCACACACATACAGCCAGACGCACACAACTGTGTTGGGCTTCAGTGGTCCACTCATAAACGATGATGTGCTAGAGCTGTTTCTTCAGCCCTAGCTGAAGCAAATCAAGGTGCTGATCTCAATCTACACATCACTGTGTGGTCTAGATAATTTTATTTGAGTATTATAGTCTCTTTAGACATGGTACAGCAAAAACAGAAAAGAGAGCTTGGACAGAATTGCTTATTTTGTGGAACTTTCAGTAAAACATCAAGATATAGCTAAGTAATAATCTTTCCTCCCTAATCTTCATTTTAAAGATCTTCATTTAAAGTTAACAGAAAAGAAAATATATAAATAAATGTCTAAGTTGACGTATGGAAACCAAATGTTCAACCTTTTTAGAAAACGAATTCAGAACTCAGGCATGCCACTATGTTACAGTAACTGCTAAAAGAAAATTCTCCAAATTAATGATGCATATACTGTCACAATAAACAGAGTTAGCTGAGATAATTAAAAGTATTTTTATTCAGTTAGTAAGATAAAGTGTCACAGTCAAGAATGATTACTGTGAACTTCTGCAGATAGCATAGAGCAGAACACCTTGCCTTTGTAAAAACATAACTATATCCAACAATTGCAAAATGTTTTATTCATATGGTGTTTATGTCTGGATATGTCCAAGCTATTTGCTAGGTGAACAGTCACACTTGATAGATCCAGGAGGGAATTTCTTGGTACAATGAACAAAAAGAGCTATTTTGTTCTTGTGCTCCAACCTCAAACCAAGGGGGGAAAAAAAAACTTGTCATAAAAATATGGTCACCTTTCTGCCTTTAAAGCTGTGCTGGTGCCTGGGGAAGGATTCTCAGAATTAAAAAAAAAAACAAACTGGTGACATTACATGGGAAACTTTCTGTTCTTCCCCTTGTGATAGTCAATCTTGTTTAGACAGTAGCCTCTGAGTGGACTGGGAACAGTGTATTATGAGTGATGGCAAGGGATTCAGGGCCAGGGAATCCACGGAACTATTATATGGTGACCAAGAACTGAGTTTTGTACTAAAGCTTCACTACTTAAGTTTTGTTTCTGGATGCTTTGACATAGCCGCATGTCTGTGTGTTGAGTGCCATAATGCAAACTACCAAAGATAAAGATAAATCACTTATATATTAAATCACTTAATATTTAATACTGTTTTACTCTCCCCTTCCTTGTGCTGCAAAAACAAAGGTATATTCAGTATAACTGAAAGTGAAAACAATCAACATGGCTTTTAACAATAAGGCTTTTTGTTAAGCAGCTGTAAAAAATCAGCAATTGCAAATAAAAGAGGACTATAACCAAGGGGGAGTTCCATAACCAACTAAGGTTATACCCTGGGGTGTCACTCCTTCCACACTTCAAGAGCAACATTAGGTCACTATCAGAAATAAGAGTGGGTAGAATTATTTTGTTGCTCATTTTAGTTCCAATGACCCTGGCAAAGGGCTACTTACTGAAGTGTGTTTGTTTGTGGAGGCAACTCCATGGAGAATTTTTTAGACTGTGCTATAGGAATGGGGCTTGTAATGAAAAATATCACTTAAAGAAACATTGACAAAGCATGTGAGCTCAGCTACCATCCTTGTACAACCAAAAAGCCAAGTTTTTTTTTTTTCTTGAAAAGGGAAAGGTCTTTGGTGTGGATTGTGTGTCCCACATCAATGACATAACTGTAAATCCATGGTTGTTCAGACCCCAGATGGAGATAAAGTACTCAAAAAAAAAGAAAGAAAGAAAGAAAATGAAAAACTAAGACTCTTACCAACAGCCAGGAAAGATAAGTTGCTCTGATGGCATTTGATATATTTGGAATAGATAACCCAAGTGGCAAATTTGGCCTTGGAGTATAGAATGAAGCAGGGCAAAGGCTAATAGAGTTTTGCCAAGAAAACTCATTGGTCATAGCAAACACCCTCTTCCAACAACACAAGAGAAGACTCTACACTTGAACATCACCAGATGGTCAATACTGAAATCAGACTGATTATATTCTTTGCAGCTAGAGATGGAGAAGCTCTATACGGTCAGCAAAAACAAGACCAGGAACTGACTGTGGTTCAGATCAGATCACGAACTCCTTACTGCCAAATTCAGACTTAAATTGAAGAAAGTAGGGAAAACCACTAGACCATTCAGGTATGACCGAAATCAAATCCCTTATGATTATACAGTGGAAGTGACAAACAGATTCAGGGGATTAGATCTGATAGACAGAGAGCCTGAAGAACTATGGACAGAGGTGTGTGACATTGTACAGGAGGCAGGGATCAAGACCATCCCCAAGGAAAAGAAATGCAAAAAGGCCAAATGGTTGTCTGAGGAGGCCTTATCAATAGCTGTGAATAGAAGAAAAGCGAAAGGCAAAAGAGAAGAGAAAAGATATACCCATTTGAATGCAGAGTTCCAAAGAATAGCAAGGAGAGATAAGAAAGTCTTCTTCAGTGATCAATGCAAAGAAATAGAGGAAAACAATAGAATGGGAAAGACTATAGATCTCTTCAAGAAAATTAGAGATACCAAGGGAACATTTCATGCAAAGATGGGCTCAATAAAGGACAGAAATGGTATGTGCCTAACAGAAGAAGAAGATATTAAGAAGAGGTGGCAAGAATACACAGAATAACTATACAAAAAAGATCTTCATGACCCAGATAATCACTGTGGTGTGATCACTCACCTAGAGCCAGACATCCTGGAATGTGAAGTCAAGTGGGCCTTAGGAAGCATCACTACAAACAAAGCTAGTGGAGGTGATGGAATTCCACTTGAGCTATTTCAAATCCTAAAAGATGATGAGCTGAAAGTATGCACTCAATATGCCAGCAAATGTGGAAAACTCAGCAGTGGTCACAAGACTGGAAAAGGTCAGTTTTCATTCCAAACCCAAAGAAAGGCAATGCCGAAGAATGTTCAAACTACCACACAATTGCATTCATCTCACATGCTCAAAATTCTCCAAGTAATGCTCAAAATTCTCCAAGCCAGGCTTCAGCAATACGTGAACGGTGGACTTCCAGAAGTTCAAGCTGGTTTTAGAAAAGGCAGAGGAACCAGAGATGAAATTGTGAACATCTGTTGGATCATTGAAAAAGCGAGAGAGTTCCAGAAAAACATCTACTTCTGTTTATTGACTATGCCAAATCCTTTGACTGTGTGGACCACACAAACACTGGAAAATTCTTAAAGAGTTGGGAATGCCAGACCACCTGACCTGCCTCCTGAGAAATCTGTGTGCAGGTCAGGAAGCAACAGTTAGAACTGGACATGGACTGGTTCCAAATAGGGAAAATAGTACATTAAGACTGTATATTGTCACCCTGCTTATTTAACTTATATGTAGAGTACATCATGAAAAACTCTGGGCTACATGAAGCACAAACTGGAATCAAGATTTCCAGGAGAAATATCAATAACCTCAGATATGCATATGACACCACCCTTATGGCAGAAAGAGAAGAACTGAAGAGTCTCTTGATGAAAGTGAAAGAGGAGAGTGAAAAAGTTGGCATAAAGTTCACCATTCAGGAAAGTAAGATCATGGCATCTGGTCCCATCACTTCATGGCAAATAGATGGGGAAACAGTGGAAACTGTGACAGACACTATTTTTTTGGGGGCTCCAAAATCACTGCAGATGGTGACTGCAGCCAAGAAATTAAAAGACACTTGCTCCTTGGAAGAAAAGTTATCACCAACCTAGACAGCATATTAAAAAGCAGAGACATTACTTTGTCAACAAAGGGCCATCTAGTCAAGGCTATGGTTTTCCCAGTAGTCATGTATGGATTTGAGAGTTGGACTTTAAAGAGTTGGACTTTAAAGCTGAGCACCGAAAAATTGATGCTTTTGAGCTGTGGTGTTGGAGAAGACTCTTGAGAGTCCTTTGGACTGCAAGGAGATCCAACTAGTCCATCCTAAAGGAAATCAGTCCTGAATATTCATTGGAAGGACTGATGCTGAAGCTGAAACTCCAATACTTTGGCCACCTAATGCGAAGAACTGACTCATTTGAAAAAACCCTGATGCTGAGAATGATTGAAGGTGGGAGTAGAAGGGGAGGACAAAGGATGAGATGGTTGGACGGCATCATGACCTGATGGACATGAGTTTGAGTAAACTCCAGGCTTTGGTGATGGATAGGGAGGCCAGTTGTGCTGCAGTCCATGGGGTGTCAAAGAGTCAGACATGACTGAGCGACTTAACTAAACTGAACCCAAGTCGAGCATACCTGTGATTGGTGTTGCCTGCTAATTTTCCAATAGTCACAGACTAATATTCAATGAACTTGTCCACAGAAGATAGTGCCTAACCATTCTGTAAACTCACAATGGATACTATTGAGTACATGGCCTCAGACAGAAAGTGATGAGCACACAGTGCTGAGGACTTGGAATTAGTGGCTTTATAAAATAAGGAAAATTAGTCTAACAGAGTGAACAACTAGAAAAGAATAATTTCTCTGAAAACTGTATCCACACAGAGCAGAACCTAAAGACACAGCACCTGAATTGAGAAATTGAGCCCAAATAGGTAACCAGTAACCAGAAACAGCCAGACTCTACAAAATTCCAAATACAGTACATGAACTCAGATATTTGTACCTCACTCTTGTTTAGGGCAATTGAGGCAGCTTCTCTAGGTCTTGTGTTTGTTGTCTGATGGAAAGGAGAGGGCAGGGGAGCATCTTGCCTATTCCTCCTTTCTAGACTTCATTAAAACTCAGTTCCAAATGTTTCTATCAGAGAGCCGTAGAAGTTGTCAATAGTGTGGCTTCGTTATATTTGGTGTTTTGAAGTAGGCCTGCCTGTACTGGGTGAGAGGCCCAGGCTCCAAATGCATCTAGGGTTGTCTCTGCAGGCATGCACCAGCAAATAATGCCACATCTGTTTTAGGCCTTGACATTGGATGGTAGCCCCCCTCCCCCCACCCAGGCCACCGTGGTTCAGAAGGTAAAGAATCTGCCTGCAATGATAGAGACCTGAGTTTGATCCCTGGGTTGGGAAGATCCCCTGGAGAAGGGAATGGCAACCCACTCCAGTATTCTTGTCTGGAGAATTCCATGGACAGAGGAGCCTGGCGGGCTCCAGTCCAAGGGGTCACAAACAGTTGGACACGACTGAACCACTAACACACACACACACACACACATTGTGTGGAACTGGGGAAGTGTGAGATAGGGTATGAAGTGAGATTAGGCATGGGTATGGTGAGATGATCTGTAAGTGCAATCTGAAGCTGTCTATTCCCAACTTAATCAGGTGAAGCCATGTTTGTAATAGAACCACTGTTTGAGGTGCCATTTTGGATATGGAAAAAAAAATTCAGGTTCAAGGAAACAATCTCTGGGTTACTTCCCCTGAGTCATTTGTTCCAACTGGGTTTTAGCTTCCTAAAGAGAGGGCCCATTTATTTTTTATTTTTGAATCATGATTTTTCAATTTTTTTTGCAATCTCTATAGAACCAAACACTTAGATGGGGCCTCAAAACATATCTGTTGAAGGAATGAATGGAAAGGCAAAACCTAGGAACCAAGATAAGACTTTATGTTTATATTTACTGTTGTTGGATTTAGGTATCTGTTTTTAGAGTTGCCTTCTGCAATGAGAACAGCCTCTCCTCTTTTCTTACATATGCCATTCGAGTGTGCCCAGGAATCTAGCTTGAGTTCCTGAAGAACTGGAATGTAGGAGTAGAACTGGAGGTGGAGTCGAGAAATGCAGAGGCAGGGGTGACCTGAATGCTTAGCAAGGCATCTGTGACTAATTTATACATTCCCAGATTTACATGAAAAATCTCCGGACTACTGGGAAGAGATCTGGACTCTCTGTAAAGAAGAGATTTTGATGCCATGAAACCTGGCTTCAGAAGCCCCATCATACTCACACTCACACACACACACACACACACACACACACACATACACACACACACACACACACACTCACTCCAATCACTATACTATGGAATGAAGAGATTGATTAGGTCTAACCACTAGTACTTTTGTATTGAAAAGCACACTGAGCAAGAAACTCATTGATTTACATGTACCTCATCAAGTAACATCCTTTTTAGACTCCGTATATATGCCCTTGTTTGGGATTAAATCAAGAAGGCCAAAGTTCACAAGTAGAAGCTAGGGGGCCCCATCTTACCTACTTAAAAAGAAAATATTTGTCTATTTATCTTGTTCACAGATATGGACTAGAGTGTACTAAATAAGTTTCAAGGAGTTTAGAGGTATTATGCCAATAACAATCAGCATATTGAACTAGGTGGAAGTGTTCAGGGAGGGAAGTGCCAGAGGCAGTGATGGGTCTGGTTTTATTTAGTGCATTTAATAATGATCTGAAAGGGGGAGAAAACACATTAAAATCACAGATTATTCTAAATTGACAGGTGGTGTAAACACAAATGAGGGCAAATAAAAGGATATAAAGAATTTAGAACAGAAATGAGATTCCATCAAGAAAAAAAAAAAACATGCTTTCACATCTGTGCAAAGTATCTTAAATCAGCAATGGAAATTGTTTTAAAAGTCATTTAGCTCAGAAAATGTTCATAGACATTGCTCACATTTATAAGTGCTAACCCCTTCCCACTCCTAGCTTTTTTTATTCCTAGATTATATTGTTTATTTTTATCTTTTAAGACTACAAATCTGGTCATATCACTTCTCCGCTTAAAGCCTCTGAAAGGTTCTGAGTTTTCTACAGGATGGAGTCTAAACTCCTCAACCCTAGAGAAGGCCCTTACTTCACTATTTTTGTCCATCTCTCCAGCCTCTTTCATGCATCTGTCTGCTCTGTGCTTCTCATTGCATCCAGGTGGAATTATTTGTAGCTCCCTGACTACATCTCACCTTACTACTAACGTCACCATCTGCTCAGTATTCCATACCGTTCTCTTTTCTGGGTTATTTTCACATGACCTTCAAGATTCAGTTCTGGCCTTGGTTTCATCACAGGTTTTCATACACAGAAACCATTCCCACCCTGGAGCTTGGTCTTGTACCTTCCTTGGTACTGCCATCCACCCACTGTCCACTTCTAGCATAACAAGTTGACAGCAATAATAACTGGATATATTGAGCACTTAATTATATTTCAGACTCTGTGCTATGTATTTTCATGCATAATGTCTTTATAACTATCACAAACACCTTAGGAGGCAAGTATAATGATCTCAGATCTACATATAAGGAAATTTCATATTAGGTTAAGTAACTTGCCCAAGATTGCACAGTCAGTAAGTGACAGAGCTGGATTCAAACTGCTTCCAGAATCCATACTTCTAAAATGGTATTACTATAGTAATGTGTTCCCCTGTCTCTTCTACCTAGATAAGTTGCTTGAGGACTGGGACCATGTCTTCATCACTTAGCACTGACAGAACATCACATGGTACACACAGCTGAATAATAGGACAACCACAAGGATAATTATTATTATTATTTTTTTGGCCTCACTGAAAGACCTGCAGGATCTTATTAATAGTTCTCACACCAGCGATTGAACATGCACCCCCTACATTGGAACTGCAGAGTCTAACCACTGGGTCACAAGCAGGTCCTGTTTTTTAATGAGTGCTAATATGTGCTGGGCAATTTACATATATTTTTGTATGCCCTACTCACAAACATTGCAGAGTGGGTAAAATCACTTTTAGTTTGTATTGGAAAACTTAAGGCTTAGAGGTTGAGAAACATTTTCAAGATTATATAGATCTGTCTCCAAGGCCCTCACTTTTTTTGGTACATAATCCTCATCTCATCTGTCAGAAAATAGTTCTAAACTATCTGTAGGATTCCACAGTAAACTATTGCCAAAGAACCCCCACTCAAATATAGGGGAGATGCCAAGTATATGTATAAATGTAAGCTCTCTGTCTAATTTTTGTTAGGTCTGTTGATGTTTGCTTGAGCCCATTCTTATTCACTTTAAGTTTTAGTCTCATGAGTACTAGTTTGTTTATTTTTGTGGTTGCATTTAACACATAGATCCATGTACTATTTTTGGCATCAAAGAGGCTTGGCTTTTACTATTGTTACCACTCAGATTTCTTATTTAGAAGGATCAGCAAGACCCAGGCCCTGGATGATACCCATGAGCTACAAAGGAAGAAGGCTTGTTGATCTCGATTGGAAAAGAAGACTCACAGTCTAGGGTCAGTCACTTTACTTCTCTGTATTTTAGTTTCCTCACCTATACACGGCATTCCTAAGAGTTAGTCTGTGGGAAGCCAGTGTATGGGAAGCCAGCAGCATCACCCAGGAAGTACTTGATAATTATTGATTTCTGGGCCCCACTCACAGGGATACGGATTTTGCAAGTTTAAGGCAAGTGTTGGTGAAAGTTCCCCAGGTGATTTTGCTGCAGCGAATCTTTGTATAGCATTGGACTAAATGATTTTAAGCTAAGAGATAATGCCATTTGTTACCTAGGCTCACTTCTTGGAGGCTCAGGAGAATATATTTTTGTTAAAATTTGTACATTTTACATATCAAAGGCTTGTCAAATGAAGGTCTTGCATGCATTAGGCTCAATGAGTAGGCTTCACATTTATTCCATTCACAAATGAGGCCTGTGTTATTTGAAATGTTTTTTCAAGATTTGTTTATTTTTTATTTTTGGCTACCCTGGGATCTTCATTGCTGCACATAAGCTTTCTCTCGTTGTGGCGAGTGGGGACTACGCTTCATTATGGTGCGCTGGCTTATTGTCTTGGCCTCTCATTGCAGAGCACTGGCTCTAGGCACTCAGGATTCAGTAGCTGTGGTGAATGGGTTCAATACTTGCAATACATGGGCTCTAGAGCAAGGACTCAGTAGTTATGGCTCATGGACTTAGTTGCTCTGCGGCATGGGAGATCTTTCTGGAACAGGGATTGAACCCATGTCCCCTGCATTGACAGGCAGATTCTTAAACACTGGACCACCAGGAAAGCCCTGAAATGTCTTTTTTAAAAAATAGTAATAAAATAACAGCAAACTATACAGTATGGCAAACATCATAGAGTAGTTTTACTAAGCTTATTTTTTCTCGTATACTGTATTCAGTATTCACTTTTACAAATGAGAGAACTGAGGCTTCCAGATTGTCCAACATCATAGTGTCAGTCAGGAGCATAGCCACACTTTGATTTTGTATCTTCTGAATCTGAAGGCCGTGATATATTCAATTCTTCAATAATTGCCTTGTAACCTATGCCTGCTACAGTGGGGTTTCTAGTCTTTATATGAAACAGAACTACATTTTATTTTCACAAAGCTTTTAGATTCTTAAGATAAGAAGGATAGGATTTTCTATTGTAAGATCATTGAAAGGAGTAGATAGCATAATGCTGCTGATGGCTTTAGTATGCATTTAGCAATTTACACAAACTCTTAAAAAATTGTGCTAGGCTCAGTGGAAGAAACTCATTAGAGAATCACTGGTTTTAAAAAGTGTGACCTTGCAGGTAGATCCTGATCTACACGTTGAGGATCTCATTCTATGCTATTGATACCACTTCCCACACACTCCCTCAAAGATCCCATTTCCCCCTTGGTCTTCCCTATTTTAATAAGTGGTACCACAAACAACCTAGTTGCACAAGCCCCCAAACTAAGGATTTGATTCCTTTTACTCTCACCCTGCTTCCTAATTCTTATTCACCAATAAGTCCAATTTGGTTTTATGTCCAAATTTAGCATAAAAATTTCCATTTTTCTCCTCTTCTTCCCTCTATCTTCCCTAATATCACCTTAAATTAGACTCCCTATAATCTCTTATAAACTGCAATAGCCTCCTAAGTGGTCTCACAGATTCTTCTCTTGCACCCCTGTAATCCATTCCTCTCACTCAGCAGAGACCTCTTTTAAAATGTAAATCCCATGTCACTCTCCTAGTTAAAACTCTGCAAAGAATTCCCATTTCATTTGGAATAAAATCCAAACTCGGTTAAGGCCTTTGCAATCGAGTTTCTCCTTGTCCTTCTGACCTCATATCCTCTCATTCTGGGTGGTGTCTCTACACTAGCCACTCTGGATTTGCATTGGCTCCTTGAACATGTAAGTTTACTGTATATGAGAACCTCTGCCACTTCCCTTTACCTCTGCCTAGAATACACTGTCCCAATAAGTTCTTAAGTCTAGCTGCTCTTTTCACTCTGATATTAGTTTGAATATCTTTAGGTATCACCCATCTTCCTCCCAGAGACCTTCTCAAATAAATTCCAATTCACTAACCTGTTTGTTTTCTTTGTAAGACTTAGAGAAGCCACACTGTAATTTACATAAAATATATTAGAATAGATCTTGAGATTCAAGGATAAGTTAGTTGAAGTTGCACCCCAGGTGCAGAGAGCATTGTAATCAAGAATTCAGTCTCCCAGAGGAGGGTGGGAGGCTGTTAGCTGAACAGAAAGGGCACACTCCAGAGGGGGCTACTGCAAGCACTTCAGCTATCTTTATCTCTGATAAAGATGTTGTGTTAATTATCATTGTGAGTGTCAAAAGTGGATTTTTATTGGTGAAATTAGCACCTTGTTAATTAGCAGAATGGATGCTAGAAATAGATTCTTGATGGTAAAATTAAAGATGAATATGTCAAAAATATTTTGGCTGTATCCCCTAGTCTGGCATGAATGATGTTTAGAAAACTAGAAACACTTTCTAGGATCAGAATACAACCCTTGATTTTGAAATCTTCCAGGTCTAGCCATCTATTTAGAAGACATCTGATTGCCTGTTGCTGACAGTGAGGGCATCAGAATCCTCACTCTAGAATAGTGTCAAATCCATCTTGAGGAAAACATCATGTAAGAAGTTGGTGGGAATACATGCAAGAACAGAGAGGTGGCATTCCACTAAGCCACAGGACAGATGTTATTAATTGTGATATGCCTGTTTGCTAATAAATTTTACTGAGTAAAGCCTTTATGTGTGGTAGAATCTGTTTTGAGACTTGCTTTCATTTGTAACCTTAACAGCAGAGTTGTAGAGGGAGTAGTTTGCCTTCATTCATCTCCAAGCTTGTTATAGTAACTTATTTACAAAAAAAAAAAAAAAAAATGCTGTGTACATACCAAATGAGCTTTGGTTTGGTTTGCAAGAATTAGAAGATGTAGAGCTTCCCTGGTGGCTCAGGGGTAAAGAATCCACCTGTCAACTCAGAGTACACATGTTCAATTCCTTGTCCAGGAAGATTCCTAATGCTGAGGAGCGACTAAACCCAAGCGCCACACCAACTGAAGCCTATATGCTCTAGAGTCAGGGCCCTGCAACAAGAGAAGCTGATGCAATGAGAAACCCATGCACTAAAACGAAGAGTAGCCCCCACTCGCCGCAACTAAAGAAAAGCCCAAGCAGCAACAAAGACCCAGAACTGCTAAAAAATAAATAAATGAATAAAATGATATATAAAACAGAATTAGTCAATATAATTCACTTGTGTATATATTTACCTGTCGAATACTTGTCCCCCACCCCCTAGCCTATGTAAATCTCTCAAGCACAGGGGTCTTAGGCAACCTCTTGCCAGAGTCTTGACCAGAACCTGAGACCAATGAGGCATTACTGCAGTCACTCAACAGCCATCTTAAATTCTGAAAAGAGAATAAAGGGAGGGGAAGGAAAAATGGTGAAAGGAATAGAACAGGAGTAACAGGAACTTGGGGAGAAGGATGGGGAATTAGGTACATGGAGAGGAAGTCAGCAGAGGAGTCCTTAGTCTTAAATAGGCAATGGAGAGAAGTTGCAGAGTTATGTTCTTTCTTGGAATACTGGCCCTGTGAGATGCTATGAAGAAAAACATATTTAGTGGCTAAATGGAACTGGTAAGGACTGAATACCCATAATGCACACAAGCATATTAAAGGCTCCAAGAGGCATTTAAGGGAACACAGAAATACACACACCCCAAAGTACCTTGTTAATTTTGTTTTACCCAGTATTTTCCAAACTTATTTGAGCACGGGACTCTTTTTTCTCTGTGGCATTTATTAACAAACTTTGAAAAAGGCTTTAGAAAAGCATAAGGGATGTGGCTAGGAAACTGACAAAGAAAATACCAGTGCTGTCATTATCCTCTAAAGCTAATTCTAGGGCAAGAGTCTAACCTTCCCTTCCTGTGCACCTCATGCATGGTAAGCACCAGCAACTAGGTTGTGAAGCAACCAGGGAAACAATGCCCCATCTGCTTCTACCTTCTGACCCACCCTTCTCCCAGAGAAAGGAAGATGGACTGAATAGCTGAACCCTCCTGAAGAAGGAATACTGCGAGATAACTAGGAGCAATCATGCACTGAAAATCAGATATGAACGTGCTACCCAGTGTAGCAGAAAAAATGAACCCATGAGAGTTGCCAGTACAGTGAAACCCACTTACTACATCCTTTTAAAGATCAGCCTAATGCTCACACATGCTCAATGCTTCCTTTTCTTGGCCCTAGGAGAAATATTAGGAAGGTGTTTCACTTTAGTAAGGTTCATGAGTTTATGGCCTTGAGAATGCCCTTGAGAATAAACTCAAGGGACTAAGAGAAAGGAAAAGAAAAGCTGCTTTAATGGATTTGTCTCTACTCTTTTCCATAATACTGCAACTAAAACATTTGAATTAGCAAAATTTCCTCAATTCAGTTACAGCCAAAGAGAGATGACTATTTTCCTTCTTTCATTTTCTTTAGTCAACTAAAACTCAAATCATGTTATAGAGTTAGGCAAATACATTTTGGGAGAGATTCCTAAAATATAAACATTCCAAAATACATACAACTACACTGCTAAATGCTTGACTAACACAAGGGACACATGAATCTTTGCAAAGAAGAAAAATAACAAAGGGAGAATGCTCTTTTTTATCCCTTGAACTTCATATGTGCTTTCTTTCAACTCAGAATTCTTTGATATCAGTTTTGCCATTCATCCTTCAGTCCTCAGTTTAGATGACATTTACTTTGGAGAGTGTTTCCTGAGCCACCTACTAGTCTAAAAGGACCTGATTAGATGCCCTCATTGTAACTTACTCTTGGTCATGCATTTAATTGCTCATTTACCACTAGATTATAAACTCCAAGATGACAGGGATCACATGTATCACATCTCACTCACTGGTTAGTTTTGAGAGTTTAATGAATTGTCTGGAAGGAAATACATGCCTAATACGTGTATATATACATGTCATGATGCAACTTGAGGGATCATAGTTCCCCAACCAGGGATTAAACCCGGGCTGTTGGCAGTGAAAGTGCAGAGTCCTAACCACAGGACCTCAGGGGAATTCTCCAGTTAAAATAGTTTCAGTTTAACTAGATTATGGACTTCCCTGGTGGCTCAGACTGTAACGAATCTCCCTGGAATGCAAGAGACCCAGGTTCAATCCCTGGATGGGGAAGATTCCCTGGAGGAGGGCATGGCAACCCACTCCCAGTATTCTTGCCTGGAGACTTATGGACAGAGGCGCTTGGGGGGCTACTGTCCATTGGGTCGTAAAGAGTTGGACACGACTGAGCTGCTAACACTTAACTAGATTATAACCTACATTTTGATATCCAAAGCTGTATTTGGGGAAACTTATATCAGTGTAAATATGAATTCCTTCTTCATGTATATATACTAACAATCATAGTCACTCAGAGAAAGATATCAATATACTCCTGGGATTGGCCCTGGGGTAATTCAACCAGAATTCAAAGAAAAGCTCAGCTTAAAGACTTAAAAGATGAAGATTCTGAAGTAATTTTGTGTTTTGTAAGTTCATCGAAATTATTCACTTTATGAAAGGATTGCTTTGGGGTATTAAGTCAAAGTTAGATAATTGAGAGGCATTTCATTGTTTAAGAAGTCTGATTCATCAAAATGGACAAGAGTTTGCTTTGAGATTTTCTACTTACATGATTATAGAGGTCAAGTACTTATATGAAAGCCATAGATGAATAAGCAAATAGATGAAAGACAGATTATACACACAAAACCACACACATACCCTCTCCCCCCTGCAGACACACCAAATTATTTTTCTTCAGACATTCATTTGCATGTGTGTTTGCATGGCTGTGTTAAGATGTATGTGTTAGAAAACAGGAAGAAAGAAAAGAAAGGGGGAAGGAAGGAAGAGAAGGAGGGAAGGAGAGAGGTAGAAAGGAAGGAAGGAAGGAAGAGAGAAAGAAAGAAAACAAAAGAAGGAAGGAAAATAAAGACAGAGGATGAGAGAAAAAAAATTGAGTTTATGGCCAAATTCTTGTGTTCCTGGTATAAATAAACTAGCAAAACAAGACAGATCTTGAATTGATATAAGCTAATCTGAAGCCTGTGCATGTATGTGCACATGTGTGTGTGCTTGTGTATGCTAATGCAGGGGTCATTTCTTGGTAGTTATTGACTATTCATTGTCAATGACTATTCATTGACTTTTATGAAAGTTATATCAGGTGTCTATAATCTCTGCACAAATAAAATAATGCCACAGCAATTTGCTGATGAACAGAATTTGGTCACACCTTACAGAAAGACCAAATAAAATGGAATCATTTAGAATTCTGAGTGTAATTCGTTCCTATGTGACAAATAAATCTTTACCTGCCAATCAAGATTATACAGAAAGATTTCAAAATAGCAAAAAACCAAACTAAGGATGAATAGGGTAAGGATTTTGAAAGAAGGAGTAGGCTCATATAGAATATGGATGATCCTGGAACTGGAGAGGAGTAATACTATATGTGGGAGAGAACAGAATTAAGGGAATAGGGTACAATGCAAATGTTTGAAGTTAAGTCTCAGAATGCTCAGTTTGAGTTCAGTACAAACTATCTTCACTTTATTCTAAAAAAAAGCTGCTTGAGCATGTGGAGAGGTACAAAGAAGGAACAAAAAGATAGAGGAGCTCATGACAAGCTATAAATCTTGAAGCTTAAATTGAGTGGGGGGTGTTGAGACAGTACAGTATAGCTCTTGTTAAAAAAAGGTGACAAATGGTGTTTCCATTTGTGAAAGTCACTTACAATTGGCTATTAATAAAGGAGTTGGGAGAAGGGGAGCCTCTTGCAGAAATTTTAAAATTTCAGTCATCAGATTTAGCCTATTTCATTTAATTCCATTTAATAGCCTAGAGTTGATGCTATTCAAATATGTATAAGGTCTCACATGGAAAGCATTTTGGTCATTTGCATGTCTGTTTTCAAGACTGCAGAATCTAATCGTCACAGACAATAGAACCAGGCTATCGGCAATGGAAATAAGGGACAAAAATGGTTGATGTAAATCAGCCCTTGAGAAGTTAGGTTTCTCCCAAGATAACCCAAATTAATGCAGTGTCCTTGCTCACAATGTTGAAGTTCACAGAAGCAGCTAGAGAAACTCCAAGTCATGCCCAGGGCAATGCGGCCATGGTGCCATGGTCTATACACCACACACTATCCCTTTGGTGCTGTCTTTTCACAGTGAGCAAATCAACCTTTTCATCTTGATGACGAAGAGTCTCAACTTGTTTATTACTTGGGCTTTGGTTTACTCCTTTTCCTTTCAGTGTCTGTGGGGTGACTGTTAGATTCCTTGCTCTCTTGATATCCTGGAGATCCACTGGGTACTATAAATATTATAATTGTGGGCCATAACTGTCTTGTTTAGGGGCCATCTGCTCTTCTCACTTGAATAATATAATTTGTCATTGGGCACACATAAATCACAGACAGGATAGTTTTCTGTCTTCCTGACTTGACAAACACCAAGCACATTTAGAATTCAGCCTTGTAATTAAGCAGGGCCCGATCTCCATGGACAGGGTTGATACATGAGGATTTGCAGCCTGGGGGATGGGTTCTTTGTGTTGACCTTGGATGGCAGGCATGGCAGCATCTGAGGGAATTGCTACCCCTATGCTGCCCACCTCTATGACTCTAAATCATGTATGCTGTGTGTTCAGTCACTCAGATGTGTCTAACTCTTTGCAATCCCATGGACTATAGCCTGCTAGGCTCCTCCATCCATGGAATTTTCCAGGCAAGAATACCAGAGTGGGTTGCCATCATTCTTCATGGACTCTTCCCAACCCAGGGATTGAAGTTGCATTTCTTGTGTCTCCTGCGTTGGCAGGTGGATTCTTTACCACTAGCACCACCTGGGAAGTGATATACACAAGGGATACACGGTCAGTGGGACACTGGGGACTAAATTTGGACTGAAAAAACCTGAAGCTCAGTTTCATCTGTAAATTTTCCTGTCTTGGAGGCTGAAATGATATTACATGCAAGTGCTTTGTTATCTTCTCTAAGGAAGAACCAATTGGTGATAAAAATTAATACACTGTCTTTTTTCAGAGTATGTGGTGTGCATTTGTACGCCTGCCCTCTGTGTTGTGGTTTATAAAAAGGGTACTTTTTCATTGTTTATCGAACCTTCCTCTATCAAAGAATCTAGAGCTCTCCAATGCCAACTGCACATGGCCCAGCTGACTCCTAATAAGCAATTTTCTCTACCTGAAGATGTTGCCATCATCACTCTCTCAGCACTGAAAGATGTAATTTGACTTGTCACATCAATAGGTTGACTGACTATCCTGATTTGTCCAGGACTGTCCCAAAGTTTTAATGAAAAATTTTCATCCCCAAACTCCTTCATTCTGCGATTGATTGCTTTGCAGTTCTTCATACTCACTCAGGAAAAATCAACAATGTGAGATGGTTGCTTGTAGTTGGCACTGTCACCTGTTGTTCTGACAATTTGCTCTGACTGTAACTCTATTTATTTCTGTTAGAATGCACCTTTTGCTTCCCTTTATTCTTTGCCCTAACCCAAGAGTTTTTAAGCTGTATGTCACCGAACTCCCATAGTTCACAGAAAGTCCTACATGGGAAGCTGAACACAGGGTGTTCCAGCTCTCCTATCATCACTTCAACCAAAGTAGTTCCTCCACATTCTGTTTCAGACACTGGGTTCTGTGTAAGATTGACCACTAAAAAGATGAGCCATAAATCTACCAAGTAACTAACTTTATTTAGACTTAAATAAATAAGTCAGACTGCATTTAAGAAAAGTGGAGGAATAGAAATACCCTTTGATAGCTATTGCCTTTTCCTTTTTCTTTTCTTTTGTTGGGGATAAAAAAAAAAAAAAAACAATGTTAGTAGTAGTGGACTACAGACTAGTAGTCAAATGTTGATAAAAACAAAAATTTTTCCCAGTTGTCCTTTCTTCCTGAACCTCTTTCCCATTCTCTGATAGCACAAATTATCATGTAATAGTCCACATGTGAGCATTACTCAGAATGTTGGAGGTTGATTAGTGAATGGGATTGTGAAATACAAGAAAAGAATTAAAAAGACTTGCAATTTCAAAGTTTTTCTTAGTATGTTAGCCATACATGGTATCCTGTGTGTTTGGGTTATGAGAACCCTAAATTCAGGTGAAGTTTGGAGAGAGACATTGATATTACAGGTCATAGGAAAATTATTCTAATGAAAATTCAAAGTAAGAATAGCCATTTGAAAGATAAAAGAGCAAGGTAGACCTAGGGTTAAGTCTTTTAATCGGTTTATTTTTCTATTTTCTGTTCCTTCAATCATGTGCTAATCTAGTAATATCAGCCTTCTTCATTTTACCACTATTGCACTGTCTCATTCTGCTGGTTTGTCTGTGTTGGGCATTTCATTTTTTATCTCTCAAATTTACTGTCTTTTTAATTTAAGAATTAAAAAACTGCATATTGAGAGATATTGGTTTGAAATACATGAAAAAGGCAGGTCTTATAGATACATGAGGATTCTAGATTAAAGTTAAAATTTAGGAAAGATGTCTTGCTGATGCTCTAATTCTCTGGAGTCCTGTCACCCAGGCACTGTCTTTTCTCATAGCATCACCTCTTCATCTGTTCCTCTTTGCTTTTCTGTCCTTCTTCTTTTATTTTACCTCCATGTAATTATAAATGGCTCTGATATTCACTAAGTGTTCTATGGCTTTTTCCTTCTAGAGTGGAAACATAGCCAGGACAATGAGGAACAATTTCTAAAATATGAGAGGGTCACTGTTGTCACACACATTTGTGGAATGATGGGGGAACATCTGAGGGAATCTGCAAAGGATGTTATTAACTGGGAAGAGATCGGCCACTTTCCCAAATAAATCTAGAATATCTAGGTAGCTTTCCTGGTGCTATATTCTGTTAACTTTTAAATTTCCTCTTTCATCTATTTTTTTTTTTTTTCCCCCTAGAAAAACCTGAGAAGTTGTCCTGGACAGAAATAAAATGGACTTTGTCAGGTTATGCTTCCCACAAGGACATGGGGAAAAGGGGTTGTATGTGAATGTGTTAATATGCTTCTAAGTGCTTTCCAACTGTTCTGTTTAATTCTCTCTGTGGCGTATAACTCCTGAGGGGCATGCACCAAATTGATAAGCTCAGTGCTAAAGTGAACTGTCTCATCTAGTCCCCAGGAGCCTCTGAGTGAAGTGTCAAAACACAATTGTGCTCCAGCGGTATTGCTGTCCTGTAGAAGGAACACTTTAGCACACTATTGACATCACAAGCAAATTAAAAGACTCACTAAAGTTAATATTCTCATATTATAACAACATCTCCTATAAATTATTAAAGCCCACACAATTTATTACCCATGTTAGGAGGGAGGAAAAAAAGCAGGTTGAATCATGAGCCATGCTACTTAATGATTTATTTTTTTGGTCTTCAATGTGCTGAGGTTTATAAATCATCCTGCTCAACTCTACACCACACCAAGGAAAAAGCAGTTGCTAGTCATGCCCTTCTCTCACCAATGATCACCTACGCACAAGGTGGAAGCATACTCATTATTTTAGCATCTATCAGCAGCCCCTGCGTTTCAGGCTGGCTGTTCCTTTTCATTACTGTAATGCTTAAGCGCGGCATTGGATGGATATGATTTAAGGCTTTAGATGACAGATCGAAGCCTTTTTAGAAATAAATATTAACCTCATTATTTAAGCAGGGAGGCCAACCTGACTTGTTTTCTGTCTCAAGGCTTCTAAGTAAATCAAGATTTACTTTGAGATCTTGTGCTGTAAAGTTGGTTCGCCAGGCTCACCACTAGTCTATCTTGATTATATTTCATGTTTCTAAACAAAGAGATATATTTTATTCTACTCTGAGTGGTTTTATCTCTAGCTTTGCAACTGACTCAGGCAAATCATTCAGATTCTAAGAGACTGTTTCCTACTCTATTCAATGACTATATTGTATTAAATAATCTTTAAATTATCTTTCAGATTCAAAATTCTGGAAGTCATAGCATATAACTGCAAATCAGGCAGTGATTTCCACTGCTGGTGGAGTTCCTGAGAGCCCTGTAAATATTTGCCTAGGGCATCACTCTGCCTTTGCCCTAAATTAGCTCTAAGAAGCCTGGGGTCTATACTAGGCATGTCTGCCCCTTTCTACTGTGCTGGCCACAGAGAACAAGAAAGATTTCAAAAGGAAATGAGCTACTCTTGAAACGAATAATAAGCTAGAGATGGGTTAGAACCACTGAGAGTTTTTTAGAAATGGTGGGTAAATGTAAAAATCCTAAAAAGATCCTCTGGGGTTAGTTTCTAACACAGGTCTTTGGTGACCATTTGGTCTGACTTCTTTGCTTGTTTACCCATGAACTTTAATGAGAAGCCTCTAGTCTTGGTACATTCCCATCCCAGACTGGAAATCTCTGGTGTATAAGCACTGATCTCTGCTCTGGAACAGTCACCAGCATGTCAGAGTTTGAAAATAGTGTCACATTATATCACTGTCCTAAAGTTAGTGGTAAAACAAACACTGACATGTAAGCTAAAATGGCATGTAAATACAAGTTGTTTTAATATTTCTCTTGTGAAGGCAATTTGATACACATATTTCTTAGGAATTAAAATAATAGACATTAATAATGCATGGACTACACATTTAATTTGCTTTGCAGAAGTAAACAAACACGCCTGCATGTTTTGTATGGAATCACAAAACTTGGGAAATGTAGTCTGAACTTTTAAAATGTAATATTTTAGAGCACATTTCATAAATTTGCACCAGTATCCTAGCCTCTGATGTTACCTGAATGGAATGCTGTTTTTTCTTTCACTGATGTACAACTTTAAGGACATTACTTAAGCTTTATCATTCAGTTTTCTCATCTGTAAAATGGAGACAGTAATCCTCAGTCATTTCATAGAGCTAATTGGAAACTAAAAACAGTTAATGTATTTGTGAAAGTTTTTTTTTTTTAAAACAATCTTGATAGAAAAAGGAATTATTGTTTTGATTTTAACTAATGTGAATAATGACTAAATTTGGTGAAATTGTCCGTTTCTAATCTAAGTATAAATATGAAGTTTCACGCACCTAGTATGAACATCTTTCTAAGACAATATTTGCACATTCGTCTCCCTATTTGAAGAGATTATGGGTGAGGGTTGGGGATGGTGCGTATCACTTTTACCTTTCACCTTTCAGAAACTATACCATGCTACAGAAATGTTACAACACAGAATAGTCAAGGCTGATAATTTTGCAACTTGCTTTCTGATTAAAGTCATTTATTGGGCTCCAACTATGTGCTAGGTCCCTGTTCACACAGTCAGATGGATAAGTGTACTAAGGATTTACTACACAGAGGAAACGATTTTCCTGTGTAGGTGTGTCTTTCTCCCCAGGTGTTCGAGTGTTGGGATGTGGTAAGGATGGGGTATACTTGGGAAAGTTAAGTTCAAGCATTTGGGGCCTAAGACTTTTGTCCAATCAGACATTTGACTTATTATAGAAGTTCTAGGATAATACCCCATTGTAGAACAAAGGTTTCAGCAGGCTTTGCTAAAATGTAAGGTCCACTCCGCTGATTAGATAGAATCATTGAACCTTATGCTTACTCGATATATACAATGGAATCCATAAGCAGCCTCCTAAGAGGGGAGCCATTTAGATGAGATCTTTAAGATTTAGGTATTGTGTACCATGAATGAACATGAAAGGCTGGTTGGCATAAATAGCCATTCATTCTGTCAACAACATTAATTGAAAACTCAGGGGTGCATAAAGCCCCATTCTCATTTATTGAGTAAGTCAAAAGAATACCTTCACATCTGTATGCAAATATTTCACAATTGTGAAAACCTACTGCTGGTAAGTGAGTGACACTGATGTGAAGAGGCTGTCAAGCGGTGACACATACATATTGGCTGTGACTTTTCTACATAATGTTTACTTAACCACTTGTGTGTCATAATTTTCTGCAATATACATGTCCTCTAAATGTATTATGACACTTGTAAGTGGTAAAATTTATTCCAGTGTCCTTGGCAAAATGGTCCCAATTGGACTGAAAACCCTGGCAATGTATTTTGGCAGGGTATTAGTGTGTTTGCTAGGTAGAGGATCATGTGTTGATATCTCTTTGCATTCTATAAAAGCTTCGGGATTTGCATAATTTAATTATATATATATATATATATATGTATAGGGTAAATAAATCTTTTCAGCTGCTGTTGAGAACCTTCTCTCCCTTCTCTCCTTGCTAACCTAAACTTTGAGCAGAAGTAATGCCATCAATTTTACTGTATCAGGCAAATCTATAGAACAATCAAAGGGCCCAGTTCTCTTTCTGGACTTCCTTAGAGTAACTGAATAGCATTGGATTAATAAATTTCCAACTTTGCTGCGCTGTCCTGCCCCACCCATGTTCCCTCAGCATTCACCTCTGCACCCTGAACACTGCTGAGAGTGAACACATGTGACACTGGGATTGAGAACTTTTATTCTGGCTCTGAGAATATGTTCAGTTTACAGATAAAGTAAGGTGGAAATACCCTAAAGTTGTTATCTCTAGAGGCCAACTTTAACCAAAGATGGATGGGGAGTTGGTAGATAAACATTCCAGTTTTGCCCCTTAGTTGGGCTAATACTTAGTTGTGTTCTATACCATCTTTCAGAGTTCCCCAACAGGACTGAGATCCTCTTGCCAAATTGGAAACTGTTTTGAAAATGCACTTTTTATTGTCTTTCTTCCATTTGCTATCTCATTCTTCACTCTCCAACAGTGTTTCCTGGGATCAACTCCCAAATAAATTAGTTGCACTTGAATCCTTGTCTTAGAGTGAGCTTCTGGGGGAGCCCAATCAAAGTAGTTAAGTTTCTCATATGTAAAATGAAAACAATAATACCTGCCTACCTATCCACATGGTTTTTGTAAGGATCAAATGAGATAATATTTGTACAAATGCTTTGAAAAGGGTGAAACAGTAAATAAATTCACATCTTTTAATTATTGTTATTGCTATTGTTTTTCAAACTTTAAATGTACAAAATGTCTGCAAATATAATTCTTATCTGTGAACTAGAGAGAAAAATATCTGGAATTCAGAATATAAGATAGGAAGTTACTAACAAGAATAGAGCATTAGTACCACAGGAGGAAGAGAACTTTTCAATTACTACTGTAATACCACCCAACACCCACATAACCCTCTCCCCAAAATGACAGATGTCAAAGACAAAGGATCAGAAAAGAGACAACTGGTTCTCACTATTGTCATTTACATTTCTAGGAAAGGATATCTTTCCATCTTTTCTTTGTTTGGAAGGTGCCTTTTCATTATATTAAATTCATAGAGCAGGAACTGAATTTAAATCTTCATTTCTTAGAGTGCTTTAAAATATTAATCATGTTACTCAAATATTCAGAAGGATAAGACAAAACTATCTTACTGACCAAAACCAGACAAGTTGGGGACAGACGGAAGAATTTAAATAACAACAGTTTTGCATAGTAGTGTCTGCTCACCATCTAAAAGGCAAATTACAAACTGAGGCAGAGAGTTAACTCTACCTCTCACCCCCCAATAAAAGCAAATGTATGTGAAATTTTTCAGGGAAAAAATCGTCAAGTCAGAAGTTTTTGTTGCTTGATACACTTTTACCACCTTACTCAGAAAACTGTCCAGAAAGAAATAAAACTATGTATTCTGGAAGCAAAACGGGGGAGAAGATGAAAACTCAGATAAAGAACTGTGGTTGGCAATATATTTAATGGCCTAAAGAGATATGAAAGCAAATGCCAAAGCAATATATTCATATCTCAGGTTCATGTAATTATATTGTGCCGACTCAACGAGTTTTATTAACTGAATGAAGAGCTGAGCACTTCACTTCATATTTTTGTCACACCATAATTTTCTTAGATATTAATTGATTGTGACCACATTTGTCCCTGAACTGAATATACCACAATGCAAATTTAGTTTTAGCGTGTGGTTGACTGCCATGTTGAAATGATGATCTTTTGTAATTGTTAACAACTTTTGTGAAATTTACCACACTAATAGCAGTTACAGGGGTACCACTGCACAAACTGAGGTCTGTCATTAGAAACACAACTTAGGCCATGTCAAAACATCCTTGAGATGTTAAAAAAGGCATATTGCTTGAAACTGTGTGGCTGTCTAAATGCTCTTACTCCCAATTTTCCTGGGAGGTTATAGTTAAGAATTTTCCTCAATATTTGCTCCCACAGAAGCTGTTGCTAATCTTCTTTCATAAACTGACTGATTCTTTGTGATCCTTAGTTCTTAAAAAGTTCTTATTGCATTTCTAATTTTTAAACCACATTTGGGCAGTCACTTTTTTTTTTCCCCTGCTCCCATAATATGTAGCTGTTGCTGCAAGCACAGTACTTGTCATCCTGGTTTATAGATAACTGTTGAAGTGGCTGTCCCTTGCATTAGACTATGAGTTCCCTGAAGGCAGTAACCACCATTTCATTTTTGCATTCTTAGCACCTGTCACTGTCCTTGGCATTTAGTTAGTGCTCAAAAAGTGTTTGGTGATTGAATCAAATAGACACAGTGCAGTGTGTATATATTTAATGTGTCTGCTGGTTCACATGACACCAGTCATTCCTTACTATATTCTACTTAAGTCCTGTTGAAAGAATGAGTTGATTTTTTTGTTTTGTTTTGTTCTTTTTTACAGTGAGTTTTAAAACCAGAAATGCATAACATTTGGGTTGAAAATAATTTAGTTCTCCAATTTATCTTCCAAAAGTTGTTTGTTGTTCAATGACTTATGATTTTAAATATTTTCTTTCTGAAGAGCAGGATTTCAAAAGATTTCCAATTTTTTAAAACAGAGTTTTACATTGCTTAGGAAAGGACATAATAGGTAAGACCAATCTTTTGCCTGGTAACTGTGAAGATTTCTACTACTTTGTGATTTGTTCAATTCAAGCCACTGATTTTAAATAGCAAAAGGAATTGAATACATGTTTTTAAAAGATCCCAACTGTTGAAAAGCTCTGTAATATAATCTAAAATAAATATACCAACTTAACTTTTTCTTATAAAATTGAAATTAGTAGGTTTAAAAACCATCTGCAGGATAAATATTTATGAAGCAGAATGACAACTTGACTTACCCAAAGCAGTGGTGTACATTTTCTTAGTTAATGTTTGATGAAGCACTTCCACTTACAATTCTTCTGTGAACTAAAGAAGAGTTTCATTAACTATTTTTGAAAGATAATGAGGCCATGATCCCTTTCCAGATGTTTCACTTGTCAAATAATTGTGCTCTTTCTTCCAAATCTCCCTAGTTGCTTAGTTCCTATTTCCTTGTTTATTGAGCAGTGAGTCATAAAGATGAAGAGAAGAAACGGACTAAGGGGATCAGATATATTTCATGTGGGTCCAGGGTACAAATTCTTACTCTATGAGCATTATTATGAATTCAAAGGTATTTTTATATATCTAAAACTTGGAAACTTGTAATGTCCTGAAGAATTATGGATAAATATACAACAAGCAATATTCTTTAAATGTTTCTGTATACATAGTTGCAAATCTATGTATGGAAATACTCTCAAACTCTCTAAAAGTTCTTATTCATAGTTGGCCAAGCCAAGGACATTCACAAAATTAAGGCATAATTTTACCTTACCAAAGACTGAAGCTTCTTGAAATTTTGTTACTGAAAGATAATTATCTCAGATGTGGACAAAGAAAAAAAATTCATGGTTTTGCTTCTATACTTATAGATACACTTCCAACTCATTCTCTGCAGAAGAAGCTCAAGAATATGGCTCTTTGCAAAATTTCCTTTGAGGTCAAGGAAGGAGACGTGGATTTTTGCTTGAGAGCAGACTAACCTAATTCTATATTCTAGCATTCTAAAGTACAGCACTAAGAAGAAATAGAGTTCATAACACACAATGCAATTAGGTGCTTATTAAAAAATGTACATTTAAATGTGACAGTGGATAAATGTAACAGCAACAGTAATATTAATAAAGATACCATTTACTAAGTGTATTTTATGTACCAAGTACTGTAGTGAGTACTTCACTTTATTGACTTAGTTTTCCCGCCCACGATGACCTTATGAGTTAAATGGTAGTATTAGTTCCATTTCACAGATAGGAAAATAAACCACAAAATTTTAGGTGACCTGCTCAAGTTGACACAGTTAATATGAGATAGATCGGGAGAGACTGAAGGAGTTGGGCTCTGTGGTGACTGCTATTATACTATGGAATAGTGCACACCAGCCGATAGGAGAACTTAGTTGCTCAGTCATGTCTGACTCTTTGCCAGCCCATGGACTATATCCCGCCAAGCTCCACTGTTCCTGGAATTCTCTAGGCAATAATACTGGAGTGAATTGCCTTTCCCTTCGCTAGGGGATTTCCTGACCCAGGGATCTAACCCGGGTCCCCTGAATTGCAGGCAGATTCTTTACTGTCTGAGCCACCAACCTACTTGTTTTGCATCTCGGTACTGCCAATGTTTCCCTTGATGCTCCCCAAACTGTCCTTCAATTTCACCCACTTTGACTCTGTTAGTTCTAGTTATGACAAATGGGCTAAAGAAAGTGATAACAACACCTGTAAAGTATACAACAAAAATTAGCAGAATTTATTTTGCATCCTTTAGACAGCATTAATGGACTTCCGGGTGGCTTAGTGGTCAAGAATCCACAGGAGATGTGGGTTCAAACCCTGGGTTGCGAAGATCCCCTGGAGAAGAAAATGCTAATTTACTCTGGTATTCTTGCCTGGAGAATTCTATGGATGGAGGAGCCTGGCCGGCTATAGTTCAGGGGGTCACAAAAGAGTCAGACACTGACTTATTGACTAAACAACAAGGACACAGACATCATTAACATTCTTTGTATTTTAATTGCCCCATTTCCACTTCTTAGAAATTAATGAAAATACTTCCAGGCTACTGATAAAATTTAATTGCGGTGAAAGGAGGGCTGTCCTAAGGATGGAGTAGGTAGGTATCCCTTCCCCAGTTTCTGTGAGGGATGGTCACTCACAGCTCATAGCTGACCTGTCTTCTGAGAAAAGAAGTTGCTTTCCTTGGAATATTCCCACTGGGGCGGTCAGCAGCCAGTGGTTAACAGATACAAAAGCAGAATAAAAGGTTGTGCTTCCAGGCCCCTTGTTCCAAGAGCATATTGAACCCTGGTGCTCCAGAGTTTCCCTTGGGACAAGGCTCTCATAGTTTTCAGCTGAACACACAGCTTTGCTTAACTTCTTCCCTTGCCCTCTTCAGTCTCCTCCCTTCCACTTCTCCTAAGAGAACTCCTTCAATAAATCAAGTCTGTAAGAATCTTTTTCTTAAGTTCTGTTTTTAGGAAACTCAGACCAAGATGGATGATTCTGGAAGTGGTCCTGGGGAGCAGAGTCTAAGACGAGATGCTGGAATTAGATAGCAATGTGGCCCTTGTGTCACTGGTGGTAGGTAGACTACTGGCATGTTGCCAGACCTGGCATTCTGTAGCAGTGTGATTGTTAGTATCAGAGGTCAGCAAACTGACCTGTGGGCCAAAATCAGTTCTTTGCTTTTTGTAAATAAATTTTTACTGGAGCACATTCACTTATGCATTGTGAGACAAAACTGAACATTTGAGACAGATACTACATGACCTGAAAAGCCTTAAATACTTTCTCTTAGGTCCAGTCCAGAAAATGTTTGCCAACTCTAGGCTAAAAATTTCAGCCTCAGTGGTAAAATGGGTTGACATACTGGTAGAATGCAATGCCATAGCTAGTGCAATATCTCTAGCTTTGGGAGAAATGGGGAAATTGGAACTGTAAGAACTATGGATTTGGGTGACTGTTATTAAGTATCATTGATCACTGAAGGGAGAAAAAGAATGCTCTATTAGCTACTACTGCTGTGTAACAAATGATCACAAATTTAGCAGTCCAAACAACACATATTTATTATCTCCCTTTTGCTATAACTTAGAAGTTCAGGGATGCCCTACTGGGTCCTCTGCTGTAGGATCAATAAAATACTGTAATCAGGGTGTCATCCAGGGCTGGGGTCTCACGTGAAGGTCTGACTAGGAAAGTAACCACTTTCAAGCTCATGTGATTTTTGATTGGCTTCAGTTCCTTGTGACCAACTTGCTTCAGGCCATCCTCAGTTCCTTGCCACATGGGCCTCTCCAAAATGGCAGATTAATTAATCAAAGCCAGAGAGAGAGGGATTCTGCTATCAAGAATGGAATAAAAACCTTATGTAGCCTAATCACAGAATGACATCTCATCACTTTTTGCTATATTCTGCTGGTTAAAAGCAAGTCCAAAGGCAGGCTCATACTCAAGAAAGTGGATGATACCATGGTGTAAATGCTAGGAGGCTTGGCTCACTGGGAGCCTTCTAAGAGCCTATCTGCCACACGGGCTCAGATCTATTATTCAGAATTCAAAGAAAACTGTGGGAGTCAGAAAATTAGCAGCATTTAAAGAGACACTCATATCTCGTAGCTAGAGGGCAAACAGATTTGAAGATCACTCTCACATCATAATTGTAAAAGTGGCAGAACATTAAAGAAAGCTAAATTCTCAGCCTAGGCAAGTCTGTTAGGCCAAAGTCAGGGCCCTGAAAGAAAAGGAGTAGGATCCTGAGGTCTGAGATTAGGCATATCTGTATAGTTGAGAACCTTAAATCTGTGCATTCTCTCAAATACTTTCGGCTTGCAGCAGTGGCTAGTAAGGCCCATCTCTCTTAATGAAGAAGAAAACCTCATTCTTGAAAACTATAAAGAAGCCTCAAATGAGGCAGGTTCATTTCAAAACAGTTCTCGGGTCTGTACTTTCCATTACGGACATCAGACTGATAATTTGGGCTGCATGTTGTCATATCCTAACTAGGAAATTAACAGCCTTTCCAGAGAGGAGATGAATTTATATACTGAGTGCCAGGTGCTGGCTGATATGCACGCCAAAAAGTATGCCTGAGAGTGAACCTAGAGTATCCTGAATCAAGGTTGCAGAATGTTAAGCTATACGGACTGCTTGCCAACATGGGATTGCTCTGTTGTGACAGAATTCAACATTCGAGCAAGGCCCTGGGTAAAAGGTCTAATATGAGGCTGGGACAGACCTGATTGCTCAGGAAAAGTGATGGCCCACATGAATTAAGTAGAAATTCCAACACTCTTAGCAATAGACTGTGGAGGAAGGGAAAAAACAGATAGAAAATGGGAACACAAAAATGGGTTGATTAAGTAACACTGAAGGACCCATTTTCATCTATGTGCCTCAGCAGGGTTGGAAGAACATTTTGTTTATCAACATAATGAAGAATGTGTTGATAAGGAGGATTCCAACAGTGCAGAAGCAGAGTTCTTCTTAGGCCAGGGATAGTAGGAGATCCTGTTATAGGACTGTGGTCCACTCTAGCAATGGAGATGGTTGAATTCCAGATTAGCAGAGGCCACAGGGCAGCATTTAATTGTCAGAAGCAAAGTGGGTGGAATCACCATAAAGGGAAGTCAAATTGGAATGGCTCTCTTGCAGGTGGGATAGAGGCTGTTCTTAAGTATCTATGGCAATGTCTACCTTGTATAAAGGCAAGACAGATGGGCAGCCAACAAATGTATTGTTTAATACATAATCAAAGTATAAGAAAATATTGAGGTTGAATAACTGACTGGAAAATCTTAAATCTCCTGCCCTCTTTTCAGATCTGAGCCAGTTCTGAGCCAGAACTCATTGACTGAAGGAGATGCTGTGGCCCCAAGAGAAAGGAAATGCAACATTAAAGCAATTGTGATTCTTTAGGCCTTCCCCAAAAGGAGGAGAGCTGTTTACTCAGAAAACTGTAAACTAGGGAAAAGGGAATACTCAGGTCATTCTGGGACTTTGAGATGCAAAGTATGATTTGGTGCTGATAGCACCGTCATGAACTCTCTGCTAGAGTGGCTATTTATACTTGTCAGGAAGTAAATGAAGGAGTCCTGACCCTGGTTTATTTCATGGTGGGTCCACACACTTACCCAGTGGTCATTTATATACTTAGTTCTTGAATGTATAATTGGATATATTAGAAGTTGGTAGAATTCTATCATTGATTGGCTATCATAAAATATGAGCAAAAATTAAGTGGACCTCCTTGAAATTATCTCCTCTGCCAAGTTAGTACATCAAAATCAATGATCATATCCTGAGGAAAGTTGTACAGAGTAGTACCATTCTCAGAGATTTAAAAGATACAGGGATTATGATCTCCATCATGCGTGTGTTGGGTGTTCAGTCATATCCAACTCTTTGCAATCCCACAGATTGTAGCCTGTCAGGCTCCTCTGTTCACGGGATTTTCCAGACAAGAATACTGGAATAGATGCCATTTTCTCTTCCAGGGATCTTCCTGACCCAGAGATTGAACCTGCATCTCCTGTGTCTCCTGCATTGCAGGTGGATTCTTTACCTGTTGAGCCATTGGGGAAGCCTGATCTCCATCATATCCCCATGTAATTCACCAGTCTAGATGATACATAAACTAATAGATGGTTAGGATGGATGACAATGGACTACTTTTACTTTAACCAAGGTGTAGTTTCAATAGCTGTGGCTAAGATGTGTGTAATAGATGCACTAGGGAAAATTACCTGGATACAAAATTTTGGTTATTATTCTGGAAAATATATTATTTTCAATACCCATTGACACGGAGGATTGGAAGCAATTTACATTCATATGGATGAACAGCAGCAGTCATATTCTTTACTCAGTGTTATGTTAATTCTCCAACTCAGGCAAAATATAGTCTGAAGGGACAGAGTCTATCTGGATATTCTGCAGAGCATCATACTTGTGCATTCTATGGATTACATCATGTTAACTGGACCAAGGCACTTACTTTATGGCAAAGAAAATAAGTCAGTGGGCATATTACCATAGCTTTCACTGGTCCTACTACACTCTGACGCAACTAAGGCACCAGCTTGGAGATGATGATCTATGAGGATGGGTACCATTTGTTCAAGGCATTGTATTCATTGTAACCATGGATGTATGGTGCTCTGTCCCGATTAGGTAGAATACATGAGTCTAGGCATCAATTGGTGAACATAAGACAGACTTTACTGTCACTTTGAGTGATCCATCCTTGTAACTTCAGGTTTTGTGAGTTTAGAGATCCTAGGTCCAATGAAGGGAACCCACCAGGGGAAACTTCAAGAGTCTCAGTAAACTTAAAGCTATTGTCACATTACCTTGGGACTCCTTGTATCAGTAGACTTGCTGTTGTTGAGTCACTAAGTCATGTCCAACTCTTGTGACCGCATGGACTGTAGCTTTGCAGGCTCCTCTGTCCATGGGATTTCCCAGACAAGAACACTGGAGTGGGTTGCCATTTCCTTCTCCAGGGACAAGGGGATCTTTCCAGCCCAGGGACTGAACCTGTGTCTCCTGCATTGGCAGGTGAATTCTTTACTTACCACTACGCCACTCAGGAAGCCCGCCAGTAGACTAGCTGGCACAAAAAATTTACTATGTTGGTAGGAAAACTGACCTTATTATCAACGAGGGGGGAGCAATAATGCCACATGTCAGAGACAGGGAGCAATATGTTTGCCATTCAGATGATCTTTGGGGTATATTTTGGAATTATCATGCCTTGTTCATCTGTAACAGGCAAGTACAGCAACCATACCCTGATTAGGGCATGGTAACCAGGTATTTGACACCTTAGAGAGGCTAATTTGATTTACCCCCGCATCGCCCCCCAAGTAATCTACTTAGACTTGCAGAAGTATTAGGCCATAAGGAGAAGCATCCAGAAGGGCGATGAAGGAGGGAGACGGTGACTATGTTATGGCCTTGGGACAAACTGCAGCAGGAGAAGCTGTAGCTTGTTCTGCTATCCATTCTCTTACAATTAGTGTGGAAAACACTGCACTGTACTAAATCCTGTGCTAACCAGAATGCTGAAGCAGCTGTGCCTGGGAAGAGAAAACCTACGAAAGAAGCAAGTGGGTGCAGGGGTGGACTGCTGTGCTGCTGACATTATTCCTGCCCACCGGCCGCTGTGAGTGTTTGGCTGGCCAGAGCTCACGGCTGCACCCTTCCTTCCCAAAGACTTGCCCTCCGTTGAGTAGTGCCAACTCAGCTGAAAATTACTCTCCCTGGGAATAAGAGGTGTTAACCCTGTGGTACAATTTATGTTTAAGTTCGTCAAGGCACCAGACTAAACTAAAGCTAGTTTCCATCCAAGGCTATGTCCTTCTTGGCTATCTTCTATTGCCTATTATGTTTTCCCCCCCTCTTTTTCCTAAGAGCAGTCCCTTAATAAATCATTTTCAGAAGAATTTCAATCCTGGGCTCTACTTTTAGGAATTCTAACTTAAGATACCATCTTCTACTGTGAATTATATTGGAAAAATCTTTTATCCACCTGTATCCCTCTGACCCAGACTTAATAGTATGCACATGAAAAGTTGAATAGACTAAGGTTTGCAATTAAAAAAAAAATAAATCCTAAAATCTCTCCTCAATTTATTACTATGGCAAAGGCTGTTATGCATTTTCAATTCTCAACTTTGCTATAACTGATGACCATTATTCTATTCTTGTTACTCTCCAAACCTTCCTCTCTACTGATGTCAACTATTTTTTTTTTTAATAATTTTTTTGATTGATTTTGGCTGAGCTGGGTCTTCATTGCTGAGTGGGCTTTTCTCTAGCTGCAACAAGCAGGGGCTCTTCTCTAGTGGCAGCTCTCTAGGGCATGTGGGTTCAGTAGTTGTGGCTCGTGGGCTCTAGAGCGCAGGCTAAATGCATGTGGCACATAGGCTTAGTTGCTCAGCAGCATATGGGATCTTCCCAGGTGAGGGATCAAATCCATATCTACTGCATTGGCAGGCAGATTCCTTACCACTGAGCCACCAGGGAAGTCCCTCAACTACTTTTTAAAACATTCTGATCATGTTACTACCTTGCTTAAACACTTTGATGACTTTCCACTATTGCCTGGATGAAGTCTTGACTACCTAGCATAACATTCAAGGCTTTGTTTATTGGCCAGCAATTTGGAAGTGAATTCTAATAGACTCTTTCCCTTATGTATAGCCTGCACACCATGTACTACAGTCAGACTCAGCTACTTATTCCATGAATAAGACTTGCTCTGGTTTGAATCCATGCTATTTCTTCTGCTTTGGATTGCCTCTTCTCCTCTTCTGCTCGAACATATCTGCTTATACTTATGCTTTACAGCTTATTTATCAACTTCTCTGTGAAACTGTTATTGACCAACCCAGCACTTCTTTCCACATTCCAGGAAGAATTAATAACTTCCTTCTTTTCCTCATCTACGCCTGTGTTATGATGCTTGTCATATATTTGTTTTGTGATTGTTTATTAACATGTCTATCTCCCTCACACAAATTTGAATTTTTCAAGGGTCATGTGATTTGTTTTTGTATCTGTAATAATTATTACGTGGCTTAGCATTGTATTCTTAAAATATTTATATATATAGTTATATAAAAATAAAAAATATATACACATTTGTAAAGAGAATGCTATGCTAGGCCATGTGACAATTATTATCACATGTGTATATGTATAACTAAATGAAGACACTGGCTTTCTCTTAGATAGCTTCTCAGCCTCACAAGTTGACCTGTTCTAGTTCCTGCTTTTAATCCTTTGCTCTTGTTGGAAATTTGAAAACTGAAGGAAGTCTTTGGACAACTGTTTGTTCACCTAAATCAAATGGCTGTCCGCACACCTTCAGTCCATCATTGCATGAATCTATATAATTTTACTTCCTATGCATTACACCAGTGATTTGTAACAAATGGGGCAAAGAAATAAATGGCCAAGCGGCAATAGCAAGCCTGAAATTTAGCTGGGAAACCTAAATGCAAGCCTACATTTTGTCTCTCCTTGAAAGTGAATGACTGGAAGAACAAACGAAAATTGCTTTACAAGGAGCCAGCTCCCACCTCCTTTTTAACTTGTCTGCATTGTAGTCACTCTGGAGGTCAGTTTAATTGGCAGTGTTTCCGATTTCACCCAGACATTCAAATAAGCAGAAGTAATGCTAAGTTTTCAGCTTTTCTAAAAATATTATTTCTCTATATTTTTGGGAGGTTAGGCTGTAGATGTAGCCTTAGGAAGTTCAAATACATACGTTTGAAAAAAATCCCCAGCATATTATTAGAAATCGTATTAGATCTTAGAATAATTCTGAAGGTAAAAACGATAATAAAAGACACTTCATTATAGGAAACTCAACGGTTAATGTGGCATAAAGCCTGGTTATGAGAATCTGACCTGATAATATTCACTCTTTTCCTCCAGCTACATTTTCAGCCTCAGCTCCTCTAACTCCCTCTGACTTCAAAGGAAACTCTGCATGAAGAGGGAGGGTACACAATAGAAGAATTGGTCTGATTATCCCCCTGTTTGGAAATGAGTAAAGATTATAGATATGTCTTCTTCTTTCTGTGCTTTGGACTACACAACACCAATTACATCAAGCAAAACCCCTTACCCAGGCTAAGGCATAGATTTGGATTATACCAAAATTACATAAAACTGGAAACAAGACATTAATAATAATCCATAATAGGGTGACATAATGGAATACATGTCTATTTTCATTGGCTTTAGCTGGTACAACAGAAAAAGTAAATTAGTTTAGAGATTTAAATTTTATATTTATTATACCCTGACCTTTCTTGCTCTTCCCTCACCACTTTATATTATGAATGAGGTAATTAAAAAGATTCTACTTCTTTCCTGTTCTACTATAGCACATATTTGCCCCTCTAAATGTGTTTGTGTGCTTGTGAATGTATATGTGTGTGTGCATTGATTATTTTAGCCAATGTTTGAAAATGAATTTGGAATGCTAAAGGTCAAAGGAATAAATTAGTCTGACTTAGTAATTAAAAGACCATGCATGAAGTATTAGCCAGGAACCACCATTAGATTTTTCATTCTCAACCTAAAATGAAAAGGCAAGCATAATAATCTCACATCACCTCTGAAAATGATGTCAGGAAATGTTTTCTCAGAGTCAGCTACTGGTCAAGACTTACATCAAGTTAAACAAAATAATGCAGGATCAGGGAATCTGGAAGGGCCAAAACTTTGAACAGGAGGACTGTTAGCCCTTCTGCCTGAAATGCATAATAATACTTCCTGTTTGTATGGTAGGTGCTTACCATTACCTGAAAGCATAAGCATTTATAACTTACATGTTAGGGACTGAAAGCTTAGGTCCCGCTCATCCTGTTTAGAACTGTTTTCTGCAGAGGCTAATCAATGCAATTTGAACTACCAAACGAAAACAACAAAAACAACAATAACACAATCCCCAGTGGACCAATCTACTTAAAGATGTGTTTTACCAAAGCTTCCAGAGTATTTGGGGTTATCTAAACTACAAAAGAAGTGTGTTAACTATTGAATTGTATCAAGTATTGGCTTTCTCTTTCTTTTCTTTGGCCACACCATGTGGCTTGTGGGATCTCAGTTCTCTGAGCAGAGATTGAACCCAGAACCCATGGCAGTGAAAATGCTGAGTCTTAACCACTGGACTGCCTGGGAATTCCCTAGGTTGCTATTTAAATGTCTTTAACAGATAGAGGCTCCACTTCCTTTATGAGAGTCTGTATTAGTCAACCAAAGCTGATGGCAATGATAGCTGGAGGTTTGACTTCAAAATGCTTTAGTTTGAGCTGTTTTTGTTCATAAATATAGAAGACTGTAGATATATAATATGAAGGTAGTGTTGTCATCACTAAAAATAGTTCAGAAATATATCAAATGTAAAGGAGTTTTTATGAATTGAATGATGTAGTAAGCTTCCAGCTACAGTGATTTGTCATTTTTCACCCAGCTTTCAGGCCTGACTTACCAATGCCCCAAGAAACCACACAAGAAACTTGAACGCAAACCTTTCAACCAGGTAACTCCATAGTTTATAAGTGGCAATGAATGACGTTTCCTCAGGAAAATCTTGGAAATGACCAGTGTTGCACATTTTATTAATCTATGTTTAACCTGAAACCTAGAGACTAGCTCCCCTCTTCCTGTCTTCAAAATTTCTATTACCAACTGTACTATGTTGAAGTTTACATGACAGGCCATTTCAACACTTTTGTTTAGTTAGATGGAAGTGCATCACTTTTAAAGAAAAGCCCTATTGCCAAAAAATATAAACAGCTCTAACTTTGATTAATATAAATATTTAAAAGCCAGAACATTCTGTTACATCTTACAAAAACAATTCTGATGTAGCTGATGGGAAAGAAAAAGTGCTTTCATACATTAGACAAATTCAACAAAATGCAGCTGCAGAACAAAATTTTAAGTAAATATGAATTGTTTGTCTTTTCACAGGGCTACAGTATTTACTTAAATGGAGTTATTTTAGAACACTTTATGCTTCATTAGAAAAACAAAGTTTTTTTGTTTTATTTCTGAAGTATTTAAATTTTAAAGTCCTCTAATTAAAAAACACCATTAAAATTATTCCTCCTGCCCAGTTTAGGGTTTGCTAATAAGCCACGGCACAAGAGATGTGTGAAATGAATAGATGAAGAAAAACGTTGACAGCAAAAGCGAGGTCTGAAGGGTGCAGTTAGTTTATTAGGCCCTGTTTGTCACGAATGGCCGTGCAGCACGTATAAAAGCAAACCCCTCTACCTTAGAAGATTAATTCTGAAGGAGGCACTCTTGGGTCAAAGTATACATAAGCGTGTGCCTAATCTCAGAGAAATCAGGCTATTTTCTCACAGCAATTAAGCAGAGGTCTGGGGTTTCACCCACAGTGTATTTAAACACAGGATACAATTAAACCCTAAAGTATTAATATCTTTGCTCTGCAAAATTGCCCAGGAAATAGATTTTGTCTTTTCAAATGAAAAGCAAGGCAAATTAAGAGAATAACTTGATTCTTAGCTTAGTTGCTTGAAATAAAAAGTGTTGTATTTTCTTCTAATTGTAAATGTCTTATGTACATAAGGACAATTCTTACTTTACAATAGAATAAGAGTTACACGGTTTCTTACTCCTGTCATCTAAATAACAAATTTAAGAAGTTTGCAATAAAATGAATTGTTTTAAACTATAATTAAATTTCTTATCTGGGTTATGTTAAAAATCACCTCCTTATAAAAATCGAAGAAGTCACTATTTACCACAAACTAAATATCACAGCTGGGAAGCCTAGCGACCTATGTAAAGAGAAAAGAAGCCAACTTAAATCTTAAGCAATCAAGTGTTTAGAGGGATTGCTTTCTGCAGAGATTTTTCTTGAATTTTTTTCTTTCATATACGCATCTCAGGTTGAAATCTTATCTTCTAGAGAAAATTACTGCTAGCTTAAAACACTGCTTCAAAAATGCGAAACAACAAAATAGCTTCTATTTGCTGTGTATCAGTTCCCTATGGGCAACATTTTTCATAGTAAAAATTATATTTAATAAACCATTACCTATATTCAGGTCTTAAAAAAAGCCCTTCTGTATTAAAAAAAAATTTGCCCATATTATTATTGTTGTTATTTCTCTTTTGTTCACATAGCAGGTTAATATTCTATTTTATTGCTAAACTGAATTTTTTTTTTTTTGCTTTTGGAGGGAAAAGTCATGGAGGGAAATTGCTCTTGGAATAGAAAAGGATAGAAATAAATAGTGTTTCATTTATATAGCTGAATCAATAGTTATTTCATTCCTGTAAGAGTTTCTAGAAACACAGTTTTGGGATATGATCCAGTGAGAAATCTTGTAACCCATGACATATGGACATGTTCTTAGAAATTAATAAAACTTAAAGAATGAATCAGATGTGGGATGGCATGCATGTGTGTACTAATGTTTTCCTCCCTAAAGCTCCACTGTTGCTTTTAGGAGGAGCTGAGTGCTTAACCATGCTATAAATGATCTGGGCACGTTTTGATGTGCGCTGCTATGTGAGAAGGCATGCAATCTGAATTTTAAGAAGGATAGTTTTACTAGGACCAATGACTTTTAATAGTACTTCTTGCTGACATCACTGGCAAATTGGTCTACTCTGTAACCTTTAAAAGTGCAGCATATCCCAAAATGAGTTACTTATTAAACAAGTGTTCTTTTTTTGAGTGCAACTGACCTTTAAATGATTATTTCTCAGCACTTGCAACAAAGACTCTCACCTATCACCTTTATACTTTTGATGCTACAGTGAGTAGATCCATAACCTTTTCACAACACTTAACATGCCACACAACACGGAATTATAAACGCTAATGAACACTTTCTTTTAAGGGGAAGTCCTATTTCTTTATTAAATTGTTGCAGCACACAGAAGCCGTGGAGAAGTATAACAATAAATCATCATTTTGATCAATCAGCAACCATTTTAGAAAATACTTATAACTCCAAAGCACCAGAGAGTTATGTTATTGCTAAGGAGTTTCTCCTGAAGTTTTCTCCCCTCAGCTTCCAAGGGATATACATGTTCGTAGCGGGGTTGGGAGAATGAGTTAAATAGTTGTATTTGGTAGAAAAAAATATTGTCTTTAGGTTCAGGAACTTGTACAATATTTGTAGTCAATTTAAACTAAACCTACAGACAAATAGCACACTACCACTTTTTACTAAATAGCAGGAAAGCTTTTAAAACGCCAAAAGTATTGATGGAACATATACATATACTCTGTAATGTTTTTTTTTTTTTTATTTTTTTATTTTTTCCAGTGGGTTTTGTCATACATTGATATGAATCAGCCATGGATTTACATGTATTCCCAATCCTAAGATTACGCTTTCCTCAGAAATAGACACCTTTGTAAAGATATAGTAAGCGTAATCAAGTCATGGTTTTCCTTAATTAAGTGAAGATGGTAAATTATAAATTTATTCTTCAGGAAACAAATCAAATCTCCACAAATTTTCAAGAGCTGATGTTTTCTGGGAGCTCTCTCTGAGTGTAAGGAGATCCATGTTACTTCAAGTCCCAGATGAGCTTTTGTTAAGCAGATAACCTATTTATTCCTTAATGGAGCTGCTGAATCTGTTGAAGGTCTCATTAGCCTAAATATTTTCCCTTTCACAGAGGAACAACATTCCAATTTTGAAAAATTTCTTAATCTGAAAGATTCAAGCCCTGGACCAGGGTAGTACATTCATATTTTACAGACATTTTACTGTAACAGTAAGATACAGGTGCCTGCTCATGTTCAATAATGAACTTATTTCTTGCAAATTTGACCTTATTTATAAAATACTATTTTAGAAAGGTATTGGACTCTTAAAATTTTAAAGTAGCAACTCTGCATCTAATAAAAGGGTATTCTTCACTTGTGTGTTCTCTCTTTCTTCTTTTCCTACATCTCTGACAAAGTGAACAAATTAGAGTGAATCACAGAGAAATCTGAGAAAACTTTCCCAAACAATGAAAAATAACTGTTTTGAAATAATGTTCACTTACAGTTTTCTTTTCGGCTCCGACTTGGTAATATTTTGTAAAGCATGAGGGGCAGCCACAAACCTTCATCTGAGAAATCAAACTTAATGTCCTTTGGAATCATTGGGATCTAAAAGAAAGGAATAGCAGAGATATGACTGATTTGGCTTCCTTTAGTTTAATTTACAAAAAGGTAAATGAGTTATTTTATTGGCATGTAATCACAAAGAGAAAAACACAGACTTAAGATTAACCTGACTCATTGTCAAGATTTACAGGGTCTTATCCATTAATTATGGTAGCTGCTGACAAACAACAGAAGAAAACCAACAATGCTGGATAAAATAACCATCAAGGGCTTCTATGTCTGGAAACTATTTAAATTCTTGAAATTGAATATTTATGATGAGTGATGCTCCTCTCATGTATACCATATTCCTGCCCGTTCTCAGCTCTGACTGCATTTAGAAACCCTAGATGCTACTATCCTTTTTTCACACCCACTTTTCTCTTGGCTTCCTCACAGCCTTCTCTGCTAACATCATGTGTGCTAGAGAAGTGAACACCCAGTATCACTGGCAGATTCTCAAGTGCCCCCTCATCTTGTGCTACTCATCTCCATCCTAAAAAAAATAGTTCAGCTTCAACATCCTTTCTGCCCTTTCACAGGCAGCCCCCGTGAAAGAGTTGTGAAGTTTGCTTTGCACTTATCAATAAAATGTAAACCAGCATGGGCTGACCTCCTTGGGGTTAGTGAACCCACGTTGTCTTTGAGCATAGACAACACTTTGGCCACAGATGTGACTGGTTAACTGTACAAGCAAGGAGGATAAATCCACATAACAATACTTCATTCACCAAGGAAATCTGCAGTGGATTACAGCTTCTCTATGGTTAAGTCTGGTCTTAATTTACTGCTTTTATTCAGTTTTCAACCACAAACGAGCCCCTTATGAGGCATTCACTGTGCAGAATTGACAACTCTTTTTATCTACTTGAAAAATATTTTTGGATAATAATTTATGGTTACAAAATATTTTAAGTACTTTGAACAGTTATATTATATTCTTTCAGTGTTTAATGATGCAGTATCCCCTGTAAAAGTGGAATTCCAGGCAATTTGGTAATTTTACATATAGTATTTATAACAACAGAGCAATTTGGCCATAAAGAAACACAAATCACACACACACAAAAACTCTACATATTTCATAGAAATTTTTAAAATTACATTTTTGAAAGCTTTTAAATTGTATCTCAGGAGAAAATCAGCATCCAGAACAGCATCTAAAGGCCATAAATATATGTGAAAAATAATTTTGGCAAACACTGTATTTTATTTATGGATTATTATATTTAAAATAGCATATTTTGAACATCCTTCAGAAGGGAAAATATAAAACAGAAGGGAGAGTTCATATGCTGTTTATATGACATGAAACCAAAATGTGTGGGTAGGTTTGTACTCTTTTATCATCAAACTTTTTTTTTTATCTATGTCCTGAATTAATGCTGTCTTTAAAAAAAATTCATCTGAAGGAGCACATTATTATTGGGCATAGAATGTTTTCGAAAACTGATTGCTAGTAACCGGAACTACTGTGAAAATCTCAAGTGGGCTGAAAACATCATATACCTTTAATAAGTGGCAAGTTCCTGTATCAGAGTTTGTCATTTAAATGCTCATCTTTGAGTATTGCCAATCAGTGACCTTTATAACTGGAAATGGGACTTATGTAAATGGAATGCATTTTATAAATGAAGACAATAGAAGCAGTGTGGTTGATGTTCTTTGAGATGAGTTACTTTTGCATTGCTTTAGGTTAATTTAAACCATGGGTACACAAAGCTTTATAACTTTCCTCTTGGCAGAATTTGAGTACTTTTAGACTCACTGATACTAAGGGATTTTTCCCATTGCAGGATGAACTCCATGAATATAAACAAAGGAAAACATTTGACTGAGGCACTTGCCGTGGTTTGCTCATTAGTAGCTACACTGTCTTGAGCAGGCAATGAGTGCTTAGGGAAAAGCAGTCTTGGCAATAACAAAAAAGGACATTGCCTTTACAAGGAATAACAATTTATGGTTTCCTAAAACATCTCTCCTCAAGTGCCAGATGTAAATCATATTAAAAAAAAGTCCAAATTATGTGTGTGCTTCAGAGGGGAAAACTACATAAATGTGCAATAGAAAAATAATGAACTGTGTCACTTTGGTTAGTTAAGCAATTATTGCTTCTTTTTAGACTCAAATCTGTTTGGTTTTTTCATCATAAAAACAGGTGGGGCTTGTTTTTTTTTTTTGTTTGTTTATTGTTGTTGCTGGATTGTAATTTTGCTTAGAATAATTCTTCCTGTTATCGTTCTTGTTATTTTAAACTTGTTATGTCCTGCCTCTGGTCTGATAGCTAGGTTTCATTACCTTCCTAGATGTTCTAATGAAGGTGTAAAAGGAAAGGTTAGAAAGATCATAAATTAGACAACAGAAGCATCAGATTCAAGTGCCACTTAACACAATCCTCAAATCATTCATATTAGAATAGTTTCATTAAAATATTACAGCTACCTTCTGTTGTTTATGGCAAACATATTAACATACAGATAAGAGCAACTTTGTCATAGAATATAGAAGTTTGGAATTCTGACAGCAGGAATGAACTAACCTCGTTAGTATAGGCAAAATACTTTCTAATCACCAGCTGTGAGTCAACTAGCACAAGATTCCAGGGAAGATTTGGTGCATTCTCTGCAATCCACTTGGCACACAGACCCCTAATGTTCCTACATCATTTACATTATATCCTGAGTGCCCGGATGCTGGTCTCATTTCTCCTTCCTCTTCCTGCCAAGCATTATATGTGAAGAGTGGGAGGGTCATTTAACAATGAATTTCCCCATTGTATAACCATTACAAAGCTATCCAGGCTAAATAACTTGTTGTTTTTTAAGTCACTGTGCAATTTCAAGGTTTTAATGGTCCTTAAAATATAATACCCTATGTCATTTATTTCCTGAAGTGAAAGCTAGTGCCAACCTTTGGAATTCATGTAAAACAAGTGGTTCAATATGTTTTGAAGAGAGAGTGAAAACGATAAGCAATTAATCTACCCTAAATGCTTTCCTAATGGATTGTGCCTTTTCTTACTGATTTTTGTAATCTGGATTTATTCGAAAGGAAAATCAAAGAAAATATACATCCAAATCTTTCTATAGTGCCTTGGCTAGAGTGAAACCCACACACAGTGAGATAGGAAAGACTGAACATCTAAATAATTTTAAAACAATTTAAAAATGAAGGTGTTTCTGGTTGAATAGTAGCAACTTCATTTTTTCCCCCTGTGCCTTGAGGCTATGCGAGAAGGAAAAGATTTGAGACAGGAAACTGGGTAAATGAGCATAGAGAACAGGCTAATTTCCTAACAGGATAATCTTGCAAGTGACACCTGGTTTGGGAAGTGAAGTTGCCTTAGTCTGACCACTAATTCGTAGAGGCACGGGTTTTAGAATTAGCACAGGCGAGAGACATCATTGAGGTTCAAGACCCCACTACAAATCAGAGCGAAGTCTGGTTGATGTGTCTGCCAGCCAGGATATCTCCAAGGAACCTGGCGAGAGCAGAGAGAAGAACTGCTAAAAAATTATATTGTTCTAGAGACAGGTATGGGCTGAGGGGACCCTTGTTGGAGGACCATGTGGAACATCCAGATTGAAGACCAGGGAGTTCAAGAGTAGAAGGGACTGAATTTCAATGGTTAGTGGGGCCAAGAGAACTTAGGGCCTGGCACAGATTCATCCAGAGTGTTAATAGCTGAGGACTACAGATGAAAAGATCATGATTTTTCCAACTCAACAGAGATTATATCTTCTTTTGGCAATAGTGCAGGACAGAAATCGCAGATCCAAAGTTACAGAAATCAGTAGAAGGTTGGACTTAAAAGAGTAGAATTAAAAAAAAAAATAAAAAAATAAAAGAGTAAAATTAACAGGCACAATGCAACAGACAGAGATCTTGCTCTTGAGTAAATGCCAAATGACTCTCAAGAGCTTTTGCACACTAGGATACTTCAGAGACATTCCTTGTAGGGAAATAATAACCATGTCTGAAATGAAAAGCATGGGATACGAAAAGCTGATGTGTATATAGAAGACTGGGACTGAGACTGAGATCATGTCTTCCTATTTCTTAGTGAGAAAGTACTGATGATGAAATAATTTTATAATATCACACTTATTACAAAATAATGACAATTGCATGTACTTGTATGTGTACAAGTGGAAAGTGGAAGTGTTAGTTGATCAGTCATGTCCGACTCTTTGTGACCCCATGGACTGTAGCCCACCAGGCTCCTCTGTCTATGGAATTCTCCAGGCAAGGATGTTTGGAGTGGGTAGCCATTCCCTTCTCCAGGGGATCTTCCCAACCTAGGGACTGAATCTGCTTCTTCTGCATTTCAGGCGGATTCTTGATCATCTGAGCCACCAGAGAAGCCCTGTATGTGTATATTTATTTATACTTAAATTAATTCTTTTGTAAAGATATATAGCATTAACCAAATTGCTGAATTAATCAAGAACAAGACTAGCTGCCAGAGTCCCAAGGTGTAGAACACCAATTCAGTTGTCACATAAAAACATACACTTAGTGGGTATGCCAAACTAAGCATTTCATCATATTTTTGGCACCCAGCAAAGACTGACTTCAATTGAATCTGCTATACACTCTGTAACTCAGATGATCACTACATGCCTGTCAACTGAATGGGGTTAGTCTCTGATTGGCATATTGCCAAGTAACCCAATTTTTAGAATAGCACAAATTTTAATTATATGTTTCATTTAACTGACACTTGTCCTTGGAGGCTGTCATTAAATGTTACAAGCTATGATGTGGGAACTATTATTACCTATTATTTATAAACAGGCAAAAATAAGAGAGAGAGAAAGAAAGGCTGAGAATTTTAGAGGAATGATAGATGTGTAAGACTAGAGATTACTCTGGGCTTACCAGGTGGCTCAGTGGTAAAGAACTTGCCTGCTGATGCAGGGGATACAGGAGATTTGGGTTTGATCCCTGGGTCGGGAAGATCCCCTACAGTAGGAAATGACAACCCAATCCAGTATTCTTGCTTAGAAAATTCCATGGACAGAGGAGCCTGGAGGGCTATAGTCCATGGGGTCACAGAGTCAGCACACGACTGAGTGACTGATCACACACATGCATGAAGAGATTACACTGGCAAACCAGAGCACTATATTGTTTCCCTAGAAAATTTATAGAAAGTGAAAACCCAGATCATTGAAGTGTTAGGTATGGTTTTATTAAATGTCCACCTCGTCCATCATTTCATGTTGTGGGTATACTATACCACTCTTTTCCTGAGTAAAGTGGGAAAAAAATTCCTCTGAGGTAAAATGTTTGACCTTGAGAAGGCATCAGTTTTAAAAAGAAATTCTTTCAATTTAAAAATCTCATAATATTTTCTTCTACATTTAGTCTGCTCAAGATAAAAAGTGTGATGAGGGAAGGTGTTCAGGTATAGATGAAACTAGATAGATAATGGGTCAATGATCATTGAATTTGGATAGCAGGTACGTTAGGTTTTGTTATACTATTATTTATTTTAGTGTAAATTCAGAATTTTCTGTAATAAGTTAAAAGATATTCAATTTAGAGAAGCATTTAGATACTTGTCCAAATTTATTTGGGCAAGTTAGCTCATTTTATACTGCAAAATTTGGCCATAAACAGGAGAATGGAAAGCTTATATTAATTATATTATATTACTATACTTATGTTAATGATCCCACTGTAACTATACCAAGTTCTCCTAAAATTGGAAAACAAAAAAATCCATATATATTATTCTAGTTTCTGCATTCATAGGCAGTCTTTTTATAACAGCCATGGGTTTCTATACTGAGTGCCAAATATGCTTCCTGTTTAGATCAAATTTAGATTTAACTAAAATAATTAGCCCTCCATTCTAATTCTAATGGAAATGTAAGACTCTTCACTATTCAGAGATAGTAGCACTATTAAATACTGCTGCTAACAGTGATTTATATGAAATAATTAGCAGCCTGTTTCTGTTGTAGATACATGCAGAATTTGTCCTAAACCAAAGGCGAAACAATAATAAAAACTACTGCCTTTTAACCTTTCCTTGAATTTAAATAAAAAATGTGTACTGGAACTGCACATTAATAAAGCCTGTTAAGCTTGGAAGAATATTTTACATTCATCTGTAGTTCATCAGACAGGTTCATGACCTCAGTAGAATTGCTCTAGCTCCTGCAGTTCTTAAGCCAGCATGGGGGATGACACAAAATATTATTTTATGATTAGAAAATTTTACTAAAATTGACAAAAACAAAGAAACACATTCCAATATTAAATACATGCTCTGAAATTAGCACATATAAAACTAAAGATATTGAATGAATTGACTTTTATTCCTCTAGGTACCTTAGAAAGAAGTAACTAAAGAGAACTAAATATAACACAGTGGTTTTATCCTTAATGTAGGGAATTTAAGGGTCAGCCTCTACTTTTTGCCTGGAGGTACACACAAAGTGGGACTACACCTTGTTTCACAATTTTCTGAGTTATATGGTAATGAAAAAAATTTGTAATGTTTTCCATTTAAAATATTTTTTCTCAGAAAATGCTGTTTTGGAAGTATCCTAGTGTTCATTTTTTATCCAACTTATCCCCAAATTTCCTGTTGAATGACGTTGTATGAGAGTCATTACCATTCAGGTTGTTGCTGCTAGCAGGTCCCACTAAAGTGGTAAGTTCTGTTGCATCTCCATCACTCAGCCTGAGAAAATTCCATCCACAGAGCTGATTCATGCTACTTCTTTGGATCTGCTACTGGCAGCACAATAAGGGATGAATGAAATAAGCACTCAGCAGCTGAATGCCCTTAAAGACCACTTGGGAACTTTATTTGGTGCCAAATAAAATGACCTGCCAGTGTCAGCTGTGGGAAGCATATTGTACTGGGCTCTGCAGTCTGTCCTGGCTGCCTATTCATTTCTAAGGAAATTTTCAGGTATTGAATTTTAATCCATGATGCCCAATTATAATTTGGGACCCTTTTACATTAGAGACTGGGCTTCACACCATTTGGCAATTAAGTCAGAGCCACCTAATACGTGATTTTAATTTCCGGAAAAGCAGGTGCTTCCTTTGGTAAGTCACCAGTCTCTGATTTTCCTTCCTTCTTTTCCTTAAACCATTTTCATTTTCATACCTCCTTCTACCCAGCTTCTGTAAGTATTCACTGCATGTTAGATGATTTTCCTATTTAAGCCTGTAGGGCTTCCCATAGACTTCTTTTAAAAGTGCTTATAACTTAAAATAAAATCATTCTGCATATATCTGTTTGATCTCCACTTTGTAATAACTTACTGTACTGCTTTTGAAAGCAATCTGAATAAAAACTTGTTTACAACATTATCTAACACTTGCAATCATGAAGTGTGACTCCTGAGAAATAATTATTGTCTGCATTAACTTTGTCTCCTATTTTCACCAATTCAATAAAAGAATTCTTAACAATTGAAAAACTAACCTATAGCTGATTCATATTGATGTTTGGTAGAAACCAAAACAATACGATAAAACAATTATAATTTAATTAAAAATAAATTAATTAATTAAAAAAAAACTGCTGTTTGAATTTCTTTAAGGCTCTATGTATGCTGCAAACCTACTTCATTGTTTAAAATACATATCTGAGAGGGCACCTTATAATTTGAAATACTCAAGTAATACAGTGCCTCACTTGTAGACAAATAGTATATAAATCAAGGGGCTTTCCAGGTGGCTCAGTGGTAAAGAATCCACCCGTCAATGCAGAAGAAGCAGGAGATGCAGGTTCAATATACCGATCTGGAAGATCCTCTGGAGGAGGAAATGGTAACCCATTCCAGTATTCTTGCCTGGAAAATCCCACAAACAGAGGAGCCTTGTGGGCTACAGCCCATGGGATCACAAAGAGTCAGACACGACTGAACAACTGAGCACACATGTACTATATAAATCAAACTCCACCTAAAAAGAGGTTCCCCTTCCATACACATGCACTAAGATGGTGTGGTCTTACCTTCCAAAACTACTTTGTGCAAGATTGAGCCAATACCAGTAGAGTCAATAAAGAGGAGATTGGGAAAAGAAATGTCAGTGTGCTGCTGATGATGACAGTTTTGTTATTTCTTCTATCATGATGAATGAGCTGGCTACTTCACTTTTGCCATTACCAGACATGAATTATAAAACACTGTTGAAATATTCTTGCTATGATGGTCACCAGTAGGGTTAAATTTAAGTCTTTGATCATAGATAGACCTAAGTCATCGGAAAGGGAAGTAGGTAAAAGGGACAGGAAGCCAAATAAATAAATAAATAAACAGAGTAGGAAAGGGTAAAAAGGAGTTTTGAAGAAATAGAAAGAGAGGTGTTGGAGGAATGAAAAGAAAAAAGGGTGCTTAAGTTCGGGACACCACTGAGTGTTACCATCAGTTGGCATGATCTGGTCAGCCTCTTGCTGTGCCTTGCAGGCTGCGACTACAGATGCCTCTGTTACCTTGCTGGGCTCCCTGGAATACTATTGTATGATCAGTTGAGAATTAGTAAAACCTGACAGTCTTTAATGGGACCATGGGAAAATGCTTATTTTAAAAAGAGCAAAGCAACCAAATTCTGGATTTGAAAAATGAAAAATTGGAGAGCTTTGTAAAAACATGGTTGCTTAAAGAAGTTATTTAATATTTCACTTAAAGAACTAGCTCTCCTAGAATATAATTCATATGATTTGACTAAAACATACAGAATTATATGTGGTAATGTTTCACAAACTACATTCTGAAAAACATTCACATCCTGTTTCCTTAAAAAAGAGCATACCTCATCAAATACATTTCAAGACACTAAACCATATTTGCTCTCTGGGTGAGTTGCAATGTTTATTACTATATTATAGGCACTGAGAAGTCCTGCAATGAAAAAAAAAAAGCTGTTTATTTTTGAATCCAGCATTTTACAAAAAATTTGACTTTGAAACTTTTCCCTTAAAACACCATTAAATAATTTGCATTCTCTGGAACACAGTTACAAAGCAGTATTAGCATTTATGATTTTGTTGTTGCTTTTGTTTTGAAAAGTAGAAATAGCTGAAATGCATAGTAGGTCTTATCTTTGGGACCAAATATTAAAGTTTACTACATCTGATTAATGTTTAATTTGTTAAGTTGGATATGAAACTTATACCTTATGACATGTTCATTTTTACCATGCCTGTTTATTTTATTTTATTCTTTTGTATCCCCCATCAGCCTCTAAAAGGGCTTCCCAGGTGGCTTAGTAGTAAAGAATCCGCCTGCTAATGCAGGGGATGAAGGAGACAGGGTTTTGATCCCTGGGTCTGAAACATCCTCTGGAGAAGGAAATGACAACCCATTCCAGTATTCTTGCCTGTTCTTGCTTGGGGAATCATTAGACAGAAGAGTCTGGCAGGCTACAGTCCACGGGGTTGCAAAAGAGTCGGACACGACTTAGCAATTAAACAACAATGTCAGCCTCTAAGCAGATTAAGGGCAAGGTCCGTGTTTTATTTTCAAAAACAAAAACTTGCACAAAGCTTGGCATATTGGCATATTGGCATCAGTAAATATTTGAATGAATGAACAAACACTTCAGTAGATATCTTTAAGATACAGATATAACCACATTAAAAAACTGGAAATAGAACTGCCATATGACCCAGCAATCCCACTTCTGGGCATACACACTGAGGAAACCAGATCTGAAAGAGACACGTGCACCCCAATGTTCATCGCAGCACTGTTTATAATAGCCAGGACATGGAAGCAACCTAGATGCCCATCAGCAGATGAATGGATAAGGAAGCTGTGGTACATATACACCATGGAATATTACTCAGCCATTAAAAAGAATTCATTTGAATCAGTCCTAATGAGATGGATGAAACTGGAGCCCATTATACAGAGTGAAGTAAGCCAGAAAGATAAAGAACATTATAGCATACTAACACATATATATGGAATTTAGAAAGATGGTAACGATAACCCTATATGCAAAACAGAAAAAGAGACACAGAAGTACAGAACAGACTTTTGAACTCTGTGGGAGAAGGTGAGGGTGGGATGTTTCGAAAGGACAGCATGTATACTATCTATGGTGAAACAGATCACCAGCCCAGGTGGGATGCATGAGACAAGTGCTCGGGCCTGGTGCACTGGGAGGACCCAGAGGAACCGGGTGGAGAGGGAGGTGGGAGGGGGGATCGGGATGGGGAATACGTGTAAATCTATGGCTGATTCATATCAATGTATGACAAAACCCACTGAAATGTTGTGAAGTAATTAGCCTCCAACTAATAAAAAAAAAAAAGATATATGTGAGACAAAAAAAAAAAAAAGATACAGATATAACCACAATATAATATAGGTTTCAAAAAAATAACTTCTGGCCTCAAAGTAAAAATAATAGAAATGAAGGTGAGAAAGACTAAATTGAACTGGTCTTTAATAACTTTGTCAGAGGCCAATAAATTCCTCTCCAATTATTCCGTTGTCTGATGCTTCATTGCTCCTGTTTTCTGCTCTATTTGAAGTCAATGTTCATTCTATTCTATAATCTTCCAATTTGTTTTTAAATCTTTATATCTTCAATTATCTTTCAATAGCTATTTCTTACATGCCTTTTGCTTTTTCTAGAATGACTTCTTAAAAGCGAAACTAACGGTGAACTTCATATATCACAATATTTTCTGACAAACTTATTGAAGAGACAAGAAAAGGCAGTGAAGGCCTAACAGTGAGAAAAGTGTGATACAGAATAGGTGAAATGTTTAATTCATTCAACAAATATTTATTGAGTACCTATTCTATGCTGGCCACAGTGCATACAGTCTAGACAATTCAAGGTCAGCTGAAAATATGAAATATTCATCAGATAGATATCAACAGAATTAAGAATTATCTAAATTTCATCCCCACTAAATCAGTTCATACTCTAGAATGACTTGATATTTTTAGAACAATGGTTTGATGGGTAAATTGTTTGCCTTATCTATTATGTTCTGTTTTTACTGAGGTTCACCTTTTCTATCTTGAGAGTTCTGCCAACTTTCCCAAAATTGTACAATATTTTATGGGCAGGACAAAACCACTTAATAAGATTCTGTCACATAAAATTTAAAGTAATTTTCATTACCTTACATGAAATTAATAACTGTTCAAAAGTCTACATAAAGAATGATTTCTACCAAGGATTGACAAACTATTCCCCATTGGCCAAATCTGATCTACCATATGTTTTTATAAATAAAGTTTTACTGTGAGACACACAAGCCTAATAACCTAAATATGGTCTGTGACTGCTTTCATGCCCCAACAGCAAAGCTGAATAGTTGCAACAGGGACTGTGTGACCTGCAAAGCTGAAAATGTATTTACTATTTGGCTCTTTACAGAAGTAGCATGCGTAACCTTTGGTAATTTAGATTAGAGCATGATGGTAATTTGGGTGAGAGAAAAATGATGGATTACTAAAAACAGTTCAGCATCTCCTTTTGGATATAAAGTTTGTTCCAACTTTGAATATGATGTGAATATTATTCTGGTAATTCTTAAGCAATAAAACAATAACCTCATCATTAAAGATCTAAATCAGTAGCAGTAGATATCTCTTTCAGTGCTGTTCTTTTGTTCAATACAGGCATCTATAAGTATAGACATGAAAAGCTAGAATGCCTAAGTTTTGTAGTAATACAATCTATGCTGGGAATATAGAGCTTGTCTTGGGAGGTAGTGTACTCTAGCAGATACCATAGACGAACTCCAAGATGGTCCGTTTCCTGATATCCACTTACTTGTGTAGTTCCATCCTATGTAAAATAGGGCTGATTTGTGTAACCAATAGGATATTGCAGAAATTATGGAGTATGACTTCTGAGTCTAGGCCACAAAAGACATTGTGATTTTGGTTTAATTTTGGAAGAGCCAGCTACTGTATCAAGAAAACACTCAAGCAGCTCTTCAGAGAGGTCCCAGTGGCAAAGAACTGAGTCATTTGCCAACAGCAAAAGAGGACCTGAGGCATCTGACCAACAGATATGTGAGTGAGCCACCTTAGAAACAGACCCTCAAGCCCCAATTAAGTGACAAGATGACTGCAGCTCTTGCTGACATCCTGACTACAACCTCCTAAGAGTCAGGGATCCAGAATCACCCGGATAAATGATTTTTGAATTCCTGATCCTCAGAACCTATGAAATAATGCTTACTGTTTTAAGGCACTAATTTTAGGGTTGTTTGTTATGCAACAATAAATAATTAATCTTGAGTCTGATAGTGTGGGATCTGATGTCATATAGCTTGCATTTAAACTTGCATCTACCACTTGCTAGATGTGTGACCTTGGGAAGATTACTTAACTATGCTATTTACTTTTCTCATCTGTAAAAATGGGAATATAATTGCTCCAATCTTATAGAACTGTTGTGAGGAATTCAATGAGATAATGAATGAAGACTTTCTGGCATGTAGTAATTACTAAGTAAAGGTTAACAACTACTTACTTTTAATTATTATGAGAACTAACTCCAAGTATTCACCTAAGAATGAGTTCAAGCCTCCTTTTTTTAGGACAACTAAGAGAATACATAGTAGAATAAAAAAGAAAAAAAATACAAAAAGCTTTATCCCACATCCTAGAGTTTATATATTTTAGAATACCTAAAGTAAATGTAGTAGATCAGTATAGAAAGCAATTAAGAGAAGACACCTATTATTAAGATACCTGAAAACAAAATACATATATACTATTGCATAATATTACATGCAAACAGTAGAGAATGAAGAACAGGATGCTACCTCAAAACATAAGTAAAACTATATAGTCTAACACTAGCTACAAATTTTAAAAAACAAAATGATGCATGCAATTTTTGGTCTAATTTGCTGAAGCCTAAACCATAAATATCGTTTTTTGGTAAAAGTAAAAGATAAATAGCAAAATAATACTACTCTTTGCAGATTGTTTGAGTTATCTAACCTTTCTTTAATCCAAGGGATTATTGAACAAAACCAACGTTCATTCAAAAACACTTACAAAATCTGTTGTGGATTACCAATATCATCAGTTAAACCTGTTTCAGATTTATTGCTTTCATTCAGGTTAAATAATAAAAGGGTCCATTTGTCCCACCACATGTATATACACGAATTTAGCTTTCATCATTCTCTACAAGTTTAATCCAGTGATTTATGTTTTTTAACGCATATTCAGGGAATCTCTTGAAGAAACTCATCCAGACAGACAGAAAAGCTAGATGGGATTAATAGGATGTGTGCAGGATTTAAAGCTGGTTGATTCAGTTCAGAGAAAGTTAAAAAGAGTAAAAGAACAGAACATTGTAACCCTCCTTGAGGTTCTAATCATTTTAATGACTTTAGCAAAAGAGAACAGGATAAGGTCAAGAAAGTTCAGGGACAATGATCCCTGGTTCTAGAAATATATTACATGGGGGAAAAGCCATTGCTTCAGCTTCTCTTTGTTAACAGTGGGAAACACAACTTTATTTTTCTTAGAGAAAAATCTACCTTCTACTTAAGTCATCATTTTAATGGTTGAATTTAAGATTTCAGAATTCTTGATTTTCTTTGTGAAGTCTATGTATTTCATCAACACCACAGCCAGTGAAGAAACTGGGCGGGCTTACCATTTTTTTTTTAGTGGTTTACAGCAAAGCAATATATTACTTTGAGATCCTCAGATAGCAAGTTCTCAGATGCAAAAAAAAAAAAAATAATAATAATACTATGACTTATCTTATTATTGATGTCTTTGCACATTTAAACACATTCAGTTTAAGTCTCCCAAGAACAAATAATTGGAATATGGAGAGAAAATTTTTTTTCTCCCAGCAGAGTGAAGCCCATTCCACTCTATTAAGTATTTTGTTTCAATGACATTCTAATCTTTACCCACATTAAGAACTTCCTTTCATAATATTGTTTTGCTTAGTGAAGAGCATTTTTAAAACTATATTCTTTTCATTAACTTCTTTCCAAACACAGAGGACAAATGGAGACTTGATAAGAGTATTTTAGTGCTTCATTGGACCTGATACATAATCCTAAGTATATTCAACTTTCATTTTGCTATAACTTCCATAATTTAGTGGAACACCTTGGCCATGACATATTTTATGTTCATTAACTTTTAGAGAAAAAGAGAATTACTATCTAATTGTTAGCATTTTTGGCAGTGTATCAATCAATTTTTCTGGTTATACTGGTGACAAAGACCATACATGAGGACATGGCAGATGGGAGATAGAATCCAGCGCTGTCCAGCCAAACTTTGCGTGTGTGTGTGTGTAGTCGCTCAGTCGTGTCCGACTCTTTGTGACCCCGTAGACTGTAGCCCGCCAGGCTCCACTGTCTATGGGATTCTCCAGGCAAGAATACTGGAGTGGGCTGCCATGGGGGATGATGGGAAATCTATTATACCAGGGCTGTCTACAGCACAGCTAGGTATGGCTACATATGGCTGTGGAACACTTGAAATATAGTTAGTGCAACTAAGGTACTGAATTTTTAATTTTACTTATTTTAATTTGTGGCTAACATATCAACAGTACAGAACTAGACAATTTATGACCAGATTAAAAAAAAAATGAAACAGCTAATTCTACAACTGATTATCCTTATTTTTAGCTCCTGACACTCTTATTCCCACCTTGATAATGTTTAAAGCAATTAATTTTGGGGTTGTTTTTAAATACTATAAATTTAAATTTACTAGAGAATGTCTGTCCTTTGAAATATTTTGCATATACAGACACAATGAGATTTATTTAACTATTTTTTGAATAAAGTGGAGCAGCTCAAATGAAATTTAACTTTAGTTGTTTTAAATTTATGATTTATTAGTATAACTGAATATATTCTTTGCTTCAAAATCATGAATAGTTTGAAATTTCCTCACACAAGTATGACAAATTATTTTTAGAATAAATAAAATACTGTCATATCATAATTTCCTACTTAAATGAGAAAATATTTGTCTCAGGCAAAATATACTTTCAGATACCTAATATCATATTATTTGCTTAAATGATGACTTGAGTTCTAGTAAATCTGTGGTGTGAAAGGACATAACGAATTTATAAAATTTTCAATAGACTCTTGCATTTTCATAACTGGCTGGGGTTTGGATGATTTTGTTAGTATGTATTATATCTTTGTTACTCTAGTTGTGAAACTCTTAGACCATCATTTTGCCCTTTTCTAATCTCTTCCATGATTATTGCACAATATGGGCAAGCCATTCAGATTTGGGCTTTCTGTTTGTTTGACTCCAGTTAAATGGGTAATAGCATTATTATCTGCTGGTAAGTTATTTTGAAACTATGTGATTGAGCAAAAGTAATCAGGATCATCTTATGACAACCAAGAATATTTGTGAGGATAGGAATAGTTTCAAAGTTCATGGAAATACCCTGAAATTCCTTTTCTTCTATAACTCTCTGTATGTAAAATTCTTGTTTTGTTTGAACTTATATATGCTAGCACGACCATGGAATATGTGTATTTCAGTACTCTAAATTCCTTACTTTTCATTCTCAAATTTTGTTTTCCACAGATTAGCTCTGCTGTGTACTTTATAAAGAGCTGCAATATCCTAACTATTCCAGCCCCAAATCTATTCTGCACTGCTTGTCAATCACATCACCTTCCAAGGTACTTCATTGCACATAAATCAAGTTTGAGTCATCTACTTCTAATCAATAGATCCTATAGATTATTTTTAGTACACCTAAATAACTTCCCAGAAAATATCTCGCTATCTCATTTCTAATGGGAAAACATTAGATGAGATTTCAAGCTGGGCCACTAAAGAAGAAAGGCTAATGTTTTCTTCTGGTCCACTGGGGGCCTAAACTCCAAGTTCTTCTCACATGAAATGGGAAAATGCTTTCTCTCAATTCAAATACACCCACAACAGGAACATTTCAACTGAGGACTCTGGAATGAAAAATGGCTGAAGGAAGTTCACATTGCCAGATGGTTTCAACACTGCAGAAGCTTAAGCCTTTCATTGTAGATGAGGCAAGCAAGTTCTGAAATCACAGATGCCTCTTTGAAACAAGACTGCCTGGAAATAATATTTTTCTTACCTCTCTCTTTTGTAAATCAACAGCAAATGTGGCTACTAATGGTACTCTGAATGCCATAAAAACACATTCCACTTATTATCCATAATCCAAAGATATTTATTGCTCTAATAAGATAGTTAAATAGTAAGCAAAGGAGCTGTTCTTAACAATCTATCCTGTTCTGTGGCTAAAGGGAGTACTGACAAAATTCATATTTGTATGTTGCTTTCTGCAGTTAACAAAATACTCTCCTATAGGTCATCTTATTTAATCTCCACAGCTCCCCTGTAAGAGTTAGTGCATCCTTGAACCACAGTCAAGAAACTGAGGTTCTGATCAATAAGGAAGTTGTCTGTGTTCAAAGAGCTGGCATCTTTGAGATGCATCTTTAAATATGCTCAGAACATTCCAGAAGCTGCCTTCTTTCCATTACACAAAAAAGGATTACTTAGGTCTACCATTTTATTTTCTGATTTTGAAAATGAAAATGTAATTCTGCAAAGCAATGGATTATCATCTAAGCGACTCCCAGGCAGAATTATACCGTTTCTCAGGTCATGTTGCAGGCATGCTTCACTCTGCATAATGTTAAACTCTGCCTGCATTAGAATGGAGACTACTGAAGGACATATACTTCATGGGTTTGGCTAGAACCAGAGGTAGGCTAGGGTCAACTGAGCTTTTAATTCTCAGTATCCTCTGAGAATACTTTCTTGACTGTGATGGGTCCCTCTAAGATGGCTCTTGGTGATTCCCTTCCTCCTAGTATTCACATAGGATCCCCTCCCTGGAGTATGGGATGAACCTAGTGACTTGCTTCTTATAAATGAAGAATGGCAAATGAGATAGGGTGTCACTTCTGAGGTCAGGTTACCAAAAGACTCTGGTTTCTGCCCTGCCCACTCTCTCTGTTGCTTTCCTGCTTGTTCATCCTGATAGAAGCCCAGTTGCCATTGTCTGGGCTGCCTTGTGGAGAGGCCCACAGGGCCAAGAACAGAGAAAATTTCTAGGCAACAGCCGATGAGAAACTGAGGCCTTTTGTCCAATAACCTGTGAGGAACTGAATCTCGTCAACAACCATTGGAGTGAGATTGGAAGTGGGTCCTCCTCTGGTCCCACTTTGAGGTGACTGTGGCTCTGGTGGGCACCTTGACTGCTGGCTTGTGAGGACTTGATCCAGAGGACCCAGTTAAGCTGTGCCCAAATTCCTGAACAACTTAAACTGTAAGGCAAAATTTGTGTTGCCTTAAACTGCTGAGTTTTGGGGAGTAATTTGTTACATTGAATTATATAAATAATTATTGACTTAGAATTCTGTTAACCTACCCTTTATGTACCAAATGCCCTTCTCACATTCCCAAATTAATCCTGGAAAAGGATTTAACATCAGTAACATGAAAACTGTACAGTGGATAAGTTCATTGCTTTGGAGCTAGAAACTTCTGGATTGTGTCTGTATTTGCCATTTACTAGCTCTGATACAATGGAGAAGTTATTTAATATCTCTAAATCTCCCTTTCTTCATCCGTGAAGTGATCTATCTACATGACCTACCTCATAGGTGGTTTTTTCCTTTAAAGTGAGGTCATAAAAATAAAACAAAAATGTTCAGCTTCTAGTAGCCACTCAGAGGGATTCCCCAGTGGCTCAGTGGTAAAGAATTCGCTGGCAATTCAGGAGTTGCAGGAGAAGCAGTTTCAATCCCTGGGTTGGGAAGATCCCCTGGAGGAGGGCATGATAACCCACTCCAGTATTCTTGCCTGGAGAATCCCAGGGACAGAGGAGCCTGGAAGGCTACAGTCCATAGGGTTGCAAAGAGTTGGCCATGACTGAAGCAATTAAGCAGCATGCATTAGAAGCACTCAGAAAGTGGTAACTATTTCTATGACAATTATTCTTTAATTTGAATTTTATTCTATTAACTATATCTGCACATTTTGGTTTTGCATTCCTAAAAGTCTTACTCTTATGGAAAGGGTTAATAATTAATCACATCTTATGAATATCAATGAACTGATATAAGCCAATCCTTGGAATAAGAGGAGTCTAGGGAACACACAGTGTGTGGGTGATTGCTTCCCTTATTTTTATATTGCTTACTGACAAGACATGGTCATGTTAGGTGGTGGTGAAAAACTATATTATTTCTCGTAACTTAAACTCTACTTTCTCTGTATATTTGGGTATAACTGCCATATTTTTGCATATGCAAATACTTCATCAGGAAGAGGAAATTTGGTACTTATATATGATGTTTCTCTCTTGAGATTAAGCTTCTTACAGGCAGGATGGAGATTTACTAGATGAAATAATGGGAATATCAGCTTTAGAGTTAAGAGACTTGAATTTTATTTTCACTTTAAGTTGTAGATTTCTCATTAAAAAAAAGGAGGATTAACTGCAAAGTTCTGTTATAGTCTGTATGCATTGTAACCGACCCAAGTATGTATAAAACGATGCCATCAGTACCATGGGCTTCCCTGGTCGCTCAGTCGGTTAAGAATCTGCCTCCAGTGCAGGAAACCGGGGTTCGATACCTGGGTCCAGAAGATCCCCTGGAGAAGGAAATGGCAACCCACTCTAGTATTCTTGCCTGGAAAATCCTATGGACAGAGGAGCGTGGTGGGATACAGTCCATGAAGTCGCAAGAGTTGGACATAGCGACTAAACAAGGACGATCAGTGCCATGTATGCCACTAATAAGACAAACAAAACAAGTCAATTGTGTATTGACCATTCTTTCAGCATCTCTTTTCTTTATCTCCTCTTTCTTCTTCATTTTAGGTAGTGTTTTTAAAAAAAGAGAGAGAGACAGGTAATGAATCCCAAATGATTTTATTCTATTCCCTAAGTAATCAAAAACTTCCCTTTAAAAATGGAAATTATAGTGACCTGAATGCAAGGAGTTTGTGAGGGAAGAGCAATAAAAATCGTTCTAAAATATTTGTGCAGAACACAAAAATACTCTAAGTGCATGAAAATAATTGGTGTGTAATGTCTTATAATAGAAGCCAAGTTACAATGATTTTCATTAGAGGTTTCTCAAATCCTATGGGTGACATGAGCCCATTTCCTCTGTCACATTTCTGAAGAGATAATTACAGGAAACACTGTACATAGTTTAACCTTCACAGGTCATATTGAGAAATGTTTATAGATATTGACAGTCAAACACCACGTATCACATTACCAGGCACAATGTGGCATCCACCTATCAATAAGTTGGGCAAATCAAAGGCAAAAAGTCAAGCTTTGCTTTTGTTATGAAAGAAATAAAAATATTCATGCAATGAGTGAATGAGTGAATGAATGAATGCATGAATGAAGGAATAAAATGCTTCCAGAATTTCAGATTTGTATGATCACCAACTTGATGGACATGGGTTTGGGTAAACTCCGGGAGTTGGTGATGGACAGGGAGGCCTGGCCTGCAGCAATTCATGGGGTTGCAAAGAGTCGGACTCGACTGAGCAACTGAACTGAACTGAACTGAACTGACTGATATAAATATCATTAATGAAAACATTAATTTTTCTCTTATACCATTTAAGTTTCTGGACATTAACACCTTGGATTTAGAAATTAGACAACAATCAACCCAAAATAGGGAAAGCAATTCTCTAAAGACTTTACCAGACAGAAAGTAAATGCAAAAATTTAATAATATTCACAGAATGTGGTCAAATATTTTTGAAAAAACTGAAAGAATTCATGTAGTTTACAAAAATATTAAGGTTAAATTTACTAAAATCCTAAATAATACAAATATCTACTAGGAAACATCAGTAAATAAAACAAGTCTTTATATAAATTATATTTTACAGCTGACAATGTATAATTTAATATTTAGGGCTAAGTGGAAACAAAATTTATTTAAATTTTATTGGACATAAGAAAAATTTGATTGGACATAAAAATTTAAATGTGGATATAAATAAAAGTTGGCATTAAAAAAAGCTTAATTTTTTGATATCTGTTAGTTGCATTAAATATATGCATTAACCATGTCAGTACATTTAACATATAGAGTCTGGGTGTAACTATTTCCTAGTCTTTAAATGAAAATATATGTGGATGGAGTAGATATATGTACAGATACATGTATCTCAAGTACAGATACTTGAGAATTTGCATATAGAAAAAGTTACTACTGTTTATAAGTAAACTATGTTTCTTACCTACCTAAGAGTCTCAAAAAAAATTTAATTACTGTATATTTTATCTTTGTACTTCCTTCCTAAATGGCCTCTTTTTGCACAATTTGGTTTCCCCTTTCTACTTGTATTATCTCTGCCTTCTATTTATTATTTATTGCATCATCTTTTACAACTAAAAATACATATTAATGATTGTGAATGTTGATTACATTCCTTAGAAAACCATATGTGCACTTGTTCATGTACCTTAAAAATTATGATATTTATAGAGACAGAAAGAAGTGGAACAGTGGTTGCCAAGGGCTTTAAGAGGTGGGTGGAGTGGGGGGTGGCATGGAAGGTTGTTGTTTGACGGGTACAGAATTTTCATTTTACAAAATGCAGAGTTCTGAAAATTGATCACACGACAATGTGAATGTACTTAATGCTATTGAGATGTAAACCTAAAAAGATGGTTGATGATAAAATTGTGTTTTTTTTTCCCAATACAAAACGAAATAAGAAAAGCATAAAATATTATGATGTTTAAATATTTTAGCCTCTTCAAGAAAGATTTGAATCAGGAGTGTTTTTATATAAGGAATGCAAGCTTCTGTATTTTGTAATTTGCCCAGAAAGGCACAAAGTTTTGGCTGAACATAACAAAACAAAACTAAGCAAAATCTTGCTTTTCTAAGCTCAATATGGTCTTTGCTCATATTAGAACTAGGCCAAGATAGAGAATGTTAATTGTTTCATGGAAATCCTATAACTAAAATAATATCAATGCAAATTGAACATTTTTCGTTGGATTTAAACAGAAAGAAAAAAAAAATGACAAGAGAGGAAAGGATTAAAAAGTGAGAAATCTTCCAACTAATATTTATTTAGTACCTATTATAGTTCAGGTTCTATTTCAGGTCCTTGAGCTATATTAATGAAAATAAATGAACAGAAACCTCCACTCTCTTGAGGCTTACTTACATGCTTGTGGGGGTCAGGGCACTTGGGTAAAGGAGAGAGACAGTAAATAACAAATATAATAAATAAACTGTACAGTATGTTAGAAGATTATATGTGTCAGGGTAAGAAAAACTGAGAGTGTGTATGGAGGCAGGTGAGGGGAGGTGTGATGCAAGTGGTATTATATAGGGGACAATGGTAGGCTAAATTTTGTGGAGAAAGTGTCATTTGAGCAAACACTTAAACTAAGGAAAATATCCCAGCAAATATCTGAAGGTAAAGCATTTGAGGCTTAGAAAATAAATTCAATGAAAGCCATAACATAGGAGTGTGTCTAATACGATCAAGAAACATCACAAAGATAAATGTGGCTGGAACAGAGGAAGCAAAGGGGTGAGCACGGAGGTGGGCTGGAGAAGAATGTGGCTGGGACTGGGGTGGTAGGGGAGATCCTTTGGAGACCTGGAAGCCACTGTGAAGACTTTGACTCCTGATTGACCAAGCTTTCATCCTTGTAAGCACCTCCTCCTCTTCCTTTCCCCCCCACTTCTTCCTTCTCCTTCTTCTTCCCCATAATCACCTTCATCTCCAAGACATTTATTGAACACATCTTAATTTGAATAATAATAAGAGTCTATAAGTTTGGGAGTTATTTTCAAAATTTTCTTACTCTCATCAATTATGTTCAGTCCAAAAATATGTCTTGAATTTCTAATATGTACAAAACTGTGTATTAGGCACAGTTTTATATTAAACTTTTATATTAAAAAGTAGAGACTGTAGTATTCTACCGGACACTTACTATAGAATATGATTGTCTGGACTGCGGTTGAACAGGGCATGATACTAAGTGTTTTATATGTACTAACTCACTTCATCCTCCCAGGAACCCTGTAAAATGGATGCTACTATTTTTCCATTTTATAAATGAGGAAAATGAAGCACAGAAAAATTAAATAACTCATCCGAGATACACAACGGCAATAGAATTAAATCTTGAGTCCAGGTGATTTTGACTTTAGAGTCTGTGTTCTTGACCATTCACAATATTGCCTTCTGTTGTTTCAACCCTTCATAATACCCATGCTCTTTGAAATATTTTGTTGCGTCACTTGGTCATTCACCAAGTATTTATTAACATCCTACTGTTTGCTCAGCCTGGTTAGTTACAGGCATTGTAGAGACAGGGAGGGGCAAGCCTCACATAAGTGTCCTTGTATAAATTAGAAAAAAGTGTCTCTTCTTCTTGGTACTTAATTTCTTCTGTCTAAAAACTGCAGTAATGTTCTGATCTTTTAAGAGCATGATATTTAACTGTCATTACTGATTCTTGTCAGTTCCGTTCTGTTAAAAAATACATGTTGAATTCTAAACAAATGCAAAATGGTGAGGTAGGCACATTTAAAAAAACATGGGCCATAGCCTGTTGGGCACAGGCCACATACTTCGACACACAAGAGCACTATTGAACTGAACATGATACCAGTTCTTCATAGTATTTATATCCTTCATGACTGACATTAATCAGTTACCTACTTAAAAGAGTTTTTTCTCTCCTGAAGATCAGAGCATACCTATGCCATTAATTTTATATTAATTAGCACTTATCCTCAATAGATTTTAAACTATGACTGGTTATTATCAATTCCATCCTCACAAATAAAAAAGGAGTTTCAGGGCTGCTAATGATAGGGCTGTTTTCAAATGCAGGAAGTTTTTACTCTAAAGCCTATCAGGCTACATTGTCTCTCTGAAAGTGGTGGGAGGATGACTAACACCCAACATCTCCTGCAGGCTGATAGAAAAATTGGAGGTGAACATTATGGAAGTAAGAGGGAACAGACGGCCAGTGAAGTGAAGATCCCACCTGTGTCAGATCCCAGCTTGCTTACGCCTACCCAGACCAGGCACAATGTCTATTGTTTAGCAGCCAGCTCAAATGGCTGAACTCTGAACTATAATTTTAAATGTATGAAATAGTTCCAGAATTTGCTGCAAGGTTTATTATATCACTTTTTTCCTCCATCTGTACTTGCTTTTAGGCTTAGATATAGTGCTTTTGAAAGGGAAGTTTGAAGATATCAGGGGTATGAGATAAGAATAACAAACATAATTGGTAGTTAACCGGGTGCCAGGGACTATTATAAGTACTTTATTGTATTAACTTGCTTAGGAAATGAGAATCAGGCCTTTTTCCTCCCCACCACCCCCAGCCCCACCCAAGAATGAATTTTAAGAGCCCAGGCCAAACTTGGAAATATACTGGAGCTGAAATGCTGGGTAAAGGAATGAATATAAAGGAATCTTTGCACTTCAAACGCTTCAATGTGGCAATGTGACCCTGAAGGCGTCAACAAACCAGTTGGTGAGACGTTTCAGTTATAGGAATAAGTGAAACTGTATTTAAAAGGTATTACGACTTCATATGGGGCTTCCCTGGTGGCTCAGGTGATAAAGAATCTGCCTGCAGTGCCGGAGACCTGGGTTCAATCCCTGGGTCAGGAAGATCCCCTGGAGAAGGGAATGGCTACCCACTCTAGTATTCTTGCCTGGACAATTCCATGGACAGAGGAGAATAATGGACTACAGTCCATGTGGTCACAAAGAGTTGGACATGACTGAGCAACTTACATACACACACACATACGACTTCAAATAATTCCTTCATTCAAAAGGTCATTTGTTTTTTACTTTTTCATGTAGTCTATACATGACTAATTTGAGAAATAATCAATTGAGGGTGTTATCACAAAGAAAATAAGACTTTCCTGTAACTGATGAAAATAATTTTTGTTTTCTTAGTGAGTGCTTTTTTTTCAGTTCTTTTCCTTCTTAGAAAAATTCAAAACACCATGTCTACACTGTTTTACTTACATTATTTGTAAGCCATCAAGAACAAGAGCTAAGATTAATAACTCTGAGATTTTTAGAATTTACCATTCTACTTTGCACATAGAAGATTTCATTCATTTATTCATTAATGGCTTTTTGAGCACCTGCTATGTTCCAGCCCTTGGGTTAGGCAAGGAGGTATGATGGTAACTACCACACAGTCCCTACTGAAACTGTCATTGTTATCAAGAAACTGGACAATAGATAGGCAATTTCATTAAGTAAAAAGACAATGAAGGGCAATATAAGGGTGTTCAATAAATACAGAAGTACTACTCAATCTAAGGTGATCAGGGAGGACTTCCCAGAGAAGATGACAAATATTCTGAGGTCATAAAGATAGTAATAGTTGAGATGAGAAAGGGCAAGACCTTGGACAAGATTCAAGGTCTTGAACCTAATAGCAAGAGCTCAGTCTGTTCTGGCCACTTTAAATAGTTTTTCTGTTTAGAAGGATAGTGCAGTCTTGACTGGTGAGACTAGAGACACAAGCAGGAGACAGTACATAAAAGGAACTCTGTTAACATTTGATGCTGATGAGGCCCTTGGTAAGTTCATGATTACAGCTAGAATCCCTATAGGTGTGGCTGAAAAGGTGTCCACACAGACTAGTTATTATGACAATCAGCAACTGCCTCTCACAGAGGGCAGAACAAAAGGCATCAGAGTGTTCTCATTACAAGTTAATCCAGGGAGCAGTGTAAAATGAGTGAGGAATTCAGGAGTCATCTGTGTCTGAATCTGCCTGATATAATTGTCAGTATTAGAAGAAAGGTGGAATCTGATCGGTAGGTGGGAATTTTTCATATTTTCCAAACTTGTTTGGATATCATCTATGTGACCTTTAGATAAAAGTAACCTGATTTTTAGAAACTATCTACCCATACCTAAGCAAAATAGCTTTTGTTCTATTTGCATTTTGCAAATTAAGCATCATCTGAAGGTGTATATCCCACTGCAAGCAGCTTTTGCTTCTCTCAACCTCTCCTGGCTCTAGAAGCGTTTCTCCAATATGAAGAAGAGCCCACTGTAATAACAGTAAAGTTTAATGATGCATAACTTTGAGAGACTGACAAATTTCCAGCCAAAGTATTGATTCTTACAGAATTTATGAAGCACATGCTGTATTCTGTGTCATTATGGTCCATTTTTGGCTGAAAGAATCATGTAAAATAGATTTTTAAATGAGTGGTAATAGTCAGACATAAAGAAGGTATTGATGTGTGTCATGAAGGGTGAAATAGCATGCCAGATTAAAGCATATAACAAATCAAAAACAAGAGTCCCCTCTACTACTACAAATATAAATTTGCTTTTCCTTTTAATCACCCCTCCTATTTACTACTTTGCACATTTATAATTTCCTTTCTTACAGACCTCTTCTGCAGAACATTAAATATGTGTAAAATTTTTGCATAGTTGCATAGACCGCTTTGGGGGATACTAAAAGTTCAGAAACTGGTTTTTTAAATTTGGCAAATTAATTTGCTCTTCTGTGTAAATAATGCCCTTTGTAAATAATGCTAAAAGCTTAAAATCTAATCTTTATCACATGCATATAAATGACATATTTAGTGAATTAATATTTAAATATTTTTAAGAATTCAACACTTTTTAAATACTACTGTAAAATTTATTTGTTTTCCAGAAGCATAAAAATTTATTCTTCTTTCATAACTCACAGCTAAGCTTTATTTTTTTTTCCTGTCCCTAAATGATCTCATGGAAGACATCCTTACATCTAATTTGTTTTGAAAAAGTACAGTCTACAGCCATACCACCCTGAACATGCCTGATCCTGTCTGAAAAAGTATAGAATTTATTTCTCTGGTCCTCTGCTGCCTGTTTTTGCCCTGTTCATCTTAATGCCTATTATGAATCAGTTTCTCAACAAACATTTGAAATGTAAGTCTTTTTTTTCCTCCCCAGTCGACATTTTGTTTTGATACACTGGGCTTTCAAATATAGTAATTTAAATTTTGATTTTACGCTTCACTTTGGAATACATGTTTATTAAATGCGTATCTCCCTCACAGAGTAATCAATACAGATTGTGTAGTACATTACAAGGAAACCATGTCTGAGATTATTAGAAAAATTAAATGCCTTTAGTTTTGCTTACTTGAGCAATATGTGAAAATTAACAGTTTAAACCCTTTCAGGAGCCTGATCAGACTTTCGCCTTCGTCAGACCGCGTGGTGTCCTGACTTGGCTTTGTTTCTTCTTTCTTTTCCTCTTCCTCCCTCCTCTCCCCTTCCCTCCCCTTTCCTGTCCTTCCTTTCCCTTCTGTTTTTCTTCTCTTCATTTTTACCTTATCTAGCTAGCATTTCAGAGAAGGCAGTGGCACCCCACTCCAGTACTCTTGCCTGGAAAATCCCATGGACGGAGGAGCCTGGTAGGCTGCCATCCATGGGATTGCTAAGAGTCAGACACGACTGAGTGACTTCACTTTCATGCATTGGAGAAGGAAATGGAAACCCACTCCAGTGTTCTTGCCTGGAGAATCCCAGGGACTGCGGAGCCTGGTGGGCTGCCGTCTATGGGGTCGCACAGAGTCGGACACGACTGAAGTGACTTAGCAGCAGCTAGCATTTACCTGGTGAACATCGAGGGTTTCCCCAGTGACTCAGTGGTAAAGAATTTGCCTGCAACGCAGGAGATCCAGATTCAATTCCTGGGTTGGGAAAACCTCCTGGAAAAGGAAATGGTAACCTATTCCAGTGTTCTTCCCTGGGAAATTCCATAGACAGAGGAGCCTGGAGGGCTACAGTCCATGGGTTTGCAAAAGAGTTGGATATGACTTAGCAACTGAACAACAGCAACAAAATGAACATCAAATTACCTGAAATCTTAATTTTAAAGACTAAAATTTATAGAGAGATATCCGTATTGGGAGGGGAATTAGAGGGAACAGGGTACTGAATGGCAACGGGATTCTCTGAAAAGTAGCTCAGCGTTTCTATCACATTCCAGCAACCTTTTTAGAACTAGAAATAGAAGTCAACAAGGTCTTATTGTGCTAGAGACCAATTAATCCTAGGCCCAAATACATTTCCCCTACATCTAGAAACCCCATGAGAATATGTTAAATCCCTCTCAAACAACTGCTTTTCAATAATTTAGGAGTTTATCAGCCTAACAGAAAAAAAGAACTTAGCAGGAAGAAAAAGATTGAGACCCTCAATAGACTCTTCTAGGACCTGGTAGAGCCTGAAGAACTCTTCAAGATCTTAGTCAACAATTAAAGAGGAGTTTAAACTAGTGCATTCATCTATACCACAAAAAAGAGAGGTCGGTCTTTATATAAACGTTTTCCCCAGGCCAACTGCAGGCAAATTCAAGTAAAATAGGCCATGTCCTGGATGGAAGATTAGAGCAAAAAATCAGGGAACAGGAAAGTGAATCCCCCTCTAGGTCGGTATCTCATGAGCAGTCCTACTTACACACTACTGTTCACTTGTGTGTGTTTCAATTCATGGTGTTATATCCAGAGGTGTTCCAATTTGAGGTTGTTTTTTTTCCTTAAGAACAACTTCTAAATCGCCGACATGTTAGAAGGACTAAAGTTTTATAAAGGTATGACTTTCAGAAGATTAAAAAAAAATATAGCCACACTCAAAGATATTTGAAATACAGAGGCTGTTATTCATATTTGGACCTTCATTTCCTGATTTTTTCAAATCAGACTGAGGTTTTGTTAGACACTATAGGCAGACTATACACATAGAATGTGAACATAAATATACATAATTGTAGTATTTGGTTGTGACAAATTAGTTTTACTAACATGGAGGATTTAATAGATGAAATGAGAAAATATGTCAATGTAATAGCATATTAGATTTTGCAAATGAGCTATTCCTAAGGCAACATGAATTGCTTTGCTTTTATATTTCCACAATCGTTTATTCATTTGACAACTAACTTTCAGAATCCATCTTTGATCTTGGAGGACTTGTTCGAATCAAAGCATAATAAATCCTTACACTTGGGAACTTAAAGTGACACTCAGACAAAAGATGTCTTCTGACAGAGTCCTTGGCCTTGGCATATGTAGACCCACAATAAGATCTGGTCAGGGCTGGCGGTGGCAGGCTTGGGAAAGAGGCCAAAGTTCTTCAGGGCTTTCAACATTGCTCTGTGCTACATTTTCCACCAAGCCATCAGAGATCCTAAATTCCAATTACCATTTACTGAGGATTTATTATGCATCATACATTTGCATGTACTATTTCTGATCATTACATCAACTTTCAGGATCAGTATTTTATCAGTATTTGACAAATATGAAAAAGGACTCAATAAGTCTAAGAACTTCTAAGGGGCAGAGCTGGGTTTCCACCCGTGTCTGAATTCAAAACCCTTCTCAAGCTCATGACATCACTGTGTCTCATCTTGAGACCTGAGGCCTCCAGCTGGAGTTCACACCCAAACCTGTTCTTCCTGTTGTGACTCCAGATTTCCTTTGGCTTTGGGGCTTTGAAATATCAACATTTGAACTAAATGAATTTTGTTAACGGGTAGGGAGGGCCAGGTGGAAAGAAGGCAAACATGGTTCTACTTCTATTAACTTCTATTCCTAGAATTCTATTTACTTTCTGACAGAGACCTCTTAGAGATGATACTTTCACCAAGGAGAGTTGTAAGGAGATAAATTTTAAGCAGCGTGGCACATTGTTGATCAGGCAGACGACATGACTGCCAATATAGCGTACTGTTAAGATTAGCCATTTGTGTTGGCTCGACAATGTTGTGAACATCCAGTTAGCTTCTTGGAACTACAAAGCATGTGATGAGAAATTTTCCTTATTTTGTTTTGTGGCTATCTGCCATTTGATTTTCACTTTAAAATATAAACTGACCTCTCTTGGACAGAATTTTCTCATCATGAATAAGTCCCTCCAAACATACTTGGTAGGTAGAGCAGCATAATGACCTATTAAAAATTACTAGAAATGAATATTTTCATTAAAAATCCCTCTCTTGAAATTTATTGTGTGACTTTAGGCAAACCACTTAACCTCCATAAGCCTTCAAATATAAAATGGTCATCATGAGGAATAAATTAGATACTATCTATACAAAAGGGCTTTACAAACTGTTAAGTTTATACAAAGGTAAGTGCATTCTGGACATCATTCTTAGTCCAATTCGTTCCTTCCTGCAAAATAAGGCATTGACTTGAGTCTTCCATCTGTGATCTCCTTTTGACTCTACCCTATAAAGGAATAACTAAGCTTCCTTTCAGCAATTTACCACAGTTCTGCCAATAATCAATGTCATGAACTCTGAACATTTCTCCTTGGATTTCCTAATCCTGACTAAACAGTAAATCCTGGAGTTATTAGGTGGCAAATGTTCATTTATCAAATCTGTAGAGAGAAGCTTCTTTTTTGGAATTTTTTTTCCCTCTCGTATCCTAGTTTATCTTTTATAATCACTGATTGCTGTCTAGGCTATCTACTTGAGAGAGAAAGCAGCAAGTAGCAGAATCATATGATAAATGAAGACCTCTATTCCTTTCTTCACATTTGCCTCCTTACATTTGGGGTAACAGGTACCTTTCGTGCCCATTCATCTGATTCTTTCTCTAAAAGTACCTTAGTGCCCCCTGCAGGTTATATGAGTTTCTCCTCCCACAATCTTGTTTATACATTTTTTTTTAACCCTATCCTGAAAACCCAACTGCTAGTTTTTTCGAAGTGGGAATAGAATCTAGAAAAAAGTTACAGTATTCTCTGAAGTGCTGAGAATAATGATTCTAAAAGGTGATTTTTGATCTCATGCAATTTGAGGGTAATAATGAATATTTGGTATAATATTAGTAGCTATGAAACAATTGACAGATGATAAGCTACAGGAGATATTTATAGGTGAGATCTCTGAGTTTAACTAGGCTAAATAACTTTGCAAGGCTTCTAAAACTAATTTATGGTGGTGGTTGGTTGTGGCATTAGAACTCAGGTCTCCTAGCGTTTACTCAAGTACACTTTTCTTTGCCATGTTTTGAACAGCTTTTCCCCTTGTTTTCAAAAGCATCTGGTTTGGCATCCAGTTGTACATCTTGAAAACCTAACCCCAACTAAGAGGTACTAATGTCATCCATTTGGCTTCAGTAGGTACCTGATGGATTAGTACTTCCAGCACACCAAAAGTGTCTGCCTGGTAATAGTAATCTCATTTATAACCACATCCTGGTATATTGCATATGCTTCAGAGGTCAGAGGTATAATTTAGTGAGAACTAGAAAGTAAACACAAGAGAAGGCCCATTTCTTAATTTGCTTGAAATTTGCCTAAAGCAAGGTACTCCAGCACATAGTCTTGTAATGATTCTAGAGCTGAAAAAGCAGACATTTGTTGGCTTTTACTAGGTTTTATGACCTTGCAATCTTTGAACATTTTCTTTACTTTCTGTTTCCTGATATGTCACTCATTGATTCCAAAATTATTAATTGGTGTTATCAACCCTAGGTATATCTTGCATATTCTAAGTGCAGAATGTCCACTGACAAATCTTTTATCATCCAAGAGTTTGGATCTCAGGGAAGTCTTTCTCTTTTGAAACTACAGATTTGGAATACAATTTTGAAGGAATCAATGCTGCATTTTAATCTAAATCCTTGGGGAAAAAAATAAAATCCTGAGATGTAATTAAGTCTGCAGATCAAAATGGAGGGTGAAAATATCTAGATATAAGTTCTGAAAGGCCTAATTTAAAAAGATGACTTTCTGCAATGGTAAGTGTTTAAACCACAAATCTCTGTTTATTCAGCTTCTGGATTTTCTCTTGCTAAGGAGTTTTACAGCTAATTCTCAACAGTAAAAATGGACATTTTACTATTTTACTTGCTTCAAGTCTTTCATAGTTGAGCTCTCCCAGTCACAACATGTACACAAAAAATAACCTTAGTCTGACTTCCAAATAGCTACATGTGTGCTCAGTCACTTCAGCTGTGTCTGACTCTTTGTGACCCCATGAACTATAGCCCCTACCAGGCTCCCCTGTCCATGGAATTCTCCAGGCAAGAATGTTAGAGTGGGTTGCCATGCCATCCTCCAGGGATCTTCCTGTACCAAGGATTGAGTCTGCGTCTCCTGCATTACAGGCAGATTCTTTACCCACTGAGCTACCCGGGAAGCCCAAATGGCTAAATAGTTTGAAGTAATTTCTATTAGAATTCAGTAGTAGTAATACCATAGGTGCTGGAGCAGCATTTTTCAACTGTCAATTATGACTCTTTAGTAGGTTGTGAAGTTTATTTAGTTGGTTGTGGCCAGCATTAAAAAAAAAAAAAAAAAAAGAACATATTGCATAAAATATAAGAAAATGAGTAGAAATTAAAATTGTTATATGGAACTCTTGTTTTGTTAATGTGTATATTTGAATTGTGACATAAATTGTATTTCATCTGGGAGTTGTGGGCTTCTCTGGAGGCTCAGATGGCAAAGAATCTGCCTGCATGGAGACCTGGGCCTGGTCCCTGGGTCAGGAAGGTCCCCTGGAGAAGGGAACGGCAAGCCACTCCGATATTCTTGCCTGGAGAATCCCATGGACAGAAGAACCTGGTAGGCCACAGTCCTTGGGATCGCAGAGTCGAATATGACTGAAAGACTCTTTCTTTTACTTTCACTGTGATTTGTAGTCATACTGAGAAACACTATTCTAGACTGCAGGAGATAAGAGTAAGACCTCCCTACCAACTGTGTGAACCATTCTGAGCCTTGGTCTTCCTCTCTGAAAATAGGTGTAATCAGTCTTTCACAATAGGTTTATTGTAAGAGTTAAGTAAAAAAATAAAATAATGTTGGAGCGTAGAATCTGACATAGTCAGAACATAATGTTATTTTAGTGGGAGTTATAATGAGAATTACTTGAAATCATATTTGAAATAACATTTGAATCATTTGAAATAATAAATCAAAGTACTTATATTCTCCTTTAAATTGAATTCCCTTGCAAATCAAGTCCCCTTCTACTTCCTGAGCATGTAGCCCCAGGGAAGGTGCTGGGCATTCCCAGGGTTAGAACAAAGAAGCCATTGATCAGTTTTGGATCTCAGAAGCCTTACTCTTTTGAGACAATAGTCATTAAATTTTGGTTGCTTGAAAGAAAAGGATTTTCTAAATTCCTTTATTTCTTCTTTAAGGTATCAAGAAGCTGGCCAGAAAATACTAGAGAGTCTTAAATGTGAGGTGAATGGGACAGGTTAGGAAGAAGGCAGGACATGTCCAGCTTCTCTGTTCCTATTGGATCCTGGGTAGAAAAAGATAGGAAGGTAGGTGAGCACTACTCCAGCTTTTCTTCTCTTCACTAATCCCTGGAGGTGGGAAGGTTTTCAGTGGGAGAGGACAACTGAAGAGATCTTATAGAAAGGTTGGGGGGAATAACTGAGGAGTGATTTCTGCCCTCCACAAGGATATTGGAAGCTGTTACCTCACAAACTTCTGCTTAAATGGGGGTGGGGGGCAGGGTGGCCTGTAACACCAAATTAAATTTAATGACTTAATATGGTTTTGCACACAAAGGTCTGAATTAGGTGCCTCAGAGTCCCCCTCAGCTCCTGTATGGTATGGTAGCTATCCAGAAGTTTCTGAGCATCCTATGGAATGAACCAGAAAAAGCTGACTGAAAGTAGTTGAAGGACCTGCCTAGCAACTTGGGTGAAGGAGTTTGCTAAAGGGAATGAAGTCATCCAATATAGACTAAAGTCCTGTTGGGATCACAGTCACATAGCAGGGACTACACTTCATCATCAAAAGTGGAGAAGGATTCCAATTAGCAATGATAAACAGTGCCCCAAAGCACTGTCGGAGTTTAGTAAATAAGAGTGATCGTCATTAAAGACAATTTCTAGCAATGGTGGCATTGGATTGCCCAGGGTGTGGACAAGTCACTCTAGGACGTTACCAGTTCTGGGAGTAGGCCAAACCAGAAGAGCTTAGAAGACACCTCATATACTCAAAGAGTATTCTCCTATAAGATTACAGATACCTCATCCATCCTTTGTATATCCAGGTGGAGAGGGCAGAACTCTGACAAGCATTTCCCTGACTCATCTAGGCAGAAAATAGGTTACATAAAGAGATGGAAAGAATTACCAAATAAGAGTGAATCAAAAATTTGAATTTAACTAAAATGTTTTTTCTAAACTACCTGGTGGGTGTGGGATTATGAATAAGGCCTGAATCTTAAAGTAACCCCATTTCCTTCACATCTGAGCATAGTGTAAATACATTTGTGATGCTTCTGGCTTTTCTTTTTTATTGTGTCTTATCATCACATCTATGGGAATTAAAATTTTCTAAGTCTTTATTTGTGCCAATCTTTGTATTATATAGACTGTTTTGAGTAGTAACTCCTTTGATACAAAGATACTAAGCATGCAACAACTATCAATAATTTAGATATCTATATCCTGAACCTCAATTATAAAAAACCAACCAAAAACAAATATGAAAGAAAAAAGGAGAAGCCAGTCTCTGGGTTTCCAAATGAAATGCTGCTAAGCTTCCATGTAACCCACAGTCCTGAGTAGAAAAATAAGGATAAATGTTTAAAATTTATATAGGACTTTTTTGCTTTGACAGTTGAAATTTAACTGTAATTTTGTATTTTATCCTTTAGAGCTTTGTCTTACCCAACAATTGTAGGGGAGGGTGGTAGAGGCAATGGTGGAGGGGATGTAAATTATTAAAGTGAAATAGGAAAAGGCATGGTAAAAGGGATTTTCAGTTTTCAGGGCACTGATCTGTCCAGGGTGGTCCCTTCCTCCCTACAAACACTGGCAAGATAGATGGCTACTGCTGGTTTGTTCACAGCAGGGGGAGCAGAGGGCTCACTGATACCAAGGCTTACAGACCACCATGTAGTGATGCTCAGGGCAGGGCCAATATGTTTCCTTGTCCACACCATAGGAAGCAAGATGGCATGGTGGAAAACACTGGAGTTTATTGATGATATGGGGGTTGGGGTGTCTTACTTCAGTTGGATAAAATGGGCTCTACTCCTAGAACCATCATTTCATAGTAGTGTAAGTTTAGACAATTTACTCTATTTTTCTAAATTTAGTCTCCTGATCTGTAAAATGGGGATAAAAAATACAGCTTCTCTTAAGGCTTTTGGAATTTAAATGCGATAATTCATGTAACGTATACATTGTACCCTTTAGGATGAGTTCATTTGAAGTCAGTCAGTATTATACATTTATTCTTTTGGGATGCTTTAGGCTTGAACCTCACCACCTATGTGAAATTCAGTAAAATTACTTATTTTTTTCTTTGGCTGTGCCACAAGACTTGTGGGACTTTAGTTCCTCAAAGAGGTATTGGACCTGGGCCTGGGCAGTGAAAGCACTGACTCCCAACTACTAGACTGCCAGTGAATGCCCAAATCTTTAATTTTTTTGAACTGAAGTTCCTTCATTTGCAAAATAGCATTAATTTATATTATAGAGAATTTTAGGATATTATAATAGGAAATACATGTCATACCCCCCATTCCCTTTGACCCTTTTCTTCTGATCAGTCTATGCATGGAGGCTGCAAGATCTCAGAGGAGACGGGACACAGATAGCATTGAGCCTGTGTTACATTGCATATCTAGACTCTTGGAAAATTAGCAGGTCTGAGATGTGAGCAGGTAACCAAAGAGAGAACTCATGAAAAACTGATGGAAAGAGCATCACAAGAAGGGAAATCAAGAGTTAGTGTAGAATTAGAAATGAGGATCACGCTGATGTCCCGGCCATTTGACACATCACTGTCAGAGATAACTTTCTAAAAATTCCAATCTTGTTTAAACCAATGCAGGGCTCACAATTGCTTCCCACAGAACGTCTAATTGCATTGAAGGCCACCTGTGATAAGTTCTGGCCTCCTCCCCAGGATTATTGCCTGCTATCCCCCCCCAAATGTGCTCTTCCTAGTGGGAAAGGAGACAAGGGTATTAATAAGGAAGTTATTATTGAAATAGAGTTGTCAGGGCTTGGCAACTTGGCAAAAAATTAATTTCAGGTGGAGGAAGGGGGGAGATGAAAATTAGAGAAAGAAAAGTCATGAATGACATTAAATTCTTTCTTTCCTAACACATGCTAAATTAACTCTGGCAGCAATGAGTTGCAAAAAAATGCAAGTGTTCCCTGATAATATTTGCTAGATTCTAAGACATAACTGATTGTAATATGCATCATAAGTTCCACAACAAGAGAAAAGGAAATATTATTTACATGACACATCTTTAGTTTAAAAATATTTGAAAACCATTCCCTTTTCTCCTTCATTCAACAAATATTTATTGAAAACATAATATATGCTAGGCCTTATTCTAACAAGTGGATACGCAACAAAGTAAGAAAAGTAAAAATTCCTGCCTTCTTGAAGCTCTCTTTCTAATGGAAGAAATCAGAACATAAACAGAATGAATTACTTAATGATGTAGATGATAAATGCAGTGGATAACAGATAAAACAGATACGGTAAATCAGGATTGCCAAATGGATAAGTGTAGAGATTGACATTTTAAACAGTTTAGTGACAGTAGGTCCCACTGAGAAGGTGCCATTTGGGCAAATGACTTGAAGGAAGTGAAAGGGCAAGACCCTTAAGGCCAGTAGAGAGAATAACCAGTGAAAAAACATATCATATAATAGTAAATGTTCCAGGGTTCTTACAGTCACATGCCTTGGGAAAATATAGTTCCATATATGTATCCTCTTTCTTGGAGTTCAAAATAAGAATTAGCATATTAGTAAGGCATTGTGAAAAAAATAAAATGTTTTTAACTTTATTCAACTCAGTATATTCTAAACTTGTTAGATAACAGAAACTATTGATGAACTTCTGTTAAGCTCTCCAAGGACACCAGTTTTTTGTAGAACAATGGAAGAAATGTTGAAATAGAGGAATAGGATTTCTTTAATCAGTATTATTTGCTGAGACATATTTATTATAAAATCTGATTAATTCATTACTGGGTTATGAATATCCCTTATTTTTTTGAGCTTTGGAATGTTATTATGTGGTTTTTAACTAGGTATTCATACTAGGCAATAAAACCAAACTTCTATGTATTGAATTGATAATCAAAATAGTAGAACACTATATTCTCAGATGCTATGCTTCTCCTAGGAGTGAAAATGTTGTTCAGTCACTCAGTCGTGTTCGACTCTTTGCAACCCCACGGACTGCAGCAAGCCAGGGTTCACTGTCCTTCACTATCTCCAGGAGTTTGCCCAAACTCATGTCCATTGAGCCAGTGATGCCATCTAACCATCTTGTCCTCTGTCATCCCCTTTTCCTCCCATCTTCAATCTTTTCCAGCATCAGGGTCTTTTCTAATGAGACAGCTCTTTGCATCAGGTGGCCAAAGTATTGGAGCTTCAGCTTCAGCATCAGTCCTTCCAATGAATATTCAAATTGATTTCCTTTAGAATTGACTGGTTTGATATCCTTGAAGTCGAAGGGACTCAAGAGTCTTCTCTAACACCACAGTTCAAAAGGATCAGTTCTTTGGTGCTCAGCTTTCTTTATGGCTCAATTCACTTCCATTGTGCCTCAGCTGTTAAGGATTCTGCCTAAAATGCGGGAGACGTGAGTTCAATCTCTGGGCTGGGATGACACCCTGGAGAAGCAAAGGCTACGCACTTCAGTATTCTGGCCTGGAGAATTCCATGGACTGTATAGTCCATGGGGTCGCAGAGAACATGGGGTCAGAACATGACTGAGCGACTTTCACTTTCACTTCACTCACATCCATACATGACTACTGGAAAGCTGTAGCACTGACTATGTAGACCATCGTTGGCAAAGGATCGTCGCTGCTCTTTAATATGCTGTCTAGGTTGGTTATTGCTCTTCTTCCAAGGAGTCTTTTGACTTCATGGCTGCAGTCACCATCCATAGTGAGCTTGCAGCCCAAGAAAATAAAGTCTGTCACTGTTTCCCCATCCATTAGCCATGTACTGATGGGACCGGATGCCATGATCTTAGTTTTTCTAAATTTGAGTTTTAAGCCAGCTTTTTCACTCTCCTCTTTCATTTTTATCAAGAGGCTCTTTAGTTCCTCTTTGCTTTCTCCCATAAGGGTGGCATCATCTGCATATCTGAGGTTATTGGTATTTCTCTCAGCAATTGTGATTCCAGCTTGTGCGTCATCTACCCCAGCATTTCACTTGATGCACTCTTCTTGTAAGTTAAATAAGCAGGGTGACAATATACAGCCTTGACATACTTCTTTCCCAATTTAGAACCAGTCTGTTGTTCCATGTCCAGTTCTAACTGTTGCTTCTTGACCTAGATACAGGTTTCACAGAAGGCAGGTAAGACGGTCTGGTATTCCCATCTCTTGAAGAATTTTTCACAGTTTGTTGTGATCCACACAGTCGAAGGCTTGAGCATAGTCAATAAAGCAGAAGTTTTTCTGGAATTCTTTTGCTTTTTCTATGATTCAACGAATGTTGACAATTTGATCTCTGGTTCCTCTACCTTTCTAAGTCCACACTGAATATCTGGAAGTTCTCTGTTCACATATTGTTGAAGGCTGGCTTGGAGAATTTTGAGCATTACTTTGCTAGCATGTGAAATGAGTGCAACTGTGCAGTAGTTTGAGCATTCTTTGGCATTGCCTTTCTTTGGGATTGGAATGAAAACTGAGCTTTTCCAGTCCTGTGGTCATTGCTGAGTTTTCCAGATTTGCTGGCATATTGAGTGCAGCACTTTCACAGCATCATCTTTTAGGATTTGAAATAGCTCAACTGGAATAACCTCCACTAGCTTTGTTCGTAGTGATGTTTCCTAAGGCCCACTTGACTTCACATTCCAGGATGTCTGGCTCTAGGAGAGTGATCACACCACTGTGGTTATCTGGGTCATGAAGATTTGTTTTTATAATTCTTTTGTGTATTCTTGCCACTTATTAATATTTTCTGCTTCTGTTAGGTCCATACGGTTTCTGTCTTTTATTGTGCCCGTCTTCCCTGGTGGCTCAGACGTTAAAGTGTCTGCCTACAATGCGGGAGACCCGGATTCAATCCCTGGGTCAGGAAGATCTCCTGGAGAAGGAAATAGCAACCCACTCCAGTATTCTTGCCTGGAAAATCCCATGGATGGAGGAGCCTGGTAGGCTACCGTCCATGGTGTCTCAAAGAGTTGGACGCGACTGAGCCACTTCACTTCACTTCACATGAAATTTTATAAAAGTGTTATTGACCCTAGTGTTCAGAAAACATTTGCAAGTTAGGGCCCATATATTCTATTTTTTATTGAGGTATAATTGACAAGCAACGTTATGTTGATTTCAGATGTATAACGTGTGACTTGATATTTGTGTAAATTGCAAAATGATGACAACAAGTTTAGTTAACATTTGTCAACATATGCAGTTACAGTGGGCTTCCCAGGTAGCGTTCGTCGTAAAGAATCCACCTGCTGACGCAGGAGATAGGCAAGAGATATGGGTTCAACCCGTGGGTAGGGAAAACACCCTGGGGGAGGGCTTAGCAATCCACTCCAGTATTCTTGCTTGGAGAATCTCATGGACAGAGGAGCTTGGTGGACTACCATCCATAGGATCACAAAGAGTCGGACATGACTGAAGCAACTCAGTACGCATGCACTCACGCACACAAGCAGTTACAATTTTTTTCCCTTGGGTACTTTTCAGATTTACTCTCCTAGCAACTTTCAGTTACAAAATACAGTATTAATAACTGTCACTATATTGTACATTAAAAATGTTTCAATTATATCCTTACTCTTGCATAGTTGCTTCTAGATGAGAATACCCTTTCATTCACCACTGAAACAATGCATGCTGGCTTTAACATGCCTTGCCTAATAGCCAAATCATGTTCAGAAGCATGCTCAGCTAATTGAAACTACAGGGTGCATTTAAGTAGGCAATGTGTTATTACTCAGTTTAAATTGTGTCCAGGATATCAGAATCACCATTGCCTTCTCCTGAAAAAAGCATTATGGGAATGGGAATGGTCATAAGTATTAGGCCTCCAGCTTTTTAAAATTTTCCTTATCCCTGTTGTTCTTGACAAACTCAGAGAGCCATTCACATTACCATCCACAAAAACCGAGGTTATTATTATGAATGTGAAAGTCTGGTAGTTTTTGACTTGTGGTATGGAGTACAAACGCTGTGCCATGAGGTTATCATAAGAAGTTCTCCAGTGTCAATATTTTTTGAAAATTTGCCTCAAAGTGTAATTTAAGCACCAAAAGTATTGTGCTTTTCATCCAGGACTTTTAAGTCTGAGGCAAGTTACTGTCAGTTTATTCTAAGATATTGCTTTGAAAAGATTTTCCTAATATAGTACATTTTAAATGAGATTGTTTGCTGCAATTGGTCTTCTTTTGTTACTTGAAATTAAATCAGTTTCTTATTATTTCTAGAAAGCAAATAGCTTATGTTGGTTATCTATGAGTTTTTCTCTTATTTAGGCAAAAGTAGTTACAAGAGTAGACCTGTGAGGAGTTAGAATAAATAATCTTAAAATTTATAGGGAACCATGAAAAGGGAAAAATAACAAAGCTGGAGGCATAATCTTTTAGACTTTAGATAATACTACAAAGCTACTGTAATCAAAGCAGTGTGGTATTGACACAAAAACAGATATATAGATCAATGGAACAGGATTGAATGCTCAGAGATAAATTTATACCCTTCTGTTAATTAAGCGCTTGATTTCTAAAATATATGGATTAGCTCATACCACTCAGTATCAAAAAACCAACCTAATCAAAAAATAGGCAGAAGGTCTAAATACAAATTTCTCCAAAGAAGACACATAGATGGCCAACAGGCACATGGAAAGCTATTAAATTTCACTAATAACTAGAGAAATTCAAATCAAAACTACAATGAAGTATCATCTCATGCTAGTCAGAATGGCCATCAGTGAACTGTCTACAAATAAACACTGAATAGAGTGTGGAGAAAAGGAAATGCTTCTACACTGTTGGTGGGAATGTAAATTGTTGAAGGCACTATGGAAAACAGTATGGAGGTTTCTTAAAAAAATAATAATAGAGTTACCATATGATCCAGTAATGTCATTCCTGCACATATATCCAGGAGAGATTTGAAGAAATACATGCACTCCATTATTCATAGAAGCACTATTTATAGTAACCAAGACTTGGAAGCAACCTAGGTGTTCATCGACAGATGAATGGATAAAGAAGATGTGAGATATATATATATATATATTATATATATATATAATAGAATATTACTCATAGAAAATAATTAATATTGCCATCACAGTAATATGGGTTGATCTAGATATTCTCACACTAAGTGAAGTAAGCCAGAGAAAGGCAAATATAATATGATATCACTTTTATGTGAAGTCTAAACAAATAATACAAATCAGCTTTTTTACAGAAACAGATTCACAGACATATAAAACAAACTTATAGTTACCAAAGGGGAAAGGGGAATGTGAGGGATAACTTAGGAGTATGAAATTAGCAGATATATATCATTTAAATAAGATAAATAAACAAGTATTTACTATAAAGCACCGGGAATTATATTCAATATTTTGTAAGAACTTATAATGGAAAGGAATCTGAAGCTGAACATCTGGAACTAACACAATATTGTAAATCAACTACAGTTAAATTAAGAGTTGCTCCATGAGAGGCCAGAGTTCCGGATCTCTGTAGGCAGGTATGTACGTGAGAGCTTGGTATACTGGTAACATCTAACTTGAGTGTTCTTCTAATTTTCCCACCACCTGCTTCAATCTGGTATCTACCCCATGTCCAAGATCTGGCCTAAATACAGAAAAATATATATGTGGAAATGAATGAAGTACCTCTCTGAACTTTACTCACATTCTGGTTACTGACACAGGAAAATCAGGCTATCATTACAATAAGCCATAACAATTGTATTTATAAGGCACAAATATTACCTTTGTTTTCTACATATTTTCCCTGTTAAGAGAAACAAATGACTTTTTATAAGGTGTCAGGGGAGGTTCTATATGATTATTGATATTTTTATATGTTAGTTGCTCCTTTAATAAATTATAAGTTCTCAGTGGGTAGGGACAACCATGTATCTTTATACTCCCATGGAGGACATAATGTAGGACCTCAAAATGTGACTGGTTCTTGGTTCTATGATATTAGGTATAATTAAACCTCTTAAATTGTACTTTGTAAATAATATTTTTCTCTCTCTATTGCCACCCCTCTGTCTTTGATATCATTTCTCCTTGGATTACTGGTTTCTCATATTTCTCTTTTATTTCCTTTCACCAAAAGCAGAAATGACATCAAACTGAAAATTGATTTATGCAGTTCCCCTGTTTGAACTCCTTCAGTGTTTTAACCCTTCCTAGAAAATAAACTGGTGCACATTCAAATTCATTCTCAGGGCCTATCAGTATCTGTATGATCTCATCCCTGTTTATTTTCCCACTCTCTTCTTGGGGCATTTTCCCTTTCCCTCATCTCTCAGCCCTCACTATTCTCTAGCCACCCTGGTCACACTTTCCACTCAACTTCCCAAGCCCCCCACCCTCACCCATCCTCTGCCTCCATTGCATAGCCAGTTCATTCTCTCTTAAAAGTCTGTTTGGTCTTTTGTGATAGCCCTATCTAAAGCTGGTCACCTCTGTTAGTCCCTTTTCCAGACATTTATACTTTTCTTTCATAGCACTTGTTATAATCTACAATTACTTTCTGCCTCTGTATCTATACAAGGGAAGAAATTGTGCCTGTCTTGTTCACCATTATATCTTGTGTCTATTTCAGTGTCTCACATGTGATGAGTGTTCAGTACATATTTGTCTAAAAGAATTATTATAAAGACACAAAGTAAATTTTATTCATTAAATTCTGCATTTTTAATGTACTTTGTAACACTGGAAGGACTCTAGAAATAACAATCAATCACTTACAATGAGTAGGCTGAAGAGACTGGGTAAAATAATTTTTTAGGAAAATGTAAAAGGGTTTAAGATTGAGTCTAGTCATAAGATCTGGCACTATAGTATAATCTGAATTTTGGAAATTTGAAATAAGCTATTAAACTTCCCTTTTCTTACAGATGGAGAAAGAGAACCATAGAAGTTAAATGATCTTCCTAGGATGTAGCAGCTAGTTAGCAGCATAGTCAGAATTAGAATTTCTAGCTTGTGGTTCGTTTTACTATGCCATTTGTCTGGTATAACAATGTCTACTAGATGTTTGGAGTTACCAACTTGAGTTAGAATCTCAAAAATAAAAATAGTAATTTCTGGAGAAAGAGATGCAAGCAAAAGTTGTCTGTGTAGCTTTTGAGATTTTCCTTGCAAAGGAAAGATTATAGCTTTAAAATATCTTTACAGAGTTGTAATACAGATCGAACAGTTAGAGCTAGAGCAGCTATAGTAGATGCAGGGAATGAAAACATATTGGAGAATGGTAGAGTAAAATGAAAAGTGTACAGAAGGTCCCCAAATTATCAGTCTGTGCATATCAGTCCTGGAGTGCCTAGAAAAGCATTTACATAAAAAGTAAGTAAACATCTGGCCAGTTTAGGGTTCCTTTATATAGCAAGTTAAACTCACAACTGCATGATTAGGTACTGGTAAGTGGTGTGTTTTCCTAAAAGAAACCTTAACATGCAGCACCGGGTGATGGGTGGCAATGGTGTATACATACATATATATGTGTGTGTGTGTGTGTGTGTACACTAATGGTTAGAAATCTTATGACCCTTCGTTACACCATAGCAAAATATATGGTTAAATTGTTATCTGTGACACATTGGAAATTAGAGTAGGTGCCAACATACCTTGTAGCTCTAGAGCTATCTATATTAATTTTATTGTCCCTGGGGTGGGGGGCACATTTTGGAAATTTGTGGAGTTGTTTTGGTTGTTACAGTAAGTAGAGGGGGGAATTTCATGGTGCCAGGGATGGTAAGTGTCCCATAAAGTAAGGGAAAGTCCCACACAATATTAATTGATCCATATCCCATGACTTTCAAACATCCTGCTAGACATTTCTGCAGGTGAAAAGCATGCTTATAATTATCCAAGCCTAGGACCTAATTTGATTTCACATCCAACACTAAGTTTTTTATGTTTATTTTGCACTGTTTTAGCAATTTTTTTTAAAAAAATGCAGAAATTATATAAATTGAGGGAGGCTTTTATGTTGTCTTTTCCAAACTTTACTAAGAGTTGTATGCATGCCATTTTAGAAAATCACCTAAAATAATGCTGCCTCAACAGAACCCAGGATCCTGGTATGAAGCTGCATTTGTGACTATTAAATTTACAATGATTCTGTGCATAAGTGCAATAATCTCAGTACTTCACTACGTCTTCTGTTAAGCTTTGAATCATTTCAGAAATTATGTGCAAAAAATTTCAGATTATGGCCTCAAAAGAAAGAAGGATGTGTTCCTTTACCCCTTTCTCTATTCCTGCTAACTGAAGGTAAAATCCCATGAAGAGAGTAGCCTGGCAGGCTACAGTCCATGGTGTTGCAAAGAGTCAGACATGACTGAGTGACTGAGTATGCATGCATGAAAGTAAAGATGATGCTTGAAGCTGGAGCAGCCACATTGGATTAGGAGATGGAAGCCACAGTTGAGGATGGGAGAGCAATTAAACAGAGGGAACCTGCATCCCTGACATTGTGCAGCTGCTGTATACCAATGGTTCTGTCCATCTAAACTGTTATGTGAAAGAGTAAACTTATGTCTTGTTTGAGATTCTGTTTCAGAATTTCTAGCAGCTTGACTAGATTCCTATCTAATATAGATGTGAAGAGAAAAATATAAATAAAAGATAGTACAAGTCACAAAATTTCTTGTTAAATATCCAATCCTGAAAAACATTTTTGAAAGAAGAAAAAAAGAAACAGCAAGAATGTCAACCAACAATTTGAAAAGGACATTATATGTATTTTTTAATCTTTCACTGTAACCAAGAAGGCAGAACTGGGATAAAAAGCTTGAGGACAGAATGAATTGCAGGTTCATTCTTAACAGGGCTAAAATAATTTTAATTAGTAATAGTGCTACTGTGAGTCCTAACTAATATATGTGTTAAGGTACAGCTATATATATTGAATGGATATATTCTACAAATTTAAAAACAGTAGTTTGAAAGCAATAAAAACAGTTAAAGGGATTTGAAATTTTTGTGTTTAACAGTATTTTTTTTTTTCAAAAATAAAGGAATTTTTTGTATTTTAAATGCACAGCAATCTTTTTTTTTTTTTTTAATTATAATTATCCTTAATTCATTCAGTATTGGCTTGCTGGGAAGTTTATGTTTTCACAGAGCAACAGTTTTATCAGTATATTTTGATTTAAGGACCAAATATATTTCTGCAGTGCCTACCTCATTGCCTGGCATAGAGTAGGCTCCCACTAAATGTTTAGCTACATGCATGGTGAATGACTATATTCTTGAATGGTGTACAACTGTACTGGCTTCTGTTTTATTAATGTATTGTGTTAATGTGTGCATGTGTGCTCAGTCGTGTCTATTTGTAATCCCATGGAATGGAGCCCACCATTTATCCATGGGATGATCCTGGCAAGAATACTGGAGTGGGTTGTCATTTTCTTCTCCAGGAGATCTTTCCAACCCAGGGATCCAACCTGTGTCTCTGGCAGCTCCTGCATTGGCAGGCAGTCTCTACGGCTGAGCCACCTGGGAAGCCCCCCTGTTGTTTTTATAGACCAAACCAATTAAAATATCCTAATGAAAGAGCTGAAATAATTTTTATCTGTAAGTCTGATTGTGTCAGTTATAAAAATAAAATAGCCATGAGAAAAAAAAAAAAAAAAAAAAAAAAAAACGTGTATCACAGTAACCAAGTGAGTTTCTAAGAGTCTAAGAAAATTCTGAAGCTACAGATGAGGATAGAAGCTGAGGCTGCTGATTCCCTGTTTCAGTGCTTTGTTTTAGCAGACCACACTTCCTCCCTTCTTAGAGAAAATCAATGCACAATAAAATTATATGTCCTCATCTCTGGTAAATAAATAGCAGAAATCTTTCTTGTTTTGAGACATCAACGTGAGACAGTTGTTCACGTGAAGAGTTTGGTTTGCTTTTCTCCACAGCCCTTCAATTTTCCATTTTGCCAATTAAAAAAAATGTTTTCATAAAGTGAAAAAATAGAAACTACAGAGATGAAACACAAAATTTAAAAATTATTTAGAGGGAATTTTACCCAAATGTATATTTGACACACATTAGTCAGAAACAACAAATGTTTGTATGTTTAGTCAAACTTGTAATTTCAAGAGGAATTAGAAAGAACTTAAATTGTAAGGGAGATGAGCAGAATGATAGCAATTTTCAGGTGGATGCCTGTATTTAGCAGCTAAGTGTATCACTCTTAAATTGCACATCTGAGGGCCATATTTTTACATCTGTATATATATCAAATCTGGGTAAATGTGACTCTATTTATAATGCTTATATGTGCAGTTGAAATATTTTGCAAATTATGCCTGAAAGTACACTTAGAAAGCCCACGATGACAGTTTTTACATGTGTGGAATGTTAGGTGTTTTATTCTCTGCCTCTCTAATTTATATTTAGATTTCAAACCTACTTTGCAGGAACCACATCGAATTCAGCGTTCTGTGCACCATTGGGTATCCTACCTGTATTAAATGAAGGTTTATCAGCTCTGAGTACCTTAAAGTAAACACAACACAATTTCTTCCACCAAATTTCTGCTATATGTTGCTTTGAAAAACACATAACCCCAAGTAAATCGCTTAAATGTGGCCTGCTGTACTTTTTAGTCTCCTGTCTGTTTCTTCTCTCCTTATTCTTCCAATGTTACTTTATTTCTATGTCCTCTTCATCTTTATTTCTAGATCAAATCTTTTTTTTTTGTTTTTACTACAAATTCAATTGTTTGAAAATATAAGAAGTTTTTAGTCTCTGATAAACCTTTGCCATTCAGAGAAAAAGCTAAAAGAAAGAAAAAGAAAAGGATAAAAAAAAAAAAAAGGAACTCACACACAGACTCAACACACACACATAAAGAAGAGTCATATCATTTCAGAGCAAAATTCTAAAGATAGAGGCATTCAACTGTGGAATGGTTAACAAGATAACTTTAATTTGAAAAAGATTGGCAAACCGAAGAGATATTTAAAATATTTTAAAATCACTCTCACATCTTCCTTTATTGATTCTTTTCAGTTCTTTCAAAGAAACTTGACAGCTCTTGGAAAACAAAACTCTTCAACTTTCCTTGAAGCTTAGCATCTTAGTCCTTAGAAAAGAACACTTTCTATACTGTATACACTTAGAGGAGACTTGTATTAAAGTGCTCAGCAACAACTCAGTAGCAGCCCTTTCAAATCACAGAGATTCATTCATAAATGCCAAAAAACATAGAATCAGCAAGCCCACAATCAATATGTTAAAGAAAGAAAGGTGAGAGAAAATGTAAAGCTTCTTAAATGTATGCTTTTGTCATCAAAATTTTTAAAAATAATAATTTTCAGCCAGTATCTGAATTAGTAAAAAACTTTTAAAATAACTTGCATTTGATTCTGTAACATTTGAAAAAACTTTTAAAAATAGTTGTATTTTTCTGCCCTTATCAGACACCAAAGAATCTCAGGCATAAACCATGTAAAATGTCTCTAAGATGGGACATGTCTTAGAATCTTAGATTTGCAGAAAGTCAGTGGTGTATAGTCAGAAATCTAATTCAAGAATCAGAAGACTTTCCTAGGCATCTGCCTCAAACACTAATTAAGTCTAACTTGATGAGGTATTTAATCTACAAGTCTCAATTCTCTTATCTGAAAAATGGGAATGGTAGGAATATTATTTGTCTTAGCTCAAAAGTTGTTGTGTAGATCAAATGAGATAATCTATGTGAAAGTGCTTTAATGCTGGTAAAGCATGCTGCAGATAAAAAGTATTATCTTCTAATACAATTCTAATGGGCAGACAAGGTAAATGAAGCCCATTATGGTTAGGTGACACCCAATTTTAATGGATGGCAGAACCAGAATTAGAATTTAGGTTTACCATAGTCTGTAAAAGGAGACATCTCTTAAGATTTTCGTGTGCATGAAAAGCCCATAATCTGAAAGTGGCCTCATATATATGCCCTCTTTTCTTAATTCACGTGATGATTTTCTCTTATATTGGAAAGGAATTAAGACCCAGAATGAGCATCAATATTCTGCCAACTGACTCTGAAATGCCTGAAACAATAATTCTCAGTTGGTGTTGCTTAGACTCCTAGGACGAAATTAAGGTTGTAGAAGGGAGCAGATAAGGAGTTACTCCCAGAAGAATGTATACCAATCTCTGTATTAAAATATTCTATATAGCTTATACACATTTGCATTGCTATGCTTACACTGTATATAGCTGTTATTGAGATTATTCAGCTAAAATTCATCTGAAAGCATTATGGAATTCAGAGTTGTTTTTGGTATTTTATAATTTTTAAGCACATATACGACTACTAGAAAAAGGACTTCTCAGACTTTAAAAATCTGGGAAATTTTGGCCTAATTCATTTTGTCCAATTCTGGAGGGATATAGTGAGTAGGTAAGTCGGGGAACAAATTCAGGTTAACAGATTCGAGGGCAAAAGTATGTGGGAGATCCTGTCCCCTCAAAAAAAAAATAAAGTAAGAGTTCACTTTTCTTTTAAACATAATCATGAGAATAATTAAAATTCTAATCACATCCTACTTGGTGATTGTTATAATACAAATTATGCTTCTTTTATTGATTTCCATGGCCTTTTTAGGGGTTTACAATAATAAGGATGGCCACTAAGTTACTTTTTGAATTCGTTTTTTTTTTTTTTTTTTTTTTTGTTCAGCCTGAAAAAATTCCTTAGAATAATTTGGTGAGAGGGTAATCTCTGCAGGGAAAAGCATTACTCATAAAGTTTTAGTGCTCAATTTTAGACTTATACTCAATGGATGTTGAGATTGCAGAAATTTTTAAAAAGAAAATGTATGTTCTGAATTTTTTACGTAACTCTTGTAAATCAGCATATCCAGGAATTCTCTTAGCATGATAACATGAAAAGTAAGGAAAAGTTATGATATACTTATTTAACAGGTTTCTGAATATTTATAACAAAATATCAATTATGTATATTTTAAATACAAAATGGGAAAAATGAATGATTAGTCCAGAATCACTGGACTAATTAGTGATAATAATGAAACTCGAATTTGTTGAACTCAGGCACATTTAAACTGTGTAATAATTCTGAAGGATAGTTATTATTATTCCCATTTTGAGATAAAGAAATTGAAAATAGTGGACCAAAGCCATGGAACTTATAAATGGCATACTTGTAATGGAGTTCTAACTCAACTCAAAGTCTAGGATCCAAACTTCAGTTATCTGGCGTGATGAAATGACAAGAAATTCAAATATTTCTTTTTGTGTGTGTGTTCCAGCTGGAGCTAATGTATGGCTAGTGGTTCAGATGTGGGTCCAAGTTTTGTGGGGCCTGGAACTTATAACAATTTAAGATACTAAAGAGAAATTGATAATGAGGCCCATGCAGGTGAGAGGTCCATTCCCTTCCTGGTAAATAAATCTATCTTGGAGGTGATTTCAGGAACCCAGCCAATATAAAACCCAGATCCTCTATGGTAGACATGAGCCTAGCCCTAACCTTAAATCAAGAATATCGCTAGGCATTTGTGTTAGTGTGTGTGTATTTCTCACTATAACTTATTAAAGGACATTACAAAATCCCTTCCAGAAGAATAGTTCATTAAGCCATGGATCCTTAGAGGTAAATATCATCACTCTGAATTGAGACTCATTGCTTCAAGATATGAGAGTTTGGTTTTCTTCTTAAAATGAACATGTTACTCAATGCCCTAGTTATTTACTGTATACCTACTATTTATTTTAGTATGCTGCTAATTTCTGGATTACAAAAGAGAATCAGAAAGATAATTACTATGGTAACAAAATTTCTAGTTATTGGAATTTCTCAGTTACCTCTGTCAAATGCACAGCTTCAAAAACTTGGTATTGGCCATAACTTTTTCTCTCCTTCCCCACATACTCAACTTATTATGTTGATTATTTTCCTGTGAAATGTCTTTTGATTTACTTGTAATTCTCCTTTTCTACTAACACAAATCCTTCTTGACTCAAACTTGAAATATTAGAATATCTTCTTTTTTTTTTTTTTTTTTTATTAGTTGGAGGCTAATTACTTCACAACATTTCAGTGGGTTTTGTCATACATTGATATGAATCAGCCATAGATTTACACATATTCCCCATCCCGATCCCCCCTCCCATCTCCCTCTCCACCCGATTCCTCTGGGTCCTCCCAGTGCACCAGGCCCGAGCACTTGTCTCATGCATCCCACCTGGGCTGGTGATCTGTTTCACCATAGATAATATACATGCTGTTCTTTCAAAACATCCCACCCTCACCTTCTCCCACAGAGTTCAAAAGTCTGTTCTGTACTTCTGTGTCTCTTTTTCTGTTTTGCATATAGGGTTATCGTTACCATCTTTCTAAATTCCATATATATGTGTTAGTATGCTGTAATGTTCTTTATCTTTCTGGCTTACTTCACTCTGTATAATGGGCTCCAGTTTCATCCATCTCATTAGAACTGATTCAAATGAATTCTTTTTAACGTCTGAGTAATATTCCATGGTGTATATGTACCACAGCTTCCTTATCCATTCATCTGCTGATGGGCATCTAGGTTGCTTCCATGTCCTGGCTATTATAAACAGTGCTGCAATGAACACTGGGGTGCACGTGTCTCTTTCAGATCTGGTTTCCTCGGTGTGTATGCCCAGAAGTGGGATTGCTGGGTCATATGGCAGTTCTATTTCCAGTTTTTTAAGAAATCTCCACACTGTTTTCCATAGTGGCTGTACTAGTTTGCATTCCCACCAACAGTGTAAGAGGGTTCCCTTTTCTCCACACCCTCTCCAGCATTTATTGCTTGTAGACTTTTGGATAGCAGCCATCCTGACTGGCGTGTAATGGTACCTCATTGTGGTTTTGATTTGCATTTCTCTGATAATGAGTGATGTTGAGCATCTTTTCATGTGTTTGTTAGCCATCTGTATGTCTTCTTTGGAGAAATGTCTGTTTAGTTCTTTGGCCCATTTTTTGATTGGGTCATTTATTTTTCTGGAATTGAGCTGCAGGAGTTGCTTGTATATTTTTGAGATTAATCCTTTGTCTGTTTCTTCATTTGCTATTATTTTCTCCCAATCTGAGGGCTGTCTTTTCACCTTACTTATAGTTTCCTTTGTAGTGCAAAAGCTTTTAAGTTTCATTAGGTCCCATTTGTTTACTTTTGCTTTTATTTCCAATATTCTGGGAGGTGGGTCATAGAGGATCTTGCTGTGATTTATGTTGGAGAGTGTTTTGCCTATGTTCTCCTCTAGGAGTTTTGTAGTTTCTGGTCTTACATTTAGATCTTTAATCCATTTTGAGTTTATTTTTGTGTATGGTGTTAGAAAGTGTTCTAGTTTCATTCTTTTACAAGTGGTTGACCAGTTTTCCCAGCACCACTTGTTAAAGAGGTTGTCTTTTTTCCATTGTATATCCTTGCCTCCTTTGTCAAAGATAAGGTGTCCATAGGTTCGTGGATTTATCTCTGGGCTTTCTATTCTGTTCCATTGATCTATATTTCTGTCTTTGTGCCAGTACCATACTGTCTTGATGACTGTGGCTTTGTAGTAGAGTCTGAAGTCAGGCAGGTTGATTCCTCCAGTTCCATTCTTCTTTCTCAAGATTACTTTGGCTATTCGAGGTTTTTTGTATTTCCATACAAATTGTGAAATTATTTGCTCTAGTTCTGTGAAAAATACCGTTGGTAGCTTGATAGGGATTGCATTGAATCTATAGATTGCTTTGGGTAGAATAGCCATTTTGACAATATTGATTCTTCCAATCCATGAACACGGTATGTTTCTCCATCTGTTTGTGTCCTCTTTGATTTCTTGCATCAGTGTTTTATAGTTTTCTATGTATAGGTCTTTTGTTTCTTTAGGTAGATATACTCCTAAGTATTTTATTCTTTTTGTTGCAATGGTGAATGGTATTGTTTCCTTAATTTCTCTTTCTGTTTTTTCATTGTTAGTATATAGGAATGCAAGGGATTTCTGTGTGTTAATTAGAATATCTTCTTTAAAATTTCTTTCTTCTTTCAACAAATACTTATTGCATATGAGGTATGTATCACATAGAGTGCTAGGTATGTATCTTTCTAAACTCTGTTCTTTTTCCTCTCCAGTCTACTATGTATACTAAAATATTACCCTCCTCCTGTCACACAGAGCCTGTAGGGGTTTTGTGCCAGTGTAACAAGATGGAAAATGGTGAAACTGAGTGTAATGAAGAAGATCACAGACATTTTTTGAGTCTGTGCCCTCCTGAGGAAAGATCAGCTTGAACTGACCTGGAATAAGGTGCTTCAGGGAACTCTACTCAATACTCTGTAGTGGCCTATACAGGAAAAGAATCTAAAAAAGAGTGGATACATGTATAAGTATAACTGATTCATTTTGATGTATATCTGAAACTAAGGCAACATAGTAAATTGACTATACTGCAATACATTTTTACTTTAAAAAATGAGGTGTTTGCCTGGATGAATTGCATTCTAGGCCTGTAGTGGTATGAAAACTAAGATGACACCTGGTAAATGGGAGAGAATGATTCATTTATCCTGAACTCCAGGGTTTGCCACTACTGAAAAATGATTGGTGATCAATAAATATTTATTAATGGATTGATTGCAGTATGCATTTAGTCTCAACTCTGCTCCAGGCACTCAGCCCTGTAGCCATCATCTGGCCCAGATTATGCCTTCAACGCTTTCCCCCTCAATGCTCCTTCTCATGCAGCCATCAGACTGATCTAGCCAATGTTGCTGGGTACATTATGCCATTCCTTTCTGTGTAGTTGCTTATACAACTTCTCTAGTAGACCCTATTTCTCTTCTTCCTGCTCTAAAACAAAATTCGTGATACCACAGGTGTTGTTCCTCGATAACATTTAGTCTTATGTCATCATTTAAAGACTTCATATATGTTAGTCATAACAGACTAGTGGTGACACTGTATGCTTTGGGATCAGACTGGTGGGACTTTATTCTTGAATCTGTTCACTCGCTTTGTTATACTGAAATCAGTTAATTAACCACCATAGCGCTCAAATATCTATGTAAGCAAATTGAACAAAATGATAGTACTTGCCTCATAAGTTTATTGTGAGGATTAAATAAGACAGTCTGTTTAATGTGCCTTGAGACATTCTATGTGCTTGATACACACTGCTCTTAATATTCACAATATTCATCTTAATCAGTATCTTGAAGGTATCTATGTTACTGACTTATTTCCTCTCTTGTTTCCTATAGCACCTAGCACAGACTGGGTAAAGAGTAAGGATTCCATCCATACTTAATTTTTCCCAGTATATATTGGCAGTTCATGTAACAAACAATATAGTTATTCTCAGAAGAATGCCACAAGGCCCATCTGAAACATGGTTTATTCTTGTGAAAATTCACTATTAGCACCAACTTTATCCTACTCTCCTGACCCCTCGTCTTCATGCTTCATATTAAAAGTCACTAAATGCTCTGGATTCTTACTTGAGCATCTCTCCCTAATCTGTTCCTCCCTTGTTGTTTTCACTGCCCTTCACCTCTACACCAGCTGCTTTACTGCATGTCGACCTCCCCTTGTGGGGCTGCAGCTCAAACTTCCTTCCTTGGAATCTATCCCCCCTTCACTGCCAGCTTAACTCCCTTAAAGAGCATTTTTCATCATGTCTTTCCTCCACTGCTCATTTACTTACCTAATAAAGTCCACACTCCTCCACTTGGATTTTAAGGCGCTTCATAAATCTCTTTTCACCTTTCTTGGTAACATTTAGATTTTACTTTTGGTTTTATGCGCTCTTAGTTCTGGTCTGGAAATCTTATTCATTGTCCTCTTAAAACACTCTTCTCATTTCCTCTCCAGAGTTTGGCTTCTGCTATTTTTCCCACTTATGATATCTTTTCCTAGTCTCCTCATCAATACAAATCCTGCCCATTCTTCAAGATGTTGTTAAAATTCTATTTTATTAATAAGGTTTTCCTTCTATAACAGCTAACAAAGAACTACTGATCACTCGAATTCTGCAACAGACGTTGACTGAGTGTTCACTTTTTACCAGGTACTATACTAGGTGTTTAGATTACCAATAAAACAAGGGTTGCTTTCTATTCCAAAAAATTTAATTTTCCCCCTTTCTAACTCCTATAGTACTCATTGGATTACTAATTTTGACACCCAATGCATATTGCTTATTTTATGCAACTAACATCACTTTGAGTTGAGGAAACTACAATTTAGGGAAGCTAATTTGACTTGCTCAAATTCATATAGCTGATGAATAATCTGCACTGGTTCTGAAATTTCTAAAGGGAGATAGGTTTGTTTAGCTTTGTGTGTGTGTGATGCTCACCCACAATTGAATGCTCAGTTTGAATTAAATGCTTAACTTGATTTATTGAATAAAATGTTCTTATTTTCATATATTGATTTTATTTTTTGCTTTTGTAATTTTATAGCTAGAGGTGATTTAGAGGTCATTGACTTTTGATTTTCAATACCGTCAAAATATATCCATTAACCTGATAGCCAGAGAAATGTTGAAGCCAGAAGTGTCTCAAAATGGTCAATACAATGCTTTCAAATAAAGTAAATATGTGCATTAGAATGGTACAGTTAGGTACACATATATTAACTCTGTCCTTGGGCAAACTTAACCTAGAATTTTAATAACAAACAAATACGTAAAAATATCTGATTTAATTTCCATTTCCCAAATACGGAGAGTTTGTATATTTGAAATACACTTCCCTTTGGGAAATACTGACACAGGTAATGACAAGGAAAGTGTATTTACATAAGCAAAAGCTGTTTTCTGAAGCAGGATAAATACAAACACTTCTGAAAAAAGGTCTTCTTGAATATATACTCACTTTAGAGGAAAAACTCTGTAGAAGGGAGCCCTAATTTGGGCTTATGATTTCAAAAATTACAATTCTCTCTTTTTTTTTTTAACACATTCAAAGTAATTTTCCTTTGAAGATGCATATAACATTCTGTTTTTATTTTCTTTCATCGTATTTATTAAATAAAGTTAAATTTGTTTTAAGGTCATACATGTATTTATAAGAAGTTTGCTGCTTATCAAGCTATAATACCTAGATGTATTTGTCATGCAAATTCTGTATGAAGAGGGGTACACTAGTAAGGAAACAATCTACAGTAAATAAAGTGCAAAATAGCTGACTAGGATTTTTATTATCACAACTTGTATCATCTATGGATCACTGTCAGTAGATATTAATTCCCATAGGGTCAAAAGCATTCTTATATGTTGCAAAGTTGCTTTCAATTATTAATAAAACAAGCAAATATTAAATGAGATGCACTGTATGATACAAAGAAACAAAATAAGCTTGCAAATCTGCTTAATTCTATTCATCTAGTATTTGTGTAATTGTCTAAAAATGAGACAGAAAATTCTCTGTACATTTAAACTGGGAAAATACAGTGAGTGGTGTCTCCATGCTCTCATTCCCCTTATTAGGTGCCACTGATTGTGCATCAAGATGAGGACATATTTTTAATTGTTAGCACTCCATTGCATTATGTTTATCCTCTCTTACTGTGCATCTCTCACTAGCTTTACTGTCATTTAATATTAACCCAGCTTTCAGGGAAAAAAGGTCAAGTAATTTAAGGGTTTCAAAGAAAATCATGGTTTAAGAGATCATTTGAGCCAGTGCTGTGCTGGGGAATGTCTAACCACTGGCTCTCCTTCTTCCCAACTCTAATTAAACCCTGATTCATAGTGTTGGCTAATATCCTTGGGGTAAATACTCCCACCAGAGTCCATTACAGGCTACCAAAGCAATGTCACTGAATGCAGAGTTGGGAAGATATTTTACAAACTGTGTCAGAAAGTATGTTCAGGATGTTCATTTTGGCATTTTGATGGGCTTCCCTGGTGGCTCAGGAGGTAAAGAAATGGCCTGCAATGCAGGAGACCTGGGTTTGATCCCTGGGGTAGGAAGATCCCCTGGAAAAGGGAATGACAACCTACCCCAGTGTTCTTGCCTGGGAAATCCCATGGACAGAGGAGCCTGGCAGGCTATAGTCCAAGGGGTCACAAAGATTTGGACACAACTGAGTGACTTTCACTCACACTCAAAGAATGTTATGTTCTTATTTGGACACTTTTATTCACTCTGCCTCTCTGACGTGTACTTAGATTTCAAGCCTACTTGTTTAAAGGGAGCTGGCTTCAACACTCTCCCTTTGAATAGAAAATAGGTGTCTGAAACCAGTCATGCTTACAGGATACAACTGTTACAAACTGAGGTGATTAAAGTTTGCTGCATTTTAATTTATTCTTTGACTATTAATACACTCAAAATACTTCAAAAGATAAAATATATATTATTTTAAAATATATTTAAATATAAAATAAATTTAAATAAATATATTTAAATAAGCATATTGTTTGTTTAATAATCTATTTAATTAATTACATGTTTATAGAATATATATTTTTCTAAAAATATAAAATATATTATTTATATATAAATATTAAATTATAATATACAATGTATTGATATAATATATTTAATTAATAATGTAATAATAAATATATTTAAATATATATTTAAAGATAAAACATATTTATAATAATATTTTAAAAGATTAAAAATAATTTAAAAGATAAAAAATGTGTGAGAGGTTTTTATCATTCCTGTATCCTAGTCACCAAGTTTTCCTCCCTGGAGATAGACAACACTGTCAGTTTCTCATGTATAAATACAAAAATATTCTATGTAAATGTGTATATCCCATCCCTTCCTTTTAAAAACATAAATGGTGGCATGCTTTACAAACTGTTTTATATTTTGTTTTTTGAGTTAAAATATATAACAAATATTTTATATGTTTTTATATGAAGAGTTTCTTTATTCTTTTTTATCCCTACATAAATATTATATTGTATGGTTGTTCTGTTATATCTATTAAATGTTTTCTGTTGATGTAGATGTTTTCAGGTTATTTTCTGTCTTTTGCTTTTACACACATAAACACACACAAAGCTCCTAGTATGGCATTACACGTAGGTGTGGTTTTGCACATGTATATGTATAGAAGTGCAATTTCAATTTCAAAAGGTTTTTATGTTTGTATTCTTTCCTTTTCTTTTCTTTAGCTTTTGCGAAATTGCCTTCCATTGAAGTGGAAGAAATTCAGTTTTTTCACACCTTCATCAACACAGTGTATTATCAACATTTTGGGTCTTTGCCAATCATACACATGAAAACAAAAATCTCTAGGTGATATTGATTTGTATTTCCCCAAATTATGAGTGAGTTTGATATTTATTTAAAAGTATTTGCTTTTCTTTGTGATTTTTGTACATTTCCTTTACCCATGTTTTACTGGGTAACTTTTTATCTTAATATGTAGTTTGGATATTTTATGGATCCAAATAATTTTTTTCCACATAAAGAAATATTCTTTATTAACTAATTAATGTCTTCTTTACTTGTTTGATATGCTCTCTTTACATATTAAATTCCCCTATGTTTTTGTACTTTCTGGACTGTTAAAACAATCCTGTTTGTGCATGTTTGTGTCTGTGTATATATATACATGCATGCCAATATTATAAGGTTTTTTAATTATTGACGATTTATAAGATGTTTTAATAACTGGAAGGTAGTTTCCCCTTGTGATTTTTTTTTTTAATATTTGCATTCTCCTTTCCCTTTTTTATTATTTAATTAATTTATTCTTTTGGTTGTGCTAGGTCTTCACTGCTTTGTGAGGGTTTTCCTTAGTTGTGGTAAGCAGAGGCTACTCTGCGGTGTGTGAGTTTCTCATTGTGGTGACTTCTCTAGTTGCAGAGCACAGGCTCTAGGCACTCGGGTTTCAGAAAATGTAGAACGTGGGCTTGGTTGTTGTGGGCTGTGGGCTCTAGAGTGCAGGCTCAGTAGTGGTGGCTCCTGGCCTTAATTGCTGCATGGCCTGTGGGAGATTCTTACCCACCACGCCAGCAGAGAAGTCTCATTTCAACACTTCTTAAGATTTCCATGGCTCTACTTGATTGCTTTCTCATATGAATATTGGTATCAGCTTATCTCTTTCCAGATATACTTGGATTGATATTTTACAAAGGATCACACAATTTTTATAGATGAATTTAGTATAACGGACAACTTTATGATGTATGTCTTCTTGTTCAAGAATATTGTATGCCTCTTTATCTAGTCACTTCTGTTCTTCAGTAGATTTTCAAATTTCTTCATATGGTGTTTGCTAACCTTTTGGTTAATTTTTTCCCATATTTTTTCTGTTGCTATTAAAAAGCCAAACTTTTATTGTACTTCAATTTACAGTACTTGAATGACATAAGAAATAGAAAGGTAGGACATCTTCTTGAGAACATATTCAGAGATGAAATTTCTACTGAACCTTTGAATGTAAATAAATTACTAGAAATGAACCATAGACTTCTTGTTGAATAAGAACAAGCTTTGTTATATTCACTTTATTGGACTAGAATATGGATATAAACTAAACAAGAGTTAGCTTTATCACTCTTTTATATGGTAAAGATAGCTCTCTACCTTTAAGAGATAAAATGTAAATTTTATCAATTTTATTATAATTACATGTTAGTTCACTGGTTTAAATCAGTATAAATGTCAAGGTTTTGTTCCTTTTCCCCTTAAAAAGTCAGCAAGCAAGTATACAGGAAAGACAGCAGTAAGTACAGAATTCCATAGACAGAGAGCCTGGCAGCTGACAATCCAAAGGGTCATAAAGAGTCGGGCATGACTTTGCGACTAAACAACAACAACAAATTATATGCACCTAAAATTTTTGAAGGTATATATCACAGGACAATCCTGGGATTCTATTTCACCTTGACATGTGCTACTAACCACTCCTATGGCTAAAGCAACATTTGCAAATGCTGTCAGTAAACAGTGACGGAGCTCTCTTGAACTGACATCTTATATCCATAATGTTCCTCCAATAACATTTCTTCCTAATCCTATCTCAACATACAACTTAATCGCAATGAACCAGCAATTCTTTTCTCAAGTTTCTTGGTCCTTACCATTCCACCAGTCCTTAGCGTTGATTTTATAAAATCTGTACACAAATTATTTTAAACAAAATATGAATCTCATTTAAATGCCAAGGATAATGTCTTCTTAATACTGCCCACAGCAGACAGAGGTTCAAACACACAGGGGAAGAACTACTAAATCAAGCTGCGTGCTTTGTATACTCTGCCAAAAGAAAAGCAGAATTTAATTCCTCCACATCATCTTTTCCCATGTCTCAGTAGCCTGACACCTTCCTCAATCACCTAACTAATGTGCGGAAAGAATGAAAACTCTTTGAGAAATCAGTGACCCACAAAGTTACAAACCAAAAATTATGAAGCATCAAATGACATACTATTTATCATTTTTCTTCTTCATAAAATCCACTACTTATAGACTCTGCTAGTGGCTTCTCTGTGTGGTTCAAAAATCATCGTTATATATAAGTGTAAGATATTTTATTATAAAATTATTACTTGCTTATTAAAAAAGCCTTTAAAAATAGAGAGATATAGTAACAAATCCCTGATTCATTTACATTCCTAAATTCAAATGCATCCTGTCCTTCAAATATTTTGAAAGCATAATTTTACCCATACTCATCTGTAAACAATTTTATTCTGCATAACATAGTAAAAACTCCTTTTTATATTTAAATTGTGAACGTTTAAAAATAAAGTACAGAAAATAGTATAAGAGATTACTCCCATCATCATATAGTCTAATTAGCTACCAGAGACAGTGGAATACAGCAGTAAGTGCAGGGCTTTGGAGTGAGACAGATGTGGGTTCATCTACTTTATATGTCTTCCTCTATGTTCTTTACTTTCCATAATTGATTGAATTGCTGATTTTCAGCTTAGCGCATGATCTCAGAGAATAAAAATGACATTTCCTTGCCTTCTTGCAGCTAGCAGTTCTAGCCAATGTGATGTGAGTGAAATGGTCTATGAGACCTACTAGCCTGAACTTAAAAGGTGGAGGAATATTCTTTTCTTCACCCCTTTCTCCGTTCTGCTATCTGGAATGCATATATGAAGGCTGGAGTTCAAGCAGCCATCTTGATTCCAGCAATAGGAACACACTTCTGGAGCAATGGAAACCTGAAAACGTTTTGGTCTCTGAGGACTCTGTGGAATGCCATATCTGTCTCGGACTACATCATGGGCTTTAATGAAAGAGACTTTTATATGTTTTTAAGTCTTAGTTTGGTTGGAGAAATTCTAAATCACTCACAGCTTTATCTAATTCCAACTAATACAATTGCTTTCAGTACCAAACTGAGAGATGAACAGTGGTTTACACCAAAAGGATATGTTTTGTTTCTGTAAAAAAAACAAACAAATAAAAGCCTTCAAAGGCAGGCAATACCAGGGTAGCTTGGCAGTTTGCTGAAAATGTCAGGGACCTAGATTATTTTTCTTGTTTGCCTCATCATTCTCATTATTTTAGTCTTACCCATTCATGATCTCCAAATGGCTGCTTCAGCTCCAAGCATTGTCTACTTACATAAAAATGTTCAAAGGTATGAAGAAAGGGAGCAGAAAAAGAAAGGTTGGAGGAAGCTATTTAAAGAAGATCCCTCCCGCAAGTTTATTCTTAAGTCTTGTTAACCTGAATTATATTGCTTGCCCAATCCCTGAATTTAACTACTTACAAAGGAGACTGGGACTACTTTAATCATTTTAGAGTATCCTCATTTCATCTCTTGGGTTTGTTTACTTTTCTTCTCAAGCAAAATCAGGGTTCCATCAGCAATAAAGAAACAAGAATGGCCAAAGGATGAATAATATGGTCATACCAACCATACAACTTGGCTTTGTGTCATTGCTATGTAATGGGGTGACAATGATGCCCAACTCTTAGGAAATTAAAAAAAATAACACTATTTGAAAGGAGCTAATAACTGCAGGGCTTATACTGAATGTGCAATACCTGGTAGTTATTATGACTATCATTATCTCTTTGAGTTGATGAATCTTAGTTTATGTAACTGATCCCATCCCAAAAATATTAGGTTATTTTTTTTGTTTGTTTGGATATTGTATATAATTCTAAAGGTAACATCCTTCTCCATACATTTTTTTCCTCTCTCTGCTTAGCATTCTTTTCTTGGGTATATTACTGGAAGTATAATTACTGGGTTATTCAATATTAGTGGAATAGCTTGTGGCCCTTCTGAGATAGTACGGAATTATACAGAAGTCAGGAAGTCAAATACTTCCTTCCTAGGAAAGTATACCAGACTACACTTAAAGGAACACACAACTTTTGGGGATCATGAATACATGAAAAAGGAATAAATCCTGAGATATATTCATTTTGCCATGATTACAATCTTTGTCTTCTAAATAGAAATCAGTGACCTAATAGAAAGTTCATTAAACATGTCTTCAAATTTCTGGGTTGAAATTTCTGCTTTATCTCCATCTGTGTGACCTTGGGTATAACTCTGACTTCATTTACTCATCTATAAAATGGGGATTATAAACATGGTTTCCTTCCCTGAAACAAGTAAACAGAAAAGGCTACACCTTAGAAACTGTAAAAGACTGTAGGCATATAGATTATTATTAATATTTAATGAAAGATTTGAGATATAAAAAAGGGAATGTTATCAGTTCAATATAACATATATTTCTGTATCTTGATATAGTTCTTAGTACTTATATTATCTCATTTAATCTTCCTAGTAAACTGAAAAGATAAATACAATATTATGACCATTTTACAGATGCATAAACTGAGGTACAGAGATGTTAAATACCTTTTCCATAGTATAGGGCTTCCCAGGTGGAGCTAATGGTAAAGAACTCACCTGCCAATGCAGATGTCTCAAGAGATGTGGGTTCGATATCTGTGTCAGGAAGATCCCCTGGAGAAGGAAATGGCAACCCACTCCACTATTCTAGCCTGGAGAATCCCATGGACATAGGAGCCTGGTGGGCTACAGTCCATGGGGTCGCAAAGAATCAGACATGACTGCAGAGACTTAGCATGGGCATAGTCTTTGTACACTTGAAGCCAGGAAGTTTGATTCTTTTTTTAACAAGGTTTCTGTTGTGTTAAAAAAATGTTCAGATGAATGCTTCTTTCCCAAGATTTGAACAGTAAACCAGAAGACTCCCACTTGAGTGGCAGCCTGGGTAGTGAACACACCTCATTCCTCTGCATAGTGCGTCCTCAGTGTAGCCACATCTGGTTTCACCTAATGTGAAAAACTGAAGTAGGATCTAACAGACATAGGTTGGTCTAGTTTTCTTTTTTGTGGTCTCATGTGTTGAGATGTGTATCAATATAAAGTTCTATGTGTGATTAGATATATTTACTAGTATTGAGTTCTAAAGAGAAAAGAGCAAACAAATTATTCCTAGGACAAATTGTGAAGACGGTGAATTTGTTTTTGATGTGCTTACCTACTATTTCATAATAGCTCCTGCTCTGTCTCAGTGCCTTCATGTCGCCCTCTGCACTTCATTTCCTCTCACCCATTTCTGTGCCTGCTTGGCTAGAGTCTCTTACTTGGAATTCAGCTCTGCATCCTTCCTAGATGAAAACCTACTTTCAATTAACTTCCTCTTTAAAGGGATCTAATCAACTAACTTATTGATTACCTAAGGTTGATAACAGAAATGAAGCAATGTGCTAGCTTTCTTTCCAAAGCTAAATGCATTTTAATATAAAATGGGTGGTAATTTAGCTTGCTGGTCATGAAATTTTAGGCATTAACAGGAACTGGTGTTGAGGAAGAATTTTGCGGTGGCATTTGCAGCATTGTCCATCCAAATCATACCAACTGAGTCTACTATGTCTCAGATAGGAAGCACGTAAGAGAAAGAGGTATGGTAAGAAGAGAAAGCCATCTTTGGCAGGCAGGCAATTACTTTGGCATTCTTAGAAAAGCAAATGCCAGCTTTCCAAACCTCATTTGCAGTGAGGAGTGGCAATGACCAGTGAGATGGTCACTGTATATTCTGAATTTCTCATGTGGGTGCTTCACCTCTTCCTTGTCACTTTCTCCTTCTTTTTTTCTGAAATGGGGACATGCAGCTGAAGCAGCAACAGCAGCCATATGTTGATGGGTGGAGGGAAAATGCTAGGTTAATCCCAAGAGCTTGGTTCTAACATCCTTAAACCACTAATCAATACCAACAAGGCCTACCTCGGGGTGTGGAATTATGTGGGAATAAAAAAGCTTTCTTATTTGATTAAATTACTCTTTCTGGTTACTTGTGGCAGAACACAATTCTTGATCGATATGACATCTTGCTGAAAGGGGCTAAAGGTATTTAGAATGGCCTTCAATCAGTACCTTGCACCTTCCTTGTCTACATATGTCTAAAACAGAATCACAAGCTGGAATCAAGATTGCTGGGAGAAATATCAAAACTTCAGATATGCAGATGATACCACCCTAAAGGCAGAAAGTGAAGAGGAACTAAAGAGCCTCCTGATGAAGCTAAAAGAAGAGACTGAAAAAATTGGCTTAAAACTCAACATTCAAAAGACAAAAATCATGGCATTTGGTCCCATCACTTCATGACAAATGGGGAAACAATGGAAACAGTGACAGACCTTATTTTCTTGGACTCTGAAATCACTGCAGATGGTGACTGCAGCCATGAAATTAAAAGATGATTGCTCCTTGGAAGAAAAGCTATGACAACCTTGGACAGCAAATTAAAAAGCAGAGACATCATTTTACCAGCAAAGGTCCATATAGTTAAAGTTATGTTTTTTCCAGTACTCATGTATGGATGTGAGAGCTGAATATAAAGAAGTCTAAGCACCTAAGAATTGATGCTTTCAAACTGTGTAGCTGGAGAAGACTCTTGAGAAACACTTGGACTGGAAGGAGATCCAACCTGTCCATCCTAAAGGAAATCAGTCCTGAATACTCATTGGAAGGACTGATGCTGAAGCTGAAGCTTCAATACTTTGGCCACCTGATATAGAGAGTTGACTCATTGGAAAAGATCCTTATGCTAGGAAAGATTGTGGGGAGGAGGGAAAGGGGATGTCAGAGGACAAGATGTTTGGATGGCAGCATTGACTCAATGGACATGAGTTTGAGCAAACTCCAAGAGATAGTGAAGGATAAGGAAGCCTGGCGTGCTGGGGTCCATGCGGTCACAAAGAGTTGGACATGACTGAGCAACTGAACGACAACAGAATTTACTATTTATCAAGCATCCATTGCACCTTTGTCTTCTATATAATGGCACAAGGATGAATATCAGTGTCTGACAGAGGACACTGAAGTCCAGAGAGTTTGAGCCATTTGCTTAAAGTCACACAGTGAATAAGTGAATGATTTGGTATAGCACTGGGCCTTTTGCTGAAGGGTATATATACATGTATATTCCCACTCAATTTTGTCTTTTCTCTCAAGCAAGAATAGAGAATTATGCCCCCAAATGGAAGTTGATCAATGCTGAATTTATAAGAATTTTCATTCATTAAATATTTTTAACTTTAATATCATTTTATCAAATGGTTAGAGTTTATTATAAAAATGACCTATGCACAGGGAAAACACATGCGGCTCATGGGTGGACTTAAAATAGACTTTAAAATTCAGGTCTTTAGAGGGGTGATACTCTAGAGGGGTGATAAGGGTCTTGAAAATGGTACAGAAAAATGACAATGCAGGAAGAAAATATAGGAATCTAAATATCAAGAAGAAATCCTGGAAAAACACATGCATTTTAACCCCTTTGGACACTTCAGCTTACTTTTCTTTCATGGTTACCACCACATTATATTGGGTTGGCCTAAAGTTCATTTGGATTTTATCTTACGAAAAACCCTGAACAAACTTTTTGGTCTACCCTATATATTCCCAATCTACCAGACCTTTTACAAAGGTGGGTGATTGGTCCTGACAAGGATTCTTTAAAGTCATGGAGACAGAGCCATGCATCCATTGTCATTTTGAAAGAAAAAGTAAAGTGCATGCTGTTTTTTTAATATGACTGAAAAGTCATTTCGACTAATATTTCATTTCTAGACACTTATCCTAAGGAAGCAAAGAAAAATGCTTAAAAGATATTATTTGTAGTATTGTCTATGTAGTCAATATATTGGAAAAACTTGAAAATTAAAATCCTGAATTCATAAATTTGAAAGGTTATATTTTAGTATTTGGATGAGAAAATATTTCATTCCAATAGTGGAATGACACGCAGCCATTTAAAATCCAGCATAATCTTCTGCTGCTCTTCACTGAATAAGGTCGTATGTGCTGTATGATCTCATCTTTTTTTGTAAAAAATATAATACATGCATGCTTATGTATAGAAAATACAGTGGAGAGACATATACATGACAAATGTAAATGACAGTTATCTTTGGAAAGGGAGGTTTCAGGAATTTTTCATTTTCTCCTGGTTACATACATTTTCTTATTTTTCTACATTGAATATTATTTTTTACATATCATTTTTGTTCTGAATAAGAGACATTGAAAGTAAAAATAGTGAAAACTACATAACAAAGTAAATGGCCCTCTCCTACACTGTCTGCAGACATTGCCACAAACAAATGCTAGAAGATTGTTGGTTATTTTGTGCTAACAGAAAATACTTTTTTTCTCCCCAAGGTTCTTGGCTCCTTGGAAAAGCAACACCTCTCTTTGAACAGATTCTGGTTGGAAGACACCATTGTCATGTTCTAAGAAGGGGCAGAACCACATTATTAGCCACTAATAAAGGGAAATAGTCATTTTATAGCCCCTTAAGATAGCACTAACAGAAACAAATGAATATCATCTTATACTTCCACCCCTAAGACACTAATGCTGCAATTAAAATTATTTATCTTGACTCCTGCTGTCCTTCCTAGTGTTATCTGTCTGGGTTGTGATGAGGAGGGACACCACTGATCCGAAAATGTATCATCTGCTGCACATTGGAAGGAGATGAAGAGCTCAAATGCCAATCAGAGACTGAACTGAGATTGTTGAAGGATGGAAAAAAGTTAAATATAGGCTGCCACTTCACATGTCTTTTGTATTGACTTATAAAAAATATACAGTTAACATTTAAATCAGGAAGGAGTCCCAGTATTTAAAAAAAATTGACACTGTTTCTTTTCATTGTCCCATTTTCTCTTCACCATGTAAATATAAAAAAAATCCATATCTATGTATTCCATATTTCCAGGAATATGCATGTCTTCAAGTATACAACATTGTAGACATGGCAAGACAAATGCTTTATTAAATTTTATGCCTGATGCAGAATTTTAAGTTTGTTGTTTTCAACCCAAATTTAATATTTTGGGGTTTTGGTACATATAAGCTTGACAAATCAACTTTCTGTTCTTGAGTTAAAGGAAAATAAAAAGCGTTCAGAAAACTTCACGAACATCAAATGTCAATTGCAACACAAGATTCTGATACAACTCTAAGTAAATCTGAAACATATGGATTGAATTTTCCTAGCAATATTCTAGTGTTTGGAAGGAAAATCTGTGCAAAAATGTGTGTGGGTTTTCTGAAACCCCCAAAGTTGGAAAAACATTTTGATTTATTTAGATTTAGAAATGAGATAACCATTTTGCACCCCAGAAAACCTAATTTATGTATGAATTTGAGTTCAGCACTGCATGCATAGGGGCCTGAAAGAGTGAATCCCCTTTTTTAGTTGTATTAAAATAATTTAATACATTGTAAGTATAGAATCTAATCAGTGAAGTAGCCAAGAGGTTTCTAACTACCCTATATAAACTCCATCAGCTTCCCCTCAAGTCACCTCCAAAAAACATGCAATAAATAAACAATAAGCAAACACAATAAGTAAACTCTTATGTATACCTTTGCCCTTTAGCTTCATTTGACTGGACTACTTCCCAACCTTCATTAAAGGTCCATTCAAAAACTCTTTGTTCCAACAGTTCACACGTGTCTTTTACTCTGCTGGATTGTGGGAATTTACAAAAGATGACAGGAAGGAGGAGAAATGGGCTAAAACACCTTTTAGAGAAAGATTTCATTGTTATGAGCTACTCTACTTTTATCAGACTATGCATACTTAGTCATTTCAGTTGTGTCTGACTCTTTGTAACCCTATGGACTGTAGCCCACCAGGCTCCTCTGTCCATGGGATTTCCCAGGCAAGAATGCTGGAGTGGGTTGCCATTTCCTTCTCCTATCAGACTATGGTTGATAATCTATTGGATGGTTCCTTGGAGACATTCATTCACAACTTCATTTTAGGAACATTTCCTCTTCCAGGTTAGAAGTCTTTTCCAAATTAGAGATTCAATAATTGGAATTGGTTTAGGACTTCCTTTTCATGCCTTTCTAAAAATGTAAAGTCATTACATAGAAACAAAAAAGTGTAAGCTTTCTATTCAGGCAGACTTTGTATTATATTTTGGTTAATGGATATATAAACTGGAGTAAGTACTTTAAATTTTATTAATTTTCCTCTTCTGTAAATATGGAGACATTAGCACCTCCCTCATTGCACCATTTCAAGAATCAGTGAAATAAACTAAACAGTTTGCTTGGTAAAGTGTTTTGTACATACTAAATAATGCTACTTTCTCCTCCTCATTTCTTTAATATACTAATGAGTACATTGCTTGGTATTTTGGTTCAAATAATCAAACAAAGCATCAAAAGCAAACAAAAACAAATTATCAAAAAGGGCACCCATTGTCTGTTATAAAATTGTCTAATTTCTGATGTAGAGAAATGCAGAGATATTATAGAGCATCCACTCCCAAACCATGACTAATTGTTTAGGTTCGTCCTCAACAAATTAAGAAACTGTTGGGGAATAATTAAAAAATGAATAATCTCTCTTTTCCTTTCTAAAATCAATGAGCATTAAAAAAAGATAAAGTATATAAATACAGTTAGAAAACCTTAAGGAACATAGACATCTTAATTTTCATTCATTATATATAAAAGTATATTTGTTCAAGACCACAGAGACATTACAAAACTTGAAGATTCATTGTTTTTTTTCTCTATCAGGTATTAAACACTGGCTTGAAAGATATGTGTTATTAGTAGGCATTGGGGACTATGTAGAAAAAAAATTAGCCAAGAGAAAGCAATGATTCTGATTAAGTAAATTCCATTGAACTCTTTCTAGTAAGCATTATTCAGGTCATGAATGCTAATTTGTCCTGCAGGGGGCTGTGGGTAATAACCCAGAAAAACTATCAGCTTTATTGAGTTGCTACAAAACAGTATTACCGAATGGTACACTGTAAAGGAAGACAACCTTGATATGTACTCACATTTTTTTCCTTAGTGGGAAGATTTTATAGCCTAGACAGAAATGATAATAAATGGCATTTTGCTTAGAAAAATAAAGCCACATTAGTGTTTCCTATTTAATAGTCAAATAAAATTCCTGACATGAGAAGACATGTATCTGAGGAGTACCACCAAAATACAAGAGCAATTTTAGCTTTCTACATATTTAAAGTTGTGTAGAATCAGAACCATCGTAAAAAATGAAGCAAATATGGCACATTGGCTGCATTCCAGCAACTACACAGAACTGCTGATGTTACTAAAATCTAGATAATTTAGTCCCATATGGGAATCCATACCACAATTATATTGTCCCTGCTCTGACACAGCCCTGATTTTGCACTTCTTTCAGCCTGGCTTTTTATAATTTTAATTCCCTTCACCAATAAAGCAATTTGCATTCACATAGTCCTCCTGGCTAAGAAAGAAAGAAGAAGAAATCTGTTACATGACCTTGGTCTCTTTACAGTTGATTGCTAGGAAACAAACTCTTCAAGTAACCCATTCTCTCATCTTTAATTGATGTGGAAACATCACACTATAAAGCACTGAAGACTACACACAGCAAGCTGTGGGCTCATGAATTACAATGTAGATGTTTTTAAAAATCGCTTGGTTTGCTCATTTAGCATGATGAAGCAAAATCCACACTAAGTTCACATAGGCTTACATCATGAACAAACACCTGCATATTAAAGAGATAGTATTCACCTATGAAAAAATGGAAAAAGCTATTAGAAAATTTGGAGATCTAAAAAGCAGTTTTTCCAACTCCCTATCCTTCTCTGAAATAATCAGAAAAATATGATTGCTTGATTCGCTATGGTCTATCCTGACACTTCATAATTTTAACAAAAAATAGTCATTTCCAGGATATCTTTTTCTCTTTAATTTGGCCCAAATAGTGTTAAAGTCAAATATTCACATAAAGTATGTTTTCGTTTTGGCTCACCTTGCCTATCTTACAATACAAAGCAGCATAGAAGAAACATATGGAAAGTATAATCATGCTTAAATAACTAAATTTTGGTGGGAAAAGTGAGATTATTAATTTTTAAAAAACCCTTTGGTCACCTCCTTTTCCCTAAAAGAAAATAAAGATGCTAGCTACCTGTAATTATTAACATCAATAATTTTAGAGAACTGGTATATTAAAGAAACAATCTTAAAACTTCTGAATCATCTTTGTATTAAAAAGTCTGTGGTCTTCTTTTGTTGTGGTCTTAGTTGAAAAGAGAGACAGTATCCTCAAGGTAGTGGTAGCATTTTGATTGCCTATAACTACTTATTTCAGATTGGTTTTATTCCATGTTCAAAATGGTCTAGTGATAGTATCTGGCTGTAGCTGAGATGTTTCAAATTGTTTTAGATACAATATACATTTTACCTTGAGGGGTAGGGATAGATTTTTATTTATTGAATATTTTTGTTCAAGATCAAGAAGTATCTCCAGTCTTTGTATACCATTCACATTTAACACTAATATACAGTCAAAATTTGAAGCTTTGATTTTATTCAGAGTTAATATGATTAAGCTTGCAGGGCATGCTCTTCATTTACTTTCTTCTGAAAACTTGTGTGAACTTGTATATACTCACATATCAAACCAAGAAAGCTATTTTTTCCTTGTCAAATAGTTTTTTGAAAGGAGCCTGAAAAAGGCATTGACTATGAAAAAAGACAATCCAATAATGGAGAGTTCAAACTGTTCATGTGTACTAATAATGAAATACACCAAAGTATTTTTCATTCTTTCTACACCTTGACAATGACAGAAAGGAGCCAGCATAACTTTTCCCCCCAGGGGATTAAAAGCAACTCTCAGTTTTCACTGTAACTATAACCTATGTCTAATAATGGCCTTTCAGTAGAATTTTTTTAAAAAAATCAATATTATCACCAATGCATATCTTCTCTTGTTCTAGCCTTGAGAATATAAAATTGTGTTTTATCATGGCTCATTTTAAGGGAAAATGAGTACCATATGTACTCCATTTATAGTATTAAAGAGTTTGAATGAGTACGTTTGTCAGGTTAACACTTCTGGTTCTAATAAGGAATTTTGGTTTTCACCCCTCTTTTCATTACTCACCTAGGACCTAATCTACCATCCTTACTCTGAAAAAATTCACTGCAGTCTTCAAAATTGGGCTGCTGGGTTACTTGCATGTTTCTGTTGAATCTGCTTTAAATGGGAAGATATGCACCTGAGAAATATCGTATTCAGTTCTCACATGATCATTATCACTCCTAACACAGCTAGCTCTGGAAGTAATAATTATTAATATGAATATTAGTTCAGTCTGATTTAGTTCATTGGCAGGATAACTCCTTTGATTTCTAAAGAGGAATCATGATACTTTAATCAGTGGGTAATACTAGCCTGTTTATTACCATCATTCATTGAACTTTTTCTCCTAACAGTGATGTTTGTTGGGTGAGAAGAAAGTGAATATAGAACAGAGCTCCACAAACTTGTTTTTCCTGGACTTGACTGTATGCAATGAAAGCCTCTCAGGCTTCCTTCATCTATTCCCCAGGAATTCCCTCTGTTGGACAGACTTGCAAGGATTAAGAAAGCTGCCCTAAGCATGTATTTCTCTAAATCCTCACATACCATTCAGAGTGGCTGCTGCCTGAACAAGTTCCTCCTGTTTGCACACAAGAAATGGCTGGTGCAGACAATTCAATAGAGAGCTTGCCTGGCACAGCCAGTCAGGGTGTCAGTTCAGCTTCGTGCCAGTTGTTAATCCATTTGCTTTACATAAAAGATGGAAAATAGGGTTTTGTTGCTTGAACTAGTTCTTCGGGCTCTGTGTAAAGGGGTCTTTTCTCATTCATGTTTTTTAACACTTTCCAGCATCATCATGCTTCTTGTTAGGCATTTGGTAATACGATTTCTACTACAATGCAGGCAGGCACCAGATTTACAGTACACTTACATGATCTGTCTGTCAAAATGCTGCATATTCCACATCAGTTACAAAGCACGTATCTGAATAGGGCAGAAAGTCAATGAAATAGGTAGGGTGGTAAAAGGAATGTGCTGGAAGCAGCTTTTTTTGGCGTGTGTCCTGCTATAGGCAGCATCGTTTTTGCCATGTTACTTACAAAAATTTTTTTCTAAGTGGTTTTGCACTAAAGGAAAACAATACACCTTGAGCAGAACAAGAACTATATTGGCTACAAGAAATTATGTAGGAGTAACCGGACCCTAAGATACAGCTAACGGGGTGTCAGAATCACTAGTAGACTTGTTGGCTTTGTGCATTTTTGTGCATTAGTTTTCAATTGATTTTGGCAGTCAGGGTACTCCATTACTCTAGATTTTAATCTTTCTGAAAGACAAGGATTTGATACACAAAGAATGTGGCAGTGGTTGAAAGAAATAAGGCAACAAAGAATGACTTGAATCAAAATGTGATTTAAGCATGAGAAGGAGGAAGAGGAGCTATGATACTGCATACATTAAAAGATGAATGAACTGCTCCATTAGTGGGTCAAAAGTTTCTAGCATTGAGCCTAAAGAAAACGACAAATTGGCTGGGAACGTTTTAAGCTCAGTTGTTTAAACTAAGTCCTGTAGCTATTTTCAAACTAATATTTAGTATATATTCTTGGTGAGTATTTAACATGCTAAAGGTTATGTCAGAGGTACATCTGGAGAATGAATGAAGGAACAGCATTTGTTGTGAGATGGTGATACCCTCATTTGTGTTTTTCACTTTGCTTCTTGGTGTGCTCTATTTAAAGTCATCATGGGTGTACAACTCATGCACAGAGGCCTCAGATCAGTAGGGCCCAGCACTTGCTTTAATGTTCTACTGGCATAGACTTGGAATTCCTTTTTTTCTCTCATAGGGTATGCTTTATTATGTACAGCATAATCAGATTTTTAGACTATGGCTTCAGCCAGTGAATGTCTTGTTTTTAAACAACTTGTAAGAATAGATTTTTATTCCTTTCTTTAATCCCAATTTGATGCTGTTAACCAATTCCATGATTTAAACTGACTATTAATATTGGAATCAATTTGATTTATCAGAATGTGTTTCCTATTAATGAGATTTTCTTTTTAGCCTCCTTCTTTAAATTTCATTTTTCCCAGATTTTTTGAGATATAATTGACATAAAACATTGTATAAATTTAAGATGTACAATGTGGTGCTTTGATACGTATATATATTGCAAAATGATTACCACTATAAGGTTAGTTAACACAACTATCACCTCATAATTACACTTTTTTGTGGTGAGAAAATTTAAGATCTACTCTCTTAGCAACTTTCAAATATACAGTGTCATTAACTGTAGTCACCATGATGAATATTAGACACCTAAACCTTATTCATTTTACAAGTGGAAGCTTATACCTTTTGACCATCACTTCCTCATTGCATCTACCCCCAACCCCTGGCAGCAACTATTCTACTCTTCATTATTATGAGTTTGGCCTTTTAGATTCAACATATAGGTTAGATCATGTAGTATATTCCTTTCTCTGCCTGACTTAATTTCACTTAGCATAACACCCTCAAGTTTCATCTATGTTGTCATGGGATCAAGAAGGGTTGGACATGAACGACAACTGAACAACACAACAACACCATTCTATTACTCTTTATCCATGGACGTTTAGGTTGTTTCCATATCTTGGCTGTTATGAATAATACTGCAATGGATAGAGGGGTGCAGAAATCACTTTGAAATGGTGGTTTCCTTTACTTCTGGCTATAAACCCAGGTGTAGAATTGCTGAGTCATATGGCCATTAGTGCTTAGTTGCTCAGTTGTGTCCCACTCTTTATGACCCAGTGGATGGTAGCCCACCAGGCTCATCTGTCCATGATTTCTAATTTTTTAATGAACCTACTGTTGTTTTCTATAATGGTTGTACCAATTTACATTTTCACCAACAGTGCACAAGGATTTCTTTTCTTTACATCCTTGCCAGAACTTGTTATCCCTTGTCTTTTTGACAGTAGCCATTCCAACGTTTCCAACCAGTCCATCTTAAAGGAAATCAATCCTAAATATTCATTGGAAGGACTGATGCTAAAGCTGAAACTCTAATACTTTGGCCAACTGATGCAAAGAACTGACTCATTTGAAAAGACCCTGATGCTGGGAAAGACTGAAGGCAGGAGGAGAAGGGGATGACAGAGGATGAGATGGTTGGATGGCATCACCGACTCAACAGACATGAGTTTGAGTAAACTCCTGGAGTTGGTGATGGACAGGGAGGCCTGGCATGCTGCAGTCCATGGAGTCACAAAGAGTTGGGCACGACTGAGCAACTGAACTGAACTGATTCCAATATTTGTGAGATAACATCTCTTGTGGTTTTAATTTCCATTTTCCTGATCATTAGTAATGTTGAACATAGTTTCATCTACCTGTTGGCCATTTGTATATCTTCTTTGGAATATTATCTGGTCAGGTCCTTAGCTCATTTTTTAAGTCATATGTTGATGATGATTCGCTATTGAGTTATATGAATTCCTTATATATTTTCAATATTAGCCCCTTATCTGATATACGGTTTGCAAATATTTTTCCCATTCTGCAAGTTGTCTCCTCATTCTGTGAATTATTTCTTTTGCTGTGCAGAAGCATTTTAGTTTGATGTAAGAAATTCTTAATAATTTTATCTTTGAATTTGTATAAGTAAGTCTAATGGGACAATGAAACATGTACATCCATTCAATGTATATGTCTATTGTTTCTTGCCCCCTTGTTCACATAGAACATCAGTGATGCCTTATGAGCACAAAATTGTGGTAGATCCATAATGTGTGGGAGTTCAGTAAGTCTCAAAATGAGTACAAGGTAAGCATGATATGTCTGTTATGAAGTGGTGGTGATAATTAGACATAGAAGGAACTAAAATATAGGGCAACACATAGACTTTTTCCTTTCAATCCTTCCTAACCCTTCAGTAAGGTAGAGAGTGATGATAGCACATGCATGCATCGAGAGGTGAAATGAAAATATTTAAGTTAGTTTCGTGTAGCAATTTCACTGTTCTGGTAAGAATAAAATGCAAATACATCTCTAAGTTATGGAATATGAGTTGTGCAATTTCAGCAATTCCCTGTGACTTAAACACTCTTATATTTGCATTTAAAATGGGCATTGTTTAATACAAAATTGAATAATAAAATTCATGCTAATAATTTAAAATTTTACTCTACTTACAAATGACATTAAGTAGCAAATAAACAACAGCACAAGTCAAGAGAAAAAGACTTTGGAGGAAAAGAAAAGAAAACTGTGTATTTTAGAACTTTTAACAGCATTTTTTGATAAAACAGGCCCCATATTTTAATTTTGTACTGAACTCCGCAAACATGTAGCTGGCTCTAAAAGTAGGAAATATTTCTACCAGAGACATAGAAAATGTGCTGTGTCCCCAGAGAGCATAAGGTAAACTTTCCACCTTTCTAAATTAGTTTATATTTGTGCGTGCTTAGTCATTTGGTCATGTCTGCCTCTTTGTGATCTCATGGATGGTAGCCCACCAGGCTCCTCTGTATATGAGATTCTCCAGGCAAGAATCCTGAAGTGGGTAGCCATTCTCTTCTCCAGGGATCTTCCCGACCCAGGGATTGAATCTGGGTCTCCTATGTTGCTGGTGGATTCTTTACCATCTGAGCCACCAGGGAAGTTTTTGATGGAGTGTTATTCAGGTAAATGGTAAGTGGAGCCCCTTCCTGTGGTATTAAGAATAAACTCAGACAGCAAACATGTCAGTCTCCTGTCATTGTTCCACTCAACACAGCTCAGCAATGTGATGGCTACGTTTCTGGTTATGACAAATGGTAAATGACCAGTAGCTTCCACGTGCTGCCTCCCTCCGGAGGAACAAAATTAATGGCTGCCACATAATGTGCAATGGAGGACTTGAGAGTAACACACTTTCATAATTTGTGGTCAACAAGGAGAATGTCACTAATTAGAAGCCAAGGAACAAACCATTTGCAAATGAATTAGTAAATGAACAATACCCTAGGGACCCAAAAGACTTCATTTGCTTTTAGAAGATGAACAATCAGTCCCTTCTTTGAATTGTTTTAATGCCAGTGCCTCCATGTAGAAGTCTCCTGTCACAATGAGACTGCTAAGGGGCTCCCTCATCAGACAGTGTTGGTCTCTCCTGGGGTCCCTTCAGTCCTCTAGCAATTGATCAAATCAATGTACCTTACCTGTGACTCAAGTGTCATCTTATCCTTAACCACCCACTCTTCCCTCCACCATTATTTTTAAAAGTTTTTTTTTCCCCATTGCTGACACGTTATGTGCAGCACTTGATTTATTTACTATCTGTCTCCTAATTATATAGTCTATCCAGCAAAGTCTTTGTTTTTTCACTGCTATATCCCCAGACCCTAGAATAGTTCTTGAGTTGGAGTAGGCCCTCTATGGACATTTGTTAGATGGATGAATGTAAGAGAGTCAGGGAAAGAGGGAGGGTTGAAGGTCAAACAAGTTTGGGAAACACTGGGTTAAATAAAACTGAACTATCTTTATTTCAAGACTTAAAAGGTCCTTTGATATTCATTGTCCATCTCTAATAGAGATATTGTGTACAAGCCAGTTGGACTGTGGGAATTTTTTTTTTTTTCCATTTAGAACAAGTATACTTTGGAACACGTTTTGGGAATGTCATCTTAAGTGGTAATTTATTGACCTCAAGAATTTTAAATTAACCTTTTACCACAGTAAATCCACTCCTTTCTTTCAGGTTTTTAATATTTTATGAGGTAGCTTTTTTGGGGGTAATTAGAAAGGTACTACCAATCCAGGTTCTGTTCTTTCTAGTCCCATCATATTCTTGAGTTTCACATTAAAATAAGTTAACTCTTGACCTGTGTTTGAAGAAAATGCCACCGTTTTGGTTACTCTGCCCTTTTGTTCTCTGCATTCCTTTAATTCTACATACTCACCAGTCTATCTTTCTCAGAATAAGATCAGAAACTCCTCCAGGAAGAACAAATGGACCAGATCTACAATTAATAATCTTTGCAGAATATTTAGGCCCATCTTATATATAGCTTGGTGATTTCTAAAGGAATTTAATTAAAATGGTATAATGACATTCATCCCATTTTAAAGAACAAAAAACTGACATAAATATAAAGTGCCACAAAACAAAATTATAAACTTGTTTATTCAGAACTTCCCCAGTGGTCCAGGATTCCAGTTGGGAATCTACCTGCCAATGCAAGGGATATGGGTTCAATCCCTGGTCTGGGAGGATCCCACGAGCCATGGAGCAGCTAAGCCCGTGTATCACAAATACTGAGCTGAGTGCGACAACTACTGAAGCCCATGCACCTACAGTCCTTACTCCACAACGTGAGAAGCCCCCGCAGTGAGAACCACGACAAAGAGCAGCCCTCTGCTCACGGCGGCTAGAGAAAACTTGAGCTCAGCAGCAAAGATCCAGAGCAGACAAAACTAAACATGTACATATCTATAATAATAATACATACATATGCATATATATAATTAATTAATCAACTAAACAACAGTTATTTTCTCAATTCCAGGCTTTAGGGTCCTATTGTTTTGGCTGACATTAACATAGAGAGGAAGGAAGGCTCTGTACCTTGACGAAGAAGCAAAAATACAAACATTATAAAGTGTATAGTACACTTACAAAACAGTGTGAACTATTACTGAAACAAGATTTCAAGTTACAGCAGCTCTGAGCAGAAATAACTTGCACTGAACTCTCAGCACACACAAGGGCTACCCCAGAGATCTAGCAAATTCACATAGCAGAAATATTGCAGAATAGTATACCAATAAGTTATTGAGAGGTTATTTCAAGATAAATCTTCAGATGTCCTCAGTAAAACTTATAAAAATTTACTTATAATTTGAGGGTTAAAATGCTAGGTTGTATAGGAAAGTGAATTGAGTGAATTGCATAGATAAAAATACTTTCAATCATGTATTTGTTTAACACAGGCATCAAATTTATCCTTAAGCAATCCACATTGCATCAGTGGATTTTTCCCCTAAAACTGTAATCTTAAGGATACCAATGAGCACCTCTAGTGTCTAGGACAAAGGGATATGAACCCAACACATAATAACTTGTCACCAATTTGATTTCCACAACTCGAAATTTTATCCTAATTGAAGTTTCTAACTTTATATGTGTTCCCTTTTGATAATTAAGTAATTCGTCCTACATAGCAAATATGTATATATATATATATCTATCTGGGGGTGAGGGGACCTATTTTTTTTTCCTTAAGAAACTTGCTTTTTTGTTGTGGTGAAACACATATAACAGGGCTTTCCAGTTGGTTCCCTGGTAAAGAATCCACCTGCCAAAGCAGGAGATGCAGGAGACACAGGAGTCACGTGTTTGATCTCTAGATTCAGAAGATCCCCTGGAGAAAGAAATGCAACCCACTCCAGTATTCTTGTCCAGGAAATCCCATGAAGAGAGGGGTCTGGTAGACTACAGTCCATGGGGTCACAAAGAATCAGACATGACTTAACAGCTAAACAACAACAAAACACTGTAACATAAATTTTACCATTTTAGACATTTTCATTCATTCATGTTGTATTTTTTTTTTCTTTTTTCTTTTGCTTTGGCTGCATGGCATGCAGGATCTTAGTTCCTCAACCAGAGAAGCATGGAGTCTTAACCCCTGGACTGCCAGGGAAGTCCTATTCATGTTGTTTTACAACCATCACCACTAACTTGGGCTTCCCTGATGACTCAGCTGGTAAAGAATCTGCCTGCAACGTGAAGACCTGGGTTTAATCTCTGGGGAAGATCCCCTGTAGAAGGGAATGTCTACTCACTCCAGTATTCTGGCCTGGAGAATTCCATGGACTATACAGTCGGACATGACTGGTTGACTTTCACTTTCACCACTAATAGCCTTCAGAACTTTTTCATCATCCCAAACTGAAGCTCTGTAGCTATTAAACAATAATTTTTCATTCACGCCTTTCCCTAGTCCCCAGTAACCACTATTCTACTTTCTGTTTCTATGAATTTGACTATTTCAGGTACCTTGTATAAGTGGAATCATACAAAACTGTCTTTTTTTTTTTCGGTATACCTTATTTCACTAGCATAGTATCTTTAAGGTTTATCTACGTAGTAGCATATGGCAGAATTTTACTATTTTTGAAGGCTAAATAATCCTCTGTTTCATGTTATGCCACATCTTATTCATCCATGTATCCACAGATGGACATTTGGACTGTTTCTACATTTTGGCTATTGTGAATAATACTACTATAAACATTGGTATATAAATATCTGTTCAAATTGAAAGCTTTCTCTGCTTTTAATTATTTTGGGCATATACCAAGAAGTGGAACTACTGGCTTCTATAATAATCCTCTGTTTACTTTTTTAAGAACCACTATACTGTTTCCATGTAGCCTTCCCAGGTGGCGTTAATGGTAAAGAACCCGCTTGCCAGTGCAGGTAGAAGTAAGAGACATGGGTTCAATCCCTGGTTGGGAAGATCCCGTGGAGAAGGGAATGACAACCCACTCCAGTATTCTTGCCTGGAGAATCCCCGTGGACAGAGGAACCTGGCGGGTTACAGGCCATAGGCTCGCTGAGTTGGACACGACTAAAGTGACTTATCACGCACGTATGCACACTGTTTCCATGGTGGCTGTACCATTTTACATTCTCACTAGAAATGTGCAAGAATTCCAACTTCTCCACATCCTCAGCACTATTTTGCATTTTTTAAAAATAATAGCTGCTCTAGTGGGAAACTTTGCTTTATCTTTTATGTTTCATTAACATTTTTTCTTCCCTATTCTGCATAAAACTCTAGTGATATGATTTCTAAGCTACTGATATTGAGTTGAGATTATTTTCCATACAAGAATATATTACTCTTTCTTTTTTACCAGATCTAGTAGATTTTTCAAGAGAGCACAGTAATTACTCTGCAAGTAATACTTGCAGATTATGTGTATATGCATGTCTATGTATATATATATCTGTTACAATCATTCTATGGTTTTGGTATATTATCAATACCTGCTGCCATAAGCATACTGAAAATGTAGGTCAGATATTTCTTGACATATTTTGTATGTATTTACAGAAGTGATAGGTTTTTGTTTTGGGGTTTGCTAGTGATGGAATCAATATATCTCTTTTTAACTTTTTGCACTGAGCTTATGCTGCCTTGCATAAGCTTCATAAATACAGATGCTTTCTGTCAGTGAGGGTCTCACAAGGGCATAGATTCAAGGCTTCAATGATGAAACATTACCTTTGTTAGAATCAACAACAGCAAGATGCTCCTATTAAATAAGACAAACAAGTGGCTCAATGTTTTGCGATAATTTTAGCAATCAAGCTCAAGTCCCATTGCCTCTTCTAAATTAAGTGCAAGGAGATCTATCACCCTGGCCAATAACCTCCATGGCAGTTTGTGTGGACCTCACCATACAGGCTCCAGTGATCATGTGTGTGAATCACCGCATTTATGCTGCCTCAGGTCCTGGCATATGAAAGCACAGCCTAGACCCAGCTGATTAAGCTGTAGCATAAAACAACACTTCAGTAGTCAGGACCATGACAGCCCACAATGGTTTATTGGACCAAAGAGTATAACATTGTAATTTACTTCTCTAATACATGTCATGTTCTCTCTTATTGTTTCCCCTTATGGAGTGAAATATGTAGGTAAGAGATTGCTGCACAAGCTTCATGTGTTATGCCCCTCCAAAATTAGAGGGTAACAAACTGTCTTTATTATCCTGTGCCTTTGGTAAGCTGCCACAAATCACAGAAACCACTGCAGGTGAGCATCTAGTGGTTTAAAAAGTCAAGGCAAACTAAAAGACTTCATGTCTCTGCCTGAAGCTATTTTTGAACTACAGTACAGCTAGACACAATTATTATACTTCCTGGCCTTTCCTTTTTATTGTACATTCCTAATCATTTTTTCTTTCTTATTGGCAGGAAACCAGGATTTATAAAGTCTGGTTTAATGCAAATATTTAAAGACTTAATTTTTTCCCTTCCCCAAAATATAGCAATATAAGTTGAATAGTGTTTTGGTGAGTTTATTTTTCTTTTTAAACTGGAATTCATGGCTGTTCTCCAACTGAAAACAGCACTAGTCACAGATAATTTAAAGAGAATAGCTTGCTTGTTTGTCAAGCAAACATGTGTAATCTGATGAAATTATTAATGTCACAGTGTTAACTCTCTTCTCATAAATACAGTTAACAGTGCTGACACTGCAATTATGCTCAAATGTTCCGGCTCTTTGCTTATTCGCTCAATCTGTCAGTCCAGTGTGGGGAAGACAAATTGTGGTGGGCACTTGACAATGCACAATGCACAAAAGAGATATAAACCTCTTCTGAATAAACCTCGATGAAAGATTAAATGGTTCTGAATGCTTGCCAGATTCTTGTGATATGACATTTCTAACCAGTGGTAATAAAAAGTTCTATTCAATAGAAGTCTTTAAAAAATTATAAAGATGACATATATACACATACATAATATGTGCACAGGCATGTGTCAGAGTGAAAAAGAGCACAGGAACCTCTTATCTTGGATTTAACTTTGTAAACAGTATCAGTTCTCATACAGGCTAGATTTTTGTAGTCATTTTTCCTAGCTGAGAAAAAACCAACACATATTGAACACTACCGATATTATTGTCCTCTGTTATCTTCAGTCTTTCACAGTATCCCATTCATAATGAGTGGATCCTACTTTCATTTTGTAGCACTCTTACTAGAATTTTTACCACATCTTTTCTGTCAGTAGTCAGGGAGGAGTACAGATTTAGTGTATGCATTAATCTTTGGATTGTTAAGCTTAGCTCTCAATTTTTTTTTATTTTTGGCTTTAGAGCAAATAAAAATAGACACATTTATAATCATTGGAAACCATTACTAGCACTTACTATGCCCCAGTAGTGTTTTAGGCATTTTTAAATATCCTTTAAATTACTTAATTCTTATATGAAGTAACTACTAGTATTTCCATCCTTTTGTAGATGAGGAAAGTGAGGCACAGAAAGGTTAAGCAACCTGCTTAAAGTCACACAGCCAAATAAAAACTGGAGTTAAATTTGAATGTAGATATAACACAACATTAATTTGTAATAAACCTGCACTTAAAGCTATTCTTATTTTCTTGGGTGTATAAATGATTATAAAGTTGTTTTGCTCTTTAAGATGAGAGCTACTCCTCAAATTTCCCATCCTGAATAAAGAAATCCTTGAATTAATTTTATGAAATAGTTATAGTATATATTTAAAAACTTATAGCATGACGGACTAGTAATTATTTGTGTTCTTATTAAGAAGTACTCTAACTTGAAAACTTTCTTAAAGTAAAAAGCAAAGGATGCTCTTGCACTTCAACCCTTGAATACCTGGAGCTAATGCATCCATTAAATTAAATTAAAAAAAAAATGGAGAATCCAGACCGGGGCACCTGGCTACCTAGACCCTACTGTTGACTTACTTTGAGAAGATAAATTGAAATAATAAGGAAAATCAGCAGTTTTATACACAGTGTTGTTGCTAAAACCTTGTTGCAAATTCAGAAGGAACCTATACAAGTCAATCCTGCCCCTCTTATTCTGTTTACGTTTGATGAAAAAAAAAATGTAGTTGTACTTTTTTTTTTCCTGTCATGTGTAACATTGCAAAACTTGTGTGAGGAAAGCTCATATTAAGAGAGCAGAAAGGATTTTAAAAATAGTTAATAGAAGGAAAAAAACTGATCAGGTAGGAAGGCGGGGACAAAGCAAATTTGCCAAAGGGGAAAAAAAATGCTTTCTTTTTTAATTGCGTTAAACAGTTGTTTCCCACTCTGAAAGTTCATATATTTATTTGTCATCAGGGTAATTGATCTACACTTGTTGCTAAGTCTGTTTCTTGCCTTCTGATGAACGGATTCATTAAGTTCATTTCTAATCTCTGTCTTCTAAATTCAATAAGCACTATAAAATTTCTTTCCTTGTATGGGAATTCTAAGGTCTTTTTTTTTTTTCCCCCCTCAACAGCTTGAATTCCTGTATTCTGATTAAGATAGATGAAGTATTTGCATTCTATCCATATTCATAATCTTCTTTCAGAGTCAACCTAAAATAACACATTTGTTGCCCAGGCAGACACAGGCAATGTGTTCGGATTGCTCTGTAGCTTTTTGTTTAGATGGGTAAGGACCTATCCCTTTTCAAATTCAACAGAAGAGGTGGTCATTAGGTGAATTCAGGCTGTTAAGAAACCAGAATAATCATTGTGCCTTTTGTGTGTGACAGAAACTGTAATTAATGACCCCCCTCTTTTTTTGCTAAAGAAAAACCGAGATGTGCAGTTGACAGACATTTTATTAATAGTTTCTGCCAACTTGCCATGCATAAAAGGTTTTATTGGTTGCAATGCCAGTGTAAGAAAAAGTTCTTTTTGATGAAATGTTCAAGATGGTTGTTTTATGGATGAAAAATGAAGGCAATCTGTCTACCACCATGGAAAGTTTGGGTTTCAATAATAAAACTATTGTGACATTTCTCATTGTGTTATTTAACCATCTGCCTCCTACTGGTTCAATCAATGATAACTTTACCTAGGTCCTCTCTACTTAACAAGAAAACTGCCAATATTGTATCTCATGGTTAACTTATGAGGGAGATTTATTATTGAGAAAGGTGTTTGCATATTTGGGGACAGCTGTTCTTTCTACAAGAGGGAAGTTCTCAGTTCTCTATTCTCATATTTGAAAATTAAATATGCAGCTTGACAAAAACAGTGGATTTTTGTATCCCCTCAATAACTAGAAATCTAGAAAGTGTACAAGGAAGCAATGAGAAACATATACAATGACAAACTCATCAAAAGTGTGACATATGATTTTCAGTGAGCATATATTATTTTCTTGCTTAGCATTTAACGAAAAGCACATTTCCCAAAATACTTTCTCAAAATGGGCACATTAAATCCATAGTTACCTGAATTAGAAATTTTCCCCTATGAAAAATGCTTCATGCACATTTTTCTTTAGAATAGATGTGTTATTTTAATGATTTCTACTCATCAATTACGAAGAAAAAAAACACACTTTACCACATGGATTCAAGATAAAGCAATGAAGGTGCCTTCTTACAACTTTCTTAACCCTCCATTACAAAGGGGTGAGAAGAAAAGGGGTATTCAATATTTTAATAAGTCTTTTGACTTGGTTACAGCCCAAATGGAGTTTAATTAAGAAATGTGAAACATGAGATGCTAAAGCATTCTAATCATTGACAAACTTGCAAATGTATCTGCTTTATTTTGCTTATAGTTATCATCATTATTAATTTAAACAGCCTTCAGCATTTGCCTATATCTTCTACAAAGTTCAATTTTTAAGAGTCTTAAATAGCTCACATTTTGGGAGAAATCAGGCAGCTGGAAATGTACTCTTTGCACATTGATCTTCAAGCAGTCATTCATTTTCTCTGGGAATTTTATGTAAGCTCACTTATTGGGAATATGCTAATGACATCCGCCATGATTACTGATTTTCTTTGAATCGTTATTCCTCTGTGGGCAAAGCAATCAGAAAGGGAGAACAGGAGATTTCCTTCTTGCTTGTGTGCCTTCTTCAACCATCTGCTCTCTCCTGATTTATTTGAATAAGATCTGCAGTTTTCAGATTCTTTACTCCCGACATTCTAAGACATTTGAAAGCTTTTAAAAGGAGTTAATCGTTATCTATCTATGTCACATATGTTGTTCTTGGTACATTCTAGGTGCAAACTTACCTACCCAGGGTTTACATGGGCAAATTAATTTTGTTAAGTAAAAAATGTAGGTTAGCAGCTTCATTATATGGAATGTGTCAGCTCTGAGCACTTTAGCTATTAATGTCCTTGGGCACAGACATTTAAAAAAAAAAAAGTGATATATTAAAACAAAGTATTCCAAGAAAAGAATTGTGGATTCTAAATCCCTCAAGGTGAAGAAAAAAGTAAAACTGCAGCTCTGTAAAGAGAGAGAGATAGAGACAGAGCAAGACAGAGAAAGACTATGTGTAAATGTAAGTGTTGATGTACCCTTTTTAGAGTAACATTTGCAGGCATTTTGACAGGAATCTAATCTTGGACTAAGAATCAAGACTTCTGGGTGCCAGCCCATACCCTGCCACCAAAATATTGCATACTCTTAGAAAAATTACTTAATTTCTCTGTGTTTCTGTTTCCTCTGTGGTGACAGGAAATGAATGCCACAGGTGACATTTAAGGTTTTCTCCACCAGCAAAATTGTGTGATTGTATTATTTATTCCATGAAACACATTGTAGATGTTGGGAAAGTTACTTTATCATTTGGTTTTAGCATGGGCATTTGATCGTGCCCAGGGAAAAGTCATTTAGAAATAGCTATTTACCTTCAGAAAACGGACTCGGAGTCTTCTGATTATACTTTTAAAAATGATGAGTACAGTTGAAATTTTAAAAATGGGACACCATATCTTGCTTCAGTTTACATGGAACAGACAAATTGCTAAGGATGTTGCTGATTGATAGCAGCAAGTATTCCACTTCAGTGAGTGAGAATCAGTAAGACTCTGACACCCCTAGCAAGGCAGAGCTAACTTAATATGCAGAATTGGCATTTAGGCAAGAGAGTTTGCAAAACTTGGTGCTATTAGGTCAGTGAACATTGTCAAAACATGAAAGAGATGCTAGTTTGGGAATTTTGACACTCTTGGTATTCAGCTCATTTAAAAGTGAACAGAGTTGTTAACGTAAAATTGTTTCAGAAAGTGCCTGGATCTTGTCCTATTCACTAAACAACTTCTCTTCTTTCGTTTATGTCAAGAATCAGATTGAGAACAACACAGCTGCCCCCATGTTTTAAATAGTTACGGGATTTTTAAGTAAGTATATAGCATCTATTGATCTTCTTATGAGACTGCTGGCTTGTGCTATGAATGACCACTGGCCACTCCCTTCACCTTACAAATGTAAATATTCTGATTCTGTGCACTTTCCCTGCCAACCATAACGAATTTGTGTCCTGTTTACTGCTTTGATAGTTCTGGCTTATTACAAACTCAGTGGCAAAGCCAAAACTTAAATAGAAATTACTTCACTGATGTGTTTCAGCTGACCAGAGACAAACTTGTGCTCAAAATAACTTCCACTCCCTTCCTTCCACATATCCCAACAAAGGGAAGAAACATACACGCATTCTGTCTTCTTTTTTGATGTATTATACAAATAGAACATTTTTGAGAAATAGAACTAAAAATATGACAGCGCAAGTATATCTTAATATTTCATGAGATAAATTTCAAGGGCCTGAAATTAAAGATAGGCAGGTAGCCAATGATATATGGAGAAAAATATTTATTGTAATCATTGGCATCTGTTTGCTGAATAACAAATATTCTTTCACTAGGAGTTCAGCATTTGTCTACTGTAATACATTGTCTTGTAATTGTGACTTGCAGGACAACTTGGCATTGCATCTACTCAGCTATCACGCTATCGCATTTGGTTTTTTAGGATTTTGTTTGTTTGCTTCTGATATATATTTCACAGATCTCCTTGAGACTGAATGGCTTTGCCTCTTGTGATAGTTAGAGCTGTATAGCATTTGGATGAGGGTATTATTTCTCAATACTACTAGGATACTATATATTTTAAAAAAAGGATTTTGTAATTTCTTTTTTCCCAGCTTTTGTCTATCCCTCGACACTTACATGTACTTGTGTATTTTTTCTAGATAAAAATTATATGTTATATATTTGATGTCAGAAGAGGTCATAATTCAAGTCATTTTATATTGCTCACATATTCTTCTATTCCTGAAACATAAGACTTTTCTGTTCTGTTTCTGGATGAGGAAGAAATCCAGAAAGGAAGTATATTCATCCATCTCTGCACCAGCACATTTCCGATCGACGTCAGTAGCCCGCCCTGCATCACCACATCAGAGCAGTATCTGGAAGGCACTACTAACTGTCTTACTGTTTAAAGCGTCTTTCTGAACTCAGAATATTAAACATTATATCCAATTTTGAGTATGATCTTATTCATATGTAATCAATTTTTTTCCAAGTTTAGAAATGAAGCATTTTTAGTCTAGATTTAAAAATTGCACAGAGATGATTTTCAATGATTAGAAACACATTTGTACCACAGAATGTCTAGGCCCAAATATTTCTCACAATCCATTTTTTTTTTTTTTTTTGCCTGGCAATAATCTCAGTACTTCCTGGTTTTATTACATTTCCTTACATTTCCTGTTCCCATATTATTTTGGTCAATAGACTATCATAATCACAATAAAGTTCTTTATATTAACTGAATTTTAAACTTATGAAACATACACAAATCTACTTGAAAATTGATATTGAAAAAGTTAATAGAATTTAAACTGCTGTTCATTTCTTTTTTCATTTTACAAAGACAGTTATGTAAAAACAACTTGTTTGTATGGTTAATATTTACCATTTGTTTTTCCTTCATTTTTATTAATTTAAACCAAATATACAGAGTCACAAGAGTTTTAAATATGTTACATAAAGACAATAAAAATAGATTAGAAGCAGGATGCAAAAAATATCACTGAAGATTAGTAGTTTTATTTTCTATTAGAAACAAACAAAATATAATTAATGCATATTCTTTATTAAAATATTTCACTGAGTTTAAAAATATTACTATGTGTAACCAAAAAACCAGCACCTTCCAAGTGTTTGTGAGGAAAACGTACTTTAGATTGACATATGTGTACATTTTTCTACATCCTCTCTTCACCCTATCCATTTTTCAAGTAAGAAGTTATCTGAATGTAACTTTAGAGTATTTACTTGAAATGGTTGTGTGGGTTCACAGTATTATTGGATATACAACGTTAGCTCTTTTATACTTCAGCAACATTGCCCACTTTAAAATGTATCTTTAAATATATTTATACTACTTGAACTTCAAGCATGACAAGGCCCCTTTCATATTTCTTTTTTTTTTAAAGTCATGCAATTAGCCTGCCCGTTATTTGTATCTGGTCCTCTCATCACTTCCTACTACATTTCTAAGGTCTTAGACACTGTCAAGTCTTCCCTGAGGGCTCAATGGGTAAAGAATCTACCTGCAATGCAAGAGATGCAGGGGACACAGGAGATATGAGTTTGATCCCTGGATCGGGAAGATCTCCTAGAGGAGGAAATTGCAACCTACTCCAGTATTCTTGCCAGAAAATTCCCACTGATAGAGGAGTTTGGCAGGCTGCAGCCCTAAGGATCACAAAATTGGACACAACTCAGTGACTAAACACAGACACACAAACACTGTCAAACAGGTACACATTTTGTTGAAGCAACTTTTTCCCTGTTCAATCAATAGGCACAAAATTAGAGATTAAAGATTAGAATTAGAGATTATTCAGTCATTTAGAAATCTCCCAAACATGAGATAGGTTTTCTAACTCCTCATATATCCAAAGCATGAGAAATAAATCTCCAAGTGCAGTCCAAATGAAAAAGGGCATGGGGGAAATATCTATAACTCTGGAGGCAAGAGATAAATCCAGAACTTATATGCTTTCCTGGGAGAAAAACAGAAATAAAAATGTATAACTTGATATTCATTTCAGTAATTCCCTTCTATTTATTAGCACTATACATTTTACTGGTTTTATCCATTTGTAGTAAATGTTCATCATTAATCTATAAATAATTGGATTTAGCTTTTAAAATCTCAGAATGTGTGTATTTTTTCCTCCCAAATAGTTAACTTTTTGACAAAAATGTTGATGTTTATGATTTCCTTTTGGATTGCCTTCAGAGACTACTTTTGAACTACACGAAAGTGTCAGATATTTTCAACCAATGGGCAAGGTGTTGGGAGTTGAGACAGAAAGATGACAGTAACTTGGTTCCTGATCTTCAACATCAGCCTTATGGACAAATGACGTAAATAAAGTGTGGAAGGGCCAGTGAGAAGGATGCACACATTCAGGTTTTGACCACATGGGCATCATCTGACTTGTTTACTAATCTGACACACTAAACATGACTACAAATATCTTATTTCTGTTTTCAAAACCAACCTCTTCTCAGAAATTACAATCTCCTCCTGCTGGGGATGTTTAAAGGAAAGATTTAGGTATGCTTTCACAAGAAAGCTAGCACTGTGACTTGTATGTGGAAGGCATCAAAAAGATTATTGAGCTATACATGCACATAAAGCATGAGGAAAGTGTTGTACATAAGGCAGAGGTGCTGGCTCTGTTGATGTCTAATCTCTTGTGGAGGTTAACTCTGAATTTTGTCTTTTACATGCTGATTGTCTTTGATCTTCAGTCCACTTGATTCATCATTTATACATGATTCATTGATAGGTGAATCAGGCTGGACTGCTAATCAATGTTTACTTGAGTATATTTGGTATTCTCTTTCCCAAATGCTTATTTACTCTCTACGGAGTCAGGGGCCATGTTCTTCAGCAAACTTTCTAGTGTAGAAAGGTTACACAACTATTCGGTATTTGTTGATATTTGTGTGTATTTTACAGCAGTGCTAAGAAATTACTAGCACTGCCATGTAGGGCCATCCAAGATGTATGGGTCACGGTGGAAATTTCTGACAAAATGTGGCCCACTGGAGAAGGGAATGGCCAGCCACTTCAGTATTCTTGCCTTGAGAACCCCTGAACAGTATGAAAAGGCAAGAAGACAGGACACTGAAAGATGAACTCCCTAGATTGGTAGGTGCTAAATATGCTACTGGAGATCAGTGGACAAATAACTCCAGAAAGAATGAAGAGATGGAGCCAAAGAAAAACAACACTCAGTTGTGGATGTGACTGGTGATGGAAGCAAGGTTCAATGCTGTAAGGAGCAATATTGCATAGGAACCTGGAATGTTAGGTCCGTTAATCAAGGCAAATTGGAAGTGGTCAAACAGGAGATGGCAAGAGTAAATGTCGACTTTCTAGGAATCAGTGAACTAAAATGGACTGAAATGGGTGAATTTAAGTCAGATGACCATTATATCTACTACTGTGGGCAAGGACCCCCTGGAAGAAATGGAGTAGCCATCATGGTCAACAAAAGAGTCTGATACAGTACTTGGATGCAATCTCAAAAATGACAGAATGATCTCTGTTTGCTTCCAAGTGAAACAATTCAATATCATGGTAATCCAAGTCTATGCTCTGACCAATAATGCTGAAGAAGCTGAAGTTGAATAGCTCTATGAGGACCTACAAGGCCTTCTAGAACTAACACCCCAAAAATATTTTCATTATAGGGGACTGGAATGCAAAAGTAGGAAGTCAAGGAACTCCTGGAATAATAGTCAAATTTGGCCTTGGAGTACAGAATGAAGCAGGGCAAAGGCTAATAGAGTTTTGCCAAGAGAACGCACTGGTCATAGCAAACACCCTCGTCCAGCACAAGAGAAAACTCTACACATGGACATTACCAGATGGTCAACACCGAAATCAGTTTGATTATAGTCTTTGCAGCCAAAAAGGGAGAAGCTCTATAGAGTCAGCAAAAACAAGACCAGGAGCTGACTGTGGCTCAGATCATGAACTCCTCATTGCCAAATTCAGACTTGAATTGAAGAAAGCAGGGAAAAGCATTAGACCACTCAGGTATGACCTAAATCAAATCCCTTATGATTATACAGTGGAAGTGAGAAATAGATTTAAGGGACTAGGTCTGATAGATTGCCTGAAGAACTATGGATGCAGGTTCATGATATTCAACATGAGACAGGGATCAAGACCATCCCCAAGAAAAAGAAATCCAAAAAAGAAAAATGGCTGTCTGACGGGGCCTTACAAATAGCTGTGAAAAGAAGAGAAGCAAAAAGCAAAGGAGAAAAGGAAAAATATAATGATTTGAATGCAGAGTTCCAAAAAAATAGCAAGGAGAGATAAGAAAGCCTTCATCAGTGATCAGTGCAAAGAAATAGAGGAAAACAATACAATGGGAAAGACTAGAGATCTCTTCAAGAAAATTAGAGATACCAAGGGAACATTTCATGCAAAGATGGTCACAATAAAGGACAGAAATGGTACAGACCTAACAGAAGAAGGAAATAATAAGAGGTGGCAACAAAACACAGAAGAACTATACCAAAAAGATCTTCATGACCCAGATAGTCATGATAGTGTGATCACTCACCTAGAGCCTGATATCCTGGAATGTGAAGTCAAGTGGGTTTCAGGAAGCATCACTATTAACAAAGCTAGTGGAGGTGATGGAATTTCAGTTGAACTATTTCAAATCCTAAAAGATGATGCTGTGAAAGTGCTGCACTCAATTCACCAGCAAATTTGGAAAACTCAGCAGTGGCCACAGGACTGGAAAAGGTCAGTTTTCATTTCAACCCCAAAGAAAGGCAATGCCAAAGAATGCTCAAGCTACCACAGAGTTGCACTCATCTCACACACTAGTAAAGTAATGCTCAAAATTCTCCAAGCCAGGCTTCAACAGTACGTGAACTGTGAACTTCCAAATGTTCAAACTGGTTTTAGAAAAGGCAGAGGAACCAGAGATCACATTGCCAACATCCATTGGCTCATAGAAAAAGCATAAGAATTCCAGAAAAACATCTATTTTTGCTTTATTGACTATTCCAAAGCCTTTGACTGTGTGAATCACAAAAAAATTGTGGCAAATTCTGAAAGAGATGAGAATACCAGAACACCTGACCTGCCTTTTGAGAAATCTGTATGCAGGTCAGGAAGCAACAGTTAGAACTGGACATGGAACAACAGTTTGGTTCCAAATGAGGAAAGAAGTTTGTCAAAGCTATATATTGTCTCCCTACTTATCTAACTTATATGCAGAATGCATCACGAGAAACACTGGACTGGATGAAGCACAAGCTGGAATCAAGATTGCCGGGAGAAATAGCAGTAACCTCAGATATGCAGATGACACCACCCTTAGGGCAGAAAGTGAAGAAGAACTAAAGAGCCTTGATGAAAGTGAAAGAGGAGAGTGGAAAAGTTGGCTTAAAGCTCAACATTCAGAAAACTAAGATCATGGCATCTGGTCCCATCACTTCATGGCAAATAGATGGGGAAACAGTGGAAACAGTGACAGACTTTATTTTGGGGGGCTCCAAAATCACTGCAGGTGGTGACTGCAGCCATGGAATTAAAAGATGCTTACTCCCTGGAAGGAAAGTTATGTCCAACCTAGAGAGTATATTGAAAAGCAGAGACATTGCCAGCAAAGGTCTGTCTAGTCAAGGCTAGATGATAGTCTAGTAGTCATTTATGTATGTGAAAGTTGGACTATAAGGAAAGCTGAGTGCCAAAGAATTAATGCTTTTGAACTGTGGTGTTGGAGAAGACTCTTGAGAGTCCCTAGGACTGCAAAGAGATCCAACTAGTCCATCCTAAAGGAAATCAGTCCTGAATATTCACTGGAAGGACTGATGCTGAAGCTGAAACTCCAATCCTTTGGCCACCTGATGCAAACTGACTCATTTGAAAACACCCTGATGATGGGAAAGATTGAAGGTGGGAGGAGAAGGGGACGACAGAGGATGAGATGGTTGGACATGAGTTTGAATAAACCTCCGGAGTTGGTGATGGACAGGGAGGCCTGCAGTGCTGCAGTCCATGGGGTCACAAAGAGTTGGACATGACTGAGTGACTGAACTGAACTGAAGAAATTATTATTCCCCTAGGATACATGTGCTCATTGTTTTTGAGGTATCTTAGAAACAGTTTTTAATAAAGGAAATATTGTATTTAAACCAAGTCACAGAAGTACCATTTAGATGATATAAAGGAACATCTTGTTGTTTATTTTTTTATTCTGCTTCTTTACCAAATATACTTCAAAGTATACCATTTTGGTATGTGACAGATAGCTTTTACCGTAAACACATTCCTAAAATCAGTTTAAATCTTAAAACAGGAATAAAATGGGGATTCCAGGGTTTTAATTTGAGCTAATTTTGCCTTGGCAGACAATCTTCCTTATAGACCTTTATATTTTCTCTCCTAATTCTTCTGATCTTGAAAATATCCTTATGATTTTGATTTCTTTTCTCACTTCCTAATAACTTTATACCACTCAGATGGGTAACCTTGTTTTCATTCTTCAAGTACTTTAAAAAAAGTTCCTTGCTTTTCTTCTTTAGACTTAATTTCCCAATCTAGCTGAACTAACAATGTTCTATCAAGGGACATTTAAATATCATAGCTTGTCATAGCGCTCAAGACATATGGTATATTTATCATCCTATAAAGCTTTTTAGTTTTTCTTCTGAATTGCCCTCTGAGTCTGCATTCTGGCTCAAATACTAAAACAAAATGAAAAAGGAATAAAATGAAGACAAAACTAGATTTTCCAGACATTTTATGGATAAAATCTTTCATTTGCTTCTACTAATTTCACACAGATTTCCCTTATTGGGGGAGGGTATGTGAGATATGCAAACCTCCTGGTTTTGAAGAGAAACAAATAAGTAATATTTGGACATTCAAAATTGTGTTTTAATACAGTGTATGGAAAGATGAAAAATTATTGTAATAATACATTTTCCTTTATAAAATGCCTTTTTTTTTCTTTTATGAGGCTGTGTTTTATGCCACATCATCCTGTTCATGAAGCAAAAAACTACAATCCCACTTCCACTGTGTACAAGATAACTTACTATACACAACTTGTAACTGAATCAAAACTGAACTGAATCATAGTTTAGAGAAGAAAACTAAAAGTGGCTCTTCCTGCTACTGGTTTTACTCAGCAGTAAAGACAAATCCTAGCAAGTGTTGTTTACACAGTACAAAATCCTTGTAAAGTCATAGTGGAACATGACTGGTATCTGACCCAGCCTTTAGGGCTTCTTAAACACCTGTGGATTTATGGAGTTCAGATATCTACAAGGGTCTGTGTGGAAGTTCATTCAGAAACCTGGAGCCCAAATAAAATGATCTGTTGACACGCACAATCTGTTTTGTTCTGCTATAGTCCAATCAGCCTTTTGAACTAGGAAAGAGATTAAGATTTAAGAAGGTAGTTTTTAAATAATTAAGTTTAATTAGAAAATATGGAGGTATTTTTTTATTTCATTGTGTGATTTTGATTAATCTTCAAATTTTTTTCTTAAAGTTAAATTTATAAAAACCAAATCAATAGATGATTTATTCTCCTACCTTATATGTGTATAAAAGTAGCCCCCAGCAGGTATACACAAGCATCTGGTGAGGGGAGCTGGTCCTTTCATACTGAAGACTTACACAATTTAAAACATGAAAATCTATACTCTTTGGAAACATATACCCTTTAAGAATGATCAAATATAGCCACAAAGTTGTCTTAGTTAGCTCTATTACAATTACTTTCATTTGGGGATTTGATTTAGTCTTTTGAAAATTAGAGAGACCCTGATTTAGAGAACATTTAAGTCTTATTTCAGAGAGTTTGAAATGAGCTTATTTTATAATTGTTAAACATGTGTCTTCCATTTCCATATGTCTATTAAAAGCTTTATGAAAGGAAATATGGTTGAAAACACCTTGTTTAAAATCAAACATCAAGTCACATCCAATCTAAAAAGCACTCTGGTCAACATATCTCCTATTTTTATTCTCTAATCATTCTGGCTGACGATATGTGTGGAGATATGGGTAAGACTTCCCTGTGTCTGGTTTCTTGATTCTGTTTACATGTTGCTTTTTTTTTTTTCTTCTGAAAAATAATATGTATCTCCATGCAGTTTGAGGTCTATGTAGTGTATCATTGAACAGATAAATTAACCTGGAGTAGTTGCTTATTATCAGAAAATAATTTGTACCTTTCTGTTCCTTTTTAAAAATTTACTCCAGGAATATTCTATAATTTGTCAGTACACTTCTATGCTTCTACAAGGACAAAGATATTTGAGCATTCACCACGGCTGCTTCATATTCTTGACTGATTCGTCTATCCTGTTAGGATATAACAACAAAGTATCTTTTCTTAACTGGGTTAAACAAGATTCGATATGAAAGGCACTCATCACTCCTAACTTGAACATAAAAGTCTGAATAGAGGGTTTCACCAGAGGCTACATAAGACAGATACAGTTTTTAGAAATGATCCTAAGATGTTCATGTTAGGTTTGGGTTTAGGTTTCCTAAAACAGCTCATGAAGAATTGTTTTATTGGTAAGTCCTTGTTCTGGAGATTATAGTTTGCTCCCCTTCTTGGTGTCACATGGTAGTCAACTTTCTAGAGTAAATTTGAAGAAAAACCAAATAAGAAAAATTATCCTCCAGGCTTAGGTATATTCATACATCAGTATATTGGAGAAAGCAAGAGAAGTCAAGGAGAAGATGGTGTCCAATTTAAATAAGAGTAGAGTGATGTATAATAAGTCTCTGTGTACTTAATGTAAAATGTAAGGTTGTGTATAACACAGGTATAAGGCTTAAAAAGATAACCTATAGGAAGGAATTACTTATATCTACAAACAAAATCCTATCTAAGGTCTGTTGTGTTCATAAATACAAAGTAATGATATATTACTGCTGTGGTATATCTTATCAATTTTATACTTACTATTATTCTACTAGCACAAAGCACTGGTAGTGATTGAAATACAACTTAACAGTAAAGAAAAATATTCAGTGAATTATTTCACAGTAGAGATGATGCTTAAGGCAATCAGTACATACCTCTAATTCAGATATTTTGGTTTTGGCTTAAGAATCATACAGACAAAACAAGGTATAAATGGCTGTTTGCATCATTTCTGTATAATAAATTATATATGTGAGTTCAGGTAAAACAAGAAAGTAATTTTATATTTTTGAATTTAAAAACTTTCTTTAATACACACAATTTTACTTGAGTAGTAAAAAATAATAAACATATTTTAAAATTATTGATTTTTAATTGAAGGATAATTAATAATATGCATTTTTGAAAGAGGATACTGAAATGAATCTTCCACTAGCGCTTTTCCAAGCGAAAGCAATGTAGAAACACACAATGCTTTACTCAAACTTTTTTGAGGCCACAAAGTGTATTCTATTTTCTATGTCAGAAATAATTAGTGTGTTTCTACTAAAGACCAAATAATTGCTTAATGCAGTCATAGCAGTGTTAAAATAGCAAGCATTTTGATATTTTATTTATTTTTTTTGCATTTTGATATTTTAAAACAATACAAGCAGTTGGTATATTGGACTTTTATTTTTTCAAGGCCATGTTTAGCCTTGTATAGTTACAGACTTTTCAGGCTGAAGCAGGGATTAGTGAGGTCTGTTAGGAGACAAAGAGCTGTTGAAAACAGAACTCACCGACACAATGTGTCTGGAAACATCAATGGAATATATAGATCCGGGTGGGGAGGTTCTAAGGATTTGCTGGTAATTGGCTTGAAAAGGGGGAAGTGGATCTGGGTGAGATAGAGGGGAAGAAGCAGGGAAGGGCTAACTCTTCAGGGAGGATAGAAATAGGAGTAGGAAACCAAGGAATCTGCATAGGGATAGCTACAAAGTAGTTGGATGTACTCTGCCATTTTCAAAGTATTTTCTGACCCTCTTGAAAACAAGACCATACTGTAAATGGGGTCAAAAGTGGGTTAGGGAACACTGTAACCTCATTTCACCTTATTTAGCTATGCGCCAGAGATCTCAGCAGGTAGTTCAATTAACTCCCACTAGTTAAATGAGAAGAAAATGAGGTTACCCAGATTAACAAAACACAACTCTTGGTTCTCCTCCAAAACAGAGGCCAAAGGCTGTTGGCTGCCCAAGCCAGGTGAGCCCCAGGCAACTGCCCATTTGCCCAGGAGCTTCTGAGCTAAGGCCATAGCTCCTCCCTGCAACCTTACCGGAGACCATGGAAACAACCTCAGAAGGAGGACTAAAGCATTAAAAGTGATGTTGAATATTGTCTTCTTCTAATTCATTTCTCTCTCTTTATGGAATTCATGCATAACCTTTGTGGGAAAAATACTTTCCATGTGATTTTGCATCAGAGATCTTTTGAACAGGAAAGTTTTGTTTCCTAAGGCTTGAATTTTGTTGAATTATTTCCCTGTTGACAGTTTATTGGGTTTCCTATTTCAAAAACTGCAATTAGCTTCTCTATTATTTTCACAAATAATTTTCCCATATCTACAGTTATTTGTAATATGATTAAAATAATTGTCACTAGACACTGATAGAAATAACTGAAAAATATTTAATGAACAAATATTATGAGTGTTACCCAAAGTTCAAAACAAATTTTTCTGATTTGTATCTATTGTCAACATTATTTGAGTAGATTTACTGATAATGATTGATTTTAGCAAGGAAAGAAATTACATAAATGCTGAAATATGCATATGATTTAATATGGGAATACAAAAGTTTAGGGCTTCTCCTCATTACTATAATTGATATGTTGATAAAATTATAAGTAGTCGTTAACTTATTTTAAGGCAGTGTACTGTGATGGTTGAATGTGGGCACTTTTATCAGGCAGACAAGCATGACTTCGAGCACTGCTTGACCTAGCCTCTTTGTACCTGCAAAATGGGTTTAATAAAAGCTATGCATCAGATAATTTTGTTGTGAGAATAAAATTAATATATAAAAAGCAATCAGTAGTTAAATAATGAATGCTAGCTATTACTCTTGGTTTATGATGATGATGATGAAGAACAAGAAACAAGTAAAGCTGAAAAAAATATGTACTGATTTTTCCCAATATGTTTATCTATACTTCCTGCTATTTATAAAATATTTCCCAACTGTTTTATATAGAGGTAGGGTAGGTTTACCTCGTATGTTCTGAAATAAAACTTATATTTGACATATTTCTCTACTCCAGGGTGAATTGTCAAATAGTTCCTAACTGACCAACTAAGAATATTTCAGTTTTGCCTGGTATTACTAGATTAAGCATCTACATTTTTGATATAAAGGAGAAATGAAGATAACTAACATTTACTGTGCCAAATATCTGATCTTTCACTTTTCTAGTCTTCATAATAATCACATAAGTGTAATATGATTTTGTCTATTTTATAAATGATAAAACTTGACTCTGAAATGTTTAGCTATAAGACCAAAGTACCATGCTTAATAAATGTCTGAGGCCCTTACTAATGCCTAAGGCCTCCTCACTGCCCTTGTTGGTTGTTTACTAGGTGAGAGATTCTGGTGGAAGGTAGGTAGGTCAGTCTAGAACCAGATAGCAGGTTTCTGCCTTTGTGTTGTATACCAGGGACTGGGCTTGGGATCTGCCTATTTTGTCATCAGCTGGGTGACATCAGCCCATAACTCAGCTTCTCTGGGTTTCAGTTTCCTTACCTATAAAACTCAGAATCGTCATGACAACAAAATTTGACAAGATTCAGAAAACAATTTAAGATATAACTATGACATGTAATGATAATTTTAAAAGAATAATCTTAAAGTTGAGAGAATAAATAAAGACATATAACAGGTTGCATAGAGTATTATAAAACATGAAGTAATTTTAATTTGGACTATTACATTCCCTGTCTCCAAATCTTAGGTATCTGATACCTAGAGAGTATATAAAGGGGCTGAAGAAGAAATTTTTAAAAAGGCAAATATTTTAGTCAAAAACTCTAATCTTGGGGGCAAAAGCCAAGATACATACAATTTGGTTATAAAATAAATTAAAATACTATTTATGTAATTACCTTAAAGCACGACACATATCAAGATAATTTTTAAAGAAACAGGTTAAATACTGATGGTGCAAAAACTGTATAGAAGGGGATTTCCCTGGCAGTCTAGTGGTTAAGACTCCACCTTCCAAGGCAGGGGGCACAAGTTTGATCCCTGGTCAGGGAACTAAGATCCCACATGCTGCATGCTGCAACCAATAAATAAATAAACAAACAAACAAATTAAAAAAAAACTGTATAGAAAAACAGAATACATTAAGCTCTTACATGTAATTCACCGTGCAGTTTTAGGTAATAACACTCATGTTATTAAGGGAGAACTGCAATGAAATACAGTGCATCTAAAAAACATCCCATTTTTTGTCGCATTGAAACAAAGGAAAAAATCCTCAGATAAATGCATGCAGATCCTAGTATTTTTCTCATAGCTTGCAATGAACAAGTGCCACCAAAAAAGCTAAGAGCAATCAGCACAAACTTTGAACCCCAGAGGAACACTGATGCCCATGTAGAGACTTGTTTGGCGTGCACATTATTAAGAAAAATCTGAACACTTCCTCTATTAATAAGACTACAAATTGTAGTACATCAAACTAGAAGGAGCCTTCAATGTATTTGCTGGGAATTGCTTAAGGGTTAAACACCAGGGACTTGAAACAAACTGTTCTTATCACCTTTTTCTAAACAGAGATTTAAATTTACAATGAAAGTGCCAGCACCAGCTGCACTTAAAGAAAGCACCACATGTCTCCATGAGCTCCAAGAAAATGGAATGGAGCCCAGTTCAAGCTGGAGGTGTTGTCTTGCTCTAGCCAGCTGGGTGACACCAAGCTGAAAGTGATGAGGTGCTAATTACAGAGGATGAACAGAGTCTTGTTGTAGGCACCTGCCAGTGGCCTCCACAGAATCAGCTAGAACCCTGGAAATATTGCCCAGCCTCTCTGGCCACAGGAACCAAGCATGAATTCCAGCATCTCTTATCTGATACCTTTCAGATTTTCCCCACTATGGTTTTAGTTAGAGATGATGACTCCTCTTGTTCATTGTACTTATTTACCACTCCTCTTAAGAAATAATAACCACATGATGCAAAGTGTTGAGCACAGACCTCTTATGAAACTAGAGATATAGACAACAACTACTAGATTAAAAAAAATTAAAGACAAATGAAAACCCAAGCCGCATATAACGTAGATTACTATACCTATGGGAAAAAAGCAAAAATCACACCCAAACATACAAGATATGTGCTCTTCAATTTTGCAACACAGTGTCAGTTTTTTTCCATCACATTTTCACCCTTCTTCCTATTAAAACTGCACAAATGATGCTATAGCCAGAACTACATTTAGTGACAGATCGTTTAGAAATGTTTGCAGCAGACCTGGTAACTGCCCTTCAAAACAGAGCACATGGCATGACCTAAGGCAGTCTAACCACTAAAATGCAGAAAACATGTTTTTGTTTCCTATTTAAAATAACTTTATCAAAGTTTTCTTGATGTTGCACTGTTTAATACATGGTGCATGGATTATGAAATCTGCAATATATTTACACACTTCAGTTTTTCATATGATTAGTAAGCAGGCTACTGAATCTATCATCCAAATGAGGCAGTGCCAGGAAATATTATTCTGTTGTGAAGTTTAGGAGTTTGTATAGTCTAAATTTCTTCTCTACCCAAAGACTTCTATAGCAGTTGTGAGTCTGAGGCCATTACTTTGCTAGGAAACTTGATTCTTTGCTGTATAATGTCACCTTTAAAGAATTTTTTAATGAACTGACAGAAACTTTATATTCACATAATTTCAATGCATTGTTCCAGTTCTTCCCTCTGTAGAAACATAATAAACCCACTTCTCCTTATACATGTTTCCCTCAGATTGACATGAAAATGTTACTTCCTCTCAAAATACTTAGACATCAGTAATAATCCTGGCTTTAAATGTATTAGCCTAGTGTCCTTTTAGGCATGTTACTTAACCTCTTTAGCACCTCCACTCCTCATTTTAAAATGGATATCATAATCCATCTTGGAGGGATGTTGTGCTCCTTGTATGATACACACATGTAAACTGTAGCAAAATGTATGGTGGGTAGAGAGTATTTGTTCAAGAGTTGCCAGGAACTGTCAACCAGTCTGGAGAACAGAAGGTAAAGTGGGTCTATGAACAGAGTAAATCAATTTTATTTGAAGCAAGTTGAACTGAGGTGTGTGTAGGACAAGCATGGGTATTTCTACCGGCAGCTAGAACACAGGCCAGCATTTAGGCTCTCTAGACTAGGCAGATAGATTTGGGCATCATATAAGACTATGGTTGGAAATAGTAATGGCAATCCATGGTTGTTATTAACATATCTGAAGCCAAATATTTGGAATGAGAAAGCTGAGGACAGAATCTAAGAAAATATTATCAGAGTAGGAGGGACCAGATGAGGAGCTTAAGAAAGATGTAGTATGACTACCAAAAATCCACAAAGATTCTTACTGTAAAATAACATAATGTTACCTAAAAGAAGATTCAGTGAAAGGTGTGCAATCATGAGCTGTAAACTGGATATGTAGCAAATCTTTAGGTAGAAACTTGGTGAGATTTCAACGGAATGTAATGGCATCCATTGTAAGAAGCTGAGAGGTTAATGGAAACAGAAAAAAGGAAGGTAAATGGGCACACTGTTCTTTCAATAAACTTGTGCAAGAGAAGGAGGAAGGATCTTGGCTTGAGGGGAGAGATCATAGATGGCTTTTACTTTGGAAAGGAAGAAGGCTGTTGTTTCCATAGTAAAGATAATTCATCTTTTTCTCTTCTTTCTGAGCACTAGGAGAAAATTTGCCTAATACCTAGATTTATAGAATATTAAGTACTCTCTACAATTCTGTTTTTACTTAAAGTAGCCCATCAATTATGTATCCAAGTTGTCTCAGTGGTTTAAGGAATAATAATGAAGACCTCAAAGATGTGAATTAGTATGAAATAGTCAAATTATCTTATTCATCTCCTTTTCTTTTTCTTCTTTGGGTTTATGTTCTTTCCAAACCACATATTTGTTTTAAATTTAAATGTCTAGTAGGAAGAATTTTTTTTCTCAGTTTAAAAAATAAATTCAGAACTAGTTCCTCAAAGATGGCATAGCTAGAATTCTCTGACATTGGTGGTGACTTTTCTTCCTCTGAACACTCAACTGCTTTTTTGTTTTCTTTTGTTTGGCAGAGAAATTTACCTTCTAAAATAGAGATGGAAATATACAGCTTTTGTGATCTTACTTCCCCATTCTTGCTCCATGATCATGACACTCTTTCCTACACAGGTTGTAGTAGCCTTTTTCTAAAGAACTTGCTCCAAGAAGCCACTATTAACTCAGGTTGACACTTGAATTGACAACAATTTGATATCCTTACACTTTGTTCCTTTTCTATTTGATCCACTTGTCCCAGTCTTTTACCCCTACTGCTTTCTTCGTCTTTTATGCCTCTCTGCTCATTTCCTCTCAAAGATCACCCCTTCAAATTGTTGTTTTTCTCTTTAAGGAAGATGAAATCATTTATAAAATTATTAATGGTTGCAACATTCTTTTTTCACCATCCACTAAATAATGGAAATTACATTAAAATTTGCCACATTTTTATTTCAAGAAGTAGAAAAATAGAGGTTCCTAACTCCTTTTCATAAAATATCCTAAAACATGCACATTCAAAATTCTTTTTTTTAATTTATTTTTATTGGAGAATAGTTATTTTACAACAATGTGTGAGTTTCAGCTCTATAGCAAAGTGAATCAACTATAAAGATACATATATCCCCTCTTTTTTGAATTTCTTTCCTGTTTAGATCACCATAAAAGTTTTTTGAGAAAGAGCTCATGAATCTAGCTTAAAGGTGAGCAGTTACCTTTGAAAGAAGATGTTTGGCAGCAAAGAGAAAGAAAGCTGCAGGGACACGCGGTAGAGTAATGGAAGCCGTGAGGGTCAATCTGGGCTCAGGAGAAGGGCTTTTTATCCACACAATCCAGCTGAATTCCCATCCCCAGATGAAAGAACTAGTGCCATCTTATATTTTGAAATACAGTAATCATGAATATGTTATAGATATATTTTTATGCCTGTGAGTATATTTGAGGAGGGAATGGCAACCTACTCCAGTGTTCTTGCCTGGAGAATCCCATGGGCAGGAGCCTGGCGTGCTACAGTCTATAGGGTCGCAAAGAGCCGGATACAACTGAAGCAACTTAGCATGCACGCATGCATGAATACATTTTTCAAGAATGTTCAGCCACAGATTTTTTTCTTAACTATTAATGCAAATTTAACATTTTATTATATCTTTGTTGACTTTGAAGTACAAATATTGATGTCAGAAAAGAAGTAGAACACCAAAGACTTGTTGACAGAAACCTACATAACTAATCATGTTGACTCTCGGGCCCTGGGTCCTTAGTGCAGGGATCACAAACCATTTAACAATGTGTTTTGCTGGAGAAGGTTAGACTTTATATTTCTGTTAAAGTTACAGACTTTGTCAATTTTACTTGAATCTACATAAAATAATGAAAAGTGCTCATAATACTCAAAACTCAAACAAAATGACCAGTAATTGAGAAAAGAAAGGTAATTGGCCATGAATTATGGAAGAAATTTTACTGTGGATCTTACTAATGGAAAGAGGTTCAATAACTCTGAAACACTGGAAATATTTTAAGTACCACAAGCCTTAATATGAGACTATTTGATGGGAAAATTTAGGAGTTTTTGATAGTATAATAGCATACAATGATTTGACTATACTCTATAATTTCTAAAATGGACTGCTTTTGCTGAACTGACCAGCAATCCCTCCCCTTATCTACCAGCCACTTTATGTTTATTAAATGACATAGACATTGCTTTTCCTAACAGAAGTATTCAGTTTATTGAACATGCTAGACTCCATACATACAAAAGGAAGCACTTTCCCTCCAATTACTACTTTCAGTCTTACAATGTCAGATTCATTTATTCATCCATTCAGCCAGCCTTTATTTTATACCTACTATGTGCCAAGCACTATCTTGGGCCACTTAGAGTATGCAAATGCAAACAAAACAACATAGACAAAACAAATCTGACTTCCTGGAGCTTAAATTTTAATGGAAGAGACAAACAATAAACGTAATAGATATTTTAAAGCCTCTGAACTTGGAAATATTCTAATATTGTCTGGTCTTTTTTTATGTATTAGAAGTATCACTTTCAGTACAGTTCTATCCAAATCAAAATGTTCATTTCAAATCCTATTGAAGTCTTTCTTTTCTCCAGCTAAGCCTGTTCACATTAGAAAACCTCCAATAGGGAGAGGGTGGGTGGTCATTTCCTTCTACTTCTTTGCTTGCCCTTCTCTTCCCCTTACCAACTCCAACCTCTGACTTCTATTGGCAAGAAACACAGGTTAGGTTTTTCTAAAAGCTTTCTTCCAACTTCAGCTCTATGTAACAGGGGAGAGATTTGCCTAAGGGTTTCTGTAGGCATCTATATAATCTGAGGTGTCAGTCTCTCCTTTCGATCTGCAGCTCGATCTGAAAAAAGGATTCTCTTCTGAACTTCTTTGCTTGATTAAAGTGGGGAGAAAGCACATCCCTTGTTGAATGGAAGGAAGATGCCACAGTGCTACATTTGATAGGGCTATATTTTTCCGTTAAAAGCATTCTTTACTCTCTTGTTTTACAATATTAAGTTAGAGATGGGTGATAGGATTAGGGTCACAAAACCATTTTTGAGATCTGTAAACAAGGCTCTCCTGGATACTACATTACTGTGTGTCCAATAGAAATATAATGCAATCCATACATGTAATATAAAAGCATCTTTCAGTCACATTTAAAAAGTCAAAAGAAAGAAGCAAAGTTAATTTTAATAATATATTTCATTCATCCAAATTAATTGAACATTTTATTATTTCAATGCATATGAACAAAAATATTAATAAGTTATTTTATACTTTTTTTCATATCAAGTCTTTGAAAACTGGTATACACTTAATGCATATCCCAGATCAACTAGGCATATTCCATGTGTTCAATAGACTCAGGTACCTGATACCTACCCTCGAATGCCCAGGGCTAGTCCCTCTCTTGAAAGTAAGGTAATAATTACTTTTTATTCACACTTTTAGGATCTTAACTGAAACTTGGGCATTAAATAAATCAATTCAACCTCTGAACCTGCACAAATCTTTCTTACATGCCCCCATTCTCTCTGTCAGTCCTATCATGGTTATCCCAACTCCCATATCTGATTTGTTTGCATTGGATGGATGGTGATCCATCCAGGACACATAATAGTCTCTAGAGTCTTAATTTTGAAGAAAATTTCCATAAAATAATTGGGAAATTAATAAGTGGGTCTTCAAATAGAACTTCTTGCCCTCAGTTTCTTTCCTACTCCCCCAAATATTTTTACTTACTCTTTCTTCCTAAAGTATTCAATATGCTAAATTATAATCTTACATACAATATTGCCACCTTGAAGAGTGGTTGGAGAAAGCAGGCAAAGAAAACCAGAAACTTTCTTATATTGTCCTAAAATTTTATTTCCTTTCCTAAAATTTCACTGTTCTGTGTTTGATTCCTCAGTTGTGTCTGACTCTTTGTGATCCTATGGACTGTAGCCTGCCAGGCTCCTCTATCCATAAGATTCTCCAGGCAAGAACATGGAGTGGGTGGCCATTTTCTATTCCAGGGGCTCTTCCCCATCCAGGTATCGAACCCACCTCTCTTGGGTCTCTGCACTGGTAGGTGGGTTCTTTACCACTACCGCCACCTGGGAAGCCACCCTCACGGCCATTTTGTTTAGAATTGGGGGTTAGTATTGTAGGATACTACCAGGACACATAACAGATATTTAGACTAAAGATTTTTTTAGGCTAGTGGTTTTTCCAAGTTTGCTTGTTAACCTTTTTGGCTAAAATGCACAGATAAGTTATTTGACATGTATTCAGAGAAAATACATGTAAAGTTTGAATTGGGAAAAATATGTAGTACCTCCCTCAGATATAAATAATATGGCTCTTTTTCTTTTCTCTTTTATTTATTTGATTTTTTTGTTTGTTTATTTGTTTCCTTCAAAGTTCTTTTCTCTCTATTTTACATGTCGGTCATGTTATTCTAATGTCAAAGGAAAGGTACATTTCTTTCTATCAGTATGGGCTTCAAAAATGAAGCTATTTAGTATGTTCAGGGAAAAATTACTGACTGTAATTTGAGGTTAAATATTGAAGAATAAATCCTCAAGCCTGTAAAGCTGAGTTTTGATAAACATTTCTGTTGTATTTAGCCAAATCAATAACAAGATAGCCAATATCCCAAAGTAAACCATTCCAGAAATACCTTTGATCTTCCAATATTTACTGTCACAGAATTCCTAGTGTAACTATGAAAAAGATGCTTACAATCTTAAATTTTGTTTTATTAAGTTATGAATAATAAAGACTTCATTTATTGAATGATATTTAAAATTTAGGTTTTCGTTCAGTTATGAATAATAAAGATCTAATTGTGTTTCCTCAAGTTAAATATGTGGGAAAATCCAACTAAGGCAATTATATTATGCCTATATAAACTTTTCTTAGCAATTATAATTTGATTTTGGCAAAAATCTCTGTTCCTGCTGTGGTACAGATACACCATGGAACATTACTCAGCCATTAAAAAGAATTCATTTGAATCAGTTCTAATGAGATGGATGAAACTGGAGCCCATTATACAGAGTGAAGTAAGCCAGAAAGATAAAGACCAATACAGTATACTAACACATATATATGGAATTTAGAAAGATGGTAACGATAACCCTATATGCAAAACAGAAAAAGAGACACAGATGTACAGAACAGACTTTTGGACTCTGTGGGAGAAGGCGAGGGTGGGATGTTTAGAGAGAACAGCATCGAAACATGTATATTATCTAGGGTGAAACAGATCACCAGCCCAGGCTGGATGCATGAGACAAGTGCTCAGGCCTGGTGCACTGGAAAGACCCAGAAGGATCGGGTAGAGAGGGGGGTGGGAGGGGGGTTCAGGATGGGGAATACATGTAAATCCATGGCTGATTCATGTCAATGTATGGCAAAAACCACTACAATATTGTAAAGTAATTAGCCTCCAACTAATAAAAATAAATGGAAAAAATAAATAAATAAATCTCTGTTCCTATTCAACAACTCTTTACAGTTAGATGAGCTGAGTCACTTCAGTTTTCAAGGGAGTGAATTCCATGCGTATTACAGTAAAATGCTCTGAAATCCTTTAATATTAAAATACCTTGCAAAGGGAATACATTATTTAATCATTACATAGGATATTAATGAATCTTTATTAAAACTTCCAGATAAACATTGTATTGACATCTAGTGGCTATAAAGGCTGATAACAGATACACTATTTCAAAAGCACATAGAGCATCTTAATGTGAATTCCATTTAACATTCTCTTAACTGAAAAACGGGCAAAGTATACATAATACTGACCACGGTTAATGTATTGATAAGAAAGTATAAAATCTGTTTGTACTGATATGTTAAATGCTGGGAATGGATTTGGGTGATCTGAAAAAAGAATCGTATCTGAGCTGCCCAAGAATTATAGGAAAAATACTGATACACTTGGGAATAGGCTTACTGTGCTGTGCTGTGTCGCTCGGTTGTGTTCGACTCTTTGTGACCCCATGGACTATAGCCCACCAGGCTCCTCATTCCATGCAATTCTCCAGGCAAGAGTACTGAAGTGGGTAGCCTTTCTTTTCTGCAGGGAATCTTCCCAACCCAGGGAAAGAACCCAGGTCTCCTGCTTTTGAGGTGGATTCTTTACCATCTGAGCCACCAGGGAAGCCCAAGAATACTGGAGTGGGTAGCCTAACCCTTCTCCAGGGGATCTTCCCGACCCAGGAATCGAACCAGGGTCTCTTGAATTGCAGGCAGATTCTTTACTAGTTGAGCTACCAGGGAAGCCCTACAGGTTTACTAAGACATGTCAATAGAACTAGTGCAAACTGCCGTTCATGCAGTACCTCCTATGTCCCAGCCTTGCAATATGCTTAACAGATCTCATCTCTTTTAGATCTTAAAATTTTCCTCCAAATAAGATATTGGGTACACCTGTTTGTTACCAGTGAGGAAACAGACCGTGAGTGACTGAGTTACATGCTGAGGGTTATATACAACTAGCAAAACCATACTCAAGATTTGAAACAAATTTGTCCTGTTTCAAGTCCAAATGCTGAAAAAACACTTTTCTTTCTATAAATCTACAAGTAACTGTGTGTTACTGACTTCATCTAATGTTAACCAATTAATTAAGTTAATTAAATAAGTCATTTTAAAACTCATTAAAACTCACTTTGTGACATTTTAACTTGTGACAACCGAATCTTGCTTTTTGATTCTTAAGCAGTATTTCTTCTCATGTTATTATGACTTTATTTTTACATCCAGAACCTGACATACATAATTATGTGGTACATGCTTATTAAATACTTTAGAAATATAATGCATCCAGAAAGAAATTAGTTTTCTTTCACTGGTATATATTGGATTTTTAAAATGTGTGTGTGGGGGGTGGTTGTGTTTATTTCTTTTCCTTTAAAAAAAGACTTAACTTGAAAAGCTATTATAGAAAAGTGTCATGGAAAGAAGTAGATTTACAAGACAGAGTTGAGAAAATACAAGATGGTGACTTGGTAAAAAGAATATAGAACTTGAAAGTGGGTAATTGAGACAAGAAAAGGAGTAGGGAAAGCAAGGAGTAGTTGACTGTAGAATCTGATGAGAAGGGCAGTGGTGGGTGGGAGCACTGGTGTAAAGACACAGGGATAATGATGGATTTTACAAATCCCAGTTTATGCAGCAAAAGGCCTGTGAGGTAGAAGGCAAAAGGACATCTATTTATTGTATAAAATTTTCCAGTCAGTCTGCAATTTGCCTAAGAATAGAGCACAAACACAGATATTTGTAACTATTAGTTCTATATTTTCTTTCCTGGCTCTATGGTGATCCTGGCTCAGGGTTAGCTGTGTGAGTCTGAATAAATAAATTGATGAAAAAGAATAAGGATAAGGAACAAATGTGCTTCTAAGGCTTATAGTAATTCCATGATATCTAGAGAGGCTCTTGGTCATCCACGTTGTGGAACAACCCTCCAGATAGCGTCCCTTTGGTGCAAAAGCATTAAGTACTGCTGTTGATCCCAAGGCAGATTCTCATCCAGACCTATAACTCAGGGGTTAGTTGGGGACTGAAAGACACCCTGGGAGAAGTCAATAGGGAGGTAAATTAGATAGGATACATTTAAGAAACACACTGTTGAGACGTTCATAATGAACAGGTAAAATGACAAGACAAAATGTCAAGTCTGACAGTAGCATTTTGCACAGGAAAGCAATGAGTCTATTAGGAGGACACAGTAGAAAACTAGAGTCTGAAACAGAAAAGTCCACTATAATGAGATAAAAAATGGCTAAGAGTCTTACCTTAGCTCTTGGATGAAGATTGAAGAAAGGACTAGAGGCTGCCTGTAGGTTTTTGGATAAAGGGAAAGAAATAGGTAACACTGAAAAGGAAACTTTTTCATGCTTAAACTGGCAATGAGATACCAAAGATAGCTAAAGATAGGAAAGTGAATAAGTGCTAAAACTGAGAAGGATAACAGTTGATCTGTAGTAATTTAGAGGATGAAAGAGTATAAAAGGGAAATAAGAAAGAAGTTGAGAGTGGATGAGAGGCTGTAAGTGAGTTTGGCAGAGGCACTGTGTATGGTGATGTGATCCCTCTCAGAAAAAGACAGCAGATCAAGGAGCCTTGTGCCTGAGATCAACTGCAAGACAGAGAAACATTTCTTTTAGCTATTTGTGGGAGAAGATACTGGTGTTTTTTTCAGATCAAGTTAGAGAAAATGGAGGCAGAAAGCATATACGGTCCTGTTTCCCAGTTTTTGCTGCACATCAGAATCTCCTGGAGAGCTTAGAACAGTCTTTTGATGTCTGAGTTTCACCCTTTACCAGAAATCAGAATGTGTAGGGTGGGAGCCAAACCACAGAGTTTTAAAAATTTTCCCAGGTGATTCCAATTTGCTGTAAAGTGTGAGAATCACTCATAGAGCATGCCTTAAAATTTTGGAGGGAAATTGAGGAGCAGATGGTGGGTCAATTGGTCAAAAAAGGACTGAAATTGTCTCATGATATGGAAGCGTGGATTATTAATGACCCACACAAATCCTCACACTAGCTCCTCACTGGATTGTACTTGTCTTCTTGACCTCTGACTTCCATGGAGGCTCCCTGACAGTCTATTTTTGTTATAGTGATACATTGGATTTTCTCTTAGTATCTCAGTATATTAACATACTGAGCACACAAATTATAGAACTTTGTACGTCAATTGAAAAAATGAAAAATGCTAGGTTGATGAAAACTTGGCATAAATTAGTCACAACATATTAAAAAAATACAGCTTGAAAGCTGAGTTAGACACAGGATATGCATGAAAATCTGACGTGGTGATTATTTTGTGCACAGGGTATTGAATTTATGCTATCATCCTTTAAATATTAACAACTTATGAGGTATAGAAAATGCTTCTATTCAAGTGTGTGAGGTGGTTTCAATCATGCATTTTGCTCTGCTTTGAGTTTGCTTTTTAAAAAAACACCGTTTGTGTGCATTGTTGTCACAAAAAGCTGATTTTCCCACAAGAAATCAACTTATTAAAATATCATGACAAATCATGGCATGCATTTTATTTTTCTTCTTTGATTAGGCTTGTTTAATTCTGTATTATCTGCTCTGACTTTGATGCCAAACAAGATTAAATTTTCAAGTATAATACTCTAAATTTATAATGTGAATTTAAAACAAAATTACTTATAAGAAACCAACTTCAGCACCTAGGGACAAGGATGAACTATTAGCATAATTTACTCCAGTAAAGATATTCTACTCTAATTATTTGTGGCCAATTATCAATTACTGGTCAATGCTAGAATCACTCACCATAATTATTTCCCTAAGGAATCTTCTCTAGATGTAATGGAGAGCTTCATCATATTTCTTTCCTTAGAAAAACAATACATCTCTTTTTTTTCAAGATTTTTTATATATGAGAAAATCAAATCTAAACCTTTACTACCAAGGATTTCTCTAAGACTTTAAATGTTTGAGTCTTAAATATCTAAAGCAAGGAACCAAATGTATCCATGACCAATTTGAGAAATTTCTAGGAAAGATAAACTATTGCTATTTCATTCTCTTATTATTTTTGATTAATTTAAATTCTGAAAAAATGCTCAAGTTGGAGAGATTAATTTTACTTCATAATTTAGCATTTTAAACACTAATTCCTTTCCTTATATATAGTTCCTTTCCATTAAAATCAGTGGCAACGCCTGCAAACACTAACCTTACATTTGAATTCCTAATGACTCCTCCTATTGTCTCATTTCTGTTTGAACCTGTCAATCAGTGGTGAAAAGTGCTAATCACTCCCAGAAACCCCAATCTTGCTCACAAAAGTACCAGTCACTGAAAAAATAATACCGATTGGTCATGGATGGGCAGGAAATCTCACTAGGGATCTGAGCACACAATGAAGTTTATTAAGTCCATTTTGCTCAAGTCCAGCTTTCCCTGCATGCAGGGTTTGGAACTTTAATTTCAAAGTCAGCTAAAACCGGCTAAGGTGACATATATTCATTAGCTGAGCTCTGACTGAAGCGCTGTGAAATTTCTTGGTTAATGTTTTTGGCTCTCGATAATAGTAGTGGTATTTATTTTTACTATTTTTCTCCCCTTCTTTCTAAAGAGCAGAAAGAGACTTAGTTGGATATTAGTTGTTTTAAATTCTTAATTGGTCCATGTTCTTTTTCAGCTGCTTATTATTTTTAAACTTCATTCTTTTAAATGACTAAATGTCCACGAGAAAGATATTTCCCATTAATTCTCCCTATGCTGCAGTGCCCCCTCTCAAAGCCATGACCACATTTATTACTGAAAATCAGTTATGATGTGTATATACAGGATGGACCATAAAGTATTGTAGCTTCAGGTCACAGAAAGAGATGCAGTTCAGCAGTCTGAAGGGCCACATTATGCAGAACACCAACAACTTTCTTCCAGTCTTTTTTTTTTTTTTTTTAAAACTGCTGCTTATTTGCTTTCCATGAGGTGGCAGCTGCAAGGGGCTGATGTGAAGGGAAAAAGAGGAAGACGGTACTATCATTAAAGAATAAACAGTAATTACCTTGTAGAAATCTCTAGAGTGATTGATTACCTCTCCAGCTTATAAGAACAGGCCTGGGAATATACAATAATTGATTTCTATTACTTATGTGTGTTTTCCTTTTAACTTTCCAAAGAAGCAATGTAGTTTAATTGACTTTAATTTCAGATTAAGTATTTTTATGACTTCTTCTGGAGTTGGCTAGGAATTAGAATGAACAGAGCTGCTAGCCCCATGAGCCATATTATCAATAGAAAGTAGGGAGGTAGACAAGGTGTGCGGGTGTGATATACGTTATATGTCATCTCATATCTTGCTGGATTGCTTTTGTCTTTCCAGTGTAAATAGTTATTAGGTTTAGATTGCTTTAAAAGAATTCAAGATTTATCAAGTTTGAGAGAGAGAGAGAGACCAGTGTAATTTTAGCAAGGTTTTGCAAAGACAAAATGGGGATGAAACTTCCTCAAGGCAAGCCTGACAGATACTTATGGTACAGTCCCTTACCAGGGTCAAGCTGGGCCCCATCATACATCGATTGTGCTGGCCCTGCTGTGATGCCATGGGTCCAGTCACATCCCTATGAAATTGCAGAGAACTAAATTTATTTAACCTACACTTTCAACTTATACTTTGTCATCATGAAAATCAAACATGTTTTGGAATAGCAGTATGCCTTTTCCTGCTTGGGAAATTGAGGCTTAGGTTGTTACATAGTGCATCCTGGAGAAAATGAATCATATTAAAACCAGACCCTCACCCTGACAACACTGACAGTGGAGTGGTCTAGGTAACATTTTGCCATTGCATGAAGTACATAAGATGGTATTCTCTGAAGCATTGTGTCTCTTAGCTTCCTGCAAATTATTTCTGAATGCTTCTCTGACATTTTACACATTTTTGTACACTCTATATTCATATATATATCCTCTCCAGAGGATCTTCCCGACCCAGGGATCGAACCCGGGTCTCCCACACTGCAGGCAGACGCTTTATTGTCTGAGCCACCAGGGAGGCCACATATTCATATGTGTATATACCTATTTATATAGTTATTGTTGTTTGATTCATTGGAAAAGACCCTGAAGCTAGGAAAGATTGAAGGCAAAAGAAGAGGGTGGCAGAGTATGAGACGTTTAGATAGATAGCATCACTGACTCAATAGACATGAACTTGAACAACCTAGGAGATAGTAGAGGACAGGGAAGTCTGGTAGGCTGCAGTCCCGAATCTTTGGATTGCAACCCCATGGACTGCAGCCTACCAGGCTTCCCTGTCCTCTACTATCTCTCAGAGTTTGTTCAAGTCCATGTCTATTGAGTCAGTGATGCTATCTATCTAAATGTCTCATACTCTGCCGCCTTCTTCTTTTGCCTTCAATCTTTCCTAGCTTCAGGGTCTTTTCCAATGAATCAGCTCTTAGCATCAGGTGGCCAAAGTAATGGAGCTTTAACTTTAGCATCAGTCCTTCCAACCAATATTCAGGGTTGATTTCCTTTGGTATTGACTGGTTTGTTCTCCTTGCAGTCCAAGGGACTCTCAAGAGACCCTACATATATAGTACCTTTTCACATCAAGTCATAAATATTGGTTAATCGACCTTTATTAACCTCCTTTTTGAAAATGATTGCTTCCTTTTCAAATTTTTATTTCTATTTCTTATCCCAGTGTCTGGCATATTTTAAGTGACTGAAGATGTGTGTTAGGAGTCTATAATGACTGATCTCTGAAATATTGATTATATCATTCATATGGATGCTGAGATATACATTTTGCTTTGTTTGGACAAAAGCGATTAGGATGCTATTTATTCTTTGGTACTAAAAACAAAGCAACGTTACAAAATAACAAAAGGCAGCAGAGCTAAAGGATGCCTACAAACCTTCTCTAATTTCAATATACAAAGGAACTGCAAACGCTGATAGAGAAATCTAAAACCCTCTAATAACTAGTACACTCATACTTAGGGGAACTAGCAATGATTTTCTAGTACTTAATATTGCTGTGAGCTATATCTCCATTAAAAATCTACTAGATTAGCAAGAATCACATTATTAGCATATGGAGCTTAGGCTATTTAATAATTTTCCAAATGGAAAACATTTTTTTTCTCCTAAAAATGGAACACAATCATTTTAATGTAACAGATATAAAAAAAAGTAAGTCAATTTGTATTATATATATGTCTTATGCAAATAAAATCATGTGCCAAACATTTAAAATATTAACTTCTGATATCTAATGTATACATTTCTCTAAAAATAAGAGACTTTTTCAAAATTCAAATCTAAAGATCTCAGCTCAGTAAACTCTCAACAAGTTGACACTGCTGAAAAGCTTTCTGTTGAAAGAATTATTGCTTTTATGTTGTGTAAAATATTTGTAACTCCAGGAAATCAGATTGTAGTATTTGAAGCTGTCACCTTAATAGTGAAGGATTTCACAAACAATACAGTGGATCTAAACAATGTAGCTGAAATATGTGACCACAGACATCGGGGTATCAGTTGGACAATGCCAGCAATAGCATGAGTGACACTTGATGGTGGAACAGTGGGCGATCAGTGCTTAGTGGTCTCGTGCTTTGTCAACTATTCCTTTCTCTCTTCTTTTCTTTTCTCTCTCCAGTGGCTAGTTGTCACTCTTAGAAGACTACAGGCTTTCCTTATCCTGGACCTTTTTGAACTCTGCTGTCTTTGAACATCATGGATATTGCAAAAGAAACTATTTACTAGGCAGTAATTATATGCCACCCCTCATGTAAAGGTAAATGATAATGAGATATGTGTGAAGAATAGGCAGCCCTGTCAAAGGGGAAAAGAGCGGCTTTTAAAACTTAGAGCCGTACAAAATGCCTTATAGACTTGTTCTGGAGTAACTGTATCAATTAACCACACTAAAAGCTCTAACTCAGATGGGCACTGCACGCAGCATGTCTACTAGTGTTTTATTATCAAGTCCATTATGATGAGTTCTTGTCCTAGACAAAGGGAGAACAGAGAAAGAATTCAGGCTGACAAATTAGACTTGAAATCAGTTTCATTTACATAACGACTGGAAGTTCATTAATAACAGAGTTTTAATTATTCATGCTCTTGTTTCACTAGATACAGCAGTTTTCCCCCTGCTGTGCGGGATATCTGGATTAGCTAAAATGAACCTTACCAAACTGATAGGCTGCCCAGATACTCAGATGCTTTTCTATTTTCACACCACTAGAGATGGGGGTGGGTAGGGGAGAATGGAGTGTGTGTACAGATTGGAGCTGCATAATAAAGAGAGGTAGGAAGGTGAAGAGGAAGGCACTGAATAGACCGAAAAAAAAAAAAAAAAGTAGCTAACAGAATTCTTCTGGGTTTACATTTTGTCTTTGTGTGCAGAAAAAAAAGAAAGAAAAGAGAGAGAAAGAAGGAAAAAATGCAACTGTTGTAAATCTGTACTTGATGGGAGAATCCACCTGAGATGATAACACTTTAAATATCAATCATTTCAAGATTTCCTAATGGGGCGTACTACTAATATGAGTGTATGCATGAGCAACTCTTTTCCTTCAGATACAGGAACATTAATAGGGCTTATTTTGGTTTGCTTTGGGGAAAAAAAAAGGAAGGGAAAGGAAAGAGGGCAAAAGAAACTTTTCCTCTCTGCCACATTATCCGGACAAATCTGAGAAACAGGTTTAAAGCTATCTTCCTTACAACTTTCTTGAATAAACACAGTGGTGATGTTTTCATTCTTATGAATAATAAATAATGACACTGAGAATACTTTCCTGTAAAGAATTTAAACTGTTTTCCCACACATCAGTCTTCTGATTCAGCCTCAGCACTACATCATGAATTAAGTAGTTCAGGACCGACTGGACAGGAGATTATTGCATTTCTGGTTCATTTACTGTCTGTATATTTCACTGACAAATGTAGGTGACTATTTCACAAAAAAAGGGAAACCATGACAAATAAAAACAAGACTCAATTATGCCCAACACCTTTCGAGTTCAATCGGCGGGGGCGCGGGGGTAGGGAGAGCAGAGAAGAGTGTCTCTTCAGTTTGAAATCAGACAACAGCTGCAGTTTGGGTTTCCAGCACTGCCTTTGGAACAACTTTCTAACAAAAATTTTCAGTTTGGGGAACCATCACTTACAACAAATAGTAGAAATATTTTAAAGAGAAAAAATTAGTAAGGAGAAATTACATGTAACAAAAGCTGACCAAGTACCCAACCATTTGTCTAAGCTCTCCTGCTTGATTTAAATGCCACATAAATGATTACAGAGAGATGAAGAGTGTAGCTAATAATGAAGGGAGTGAGATTCAGTCACGTCTGCCTGACACCAACTCTTCCCAGCTACATACACATTTGAAGACAGTGATTACATAGATATTTTTTAGATAAAGTTTGTACAACTTGTATTATTTTTCTATGTTAATTTTCTTTACCCTCCCACTGATAAATGATTTTCCACAGAATAAATATACCAGCCTGCTTTTTTTAAAAAATATGGAAAGCTTTCTCAGATCTGGACTAACCAGAAAATCATAAAAGTCAAATATTTAAACGGTCAATAACACAGGATGAAGGTGCTAATATGAGCAAGTCCTATTTCTTATAACAGATGCTGCTGTTGCTGCTAAGTCGCTTCAGTTGTGTCTGACCCTGTGCGACCCCATAGACGGCAGCACACGAGGCTCCTCTGTCCCTGGGATTCTCCAGGCAAGAATACTGGAGTGGGTTGCCGTTTCCTTCTCCAATGCATGAGCGTGAAAAGTGCAAGTGAAGTCTCTCAGTCGTGTCCGACTCTTCGAGACCCCATGGACTGCAGCCTACCAGGCTTCTCTGTCTATGGGATTTTCCAGGCAAGTGTACTGGAGAGGGTTGCCATTGCCTTCTCCACTTAAAACAGATAATTGAGTGAAAATTAGACAGACTACCTGGTATCTTTAAGTCAAATGCCACATTGGTAGATCACATATGAAAAAAATTAATCACCAGAAGCCGCCATCTCTTTTTACTTTAAGTTTGCTTCTAAGTGGGCATTTTGTCAATATACTGTGACGGGCAACTGTAGATAATTAGGCTAACCTTTCCTTCTTTCCTTCCTTCCCTCTTTCTTTCCTTTCCTCCTTCCTCCCCTATCTTTTCCTCTCTCTCCTTCCCCCTGTCTCCCATTTTTCCTCTTTCTTTTCTTTTTTTGTAGGGCTACCAACTATTCATTTCTGCTTTGAGGAATTCATATTTACACACTACTTTTAAATTTTATTTCATTCTTTCATTCCTGGGCAGATGTCTCCGCCAGGTCTCAATCCTTGTTTTGGCCTGTTTTATGAAGCTATCTGTATATGGGAGATTTGAAAGATTAATTACTGCTTCAGTGTGATCAGAAGCTCTCAACACATTTACAACATTTTATCTTTTCATCTCTCTGAAGTATACATATAGATACTAAAGTACAAAGAAGTTACATGACAAACCTTAAAAAAAAATTAATGTTTTGAAAAGATAAAACAGGATCCTTTACTAGTGAGGTACCCCCCTAAGCAAAACACTAGATTTCATTGTAAAATGCAATAAATGGAAATAAATGGACAGTTAGCACTATGTAAAAGTCAGAATCACTGCAGGTGTTGGGGACATTATTGACACTCTGACATCTGATACGGTACTATCTCAAAAATCATCTTGGCCAATCTGAAAATTAAGAGGGACTCTCTTCTAAACCTTTGACCAAGAATTATGACAAAAAGTTGATATGTTTTTGAAAAAGATAATGAAAATCAAACTTTTTAAATGATTGAAACAAAATCATTTTTCAAAAAAGCTTTAACTTCTCAATGGGTGTTGTGTTTATTCTGCTTTAAAAGCATGTTTTGTTTGATTTTCAGCACTCCTTTATTCCTTTAAATACTCAAAAATATTCCCAAAGGACAAAGAAAACAATGGAAGGTTGTATGGGAAGAGGAGGAGGCAGAGACATCTGGATTGTGTTTGATCTGGCAGCCCCCTCAATGTCTGGGGAGGTGGATGCTGCCCTGGGCAAGCAGGAGGGGTCTGCTGGGCTGATATTTGATTTCCAGGTGCAAGTATTCACTCATCTAAATCCTGACCATATGCTCTCATACATCTGCATAAGTACTGCTGTTTCCCTTTCGAACTAGATGTGAAACTGAGACATTACAAGATAGATGGTCCTGAAGCGATGAAAACACCAGCAATTTTGCTAGGAAGTGGCCATGGAAGTTTCTTGTCTCAGTCCTGACCTGTCTTGTTCCTTGTTAGGCATGACATTCAGAGGCAAATTGAGAGGAATCAAGAAATCAACGTTTTCTAGTCCTATTTCTGATCATTTTGCTTGTCATGTATAAAGTAAAATGGGTAACTCTTCAAATCCCTAGAAGCATATCCAATCTGTGCGGGGGGAGACATGTTAAATGTACAATTCTGCTAAGTTTCATTTATACAAGATGAGGAAGTTCTAGAAATCTACTGTTCAACACTATGCCTATAATTGACTATATAGAATTGTACACTTACAAACATTTTAAAGTTAGATCTCATGTTATTAAATGTTCATAGTACAATAAATAAAATAATGTGAAGCAAAAACATTTACTAACCACTGGGAAACTTATTTCACAGAATGGTGCTATTTGCCAAACAGAACAGAAAGTCTGTGTTGAATAACTATTAACTTAGTGCATTTGGGCAACATTGGCTTACTCATCTGATATTATTATTTTCTTGTAATGGGTCTTTTGTAAGAATTCAAGATAATACCAGTAAAAGCATCATAGCTGCTTAAAGCATGGCAGTGACTCATTATTTGACTGAAAGTTAGGGTGCCGGTCTTATCATTGGGTTTCAATTTGTAATTTGAAGTTACATAAATTTTGTAGTGGCAAATTAAAAGGCATGTGTGATTTGCTTCAAGAATGAGACCAGTAATTGCAAAGATGAGTCCTACTGTGGAATGATGTGGGCCTCCATTTGGAGAATATACCAAGCGAGCTATGATCAGAGAAAGCCCCGAAATGAAATACTTTGAAAATGTCAAAACTTCCATATTTCATCTCAGGGCCATTTTATATATTAACCTATTATTAAAAAATAATTTGGCTGGAACTTTTTGTTAACTTTAACTTTTGCAGATATTTGGTACTTTTTATATTTATTAAACAGAAATTTAGAGAGGAAAACTTTAAAATATATTTTTTGGTGGAATTTTACTAAAATTCTTTGGTTACTGGTCAGTTATCATATATGTTATGTTAGTAAGTTAAAACTTAATTCCCTGAAAGAATAGACAATACTATTTTTAAAAAGAAACATTTTCATAAAGAATAGCTGCTTGGCATTGAATGTTTAACTTTTCTTCCAGTGTATTAAGAGTAGAGATCTATTTTCTTTTTTAGTATTATTTTAACATTTTAAAAATAGAAAATGGAATTAATGTTCATGTTCCATACTGACTGACTATTGAGTAAAAATATTTTTTCTATATTGATGACTACGGAGACCTTTAATAATTTCTGTTAGATATTATTGTTGTTCAGTTGCTGTGTAATGTCTGACTTCACGACACCATGAACTGCAGCATTCCAGGCTTCCTTGTCCTTCACTATCTCCTGTAGTTTGCTCAGACTCATGTCCATTGAGTTAGTGATGTCATCCAACTCTCATCCTCTGTCACCCCCTTCTCCTTTTGCCCTTAGTCAGGGAAATTCCAGTTAGATGGCAGGGAGAAAAAAGAAAGTTAAAGCTTAAGGAAAAAAAAAAAAGTCTTAACACTTGGAAAACTATCCTTACTGTATTACGTGCCTTCTTAATTTGGTAGGATTTTTGCTATCTTTCATGTCATAATGCTTTCTTGTAACAGATGGAAAATGAATGTAGCACTATATTGGGGGACTCCTTGGATTGCTATTTAAATATCCAAAGGGTATATAAAATTTGAATTAGTGTTACAATTCTGTGCATTGTATTTTAGTTTAGGTAATGACATAATTAGGGAAAGAGGAAGACAGGAAAGGAGAAGAGACATGGAAGTGAAATAGAGAAAAAGCAGTAGAAACTTAGAAAAAAGGCCAAAGATAGCAAAAAAAGAAAGGGTAAGAAGAAAGGAGAAGGAAAATAAGAGGCAAGAGGAAGAGGTCAGAAAGTGGGATGGTGGGTTCTTTGAGAAAATATAAAATCAGATATTTAGTGGGAAGACAACTCATAAGGCAGAGATACAGGGCAATGGAATAAAAACGTCTGTGATGAAGCCACTTGAAAATGCTTTGCTGTCTTAGTTGAAAGCTGTAACCAGTTCTGGAAAGAGGATGCAATAAAAGCACAAACTGAATTTCATCAATAAATGGGTAATGATGGGCCAGATAAATGACTAAATTATGTGAAGCAACTAAATATGCAGCAAAAATAATGACTAGAATAGAAAAAAAAATTTGTATAATATAAGCTTTTGCCATTTATTTAAATATCATATTCTAGGTTCAGTTCAGTTCAGTTGCTCAGTCATGTATGACTCTTTGTGACCCCATGGACCGCAGCACGCCAGGCCTCCCTGTCCATCACCAACTCCTGGAGTCTACCCAAACCCATGTCCATTGAGTCAGTGATGCCATCCAGCCTTCTCATCCTCTGTCATCCCCTTCTCCTCCTGTCCCCAATCCCTCCCAGAATCAGGTCTTTTCCAATGAGTCAACTCTTTGCATGAGGTGGCCAAAGTATTGGGAGTTTCAGCTTCAACATCAGTCCTTCCAATGAACACCCAGGACTGATCTCCTTTAGGATGGACTGGTTGGATCTTCTTGCAGTCCAAGGGACTCTCAAGAGTCTTCTCCAACACCACAGCTCAAAAGCATCAATTCTTCTGTGCTCAGCTTTCTTCACAGTCCAACTCTCAGATCCACACATGACTACTGGAAAAACCATAGCCTTGATAGATGGACCTTTGTTGGCAAAGTAATGTCTCTGATTTTAATATGCTGTCTAGGTCATAACTTTTCTCCCAAGGAGTAAGCATCTTTTAATTTCATGGCTGCAATCACCATCTGCAGTGATTTTGGAGCCCCCCAAAATAAAGTCTGTCACTGTTTCCAGTTTCCCCATCTATTTGCCATGAAGTGATGGGACCAGATGCCATGATCTTAGTTTTCTGAATGTTGAGTTTTAACCCAACTTTCTCACTCTCCTCTTTCACTTTCATCAAGCTGCTGCTGCTAAGTCGCTTCAGTTGTGTCCGACCCTGTGCGACCCCATAGATGGCAGCCAACCAGGCTTCGCTGTCCCTGGGATTCTCCAGGCAAGAACATTGGAGTGGGTTGCCGTTTCCTTCTCCAATGCATGAAAGTGAAAAGTGAAAGTGAAGTTGCTCAGTTGTGTCTGACTCTTCATGACCCCATGGACTGCAGCCTACCAGGCTCCTCTGTCCATGGGATTTTCCAGGCAAGAGTACTGGGTGGGTTGCCATTGCTTTCATCAAGAGGCTTTTTAGTTCCTCTTCACTTTCTGCCATAAGGGTGGTGTCGTCTGCATATCTGAGGTTATTGATATTTCTTCCGGCAATCTTGATTCCAACTTGTGCTTCATCAGTCCAGTGTTTCTCATGCTGTACTTTGCATATAAGTTAAATAAACAGGGTAACAATATACAGCCTTGCCATACTCCTTTCCCAATTTGGAATCAGGCTGTTGTTCCATGTCCAGTTCTAACTGTTGTTCTTGACCTGCATACAGATTTCTCAAGAGGCAGGTCAGGTGATCTGATATTTCCAACTCTTTAAGATTTTTCCACAGTTTGTTGTGGTCCACACAGTCAAAGGCTTTGGCATAGTCAATAAAGCAGAAGTATATGTTTTTCTGGAACACTTTTGCTTTTTTGATGATCCAATGGATGTTGGCAATTTGACCTCTGTTTCCTCTGCCTTTTCTAAATCCAGCTTGAACATTTGGAAGTTCACTGTTCACATACTGTTGAAGCCTGGCTTGGAGAATTGTGACCATTACTTTACTAGTGTGTGAGATGAGTGCAATTGTGCGGTAGTTTGAGCATTCTTTGGCATTGCCTTTCTTTGGGGTTGAAATGAAAACTGACCTTTCCCAGTCCTGTGGCCACTGCTGATTTTTCCAAATGTGCTGGCATATTGAGTGCAGCACTTTCACAGCATCATCTTTCAGGATTTGAAATAGCTCAACTGGAATTCCATCACCTCCACTAGCTTTGTTTGTAGTGATGCTTCCTAAGGCCCACTTGACTTCGCATTCTAGGTAAATTATTCTAGAATATTCTTTGCATATTCTAGGCAAAATACTTTAAATCCACACATATTATAAATGCAACACTTTCAAGATAATTTCAGCAATAAATTCTGACAGTGAATTGATACTTAATTGCTTAGACCCTTACATAGTTGTTGCTTTATTTATGATGTTATTACATCTCATTTTTTAAATGAGAAACTGAAATTGTCAACTCTATTTTCTGGTAATTTAAATATTATTTGAATATAAAGATTCAAGTCCCTAAAGGATAAACATCAAAATAGTCACCATGACCTTTATAAAATCTCTCTATGGCATTCATCTTTGATTCATCCCTTTGTCTTCCTAATCTTTCTAATGTCTTCATTTTAGTTCCAAGTGTCTTAAAAATTCAAAATTCCTTTTAGTGTTTGATGCTACATCTATAATGCTGAACTAGCATATGCTTAACTTTTGGTTTAAAAAAGTTTGTAGATATTCTTTGGTCTAGTTCTGTAAAAAATACCGTTGGTAGCTTGATAGGGATTGCATTGAATCTATAGACTGCTTTGGGTAGAATAGCCATTTTGACAATATTAATTCTTCCAATCCATGAACACGGTATGTTTCTCCATCTGTTTGTGTCCTCTTTGATTTCTTTCATCAGTGTTTTATAGTTTTCTATGTATAGGTCCTTTGTTTCTTTAGGTAGATATACTCCTAAGTATTTTATTCTTTTTGTTGCAATGGTGAATGGTATTGTTTCCTTAATTTCTCTGTCTGTTTTTTCATTGTTAGTATATAGGAATGCAAGGGATTTCTGTGTGTTAATTTTATATCCTGCAACTTTACTATATTCATTGATTAGCTCTAGTAATTTTCTGGTAGAGTCTTTAGGGTTTTCTATGTAGAGGATCATGTCATCTGCAAACAGTGAGAGTTTTACTTCTTCTTTTCCTATCTGGATTCCTTTTACTTCTTTTTCTGCTCTGATTGCTGTGGCCAGAACTTCCAACACTATGTTGAATAGTAGTGGTGAGAGTGGGCACCCTTGTCTTGTTCCTGATTTCAGGGGAAATGCCTTCAATTATTCACCATTGAGGGTGATGCTTGCTGTGGGTTTGTCATATATAGCTTTTATTATGTTGAGGTATGTTCCTTCTATTCCTGCTTTTTGGAGAGTTTTAATCATAAATGAGTGTTGAACAATTTGTATGGAAATACAAAAAACCTCGAATAGCCAAAGTAATCTTGAGAAAGAAGAATGGAACTGGAGGAATCAACCTGCCTGACTTCAGACTCTACTACAAAGCCACAGTCATCAAGACAGTATGGTACTGGCACAAAGACAGAAATATAGATCAATGGAACAGAATAGAAAGCCCAGAGATAAATCCACGAACCTATGGACACCTTATCTTTGACAAAGGAGGCAAGGATATACAATGGAAAAAAGACAACCTCTTTAACAAGTGGTGCTGGGAAAACTGGTCAACCACTTGTACAAGAATGAAACTAGAACACTTTCTAACACCATACACAAAAATAAACTCAAAATGGATTAAAGATCTAAATGTAAGACCAGAAACTATAAAACTCCTAGAGGAGAACATAGGCAAAACACTCTCCGACATAAATCACAGCAAGATCCTCTATGACCCACCTCCCAGAATATTGGAAATAAAAGCAAAAGTAAACAAATGGGACCTAATGAAACTTAAAAGCTTTTGCACTACAAAGGAAACTATAAGTAAGGTGAAAAGACAGCCCTCAGATTGGGAGAAAATAATAGCAAATGAAGAAACAGACAAAGGATTAATCTCAAAAATATACAAGCAACTCCTGAAGCTCAATTCCAGAAAAATAAATGACCCAATCAAAAAATGGGCCAAAGAACTAAACAGACATTTCTCCAAAGAAGACATACAGATGGCTAACAAACACATGAAAAGATGCTCAACATCACTCATTATTAGAGAAATGCAAATCAAAACCACAATGAGGTACCATTACACGCCAGTCAGGATGGCTGCTATCCAAAAGTCTACAAGCAATAAATGCTGGAGAGGGTGTGGAGAAAAGGGAACCCTCTTACACTGTTGGTGGGAATGCAAACTAGTACAGCCGCTATGGAAAACAGTGTGGAGATTTCTTAAAAAACTGGAAATAGAACTGCCATATGACCCAGCAATCCCACTTCTGGGCATACACACTGAGGAAACCAGATCTGAAAGAGACACATGCACCCCAATGTTCATCGCAGCACTGTTTATAATAGCCAGGACATGGAAGCAACCTAGATGCCCATCAGCAGACGAATGGATAAGGAAGCTGTGGTACATATACACCATGGAATATTACTCAGCCATTAAAAAGAATTCATTTGAACCAGTCCTAATGAGATGGATGAAGCTGGAGCCCATTATACAGAGTGAAGTAAGCCAGAAAGATAAAGAACATTACAGCATACTGACACATGTATATGGAATTTAGAAAGGTGATAACGATAACCCTATATGCAGAACAGAAAAAGAGACACAGAAATACAGAACAGACTTTTGAACTTTGTGGGAGAATGTGAGGGTGGGATATTTCAAAAGAACAGCATGTATACTATCTATGGTGAAACAGATCACCAGCCCAGGTGGGATGCACGAGACAAGTGCTCAGGCCTGGTGCACTGGGAAGACCCAGAGGAATCGGGTGGAGAGGGAGGTGGGAGGGGGGATTGGGATTGGGAATACATGTAAATCCATGGCTGATTCATATCAATGTATGACAAAACCCACTGGAAAAAATAATAATAATAATAAAAATAAAAAGTAATAAAAAAAAAAGTTTGTAGATAGAATACAAATTTTTTAAAAAAGTTGTTCTACCTTGTCCATGTTCTCTTAAATGGATTTTTCAAATTTTACAGGGAGGGGAAAAAGACACATGGCTTCCTCCTATATCAGCTTCTAATAGGTAACACACATTTTATAATGAATGTATGGGTACATGAGTAACATGCCCAATACTCAGCATTGCATGCACTGTCACATATTATGATTGTGAGGAAAAAACTTTTAACCACTGCTATTTTTCAGGGAGGTAGCAATCTACCAAGTATCACAAAGCACAGTGTTGGAGGTAGAATAGAATTCAGATTTGGCCAATTCCAAAGCCCATATCCTGGGACTTCCTTGGCAATCCAGTGTTTCATACTCTGTGCTTCCACTGCAGGGGGCACAGGTTCAATCTCTGTTCAGAGAACTAGAATACTGGATGCTGCATCCAAAAAACAAAAACAAATGAAAAAACAAAGCCCACATCCTTGTACATCCTGCCTTCTAGTTAGTTATCTACTTTCCACCTTCCATGCATAGGCTTCTGAAAGTAAGGTTTTCTAGGGAAGATACCAAGTTATACTCAGCTGTGCTTTAATACAGTGACTGGCACAGAGTAGATGGATAAAAAGTTTTGGAAAAAGATATAATAAGTCCAGGTTTCAACTTTATAATTAAATGACTTAGCTTTGGAGAAAGTACCTGCTTCTCCCTTTCGGTTCTGTTTCTGATTACTTAAAACAGATCTGGATGTTCCATGAATGGGGTTCTGGGAGGAAGGAAGTTACAGTGTGGTATATGTGGTCATGTACGGGTCCTCCAGACTTGCTAGCCCTACACCAGCAGTCATAAATTTGTAGTTTAATGTTATTTATACAAACAGGATGTTTGCTCTGAGTTTCTGCAGAAGAATTCTATTGTTAAATTGGGAAATCTTCAAGTCACAGGGTGGTACATGCTTCAGAATTACGCGGCCTTCCCCCCACACCGTACATTTGGTTCCAAAATATTAAGCAAATCTGGCTCTGGTGGGGCCAGAGGTGAGAGAAAGGGAAAGCAAGAAGCATTCTAGAGATGGAGGCTCCAGATGAAAGGATTGTTCATAATTTCTGAATGTTTGTTAAGCGGCATTTTCGAGTTTGTAGTCCACTAATTGCAATGTTGTTGCAAGCTCTCACCAGGTGTTTTTCAATGAAGCACTAAACTTCCCCTTGTAGACTCCAAGAGGATACCTTCAGGCAGGTTTAATGCGGAAGATTAAGACTGCATTAAGATTAAGTCTGAAAAGTTCTCCTACCAATTAGCCCTCTAGTATTTCTGTAAGCCTTGAATTTTTGATGCGATCAATGACACCAGTGGAGCCATCTTCTGTGGAGTGGTTATTAAAGATATAAAAATCAATACAAAGATGATACTTGGAAATCTATATCACAAGATAATGAATCACCATGAGAGCCGACTAAGAAGAATGTCAGCAAACCAAACAGAAGGTTTGTGCATAACAAAGTATTTCATGCCGGTAGAATTTAAGCTAAATTTTGTATGAGACAGAAGTCTTCAGGCTACACTTACGATACATCTGCATAGCAGGGTTTTAATATGAAGACACAAATCCAACTACACAAAGGGTTTCTAGTGCATTTGAAATAAAAAAGAAAAAAAAAGGTGAGGATTGAGATGTTCACAACTGAGCCAATAATAGCATGATTTAACTTTAACTAATGACAAAAAATAGCATCAAAACTTTCTATGTCAGTAATCCTCATTCAATTTCTTTTAAATGAAACATTACTTGCCTGCACCTTAAGTCTGTAAGTACTGATTGTTATTGGAGCTGTGTATTGGAGCCTCACAGAATAGTCCAAATTTAATTTGAACTGGGGATTGATTTCGTTTCCTTCAAAGGAAGATTTATTTTTTTTCCTTCCAAAATTGAGCTGGTGCGTGACTTTGCAAGTTCATTTTGCTTTTTTTTTCTTGACACAATTGTAAGTGACAGAAGAACACGTATGTGTTTTGTCCTTAAGGGGTATACGATATTGCTAATGATGCCACAAATGAATGGGAGCTATTCTCTGGCTTTAGAGATATGGATTCCCTATGATCCTGTTTCGTTGGCTGCCAAAGCAAAACTAACCAAGTCTGCTACAGTCAGTAGTCCACTAAACCATTATATATTTATCAGACAGAGTTTTATACCTGAGATCTCCCAATTTACAGCTACATAAGTAAAGTTTTATACTCAGGGATTAGATGAGGGTGTGTTTTTGTGTATGTTGGGTGGTACAAAAGTTATAAATGTTTCTATTTCCTTCTTTCTCTAGGCACATATTTGAGTTCCTCCTTGGAACTTTTAAGTGGCAGCCGTTATGGAGGAATATGCTCATAATCACTTTGCATCAGATCATTAACAGCCAAGTCTGGCTTTTCGTTAATCAGTAAACTTACTGGCTTGGAGAGAGATGTCTTTGTTTTTCTTGGACTCTTTTTTTCCCATCTACTTCTCATACTGGGGCCAACACAATTTCCAAAAAGTGAAACAGTGATTAGTTTATGCTCTAGCATTTTAACTTTGGTTTGCTCTGTGCTTTTGCTGCCTGTTTCAAAGGTTGACTTAATCAGCTGTGAGTTATTATGAAGTCAGCATGGAATTCCCATAACTTTTCTTTTCTCCCAATGTATCAGATAACAATAAGAGAGCTAGACACACCTTGTGTAGTTTTAACAAGTCTTTGCAGTTTTGACTTAATTTGTTTCTCTCCCCTTTATCCCCTGAGGCTCCCAAAGCAAATGGACAACTCAGGAGCATAAAACAAGAGGAATTAGTTTAGACTTCAATAAAACACAGATCTCTAGCTGGCAGTATCTGCCCTGATGCAGAGAGCCTGCAGTTTGAAATATTGTGGTTTTTTGACTGTCCTGACACCTCAGATTGTCCTCTTGAGTCTTCTTTGGCTGGAGAACCTCAACATTCACAGCTGTTCAGTTCTCAGACTCATCCTCAATGGTCCTGATACTTTAGCTCCTTTATCTTTATCTGTAAAATCTACACTACAGATGCATGAGTATACTTAGCAGTTTTCCAATAGTTTTAGACTCAGGGGTTAACTTGGATAGTCTTTTTTAAGTGATATGAAAAAAAAAAAAATCAGTTTGAGAGATGCGATTCTCATAGGCAAGAGGTTCATAGCATTTAAGGAAACATTTTTGTAGAGGGAAAGGTTTTTGCATCTTATCCAAGTTATGAAAACTTTTAGCCCTTGTCAGTCAGTAGTCCTGTTTGCTTAGAGAATAGGTTTTGATGTTTTGAAAGATATGATTTATTCATTTGCAAATAGCTAGTGATGGCATGCTGTGTGTCCAGTGCTGGGGATACACTTTGTGTAAGGCAAATCTTGTGAAAGCGGTATTCAGCAAGACTGTGAAGCTGCTTCTCCTGTGAGATCACGCTTTACAGTTTTGGGGGAAATGGTTAGTGTATTTAAAAGTTTAGTCAGCAAACAAATTTAAACTGGATAAATGTCTAAACCTGGATTAAGTAATCAAACATTATTCTTAATAGGTGAAAGAAATGAGATGCATAACAAATATCTAAGAGCAAAGTCCTTCTTAATGGGCAAAATGATAAAAAAAAAATCGACCCAAAATTGGGCAGGTTAAGTCACATGGAAAAAGTTAAGGCTTCAGACAAGGTATGTTTCCCAGATAAAAACTGGTGAGGTCTTAATAAAATAAGCCGGGGGGATAAAATGTATTGATATCTAAAAAGGGCAGGGTGAACAAGAAAATTTCACCTTCCACACAGTTAAGGTGTGCCCTGACAAAGGTGGGGGCTTCCCTGGTAGCTCAGCTGGTAAAGAATATACCTGCAATGCAGGAGACCGCTGGGTCGGGAAGATGCCCTGGAAAAGGGATAGGCTACCCACACCAGTATTCATGGGTTGCCCTGGTGGCTCAGATGGTAAAGAATCTGTCTGCAGTGCAGGAGACCTGGGTTCAATCCCTGGGCTCGGAAGATCCCCTGGAGGAGGGCATAGCAACCCACTCCAGTATTCTTGCCTGGAGAATCCCCATGGACAGTGGAGCCTGGCAGTTTCCAGTCAATGTGGTTACAAAGATTTGGACGTGACTAGATTCATTTTTCACTTTCATGCATTGGAGAAGGAAATGGCAGCCCACTCCAGTGTTCCTGCCTGGAGAATCCCAGGGACGGCAGAGCCTGGTGGGCTGCCGTCTATGGGGTCGCACAGAGTCGGACACGACTGAAGTGACTTAGCAGCAGCAGCAAGCAGAGCATAGCACTGACAAAGGCAAGAAAACCCACATAGGGTATTTATAGTAATATATGAACACAAATAGTTTTTTAAATCCATAATTTAATTTATAAATCAAGAAGACGTATTATTTTTTAATGCCATGTCTTATGTAATCTAATATAGTATACTTTTCTAGCTTCTATGAAATGAAGGAGTGGTTTTAATTAATAGGAGATTAACACAAGATGGAGGCAAAGAGAATTACCCAGGAGTTGCACATCAGACCATTTTGGAGTAAAATCTTGGGAAACCCAGAAATAAGAATAGTTCTAGACTTCTATGAGTCAATGCTTCACTAGACCTCTTAATGGTTGGCCTTCCTACTGACTACTTGACTCCTAGGAATCCAGGGAACTGGGTGAATCCAGTTCTTAAAGGGTCTTAAAGAACCCAATTTTTAAAGTTTTAGGAGAAATAAGGCAGGATAAAAAATATAGTAAGGCAGGGAGAGATTAAATTATAACACAAGTAAATGTGCTTTAAAAAAGAATAGAAAAAAATATAACAAAATGTTAGCAATACTTTTCTCGGGGTGTTGGCGTAAACAATTACTTTTTAGTCCTTGTATATTTTGATATTTATAATTTTTCTACAATAACATTTCTACTCAAAGCAGAAAAAGTAGTTCAATGAAAAGTATAACCCAACTATTGAAATTATTATTATATACAGAGGGATACATTTTACCACTGGTAAAGCTTTTAGCTATAGAGAACAGATGATTTCCATTGAAAGATATTTTATATCTAGTTAACTGAGAAAGCTTTGGGCAAAATGAGAACTAGAGATCCTCAAAAGTAAAAGCAGTTAAGATTTGATTGACAGGAGGAAGAAAAGATAAGATCAATGGAAGATCTTCCAAACAGTGAGACCAGTCCAAGAGAGCATGTAAGAATATGAAGGATGTGAAAACAAAGTAAAGTGAGTCTTATATGAAAGTGAATAACAAATGACAAGAGATTAGGAAGTAAACTGGCCTTGAATCCGAAAGTAAGAGCAATGACAAAATTCTGTATTTTCAATGTCAAAATTAAGAAACTCTGTTGGGAAATAAGTTTATGGAAAGAGAAATGAATCTTAGAGTAAGACTGATTTCCACTCTGGGGGTGGGTGGGCTCTAATTATTAGCATTGCATCTGTTCTATTAACACTATAGCTTTTCCTTTACTTCCAAGAAAAAGCACATATAATGCCTTTACTCTTCATAATTCACTTGTTTAGTCAAATATTCATTGATTTTTCTGAATCTGTAGTCCATCTGCCTCCAAAACACTCATTGACTTCATGGGACTAAATAATAAGTATTGGTTGATGTTAATGTACATACATGCAATAAAACTGTCAACTCAGTCGTCTTCCTGGTATACCTAAGTATATAAGAAAAGCATTATTAGACAGTGAGGCAGCACTATCTGAGATGTGGAGTAAATAATGGAAAGAGCATGGCCTTTGGCCTCAGAAAGTCATAAGTTCAAATCCTGGCCCTCCCTCTTGTTAAATTTGATTAAATTAAATTTTTGACTTTTTAAAAAGTCATTTATTTGACTTTCAAACTGGGGTCAATACATTTTTCTAATACAAATTTTGTGAGGCTTAAAGGAAATACATAAATTAAAGCATAGCGTTCCAGGCATACAACAAGCCTTCATAAATGGCAGCTATGATTGTCATTGTCTTCAGTATACTCATGTTTTACTTTCCCAATACAATGCAACTTTGAGCTTCAAGAACAATACCTAATTGTAATTTTTTTTTCATGAGTCAAACTTCTGATTATTAGTATGAGAGTGTTCTCATTTTTTGCTTAGATAGTAAAGGGTTAATTCATAGAACTAGAAATGAAACAGACTCATCTTCCACATTCTCAAATCTTTCTCTGCCAAGGTCAACGATACTAGCTTTCTCTTTCTCAGTTCCCATCAGGGTTTGTCAGAATCCCAAAAAAAGCAGCTGATAAACCTCAGAGACTTTGGATTTCTATTTATGATATAAGGTTACTTAGTAAACTTTATACCCAAGACCAACATTTAGGTCTTTAGGGCTTGAATTTAGAACAATAGCTGTGCTTCTCTCTGGGGGAGATGAATTCTTTCCATCCATCCCAGCATCTTCAATGCTGCAGTCTGAGGGGAGAGGCTGTATGCCAGCTCAGACTGTGATTTGGTGATAGGTCTATTTACACTTTCACTGGTCATAGAAGAGTAAAAGCTTATTTGCTGGCAGTTAACCAGCTTTCATGGTGAGTTAACCAGTGCCTTCAACTACTCATTTGCTTTGCGCTTAGTGGTCAAATAGCTTATTACGTAGACCCTGGATAATATAAATATAGGACCACTGGTGGTTTAGTTCAGAGAAACACAACATGTCCAAACTCTAAACATTATTAAACCCCTATCTTGGATCCGATCTCTTTCATCAGAATTCTACAAAATTCATAATTTATAATACTGAGATAAGTAGATGCATGTATTTTTTTCTGATGTTAATATTTATTTTGCAAATGTTGATTTTACCTCTATAAATAAATTTCAGAGCAGGGGCCACATTTTAAATTCTCTTTATACTTCTTTTTTTGTGAGATAATTTTAGACATATTATAAACTCCTAATAAAAATAGGAGATTTTTTTATGAAGTTCCCCAAATATCGACTTGGTGAGACTAAAAAGTAAATTTAGCTTATACTTTATTGTGATTTTGAAGTTTTCAGTGAATGTGAAAAGGATCTTTTTTAAACTAACCTTCCATTCTTGAAATGATGGGATCACTGAGGTAAGAGTGGGCAGAGAAGTATAAAGAAAGATTGACAGGAGAATGTAGATTTGGTGCATGTTAAGATCTGCTAAACATTTCCATTGCTTGGAAGTTCTTGCTGAAAATTAGAACTTTAATTTTGAAATGTCTGTATTTATTTCTTCAAATTATAGATAAAAACTTTTAGTCAGATATATGCTAATTGATCAAGCTCACTCAGAACATTCAGATGCAGATTTGGGACTAGAACTCAAAAATGGGGTCACAACTATGTATTTTTTACAATGATACTTCCCAGAAATGCTGGTTACATTATCTGTAGACACTATCCATTCATGTTTCTTATATTACCATAGCAATTAAAGTTTACTTACAGCGTAGAGACCCCAGAAAAATTATACTGGAATATTTATCATAAAATAATTTTAAATTTCTGAAGTATTACACTGAAGCAATTGTCTTGACAGCTAACATTATCCCTTCCAACTAATACTTGTCTCATTTTCAATACTATATTGATGTGATGCTATTCAGGTTTATATTAAGATCTACTATATTTACTAGGTGTATTTTGAAAATAGGAAAATGAAAGAAATTCAGTGAAATCTGAGTAAGAATCATTATGGTAAATTGTTTCTATTTTATTTATTTTTAAATTTGAAGAGCTAATTAACTTTATTCTTAGGCAATTCATGAATCGGTCAGCGTCCCTTAGCAGCTGGAAGGGCACTCCCCAGTATCTATTTTTATGAAAAACTTTTCCTTCTAGTGAATAACCTACTGTTAAGACCTATTCTTTAGAAGATACATCATTATTTCAACTTTGTCTGGTTTGCCTCTTTAAATGATTTTAACCCTAAGTGTCACTGTTGACTAAGTATTATAATGGGTGAGTTTTCTGCTTCAGTTGTGTCTGACTCTTTGTGACCCATGGACTGTTGCCCACCAGGCTCCTCTGTCCATGGGGATTCTCCAGGAAAAAAATACTGGAGTGGGTTGATATTCCCTTCTCCAGGGATCCTGCTGACTCAGGGATTGAACCCATGTCTCTTAGTTCTCCTGAATTGGGAGGTGGGTTTTATACTGCTAGCACCACCTGGGAAGTATTATAATAGTGTGGTTAATTTAAAAAAAATCTAACTCTAGTTTAAGTCTTCTCATTAAAATTAAGCGTCTCTTTAATGGCTCAGCAGATAACTGGCTTAAAACTTATAATACCATTTTCTGCATTTGCGTTATTAAAGTAAAAACATAGCTATAACCAATGATGTATTAGTAACAAATAAATAAAATAAACTAAGCCCCATGTGTGTTAAAAGATCTATTTCATGAATTTTTATCTTTAAAGTTATTATTGGAAATAGGACACTGATCAAGTACATTTTGGAAATGAAGACACTAGGTCAGACAGCAGTTAAAGGCTACTTTCAGATCGAACCCAGGTTTTCCAAGGTTCTATAAGCAAGAGATGTGGGTTCTATCCCTGCTTGGGAAGATCCCCTGGAATAGGAAATGACAACCCACTCCAGTACTCTCACTTGGGAAATCGTATGGACAGAGGATCTTGGCGGACTACAGTTCATTGGGTCACAAAAATCAGTCATGACTGAGTGACTAAGCGCATACACACACACACACACACACACACACACACACACACACACACACACACACACAAGGTCTGCAATGGTGTTGTTTTCTTTTTTGTAAACTGTTACCTTCGGTCCTGAAAGGAAAGAGGGGGAATGGTAGGTTTGAGAAACTGCCTTTGCTAATGGAGGAGGGGGAAACCCAATGACTTGTTCTGACCAACAAGCTCTGTGTTATGCTTCTTAGAAGAAAAGGAAGGATGTGAGTGGAAGCCCTGACTACTGGCAAATCTACTGGAGAGATGAAGTCATTAGCCACATATAGGCTCATTAAGCTCTAATGGTGATCATAATCATCAGTTTGTGATTTGGAAGAATGGTGCCTCCATCCCCTTGAAAGGCTTTTGTTCTGTAGGTTCCTTTTTATTCTGCATCCTGAAACTCTATGCCAACTGATGCTTGCATGTTTCTGAAATGGCAAGTCTTCTAATTGATCCTTTCACTACACTTGCACTGAGCTGGCAGGCACCCTGTTGTCAGGTCACTTTCACATTACACCACCTAGGGCTGGCCAGGGACCCATTCAAAGGGCAATGGAATGCCAATTATTCTCCTTCCTGGCATTTACACTAAAGGTATACTATATCTCCTTTAGGAGAGAGGCTGCTAGAAGAGAATTGGGAGTTTGGTTTCCTTAATAATTCCCATAACCACAGCATTTCTGGACTAAAGGATAATTGAGAAACTGAAGTAAAATGAGGAGGTAGAATAAAAGTATTTAAATCTAGTGTTTTGTAGGTGTCAGGAAATATTTTAAGGCTTTACATCAACTTATTTGTTTATACTATGTCACAGTTCTTGGGAGTGAATACTATTATTTCTCCTACTTTGTAGATGAGAACATTGAAGACCACAGTGTCATAGCTAGTAAATAGCAGAACCACTATTTGAATTTAGGCTGAATCTAAAGCCTAGGTTTTTAGTCATTTTGCTATAGGTGATTCAAAGATCCTCTTCAGTCTATCTTAGCATAGAATTGATAGCTTCTAGGAATATACAATTATTCAACAAGCAAGAAAGCAAATGATGGTTGTGATCCAGAGAAACAGAAATCTGAGGCCATCTGCTATAAATCCCTTTATACCTTACATCCTCATCTGACACCTCTTATGGTAGAAACAGCCTTCATCAGATGTTTGTACCTCTTCTTACTTCTAGAGAGGAATGCATCCTAATAATTTCAAGCTTCATTTATGAAAATGACAAATCGAATTGTTCTCCAATTGACTATGGGATTTGTGATGTCCTGGCATACTCCAGGGCAAGAGTCTCCCAAGAGCACAAGGATACTGTTGTATGAAATTGAGGTAGGGAGCCAGTGTTAAGTCTGACTCTGAAGAGAGGGAACTCACAGATGTACTGTATTCTTCCCTCAGTACCCCCCAGGATTATGATTCTACCCTCTACTAAAAGATTACACAGTATCATAACTCAGAAACTCACCACAGAGTAATAAAGGACAATTCGTTTACACAAGGCTGGAATTCATATTATAATTAGATCCATTATGTCTTATTTTGAAGTTAATCATTTACCTTATAAATCTATGTCAGCTCCATACTCTTCAGAACTAGTTAGGAGGTTTAGACCTAGAAGGAAGACAAACAAATTCATAGTTCAAATTCAGCATGAGAAGAATATCAATAGGACTGAAGATGATTCACATGTGTGTTAAATATTGTTTTAGTCAGATTCAAATTATAAAGACAGATTATAAAGACATCAGTTCAGAGGTTCAGAGAAGATAGAATTTAGATGACACAGAATATCAACGTTTGTGTCTCTGTGCTTTAAATGTCAGCTTAGACAAAAAAGTTAAACGGTCTAAAATGATTCCTGGAACTATACAATGTGAACCCAGGATAGAGGAGCAGGCTGTCACCCACCTGGGGAAATGGGTCAATAAGAAGATCAATTGCACTCCTATATTATTAGTCATTAGACAGCCCATTGATACCACCTGCTTATGTGACATGTAAATGCACAGGTCGCCATTGGAAAGCTGCCACATTACTTGTGAACCTCTGTTTCTTTCTGCTCTGGTGATAGGATGGAAAAGGCCAAACTATGACCCTTAGAAGCTAAGCATCTGTCCCCCTGGTAAATGCAGATGTGAGGGCAAATCAGAAAGCAAGTCTTTCCCCAGAGGACGGGAGAGTGCCTGGCTTCCTCTTCGATGAATATACCATAACATGAGGAGTTTATAAAGTTAATACTATTGTGAACTCAAGTAACATTTTTAATGTAAAAAATTAAAAAAAATATAATTCAGAGGATTTTCCTTCTTCTTCTTTCTTTAGGTAATTATATCCCTTAGATCTGAACTGACCATATATTTGAAATACACTGATTATACAAATTTTTGTTTGCTTCCATGGTCTGGGAGAACCACTGCCTCTTTTTCATTTGTCAATATTCTTTTCCAAAAGCATAAGGGATGGTTTACCTATTTTACTCGAGTATCAGCTGCCTATGCGTAAAGGTCAAAAAAAAAATTATACATTTTCTAAAACAAAGCAAGCACCTGCTTACCACTGATAGGGAAGAAACTTTTATTTTTTATTCAATTGGTAATAGGATCTTTTTCCTTAGCAGCTTTTTTTCCTAATCTTTTTTTCTCAACTTCTGCAATTCTAGCTATAAATGGGTCTCCCAACATTATTTTTTTAACCCCCTGATACAACACGTAGCTAGGTGTCAGATATGTGATAGGAGGAATCCCATCTCACCTCTGTAATGCTTAAGAGATTTTCTTGCCAATATCTTTAATTCCTAAATAACTAACAGACATGAGATTAATATAGAAATGATGGACATTTGATTTTGTGAAATTTTGTGAAAGAGGGACATTTTCATCTGTAATAAAAAGGAAGCTTGTTTAGTGGTAAAAAAAACTCACTTGCAATGCAGGAGATGCAGGAGACATGGGTTCAATCCCTGGGTTGGGAAGTTCCCCTGGGGGAGGAAATGGCAACCTGCTCCAGTATTCCTGCCTGGGAAATCCCATGAAGAGAGGAGCCTGATGGACTACAGTCCATGGGGTTGCAAAAAAATTGGACATGACTAAGCACACACACACACACATCAAACTATACCATCTTAAGAGGACAAAGGTAATTGAATAACTGTAAATATTTGTAGCAATGAGCATAGCTATTAAACTGATAACCAGACCTCCATTTTTGGTAGACATTTATATTTGAAAATGCAAGGTTAGAGGAATTTTCAATATTTTCTTCAGAGTTCAGGCACATGGTAAAAGTTTCAAGCAAAATGGTAATTTAGATGTTATAAAATTAGTGATAAATTAGATGGAGAAATCAATTCTTATATGTATCTTTTACGAACAGAACATACACTAACTCTGTGAATAAACCTAATGAGAGTAGCATTAACCAAGAGCAGTCAAACATATTCATACAAATAAGTAATTTTTGCTAAGGTTTGAGAATGCCTTGTTTATCAGAATGTGACTTGCCAGTCACCTTTGAATACTACTTTTTTTAAATTGATGAATAAAAACTCCCCTCTTCTTTGAAGAGAGTTGCTTTAGAGTAATACCTTCAAATGTTGAAGTCAGTGTCTCTGGTAATACTCCCAAGTGCAAAATAATAGCAACTAAATAAACAAGTTAGATATTTGAGTAACTCTTTCTTATGAAGAGGTGGTATTGTCAACCACAAAGCCCACTGGGGTCCCCAGGAAAAATAATATGGAATCTAGTTGATAAGATAAAAGTCTAATGTCTTCTTTGGGCTTAGTCTAATTTCACTTGCCTGAAGGGGGCCTTGTGCAGAGACCGTGAACCTCACATGTTGGATTAGAGTTCCCAGAGCAGAACCTCAGTGCCCAGTACCTCAGCTGAGCTGGCAGTGTGCAGAAAGGCCCAGCAGGACTCGGTAGTTCAACACAGTGGGGGCAGGTCATGTGCAGAGACGCTGCACCCAGCACTGTCATCTGAAGCCTGAGTAGCACAGCCCAACCTGCCCCGCCCCTCATGCCAAAACTGTGCCTCGTCCCCAGGACAGAACGCTATAGAAGAGCTCTGCCCACAGCCAGTTGGGAAGAGGTGTATTCAGAGCATCCAGCTTGGGCCTCTCCATTTTTTGATCAAAGATAAAGCTTTCAAAGCATCACTAAAACAAAGCTAGTGGAGGTGATGGAATTCCAGTTGAGCTATTTCAAATCCTGAAAGATGATGCTGTTACAGTGCTGCACTCAATATGCCAGCACATTTGGAAAACTCAACAGTGGCCACAGGACTGGAAATGGTCAGTTTTCATTCCAATCCCAAAGAAAGGCAATGCCAAAGAATGCTCAACCTACTGCACAATTGCACTCATCTCACATGCTAGTAAAGTAATCCTCAAAATTCTCCAAGCCAGGCTTCAGCAATACAAGAACCATGAAATTCCAGATGTCCAAGCTGGTTTTAGAAAAGGCAGAGGAACCAGAGATCTTGCCAACATCTGCTGGATCATCGAAAAAGCCAGAGAGTTCCAGAAAAACATCTATTTCTGCTTTATTGACTATGCCAAAACCTTTGACTGTGTGGATCACAATAAACTGTGGAAAATTCTGAAGGAGATGGGAATACCAGACCACCTGAACTGCCCCTTGAGAAACCTGTATACAGGTCAGGAAGCAACAGTTAGAACTGGACATGGAACAACAGACTGGTTCCAAATAGGAAAAGGAGTACATCGAAGCTGTATATTGTCACCCTGCTTATTTAACTTATATGCAGAGTACCTCATGAGAAACACTGGGCTGGAAGAAGCACAAGCTGGAATCAAGATTGCTGGGAGAAATATCAATAACCTCAGATATGCAGATGACACCACCCTTATGGCAGAAAGTGAAGAGGAACTAAAAAGCCTCTTGATGAAAGTGAAGGAGGAGAGTGAAAAGTTGGCTTAAAGCTCAACATTCAGAAAACTGAGATCTTGGCATCTGGTCCCATCATTTCACGGGAAATAGATGGGGAAACCGTGGCTGATTTTATTTTTTTGGGCTCCAAAATCACTGCAGATGGTGATTGCAGCCATGAAATTAAAAGATGCTTACTCCTTGGAAGGAAAGTCATGACCAACCTAGACAGCATATTAAAAAGCAGAGACATTACTTTGCCAACAAAAGTCCATCTAGTCAAGGCTATGGTTTCTCCAGTAGTCATGCATGGATGTGAGAGTTGGACGGTGAAGAAAGCTGAGCACAGAAGAATTGATGCTTTTGAACTGTGGTGTTGGAAAAGACGCTTGAGAGTCCCTTGGACTGCAAGGAGATCCAATCAGTCCATCCTAAAAGAAATCAGTCCAGGGTGTTCATTGGAAGGACTGATGTTGAAGCTGAAACTCCAATACTTTGGCCACCTATGCAAAGAGTTGACTCATTGGAAAAGACCCTGATGCTAGGAGGGATTGGGGGCGGGAGGAGAAGGGGACGACAGAGGATGAGATGACTGGATGGCATCACCGATTCTATGGACATGGGTTTGGGTAGACTCCAGGAGTTGGTGATGGACAGGGAGGCCTGGTGTGCTGCAGTTCATGGGGCTGCAAAGAGTTGGACGTGACTGTGCGACTGAACTGAACTGAACTGAAAGCTTTCCTTGCTTCAGAGCTGAACTCAATCTCCATCTATTTGCAGGAGCAACACCAGGCAGGGGGTCCTTGTTGGGGCCCAACTCTAAAAGGTGGGTAACAGTGAGTGCATGTGTGCTAAGTCAGTTCAGTCATGTCCAACTCTGCGTGACCCCACAGACTGTAGCCTGCCAGGCTGCTCTGTCCATGGTGTTCTCCAGGCAAGAATACTGGAATGGGTTGCCATGCCCTCCTTCAAGGGATCCTCCTGACCAAGGGATCACATCTCTTAATGACAGTATCAGTACTGAAAAAGGAAAGGTCAAGACTTTAAAAATCAATAAAGTATTATTTAATCTGTAGTTTACAGTGAAAGCCTGTAAGACTCAAGAAAAATTAAGTTACAAGTAATATAAAAGCAGCATTTTAATGATCAAGCAGAAAATAAAAGTGTGAATACATACTGAGAAAGAGTGAATAATTCAACATGAAAAAGAAAAACTCAAGAATAAAAGGAATCCAGTTTAGAGAACAAGTGCATCTACTGACATTTCAACTAGAGAAAAACTAAAGTGAATGAATTTAAATAAATTAGAGGGAAATTCCAGAATCATCTTACATTGTTTTTTGCATCTAAAAAGGAAAAATTTATTTTGAAAAGTTTAGAGGAAACCACATAGCTTCAATATTCTTGTCATTTAAAGATATTCATCTCTTCCCTGACTGGTGTCCTCATGCCTGGACTGTAATGGGAAATGCCTAACTAACTGAGCTTTCAGTTTTAGAAGCCAGTGTAATTGATTAGGAGAGATTGGTGATTCCATTTACTGTCCTGCATGATGCAGGCTAAGGAAGCTTTTGAAATCACAACTAATATTGCCATTTCCCTAATTGAAACAACAGTAGTGAAACTCTTTGAATATTCTGAGCAGAATGGAGCTTTCATGGAGCTTAGTCTGGCCTCTTAATTGAAGCCACATATTCCAGGATGGGGACATTAGGCAGGAGGCAATCAATTGGGAAGGGCTGATGAGAAGAGGCATGAATTAACCAGAAATCTGATCAGAGTAAGGACAGAAAATGGATTTATTCAATAATTAACCAAAGAAATATTTTAAGCAACATTTAACAATACTTTTAAATAACAATGTATTAATAATATTACATGCAAATACTTAATAATATTTAATAATAATAATAGTACTAAATGTAATAGTGAATGATCATTTATCGTACTATTAGGTACTGAAGATCCAGAAGTGAACTAACTGGTCAAAGTCTCCACTTTCATGGACAGAAGACAGATAGATATATAGCATCACACAACTGAGAGAAAGAGAGAGGGAAGGAGAGAAACCTGTGTTATGAATGTGTCTAATTCTACAAGAACACTTTTTGTTATATTAAACTGAGTCTAAAGCAGTGAAGACTGGCAGTTGTTACAGTCCAGACAAGAAAGAGATTAATGAGAACCTAGACTAGATGGGAGCAGTGGGAATTAAAAGGAAGAAAAAGATTCAAGAGGTATTTCAGAGACAATCAATAGAGATTGGCAACTATTATGATGTACAGTAAAAGAGAGGGAAGAGACTTGGATAAATTAGAATGTTGGAGCCTCTCTGAAGAAATTGGGATGCTATTAACAGACGTACAAATGTCAAAAGAATGAACGGGTTTGATGGGGTAATGATGAGTTCGGGTGTGGTGCATTGTGTTTGATGTGTGAAAAAGTCTCACAAAGATGACAGTAAGTAGCTGGAAGATACTTACATGAAAAATTAGGGGAGATCCTAGAGCTAGGGGTTTGGTTGTTGTTCAAATGGATGAGAGAGTTAAAGCTGTGGGACTGTCTAGAATTATCAAAGGAGACAGAGAAGAGTCTCCATAGAAATGGGCATCTAGGGAAATGACACAATCAGGGGAAAGTGTAGCTAGAGTTAAGGCAAGCAGGAATGATATCAAACACTTCAATTTTGATGCCTTTGTGATCCATACTGTTCTAAGCACTTGCAGAGGTTACTTCATTTTCACAACAACCCCTAGGAAGTAGATTTTGTTACTGACCCTGCTTCATAAATTAGGGAACAGAATTAGAGAGAGGTTAGTAAAGATGCACAGTGCATGGATAGCAGGGTCAAGACTCAACTCTTGAGAGCTTAGTCTCAGAGCCCTCTTCCCTAACCACTGTCCTGTGGCACCTCTCAGGTAGAAGAAGTGATTTTTGAAAAGAAGGTTATTCTTATTGAAATAGAAACTCTTAAGTGGTTAGGTTAGCTAAGAGGACATCCACAGGCATCAGGTCAAACTTGGGAGAGAGAGCAACAAGCATGAAAGGTAGGTGAAAGAGATTTTGATGCTAAGCAAATGACTACTTGCAAAATAATGTTACACTTTAACAGGTGCTCAGGAGGAAAGTTACAGGATTCAGTGGAAGGCCATAGTAAGGGGTCCTAAACTGTTATATGGGAGGTACAAGGCGTTGCTGTCAGGGAAGTCTACCTTGAGAAAGGCACATTTTAAACCAAGACTTAAATCTCAGGTAGGAGTTAGCACAAAGAGGGAAAAGGAGGGCACTCCAAATTTGAGCGCCCTCAGGCAGGGGGAAATCTTACAGGATTCAAGGAGTAAAGAAATTCAAGGCAGAGAAAATGGAAAAAAAGGCCCTAAAGATTTGGAACTATATCCTAAGAGTAATGGGAAGATATCGAAAGGTATTAGGCAGGAAAGTGTTAAATGAAAGCACAGAAAGTTTAAGTCAACTGCCCAATATCACAGCTACTGATTGACTGAGCCAAAAGGAAATCCAACTCACCCCAGTTCCAGGGGTAAGCTCTTCTTCCCTCACAACTGCGTCATTGTCCAAACTGGGCTGCAAACTGTTTATGAACCAGGCCTCTGGGGAATATTCGTGATTTGTAGCATTTTCTGATAAAAGTGATATAAACACCATTGCTGATTTCCAGCTACTAATCAGAAGTTACAGAAGCAGAGTTGGGGAGAGATGCTCCATATCATATCATTATATGGTACGTCTAACATTCAGAGACAACGGACCAAATTATCCTCAAGAACACAAAAAATATTATAATACAGTGTACTACAATAATTAGGAAGTTCTGTGAGTTCTGTGTATTTGTTACCTTTGTTTTTAATATAATGTATTTAATTCAAAATTTATACAATTAATTATTAATAGTGGCTTTCTAGGGAAACAGCTTGACAAATTCCTGAAAATTTAATAACAAGATCTCCTGAGCAGGTACAGGCTGGTGCCAGCACACCACAGTTATCACCTCAAAGAGCCATTTCTTGGTGTATTTTTTTTTTTTTTTTTCCTGTTTTTGTTTTGGGATCTTAGATTCCTGGCATCTTAGATAAAAACTCACTCACGTCTTTGTACTTATTTCATTGTGTGGATCTTTGCGAATATTCGGTGAAAAGAATGTTTTGTTTTGTTTTCTTTTCACAAACAAAAGAGTAGGGGGAGAGGTTAGCTCCTGGGGTCAGGGCTTGCCATGTTCCTCTTGTCTGACTCTCTGTGATCCCATGAACTAAACAGTCCATGGAATTCTCCAAGCCAGAATACTGGAGTGGGAAGCCTTTTCCTTCTCCGGGGATCTTCCCAAGCCAGGGATCGAACCCAGGTCTCCCGCATGGCAGGCAGATTCTTTACCAGCTGAGCCACAAGGGAAGCCCTTCAAGGGGACACCCAGCGACAAATAGCAAATATTTCTGCCTGACCCCTCACTTTTGCTTCCAAATTAGGAGAACAAGTTTCTGTTTTCAAATACAAATTTGTAACTGTTGAATTGAAGCTAAACTTACTTCTTCTTATCTATTATCATTCAGTCCTATTATTGTTGTGCAGCCTCCTCTTTAGGAAAACCACTGGACCCTAAAATAAAACGTTCAGAAATGTGCAAATGAAAATAGCTTAAGCTCCCAGACTTTGGCACTGTTACTTGAGTTGCTATGGCCTCAGAAGGGACAATCATAATATTTTTCTGACTGTCTTCTCTTGATTTATAATTTGAATCTCCATAAATGATAATAGAGAGGGCAATTATCAAAGAAATGGAAAGGGCAATTATCATTAAATTGAAAACACATCACATATGCAATAGGATGAATGACAAGCTAAAAACAGATTTTGTGGATCTTGCAATGGTTCCAAAAGAACTTAATGGAAGCAACTTCATCTCTCCCCACCTCCTCCAATTAACCAGATAACTTTGGGTATATTTTCCTTTTTTTCCCCCTTGGATGTTAACACAAGGCCTGTTAATCTAATCTGCCTGAATACTGACATAACTTATGATATGTAAATTTATGAGACTAAACCAGTTGCTGTTTGCCTAGTGTGAAAAAAAGCTTTCCTTTTTTTTGTAGAAACAGTAGAGAAAAATTAGTTCTCTTGTTTGTACATTTGTGATTCCAGGGACTGCAGACACCCATCTCATCTGTTCTTAACCCTTGCAAGGAATCTTTTTAAGTGAGCCATCGTGATATTTTCATTTATGAGGTTAAATAATAGACTGAACATTGACATTCCTGCAAAGGGCTTTTGGTTTAGTTAGACAAATTGAACAAATTATGATCCAGTCTATAGGCATTAGTTATCATTACTACAAACATGGAAGTAACAGGTAAATGTTTATGATCACCTTTTGTGTAGAATTCTTACCGTTTGTATTTACTATTCTAAAGAGTAAAGTTATAGACATTCCTGGAAGGGGTAAGGTGTGAAAGCAGGAAAAAAAAAACAAACTTTATCAGCACATCTGTATAATAAAAATAGCTGTAGCATGAATGTCAATACCTGTCTATATGAAGCCTTATACTGATAAGAAACACAAAGGGTTTCCTCCTTTCATGTTAAATGGAGTCCACAGAGTAGATAAGCTCTGGCATGCTTATCTTCATAATATATGGATCATGAAGAAACTAAATATGGAGTGATGAAAATGCTCAGAAGAATTTAATTTGTATTTATTTCATTTGGCTTCTGCTTTCCCCATGCTGGTCCTTGACAGAGCCAATCATTTGCCACTGATTAATGCTTAACCAGATTAGGTTTGTTCATCTGAGATCAGAGAACCATGAGATGATCCCAGAACAAGAGGCTATACTCTTAGGAACAGGGCTCTGACAAGGTAATTGACAAAAAAGCAGGGAACATAGTTCAAAAGAAAGAAGGAAAGAAAACTAGTATAAATACTATTACTTGTCTGGTACATTAAATATATGTAATTTTAAGGTTGCCACTGTCTGATATCAAACCTGTTAATAAGTCTGGTATTCATATGTCCTCTCCAGTCCAAACAAAAATCAATTTAGTTTTACTGGGGTATACTGTGTGACTTTCACAAATACACTTATTTTTCACGCTGAGGCCTGAGCTGTGTCTGCCATGTGCCCATTCTGGTGTTTTCATGCTTAGAGAATAGAATATATGCCATACTGTTTAGTTGCCAGCAGTCTATAACATTAGTGCTGAATATTTTCCTTTTAAAGACTCAATTCTCGATTGTGTCTTTCTTTTCTCCAGCTTTCATCCTCCACATCCTAGAGCAGTCTTTCAATGTAAGAAATATTTGACAACTTCTCCAAAACAAGAAAACAGACAAAATTTCTGTCCTATTTACCCACTGTGAATTTATACAAATATATATATGTACCTGTAAATTGTCCATCTTGAATTGATTATATATACAGATATGTGTTTTGAGGAATACATTCTTATGTTTATCAGTTTATTTTGGTCAATTAATTTATTCTGAAATATTGAGAGCTATCTAAAGCAAGGTGTGGTTTTTCTTTAAAATTCCCCAAAGTTCTGAGTTTTGAATTTGCTGAATTCTTTAACAATCACCATCTGTTGATTAAGTAACTCACTTTTGGACATCCTGAAGAAGGGGGCTGGAGCTGGGGGAATTCCCCTTGAAGTTGTTCTTTGGACATGATGTTTACTTCCTTTATGTCACAATTTCTCTTGATAAAAGTAAACATTTATTTTTAACATAGTTGCATAGTTGTTAAAACTTATTCAATATTCTGTTTCAATTTCTGTATCAAATACTGGTGGAGTAGAAAGGTCAATTTATGGATCAATATGCTCACAGATTGAATGTTGAGTTGGTAGAAAGTGAACTTAATATTATTTTAATATTTTTAATGTGTTTGAAACATGAATTTTTGAAAAATAAAAATAGAAAAATCTATCCACTCTAATATAAAATATAATAAAATCCATGTCAATAAGGTTTCCTTATCATTTTGGGGAATTGTTACCGTTTTTTTTTATCAGTTTATAGCTAGGCTTTTCGTTGAAACACTTTGTCAGCTTTATATAATTTTCACAGAAATCCCGTGAGGTATGCCTGTTGACTGATTTTACAGATTTTTACAACTCAGAGAAGTTAAAAAAGCTTTTCATGTCAGGCAACAGGCAAACAGCAGAGTGGGGACTGAGACCCAGTGCTGTCAGATTCTAAGACCTACGGGTAGGAAAACGTAGCTTTCTAATTGTGCCAATTGTGGACAGCTATTCTCGAGGCAAAGTTGTCCTTGTTTATGCATTTTGTACTTCTTTACCATAGTTTTAGTTAAAAACTGTTACAGATAAAAGGTGATATTGATACTAATTGGCAATATATTTAAATAAATCAGAATGTCAAACCGCTCAGGATCCTTCACCAGCCTCAACAGAACTCCCGTTTTTCACAACCAAATATCTGAAATGTTTGTTTCCTCCAGTTCTATATTCAAGAGGGGTTCACTCACCTATTCATTCTTTCACTGAAAAAATATTTATGGTACTTTTGTATTGTACAAGACATTTTTCTAGGGCCTGAAACAAACATGAAGTCCCTATGGTTGTGAAGTTTATATTTGGTTGAGAGAGAGAGAAAATAAGCACACACATGCAAACATAATTTCAAGGACGGTCAAATGATAAATGCAAAGGAAAAAAAATAAAAAGGGGCTAAGAACTTAGAAAATAATAATAACTAACTTTTACTGAAAACATATCACAATATTTTGTTTGTAGTGGGCTTGGAGATGGCAGCAAATTATTAACTATTCCTCAAATCGAGAGGTGGACTTTCATTCCTCTCCCTTTGAATCCGAGCTGGCCTTAGTAACTTACTTGATGAATAGAATGAGACAGAAGAGACAAGAGCCTGGGTCTGAGCCTAGCTTTTAAGTTAACTGGCAAGTTCTGCCTTTTTCTCTTGGAGCCCCGCTCTGCCATGTAAGAAGTCAGACTAAGACTTCCATGCTGTGACAAAGCTCGAGACACAAGGAGAGGTCAGGTGTAAATTGAGCCCCATGAGAACTCCCAGACTGCAATCAGCATGGGAATGGAACACGTTGAATTGCCAGTCCCTGAATCCTTCAAATGACTCCAGTCACTATCTGACTGCATCAGAGGGAAAATCCCAGGTCCATTTGTAGAAAAGTGAGATACAATAATAAATAGCTGTTTTGAACCACTAAGTTTTGGGGTGCTTTTTTACATAGCAATGAATAATTAGAACAATTATGATCGTATGTTAGAAGATCATAACGTGGAAGAGTAACCAAGGGAAAAATGTGTTAAAAAATTTTCTGGCCAAATAGTAGAATCTGAATTCAAATTCAGGTAGACTGACCCCCAAGGACCATTTTAAATTCTACCCTTCACAACTTTACCCCTAGAATGAGATCTGCATTCCCAGGGTACTCCCTTGACAAAATATGATAGTTGCCGGTTAGTTTAAATTTAATTTTCTCCATTGAACTACACTGGTTAAAACTCAGGGCACACTGCCATTGGAATATAATTGCCCAGCCTGGGTGCTTTTTTGCAAGGTAGTCTTGTGATGATTTTAGTCCCAGAAGAATTAGGTTGTCTATGATTTTTGTGGATTGGAATCTTAAGAAAAAAAAGAGGATATGGAAGATATTGACCTTGCACTAATCTCTAATCCTTTCATTGTGTTGTAAAATTATGAGAATTATTCAAGTAAAAATAAGAAATTGCATGGTATTTTGACTAAAGGAAAGAAGCGTGAGGTAAATTAAAAGGCAAATAATGGTCGCCAAATCAAATTTCTTGGCATGCAAATATGTCGCATCCCTTGTCTAATACACAGAACTGATATTTGGATGGGAAAGGAGTAAGCGGATGTCTGTAGCATGATAGCATTAACCAACTAGTCACAGAGCCAGATGTTCTCTCCTCAGCTAGGAAGGACAGGTGAAAGTACAATGTGCCAAGCCAGCCCACAGTATATGTTTCCAAAGACATTTTTCCTTAGGGTATTTACACTTTAGTTTAGCTGTTTCCATTCTGAAGGCTTTGTATACACAACAATGGAACAGCTCTTGATGGCTTAATGGAAAGAATTTTATAGATGCTGCTGTAAAATTTCCCCCCTCAAGTCTTCCAAGGGAAACTCCTGATACTCTTGAAACTTTCCTGTCAGACTATGACACAATCCAGTGCCTTTTCCAAGCAGGAAATATGATGTTCCAAAGACAACTTGACTTCCTGTTTGAATATGGTGGGGGGGTGGGGGGGAGGGCGCGGAGGGAGAGGTGAGGAGACAAAACAGTTGAGGTCTAAGTATACTTAATTCCTAAACCTACTCACAAATAAAAACAAGTTAATTTTGTTAAGAATACACACTAACATTTCACTTAAGACAAAATCGCAATCATTTATTCTCCTCCGGAGTACTTCTCATGCATCCTTGAGTTTTTAAAAGTTCAAGTGTTGCATAAAAAATCAACATAATTACAGAAAGCAGTCCTCAAACAAGAATATCCTGTTTTGTTTCCTGCATACTCACTGGGGTGGCTCATCTGAATCCTTGACAACATCCAACTCCAAGAAAAAAACATCAAGACTGCTTGCTGATCAGGGGTTTTTTACATACATCTCCTCAGCAGTAGGGCTGCTGGCCCCATCGTGTAAGCCGACAATCACTCTATTGTTTACTTTCCAGTCTGAAAAGCGATGCTGCTTTTCCTCACCCTGTATGGTCTCTATAATCCTAACAGTCATGTTCACTCAGCAGTAAGCCCAAATATATGTTTCCCAGAGGAGTTTCAAATACATGAGATAGATTAGCATCTCTGTGGCTTGATGCAATCTGCGACAGATTCAACAGCAATAAACATTTTAGAGTGTGGTCAGTATTCAATTATTTGCTGAAGAAGAATTTTGTTCCTGAGGTAGGAAAAAAAAAAAATTAGCAATAACTTTTGGGTAGTAAATACACTGGCTGAGGGAATAATACAAAATTCCCGAACCTCTTGCCCTCTCGGCATTTCATTCTGTGTTTAGGGAGGAAAAAAAAGCCCAATTGTGTGCTGATGAATTAGAAAACTTCATGAACATTCAAGAAATACACATGCCACTGCAAATTAACCATTAACAGGGCAAGGTATTCATCCTTTCTGTCAGATTCTGTGGGAAGTATTCCTTATTAGCATTGAAGCCCAGAGAAATAATATATCAGTCCACATTCATTTATCCTACAAAAGAAAAGAAGAAGAAGAACTGGCAATCTCTGTTCTGGAAAAATAAATAGTGTTTTGCTTTCCATCCTCATTTCAATCCTAAAATTGAAAATCACCAAATGAAATCCTGTTTCTTCTCAGCTTCCAGTTTGCCTCTGTGTTTACAATGGGATGCGGTTTTGCATTTGAAATCAGTTCCATCATAACCCTGAAAGTGATCACAGGGCTGTAAATTCTTAGTTGCCAGTTTCCAGCCCTCCCCCTCTTTGCAACTTTGAATCTGAATAGGACCAGAAGACTCTCTGGGGGCCACATTTGTGGCCCTTGAGAAGCAGCCTCTCCGCTGCTTTCAGCTGGTTTCCTGGCATGTTTCATGGGGATTTGTGGTGAGTGGCAGCTCTGGAGTCACTTTTCATTCTGTCAGGTTGTGGTTAGGCTTAGTGGGGTTTCTTTGTTATACTGGCCACTACTAGTCAATTCCCTTGAAAATATCTGGTTTTCTCTTTTCTCCTTAAAGAGAGCGGGGGAAAAAAAGGCGGCTCCAGACTCCCAAATCTTCCCCCCCCAAACACAAACACAAAACAAGCACAGATATCCCTTGGAAATCCTGGGTGGGGGCAGACAGAAAAGAGGGAGAGACACAGATGTTCTCCACATCCCAATTTAATTTTGATGTCAGACTATAAAAGATCTTGGGAGGGCCCCATTTCCTGTACCTGTTCTGCTGACATGCTGCTTTATGCAAGGATCAGGGATACAATTTACTACTGCCTTTTCATGTTAAAAGAAAATAAAATCAACCAAACACATAAAATGTGAACTTTTGGAGCACAGTGCTTCTTGGCCTTTCGAACAAACCTGGGAAATGAGACATAAGTACCAAAATTAGTCAAATAAAAAATGCGTAGGAGAGGGTTAAGATGGAGTTCTCCACAGACACAGCGAGATTTGGCGCTTTCAGCCTGTGTCCTCTTAAGCCAACGCTTAACAGTTTTGTATTTCATGAATTAGTTTGGGGGAAAAAAAGAGAACATAAGGGTGCCAACATTTTCTATCGCCAAGTTATGCTATTAAAAAAAAAAAAAACAAAAAACAGCTAACATTGAAATCTGACATCATTTCTTTAAAGAAAGAAAGTGTTAACATCAGTGGGGGGTGGGAGGAAGGAGGAAAGCCATAATCTTAGAAAACAAGACAGGCTTTTCAAGAATGAAGAATTGGCAACTCTACACCAACATGCCACAAAGGCCTTCAGAAGCAGCCAGTTCCTGAAACAAGCCAAGCCCCTTCCCACTGTACTGCCTTCACGCCAGCCTCTCCGCTGACTGGAAGTCTATTCCCTGGGACGTTGGCAGAGCTCTCCACTCAGATCCAACCATGAGGTGCAGGGTTTCTCTAACCACAGGGTTTAAAGCCCCTCTCCCAGACCCAGTGACGGCAAACCCTCCCTTTTCCCACTTGCATTCCTCTCTGTTCATTTCCTTACTTGGCTGTAATTTAGCTCCAGTACTCCTTACTACCTGACTATATATTATTCACTTGCTTGTTATCTATCTCCCTCATTAAAGTATAAAATCTATGAGGTCATGGGCTTCATATTTTTTTCACCTCTTTTTCTCTACCCCCAAAACATTGCCCGGTACATGTGAGGTACTCAAGACAGGTTTGCTCTGCTTATATTTGTGTGCAATTTCTCATTTAATGTGGACAAGTAAAAAGTCCACAGTGCCTGCACTGTTTGGTGTATGGAAGCCCGTGTTTAAGAAAGAGATTGAAGAGTCCCTCAGGCATAGATCAGGGCACAACTGAACGAAGAAGACATTTGGGTGCAGGCACTGTTTATCAAGACTGATTTGGAGAAGCAGGAGTGAGTCATGTTTCTCAGCACTGGCAACAAACTCTGACAACAGGCTGAGATCTCCCAGACTACTGATTTAAGGATAAGGAATAGTTCTAAAAGAGACTTCGGCTGTATCTGCACCCTCTTCCTCCCCAAATTGCTGCATCGTGTACAGTAGGCATGGCTGCTTAGCACCTCTTGAGCTATACATACATGCTTTAAAAAACAAAAAGAGAATGTTTACACTGTAAGAGTGCAAATATCTATTGGATTTAAAAAAAAAATGGAAGAAAAGAAGCAGCAGCCTCCAGGTGAAAAGCACGCTTAACTATAATCTCTCACAATTATTCACTGTGAAGTAGCGGAACCAAGAATCAGGTTCACAGACAGATCTTACTATCAAGAAGAGTGGGTCGCCATTGAAAAAGCTGTTTTTGAAATGGATCATGGGTAGTTCACAAACATAGACAGTAGGTTTCAAAAGTGTACGTTCCAAAGTTTTGTGCCATCTGTGGTCCTGGGTAGGTGGTTGAGATTTTTTTTTCCTGAAAAATAACTTAGAGGCATGTAGTGCTCATTTTGGCACAGATTATTTTTTTTTTCTCCTTAAAAAACAGGGAATGAGCCCAAATACACCTAATGTAAGTTTTGCATAGACTTCTTTTGCTTTTTAATTTGGGCCCAATATCTGTTCTTGCTGCCATACTTTTGAGTAGGACTAACAACTAGAAATAACACTGTATACAAATAAGTGAGATCTGGCAAATTGGTGAAGAAAATGACGTGTGTGTGTGGTGCACACATATGATAGTCTGAACGTATATTATTATAATGATGTTGATGAAATCAATAGAAACTGAAAAAATGTAGATCACTTGAAGTTCCCTTCATTCTCTTTCTCATTCTTTTATGCTATGGAATGGAATGGAGCTGGGGGAATCTAGAAAGTCTCTGCTTATTAATCCATCATATTTTGACAACTGAATTCCCAGAAATAGAGTCTTAAACTTTCACACAAAGTGACGTTTTGACTGCAATCTTTCAAGTCCACGCCTTTGAGGTTGGACCCCCTATGGTGGGTCTTCAGTTAATGGTACCTTCTAGGGTGGTTTCTATTTATTGCCCCCATTAAGAAACCAAGGATTTCAATGTCTGACCAGCCAGCCCTGCTGTCTCAATACTATCTCAACTGTTATGTCAGAGAACATTTTGTAAGAAGTAAAAACTGACATCTATTGTGCAGATTTTTACAGCAAAGGGGAAGAATAAAAATGCTAAGCGGTTTTTTAAAAAAATCAGGAAAGTGAGAATTTGGGCCATCACAAATAAAGATGATAAACTTGTCTTATTTTAGATTGTATATCATGAAGATTAAAACTAAAATCCAAGCTTCACTACACTGTTATTTGAAATAAAAATGTTCATTTACTTTTCAAAACTGCCCCAGCACAATGATAGAGGCAGTTATTTTTGGTCAAAGGGGACTGTGGCAGAGTAGCTGGTGAAAATGCTCTCAAGTATTCATGTTAGGACAAAAACCTTCCTGGCGCTAAGAAGTCTCAATTGGTTTTTCAGCTGCACTGTGGTTTATTGTGCGCTTTAAATCAGCTCTAAGAGTACACTACATACCATTGTGTCTGTTAGAAAATCATTATGGTGCAATTAAAAGCAATGTTGTTTCACACACAAACATGGGATTTTCCTCCGTGTCTGATGGCTGTGCACTTCCTTTGTGCCTCTTGTGAATTTGTACACTTGTGACGGTCAAGAGATACAGTTGTCGGCAAAATACTCAACAGATGGCAGTTGCAAGGTGATGCTTCCTCCTTTTATGGGATGCTCTCTGACACTCACCCGAGCGCGGGACTTCCATAAATGATGGTGTACAATGGACTCCTTGGAAGCAGTGTGGGTCTGGAATGTTCAGTGACAAAATTCATCTTCCCCACAAAATGAAAAGAAATTGAAATTTCCTTAAGAAATGAAATGTACAATATAATAGTAAAATGTATTGTTCTTGGAAACTTTTCAACTACTCCAGTTAAGAACGGCTATGAAGAGAGCCTGAGACATTGGTAGATAGAGAGGTCTCTTCAGGAGGACAGTGAGGTAAGATCAATCAGTCCTTTCATTTTTGTACAGCTCTTTAAAGATTGGCTTTATATTTTTTTTTAAAAAAAGAGCAATTTAGCCTTGGCTTCAGTAATGACATGACTTGTTGAATGACATAGTCACAGATGAAATTAAGTGGTTTAAGAATTAATGAAATGGTTTCTTTTTATATTTCAGGTACTATTTTAACATGAAATACTTAAGCTTCTATCTTTATTATTTATACAATACATATGAGTGTATAACATTATTATGGGAATAAGTAAATAAGAGGAAGTTGATCAACAAAAACACAGACCTACATGCCAAATGATGCTTGTAATTGTGTTAGATTATTCAGTATTCAGAATCTGTTACTAATACCATATGATGGACATGTTTCTTCCTCTCAAGTTTATGCAAAGCCTTTCAAGTTCTAGAGTCTTATTTCTGCCCAGTGAACATGTGAGCTGTCTGGATGTACTTATTTTAATATAATGACAAGACAGTGTTGAATAAAAGGCACATGTTCTGCTTTTATGTTCTAGAGAGTATCCTGTCTGCTTGCTCCATCCCCTCTCTAAAGCTGCTAAATAATATATAGCTATATTTAGTCTGAGGGTTTCCCTGTTGACTCAGTGGTAAAGAATCCACCTGCCAAGGCAGGAGACATGGGTTCGACCCTTGGGTTGGGAAGATCCCCTCGAGAAGGAAATGCAAACCACTCCAGCATTCTTGCCTGGAAAATCCCATGGGCAGAGAAGCCAGAGAACTGGGCAGTAGAGGATGAGAGGCTTAGATAGCATCATCAGATCAATGGACGTGAATGTGAGCAAATTCCAAGACAGTGAGGACAGAGGAGGCTAGTGTGCTGCCGTCCATGGGCTCACAAAAGAGTTCAACACAACTTAGTGATTACCAGCATCTTTGGTTTGATTCAAATAAAATCTTAAAAGCAGCTAGCATGGGGATAACCATGTTCCACAGCGTTAAGTTCAATTTTGTCCAAATTTTTGTCTTCTGTCTTTGTGTTACAAAATCATGTCCAGTAGTTCACAGTTATATTTCTCCTAAAACATGACACTGACGTTGTCTGTCTATTCATGTCCCAGAAGAGGTAACCACATGCCATATATGCTTTCTGTTAATATATTTGCAACTTGGTCTTACTAGTTGGTCTCAGAAAGATTTCTAGTGGATAAAACGCATGGAATGAAAAGCTATAGAAAGGAGTCCTTTAGTAAATGCATAGCAGAACAGGGAACAGGGGCAGAGGTTGTAGGAAACATGATAAACTGCATAGTATAGCTTTGAAACACATAGTATGTGTTTTGCAACAAAAGCAACATTTAACTTACTCTAAGAGTTTAATATATGACAGATATTATAAGTACTTTATATATTATGTTTTATTTTATTCTCACATGTATTATGCTAAGTAATTTATATATTTTATTTTATTCTCACACATATGCAAGATTGGCTGTATTATTCCCATTATACTAATGAGAAAATTGTAGAACAGAGTTGATAAATAATTGGCATAAGGTCACAGAATAAGATGGTCTTCCAGATCCTTATAAAATTTCTTGCAAGAATATATTTTTCTCTCTCCTAAACAAAATACAATTTTGTACATATAAGATATTCCATGATATTCCTACTGGATGTAGGTGCCACTTAATAAAACAATGGAAAAATAGATCTATTTTTATAATAAAATGTATATATATGGCTTTTAATACAATTCCTATAAAAGGTTGGATGAATATACAAATGTGTGTTCTTCTGAACTTTTGAAGGATTCAGATTTTTTGTTTTTGGTCATGACACACAGCTTTTAGGATCTTATTTCCCTACCAAATATTGAACCTTGGGCCATAGCAGTGAAAGTGTTGAATCTTAAGCACTGGATATCCAGGGGGTTTCCAGGTATTTTTATAATAAATAGAATATTAGTAGTTTTTGTCCTCAAAATTTGTTTTATGATTGATGTAAAGATGACTTTATGATACCCATTAATAAAAATTACCATTCTTCCTTTTATCTGTTGAGTGAAATAAGTTTATTAGTAGGACTACTATACAAACCAAATTTTAGGGACCCTCTTTCTGTTGTCTATATAAAGTAAAATGTTTCCAGCTGAGACAAGTGTGTGAATGACATAACAAGACACATTTTCAAAATAAGCATGCCGTAAAAATGATTGGTAGAATATAATCTATGCAATTAAACTTCATATTTTCTTTACAAATTTTGAAAGGAGCAATCTCTGTCTTTTTACACCAAAGAGTGATGACTAATTGTACACCTAAAAGTGAATCCTAGATTTTCATTTGTCTTTTATTCCAGGACTATATAATCTGGGGAGGGGAAAAATATATTAGTTGAGATGGTTTATGATTACCTCCAGTATTTTGCCACAATATCAGCAATCTCTTATGATCCCAGAATGACAGCTCAAATACTTTTGTGGACAGGACATACCCACAGTGCAGCAAAGCACCATGAAAAGACATGCAGCATAAAGGTAAAGAAAGATAATTTTCTTGAAGTAACTGCTTATGGTTGTGAATATATTATTATAAATCTAAGCCATGCCAGCCGTGGGACGTTGTAGTTATAGTTGCTATATGAGATTCTTCTGCTGCCTACTTCAAGTAGGTGAGGAAGAGCCTAATTTTTTGAATGGTTCTCAAGCCTTATTTTATGGTATCTATTATTGTACAATTTTAGATTTGAATCAGTGTGAGCTTTATCTCTAGTTTTGATGTTCCCAGCCCCATAAGTGAGAAGAGGATCAATAGTGAAAGGAAACCAGCAAATTGTAGGCTTTGCAGTAAATCTAAGGCATTAGGTGGACATAATTTAAACAGTTGTTTTTCTTTTCCTGAAGAATAAACGTATAATAGGAGGAAAAATGAAGGTCTCAAGGGATTACACAGTCCTAAATATTTTATTGCTGGGTTAAATGCAATGGTGTGCTTTAGTTCCACCACTGAATATTTGCTGATGATCATTTACTCACCAACTGAAAACCCAAAAGATGCTATTTGAGGTTTTTGGTGTGGTTTCAGCTTCAGACTTTCTGTCAGTATTTGCACAGCGTGATTGTAGAGAACAACTCTTTGCTTGGGAGAGGACAGATGTGGGTGATTTAAGCAGGGAAACACACCATCATGCTTGGACTCAGTTGATATTTAATGATTTACCATTTAATGTAGTTCATTTTTCATAACCCTGAGTTCAAAGAGAAGCAGCTGCTATTAGGGGTGCAATAATATTGAACTTCCCACCAATGACCTAGGAGAGCTTCTTTTATAGTTTCAGATATTAGACCCATCTGGCTTTTCCCCTGACCACGACAACTGAAGGAGAGAAAGAGTTTACTTCCCATCAATGGGGACCTGCATGGAATGTATAGTTATGCCACATAAAGATTTTCAAATCAAAACTCCTTGTGTTCTCTCGAAACGTCCCACCCTCGCCTTCTCCCACAGAGTCCATGTCAATGTATGGCAAAAACCACTACAATATTGTAAAATAATTAGCCTCCAACTAATAAAAATAAATGGAAAAAAAATATAAGAAAAAAAAACCTCCTTGTGTCAATATCATTCTGCCACATTGGAGAACATAACAATGCACTTTGTCTCATTATCAAAACAACATTGAGAAAACTCAGAAAGAGTTTGGAAAAATCAGGCTGAGCTGAAATCTATTGCAAGAGTAAAGGTGTCCCTGGTTTCAAACCTGGAAAATAAACTCATTTTCTTTTAATTTTGATTTGTTTTTACTAGTGTGAAAACTTTTGGGTAAGGCTTCTGAAAAGTTCCTTTCTCTTATTTTAGAAAATATCTAGATAGGTAGAGGTATGGATATTTAGATAGATAGATGAATTGTTAGAAAGATGATAGATAGATAAAGAGATGATAAAATACTTATTTAAAAAAGTCTTGCAAAAAACTAAAGCACGAGGGATAGACATCTAAAATTTTTGGAAGAAGGATGATATCTAATATGCTGATGAGAATTATTATACAATATTATCAAATAGAATGGTTTAAATACATTTTTTCTACCCCAAGCATTGCCTAATTTAATAATCTGTTTTCACTTTGGCATTACTGGTAAGCAATTGAAAAGCAGATTATAGTCTAGGTTGTGTCTGTTTTTTTCTGCCACCCCGTGCCCTTCAGTAAAATCCAAATATCTGTAAATTATGGTTTATAAGGAAGGAAGAGGATTATGAACTTTCATTGCAATTACAGGCCTATACAGACAACAACTGTTGTCTAGTTAAAACTGTATTTAATCCCTTGACTGCTTACAGTAGACAAAGGATATTTTTCTTTTCCAATAATGTATTCATAAAAGGGAGTGAAGGCAGTTAGACGTTCTCTGTGAGGTGTTTTCACTGTGAGAAACATACTGTAGTGGTATCCCCTCTGATGGGATTTGATGGACCAAGACTACTGTGTGGGTCCCTTATATCCTACTGCAGCATTTTTTGCTCATAAGTGAGAGTCAGGTCTTTCCTCTAGGGATTTTTTCCATTTAAAGATTTGTTTTTAAAGCTTTGCTCACGGTTCAAAAGCATTTGTATTTATCTCTACACGTCATTTGAAAATAGTGTCCTAGAGATATTTATGCATTTTCCAAAGTTTGATGATGCTTATAATTTTGGATTTGTCATTCGGCAAGTAAATACAGAATTTGCATAACACTTATCATTATGCAATTATGACATTTCAAAAGATAAAAGAGACTTGCTGTACAAGGAAAAGGCTTTGCTGAAAAGGAAACAGTCAAAGTGTAAATGTGCTTTACCTTATAGTTTACCATCACTGTAAAGTTATTGATAGAAAGTTCCTTTGTCCATTTTTGGCGCTGAGTTCCACTGCCTGACTTGCCACTGGTCCTATGTTCCAGGCATAGGATTCTTGGCTTCTCAGACTTATCATTATTTGTGGCGAAAAACCTTTCACCTTTCAGTTGTTCATTTATTTGTAGCATCTAAGAGTAATCCATGTGAAGAAATGAATATGTTAATGTAGGGAATTGGGCCAAAATTATCATGCTTTCATTTAAAAAGGAATGATCAAAGTGTACATTTTATTTTAACTTAGAGCTGTTTAGATATGTTGCCGCAAATTGGAAAGCAAGTGTAAATGTTATCAACCTCAACAAGTTAGAAAGTTTGATTTAGAATACTATCCAAATTCATTATTTCAGCCTGAATACAGACAGGTATTTTATGAGATTTTTATTTCCCCATTTGCTCAATTCCATGATTTATAAGAGTTCTAATTTGAATCATGGCAGAAATGCCACCACAGAAACAGTGGGGGTTTTCTCCACAAAATTTATTATAATTGTTTCCAGGCCCCAGGGCACATTATCATGTGGAAGTATATATTTTAAAATGGTGTTTCAAATTTATTTAGCCTTTTAAACTTTCAAAGTAAAAATCTATTCTTTTTTAGTTTGTTTTTAAAGGGGAAGGTATTTTGGTTGATTCTATTTTCATTAGCCTTGGCATACTTCTTGGTTAGCTCTTGTTGTATACTACATTTTCACAGACAGCCAGAATAGATTTCAGTCTTCAGTGAGTTAGGTTATTCATATTATATGAATGTGGTCAGAGCACTCAAGGAAACTAAACATTTCATAATTATCTATTACTATGAACTGTTTCCAAGTAAGCTTTTAAAATAAAGTTTAAAGGGAACAAAAATAAAAGGAAATGTGATATTATCATACAAGGAAAGTATGTAAATAATGGCACTTTTTTTGGAGCTGGACATTAGGGTTAATATCAATGAAAATTTCCTAATGTAGCTTGGGGACTATTGATTTAGTTTTTTAAAAAAATCACTATTGATCGCCCAATGACAATATTCAAATTAGAAAAGGTTAGACATATATCAAATCTTCTTAAAGAAATGACCTATCAACCTTAGAAGTAAGAAAATCATGTCTGGAACTCAAATTATGAAATAATAATTCAACATTTCTGTGGGAGAATGGTAGACTTTAATACAACATGTAGAGGCCAGTTACAGTTTTCCTATCTATCCTGTGATCTTAAATAATGTCACTGTTTACATCCCATGACATGATGCCATAATACTAAAGGTCTTGTAGAGAAAAATAATCCATTCAAAGAGGTTGAAGTAAGGTAATATTGACATAGGAAGGAAAATAGATTGCACTTCTCTTAAATACTTAGTGCTTCTAAGATCATAGGAAAAACTTGTACTGGGACCTAATGGGACCTTGTACTGGGACCTAATTTTAAGGGAATACCAGAAAAGAAAGCATTAAAGAAAAGCACCAAGAGGAAACTTCCCAACGTTAATGGTCAAAAATCCATGACTTTCATCTTAATGAATTACTGATTTAGAATCATATAAAGGAAGGTAAAGCATTTTTTCTTATAAAAATATGAGTTTTAAAAAAATCATACTTACTACTCCTCATTTGTTCCTACTCCTTTTATAGGGACAAAAAAAAAAAACAAACAAAAAAATCCTACAATACTCCTCATGGTCACAACAGATTTTGTGCTAACCATAAAATGCAATTATGGACAATTTCATAGGAAAAAATAATAAGAAAATAAAAGATGATATTTGTTGTATCTGGAATAAAGCATGGCATGAAAAGAAAAACCTCTTTAATTCTTAAGGCATTGATTCTTAATTCATGTTCTGAGAACAACTTCCCTGAGAATTACCTGGGAAGCTTGTTAGAAATGCTACTAATTCCTGGGCTCTATGCCAGATCTACTGAGCCTGAATCCAGGGAAGTGAAACTGAGAAGCAGTTTTACTACACAGATTGTCTCAGATGCATCTTAAACATGGACAACTTTCAGAATCCCCCTCTGAAAGGCAAATCTTTAGCCTATATAATCACTTAGAATCACAGGCTAAATCAGAGTAACCAGTGGTGTGAGATTAACTCTGAAACACATATAATAAAGAGAATTTAAATATTTTCTGTTGCATTTTTGTGTTTGTGAATTATCTTCTACGTGGCAGGCATTCATCCAACATATATTAAATAAATGAATAAAGAAATTTCATCTGTAACACAGACAAATATCATTTGGATACAAAATATACATTTTAGAATAGGGAATAAAAATTAGGAATTTTCAAAGGAAATAATTTTATCTACTATATGTGTATAATAATATTTGGAATGTAGAAGATAAATAATTTAAGTTACAGACAAGGTAACAAGGAGGGGGCAAGATTAAAGATAATCATAAACTCTTTAGCAAGTCCCTGCTTGTATAAGAAATAGAGATGTTGAATTTGCTAGCCATTACTTTTTTTTTAACTTTTGATATTTTTAAGTAGAACAATTATTTAGGTTAAGCTCATTACAGTTCCTGTGTTTATGGATAAAATTACACACTTAAAATCAAGAACATGGACATTTTTACCCTTACATATTTGCTGAAGATAAGATTATTTCTATTTTAGCAATAAGAAAAATGAGAAACTCATTTTTGTATGTTTACACATGTGCTCACTTATTCAAAAAATATTTATTGCTTGCCTACTCTGTATAGGCAGTGTATACTCTGTATAACAATGGCGACCCACTCCAGTGCTCTTGCCTGGAAAATCCCATGGACGCAGGAGCCTGGTAGGCTGCAGTCCATGTGTTGCCAAGAGTCAGACATGACTGAGTGACTTCACTTTCCCTTTTCACTTTCCTGCATTGGAGAAGGAAATGGCAACCCACTCCAGTGTTCTTGCCTGGAGAATCCCAGGGACAGGGGAGCCTGGTGGGCTGCCATCTGTGGGGTCGCACAGAGTCGGACACGACTGAAGTGACTTAGCAGCGGCAGCAATAGCAGTCTGTATAGTTAAATAAGGTATGGTCCCTGGCTATGGAAAGCTCATAGTTCAAAATACTGAGAGAAATGGCCTAATTACATTACAAAGGGTTAAGGGCAAATCTAGATTTATAAACATGTTGTGTCATATTTTGTGGCTGATCAATCGTGTATCAGGGACTCTACTTTTTTTCTTTCATGAGTGAGTGTGCTTGGAGACTATATAATTTAACAGGTAAATACATACTTGAAGGTGAAAATCAAGGACTAGCAGCAGGAAAGCTGTCTCCATTGGTATTTCAGGACTAGCCCAGAAGGAAACCTTTTCCTTTTAACCACAGATGGTTACCAACCAAAGTCAGATGCTCTGATTTGGGTCATACTCATTGGGAGTATTTGTGAGCAAAAAGCATTAGCATTTATATCTAATTCTCTTTTTGTTGAAGCAAGCTGCCTTAGGCTCAATAAACATGTACTCAATTGTTTATAGACCATCATTAAGAGCAGCGGTAGTATTTCCCTTTCTTCTTCTATCATTGTTAGAGATACCTCCTTCCCGACTATTGTTAAACTAGGTGTGTCTACATCCTGCTTCTTTCATAATAATCTGTTTAACCTCTTTAAGAGTTTTGTCTGCTTAATTAATGGACTAACTCCTAAATACTGAGGTGAATTTTGTGTAATTTTAAAAAAGAGATAAAAACACACACACTGGTGCCTCTTAATTTGAAATATGATGGGTAGATGAAGGTATTTGGCAATAACTGAAATCATCAAGTCATTAAAAATTCTTCCACAATACTACTAATATTTTTTGTAATAGCCTTCTAATTGCAGCATATAAACAAAGGGAAATGTGGATTGGATCATATGTAAAAATATCCATCTTGTGTTTCCTGTTTAAAGCAATTATAATTTCTACTGTTGATACAGTTGAAATAAAGATAGAACACTATATCTCATGCCTTTGGCTGGCAAGATCCTAATTCTCAGGTGCCTTTTCTGAAAGGTGGTGCCTTTATAGAATGTTTTTTGTCATTTGGTAGCATTGTGTAGTCTAGAAGAAACCACAAGAGATGCAGGTGTCTTATGAGTAATCAGATGGGAAATGGAAAATGATCAAACTTCCTTCTAGACCCTATGAGTCAAAAGAAATGACAAAAGATTTTCCTTTGAACCGCTGAGGAGAGTGAAACTGAATTTTAAAATATCTTGTATACAAAAAAAAAAATATATCTTGTATACAAATGACGATAATATCTTACATAAGCCTCTTTCTTAAAGACAAAAAACCTGTCTTCTAGGGCTTTTCCCATCACCAAAATACAGCCCGAGTCTGCGATTAGATCCAGCAGCTGTTTAACAGTGCCAGGAACACTTATGAACTTCCAAGACATTTCCTTCAAGCAAAACACTATCCTCCAAAGAGCACACTCTGAATTCATCTACTGCTGACTCAGAGGGAAGAGTGCCACCTATTGAATCCTGACCTCAGTATTCACAGCACCTGCCGGCTCCTTCCCAGGCTCCCTTCCACCCACCCACCAGCACATCCTGCTTCCTGCAGAGCTGGATATAATAAGGCTCTGAGGTGGTCTGAAGTTCACGTGTAAGTGTGCTCATATCACGCTCTATAATTTGAGGAAAACACATGAATTTTAATCAGTTTTTAAAACAACCAAGCCTCTCTTCTCATTTACTAGAATGGAAAAAATTCACTTTTATTACCTTAAAGATGCCAAACAGTGCCATTTTATTACTGTGGGAAGCTGGAAGTCATTTCCGAACTCTTTTGGCAAGGGTGCTATGTAGAGCATCCAGTTCAGTCCTTTAAGTGTCTTTTGAGAACCACCACACAAACTGTGATTTACTGTCTCCAGGAGCTAAAGGGACACTTTCTACCCTGAAACTGAATAAAGAAAGGTGAAGTGTGTTTAGGAAGCATCCCATGGGACTTGCAAAAAATATGAGACAGCACAGAGTGAGCCAGATGTAAAGAATGTTTTGATAACCCACAAACATTTCCAACTCGTAATTTTAAATTTGGCTTAAATGTTGTGTTGGTAGCCTTTAAAAACTGCAAAGACTTTTGTATATTGATTGATAGGTCTTCAGGCCACTTTCACAAACTTCTTAAAATTCATCGCTACATGGTTCCACTTTTCCCTCTTGCTGTTGCATCCTAAATAGGTTTGGTATACTTCCGTGGCAAATAAGATGTCATAGTTAAATATATGCATACTATGCTAATATATTTATTTGTTGTTGTTTAGTAGCTAAATAATGTCTGATTTGACCTCATGAGCTGTAGTCTGCCAGGCTCCTCTGTCCACGGGATTTCCCAGGCAACAATACTAGAATGGGTTGCCATTTCCTTCTCCAAGGGTTCTTTCCAGCCCAGGGATCAAATCCACAACTCCTGCATTGGTAGATGGATTCTTTACCACTGAGCCATCAGGGAAGCCCACACATACATAAATTTATACATACACACACACTTACACCCTCATACACTCCCTTACTGCAGAAGCACTTAAATTTTTTAAACACGTATTTGACAGATTAAGACAAATTAAAACAAAAATCAAATGGAGATTTTGCATATTTTCTAACTGACATACCAAAAGGTGGCATGCCGTTCAGTAGCAACCATCAACAATTTGAATTTACATATTCTTTAGCTGACTCAAATCTTTACTATTTAGAACAATGTAAGCTGGGGGATTGCCATGGTTGTTAATTAATATATTCTCACACATGTGTATTTTGCTACCAATGTTATTTTGTTTAAAGATTCTGCCTGGCTAGTTTGTAGAGTCATAGACCCTAGGTCATTAGAGGCAAAAATCTAATAATAGAGAAGAAAGATATTTAACTGCTAGTCAAAAATCACATTATACTTGTGTGGTCACTTCCGTTGTGTCTGACTCTTTGAGATCTATTAACTGTGGCCCTTCAGGCTCCTCTGTCCATGGGAGTCCTCCCAGCAGGAATACTGGAGTGGGTTGCTATGCCCTTCTCCAGGGGATCTTCCCGACCCATGGGTCAAACCCATGTCTCCTGTGGCACTAGCCTTGCAGGCAGATTCTTGGCTGCTGAGCCAATATGGAAGCCCTATATTACAGGTAGTGCCTGACAAATGGTGGACTTTCTATAAACACGTGACAAAATAATGAATGGATAAATGATATTATTGTGGAAAAAAATGTCAGTCACAGCACAAATGAGAAGCTAGTTTGATGGTGTAAAAAAATCTAGTGTATGATTTTTCTTGACAAAAATCAGTGAACTACTGGCTTTAGGTAAAATTCCAACCTTTACTTGCTTTTATATTTTTAAGCTTTGACTAGTAATTGTCTAATGCAATACTCAAAGGAGTGGATAATTTTTCTCTGGTTATAAAAACTCCAAATCTTTCATGGCAAAATGTCTCTTCAGTAATTACATTCTTAGCAGAGCCTTATATTCATAAATGGTTATCACAAAGGCATCCATGATGGTAGCCTGCTGTTTCCATGTCTTTTTTAAAGTGAAGTTAATATATTTTATGACACTGTGGTTATTAATGAGGAGACTATTATTTTTTCTTGTTTGGCCAGGTAGGTAAATAAAATTTGGTGCTTGGAGTGGCATGCTATTAAGGCATTAGAATATGTGGTCTGTTCCTGTTAGAACCAGGATGATATATCTACTCTGAAGTAGAAGATTCATGATTGGCAGTTAAGTTTAAGATTTCATGCTGCTTTTATTGCTGAATCTAGTAGGGGTAACAGAGGCCAAATTTTCAAGCAGCACCTGCCAGGCAAATGGTGAAGGGAAAGGAAGGTTTCAGCCCGGAGGTGTAACACCTCTTTCCAAAGGTATCCTGGATGTCCAACTTAAAATGAGTAAAATTAACGCTTTGATGTCTATGTAGTAAAAAAAGCAGAGGAAATTTCCAAGAGCAATTTATCACTAACTTACAAGTTACCATTAACAGCTGTAACAGGGAAATAACAGAGGAAAGAATGATATTTAAAGAAAAAGTCAGAAAATGAGTCAGTTTAAAAAAATATCATTTATAATGACTATGTCCAAGAAGTTCTGTCCATTTAAACTGGTGCATACATTGGACAAACTCATGAATTTCCTGTATGCATATGTTATTATATCTCTTATATTTCCTCTGTCCACCCATCATCCAACCTTCATCCAGCCATCCATCTGTCTCAACAAGGTATTTACACATCATTAATTTTTTTCCATTCATTCATAGACCCTACTGGCTTGGGCACCTGCTACACGATAAGTGCCATTACTAGGGATAGAAAGACATAGGCAACAGAGACCATTCCCTCAAGGAGCTTAGAGTTCAGTTGAAGAGAAAGTATATCAATACAACACAGTGTGACAGATACTAGGATAGCACTACCCAGTGAGACTAGAAGGGCTTCTAAAGCAGACTAGTGGGTCTGGGTAGGCTAACATCAAAGCTGAATTTTAAAAGATAAATAAGAAGAAATGGGTAGATGACGAAGAGGTAAGGAATTTTTGATGAAAGGCATGGTGTATATAGAATGTGTCCCTAATGATTGGTATTCTTTTATAATCACAATATAGTCATTAAATAAATTCAAAAGCTCTGAGTGATCAAGCCTCGTCACTGGCCCCGGATTGAATTCTTCTCCTCCAGAGGCCAAGAATCCTGGCTTCTTTCGTGGTTCAGCAGCAGCCTTTCATCTTTGGGGCTCTCCCAAGATTCTTCAGGACAAGGTAAGGATGCTTGGAACTCTAGTTCTTTGTTTTCCTCACGAACATGCTTTCTGCTGTACTTTACTAACTCTGCAGTGTGCTTGTGCGAAGCAAGTGAGGAGCCATGCTCTGTGGTTTCTTGGAGACCTCAAATGGCTCATGGCAGAAACCCTGCTGGGGATTTATACTGACCTCCCAATGGTGGCTCAGACGGTAAAGTGTCTGCCTACAATGCAGGACACCTGGGTTCAATCCCTGGGTCAGGAAGATCTCCTGGAGAAGGAAATAGCAACCCACTCCAGCATTCTTACTTGGAAAATCCCATGGACAGAGGAGCCTTGTAGGCTATAGTCTATGGGGTCACAAAAAGTCGGACACTACTGAGTAACTTCACTTTCACTTCACTTTCACACATATGAGACGTGATGACTTAGTTAACAATGACCTGGGGAGATAACAGAATTTAGTGGTTACATGTGCTGTCTCTTGGGCTTCCTTCATAGCTCAGTTGGTAAAGAATACACCTTCAACGTAGGAGACACTGGTTCGATTCCTGGGTCAGGAAGATCCTCAGGAGAAGGGATAGGCTACAGACTCCAGTATGTTCTAATAAGGTATTAGAAATATGTGGTCTGTTCCTTGTTAGGACGAGGATGATATATCTATTCTGAAGTAGAAGATTCATGATTGGCAGTTAAGTTTAAGATTTCATGCTGCTTTCATTGCTAAATTTAGTAGGGGTAACAGAGGCCAAATTTTCAAGTAGCACCTGCCAGGCAAATGGTGAAGGGAAAGGAAGGTTTCAGCCTGGGACTGCAACACAGTACCTCTACCCAAAGGTATCTTTGATGTCAAACTTAAAAGGAGTAAAATCAAAAGCTAACATACAGAAAACTAAGATCATGGCATCTGGTCCCATCACTTCATGGCAAATAGATGGGGAAACAATGGAAACAGTGACAGACTTTATTTTTTGGGGCTGCGAAATCACTGCAGATGGTGACTGCAGCCATGAAATTAAAAGACATTTGCTCCTTGGAATGAAAGTTATGACCAAAATAGACAGCATATTAAAAAGCAGAGACATTACTTTGCTAACAAAGATCTGTCTAGTCAAGGTTATGGTTTCTCCAGTATTCATGTATGGATGTGAGAGTTGAACTATAAAGAAAGCTGGGCACCAAAGAATTGATGCTTTTGAACTGTGGTGTTGGAGAAGACTCTTGAGTCCCTTGGACTGCAAGGAGATCCAACCAGTCCATCCTAAAGGAAATCAGTCCTAAATATTCATTGGAAGGACTGATGCTGAAGCTGAAACTCCAGTACTTTGGCCACCTGAAGCAAAGAATTGACTCATTGGAAAAGACCCTGATGCTGGGAAAGATTGAAGGTGGGAGGGGAAGGGGACGACAGAGGATGAGATGGTTGGATGGCATCAGTGACTCAATGGACATGAGTTTGAGAAAACTCCCGCAGTTGGTGATGGACAGGGAGGCCTTGTGTGCTGCAATCCATGGGGTTGCCAAGAGTTGGACACGACTGAGAGAGTGAACTGAACTGAACTGACCCACTCCAGTATTCTTGGGCTTCCCTTGTGGCTCAGTTGGTAAAGAATCCTCCTGCAAAGTGGGAGATCTGGGTTCGATCCCTGGGTTGGGAAGATGCCCTGGAGAAGGGAAAGACTACCCACTCCAGTATTCTGGCCTGCAGAATTCCATAGACTACTGTCCATGGACTCAAAGAGAGTTGGACACAACTGAGCAACTTTTACTTTCGTGCTGTCTCTGAACCAGACTTCTAAATTCTGGCTCTTCTCCTTTCTAGCAGATAACTTGGAGGAAATTACTCAACATTTTTCTGACTCAATCTTCCTGCATTCAAATTGAGAATAATATATCTCTTTTTCTAAAAATTAAATTTTTATACAATTTAAAAGACTTAGTTTCCATTTACAGTTATTATAAATATTGGCTATATTACATGAGTTGTACAGTACATCCTTGAGTCTATCTTATACTGTATAGTTGTGTACCTACTCCCGCACTCCTATACCATCCCTCCCCACAATATTAACCACTAGTTTGTTCTCTATATCTATGTCTCTTTCTTTTTTGTTGTATTCACTAATTTGTTATATTTTTGTAAGACACATATAAGTGATATCAAGCAGCATGTGTCTCTGTCTTATTTTATTTAGTGTCATGCCTTCCAAGTTCATCTATGTTGCTGCAAATGGCAAAATTTTATTCTTTTTTATGGTTCAGTAGTATTCCATTATAGATATATGCCATATCTTCTCTCTCTATTCATCTGTTGATAGACAATTAGGTTGGCTTCCATATCTTGGTAATTGTAAATAGTGCTTCTATAAACATTGACATGAATATATCTTTTCAAATTAATAACTTTTTTGATATATACCCAAGAATAGACTTGCTAGGTCATATGGTAGTTCTGTTTTTAGTTTTCTGAGAAACTTCTGTACTGTTTTACACATTGGCTGCACCAACTTATATTCCCATCAACAGTGTATGTGTGCGCATGCATGTTCACTTGTGTCCAACTCTTTGTGACCCCCTGAACTGTAGCCTGCCAGGTTCCTCTGTCCATGTGATTTTCCAGGCAAAAATACTGGAGTGGGTTGCCATTCCCTTCTCCAGGGGATCTTCCTGACCCACATATCGAACCCACGTCTCTTGCATCTCCTGCATTGGCAGGTGGATTCTTTACCACTCAACCATGTGGGAAGCCCTTCAGCAATGGTGTGTAAGAGTCCCCGCTCTCGTACATCCTCCCTAACATTTGTTATTTGTTTTCTTTTTGATGATAGCAAGAACAAATAATTTTAAAATTTGCATGGTAACACAAGATCCCAAAGAGTCAAAACAATCTTGAGAAAAAAAGAACAGAGCTAAAAAAGAAAGGAAAAAAAAAAAAAAAAACAGAGCTGAAGAGATCCAGTCCTTGACGTCAGACTATGCTACAAAGCTATGGTAGTAAAGACAATATGATTCTGGCACAACAACAAACACAGAAGAGTGGAACATGATAGAGAACGCAGAATAAATTCACATGCTTATGGTCAATTAATTTATGATTAAAGAGGCAAGAATATACAATTGAGAAAAGAGAGTTTCTTCAACAAGTGTACTGGGAAAATTGGACAACTACATGTAAAACAAGGAAATTGTAATAGTCTATAAAATCAATAAACAAACAGAACCTAACTTAAAAGATTTCACACATCAAAGGAAACCATTGACAAAAGGAAAATTTAATCTACTGAATAAAAGAATATATTTGAAAATAATATTCTATTTCTTCTGGTGAGTATTAAATTTATTTATACATGAAACATTCATTTATATCTGTCATAAAATAATTTATGTTAGGATAATATTTTTCCTTTGTTAAAATTCCCTTATTGATGAGAATAGTGATGATACTAATAGCAGGTTGAAGGGATGGATAAGAGCTATTACAAACTGAAATTTAATACATTCATAATCCAAAGAGATTTAACCTTTTCAGAAATTTAAAACTGGTCACAGCAAGGTGGAGAAGCTACTAGCACTTCAGTTAGATGCCCAGAGCTCAGATTTTGTCTGTTACTTTCCAAACTGAAGTCTTAGTCATATTGCTTAATGCATGTGCCTCAATTTTTTATCACTGATGGCACTACTAATGACACCAACATATTACTTCTGGGCATCTGAGGGGATTAGATGGGATGACATATATAAAAGTGACTAGCATTACGCAAAGATTTTTTTCATCATCCGAAAAAAAAAAAAAAAAACCCTCTAAAATGCTTAGAAAATATATAATGACTAATCTAAGAATTGTGAAAAATATCTTTCTCAAAATACTTCCTACAGTTTAAGAGATAACATATAAATATTCTCATCTGCATTCACTAGCTCTGGAAAACACTCTTGAATGTTATTGCTGACTCTGATCGGCTGCCTTTGTGTCTTTGCCAGAACTTGCTCTGGCTTGCAGCTATTCATAGAATGCCCTTGGATAATATGATAGGTGGAATTCGAATTACTCCTCCAATCATTTCAGAGGGAGTAATAACGGTAACTAAAATGGTCATCTGGAGAATAAACTAAGCATGGGCATTTTTAATAAAATCTTATTTTTTTGCCCATAGAATAACCCCAAAGCAGATTATATAATGCTATATGAATAAATAAGTATTAAGCATGCTAACATAAAATGAATTTTCTGTAGATAGATACTATAGGTTTTAAAATATCACTAATCTCAGGTGGAAAAGATATACAAAACAGCTTAAAAAACATAAATTATTGGGAAACAGATACTGCATTAGATCTCTTCTGGAATTACTTTTAATTGCAAATACTGCTTTATGATTGAGAACCCAGCCTACCAATGCATATGCAGACTAGCTTTAAATAAATTTAGCTTGTATATCATATTGTTAATATTATTAAAATCTTTGGTCTTGCAAACATCCTGACTGCTTTTTTCTACACATACCAATTTCTTAATACTGTTACATCTAAGTCCAGGCTCCTAAGTCTGCCTGAAGGAGTACGAAAGTTTCATACTACCATAGCTTTTATTTTATTAAAATATTTTTTTTGCCTGCAACCTGATTTCTTCTGGGCCTGACCTAATTCCTTTGATGCCTGGGGCTTGGAGGCCTGTGCTAATCTGCATCATGGATGTGTGGAGGAAAAGTGAGACAAATGAAAAGAAAAGTAAAGGCAGAAAAAATGACACCTGAGTGAGAGTGCTCTTCAAAATCAAATAAGCATTGTGAAAGCAGGCCATTTTCTACCCCATCCTTTAAAGAGAAACCTACATTCATTCAATGCTTGGTCTCAATACAAATCTCCCTTCCTATCTTTTACTTTTTTTTTAAAACTGGCTAGTAAAACATTCTATGATGAGAACAAAAAAAGGCAATAACATAATGCTAATTGTTAGCATCATTTAATTCCAATGTAAGAAAAATATCTTTGCAAAATAAGTCATGTTCTAGAAGTTTTAATGAAATGATACATTTTTGCTGACTTTGATATAGAGCTCCTTTAATACCCTAAGCTTTGGGACGTGCTGATGTCCAGAGCTTTTTAGACCTGGCTACTAACTTACTGTTCCTCTGAGTCTGTTTCCAATTTTTTTTTCCCCTTTGGGAAGCAGGTTCTTCTTACTGTTCAAATATGCATTCAACATCTTGTAGTCATTAATATCCCAAAGGCAAGGGGTATTGGGGCAGATTTTCAGAGTGTCTCTGTTCACTTGATTTCAGATAACTACTACAAATCCTGGAGAAGTGGAGAAGTAAAATGTATCCTTCCTTGGTAACAAATCACAGGTTTTCTTCTCTGTGATGTTAAGAAGCTGTGATTTTTGTTTGTGTGGATTTACCGGAAAAGGGGTGTGCATGTCCATTTGTGATTTGATGAATGACGATTCACAAAGCCATCAGTACACCTGCTCCCTTGAGAAGAGATATACTTTATCTAAAGCAAGAAAATGATCTGTAACAGTAATTGTTTTCAACACAGTAGCATGCTTTGGTTCAGGGATATTTTCACTTCACAGATGTTTAAAGTCACTCTGTGCTCCTCCTTCAAACGTGTTATTCATTTGGCATCCAAATTCATGTTTCATAGCCTCGCAGCTACCTAATGTGCCATAAAAAGAAAAATCCTCTGAATTTCAGAGCTATATTCTGGGTCTGTCTGAGCTGCCTAACCTATGCAGCCTCTGTGTTTCAGGATATATTTTCAGATTCAAAATATTTATTTTGGTCAATTTGTTAAAACCACTTACTCATCAGATATCTAGAGCTGCTAATCAATATAAATCTATGTTCTTTTGTGTTTCTCTTCAGGGTGGTGGGTGTCTTCTTTATCCTCTCCTTTTATTTGCACTTGTATTTGAGTTGTAGATATACCAGTGAGCAGGAGAATGACCCTACTCTGGTGCTTAGGAGGAAAGAAAAAGAACAGAGGTTTAGAATTCAGGTAATTCAAAAATGGAAAACTAACACAGGCATGGTCCACAATGAATGGAATCCTAGAGAGTATTAAAGTCATTAGGAATGATCACCTGTGTGTGCACGCACATGCACACACTACTGGTATATTTAAACACAAGTCCATAGAAGCGGCATTTTTCACACTGATGAACATTTTTTGCAATTTAGTCTGAACTTTGTTCCTAGCAGAGGTGAGAATGCCATTTCAAAACAGCATGAGTCTCCACATCATTTCCTACTTGATTCAAAGAAATACAAAGTCATATAATGGCACAAGATGCTGCTACTTTATTTCACTGGCCCCTTCCACATAGACTAATGAACAACTAAGAACAGAAAATCCAGCTATGATTTAGGGCCTCAAACTATGCATTATAGTTTTCCTTTAGCAGGGCTATCTAAAACAATCTCATATTTAGGGGTTTATATTGCTCAATTTTGAAATATATTATAGTTTGAGGATTGGGCAGGTAGGAGATGAATTTGCATTTGTGAAATTGCACACCCTTGGGGGCAGTTGTATTTTATTCACAGGTGAACAGGAATTTTTTAGCAGCAAATCTATGGAGCTGACATTTTTATGCTTTCTATTTTTTTCTGAAGCATGAGTTGAAGCCATGAATGGCAGATTCCCAATTTTAAGTTGCTTATTGGACACATATTTTGGTTTAATGTAATAATTTATGTGGCTCATAAACCAACATTAGGTGTAAACTTTACATACATATTTATATATGTATATATATATATATATATGCTTATATGTATATGCTTTTCTCAGAAATTTTTATTTTATAAATTACAAAATTTTTATTATTGAGTATGGGAATAATTTCTTTCTACTTTAATTAATACATATGATCCATTTCATAAAGGGTGCTACTACCTGTTATATTGAAATAAGAAACCATTAAAAATGAGCCTTGTCATCATACATCTAGGAGAGATTGTCTAAATTTTGTTATATTTTTGCAAAGATAAATAATTATGATGAGTATTGATCACACTGGCTTTTTATAAGCTTTACTCTGTCAAAATTCAGTTGCAAACAATTTTATTTTTATAAAATTTTGATGAGCAATAAATGGTGCTGAATTCCTCAAGCAAGCTACACTGAATGCTTATGATAATGATCACAGCAATTACAAACACAATAGATGTATATTGCCCCAAATCAGATATGAAGTCCTGATAAAAGGGAGACTGAGCCTCTTCCTGTTTCCTGTGTGTGTCTTGTGTAGCAGCCTCATTATTTGTAACTAATAGGTAAAAATGTTAAGAGATGATTTTGTATCGTACTATATAGAGAAACAGAAACCAAATCGGTTGCGCTTCCACTGCTATGCTAGCCCTTTTCTCAGATGATCTTGGCAGCTTTGCCTCTTTGTAATTTTGCTAACATATCATAGATATAAAAATTGTGCACCCCCAACCCTCTGGCTCCGCTCCTTCCCTTCCCTTCTCTTCTCCTTCCTGCTGTTTCATTACATTTTCTTATGTGCATACCATCAAGTCCTCTTGGACACATAATAAGATTTGTGCCAGACTATGTTTCTTGGCTTTAATGGTTAGTTAGCTTTCCAGAATACACATGCTGCTTTATACATACTTTTATTACTGACATCATGAGAATGCATCTCTCCTATGTTTACAATTGGGTGTTCACCCTTAAATAAAAGCAATGAGATCAGGTTGTTTAAGAGAATCTTTGAAAAGCAGAATAAAAACAGCTGTTATCTGCTTGAGCCATTTCATTTTCTTTCATGATCTGAATGATAATGATGTGTAGCAGTGGGCAGTCTCCAGTTCTCATTATACACCATACATCAGAGCCTCTTTCAGGTTGGAATTGGGTCTCTGAGTTCCAATAGGATCGTTTCAACCTCACTTCTAACAGGTGTTGGTGTTTGCAGGAGGGGTGAGGGGAGGATAAAACACCTTTGCTTGTTCCCCACTGACCTTCGGATTCAGGAGGCTGGTTTTCATTGGCAACGTGGGTTTGAAAGTCAAACCAGGTCTTTTCTGAATCTCTCTCACTAGGAACGAATTACAAATATTTCCACATGTCAAACAAATGAACAATAGGGTGGTCCTTATTAATCAAAGCTCTCTTAAACCAAGTACAGATGGTAGCAATGAACTTCCCTTCCATGAAGATTTCTTGAAACGAGAGGAAAACACATCTCACAGACGTGCACATTTCTTTAAGTGACGCCAGGCGAGGTTTAAGGAGTTTACATGAAATGCAACCAAAAACAAACACAGCAAAACGGTAATAAATATATAAAAAATTAAAAATCCCAGTGTTTGGATCTCAACAATTCAATGCAGAAGGTTGATTGAGCATATTTTCATTTACATGGCCCTCATCACAAGCCGTTTCTGAAGATTCCACAACATTTGCCTAGAGACTGACAAGCTTAAGTTGGTTTTAACCTCGAGAGCCCCCTTTCCATATCACAGGTGTTGCTGACTGGGGAGCAGAGTCCTGCATTCCCCAAAGTCAGTGATTTTCAGGCTCTGGTGGCATCTACCATAGAGAGCGTAACTCCTCTCAGACAACAACGTCGTTTGTTATTTTTAATTAATGGAAAAACATCGGTAGAAATGGTTGAAATTGCATTGTATTCCAAAGTTGAGAGTGAGGAGAGTCAGAGAAGCAATTCTATTTTAAGGTCAGCCCAAGAGGCTAGACCTTGGGCTGTGTTTCTCTGACCCCAGCTGTATTACCTAAGCCTCTAGGGTAACAAAAACCTGGGTTGGAGAATCTCCTGGGAAAAAAGACTTCTTGGGACTTTCTGTATGACCAGGTGTTACTATTTAGCAAGAGTATATTTCAGATGTTTTAGCAAATTTGGTTCCACTTCACTCAAGATTGGTGTTATTATGGTCCCGTGTAGTCCTTCAAGGTGAGGGATCAAAAGACACTGAGGAGTCACTCAAGTCCCACCTTATCTCAAAACAGTGTTAAACATAAATTGTATTTGAAAGGTGAAAATTCTGTTGTGAAACCCTTAACACAGAGGGTCTGTGATTTACACTGATAAAAATAAATTCTATAATGTAAAAACTACCAGAGGCCATTTCTCTCTAGCCTAAATCTTTTATACTGCAGTTGAGAGTCTATTTCCTCTTGGTCTGTGCTTCATAGAAGGGAGCAATATTCAAAATTGTTTAATGTGTGGGTAAATTTTTTAAACTCTCCTCTCAAACTGTCTCAAGATAATTATAGTAAATATGGAAAGTTTTTCTACTAAGAGATTAAATATGTGTCTGAAACCTCAGAATAATTATAATCTTTTTCAAAAGGACAAAACTTTTATAACATTTCAGGAGGAGATAACATTTTATTGGATTTTAGAAGGAAATGAAATAAAAGTGTTATATATAAAAACAATTCCCTTACTGCCATAATCATGACTCCACTATGACTTTTTTGTGGGGAGGGGAAGAAATTACCCAATTGATTTAGTTAACCTATTGGGAAGTTGTAAAAAGTCTTATGAAAAAACCTCTAGTATTACTTTGAGAATGTGGGATATTTTGTTAAAAGTATATATATTTTACTTTACTTCAATGTCTTGTACTACAGTTCAGTATCTCAAAGAGTATCCTGAATGTGTGGAAGTATATTTGAATCCAGGTCTTGTCTTATCCAAAATAGATAATCAAATTCTAAGTTGACACAGAATCATGGGGAAATGCCAAAAGAAGATTTCAGTCTTCCAACTTTCTTGTGGTGTTAAGTGACGGTATTTCAGTGAAATTTAGTTTTGAGCATTCATGCTCATTACAGACAGGCATTCTTCAGAAAATACTTGCATATGCTTTTAGGCTTGTTACTGAACCATCATAAAATTCAGTGCTATTTGTGCACTCTGTGGTATAAACTAACGTAGTAATTTCTATGTCGAGAAGACAATGAACAATTTAGAACAAGTAGTGAAGTCTCAACACTATTGAAGAACGTCTGAAATTGTCATAGACTATAACAATGGACTTTAGAATCTTTTTAAAGCTGTGTTTATCTTCAATTCAGTCATTGTACAAGACTGAATTTTATAGTAATCTTAGTCTGTCTACTAGTCTATTATAATAAAATTAAAACAAGATGTCACAAATCTGTCCATTAGAGGGAATTAATGAGAGTGCCATGAGTGAGAAGAGAGAGTAAAGACAGATGATATTTTAATGGAAGAGTCAGAGGAGGAAATAAAGGTAAAGGAAGAAGAATTCGAATTCTCCACCTAGATAATAGTAGGACCAAAAGTTGCTACAATTTGTCTAAAATCATACATCTAATAGGTGGTAGGAAAAGGCTTGGTATTCTATATGCCTGATTCACAAGCCTCATTGTGCTCAAGTGAGTGAGAAGGATGAGTCCAAGGTCTATCTATCAACTGTTAATTACCGAATAAGACATTTTAATCTGATCTTCTGATAAAAATCAAAGACCTTAGACTTTCTCTATTTACAATCTCTTTCATTTTAGGAAGGAGTGGTAGATAAGTTACCAAAATACAAAATCAAAATTGCAAACATGTACACAAACGTTTTTTTTTTTCTGGAAGTTCACTTTTCCTTTTCAAGAGTACCAATTATTGAACTATTTGATGGTAACACTATATTTGATATGGGAACTAGAGGTATTATCATTAAAGGTCATGCAAATTCCACCAGATTTTTTATTTTCATTTTCTATCATTATTATTCTGGAATTAATTGCTTGTTACCAAGAGCATCTTCCCAGATTCCCCTGAGTAGATGAAACTGTTATTTGGATCTTCCCTCAACGAGCGAAACTTTGTATCTTATACATGTCATAATTTTATTACACATTTAAAAAATAATTGTTTGAAATATGAGTGTCTTCTCCACTCCACTGAAAACTCTATGGATGTAATAATTATTTCTGTTTTGTTCAAGCTTTCATCTTTGGTACCTAGAAATGTATGCAGGATAGAGTGGGATAATCACTCAATAAATGATTTTCAATGGATAAATGAAAGTCACAGGCTTTTGACAAGAGCTCTTTGGGGGTAGTGGTGGTGATTAAATCAAATAAAGACCATAGCATACTGGTGACATGGTGCAAGCTGTGTGACTAGTAATGCTCTATGTGTCATGTGAAACAACATGTGTCATGGTTGTTTCAAGTAGTAAGTATGAAAAGATAATACTAAGGAATCTGAAGAAAACGGGGAAAACAAGATCGACTTGAAAAAAAACCCGAGTTATTTTGTTTCAAAGGGAGATAGGGAGTTTAACAGGAAAGTTTTTACTTTTTACAGTAGCTTTTGCAGTTTTGAGTGGAGTCTCTGTTTGTAGTCTTATTAAAACAAGTTGGCTGTGGTTAGAACATGTAGGTTAGAACAATGTGTACCAGAGGGTTGATGGCAGCAGTAATATCACCTTTATATGGTGGATTCTCTTGTTGTGTATCAATGAATCATCACCCAGTGACCCTTGAGTGCAGGAACTCGTATGTGATTAATCAAGGAAGCACTTTTTTTTGTTGAACTCTGGAGAAAAGTTTCTGTACCCAGCAGGTGAAATAACATACTAGAGAGCCTGGCAGGCAGAGTGGCATATTCCTTTCTGACCTCAATTTCCCAAAGACACTGTGTAGTCTGTTTGTGGATGACACATTCAATGGGAAAAGCACCAGACTAAGAAAAACACTGAGGATCCTATCATAACTCTATTGATAGGGAGATAGTCATCTTCTCATTTAGTTTAAAAAAAGAGGCTAGATTTCAATGGCATTTGAATAAGAAGAAAGATAAACCTATCTAATTACCTGTTTTGAAAGAAACCAGGTCATGAGTCCTTTGTTGCCAATTGTATCTGTTTAGCTTACAACTATTGGAATTGCAAAAAAAAAAAAAACAAACCCAAAAGAAAGAATGAAAGAAATCTGCTCTTAATCCTTTAGAGAGAAAATCTAGTTATTTTTTTTCTATGGTTGATGAATGATTATTTTAGAGGTGGGTATTTATAGAAATTTAAGCATAAAATATATTTGAGTTTATTTTATTTTAAATTTAAAAGTTAAAAATAGGACAAAATTATGTGGGTTTTATTGCCCTAACACACAATCCACGAATGCACAGTGAATTTGAGCCAGTAGCTGAAAATGATGCTTTTTAATTACTTCATTGGACAACTAAGATATCTCCTGAAGTTGGTTAAAATAATTCTCAAAAATCAATTACTCTTATCTAATAAAGACTTTCAAAATGAGCAGGATATAGTATATATATATATATAAAGTATAAAGTACAGATATATATATATATATATATATATATGAATAGTATAATTATTAGTTGGTCAATTGATTTATATCTATTATAATGGGTAGAATTTTTATTTGTTATTCTTATGCATCCAGTTGGCACAGCTCTCTTTAAATTTAAACTTTGGTTAGGTGAATTTATAAGGATTTTAATGCTGGAGGTAGGTAACAGCATCTTCCTATCTCTTGAATCATACAAGCCTCTCATTGGTGTTTCTTCCTTCTGATAAATTAAAACAGACCATAACTCTTAAGTAGTTAAAAAAGTAAAAGCAACTTGTTTAATCCTCTTTTCTTCCCAAAACTTAAGCTGGCATGGATTTCATGTAGAGAACCACAAGAATAGAGACTGGTTAGCTATCAAGGGGCTCACCTATGAAATAGTTGATGCTTATTTTATGAATGTTCTGAAACTTCAAGAGAATGACTTCCATAAAATTCTCCACAAGTACAATGACTTTTCTGGGTCATGAAGTTATGTGTTTTATCTGAACTTTCTTCATATCAGGTTTTAATCACATCTCCTCCCCCACCCCAAAATGATAGAGATAACAAAATATTTAAATATTGCTTGCTGATAATTTCTGATTTATTAAAAATATAACTGTTAATAGAATTTGTACCAATTTTTCTCCTCTGTGAGAGTATAGTACATATATATGTGTGTGTATATATATATATATATATATATATATATATATATAATTTTCTGCCTCTCTTCTTCCTTTGTAATGTTAGATTTCCACTGAAAAGAAAAGGACTAACAGCTGGAACTTATAACTATATGGAAACATCAACATTGCTGAAATTTACACTCCTGTGTGCAAATGTTATCAGACAATCAAAAAAATGTGTACAAACAATAAAAGAGGAAAGCAATTTCACCAAAGAAGCATGATTCAGTTGGATGGGGCACAAAAAGTTATACATGTACATTTTCAGAATAACAACATGGATCGATACAATGAGATAGATTTTATTATAGCAAGATTTTTCAAAAAGTTTCTAACTCAGGGATAGGCATGATCTATACTAGATGGCTGACTTTATAAAACATAAGTGGTTTTGCTCCCACCACATTATATAAGCAAGAGAGGCTGAACTAATAAAATGAAACTGTGCCAGTTGGCGCTCCTTCCCACTGGATTTTAAGACTGTAGTCTAACACGTATCTCCCTAATACTTTTGGGCATGGTCTGTTAATAATATGCTTCCAGCAGAGAGGTTGGGCCAAGTCTTCCACTGCTAATTTATATCCTGCTTATCTAAGAAAGATTGGTTAATCCAAGTATGGCATTTTGGGATGTAGGATTAGACTAATACTCCTCTAATGTAGATAACTTTTTTTTGCTTCCTTGGGGCTTTATCTGTCAAGCTAGCTTCTTTGTTAGCATTAGCTTGCTCCTCCAGCATAATTTAGTAGAAATTGGTAAAAATAGATGAGACTTTAGTATCCATAAAGACCCTAAAGCTGCAAAATTATAAGGGAAGGTAGGTGTAAAACTTAAATATCTCAAATACATTCAAAACCCTCTCCCTAAAAATAAACTTTATTTTTATTCATTGCAATACAGGCAGGAAGTTTCTTCTTAAGTCAAGGGAATTTTTTTTTTTTTTTTTGGTCTGGGGGTGGATTGTTTTGAAGGACAAGAAATATGTATTTGGTGATTTGACACATGGCTTAGAAATATTCAGATTTGAAAACAATCTCTAATTTGTAGAAGTGTTGCATAATTGTTGAATGTATGCATAAAAGAATCAAACAGACCTGAATTTAAGGGTTGGCTCTGTATTTGCAGGATATACAACTTTGTGAGTTACTTTCTCCCCTGCATCATACTTCTGATGAATAAATTGGAGATAATGAGTGCTATGGAAATTAAATAAGATGATTTATGTAAAGTGATTAGTATAGTAAATAAAGCACTTACTACAGTGGTAAGAATTCAATAAATGATAGGTACTATAGTTTATATTATCATTATTATTTTAGATGCATCCCTAAGCTTAACTGACAACAGTAAAATACTTGTTTCTGGATAGTCTCTATTTCTCCTTTCCAGAAAAAATATCCAAACAGGCATCTTCTGGTCAGAGAGAAGTCACTAAATAGCTTTCAATGTGGACAGAGTGAAGTATGTGGTGAAATTGTCAAGCGTTAGTCTGACTGTTTCATAGACAGACTTCTGCAAGGATCAACACTGCTATATTCAAAGAGCACATAAAGATAAATAAAGTTGCAGAGGACTTGATAGAGAGGAAAGAATAGAAAGATAAATCCTTCCTTTATTTTAGAGGAAAAGATACGTGAGCCACAGATAGGAAATTATTACAAAGTACATGAAAACTGAAGCTTGTTTGCCAAATTCTCTCATTTTTTTTTCTTTCTGCAGAAAACATTGAACAGTTGCTGAAAATGCCTGAAGAATGACTGCATACTTGCAGTCATCGCACTGGTAGAGAGAGCAGCGTCTCTGGTTCATCATTTTCAGTGTTTACATTAAAACAGCAAAATCACAGGGCAGCTCTTCTATAATAGCACTTGCTATATTGTCTGCAATTTATGTTAGCATGATTCTCTCTCCCACAAGTGCTACAAACACAGGACCAGATCTTATTCATGTATCACCAATTCTGAACACAGAATCAGTGCTCAGACAACGAGTTTGCTGCATCAATGAATCAATTTCGGTGAGTCTCAGATAAGGGCATTCATTTATCTCATTTGTTAACAAACTCGATTGCCTGTTATACTTCAAAACAGGATATGCTAACTAAAGCTTAAAACAAATTTCTAATTCAGTGGTTACCAAATGATTTTAGCATGAGGATCTTCTTTAAGTGTCAAAATTTTTCATGAGTATTTGTACTTGAATTTTCTCTTGATTGAGAAAATATATGACACAGCAGCTGCCAAAGCAGTTCGCACATCTAGTCAACATTGGTAGTGCAATGGCCGTTTGTGATAGCCTCTTTGTTGTAGCAAAACAGCTGAAGGCAGGTTCTGAAAACATCAATGTCCACCCATAGTGGAATGGTTAAATAAATTATGCTAGATTCACATAATGAGATACTTCACAGTACTAAAAAAGAAGCTGGTAGATCAATATATACTGATATAGAAAAATATCTAAGATATAAGAGAGAACATCAAATTGCTCCATGGAACACACAGTATAACTCCACTTATGTACAGAAAGCTACACAAATCTGCTGCAAAGAATATGCAAAATTTCATACAAATATATAATACCTTGAAATGAATGTGATAGGAAGGCGACATTTATTTTTCACATTAATACCTATCGTACTAATAGTACTATTGTATGTTTAAATTTTCCCTGGATGAACATGAATTATCTGTATTTTACAAATCAAAATAGCATGAATATGCATGGATTACATGTCTTTTTCTCTGTTTTATATATATATAGTACATACATACACACATGTGCATGATTGCATGTGTGTGTATGATATTCCCCCTTTGCTTGAGACCTATGCTCTGCCAATGGCTAATGTTTGGTACGTGCCTCCATGTGAAAATCCTTTGCAATAATTCTGCCGCTCCCCCATCATTCTTTCATCACCATAATGAAAACCAGTCATACACAGATTCAAAAACCTTTTACCTGTTTTTTTGACAAACAAACGAACCAGCCGGTTTTCAAATGCTTGCTAGCTGCACTATTGTTTATGATCAGGAAACATTACAGGAATCCCATTATTAGAATGGATGAAAGCAGAAATCTGACGGGTTTCAGAATGAAGTTTCAGAACTCCTCTCCTCTCTTGTTCTGTGACAGCCTGAAGTGTGAGTGGGTCGAGGGGAAGGGTGAAAGGAAAAAGCCACAGAACACTTAACGTTCCAGGGAGCCCAGCGTCTTTGCCTCAATCTGTGCTAGTGGGTCTTTTGGTTGATTCAAGGTCAAACAAGCTACCGAGTTGAGATTAAAATTCAGTTTCACCGACATGAAATCTCATGTGAACAGTTTCTTTTTAACCTTATATGAGTTCCATGTTGCAGAAAGTTCAGGAACTACTCTTTGCCCACCTTCACACTCACTCCCCCTGACCACTTCCATCCAGTGCCAAAGAGTACCTTGTATTTACAGATAACCAAAAACTAACTAAATTAATTAATGATTGAATCGAATTGGTTAGATGACTTCCCCAAACAACTCAGCAGGTAAATGACTGGAGGGATCAATTCATGTAACCCCATTCCCAATTCAGACCTCTTACTATTGTATGCTAATCCTACATTGCTTAAGCCATTTGTCACAAGGTATTTAATTTAACTTTAATTTATATGTAATTTTAAATTCCTTTGTTGGTTACTGTTGATTTTCTAATTTCTTTCAAATTTAAGAAAAATAGTAAGCTATAATACAAAGCGCCCATTGCCTGGATCCCTGCACTAATATCTATCTCAGCTCCCTGTCTATTTACTTCATAGTTTTAAATCACAACTCAGAATCACTTTGTCTTTTTACTTCTTTTGAATATAATTGTCTGACTAGAAGGCAATTTCTGTTAGGAAAAAGACCTTGTCCCTGTTATTTATTGGAGAAGAAAATGGTAACCCACTCCAGTATTCTTGCCTAGTGAATCCCGTGGACAGAGGAGACTGGTGGGCTGCTGTCCATAGGGTCGCACAGAATCAGACACAACTGAAGTGACTTAGCATGCATGCATGCGTTGGAGAAGGAAATGGCAACCCGCTCCAGTATTCTTCCCTGGAGAATCCCAGGGACAGAAGAGCCTGGTAGGCTGCCGTCTATGGGGTCGCACAGAGTCGGACACGACTGAAGCGATTTAGCAGCAGCAGCAGCTGTTATTTATAGGGTCTCTACGTTCAGTAATAGCTACATTATTGAATGCTGAATAGTTCAATAAAGGTCACATTATTCAGAGAAATCTCACTGAAAACAACAACAAAAATTCACATTAAAAGGATTTTCTTAAAAGCATCTAAGAGGTGATAAGATGGTAAGATCTATAGGATAAAATTGAAGAAAAGTGACATTTTATAAAAGCATGGAGCACTTAACTTACTTTTGACTCATGGGTATTTTGTGTTTTGTCACATTAGACCTATAGTTTTGACAGACTCTTCAAGGGTCTTCAAGTAAGGGATTGTAAAAGGACATGTGTTCATGCGTGCTAAGTCACTTCAGTCATGTCCCAGTCATTGCGACCCTATGGACCTTAGCCCACCAGGCTCCTCTGTTCATAGGATTCTCCAGGCAAGAATACTGGAGTGGGTTGCTGTTCCCTCCTCCAGGGGATCTTCCCAACACAGGGATTGAATCCATGTCTCTTATGTCTACCTGCATTGACAGCTGAGTTCTTTACCACTAATACCACCTGGGAAGCCCTGTAAAGTAACAGTCTACTTACGTTAAGCTGGGTTCCCAAAAGGCCCCAGATCTCAAAGGACAAGTGAATTAAGAGTAACCATGATTTTATCCTTTCATCCTCTGCTTCTTGAGGTCTGCAGTGAGGGCTGATGTGGCAGATCACAGAACAGATGAGAAAAGGAAGGAGGAAAACAACCTATTTTAGAAAAGTTATTGCTGATTCTTTTAGGAATTTGCAGCCTCTACTATACACTGCTTTGGCGATCCTGGGTTCTTCAATCAATGAACTTGAATTGTAATGGTTCTAGACAGTGCCACTAGGTGTTCGGCAGAAATCACCACGTATTCATCTAGAGGAAGGCATTTCCATTATAGACCGCAAGGAATCTCCATGATTAAGTATATGAGGAAACTATGAGTGAATACCAGGAGAAACGTCAGTCAGAAGGGAAAAATCTACAGACCTCAGATATTGGAATTTTCTGTCAGAGATACTGAAACTACTACTGCCACTATTAGGGAATTAAAAGGCAAGTTTGAAAATAGTTGCAAGGAATAAGAGCTATAAAAAATGACATAGACGAGTTGAAAAAACTGTTAGTTTAAATTCTTTATCAGAAAACTTCAAAAATTGAGATTAAAATACAACAGGTAGATTTAAAAGAACATAAAACACCAATGACACAGATCAGAAAAGTGATTTAGAACAAACCATAGAGAAATAAAATGAAGGAAAATATAGAGGAAAAGGTAAAGATATATAGCATAGAATGAAGGATTTTAGGATATATTAGATTCCCAGAGGGGAGTTAAGAGAAGATGAGACAGACATTATTTGGTGAATAAAAGAGCTGAGATGTTTCCAGTTCAAGAAAGACACTAATCCAAATGCTTGAAACATCCCCTATTCTCAAGCAGGATAAATAGAAAAAAAGGCATACCACCTACATCATCATGAAACTTTAGACTGCAAAAAGCAAAGTGCCTGAAATACAGCAGTTGGTTAACAAGTAACGTTGGATAAATGAACTAATTTGTACTTAACACTGAAGGCTTTGAGATTAGATTGCTGTGTTCAGCCATATAACAGGCTAGTTAACTTCATTTCTCCAAGCTCTGGTTCCTCTTCTGTAAAAGTGGGTAACAATAGTATTTACTTCATGATTGTAGAAAGGATTAGTAAATACTTAAAGCATATGAAGCAGTGCCTCACATGGAAAATACATATTAAATGTAATCTTCCTTTGTTGTTATAATACAAAAATAAAGTAACTATTTGCATGATTTAGCATTATAAATGAAAATGTTCTTAATTTGTTTTCTTTATTTTCTGAGTTCCTCATTACAATAGATACACTTAGCTAGTATAGTTTGCCTGTCTGTAATTATGAATTATTTTGGAAAAAATGTTGGTGACTAAAATAGTCTACAACATTTGGCACAGACTCAAAAATCAATAATGATAACAATTAATATTGGTGTATTGCTTTACAAGTTCAAAGTGCTTTAGTATACACCATTTCATGCCTGACTTTCAAAACTATAGCTTCTGAAGAATGAGTAATTTCCTGTGGAACAGTAAATCACAAGCAAAACTAGCTGAAGTTAATTCTGAAAATAAAGATCAACTTCTATTAAAATCAGAACTATATTAAAATCAATTCCTAAAAGCCATGACTGTCTAATACTGTGATGCATTGCCTAACCACTCCTTGGGGTAATGACAGAACATTGGTCTTGTGGTCCTCTTGCAATATAGATTGGATATTGATGGACAGCAGAGTAGAAAAGACAATATCAAGGACCATAGAGATGACAGGAGATTTAACAGAATGCAACTGAAATGAGTGCTTCTACTCACAAGAACGGTAGCAGCAGTCACGTTTCCATAATGACCATTGATTCAATAGACATTTATTTAGTACCAACTGTTTGCATCAAGTTGGTCAAGGATTTTTTTAAACCTAGTATATACACAGTAGGTGGCACATACATGAAGAATCCGCCTGCCAATGTAGAGGACAGAGGAGCCAGGCGGACTACTGTCCATGGGTTTACAAAGAATTGGGCAGAACTGAGCAATTGAGCACACACTAACATGCTGTACATCATTTATTTTAATGTGCTTCTATTAGTTCAGTATAAATTCTGTTGTAAAGCATGATGACCAGAACACAAAGGGTACTAGTGCCAAGACAATGGAAACTTCTAAGTTATTGCAGAGAAAATCATGCCTGATAACAGTACATTTGTTTGGCTTCACTGGGGACTTGTTATTAGATGGCTACCAAATAGGAGGGGAAAAAGAAATAACTCGAAGATATTTTACTGTACAATACAAAAGACACTGTGAGAGAAGGTGGAGATTAGCGAATAGAACCAGTTCAGTTACCAGCTTGCCACCCGCCAAGGACTGCTGGTCACCTTTGAAATCAAGGCCCAAACAGCTAAGCTAAATAAAATGGTTTCCTGCTTACTAGGTTCATTCTATTAGATCCCTTCTAAAAGAGCCTGTGTCTGTTTTATTACATTTAGATAGAAGAATAGTCAGACATGTCATTAGATTACTTTTGAGTTTGACCTTGTACTTGTCATATTTTATGGTAAAGAATAGGACGTTTTTCAGGAAAAATAAAATAAAATTCTTTTAAGTCAGAGTTTGCAACCTAATAGATTGTGCTATTTAAGCAGAAAACAAATTAAGATTGCTCTGGAGCTTTTTTTTTTTTTGTAATTAGCCACAAGTTCCTAAAGGACATTAGACAATTATAGAAACATACTGAGCTATATGGTCTCAGACTTCAAGTTAACATTTATTATCCTGGTTTCTGATGACCTTTCAAATCTTTAGTGATAATTTTGGGGACCATTTCCTTTGGTTTCCAAGTAAATCTTTGTATTTACTTAGCAGCAACTCTAGATTTGAGAAGTAGAATTATCCTCTTAGTTTCCTGCCACAGAACAATCTTGATATAAATGACTCAAGTCTTCTTTAGCTTTTATCTCAGTTATTAATTAAATATAGAACATATTTCATTATTTACACATTATTAACTTATTTTCTAATTATCCTAATCAACAAGTTTTCTCTAATACTAGAGGAGGCATTCCAGTTTTACCTAATAGTATCTAAGGATTTTCCTTTGCCCCTTTTTTTAAAATAGTGTTTGATAGCCTTCTGTATCAGAAAACATTTCTATATGCTTTATCAAATCACTCATGTTTATTCTTTCTTATTGTTTGAAACTTTATCTTCCTTTTCTGTTTTATTTAATTTACTTGACATCAACCAGTTATTATGAATAGACCAAATTTTCACAAATTTTCAATTTCACAACTGCAGTAAGATGAAGTGTTTTGAGTTCTCATCTTATGTAGCTTTTGAAATATATTTCAACTCAGGAAAATAAAATCAGTTAAAAAGCTATATTTTTATGCTAGGCTTATATTCACATGGATTTATGATTTTTCAGTACTCACCCAACCCCCCAAAGCTGTACCTCACTAAAGACAAATAGTTTTAAATAAATTTATAAGACTATTACTTTTGTATGACAAAACCCACTGGAAAAAAAAAATAATAATAAAAAAAAAAGACTATTACTTTTATATAGTCATATAATAAAAGAATATGTGAAAACAGTTTTGATAAAATTTAAGTATTCTTTAGGTATAGCAGAAACAAAGGGATGGAATATTATATCCCTTTTTATTTATTTATCAAAAGCTACCCAAGTATCAGTTCAGTTCAGTAGCTCAGTCGTGTCCGACTCTTTGTGACCCCGTGAATTGCAGCACTCCCGGAGTTTACTCAAACTCATGCCCATCGAGTCGGTGATGCCATCCAGTTATCTCATCCTCTGTCACCCCCTTCTCCTCCTGCTCCCAATCCCTCCCAGCATCAGGGTCTTTTCCAATGAGTCAACTCTTCGCATGAGGTGGCCAAAGTATAGGCAATAATATATAGAACTGATCACAACTTATTATCATGTTGGCCAATTGTGAAGGTTATGGTAACTACTGAGTTATGACGGTTAAGGTAAATAGGAGGAAGATAAAGTCAAGTTCTTCAAAAGCATTAACAACTGATAGAGAAGATAATAGATATCTAAATTTAATTTTTAAAACATCCTGTGCTTAAAATGAGTGGATACAATTGATGACTTGGTTTGTCCTTTTACACTGATCTATTACTAGCGATATTATGAATTAACCATTCTCAGTCACATTTTCAACCATGTTGGTTATCATTGATACATGGTCACTTTTAATGTCCTAAATGTTCAACAGGTGTATGGACTAAATTAGGTCCCCTCAAATTCATATGTTGAAGCCCTAACTCTCAATATAACTTTATTTGGAGATAGAACCTTTAAGGAAATACTTAATGTTAAATGAAACCAAATGGATGAGATGTTAACTCCATTAGGACTGTCCTTATAAGAAAGAGGCAGGCACCAGAGATCTCTCTCGCTTCCTATCACACAGAGGAGAAGCCATGTGAAGACACAATGAGAAAACAGCCATCTGCAAGCCAAGAAGATAAGTCTCACTAGAAACCAGTTCCACGGCTACCTTGATATTGGACTTTTGATATTGGAGAAAACAAACGTCTGTTGTTTAAGCCACCTAGTCTGTGGTATTTGTTATGACAGCCAAAATGGGATATTACAGAGGGCATTCAAATATTTCAAATCACATATCAGTAAAACTCAAAAAACATATAATGTATAGAATCATAGTGACAGTGATGGAAATAGTATATTCTGATTTCACATCTGTTATAAACTTGTTATTTTATACTACTCAAACCAGGAAATGATTCATTATTTAAAGCTTAATTTAAAATGCAAAAAATTATTAAACAGTGGGAAGAGGAACAAAGTAAAAAGCTGCTTTTCTAGCCTCTTCAAACCTGCCCACACATTTTGACCAAGAAGCTAGTTTTAAGAATTTCTTAAAAATCTTTCTGGTAATCTTGTATCAGACACACACACAAGCACACAAGCTCATTTACCATTTTATGCAAATAAGATTGTACTATACCTCAGCAATCTATTTTTGGGGGACCACACCCCTCAGCATGTAGGATTTTAGTTCCTTAACTGGGGTTGAACCCTCGTCACCTGCAGTGGAAGAGAGGGGTCTTAACCACTGTACTGCCAGGAAAGTTCCAAATAACCTATTTTTAATAACCTGAAAAACATATTTCCCAGTATAGGGTCCATATAGATCTGTCTCAGTTTTAAAGGTTGCATAACATGCCACAGTATGAATATACTCTAATTTTTCTACTCAATTTCCAACTGATAGGCATCTTGAAAGTTTTTAATTGTTTTCTGTGATAAAAAGCTACCATCTATATTGTTGCATATATCTTTGCACATTTATATGAGAATTTTCATAGAAAAAAGTCTGAAAAATACTCAGTGAAAGAGCTTGTGCATTTTGGGTTTATTTTTAGCTTTGAAAGACATTGCTAAATTTCCCTTCAAAAATATTGTACCAAAGTGCTTTCTCACAACACAATTTGCAAAGAATCTGCTTTCCCATGCTTAAGTTAAAATTGGGTGATATAAATATTTATAGAGTATATCTTATAGTTGTTTTAATTTGGATTTTCTTAATTATCCAGAAGTTGATCACCTCTGACAAACTCTTCTCTGGAGAACTTGTTGAATATTGAAGAACACATCATTTGTGTTTGTTCAAATAACACACACTCACATGCACACAGTCCTCCTCTCTTTTTATCTCTCTCTCCCACACTGTCATGGAACACTCAGAATTCCAAAACTTGTTTTAGCTGTTATATGAGATGTTTCAATGGTGCAGGATCCGGTCAATCAAACTAAAAGAAATATTAAAAGAGTTGAGTTTTCAGTTTAAAATAACTCCGAAGGAGTAAACTTTTTCTAAGTATCTAAGCTTCTCTCCAAAACGGTTCAATAGAGAGAGCTGGAGGCATGGATGCAAAGGGCAGATGTTATATAAATTAGAAAAATATGGGAAACTTGAGGACTTCTCTTTGCTGGTGTATGTTCAAAACTTAGGACAATGCCTGATTTGTTTTAAGTACTTAAGACAGATAGGTTAAATGAATACATGGACAACTGTAAATGCTAAAAATGTAAGTAAAGTAATTACAAAGTTACCTTCGAGAAAGAATCCTGCAAAATTTCCTTAATAAACAGGAACATCCCAGAACATACGTTAGTTAGGCTTCCCACTGAGACATTCAAGTTTTATAATCACCAGTTTAGCAGAACAGGATCTTCCAACACATTTAATAAAATCTTTCATATTTTCTATTACTCCCAGAAATTCTTGGATCCTAAGAAGAATTATATCAATCCAATTTTTTTCTTATTTTTACTGTTTATTTTTGGCAGACTTTCAGCTCAGAATGGAACTGGAGTCTTTAAATGCAGGTTTGTCTTTGATCAAAATTATTTGCTGATTTACCTCCTTTATTTAGCTCTGTTTTAATCCAGTGCCTTACAATTTCTTTCAATCTTAAAATGAAGTTGGTTTTTAAAGAGCAAATGATCTAGACAATGGCATGCAATTGAAAATAGTTCATTTCTATCTCAGACATGTGGATCATCAGGCACACAATATTGCCTAGCAAGTTGTTAGCTCACAACAGTTACCCCTATTGTGTGTTAGTCCTTAATAGTCATTCAAATCATTATTATCTTAAATTTAAATAGCAATAGAAGTCTTGATAATGATGAGATATTGAAAAATCACATATGTTGAATCTGGGTAATTTTAAAATTCAAATCATGCAAAGGAGAACAAAACCTGTGTTATAGCGATGAATGTTGATGTGACTTGATGTGAGAGGTGAAGAACTGATAACTTGTTGAATGACAGAATAATTCCCCTGGGAAGGTTCTATATAATGATGATTATATAATGTATGCCATGGTATGATGAAACTTATTTAGAACTTTAAAGCACAGAAGGGCTCAACTGGGCCAGTACTTGAGAAGAACATCTACAAAATTATTTTATGTCAATAATTAGTGAAACATAGGAACAAATACTAAGGAAGAAAAACTAAGGCACTGTTGGACAAAGAAATCATGACCAATGGAGGGCATGACCTTTGTCAGTACAAATCAGGCCGGACAAGCTTAATTGTTGCTTTTTTAGGATTACCAAATTGGTGGATAAACAAAGCAAGTGGAGTTATAACAGCAGAACTTTAAGGAATTGTTTGCTGCAAGAATTATTACTAGCTTAAATTCTTGGGTTATAAGTCCATTGTTGGAGTCTTGTGAAAAGTAATTTACCACAACCACATGAGGTTTAATCTCAGGAATGGAAGCATGATTCAGTATTATAAAATCTATTCATAGAGGCTAGCAAGTTGATACATTTAAAGGAAATGATATGTTTGTGTCAAACGTTTCTGAAAAGGAGGCTGAAAATTTCTGCAAGCGTTCTTTATGAAAGCACTAAAAGTAATAGTAGACTATCTTTTGGACATGAAAAGAGTCACTATTGAAGACCAAAAGTCTATATTTAATGGTGAAATCTAAGAATAAGAGAAGATCCTCATTACCATCATTAATTTTGTTTTTATTTGGGGATTTCTGAAAAGCAAAGTTCATGAAATCAAATATGGGTTACAATTATTGGGCAATTATAATCCCCCCAAAATTATGCAAAAGACTATGCATATGACTTAAAATAGGAACATGGAATGTTGGGTCCATGAATCAAGGTAAACAGGAAGCAGTCAAACAGGAGATGGCAAGACCATAAAGAAAGCTGAGTACCGAAGAATTGTTGCTTTTGAACTGTGATGTTGGAGAAGACTCTTAAGAGTCCCTTGGACTGCAAGGAGATCAAACCAGTCAATCCTAAAGGAAATCAATCCTGAATATTCATTGGAAGTTCTGATGCTGAAGCTGAAGCTCCAATACTTTGTCCACCTGGTGAGAAGAGCCAACTCATTAGAAAAGACCCTGATGTTGGGAAAGATTGAAAGCAGGAGGAGAAGGGGATGACTGAGGATTAGATGATTGGATGGAATCACCAACTCAATGGACATGAGTTTGAGCAAGCTCCAGGAGTTGGTGATGGACAGGGAAGCCTGGCATGCTAGAGTCCATGGGGTTGCAAAGGTTCGGGCACAACGGAGCAACTGAGCTAACTAGCTGATGACTTAAAATATAATTATGCTTATTGCAAATCTAGAAATATAATTAAAAGAAAAAATCCCAGTCAAAGCATCAATAAAAGATATCAGTAATGCCAGATACTCATAAAATGCAATCTCTACATCTTATAAAGAAAACTGCAAATATAACTGCAAACTATTTAAGTATAACATATAAAGAAAGTTAAGAACTTTATTGAGATCTTTACGAGAACATGATTCTGGAAAAGAAAGTTGAACCTCATTTATTAAATATGTAATATAATTCCCACACTTATTTGGGAAATGAAAAGGTAAATGAAATAAAATTGGAGCTTTTAGGGACATCTAAAAATATTTTCCGACATAGCACTCATTTGGAAAGAAGGCAAGACTTTAAAAGTAAATCTGAAACAATTATTACTACTACCACCACCACTTCCACCATGACCACCATTACAGAATGGGTTGTAAACTTCTGACAAGTAAACCTATGATTTTGATATAAAAATAGCTAAATAGAAAATAATAAATAGCCCAGAAATAATTGTCATTATTTATAAAAAATGTAATAGAAAATGTTAGTCACTCAGTGATGCCTGACTGTTTGTGACCCCATGGACTGCTGCCCACAAGGCTCCACTGCCCATAGGATTTTCCAGGCAAGGATACTGGAGTGGTTTGCTGTTTTCTTCTCCAGGGAATCTTCCTGACCCAGGGATCAAACCCAGGACTCCTGTACAGCAGGAAGATTCTTCACCAACTGAGCTACCAGGCAAGTCCCCAATGTATAACAAAGGAAGTATAGATCAATACAATGAGGAGGAGAAGCCTTAGTCAAAAGGCCTGTAAGATAAAGACTTAAACAGTTTGGAAAAAGCCATTTATTCCTTGTGACCCCTCAGGTGTCACAGTGATAAAGACTCCACCTGGGATTCACAGGAGACACAGGAGATGCAGGTTCAATCCCTGGATCAGGAAGATCCCCTGGAGGAGGAAATGGTAGTCCACTCAAGTATTCTTGCCTGGAAAATTCCACAGATAGAGGAGCCTGACGGACTCTAGTCCATGGGGTCACAAAGAGTAAATGCAACTGAGCACTCACACAGCATGCACTTGTATTCGTAACCTCACCCTTTTTTCCAAAATAAGTTCCATGTGAATTAAAATGTGAAAATGATAAAACAAGCACATTGTTAAGTTAGAAAAAATAGACGTAAATAAAGTATATTGTTAGATAGAAGATGAATATGAATTCATAAAAGATTTAAAAAATCATAAAAGTCAATAAATGTAGTTGCATAAATATGAAAAATGCTTTTTCACAAAGAATACCTCACTCTATATTTAACAAAGGGTTAATATCTTTGTAATTAAAAAATATAAATTCATAAGTAAGGACATGAATAGACAATTCACCAAAGAGAAAATAGAACTCGTAAGCAAACTTATGGGAAAATGTTCACCTCATTTGTAGTCAACGAAATGCAAATTCAACTTAGACTGGGAAAAAAAAAGGTTATAGTTTGTTTTCATAGCTCGGTCTTCTGAAAAAAGGAGGGAGTAGAAGCAGTTTGAGTCTTGGGATTTCTGTTTGTTAGAGAAATTATGAAATGTCAATTAGCAGGAGAAAACTGTCACAGTGACCTGACAGAAAACTGCCGCCCTGCAGTTTTCTCCCCCCAATTTTTCTGGGAACAAGTGACTGAGTGGTGGGGGTGCAGAAGATTGGATGGAGAATTCTGGGAAAGATGTTATTATTTTCTTTAGTTAAGTTGAAATTAATTTTAACAGACAGCTAAGTGTGGTATTAACAAATATGAAATATGGCATCATCTTTCACGTATCACATCATGGTGGCTCAGATGGTGAAGAATCTGCCTGCAATGCCACAGACTCGGGTTCAATCCCTGGGTTGGGAAGATCACCTAGAGAAGGGAATGGCAATGCACTCCAATATCCTTGCTTGGAGAATTCCATAGACAGAGGAGCCTGGTGGGTTACAGTACGTGGGGTCACAAAGAGTCGGACACGACTGAGTGACTAACACTTCAAAGGTCACATCAGCAAAATAGTGAAAAATAAAATAAAATATTGTAGTGGTGTGAACCTGGTATTTCACTATCTAAAATAACATTTATAATATTGTACTATAGTATGTTAACAAGTAGTTAGAGATGGTTAAAAGATTAGAGACTAATCTCAACCATTAAAATACCTAATGTTTAGTGAGTACTATGTTTTGAGCATTGCAGGAAGCACTTTACATGGATTCTTTAATTTAATTCTCACAATGATGTATATGTTGCTATTGTTCTTATTACTACCTCACTTTTACATAAGGAGAAATTGGGTTTCAGGGAGGTTAAGAGACTTGTAAATCTTACATGCTAATACACAAGGGAGCTACAATTTGGCCCTGGACATTCTGACAGCAAAATCTGTGCATAATAATCACTACATTACACATAATGTGAAACACCGTGGCGTGAGATAGTATGCACATTATAATTTTGATTCTAAAAAGTGCATAAAAATTCAAAACATTAAAATGCTGAATGATGTGCTAGGTGGTGGGATAGACAATTCATCATTTTTCTCTTTTTGAAGTAAAAATTAAAGGATGATAGTTGTAAGATATTTTTGAAATGAAAAACATCTGTCAGGCAATTAAAAATATTTACATCTATTTCCACATCATAGAGGTTTGTAGTATGAACAGGAAGCCCTAACGGTCAACATGGACTTAGGATGATTTTAAGTATAACAAAGTCCCCTTTAGGAATCTCAGAGATTGTGTAGAATCTGAGGATTTTCCAACCTAAATAGCTTCTGGGATAATACCTTTCCTGCTGTCTTAGTGTAAATATATACCAGATAACATCCAGACAATATTAGGATATGTTTTTACCAAAATAGGTGCTACTGAAGATTTTGATACCGACAATAACTTGAGCATGAGGAAGGTGGTGATGATAATCACACCATGTACTGAGCATTTATTACATGCCAGATACTATGCTGAATATTTCTCTTGCATGCTAGCTCTCAGTGTAAATTTATGGTATTATTATTATCTGTTTCATATATTTGCTGATTGATTTTATTCTCTAAGGTATTCTGTATCTCTTGGCTCCAGTTTGGTTGCTTTTGATAGATGTAAAGAGTCATGAATTTATCTTCTTGACCAAGAGATGTGCTATCCGTTTTTGACCATCTCTGCCTGAATGCACTGTGGTTCCAACTCCAATAGTCACAGCTCATATTCAGTCTTGTTATGTCACATGAAGTGGCCAGCTTATTCGTGGGGTGCTCATCCTCATCTGTCATGTAGGAATAAATAAAGCAATTCTAATATCAAATCACAAAATATTGGTGGGCTGGGTAATTGATAGGAGATAGTGAAAAGAGAGAATGAGAGGAGAAGAGACAGGTAGGGAGATAGAGCAGGAAGAAGGAAGGAAGGAAAGAGGGAAGGGAGGGAGAAAAGAGGATGGGGAGGGAGGGAGAGAGTGAGGAAGAAAAGGATGTGACTCTTATTAACCAATTATAACATAGGATTCTGTGAAATTACTATAGGTCTAGTCAATTAAATCAGGCATTTTGGGAGCACTGTAGTGTTTGGTCTGCCTCCACGAAGCAGGCTGGAAAAAATCCCAGAATATCAGGCCACGAGGCAGTTTTTTCTTGGTTGGCAGTGTTCTGCTGTTCTCTTTCTCAGAACTGAAAAAAAAAATGTGAAAAGTGAAAGTTACCCCATAGGCAACTGGGAAAATGCCTAATGGTTCTCTGGAATAGGTTAGCAATAAACTAGTATGTCCAGCTTTGACTTCACAGTTTTGAATAGAACAAAATGGGATTTTTAAAACTTTGCAAATTGACTTGGGAAGTAAGGTTAAGGATATCTATAATATTCAGCCTAAGAAAAGGAAGAGAGACAGGGCCAATGCCAGGAATGGCGGGGACAATCCACTGGAGTGAAAGCTGGTATTTATTGCTGTCTTGGTAATGATCTTGTTGTTGTAGTATAAAATATCAAATTAATTTATTTTACTGAACATGGTGAGCATAAGACCCAATATGAGTCTCTTTGTTCTAATTATCAGTGTGTCAAAGATGTATTCTTGCTTTTAAAAATAGCATCAACGATAGCACTAGGAAAAAAAAAAAAAAGATCATTAAGTCCAAGTGATGAAGCAGAACTGAATTTATCCCTGAGGCCACCACTACATTATGGCATGAATCTAGTGCAAGCCTTCACAGAAGGGGGTGTCCCAAAATTTCATTTACTGAGAGATTGTTTTAAATAGTTAAGGAGTCATCCAAGATAGAATGCCGAGCAAATAATGTGACACCATTTCGAGTACTGATATTCTTGCAACATTCCACTTTAACATGCTTGAATCCCAGAGCGAGCGGTAGAATGTTAGAAGCATCTAAAGATGATTATTTTTTCAGTTTGTAAGCAGTATCATGTTCTTTCCATTTCTATTAATGTGTTTCTAGAAACACGAATGTTCAACTGATAGTTGTTGCTGCAGTAATAGCTCATTTATAGTTTCTTAATTGATAAAAATTCTCTTCTTTTTATACACATATATTATTATAAACGATCAGTTATTTCTGCTGTTTGTTATCTTAAATACCGTTGAATAAAATTCAAGGCCCTTCATAATTTGGACTTGGTTCACCACTAGCTTCATCTTTTGTCCTTTCAATGGTAATATCTGATCATTTATCTTCTAGCAAGCCCTTACTCATCCTTTCATTTTGAGCTTGAATGATACCTGCTATGTAAAAACTTCCCTGATTCCCCGAGCCACACTTAAGTGGTCTATGTTGCTGCCAATACATTTTGTATATACTTGTAAAAACAGATATGAAACTCAATCTGCTCACAGGTACTCAGATCTCAATTGACTACAAGCCTCCCGAGGACAGAGATGATATCTTGTTATCTTTGTGGGCTGGGGAACTAGCATTATACCTTGAATGAAACCTTGATGATAACTGACCTCATATGGAAGTCCTTAAACAGACAGATTATACCTGGTGGGCATGGTTTTCCACCCACCTCTGCTCTCAAGTGAAGGCTGACTAGAAAAAGGGTATTCTCCACTCAGGAAGGGGGAGGCAAAGGATGGGTCTTGGAGTCTTCAATATTCTCTCATCTCATCTTCCTGACTAGAGACCAATGAAATTGGTGCTGACAAATCAGGAAATGCCTGAAGTAGCTGTTGCTGTGGTGGAATTCTAAATATATCCCAGAACCCTGAGTGGGTATGTAAGTCAGTATGTATGTAAGCTGCTGCTGCTGCTAAGTCGCTTCAGTCGTGTCCACTCTGTGCGACCCCATAGACGGCAGCCCACCAGGCTCCCCCGTCCCTGGGATTCTCCAGGCAAGAACACTGGAGTGGGTTGCCATTTCCTTCTCCAATGCATGAAAGTGAAAAATGAAAGTCAGGTCACTCAGTCATGTCCGACTCTGTGTGACCCCATGGGCTGCAGCCTACCAGGCTCTTCCGTCCATGGGATTTTCCAGGCAAGAGTCCTGGAGTGGGGTGCCATTGCCTTCTTCGGTATGTAAGTTAGAGTAGGCAATTACTGCCACAGCTGGGACCTGTACATGTGTGAATTGCACGCCAGGATCCCCAGGTATAGTTGGGCAGGTTTGTCCTAGTCATTTCATGAGCATCCTAGCAAAGTAACTTTGCATTTTATGGGGTTAAACATTTTTACCCAACCCACTGTGTTATGTTGGGGCTTTATTGTGTACTTTAATAAGTGTTTCTGAATCAAGAAATGGACTAAAGGATGGAATTAAGTACTCTGAATAGGTCTAATTAATCTCAGTATCTTAAAGAATGGACCTATCACTGTACTTTCTTTAATACTTTCTCTCTCCATATGTATATGTACATACAATATGTATATTATACGTGTCTACTTGTGTGTGTGACTATAGTTATTTGCATGTATATTCATGTATGTTCAAAGGTGGTCACAAAATACTGTTGACTACTGTTGAACCTTTCTCATTCAAGGTTTTATTGAATCTGGGGTTTATGAGATTAATCTTTGAATCTACTATATTTTCACATTCTCACATTTATTGAGTATAATCTGTGCTTCAGTTTATGGCTTCAGTTTATGTCTGGATCTGGCCAGATTCACATTCCATTTCCCTCCCCCACCCCACCCCCAGTTTTGAATCTTCTACAATTTTGATTGCTCACCCTGCATGTCATCATCCACACTCTTGATGATAATAAGCATTTGAATTTAAGTAATGAGGTGCCACATCTGCAAAGTGAGTGAAGTGAAGTGAAGTGAAAGTCACTCAGTCGTGTCCGACTCTTTGCGATCCCACGGACTATACAGTCCATGGAATTCTCCAGGCCAGGATACTGGAGTCGGTAGCCTCTCCCTTCTCCAGGGGCTCTTCCCAACCCAGGTATTGAACCCAGGTCTCCTGCAATGCGGGCAGATTCCTTACTAACTGAGTTATCAGGGATTGCTTTACCACTACAATCATCTTCCAGGCTGATATCAGTATGTTATTCATCTAGGTCTTTTGTTAATTCATCTAATTTCTTGGACACATAGCTTATCTTTGTCAATATTGTACAGCCTATTGTGTGTCCCTGATGTACTAAGTAAAAAACAAAAAAGAAAAAGAAAAAATGCTGCAGTTAGTCTTTGTTCTTCATGAAACTCTGGGATTCTCCTGATTACTGCTTCCCTTCCAACATTTCCATGGCCTATCCCTTTGAGAATATGTTTGGAATCTTATAAAAAATGTATGTGTAGCTCATTTGTCTGTCACTGAGGAAACTGAAGACTAAATCATTGTTTGATATTTGCAGTCATAGACTTTCAGCTCTCTGTATGGTCTTGCCCCCCAGCTCATTTTACATAGGATTTTCAGGGGCCTACATTGAGAAGTGTGATAAAGAGCTATTTATTCTCTCCTTCTTGAAAAAATAAATATGAATTATTTATTCATTTAGTCAATGATTTTAGTATTTATTGAGCATTTTCTAAAAGGTTCTGTTCCGAGGTAAGAGTCAGTTTCTACTACTTAGGTATTTACCAGGTACTGAATAGGATTCTTGTTGTCATTTAGTCACAAAGCTGTGTCTGAGTCTTTTGCAACTCCATGGATTGTAGCCCACCAGGCCTTTCTGTCCATGGGATTTCCCAGGCAAGAAAAGCAGAGTGGGTTGCCATTTCCTTCTCCAGGGGATCTCCCCACCCAGAGATTGAACATGCATTGGCAGGTGGGTTCTTTACCACTGATCCATCAGAGAAGCTCATTGAATGGGACTGTTGTTTAGTTGCTCAGTCATGTCCAACTCTTTGTGACCCCATAGACTGCAGCACATCAGGCTTCCCTGTCTTTCACCATCTCCTAGAGTTTGCTCAAAATCATGTCCATCGAGTCAGTTATGCCATCCAACCATCTTATCCTCTGTTATCCCCCTCTCCTCCTGCCTTCAATCTTTCCCAGCATCAGGGTCTTTTCCAGGGAGTCAGTTCTTCACATCAGGTGGTCAAAATGTTGGAGCTTTAGCTTTGGCATCAGTCCTTCCAGTGAATATTCAGGGTTGATTTCCTTTAGGATTGACTGTTTTGATCTTCTTGTTGTCCAAGGGACTCTCAAGAGTCTTCTGTAGCACCATAGTCCAAAGGCTTCAATTCTTCAGCACTCAGCCCTTTTTATTGTCCAGCTCTCACATGACTACTGGGAAAACCATAGCTTTGACTATACTGACCTTTGTAATAGGATAAGTAAGTAAGTAAGTAAGTGAAGTTGCTCAGTCGTGTCCAACTCTTTGTGACCCCGTGAACTGTAACCTGCCAGGCTCCTCCATCCATGGGATTCTTCAGGCAAGAATACTGGAGTGGGTTGCCATTTCCTTCTCCATTGTAATAGGATAGTAGTTCTCAAAGTTTGAGCCCCAAATTAGCAGCAACAATATCAAGTGGAAATTGTTAGAAAGGTAAATTTGGGGCTACACCTCAGACTCACAGAATCAGTAAGTCGTGTATGTAAAGAAATCACTATAGTATTATACTACCTTTGTTTTCAACATTTTTCTGGACAAATAGAGGAGTAACTAACCAGATTAATATGGAAGTACATCATAAATCTGTGTGCCTTAGTCATGTGTATAGGTGGACAGGAAAAGTTTGGTTTCAAGGTTCCCTGGTAGAAAGAAAACTTCTCTTTACTTGCCTGTTGAAGTTGTTATTTTAACAGAGGGAAAAATTTATTACTAAACCATCAGAAGGTTTGCTACCACTAAAATGTCTTTGAAATGAGATGGGGTAAAAATTAATCATAAGCATAGGAAGCCATAGGCTGATATGGCAACATACTGCAGCTTACTGAAATTAAATGATAGTCAGTTAGCAACAGATACACTTTCCAGGCTGTGCAGGTACGTGCAAATGGTGGCAAGTAGGGTACCAATGAGAAAAGAAAACCTGATTCCATTGATGCTTCTTCCTTGCATTCACCCTCTCTGAGCTTCTTAAATAAGGTGAGTCTTTGACCTTGCCCAACACCTTTTTATTTTATGGAGACTTGGTTACAAGCTTTATGATGCACTAACATTCTTTGAATAATTTTTGAAGAATTTTTCTCACTTTTTATTTTTAACTGAGTTTGACTTTATTCATCTTTTTTCTCAAATGATCCATTAATTGAAGTATTGCTGTAATGGATTCTCAGGGTTTTTTTTTTTTTTTTTCTTTTTAATTGATTGATGCTGAGTGTGTAAGGTCTTACTGACATTGCAGATTTAAGGATGACCTATCATTTTACATGAACAACTGGCAGGTTGTTGGTTTTATGTTGGTGTGTTGTTGAAGATCTTTATGCTGTGGCTTACTACTGGGAGAAAAGAGGCTTCAGTGTTCTAGGCCTCCTATGCTGACCCTTCTTACATGACTGTCCTTCAGCTGTACCTACAACAGATCTTCATTCCAGCACTTATTCCACTGATTATCTGTTTATGTATCTGTAACCTCCGTTGGTATTTGAGCATCCTGGGTTTTCTGTCCATTTCTATGCACCCAGCAATTAATGCAATGCTTGAGAGATGATTTGTTCCTTAAGTATTTATTAAATAAATGCAAAAATGGTTGGATGATGAAGTGCATGATTTTTCTTGTTCAAAATCATGTCATGCTTCCTGAAAAATAGTCTCTGTATTTACTAGTAAGCAATTTTACTTAGAAGCTATCATGGAGATTTAAGGCTATAGCTTTACATTCTATTTCAGGTTATTTCTTGTTTTTGATAGAACATTTCATTTATGAAGAACAAAAGTGATTAATAATGGAATATATATTCTCTGTGCTAAATGCTTTACATTTATTCTCTCACTTTATGTTAAAAAAACAAGTGTTTGTAAGTGAAAATATTGGTAAACATGCTTAATATTTTTGACAGAAATATTAGTTTGGGAAATCCAGGTGTCATTCCACAAACTCATCCTTTTCATTTATACTTTTCCTTTACCATTGTCCTAATCACCATCTTTTAGTTGTCTTTCTCTGGCCCAGCTCTCATTTATTTTTATGCCTTATGTTATTTCAACCTACCTTGGTATATAAAAATAGAATTTGAGGAAATAGTTACCCCAATTACACAGAATACTAAAGTTTTAGCCCTGTGACTATGGTCCAAACAAGCATAAAAGAGAAAGGTGGTTGACTCTAGTTTCCTGATTCATTTAATGAATCTGTGGGTGGTGGAAACCCTAAAGATGCTGCTTTTCTACTCAAGACAGATGAAGTACAGAAAAGAAAATTTATTCTACTTTTTGGTAACATCTGCCTCACTTGGCTACATATGGCCCAGAATAGATAGATTTTTAAAAGCAATTTATTAGCATACTGAAAATTCCCGTTAAAGACTAGACTAGAAAACTCACTAAGTCACACACTATATTAAAAACTGTCCTCATGAGACTTCAGAGGATAGGGCTGATACATTTTTTCTCATCTCTAATATCAATGACTCTATTATACTTAATGTAACTTAATTCTTTTGGTGTCTCCACGTGAAAATTTATTACATAAAGTCATTTTTTTTCCCTTTAAAGCACAAAGGGGTAAAATCATATTTGATAAGGGATGAGCTGATTTTACGTGCTATAGGATGTTCCTTAAAGGATTGGAAACATTTAAAATTTCTGAAGTAGACTCCCCTAAGCATTCTAAGATAAATTTTAACTGTCTTCAGAGCTTAATACCTGAAAAATTTTAAATGGGGTGCATTTTCCAAGAATAAAATATACAAATATCTTTAGGATGCCTCTATTTAGCTGAAAAAATAATGAGAATATAATAATTTTTATGTAGAAACAATAGCAATTAAGTTTCTTTTATATACAGTATGGTTTTAATGAATCACCTTATTCAAAATTTTTTCTCAGATAAAACAGACAAAAACATTACCTCAGATAAAATTAGAATTATTTTCTGTTAACAATAAGCATTGTACTATTTTGTGAAAGGCAAAAAGAAAAAAAAAAATCCCTCCAGGAATGATTTAATAGTTTTGTATTTTATAAAGTTTTATATCATTTCTTTAAAATTCTGGGTCAATGCCAAGGTTCAATTTCTACTATACTAGTTGTATTCCATAAAAAGGTAAAAATCAATTAAAGTCATATATTCTAGAAAAGCATCTAAATGTATGGAAACATTATTAAGTCAAAGCCTTTTTTGTTTTTTCTGGCAGTTCTCCTCCAAATTGTGTCCAAACCACTTTGCTTCACTATAGAATAAAGGAAGCTGTATGTTTTCTTTTCTTGGCAGGTGAAGGTAGAACTAATACAGGGAGGAACTTTTTTGGTAGTGTATGGGGCGCTACGGAAACTGGCTAACTGATGACATCACCCTGTAAAGAAGAAACTCTCTAGGCTATTTCACTGACTCTGGAAATCAGTACAAGCTGCTATCCAATTTGTAATACTTCAGAACCAAAAAGCTGAGTGATAATAAAAAATTAATAAATAAAAAAAAATCTAGTCCTGATACCAAAGGTAGTCTAGTGCTTCCTGTAAGATTATACAAGCTTCATGAAAATTAATGGTCAAGTTCAATGATGCTTTGTTTTATATGACTTGTTTTTCTGCTATGCCTTTTCTGGGCCAAAGAGTGTTTTTTTCCCGTGTCCATAGGAAATATAAATTGGTTTAGTCTAGCTTTACTTTGCTCATGGAAAAAAAAAAGTATACATGCCTTTTCAAATGAGCCAATCACTTCAGAATAAGGTCATCCATTCATTCAGCTAAAGCAAGATTGCTTTTAGAAGCAGAACAATAGCCCTGTATAGAGAGGCTTGCATTTTGCCAGAAGTAGACTATATTTGAATGCTTTGTGCAAAATCCTTTAACCTTAATTCAAACAAAAAATAACCCTGGAAATGTTGCATTGTGCCAAGTGGCTACTAGCCTTAGACAGCTAATGTGTATGTGTGTATTTATACACACAAATATATGTATTTTTAGGTATATGTAAAGGTATATGTATACATGTATATATACACATAATGCATGGGAGCTTCCCCTACAACTCAGTGCCAAAGAAACTGCCTTCAATACAGGAGACACAGGAGACACAGTTTCAATCCCTGGGTCAGAAAAATCCCCAGAAAATGGAAGTAGCAACTCACTCCATCTTCTTGCTGGGATAATCCCATGGACAGAGAAGCCTGGTGGGTTACAGTCCATGGGATGGCAAAGAGTAGGACACAACTGAGTGACTGAGGATGCAAATACCCAGTATGTATACACACATTTTTTGTATCTCTGATGTGTCTAGTTTGACAGAAAAATAAACATGCCTTTCTATCACCATATTTAGCTGTATGCAATTAAATATACTGTAGCATTTGCTTAAAGGGGAAAACTTAGGAATTTTCTATTCAGGAACTTTCCTTTGGTGAGTCCTTAGAGTATTGTTTCAAGGAAAAATTATAGCCCAAATTGCAAATGTATTAATGATAATTTTAGTTCTGTTGCCAAATATTTTCTTTATTGAATCTCCAAACAAACTTGTGAGGAAACTGTCTCCATTTACTCTTTTTTCTCTACATGTATTGCTGTTTCTCTGTGTCTGTCTCTCTTTCACAAATACACACGCACATTCCTACAAGATTAATTTTCTTCCATTACTCCTTTTCACTTTATTCAGAGCAAAGGCCAACCATTTGTTTAATAGATATATGTATATGCATATACGTGTGTGTATATATATATAATATATGATATAATAAGGGAAATATATGAATCTGATTTTATTAGAGGAAGGACATTTATCTTGTAGGATATTTTATAATAATAGAGAAAGTTTTGTAAAAGAGATATGCCTAAAGAAGAATAGAAAAGTAAGCATGAGCTGCTCAAGATGGGCATGTGGAGATATCAGTAAGTACATATCATGTGTAGGGAAGTAAATCCAGTGGGAGAAAGGGATGCAAAATAATGGTTGATGGGAAAGTGGAAGCATAGAGGTGGTGAACAGACTGTCAGCCGTTCAGTATTACAGGAATGTAAAATATGAAGAAAAGACATTAAAGACAGATGTTGAAATCATTAGGGATTGAATGGTAAAGGTCTTTGTACGCCATTGCTGTAACTTCGGCTTTATTTATACATGACAGAGAGTCATTAAATGGTATTAAACAATGGATTGACATCTCCAGGTGTACACGTAGATCAGTCTCTCCAGCAGATGTATGGTGAAGAAGGAAAAAGGGACAAGGAGAAATATTAAAGCCTTAACTATGGAATTGGCAATTAAGGTGAAGATAGCTAAACTTAAGAGATATTAAGGACACAAAACTATTCAGATTTGGTAAATCATTAGATGGAGGAAAGGAAAGACCAATTAAAAATTATTACCTGGTTACAGTCTTGTATATAGAAACTGATGACACCAAAATAAGAGATATATGAGGAAGAATGGGGCTGGGCAAGAAGAGTTGCCAGACATTTGAATTTGACTGAAAGATAATCAGTTGACATTATATGGCCCTACAACTCAGGAGAAAGTTACTGGTAGGAGAATGCATAGATCATAGGCATTCAGAGAGTTATTAGGTTCATCTCAGGAAAACATATAACACAGAAAGAGAGTAGAGCTTACAGATGAACTACTTGGGGGAAAAAAACAACACATAAAGGTTCATAAAAGGAGAGGAGGGATAGAAATAATCAAAGAAGTAGAAGGATGCAGAGAGCCTTATTTGATAAAATGCAATGGACTTCGATGATGGCTCAGTTGATAAAGAATCTGCCTGCAATGCAGGAGACCTGGGTTCGATCCCTGGCTTGGGAAGATCCCCTGGAGAAGGAAATGGCTACCTACTCCAGTATTCTGGCCTGGAGAATTCCACGGACTCTTCCATAGGGTGGCAAAGAGTCAGACACGACTGAACTACTTTCCCTTTCACTCTAATGTGTGGGAGGCTTTGAAGAATTATAGATTTGAAAAGAATTAACTAAATTTTATTAAAGACTTTAACAATAAAAAAAAAGACTTTAACAATATACATAAAGTTAAACTTTAAATATATTAAGGCATTTTTATATTATTTTATCTTAAAGGAAGATTAGTCAAATCGGTAGCACAAGTGTGAAATTCAGGTTAATACAAAATATTTTTATATTAAATCAAAGGCTAGAGACTTTAATAGATTGATAGAGAAATATCTTCTTGGTGTGTATTAAAGAGTATGTGACCCTGGGCTAGTGAAAAGGATAATAACATCAACAGTTAAGCAAGAAAATTGGTAGAAAACATAATATGTGTATAAAATAAGTCTTGCATTTAATTTTACTATCTTTTTCTCTGGTGACAGTGGTTTTGTAAGATTTTGGCATATTCCTGTAAACATTTGTTCCCTGAAACTGCTTCTTTGAATAAATGTGATTTTAAAAAGAACAGATCTTGCAGATTAGATTTACTATTTGTCTGGAGCCATACTTATCATGTCCAGGTGAATTTCTTTTTTAAAAAATGTATTTATTTTAGTTGGAGGCTAATTACTTTACAAGATTGTAGTGGTTTTTGAATTTCCTAGTAAAGAACTTATGAGGAGATGAGGGTGTTTGAGATTCTTTCTGGCTGCATGACTTACTCTTAAATATGACTGTAGTAATCTGTTCATTTGTTATTCAAAACCTGGGAAACATGGGAAGTTTATGATGACTAAAAGAGACAACCTCTAAAGATTTCCATAGATATTTTCAAAAGGAAGGTGTGAAAATATCTGTTGAAAAGCAAAATACAATCCTTATTCAAAAGAGAAGGAAATTCACTGGAGTTGTAGAGAAGAGAAAGAAACTATGATTCAAGAACCTAAGGCGAGTCACTTTAATATACACTAATAGACACATTTAACCTTTAAAACCATTCTTTAAGATAGCTCACTCCATTTGCCAATAAAGAAACCAAACCTGGAAAATCAGGTAATATGTTGAAAATTAGATAGTTTAGTCAGAAACGTCATTCAAAGCTAAATGACCCAAAGTCAATGATATGGCTTGAAATAAAACAGATTTCAAGTAAGGTTGAATAAGTGCGAAAGTTGAATCAAGGCAGTAAAATGTAGATGTTGTAACCAGGCTGTGCACATTGTGGTCATCAAATGAAGATTTTCCATTATTATCCCCAACCAATATTACCAGATAATTCAGTGCCATGAAGAGATGTGCTTTATGTCACAAAGCTGGATTCTCTCACTTCCTTTGATTCAAGAAAGAAGAAAAAACATTTAATTTTCTTTAGTCTTGATAGAAACAAACGTAACAGAAGTGGAGATAATCATGATACAAAGAGGAAGGGTAGCATCTATAACTAATTGCTTTTATCCAGTTTGAAGGAGACTGTAAGCCATTTACTATAGGTAAACAGAAGTACAAATAAATATAGCACTCATTAATTCCATTAATTACTTTTCCTATACAAGTTAACAACATTTTTCCTCCTCTGATGTCCATGTCACCAGTCCTGGCTTTAGCTGCCACCTTAGTTCAGTTTGACTTACGGTCTAAACCACCACTGTTTCTTCCAATTCATGATTTGCTCCCTCTCTTCTGGCTTGACCCTGTTTAACTGACCACACACAAATGGACTCTTTGCTCAAATTTTGTACCCATCTTGGTAGAATGTTTCAGTGGGAAACCCAGTTAGTCTTGGTCCAGTGTAATTTCCACCAGAGTGCCAACCTCAGGTGAATCAACTGCAAGGTAGAATGGAGAAAGAAATAGAAGCAAATAAATGCAGGGAATAATGGGTTATCTCGATTCAAGTCTTAGGTGAGTCATAGATTTGAAATATTTATTACCAGTGTTCTATTGCTCTGGACTCCAGAGGTCATGAAAAATTCCAGGGACTGATTAAAAAGTACTGTTTAGAATTTTGCAGTTTTTACAAATTGTTTCACTCCTCTTTTCTCACAGTAATAAAGATAATAAAAGGTATATTTTTAATTTTTTGAGCACTCAATTGTTTTACTGCATTTTATGTTAAGAAAGATTAGGTTTGAACAGTAAAGTTAAATATCCACATTAGCCAATTTAATCATCCTACACTTGGGTTCATCACATTAAAAATGATCAATTTTCTCTCTTTAGAATCTTTTGTATCTTTACCTTTTTGTCCACTTAGTAAGCTTATTTTTAGTTTCAGATAGACCTATGAAGAGCTACATTTGGAAAATGGGAATAGGCCAAAATATAAATGATGAGCTTCCACTCTAGGTTAAATAAAAGAAGGCACAATCCTGGACCAAGGCAAAACCACAAAAAAATAAAAATAAAAAATTTCAAGGCTCTTTCTTCCTTTGTCTTACAGTCTGATTTTCTGTTGACTTTCGAGTGAGAGGAAAAAGAAAACTGAAATAATAGTTGATTTAGAACAAAAACAGAAAAATAAGCAAAAGCATAGTAGAGATAAGTGCTGAGGAGTGACTTATATTCTCTATAGACACAGAATGTAAAGATTATTCACTATCACAAAGAAACTAAGTACGTCAATAACATTAAATGCTCTTAGAAAAGTCATTGTGATGCAGTTTAGCTGAATGTGTAACTTCATATTAGAAATAGGAATGCATTAATTAAGCAGACACTTACACAAGAGCCTTAAGAAAATATCATAGTATAAGTATTTGTAGGCTTCCACTATTAGACTTTTGTTTCCTCGGTACAATATATAGACATTAATATATATATCTTCCAATATGTATTTCAAAAAAATCTGTTAACTTGGCAAGTAAGAAAGTTACCTCTCTGAATTGGGAAAAATAAAACACAACACTTCTACAATTGTTGCTATATAGAGATAACATTTAAGTGATTTGATTGGTTAGCCGTATACTGGGCAACTTTTGTCATTTTATTTGACCAAATGAACCAATGATTTAGGTTTAGGTTAAGATAGCTTTGTGGTCTCTCTTCTGACTGCGCTTAAGTGAGAGTTCTACATAGTTGGTAGTCCTGCATTCTGCCTAGAGGGAGGGTAATTCTGCCCTAGAACACATTTTTTTTTTTTTTTAATTGTCAAACTTTATGGAAAATTGGTTATGTATAGACATCTCTAGAGAAAAAAATATTCAGCTGGATTATCATAGGATTGACTCATTACTAGCCTAATTTGAATAATGACTGAGTTACTCTTTAGCATGCTTGACTATTGTAAAGGGATTATTGAAATATCACAGAAAGGTTCTTATTTCTAAGATTAAATTGAAGTTTCCTACTCTTGACATTTATGATTGTCAGGAATACTACACAGCACTAAATTTTGTCTTTTTATGTAATGTATTTTTCAAGTCAATATTACATCCAGATACTTAAATGACTTAGTATATTTTGGCTTAATAAATCTTTAGCAATATGTAAGTGCACATAGCAAGTATGTAAAAGCTGAAAAGTGAAGGAAAATGCACTATAGTGAACAAAATAAAGTGATATATATGTGTATTTGGAATAATCTAACAGGAAAAGTGGTGGAGAGGTCCTTTAGGTTAATAATCCCCAAACATAGCAGGGTTACAATGATTAAAAAGTAGGAAACAACCTGTATATTTAAGATGTTAGGATAGATTAAATAAAACTGGTATATCCACTTGAAGAAATTGAGTACTTGAGTACTCAGTCACAAAGCCATGTCCAACTCTTTGTGACCCCATGGACTGTTGCACACCAGGCTCCTCTGTTCATGGAATTTTCCAGGCAAGAGTGCTGGAGTGGGTTGCCATTTCCTCCTCCAGGGGATCTACTGGACCCAGGGATTGAACCTGTGTCTCCTGCCTTGTCAGCTGGCTTCTTTACCATTGAGTCACCTGGGAAGCCCATACTGACTAATTTGAAAAGATACTTTTAGTAACATGGAAAAGGTTATATATTTAAATATGTTATAAGGAAATATAATAAAATATTAGCCATATGTGATCTTTCTCTTCTTTTAGTTAAAAAATAGTAGGGACAAATATAAAGAATATAAATTCCATGAAGATAGGCACTTTTTAATCTTTACTGATTACTATTCTAAGCCTTGGAAAAATGAGATGTGTGTGTGTGTATATATATATATATATATGTGTGTGTGTGTATATATATATATGTGTGTGTGTGTATATATATATATATATATATAAATTTGTTCCCATTTTTAAAAATTTACAAGATAAATTTGAAGACCCCTATTTTCTCATCTTGTGGAGAAGTTAGTGAAATGATGGTAGGACAATATAATCTCATCTAATGACTAAAACTTGGTTGCACCTGACTCTAAGCTTTTTGATAATCAAGAAAAAAATTAAAAATACAACTGCAAAAGTTATAAGATTATCCTTGAACATAATGAAAATAATTATTTCAGAAAAGCAAAGATTTATTCAGTTCTTAGTTTAGAAAAATATTCTCACGTGACACTTCATAGAGAGAGGGAACACAAAGTGATATAATGAAAAATACCATGCTGAAAAATGTTTCCTATATTAAATGTCAAGTTAAGACTTCTGTATTGTTTTACTATAGGAAGGCTTAATGAAAACTTAGGACGCCATACCAAAGTACTTTGAGAAAGCAATCCTGTGAAGGGCCTAAAGAGTGGTATTTAATGTTTAGCTTTTTGGGCTATCTCAATCCAGACACAATGTCTATTAAAGCTTGAAGGAAGAATAGACTCTACATCACTAACTAGACATAAACCAGAAGGACATGAGCTTTCCAGGAATGGAGAACAGCAGTAATAGGGAATCTGGTTTGTGAACTTTAGTAGAGCAGGGGATTACTGTAGGGAAAGCAGGAAAAAGTTCTAAGGTTAAGTAGGGGTCTTCATGGTGTTGTCTCTTAATAAATGTTGTTTGAGAGCAGAAAAATCCTTAATTGCTTTGCATTCATTCCAATACCTTGCATATAATGGATGGTTAATAAGTATTGAAGGCATAAAAAAAAAATCAGGGGAAAGAAAGTGTTTATACCTTTTGGAAATCTGAAGGAAATTTCTGTTAAATATTTCACTCTCAGATGCCTCAAGTAGAAAGTCAGATTGACAGGGCAGATTGCTCATTTTTCTTACTAAGAAAGTAGAAATTAATATATATTTATCTATTCATTCAACAAGCACTTATTGTCTTTAATGTTCCAGTCTTTTTGTGATACAGTGCTTTATAGCATAGAGTCTTTGTCCTTAGGGAGCACATACCCACAAACTTCTTCAAGGGTTTGGGCCACTCTGTGTAGAATCAACAAAGTGTGGGGCAAAAACTGTGATATGGTTTGCAATTTTTAAGCACTGAAAATAAACCAAAAGAGCTAGCAGAGCCATCTTTTCTCAGCAAGAATGTAGTCCAAACTCCAATCAGGGTAAGCTTGAGTATTACTGAGAGACTACTTTTGTAAAAAGCACATTAGAGGATCCCAAATGGCATTATAATATTTGCACTCAGCAGCCTCCAAAATGGCAGCTTAGAGACTTTGAAATCAATGGAGCTCCACTCAGAGGGAACAATATATACTGCGAAAATGTAGCCCAGTGCATCATCTAATGAATGATCCCCCCCCAGAATAAAGATGCATTTGAGTTTTCATTGTGGCTTGCTGTTTTTCTTTCCAATTTCTTTTCTATCTTTTTTTAAATACAACTAAAAAGAAAGCAAGATAATGCAACTAACATTGCTCAGAAGTGCAAAATTAGGTTTTTTTTAAAGTTTATCTTGCCATTTGCATTCCTGTTTTATCCATAGATTTACTATTCAGTTTTTTCTATGTAGATATTGGGTAAGTAAACTTTATCCTCAGGGTGCATTAAAAAGTTTTTGGAGTGCTTTGGGCAAAATATTTTTTCCTTATATCACATCTAGATTGAAGAGTGAATATGAATGATAAGGGATGTTGATTTGCTTTATTGGACACACTAGCTGTGTATTTTCTCTTTTCATTTGTTCCTTTGTTTCTTCCTTGTTTTCTTTCTTCCTTTTAATAAATATTATGGATCACTTTCCCAGGTATGAGAAATATAGTCATAAAAAAGATAGATATGTTTTCTGTTCTTATGAAATTTACATTTTTCTTGGAATAGCGTGTTTACAAAATATAATAAGAATAATGTAGAAAGTAAAACTAGATAAAATTATAAATAATGATTTGGATGAGCAAGATACTGTATTATATTTGTGGTTGGGAAAGTCTCTGTTGATGAGATAATGCTAAAACTGACAACTATATGACACCAGAGAAGAAAACAGTCAAAGATCCAAGGGCAGAGAGTTCTAAGCACAGGAAACAGCTGGCTCAAAGGCCCTGTTTGGCTTGCTCAAGGAATTAAAAGAAAAAAAACAAAACTATTGTGAGTGAAGCTAATAACTCTAAAGGAAAGCATGAAAGGAGGGAATGTGGGGGAACTAGTCAAAGGATAGATAATACAGAGTCTTAGCGGTCTTGTTGAATGTCAAGATTTTATTCAAATAGAAAGCAGTTAGAGAGCTTTTAAGTTAAGATATGACACCATTTGATGATTACTATAACATAATCACCTGGAGGCTGTGTGGGAAAAGACTTGTATCTACTGTAGTAGTGAGGGATGGCTGCAAAGATAAAGTCTGAATAAAGTTTTGTGGTAGAGCTGAGATTTGTTGCCGGATTGGCTGTTGGAAGGATGAGGGAAACAGAGGAATCTCGTATGACTTATTTTTGGCCTCTCAGTGAGTATGGAAGACTAGGAGAGAAACAGGTTGGGAGTAAGGTGATTTGTGGGTAAATGTAAGTTCACCTTAGTATGTTCAGTTTGAGATTCCTATTAGATATTTAGGTAGAGCTGATAAGTATGCAGTTGGATATATAATGCTGGTGCTCAGGAGCGAGATAAATGCTGACAATAAAAACTTAATGATAAGCCCCTCATAAGGATGAGGCTAATCCTTCCTCCCATACACAGCTTGGGGTGGTGATATACTTGCAGTCTTAGAGGGACTCAGCCACACGTAACCACGTATCCATTCTTCCCCAAACTCCCCTCTCACCCAGGCTGCCACATAACATTGAGCAGAGTTCCTATGCTATACAGCAGTTTCTTATTGGTTATCCATTTTAAATACAGCAGTGTGAGCACATCAATCCCAAGTTCCCTAACTATCCCTTCCCCATGTCCTTTCTTCCTGGCAACTGTAAGTTCATTCTCTAGTCTGTGAGTCTGTTAAATACAACATTTTGAAAGCCTACATATTTGCTGTTTGTAGTCAAGAAAGTATCTATGCTTCAGGACGATCTGGCTTCCATTTGTACATGTCAACATCCCCCTGCCCTCACCTTCCAGTTTGTTCTTCATCTTTTTGGGAGAACCAAAGGCCACTGAACATCAGGACTTAAGTACACTATTTTGCTTTCTTTGAATTCCTTTCTCTCTTCTTGCACCATCATTCTCTTCCTTTAATTAATTCCTGCCCATTTCTCAGATTTCAGCTCAAGCATCACTTCTTCAGGCGGCTTTTCTTGATCCAACTGAGCAGATCTCCTTTTTATCATTTGATTCTTTTGTGTTTCACTCATTTAAATTTCTAATTATATACTTGTGCAGTCGCTTGGTTAACATCTTGCTTTTGTTGTTTTAGTTGCTAAGTCATTTCTGACTCTTTTATGACCCCATAGACTGTAGCCCACCAGACTCCTCTGTCCATGGGATTTCTCTGGCAAGAATACTGGAGTGGGTTGCCATTTCCTTCACCAGGGGATCTTCCTGAATCAGGGATTGAACCTGCATCTCTTGCATTGGCAGGTGGATTTTTTTTTTTTTTTTACCACTGAGCCACCAAGAAAGCCTGGTTAATATCTTGCTTTCCATTATAATTTACACAGGTCTGTTTTGCTCGTGATTATATAGAGACAAAGGCAACAGTAGGTGCTTAATAGAAAATCAAGTACCCTCATGACTCTCAAAGTGACAAGAATTATGGAATTTCCAAATACAGGAAAAATACAAGGTGACTTTATTTAGGCTGCTTTTTTAAACTCTTAATTGGAATGAATAAAACTATCAATGACTTTTTCACCAAAAATAAACTTTCATGTATACCGCATCTTTGAAGAAATGAGCACAAAGCAGCATTCTCCTGCACACGTACCTGTTTTAAAAGTGGGATTATTCAGAGGCTCAGACTGAATTTAATACAACAAAAGCCTAAGACATCATTCACTTTCAGAAAATCTGGATTCAATGCTTGTACTTTACCCTAGCACACATGGCGTGCAGTGGCATCCTTGACTTAGTCATCAAAGCACATTCATTTCAAGGGAGGAGAGGTCACCACTTTCTCTCACTGTATCTTATTCATATGATGTGGGAAAAATATTCTCATACCTGCTTATGAAAAATCTGTATTTTCCCACATTGCCTTGGAAATTCACCCTCTGTCACACAGTTTTAAAAGTGTAAAGTTTACCCTGTTTCCATAAATTAGCTTTTGTGATTGTTATTTTTTTAATTATGTTGACAAGGGAATTAGACATCTAATTTCCACACTTGGGGGCTTCATTCTTCTAAGTATAAATGGCTAATATTGAGTGCCTTTTAGCCTAATATGTATAATAACTTATAGGAAAATGATTTTTACCCAGCATTTGTTAATTTACCTTATTATTACCCCATATTTCTATAATATTTTAATGTTTATCAAGCACTTTCCTTTATTTGATTTTCACAAGAGCATTCTGAGCTATCCAGTGATTAATACCCTCATTTTGTAAATGAATGAATTAAGGCTTAAGGAGTTTAAGTAACTTCAGAGACATAATAGTTTAGTGAAAAGAGTATGTATATTAGAGTTAGGAGAACTGAGTTAATCCATGGATTTTATTAGTTACTGACTATAGGAACTTAGGCAAATGATCATTAACTTCCTGAACCCTCATCCTCAACCACTTCCTCCTTCCCTGCTTCATTTATTCCATCTGTAAAATCATGGTGGTGTTGTTTATTTCATACCATTGTTTTACAGGGGGCTTCCTTGGTGGCTCAGTGGTAAAGAGTCTGTCTGCAATGCAGGAGACCTCGGTTTGATCCCTGGGTTGGGAAGATGCCCTGAAGGAGGGCATGACAATCCACTCTAGTACTCCTGCCTAGAGAATTCCATGGACAGAGGAGCCTGGCAGGCTGCAGTCCATAGGGTCCCACAGAGTCAGATAGTGACCAAGTAGCAGCAGCAGAATTGTTACACAGATTAAATGACAAGACTTTTCTATATGTTTAAAAAATATCCAAAGTAGTGCTAAGATTTTTTTTTACCAAGTCCAGTGATTTTTTTCAAGTAATGTCATGCTATATAAAAATATTTAAAGGGATAAAATACTCGAGTTATATCATAACAAATTTGCTGGAAACTTTAATAGAAACAGCCAGGAAAAGAGTAAAGATGGATGATTTTAACAGACCTAGGGTTTAGACAATCAACTGTATGTAAAGAAGCCTGGAATAAAAATTTAGGGTACTGGGGAGCCAGATGCTATATTTTCAAGTGTAAGATGTTTACAACCCAAAAGCTGAAAAGAGAAGGAATCTGGGAACCTGATCACAAAATATTGGTCTTTCATAGTCTATGAATATAAATCTATAAGGCAAAGGATAAGGCAAAACATATATAATTCCTAAAGACTCAGTGATCCTCCTTAAGAGTTGCCTCTCTAGGCTGAAGAGGAGGACAACCCAGGAAGACAAGTCCTGCTATGCTTCTGCTCTTTTTCATAGGGTCTATGAGTGTGAGTGGCCATTATCTATATCTCTTGGACAGATGAGCTTTACTAAGTAGTACCTTAGATGAAAGGAAATCTGTCTCTTAAGAGGCTTCAAAAAAAAAAAAAAAAGCAAAAACACGTTCTTAATGTTCTCTGAAGACAGAGTAAACTATCCCACTCAGAACATGTTTAGAAGGCTTCCATCAGAAGAGACTCCAGCATACATCATTCAGTAGCTGACAAAATAACCATGCATTCCTTCACAAAGAATAAGATGTGACCCTCTCGTTCTCCTTATTCTTTCTTGCTGTCTAATTTTTGAAGCCCCACCTCCCCTAACAAAAATCAGTTTCAAACCATGTGCCCAAGATTATATAGTAAGCAAGGAGACCAAAGGTGAAAACATGCCTAGCAAAATACTGTATTGCTTTTATTGATTAATACCCCTTTTTAATGTGATTTGAGAATCTTTTATTTCCTCTTAAAAGGAGCTAGCATTTTGCAAAGTAGAACCTAAGCCTCAGTGAAATTTTAGGTTGAATTTAGCGTGCTTAATTTCTTAATATTCCTGTTAGAGATGACACCATTTCCCTTAGTTCATTTTAAATCTAATTGAGAAGAGCAATTGTATAAATATTAGGGGTGGGAATGAGAGAAGCATTTGAGAATTGTCCTTGAATGCTATCTCAGTTCCTTTTTTTTCTACCTACTGGCAAATCATTACCCAATAGAATAACTGCAAGTCACAGGTGAGCATTTGGTTAGGGTACCTAAGCAAATAGCATGCATATGCTACCTAAGATGAAAAGAATAACACCAGGAGGGGGAATTATGTAAAGGTGACAACAAGAAAACATTTTTCTGAATTTTGTACATGATGAAGTTCTCAGGCAGTATTATCTCTATAAATGTAAAAAACCCAACTTATCCAGGGGTTACAAAGAGAGCAACAAGATCAGGCCGAGAGGGAGTAGGTCACCCTTCATTGGGTAATAGCAGACGAAAAGTGGTCCTTATTGCCCTCAAAATGCCTGTGAGATTCAGAAGCTGCTGTGTAAGGGAGAGCAGGCAAAGTGTGGGCTCACAGTGAACCTGATTCCAATCAGCTCTCTCCTCTCCATGAAAGGCTCCGTGTGTTGCGGTCTGCAGTATATTTTTCAAGACAGGAATGCTTTCTTTCCCAAATACCAGCAGATGTTGTATGTTCCCTTTATGGACAGCTATATCCCTTCACTTTTATCTTATCCATCTAGGCACCTAAAGTATTACTTGGTAATTTACTTTTTGGGCCATACATCCAAGCAAGTCTATGGATTAAGAGTGCATTTGTGTGTGTGTGTGTGCATGTGTGTGTGTGTACGCTATTGTTGTTGGTTAGTCACTAAGTCATATCTGACTCTTCATGACCCCATAGACTGTAGATCACCAGGCTCCTCTCTCCATGTGATTTCCCAGGCGAGAATACTGAAGTAGGTTACCATTTCCTTCTCTAGGGGATCGTCCTGACCCAGGGATCAAACCTGTGTCTCCTGTGTCTCCTACAAATGCAGGCAGATTTTTTACACACTGAGCCATCAGGGAAGCCATATATATGGAGATATACATATATATGTATATGGAAATATATAGTATGTTATATTTCAAATGAATATAATTTGAAATGCAAAAGACATAAAAGCTATGAAAATTGGGATTTATTAAAGTATAGACAAAGCCTCTCGACTGTGATAGTAAGTAGCAGAGAACCTTGAGAGAGTCACTGTGAATATCTGGCATGTATTTTTTTCCTCTACAGTTGCTTTTTCATGTGTGTGTGCTAGGGCACTTCAGTTGTGTCTGTCTCTTTGCTGCCCCATGGACTGTAGCCTGCCAGGCTCCTTTGTCCATGGGATTCTCCAGGCAAGAATGCTGGAATGGGTTGCCATAAGCTCCTCCAGGGGATCTCCCTGACCCAGGGATCAAATCCATGTCTCTTTTGTCTCTTGCATTGACAGGTGCGTTCTTTACCACTAGTACCACCTGGGAAGCCCACAGTTGCTTTTACTAAAGTCTGTATTTTATATCTTTTAATATCTCTCTGAAAAGATAAAGTGGAGGTTGTGATACAGTCATGGATTAAATGTCATTTAATATTCTGACTTTTACCAGTTAAATCAGTCCGCAAACAATTACTAACACCTTCCAGGTGAAAGGCATGGAGCTAGTTGACCTAAGGAATACAGACGCACATAAATGTCCTTGCAGCCTGGTTTTGAAGTAAAATGAATCCAAAAAGGGAACTGATTGTGTAAGACAAAATAGAATAGATTCTAGGGAAGTGGAACAGACAAATGCTATTCGAATACAGGAGAAGGTGGTCCATCTCTGGATGATCCTGACAGGGAAAGTTTTCAGTGTAAATGTGAGACACGTGATGCGCTGGTTTCAAATAAGGTTAATAAGGAGGCCTTCTGGGAGGAGATGAGCTGATGAGAGGAAAGAAAAGTTATACTTCAACCCTTGTTCTTTCTTTCATTTAATCAGCATTTATTGAGAATCTACTGGTAGTGTGTTAGGTACAAAGAAATGCAATGGTTAAAATATTCATGTCCTTGCATTTGAAGTATGGTAAGTTAGCATACGATTATGAGTTTAGCTCTGGGGAAGAAGTGGAAACCTAGTTTCATCATTAACTGGTTAAGCAACCTTGAACAAATTCCTCTCTAAGAATTATTTCCCCTGTCAGTGAGATGAAACTGGTAATTGCGGTTTCCTTGTAGGATTATGTGGGAGGATTAAATGAAATAATGCCTATAAAGCACTCACACGGTGCCTGGCTTACAGTCATTATCCAACAAATTTGAATCTGTTTCTGCTGGACTATAAAGTCTATGCTCTTACCACCATGTTATTTCAAGCCCATGATCTCATATCATATTCTTCCATTCTGTTTCTTTCCTTGATTTCTCATTTCATGCTCATCCATTAAATGCTACAATTCTCAGGGCTCTATGCTAGAGTGTCTTACTCCACATATTTTATTTCGGGATATCTTCTCCTTTTCACATCATGTCAACAACCATCAGTTTGCTGTTGGTTACCAACTACTATTTTGTAACTCTATCCAAGGCTTCACTCAAGAGCTTCAGAACCACAGCATTCTAGACATGCCTACACTGTCATCCCAAAGCTACTTGAAATACATTATATTCACTCTTTTCTTCTTGTATTCTCTAATTTATTGAAGACATTGCTCTCCAATATGCTTCCAGACATCAACCTTGGGATCAACCTAGACTTTTCTCTCTTCCTCATCATTCCTTCTCCAATCAATCATCATATCTTATAAAATCTGCTTTATATATTTATCTTCAGATGAACTCCCCTTTCTCAACTATTCTTGTTGTTTCACTCTTGAAAACTTCCATTCCATTCTCTTAAAAATTCTTTGCAGATGTGGTACAGAGCTCCCAAATGTGCCTCTTCAGAAGCTCAGGTGCTATCAGAAGCCCAGTCATTAGAACTTGTATCCTAGACTTAGGTTCCTCCTCAATCTATCCTTGATTTAGATGGCAAGCAAGTCTGATTGTGACATTCAGCTGCTCAAAAACCTTCAAAGACTTCCTAATATCTATAGAATAAAACGGCCTAGTTTGAACTGTCCATCATGCATACAAGACTCCTGGTGTTTCCATTTTCACCTGGCAGTCCAGTCTCATTATTGCTACAGGTAGTGTAGATGATGCGTAAGTGCAAGGGTCTGAGTAAGAAGTGCAAGAGAGACTGCTTGGGTGCAAATCCTAGCAAGTAAGAAGAGGTTAATGATAATACCCAGTTGTCAGGTTCTTATGACAATTAACTGACTAACATATTTAAACACGTGGAATATTGTCCACTGTATAGCAAGCAGCAAGCATTCATTACATATGTATTGGCTATCATCACTTCTATGGAGCCCTTGGCACAAAATCCATGTTCCGCCACTACTATCTCTTAGTATTTTTTTAAATATGTTTTGTCCCACTCCCCAGTCTGACTATTTGCCTGGCTAAATCATTCAGTTTCATTTCTTAAACACTACATTAAATGTCTTCTCACTTTTGAAACCTTTTTTGACTCCACTCGTCAAATTTAAGCACTGTTTCCTTTTATTTCCATTTCTACTGATTTAATTTACCAATTTGTTTATATGTAGTATTTCTCCTTTTTATACTGAAAATGTCTAGAATACTAAAAGAAATGGCTATGAATTCAATAGGTGCATAAACTGCATCAAAATAATTTTTAAAAAAAAATGACCACTTTCTTAACCTTGGAGGAAGGACATGCAGTACTAACATACAACACTCTTTAATAACTATTGATTTTAAGAATTTAAGGTAGAACTTTGAGGTACAACAAAATTTTCCAAAATTTCCAAGATTGTCTTGTTTGTTCAACTCCCACTGAGTCCTAGAATTTCCTAGAAACTCCAGAACTAGCACACTGCTTAACTTATGGCTTAAAGTATTCTTGATGCTATCTCAGGCTGCTCAAACTTAAGCTTTTTATAGCTGGAGCTTAAGCTTCTAGTGTAAAGTCATATTCCAATTAGATGGAGTGGAGAAGAGAAATAGGATATTACTTGCAAATATTTTGTTAAAATTTTGTGTGATTCTAATGGTTATGTTGCTGGTAAATAAACTGCAAGAAAAGTTTGGAAGTTGAAACTCAGGGATGGTTCATCAGAATGTCCACTGGCATTTGAGACTGTTCGTCAGATATTTGGGAGGATGAAAATTCTGTTCTATTGCCAGAAACTTCACATTGGCTAAGTGATGTGAAAGTTGCTCAGTCATGTCTGGCTCTTTGCAACCCCATGGATTATACAATCCATGGAATTCTCTAGGCCAGAATACTGGAGTGGTAGCCTTTCCCTTCTTCAGGATCTTCCTAACCCAGGGATCGAACCTAGATATCCCGCATTGCGAGCTGATTGTTTACCAGCTGAGCCACAGGGGAGCCCAAAAATACTGGAGTGGGTAACCTACCCCTTCTGCAGAGAATCTTCTCAACCCAGGAATCTGAGTATACTGAGTATTACCAACTGAGTATTCCATGGGTTTTGTATAGTCCATGGGGTCGCAAGAGCTGGCATGACTGAGTTACTTTCCCTTTCACATTGGCAGTTAGGCATCCGCAATGTGGCATCCTTCACATTGCTATCTGGGCTCAGTTAAGGGAATGGAGATCAGTGTGGGTGAATGAAGGCAGCCAGAGCCCCGTACTGATGGGTGAACCTCGCAAAGATTTTTGCTGTGACTCTGGCCTATCGAGGCTGTACCTTTGAGGTTAGAAGCAGCACAAGCCTTTGGAAAACATGTGTGTATGCCTGTATGACATCCTGCTGCCATTCTCTGGCTTTTGTGTTTTGGCTACCTGCCACTGAAATGAATGGCTTTCAAATTACTTGAAAAGTGCAATGGCACTTTTGTATAATTTCAGAACAAGGGAGCCACTCTTAATCTTTTTAAACCGACTTAGACAGTTGTCAGTTCTTTGAAGGGGTTTATAACTTTGACACCTATGTAGTCATCCAGGTTCTTAAAAAGCAAGTACAGTCAGTAACAGGAATACTTTTTTTGAGCAGAAAATGTAAGCACTGAAAGCATTATTTAGTTTGAGCTTGATTCTGAGCATTGAGCATGTTCCCTCTAGGATTCAAACTGCTTTCCATCTATCTGTAGGTTTTATACACTAAGTGAAGGACATCAAGGACTTTTTCACAATTAATCTGTAATCATTTTTCTTTTACTTGGTATATTTGTCAAATAACTTGTCCATTCAGTAGAATTTTTTCATTTGGTTTAATATATTCTGATTGCTACTTCTCATTGGAATTTAAAATTCATTTTTATTTATTGTCCTCAGAATACATATAAATGATTCAGGAATTGGGTGGACTTATTATCATCATAGGGTGGGGAGCAATTTCCTACATATTATCATATTTTTAAATGAAATTATTTATAGCTCTGGTGTAGAAAAATAAAAACTTCAGATTTGTAGTTTTTGTGTAATTTGGAAGTTACCGGCAATTTTAGAAACATTTTTAGTGAAACAGAAAAGAAAGGGTAAAAAGAAATCTCACACAAATAAATAAGAAACATCTGGTCTGCCAACTTGTATAAGTTCCAGACTTCTGCAACTTTGAACTGACAAGCCTTAAACTTCTGAAAGTCGAGATTTGTAATGGAAATGCTAAGTGACCCTTAAAAGGCTTAAAGGGACACTGTCAAATACTTTAGGATCTAATTCTGGCCAAGTTTAACTTGTTATGCTCTGGTGAGAAATATATTCCAGATTTTAAATATTTTTATTTTTGTAACTTTGTATTTGTTCATAAAAATAAATGAAAATATAATGGGCATTGTTTACTTAGAATCATCCTTTTGAGCTGAAAGTCAACAAAAGTGAGCAAGATTTTTCTTTTCCTGTTGAGAGGTACGTTAATAGAATATCCACACTTTGCCACAAAATTGACACGTCTTATTGTTTAGTGTACATGTGTAAAAAAATGCCCACATGTAAAAAAACAAAACAAACGACAACAAAAAAGACTAAGATTTTAGAATTGCAATATGAAGCACAAAAAGTCTCAAATTACCTAACTTTTATTGTCATTACATTTTACCACTGAAAGAGCGTACTTTAGTAGACTTTGCTTCTGTGCTTTCTTTGTACTTCCATGCAATCTGGCACTAAAATTCTATTAATGGAATTCAAACTATTCTGCAGCTATGAAAGAAATTCCATATTCAAATATTTTCATTTGGTTTCACTTCAATATCATGTTATGACACTGACTTCTTCACCAATCTTTAGATTCAATTTTTAGCAATTCTCTTTAAATTGCCTCCAAAATAATTTTGGGTACTTTTCACAGAAATCCTTGAGGATTCAGTCCAATCTTAGTTTATAGGACAAGAATGTTTTACAAATAATTATTTGAGTCAGTCTCAATCCTCTGCTTACTTTGTTCTTTGCAAATTTCTGGTAGTGATAAGTACATGTGTTACTATTAGGACATTCTCAGGTAGGTAAATCACTGCATCACTTGATACAACACAAACTTTGAGAAAGTGGTGTGTAGGAGAATTATAGCTATGCACTAATGACATCAAGTAAATTCTTTGTCTTCTTTTCTCCTTAAAATTTTATTCCTAAAAACACAATGAACTTTTCAACATAAGTAATTCTTAAGAGGAATGAAAGGTGTATAATAAATTGTAAAGTTGTCAAAATGTTTCACAGAATACCCAAGTGGCATTTGCAGGAATTATTTCAAGTCTGATATGGGATAGGAAGTTGCGGGGGTAAGTGGGGGGGGAAGACAAAAGATCATAGGAATAGAACATTGTAAAATACAGTACTGACAGGAAATGAGTATCTAAAGCATGCTTGAAGAAAATATATTTTTCTTTTGTTTGATTCCCCCCCCACCGCCACCTTTCTATGAAGTGTCAGAAATTGGTCACTCCCAGAGGCAAGGTACAGAAATAGATAAATGTGTGGTCTGATATGATATGGCAAATTTTTCCTATATATTTTTTTATATCTGCTTTCAGTTGGGCATGGTCATACAGATGAAAGAATTCTTGGGCTCACTGAATGAATGAGGATTGATGTGTGTGTGTACGCCATTTGTAAAACACGTCTTTAAAAAATTTATCTTTGGACTTTTGGAGAGATTGGTGCAAGGAGTGTGAGTGTGTGTGTGAGAGAGAGAGAGCGAGAGAAAAAGGAGAGAAGAGAGAATAAGAGAAAGAAGGAAGTTTTCAAAGAGTTCAAAGTTGAGAGCACTAACACTGTTCCTACATTCCTGCCATTCTTGTCATCACTTATTCTTAGCTCCTATCTTTCCTTCTCAGGTTAGTTTGTGTGTAAAGTTCTCTGGCTCCCGGGTTAAAAAGAAATGAAAACAAACAGTAAGTTTACACCACAAGACATGAATGGAACGATCAGCTTGTGACTTCACACCATATAAACAAAGAAATTCCCTGATAAGAACAACCACCCACCACTTAGCACTTGTCCAGCTGCACCTGGCTGTAAGTAGACATCTCTTCAGTGGCTGTGGAGTGAGGGCTGCACAGGGGCCTGGTGCCAAGGTCCCCACTACACTTAATGGCTTCGCTTGCATTGATTTAAGCCTGAGTCTAGCTCTTGGGAAGCAATTTTGCTTGGGTGCCATGATTCCTTTCAAAACAATCAATAGTTATGAATACACAATTATAAAACTTTTCAAAGAAGCAAAAAAATACGGTTTAAAGTGTAATCAAAAATTAGTGTGACTGTTAGAATCTCTGAGCATTACTGCAGATTACTTCCCCTGGGGCAGCAAAGGTCATACAGTTATATACTGTCTTTTTAAAATCAGTGAATGCATAATAGTTTTTGCTACTCTGAACAAGAATCATTAAACAAGTTCATAAATCAATGAAGCATACAGATTCATCACTTTAATTATCATTTCTGCTAAGATGGTTGGTTTATATAATGTAATTGTTTACTGTTTTCCAGTATTACATTGGAAAGGCTTGGTTGGGCCACCTCATATTTCATATTGTCCTAATTTTAAAACTATTTTTTATCCTTTAATTTATTTTTAAATTAATTTTTATTGGAGTATAGTTATTTTATAATGTTTTAATTTCTCCTGTACAGCAAAGGGAATCAGCTATGCATAAACATATAACCCACCTTTTTAGGATTTCCTTTCCACTTAGGTCATCACAGAGCATTGAATAGAGTTCCCTGAGCTATATGGTAGGTTCTCATTAGTTATCTATCATATACATAATACATAATAGTGAATATATGGCTCATTCTTCCAATTCATACCACCCTCCCTCTCTCACCCTCCACCCCCAGTATGCGTATGTCTCTTCTCTACCTCCTCCATGTCTCTATTTCTGCTTTGCAAATAAGTTCCTCTCTATTGCTTTTCTAGATACCACATATAACTGATATTAATTAATACCATATTTGTTTTTCTCTTTCTGACCTTCTATACTCTGTATGACAGTCTTTAGGTCTACCAACATCTCTGCAAATTTCACAGTTTCATTCCTTCACTTCAGTTCAGTTGCTCAGTCATGTCGGACTCTTTCGACCCCATGGACTGCGGCACACCAGGCTTCCCTGTCCATCACAAACTCCCAGAGCTTGCTCAAATTCATGTCCATCGAGTCGGTGATGCCATCCAACCTTCTCATCCTCTATCACCCGCTGCTCCTCTCACCTTCAATCTTTCCCAGCATCAGGGTCTTTTCCAATCAGTCAGCTCTTTGAATCAGGTGGCCAAAGTATTGGAGTTTCAGCTTCAGCATCAGCCCTTCCAATGAATATTCAGGACTGATCTCCTTTAGGACTGACTGGTTGGATCTCCTTGCAGTCCAAGGGACTCTCAAGAGTCTTCTCCAACATCACAGTTCAAAAGCATCAATTCTTCAGCACTCAGCTTTCTTTGTGGTCCAAGTCTCACATCCATACTTGACTACTGGAAAAAAAAAACATGGCTTTGACTCGATGGACCTTTGTCAGCAAAATAGTGTCTCTGCTTTTTAATATGCTGTCTAGGTTGGTCACAGCTTTTCTTCCAAGGAGCAAGTGTCTTTTGATTTCATGGCTGTAGTCACCATCTGCAGCGATTTTGGAAACCAAAAAATAAAGTCTGTCACTGTTTCCATTGTTTCCCCATCTATTTGCCATGGGGTGATGGGACAGGATATCATGATCTTAGTTTTTTTAATATTGAGTTTTAAGCCAGCTTTTTCACTCCACTCTTTCACTTTCATCAAGAGGCTCTGTAGTTCCTCTTTGCTTTCTGCTATAAGGGTGGTGGCAACTGAGTATCTGAGTTATTGATATTTCTCCTGGCAATCTAGATTGCAGCTCGTGCTTCATCAAGCCCAGCATTTCTCATGATGTACTCTGCATATAAGTTAAATAAGCAAGGTGAGAATATACAGCCTTGATTTACTCCTTTTGGAACAAGTCTCTTGTTCTACGTCCAGTTCTAACTGTTGCATTTTGACCCACATACAAATTTCCCAGGAAGCAGGTAAGGTGGTCTGTTGTTTGCAGCTCTTGAAGAATTTTCCACAGTTCGTTCTGATCAACACAGTCAAAGGCTTTGGCATAGTCAATAAAGGAGAAGTAGATATTTTTCTGGAACTCTCTTGCATTTACTATGATCTCGACAATTTGATCTCTGGTTCCTCTGCCTTTTCTAAATCCAGCTTGAACATCTGGAAGTTCATGGCTCATGTATTGCTGAAGCCTGGCTTGGAGAATTTTGAGCAATACTTACCTGGTGTGTGAGATGAGAGCAATCATACGGTGGTTTGAACATTCTTTGGTATTGACTTTCTTTGGGGTAGGAATGAAAACTGACCTTTTCCAGTCCTGTGGCCACTGTTGAGTTTTCCAAATTTGCTGGCATATTGAGTGTGGCATTTCCACAGCATCATCTTTTAGGATTTGAAACAGCTCAGCTGGAATTCCATCACCTCCACTAGCTTTGTTTGTAGTGATGCTTCCCAAGGCCCACTTGACTTCACATTCCAAGATGTCTGCCTCTAGGTGAGTGATCACACCATGGTGGTCATGTGGGTCATGAAGATCTCATTTGTATAGTTCTTCTGTGTATTCTTGCCACCTCTTCTTAATATCTTTTGCTTCTGTTAGGTCCATACCATTTCTGCCCTTTACTGTGCCCATCTTTGCATGAAATATTCCCTTGTTGTCTCTAATTTTCTTTAAGAGATCTCTAGTCTTTCCCATTCTGTTGTTTTCCTCTATTTCTTTGCACTGATCACTGAGGAAGGCTTTCTCCTTGCTATTCTTTGGAACTTTGCATTCCCTGGTGGCTCAGATGGTAAAGTGTCCGCCTACAATGTGGAAGACCAGGTTCAATCCCTGGGTGGGGAAGATCTCCTGGAGAAGGAAATGGCAATCCAATCCAGTATTCTTTCCTAGAAAATCCCACGGATGGAGGAGCCTGGTAGGCTATAGACCATGGGGTCCCAAAGAGTCAGATATGACTGAGTGACTTCACTTCACTTCTTCCTTTTCTCCTTTACTTTAGCTTCTCTTCTTTTCTCAGCTATTTGTAAAGCCTCCTCAGACAACCAATTTGACATTTTGCATTTCTTTTTCCTGGGGATGGTCTTGATCACTGCCTCCTGTGCAGTCATGAACCTCTGTCCATAGTTCTTCATGCACTCTGTCTATCAGATCTAATCCCTGGAATATATTTGCCACTTCCACTATATAATCATAAGGGATTTGAGTTAGATCATGTGGTTTTCCCTACTTTCTTCAATTTAAGTCTGAATTTGGCAATGAGGAGTTCATGATCTGAGCCACAGTCAGCTCCTAGTCTTGTTTTTGCTGACTGTATAGAGCTCCTCCTTCTTCAGTTGCAAAGAATATAATCAATCTGATTTTGGTATTGGCCATCTGGTGATGTCCATGTGTAGTCTTTTGTGTTGTTGGAAGAGGGTGTTTGCTATGACCAGTGTGTTCTCTTGGCAAAACTCTATTAGCCTTTGCCCTGCTTTATTTTGTACTCCAAGGCCAAATTTGCCTGTTACTCCAGGTATCTCTTAACTTCCTATTTTTGCATTCTGGTCCCCTATGATAACAATGACATCTTTTTTGTGTGTTAGTCTTGTGGGTCTTCATAGAACCATTCAGTTTCAGCTTTTTCAGCAATACTGGTTGGGACATAGACTTGGATTACTGTTATACTGAATGATTTGCCTTGGAAATGAACAGAGATTATTCTGTTGTTTTTGAGATTGCACCCAAGTACTGCATTTAGGACTCTTTTGTTGACTATGAGGGTTACTCCATTTCTTCTAAGGGATTCTTGCCCACAGTAGTAAATATAATGGTCATCTGAATTAAAATTTCCCATTTCAGTCCATTTTAGTTCACTAGTTCTTAAAATGTCAATGTTCACTCTTGCCATCTCCTGTTTGACCACTTCTAATTTGCCTTGATTCATGGATGGACCTAACATCTTATTAGGTCCATGCAAAACATCCTATCAGGTTCCTATGCAATATTTGGGAATATGAGTCTTTACAGCCTCAGACTTCCATCACGGGTCACATCCACAACTATAAGTTTCATTCTTTATTATGACACTAATATTTCATTGTATATATGTATTAAATATTCTTTATCCATTCTTCTGTTGATGGACATTTAGGCTGCCTCCATATCATGGCTATTTTAAGTAGTGCCACAATGCATATTGGGGTGCATATATCTTTTTGAATTATGATTTTCTCTGGGTACATGCCTTGAAGTCAGATTGTTGGTATGCAGTTACACTGTTTTATTGTAGTTTTAGTTTTAATTTTTTAAGGAACCTTCATACTGTCCTCCATAGTGGCTGTATAAAAAGGTCTTAATGACCCAAATAACCATAATGGTGTGATCACTCACCTAGAGGCAGACATCCTGGAATGCAAAGTTCAGTGGGCTTTAGGAAGCATCACTACGAACAAAGCTAGTGTAGGTGATGGAATTCCAGCTGAGCTACTTCAGTTCTAAAAGATGATGCTGTGGAAGTGCTGCACTCAATATGCCAGCAAATTTGTAAAACTCAGCAGTGGCCACTGGACTGGAAAAAGTCAATTTTCATTCCAATCCCAAAGAAAGTCAATACCAAAGAACGTTCAAACTACCACACAATTGCACTTGTCTCACACGCTAACAAAGTATTGCTCAAAATTCTCCAAGCCAGGCTTCAACAGTATGTGAACTGTGAACTTCCAGATGTTCAAGCTGGATTTAGAAAAGGCAGGGGAATCAGAGATCAAATTGTCAACATCCATTGGATCATAGAAAAAGCAAAAGAGTTCCAGAAAAACATCTACTTCTCTTTTATTGACTACACCAAAACCATTGACTGTGTGGATCACCACAAACTGTGGAAAATTCTTAAGAGATGGGAATACCAGACCACCTTACCTGCCTCCTGAGAAATCTGTATGCAGGTCATGGTCAAGTTAAACCGGGTCAAGTTAAACCGGACATGGAACAGACTGGTTCCAAATCCGGAAGGGTGTACATCAAGATTGTATATGTCACCCTGCTTATTTAACTTATGCAGAGTACATCATGAGAAATGTTGGGCTGGATGAAGCACTAGATGGGATCAAGATTGCTTGGAGAAGTATCAATAACCTCAGATATTCAGAGGACACCACCCTTATGGCAGAAAGTGAAGAGGAACTAAAGAGCATTTAGATGAAAGTGAAAGAGCATAGTGAAAAAGCTAAGCCATTCAAAAAACTAAGATCATGGCATTCAGTCCCATCACTCCATGCAAATAGATGGAGAAACAATGGAAGCAGTGACAAACTTTATTTTGGGGGGGGGGGGCTCCAAAATCACTGCAGATGGTGACTGCAGCCATGAAATCAAAAGATGCTTGTTCCTTGGAAGAAATGGTATGACCACCCAAACATCATATTAAAAAGCAGAGACAATACTTTGCCAACAATGATCCATCTAGTCAAAGCTATGTTTTTTCCAGTAGTCAAGTGTTGATGTGAGAGCTAGACCACAAAGAAAGCTGTGCACTGAAGAAGCATAGATGCTTTTGAACTGTGGTGTTGGAGAAGAGTCTTGAGAGTCCTTTGGACTGCAAGGAGACCAATCCAGTCAATCCTAAAGGAAATCAGTCCTGAATATCCATTGGAATATTCATTCCAGAATATTCACTGATGCTGAAGCTGAAATTCCAATACTTTGGCCACGTGATGGGAAGAGCTGACTGATTGGAAAAGACCCTGATGCTGGGAAAGATTGAAGGAAGGAGGAGAAGGGAACGACAGAGGATGAGGGTTGGATGGCATCACTGACTTGATGGACATGAGTTTGAGCAAACTCTGAGAGTTAGTGATGGACAGAGAAGCCTCGTGTGCTGTAGTCCATGGGGTTGCAAAGAGTCGGGCACGACTGGGTGACTGAACTGAACCAATAGTGGCTGTATCAACTTACATTCCCACCGAAAGTGTAAGAGGATTGTCTTTTCTCCATATCCTCTCAAGCATTTATTGTTTGTGGATTTTTTGATGATGGCCATTCTGACCAGTGTGAGATAATGCCTCATTGTAGCTTTCATTTGCACTTTTTAAATATTAGTGATGTTGAACATCTTTTCATGTGTTTGTTGGCCATCTGTATATCTTCCTTAGAGAAATGTCTGTTTAGGTGTTCTACCCATTTTGTGATTGGGTTGTTTGTTTTTATGATACTGAGCTTCATGAGCTATTTGTATATTTTAGAGGTTAGTCCCTTGTCAGTTGATTTGTTTGCAAATATTTTCTCCCTTTCTCAGGGTTGTCTTTTTGTATTGAAAAACAATTTTTTGTTTTGTTTTGTTTTCTTGATGACAGCAGGAAGAGTTGTCTTTGAAAGCAATACAGAGTCAAATTTTGTCTTTGTCCTTTCCTTGGGTATTCTTTTTTCCTTTGACATTTATAAAATCTGGTCTCAAACTCAGAAATGTACATCTCAATTTATGTTTCTTTGAGTCAGGTTCAGGGATATCATCTCAAGTTTTCAATAAAATTGTCTTTATTTCCCTCTCATCCCCATTTTGCCTGTAGACCTAACATTCTAATTGTACCTTTTATGGCCAAGAAAATGGAACAGATGTGAAAGAGTAGGGTGACTTTTAAGAAGTTAGATTCTGCATAGCACTAAGAAGCACTGCAACCCCAGGGGATGCTTCTGCCATGATGCTGTTTTAAAACATCAGGAGTGGCTGAATTAGATTAGTGATGTGTGTATTTGTAGTGGTGGTGAGTGTGTTTTCAAATCTTGGCTACAGGAGAAGCTAAGATCCATTAGATCTTAAGACTATAATCCTCTGGTTTTGTGCTCTGTTCTCCAGACCCATAGTGGGGAGGCACTTTCCCCTCCATGGCTCTGCAAGGCAAACTCACCTGTTAGGCTCTAGGATAGGTATAGCAGCCTGGGAGATCTCTGAATGCTTTGGGGGCAATTTTTCCCTTTAAAAAAATAGCACATGTCTGCAGCTGAATAGTTATATGGTCTAGAACTATGTGCTTCAAGAAAAAAGTCCCACCATTTCTCTTCCCTCTGTCCTGCTTTCCCTGTCTCCTTTATCTCAAACTGGCTGTGACTCTGCTGATATAATCTCTGTTCCTGGCTTCTGCTGAGATGGCTGATAAGTACATAAGCTTCATCCATGATCTCTTTATCTAATGGTTTTTCAGTAACACACTTAATGTTCTCTTCAACACTAAGTGAGAATGTGAGAACAAATGAGAAAAGTGAGGAAAAAGAGAAATGCTTTTTCATTTCTTGCAATACGGATTAGCTGAGAATTTTCTAAATCCCCCAAGTTCTGGCTTCTTTCTTCTTAATGAGATCTTCAAATCAACATTTTTTCTCTTTCATTTTACTATAAGCAATGAGGAGGATCCCAGAGAATATCGTCAGTACTTTGCTTAGAAATGCCCTCCACTAAACATTAATTTCATCATTCTCAAGTTCTACCTTCCATAGAACATTAACATTCTCAATTCAATTAATTTCTTTGGTACCTCATAGCAAAGCTCAGCTTCCGAACAATCAATAATCTAATTTCCAAAACTATTTCTCATTTCCATCTGAGATTTCACCAGAATGATCCTTAATGTCTCTTCTTCTACCACAATTCTGTTCATTATTTTGTGTGTATTCTCTAAGAAAATGGGAGCTTTCTCTCCTGCTCTCATCATTTCCTTTTGAGTCCTCATCACAATCACATTTTTGTCCATATTTCTACCAACAGTTCCTTCATAGCTATTTCAACTTTTTACTGGCATGCACCTTAAAACTCTTCCAGTCTTTACCCACCAGCTTTTTCCAATACCATTTCCACATTTCTAGGTACGTGTTAAAACAGCACACTGTTTCTCGTATCAACACCTATGTTTGTCAGTTCAGGGTGCAAAAACAAAATACCGTGGACTGGGTGGCTTAAGCAACATAAATTTCTCAGAATTCTACAGAATGGAAAATCAAGGTACTAGTCAGTTTGGTTTCTGGTGAGATCTCTTTTTCTGGTTTATAGATGACTGCCTTCTCCCTGTGCGCTCACAAATGGTGAATGACAGAGAGACACAGAGACACATACACACACACAATAAACAAACACAGACACAGAGACACAAACACACACACACACATTGCTTCTTCTTATTAAAGGCCAGAGTTGTACTGGATTGGAACCTCATTCAATCTGAATTATCTCCATATGTATTCACACTGGGGGTCAGGACTTCAACATATAAATTTAGGAGAGCAAAATTCAGTCCATAGTAGTCTCTGATGCTCCTGTAATTAATCTGGAATTGTGGAGTAGATAGAGTTTGAGTAAAGATGGTTTGCCAAATTGTTCCTTCTGACTATGAGATTATAATGTCACAAATGTGGAGTGGGTGTTTACACTAGTCAAAAGGATTCTAACAATCACAAAAAAGTGTGACTGTGACCTATTTCTATGTAAGTATGATGGATAACTTTCATTTTGCAAATATTTTGCAAGTCTGTGTAGGAAGCATTGTATTCCCAGGTGAGTATTCCCCACTCCATTCCCTTTTACTTCCCTCCCCCACCCCAAATATCTGTCATATTTCTCAGCTTGCAATTTAGTTTTGGGTTAACAGACAATACTTTTATACATTTGCTGCAGAAACTGTTATGGAAAAAAGCAAACTATTACTGTTGCTGTATTATGTTTTGTCACAGAAAAATCAAATGTGAAACAATAGAGGCTAGAAATATAAAAAAATATTTATTCATAAAATTCTGAATCTAAGAGCGGATCCAACAAAAGCCGAAATCTTTTGAAATAGTACTTAGGTAAGTGCATAGAATATATAATGAATATTCCAAACTTCATAATCTCAGTTGAATATCTAGATTTTTATTAAAACATTTTCCTAATATTTCACTTTAAATCATTTTATATAGATTTTCTTCTTTTCTCTCTTCCTTTCTGCCTTTTCCCCTCTCTTTCTCTCTCACCCTTTCATTGAGTAGTTTTAAATCTAGAATAGTTATGGTCAGTAAGGCAAAAGTAGCTTAGATTTTCTAGTTGCTATGTAGATTCTGTGACATTACTATTTATAAAGTGAAAATTGTCCTCTATATTTATATTTCATTCTGGCATTAACAGATAATTTGGTTATCACTTCTTTTTCTAACATATTAGCAAAATTACTATTAAGCTTCTGACTACTTCTAGGAAGTCATCTTGTGGCAACAGGAATAGATGGCACTATGTAGTAGAACGCATGGCTTCCAAAACATATTTGACCAGTGTGGTTCTTTTAAAACTATCGACAGAATACTGGCACATGTTTTTGAGATGAAATATATCACCTTGGATAAGAGGAGGAGAGAGAGGGGGATGTCTCTTTTCCTTGGATGTAGCCTGAGCCTGAGCTCAGTGACTGCCTTAGTCTGAACTATTACAATAAAAACACCATAGACTCGGTAGCTTGTACATGAGCGTGCATGCTCAAGTGACCCTGTGGATTGCTGCCTGCCAGGCTCCTCTGTCCATGGAATTCTCCAGCAAGAATACTGGAGTGGGTTGCCATTTCTTCCTCCAGGAAATCTTCCCAACCCAGGGTTCAAACCCATATCGTCTTTGTCTCCTGGATTGGCAGGCAAATTTTTACCACTAAGACACCTGGGATGCCCCACAGAGGGCTTGTAAACAACAGAAATTCTTCTCTCACATTTCTGAAATTTGAGATGTCCAAGATCAAAGCACGGGGTAATTCAGTGTCTAATGAGGCAGAGTTTACTGGTTCATAGACACTACCTTCTCAACGTGACCTCACATGGTAGAAGCGGTAAGGGAACGTCTTTTCTAAGTCTCTGTACTTTTTATAAGACCCCACTCGCTTGACCTAAGCAATTCCAAATGCCTCACCTCCTAATACCTTCACACTGGGGAGTAAAGTTTCAACATATGAATTTGAGGCTGTTGGCAAACATTCAATCAATAGCAATGACCTACATCTATCTAACTAACCATTTTCTGAGAACAATCCTAGATTTAGATTTATTTCAATAGAGAGAAGACGCTGTATGAGTTCCAAGGCTAGGTATGAAAAAGGTATAATTTCCATCTAGTTCTTCCTCCCTGGGTTTGCTTTCTCTAGAGGAAGCCAGATGTCATGTTGAGCAGCCCCGTGGAGACGCCTGCCTGACCAGGAACTGAGACTTCTTGTCAACAACTGGCGCCAACTTCCCGGCCATGTGAGTGAGTCACATTGGAAGTTCAATCAGCTCAATAGTAATGCTGGCAAATATTTTTCTTTTCTCTAAAAAAGAATGTGTTTCTCTATATCTAGCTATGTACACACACACAGAGAACACACACATTAGCTTATTACAAAAAATTTGAAGCATAAAATTTGTCAATAATAATAAAATATATAGTAGTCTTTATAAATTCCATATACCTATCCTTCAATATGACATCCTATTTCTTGCAAAATTTATTACAAGTTTTTGTAATTTATCACCAAAAAATAGTGTCACAAGGTCAGATTTTTAATGAATGCTTGTTACTAGTTAATTCAGCAAAGGAGTCACTCATATTATTGATGTACAAGTGCAGTTTTGAGAGATAAGTACTGTTTGATATTTTCATTTACATTAACAAGTAAAATAAAAGTGGAAAAACTATACTGCAACTTTGCTTGACCATCAACAGCATGAATAAATTCTCTAACAAACTGAAAAATGCTTCCAAATACTGGAAGTATATCCTATCAGTTTTTGATGCTCTTGACAATGTGATAGATATGGACATAATACACTTTAAATATATTTCACATTATTAATATTTTCTGTATTGCTTTCTTAAGTTTAGGCAATTAACAAAACAGTAACTAAGCCAAGATTTACAATGTTTGCCCAGGTCTATTGTATAAATCCTCACACCGTGACCAATTCCAACCTACAAATTTAGGTCACAGGATGTGGAGTTGGGAAGAGAGATGGCACACAGTAGCACATAGTTCTTGAGTGTTTACACTACACAGACAAAAAATAGAAGTAAATAGCTTCAAAAGCACTGATTATAGTAAAAGAGTAAAATTACTGAAAATGATTAGTCTTCAGTGTTACCTTTGGTTTTAATATGTTTTATGTATAATTTATATAATAATTTGCTATAATGTTTATGTAATTGCATTTTAATAATGCCTTTATTTAACAGCTAGCTTCTTGTGGCTCAGCTGGTAAAGAATCTGCCTGCAATGTGGGGGACCTGGGTTCAATCCCTAGGTTGGGAAGAGCCCCTGGAGAAGGCAAAGGCTACCCACTCCAGTATTCTGGCCTGGGGAATTCCATGGACTGTATAGCCCATGGGGTTGCAAAGAGTCGGACACGACTTTCACATTTAGGACTTCCCTGGTGGCTCAGACGGTAAAGCGTCTGTCTACATTGTGGGAGACCTGGGTTTGATCTCTGGGTCGGGAAGATTCCCTGGAGAAGGAAATGGCAACCCACTCCAGTACTCTTGCCTAGAAAATCCCGTGGACGGAAGAGCCTGGTGTCCATGGGGCCGCAAGGAGTTGGACACGACTGAGCGACTTCACTTTCTTTCTTTCACTTTCTTTTGTAATACTCCTGAAAATTTAAGAATCTTCTCTGTCAGACATGTGAGGCAGCCCAGCTCACCAATGCTGCTGACCCTACTGATACCTTGACTGCAACCTCATGAGAGATGACGCTGAGTCAGAACCACCTAGCTAAGCCACTCTTGGATTCCTGACCCATAAACACTGTGAGAGATAAAAATGTTTTTTGTTGTTTTAAGCCACTAAGTTTAGAGATAATTTGTTATGTGGAAAATAAACGGTTAATACACATACAAACTTTATATTAATCCCCAAATCTCAGTAAAACATGAAAAGCTAAATCATTTTATTTCTTAAAAATAAAACAACAGATCTTATAAGATAAAAGATAATTTCGCATTTTGGGGAAAATTTTCTATGCAAGGAAAAATGATCTTTTTTAAATGAGAAAATGATTACAAACATCATATAGCTGTTTGATATGAGTACAGAGTGTTAAGGGAAAGAAAATCACTAATTACATGATCTGCACAGTGAATTAGGATGCTAGAAAATAACTGTTTCATGTATAATAATTGCTTTATGATTTTTGAGGACTAAAGACTAAGTTTGCTGATTTTTATTTTGAAATGTTCCAATTTTGCTTATTTGATTTAGATACAATTTTTTTTTTTGCTTAAAATGTCCTAGCAATCATAAATTCATGGGGAAAATTTATGTTGTGTAATTAATATAGGCTAAAAATTAGTAATCAAAAATACTTACTAAAGTTATAAGACAAAACATGTAATGTAGTCCAGAAATTAAATGTGGAAATTACTTGGTAAATGCTTCCAAAGCTTAAATATGAGGATGGGAGAGCATCCTTTTGAGAATCAGATGGTGCCTCATTTGAATATTTGGGTTTCTCAATGTGACAAAGTTTCTTTCTTTCTTTTTCTCCTTCCTCCTATAAACTTCCATATCTTGAGCACCCAAAATTGGATCAATCATAAATCACAAATTGTAACTCTTGACTTATCCTCATTGTTGATTTACCTATGACCCTCATTTATTTTTAATTTTTTTCTTTGTAATGACCCTATCCATGTCAATTTACCACCAAACATCTACCCCACAACGAGATTATTAACAATTTATATTTTCTTGTGCTTTACTGCCCTACACTGTCACATAATTATTTCCTACCTGAGTTGTTATGGACTGAATTTTTGTTCATTCAAACCCTCAAAATTCATATGGTGAAGCCCTACTTCCAGGTAGCAGGAAGTGAGGCCTTTAGGAGCTAATTAGGTGTAAGTAAGGTCACGAGAATGGCACCTCCACAGTGGGATTAGTTCCTAACAAGGAGAGAAAGAGATACTGAGAGCACTCTTGAAGATACATGAGAAGGTGGACATGTAGCAGCCAAGAAGAGGGCCCTTACCAAGAATGAAAACTGCCAGCCGCTTCATCTTTGACATTCCAACCTCCAGAGCTGTAAGAAATAAAATTCTGTTGTTTAAGCTACATAGTCTATTCTATTTTGCTATAGCAGCCTGAGCTGGCTAAAACATAAGGAAACTCTAGTTTTGAATTTTGTGTTAATCTTAACTGGCTTTTAAAAATATTTTATTATACACATCTATAAATATAACAAATAATTTATTGTTAAAGGAAGATTGTTATATACATATAATTATTATATAAGTGCACTATTTTCTTTACATGTACATTAAAAGTTTCATTAAAAAAGATCACTTGCTTTTTGGTTTATTAAAATATCTATTAACATCTCTAGAAAAACACAGAGCACAATTTGGAAAACTCTGATGTAATACCTGGAATTTGCAAACAGAAAAAGCTGAGCACAAATTTAATTTCCATAACTTACTAGCTGTCTGTCAGAAGAAAAGCTGGCTAACAATTGTGAGCCTTGATTTTTCATTTACAAAGTAGGGGACAACACTGGCCTCATTAGGCTGTTATAAAGATAAAATAATATGCTAAATGTAAAGAACTTAATGCATGTACTGAAAACTCAATTTTTTTTTAAAGCTACTAAATGGAGAGTTAAAATTTGCTAGATTATTATTGTTATTTACCCTATTCAAGTGGTTGACCCAAGTATTTTGTATTCCATTGACATCAATGAATTAAAATTATATCCAAATTGCTATATGGAAACTTTTTCAAGCTATCGGTTGTTGTTGTAAAATGGTGAATTGATCTATGAACCACAGTGAAGGTATAGCTTGATATCATTTAGTGGCATAGCCAGATTCAGACAAGCCCAATCAATTTCTTCCAATATAATCATAAAATGAACAAAAAATTGTTATAAAGGGCCACGTGGTAAAATTGGAATACAGATCTTATTTACTTTGATCAATCCCAGTGTAACTACTTTTTCAATGTTTGTTGTAATTATTATGGGTTCTCAACATAAAATCTAAAACACTTGCTCATTTAAGTAATATTTTAAAATAGATTAACTAGAGTATTTATAATAAGGATTTTACTAAAGGGAAAAATTCTTGCAGAAAATTTTGGCTGTTATTTAAATTATTATCTATTCTTAAATATCTATATTCAATATATTCTAATCCCTAGCCCTATAGCTAGATCCAAACCAATCTTTGTTCTGTAAGCTTGATGTCCAGGAGACCTACCTGTCACTAATTCAGAAAGGTCTGTCCTACTCATAGAAATAGTCAGCAACACAGTTTGAGTTGAACACATTTGCCTGAACAACATTTACCACTACTCATCTCCTATTCTTTTATCAGGAAATAACTAGTTTTCATGAGATTTACACTTCCTAAAGGAAAAAAAAAAAAAAAAAAACTTGAAACTTGAATTTATTTTAGTTCAAATGTTGATCCAAAATAGATACAGTTACTAACATTTACTATAGTCATTAGTTCTAGTTCTCTGTTCGTGTTGATAGGTTTTAGCAGATAGGTACATAATGGACACATAAACATATATAACTTCAGTGAGCTACACCAACATATTCTTATGGAAATGCAAAATCATCTAATAGTGTTATCATATGAAGGTAACATTAAGTATCACTTCCATTAAAGGCTTAAAAAACAGAATAAAGTAGATAGTAAACTGTTACTTCAAATTTGAAAAGAACCTGCTTTTAAATGAGAAAATAAATGTTCAAGAGGTTGAGAAACTGACTCTTAAGTATTTAAATGCCAGGAGATAAAATAAAAACATAAAAATAGGCCTATGTAAGAAACAAATCACAGTTTTCTACAAGGCAAATAGCCCAGCTGATAAATCATTTTTGTTCTGCCTGCCCTGTGTGAAGAGGCCGAAGAGATGACACATCTTTTAAATAAATCTGGAAGCTTTTCTCATTTAAACTATCTTTGCTGCTATATTTATTCCAGAAACTAAAATAGTTCCATGGCCTTTCAGAAAAACATTTTTCTTCCTAACAATCAATTTGAGTTTTGTTTTAAATCTAACAATTTAATTTGATTTCTTCTTTAGGCATAGGATTCGGCACAGTTTTAAGCCAGGATGTATAATTTTGAAATGTCTTAAGAATTGCATTTTACAATTCCATGTTATTTAAAGGATGCATTATCAAAAACTTATTATATTTTCCTCCACACATTGTAGCCACCCATTACTTTAGAAAATGCAAACATATTTCAAATAGATGATTGAAATGATGGTAAAAATAAAATTAAGCTGAATGGTATATGCTATGGACAATATGAAGACTGAGCTCATTTTAGAAAAGATATCTACTTTAAAACCTTTATGGTTTCATTTGAAAAGATCTCTGCTCTTTAAAAAAAACTTCCCATGAGAGATGCCTGGGTGACTTGAGTTTATCGGGCATCAACTTAAATAAGATTTGTTCTAGAATGAAGTTGGTATAGACCATCTCACACTAGAGCACACATAACCTCTCCTTGTCTCCCTAGATAGGCCTCTAAACTCTAAAACACTACTGAGAAAACCATTTTCTTATCTGGCATGCCACAGACTTTTACCATCGATTTAATTTGGTTCTCACATTTTTATTGTCATAGAAGTACTGCCAAACTGCTTCTTCTTTCTTACTTTTAATTTTAATCATAAATGAGTGTCAGAGATGGTTTTGGCCATAGATAATACGTGAATGCTTCTTAGAATGAGTAATTTCCTTTGACACTACAATTTAATTCCCTTCCTATTCAGCCAGGACCATGGAAAGTCCAATCAGATGACCCTGCTACCCTGGTAGAGAGAAAAGAATTACTTCTGTACCAGAAGCATTGATGTGGACTCATGACCCCGGGCAAGCACAAGTTGAGTAAAGGATTCAAAAAAGCAGAAACTTAGATATTAGTGATAAGGTTAATGCATCCTTCCATTAGTAATTATAATACATTGAAAACGTATGAAAAAGGCAAAATAAAATATCAAGCTTCTTATATTAGATCTATACTTTGAAATAAGAGTTAATAATATTGGTGAAAATGACTTCAAATTACTTTTTATCATGAAATGACATAACACTAACACTAACTTCTCAATAAATAGCATCTTCTTGTAAATATAGTATTATTCAAAATATTTTCTTTAGGTTTCTCATTTATTCATTTGCTAAATGATTTTTTGAGCAATTTATTGTGATACCCTCTTACCAGCACTGGGATACTGAAATGAATATACTGTAGCTCTTTGTGATAGTTTGCTGGGGGGAAAGATAAAGGTAAGCATAATTGTAACATGATGCAAATCATGTCTTGCTGTCATATAGACATAGATAAAACATTACAGAGGAAAGAATACACGAACCCAAAGCTGAATCAGAAGAATTATTTGGACTTTGCAAATCAGAGAAAGGAAAGAAAGGCATTTCAGACAGAAAGATCAGTGTCTAGAAAGATAAGGAGAAAGCAAATTTCAGGAGATATCAGTGCTGGTACTTTGTACTAGGAAATGGAGAGTATACAGGTGGGAGCTAAAGTCATAGCAGTGGATCTCACCTGGAGTTGGAAGACTAGAAACTGTCTGAGAAACAGTATGAAATAAATACCACGGTGTCTGGGAAACATCATGAAATAAGTATTAGGTGAAGGACTAAAGGGAAAAAAAGGAGAGAATAAATAAGCAAAATCATAAATTAAAATTTCAAGCTATTTATTTGCTAGTCACTGCGGTAGAAACTGAGGCTCTGACTCTTAAGTTTCTTGTAGTAAAGATGAGAGAAAAATACAAGTATTATGATTATAATACAATAGTATATGGACATGGTGCTTAAGAGCAAGGTATTTGGAATCAGATTGGCTGAGTTTGAATCTTGGCTTTCTCAGTTACCACTATTTAATTCATTTCAGTCTTGAAGTCCTTAATTGGCGCTATTAGGAATGTTTGCTGCTTGGTCAACTGTGCTTGAAGCCAGTCAACATCTTCCTTGTTCTGAGCAGAGCCAAATCTGCAGAGGATGCACTCAGAGTTGGAGGGGCAGTTGGGTCTTCTGCTGACCTATGCTGCAGTATTCTTTCTATGAAATAGAATGACTTATCTATACGGTTTCTGTGAAGATGGAACAAAATAACTCATCAAAAGGCATTAATGCATGGCATACATTAATGTTCAATAAATATTAGTTATTATATGCACACACATACACACTACAGAAATTGGGAACACTGAAGGAGGTGCATCCAAGTTAGACTAAAGATAGAAGGATGGGGGCTTTCTTGGTGACTCTGTGGTAAAGAATCCTCCTGCTAATACAGGAGACACCAGTTCAGTCTCTGATATGGGAAGATCCCATACACCATGCAGCAGCTGAGCCTATGAGCCACAACTATTGATTTTATGCTCTAACGCCTGAGAGCTGCATCTACTGAGCCCACATGCCCGAACTACTGAAGCCTGTACACCCTCTGCACATGTGCTCCGCAAGAAAAGAAGCCACGCAATGAGAAGCACATTCACAGCAACTAGAGAGTAGCCCCTGCTTGCCACAACTAGAGAAAATCCCACACAGCAATGAAAACTCAGCTCAGCCAAACATAAATAAATAAATAAAATTATTAAAAAAAAAAAAAGATTCAAGGAACTGAGTTTTGTAGGATGAGTAGGAATTAGTGCCACAAAGAAAATGGGGAAAAAACATTCCATGCGTTAGAATAGTATAATGAGATGGGAGAATTAGAAAAGAGTAAAACTCTCAAAATAAGGAAAAGTAGAGGGCATTTTAACACCCAGAGGTCAAAAACAGAGTTGTGCCAAATGCTTGTTGGGCACTGGCGTCAGACTGTCTGGGTTCAGTTTTTTTGTTCTGGCTTTTAGAGATGACTTGAATTTAGTCAGGTGACATAATCCCTCTGTGCCTCAATTTTTTCATTTGTATAAGAGAGTTACCAATATATCTGCAATAGATAGAATGAAGAATTACATAGGACATTATCTGACACAGTAAATGCTATGAAATTGCTAACTATTTTTATTAAATTTCCAGGTTTCTGGTAGAGTTAGCCTAAAGTAACATCTGCTGTTGGGAAGGAGCTTCTTGGATCCCTGGGCATTCTTTGCCCTTTCTTAGTTATTTAGTTTTTAATCACTGTGAACTCTTAGTTAGCCTTGATCCTTTATTATCAGTTAATACGCTAGTGCCTGGTCCAGATTAGACACCAGGAAAACATTATGCTAAGAGGAATGTTAATTGTAGTAACTCAAAATCACTTTCAGAGTAGAAAATTTCTAAAATAATCACATCAATAAATGTGGACATTATTTCTTCTATTTAAAGAAGTATTTTGGAAATAACTGAAATTTGAAATTAGCATTTCATGCACCTAGGAACTCTGGCCTTATTTGGATATCCATTTATAAATTATGTGACTGAAAACTTCAGCAGACTCACACAATTCATAATACACATAATGGAATCACAGATGACAGACTGACCATTTGATACAATCCAATGTTGTAAGAATCACTTTGAACAAAAGAAATCTCTGGAGTAGAAAATATATGGTAACTCTTGCTAGCAATTTTTGTTTGTTTTCTACCATAAACTATGGACTAATAGAGATCTTAAAAAAAAAGTAAATCTGGACAGTGGAATAACTTGGTGATGAACGAAGATTAGCAGCTATAGAAGCACAAGGACAACTTAGCATCCTCCAGTTTAAGTGGCATTCTGTGAGAGGTAATGATAACCCTATATGCAAAACAGAAAAAGAGACACAGATGTACAGAACAGACTTTGGGACTCTATGGGAGAAGGCAAGGGTGGGATGTTCAGAGAGAACAGCATTGAAACAAGTATACTATCAAGGGTGAAACAGATCACCAGCCCAGGTTGGATGCATGAGACAAGTGCTCAGGGCTGGTGCACTGGGAAGACCCAGAGGGATGGGATGGAGAGGGAGGCAGGAGCGGGGAGCGGGATGGGGAACACATGTAAATCCATGGCTGACTCTTGTCAATGTAAGGCAAAAACCACTACAATATTGTAAAGTAATTAGCCTCCAACTAATAAAAATAAATGGAAAAAAAAATAAAGTGGCATTCTGTGAGAGATATCAGAGTGCTAGAACGACACATGCCATGTCTATGAACTCTTTCCAGAGGAAGAAAAGTTGTTTTTAAAAAAACAAAAGCATATGTAAATGCTTAAGAAAACATATCTCATTGTTATCACTGTATTCATCAGACTTTGGATTCAAATCAACTTGGTTTCATGTTTTGGCTCTTCCGTATTGTGACCTTGGGCAAATGATTTAATCTCTTCATTTCTAAAATGATGAATTTGTGATGGTTAGTCTCAGGTGAGGAAGGTTCATCAGGGGTAACAGAATGGACCATGAGCCAAGAAATATGTTAAGCCCTTGACATACCTCACTTCATTTAATCATCACCATAGACGTCTTTCTTTTCCTTTTTCCTTAAACACTTTCCCCTGCCCCTCAGCTTCCACTGTCTTCCACACATCTATCCTGTGAGAATTCTTGCTGTCTGACTGGCAACCAATCCCTCTAAGGTGCTGACTGATAATCAATGTGTGATAATGACTTCAGGCAGAGGTGAGCAACCATTTTTCACAAGTGCCAATTCTGGGGAAATAAATGTGTTAATAGGCCATATTAAAAAAAAAAAAAAGAATACTGTAAAAAATCACCTGAAATCCTAATATCAATTGACAGTTCCATTTAAATATTAACAAACTACTTTTGTATTTTGTGTTTGTTTTATTTATTAAGTCCATTGGAGAACAAATATACTTATGTAATTTAGTTTATTGATCAGAAGATCACAATTTAAAATTGGTATTTCTTTGATGCAACTGAAATAGTGTTTGTGTTATATTTGGGGAAGTTGCAACATGGAAATGATTTTCTAACCTTTCATCCTAAAATTAGAAAAGTATTTAAAAAGAATAAAGCTTATATTGCAGAAAGACAGGCTGGTTGGTCATAACAATAGTTAATAATACCTAACCATTTTGATAATTTATTTTATGTTAAAAATTGTAATAAGTAGCTTATGTGCATTATCTAATTAACACTTAATGAGACTGCTAAGATCTTATTGTTTGTAGAGATGAGGAAACCAAGACACAGGGAGGGTGAACAACTTGCACAGGCTCTTGCTGACAAGTGGTGGGGCCAGGTACAAACCCAGAATGGCTGGCTTCAGAGCCTGTGCTATTAACCATATGCTGTTCTGTGAATACTGGGGAAGATATCATACCTGCTGCTCCTTCAATCCTATCATGAAAATTGGATCTGAAGACTGGAATAATAAGCAAACTCATTTCTAGGACAAATTGGATGGGGGTTACTAATAACATATCAAGTATCCTTCTAGTGACTGGAATCCAGTATAAGGGATTTATTTTTCATATTTTTGTGTATAAGTAGAGATAGTGAAATCATGCTGCAGTTTGATTGTCATTTAAATTTTACTTTACTTCCGTACAAGGTATCTTAGACTGAAAAAAAGACAATTTAAGGTAACTGCTACCACTATCCAAACTGTGACGCCGTTGCTGCCACATCATCACACTAAGAATTACAATGATAATATTAATATAATTGTTGGCTTTACTTTATGAGAGGTGCTGAGTTAGGATCTTTACATTCACTTTTTCATTCAACACTCACCAGACTCGTGAGGAGCAGTTATTCTTACTTCCATTCTACTGACCAGAACTGAAGCTCAGAGAAGTTTAGTGACTTGCACAAGGTCTCACACGTATCAAGGTACACAGCAGAGATTTGAAGCCACATATGCTCAAATATGGCTTTGGCCGCTTTGTCAGACTGATTTTTCCTCTTTTCTCTAATTCTCATTTGCTCCTCTGTTGAACAGGTCTGACCGTGCCCAATTCTCTGACCTCATCTGGATTACATGCCCTCCCTGGATCAGTGAGCCCCAGCCATGTGGAGCATCTTTTTTCTAAGTGTTTTTTCCTGCTGCTGTTCCTCTGAATAGTACGTTCTTACCTGAGATCACTCTGTGTCTGTCACTGAGACTTCAGCTTAAAGTTATCTCCACACAGAGAACCTCCTGGTCACCTGAGGTAGCCCCCACCTGGTCACTATCTATCATACCACCCTTTAGACACTGTCTTCCAAGCACTTATTATCCAATGTTAACAGGCTCATTCGTTTTCTTATTTATTGAATGTCTTCCCTAACACGAATGTGTATGAGAGCAAAGTATCACTCACTGTCCTGTAATATCGCCATAGATATTTATTACATGAATAAAGGAATGATAGATAAATGAATGCTGGAAAGCCATATCTTTTCCAAATCTACCTTCTTGCATTCCTGACCTCATGACTAGCCAATTTACCACACATCACAGTGATCCTTGCAAGTAGTTGTGGTTAAGAAAGAAGTTAAGGCCAGTAATTAGGCCCCCTTGGCATGTGACTTGCAAGGCAACAAGTAAGTACAGACTTTATTCACTGGCCACACATACATTACATGTCTACATTGGGCAAGGTGCTATGCTGGGTGCTCTTGAAGGCATGAAAATTACCTGATACTTTTTTTGGTACCACATATATGCCAAACCTAGATTATATTTTCATCTGTTTAAAGAAAACTGTTCTATTTCACATGTTCCCTGTGCACTGCTCTGCTACTGCTACTGCTGCTAAGTCACATCAGTCGTGTCCGACTCTGTGCGACCCCATAGACGGCAGCCCACCAGGCTTTGCCGTCCCTGGGAGTCTCCAGGCAAGAACACTAGAGAGGGTTGCCATTTCCTTCTCCAGAGCATGAAAGTGAAAAATGAAAGTGAAGTTGCTCAGTCGTGTCCAACTCTTAGCGACCCCATGGACTGCAGTCTACCAGGCTCCTCCGTCCATGGGATTTTCCAGGCAAGAGGACTGGAGTGGGGTGCCATTGCCTTCTCCGGTGCACTGCTCTAGGAAGTATCAAATAAGTCAAAGAGATAATAATTTTATTGAAGTTGGGAGGAAGGGTGCCACAGTGGGTGGGTACAGTAGCAAGCGGTGTAATGATAAAGAGCATGAATGATGGAGTCAATGCAGCATGGGGTTAGAGCCCAGAGATGCTACAGATGATCCTGTGAGGAAGGTCCTCCTGTGAATGGCAGTTCACAAGTGGGCAAAGTGAGGCTTAGTGAAATCAACCAACTTGCTGAGTTGCACAGGCGATAAATGGAAAAGCTCAGACAAGGACACAGGCTGATTCTAGATCTGTATTTAATAATTCTGCTCTAGTTTTGTAATGCTCAAATATGCCTTTGAAAAATTCTTATCTGAGCTTAAATTACACAAATGGGGCTCTGGGAAACAAAGTAGACAGGAAAAATTCCTGATAGGTTTCAGAGTCAAAACGTCCCAAAGGGAGAGACTACCACAGAACAGTATCTTGTCTATCCCTTTCCATTAGGATGGAAAATGACACCTTTTGAGGGGGGCTGTGGGAGGTGACATCTTATATCTGAAGGCTGAGATGGTGAGAGAGGTCCCCAGAGTAAAGGCAGCTAAAGAGTGGGGTCCTTTGGCCTGATGCAGGTTTAGGCTGCAAGAATGAAGCAAATGAAAAACAAGCCTCCTGGTGTTTCTCCATTTTTTCAATCTATTTTCTCTAAGTAGAAGAGCAGAGTCAGGATAGGAGACCTGAACTCTGTATTTGGGTTACCTCTCTTTGAGTTCTCTCTGCTGTTAGTAGATGCCAAGTAAAGCTCTAACATAATAAATGCCTTTAAATGATATATTCCAATATCCTCCATTTGCAACATCAAGTGGCAATGACTATGAGTTCTAGAGGGGTTTTGTGTCTTGCCCAAAGCTACACACCTGGATGATGGTAGAGTTCATTTCAGAAACTAGTTTCTTAATTCTCAGGCAACTATTCTTTCCAGTGTATGAACTCTGAAATCACATCATTGTGAAATATTACAATCCTGTAATGATTCATATTTCTCTGAGGAAAAAAACAAACAAAACCAGAGATAAACATATGACTTTAAACATTTACAGATTAAATAAAAAACTCTTAAACTCAAATTTCACATAAAAATCCACCTCTCTACCTCTTTCAAAACCAACTTTCTTGCTTTGATGTATTACTAAGGAAAATAAGGCAAAAGACAATTATGTTGGGGGTATTTGCTTTGATTTCATATAAAGTATTATCATTTAAATATATATACATTTAAACATATATTTTCTCAAAGAAGCCTAATATTCATCATTCAGGTAATGGAAAATAAAAACCTTATTTGGGAATACATTTTCTTTCCATGAGGAGCTTTGAATTGAACATTTCTTTAACTCTTAGAACATGGATATCACTAAATCCGATGAACAAAAATTGATTTGACAATATAAGATACCCAACTTGATTGGCATATGAAAGATTATGAAGACTCTATAAAGATTGTTATATTCCCCCCCACCCCAGTCTCTGCAAAAAGTATTTCTTTTACTGATTAAATATACTGATAATAAAATGGGAAACTCTAGAATTGAGGGTAGAAATTGTGTTGTCTAACAGGAATAAAAAGATCAAGTTGTAAGAGCAAGTATTCTAGAACCTTGAGCCCACATATTTATTTTGACTTCTGTTATCTTAGTTCTAAGTATAAAAATGTTCATTGTGATTTTGCACAAATGAAAGGCATGAATGAAGTTGGACAATTGTTTTCTTCTCATCAGCTGGCAACATTTTATGGTGCGTTCATAGAAATAAGCTGATTACTAGAGTGGGTAGCCTTTCTCTTCTCCAGGGAATCTTCCCAAGCCAGGGATCGAACCCAGGTCTCCCGCAGTGCAGGCAGATTCTTTACCAGCTGAGCCACCAGGGAAGCCCATAGCACTAAGCATCCTTGTGAACTGAAGAAATCATTTGTTGCTCCAAAATATCAAGTAGGACTTGGGCCCATGGCAAGTATGTGTTGCTTGGTGCATGTGGGTATCCTGTGGATACTTGTTTAACTTGTACTAGGTAAACAGATATAATTTAACTGACATAAGTAACTTAACTATTTTTTGTGTGTATTTTTTAAAGTTAAATACCCTGATTAACTTATATTCCAATCTGATGTCCAATCAATTGATGAGTTTACCTTAGTTCAAATGTTCTCATATAATCTTCAGGGAAGTGATATTAAGTTTTTCATCATAATGCATACTAAGCACTCACAGTTTCAATTTTTTTTTGTATTTAGTAAATGTCAATAAATCTATGGCATGTAAAAGGGCACTGCTAACATGGCAGCTATTTGATTTCTATACTTTGTCAAATATATGTACCTCTTAATTCAATAATCCTTAAAGGCAATGCACATTGTGGTTTCCCATTCATGATACCTGACCTTTCCTTAATGTCAGACATCATTTTCCTCTAGCAAGGGAATAAAGTATATTATTTATATAAAGCTAATAATTATTTGGGGAAAATAAATATAACATGAATGGTGCAAAAGACGAGCACTTATTCATTGTGCTCTCATGCCTGTGAGTTGATATATTACTGTCCATATTTCTTCTGTATGGATATCATGGTCCAAAATATTTTTTTTAAAAGTGTCAAAATTTACCTAATCATTATTTCAGAGCCTAACTAGTAGCATGAATTAATTCCAAAACCATCCATTTCACTCGCAAATGTGAATTATCTCTTTAAGGTCTATTGTCTTTATCATTCCTGCATATTTTTATTATTTAAGGCAGTTCCAAATTATTTGCTGTTTTTTTGTTTTTAAGAAATTACATGAGGTATGAATATATAGAAAGTAAAGAGATCTAAATGTCAAAAATCCTCTATTTTCCAAATGATGCTTTGGTTTGATTCAGATGTACAGTAAAATACTCATTATAATCACATATTCATTGAGAGCATACAAGTTACCAGGCATTGTGCCAGGTGCTAAGGTACTTGAGAAAAAGTTTAAGACATGGTTCCAGCACTCATGAAATTTATGAGTCTGTAATGTGTATACTCATCAACCAAATTAATCTATGTTGTTACACTTTAAAATGCTAGTATCAACAATTAGTAATATGTGTTCTGAGTTCCTCAAAAACATCATCTGAGTAACTTTACATGTTTTCTTGAATGCACATAGCAGGTACCAATAATGCAGATCGTAAGCACTATTTTGCACTTCTACAAGGTGCAGATGTCACCCTCCAAAAGTGTGAAAGAGCTCTTTCCAGGACATGATTAGAATACATTTGTTGTTGACTGATAACATCTGTGGGCAGCCGGTACTGATGATGATCCGGTATGCCAAGTGTTAACAGCATTTATGTGTTTAGATAATGATAGCATGGTATAATAGGAAAGATTCGTTAATTTGACTAAATTTCAAAGACATCCCATTTGAAATAATAGTTTCTGACTTAAGGATATCTGAATTCTCTAGATAACTGACTCTTGAAATGTACTTTAACTCTGATCAAGGAAACTACCTTAAATATTTTTGTATTGAAATTAGATAAATTTAGAGTTGAAGTCTCTGTTCCCCTGCAGTAGAATATTTTCCAAGGAAAAGTGCATACTTGTTAAAATAAGGATATATGACCTCTCTTTTTTTTTCCACACTGACCTACAGATGTCATGAACCAGGCAGTGTATCACATGTGTTTTATTCAGTGACATGTGACAGTTTGTGAAATCTGTTTGAGTTAATCCCTCTGGGGTCAGTATTTGAGATTATCTTCTGACCCTATTTTCCTGTAAAACATCAGCATATTTCAGATATCTTTGGTCATCCTCATCATGATGATGAGATGCTAAACATGGTCAGAAAAATTCATATTTTAATACTCTTTAATCTTGTGATTTTCTAGTTTATTAGCTTATGGCAAATGCCAGCTAGGAACTAAAAAGCTTCTTGGATGAGGAAAAACAGTCATCTATTTAAGAGCAATTTAATCATAATGACAATTTTCTATTTTACTTCAACTCAAATGAAAAACTGATCATCAGAAACATGAAAAGCAAAAGAAAAGAATTTGCACTAGCACAGTTGTCAGATAACAATTAACCTGTAAAGATCACCATTTCTAGAGCAATATAATAATGTGCTGGTAACTACAATGTCTCAGGCGTAAGAGAATAGGAACATTTTATAGTGTGAAACTAACAATTTTTCTCTTTGATTCTCCTAAACTTGGAAAATAACTGTTGCTTAAACCACAAACACCTATCACCTCGAAGTTTCCAAGTGAAAAATAAATTGGCACCTAAAAAACAGTAGGTGGTTTGGACAGGATTCATTAAATCAAATTATTTTTAAGTTGCAGCTTATATTTAGAACTTCAACTTCTAAAATATGATGGTGCTCAAGCAGGCATATGAGGCTAAACAATCTCTACTAACAGAATCTCCATCTACATTTGGAGAAGTATTTTGTCTTAAATTTGAGGTTAGAGGTCCTCCAAATAAAGCACCTTGGAAGCATATTTAAGGAGCAAATTCAAAGATTGTATAACAGAGGCTATTAACTGCCTATCTAATACACAGTCTCCTCCTCTTCCTAAGTAACATAATACCTACATTATGGGGAAGAGTTATATGTCTGTCTACAAATTATCTACCAGCCTCTTCAAAACAGGAGATACAAATATGAATCTTTTGGTGTGTGGTGGTGGCCACGGTGGCGGTGTTCTGGGAAGAAAACAATAGGATGATTCTACGAGCCTTTTTCTTTCCTTCTCTAGTACTTAGAAAAAGAATGCATTTGTGCTATCTTGAAAACATAAGGCAAACTTAAAGAAGAGATGCCGACATTCAGGTGGCAGAGCAAAAAGACAGCAGGATCCCACGGATGACTGACTATGCTGCTGCCATTCTACTCCAGGGCAGACTACTTGCAGACTTTTGCATGAAAAAGGATATTAGCTAGTTTAAGTCATTGCTAACTGGGTTTTACACTGCTGCTGCTGGTTTTACACTATAAGCAACCAAATCCTATCCTAATATAGATTCTCTATAGATCGTGTAAAATATTCTTTACTAACAAATACCAAAGAAAATTTAAGCTTTATTTAAATAGTGCCGGTAAGGGGAAGAAATGGAAAATGATAATTAAGTACACCTGGGCTTTTTGATAATTTGAGTTAATGCAGTGTTTAATAGTATGGGTGTGTGAGGGACATTGTATTGGGTGGATACAGATATTGGATTAGAGGTGATTCTTACTCCTGGGTAGTCAGCCGTGTTAAAGTATTAGAATATTTTTCCCTCAACTTTATCCAAGTGGAAAGATATGATGTTTACCTTTACTAACTACTAAATTATATTTTTAATGTATGCCTAACCAGCACATTTTCAATATTATGAATTCATTCTACAATAGGTTTTCCAGGATGGTATAGAAACATTTTTATATAGAAATTACAGTTTAGGAAACTATACATTATGAAGAGGAGAAGGGGAAGACACAGGAGGAAATGGTTGAATGGCATCACTGACTCAATGGAGATGAGTTTGAGCAAACTCCAGGAGATAGCCAAGGGTAGAGGAGCCTTGCGTGCTGCAGTTCGTGGGGTCTCAAGGAGTTGGACACAACCTAGCAACTGAACAATAACAACAACAAAGACACTATGAGGAGGAAGTAGAGACAGGAAAAAGGGAGACTTACTAATTGCTTTCAGTAAGCTTCCAATCTAGTTATGAGGCTTAATTTTTACCTTTCCCTGGGGATTAGAGGTTGATTTGACTTTTAGGTTTACAAAGGCCTGAAATTTAAGATTAAAACAGGTTTCATTTTCAGGGGATAACAAAATTTGATAATTCCTTTGTGCTTTACTGCTAGAATTTTTCTGGCATCAAGGAAGATCTTAACATTTGAGTTCTGACTCCCTTCCAGTGAAAAATTTCAATCTACCCTTTTTTTGGATTAAAATTATAGCCACCTAGAACGGAGCTGAACTGAATGTAGTCATTGTGTGAATGGTCTTCCCCTCTAAATTTTACTTGGAGGATATGTTGGTGCTGAGTCTCTTCTGAAAAGGAAAAGGTTGGAAAACTGTGGTTTCCTATAAATGCTCTTTACTTTCAGTGAAAAGTAGTAGTCTTGTTCTTCTTTGGGACACAACTTTCTCAAATCTTTGTGTGTGTGTGTGTGTGTGTTTTATACAGCCTGTAGATTGTTTCCAAAAAGTAATTTTAGCCACTATGGTGCAGGGTCAGCTGGAAGGGGGGGCGGTGCTGTCAAACTGCTTCCCTTGTCCGCAGTACTGAGCACATGTATCAGGATGACCCATACATTTTAAACAGTCTTTGTATCGATTCATAACTCTTTCAAAGTTTAAAACTGGGCTAAGTTGTATACACGAGCAAAGTCATAGAACAATGATCATTTAACATACAGAGGGCATGACATTTGATTATATCTAAGCTTCTTCAAATGCCAAGAAGAATCTGGAGAAAGATATTTGATATTGACTTTTAAAAGGTCCACACAGATAAAATTAATAAATCTTATTAAAGTTTATTTTAGGGATATTGATTTTAAAGTAGAAATGCACCCACAAAGAAAGTCCTGCGATAAAGGCTAATGTGTAAATTCCTTTAAAATCCGTAGTTACTGTAATTATATGGAGCATTTTACAAGCAACCAGGGACTTCTTTGGATAGATGACTGAAATTTAATCAGTTTCTGGCACAGACTGCCTTTCTTTCCCACCTCAAATTTCCAAAGCACTATTTCTAGGGCAGACCTGTTCAGATAGTGAACCTTTATTATCACATTTGATCTGTCTTTGAGCACTTTCCTAAAGAAAGGCTTCCACAGATCTCCTAGAAGATAAAGGAATAGGATGATTTTTCTCAATAGCACATGTTCATCCTCCCGCCCCATTCCATTCTCAGCAAACTTAATTCAGCTCTATAGTCTGGATTTTATAATCACATGGAGCATTATGTATGAAATGCATAAAACATCGATGTGCTAATGCTGCCACCAGAGACTATCTGATAAAAAGTAAGCATATCCCTTTGTACTCTTAGGACATAAGTGTTTGCCCTGAACCTCTTTAAAAAACAACTTATTTCCTTTCTAAGCATTTTGGGTTTTATTTGTATTGAGTAGCCTAGGTCTGCCAGTCTGCTGAAGGGAAATCTGAGTCTGATGTAGTTTTTTAGGTAAGAAGAAACTGGAAAAATAATCACAAATGATGAATGTGAAAATTAAGCTACCTTTAGAGTTTATGTTTTACAAGTATGGAATTGATCAGTTTATTTCCCAGCTGATTTAAAGCATATCTGATTATTTCTGATGGTTCAGGATGCAATGGTCTGAAAGTCTAAATAGAATTCTTAGACTTACCTTTATTAAAACCTGAGGATCTGAAGATATAACTGTCTGGATTGATTACTATATTTCTGCTGTGGAGAAAAATAACAGCCCTTATTCACTGCTTTTTGTTCACGTCTTTGTTAATGTGCTTAATATATTTCTGTCCCTAGAGAAAACTAATTTTTTAATTCTTTTGTATTGTTGTTCACTTAAACTTAGATTCTTTGAACATAGTTGGATTGCAGTGTGACATCTGAGTCCTAGAGATCAATTGATAGTTGTTAAAGATCATGAAGAATGGCCCATTAAAACAGTTAGTATATGACAAATAACAAAATGTTTGTGTTTAGTGTGGAAATTTATCAACTAGACAGAGCACTTATTCCTGAGACCGAATGAGTCTACTTGAACCAAGTTATTAATCAGTCAGTGCCCTAGTCTTAACAGACTGTCTTATTAAAATTGAACTCTAATGTGATAGATACTATCCCTGAACCAGAATCACAAAGCTCACAATTATTATGGAAGACTAAAATCTATGAAAAAGAAAAACAAACTTTTTGTTCCCTCTAAGGACTGAGATGTTTTGCCTCAAATCTTTGGCTCTTATTACATGCAGGTCTACCATGAAATTTCTGGCTATGTGACCAATTATTTTCTCCACTCTCCATTTAAAGTGAGGTCACACACCAAGATATCATGGCAAATTTAAACATAGTGTTCCTCCCCACTACATATATTTATATAGACCACACTGCAGAATCTCTAATATACAAAGTTTTTGCAGGGTTAAAAAAAAAGAATCATTACCAAGGGGGGGAAAAAAGATTTTTTTTGGCTCGCAAGTGGTATTAATTCTCAGCAAGATGCTCTGCATGCGCTTAGAAGAAATCATCACAGCTTTCTATCCCCTATGGAGTCTGTGAGGGTAGACACCCTTAAGAGCTGTGAGTCATGGGGTTGAGCACTCATGACAACTGGGTTGAATATCATCTTAAATGCCAATGCCAATCAGTGAGTATCAATTATCTGGAAGTGCTGGATGGAGAAGGATGCTTGAGGCTAAGTTTAAACACAGCAAGAAAGAAAGCCATAATAAATTAGTGACATTTAAACATGGAAAGTTAAGGTATGATGGAAGAGAACTCTCAGCTTCTAACCTCTGCAACCCAATTCTGGTATGATGTCGACCTTTGCTAACTCGAGAGGGGAAGTGAACATTTCAGTGTATAACCAATAGTTGCTTGAGGTGATCAACAGACATCCTGGTACAAAGGTGCCATGTGACTTAGCAATTAAATGATTTACCAAACACATGTGGTGACCTAAGTGAAAATCTTTGATTTCTTCTCAAGGATTAAAACTTGATATCTGGAATTAAACACAATAGTATTGAAAGAGACCAAAGTCCAGTCTTCCACAAAGAACAGAAATTTAAAAAAAAATGTCTTAAATATCTTCTGAGACTTTGATCTCTGCTAATATCTCTGCTACCACTTATTCCCTTCTAAGGCAGTCTTCCTCTTCTCCTTCTTCTTCTTTTGGATAGTATATTTCCTACAGAAGAGTTCTTTTGTGGACTGAGTTGAAATTGACCTTCTGGTAAATTTGACATTGTGGTTATGGATCGATTCTTTCGAAGAAAAGAAAACAAATCTGTGCTTACTTCTATCCTTAATTCACCACATAGTCACCCAAATGATATAAAAATTCTCTTTACAGTTTTTATAGTTTTTACTATTGTTTAAACAATTGATTCTACCTCTCAAACTCTTTGTGGCCAAAACAAGGCATTTGAACTTTTGCTTTAAAGTTTCTTCAACTTATTCTCAGTAATTCATCTGGTTATATCAGAAAATGGGAGTCTTGCTTGGCACCATATTTCATTTTCTAAAAGCACATTCAATCCATCACCAAATTCTCTTGATATTTCCTCCCAAATGCTTTTGAACCTCTATTTTATTCAGTCACTACCTTCTCCACATGAGGTCAGTTCAGTTCAGTTGCTCAGTCGTGTTTGACTCTTTGTGACCCAAGCAGTGATAATGGCAAATGCAAAGTCTCACACTCAAGGTCCCTAAGGTGAAAAAGAGTTTAATAAAACTTAAGAACTGAGGAACAGGTGATTAGAGCACATAAATAAATTAGAAAGAACAGTGTTAGAAGAAAGTGGAGCCAGACTATTGTAGATCTGATAGACAGAGAGCCTGATGAACTATGGAAGTAGGTTTGTGACTCTGTAGAGGAGACAGGAATCAAGACCATCCCCAAGAAAAAGAAATGCAAAAAAAGCAAAATGGCTGTCCAAGGAGGCCTTACAAATAGCTGAGAAGAGAAGAGAAGCTAAAGGCAAAGGAGAAAAGGAAAGATATACCCATTTGAATGCAGAGTTCCAAAGAATAGCAAAGAGAGATAAGAAAGACTTCCTCAGTGATCAATGAAAAGAAATAGAGGAAAACAACAGAATGGGAAAGACTACAGATCTCTTCAAGAAAATTAGAGATACCACGGGAACATGTCATGCAAAAATGGGCTCAATAAAGGACAGAAATGGTATGGAACTAACAGAAGCAGAAGAAACTAAGAAGAGGTGGCAAGAATATACAGAAGAACTGTACAAAAAAGATCTTCACAACCCAGATAATCACAATGGTGTGATCACTCACACTCATCTAGAGCCAGACATCCTGGAATGTGAAGTCAAGTGGGCCTTAGAAAGCATCACTATGAACAAAGCTAGTGGAGGTGATGGAATTCTAGTTAAGCTATTTCAAATCCTGAAAGATGATGCTGTGAAAGTGCTGCATTCAATATGCCAGCAAATTTGGAAAACTCAGCAGTGGCCACAGGACTGGAAAAGGTCAGTTTTCATTCCAATCCCAAAGAAAGGAAATGCCAAAGAATGTAGAAACTACTGCACGATTGCACTCATCTCACATGCTAGTAAAGTAATCCTCAAAATTCTCCAAGCCAGGCTTCAGCAATACATGAACCATGAACTTTCAGATGTTCAAGCTGGATTTAGAAAAGGCAGAGGAACCAGAGATCAAATTGCCAACATCTGCTGGATCATCGAAAAAGCAAGATAGTTCCAGAAAAACATCTATTTCTGCTTTATTGACTATGCCAAAGCCTTTGTTGTGTGGACCACAACAAACTGTGGAAAAATCTTAAAGAGTTGGGAATACCAGACCACCTGAACTGCCTCTTGAGAAACCTGTATGCAGGTCAGGAAGCAACAGTTAGAACTGGACATGGAACAACAGACTGGTTCCAAATTGAGAAAGTAGTATGTCAAGGCTGTATATTGTCACCCTGCTTATTTGACTTCTATGCAGAGTACATCATGAGAAACGCTGGGCTGGAGGAAGCACAAGCTGGAATCAAGATTGCCGGGAGAAATATCAATAACCTCATATATGCAGATGATACCACCCTAATGGCAGAAAGTGAAGAATAACTCAAGAGCCTCTTGATGAAAGTGAAAGAGGAGAGTGAAAAAGTTAGCTTAAAGCTCACCGTTCAGAAAACTAAGATCTTGGCATCCGGTCCCATCACTTCATGGCAAATACATGGGGAAACAGTGGAAACAGTGGCTGACTTAATTTTTTTGGGCTCCAAAATCACTGCAGATGGTGATTGCAGCCATGAAATTAAAAGACGCTTACTCTTTTAAAGTTAAAGAAATTGCTTAAAGTCTCACATCTTATAAGTGGTAGAGCCAGAAATGGTATATAAATTTTTCTGGTTCTAAAGATGCATCCTTAATTTTTAAGCTCTATTGAAGTAAACATTATTTACCCAAATTAGCCACTTAACAATGATGTTTTTTAATCAGATTTGTCAGATTTTGACTTCACTCTTTCTCTTCATGGAATAATAAATGGTCATTGGCAAGATGCATAGTCGTCAATACTACTGTTGAAATGTGTAATGACTGATGTAAAAGATAGTTTTGCACTCTCATTGATTAGTATCAATTAAAAAGTTAATTTGTAACTTACTGGGCTTTCCAGATGGTGTGAGAGGTAAAGAGCCCACCTGCCAATGCAGAGACATAAGAGATATGGGAGGGAAGATACCCTGGATGAGGGCATGGCAACCCACTCCAGTATTCTTGCTTGGAGAATCTCATGGACAGAGGACCCTGGCATGCTACACTTCATAGGGTCACATAGAGTCAAACACTACTGAAGTAACTTAGCAAGTGTCACTTATTATTCAATGTACAGATGTATTTTCATGTGGTTTAGTCACTAAGCCACGTCTGACTCTTTTGTAACTCCATGTTCCACAATCCGCCAGGTTCTTCTGTCCATGAGATTTCCTAGGCAAGAATACTGGAGTGGTTGCTATTTCCTTCTCCAGAGGATCTTCCTGACCTGGGGATCGAACCTGGGTCTTCTGCATTGGCAGGTGAGCTACCAGGGAGACCCCACATATTTTCATTATTTGATATTATTATTGACCATATTCATAACCCAAAACACAGATATCAAGAAAACATAAAAATAACAGTATTTCATTAAGGAATCTATATTCCTTAGAGGTGGAAAGGACTTCCCCTATTTTATTACAAATACAATATTTTGCAAATTAACTATAAACAGTCTTTAGAGTCTGGAAAATTTAATGATGTAAATGTGAAAATGTGCTTCATTTAGGTACGTGTATATATTCATGATACTATCTTAGAATGTCTTCATTAAAATGTATACCTTATTAAAAATATATATGTGCATGCAATCATGCCATGTTTCATAAACATATGATTATGTTTTAAATACAGCTAGCTATGCAGATATAAATAAATATGCAAACAGACCCCCTACTTACAAATGATTATAACAATTTTTTTTAAACAGTTATGCTTTTAAGTCAGTAACTACACTTTGTATATTTAACCCACAATGCCTGAAGTAGTATCCTAAGTGTTATTTAAGCTAAACCCAAATACCCAGTATGGTATTTCTAGAGGTAAGCTTAATTTTATTTAACAACAAGTTTTAATAGGACAGTTCAGTTCAGTTTAGTTGCTCAGTTGTGTCCAAATCTTTGCGACCCCATGAACTGTAGCACACCAGGCTTCCCTGTCCATCACCAACTCCTGGAGCTTGCTCAGACTCATGTCCATCAAGTCAGTGATGCCATCCAACGTTCTCATCCTCTGTCATCCCCTTCTACTCCTGCCTTCAATCTTTCCCAGCACCAGGGTCTTTTCCAATGAGTCAGTTCTTTGCATCAGATGGCCAAATTATTGGTTTCAGCTTCGGCATCAGTTCTTCCAATGAATATTCAGGACTGATTTCCTTTAGGACTGACTGGTTTGATCTTCTTGCAGTCCAAAGGACTCTTAAGAGTCTGTTCAAAAGCATTAACTCCTCTTCTGTGCTCAGCTTTCTCTGTGGTCCAAATCTCATATCCATACATGACTACTGGAAAATCCATATCTTTAACTAGACAGACCTTTGTTGGCAAAGTAACGTCTCTGCTTTTTAATATGCTGTCTAGGTTGGTCATAGCTTTACTTCCAAGGAGCAAGTGTGTTTTAATTTCATGGCTGCAGTCAGCATCTGTAGTGATTTTGGAGCCCCCAAAAATAAAGTCCATCACTTTTCCCATTGTTTCCCCATCTATTTGCCATGAAGTGATGGGACCAGATGGCATGATCTTAGTTTTTTGAATGTTGAGTTTTAAGCCAGCTTTTTCACTCTCCTCTTTCACTTGCATCAAGAGGCTCTTTAGTTCCTCTTAGCTTTCTGCCATAAGGGTGGTGTCATCTTCGTATGTGAAGTTATCGATATTTCTCCCAGCAATCTTGATCTCAGCTTGTGCTTCATCCAGTCTGGCATTTCTGGGGCCTCCCCGGTGGCGCATCTGCCAATGCAGGAGACACAGGTTCAACCCCTGGTTCAGGAAGGTCCTTTGGAGGAAGAAACAACAAGCCACTCCAGTAGTCTTGTCTGGGAAATCCCATGGACAGAGGACCCTGATGGACTGCAGTCCATGAGGTCACAAAGGAGTCAGACACAACTTAGAGACTAAACAACAACATGAAAATACATCTGTACACTGAATGATAAGTGATGCATGCTAAGTCGCTTCAGTTGTGTCCGATTCTATGTGATCATATGGACGGTAGCCTGCCAGGGTCCTCTGTCTGTGAGATTCTCCAAGCAAGAGTACTGAAGTGGATTGCCATGCCCTGCTCCAGATGATCTTCCCAACTCAGAGATCGAACCCAAACCAAAAATGTCTCCAGATATTACCAATATCCCCTGGGAAGCTAAATCACCTCTGAGAACAATTTCTGTAAGCAGAGAGAGAGACAGAGAGAGAGACAGACACACAAAGAGAGAACTATCACTGTGTACTAGATTAATTTGCTAATTTCATGTTGACAAAAAAAGGCGCAAATTATATTTGCATTCTCCCAAGTTGCTCCAGGGATAGCCTAAATTGGGGTAGATAAAAGATAGTTATGTGAATTTCTTATGTACTACTCAAATATCTGGGATCTAGTATTTACTATTCAGGGATTGCCTATTTATGTTATAGATGTGAGTACAGGTACACACACACATACATGTGCTCACACATTGCGGAGACATAAATCAGAATATCTGATTTTGCCATGATCATGACATTTAATGGTTATCTAGCTTTCATTCCTATATCTTGTCAGCAAAACATCATGAACTTACTAGAAAAAAATACTTGCCTTGTGGCTGAAGTGAGTTGAATCAGCCTTGCAAATGCTATGATATTGAATGAATTCCAAGGGTCTCCTCAAAGGGGGAGTATCTGTTTAGTGAAGTTTTATTATATTTCTCTTTAAAGAAAGAACAAGCTATGAAAATGGTAAAATATTATTGGCTTAAAATACAATATATCCAACTTTAATCATTTTCTAAATCCAAAGATATTTTTAGATGAAAGCAAAGGAGGTCGCTTCCAAATCATTTTGTGAAACTTAAGCCTACCCAGAGGAAAGGTAATTTTGTTTGATCCTGAACATCAAGTGAATTTGTTCACCAGACCATTTATTCCAAAAGGTAATTAAAATAATGTAAAATTGATCCAGTATATGTTTAACAAAATTAACTAATTATAATCTGCTTAAACCATTTAACCTTTATAGTTCCCACACAAAAAAAAGTTTGATTTTCTTTGGAAAAATAAACAACGTGTTTTAAAAACGAGGTACCTCTTCATATACCTTTCTATTTCTTTTTTGTTTTTTCCTTTGGTCGGCTATTCTATTCGAGGATGTCAATATAGCGAATAGAGTGGTAAGCGATTAAGGAAAAAAATAAGAGTTCCCCTTAAGTCAAGAGGATGTTTGAAAAGGAAGAGAAATATTATAAGCTGAAGAAATCAGATTCTACTTTTTTGTATTAATAGTGAGTTCTGTTAGAGTCAGTATTGATACTAATACCTCAGTACTTAAGTCAAACCTCTAAACACAAATAAAAGGTGCATCAATTATTACTTCAGTATTCAGAATGATCTATGGACAAAATAAATATATACTGCAGCTTAGCATGCTTGTTTTGTTTCTTTCCCTTTATTCAAGTCATTGTCAAGTATACCCTAAAAAGTACAAGTTGAAAAAGTCTAATTGTCTGCTACTGACTACATTTACTTTATACTTAATGCATTCTAATCACAGATAGAAATACTGAGTAGATAGATGTCAAGATTTGGAAGGGTTTATAGAGGCTCTTAAGTGTCCATGTGAGATATAAAATAGTATGTAAAAGAAGAAATGTGCTGTGACAGCTCCATTCTTTAAAAAGAGTAAGTAAGTAAGTAAGAACCACCTCAGGGAAAAAATGGTAGAAGTAACCATGGGTCCCCAGAGACTTTCTAATCCACATCTGTCTATTATTAATTCATTATAACTTACTACTTTATTTTGGAGATAACATTGTCATTTATGTCACTTCTAAAACCAAATAGCATTATGAAAGACACTTCCTGGTAAAAGTAACAGAATTGACTGTCTTTGCTTCATAGAGACAAACAAGTTATACACTGGGGGAAAAATGTCTGTGATTTTTGATACCAGTGAAGCAAGTCACCCATTACATTGAGGTTAATTTGTTGGCTCATGATTTCCACTTATCCAATGATACTGAATCACATGAACAAACCTCTACATCTAATCATATTTTTTTATTGAATTGTGACCTTTAATCCACCTTCTTCTTGATTATGAATGACAGTGACCTTTATCTAATTTAAAGCAGACACTCTGATGCAAAAATATGCAAACTACACATGTAAATTCTGAATCAAACTGAAGATGAGCATAATCTACTGGGGAGAAATTATCTCAGAAGACATTTATATTAAGGCTGAATGAGGTATCTGAGAGTAAGTGAATTAGTCAGCATACGAATGCTTGGTCGAGAGAGTTGCAAAGACCAAATGCTGTTTATATTTTCTCAGCTTCTATTTAGAAAAACTGAAATGTCAATATACATATCAATTTTTATTATTCTACTCAGTATTTTATGGCATTCAGGAAATGATCACAATGTAATAAAGTCAGACAAAATTATTTTTCAGAAGGGTTCGCAAACTGTGCCTGAATATTCAATTCATTTTTATTTCGATTCATTTTCTGCTGCATGAAAACCTGGTAAAATTCAGCCATGGCACGTGTGGTATGTTGACTTCCTGATGATGTTTTATCTCATTAAGGGGAAATTTGTGCCCAATAGCAGCTGACAGTCAGCAGTGTTTCTAGGATATATTTAGAAACTACTATCTTAAGGAAAAAAGTTAGAAGAATAAAAGAAGCATGCTTGCTTTGAGAATCAGATGAACATCCTATACCAAACCTCCCTTTCCTGATTCCCCTCTTTTGTACCACCTCGTTCCTTTTTCTGTGGATTAATAAACATAGTTCTGAGCTGACATTACTGAGGGCAGAGCCTGCCCTGTGCACAAACTAAAACACAGCCTAATCCTGAAATCCACTCTCCCCTTTCTCAAGCCATTCCTATTAATGCAAACTGGATGTTGGTGCTTCTCAAATTGCATATCGTTTTCTATATGTGCAAAAACACCAAAGTCAAAGTGTTTAGGCACATATGTCTAAAACTCATGATTCACATGTCTGCATTTTATTACATAGATACACATGTATATAAGTTTATGTATGACGAGGATTATGCCACAGCAGGGGGCCTTTGAGAGCATTTTGCTGTCAGAACCCCACCAAACTCTACCTGGCACAAGCATGTACTTTCTCGATTAACACCAGGAGGTTGTCCGATTGCTATATCTGAAATAAACAGATTTACCCTGACAGATAATCAGCATTTTGCACTGCCTAATACATGTTTATCTTCCACTATTGACATAATTACACTAAAAGTGCACTTAATATAATCTTTCATAGGAAATTAAACAGGGCTTAATGATATACTTATAATGAATTGGGGACAGAGCTGATGGAGAGAAATGTCGATACTAGATGTTTTGGGAGAACACATACATGAAGCAATGACGAGGGAATCAATGAATATTGGAAAAAATCAATGATAGTCTGTGTTTAAGGAATTCATTTACATAGTTTCCAAAGAAATCAGAAAAACCTTACAAAGCTGTGAAATACCCTCTTGATTTTTCCATGTTCTCTTGCTTCTTTTCTTCTGATATGTGTTCTGTTCTCACCTCACACACAGAAATTAAAAAAAAAAGAACTTAAAATCCTTTTGAATGGATTTTATATTTGACCAATTCATAGTCAACACTTCCAAAAGTTCTCAATTTTGAACTTGGATATTGGGAACTCTCAGAGTGGCCTGCACAGATTTTACTCAAAAGGAAATTTAGCAAGCTCTGTAGTTAGCTACTGTCACTAGCATGCCTGAGAGTTCTAACAGACATGCCGTTTTAAGAGCTGTAGATATTAACACATGCTGGTCATTAGGCATCATGCCTTAAGGATATTAAATCAGGACCTGGGTCAGCAGAGGTAGGTGAAATATTAATTTTAATCAAAAGTATAAATATAACCCTTAGCATAGGAAGCGTCTTTACTTAAGAATTTGCTATTCACGGCTATAATCAGCCTCATATGAGAATTTTAAGTCTGACTGTCCTCAGACACTATGTCAATAACAGGATCAGTGCTCTGTTGTCCCATGAATCTCTTTTCTTAGCTACAAATTAAAACTAAGCCACGAAACATCTAGATACATGTGTCTCTGAGTGGAATCCACAGTAATAGAAATTTGATGATTTTGGACAGAAAACTTTGAGGGAGTACTGTTAAATGTCTTCCATGAGGTCAGCATTGCTTGAGACATACAGGAGATATCCTTTCCATTTTCACTATAAAACCAAGAAGGGCATATTTTTATTTCCAGTTTTTAGATGAGGAAGCTGAAATTCAGAGAAACTAAATAATATTCCCATTAGCTGGGATCCCAACCCAGTTCTACCTGTCTGAAGCCTGTGATCTTTCTGTTTCTGCTTCCTCTGTAAACTCAGTTCACATGATTTTTAAATGCCTTTGATTTTTGTTTTCCAGTAAAGGATGTAGACTTTAAACCACGGTCCTATATCTCTTGCATCCGTTAGAAATAATGCTTCCACAGTCATCTGCAGGCAGCTCTATCCCTCTCTGAATCCAACAAAATCTCCCTAGCCAGAATGCAATGACTTTCACATGCTAATCAGAAGAATTTCACAAATCATCTTTAACATCTCCATGGCTAAGGACCGAAAAAATGAAGTGACTGTGAGCTGACACACCAAAACGCCTCTAGCAAGAGGCCAGAGTACCCCAACTGGAGCGACAGCCATGATTTCAGTGTCTTTACTTTCAATCTTCTGAGGAAATAGGAGATTTTTATCTTCCCTGGATCCTCACACCCAGAAGGGAGTCCTCCTTCCCACCCAGGCGGTGAACCCCAAACTGCTTTTTCTGTTTTATTTCTGCTAACAATGCTTCCTGAAGCTGGTGTCTTACTCCATGCATCCCAGCCTTTTTCCAGAAGTGCAGTGGCTGACAATCACGCTTTTCAAGCTGTCTTGAAACCCATCCCTCGATAGGCTCCGTCTCCACCCTGCTTATGTGTCGATGTCGGCTGGGTAAGACTGGATTTGGCGTACTTCTTTAGAATTTGATTCAAGGTTGTAAGCTTCCTTTGTGGGATTTCTTACCAGGCTGACTACTTTAGAGGTGACATTAAAAGCTGCCTTATATCCTCTTTGCTTTCATCCTTACTTAGGACCCAGACCCCACTTAGTATGTTCATTCCCAGGAAGCCAAAGCTTTAGGCCAAAGAATAACTTCTCTTTGAGATTAATAACAATATCTATTCCAGTTATAGTGTATGAAGATTTAATGACAGAAGTCAAAAAGCTGTAAACTGTGGTTAATGAGAAATGCCAAGGTTTGAGTTCTTGAACATCTACACCCCTCTCTCCTCATGTCACAAGTTCTCTCTCCCTTCCCCTTTCCACCACCTGCCTTCTATATTGTCTTATTTGCCCTTTTTCATTCTCTTCCTGCTCAGATCTTTCACCTTAATTCTTTCACTAGTTTCTTCTCTCTTTAACTTCTGCAAATGAGAAATTCTATATATATGTGTACATGTAATCTTATCTATTGAAATTATCTCTTTTTCTGTTGCTATTTTTAAAAGTGAGCATGGGTAAACTTTTATGTGCTGTCTCAGCATAGGTCCAGTGTCCAGAATATAGCTAGGTCTTAAGAAATGTTTTGAATGGATTGATGTTCCTCTCTTTGCCCTTGAAACAAATTTTTAAATATATATATATATATATATATGTATATATATATATAAACTAAGATAACTAGATTAAAAAAAAATCAGTGAGCCATTCAATTATTAATCAAGAATACCCTTTGGCTTTCACACTGAGTCAGGTGTGTTAAGGACACAGAGTAAGGATAATTTTTACCCTTAAATAGTTTATAAGCTACTTGAAATACAAGAATATGACCCATAAAACAACCAGGGGAATATAAGAAAACAATACAGAAGCTGACATATGTGGTGTAACCTGTAGGTTCTGGGAATACATAGGGAAAAGTTCTCAGTGACTGTGGGAAGGGCACTTGATTAATATTTCTGGGAGAGGGTTGATAGGAAAATAACATATATAACAACATCTATAAGCAAACATAACAGACTTTCCAACCCTGGTTTAAGACTTCTTAGAAATATCGGCTTTGCTTTCCAAACTTGGCTCTTAAAAGCTAGGGGAGGTTTTATTTTTGAGCCTGGATATGTTGATAACTCTTCAGTCCAAATCTATTGGTAATATATTTAAGAAATAAGTTATCTGAATAATTTTTGCCTTTCTCACAAGCATTCCAGAATGAGGACAATCTTTTGATTTTATTTTTAATTTCAGGAAATTAACACCTTTCAGACAGAAAATTCAGTTATGCAGCTGACGAATTTAGCAGTGAGGGACACAGCCTTCAAATGGTTTTAGGTCACTTTTAACTCCTCTGAATGTTTACATCAATACATAGCCCATAACCATCATACCCTGTTCTCTTCCTGCCCGTCCCCCCCCCCTCCTTTTTTTCAAGGTAAGAATATCAACCAAGAAATAGAGAAATAAAATCTGAAAGAAATGTCTCACAGGCTAAGAACTCACTCAGCAAGAGATGATGGAAGGGTAAGCTCAAATTTAAATTAATTCTCAACCTTTCCTGTACCAATGGTCTATGTCTCACTTAGCTAATCCAGGCAAAATTGATATTTTAAAATAACTTCAAAGATAGGTTCTCAGACTTTCTGCCTGCCAGCAGATAGGGGTTCTGGATATATAGGACAGTCCATCTGCTTGATACTTCAAATAAGATTTTAAAAGTATGCTGGTATCATGGAATGGCATCAGGTTTTTTTTTTTTCCTTCGTTACTAGAGAAATGTATAACTGGCTTAGTAGCTACTGACTCCATGTTCTCCACATCCTGCCACTTGGTTATGTGGTAATCTTGTTCAGATTTTTGTTTATATTACATATTTGATATTCAAAGGTCAAATGAACACAGTCTTTAAATTAGGTTTCTATGAGTTCCATGCATAATAGTTAATCTTCCTTCATGGGAGGGGTGGGGTTAGGAATAGTAGGAGACTGTTCAAGCTATTTGGAATAAATGGAGAAAACTAAAGGCAGAAATGCCTCCTGGTATAGACCTGTTCTTGCTCGTTTCTCCTGAAGGAAACAATACTTTCTGACTCAAGGACAGACAGAGTCTCATCGTTTAAAGTTGCATTTTCACTTCATTTGTGATCTTTATCTGCTTTTGGAATGCACTGGTATATTTCAACCGGGGAAATTTTCTTTCTTCTTTCATATGTGCCTATGGAAAGAAAGACAAGGAAAAGGGCTTCTTTTCACTACCCAGGAGATTCTGAAGAAAGATGATAAGACAGAGGAAGATATTTTTTCTGAAGGGAACAGTTGTTTGCATGAAAACTTTAATTGTTACCAGAACTTCAATGGAGTTGCAAGAAAAGGTAGTTAGATAAAGCCTCAGGTTAATTTCCATCATTACTAAGCACTTTACACCAGTGAAAAATTCCAAACGTATAAAGAGATGTCAGTCTTGTTCTTTAGACAGGGAGGACAGAACAGGTGTTGGAGGAGGGGGTGGGGATAGTGCTTCAAAGGCTGTCAGTAGACCAGTCAATTATAGATCTTAGTTCTTAACTCCTTGAGGTAAAGGACTAATGTTCTGCAAAAGTAACAATTTCTGTCATGTATTAAATGAAAATACTTTAAAAAATATATTTCTGTTATAATGATAATACAGACAGGAGTGAAGTGACGTGAAGAGTTGAAAAATCAGAATCAGATACTTGAACCAAGACTACAAATGGACAAATAGTAAGGTTTTTGATATGAGTTGGAAGATTGTTCTTATTGAATTTAGTAATCTGAGCTAATTAGTCAGGAAGGTATTATTGTGTGATGTGTCAACACTGGTATCAAAGTAAATGGGTTCAAAGCTCAGTTCTACTACAACTTTGTGGCCTTGGCTAAGTTCTTTAACTTCTCTAAACCTCAGTGTTTCTATCTAGGAAATGGGTATGATGGTTCCATTGACCTCATAGTGTTGTACAGACTAAATTAAGACAGAAGAGATAATTAGCATCTGCTGAGTTTTCACTTAATATTACCTTTAATTCATACACAGCAATGAGTTTCATGATTTAGAAAATAAATATGGTAGGATACAATAGTTCCTGAGAAAATTTTTCATGTCTACAGATGATATAAGTGTTGAATGTCTGCTGATGAAACACATCGTTTTCCCTCAGGCAGGGTTGCAAGTTTCTTTGGCCCCACTAAACGCTTCTGAAGTTACAGAGAACTTATTAACACTCACTATAGCATCCTTTTAAGATGATAATTTATCTTTTTAACTGTACTCAGTAAAACCAGCAGAAAAGAGCCAGGTGGGAATAACAACATGGTGTTATATACAGCTACAAGGTTTACTAGTTCTATGCATTCTGCTGCAAGGCATACTAAAATGGAAAAAAAAATGTAACTTATCTTGAACAGTTGCTTGAATGAGTTACTAGAGGAATGGCAAGTTTACAGATGAAGCAAAAGAAACCCAGGGGAATTGAAAGCTGTGACCATTTTATTTAGGATGCACAGTAAAACCTAACTTAAGGCATACATGTTAGGTCTTTGGAGAGTTTCCTGGGAGGTTTGCAAACAAATGTGAAAGTCTCTAAAATACATGCTTTTGAAATAACTCTGTGAAATGATGGTTTGAAACTCCATGGGGGGAATGCCATCATACCTATCAAATACTAGTAATTTGGTTGAAAAGAGAATGCCTCATTGTTTGCATTTTCTCTGTCCCCAAAAGCTCTCCCTGACCACTTTTTATATCTATCCTCAGCTTGACTGCTGAAGAGTATTACATGGCGTTCCTTTGTTCTGAAAGGGCATCCTTCAGTTTCACACTAGTTTCAAGTTCAAACAACCAGGCAATCCCACACACCTTTCCATCTGTTAAGGTTTTCAAGTGTCGGTTGCCTCTCTCAAAGTCATTTTAAATATGAAAGAATCACCCTCTACCATTAGTCGCAGATCCTTTATTTCCTCCCTGGTAATATTGAAGATGTGAATGGAATCCTCCAGTGACAGTGTCTGGGAAGACGATATTCATGGGGAACAACATGATTTGAATAGATAAATTCAATTAGTCCTTCTTGGGAAGCCTCAGTTTACTTTATCATTGTGTATTTCAAAGAGTTTTAAAGAAATTCTAATTACTGTGTAAGAAATAAGTCATATTCCTCTTTTCTCACTGTGTAGGGCTTTTATTACCCACTGCTATAAAACATATATCTTTTTCTTCCTGTTGCTATCCTAGCAGAGTAACCTGCATACCAATAGGATCACTAAAATGCCACGAAGCAGAACATATTTATCTGTTAAATTCTATGTACAGTAACCTAACAAATGCCAAAGACAGAAAGATTGCCCTCTGCACAGTAATACTTGTGTAGATGTCTTCTTTATGCTAACAATGACAAGGCTTCATGCCTTGTACTGTACTCAAAAATCAGAATGCATTTTTAAAATAGAAGACTCTGTACCAAAAAGAAAAAAGAACTGCACATTTTTGGCACTGAGATATTTTATGTGGATAATAAATTTTTTTCCCTCGAACTCCACTAACTACAAGCACCTACCTAGAAGATGAAAACTAAGATTTATTTCATCAGAACTATTCAGTATACCAGAGGATCATTTTTTCTTCTTTTCAGGACTGTCAACTTTGTTTACTATTTATGTTCAATTCTACACTATACAAGAGATTAAATAGTCTTGTCATTGCCACATGTCATACCTTGCCAGAAAAATAAGGTAATAAATGTAAAATAATATTAATAAGGCCTGCTTTCAAAGACTTATTGGCTTTATTTGAAATCTAAATTATAACTGGAATATTATATTTGTACTAATCAGAAGGAGATTTCTACAAAGAAATTTAGTATGTTTTAAAATTGAAATGACTAAGAAATGATTAAAATATCATTACAAGCAACTTCAAGGAAACACATATGAAGTAATATAAGCCGAGGAACTGCCTTCATAAATCAGTATGTATATTGTCAAGTCTTGCTAGCCTCTTACATGCATTTTTAATCCAAACATAACCATTTGGCTATTGAAATCAGTCTTAAAAATTGATATCAAACAGTGCCATACAAACGTAAGCTTATTTTTAGCCTTGTTACATTAAACTTTTTTATAATGCAATTTCAATCTCAAAACAATAAATAATAGCATGTATAATGACAGTAATGAATCCTAACTAATTGTAATACTTCTGCATAGCATAGTAACAATTTATAAATTGTGAAAAATAAATCTATTTGACAGGCCTGTTAGCAATAAGGCCTTCAGTTTCCTGCTTTGCAGTAGAATGAAGTAAAATCTATCCTTTTCTTGCTCTTGTTAAAAACATTTCAACAGTTAGTTCTTTTTCACAGAAAATGCTGCAGGAATGTTCCAGGTTTAAAAAAAAAAAAAAAAATAGCACGGTTGAATTGTACACTCGGCTATTATTGGCCAAAATACATGATAAGTTAAAACATACTAAGAGATTATTTTTTAAGAGGGAAAACTTAATAGAGATTTGTATTTCTATATTAGAGAGTGGACACTATCCTCTTTATTGCATTGTAAAACTGAAGCTGGTTGCAGGGAAAATAAACATTACAATTACTCAGCACTTAAACAATTGTACCTATACAGTTAAGTAACAAAAGCGTGAGGCACCTGGAATCACAGCATTTGTGCCTAATGCCAGCAACAATATAAAGCATTCAAGTGACATTTGATAATGAGCAGACAGTGGAGGCATTACACACGTCTTTAGAAGAATCAGACTTCCTACCTTGAAAAGACAGATGGAGGTAAGTTCCTTTATAAAAAAAAGTTGTAAGTAAAGCCAGGCAGCAGTTGCAGTAAATTGAGTCCTTTCAGTCACTGTGTACATACAGCAGTTCTGCAATAAGGGGAAAAATATAATGGGAGGAGCGGCCGTGAACGAGTGACCTCCTCAAGCGGAGTCCTCTCTGTGAACCAGGCATTGAAAGGCACTGCTCCTGATTTGCATGGATTATCTCCACTTGAACAGATACCGAGCAGATACACTTAAATTGAGCTGGCACAATGGCAAAAAGATGGAAGAGTGAATGAATGAGGGGCAGTGCAAGAGAGGGAGAGAGAAAGAGAAACAGACACGCGATCGGAGAGCGTGGATAAGCTGGTTCTTGCAGAACTGTGTCTCAGAAGAGCTACAGCTCCCTCTTCATGTCACAGTTGTAAGATAAGAAATGTTGTCATTAAGAACTGGTTAATCATAGGGAAAAAATTTACTCAGATTAGCTGATGCTCCATCTGATCCGATTGCTGTGAACATTTTATGACTCTTTCTTTTTTATCATCAGGATTTTAGATACTGAAAATCTTTTGATTAGTAGACAGGTAAACAAATTTGGATAAAACTCTGAGTTTTGAATAAGATCAGAGCTTTGACTTGACTGCAAAAATATGTCAGTAAAGAAACCTAGATTTGTTAAACAGAATATTTATTTTGAAAGAAAATTAATCCTTGTTAACTTTTAAAGAACTAGTAGTATATACTGCAATATAAAAAGAAAATGACATTTAAATATTTATTAAAGATTAATTATCTGAAAGGATCCAAATGTATAACTAAAAAGGGGATTTTTAAAATTTCTTAAGGTTGCTATTTTTTTTCCTTCATAATGTCTCTTGATGGCATTTCAAAACAGAAGAAATCCCTTTTTCTATAGATGTATCTTAAAATACACAATTGCTACTTGATTTCTCATTTAGCATTTGCAGAGTTTTATATATTCATATTCTCATTTTGAAAAGAGAGAGAGGAGAAGGGGCATATGATTGTAACTCTTGTCACTTGTAACTCAATAAATCTGTGGCAGATCTCAGAAGAAAAGAATACCCTCATTTAGCAAGTTAACATGAAGACTGCTTTCTCTTTGTGTAAAGATAATATACCCAAACAGTGAGGCAATTAGGTCAAATTCAAAGGAAAAATCAGTCAAACCAGCTGGTTGACTGAATTGATCATAGCCGTGGGGAAGCCAGTATTAACTTGGTGTGAACCAAATGACATGGGTTAAATGTATTTCAACAAATGACATTAAAACTTGGCAAACACATGTGAGTCATATTTGCAGAAAGTAGTAACGAGGCCAGTAAGATTTTTGCTTGCTGTTGGGATCCCACATCTTTCCTGTCGATAAAAATTTAAACACAGGATACTTACAGGAACTTCGATTTGATGGATGGAAGTGATACTTTAAAAGAAATCTCCAGGAATATGCCATCATATGTTTCTGTGAGATTTAGTGAAGATCTGGAATTTCTGAAGTGTGCAGACTTAGTGACTATAACTGTGTTTAGGAAACAATTGCTTAGAAGTAAAAGGATGAAGACAATAGTTATTTTACGATTCTGACATCCAACAGTCTGTTTGCTCTCTGAGTGGATGACGAGTGCTCAGGTTTTTTTAATATCAGTTTGGACACAGTTTGTACACATGTCAGAGTTGGAATGTTATTGAGAGTTGGAATGTTATTGAGGTCTTAATGGTACTTTTCAGACTGTAAACCCTTTGGAGTCAGGGACCATGAAGCATCCTTTAAACTGGTTCCTCAAGCATTTTGAAAGTGTGCTTTGCATATTTCAGATATTTCTAACTGTCTGTAGAAACTATATTGGAAATAATGGTAAAGCACTTATATTCTCTATAGCGGTTGTTTTCTGTAAAAAATAGATTCAGAAATTATAATCTTTTTTGTAATCACATGAAATAAAAGGAGTGAAATAAATTTAATTTAAATGTCTTGTCACATATAGGATCATAATAATTATAGCAGCAGTGCTGGATTGTATATTGACACATGAGCTTAATTAGGGACCTTCTTCATGATACCAGGGGGTACCTTCCAGAAGGTAAAAAGATATGTTTAGGATTTGACTAACAATTTTCTGAGCACCAGTGCTGACTAAGACAATTATCAGCTTTGTGACTGTGGGCAAATTACTTGGGGATAATAAAACAACATTTATTATGTGGTTAGTGTAAGGAATAAAGGAACAGGCTTAGCATAGCATCTGGGTAAACACTTAATCAGTGTAACCTATTGTTACTATTATTATAAATCTGTTTCCATTGAACTTGATTGCCTCTTTCTGAACTGGGAAGTGTTATTGCAGGGTCTATTGGATGTAGAGAAGATGGACTTCTTTGTTCTTGAATTTTTCTGGCCATTGTATGAGGAGGGCTTCTTCCTGGTCCCTGACAACCAGAAGGGCTGGTGCTTCTACCTTTTTATAAAAGACAGAAATAGAAATATTATTCTCAGGAGAGCTAGAGAGTGTTGTAGCAGCAGATCCAACCTTCTGTACAGGAATAGGAAATGGCTTGTGTGGTACAATGTGAAGGGCACCCAGAAGCTCCCAGTCCAGAAATATCTTCCCATCTGTCCTTTCTTATTTCCTGAAATGCCACCATTAGAGGTTCATTTCTATGTTTTATTGGCTTCCCATTCTCTTTTTCAGTGCACATAGTACTGGCAGAATTAACACATTAATAAATTTACACTTAGAGTGACACATGAATTCATAGTGGTTTTAATTATTCTATAAGAGATGCTGTCTTCTACTAACTTGCTGAAGATCAGCAATGTCAAGGAAAAGTCAGATTTCCATGAAAATGCGTAGAAAGCCCATTTTGTAGATAGGAATGTGTGGGGATGGAATCCTAACAAGGGTGGCGCTATAGCTGTGCTGCTATGTACTGGATCTGCCAGTACGTGAGAGATCCTGCAGCCGGCACAGAGAGCAACGTGGAGGTGCTGGCCTCTGCCGCACTGGGATGGGGAACAAGGACTCACTCATTCATTCAACAAAGTGGAGGGAGTGCTTTGTTTTGTTAGCAAAAACCTAGTCCAGGTTTTTGCTAACAAAACACTAGATGATCCTTATTCTCACTTCTAGTGGCGATGATGGGCACAGGTATGGGAACAGGTTAATCCTAATATTGGATATCTGTACAAAGGAAAAGAACACAGAGGAAAAGCACCGTTGGGAATAATTAAGAAGGCCTTTACGAAGTGGGCAATGCTTGATCTGACACTTGAAGACACAGTGGGAGCTGTTTGGGGAAGTAAGAGATGAAGGAGGAGAGGTTGCAGGTTTATTCCAGGTTCAGTGAACATGGTACACTGGCAGGGTGGCATGAAAGAGATAACCAGCTGGGACAACTTGCTCAGAGCAGAGTGGAAGGATGACGAGTGGGACACGGAGACAGATGGGACTGAAATGTGAGGAAAGAATTGAGGAGCAGGTCACAGAAAGAAGGCCTGGGCAAAAGCACTACAGAGCCTTTGTACGTTGGTCTCAGTCTCAGACCTTCATCCCTCCTCTTACTCTGTACATCTGGTACCCGCACTCATCTGGGCTCCCCAGCCCTGGGAGCACACACATAAGCAAATATTTAAACAATAAGGAGAGCTGTCCTCAGTGAGTAAAGCGGGGTTTATTGCCAATTAGATTAGAGACTAAAGTCTTTGGGGACTTGAAATATTCCAAAATTATTTGCAAGAGTCAGCCACTCTCTTCCCTAACCTATAGTGCTATATGGAATATTCATATATGAATTAAAATTAATTGTGCTTAGAGACTTTGGGATGAAGCAAATCAGGGTGGAAATCACTGCTGGAGCCCTGGAACTCATTTAAGATATAAAAAATACAGAAAATCTTAGTGAGAAAGATTATCAGCATTAATGCCATTAATACTGAAAGTGAAAAGTGAAAGTGAAGTCACTCAGTTGTGTCTGACTCTTTGCAACCCCATGGACTGTAGCCCACCAGACTCCGCTGTCCTTGGGATTATTCAGACAAAAATACTGGAGAGGGTTGCCATTTCCTTCTCCAAGGGATTGTCCCAATACTAATGATGATTAATAATTGGAAAATCATATTTATGAAACAATAACAATAACAGAGTCAAATCAGATAGCAAAGCTCCCAACTTTAATATAAAATGCTGTATTATAACCTTCCATTTTCTTTTATTGCTTGAATCTTAGCTATTTTGACATATTTATCCAGAAAATATTGAAATTTCTATACTTAACCCAAGAATGACAAATTGCTTTTTGTAAATATTACACTTACAGTAAAATTCATTGTAAGATAAATGGTTACACAGATTTGGGACCCAGTAGTGGGAAATATATTTGAATTCTAATAAGGACTGGTTCAAGCCTAAAAACAATTAATAACTGTCAATTTCCCATAAACATGATGACAAGTAAAACCTCTAAAAAGGGTACCCAGACCACAAATGATTAAAAAATTATGCTGATTAAAAGAATGACTGAATATATCAGGACTCTTTTAAATTATTTTTCAATAGCAGTGCCCTCCTCCGACCTCTATGGAGGTAGAGAGAGAGCAGTTTAGTTCAACATTCAGCTCTTCTCCAAATATTTTAAAACTGCTTAAAGTTCTGTGGTCAAGGAGATATGTCACTTAGATCTCTCTTCAAGAAAAATTCTGTGGTTCTGTAGCAAGGTGTAAAGTTAACTGACAGCCTCAAGCTATTAGCACTTTCACTATTCACCTCCTCAGACAGCCCTTAGATCATAAATAAGCATAATGGATCTCTTAAGACTTTTCCATTTCTTCCCAGTCCAGGCTTTCCCCTGACCAACCCAGCCTCCTTCATCCTTTGACTATCAGGTATTTTTCTGTTTTTGCAGTATTGTGCGCTTAGTCACTCAGTCATGTCCAACTCTTTGCGACTCCATGGACTGTAGCCCACCAGGCTCCTCTGTCCATGGGATTTTTCAGGCAAGAAATACTAAAATTGGTTGCCATTTCCTTCTCTAGGGGATCTTCCTGACCCAGGTATCGAACCCATATCTCCTGTGTCTCCTACCTTGCAGGCAGATTCTTTACCTGCTGAATCATCTTGGAAGTTCCCCTGGGAAGCCCATCATAGGCCTAGGTCTCTGATAAAACTCATAGATAAAATTTAGCAGACCCAAGTTTCTAACAGTCAACGATATTTGATTTGGAACCAACTTTTCTTTCTCTTTCAGCTTCCAAAGAACTGAACTCTTACTCTTCCTATATTCATAGAACTCATAGATACGTTTCTGCTATGTTTCTACTTTCCAGAAGTTCTCGTTCTTGGAACAGTAAAATGTTCTTTGGAGAGCCAACTTTCTCCAGGAGCTGCTCTCACTGAATCACTTCTCAAGTTACTACTTTGTTTCCACACCTCTGTTGTTCTGAAAACACAGGCACATTACCAAACACAGAATTGAGTAGTCCAATAGACTGATTAGACTAACTGCCAGAGCAGACATGCTGCACAGACAACATGTTGATGTACTTAGATCAATAAGGCTCTGGAAGACGTTCAGGTTCAGGGCTGAACTGAAGGAGGTTCGCATTAAAGAGAGGTTGAAGGATGTAAGAGAGTAGGAGAGGAGCTTGCTGGTAGGTAGTGTACATTCTTTGTGGCATATGGAGTAACAGAGAAAAATGAATGGGGCTTTAGACATGAAGTCATTAGTGAAAATGATCAGGGTTTTAAATTCAATTCTTATCTCTATCACCAAGGTATGTTTTCACTGCAAAAGGGATAAAAACTTGCTGCTGTTCCCATTTATAAAACACTGGGAGTCTCCCAGACATTGGCGAATTGTTTAAAAGAAGAGGCATATCACCATTAATGAATCCTTTGCATTTTAGATTCTAAGATAAAAATCAGTAAGGAAGAAAAGAATCCTTTTGAAAAGCTTTGGTTTCTGTAAGGTTTTCCTAAAGAAATTCATGTGACTTGTTCAGAGAAGAAGCTTACCTGAACTCTGAACCTTAAAGAAAAATGAGTCAATGTATCAACTGGTATAACTAAATGAAAGTCACTCAGTCGTGTCTGACTCTTTGTGACTCCATGGACTCTATACAGTCCATGGAAGTCTCCAGGCCAGAATACTAGAGTGGGTAGCGTTTCCCTTCTTCAGGGGATCTTCCTAACCCAGGAATTGAACCCAGGTCTCCCGCATTGCAGGCAGATTCTTTACCAGCTGAGCCACAAGGGAAGACTCTGGTATAACTAAGGAGTAAGTATATTGTTTACTTGTATATACAAACATAACTAGTCCAAAAAATGACCTTAAAATAATTCATTGTTCAAGGTTTATATAAAGCGGATGAGTATCTAACCCCTTAAAAAGGTATTTCGAGTAGTTACAATGTTTACTTTGGAAATAATGCTTTATCATGACATTTCATATATGTTCCTACTAGGTTTCTTCAGTCATGTCTGACTCATTGTGACCCCATGGATTGTAGCCCGCTTGGCTTCTCTGTCCATGGGATTCTCCAGGCAAGAATACTGGAGTGGACTGCCATGTTTTTTCCAGGGGATCTTCACTACCCAGGAATTGAACCTACATCTCTTATTTCTCCTGCTTTGGCAGTCAGGTACTTTATCACTAGAGCCACCTGGGAAGCCCATTTCATGTATAAGCCCATATTCATTCAGATATTTAATTAGAAGCAGTAATTTACCCCACCTGAAAGTGCAGGTTATAGATATCCTGTGTATGGAGATTTTGAGGTAGACTCAGGAGACTGGAGCAGGCCAAGGGATCATGACATCTACAGACAGTTGCATTTTAGTTTGTCTTCCAATTGATTCTCTCATTCATTCTTTCACTCATTTATTTTTTAAAAGTATATATTCAAAGTCTGGACTTCCCTGGTTGCTCAGACGGTAAAGAATCTGCTTGCAATGTGGGAGATCTGGGTTCAATCCCTGGGTTGGGAAGATCCCCTAGAGGAGGGCATGGCAACTCATTCCAGTATTCTTGCCTGGAGAATCCCCATGGACAGAGGAACCCAGCAGCCTATGGTCCATGGGGTCACAAAGAGTCGGACATGACCGAATGACTAAGCACAGCACATTCAAAGTCGACTTTTGGATTAACGGTGAGTAAAGAGAGACATGGTTCCCTGCTTGTGAGGTAGCTAGCAAGGAAGAGAAGTGCTATCGTTCAGTCATGTCCGACCAATAGAATTTGATGAAAATGAATTTGTACCGGTATTGAGCCTAGGCTTAAAGAGACCTTGTAAGCTTCTGCTCTCACAGTCTTGGAACCTTTTGACTGCTATGTAAACAATCTCAGACAGACTGTGGAGATGAGAGATCCCATGGAGAGAGACCCTGGTTATCTCATCCATCTCACCTGAGGCCATTAGGCACTAACCAGCCACTACTGACTCATGAGATAATGACAGATACATGAGCAAGTCCAGTCAAGATATATTGTCCATAGTCTAGACCAACAGCCAATTATTCTGCAAAACCATGAGCTAAATGCATGCTTTTTAGTTTTATATCACTAACTTTTGGGGTGGTTTACAAAAGCAAACTAAGACAAATGACAAAAAAACAAACAAACAACAACACAGAGTTATCAAAGAGAGAAACTTAGGATACAGAGCATAGAGACATACTAATCCAATCTATTGAAGTTGAGGAAGGCTTCCAGAAAAAAATGATATCTAACATGAGACTTGATGAATGAGAAGTAACAGCTATCTAATGACCTTGATCCAACAGTATAAAAGTTTTTTAGGAGAGGCTTTCCTGGTGGTCCAGTGGTTAAGAATCTGCCTCTCAATGTAGGGGACACCAGTTCGATCCCTTGTTGGGGAAGATTCCACATGCTCTGGGGCAACTAAGCCCATGTGCAACAACAACTGAGTCTACACTCTGGAGCCCTTAAGTCAAAAGTACTGAGTGCAATGTGCCTACAGCCTGTGGTCTACAGCAAGAGAAGCCACTGCAAAGAAAAGCCTGAGCAGCGCCTACTAAAGAGTAACCCTCCCACTCTCCCCAACTAGAGAAATCCTGCACACAGCAATGAAGACCCAGTGAAGCCAAAAATAAATAAGCAAATAAATGTTTTTGGAAAAGCTTTATAGGAAAGGAGACATTCTTACCATGTACATCAAAATATGTCATCTCCATCTTTAAAACATCTCTTGAATCCAACACTTGTCATCACTTCCACTTTTACTGTTTAAGTACAGACCATATACTCATCTGAGTTATTACTCTGTGTCCTATGGTCTCTTAAACGCTGCTGTGCAGTCTTTCTGCTTTTCTTATGGTCTATTTTCACCACAGTAAATAAAATGAACTGGTAAAAAATGTCCAATCTTTCTGCTCCTCTCCTCAAAACTCTGTGTAATAGATTGACTAATAGCCCCCACAAAAAGATATATATACATGTTTACCTCCAAAAACTGTGGAAGTGACTTTATTTAAAAAAAGAAAAAAAGAGTCTTCATAGGGTAATTAAGTTCAAGATTGGAAGGTGAGATCCTCCTGGATTATGGAGATGGACTCTAAATGCACAAACAGCTGTCCTTATTAAAGAGAGAAGAGTATGGTGTTAGAAAGTGTTCTAGTTTCATTCTTTTACAAGTGGTTGACCGTTTTCCCAGCACCACTTGTTAAAGAGGTTGTCTTTTTTCATTGTATAATCTTGTCTCCTTTGTCGAAGATAAGGTGTCCATAGGTACATGGATTTATCTCTGGGCTTTCTATTTTGTTCCATTGATCTATATTTCTGTCTTTGTGCCAGTACCATACTGTCTTGATGACTGTGGCTTTGTAGTAGAGCCTGAAGTCAGGCAGGTTGATTCCTCCAGTTCCATTCTTCTTTCTCAAAATTGCTTTGGCTATTCAAGGTTTTTTGTATTTCCATACAAATTGTGAAATTATTTGTTCTAGTTCTGTGAAAAATACCATTGTTAGCTTGATAGGGATTGCATTGAATCTATAGATTGCTTTGGGTAACATAGTCATTTTTACAATATTAATTCTTCCAATCCATGAACACAGTATATTTCTGCATCTATTTGTGTCCTCTTTGATTTCTTTCATCAGTGTCTTATAGTTTTTTTATATATAAACTCAAAATAAATTAAAGATCTAAATGTTAGACCAGAAAGTATAAAACTCCTAGAGGAGAACATAGGCAAAACACTCTCCAACATAAATCACAGCAAGATCCTCTATGACCCATCTCCCAGAATACTGGAAATAAAAGTGAAAATAAACAAATGGGACCTAATTAAACTTAAAAGCTTTTGCACAACAAAGGAAACCAAAAGCAAGGTGAAAAGACAGCCTTCACAATGGGAGAAAATAATAGCAAATGAAGCAACACACAAAGCAACAGACTAAAAAAAAAAAAAAAATCTCAAAAATATACAAGCAACACCTGCAGCTCAATTCCAGAAAAATAAATGACCCAATCAAAAAATGGGCCAAAGATCTAAACAGACATTTCTCCAAAGAAGACATACAGATGGCTAACAAACACATGAAAAGATGCTCAACATCACTCATTATCAGAGAAATGCAAATCAAAACCACAATGAGGTACATTACATGCCAGTCAGAATGGCTGCTATCCAAAAGTCTACAAGCAATAAATGCTGGAGAGGGTGTGGAGAAAAGGGAACCCTCTTACACTGTTGGTGGGAATGCAAACTAGTACAGCCACTATGGAGAACAATGTGGAGATTCCTTAAAAAACTGGAAATAGAACTGCCATATGACCCAGCAATACCACTCCTGGGCATACACACTGAGGAAACCAGATCTGAAAGAGGCACGTGCACCCCAGTGTTCATCGCAGCACTGTTTATAATAGCCAGGACATGGAAGCAACCTAGATGCCCATCAGCAGACTAATGGATAAAGGAGCTGTGGTACATACACACTATGGAATATTACTCAGCCATTAAAAAGAATTCATTTGAATCAGTTCTAATGAGATGGATGAAACTGGAGCCCATTATACAGAGTTAAGTAAGCCAGAAAGATAAAGACCAATACAGTACACTAACACATATATATGGAATTTAAAAAGATGGTAATGATAACCCTATATGCAAGACAGAAAAAGAGACACAGATGTACAGAACAGACTTTTAGACTCTGTGGGAGAAGGCGAGGGTGGGATGTTCTGAGAGAATACCATTGAAACAAGTATACTATCAAGGGTGAAATAGATCACCCACCCAGGTTGGATGCATGAGACAAGTGCTCAGGGCTGGTGCACTGGGAAGACCCAGAGGGATGGGATGGAGAGGGAGGTGGGAGGGGGGATCGGGATGGGGAACACATGTAAATCCATGGCTGATTCGTGTCAATGTATGGCAAAAACCACTACAATATTGTAAAGTAATTAGCCTGCAACTAATAAAAATAAATGGAAAAAATTAATTAATTAATTAATTAAAAAGGAACTTAAAATAAAATAAAATTTTAAAAAAGAGAAAAAACAGAAAAAAAAAAAAAAAGGAAAACTCCCTTGAACTGCAAAAGTCCAACATATAGGCAGAGGTTTGTAACAACAAAAAGTGTGACTGAGAAAAAAAAAGAAAGAAAAAAGAAAGCTCAAAAGCTTAATTAGATGTCATAGTGCCAATAAAATGGATAACTACAACGGTGGGGGGGGGGGGAGAGGGCGGGGGAAGAGGAAAAAAGAAAAAGAATCCAAAACAATCTACAGAACAAGTCGAAACATAAGAATGATAAATGTTTCTCTTGAGGACTGCTGTCAGGGCCCTTTCCCTTTCTGGGCGTCACAGTCCACCTCACCTCCCCTAGGACACCCTCCAACACTGTGCTGATCTCTGGACCTGTTGCAGGGCAACCCAGATTCTAACCTTGTACTCCTCCTCTGTGTTCTTGCCTCCAATGTCCACAGCAATCAGAACTAGTGCGTTTTCTTTTGTGGGAGCTCTCAATGACCTTTTATATATTCCACAGACACCGAGTCTGCCTAGTTGATCGTGTGGATTTGATCTGCAGCTTGTACAGCTGTTGGGAAGGTTTTGGGTCTTCTTCCTTACTCACAGTGCCTCTGGGTTTCAATTGTGGCTTTATTTCCACTCTGCATGTGGGTCATCCACTGGGGTTTGCTCCTGAGACTGCCCTGGAGGACTTGGGTTCGCCCCTGTGAGGGCCAGGTGTGGAGGTGGTGCAGCTGCTTGGGTCGCAGGGGTTCTGGCAGCACCAGGTACTCAGGGGAGTTGGCAGCTAGAGGGGCAGGAAATATAGTGCTCTAGAAGCATATGGCAACAAGTACTGGACAATATACTCCAGTATTCTTGCCTGGAGAAGCCCCCTCCCTGACAGAGAAGCCTGGCAGGCCACAGTCTACAGGGTCGCAAAGAGTTGGATACTACAGAAGCGATCCTGCACACAAAGACACAAGACTTTTTTTGCCTGTGGCATCTCTGCCCCAGGGAGAGTTGAACGTGAAGGTGGCACAGCTGCCTAGCTTCTGGGGACCCTGGCAGTGCCGAGTGTGCAAGGACACGGACTGCATCTCCTGCAGGAGTTACGGCCCTGTCAAAGTATTTCCTGAGCCTCTTGTAGCTGATGATCAGAAGGTCTCTTGGGCCAGTCTTTCTCCATAGGCCCGCCTGTTCAGGCCCTTGGAGGGCTCCCTTGCCTGGGGTCCTTCTCTGTTGTTCAGCATGTCAGGCACATAGAGGGGCCCCCTGGGTGGGGTCCTACTCTGTAGTTGAGTGCATCAGGAGTTTGATGGGCCAGCCTCTCCACTGTTCAGCTGCCGATGCTGGCGTGTGGGGCAAGAGAGGCCATGATGATGGCTCCACCCCCCTACACATGACCCAGCAGTATCGCCTTGCTTCCCCGGCTGCACGGCTTTCCTCCACAGGCATTTCCCACCACAATCTCCTCTCTCACATCCCCTTGATCTGTCTCTCCGCAGTTAACAGCAGCTCTCCCCTGGGATTGCTCCACAGTCCCTAAACCCCAGCTCCCAGCTGCTGCACCTTCCAGGAGATCTACCTCCCTGTCTGGGGTATGTATGGCTGCGTCCAGGACTGTCTTCTCATTCCATTTAGCCTGCCACAGATCATCTGTTCCACTCTCAGCCTTGAATGCTTCTCCTCTAACTCAGACAATTGCCCCGATGTGGAGATCGGACCCCTGCTTCAGTTCCCCCACCTGCCGAGGGCAGGTCCAGTCCTACTAACAACTCCTGATCCCCTCCTAGTTTCTTTGTCCTACCAAATTTTCCCGGGTCTATGTATTCTTTTCTGCTGGTTAGGTACTCCAGTCTGCTTTCAGCTGGTGTTCTGCATGCACTTCTGTTTATGAGGGTGTGTTCCTGATGTATCTGTGCAGAGAGATGTACTCCACGTCCACCTACTCCTCTGCCATCTTGTTCTCTCTCTGGAACTTCCATCCAAATAGTATAAACTTTTATGTATTTATTTTTTTAAGATACAGTTGTAGGCATCCATTCCCCTTACTGTAGGATGATTTTGAAATTTTGGACCACAGTATTTAAATTTTAATGTTTAATACTTTGCTGTAATATGTATCCAGTAAATGTTGTTGAATTAACAGATGCATTAAAATGCATAACATTATGATGAATATTTGTGTATGTATTTGTGCTTCCCAGATGACACTAGTCATAAAGAATCCTCCTGCCAATGCACAATATGCAAGAGACACAGGTTCAGTCCCTGAGTTGGGAAGATTCCCTGAAATAAGAAATGGCAACCCACTCCAGGGTTCTTGCCTAGAAAATCCTGTAGCCTGATGGGATACAGTCCAGGGGATCACAAAGAGTCAGGCATGACTGAACACACACACATGTGTGTGACAGCAATAGAGGCAAGAATTTTATACTTCCTAGAAACATCTGTTTCTAACAAATCTGCAACTCAACATAACCCCTAATAGAGCAAAAGTATTGAAATAAGACTCTTTTTTCTGATTCTGATATTTATCACTTTGAATGCCGTTTCTCTCTAGCCCTGTTTTCATGGTCTTCAGGTTGTTGTTGTTTTTTTTTTTAATCTGATAATTGAGTCTCCCACCATGGAGATGAGGAATTTTACTAGCAACCTGAACTCTGAAATATCTCACTAAGAGACCATACTATTACAAAACCTAAGGGAAAACACATTCAGGCCATCCCAGATGAAAAGCCCTGTTTTTCTCACCTACAGTCATCATGGTATAGTTCAAAGAACTTGGACTTTAACATTGATATAGGGCAAATAGATGAGACAAAATTGAAGAAACTCTTGAGGATGTATATGATTTAGCCAGGTGAATAAAATAAGAAAAATGTTCCAGGGAGAGTCAGAGTTGCATGCAAAAATAAAGAAATAGGAAAAAACTCTGGTGATTATAAAGCAGTTATTTTGCATTGAAAGTGAAAGTGATAGTTGCGCAGTTGTATCTGACTCTTTGTGACATTTTGGTCAGCAACCCGCCAAGCTCCCCTGTTTATGGGATTTTTCAGGCAACAATAATGGAGTGGGATGCCATTTCTTCCTCAATAGGGATATTCCCAACCCAGAGATAGAACCAGAGTCTCCTGTGTCTCCTTCATTGCAGGTGGATTCTTTACCCACTGAGCCATCACAGTAAATAAGGAATGTGACTCTAAGGTTGGGAACAGAAATGAGGAAAAGATGATTTCAAAAGATATCATAAACCTTAAAAAATAAGGCTACTTACTTGTTTATGTGTTTGTTCTAAAGAAGGTGGGTCTGTAATGGTCTGACAACATTGATGAAGAATGAGAAATTCAGCAAATATTAATACCAGCCATACTCTTGGCAAATAAAACTTTTCTGGTTAAAAATGGGAAGTTCTTGAAATGAACAGTGATTGAGAATTTGGGGGAGGAAAAGTGGAGTCTGTACTTTTTAAAGGGTAAAATTGGTAGCATTTAGGCATCATTTTGTTGTGGGTAGCGGAGAAAAGGGAGAAGTTAAAGGACCTACCTCAGTCGTGGTCTCAGTTTTGGATGACTGTTTGCACCATAATGACACTGCGATCTTAAGAGGATAACCAACCTGGTTTTGCATCCTGGCCTCATCTTCTATCAGCTACTTTCTCCAAGATACATAACCAGCCTGTTTGAAAGTTAATTTTCTCGATCGCAGAATGATAGCATCACCTACTTAGTATGGCTGTGTATTAAGCAATAGTATATCCATAAAAATAACTGCTGTAGATGCTAACAGACAATATCAGACACTATAAACATTAGCTCTAATCCATTTTCTATCCTTATTTTTCCAAAGTCTTTTTATAGAGAGATAGTATGACTTGAAAAAGTGAAAAGGGCCAGGGACTTCTGTGGTGGTTCAGACAGAAGAATCTGCCTGTAATGTGGGAGGCCCTGGTTTGATCCCTGGGTAAGGAATATCCCCTGGAGAAGGGAATGGGTACCCACTCCAGTATTTTTGCCTGGGGAATTCCATGGACAGAGGAGCCTGGTTGGCTACAGTCCATGGGGTTGCAAAGAGTCAGACACAACGGAACGACAAACACACAGATAGTATGACTTAGTGGATAAGCATTTGGACTTTGAGCTAGACAAAATGAACTCAAATCCTGGCTCTACAAATGGTGTATTAATTAATCTTTCTAAACTTCAGTATCCTAATCTTAAAAATAAGGATAAAAATATCAACATTTCAGTGTTGTCCCAAGGATTTAATAAGATAATATATTTAAATTGCATTGCCAAATAAGTGCAATGTATAGAACAGACTTTTGGACTCTATGGGAGAAGGCGAGGGTGGGATGATCTGAGAGAATAGCATAGAAACATATATGTTATCAAGTGTGAAACAGATCGCCAATCCAGGTTGGATGCATGAGACAAGTGCTCAGGGCTGGTGCCCTGGGATGACCCAGAGGGATGAGATGGGGAGGGAGGTGGGAGCGGGGTTCAGGATGGGGAACACATGTGAATCCATGGCTGATTCATGTCAATGTATGGCAAAAACCACTACAATATTGTAAAGTAATTAGCCTCCAACTAATAAAGATAAATGAAAAAATAAATAAATAAAGAATATAGAATGTGGGGAAAAAAATGAGAGAAGAGGAGAAGACAGAGTGATACAGAGGAGAAGACCATGTAAACAAGGCAGCAGAGTCCAGAGTGATGTTACCCAAAGTTAAGGTATACACAGGACCACAAAAAGCAGGAAGAGGCAAGGAAAAACTTCCCTTGTATTTTTGGAGGTAGCAGGGCCCTGAAAATACCTTTATTTTTGATTTTTGACCTCCAGAACTAAGAGAGAATAAACATTATTAAGCCATGCAGCTTGTGGTAATTTGTTAAGACAGTCCTGGGATCTAATAAACCTCCAATATCTTCTTGTCTCATTCAGAATAAAGCCTAATGCCAAAGCTCTTGCATGGACCTGCAAGGCCCTACCTGGACTTCTTTCCCCCTACTCCTGACCCCTCTGACATCATATTCTACACATACTCCCTTACTCTCTCCACTTGAACCTCTCTAGTTTTCTCCCTGTTCCTTCAGCACAAAAGGCATGCACTTCCTCAGGGCATTTGTGTTCATCCTTTCCACTGCCTTGCATGCCCTTCCCCTAAATATTCTACTTGTGTGACTATCACAGTTTTTCCAAGATATCTTTCATGTAGGTTAATGAAGACTTCTCTGATCACCATGAAAATTCCATCCACTGCTCAACATCCCCCATCCCCAGTCGAGTCCTGTTCTTTTCTGACTTACTTTTCTCTACAGCACTTACCATCTTCTGAATTAATGTACATTGTACTTATTAATTTATTGGTCAACTGTCTTCCCGATCAGAATGTAAACTCCATGAGAGAGAGAGTTTTTTACTTTTCCTTGTTGCTTTATGCCCAGAATTTAGGAGAGACGGCCAGTAAATAATTGTTCAGTTACATAAATGGTATGTTTAAGATCTGAGGAAAGTGTTTAAATGGTGACTCTAAGAACTCCTTGTTTCTGCTACTTCTGAGAAATGTTTCCAAATCTCTCCAGGTTGGTTGTTGAGTAGAATTCATGCTGCCAATTCTCTGGAGTAGAAGAGCATAGATGCTCTAATTTAATAGGACAATGACACTATTCTGTTATGGCAAGAAGATGATATACAATTTGTAGTTTGAAGCCCCTTGGTTTTCACTTGTCACTTTACATTTGACTTCACAGTAGGCTCCGGAACTCTGAGTGAAATAGTAATGAGCAAATAGCAGCAGTGCTAGCAACAGGTAATGAAAGTTGAAATTTAGGGATTTAAAGAAGGTTTGAAGGCAACAGGATCAAAAGGTGGATACACATGTAAAGCGGTCTTGGGATGAGGGATGAGGGATGAGGGACAGAGAATGTGTGTCCTTTGCTGATTTTCTTTGATGGGATTTCAAAGAATCTAGGGCATATTCTTATAGACTGATAGCTTCTAAGCATCAAATATATATATACTCGGTCGTATAAACACATAAGAGAGAGTTTGCACTAATCTTGTCAGTTCATGCTTCTTACATAGAGGAACATGAACTTAAATGCCAACATTAAATGCATTTGCCAATATATGTATATAGGCAAATGTGTATAGTATACACGCACATGTATATATGCATGTGTGTGTATAAGTATTCCTTTTTACAAATATATAAAGCAATATAAGTAGTAATATGTCACAAGACATCTTTTACACCGTCCTTAGTCATCAGGAAAAAAAATGGGTAAAATAGAAAGTTCCAGAAGTTCCTGTCGCCATATCTATGCTATCTGACTTTAGTAATTTTACCTTCTTTGTGCAACTCCAAATACATTTGCCTAGCAACAAAAAGTGGGATAATCCTTCCATCCTTTGAAAAGCAATGGGAGAGCTGGAATGAAACTATAAGCAATCAGCAAGAACATAACTGAGAGGCTGTATTCCAGAGGTGGAATTAGTTGAACTAAACTAATGTCTAAACATAGTCAAGGAGTTAACAATGTCATGGTATGTTAATTAGGGTTGGATTTTGGGTTTAATTTAGATAAAAATCCTCAACTGCTTATCCCTAGCATAACAAGACCGCCCAAACATCTTGGTCTGCAAAATTAGGCTGGGAATAGAGCCCAAACAGGATTTCTGAAAAGATTTTGGGTCTTTCTTCTTTGACTAAGGCTTGAAATTCTGCAAGGATTGCAAGAATAGTTTTCTTTCCTTTCTTTCTTTCTTTTAATGTTTTTGGCTAGAAGCTGGGAGTGAAATAACATGAGAAATGTTTATGTGTACTTACATAGTTACCTATAACACTTCTTATATTAAAACAAAATTTGAATGGGGTTTTAAAGAAATTCTGCTCAAGACACAAGAATACAGAAGCAGACTTAGCTATTTGCTTCATTTTGATGACAGAAGATAATAAATGGATAAGCATTCAAATGAAAATTACAGTAAATCTAGAAATAAATAATATAGGAAATGTAAGAAATTTGGTGGTCAATAAGAGTTTTAAAATGCATTTTAGCATTAAAAAATATCCTGAAAAATTTCTTAGTGCTTTGTACTAGCTGAATGGATATTTTCTATTTATGTTTGTACCTACTAGAATGCTGTTGGGAAGGGAGGTTTTATATATCTAAATAAAATAATTTGGAAATATATGCACATTAGTTACATAAACTCAGTGAAAAGTAATGAAAAAGAGAAAAATATATTTTATGTATTTAATAACAATTTATTGAGTACTTTATGTTGAGGATGAAAGTGAAAGTGAAAGTTGCTCAGTTGTGTCTTATTCTTTGAGACCCCATGGGCTATACAGTCCGTGGACTTCTCCAGGCCAGAATACTGGAGGGGGTAGCCTTTCCCTTCTCCAGGGTATCTTCCCAAACTGGGGATTGACCCTAGGTCTCCTGCATTGCAGGCAGATTCTTTACAGCTGAGCCACAGTTTTGAGGATACAGTAGACAAAAAAGACCCCATGGAGGTTCCAGTGCAACGGTCAAAAGGGGGAGGCAAATATTTAATGAGAAAATAAAATTCACCTTTCTGTATATCTATCTATATTATCATCATCTAATTGTGGACTACAATATGTTTTATGAAGGATAAAATTATAAAAATACAAATTATACAAGGATACAAATTATAAAAATATATTGAATGGAGGACCAAAAATATTATAGAGAATGGTCAAGAGAGATTTCAGATTTAATAAGAAAACAGAAGAGTTTGAAAAAGTTGCCATATGTGGAATGGGAAAAAGCATTGCAGGGAGAGAAAACATCACATGTGATACATTGGCATAGGAAAAATATTTGGTGTATTTAGGAACACAAAAGAAAGCTGAGACTGGAACTTTGAGGAGGAGAGTGTCAAGAGGTATAAAAGGAGACATAAGAAAGTCAGAGCATTTTCGGACTCCAAAGGATGAAAAACATTCAGGCTTTCTTCTAAGTATAATATGAAGACCTTGAAGGAGTTTTTATGTTACCTCAAGATGGGGCAGAGGGAGGGAGTGACTTCATCTAGTTTCCATGCTGAGATCACTCTTCTGCTGCAGAGGATGGCCTGGAGCAAGACACATGTAAAGTGGGGGAGCCAAGGAGGAAGTCTTTACCATAGTAGAGATGCAGCCTAAGAGTGACTTGGACTAGGATAGTAGCAATGGAAATAAATAGGAATGGACAGATCCCAAATACAGCCTGGGTATAGACACCGAAAGGACTTGGTGATGGAGGGTGAGAAAAAAGAAAAAGTGGAGAAAGATTTCTAAGTGTCTGATTTTAGTGGTAGGTAGATGGTCATGCTACTCACTGTCAGAGATGGCAAATATTAAGGTAAAGACTAAGAGATGGCAAAGATTAAGGGATGAACTATATTAGAAGGAAATGAAGAAGCTGAACATGCTATGTATGTGAGACTCGTGATATCTCCAATTGGAGGTGAGAAGAATCTAGGCTGTTGGGTATGTGTATAATGTGCCCAGAGGAGAGGCCTGTTTCAAGGATTTAAACAAGGAATGTAGTAACCTCCTATCACTGGACTCTCATTGCTATAGCATGCTACAGTTTAATGTCTTTAAGATGTTATTGAAGCCCGTCTACTCTCTTACCTTTACAGCTTTATAGTCTTTTTGATATATGAAATTATTTTTCCATGATTCTAGTATGAGTTAAAATGCAAAGTGACAAGGAAAAAGTTAGGTGCTCAATTTTGATGTGATCTCCTTTCAGTAAAATTGTATCCCTCGTGGATTCATTTTTTTACCTCAATAACTCCTGGGGCTTCCCTGGTCCCTCAGATAGTAAAGAATCTGCCTGCAACGCAGGTGACTTGGGTTCAATCCCTGGGTTGGGAAGATACCCTGGAGAAGGGTATGACTATTCACTCCTGTATTTTTGCTTGGAGAATCCAAACGACAGAGGAAACTGGTGGGCTACAGTCCATGGAGTCACAAAGAGTTGGACAAGACTGAGCGACTAACACTTTCGCTTTCACACATACTTCTTTATTACTTCCTGGTGGCTCAGTTGGTAAGGAATCTACCTGTTATGCAGGAGACTTGAGTGTATAACTGTTGAGAGTCCCTTGGACTGCAAAGAGATCAAACCAGTAAGGGAAATCAATCCTGAATATTCACTGGAAGGATTGATGCTGAATCTCCAATACTTTGGCCACCTGATGCAAAGAGCTGACTCATTGGAAAAGACCCTGATGCTGGGAAAGATTGAAGGCAAAAACAGAAGGGGAAAACAGAGAATGAGATGGTTAGACAGCAACACTGACTCAACAGACATGAATTTGAAAAATCTCTGGGAGGAAGCTGAGAATAGAGGAGCCTGGTGTGTTGCAGTCCATGGGGTTGCAAATGGTCAGACATGACTTAGCAACTGAACAAAAACAATAACACTTACTAGATGACATCACCACTTATCCATTTATGGTTCTGTTTACTCTAGTAGAACATGCATTCATCAAGGACAAAATAGTCCTTATTAACCTTGTTATATCCAAGGCCTAATAGCCAGAGCCCAGAGTGCTCAAAACATGCTATATGCTTAACAAATCTATCTGTATATTAAACAGAGAAAATAAGAGTTGCATTTGCTTGGAGAATTTTATAGACTCTATGAGCTCAGTTCTGGAGTATTGCTGAGATACTGCTGAGAATTCTATAAGAGGGTGAACTAAATGCCAGAATATGACAAATTTGATCTTCTGTTCAGTGTTAAGTTGGAGTATCTAATTTGTGCTTTTCTAGTTAATGACACTTCTGGAATCCCCACCATGCTTGATACCAAGGAGAAAGCTGAAAGGAGGGAATATTGTAAGAAAAAGAAGCCCAAGGTCCTTTTTCTCTTCCCTAACTTGACATATACACATGCCATTACCAGAACAAATGGAGGCCATCTTCTCCCCATTTCTACACATATTTAGGTTGCTCTTTGGAGAATTTTTTCCCTCCTCAATTCTGCCTTGGAAGTGAACTTTGAGTTGCTTTCATTTCTATGACCATACACCTCAGAGTCAGGGAGTGCATTTTATGATGCGCATTTTATGATGGCCTCATTCCCTACAGATGGACTTACTAGGCATAAGTCTTGTTCCAGGTCTGTCTGATTCTTCTTCAGGAGAACTTACAATGATCTCTAGGACCAACCTGGTCTCCAGCTGGCAACAAGATAAAGACCTCTGGAGTATCTGATTTCTTCGGTTCAGGTTAGTTGCTCAGGCATATCTGACTCTTTGCAACCCCATGGACTGTGGCACACCAGGCTTCCTTGTCCATCACCAAAGCCCAGAGCTTGCTCAAACTCATGTCCATCGAGTCAGTGATGCCATCCAACCTTCTCATCCCCTGTCGTCCCCTACTCCTCCTGCCTTCAATCTTTCCCAGCACCAGGGTCTTTTCTAATGAGTCAGTTCTTCCCATCAGGTGGCCAAAGCATTGGAGCTTCAGCATCAGTCCTTCCAACAAATGTTCAAGACTGATTTTCTTTAGGATTAACTGGTTTGATCTCCTTGCACTCCAAGGGACTCTCCTCCAACACCACCATTCAAAGCATCAATTCTTCAGTGCTCAGCTTTCTGTATAGTCCAACTCTCACATCCATACATAACTACTGGTAAAAACTATAGCTTTGACTAGATGGACCATTGTTGTTAAACTAATGTCTCTGCTTTATATGCTGTCTAAATTTGTCATAGCCTTTCTTCTAAGGAGCAAGTGTCTTTTAATTTCATGGCTGCAGTCACCATCTGCAGTGATTTTGGAGCCCGAGAAAATGGAGTCTGTCACTGTTTCCATTGTTTCACCATTTATTTGCATGAAGTGATGGGACTGGATGCCATGATCTTAGTTTTTTGAATGTTGAGTTTTAAGCCAGCTTTTAAACTTTCCTCTTTCACTTTCATCAAGAGGCTTTTTAGTTCCTCTTAGCTTTCTGCCATAAGGGTGGTGTCATCCATATATCTGAGGTTATTGATATTTCTCCTTGCAATCTTGATTCCAGCTTGTACTTCATCCAGCCCTGCATTTCTCATAATGTACTCTGCATATAAGTTAAATAAGCAAAGTGACAATACACAGCCTTAACGTACTCCTTTCCCAATTTGGAACCAGTCTGTTGTTCCATGTCCAGTTCTAGCTGTTGCTTCTCCTAAACTATTCTGTATACCATAGAAAGTTTTAGAACTGCTTTATAATTGAGAATGTGAACATGGTTATATCTGGGGAAATCTGATGCATTGAAATAAAAAATGAAACATGAGAGCAGCAGCTTGAGTTTAAGTCTTAAGAGTGGTTTCTTATCGTGTAGTAAAAGGCACAAATTGTAGAGCCTGGAATAAGGGTCACAAATTCAAGTACTGTCATAGGTCAAAAAGGTAAAGCAAATGAGTGAAGCAGGACTCATGTTAGACAATAGAGCAAGTATAGTAAACAGTCAATTGGACAGTGCATGCCCCCTATGACCCTGCAACATACATAGTAATTTAAAAAAAGCAAAACACGAGAGAGTGAGCCTCTAGAGATACACACTAGACCACATCATTCCTTTGCTTTACCCCTCCAATAGCGTCCCCTCTCTCCCAGAGTAGAATGCAAAGTTCTTCTATTGCCTGTGAGGCTCTTCTTGACCTATTATCTCCCTGACCATACCTTTTACCTCCAGCTTCTGTTTCTAGCCATCCCAGCCCCTGGGCCACCTCACTGGTCCTTGAACACAATTAGCATGCCCAAGTCTCAGGCCTTTATACATGTTGCAACCTGTGCTTGAAATGATCTTCCCTTAACTGAACAGGCACTTGATCAGCCTGTCAAGTCTCTACTCAAATGGCACCCCGTTATAGTTGCCATCCCTGAAAGTATGAGAGCACTCTGCCTCCGTCACTCTCTAGCCCTCTTCTTCTGCCTTATCTTTACAATATTTTTCACAAGGAGACACTTTACTCTTTCTGAAAACATTTAAAGTGAACATGCAATATTACTTCAGTACAATTTGTGTATATTTATTATTATTGTTATTTTTAACCAGCTTGTTTTAGTTTAATCTTGCATAGACATTTCAAAGTATGTGTATACTCAAAGAGTTAGACTTTGTAGGGTTTAAGTGGAGCATACGATTTTCTTCTTTTCCTCAATTTCTCTTTCAACATACTATAATTGTTCTGCCTGTCTCAAATATAAACTCATGGGCTTATATCTACACATTTCATGTCACTCTTTAGATAACTCATAATCTTGCTCCAGATTACAAAATCAAATTCATTCTCATTCTCTGCTCTCATTTAAAAATGCAGAAGTATTTTAACAGCCACTATGGAAGACAGTATGGAGACTCCTTAAAAGAACTAGGAATAAAATTACCATATGACCCAACAATCCCACAACTGGGCATATACCTCAGAAAACCATAATTGAAAAAGACACATGCACTCCAATGTTCACTGCATCACTATTCACAATAGCTAGGACACAAAAGCAACCTAGATGTCCACTGACAGACAAATGGATAGAGAAGCTGTGGTACATATATACAATGGAATATTACTCAGCCATAAAAAGGAACACATTTGAGTCAGTTCTAACGAGGTGGATGAACCTAGAGCCTATTATACAAGAGTTAAGTCAGTCAGAAAGAGAAAAACAAAAGTTATATATTAATGGATATGTGTAGAATCCAGAAAGACGGTACTGATGAACCTATTTTCAGGGCAGCAGTGGAGATGCAGACATAGAGAACAGACTTGTGCACTGGGGAGGGGTGGGGTGGGGAGGAAGGAGAGGGTGGGAAGAATGGAGAGAGTAGTACAGAAACATATACACCACCTCATGTAAACCACATAGTGGGAATTTGCCACATGACTTAAGGATCTCAAACTGGGGCTCTGTGACAACCTGGAGGGGTGGAATGGGGTGGGAGGTGGAGAGAGGTTCAATAGGGAGGGACATATGTATACTTATGGCTGACTTTTGTTTGTGTATGGCAGAAACCAACACAGTACTTTAAAGCAATTATCCTTCAATTAAAAACAATTTTTTAAAAAGGCAGAAGCAGCAGTTTGGGCCTGACTCACTTGACCAAATCCCAATGAGGAAGAGGGTCATGGCTGACTTCCTCACTCTTCTGTTTTACTCTTGTATACCTCTTCTCTTGGAGTGAGGTAAGAAGTGACAGAGGTGATATTTGAAGATGCCAGAGCAAACTAGAGCAGGTGCTTCCTGGATGTGGAGGATACCCAAGTATTGACTATTTCATTTAGGGGGAAGTTTTATGGGTTCTTCAGAAACCCTCCTCTTGAAGGTCTCCTGCTGGACTATTCCTTAGTTCTTACTGCCTGGCTGAATCATCCATCAGCCTTGCTTTTAGAGACACAACTCCTTTTCTTCTTAGATCCTTCTCAAACTGACTCAAGGCTACCTACCCTCTGTGAGTTTTCTTGACCCAAAGAAAAATGCCTTTATTTTTGCCCTTCACTACTGCTCCCCCACCTACTCTGGTGGCAGAGCATGTCTCCTTCTGAAGGCACATTTCTTCTCCACGCTGTGCTTGGCTAACCTCTTTCTTGGGATTTTTCCCTGCGCCTACTCTCAAACTCCAGGAGACATATGTAAGGCATTTTACATAGCTGTCAAGAAGTTCCTTCATTTGATCCCACCTACAACTACCTTCAAAAAACCCCTTTTCTCTCCATCTCCTAACTTAGTTTTATGTACCCTCAACGTATAGTTGCTAAATCAATTTCACGGCCTTTTGACACATTCTACACAGATGTTCTAGCATCTGTGGATCTTAGCTTTGGATCCATGTACAAAGCTCTAAGAAAAAAGAAAATGCTATACTTGACATTCCACTACACATATATTCAATGTATAATTTATATAATATATTTGAATCATATTTAAAAGGTAGGCATTTTGTAGGAGTTCTAGCAAAAGACCTACAGCTCAAAGAAATGCAAAATGGTCATTGATCCTTAAAAATTTACTATTAAATGAATAAAATTATGTAAAATATATTAATAAATGTATGCAGATTTAAATGATGTTTATGTTTTAAAATACAGCATATAGATTAAATAGTTTTTTTAACATCAAGAAAGATCAATGGCAGGGTCTGTTAATATGCTTGAAATTTCATTATAGTGGGGGGCATTATTCTAAGGAAAAAGTACAGTGGAATGAGAAGACAACTGTGAGAAGGTTATCTACAAATCTTCTCAACAATTTGTCTATAATGGCACAGAGTTTGGGAACAATATCAAAGATAATAAAGAAGGTCTTTACATTTTTGCAATAAATAACCTTTTCTTCCACCCTCTCATCCTCTTTAAAGATAAACAATTTTACAGAGAATGATGGTGAAGCATTATGTAAGCAATATGTAAAATGTAAACATTATGTAAACAATAGAAAATGCTAAAGAACGATTTCTGTGTCTCATTACAAGTCTTAAATTGTTGTTCTAGTATCTTAGATGCACTTAGACAGTTAACTACTGCGAAACATGGCAGTAGTGACCTCTGGAAAAGAAACAGTGATTGTTGAGAGACTGCCAGTCAGTATGGAGGTCCTGCCCAGACTGCGACACACAACTAGTGATGGAGCCCTTGGAGAATCTTGCCTTTTAGCAGTAAAACTTGAATTTGTCTAACTTGATAATGGAGTTAAAACTTCTACCCTCAAGCAAAGCATAGGATAATAAAATCTCAAACACTGAAATGCACAAATAATATAAGCTGTAAGATAATACAGAATTTTTGTTCTCCTTTGAAAGTCAATACTATATAAGAAAACAGAATTCTTCAGAAATTTCAGTCTGTCTGAATTTTATTCTGGCTTTCTTCTTTTGCAGCTTTATTCAGGCCTTGAGAAAGTTGCATATACATTCTCCAATTTCTCATCTTTAGAGTAACAGTTTATTTAGTTGCTAAAGTGAGGAAAGGGACCTGCTCTGCTATCCGCAAATTGGGGTTTTGTTTAAAAGGCTGAAATATTACAGAGGACTTAAGTTATCAGAGGCCTGCTCATTTGGAGCAAAATTTAAAATCTCACAATATGAAAGTAATTCTAGAGGGAAGAAAAAACATGTGTATAATCATATATCATATAGATTATTAGTAATAGGTAAATAAAGCTTTTCTTATTTGATCTTGGGTGCTCCTTGTAAATTGAAAGGTAGAAAATTGCTGAAAAGAATCAAAACTTAGTGTGTAATTGAAATTACAAGATATTGTATAATCAAAGAAACAGATTTCTGATAGCAAAGTGATTATCAAACATTGAGATGAACATCTAAAGAAATGAAGACATTTCTACATAGTAATATGTTTATGTTACTATGTTTATGTTATTTCTCTTGATAGTTCTAACCAAAGTATTGTATACTGTAAATCCATCTAGAGACACAGTATGTGTTCATGAGAACCCCAGGACAAACTTGAGAACTGCAGCTCAGAAGCTATAAGGAAAGAAGGCCACTATCTCAGGACTACAGAGTGAGGTCATTTCTGCTTCTATCTGCTTTCTCTTTCTCTCTTTCTTTCTCCACCTCTCCACCCCCTGTAGATTCCCAGAAGAGATCAACAGAATTAAACTGTTTTTTTCTTCATTTTACACATAGGGATACAAGGAATTTAGTCTCTTCAAATTTCAAGTTTTTCATCAATCATACAAAGATGATAACAGCATCTACCAACAGGTTAAATATTGATGTGAGGTTGAAAATAGATAGTGGTCGGGGAACCCTACCTTGGCTCTCTGTGGTGACCTAAAAAGGAAGTAAATTCAAAAAAGAGGGGAATATATATGTAAGTATGGCTGATTTACTTTGCTATATAGTAGAAACTAACACAACATTGTAAAGCAACTATACTTCAATATTTTTTTTTAAAGATAGTGGATGATAAACGTTTAGCAGAGGTTCTGATGTAGAGTAAATATTCAGCATTTGTTAACCATTACCATTTTTCCTTTGCTGCCACTAATTTTGGCTATAAGTTTATACAATCTTAGAGATTATAAAACTTTAGGCTTAATCCTCCACATCTAACTAATTCAGTGTCTTAGATGCTTCATTATGAAATCCCAGCAGAGGAATTTGATTGGCTTAGGCCACAAAGTCACAACCGTGCTTATGAAATGTCTGCCTTTCCATTGGTTTCCACCCACAAGTGAATCAGCTATGTCTAGGAGATAGAGAAAATATGGAATCCAGGGGTTTACTGTTCATACAGCAGGAATTGTTGGTAGGTAAGCCATTTCCTTTAGGATGCACATGCAGGTTGAAGCAGAGATGGTAAAAGTCCCTAGTAAACTATGATCCCTCATTTAGCTGATATAATATAGATGTACTCTCAGTTTGGGCATATCATCTGTTCATCGTTTAGGTCTCCGATTTTGGATTTTCATAATTTTCATGTTTCCACTATAGACCAAGTGTACTGGATGGTTTCCAGCTCTTCCTTTCGCTCTGATGACATGAGGTAGTGTTTGTATTGAAATAAGTTATCGTCAATGTGACTGAATTGGTCAGTATTGTTTGTCACAGCAGGTCCACAGAATCAATCCAGGAGTGCCACAGTCCTGCTGCAATCAGGATTGATTATTATAGAAGCCAGCTGTGGCCCATCTATCTCATTGCAGATGGCCACAGCCTTTGATTCCATTGAGAAAAGTAATTTGTCACCAAAACCTCAAATGCTGCCTTCACAGTATTTTACTTTCAAAGACACGGGGAGGATAAATGACCACATGGAACTGAATGTGGATTTGTCAAACCTGTTACTGAGTCTTTTCTATGTTGCAAGTGCTGAAATGGTGGCTGTGGTTCCCAGTTCTAAAGTCCCTTTGTATAAACAATTTTCAGTAAGTTCAGCTAGACATAATTTGTGGTCCTTTCCCTTGCACAGACCTGGCATATCTGGGTTCACAGTTTTAGAAATCCATGTAATTCCCTATGAAAAGACAAATGTATCACTCCAGTCATAATAATATATGGAGTTTTTAACAAATGGTTTTATTGTTGTACTTATTACTTCCCAATTTTGATAAGCATGTAAGTTTCCATACAAAATGACTTTATTCATTTCTGTAATAAAGAAAGAAATAGATGAAATAGAAGTTTGATTTAAAAGTCTCTGTTTTGCTCCAGATAAGCTGGTTAAAAGACATTTGTTGAAGCTACTAAAGACCAATTTTCAAAAGCTTGCTGCTAATTTGAACCCTATCAAAGAACACACATATGTACACCCATTTTCAGTATAAATTAGGAAATATGAATAATTGAAGTGCTTTTGTGCTCTAAGTTTTCTTTAAATATAACTCAAATGCTAGTCTCAGACTTCAATCTTGTGTCAGGTTTACTTTAGCAAAATAAATTGGAGCAATAATGGACCAAGTAAAGTGTTTAATCAGGAAATCCACACAAACTGAACAAAAAAAAATTTTTTTGGAAAGATAGTGGATTTCTTGGATTCTTCTAAATGGATTTTAAAAATTATTTTTAAGGATATATTATTTTGGTCATTCAAAGAATTGATTTTTTACTACCTAACTGAAATCAGACTGCTATCTAGAGTAATCAATTCCCAAAAAAATGAAAAGACATGTCTCCAGGAAAGAATTCAGGAAATCGTGCTCAATAAAATTGCTGCTAAATCTTGAAAAAGTAAATGTAAAAGAAAATAAATGGCAGTAGATGTTTCTGAAACAAGCCAAGTACATTTTCAGCCTGTCATTTGATAATTTACAAACCATATGTAATTCAGAAGATATAATACTAGGTAAAGTATATATGTTACTGTACTCATTCTACATTTTTATTTAAAACAGCATATTATCAGCTTGGATTTTATGGATAAGCTGGAATGTAAGGCTTTAAGAAAGCTTAAGGAATTTATGTAGTTAGACATCCTTGGATTCTGAATCCTCTCTAACCATATCTAGTCATCAAATACCTAGAGACTTGCTTTATTGTTTAGTCCTTTACATACAAATAAAGAAGTAATGATGTTTATCAGAAATTATGGTGGAAAGAAGAGCTCAAAGATCAATAGGTTAATATTTATAAACCACAATTCAAGTGATAAAATGTCTGCAGATGCATAAAATAAACATTATGCTAATGATAGACTATTGATTATAAAAAAATTATCTTGTTCCAGGGCAACATCTTGCATTTGTTCTGTAGGTTGTAAGTATGCTAGTCTCAGGTAGATATTAAGTAACAGTAATAATTATTGTTTAGTAACTCCAAAACTGATGTGAAGAGCAAAGGTCTCAATATGCTATCTATAGGGATTTTTATTTTTTAATTACCAAAGTTTTATAACTAAGACATGGAAAAATTAAAACCTTTTATAATGCTCTGTCAGATAAAGCAAAACATACACTAAGCAATATATTCTTTTGCTTTTTCACCTAGAAATCTTATAAATAAAAATCCCTATGAAAGTAATTTGTATTTTACTTAATATTTTCAACTTTTCAAAAATATCATATTTTCTATATTTGTAATTTATTTACTGTTTATGATAACCAAATGAAATGTGAATATATAGGAAGGTCAGAGAGAAATTACTATTCCCCACTCTGTGCTGTAGTTAGTCGTTCAGTCATGTCCGACTCTGTGCGACTCCATGGACTGTAGCCTACTAGGCTCCTCTGTCCATGGGGGTTTTCTAGGCAAGAATGCTGGAGTGAGTTGCCATGCCCTTCTCCAGAGGATCTTCCCAAGCCAGGGGTCAAACCCAGGTCTCCTGCATTACAAGTGGATTCTTTAACAGCTGAGCCACCAGGGAAGCCCAAGAATACTGGAGTGGGTAGCCTATCCTTTTTCAAGGCAATCTTCCCCATCTGAATGAATCAAACTGGGGTCTCATGTATTGCAGACAGATTCTTTACCAGCTGAGCACCCAGGGAAGCCCATTCCCCATTATAATTGAAGATTTTAACATTCTTCTGGAACTCTCTTGCTTTTTCGATGATCTAGCGGATGTTGGCAATTTGATTTCTGGTTACTCTGCCTTTTCTAAATCCAGCTTGAACATCTGGAAGGTCAGGGTTCACGTACTGTTGAACCTGGCTTTTAGAATTTTGAGCATCACTTTCTTAGCATGTGAGATGAGTACAACTGTGTGGTAGTTTGAACATTCTTTGGCATTGCCTTTCTCTGGGATTGGAATGAAAACAGATTTATTCCCATCCTATGGCCACTGCTGAGCTTTCCAAATTTGCTGGCATATTGAGAGCAGCACTTTCACAGGATCATCTTTTAGGATCTGAAATAGCTGAACTTGAATTCCATCACCTCCACTAGCTTTGTTAGTAGTGATACTTCCTAAGGCCCACTTGACTTCGCATTCCAGGATGTCTGCCTCTAGGTGAGTGATCACACCATTGTATTATCTGGGTCGTGAATGTCTTTTTTCTATAATTCTTCTGTGTATTCTTTCCACCTCTTCTTACAATCTTCTGCTTCTGGTATGTCCATACCATTTCTGTCCTTTATTGTGCTCATCTTTCCATGAAATGTTCCCTTGGTATCTCTAGTTTTCTTGAAGAGGTCTCTAGTCTTTCCTGTTCTATTGTTTTCCTCTATTTCTTTGAATTGATCACTGAGGAAGTCTTTCTTATCTCTCCTTGCTATTCTTCTGGAGTGAGTAGCCATTCACTTGTCCAGGGGACCTTCCCAACTGGAATCAAACCCAGGTCTCCCACATTGTAGGCAAATTCTTTACCAGTCTAGCCACCAGGGTAGCCCTCATGGGTGGAGGGATGTGGTCAAATATAGTTGGACTATAAAGAAACCTGACTGCCGAAGAAGTGATGCTTTTGAATTGAGGTGTTGGAGAAGACTTTTGAGAGTCCTTTGGACTGCAAGGAGATCCAACCAGTTCATCCTAAAGGAGATCAGTCCTGAATGTTCGTTGGAAGGACTGATGTTGAAGTTGAAACTCCAATACTTTGGTCACCTGATGCGAAGATCTGATTCATTGGAAAAGACCCTGATGCTGGGAAAGATTGAAGGCAGGAGGAGAAGCGGACGACAGGATGAGATGGTTGGCTGGCATCACCAACTCAATGGATATGAGTTTGAGTAAACTCTGGGAGTTGGTGATGGACAGGGAGATCTGGTGTGTTGCAGTTCATGGGGTCGCAGAGGCGGACACTACTGAGTGACTGAATTGAACTGAACTGTGGTCAAATAGCAAACAAGATAAAGTTTGGCTTTAACAATATAATCTGGCTCCCTATATTCCTCATTCCCACCTTTTTATCATATCTAGAACTCAGAACCTCAAGGTCCTTGTATTTTTTTTCCAGATGACTGATCTGTGTGAGAAATAGATATAAGGGACTAGATCTGATAGACAGAGTGCCTGATGAACTATGGACAGAGGTTCATAACAGGGATCGAGATCATCCCCAAGAAAGAGAAATGCAAGAAAGCAAAATGGCTGTCTGAGGAAGCCTTACAAATAGCTGAGAAAAGAAGAGAAGCAAAAATCAACGGAGAAAAAGAAAGATATATCCATTTGAATGCAGAGTTCCAAAAGAATAGCAAGGAGAGATAAGAAAGCCTTCCTCAGCAATCAATGCAAAGGGATAGAGGAAAGCAATACAATGGGAAAGACTAGAGATCTCTTCAAGAAAATTAGAGATACCAAGGGAACATTTAATGCAAAGATGGGTTCAATAAAGGACAGAAAATGTATGGACCTAGAAGAAGCAGAAGATATTAAGAAGAGGTGGCAAGAATACACAGAAGAACTGTACGAAAAAAATCATCACGATCAGTTTAACATGATGGTGTGATCACTCACCTAGAGGCAGACATCCTGGAATACGAAGTCAAGTGGCCTTAGGAACCATCACTATGAACAAAGCTAGTGGAGATGATGGAATTCCAGTTGAGCTATTTCAAATCCTCAAAGATGATGCTGTGAGAGTGCTGCACTCAATAGTCAACAAATCTGGAAACTCAGCAGTGGTCACAGGATGGGAAAATGTCTGTTTTCATGCCAATCCCAAAGAAAGGAAATGCCAAAGAATGCTCCAACTACTGCACAATTGCACTCATCTCACATGCTAATAAAGTAATGCTCAAATTTCTCCAAGCCAGGCTTCAGCAATACTTTAACAGTGAACTTCCAGAAGTTCAAGCAGGATTTAGAAAAGGCAGAGTAACCAGAGATCAAATTGCCAACATCCACTGGATCATAGCAAAAGCAAGAGAGTTCCAGAAAAACATCTATTTTTGCTTTATTGACTATGCCAAAGCTTTGACTGTGTGGATCACAATAAACTGTGGAAAATTCTGAAAGAGATGGGAATACCAGACCACCTGAACTGCCTCTTGAGAAACCTGTATGCAGGTGAGGAAGCAACAGTTCGAACTGGACATGGAACAACAGACTGGTTCCAAATAGGAAAAGGAGTATGTCAAAGCTGTATACTGTCACCCTGCTTGTTTAACTTATAGGCAGAGTACATCATGAGAAATTCTAGGCTGGAAGAAGCACAAGCTGGAATCAAGATTGCAGAGAGAAATATCAATAACCTCAGATATGCAGATGACACCACCCTTATGGCAGAAAGTGAAAAAGTACTATAGAGTCTCTTGATGAAAGTGAAAGAGGAGAGTGAAAAAGTTGACTTAATGCTCAACAGTCAGAAAACTAAGTTCATGGCATCCAGTCCCATAACTTCATGGCAAATAAATGGGGAAACAGTAGAAACAGTGGCTGACTTTATTATTATTTTTTTTTTGTCTCCAAAATCACTGCAGATGTTGATGAAAGACTCTTGAGAGTCCCTTGGACTGCAAGGAGATCCAACCAGTCCATCCTAAAGGAGATTAGTCCTGGTTGTTCATTGGAAGGACTGATGTTGAAGCTGAAACTTCAATACTTTGGCCACCTGATGTGAAGAGCTGTCTCATTTGAAAAGACCCTGATACTGGGAGTGATTGCAGGCAGGAGGAGAAGGGGACGACAGAGAGTGAGATGGTTGGATGACATCATTGACTCAATGTACATGAGTTTCGGTAGGCTCCAGAAGTTGGTGATGGACAGGGAGGCCTGGCGTGCTGCAGTTCGTGGGGTCACAAAGAGTTGGACATGACTGAGCAATTGAACTGAACTGAACTGAATCTCTCAGGAGTCTTTTACTCTGCCTTGCAATCAAAATGCTTGAAATACTTGAACCTTTAATTTCCTCATCATTTCCTCACCCCTCTTGTTCTGTTGGTCCTGGCAAAGTCTTAGGAAGAAAGCAAGGTCATGGACCAACTTAGGAATGACTATTAATTTCCATTTTTTATCAGGTGACTTTCATTTTGAAGGAAATTTTTCTCTTCAGTCATTAGTTAATCCTTTATCCTCTTATTTACTCAATAACTATTTAACAACCAGTCATGTACCAGGTGTTGTATTAATTTCTTTTGTAGAAAAATGATGGACAAAGATCTAGTTCTAGCCTTCAGGGTTTTGTTTTCTTCCAGCAAGTACTTCTGTGACAAACTAAGTATAATCGTAATTAATGCAATGTTGCAAAGACAAGATGTTAAAACACCAATATCCTTCCTGAGTCTGGGGTATTAGGTAAGATTTCTTGAAGAAATGATTGCTAGCTAAGATATGAAGATGCATAGAAGTTTCCAAGCTAAAGCAAATATTGATTACACAATAAAAATCTACAAAAATAGACTTAGGAACTCAAAGATAAATCAAACCCAACTTCTGAAACCAAGGAATTTCAAATATAAAGCTAAGATGAGATTTATCTATAAATAGAAGAGAGAAAGTGTTATAAGAAATATGTAAAAAGGTTCAGTGATGGTTCAGAGGAAAAAATGAAAGTATTTCCAGATTGGAGGAAAAAGAATAGAATTATATATGGGCTTTCAGATATGGTATGGTGAATAAAGAAAGAATGAAGAGATGGAGCCAAAACAAAAACAATACCCATTGTGGATGTGTCTAGTGATGGAAGTAAAGTCTGAGGCTGTAAAGAGCAATATTCCATAGGAACCTGGAATGTTAGGTCTACGAATCAAGGCAAATTAGAAGTGGTCAAACAGAAGATGGCAAGAGTGAACATTGACATGTTAGGAATCAGATAACTAAAATGGACTGGAATGGGTGAATTTAACTCAAATGACAATTATATCTACTAGTGTGGCAAGAATCTCTTAGAAGAAATGGAGTAGTAAACAAAACTACCATAGTAAAAAGAAGAGTCCAAAATGCAGTACTTGGATGCATGCTCAAAAACGACAGAATGATCTCTGTTTGTTTCCAAGGCAAACCATTCAATATCACAGTAATCCAAGTCTATGCCCTGACCAGTAATGCTGAAAAAGCTGAAGTTGAATGGTTTTATGAAGACCTAAAAGACCTTCTAGAACTAACACCCCAAAAAGATGTCCTTTTCATCATAGGGGACTGGAATGCAAAAGAAGGAAGTCGAAAGATACTTGGAGTAACAGGTAAATTTGGCCTGGGAGTACAAAATGAAGCAGAGCAAAGGCTAATAGAGTTTTGCCATGAGAACACACTAGTCTTAGCAAGCACCCTCTTCCAAAAAAAAAAAAAAGAGAGGACTCTACACATGGACATCACCAGATGGTCAATACCAAAATCAGATTGATTATATTCTATGCAGCCAAAGATGGAGAAACTCTATACAGTCAGCAAAAGCAAGACCAGGAGCTGAAGGCTCATATCATGAACTCCTTATTGCCAAACACAGACTTAAATTGAAGAAAGTAGGTGAAACCACTACACCATTCAGGTATGACCTAAATTAAATCTCTTACGATTATACAGTGGAAGTGACAAATAGATTCAAGGGATTAGCTCTGATAGAAAGAGTGCCTGAGGAACTATGGATGGATGTTCATGACATTGTACAGGAGACAGAGATCAAGAGCATCCCCAAGAAAAAGAAATGCAAAAAGGCAAAATGATTGTCTGAGGAGGCCTTACAAATAGCTGAGAAAAGAAGAGAAGCTAAAGACAAAGAAGAAAAGAAAAGATATACCCACTTGAATGCAGAGCTCCAAAGAATAGCAAGGAGAAATAAGAAAGCCTTCCTCAGTGATCAGTGCAAAGAAATCGAGGAAAACAATAGAATGGGAAAGACTAGAGATCTCTTCAAAAAATTTAAAGGTACCAAGGGAACATTTCATGCAAAGATGAGCACAAAAAAGGACAGAAATCGTATGGACATAACAGAAGCAGAAGATATTAAGAAGAGGTGGCAAAGATACCCAGAACATCAACACAAAAAAGATCTCCATATTGAGATAACCATGATGGTGTGATCACTCACCCAGAACCTGACATCCTGGAATGCGAAGACAAGTGGGCCTTAGGAAGCATCACTACAAACAAAACTAGTGGAGGTGATGGAATTCCAGTGGAGCCATTTCAAATCCTGAAAGATGATGCTGTGAAAGTGCTTCACTCAATATTCCAGCAAATTTGGAAAGCTCAGCAGTGGCCACAGGACTGGAAAAGGTCTGTTTTCATTCCAATCCTAGAGAAAGGCAATTTCAAAGAATGTTCAAACTATCACTCAATTGTACTCATCTCACATGCTAAGAAAGTAATGCTCAAAATTCTCTAAGCCAGGCTTCAACAGCACTTGAACCATGAACTTCCAGATGCTTCAGCTGGATTTAGAAAAGGTAGAGGAGCCATAGATCAAATTGCCAGCATCTGTTGGATTGTCATAAAAGCAAGAGAGTTCCAGAAACACATCTACTTCTGCTTTATTGACTACGCCAGCCTTTGACTGTGTGGATTACAACAGACTGTGGAAGAGATGGGAATACCAGAACACCTGACCTGCCTCCTGATAAATCTGTATGAAGATCAAGAAGCAACAGTTAGAACTGGACATGGAACAACAGACTGATTCTAAATTGGGAAAGGAGTACATCAAGGCTGTATATTGTCACCCTGCTCATTTAACTTGTATGCAGACTACATCATGAGAAATGCTGGGCTGGATGAAGCACAAGCTGGAATCAAGATTGACGGGAGAAGTTTCTCCGGCATATCAATAACCTCAGATATGCAGATGACACCACACTTACGGCAGAAAGTAATGAACTAAAGAGCCTCTTGATGAAAGTGAAAGAGGAGAGTGAAAAAGTTGGCATAAAACTCAACATTCATAAAACTAAGATCATGGCATCTGGTCCTATAACTTCATGGCAAATAGAAGGGGAAACAATGGACGCAGTAAAAGGCTTTATTTTGGGGGGCTCCAAAATCACTGCAGATGGTGATTCTAGCCATGAAATTAAAAGACACTTGCTCCTTGAAAGAAAAGCTATGACAAACCTAGACAGCATATTTAAAAGCAGAGACATTACTTTGCTGGCAAATGTCCATTTAGTCAAAGCTATAATTTTTCCAGTAGTCTTGTATGGATGTGAGATTTGCACTATAAAGAAAACTGAGAGTCTAAGAATTGATGCTTTTGAACTGTGGTGTTGGAGAAGACTCTTGAGAGTCCCTTGGACTGCAAGGAGATCCAACCAGTCCATCCTAAAGGAAGTCAGTCCTGAATATTCATTGGAAGGACTGATGCTGAAGCTGAAACTCCAATACTTTGGCCACCTGATGCAAAGAATCGACTCATTGGAAAAGACCCTGCTACTGGGAAAGATTGAAGGCAGATGGAGAAGGGGATGACAGGTGATGAGATGGTTGTATGGCATCACCAACTCAAAGGACATGAGTTTGAGTAAACTCCAGGAGCCAGTGGTGGACAGGGAAGCTTGGCGTGATGTAGCCCATGGGTCGCTAAGAGTCAGACATGACTGAGTGACGGAACTGGACTGAGTTGATGGTGAATACAGTGTTGCACTACCCAGGTCTCTCTTCATAATCAAAATACTCATTCCCAAAGATCCTGTAAATATTGGTGCTAAGAGCTAGGAGCTGTGTTCTTCTCCAGTGTTTGCTTTTGACAGAAAGGAACATGTTTCTCCCAAATTTATACCTCTTTTGGGGGGATGCCTTTAACCAGAAATTAGCATGGCATCACAAATATCTGAGTGTTTCCTTGTTTGAGCTGAACTCCAAAGAATCATCTCAATTTCAGAGCTTACATATCATCACCTGCAGTTGTATTACATTTCAACCTCCCACTTCTGCCCACTGCTGCTTTCATTTCTCTCCCTTCACAATTTTTCTCATGGCACTGCCCAATAAACCTCTGTACACAAATCTCTGATTTTCAGTGTTTGTTTCCAGGAAAGCTAATTTATATCAGTTGGCACTGAGAATGGTGCTAGGAAGTAGACTATAAAATGGAATTTTGGACTTGGACAGACCAGCTGGCCATGATGATTTCATCATTCTTGGTGACTGAAGTATGGAGTATGGATAGCTGTTGATGGACAATTGTAGGAGGACAATTGTTAAAACTTTCTTTTTTTCAGTAGTGGTGAGTTGGATGTGGGATAGGTTATTGGTGGAAGGGAATGTGCCAACAGGTGCAGTATCTTAAGTGTTGAGAGATTTGAAGGAAATTGTAATTATAGGTGTAATGGCTTGGATGGCTCTGTTGAAAGAATCTAGACATTGGAGAAAGCCATTGGAAGGCTGAGAGTAATCACCAATTTCAATCTAAATATGAAAGCCAGGGGGCTCCCTTAGATAATGTGAAAAAGATTCTCATTTCCTGTAGTTTGAAAGCAGAAGAAGCTGAAGGTCAGCCTAGGGTTTAGTTATAAGTAACAAATCTCCAGTGGAAGTTGAATTCTCCATGTTAGCAAACTTGCTATGCCAAGGTGAAAAATCAGTTAGGATTTTGTGCTCTAAAATTCTTGAATTTTTGGATTCACTAAATTATCTGGGACTACAGAAGTGGTCTACTGCTCCCAGTTAAAGGCTACCTTCTCTCCTCATGCCAGACCAACAAATAATATCAAATCACAATAATAAATCCAGCAGATAAATGCTGAGCCTCTTAATTGGGGAAAAGAACTATACACAATGACAATAAGAATGACAGGATTCCCAAATAATAATCAAAATAGAAGGAAGAGAATTTATTATGCACATAAGATTGGAGTGGTAACTAGGATGAGGGAAGATGTTGACTTGCTGAAAGCAATGGAGATAATTAGTAGAACATGTTTTTTTCCTAGGTAAGTGGCAGCTATCAAGAGTGTTGTTTACATACACAATTTTAAAAAAGAATTCATAACTAGAAGGATGAGGCCAATAGCCATAAATAAATCATATATCTTGCTCAGTTTCTATAATTGAGCCTGTTTGCAGGTCTAGAATCATCATTGACTGAATAAAAGGTTCCAGGAAGAAAGGTCTTATAATACTAATGCTACAGTGAGTAAACATAATACCCCGATTCTTTACCTAAATAACCCCTGACCTTGTGCACTGGGAAAAGAGGATTAGTCAGATATTTTGAGGACTACTGGATACCAGTTAATCTTGATATAGTGTACCTGTTAGAGTGGAGTATGAGGCCCAAGAGGAGACATATTTGGTATTTGGCAAAACCAACGATGCATTGATTCCTTCATTCTATGGAGTAAGAGCTATCATAGGGAAGGCCAAGCAGAATTCTCTGAATCCTCTCCCTTAAAAGTGTATCCTAAGATAGTTAATCAAAATAACACTGCAATCTGGAAATAATAGTAAATACTACTGCAATTATTAAAGACTTCAATTATTAAAGACATGTAGAGATAATTGTGTGTCTATCAGAACAATGGGTATCTATGGCCACATGAACATTTAATGTTTCTTAGTTCAATAGTTTCATAGTTCAATTCTCCATGTCCCCATGATAGCTTCCATTTAATTCTGCAGTCTAGTTTCTATGGAAACACAGATGGAGCCTAGAAGATGACAACACACTTCTTCAGACTCAACTGAGTAGCAATACCAATTGAAGCTGTTATGCCAAATGTGCTATCTTTGCTAGAAAGATTAACATGGCCTTAGGCACACGGTACATTACCAGTGAACTGGAGCATGCACTCTTTTTTATCTCTATCAACAAGATGGACCAGAAGCAAATTGAATTCTCATAGAGTGAACAGAAGTACTTATTTACTATCTTATTTACTATTGCTTGCTCTCTATCAAAATATAATCAGAAGATATCTAGACCACATATACATGCCATATAATATCACATTGGACTACCACATTGATGACATCATGTTAATCAGACCAGGTGAGCAAAAAGTGCCAGGTACATTGAGGGCATTAGTAAGTATGTACACTCTGAAGGATTGAAAATAAACCTTAAAAATATTCAGGAAACTGACTCATCAGTGACATTTTAGGGGTCCAGTGCATGCCAGCACATCTTTTCCAAAGTAAAGACAAATGGTTGCATCTCATATTCCTACCACTAAGAAATAAATATGGTATGTGGTAGGCTTCTTCAAGTTCTGGAGGAAGCAGATTCCACATTTGGAATTATTGCTCCAATCCATTTACTGAGTGACATGGAAGGCTGCCACATACAAGGAATATGCTCTGTGTAATCCAGGCTGCATTTCAAATAGTCTTGCCACTTGGGCTATACAATCTGGCCTTCCCTCTGGTATTAGGTATCTTGGTGGGTAAAACTCCAAAAGAGAATCGTTATATAGACATGCAGCGATTTGGCATCAGTCAAGCCATCTGCAGCATGAAATTACACACTATGCAAATAAACAACTCCTTGTATGCTACGGACTTCTGATAGACATGGCGAATTGAACTATGAAACATCAAATGCTAACGTGGCCAGACATGCCCACTGTCCTGGCAGACCCATTGAACTATAAGGTCGGGCAGGCCCAGTTTTAGGATGGAGTATGAATAGAGCCATGGAATACAAGAGACTTGAACAGGTTGCCCAGAATCACATGTCATCTATCATAGTTGTACTGTCATCTTTTCATGAGCTTATCCTATGGCCACATGAGGGAGTGTCCTTTATGACCGGGTGATAGAAAAATGGCTGACTATGTTTCAGCAGTTTGGTTGGCTTAGAATGTGAGTGTAAGTGCAGGAGAACTCCACTCAGGAATGATCCCAACTGTGTGTTAAGGGGAAATTTTCTCATTTCTCTCAGCTTTGGTCAGTGCCCCAAATTTAGCATTCTATGTGGAAAGTACTCTAGTTTAAATATATATGGACTTATGGGCAGTGTCAAGTGACTCAACTCATTGGTTAGGTGGTTTGAAAAGAGAAAGAAAAGAGAAGTCAGAATAAGGAGGTCTACAGAAGAGAAATGTGAATAGGTCTATGTGAATGGGCATAAAGTAAGGTGATTTTAGAAATGCATGTTAACTTCCACCAGAGAGCATTTAATACAGAAAAGTTGCTAATCAATCAAGTAAAAATAAATCAAGCAGTCAACTGGTTGACCTCAATCAGTCTTTTGTTACCAGCCAATCAAATGCTGCCAAAAAGAACTTATGAACAGAGTAGCCATGGTGGAAAGGATAGAGTTCCAGATTATGTGCACCTACTTACAAAGACCAATCTAACTACCACTGTAATTTAGAGTCCAATATGTTGACTTGGAAGAAAAGCCATGACAAACCTAGACAGCATATTAAAAACCAGAGACATCACTTTGCCGACAAAAATCTGTCTATTCAAAGCTATGATTTTTCCAGTAGTCATGTATGGATGTGAGAGATGGACCATAAAGAAAGCCAAGCACTGAAGAACAGATGCTTTTTAACTGTGGCGTTGGAGAACACTCTTGAGAGCTCCTTGGATTGCAAAGAGATCAATCCAGTCAATCCTAAAGGAAATCAACCCTGAATATTCATTCGAAGGACTGAAGCTAAAGCTCTAATACTTGGCCACTTGATGTTAAGAATTGACTTATTCGAAAAGACCCTGATGCTGGGAAGGATTGAAGGCAGGAGGAGAAGGGGACAACAGAGGATGAGATGGTTGGTTGTCATCACCAATTCGATGGACTGAGTTTGAGCAAGATCCAGCAATTGGTGATGGACAGAGAAGCCTGGCATGCTGCAGTCCACAGGGTCACAAAGAATTGGACATGACTGAACAACTGAACTGAACTGAGCTGACATCATTCTATCTTACCCCCAGTTGAGAAAAGCTGCCTTGCCAAAAGCCATGTTCCATTTTCAGGGCAGCTTGTATCCAGTGACTGGTAAATACAGAGATACAAAGGCCTGGCTGGCTGCTTTACCTAGTCTGGGGATCTCTCTAAAAGACCTTCCCCATTTTCAAGTTCTCAGTAGGATCAGTTGAATCCACTGATGTGAGAGCTACTTCGATCTCTGCCTGTTTCCTTGCTCTTTTCAGGTATCATTCCAGGGAGCACACCCCAGTGGATGCATTTCACAGAGTCAGCTTCTTAGAGATTCCATGACAGGAGAAAACATACAGAGAGGATATTTCCTTTAAGGAATCAGCTGGTATAAATTAACAGAGGTGAAAAAATAATCGGTATGAACACTAACTCATGTTGTTGAAATTTAGGGAGTGTTGGGAAACACGCTTGGGAAGAGGGATAAAGCCAGATCATAAAATACTGAATGTCAGGATGTTTGTCTGAAAGCCTAATTTAATTGGCAGTGTGGACAGTCATAGATGTTAGAGAAAGCAATGAGAATGATCAAGATTTGCTATCGGAATATCAAACAGTGTGTAAAAAGCATTGACATGGAAGAAGAGTTCACACTGAAGAACAATTCAATGAATTGCCTTTAGTGTCCTAAGGAAGAAAGCATTATTTTGGGCAATGGTAGTGAAAATGGAGGGCCTCCCTGGTGGCTCAGATGGTCAAGAATCTGTCTGCAGTGCAGGGGACCTGGGTTCAATCCCTGGGGGTAGAAGATTCCCCAGAGAAAGAAACGGCAACCCACTCCAGTATTCTTGCCTGGAGAATTCCATGGACAAAGGAGCCTGGCAGGCTACAGTCCATGGGGTTGCGGAGTCGGACATGACTAAATAACTAACACACACACACACACACACAGTGACAATGGAAATGGTGGGGAAAATTCTGATGCAAGAGAATGTGAAGGTAAGCAGGTTTGGTATTTGACTTGATATAAGTGAGAAATGGCAAAATGCAATATTTCTGGAATTTTGAGAAAGACATTTTGAGGCCTTTATAAAACTCTTTAGAAGAACCAGGAAGAGCCAGTTGCTTGGGTTTCCCTGGAGATAATATTCTAAAAACCTTCAAAGAGCATGTGGAAGCTTTTTGTTCAGCACTTCTCTGCTATAATCCTCCCAGCTGACTACAGAACTGTTTCCTAATCTCTGTGCCCATTTTCTCCCTAGGTTCAGCATACTCCATTCATCCAGTGGCTTTATTCTTTTGGGGATTAGCTGGGGCAAACTGTGACCAGGCCGTCAAAACTGTGACCATCTGCTTCTCTATACCACAAACTAGGACTATTGTATAGGTCCCTTTTAAGAGCAAAGTTTCTTAATGACCCTAAGCTTTGACTTAATCATTCTTATTGTAGTATTACTCAAACATATTTAAACATAAAAACAGATATAAACTGTATGCTTACTGGCCTTATATGAGTGTTATTGAGTGTTAAGCTAGCTTTTTCTCTCTCCCCTTAGAAAGAGAGAAAGTGAAGTCGCTCAGTCATGTCCTACTCTTTGCAACCCCACGGACTGTAGCCCACCAGGCTCCTCCATCTGTGGAATTTTCCAGGCAAGAGTACTGGAGTGGGTTGCCATTTCCTTCTCCAGGGCATCTTCCCAACCCAGGGAAGTCTCTGGAAGTCTCCCGCATTGCAGGCAAACGCTTTACTGTTTGAGCCATTAGGGAAGCCCCACTAGCCTTACATAACCATGTATAAGAAAAACCATTTTATAAGTTCAGTCAATAAAAACTATAAAACTCATAAAATTTAAATTAAGATCATTAGTTTAATGGACAGATGAAGTTGTTTTGTGGAAATTAAATTGCTACTCACAACCTAAATGGCAATCAGTTTCTTTTAAGCTTGGAATGCTAGCACTATCTTTTCACTTGCTATGACTTAATTCGCTCATCAGTTTCTATATTCAAACAATAGAAAAATCTTTATCAGGGTTTCAAATGACATTAGTTGGCCTTTATTGAGCAGGTACCCTTCATTTATCTATTAAGTTTACTTCTCATTAGCCTGAGAAAATTAAAAGGGTGCAGCTCGATCCAGTAATGTCCTGCACACAAATGTGTATCTGAGAGCCACAAGTGAGTTATAGTTTATGGTTTAAAGAGCTATCATTCAGATGATCCACAATATGATTATTGTAGAAATTTTAGGCTATCATGCTGAACATACATCTACAGCTTTAAGAGCTCAGGACTCAAGAACTTTTATTTTAAAATTAAGTTCCTTGGTCCACTGATGGACTGTAAACTGTTACAGTGATGTTTGGGGGTCTTTGTTCTTTTGGATTAATGGCAAGCAATTCTATAGGATTTCATCTCAATATACAAAACCCTGTTATATGCAAAATACTATGTAAGATTCCATAAATTGACGTTTATGAACCAAAATTTGCATAGTCTTAGATTTGCTGGATTTCTTTCTTTACTAAATAATCTCTGACACACAATGCTTGATGATTCTAAGAAGTTTTTAGAGATGAGTGACACTTTCACAATCCTTATGAAGGTTGTTTGCATGAATACTGTGAAAGCTGTCTTGGATTGGTAATGATATTTAATTATTATTCTTAGCTTTTATTTACAAGTTCCTTCTAGTTTAACTTCATTCTCCACTTGGCTGTATATTGCTTATTTAACTTTATACAGGGAAGCAAGGCACAATTTTATTACTAATTTTTGCCCTCTAATCTTACAACTTGACTCTATGATAGGTATTGTGAATCATATATGAACCATCCATATCACCTAATCCTAATCTCTTCCTCAAAACGTAATTGTACTGAGTAACATTTCATTGCTACCATGGAGTAAGATTTCCAGTGGGAATTAAGAATGGCAAGGTAAGTTTCAGGGCCATTTGCCACATTGAAATGAGAACCCATCAAAATAGTTTGAGAGTTACTATTCTAATTAGCATGAGACCCCAAACCAGGTTATTTATCTTTGTCCTCAGTTCTCCTCTAGGAAAGTCACATCTAATAATGTGTTTGTTAAGTAACTAAATTATCTTTATGTAAACTAGTTTTCATAGTTTACTGCTTCAAATCCTAAGAAAGAATGTGGAAAGGATCCTTAGTGTAATTCTAGCCATAATAGGTCAAATTTGGTATAAAACCAGTACACATTGGATCAAATCCAGAAGGGTTTATTACCAAATGAACCAGAAGGTTCTAATCATAACATTTTCACATTGAACATGGTCCCACAGAATGGGTTTTAAGGATAACATAATGAAAATGTAATACAAAGAGAATGACATGGGTGGTTCTTTTGTTGGATAAGGGATATAGGTAGAATAAGGGATAAAATAAATGTCCTAAAGAATACAGATGAAAATGACATAGGGAACCTGAGTCTGAAGTTATTTTAAGCACTGACCTTCAGGTATGAAAGGCAAACAAAACAAAGAAAACAAAGTAAAGTCTATGAAATTTCGTTGAATGTCAGAGAAGTTCCCGGCTAAAATCATTTGAAACTGTTCTACTAAAATCAGTTCAACATGTTCAGCATTATTGTTACTTTATAACTGATTTATTTATTCTAATACTGTTGACCATTGCAATAAACCAGACATCAGAATTTTTTCTGGCACTTTTCTAGAACAGAGGCCCACATATTTTCCACTCTTTGGGTTATTTAAGGCATTCATTTGTCTTCTAATTTTCCTAGATGTCTTAAGTATAAAAATACAGATTTAAGACAATGAGAAAAAGGCTTATTTTTAAAATGAAAGTTGCTATGGGTTATAGATAACCAAACAGAACTTTGTCATATAGTATTTCATTTCATATTTTCACTGCATTTCTTTATTATTTACATAAAGGTCTTGTCCTTGAGATATATAATAGACTTTGGTAAGTACAAACCAGTGGCAGTACTTTTGGAAGAAAGATTGGTGGTTAGCTGATGGTGGCAGGTTTAAATATCAGAAGCTCTGGTTTTTAAAAGATGGCTTTTAGTGCTCAACTCTTTCTACAAAGTGAAACAGGATGTGGGTAGTGACATATATAAATCCAACACTCTTCCTTGTGAAAACAGAGATTACCGAGATAATCTGTTTATACAAATCTGTTTCTGAGTTTAATTTCACAAATTGTCTTAAAGTCACAGCTGATGGGAGTCTCTTTTCTAGTTGCTTATTTTTCTGTCTAAATCTACATGTGTATAAAAATTACAAAGTGACTAGCTGGAGTTACATTAAAAGAGTTTTTAGACTTTGTGGCATCTTAACCAAAACTTTACTTTTTTATTTTGCCTCTACCTAAGAATATGCATCCAGAAAGATATATATATATATATATATATATGTTATATATATATATATCCATATATATATAATATATATAAAACTAAATAACAACTGGTAATAGTTGTTATTTAGGCAAAAACCTTCTGATTAATTCAGTGAATGGAACTCACACTCTGCTTTATCAATCTGTGCTTTTTTTCAAAGCAAATGGTAACAGCTATATCTAGAATACTGAAATTATAGGATACCAGTACAAGTGAATGTGCAGATTTTAGATCTGGGAGCTGGGTATAGTCTGATTTCAGTACAAATCTGTCTTCTCCACCTTTGTATAATCCCCACATATTCCTTTATCCATGACTAGCTGTTCCCACACACTTTTTGCCTCTGGAATTTTTTTCTGTTTATGCCCTGTCAACCATTTCTTCTATTGATTGCCAACTATGTCCTCCCAGAGCTCTATTTTCCCACTAGGAGATATTTTCTGAGTTCTTCCAGTGCCTACATTAAAGAAAAGGAGACAATTTTGAGCAAAAAGGTATTTATAAATTTTTTTCCTGAAAGTTAGAAAAATTTTAATCTCCCTCAGACTGAAATTTGTTCACATAATGTTACATGTAGTAACAAAGTCATATAGAATTGCATTGTCTTTTTGCATATAAATAACTTCTCAAAATCCATGCAGGTCTTTGAAAGTGAAAGTGAAAATTGCTCAGTTGTATCTCTTTGTGACCCCATGGACTACACAGTCCATGGAATTCTCCAGGCCAGGATACTGGAGTGGGTAGCCTTTCCCTTCTCCAGGGGATCTTCCCAACCCCGGGGTTGAACCCAGGTCTCCCACATTGCAGGCAGATTCTTTACCAGCTGAGCCACAAGGGAAGCCCAAGAATACTGGCGTGAGTAGCCTATCCCTTCTCCAGTGGATCTTCCTGACCCAGGAATTAAACCGGGATCTCCTGCATTGCAGGCAGATTCTTTACCAACTGAGCTCTCAGGGGTCTTTAAGAGTATAGTAATTCACAGATTGTGTTTATATAACGCTGAAACATCCTACTGGAAAATTCAGTCAAGTCATTCAGTTGTTTGGTTCACAGAACGTTTAACATTTGGATATTGATTTAATTAGAAGATATCAAAGAACTGTTTCTTAATTTCTGTGTAAATAGATATTACTTAAATAATGATACAGGTATTTTTAAGTTATCTGGTTTCAGCAGACACAACTTTGCAGATGCTATTAACACCTAGAGACTAATTTATGTATTGTGAGCTCATTGCTGATATTTTTTTCTATAATCAGGCTTATTCTAAGAAAAATGTTAGTTTTAGTTCATCACACAGGTTCATTTAAATTATACATGTCACATAATCAATAGGTCTTTATATACTCATACATATATATGTAAATTAATAGACAACTCAAAGAATTTGGTTCTAACACAGAAATTTATTTTATCCCACAGTGATATATCAAAATAGTAACTTAAAAATTCATTTCTATTCTTTCATAAAAAGTGTAAAATAAAGAATTTATACAGGAAGGGAGAGAGATTGTTTTTACAAAAAGAATTCACCTAATCTTATATTGGTGTGAATGTAAGAACTCTTCATCAAGAAAAGTTACTATTTATTTCACTATTAGTATCAACTATCTTTGTCAAATAAATATTTGTTTATCGATTTAATCAATTTTTAAATTTCTTTCCTTCCTTCATAATTCCTTAAGTATTTACACAATTCTTAATGTGAGCAGGCATTTTGTACTAAATTTACTTGAAAATATTTACATGAAAAACATTTATTTACATGAAAAAGATTTACATGAAAAACACCACCCTGTTGATTTTGTTTTTCTTTTGAATTTATTTTTAATACTTTTTATTAAAATTTTCTAAACTTGTCTCCACTCATACATACATCATTACACAGAATTTAAATAATTACCAAATAAAAAAATTCCTGAGGCTAATTTAACCAGATTGATCTGCTATAATAATGGAATTTCTTGGTCACAATAAGCTAAATAACTTAATGACTTTTTGCCCCTTAATCTAATTTAGCAAGTGTTTATTAAGTATCCACTTTATACTTGAAACAATATGGGTACATAATAGTTATTTGGGTTAATTACAAGGTCCAGTACAGTCAAAGCAGATACAGTGATTTAAACATATGGAAATGGCATTTGTACATTTTGTTTTTGTGATACGGTTGTACTTCTCAACTCAACTTTATCCTTATGCTTTTTTTAAAAATTTGTGTGAATTTATTTATTGTTGAATAAGCATGTGTAATACTAGTTTCAGTCCCTAAATAAATTATATAGCAATAAACTTTATTTTTAAACATCCTGAATTGAGATCTCCCCTCTTTTAAAAAAAATTGTTTATTTTTAATTGGAGGATAATTGCTTTACAATATTGTATTGGTTTTTGACATATATAAACATGAGTCAGCCACAGGTACACTCATGTCCCCTCCCTCTTGGACTTCCCTCCCACCTCCCATATCATCACACCCCTTTAGGTCCTCACAGAGCACAGGATTCGGGCTCCCTGTGTAATACAGCAAATTTCCACTGGCTATCTAACTTTGCATATGACAGTGTATATGTTTTCATGCTACTCTCTCAATTTGTCCGCCCCTTCTTATTTTTTGAATGGAATATAAAGGTAATTATTGGTTTATAGATCTTATATGGATAATTCATGTAGTTAAAATTGTGGTTTAATAAAACAATTGGAATTTCAAATAATTTGATAAACCAAAATTCAAACAAGTTCAGACATTAAAATTTCCACTCTTTACAAAAAGAAAATTATCTTGCTTGCATATAGCATGCATATAGCATGATTAAATAGCTTGGGAATTTATATTACTTCTTTTTAATACTTTTTTCTCATTTCTATTTTTCACCCATGTATGTATATCATGATATCTCATATTTACTAAAATCTATACTAAATTATTATAATGACTTCTATGTGAATTTGTATTTTTTGTTTCTTCAAAGAGTCAAGAAAAAGTATTAACTATTAGAAATAGAGCTTCTGTAACTATATATAGTTTCTGCAATGTAATACGATATAACTCTAACCAGTCCATCCTAAGGGAGATCAGTCCTGGGTGTTCATTGGAAGGACTGATGCTGAAGCTGAAACTCCAATACTTTGGCCACCTCATGCGAAGATTTGATTCATTGGAAAAGACCCTGATGCTGGGAGGGATTGCGGGCAGCAGAAGAAGGGAACGACAGAGGATGAGATGGCTGGATGGCATCACCGACTCGATGGACAGGAGTTTGAGTAAACTCTGGGAGCTGGTGATGGACAGGGGGGCCTGGCGTGCTACGATTCATGGGGTCGCAAAGAGTCGGACACGACTGAGCGACTGAACTGAACTGAACTGAACTGATGACAAGTCTATGAAAGTAGAAGAAAGTATTACATGGAATCTAAAATAACAAAGATTGGAGCTTTCCCGGTGGTCTAGTATTAAGAATTTACCTGCCAGTGTAGGGAACATGGGTTTGATCTCTGGTCAGGGAGGATCCCACATGCTGCGGAGCAACTAAGCCCATGAGCCATTACTACTGAGCCTGCACGCCAGAGCCCGCAAGCCTCAACTACGGAGCCCATGTGCCTAGAGCTTGTTCTTAGCAACTGGCCCGTTCTTGGAAACTCACAAGCCACAGCAAGAAGAAGTCTAAGCACTGTAACTAGAGCCTGTGCGCAGCAACAATGATCCAGTGCAGGCAAAAATAAAAATTAAAAAAACTAAATCTTTAAAAAATAGAAAAATAAAACAGCAAAGATTGATTCACCAAACATTTATTTCAGAACTAGATTTTTCCTTATCTCCAGCACTAGGCATCAAAATGTTTATAAATTTACACACACTCATATGAATACAAATACAGCCACAGATGAATACTTAAAATTTTTGTTATTTCAATTGCTTTAAAAAAACAACAAAAATAAAATGGAAAAAGATCTTTCCAAAATTGTTGTAACTTTACCTGAGGAAATTATTCTCATGTAAAATATCTAGAAGAACATCACTAACAGAAACAGGTTACTGTGGTCAATAACACAAACTGTTCCTCTTTATGTAGCAAAATAATGACATACATTTCTTAATCAAAGAAGAAGGAAACAAGTATTCTAAAACAGCTAACCAAAGCAAATGACTAAATGAGCACATATTGATTAATAAAAATGAAATGAAGAATTCACACACACACAATATTACTATTAGTGATAAAGAAGAACATTACGTGACCTTCCTTAGTACTTCACTCAGAGTCTGAGCATGACTTTCCACTGTCACTGCTAAAGAGATTAGTGATATAATTGTCATTGAATCTGATGTCCTTCTAAAAAAGAAAGTAGGATTTGAAATGCAAATCAGAATTTATTGAGTCTTTTATGACATAGTAGAAGAATGAAAGAACTTTGGTTTATGATGAGAAGAAAAGAATGATAACTAGGTGAGGTCAATGTTTTTTAGGAAGGTAACAAAATAAAATAAGCAGTATAATCAGATTTGGGGTGGTTTCATTGTAATATGCAAGCAGATTTTTTAAAACTAGTATAAAATAATTGAAAATTAAAAATTATCTTCCAGGTATCTAAGCATTCAGATAACTACCTTCCCTTAATCTAAGACATTTACTTAATGAGCTCAAATGAAATCACAGAGAAATCTTAGATACTTAAAGTTTCCATTGTTGACAATTAAAACTGCAGGTATATACAGGTATATACTGCAGGTATATACAGGTATATGCTCAATAGTTTAACCCTTAACTATGTCAATAATAGTGGACATATTTGTTTTAGCTTCAGGGAACTGAAAGAGCCTGACAGAGATTTCCAAGAATTTATATTTATATCCTGTAATGCAGCATAAAATAATATAGCCCATTTTATAAACTGCATTATAGAGGGAAACCTGGTATAATCCTGAGTCTAGTTGAACTCGGTCCAAATAATTTTAGCGTGAAAGAATGTGTTCTATAATCAAAAGGCAGGTAAAGGGCCGCCACTAAAGAAACATGAGTTATTGATTTTAAACAAAACAAAACAAAATGAACTAGCTATGTCTTGAAAGAACATGATTCTCTGATTTGACCAGGAAAAATAAAGGACATCATAAAGAGTGGCTAGTTAACTCCTTTGAGTCTGTGAAGCATTAATTGTGACATGTTGATAGAGCGTATATTACTTGTCAGATCTAGGCACAAGAAATACAGGGAGTGTCTCCTTCTTAAAATAACTTGTACTTTTTTCATTTTGTGGATATAAGAAATGTTTAGAGAATAACACATGTTTAAACTGGAATTTGGGATAAAGCGCAAGTTCTGAGAAAAGAGATCACCTTAGACTGGTGCTCAGGTGTGTCATGAATAAAAATATCAAATTTATAAATATAAGACAGAAAGAGGAGATCATTTCAGGCAAGAATCATAACATGTTAAAAGTGAAATGTGAATAACAATATTAGGCTATAATAATAATAATAATAACAGTGGCAAATATTTATTGATCACTTGCCTGAGACTCTGTTCTAAGCACTTTACATCTACTACCTCATTTCATCATCAGTCTTTCTTATAAATGAAGAAACAAGAGTCATAATGAAATTTATGCCTTGCCTATGAAAGAACTGAAATCCAACCCAACTAATCTTGGAGCCAGTTTATTTTCTTGATTGAAATGACCAGATGTAAAACTTAATGATTTGGGGAAAGAATCAACTGATGTAGAATGGACACTTCACTTGGTTTTACTAACTAATGTTAGGTATGACATATTCTATTTTAAAATCAGACTGTTGGATTTCTCTGTCTTCAACCATAGGAAATTTTAATTTCAGTGTTTGTAAAAATAAGTTACTGGTCTTATGGCCAAAATGAAACATTATTCTTTACCAACTTTTAGTTTAATTGTCCTTTTTTTTTTTTTTTTTTTTTTGCTGATTTTCTTTACTATCTACCCTGCCCCAAAGCAAATTGGTAACTCAGAAAAAAACATGAAAGATAAGTTTTAAAATGGCCAATCATTCAACTAGAAAAATGAAAAAAGTTGCGATCGGTGAACATAGTCTAAATATGGAAAAACCATTAAACACTAAAACTTGGGGCAAACTTACAAGTTCTCTTTCTAAATTAAAATCAAAATTAATATTACAAAGTCATTACACTATAGAGCTGGATATAAGTGTAATTAATTGACATTAGAAATATCATACAATTTAACAGAAATATTTTGCTAATAGATTTTGAATTGAGACTTCAAACTATAAAATAAGTCATTTTGATAGACTTTTTCTGAGAATTGTAATAGACAGAGTTCATATACATTATTTATGCTCAGCAATGTTTTTTATTATGTACACGTGCCCAAAGGCTTAGGCAATGCCAAGTATTTTTTTTTAATAAATGGAAAGAATAAACAAATTAAAAAAATTAAAGCCATATGTTACTTTTTTTGAGGGAGGAGGGTGGATGGGAAACCATGTTTATGTGACTGTTGGCTACTCCATATGTTAAGCTTTGGTCTGGTTTCAGGTAGTCCTATGATTAAAGGCCTATTTCCTAAATAGTCTAGGGCAGTCTGTAGTGACATGTGGAGAAGGCAATGGAAGGAGACTCAAGTTCAGCAGTTCCTCAAGAATCTTAAAGACAATACATAGAGCCTTTGACATAGCTGTGAGGCATCCTAGCAATTTAAAGTAATAATTTTTCCTTAGTGGATAACGTTAGACAGATGTTCAGTAAAATATTAGACCGTTTAGATCATTAGATATGGGCTTTCTTGAGGTTCTTCACAACCCAAAATCCAAAAAAAGTATGAACCAACCAGAATTCTCAAATTTTCCAAGAGACTGTCTATAAAAGGAATCAGAAGAAACAATGTATTTCTCTATCTACTTTTTATCTTGAAATCTAAGAGAAGAAGGGAGAAAAAAGATGTCTGGAATTCAATGTGAAATTTGTTTTTAAAAAAATCTGCTATTATGGATTTACTCCCAATCATTCCTTGACTATATGATTATGTATTATGACAATGTCATAATACCAATTTTTGATGGGATGTCAGAAACATTTTATAAGTCTGTGGTTCTCTGAAAATGCAAGTGCTTTTATAACTCCATAAAGTTACTATAATAGGCTTTATTCTTTCTTTTAAGTGACTGTCAGAGGGACCTACCATTATCTTGACACTTATATTTGAGAAACTTTTGCTGCAGCTCTTACACACCTTCATGGCAGCATTCAATTTCTAGGCTCTTTCGCAGCTTCCTCTTTCTGCTTCTCATTATCCCTAACCAGCTGAATGTTTTGTCTGTTTTGATCAGAAAGTTTAGAAGTGAGCTGAATTCTGAACATTTTTTGCATAGTTTTCCAGTTATGTTTAAGAAATATTTACTGACTCTCTGGACTCATATAAATAAAGTGGGTTTTGAGATTTTATTGATGTAATTGAAGACGAACTATTGCCCATTGTTACTATATCCAAAACATTTCAGAAGTACAAGCAAAGAAATATGTCTCTATCATCAGAATTTAATATGAAATCATGTTCTTCTGTCATACTGGAAATTTGTCAAAGATTTTATCTGCAATAAAAGCTATGTCAATGGGCCATATAATACATTTGCAAAGGTTAGAGATATTTTAACCCTCATCTGTGACTAAAATGACAATAGTAAGTAACCCACTAAAACACCAATGACAGATTGTTAAGAATCTAGAAAGTGTCTGCAGATGTAAATGAAAAATTACATAGGAATTACAGATTGTAGTACAGTTCAGTTCAGTTGCTCAGTCATGTCCAACTCTTTGGAACCTCATGGACTGCAGCACACCAGGCTTCCCTGTCCATAAGCAACTCCCAGAGCCTATTCAAACTCATGTCCATTGCATCAGTGATGCCATCCAACCATCTCATCCTCTGTCATACCCTTCTCCTCCCACCTTCAATCTTTCCCAGCATCAGGGTCTTTTCCAATGAGTTGGTTCTTCACATCAGCTGGCCAAAGTATTGGCGTTTCAGTTTCAGCATGAGTCCTTCTAGTGAATATTCAGGACTGATCTCCTTTAGGATTGACTGGTTGGATCTCCTTGCAGGCCAAGGGACTCAAGAGTCTTCTCCAGCACCACAGTTCAAAAGCATCAATTCTTTGGCACTCAGCTTTCGTTATAGTCCCATTCTCACATCCATACATGAGTACTGGAAAACATCATAGCCTTGACTAGACAGATCTTTGTTGGTAAAGTAATGTCTCTGCTTTTTAATATGCTGTCTAAGTTGGTCATAACTTTCCTTCCAAGGAGTAAGCGTCTTTTAATTTCATGGCTGCAGTCACCATCTGCAGTGATTTTGGAGCCCCCAAAAATAAAGTCAGCCACTGTTTCCACTGTTTCTCCCTCTATTTGCCATGAAGTGATGGGACCAGATGTCATGATCTTAGTTTTCTAAATGTTGAGTTTTAAGCCAACTTTCTCACTCTCTTTCACTTTCATCAAGAGACTCTTTAGTTCTCCTTTGCTTTCTGCCATAAGGGTGGTGTCATCTGCATATCTGAGGTTATTGATATTTCTCTCAGCAATCTTGATTCCAGCTTGTGCTTCATCCAGCCCAGCATTTCTCATTATGTACTCTGTATATAAGTTAAATAAGCAGGGTGACAATATACAGCCTTGATGTACTCCTTTCCCAATTTGGAACCAGTCTGTTGTTCCATGTCCAGTTCTAACTGTTGCTTCTTGACCTGCATACAGATTTCTCAGGAAGCAGGTCAGGTGGTCTGGTATTCCCATCTCTTTAAGAATTTTCCAGTTTGTTGTGATCCACACACTGTGGGGCCATATTAAATAATGTCTTTGAAATGATAAATTTATTACACAAGTAAAAAATGCATGATTACAAATTCCATCAATCTCATGTCCTTGTCTTGAATTTGTGTTTTTAAAGTCCAGAGAGATTATGCTGTCTTATTGGTTAACTTCTCGCAAAGGCCTATGAAAACATAGCCACATTACTTTAATGACTTCCTTTTTGAAATGTGTATTGTTGCAAGACAGGCTGCTTATTTAACTTATATGCAGAGTACATCATGAGAAACGCTGGGCTGGAGGAAGCACAAGCTGGAATCAAGATTGCCGGGAGAAATATCAATAACCTCAGATAAGATTTGAGACCTAAAGAGCCTCCTGATGAAAGTGAAAGAGGAGAGTGAAAAAGTTGGTTTAAAGCTCAGCATTCAGAAAACTAAGATCACGACATCTGGTCCCATCACTTCATAGCAAATAGATGGGGAACCAGTGGAAACAGGGGCTGACTTTATTTTTCTGGGCTCCAGAATCACTGCAGATTGTGATAGCAGCCATGAAATTAAAAGACGCTTACTCCTTGGAAGGAAAGTTATGACCAACCTAGACAGCATATTAAAAAGCAGAGACATTACTTTGTTAGCAAAGGTCCATCTAGTCAAGTTTTTCCAGTGGTCATGTATGGATGTGAACACTGGATTATAAAGAAAGCTGGACTATAAAGAAAGCTGAGCACTGAAGAATTGATGCTTTTGAACTGTGGTGTTGGAGAAGACCCTTGAGAGTCCCTTGGACTGCAAGGAGATCCAACCAGTCCATCTTAAAGAAGATCAGTCCAGGGTATTCATTGGAAGGACTGATGTTGAAGCTGAAACTCCAATACTTTAATCACCTGATGTGAAGAGCTGACTCATTGGAAAAGACCCTGATGCTGGGAAAGATTGAGGGCAGGAGGAGAAGTGGATAACAGAGGATGAGATGGTTGGATGGTAACACCGACTCAATGGACATGGGTTTGGTTGGAATCTGGGAGTTGGTGATGGACAGGGAGGCCTGGCCTGCTGCGGTTCATGGGGTTGCAGAGAGTCGCACATGAGTGAGCAACTGAACTGAACAAAACAGGCATGCTGCTGCTGCTGCTTCATTCGTGTCTGACTCTGTGTGACCCCATAGACGGCAGCCCACCAGGCTCCTTTGTCCACAGGATTCTCTAGGCAAGAATACTGGAGTGGGTTGCCATTTCCTTCTCCAACAAGACAGGAATAATGAACTGCAAAGTCTCAGAAACATAGGTTTTGCTTCCCTAGATTTCAATTTTCAAAATTTATATAATTCTCTATTTTTAAGTGACCGAAATTTGCTCAGTCTTGTCTGACTCTTTTTGACCCCATGGACTTAGTCCATGGAATTCTCCAGGCCAGAATGGAGTGGGTTCCCTTTCCCTTCTCCAGGGAATCTTCCCAACCCAGGGATCAAACCCATCTCCCACATTGCAGGCGGATTCTTTACTAGCTGAGCCACAAGCAAAACTCGATTTTTAAATTCTGCTAATTATAGAAACAAATAGAAAGGTAAATATTTGTAGCTGGATGGATTCCTTGGAAAATTAAAGCTGCTGATATTCACTTTTGTAAAATTGCAGTATCTCTTGTTTCCTTACTATTTATATTTCCTGGTGTAACATTACAGACAGAATTTACTTTCTTCTTTAATTGCATATTATATTTTTATATTTTGAGCTGAATTTCAGATGCTACAACTTTTCTATCAGGCAGTTCAGCAGCTGCTGAGCAGCTACAAGACATATATTTAAGTTACTATAACCAAAACTTTTTTATAAGAGAATGATTATTCAGAACAAACTAGAAAAATTAAGTGCTTTCTTAGGCTTTCTTTTTCACTGGATGTTCATAAGAAACAAATACTAGCTACATCTAAGGAAATCCAAGTTATATATATATATATATGTGTATATATATATATATAAAACCCAGATAGTATACTTGTCCAAGCAACGAGTGTTTTGATTAAGCCTCAGGCGGGCTGTTGGTCATTTCATTCTGATGGTCAGAATATATTTTGAATACAGGTTGATTTAATTTAGCTGGTTTAATCTGCAGTTTCAACTTTTGCCTCTTTCTTTTAAAGCAAGTTTCATAAAAGCATCTGCAGAAGCCTTGTTTTGATTACCCTTTATCCTTTAGCCTTAGATCAATATCAGTTTTTTTTCCCTTGCTCATAATACATTATAGAAAACCTAGAGATTTCTACAGCATGACCAAAACTCTACATTATGTTTGCAATTTTCCGTAAGATTTGTATAGTATAAAATAAAAATGTTTGCCTTAAGAGACATCTGCTATAAATAAAATAACAGTGTAAATTTTCAAGAGAGCTGCACAACTGCTTTAAACGCTCAAAACATGAACCTTCTAGAGTGAGTTCAAGCATTTTGTGATTTTCCAATGAGTCAACAGTGTTCACTTCAATGTTCTTGAACCACGCCCCCACCCCAACTATTGGTTCTCCCAACCTCCCTCCCAGCCCTTGAAATTACAATGATATTAGCTATAATGCTTTCAATGGTCCTGCAGATCAGCTTTCATTCTCCGGGAAACATGTGAATGGCATTAAAACATGCTTCCCACTCTCACAAAATATTTCCTCAAAATACTACAGAAACTCAAACCAGTTACTTCAGATTCTGATAGTATCTTTACTGAATAGCATCAGCCAGCTTGAAAGGGTCAGCCATCTTGGTCAGTGACATATATTGTTTAAGAAGTTTCCAGAACTACTCATTAAAGCTCTGTCTCAGGAGAAATTTGTTAGGGAGAAGAGAGACAGATTGGCATTTCTTCTTCCAAATTTTCCTGTTAATATTCTTTAAAAATAAGTAACTGAATTCTCATAATATGGTCTTTTTGAACGACAGGATTTTTTTTTGTTTCCTCAAGTAAAGATCTCCATAGTGCTTGCAGTCAAAAGCTGAGCTGAGCAATCAATAAGTAAGAATGACAATGTTAGCCCAAATATCACTGAAGTTCAGAGGATAGCAGAGCCACTATGTTAAAAATGGCCATTGAAGAATATTTTTAAAAAGTCATTTAAAACCTCTTCATGAAGCTGTTTATATTTTTTAATACAGAAGGTTAAATTAGAGCATCAAATAGTACTTTAAATTTTGAAATATAAAATTTTGTAGAATAACAGATATATTCAAGCTTTGACCTTAATAACAGCTTCAGGGCTTGATGAAGAAATATGTAAATAAAGACTCATTATTTTTCAGATAACAAGAAAGGCAGTAGGAACTTGTCTGAATATTTCTTCATTTATTTACTGCATATCTAGTATGAAAGTATTTTATAGTATGAAAGTATTTATAGAAATATATTTTAAATTGCTTTTTCATTATAATACCCCAAAGGCAAATTATTTTATTGGAAAATTGATTTGTTATCAAATAAAATAGAGATAAAAGTTTAAAATCTTTAGTCAAATGGTATAAACTTAGCTCACAAACACTTGAATGTGTTATAATAGATTTGCGTGTGTGTGTGTATATATATATATATATATTTTTTTTTTTTTTTTTCAAACCTTCCCCTATTTTTTGTTCTCAAAATTGACTTTCTGTAGCAATGGGGGAAATGCTAGGTTGCTACTTTTTCAGACAGCAAGTGTCCAATGCACACAGAAATTACATAAACTGTTACGACTATCAAAACGAATTGCCACATTTTTTTAACAAAATACTCCCCCTCTTATAAATGGTTTAATTTTTCCATATCTCTTTGGAGTCCTTTATCTTTTCCAATGTCCTACCCTGCAGTATGTGTGAAATTTTATCAAAAGCTTCCTGATATTACCATAAATTACTGTGTAAGCAGAGCTATTGCTTATCTGCCAAGGGGGCTTTTGTCCCCTTTCTTTAGCAATTTTCTCCATTTCTACTTGTGTGAAGGGCTTTCCCTGCTTTTTTTTTTTTTTTTTTTACCAAGAACCATATCTTAACGGCTTTGAGTTTTAGTAAGGGGATATAGTAGAAACCTGTCCATAGAATAGCCTCATGACACCACAAAGAGGCCAGGTACGCACTTTAGTTCATCTGTTCTTCCTCTAACAAGTATATAATTCCTATCCAATGGGACATGAAAGTGAAAGTGAAAGTCGCTCAGTCATGTCTGACTGTTTGCGACCCCATGAACTATACAGTCCATGGAATTCTCCAGGCCAGAATACTGGAGTGGGTAGCCTTTCTCTTTTCCAGGGGATCTTCTCAACTCAGGAATCAAACCCAGGTCTCCCAGGTCTCCCACACTGCAGCAGACTCTTTATGAGCTGAGCCACCAGGGAAGCCCTACAGTAGTACTTAGTTTTATGTTAAACATAGAAAATGCATTTATTGTGTTTAATATATTTTTCTACCTTTTAAAAGTTCATTTTGGTTGTATATTTTGCATGCAATAACTATTTACTATTTTTCCAGTTATCCATTTTTAAATCTCTTACAATATGTTTCATTAGGCAAACATGATAAATGTTAATCTTTTGATAGGAATTATTTTACGGGGCTCTATTGTACCTGGTTAGTCATAATTTTTGACAACCATGCAATTATCTTTTCTATTGTGAGCTTTCTTAAAAAATATTCAAGGTTAATTGGATGAATATTATACTCTGGAAATAAGTTATGATGATATCCTATTATAGACTGTACAATCTGGAAAGAGGCTGAATATTAGGGTTGTTTTATTACTGCCACAGGCAGAGATGGAGTGAAAATTCTATTTTGGGCAGCACAGGAAAAAGGTCACTTTGAAGATGCAGACTTTAAGAAGAATTGTCACTATAACAGAATGTCTAAAATCTACGTTAAAGAAGAAAACCATAAAGCACTGGATGATGTGCCTGGGGTCTCATCAGTGGGCTGGAATTCCCTGTTTTGTACTCAGTGACTTGTACTGCTATATCTCTAATCTTACGCAAATGCCACCTTAGGTATAATTTCAAAATCCTTTACAAAAATTAGACAACCCAGTCTCCCCCTTTAGCATACATCACATATTAGCCTCACAAGTTAATTGAAAAGCAACATAGGAAAGAAGTGTCTCTGAATCTATCCATATTGAGATTATTACAGTAAGAATAGAAAACAATCAAATGTATCACCAAAAGACTATGTACATCAACTGGGTTCAGATTGTTTTCAGAGGCAACAGAAAAGATAAACAACAACACAAGCAAACCCTTCAAACTATCAGGCTTCTTTCTTGAATGATAATTTACTTCTCAGCACAACTACAACAAACAGGTACACTCATTCTTTTTTTAAAAAATTTAAAAAAAAATTTATTCATTTGCCTGTGCTGTGTCTTAGTTGCCGCATGCAGGTTCTAGTTCCTTAACCAGAAATTGAACCCAGGCCCCCTGCTTTGGGAGTGCAAAGTCTTGGCCACTGGATCACGGGGGAAGTCCCAGATGCCTTCACTCTTGGACCACAATGCACAAGGTAGGAAATTTATTTACTTAGGCCTGCTTGTCTTGTTATAGCTGTTCTTTCATCACTGTTTTTCCCTTGTATATTTAATGCCTTTGATGAGGGTAAATTGAGAGTGCTGCATTTGAAGATGATACATTCTGGGTTCCACAATTCCAACTCCTAAGAACTAGATGTATGAGCTAGTTTGAGCTTTGACAGGAATCACATAAACTATGTCAGTCAATTTCCCCACCTTCAAGATGGAGATAATAGAAATTACACCCAAGTGATTTTGTAAAGATTTTTAAAGTACATGTATTTATCTATTACGAAGTTACTAACTACATGTATCTATTTATTTAACTTAATAAACTCCATTGTGGGGGACCTTTTCAGGTTCACAGAAAAATTTCACAGGAAGTACACAGAGAATTCAAACATACATTCTGTTGCCAAATTCCCTGATTATTAACATCTTACATTAGTTTGGTATATACCTTATGATTGATAAATCAATGCTGATACACTATTATTAATTAAGTCCATAGTTTATATACATCAGGACTCACTCTCTGTCATACATTTCTCTGGGTTTTGGGACAAAAGTATAATGTCATGTTTTCAGTAAGAGAGTATCATACAGAATAGTTTTACTGTTCTAGAACATTCCCTGTGCTTCCCCTATTTATCCTTCCTTCCCTTCCCTAAAAGCCCTGATTCTTTCACTGTTCCCATAATTTTGCTTTTACCAGAAGGTCACGTAGTTGGAATCATACATTATGTAGCCATTGCACACTTTCCTTTCACTTAGCAACATAAATTTATTATTTCTCCATGACTTTTCATGACTTGATAACTCACTTTTTATCACTGAGTGATATTCCCTTGCATGGATGTATGGCAGTTTGTTTATTCATTCATCTATTGAAGGACATTTTGGTTGCTTCCAGTTTTCAGTTATGATGACTAGAGCTGCTATAAACATTTGTGTGCAGGTTTTTGTGTGAACGTGTTTTCAGCTTATTTGAGTAAAATCACAATTGCTGGATCATAAGGTAAGATTATGTTTAGCTTTGGAAGAAAGTTCCAAATTGTCTTCTGAAGTGTCTGTACCTTTTTGCATTCCCACCAGCGATGAATGGCAGTTGCTGTTGCTTCACATCCTTGCCAGCAGCATTTCTTGTTGTGGTGTCAATGTTTTAGATATTTTCCATTCTTATAGATAAAAGGTATAAGTATCTTATATCTTTATTTTATAGGTAAAATATCTCATTGTTGGTTAATTTTACTTATTTTTTAACAAATATTTTTTAGCTTTTATATACCTGACACTGTTCTAAGGACTGGGGTTATAAGAAATGAATAACACAAGACAAAAAAGCCTTCTATGGGGCTTGTATTTTAGTAGGTAGAGGCTGGAATCAAAATAAAATAGTAAGTAAATGTATATAATATGTAGGATGGTGATAAGTATAGGCAGTGGGGACTATAACTTTAAATTGTGTGGTCAGAGGAAGTGTAACCCAGAAGACAACATTTGAGCAAAGACTTGAAGGAGGAAAAGTAAGCTGTCTTGCAGACCTTTGGGGAAAGTGTTCAGGCAGAGGGGATATCAAGTTCAAGGTCCTGGGGAAGAAAGATGCCTGGAAAGTTTAAGGAGTAGCACAGAAAGCAGTGTGAGCAAAGAGGAGATGATAAAAGGGAATTCCTGGGGGCCACCTTATATAGGACCTAGTAGGACAGGGTTAAGGGCTTTGGGTGTTACACTATGAGAGGTAGAAAGCCATCACAGGGTTTTGAGCAGAAAGTCATATGGTACTACTTATTCTTTAAAGCATCATTGGGTAACATATATTGAAATTAGGTTGTAGGGGTCAAGGGCAAGTAGCAGATAGGCAAGATTGAAAGCTACTGCAGTAATCCATAGGAGAGATGTTGATGCTTGCATCACGTTTGAAGAGAGTCCTAAAGTGCTTGTAACACTGCCTGTCACATGGTATTATAGTTATTATTATTTTCTGGTTATTATCACTAACACAAAATATAAAATATCTTTATTCCTACATCATATTTCCAATTACTATGATGTCATATTCTGATGTTAATTACTCAACAATTTTCAGTAAAATTATTACAACTATAGTTATAAATCTTAAAAAATCTAACATCTTCTACTCTGAAAATTTGAATTTTTTATTGGATTAGAGTTGCATGATATTGCTAGGCTATATCCTTTAAATATATTTCCCTCTTGGAATATATTTAGCTCATTAAAAATATAATTCAGTTTCAATTTGCAATCCTTTTAGCTGGCAAGTCAAAGTGTCACATGAAATAAAGGGAGAGGCTTATTAAAGTTTTAGACTTTTAAACATTTTTTTTTTCTTTCCCAGGAGCAGCAAAATCAGGGGGAGGAGTGTGATTACAATAGCTGTCATTCAGAATTATGAATAAGGGCACTTTGGATAGAGGTTCAGATCACTGAGAGTGGGCCTGGGGAGATTCAAGGGAGATAGCTATTTTTTTTTTTTTTTTTTTAAGATTAAATCTGGAATGCTGAATGTCCAGCTAGCTGTGAATAGGAGAAACTGAAATCAACACTGCCATCCTGCTTCTTTCAACCTACATTGGAATATAGTCACTGGGTCTCAGGCAGCCTACAGCACCATCAAGTATACTGCAAATGAGTAAGAATTTTAGAGAAACTCTCCAGTAATTTGCTTCCTGAAGGTGACATTAGGCATCTAAATTTAGCTCCACCATGATCAAAGTTAGATATATATATATATAGACATCAGTTCACCTAAAAAATATTTACTGACATGCTTTAAATATGAGGAGCTGTTTTAGGAACTCTGGTGACAGAGGTAAATAAAACAGAGTCCCTGCCTCAGTAGAATTTACTTTGTAGTAGGGGAGACACTGATAAACATTTAAGCAAATGTATATGTAATAAAATGTTATGCTGTGATAAGGACTAACTAGAAAAACATGAAGCAGAGTAAAGGAGTGAGAAACTGGATAAAGGAGTAAGAGAATGGGCATTTTGGATGGGTTTTTTAGGGAAGCGATCTCTGAAGAAATGATGTAAGAATGAGGCACAAGTGCAACAAACATGCAAGTCGTGTACCAATTTCTGGATAAAGCATTCCAGGCAGAGAAAATTCCAAGTGTGAAGACTGTGAGGTGGGACTATTTCTGGTTTAATCTAGGAAGAAGTCCACATGATTCCCTACCCTCAGGGACAGAGGAGAGGAGAGGTAGGAGTCCAGGCTGATGGGAAAGAATGTTGGGTTTCCATGACATGGGAAGCCCAGATGGTTGAAATCATCAAAGTATTATGCTCTGATTTTCATTTTGAAAAGATCAGTCTGTTGAGTAGGAAGAGTGGTGAAGCATAGACAGAAAGAGAAGGTCTAAGAGGCAGCTATTGCAGGTAGCCGGGGAGGATCAGGGCTTGGACTAACTTATTGCATAGTTGCTAAGCCATGTCCAACTCTTTTGCAACTCCAGGGACTGTAGCTCACCAGGCTCCTGTGTCCATGGCAAGAATTCTAGAGTGTGTTGTCATTTCTTTCTCAGGGGATCTTCCTGACCCAGGAATTGAACCCGCATCTCCTGCATTGGCAGGCAAATTCTTTACCACTGAGCCACCTGGGAAGCCCTGGACTAACTTAGTAGAGAGTTAATTCGGGATCCATTCATAGGTAGAGGTGACAGTGACATGAAGAAGAAAAGAGATTTTATGTGAACGGTAAGGTAATATCTTATTGGATAAGGCGTGTAGAGAGAGAAGCTGGGGTACAAGGAAACGTTTTTTAAAGTGAGGAAAATGTGTTGCTTTCTTATGTTCTCCATAAAGCCCACAAACACTTCTGATATGTAAAAAAACAATTTCTATTGTTTAAAAAAAGAATATACATCACTTGAGATACTAGAGGATATGGGCTATTTATCTTTATGCTCTTTGAGATGAACATAAATATTTTCTATCACAGTGATTCTCAGAGAATATTCCAGGCCCACTGGTGGTCTTTAAGGGAGCTCTCAAAGAGCCTCAAATGTCCAGGTGGTCCTTTTCATCATCAATGAAAAAATCAGGCTTTATTTCATAGACCTATCTTGCCTTTGTGTGCTCAGTCGCTCTTCAGTTTCATCTGACTCTTTGCAACTCCATGGACTGTAGCCTATCAGGCTTCTCTGTCCATGGGATTTTTCAGGCAAGAATACTACAGTGGGTTGCCATTTCCTCCTCTAGGGGATCTTCCCAACTCAAGGATTGAACTCATGTCTCTAGTGTCTCCTGTATAGCAGGCAGATTCTTTAGCCACTGAGTCATCAGGGAAGCCCAATCTTATCTTTAATTACAACTAAGAGGTTTTTTGTTTTTTTGTTTTTTTTTTAACTAGTAACCTATGATATTAACATTTGATATTTATATACCAAAAATATCAAGTTGCTAGAGTTTCCTGTAGAAGCTCTTTCAGTTTTATTTTCAGAAGTGCTGACAATGCTTGACAATATTGCCTCAGTTCTAAGGGAGTGCAATTTGTTATCAGTGAACCAGAAATGTCTAGATTTGGCCATTATTTTAATTGTTGTTATCTGTGTCTTTTTAATTATAAATTAATTGTCAGTTAGTTTAATCATTACCAGTTTTGTTTCTTATGGGATGTCTCACTAAGCTTGTAGTGGTTAGTCATGGGTATTTGATTGAATAGTATTTTTAGATAGGAATATCCCCAAAGCATTGAATCCCAAAGTGCTATGATTTGAATATGAATCATCCATACCCCCTGTTGCTCAAACAGATGTCTACATAATGTCCCTCCTTCATCCCTTAACTTGCTTAGGCAATGATACATTGTTACAACTGAATTCATTTTTCCACTGGAAGAACTGATCAGGTAGGGTCTATGAATTATGGAGTCTTTGCTATGATCAAATACTTTAGTTGACAGCTGATTAAATATACCTTTTGGTACACCCACAAAGTTTTGTTTCTTCTAATTTCTCTTTTTTATATATATTTTTTCCTCAAATATTCAGATATACAAGGAAAAGTGAAAAGACATTAAAAATTTCTAGAATGTTTCCTGTGCTTCATTTTGAGTCAGACAAATCTGCAATTAAATTTCGACTGCACTAATTACTAGTTGCTTGATCACTGATAAACAACCTAACTTTATATCTCAGTCTATTAGGCTACTGTGAGGATTCAGTGAGATAGAATCTATAAATTTTATTACAGGTCAAGCACTAAAGTGATTTCAAAAATATCAGTAAAAAGATGGTAATAAAAATATTAGCCAATATTTTCGTGCAATTACTGGAACAAACAAGATTTTAAAAATCATTCTGGTCAAAAGTTAGTAGAGTGATTTTTATGAGTTTGACATATTTGACTTTGTTATAAAAAATATGGCTATTAGATGTAAAGAATAGGTGAATTCATCTGATGTAGAAAAACACATTGTGGAATATCTTTCCTTTATATAGGATAGACTAATTACAGAGATTTTTCATGTGAGAAAATGTACTTATGGCTAAAGATGAAACTTTGCCTCAAGAATATATGTTTAAGTGGAGTAAAATCCATTCTCTCCTAGAGATGTAGGTGGTTACGGTTAAATGAATCTGTCAGTATATCTTAGGTGGACATTGACTCAAATGATTCTTTTTCCCTTATTTAAGCAAAAAAGACTAAAATTAATTTTGACAGATCTGGAAATTATCTAATAACTGCTAGCTTATTTTGTTAAAAACTACCCAATAGCAAGACATTTTGATTATCAGAAATCTTGTCTGAAAATAGCCCTATAGTGAAATTGACAGGGAAAGTCGCTCAGTCATGTCCTCTCTGCAATCCCATGGACTATAGTCCATGGAATTCTCTAGGCCAGAATCTTGGAGTGGGTAGCCTTTCCCTTCTCCAGGGGATCTTCCCAACCCACGGCTCGAACCCAGGTCTCCCACATTGCAGGCGGAGTCTTTACCAGCTGAGTCATAAGGGAAGCCCAAACCAGGCTTCTAAAGGATCTGTGACGATAATCTGAAAACCAAATTTCGCTCCAAGAAGAGAAGGGCTGTCACCAGTAAAGCCCATAAACAATTCCTGGGGAATAAAAATAGAGAATCTAGGTAAAAAAGCCTAACATATTTTTCCTTTGTGTTTAGTTTCTCTGTTACATAGGGTATGTCATGCAGAGGCCCTGAACTTGGCTCTTCAGACCAGAGTTCCTTGTGTGAAACAGCTGCAGCCACACGTCAGGTTGGAGGGCTGTGTGTAGAAGCACCACTAAGGAAGCCTCAATCCAAGATGGCGGCGGCACACGATATGCACAGACTGCGCCTGCACCCACCACAGCAACCTGGAGCTCAAGTAGCCTGCCTGCACCAGACCCACAAGAACTCCACCCCATCCCCCGCTGAGGAAGTGAAGTAGCTCAGTTGTGTGCGACTCTGTAATCCCATGACTGTAGCTTACCAGGCTCCTCCATCCATGGAATTTTCCAGGCGAGAGTACAGGAGTGGCTTGCCATTTCCTTCTCCAGGGGATCTTCCCAACCTGGGGGTCGAACACGGATCTCCTACATTGCAGGCAGATGCTTTACCTTCTGAGCCACTAGGGAAGCCACACTGATGAGAAACCATTAAACCAGCCCTGCCCATAGCCTGTCAAGGAAAGGTTTTCTTCAGAGATTGCATCTCTCCCTTTTTGATGAAAGATTGAAGCTCTCCTTTGCTTCTGAACCACACTTTATCTTGTTCTGTTGGCACAAATGACAGTGGGAAGAAGGAGCCTTGTTGGGGATCAACTCAGGAAGGTAAGTAACAGATCAGTGAAGAAATACAGGGCCTAGGTGAAAGAATTTCCTGGCCAGGTAGGGGTTGGTCTGCTAACCTGCATACAAAAAAATGAGAATGGATATTGTTTTCTCCACAGTCCTGATGGAAACTACAACGCATTCCAATATTCTTGCATCGAGAATACTATGGACAGAGGAGCTGGGCAGGCTACAGTCCATGTGGTCTCAAGAGTCGGACATGTCTTAGCGACTTCACCACCACCAAGTCCTCATGTAAAAGATGGATTATTGTTAGCATTTGCATCATACTTTCATATGTTATTAAGCGCTTATAACATAGCAATGAATTTTAAGGTGGGAACATGAAGGAAAAGATGAGGGAAGAGGGCAAAGAAAGAAACAGCGTATCTGGGCTTAGACACAATTGTTGGGTTCAGTTTTCTTCCAGCTCTCACAGCCCCACTAATTACTCTTGAAAAGGCAATTGGACCATGCCTTTCTCTATTACTTTTTTAAAAGACATTTTTGTTTTTGGTTCTTTCAGGTCTTAGTTGCAGCATGTGGGGTCTAGTTCCCTGACCAGGAATTGAACCCAGGCTCTCTGCATTGGGAGCTCAGAGTCTTAGCTGCTGGACCACCAGGAAAGTCCCTGAACCATGGCTTTTTCCCTAACATTATTTACTCTTATTCTGTGACCTGGATTGTCAGACACCCTACCTGTGTCCTCTTTCCCCACTCCCACCCCTGCCCCACTCAAATGGCTTAGTCACTAAGGTTAGTTTATAAATAGTAATAGAATGGTGATAGGAAAGACCAGTGGCTATAATTAAGTGTCATTTTACTAACTAGAAAGGGTGAAAATAGGGGCAAGGTTTTTAATAGGATCCACAGAGTGAACTCAAATTTGTGCACAAGTGAATACACCTGTGTCAATAGTTGTCGCTATACCATGTAGTGCTGTTCTTATAAAAGAGCTTATGTATTGGTGAAACTTCACTCTTTGATGGTGAAAATTGTGCAGCTATTAAAAAGTTAATATTCCATTTTAACGAGTCTAAAAGGCACTCAAGGCATTATACAATTTCAATGAAAAAGAGTAGTCTTGGGGTTTTGAGACATGATTCTCTCAAGACCCAAGGCTACACTTAACGAGGCTAGTTACAAAATGCATTCCAAAAACCATAAACTGAAAGTTGTAGATGAACCCTAGCCCAAGGACAGAGATTGGGCTCTGATGGTAAGGTTTAAGACACATGGCCCCTAATGTAAAAAAGACATTTTCTTTCTTCTGACCCTTTGTTTTGGATCAGAAAACATATGAGAGATTGAGAAGATTTGGTTTCTGCAGCTGTGAGAAATGTGGTCACACTTAAGGAAAATGGGTAAGAGCAGTGCTCAGATTGGTTTCATGACACTCCCTGAACATAAGCCTTAGTGGGCGAAGAGTTAGAAAACTCCCTGTATCCTGATGGTGATGTTCATGTGGAGTAGACAAGGGTTGTAGCTAGGGACATGACAGTACATTCCTGAAATTCTGCCTGATTTCTGATCCCCTTGATTCCTAGCCTAGGGCATGCAACAGGTCTAGAAGGACCTTTGCTAGCTTTAATTAAAATTTATTTTCTGTGACCTTTTCATAGAAAATACTTTCATTATTCTTCACAGTAGTGTTCTTGTACACAGTATACCATATGGTTCCTTTGTTTTCTCTCTTGAAGAGACAACCTAGCAGATAGTCTAAAAGTGATTCCTTATTTAGAAGCATCTACCCCAGAGGTACTGGAGAAGGAAATGGCAACCCACTCCAGTACCCTTGCCTGGAAAATCACATGGATGGAGGAGCCTGGTAGGTTACAGTCCATGGGGTCGCAAAGAGTCAGACATGACTGAGCGACTTCTCTTTACCTCACTTCACCCCAGAGGTAAATTTTTAATGAAGGGCAAATATTTTCCCTCAAATTAGGAGATCATGAAGTCCTAAAAATGTGGAGGGTTTCATGACAATGAAGTCTCTCACTGAAAGAGGGGAGGGATGCCTTCCTTCTTACTGTGGATGGGAATCCCAGTGAACTACTATAGGAATGGAAATATAGCAAAAAGGAGCCTGTGACATCTAATGTTTTCAAACATTTATAAATTAACACTGGGGATTATCAGAATCAGATCAGTTTTGAACCGTTTAAGCTGATGAAACTGCATCTAAGCCAAAGCATGGTTAAGAGCTAGAACAGCTTTATATTTAAATTTTTGCTGTAATTTACTAGTTATGCGACCTTTGACAAATTGTTTAATTACTCAGTTTCCTTATCAATGAGATGAAGACCATAATTGAATCAACCAAATAAGGTAATTATATGAATCAATATGGGGCTTTCCTGGTGGTTCAGTGGTAAAGAATCCGCATGCAATGTAGGAGATGTGGGTTCGATCCCTGGAGTGGGAAGATCCCCTGGAAGAGGGCGTGGCAACTTACTCCAGTATTCTTGCCTGGAAAATCCTACAGTCCATGAGGTCGCAAAGAGTTGGACATGATGGAAGCAACTGAGCAGCAGCACATGAGTCAATATATGGAAAGGACTTAGGAAAGTGTCCAGTGCTTCATATGAATAAATACTATGTAAGAGTTAGCTCTATTACAATTGACTAATTTCTAGCAGTAGATCTTAAGTTATACTATATTAGTTATCACTTGAAAATTACTAAAATGCCTCTCTAAGTTCAGCCTTCTGCAAAGTATGATGATAATAGAGTCAAACAGGTGCCTGTTACTATTTTTATCATTATTGTTTTGTTATAATCTCAATGTATACTACTTAGTGTTTGGTTTTGTTGTTGTTTGTTTTTTTCTTTTAGGGATATAAAAAGAGTGACTATTTTAGTGCTTCAGTACCATTTAAGGAATTCACACATTTGCTTATTCTGGAAAGTGTGCAATTGTGTTTACTAAAACATATGGATATTTACTATAAATGCTTCATTCCTAGGATCTGCTTTTACATGTGCATAACAGGCATAATGATAATATTTTAACCCTGGTAGGGTAATGCATGCTACATCAATGTACATAATGTGCTCCAAGATAATTTTTATCCTCATGTTAATTATTGGAGTAAAATGAAAATGTTTAATTGAATGTAAAAATTGTTCCTATACTTATTTATTTGTTCGCTCTCTATTCTCAGTATATTTAGTATGATTACTACAAGCATAATTTCAACTGACTTCTATGAGAAAGATTTCACAGTCACCTGAAGTAACAGGCTATAACCATCATTATGGAAAGCCCCCAAAAGGAGCTTGCAAAATCTTGTGAGGATTTCTTCAATCTTATGGGAAAAAAGAAAGAAAGAAAAGGCGATTTCTCCTCAAAAAGAAATCTGAAAATGTACTGGTAAAAACTAAGGCATTCTTGAATCTATTGACATTTTAAACCCTCTATACCTAGATTTCTTTTATTGTTCATTTTATGTTATTATGTATTTCATTTCAATAGTACTTAAAAATTGCTGCATTCTCTTAAACCACAAAAACCGATGGAAATTGAGATATAAAATGTTTGTACTTTGAAAGTACTTGCAAAATGGTTTCTTTTTTTAAAGGGTCACAGCAACAAAAGGTAAAATCAATGCATTAAGTAAAGCTAGGATACAATATGGTGTGGTTCACCATTAGAAAATATGATTTTATTTCTATCAAAATGAATCTTGAAAATTTCACTGATTACACTTCTCTTTTTAATGTATTGTTTAGAGGATAGAGTAAAGAACAGAAATAGTGATGGAAAGTTAATAGACCAAGACAGGCAAGACAGGTTTTTGAGTAACCCAGATCTTACTGTTAGTTAGTATGTTCATAAATAACATCTGAATGTTACAGTCCAACAATTTTTTGCCTATTTAGGCTACTGTAAGCTGACATATTTTACATAAAATACATATTTTTTCCTTGCCTTCTCTTTCTGTATTGTTATCTTCAAGTTATACTGTTTTTTTTTTTTATTATTATTATTATAGCAACTTGGACTTCACACAACTAAATGTGACTCTGTAAAGGGCCTCTGTATTGTACTTTGTCATATTTATGTTTTTAAAATAGAAAAACAGTATACCATTGAGGATAAATAAAAACTCAGAATCACACAATTTCAACTTATTTGCAGTGTGACTTGTTTGACATTACATATAGTATACTTTTATATCACTCATAAAACAATATTTACAATTCTTATACTACCTCTAGAATCTCAAGAATTTTAACATTTGAATTTCATGACATCTTAAGAAAATATATTGGCTTAATGGCCACCTAGCCTAACTTGGAATTCTTGTGTAAATTTAAAAGTTCTGGACAAAGACAAGAGAACAAAATGACTTAACAAGGAGTCATTTACATGTGATACCCTTGTTCTTTTGATTTTGGAAGAATACCCTATGAAAACTTACCTGTATGTGAGAATGATCAAAGATGATGTTACAATATTTATAAACTTTTAAAAATACTCTGTATTAGCAAGTTTCACCAAAAATATCTTTCACAAAATTTTTTATCTTCCTATCCTCTTTTGGACCTGCTTCAATGGGTCATAGTTATTCTCGAATCCAATATCAAATTATACAGATACCCTCACACACATTCATAAACAAAACAAACAGAAATATCAAAATTAATGTGAGTTACTGTGTATTTAAAAAATGCTTGGGAATTCCCTGGAGTGGGCCAGTGATTAGGACTTGGCACTTTCACTGCTGAGGGCACGGTTCAATCCCTGGTCCAGAACTAAGATCCCCCCACCCCAAAATGCCTGAAAGATAAAACTAGAAAAAGGACTACTAATACAACTGTGGAAGGTCTCACCATATTTTCCATGGACTCTCCTAACCATCAATATTCAGTGAAAGATGTAAATAATAATTTGATAAAATCTTCTCAAAATCCCAAATCTTCTGTTTCTTCCATGTGAATCTAAATAGTAATTACTGTCTTCTTTGCACTCAGAAAATGAGTTCTACTTGTGTTGCTACCTGACTTGCTGTGTAGCTTTAGACAAGCCAATTAACCTCCCTGAAATACTATTCCTTAATGTGAAATCTGGATAAAAATATTTGACTCTATCTCACAGGTTTGTTATGAAGATCAAAAGAAGATTATATATACTATAAAATGCATATATAGTTTGTGTTAGCAGTATTTAACCAGACATATAGCATTAGATCCAAATAATTTTTCATTCTTAGAGAGTAATCTATCACTCCTCATCATTTATGGATACTGACTTCTGTTTTATTTATCTATTCTGCAAGCTTTTATTGAAAATTCTCATTCTGAGTGATTAATGGTATGGTAGAGGTGTTCATAATGAAGGTTACAGATGAAATGTCTGCACAGTTGAGGTGTCTGGGTCTCACATTTTGGGCCAGTCATTGTTGTTGAACTGCCTGGGAATTAATCATGGAATATAAAAAGAAGACTGCAATGTCCATACCAGGTGCCTGGGGGCAAGAGGGATGAAATTCAGCCTCTTTTCTGTTATTCCTCAGGCCATATGCCCTGGCAAGGGAGGAAGGTACTGTGTCTGCTAGGAACTAGGGGTTCCTTTGTTTATTCTTCCAAAGCCAAAGTGTGAGATAACCCTATGTGTCTTTCTTTGGGATCATCACTATTGCCTTCAAATGAAATAGGATTCTTGGCCCTGTAAGAAATGCCAGATTCTTCACGACATATTTTAGAGAGTTTTTCTCTAGGTCCTAAACATTTCTCAGATGATAATACAAGAAATTTGCCTGACTGTATTTTTCTAACATCTCCACAGATTCCATACATCAAAGAACTGCACCAGAGTCAAACTCTGTCAACAGGCTGCAGTGCAACCCCTGTAGATGAGGTGACGTATCCTTCATCCTTTTATGACTTTCAGCTCTCAGACTCAAAAGATAACCCACATTTCAGAAACTTTCCTATCCTCATTTTTGCAGTCTCACTGTAAAATATTCAGGTTGAAATTCTCTGCTATTTATGCAAACTTCAACATAATTAGAGCCCTGAAGGTGTGATATTGATATGACTTGCAAAGTTTAAAATCTTGGATTGTACACAAAGGAAAGTTAAAATTTGAAATATGAATGTCCAATTAATCTACAAAGGAATCTTTAAATATTGCCATACATTCTGTCCTCTAAATTCCTTATTTTCTGTTCATGCAAATCATTACATAATCTAAGAATATAGAATTATTAAACCATATAAATTCTAAAACTTGTGGCTTGTTCCTGGAAATAATTACATTGATTGAGGCACTGTGAATTTGAAGTAGAATGTTTTTGTGAGTTGCTGCAGGAGAAAACTCTCAGGCTTCATAAATCTAAATTGAGTGACTGAGAAAAAAGAAAAGGTCTATAAAGCTATGAATACCTTTTCTAGTAAAGGATGCAAAAATTTCAATAAAGAAATAATTGGTAATCTTGAATTCAGTGACAGGAAATTATAAATCTGTCTCTTTTATGAAGTCCCTTGTGTGAAATATGGATAAGTTGAGGTTATAAAAAAGCATGTTTACCAGCAGGAGCCTAAATCAACAGCTTTGAACATGATAGTTCAGAAAGTAGCAGGGAGCCACTGTTCCGAGATGGGAAACACTGACATTTATTTAATTTTTTTTTTTTTTTTTTTTACTTTCTCACTGTATCCATTTCATCTCCTGTCTTGCCCCTTTCTACCTTTGTCCTCGTTTAAAATAAGTGGTCATAGCATTAAATCTGTCTACAAGAGTTAATTACTTCAGCTATGTGCAAAAGCATTTAGTTGTAGCACCTTCTCCCTATGAGTTTTGAAGACAGTTTAATATTAGTTTGTATAGTGGCTTCTGTATATTTTCAAACCATAAACATCATGTCAAGTGCTCCAAGGAATAATGAAATATTAATTTTGAGACAGAAAATATTAAGTGGCTTAAGAAGAAGCTGTTGTCTATCCCATGAGTGGTTTTTAAGACATGGCTATCTATGCTGTGAACACAACTATTCTTAGCGATTCAAACCACATGTAATGAGTCCTAAGTAACTGCCTACCTTCAACTATGTAGCACATAGTGAAACCACCAATCCCTTCTTTCTGTCTGGGCACAGCTCTGAAAAAAAGTCTTCCTTTTTTGATTACCTGCGTGCTCAGTCACTTTAGTCGTGTCCAACTTTTTGTGACTCTATGAACTGTAGGCCATTAGGCTCCTCTGTTCATGGAATTCTACAGGCAAGATTACTGGAGTGGATTGCTATGTCTTCCTCCAGGCAATCTTCCTGACCCAAGAACTGAACCTGCGTCACCTGCTTTGCAGGTAGATTCTTTACCCACTTAGCCACATGGGAAGCCCTCCCTTTTCTTATATACAGTACTTTATCTTTGAAAACACTATTCCAATATAGAAGACCTGCTATTGTCTTATAAACACTGGAGAAGGGAAACACCTTTAATGCTTAAAGAAATAGTATTTATACACACCAAAAAAGACCAACTATTTCATGGTATGTATACATATGGATTTGGTAATGCTTCTCCATACTTATTTCATTAAATAATTTACTTGTGAAAAAAAAAAAAAAACCCAAATGGCAAATGACAATCTTTTTCTCATTTAGTCATAGAATAAATGTCTATAAAGCTTATTTTGGGAGTCAGGGTTGATATAAAAAGATTCTTCTATCCAAATTTATTTTTTAAAAATCATTAAAATGAAAATGGATTGAAATAAGTTATTCCTATAAGAAATGACTTAAATACCATTAGTTTGCAATATTGAGCAGTGATAAAGTAATTTCATAAAGTAAAAAAGGAAAAAAAAAACTTTTGACTATGTGCTATTTGCTTTGAAATTAAAAGTTCCATTCATAAATGTTATACTAATTTGCTGATGGCATCAGCTTTTTAATTTCACTACCAATTTTCCCGCAAAGCAGGAGTACTGTGAATGCTTAAATGATTCTTAAACAATAATTATTTGTAAATGGTTTATAGAACTAGGATAAGGTGGGAAGGCATATAGAGGCAAATGTGTCATTTGATAAGGGGCCATTGTGATAGGACTGAAGGCAAGCTTTAGGACAATTTTTGAAGCAGAGGAGAAAAGCTGGTGGAAAAACTGATTAGAAATATGAACCAGTAACCACTTAGAGAAGTCTTAAAGCAACAAGATAAGAAGATGGTGAAGAAACATTTAAAGAGTAGGAGCTTAAAGGGATCCCCTTTTCTTATGAATAATTTTATAAAATACACATGGCCCACATGGATTATATGCCCACAATATGTTGAGGACATGGTGTCATGAGAATCTCTTTTCTGTTCATGTTCCCAGAACTCTTTGATTGAATCTGTACTCATAGTCCTGATTCATTAAAAAAATACATCTGTCTCCAATGTAATGAAAGCTGATAGAACCGAGGTTTTTAAGACATTCCTATTTAATATTCAAAATCTGGATGGCCAAAGAAGATAGATATCTTGCTGATTCACAGGCTTATATTTAACACTCAGGATTGGTATGGTTTTCAGACCAGAATTGCTATTAGAAAGACCCACCATTTGACTTCACAAAGCATGTTTGTAATATTGTGATGGCCTGAAAAAAACCAGCTATTCAAGTATGTGTGATTTCTAATCACCATCTCTTTCATATTGTTTAGTCCAATCTTAAGTCTTTTTCTCTAGATTTCATGCTCTTGTACACTGGGGTCTGATTGCCTTGAATGTCTACTTATTCCTAAGATGTTATGGCAACTGCTATTTTAATTTCTCTGTAGAGCTTCAATTTTAATAGTCCCACTAAGAAGTAGATTGAGGAAGTCGGGCTTTGGTGCTGAATGAGTGCATCTGGAATTTTGTCCTCCCACAGGTAGGAGTAACAGCAAATAGCAGAAGGAGGTGAAGTCTCGTGGAGGGCTATACTGCACCCTCAGTGTTAATCTCTGGTGAGGCATTTGTTCATTTATATCCACAAACCAACTAGTGCTTCTATTGACACCTCCAAGTTGTTACTTTTAGCACCTCTTCCTTCTGTGTCATGCACTGTATACACTATGTCCTCTAATGCATTCAGTATCATGAATGTGGTAGCACTCAAAGCATTATTTATCTCTTGGAATAATGCACCTCAGCAAGGCTCGAAGCTGAGCTAAAAACGGGATTTTTTTTTTTTTTTTAATTAATCCAGAGTTTTAGTGAATTCAACACCTGAGAGTTGTCTTTAATCACTAACAAAAAAGTTAATTGAAAGAAATGTACCATTCTGGTGTGTAATGTTGACATTGGGGAGGCTATGAGTGTTTGGGGGTAGGGGGTCTAAAGAAACTCTCTGTCCTTTCTGCTCAATTTTGCTGTCAACCTAAAACTGCCGTGTGCAGAGTCGCTCAGTCATGTCTGACTCTTTGCCACCCCATGGACTGCAGCCCGCCAGGCTCCTGTGTCCCTGGGGATTCTCCAGGCAAGAATACTGGAGTGTGTTGCCCTGCCCTCCTCCAGGGGATCTTCCCAGCCCAGGGATCGAACCCAGGTCTCCCACATTGCTGACAGGTCCTCTACTATCTGAACCATCAGGGAAGCCCTAACCTCCATTTATATAAATGGAGCATTACTCCTCCCCACTTTTTAAATAGAATAAAACTGCTCTAAAAATAGTCTATTTAAAAATGGGGAAGAGTAATACTCCATTTCTATGAATGGAGGCAACATATTTAATATTTTTCAAAGGTATGGTTTCATGCTTCAGATTAAGTTTATATTTGCTATTATTTACTGTTTAAGATGCAGTTTATTAGTAAATTTTAAAGCCCTAAGGCAATGTTTTCAATTGTTGTTTGCTGACTGCAGCTTTCTCTGGAGTTGTAATCACCATGCCAAACATTGTAAGGATGTTATACATAATTCCTTCAGCCTGAACAGCTGAATGAATGACTGTTTTAGGCAAGATTTTGAATTATAAAGATGGCATTGTAGAGGTATAAGATTCTTGTTTTTGATGGGCTTCCTTGGTGGCTCAGCTGGTAAAGAATCTGTATGCAATACGGGAGGTCTGGTTCGATTCCTGTGTTGAGAAGGTTCCCTGGACAAGGGAACAGCTACCCACTCCAGTATTCTGGTCTGGAGAATTCCATGGACTGTATAGTCCATGGGGTGGCAAAGAGTCTGACATGACTGCGTGACTTCCATTTCACTTCACTGTAATATGGAAAAGAAATGAATGGAAAAGTGTATAATGAAGAAGAACACTAGAATAATTGTGAGATCAACTTTGTTGAAAACAAACTCAACATCAAAAGCTGTTATATTTCTCTTTCTTATATGTTCATAAATCTATCTTATGTTTTATTCACTACTTAGTTAGTGACGACCTAATCTCTTTTTTTACCATATAGTGATTTAGCAGCCACCAAATCTAAATCAGAAATAAAATGCAGTGCTATAGCCTTAGAGTGTGTATAATGCTGAAAGTATATTTGATAAAATGTAAATCAAGCAATCTAACTCACTCATTAGAAAAAAAGGAGCACAGGTATACTTGAGTTGCTCTCACCAAATAAAGCATATGCTTTGAAAGGAGTAAAAACTTCTACAGCCAGAATCTTTCTAATCTCCATCCTATATGTATTTTGTATGCAACACTCAGGGTTGGGAAACTAGAAAAACAGAATTCACAATGTGAGACTTGGTGTTCAGAATGTCGAACAAAGAATTTGACACTGTTCATTCCTCCACAAACAGAATTTTCAGAATCCCAGACAGCCAAAGCCTGGCACTTTGTATAGAGTGATATGCTTGGATCTGAGAGAAGAAATTCAACAGCACTAACACAGCTTGTCTTGATGTTGTAGAGTCCTACATGCAAATGGATTCACTACCTGCCCCCCAAATAGTTTAATTTGTTTTTCCAAACTATAGACTTCTTTTAATCCATGTAAAATATATAGAGCTTTTTTTTTATGCTCAGGTGGGTTTTTGTAGAGTGATTCAATTGCTTCAGAGACTCTGTCAGCAAAGGCTGTTTGAAGAATTCCTAAATGCTCCAAGGTGCTAACTTGCCTCTTGTGTAGCCCTGTATTCACAGAGAAAATTAGATTGTCCCACACTAGGACAAAGATACTGGCTCCACACAACTAAAGTGCAGGGCAATTCTCTCTTGTCCCTGGCTCCTTTTCAAGTAGGTTAGCAATAAAAGTTGTGTACATGAAGAGAGAATTAAATGCCAGCTAATTCAGACCACACTGGAATATTCAGTACATTGTAGAGGCAGCCAGATTTTCTTCATAGTCACAATAACAGTGAAATGTTAGAAATAATTCAAAATGTATATTAAAAATAGTCTTCTATAGATTTGAAACTGACTATGCATCACAAGGGAAGAAAGCAAAGCATGGGGTTGTTGAAACATACGCAAACAAACAGGCGACCCTAGTCAAAGACAGCAAAGGCAACCACAAAAAAAAAAAACAGGAAAAGGGATAAAGTGGGAATCAATATGTAACCATGCAAAAAGAAGTTTGGATTTAAGTCTAAGCTGCTAAACACTGGATGAGCAGGTTCATTGTTCTCTTGAAAAAGAAATGGCTACTTCAGCATTTAAAGTGAGAATATACTCAAGAAAGCCCCTTTAGGCTTTGACTATTTTCACACCATCCCATTAAAACCTACGGTTGCATACTAATGAAAGTAAACATAGAGGAGGTGGAGGGGGAGTTGGGGGATTGAGAGAGTGACAGAGAGAGGAGAGAGAAAGAAAGAAGGATCAAGCGTCTTTTGTAAAAAGAGTTTAGAATTTAGTTTCTAAAAAACAGAGTTCTCAAACCACTGAAGAATTCACTGTTTTGTTTTTCCTAATTTTTATAAGAGTAAACTAGCCCTAGAAGAAATCTCCCAGTGACAGTTTAAAAAGGAACTGAGGCAGAAGTTTGGAGGAAAAGAAAATGAAAAAACAACAACAAATGTAAAACAAACCCAAAATAAACACGCTAGCTTAGTCAATCAAGGTGAGTTTGTGTGAATTATTCCAGCTTCTCTCCAACAGTCAGTTTGCACTACTGCAGCTGCTTTTCTCAACTGCTTGTGGCATTAACTTTTAAAACTTTAATTTTCCAGTCAGATGCCAAGCATACCTGAGCTCTCTTATGATGGGCATGATTAGCCATGCTTGTTAGCCATAGTAACCATGAGGTCTTTACTGCAATGAGAAATTAAACTTTAAAAAGTCATTCTGATTTACAACTATACAAATTCTCACAATGTGGTAATAAAGAGGCTACATGATGAAACCTGACAGGATGTTAAGCTTATTGCACAAGTGTGGACAGCTGAAGAGGCAAGAAATAATACAGTTGTCACCGGGCTGTTTCACCTCAGCACAGAGCAAACAAAAAGAGCCTTGTTAATCAGTTCAACTCTCCAGCTGGATAATCCTAAACCAGTAATTGATAAATGGGAAAACCATACGGCCTCAACTCTGTGATTCATAAAACACATGAATATTCATCCCATCTCCTTTGGTCAAGAGGCATTCTACATGCTTCTGGGCAGGCTTTGTAAAAGGAATATAAATAGTTTCTTGCTCAGCAGTAAAATACTGCTTCCCCTTTAAGGCCTATTTTCTCCTATTAAAAGTGAAGTTTAGCAATACACAGAGGACAGTAAACACAGTAAATGAAGGTAAATGACAAATGGTTTTGTAGGAAGTGCTGTACTTTAGCTTTTTCACACAGCTGCATTTGGAAAAATATTAAATCCTTAAAGGAAACTGAAGACACATTACCACAGAAAGCATGCTGGCAATATAGCATATTCATTGTGGAAAAACTTACTCAGGCTCTGCATTTATAAGAATCATTTATCTCTCCCCCAAAATCTTAGTATCTGAATTACTGATATGGTTGATACAAATAGTCTAGCTTATTGACAGTATAAAAATAATTTTCAGAATAATGTTGATAAAAAATATGTTGTTTATTCTTAATCAATCTGGTAAAAAGTACTTAAAGTTTATGTATTTGTATCAATGACTTTTATCTTTTTTTTTTTTTTTGACTTTTATCTTTAAAAGTACATCTCAAGTATAGTGAAATAAACTCATTGCATATATCAACAGAAATTTATGTGCTAAGGCATGTAAGTTAAAAGATTATAAATATAACCATAAGCACATTTGTATTTAGAGACGTTTTGTGAAGCCATTCATGTAAAATGAAGAATATTTTCACAATTTTATCCCTTGTAGAAATTGATTTTCATATGTGAGCTTTCCTTAAATCAGAGCACCTGTTGTCATACCTCATTTATAATATAAAAATCATGGGTCATTCCAGAACCCAATGATAGAAGCAGAGGAAGAACCAAAACTAAAGGAAAATAGTGGTATATTTGGTTATACAAAAATATCAATATATTCAACACAGGGATATTCTTCAACATTATTTAGAAAACTAGTAAAGGCTAACCAAACGACCACCGCAAAAGAAGGATTGATAAAATTAAATAAGACATACTCATGATGGAATTCCAGGCAGCAATTAAAGTCATAGCTTGAAGAATACATAATGTTATGTTCAAGATCTCATGTTATAGTATATATATACTTATGGGTTAAAATCACTTATGCAGTGTGATCCTTATATACATGTATATGTGTAATTAAGAATCTATTTATATATATATATATATATATATATATATATATATAATTAATTTACATATTTGGGGGGATTTTTCAATCTCTGGACTCTCCCATATAATTTTCCTCAAATATATTAATTCTGCCTGATCACTCTGCTCAAGTCCCTTTCTCTGGATTTCTGTTTAATGAGAACTTAGTTTTAAATTATTTTTATTGTGTTAATTTTATCTCTCCAACTAAACTATATGGGAAAATGTATATACATATATAGTGTGTGTGGATGCATGTGTGTGTGGTTCCAACAAATGTAATACATTTAATGGCATGTCAACATATCCTATTTGTGATTGTCCTTTGAATTTTCTATTATATGGATTTGGATGAAATTTAAAAAGTAACTCTTCTGGCACAACCCATGGGGTAGAAGAACTTCTCTAACATGAATCACATCCTTTTCCTCTTCACTGTGTATCAAAAGAATAAAGAATTTTAAAGCAGCACAGTGGTCCATTTTTTGTTTCACTGATCACATTTTTACAAATTTTATTTAACATACAAGATGGAAATAACTTTTCCTAATAGATAGTTCAAGCTTTTGCTTAAAGTATAAACAATTTGGAGGAAGTAAAGTGTCTTATTAATTCCTACTCTTCACATCAATAACCACTGTTAGTAGTAGTTTGGTGTGTAATTTCTTGTTCTTTAGTCACTAAATTGGGTCTTTTGTGACCCAGTGAGTTATAGCCTGCCAGGCTCCCCTGTTCATGGGCTCTCCCAGGCAAGGATACTGGAGTGGGTTGCCATCTCCTCCTCCAGGGGATCTTCCTGATTCAGGGATTGAACCTGCGCCTCCTGCATTGGCAGGTGGATTCCTTACCATTGAGCCACCTAGGAAGATCCAGGTGTAATTTTTAGACTCTACTTAATGGTATGTATCAACTTAATTGTATATCCACCACCCAACATTTTAATATGAAAAATTCCAAACATACAGAAAAGTTAAAAGTATTGTAAATTCCCAAATACCCACTACTTAGATTCTACAATTGTTTTACTATCTTGTATCTTAAACTTTTCACATGTAAGGAAAATCATGTGTTCTATTTCTTAATCATTATATGACTTTCATTTTACTGGCATGCCAAGTATGTAATGAAAAGGAATCCTACCATAAGAAGAAAATTGTCATTTATGTTTTTTTCCGGGTTCTCTGAGGACTTCAGACTAGGAGTGAGAAACAGGCTTGAAATGAAATAGAATGAAAGCTTGACAGTGAAATGTGTGTCCTGGCTACTTAGAGAAACCCCAAACCAAAAACAAAGAAACAGAAAAACTTCACATGTGTTAAACTTAAAATAGGTGGTAGCAGATTACTCTCCTGAATGCCTTTGCTTCCATTAGCGGTGCCAACAGCTCCTGTTATTTTACAGGTGCAGTCTGAGAGGATGGTTTGTACTGTGTTGCAAACCTTACATCCAATTCTCTCACCATCAGGCCCAGAAAGGAGTTCCAGTTTTCTACAGTCACTTACTTATATATGCACTTGTTGCCACAAGTTTGTCTACAAATTGCAGAACAGATCTCCAAACAAACTCCAAGACAAACATTCTAGAATTCTGGAGTAAAGACATCATTCTTAATAAAGCCAATGATAGTTAAATATAGTGAGCACAGAAGTGGCAAATTTTTAAAAAGTCTTTGTATTTTTAATATAGCTAGTGCTTTAAGTTTAAAATAGTCATCAAACTTGTTTTTTTTTAATCTACAAATTTTTTTTTATTACAATACCCAACACAAGCATATCTTCAGGTCAAAAATGAGATACATTTAAAGCCTGTAATCTAGTGACTGACTCATATAAATAGTCAATACTATCGTAATAAATAGTCAATACACAATATTTTATAATATTTGCTTCCTAGTGCTTTCTCCTTGTTTTCATAGAGAATTAAAGCAGCCATTTGCTGTAATTATACTGTATTTCTAAAAAATAAGTAACTATGTGGGTCATATATACAAATATAAATATGTTTATTTTATCAAAATATATAGACATCATTTCCACTTAGACTATAAATATTATAAGAAATCTAAATTATGTTTGAAGTAGTATATATATTAAGTGTCATAAATTAGTGTTTTGCTTTAGGGAGAGAGAAGAAGGAAGACTCAGAAACATTTTATTTATCCCTTCATTCAGCAAGGAAAGTGACTCAGATTCTATTTACTATGGCAGTACATGTGCCAGGTTTATGAACACTGGAAGATACCACAGATGTGAGACTTTACTATGTAATCATGAGAATTATATTTTACCTTTTAGAGTTATCAGAATCTAGTTAACTTAGGACAAGATCTTTAGAAGAAATTATATATATATTAAAGATAAGAGATTTTATATATATATATATATATATATTTCAGACACTTTCAAGATCATTATTTATTCCTTCGGGTAAAAAGATAGTACACAAATTAGGGGGTCCTATCTCTCTGTCTCTCTCTGTCTCCAGGCTTTTATATATAGGCTTACTTATGACTGCATTTTAGTCCTATTTCACATTTTCATCAAAATACAGTTTTTTAGCAAAAGCATTTTTTTTCTTCAAATAATTTCCCCTTTAGCAATCACTTTGAATGATTATTTTAAATTAGTAGCAATAAAGTACTTAAGAGAAAACTTTAAATATTTTTTGGTTTTAATCCTTTAATTTTTGTTAAGTTTGAAATTTGGTTATTCTTTCTCATTTAATTTTTTCAGGAGTGAACATGATCCCCTGGAGTCTGAGAAAATTATAAGGACTCTCCTGGCAATGCTTATGAACCAACTGAGACTATGTTTAACTTTTAGTGATGAGCATTTAAATAAGTTTGGAGAAAAACTTAGGTACAGTATTAGCTGACAACAACCCTGGGCGAATCCAGACTCAACCTATTTTTGCCCATCAACACTTTGTTGACAGGTTTAATGGACACCTTTGCAAATTATTTTAACTGGTATTAGCAATACCAATCCTTAAGACCCCTCAAACCTTATCCCACAGATTGACTCCTAAAGGATTAACTGAATTCAGCAGACAAGAGCTGCCAAAGCATTAGCATTTCTTTACATTTCAGTTTTGGCTTTATGCTAAGACATCAATGTTTACTTTAAAACTAAACCCAGTCTCTGCAAAATATTTTTAGTCCATGTGCTGACAATGTTGTCTCACACTACAACAGAGGTAACCATAAGAAATGGAGAACGGCAGTGATAAACTTGCTTTAAAATAATCTCAGAGGCGCTAGCAGTACGTGGAACACACGCTTTTTTAATCCATTATTAAAAACATATGATACGTCTGTGAGAGCTGAAGTTTCTCCCCACCGCCCCCCGCCCTCCACCCATCCCACACACACCCAGTGTTCTGAATACTGGGGACAGTTACAACTACAACATTTTAAGAGGCTGATATCTTTTTTTCTTCACACACACACACAAAACCATGAAAGAACCTTTTACAGGAAGTAACAAATACTCCTAAATGACATTTCATTAAAAATGTGTTCCCTTGGAAAGCAGACAGAACTAAAAGCCATGCTTTTACTTGGCAGAAAATGGTACAGCAGGCAATGTGTGAAGCTAAGGAGCATCAAAATCTACTTTGCCATGGATGTGAGCAGCATTCTGACCTAGAAAATAAAAAGGCAAAGGAATTTTACATGTGCTTTGATATCTTCTAAACTAAAATTCCAGTGGAATTTCCATTTCAAGCAAAGAATAAACAAGAAAATGCAGATAATTGTATAAAGCATGTTAGTATAAAACTACCAGATACATCTTGGTTTCATTTTGTAAAAACACTACATCATGACACATGACAATAAAAAACTCTTTGGTTAATTTCTTTGTTTCTAGAAAAAAATTATGCATCTATGTTAAACATGTAAATTTTCAGCTCTGGATAGGTCAATGATATTATGCCAGTTTTTTCCTTGTATATCTTTTTCTTCTATTTTTCCTCCTTTTTATTTCTATTATTTTTCATTTTCTCCCTTTCTTTTCTTGGCATTTTTCCCCCTAAATCAGATTTAGCTAAAGCTCCAGAATATATTAACTGTTTCTGTTATTTAATTGAAAAACAATAAGAAAATTTTAGAAGTTGTAAGCACAGTGACCAAAATAACACTTTCGGTTATTCTTGCCTAAGACATCTGCTTTTAGCTCTTTTTAACTAAGTGAAAGTTAAAGTCACTCGGTCATGTCCAACTCTTTGCAACCCCATGCACTATACAGTCCATGGAGTTCTCCAGGCCAGAATACTGGAGTGAGTAACCTTTCCCTTCTCCAGGGGATCTTCCCAACCCAGGGATTGAACCCAGGTCTCCCGCATTGCTGTTGAATTCTTTACCAGCTGAGCGTCAAGCAAGGACAAGTGATTAAGCTGAGTTGTTTCCTTCTCTTCTAGATAGAAGCAGGTCCAAGTCATCTTTCTTCTTGCACCCTTCTAGGTCCTAAAAAAGGAGACTAGAATTGTTTTGAAAAATCTTCTGCCTGTGACAAGCTTTAACATACTCAGTAAAAGAGTTTGCAAAGCAGTTAAAACTACTGGGAATGGCATTGCCAAGTTGTTTTTCAAGGTTACTTTCTCTTCATTAAAAACTTTGTAAAATAATAATGAAAAAGAAACTGCTTCACATTAAGGAAAAAATAAGATCACTCGTCAGTTTTACTGCTCCCCTCCTCGAACTTCTCTTGGTTTCAGGGTAATATTGGCTCCTGTTCTCTAAAAAGTCTTTGCTTCACATTCTCTGTAAACAGAAAAGAGCCATAATTACTCCACATTTGATCCATATCAAAGCAACTGATCCATGTATCGATTTACATAAAGTAAAGCACATTAAACATTTTTGCTTTTCACCCTTACTTTACCACTTTCTAAGGAAAGTTTCATTTTCCATATTTCATTTGAATACAAAACCCTCCCGTTGAAATTTGTGATGTTAAACAAACCATACCAGTCATTCAACTTTTTAATTAAGGATTCAGTGTTCCATCCCTTTTCAGACATTAAAATTCAGGTGCAGTCATTAATCTTTCTAAACGAATTCACCTGTGGCTAATACTGATGTATTTTCTATGAGGCTTGTCATGGGCTGCATGCTGCATGCATAACCACTCCACAGTTAATTACACAGGGGATTATCGTTAGTGTCATAAAGATAAAGCCTTGCTAGCAGCATTATAGAGAAGTTTCTTTTTCTTTCTCCCTCCTCCCCCTTTTTCTGGAGCAATGCCCTATTTCATTTTGCTAACATTCACATAAGTATTTAAGAAGAATACCTTGTGTTTACCTCAAAGGCGGGCTGAAGATAGAAGACAAGGAAAAAGTGGAAAGGTAGGCACGAAAGGACACCTATTTTAGGGTTTTGCTCTAACAAGCTAATTTGCAAGATATGGCCCAAACCAAAAAACGCTGAGAATAATATAAGTAAAATATTATTAGTTATATTATTATTACCTTTAAGTTTTTGGTACCTTGATTAAGTATATAAAATAGTTTTTTCCCCTGAATTTGTGAATTGAATGGTAGCTCATATACCCACATTCAGAATGTAAAAAAAAAAAAAAAAAAAATTGCCAGTTTTAATAAAAATTCCACTGAGATATATAATGAATAGAACCTATAATAGGGTTCTTTTAAAAAAATATAAAGTAGCTATACAGTCTGAATCAACAATAACAACAAAAATCATCAAAAGCAAAAATAAAAACAAAAAGCAGGGCAGCAAGTTAGATGTATTTAAATTCCACAATTTAGATAAATAATTTATAAAAATTCTATGTATTTACATTTTGATAGGAATAGAATATTTTCACAGTCATGCATTGAACTTTAAATATATACATTCTAGTTGTAATTGACTTATAATTCTTTTTGAACTTGTTATCCACAGTATAGTACTGAGTATAATACATTCTTAGAAAATAGAGAAAAATGTGTAAGTATAGAATACAGGTGAAATGAAATGAAAATATAAGTTTCAGTTAAAGATAATTTGAGATTACTTCAACCAACAAAAAAAATCTTAGTTAAAGAATCTGAAATGCTATCTAATACATTACTGTAAGGGAGAAATAAGGGAAAAGAATCTTTTAAAAATCCAGTTGCCATCAAAAGAATAGAAAATGTACCTCCTCCTCCCTCAATTTCTTTAATGTGGATTAAGCATTTTAATTTCTAACTATGGAAGAATAAAATCTTTATTATACTTTTTGATAATATTATTATTTGGAACTATGGAGAAATTGTTTCTGTCAGAAATTTAGGTGTTTCCAAAATGTTGGCAATTGCTTGATTATTTTTAAAATTTTTACCTATGGTCGTCAGCAACTAGATATAGCCACATCTTTTCTCTAGTTTAGGGTATGAAATGAAATCTATTTTTAATCAACTAGGAGATGATTGATTTGACTGTTTTGCTTCACCAAAAAAGCAGCTTCTTCTGCTTTGAATAGATACAAACTGATTACTAAACTTAAAAAGATTAATTAGTAATATTTCCCACAAAGTTTTCAGTTTCTTCAGATTAAAAATTTAAAGTTCAAACACAATATTCCTGTTTCCTGAGTTGATATCTAGTCACTTGAAAACTGTGATTATCCTTTGCTCTTCTCTTCCTTAGGCTCTTTTGTTTCTGAAGACATATTTCTATAAAAAATTTATCATGAGATTTATGCACATAATTTGATTTAAATTGACTATAACAATAATGGAATAATGCTGTAGTAGACAGTGAACCTCTCAGTGGACAATCTTTTACTAGTATTGCTGCTTTTGTCATGGATGATCTGAAATGGAACAAAATATCTTTTGTGGACTGGATAGTTTGCACAGAAGAGTTTGGTCACTAAAGCACATCAGTGCAGTTTTCTCTCCTATGCCAATGTGATCGTGAACACCTAGGCCCTAGGATGTGACTGTGGCTTCTTGTTCTTTTGATCAGGTGCATGGTGATAACTAATTCTCTTCTATGACTTCCTTATGTTTCCTAATGTCTTACATTCATATGTTTTGAAGAATATCTGATGTTTTCACTCTTAACACATAAAATGCCAATGATGTTAAATTAATAATACAAGCACTATGAATATATGAAACATTTCTAAGTAAGGATAAAGTTATTTTCACCCACTCAACTTTTAAAAAAAATCTTTAAAACTTAAAAATTATGAGAATTTTTTTTACGATTTCTATCTAAACTATACAACTATATTCTAATATGTACTTTCAAAATTATTGCCTAAATGGTAGACATTTATGTCTTTCAAATATTACTTTATGTAAGTTACTTTTATTAATTTTTTTATAAATAGTGTTTTTCTCAATGCAATATTCACAAATAAGGTCTTGCTTTCCAGCCTCACAGTTTAATGTAAAAATTATGACTCTCTTGATGGACATTAAATTTTAATTAATCTGCAAAGGGAACTAGAGGGAGTATAAGAAGATAAATATGTTTGGATAGTGAGGTTTTCAAATTTTTTAGTATTTACTGTTTTCTTACCCCTGTTAGATACAGTTCTGATTATAACTATACCTTTAAACTATACCTTCCTGCTTTAACTTAAGTGATTTACAGTTATACAAACTTTATAATATTATGCTTTATTTAAAAAATTATTTTGAAGTTTCAATACTTCCTACCCCAACTCTGTCTGCTTAAAACTGCTTTCTGTGTACACTTTTCCCATCCCTCAAAACTGTTAAGAATGTAACAATACAAAAAAAGCAAATTGGAATGTATAGCTGCCAATTCTTTCATTCTTGATGTACTGTTCTATACAAGATACTTTGCCGCTCAAGTAGTGTGGACATTATCCAGGAATGCGTATGTAGGTTTCTGAAATTCTTAGGTAAAGCAGAGTTAATAATTGGATCAATCAGGCTTAAATATATATTGACTTTTGGGGTCTATGTTATAATATTTGGAGCTTAAGATGGTGCTGAATTTTATATAAGTGCAATAGTAAATATATTTTGGCAATTTAAAAAAATATATTTGTGGTTTCTGTTAGTTTAACACGTAATTGTAAATACCTAAATCTGTGGACATGATATTTTCTTGTCAAACATCTAGGTCAGTACATGTCATAGTGGTCTATAATGCAAATCATCTTAAAGCTTTAAATAATTTCTTATGCATAAGATGGCCAACTTGATTCTACTATGATTTGTTTGGAAATGTTAACACATATCTACTACAATGACAAACATTTTGAAAAACGTTAGGTTGTACTGTTTTTTCAATTTGAGTTTGCATTTACTGTCTACAACTTTAACCTAAAAACTGATACCATTAAATATATATATGTATATATATGCCAGAGTGTAGAAATGTGCTAAATGAATTCAGAACAAAGAAAAAAATAAATGAGATACAATCAGTGTAACTAATACTTGAGGACACTTCTATAAATTTTTACTTCAATATTTTAAAAGTAAATTGGTAATTTAAATTTTCTTTTTTAGCAGAAATAATCTTATTTCTCTTGATTAAACTAATAATAGGTAATTTGAATAGCCCTGTGACAGAAGAGAAATTTTGTTTATTCACGATTTTTCATGTAAACCTCATCCAATCACCTTAATGAAAGAAACAGAGAAGCTTTGCATTTTAAAAATCTGCTCCATTCATTGGGTTAGAATCAAGAATTACAATACCAAGTATAATATCCAGGAAGCTATTTTCAAACAATATTTTAAGATGATTGTCAGGCCATGACATTTCTTTCTTTCTTAACAGTTTCAGATACTATTAATATGTAAATCTAAAGTTTGAATTGGCTGCCAGTAATTAAATTCAAAAACATTTAATACAAATTCAAACTCATATAGTGAAAACAATATCCTAAAAGACAAAAACAAACCGGCATTTGTGAAAAATCTCAAGATCTCACAGGACTGATCCTGCGACCGATCTCACAGGATTGTCCTTAATCATAATACTCCTTTCCAGTTTTTAGTTGTACATACTCCTAATCCTCTGATTTGGGATCTTCAATTTCCTTGTTCATCAATATCTCTACTCAAACCGAAAACATATTTTTTAGCCTAACTTTTATGCCTGTGAAAGCAAAAGAACATTCCATCTACCTTTCATGCTGGTTACACACAGGAGACATATGCTGCACCCCTAATCGTCCCAGACCATGACTTCTGTTTTATTGCAGACAGCTTGCAAACCTACTGACAGGATGCAGTATAAACACACCAGGCTTTATGGAGTTAGTGGATGCACTCACAAGGTTAATGTAGCATCTGTGATACAAGTCTGTGACCATTCTAATAGCTCTATTGATAGACCAATGCCATTTCTCAGATCTGCTCTTGAGTTCCATTAAGCAGTTTCCTAGTCACCATTAAGTTCAAGTATCATTTACATAGTAAATATATGAATCTCTGGAAAGGAATAACAGGAGTGCAGCCCATTTACACACCACAGGATACTGCTGAATCACAGAAGCCCTGAGCATATTTAGAATATCTTGGACTGACAGCACATTCCAATGCCTCACTTTGCATTTCTGGACACATGTTCAATTTCTGCTCATGAGTAAGCTCGTCACTGGCCTGATACATTTGCTGTGAAAGGCTTCATTTTTCTCATTTAGAGGTTCGGCAGCATCTCTTGCTGAGGATATTTATAAGGTGTCATATTCTAACAAGCATGGGATAGACTCTGGAGTCAGAAACAAATTTCACACAGGGCAAGCTTTCTTTTTTATCTGAGAGCACTAAGGCTAAGAGCCCAGCAGGATTCATCTGGTCCACAAAAGAGCTTCCAGCCTGCACACAGTGTGTGCTTAGCTGGAACACCCGCACATCATGTTTTCTTACCAAATGACATTTTCTGGCTGCTCACTTCATATTTGTCACTTGTATACAAAGTGTAATGTCTAAAGAAAGCATGATCAGCTTGTGCATCACTAATCTCATTACTGTAATAGCTCTGAAAACATGCAACAAAAAAGTAACTGGTAAGCCACTACACATACACATGCCATGCTCAGCATGCACCTCATTGAAACGTGCAATTCACTGGCTGCTAAGAAAGGCAGCAGTCAGCAGTGCCAATTTGACTCCTCACTTCCTGCTGCAAATGAAGAATAACTCCTCAGACCTAAATGAAAGGAGTGCTGACAGGCCTATCTACCTTAACAAGCTATCAGGTACAAGGGGCAGGGTCATACCCACCAACCTTTTGAATCCGATTGAATATTTCTCTTTTTGGAAACAGGAGCAAACGAGCACAAGTTTTCTCGTCGTCACTTAGTCTCCCTTTCACTAGACTATGACTTCTTAGACTTCATTTGGAGGTCTATGGAGACCCAGACTACATCATCACCATTATGTGTTATGTTGCACACTAATCATAACCATTATCACTTACAAGTCAACAGCTTCATTCAATTAGCTGCCTGACATGGATTTTTCAGTTAATTCATTGTGAAGGTCAGCAGTGGTCAGAGTGGCAGGTGCATTCTGCTACCTCTTTGAATGCCAATTAACAGTCTTAGATAATGACTGATTTTTATAGACAAGTTAATTAGAGAGATCAAATCTAAGATATAGAACTTATGGGACTGTCCAATACTATAAAAAATTATATAGGATGCCCTATGCATTTCAATAAATATGTATCCTTTAACTTATTCAAAATTAAAATCTATATGTTATGCTTAACCCCTTTACTCAATACAAAATAAAATGTGTCTATCATGGATATAAGGGGTATATTTTTAATATAATGATATTATAAAGACTCAACATGAAAAGTTAATAATTAGTCCTGACTTTCATGTCTTTGGCAAGAAGAAAATAACATCCTATGTGTAATGGGGCAGGCACAGTAGAGACATTTGGGTTTATAAGCACCAGATGATTGCAGAAAGATGACTCTGAACAGATCACCTGGATTTACTTATTATTCTGAAAAAAGCAATGGTCTTTATTTATATTGATTGGATATCTCTTTCATTTGAAAATAAAAATCATTCATCAAATGTCAAGGACAATATGTCACTACTGTAGTATGGTGGGTGATTTTAAATAATTTGTTAGAGAACTTTTATCTTTTTACTACCCTAAGAAGTGGTAGCATATTTTTAATAATCATAACATTTTGCAAATTATTATTTAGTTTTTAATATAATTTATTATTTTACCAGGTTTTAAAAGCTCAGTGAAGTGTTAAATATTAGAACTTTTAAAACACTATAACATACCATCTGAATAAAAGACAATATGCTTTAAGATACTTTGAAAGAAATAAATAATGTTATCTTTGAGAAATTATATAGAAAGGAGATCTGAAGAAATACTAATGACTACTGTCTACAAAGGGAAGAACTTTTAACTCATTCATTACTTAGCATCCTATTTTGTGAAATAATTTGTGGGGTTGTTATTGGCAATTTATGAGTAGAATGTGGGATCCATTTAAGAAATATATGATGCACAAAATTTAAATACAGTTTTGCTATATATAGAAACTATAATAAATACAATAGTTTTTAAGATTGTCCCAAGATTCATGAAGAGAATATATTCGCCCACAGTAAAGAAAAAGATAGATGAATAGAGTTTGCAATACAAACTGAATTCTAGTTAAGTGTATTAATTTTCCCCTACTCAAAACCGGCCCCTTTTGATTTTTACCAGTAGTGCATAGTGACTGGATTAAATCAAAGACTTAACATGAAACATATAATTACCCCCTGGCTTTCATGTATTTGGCATTTTAAAAAAGAAAAAAAGAATGTCCTATTCAGCAATGGGTTATACATAAGTAAAGACATTTAAGTTAAAAATGTCTCATGCTTGAAGTAATTTGACTCTAAAGGATTATACTGATTCTCAATATATGTTGATTTTTATTATGGAATGAAAGAGGAATGTATAGAAATGCAGACTTGACTTATGGAATTTCTAGAGAAAATATTGTACATAGTAAAATAATAGTGAATAGCATCATACATTTAACACAGGAGAAAAATATGTGTATTAATGGAATATATTTCTCAGAATAGTGATTTTACCTTTCATGATAGTCATTTGCTTAGGGATTATTTGATTTTTTATGGAAAGCAATTGTGTTTAAACTTAGCTGTAACAATAGGAATACCTTGAAATATTAGTACTCTTTCTAAATGATTTATTAAAAATTTTAGAAGTTTTTAGCAAGAAGATTATGAAGAAATGTTAGTTGCTTCACTTCTAAAATTTTGCCTTTTCATCTTCAAGCTATATTTAAAGTTAGATTAGAAGCAGCAATGACATTCTACCTACAGTTTTTTCTGTACGTCTAGGGTCCAATGAAATTTAATATCCTCATAAAACATTTGTATACTACATACTTGTTATGTATTTACTACAAATGAGGCTCTGTGCTAGGTACTAGGATATAAAGATAAATGTTTATAGCTAATAAAGAATTTTTATATCACATGTGACAATTTTCAAGCAAAAAGATATTTATTTAAATTTTATTTATTTAACTTTAAAAAATTTTAATATGGTAAAATATGTGCAGCACTTAGAAATGAAAATCAGAAACTTGATTTATGATTTACTTCCACGTTTGTAAACCACCAGTGAAGGACACTAGATTGAGCATTAAGTGGAAATTAAAAGAAGCTGTAACATTTTATGATGGTTAAGTATTAGCTGAACAAACTTCAGTTAATTCTGCAAAATAAAAAAGTGACATAAAGGTTACCAAAAGTAGTTCCACAGGGATTAAATTTGCAGTGTTATGGATAACATCTTTCTCTCCCCCCCCCAAACTGAAGATAACACTAAATGCATTTTGATTATTTTGTATTTTTAAGATCTTCCTCTGACACTTAAAGATAACAAGTATTGCCAGTATAGATGTCAAATGGCTGTTTTCTAAAAATAAAAAATTATAAGTGATAAAATCTATTTAATTATGACCATTATATATAACCTTTTGAAAAGAATAACAAAGCGATTCATAATTTAACAAAATGTGCCATTCATTATATACATATGCATTTATTATACAATTAAAAATATAAATCAAACTAGTGATAATATGTATCTATAAAAAATATTTGCACATTTGTGTGTATCATAAACAAATAATATGTATTATATAGGATGGAATATTAGTGATGTGCATGTGTGTGTTTTGAAAGCAGCAATATACTTTCTGGAAATATAATTTAAATGATTTCATGAATTGCTTTGCACTAGTTTGTATGCTACATTGCTAATTTATATGACTAATCCAGATGAATGAATGTGTTTCATAAGCTTTATCAAAGTTTAATGACCTTAAATATAAAATCTGTTCAATATAGATATTAATACATTAGATTTAAAATTTTTAACTACCTGGACATAATGTCTTCTCTCATAATTATCTATGTTTGTTTTACTTTTAAGTAACAGTTTTCAACTTTGTAATATATATTGTACTTTCAATTAAATTTTATAAAATATATTAATCTGACATTGTGGTCAGATTGTGTGACAAAAAGCAAAAGTAATGCTATATAGAGAAAACCTTCAATTCACTTTAAAATATTTTAATAGTTTGCTTACTATTATTTTTGCTTTTCAAATAACTTGAGCAGAAAGCCAAAAACATTGACTAAGAAGCACAATTTTTATTTGTTTAAATCACAAAGGATCACATTCCACAACGGAAAGTGAAGTCAAGTACAGGGGCTGGTATAGTGCTCTCAGCTCTAGTAATTACTAGTTGTCTCTTCTTGGACAAATGACCTTTTTTTGCCTCTTTTTTTCCTCATTTGTAAAGTGGGAAGGTTGTAGTAGAATCCACTTTAAAGGAGTGGGATTAAAGAAGGAGGAGAAATTAAATAATCCACGGCAAATGATGGTAAGCAAGAAGCAATTGGTAAACATCAACATTATTAACTGTTGTTACCATTTTGAGCACATGTACTTGTTCTTCATCATAATTTCCTGTATATGATTTTTTTTCCCCTCACCTATATTTTGGTCAAAGGCACGAGGATGAACAATAAATATTCATTAGTCCACAGTTTCTCTGAAAATGATCATCTTGCGTTTTTAGTAAAAGTTGCCACATTTGAATAGTGCTAAAAATTAAAAAAAAATGATAAAGACCAACGAACATGCAAATTATACTAGATGGACCAAAACATAGTAGAACAAAGCAGCAGATTTGTTTTTTCTCTTCTCTTAATGGTTCCCTATGAAGTAAAAGTGTAATAGTAATTTTTTAATCTCTAAGAATAATTTCATTTGGGTTTTATGTCCTACCAAAATTATAATAACATTAAATTAGATAATTAAACAATTAATTTACATTTGGAAAATATAAGCATAAAATTATAATTAAAAACATATTAAGCATTTCTATAAAGTATTCCATATTCTTGGTATATTACTGGGTGTTTTTTAGTTGCAAAATTAAGCTGTTGGTCCTTATCTTTAAAAGCATAGAAGCCAAGAGCAATACTGATGATACAAATATTTAAAGAACCTAGAAGCAACTGAAAAAATAAGGAACTAATACCAGTGAAACAAAGTTCTTATTTGAAGTACACCCTGGTGGGATTAGCCTTTATTTACTCTGAGAACTGTGATTGTATTACCTGCAGAATTGAGGGGGTGGGCATTACTGTATGCTTTGTGTACTGGTGGGGTTCAAAAGTTCACCACCCTCTTTTTGCCCAGGGTTATGTCTGCCTGTTTGGATTTTCCTCCAACTTTCCTCTCCCCTCACCCCATGTGCTCATGCACACGCGCACACACACACACACACACACACACACACACACACACACCCTCCCTTGTAGTTACTGTCCAACCTGTTCTTTACTTATCTCCCTAGATCTGCACTTGCATCTCACCCTCCTTGCACACAGATTAGCTGTGACCTCAGTCCAGGCATTTAAACTCCATGAGCCTCAGTTAACTGGGTTCATTCACTCAGTACTATAATAATAACCAATTCACACACCTTTTTTTCCAAAGTATGAGGAGGCAAAATATTTAAGCTAATTTTATGAGGTTCACATCTTTGTTTAAAATACTTCCATTAATCCAATGAACCTCTATATTCCTGTAGAAAATGTTTAGGTAAAAAGGATTTCTGTGAAAGTCCCCAAGTGTGAGACTTTAAAATAATGGGTTCTATAAATGCGTGTTATAAAATAACTTCACCAATGAAAAGAAATATTGCTCTGAAAAAAAACTGAAGCCAGTAAAGATTTGATTAGAGATGACTTCTTTGAAAAAACTATCTGATTTGCAAGGGTGACATTAATTTTCTTCTTACTCTCAGAAATTTGACAATACTTAAATGTTTTATTTTCTTTCTGTTTCTTAGAACTCACTCGATTCATCCTCTATATGCTTTCTTTTTCCTGTTTTCTCACCAGACAACAAAGTCCCTCGTGCCTGAAAATTCTTTGCCTTTGGATCTGCCAAGTTAAGGCCCTCTGCAAATTCCGTCTTCACTCTTTGTCTCTCTGAAGTTTGCAATACACACTAGATAGAACATCATCTGAACAACAATAAGCACCCCAGAAACAGACTGATAAATATTAGATGGACTGAGAGATGGTAAAAATTATTGACTTTCCTTTCATAGTTAAAAAAGAGAGAGATAGAGAAATGAGCAGGAAAGATGAATAGGGAATTGAATCAAAATTAGCCAAACCTTTAATCATTGAGCCTTTTCTTATACTTCATTAATGTATTTATCATAAATAATATTCAAGAAATATTTCTTTTTATTATGTTTAATAGATATATTAAATAAGGCAAACATTATTAAATGATTTAAGTTTCAACTACTAAGCATAAAGAGTAACTTAATTAGATGTTAGAATTGAGTAGCAATTTAATTAGATGTTAGTATTCACCACATGTAAAGATCAATGCCTCCAGATAAAACATCTAATGTTTATATAGTGTTTACTGTGTCCTAGGCAAACTAACAAACTCTGTACAGATTAACTTATTTAATTCCTTCAAAACCCTATAAAGAATACACTGTTACTGAGGTTCAGGAAGATTAGAGAGATTTCAAGAGAATAAAGAACTTGTCTGAATTTATTCAGTTTAGAGGCAGAAGAGTCCAGATACAGATACTGATCATTTAATGCCTCCAGAGCCAATGCTCTAAGCCTTTATGCCCAAAGACCTAACCAGCAAACAAAGCTGGCATAAACAGCAAGACGAACTTTACAAAAAGGCAAAATAGCTTCTGATTTGAATGGGATTGTTACATGTTAGAACATGATTAACCAAATATTGTATAAATTATTCCTGAATCAACCAGGATGGATTGTAGTACAAGATATTATCTTGCCAGTATGCAGACAATTTACAAAATCGATGATTTTGTATAGTCCATTAATAGATATATCAGCAGAACATTTTGTCTTATGAATGTCCAGCAACATCACTATACCTCTGAAAATAAGGCAAAGGTTTAAAAATATTTAACTAAGAAATATTTTTTAAAAATTGCCTTCAGTACCACATATTTACAGAGTAATATGTGCAACTGAAAAATATTTACATCTAGATTGTCAGTTTAAAAGGGGAAAGTTTTTTTCATATTCATTTTTATATCTCCCTCCAATGCATTGCATTCTTATATAAGGCATGTATGAAGTAATTATTTTGTGGTTTCAAAATTTTAAAATATAGACATATCTGCATTCATCCATGAGAAGTGACTTGTTTTTCTTTATTTGTGTGTAATTGGGATAAAATTAAGCACTTTTAATGTTACCTAAAGAACTTATTTAGGAAGCCGTCTTCACTTATTTTAATTTCTTGGGCTCCAAAAACACTGCAGATGGTGACTGCAGCCATGAAATGAAGAGATGCTTGCTCCTTGGAAGAAAAGGTATGACAAACCCAGACAGTGTATTAACAAACAGAGACATCACTCTGCTGAAAAAGGTCCATTGACTCAATACTGGTTTTTCCAGTCGGTAGTCATGTACAGATGTAAGAGTTGGACCATAAAGAAGGCTGAGCACAGAACTGATGCTTTTGAATTGTGGTGCTGGTGAGGACTCTTGAGAGTCCCTTGGACAGCAAGGAGATCAAAACAATCAATTCTAAAGGTAATCAACCCTGAATATTCATTGAAGGGACTGATACTGAAGATGAATTCCCAATAGTTTGGCCACCTGATGTGAAGAAGCAACCCATTGGAAAAGTCCCTGATGTTGGGAAAGATTGAGGCTAGTGGGAGAAGGGGACAAAAGTGGATGAGATGATTGGATGGCATCACCACATCAATAGACATGAGTTTGGGCAAACTCAGGGAGATAGTGAAGGACAGGGAAACCTGGTGTGCTGTGTCCATGGGGTTTTAAAAAGTAGGACACAATTGAGCTAATTAACAACAAAGATGTCCTTAACAGATGAATGAGTGAATAAAGAATATGTGATATATATGTATATGATGGAATATATATATATATATATATATATATATATATGTATATGCATAATGGTGTATCTATCTATTTATCCTATCACTTCAGTTCAGTCACTCAGTCGTGTCCAGCTCTTTGAGACCTCATGGACTGCAGTGTGCCAGGCCTCCCTGTCCATCATCAACTCCCGGAGTTTACACAAACTCATGTCTAATGAGTTGGTGATGCTATCCAAGCATCTTATCCTCTGTTGTCCCCTTCGCCTCCTGGCTCAATCTTTCCCATTATCAGGGGCTTTTCAAATGAATCAGTTCTTCACATCAGGTAGCCAAAGTATTGGAGTTTCAGCTTCAGCATTAGTCCTTCCAATGAATATTCAGGACTGATTTTTTTTCAGGAGGGACTGGTTGGATTTCCTTGCTGTCCAAGAGACCCTCTAGAGTCTTCAAAAACATCAATTCTTTAGTGCTCAGCTTTCTTTCTATTCCAACTCTCACATCCATACATGACTCCTGGAAAAACCATAGCTTTGACTAGATGGACTTTTGTTGGCAAAGTAATGTCTCTGCTTTTTAATTTGCTGTTAGGTTGGTCATAACTTTTCTTCCAAGGAGCAAGCGTCTTTTAATTTCATGGCTTCAGTCACCACCTGCAGTGATTTTTGAGCCCCCCAAAATAAAGCCTCTCACTGTTTCCATTGTTTCCCATCTATTTGCCATGAAGTGATGGGACCAGATGCCATGATCTTAGTTTTCTGAATGTTGAGTTTTAAGCCACCTTTTTCACTCTCCCCTTTCACTTTCATCAAGAGGCTCTTTAGTTCTCCTTTGCTTTCTGCCATAAGGGTGGTGTCATCTGCATTTCTAAGGTTATTGATATTTCTCCTGGCAATCTTGATTCCAGCTTGTGTTTCATCCAGCCCAGCATTTCTCATAATGTACTCTGCATATAAGTTAAACAAGCAGGGTGACAATATACAGCTTTGACATACTCCTTTCCTGATTTGGAACCAGTCTGTTGTTCCATGTCCAGTTCTAACTGTTGCTTATTGATCTGCATGTAGATTTCTCAGGGGGTACGTCAGGTGGTCTAGTGTTTCCATCTCTTTCAGAATTTTCCACAGTTTGTTTTGATCCACACAGTCAAAGGCTTTGGCATATTCATTAAAACAGAAGTTTTTCTGGTACTTTCTTGGTTTTTCAATGATCCAACGGATGTTGGCAATTTGATCTCTGGTTCCTCTGCATTTTCTAAAACCAGCTTAAGCATCTGTAAGTTCACAGTTCACCTACTGTTGAAGTCTGGCTTGGAGAATTTTGAGCATTACTTTGCTAACGTGTGAGATGACTGCAATTGCATGATAGTTTGAGCATTCTTTTGCATTGTCTTTCTTTGGGACTGGAATGAAATCTGACTTTTTCCATTCCTGTGGCCTCTGCTGAGTTTTCCAAATTTGCTGGCATATTGAGTGCAGCACTTTCATAGCATCGTCACTTAGGATTTGAAATCGCTTAACTGGAATTCCATCACCTCCACTAGCTTTGTTCGTAGAGATGCTTCCTAAGGCCCACTAGACTTCACATTCCAGGATGTCTGTCTCTAGGTGAGTGATCACACCATCATGATTATCTGGGTCATGAAGTTCTTTTTTGTATAGTTCTATGTATTCTTGCCACCTCTTCTTAATATCTTCTGCTTCTGTTATGTCCATACTATTTCTGTCCTTTATTATGCCCATCTTTGCATGAAATTTCCCTTGGTATCTCTAGTTTTTTTGAAGAAATTTCTAGTCTTTCCCATTCTATTGTTTTCCTTTGTTTCTTTGCATTGGCTTTTTAGGGGAAAGTCTACATTTGAGTAGTTAGAGAAGCAAATGGCAACGCACTCTAACATCCTTGCCTAGGAAATCTCATGAACAGAGGAGCCTGGTGGGCTACAGTCCTTGGTGTCTGAGTCAAACATGAATTAGGAACTAAAGCATCACCACCACATGCAAGGGATATACAGAGTTTGTCTTTCTGTATCTGACTTATTTTACTGAGCATAAACCAGCTTCTTCCGTGTCACAAAAGCAGGATTTCCTTTTCTATGGCAGAATAAGGTCTCATCACATATATAAACTTTGTGTGTCTTTATAGTGAGGATACCAAGGACTATAGCCCACCAGGCTCCTCTGTTCATGAGATTTCCTAGGCAGGGATATTGGAGTGGGTTGCCACTTGATTCTCTAATCCCTTAAATGTAGAATCTCTCCCAAAGAGCCAAGTTTTTAGAGACAGAGAATACATTTCTGGTTGTCAGAGGCAGGTGTGGCAAGGAGGAAGTGGGGTGACATAGGTCAATATGTACAGCATGATGACTGTAGTTAATAATATGATACTGTGTACTTGAAAGTATACAAGAGTAGATCTCAGGCATTCTAACTACATGCGTGTGTGTGTATACACACACACACACACACACACACACACACACAATGTTAATTATGTGAGGTAGTCTTGGTAAGTATTCCACAATGTATATGTACATCAAATTACCACATTGTACATTTGAAATATATACAATTGATTTTGTCAATTATTCTTCAGTAAAATTAAAAGAAAGAAAGTGAAGTCACTCAGTCATGCCTCACTCTTTGCGACCCCATGGACAGTAGCCTGCACCAAGCTCCTCCGTCCATGGGGTTTTCTAGGCAAGAATACTGGAGTGGGTTGCCATTTCCTTCTCCAGGGAATTTTCCAGGCCCAGGGATCGAACCCAGGTCTCCCGCATTGTAGACAGACATTTTATCACCTGAACCACCAGGGAAGTCATACCTGGCTTGGGGAAAACATGGAAAGCTTCATTGCTTTCTGTTTTCAAAATGTTACATTGGTAATATAATTCCCCTGCCTGACATACACATACACATGCATGCTTCAAAGCATTCCAAAAAATATCTGAAGATAATTGGGTATGATAAGATAACTTATAATTTAGCAAAAAACACAAACAACTAGGATTCTCTCATGAAAGCTCCCTGGCATGCTTGAGATGCAAGAAATGTCATGCTTGTCAAATTCCACTGCAAAAACACACAGATTCCCAATCTCTAAAGTCTCTTTTGGAGTCCTTGACCAAAGCTGAATTTCAGATATGAAGTATATTAGTCTCCAAAGGCTATGCCCTGCTGACTTCTTTCCCTGTTAACAGTATTATATCATCTTTGAACAGAAACCCTTTGTAGTTTATCATAGCCTGGCAGCCAAAGATACAGGTAACTTTTATTTGTGGTCATTCAGGTGGGGCACCTCAAGCCACTGATATACATGTATTCCTATAGGGCAGTTTTGAAAGAAAAGGTCATCTGTTTCCTTTTTTTCTTCTTAATATAAATATATCCCTCCTTTACTTTCTCCCCAGCCACTCTCTTCCCACCTCAAGGAGAAATCTTATATACCCTGAAAACCAAAAGAAGACTTCAAACCCCCCAAACTTAAAAATAGAAAGTCAAATCCTAAGCTTTTTAAAGAAAAAAATTAAATAAAAAACACACTGCAAATTGCAGACCTTCTGAATGCTTTAGCTTTCTTCCCACAATACATAACCTCTATCATCAAATTGGATTGTCTGTGAAATAAGAGATGTTAGTGTTAGACAGGTAGTTATTTTAATATGCTCTTATTACCACAACTTTTCCCCAAGCAGGAGAACACAGTCTAGCACTTTAATTTTGCAGTCAGGCAAGGTATACTTTGTATGTTTGTTAAACATCTCCACTGTGTACATAATTAGGTCAGTTATTTACTTCCAAGTTATTTCAAGGTTCAAACCAGTCTAAACCAATAAAATATATCAATCCCTTTTATTTGTTTCCTTGAAAAAAGGAAGGAATCTAGAGAAAAGTGGCAATTTTACAAATTTGGTTATTAACCAATCATCGGATAACTACAAAATAATTGGCAATAATAAAAGTATAAAATTTATACTCTTATTGGGAAAATGTTATACTTTAAAGATAAATTAAATTAAAATAATTTTTAAAATGTAGGATCATTAGCCAAATAGTATTTTTTTTCTTTTTTCTTTTGCCAAATAGTATTTTACTTGTCACTTTGCTAACCAGAAAATTAAAATTTATTTTGCTTCTGTATACTAGATGCAGATGAAGTAGGTAATCCAAAAAAGATTTTTTGGGGTACAGAAGAAGGAGGATATAGTAAATAAGAAATATTTTCCAATGTAACAAAAAGAATGCACCTGATATAAATTTAATAAATTTAACAAACTCTAAATTTGTAGATGCAGAATATTTTGCTCATTACTTTTCTAAGTTTTATTTTTTTTAACATTTCAAAACAACAATGAAATAATCTAGCATGCTCTTTTTGGCAATATTTGAAAGATTTTTTTTTTAATAGAAGAGAGTTTCCATATTCAAAGTGAGTAAAACATAAGCAATTTTGGTTCTTATTTTGGATGAAATTGTTACAGAAGAAATTCATTGTCTCTTGAATTTAAGCAACTACCTGTATTATATCCAGAAAATAGTTTGAAATTAAATTTTCTGCTGCTGTTCATATTGCAGCTTTATGTAGCTGATTAAAAAAAAAAAATTACCTTAGCCATTGGAATGGCAAAAAATATATTAAGTGAAAATACAAATTCTTTTAAGATTATAAAATCATATGCATAAATAACTGAAGTTTGAAATGTCTGAGACTTTTCTAGGTTTGTGTCACTCTGTAAATCACAATTTCATCATCTCTAAAATGAAGAAAGTATCCATTTTACAGGGCACTTATATAAATTAAATGAGATTATTTTTATGTAAAAGACCAAATTTTGTAAATAGTAGCAATAGTAGTATATAAGAAGGAAAGAACACCAGAATAACACAGTTAATTCAGATACACAGTTTACACCTGCAAAGGAAAAGAGAAGCAACAAGATATAAAATAGCGTAAGAGTCTCCTCTTCCTCCCTCTGCCCTTCCTTGTTCATCTCTTTCTCCTTTCCTCCTCTCCTCCTTCTTCTCCTCCATCTCCCTAAGGCCCCTTTTTTCTCCTTTCTCCTCTTTGCCCTCCTCTTCATCTCCTTTTCTTCTGCTGTTTCTTGTCTGTTCCTCATCTCCCTCCTCTCCCTCATCCCTTCGGATGTTCATTCCATCAAGCACAATGCTGGGTACGTTCATTTTATCCAATCTGAACCCTAGGACAACCTTATGAAATAGCTATGAAGCAACTTAGCAGCCGCAGCATAGTTATTTTTGTCACACACACTATAAACTGGTGTGTGAGTGACCAAACACTCTTGGTTAGTTAAAAGTAAATTTACACTTTTTTTTTCTTTTAAATTTCTCAGCTCCTATAAACAATCTTCATTCTGGGTAAATACTATCTATTTTTCTCAGGAGTTTTTCCTTTTGAAATTGTTCTAACAATATTTCAAATCATGTTTATTGCTTCTTTCTGATGTTAAAGCAATATATAATCATTGCAAAAAATTAGAAAATGTAGGAAAGCAAAATAAAATCAAATTATAACAATAACCAGGAATAACTAATAATTTGACTTTGTAAGTATAGATGAGGGCTGTAAATAGAGCAGTTTATCTTAAAAAGGAAAGTATTGACATTGTCTACTTACTATGTATGTGGGCCATCCATATTACCTGTTTTATTCTTTTATTTAACACATGGGATACCTCATTCCTCATCAGTGTGTGGCAGAGTACATGTACAGTGAGGTTAGAACAATGAACAAGATCACATCCTCATTCAGAATTTGCAGCCTGGTTGTACCTATTGAATAAAAAAAAAAAAAAAAAATTCAAGGCAATTTTTTAAAATGGATTTAGTCTAGAAAGACTTGAATCAAGGCATCTAAATTAAGACACTGGGAAAAGTATTTGTGAAATATTGTCTGTTCAGTTTCTGTCTATGTGGAGTATGAGGAACACTTAAGATGATGGAGTGTGGCACCACCGTGTTCCCCTGTGCTGTGCTGTCCTGTCACTCGGTCATGTGCTCAGCTCTGCAACCCCGTAGACTGTGACCATTCAGTCTCCTTTGTCCATGGAATTTTCCAGGAAAGAATACTGGACAGGGTTTCCATTTCCTCCTCCAGAAGATCTTCCCAACCCAAGGATCGAACCTGTGTCTCTTGTATCTCCTGAATTGGCAGGCAGATTCTTTACCACTGCACCACTTGGGATTCCCTGGTAGCTCAGATGGTAAGAATCTGTTGGCAATACAGGAGACCCAAGTTATATCCCTGGGTCAGGAAGACCCCCTGGAGAAGGGAATGGCCAGCCACTTCAGTATTCTTGCCTGGAGAATTCCATGGACAGACCATGGGGTTGCAAAGAGTTGGACATGACTGAGCAACTAACACTTTCACTTTTTCTTTACCACTGTAGCACCTGGGAAGCAAAAAAAAATTTTTTGAAAGAGAAAATATAAGAAACAGATTAAATTCATTACAAATAATACTCAAATCTGAAAGATTAAAATAATTGATTAATAATTCCACACTACAAGGCCTTGCTAAAATGAAGTCATTATTTCTATGACTTTTGATTTCTATTTGATCTTTTGTTATATATGTGCTTTTTTGTAATGACTCTCAAAAGAAACTTTGGTGTGAGTAGGGTAGAAATTACGTGTGAAACCACACAAATTATTTTTATTCATTTTCCCATAAATTATAGACAAATCTTCGATTAATTACTAGCATGCAAAGGTAGGGAACCCAATGATTTCCTTTTTAAAATTAGTTTAATAGGTTTCCCAATATTTGATTAAAAAGTAAGAAACAAAACCATGTATTAATATCATTATTTTTATGCAGGTATAGTCTGTAAAACAATTTTGAAATGGTATAAGTTTAAATTTAGGTCAGTTTAAAAATTTCCACTTGTATCTGCAAAGTTTCAAATAAAAGATGAAATATGCATCACCTAGACAGGGATTATAAATAAGTTAATCACTAAAGAACATAATTTGGTTCTAGATTACATATTTCTGATAAAATAAAAGTACTTCTTCCATCTCTTCTCATCATTTTCTGTCTTGTAATCACAAAACAATATCTCTCATCTGAACGCCTCAAGCTCCAGCTATCAGTAATGAAACTGCAATCGTTAGCAAACACAGAATTCTGCTTCCGTTTTCAACTTATGTCCAATCACGTCAAAAATTAAATAATCTAAGGGTTTTAGAGAGTGTGCAATGGTACTCAAAGAGCGAGTTACAGTCTACTTTCCCCATTTCTAATCTGACCGCTGTTAGTATTACTAACTAGATATCCAAGGTCATTGAACAGGCTGAACAATGCACCTTGAGGCCTTAATAAGTCCACAAAGTCTCAAAGGTTGTACCATGTAAAAGTCAAATAATTAAACACTGATTACTTACTGTTTAAAAAAAAAAAAAAGGGAGAGCTGGGAAAAGTTGGATTCAGAAGGTCTAATTTCACAGGGAAGATTTCAGTGAAAATTAAGCCTTTGACTATATTCTGCTTGACTTGATTTGAAAGAAAAGGATGCTAAAAAAGGATTATAAAAGGTATTCAATACTGTCTTTCTGCAGCAGAGCTTTGGGAGGTGACAAACAGCCACTGGTAATTCATTCAGTCGTTTTTCCCCCAAACAGCATTTAGATTCTCCTTCAAAATTTGTCTGCAATTCTTTGGTTTCATTATTCTTTCAAAATACTAGACCTCCTTCCTTCTGCACTCTTGGCTTCAGTTGAAATGTTTTAGCTTCCTAGAAACAGCTAATTTCTAATAAAATTTACAAACATAGCAAAGTTCATTTCACCTAACACTGTTTTATTGGTCACACATGAAAAAAAATTATCAAGTTCTAAATATTGAGCTATTTTCACCTCTGCTGGCATTTAAAGGTAGAAACTTAGTGATACCTTTTTTAAATGGACTTAATTTATTTCTTGATATTTGATTTAAGAAACACAGGCAGAGACTTAAACAATTTTGAAAATAGAATGTGTTTAAATATCTTCATTCTGGACATCTAGGGTTCAGAATATATTTAAATGCTCTTCCTTCTGGCCCACCCTTACTCCCAGTTTATTCCAGTGACTAGTATGAAAAAATGCCATAGATGACACAGGTGCTAAAATTCATTTTCTTTCTGAAAGTCATCTCAATTTTTAACCCTCTCATTTCACTCTCCCTGGTATAGAAATGCATTTATTTCCATTAAATTGATGAGATTAAGATTATGTAATCAAAATAGTTATACTTGTTAAAATCTACTTACTATGTTTCTTGGAAATATGATCAGTGATCTGATTATAAGAACATATAAGATTCTTTGTTTTCTTATTAGTCTAAAACTACCTATGCTGAATTTATCCAATATTTTCTTATTCAATTTTTCCTTAAAAAGCATGTCTATTTCTATTGACAGTGAAAATCAGTGTGGATTATTAATACCTCCTGAAACACAAACATAAATATGTGAGCCTATTCATAGCTACCATGGCATAAACATTTCAATGGGTTAGATAGATTGCCAGAACTATTTGTAGTAAGGACCAAGAAGCAAAGGAGAGTTGCAAATCATGTATGAGCTATTAAATAATTAAACATCTTTGATGATTTTATTGATGAAACTGTTGTAGTTGAAAGAAAAGTTTGAAAGATAAATATCTAATAATAAAATATGAAGCATTTTTACCTCCGAGAACATCATTGAGTATACTGCTTTTTTATTAATTTTATTTTTTATGAGAAATGTTAAGAATAGTAGTGGAGTTAAAGATGATATTAGCAGCTAAACTAAAATTTTATAGTAAAAATAAAATCATAAATATATAATTGTAAAATAGTATTTTTAAGTGCTGACATTTTTAATCAGAAAAATATGTTAAATACTGTGAAGTGTAACCATAATTGTAAATTCAGAGTTCACCCAATATTTCCATGTTCTTCTTTTGTAATAAGCTGTTCTCATTCCAGGTAAAGAAACCACTATTCAATGGCGAACTCCCACTTGAAAGACAAGTGGTTTTCCAGGAACATTTGTATCAGTTTAGTCGTTCAGTCATGTCCCACTCTGTGTGACCCCATGGACTGTAGCACATAAGGCCTCCCTGCCCATCACCCCCAGAGCTTACAAAAATTCATGTCCATCGAGTCAGTGATGCCATCCAACCTTCTCATCCTCTGTCATCCTCTTCTCCTCCCATCTTCAATCTTTTCCAGCATCAGGGTCTTTTCCAATGAGTCAATTCTTAGCATCAGGTGGCCAAAGGATTGGAGTCTAGGCTTCAGCATCAGTCCTTCCAATGAATATTTAGGATTGATTTCTTTTAGGATAGACAGATTGGATCTCCTTGCAGTCCAAGGGACTTTCAAGAGTCTTCTCCAATGCCACAGTTCAAAAGCATCAATTCTTCAGCACTCAGCTTTGTTTATAGTCCAACTCTCACATCCATACATGACTACTGAAAAAACCATAGCTTTGACTAGATGGACTTTTGTTGGCAAAGTAATGTTTCTGTGTTTTAGTTTGCTATCTAGGTTGATCATAGCTTTCCTTCCAAGGAGCAAGCATCTTTTAATTTCATGGCTGCATATACGATCTACAGTGATTTTGAAGTCCCCCAAAATAAAGTTTCTCACTTTTTCCATTGTTTCCCCATCTATTTGCCATGAAGTGATGAGACCAGATGCCATAATCTTAGTTTTTTGAATGTTGAAACTTTAAGCCAACTTTTTCACTCTCCTCTTTCACTTTCATCAAGAGGCTTTTTAGTTCTTTTTCTCTTTCTGCCATAAAGGTGTTGTCATCTGCATATCTGAGGTTATTGATACTTCTCCTGGCAATCTTGATTCCAGCTTGTGCTTCATCCAGCCCAGCATTTCACATGACGTACTCTGCATATAAGTTAAACAAGCATGGTGATAATATGCAGCCTGACCTACACCTTTCCTGATTTGGAACCAGTCAGTTGTTCCATGTCCAGTTCTAACTGTTGTTTCTTGACCTGCATATATTTCTCAGGAGGCAGATCAGGTGGTCTGGTATTCCCATCTCTTTAAGAATTTTTCACAATTTGTTGTAATACACAAAGTCAAGGGCTTTGGCATAGTCAATTAAGCAGAAGTAGATGTTTTTCTGGAACTCTTCCTTTTTTGATGATCCAACGGATGTTGGCAATTTAATCTCTGGTTTGTCTGCCTTTTCTAAATCCAGCTTCAATATCTGGAAGGTCATGGTTCATGTACTATTGAAGCCTCACTTGGAGAATTTTGAGCATTACTTTGCTAGTGTGTGAGATGAGTACAATTGTGCGGTAGTTTGAGCATTTTGGGGTGTTGCCTTTCTTTGGGATTGGAACGAAATCTGACCTTTGCCAATCCTGTGGCCTCTGCTGAGTTTTCCAAATTTGCTGGCATACTGAGTGTAGCACTTTCACAACCTCATTTTTCAGGATTTGAAATCGCTCAACTGGAGTTCCATCACCTCCACTAGCTAGTTTGTAGTGATGCTTCCTAAGGTGCACTTGACTTTACATTCCAGGATGTCTGGTTTTAGATGAGTGATCACATCATCGTGGTTATCTGCGTCATGATGATCTCTTTTGTGTAGTTCTTCTGTTTATTCTTGCCACCTCTTTATATCTTCTGCTTCTGTTAGGTCCATACCATTTCTGTCCTTTATTGTGCCCATTTTTGCATGAAATGTTCTCTGGGTATCTCTAGTTTTCTTGAAGAGATCCTTTAGTCTTTCTCATTCTATTTTTTTCCTCTATTTCTTTGCATTGTTCACTGAGGAAGGCTTTCTTATCTCTCCTTGCTCTTTTTTGGAACTCTGCATTCAAATGGGAATATCTTTCCTTTTCTCCTTTTTCTTTAGCTTCTCTTTTTTTCTCAGTCATTTGTAAGGCCTTTTCAGACAATCATTTTGCCTTTTGCATTTCTTTTTCTTGGAGATGGTCTTAATCACTGCCTACTATACACTGTTGTGAACCTCCACCCATAGTTCTTCAGGCACTCTGTCTATCAGATGTTATCCCTTGAATCTATTTGTCACTTCTACTGTAAAATTGTAAGGGATTTGGTTTAGGTCATACCTGTATGATCTGGCGGTTTTCCCTACCTTCTTCAATTTAAGTCTGAACTGGGCAATAAGTAGTTCATGATTGGAACCACAGTCAGCTCCTGGTCTTGTTTTTGCTAACTCGATAGACCTTCTCCATCTTTGGCTGCAAAGAATATAATCAATCAGATTTTATTATTGACCGCCTGGTGATGTCCACATGTACAGTCTTCTCTTATGTTGTTGGAAGAGGGTGTTTGCTATGACCCATACATTCTCTTGGCCAAACGCTGTTAGCCTTTGCCCTGCTTCATTTTGTACTCCTAGGCCTAATTTGCCTTTTATTCCAGGTATCTCTTGACTTCCTACTTTCGCATTCCAGTCCCATGTAATGAAATGTACATCTTCTTTGGGTGTTAGTTCTATAACGTCTTTTAGGTCTTCATAGAACCATTCAACTTCAGCTACTAGCTTTATTGGTCAGGGCATAAATTTGGGTTACCGTGATATTGAATGGTTTGCCTTGGAAATGAATAGAGATCATTCTGTTGTTTTTGAGACTGCATTCAAGTACTGCATTTTGGACTCTTTTGTTGACTATGATTGTATCCAAGTACTACGTTTCACATTCTTTTGTTTCTTTGCACTATAGTGAAAAGAAAATTGTTCTTTTTTAAAGAAAAAAAATATGGTGTAAAAGCGACATTAAAATGCTTTTTTACAAAGAACTAGTGGAAACATCCTCTGTACCAATAGGCCTTTCGCTATTTTCTTTAAAATATTTCAATCTAATTTTTGAACATTTTCAAAGATTGCAGATATCAGCATGATCTTGGATGCTAGATGCAAAAGGAGAGTTAAATGTTTCTTCTGTGATGCACAGAAGTGAGAAAGTGAACACTAATATCTCTTATGAAGAAACAGAGCCATTGAACTTCACCAAGAAAGCCGGTATGATTGTAAATGGATTCCTATTAAAGAAAATTGCATTGGAAATCCTTTGCCTGAGTGACTTTCAGAAAAATACTAAGGCAAGCGATATGCATGGTATCTTCGCCACTTCTTTAGCAGAAAGAATGGAAGAGGAACTAGGAGTCAGAAAGACTTCACTTATTATTGGACCCCAGTCTTATCTCCACTCTGACAGCCTCTCCTTTAACTTGCTAATAAAAATAGTGATCTCCAAATTTTTATAGAGTTCAAAAGGACTGTGTCAAAATGACATTTTCTTGGTTTATGTTCTCTTTATACTTTTGATTCAGCTATGAAGGCACAAAGTCTCTTATTAATAATTATTTTATTCTTGAGATTAGCATTAACTAACTCAATAATGTGACCCATATTCCATAAGACATATGTATTCTGGAAGAACTTTTAAATAATAATAGTAACTAGTTACTAAAATTTCTTTCAGAAAGCATACTTGGTGTTAATCTCAGTCTGGCTAACTTTGTTATTGTTCAATCATTCAGTTGTGTCCTACTCTTTGCAACCAGGTTTCCCTGCCCTTCACTGTCTCTTGGAATTTGCTCAGATTCATGTGCATTGAGCTGGTGATGCCGTCTGACCATCTCATCCTTTGCCTTGGTAAAGATTAATCAAAAGCTAGAAAAATTCAAATGCAAGCAACTTTTTCTTGATAAATTATAAGTGCATTTTGCCAAACCTGTTTCTTTAAATATGTCATATTCAGGAGAAAAACAATCATTGACTTGATATTCATATATATTTTTAATCATCAAAATCTTTGTGACAGCTAATTCATAACTAATGACACATCTTTTCATTTGAAAATGTCTACATTCGTTTAAGTTTTTTTAAGCAACCAGGAAACAAAATAATGTTAATAATTTTAAGCACGAAAGAGTTCAAAGTTACTCTGTAATCTAAGAATTTGGGTAGCAGCATAAATTTTTGAAGTGTTTTTCATATAGGGACACAAAAATATCAGACTCACAGTGGTACTGAAATTGTATGTTTATTAGATCACAAAAATTATTTTGTCTGAAAGAAACAAAAATTCTGAGCAGTAGTAGCTGAAACAAATACAGATTTATTTGTTTTTTCTCATGTCAGGAATCTCAAAATTGCTGCTGTTGGTAGAGTAGATAAATGTTATCCAAATCAATGTAAGACTTTCCGTAGTGGTTCTTAGATAGAGGATTCAGTGTAGACATGGAGACTTCATTAAAGGTTGGAAAAATAGGTGAATGAGTAAGGGATAAAGGACTGCCAAATAGCTGTCTATCACTTCTAGCAAGAAAGCACATGTTTTCTGGGGTATATCCCAGCAGATGTCTGCTTGTATCTCAGGATTCAGACTCCCTTGCATGTTTATCACTCTCTGTTGAGGAAGTTGGGGGAGGAAGGGTTTCATTGTGTTTTGGCTCATTTAGTCTATAAAATGAAGGCAAATAACAGAGGAAAAGTTGAAACGGGTGTTGGATTAACTTCATATAGTACTTGTCCCATTTGTTTTATTTTTTCCTCTTGTAAAAAATTTAAACTAATGAAATATTTTTAAAACCTGGCAAATGGAATATGAAAAAATCTCACATTTTAATATCATTAACAGAGCAAATATTTTATTTGAAGCTTCTATATTTACATGTTTTAAAATCTAGTCATGCTACAATGTGATAGTTTCCTTTTCTTTTACAATGTATCATAATATTTGAAAAGAGTCTTTTTAAACAATATTTGTAGAGGTTGTTTAGTATGTAGATTTATCTGTTTTCCTAGTAATGTCATATTACCAATGCATTGTTTCTATACATTTCTTCATTTTCTGGTTGCTGTTATTTAGAAAATTACAATTTAAAGCATGTTAGAGACTTTCCAAAGATTATTTTATAGATGTCAGTGAGCAAATGCAACAAGAGCCAGGGGTGTGTGGGTGCTTAGTCGCTCAGACACGTCCAACTCATTGCAACCCTGTGGATGGACTGTAGCCCACCAGGCTCCATGGAGATTCTCCAGGTAAGAATACTGGAGAGGATTGCCATCCCCTCTCCCAGGGGATATTCCCAATCCAGGGATCGAACCCACGTGTTGCAGGTGGATTCCTTATCATCTGAGCCACCAGGGCGAGCCAGGGGAAGTGTCATCAAACTGATGCAGGACGCACCTTATTTAAAAACTGTGAAGAATTCTGAAAAAAAAAGGCTGAAAAACACTGAAATATATTAACATGGAAAATAGAAATGTCATCTTTATAGAATGCTTTCTAGAAAAGAGTTATACTGGATGATTTAATTTCTGTTCTGACTAAATTTGGAAGAATAAGCTTGGTAGCCTCTCAAAGTTTCTTTAAAGCCTGTGGATCTATGGTCATCGTTCACTTATTTATGACTCCCGTTCACAGGTTACCAGCACCTTTTAGAGAAAGTGATTCCCTTATATCCAAGACTCTTTAGAAGTCAATAATATTATGATATAATACAGATTTTATGTTAAAATAATTGTGTTTTTTGATAATTCCTTTTGAGTTTTAAGTTACAAAAGAAAACAAAATATCATCTATGTCTAAGCATGTAAAGCATTCATAAAAGGAAAAGTAACAAAAATTATTAAGAATGCACATTGAAATTAAACACAGTTCTTCCAAAATTACACACCAAAGGATTTCACTAACTTGAGAATTACAAAAGAGAAGTCATGAATAGAATGTAACAACTTGATAGTATTTAAAATAATTCCTACTCTAAATAATAGGTTAGATGAAACCGTCAAATGGTATTGTATGCAACCCAGTGGGAAGGTTTTCTATAATTCAGCTCTAAGATTAGATATAAATGGAGCTATTACCATGGAAACTATTTTTGAGGCTAATAAAAGTGTAACCAATATGAACTAAAAAATATGTACAAAGCCCTATCCAGACAGTAGATTTTCCCTTCTTAGCAAAAAGTCATTAATAAAAGAAAAAGCCTTCAGACATATAGATTCCTTTGTTGTATAGAGGACGCTTGTTTTCAGTTGGTTTCTTCTTCTTTTTTTTTTTTTTGTGAAATGTAAAGCTTCCCTTCAGGGTAAAAGTGAGATTTATCCTAATGCATGAAGGGAGGAAAGGGTTTAGAGAAAGTGAAATTTGTGGAATGCACACACTTTTAAAATATAGTTTCTTTCTTATTCTAAGCATAGATCAGTTTATAAACAAGATCTACTGTTCCCTCCTTTCTTTTAAAGCAGACAAGACTATAACACAGTATTGGTAATTTATAACTGCCCAGGGGGAAAAAAAAATCTTTTGTAGTTTTTTTTGTTTTTGTTTTTTTCTGAAAGCTTCTCTGAAAATTTTTTCACATTACTTTTACTTTTGAAGGCAAAATATATTTTATTTATGGTACCATTTAAAAAGGAGTGTTAATTTTCAAATACAGTTGTGAAAGGAGCCTAGGTGAGGATTTGCAATGGAAGGCAATTTTACAAGTACTTTTGAAAACTGTTGAACCTCAGTCTACTGCAATAATAACTCTTCAGAAATTATACTTACTAATCAAATACTGTTTCACAAAATGAAATGTAATACTCTGATTAAGGCAAGAGAAATAAAGGCCAAATATGAGATCATTCATTTTGATTAATTATTAGATCATTAAAAAAAAAAAAGTGAATAGTCCGCTGAGCAGTAGAAGTTTGTGTCCTTCAATACTGCTGGTCCACTGGCAGTGTCACAGACATTAGCATTCAGTTTCTTAGACATTTTCCTCAGCATCCCAGTATTTCTCTACTTTGATGTAAAAGTTTCCCAACACCAAGCTCATGGTACCTGACCAGGCTAATTAAAGAAATGCTACATTTCTTATTAAAATAGGCACTGTAATTCACATTAAAACAATTCATTGGATTGGCTTCTGTTGAGTATGAATGATCTCTGGGTTCTTCAAGCACAACTGGCAGAAAATACACAAAGATACTGATATCACAGTTTCAAGTCCTTTGACATTGGTACAGACTGACTTAAAATGATATCAGTTTGGTCAATCTGATGTAATTATGATAAACAAAGATATGAGATCACTCAATTTTAGGCAAATATAATAAAACAATGGACAAACTCTGGGAGATGCTGAAGGACAGAGAGACCTTGTGTGCTGCAGTTCATGGAGTCACAAAGAGTTGAACACAGCTTGGCAACTGAACAACAACAAAAAATAAAGCAATGAACCTGTCTAGAGGCAGAAGTTCTGTAATAAAAAAAAAAAAAAAATTTAAAAAGCTAAAAGACCTCAGGCTATGGGCCATGTTTTCATACTACTCTTAAAATTTGCTAGGACCTGTGGCATCATGTTCATTCACAGTTATTTTTTGAGCACCTAGTGTTCAGGTACTGGGTTTGGGAATGCAGTGGTGAATAATGTAAAATCCTTGACTTTGGGGTGTATGAAATCTTCTGAAAGGAGGTATAGTTAAGTGAAAATATGTCATGCACCTTATATGTTGGTAATTGAATAAAGACATTGTTATTTGCTGTTTTATTTAATCATAAAAACATGCAAGATTGTATTAGCTCATTTGGGGTTCTCTAACAAAGTACCCAGGCTTCCTGAGTAGCTCAGCTGGTAAAGAATCTGCCTGCAGTGCAGGAGACCCTGGTTCGATTCCTGGGTCAGGAAGTCCCACTTGAGAAGGGATAGGCTACTCATTCCAGTATTCTTGGGCTTCTCTGGTGTCTCAGATGGTAAATAATCCACCTACAATGTGGGAGACCTGGGTTCAATCCCTGGGTTGGAAAGATCCCCTGGAGGAGGGCTTGGCAACCCACTCCAGTATTCTAGCCTGGAGAATCCCCATGGACAGAGGAGCCTGCTGGTACGGTCCACGGGGTCACAAAAGAGTTGGACAAGACTGAATGCTTAAATGCAGCAAAGCACAGCAAAGTACAGAAACAACAGAAATATATTTCTTATGGTTCTGGAAGCTAGAAGGCTCAGATCATGGTGCTGTCATGGCTGATTTCTGGTGAGGCCCTCTTCCAGGTTATAGACTGCCAACTTCTCCTTGAATTCTCACATGGCCAAAAGAAACGAACAGCAAGTTTTCTCCTGACTCTCACAAAGGCACTAATTCTGTGTGTGAGGACTCCACTCTCATGACCACATCTAATTCTATTCAACTCCAAAGGCCCTACCTCTTAATACCATTACATATGGGGATCATATTTTAACATATAAAATTTGGATACACGAACACTAAATCCACAACAAAGATAACATTGATATTTCTATTTTACAGTTCAGTAAAATGAGATAGACAGAATGATTATATAGTCAAAAATCTGTGTAAAACAAAGTTAGAATTTGAACTTTACATAAAACTATAAGTACAACAAAACTATAAACTATACCATCTATCTATTGATCTACTTATCTAATATTTTTGTCAATATTTTTCAAAAACTTTTCTTTGCCTATAATGGGAAAACATATAAACAGAAAAACCACCATGTGATTAATAATTGCTACATTAACAACTTGAAGATAAGGTGTTATAGTTCAGTAATAAAATATATGTTCATGAATGACCCTTGACAATTACACAAATGAAAAGTAAACTTCAGTCTATAAAAAGTAATTGATAATTGGATCTTCTATATAGAGAGACTCTTCTATGTCATGTATTCAAGTACATCAATTCAGCAACACTTCTCTCTCTCTTTATCATCAAGGTTTTACTCTCTGCTCAAACTTCTCCATCATTATACAAATATGCTGTTATTCCTACTAAGTTAAAAAAAAATTTTAATGACCTTCCTTTCTCTTCCAATGGTCATTTCTCTGTTGTTCTTCATAGATAAACTCCTTATTATCTCTACTCCATGTTTCTACTCTATCAGGATTCTCCTACCAACCCACCATAATTGCTCTCAACTTTGGACCATTGCTCTCAAAATTGGACAATAAACAAAGCTGAGCATAATTGTTGCTAGTGACTGCCATGTTGCTAAATCCATGTGTCAATTCATGCTTCAGATTGAGGACATGAGCTTTTGATTTTTCTCCCTATTTTGAACTGCCTCTCCACTAGATGTTAATTAATTTACCACTTACTGCCTTCATCTTTTCGCCAATGTCACTTTCCCCATGAAGCATTCTTAAACTGCCTTATTCAAATCTTCAGCCAACCACAAGCTCTAATCTCGCACACGATCTTACTTTTGTCTACAGTGTTTATTACCATCTATTGCTTTGTTTACATATTTATTTTATTACTCAAGCAATCCTTAACAACAAAATAAACTTTATGAGAACAAGCATTTTATCTATCATGTTCACTGTTGTAACCTTAAGCCCTAAACACTGCCTGCCACATAGTAGTTGTTGAATGACTGAAGAGAAAATCAGATAATTACTGAGAATATATTAGTGCTATTCACTTGCTAGTGCTGCAATTACAGAGTGAACAGGACAGATGGGGTTTTCCTCTTAAAAATACTAATGATCCAGATTGGAAAAAAGACATTAATTCACTCAATTTCTATACATGAAAAATTCTGTTAGTGATGTATACTGGGAACCTGTAGAAGAAATACTGACCCAAAAATTGAGGCATCAAGGAAGGCAGTGATAACAGACCAAAGAAGAGAGTGATGCCAATATTTGGGGGACCTTAAAAACAAGTTGAAATTATAATTTAGAAGTGAGTGGCAGGGCAAAGAGCATAAGTCAGGCAAAAGAAATGGGTTCAAATGAGAATGGTAAGTTGGAAAAGCTTTAAAAAGTTCAGTACCCACTGAAGCACAGAGTATGAAATAAAAGTATGAAAATAAAAAAAATAAATAAATAAAAAAAAATAAAAATAAAATAAAATAAAATAAAAATAAAAATAAAAAAATAAAAATAAAAAAAAGTATGAAATAAAAGAGAAGAAATGGAGTTCTACAGTCATCAAGATTAGGGACTCAAAAGACAGATTGTTTGAAGCTGCACTGTGTCATTTATTCTTTATTACACTGCAGCAGTGAAATTAAAAAAGACTTACTTCTTGGAAGAAAAGTTATGACCAACGTTATGGCAGAAAGTGAAGAGGAACTAAAGAACCTTTTGAAGAAAGTGAAAGAGGAGAGTGAAAAAGCTGGCTTTAAACTCAACATTCAAAAAAGATCATGGCAACCAGTACTATCACTTCGTGGAAAATAAATGGGGAAACAAAGGAAACATAGACTTAATTTTCTTGGGCTCCAAAATCACTGCAGATGGTGACTGCAGCCATGAAATTGAAAGATGCTTGCTCCTTGGAAGAAAAGCTATGACCAATCTAGACAGCATATTAAAAAGCAGAGACATTACTTTGCAGACAAAAATCTGTGTAGTCAAAGATATGATTTTTCCAGTAGTCATGTATGGATGTGAAAGTTGGACCATAAACAAAGCTGAGCACCATAGAACTGATGCTTTTGAACTGTAGTGTTGGAGAAGACTCTGGAGAGTCCCTTGGAATGCAAGGAGATCAAAGCAGTCAATCCTGAAGGAAATCAGTCCTGAATATTCATGGAAAGGGCTGATGCTGAAGCTGAAGGTCCAATAATTCGGCCACCTGATGCGAAGAACTGACTCATTGGAAAAGACCCTGATGATGGGAAAGATTGAAGGCAGGAGGAGAAGGGGATGACAGAGGATAAGGTGGTTGGATGGCATCACCAAATCAATGGACATGAGTTTGAGTAAACTCCGGGAGTTGGTGATGGACAGGGAGGCCTAGCGTGCTGCGATTCATGGGGTTGCAAAGAGTCGGACACGACTGAGTGACCGAACTGAACTGAGCTTAATCATTTTATGATTTTTATCATTATTCTTACAAGTGAATACTTTTCCTGTTTCCCAGAGTCATTTCCATGGCATTGAATAGAAAACTACTGTGCTGGCTTTGTCTTAGTTTAGGGAGAAGTGGGGTTGGGGTGGAGAGTGGGAAATTGTGTACCATCTTAATTTAAGTACTTGCTGAAAACATGATTTACCTATGGAGATATATTTTAGGAGTATGTTTCTGATAAAACCTACAAATACAGCAAGTAATTAAAACAATACAAGCAATGACTGTAACCATGCATAAACATATCTTATTCTTATATTTGAACGAATATGTCATTGCAGTATGTATACTTCAGGTGGTCATCTGCTGTTTGTTCAAATGAAGTTCTGAAACAGTGTGAACAGTGTAACTCCCCCTCTCCCACACCTACAAGCCTTTTCCTGTTCTAGAAAAGAGACGCTCTAAGTTTCAGTGCATTTGGGAGCCTGAATCATTGGAATAATTACCTTTATTCTCTAGCAAAAGAAAAATATCTTAAGAGAGATCTTTGATTGACGTATATCTGCATTTTTTTAAAAGATAGACAAAAGAGGTATTTAGTGTAATTATTGACTTCCTCTGCATGACACAATATGAGGTGTTAAAGGCCCAAATCCTGGAGATGTAGGATACCTTATTGCACACACTTTTCTGGTCATTTAGAACGCAATCTTCACTTACTATTAATTAAATGTCAACTGTGTAAGTAATCAGTGAAATTTAGCATCTATTTCTAAGAGGGCAAGAAGGGTTATTTTTAAGCATCATTAAATCCATTGTGCTTGCTCTTGTTCATTTGTTGCATTGTCTGATTTTGGCACAAAAATGTCAACAGGTGGAACAAAGTTTAAATGGATGCATGATGCCAACTGCTTCTCTAACTTTGGCATGAGAAAGGGCCTCCTATAAGAAGAGCTGCCTCCTGAAGCGTTTTGTTAGCTGTCATTGGCTGGAACTCGTGTCATAGTATAGGGACCAGCCAACTTATGAGTAGGCAGCCTGCCATCTTAACAGATGGGCGTGGGTTTGGCAGCCAATAGGCCAAGTACATACAGCAAGTATAGGTAACAAGGCTTCATTTTCAACTGATATTGCTAAGAATTCTTTTTGTCTTGATCTCATAGAAGCTCTTATGATAGGCTGAATCAGTTTTTTAAGGCATAAATGACATTATATACTTATTCTAATAAATATATCAGTATGTGTGATTTGCTTAGTTATTAAGAAAGTATTAAGAAAAGCAGGGAATTAAACAGGAAAAAATTAAAACAGAAACTAAATCTATTAAAATTGGGTTATAGATTGATATGTTATATGATCATATGATGAAAGTAAAACTTTATAACATCTTCATTGTCCATTTAGAGCACTATTATTCTAAGTACATGAAAAATTTTGAGGGTATTTTTGTGATAAAACACAACAAGATTCAATGAGTTACAGGCAATTAAAATGATAGGAATAATGCATAGTACTCTTTAACTAAAAACTATGAGGTAAGGATCCTTGCAAGTCTTACTCTTGTTACTTTTCTTGGTGCTTAATAAATGCTCAGTAAATGCTTATGGAATGAATGTATAGTCCATATAACTTGGTAAGCTAACATCTGCTTATTTTGTTTCAAACAAGTTCAATAAATATATTACTTAAAACATTAGATTAGAGTGAATTGACTGTATCTCTGACCACACTGAGAGGGCTTTTAAAGAATTCTAAATGTATGGATATTTGAAAGAAATTTGTGCTGACCTAAAAGTTGCATTTGAAAATTTTGTCCCTGTCAAAGATAACAGCTTAAACTCGTGTTTATTTCAAATGTATGCAGACAGAGAGATAAGAAATAATTATATCCATAGGTTAGTATACACACATGTATCTCCTAGTTCTGTCCCCTGACATGTAAACTAAGCAGTGTGTGTGTGTGTTAAGTCACTTCACTAGTGTCTGACTCTGAGACCCTATGGATTGTAACCTGCCAGGTTCCTCTGGTGTTAATAAGGAGTTAATCTGATTAATTGGTTGAACTGGGATCAAGGTCAAATTTCCGTTTCTGAAGTGCTTGCCTGCATGCATGCTCTTTGTGACCCTTTGGACCATAGTCTATCTCACTAGGCTCCTCTGTCCATGGGATTCTCCACGCAAAAATACCTTGGGTGGGCTGCCATTTTTTCCTCCAGGGAATCTTCCCAACCCAGGGATCGAACTCACATCTCTTAAGTCTCCTGCATTGGCAGGCAGGTTCTTTACCACTAACACCACCTCGAAGCTGATACTCTAAGCAGGGACACCTACTAATAATAAGAACACAGAAAGCCCAAATCTTGGTTTCCAAGTTTCATTCCTCACTAAAAGGAGATAGGGCTCCTTGGAGAAATGACTGACTCTAGGCTTGGGGAAGGAAATAAATATGAACCTAGAGCTGTAAGGAAGAGTTTAAGGGGGGAAAAAAAAGAGGTTATATCAAAAAGGACATTAGAGTCAATCTAAAAAAGATTCCAATGGACAAAACTGTAACATTTTGAGCAGTAAAATGATAGTGTTGGATAATACAGGGATAAAATTATATACTCATGAATCCATACTGATATAAATAAATGATTATTAAGTAAGTAAATGTGGAAAAAGACTACCTCTTTTACATAGCATTTGAATAATAAATATATAAGAAATGAGGGATAGAAATCACAATTAGATAAAATGATAAAATTTACAGCAGGCAAATCTACTGATGAATGCAAAAATTAGTGAGTAAAGATTTTAGGAAAAATAGGATATTTGCATAGACTCAAAGATTCTGTCCCCAAAACTTATTAAATATGACAAATTATTGCTACTTCTTTCTTTAGGAACCATGTGTGTATGTGTGTTTTCAGGGGGAGTTGAAGAGCTTAATTCTCCAGCCTTTAAGTATAGGCTAGATTTAGTAACTTGCCTCCAAAGAATAATGAAAAGGGAAATATAATGGAGAATCCTTGCAGACACCAATGTAATAGTGACTAAGATTAACATCACCAGGAATAAGTCATGCTGACAAACATATTCTGACACATTGTGATGGAAAGGGCACGTCACATCTGTGATGTCCTCTACCAAATCCAAAGGCTCAGTTTAATCATGAAGATATTCAGTTCAGTTCAGTCACTCAGTCATGTCATGCCTTTGTGACCCCATGGATTGCAGCATGCCAGGTTTTCCTTCACCAACACTTGGAGCTTGTTCAAACTCATGTCCATCAAGTCAGTGATGCCATCCAACCATCTCATCCTCTGTCATCCCCTTCTACTCCTGCCTTCAATCTTTCCCATCATCAGGGTCTTTTCCAATGAGTCAGTTCTTCACATCAGGTGGCCAAACTATTGGACCTTCAGCTTCAGCATCAACCCTTCCCGTGAATATATAGGACTGATTTCCTTTAGGATTGACTGGTTGGATCTCCTTGCAGCCCAAAGGATCCTCAAGAGTCTTCTCCAACATCATGGTTCAACAGGATCAATTCTTTGGTACTCAGCTTTGTTTATGGTCCAACTCTCACATCCATACATGACTACTGAAAAAATCATAGCTTTGACTATAAGGACTTTGTTGGCAAAGTAATATCTCTGTTTTTTTTTTTTTTTTTTAATATGCTGTCTAGGTTTGTCATAGATTTTCTTCCAAGGAGCAAGCATCTTTCAATTTCATGGCTGCAGGAACCATCTGCAGTGATTTTGGGGCCCAAGAATAAAGTCTCTGTTTATTTTTCCCCATCAAATCCCTTATGAATATACAGTGGAAGTGAGAAATAGATTTAATGGACTAGATCTGATAGACACAGTGCCTGATGAACTATGGGCAGAGGTTTGTGACATTGTACAGGAGACAGGGAACAAGACCATCCCCAAGAAAAAGAAATGCAAAAAAGCAAAATAGCTGTCTGAGGAGTCCTCACAAATAGCTGTGAAAAGAAGAGAGGCAAAAGGCAAAGGAGAAAAGGAAAGATATACACATTTGAATGTGGAGTTCCAAAGAATAGCAAGGAGAGATAAGAAAGCCTTCCTTAAGTGATCAGTGCAAAGAAATAGAGGAAAACAATAGAATGGGAAAGACTAGAGACCTCTTCAAGAAAATTAGAGATAACAAGGGAACATTTCATGCAAAGATGGGCCCAATAAAGGACAGAAATGGTGTGGACCTAACAGAAGCAGAAGATATTGAGAAGAGGTGGCAAGAATACACAGAAGAACTGTGCAAAAAAGATGTTCACGACACAGATAAACATGGTGTGATCACTCACACTCACCTAGAACTGGACATCATGGAATATGAAGTCAGGTGGGCCCCAGGAAACATCACTATGAACAAAGCTAGTGGAGGTGATAGAATTCCAGTTGAGCTATTTCAAATCCTGAAAGATGATGTTGTGAAAGTGCTGCACTCAGTATGCCAGCAAATTTGGAAAACTCAGCAATGGCCACACAACTGAAAAAGGTCAGATTTCATTCCAATCCCAAAGAAAGGCAATGCCAAAGAATGCTCAAACTACCACACAATTTCACTCATCTCTGGTGGCTTAGATGGTAAAGCCTCTGCCTGCAATGTGGGAGACCTGGGTTCAGTTCCTGGGTTGGAAAGATCCCCTAGAGAAAGAAATGGCAACCCACTCCAGTAGCCTTGCCTGGAAAATCCCATGGATGGAGGAGCCTGGTAGGCTACAGTCCATGGGGTCGCAAAGAGTCGGACACGACTGAGCGACTTCAGTTTCACTTTTCACACGCTAGTAAAGCAATGCTCAAAATTCTCAAGACAGGCTTCAGCAATATGTGAACTGTGAATTTGCAGATGTTCAAGCTGATTTTAGAAAAGGCAGAGGAACCAGAGTTCAAATTGCGAACATCCATTGGATCATCAAAAAAGCAAGAGAGTTCCAGAAAAACATCTATTTCTGCTTTATTGACTTTGCCAAAGCCTTTGACTTTGTGGATCACAATAAACTGTGGAAAATTCTGAAAGAGATGGGAATACCAGAACACCTCACCTGCCTCTTGAGAAACCTGTATGCAGGTCAGGAAGCAAAAGTTAGAACTGGATATGGACCAACAGACTGGTTCCAAATAGGAAAAGGAGTACATCAAGGTTGTATATTGTCGCCCTGCTTATTTAATATATATGCAGAGTACATCATGAGAAACTCTGGGCTGGAAGAAGCACAAGCAGGAATCAAGATTGCCAGGAGAAATATCAATAACCTCAGAAATGCAGATGATACCACCCTTATGGCAGAAAGTGAAGAAGTAAAGACCCTCTTGATGAAAGTGAAACAGGAGAGTAAAAAAGTTGGCTTAAAGCTCAACATTTAGAAAACTAAGATCATGGCATCCGATCCCATCACCTCATGGCAAATAGATGGGGAAACAGTAGAAAGAGTGGCTGACTTTATTTTTCTGGGCTCCAAAATCACTGCAGATGGTGATTGAAGCCATGAATTTAAAAGATACTTACTCCTTGGAAGGAAAGTTATGACCAACCTAGACAGCATATTAAAAAGCAGACATTACGTTGTCAACAAAGGTCCATCTAGTTAAGGTTATGGTTTTATCAGTCGTCCTGTATAGATCTGAGAGTTGGACTATAAAGAAAGCTGAGCACTGAAGAATTGATGCTTTACTTGTTTGTTTGTTTGTTTTTGTTTTTATTTGTTGGAGGCTAATTACTTTACAACACTGTAGTGGTTTTTGCCATACATTGACATGAGTCAGCCATGGATTTACATGTGTTCTCCATCCTGATCCCCCCTCCCACCTCCCTCTCCATCCCATCCCTCTGGGTCTTCCCAGTGCACCAGCCCTGAGCACTTGTCTCATGCATCCAACCTGGGCGGGTGATCTATTTCACCCTTGATAGTATACTTGTTTCAATGCTGTTCTGTCTGAATACCCCACCCTCACCTTCTCCCACAGAGTCTAAAAGTCTGTTCTGTACATCTGTGTCTCTTTTTCTGTTTTGCATATAGGGTTATCATTACCATCTTTTAAAATTCCATATATATGCGTTAGTATACTGTATTGGAAATTGATGCTTTTGAAGAGTGGTGTTGGAGAAGACTCTTGAGGGTCCCTTGGACTGCAAGGAGATCCACCAGTTCATCCTAAAGGAGATTAGTCCTGGGTGTTCATTGGAAGGACTGGTGTTGAAGCTGAATCTTCAGTACTTTGGCCACCTGATGCAAAGAGCTGACTCATTTGAAAAGACTCTGATGCTGGGAAAGATTGAGGGAAGGAGCAGAAGGGGATGACGGAGGATGAGATGGTTGGGTGGCATCACTGACATGATGGATGTGGGTTTGTGTGGACTCTAGGAGTTGGCAATGGACAGGGATGCTGCAGTTCATTGGGTCACAAAGAGTCGGACACAACTGAGCGACTGAAATGAACTGAACTGAACTGATTTTCCATGACGTGATGTGAATGGTTGCCATGATCTTCATTTTTTGAATTTTGAGATTTAAGTCAGCTTTTTCACTCTCCTCTTTCATTTTCACAAAAGGCTGTTTAGTTCTTCACTTTCTGCCATAAGGATGGTGTCATCTGTGTATCTGAGGATGCTGATATTTCTCCTGGCAATCTTGATCCAGCTTCTGCTTTATCCAGCCCAGCTTTTCACATGATCTACTCTCCATATAAGTTAAATGAGCAGGGTGACAATATACAGCTTTGACGTACTCCTTTCCCTATTTGGAACCAGTCTGTTGTTCCATGTCCAGTTATGACTGTTGCTTCCTGACTTGCATACAGATTTCTTAGGAGGCAGGTAAGGTGGTCTTGTATTCCCAGCTCTTTAAGAATTTTCCAAAGTTTGTTATGATCCCCACAAAGACTGTAGCATAGTCAATGAACCAGAATTAGATGTTCTTCTGGAATTCTCTTGCTTTTATTCTGATCCAACAGATATTGGCAATGTGACCTCTGGTTCCTTGCCTTTTCTAAATCCAGCTTGAATATCTGGAAGTTCTTAACTCATGTACTGTTGAAGCCTAGGATGGAGAATTTTGAGCATTACTTCATTAGTGTGTGAGATGAGTGAAATTGTATGGTAGTTTGAGCATTCTTTGACATTGCCTTTCTTTGGGGTTGGAATGAAAACTGACTTTTCCAGTCCTGTTGCCACTGCTGAGTTTTCCAGTTTGTTGGGATATTGCATGCTGCACTTTCACATCATCATCTTTTAGGGTTTGAAACAGCTCAGCTGAAATTCCATAGCCTCCACAGCTTTGTTTGTTTTGATGCTTCCTAAGGCCTCAGGATGTCTGGCTCTAGGTGAGTGATCACACCATCATGGTTGTCTGGGTCACTAAGATCTTTTTTGTATAGTTATTCTGTGTATTTTTGCCACCTCTTCTTAATATCTTCTGCTTGTGTTAGGTCCATACCGTTTCTGTCCATTATTGTGCCCATTTGACAAGAAATGCTCTTTGGTATCTAATTTTTTTAAAAAGATCTCTCGTCTTTCCCATTCTATTGTTTTCCTCTGTTTCTTTGCGTTGATTACTGAGGAAGCCTTTCTCATCTCTCCTTGCTATTCTTTGGAACTCTGCATTTAGATGGATATATGTTTCCTTTCTCCTTTGCCTTTTGCTTCTCTTCTTTTCTCAGATATTTGTAAGACCTCCTTAGACAACCATTTTGCCTTTTTGCATTTATTTTTCTTGGGGATGGTTTTAATCACTGCCTCATGTACAAAGTCATGAACCTTTGTCCATACTTCTTCAGGCACTCTATCTATCAAATCTAACCCCTTAAACCTATTTATCACTTCCACTGTATAATTGTAAGGGATTTGATTTATGCCATACCTGAATGGTCTAGTGTCATACTTGAATGGTCTTTCCCACTTTCTTTAAGTCTGAATTTTGCAATAAGAAAAGACATTAACAAACCAAAATAAAAGGATATTCTGCAAAATCCCTGACAAGTTCACTTTAGAAGTGTCAAAGTAATGAAAAACAATGTATGACTAAGAATTGTCACTGATTTGAATGCCTTAGGATACAGGATAACAAAAGTATGACATGGAATTTTGATTAGACCAGGACATTACTGGAAAAACCATGAAGCCTGAATAAAGTCTCTGGCCGATAACCATATTGTATTATTGTTAATTTCTTAGATTCCTAAAATGTCCTATAGATATGTAAGATATGAACATTAGTGAAAGCTGGGTTAATGGCATACAGGGACATTCTTTACTATCTTTGAAACTTTTTTGTAAATCTAAATTTATTTTATAATTGAAAGGCTAAAACTATTTTAAAAAATTAATAGCAATTTGCTCATTTGACTTGGGTTGAGAAACAGAATTAAATGTCATTATAAATTTTTTATATGATTTGTTATTTTAAAACAAGAATTTTGTTTTGTTAATTACATTGTGGAATAAATTTTAAGTACATTGTTCTTGTTGTTGCTATTGTTTAGTTGCTCAGTTGTGTCCATCTCTTTGTGACCCTGTGGACTGCAGCCCGCCAGGCTCCTCTGTCCATAGAATTCTCCAGGCAAGAATACTGGAGTGGATTGCCATGCCCTTCTCCATACATTGTTCTTGGAATCGCATATGTATTTAAAGACTTTGTAATGGATTATCATATTCAGATCAAGGGCTTCCCTGGTAGCTCAGCTGGTAAAGAGTCCACCTATAATGCAGGAGGCCCCAGTTCAATTCTTGGGTTGGGAAGATCCCCTGGAGAAAGGGTAGGCTACCCACTAGGGTATTCTTGGGCTTGCCTGGTGGCTCAGATGGTAAAGAATCCACTTTTAATGCAGGAGACCTGGGTTTGATCCCTGGGTTGAAAAGATCCCCTAGAGGATGGCATGGAAACCCACTCTAGAAATTTTGCCAGGTAGAATCTCATGGATTGGAGGAACCTGGGGGCTACAGTCCATGGGGTCGCAAAAGAGTTGGACACGACAGAGCAACTAGGCACAAACATTCAGATCAAACTGTAATAATAGAAATATGGTTGCTACATATTTATTTTAATTATTCAAGAATAATCAATTTTGCAGCTTTTGGTTTTACTCACAAATGGTTACAGATGGTCATGTAAAGATCCCTGTTTACTTCCTTTAATATAAACCCACATATAAAACTTAAATGGATATCAAAAATTAGTCTTGAAAAGTACCTCCAAAATTAATCACAAACATACCTAATTAAAGTGGAATATCTTTTTACAGCTAATGAAAATTGCCTGATTTTATATATATATATATAGCATGGTAAAAATCATAAAATCCTCTCCAGATCCTATCTGTGAGCTTACCTGGAATAGAAAATCTAAAGAATAATACATTGTTATAGCTCACTTAGGAACTCACCTCTGACAAACCACTTCAGAAAACTCAAGTTTCTTATATTCATTTTGAAATGAAAATTTATATTATATTGGGTTTTTTGAATAGAGTGGGTTTGTCAATGACCACATAAAAGTCTAAGTATGCTCTTAATTTAAGTTTCTTTATTTCTAAGTATCTTGAAAATTACAGAAAATGCTTTAAAAAATTCCACAATTCAAACTGCATTTACAAAGAGAAAATCGTCAGAAAAGTTTCCTATAGTTTTTTAAACCAAGTTTTCTCCATGTCACTGAACTTCCTGAAAATGGAAATTTGGGGCAAGTGAGAGATTCAGTATACATGTTTGAATTCTGTGAAGTAAGATGACTAAGAGAGGAAGACCTAGAAGAAGGATATTTCAGTAGTCTGATTTCAAATTTCTTAGTCTCATACTCCAAATATTCCTTATCTGACCCAAATTTATATTTTAAGTCACTGAGGTCAGGAAGCATTTGGTGGCAAGGAAAACAGGACTGGTCAAACTAGTTCAAACTATTTTTTTTTTTTTTTTTTTTTTGAGCGGTGAATTAATTTTAAGAATGTGAAGACTCACATGTGAGAAATAAAAACAGTATTAGGAAATAATAATTTAATAATAACAATAGTTCACATTGTTCATCATGATCCTGGTACTGTTCTAAGAACTTTCTGTGCATTATCTCATTTAATTCTCACAACAGCCTAAGGAAATTACTGTTTCTACTGCATCCTTATTTACAGGAAGGTTTAGTAACTTTCCAAGTATCAGTATGCTTGTTAGAGGAAGAGCTGGGATTGACTACAGTGGTCTAATCCTGGAGATCGCATATTTAGACATCTTACCATGTATTTCTCTATGTGTTTGGCTCCATTTCTTGCTCCATTCATATTTCTTCTGCTACCCCAAAACTATAGTTTGTACTTGTCTTCAGTTTGCCACTGCAACTATTCTGCTTCCATGATCTTGCTGTTTTTCTTCCTGGAGCTAAGTGGCCCAGGCTCATAATGTTTCTATTCCAAATTTCTGGAAGAGATAATCTGGTTCATCCAGCCTGAATCAGTCACCTAACCCTGATCCAATCAGGTGAAGGAGGGAGAGGAAATGGGAGAAGGCAGTTTTAGTGACCATATACAAATATGCAAGACCTATCCTTTTAGATTCTTAGAAGTGCAAGAATTAAGATGCAATAGTAGCATTTCCCTCCACCTAACTCTCTATCTTTTCTTTTAGTAGCTGTTTACAAATCCTAGGCTACTGCCTATATCAACCAGATATATTCATTAGTCTCTAAATACATTTAAGGTATTCTTCAATCAGTGCTTTTACTCTATTTTTCTAGCCTGGGATTTAATCTGTCCTTATGTTTCAACTCCTCTGATCATTTTCATTGTGTCAAGGTACAAACCATGTAGCATTCCCACCCCTAAACTCCTACAGATCTTGTCTTATCACATGCTTGTAGCTTTATAGGTTCTCTCTTGCATTGTTATTTATACTTTTATTAGTATGTCTTGACTCTCCAGCTATATCAGTTAATCAAGATATGATTCTTGGGATTACAATCTATGTATTTAAACTTGTATTATGACCCCAGCTGTAGCAATGTTTTTTACACTGGTTGATGGACCTATTGATTGAAAGAAGAGAGAGAATGAAAGAAACAAAGAAAGAAAAGAAATCTAAAAAAAAATTTTTTTTAAAATTATGATTGTATGATAACACATTTACAGGAGACTTGGAAAATACAGAATAAAGTTATGTGTAGTTCCAATATATATATTGCAATTACTTTTTAAGTAAATAAACTAAGAATTTTAGTTGGAGTTTTAATATCAAACTCTCAAAAATTAATAGAATGAATATGCAGAGAAGTAGGATAGATTAATAGTAGACCTGAATACACTACTCTGAATCAATTGAACATAATTAAGATTTATACAATTTTCACACGAGTAGGATACAAATTCTATTCAATTTCCCATAGACTATAAACTAGGAGACACTGGAACAAACCCAGGGACATAAAACAAGGTGCAAAGTTTTCACAGTCTAAAGGTTTTGAAATCACACTGAGTCTCTTATCACTGTGGAATTATGTTAGAAATCAAAATAAAAAGATTTTTGAAAATAATGCCCATATTTTCAAGTGCAATGTGACGTTTATCAAGAGAGATCTTTAATTTAGCCATCAAAAGCCTCAAGAGAGATAGAATGAAAAAAAAAAAAAAAACACACACACACAGAAAAGAAAGGATTTAAATGAAAAATTAATATCAAAATGATAAATTAACATTAAAGATACTTTAAGCAAAATACCTTGTTATTTGGAAATTAAATGTCCAATTCTAAATGATGGGTGTATCTAAGAAGCCATAACAAGGAACTTTAGAAAACATTTGTAACAGAATAAAAATAGAAAAGAGAATTTACCAGAATTTGTTGCATGTAGCTGAACCTGCTCAATTAAATAGAACTTGGAGTCTTGAATAAGGTATGAAAACAAATAATGGATACTAGCATAAACTTAGTGAAATTTGAACAAACTCTATACTTTAATACTACTGTACCACTTGTTAATTATCTGTTTGTTTGTTTTTTAACTCCATAATATTTCTTTATTTTCTCAGATTTGGATTAGAAGTTTCAAGCCTCATTAAATTTTTTTAAATTATTAAGATGATAAATTTTCTAGACTTTATATAAAACAAAAAAAATGAAACAGAAAGTGAAGGCTGTTAGACTAAGAGAAATATGGAGATATTTAAACAGCGAGTCTTTTTTATTTTTTTCATTTTTCCACATGTTTATAATCCTTTGTAGGAGTTAGAATATAATTTAAATTTCTGATGAACAAAGGTTCTCTTAATTTCTCAAGTCTCATCTAGTGTCTAGGACTTCTAAGGCTTCCCTGGTGGCTCAGACGGTAAAGCGTCCGCCTACAATGTGGGTTCAATCCCTGGGTCTGGAAGATCTTCTGCAGAAGGAAATGGCAACCCACTCCAGTATTCTTGCCTGGAAAATCCTATGGACGGAGGAGTCTGGTAGGCTATAGTCCATGGGGTTACAAAGAGTCAGACATGACTGAGCAACTTCACTTTACTCATTCATCTAGTGTCAGGTAAATGCCAGCTATTGGTTAATATTTCAATGTTTTACCAACTCATGAATAAGATAAGAATTAAATTATTTTAAATGTCCCAATGCCAATTATAAACAGCAAAATTTTAATTTTTAACCTGAAATTATAACATAAAACACAAGATATGTCAATGATATATTTAAACTGGAATTATGGTCTAACCTATGACTATTAGGCCATAATTTCTTTAAAGTTATAAGGATTTAAAAGATCATATTGACTTCATTATTTCCATTTTTGTTAGATATATCTCATTATTTCACTGGTTTAGAATACATTTATTGACTAATTTTTTAAAAAGTCATTTCAAATAATTTGGATTTGTTTTCCTAATTCAGTTTCTGGAAAGTATTTTCTGTTGGTGATTGTCACCTGTTCCTGCATTGTAATTTCAGGTAGAAGTTGTAAATGTAGAAGTTTTAGGCAAAATGTAGTTTTCCAAGGTTATAGTCATTCTGTTATTCAACAAAGATAAAAGTGTCTGCTTCATGTCATCCTTTCAGACTTGGCCCAGAACAAAATTTTCAAGTGTGTTTCGTAGCTCAGTTGTGTTAGACTCTTTGCAACCCCATGAACTATAGCCCACTAGGCTTGTCTTTCCATAAAATTCTTCAGGCAAAAATACTAGAGTGAGGAGCCATTCCTTTCTCCATGGGACCTTCCTGACCCAGGGGTCAAACCCAGGGATCAAATCTTCATGCAAATTCTATACCATCTGAACAACCAGGGAATAAGTGGTGCTTAACACTGCCACCTTTGCACCTCTCTGTTATGAATCCACTCCTCAGATCGCCAAAGCTGTGTCCCAATGACCCTAGCTCCATAATACTGCACCTTGCCTCAACCTCCTTCCCTTAAGAAGTGTTCTGGAGTTATTCTTCTTGATTAAACAACATACTCATATTTTCACAAGAAGTTTCCAAAAGCATAATACTTTATCCTATTAAGGGTTTTCAAACTCTACACACCTCTACATAGAGGAAGAAATATATCTTTACTTGATGATCTAATAAGTATATGTGTGTATCATAAATGAATACTTTATGCAATAACTCTTACCCCTAAAATTGAAACAAAAATCACAGTTAATATTGAATATGATTGTATTAACAATGAAGGACAGCACTGTATTTTATTTCTTTTTCTTAAATCACTAATTAGAATCTACTAAATGTACCCTAAGACCTACCGAAAGGTCACAAACAGGAGCGACGTTTATGGGAGATGGTTTCTGGTTTGAAAGTGGCTTTTATGCATTTTTCAAATGATTCAGAATAGGGGCCTGCTGATAACATTCACCCACATTTCCTGGCATTTCTACTTTGTTGTAAGAGAAGGTCTTCTGAGTGTAACAGAGCTTGGACAAAAGTAAAGGGGTCTGATGAGGGAAGTGTACATCCTTAAGAGGTCCTTTAATTCTTTTTCTTTCATTTATACTCCACAGGATTCTTGAGGAAGGCTTCACTAAGCAATTAAACACTGAGAAATTGATCTGTATATCCCAATTTGGAAAATTGATGAATATGCAATTTTGCCTCCAGATACAGCTCTAGTCTCCTTCCTCCAGTCAGATGAGTATATGCTTATTGAGTGTCTCTCGTAGTGTTTCCAAGTTAAGTTTAAGTAGGCATCCTGACACAAAAGTTATTTTTTCCATTCTCAAGAGGGTTGTATAACATCTAATGTGATCAGACTCCTTACTGAGCAATGAATATGGAAATTAGATAACTGAACTACAGTAAAAGGTTAAAATGAACTCCAAGAAATGAAATAAATGAAACCGAAGGATGTGGATACATTTGTGTGCCTGTGAGTGAGAGCCTATGGTAATAGTTGTGACTGGGGATGCTTTTCCTTCGATCCAATAATTCTTAAAACAATTGTTTTGGCTGCTTATAATTGAATATTATGAATGGCCATGAAATTAAAAGATACTTGCTCCTTGGAAGAAAACTTATGGTCAACCTAGACAGCATATTCAAAAGCAGAGATATTACTTTGCCAACAAAGGTCTGCCTAGTCAAAACTTTGGTTTTACAAGTAGTCATGTATGGATGTGAGACTTGGACTATAAAGAAAGCTGAGCACTGAAGAACTGATGCTTTTGAACTGTGGTGTTGGAGAAGACTCTTAAGAATCCCTTGGACAACAAGGAGTCCAACCAGTCAATCCTAAAGAAAATCAGTCCTGAATATTCATTGGAAGGACTGATGCAGAAGCTGAAACTCCAATACTTTGGCCACCTGATGCAAAGAACTGACTCACTGGAAAAGACCCTGATGCTAAGAATGATTGAAGGCGGGAGGAGAAGGGGATAACAGGATGAGATGGTTGGATGGCATCACTGACTCAATGGACATGAGTTTGAGTAAGCTCTGGGAGTTGGTGATGGACAGGGAAGCCTGGCATACTGCAGTCCATGGTGACGCTAAGTGTCGGACGTGACTGAGTGACTGAACTGAACCGAACTGAATGGCTTCCCTGGTAGCTCAGATGGTAAAGAATCTGCCTGTCATGCAGGAGACCCAGGTTCAATCTCTAGGCCAGAAAGATCCCCTGGAGAAGGGAATGGCAATCCACTCCAGTATTCTTGACTGGAGAATTCCATGGATAGAGGAGGCTGGCAGGCTATAGTCTATGGAGTCACAAAGCGTTGGACATGACCCAGCGACCCATCACATATTCATGAATATCTTCTCACATAACCACCAAGAAGTACCCTGGACTTGATGAAAAGTATTTCTGCATTTCACTTAGAAGATCTTACATAGTTTTATTTCTAATTTGGCAGAGAGATTTTGGATAAATGTTTCCTAAGAGCCAGGCTATAAAATAGGGGCCCCACTGATGTACTTCATGCTCTAGATTAGGTTCTTTCCATTACAAATTCACTGAACCAATAAGCCAGGTTTAACCAAGCAGAAAGCGAACATTTATTGCCCTGCTGTGAACACTTATCTTGTCCTCTCCTTCTATTCTTTAATTTTCTAGGCTTGTTAATTCCTTCTGATTTTGATTTTGTGCATATGATCACCTTGGGTTGTGATTATGTAAGTGAGAGACTGCTAGGTCAATATGTCATATACTTGTCTTCTTTCATCACACTGTAACTTTCCTGAGGAGAAGAATTAAATCCTCTACTTCCTTCACAATGATCCATAGCCCCTACAGTTCTGTACATAAATATGCTCAATAAATGCTATTTATGTGTTGATCTGCTGCTCATAAATGGACTATTTTACAGATTTTTCCTAGAATAAGTGTTCAAGAAGGTCGAAACTGAATTAACCTTTCTATAAAACCATTCTGATAAACCCAATCTTGAACCCAATCCAATTCAAGATACTCAGGAGTAAAAGTCTCCTTGAAGTCAATATACAAGTTGTTGTTGAGTCCCTAAGTCATGTCTGACTCCCTGTGACTACACGGACCCAGCACACCAAGCTTTACTGTATTTTACCATCTCCCAGAGTTTGCTCAAACTCATGTTCACTGAGTCAGTGATTCGATCCAGCCATTTCACCCTCTGTTGCTCCCTTCTCCTCCTGCCCTCAGTCTTTCCCATTATCAGGGTCTTTTCCAATGAGTTGCCTCTTAGCATCAGGTGGCCAAATTAGTGGAGCTTCAGCTTCAGCATCAGTCCTTCCATTGACTGTTCAGGACTGATTTCCTTTGGGATGGACTGGTTTGACCTCCATTATGCAAGACAACCAATCAAAGTTATGGTACCTAGAAACCAAATATTTAATTCAGTTTTTTTGTTTAAGCATATGTACAGGAAACTTAGATAATACATCACATTTAGGGGCAGATTCAGAATTAGATCTGAGTTGGCAGAAGGTATGGGAAAGAAATTTCCATAGTCTGATCAACCTAAGTGCATGTGTAAAGGTTCACACAGACACACAAATACATACACAGACACAGAAATACAGACACACACAGGAGATAAGAGAGAGAGAAAAAGGGGTAGAGACCAGATTGACAGAACAGTTAAAAAACAACAACAACAAAACTAAACTAAAAAGCTAGGATTAAGGATATATTTTAACAGCCTTCTTCTATGTCAGGACCTAAGGTCAATTTCTTATTTCTAATGTAATAAAAATGAAATTCTCTCTCTCTAAAATATTCTATTCCTAAGGTATATAAAAATTGTTAAATAAAAACTGAAACTTATTCTTTGGCATCTTCTTAATTACTAGGCTAAACTCTCTTTTTCTTCTTTTTTTGGTAACTGGATAACTCCAAGACAGATAGCCTGGCTAAGTTTAAAAGAAATAAAGGGAGGAAAAGAGAAAAAGGAAGTATGCTGAATTTTTTACTTGAAAATGCACTAGACTCCCTCGAATCTTCCCTGGTGGGCAGTCAAGTTCAATGGGCCTGGGCTAGAGGAATGGGAAGAGAACTCTCAATACTTCCTAAGGACAAAAGAGAAAGTCTCCAAAACTAAGACTTGACTGCTCTCTTTATGTGAATTCACCAAGAAAAGGGTCTCTCATTCTTTCAGTTAAAAATAGAAATATTTGTTCAGTTTACTGGGCAAATCAACAAAAATTTAAATAAAAATAATTGAATTACAATACAAACATAAAAATGGTGCTGCTTTCCTTTATACTAATTCTGTTTACACATGGATTCAAGCCTGGAAATTGTTCTTTTTACCAATGATTTTCTCTGTCGTTGTGGTACCTTACTAAGCTCTGTTTATTTTACCTTCAAAGTGAAAGTCTAATTTATAGCTTCTCTTTCTATTTCTACTGCCACCATCCCACCCAGGCTAGCCATCACTATTCCTCATTTGAAATATATCTTAATAGTATATCTTTCTGCTTGCATTCTTGCTCTTTTAATCTATTATTAACATTAACAATCAAAGTGATCTTTGAAGAACCTCTCCAAAATTGTGCCACATTCCTGGTTGCTCTTGCTTTGGAAGTAAGAAATTAAAAGGCCCACATGTCTAAGTAAGACCTTTCAATTTGTTCAGTTGCTAAGTCATGTCTGACTCTTTGAGACCCCATGAACTGTAGCACGCTAGACTTCCCTGTCCTTCACTATCTCCTGGAGTTTGCTCAAACTCATGTCCATTGAGTTGGTGATGTCATTCAGCCATCTCATCCTCTGTCATCCCCTTTTCCTCCTGCCTTCAGTCTTTCACAGCATCAGGATCTTTTCCAAAGAATTGGCTTTTCACATCAGGTGGCCAAAGTACTGGAGCTTCAGGTTAAGCACCAGTCTTTCCAATGAATATTCAGGGATGATTTCCTTTCAGATTGACTTCTTTGATCTCCTTGCAGTCCAGTTTTGTCCAGCACCACAGTTTGGAAGTGTCAGTTATTCAGTGCTCAGTCTTCCTTATGGTCCAACTCTCACATCCCTACATGACTACTGGAAAAACCATCGTTTTGACTAGTACAGTCCTTTGACACCAAAGTGATTTCTCTGCTTTTCAACATGCTGTCTAGGTTTGTCATAGCTTTTCTTTCAAGGAATGAGCATCTTTTGATTCCGTGGCTGCAGTTACTGTCTGCAGTGATTTTGGAGCCTAAGAAAACAAAATATGTCACTGTTTCCACGTTCCCCCCATTTATTTGACATTTCATGACCTGGCTCCTGTTCTCAAATTCATCACATCCCACCTATTGTTTCCTTCCAGTCATAACCATTATTTTCATTTTCCTGAATTCCCCATGTCCTTAGTTCTTGCATGGGCTGGACTAATAGTTTGTATTTCTTTCCTCTCCCCTAAACTTTTCATTTGACTGAGTCCTTAGTTTTCAGATTTTAGTCTAATTTTGTCTTCATAGAGAAATCTTTCTATATTACCCAGTCAAGGTCTCCCTTGTTATTCTCTCCCTTTGAGTTTTAGTTTTTTTTCTTTCAGTTTTTTCTTCCTTCCACTTACAGAATTTGTAATTACACATGTTATTTGTTCTTTTACTTGCCTCATCAGACTGAATTCCAAGAGGGCAAAGAACTTGTCCCAACATATTCAACAACCAGCACTCTGAAGCCAGGTAGACACTTACACAATACCTGTTGAATGAATTAACTAATTAGCTGCTATATTAACAAATAACTTAATTAATTCATTGAGCTATAATTACAAATTACAACATATGGTCCAAATTCTAAATTTTAAGTCTCTTCAGTTAAGAAATGTGAATAAAACCTTAACCATTTAAATGAGATTGTTTATATTATTCTCCTTCCAAATATTAAATATTGTCTTGTGGTCTTACTTATTAAGCCTAAAATGAATTTTTGTCTTCCAAATTCCATTGCTTTGTCTTGCCTGATCTGCAATTATCAGTAGGTAATTATCTTTCTGAAGAGACTTTAAAGAGAAAGTGATGACCAGACAACTTCCAATAAAAAATATTAAACATTGCTTCCTTCTACCTCAGCAGCTTACAACTTTGAGAATAATCCACTTGAACTCTGTCATTCTTAATATCCTCCCTGGTTAGAGCATGATAAAAGCAACTGTTTGGGCAATTTCCTCATATTCTGTCCAATCAGTAATGCCTAGAATAAAAGGTTACATTTTCTTCAAACTGACTGAATAATTCCCGAACCAGCATCTTTTCAATCTATGTATCTGGAATCACTTTACAGCCAACTGGCAAGTTAAGTTCCATATTTAGTTCTTGGAACAATCTCCTTCCCAGAGAGAGGAAATTTATGTTCTTTAGTCTAGTGGCATGGGAGAGAGCCAATGGCACTTTGCTTCTAGTCCACCTTGGATACTGGATCAACTTTCTGGATTCGGTCCTCATCCTTAAGACCAAATCTGAATTCATATCCATTGCCCAGGAATTTGGGAATTGCTTTCTGCCTTGGAATGTTGACTGGAAAAACTTTTTCTTTATCAGGGGCTCTTTAATGACACATAGTATTTCAGAGCTTGGGCTCTGAGGCCAGACAATTTGAATGTGAATTCTCAGTGCGCTAACGTTGTGATTTTTGCACAAATTATGTAACATCTATAAATCTTAATTTTCTCATCTGTAGAAAGGTTATAAAACTATAGTTTCATGGTAGGAATATTGTAGGAATTAATTGTGATTAGATGGAATGTGCTTAAGGCTACTTTGAAAGTAGTGAAACTTTTATCCCTGGAAGTAATCAAGTGGTGACCAGAATTCATGTCTATATCATGTTCAGATATCAAAAGCCATCCTGTGTCAGGAGGCAGAGCTATTGATTTTCCCATCTTGCTGCCCCGATCTTTTCCGGTTGTTTTCATTGTCAGTTAATTGGACTTTTGTTTACCAGTTGCTCAGATTCAAATCTCAGGAGCTGTGTGTGATCCCTCATTCCTTACACACACATCAGCAAGTGCTTTGGCTTAATCTCAAATCAATCTCAAAGCATTTCCTGAACTATACCACTTCTCCTGATTTTCACTCTGCATCATTCAAGTTCAAGTTTGTATCATGCTTTATCTGGACTATTGTAGTAGCTTTGTGACTTCCCTTATAGTCTCATTTTCCTAAGGTCCATTTCCACATAGCAACAAATGTATGGTTAAAATATATAAAACCTACCAAAGCACTTCCTTGCTTAAAACCATACGAAGGCTTTTGGTTCTTTGTTAGAATAAAATCCAATTTTCTTACCAAAGTCTTCAGTAAGGAAGTTGCTCAGTCCTGTCTGACTATTTGCAACTCCATGGACAGTAGCCCATGAGGCTCCTCTGGCATGGGATTCTCCAGGCAAGAATACTGGAGTGAGTTGTGATTTCCTTCTGCAGGGTATCTTCCCAACCCAAGGATGGAACCCAGATCTCCTGTATTGCAGGCAGATTCTTTACTGTCTGAACCACCAGGGAAGCCCAATACCATGGTTTTTAAGACCCTCCTAATTTAGTCCATCCTAAAGGAAATCAGTCCTGGGTGTTCATTGGAAGGACTGATGCTGAAGCTGAAACTCCAGTACTTTGGCCACCTCATGCGAAGAGTTGACTCATTGGAAAGGACCCTGATGCTGAGAGGGATTGGGGGCAGGAGGAGAAGGGGACGACAGAGGATGAGATGGCTGGATAGCATCACCGACTCGATGGGCATGAGTTTAAGTAAACTCCGGGAGTTGGTGATGGACAGGGAGGCCTGGTGTGCTGCGATTCATGGGGTCACAAAGAGTCGGACACAACTGAGCCACTGAACTGAACTGAATCTAGCCTCCAACTAACTCCAGCATCATTCCCTCCTTGTCTTGCACTTGTTCAATTTTCTTACTATCTCTCTTTCCCTCATACTTGTCAAGCTTGTTATTACTTCTAAGCCTTTGTACTTGTGGTTCCTTATGTCAGGAACACACTTTTCCTAGATCTTGGCCTTCTAACTCATTCTCATTATTTAGATGTCAGTCAGTATTATCTCTTCAGAGTTACCTTCCCTATTACCTTTTCTTTAGGATTCCCCCACCCATTATCTGGTCACTTTCTATCCCAATCTTACCATCTGTTTTTCTCTACAACATGGTAAATAGCTGAAATAATCTTATTTTCCTTCTCACTTCCCTGTTTCCACTCAAATAGACACTCTGTAATCTCAAGAATCCTCACTTCCCATTGTATCCCCAATCTGTGCAACAATGAAGGTACATGGTAGAACTTTAATAAATATTTGATACAGCTTATTCAATGAATGAGATTTGTGAGTTTGTACTTCTTTCCTCTGTTAACTGGTGCTAGAAAGTATGTGAAACAAAAGAAAGCATGAAAAGAAGAGCTCATCCTTCAAATGATTCTTGCTACCATTTCAACTAGAACCACAAAAAATGACAAGTCCTATAGATCTGAACTTTTAAAGGTGCATCCACAGCTAAAAGAGCATACTTCATTTTTGTTTCCACCACATATGCATAGTTAAGTAGAACAACAGTGGGCAACAAGAGCAGCAGTTCCTAAACAAAAGACAAGAATAGTTCTGTTAACATTTATTTCTCAACTATTTTTAGAAATGTTGATGATCTGTACTTCTTTGGAGAATAAATACTTAAAGAGGATAAAATAATTTTTAAAAAACATGAAGATAGATGCTAGTAAATTATAGTAAACACAATCACAGATTCTCTTCTAATGTCTGTTCTCTTTAAGATATATATTTTAAGTTAATTACCTTATATGCTCAGTAAAGGAAGATTGTTTGGGTTTCCCTAGTTTAGTTATGTTCTCACCTGCCCACCCCATCACCTGAGGAAAGGAAACAGTTCACATAATTGTTCTATGTTAATATAACTAAATAGTTTGTATTTATAATAAAGAGGGAAGACACTTTTGGTCAGAAGACAAACTGTGAACTGTGATACACAGTGAAGCCTTACTTTAAGATATGTTGTCCCCAAGGTTTTGAAAAGTTCATTTTTGAATATTAAGGAGAAAGGTTGTTATTGATTGCTGAAGAGTGCATACAAATATGAGTTAATTGTGTAAATATAAAAGGTTAGACTTGGGTGGACAAAATAGGGCAAAAATTTATACTGATTAATGAATTCAGGCAAAATAGACATTACAATTTTTCTTAAAATATTTGATTTCTTTGAAAATAAATTTCAAATTTCTTTGAAATTCAAAGAAATTTCAAAATTTTTTGCCTATGTTTTGTTCTTTGTGTCCAGAAAAATAGAATAATAGAAATAATTATATTATCCTTTTGGAAGAGAGTATATTTTCACAAACCTTTACTACCTTGGGGTAACAAAGCAAAGAAACACGAAATAATGTATAAAACAAAACGTAAAGCCTCCCAAAAGATAAAAAATGAGATTATGGATTCATTTATTAAATTTTACCTTTAAAAAAATTTCCATATACAAGTGATACCAGGCAGTATTTCCTTCTCTGTCTGGATTGCTACACTTAGCATAAAGACCTCCAGGTTTGTTCATGTTATAAATAGCAGAACTTCTGGAATTTTGTCAATTATATCTCAATAATGCTGTAAAAAATAAAAGATGTAAATAGAACTTACTTTGTATTTTAAAGAAAAGGCTTTTAGATAATAAACAGAACTCATTCAAGGAATCTTTTTTTTTTTTTACATATGTGTAAATTTGTGGATTTTTACATAAAAATTGAAATATGCACATAGATTATCCTCATAGTTGTTGTTTAGTTGCTAAGTCATGTGCAAATCTTTTGTGACCCCATGAACTGTGGCCTTCCAGGTCATCTGTCCAGACAACAATATTCTTCCCAGACAAGAATACTGGAATGGGTTGCATTTCCTTCTCCAAAGAATCTTTCCGACTCGACTTAGGTATCAAAGGGGCATCTCCTGCATGGGCAGGTGGGTTTTTTACCACTGAGTCACCAGGGAAGCCCCGGTACTCATACCAGAGCAGCATAAAGGTTGGAAGTACAATTACCAACCAGTACTCACCTCCCAGCTGAATGACTAAAGTCAGTGCAATAGTGAAAAGAAGCTTGTTGGTTTTAGATAAAATTATCAGTATTGTTTAGACACTGGGCATGTGCTGATTTTCTTAACTATCTAAAACATCTAATGATGTCCCCATGTCGTATTCCCATGCCCATGTAGAAAGTATAAGGGATCATTTCCAAGGTGGTGAGTTGTACCATCACTGAGGACACAGGTAAGTGATTTCTGAAAGCTGCTCTGTGACTGAATGGAACCTGGGAAAGGAAGAATATCTCAGAAGACTGAGGGATTTTTAAAGTAGCATTGTGAAAACTGATGAAAATAACCAAATAAATGATCAAGATATTAGAATATGACCTTAAAGACATACTTGTTGAGAAGACATTCAACCTCTAATCTGGATGTTGAGAGATGAGCAGTCTAACTGAAACATCCTTAAGTCTCCAACTTAGATGTGAGGAGTCTGAACACTAAAGTTCATTTTTCTACTATAATAAAAGCCCTATAGATACTAACATAGGGATTAAAAATCTTTTTCAACAATATATAATTGAGCAGTTGCCATTTAGTTCTCACTTAATATAATATTGTAGATTATGAAAAGTGACCCCTGTAGAAAAGATTTTATAGATAAATTCAACAACCCATGAGCCATATGACTTGGGAAGTAAGGGGAAAATCAGAAAGTTTTAAAATATATACCAAAAATCTCAAGGCCAAAATAGCATTTTAGTATATAATCACACAGCCTGATATACTTCCTTACAAATAAATATAAGCATCTTTTAAAGACACCAGTTCTACTCAATACATCTTAAGTTTTTTGAAACAAGGACTGAGTCTTCACAGTAATATCCCCAGTGGAAGGTGAGTATATGGCACATAATAAGAGTCTAATAAAAGTTGAACTATTAAATGACTTGAGTGTCTCTCTTAAACGCTAAGGAGAATATATTTTCTTTTAATGTGTATCTCTTGGTCTAAGAGTTTATTCCTTTATACTTGGAAGACTTTAATGGAAGCCTTTATGTTGATCATCATCATTAGTAATAACATCTATTGCTAATAAGATACAACATGGCCATTTCTCTAAACAGTAGGTTCTAAAAGAGGAACACTGTATGACCTTGGACAATTCATTTAATCTTTCAATGACACATATTCCCCATCTGTGAAATGAGAATGGTATTACCTATCTCCTGCCTACTTCACAGAGATAGTTAAATCGACACCTGAGATAATGACTATATATCCTTTGGAGCTCACTGGAGAAAAGCATGGTTTAATTACACTTGCTATTATTTCCTAGAGAGTGTTAATGATGATGGAAGAAGAAGAGATGTCATCCAAGTTATATTCAAATGCATTTAGATGGGGCAAAAAAAAAAGAGAGAAAGCATAACTAAAATTCTTGCCAAAGTAAAGCCAGTGAGTAATTTGTTTTGGATTACCAAATATTTCAATATTTTCATCTAAAGAGCTAAAAGAAAAGTTAACATTAAAAAGGTGGACTAAGAAATTAGTTTTTGCGTGAGTTTTATCTGAACAGGGTAAAGAATATAAAAATAGAAAAGCAATAGCAAAAAAGAAAAGTTTAATAAGGTTTCTAGTTCACTTTTTAGAGACAAGTGCCTCTTGGTTGTATGTTTGTGGCTTATCCACTTTCTGTACTATCTAGGTTAAATCTGCACCCCTGGGCAGACTTCTCCCTTGTCTGCATCTTTCTGGGTCAAGTCCCTTTTTCTGTGCCCTCTCCTGGAGGCAGTTTTTATGTCAAGGAATGCAAACCAATTTTAATATTAGCCTAAGGTAAACATAATTAGAGGGGTAAATTTTCTGCCAAAAGCGGGGGAAGTTTACAATAAATTTTGAACTCAAATGTAATTTTGTAAGCCGTATACTTCTTGAGCCTTATGCTTCTCCAAAATATCGTATTAAAGAGCCCAGAATTAGATATATCATCCCTAAATGATTACCACTTGTCCAAAAGGGAAAGTATTTTTGTAAGTAATTTTCTAAATCTTCTTTTTCTTGCACAGTAGTCAACAAATCCCCTCCAACTTATTGACAAATTGCAACACCACAGATAAATATGTGGAACTCCATAAATATTGAATATCCTTAAAATACATTCCAGGTAATTGGGGAAAAAAAAGTAAAAGAAATATGGGGACAAGATAAACAGGGAAAAGGACAGTGGGTTTGTTAACGAATAGGAATAAAAAGTTGGACATTGAGAGTACAGGTATGAGCTACTTAGGGCCAGGAAATGACTGGCTTTTTCATAATTATATTCCCCCAGCAAATAGAGGAAAGACTCAGTGAATCACTGGGGAATGAAAGGTAGAATAGGATAGTCAAGCAACAAAGCAAGCCTGAAATCGGTACTTAAAAAAAGAAAAAAAAAAAAAAAAACCTGGCAGAAGGAAAAAGATATATGAGTAATGAAAACAGATTTCATTTTTTAAAACAGTTTTGTTTGTTTTGGTTTGTTCATTTTTCATCCTGTGGGGCAACTTCCAGTCATTGGTATTTTAACGGTTATTTTCTAGATTTTTTTTTTCTTGTGTTTTCTAGTCAAACTAGGTTATATGTGTTGAGTTCCTCTGCAAGTCACATACTTGAAATGTTTTCAGTCTTGAAGTTTATGCCTTGGAAAGATGAACAATTCTCTAATTAGCAACAAAAGGATCACCAGCCAAGACGGTAGTTGGATTCTTAGTAAGCATCCTTCCAAACAAGGGTGACTGGAGTCTTAACTTCCAGACTGAAGTGCTCTCCTCTGCCCCCCAGGCCTTCTGTGACAGAGGATGCTGGACTGGTGGGTCCAGAGAAGATGAACACTCCCAAACAGAACACCCATAGGACAACAAGAGTTAACAAATGCCACGCACATCTTAAAACACTCCCATCCCGTATTTTCTCCTATTGATGTTGGTTTTCTCTTGCGTGTACCTTTCAAATGTGGGTCCTACTTATACCATCAGTTAATCTTAAAATATTTATAGTACAAATTTGACTTATTTCCCTTCCCCCAAATTTGAGGAGTTCTCATTTTCTCCACTGGTTTAGTGCCAAAGGACTTTTCAAAGGCAAGCTGAGAACAAAGTCAATCCTAAGGAATAATTTTACATTTTACTTTCAAATCTCACAATTCACCTGTTTTCTAGACAGAAAAACTTGAATGATTCCAAAAAGTTTGGCTTAATGCTCTTCTGAATTAATAGTTGTGACTTAAAGAAAAAATCAACCTATTTAAGAGAAAGTCTCAGGTATTTCAGTGACTTGAAGTAGTGAATCTGGGATCTACACTATCTCATGATGCACCTTTCTGAGAAATGAGCCTCCTTGTGAAGCAACACAGCTGTACTGCAGCTCTAGATCTCTGGGTGCTTCTCTGGGGGTAGAAAATTTATTGCATAAGCGATTTCTTGGGAAACAAATGATTTTCACAACAAAAATGTTAAAATGACCCCAGCAACTAAAAATAGGCATATTCTCCTGTGTGAGAATTCAGGACTGGACCATTTGACCTTACCCCTCTTATACAAATGGATCTGCAATTTTAATGGGGTTTTATGGGTAGTAGGCATGGAAAAGAAACCAAGCTACACAGTGAAGTCAGGGAATAAGCTGCATATTTCTGTGGGCTTTGAAGACAAGAAAAGTTTGCCAGCAGAGTGATCTTGCCAATCTATGATTATTAATGGCTTTCAAGTTTTCAGGGGTTGGCAGTGTATTGTCCCCAACATTTCATATTATTCTGTCTTTGTTTATATCTCCCTTGTAGACACACACTCCTCTTTAAATGAGGAGCTCTTTCTAAGAGACAGCTGCAAAGGATTCTATTTAGGCACACAAGGCTTGAAATAAGACATATCCTAACCTTTTATTATGAATTACTACCTAAGTTTCATGGAGTATGAAAAGGGGTGGAAAAACAATAAGAAATCAGACAGATTTTTTTTTCTTCTTAAGATGACAAAATATTGAGATTGATTTAATGGGGACTCTCCAACTTTAAAAGTTGTATGCTGAAAGCCTTGTGAAAAACAGATCGCGCAGGTCACCCTGCCAAGGATAAACAATCATTCTTAAGTCCTTTGTTATTGGCCACAGTGAAACCTAATCCCTGAGGTGTGTTCCTGTCTGTCCATGCATGCACGTGGATCTCACCATTGCTCTAGTCCTGATACTTGCTTTCAAGCGCAGAGTTCCTGACTGCAAGGCATTCGATTTCTGGTAATTAATCAGCTCATCATACACGCTGTGTTTCTCCCCCAGGCCCAGCTCAAGTAAGTGATCCGAATCTGGCTTCAGGAAAAAAAGAAAGCATTTATGCTCTGAGTGCACAGAATGAAACACTGATAAACAGTTCTTGGTAAAACTTTGAATTCAGATGGCATTATTTTCCTTCTCAAGCCATAAATTGTCTTAAAAAAAAAAAAACTACATGTAGCAAATAAAATAAAATAAAAGTCAAAGGAAAACATACTTGGTGCCCTTTAAGCCGAAAGAATTTTGTCCTAATAAAAAGAGTTTTCAAGATTTGGTGGTGTTTGTGAGTTTGGTGCTGCAGCATTTTGAAGTGTTTGCTTAGAATGTTAATACTCTTTTTTTAAAAAACAGCTGTTATTTGAATCTTTATCCACATGACTTTATCTCAGACTTTCTTGTTTGGCCTCTCTCTGTAATAACCTAGTCACTAGTAATTTTATCACTTGTAAACAATTTGAACTTGTATTCGTAATTCTTCATGCCTAGATATTTGGCAACTTTCATTCTTTTCAATTACTTCCTTGTCTGCCTTAACAGTCATCTGTAAAGGAATGTTTTGTTATCAGAATGGATCATACCCTCATATATTTGTCTTGCAGGTAATTTTGAGCCCTCTTGTTTCTATAAATAATGTAGTCCTATAATGGGTTCACTTTTCTTGCCAATTATTCTGCTCAAAACTGAGATTAATCAATCAATCAGTTGTCAAAAGCATTTCTGAATTGGCTGTATTTGATTTATAGAAGCCACTCATGAACATTAAACAGTGGGAAAGATGGTGTATCAAAACTGTAATAAACTTTAATGATTTTGAAGACAGCATGAGTTGCAAGTAAAGTCAACCCACATAAGTTACTTCAAGTCTGATAATGTAACTCATTGCTATGTTATAATAACCATATCTTAAGGAATTATTTCTTATAGACATCTGACTCATAGTCTTTTGCAGTGACAAGTTTTATTACATATTCTCAAGATTTTGTTTCCCAGGAGACTTGGCAAATGTGGAGACATTTTTGATTGTCACAACTGGGGAAGGGGCATACTACTGGCCTCTACTAAGTAGAGGTCAAAAATAGTTGTAAACATTCTACAATACACAGGACAACCCAAAAGAACAAAGAATTATGAGGTCCAAAATGTCAGTGGTACTATTTCACAAATTGAATACTGCCATGTAAGTAACAGCAAGATCAAGTAAAACTAAAAGATCAGCACCCAGAAGACTCCTCGTGTTCCCTTCCAGCCCATGACCCCTCCCAAAGGGATTATCCTGATTTCTAAAGGTATCCAAATGGAATAGAGTAAGTTTCATATATATGTTACATAAACTTTATAGACACACTTCTGTCCTTCCATTTGAGCCTGAAGGCCATTGACTACTACAAATTGGAGATAGGACTTATTCTGATTCAGGGAAAATTGAGGAATTTTGAGTTTACAAGGCACTTATTGAAGGTTGCTATTTATTATTACTTAAGTAATGAAAGATAAGATAGCTATTTTCAGTATACATATAAATATAGGCACATCCTCACTCATCTCATTTAATCATTATTAGGATTATGGAAAGACATAGTCTCTGTTCAGAGTCAGAACCTTTAGCGTGATGGAAAAAAGAAACCCAGATCAAAAAAAAGCAGGCAAGGGCAGTAGATAAAATAAAGTGATAAATTGTTCTCTCAGTTTTTGTTTTACTTCAAATAAATTTACATACAAAGAAACCCTTGAAATGACTAGTAAATGATGCAGACCCTTAGCCTAACGAAAAGTGCCTTCTAAGTCATGTCTTGCACCCTTGTGCTGTTTTCAATTTTTCCCTGCCATTATACCATCCATATAAGTGAAATAAACCACATCGAGTTAGAGCTTAAGTTAAATATCAAAATTACGGCCTGCTGACCATGAAAACTTACTCATGCTGAACATTTGTGGGTTATCAGGATCAAAGAAGACTTCGATATTTATAAAAAAAAAAATTAGCCTTCCATGGTTTATCCTTTATTAACCCAGTATGTATTTGAAAAATTCAATAGAGTTTATATGGGTCAAGTCTGAACTAAGAGTTTTTTAACTTAGGAAAACACTTATGCTCTTGAAGAGATAGGCATCGGTTTTTAAATATTGAGAAAGGGCAGAATAACATAAGGTTCACACATGCTATTTGATCTCGTAGAAGGACAAAGTTATGCTTTGTACATGAAGAGACACAGAACAGATTTGTCTTTTATGTAATGCTTCTATTAATGATCTGAAGTACTATGAGAAATCATACTGAATCTAGACAACACAATTTTTCTGGTTTAGACACAAAATAATTTTAAATGAGTACAAACCCAGTTGCTAAATCATGAACTGCTACAGACATCAAGATAAGCACAAAGAATCCTCCAACAAATTTTGTCCCCACAGAGAAATCTATTCCCCACATAGAAGTCGAGATGATAGAGCAGTCTCTCCTGAATATTACCTGAATATACAGAAGTTTATCTCATAACAAAAGACCTACTCTTTTATAGCATCATTGCCTTGTATACAAAATGGTTATATAATCCATTATATATATATATTTTTTTTTAAATCAATATTATGATCACTGGTGATCACTGAATGGCCACTTACCATTTCAGTGCATTTTTTATTTGAAAGCAGTGATATTTCATTCACTGTACCTGTTGAAGAATAGTGCCATTGGGGATGAGGGTTAGGGGGGAGGTGAAAAAAGATAAAAAGAAAAAAAAAATATTGTTTGTATCAAAATGCTAGACTTCCCAATGATCTTCTTGTTAAAGGGAAATGTTTTGAATCAGAGAGGGACAGAGACAGAGGAAAAGAAAATTCATAAATTTAAATTAAAGATCTAAAACTTTCTAGGCAAATAATTAGCATAGCACCTGGTAGCATATGATTTTGCATATGCCATTGTATTTAGCATAGAGATAACATGTAATAATTTTTTCTAAGAAAGTATGCTTAGGAAAAATTAATTTGCTTTTACAGATTTTACTTCTTTTATTAAGTGTCCATTATTTAGACAACAGAAATAAGGATTTGTGATTTTTCCCTTAGATATAGTTATAATTCAGTGCCTCATTGCTTTCAAGGTCAATTTCCTCCTCTATACTTCTAAGAAACTCTGCTTTTATAATAGAGTTGCCTGTACATAAGTATACAGGGCTGTAATTATTTTAAAATATAATTTCTATAACTATAGAGTCAATTATCAAGGCACACTTTGTCATACAAGTCAATCCTGTGGTTTTTCTTTTCTATCATGCAAGGCATTCCTTATAAGATATACATAGCTGCAAACATTCACAGGAATCCATTGGTGAGAGTTTGGCATTTGTCTTAAAACAATGTTTCTCTAAGTGTAGTCTGGAGATCACCTCCTTCAAATTTCTTAGGAAGCAACGGCTGTTTGTCAAAACACAGATTCATGGTCCACTGTAGTTCTATTAAAACAGAATATCTGAAGGTGCGCCTAGATCAATGCATTTGAACATATATGTGAGTAATTCTTAGCTAAAAATTGAGACTCATTGCTCTAGAAAATGCTGATATGCTTACATCATCTTCAAAATTACAGTTTCTCCCAAGAAATGAGAAGTATTATAAAATCTATTTGGAAAACATTCAGAGAGAAAGGCATAGCTTTGTGTAAAATATCTAGGTGTGAAATAATTTCAGAAATAAAAATTTTATTTTTTAATATTTCTGCAATTTTAACCTTAATGCATAAACAGATATCTGGATTTCAAAAAATAACTTTTGTGCGTATAGTTAACCTGTCAATATCCATATAAGTAAGCTAACCTTGTAGGAGGGACTATCATTATCCAATTTACATTTGAGGAAACCTAGGCTCAGAGATGTTGTGACTTAGTTAATGTTGCACAGATACTAAATTGTGGAGCTGTCATTTACCCTAGTCAAATTGATGCTACTTTATATAGTGTCTCATGCAGTTTTTAAATTTAAATATTATAGGGTATTCAATCTGATTTTTACATCAAAGTCAAAGCTGAAAAGGAAAGATGTTAGATAACTTGTTGTTCAGTTCAGCCAGAACTACCAATCTCTGATTAGCAAGGGTACTGATATTCGAATTTCCTTTGAGTCTGGAGCCATGGAACATTAACTGAACTAAAGCGGCATTGCTGGTCCCTCACCTAAGTTAGGTCACCCCCATGTTGGATGTAGAGAGCACATATACTCCTACTTAGGAGCTGAAGAGCTGAGTTTGGGTGGTCACTGGGCCACCCAAAGAGCACACCTGCAGCCCATGAAGGTCCACATTCAAACAGTGATGATACAGAAGGCATTGCCAGTCAGCGCAAGCCAAAGAAACAGCAACCCTCTTGCTCTGTTAAAACAAGATGTTTGCCCTCTTCCCCTCATCTCTCTTCCCTAACCCAACATCCAAAATGGGAGTAGAAGGCAGGTGTGTAAAGTGAAATGGATGCTTCTCGCTCCACTCACATTCCTCATGCCCAGAAGCTCAGCCACTGTTGGGAGAGGACAAATGCTATGAAGCTCTACAGAGTTACATGACTGAGGTTTTAAACCAACTTGAACCATGTTTTAATTGTCAAAAGCATCCAGAGATTTGAGGACTGTCCTATTCTCATTAGGAGTTGAAGCACTGAAATATAATACAGCATGACTGATAGCAGAGATTGGGAAAAATATATATTCATATCAATTAAGACCTCTCAATATACTATTTATGTAAACTGCATATTTCAAATAGAATTTCTTTATCATAGTCCCCAAACTTATACTGAGAGTTCACGGTAAGATCATGTAAGGACCCTCAGGTATTTCCTAAGGGCTTGAGTATAGGAAGGGCTTCCCCGGTGACTCAATGGCAAAGAATCTACCTGCAATGCAGGAGACACAGGAGACGTAGGTTTTGATCCCTGGGTCGGGAAGGTGGATTCTGTTGGAGGAGGACACGGCAACCCACTCCAGTATTGTTGCCTGAAAAATCCCATGGACAGAGGAGATTGGTGGGCTACCGTCCACAGGATCACAAAGAATCAACATGACGGAAGCAGCTTAGCGAGGCATGGCATGAGTATAGGAAAGAGAGCTTGAGGGTATACACGGGCAGGGCTGGGAACTCACAAGGGTGTAAAGAAGCTGAGGACAATGCTTTGGCTTTAAAGTTGGAAGAAATATTTCTGATTTATTTTTTTATTTTTTTTAATATTTATGATTTAAAAAATAGACAATTTGTATGCCAGTCATCTTCTACCACACGTGTTAGGCTTACAAATAATTTTTTTTCCCTCAAGAGATGGGTCCTAGAACCAGAGCCTCTCTAAGGCAGCATTATTTCTTTTAGTCTAGCGATAAACTCTTTATCAAGACAAGGGGTCAACATTATAATCTGTCTTGTGTTGTGCAGCTAGTAATCTTAATTCACTGACAAGGTTAGGGCAAAATTTACCACATGAAAGAGAATCTTGGTGCCAGTGGTTTGAAGAATAACCAGAAGAGAGGGCATCATAACTTCAGGGACATCTATTCTGTATGCTTCTCACACAATTTGCCTTTACTTTTGACTATACCTGCTTGGTTTTCTAGAAGATTTCTCCAAAAAGCATAAAGTAGTTATAACAGGAACATGAAGATGGGTTTATAAGTGGTACCACATGAAAAGGCAAACATGAAAAGAATACAGGGTCATTTAGGTTTGGAATGTGAACACAGCATAGTTTATCTGTGAATTAATGCTGCCTGCTTAATTTTGTTGCTAGTGAGAACATTTGCAACATTCATGAAGGTAGCTGACTAAAATTTTAATACTCCAGGGAATAGAAGAGTTACTCTTTAAGAATACTCTATAAGAATTACTCTGTAATTCTATGAAGGGTGCAGAAAAAAGAATGCTTGATATAAAACTAGTTGAAGAGGCTCCGATTTATGTCACAAATTCTTTATATGCATGTATGGCTAAACTGCAGCTTACATTGCTTTCACAGCACAGAGCAGAGTTCCGGTATGAAGAATCAGCAGGCCACCTGTCTTTATTGAAAATGACACATTGGAATGCATCTGCAGTTGTTTGAACTTGGAGAGTCAGCCAAATTATTTTACCAGAAATTCTCAGTGGGGACGGAATGTTTGCATGTGTATATTGTTACAGCATTCAGGGATTGATAGAACACTTCCCTATTGTTGGAGACCTGTCTCATCATTCAAGGAATGTGTCTAGCCAGCCATCCGGGACATCTCATCATTTTATGGTGGACTTATTTCAAAATGAAGCAACAGGTCTGAGTGAGACCTTCTTTATTCACCTCATTTCTTACTGTCTTACTTTTTTGTGCTATAAGAAGTCAGTAGACACAGTTGTTTACTGGTGAACTTATATGGGAGCAAAGGTTTGAAATGCAGGCTGTCGGTCATCTGTAGTGTATTATCAAGATGTAAATGCCAGGAGACAGAGCACAAGTGAGTCATGTATTATCAAGAGACTCAGAATCATTAGTCTATTAATCAGAGAGAAATGGAAATATTAATAGAGGTTATCATATAATTAAATACTGTGCACTTATTAAATATTAGAGCATAGGTTAAAATCAATTGCATAGAGATACATCATTATTTATGCATACAGTAAACTTGGCAAGAGGTAGTGATGGCATTTGTAGCCATTTTGGTGTGCATATTTTTCTGGACATCTTCAGAAACAAGATGCAAAATTTTACTTCATTATCAAATACATTTGATATTTTGTCCTATTTAAAAATACTTCCTTCTATCAAGGGATCTCCTAGCCTAGATTTCCATGGGCATATTCATTTAAAAACAGTTATTCAACATAATCATAGAAGGTCACATGTGTCATACTCAGTCATTTAATCATCTTGCCAGTCTATGACTTGGCCTCTGATACTCATCAAGGTATATTTGAGGCTTTTGGAGATGCTTGGGAAAACATCACACTCCAAAAAGTATCCCAAACATTCCTCATTTACTTAAATTGCTCATTTATAAATTAGTTACACCAGGAATATATATTAAAATGGTTTTGAATCTATTTATTTATAAACTCTATCTTTTAGAGGTGATAAAATTTTAAATGCCGAGAATCCCACAGGTTTCTACAGCACCTCCCTGGAACCCATCTCATACTGGGCTCTTTTCTTTCTTGCTGCAAGCTGGCAAGATTCCTCTTTGTCCATTTTCCTCTCTTTTCAATAACTGCTGTCGCCCACTGTCGTTTGGGGTTTTGCTATCTACCCAGAAGGAAGGCAGAGACTTGTGAAGTCTGGCCAGTTTGACCCTTTATTTACTTACCTTTGACAGAATCACAAAGACTTCTTTTGTTTTAAGTATTTTACTGTTAATTCCTCTGGGGAAAATATTTAAGAGATAAAAATAACAAACGTGGGAAAGTGATGAAGGTTATAGACATTTACAAAGTTCTTATAGACTTATTCCCTTGATGGTGGCTTCTTGATTCCTTTCTGAAAACAAGAATTGGAAACTTCCCTTTGAATCTTGACCTGTGATTTTTTTTCTAAGAGTGGGGTTAATCCAAACATCACTTTTCCTCTGCCCTTCCATGTAGTAGTTATTTTCTCCTTGAGGGCTCCTGGGTCACCACGGAAAAGGTTGAGGCAGAGGCAAATTTTCAGGCATTCCTCATTAATCTGCTTTATTCACAAAGAAGTTACACTTTTCAGACACTTTCTCATAATATGTTACATGCTACTGTAGAAAGTCTAGATTCCTACCCATGCCACATAATGCATGCTTGCTTTTCTCAAAATTCTAGGCACGTTTCCTTGGTCTAGGAATTCGATTGCAGCCCCTCTCAGTCCTATTTTTTTTCACATATAGATACATCTATCTTCTTAATTTTTACTTTTCTTAGAGACTTTATTCAAGGTTGACACCTAGGAATACAAAACGACTTAGTTTTAATACAAGATCAGATTTTTACATTTAGCAAACTTGTATTTGAAAGCTACTAAGTGTCAGGGATTCCTGTGGGTATTGGGGGAACAGCTCTGAGTAAAACAAAAAACTTTTACCTTCATGAAGGTTATATTCTACTAGGTGCAGACAAAGAGACATAGCATATAATATGTTTAATGGTGACAGACGCTGTAGAGAATGTAAACCATGGAAGTAGAGATCACTGGCTTGTAAGGGAATGTTTACAGTTTTAAGTAGTCGGCTGGGGAAACGTCATAGAAAAGAGATATTTGAATAAAGTTTTTTAAAAAAGATTGGGGAGACAATTATATGAATATCTAGAGGAACAAAAATTAAGAGCATCATTAATCCAGCTAACAGACAGAAGGAAGAGTCAGCGCAAAAATCAAGATGTTGCGAACATGCCTGACATATTGAGGAAGACCAAGAGGTTTAGTGAAATTGGGTGAAGCCACTGTGGGGGAGGAATGTTGAATAATCAGAAGAATTAGAGAAATAATATCACCCCTCACCCCACTCTGCTGTTTTCCCTCATACACCCAGTGTTTCATAGAACATTTCAACCATAGCAGAGAGAGTGCAATATTTTAAAATAATTCTTCAAAGATATCTGTCCACGATTTCTTATTATTCTTTCTCTTGTTATCAAATGTGCTATTTCTGGTTGAACCATTACAACAAGCTATAAAACTACTTAGACATTTGTCCAAACTTGAATTCCTTTTTGGCAGTCATATCAGCAAACAACATAACAAAACAAATGCAATACAACAAAGTAAAACAAACAAATGACAAAACCTGCATATATAAACCAAAAACGTTGGCAAATCAGCTAACTAACAGATCTTTTGTGGCAAAGTAGCTGAGTAACAATAAACTGCAGGGGAGCTTAAAATATATGCCAGGGACACCTGGTACTAACAGCAACTCACCATGCTAGTGCATTCTCATGGTGATCAAAGGCAAAAACTTGAGATCACATTAACTTTAGGAAGTTAGCTATAGCAATCCAAAATCTATTATTTCTAAGAAATTAAATCCAAATTCAGCTGGCTTAAATAATAAAAAGAAACTTGTCGGTTCACATAGAGTTGAAAGGGCTGGTGAATGGAGTTTCAGGGATGGCTTAATACAGAAATTCAATGATAACATAAAGGGTTGTTTTTCTTACAACTTTTTTCCATCCGATCATGCTGGCATGTAAGGGGTTGGTTTCATGATAAGGTAAGCTGTAGTCAAAATGGAAATCTGTTTTCTGGAAGCTCTGAGAACTTCATATTCACAGGATACCACCGACTGTGAGAGAGACAACGTCTTTATCCAAGAATTCTTAGCAAACTTGTGAGAATCAACTTGATTGGTGTAATTAATTCAACTACCAATTTCTAGACAATCATTTTAGCCCATCATGTTGATTTGCTTAATAAATAAATGTTTGCTAAGTGAATAAACATTGCTGATTAAGAATATAAACGAGAGTCATAATAATCCTTGCCTTTTTAAATTCTGTGCCTAATCAATGGCAAAATATGTTTTTTCAGCAATACTATTTTTAAGGAGTGAACTTACCTCTGATTTTATGTTTAAAACTCTTAATAATATAATCTAGAAGACAGAGCATGAAGCTGATTTGGAATTGAATTAAAGTACTTCAATAGGAATGAAGAATTTCACATCCAGAGAAATGTAGTAAAGTTTAGATAAATGTTCTTTTCTTCTTGAAGAAAATTTTTTTCACTGTTTTTTCCTCTAAGTCATAAGTCCAGTTACACTTTCAAGTTGAGTCTTCTCTTTTGCAAATGTTTCAGTTCATCAGGTTATCAGAATATTTAAAAGTTATGGCTTTGCACATTTCTAGATAGCTTATGTATATCATTTCATTTATTTTCATAGAAGTCTCAGAAGGCAGTGCAGAAGAGAGCTTAAGAAACCAGAGAAACCGGATGTTGGAATCAGACTGTCTGGGATCAAATCCTTGCCTCTTCACTTGCTATTTTTTGACCTGGGACAGGTTATTTAATCCTCTAACAATCAATATCTGTACAATGGGGAGAAATGTTTACTTCTCAAGTTTATTATAAGGAATAACTGAGTTAAAATATCCATGGTAATAAAGAGCATGCCTGGTACATGGGAAGCATTCAATAAGCATTATCTCTTGTGATAATCCTGTTGCTTCTTTGCACATGCAGGGAACTGAGGCTCTAATTCTTCTGCAGTCCTAAACCTGGAAAGTCCTAAAGCCAGATTCAGATGCAGGTATGTTTGACTTTGACTTCATAGCCTTTCATATTACACCCCGACTCCTCCAACACTTGTGTTTATACTGACATGTATGTAAAACTTTCTTAATATTAAATTCTCATGGAGCTAAAATCAGGACTTTGCGTATTCTTCAGAAGTACCACAGAATCTTCACACAGGGTTTTGATACCCAACGGGAGCTCAAAGTGTACTGCTAATCTATTCAGAAATATCCTGCAGGGAATCTTCGTTCCTGATTGGCATTAGAAAAATTACCAGCGCCAGAAGTCCTCCTTGAAAATGCAGAACTCCACCTAGGAGGATGAGTCACATTAGCTCTCTTCATTATTCTCATATATAACATGCCACAAACCAGTTTATCAGATCAATTGCTTATTCACTTATGCAAATTGGAAGGGCATAGATAACAGGGCTTAAATAATAAAAGGAAATTTGTTGGTTTACATATAACCGAAAGGACTGAAGAACGTGAATTTTAGAGGTAGCTTAATACAGCAATTCAATTTTGGTGTCAAAGATTGTTTTCACTAATTTTTTTTTCCATTTGAACACTTAACAGGGCAAGACTAGAAAAGATTCAGCACTGTATGTGACCAGAGACTATAATGGTCACCAATTCTGGTTACAGATAGTAGAGAGATAATGGACAATTTACATACGGGGCACCAAAACTTACGCTATGTGCTCAGCAGTGTCTGACTCTTTGCAGCCCCATGAGCTGTAGTCTGCCAGGCCCCTCTGTCCATGGAATTCTCCAGGCAAGAATACTGGAGTGAGTTGCCATTTCCTTCTCCAGGGGAATCTTCCTGACCCAGGGATAGAAGCTGTGTCTCCTGCATTGGCAGGTAGATTCATTTCCACTGAGCCACTTCTGCTGAGTGACCTCAAACTTCCTATGTAAGTGGAGATTCTTACTCTCATGTCTATTGTGTGTTCATAATAGGTACAAATAAACTCATAAAGAAAACTGTTTTAGAATGCAATGGCTAGAAGAAAATACAAAAAAAAAAGAATATCAACAGTGATGGGGGGCTGGGATTTTTAGCTGTTTTAATTTTTCTCTCTTTTCCACATCTTATTTTGTAATACAAATTGTTTTATTATTGAGACATTTAAGAACTACAGTAACATTTAACTAGAATTTGCTAGAATAATTTTTTCAATTTTCAACTTAAGAATTCATGGGTATCTCTGTCTATGCTGAGTTGATGGTTTCTGAGCAGTTACATTGATATAAAACTGCATGAAAAATGATGATATACATCAAGTAGAAACAATTCTTAAGAACTATAAGATGTATGTTCAGTAGAGAGAGAGAACATACACACCACAAACACCAAACACATTACTAACATATAAAACAAAACTTCAACAAAATCAAATGTCTATGCATTTGCTAAAGAAACTAATTATGTCAATATACTGTGATTATTACACAGAAAGAATTTTAGGGCAAATTGAGTCATCTAACAGGTAAAGTGTAGCAAATTAAGACATTATTGTAATTTCAGTCTTGAGGGTTTTTTTTTTTTTTTTTAGCCAGATGAAAAGCCTTGTTCTGTGTGTGTGTGTGTCTATGTGTGTGTCTCCTGCTATGTGCTTAGGCGTGTCTGACTGTTTGCCAACTATGGACTGTAGCCCACAAGGCTCCTCTGTCCATGAAATTTTCTAGGCAAGAATACTGGAGTAGGTTGCTATTTCCTACACCAGGGGATCTTCCCAACCCAAGGATCCAGCCAGCATCTTGTGCTGTGTCTCCTGCATTGACAGGCATATTCTTTACCACTGAGCCACTTAGCCACTCTCCTGAGACACCTGTGTGTGTGTGTGTGTGTGTGTATATATATATATATATATATATAAGGAGAGAGAGGGAGGGAGAAAGAGAAAGAGAGAGAGAGCTTCTTTGGTAGCTTCCTTGATAGCTCAGATGGGTAAAGAGTTTGTCTACAATGCTATAGACCTGGGTTCTATCCCTGGGTCAGGATGATCCCCTAGAGAAGGAAATGGCAACTCACTTCAATATTCTTGCCTGGAAAATCCCATGGACAGAGAAGCCTGGAGGGTTACAGTCCATGGCTTCGTGAAGAGTCTCACACAACTGATCAACTAACACATGCACATATATACCTATGTACACTTGTGTTACCCAAAGCATGTTTAACAACATGCCAGGAGACTGATAGCTAATTATGTCATAGAGATCAATAGATTGCCCAGTGTACAGGTTTTCACTCTCCAGTATTTGTAAGGAAGTTTAAAGAGAAAACATGGTAAAAGATGCTCCTTGTGTGTATGATTGTCAAAGGAATCCTGCAATTTGTAGGATCTAGAACATTTTGCAGTAAATGATCCAAAAGGAGAAAACCAGACTAGTTTGATCTCTCACTGTGCTGTGCATGCTTGCTAAGTCACTTCAGCTGTGTCCTCGACTTTTTGCGATCCTATGGACTGTCGCCCTCCAGGCTCCTCTGTCCAAGGGATTCTAAGCATGATCAAATTAAGTACCTAACTAACCAGAAATAGCTAGCAAAGGAGATGGGCAATGGGTTAAAAAGTCAGAAAAGAACAAAGAATTTCCAGGAGAAAAAAAATAATGACCTTTTGTCTTTGGAAGTAGATCTCCTGCCAAAAAGTAGACTGCTTTTGAGTAGAATCTAAATCAGAGCATTGAGCTCCATGAAATCTCTTTGTCAGCACTTTTGCACTTTATACATTTTGTCTATAAACAAAGAGAGAACAGAACAATTTTCCTGCACTGTTCCAATATGTAAGAATTATTTTTACTTCCTTTTATTTTGAAAATAATCAATATACAGGATAAAAAATGATTTAAGAAAAGGCTAAAGCAGATTACAGTTTGGTTTAAACCTATTTTCCTTTGTCTTCTGCATTCATAGATTTATAATAATTCTATTTTTAATCCTCAGGAACTTTGGTCCTTGGTGCATTACTTTCATACTTCTCATGTTCTAATGTCTCTTCAGTTTGTATAAATCTTTCTCTAATTCAACTGTAAAAAACTAAATCCATTGATATTTATACAAGTTCTGAGTGTTTAGCCAGAGGGTGTGAACAATGACAGAGGTTCACGAGAGGAAAAAAATCTTTCAGGTGCAGCCAGGTATCCTGGGTCTTCTCGTGGCTATTAGCACAAACTCTCAGCATCTACGCTGGTACTTTAGGTGCTGGTACTTTCTGGAAATGAGAATCTCAAGAATTTCCACATAGACAACAAGTTCCAGGCTGTGTCAACTCTAGATAAAGTCTTACTTTAGATTATTTTTTGAGCCAAGTTTCACTCTCTGTTCTATTCTTCAGGTTGAATCAGAAGCACAAGTCCCCTTGAAATGGCCTCTTAGAACTGGAGCCACCTAAATTGCCTTAGAATTGTACCAAACCATGAATGCTTTCCACCACAGAGTAACACGGAAGAACTTGGGTCTGAACTAGAGCCTGACAAGCTGTCAAACTGGTTTGGGATTTAAATGTATGAACTCCATTTTGTCTTGCATGTTTTGACATGGTCTAGAAACTCTCCATTTATCTTTTATGCAACAGGGGTTGCTAGGATGACCTATAGGCCAAATGCACTAAATACACTAAAATGATTATAATATTCATATCAGTTGACAACTTTGTGTCATTTTCAGCCTGGCTAAAACTATGGAGCAAACAAGTGAGACAGACAGATACACTTGCTGTGAACCTGAATCCAGAATCAATATTCAATGCTTGCAATTCTCTTGTCTCTTCAATTCTCAGCTTTGTGTCTCTCCTTTGCATTGTTATAGCTGTGTTATTTAGTTAGTTGTTTATAGCTACTTTATCTTCAGTTTTGCTTATTCAGCACAAATTGTATTTAAATATACTAAGCTAATCACTAAATGCACTTTATGGAAAACAAGTCCAAGCAGGCCCATTTGAGGCAGTGACAGCAGAACAATTCAATCATTTATTGAAATGAATTAACCTAAATGTTTTTATGCACAAAAAGTTCAATAAGTTATAAATCTCAGAAGTTAGCCTATGTTTATTAGAATTTTAAAAGCCTTTTATCCCTTGCAAAATATTTCTATCTAAATCATGGTCATGACATTTCAGTAAAAATAAAAGTAAGGCTCTGAAAAATCCCCACAGTTTCTCTATTTGTAATCAGAAATACTGATTAACACAAGTTCAGGTTTCCATTACAGAGTATTACAGTGATAAGATAAAGCTTCAGTTTCAAGGTTGAAATAATACTGCTTAATTATACTATGTTTTCACCTTGAATTTTTGTTTTAACTGGAGTGGTTATATTCGAAGTAATTAAGATGTCCCAACTCTCTTTGAAGTCCAGAGCATCTAATCACTTATACCAAAAAAGTTTTATTCCTGTAAATTAACTGCTGGCAATCTCAGATGTTTTTGAGCAACCTTCTACTCCAGAGTTCCCCCAGACCTCCTGACCAAAACAGGATGAACTTTGCTTCTTACTGTCATCCACAATTTTGTAAAAGAAAACTGATTCACTTTTAATTTCACCTAGATTGTAGCCCCTTTCACCAACGCAGTACATAATAAAATGATTTTATTGATTTTTTCATAGAAAGATTAAGCTTTCTAAACACCAAGTTCCATTTCCTTTGTAAGAAAACAATTAAGATTTTTAATCATCACCACTTAAGCCTGTTGGCCTAGCTAGTTCTCCATTTACACATTTCTTTCAAATACTTCAGAGGAAAAGTTGCAAAGCTGTGGGCCTTGAGTACTTTTTCTTCTAACATTCTGCAGTGCTACCTAATTTTTTAATTTAAGAATTAGGCTTCTTTATTTATTTTGGTCAGAAAGCCAATATATTGACCTTCTTGAGTTGATTCAATGGGAGGATTTTCATCTGTGACAAACGGATTTTACCAGTTGCCAACCAAAGAGAACAGAGAATAATAAGAAAGTAGTTTTATAGCTGGCACCTGAGGTGAGTTGATAGCAAGATGACGGTCAAATTTTACAATTCCTGTGAGTATTTCTTACACTTTTCAGATATAACTGAGGGACACTTTGGGGTAGACCTTGAGGATTGTATTTGGGCATGAGGGAATTGCCAGAGTCAACAGATTGTGAAATATAATCTTACATGAAAACAGATATTAGTCTTATAAGGCATGTTTGCATTGTATTTATGGTCATGCTGTGACATTTGTCCTCTGGCCATGGCTTGATGACAGAGAGTTTGAAGAAATTTTTCTACTACCATTCAAAATATTGTACTAGTACATAGATTTGTATTTGACAGCCCAAACAAATGGGAGGAAATATAAAAACAAAATATCTACCTTGTGTGAGCATATTAATGTGCTATTGGAATGAATACATGACAAAATATTATCAATAATTTAATTTGAAGACTTGAAAAAACACTGATGGGCTCAAAAGTGAAGTAGTTTGCTTTTTTATGGTGTCCACTTACAATAACCCTCCAATAATGTATAATGTCATTAGAGTGACCAGCAAAACAAAGACAACCAAGACAAATTAAAACAATTCTTGATAGAAGTAAGATTTAGGACTTCCAATCCCATGAAAAATTATAATTTTTTGAACAATATAATATTTTGTAGAGGTTAGCTCTGATTATCTAAAATCTAAAGTAGAAGACAAAAGGAAAAAACAAGCTCATCATGAGAATTCAGTCTCTTCTGTTGGAATGAAAGCCTCTTCTGTTACCAGAAAGATGAATATGTGACATATTTGTTGAATGTAAATATACGTGTTGATTGAATGCATGAGTGGCTAAATGAATTAGATAACTTAGTCATATTCCTATGAACATAATGTACATTTTTCAAACAAGGATATTTTATTATTCTTAAATGAAAAATCAGAAAAACATTGTCCTAAATCTTCTATGAAATGACTACTTATCTAATATTGTGTTTATTCAACTAGATGGAACCCTACAGAAGCCTGAGGATTTTTTTTTATTTATACATAAAGAATTCTGAAAGATTAAATCTGATGACCATTTTCTATTACCTCTATAACAATAATCAAGGTGAAAATAAACCCCAGAATTCACCAAACCTAGAATCGGCTACATTTGACAATCCTTGACCTTCACTCTTACATGGATGGTTCAGTTGACTACAGATTGAGTCCAGGTCACAGGGCAGAGGCAGAAGGGCCAATAACTAGCTGCTTGAACACTGTCTTCAGGACTTTTAGCAGAAGCAGAGGAAGTGGAACCCCAGTGAGACAATAGAGGAGATGGTTGAAATTTTACTTTAAAATTATGAGTATTTCTGATACCATAACAAAACTAAATCCATATTTTATCAGAAGAGTTTTGAAAATAACATTGAGAAAAAAATTGTACTTTCAACATCAATCTGTGCAAATGTTTGAAAACAATATTTCAAAATATATTGGAACTATTAGTTACTCACCACACTATTGATCACTGGCTCTATAATTTTGGAATTGCTGGAAGGAGGGATGAGTTGGCTATTTTGGATAATTCTGCCTTAGAGAACAGCCTTCAAGAAGAAGAAGTGTGCACAGCATTCAGTTGTTATCTCCATAAATAGCTTTGCTTTGACACTGGGAGATCGAAGAACAATCTTCATACTGTTGTTCTTCTATATAATTAGAAATATCTTTCAGACTATAACCACCATGACCATTAAGTTGTTGGAAACAGATGATTAGCCAAATTCCTCCTGAGTGGCCAGGAAAGACTCACCCTAAGGTGAAGGTAAGTTAAGCAAGAATATTTAGCCTTTAAAATTTTGAACCGATTCCCCTACAGGCTCAGGATACATTATAGATATTGGATATAGATATAGATATTAACCCTAATACATACCCAAATACAGCTCCAGTCAAAAATGAACAGGGGAAAACCTTCTTTCCTTAATTTATTATGTTAGAATTCTAACATTTCTGAGAGCTGGCTTATATAATTTTGATCATAGACACCAGAGAAATAGATGGATAGATAGAAAATAGATTAAGTTAAAGGTTCACAAATTCCCATGTCTGTTATTGTTGAGGGCCTGTTAACCACCATGTTTCTACTTAAGTTTTTGATTGTGTTAAAAGCCTCCATACTTTTTTAGTGAATAGATATCATGCTCCAGGCCCAAGACATCACTATTTCCACTAGAAGACAGTAAAACATTTCTGAGCAAAAGAAACAGTGGAGACTCCAATGTAATGGATCCCTATTTATTTTTTAAAGTAATCAATAGTTGTTTGCAAGTAATTGCACAGAATAATCTGTAAGAAAGGTAAGACTGAAAACACACATCTGGGTTATGAGATGGCCTAATGTGTTAAAATTAGGGGACAAATTACAGATGATCCTGAAATGTCTAGCTTTGATAAATCATCATTGTAACCCTTATAAGGCTGGCTTTTACTATATATTTCCTGTGAATTTCAAAGGAACAGTAAACTTCCTTGAACTATTGAACTACAATACAGATTGAAGTTAAGTACTGCATTTCTATAGAAATCAATGAAGCTAATCACAGAAGTACAGTTCAACATTTTCCATTCAGCAGTCTTGAAAATACTTGAATATCATAATTGGTCTGCAGCTGAGCACATTTTGGTTTTAAGATCTAAGAAGGATGAAGTATCTTTCTCAATTCACCAGGCACATGTGAATATTGAAGGATTTAAACGACAGAGTGTTGTTGTTTTTGTTAAAGAGACTACTCTTGAAATGGTTGCAGAGGGCTAAAATCTCTCTTCCTATTCTTTCTAAAATGAATAGTACGAGGCACTACCAACATGCTAGTATTTCTAAGTGAACAATGCGTGAAAAACTAAAGCATTATCTTTTAGGGGAAAAGAAATGTCTTTCTTTAGTAAAAGGAATTTGGTAATAATAAGCAATGGTTTCAGAGGACATCGTAGGTTAAGATGTTATACCAAACACTTAACTCAGCATGTTCTCTGAAAGTAATGGTTATCTCTTGAAGAAGGTATTATTGTCTCTATCTTACAGATGAGAAAACTGAGACTTATGCCACCTATCTAAGTAAATAGTCTGGGGTGTCTGGATCCTATAAAGAGTTTAGATGTGTAATGCCTACTCTAAACTGGCAAAATTGAATAACTAATTTGGCAAGTGTCTTGTTTATAGGGGGGCAAGAAAGTGTATCTTTTCTGCAGCATTGCTGATGTGCAAAGCATGGGCATAAAAGTGTGGTGCTTGCTAAGTCGCTTCAGTCATGTCTGACTCTTTGTGGCCCCACGGACTGTAGTCCACAAGGCTCCTCTGTTTATGGGATTCTCCACCAAGAATACCGGAGTTGATTGCCATTTCCTTCTCCAGAATGTTTTCTTGATGCAGGGATCCATGTCTCTTAAATGTCTCCTGCATTGGCAGGCAGATTCTTTACCACTCATGCTACCTGGGAAGCCCTTAAAGTGTGGTTCCCATAGGCAAAACAAGAAACCTTGATTTTATTCAGCATCCAGATCCAATTTACGCCTCAAATTACAGTGATCCCACTAATGTGAGCAAATCTCCGAGCCTTCTTTCCTGTCCTCATTTTTAACCTGCAAGTCAAGATGATATTACAGTTCTAAAAAATTGAGAATGTTTTACTTTCATTTAAAGAACATACTGATTTATGACTTTGGCTATTTTAAAGCAGCTGTTTCTCAAATGGAGAGTCCAATGCTTCTCCCTGGGACAGTCAGCAATGATGTCATCAGTGCATCCATGGTCATAAAAACTGGTCATTCATGAATTTCTGGACAGGAAAAAAAAAAAGAAAAAAGAGAGAGAGACACTGAGGTACTTATAGAATGCAGTGTAAACCCATTGATTTCAAGTGGCCTGAAGCAATCTTCCAATTGTAGCTGTAAAAGATGGATTATTTGGGAGTCTTACCACACCACAAACAAAATCAGTTCTGCTTCTTTTGTGTCCACTTAGGGAGGGTAAAGCTTTGTTTTACTCAGGATATTTGGCTTTCTGTCCACAACTGAAGTTCAATGAGGCCGTTTTTCACAGCTTGTGAAGATTGCCACAAGCAACTAAATTGCCTATTTTTTGTATAATATGTTCAGGTGGTTACAAATACAAAAAGTGTCTGCTCTAGTATGCTTTTGTCAATTCCTATTATCTCCACAAATCAACCCCCTCCTGACTTGTTTAATTCCTGTAGTGACATTACTACCTTCCATTCACCAAAGCTCAGTAAATTAATTTATTTCTCAAAACATATTTATTGAAAGTCATCACTATTTCTTCCTCATGTACCCTACCTATCTCAGTTGCCAGATCAGCAATTTCAACTCCTTTCTGGAATGAAATTAGGTATAAATAGATTACAAAAACAAACAAACAAAATATAAAATCAACAAATCTTGTTGAATTACCCTCTCCAATGTTCTGAAGACCCTATTTTTTTTTCTATCCTTATGTTATCATTCTATGTACTGAAAATGTCGGAATTATAAAACAAATATTAAAGTTCTCAGAAAATCCTTCCTTACAAATTCTCAATTAATTTCTCAGTAAATTATTCTTTAACCCCATGTGTAATAAATCTGTGTTGACCACTATCCACCTCCAAACATAATCCAACTGAGTATGTGAGGTTTCATTAAGACATCACTATATCCATGAAACTTTCCTTAATTTCACCAACTGAGGAAATTCTTCTTTCATCTGAGTATCAATATCTCTACTTATCATGATTTTTTTTTTTTTTGTTTTTCTACTTGCAATAAACTATTCATTTACCTTACTGTCAGTTTGTAAGATTCTTACAGGCAATTTTTATGGAATGCCAGATAATACAGTCTACAACATCATATAAGTTTAATAAATATTTTAAATGAATTGTTTCCACTTAACAATGCTCTATTAAAACTGAAAAAAGGTAAATTTTTACTAATATAAAAATGAGTTTAAAATGGCAGTCTTCAAAGGAGTGGTCGCATTTTTTTTTTTTTAATTGGAGAATAATTGCTTTACAATGTTGTGGCTTCTGCTGTACAACAATGAAAATTAGCCATAATTTAAGAAAAGATACAGTGGACTTTTCTTGTTGGCTATGAAGTATGTGTTTTTCTCCTTTGTGTTCATGGCATCCAAATTTCTTTGGGGAAATCCTAATTTTCTTTGACTAATCCTTTTGAGTGGAGCTCACTTTTTGCTTCAGTCCCAGGGGTAGTATATAAGGCACAAATAAGATAACTGGGACTTTTTTGTTTTTTATCATTTTGGCCCTAATGATTAGCTAATGATTAGATCAGAAATGAGCATGTGAACAAACCAGCGCCAATAGCACTCACTGCAGCTTTTGCTGTGGTTACTAAAGCTGTAGATTGTCTTTACTATTGGACTCAAATCTGGAAAGAAGAGAAGCTGGGTTGTCATAGACTTTTTCTATCATACTTGAGAATTCAGCCAAGATAATAAAATGACAAAGCAGAAAGCTAAACTGTATTATGTTGGCATCTATGTGCTTCTGGATCTATCCTGTCTAAGGTCACACTTGTGCCTGGTGTTTCAGTTATATTAGCCAGTAAATTCTCTTTACAGCTCAATGTAGCTTAAAGCCAATATATTGACTAAGTTCATTGCAGGAAATGGAAACCACAAGATATTTTAAGCAGAAAAAAATTAAATAGTGAGTTAAATGCTTATGAAGTGATTGGCTATCCCAGAGTGTTGAACCTCTAGAAAAGACTTCCAGGACACTGGAGAACTGTCCTGACAGGGAGTCTATAACCTAGGCTATATTCAGAATTGAAGTGAAAACTGTTAGTTCAAGAACACAATGCAGGAGCAGGAATGAGGATCAGTAAGCTCCTCACCTCAGAATCTTTTCTTGACATCATCAAAACTGAAGACTACATATTGAAATATGGTACCCGGCTGTCCATTCTACCACAACTGTCATTCAACACCACAGGGCTGGAGCTGAAACAAGAGAATGCTGATGCAGAAAAGTTCTACTTCTTTATGACCTTGCTGACCAGTAAAAATAAACGTTAATTGCACACAGATTCTGTTTGCTTTCCATCATATCATTGTCTATTCAGACTGTTTAATTGGAAGAATTTTTTTTTTTCACATAGAAGCCAAAGTGGAAGAAGTCTAAGAAGTATCGTTCCCAGCTTTTCAATCATTACCACATAGGACGATTCATTAAAAAGAGGTAGAAATATGAAATGAATGTGTCATTTTAACCCAGAGAGTTTGAGAAGAGTTTCATTAACTTGAAGTCAAAAGATTCTTGATTAATATAGAAGTTCCTGGTTAACTTATGTGAATTCCTAAAAGATGAAATTTCATAGAGTGTAACCCAGTGTGAACAACTCTGAAAAACAGAAAAAAAAAAAAAACAGGAATTATCTGGCATCAGTGTCTTAAAATACAACATCTGACATATCATAAGTCCTTGGATGAACATTTGTTGAGTGCTCAATGAAAGAGAAGTTCTTGTTTCTGTATATGACAGTTTAATTTTCTCCAGTTATAAGTATGAAGTTCTGAGTTTTTTGTCAAATCTATAGCAAGAAAGATGAGGTGTAAATTAAACATTTATTGTCCTTTTAAAGGTGTTGGTTTGTCAATATCAGTTTTTGTCACAGTTTTCCAATATAACACCATTTATACCTTAAAAAATATAACTAGTATTGTCAAAATGTCCATACTACCCAAGGCAATCTATGGATCTAATACAATCCCTATCAAAGTACCCGTGATATATTTCACAGATCTAGGATTAATATTCCTAAAATTTATATAGAACAATAAAGGACCCTGAATAGCCACAGCAATGTTGAGTAAAAAAGAACAAAGCTGAAGGTATCATACTCCCTGACTTAAAACTATACCACCAAGATACTATAATCAAAACAGTGTGTATTGGCACAAAAATAGACACATAGATGAATGGAACAGAGTTAAGAGCTTAGAAACAAACTCTCACACCTATGGTTAATTAATCTATGACAAAGGAGGAAAGAACATACAATGGAAAAATAGGCAGTTATTTCAATAAGTGGTGCTGGGAAAGCTGGAAAGCTACATGTAAAAGAATGAAATTAAAATATTTTCCTACATTTACAAAAATAAACTCAAAGTGGACTTTAGACCTAAATTTAAGACAAGAAATTATAAAACTCCTAAAAGAAAACATATGCAGAACACCCTCCAACATAAATTGTAGCAATATATATTTTTAATCTGTCTCCTAAGGCAAAAGCAGCAAAAGCAAAAATAAAAAAATGGGACTAATAAAATTTTAAAGCTTTTGCAGAAGAAAGGAAACCACCAACAAAATCAAAGACAACTTAACTTACTAAATAGAAAATATTTGCAAATTGTATTATGGATAAGGGGTTAACATCCAAAATATATAAATAACTCATGCAATACAATATCAAAAGGCAAACAGCTTTATAAAAGAATGAGCAGAAGACCTGAATGAACATTTTTCCAAAGATATAGACATTAGTGAATCATCAGAGAAGTTAAAATTAAAACCTCCATATCACCTCACTCCTGTCAGAATGGCTATCATCAAGTAGAGAGGGAGGTGGGAGGGGGGATCGGGATGGGGAATACATGTAACTCCATGGCTGATTCATGTCAATGTATGACAAAACCCACTACAATATTGTAAAGTAATTAGCCTCCAACTAATAAAAATAAATGAAAAAAAAAATAAGTGATAGTAAAACTTTAAAGTGAAAGTGAGTGTTAGTCGGGGAAAAAAAGCCTACAAATTACAAATGTTGGTGAGGATGCGGAGAAACGGGATCCTAGTACACTGCTGGTGGGAAAGTAAATTGGCGCAGCCACCATGATAACAATAGGGAGGTCCCTCAAGAAACTAAAACTACCATATGATACAGCAATTTCACTGATAGGTATACAACCCAAGAAAATGAAAACACTAATTCAAAAAGATACATGCATACCAATATTCATAGCAGAATTATTTACAATACCCAAGATACGGAAGAGGGCTTTCCAGGTGGCTTAGTGGTAAAGAACCAGCCTACCAATTCAGGAGACACAGGAAACGTGGGTTCGATCCCTGAGTCAGGAAGATCCCCTGCAGGAGGAAATGGCAACCCATTCCAGTATTCTTGCCTGAAAAATCCCATGGACAGAGGAGCCTGGAGGGCTACAGTCCATGGGGCGGCACAGAGTCAGACACAACTGAGCACTGACACTAGGATATGGAAGCAACTCGTGTCCATCAACAAATGAGTGAATAAAGGAGGTTAAAAACAGGTTTTATTATGCATATATTGTTGCATATATATTTCATATATATGACTATTACTGAAAGCAATTAAAAAATAAGGAAATTCTCTCATTTGCTACAATGTGGATAGACCTAGAGGGTATTATGCTTTAGTAAACTATGTCAGGCAGAGAAAGACAAATGTAGCATGTTATCCTTTACATGTGGAATCTAAAAAAATAATAAACTAATGATTATGACAAAACAGGAACAGGCACACAGATATAAAGAACAAACTAGTAGATATCAGTCAGGAGAGGTAATGCAGGTGAGGCAAGATAGGCTTAGGGGATTAAGAGACACCAACTACTATGTATAAATTAAGTAAGCTACAAGGATATATTATACAGCACAAGGAATATAGTCAATAGTTTATAATAACTTTAAATGGATTATAATCTATAAAAATATTGACTCACCATGTTGTATATCTGAAATTAATATAATATAAATCAACTACATTTCTCTTAAAAAAGTTAGATGCCATACAATTGCTGTTACTTTTAGTAATTTTAGATTGAAAGCATAATATAAGTGCAATAATATTTTTATTGAAATTGAAAAATAAGATACAACCAAAAGAAATAAAATATAATAGATGCTCTATACATTTTGTGGATAAAAAAATACATAGAAAGAAAGCATATGAACAAGAAATGAGCAGGACTTTTATTCAGTACAAAGATGTTGCCTGCTACACATACAGCATGAAGGACAGAAATCGTCAATATCTAATAAAGTAGCATACTGATTACTGCAACGGTGTCTCCAGAATATCTTACTTAACTGGATGAGTTAATAAAGTTTTCAAGGCTGCTGAGAAAATTTGGATTGACTCTCAACTATTTGGTTCTTGGCACATGAAACTTCATACGATGTAGGACAATACCATGTATAAATGTCATCCAATATATTTTTAGAAATTATACAGGATTTACCTTTACAAATATTTAATCAGTTTTATTACCTGCTCTAGATTTAAGGAAAAAAATTTAGATATGATTTGTTAATGGATCTCTGTAAAAATGTTGAACTAACAGCCCTTATGAGTGAAAAATACTTAAGTCGAGTGTAAAACATTGACTAAAGAAATGAGCAATGATGTGCCATTTATGGTTGGCTCATGCTTTTCCAGATAAAATAAACTGAAAAGTAACTGAAATACAGAAACCCTCTAGGAAAATGCAAACTGCCAAATAAAAGTTGATACCCTGGGGTAGTTTCTTAGCGAAATCTTAGAACTGCAATTAGATAGTGATGAGAAACTATTTTCCCCACTCTCCTTGAAAATGTACCTTAATATGACTGTAATTTGTTTAATCTCTTATGTTTTATACTATTATAATGTTATCATATGAAAATACAAACCACTTTTGTCACTTACAATCATGATTGATTAGCGAATAGACACAATCTGATATGACACTTCGACTTAAAATTGTTTTTCACTGTGTTATGTTTACTTAATAAAGTGAAAAAGACAGCATTTTATTCATTAGAGGCTTATTTTCAATGGAAAGTAGAATCAGTGGAGCCATGAAACATGCATAAATATGAAAGTCACACTAAATAAATAGCATGCTAGAATCTGTGGAAATAACATTTGTGAGTGAAGATTGCCTGAAGAATCTGAATGTTCTAATAAGGTACCACTTGGGTGACTGAGTCTTATATTTTCTCTCTCCCATAAGTTATTTGAGTACCATCACACAGCGATGTTAATAGGAGGTAAGGTAGAGGCCATGTTTCCATTTGATATCACAGCAGATTCAAAAAGTTTGTTTATTTATTTTCATAATCATAGTGAACATTTTCCATGTCTAGATTCTTATATACTCCCAGATTCCTTCAGATATATGGATTCAGTGTCAGACATACTAGTGATGGTGGGTAATACATTTTTATTTACATCATAGTGCAAACATAAGTAAATTTAAAAGATGTGTGGGATTTCAGTCGTCTGGTACAAAGACACAGTATTCCAACCTCAATTATAAACAAGTCCAAAAAAAAAAAAAGACCAAAGAGAAAGGCAAACGGGAAACAAAAATATCCACTTTATTATTAAAATTACTCTCACTGGCCACTGTGAATTATAATGGGATATAAACAAACCAGTTTTCTGATATTAAAACTCAAAAGTTGGTAGAATTTCCAGCAGTCAAAAACTTTCATCATGAAAACAGAATCTTCATGGTTAAGTTGACTGTTTGATAATAGCAACTGGGAATCCTTACTCTTTGTGGGCGGGTCCACTTTTGAAAGTGAAGGAAAAGGACTTGGCTTAGCAAAAGCAGTTTTCATTCCAAACTCTTCCATCTGATTAGGAACTCATATGTGAGGAGGAATAAAAGAGAAAGTAGAGAAGCCAGGAATTCACACAAGTAGGACTTCCGTCACATAAAAAAACAAAAAAATAAAATACCACACAAAACAAACAAACAAACATACAAAAAAATTAGGCAGGGGGAAAATGTTTCCTCTTAACAATGGATACTGAAAAAGTTATATACCAAAAATCTAAATCATCATTTAATCTTCAAATATATAGGGTATAAGTAGATGCATTTCCAGGGTTGAATCTCACTTAAAAACAAACAAAAACTTGAACAATTGATTCTTGTACTTAACACATTTATTGAGTGATAACTATATGTTAGGCACTGGTGATACGAAAGTGAGATTCATGTTTTCTGCTTTCAAGATATTTATAATCCCATAGGAAAATAGATTTTCAAGCAAAACAATGAAGGATGATATCATCAAGATCAAAATATGTGCAATACGAAGTTAAAATTTAAGAGGGTTAATTACTTAGCATGAATTGCAAAGTCATGAAAGACTTCTTAAAGGAAACAGTGTTTGAGTTGAGACCTGAAAGGTATACAGGAATTTGCCAGTTGAATAAGTTAAGAAAAAGTATTTTATAACATAAGAATCTGATGTTCAAAGCATAAATGCATGGGAGAGTCTCTTTGGGCAAGGCTGGGGAACTGCAAGTAACTGGATTGTAAACTACAGTTAATTAATATGAATAGTAATAACACAAACTTTAATTTCTGCTGGATGGTTTGCTAAGTGTTTCGTGTGGATCATTAGTTTCTCTCCATCGAAACTCTAGGAATCAGTTAATATTTACTATACCCATTTTATTGATGGGGAACCCGAGCCTTCGAGAAATTGTGTCCAAGTTTGTTGGTGGACCTGGGATTCAATAACAAGTAGTTTTACCTCCAGAGCCAGGAAAGTAGCTATTGAGTGATTCTGCCTCTGAGATGGGGAATTAGAAGAGCTGAGAGAAGACATAGGAGACTATACCCTAAAAATAACTTCTACTTCATTAGGAATTTAGACTTTATCCTGCAACTAACCTAGATATATTTGCTGTTATGATGGGCAAAATCTTTACAGAAGATAGAAACTTAACCTATGCAGATACTGTTCTCCTATTATACATTTATTTATAAATTAAAACAAACTGGAGACCTGTTCACAATTAAAAAGAAAAACAGCAGTTCTTACATACCTGTTCAACTTGAAGTGCATAAATTGCACCTTAATGCAAATGACACTTCCAGGATTCATTTAAAGATAATACTATAATTTTAGACACTGTCTACATTCTAATTCTACATGACTGAGTACAAATTTTAATAACCTTTAGATAAGAAAACTCACAAATCATTTGATCAACTACATACAATGCTAAATAATTAATTTATTATCAGCATTTATTGAGTAGTTAACATGTTTCAGGCCCTGTTCTACACAGTGAGAATATAATAGTTAATAAAACAAAAATCCCTGCCTTTATGGAGCTTACAATCCAATGGAGCAATATGATAAAATATATAGATACATAAAACATATAAGGTGTTAAATGATAAATGATATAGAGAAAACAAAGTGGATGGATTGAAAAGGCTGAAGGGTTATCATTTTAAATATGACAGTCAGAGAATCCTCATCAACAGGTGTAATCTGAGCAAAGATCTGAAAGAGATGAGGGAGTGAACATGTGAGGAACAGTCTAGGCAAAAGGAAGAATCAGTGTGAAGATCACATGGAAGACATGAAGAAGAGGAGCTGGGGGACTGATCTCAAGTTCATAAAATTAATGCATATTAATAATTAATTGCGAGGTAGCATGAATCTGTGTGTGCTTAGTCATTCAGTCGTGGCCAACTATTTGCGGCGCTGTGGACTGTAACCCTCAGGCTCCTCTATTCATGGGGTTTTCCAGGCAAGAATACTGGAGTGGGTTGCCTTTTCCTTCTCCAGGGTGTCTTCCCAACCCAGAGATCAAACCCTCGTCTCCTGCATCTCTTGCTTTGGCAGGCACATTCTTTACCACTAAGCCACAAGGTAGTGTAAGAGGAAGTAAAATGTAATCAAAGCAGGCTTTGGTATCCAGTCACCTAGGTTTGAATCCCAGTTCTTCTTCATAGCCATTGTTTTAGCTTGGACAAGTCATTTAGCCTTTCTCTTTTATTATCTATGAAATGTAAATAATATAAATAATAGCATCAACATGTTATTGTTATGGGTTGGGCAGAACAGTTCCTGGAATATTACAAGTACACAGGAAATGCCAGTGGTTTGGAAGAAAGCTGCCATCATATGTTACAGTCAAAGAGTACCTTATTATTATTTCCAAAGTACTTTTTCAGACATGTTTTCTATAGGATTTTGAAATTGAGTTATAGAAGGCAGTTAATAAGCCCAACTTATGAATGAGGAAAAGGAGGACCAAAGAATTTACTGACTCATTCAAGGTCATATTATTGCTATGTCTTGGGTTTGGAATTAAAACCCAGTCCTTCATTCTCATTTCTTGGATTTGTCTGTTTCCCATTCAAGTACCCACTTCCCAGTGGACTCCACTGTCCTCAAGAGCTAGGCAGATGTGGAAGAATTTGTTCAGAGCAAGTGGAATTTAGAAATAATTAAGGGGAATGGAAAGGGGAGAGGAGGTCATTTCAAGCAAGGAGAAAGGAATTTGTATTCAGGAAACTCATGGGATTTTTACTGGGGGCTGTGGAAATAGGGTGATGAGGCAACAGTGATTAGACCACTTTAAAGCAGAATTATATAGAGATGTGCAGAAAACCAGGCAAAAACCATAGGCAAGTTGAGGCCAGATGGTAGAGAACTTTAAATGTCAAGCTAAGGCATTTGAGCTTTATTTTTGGCATTGAGGAAACCGTTGATGGTTTTTTAAGTAGAGGAGAGATATGGAAAAATGTGCATTTTTAGGAAAATCAGAATAGATAGATAAGAAAGAAACAGAGAAATGGAGACAATTTAGATAATATTAGGAGTAGTGCAGGAACGATAAACTATTCAGAAAGGGCCACATAATAATACACTAATCCAGCTAAAATCAAATTGATTTCAAAACAGAAGCTTCCTATTCTGTTAAAGCAAAGCTACCCATGTTTGGAAGCTGAGTTATTTCCAGGTGCCTCAGGTAGGATGGAAGCACACACTAGACTCCTACTGGAACATTTTGCCTGGGTGCTGTTCTGTGTTTCAGATGGTAACAGTTTGAGTGTGATATGTTACACATGCTGCTTTGGAAACATATGAAGAAACATTAAATGCACGTGTCATGCGAAGCATAACTTAGAATACAACTTTTTTTCTTCTGCTTAGCAGCTGCAGTTAACACTTTCTGGAGTTTGAAATGCCCCTACTATCTCTGTCTACTGCTTGCTATAGTAGCAGCCCTAAGAAAGTACCTATCAGCTGCTGTGTAATTCCCAGGGTGCATCTAGAGAATGTGAGGTTAGTTAATGAAAGAGAGGGGAATGGTCCATTTGGGAGCAACACACAGGTTAAGAGACAGCTAATAACAGAAGGCAACATGTCCTGTGACATCCAAGACTTACCTATATCCTTCTCTCCCTCTTTTTTTTTTTTTCCTAGTTTGCTATTATTTTAGAATCAACAAACAAACAAATAAAAAAGAATTACATATTTATGGCTAAGTTAGTAGACTCACCAGCTACTCCTGATCATTTTTCAGTACATGTTTTCTGCTGCTGCTGTTGCTAAGTCACTTCAGTCGTGTCCGACTCTGTGCGACCCCTTAGATGGCAGCCCACCAGGCTCCGCCGTCCCTGGGATTCTCCAGGCAAGAACACTGGAGTGGGCTGCCATTTCCTTCTCCAAGATGTGTTCTAGTACCAAATAATCAAAGGAGGCATTGTATACAAAGGCAGCTAGAGAAACAAATTATTACTGGACTTATTAAAAAATACCTGCTAATTAGCATGAAGGAAAAAGAAAGTTTTTTTAAAGCCTACAGGTATTCTTTGTCAGGCTGTAATTTCATTAGTCCTCATGAGTTAAGTGGGGTCTGAGCTCCCGGCACAGCCAGGGAGAACTCAAAGACTTCCTCATGGTGTGAGGGTGACCAGGTACAGTCCTTCTGCTCCGTAACCATGAAAGGCTCTAAACTGCTGAAGTTACCGACATGGGTTCTTCCACTGTGAAATTCATACTGAAGCGAGTATCAACCACAATTCCCTGTGTACATTGTCATTACTTCCTAACAGAATACATTCATTCCAATAAAGGCAGAAATATTTTCTCTCTTACCTGAGTTTCTTTTCAAGACATATTTGACTCAGGTTCATGACAAGATATTCAGTTTCAGTAGAAAATAGAGAGATTTTTTTCCATAATCAACTGATGGAATTTCAAAATATCAGGAGCCACTCCACTCTCAGATTGAGCATAAGTGATAGGGCAATGGAGAAATTATCTGGAACATAATCGTTGGATAATCTAGTGGACAAACGTGAATTTTTCTGATGGGCTTTTCATATTTTAAGCAGAAAATGCATTTTTTGAAATAGGGAGACTAAGAAAGGAGAGAGAATTCAGTGGACAGGAAGAAGAAGAAGAGGAGACACAGCCAAAGAAAAAGAAATAAAGAAGAAAAAAGGCCAGGAAGCAAGAGGAGGTGAAAGAACGGAGGATGGGAGAAGGGGAAGAGCTTATTTCAAGTGGAAATACTGGTTAGTATCCTAGCTTAGCTGATCCTACAGTTGCCTATTCTCAGAGTTTAAGTAGCTGGATGGCTTTCCTCTTATGATAATTAGTGAACAGCAAATGATCATTAAGTTTGATTTATTCCAGGTAGCTGAAGTCATTTGGCACTTCCACTGGAGATGATTCAGAACTAGTGGAAAATGGCAGGTTAGAATGTTTTCATTTAGTTTGATGAATTATTTATAAATAAGGTGGAACACATAAGTCAAATGAAACTCTGACATATTTACTTCCATTCCTCTTATAAGTCTTCTCAATGATTTCATGAGTTTAATTTAAGAACTCACTAGAATTTCTTTCTCTGACTTTCCAAGTCATCAGAACATCACATCAAGATGTCTGAAAGAAAGTCCTGTAGGTCAAACAGTACTTCAGTCCACTCCAGGCATTCATAGAGTTGTTTCAGTCAATGGTATTGTCCTCAGGATGACAGCCAGAGAACTCACCTAGGCCAAGATAAATGCATTAGGAAGCAAAAGAGGAATGCAGCTCAATGGGCAGTGAAAATCAATGAGTGCAAATTGGCCCATTTTGCCTCACTGACTTGTACTGTCCATTAAGCCCTATTTTCTGGTTCATGGTTGTTCACTTCATTTACTTTCTAATCCTCTTTTTGCCAGCTTGGCACATCTCCAGGTTAGTGCAATCCTGTTAATTGCCATCGCCTGCTACTGACTAACTGTGACACAGGCCTTATCACCTCGTTACAGGGATTGGACATGAAACTCTACACATGAAACCCAGCATGAGGCCGGCTTCATTCAGGATTGGGACTTAAATCAGACATGATCTCACAGCTTCTTGGGAATGGAGATTTTCCATGTCCTCATGCCTCCAAAGGAGCTGGGATTTGCTTTGGCTCACTTGACTTTTACAGTCTCATCGCCACTGTGATCACTGCAGTATATTAGATGAGAAAGTTGGAAAAGTGGAATATTCTATGATGGGACAGTTTTAAAAGTTTTCTTTCCCTGTGGAATCCAGGCCACCTAATCACTTGGTAAAGAGTGTTAGTGAATTTATTACACCGTGTTATAACCACTGATCTCTGTGTTTTGTTTTTTCATTAAAGTGGGCTTTATAAGTACAAAAAAGTTATGTGGTTTTATATTTTTTTCTCAGCCACTAGTCCAGTGCTGACCAATGATAATTTGTTGATTCAATACACCGAATAGCATTAATGGAGCAACTACCACAAGCTGGCTCATTTTCAAGATAGTACCATGGGGCTCACTACTCTACTATTATTTCAATATTTGATGATGGAATGGAAGGTCACAGAGGTTAAATTGCTCATCTGTGATTGGCAAAGTTAGAATGCAAGCTCAGGATGCTTGACCCTAAAACCTCTAGCTTTTTTACCTATCTTATATTAAAAAGACTTAACAGATTTGATTTCAAAATGAGGTCATGAAAAGTGAATCACATATATCAAAACATTTTCTGGTAAACTGAAAGCAAATTACAAAGTTTTTGCCTGCATAAAATTGCTGAAAAATACATATTAATCTTATTTTATATTTTATTTTTAATGAAGTATCTAATAATGCAAAATCAAAAAAATAAAATTCCGCCTTTTTGAGAACATTTCAACTCTTCTATTTTTCCCCTTTGTGGTCTGTTTACTTATTCAAAGAGAAAAAAGCTTGGGGCTAGACTTGATATTTAGCAAGAAAATTCAGTCTCAAAAAATATCTAGTGACTTTTACAAGAGAATCAATGTATACCTTTGGTGCAAATGTATAACTGTGGTGCACATTTGAAAAAAGTTTATTGGTTGAGTCTTTTTTTAAGTTCAAAACCTCACACATTCCAAAAGAAAAAGTATTTTGATTAATTAAATTAAGAAATAAAGTCTTATATTATAAGTGGCAGTCACTATCAGATGACTCTTTAGTTCTGATTGGGACTATTATAGTCTATCTTTTGGTTTTTGAGTCAAAATATAATTGACTGCAGCATCACCTCCTCATATGGAATTACACAGCATGTTGGCTCTTCATAGGCACTTATACATATGTGTTTGACTCCATGATCCCACACATAGGCTTTTATCTTTTTTTTTTTTTTTTTTTTTTAAACTCCAACTGATGAGCTCTGCAGGGCTCCTGGGTGAACTCTAATTTCCGTAATTTTTTTCTATCACTTCAGTTCCTCTCAAAGTTTCAGATGAATACATTTTTTTTCACTTTGTGTCTCAGATTCCTGCATGTTGTTTCAGTGTTTGATAAGTATTTCATGTGACTTTACTTCTTAGCTTTCATAATCAAAGCACTCACTTTTCTTCCTTTCATAGTAAATGAGAAATTTTGAACTAAAAAAAAGGCTCAGCCAGTACTTTTTTTCATTTGCACAGATTTTGTGCACCAAATTTATACATTTGTAAATATATCCCTTTCTTTTGGTTTTTACCTTTCTAAAAACTCACTTCCTAACATATTGTCTTGTTCATCATTCAACTCCACACAAATTTCCAACTGTAAAGAAAATGTGTTATTTTTGAATGCAATTATTGAAAATAGCGACCTACTCCAGTACTCTTGCCTGGAAAATTCCACGGATGGAGGAGCCTGGTAGGCTACAATATATACACGGGGTCCCAAAGAGTCGGACACCTCTGAGCGACTTCACTTTCTTTCTATTCTTCATTATAATTCTGTTTCTGGCTGCTTTTAATCTGGTTGTGTGAAGTTAAGATGTCTCCATTTGGGGGGGGGGGGTGGGCGGGGAGGTCTCATGGTAAATATCAAACTTCCCAGGGGCAAGATAACAGTTGGCAACATTTATCCTGCAACCCATGATTTTCTATCATATTTCCATGATCATTTTCATTTTTGTAGCATGGAATTCAGTGGAGAATTTTTGAACAACTTTCTTTTTCCTTTACAAGAGTGTTGATTTCAGATACTGAGAACCCACAAATTTAGTATTTGCACATACAAATCTCTGGTAATCTTAGCAGGTTTCTGAGTCTATGACTTCTTTCTTGGCTATGTCTGTCTACTGTGTACTATGTCCTTCCAACAGTGAGGGTGTGAGAAGAGAGCAGGGACAAATACCCTGTATAAATCAAACTTTACCTGCTTTGACCTATTTATTTGCCCCTTTATTCAACAGGCAAATAGTAATCAACTACTGATGTGGCCTGTCCCCTAGGATTTCTTGGTAAATATTACATTTTCAGATCATTGATGTCTGATTTTTGCTAACTCATTCTTTGATCAAGTCTCAGTTACCTTCTGAGCCAAACCTGAGTTTGAGAAAGCTCTTTTCCTGGAAACTCTCTCAACTTTCCCCAAAGACTCCAATTCTTATGTTCATAAGGCAGAATGATTTTCATCTGAATAAAACACTAGAAAAATATTTTAATGATCTACATTATCTGACATAGTGGTCTTAGTTCTGATAGCCTGATTTTGCATGCACTCTTGTAATTTGAGGTCACAATACATATACAATATTTAAGTTAGATTAGGCCTTATAAAATGAAATGGAAGCAGTTTCTTTTATTAAGCAAATGCTGTACTATTGAACACAGAAACAGCTTTCCCATTAAAATCAAATGAAAAGTTTGAATTCTACTTGTTAAATTGTACACCGAGATTCAGTAATTCAGGTTTGAGTTCTGAATATATGATTTTATGTTGTTTTAAATAAAAATATTTCAGTTAAATGAGCAACCAGTGAAATGTGATGTCAATATACAAGAAAAAGTACAGTTACATGGCCTAAGAAGAGATATAGATATGACGTCTTTTAAAAATATAATATTTATAAGCAAATACTTATAATCTTTATATGTAGGATGGTCCCTAGAAGTATATATGAGAAAATAACTATAAAAGGCAGATGCAGAGTCAAGGGTTGGGGGTGGGATGGATTGGGAGGTTGAGTGCCATGTATACACTAACATATATAAAACAGAAAACTAATGAGAACACTGTATAGCACAGGGAACTCTGCTCAGTGCTCTGTGGTGACCTAAGTGGGAAGGAAATTTTAAAAAGAGAGACTATATGTATATGTATAGCTGATTTCTTTTGCTGTACAGTGCAAACTAACATAACATTGTAAAGCAACCATACTCCACAAAAATTAAAAAAAAAAAATAGATGCAGAGAGATTCTCAAAAGAAGTATTTTATTTTTCCCAGTATACTTTAGTTCTCAAACATATGTTAAAATGAGAATGATACTTTTGGAGTGGGTTTCAAAACAATTTATAAAATCAGTTATATTTTATTTTGAAGTTGTAGCTAGAGGAATATTTACTATTTGATTTCATTTCATATGACTTAGACACCCAGAATATTAGAAAGAGAAATACAAAGTAAGGAACTCTAATAAATTATTTTCCTCTTATTGTTTCTGAGCAAATTAAGAAAATGGTGTTGATGTGACCCAACCTGCATATTTTCACACATAAATTCCACTATTTACCTCACTTTAATGTTAACATCAGAAATCTAATAGTTTAATCAAGGGTATGGCATCTATCTTAGGAAGTAAAGAAGGTTTCACCCATATGGAAGCTTGTGCAATAAGAAAATCCTGATATCATTTAACCAAAAAATCCTTACTTAAGCATGACAAAGAAACGAAAGATAAAATGAAGCTATAAAGACACTGCACTTTCAATAGTCTTTTACTCCTTTTACAACTCTAAGGTTAAAAAAAATAAAAAATTCTAAACATATGCCATTATAATTTTTATAAATGTGCTTATGAATACATTTACAGCTTTAATTACAACATACATAACACATAAACAGGTTGCTAAATACTTTCTTGAGTTCAGTAAATCCAAGAATTAAAATTAAAGCTTAAAGCTGTTACATAATAATTAATATGGTTGAATTTAGTTATTTTGCATATTGTAATCTTCAAGTAAGGCATTTTAAATATTTTAAAATTACTTTTTCAAAAATTGTTAGTTGTATTTAATGGTTTAGTTGACTAAGATTTTTGGTATATTTTTTAAAATGTATGCATAAAAAGAACAATTAATATAAAATTCTATGGTTCAGTAAGCATCAGGAAGTTAGGACCATAATGAACCATGATATTTTGTGACATTTCATTAATAAGATTTTTTTTCTCAGTTCTTATATGGTTTTTGTACACTTAGCAATTTTCTGCCGAGTTATGATCAACTAGTGACTAATTTTCCCTATAATCTCTTTACTCAGGAAATGTGAATGTCTTTGTGTTGTAATCAGAAATGGTCCTTTGATGAGTTCTTTAACAAATGCTCTCAGTTTTTACATTACTGGATGGAAAAGCAGGACAAAACTATTCTGGACATATTGCTCTTACTATTTTTTGAAACAATATTTTGTGAGAAGACACTAAAATCTTAGGAGCTACATACATACATACAGTCTCCAGTCAGTCAAGGGGATTATGATCTGAAATCTTGCTTGATAATATTGTAGCTAAAAGAAAAAAAAATTATCTAATTAAATTATGCTTCAGATCTTACAATTGCTATTCAAAAATTTGGATAGCTTGTGCCTAAAGGTTGTTGGGAATCATTGACTATTTCGTTTCACGAAATTACATCTCCATTATAATTTGTAGATGTTAATATTTCTTATTTTATGTCAATAGAATCAACTACTGATTTTAAGGGTTCTTTTCTCCATATGTCTTCATATTTTCTAGCAGTGAATTTTATAATACCTTGCTCAATATAAGCACTCGATAAAACTTTGACTATTTCATCATGGCTACATTAAGGAAGCTTTTTTGTTTGTTTGTTTACTTCTCATTTTTAAAAGGAAATAAATATGTTAAAAGTTAGTTTAAAGAAAGTGTCAAGTACTGGAGAATGTTATAAACTGCAGTTGGTATTTCCAGTGAATTTTTAGACAAATCCAAATTGAATAACGCAGGTTGCTGCTTTATATAGCAGTTATATGACTGTGAGACTCAAATAATCTGTGAATGGGTGAGTGAAAGTCACTCAGTCATGTCCAACTCTCTGCACCCCCATGGACTATAGGGTCCATGGAATTCTCCAGGCCAGAATACTGGTCTGGGTAGACGTTCCCTTCTCTAGGGGATCTTCCCAACCCAGGGATCAAACCCTGATCTCTTGCATTGCAGGTGGATTCTTTACCAGCTGAGCCACTAGGGAAGCCCAAGAATATTGAAGTGGGTAGCTTATCCCTTCTCCAGAGGATCCCCCTGACCCAGGAATCGAACCAGGGTCCCCTGCATTGTGGGAGGATTCTTTACCAACTGACCTATCAGGGAAGCCAGACCGTCTTAATAGTACACCAGGACCCATAAGTTTAGGCACTGCAGGTGGTTAGAGAGCCCTGATGATGAAGCAGGGACCTTTCTGATTGGTCAATTCTGGCACTCTATTAAGGTTGAATCTGCTTTGAAGTTCAGTGTAACAGACTAGATGAACAAGAAAGACATTAATGTTCTGTAGGTGGAAAGAGAAATGATTAGAGACAGAATGGGAAAAGAAAATGACATTTTCTTGAGTACCTACTATGTGTCCATTCCCACTTAGGACATTCTTTTATATCCTCACAGAATCTCCATTATGAAGAGAGGGAATTGAAACTTCGAGTTCAAGATGAAATAAAATAACAAAAGTAAAATGCCTAGATCAACCCTTCTGCTACTCATAATCATTCAAAAATTTTAACAGATTCATAAACCTGTGCTTCCTGAAGTAGAATCTGTTGCAATTTGCAAATCCTTAAAGCCAGTTTTTGCTAAATGCCAGTGATTTACACATAAGCACTGTGTATTGCAATAAAGGAGTGATTTTCTAGAGGGCAGTACAGATTGTCAAGAGTGGGAAGGTGGTTTTTTGATTATATAACGTAACCTTCTGGCTTTCAAAAAGCCAGGAAGTCATACAACAGAAAGTTATATGACTTTCTGAATCCTGGCATTGGCAAAGTCAGAATTACAAATTTGAATCTACCAATGCCTTCCCTTGTGCTTTTCCACTGGTCCATTGAAGTAGCACTGTTAGTTGTTCAGATGTATCTGACTATTTGCAATCCCATGAATTGTAGCCCAACAGGCTCCTCTGTCCATGGAATTCTCTAGGCAAAAATATTGGAGTGGGTTGCCAGTCCCTTCTGCCGAGGATTTTCCTGACTGAGGGATTGAACGCTGGTCTCCCACACTGTGGGCGGATTGCTACTAAACTGGAAGAGTATAAACTACTTGAAATTAGGACCACATTTTCTTGGCATAAACTCTTTTCTGTCAGTATATGCTCAATACAAATGCAACATCTGAGTACTATTTGGTTGACTCATTCATTCAACATATATTTTAAAGACTCTTTTACATAATAGATACTGTAATGGAAATGTAGAAATTAAAAATAATGCGGTTTGTTATTGGAGTTGCATAATATTAGGTGACATATGTAAGGAGAGAACTATTTATTAGAACATGTGGGAAGAATGGCAGTGGAAGAGGAAGTAAGAGCTAATGGCACAGAGATTGGGCTTAAATTTTAGTTTTATGCAGGAAACTGTATGCTTTGCATGAGTTACTCAGTTTATTTCCTCATCTGTAAAACAGAGATCCTACCTAATAAGCTGCTCATAAGGGTTGGTTCTCACTAGGAACGCAGGACATGGTGTTATTATGGAATATATTGTTATTATTGTGGTTATATATATTATAAAAGTTGTTGTGCTTCCACAGAGTGGATCAGAAGAGATTCTATTAAAATGGAAATAGTAGAAAGGATTTTGAGGTATGAATAGGGAGGTATCAAATGAACAAAGTATTGTAAGTATAGTGAATGATCAGGTCAAATATAGGCTCACTTTATGAATCTTGAAATGGTTAAATCACACATTTGGATGGGTAACAACTTTGCTAGTCCTGTAAAGTAGCATAAATTCAGTGACTCACTGACTTACCCTCCAAGAGGAAAATGTGTGTGAATGCATTAACTCTTTGAACTTGGTCTTCTTCAGGAAAATAAGAAGTGTTCTTCACAATCTAGAGGTTAGATTCTTTTTTCCGGCTGCATTATAGCACAAAGCAAAGCCATTCTCAGATAACAGGCAGCTACAGCGGACATTTTGCTACACTTGCACCAAAACGTTAAACTGTCTTAAGTGCTAAAATTTTATGGGTATCTTAAACAAATTAGGAAAAGCACTTACTGTTGCCAGAAAAATTCAACTGATACACCTTCATCTTTAAGATCAATATTTGATAATGTACAGACAGACATGGTGAAATTTTGGCTATGAGTCTCTCAAAAGTGGAAGCAGTGACCGATTTTATTTTCTTGGACTCCAAAATCACTGCTGATGGTGATGATTAAAAGATGAAATTAAAAGATGTTTGCTCCTTGGAAGGAAAACTATGACAAACCTAGCCATCATATTAAAAAGCAGAGACATCACTTTACTGACAAAGGTCTGTATAGTCAAGGCCATGGTTTTTCCAGCAGTCATGTAGTGATGACTACATGTAGATGACATGTAGAGTTGAACCAGAAAGAGGGCTGAGCACCGAAGAATTGATGCTTTCAAATGATTGTGCTGTTGAAGACTCCTGAGATTCCTTGGACTGCAAGGAAACCAAACCAGTCAATCCTAAAAGAAATCAAATCCAATTATTCATTGGAAAGACTGATGCTGAAGTTGAAGCTGCAATGCTTTGGCCACCTGATGCGAAGAGTCGACTCACTGGAGAAGACCCTGATGCTGGGAAAGATTGACGGCAAAAGGAGAAGGGGGTGGCTGAGGATGAGATGGTTAGATAGCATCACTGACTCGATGGACATGAATTTGAGCAAACTCTGGGAGATAGTGACAGACAGGGAAACCTAGGGTGCTGGAAGTTAATGGGGTTGCGAAGAGTCAAGACATGGCTTAGTCACTGAACAACAAAATAACTCTCTACTCTGATCAAGATCAGTGAACATAGTGGCATGGGAAGTGACTGAGAATCAGCAGATTCAGAGAAACTGAACAAAAGAGACCTGATTAATGCTACCTGGAGTAGCATTAATCGAGTCATGCTAAGAGTGAAGGTAATATAATCATCTCCACTTTATCAAGTAAGAATATGAAACACGGGGCAATTGAGTAACTTGCAAGATCACAGCTGTGCATGTATGCTCATCACTTCAGTCATATCCAACTCTTTGTGACCCTGTGGACTGTACTCAAGCAGGCTCCTCTGTTCATGGGATTCTCCAAGCAGGAATCTGGAGTGGGTTGCCATGCCGTCTTCCTGGAGATTTTCCCAAACCGGAGATCAACTTGAGTCGGCCTATGTCTCCTGTATTGCAGGAGGTGGATTTTTGACCCACTGAGCCACCTGGGAAGCCCAAGGTGACAGCTAATAAGTGGAAAAATAAGACTCTAGCAGGCATGTTCTTAATCACCATGTAGTTAGGATAAGATCAGTTTGCAGCACATTGCATTTGACATCTCATTATAGGTATCCAAATATACTGAGACATGAAAAGTGAAAGTTAGTCGCTCAGTCACATCTGACTCTTTGCAACCCCATGGACTAAAGCCCTCCAGGCTCCTCTGCCATGAAATCCAAGCAAGAATTCTGGAGTGGGTAGCCATTTCCTTCTCCAGGAGATCTTCCTCCCCAGGGATTGAACTCGGGTCTCCTGCATTGCAGGCAGATTCTTTACAGTCTGAACCACCAGGGAAGCCCATATTGAGACATAGAGAGTAAGAAATCTGGTTCTGTATATGGATAAATATATTATATTGAGATAGATTTGGAAATAGGAGTGTGGATGAACTCTTCCAAAAAACAGTGTCCAGAAGCCTATACTTTTGACTGCAATAAGACACACTAGTGAGGAAAACACACACACACACACACACACACACACACACATGATGTCTTTGTGTTACAGGTAATACTCATAGAAGGAAATGGAACAGCATAGAGTGAAAACCAAATGCAGAAGGTTAGAAACTTAGCACTCAGATGGAGATGAAAATGAAAAAGATGGAAAAAAAATTGAAGGAATAATTTGAGAAGTAGGAAAAAACAGAAAAATGAACATTTTAGAAGTTGTCAGGAAACAATATTGAGAATAGGGTGGTGGACTTTTTTAATATAACCAAAACAATGAGATCTCAAAAGAGGCCATTAAATATATGATAATTTGTTGCCATTAGTAAATTTTGGTGGAGTGAAAAAGATTGAAGTCAGATTACAGGTGGTTGAAGAGTGAAAGGAAGTGAGTAAAGATATTAAGTAGGGAATTCCCTGGCAGTCCAGTGGTTAGGACTTGTAACTTTCACTGCCTTGGGCCAGGGAACTTAGATCTGGGAAATAAGATCCTGCCAGCCTCACAATACAGCCAAAAAAAAAAAAAAAGAAGATATGAAATAAAAACTGACTTTATTCACCTGTCTGGTACTTGTAAAACCACCTAGCAATGTCTTCCTTGCTTATTCTAGTATTTAAGACAAAATTGTCATGTCAGTCTGGTAATGACCCTGCATGAACATGAGTCTGTTGTTACAGCTTCTTAGACTTGGGGAAGGGCCAGCTGAGGAGGTTTAGTGTAGAAACCAAGGTGGTCCTCAATTCTCTTTTTCTCATATCAGTCAGTCTAAATATGCCAATGGAGAGTGGATGGAGACTGATTTACTAGGTGGAATGGGGTGCAGGGAATGCTGAGTTTGAATCCAGCCTTGTGAGTTAAAAACTCTGTGGCGTTGCAGATGTTTCTTAAGCTAAATCTCAGATTTCTGACCTATAAAATGGAGGTAGTGAAAGAGCTTATTTCACAAGTCATTCAGATGATCAAACGAGTTATTGCAAGCAAAGTATTTATCAGTGTGTCTCACATCATTAAGTGCTTAATTAATAGTAACTGCTATAATTATTTATTATTATTATTATTATCATCTGTACTTTCATTTAATTCCTTATGATTATGCATAGTGACTTGTCATCTGGGAAACTGCCTGAATTCCCTCAAGGATATAATTTGGCCATAAATACAAACCACTCTTGTCATCCAGAATAGACACATATACACATGTACACACACACACAGAGTTTCAGTAATGGAAACAGCATGGGATATGGAATAAGAGAGATAAAATCTTGAGTCTGATTACATTGCTTTCTAGATGTTTCAGCCCTGGAAAATGTCTTATCCTCCCTGTTATTTCCTCAACTGTATAATCAGAAAAATAATACTTATAACACCGTTATAAAAATTGCATGAAACAATGCTTATTTAAGGGTTTTGTACTGGCACTTATTAAGTTCACTACAAAGGTATGTTTGCATTCATTTATCTTCAGGATTAAACATGAAAAACAGAGTCTTAAGTCATTTTTGTTTCAGTTGACACTATTTTGGTTGAAGATATTTTACTCTTACTACTGTTTTTCCCTGTGAAAAGAGTCTTGCTAGACCCAAAGGCCAGTATCTGTAGAGAGCCAGCCTGTCTCATGAAAATATATAAGCACAAACAATATCACATTCAAGAAGCTTTTATGTTGGGCGTGGGAAAAGATAACAGTTTTAAATAGATGAACCATGTGCTTACTATGAGGGTTGGCACTGCCACTGGGACCTCTTGGGATCTGGTAGATTCAGCATGCTGTTACATTTTGCCTTTATTCTCACACACTTTAAACAAGGGTATTAAAAATTTACTTCAGTTTTTTGATAATCTCTTTACCTAGTGTACAATGGCTGTATACCCAATGAGCTAGGTTCCCTTCAACAGTTCCCATTTTATTGCTCTGGAACTTGATAGAATTTCAGTTTTAAATAAAATGGTTAATAATTCCTCTGGTGTATTTGAGATTTTTAAAAGTATTTTTTCAATCTAGTTTAATCTGTGTTTAATTTATTAAATCTTAATTTAATATTTTATTATTTGAGCTAATATATTTAAAATGCATTACATCTTAATTTTATATATTCAATCACAGTTTAATAAAGTTTCCTTTTTAACATTTTGATTAAAAGGACTGTTGCACAGTAGTCACGCCTTTCAATTAAACTCCAAGCACTCTTGTCTCAGTGGGCTTCAATATTCCGTCAAGGACTAGAAGCTGAAGTCCAGACAAGGAGGAAGAACATCAGTAGAAAAATGTAAAAATATTATTGGCCTATCTTTCTGGACGTAATGACCTCATGTATTATTAAGAGCAATGCTATTTGCTGTATCAGACATATTCCCAAATTTCAATGGCTTAAAACAATGGACATTATGTGCATAATCTATGAAACCCGTGTTCCTGGTGCATCTGTGGTTTTCCTCCAGGTGGTGGCTCCAGTACTCTGCTATCATTTCATCTTGTTGAACTACCGTATTCATTATTTGTCACAAGATCATTCAGAAGGTGAAAGAATGAAGATCTCATGGGATGGGTTTTTATGAACTGATCTGGAGGTAGCACATGTTATATTTGTTCCTGTTCAGTTGGCCGAAACCCAAGTGACATGACAACCTAACTCCAAGGGATGACTGGTATTGTAGTTGAGCTGTGTGCAAGGGACAGAAAGAAAGGAAACAGGCTGTTCATATTTAAGATGCTATTATTTGTATCCCAAAGAATATATAACATTGTTAGATATAACATAGCATAACATGTTAGATATTTTATCTCTAGAATCATTTCTTTGTATGAAATTTAAAACCTCTATGGAAATTAAGAAAATCCCTGACTTAAAAAAACAAAACAAACAAACAAAAAAATGTTGTTTGATAAAGAAAGCCAACAAAGTACAGGTGAAATGCTGTGTGTCTGAGAACCATAGCCTGCTTCCAATCAGTAATCTCTGAGCACCAAAGTAAGCATATAAAGAGCAACAAGATGTAACCAGCATGCAAAATGCTTTGAGAGAAATGCTCAAGGCTTTTGACATTTGAAAAACTATTTTTTGATGGACTCAAACAGAAGGGTATTCCAGCTTTTCAATCATTTGATAGAGAGGCAAGTACTGATGGTTTGAAACAGAAAATACAGATGTCTTAACCAACCCAGCCCCCCAAATGATATTGTGACACAGAACCATAGATTTTCATCATGAACGTAGCACTGAAATTTTGCTAGCAAGCATATTTTGAGTGATTGCTCAAGAGCTCCTGATATACAAATGATAAGCACATGAAAAATTCTCAACATTATTAGTCATTAGCAAATTGTAAAATGAAACCACAATGAGATATCACTACACACCACTTGAATTGCTAAAATTAAAAAGTCTGACCCTACCAAGTGCTGGTGAGGAAGTGAACAAACTGGACATCTCATTCAGCGCTAGTGAATGTAAAATGGCACAACCACTTTGAAAAAAATATTTGGGAATTTCTTAAAGAGTTAAACATACACCTACCATATGATCCACTTATTTCATGCCAAAGTTTTTCTCAAGCGAAATAAAAGCATATGTCCATACAAAGACATGTGCATGAATGTTCATAGCAGCTTTATTTGTAATAGTCAAAAAATGGAAACAACACAAATGTCCATCAACAAGTGCCAACAACTGTGGTATATCATGCAATAGAATACTCCTTAAAAACAACAAAAATAGGGATAAATATTGATACATACTACAACATGGATGAATCTCAAAATAATTATGCCAAGTGAAAGAAGCCAGACAAAAATAGTGCATATTGTATGCTTCCATTTATATAGAATTCTAGAAAATACAAACTAATTTACAGTGACAGAAAGCAAAGTAGTTGTTGTTTGGGGATGGGAGAGGAAGTTTGGGATAAAACATTACAAAGGGCTCCAGCATACTTTTAGGAAAGTTATAGATATGCTTATTGTGTTAATTATGGTAAAAGCATATACATAGATTAAATCTTATCAAATTATATACTTTAAATATGCACAAGCAAGTTTATTGCTTGTCAATTATACCTCAATATTTTTTAAATATTATTTGATGTAAAGGATTCAGCATATTCAATATTTCTGTCAGAAATGCATAACCAGAAGTTAGGCCTAAACTGAAGGACATTCATTCTACAAAATAACTGATCTGTACACTTTAAATTCATCAAGGTCCTAGAAGTCTAAGAAAGAGTAAATAAATTTTGCTGAATGGACAGCAAAGAAAAATGACAACCATATGCAATACATGATTCTACACTGGATTTTTATGTGTTTAAAAGTCATTATTGGAACAACTGGCAAAATTGTACTGAGGTTTGACTATTAAATGATAATAATATATGTTAACAATATATAATTGTTAATTTCTTAAATTTGATGGTTGTATCACAGTTGTATAGCATAGTACCATGTTTGTAGGGAATATATACTTAGTAGGAGTTGATGGACATTGGGTTGACAAATTACTCTCAAATGGTTGATAGCAACCATGTCTTTGTACATTTCTTTAAAGTTTTCAAAAAAATAACTAAATTTCTTTAATTATTTCAATAGTATAAAATTTATCTCTCATCCCTCAATAATAATTAAACAAAACATTCAAATAAAAAAGGGCAAAAGACTTAAAGAGATACTTCACCAAAAATAATATATAGACAGTAAATAATCATATGACCAGATATTTAGTATCACTGGTCATTGGGTAAGTGGAAATCAAATCCACATGGAAATATCAGAAAACAAGTATTAAAATGAATAAGATTGACAATGTCAAGTATTTAGTGAGAAATTAAAACTTCCATATAGTACTTTTGAGAATATGATATGGTGAAAGCACTTTGGAAAACAGTTTTTCAGTTTCTTAAAGGGTTAAATATATATCTACAATATGATCTATTCATTCCAATCATAGGTATTTACATAAATTAAATGAAAATGTGTTCATACAAAGACTTGTATATGAAATCTATAGAATATTTATTAGTAACATTAAAAACTAGAAACACCTCACATGTTCATCAACAGGTAATTGTATATGTGTTTATATGTGTATTTATTTATATGTGTATATGTGATGTGTTCTGTTAATGTAATACTATTCAGCTAGAGGGCTTCCCCAGTGGCTCAGTGGTAAAGAATCTGCCTGCATTGCAGGAGACATGGGTTTGATCCCTAGGCCAGATGATCCCCTGGAGGAAGGCATGGCAACCCACTCCAGTATTCTTGCCTGGAGACTGCCATGGACAGAGGAGCCTGGTGGGCTACAGTCCATAGGATCCCACAGAATCTGATGCAACTGAGAGGCTGAGGACACAGAACATTCAGCAATAAAAAGGAATCAACCATTGATACAATGCCAGAGATAAATATCAGAATAAGTATACTTAGTGAAAGAAGTCAGATAAACACATTTATATACTATTGATCCTCTTTATATAAAGTTCTAGAAAATGTGAGCTAATCTATAGTGACAGAAATCATTGTCTTGGGATAGAAGAGGGAAGAGCCAGCAGGTGGCATGAATAAGGAGTACTAGGAAACTTTAGGACTGATGAATACATTCATTCTGTGATTGTATTGATGGCTTCATTTGTGTTTATTTAAGTTTAATAAAATTGTGTGTTTTCGATAGGTGCTTTTATTGTATGTAAATTGCACTTCAGAAAAGCCTAAAGAAGGGAATTCAGAAGAAAAAAGCCTTAGTTGGATGCTTGATAACTTTAAGGAGCAGTGAGCTCAAGCCCTTACATTGGGCATGGGATATCTCCTCACTGCTGTCCCTCCTAACCTTGGATGTGGGGTATCTTCTCAGGGCAGCTGCTCCTGACCTTCGACATGGAGTAGCTCCTCTTGGCCAGACCTGCGCCGCACAGCCCAATTGCACTCATCTCACATGCTAGTAAAGTAATGCCCAAAATTCTCCAAGCCAGGCTTCAGCAATACGTGAACAGTGAACTTACAGATGTTCAAGCTGGTTTTAGAAAAGGCAGAGGAACCAGAGATCGAATCGCCAACATCTGCTGGAGCATCGAAACAGCAAGATAGTTCCAGAAAAACATCTATTTCTGCTTTATTGACTATGCCAAAACCTTTGACTGTGTGGACCACAATAAACTGTGGAAAATTCTGAAAGAGAGGGGAATACCAGACCATCTGACCTGTCTCTTGAGAAACCTATATGGAGGTCAGGAAGCAACAGTTAGGACTGTACATGGAACAACAGACTGGTTCCAAATCAGGAAAGGAGTACGTCAAGGCTGTATATTGTCACCCTGCCTATTTAACTTGTATGCAGAGTACATCATGAGAAACACTGGGCTGCATGAAGCACAAGCTGGAATCAAGATTCCCGGGAGAAATATCAATAAACTTAGATATGCAGATGGCACCACCCTTATGGCAGAAAGTGAAGAGGAACTAAAAAGCCTCTTGATGAAAGTGAAAAAGAAGAGTGAAAAAGTTGGCTTAAAGCTCAACATTCAGAAAACTAAGATCATTGCATCAGGTCCCATCACTTCACGGCAAATAGATGGGGAAACAGTGGAATCAGTGGCTGACTTTATTTTTTTGGGCTCCAAAATCACTGCAGATGGTGATTGCAGCCATGAAATTAAAAGACGCTTACTCCTTGGAAGGAAAGTTATGACCAACCTACATAGCATATTAAAAAGCAGAGACATTACTTAACAACAAAGAGCCGTCTGGTCAAGGCTATGGTTTTTCCAGTGGTCATGTATGGATGTGAGAGTTGGACTGTGAAGAAAGCTGAGTGCCAAAGAATTGATGCTTTTGAACTGTGGTGTTGGAGAAGACTCTTGAGAGGTCCTTGGACTGCAAGGAGATCCAACCAGTCCATCCTAAAGGAGATCAGTCCTGAGTGTTCATTGGAAAGACTGATGTTGAAGCTGAAACTCCAATACTTTGGCCACCTGATGCGAAGAGCTGACTCATTGGAAAAGACCCTAATGCTGGGAGGGATTGGAGGCAGGAGGAGAAGGGGATGACAGAGGATGAGATGGTGGGATGGCATCACCGACTCTATGGACATGAGTTTGAGTAAACTCCAGGAGTTGGTGATGGACAGGGAGGCTTGGCGGTTCATGGGGTTGCCAAGAGTTGGACACAACTGAGTGACTGAACTGAACCGAACTGAGCTCAAGCCTGTATTCCTACTGAGTGCTTGCCCTGACCAGCTCACTGTTACCAGTTGAAGGTAGATATATCTGCCTAATAGATAGAGAAGTTGAGATTATGATTAACATTCTTTGGTGAAATCTGAGGAAGTTAACAGAATGCTTGGGAGTGGGCCAAAGGAATTCCCTTAAGCAAAGCTGAAGCACAACTCATAAATATTTTTTCAATCTTCTCCAAGTTCTCAATGAATGATTATGAATACTTCTGGATTTCCTGATGTGAAAGTATTTCACCGAGAAGCAGAAGTCCAAGCATGCCAGAAAAGTGCCAGACAGACACAGTTCTGTCACAGGAAATCTTAGAGATACAGTGCAACTAAATGCTTGGACTCCACTGACATTACAGTATGTGCTGGGGCTTTCAGTTCATGACATGGCTGTCATGCAAGTGTCACGAAGGAGACTAATACCAGCACCAGCTTTCCCTTCCTAACTGATCAGAATGAAAGGCAAAAAAGCAATATGCCACTGTTTCTCTGCTTCTTCAGCTCAGCAGGTTTTGTTTTTTTTTTTTTCCTTCTAACCTTCCCTCAGGAACTGATTCCTCAGGCTAAGTTGGTATAAAGAAGCCAGGTATCAGAAGGTCAATGTAGTAGTCCATAAAAACCACAAAGAAGGCCAGTTGTGAAGTGATGATAATCATTTGAGTGGTTATCAAAACTTCTGATTGTTCTACCTTTATGATATTTGTAGGATAGTATTTCCTGCAACTGGCACAAACCATCATTCCTCTCTCCATGCCCCTTAGGCCCATGTGGTTCCTCCTGACCAGGAAGCTATGAGTATGTCACTTCTGATTGAGAACATAAACTGACTTGCCCCAGCACATACCCTAATGCTCTTTGCCAAGCGCTTTCCTCTTTGGCTCAGGACCTGCAGGAAATGGTGGCTTCTCATTGAGTCTGATCTCACACTGACCCCAAGGAGCAGGATACCCCTGGCCTGCTTTCAGTGGCCATGCACCATGAGCGAGAATGAAAGCTTTTCTTGTTTGAAGATGCTGATATTTTAGAGTTGCTTGTTACCACAGCACAACCCTAGCTATCCTGGCTCATTGTTCTAAAATAACTTGCAATAGGTAGATGACAGAACCTGATTTTCTTGCTTTAAGGTCCTCTCTAGTAAGATATGGGCTTCCCTGGTGGCTCAGTGGTAAAAAATTCACCTACAATGCCAGAGATGCAAGAGACGTGGTTTTGATCCCTGGGTCAGGAAGAGCCCCTGGAGGAAGGCATGGCAACCACTCCAGTATTCTTGCCTAGAGAATCCCATGGAGAGAGGAGCCTGGCTGGCTACAGTCCGTAGGGTCTCAAAGAGTTGGGCATGACTGAAGTGACTTAGCACACCCAGACATAGTAAGACATGGACTGAAATAGAAGTGGTTGCTAGGAGCAAATCAATCCCGAGTTCACAGTCAGAATCTACTAAGAATTTCTGCATTCATTAGTTTAGAATATGAAAAATGATGTCATGAATACAGAAAATAGTCCACAATTATTCCATTACAATATTTGCATTGAATTCTACACATCAGTCATAGAAATACTAAGTCACTTTCTTCTAGACCTAAGATTTGGTCAAGAAACCAGTAGCAACAAAGATGATGAGGGCTGCTGAGTATTAAACTTGCAAAGTTTACATGAGCTGACATGTACTGAATCACCTGTGGCTACATTTAAAGCAGAGGTGGCACCTCCTAAAGAAGATAAAATGAATGCTTGGTTATTTGGACTCAATCTTAAGAATAAGGTAGCATTCTTAAAATATTTTTATGAGAGTGGCCCAAGCAAATCATGACACAGTTTTTAAGTTTTAGCAATACATCTTTTAAATTTCTTGCTCACTTAGTTGTTAATTCTAAATACACAGAATATTTCATAAAGATACCTGAGGGGGTTTTTTTTTTTTTTTTTTCCCTATCCCTCACTGAGGCATGATATTACAAATGCTCCTTTCAATAATTTGATAGACTCAGGCTTTGAGGCAGAGAGAGCATCTGTTGGAAAACATGGTGATATTTTTCCTATTTATGGGTTTTTTTCAGTCTAAACCACAACCTCATTTCTGTTGTGAACACCCATCCTTTGAAAGCACAGAAATCATAATAATGAGATTTGGGGAAAAAAGGAATTGTGGAAATCACTCAACACGTCCTAGCAATGGGTAATACTTCCCTCTATCCACTGAATCCAGAGACTTTTTCATATTAAATAGTTCTAGGGAGTTGGCCCCCACGATGGCTTCACCAAAGGGAAAGACTGAGACACTGAGCCAGAAATGAAATTAAAGAACACACACGAGTCACTGCATTTAGAGAGCATTTTAATATCAGAGAAGTTATTGACTGAACCAAAACCACTATGTGTTCCACCTCAGAAAGATTAATCACTGACAACAAAAGTGATGTTCCAGAAATTAGACTGGACATGTATGATAAGGACAGAAAACTAAGTAGAAGACCATGCATGTTTCTAATCCTCTTAATGTGCTCAGCTGCCAGCATCCAATAACTTAGGGGTTGGGGGGAAATCAGAAAAAAATAGATTATTTTTGCTTTTTCATAGCTGGAAAAAAGTTCTATGTTCATGAAGCTGTTTTTCTCATCACTTACATTTTAAGAAATTATAATAACTAAGCCAGAAAGAGGCAAAAACAAAATATATCTGCCTATTATCTGAAATTATGGGATCATAGATATGCTTGTGAATATTTAGCAATTTCGAAAAATAATGAGTTGCTTCTATAAATATTGTTCTCATTTATTTGGATATCAGGATCTGGTCACTCTATATGCATCAACTACATGTCATGGTATTTTCACCAGAGGAAAATTCTGCACATTCCTCTACAAAGGGGGTCAGAGATGCAGCTCTGAATGTTTGCAGGAAGTGTCAGTGACTTCACATCTTAGATAAAGGAGAAGAGAGACCAAGAAATAATGGGGATACAAACTGTGAAAGGCCAAAAAGAAAAATGAACAACCAAAGAGTTTAGATGATGTCATATTTTCATTCTGTATGGATCCAAAATCAGGCTGCAAATTATTATTCTGTCTTAATTGATTCCGCGCTTTCACTCTTTTCCACCCTATCATCCACTCTTGCATTGTGTGCGTTAGTCACTGAGTCATGTCCAACTCTTTGAGATCCCATGGACTGTAGTCCGCCAGACTCCTCTCTCCGTGGAATTGGAATTCTCCAGGCAAGAATATTAGAGCGGGTAGCCTTTCCCTTCTCCAGGGGATCTTCATGATCCAGGCACTGAACTTGGGTCTCCTGCATTGCAGGCAGCTTGTTTACCATCTGAGCTACCCGGGAAGCCCTACGCTGACCCAAAACTCAGTCTACAATCAACAACCAAAGTAATCTCCTAAAAGTATAACTTATACCACATTACTTTTTAGCCGAAAATCTTCTAGTGACTCTCTCCTAAAAATAAAATAGAATGTACCTTGCAATGCTCTGCTGCTGCTAAGTCGCTTCAGTCATGTCCGACTCTGTGCGACCCCATAGATGGCAGCCCACCAGGCTACCCGTCCCTGGGATTCTCCAGGCAAGCACACTGGAGTGGGTTGCCATTTCCTTCTCCATTACAATGCTCTAGGATACTGTAATTAAGTTGACTCCTGGGTATTGAGCCTTCTTCACTTCCTATTACTTTTTTCTTTGTTCATTAATCTCCCAGTACAATGGCTTTTTTTTTCCAATCCTGAAGCACACCAAACTGGTCCCTTTTTTGGACTGTTGTCTTTGAAGATTACTTGTAGCTGAGTTTTCCTCCAAATGTTCATGGGCATTGTTTCATCTTTTTCATAAAGAAGTTTTCAACTCAAATCTTGTCTCTTATCAAAGAGAGTACACCATACATTATACCCCCCAATCATTCTCTGTCCCAGTAACATTTTGGGGGGTCATAATTATCACTATTTTAAAAAATTTGTTTATTTTTCCTGTTCTAATCTGTCCTCACTCCAGGTCCAAAATGAAAGTTCCATGACAGTACAAATCTGGGTTGTCTTTTATCATTATCCAGCTCAAAGAAAAGTGCCTCTCACACCATAGATACACAATAATATTTTTAAAAAATTAATCTAAACATCTTTTGTTCAAGTTGTGTTCAGGGAAAACTACTGAAATCTAGATCAGCATAAAATGAAGTTGGGAAATTAATAAACAGCAAACTAAGGAAATAGAACATTTCATTAGGGACAAGTAATTGTCTTTCTTGTTTCAGCTTGGTTACATGCAGGAATTCCTGTTTCATGTTTTCCCCATTGAGAATCAAAAAAATTAAATACACATAAGATAAAACTGGCAATTTTTAAAAGTACTCTCTCTATAGTGGGTGACAAGCTGAAAAAAGAAGGTTATTCTTATACCCACAAAGAATTATAACTCACATTTGTGAAGAATCTCTACTCTTTGTTTTCCTAAGGAAGACTTGCCAGCCTAATCATAAATGCCACTGATTCATTTAAGCCAATTGTATATAATGATCATGTTGGAAGCAGGAAACATGAAGTTTGGGTACAAGTGAGGCCACAGCTGGAGTCTCATTTAATTTCACCTAGAGCAAAACTTCTTTGTCTGGCCATCAGCACAGCCCTTGAATCTTGGCAAACTGTGTACAAAAGACATCTCCTTTCTCAAAGAGCAGGGATCTTGCCAAGGAAGGCAGCCAAGTCTCTTGTGATCCATAGCACTGATGAAGACAGTCTGCTGATAAATTAGTATCATGTTCTTAGACAAAAGTAAGAATCTTTGTTGAGTTATTTGCAAAGACAAATATGTATTGCTTTACACAGTAGATATAAAGGCCTTAGAAGAACACACAGTTTTAGAAGTAGTGCTGTCTATTAAAAGTATTAAAGAAGACAGTTACTTACAAGGAAATTTTGTGAAATTATTTCCCAAAAGAAAGGTGCCTTGTTCAAGAGGGAGGGGACAGATGTATACCTATGGCAGATTCATGTTGATATTTGGCAGAAAATAACAAAATTCTGTAAAGCAATTATCCTTCAGTAAATAAATAAATAAATTTTTAAAAAGAATGGTACGCTATGAAATGGATAAACGCTGTTTAATTGCTTTCGGACTGGATCAGTTTTTCTCAGAAGCCAGGTGAGGATGATTCTACTGGAATCAGTGCCTGCAGCTTAACAAAAATGAGACGAGCAGATAGTCTTGAAAGATGATGTCTTAGAACCTTTTCATGATTAGATTATGTTACTGGCATACACAAATATGTGAAAATATTCATTGATATAGATATAATTTATAATAATACACTCTAAAGTTTATTTGACTTAGCACCTTGAGACTGTAGGACAGGGGGTCCCCATGAATGCCATCTGTTTAAAGGGCCCCATTTTGACCCTCATCTGTCTACATTCTTCCCCAAAGTGAGGAGTCTTGGCTCCAAAGGTATGTGCTCATCCATGGCTCACATATTTTCTTCTAGATCATTCTAGAAGTTGCAGGGTCCCTAAATTTCCAGTTCAAATGTCACTGAGATTGTTTCCAAACCCTGTATGAGTCTTCTTCCCAAGTCGGCATTCCTAAAGGCACAACAAGTGACTACTGATGAATTCCACCCTAGCTGCTGAGGATATAGATAAAGCATGGAAGGGTTGGCTAGAATAGCCTTGTGTATGGGTGTGAGGTCTCCTTGAGTGTGGCAGAGAACTGGAGGTGAATAAAAGGGCCCATCGGAATGGGCCTGGGTCCTGAGACTCGGCAGGTTCTTTCTTCTCTGTCATTCTGATGAAGAACTAGCCTTCTTGGTTTTAATAAAGATTTATTTGTCGAGGTGAAAAGCTAGAGCACCTTTTATGTAGTAGTTTTATGGCATGACATAAGTTAAATATTTAGATATAATATGGGAGCCTCCATGTGTATGCTTCCCTCAGGCCTTGCAAATGGTAGGAGAAGGTCTATCAAGTGTTAATTATGTTCAGAATTGTACTAGAAACAGAGTTTTAAAAGCTGTTATGGAGAACAGTGTGGAGATTTCTTAAAAAACTGGAAATAGAATTGCCATATGACCCAGCAATCCCACTTCTGGGTATACACACCGAGGAAACCAGATCTGAAAGAGACACGTGCACCCCAATGTTCATCGCAGCACTGTTTATAATAGCCAGGACATGGAAGCAACCTAGATGCCCATCAGCAGACAAATGGGTAAGGAAGCTGTGATACATATACACCATGGAATATTACTCAGCCATTAAAAAGAATTCATTTGAACCAGTCCTAATGAGATGGATGAAACTGGAGCCCATTATACAGAGTGAAGTAAGCCAGAAAGATAAAGACCAATACAGTATACTAAGACATATATATGTAATTTAGAAAGATGGCAATGATAACCCTATATGCAAAACAGAAAAAGAGACACAGACGTACAGAACAGACTTTTGGACTCTGTGGGAGAAGGCGAGGGTGGGATGTTTCGAGAGAACAGCATTGAAACATGTATATTATCTAGGGTGAAGCAGATCATCAGCCCAGGTTGGATGCATGAGACAAGTGCTCGGGCCTGGTGCACTGGGAAGACCCAGAGGAATCGGGTAGAGAGGGAGGTGGGAGGGGGGATCGGGATGGGGAATACATGTAACTCCATGGCTGATTCATGTCAATGTATGACAAAAACCACTACAATATTGTAAAGTAATTAGCCTCCTACTAATAAAAATAAATGGAAAAAAAAAGTGTTTGAACATCTGACATTAGATTGTTGTGTATTTCCCCACAGAGTCGGAAGTCTGCACTCTGTGAATCCAGGCAGATGTAACTGGGGGCAATCCCAGTGTCCTGATCACCTCACCTTGATGTCAAGATACATGTGAAAAGTACACACGGCTGCCTGAGAAACAGCCATGCCAAAAGTGACCTGGAGGCCCCAAAGAAGCCTTGTGAGTTGGAGTAGATTACATTATTTAAAAATATTTGCTGTTCCTCCTTGGTAGAATGTTATACTTCCACAACCATTGAAGTCAGACTTGGCCATGTGACTTCCTCTGGTCTATGAGATGTGAATGGAACTAATGTAAGTGCTTTCTAGCAAATCTTTATGATCCATTTTGTGGCTCCATTCTCTCCACAGTAATATGGGCCAGGTCCTTGACAGGAGCCACTCCCACAGACTGCGTCCTATAACAAAGACTGACATTGAGTGGAACTGCTATGATCTTCAACAAATATGCAGCCTAAACAAGAAATAACTCTTTGTTGTTATAAGCCATTGTGACCTGGTGATTATTTGTTACTGTTGCATAACAGCCAAGCAATAGAGGGGAGTGTAATGAAGACACACTATGTGAGCTTCTTACCTTTAAGTTACAGAGATCATGGGTGTCAGCAACAAACACCAGTGTACAATGACAGGCACAAGGTTAACATGTTATACAACAGTGGAGAGCAGCAATAAAAGATGACAACATGTGGGCCTGTGGACCAGACACATGTGACCTGATTCCTGGACTCTAATTAAGCACCAGAGATGAGGAACTGCAAAGGGAGCAGGTGTGGAAACTTCAATTGACTCAAAATTCTGAATTGAATTCATTTTAGAACCAGAAGTGACTGTTACCTTGAACTGATAAGAAATTTGCCGATAGCTGTCTTAAAGGCTGCAGAGCTATGTTAACTTCAATTTTTTAAAAAAATAAATACTACATTTTGCAAACCCATCTTCAAGACTGAAAAGTTGAACCCATCACTGTAATAGTGTATAGCTAATAACTCTGAGCATTTAGGAGTCACAACACCTAATGAAGAGGTTCTAGCGTCATCTCTGTTTTATCGAGGAGTAAACTGAGGTGCAAGTGACTGTTCCTTTACCCAAAGTCTCACAGCCCAACAACATCATGCCTCCTCCCTACCCTTTATGTTTATGTCCTAAATCTACTGAACCCTAAATATAGCCTGTGTGAGGCCTGATACCTGGTATATACTGTAATCACCATCCAGTTGGCTGCATGCTTCACATGGGGATGTGAGATAGAGGTGGAGGGAGAACATAATAATCATCTTTGGACTTCCCTGGTGGTACAGTGGATAAGAAACCACCTGCCAATGCAGAGGACATGGGTTCATTCCGTGGTCCAGGAAGATTTCATTTGCTGTGAAGCAACTAAGCTCATGCTCTACAAATATTGTAGCCCACACTCTAGGGCCTGCATGCTGCAACTACTGAAGCCTATGCATCTAGAGCCGGAGCTCTGCAATGAGAAGCCACCACAATGAGAAGCCCATGCACTGCAACAAAGAACAGCCTCCACTCGCAGCAACTAGAGAAAGCCTGTGTGCAGCAGCGAAGACCCAGAAGAGCTAAAAATAAATAAATAAAACATACATTAAAAAAATTCATCCCTTACACTTGAATAGTGCTTTCATCATCTCATTTAATAATAGTGCACATTTCTGAGGTAAAGACATTAAATAGTATACTCAGAACGATGCTACTTATGCTAGTGGGATGAGGACAGAAGCCTGAGAACATGTTCCTAAGAATCATATAATCCCTGAAGCTCCAGGAATCTCAAGAAAAGGGTCATATTTTCTCTATTTTAAGATCACAAACAAAGGTATTACAATATTCACAGAACTAAGAGAGATTGTGTAATTTCCATTTTAAATAGCAGTTAAAATGCCATGAGGAAAATGTGTGGGCACTGTGTAATAAATGTTTGACTGAAAAAAGCTTATGGAATACTGAATCTAGGCTTGATAGTAAGTAGATTGATATAGACTGAACAGGACCATTATAGAGATGACTCCTGAATCTAATTTCTAGCTCTCATCTTTCTCTAGAGCTTCAGATCTGTATTTTCAAAAGTTTTCTCTACCTGGATGCCTTGTCAGCCCTTCAGATAAATTCACCCTATCTTCTTACAACCTGCTCCTTGTCTGACTTTCTTGGTTCTGCAGTATGAAAAAAGTTATCTCAGCTACACATTACAAGTGCCTCAGAGTTGTCTTTAAATCCTCACAGCATTTAGGAACTAGTCTTTAGAGTCTATCTCTTCCATTTGTAAAAGCAAACAAAATCTATTCCATTCTTTCCAATCTTTTGACAACAGAGTAGATCAAGCCTTCATTAATTCTCTTCTGGATCATTAAAATAACCTCTTGAAAAATCTGGGCATCTATACTTCCTCTTTCTAAAAAAGCATGTTTATTGGGCTAATTATGGTTCTAACCAAGCACTAACACAGTTCTTTTTCAAATCTAATCAGATTTTCTTTTTCTATGGAGTTAAATACCAATTTTTGTTTCCAAATTTAAATTCAAGAATGGGAATAATACTTATTTAACATGATGATAAAAATCTTTTTCTTCACTGCATGTAGCATCATCTCTAGTAAGAGTAAAATGCTTATTTTATAAAATGTTCTATACTTTCCCACTTCTAGTCCTTTTGCTCTTGCTATTCTCTATAAAACTGGAAATTCTTTTTCCATGTCTACTATAAATTATTTCTTCTTTATGAAAGTATCCCCACCCCTCTCAGGAAGATTAAATATTATCTTTTTGTAATCATGAGGGATTTAACTTCATAAGTCATGCTGATTCCATCACAGTTGACATTATCTTCATATAATCATGATTGACATATAAAAAGTTTAATTTCAAATCAATAATGTGAAATTTAGCTACAAATATCAACAGCATACATTCTAACTTTGCTTTGTTATCCAGAGCTAAAGTTCACATAATATTGTTAGGTCCTAGAGAAGTGAGTCATTTTTCATTATTTTATTCTATGCAATATATTATACCTAGATTGTATGTAAGAAACACTTAAAAACTATTTATTGAGATGAATTAAAAAACATTAGCTTAAAATTGTGGTATAATTTCTAACTGCCCCAGAGATAATTGAAACTACTATGCTACCCACTGCCAATAAAAACATAAAGAGACTAGGACTATTGAAGAATAAAACTATACTATTTCATTATTTCTTAAAATATATATTCTGCATTAATAATGAAAAGACAATATTGATTTTGGATATAATCTTATAAGGAGGATGATTAAGGATTATAGAAACCTTTTGTTCTTTTTGGTTTCCTATGACTCTCATGAAAATGTGAAACTGTGTTTTATTATCCTCAAATCATTTATAGAGGCTTACATAAATTTTAAGACTGGAGCCCTGCCCAGCATAGCACCAAGATCAAAGGCTTATTTTCTAGTAAATTAGAATCCAGATCTTTATACCACAAGTTTACAAATTTATAGAAGTATTAGCCATGAAATAATCTGTCATCTGCTCATTAAATTTCAACACTTAAAACTTAGGGTGAAAAAGAAAGTTAATTAGGCTATCAGAAAATAGATCTATGAGTGACATTCAAATTGCATTTAGACTTTGGATACATTTCTGGAGTCAACTGTAACTGTCCACAAAGCTCTGTTTAAGGAACCAGTATATTCCTTAGGTTATATCTTAGTTCAAAAGCCACAGTAAACATGTTGTCAAAATTGATCAATGTTTAAAATGTATTTACACTACAACTGAAAGTAAAAGGATAACATGAGTATAAGTCAGCAATCAGATGGGTATAACTGATTGCAAATGAGAGGCAAGAGGATTATGTAACACAGAGCCCTTGTAGGAAGAAAGATCAAAATTCAATGACTGCCACTGATGAGGACAATGGGGACATAAAAGGGTAGGCAGGTCAGGGCAGTTCACACAAGGACATGAGCTGAAGTCCGCTCTGGGCAAGTGCCCTGGGCGGCAAGTACTGGTCAATGACTGTGGAGACTATACTGCATGAAAATCAGCGCTGCCTTCTGTAACATTTGTTAAAGTTTAATTCCATCAAGAAACCCACTGGAAATTCTACAATTAGAAAATATTCCATTAACACAAATCAACTGCCTTGAACACTAATGTAACTGCTAATAAAATATTTCATAATCAGATTTTAAATTACTGAAGGAGGAAGAGTCTTTAGACTTTATCTGGTTGGTTTTCTAGATTTGTCTTTGGACATAAATTGCTAAATATGCCTAAAGAAAAATTTGATATAGAGATAAAATCTTTACATGTGCTTGCCATTTGCTATAATAATAAACTATTACAGCAAAATATTGTATCTCTTTAGAAAAGGTGATTTTTTTGGAAATTGATAATTTTCAAATGCTTACTCTATAATAGGAAATAAATGATTTATTTAACATCAAGGTAATTAGGGTATACAAATTTTTGACTGTTGAGATTTTTAAAAAATGAGTGCTTCTTAGTGGAAACTATCTTAAAATTGTTTTTTGATGGTTGACAATTGCTTGCCAATAGAAAGACAAATGCTTGCCAACAGCATCTCTTTGGAGATGCTGATAGATAAGAAACAGGGAATAAAAAGGGGGATATATAATGGGCTTTTTGTACGTGGAAAAACATTTTTTGATGAGATATGTGGTCTCATTAGCAGAGTTAAAGTTGTTTCTAGGCTACGTTGATGGAACTGTAAAATACCAATTCAATTCAATTTAAGACAATTTTGAATACAGAGCTATATAACTACTCAAGTGGATGATCTTGGTGAAACTGAAAAAGTTGGTTTCACATTGCTTAGGCAAAAAACAGGTTTCAAGGAGAATGATTTATTTAAGTAAAAGACCACAGTAACATTAAAATATAATGTGCTATTGAGAGAGTAGCATTGAAATATATACATTATAATGTGTAAAATTAGATATGTTAGGTAGTTAGAATAGAGAAAAGGAGTCCTTAATGGCGGTGGCTAAAAGACAAAGAAAGGAAAAGGTCCAGGAAAATAGAACAAAGGAAGACCTGAGGACTGGAGTGAGGACCTCAGGTAAAACAAACAGCCCTCCTGGCCAGCCCAGTTTACAGAGGGCAGGCTCAGGGGGAGGAGAAAAAAAAATACATAAAAAGAGGAGCCAAAATTAAGTCGTGTCTTCTCTTCTCTTTGAGTCTTTTGGGTCGGCTCACCTTCATGCCTTGAGGATGTATTTTCTTTTGCTTACCAAGTAAAACTGACCTGTAACACAGAGCTGTAACACTGGTCTGTCCTTCCCTTCAAATTTTTTGCTGCGGTGAGACAGAACCTGGGAAATGACAAAAACTCCCTGAGAGATATCCAGCAGAAATTTGCGGTGTGAGTCAGGGACTTCAAATCTGGTGCTCTGTGACAACACAGAGGGGTGGGATGGGGTTTGGGGGTGGGAGGGAGGTTCAAGAGGGAGGGGACCTATGTATACCTATGGCTGATGCATGTTGATACATGGCAGAAACCAACACAATAGTGTAAACCAATTATATAAAGTTAAGTTTTAAAAAGTCAAATATGAATGATATATATCCTTCAAAGTTTATCTTCTCAATAAACCCAGACACAACTATATAAGCCCTCAAACACTGTATGAGACAAAGAGCATTATTCTAAACCAAGATGTCAATCAATTCAGTTCAGTTCAGTCGCTCAGTCGTGTCCGACTCTGCGACCCCATGAATCTCAGCAATGCCAGGCCTCCCTATCCATCACCAACTCCCGGAGTTTACTCAAACTCAAGCCCATCGAGTCGGTGATGCCATCCAGCCATCTCATCGTCTGTCGTCCCCTTCTCCTCCTGCCTCCAATCCCTCCCAGCATCAGGGTCTTTTCCAACGAGTCAACTCTTGGCATGAGGTGGCCAAAGTATTGGAGCTTCAGCTTCAACATCAGTCCTTCCAATGAACACCCAGGACTGATCTCATTTAGGATGGACTGGTTGGATCTCCTTGCAGTCCAAGGGACTCTCAAGAGTCTTCTCCAACACCACAGTTCAAAAGCATCAATTCTTTGGCACTCAGCTTTCTTCACAGTCCAACTCTCACATTCATACATGACCACTGGAAAAACCATAGCCTTGACTAGATTGCCTTTGTTGGCAAAGTAATGTCTCTGCTTTTTAATATGCTATGTAGGTTGGTCATAACTTTCCTTCCAAGGAGTAAGCGTCTTTTAATTTCATGGCTGCAATCACCATCTGCAGTGATTTTGGAGCCCCCCAAAATAAAGTCAGCCACTGATTCCACTGTTTCCCCATCTATTTCCCATGAAGTGATGGGACCAGATGCCATGATCTTAGTTTTCTGAATGTTGAGCTTTAAGTCAACTTTTTCACTCTCCTCCTTCACAATAGTTGCCAGTAATTTCTTGCTAATAACAAAAACCAGGAAGGCTTAAAAACGATATACTTGAAGAAGAAAAACATTATTTGGAAATATTCAAGTTGATTTTTATATTCACAATGCCCTCATTCACTAATATGTTTGAGAACTTTATTTTATATAACCTTAAATGATGTGAACGTTTTAGTGAGTGAACTAGGAATTGTGTATCATCCACAATACTTACTAACTGGAATGCCCAGCCTGGTGAAATCACTGTGTGTTTCATGAAAAGAAATTGATATAGAAAGAATGCTGATATAAACATTTTTTTGTTTGTGAAGGTAAGCTATCTATTTTTCAACTAAACACTAAATTCTTCCAGGAAAAAAGCCATGCCTTTGCTTTATTTAAATATCAAGTATAGTGTTAAGCACATAGCAGTCTTTTTAGAAACACAATAGAATCAGATCAGCTAATTCAGTGACTTGTTAATTACTACAAGAAAAGCTGAATTACAAATAACCTATTTTACAATCCTGAGGGTGAAAAACCTGGTTATATAAATACTGGAAAATAACAGGAGGTGCTAAAATCTAAGAAAAGTTTCTGGGATCTTATGAAAAAATTAGAAATGTAAATTGGTTGAATAATTGTAAGATGAATTTGGTAAATGTAAGTTGCCTGAAAAAAAGTTCCCAGAGAACATTTAGACTAAAAATTAAGAGTTTTAAATTGAAAGTAATGGTGATTATTTGCAATTATATGTATACTCAACCATTATAATTTAAAAATATCCATTCATGTAATAAAACAGAAATTGATGGACTGAAGCTACATGAAGCAGCAGAGCATAGCCATTAAGGACCCAAATTTTAGAGCCTAATAGCCAGGGTATGAAATCTAGTGCCACTTTCTATCTGAGTGACTAAGGGTGGGTGCATGTGTGCTAAGTCGCTTCAGTTGTGTCTGACTCTTTGCGAGTCTATGGAATGTAGCCTGGCAGGCTCCTCTGTCCACAGGATTTTTCAGTCAAGAACACCTTCCTGACGTAGGGATCGAACCTAGGTCTCCAGTGTTGGCAGCTAAGTTCTTTACCACTAGCACCACCTGAGAAGTCCATGACTAAGGCTAGGCTAGGCTAAAACACTCTATCTCTTTCTGACTCATTTCTCCTCATTAGTAAAGTGGTGATAGCAATAGTATTTAGCTCATGAGGTGTTGTGAAGTCACATTAGCTGATAAATAGGAGAGCATATAGAAGAGAGCTAGGCATTAAGCATAATGTTTGCTGTTATGAGTATTATCTTATCTCATTCTTCACTTAGAGTGATATCAGTGACTGAAAGAAGTACTTAACAAGTGGATACAAACATGCACACAGACACACACACATTAATCATAAGATATTTTTAGGAGAAATGACACTACCAATACAAAGCATACATTTTAAAATCTTATGTAAAAAGTCAATACTAATAAGATATATAGACAGAGCACTGAACTTTCCCTCACTTAATGCATGTCATGTGAGCCAAAAAATTCTGTAAGAAAATAAAATATTCAGCTAGTGAATATTATTTGATTGAATATTATTTTGATTATTACCTCATTTTCATTTTAGAGATATACTCTTCTATGTTAATAGACATTTTTGTTTGTGAAGGTAAGCTATCTATTTTTCAACTAAACATTAAATTCTTCCAGGGAAAAATCCATGCCTTTTCTTTATTTAAATATCAAGTATAGTGTTAGGCACATAGCAATCTTTTAGGAAACACAATAGAACCAGATCAGCTAATTCAGTGACTTATTAATTACTACAAGAAAAGCTGGATTACAAATAACCTATTTTACAACCCTAAGGGTGAATGAGCTTTTGAAAATAACATTTGGTTATTTTCTTTTTACCTTAATACTCATCTTTCTTCATCAATAGGTGGTCTAAACACATGCATCTTTCTTATTTTTAAATTAATTTTTATTGGAGTATAGTTGTTCCAAAATGTTGTGTTGGTTTTGTGGTGCAGCAAATCTAAATTTTTAGATTGCCTTCCCATTTAGATCATCACACAATTTTGAGTAGAATTCCGGTGCTATACAGTAGGTTCTCATTTGTTATCTGTTTTATACATAGTAGTGTATATAACATACATCTTTCTTTTATATAAATTATCTCTGATGGAAATTGGTAAATGTTAACATAAGAGTGTTTACATTTATTTGAAAATATGCATTTTTACATGCTGTCTTAGAAGAAACACCAAAATATTAGCTGTAGCTAATTTTGAGAGAAATATTGAACACAATTTTTTTTTTCTATTTTGGAGTGCTCTGTGTTTTTCTTTATACTCCAAAATATATACTATAATCTTGGATTTCTTCTATAAAATAAAAAAGTTACGTTTTAAAAGACAGTAGTTGTCAAACCCTTAGTTCATTTAGTCTAAGGTCTTCAGAAAACAGATATGACTGCAAAGCTTGATCAACATCAAGGACAGGAATACTTTCTTAAAATCTTAATTTCACTTATTGTTATATTTTCTTATATCATGCATTTATTTAAACATTTGTGAAATGATATATTTTTGAGCCATACTTCAAATTACTGGCAATGTCAGTCTATGAAAAAGACAGGTATTTTTTCCCCCCATGAAGTGAGACAATTTTCAATCTGCCATAACATGTGCTTACACATCTTCACTTTGAAAACATAGCATCCAAGTTAAGTCAGGGCAGATGATTCCTTTTTGACTTTTACAACTTTTATGCTGCTGCCAGAAGTCTTCTCAGCATTTATTTTGAATTCTGTCTTCAGTGTATCTCTCATGGCTTTTGCACACATCTGGGAGTACCTGAGGTAGCGGAGTCCAACCTGTTGCCAATACACTGCCACGATGTTGCCAGAATGGAGCGCCTCCAGCCTAATCGCAAAGATGAGGTCAATGTCAGCTCAGTGTGCAGCCTGGCTTGGGAAATGATATCTTTAGCTCTAATACTTGAATATATAAAATAAGCGATATAAAGCACTTGGGGAAATTTATTCTGTTAACTTCATATTACACCTTCTTGTTTACTATTAGTCATGAATTCTGTTACATCAGAATTATGCTACATTTTCAGGTCAAGAGAGCTAATTTATTTTAAACAACTCACATTTTGCCCTTCACATTTTCATATTCCAAGATTTGGGGATGTAAAAGAAGATATGCACAAGCCCCTCACAGACAATTTCCTTTCAGGTTAGAGAATGCCCAATCTGAAAATTAATCAGCCTACAGCCCACTTGGCTGGAATTCTCAGGGAGGCTGGAATTATGCCTTGTTTTCTCTTCTATACCTGTTAACTGGTTCCGTGTAAGGCACTTAGCACTGACTCCATAGGATGGAAGCTTCCAGTTTGCTGGCTTTCCTGATGGGTGCCTACCAAGACCTGATAAATCCAAAGTCTTCTACATCTCAATTAATAACATCTCGATCATGCTACAGCCTCTTGGGCTATAATTTGTGGATTTATCCTTAATTCTGATCTTTCCCTACATCCTACACATCTGTATACCCAAAATGTGTCAGGAATCACAACTTCTCATTGCATTCATGATGATCTCAGACTCCTCCACTCTTACTTAAATTACTATAATATCCTCTTGATTTCCTACTTCCATTCCTCTACCCCTACATTCTGTTTTCTCTGGTGTAGTGGAATCATTCTATTAAAATGGAAATTAGTTCACACCCTCCTTTTTCAAAATAATTTTTGTGTTCTTGTTGTTGTTTAGTCACTCAGTTGTGTCCAGCTCTTTTGCAGCCACGTGGACTGTAGCCCAGCAGGCTCCACCACAGTTCAAAAGCATCAATTTCTCAGCACTAAGCCTTCTTTACAGTCCAACTCTCACACCCATACATGACTATAGTTCTGATAGCAATGTGCTTAATAATCTAATGACCCTCTAATTAATAAAATGAGATTCTAGTTTCTTAATTCATTGAAGAAAACTACTTTTGAGGTAAAGAATATGACTTTATTTGGAAAGCTTACTGATCAAAGGAAACTACTTTCAAGCTTAACTAATAGGGCAAGAATTATTAAAACTGTTTAAAGCTCACTTTTTTTGCATGATGAAGAGCATTGAAACACATAGTCTCTTATAAATCAAACTGCCTTACTAGTAAAATTAATTTAATTTATAAATGTAGCTCTAAAAAGGAAATATTCATAATGGCTGACCTATATAAACAATTAAATAACATATGTTTTTATATAAATGGCATGTTCATATTAGATGGTGAAAAGCTGTGTTATTAATTATTATAATGTAACAGAGATATTAAATAAATAAATGTTAACTAATTTTAACAAAAAGTATAGTGTAGTATTATTCCATTTTCAGGTGAGAAAATTAAGAATTTTAGTCAATTCCCTAATGTATGAACCGGTGAAATTGCATGCCTTTTGTTCCCTCTTCATTCTTTCACATATATCAATATTTTTCAAAACCTCTCTTCTATTATCCAAACCTTCCTCTTACAAAATTATTTCTTTGTTTTAATTTTCAAAATTTGCAACTTCTCAGCTCTAATTCCATGTCACCTGATGACTTTTGTCTTCACAGGACTTAAAAAATAAATACAGCATTTAAAGCTAACAGTTAACTGACATTGAGTACACAGTTTTTTTTTTTCTTAATTATAGTTTTATTGATATATACCTGATATACATTAAAATGCACATATATGAAGTGTTAGTTGATAAATTTTGAGATACATGTATACACACATGTATAATCACCATAACAAGCACCTTCATCAACCTCAAAACTTTCTTTGTGACCCAGTTCCCTTTGTGCCTCTCCTTCCCTGCCCCCTGCCTAAGACTACCATTGGTCTGTGACTGTAGAATAATTTGCATTTGCTAGAACTTTAAAAAATTAAATCAGGCAGTATTTATTCTCTTCTATATTTTGCTCTCCTTCTTTATCTCAACATAATTACTGTGAGCATCACCTGTGCTGTTGCAAGTATCAACAGTTAATTCCATCTTTTGGCTGACATTATTTCAGTGAACAGATACAGGACACTTTGCTTTCCATTCACCTGTCAACAGTATCCAAATATTTCTATTCCATTGCTCACCTTTTATTCTTGTGAAATTTTGTTTTTATGAAGTGTAGTCAGATTACCGCTCTTCCTATTTATTTATTTTTTACCTCATTTTATTAGTTTTCATAAAACTTTTGTGCTAAAAGAAAAATTCTTCCATACATTCATGGCAAAGATAGTCTAAATTTCTTCTCATGAGTTCAATATGTATTTTCCACATTTTTTTTAAAATATGAATTTTAGGATCCATTTTTCAAGTTCTATAAAAATCATCTAATGGATTTCTATCAGAACTACAGAAAATTTATAGATGAGTTTTGTAAAATTTGATATATCTTTGATATTGTCTTCCTTTTCATGGATTAGTATCTGGCATCTTACTCTTGTTCTAGATCATAACAGGAATGTTACTAGAGTTTTTTTGTAATATGACATAGTCTGGTTTTGTGGTTAGAATAATATTCATTTATTTCTGTTTCTTTTATCAGTTATTTTCCCCTTATTAATTAGCTAATACGTTTAAAAATTTAAAATAAAAGTTGTCTGCTGTTTCTTTAGAGGACATTGCATGGATACATTTAGGAAGTCTAAATATTCTTTCATTTTTGGATTGTTATTGTTTTGTTTTTTAATGTTTAGTGTCTCACTTTATTTTTGACAGTCCATTTTTACTTAAATTGTGTTTTGTCTAATATTAATACCATAGTGTAGACTACCTTTTCTTTGATGAATGTTTCCACCAGGAATTTTCCCAACACTTTTATTTTCTATGCTGCTCTAGTGCAGATATAACTTGATTAAAAACACACAGAGAGGCACACACAAACTAATCTCTAAGCGTTTACATGTAAATTTAATCTGCATAAATTTACTGTGATTACTTAGTTGTATCATCTTACTTAGTGCTTTTTAATTTGCTTCGTGGATTTGTTCTCTCCTTTCTTTCCATTGATTCTATTGCTTATACTTATTTTATTCTCATCCTCCTCTGCTTGATTAGAAAAATGACTAATTTTTAATTTACATATATATAATTTTCATAAATTGAATGCAGAAATGATCCTTTATTTTTCTTCCTTGTTAGTATAATCTGGAATAATAGCCAAATAAGTTTTGAACCAACTAAATTCATTTATTAACATCAATCAATAATATTTTAATAAAATATTTTACTGATAACAGCTCACTCTAGTTTCATATACCCTAAGATTTCTCATCCTGATTTACCCTTTTTCCTTACTGCTTACATACAATAGACTAATATATTTAGTTAGCTATTAGTACAAGTATTATTTATTTTAAGTAAATCCATACTATTTTTGATAGCTTTGAATTTACTTTCATTTACTAGTCAAAATATGCCATGTCTTCCAAATAATATCCACTTTTCTATAGGTCTAAAGATATTTCTACTTTTATATTTCAAATATGACTGGCCTGATCTTCCATTTATTTTCTACTTCCAAACTTGACATAAAACAATATCATCTACTGTTATGGCATGTTTAACATTTGCCAGATTTTTCCCAAGCATTTTGAGTGTTTCAACTAATTTAATCTCACAATAATAATGGTTCAAAATTGGAATGATTATTGTCATTATTTTGCAGAGTTTCATAGTATTTTAGAATAATATTTAATCATTATCTTGTAAATTGAAACTGTACTCACTAAACAATAAGCCTCCAGTTACCTTTTCCTCTTCCCCCTGGCAACCATCATTTTACTTTCTGTCTCTGTGAAGTTAGCTTTTCTAGTTATCATACAGAAGTGTAATTATACTATATTTGTCCTTTTGTGACTGGATTATTTCACCTAGTTAATGTCTTCAAGGTTCATCCATGTTGCTTCGTGTTTCATAATGTTCTTATTTTTTAAGACTAAATAATGTTCCATTGTATATATGTATTATTTATTCATTCATCAATTGATCAATGCTTGGGGTGATTTCACCTTTTGACTATTGTGAATAATGCTGCTCTAAACATGGGTGTATAAATCTTGTTTGAATCTTGGCTTTCACTTCTTTAGGGTATATACTGAGATGTAAAGTTCCTGAATCATGCAGTAATTCTATTTTTAATTTGTTGAGGAATCACTATATTGTTTGCCCTAGAAGTTGCACCATTTTACATTCCCACCAGAAACGTACCAGTTTCTCTGCAACCTTACCAACACTTGTTACTTTCTGTTTTTGTTTTGGTTTGGTTTTCTTAGAGCAATCCTGTTAGTCTTGTAAAGAACTGTTAGTCAGTCAGTCGTGTCCGACTCTTTGTGGCCCCCTGGACTCTAGCACACCAGGCTCATCTATCCATGGGATTTCCCAGGCAAGAATACTGGAGTGGGTTGCCATTTCCTTCTCCAGGGGATCTTCCCAAAGCAGGGATATTATCCAGGTCTCCTACATTGCAGGCAGACTCTTTACCATCTGAGCCACTAGAGTTTTTATTTGCATTTTTCTGATGATTAGCAATATTGAAGATCTTTTCTTATGCTTATTGACCATTGGTATATCTTCTTTGGAGAAAGTTATTTAAGTTCATTGCCAATTTTTAATTAGGTTTTCTGATTTTTTTCTGTTATTCAGTTGTAGGAATTCTTTATACATTTAGAGATATTAACGACTCTTCAGACATATTATTTTCAAAGATTTTTCAGGTAACTTTCAAGGATAAAAAATTATGTTGGCCTGAGATACTTACAAAGATCAGTTAATGCAGTAGAAAATCAAGTGAAATAGCCAAGACACTCTAGAAAATAGTGTAAGCCAGTGATCTTTAGTCTGTCAAGCTGCCTTCAAATATTAAGTATAGAAAAACCAGTGTTAAACATGTGAGGACTTAGAAAATATTGTTTCTACAAACATGTCATAAAAATCTACCAATGTATTAACTTCAGTCAACAAATGTAAATGGTGAACAGAGATTATGTTTATGTGTATAATCAAGGTTAAAGTAAATACAGACACAAGAATAAAAGAGAAAGGTAATATATGTTATTTCACAGTAGAAATGATGTTCTTTAAAAAAAATTCAACATTAGTGAAAAAAATGGTAGAAAAAATGTTACACTGATGACATTATTTTCAAGACTCAGTAGCAAAAGGATATAACTTCAAGCTGAAAAGTCATATTAAAAAATTAATTATATTTTATTGTAAAAAATAAGCAATTTGAAAATTAATACTTTCAGAGGAGTGCTACAAATTAATTAATATTTTAATATCCATTGTATTCTTCTTTATACGGAAAACCAAAGAACTGTGTCAAGACTAGGAATACAGAGATTGCAAGAAAAGAGGAAAAATGTAAGCATTTAAATAAAAACAGCAAAATGGCATTAGGCGTGTAGGTGGATTTAGTAATAAAGCACAGTGTAGAATAGAAAAATAATACTGAGAGCTTTGATTGGAGAGGTGATAAAAGAAGGGTGACGCTTTCTAAGTTAAGGAAGATTAGCATAAGAGGAGAGATAAAAAGAAAAATGAGTGTTTCTGCTTTTCTATGTTGATACTGATTAAGGTGAGTTATCACCTGACTTATGTCAATTCTGATTCCAAGTGACTCAGAGTAAGAAAGCAATGTTCGATAGAAAGGACAAATTCAAGGGACAAATATGGATCAAATTTGACTTCTGATCACTCATGGAAAGAAACATAGACAATTCTCAGAAAAATAAAGTCAACAACATGAAATCCAGGAAATGGGGTTCATGGCAGATGTGGGACAAGTTAACAGATGTCAGAAGGATGAAGGAAGTCTAAGTAGGTGGAAATAAATCTTGATATTTGCAATTCTGCTGGAGTTACAAGGGGACTTCATGTATCTATTATGAAATATAATTGCTCTTTTTTCTCAATACTAAGTAAAGAACATATTCCAAAGGAGATATATGAAAACACATCAAGAAATGTTTTTAATCTATGAGAATTAAATTAATCAAGCTAATAATATGTTGTAAAATAGGCCTGAAATGATATAAGGAAACATGATTGGGGAAGGTAGAAATAAGAGTTGTGATGAACATTTACTCAAAACGAAGCGTGTAACACAAACATTAAGCAGGAATACGTGTACATATAATTTTCAATATATAATAATGAGCTAAATATGATGAGAAAGAACAGGGTTATATCTGCTTGTAGTGTTTTTATTAAATAAGAAAAGTGCATCCAGACTCACATGTGTATTTTGGAGGCTATTGTAAAGATACACACATTTAAAGAAGACAGCTAGCTTTTATATAAGACTAGGATAAAAAGGATTTTGAGAAAAGAGGAATAACTTACAGCAGGATGTAAACTACGGGTACAACAATGAGTAGCTGTTCTGTCTAGTGAAAGAAAAACAAGAGAAAATAGGCTTACGTTGTAGAGAAAGGGATTTAAATTTTGTATAAGTTAAAACTTCCTAACTAAAAAAGAGATGCTGCTTGGATATCTTTTTCGGTTTAATTTTGAAAATTACTAAGTCAGATTCTCATTTGTGTTTTTAGCAACGCCAAAATTGTGTAAAGCTGAGCTCTGCATGTGTTTGCTTGTCACATTACTGATAGTTTAAACAGTTGTCTCGCTGATCCTGCTGACTACGCCAATTGTCTCGCTATTCTCACTGTATACCCAGTTCACTGAACTCATAGTAGGCAAGGAGTGAGCAGGGACGCTGGAAGAAAACTCCAGGAGTCATAGGAATTGCAACCACATTTCTTCTCTCCTGACTGGCACAGCAACCTTAGCAACAGACACGCTGTATTCTCTCCTCTTGTGGTTGACCTAGCGGGCACAGCCTCACTGCCATGACAAAGCGTGAATGTAGCCCTCAGAACTTTCTCAGGTGGAGCTTATATGTGCTTTCAGAACAAAAGTAGCCCACGGCCAAGAGGGTACCTTGTGAGGTGCATGCACAGTGCTTTAAGTGATCTCAGCTGTTACATAATCATTATTTACAAAACGTGGGACGAGAGTGAGAGGGCATAGGGTGAGAGGGCATGACCACTCCATCTTGTCTGATTTGCTCTTTCCCTACAAATGTTCAAAGACTTCTTGTGCCAAGAATGCCGATCATATTATCTATATCAATTTTACACAAGAGAGTAAATGATCTTTAATTGTATTGGAGAATTTAACTCTAGAGAAGAATTTCCTGCTGGAGAGGAATGTTAAACCTCGAGATGAAATTCTATGGGACCAGGTAATAATGAGCAGAGCACAGGGTGATGAGGTACAGCTGGACGACGATTGAGTAGAAATTTCACAGCTGAGTTTGTCAGCCAGGTGTGCCCAAAAGTCTGGTTAAACACCACTGAGGTGGAGCTGAGGACAAATGAAAATGGAGCCTTGTGGTATTCATATCATCAGAGGAATAGTTGGAGGATCACTTCAAATCTTTCAAGCCCGCACTAGATTAACTTGAACCAGTCAAACAAGGGCTAATACTGTTGTACTTACTTTGTACAAATCTTCCTCCAAACTAGGATTTCTAGAATAGGTGAGTGTGGAGTGAAGGCGCCTCATGGTTGACTTCACTATTACTTAAATACTAGGTGCTTTAAAAAAAAAAAACAACTTTACATGCATTATGTTATTTAATCGTTATAAGGAACACAATAAGGAATGAAAAAGTTATTATTTCAACTTGCACTTTACAGAAGATATTAAGACTTTGGATGTTATAACATTACCCAAAATCTTTTAACTAGTGAAGCAGTTCTGTCTTACTCTAGAAACTATATTTTCACATACCCTCAATCATTATTCTACATATTGATTCAATTATATCTTGAAAATTCAGCAAGTTTCAGTAAATAAAGATTTCTAAAAGGTTAATCTATTATACTATGTTAATTTATTTACTGAGTTATTGATTTACTTAGAAAATTAGTAATGTTTAGAAAAATGTACATTCTCATTAATAAATTATTACATTTAGTTACTTATAAAATGTCTACTTTCTTTTTTATGTTATGCTAATTTCAGATTTTTAAAAATCTTATTAAAATGCATCTGTTATTTGCTAGAGTTGAAAGATTAGTCATTCCCCCTTATGCGTAAGAAAATGGATTAATCCTCCTTTCTGACAATTATTGAAGAAACTGCTCTGAAGGAAAAAAAAATTTCAGTCATATAAGATTTGCCTTTCAATAACACATTTATGTCCTTTTTTTTGGCCTCCAGTAGAATATGATTACGTTAGATCACATTTCTTTAGATATATACAAATTAGGCATATTGCACAATGGCTAGGAATTATTTTCCTAAATGTTTCACAATAGCTTGAATTAATTGAAATCCTTTAGGGTATATGAGGCCCGAAGTATGTCGTGTTCATGGTATAGTAGGAAATAATTAGATCTGTAGTGAAGAGACACTCCCAATTAAATCTTTATGGGAAAATGATTCTGAAATTAGCTTTAAGAAAATTGAATGGAAGCAGATCATAGGCAAAATGTAATGCTCATGCATAGTATTAACAAGGATATTTTATATCTAAACATGGAACTATGTTGTCTCCCTTAGAATCAGAATATAATTTGTGTGACATATTAGAGAAAGTTCAGTCTATACAAGAGGAGCTAAAAAGAGCATGGAAAACACATTTTTTTTTTATCACAATAGGAAGTAATGTTTACAGCAATAGCTAGTGTCTTACAGATTCATAAGTAAATCTTAATAGAAGCAATTATGAATGCAAGATAATATCATTGACTTCATATAAGACATAGACTGATACAAAATATTGGTTTCAGTTTTATTGAAGTATAATTGACATATAGCACTGTATGAGTTTATGTGTACAGCAAAATGACTTCGCTTATATATATTGTGAAATGAGTACTATAATATATTTAGCTAATATCAGAAAAATATTATTTGCTAAATTCTAGATCTGTTTCCAAATCTCTGCCATTAACTTTATTTAACTGATACACTGTTTTCTGGACCACAAGAAAAGTGCTACATAAGATCCTGTATTTCTCCATAGCGGCTGTACTAGTTTGCATTCTCACCAACAGTGAGAATGCACACCCTCCACACCCTCTCCAGCATTTATTACTTGTAGACTTTTGGATAGCAGCCATCCTGACTGGCATGTAATGGTACCTCATTGTGGTTTTGATTTGCATTTCTCTGATAATGAGTGATGTTGAGCAGCGTGGAGATTTCTTAAAAAACTGGAATTAGAACTGCCATATGACCCAGCAATACCACTTCTGGGCATACACACTGAGGAAACCAGATATGGAAGAGACATGTGCACCCCAATGTTCATCGCAGCACTGTTTATAATAGCCAGGACATGGAAGCAACCTAGATGCCCATCAGCAGATGAATGGATAAGGAAGCTGTGGTACATATACACCATGGAATATTACTCAGCCATTAAAAAGAATTCATTTGAATCAGTTCTAATGAGATGGATGAAACTGGAGCCCATTATACAGAGTGAAGTAAGCCAGAAAGATAAAGACCAATACAGCATACTAACGCATATATATAGAATTTTAAAAGATGGTAATGATAACCCTATATGCAAAACAGAAAAAGAGACACAGATGTACAGAACAGAATTTTGGAATCTGTGGGAGAAAGCGAAGGGGGGATATTTCAAGGGAACAGCATCGAAACATGTATATTATCTAGGGTGAAACAGATCACCAGCCCAGGCTGGAGGCATGAGACAAGTGCTCGGGCCTGGTGCACTGGGAAGACCCAGAGGAATTGGGTCGAGAGGGAGGAGGGAGGGGGATCAGGATGGGGAATACATGTAAATCCATGGCTGATTCATGTCAATGTATGACAAAAACCACCACAATATTGTAAAGTAATTAGCCTCCAACTAATAAAATAAATGAAAAAAATCCTGTATTTCTAAATTGATAAGATTTATACAATAAAACTGTCTAGAATTCAAGTGAAACAGGATACATATATTTTTTAAATCTGAAGGAATTGTATATGTTTGAATACCCCGTTTTTAACTTTTTATTTTATACTGAAGTATTGTTGATTAGCAGTGTTATGATAGTTCCAGGTGTATAGCAAAGTGATACAGTTATACATATACACATGTATCTATATTTTTTCAAATTCTTTTCCTGTTGAAGTCATTATTTACATAATATTGAGCTGAATTCCCTGTGCTATACAGTAGGTGCTTTTTGGTTATCCATTTTAAATATAGCAGTGTGTACATGGCAATGCCATACTGCCTAGTCATCTCTTCCACCTACCTGTCCCCATTGGAAACTGTGAGTTCATTCTCTAAGTTTTTGGGTCTGTTTCTGTTTTGTAAACAAGTCCATTTCCATCATTTCTTTTAGATTCTGCATATAAGTCATATCACCTATTTCTCTTTCTCTGGCTTTATTCAGTATGACAGTCTCTTGGTCCATCCATGTTGCTGCAAATGGAACTATTTTATTCTTTTAAATGTCTGAGTAATATTGCATTGCATAAATGCAATAGCACATCTTCATTATCCATTCCTCTGTCAATAGACATTTAGGTTGTTTCCTTGTCTTGGCTATTGGAAACAGTACTACAATGAACACTGGGGTGCATGTATCCTTTCAGATCATGTTTTTTCTCCAGATAATACGCAGGAGTGAGATTGCAGGGTCATGTAATAGCTCTACTTGTAGATTTTTAAGGAACCTCCTTATTGTTCTCTGTAGGGCCTGTACCAACATACACCCCCACCAACGGTGTATGAGCGTTCCCTTCTCTCCTCATCCTCTACAGCATTTGTTTGTGCATTTTTTGATGATAGTCATTTTGACCATTGTGAGGTAATATCTCATTTTATCAATAGTTTTGATTTGTTTTCCTATAATAATTAGCATCATTTCTAGAACACCAATGCCTCTTCAGGCAGCTGCAGTCATGTTATCCCACAGCCATCTATCTATCATAGTTCATATTACAAACTAAGATTCAGTTTACTGGGGACAGGAATTTGATAAAATCTTAAAAGATGATGCTGTTAAGATGCTGCACTATTTATGCCAGCAAATTTAGAAAACTCAGCAGTGGCCACAGGACTGGAAAAGGTCAGTTTTCATTCCAATCCCAAAGAAAGGCAATGCCAAAGAATGTTCAAATTACCATATAATTGCACTCATTTCACATGCCAGCAAGATCATGCTCTAAATCCTTCAAGCTAGGCTTCAATAGTAAATGAATGAGAACTTCCAGATACATAGAACAACTGACTGGTTCAAAATCGGGAAAAGAGTATTTCAAGGCTGTATATTCTCACCCTGCTTATTTAATTTATATGCAGAGAACACCATGAAAAACGCCGGGCTGGATGAATCACAAGCTGAAATCAATATTGTCCAGAGAAATAGCAACAACCTCAGATATGCAGATGATACCAAAAGTGAAGGAACTGAAGAGTCTCTTTATGATGATGAAAGAGGAGAGTGAAAAAGCTGACCTAAAACTTAACATTCAAAAAACTAAGATTATGCCATCCGGTCCAATCACTTCATGGCAAATAGATGGGGAATATGTGGAAACAGACTCAGATTTCATTTTCTTGGAGTCCAAAATCACTGTGGATGGTGACTGCAGCCACAAAATTAAAAGACACTTGCTCCTTGGAAGAAAAGCTATGACAAACCTAGACTGCATAATAAAAAGCAGAGGCAGCACTTTGCCAACAAAGGTCCATCTAGTCATATTCTGATGTTGAAGCTGAAACTCCAATACTTTGGCCACCGGATGCGAAGAGTTGACTCATTTGAAAAGACCCTGATGCTTGGAAGGATTGAGGGGAGGAGGAGAAGGGGACAACAGAGGATGAGATGGTTGGATGGCATCATCGACTCAATTGACATGAGTTTGGGTGAACTCTGGGAGGTGGTGATGGACAGGCAGGCAGGCCTGCAGTGCTGCGGTTCATGGGGTTGCAAAGAGTTGGACATCACTGAGTGACTGAACTGAACTGAACTGAGTCATATTCAGAGTTATTGTTTTTCCAGTAGTCATGTATGGATGTGAGAGTTGCTGAAGGCTGAGTGCCAAAGAATTGATGCCTTCAAACTGTGGTGCTGGAGAAGACTCTTGAGAGTCCCTTGGACAGCAAGGAGATCAAACCAGTCAATTCTAAAGGAAATCAACCCTGAATACTCATTGGAAGGACTGATGCTGAAGCTGAAGCTCCAGTACTTTGGCCACCTGATGCGAAGAACTGACTCATTGGGAAAGACCCTGATGTTGGGAAAGATTGAAGGCGAGAGGAGAAAGGGGCAACAGAGGATGAGATGGTTGGATGGCATCACTGACTCAGTAGATATGTTTGGGCAAACTCTGAGAGATAGTGAAGGACAAACAAGCCTGGCGTGCAGCAGCTCATGGGGTCTCAAAGATTTGGACATGACTTAGCTACTGAACAACAACAATAATTAGTGATGTTGGACATCTTTTCATGTTCCTCTTGTCCATCTGTATGTCTTTGTAGCAATGTATATTTAGGTTTTCTGCACATTTTTTGATTGGGTTGTTTGTTTTGATGATATTAAACCACAAGATATGTTTGTAGATTTTGGAGACTAATCCCTTGCACAGAAAGGAAACCATAGACAAAATAAAAAGACAACCCACAGCTTGGGAGAAAATATTTGCTAATGATATGAATACCCCAATTCTTTTATTGTCTTGTTGGAATTTCTAATATGAAAACTTATTTTTCTTTTATTTGCAATGATATTTAAATAATATTGTTTCAGAGTATAAAATGTTTCTATAATTCTTGATGTAATTGAAATAGTCTAGGTTGGATGATAAGGGATGGGGGAATTCCAATTGTATAAATAAGAAAACTTTGATTCAGAGAGATTAAATAATTAACCAAACTTGAAAAGTCTGGTTGCTGCCAGGAGCCAGCACACGAGATCCCACCCATGACAAGGTCGTGAAGAGAAGACCTGACAAGCAAGGCAGATCAGGACTTCAGGGATTTTGAAAAGCTGCCCCGGCGCTCACCTTAAAGATGATCTCTGTCTTTCTGAAGTTTGCTATATTAGACTACTCCCTAATTTCTGTGACATGGGTAGAAGGCCTTCCCGATCTCTTTCCAAACAGAATCAACTTAGAACTTTAATTAATATGTCCGCCGGATGGTGATATCCTATACGATTATCCAGGATGAAAGGAGTGTTTCAATTTAGACCCCTTTGCTGGCATTCTAGCCTGCTTGGCAAATGCGTCCTAATGCACATAACTGCTCACAGCACCTTAATCATAAACAGCATAAAGAACCTGATCACATAAAGGCCCTAATAGGCACAGAGCCCTTCAGGGGTGAGGAAGCCCTATTAGAGAACATAAAAATATTATTCTAAAAGTGATTATAGTTAAATATTTAGAAAAATAAGAGTTTAGAATTGTTAATTTTAACCAGGAATGCTAAATGGGGGCTGCCTCACTGGAGCTGCAGTCTTTGTGTGGTAAACCTTTTAGATAAATTTAACTGATAACTTCTGCAAAAGGACTGACCTTTGTGTTCATTAAAGAATAGATTACGGAAAACAGCTTTGCATTCACCTAGGTCATAAAATGTCAATAGGCCCCAAGGCCAGAAGATAATGTACAAGACTCTCACAAAGAAGTATGCAGAAAACTCCCTGGTTTCGTGAAGGATGAGCCGATGTAATATTAAACTATCTTCCCCTTAAAAATGTACTAACTTAGAATATAAAAGTTACGGTAAAAAAAAAAAAAAGATTTGCCAGACTCTGCTGCACCCCCTCTCCCATCTGGTCACTCTCTCTCCCTCGCAGACTTGGCCCTATCAAGGCTGGTCTCACGTGTCTTCTCTCGCCGACGCCTTTCATCCTGAGGGTACCCCCTGGATCCTGCCAAGGCTGGACCCCGGCAGGTTGCTCGTTAATGAAACCTTTGCAAGAAAATTAAATTCCATACTTTTAGTGTTAAGTTTCTAGTTTGTACATGGAACCAAAATGCATCTAATGGGTAGCTGCTTGCTTATAATGATCCATCCTTGGACAAATGTTCAGTGTACAATGAATAGAAACACTTTGAGGACATTTATGCTCATGCTGAGGTGCCACTTTAAATGTTTTCCTGAATCATTATTGACATTCAATTATCTTGTGGAAAGTTTGTGGCCTCCAGGTTTTTGCTATAATATTCCAATTATAATTTACATAGTGCTTCTAGTGATTGGGAAGGAAACTGCAGTGTTATTCATATGCAGAATTTTAGTCCTTGATGAGTAAGCTATTATGTATAAAAAAAGCATTTTAAGCAAATTGATTTTCTGTGTAGAGCTTTAGCCCAAAAAGACATCTCTGCACAAAAATCACAATCAATATTTCTAAACAAAGCTAAATTGAATCATGTCACTGCTTTAATATTATAATAGTTTTAATGTAAGACAAATAATAAACTTGTTTTGAAATTTTTTTTGTTGGTTGTTCTAATTTCAATAATAATCAATGCACATTTCAGGCTTCCCAGGTGGCAAAGTGGTAAAGAATCTTGCTGCCAACTCAGGAAACACAAGAGAGGCAGGTTCAATCCCTGGGTAGGAAATGACAACCCATACTAGAATTCTTACCTGGAAATTTCCATGGACAGAGGAGCTTGGCGTGCTACAGTCCAAGGGGTTGCAAAGAGTCAGACACAACTGAACTCCAGAGCACACACACAAGTCCACACAATGCATATTTCATTTTACAACTCACTGTTGACAGCAAAACCTTAAGTAGAATTTACAATGGGGGAAGCACATGTCACCAAAGGCAATATGCCTGACATGCCTTGTCATCTATTTAACCAAAACACTGGTAAAACTCAACTCTTTTGAAAATTAAACTCAATTTTATGGATGTCACATGAAAGAATGAAAATGAACGAAGTGATTCCTGCTATTATGGAGCAGTTGAGGACAATGTTTGAATAACTTTATGTTAGTGCATTAAATTATGACTAATAATATTCTTAGTGTAGAAGGTGTGAAATCTCCAAAAATAAAGGACTATTAGGGAATTCAACTGATTACTCTGACAATTCAAGCTTAATATGCATATCTGTTGAATAACAGAAAAATCTGGGGAGAGAGTGATTGCTGTGAATAATTAGATGAAGAAGGAAAGGAAAGTAGCACTTCTTAGGTACCCTCTCTGTGCCATGCAGTGAACACATGTTATCCCACACATTCATCAAACTAATAAAAAAAGTATTTTTAAACTCCTACTATGCTTGAATTCAGATATTTAATGACAGGCCAGGAATATATAGTTTATGTCCTTATGGAGCTTACTATAAACTTGCAATGAACATCTAAGTGGCCTGATTTATGATTAAGAAAACAAGGGCCCAGAGAAGTCAAACAGCAAGTTCCAAGTCACAATTTTAGGAAGTGGCAAGAGTAGGATCCAAACCCAAGCCTGTCTGTCTTCAAAGCCTGACACATTTCATGCCATAGGGCCATGAACTAATTCATGTGACTAACAAGCATGTGTTCAAGTATATAATAACAAGCATGCTCATGTCTATTTACTTGGCAGATACCCAGCCCTCTGGATTTCTTAAGTTTAAAAAAACGCAGTTTATTTTTCAAATCTTGGCAGGTGCTTACGTCTGGGCCTGAGTACATTTCATTACATTTCACTGTCACACATAAAAGCTTTTTTTAAAACTGTAAGTCGCACATATTTTTGAAAATTAATTTAATAAAATATTCACTGAAAACAAAGATTAATTACTCCAGGTTTGTCAGCCAACACAACTGAAAGATGACTGTGGCTTTCTTTTTTGAAACAGTTGTTACTCAGACACAAATTATGATGTGTTTTTGGAAGTAGACAATTCCTAAATTCATATTAACTGCTTCATAAATCATAGGTGAACTGAAAAATTAATGAAAACACTCTAATATGTAGATGTGTGTAAGAGTGGGGAAACCTGAGGCTAAAAACTGAATATAACTCTCAAGCTTTTCATTTATACAAAAATTAGTTAACTTTACCATTTATTATACTAGGAAATAATTTTCAGCATGAAATTTCTGAAATATTCAGTATTTTTAGTCAAAACATTGTATAATTATCTCTTTTTTAAATAACTAGTTTGAAAATATTTAAGCATGTAGAGATAACTAAAATATTTAGTATTATTACTCATAGAAAATTATATAATCAAATCTCCCTTTTTAAAATGACTTAAAAAATTTTAGCAAGTAGATTATATTGAATTTAATCTTCATTGGAAGATTAGTGTTTTAAGGGTATGTGGGTGACACAATCTGTATATAGTCTCTGATCACTTCAACTGCAAAGACTAATTTCTTCCCTGCAGTACTTGATCCTAACCAACATATTTGTACAGCTATTTATTGGCCTTACTATGTACCAGGCATTATTTCAGGTCCTTGGGACATATTAGTGTACAAAAACAAGAAAGAAAAGAAAAAAAACCTGCCCTTGTAATGCTTGTTTATTCTTATTCTTTTCAGGTTTCTGCAAATTTACTATTTCCTGATTCCTTTCAACACTCCTTAAATGCTCTTATTCTCTGAGGCGTTATGAACTTTCTTCTCTCTATATACTATTTCTCTGTATAACATCTTTGGCTTCAACTATCTCCTATGAGTTGCTTCAAAATCTGTATGTTCCTAGCTTTGGCCTCATTCCTGTGTTCCAGTTCCATGAGTCCAGGTGCTTATACAAGTCCATCTGGACATCTCACGGTCATTTCACACGTAACCTCTCTGTGTGTGTGTTTGCTCAGTCATGTACAATCTTTGAAACTGTATGGACTGTGGCCTCTCAGGCTCCTCTGCTCACGGAATTTTCCCAGGCAAGAATAGTGGAGCAAGTTGTCATTCCCTTGTCCAGGGGATCTTCCCCACCCAGGGATTGAACCTGCATCTCTTGCGTCTCCTGCATTGGCAAGTGGGTTCTTTACCAGTCCTGAACTAAAGCACTACTTCCTTCAAATTTCCTTCAAAGGAAACTTTTTCTTTTCTTAGTGTCCCCTTTCTCCTCTATTAACATCATCACTGACCAGGAAGTCACCCAGTTTAAAGGTCTGTAGCCGAAGTGATTAATAGCTCAGATTTCTAGACTCAGACAGCCTGTGTTTGTATCCTAATTTTGCCAATAATTAGTTTAGTAATATTGGCAACTGACTTAACCTATTAGAACCCTAATTTGCTTATCTGTGTCTAGAGAATTAAGGGTGCTAGGAAGATTGACAGAGGTGATATGTGTACAGGTCTAGCCCTTAGTAAGATCTTTCTGAAAGTAGCTATTTCTGTGTTAGTTTTTCTTTCATTATCATACATTTATGACTAACTACTTCAGTCCTTGCAAAGTGTGCTAGGCAAAGTCCTTGGATGTTGCTAAGCTTCACCGGGGCCTCTTCTGCTTGAATGGGTCTAAGCACATGCTTCCAGTTGCCGTCTAAGGTAACTTCAGCCAGAGTCCCTCTGATGTTAGATGATTTATTTAATAAGTTTTGCATTTTGATTGAAATGGAAACAACGCAGTTTTACAAACCAACGGATGCTCCTTTTTTATTCTGTTCAAACCTACTTTTTCAAATCTTATACTTGAAGAGCCAATTTTTCCACTTGGCACTGAATGTTTTCTTATTTCAATCCTATAAATGTGTGATTTGGCTCAGAACCCTTACCCTGCAGAATGAATTCGCCTGAGAAAATGTCGTGAAGGATAGACATGCCATGGGATGTAAAAAGGGATGCAGTGATTGCTCCCCCTTGTACTGCTCTAGTTAGATCAAGTTAGAGCCATTCCATTAATTAAGAGGAGGCTTTAATGCATTACACACATTTGCAAAGCTACTGGTCTCCAACTGAAAAGCACATTTCAAAAAATGAAATAAAACTGTCTGTGTAAAGAACCAGCCAAGAATAATAATTAGCTTTTGGACATATCAGTTTCTAATGAAAGTGTTATTTATTTTGAAATGCTAGTGTCATGTGTATTAAATTAAAACTTCCAAGTTTATTTCTAGCATGCTTGTAATATCTCTCCTTGCAAAAATAGTGTACACGGAGCCAAAACTTACATGGCACATTGAACATGAATTCATAGATATGTTTAATAACTAAAATGAGTTATAGACATGAGCAACTGAAGTCTATATATATATATATATATATATATATACATACACTACAAATTTTAGTTTTAAAAATGTAGGTGTGCAAAATTGAGCATTCATTGTTTTTCTATTACTCAACATAATTTATACATTGAACCTCTATTTCCAACTCAGTCAAGTTTCCAGCAAGTAAACTCAAAACTAGTGTTACTTAGTCTCCTCTGGTTTTTATTCTCACCCATCCTCAGATTATATCTGCATTAGGTCTGAGTGTAATCCACAGGATTTAAATAAGTTATGTATGGTGAAAACGCAGGCATCTCCTTGACCATGAGAAACTTTTAGCTTGTTCAAGACTTGGCAGAGATGTAAACCATGATGTCAGGCCTTTGATCACTGGTTTCATTTCCTACAGCACCAACTTACTTCCATCCACAGTTGATTTTGGCCCTGGCTCCTATAATCCATACCCTGACAGTTCCCCAGCCACCACAAAGAGACTTTGTCTTGTCTGGTATCCTTTTCTCGGCTACTTTGGTCTCAACTGGCTCTCTAAAAGGCCTGTAAAACATTGAGAAAAAATACAGACATTTTTCTGGAACATGGGAAATTGTTTCAGGTTCTTTTTTCCTAGACAAAAATTAGATGTCTGGACCAAAAAGAGCACAGATGCATTTAGAACCAAAAATACTAGAATTTCAAAAGGTAACGAGACCTTTCCTTCTCTGCTGCTGCTGCTAAGTCGCCTCAGTTGTGTCCAACTCTGTGCAACCCCATAGACGGCAGCCTACCAGGCTCTGCTGTCCCTTTCCTTCTCTAGTCCTTGTTATTTTCTGCCTGTCAGTTTAATTCTCTGTTACTACAGATCAGCTCTTACCACATAGTGAAAAACACCATGGCTGACAGCTTCTGAGTTTTGTCACCTGACAGAGATTACCTCTGTCACTCAGATTTATTTAGAAAAATGTTATGGGAGTTCCGTGATAGTCCTGGCTTAGAAAGCACTCATTTCTGGATCCCTCAACTTTACAGGGTAGTTGTAGGCTTGGGTCAAACATGGTAGTTTGGAGGGGGCCATGTGAATGACAGAAGAAGCTCCAGGAGACAGGACAGTGGGTTACTTAGATGCTCATGAGGAAGCAGCAGTGTAAGTAGTATATCATGTGCCCTCCTATGGCTGAAGAAACACAGACAAGTCATCACTCTAGCAATGATTCTGCCAATACATTTGTTTAGGTCTATGCGTCTCTTGTTTTCCCTAACCACAACTGTGGAGCTTCTTGGAGAAAGTTTTCTGGACTCCTAATACGGTGTCACATCTTCAGGTCAAAAATGAGACCTCTGTTTCTCTTGACTTTGCTGCTGCACAAGCCATTATTAAAAAGAAGATCCATGGAAGCAGCTTATACCCCAGAGCTTTTCAGAAGAGTTAATACAATGGCTGTGCATGTCAGAAATGATTCTCTTTAGGATGTCAGAGTATTCATTTTACAATAAACAGATGAACTTTAAACTGGATAAATCCTATTAATGTTGATGTGAAATATACTTATCCCTAAGACAGACTTGGGAGGGACAGTGACTAGGAGGGTAAGGCAGGCATCAAACAGCAAGAACCACACAGGTTCAATCCCTGCCTATGGGTAATAAGACAGGTGTATAAAAGAACTGTATACTTTTCTGTATGTCTTTTTTTTTTTTTTCTCTCTCTCTCAGGTTCTCTTTTTATGTGGCTCAGAATAACCTCCTGTGGCCAATTGTGGGTTGAAGATAATTAGCCTTTAATTATCACCAGTTATATTTTCACCTGTTCCGCTTGCAAATTCCCAGAACTTCTAGTTTTCCAATTAGCATATTCATCCTCCAACAAGCAAGTGTGGAGAAACAGCCTTTCCCTTTGGGAACTAACCCCTTCCCCACTAACCTTTCGTGTTATATTTTAGCTAGTATAAGAACACCCTTGAGAGGATCAACTTATTTTTATTTGCAATATCTATCTGCAGAATCTCAGATCAAATGCATGCTCTCAGTGCAGGAGCTAGATCCAGGTAGACTTTGGGAATACCATCTCAGGGGAGATCAGAATAATGAATATGACTCTAGAGAACAGAAGAATTAAAATTCACTCAAAAAGGCAAAACCTTTTTTGCAATCTAAAGAAGAGTTTCCTTTTCTGTTTTCTTTCTTTTTTGGTTGCATATGGATAAAAGTCAAGAGCAAAACATTGGAGCAGGAAAATAATTCTGATTTAGAATATTTTTTCTTTTCTATCATGGACTATGTCATATGAGCAAGAGATGGATAGGAACTTCGGTTCACACTAAAGAAGGGGAGTGTGGCATAAGCTTGGAAGAATTAAATTAAATATATATATGAAAAAAAATCCCAGAGTTAACAAGAACTTGTTAGAAATAAGCTGGTAAATTTAAAACAGTCACCAATCCTCCAAAAGCATACTGTAAGAGAAAAAAGGGATAATTTACTTCAGATATTTTGAAGGTCTACATCTTTTTATCACATGGTATCATATATCCTGATAAGAAAACTATAAAGAAAACTTCTGAAGGGCTGTTCTGGGAATACAACATTGTTAGCATGCAAATCATTTATCAGGATGCAAATAATTTAATGACAATTTGGCCGGGTCTCCAGAGTAAATAATTTCCATTTCCATTACTGTACATGATACAAACACCCATAATATTTTTCTTGAAAATTACAGTCCTCTTTTAGTACACTTTGATCTGATTACAAATTTTGTTTCATTAATCCTCACTTTCAAGCAGGTAAGTGAAAGAGGTTATTTCACCAACTCACAGACAAAGAAATAGAAGACAGAGGGTCAGCCTGATCATAGAATGAGTTTATATATCAGTGTCATTGGTTTCTAAGCTCCTGATTTGGCTTGCTTTTCACTAGCTCTTCTTATGTGAATTTTAATCAACTTGTTATACTTTATTTCAATTATGGAAATTAAAAAAAAAACAGTTAATGTGCTATTTGGCCCAGTGTGAAATAACGTAGTTTTAAAATTTAGTATAAATATATAAACAAACCTCAGACCTTGAAGAATACAAGTCATAATACAAATATCTTGAGAAACTTTGCTGCACGGAGTTGAGTGTTATATTCCTTTAGAAATGGCAGAATTTGCAAGTTGTACAAAGCAGTGACATAGCTGAATCTTCCAGTTTTCAACAATTTTATTCCTAAATTATTGGGAAGGAGTGATATTAAACAAAGAAGCAAAGGAGGGGGAAATGAGAAAAACCAAAAATAAGAATTGAATAGCACCTATTTTAGCCAACTTGAATTACACATTATGCTCACATCACCTGTTAATCTCACATGAGAGTAATTTGCCTGTGGAAGAAAATTAGGAAGTAAGAATAATGAATTAATATAGAGATTTATTATAATACTTACATTGGTGAAAAGCTGCAAAGGAGATTGCATTTTGTAGGCCTGAATCTGCAATGCAGGAGCCTCAGAACTTGCAGTTTCAATCCCTGGGTTCAGAAGATCCCCTGGAGGAGGGCATGACAATCCATTCCAGTATTCTTGCCTGGAAAATCCCATGGACAGAGGAGCCTTGTATACTGCAATGTCTGAGGTTTGTTTATATATTTACACTAAATTTTAAAACTAAATAGGGTTGCAAAGAGTTGGAAACAATCGAAGTGACTTAGTATGTAGCACAGGCTTCCCTGGTGGCTCAGAGGTTAAAGCATCTGCCTGCAGTGCCGGAGACCCAGGTTTGATCCCTGAGTCGGTAAGATCCCCTGGAGAAGGAAATGGCAACCCACTCCAGTATTCTTGCCTGGAGAATCCCATGGTGGGAGGAGCCTGGTAGGCTATAGTCCATGGGGTCACAAAGAGTCAGACATGACTGAGCGACTTCACTCACTTCACTCACTCACTCAGTATGTAGCACACTCGTTTTCTTTAGAACTTCCTACATGGGTTACATGTACAATTGATCCTTGAACAATGAGGCTTAGGGATGCTGGCCTTCCATACAGTGAAAATCTGCAAATAATTTCTAGTTGGTCCTCCATATCCACGGTTCTTCTGTATCCTTGGATTCAACCAATCACAGATTGTGTGATACCACAGTATTTGCTATTGAAAAAAAATTCACATATAAGTAAACCCCTGTAGCTGTCTGTTGTTCAAGGGTCAACTGTACTTTCTATAAGTGAGAGCAGGTTTGTAGTGTACAATCACCCTGCATCATTGGTCATGACTTTGGGCTTCATCATATCTAATGGTGCGTGTGTGTTCAGTTGTTCAGACTCTTTGAGACCATATGAGCTGTAGCTGGACAGGTTCCTCTCTCCATGAGATTCTCCAGGCAAGAATACTGGAGTGAGTTGCCATTTCCTTCTCCAGGGTATCTTCCAGATCCAGGGATTGAACCAGGGTCTCTTGCAACACCTTCCTTGGCAGGTAGATTCTTGTACCACTGAATCACGTGGGAAGCCCTCATTATATTGAGTACTTCATCATAAACAGAACCAATTATTTTCGTATTTCTTCATATCCCATTGGTTGAGCCTCCAGACGTGTTTGCTTCTCAGAAGTCAATGACTTTATGACCTGGCACAATCTTTCCAGCCAGTCTTCAAAGCACTTGTTTTTGGGGCTTCTTTGGAAGCAATCTCATTTATCTCCTACTGCTTCAGGAAACACCTTGAAGTTCTGCAAGCAGTGATCTTTGCAAATAGCATCTTATGTTTCTCTACATCTCTTGCCACATTAGGTATCCGATATGTGACCTTAAGCCCTTCTGTGTCACATAGACTGTTATTTCCTGGAGTCATTAACTTGAGTGAGAGCAGGCTTGCATTTTACAATCACCCTGAATCATTGACTGCTATTTAGGATTTTATAGCGTATCTAATACTTTCTCACAAACAGGATCAATCTTTTTCTCCAGTTTTAGTTGGATATCTGGGTCATCTTGTCCAGTTGGCAGCAGCAAGACTTTAGGTTGGAAAAACAAAAAAAACTGGTTTCCAGTTTCTGATTTAACAAAGGCCCATCTGTTAAGAAAGAAATGGTCCTCTGGCTTAAGCACAACAGGGAAAGTTTTAAGAGAACACCATCTCACATTGAATGGAGAGTAGATAGGGACCCTTAGGCTGTTCTATACTGAAGCAACCTAAACTCAGATTTAGTTATGAAGGACACTTTGGGTGTCCTGTAAGCCTTGGCCAACCTTGATACCAAAGAAAGGATCCAGAGAGAGTGACAGAGACATCAACAGTTTACTGGACAGAGGATCTTACATGTCTGAAGCAAAAGGTCCTGGAGCAATACCTCACCTTGTATGGAAGATGGCAAACATGACAAGGTAGAAATCTTCTCAGAAGAAGCTATCATTCGTAGGGAGAATTGATGTCAGGTTGGCTCATCAGTTACTAGGTGCTGGAGCACATCCTTCCCAGCCTCCCAGGTTAATGACCATCATGAAGGTGGATGTTTTCCTATAATAAACAAACAGGTGGAACCATTCTGGCCTAAGAATTAGAATGATCACTAGCTGAAGCAAAGGGCAAGCACATTTATGTGAGTTAGGGTATAAGTGAAGCTGGGATTGGTCAAGCAGGAATTGGAAAGACAATAAAGTGAAAGTGAAAGTGAAGTCGCTCAGTCGTTTCCGACTCTTTGCGACCCAATGGACTGTAGCCTACCAGGCTCCTCCCTCCATGGGATTCTCCAGGCAAGAATACTGGAGTGGGTTGCCATTTCCTTCTCCAGGAGAGACAATGGACAACAGCAATTTCGAGTGGCCTGACAGCCGCTACTGCTAAGTCACTTCAGTCGTGTCCGACCCTGTGCGACCCCACAGACGGCAGCCCACCAGGCTCCCCCATCCCTGGAATTCTCAAGGCTAGAACACTGGAGTGGGCTGCCATTTCCTTCTCCAATGCATGAAAGTGAAAAGTGAAAGTGAAGTCGCTCAGTGATGTCCGACTCTTCGCGACCCGATGAACTGCAGCCTACCAGGCTCCTCCGTCCATGGGATTTTCCAGGCAAGAGTACTGGAGTGGGGTGCCATTGCCTTCTCCGGTGGCCTGACTATATTGACACAAACAGGGTAAGTAAGATTTAAAACACCTTTAGGAATTCTGTTGTTCTAATGGGTGAGTAATCTAGGAGGAAAATTAAGGAGAAGAAAAGTCAGCAAAGTGAAAGAATAATAGCCGAATGCCAAATCCAACCATGAGACAGTAAATCCTTGAATGTGGGCTCATAGAAGGCACAAAACATTTTTCATATTTATACATTTCTGTATCTCAAGCCTGCCCCCTGTGCATGTAAACAAGAGATACTCATGAATATAATACTATGATGAAATTATAAGCAGTGAATTAACTTAGGGTAATATCTCTGCAGTATTGTATTTTGATTTGCCATACTGGGTCCCTGTCTCCCAGCAGCTGCTTTCACTTTTACACTGATGTGCATCAGTATATGTTAGTGTGTAGAGTGAAATCTATCAACTATGATTCTCCTCATTTGTTGTGATATATTGTTCATGTGCAGAATAACAAAAAATAGTGTATTTTCTATTTTCAGAGATTGAAATTGTTGGTTAATAGGGAGACATGAGAATGTGTCCAAAAACTGACAAGAACTATACTACCATTGATAACAGCTACACTTTATTATTTATTTATTTTATGCCAACTAGTGTACTTATTATTTATATCTATTATCTCTTTTTTTCATCACAACATTTGTAGAAGTTAGGACTGTGATTTCCAAATGGTGCAAGTGAAATTGCTCAGTTGTGTCTGACTCTGCGATCCCATGGATTGTAGTCACCAGGCTCCTCCATCCATGGAATTTTCCAGGCAAGAGTACTGGAGTGGCTTGCCATTTCCATCTCCAGGGGATCTTCCCGACCCAGGGATCAAACTCAGGTCTCCCACATTGCAGGCAGACGCTTTACCATCTGAGCCACCAGGGAAGCCTGGTGCATCAAAGCAAACTCATAAAAGTAATGGAGATAATTCATGAAAAAAATACAATGACATCAGTTGGTCATTTTACAAACCAATATCTCAAGATAGTTCACAGTTTTGACTTAGATTGCTGTAATGACATCATGGGGCTCCCCCAGTAGCTCAGATGGTAAAGAATCTGCCTGCAGTGCAGGAGACCCAGGTTTGATCCTTGGGTCAGGAAGATCCCCTGGAGGAGGGAATGGCAACCCACTTCAGTATTCTTGTCCGAAGAGTTCCATGTACAGAGGAGCCTGGCAGTCTACAGTCCATTGGATCATAAAGAGTCAGACACGACTGAGCAACTAACACACACACACACACACAATGACATCATATGGCTCACTGACATATCTTTGTGAAGTTAGATTCTCAGTTGTTACTATAATAATAATAAAACACCACAGAAAATTCTATGTGAAACAGGAAAGGACGGTGGCCATATTCACTATCTTCAGAATCAAACTTTTGATTCCAAAGTTTGAGAAGTTGTGCTATGCCCAATAGGTACTAAGTTGTTAGGATTTAAGTATGTATTAAGTTTTGGAACTTAACTAGTTAAGAAAAATGGAAGCAGTTAGATATTTCTTTTGGCCTAAGGGTGCTGTGAAGTAAGTACTAAGACACAAAGTGAGCCATGAATGAATATTTGTGTTGTTCTGTCAGCTAGGAATGCTTTGGCTATAAGTAACTGGATCTGAATTGTGGTCATTAACCAATAAGAGGTGTTTTTTTTTTTTTTTTTTGGTTGCTTAACTTGAAGTCTGGGTGTAAACAGTTCAGTGCTATTATAGCAGTTCAATATAATAATAAATGGCATCACTTTCTGTCATTCTATTTTGCCCTGTTCCTTAGCACACCATCTCATGATCTCATGGGTCAAAGTACATCGGCATTTGCCCAGGCATTGCATCCTGTTCAAGGGAAGGATAAAGAGAAGACCAGTGAAATTTGTCTTGAGGATAAGGTAAACAAAAGTTTTCCATGAACTGTCAAGCAGATTTACATTTGTATCTTATTGCCTAGGGCTTGTTTGCATAGCCACTCCTTGCTGCAAGGGGAAGGGGGAGGAGGGAAGGAGTGGTTAGCATTTATAGCATCCTATGTGAAGACAGTCAGAGGACTGGAATATTGTTTACTTACTCAGCAATAGTGCCTGCCTTATTTAAACGCTGTCATATCGAGGGTTATAGTATCTTCTTTCAGTTCAGTTCAGTCGCTCAGTCATGTCCGACTCTGTGACCCCATGAATCGCAGCACGCCAGGCCTCCCTGTCCATCACCAACTCCCGGAGTTTACTCAAACTCATGCCCATCGAGTCGGTGATGCCATCCAGCCATCTCATCCTCTGTCGTCCTCTTCTCCTCCTGCCCCCAATCCTTCCCAGCATCAGGGTCTTTTCCAATGAGTCAGCTCTTCGCATGAGGTGGCCAAAGTATTGGAGTTTCATCTTCAGCATCAGTCCTTCCAATGAACACCCAGGGCTGATCTCCTTTAGGATGGACTGGTTGGATCTCCTTGCAGTCCAAGGGACTCTCAAGAGTCTTCTCCAACACCACAGTTCAAAAGCATCAATTTCTCAGCGCTCAGCTTTCTTCACATTCCAACTCTCACATCCATACATGACTACTGGAAAAACCATAGCCTTGACCAGACGGACCTTGTTGGCAAAGTAAAGTCTCTGCTTTTTAATATGCTATCTAGGTTGGTCATAACTTTCCTTCCAAGGGGTAAGTGTCTTTTAATTTCATGGCTGCAATCACCATCTGCAGTGATTTTGGAATCCAAAAAAATAAAGTCTGACACTGTTTCCACTGTCTCCCCATCTATTTCCCATAAGGTGATGGGACCAGATGCCATGATCTTAGTTTTCTGAATGTTGAGCTTTAAGCCAACTTTTTGACTCTCCTCTTTCACTTTCATCAAGAGGCTTTTTGGTTCCTCTTCACTCTCTGCCATAAGGGTGGTGTCATCTGCATATCTGAGGTTATTGATATTTCTCCTTTAGAAGGAGTCAATCTGACTAATTTGTTGAACTGAAATTAAGTTCAAATTTCACTGTTTCTGAAGTGCTTGCCTGTATGTGTGCTCTTTGTGACCCTATGGACCATAGCTCTCCAAGTTTCTCCATCCACGAGATTCTCCAGGCAATAATAATGGAGTGGGCTTGCTATGGCTTTCTCCAGAATATCTTCCCAACCCAGGGATCGAACCTGCGTCTCTTATGTCTCCTTCATTGGCAGGCGGGTTCTTTACCACTAGCACCACCTAGGAAGCCCATTTCCAGAAGGGCGTGCTTTTCCAATTACTGTTAGGTACTACATCTACTTTCTTTTTAATTTCCCTTCCATGTTGCTCTCCTCTGCCTAAAATTCACGACTTGTTTGGGGGACACTGAGGAGTTCCACAGGGGTGAAGAAAGAGCTACTTTAGGTAAGAGCACCAATTCTGAAAGCCAAGCAAAAAATTTCAGTTTTCTAGAACAGAGAAGAGGAAGAGGTGTTTTCTGAAGAGAAAGATGGGATAACAAAGTCAGCATGTAAGAATAGTCAGGACAGCGACATTCTGAGTTTGTCATAAATATGTGGACACTGTTATATCATTTCTTTGATGCTCTCTCCTGGCACACCACTGTGCCTGGATTCCTCAAGTGCTTTGTTACTCTGCTGGCAAAAAAGTGAGATTAATATGATGAATTTGTGTTTCCTTTTCTCTGTCATTAGGTTACAAAACATTTCTTTAAATGTCTTCTATGAATTAAAACCGTAACGATAAAATATGTTTCCATGCTTGGGGCTTTTTTAAAATAGATACCTCTAACCTGGTTGTTCACAGACAGAGATGATGTGGAAATGGAAAATGATTCTGTTAGGATTCTTCCCATAAGAATCTGAGGCATAGTAGTCACAAGAAATGAGGGAGAAGTGAAAACAGTTGAGACCTGATAAAAACAAAAACATTTTTGTTACCAACTTCTGAGCAATGTTTCATTCCAAATATAGTGACATTAGACTCACATCAAGTGTAGGATGTGGAATTGCACTTGTTCAAGTATTTCATTTGGCAGCAGCACAGAGGAGAACATAATTTGCCAAGAAATGCTTCACTCTGTCTCTCTTGGTAAATGGAGAATTCATTATCAATAAGAAGCTATACAGGAAATCTATTCATTTGGTTACTCTTAGGAATCTACCCTAATTTTCATTACATGTCCTTTTTGCTCCAGGTTTTAAATTCAGTCATGAAAATTAGATAAACTATAAAAATTGGAAAAACAAAGATGTTTTTGTATTATATCAATAATGTGAACAGGCCTGCATTTTTCCAGTGAAGATCTAAGGGTCTTGTGACGTGATTCTTTCTACTTTAAGAAAAAAACATTCAGACCACATGTGATAATATAACAATATCTTAAGTTTTCTATGCAAAGGAGAAATCCATTATCGTTAACCCTTCTAAGTAATAGTTTTTTTAAATAATCCCTATGACTCTAGATTGTACTGTGCAGTGATTGGTCAATTGATTTCACTAATAAAACTGGTAAAACAATACATTTATCTTATAAAAATATATTAATTAAAGACAGTGATTTTTAAATGCACAACATAGTGATTATACATATTCATGCTGCTTTGGAAAAATGAAAATTTATTGCCTTCAAATTTATAATCACTGAAATTTATTCTCACAGAATCATATTGCCTAGCGGCACCTAGCAAGAGAGGTAATCCCTCTTTTGTATATACAAAAGGCCAACATACACACCTTGACAAAGAATGGAGTATCTGTGAGTAAAGAAGAGACACAGACCAACATTGCTTATACTCAGAATTGGCCATTTTGGTAACTGGCACCAGATGACACATGCTGCCTTCTATTTTTAGGGCTAAAAGCAAGAATTGAAATAAAGGCTACCCATTATATTAAATTATTTAAAGACCCATTACCTGTTTCAGAAAGCACATTAGGTATGAATGAGTCTCCAAATTTACAATCTTTGCAATTGATTCATTCAATTATTGTGTGTTTACTTTAAACCAAATATCATACAACTTGTTGAACAGACCATTTTGAGGAAGATTGACACAATCTCTATCCTGTAGTTACAGTCGAGTAAAAGGAATGAAATGTGAAAAATATTCCAAAAAAGTCAAGCCTAGGGAAGTTGGATAACATAAAAACAGACAGCAACATAATCTAGAGGGACTTGTGGGTTCAGCAAAATCTTTTCAAATGAAAACAGAAGTCTGAGTCAGAGTTAGCCAACTGAAGTGTGGGGTGGGGTGTGCGTGTGTGTGTGAATATGTGTAAGGTAGGAGAATATGGGTAGAAGTGAGGAGAAAAGAGTGTATACCAAGTCATAAACATGCTGATTGACATGCTGATAAAACTGGACAGGGAGGACATTATTTGGCTTTTGAAATAATTCAAGTTAGAGCTGGATATGACCTACAGTCATGTGATAACTAGAAATATATTCTGATTAATTAGATATAAAAGGCAAGAAGAAGCCATTATTAAACTTTAGTTTATTACTCAACTAACTCAGCCAGGCTCATCAGTGATACAGAAGACACAAGAAGGGAAGTTGAAGATTGGGTGAGATGGATGGCTGAATTTTAGAAGCCTAGGAAATATACAAGTAGTAGGACATTTGTCATAGGTTATGTGTTTCTGGAGCTCAGAAGAGATGTTTGGACTGGGTTGAACATTTGGGAGTTGTCAATGTATAGACCAGCTAGTATGTGATGATCTCATATTACAGATGGGATATTTCAGAGAGGGTGTGTAGATTAACAAAAAGATAGAAATTCCAGGATAATCTCGATAAGCATGAACATTTAAGAGATCTAATAAGAAAGTGAAACATAGTAAGGAGACCAAGTTGTAGTAGTTAAAGATATCATTTTTTAAGTGTCATGAAATATAGTAGATAAACTTGCTTTGCAAAGGCCAGGTAGTAAATATTTTAGGCTCTGTGAGCCATCTGCTCTCTGTCCCAGCTCAGTTCTGTCATAGACTCTGAAAGACAATACATAAACAAATGATTATTGCTCTGTTCCAATTAACCTTTGTTTATGAAAACAGGTGATCAACTAAGTTTGGCTTGTGGGCCATAGTTTGCCTGCATAAGAACATGACATCTGGTCTCATCACTTCATGAGAAATAGATGGGGAAACAATGGAAACAGTGAAAGACTTTATTTTGGGAGGCTCAAAAATCACTTCAGATGGTGACTGCAGCCATGAAATGAAAAGACGCTTGCTCCTTGGAAGAAAGCTATGACCAACCTAGACAGCATATTAAAAAGCAGAGACATTACTTTGCCAACAAAGATCTGTCTAGTCAAAGCTAATCAAAGATTTTTCAGTAGTCATGTATGGAGGTAAGTTCGGTTCAGTTAGGTTCAGTTGCTCAGTCGTGTCCAACTCTTTGTGACCCCATGAGTCGCAGCACGGCAGGCCTCCCTGTCCATCACCAACTCCCGGAGTTTACTCAAACTCATGCCCATCGAGTCGGTGATGCCATCCAGCCATCTCATCCTCTGTCGTCCTCTTCTCCTCCTGCCCCCAATCCCTCCCAGCATCAGGGTCTTTTCCAATGAGTCAGCTCTTCGCATGAGGTGGCCAAAATATTGGAGTTTCATCTTCAGCATCAGTCCTTCCAATGAACACCCAGGGCTGATCTCCTTTAGGATGGACTGGTTGGATCTCCTTGCAGTCCAAGGGACTCTCAAGAGTCTTCTCCAACACCACAGTTCAAAAGCATCAATTCTTTGGCGCTCAGCTTTCTTCACAGTCCAACTCTCACATCTGTACATGACCACTGGAAAAACCATAGCCTTGACCAGATGGACCTTTGTTGGCAAAGTAATGTCTCTGCTTTTTAATATGCCATCTAGATTGGTCATAACTTTCCTTCCAAGGAGTAAGCATCTTTTAATTTCATGACTGCAGTCACCATCTGCAGTGATTTTGGAGCCCCCAAAAATAAAGTCTGAAACTGTTTCCACTGTTTCCCCATCTATTTGCCATGAAGTGATGGGACCAATTGCCATGATCTTAGTTTTTTTAATGTTGAGCTTTAAGCCAACTTTTTCACTCTCCTCTTTCACTTTCATCAAGAGGCTTTTTAGTTCCTCTTCACTTTCTGCCATAAGGGTGGTATCATCTGCATATCTGAAGTTATTGATATTTCTCCTGGCAATCTTGATTCCAGCTTGTGCTTCTTCCAGCCCAGCGTTTCTGTAGAGTTGGACTATAAAGAAAGCTGAGTGCCGAAGAATTGATTCTTTTGAAATGTGGAGTTGGAGAAGACTCTGGAGAATGCCTCGGACTACAAGGAGATCCAACCAGTCCATCTTAAAGGAAATCAGTCCTGAATGTTCATTGAAAGGACTGATGCTGAAACTGAAACTCCAATACTTTGGCCACCTGATGTAAAGAACTGACTTTTTGGAAAAGACCCCGATGCTGGAAAAAACTGAAGGCAGGAAGAAAAGGGGACAACAGAGGATGAGATGGATGGATGGCATCACCAATTCGATGGACAAGAGTTTGAGCAGGCTCCAGGAGTTGGTGATGGACAGGGAAGTCTGGTGTGCTGCAATCCATGAGGTCACAAAGAGTTGGACATGAATGAGTGACTGAACTGAACTGAACTGAACTGAGAATAAAGTATCAGGCAAAGAGAAGAGGTTATTTGAATAAGGATGGAGTAGTCTATGTTGTCAGATGGTGCTGAGATATGAAGCAGGATGAGGAAGTAGTTGTTGTTTAGTCACTCAGTCATGTCTGACTCATTTACGACTACATGGGCTGTACCTGCCAGACTCATCTGTCCATGGAATTTTCCAGGCAACAATACTGGAGTGGGTTGCAATTTTCTATTCCAGAGGATCTTCATGACCCAGGGATAGAACCCATCTCTCCTGCATTGAAGCAGATTTTTTTCCATGGAGCCACAGGGGAAGCCTCTAGATTCAGGTTCAATCCCTGGGTCAAGAAGATCCCTTGGGAGAAGGAAATGGCAATCCACTCCAGTATTCTTGCCTGGAAAATTGCGTGCACAGAGGAGCCTGGTCTGGCTACAGTCCATGGAGTCACAAAGAGAAGGACATAACTGAGCAACTAAGCACACAGCCTGGGTTCTTAGTCACTCAGTCGTGTCTGACTCTTTTGCGACCCCGTGGTCTGTAGCCCACCAGGCTCCTCTGTCCAGGGGAATTCTCCAGGCAAGAATACTAGAGTGTGTTGCCATGCCCTTCTCCAAGGGATTTTCCCAATCTGAGGATTTAACCCAGGTCTCCCACATTTCAGGCAGATTCTTTACCAGCTGAGCCACCAAGAAAGCTCAAGGACCCAGGGGTGTCTATAAAATGTAGCATAAATCTGTCAGTGGTGGTTTGGGTAAGAGCATATTTTGTGTGGAGTGTTGGAGATATTGAAGTGTGTAGGAGAGAACGGGGATGAGAAAGGGGAGGCAGGGTATGGATGAGAACTATGTGAAGACACTTACACTTATCCCCAGAATTGTAACTGGGGGAACTTGAGGTAGAACTTGTTTTCTCCTTTGTTTTTAAGGTGAATGAGTGGTCAGTATATTTAAATGTCAAAGAATAGAAGTCAGTAAAATGGGAAAGGGGATTCAGTTTTCTGAGAAGGCAGGAAAGGTGGGTATCTGGAGCAGATCTAGAGAGATTATCTTTCAGCTCAAGTGAGGACACATCCTCATTTGTTAATAGGAGGGATGGAAGAAAGGAAAGTTTGTAGTTTGGTGATAAGATGTAGTGAGAGTTCCCTAGTACTGATACCTGTGGAGTACACATCTATTCATCTCTCCAAATGAGAGATAAGATCATTGGCCCAAATATTTGAGAAGAGTAGAGAAAATTTAAATTGAAACAAGAAAATGTGAAAGGAGGGCCCACAAGGATCTAGAGACGAATTAGAAAGGCACTAACAAGCTGATTTTGTGATTCCCCACCTCCACATTCCCTAGTGTGTGTATGTGTGTGCTCAGTTGTGTCTGACTCTTTGCAGCCCCATAGACTGTACCTGCCTGACTTCTCTGTCTGTGGAATTCTGCAGGCAAAAATACTGGAGTGAGTTGCCATTCCCTACTCCAGGGGATTTTCCTGACCAGTGATGGAATCCACATCTCTCATCTTCTGCATTGGCCGGTGGATTCTTTACCATTGGAACCACTTGGGAAGCCCAATACAGGTATAGATATAATGGACAGTTGACTTGAAATAGGGAGTATGTTTTCCAAGCAGATGTGATGAGATGGAATGAATGAAAGATATAGTAAAGGAATTTAGAAATTGTTAAAAAGAAGAAAAGGAATCTAGATAGGGTAGAAGAAACAATTAGTTTAGATACAACATATGGACATATGTATTAGTAATGTTATCATGGGGAAGAGTATCTCATCTCTAAGGATTCAAAATAAATAATATACAATAGTTAAAACCAGTAACTTCTCTTGTAAATCTTTATCCAGAATGCTGATGCTATCTTCAATGGCTTTCCAAGCCCATCCTTCATTACAGTACAGTATGGTGGTGTACATAATAGTTCATCAATGTATCATGAATGATAAGAATGTACCCTTGTTGGAATTTCTGCACTTTTATTGGAGCCTCAGGAACCATGATGAGGGAAGGGACAAGGGGAAATCAACATAATAAGTTACAGATGAAATAGGTAGAAAATACTCAGAAGTAGTTGCCACTACCTGTACGAATGCTACAAAACAATTGTTTATTTTTTTTGAAAGAGATAATATACCAGCAATATACTTATAAAGGAGACATATATTATAAATATATGTCTTAGGTGTAATCTGACGGATTTTGATCACTACTATACAAAATTTATGAAAAGTCAATCTGAAATTTCAGAAAATTAAGTAGTTGAGGTAAAAACACAGCAGATATAAATGTAGATATATTTAAGCCTATTTTTAAAGAAATTAATGTTAAAGCATTTGCATATCTTTCTTAATAATGTCTACTTGAATTGTTCCCTTCCTTTATGTCAGTAATTGAGTCTTTTTTCTCATTTTAATTCACAGTATTGCATTGCCTTCTTGACTGTTTTAATGCCTCATCTTGTAATTATTTGATTCCCAAGCACTGAATGAGTATTAGCACAAGGTTGAGAATGTCACTTCAAAGTGTTTAAAAGTCATTAACATTTGTGGCATTTCAGATTAAGAAAAAATTTACACCAAATTAGCTCTCCTTCTCAAATCACACAAACAGGGAATTAACAAATTATATTCAAAATGTATATTAATGTATATATTTATTTCAAGTTTTAAGAATGCTTTTCCTTTGGCCAGGAGATAATTAACACTTTTATTGGGTCCTCGGTTCACCTTAGCTCACTTTTTTTTTTCCTTCTCTTTTCACTCCTTTTAACAGTTTAAGTTACAATTTAATTCTAAGTCACAGTGAAATAAGTTGATGCAAATTATTTCAGAACAGATAACCAAAGCCTTTTAAAAATAGTTAATATGAACCCAGAACATTAAAATATGCAACATGAGTTTCTAGAGAAAATATCGTTTCCATTATGCATTTGGTTTTTGAAAGAGTGTAAAGGGGAGCTTTAACAGTCCCAGTCATTTCCATGTAGATGATTGATATGGTGACTTAGTACAGGACACAAGAAAGACAATTTACTGGCTGACAAAATGTCAAGTTATATATTTACATTTCCTCAATATGAAAAGCAGCCCCATAGCACTTAGGGTTTTAGTTTCTAGTTTATTAACCTGTTATATTTCACATGAGAATATTTTCAGTTACTGATTATTTGTGACAACATGCAGTCTTCTTTTAAGAACAGTTTAGTTGCTTTTAACACAACTTTATCAACTAGATGTTGTTTAAAATACAAGCTTGTGTATTAATTTGAGAGATGGTCTGGGTTTTTTTTATTATTATTTATTTAAAGGATGATTGCAGTTTCATCTTAACGGTTTACTTCTTTCTGACATACCCTAAAAGCATACTTATTTTGAATGAGTGTATGAGAAAGGCACATTAATGTTGAAAGTAATAATTAAGCTGCCTTTAGTCTATCTACAGGCTCAGGATCATTATAAATAAAGACAAACAAGTGCAACATAAAGAACATTTATTCCTTTTTAATGGACTTTTAAGTTAGTTTCTTAAATTGTTGATGAATGTAATAAAATTAAATTAAATTAAAAGAAATGTCAAGAAGAAAACAAATTTAAAAATTAACAAAGCCCACAATAAATTTACAATTACATGTCCATTAAAGGTTTTAAAGGGGGTTAATCTTGGCAAAAAAAAAACAAACCCAAAAAACACTATTGGAGCTTTAGCAGCAACAATTATTATCATTGCAAATTACTTAAACTATTAAGCTGAGAATAATTCAGAAATATCATTAGCAGTCAAATTACTGAAAAAACTTGTTTCCTTTCCCGCTTTGTTTAATTTAAACTTAATGTCTGCTTATTCTCTACACAAGCAGAAAATGCTGATAAATAATTCCAGAGCATGCCTAAACATCTCCCTTTACAACTAGCTTCTAATTTGATCTCTGGAGACCCTTCTCAGTAGCTGAATAAAATATTTTCATTTATTCTAGGAGAGACTCCACCACCATACGTTTCTAATCTCGAGCTGCTTGGTAATACCTCTAGATGAGGTCCTCAGCAAATCATTAAAGTTGTTCAATAACAACGTTACAAAACACAGGAGACTTGCCTTTAGTGAAACAAAGAAGTTTTTCAAACAGGGGTAGGAAAAAAAAAAAAAAACTTTAATAAGCCAATTTAAGTTTCCAGGGCAAGTTGGAGAGATTATTTCACATTTTTAACTTTCTGGCAGTCACAGTACAAGGAGACTTGAATTTCACAGGGTTCAGATATTTCATCAGGGCCATACTCAAAACGCAGAGTCCTGGCCTGTGAGATCATTTTGCTGATAGAAGTTAGCATCCTACCATGTCACACAGGCCCTCAAAATGTGCACAGGATCTCAGCTCTAGAAATGTAAACCACTGAATTAAAAATCTATTTTTCTTTAATACAAATAAGTGTTTTGATGATCAGATAATGAAAATTACACAAACTCTCTCGATCTGTCAAGAGGCAGTTTGGTGAAATGAAAACAATTCATGATAAGCACTGATAATTTATGCCATATAAAACACATTTCCAATTATTAAGAAATGTTAGTAGAATGAAGCATCTTTTTTATGTATTAAGGAATCGTATTCCACACGGGATGGAAATGAACTCTGACTGCCAGGGAAGGATCAGAGGCTGGGGAAGTTAACTGGTTTCAATTCCAGGAGTTGAGAAGGAGGAACGATTTGTGTCCATTGACAGCTCATCAGTCTTCTTGTGTTTTTGGATTATTGTGTTTTTATATTAAAATAAAAATCTTAATCTGTAAAAAGTTTGTTGAACCCATTGTTCAGTGTCAAAGTTTTCTTATACAGATGTAAGTATGAATAAACAAGAGCATACAGAGAGATACAGAGAAGGTATTCCTTATAAATCTTGAACTTTTTCACCCAAACTACTGGGATATGAATTTTTCTTTAAAACAGCTCACACAATGGCAAAAAAGATGTTCTAGTTAATCTTATTATTTTCCTTTCATGTTCACATGATTTCCTCTGCTACCAAAGTGTGCTGTGCTCCTGAATTGCACAGTTAATTATATGGTTTTTTCCTTTACGAATTCTCTCATCATTTTAACCGTCAGCTTTTTTAGCTTTTTTTCTCAGTCTTATTGCCTAACGACTTCCTTTCTCTTCTTCTTCATATGGAATAGAATTTCCAGAGGCTCTTAATGTGTATTAGGGACAATCAGGAACACAGAGGAGAGACCTATCCCATGTCTAACTCTTGTCATCACTCTAGTACATCCTTACAAAGCCAAGAGAAGTGAACATTGCTCTATTCTCATATATGAACGCAGCTAACATGGTAATGCAGCATTTAAAGCTGTTGTTAAAATCAAAGTAAGAGTTGCATTTACTGAGTATTCAAAGCAACATATATGTAGACCAAAAAATGATTCATGTGTAAGTAGATATGAGGAATTGGCACATTATCTTTGTAGTGAAAGTAGTGAGGGTGTTAGTCACTCCATCACGTCTGACTCTTTGTGACCCCATAGACTGTAGGCCACCGGGCTTCTCAGTCCATGGAATTCTCCAGGCAAGGATACTGGAGTGGATTGCCATGCCTTTCTCCAGGGGATCTTCCCAATACAGGGATCAAACCCAGGTGTCCTGCATTTCAGGCAGATTCTTTACCTTCTGAGCCACCAGGGAAGTACCTTTAATAAAGCTCAATTAATTATATATTTTTCTTTGTTATACATGTGTATACTCTGCATGTTCTACATGAATACAGATATGTACTCTGTGTGTGTGTATATATATATATATATGTGTGTATATATATAATACACTAATGAATACCAATGGTATGGTTAATATTTGGAAAATATCTTTTAATACAAAAGGACTATGATTCCACAGCCATTTAGGACCCAGAAAAGATGCAAATATTATGCTGGTTAATGTTCAAATTACAAAGTATTTGTTTCTTTACAATTATTTTCTGGAAGTTCAATTCCAAACCAGAAAATGCCCATAACTTCATGGGAAATAGATGTGGAAACAGTGGAAACAGTGGCTGACTTTATTTTTGGGGGGCTCCAAAATCACTGCAGATGGTGATTGCAACCATGAAATTAAAAGACACTTACTCCTTGGAAGGAAAGTTATGACCAACCTAGACAGCATATTAAAAAGCAGAGACATCACTTTGCCAACAAAGGTCCAACTAGTCAAGGCTATGGTTTTTCCAGTGGTCATGTATGGATGTGAGCATTGGACTAGAAAGAAAGCTGAGCGCCAAAGAATTGATGCTTTTGAACTGTGGTGTTGGAGAAGACTCTTGAGAGTCCCTTAGCCTACAAGGAGATCCAACCAGTCCATCCTAAAAGAGATCAGTCCTGGGTGTTCATTGGGAGGACTGATGTTGAAGCTTAAACTCCCGTACTTTGGCCACCTGATACAAATAGGTGACTCATTTGAAAAGACCCTGATGCTGGGAAAGATGGAGGGCAGGAGGAGAAGGAGATGACAGAGGATGAGATGGTTGGATGGCATCACAGACTCACCAGGGTCATATAGCTTTCTCTTGTAGAGACTATTATCTCATGGGTCAGGAATCTGGCCAATGTCTTGATTTCAGCTGTGTGAGACACTGAGCAGAGAACCCAGTTGACCTGTCCCAGATTTCGACCCATGAGATAATAAGTATATGGTGTTTTTATCTGCTAAGTTCATGGTGACTTGTTACACAGTGACAGAAAACTACTACAGCTACCAAACACTAATGACTAGATTACATGATAGTATCTAAATTCATACTAACATGATCTTGCCAGCTGAACTATACAAGTGACAAGGGTCAGTTATAATTGCTTCTGAAACCTTTCATCCTTTTCATATTTTGTGTACAAATCAATGAAATATTAGATTACAAATTAGAGAAGAGTTGTTTCTATTAAAACCATATAGATAGTTTGGGACAAAAACCTTGTTTTTGGGACAAACGACTTTAGGTAAAAACTTTGAGGTAAAATTTAATTTAAAAGAAAATACTTCCTGTCAATGAGTTTTAGGTGAGTCAGCTGTAAAGATTAGAATGGGAGAAAATACCCCAAATCTAAAAGAAACCCATAATGAGATTGATTTTCATATACCTTTAAGTCCTCTTTTCATTTTAAAGAGGTATAAGATAAATATAGATATTGATATCAAGATATATAAACATATAAAAGATACATTTTTTATTTATCCCCATTTTAATCAATTTTATTTGATTAACTGTATAAGAGATTTTACATATTTATGGATATAAAATTAAGACAGTTGTTTTGTATTTGAAACTGGAGTTTTAGGATCAAGATATACTCAGCCTTTATAACTGGATAATCAGTATAGCCAAATGTGTGTGTGTGTGTGTGTGTGTGTGTGCACATTCATTCGTGTCTGATTCTTTGTGATCCCCTGGACTGAAGCCCACCAGGCTCCACTATCTGTGGGATTTTCTAGACAAGAATACTGGAATGGGTTGCCATTTCCCTGTCCAGGGCATCTTCCTGACCCAGGGATCGAGCCCAGGTCTCTTGCATCTCCTGCACTGACAGGTGGATTCTTTACCACCGCACACCTTGGGAGGCCCTCAGTATAGCCATAGAGGGAGTAAATCATGTAGCACTTATTTCTAATAATAAACTAAGAATTTTTAAAAGTAATACGTTGTTTTACATATTGGAGTAGGTCATTCATAAAACAATACTTTTTAAAAAATTCAGTTATACTGTATTTTATAGGAAAGAGAGTTGTTGCTTGTATATAACCGAAACATGTCTAATTTCAACAAAGTACTCTGGTAAATACAGAAATTTCAACAGTCATGTTCAGTATGTACAAGCAAAAGAAATATTTCTCTATTTATCATTTATCAATCTGTCTGGGCATCTATTTAAAACAGTATATATATGATAACCACACTCAAAAGGAAAAGTTTGAGCAATTCAATCCTGCATAAAATGACACAAGTACATATACATACAAGTCCCTCATTATATTCAGATTCACTTATCTACTCTGAATTTGAGAATTTCTTTAAATCATGGCTACATCTTTAAATAGAAGGACAAAAGAAAATTATAAGATAATAGTTCAGTACTAATTCTTAGAACTTTATTGAGTACTTATAGTAAGGGAAGCCTTTTACACACAGTGGTTCTCAAAGTGTGGTCTGTAAATCAGCAGCGCTTGATAACCTGCTGCTGCTGCTGCTGCTAAGTCACTTCTGTCGTATCCGACTGTGCAACCCCATAGATGGCAGCCCACCAGGCTCCCGCATCCCTGGGATTCTCCAGGCAAGAATACTCTAGTGTGCTGACATTTCCTTCTCCAATGCATGAAAGTGAAAAGTGAAAGTGAAGTCGCTCAGTCGTGTCCGACTCCTAGCGACACCATGGACTGCAGCCTACGAGGCTCCTCCATCCAAGGGATTTTCCAGGCAAGAGTACTGGAGTGGGTTGCCATTGCCTTCTCCGGATAACCTGGTAACTTACTAAAAATGCAAATTTGGGGCCCCTACTTTATACCTAATGAATCAGAAACTCCTGAGGGTGAGACCTTGATATCAGCCCCATAACAAGCTGTTCAAATGATTCTGGGGCACCCTGAAGCTTGAGAACAACTGCATTGATAATTCGCAAAATTACTCTGTAGGATCCTTATTATTATTGGAGTGAAGTGAAAGTAAGTCGCCCAGTCATGTCCGACTCTTTGTGACCCCATGGACTGTACAATCCATGGAATTCTCCAGGCCAGAATACTGGAGTGGGTAGCCTTTCCCTTCTCCAGTGGATCTTTCCAACCCAAGGATCAAACCTAGGTCTCCCACATTGCAGGAGAATTCTTTACCAGCTGAGCTAATAGATGGGGACCTCTATTAAAGTAGTGACATGTAGGTGTAACTCTCAGGGTCCAGTTAGGGAAATAGGAATCTCTTAATGTATTTCAGAAAGAGGAGATTTAATAAAGGAAATTTATTATGTAAATAATGGGAGAAGAAGCTACCTCCAACTCTAGAGGGATGCAGAGAGATAATACCTTTGTCTGGATCTGGGGATGCTTTGCAGAAGCATAGTAGGTCCATTCTATGGGTGCCCAGTGAGTGATTGTCTGTCCAAGTAGGACCTTGAAGATTAAACTTGCCAGAGACACCACAGGAAGCAGAGAAATATCCAGCTCTTTCGTCTCAGTTTGTCCTTTGGTGTTGGTTTAGTTGCTCAGGTGTGTCCTACTCTTTGCCATCCCATGGATTGTAAACTGCCAGGCTCCTCTGGTCCATGTGATTTCCCAGGCAAGAATACTGGACTGAGTTGCATTTCCTTCTCCAGGGGATCTTCCTGACCCAGGGATTAAACCCAGGTCTCCTGCATTGCAGGTGGTCTCCTGCATTGCTGGTGGATTCTTTACCAGCTGAGCCAACACATTGGCTCAATCTGTCCTCTAGTCTTCCAGAATTCCTCCCTCGGACTGCACTTCCCCAGAAAAGAGAAAGCCAGGGAGCCTGGGGAAATGTAGTTTCCTGCTGTAGAAAAGCAGAATAAGAGCAGAGCAGGAAATAGAACTGAAGGCCAATAGGCAAATGGCACACACAAATGGTTATTTAATTCAGTTTTCCATAGTGAGTTAGTAGATGACCGAGCTGGAACCTGATGCAGGGAGCTTACTCACCAGATTCTGGCTCTCTACCACTCTGCAGTGAAAACAGAAACTATAATACTACCAATTCAGCAATAACTGAAAATACTCCAGAAGAATTAGTGAAAAGAACATATTACACAGTTCAAATATTGAGATCCGGCTGGCATCTAGAAATACATAATTAATGTTTTTTACTAGTTAAATCCTTAATGTTAGATTTCCTTTCTGTTTGGTCCAGTCATCTTGGTTTGTTTACAAAGAAGCAAGTAAGATTGCCTGTGGTGGCTATAATATAAACAGGGAACAATCTGATCCTATGCCAGTGGAAGGTACGTGATGGTAATTAGGGCATAGTCACCAAGATCTATATTTCTTCCACTTTGACTGATGTGATGTCTGTAGAAATATTTGTGGGTGTTAATTCAGATGAATGTGTGCTGTGCTGTTAGCACACCTTTTAATTGTTAAGCTAATTGGCCTTTTTCTTCCTGAATTACTTTGTAAGTGTAATTATCTGAGACTGTGTTGGAACACTTGGTCCTGCAATAGAATTGTTTTTGTGTACCACTTAAAATAAACCTAGCTTGTTGAGCTGTTGTTTTACCCATCCCTCTTGCTCTCTTTCAATTTAGAGAGAACTCTCAGAGGTAAACCACAGGAAGGCTCACACATGAAAATTCCCTGAGGTCAAAGCTAGTAGCTGTGCCAACTTGGAGACTCCAGGCATATGACAGCTCTCTGGGAGTTAGTTTTCACATTGCCTGCCAAATGGGAATTTGAGATAAGCAAGGCGAACATTGGGCTTCTTGCAACTTTATGTGTGAAGGTGAAAAATGAAGACGTTTCTAATTAGCAAAAAAATGGTTTGTAACAACAGTTCGAATTCCAAATCCTGTGCTTGGTAAAGCATACATATGGAAGTATAGCTAGCCTTAGTTGCCAACATTTACAATCCATTTCCTTTCTGCAATATTGGAATCCATATGGGCATTAGGGAGATCCAATTATTGTCAAAGTGCCTTCCATATTTATAGGACAAGATAGTTAAGCTTGGGCACCTTTTTAAGACATGTTCAGGTTTAGTTTCAAAGTCCATAATCCATTTAGTTAAGGCAGAATACTAATAGGTTGACTGCCTTAGGGTAATTTTTTTCTCTCTTAAAATATAATAAAATTTACATGTTAAAAGTATCCTAAAGTTACAAGGATAAAAATTTTAGGTGCTCAAGAGGAAGCGAATTTTAACATCTTAAAATTTTGATAATACTCTGACCAAAAGGAAAGAAACAGTCCAGAGAAATTAGAAATTTGCTTTTATGTCTGTCACAATAAACACAATGCATGGATTTATTTAAGTAAGCATGTAGAAACAGTAATTAAATTTATGAATGTCCTTAGAGGTAATGGTTTAAACTGTGAATCTAAATTCTAAAAATTATTATAATTTTATGCATATAAAGTACAGGGTAAGCAGTAGTAACATTACAAAAAATGCAGTATAAACATATCATAATTTTGTAGGGCTTTTTGGTGACATATATATATTTTAAATTTGTACTGTTTTATTACCCACTATAATTTTAATACAGTGTATTATTTTCAAAAAGGCAAGATCCTTCACAGTATGTGGGTATTACTTCATGTTTCTGCATGCATATTATTAAACACAGCCAATGAATATAGCTGTATTTATTTATCTCTGCATTTAAAAATTTTCAATCAGTAAGAATCTACTGCAGCCTCCATAATTTAGATAAACAAAAAATATATTAATGGTTTGCACATGTTTTAGAATTCAATTAAAATTTTGTATGTTTAAAATGTTATATTTGCAGAGATTTGTGCTTTATAATACTACTCAATTGCCAATAACTGAGTACAAAGTAAAATATTATTAAATAATTATAAGTTTAGGGTTTTATCTGTTAAAATCTCATTTACTGCTTTTGGTATACTGCAATGAACATTAGCTATGTTATCCTCATCTATGAAGTTAAATTTAGGGTAGAATGTATAAAGACAACTTTGTTAACTATTACACTTTTTTTTTTATATTACACTTTTATAATTGCTTCTTCTAGCCCTTCAGGAATCATATTCTTCTGAGCCAGTTCGGAGTTTTGTGAATTCGTTGCCATATTTAAAGTATATATTGAATTGCTGAATGGTAAGTTTACAACTGGTAATTACGGGGGAAAGTGATGTGCCTATGTAACAGGTAGGTTTCCCTGGGAATCATATTCTGAATTAAATATTAATGTGCAGGAGGTTTTTTAGGATATGTTCTTGGAATCCCCAGCTATGGAAAGTAAACTAAGGATGTAGGATTAGGCAGTGAGCAAGCTGGGCAGCAGTGTGACTCAAAAAACGTCACAGCTGACCCCATGATGAGCTTGAAGTTAAGGTAGTTGTGTAGGGAACTGAGCCTTTATCTCCTCATATTGATTAATCACTGAATATAGGCTGCCTAGGAAAGGGGGCATCATCTTCTGTAGGCAAGTCTCTTTAGACAAGGCAATAAAAAAATGCCCACAGTTTTGGCTGTCTGCTCAAAGCACTATATACAGTTGGGGGAAAACATTCATCTGTCTTGAAGAGGACTCTGCCTGATATATCATGTTGTCCAACACAACTTTTCTGTAAAATGTCTATAGAGAAATTAAGGGAACAATCCCATTTACCATCACATCAAAAAGAATAAAAGAAATGGGAATAAATCTGCCTAAGGAGAGAAAAGGCTTGTACTCCAAAAACTATGAAATGCTGGTGAAAGAAATTTAAGACAACACAAACAAATGGAAAGATAAACCATATTCTTGTACTGAAAGAATGAATATTGTTTAAAATGTATGTACCATGCAATCTACAGATTCAGTGTAATCCCTCTCGAATTACCAATAACATTTTCACAGAACTAGATTTTTTAAAATTCGTATGGAAAACATAAAAGACACTGAATAGCCAAAATAATCTTGTGAAAGAAGAACAAAGATGGAAGAATCACACACTCTGATTTAAGACTATACTATACAGCTGCAATAATCAAAACAGTATGACACTGACACAAAAACAGACATATAGATCAATGGAATAGAACAGAAATCCCAGAAATAAACCCATGTTCTTTTAGTCAATTAATCTAAGGCAAATGAGGCAAGAATACATAATAGAGAAAAGAAAGTTATCTCAACAAATAGTTTTTAGAAAAATGTAAAAGAATGTACATGTAAAAGAATGAGATTAGAACATTTGCTTATACCATATAAGAAATAAACTCAAAATGGAGTAAAGACATGAATGTAAGTATGGATATTATAAAATGCCTAGAGGAAACCATAGTAGCAGTATTTTTTTAATTCATCTCCTAGAGTAATGGAAATAAAAATGAAAATAAATAAATGGGGCATAATTAGACTTAAAAGCTTTAGCACAGCAAAGTAAACCATAAATGAAACAAAAGAAAACCTACAGTGGGAGATAATATATTTGCAAACAATGCTGCCAACAAGGGCTTAATTTCAAAATATACAAATAATTCACATAGCTTAATCATCATAATAATAAAGCTATCAAAAAGATGAGCAGATGAACTAAACAAGCATTTCTTCAAAGAAGACATGCAGATGACCAATAAGCACATGAAAAGATGTTAAATATTGCTAATTACACAGAGGCTCCTTAAGAAACTAAAAGTAGAGTACCATATGATCCTGTAACTCTACACCTGAGCATAAATCCAGAGAAAGCTGTAATTTGAAAAGGTACATGCACCACAATGTTCATAATAACACTATTTACAATAGCCAAGGAGTGGATACAACCTAAATGTACATTGGCAGGTGAATAGATAAAGAAGATGTGGTGCATATATATAATGGAATATTACTTGGGCATAAAAAGAATGAAATTATGCCATTTACAGCAATATGGATGAAGCTAGAGATTATGATACTAAGCAAAGTAGTTGAGACAAACAATGTCATGTGATGTCACTTATATGTGGAATCTAAAAATATGGTATGAATGAACTTATTTATAAAGCATAAATATACACAGACATAGAAAGCAAACTTACGGTTACCAAAGGGGATAGCAGGAAGGTGGGGAGGGAGAGATAAATTAGGAATTTGGGATTAATATATATATACTACTATATACAAAATAGATAAACAACAAGAACTCACTGTATAGCACGGGGAATTATACTCAATATCTTATAATAATGAGAACATTCTGAAAAAGAATATATATATGTTCTTAGTCACTCAGTCATGTCTGACCCTTTGCAACCCCATGGACTGGAGCTTGCTAGGCTCCTCTGTCCATGGGGATTCTCTAGGCAAGAATACTGGAGTGGGTTGCCATGCCTTCCTCCAGGGGTCCTTCCCAACCCAGGGATCGAACCCAGGTCTACCTCATTCTTTACCATCTGAACCACCAGGGAAACCTATATATTTATATATATATATGTGTGTGTGTGTGTGTGTGTGTATGTATGTGTATATATATATGTATGTATGTGTGTATATATATATATATATGCATGTGTATATATATGTGTATGTATGTATATGTATAACTGAATCACTTTGCTACATAGTTAAGTGAAACATAACATTGTAAATTAAACTTCATTAAAAAATAAACACTTTCGACCCAGCAATCCCACTTCTGGGCATACACACTGAGGAAACCAGATCTGAAAGAGACACGTGCACCCCAATGTTCATCGCAGCACTGTTTATAATAGCCAGGACATGGAAGCAACCTAGATGCCCATCAGCAGATGAATGGATAAGGAAGCTGTGGTACATATACACCATGGAATATTACTCAGCCATTAAAAAGAATTCACTTGAACCAGTCCTAATGAGATGGATGAAGCTGGAGCCCCTTATACAGAGTGAAGTAAGCCAGAAAGATAAAGAACATTACAGCATACTAACACATATATATGGAATTTAGAAAGATGGTAACGATAACCCTATATGCAAAACAGAAAAAGAGACACAGAAATACAGAACAGACTTTTGAACTCTGTGGGAGAAGGCGAGGGTGGGATGTTTCGAGAGGAATCGGGTGGAGAGGGAGGTGGGAGCGGGGATTGGGATGGGGAAGACGTGTAAATCCATGGCTGATTCATATCAATGTATGACAAAACTCACTGAAATGTTGTGAAGTAATTAGCCTCCAACTAATAAAAAAATTAAAAATAAATAAATAAATAAACACTTTCTGTAGGATTCATCAAGGAAATGTGAAAGTATTAGTAGTCAACCTATAATTTTTCACTACTTTTTTCATTCACCAAAGAAGTATTTACATATTTCCATTCTTTCTTAATACCTGGCAGAAAGAACTCAATAAATACTTATTGAATAAATGCATGAATACGTAATGGTCACTTTGAATGAGAGAAAAGTTTCATTTGTGCTAACAGTTGCTCAAAGAGGTATTAAGTGCTGTTTTCTTTTCATTGCTACTGAAGTTTGCTGAAGAAGTTATATCAATCAATTTGCTTATTTATATTCCTATTTTCTCTTTTGACTGTGTAATTCAAGAAGGAAATAACTGTTTTTCATCTTCATAATCACAGAATTTAGCCAAGTTTCTTGCTTATAGAAAATATAATAATATTTGTTGTATCAATGAAAGATTTATGATAGTCCATGAATTTTGTGGCAACTGACATGAATTTTACATTAAAGACAGTGTAGGGATTGCCATTAGATGAATAAATGTCATGAAGATTTTGAAGACTGAGGAAATCGTACGGAAGATAGGTTGGAGGACTGAGTTGTATTGAGCACAATCAGCAGGTTATAGCAAGAATTCCAGCAGGAATGGAAAGTCTGAGCTAAAGCAATGGAAATAGGGGTGGCACGGGGCAGTTTTAGTTGTTCATTGGCAGAAGATTGGATGTGTATGTGGAGGAGGAGTATGTGGAGGTAAAAACGGAGGATGGGGCATTAGTATGATAGAATTAAGCATCTTCATAGTAAAGGGGAAAACGGCTAGCACTGGACTAAAAAAAAAAGATCTATGTTCATTACTTGGAATTGAAATTGTTGTAACTTCTTGCTCCACTCTGCTCACATACCCCTTTTTCTCCAGCCATAATTATATAGGACAATTCAGGTAAAGCATGTTATTAGGCCAGAATCTAAGAGTATTTTCAGTAAAGTTTAATGATCTAGCATTTTCATTAATTTGACAAGAAGTGATTAACATTTAATTATTATTTTTCTAAAAGTTTAAAACCCAAGAGTCACCACTTTAGTGCTTCTTATAAATAAGGCAGGTTGTTTCAGAGAATGATATGATCATTTTCCTACACGAACAAAATTAGATTATTTTGCTGTTCTCTTACCCTTCCTTCCTCATTTTCTCCCTCCCTTATTTCTTTCTCTTTTCCTTCTAAATTTTTTTCCTTCTGTTCCTACTTTTCTCCTTCTTTCACCAAACAAGGAATTTTGGATTAGATATCCTTCTTTCCCTTTTCATTTGATATGCAAATAACATCATATTTTAGAGTAGGTGAAGAAATGATGGTCCAGCATGTAATGCTTGATAATGTATATTCATTTAGACATAACTAATTAAAAAAACAGTCTATGGTAATCAATAATAATAATGAAGAGGGAAAGGAAAATTCAAATTTAACTTTCCACTTAAATCAAGACTACAGTTGTCATATCCTAAATATTTGGTGCATTACTATGAGAAGTGAAGTTGCTCAGTCGTGTGCAGTTCTTTGCAATCCCACAGACTGTAGCCTACCAGGCAAGAGTACTGGAGTGGGTTGCCATTTCCTCCTTCAGGGGACCTGGGGGTTGAACCCATGTCTCCTGCATTGCAGGCAGACACTTTATCCTCTGAGCCACCAAGGAAACCCAAAGTGAAAGTGAAAGTCACTCAGTCATGTCCCACCCTTTGCAACCCCATAGACTATACAGTCCATGGAATTCTCCAGGCCAGAATACTAGAGTGGGTAGCCTTTCTCTTCTCCAGGGGATCTTCCCAACCCAGGAATTGAACCCAGGTCTCCCACATTGCCGGCGGATTCTTTACCAGCTGAGCCACAAGGGAAGCAAATTATGAATTACTAGCATTACTATAAATACCCATTTTTGGTGTACATTTTTTAGATTTTATTTCTAATAGTAAATATACTCATGGAATATGAGTTTAGGGTAAATTCAATAATCACTGCTTTTGAACCACTAATTCCTATATGAAAATGTGGTTATAAATAAAATATCTCACATTATATTTATCAACTTATATACAACAAATTTACGTAAGGTTTCTGTAGTGCAATAACTGGTCTGAAAATGACCCTTTCAAACATTTGTGATCAAGCAGGAACTGAAATTTTGGTTCACAGGACATATTAGATGTGATGAAGTAGTGCTGTAGTGGAGAAAAAAAATTAAAAAAAAAAAAATAAAGTGGTCTGTCAGGCTGATTTGTTTGTTATAACCATCAAACTTTGAATACCCTTGAGTTGTTAAAATTATCTCACATGTCCTAGAAAATGACTTTAAGTTCTCTCACTCTGTGTGTGTATGTATGTGTGGTGTGTGCGTGTGTGTGAGTGTGTGTGTGTGTGTATGTTAGTTCCAGGCTTTGAATGGCACCGGGGTAGCCCAAAGGAGATAAGAAATGGATGCTGAGTTGAAATTACATGTTATCTGGATCTGAAATACTGTTTTATACTCACTGCTAAAAATATGTTTTGTTTTTTTTTTTAAACTAAGCAACTTTCTAGTTTGTTTCTCCACCCATGGTTGTATGGCTACTTGAGCAAGGTACAAGAACAAATTTGTAGACCTTCTTATGTTTATTTTGTTTCAAGCAAGATACTTTCTGAAGTAAGATTTTTTAGAAAACAAAATGTTATTCGCAAGTACTTCTCATCTCTTTAAAGTCAATTTATCACAAGGCTCTTCATGATAGGGAAAGTTATGCCATATTCAATCTGTCCATTTTCCTGTTTGTTTTCTCTCTGATTTAGAATCAAAAAATCAGAAGCATAAGAATTCACACCACTGCAATCAATCATCTCTACCCACTTTAATTTAAAAAGCAATAGAACTCTAAAACATTACCTATGTTTGATATTTTTAAATATAAATTTAATACATCCTACTAGGATGTATTAAATGCTAGGCATTTAATTTTAAATATTGTTCAAAATATAAAAGTTAATATGAATGATGCATCTGAAAATTAAACTATTATTCAAATATTCATATGACAATCATCTATAAATGGCTTGGCATACCTTTTGACTTTTATTATTGTTATGTGTTGGTCACTCAGTCATGTCCAACTCTTTGTTACCCTATGGACTCTAGCCTGCCAGGTTTCTCTGTTTGTGGAATTCTTCAGGCAAGAATACTGGAATGGGTTGCCCTCTCCTTCTCTAGGGCATCTTCCCAACCCAAGGATAAAACCCAGGTGTCCTGCACTGCAGGCAAATTCTTTACCATCTGAGCTACCTGGAAAGCCCCAAAGTACCTGTAGTTCAAGACAATATTCTGGTTTCTTTTACATCTGAGTCCTTTTCCTGGGATTTGCTTGTGACAAGAGGAGGGACACCTTTTGTTGCCATGATTGGCCAGGCAGGCAGAGGAGGATAATATGGGTGCAGGCCGGTCTCTATTCTTTTTTCATGTGTTGGGATGATGATTCTGCTCTTGCAGGATGGTATCTAATCTCTCCATGAAAAATCTAGGAAGATACCTGCTGCCCTCAAGAAATGTCCTAATTGTGGTCATCAATAAAGAATCCAATACACAGCAGAAGTTCAAGAAGCCAGTTTCAAGGGACATGTTTCACTGACACCCCAGAACATGTTCAAGGGAAGTTGTGATGCTCATTGACCTTGTAGAAGGTCACATTTATGAAGAAGCACTGTGGGAAGAGTCGATTAGTAGCCACCATGTGTTGGGTCCTCTGGATGACATTCTCCCTCAACAGCTCTCCTCCCAGCAGGTCCTGAGGAAACTGTCCTGGGCTCCTGTCTGTGTGAACTGGATGTCACACTGGATGTCCCAAAGCTGAAACCCCAGTAGATCCTGAAGAAACCCAGCTTCCGCTAGTGTGGACTCACCCTCGGGTTGTCTGGAAGCCCAGGATGGCAGAAGGGACTCACCCCAAGCATTCCACAAGCCAAAGTCCCAGCAGGTATAAATTCAATATACTTATTGAATATTTTTATTGAACTAAACATTTTGTAAATTCAGACATTGACAATCCTGATATGCATCTCTAAGAGTATTTAAAGGCAAGATAATAAACTATGTACATATACATTTGTTAGGTACATAAACTATGTACATATACATTTCAATGTTTATTTTCTTTTTAAATTTTGTTGAAGTATAGTCGATTTACAGTGGTGTATAAATTGCTGCTGTACAGCAAAGTGATTCAGGTATACATATATATTCTTTTTCATTTTGGTTTATCACAGGATATTAAGTATAGTTCCCTGTGCTACAGAGTAGGACCTTGTTGTTTATCCACCCTATATATAAAATCGTCTGCATCTGCTAAACTCAAACTTCCAGTCTTTCCTCCTCCAACCCCCATTGCAACTACGTGTATATTCTCTATGTCTGTGAGTCTGTTTCTGTTTTGTAGATATGCTTATTTGTGTTGTATTTTAGATTCCACATGTAAGTGATATTATATGGAATTTGTATTTCTCTTTTTGATATGTCATTTAGTATGATAAATTCTAGGTCTATCCATGTTGCTGCAAATGGCATTATTTCATTATTTTTATGGCTGAGTAATATTTCATTGTGTATATATAACATATTTTCTTTATCATTTCATCTGTGGATGGACATTTACATTGTTCCCACATCTTGGCTATTGTAAATAGTGCTGCCATGAACATAGGGTTGCATGTCTTTTTGAATTATAGGTTTGTCTGGATATATGCCCAGGAGTGGGACTGATGAATCATTGTCATTGCTTAGTCACCAAGTCATGTCCAACTCTTTGCAACTTCATAGACAGTAGCAGGACGGTCTCCTTTGTCTTCCACTGTCTCCTGGAGTTTGCTCAAATTCATGTCCATTGAATAGGTGATGCTATCTACCCATCTCATCCTCTGCCACACCCTTTTCCTTTTGCCTTCAGTCTTTCCCAGTATCAGAGTCTTTTCCAATGAGTCAGTTCTCAGCATCAAGTATCCAAAGTGTTGGAGCTTCAGCTTCAGCAATAGTCTTTCCAATGAATATTCAGAAGTCTTTTCAATGACTTTCTTTAGGTTTGCTGAATCATATGGCAACTCTATTTTTAGTTCTTTGAGTGATTTCCATACAGTTTTCCATAGTGTCTGTATCAATTCACAGTCCTGCCACAGTGTGGGATGGTGCTTTGTCCCCCTACCCCTCCAGCTTATTAGTAGACATTTTAATGATAGTTATTGTGACCCCTGTGAGACAGTAATTCATTATAGATTTAATTTGCATTTCTTTAATAATTAGTGATGAGGAGCATATTTTCATGTCACTATAAGTGAATAATGCAAAGAAATAGAGGAAAACAATAGAATGGGAAAGACTAGAGATCTCTCCAAGAAAATTAGAGACACCAAGGGAACATTTCATGCAAAAATAGGCACAATAAAGGACAAAAATGGTATGGACCTAAAAGAAGCAGAAGAGATTGAGAAGAGCTGGCAAGAATACACAGAACAACTAAAAAAAAAGATCTCAAGGACCCAAATAACCTTGATGGTGTGATCACTCACCTAGAGACAGACATCTTGGTGTATGAAGTCAAGTGGGCCTTACAAAGCATTTCTATGAACAATGCTAACAGATGGGATGGAATTCCAGCTGAGCTATTTCAAACCCTGAAAGATGACACCAGATGATGCCATTAAAGTGCTACACTCAATAAGCCAGCAAATTTGGAAAACTCAGCAGTGGCCACAGGACTGGAAAAGGTCAGTTTTCATTCCAATCCCAAAGAAGGGCAATGAGAAACAATGTTCAAAGTACTGCACAATTGCACTCTTTTCCCATGCTAGTAATGCTCAAAATCTTTGAAGTTAGGCTTCAATAGTAGATGAACTGAGAATTTCCAGATGTACAAGCTGGATTTAGAAACAGCAGAGGAACAAGAGATCAAATTGCCAACATCCATTGGGTCATACGAAAAGTAAGGGGATTCCAGAGGCTTCATTGACTACGCTGTCGTCTTTGGCTGTTTGTATCACAACAAACTAGGGAAAATTCTTAAAGAGATGGGAATACCAGACCACCTGACCTGCCTTCTGCAAAACCTGTATGTAGGTCAAGAAGCAACAGTTAGAGCTGGATATGGAACAACAGACTGGTTCCAAATTGGGAAAGTGTACATCAAGCCTGTATATTGTCACCCTGCTTATTTAACTTCTATGTGGAGTACATCATGCGAAATGCCAGACTGAATGAACTCAAGCTGGAATCAAGATTGCCGGGAGAAATATCGATAACCTCATATATGCAGAAGAAACTACCCTAATGGCAGAAAGGGAAGAGGAACTAGAGAGACCCTTGATGAAGGTGAAAGAGGAAAATGAAAAAGCTGGCTTAAAACTGAACATTCAAAGACTGAAGGTCATGGCATCTGGTCCCATCACTTATGGGAAATAGGTGGGGAAACAATGGAAACAGGTACAGTTTCCATTTGCTACTTTTTTTGGGTTCCAAAATCACTGCAGATGGTGACTACAGCCATGAAGTTAAAAGATATTTGCTCCTTGAAAAAAAAGCTATGACAAACCTAGACAGGGTATTAAAAAGCAGAGCCATTACTTTGCTAACAAAGGGCCATCTAGTCAAATCTGTGGCTTTTCCAGTAGTCATGTACGGATGTGAGAGTTGGACCATAAAGAAGGTGAGCCTTGAAGAACTGATGCTTTTGAACTGTGGTGCTGGAGAAGAGTCTTGAGAGTCCCTAGACAGCAAGGAGATCAAACCAGTCAATCCTAAAGGAAATCAATCCTGAATTTTCATTGGAAGTACTGACAATGAGGTTGAAGTGTGAATGCTTTGGCCACCTGATGTGAAGAGCTGACTCATTGGAAAAGACCCCGATGCTGGGAAAGATTGAGGGCAGGAGGAGAAGGGGGCAACAGAGGATGAGATGGTCGGATGGCACCACTGACTCAATGGACATGAGTCTGAGCAAACTCTGGGAGATAGTGAAGGACAGGGAAGCCTGATGTGCTGTAGTCCATGGGGTCGCAGAGAGTCAGACATGACTGAGCGACTGAACAACAACAAATGGTCATCTGTATGTCTTCTTTGGAAAATATGTATTTAGGTCTTCTTCCCATTTTTTGATTGGGCTGTTTTTTTGTTGTTTTTGATATTTCGTTGTATGAGCTGTTTGCATATTTGAAAGTTAATCACTGTTGTTCACTTCATTTGAAAATATTTCTTTCCAAACTGCAGGTTGTCTTTTTGGTTTGTTTATGATTTCCTTTGCTGTGCAAAAGCTTCTAAGTTTGATTAGGTTTTTTTTTTTTTTTTTTTTGCTTTTGTTTGTATTGTCTTGGAAGACTGACCTAGGCAAACATGCAAACATTGAAAAAGGAAATAATTGCTATGATTTATGTCATAGAATGTTTTACCTATGTTTTCTTCTAGGAATATTATAGTATTGTGTCTTATATTTCAGTCTTTAAGCCATTTTGAGTTTATTTTTATGTGTGGTGTAAGCATGTAATCTAACTTCATTGATTTGGGTATTGTTTCTTTAGACAAGTTGCTTCACTTATTCTCTAAACAGCTCATATTTACTTCTGATTTAAAATCTACTGTATTCTTACTGCTCCACTTTTCTATCAAAAGACTATCCATAATTTAAAATTCAGTTCAAGCCCCACCTGGACTTCCTTCCCCTTTGTTTAAGCTTATGTTTTATTTTCCCTATTTCTTGATTTTTAAATGCAGTTAATATGAATAACTTATTGTGGCCCTTAAAATTCATTACCTTAAGTTATAATGATAATAGTAATAGCTATAGTGTATTCAGTGGCTACTATGGGGCATGAACTGAACTAGTTTTCTCAACTAGAATAGCCCTGCAAAAGTAAGAACTATTGTTCTCTGTTTTACAGACAAAGAAACTAAATTTTAAAGTGAAGTGATTTTGCCAGTGTGTGGCAAAAAAACACTACAGTATTGTAAAGTAATTAGCCTCCAACTAATAAAAATAATTGGGAAAAAAATAAAATTTACAATTGTAATCCAAAAAAAAAATAAAATAAATAAAGTGAAGTGATTTGCCAACACTCACATAATCATTGAGTTTCATAGCTGGTACTCAATAATGGCTCCAAAACCCAAGTTCTTTCTATCAAAAACTTAAAAATATCATGCATTTATCAACTTAAATAGGTTGTGAGATACTGAAGCTCAGAAATCAGGTTTTAATTTAAAAAATCCTTTAACTTCCTGGTACACGGCTATATTTGCTTTAAGCCTGGAAAAGTTTGACTTTCAATGAACAAACTTAGTTTTCCTTCATTAACCCAAAGATAACAGTTTAGGGGTAGCTTTTAAGATTTGTGTTTCATATTTTCTTTTGTGCTTTCAAGTACTTTTGGAAGTAGTATTATAATGAACTCTAAATTATATGCACTCATGGGGAAATGTTCAGGTAAAAACAGTGGTGGTCACATATAAAATAATATACAATTCTTTCTATTTTAAATGTATATATGAATAAATGTATTTAATATTCTGGTGATTTACATTAAAAAATAAGGCCAAATGAAACAAAGTTAAAATAATAGGAAGTCTTCTTAGTTTTCTGTTTTTGATCTCTACTAATTCAGGCCATGCTAAAAATCAAAGATTCTCTTTGTTATATGCCTGTACCACCAGTGTGGAGGTTCCATTTCAATTCTTCTTATAGCAGAGAATGGTTACATGTTTGGGAAAGAATTGTTCACCAATATCTGAGTCCACCTCTTCTTCCTTGGCACTTTGCTGAATAAAGTTTCTTATAGGTGGGGCCAAAATGACTACTTTTGGGTACTTCCAGTTCTGGTCTTTAAAATCTTCTACAAATTCTCTACGCGAGATCTTCTTTCTTTGTCTTCAGGATTTAATGAATGGCTGATCTAGTAGATAGAAAATAATAGAGCCCTGAATAGCTGTGTGGAGCAGACCCACTTCTAGACCTCCAACCGGCGTTCACTGTTCACTAAGAAGTGAGCCATTACTCTGTGGGAGAAGGCGAGGGTGGGATGTTTCAAGAGAACAGCATCGAAACATGTATATTATCTAGGGTAAAACAGATCACCAGCCCAGGCTGGATGCATGAGACAAGTGCTCGGGCCTGGTGCACTGGGAAGACCCAGAGGGATCGGGTAGACAGGGAGGTGGGAGGGGGGATCGGGATGGGGAATACATGTAAGTCCATGGCTAATTCAAGTCAATGTATGACAAAAACACTACAATATTGTAAAGTAATTAGCCTCCAACTAATAAAAATAAATGGAAAAAAAATAAAATAAAGAGGAAAAAAAATAAAAGAAAAAGAAAAAAAAAAAGAAGTGAGCCATTAAAAGCTTAAAAACAAAAGTTTTGCTAGTCTTGGGTTAATAAAAATTAGGGGATATTTGTTATCTTAATTAGTATACTTTAACTAATGAAAACTGCATGCAAGGTCATAGTAAATTGCATCTATAAATTAACAAAAAATATGTAAATAGAATATTTTAGATGTTAATTTTCAATGAACAAAACATGATATTTATTACAAGTAAGTCAATGTTTACTGTATAGAAATAATTACTATAGATTATACTAGTTAGGGGGAATTACATATATTTGATTCTTCAGTTCAGTTGCTCAGTCATGTCCTACTCTTTGTGACCCCATGAACTGCAGCATGCCAGGCTTCCCTGTCCTTCACTATCTCCCAGAGTTTGCTCAAACTCATGCCCATTGAGTAACTGATGCCATCTAACCATCTCATACTCTCTCATCCCCTTCTCCTACTGCCTTCAACCTTTCCCAGCATCAGGGTCTTACCCAGTGCGTCAGTTTTTTGCATCAGGTGGCCAAAGTATTGGAGTTTCAGCTTCACCATCAGTCCTTCCAAGGAATATTCAGGACTGATTTCCTTTAGGACTGAGTGGTTTGATTTCCTTGCAGTCCAAGGAACTCTCAACAGTATTCTCCAACACCACAGTTCAAAAGCATCAACTCTTTGGTACTCAGCTTTGTTTATAATCCAACTCTCACATCCATACATGATTACTGGAAAAACCATAGCTTTGACTAGATGGACCTTTGTTGGCAAAGGTTATATGCCTGTACCACCAGTGTGGAGGTTCCATTTCAATTCTTCTTATAGCAGAGAATGGTTACATGTTTGGGAAAGAATTGTTCACCAATATCTGAGTTTTTTTATATAATGATTTTTAATATGCTATCTAAGTTGGTCAGAGCTTTTCTTCCAAGGAACAACAGTCTTTTAATTTTATGGATGCAGTCACCATCTATAGTGATTTGGGATCCCCCCAAAAATAAAGTCTGTCACTCTTTCCATTGTTTCTCCATCTATTTACCATGAAGTGGTGGAACTGGATGCCATGATCTTTAGTTTTCCGAATGTTGAGTTTTAAGCCAGCTTTTTCACTCTCTTCTTTCACTTTCATCAAGAGGCACTTTAGTTCTTCTTCACTTTCTGACATAAGGGTGGTGTCATCTGCATATATTGATATTTCTTCTGGCAAACTTGATTCCAGCTTGTGCTTCTTCCAGCCCAGCGTTTCTCATGATGTACTCTGCATATAAGTTAAATAAGCAGGGTAACAATATACAACCTTGACATACACCTTTTCCTATTTGGAACCAGTTTGTTGTTCCACATCCTGTTCTAACTGTTGCTTCCTGACTTGCATATAGGTTTCTCAAGAGGCAGGTCAGATGGTCTGGTATTCCCATCTCTTTCAGAATTTTCCAGTTTGTTGTGATCCACAGAGTCAAAGGCTTTGGCGTAGTCAATAAAGCAGAAATAGATGTTTTTCTGGAACTCTGTTGCTTAATCGATGACCCAGTGGATGTTGACAATTTGATCTCTGATTCCTCTGCCTTTTCTAAAACCAGCTTGAACATCTGGAAGTTCATGGTTCACATATTGCTGAAGCCCAGCTTGGAGAATTTTGAGCATTACTTTTCTAGCGTGTGAAATGTGTGCAATCATGTGGTAGTTTGAGCATTCTTTGGCATTGCCTTTCTTTGGGTTTGGAATGAAAACTGACCTTTTCCAGTCCTGTGGCCACTGCTAAGTTTTCCGAATTTGCTGACATATTGAGTGCAGCACTTTCACAGCATCATCTTTCAGGATTTGAAATTGCTCCACTGGAATTCCATCACCTTCACTAGCTTTGTTTGCAGTGATGCTTCCTAAGCCCCACTTGACTTCATGTTCCAGGATGTCTGGCTCTAGGTGAGTGATCACACCATCATGATTACCTGGGTCATGAAGATATTTTTTGTCCAGTTCTTCCGTGTATTCTTGCCACCTCTTAATATATTCTGCTTATGTTAGGTCCATATCATTTCTGTCCTTTATTGAGCCCATCTTTGCATCAAATGTTCCCTTGGTATCTCTAAATTTCTTGAAGAGATCTCTAGTCTTTACCATTCTATTGTTTCCCTCTATTTCTTTGCATTGATTGCTGAGGAAGGCCTTCTTATCTCTCCTGGCTATTCTTTGGAACTCTGCATTCAAATGGGTATATCTTTCCATTTCTCCTTTGCTTTTTGCTTCTCTTCCTTTCACGGCTATTTGTAAGGCCTCCTCAGACAGCCATTTTGCTTTTATGCATTACTTTTTCTTGGGGATGGTCTTGATCCCTGTCTCCTGTACAATGTCATGAACCTCTATCCAAAGTTCATCAGGCTCTCTGTCTATCAGATCTAGTCCCTTAAATCTATTTCTCACTTCCACTGTATAATCATAATGGATTTGATTTAGGTCATACCTGAATGGTCTAGTGGTTTTCCCCACTTTCTTCAGTCTGAATTGGGCAATAATGTTCAAGTTAGAGAGGAATTTAGTTTTCTAAGGCTGCCATAATAAAGTATCACAAACTGGGTGGCTTTAAGAGTACACATTTATTTTCTCATATTTTGGATCCTAGAAATCCCAGATCAAGGTGTGGTAGACTGGTTTAGATTTTTCTGAGTCCTCTCTCCTTCTCCCTGTGTTCTCTTGTCATCATCAATCTAATTATCTGTGTCCTAATCTCCTTTTCTTTTAAGAACAGGAGTCATATTGGAGTAGGGCCCACCCTAACAATCTCCTTTAAACTTAATTACCTCTTTTTTTTTTTTATTATTTTTTTATTGTGCTTTTCTTTTTTTTAATTTTTTTTTATTTTTTATTTTCATTTATTTTTATTAGTTGGAGGCTAATTACTTGACAACATTGCAGTGGGTTTTGTCATACATTGACATGAATCAGCCATGGAGTTACATGTGTTCCCCATCCCAATCCCCCCTCCCACCTCCCTCTCCACCCGATTCCTCTGGGTCTTCCCAGTGCACCAGGCCCGAGCACTTGTCTCATGCATCCCACCTGGGCTGGTGACCTGTTTCACCATAGATAATATACATGCTGTTCTCTTGAAACATCCCACCTTCACCTTCTCCCACAGAGTCCAAAAGTCTGTTCTGTACATCTGTGTCTCTTTTTCTGTTTTGTGTATAGGGTTATCATTACCATCTTTCTAAATTCCATATATATGTGTTAGTATGCTGTAATGATCTTTATCTTTCTGGCTTACTTCACTCTGTATAATGGGCTCCAGTTTCATCCATCTCATTAGAACTGATTCAAATGAATTCTTTTTAATGGCTGAGTAATATTCCATGGTGTATATGTACCACAGCTTCCTTATCCATTCATCTGCTGATGGGCATCTAGGTTGCTTCCATGTCCTGGCTATTATAAACAGTGCTGCAATGAACACTGGGGTACATGTGTCTCTTTCAGATCTGGTTTCCTCAGTGTGTATGCCCAGAAGTGGTATTGCTGGGTCCTATGGCAGTTCTATTTCCAGTTTTTTAAGAAATCTCCACACTGTTTTCCATAGTGGCTGTACTAGTTTGCATTCCCACCAACAGTGTAAGAGGGTTCCCTTTTCTCCACACCCTCTCCAGCATTTATTGCTTGTAGACTTTTGGATAGCAGCCATCCTGACTGGCATGTAATGGTACCTCATTGTGGTTTTGATTTGCATTTCTCTGATAACGAGTGATGTGGAGCATCTTTTCATGTGTTTGTTAGCCATCTGTATGTCTTCTTTGGAGAAATGTCTGTTTAGTTCTTTGGCCCATTTTTTGATTGGGTCATTTATTTTTCTGGAATTGAGCTGCAGGAGTTGCTTGTATATTTTTGAGATTAATCCTTTGTCTGTTTCTTCATTTGCTATTATTTTCTTCCAATCTGAGGGCTGTCTTTTCACCTTACTTATAGTTTCCTTTGTAGTGCAAAAGCTTTTAAGTTTCATTAGGTCCCATTTGTTTATTTTTGCTTTTATTTCCAATATTCTGGGTGGTGGGTCATAGAGGATCCTGCTGTGATTCATGTCGGAGAGTGTTTTGCCTATGTTCTCCTCTAGGAGTTTTATAGTTTCTGGTCTTACATTTAGATCTTTAATCCATTTTGAGTTTATTTTTGTGTATGGTGTTAGAAAGTGTTCTAGCTTCATTCTTTTACAAATGGTTGACCAGTTTTCCCAGCACCACTTGTTAAAGAGGTTGTCTTTTTTCCATTGTATATCCTTGCCTCCTTTGTCAAAGATAAGGTGTCCATAGGTTCGTGGATTTATCTCTGGGCTTTCTATTCTGTTCCATTGATCTATATTTCTGTCTTTGTGCCAGTACCATACTGTCTTGATGACTGTGGCTTTGTAGTAGAGTCTGAAGTCAGGCAGGTTGCTTCCTCCAGTTCCATTCTTCTTTCTCAAGATTACTTTGGCTATTCGAGGTTTTTTGTATTTCCATACAAATTGTGAAATTATTTGTTCTAGTTCTGTGAAAAATACCGTTGGTAGCTTAATAGGGATTGCATTGAATCTATAGATTGCTTTGGGTAGAATAGCCATTTTGACAATATTGATTCTTCCAATCCATGAACACAGTATGTTTCTCCATCTGTTTGTGTCCTCTTTGATTTCTTTCATCAGTGTTTTATAGTTTTCTATGTATAGGTCTTTTGTTTCTTTAGGTAGATGTACTCCTAAGTATTTTATTCTTTTTGTTGCAATGGTGAATGGTATTGTTTCCTTAATTTCTCTTTTTGTTTTTTCATTGTTAGTGTATAGGAATGCAAGGGATTTCTGTCTGTTAATTTTATATCCTGCAACTTTACTATATTCATTGATTAGCTCTAATAATTTTCTGGTAGAGTCTTTAGGGTTTTCTATGTAGAGGATCATGTCATTAACTCTTTAAATGTCCTATCTCCAGATGCAGTCACATCCTGAGGATACTGGAGCAAGGGTCTCAACATGTTTTGAGTGGGACACAGTTCAGACTGTGAATAACAGAGAAGTATTGTGTCCTGGTTCATGAAGGTTTCTAAGAAGTTTAGTATTTCCTCCCTGGGGTAAAATGGAGAGGAATTGGAGGCTTTGACTGAAAGAGTGACAAATCCTGACACCAGTCTTAATTCTAGAACATTTTCAGGGCGGGGAGAGACAGAGGGACATAAGTTATGAAGCTATTGATGTAATCTGAGAAAAAATTCAGATAGTTTTACTGACCTATAAACTGTTAGTGCTCATCTATCTAAGCTATATACTTGGAAATAATTTTGTTAAATTAAGAATTTTAGTATTTGGCAAAATACCCAGAAAATGTATTTTACTGATGGGGAAACTGAAACCTAGATTAAAATACCTTTCTAAGTTTTCACAAATTCTTAAGAGTAAACTGGCTCTTAAGTCAGTGATTTTTTCATTATTCTTCACATCAGTCTCAAATTCCACCTTTTTACAGCAACTATATATTGAAGAATATTTGTCTCCTCCAAGATTTGTGCGTGACTCATACATTCACTTCAGGAATCAATTCAAAGATGTCTTTAGAGGAAACTTCTCTGACCACTTCACATAAAACAGTAACCAACTCCCTCATCCTTGCCCGTCCTCACCCCCTTATCATGCTATATCTTTTACCATACTGCTAAGATTATACATAATTTTATACTTGTTTACTGTCTGAATATCTCCCCTAAAATATAAGCTCTACAAAGTCAAGGACATTTTTAGTGATATATATATATGCGCTTCCCTAGTGGCTCAGATAGTAAAGAATATACCTGCAATATGGGAGACCCTGGTTGGATCCCTGGGTGAGGAAGATCCCACTCCAGTATGCTTGTCTGGAGAATCCCCATGGACAAGAGGAACCTGGTGGGCTACAATCCATGGGGTCGGAAAGAGTCGGATACCACTGAACGATTAAGCATGTGCAGTACACTTAGGTTTTGGAATAGTGTTTTGTCTTTCAAGTAAGGCATCTAGTGAAATTTTTAACACCATTATTTGACCAGCAGCTCCTTCTGTTCTGGAAACAGATTCTTCTTCTCCTTTCCCCCCACTCACTCTAACTCCTTTTGGGAGCTACTATCACCCCCACCCTCCAATCTAAGCATTTTGTTCAAGGGGATCAGCCATATTCATACATTTTTCTCATTCCAAACTCCTTGGTTAAGAGATGACAGACCCAAGTTGAACTAATCAGAGTCTTTCTAACTTTTCAAACTAAAAATGAGAGTGATTTCTTTTCCACTATGAAAATAAATGACACTACTTGGATTAAGAAGTTGGTTTGCAGTAAGAAAAATGAGGCAGACATTTAGAGATCCTGTATGAGAGTATCTTGGGGTGATTCAATTCCTTGACTCCAGTTGTATCCATACCCATGTCTTTTCTGCTGTTTGGTTGTTCTACCTGTTCTTGTATTATGGAGATAATAAAGTTTCCTCTTGCACTTATTTTGTTTTAAATTTTTATTTTTAGCAAATACCTGATTTCAGATCAAAACACTATGGTAAATATCTACCAAAGTTCTATCAAAGTTATAATTCCTTGCTAATATGATTTGCAATATTTCTTTTCTAATAAAGAGATGTGGAAATACACATGAAAAAATCATCCATGGTTTTCTTTTTTTTTTTTTCTTACTCTTGGCATTTCTAGAAAGGATGTTACTATTATCTTCCTCAAAGGGTAGGAAAACAAATTATCTTTTTGGGGTGAACCATCACACTTGTGAGCTCCTGGTAAGGATCAGGCACTTATCATGGCTTACAACACATATTTGATAGAGATTCCTAAAGAAGGGTTCAATTGGTAGTGATAGAACCTTTTTATGAATCTGACCTTTAAACTAGCATAGTGGGCAATAACCATTAACAGATCAAATATGAGAAATGTCAGGTGAGGAATAAGCCCTGACAGGAAATATTTCATCAGCCTAAGCTCTTGAACAATCACTGACAGACCTTGGAGGCCATTCTGTAGGCACCCTTCTCCTTACACTCTGTGATAAGGATGATAGGTTGCTTCTTTTATCACTGCTCTCCTTAGCTCGATGTTCAGCTAAAAGGAGATCAAATTGACTCAAGTGTACCATAATTCTGAGATAATTACCATTGTGAGGTGACCCAGTTTTTTCATTGTTGCTGTAGAATGGAAGTCCTAATAGGGAAAAAAACTTAAATACTCAATCCTATATTTTTGTAGGCTTTGTGTAGTATATAATGGCATTGCATATTCTTTTAGCCAGAGGCTAGGATCCCCAAACTTGCTTTTCCAGTTGTTAAGTGTATCTCATAGCTTTAGGTTTAAGGTTGTTGTGAAGCTGGTAACTGGGAGGCAGATAAGAATAGTTATTGGTGTGGTATGCACACAGTTACATTTTAATACTTTTCACTGACCACATTTTGACTTATAGCTCTGTCCAGTCCTTTAATGCAGCTGCCAATTAACCAGTCTGGTTATGAAAGAATAATAAGATGCTTACCAATATAATTTAATAGATGCCACACTATATCATCAAAGACTAGTTCCTCCAAATGGGTTTATTTCCTGACTTGTGACTAAAGCAACTAAAGATCCAGTTGTTGCTGAAATTAAAAATCCCATTAGTGACACATTTTGGAATGGCTTTAATATGGACATTTTTTCTGAACTGTGGGAGGAAAATCACTGGATATTGCTCTTTCAGTGGCAATGATCCCTGAGCTCTTTTAGTGAACTATCCATCAGCATCACCGATTTGGAGGGGAACATAAATTGCGTGAATCATCTAGTACCCAATAAACACTAACAAGTAATAATAAGCAAAGCCGAAGTGCAGGTTTGTAACTATAGGGACATAAGACTGGGTACTAAAAGAGAAGAAAATATTTGAGTTTTCTTCATAACAGCTACTTCTGTCTTCTTACTTACCAAGTTTTATTTCCTTTGCACTCTTGTACTTTCATCCTGATGACATGGCTATTATTTTATAGCCATTTCAAGCAGTTAATTAATGAACTGCACACAAGTGACATGACACCACCTTGCCCAATTATCTCAAGCATCTATTTTTACAACACAAAGCACTGCCGCTTTGTGAATTGTCTCTTCACAAATTGGCTCAGGAGGCAGTTGCTTTAATAGCCAAAACAATGCAAGATAGTGCCACACTGGTGGCACAGAGTAATTGTAAATCATCGTGTGAGATCTCGTAAAGCTCACCATAAAAGCCTGGTGATATCACATAATAAAAGGACTCTTTTCTACTGAGTTAAGCAGCTATCGCTCAATTTACCATGTGGTCTCATGGGTCTCCAGCTCATTAGCTCATCTAGGATGGGATGTGGCAAGAGGGTATGATGACCACCTAGAACCAAAGAGTCACTAGTGCTTATTTAAAAGTTTCCTTGATATGCTTTATAAAATAAAGAAACGTCTATTGTTAGATTTTTATATTTCAAGTTGGTTCAAAAAGCTTTATCTTACCACTGTTTTTCTCTCTAATCTGCTTTCTTCTTTCTGGTCCCCAGTGTTCTTAGACATGTAATACTCTTAAAACCATAATCTGTCTGTTCAGTTTAAATGCCATGTGACTACATTGATTTTCATTTAGAGTTTGTCACAGTGGTCCTTGTTTACTTAAAACTCATTATAAGTATAAAATATTGCTAATGTTGTGCCCAGAAGCAAAAACATTAGTTTTGAGTAAACCACAAGTAAATTCTACAGTTTATTTTTTGCATGAACAAAACTTACCATGGTAATAACATACTTTCCTGACATGAATAATAAAATATATAGGTATGCTCTGTCATTGATATATTTAATAAAATAGGTTAGAGTGTTCATATGGATTTGGTAGGACTAAAATTCCAAAATTTTATCACCAAAAAATATACAACTAGTAGTATTAGTACAATCTTTGCCATTTGTGACATGATTTTAACTACATTTATATTTCTTCAGCAAAATCATTTGTATAAGGCTAAAGTATTTCATATAAATCATTAAAATTATTCTTTATGAAGCAGAATTATTTACAAAATAGGAAGTCTGGAGTATAATTTCCTGCTACCAGAGTATTAATAAAAAATGCTACATATGTCATATAGAGTTCAAATTGCCTGTGCTATCTAATATTTACCCTTTTCTTATCATTTGTGAATATTGCTTCCTATTCTCTAATAAGATACTTTGAAGTGCTTTATTTATTGTTTTGAACTCTACCTACACACCATACTCTACCACAGTTTTTAAAAATTTTGTTTATAATAGTTACTTAATGGATACTTTTTAAGAGTCTTTTTCAAGCAAAAGTACCCAAACTTGCTTTTCTAAGTACTGTTTGCATTTACGAGTGGTCACTTTAGGAAACCATATATGCCAAAAAATATTTCTGTAAATTTTTGAAACTCCTCTCTTGAGCTTATTTTTAGAAAAGTTTTTAAGACATGCAGGAAAGTCATACCTAGCTTTTATTTTAATTTTAAATCAAAACAAGCATTAATGCCTAAATCCTTCAGATATCCATTAACTCCCAAGGATTCTCGTTAATTCTAAAATCTAATCTATTGGCAAAAAACATCTGAAGATATATATGTAATGAGCCAAGGATTCTGATGGACTTCCCTCATGTGGTAGAGAATCCACCCTCAATGCAGGAGACACAGGTTTGATCCCTGTGTTGGGATGATCCCCTGAAGAAGGAAATTAAAACCCACTGCAGTATTCTTGCCGGGAAATCCCATGGACAGAGGATCCTGGTGGGTTAGAGTCCATGGGATCACAAAAGTGTTGATCAATATATTTAGCAACTAAATAGGAACAACAAGGGATTCTGATGGTCAATCAAAAATGTCATTGAAATGACAAACGCATTGCAGTAAATAAATGGCTTAGTAAGATAAAATCTTTGTGGGATATGACAACTTTCTATATCACTTCTAATATTTTAGTTAAAATTATTTAGAATTGTTATTTTCTGGCAATATCTTTAATAACTATTCCACCATGAATCACTATGTGTAAATTACTTGATTAAAGGAAACAAGGAAATGTGATACTACATTTGTATACGTTATATGCAAAATACCAAATATAAAAAATATTCACATTTAAAATGTTATGCAATGTGTTTTATTTTCTGAGATGAATTTAGGAACAAAAAGAACATGCACAATATGCTACATATTTAACATATTTTAACACACAGTATGCTATATATTTAACATATGCTATATATTTTAACATAGAACATATACTATATGCTACATATTTAACACAGAATTCTGAATTGATTGTATTGCACAGAAATATGATGTTTCTTAGATGTTAAATATGATGTACCTTAAGTTTGTTCTTATGGTTTGTTATTTAATTATAAGTGGATATAGATGTGTATATTTTAACTTGGTGGACTATTGGTATCTAAACTTTTACATTAGATATACTGAAATGAATTGCTGGCATTTTATATTTTTCCCAGGAAATTTCTGATGGCAGCAGATGCTAGTTTAAGTTGCAATAATTTGGTGATTTATTATGCCAATGCCATATCCAGTATTAATCTACTTGACCAATACAAATGTCAGGAAAGATAAATACCTAATTTGATTAAACAAATTGACAGCTGATTATTTATTGAAAGAGGACGGATTGCGGAAACAGGACCCATAAACACAGACATCATGTTTTTCTCTGCCATGGTGTATTTTTCTGTTGCCCTTGGAAAAAAATATTACAAGAATAATTTAGCCATGGAATTTTGAGTGAAAATCTTACAATTATCAAGGAGGGTGCAAATTATCTATGATTTACACAATGCTTGAGGCAGGAGTAATATATTTGTTATTATAGTCATACTAGTAAAAATAGGGTCAAAAAGTAGGTCTCTATATCATACTATCCATATAAGCATATAGTTTTCAGAGTGTGAGACATTATTGGAAGTTTCAGCAGGTTGTGGATGAGGGCCCCAGGTAGGTTACAATGTTTAACACATGTAGTGGAGATCTCCCATTTGCAGCAACGTGGATGGAGCGAGACTGCCATACTAAGTGAAGTGTCATACAGAGGAAGAGGAATATCATATGATATCACTTATATGTAGATTCTTAAAAATAATATGAATGAACTTATTTATGAAACAGAAATAGACTCACAGGCATAAAAAGCAAACTTATAGCTACCAAAGGGGAAAAGGGGAGGAATAAATTAGGAGGTTGGGATTAACAGATATACACTACTATATATAAAATAATAAACAACAACAAAGATCTACTGTATAGCACAGGGAAATATCTGTTGGATCATAGAAAAAGCAAGAGAATTCCAGAAAAACATCTACTTCTGCTTTAATGAACATGCCAAAGCCTTTGACTGCGTGGATCACAACAAACTGGAAAATTCTTAAAGAGATGGAAATACTAGACCACCTCACTTATCTCCGGAGAAATCTGTATGCAGGTCAAGAAGCAACAGTTAGAACTGGACATGGAACAGCAGACTGGTTCCAAATCCTGAAAGGAATACGTCAAGGCTGTATATTGTCACCCTGCTTATTTAACAAATATGCGAGTACCTCATGTGAAATGCTGGGCTGGATGAAGCACAAGCTGGAATCAAGATTGCCAGGAAAAATATCAACAACGTCAGATAAGCAGATGATACCACCCTTAAGGCAGAAAGTGAAGAGGAGCTAAAGAGCCTCTTGATGAAAGTGAAAGAGGAGAGTGAAACAGCTGGCTTAAAATTCAACATTCAAAAACTAAGATCATATGCATCAGGTTACCATCACTTCATGGCGAATAGATGGGGAAACAATGGAAAGAGTGATAGACTTTATTTTCTTGGGCTCCAAAATCACTGCAGATGGTGATTGCAGCCATGAAATTAAAAGATGCTTGCTCCTTGGAAGAAAAGCTCTGACCAACCTAGGCAGCATATTAAAAAGCAGAGACATTACTTTGCTGACAAAGGTCCATCTAATCAAAGCAATGGTTTTCCAGTAGTCATGTATGGATGTGAGAGTTGGACTGTAAAGAAAGCTGAGTGCTGAAGACTTGATGCTTTTGAACTGTGGTGTTGGAGAAGACTCTTGAGAGTTCCTTGGACTGCAAGGAGATCCAACCAGTCAATCCTAAAGGAAATCAGTCCTGAATATTCCTTGGAAGGACTGATGTTGAAGCTGAAACTCCAATACTTTGGCCACGTGATGCGAAGCACTGACTCATTGGAAAAGACCCTGATGCTGGGAAAGATTGAAGGCAGGAAGAAAAAGGCAGGACAGGATTAAATGGTTGGATGGCATAACTAACTCAATGGACATAAGTTTGAGTGAGCTCCGGGAGTTGATGATGGAGAGGGAAGCCTGGTGTGCTACAGTCCATGGGGTTGCAAAGAGTTGGACATGTCTGAGCAACTGAACTGAACTGAACCGAATAACATAGTATGGAAAAAAATCTGAAAATCTAAATCACTTGGCTGTACAACTCAAACTAATATAATGTTGTAAATCAAATATAATAATAAAAAAGGTATCTCCACAGAGAATGCAGGATGAGAATACAGTAGAGGGAGCAAATTCACATTTCACAGCCATACTAAGAGGTTTATGTGCCTATCTTGCTGACTCTTCTCAATAGCCCTCTGATTAGGTTCATTCAATAGGTATTTTTAAGATGTTGCTTTATGTCAGGCAGTGTTCTAGCTCTTGAGGATTTAATAGGGAATTAAACAGTCACTGTTCTTACGAATTTATGTAAGGGTTTCTCAACCTTGGCAATATTGACATTTTTTTGACCCAGTAATTCTTTGTTATAGAAGCTATCTTGGGCATTTCTATGGAACAGCATCCCTACCTGTACCCACAAGATGACAGTAATGCCCCTGCAAGTTAAGACAACCGAATAATATCTTCAAATACTGCCAAATGTCTCCCAGGAGACCAAAGAAAATTGAAAAGTGAAAGTGTTAGTTGCTCAGTTGTGTCTGATTCTTTGTGACGCCATGAACTCTATCCCAACAGACTTCTCTGTCCTTGGAATTCTCCAGGGAAGAATACTGGAGTGGGTAGCCATTCCCTTCTCCAGGGGATCTTCGCAACTCAGGGATTAAACCCAAGTCTCCTACACTGCAGGCAGATTCTTTACCATCTGACCCACCAGGAAAGCTCAACCTGTACCCAAATTGAAAACCACTGATTTACATTATAGTGGAAGGAAGATAAACAATGAGTCACTGAACAAATAGTGTACTTTCAAATAGTGATAAACACAAAACTGGGACAGAAAGTCAGTGGAGATGGTGGTGGAGAGGATAAGAGGATTTGTACAAAATATACAGGTTACTGGAAAGGTATCTTGAAGTGGGATGTCTAAAGAAAATACTGAATGTTGAAAAGATCTAAGAAAGAAGTTAGAGCAGCAGAATAGCAAATGTGAATGCCATGGATATAAAAAAATATTGGCCTAGAGAGGTTTCTTCATTTGCTCAAGGTCATGTAAAATCAGGATATAAGGCAAATATGTCTGCTTCCTGATCCTGTGTTCTTTGCATGACCTTCTATCACCTCACTTTAAATCAAGACAACTGTAATTCAAATATCCTAGAATAGAAATTTGGTTAGTTCTGCAGGTAGACAAATGATCTCAATGAGTAGCCAAAACATACTAGTGGCCACATATGGTTATAGGGTCCGGGAAGGATAAAACATTGATGATATAAATAGAGCAATATTGTCAGGAATCATAAATTTTTCACAAGAGCATTATATAGGAGCATTAATATGCAAAAATTAATATGATGGTTCATGTCCCTCCTTCCTCTTCCTTCCTTTATCATAATCTAGGCTCCCAGAGACATAGATTTTCCAAAGAATATGTTTTACAGGAAACCACATTGGGTGGCATACAAATGTAAATTTAGAAAGTCTTTTTATCTGATAATTATTCATCCTAAAATATAGTGTTTCTCTGATAACATAAATTAAAATATATGTTGACAAAGATATTGCCTTTTTTACTAGGTAATATACTTGCTATGTATTTATGATTTGTACATAATATTAAGCAGCCCAGACAGAGAGATTTCATTGAACTCTTGGCAAACACTGTAACTTGTATTTCTTGCTGACTTCTGTTTTTCATGTTTCCTTGTTAATATTTATGGAATATTTAGCCTTTGATTTTTTAATTATAATTATCAGGTGTCCCTGAAATTGTAAAGTAATTAGGAAGCCTGTAGTTATTTTGTTATAACAGCAGTGCTGGTGACTTGGTTTTTCTGGGGTGTTTATTATGCCCTACTTCTTCTCATTTATCATTCTAGATTGAATTCCTCAAGGATAACATCCCAGCTGTGACCAATACCTCAGGGCACAAAAGAAGATAAGGAGCCTGTAGAATATGCAGATAAGTTTACTGCACCTGAGATTTGACCATCAGTGGTAATATTTGACATCTTACAATATGAGCTCTAAAAGTACAGGTCCCCTTGTTTTAAAAGCATGAAAAATTTTAACTCTGTTAATACTTTATTGAGTAAATAACTGAGGCCTTTATTTGTACAGTGATAATAAACAGTACCATAGTTTAGAAGTCTGTAACTGGGATTTCTCTGGCAGTCCAGTGGTAAAGATTTTGTCTTCTAACACAGGGGATGCATGCTTAATCCCAGGTCTGGGAGCTGGACCATAGCTTTGGCTATGCCAAAGTCTTTGACTGTGTGGATCACAATAAAAGGTGGAAAATTCTGAAAGAGATTGGAACACCAGACCATCTGTCCTGCCTCTTGAGAAACGTATGTGTAGGTCAGGAAGCAACAGTTAGAACTGGACATGGAACAACAGACTGGTTCCAAATAGGAAAAAGAGTACGTCAAGGCTGTATATTGATTGTCACCCTGCTTATCTAACTTATATGCAGAGTACATCATGAGAAACGCTGGGCTGGAAGAAGCACAAGCTGGAATCAAGATTGCTGGGAGAAATATCAATAACTTCAGATATGCAGATGACACCACCCTTATGGCAGAAAGTGAAGAGGAACTAAAAAGCCTCTCGATGAAAGTGAAAGAGGAGAGTGAAAAAGTTGGCTTAAAGCTCAACATTCAGAAAACTAAGATCATGGCAACTGGTCCCATCACTTTGTGGCAACTAGATGGGGAAACAGTGGAAACAGTTTCAGACTTTATTTTGGGGGGCTCCAAAATCACTGCAGATGGTGACTGCAATCATGAAATTAAAAGACGCTTACTCCTTGGAAGGAAAGTTATGACCAATCTAGATGGCATATTAAAAAACAGAGACATTACTTTGCCAACAAAGGTCCATCTGGTCAAGGCTATGGTTTTTCCAGTGGTCATGTACAGATGTGAGAGTTGGACTGTGAAGAAAGCTGAGCACCGAAAAATTGATGCTTTTGAACTGTGGTGTTGGAGAAGACTCTTGAGAGTCCCTTGGACTGCAAGGAGATCCAACCAGTCCATCCTAAAGGAGATCAGTCCTGGGGGTTCATTGGAAGGACTGATGCTGAAGCTGAAATTCCAATACTTTGGCCACCTCATGCGAAGAGTTGACTCATTGGAAAAGACCCTGATGCTGGGAGGGATTGGGGGCAGGAGAAGGATGACAGAGGATGAAATGGCTGGATGGCATCACCGACTCGATGGGCATGAGTTTGAGTAAACTCCGGGAGTTGGTGATGGACAGGGAGGCCTGGCATCTTGTGATTCATGGGGTCGCAAAGAGTCGGACAAGACTGAGTGACTGAACCGAACTGAACTGGGAGCTAAGATCCCACATGTCTTATGAGCAAAAAACCAGAACATAAACAAAATAAGCAATTTATAAAAAATTTAATAAAGACAATAAAAAATGGCCAACATAAACAAACTTTAAAATAATGTTAAAAAAAGGCCTTAAATGATACCATATTTTTCCTAATTTATAGAATAAAAATTATAGACATCTGAAAAATAAAAAAGCAAATGTATTTCCATGACTAACTCTATAAAGACCCTATAAAGATATTTTAATTCAGGAGGTGTTTTTATATTCCTCAAGAAATTTATATGCTTTTCTCTCTAGGAGAGAAATATAGCTCAATTTGTCTCTTATAGTATTTGTTATTTATATCAATATTTTAAACTGGGTCATAATATATGCTAAATATTCTTAAAGTTGCACACATGTATTCTGTAAAAATATTTATTTCTTTGCTTCTACATTCCATTACTGGATATATATTGGTGTAAAAAGCATGTGGTCCCTTCTCTCATTCAGGTTATAGTCTGGAAAGGAACGTTTTATTTATTTATTTATTAAGTATTCGTTGTATCAGGCTCGCTTCTGTGTATAATGATAAAGAAGACAGACAAAGTTCTGAATTCAAGAAGTATATGTTTAGTTGAGAGACATTAAAAAGTAAACAAATACATCTGTAATATAATGAAGGAAAATCGAAGTAAGCAGTTATAGTATGTTACTTGAGATCTTAAATTCTGTAGCTATTACCCTTGTGTAAGCTTAAATATTACAGAATAACTTTCATTCTAAACTATACTTGGAAAGTATCAGAGTTACAATCATTTGTCTCTAATATTTCTTTAGCACTAGATTGTGAAGAAAGCAAAGTGATAGAGAAATACATGGGGTCAGGTGAAACATTTAAAAAATGGAATATTCTCAAACATGTTTGAATATGACTAAGGATACAGGAAGAAGAGGAAAAATGAAAAAAAAAAAAAAAAAAACAGAGAGCATTCCTAGAGGAGACAGTCTTGAGAATGCAAGAACTCACTGATATTTTGCAGAACATTCACATGGGAAATGTCTTTCATTCATTTAATTATTATATATTTTGCTCAAATATGTGTTTAAAAGAAATGAATAAAACACATGATCTTTCCAATGAAGAATTTATAATCTTAGATATACAATTAGAAAATAAATAACAATACATGAAATATAAATTGTAATTACTATGGGAATTCAGAAGAAAAGATCTTCATAGGCTTTGGTTATAATCCATATAAAGTGCTCCATATCTAAAGTTCCTAGTTTTCATAGGCCTACACTAATTTTTCTAGGAAAAAGCTATACTTGATTTAGTCTTAAAGAAGGTGTAGAAATAAAAGGAAAAGGCACAGAGCTTCCAAGATAGGGAGGATAGCGTGAATATGTGCAGAAACAGCAGTGGCATATTCGATATTACATGTTACATGTTAAGTGTGTCCCCACAAAAAGCTCTGTTGGCTTTCTAGCGGCTGTATATCAGACCAGGAGCTGTTTGGAAATAGAGTCATGGCAGATGCAATTAGTTAAGATCAGGTCATACTAGAGTGAGTCCTTACACCAATATGGCGGGTGTCCTTATAATCAAAGGAGGAAAGGATACACAGGGACGACACAGGTCGAGATTAGAGTGACCCATATCGAAGGCAAGAAACACCAAAGATTGCCAGCAAACACCAGAAGCTACAAAGACAAAGAAAGGATACTTCTCTATAGGTTTCAGGACAGAAGCAAATGGCAACCCACTCCAGCATGCCTGCCTGGATAATTCTATGGACAGAGGAGCCTGGCAGGCTGCAGTCCATGGGGCTGTAAAGAGTTGGACATGTCTAAGCACACACACACCCCTACAGGTTTCAAAGTGTACATGTTTGAACCTGCCATCACTTTAATTTCAGACTAGAGCTTCCAGAACTCTGAGATAATAATTTTTTGTTTCTTCAGCTACCTGGTTTGTCGTGCTTTGTTATGGCAGCCATAGGAAAAAAAATACATTTTGTAATTACTATATATATATAGACATTACTTTGCATGTGTGCTAAGTCACTTCAGTGGTGTCTGACTCTTTGCAACCCCATGGACTATAATCTGACAGCCTCTTCCTGTCCATGGGATTCTCCAGGCAAGAATACTGGAGTAGGGTTGTTATTCCCTTCTCCAGGGGATCTTCCCTACCCAGGGATCAAACCCGCCTCTCCTGTGTCTCCTGCATTTGTAAGCAGGTTCTTTACTGCTAGTTCCACCTGGGAAGCCCGGGTATTACTTTGGTTGCATTTAAATTATTTGTCTTTTAATATTTTTGCATTGCATATTTCATATGAAAATATATCATACCTCAGTAACAGGAAGAAATTTTTTGAAACTCTGTTGATTTTGTCACATTTTATACATATATATATATATATATATATATATATATATATATATATATGGATATGCATAAGAGAAATGAGTGAATGGGGGAAAAGACTAGAAGAAACTATAGCAAATAATGATAGTAATTATTGGTAAGTTTGTCTTTTATTCTTGAAAATAAATCTAGAGTTACACATTCTTAGGAATAAAAATATTCTCACCCATTTAAAATCAAAATGTCAACTCGTTTGTTAATTACTGTGATTGACACGTGTGATAAAACTGAGCTGATCCGGTGAAGACTTAAATGTGCTTATTGCCTTTGACTTTGTGTATATCATATTCAGTAATAGCTAATTAAGCATTAGTCTTCTGAGAAAAAGCAACAAAATCTCCCTTCTGCCAAGTCAGCTTGAATTCAGAAGTATGGAGAGCATTCTGGGGCTTCTGGTATCCTTGCATTCATTCTGGGTCACCCAGATATAGGGTGGAATGCAAGACAAGACCATGGCCTGCTGAGATACCTAGGAGAGTGTAATTTACCATCTTATTCCTATATGTAGGACTCTAGCTGGGCAAGTTGAGAATCGTGTGGGTGGCAGAACCCAACTCACATTGAGATAACTATGAAAGACTCTTGCTTATTATACATATGGTGCTTTTATATGTCATGTTCCTACTTTTCTATGATATCTCTTTCTCTATTAATGAAGTTTCTGAGAATAGAATTGAACTGAGATGTGTGGCACCACTCTAGATACAGCAAGACTAGGCATTAAACAGTTAATTCCAGAATAAATAAGATGTGTTTTGCAAATTTTAGCTGAAGCCTCTCTTTACCTAGATGGCTTAGTAACAGATATCAGCATAAATCATAAGTTACTAAAACTTTAAAAGCAAGCTAGAATTAAAATGATTATAGCTCTGTGTTAAATTTGAAATGTATTCAAAGAATAATTGGGTTTTGGAGCATGAAGGGACTGGAATTTTGAATTATCTCATGAACTCTATTTTATATATGATATACCAGAGGCACAAGGAGGTTAAATAACTCCTTAAGTTTCCTTAGAAAGTTGGTGTCAGATCCAGGATGGAACAAAGGCCTCTGACTCTCAGGTGACGGGCTCTTTCCATTATATCATGCTCTGCTGTGATGATCTGTCAGAGATATTCAAGCACAGGCACAATGACTGTCAGTCAACCTGAACATAATCCACCAAGTTATGCTAATTCCCATAAAAACTAAGATGACACACAGCTGAAGGAATCCCCACTAGGATTTCGTTCATATAAATTTGCCCATTTATGGCAAATTTATCCTACTCTTTGGAATCTTTTTGTTCTTTTTATGCTATCCCTATTGTCATAAGCCCAGAAATCTCTAGGATTAAAGGAAGACAAAATGAGAAAAAATGAAACAGAAATGAAAGGGGTGTTTTTTCCCATATAAGCTAGTATTTCTGCATTGAATACCTCTAATAAATGAAATAGGAAGAAAGGCCATGACACGCGTTGGGATCCGGTAAACTCGTTTATTACTGGGTGCTGAATGGAGAAAGGGCCTATTTGTTAACAGGTCAGAGGAAGAGGAAATTTGCATGTAGTACTACAGTTCTGGTAACAAGAACTTTTAGTAGTCTCAAATAATTTAGCAAGTGCAAGATGATCATGGACTCAATGAGGCTTTAACTGTAATCAAAATGTGAAAAATATTCACTGTTTTGAATATTTGGTAACAGTTATTACTATTATTTTCAGTTTCAATTTGTTATAAATGCTTTACAATACTCAAAGAAGACAAACTTCTTGGTTTCTTTAGAAAAGTGGTTTGTTTTTTTTTTTTTGCTTAATGAGTGTAATACCAAAGAGAGCAATTCAAAGGGAAGAAGTAGCTAGCAAATTGCTGGTGGGAATGTCTGGATTTGTAAGGACTTTTGTTTAGTAACCAGAAGGCCAAATTTAAGACTGAAAGAAGAGAAACAATGTAGATGATCTCTTGCAAAAAATGTTTTTAGAATTTTTTTCCCCCCTGGGATGGGAGACTAAGCAGGATGTAGGAGCATTTCCTTCTTAGTCATCCTCCGAATTTCTGCCAGGGTTATTTTTTCATTGATATATATATTTCATTTTTTCATGTCAACATTTAAAATTCTTCTGTGACTCTCCATTCCAATTCAAAATAAAATGTAAAATAAACAAGTCAAAAGGCACAAACTTTCAGTTATAGTTAAGTACTAGGGATATGATATACAACATGATTAGCATAATTAATTATAACATAGGTATGTTATATGTGAAAATTGTCTCATCACAAGGGAAACTTTTTTTTCATTTTCTTTTCTTTTTTTACCTATATAAGATGACGGATGTTCAGTAAACTTATTGTTGTAATCATTTCATGATGTATGTTGTTAAATCATTATATTATATTCCTTAAGCTTATACAGTGTTGTATGAAAATTATATCTCAATAAAATTGGAAGAGAAACTTTAAAATAAATGTTTTTAAGAACTATCATTCTTAATACTCAAATTCAATGTTCAAAAAACTAAGATCATGGCATCCAGTACCATTACTTCATGGCAAATAGATGGGGAAACAATGAAAACAGTGACAGACTTTATTTTGGGGGACTCCAAAATCACTGCAGATGGTGACTGCAGCTATGAAATTAAAAGACACTTGTTCCCTGGAAGAAAAGCTCTGACCAACCTAGACAGCATATTTAAAAGCAGAGACATTATTTTACCGACAAAAGTTCATCTAGTAAAACTATGGTTTTTCCAGTAGTTATGTATGGATTTGAGAGTTGGACTATAAAGAAAGCTTAGCACTGAAAAATTGATACTTTTGAACTCTGGTGTTGGAGAAGACTCTCAAGAGTCTCTTGAACTGCAAGGAAATCAGACCAGTCAATCATAAAGGAAATCAGCCCTAGATATTCATTGGAAGGACTGATGCTAAAGCTGAAAATCTAATACTTTGGCCACCTGATGCAAAGAACTGAATCATTGAAAAAGATCCTTATGCTGGGAAAGATGGAAGGCAGAAGGAGAAGGGGATGACGGAGGATGAGGTGGTTGGATGGCATCACAGGCTTGATGGACATGAATTTGAACAGGCTCCAGGAGTTGGTGATGGACAGGGAAGCCTGGTGTGCTGCAGTCCATGGGGTCACAAAGAGTCGTACACAACTGAGCAACTGAACTGAACTGAAATACTGTCAGATTTTACCCACCTTTCAAGGTTTCTCTCTTTTGGGTAGAAGACATTTTGATTTTATATACATGAGACCGTTTGTCACCCTTGTATGAAAATGCTTCAGTGTCTGCCCTTCACCCACTTTCCTCTGTCAGGCATCTCCAGCTATCTTTTAATGTCTAGTGATTCCTCTTTAAAGCCCAGTTCAATTGCCTACTGTGAAACCTTCCCAAACTCGCTCTGAGAAGTCTTGCTTACTGTGTACATATGCAGGATTTACACATGACCCTAAGGATAGATTCTGTGACAAGAGACTTCAGTTATGTGCATGTAAGTGTGGAATTTATGCCTTAGTCATCTTTCTCTCTCCAGCACCAACTTACTGCTTGACACATAATGTGTGGTCCATGGATGCTTCAAGAACGAATAGGTTAAAGAATGCTTACATTTGTTGAAGCCCAGTCTAAACATAGAAAAGTAAGGATGAGTCAGGGTGCTGTGTGCTAGTCCCACAGATCTCTGTAGATCAATGAGTGCTATTAAGCTAAAAGCAACACCCAAGGCAGCTCTAAAAGCAAGAATAAGTCATACCTGAAGGGAAGATTAAAAAAAAAAAAAAAAAAAATTAGAAACAGGTTCCAAACATCTTTATCTTAAGCATCATTCTGTGTATAGCATAGGATTATGGGCTGACAGTATGCATTTCAGCTTCAAGCCTTTTAAAAAGAGAAGTATTTTCAAAGGCATTGATATTGCCACCTTCTTTTGGCCTTTATGCTTCTTCTTCACCCAACAGGGCTCTGATCTTCACTAGATTAATTCATCTCCATCACTGTTTTCTAAAGACACTTTACCTGTGGAGAAATATAATTGACCATGGAGTGATCCCTCAGAAATGGATAACAAGATTAGACCCAATATCCAAAAGTCTTTCTACCACATAGCAAATAGAATTGTTTTGCTCAGGTGAGTGCTTGAAACACTACAATGAAATTAAATGCTGTCATGTATATACATTTTGCTTTAAGTAATAGAATATCCATCTAAAATCTCCTTAAGAAATAGGAATGTATCTCACATATGAAAGAGTTCAAAAGTAGGAAAGCAGTGGTGTAGTTATTCAAAGATGCCAAAGACCAAGGCTGTCTTCTGCTTTTTCTTTTGTGTCTCCTGGAATGCTGGCTCTTCATCTTGGCTTAGTTACTTTACTCTCTCAAGAAGTTCCTTCAGGTATCATGATTTTGAAAACTAGAAAATGGAACCATCATATTTCTATGCTAGAAATACAGTCCAATTATTGTTCCCAACTACATTAACAAATAACAGTGACTTCATCAACTTCCACCATTACAGACATAACTTTTGACCTTTAATTAATTTCCATCTATGGCTGTTGAAACAAAACAAGACACAGAAATCTGAACTTTTCATACACCAACTAATATGGGGCCTTAAAAAGAGTAAATTGATGGTAAATAATTTTATAAAAGTTAATTTTGCAAACATGAAAGACAATGGTGATAATTATATGAACAAGGGATGATTTAAAGTTTTTAAATGAGCTGAAATTATTATAAGGAGGGATATTTACAAACAAAGGCTAGGTCTCAACTGCTTGTGTTACTATGATAAACGTAATGGTAACTTTGCTTTAAAATGTTTTCTAAAAATTGATTAATATCTTTTTTATTTAAAATTTTTCAAAATATTACAAATACCTAGAGCCACTAATTATAACTGATTAAAATAAATCCACAAAAGATTTTCAATGAATTCCTAAATTTCAAAAATTTGTTTTCTTTGCCTGTTTTTAAAGGAAGTTTCTGTGGAAACTAACCCAGAATGGAGAAAAAAGTCTTAATTACCCCCATGTAAATACAAGACCACACTTTCTTCTTCCTCTTTAAGAAGGTATGTTTGTTTTTTTTCTTCCTAGAGAGACAAGACTTAAAGTAACTGCTCTTCACAGCTTGAAAGAACAAGACTTTTACTACTTCTTAATTCCTTCCTCCCCAGAGGTGGCCTTTTACTTTAATAAATTGGGGCTTTAACCCTAATTTTTATTTTAATTTGGTTCAAGGGCAAAAAGTAGGAAGACAAAAACCCAACAGGCTATATTATTCATAGTTATGTAAGAAATTTACCATCATAAACATATATAACACTAAGTCTTTCTATTTCTTATAAGCAAAATTATGAAAAGGAGATAATAAATATCTTAGCATATATCTTGGTCTTAAAAATTTATAATATTACTCATTAAAAAGGCTAAAAACATACTTTTATGATGATAAACTCTCAGGCATTTAAAAATCAAATCAAGAGGTCTACGACCTTTCACTTGCATCTGGACTGGCCTTAGTAATTTGCTTGTAACTCCAGGAATGCTACAGAAGTGATCCAGGATGGCTTTCAGGGCAATACTGGGGAAAGATCATGCAAATTTTGCTTGTTCTTTGAGGTTACTCACATGGGGATATGCCAGTTGCCATATAAGAAGTTAAGCTACCTCGAAACTACTGTGCTGGAGTGTCTCCTGTGGGCACTGTAGCCAGCATTAACCGTAGCCATGTGAGTGAGCCATCCAGACATCCAGCAGAGTTGAGCCTTCAGATGACTGCAACGACTGACCAACCAACAACAGGTCAGTCCCAACCAACAATTGACTTGTTTACACATAAAGGACTTGAAATAAGAACTGTCTGACAAATTCCTTCATGAATTCCTGACTCATATCTCATGAACCCATTCAAATGCCTGCCATAGCCACTAGTTTTAGAGTAATTCAACAACAGTGATGTTAGTAATTTTAGTGAGAATTATTTGAAATCATTTTATAACAAAAGTACATTGTAGAACAAATTTGCTTAAAATATATGCCTTTCAAAAACAAAGATATTTCACATGGGCTCTAATTTAGTCTTGACTTTTGCTTTGGCTTAGGGTTTTTTTGGGAAGAGTAATCTACAGCTGATTTTTTTTTTTCAACATACAGTTTAATTTCATGGGCATGTTAATTCATCAAAGTCATTGTAATCTAGTCATAAGAAAGTATATTTTCTGCTTTCTTGACTATTTCCTATGTGATAAAAGACAGGGTCAAATATTAACATGAACTCCCATTAAGAGATTCTTCTATTATTTTAAAGTAAATTTATATAACTTGTTTTTTAAATTTCTAATAAGTTTTTGAACTTCAGATAGTTAGACAAAACACACAATTGAGCCTAAATATCAGAAAACAAATTAAGGTGATGAAACTTTTTCTTAGAACTAAAATGATTATGAAAAGTTTTAGTCCTTGATCATAGGAAGAAAAGAAAGGAAAGATATGTGGGTAATTGGAAAGGGAGAGATCAGAATTAAGAATCTCCAGTTAAAGCCATAAAATTCTCCAAGAAATATTAATAAATGTAAATGTATAGAAAAAAGTACATTGTGATCAGTAAACATATATATACAGTAAGCATTCAATAAATATTGATTTAAGTTGTAAGTAGTGGAAGAGAGCTCTGAAAAGGAGAGAAATATTTGGAAACATCTCTCTTTTTCTTTCTTTTTTCTTTTTTTGCTTTTAAATATCACTCTTTTCTTGCTTTATCTTTGCCTCTCTGAAACTCCCTGTAAATCTTTGCAAATTCTTTTTTTCTACTTGCTCCTTCCTATTTTTTCCTCCCTCTTCTTCATATATATATATATACATACACACATATATATAAAACCATTAGTTGCTCAGTTGTGTCCTATTCTTTGCAACCACATGGACTGAAGCCCACCAGGCTCCTCTGTCCATGGAATTCTCCAGGCAGGAGTATTGAAATGGGTAGCCATTCCCTTCTCCAGGGGATCTTCCTAACCCAAGGACCGAACCCACGCATCTTAAATTGCAGGCAGATTCTTTACCATCTGAGCCACCAGGGAAGTTCTCTTCCTGCATGTTTTGGTTTAATTCTTTTTATCTCAAATAACAAGAAGTCTGGGTCTCAAGACCGGAGCAACTTTCCTGTAGCATCCCCAGAAGTGACTCAGGTTCTTTGCGTCTTTCTGTTCTACCATCCTTAGCATTGGCTTTCAGCCTCATGTTCGAAGATGGCACTTCACTTAAGAGACTTGATTGTATCACTGTTCCTGTTAGGCGGAAGTTGAAATATAAAGGGCAAATGTGTGAAAAGAGCATGTCTGCTCAGTTAAATCTCTTTCAAATGCATTCTTAAACTGCCTCCAGAAGACTCCTATTTACAGAATTTGGCCATAAGAATAACCACAGCAAGAGAGTCTTGCATGCTGTATCGCTTCAGTCATATCCTACTTTTTGCAACCCCATGGACTGTAGCCCACCAGGCTTCTCTGTCCATGGGATTCTCCAGGCAAGAATACTGGAGTGGGTTGCCATTTTCTTATCCAGGGGATCTTCCTGACTAAGGTATTGAACCTGCATCTTTTATGTCTCCTGCCTTGGTAGGTGAGTTCTTTACCACTAGCACCACCTAGGAAGCCAAGAGAGTCTTAGAAAGTAAGTAATATCATCTGGACACAAAATCATCCTTTCTAAACTAGAGCTGTAGAGATTAAGGAAAAGGTGATAAAAGGTATAGGCAGGCAAAAAAAAAAAAAAAAAGCAGTTTCTCCTTTATCCCTCAAGTTGGAAATCTAAGAATCATATTCACTATTTCAATCTGCTTTAAAATTGCCCTTCAATATTGTTCTTCATAGCATCAGTTACTCAAAGGGTTTTATCAATCCTCCACCAAATCTGCCATTCTCTCTCCCTCTCTCTCTCTCTTTTTTTTTAATTTCCATTGTACTGCTATAGTAAATTGAATACTAGCCTCCCAAAAGATATTTCCAGTCTAACTCCTGGAACCTGTGAATATTGCTGTATTTGAGAAAAAAAGAAAAGTCTTTGAAGATATAACTGAGTTAAAGATTTTGAGATGAAGAGATCATCCTGTATTATCCAGTGATCCAGTGGGCTTCCCTGGTGGTGCAGACAGTAAAAAAAATCCAACTGCAATGTATTATCCAGGTAAATTGTAAATCCAATGATCCAAGTATCCTTATAAGAAAAACTCAGGGGAAATTTGAAAGGTGGAAGAGTAGAAGCAGTGTGAAGATGAAAGCAGAGATTGGAGTGATGTGACCACAGCCAAGGAAAGCCAGCAGCTACAAGAAGCTGGAAGAGGCAAGGAAAGAATCTCCTACAGAATCTTTTCAGGGAGCACAACCCTACCAATACCGCTGACCTTCAATGCCTCACCCCCAAAATTGTGAGATAATACATTTCTGTTGTTTTAAGCCACCAAGTGTGTGATAATTTGTACAGCAGCTTCAGGAAATTAATATAGCTACCTTAATCTGTACCAGTATTACTTGAGGCAAGGGGGTCTGAATAATTGCAATAGTGCTAAATTGCCTTCCTCCTTCCATTCTTATGGCAGAAAATGAAGAAGAACTAAAGAGCCTCTTGATGAAAGTGAAAGAGGAGAGTAAAAGTGTTGGCTTAAAGCTCAACATTCAAAAAATTAAGATCATGGCATCCAGTCCCATCACTTCATGGCAAATAGATGGGGAAACAGTGGAAACAGTGGCTGACTTTATTTTTTTGGACTCCAAAATCACTGCAGATAGTGACTGCAGCCATGAAATTAAAAGACGTTTACTCCTTAAAAGGAAAGTTATGACCAACCTAGACAGCATGTTAAAAAGCAGAGACATTACTTTGCCAACAAAGGTCCATCTAGTCAAGGTTATGGTTTTTCCAGTGGTCCTGTATGGATATGAGAGTTGAACTGTGAAGAAAGCTGAGCGCTGAGAAATTGATGCTTTTGAACTATGGTGTTGGAGAAGACTCTGAGCCCCTTGGACTGCAAGGAGATCCAACCAATCCATCCTGAAGGAGATCAGTCCTGAATGTTCATTGGAAGGATTGATGTTGAAGCTGAAACTCCAATACTTTGGCCACCTGATGCGAAGTGCTAACTCACTGGAAAAGACCCTGATTTCTTGGAAAGATTGAGGGCAGGAGGAGAAGGGGACAACAGAGGATGAGATGGTTGGGTCGCATCGGCGACGCAATGGACATGGGTTTGGGTGAACTCCGGGAGTTAGTGATGGACAGGGAGGCCTGGTGTGCTATGGTCCATGGGGTCGAGAAGAGTCAGACACGACTGAGCAACTGAACTGAACTGAACTTCATTCTTACCCTTGTCCCATGTTTACAAGTCACTATGGTAGTTTTCTGTTAGCACACATTTGGTTATTACTTTGTGTTAAAACTTTTAGGTTGTTTCTCATTGACTATAAGCTATGAGTCATTTAAATTCCTTCATAGGTCATACAAGTGCCTTTTCAATAAAACCCCTTTCTATCCACACAAATTTAGTTTCTTATACTCTTAACTTGAATCATGGCTTTCTGCCATGCTGTGAATTCCCCTGTTATATACCATGCTTTAATTTCTCTGTATGCAATTGTTTCTCTACCCAGAACAATGTCTTTCCATGTCCAGTAAGATTCTTCTTTTTGTGTGCCAATCAGTGCCTTATTCTGTGATCCCATGGTACATAATGCTATAATTTTTTATATTTTGTTTAAATGGGATCCCCTCAAGAGTCTGACAGTCTTCATAATTTATACTTTAGGAAATAGCAGCTGCATAATAAGAACTTAACAAAATTTTTGTCAAATAATAAAAATGTGATCTATATTGTGGTCATTAGAATTGGGTGCTACCGAGACTATGATTCCATGGAAGAGAGAAGAAAGGCCATTGAATTCTGCTAAAAGTAAATGACTAGACACCTTAAGAATAGTGATTTTGGTAAAGATGCAGTTGCTGGTGGTTCATTGCTGGAAATTAAAAAGTAACAGGTGCTTAGGAGTTAAATAGAGTAACAATAGATTCTGAGTTCCAGAAATCTGGCCACAGAAAAAAGGAAAGTTACATGTGTCTAGCATTTTAATTAGCTTCTGATACTATGTTCATTTTTAAGGAGTTTGGATTATGCTTTATGATTTGGGACATGTGTTGTTACTGCCGCTGGTTTTTCTGCCTGATTACCTATTCCCCCTACCTTTGCTAAGAGCATTCTCCTTTTGTTTAGAATCATTGCCTCTCCCTCATTTTATAGAGTCTTAATGAGACTGGAAATCAAGCTGTCTTGACTTGCACTAATTGAGGTATGGTATGTGACCAGTCTTGGCCAAGAGATTCTCGTTGTTGGTATTTGACTCTTGAAGGAATCACTAGAGAAAATGGCCTAAGTTCATTCATTTCAAGGGAGACCCTTGATGAGATACCTGAGTGGTTCGTGACACTTAAACACTCATAGATGATCTTTTTCCTGTCTTTTTTTTTTTTTTTGCAACCTGGTTTATCTTTCCATTGATTCTTGGAACTACCTGTTACTCTTCAAACAAGTTTTCCTGCTTATGCTAGCCAATTTCTATAACTTTCAACCAAAGAATCCAAACTGCCCTAACTTATTTAGCTGAAAATTTTATTGATAATAGTGAATGGGAACCAACCTTAGAAAAGGAAAAAAGAATATTCTTTAGTGGAGACAAAAGCTAATGTTTGCATGATGGCACCTATTCTAATCATACAACTCAATAGTTTATATTAAGAAAAAAATGTTTCCCTTTTCTCAGAGAAATTGAAAGAGTAAGTTTAAAAAATCATTTCAGACATCTTTGTGAAATGTTAAATGTCACAGATTCAGGATTATTCAAATTTACACAGAGAAGTACTTAAAGAAGATCAACTAGATAAAATCTGTGATGTTTGTCATTTCTAATTCCAGTAATTAAGTGCTGCTCTCGTTCTACTTGAAAAGGCCTCTATGGAATTGTATTAATGGCATAATGGAGAGTCAAAGAAAAAAATCAAAACTATTATGAAAAAAAATGATATTGAAAAATTCATGAGCTGGATCCTTCAGAAAAAGAGAGTGTTTATGGTGATAGATGATAAGGATTACTGGAATGATATGTGGTCTTTTTCTACAAGGACATGCCACCACCTATATTTCTAAAATCTATAAAATGCATTAAAAACATTCTCATCAGGAAGACAACAGTCAAGTGCTTTAACAATTAAGTTGTTCCATTACAATCCCACCATTTTATTCTTATTTCTTCCGTAAAAGATGATTGCTTAATTTCTGTTACAAGATGATTATTATTGGTACAGTCAACGTGATCATTATGGCTAAATATACTAATACTTCATCTTTTTTTTAAAATGAGAAAAGTATCCTGCTTGGGATTTAGAGACATGAACCTAAGAAGGGGTAGTTATTATTTGTCTGTTTTACACTGATTTGTCTGCCTTCTGCTCAGACAGACTCTGTTCAGCCCTTTGTGACAAGGACAAGTAGAAATGGAAGGCAGGAAATTCTGGGTGGGATTCAAAGAAAGACAATTTGGAAAAAAAAGTCTTAGAGCCCTAGAAAATCAAGTAATAGTATGACATTAGTCAAAACACTTAGCTTTGTTATTTCTCAGTTTCTTTATCTCTGAAATGGTGATTATTTCATATAATCTTCTTATCTCATGGAATTGCACAGAGGAAAAGAAATAAAATGTGAGAAAAATTTTAACTAAAAAACAATTCTGTGAAAATGCAAAATACAGTATAATCATATTATCACTATAATCATATTATTATAATAACTTAGGTTAGTGTTCTCCTTCACAAATAATAAAACACATGATTTTTTTATAAATTAGATAAACATTTTAAAAAGTATATTCACTTGTGATAAAACATATAGAACTTGAAAAATTTACACACATACTCTCAAAGAAAAGTGAAATGCATCCATCATGTACATCCTGGCTAATTCTTTTTTAAGAGAAATTTTAAATTCCAAAAAAGAAATTGAAGAAATATTTTCTAGAAATATGGGTAACAATACGCAATAGACGTTTATCTGTTTTAGATTTTGCTATGAAATTTGCCTTGTGTTTATGGCCAGTGTTAACATTGGCTTTTACTCCTAATCAACACTGCTCCATTTCTATTAGGCATAGTGCAGATGTTCTCATGTGAAACCTGGAGTCTTCCACCCCATCTATGTGGCATTTTCTATTCTTGTTCTATAGCAAGTTGTAAAGCAGAAAGTACAATACAACCTTTTTTTAAGTATATATTGATCAAGATATTCCAATGCATTAAAAAACTTCATGTGTTATGTTGGCTGATACTGTTTATATGTTCAACTTTTTAATAACTGCATTTTAATTGAATCATATATAGCATAAAAGCTAATTGTATATGCATCGTCTACTTGAATAACACTTCAAGGTACATCTTTTCATCTTATTGCTTTTATTGATACTGTTACAGTTTGTGATTTTCCCACAGCTGTTTTTATTTTGTGAAAATCATTCATCCCATGAGCATGACTGTAGCTCTAAGCATTTTATAATAAATTGTTATGATCATTAAACACATGTAGTTAAGGACTTCTTTGCATCCATTTCCTTGTTCTTAGTTTTAATTTTTCATCATCTTTATTAATTTTATATATCAAATATAATTTTCAAATCCCCCAATTAACAATCTACATATGCTCTGTCTGTATACTGAGAGCTGTCTTCCCACATTGTTTCCGCACATGGTGCACATCCCTTCCCTGGTAGAGACTTCCCAGCAGCTCACTGGCTCGCTTTCTGCTCTTGTTGCTGATTGCCTCCCAGTCCTGCTATATACTGTGGCCCTTGGTGATTTCCCACCCCCTGCTACATCTTCTCCTCTTCTGGTCTCCCAAACAATGTTCCAATTACGTCTCCTCCTCTGTAGCTCCCATGATCATCTCTTCCCACTTGCTTCTGTTCTCCCTCTTGATATAATGCCTATGATTGTCACAAGATGCTCACTTTCACAGTTGGCACTGGTTATTATGCATTCATTCATTATTCACTCAGTCCACAAGCATCTCTTTAGGGCCTACTCATTATCAACATCATGCTAGGGACTGAAGCTACAAAGATGAGCATGACACAGTCACTTCCTTCAAGGAATTTTGAGTTGTGCTCTAGAAGGGAGACTTCCGAATTTTAAAGCCTGAAACAATGGTCTTCATTTAAAAAAAATTCTGGACCCCAAGAAAATTTGCTCTGGAAAAATGTCACTTATGAGATTTATTTTCCTTTCATGAATTCCTAAGTGACATACAGCTTGCTTTGGTGAGAAACAAAACTTCATGAAACTTCAGTTCAAGGCTGATATGAAACAACCTGCGAATATGTACTAACTTTCACTGTTATATTGTATGTTGAACCTCTGGAAATAGCAGTTCTTATAAATAATGGAAATGATAATCAAATTTTTGTAGGAAATAAGCCACTATATTGCGTATTATATGTGTCAGTAGTTGGCAAAATTAGTTCTCAGCTTTACCTGATACCAGACTGTGAATTTGCATAAAATTTAGATTTCTTTAAAAAAATTTATACATTTTCTTGTTCTAGATGTCCCACAGGACAGCATTTCTGAGGTAACTATGAAGAAGCTAGACCCTAAGATTAGAATGGTGTATAGACTCAGCCCAATATAAACAAAATATAAAATCTAGACTAAACAACAAAATCCGCAAACAATAACAATAGCAACATTGCTGTGAATTTTCAGAAGGTTTTGGGGGTAATTTCCCTTAACCTGAATTAATTTACCTGTACAAAAATAAAATTTTAATAGAAAAAGTAAGAATTCTGTTTCATAGATGGCATTTTATATGCAGTGATCCCAGAGACCCTATAAAGTATATACACAGAGCCAGTATTCAGTAAGTGGAACAATGTCACTCAACATCTGAGTAAGATTCCTACTTATAATGTTTTTTGTTTTTTTTTTTTTAAAAAAAAGGCCAGATGGGAAACATTTTCCGTGATATTAATGAGGTAATTCTATCCTTGCTGGGGCAGGAGGATGGGGGGGCAGGGAGGAGTACTGTATATTGTAAATGCCTAATTAAGCTGGAGAGAAGTCAAATTATAAAGATCTGACAGAAATGCCACTACAATAGACCTCAAAAGGTAACAAGGAGCAAAAAAATTACTGCAAATGTAGACAGCAGTAATAGCAACAAAATGTCCAAAACAAGGAAACCAAGAATTCCTGTGAACTGTGCTGTATGATATTAAGTTTGGCTGACACAATTTTCTGATAGACTTTAAGTAACTGGATGCATCCAGGGAAAGAAAGCATCTGAGAATCTGTCTCTTAAAGGAACAAAGAATTCTTAGCTTGGTAAAGAAAACATGCATAAGAGGATTTTAAGAGCTGTCTTAAAATATTTGAAGGAGTGGAATCTTTAAGAATTCGGGCCTATGGATTTGTTTCCAAAGGGTAAAAAAGAATGAAGCCCGTTGAAAGTTTTACTGAGGCAGGTTTCAGTTCACTATTAAGAAGATTCAACTGCTAGAGTCATCAGAGTCTCCGGAAGCTGATCCTGTTACGGCAGGCTCCAGGGGCTCCTGGGGGCATTGCCAGGTTGGGCCTGAGTGCTCAAAGGCTGAGACAAACACTGATGTATGAGGCCATGGTAAGTAGATTATGATCTTTCTGGCTATGACAGAAAAGGCCAAAGAATTTGGGCAAAGTAGTAAATAACTGCTAAAAGCTTTGGTTAACAGACATGTGACAGTTCATTTTTTTTTTTTTTTTTAAACTTGGAAACTCTTTTCCTATTTCTCTCCTTCTTACAATTAGGATAAATTCTATATTAAGTTTTCTATTTGGGGTACCTATATTAAGCAGTCAGAAATAAATCTATGTGCTAACTTTTTTGTGTACCACTAATGCAAAAGTAGGAAGTCAAGAAACACCTGGAGTAACAGGCAAACTTGGCCTTAGAGTACGGAATGAAGCAGGGCAAAGGCTAATAGAGTTTTACCAAGAGAACGTACTGGTCATAGCAAACACCCTCTTCCAACAACACAAGAGAAGACTACACGTGGACATCACCAGATGGTCAACACCAAAATCAGATTGATTATATTCTTTGCAGCCAAAGATTGATTATATTCTTTTGCAGCTCTATGCAGTCAGCAAAAACAAGACCAGGAGCTGACTGTGGCTCAGATCATGAACTCCTTATTGGCAAATTCAGACTTAAGCTGAAGAAAGTAGGGAAAATCACCAGACCATTCAGGTATGACCTAAATCAAATCCCTTATGACTATACAGTGGAAGTGATAAATAGATTTAAGGGACTAGATCTGATAGACAGAGAGCCTGATGAACTGTAGATGGAGGTTCGTGACATTGTACAGGAGACAGGGATCAAGACCATCCCCATGGAAAAGAAATGCAAAAAGGCAAAATGATTGTCTGAGAAGGCCTTACAAATAGCTGTGAAATGAAGAGAAATGAAAAGCAACAGAGAAAAGGAAAGATATTCCCATTTCAATGCAGAGTTCCAAAGAATAGCAAGGAGAGATAAGAAAGCCTTCCTCAGCGATCAATGCAAAGAAATAGAGGAAAACAACAGAATGGGAAAGACTAGAGATCTCTTCAAGAAAATTAGAGATATCAAGGGAACATTTCAGGCAAAGATGGGTTCGATAAAGGACAAAAATGGTACGGACCTAACAGAAGCAGAAGATATTGAGAAGAGGTGGCAAGAATACACAGAAGAACTGGACAAAAAAGATCTTCATGAGCCAGATAATCACAATGGTGTGATCACTCACTTAGAGCCAGACATCCTGGAATGTGAAGTCAATTGGGCCTTAGAAAACATCACTATGAACAAAGCTAGTGGATGTGATGGAATTCCAGTTGAGCTATTTCAAATCCTGAAAGATGATGCTGTTACAGTGCTGCACTCAATATGCCAGCACATTTAGAAAACTCAGCAGTGGCCACAGGACTGGAAAAGGTCAGTTTTCATTCCAATCCCTAAGAAAGGCAATCCCAAAGAATGCTCAAACTACCGCACAATTGCACTCATCTCACACGCTAGTAAAGTAATGCTCAAAATTCTCCAAGCGAGGCTTCAGCAACACGTGAACCGAGAACTTCCAGATGTTCAAGCTGGTTTCAGAAAAGGCAGAGGAACCAGAGATCAAATTGCCAATACTCGCTGGATCATCGAAAAAGCAAGAGTTCCAGAAAAACATCTATTTCTGCTTTATTGACTATGTCAAAGCCTTTGACTGTGTGGATCACAATAAACTGTGGAAAATTCTGAAGGAGATGGGAATACCAGACCACCTGACCACCTCTTGAGAAACCTGTATGCAGCTCAGGAAGCAACAGTTAGAACTGGACGTGGAACAACAGACTGGTTCCAAATAGGAAAAGATGTATGTCAAAGCTGTAAGTTGTCACTCTGTTTATTTAACTTATATGCAGAGTACATCATGAGAAATGCTGGGCTGGAAGAAGCACAAGCTGGAATCAAGATTGCTGGGAGAAATATCAATAACCTCAGATATGCAGATGACACCACCCTTATGGCAGAGAGTGAAGAGGAACTGAAAAGCCTCTTGATGAAAGTGAAAGAGGAGAGTGAAAAAGTTGGCTTAAAGCTTAACATTCAGAAAACTAAGATCATGGCATCTGGTCCCATCACTTCATGGGAAATAGATAATAGTGGAAACAGTAACAGACTTTATTTTGGGGGGCTCCAAAATCACTGCGGATGATGACTGCAGCCATGAAATTAAAAGATGCTTACTCCTTGGAAAGAAAGTTATGACCAATCTAGACAGCATATTAAAAAGCAGAGACATTACTTTGCCAACAAAGGTCCATCTGGTCAAGGCTATGATTTTTCCAGTGTTCATGTATGGATGTGAGAGTTGGAATGTGAAGAAAGCTGAGCGCTGAGAAATTGATGCTTTTGAACTGTGGTGTTGGAGAAGACTCTTGAGAGTCCCTTGGACTGCAAGGAGATCCAACCAGTCCATCCTAAAGGTGATCAGTCCTGGGTATTCATTGGAAGGACTGATGCTGAAGCTGAAACTCCAGTACTTTGGCCACCTCATGCAAAGAGTTGACTCATTGGAAAAGACCCTGATGCTGGGAGGGATTGGGGGCAGGAGAAGGATGACAGAGGATGAAATGGCTGGATGGCATCACCGGCTCGATGGGCATGAGTTTGAGTAAACTCCGGGAGTTGGTGATGGACAGGGAGGCCTGGCGTGCTGCGATTCATGGGGTCGCAAAGAGTCGGACACGACTGAGCGACTGAACTGAACTGAACTGAACTGAACTGAATGTTAACATAAAACATGTCCATGAAGCTCTAAGCTAATCAGTCAACCAACAAACGTGTTAAGTAAGTAAGCCTCTCTATCTACATAATCAAGTTTCTGTCCTTGAGAAGCTTACCATCTTCTTGCAGAAAAATCTTAAACTCATCAAGCTTAAAGATCATTATAAGAGGTCACTAGTAGACTAGACTAGTGGTTTATCCTGTGGGTTGTTTGGTTTTAAGAATCACAAGCATCAGTTCTTATAAGGTTGGATTCTCCAGAAGCAGACACTAAGTGGTGAGAGGATGTTTTGTATGTCCTGTATTTAGTGTATTTATGAGGGGCTTATGAAGGGCTAAGGACACCTGTGAAAGGGAGAGGGAAGAAGCCAGACTTGGCAAAAGAGGAAACTCTTTGTTGTAGCCCAGACCAAACCTTCCCTAAACCCAGTAGGAGCTACAGCAGATAAGATCTATCAAAATTGTTCAGCAGTGGCTGACGTGGCTAGATCTTTATACTTCTGCCTTGAATAACCATCAGGTATACTCTAGGAGGGATATATCTTTGACCAAAGTAGCTCTTTGCAGCTGAGGCAAACCTTGAAACCTTGATCTAGACCTGTGTCCCCTAAAGAAGTCAATAAATGAAATGGATAAAGTTGAATCTTCTTTCCTGAAAGCTGGGGTAAAACGTCTAGAACCTCAACCTGACAGCTATAAAGATCATTTTGAAACACCTAGAATCACATAGACTCTGAAAGCATAGTGGCAGAATCATATTAGCTAATAGTTTTATAGTAGGTAAGTACCACATGCTCTTTGAAGTATTTTATATTCGTAACTCTTAATCCTCACATTCACTGTGCAACACACACACTACTCATTCCATTTTAACAGGCACAGAGAGGTTAAGAAATCTGGCCAAGGTCACCCAAATCTTTTGGCTCCAAAGTCTATACTTGAAACCACTACCAATGACTCTGCCTGTATATCTTTATAAAAGGTTTCACAAATAGGACTTTATATAAGAAAGAAGGTACACTAAAAGGTATGCCTTGAAGACTTGTAGTAATAGACTTGGCATAATCCTCATTATGCAGTCGTGGCTCCAGAGGGGCAGCAACTGGGGACCACAGTCAATTATACACTCTACTGTGGGAGACCAGAACTGTGAATGTTCATAGCTGCCACAATCTGTATCTTCTTAATGAGCTTTCAGCTGGACCGTATCCTCTGCCTTCTTTGTTGTTAGGGACAGCAACTGAGTTCTTACAAATTGAATGTGATCAGAATCTAGCCGCAGTTTCCAAGTATGACCAATAAGAATATATCTCTCAAAATCATTCATTGCTTCTTCCAAATGATTGAGATAGAAACCTTCCCAAAGCAACCTTGAAAATCATATATACAAGAACATGGTTCAGAGCAGCTTGACCAACAGAACTAATTTTGAGTAAGAAACATGTTTCTCTTACATTGCATTACTATATATGTTTCTTTTGGACTTCCCAGGTGATGCGAGTGGTAAAGAACCCACCTGCCAATGCAGAAGATGTAAGAGATGTGGGTTCGATCCCTGGGTTGGGAAGATCCCCTGGAGGAGGGCATGGAAACCCACTCCAGTATTCTTGCCTGGAGAATCCCATGGACAGAGGAGTCTGGCAGGATACAATCCATAGTGTCACAAAGAGTTGGATGTGACTGTAGCAACCTAGCATGCAAGCATATATGTTTCATTTACTTGATTCTACAATCTAGCCTACCCTTAGGTATTCTTCCCACTCAGAGAGTTTTAAAAATATTTTCAGTATCATTATTATATGCAGAGAATGCTCCTCACTTGCAGGTCAGGATAGAGGTTCTTCCTTTGTTATGCTGACTTACCACTAACACTTACTCTTTGATGAGGAGACACTCCAAGTTAACATCAGTGCGTATATGTGCTATTGTAGTTCATGTAGCTAAGCATTTGGTATATACAACACATCAGACTCCATGAAAATGATCAGACTCAGAGCTGGCATAGATGTGGGGGTAGAGGTTGGAGGGGGATGTGTGAGGTGAGAGGGTGCAGAGATAAAATGAAATATGCTCAGCAGTATTGACAATGTTTCAAAACTGCCCCAGACAGCTGACCACCAGGTTCATCCTGGTTACTGTGAGGGCTGTGGTGAGAGAGACATGAAGGTATCACAATGATGAGCTCTGCCAAGCTTGGTCTACCAGCTGAGCTTTGGGGTTTGTAAAGCTTCAAAATGGTGTAACAAATGATGGGGTCTCTGTTGGCTAGAGGTTGAACAACTCAAAATTAAAATGAAAAAATCTGATCCTGTTTATCAAATACTTGTCAACTATTAATAAAAACTTCTTTTAGTTAACAGTCCAATATTATTTATTTGTTCAAAAACATCTTTGAGTTCCTACTATGTGCCAGAATTAATTTGGCCCCTGGGGACATGGCAGTAAATGAAGCAGAGTAAAACCGCTGACTTTCAGTTCTGTTTAGTACTGAATTTTGGGTGGGTTGTGATAAAGGTGAGAATTGTTATTCTTAGACCGCTAAATAAGGTGGAATCTCCCTGACCTAAGATTTAGAAATTCAGAGTAGGTGAAAACAAGAGTGAGGCAAACAATTAAAGGTATCTTTGGGGAATGGTCTTCATTACAGCAATTTTAGTTATTTACCCTGGAGCTGAGTGGCAATCTGAAACCACTGAAAAGCAGAGTTACAGATTCAAGGCTTTATTATGCTTCATAAGGCAGGTTTGAAAAAAAAAGTATGATAAATAAAATTTAATAAAGAGCTGAGCTATACAAAGTGAAAAGTACATACAGTTTTTTTTTTTTTTTTTTAATGCTTTACTATTTGGCTTGAAACAGAAAACAGGCAAAACATGTTAAGAAAAATAACATTTAAAAAACAGATTGTTATGTATGTTGCAAATGACTTGTAGAAGTTCTAATGAAAACATCATAATTCAGTTTACTACATAATTTATAGTAGAAGTATATTTTCAAATATACAGAGATTAAACATCAAATATGTGGCACAATTCACAAATTTGGTTTTTATGTAATAAAACAATTAGCATGACTCTGTAAATTTATCTGTAAATATTACTTATGTTGAGTATCATTGTAAAATCAAACTGCTCACAAGTGGAAATCCCGCCAACCCAATGGAGTATTTAAAGATACACGTGGCCCGTGTATGTTTCTGATTCACTTCACACATTCACAAACCTGATTCTTCACACTTTGCTATATGAATAAATCTAATTCAAAGGGCAATGAGAAGATGAACTTTTATGCCTTCACTTTAGGCATGCTGTAAGTGACACAAGGGAAAGCAAATGGCTTTTTTCAAGAAAAGTTCATTTCTATTCTGAGCTATTGTACTCTAACCTGATCATACTGGTTTAATTTAGCTTTACTTAAATTTGAAATTAATAATTAGCTCCTGGATCATTCCTCCTGCACCAATAAAGCAAAGCTCCATGAAACATTTTGTTAAAACATGAGAACTACTAATCAAATGAAACGGTTTGTTCCTTGCTACTTTTGCTGGAAGTAGTGAGAATTTGTGCAACATTTCTCACACAAATTGAATTTACTCTTCTTTAGTTTGGTCTGGAGGAAACAATGGTGATGGAAGTTCTACAGAGACAGATTAATTCAGAGGTCAAACAATAACAAAATAGGAAAGAGAAGTTAATGAATCTTTACCATGTGAGATGATGCACAGAAGGTCCTGGAGTATCCATAAGCCTGGTGAGAAAAGCTTGAGTAGTATGTTAATAGCACAAGGGCTTTGAAATTGAATTTATCTTGTATACTCAGCTGTTTGGGGAGTACATCATTTGTAAGACATTCTTATTATTAATATTTTCCATTCCATGAGCTCTCGTGACAAACTATATACTTTTTCACCACATTAATTTTAAATGTAAAATGAACATCTGGTAACTGCATTTATTCATCTGATTCTTAACCATTCTACTCTCTCTGATTTTTCTTCTTTTACCTTTCCAAGTAGCCAATGGGAATTTGAATTTGGGTACTGTAGATTTAAAGTCATCAGATGCCTATTGTTCAGATCAGAAAGATGATACCTTCTTCCGTCACTCACTCACTCAATCAACGTGTGTTCTGTGGGACATAAGTTTAGTCTAAAGACAACTTGCTTATCTTATTCCAGTCTCAAGTAGGCCTCCTCTGTGCTCCCAGAGCACTGTTCATTGTTTTGTCTTGAGTTCAGTCAAAAGGGAGGCTGAAATGAATCTTGATGCAGGCAGTTTATTTGAGAAGAGAGAAGGACAGAAAGAGACTGGGACCTGAAGGAAAGAAAAATTTATGTAAGTGTTCATTATTGAGAGTGCCTCAGAAAGCACCAGGAGCTTAATTCTCTTGGAACCTCTGAGAAGCAAGCGGAATGTTTCCCAGAATTGTCCATTTGAAGGATGAGGCTGGTTTCCATTATTCACTGCCTGCCTTCCCTCATTGGTTGAGAGTTGCCCCCTGGAGCTTAAACTCCCCTAAATGTTTGAGCAGAGGCTTCCATTGTGGTGGAGAAGTTCCCAAGGTAAAAAGCAGAAAGATGGAACATAGGAGCTTGAGTGAGATCCCTGCCAAGGCAGTGTGAGTCTGAGTTCACATGGAAATTTCTGCATAAATGGAACTGAATTTAGAAGTGGACTCAAGAGATGTGAAGATGGGGTATCAAAAGGGTCAGCTACATTCTTCAATGTACCACATCATTTATTTTTTAAGTGCAATTGTCCATCTTTTTCACTAGACTGAGAATTATTAAGGGTGGGGGCCCTAGTTTCTTCTTCAGTACCAAGAAGTATGCCTGGTTTATAGCAATGTTTCCCAAATTCTTAAATAGAAAGTGAAATAATCTTTCTCCATCTTGATGTACAATGAACTGATTGTGTATGTAGCATTGCCTCTTTGTGAACTAAAATGAAATTCATATTTACTCAATTACAGTATGTTATTCATATACACACATTCATTTATTTATGTATTAAGGAGTAAGAGATCAGTTAGAGAAAAAAATCTAAGTTACATACCTATTGTTTTAAGTTATTTATTGATGCATGACAATCCACCCCAAAACTTACTGGCTTAAGCCACAATAATGTATGGTTTTCATAATTTTATGTATTGTCTGCACAGTTATTTTGATTCATATGGTGTTTTACAGGATGCCAGACTGACTGGAAGATCCAAAAATGCTTTCATCCATATGGCCAACATTTGGGGCAACCTTCTGAGTGAGAGTTCAGTTGGCACTATTATATGAAAGCTTCAATTCTCTCCACTTAGGCCTCTGCACTTGAGTTTTGGGCTTCTCCACAGAATGATGACTGGTTTCTGAGAAAGAGTGTTCCAAAAAGTCATGTAAGTCCTGGCCTTTAACACTATGCAGTATTACTTTCATTACATATTGTTGCTCAAAATAGTTCACAGGGCAATTCTGAATTCAAAGAAAGGATAAATTAGAAGAGAGGCAAAATCTCATTGCAAGGGACATATATGATGGGAAACACTGTTGTGAACATCTTTGAAAACATAATCACTATAACCATGTGTTCCTGGATTATTCACTCATAATTATTTAAATGGAAAGACACATATGAGCAGGGCCCACATCCAACTCATCTTATATTCCTAGAAGCGAACACAGGATATGACAGGTATTGGTGCGTAATAGATGCTTGTTGAATAGATATTTGGAGGTTAAGAAATAAAGTCATGTCCCCAAAACAATGATTATTTAACTATGAAGACCTCGGGGTGGAAAACAGCCCCTCTGTTAGCTCCTGATCCTCCATCTACAGTCCTCTGGTAGGAATCAGTTTTCTAGGACCGGATCTAGCCCTCCCAGTCAATACACTAAGAGAAGAAGGAGGTCACCTTTTCAAAAAAGAGTTTAAAAAGGAAAACTTGAACCAGGAATATGGGTCGGGGATGAGAAGAGGAAACCGTTCAGAATTTTTGCTTCAGCTCTTCTTCCCTTAGTTCATGTGGAGGGGAGAGTAAAGGGAACTATGGACAAGAGTCAGGAAGAGAGATCAGGAGCCAGGAAACAGGAAGGAAAGTGATGTGTTTAGTCCAATAACTTAAGGGCTCTATCGTGATGTTCCTCTGGAACGTAGGATTTGCAAGTCCTTCCTATGTTTCTCATTTGGGAATATGGAGAAAGTGTTTCTCACTGATGTAAGAAGACATTTTGGGTTCTCATGGAAAAAAAAAATTGTTATGACACTGTACAAGGGCCCACAAAATATACCCTAGATGAACCACAATGCTTACTACTGTGGTAGCTAAAATCCCCCTCCTTCCTTTCCTTTATATAGCATTTTTGAAGGGCAAAAATAGCTTTTGCCTTAATGTAGATTTGTTTAATGCATGAATATTACATTAAAAACTGCCTTTCTGGAGCTCATTTATTTTGCATCTGTAAAGATCTCTATTGCACTTAGTAGAGAGTATCAACAACTCTTGGAAGAGAGTACCAACAACTTAGTAGAGAGTATCACGTTAAGTACATAGGTGGATCTAAGTAAAATTTATGCAATTTTGGGAAAACTTGCTTTATCTTCAAATTTGTAATCATGTTGGAAGTTATAACAGTGCCAAGTGATAAGAAAAGTGTGGCCATTTGAAAAATTGCAAGCAACAGAAAGTCTTGAGATATTTTGTTTTTTAAAGTGTATTGACCTCTTCTGAAGAAACAGTATGTTTATTAACACACCTAAAACAGATCTTGCTCTCTGCATGTTAGTCATTTGCAAGTTTTTTGGTTGTTTTACTACTTTAAGCTTGTTCTTTCTCTATTTTGTTACAAAGCTTAAATCACAGCTTTATTGCTTTGCCTTAGTTGAATTGTTCTTTTAGGGTAAGATTTTTTCCTTACCAACAGCCTTTTGTGTTTCTTCATTAGTTTCCTCTCTTGATGATCCATGGTGACCTTAGCTAGGCCATGGATTAGGCAATAATAAGTGAATAATAGGTGAATCACCTATCACTTGCATTTAAATAACTTAACCCAAGGTTCTAGATATAAAACTGTTTATGAGCAAGCATTGGCATCATTCAATCTATATACTACATGAGGAAGGCGTGTTGTAAAGTGATACATAAATTTAGGGTTTGATGGGTGAAACTTAGTGACTTTTCAGCACATTTTTCAACCTCTCTGAGATTTCATGAAGCTATGTAGATAATAAAAGCACTGAAACCATAGGGTTTTTGTACTGATTTTATAAACCATACATATAAAGGATTTGATAGAATCCTGGGCATAGGGCTCAAGGGTTCCCCTGGTGGCTCAGACAGTAAAGAATCTACCTGCAATGAAGGAGACCAGGGTTCGATCGAGGGGTTGGGAAGATCCCCCGGGGAAAGGAATGGCAACCCACTCCAGTATTCTTGCCTAGAGAATTCCATGGACAGAGGAACCTGGTGGGCTACAGTCCATGGGAATGCAGAGTCAGACACGACTGAGCAACTGAGACTTTCACTGGGCATGGGAAAAGTTTACAAATATGAACTATCAATATTATTGTTATTATGCTAAACAGTGAGTCAGAGCATGGTTTCTTCTGGATAATCTTTGAAAAATTGACATGCTATAGGTTCTTCACTTCAAATGTAAGTTCTAATTTGATCAATTTCTGGGTAGCTCCCTATGACAAGTGATTTACTTTATGTTAGTTTCAGTTTCCTCATCTTTAAAATGTTAAAAATAATACCTCATAAGGCTAATTTAAGAAATAAAGAAGATAATATAATAAAATATTTACTATAGCACTGGAGCACACAAACAATGGAAATAATTGCTCTTATGTAGATGTTGCCATTATCATTCAGCAACATAGGATTTGGACAAATTTAGGACATTTGGCTTATTATCAATTAAGAATTCTAGTTTTTTTTTTTCTTAAAGGGGTTCAGATTCATGAAAGAAATAATTAAATTTTAAAATAAAAATTGCAAATTGGATACTAATAACTCTTTTTTTTTTGTTTCTTTTAATAGAAAGATGAACATATAATTATTAACAGTAGTCAAAAAGAACAATTAAAGCAAGCCCTGGTTAGTCAATTGTAATTTCCTTCACCACCAGCAAAATTTTGAGCCTTATCCCCTCCCTGTCCTACTAGAAAAAAAGAAAAAATAGAAATATGGTATGTATAAGTGATTTAAGTCAGAATATTTGTTTTCAGGTCCTTGAGAATAGGTTACAGTCTTGGATTTCTTTATTGGAATATCTGAACTACAGCCTTAAAAAGCTCCCTAACAGAAACAAAGTGTATTTAATGTATTGTTGATTTTCTTGCTCAACTCACTAAAAGCTATCTATAATAGAGGAGACACAGTATCTCAGGAAAATAATCTTGCTTTGTTCTCATCTTTTTTCTTAAAAAAGCAAAAACAGAAACACCTCCTATCTGATCCACACACAGACTAACTCCTCTGAGTTAGCAGATACTGTACTTTATTTTTATTTGCTATATTTTCAACACTGTGTTAGACATTCTTCTTAGTTCCTTTAAGAATTTTTCCCCAAAGTTTCGAATTAGCATTTTAGCAACACATTAACTTCAATTAACTCTGAAAATAAAAAGTAGAAAAGGAGCTTTACAAAGCTTTTAATTATTTTATAATGGCTTGTGTTAATATATTTTCACCTGTGGTCATATTTATCCCTCACTTAGGATTAAGGACTTAGGACAAGGACTTAGACTCCGTATAAGTTTCATTTTAAAGATGAATTTAGTGAGGCTTAGAGAGCTGAAACCACTTGCCCCATGGTCTTTCATCTGAGAAGGGGTAGTGTTGGCATGCAAATATAGATTTGGTTATCTTCAGAGTTTTTGAAATTTTGCAATGTGTATTCATGAACTGAGGGAATTCCACTTCAGGTGTGTGTTTATTTAAAAAGAAGAAAAGTATAATTTTTACTCAAAAATATAAAAATATTGCCCAAGACTTATCAGCAACTGAAATTCTTTTGTTCTAGAATATTAAGGAAAAGCTTCTCAGGGACATCTTTATAAATTGGATCTAACCTCAAAGCATATTGTTTCAGAACAGGCTGTTAACTTCTGAAAAGTGGAGACAATGAAGACAATTCATTCCAAACACTGTAGCCAGTGGTAACCCAGAAATGATGAAAGGCCTTTAATTAAAAAGTAAATAAACAAAAACCTAAATTTTTATTTTAATAAATGGGATGTCTTTATTGAGTGTCCAAATAGTGTAATAGTATGCTTGAAACATTTTTTTTTAATCTAATTGTAAATCTATCTTCAGAACAATCCTCTCCAAATCCAAATAGCTCCTAAATCCATCTCCCCTTACTAAGAACACCAGAGAGCTGATTACGGGAAAGGGTGGGGAGGCCATCCTGTTAATGTGTCCCAAGGTTTTCCTGAGAACGTGCCATCCCTACAAAGGGGATTGGCTTCTTCAGATACCTTTCTTAAGTGGGATGTTGTTGTCTTAATTTTCACATGTCCTCCATTAGGACATTTGCTTTATTTATGTGAGTCATCTGTGTGTTTGCACTGGCTCCTAGTTAGTGCCTAAGTGCAAGCTGGTTGCACTGAAATATTGATTTTAACCCATAAAACCCTGTATGGTTTGGGTATTGTCTGCCTTCATTAATATTACTTCCTAGAAACTGATGTGAACTAGACAGCTGTTTACTTTTTTAAGACTATCTATCCATCAGTCTATCTATCTACGTACCCTAGGGACAGGGATAAATCCAAGTTTTGTGAGACCCGAAGCTTATGTAATCCATGGGACCTTCTTTTAAAAAATACAATTACAATAAAATTTATGTATAAAATTGAAAATGCGAATAAACCATGAAAAGCTATACATTTTAAAAAAGTTAACTACAAATATCACAACATCCAGAGGAACAAATATTTTTTATTCATAAACTACCGGAGACATTTCTGTTTTATATTTTATGTAAATATTTTTCCTGATGTTGTGCTGTGCTTAGTCACTAGTCATGTCTGACTCTTTGTGACACCAAGGATTGTAGCCCACCGGGCTCCTCTGTCCATGGGGATTCTCCAGGCAAGAACACTGGAATGGGTGGTCATGCCCTCCTGCAGGGGTTCTTTCCAACCCAGGGATCAAACTCAGGTCTTCCACATTGCAGGTGGATTCTTTTACTGACTGAGCCACCAGGGAAGTCCTTTTTCCTGATATTTGGTGCTATTCTTTGATTACCTCTTCACATGACAACATTTTATATTATCTTTAGAAATAGTATAATAGTATAACAATATAGTATAATAGTATAGTATAATAGTATAATAATTCAATCTTTTCTCAGATAATTCAGTCTTTTGTTGATTGAAATGCTTCATTATTGATGGTTTTAGAAAAGCTTAGTTCAGCTTCACACCTTATTACTGGTAATTTTAAATACACTGTTAGAATTATTTATAAAATTTGGAAAAATATTCCTCAAGATCCTCTTATAGAAGAACTGTAAGTTATCAGAGCATTTCAAAGTTTCTTATTTAGTAACTAATGTTAAATAATTTTTGAAGTGAATTCATTGATTGTTATCTACTTCCTGCTAATATCAGATGCCATGATACTTTATACAGCTATCCAACCTCTGATCTTGCATATCAGTCACAATCCCAGAGGGGCAAGACTGGTGTCCTGAAGCCATTCCTGCACCTGGATGGGTAACTAGCAATCCCTGAACTATATACAGTATAGACTGCAAACCACCAAACCCAAACTAAACAGATTCATGCCTCTATCTCAACTTAGTTATGCCTAAGCTACACCCTAGCCACCAGACAAGAGGTGAAATTTGACTAAGAGAATATTGGCGTGTAAGAGAAGAGCAAATATAAGAAATTGTGGTTAAATTGAACTTTTGTCATTTTCTAAAAACATATATAACTATGTAAACACATTGTTAGAGCCCATGCCTGGGCCTTAGAAGTATACGACTCGAATGAGGGTCCACCTCTACCTAAGGGACCCATAGTCAGAAAGCCACTTCAAAAATACTACTTCCCCTATTAATGCAATCAGTCTTATATTCAAAATTGTTTCAGACTTAGATAAAGCTTGAGATTTTACCTAAATTTTGAGTAAAATAGTTGTTTCCACTTACTTTTTTTTTTTTTTTTGAAGTATATTTTCTCTAAGGAAAAAAAAATGCCACCTGGAACAGTTGAGACTATGGCAAATTCAATTGGATATACCTATTTTGGGGTGATATTTTCTATACCTTTGGTCTTACCTGGGTACTTTCAGGAATAAATTTGATTAAATTCAATAGAGTCCAGACTAGAAGAATTTAAGATTAAGTGGTAGAATTTATAATGGATCAGCCAATACTCTCTCCTATTGGACATTTAAATAGAAAATTAAGGGCCCGTTCTCATCTACCTGTATGATCTCATCTACACATATTTGTTCTTAAGTTAAAAATGTGATTGGTTTATTCATGTGTTTTTAGTGACTCTGAATGAAAGGCAGAAATCTTGCATATTAAATACGAATTCTCCATCCCTTGCCTTATCATTGTTAGGAAGGAAAAAGTATGTAAGTAAAGGAAAAACAAAAAACAAAGACCAACTAGATTTATAAATGTGCTTGTCCTAAAATAATGATTGCAACGATCTATCCATTTCTACCTAAAGCTAGAATTCTTGAGAGCAGGCTAAAAAAAGGATTCCCCGAGTATTTTAGATGACAGCTGGCAAGAGTCTAGATAGATGTGACAAATCGTGGCCCCAGGTTGAGAGTATTGCAGAGAAACGTGACAGCAGTAGGACACCACGCTGGCTGGATCGTGAAACCTTCAGGAGCCAAGGTGCAAAACAAGGCCAGAAAGAGTGAAAAAACAGCACATCAACCCATTATCGTGTTCTCAAGAGGACTATTGAAAGACATGGGGGCTACCCGAGGTCTGGTTTTCCCAACTTTGCAGTCTTAGGAGAAAAACATCCTTGATAAAGTAAAGCTAAATGAAATCATAACAAAAAACATTTGGAAATACAGAACTTTGGCTAATGCAGAAACGCAGAAGTGAGTCTTGCAGAGATGAATGCTGGCAGCACCAATCACAAAATACAACAAACTGAAAAGAGTCTTCTGTTTTTCTGATTAGGTTGAGAAGAGTATCTCTTGGTACCACCATCCTGCACAAACAAATATGTAAATCTGCACACAACAGACACATGATAAACAAGAAGAGTAGGGATAGTTACTTCAGAAGGTCTGCTAGGTTAGAAATTGAACTAAAGTATGTAGAGGGTGGGAAATGCTAAATAAATGTTTAAGTAATAGACTGTTCAATAGACTTTTTTCATTTGAAGTGCTGAGGCATTTCCCTTCCCCTCTCTTTGGAGGAGAGACAGGAGGTGATTCTATGCAATTCAAACCAGAGCGGAAGTTAGAAACAACTCTGAAGACAGTAAACTGCTTACCAGAAAGGAAGATTGACACTTCAGTGGGATGCTTTTCCCGCTTCAGAAAGTCATGGTCTCTTCTCATGTTGCTACCAGAGAAAAGCACAGTGAAGGAGATCTTGCAAGAACTGAGCTTTGTCTAAGTTTGGGGTCTATAGGGGCTGTTCTTGACTCTTTCTTTAAAAGGCTAAAGGAAAAGGCCTGTTTGACATTGGCTTCAGAAGACAGTGGGTCCCAAGGTTTGGTGGGTCAGGGTTCCTAAGGGTCAGAAGTCAGTTCAGAAAGGAGTCAAGCCTAACCTTCTTAAAAGAACCACATTTAAGAGGATAGCTATGAAGGTGATTCATCCGAGAAAAAAGGGGGTTATTATTATAGGAGAAGGAAGTATAGTATTTTTCCTATACTAGAAGAATAGGCCAGTATAGGCCTATTCTGGCCTAAAGAAGTCAGTTGAGTAGGAGTTGGCTCAATTGGAGAATTGCTGGGCTAAGTTTTCCCAGAGGGACAATAATATACAATGGTGTCTTGTCAGAGAAGTAGCTGATATTTTAGTACCTGTCACATAGTTGGTAGCAAAGTTAGATCACAGCAGCACCAATCAAAAACATCTTTCCATTTCCCTTACTTTCAATTTTCTTATCTTCCTTTACATCTTTGGAGGATGAAGGAATTCACCCTTTACCCCTTATTCAATGCTGATATATGGAATTTGAGATTCAAATCTAAACTCAGAGAGATTGAAAAGCTTAAGCTAGATGTGAAAGCAAAACTCTGATTCAATTCTGATTGGATCTCTGATATCTGAAAATGCTGCTCTTCCAATACCTGAAAGCTAGGAGATCAACCCAAGATTTATCCAGTGGAAAGGGAAGAAGATATAGTAGGAAAGCAGTTGTAGGAGAAAAACAAAGAGGAAGGAGTCTTTTTATCTTCTCCAAGTAAATGAGATTATATAAATTATTCAAATAGGTGATAATCTAATTTCCCTCTTGAATCAACCTCCCACTAATCTCTGCCACATCCTCTAGTGGGAGATGAGACCATAAACAGAAAACAGAAACACAAAGCATTCTAGCAAATGAAAAGAAATGTTGGTGGCGTAGGAGGAAACAACACAAAGGAATGAGATAAATTCCCTGGCAGTTCAGTGCTTAAGACTCCTTGTTTCAACGTGTGGGTTCAATCCATGGTCAGGGAACTAGGATCTCACATGCCATGAGATATGACAGAAAAAAAAAAAAAAGAATGCGAAGATGAGAAGGAATGAATATTTGCAGGAATAGTGGTACACTTTGGTGTCATTCTTAAGATGGGAAGGGTAAAAATATTTAGCATTCAGGGGGCACAGGAATAGATTAGAGGTCAAATTGTCACTGCACTTAAGTCCTTTTGCAATATGATCTTCTTGAACCTCCTATTAAGAAACAGGATTTAGGAGATGAATTTTGGACAATGGAATACTTACAGATGTGAGGAAAGCAAATTTTAAAACACTTGCACGTTGAGGTTTGTCCTGTTTTAGCTTCCTTGAGACTGTCACATGAAAAACCTGGACATGTTTATTAGACTATGAGAAAACAAACAGCCCTATTGTCCCTAAAACCCACTCAACATGTGAGTGAGGGGATCTTAGACCATTCAATTCTAACTGGGCTGCCATATCATGGCAGTCACATAAGTGATCTCAGGTGACAGCAACAGAAGAATTTTTCAGTTGAGCCCAGCTCAGATTGCTGACTGATGGAACTATGAGTGAATACATTTTTTGCTTTAAGCCACTGTTTGTTTTGTTTTCCTTCCCACAGTAAACTGAAAAAATTAGCATATATTTATCTCATAATATTGTTTATTGTTCTGTTTAATCTTTCTTTCCCTGATGGGCTTCCCTGGTGGCTCAGCTGGTAAAAAATCTGCCTGAGTGTGGAAGACCTGAGTTCAATCCCTGGGTTGGGAAGATCCCCTGGAGAAAGGAATGGCTACCCACTCCAGTATTATGGACTGGAGAATTCCATGGACTCTACAGTCCATCGGGTCACAAAGAGTCGGACACGATTGAGTGACTTTCATGTCAATCTTTCTTTCTACAAGTTGTTAAGTTGGAAAAAGCTCAATGATTCAATATCAGTGTAGATTCAACCAGTCATTTCAATTATACTTACCCACGAATTTTATTGAGTTGAGAGTCCTTCCACTGAGTCTTCTAGTGGAGTCATATTCAATGGACTGGAGGAATTTTTCCTCCAGTATGGAGTCCATTGTTACACCAATAGCACATGTATACAAACTGCTGAGGTGAGCCAGAGATACAAGAGTATTTCAAAAATTACCTATGATAAACAAAAAAAGCTAAAGGTTAATTTGTAGGGATGGTTGATGACAATTTTTGCAAGTTTCATAAATAACAATTCTTGAAATAATACTGTTTTTTAAGAATGAAGAAATTTCTCCCCAGATGTAACAGTAAATTGTTTTTGGAAGTCATAGACTTGTGCACATAAAATGTTTGGGAGGATGGTGGGAACTAAAATTTTGAAACATATCCAGGTGGTATAGTTGTCTGCATTTTGGCCACTCTCGAGGAAATTGCCATTCTGATCACAAGCAATCTTTTCTTTAAGTTAAACATTTCATTCTCTTGGGTGTTTGTTGCTAATGGAGACAGAAATACCAGTCTCATCTGGATTTAATGCATTTCACACACATATCCAACAAGTACACTATTTTCTCAGCAGAAGTTAAATTTTTAGCAGTTTTTTGTGACTTTTCAGCACATCATCACTTACAAGGGGCCTTCCTTCAGGGAACAGTGCAGAGAGACCTGATACAAAATTTGACCATGTCTTGTTCACAACTAAATAAACAGATGTCATTTATAGATTTTTTTTTTTTTTTTTTGCTAACAGAAACCAAATGACATCATGCAAAGGGACTGTCACAACAAAGTTTCTCTTTTATCTCTCTTCTAACCAAGTTATATTTGACATGACCGTATATCAGAATACACTCACTGCCTCCTCACTTTCTGTCAATAAATACATATGTTTAAGTATTTTAGGACAAATGTGCCCTTCACAAAGCAAAACACCATTTAAAGAGGATTGGTAAACCTAGAAGTAGCTATACTTCCCCCACATCTACATCCTATTATGTGCTTTTCTGAATTCTAATACATGAACTCCCTTGATAGGAATGATGAGTGTAGTAAGAGCTGACAAATTAAAGCAGAATACTGGGGAGGAAGTGTAGACTTTATTGTTGAAAGTTAAAAAGATATAATAAAAAGATTTTCTTTTTTTTAACTAAGATCATGGCATCCAGTCCCATCACTTAATGGCAAATAGATGGGGAAACAATGGAAACAGTGACAGTCTTTATTTTGGGGGGGCTCCAAAATCACTGCAGATGGTGATTGCAGCCATGAAATTAAAAGACGCTTACTCCTTGGAAGGAAAGTTATGAACAACCTAGACAGCATATAAAAAGCAGAGATATCACTTTGCCAGCAAAGGTCCATCTATTCAAGGCTATGGTTTTTCCAGTAGTCATGTATGGATGTGAGAGTTGGACTAGAAAGAAAGCTGGGTGCCAAAGAATTGATGCTTTTGAATTGTGGTGTTAGAGAAGACTCTTAAGAGTCCCTTGGATTGCAAGGAGATCCAACCAGTCCATTCTAAAGGAAATCAGGCCTGAATATTCACTGGAAGGACTGATGCTGAAGATGAAACTCCAATACTTTGGCCACCTGATGTGAAGAACTGACTCACTGGAAAAGCCCCTGATGTTGGGAAAGGTTGAAGGTGGGAGGAAACAGGATGACAGAGGATGAGATGGTTGGATGGCATCACCGACTTAATGGACATGAGTTTGGGTAAGCTCCGGGAGTTGGTGATGGATAGGGAAGCCTGGCATGCTGCAGTCCATGGGGTTGAAAAGAGTTGGACACAACTGAGCGACTGAACTGAACTGAAAAAGAAATTGGGCTTTGTGTTTCCTTTCTATATTGAGTTCAACAGATGATTCAAGCAAACAACTTAATCTCTTTGATCCCATTTTTTTTTCATCTAGGTAATAAAGGGGGCACCTATCTTGAAAGTTTGATCATGAGGAATAAATCTATAACAAAGAAAATGCACATCTGGCATTTAGTATATGATCAGGAAATATGAATTACCTTTACTGCTTTGAAAGCACACCATATTGCTTCTTGGTCTTTTGACTAAGATCAAGTGAATGCAAACAGTTACTTAACATGAAAAAAAAAAAGTGAGATGATGCAAGTCCAAGAAACTATTTTCCAATGATTATTGTTAATTTTAATTACTATTAATTTTAATTTTTTCATATCTCCATTTGTTTTCTTGCACAATCTGCATGCTCTGGCAGAATATTTAAGTCATAAGCTACCCTGCACATTTCACAGTGGCCTGAAAGTGTTTGGGCCAGAATTAGTCAGGTGCACATTTTCTACCATGCAAAAACTAGGAGAGAAAGGATGCAGCAGAGGATGAGGTGATTAGATGCCATCACCAACTCAATGGATATGAATTTGAGCAAACTCTGCGAGACAGTGGAAGACAGAGGAGCCTGACATCCTGCAGTCCATGGGGTTGAAAAGAGTTAGACTGAATAACAAAAATAACATGTAGAAAGGTTTCTGCATGACAAGGGCTAAACGAGCAACTTTCAATTTTCTAATCTCATTTAATCCTTGTAACAACAGCAGGAAGCCCATGCTAACTCCCATTTACACTTGAGGACAATAACGTTCTGAGAAGTTAAACAACTTGCTCATTATCACACAGATCCTGTTTCAAAATCCAGATAGTGTCAAAATAATTATTTTGCTCACAGAAGCATGGTGTGTTTAACAAAGCTTCCAATAAACAAATTATAACTGGAAATGAACACTTTCTATCTAGCAGTACCATGATGAGATAGATTTTGAAATAATTTTCGGAACTGTCTGTATTACTCTATTATTTTTGAGCTGTAATAAATGAGACATTAGATAGTTACTAGCTCAGGATTATATCAGGGCTAGAGCTCAAGTCTCAAAATCACAGAAAAATAGAAAGAAAACAAGGCATGTGGTATAATTTTTCACCTACTTTTATTCCCTGTTTTATGGAGAAGAATCTCTAATTCTTTGAGCCCTTTTGAATTAGAGAATCACAGAATGGTAATTATAGTATGATGAAACTTGAGTGACCATTTAATCTAAGTGATCATATCTTACAGATGTGGAAAGAGGAGTTCTAGTAAGGAAAAGTCACTTGTTTATGTCACCAGCTAGAAGTAAAAGTATCATGAATATGAATAATACATTTTAATTACTAGACCTTTGCTGTTTATACTATACTCCCCCATCCCTTTCATTAAGTCCTGATGCTCGGCCTACATTGCAAAGACTTCATGGTAACTGAAGTCAAGCCCATCAGAGCATTTTCTTCAATTAAACAAGCTCAATCCTTGAGGGCTTCCCTGGTGGCTCAGATGTAAAGAATCGGCCTGCAATGTGGGAGACCTGGGTTCGATCCCTCGGTTGAGAAGATCCCCTGGAGGGGGGCATGGCATCTCAATTCAGTATTCTAGCCTGGAGAATCTCCATGGACAGAGAAGTCTGACAGGCTACAGTCCACGGAGTCTCAAAAAGATGGACACAACTGAGTGACTAAGCACATAAGCACAAGGACAATCCTTGAAGGCAAATACAAAGTCGACATGAAGCTGGAAAGCTGTTCTTCATGTTCGTACCTTTCATTGTATTAGTTCAAGCATGCTAGGCCAAAATAACAGATTGATATGTATAATGGCTCAAATACCATAGAAATAAATATATTTTCATGTAAAATTCTAAGATGCTTAAATCTTTCCATTAATAGTCCAAGATGGTTGACAAAGTGATAGATAATGGATATTGAGGAGGGACTCAGTTTCATGTCAGGGCCTGGATTACAGCATCTCTGCCAACTTTAACAGAGAACTACATGGTCACCATAGAATTTATGTCTACTCCATTTAGTCAGAGAAGAAAGCACATATCATTATGAGAAAATCATGGTAGTGAAATTAATCATCTTTTTGATTTTCAGAGTATAGAATTGTCACATGACCACCTCTGCAACCAAGTCTGGAAAATATTGTCTGTTTTCCCAGAACATGAGAAAACAGACTTGGGTGAATACTTATTACACTTCTGCTGGGCTTTCAGGTCCATTGTGTTTGGATCCGAGTATGTTTCTTTTTTCTGAATATATTTTTCTGAATACTTTTGGGTCTCTGTTTGTATATGACTTATTCTATTTGTGGATGCCTTTCTCAATACATGTTTAAATCTTTTTTCAAAATGTTGTATTTCTCTCGGCATATATGTACTGTTTTTTCTCCATGTCTGTCTTAATATGTGAACATGGCTCATTTTGATATACATGCTTCCTTCAGTTTGAAAAATAGGCTTTGTTAAATACAGAAAGCTGTAGGGATTAAATGATTGTTAAACAGTAACTGAATCTCTAATAAGACCTAACCACCATTCGTGGACTGTTGAAGCATATCACAGATTGCTTTCCTACATTTGTTGAATTTTAAGCATTACAAAACCTGTCTTTTGCTAATAACTTATCAGCTCAGCTCATTTGCATAGTGAAACTAAATATGCAGTTAATTTGCACATTTAAAAACGTATAAAAAACATTTTCCCTTACACACTGGGGGGGCTGTAAGTTGCACAAATAAGAAACTTTAACTCAAAGACAATCAGAAAAGCCTATGGATATACAAATAGAACTAATTGGTATTTGGTTTATAGCTACATGCTGACAACGATTAAGCTAATTATAAGGCACATGGTGCTAAATTACTATCTTTTTCATATATTTTCCGAAACAGCAAGAATTCCAGAGAGGTTCTGGTTCAAAGTCTAGTTATTCTAAGCAAGAACAGAGTTGAGATCATTTTACAGTTAACCAGTTAACACGCTTCAGCACAATTAATGTAATATTCAGAAAAACATTACATTTTATAATAAGGAGATCAAGTTAAGACATATTTAATTGGGTAAACACTAATAAAGTTTCCAAATGTTTTTGGCATATTTGGTTCTAAAAATTGAGGTGTCAATACTGAATTCAAAAGTAACATTTTGAGAGAAAACAAGAGAAAACTTATTCTGGATGGAATAGGGTCAGTATGTAAGTCCATATAGCAGAAAAATAGGGATTAATGCCAAGGACTCTTCATTACTTCAAAGAGTGTGTGTGCTAAGTCGTGTCTAACTCTGTGCAGCGCTATGGACTGTAGCCTGTCAGGCTCCTATCTCCATGGGATTCTCCAGGCAAGAATACTGGAGTGGGTTGCTATACTCTCCTCCAGGGGTTCTTCCTGATCCAGCGATTGAACCTGTGTCTCTTTTGTCTCCTACATTGGCAGGCGTGTTCTTCACCATTAGCGCCACCTGGGAAGCCCTATTTCAAAGACAGCTGGACCAAAATAGAGATAGTGGTAGAAGAATATTTGTGTTATGATACAGATAAAATTGTCCTTTGAGCCCTGGAGATTAAGGTTGAACACCACCAAGTTGCTTGCTAACTTTTAGTCTGTAAGTAGTTCATTCCAAAGTCATTAATGAATCCAGTTCATAATGTTCTATCATTTAGATTTATTGAAACCATATGTGAATTCTAATCTACTCAAACTACTGAAATTTTCCAGAAGTGGAAAAGGAAAGATTGTTTCTATAATGCTTTTGGTGATGACATGTTTTTCAGTAATTGAGCTCCTAGCTTTATCATATAGTAACTTCTCTCCACAAAGATCCAGAACTGGGCCTTTTCTGTATTATATAAATGGGCATTTTCTGTATTAGTGTCTGAGCATCAAAACTTTAGTTATGCAAATGATTATTGTGATAAAAGACATTACAGATGTCTAGGTTACATAGTACAATTGAAAGGTACAAGTAAAATTCAATCATGGAGATTCACAGAATTTATAAATTGCATAGCCTTTCTCTGACTTCTGACAAGTTTTCTTAGACCCCAAGTGATCATTTACTTAATGGCAAAGCAATTCAGAATTTGGGGAAAGATGTGTAAAAGGATTAAATTAGACAGGATAGAGGGTTCCAAGTTTCCCTAACTTTCAACCCTGACCTTTTTTTCAATTTTTTCCCTCCTTCTTTTCCCTCTGTGACCCCCTTTTTTTTGCTACGATCTGCCTCCTGAAGCTTGACCTCTCAACAAAACACAAGACTTACAAATAATATATACTGGTGGTTATTGGGTTAGAATTGCACCAATGATACTAAGAAATAGGTAGGAAAAAACAGAATAATCTCCATCCATTTTAAGTACAAATTTTGGAGGTGCTGAAGACCAAAAGTGTAATCTGAGCAAAGCCACAAAGACATGTACTGTACTCTTCCCCAGACTCTTATGAAACTTTACTTTTATTTCAACTTGGAGAGTTATCAGATCTTCAGGTGTTCCCTCATGTGCATTAACTGAATAAAATCTCCATCCTCTCCTTGATGCCCTTAAATTATTTTCTCTAGATAGATGGTTGGGCCAAGAGGAGTATTTTTCATTTACTTTTTCCTTTCCTTTGACCCTTGCCCCTCTTTATTTATAGGGCTTCCCTAGTGGCTCAGATGGTAAAAAAAAAAAATCTGCCTCCAATGCAGGGGACCTGGGTTTGATCCCCGGGTTGGGAAGATCCTCTGGAGAAGGGAATGGCAACCCACTCCAGTATTCTTGCCTGAAGAATCCCATGGACAGAGGAGCCTGATGGGCTACAGTCCATGGGGTCAAAGAGTCGGATATGACTGAGTGACTAACACAAGAGCCACAACTACCTTATTTAACCATTGTAGCCCAGCAAACTTGTTTGGTTAGCATCATCAACTTTTAAGCTAGTTTTAAGTTTATACGTGCTTATAATTATCAAATCATGAATGTTGAAACTATTGAACAGTAATTTACCTATGGAAGAATATCACTGAGGTTATGAGAATTAGCTTATTGTTTCTCTAATTCTATTTGGGTAGTAATCATTTATTAAAAATTCAAAACTGTAAAAATACTACCAGAAAGAAAAATCTAGAATAAATAAAACACATAAAGTGACTTGTGCATATCTTTTTATGTCATGAGTAAAACAAAAACGAAATTAACCCAGTTCATTTATAAATGAATCTGTATTAAAAAACTTGGTGAAATATGCAGAACTAAGTTTGTGCTGTGCTTAGTCGCTCAGTCATGTCCTACTCTTTGTGACGCCGTGGACTGTAGTCTGTCAGGCTCCTCTCTCCATAGGGAGTCTCCAGGCAAGAATACTGCAGTGGGTTGCCATGCCCTCCTCCAGGGGATTTTCCCAGCCCAGGTCTCCTGCATTGCGGGCAGCTTCTTACCACCTGAGCTGCCAGGGAAGCCCAAGAATACTGCCGTGGTTAGCCTATCTCTTCTCCACGGGAACTTTCTGACCCAGGAATCAAACTGGGTTCTCCTGCCCTACAAATGGATGCTTTACCAACTGAGCTCCCAGGGAAGCCCAAAACCGTTTAGGAAGCAATAGCATTTTAGCACCACCTGTACTGCTTGGAGAAGCAAGAATTAAAGAAAAGGACTGGGGAAAACCTTATTTTGTACACAAAGTTCTATACAATTTAGGAATGTTTAGAGAGCATCCTCAGTGGTTACCAGGTGAAATATATTTAGTGATACCTAGTATCTCTTTCTGGGCTTCCCTGGTAGCCCAGAAGGTAAAGAATCTGCCTCCAAGGCAGGGGATCCGGGTTTGATCCCTGGGTCAGGAAGAGCTCCTGGAGAAGGGAGCTACCTTGAGAAGGTAGAAAACCTCTGGAGAAGGGCTACCCACTCCAGGATTTTTGCCTGTAGAATTCTATGGACAGAGGAGCCTGGTGGACTACAGTCCATGGAGTTGTGAAGAGTCAGACATGACTGAGTGACTAACCACACACACACACAAACACACACACAGTGACTCTTTCATCTGAAAAGTTACAGACAAATCAAAAGCCATAACTCATAATGACTCATAAGTGCAAACTCCATATCACACAAAGATAATGACTTATTACTATTCTATATACTTAAATTTCTCCACAGATATTCATTGCTCTTTGTAACATACAGGAAATGATAAATTGTATAATCCCCATTTGAAGGATGATATAATTGAGAGAAAGGGGAAAGTAAATGGCTTGCCTAAGTTCTCCATCTAGCCTGCAGGGAAATTAGTATGAGAAATCAGAATTTTTTGATAGTATTACAGATGTAAGATTTAGCTCTTGTAACTGAAAATAAATATAGTATGAAACCAGATAGTCTTAACAACAAAAAAATTTTTCAAAAATTATGTAACTTCCTGAATATGATAGTTTAGATATTTAAATCTATTGTAAGTATCAGAACAGAAAGGATTTATGGTCTGCAAAGAAAACAGCCAAATTGTATATACGCTCAATGAAATTTACTACACTTGGCAAGTTATTGGGAGGGAATAGCTCCTAAACTTAACATAAGCTTTGGATGCTATCTGCTGTTATTACTGAGAATACAGTCTGACAAAATATACTGCTATTAGTATAGATGAAAATCATGTGCATAGAGTCTATTTTCTTTTTATATTCAATCACTTGTATTATGTTGCAGTGCATCATGGAGAGCTACTAATGGAAGAGCCGTTTGGCAGCATGTTTAGATGACATGCTACTCAAGAGTATATCTCAGTTAGAACACCTGGCAAACTAGAGTAGATTCTAAAGCATCCCTCTAAGACATACTTACATCTCAGAACAAATAATTGTGAACTTCACTTACCCAGAATATATTCTTTGCGTAGCTGAGCAATTTCTATCACAATATACTTAAGAAAAACTAAATTAAACCTCAAAATTTTAAGGTGGTAGGGCTGCCGTCTATGGGGTCACACAGGGTCGGACACGACTGAAGTGACTTAGCAGCAGCAGCAGAGGTGAAACAGAGAAACTGAAGAAAGAATTACAACTAATTTTAAAAAATTTACTTATGCAAACATTTTTACTTGAACTCAGCAACACATTTTCCTATAGCTTAGGCATATTATACAAAGATTCTACTGGAAGAGGCTATAGCGAATTAAACAAGGTTTAATTAATCAAATTGCCTATATTTACAGCAAAATATTTTAGTTTATGTTATTCCATGTTCTGATTTACAGGCATACTCTAAGCAGAAAATTAAAATGGTTATTAGGTAATGAGACAAATTGAATACAATATTTTTATGTGTTCTTAATAATGGACCCAAACACTTATTTTATGGATATAAAAATCTTATAAGTGATTGTGAACAGACTGCACTTAGGAAAATTAGGTTCTGGTTAAAATCAGATTGAAACCAGGCGACCTCATTCACCTGTAAAATTGATTGACAGAACTTATGTGGTTAGCAGAAAAAAAGGTAAAGTAGCTCTGAAAGTGTCAAGTACCTGGGATTTCTCATTGTTAGGTATTTTCTAGACTTGGTAGGAGAGATTGACAATCCTTCCATACTCTTTCCATCAGTGAGGACAACTGGTATAAAATATTGAATTCCCTGCCCTTCTATGTTAACTGGGAGAGCACACATTAAAGGCTAATATATCTCTTTTATGATTCAGGTAGGCCCATTGGGGTGGGGTAGGAAAAAAAGCAAATGCTTCTCCAGTCACTAATTGGGAACCATTGACTGGAAGGGCAGACAAGGCTCCTTGATAATTGCGGGGGCGGGGGGGGGGGGGCGGTGGGGGGAAACCCAATATTTTCCTTTTCTCAGTATAGATTTAGAATGCAACTGAAAGACAAGTTAATATCTATCCTGATAGATGTGATTTCTTTAATAGCCCCACTTGTTAAAGAAGGTCACAGAACAGAGTCCCACAGGTGAGAATTTTAATCAGGAAATGCTAACTGTAAACCTTACTTCCTCCTTCCATGAGGTTGATGTCCATAGTCACACTTTGGACTTGGGTAGTGATGGATATCATTATCATTTGAGCAAATTTGAGCCTACAGGACATTGACATGGAATAATATATGTGAATACTACTACTAAAAATAATAATCATTGTTTCTTTCATGATAGACACTCTTCAATAATTTGTATATAATGACCTGCTTAATCTTCACAGTCATCTAATGATACACACACTATTATTATACTCATTTCAAAGATAAAGAAAGGTGGGCATAAAAGGTTAAATTAAGTTGCAAATGGCCACAGATTGGTAAAACCAGGAAATTCAGATAAGCAGGTAGAAGCCTGAGACTATGCTTTTCACTCACTCTGGTACATAAAAATTAATAATAGTGATGAATAGAAGTGAGATTTGGAGGGAAAGATCTGAAGCAAGAGGTTCTTTGAGAAGGTATATGTACCTACAAGAACTAAAGAAAGTGAAGATTAAAGAAGGTATCCATGAAAGACTTCTTTTTTCATAGTAGTTCCCAATATTTAGTTTCCTTTCATATTTAAACATGAAAATAATCAAGATTTTCTGAATTGTTGGCAGAATTTCAAGATTTTCCATTTTACTTGGAAACTCCCTTTTGAAATTATCTTCAGTTTAGTTCAGTTGCTCAGTCGTGTCCGACTCTTTGGAACCCCATGGACTGCAGCACACCAGGCCTCCCTGTCCATCACCAACTCTCAGAGCTTACTGAAACTCACGTCCATCGAGTCGGTGATGCTATCCTACCATCTCATCCTCTGTCATTCCCTTCTTCTCCCACCTTCAACCTTTCCCAGCATCAGGGTCTTTTCAAATGAGTCAGTTCCTCGCATCAGTTGGCCAAAGTATTGAAGTTTCAGCCCAGCAGTCCTTCCAATGAATATTTAGGAATGATTTCTTTTAGGATGGACTGGTTGGATCTCCTTGCAGTCCATGACATTCTCGAGTCTTCTCTAACACCACAGTTCAAAAACATCAATTCTTCAGTTCCCAGCTTTCTTTATGGTCCAACTCTCACATCATACATGACTACTGGAAAAACCATAGCTTTGACTAGATGGACCTTTGCTGGCAAAGTAATGTCTCTGCTTTTTAATATGCTGTCTAGGTTGGTCATAACTTTTCTTCCAAGGAGCAAGTGTCTTTTAATTCATGGCTGCAGTCATCATCTGCAGTGATTTTGGAGCCCCCCAAAATAAATTCTGTCACTGTTTTCATTGTTTTCCCATCTATTCACCATGAAGTGATGGGACCAGATGCCATGATCTTAGTTTTCTGAATGTTGCATTTTAAGCCAACTTTTTCACTCTCCTCTTTCACTTTCATCAAGAGGTTCTTAGTTCTTCCTCACTTTCTGCCATAAGTGTGGTGTCATCTGCATATCTGAGGCTATTGGTGTTTCTCCCGGCAATCTTGATTCCAGCCTGTGCTTCATCCAGTCCAGCATTTCCCATTAAATTATGTTTAGCTTCAGTAAAGTAATATATATCACACCAAAGTCATTTTTTAAAATTTTTATTCTGTATTGGAGTGTAGCCATTTAGCAATGTTATGATAGTTTCAGGTGCACAGCAGAATGACTCAGCCATGTGTATCCATGTATCCGTTCTCCTCCAAACCCTCTCCCAGCCAGGCTGCCACATAACATTGAGCAGGGTTCCCTGTGTTATACAGTAGATTCTTGTTGGTTGTTGTTGTTTAGTTGCTAAGTCATGTCTTACCCTTTGTGACCCCATGGACTGTAGCCTGCCAGGCTCCTCTGTCCATGGGATTCTCCAAGCAAGAATACTGGAATGGGTTGCCATTTCCCTCTCCAGGGAATCTCCCCAACCCACATGTACTGTGTCTCCTGCATTGGCAGGCAGATTCTTTATGACTCAGTTGAGCTACCTGGGAAGTCTCCATGTTGGTTATCCATTTTAAATATAGCAGTGTGTACCTCAAAATCTTGTGTGGTGGCCTAGGGGAAATTAAAGGATAATACACTGTACTCCCTAACTTGTGCTCCTGCTTTTGACTGTGAGAAGTTTATACTCTGGTACCTAATGGTTCAAGGTGATGCAAGACATATAGTAAAGATTTGGACCCATCCCAAATCTTGAAATCAAGCCCAGAGGAGCACTGCTTAGATTGGCCAAATTCAGCTAGGCTGCAAGCATGTGAGAAAGAAATAAATGCTTGTTGAATTCTACTAAAATTTTGTGATGTCTGTCATTAAGTGAAAAAATGACTGATACACAGCCTACTTACTGTATATTAGACGTATTATTTCATTTCATTGATTACCCACCTTACACTATTATCCAGTCACTAAATTGTGTCCTAGTCTTTGCAACCCCACGGACTGCAGCCTGTCAAGCTCCTCTGTCCAGGGGATTTCCCAGGCAAGAACCCTGGAGTGGGTTTCCATTTTCTTCTCCAGCACTTTACACTATGGGCTTACATTAAGTTTATAATAAGTTAAAAGCCTACTGAATACTTTAAATTAATCTGCTTTAAATGTATTATGTACATTGTCACTATGCCTCTTTTCTTCTCTCCTTTTTAGGTTGTCTATAAGTCACTCTGAGTTCAAATTCTTGTTAACTCCAAGAAAGGGTTTACTATAGTCATATGAATTCAATTCTAATTCAGAATTAGTTATCAATTATCTATCTATATGTCTATTTCCAACATTAAACTTTAAGCAATATGGGTAGAGTTTGAAAATAGCAGAAAAATGTTGGGTAGAGGTAACTTTTACTCATGACTTTCTTTAATGGTTAAGTTAGATTTGTCTGATCGTCAAAGATGCACTGACCTTCAGAGAGGGAACAACTGATTCACTACTTTTGTGTTTTACAAGGAATTTTTTAAATGCCTTTCTAAGGAAAATAACTTAAAAAAAATCAGCTTATTAAAGAAAGTAATTTCATGGAAAGATTTTACAAATAATATATTATATCTCAAATGTGTGCAGTATAACTAAATAAATTTAGGCTACACTGGATTGTTGATTAGTGAAGAGCTAATTCAAGCAGTTTATAAGGTAATTTTAATAATATTTTAACTCAGGAATTTTTGCATTTAAATAAGGAGATTGACAATAAGGATCAGGAATTTTTCACAGAGACATGCTTCTCTAATAGGCATCAAGTGACCACATTTAATTTTTGCTATGTGCATGCTAAGTCACTTCGGTCCTGTTCAATTCTTTGTGACCCTATGGGTTTAGCCTAACAGGCTGCTCTGCCCATACCTTATACATAATTTTCTTGAACTAGATGTTTAGAAATCTTTGAAGAAAATCACTTGAATTGGGCTTCCAAAAAATAATATGGATTCCCTTATTAAAAAGACATGACACATTTTTATTTTTTAAATTTAAGGGTGAGCATAAAGGTAGAAGAAGTCAGTATAAGGAAAAAAAAGAGATAGTAAAAGTGCTTTTGCAATTAAATATTATTGATAGCGCACACATTCTATTCTAAATGCATTCAAGAGGAACAATGATATTTTCATTTATTCATTTACATGCTCACCCAACCACACATAAAGCCATACAGATATGTGTGTCTGAAAGATCAATTCTTAGCATCTGTGTCTTTCCAACAGTATTTGACCATTAGGGAACTACAGCTCCTTTGTAGTTGCTGGGGAAACAATGACAGAACTGAAGCCAGGAATCAATTAAACTAAGGAGACAGTTCCATATCTTTGTTTTCTGGTAAGAGAACAGGTGTTTAATAATTTACATAAATTATGCAAAATCTAAAGCATTTACAGTAACTAGACACTTAGCAACAGACATGAATGAAGAGGTAAATTGGCTGATGATGTTCAGTATTATAGCGATCCCTGCTAGCACTGCTATTGTTATAGGTCTCTCAGAATTTCCATTATAAACACTATTTTTCAAAGTTTATATTTCAGTCCTAAAACCTACCATAATGGGGTGTGTGTGTGTGTGTGTGTGTGTGTGCTCAAGACCATAGTAAATATGGTCCTGGACTCGTAATTATGGCATTTGAAAGCTAAACATTTTGTATGTACAAAAAATTATTTGAATTATATTTAAATTATGAAACAAGCTAGTAAAAATTTTACATGTTTTGTAAACTCTTTTGTTTAGCTAATATTCAGAAATGACTCCAATTGAAGACTATGCTTTAAAGATCATTTAGATTATGCAGTGTAAATTTGACTCTTTGGATAATGTTATATGAACAGCACTGGAGAAATTATCTTTCTAAAATGATAGAGTTGAAAATTTTGATCCATAAAGTGTTTTTTTTCTGTTTTTTAGAATTTTCCATGTGCTTTGTCATATGCTAAAATCAGTAGTGAATACAAAGAATAAAACTACAGTATCTGCCTAAAATAAACAGTCACCCTGGTTGGGAAATAAAGCATAGACAATTCTAACAATAAATGAAAATGATAGCAATGCCTATAACATTTTATGCTGATGCAATAATTGAATGTTGAATCATCTGTCATAGTACAGTCTACTTTTTCCATATAGGTTTTTTTCTTCCCCCTTGTAAATCACTTTCAATAAGTTAACTAATACAAGAATGTTTAAAGCTCAACTTAACAACTAATATGTGTTGCTGAATTCTTGCCACATATGTGGGAGCCTTAAAAATCCCTGGATAAATTAGCTTTTAGGAATAAGACACTTTTGTTCCCTGATATAATGCTGAAGATACTAAAGTTAATTTCTTTAACTTCACATGTTTTAGACAGGATAAACATACCCCATGCTTCCTGAGAATTTTAAATTCATTTGGCAAAAATAAAACCCTAGTGAAATTCAGTTCTTCAACTACTCTCTACCTGTCCCTGGGCAGCTAACAGTTGGAGGACAACATACAACTCTGATGACTAGTCTCAACCAGTCATCACATGATATGTCCCAGGTCTCTTCATTTTCCCACTCTCAGGATTATTTTTCATGTCTTTTTTTTTTTTTTTTTTTTCCCGCACTCTCAACACCTCCTCTGTCATCTTCACTCTCAGGAAGGAGCTTGCTTGCATCTTCACTCAGAGAACTAAAGCGTTTAGATGATAATGACTACCCCCCAAAACTAACCTCCTACACTCAACACTGCTTTCCTACTTGGTTCTGAAAATGAAGAATATTATATCTACTTAAACCAATCCTTACCTGTGTATATTAGCTTCAGCCCCCTTACATCTTCTCAAAGAAATAGCTCCACTAATTCTCCATTTGACCTCCTACATCATCTTATTTTTCATACTCTCCTGGAAATTGTTATTACAGCATACACATGAAATTATTTCCACCATAAAAAATCAAAACCTTTTCTTGACCTCTAAACTACCCCTAGCTCCTTTAGTAGTAACACTCAAGGATTGTCTCCAGTTACTGCCATGTAATCCCCTTTTCCTGTTCTCTGTATTCTCTGCTAAATACAACTGAGTATGTCTTTGATATTCACTGTTCCACCAAAATTGCTCTCAGCTCTGACACTATGGTCTTTTAGTTGCCAAGACCAATAGCCAAATTTTAATCCTTTCCTTCATTCCCTCCTTCTTGATATACTTTCTTCATTTGGTTTTCAGAATACCACACTCTCTTAGATTTCCTCTTATTTCAATTATTTTGGTCATCATTGTTAATTCTTCTTCTTCCTAGCCTCTCTTACCCAGTCTTACCTAATCTTCAAATAAGACCTATATGTATATGATGCATAAATTATATCTTCAGTCCAGGCTTCTGTCCTGAACTCCATATATCCAACTGCCTGCTCAATTTCTCCATCTAGTTGTCTAAGACAACTCACATTCATCATGTACAGAATAATATTTAGACTTTTCACCTCTTTTCCCTCTTCAGTTCAAGATAATTCTTTTCTATACTTGTCCAGACAAAAAGTTATGGAATCATATTTGATTCCTTATTTTTCTCTCACCACACACACCAAAATCCATTTTAAGCAGTCTTCAGAATGTATCCGTAATCCCACCATTGTTCACCACCACATGTCTGCTGCTGTCACTGTGGGTGAAACCATCACTAATTCTTACCTAGATTACTGCCATAGCCTCTGACCTGGCTTTTACCTGGCCCACTCAAATAAATTCACAGCACACAGCCAGAAAGATATTTTTTTTAATGTATGCCAGATGATACCATCCTTCTGCTTGAAACAGTATAGATATATAGTCTCATTTAATATAAAGCTAGATCAAAGTCCTTAAAATGGCCTTTGAGTACCTATGTGCTCTGGCCCTCTCAGCAATTTCCTTTGATTCTCCCCCTTTCTCACTCTTCTGTAGCCACACTTACCTCCTTCTGGTTCTTGGAAAATTCTAGCAGTTCACCTGCCATTGGGCTTTTGTACTGACTGTTTTTGCACTTTGGTATGCTCTTCCACTGAGTTATTTGCATTCCTCTATCCTCATCTTCTTTGAACATTTGCTGAAATTGCTCTCTTTAAGCGGGGCCTTGTTGTTGTTGTTCAGTCATTAGGCTATGTCTGACTTTTTGCAGCCCCATGAACTGAAGCATGTCAGGCTTCCCTGTCATTCACCACCTCCCAGGGCTTGCTTACACTCATGTCCATTGAGTCAGTGATGCCATCCAACTATCCCATCCACTGTTGCTTCCTTCTCCTATTGCCCTCAGTCTTTCCTAACATCAGGGTCTTTGCCAATAAGTCAGTTCTTTGCATCAGGTGGCCAAAATATTCGAGCTTCATCTTGATCCCTTCCAGTGAATATTCAGGACTGATTTCCTTTATGATTGACTGGTTTAACTCATTGCTGTCGAAGGGACTCTCAAGAGTATCCTCCAGCACCACAGTTCGAAAGCATCAATTCTTTGGCATTCAGCTTTGTTATGGTCCAACTCTCACATCCACTCATGACTACTGGAAAAAAAACATAGCTTTGAAAATATGGTCCTTCAAAGTGATGTCTCTGCTTTTTATACACTGTGTAGGTTTGTCATAGTTTTTCTTTCGAAGAGCAAGTGTCTGTTAATCTTGTGGCTGCAGTCACCATTCAGAATGATTTTGGAGGCCAAGAAAATAAAATCTGCCATTGTTCCCACTTTTCTCCCACCTATTTGCCATAAAGTGATAAGACATGATGTCATGAATTTATTTTTCTGAATGTTGAGTTTTAAGTCAGCTTTTTCACTCTCCTCTTGCACCCTCATCAAGAGGCTCTTGAGTTCCTCCTCATTTTCTGCCATTAGAGTGATATCATCTGCACGGCTGACGTTGTTGATATTTCACCCAGCAAATTCTTGATTCTGGCTCATGATTCATACAGCCCAGCACTTTGCAAGATGTACTCTGCATATAAATTAAATAAGCAAGGTGAAAATATACAATCTTGATGTACTCCCTTACAAACTTTGAACCAGTTAGTTGTTCTAGGTGTGTTTCTAACTGTTGCTTCTTGTTCTGCATACAGGTTTCTTAGGAGGACTGGTATTCCCATCTCTTTAAGAATTTTCCACAGTTTACTGTGATGCATGCAGTCAAAGGTTTTAACATAGTCAATGAAGCAGAAGTTCTTCTGGAATTCCCATGCTTTTCCTATGATGCAACAGATGTTTGCAATTTGATCTCTGGTTCCTTTGCCTTTCCTAAATCTAGCTTGTAAATCTGAAACTTCTTGATTCACATACTTTTGAAGCCTAGCTTGAAAGATTTTGAGCATTAACCTGCTAGCATGTGAAATATGTGCAATTATATGGTAGTCTGCACAATCTTTGGCATTGCCTTTCTTTGGGATTGGAAGGAAAACTGACCTTTTCCAGTCCTGTGGTTACTGCTAAGTTTTCTAAATTTGCTGGCATATTGAGAGCAGCAATTTTACGGTATCATCTTTTAGGATTTGAAATAGCTCATCTGGAATTCCACCCTCTCCACTAGCTTTGTTTGTAGTGATGCTTCCTAAGGACCACTTGACTTCAGACTCCAGGATGTCTGACTCTAGCTGAGTGATCACACCATAGTGGTTTTCTGGGTCATTAAGACCTTTTTTGTATAGCTCTGTGAATTCTTTCAACCTCTTCTTTCTTTTTTTTTTTTTATTATTATTTTTTTTTTTCCAGTGGGTTTTGTCATACATTGATATGAATCAGCCATGGATTTACATGTATTCCCAATCCCGATCCCCAGCCTCTTCTTAATCTCTTCTTAATCTTAATCTTCTTTTTAAAATTAATTTATTTTTTAATTGAAGGATAATTGCTTTACAGAATTTTGTTGTTTACTGTCAAACATCAACATGGATCAGCCATAGGAATATCTTTTTAATCTCAGATGTGCAGGTGACACCACCCTTATGGCAGAAAGTGAAGAGGAACTGAAGAGCCTCTTGATGAAAGTGAAAGAGGAGAGTGAAAAAGTTGGCTTAAAGCTTAACATTCAAAAATCTAAGATCATGGCATCTGGTCCCAACATTTCATGGCAAATAGATGGGGAAAAAATGGAAACAGTGACAAACTTTATTTTCTCGGGCTCCAAAATCATTGCAGATGGTGACTGCAGTCATGAAATTAAAAGACGTTTGCTCCCTAGAAGAAAAGCTATGACCACCGTAGAGAGCATAATAAAAAAGACAGGCATTACTTTGCCAACAAAGGTCTGCGTAGTCAATGCTATGGTTTTTCCAGTAGTCATGTATTGAGGTAAAAGTTGGAGTATAAGGAAAGGAACACTGAAGAACTGATGCTTTTGAACTGTGTTGATGGAGAAGATTCTTGAGAGTTCCTTGGGCTGCAAAGAGATGATACCAGTCAGTCCTGGAGGAAATCAGTCCTGTATATTCATTGGAATGACTGATGCTGAAGCTGAAACTCCAATACTTTGACTACCTGATGTGAAGAATTGACTCATTTGAAAAGACCCTGATGCTGGGAAAGATTGAAGGCAGGGGGAGAAGGGGATGACAGAGGATGAGATAGTTGGATGGCATCACTGACTCGATGGACATGAGTTTGCATAAGCTCTGGGAACTGGTGATGGACAGGGAACCTGGTGTGCTGCAGTCCATGGGGTCTCCAAGAGTTGGACATGACTGAGCAACTGAACTAAACTGAATCTCTTCTACTTTTGTTAGGTCCTTGTCATCTCTGCTCTTTATTGTGTCCATCTTTGCATGAAATGTTCCCTTGGTATCTCCAATTTTCTTGAAGAACTCTCTCGCCCTTCCCATTCTATTGTTTTTCTTTATTTCTTTGCATTGTTCCCTTTAGAAGGCTTTTACATCTCTCCCTTTTATTATCTAGAACTCTGTTTTCAGTGAGGTGTATCTTTCCCTTTCTCCTTTTCCGTTTGCTTCTCTTGTTTCCCAGCCATTTGCAAGGCCTCCTTAGACAGCCATACTGCCTCTTGCATTTCTTTTTTTTCTGGGAGTTGTCACTGCCTGCTATACAATGTTGGAAATCTCTGTCCATAGTTCTTCAGGCACTCTGTTTATCAGATCTAATCCCTTGAATCTTTTTGCCACCTCTGTTATATAATCATAAGGGATTTGATTTAGGTCACATCAGAATGGCCTAGTGATTTTCCCTACTTTAAGTGTGAATTTTGTAATAAGCAGCTCATGATCTGTGTCACAGTCAGCTCCCATCTTGTTTTTGCTGACTGTATAGAGCTTCTCCATCTGCAAGTAATATAATCAATCTGATTTCAGTAATAGCCATCTGGTGATGTACATGTGCATAATCTTCCCTTGTGTTGTTGGAAGAAGGTGTCTGCTATGACCAGTGTGTTCTCTTGGCAAAACTCTGTTAGCCTTTGCCCTGCTTCATTCTGCCCTCCAAGGTCAAGCTTGCCTGTTACTCCACTTATGTCTTGATGTCCTACTCTTGCATTCCAGTCCCCTATGATGAAAGGGACATCTTTTTTGTTGTTAATTACAAAAGGCCTTTTAGGTCTACCTGATCCCTAATAATACTACAACCTGGCCCCTCCCCTCTTTTGTTCTTGATCCTCTATTTTATTTCTTCTCTGAAGTAGACCTTGTCATTTTGTAAAATGTTATATAATGACCTGATTTATTTTATTAGGGCTCTGTCTCATCCAACAGAATGTAAGCTCTATGAGGATGAAAGTTTTTTTTTTTTTTTAATTCACTGATGCATTCCAAATTTCAGATGCAGTATTAGGTCATGCTATAGATAGCAAATAGATATTTGTTTCAATAAATTATGGAATTGACAATGATGCTGAGACAGATATTGTCTCTGTTTGGGATCAAAAATCTAGAGAGTCAGGTTTCCTTGGTGGCTCAGTGGTAAGGAATCTGCCAGCCAGTGTAGGAGACGTGGGCTTGATCCCTACTTGGGGAATATCCCTTGGAGAAGAATATGACAACCCACTCCAGTATTCTTTCCTGGGAAATCCCATGGACAGAGGAGCCCCCTGGGCTACAGCTCATGTGTTCACAAAAAAGAGTTGGATAGCATGAGACAAGTGCTCGGGCCTGGTGCACTGGGAAGACCCAGAGGGATCGGGTAGAGAGGGAGGTGGGAGGGGGGATCGGGATGGGGAATACATGTAAATCCATGGCTGATTCATGTCAATGTATGACAAAACCCACTACAATATTGTAAAGTAATTAGCCTCCAACTAATAAAAAATAAATGAAAAAATAAAAAAATAAAACAGAAAAAAAAAAAAAAAGAGTTGGATAGGACTTAGCAACTAAACAAGAACAATATGTCAAGACTCAGGAGCCAAGGAATGCTGAAAATCACCCTTCTTCTCATTGTAGAGAAAACTTCCCTAAGAATAATACCTAAGTAGGGAAAAATTAAAAGAGAATATGTGTTCACAAGGACATCAGGTGAGCACAGCATATAGCTGTCCCCAAAGCCAGCAATTTCCTGGGTAAACATGAGAGAAGTAAAATCAACAACTTGTCTTTGTCTTCCTTTTCTTCTTTCTCCTCCTTCTCTTTTCTGTCATCCTGCTTCTTTTTCTCTTTGCTGTTTTAGCAAGAGATATATCTGTCACTTCTGTTAAAAGATAATTTTCAAAAAAGTAAAAGCAAGACCAACATAAAAATATAAAAATAAACATGTATGAAATATCTTATTTAACTCATTAATTAGAATGTTGATGAGACATTACAGCCAATTCAAAGGCAAATCTAAAGAAGAAACATTTATAGATGAGAAACATTGAAATGAAAGTTTAAACTGAGGCAAAACTAGTGTCTTCCACAGTGAATGAGGAAAGTTAATTGAACCAGTACTAGACAGACACAAAGTATGCATATGCACAGCCAAGAATTATTTTGCATTTCTGCCAGTTAACTACAGTTTGGAGTTTTAAATAGCTCTCATACAATAAGAGAAACCAGTGTAGTGTGCTGCAGACAATGCAGTGTTCCATGAACACACAAGTTTTCCCTTGTTCAGTCACTAAGCCATGTCCAACTCTTTGTGACCCCGTAAACTGTAGCATGCCAGGCTTCCCTGCCCTTCACCAACTCTCAGAGTTTGCTCAGACTCATGTCCATTGAGTAAATGATGCCATCCAACCATCTCATCCTATGTCACCCCCTTCTCCTCTTGCCTTCAATCTTTCCCAGCATTAAGGTCTTTTCCAATTTTCCCTGTACCTCCAAAAAATTTATCTTAGAATATCTGTCACACTGATAAAATAGATTAATTTTACATTAAATATGGATTACACTAATATTAATTTCCTGTTGCTGCTGTAAAAAATTGTGTACAAATTTAGTGACTTAGAACAAATGTATTATTGTAAATTTCTAGAGGTTACTATCCCAACGTGAGTCTCACTGGGCTAAAAATTAAGGTTTTCCAGAGCAGTCTTTGTTTTTGGAGGCTATAGGGGAATTTGGTGATGGACAGGGAGGCCTGGCATGCTGCAATTCATGGGGTCGCAAAGAGTCAGACACGACTGAGCGACTGAACTGAACTGAGGGGAATTTGACTGTTTCAGATTTTAGAAGTTGTCTACAATTTGAATGTGGCAAACTCCTCCATCTTCAAAGCTAGCAGAACAGCATCTTCAAATCTCTCTCTTACTCTGACCTCCTCCCCTGACTCTTTCTTCCAGTTTAAAGGACTTTTGTAATTACAGAGGGCCTACCCACCCAGATAATTTGGATCTCATTTTAAGGTCTTCTGACTAGCAACATTAATCCCATGTGCTACTTTAATTCCCCTTTGCTGTACAGTATGTCACAAATTCTGGGGATTTGGAAATGAACAATTTGAGGGCAATTATTCTGCCTACCAAAACACTACATTAGAAATAGTGGATATTTAGAAATCGTATCTAGTTAAGATCAGAAATATTATAATTATGATCATATATAGCATTATGCTCTTCAAAATGAATCCCTAAAATGAAACAAGAAATGCACAGATTATGCTATTTATTTACAAATAAATCTTAAGACATCTCCTGTGTCTTCATGTTTGTGTTCATAAAATGCAAGTGTACAATTTTGCTTCTGCTGCTTTAAGGAAAAAAACTGCCTTCTCTTGCACTCCAGAAATAGGCACATAAAAGTTCATTGCAAAACACTAATAATTTTTCTTTTCCTCTTTATCTTCAAATACAAAAAAAGCTCTAATTAAGTCCCTAACCCAACCCTTTGGACTGAAACAAAATAAACCATCTTTTAATTTGAAATTTTCATATCTCTTGTCTATTGATGGCAACACGATGTCCATGCAAGCGCTTCTTGGCAATTTTAGGAATCCTCTCAAGATGACTTGAAATTAGCTGTGTGAATTGGATGCACTTTTGTTATCCAACAAGCTTCAAGGACTCACAAACACCAGTCAATTGGTTCTATGATAGATAGAATAAAAACTGTAGATACTTGAAATAATCTGTTTCATGTGTACTTATATCATGAGAAGAGAAAGGAGAGAATAAGATACTTTCCCCTAATTCCAAATGCTGCCCTTCAGGTAGAATTTGGGCCAGCAGAGATGTTTATTCCTCAAAATCTAATGATGTCTGTAAAGGAGATTTTTGATACCTTCCAGCAATTTTTGACTGCACAAACTTCTAATTGCAGGCTCTAAACAAATCATGGTCTACATGTCCTCTACTACACTTACCTGTGTACACTTATCCACAGCTAAATGTCCCTCCAATGCTTTTTAAACAGGTGAAGTATAGGTTGACTTAAAAGAAAGAAAAATCCGTGAAAGGAACATCATCAATCCTTTGTCTTATATACCTTTAAAAAATACAGCTTTAATAAATTTTTGTTCAAAGTCAGAAATATTATATCTTTACCTTAAAGATCAGGAAGGAAACATGAAGATATTACGTTCTTTGTTTCTGATAAAACTTTAGGACTTCATCCCTAATTTTCCAAGACATCAAAAACATGTTCTGTGAAACACATTTGGGGTCCAAACAGATTTTTTTTTCTTTTTGCTCCAGAATGAAACATTACATTATAAACAAAGTAAAAAACATATATATATATATATATATATATGCATGTATATATATATGTATCAGTGCAGTTCAGTCACTCAGTTGTGTCCAACTCTGCAACCCATGGACTGCAGCAAGCCAGGCTTCCCTGTCCACCACCAACTCCCGGAGTTTACTCAAACTCATGTCCATTGAGTTGATGATACCATTGAAATATCTCATCCTCTGTGGCCACTTTTCCTCCTGCCTTCAATCTTTCCCAGCATCAGGATCTTTTTTTTTTTTTTTTCATTTATTTTTATTAGTTGGAGGCTAATTACTTCACAACATTGCAGTGGGTTTTGTCATACATTGACATGAATCAGCCATGGAGTTACATGTATTCCCCATCCCGATCCCCCCTCCCACCTCCCTCTCCACCCGATTCCTCTGGGTCTTCCCAGTGCACCAGGCCCGAGCACTTGTCTCATGCATCCCACCTGGGCTGGTGATCTGTTTCACTATAGATAATATACACAGCATCAGGATCTTTTCCAATGAGTCAGTTTTTTGCATCAAGCGGCCAAAGTGTTGGAGTTTCAGCTTTAGCATCAGTCCTTCCAAAGAATATTCAGGACTGATTTCCTTTAGGATGGACTGGTTTGATCTCCTTGCAGTCCAACAGACTCTCAAGAATCTTTTCCAACACCACAATTCAAAAGCATCAATTGTTCAGCACTCAGCTTTCTTTATGGTCCAACTCTCACATCCATGAATGAACACTGGAAAAACCATAGCATTGACTAGACGGACCTTTGTCAGCAAAGTAACATCTCTGCTTTTTAATATGCTGTCTAAGTTGGTCATAGCTTTTTTTCCAAGGAGAATCTTTTATTTTCATGGCTGCATTCACCATCTGCAGCTACTTTGGAGCCCAAGAAAATAAAATATGTCACTGTTTCCGTTGTTTCCTCATCTATTTGCCATGAAGTGATGGGTCTTGATGCCATGATCTTCGTTTTTTGAATGTTGAATTTTAAGCCAGCTTTTTCACTCTCCTTTTTCACTTTTATCAAAAGGCTCTTTAGTTCCACTTGGCTTTCTGTCATATGGGTGGTGTCATCTGCATATCTGAGGTTATTGATATTACTCTTAGCAATCTTGATTCCAGCCTGTGCTTCATCCAGCCCAGCATTTTGCATGATGTAGTCTGCATATAAGTTAAATAGGCCAGGTAACAATATACAGCCTTGATGTATTCCTTTCCCAATTTGGAACCAGTCTGTTGTTCTATGTCCAATTCTAACTGTTGTTTCTTAACCTGCATACAGATTTCTCAGGAAGCAGGTCAGATGGTCTGGTATTCCCATCTCTTGAAGAATTTTCCACAGTTTATTGTGATCCACACAGTCAAAAGCTTTGGAATAGTCATTAAAGCAGAAGTAGATGTTTTTCAGGAATTCTCTTACTTTTTTGATGACCCAATGGAGGTTGGCAATTTGATTCCTGGTTCCTCTGCCCTTTCTAAATCTAGTTTGAACATCTGGAAGGTCTCTGTTCGCATACTGTTGAAGCCTGGCTTGGAGAATTTTGAGCATTACTTTACTAGCGTGTGAGATGATTGCAATTGTGCAGTAGTTTGAGCATTCTTTAGCATTGCCTTTCTTTGGGGTTGGAATGAAGACTGAACTTTTCCAGTCCTGTGGCCACTGCTGAGTTTTCTAAATTTGCTGGCATATTGAGAGCAGCACTTTTACAGCATCATCTCCTAGGACTTGAAATAGCTCAACTGGAATTCCATCACCTCTACTAGCTTTGTTCGTAGTGATGCTTCCTAAGGCCCACTTGACTTTACATTCCAGGATGTTTGGCTATAGCTGAGTGATCACACCATCGTGGTTGTCTGGAACATTAAGATCTTTTTGCTATAGTCCTGTGTATTCTTGCCACCATTTCTTAATATCTTCTGCTTTTGTTAGGTCTGTATCATTTCGATCCTTTATTGTGCCCATCTTTGCATGAAACATTCCCTTGATATCTCTAATTTTCTTGAAGAGATCACTAGCCTTTCCCATTCAACTGTTTTCCTCTGTTTCTTTGCACTGATCACTGAGGAAGGCTTTCTTATCTCTCCTTGCTATTCTTTGGAACTCTGCATTCAAATGGGTATATGTTTCCTTTTCTCCTTTTTCTTTCACTTCTCTTCTTTTCTCGGCTCTTTGTAAGGCCTCTTCAGAGAACCATTTTGCCTTTTTGCATTTTTTTTTCTGGAAGATGGTCTCAATCACTGCCTCTTGTACCATGTCATGAATGTCCGTCCATAGTTCTTCAGGCACTCTGTCTATCAGATATTCTAATCCCTTGAATCTATTTATCACTTTGACTATATAATTGTAAAGGATTTGATTTAGGTCATACATGAATGGTCTAGTGGTTTCCCTACTTTCTTCAATTTAAGTCTGAATTTGGCAATAAGGAGTTCATGATCTGAGCCACAGTCAGGTCCCAGTCTTGTTTTTGCTGACTGTATAGAGTTTCTCCATCTTTGGTGCAAAGAATATAATGAATCTGATTTCAATATTGATCATCTGGTGATGTCTATGTGTAGAGTCTTCTCTTGTGTTGTTGGAAGAAGATGTTTGCTATGAACAGTGCATTCTCTTGGCAAAATTTTGCTAGCCTTTGGCCTGCTTCATTTTGTACTCTGAGTCTAAACTTGCCTGTTACTTTAGTTATCTCTTGATTTCCTACTTTTGCGTTCCAGTCCCCTATGATTGAAAGGACATCTGTTTTGGGTGTTAGTTCTAGAAGATCTCATAGAGCTTCATAGAACCACTCAACATCAGCTTCTTTGAGATTAGTGGTTGGGGCATACTTGGATTACTATGGTATTGAATAGTTTGTCTTGGAAACAAACAGAGATCATTCTGTCACTTTTGAGACTGCACCCAAGTACTGCATTTCAGACTCTTTTGTTGACTATGAGGACCACTCGAATCCTTCTAAGGGATTCTTGCCCACAGTAGTAGACATAATGGTCATCTGAATTAAATTCACCCATTCCAGTCCATTTTAGTTCACTGATCCCTAAAATGTCTATGTTCATGCTTGCCATCTCCTGTTTGGCCACTTCCAACTTACCTTGATTCATAGACCTAACATTCCAGGTTCCTATGCAATATTATTCTTTACATCATCAGACTTTACTTCCATCATCAGTCACATCCACCGCTGGGTATTGTTTTTGCTTTGGCTCCATCCCTTCATTCTTTCTCAAGTTATTTCTCCACTGTTCTCCAGTAGAATATTGGGTACTTACCATCCTGGCAAGTTCATCTCTCAGTGTCATATCTTTTTACCTTTTCATACTGTTCATGGGGTTCTCATGGCAAGAATACTTATGTGCTTTGCCACTGCTTTGGCCGGTGGACCACGTTTTGTCAGAACTCTCCACCATGGCCCGTCCATCTTGGGTGGCCCTACATGGCATGGGTCATAGTTTCATTGAGTTAGACAAGGCTGTGGTCCAGGTGATCAGTTTGGTTAGTTTTCTGTGATTGTGGTTTTTGTTCTATCTGCCTTCTGACTGAGTAAGGATGAAAGCCTTATGGAAGCTTCCTGGTTTATATTTGTAGATGTGTATGTATATATATATATATATATATATATATATATATATACACACATATATATATATACACACACACACACATATGTATATGTGTGTGTGTGTGTGTGTGTGTGTGTGTGTGTATCAGTAAGAAAATAATGTAAATACAAGAGAAACAAACTTCATATAACAAAATTGCCTCTACAAAAAGTGGTCAGGAAACTTAGAATTATTTTATGTCTTTTAGTGCATTAACAGTCTTCCCTCCTTATCCTTGTTTCATTTTCTCCTTATTAGTTTCATTATGAAGAATTCTATCAACAGCACTGCTATAGGAGAATAAGAATTTCAAATGTTGCAGTTAATGAGTTAGCATCAACTTTTTGGTCTTTTCAAGTCCTTTCTGGAATAATGTGGGATATAAATACATGGCTAATGATAAAAAAAAAAAAATCTGTTTTGTTGAATAAGGGAGAGTGGTAGTGAGACCAAATGACAACCTATTTAAGGCTTTTTCCCAAGAAAAGAAAAATAACTGAGTATTCATGTTATTTTATACAAAGATTGGCACAATAAAGGACAGAAATACTATGGACCTAACAGAAGCAGAAGACACTAAGAAGAGGTGGCAAGAATACACGGAAGAACTGTACAAAAAAGATCTCCATGACCCAGCTAATTACGATGGTGTGATCACTCAGCTAGAGCCAGACATCCTGGAATGTGAAGTCAAGTGGGACTTAGGAAGCGTCACTATGAACAAAGCTAGTGGAGGTGATGGAATTCCAGTTGAGCTATTTCAAATCCTCAAAGATGATGCTGTGAAAGTGCTGCACTCAATATGTCAGAAAATTTAGAAAACTCAGCAGTGTCCACAGGACTGGAAAAGGTCAGTCTTCATGCCAATCCCAGAGAAAGACAATGCCAAAGAATGCTCAAACTATGGCACAATTGCACTCATCTCACATGCTAGTAAAGTGATGCTCAAAATTATCCAAGCCAGGCTTCAACAGTATGTGAACAGAGACCTTCCAGATGTTCAAGCTAGATTTAGAAAAGGCAGAGGAACCAGAAATCAAATTGCCAACATCCGTTGGATCATCATAAAAGCAAGAGTTCCAGAAAAACATCTACTTCTGCTTTATTGACTATGCCAAAACCTTTGACTGTGTGAACCGCAACAAACTGTGGAAAATTCTTAAAGAGATGGGAATACCAGAACACCTCACCTGCCTCTTGAGAAATCTGCATGCAGGTCAGGAAGCAACAGTTAGAACTGGACATGGAGCAAATGACTGGTTCCAAATCGGGAAAGGATTACCGACTTCAAGTCTGCATATTGTCACTCTGCTTATTTAACTTATATGCAGAGTACATCATGAGAAACACTAGACTGGATGAAGCACAAGCTGGAATCAAGATTGCCTGGAGAAATATCAGTAACAACAGATATGCAGATGACACCATCCTTATGGCAGAAAGAGGAAGAACTAAAGAGCCTCTTGATGAAAGTGAAAGAGGAGAGTGAAAAAATTGGCTTAAAGCTCAACATTTGGAAAACTAAGTTCATGGCATCTGGTCCAATCCCTTCGTGGCAATAGATGGGGAACAGTGGAAACAGTAACAGACTTTGAGGGGTGAGGGGCTGGCTCCAAAATCACTGCAGATGGTGACTGTAGCCATGAAATTAAAAGACTCTTACTCCTTGGAAGAAGTTATGCCCATCCTAAACAGCATATTAAAAAGCAGAGACATTACTTTGCCAACAAAAGTCTGTCTAGTCAAAGCAATGGTTTTCCCAGTAGTCATGTATGGATGTGAGAGTTGAACTATAAAGAAAGCTGAGTGCTGAACAAATGATGATTTTGAATTGTGGTGTTGAAGAAGACTCTTGAGAGTCCCTTGGACTGCAATAAATCCAACCAGTCCTTCCTAAAGGAAGTCAGTCCTGAATATTCTTTGGAAGGATTAATGCTGAAGCTGAAACTTCAGCTTTGGCCACCTGATGCTAAGAACTGACTCATTGGAAAAGACCCTGATGCCTGAGAGAATTGAAGGTGAGAGGAGAATGGGATGACTGAAGATGTGATGCTTGGATGGTATTACTGACTTGATGGACATGAGTTTGAGTAAACTCCGGGAGTTGGTGGTGGACAGGGAGGCTTGGCATGCTGCTGTTCATGTGGTTGCCAAGAGTCGGGCACGAGTGTGAATGAACTGTGTCAAGAGTGCCAAGAGTGACTGAACTGAACTAATCTGTTTCATGTTATTTTATAGCATTCTCAATGAGGCACTATGATTTATTTTCTATTGGTTTATCCTCTTATCTTTGTCCAAATTGACTTTGGTTTTTTTATACCTATATTTTATGTCTGGCTTCCTTTCCTTTTATCTCCCTACCTCCTGTAATTCTACTTATTATTATTTTTTCCAGTGACCAATTCAAATTCTACCTCCTCCCTAAAGTTCTCCAGTTGTGTGAAGTTGGGTTTCATTTGAAACAGAATCTAAAATATGAACTGAATGTATGAAGTATATCTGGAAGTTGTCTGGGGAAGCATAGGTGGGTGGGTGAGAACAGAAACTGTGTGAAATTCATGAAGGATGAGTTAATGATCACAGTCCTGTGTGGGCAATTGAAGTGCAATGCTTCTAGGGCATCTGGGAGACTGTAGAGAGCTTGTCTCAGAGTTGCTCCACTTGGGAATGAGGAAGCTAAGCTGAATCCACTCACTCACACCTGCCATTAGCTGAGAGCCACTAGAAGGTGAGGAAATCGTTCATTTCCAGTGCATTTTTCTTCCATAGCCTACTTGAACAGTTCCAATGGCCACAGCGGCAGTCTAATTGTATACAGTAGGGAGCAATGTCGGAGAGGCTTATGGGAATGGAAGGAAAGCATGAATCCTGAGGAAATGTGTGCAGCACTCTGACTATGTGATATGCCAACCAAAGTACCAACCAATCATTCGCAACTACCTCTGTGATTTCCATTTTGAAAGACAGACACTCATCTACATATACTCCTCTAATCTCCCCACCTAGTAAGTCCAGGACAGAATAGCAGTAAGTCCCAGAGCATGGCTTTATGGTCAGATTGCTTGTCTGCAAAAGCCTGTACCCCAGGCTGTGTTGCCTTGAGTTGGTTGTTTAAATGCTTTGAGTCTTAAATTATCCAACAGTAAAGTCTGAACGGTACTACATTATTTCTAGCCATTGGATGATTATATGAAAATTATGCAAGAAACAGTTTGTAAAATGTATACATTCTACAAATGCAAATAGCTTTCCTTTGACCTCTTTCTTATTCTTCATAGCCTTTTGGTATTCTCAAAAGTCTACTGTGTCATGCCCAACCACAGAAGAAAACATGTACAAGTAATTTAAGCGATGTTTTTCATTCTTTCTCTTCTCCACATGACTTGCTTTTCTATCACTTTCTCCCAAAACCCTGTTTGCTATTTTCTTCTCTCCAATGAAATGAAATGTTTAGAAGACTCTAACCTTAAAGATATAACGGAATAAGGTTTTAAAAAATTCTACTCCTCTTTTTACTTCATTCCTAATTCCTTTACAGCACACATATTGAACATCACCCTCAAGCAGAACCAGAAAATAAAAAGATTGGGAAAAATAAGCTTTCTTGGCACTGAGTTTAGAAATCCTTTCAGGTCTTTCTTTGGGTCAGCTTTTTTGATCTCCTGTGGTATCAATGTGGTAGGATAGTGTGGAGGTTTTCGTGGAGGCCTTAACATAGTTATCAAGTGGGATCCTCATGAAAGACTCCAGAGATCTTGTTTGCTGTCCTGGAGCTGAAGGTGGTTTCTCTAGCACATTTTGCTTAACATGTTATTTTTGAATTCCTAAATAAGGGGTCTAAGTGTATATACTATGACTCGCCAGAGTTATGAAATGTTGAGAAAGTTTCCAATATCTTCATTTGTAAAGTGAAATAATGGTACTGACCTTGACAGTTTATTGCAAAACTCTAATGGGATGGTGCACAATGTGTCTGGCATAATACACAATAGAAACTTTGTGATAGTTTCTTTCCTACACAACTCTGAAGGTTGTTTCTGAAATATGTAATGATATATTTAATGTCAGTTAAAATGTGGGGGAAACAAGAGCATCCTTGTAGGTATAGGAGTATTTCTGTGCCTTTTATTTTTCCAAGGGTATCTCTTGTCACATTAGTTCAAAGCCCTTTTCAAAATGTTGCACAGAGCCTTTTGCAGTCTATAATATCTATAATAAATTGTTTTTTTTAAAAGAGGTATAAATGAGCTATTAGAGACAGGAGTTTGCTGAATTGAATAAAAGATATCCTTGGAAATGTGGTTTTAACTGAAAAAAAAAAAAAAAAAAACTACATCACAGTGTTTACTGGTAAAGCTTGTTTGATTATCCCCAACTGATATGCCTGGCCCCATGGTCTCCACAGGGTACATTATATAATGTATATTGGTTTTAAAAATATATAATCCATTCTCCTTTACTCCAGTGCTAAATTCCATGCTGACACATTCAGCTAAATCCTTGTCTGGAATATCAAGTTCTTTATATTGGCATACATGATGGTTTTGGAAAGGAAAAAGGACATTAGTGTCTTTTGTACATTTTTGTACAAAAATTGTACATTTTTGCTCTCTTGGATATCTTTTAGAGTACCTCTTTTCAGTAATGGACAAATAATTTTAAATATGTGTGTGTGTGTGTATGTGTGTGACACGTTTTTGTCTTTGATATCTATCTCAGGGAATATCCAATTAATAAAACGGTGTGCCGTACTCTCTCCTAAGGAATGAGGTGTTTGTCCTTATTTATAATAATATCTGATTGCTGTTATTCCTTAATGTTTGTCACTTAAGTTTTCTTTCCAGTTCCACACCTGGGTTGAACCTCTGCCTTTTACCAAACTTGCATTACTCCAAACTTTTTTTTTTGGTATGGATTTATCAGTTCAAGTTGTTCCTTGACTTGTATTAAAATAAAGGTTTAATATTTTAGAATATGTAGAGTAGAACCAAGTTAAATTGCCACTCAGTCAGTCAGAATATATTTGAACATGTCATTATTTGTTCAAGATTGTGGTAGTATTAATTTAGCTTTGGCATCTCAAGCCAATTAGAAAAGATATGGACTTAACTGTCAGAGATATGATTCAGCCTTTACTCAATAACAGTCATGACAGAAATAATACATTGTATAAATAATAAAAACAACAATCTCAAATTAGTTGAATTGAGTAATAATTTTAGAAATGCTTTTTATTTGTTTAGAGCCTCCAGCAAGAAGACTCATCCTTTCACATAGCCTCACCTTTGACAATGAATTACCTTTATCTGGAAATTGATTGAGAATTGTGGCTTTTGTATGACACAGATAAAGTGATGAAGAAGAACAAAAGGTGTGTATGAAAAAAAAAAAAAGGTGTGTATGGAGCTGGCCTGATGTGCTATATCAACCATGGTGATCAATGATACTAAGATGTCATGGCAGATCATTTTCACTTCTGAAATTTATTGCAAGCATGAGCAATTGACTTGAGAAAGGAACAAGGTGCTATATACAATCAATCAGCAAGGAGAGAGAAAGTGTCCCATACTTGCTATTTTTACATAATAAACTTTACCAAATTCATCTCCTCAATTTGCTTTGGATATATAGAAACCCTTGATGACCCATTCATGGGTTAGTCTCTAAAGTACCTAATTTCTTTGCGAAGGGAAAGTTTACATACAAAGCACATTGCTTTTGAGATTGGTAAAGATGAGGGCTGCTTCTTTATTTCATAACTAGATTTTATGATATTCTATGCTCTTTCTCTGGATATTGTGTTAACCTATATATCCTTCCTATTACATATAAAGTTAATTTGAGTATAAGCACTTTTTCAGTAATTTTCTTTGTGCTTTATTTCCTCCTTTTTTCAGTTCCCCAAATTAGTAAAATTACTATATATAGAGTAGATTCACAAAATGTTGTTCACTGTATGAATCTTATCTGTTTGAATAGACATAATTTTACAAATCTGAAATTGTACAATAAACTACTTATAAAGGGCCTCACTTTCACAATCACTGGGGTATCCACCAACCAAGAAATATTTATTTTAAACATTAAGAAGTCCTTCTTGCTTGATGAGTATAATTATGATGTGCTGAAGGTTTTAGTTTGGGCATTTAGCATCCATTTGTATGAGAATCTTCTTTTTCCAGTATGGTTTTTTTTTTTAGAATATATAACATTCCATAGTTATTCATTGTATTAGTGTCCATAGTCCCTTTAGACTTCATATAGCATACTTTATGAGCATTTATGCTTTTGCTTAAATACAATACCAGACTTTCCTGGCATACTCAAGCATATCACAAATGACTTTACCTGAGTTCCTGTAATTGTACTTTTTGTGTAGTTCCTAGCTACACAGTGCAAATTTTATATGAACTTTCAGCAAAACATGAGAGCTTCAAATCCCTAATTCTTTTCCTTTAGAAAGAGGTTCCATCAGTATTCATTCAAGTTGGAAGAAAGTATATGAACAGATGGCTATGGCAAACAGCACATTGCAATTGGGAAGCAGCATACAGGTATAGTGAATATGACATTTGGTATTCCATAATAGTCTTGAAAATTAATTTTAAGTCAGACTTCAAAATCATAATAAAGAGCAACTCATATATTATTCATTTCTTTATTCCAAGGGCTAATGTTCAAAGTGTTAAGTACAATATATGCTGGAAGAAGGAAAAGGAAATGTGATTTTTCAATTAAACACATTAAGCATGTTTAAAAACTCCTGGCATGGTCTTAGTTATATTTCTAGGATCACTGAATAACCTTTCAGCAGCCTGAGATTTTTAGCCCCAAAGATTACTTAGAATTAAGAGAGAATATAAAAATGTACGAAAACTATATTTTTAAAAGTTTTCATTTTATATTTTAGAAGACTCTGGTTGAATTATTGAAGGTAATTAACTGATCAGATGCCAGAAGTGGTAAATATTTTATACTTGCTCATGCAAACAGGTAGCTGGATTGTCACATTTGTACATATCATCAGAAAGCAGGCAAGTGTCATAAATGCTAGTGTCTAGATGGCTGCCTTCAAGGTTTACAGATAATCAGAACTTTTCTGAAGAGTTCAGCACATATTTCTATATCTATTTAAAATAAATATTGCCACTTGAATAAAGACTTTGATTTATTTTTGAGGAACTGCTTAGGGAATGGTGGTATTATAATGGAAATTGTGGCTTGCCACAGAGTTATTCCTTTCGGTTACCAGTTCTGATTATCTTACTGGTATTGCAAGCAGAACATTCTTTAAGTTAATAGAAACTTTCCTAACTATAACATTCCAAATTATATCCATTTTGCAAGCAATGATGATTATGTAGAGCAAAGAAATTAGAAAATGAGAAATAGCTCCACAAACAGACACTTCAACACAGACAGGAATTATTTTCATGGCCTACATTATTGTATCGATATAGCTTTGTGTGTATGTATTTGCCTTTAAAATAGTTTGAATTTGGGTGGGGGGGACTTATGTTGTAATTGTGATCCCATAGAAAACATTGGATATATTTTCTGCCTTGACAATCTCTCTTTTAGGGACTCAGAGAGGATTATATATTAAACAGAAAGGTATCTCGTGTTGAAAGTGATGTGGAATAATGATGTCTGGTAGATCTATGCTGCATCCTTTCTCTAGCACCTATCAGGTGTGTAGCTTTATAACCAATTATGGAACCTCTGTAAACCTGAGGTGTGAAATGGGCTTTAATGTCAACAATAGGCTTGCAGTGTTGTTGTTAGAATTAAGTTCTCTATGATTAATACATCTCACCTTTTTTTATAGTTATACTTTTATGTATCAGTGGGGACAAACATATGTGTAATTGAAATGTTAAATGAAGAAATTTAATTTTGACCAGATTTTTATGAAAGGCCTAATGTGCGTAAGGTGTTGTGATGAACAATAAAATTCTTTACATGTTTTAATACAGCAGAATTATTGTAGGGCGGTGACAACTTTATTCTAGTTTCACAATATTCCTAAAATGAGAAGGCTAAGGAAAGACAAAGCCTAAGATCATACAACGGCTGCCCAGCTGACTCAGTGGTAAAATATCTACCTGTGTAATCTCTGGGTTATGGTCCAGGGGTCTTTTCACTATGTTCCATTACCTCCCAATGAAAGTTGATTCTCGGCTTCTGATTGAAAGTAAGAATTCTTCTACTTTCTCCCCATTGTCTAAAAATTAACCATCTTTATCATTCAGTCCACTGCAATAAACAAATTAACTGCTTATAATGACATCTTACCAGTTTGACATCTTCCTGTTTTTTCCATCAAATTAAAAACTAAACTTCACATGGGAAAAATCAAGTGTGTGAGACATTATTTAATTAAAAGAGACAGACATTTATTAGATACTCACTCTGTGCAAAAAAAAAAAAAGAAAAGAAAAATGGCATGGTGCATTGTTGGTAAACTTGCATTCATGTGTAACCCCTAGGTTGAACCCCTTGTGTCTGGGAAGAGAAGTAGTTCTCATTATTAGTTGATTGCATGCACACATGGAGTCCAAAAGCTGTTACAAAAACATTTATTTGTATTTCAAGCCAGAGTACAATATAGTTGTGATGAGTACAAGACCTACCACAATGGTTTTTTTCCTTCCCCTCTTATCATACCAAGTTTCCTTCACCATTTCTGTAATTCCTCCTCCTCTTCAGGGTCCTACCTCCATCCTGGAGGAGACGAATTAACATCTGATTATGATGATGATGGTAATAAGTGACTTAGAACCTACAGATTTTTTTTCAAAGAGAACTATCAAATAGTCAAGCAAACTTTTTTTTTTTTCTTATAAATAATGCTGCTGCTGCTGCTAAGTCGCTTCAGTCATGTCTGACTCTGTGTGACACCATGGATGGCAGCCCACCAGGCTCCTCTGTCCCTGGGATTCTCCAGGCAAGAACACTGGAGTGGGTTGCCATTTCCTTCTCCTTGACAAACCTAGATATAAATAATGATAGCATCGTAAACCATAAGTATATTATTAAAGAAGGAAAAAAAGTGAACGTGTCCAACTCACTCAGTTGTGTTCAACTCACTGTGACCCCATGGACTGTAGCTCAGCAGTTACCTCTGTCCATAGAATTCCCCAGGTAAGAATACTGGAGTGGGTTGCTATTTCCTTCTCTAGGGAATCTTTCCAACCCAGGGATCAAATCTGGGTCTCTTGTATTGCAGGCAAATTCTTTACCATCTGAGCCACCATGGAAGGAAAACTAAGTCTTTTTTTTTAGGAAGTAAATTTTGAAGAATTTAAGGACTAAAAAAATTGTTACATTTGAATCATGGTTCTGTCACTATGAGTTGTGTGACTATAGCAAGTTACTCAATCTCTTCTGAGTCTCAGTTCTGTATCTACAAAATGGAGATAATAATAGGACCTAGCTTTTGTGGTTGAAAGGAATGTTGTATATAAGTTAAGATGTGTAAGCCTCAAAAGATATTGCCTGGTGCTTAAGAGATGCTTGATGTAGCAGTATTACTAACAGTATGTATTTTAAATTAGCATATTTTACTAAAAACTTACTTATTACCATGTTGAGAAGGTAATAAAAGATTGAGAGAAGAGAGCAACCTAGCCTGTACATGCATACAACCATACACTAGTTGATAAATTAAATGATTAAATACAGTTTTTTGTTTATTCAGAAATATTTCCAAGTTTTGAATTCCTTCTTACCTATGACTCTTACATATCACACGCAAGCAAACACAAGCACACATACAACAAATTGCAGAGTCCCAGCTGTTGTAGATAAAATACATTTTCTTTTTCTTTGCTTTCCTTTTTTTTTTTTTACTTTATACTGTTTTATCATGTACAATTAGAAAGGTGACTACGAGGAATCCCCATGATAGTGCTGTTGTATTGCAAGTGATAGAAAGGCTAATTTTATTTCATTATATAAACATATTTGACTCTTGACCTTAAAGGATGAATAGGAACTTGTCCGTTAGGTTGTGAAGGCAATTTCAAGCTGAGAAATGAAAACAGGATAAGGAAAGCCACAGGGCTATGAAATATTTGTATTACAGAATGGGTGTCACTAAACCATTTTATATGTATTTTTGAGTTTGAGTTGTCTGGAAATAATCTGAAGCTGAGCATTGTGTGCTGAAATTGATTGACAAGTACTTTCAGAAGAGATATCTATAAGGAATATAGACATATAGGTCTGGGTGGAAAAAAAGAATTGACCCTCAATGCACTTACAACTGAGTACTCAACATGTCTGGAGTTGGTACAGCCTTCAGAGTTTCCCCTATTTGAGGGACGAGGACCAGATCTTTATATCCCTGCATCAGCAGTTTTAGTTGGGGGCTCTCTTTAGAAGAGATAACCTTGAATAAGACATCTTCAAGGCCTAGAGCAGGGATCTTATGGGCCCTACTCTCTCTGTCGCAACTATTTCACTCTGCTTATGTAGTGTAAAAGCAACTATAGACAATATGTATGTGAAACATTGCCAACACTTCTGTGTGTCCTTTCTCAAAACAATATGGCGCTGGCACAAAAACAAACACATAAATCAATGGAATAGAATAGAGAGCCCAGAAATAAGCTCACATTTATGATCAATTAATCTACAAAAAGGCGTCCTAGGTGAAACAGTGGTAAAGAACCTGTCTGCCAATGAAGGAGACGCAAAAGATGCAGATTCAATCCCTGGGCTGGGAAAAGCCCATGGAGTAGGAAATAACAACCCACTTCAGTATTCTTGCCTGGAAAATTCCATGGACAGAGGAACCTGGCAGGCTACAGTCCATCGGGTCACAAGGAGTCAGACATAACTGAGCAACTGAGTATGTATACAATCTATAACAAAGGGGGCATGAATATACAATGGAGAACAGTCTTTTCAATTTGTAGTGCAGGCAATACTGTACAGCCACATGTGAAAGGATGAAATTAGAACAAATTTTCTCAAACCTATGTGAAAATAAACTCAAAATGGATTAAAGACCTAAATGTAAGACCAGGAACCATAAAAACCCAAGAAGAAAACATGGGTAGAACATTCTTTGATATAAATTATAGGAATATTATTTGGATATGTCTCCTAAGGCAAAATAAAAGCAAAAATAAACGGGACCTAATTAAACTTTAAAACTTTGTACAGCAAAGTACACCATCTTAATAAGACAACCCACTGTTTGGGGGGAAATATTTGCCAAGTGATATGATGGATAAGGGGCTAATATCCAAAATTTATAAATAGCTTATAGAACTCAAGATCAAAAAGGAAGCAAACAACACATTTAAAATTGGGTGGAAAACCTGAATAGATTTTCTTCTAAAGACAGTACACAGATGGGTAATAGATACATGATAAGATGCTCAAGATTACTAATTATTTAAGAAATGCAAATCAAAACCATGAGTTATAACCTCACATCTGTCAGAATGGCTAATATCAAAAAGTCTGTAAATAACAAACATTGGTGATGATGTAGAGAAAAGTGGACCCTTATACACTCCTGTTGGGAATATAAACGTAAATTGGTCAGACACTATGGAAAATAGTGTGAATGGTCCTCAAAAAACTGAAAGTGGAGCTACTTTATGGTCTAGTAATTCCACTACTGGGTATATACCCCTCCACTCAAAACGAAAACACTCACTTGAAAAGATACATTCAACCCAATATTCACATTTTAGGTATTTTTTATAGCACTGCCTCATTTCTTGGTATTGGGTGTTAGGACTTCAAAAATACGATTTTGGGGTGAGGGGGCACAATTCAGCCCAGAGCACCACTCATGAACCAAGTTCAGAGATTTTCCTTCTCCTTTAGCTGATCATCAGGATTCTGCAAATAGCTGTCAGCTGGAAGAGATTTTCTCAACCAAAGTGCTCATTGCTTTAGTTCAGCATTTAACTCTGAAGTTCAGCCATTCTGGTAAGTCCTGGGCTTGATCCTCAGTTTCTCCAACCCTACCAGAACAGTTGATGAGGACTTCATTGTGTGCAATGCATTATACCACCTACAACCCTTGAAGGAGATTCCACTGCCAGTTGGGCAGTAAGAGATAGCCTCAACTCCTAACTTGTCCGCTACTTTCTTAAACCACTCCTAATACCAGGTGTTACAGATTAATTTCCCCAGAAGCACATACTGATATGGAATTTAGGATACGCAATGCTTTCTGGACACTAACACCGATAAAGGAAAGGGGATTGTAGCGGGATTGGGCAAAGAAAGAAGCTGACAGGGTCTTGGCAAACCTGGAAGGCATGTCTGGAGCAAGTACATAACACCCAAATGGCTATGCCTTTGAGCCCTGACTCAGCCATTAACTGATAGGAGGGGCTACCTTGAAGGGGCGTGGCTTGGTTAAGGCGCACTCCGCATCGAAGCATATAAAGAAGGAGCTGGAAGTTGGAAGGTTTTTTGCTGAGTCACTGGATGTTTCCGGGCAGCAGATGTCTTTGGAAAGAAGGTCTTGGTGGCAGATCTCCAAGTCCAGCAAAGGTCTGTGTCTTCTGAGTGTACACGTTGAAAGTAGAATTTCTGGGCAACAGAGCATGTGTACCTTTAACTTCAGCACATAATGCCAAACTCTTTTCTAAAAGCTTTAAGAGAATTTTTAGTTGCTTCATTTTTATGTTAACACTTGATATTGTCTGTTGTGTTCATTTTAGCTACTTTGGTGAATCTGTAACGGTGTTATAATTTGATATTAATTTGTGTTTCACTAATTATTAATGAAGTTATGCTCTTTTCATATGTTCATCAGCCACTTAGATTCTTGGTGAAGTAATTGTTTAAGGATTTTGTCCATTAAAAAAAAAGAAAGTGATGTATTCTCTTTGAAAAATCTTCATTAAGAAAGCCTTTTGCTGTCTTAACATCTTAAATATATATTCCTAGATTATCTGCTCAAAACATTTTGTTTTGCTGTAGACCAGCTACTCACATAGAATTAATTCTTGTGTATGATGTGAGGTAAGGGAGAGTTTCTAAAGATTCTTGTACATATGGAGCTGTGCTTTTTACCTCAGGATAATTAACTGAAGGAGCTATTTTTTATTTCAGGATAATTAACTGAAAAGACTATAGATACTTTCTTTACTTTTCTACAGTACGACTTCCATCATTTAGAAGGCTAGGATTTCCTATAGCAACAAATAATCCCTAAGTCCTAGCAGCTGTGAACCACAAAATTTATTCCTCATTTGCTCTCATTATGGCTGGGATCTGGCGTTATGCTACAACCTCCATCTGAATCATTGCTAGTCTTTGTGGTAGGTCTGAGAGGGGGTGAAGCATGCACAGGCTCGTAAAGCTTTTGCCCTGACATGAAATTTCTATTTCATTGCCCAAAGCTAGTACATAGCAAGCAGTTCAGCAATTCTGTGTGTATATATTATCTTCCTACAGGGAAGAGCCAGAATATCTTAGTGAATACTAGGGGTGTTCTGTTAGCAAATTTTGTGGTATGGACCCCTACTTGGGCCCTTGCCTGACCCACTGACCAGGTGAGGAAGGTTTTCTCCCCTTGTTTGGGTTCCGACAGCCAATAAAGAAACTGATGCTGAGAGAGAACACAACACAAATCTATTCAATGATCAGAGAATGGAGAACTTGGGATTTAGTTTACAAATCAATTCAATGTTGGGCGGGGGTGGGGGAATTAAGGCAAGATTTTAAAGGTAAGAATAATGAGGGGAAGGCATTTATAATGGTTTTGTGGGAAAAGGTGGCATTCTTCCTGGAACTGGGGTGCCACCTCTTTTCTGCCCTTATGTGGTCCTTTGGCATTTGGGTCAAAAGTGGGTCAAACCATCATGGTGGAATAGATGAGATATTACTGTTATAATGAGATGTAATGAGATGGTGATAACTTGCAGGGCGTTTGGTGCTGAATCAGCATGCACTGGTTTTCTTGTGGTTAGATTCCCTTGTTTCTTGGATGTGAACACAGCTAGGATATAGTTAGTTTTGTTTTTGTGCAAATTTACCAGAAGGGAGCAGCAAGGGTATGGTTCTGGGGCAACAGCCTTGGTAATGCATTCTATCACACACCTTTGCTATAAAAAAGCATCTCTCTGTGAACCTTCAGTTCAGTTCTTGTCAGTTCAGTTGCTCAGTCATGTCCGAGTCTTTGCGGCCCCATGGACTGCAGCATGCCAGGCCTCCCTGTCCATCACTAATTCCCGGAGTTTACTCAAACTCATGTCAATTCAGTCGGTGATGCCATCCAACCACCTCATCCTCTGTCGTCCCCTTCTCCTCCCGCCTTCAATCCTTCCCAGCATCAGGGTCTTTTCCAATGAATCAGTTCTTTGCATCAGGTGGCCAAAGTATTAGAGTTTCAGCTTTAGCATCAGTCCTTCCAATGAATATTCAGGCCTGATTTCCTTTAGGATGGACTGGTTGGGTCTCCTTGCAGTCCAAGGGACTCTCAAGAGTCTTCTCCAACACAACAGTTCAAAAGCATCAATTCTTCAGTGCTTAGCTCTCTTTACAGTCCAACTCTCACATCCATACATGACCACTGGAAAAACCATAGCTTTGACTAGATGGACCTTTGTTGGCAAAGTAATGTCTCTGCTTTTTAATATGCTGTGAACCTTACTGCATATTTATTATTTTCCATGTAATCCTTACACCACTATCACACTGTCTTAATCACCAGAACTTTGTCAGTTTCTATGGTCAGTACAGTGAGCGTCTCACCTCGTTCTTCAAAAATATCTTGTCTATTCTTGACCTTATATATTTGAATATTTTAATTTTCAGTTTCACAGAAAAAAAAAGTTTGAATTTTGACTCACATTTTAATGGCTCTATGACCTTATGAAGTGAAATTATTCATTGTTCTGTCTTGGGGATAAAAGGAAACATACATTCATTCATATACATTGATACAAACATATATGTTGAAAGTTATCACATTAGAAACGTATTTTGTAATAGTGTATAAAGAGGACAGTATCCAAAGAATTGGGATTAGATTGGGTTTAGAATTGGGATTAGATTAGATTAGATTGGGATTATATTGGGATTAGATTAAGTTGACATGGGATTCCATTTGTTTTGTTGATCACGGGTTTGAGAGAAAGCTGTATGAGTTTGTCAGATAAGTGAAGAACATAGGGTTTGGCAGAATATAGCAAATTATTAATTTGAATCCAACAAATATTGTCAGCTGTGTACCCAAATCACTTTGCAAGGTGTTGTAGAAGTTTCAGAGTTGAATTCTAAACTCTAGAATGAACCCAATATGAAGTACAAAGTGATAAATGAAGCAACAAATGGAGTTCTAAAAGAATAAGAGTGGTGAATCTTACTTCTTGCTGTTGAAATGAAAGTAGGTATAATGGAGAAACAAGGATTGATGAAGCCCCTGAAGTAAAATTAAGAAATGGGTGAAAGAGTATTCAAGGCTTTGTACAGTAGTTATGCCCAACACTGTTTCCTATGATTATATAGAGCTACTTTCAGGAGTTCTGTACTAAATAGTCTGGCCCTTTAAATTGTGAGATTTATTTTTTATTTCAGGTGACAAGTCTGAAAAGGGGAAAAGTATAACAGCTGCATTTATTATAATGAGAACAAATTCATAAAAGGATACATAATTAGATATTTAAAATTTTGTTCACTGAATTTCAAATCACACATTCAGAGAAAACCAATTACAAGTGAATTATGATTTAAAATTTTTTTGCAGAACCTTCTTAATTTATTTACTTTTTGCTTTGGGAATGAATTACAAAATCTTATATTAATAGAATATTAAGGGCAAGCCTTCTAAATGTATAAGTCAAAATTTTCTGAGTTATGTTTCCCTTATTAACTAAAGCTAACCTCTTTCTGCAAATAATAAAGCAAGAACATGAATATGATATACAGTTGTGAAAAATGAATATAAAAGCTGATTTATTGTAATTGCATAGTAAACACATTGCATTTTTTAAGTCTGCTGTTTTTAAAGTCCTGACTTGAAATTTGAATGACTTTTTGGGAAATTTTAGAGTGTATTTTCATATGTAAATCATGTTACTTAAACTACTTAAAAATTACCTGTTTATTTCAATTTCACCTCAGCAGATTGCCTGTGTTTCCAAATTTTAATATATTATTGGATATTTAAACAATTATTTGTTTATCTAAACATAACTTTAGGGAGAATAAAATCAGTATTTGCACTGGTCATAATGTTAAGCATTTGGGAAAACATTTAAGAAGCAACTGTAGATTGCTCTCTTTGTAACATAGGTATTAAAAACATCTTGATTCAGAACCAGGGTTATCTGTATTAGGATATTAGGTTGAATCAGTCTTTGTTAATATCGCAGACCTAGATTGCTTTGGTTTTACAGCCATGCTTTGCACAGGTATCCTGATCAATATTTTACCAACTTTAGTCACTGGATTTAATAGGAACTAGCGAAAGAATGTAGTAAATTTAGTGAAAAAATATTCTGAATAGCGAAACTTAATGTAAAGTACATGGTCTAATATGAATTATCAATAGACACATATTTACATGGAAACACAACTTATTATTAGTACTGCAAAATATTAGTAAAGCTAGCAGCTGACACACACAAACGTATCCATTATGCTAAAAGACTTGTGAGGCAATAATCCTTAGCACAAAAAAAAAAAATTAATATTGGATTTCTTGTCCGCTGTGTTCTTGTCTTGTTTGGTATTGTTTATTTTTAGACTCCTTTTGGTTATTTCCATTTCTACTTCTACTCTTAAATAGGATAATAAATATAAGCTTTCCATAGATGCCCTTAGGTTGAGGATGTTCTTTTTATTTGTAATTTGTTGAGAATTTAAATCATGAAAGAGTGTTACACTTTTAAAAATGCTTTTTTCTTCATCTATTGAGATGATTGAATGATTTTGTCTTTAATTCTATTAGCATGGCATATTAAATTAATTGATTTTCACATGCTACACGAATCTTGTATCCTAGAGGTAAATTCCATGAAGTCATAGTGTATAATCTATTTTACATATTACTATATTTTGCTAAGAATATATTTTGATGACAATATTCATGAAGAATATTGATGTCTAGTTTCTTTATTCTTTGGCTAGCTTTTGGTATCAGGGCAACACTGAATTCATAGAAGAATTTGAAAATTGTTGCTTCCTCTATTTTTTTTGGAAGAGGTTATAACAGTTTGTTATTATTTCTTCTTTAACTATTTGACAGAATTACTTGATCAAGCCACTTGGCCCTTAGCTTTTCTTTATGGGAAGATTTGTAATAATTAAATATCGTTATTCAATTCAAGCTTCTTTTTGAGTCAGTTTTCATAAAGTGTACCTTTGAGTATATCTAGTTCATTGAAATGGTCTAATTTTTCACATAAAGTTGTTCATGGCATTCTTTAAAATCCTTTCAATTTTTTTGAGTTGTGTTTTAATGTCTCCTCTTTCAATGCTAGTTTTGATTGTTTTTTCTTTATTTTCTTGGTCTGTCTAGCAAAAAGTATGTCAGATTTTTTGTTAGTTAAAAATTCTTGTTATTATTGATTTCCTCAATTGCCTTTGTTTTATATTTCATTGATTTGTTTACACTATCATTATTTTCTTCTGTTTGCTTTAGTTTAATATGTTTTCGCTTTTTCACATTTTTAAAGTAGATTATTATGTCAGTTAGGAAAGGAAATGGCAACCCACTCCAGTATTCATGCCTGGAAAATCCCATGGACTGAGGAGCTTGGTGGGCTACAGTCTGTGGGGTCGCAAAGAGTTGGACATGACTGACTTTTTCCTTGATATAAATCATATAACCACATTTATTAATTTAAGTTGTATAAATCAGTGGGTTTAGCATATTCACTATAATTTGCAATGATCCCTGGTATCTAATTCCAGACCAAATGAATTAGATGAAGCACCAAATGAAGCACCCAAAATGAAGCTCCAAATCTAATCACAGTCGAACCCAATTCCCTTCTCTACATTGTCCTGGAAAATCACATGTCTACTATCTGTGGATTTTCCTACTGTGAACATTTCATATAAATGGAATTATATAGCATGTGACCTTTTGTGTCTGACTTTTTTCACTTAGCACAATATCTTCAAGATTTGTCCATGTTATCACTGGTATCTGTACTGAATTCCTTTGTATGGCTGAATAATATTCCACTGTATAGATACATCACATTTTGTTTATCCGTCTATCATTTGGATATTTGGGTTGTTCCTACCATTTGGCTATTGTAAATATTGCCGCTATAAACATTCATGTTAAAGTTTTTGTGTAAACATATTATCAGTTCTCCTGGGTAGAGTTCCTCGGTTATATCTTAACTCTTTTGTTTAAAGTTTTGAGGAACTGAGAAACTGTTTTCATGGTAGCACATTATTGATTTTTAATCTTTCTCTTTTCTAGACATTTAAATATACCAGCTTCTAAGTACAGCTTTAATTGCATAAGATAATTGATAATATGGTGCCTTTATATTTACTCAGTTTGAGAAACTTTCTAATTTCTCTTCATTTATTTCCTTGATCCGAGGGCAGTTTATAAGTGTTTTAATTTCTTAGCACTTGTGGATATTCCCAGTTTTTCTGCTATTGATATCTAATATGTTCACATTATAGTTTAAGTATATACTTTGTATGATTTCAGTCCTTTTAAATTTATTTGGATTTGATTTAAGCCTAACATGTTGCTCACCTTGAGATGTTTATGTGTGCTCAGAAAGATGTGTATTTTATTGTTTGGTAAAGCGTTCAAAAGGCAAAGGAGAAAAGGAAAGATATGCCCATTTGAAGGCAGAGTTCCAAAGAATAGCAAGGAGAGATAAGAAAACCTTTCTCAGTGATCAATGAGGAAATAAAGGAAAGAAATAGTGGAAAACAATAGAATGGGAAAGACTAGAGATCTCTTCAAGAAAGTTAGAGATACCAAGGGGACATATCATGCAAAGATGGGCTCAATAAAGGACAGAAATGATATGGACCTAACAGAAGCAGACTATATTAAGAGGTGGCAAGAATACACAGAAGAACTATACAAAAAGATCTTTATGACCCAGATGACCACGATGGTGTGGTCACTCACTCCCTAGAGCCAGACATCCTGGAATGTGAAGTTGAGTGGGCATTAAGAAGTATCACTACGAACAATGCTAGTGGAGGTGATGGAATTCCAGTTGAGCTGTTTCAAATCCTCAAAGATGATGCTGTGAAAGTGCTGCATTCAGTATGCCAGCAAATTTGGAAAACTCAGCAGTGGCCACAGGACTGGAAATGGTCAGTTTTCATTCCAATCCCAAAGAAAGGCAATGCCAAAGAATGCTCAAACTACTGCACTCAGCTCACATGCTAGTAAAGTAATGCTCAAAATTCTTCAAGCCAGGCTTCAACAGTACGAGAAGCATGAAGTTCCAGATGTTCAAGCTAGATTTAGAAAAGGCAGAGGAACCAGAAATCAAATTGCCAACATCCGTTGGATCATCACAAAAGCAAGAGTCCAGAAAAACATCTACTTCTGCTTTATTGACTATGCCAAAGGCTTTGACTGCATGGATCACAGCAAACTGTGGAAAATTCTTAAAGATATGGGAATACCAGAACACCTCACCTGCCTCCGGAGAAATCTGTATGCAGATCAAGAAGCAACAGTTAGAACTGGACGTGAAGCAACAGACTGGTTAAAAATAGGGAAAGGAGTATGACAAGGCTGTATATTGTCACCCTGCTTATTTAACTTATATGCAGAGTACATCATGACAAATGCTGGGCTGGATGAAGCACAAGCTGGAATCAAGATTGCCTGGAGAAATATCAATAATCTCAGCTATGCAGATGACACCACCCTTATGTCAGAAAGTGAAGAAGAACTAAGAGCCTCTTGATGAAAGTGAAAGAGCAGAGTGAAAAAGTTGGCTTAAAACTCAATGTTAAAAAAAAAAAACAAAAAACAACTCAACATTCAGAAAACTATGATCATGGCATCTGGTCCCATCACTTCTTGGCAAATAGATGGGGAAACAATGGAAACAGTGGCAGACTTCATCTTTTTGGGCTCCAAAATCACTGCAGATGGTGATTGCAGCCATGAAATTAAAAGACGCTTACTCCTTGGAAGGAAAGTTATGACCAACCTAGACAGCATATAAAAAGCAGAGATATCACTTTGCCAGCAAAGGTCCATCTAGTCAAGGCTATGGTTTTTCCAGTAGTCATGTATGGATGTGAGACTTGGACTATAAAGAAAGCTGAGCACTGTAGAACTGATGCTTTTGAACTGTGGTGTTGGAGAAGACTCTTAAGAATCCCTTAGACAACAAGGAGTCCAACCAGTCAATCCTAAAATAAGTCAGTCCTGAATATTCATTGGAAGGACTGATGCTGAAGCTGAAACTCCAATACTTTGGCCACCTGATGCAAAGAACCGATTTATTGGAAAAGACCCTGATGCTAAGAATGATTGAAGGCGGGAGGAGAAGGGGATAACAGAGGATGAGATGGTTGAATGGCATCACTGACTCAATGGACGTGAGTTTGAGTAAACTCCAGGAGTTGGTGATGGACAGGGAGGCCTGGCTTGCTACAGTCCATGGTGTCGCAAAGTGTTGGACATGACTGAGTGACTGAACTGAACTGAAAGTGTTCAATATACATAGGTTAGGACCTATTGATAATGGTGTTCAAGTCTTGTATGTCTTTTACAGTTTTCTTTTGAGTTGTTCTATCAGTTACTGAGAATGAAAACTGAAATCTCCATCTGTTCTTATAAATTGTTTTTCTTGAATTCAGTCAGTTTTTGCTTCATCCTTTTTGGGATTGTGTTGTGAGATGTGTGTATGTTTGTTTTATTCCTGATTAATTAATCCTTCTTTTATAAAATGTTTTGTCTCTGGAAACAACTTTGTGTTAAAATCTGTATGTCTGATACTAGTATAATCACTCCAAATCTCTTGCAGTTATTGTTTGCATGATGTACCATTATTGTTCCTTTTCTTTCAACTTACTTATGTCATTGAGTTTGAAGAGCATCTCTTATAGATTTCATATCATTACTTATCCTATTTTATCCTGTCTGATAATCTGTCTTTTGTGGAAGATTTAATCCATTCATATTTATAGTAATTATTGATATAATTATGTCTCATTTGCTTTCTATATGCCTAATATATACATATATTTTTGACTACTTTAGTAAACATATTTACTTTCTTAGAGGTTTCTGTAGGGGGTCGCAATATTAATTTTATTTTTTACATTCTGCTTTGGAATAGTACTTTATTATTTAATGAATTTTAATTCCAGTGAAACATAAAACATTACTCTACACAGCTATATATTCTCTCCTTTCCTCTGTTGTCATATACATTATGTTTGTATATTTAGAGACCCAAAATACCATTTGTAAAATAACTGTTTATATATTTAAAAGAAATTAAGAGACTGAAAAGTAACTACATATATATTGCATTTTATATTAACTATGTAGTTATCTTTACCAGTGTTTTTTTAAAAAATTTTCTTTGTGTATTCATGGTACTATATAATACCATTTTCTTTCTGACTGAAGGAATCTCTTTAATATTTTTTTTTTATAAGGCAGGTCTACTAGCAAGTGATTCTTAGTTTTGTATGAATAATTTTATTTCAATTTCATTTTTAAAGACTAGTCTTGCTTAATATGGAAGTCTTAATTTACAGACTTTTTGTTTTTGTTTTTCTCTTCAGCCATTGACTATGTCACCATTGTACTTTCTGGCCTCTTTTCTCCTAAGGCAATGTCTCTTACTGCAATTCCTTTCTGTGTGATCAATTATTTTCCCTTTTCATCTTTCAGGATTTTATTTTGTGCTTTTGACCTTAAATAGCTGGATTTCTTGTGTGTATGCATGGATCTTTTAAAGTTTATCCAACCCTGAGTTTGTTGAGCTTCTTGGATGTGTAAGTTTTCATTAAATATAAGAAGTTTTGGGACATAATTTTTTCAAATAGTCTTTCTGGCCCTTCTATCTCTTTCTTCTGTGACTCCCATTTTTCACATACTGATGTATTTGATGACCTTGCACAGATTTTTAAGGCTCTGAATTTTTAAAAGTTATTTTATTTTCTGATTTTCAAATTATATCATTTCTACTAACGTATTTTCAAGTTCGATTTCTTCTGCCAGTTCTCCTATGCTCTTGAATCTCTGTTTTTTTTTTTTTTTTCATTTTTATTATTCTGCTTCTCAACTGAAGATTTTCCAATCAGTTCTTATAGTTTCTACTCATATTGGCATTCTTTATTTGATGCATCATTGCCATTATGGTTTTATTTCTTTCAACATATTTATAGTAGCTGCTCTGAAATCTTCTAAGTGAAGCATTCAGGCCCATTCAGAGACAGTTTCTTTTGACTTATTTTTTTTCCCAAGCATGTATCAAACTTTCCTGTTTCTTTGGATGTCTCATATATATATATATATATATATATATATATATATTTTTTTTTTTTTTTTTTTTTTTTTTTTACTGCATTCTTGGATACTACATTTTAGCAAACCTAGATAAGATATCACCTCTTCTCAGTGGTTGTTAATATTTTAACTAAAAAAAATTTTTTTTGGGGGGCATGGGTTACTTGCTTGATTTTTCTACTTGTGTAGAGTCTTTCTCTCCTCAGACTTTGGCCACTGATGTCACTGTTCATGCTTTTATTTCTAAGCTTGACATCCTAGAGATGAATTGGCATCGTTCAGTGATTGACATTGACTGGTCAGATAAACCTTGAGCCTGTAAATCTTCCATCACTAGCCAGTGGATTTCTGTGTGAAGCAGAGTATGCATGCGAAGTTTACAAGAGTGCCCTAGCTTTTACTTTTTTCTAGACTGTGTCATGTCTTCTCTCTCTAGTAGGTCTCGTATTTAGTCATAGGCAAAAAGATAAGTAGGCATCTCTCTGATGTCTCCTTAGCATGTATACACTCTTGGGTACAAGTACAGCTTTCCAAACCCCAAAGATATGTGAATACATATCAAGACTCAATGTGGTTTTCTTACTCTCTGGATATAATTACTAAATTTCTGGTTAGTATGCTGGTTTGTTGCTTGACACAACAGGTATTCAAACCTCTGACTATTGTGAGACTAGTTTCCCTTGAATTTTTTTCACTGAGATTATTATTGTTTCCACAGCCCGTAGGGATGGACTTTGCTCCAAATCAAGACCATGCTCTCTGGCAGCAGAGGTGTTTTCACAGTTGTCTTACTCTGGTTAAAACTACTGAACTGGTGGAGCTGGAGGTGGAGTTGGGATAGGAGCAATTTCAGGCTTTATCACCACTGAGTCCCAATGTTTTGTTTGGTTTTGTTTTTATCTGAGCTTTAGTAGATTTCTTGAATTAAGGCTTCCAATTTGTTGCATGCCTTTGGTTGATTTCCAGAGAATCTAAATCATTTTTGACAATTTTGTCAAGTGTCATCAATATTATTTGTGGAGATAATTGGCTCGGCTTCTCACCCCACTGTTCTGAGAGTCCTGCCCCTCTATCATTTTTATCAGAAATAGTAAAAGCATTCTCAAAAGCTTATTGTAGCTTCTGATTGTACATTATTGACAAATTTATGTCCTATGCTTTTTCTTGGTGCAAGGAAAACTGAAGGAGGGGTAAGTAATTAACTTTGGCAGGCCCTATAGTGAAGACTGACATGAGAGAAATGTATATCTGGAAACAGATATGTGGTTAGACAAACAATAATGCCTGCCATACCATTCAACTATTAATTAAGTATACTAACACTTTTATAGCACCATTCCAAAAGCAATTGAAAATTAATTTCTTTAAGACTCAAGTTCAAAGTTTATAAAAGTCTAGTTGTTTCGTAAAACATACAGACTATGATGTTAAACTGCATGGGTTCTAGTTTACCACGTCCTAGTATTGTAACATTGGGCAAGTAACATAACCTCGGTATTCTTCAATTTCTCCATATGTCAAATGTGAGTAATAATTATTCTTTCTTCAGGAGTTGTAGTAAGGATTAAATGCCTATAAAGCACTTTTTCCAGTATCTGGCTCATGGCTGCTATTTAACAAATATTAGCTTCCTGTGCTCAGAGGATACTTTCTAGGAAACCCACTTCAACATAAATATAGAAGTCTTCCATTGTTCCCACTGAGTATTTTCCAATGATAAAACTGGAAGAAAGAATGCTTTAATTCTGTGTCAGCTATGGAGTTCTCTAAGGAATGGCTGTGTAGGCTATTCCATGTAAAGAAATACATGGGCTTTTATGTATGATACTGAAATTAGGCAAGCTACCAATTGATGTTACAGCTAAAGCTCTCTTTCCTTCTGGGATTGAGTCATGGAACCAATAACTATGGTTTGGGAATGGACAACATTGTGTAAATGCTGAAGAGATCATAGTGGATTATTTACTATTTAGACTATGAGATGAGGATGAATAAAGTACTGATAGAAAAATATTACATAAAATGTATTGGCATCTCTAGTTACATATGGCATACATTTCTCATGGTGATCAAATACTAAATAGATTCCTGGTATTACAAAATGGCAGTTCATTTATGGATAATTGGAAAGGAAATGCAAAAATAAATGAGGTCCTGTGAATATACTCAGAGTAACTAGTAGTCAGAAAAATAAATCAGCATGTAGATAGATGCCATAATGTAATTTCCTTTTCAGTCAGCCAAAAATAATTGATAAAATTAGCTATAGTGGAAATAAATGTGTTTTAAAATTAATATCCTATGTATTCATGATGTATTAATCATTGGAGATATCTGTAAATAATTATAAAAGGACTTTTAGATATAGCAAAATTTTTAGAGATGAAAAAAATACATCATGAAATGGTGGAGTTAACAAATTTATCATAAGGAACCAAAACTTTGTGATGAGTCAGGAATGGAAATAAAACTACTTCTAGTACGGCTTCCTTTAAACATGAAGCAATAGGAATCATATTCTGTTATAAATATTAGAATTACCACAGTTCTTGCCAAAATTTCCTCTCACTGCTTATTAATCTCATTATTTCTCCAGAGAAGCAATGACTGACTTAGGTCATTGTTGACAACATAGGCAGTGTGAATAAATTTGCTCTGTTAGGTGGTGAGGCTAGAGTGGGGGCAGGTGTAAAGTGTGTGTGTGTGTGCTAACTAGCCATCCACCCGGCTGACAGTGAGAGTGTTTTTACAACTGGTCTCTGAAATTTTGGTCACTCTTAGTACTCTGTATCTCTTTCATTTCCCGAATTTCATTCCAGAAAATTGCTGACCACATTTCCATTGCTTCTTTCTTACCTCATAATAGCTGAACTATAACTGCTCTGTTTCCTGATTACCTGAAACTGAGATCAGGATTGGTACCTAATAAATCCTCAAATTCCGTACCAGCACTGTGTAGCCATATGGCAATTTCAGAAAAGCTAGTCAAAACCTATAAGAGGTAAAAATATACAGACTTTTCAGCAAAATTCATTACAAGGAAAAAGTTCTTAGTAAGACACTCATCAGTTGTGTCACGTTGCTGCAGTTTCGTTGTATATATATATGGCAAGGGTGTAATTCTTTCTTAGACAACTTGAGTGGAAAATTGAGAAAGATCCTATTCATTCTTTGGTGACCCTTCAAGGCTTAAAGGGGTAACACAGAAGCTATAAAGAACAAGCAAAGGAATGACAACTGAGGTTGATGTTACAGACTGAAATAGGAAGAATGGAAATGATAAAGGCTGAGACAAAGAATTTTTAGATGTTAAGATAGTATTAAACTGGAAACACAAGATATGCTGCTCACTAAGAGCCTTCTTCCAAAGCACCTTGTAATGCTATTAAATTGAGTCTGGTATTAGGACTTCTGCAGGTAGAAATACTCAGGGACTAAAGAATTCATTTGCAAATTTCTGTTACCCTGTGAGTTCTGTGTGGGTTATATTATTTCATGATTTGAAATCTGAAATAAAGGCTGGATTAAAGATTCTCTGCATATATATGTGCACAGTAGGACCACAATGCCCTGTGGGCCAGCAGAATATGGTAATTGTCAGGTTCTGGAGTCTGTTTGAATTTCAGCTCTAGCACTTACTAGAGATATGACCTCTGGGTAAATTGTTTCTCTCTGCTTCAGTGGTCTCATCATTCATTTAGGAATAACAATAGTACCTAGGGTCACCCTAGGATGTGCTTTGCTTTTTTTAACGTGCTGACATTAAAAAAGTAACCCTAGCAGAGGGCTCTAACTTATTCAGTGAGTGGGACACAAATTTACTACTGTCGAAAATATGAAATATGATAGATTCAATTTGGATCAAGTGTCTACATCTAGATTAATTAACTGAGCAATGGGGTGGTCTACAAATGCATGGAATTTCTAAATCCAATTCCATGTAGGATGAAGGGATAGTCTCCCTAATGATTAGGGTGCTGCTAATCTCATTAGACAGACAAAATAATGAGTTTCTTCTCCAAGGCTTTGGTATGATTAATCTGAATGTTACAAAGAAATGTGTATTTCTTCTGCATGCACCAAATTCCTGATGTGAGCCTGGGCATTTGGGTGGTTTGAGTCAGTCAATAGCATCACTCATCTTTAGCTTGGAACACTCTTTATCAGGCACCATATAGTTCCTTCTACTTTGCTTATTAGAAATACAATTACAAAATGAATTTGGGAATGAAATGATCACTGTTTTCAAGTAAATCATTTTTGTATTAACACAATAGGATGATGTTTGATATAGATCCCTGTTCACCACAACAAAATAAATGACTATTTTTAGTGAATTAAATTAGTTTAGCTTTTACTGATTCAACATAAATTATCCAATTGCCACATTTTTTCACAATGATTTTTAGTAAACTGTACCTCAAAGTGCATCACCATAAAACTGGTTCTATTTTCCTACAGACATGGTGTTATAATTAAGAGATAAAGTATTTGTCAGAAAGTTATCAAAAGTACATCATAAAAGTGTATGTTATGGTTTGTAAACTGCTATTTTAAAGTAATTATCTTTCCAATAATCTAGTTTTAATGAATCTGGCCTTTTTTATCTGAACTCATTCAATATTCAAGACTGCACTACATATATGTGTATGTATGCACATATATGTATAGTTACCACATTCAACTGTAGTAAAATGTATCACAATTCTGACTTAAAACCAACACATAATTGTATCACAGTTCTGACTTAAAACCAACATACCATCTGTAATATAGATGTAGATTTATGTCAAAAATATAATAATGTTTTATCTTAAATCTAATAAATTAAGGACTTCTTTGGTGGCTCAGCGGTAAAGAGCCCAGCCTGCCAATGCAGGAGATGGAGGGTTCAGTCTGGGTTGGGAAGATCTCCTGGAGAAGGAAATGGCAACCCACTCCAGTATTCTTGCCCGGGAAATGCCATGGGTGAGGAGCCTGGTGGGCTATTGTCCATGGGTTGCAAAGAATTGGATATAACTTAGTGACTAAACAACAACAACTAATAAATTAATTATTTGAATATTTGTTGGGTGATTGTAAAATGTCAGGCACTTTTCAGGATACCTGAAATAATAAAATGGAAAACACCATTCTCGTTATTCCCTGTTCTAGAGGAACCCAGACAAGTATACAGGCAAAGGTAGAATTCAAAGACAAGATATCAGTCATAATGGAAGATATATACAGTGTATGTGTAAATGTACATGTTTATATGTATATATAAATGCAAAATATATACACAAAAACATACTTTTTGTGGAGGTGAAGTCAGTGTCTTTGAACAGGTTATCAGTTAAGTTTTATCTAAGTTTTTTCTCTCAATATTTTCATGCTTAATAAAGATATTTAATTACCTCACTGACTTAAATGTCTCATAGTTTTGCAACTTTGTCATTTTGTTCACAGCTTTCATGGCTCTTAGTGCTCAACAAACAGTCATAAAAATACTTGTTCCATCATTGGCACAAACATCTAATGAAAGAGCCAGAACATTTCTGATAGCATGGCTGGTACAAAAAAAAAAAAAAACAATACTTTGAAACCTTTGTGAGCCAAGGGATTATGAGATGAGTAGAAAGGTAAAAGAGACAACTAAGATTGGTATTAATTTTAAAAATGATTATATAAATAGAGCAGAGAAAATGTGAATATGTTGATCACTAAAAGTGTTAAATTTGTAAGTAGATAATTTATAGAGAATTTTATTTCCATGGCTCACCACAGTATAATGCCTAGGTTTGGTGTAACTAGATCAAAGCATAAATGTCCATGGATGGATCTTATAGGAGAAAATGGATTATACTTGCTAAACTATATATTGTTAAGTTATAGCAGAATAAGCTATCACTTTAAGTTAGAAATGCAGTATTGACAGTAGCTAACTTTTGAATTGTATGCATTTTAAAAAATTATACATTTCTTTATTATGTGTTCAATAATTGAATTATTTTGCATAGGTGGTTTCATGCATGGATAGATACATTTCAGAGTATTGAACATAATAAATATAAGAAGGCTGTACGTGACTACTCAGTATCTAGACCAGCACTCATATGCATTTGCAGACAGTTATGTTTCCAGTTTGTCCATTTGGTGTTTAAAAACATAGCATTGCCAGGAGTGATGTTGAATGAGTCTTTAACATAGTAAGAAATAATTCAATTAAGCAGGGCATGGTGTGTAGATTCTAAAAAGCAATATTCAAATTAGCTAAGAGATTATCCTCTCTATACAAACAAATTTATGCCTAAAAATGGATAGTTTCATGATTCATGCTGGTAGAAAAATCTTTCTCACTTTTCATTTAACATGTTTTCATTGAATGCTTATTATATGCCAGGAAGTATGTTCCTTATTGAAGATGAAAAGTCATCATTCTTATCTTTAAAGACTTTACATTTATTACAGTGGAATATATCTTTAAATGTACATTTATTGTCACCTCTCATGAATTTCCTTAGGCAGTTGGTTTTGTGGAAATTTCCTGTACCACTTTACTGACTTTTTATCTGACTCTTCCTGTCACTCCATTCTCTCACACTATTGGGAAGATATTGATAAGTATTTCTATACAAGGTTGTAGTAAACAATTAAGAATTCTCTTTTCATGAAACGGGTATTTGAGAGTAGATATCTTCTTTTTCCCATACTCCACTGGGTATGCGTGGGCTTTGGAAAAGGCCTGGCAGGCACTTTTAGCTCTATCTTGGGCTAATGGCTCTCTTGATCCTCTGTTGGCAGTGGTCCCACCTCCAGCAGCTTGGGCTGAAATTGTTTTATTTTCTTTAAAAGAACAGAGGCCTCCCAGCAACCTGCTTGGCATACTGTCTGTTCAGTATGCACACATAGAAGGAATTCACTCTTAATTTTGTCAGGGAGAGAGGAACTGAGTCACATCATATTCCTCAGCCTATTATTTCCTTCTCTGTATAACTTTGGTTTCTTGCTTAGAGAGTAGTTCTCCCACTGGGTCTTCCAATGGCCCCACTCATCTTTCAGATCATATTAACAGCATATAACCCGCTGTTATATTAAATCTCTAGTTTTTAAACCTCTAGCAACAAATAAATTTGCAGAGCAATGCATCAAACTTTGGTGAGCACAAGAATGGTTTGGTGAGCTTGTTAAAGTCCCAACTCCTAAGTTCTCTCTGACAGAGACTGGGGATTTACTATATAGGGATAAATTAGATTTTTAGTGCTCTCCCAGGTCATGCTTATCCATGGACCACACCTTTAGCTGGAGAATTTAGTGTGATTATGTTATACAGACATACCTTAGAGATATTGCAGGTTTTGCTGCAATAAGATTAATATGATAATTTGGCACACGAAAGTTTTGATTTCCCCAAAGTTACATTTATACTGTAGTCTATTAAGTGTACAACAGTAGTATGTCTAAAAAAAAAATGTACATACCTTAATTAAAAACTTTATTGCTATAAATACTGTTGCTTATGCCTTTAGCAAATCATAGTAGGAATATCAAAGACCACCATAACAAATGTAATTATGAAAAGCTTGAAACATTCCAAGAATTGCTAAAATGTGTCATGAATATGAAGTTTATCCATAAATGCTGTTATGAGTGCTGTTGGAAAAATGCTGACAATTGGCTTGTTCAGTGCAGAGTTGCCCCCAACCTTCAATTTATGGAAAACACAGTATCTGGGAAGCACAATAAAGTGAAGCTTGGTAAAATAAGGTGGTGAAAATATTCAGTGGGCCCCAAAGAGAAAGGATCAATTTTACCTAATGCTTTCAGAAATCAGTCGAAAAAGAGCAACTCCTTGAGCAAAGTCATGAACAATGATGAGCAGTTTTTCAGACGCATAATATAGAAAGGTGGACATGTCTAGGAGAGGAGATTTCCAGGAGGTAAAGATGGGTAAACATGGGTATGAGAGAACATGGAAAAAGAAAATGAGAAGTTTGAATGGCTGGAGGGTAGAGCATATGGGAATAAAGATGTTGGGAGGAGTGGGGGAAGATAGGGCCAGAACAGAAGGCAAGGGCCAGGTCATAAATGATGTTCTATTATAATGTAAATAGTCCTTTAGGTAATAATATATAAGGTATAATATAAATAGTTCTTTAGGTAATATTACATAGGTAATATGTAAATAATAATATAATAGGATAGGCATTACATTTTAGAAAGGTTATTTGGCAGTAGTATACAAGATGAATCAAAGTGGTCCAAGACTGGATGCAAAAGAACACTTAGAAGAAAATGATTGCTGTAATCCAGGTTGTGATAATGAGGAATTGAGCTAGGGTCGTAAGCAGTGGAGAGTGAAAACTGGATAAGAAAATTATGAAGGTGATTAATTAGATGCAGAGAGTTTGATATAGAATGTCTCCTTGGTCCTAAAGAATATTGGAATAATTAATTGAATGACAAGATAATAAGTGTAGGAGAAATAACAGGCTTGATGGCAAGTAGGGAGGGGAAGCTAAATTGATGAGTTTTGTTTTGGAGATGAAGAGTCTGTGTTTCCTGGGCCTATACAGGTCTAGATCTCAGTAGTCTGAGATAAAATTTGGGAGTTATCTTATAATTATCATATAGCTGTCTTTGGAAAAATGGAATTAAATGAGAATCTTACAAGAGCATGTGGAATATATTGAGTTCTTAGGAAGGGAAATCTAAGGCACGTTAATAAAGAATATGCTGAGAAGGAGAATCTTACCCTGGACATTGAGAAGGTTTAAAAAGATAAAAGGAGAACTAAGTCAGTAATGTCACTAAGCCAAAGAAAGGGAAGCTCAGAAATGCAAATGGCTCAGACACCAAATACAATGGATATTGATAGGAATCTGTTGGATTTGGCAATTAGGAGATCATTGGTGCCTGGGGAGAGTTCTTTCAGGGAAGTGATGAATAATGAAACCTTATTTGAATAATTAAAAACTTAATAAAGGGTGAGGAATTTGTCATAGAGTACAATCTTTTTCTCTAGGATGGAAATGGATTTCTTCCCAAGCAAAGAAAGAGAGGGTGTCTTTCATTGATTTAATGATACCTTGACTCAGCACAGTAACCTATGAATTGATACCTGTAGATAACCAAGCTTAGGGACCAATCAGAGGTCAATGAAAGGACACCATGAGACTGATGTAGGAGGTTCACAGGAAGAACTAAATCATGAAGGAGGGAGGGGAGGACTGTCAGAGAGTTGGAAAGGAGCCCCCAGTAAGCAGTGACTACTTCTCAAGTCATTCCAAACACCCAACTAAAAATATGTGATCAGAGCTAAGAAGCTTGTCTCAGAAACCTGACTTTGCAACCAAAACTTAGCAATTAGTATTTGAAAACCACATTAATTGTCTAAAACCACTCACAGGCACTTTGACATTTATTATACATAGGAGAATACACAACCTTGATCTGAACCAAATGAAGGGGAAACAAAAGACATTTGCAATAATTTCAAACAAATTTCTCCAAACATCAGACTACTGAGTGATATTACCAAGTCCAGTAAATAATCTCTTGAGTTCAGTGCATTTAAAAAAATCACATTCTGATTTTATATGCATGTACAGGTTTCCTCTGTGAAGAAAGCAGTGTTCTTAAGTGTTTAAAATGGCTTTACTTCACTATTCCATCTTGGAATATTTAAACTAAGTTCTTATAGTTTTTAAAGAATTACCCTTTATGAAATGGATATGGAAGTAACTTCAGAAAGTGCCTTGATGTTGAATGCAGCTCTGAGAAATGAGTAATGGCAAATCCTTCAAAGGAAATAAAGACCCAGTGAGAAAAGTTAGAGTGAAAAAAAGTATTATATCCTTATTGGGGAATATTATATCCTTTTGAGGATAATTATTATATCTTTGTTTTTGTTCTTTAGTCTCTAAGTTGTATCCAACTTTGCAACCCCATGGACTGCAGCCCACCAGGTTCCTCTGTCCATGAGATTCTCCAGGCAAGAACATAGGAGTGGGTTGCCATTTCCTTCTCAGGGGAATCTTCTTGACCCAGGGATTGAAACCATGTCTCCTGCATTGGCAGGCAGATTCTTTACTGCTGAGCCACCAGGGAAACCGCTATTATATCTTTACTGAGGGGGAAAAAGGATACAGGGAAAATTGCTTAACTAGCTTTAATGGCCTTGTCAACAATTCATTACCTCTGTTCTCCACAGCAGCATCTCAAACTGGGTTCCTCACATTACTAGTAGTCTTACAAGGGGTAATAGATAGAAGATGCTACCAAATATGACCCCTGTTGGGGCTGCAGTAACAAAGTACCACAAACAAGGTGACATAAACAACACAAATTTACTTTCTCATAGTTCTAGTTGCTAAAAGTCTAAGCTCAAGTGTTGGCAGGGTTGGCTCCTGCTGAGGCCATTCTCCTTGTCTTATAGATGACTGCCTTCTCCTTTTGTGTTTACTTTATCGTCCCACCTTATTATGTCTTAGCCCAAGTTTCCTTTTCTTATTAAAACACAAGTCATATTGAGTCAGGGTCCACTCTAATGACCTCCTTGTAACTTAATTAGTCCTATAAAGATTGTGTCTCCAAAATATGGTTACATTTTGAGGCGCTGGATATTAGAACTTCATCATGAATTTTTTGAGAAGTCAAAATTTATCTCATAGCACCATGTACTAAGTATCCATTTCTGCATAACAATATTTCAGCAAACTTTGAAACTTAAAACAGTACACATTTATTATCTCAGTTTCTGTGGATCATGAATCTGGGCATAGTCCAGCTAAGTCTCCTACAAAACTGCAATTCATGGTATCACTCAGGACTGTGATATCATCTCATTGATCTCCTGGGGAACGATCTGTTTCCAAGTGGTTGTCAGAATGCAGGCTTTCTGACCTGTTGGATGGAGGGCTTCAGTTACTTGCTGGCTGTTTCCAGGGACCATTTTCAAAACTTGCCACATAAGTCTTCCTAACATGGTCAACTGGCTTTATAAAAAGCAAGCAATGGGAGACTTATATTTATAGAGCAACCTTGCAAGTCACTTCATATCACTTTTTTACATTTTATTTGTTGGAAGCAAGTGACATGCACTACCTACACTTAAGAGGAGGAACTTACACAAGGATTTGAGTACCAGGAGGTGAGGATCATAGGGCCACCTTCGAATCTTTCTTCCACAGCTCTGCCTTTGATAGTTTCTCAGTCACACCAACTCTGCGGCCTCATGGACTGTAGCCCTCCAGACATTTTCCAGGCAAGAATACTTCTACTTCCTACTCCAGGGGATCTTCCCAATGCAGGGATTGAACCCAAGTCTCTTGCATCTCCCGCATAGACAGGCGGATTCTTTACCACTAGTGCCACTGGGAAGTGACCCCTCCCCCCTCCTTAGAGAATTATAATGGTTTAAACACAATAAAGACTCTGGAGAGATCATATGGGAATACCCTATTAGGGTATTAGCATAAAATATGCTCCTTATCTCAGCATATAAGACCTTCAATAATTTGCTTTCAACCTACTTTGTTTAGGGTGATGTCATTATGTACCTTTTATATTCCATATAACTCAGTACACAGTATAACTCGCTGTTTCTTATATATGCCCTAGATTTTTCCATTTGAACTTTACTAATTTTCCTTTTTGAAGTTTTCACTTTCTTCAAGTCTTTTTGCAAAATTCACTAGCCCCATGAACATTTTCTTGACTATTTCCAGTTGAATTTATATATTCATATATTTCTTCATTCACCAAATATATGAGAAGATGCTCAGTGTGAATGAAGTATTTTATAAATACTTCATTATAAAAAGTATTTTATATTACTTCATTCTAGCAATGAAGTAATTTACCTTCTAAAGGAAGAGACCACCATAAAGAATCAAACAATTATATAACTGCAGATAGAGATACGTGATATGCAGGAAAAGAAAGGAGTGCTCTAATAGAGAAGTAATAGGAACCTAATTTATGGGGAGCATGGTCAAAGACACCCCAGTGGAAGGAATCCTGAGCCTTCAGATGTAGATTAAGCAAAGGCAAGATGATCGTTCCAGGCAGTGTAGAGCCTGTGCAGAGTCCCTGACTTGGGACAGAAGTTACCATTCAGGGAAATGCAGTAAGTCAGATACAGCTGGAATGTTATGAAGGTGCAGTAAATGTGAAGAGGTTGGCAGGGCCCAGATGGTTATGGGCCTTGAAGGCCACTTAACAGTTCTGTTTTTATGCTAAGTGCAATGAGCAACCAGTAAAAGTCTTTAGGTAGCAAAGTGGCACTATCAGATTTATGGTTTCAAAATACCACTCATGTTGTTCTCTGCAAATGGACTGTTCTCTGTGAGTGAACTGAATGTGGATAAAGAAGCAGAAATTAATTAATGTTAAACTTTTAGTGTACATCTAGAAATTAGTTGATAGTAGCCTGGATTAGACCAAAAGTCAGTAAACTATGGTCTGTGGATTCAAACCTACCTGTGACATGCTTCCTATGGCCCATAAGCTAGAAATGGGCTTAACATTTTTAAAGGTTGTAAAAAAGAATATGTGACAGGTTGTACATAGCCCACAAAGCCTAAAATACTTAGTATATGGGCTTTTACAAAATAGCTTGTTGACTTCTGATCTAGACAAATAGAAACCATAGAAGTGTAGAGAAGTGGAGGAATTAAGATTTATCAGCTGGATGGACAAAATTTGGCGGTGAATTAGATGTGGTTTTGAAGAAGGGAGTTTAAAGGGAAATGTTTAAGTTCTGACATGAGCAACTGAGTCGATGGAAATGCCATTGTGTGAAACATTAAAGACTAAAAGTGGAGTGATTTGTGGGGAGGGAAAATGAAGACTTCTGTTCTGGATACTGTGGTATACAACATGTCATGTCTCTGAGTACTCAGCACCATTGCTACATGTGAGAAAGTTTTCTGCTCTATGCCTTCTCAAGACAGAAGCCAGAAATTATCCTTCCCAGCCTTCTTTGTGACATGATGTTATGTCTGTGAATCACATAAGCTCATACAAGGGTCTGATTGGCTTTTGAGGTCCATTCTGCTAATGGATCTCATTAGCTCCAGCTATCAGGGTGGGGGCAGGAATAGCAAGATCATCTTGTCAGTTAGGTCATTCAGTGCTGGTGGCCAGTTGTGGAAAATAGGTTTGTGGCAATCATGCAAACAATGGCTTTTCGAATTTAATAACAGGAGTGGTTGTGGTAGTTTTCTCAACAGGCTGGCTCTGTTTCATGATTGCCATTATTTTCCCTAGAAATTTAGCCTTGAACCTGGTTTTCCAACTATTCTGTGAACCTCTCAATATCCTTTTTTGAGATTCCTTTTTGATTTTTCAGCTAGAGTCCGTTTCTGTTGCTTGCAACTAAGGACCATGACTGATAAAGACATTTAATTTGATATGCCTGTGGGATATTCAAGTGAAGACATTAAATTGAGTGTTCACTATACAAGTCTGAAGCTCAGTGGAGAAGTCTTGGCTGGAAAGATAAATCTGGGAATTGTTGGATTATAAATGTTATTTAAAAGTATAGGAATGGACAAGATTGTTTAAGTGTAAAGTGAGTATTTAGAACAGAAAACAAATTCAACATACAGAAATTAGGTTAAGAAAGAAGCTTTTTCATCTTTCTGAGGGTCCATCGTATTTTCTACCTCAGTGGTAAAGAATCTGCCTTCAATGCAGGTTCGATCCCTGGGGCAAGAAGATCCCCTAGAGAAGCGAATGGTAACCCACTCCAGTATTCTTGTCTGGGAAATCCCAGGGACAGAGGAGCCTGTCGGGCTATGGTCCATGGAGTTACAAGGAGTCTGACATGACTTATTCACTAAACAATAACAATAGTATAATAGAGTCTGTCTCATTATAGCAGTTTGTTTACCTGTATGAAAATAATTTACCTGATTCAAGTACTTGAAGGAAATATCTGTGTAGTTTTCTTCATTCTGTTTCCAGTAGAAGACACAGTGCTTTCTATGGAATTAGGTACTTGTATATTTTTCCCACTTAAATAAAATTTCGATCTTAACTGATTCCCTTCTCAGGGTTTTTAAATATGTATTTAGGAGCAAACTAATTTGGAAACAGTTGTTTTCTATGTCCTAGGTTATCTTTGGTCTGTTGCAAGAAACTTAAAAAAAAAAAAAAAAATCATTGTTTTGTTTCCTTTAGGCATTTTCTTGACCACGTGGTGGACAATAGACAATTATTACACTTCCCCCTCCACCCACAGTGGAGCCCTTTAAAGGGCTTGATTGGGAAATCTTGAACTCTTTTAATTTTCTGTCATATACATATAGCATGTTCTTTTTTCTAGAAAGATGCCAGAAATCAGTTTAAGGTATGAAATACCTTTAAAAAAACAGTGCTTGTTGAATCACTTTATCTCCATTTTAAACAGTCACATAAACTAAGCCTAATGTTATTTGTGTTTATTTAAAAATTCTTATTGAAAATGGTATACCACAGTTTTTGTCCAGATAGTAGGTTGGTGTACTTAAGAATAAATGGAAAAATTGGATTCTTTTTTTAGGTCACTTAGTATTTGCAACAGTTTATGCCTTTGTCAGAACACTGTCTTTAGTATTAACTTACTTAAACTTAATTACATAACCACCAAGATCCAGGTACTGTATGTTTTAGGAATACAGAGATAAATAAAAGAAGGCCAACAGAGATCACTGTTAATGAAAATAGTACAAAGAAAGGTATTTTTTAATTTCTGTGACTTATCCTGGTTTCATCTCTAATAGTCCTACTTACAAAATGTATTTTATAAAGACTCATTTGTGTATCCTTTTTTGATATGAATTTATATGTTTGAAAATGTATCTTTTGTGAAACTCCATCACATTGTTCTACAAGAGAGTAATTTTCAGCTGTATTTCTGAAAGACTTGATAGTAATTTTCATCTGAACTTCTGAAAGAATTTCCAAAATAAGTAGTTCACTTTTGAGACCCAAAGTTCATGGCCCTTTCTAGGATCTGACCCCACTCACAGTTTTCTGAACATTTGCCCCTTTCTGTCTCTTCTTCAAACTTGGGAGTCCAGTTAAGCCTAGTCTGGCAGATCTTTTTGTCTGCTATGCTTACATGTTGTCAAAGGACTTTCATATTCATTGTATCACTTGATACTGGTAAAACCTATAAAAGTTAGCCCAGGCAGGTACTATGATCTCAACTAACAGTGTCACTGTAACATGGCTAGTAAGTTGCTTTGCTGAGAATAGAAATAGGATCTTCAGCCTCAAATTTTTATTCTTATTCTTTTCCCTCTGTAGTCAATAAACTAAATAAAGAAGATAAATGTGCCAAGGGATTGATAACTATTAATGATTTCAGTTGTGATATACAAGCCAGAAATTGTAGCCTGGAAAATTTCTTTGAAATGTTAGAATTTCTGGACACAAAGTTCATTTAGATCATTTTTTAATGTGTGGTGGTTTTATTGCTAAGTCATATCCAATTCTTTGTTACCCCCTGGACTGTTAGCCTGCCAGGCTCTTCTCTATATGGGATTTCCCAGGCAAGAATACTGCAGTGGGTTGCCATTTCCTTCTCCAGGGGATCTTCCGGACCCAAGGATCAAACCCAGGTCTCCTGCATTGCAGGCAAATTTTTTACTGACTGAGCCACTTGGCATATTTACTGTAATTATTTTTTCAAATGGTGCACATATGAAAGTGAAAGTTGCTCAGTCATGTCCCGACTCTTTGGACCCCTTGGGCTATACAGTTCATGGAATTCTCCAGGCCAGAATACTGGAGTGGGTAGCCTTTCCCTTCTCTAGGGGATCTTCCTAACCCAGGGATTGAATCCAGGTCTCCCGCATTGTAGGCAGATTTTTTACCAGCTGAGCCACCAGAGAAGCCCCATGGTGCACATATATTGAATCTTTATTAGGTCAAGTATATGGAGGAAATAAAAGACAGCACATGTAAAAATTTTGAGAAGCACTGGAGACCTGTTCAGATGACATAGTTGTAAAGGGGTACCCTCTGCTTTTGGAGGAATACAACTATGCAAATAGTATTCTTCTTGTGTATTTAATTATAGAAATATACAGGGTGAAACACAGATCTGGCAAGTGATTTGTGTGCTTAAAATCTTCAATGGTTCCTATTGTCTTTTTGGGTACACTTAATGGTATTACAAACTATCTCTGAATTAATATTTGTGGCAGAGACTGTGAGTTGAGAATGTGTTACAGCAGGAAAGAGGTTGGCCTGCTTTTAGTGTGATGTGTCAGATCCTCTTGAGAATCACCAGTTTGCCAGATAGTATTCCGATCCTTCCCCAGAGCCATCCTGAATGATAGCACCTGGCCCATAGTGTCAGTTGAGCCTGTGTTCTGCCTTTTCCCTGCAAGGTCTCTATGCTCTAGCCACACCTGACTGCTCCTTTCTGAATTTATGGCTCAAATGAACCTCAGCCATATCTATTACACCATGATTTGACTGCTACCACCTGTGTGAGGTCTTGACTACTCTTCTCCCAGAACTCTGAAAAGTTATATCTCCTATATCTCTGAAATCTTACATAGTGATTTAAACTAGATATGTAGGTATATATTCCATGATTAATAAATGTATTTGACTAAAGTCAGTATGCCAATTAATGTCGACTTAAAAAAAAAAAATTCTTGACTTTGTCCCTGCCTATGAGTCTCATTTTGGTGTTGGACAAGACTCTTGAGAGTCCCTTGGACTGCAAGGAGATCCAACCAGTCCATCCTAAAGGAGGTCAGTCCTTGGTGTTCATTGGAAGGACTGATGCTGAAGCTGAAACTCCAATACTTTGGCCACCTCATGAGAAGAGTTGACTCACTGGAAAAGACCCTGATGCTGGGAGGGATTGGGGGCAGGAGCAGAAGGGGACGACAGAGGATGAGATGACTGGATGGCATAACCGACTCGATGGGCTTGAGTTTGAGTAAACTCCGGGAGTTTGTGATGGACAGGGAGGCCTGGCGTGCTGCGATTCATGGGGTCGCAAAGAGTCGGGCACAACTGAGTGACTGAACTGAACTGATGCATCTCATTTTAGACTTCTCAGGTGGCTCAGTGGTACAGAACCTGCTTGACAATTCAGGAGACACAGGTTTGATCCCTGGGTCAGGAAGATCCCCTGGAGAAGGAAATGGCAGCACATTCCAGTGTCCTTGCTTGGGAAATCCCATGGACAGAGGAGTCTGGAGGGCTATAGTCCGTGGGGTTGCAAAGAGTCGGACATGACTGAGTGACTAAATAACATGCATCTCATTGCTAAAGTGAAAGGTTTCTGGCTGTTGGCAGACTATATTAAAAGTAAATTCTTATTTTAAACATTTTCACATTTCATAGTAAATAGCCAAGGTCATGAAATAGCCTTATGATAGAGGGTGGTGGAATATGCTTGTTAACACTTCTTTCTGGGGGAATAAATATTTCCTAACAGATAATGATTCATTGCTTGAAAGTTTCCCTTGCTTACATATTAACTCCCAACATTCCATCCCAAAGAATAAGATGAGCCACATTATTACTATCTTTTCAGTAGCTGCTCTAGTGAACCATTTACCATACCTAAGTCACAATCTTGTCTTCTAGGTTCGAAACACAATTAACTTCTGGCTCTTTGGGGAGAGCAGATAAATAAATAAATAAACCTGTTCCCCATGTAATTATCCTACTCAAAAAGTCAGACTCTTCTACCCTTTACACATAGGTCAACTGGAATAATTATTAGTAGTAATGCTTGATATTATGTATTTTAATGCCTCTCCCTCAGGAGATCAAATTGCTTTACACATATTATCTCATTAATCCCTACTCCAATTTTTGTGAAATAGAAAGAAGTGGGCTCTTTTTTTATGCTTCTATTAAAGTGTTATTCCTGCTCTCAGATGTAGCAACTCAAGCCCAGGGAGGTTAAGCAACTGGCTCAAGGTCATAGACTATGTCAGCTGCTGATTTAGATTTTTTTTTTTTCAAACTCCTGTATTTTCTTCTCTAAACCACAGTGCCTTCAGAAGTGGTCCCTTCAGGCTTCATTGCAAGGTATACTGACCCATATCAGTGTGGAATTTTATTAAGTAACACAAGGTTAAGCCCTTTACAAAAGAGGCCTGAGTCAACAGGGAGTGCATTGCTTTTCTGTCTTGGCTGAGGTCTTTTCCATATGAATGAACTGTCAGAAAATTTCATAATTCATTGTTCTTTCGGGTTTACAAGTGGCATTCTCCTGTTTACTGATGAGTGGTGAACACACAAATTTGGCTCAGCCATAGTAATGAACAACTAGATCTTACTGTCAGCAGCGTTAATTTTTTTCTAACTGCTTTACTATACTACCCTAATGCTCTGTGACTTTGATGCTAAGGATGTAAATGAAAGGGAACAGAATCCAAGCTGTTTGAATCTTCTAAATCAATAGCAAACATTATTTGAATGTTACACTGAACAGCTGTAATACTGGTGGAACTTTTCAGCCCTGGGGCTGCAGCCATTAAGCTTAAAGAATGACAGTTCTAAGCCAAAACAGTATTTTGAAAGGCATTTCACTGTCTGTTTCGAAAAGTAATTTTTACTCTGATAAAATTTAATACAAATTTATAAAAGAATTAAACTCCCATCTGTAATGGAGAAATCAAGGACAGGCATACTGTAGGGATATTTTTTCTGGACCCAAAAATTTGATATTTAGCTAAAGCTAACATGATACCAGAACATTTAAGGGATAAAAAGGTAACATTGCTTGAATATGGCTTCAGTCAAAGGTTAGGTAAAATATAATATGGACAAGCCTCTCAACATGCAGGGTGTTTCTCAGCATTGTATTTATAGGAAAGTTTCCCAAAATCTCTCATTCTACTCCACACAATCTTTGACTCCTTGGGTGATTAATTCTTTTCACTGAAATATTCTGTCCATGCCCTGCTATATATTTTTGCCTACATCTATAATTCCTGGAGAGTAACAGAATAAGGTGGTGTCCCAATGGTGGGAGCCACTCTGTAAAGATAAATATCTCCTCTGTTTTATGTTTTGTTTAAATTGGAAAAGAACAGCCTAACAAAGCCTGCCCAGCATCAGTGTTTAACATCAAGTTGTTATGCTGTTTACAAACAAACCTGTGGAAGAAGAAAAAACCATGCATAGCAGAAACTACGATTCTTGTGTGCCTGCCTCTTACCAACCGACTTAAAAACTTTCTAAAAGTATGTATTTTTGCAACTTTGAAGCTTTAAACAAATTGTAAGTAGATTGTAATGAACACCTGAAATATGAAATATTTAATGGAAATATCATCTGACCCTGAAACGCTATATCATATGTATGTGAAATTTAACACATGGTGGTTGTTGTCTAGTTGCTAAGTTGTGTCCAACTCTTTTGCAGCCCCATGGACTGTAGCCTGTTAGGCTGCTCTGTCCATGGGATTTCCCAGGCAAGAATACTGGAATGGGTTGCCATTTGTTTCTCCAGGGGATCTCTCTGACTGAGGGATCAAACCTGCATCTCCTGCATGGGCAGGTGGCTTCTTTAACACTGAGCCAGTATGGAAGCCCCTAACACATGGTAGGCTTAAAAAAAAAATCTAGGGATTATAGGAAAAGAATATGAAAATTCAGTTAAGATATGTTAAAATTTTATTAGACAATTTTCATTTAGAGTCTTCTGATATTTTTCCGATCTCTCTATACATTTTTACTGTAATGAGTTGTTTTTGGTAACTGTCCTAAAAGTTCAATCAAGTAGTCATTTTTTCCTTTGCTTTTTAAGTTCCATCTTTCCATTACCTAGTGATCCTGATGGTAACTTTCTGAAGTTTTATTTATTATTATTATTTTTTAAATTTTTATTAGTTGCTAATTAGAGGCTAATTACCTCACAACATTGCAGTGGGTTTTGTTATACATTGACATGAATCAGCCATGGAGTTACATGTACTCCCAATCCCGATCCCCCCTCCCACTTCCCCCTCCACCCGATTCCTCTGGGTCTTCCCAGTGCACCAGGCCCGAGCACTTGTCTCATGCATCCCACCTGGGCTGGTGATCTGTTTCACCATAGACAATATACATGCTGTTCTCTTGAAACATCCCACCCTCGCCTTCTCCCACAGAGTTCAAAAGTCTATTCTGTACATCTGTGTCTCTTTTTCTGTTTTGCATATAGGGTTATCATTACCATCTTTCTAAATTCCATATATATGTGTTTTATTTTGATAGATGAAAATTATTTCCAGATTAGAGATAACCAATTCTTCATCAGGAGATTGTTGTAAATTATAATGGTTAAGGGCATCATCAACTTGGAGGACATGTGCATTCATGCTAAGTTGCTTTAGTCATGTCCAACTCTGCAACTCTATGTCCGTGGGATTCTCCAGGCAAGAATACTGGAGTGGTTTGCTGTGCTGCTCCGCAGGATCTTCTCAACCCAGGAACGGAACCCAAATCTCTCTTGTCTCCTGCATGGGCAAGTGGGTTCTTTATCACAAGCACTGCCTGGGAAGTCCTGCATGGAAGGCAGAGACATGCTACCAACTACACTGTGCCTATTTTCTCATTTGTGTAGTGGGGATAATAACCATACTTATGTCACAGAGCTTTGGAGAAATTAAATGAGTTCATCTCAGGCAAGTACGCTATACTTGACACATTTTAAGCCTCATGTGTTTTCACTTTTATTTGTAACATTATCATCATCATTTTTCAAGCTTTCTTTTTTATAATTAGCCTCTTTCTATTTAGTTTAAGCTTTATTTTTGAAACAGTTTACCTAGCTCTTCAAGTGTTATATTTGTAGTGGAGTGAGCACTGGACTGGGAGTCAGGAAAAATATATATTTTGTACTAGTCTTGAATGTCACTTATTTGTTATGTTTACTTGGGAGTTTCATTTTGTCACTTCGGATTTTTAATTTCCTTCCTTAAAAGAACATTAGGGTGCTAACCTACATTAATAGTCTTGAGTCATCTACATATCAACCTGAAAATTAAAAATCAAATTAAGGACCAGTAGAGTCAGTGGCCAAGTTTTTATTTTATCAAGGAAACACATTATAAAATAAACCATAGTACACTATCCCTAGGCTTTCATTAAAAAGAAATTTTTCACACCACAAAAAGGAAGAAAGATGTAATCTTAAGGAGAAGTCTTTTTTATTAAATAAATTTAACTTTATGAAAAACTCATGTGATGGTATAATATAATGGAAATATTTTAGTATTAATTTCAGCTGAGGACAATTGATGCCACATTACAGGTTGAGTTATGAGACCACCATGAAGGATTTGCAAAAGAAATTATGGAGACCAATTTTCTGAATCTAAACATTCTCAGCACTTTGCAAGAATGAAAACATTAAAAGTGGAGATAAGGGGATTTTTGGAAAATGCTATGCTGTTAAGTCCCATCCCACTTCCTTGTGGGAGGTTTTTGAGAATGTGGAATGTCTGACCCCTGTTTCAAACACTGAGAAAATACTCAATTGAACCATTTAGAGTTTGAAATGTGTACCCCGGAGCTTGGGAATCCTAATGTACTACTAACTAGAATGCCTGAGCCATCAAAAAAAAAAACCAAAAAACAAAAAACATAAGAGTGAGATGCCCTACAGTATGCATATACATCCCTCAAAAAATAATGGGAATATGCATCCCTCAAAAAGTAAGGTCCATGCTTTCCCATGGACCAGATATAGACTATGTGCACTAGCACAGATATGAAAAGAAGAAACATAAGCCATCTTAAGTCCTGTTCAGAAGACTGTCTATAACTCCAACATCCTGTGGTAGTAAGTAAGGTAAGAGGCTGAAGAAAGAGCTAAAGGATCAGGAGGTGACGATTTGCTGTCATCGAGGGAACCACAGGCAAAACTTGTTAGGGATGGGAATGTCTCAGCTAATCTATGACTGTTTTCCATTAAATAAAGGAGTCAGTTTAGATGCCTGGCTTGTCCAAAGAACATGACTCCAATCAATGGATCATGGCAGATTTAATAAGAAAGAACTTTTCTTCCCTTTCCTCTTTTCCTCCTTCTACCCATAGGAGTTAGAAAATACCTGTAAGCAAATTGGTGGAAGAACAAGCTAGGGGTGGGAGAAGAAAATGCCAGTCACACTCTACTTCCTCCAATTCCCTCAGTGCAGGTACCTAGCATGAGTTAGACCCTAGACAGTATGTGGAAGAGGACCTCTCTTAGAATCACATGTGAAATTTTTATTGCTACAAGTGTAGATAAAGTTGTTGAATAAAGATTATTCACAAACTGAGTATACAGAAAATCATGGAACTTACCCTAATTTCATCTATGGATTAGAAAATGATCAAGACTCAAAGAGGAAATGTTAAAAGAATAAGAGTTAAAAATAAAATGGCTTAAAATATCTTTCAAGTCATGCATTTCAATATAACTCTTGCTCTTACTCTCACTGGTTGGTTACTTTTTAAGAAATTTTTAGATTCTGCTGCCACCTCTCACAGTTGACTATTAGTGAACTAGGTTGGATTTGTGATCTCTTCACCAGACAGGAGAAAATGTGGACTACACATTGTAAATTTTAATTCATCCTTCAAGACTAAACTGTCACTGTTTAGTCTTTTATTAGATAGCTGAAGAGTAACAATAGTACAAATAATTTCTATTGAGAAACATAGTAACTTATCTGTATGAAAGTGGAAGTGCTGTTCAGTCCTTTTCAACTTTTTGCAGCTTCATGGACTGTGACCCACAGGCTCCTCTGTCCATGAGATTCTCCAGGCAAGGGTCCTCGAATGAGTAGTCATTCCCTTCTCCATCAATATATAAATAAATATATGTCTAGCTAGAGTACCTTTTGTAAAACTCAGTTTAGTGTTTATTTGCAAGTTCTCCTAAAATTATGGGTGTCATTAGAGAAATCATTTCAATTTTGCATGACGGGAGAGAAGATGGTTTGGGGTAAGGAAGTTACACTTACCCCTGATGGATTTTTAGGTTAGTCTAAGAATTAGCAGAGAAAATTGACACTAGTTAAATGACTACTATGTCCCTGGAGGTATGCTAAGTGCTTCACATGTGAAATTTGAGGTAGTCCTCACAAGGAACTCTGGGAATGAGAATTCTTAACCTGATTAATAAAACAAGTGAGAAAATGAATGCTAATATATTTAAGTTAACATTCTCAAGGTCATAGAGTTCTGAGTGGCAAACTAGAATTTTAAGTCTTAAAGTCAAATTTTAACCTACTCCAAAGTTTGCTCCCTTTTCACTATAGCCTCTGGAAACTTCCATATATTTCATTTTTTATAAAAGGTTAAATGGATGTTGGAAAGGTGTCTTCCTTGAATAAACTATTTCATCTAACTGAAGCACTGGTTTCATGATATTTTATTCTAGTATTTTGACTTCTAGTAGCTTCCCTGGTGGCTCAGACGGTAAAGAATCTGCCTGCAATGTGGAAGACCCAGGTTTGGTCCCTGGAGAAGGGAATGGCTACCCACTCCAGTATTCTCAACTGGAGAATTCTGTGGACAGAGGAGCCTGGTGGGCTACAGACCATGGGGTCACAAAGAGTCAGACACGACTGAGCAACACAACATTTTGACTTCTAGCTTTAAACCTTCCAGAGATCTCAAGTCCTTTATACTTACTAGCAGGTATTTAAACAGTAATTGTGAAAAAATGTGTATATACCTATGTTTAGGCTAAATTTTTAGATTGTTTTTGTTGTTTAGTTGCTAAGTCCTGTCCCATTCTGCGACCCCATGGACTGTACCTCACTAGGCTTTGTCCATGGGGTTTCCCAGGCAAGAATACTGAAGTAGGTTACCATTTCCTTCTCCTGTGGATCTTTCAGACCCAGAGGTTGAACCTGTGTCCCTTGCGTTGGCAGACAGATTTTTTTTTTTTTTTTTTTTACTGAGCCACCACTTTTTAAGGGAATGACTTCATCATCCCAAGGCTTAGCTCAGTGTCTGGAACCTAGTAGATACTCCATAAAATTTCTTAATTTTAGAAATAAATGAGCAATGCCTTCATCCATTCACTCATTTAACACACATTTACTAAAGACCTACCAAGTTCCAAACACCAGGGATTCCATCAGTGGGAAGCTTGCTAGAGATGATTACTGCCAAATGGACTTCGTGGTCTAGTAAGGACAAATTAGAATGAAGCAAAAATAATAAAGGATGGTATATGCTCATAGTGGAGAGACTGAGTGCTGTGGGAGCACCTAGCAGGTCTGGGTGCCTGTGAGGGGGGAGAATATGATGTGCTCAGGGTTGTTTTCTTCTGCAGTTTGAATGTAATATAGGGTAAGACAGTGTTGATTATGTTATTTATTTAATAGAGAGGCAAAAAAAGGTATAAAATTCTTTAAGATGCTATTCACTAAGTTAGTATCAAACAAGTTTCATCTAGAAAGAAAAGAAGATGGTTGTAGATTAGTTCAAGTGGTCAGACAATGAAGGAAACTTTGACTGAAAAGCTATGACTCACTTGTCAGAAACTTTATTGGCCTCTCCTCAGGCCATGCCTTTTCAAGACTTTGCATCTTTGCTGACCTGTTACCTTGGGAAGAGTTGCCCCCTACTTTCCAGTCTCTAGCTCAAGCACTTGTCCTATATGAAGCCAGTCTTTTCTGACTTCTCTAGAAAGAGCTATTGTCTCATTCTTTACTGAATCTGCTGCATCTTGTACCTTTATTTTAGTACCTAGTACATTGAGCTGAAACTGTTGGTTTGCATTCTTCTTTTACTTTAAGGATTTTGCTTCTTTAAAGCAGCAGTCACTTTATTTTCCACCTTTTTGTCTCTAATACCACATGCACTTCTTGTTTTACAGTAATTTTTATTTTAAATGTGTGATGAAATTTTTCAATGTAAAAAAATCCCGGTGAAAGTTGAAATTATATATGACTTATCCAAATGTCTCACCTATATTAGAGTCAGACATGGGATGTTTGAGTTATGGAGTTTTCCACATCTTTATTTGGCTATTTGAGACCATGCATACAAAAGTTGCATATGAACAATTTTTGGAATTGCTGCATACAAATGGTTAGTAACATAGATTCTTAGACTGCTGGCATCTGAGTCTAAGCTTTGTCCCTTCAGACTTCTCTCTGCTCTGGCTTCTTCATTTGTATAGTGGATATAAAATTTGAGTCTAATAAGATGGTGATAATTAAATGGTAGGGAGATAATACATAGAAATTGTTTTGCATAGTCCTTTAAATAAAGTGAGTTTAAAAACTTCTCAATGAGTGTGAAAAATCATGATTTGCATTTTGTAGTTGATTGTTTATAAAGCTTAGTGTAACAACTTTTATGGGTTAGGTTTTCCAGAAGCAGAGGCTAAAAAAAAGTTTATTGTGGGGGAGAGAAATATTTATTAGATTCTCACCTATAATAGGAAGGAGGAAAAAGCAATTTGGGGCAGAGGAAGAAAGTGAGCTTACAGTGTAAGCCAGCATGGTGTCCGCTGCTCTGGAAGGGAGCTCGGAAGTGAATGTTGTGAGGCAGAGGGTCTGGCTTTGGGCAGAGCTGTAGGCTTCCTTTGCCCCACCTCACTCAGTACCAGATGTCCCTGGTCCTGGAATGGAGAGCAAGGCCTTGAGCAAGTGGCTTTTTGCAGCAGACCGTGAAGTTGCTGACAGCTGGATGCTGTCTGCCACCCCCATTTCCTGCAGCCTATCTTGAAGGATCCCAGAAACTAGTATTAGCACATTTCTACAGCTCTAGCGGACCCTACGTATTATATTGTGAATGAAAGAAACATTGTACTTCAAATAATGAATTTCAGAACTTTTTCAATTTGTTGAAAGAAAATACTAATACTTTATTCACTGTTTTTGCTGGTGTTTCTATCTTCAGAGAGTTGTTTCTATAAAAATCTTTTAAAAAAAATAATCACTAACAAGAATTGAAAACAATAATGTGTTTTTCAATGTCTATTACTACAAGAGGGTTTCACTGGTGGCTCAGGTGGTAAAGAATCCACCTGCAATGCGGGAGACCTAGGTTCATTCCTGGGTTGGGAAGATGCCCTGGAAAAGGGAATGGCTACCCACTCCTGTATTCTTAACTGGAGAATCCCCATGGACAGAGGAGTCTTTGGGGTTGCAGAGTCAGACATGACTGAGTGACTAAGCACACTCTACCTGCGATGACATACGAAAGATTTTCAGTGAACAAATACCCAAATTAACATTTTATTTCACTTATTTTGCTTGCTTCCCCCACCTCCAGATCCATTTTCACACTTCTTCCCTTCACTTTTCTTCTGTTTTGCTTCTTTCCTTCCTTCCTTCCTTCCTTCCTTTGTCTCCCACAGCCATTGTAATTCTATCTTGCTTAGTTTCCAAGTTCTACAATTTTTTTCAGTTTATTTTCTCGCAGAAACAAGTATCAGAATGTCTCATTTTTGTTCCTAAGTTATACTGGCTTGCAGGAAAATTCTATTTATATTTTAATTTTCTTCATTTACTGTTGAAGTTTGTCATGGTCCTGCTTTAAGTGACCTTGGTGTTTCTAGTAACTGAATTTGTTGCAAATTTCCCTTCAACAGCAGCGGACATTTTTTTGGCCCAAAAATAAACAAAAGAAAAATTGTATACACAGAAAATAACAGGTTTTAGAGACCAAATCCTTTTCGACATTGCAGTGGTTTTGGTAAAGTTCAGAGTAAATTATTCAAGGCTACTTTCTACGTGGATCTAACTTCTTTCTTTGAATATAGTCAAGCTTTTTAGTAATTTTTCTATAAACAGTGTCCAAAAATATATTTTTAAAGGCTCCATTTGAATGTATGGTTTTGATTGGATTGCATAGATTAAATCTAGAAAGTATCCTTTAGAATAGAAATATGAAAGTGATTGCATTACCCCCAGAGGCTAAATATTTTTTTTTTAATACTTGCAAACTGAAAGTAAATTGCAAGCACATTCTTACCCTGATTTCAATGCTGTTCCCTGAAAACATAGTGTTTAGTGTATTTCTTTTGCAAATCAACATATGGGGCTCAGTTTATAAATATTTTTCTTTAAAACTTAAATCATAGAGGTTAAAAAAAAAAAACAAAAGGAAATGTATAAAACCCCTTTCTCCCAAAAGAGCTGCATAATATTGCTTCTTGAAACATTGGGCTACAAGAAGCATTTGCATTTAGTAAGCTGCTTTATTTATAGGTACAGAACTACAACCTTTCATCCTTGTCTAGTAGTTTATTTTAAATCTAGAAGATTTACAAAACAAAAGTAAGAGAAACATGTGTTAAGCAATAAATAAATACTGCTAGTGAGCTTCTGTATTCTTTTAGCATTACACTATTTTCATCATTTTGACACAAAGATATGTTTTGCAGGGAGGGAAAGCACATTTTGAAATAACTAGTTAAGAAAGGGTTGAAAAACTGGTAACAAAATGAAGGGAAATGGTTTAGATTTCCTTTATACTTAAGGTCATATACAGGTCATGTTTAACACAGATTCCGTTTTCATGTATTTTAATAAAATCTATATAGGAAATTCAAATAACAGTTGTGAAAAGAATTTGATCTAAAGGAGCTAAACTAAGTTAAGTGTCACTTTAACATTAAACTTCTAGTGATAAATAAGCAAACAGAAGAAAAAAATTTCTCCTACAAATCAAAAAGCAGAAATATTTGCTCCCTAGCTACTCATGTGAGAGAAATATTTGATAGTGTTGGCCTTGTAACAAGATGTCCTAGGCTTGGTGTACACCAAAGGTTGTAAATTAAAAACCAATGCATATATTTCATTTAGGAACACTCAGTGGCTCAGTGGTAAAGAATCCACCTGCCAATGCAGGAGCCGTGGGTTTGATTCCTGGGTTGGGAAGATCCCCTGGAAGGAAAAAACGGCAACCCACTCCAGTATTCTTGCCTGGGAAATCCCATGGACAGAGGAACCTGGCAGGCCACAGTCCATGGAGTCACCAAGAGTCATACATGACTGAGCACACACGTCCATACATGTCCAGGGTAACTGGGGAGAAAGAGTTACACAAGTAAGATTGTCTTATCCTTGAAATTTTTTGAAAATCGTGAGGCAGGAATTGAAGTTGTACTGATCACTATTCATTTCTTCTCTTTGTTTTCATACTTTCTCAGAGAGATGACATCTACTCCTTTAAAACTTAGCTATCATTCTTGGAATAAAATGCTGGTCGGGGTCTTACTTAGAAAGCTGCCTCCTGTCCTCATACCTATTTAAGACACATATTGTATCTCTATGTATAATATCTTATTATGCCAGGAAGAGCATACTTGCAGCTTCAAGTGCAATGTCAGGCTTCAAGGATGAAATGGCTCACATTTTACTTAGACATAGCATTAAGAATCAGCTCCCTATCCCCACCCCCATGGGTGTTATTCTGCTTATTTCTCTAATTTACACAACTATTTTCTTTTGCATCTTGTAAAATGTAAAATAATTCAAAAGAGGTTCTAAGTGAACAGCAGAATGTCTGCAGCCCAACAGCTGAGTATTGCATATATGAGTCAGTATGTAATAATTCGCCTGAATATATAGATAGACCATTATGGGACTTGTTAAGGTTTGTGTCATGTCCCTGTAATAATTATTGAAGGCCTAATTCAGACCAGCTTTCCTCCACAAAATTAAATAAAGGAGTACTGGATATACCATGCATCGGAGAGATTAGTCAATTCTCTTTGCACAGCAGTGACCTTTGTATCCCCTCTATTAACGAGTGGGAAAGATTTAACTTCACTGCACGTGCCCTTGTAGTTTCCGGCCATTATTTAAAACATGTCAAAATGAGTTCAGTAACTCTTCAGTCATTTTTAACCTCACCTGTTCCTCAATCAAGCATTTCAGGCCCACCTTTTCTTTTTCTTTTCTTTTATTTTTTTTTTTAAATCAAACCCAGATAGCTTCTTGGAGTTTCTATCATGCATAATTCTGTAAGAGTCTTGGAACTTCACACCACTTGAAGTTCAGTAAAATACCTATACTGCTTGTCAACTGGGAAGTGAATATATACACTGATACTTGCCGTGGAGGTCACTGTGTGTCGAGTATTTTGTGATTTAATTGCATGCTGAATGTAGGCTTGATTCTGTTAGGAAAAAAAGGTGAATGCAGACTTATAAGGTAATCTTTTACCCTCCACATTACATTTCACTTAAGTGGTAGTCAACATGCAACCCTAATTGACAGTCAAATCAAACCTCTGTTGACTGTAGTTACATGCATATTGCCTAATTGTATAATTCACGTAATAGCTTCATGCAAAATTCAAGGTATAAGTACACTTCCTAAGGATGGAATTGCTGAGCATAAATCAATGACTTTTTTGAAAAAAGTTCATGTATTCATTGACTTGTGACTTCATGGGCCAGTTAATTACTATATTTCAGAAATAATTAGGTTAATGGACATACAAGCACCAGAACAGATATGGAACCCCTTATTTTTTTATTGACATACAATTGATTTATAATATTATATTAGTTTCAGGTGTACAACATGATTCGGTATTTATACATGATTGAATGATCACCACTATAAGTCTACTTACTATCTGTTACCATTCAAATTTATTTATTTTTTTACTATATTCTCTGTGCTGTATATGACATCCCTGACATTTATTTTATAACTGGAAGTTTGTACCACTTAATCTGCTTCATTTATTTCATTCATCTTCCTGCCCCCTTCTTTGCCAATCACTAGTTTGTTCTCAGAATATTAGTCTTTTGTTTTATTGTATTTTCCTTTTGTTTTGTAGATTCTACATATAAGTGAAAATATACATGGTATTTGTCTTTCTCTGTCTGACTTATTTCACTCAGCATAATATCTTTTGGGCCTGTGCATGTCTATACAAATGGCAAGACATTATTTTTATGGCTTAGTAATATTCCATTGTATATGTGCATGTGTGTGTATGTGTGTATATAGATATATACACAACATCTTCATTCACTCATCTGTTGATAGTCATTTAGGTGGCATCCATATCTTGGCTGTTAAACAGCAATGAAAAACAGGATACTTTGAATTAGTGTTTTCTTTCTTTCTATCTTTTTTTTCAGATAAATAGAAGTGTAATTGCTGAATTGTATGGTAGTTCTATTTTTACTGTTTTGAGGAAAGCCCATACCATGTTCATAGTGGCTATACCAGTTTAAATTCTCACCAGCAATGCACCAGGGTCCCCTTTTCCTTACATTCACGTAAACACCTGTTATTTTTGTCTTTTTGGTAATTATTAAGCCATTCTGATCGGCTTTCCTGGTGACTCAGACAATAAAGAATCCACCTACAATGCAGGAGACCTGGGTTTAATCTCTAGGTTGGGAAGATCCCCATGGAGGAGAGCATGGTAACCCACTCCTGTATTCTTGCCTGGAGAATCCCCATGGACAGAGTAGCCTGGCGGGCTATATTCCATGTGGTCACAAAGAGTCGGATACAACTGAGCAACTAAGCCTACACACACATGCCATTCTGACGGATGTGAAGTGATATCTCATGGTTTTGATTCACATTTCCCTAATGATTAGTGATTTTGAGCATTTTTATGTGCCTGTTGGACATCTACATATCTTCTTTGGAAAAATATCTATTTGGATCCACTGCCCACATTTTTTCATTTCACACCAACTTATGATAATATAGATACTTCATTTCAAATTCAAAATAATGTTAATGTCTTGCAAAATCCAAGGAAATTTCTTAGTGTAACCCAAACTACAATATGATAATATAAATTTGCTTCCTATTTCTATATATCTTTTTAGCACTGTCCCTGTTTTAAAACATAATACTGTGGGATCCATTAGATAAAAGAATAATAATATATTTACAATGATTTTCTTTTTAACCGTTTGTGTAATACACTTAATTTACAATGTATTAATTTCAGGTATATAGCAAGGTGATTCAGTTTTTTATATATATATATATACACATTTATATGTTTGTGTGTATATATGCACATATATATACACGTATGGAGAAGGCAATGGCAACCCACTCCAGTACTCTTGCCTGGAGAATCCCATGGATGGAGGAGCCTGGTAGGCTGCAATCCATGGGGTTGCGAAGAGTTGGACATGACTGAGCGACTTTGCTTTCACTTTTCACTTTCATGCATTGGAGAAGGAAATGGCAACCCACTCCAGTGTTCTTGCCTGGAGAATCCCAGGGACAGCGGAGCCTGGTGGGCTGCCGTCTATGGGGTCGCATGGAGTCGGACACGACTGACGTGACTTCGCAGCAGCAGCATACACATGTATATGTTTTCAGATTCTTTTCCATTATAGATTATTACAAGATATTGAATATATTTTTCTTATGCCATATAGTAGTTCCTTGTTTTTATGTTTTATATATAGTAGTGTGTATTTGTTAATCCCAAACTCATAATTTATCTCCCTGCTACCCACCCTGCTGTCCCCTTTGGTAACCATAAATTTGTTTCCTATGTCTGTTACTCTATTTTTGTTTTGTAAATGAGTTCATTTGTATCGTTCTTTTAAATTCCACATAATTCAGTTCAGTTCAGTTGCTCAGTTGTGCCTGACTCTTTGCGATGCCATGGACTGTGGCACGCCAGGCCTCCCTGTCCTTCACCAACTCCTAGAATTTACTCAAACGCATGTCCATTGAGTCAGCGATGCCATACAACCATCTCAACCTCTGTCATCCCCTCCTCCTCTCACCTTCAAACTTTCCCAGCATCAGGGTCTTTTCAAATGAGTCAGTTCTACATCTTTATCCGTTCATCTGTTGATGGATATTTAGATTGCTGCCATGTCTCAACTACTATAAACAATGCTGCTATAAACATTCAGGTGTGTGTATCTTTTAGAATTAGCATTTTCCCCAGATATATGCCTGCATCTTATGGTTAACTGTTTAGTTTTTTAAGCAGCTGTTCTCCATGGTTACTGTACCAACTTGCATTCCTGTCAACAGTGCAGAATGGTGCCCTCTCCAGCATTTATTATTTGTTGACTTTTTACTGGTGTGAGGTGCTACCTCATTGTAGTTTTGAACCACATTGTAATATTGATTTGTTTTTCTTTTTTTGTTTTTCTCTATTAATTAATGACATTATGCATCTTTTCATGTGACTGGCCATTTGTATGTATTCTTTGAATAAATGTGTATTTAGGTCTTCTGCCCATTTTCTTAATTTATATATATTTTTTGCTATTAAGATTCACAAGCTGTCTGTATATTTTGGAAATTAATCCCTTGCCAGTAGCGTCATTTACAAATACTTTCTCCCTATCAGTGTGTTGTCTTTTGGTCTTGTTTATGGTTTCCTTTGCTGTAAAAAGGCTTTTGAGTTTAATTAGTTCCTATTTGTTATTTTTTCTTTCACTCTAGGGAATAGGTTCAAAGAAACATTGCTGTAATTTATGTCAAAATGTGTTCTGCTTATGTTTTTCTCTAGGAGCTTTGTAGTACTTAATCTTACATTTGATCCATTTTGAGTTTGTTTTTGTCTGTTGTATTAGAGAATGTTCTATTTTCTTTCTTTTTCATGTAGCTGTCCAGTTTCCCCAGCAGCATCACTTACTGAAGAAACTATCTTTTCTCCGATATATAGTCTTGCCTCCTTTGTCATGGGTTAACTGACCATTGGTGCATGGGTTTTTTCTGGGCTTTTTATCCCGTTTCATTGATCTATATGACTATCTGTGCACCCATACCATACTGTTTTGATTACTGTACCTCTGCAGTATCATTTGAGATCAAAGAGTATGATTCTTCAAGTTCTGTTCTTCTCAAGATAGCTTTTACTGCTCAGAGGGTATTTTTGTGTTTCCATACTAATTTTACAGTGTTTTGTTTTAGTTCTGTGAAAAATGCCGTTGGTAATTTGATTGGAATTGTATTAAATCTGTAGACTGCCTTGGGTAGTATGGTCATTTTCACAATACTGATTCTTCCAATCCAAGAAAACAATACTTCTTTCCATCTGTTTTTGTTGTCTTTGATTCTTTCATCAGCATCTCATAGTTTTTGGAACTAAAGTCTTTTGTCTCTGTAGGTAGGCTCATTCCTAGGTATTTTATTCTTTTTCATGCAGAGGTAAATGGGATTGTTTTCTTAATTTCTCTCTCTGATATTTAATTAATGGTGTATAGAAATGCAACAGATTTCTGTGTATTAATTTTGTATCCAGCAACTTTACCAATTCTTTGATATCTAGTAGTTTTCTGGTAGCATTTTTAGGATTTTCTGTGTATAGCATCACATCATCTGCAAACAGTGTCAGTTTTACTTTTCTTCCAATTTGAATTGCTTTCATTTCTTTTTCTCTGATTGCTGTGGCTAGGACTTACAAAACCTGTGTTGAATAAATTGATGAGAGTGGACATTCTTTTCTTGTCCCTGATCTTAGAGGAAGCACTTTCAGCTTTTCACAAGAGAGTATGATGTTAGCTGTGGGTTTGTCATATATGGACTTTCTTATTTTGAGGTATGTCCTCTCTGTGTTTACTTTTTGGAGAGTTTTTTAGATCATAAATGGGTTTTGAATTTTGTCAGAAGTTTTTTTCTACATCTATTGAGATGAGCATATTGTTTTTGTTCTTCAATTTGTTAATGTGATGTATCATGTTGATTTTGTGTGTACTGAAAAATACATGCATCCCTGGGATAAATCCCAATTTGATCATGGTTTGTGATTCTCTTAATGCATTTTTGGAGTTGGTTTGCTAGTATTTTATCGAAGATTTATTTGTTCATCAGTGATACTGGCCTGTGACTTTCTTTTTTTTTTTTTTTGCTATGTTTCGTCTTGGTATCAGGGTGGTTTGGTCTCATAGCCTAAGTTCAAAAAGATTTCTTTGTCTGCAATTCTTTGGAATAGCTTCAGAAAGATATATTTTAATTCTTCTCTAGATTTTTGGTAGAATTTACCTGTGAAGCCATGACAGGTTTTGTTTTTTGTCCTAGACTTTTATTTGTTGGGAGTTTTGTAATTACTGATTCAATTTCACCACTAGTTATTTGTCTGATTGTATTTTCTATTTGTTCCTAGCTCAATCTTGAGAGATTTTACCTTTCTAATAATTTGTCCATTTTCTAAGTTGTCCATTTTATTGGTGTATAATTGCTCATGGTAACCTCTTAAAATATTTTGTGTTTCTGTAGTGTCACTTATAACTTCTCATTTTTCATTTGTGAATTTATTGACTTAGTCCTCTTCCTTTTCTTCTTGATGCTGCTGCTGCTGCTAAGTCGCTTCAGTCATGTCTGACTCTGTGTGACCCTATAGACGGCAGCCCACCAGGCTCCGCCATCCCTGGGATTCTCCAGGCAAGAACACTGGAGTGGGTTGCCATTTCCTTCTCCAGTGCATGAAAGTGAAAAGTCAAAGTGAAGTAGCTCAGTCGTCCAACTCTTTGTGACCCCTTGGACTGCAGCCTACCAGGCTCCTCCGTCTATAGGATTTTCCAGGCAAGAGTACTGGACTGGGTTACCATTTCCTTCTCCATTCTTCTTGATGAGTGGCTAAAAGTGTATCAGTATTTACCTTTTCAAAGAAGCAGCTTTTAGTTTTATTGACCTTTTTTGTTATTTTTTGTCTATTTCATTTATTTATGTTTTTAGCTTTATAATTTCTTTCTACTAACTGGGTTTTCTCTGTTCTACTCTAGTTGCTTTAGGTATAAGAATAGATGGTTTATTTGAGATTTTTCTTTCCCAGGAAAGCTTGTATCACTATAAACTTTACTCTTAAAACTGCTTTTGTTATGTCCCATTGGTTTTGGATTTATTTTCATTTGTCCCTAGATATTTTATGATTTCTCTTTTGATTCCCAATAGTGATCCATTTGTTGTTAAGTAGCATATTGCTTAGCCTCTGTGTGTATATGTTTTCTGCAGTTTTGTTATTTTTTCTTGTAGTTGATTTCTAACCTCAAAGTATTGTGGCTGGAAAAGATACTTGATAATATATCAGTTTTCTGAAATTTACTGAGACTTGCTTTGTGGTTCAGCATGTGGTCTATCCTGGGGAATATTCTACATGTGCTTGAAAAGAATATGTATTCTGTTGCTTTTGGATGGAATACTTTATAAAAATAAGTTATTTCCATCTAGTCTAATGTGTCATTTAGGGCTTGTGATTCCTTATTAATAAGGAAATTATTTTAAATTGGATCCTTTATTTAAAATTTTTGTATTGAATTATAATGAGTTCTTTATATATTTTGAATATTAACCCCTAAACAGAAATATCTTTTGCATGTATTTTCTCTCATTCAGTAGGTTGGTTTTCAGTTTTGTTAGTTTCTTTTGCTCTGCAAAGGGTTTTTAGTTTGGTATAGTCACATTTATTTATTTTTTCTTTTGTTGCTGTTGCCAGACTCCTCATTTAGATCCAAAAATCTATTGCTAAGACTGATGTCAAACAGGTACTACCTATGGTTTCTACTAGGAATTTTATGGTCTTACATTTAAGTATTTAATCCATTTTCAGTTTATTTTTGTATAAAGTATTCAAAAATAGGATTCCCCTAGTGGCTCAGATGGTAAAACGTCTGTCTACAATGCTTGAGACCCAGGTTCAATCCCGGGTCGGGAAGATCCTCTGGAAAAGGAAATGGAAACCCACTGCCATACTCTTGCCTGGGAAATCCCATGGATGGATGAGTGTGGTAGGCTACAGCCCATGGGGTTGCAAAATTATCTAGCTTTATTCTTTTACATGTAGCTGTCTAGATTTCCTAACATCATTTATTGAAGGGACTGTTTTTTCTCCATTGTGTATTCTTGTCTCCTTATTTGTAGATTATGTTACCATTTAAGGCTGGATTTACTTTTGGGTTCTGTATTCCATTCCATTGATCTATGTATACAGATTTGTAGCATAGTTTAAGATTAGGGAATGTGATACCAGCTTTGTTCTTTCTCAGGCATGCTTTGGCTGTCCAGGGTATTTTATGGTTCCAAACAAATGGAATCAGTTCTTTTAATGTGTCACAAATGCAACTACTTTTTGGTTTGTTTTCCAAAGTTGCAAATAATTTTTTAAAATGTTGATTTGAATACATCTAAGGTTTTCTTTTTTCTCCTTCTCTTGTCTTCAGTTGATTACCTCCATTTTCACTAAGGGACATTTAACAAGTACTTTGAAAATATATTTATTTTTAAACTTTTTAATTGAGAGGAATATTGAATACATTAAAAACTTATTTAGTATGGTTGCACTTGGTCTTTGTTGCTACAAGCACACTTTCTCTTGGTGTGGTGAGCTGGGGCTACTCTGTTGCAGTGCGCAGGCTTCTCATTGTGGTTGCTTCTCTTGTGGAGCACGGGCTCTAGGCACATGGGCTTTAGTAGCTGCAGCAGGCAGGCTCAGTAGATGCAGCGAGCAGGCCCTGTGGTGCATGGGCTTCAGCAGTTGCATCACATGGTCTCATTAGTTGTTTGCGGGCCCTAGGATGCACAGGGTCCAGTTGTGGCCTCATGGTTGCTGCTCATGGGCTCTAGAGCTTGGGTTCAGTAGCTGTGGCACACGGGCTTAGTTGCTTTATGGTACGTGTAATCCTTCTGGACCAGGGATTGAATCTGCCCTGCATTGGCAGGGGTATTCTTATTCACAGTATCCCCAGGGAAGTCCCTAGCAAATACATTTTAAGTTTCTTGTTTTATAAATTAATTGAAATTTAATGTTCCAAGAATAGTGGAATATTATGTAATTGAATTTCTCATTCAAAAGGAAGACTCTCCCTTATAACAGCCTTATTATATATTTACTAATCTTAATCTCCCAATTCATAGAAACTCATTTTTTCTGGATAGTCTATTATACTTGTTGATGTCCATAAAAGTTTAAAGTTTTTTATATTAAGTCAATGTTTGCCTCTCTGCATCTTCTCTCCACTGGTATATTTCCATCACTGAGAATCTCAGAAACTAATATCTTTCAAGTGACAACCTTTGAATATTTGAAGTCAAATGTTATAGTTTACTTTTGGTTCTTCAAACTAAACAACCCTGGTTTCTGTGGCAGACGTACAGAAGATGTATGTTTACAGAGTCCTCAGAATGCTGGCTTCCCTTCCTTGAAATTCCTCCAGTTCTGTTTAGAGGCTTCCAAGACAGAACAACTTTCTTCAAACATAGTATGAGTAAGATAAACCACCCTGAGTGTGTAATGTATTTTCATGTCTGTGATAGTTCAGTTAATTTAAACTATTTCCTATTGGTTGGTTTAACATCTTAAGCATAATTGGCCAGTTCTGATGTGAAAATAAACACTTTTATGATATTTATCCTCTAATCTGCTGACAATACTATTAAAAATTCAGGACTGATTTGTTCCTAGAAATTTCATCCCATTGAGATTTTGAATCTTTTCCCTGTCTTACAACTTACAGTTTTTTCTTTCAGCTTCTAAATTATTTATAAATTTGATAAAAATTCTTTTTAAATCTTTAAGCATACAAACACACATTAGTAAATATGCTGTGTGAAATACTATAAGGAGAAAAAGACTAATAAACTATATCTCCCCTTCTCATCTCATCCCCAAATTATTCACTAATAGAGAATTTAAGTCATGAAAACAAGAATTATTACAAAGTAAGATGGAAATACAATATATGATAAGAATTATAAACATGATGGAAATTTACAGGAGAATAAAGGATTTTCTAATATTTTAGAAATGTGTTATTTAATTTAAAAACTTTTGGGAGGGGTTTATTTCTATTTTTACAAACATAAAATAAGGCCCATGGAGTTAAATAGCTTACCAGTAATTGCACAGTTTTTAAATGGTGAATACAGAATTGATACAGTATTGTTTAAAACTTATGCATAATCTACTACACTAAGACTTTATAGACAAATGTTTTAACAATCATTACGATTTTGATAAGTAAGAAAGAGGAAGACTTTCAAGACAAAGAAGATGGTAAAACTCAAGAAGCGAAGTGTATATTCTGGCAATGGTGAAGTATTTGAACATAACAGGAGGTGGTTGGTGATAAAATTAGAAAGAGAGGTTTGTTTTCATCTTTGAATAAGGATCAGCAGTCTACAGCAAGAGTACCTCTGAGGGATTTCCTGGAGGTTGGGGCCTAGAAGTACTAAGTTAGAAATTGCTAATTTAAATGATTAAAATGTTAAGCAGTCTCGTAAGTGTATCATTCTGGTGGCAGTCCACTAGAGACTTCCTTCAAATTAGCATCAAAGATAGCACTTACCAGTTATACCTTTTACAAAATTACCATTTTACAATTACCAATTTCAAAAATTACCAAATGCAGAAGACACCCATTATGTCTGGATGTCCTTACATAGCTGGTGGGAAGAAACATTTACTGAGTTTCTCCTGCATACATGTTTTATGTTTTTTTCTCTGAGGATAAAAAGATCACATTCTAGCAAAGAAGGACAGAGATGGAGAAAGCTTGTTAATTCAGATACAGTGTGGTATCCATTAAACTCTTTATGCACAACTGCTTGGAAAGGGCTAAATTCATTTACACATGAACAGTGTTTGGACTTGAGTTAAATAGTCTGGAAAAAAAGTTGAACATCTAGTGATAATGGACAATAGAAGCAAAAGCACACTGTGATAAAAAAGGTTATAGTAGATTGTTGCCTAAGTATGACTTATAAAGGCAAGTGTGGAAAACTGCGGCAAGAATCTGAAGGGCCAAGCAAAGGTCAGATCTCAGAAGGTCTTGCATGTGTCAAACTTCAGAACTTAGACTTTGCCTTTTAGCTTAGGGAGGAAAGCAGGGGAACAATAGAAGATTTTACATATATCACTTAATACCACAGCACTAATGTTGAATATTGGGAGTGAGAGACTAGAAAATGCCAAATAGTATACTCTTATTAGCCATATTTGTTTGTAAAATACAAAGTCTAGTTTAGATAATGGAGATTTGATATGGGTGGGTACATGTGTAGGAACAGGAACTGTAACAGATATTGTAGACCTTAGTGTCAAGAGTTAGCAGATGTACCTCGCTAATGAGGTAACTCAACTTTTCTACAGTGTCCTATTCAGTATGCATCTTGCCTTCAGAGATTTTATCACCTTTTTGTTTTAATACTCCGCATCCTGTTTTCTCTGTACTTATAATGTTGGCCTACTCATAACTTCTTTTTTTTTTTTTTTTTTCACTCATAGCTTCTTAGTAATCGTCCATCTCATCCTCTTAGGTTTTTTCCTACATTGGTAATCTTACTTTCTGCTCCTCTGGCTTACTAGTTGATTCTCTTCATATTCTACAATTTTTTCACATTGGTAGTCTGATAATCCAGATGACCCAGTTTGACCTTGGTTCTTCATATTAGACCTCTTAATGTACTTTTTGTTTTTAGGTTGTGCATTTCCACAAAGTTCAATCAATTATAGTCCAACGGATTATATATATATCACTACATAGAACTGCCCCATTATAAGAACTGTTTCCCTTGGAAAAAGTGATGTGTGTTAGTCACTCAGTTGTGTCCAACTCTTTGCAACCTCATGGACTGTAGCCCACCAGACTCCTCTGTCCATGGAATTCTCCAAATGGATATAATAAATTATATAATTTTTACCTCTGGAATATACTGTAATAATGCAAGTAGTAAAATAGTATCAGGAAACGGTACTGGAAATGTAATCAGAAACTATTTATTGAATAGAAGACAAATTCCTGTCTTTAATTGATTTTATGATAGAAAAAGAAGACTCAACATAGGTGCCAGTGATTCTAAATGGATTGACTTATGTGATGGTGGACAGAGAAATCTCAAAAATGTACTCATGAATTTCCCCATGGTGACTCAGAAAATTGAAAGATGGAGACAAAGGAATTTTCTGAGTCACCATGGGGAATTTCATGAGTACAGTTTTGAACATATTAAACTTTTCTTGCCTGTGGGTCATACAGTTAGATGTATGAAGTTAAAATTCTTCCATGAGTTAAATCCTTAAGAAGAGAGATTTGATTGTACAAACAGACCAGATAGTCTGTTGTTTAAACTAGGAGTGTGTGTGATATTGTCATTGGAGAAGAAGAAAAGATATATACTTATAAGGTAATAACTCTGAAAAGGCAGGCAGAGAGGAAATGTGATACTGAACCTGGAAAGGAATCATTAGAGATGTTAAAAAACAATAAGAAGAACATAGTTTCAGCAAAACCTAAATAGCCTTTATAAGATTACTTGACACTGTCAAAGAAGCAAAAAGTTAAGTCTGCTAACGGAAGTGTCTATGATATTTGGCAATTAGTTACCCTTGCTGTGTTAGCAGGGAGAGTTTTAGATATGTGTTGGGGTCAGAGTAAGATTCTTGTTGGTTGATGAGTGAAGGAATGAAGTGTAGGGAATGGTGAAGGAATGAGAACTTAAATCTGAGCTACCGTTTTTGAGATTCTTTATGGAAAAGGAAGAGCATGATAATTAGATAGGGATGTGCAATGAAAACATTTTTTACTTTGCATTTTTTGGGGGGAAGAGGCTGAAAGAGATTTAGATAAGTTGATAGGCTTGACAGGAAAGTTACAGATTCTGAGTACAATTCAGGTGATCAAACTAAGATATAAAAGGAGAAACTATGAGGCCTGGTAAGGTTTAGGAGGAAGAACAATCAAAGAGTAGAGAAGGAGGGAGAGACAGTATCTGTTAGTGTCTGTTAGTATCTGTTAGTATCTGTTAGCTTCATAATGAAAAATTCCTTGATTCTGTGTAAGACTGCAGGAAGCTCTATGAAATGCATCTTAGGATGAGTATTTGCCTGTCAGTCTCTAAGGCACAGTGCTGAATGCTTTGCACAGGCAGATCTGGTTGAAGCCACTGCTGGAAGGAAGAACAGATAAACTCAAGAGCATCTGAAATCATGCATTACAAGTTTAGAAAGAAGGGAAGATGGGGAATTTTAGATGTTAACTTTTTTAAAATGACAAGTGTCATGCAGCCTCAAACCTTTCTAATCTCTAAGATTAATAATAAGAAACAAAAATACATTTCTCATTGAAAGAAAAATAAATATTCTCCAGTATTTACTGGACTACCTACTAGTAACCCTGTCCAAAATGGAAATGCTATTAATTTAGTTTGACCTTCTCTTCTCAAGGGCTTTGCAGGTGGCTCAATGGTAAAGAACCTTCCTGCTGAGCAGGAGATATGGATTTGCCCCTTGGATAAGGAAGATCCTCTGAAGAGGGAAATGGCAATCCAGTCCAATATTCTTGCCAGGGAAATCCCATGGACAGAGGAGCTGGCAGACTATAGTCCAAAGGATCTCAAAGAGTTGGACATGACTAAGTGACTAAATGAAAGCTCTTATCCATGTCCCTGATTCTTAGTGACTTTACATTGTTAGTATATGCAAATCATTTGATTAGTAATTATATCGCATTGATTTTCCACAGAAACATAGTAAGTATAGTTGTCCATAGTTTTCAGAATCCTCTATCCCCCTTCTTTTGAAGAATTGAACAACTGCCTTTCTATATTGTTGTTAATATTATTCTCATTATGATTCCAAGATTCTTCACAATAGTTCTGGTACCTCTTGCTAATTCCAAGTCTCTTGGAAATTTTTTGTATCTGGAAAATAAACGAGTTGAAAATCATTAGGTACTTTCTTCTAATCTTCCTTTGTATCTTGTGTCCAGTGTCTCCTTAAGCATTTGTGAACTATGTATTATGAAATAAATGATAGCAGCCGAATTAAGCATATCATGTCTTCTTAATTTAGATTCTAAATTAGTTTTTACGTTTGTAGTTCTGATGAAAAGTGTATTAGTTTTCTTGAACTAAAATATATGCTTTCAAACTAAAGTTACATCCTTGAAGGCTACTGTAATTAATCCATATTGGTCATGTATGTTAGTACAAATTAGTGAAAAATATGGATAAGGAATAATGTTAAAGCAGTTCAGTTTAGTTTTATCATGAACATTATCTTGTTCTGATCAGTTGTCTTGAGACTCCTCCAAGAGCTATACTTTTAATGACTATTTTGCAATGGTGACTGTAATATCCTAAGCCAGCTAAGTTGTCTATATGGAATCTGTTCTCTACTCTGAGACAATAAATAAGCAGAGATTTCCTTTCAAGATCAGCTATATTTAAAGAGAGTAGATTCACTCAGGCACACTGTAGAAGATGCCAAGCAACGTAATTTAAATGAAGGGAGGGAGAAGAGGGGTTGTGATAAAATATTTTGTATTGTCATCCAACTGGCATTGTCTGACCAAATCCAAGATGGATGTTGAAGTACATCCATCTATCTGTTCTTTGAGAAGAGACTATGATCACTTTAGGACCAATGGATTGCTGAGAAACAAGCTTTAAAAAGTGCATTTTGATGCACAGAGGACTGCAAATTAGAATAAGTTTGTAAATGATGTCTCAAGTTTGAATTCCTATTCCAGAACAGACTCCACAGTCAGCATGTTTTATAATACAAGCGTTTAGGTACTAGCCAGTTTAGATTTATTACTCATCCCTTTGTCTGCTGCAAAGACTGAGAGGATTGATGAAGCTATTTTATTAGCAATGCTACATATTGAGTGCTCTTCCGAAGCCTCCTTTTATCACACTTTAAAAATCATTCTCTAATTTAACAGTGATATTAAGAGAGCTCTTTTATTCAGTCCAATTACGTGGAAGCACACTCATTTTTCTAAGGGGTTAATCTTTAGGGATGAAACAGATTATCAGCTTTTGAACCAATTTAAGTAGAATCTCCAGAAACAAAGCCAGGACAAATAATTATTGGCAGTTCACAGAAGGCATTCTGTGCCCATCGCTCTGTTGGATTCCCTTAAAGTCAGCTTGCTTGTCTTAATGGGAAACACCTGTGGTCCGGAGCATAAGACAAATCAAACTAACTGTGCTTTGAGACACTCAAACTACATTATGGAAATAAAACTCTCCTCGTCTCAGCATCGCCAATGTCCCTCTTTCCCTTGAAACAGATATTAAAGAGAGACTGTTTGAAAGTATTCATTTCCCCAAGGCATCCCAGGACTCTAAACATTGTCAATGAACGTATCAGTCAGAAAACAGGTCCCCCAGACTCCAAGACCATTATTTCATTGACCCATTAAATAATTAAAACAAAAACAAAAAACAAGCTTGTAGATGTAAATACAAATTCATCTCATCTCAAACTTGGAAAATTATCAGTATATCAAAGAGGCATAGAAGGCATTTTCTTTCATTTATCCCAGGTAAGATGCTTTACATAATGTGACTTCTTTTTTTCCAAAGGACAAGTTTACTTATATATTTTTGAGATGGCTAGAGAAGCACTCAAGTGAAGATAGTCATTTGATGGAAAAGGTGATGATGTCTGCAAGATACTTTACAATAAATATGACCAAAATCAAAAGTTTCTGCATTAAATAGATGCTCACAGGGAAACTCCAAGGATAAAAAGGAGATCTTTGAAAAACTACGTGCAGAACCACAAGGAAAAGAAGAGGTTTACTTGTTAGGGTAGAAGAGATGTTATTATTAGCCAGAAGGTAAAGTCGCTATTTTACTTTCTTCTCTTCCCAGAAGAATAGCCTTCAAATTGGATGTTGTACAACACAGTTTTTTTTTTTTTTTTTTTTTTTTTTTCAGAGCAGGGACTTTTCCTGAAAGCTGTAACATTTGCAAGATAATAGAAAGGATTAATGATCATCATAGTTTGATTACCTTTCTGGGTAGGAATGAGAAAAAGGAAAGAGAAGGGACTCTCATACATAAAGGAAGGTTTATGAACTCAAATGCCCGTGGAGGAAAGTGGTGAGGTGACTGTTACGTAAATTAAGCCAATCGGTGTTTGAAAACCTCTTTCTCTCAGTTTTCTTCTCTTAATCATAATGCCATACTGCTATTATCCCTGCCCTTTTGATAGGTATATTGGAATCTAACTGTAATATGTAAAGCAACAGATGTGGTGGTTTAGTTGCTAAGTCATGTCCTACTCTTGTGACCCCATGGACTGAAGCCCATCAGGCTCGCCTGTCTGTGGGGTTTCCCAGGCAAGAATACTCGAGTGGGTAGCCATTTCCTTCTCCAAGGAATCTTCCTAACCCCAAAACTGAACCATGATCTCCTGCATTGCAGAAGGATTCTTTACCGACTGAGCTCCAGATGGTAAATGGCAATAATGAACATACAGCATCAGCATTAAAAAAAAAAAAAAGATATTTGGGAAACACAACAAACTGAAGAATACGTATTTTGCCTAAAAGAGGCAATTCAGGTTAATTATTACCACTTACACCAAATCCTGGGCTGCGTATCTATCTTCCAGCCTTGCAGTAGAAACTGGAAATCTAGATTTAATGAGGAATCTTTAATCAATTTAACTTGTTAAAATGCATATTTAGATGAAGATTGATCTTTAACTGTATTTGTCTGTTTGTATGTTTGTTTATAGCACAGAATCGGTCAACACTGAGCAAACCAGCAGATAACTCCTGCGGGCTTGTGCTTTGTCACCAGTGGATTTGTGAAACTAAGTGAGCCTAGGGGAGATTCTGAAATAAAGGCTGCCCATTGCCTGGCTCCAAAGATCTGACGACTATCCTCTTGGAAAATTTCTAGAATGCCTGGATAGTAAAGACTTGCTCCTTAAGTAGTACAAAGAAATAACGATAGTTGGATTAAGAAAAAGCTTAATTCTGCCCCCGCCCCCTTTCCTGAATTTGTTCAGCTTTTACATAATCACTTAAATCCATTCAGTAGAAAATGACTTATATGTTATTGGCTATCTAATGTGCTTCCACTTTGGAAAAAGGTAAATGAGAGGATGTAGAATAGGGTATAACCTCTGTCCTTGGTCATGAAAGAGCATTGGCAGCAACCACTCTGTATACTTCTAAGCTCTAAGGAGTATAATTTGCATGATGGCTCAGCTGAAGACACTTCCACTCTCCAGAATATATTTGGGGATAAATAAAATACCCCAGGTAGAATTGCTTACCAGAACACTTTCAGGTCATACTATTCATACTATGAGATACTTATATGCATCTCTTTTGGTCCTCTCAATGGTTAGGGACCACCCATAACATAGTCTAATGCGGCTTAATAAATTGTTTCCAATGATGCTACAAGGAAATGACTTATCCATATGTCCTAGAAAATGTATTTTAGTTTTACTGATAGATCAGGATGCAGCAGGATCATTCCTGTAAAGATGTTATACGTAAAATTGTATAATGGGTAATAGAAAATAGCATCAAAAGAGATAGTGATACTCCCACTGAAGGTGACCACACTAGATATCCATTTAAAAATATTTTCAAATTTATTCATTAAAATAACATTATATTTTTACAAACTTACAGTGAGCTGCTGTAAGCAGCTTTTTTCCATATTAAATTATTACACACAGTTTATAAGATTTAAGAAAATATAATTACCACTAGGAACTAATGAATCTTTACTGAACTTCCGTGATAAGGTTACTAACCTGCAAAATAAAAAATAATAATAATAATAATGTTTCCCAACATTTGACAATTTTTATGTAATATTTGTGTTCAGTTTGATGATAATGCTGGGTGATTTGAATGATAACATATTTCAAAGAAGAGACAGCTGCTAATGAAAAACAAAAACACCCTATATCCTGATTATTAGAGCTAAGCAAAATAGCAGTACTTATAGTTTAGCATTATCTTACACAGTATCAAAAAGTGTTCAGTTTATTTTACAAAGATTCAATATACTTTCAATATAATAAGTAAGCTTTAAAATAAAAATGTAAAACAAATATTAAATGATGCATTCTTCTTTAAAACAATTTTAGCATATACTTAAGCAGAAACTATCAGATTAATGGGGCTTCCCTGGTGGCTCAGATGATAAAGAGTAGTATTAATATTATTAAAAAGAAACCAAATACTTTATAAACAGAAAATTTAACCACAAAAAATTAGAAATTAAATATTATTTAACTTTATTGTAAAAGTATTTTTCATTTTACTAAATGCATCTATAGTATTATCATTGAGGCCCAAGTATACTTTTGTGTAAATGTTTGATGCTGCAGATAAATTGTTTCTAACTCTATTCTTGCCTGGAGAATGTTGAAGGGATATTTATGAGCTAACTCCAAATAGTTTCTACTGACTTCTTTATCTTCAAATAATCCCATCTCTTATTTTGATACGTTGAAAAATCTTTGTGAAAAAGCATTCTGCTTCTTTTGACGGGGATGGATGTGAACTGTAGGTGCGGTTTCAAAGAAGCCGTTTCTTAGTTTGTCCCTGTCTTCTTTAGTGTCATGATGTATATGTGAAAATTCTGATTCAGAGCTACCTGTATCATTTTCAAGATTGTCATGTTCATATTTCACTTGTTTAGATAGCCTTTGAAACATAGTAAGAACTACACTTGGCATATAAGCTCTGCTTTTTTTTTTTCCTCTTCCTGAGAATTTTGAGGTATGAAAGAGCTCCTCTATTCAATAAAAGAAAAAAAAAAAAAAACTTAATGCAGTGTACAAATCTCTAAGAATGTCTCGGGACATAAATGATTCAATCATATGATTTTTTAAAAAATCAATTTTTCACACTTACTCATATCTACAAATATATTCAGTGCTTTTGAGTAGCTGGATTCTCTATTGGTAGATGGCTATAACACTGGACAATTGCCTTAATTGTTCTGGTAGTGAAGGAGGAAACAGACAGAACAGGCTCCATCTTGAAAGCAGGTCTACATCTTGGGCCAGACTGTGGACTTGGAGCTATATGTCCAGAATCTATGGGAACGACATACCAACTGGAAAACCAACCACCACCCCCGCCCCCAGATGGAAGAGCCCGAGGGCTCGTACCTAGACTATCCGTCACCTAAAAGAATACCCTAATTATCTGTGTAACCGAATAAAACCATAAGTTCTATTATGCTTTTGGGGTATCACCCCAGGCCTATTGATAACTGTTCACTGTTAACTACCTAGGCTTAAGGCATATGAATCATGGGTTAACTTTGATTGTATCTTTCTTTTCCTTTGTTTAGACTGGTTTCAGAGAATTTGGGGGGGTGGGTTTGAGCATGTGCACTTAGGGTATATAAGGTTTTCACAAACACTGGTCGGGGTCCTTGGCTAAGAGGAAGCTCTGCCTTAGGCCTTGCTGGTGTAATAAACTGCACTCCACTATCTGCATTGTCCTTCTGAGTGAGTTTGTTTCCCGGAATGCGTGGCTACAACAGTAGAGAGTGCTTTGTCCTGTCCTAGTGAACATTAAAAGAACATCAGGCTTTTATATAAGAACATGGAATTCTGCCCATTAAAGTTGTGATGACCCAAACCTGGGAAAGAGACAAATAACATTTACTGTTTCTGAATTGAGATTAAATGCAGTCTTTCCAAGTTAGACTTTATATCCCAAGCCAAAGGGAAACAGTATAGGCTTATATGTAAATAATCAGTTGAGTTTTAAAAATTAGTTTCATAAATACATAATGGTGTCAGCAATTTACATTAAAAATATAGAGAGAATATAAAGGGATGAAACTGGCATATCATGACCAATTGCAAGGGCTCTTGTTTGTATTTTTCACTGATCAGATTACATCACTTTGTTTTATATTGTCATTGCTGACCCAAGATACACCAGACTGGCAACTTCCTGACCAGCCAGTCAGTGAGAGGTGTTAAAAATCCATTCTTTGGAAATAGCTAGAAATATGGTTCTAGTTAACTCTGGTTTGTACCAGCAACTGCTAACATAACTGTCAAAGAGGAAATGATCCAGTTGCCAGAGCATGTAAGAAATCTCTTATTTGAATCTGAACATGTGACAGGAAAATAAAAGGTTATTTATAATCTCCCATTGGTTGCTAAGACTGAGTTATACTAGCTATGGAGTCTTTTGTTTGTTGAGCATTCACCCACAAAATCGTCATTTTCATCCTAATGGTCTCTGGCACTGTTAAAAACAGTAGTGGGTCTCGGTGTAGGGCACTGGAGATTGAAGCAAGATAGAACTAAATTACTTTAACAACAACAACCAAAAAAAAAAAAAAAAAAAAGGAATTTTGGAGGTAGGAAGTATGAATGAAAAACCAGAAGTAGAGATAAAGAGAGGCAATAGCTAAGAAAATTAAATAAGGAGAGAGAGAGGAAAACTGGTGTCAGCAAGGCCAAGAGATTTGTCTAACTGGGGAACTGCAAGGGGAATACTGTGATATGTTCAGCTTATGTTCTCTTTCATTTCAACTAATCTTTGAATAAACACCATTCTTTAGTGAGTGGAGGTCGCTTTGTGGACAGTTCAAAGAAAAGGACAAGGGGACAACAGACATATGTTATTACTAGGTATCAAGAAAAATGATATATAACTTAATTGGTAATGTTTCTCCCTCACTAAATAAATATTAACCAATACTTTTAAAGCATCAGAGAGATGACAAATAATAGGTGTGCCTGAAGCAACTGGTTCTGATGGTGACATGGCAAGAGGCAGAATATTTATAAGCTAGAATAGAACACTCTTAAAAGGAGGCTACCACAGTAGTAGAGGGTCTTAAAATAAGTTAAAATCATGATAGGCAAGAGAATGAAGCAAAGCACTTCCTAGTCTGAGGTTTAAAAGAAAAATGGAGACTTACATTTAGGGAAAGCACAGTGTCTATACTGGCTTTGTGTAGCTTGTATATCTGTAGAAGGCAGAACTGGGACCAGTAGAAGTTAGTGGTGGGAAAGTAAGATTGATTTTAACATAAGAAAGAAGGTTTCTAACTGGATAGAACCAACAATAAAAGTTACTTTGGGATATCACTAAAATCATCCAGGTAAATATTGGTTGTTCATTTCTTGGTTGTTATATTAGACCTACCTGGCTCACAGAGCCTCATACCACAGTTAGAATTCTATGATTATAACCTTTAGTTTTCCTTTTATCAAGTAGTGACTTTGATCAATTCCTTCAAACTATGGTTCAATTAAGAAAAAATAAATCACACATTATTGGTTTCTATAAAGGAAAAAAAAAATCATGTATCAACCAGTTATCTTAGCACCATTTTGATAATGATACATTTCCAATACTTAATTGTTTACATGATTTAACACATAATTCATAATAAAATAGAAATGAAATATGATATAATTAACCACTCACCAGCAAACATAACTAAGAAGAAACCAAAAATTTTGTTTTGAAATATAACTTTAGAGTTTTGAAAATCAAGTTTATTCTTAGAAATGCATGTGAAGGAAAAAAGCATGAGATAGTAAGACATGAAGAAAAGAGGAGTGTGGAAAGAGAAGAAGGGGGAAGGGGAGAGAAAGGAAGAGGATAGAGCAGGATGAAGTGTGAATATGTGTGTGTTCAACTTCTCACTCTAGTGCCTTTCAGCAGGAGGACTGGAAGCAGTGAGGAAGGAAAGATTTATTTTTTAAACATGTACAATTATGGAGAAAAGGCCATGACATGACAAAAGGTTGAAAAAAGCAGCCCCAAATCTCTGGCTAGGAGGATTATGAAGCTCCAAAAATACACCAGACTGTGAGAACTACCACCTACATTTGCAATGTTTTACAAGTTAAAAATGTCACAGTGCATAAAAATAGTTTTTTTCACCCCTGCGGACTGGTGGTTGGTGGTTTAACTTGAGAAGCAGATTGCTGTGGTAGTTTGAATAGCTTGAATATTCATTCACAGCATGGAAATAAAATGAAGAATGGCTTTCATCAGACTTTCCTTGTGTCCAGGAACCATATTTAGTCTTCTGTTTCCCTCAGTCTTTTTTAAAGAGGAAAAAAAAAAAAAAAAAAAGGAAATATCTGTTTTCAGAAATGCTTGTAATCTATCCTCTCAAATCCAAAATGATTGTATCAGGTTTTGTCATGATTACATAAAGGTCTTTGCATGTTTTCTTTTTCTTTCTGTCTCTCTTTTTTTAAACTAAGCTGGCTAGGAAAAGTAAAATATGAAACAATGTCATACAATTTCTTAAGAATAGACTGATTCCTGAAAATATACTATGAAACCTGAATGGGCTTCCTTTAAAGGGTTTAGTTTTTCTGTGTTCAGCACAGTAGCACACTGTTGAAAAGCCTCCAGCTTTGATCACTTATCCACAAACAAAAGGGGCTCTCTTCCAACCTCCTTGCATTCTCTCTTCAGAGGGCTTGCACTTGCTCTTGTGGATCTTCTGCTTCACAGTCCTGGGGCATTAGTAAACACCAGAGGTGTCCCAAACATATGGCTATCCACAAGGTTTCCATGTGGGGTCTGGCTTTGAATGTATCTGATGATTACACATTTCAAATAGAAACCCAACTGGTGATTCCCTCAGCCTAGCAGGTCTCCATTTGGCTCCAAACGATCTGGGAGTGGATTTTCCTGTTTGAGGATTACCCATTGCTGTAATGGCCCAGCTTCTATCCCTTTGACCCTTTGGTCACCTCTGCATCCTGGGGCTCAAACTGCAATGATAGTTCCTTCCATTGTTCGGGAGCTGCAGCAGCCCAGCTGAGGCCAGGTGGGCATATGCAGGAGCAGGTGAAAATGACCCATTGCTAGAAAGAGAAATATATTTTTAAATAGGCTCATATGTTCAGTGCACCACTAAAGGTTTTTATTTCCTTCTTGAACTTTTTTTTAACTTGTGGTTTTCCTTTTAACCCTGACGGTTCACATAATCACAAAATTATTGATAATGAAGGGTTGAAGGACTTTTTTTTAATGCTGCATTTTATCAGAGGGAAAAGCTAAGAAACTTTGAAGTTTTTAAAACATCTGGGGTCACATAAATGTTTCCACACAGTGTAACTTGGTAAAATGTTATCTTTCTTTACCCCTGTTTTTTTTTTTTTTTTTCCCTCACATTGTCTTTGAAGATAATTTTTTTTTTTCCCATCAGGAACATTCTTCTACTTTTTCTTTTGCTGAATTCCTTGGGAAAGCCTATGAAGAAAAATGACCTATAGTTGATTGTGTCCCTTTTATTTGCTCTCAGAGACCTTTCTAATTTTAATATGTAGATCTGATTACAATTGTAATTAATTATTATTTTCAATAATGAAGCAGAAATTATCTGTTTAATAATTATCTTCTCCATTGAGCAACCGTTTAAGTGGACTAGGATTGTATCAGTTGTGTTTTATGTGTATTAGTCATTAACAGAATCCTGTTCATATTGAAGGCACTCAGTAAATATTTGTTGAATGAACAATAATGGTTGAATTTATGAACACATTAAAAAAAACCAACTCAGTAACCTTTTCCTCAACTTTCAAGATTATGACAAGGCATATTTTTGGGAGAGTTTCTAGGTCAGTTCAATAAATCTTCCTTGTTGTTCAGTTGATCAGTTGTGTCCAACTCTTTGTGACCCCACAAACTCCAGCACACCAGGCTTCCGTGTCCTTTACAATCTCCTGGAGTTTCCTCAAACTCATTAACTCAATGAGCTATGAGTTCATTGAGAACTATTGAGAATGAATATTCATGGTATTCAAACTACCATGTGCTATCCAACCATCTCATCCTCTGTCACCCCCTTCTCCAGCCCTCAGTCTTCCCCAGTATCAGGGTCTTTTCCAATGAGTCAGCTCTTCGCATCAGGTGGCTGAAGTATTAGAGCTTCAGCTTCAACATCAGTCCTTCAGTGACTATTCGGGGTTGACTTCCTTGAGGATTGACCGGTTTGATCTCCTTGCTGTCCAAGGGACTCAAGAGTGTTCTCCAGTACCACAGTTTGAAAGCATCAGTTCTTTGGCACTCAGCCAACAGTAGATTTGTCTATATGAAACTTTGTTAGCGAAGTGATGTCTCTGCTTTTCAGTATGCTGTCTGGGTTTGTCCCAGCTTTCCTTCTAAGGAGTATGTATCTTTTAGTTTCATGGCTGCAGTTACCGTCCTCAGTGATTTTGGAGCTCAAAAATTTAAACTGTCACTCTTTTACGTTCCCGCCCCACCATCTATTTGCCATGAAATAATGGCACCAGATGCCATGATCTTAGTGTTTTAAATGTTGAATTTAAAGCCAGGTTTTTTGCTTCCTCTTTCACCTTCATCAAGAGGCTCTTTAGTTTCTCTTAAATTTTCACCATTAGGGTGGTATCATCTGCATATCTGCAATTATTGATATTTCTCCCAGCAAAATTCCAGCTTGTGATTGATCCAGCCTAGCATTTCACATGAAGTACTCTGCATACAAGTTAAATGAGCAAGTTGACAATATACAGCCTTGACGTACTCCTTTCCCAATTTGGAACCAGTCCGTCATTCCATGTCCAGATCTAACTGCTGCTTTTTGACCTGCATACAGGTTTCTCAGGAGGCAGGAAAGGTGGTCTGGTATTCCCATCTCTTGAAGAATTTTCCAGTTTGTTGTGATTCACACAATCAAAGGCTTTAGTCTAGTCAATGAAGTAGAAGTAGATGTTTTTCTGGAATTCTCAAATCTTCCTTACTTAACAAAACTAGGTTGGGTTGTCCACATTGGGAGACCAAGAGACATCAGTTCTTGCTCCTGAGTTCCTTCTTTTACTTTAACTTTGATTGCACAGAGTAAGCAGAAAAAAAAAAAAAAGAAAACTGAAAGGAAATAGCAGTGGCAATTAACAAGAAGAGCCTCAAGGCTAAGAAGAGAGGGGAAAGTGAATAGAGGTGGTTTTCAAGTTTGAAAATCCAGGTTTGACTTTGAAGAAGAAGTTGGAACTGGTGGAGGGATACCTTTAAATCTCCTAATTTTCAACAGGTAGCTCCTCTCTGTGGCCCTTTTTTTCTAGAAAGCTCTAAATCTATACCTTCAGCTTCAAGAATTTTCTGAATATTTTCCTAAAAAGGCAATCCATTCTCTGGATTATTGTTCCCACCTTCAAAACATCTCCACTCTGTGTCTGAACACCAAAAGGCTCTGCTCTTTTTAGAAGGCATAGAAAGAAGAACTTAGACTCTAGATTCTGAATATCTGGATTTGAGTCTCTGCTAATTTGGTAAATTACTTCACTTTTCACTTCTCCCTTTCACATCTGAATGTCTATCCAACTCACTTTTTTTTTTTTTTTGATGAGGATAAAATAAGGTGTTGAAACACAGTTCATAAATCTCTATACAAATTGTTTTCCCTCCTGTCCTAATAAGTCATTTGATAAATAACTGAATGGCTATGTTTTAGTCCATCCACAATCTTCTACAAGCTTAAAAGCTTTGCCAATTTGTTTTTAACAGCAACAACAAAACAGCAAAAGCTGCTATTTACTAAGTGCCTGCTGTAGCTAAGTGATTGAAATAGCATTAATTAAATTTGAATAATTTTCTATTTCATAGATTTGGAAACTGAGACTCATGTGGCTGCATTTCCAATCTAGACCTGAATGTAAATATCATCTTTTTATATCCCTATCCAGAATGAAATCTCACTACTTTTAAAGAAATTCATTAATTTAAGAATTTTGGATACTTTAGCAGTCTGAGGGACGGCAGATAGTAAAATATGTGAGTCTTGTGGATAGGCTTCCAAATGTTTTGAACTTTAGAATCGCATTTAAAAAACTACACATATGAACAAAATTTGCATATAATTTCATGGGTTTTATGAACTGCCTCAAGCCATTCCTTGAGTCTTTGGCTTAATAACTCCTGCATTAATGTATTATGGGCCTCATTCCTTTATACTACACAGCTGACTTGGGGCTCTGAGGTCAGATGGGAAACAGGTCAATGTGGCTCATGTAGAACAAACCAGGATTTTTCATTCACAGTAACTGATGACATTTTGAGGCTGTATGATTTTTTTGTTGAGTCTGTTTTTTGTATTGTAGGTTACCAGCATACATGTCCCCTCCACTCACTAGATGCCAGTGATTATGGACCTTCTCTTGTGAGAATTTTTTCCAGAGTTGCGTGATATATCCTAGGGGAAAAAAATCTCCCCCAGTTGCAAGCCACTGAACTTAAATCTGGGTATTAAGGCAGTGTGATTAAGCACCATTGGTGTTTGGAGTTTCCAGATTCATGAATGTTTCTGTTTACTGAACCTTTAAGGCTTGACTTATTAGAGGTGTGAGTCCTTGGCAACTGCCAAACTGATTAGTTGTATTTTTCTCTCCAGTGGCAGACTTGGTAAGGATGAGTGAGGGCTGGGGTGCAGCCAGGCTCATAACTACTTGCAGCTCACATTTCACCATTTAGAGGTGTGCTTTAGTTAACAAAGTCATTTTTTAAAATGTAATACCCTGCTCAAGAGAAGATTAAACCATATTGCACTTAATTGTGATTTCCTTAACTAGACCTTGGGAAAAAACAAAACAAAAACTTACCTTTGAAAGCACTAGTTTTGACTCGAGCCGTGAAGGTAAAAGTTACAGGTGTTGTGTTCCAGAAGCTTTAGATGTCTTTGGATGTATCTTGCTGGAGGAAATGACTGATAGGAGGACAGTAGTGATTAGTCTCATCATCTCTCTCCCTGTTTCCCCCACACCCCTCAGTGTTCCATTCCTTCTAAGTATGGAAGATGGTGGTGCTGTGGGCAGGGGAGAATGGAAATGTGTAGCAGGAAGAATTAAACACGTTACATCAATTAATCTCATTTACTACTTACCTCAGCCCATGAAGTAAAATCCTCATTTTGCAGTTGAAAAATACAAAGCCTTAGAGATGCTAAAGAATTGGACTAATTTCAAACATCATTCACCATTAGGATCAGGATCTGAGGTGAGGTCCAATGCTGTCTTCCTTCTCTCTTTTCTCTCCCTTCTGATTCTTCTCCTCCTTTTCTCTTTCCATCTCTTCCCTCTTCTCCTCCTCTTACATGTCTTCCTCTTTCTCCTTTTATTCCTCTCTTCTTTTTGAAGGTGATATTTGGTATATAGAAATAGAAGCTTGTAGATAAAATATAATAAAGCCCCATGAACCACTGCTTAGTAATTAAGCATTGCCAAGATAATTGTAACTACTTCTATGATCATCCTTTTTTTAACCTCCCCTCTATAGATATCTTTATTTTAATTTAGTGCTCATTATTGACTTGCTGTGCACAAACACACACAACTGAATAATACGTAATCAAAACCAGCTAGGACCTTGGGCAGAAGCCATTTAAGCTTATGGGTGAGGTAAATAGCATCGTCAACTATTGTAAGTGAGGTTTTGTTGTTATTGCTGTTCAGTTTCTCAGTCGTGTCCAACTCTTTGCCACACCATGGACTATAACATGCCAGGACTTCCTGTCCTTCACCATCCCTCAGAGCTTGCTCAAGCTCTTGTCCATTGAGTCGGTGATGCCATCCGACCATCTCATCCTCTGTATCCCCTTCTCCTCCTGCCTTCTATCTTCCCCAGCATCAGGGTCTTTTCCAATGAGCCAGCTCCTCCCATCAGGTGACCAAGCGTTGGCGCTTCAGCATGAATCCTTCCAATGAATATTCAGGACTGATCTCCTTTAGGATGGACTGGTTGGATCTCCTTGCAGTCCAAGGGACTCTCAAGAGTCTTCTCCAACACCACAGTTCAAAAGCATCAATTCTTCAGCACTCAGCTTTCTTTATAGTCTAACTCTCACATTCATACATGACTACTGGAAGAACCACAGCTTTGACTAGATGGACCTTCATCAGCAAAGTAATGCCTGTGCTTTTTAATATGCTGTCTAGGTTGGTCAGAGCTTTTCTTCCAAGGAGCATCTTTTAATCTCATGGTTGCAGTCACCATCTGCAGTAATTTTGGAGCCCAAGAAAACAAAGTCTGTCACTGTTTCCATTGGTTCCCCATCTATTTGCCATGAAGTGATGGGGCTAGATGCCATGATCTTAGTCTTTTGAACATTGAGTTTTAAACCACACACATTCATCAGTTGGCTTAAAATAAAGTCTCTGTTTCCATTGTTTCCCCATCTATTTGCCATGAAGTGATGGGATTGGATGCCATGATCTTCCTTTTTTGAATGTTGTGTTTTAAGGCAGCAAACTCTCCTTTTTCACTTTCTGCCATATGGGTGGTGTCATTTGCATATCTGAAGTTATTGATATTTCTCTCAGCAAGCTTGATTCCAGCGTGAGATTCATCCAGCCCTGCATTTTGCACAATGTACTCTACAGATATGCAGATGACACCATCTTTATGGCAGAAAGTAAGAAAGGGGAGTGAAAGGGGACAACAGAGATGAGACGGTTGGATGGCATCACTGATTCAATGGACGTGAGTTTGAGCAAGCTCCAGGAGTTGGTGATGGACAGGGAGGCCTGGCGTGCTGCATTCCATGGGGTTGCAATGGACACAACTGAGTGACTGAACTGAGCTCTGCATGTAAGTTAAATGAACAGGGTGACAATGTACAGCCTTAACACACTCCTTCCCTAATTTTGAATCAGTCTGTTGTTTCATGTTTGGTTCTATCTGTTGCTTCTTGACCTGCAAATGAAATTTGCTCATCCCTAAATTTCCCATCTTCAAGCATGTACCAGAAGATGACACACAATATAATATTATTTTTTAAAAATATATTTCACAAGTAAGAAAACAGTATTACGTTCTGAAGAGTCATCCAGGCTTAACATGTAGGTCATTCATTGTTAACTCCACTGAAATATAGTTGTCTTTGTATATGCTGTATTTATTTTTCTATCAGATAATTTTGTCCCTCCCATTTTTTTTTCTACTATGAAAAATGCTGCCACGAATATTTGTGTGTAGGTTTCTTGATTCAAGAAATCTGCATCCAGTTAGATCTTTCAGTGAACTAGCAGTAGTATTGCTGGATTAGAGAGTATGAGAACATACAATGCTACAAGATACTGCCAAACTGTTTTCCATGAGAATTTTTCCAATTTATCCCCCCACCAAGAATATCTAAAGGGCTATATTGATGTGTATCGTCTCCTACACATATAATGTTCCATATATTCTGCCAACCTAGTTGGTGTGCAGTGGGATATCATGATGCTCTTATCATGGATTTTTCTGAATACAAATTAAGTTGGACTTTTTTTTTTCATACACTCATTTGCCATTTGAGATGGCTTTCCTGTGAAAATACTGCCAATAGTTTTAGCCATTTCTACTTTTATTCTTTCTCATTGATTTGTAGGAATCTAAATATTTTGGATTATAATAGTTTATTTGGTCTATGTTTTGTGAGTGTCTCAGTGTGTATCTTGTCTTCAGTTTTCAGTAGTGGTCATGAATTCTGCTTTTCACACTTTATGTCACCTTCTCAGTAAGAGTAGCACTTTTGTTCAGATTCATCATGTATAATCATTTTCCTCTATCCTTAACAATTTTAGAGCACTGATTAGTGTATTTGAAGGTTTTTTTTTTTTTTTTTTTACCTTCACTGGTATTCACTTATAATCTATAGTAAGTATAGAAATTAATTCACTTTATTAAGGAGTTGGAAATAAAAATATGTTGAAAATATGCTCATTTCAGGGAAAGCAAAATAAGAGGTGGGGGCCAGAATCCCTGATTTATAGAGTCAGTTGGTAACAACTGGACAATTAATTTTTAGAGGCAAGACCAGATATATTAGGTAAAAATTGGTGTTTTTTGTTGAATGAGATATACAGTACATAAGTTTGTTTGCTCCTTATTCTGTAACTCCTTTCAGAGACCAAGTCAACTGGATTTATCTGCTTCAAATCTTTATCTCCCCCACAGTGCTGGAATTCTAATAATTCAAAATTGATTAGAGTTAGTAAACAAAATCCCCAGGTGACCAGTTTTTGCAGCCTTTGCTTGCTTGCTTCCAAATGCCACATCTGAGGAAACAAGTCTGTTTAAATTAATTTATACCTTAGGAATAGGAGTTTATTTGAGGTGTTGAGAATTACCCTTAAATGGAATTCCACTGAAATATGTGAGTAGCTTCTGGGAAGGAAAGAAGAAGCAAAATTCTATAATCCTAACCAAAGAGAAAACTTGGGCTATAACTATTGTTTATCTAAGAAGTGGAGGCACATGCATCTTCTTTAATTTGAAAAACTGGTCAAATTTTCTTGTTTTGTTTTAGATTAGGCTAGGAATACTTTAAATTGGGTAAAATAAAAGTGATTATAGCTGTTTACATGCCTGTTTAAATTTATCTAATAATTAGCAGAAAAATGATTTCAGTTATTTTTAAACATGCATTGAATTGTCTTATTGTCTGTATTATTTGGTTATGATATTAATGCGTGAGTGGTATGTTTGGGTTTTAGTTAAGCTCAGTGGTATGGATAAATGCCACAGGAAGTGCAGCAAGGTAAAGCAAAATATTAGATTCGAGGAAAAAATGCTAAACTGCAAAGTCAGAATGAACTAGGTTGCAAACCAGTCTTTAATAATCTCCAGCTTGCGAGTAGGGATACATATCCTTTTGAGAGTCTTTTTTCATAGTGTTTATTTATTTATTTTTTCACTTATTTTTATTAGTTGTAGGCTAATTACTTTACAGTATTGTAGTGATTTTTGCCATACATTGACATGAATCAGCCATGGATTTACATGTGTTCCCCATCCTGATCCCCCCTCCCACCTCCCTCCCCATCCCGTTCCTCTGGGTTTTCCCAGTGCACCAGCCCTGAGCACTTGTCTCATGCATCCAACCTGGGCTGGTGATCTGTTTCACCCTTGATAGTATACTTGTTTCAATGCTGTTCTCTCAGATCATCCCACCCTCACCTTCTCCCATAGAGTCCAAAAGTCTGTTCTATACATCTGTGTCTCTTTCTCTGTCTTGCAAATAGGGATATCATTACCATCTTTTTAAATTCCATATATATGCATTAGTATACTGTATTGGTGTTTATCTTTCTGGCTTACTTCACTCTGTATAATGGGCTCCAGTTTCATCCATCTCATTAGAACTGATTCAAATGTATTCTTTTTAATGGCTGAGTAATATTCCATTGTGTATATGTACCATAGCTTACTTATCCATTCGTTTGCTGATGGGCATCTAGGTTGCTTCCATGTCCTGGCTATTATAAACAGTGCTGCGATGAACATTGTGGTGCACGTGTCTCTTTCAGATCTGGTTTCCTCGGTGTGTATGCCCAGGAGTGGGATTGCTGGGTCATAGTGTTTAAAATGGGTCTAACATCTAACTTCCAATGTGCTGTGAAACTAAGGAGAAATTTGTATGTAAAGTATGACATCAAGTAGATGCTTAAAAGGTGATTATAATTTATTACTGATTCCCTTATTTTTAATAAAAATATTTAGATTTTGTTAGTTTTTTTTTTAAACATCATTAAATAAAGCTGTAACCGTCTAAATCTCTTGCCCTGATTATGAGAATGAGTCATTTTTCAGGTGAACTTGTAGATCCCTTTAAAACCAGGATAGGATTATAGCTCTTTAAAATGTAAAGTAATATTTTTTTTTCTTTCACTAATCTTTGTGGGAAATATTACCGAGAATGAGTGCTGAGGAAAAAGAAAGCATTTTTAATAGATCCCTTCAAGGTTTACAGAAATGACTGATGATTGTTTAATTGCCAAATTTTAAAGAATTAGCTAGAATATAATGCAATCAATCATTTAACCAACATTTACTGAAATACCATAGAAAGAGCACAGGCTTTAGAAGCAGATAGGACCACGTTTCAGTCCTGGCTCTGTTATTTTCTATTTGTTCAAATTTGAACATATTATTTTACTCTTTGAGTCCCATTTTCCTTGTCTGTGACATGGAACCTATTGGGAATTTTTAAATTATTATAATTGAAAGTTATAGTATAAAACTTGAAAAAAATATAGGTTCTTGATTATTTGGTAAATTATCATGAGAATAGTAATGATGATAATTGGTTAAAAGTGGGAGCCTCATATTAGCACAAAGATACATAAAATATGACAGTTTTCCTTAAACAGCTTGAAATATTATTCTAGTAAAGAAATAAAAAGTATAATTGAACACGTTCTAGAATAAGCCTATGTTAGTATCTGTGTACAGAATATGGTAAATTCTTGGGGGAGAGAGTTATAAATTAATTATAAATTAATGAGCTGAGTATAAACAATGGTATAAAAGTTGGGTAGGAAAAAAGGAAGAATATTATTGTCAGTGGAATTGCATTTTAAAGGCAGTAAGAAACAGCAGCTTTAGGGAGCAGCAAGCCACGTAATATGACTGCATACTCTTTACATTTTTCCTCTCAAATTTTAGTATATTTCAAGATGACCTGGAAAAATTCTTAAGAATGCAATTATTTATCCATCCATCCATTTATAGTCTTCTAAGTCAATGTTTGCCTGATTCAGTCTAGTATGGAAAAAATGATTGGTATTTCAGAAATCAAGTATAAACTAAGAAAGGACTGGAATAAGCTTTGTATTAAAAGTAATATTAATTTCTTTCTTCATAGAGGAGCCATTATCGTCATTTTGAGTGATTTTATCTTCAAATACATACAAGTATGTTGAGAGCAACTAGAAGTTGAAATCCCCCTTGTTAGCTATTCTCTCCTATTTATTTGTTTTCAGTGTAAAACTGTTGATTTGTATTTCTTCTTTACTTCTTCTCTATTCCTTTTAAGGATACCTTACATTTACTACACTGATGCTGCTACACAGAAAAATGTTTTCACTTTCATTTCATTTCTGTGGGTCATTCCCTTTTGAAATGCAAATACAACTGCAAATGGTGATATGTTAAAGAGTTATTACCAATTCATACCTAGGTTGGATTTTATAAAAATCTTTTTCTGTAGGCTATCTAGATAAAACAGTTCCCTACATGTGGTGTGCTAAAGACCAATTGAAAAAAAAAATGGGAAAAGAGGGTCTAGAGTTGCTTTTTGTCAAGAAATGGGTGACAATTCTGTTAGTCCTCTCTGTAGGATTCTAGTGTGATTACCCCTGGAAACCATGATGGCTATTAAAAATATCAACTTTCCTAGTTAGGGAAAGCTGTGAAATAAAAGCATGTCATTTTAGAAAAATAAAGCAAAAACACATCAGATAAGCACAAGTTAGCAATATTCATACATTTTCAGTGCTGTTTAGAGGAGCATAAAACATTCTTGCTCTAATAGAGCTGATGGGAATGTAGTTTGGAGGGAGAAAAATTTTTCCTTCACCCTTTTAGGTTCGTTTGGTTGGACTATTAATTAAATTGACATAAAGCAGTAACAGGAGAAAACCAAATTTAATTACTAATTGGGTATATAAGGGAGTCTCATAAGAAAATGATGCCCAAGGGTAAGTGGGGCAATTGAAGCTTATATGCCATTCTGAGCTAAGGAATGGAATGGGGCCTCGGGCTTCAAAGGGGAAGAGTGTAATTCACAGGACAATGAGAAGATCAGATGTTTAGCAGCTTGATGTTTGCCCTGTTATACAGACGGGTCATTCAGATAAAAATTCTCTCTGGTAATAGGTCTCTTTCTCTGAGTCAGGCGCCCTCTCTAAATTCTTTAAGGCAGTTAAAGGGAAAGATAAATGGTTTTGAGTGTTTGTTCTTGAGTGCCTTCAGCTCAAAATAATCTACATGCCAAAGTGGCATATTTGGGGGAGTCATGATTCTGCTCCCCTTCAGCAGAATTCTGCAAGTATTTTGGAAAGTAATTCACTAGCATCTATTAATATTTAAGTATGAACACATCTGTGAAACAGCATTTCTACCTTTAAGAACTGTTCATAAAAATATAAGTATTCAATATAGAAGATCATATATGTAAAGATATTTAATACATTATTATTTCTAGTGGCTCTCAGTCTGGAAGCATGTTGGGTGTCTATTGGTAGGAGAGTGATCAAAATGTTACAGTACATGTCCATGAAGAAATATTAATCACCTATTAAAAGGATGAGTTGAATCTACAGATATTGACCCAAAAGAATATTTGTGATATATTATAACTGAAAAGAGCAAGATGTGGAGTTCAGGATATGGAATATTGTGCTCTTTAGATAAACAAGTAGCTACTAAGCTCTCATAATTTGGTTACTTTGGAGTAGTGGGGTTGAGAGTATGTCTGTGTACTATTAGTATTTTTATGCAATTGTGTATCACTAAAGTTGATATGAAAAACTGTAGCATGGTATAACAAGGAGGAAGAGTTTTGTAAGGAAGGTGAAACCTACTGATGATAGAGTTCAAGATAGCCTATACAGATGACACACACATAAAGAGTTAAAGACTCAACGGTATGTCAAAAGTTAGCAGTTTTATTTTGCAAGATCAGTCTTTGTTGGTGCCCAGAACTAGAAATACATTTTTGACTAATTTCTTACAATATTTTTCTTTAAAATTAAAGCCTTCTTACAAAAACTAGGGGTTATTGCCAAGAAATTTGAAATTTTGAACAGAAATTCCAGGAAGCTAGAAGTTTCTGGGTAATGTATGAGTCACAGGGAAGGAATCTATCACTATCTGGACAAAGCTTTTCTCTAAAAACATAAGCAGGGCAATAGGTCATGAGCAGTCGATTACTTTATTTGTAATGACATAAGTAAATATTAAAAGGACTGCTCTCTTCAGAATAATTGATGACTAGTTAAAAAGAAATAATTATATATTTATTATTCAGAGTTTTAATGGGTCAAGTTTAGCCTCTACTTTTATTGTTTTACCACTTCTTTCTCAGAGGTAGATCTTATAGAAAAAGTTTTCTGGGAAATCAGGAAAGTGAGAAGCTTTCGAATGAGGACTTGCTCTTTGTATTAAGGGAAGAGAAAAATACTATGCACTGAGAAATTCTCATGTTTATTGTTTAAAACACTTAGAATCATTTCACTCAAAATCTCAAAATGTTAATTTAATCACATTATTTTTTCTTGTTCATGTCACACTTTTTTCACACACTTGTGTGTTCTATTCTATTGTGTATTCTATTCTATTCAGTATGTGTATACTTGTGGATAACCATATTTAGGAAAAAGTTTTGGGAATAGAATAATGGACAGTAAGTCCCTGTCCTCATAGAATTTGCCTTTTCTAAAATGGTTATCGAACTGATCTATCCGTGTATCTATCTCATCTACATTCAGCCTTAAGCATATTACCTCAGAATGTCTGCCCTTTATTAATTTATTGTATTGTTTCTGTCTAGCTGATATTTTAGATTTTGTATCATATTGAACATAATTTTTAACATGGAATTTTCATGTGCTTAATAATGCCTCATTTGATATTTTTTTTCCTGTGTATTTACTTTTTTAAGTTCTTGTTTGCTGAGAAGAAACTGAGGAGATGGGTTAAGTGTCATTCACTTATTATTTGTATTATGAGTGCTTACTAAGGCACTAGACTGGGCATCAGGATGATAATTCAAAGTAAAAGTTATACCCCATTGGGCAGGACAGAAAAGGAAACTAAGATAGATGCTACCTATGATAGAGACAGGGCCAGCTTCATGCATATGCAACCTGTACAGTCCCACAAGGCCAGATGCTCAGAAGATCCTGTGCTTGGTTTAATGTCCTGTTTTCACTGTCTAGAAAGTTTTTGTTTTATTTTCAAACTTATATTTTGTATCTGAAGTGTAATAGAACACTGGAGAATGCATATGAGTATAGGAGATATACATAGTGTGCATGTTTGCTGTCATTTCTTACCTCTTCATTGTCACGTAGCATTTATGATGCCTCTGAGCACAAAATCCTGTGGTGGGTCCATTATTCATGAGAGTTCAACCAGGGAACACAAGATAACCGAGTTATATCTTAACTAAGTAAACGAAAACACCTTTGGTCTTACAAGTCACAGGAACTTGCTTCAAACACAGAAAGAAGGCAGTGATGTTCTAAGAAACAGGAATGATCAAGGGACCTTATTGTATTCTTTTTCTCTGGTTACTTCCCTAAATTAGCCAACCACTGTCTTGAAAGTGATGACGCAGAGTGAAGAAATAGTAGGTAAGCTCATACTTTCTTTCCCTGTCAGTCCTTGTTACTCATCAGTAAGATGAAGGTGAGCGAAAGTCGCTCAGTTGTGTCTGAATCTTTGTGACTCCGTGGATATACAGTCCTTGGGATTCTCTAGGCCAGAATACTGGAGTGGGTAGCCTTTCCCTTCTTCAGGGGATCTTCCTGACCCAGGGATTGAACCCAGGTCCCCTGCATTGTAGGCGGATTCTTTACTTGGGGAAAGATGAAGGTAGAGATTATTAGTAGAATTTGTGTGTATCAAAAAGTATAATAAAACCCAGATTTGTGTGGTGTTTCCAATGTTAAGAACAAAACACAAAAATGTGTATAAACTATGAAATGCAAGATGCAACTTTAGTGATTCTGTTTAGGAATTAAATGCTCCTGTAGTTTCATTTAAAACTGGCATTTCACAGCATAAAGAGTGGTAAAATTTATGCTAATAATTTAAATATTTATTTTAAATTAGAATGACATTAAGTAGCAAATTTAAAAAAAAAGTGACAAGTCTAGGGAGAAAGAGCATGAAATAAAAGGAAGAAGTTTTCTGTTTTTATATCTTCAGTGGAAATTTTTTCCTGTTTTGAACAGGGGCCCTCAGTTTTATATTTCACTGGGTCCCACAAATTCTATAACTGGCCTTAGACAGAGTAAGTACAAGGTTCAAATTTTCCTGGTAACACTCAACCAGAAGTGCAAAACTAGTATTCAAGTCTAGACTTACCTAATTTTAATTCATTTAGCCACCCTGAAATAGTGCACAGAAGCTGAGCCATGCTGTCACAGTGGTGTTGGGGATGGATCAGAATGAGGCAGAGAAGAAAGTAGGTCATAGATTATGAACGAGGATGCCCATTTTTCTCCCATGGCAACATTGGTACCATTAGACAAATGGTACTAGAATCTTCACTTTGACCAAGTTACATGTGAGTGCAATAACTGGCCCAGTGGCAAGAAAGATTATCTAAAAGTACACTTGTTTCTCACTGTGTCTTATAGGCCATCTTCTCATTTTGTTTGCAGAGAAATCAGATTTGGAAAGATAATTATGATTTATACTCTGGATTGGCCATCTGTTAATAATCCTCTTATAGAATATTCTATAAATATATTTATAGAAAACAAATATACAAAAATATTAATAAAGGAATCTTCCTCTTACTGAAAGAGTCTAATATTGTTTTGTACTTACTACTACTTTTTTGCCATAGCATTAAGAGAGAAGATGGTGTAACTTACACAAAAGTAGACATACAGAAAGTAATGGTTTAAACACAAAATATGTAATCTGGAATTGATATGAAAAGTCAGAGAAGAAAGAAAAGATTGTCATTCCAAATATAAGTAGAAGGAAAGTTAAAGTGTCATATAGTTTACTGAAGTGAAATTAAATCAGAATAGAGGGCATGTCTTCTGTGTTCTGTATTTGTTTTTGTTTTAAAGCAACAATGTTTTTCTTTCATCTCCCCAAATAGCACATTAAAAAGGACAACAACCCCTATACTAACCTAGATACTATCTCAACATAATCCCCTGGGCATACAATTTCCACATATTAAAGTTGTGCAACTTTTGACAAGCCTAATTACATTTTGCTATTTTAATAAGCTAATGTATATGATATAGTGTTTGAAATAGTATATACCTGGGTCATTTTCATATTAACTTTCAATAGAATTGACCACTCAGATAAAGAATAAAGAGAACACTATATAATTAGGAGTGAATATGAAAAATGGATGTATGATAATATCATTTTACCTCCTGAATGACTGAAAGATTTAAAAATGGTTTATCCACTGAATTAGGAAGCAAAACATCAAATCCCCAAACTTTGCTTTTCAAAGGCATTTATTTTTAATAGGTATATCAGATTGGTAGATTAGAGGGAAGCTAGAGATTTAGCAATATCGCACATATTATTTCCTAAATATGACAGAGAAGTATGAGCTTGTTAATAAAACAAATAGTTGATTTAGTAGCTTCTTATATCGTACTCCCAAGAGATTGATGAATAAATATGTGAACGGTTAGGACGTTAGTGGTGTGTGAAGACTTCTGTCTGCAGACACTACTGCTATGCTACTGAGGAGTTTTAACATATGACAGAACAGTCAAGGCTGAAAGAGATCTCAATAAGTGGAAAGAATGAATTGAAATTAATGAGAGGAAATCCTATGGAATAATTATAAAGTCTGGTGACTCGGTTCAAAATATTTGTTGTGTAAGTGTAGGATAGGAAAGAAATGTTTCGCATTGTCATACTTACTGACTTCATTGAGTGTGAGCTTAATATTTATCAACAGTGAGTTATTATGCCAGAAAAGCAACCCAATTGTTGTTCAGTCATTAAGTTGTGTCTGACTCTTTGTGACCCCATGGGCTAGCCCACCAGGTTCCTCTGTCCATGGAATGTCCCAAGCAAGAATACTGGGGTGGGTTACCATTTTCTTCTCCAGGGGATCAAACCTGCATCTCCTGCATTGGCATGTGAATTCTTTACCACTGAGCCACCAGGGAAGCCCAGCCTGATAGTAGGCTGCATTAATAGTAAGGATAATGAAAAAGAGAGGAAATTATCCTAGACCAGAGAACAGTGGGACTGAGTACACTAGTCACGTCAGGGACATTATACTAAAAATGTGTCTGTTAAACATTTGAAGAAAATGGGAACATTTTGTCTGTAGAAAGATAGATATTAGGGGTGCATAATACCTGCCTTAGCTATTTAAAGGGATCATATATGAAATACGGATAAAATTTATTCTTTGTGACTCAAGTAGGTATATGACTTAGAAAGGAAGTCAGGGAGAGGCCACTTTTGATCCAATAAAAGGGACATATTAATTGGAACTCTTAAAAAGCAGACTGGGCACTTTTCTAGGCAATTAATCTACTTGAACTGAAAGTATATAAGAAGATACTGGAAATACAAGTTACTTTTGTAAAAGAGTCTTTCACTGAGTGACAGATAGAACTAGACAACCTCTCAGCTTCCTTCCAAGCTGCAGTGTTATCTCAAGAATCAAATTAAGACCAGGAATTAGGCACCATGGATGTGAATACACAGCTAATATGGCAATAGACTTTCCACAATGTTAAGTTTTATTACCTAAATATACCATTCAAATATGCCTTTATTTATTTATTTTCACTCTACTGTAGTACCTATAAGCTATTATTCATTGTCTACCATGTATTTTAGCTATGGAATGCCTATTTGAGAAATATTTTACTAAGCTGAATTTTCGATAAAAATCTTGTTTATAGAATAATTAAAACATATATACAGATGTTGTGATGTTTAAATTGTTTCCTTTCCAGATATTAGTTTCTGCCATTTCTTTTTCTTTGTTATTGTGACATTACTTTATACCATAAAAATACAGCTTGAGGTTAATATTTTAAAATTCTAAGATATAATTTTATATGTTTAATTGGGAAAATAATAATAAGGTAAAATGCCTTTTTGTACTTTTTTTCTCTTCAGTTTGCTAGTATGCTATGATATTAGACTTTAGGATAAACGCTAAAGCTGACTGGATTTAATCAAAGCCCTTGTGTCATTTTCATCTTTTAAAAAACTCACCAAACAGATATGGTCAAAGATTAGGCAAATCGAGTTTGTCTGTTATGTTCCAGCATCTTTTGTATAGAAAGCTGTATGCTTTAAAAGTCAAATAGAGTACAAAACAAGAATATAATTTATCTTAGTATAAATATAATTTTGATTTGTAATGTTCAATATGGGGAACTAAAAAATCACAGATGTATTCAGTCAAATTGGACTAAATTATAAGGTAAACTTTAATTTTAAATGGAGATGCTAAATCCATCCTCTCTCTAGAGCTCATGCACCAGCTCTAGGCAGATATTTGAATGCTGGCACTAATCCAGGAACAAAAAAGCCAAGCAAAACAAACCAAAAAACAAAAAGTTTATAAAATGGAGTCTATACTATACTCACTACTTTATAATTGTAAACCTTAGTAATACATGTGCCTGTGTGTGATTACTAACTTTTATTTTTCTCACATGACAAATTACAAGAAATATCTATGCAAGGCCATTAACTCTTTCCAACAGAGGCAGGATATCCAGGCAGCTAGTGGAACAAAAGCATTTGGCCTGAGGCCTAGTGCTATTGGTAAACCACAATTTCTTGCACTGCCACTATAATTTAAATTAAGTGGAAGCCAGGCTTATAAACTCACATTATGACCCAAAGTTTATGGCCCTTTTATATCTCTTGGGTTCTGATCACAATGAAACTTTTTCCATCTGAAGCAATTTAATACAAACATTCCTTTGGCAGACTATAAAATGTGATTTTTCAGTCAACCTTTTATAGGTATGTTGGGTGCATATTGTGTGCCCAGTTGGAAAAGGAAAAAAAAAAGAAAAAAAGAAACAATGACAATATAAGCATTGAAACATATGTGTTGTGCTCCTGTGAAACAGATTTGCAAGTGAAAAACTACTAAGAAATCTTCCTAGCTCAATTTTTGTTTTTATCGGCAGAAGGTGGATGAACAAAGTTTCGGCTGAACATCTTTTGTCTGTTAAGGAGCAGCATTAAAAGCTCAACAATTAGAAATGTTCTAATGCTCAGTCATTTTATATACTGTCTTCCTCTCAGCCCCAACAAACTGTTTCTCTTTGCAAGTGGAAAATTTCTTTTTTGCCTGTGAGCATAAATCTAAGTAATAACCTATGAACATTTGACTTGAATAAAAAACAAGAAAATAGCAAAGAGTTCACCTCGTAATTTTATTATAATAGGTAAACTAAAAATAATGCCAGATGTCTTAAGAGACTTCTGCCTTTAAAATTTTACAGGGAAAAATTAACTTTTGAAAATAAGCTATTAAAATATCGTGGAGGCAGGTGTAGATTTCGAACAGGAAGACTTTGGTTGAAAAGAAATATATGGGTTCCATATTTATTGTGTAAAAACCTAGAAATATGCATTCATGTTGAAACCCTTGGAAATCCAAGGCATTCAGTGTAATGCTAGTTGATTTTAGAGTGGTCTTATGATAATGCCACTATCAGTTACAGCTTTTCAAATTATGTATTTCAAATGATTTGTAACTGCTATAGAGGGCATTGAGACTTCCTGGGGGCACAGTGATGAAGAATCCACTTGCCAATGCAGGAGACACAGGTTTGTTCCCAGGTCAAGAAAATCCCCTGGAGTAGGAAATGGCAACCCACAGTATCCTTGCCTGGAAAATTCCATGGACAAAGAAGCCTGACGGGCTACAGTCCATGGGGTTGCAAAGAGTCAGACACGACTGAGTGAGCGCACATACACATATGCAAACACACACACATAGAGGGAATGTGATTGTCAGTCAATTCAACTTTCTCCCACCAATTCTTTCCTTACTCTTCTCAAAGATCAGAATGTATGGAGACAGACTGTATTTCTACTAGTGATAAAAATAATGAATCACCCTGAAACTAAAATTCAGATGCAAATACAGCGATTATAGTGATTGCAGTACTCATCTGAGTTTCAGTGCTTGGAATATTTTTAAAGTGAGGAGTCAGTTACTAAAGAAGAAAAGTTCAAAATAAGGTATTTATTATTGAACGAAATGAAACCTACTAAACTGGCTTAAAAACAACAATAACAACAACAAAAACTTTGGCTAGTAAACAAATGAGTTCCATTTTAAATTTGGCCTGCTAAATGCATTCATAATCTCTTTGTTTCATTTGTCTTCCAATATAGCTGCACTGTCACTAATAGCTTTTCTATACTTTCTGTTGAATGGAGTCTGTTCCTTGCTTCACCAAGTGGTGCTAGACCCACACCCAGCAATATTGATGGAGAGCCCCTTGCAGAATGGCCTTGAGCAGAGTGTCCCACTGTGAGACCACTCAGGACTGAGGTGTGGTGCCTCAGTTCAGCTCAGTCGTGTCCGACTCTTTGTGACCCCATGAACCGCAGCACGCCAGGCCTCCCTGTCCATCACCAGTTCCCGGAGTTTACTCCAACTCATGTCCATCAAGACAGTGATGCCATCCAGCCATCTCATCCTCTGTCGTCCCCTTCTCCTCCTGCCCCCAATCCCTCCCAGCATCAGGGTCTTTTCCAATGAGTCAGCTCTTCGCATCAGGTGGCCAAAGTATTGGAGTTTCAGCTTCAGCATCAGTCCTTCCAATGAACACCCAGGACTGATCTCCTTTAGGATGGACTGGTTGGATCTCCTTGCAGTCCAAGGGACTCTCAAGAGTCTTCTCCAACACCACAGTTCAAAAGCCTCAATTCTTCTGCGCTCAGCTTTCTTCACAGTCCAACTCTCATTGCTAATGTGCCAGCATGGTTCTGGTATTTGTAATTTCAGCTCTATTTAAATGCTAATCTTTTCCATTTCTCTTAAGTAAAAATAAAGCAAAATACCTCATACCTGTTTGTTTTCTTAACTTTCTAGAAGAGGAAAATGGGTAAGAAAGAGCAATAGGTAAAGCTATGAAAAGCTCCATGAATAAGGTTTAATGAGCATTTGCCCATAGTGTTTAAGATCTATAGTACTGTCACTTTAAAAATCCAAGTTATTATACTCAAACAACGTTAGTCTGTGTTGTACTTGAGTCTTTTCCCTTAGTTCACCAAATCTTCCTATAAGTATCTAGTTTACATCCTGTCAATTAAAATTTATGGGCTGGCAGCTAAATATTGAAAATGAATCCTAATTTTACAACTATATTACATGTGTATGCTGGTTTCCTTTTTAAGCAGAAACACTTCAGTTTTCACAGTTTCTCTTACTGAGAAATTATCCAAATGCTTTGAAGTCCAAAGTAATTAGCCTTTACTTTTACCAGAAAAAACAACTGTGATGAAAAATTATAATTTTCCTCATAATGGTTCTCCTAAAAGTACTTTTCTACGGTACTTCCAACTGATGCTTAATGTTATGTTTCGTGATCAAACACATGAGTTGTGGCGATTTCATAAAATAATTAGGAAGAAAAATATCCACAGCATTCTAAGTTGATTTATAAGAAAATGTCTCCTCTTTCTATCTTCAACTTACACTGGAAATAAATATCTTAACACTGAAATTCAATTTGGAAACAAAATAGAAATGCAAAATAAAATTGAAAAATAGCAGTCAATAAACTTTTTTCTTCTCCCAATATACGTATTTCCCAAAAGTACCACTTGGCGAACTATAAAATACAAAAGTGTTTTCCAGAGGATTAGACAAGTATTTTTTTTTTTTTTTGTCTTCCACATTGGTGCAACTACTATTCATTTTATGGATTACTGAAAAGTGGCAGGCACTCAAATTAACAAATGGATATGCACTTCTAGTGTTGACATTATCTCTAATTTGCACTAAATAAATGCCTTGAGTCAGATAATTTGTTGTATTGGAATGACAGATGTTAATAGAATAATATCCCCAGTAGTAGGCAGAGCACATAGACTGGGGAAAAAATGGTCATCATAGGGGTAACAACTATAGATCTGGCATAGTTTTAGGATCATGGGGCATGCAAGAGTAGGCTCAAAATTTACCCTTTCTCAACCACATCGATGGCCATTGGCTAGTGGTTAATTCAACATTTTAAAGTGCTGGTGCACTGGGAAGACCTAGAGGGATGGAATGGAGAGGGAGGCAGGAAGGGGGATCGGGATGGGGAACACATGTAAATCCATGGCTGATTCATGTCAATGTAGGGCAAATACCACTACAATATTGTAAAGTAATTAGCCTCCAATGAATAAAAATAAATGGAAAAAAAAAATCTCAAACAGAAAAATATAAGACCTCAAAAAAAAAAAATATAAAGTGATCAATAACATGGTGTACGTAGCATTTTAATTATCCTGTTGGGGCTATTTCTTCTTCCATAATCTATATTCTTTCAAATGGTGCCTAAAAGGAAGGAGATACAATAGGGATTCCAAGAGAAAGATGATTTCAGTAAGAGACAGAGTAGGTTATAGAATAATTGCTTCCTGGGTATGTTTCATTGGTCATATTCATAGCATTTTGCTAGTTGAGTGCTCTTTTATAATTTATTCATAATGGTGAAAATAATATTTAATGTTCTAGAACAAAAGAAACTGGAAAATTTCAAGTGAAGAAAGATAGAAATGCAAATCAATGACAATTTAAGAATATTATTTTGAGGTTTATAATAATCCAGGTTTAGTTCAATTTATGTGAGGCATTTTGCTGAACAGCTTAAAAGGTATATCAGTTTTTTTCCTAGGAATATTGTTAGGCTGATATTGCTTTTATTCCCAAGAGATATACCTGTTTATCTCAGTGCATGTCAATTTATACACATAAATAATCACACTCAAATTTTATTTTGTTGCAGTTGGCATTCTTTTTATATTGTTTTGTAACTTCAAAACAAATTATTTTTAAACATTTGCCATGTTATTACCTATTCTTACAGCATAACTTCTTGTGTTTGGCATTCTCCTGAATGCCATATTTTTTAAAACTAATCCCTATTATTTGATACTTTTTCCCTTTGATTAATAAAATTATAAATTATATAATTATCTAGATTTATAGCATTTATATACAATATATGCGTTTCAGTATTAAATTGAAATGTACCAGGAAAGCCTGAATAGGAACAGTTTAAACTACATGGTATATTACTTTGAAATATTGGACAAAAAATTTGCATAATATATTTGATTCTAACTCTACCAGAATTTTTTATGATTTTCACATTATTTGTACTATTGGACATATTTTTTAAATGAATCAATTTTGAAAAATATTTTTCCAGACTACTTTATATAATTTTAAAATTTATTACCTTCAATCATGTAGTAAAATATAGCTGATTAAATTAAACATTTTTTAAATGTGTTCTGTGTACCACATATTGAGGTTTTTGTCTGAGCAGTGAAGTGAAGAAAATGTAGTCTTCCCTTTCAAGAAGTTTACAGTCCAATGCAGAGGGCAGGCATAGGTATTTACAATGTAGTACAAGTGTTACAATTGGAATATATTACAAAGTGCTGTGGAAGAATGAAAATTATTCCACTTTTTAAAGAAGTCACAGGAGTACATAGAAGTAGCAAAGCTTAATTTATGTGAGGAAACATTCATCAGTTACAAGCTTGCATGTGGCACTTAAGGGAGAGGCAAATTTGCAGAGACTTCAAAAATCTAGTTAGTCACATAGACTGTACCATGAGATATAACTGAATTTATACTTGGAATGACATACAGGGGGGCAGATTCCAACATTTGGGTTTTATCACTTGGGTAAAGGCAAGATAGAAGAGACTTAGTCATCACCAGAAGCTTCAGATTCTTATCTAGAATGATGAGTCTGTCTGCCTTGTTCTTCATCATATTCTAGTAGAAAATGAATGTTTGGTACATACTGGGCATGTAATACATAAATGCTGACTGAATTTAGTTCAGTTAAGGACCATTATCTAAAGACAGAATAGTCACAATGTATTGAGAGCAATTTGTAATATCTGATGATATGTTTCAATACTGAAATAGATGTGCTGGGAGAAACCAACATCTTTTGGTTCTAGAATAATTCCCATAAATTTAATTATATTCACAGTCCAATTCATATTATAATAAATTATTCTTTTCTCAAGTGAAATCAATAAAAGTCTTTGAAGAATTCATTACACTGCACATTACAATGGCCTTATAAAGTCCTTTTAAAGTATTGACTAATGCTTCAATATTTCCATTAATTAGTAAGCTACGAGCAATGCTCCCACTACGCAGAAATGGGAATATGGTAATGAAGATCTTAGAAATCAAAGTTAGCAACAAATACGTTTTTATATGGGGTTGCTAATTGTTTTTGTTGCTGCTGTTTTGGTTCTGAAATCCCAAATAATTAAAAAAGCAATGTGACCATCTTTGTCTTGCATATCTGCTTCTTAGCTTATATGAGAAAGATAAAGGATAATTAGAGAAATTTAAATCAGAGTTATTTAGGTAACCAGTTTTAGCATATACATATGGATAAATCCTCTTAATTGGTGATACAGTGAGATAATAGAGTACTTGAGGATCAGTTTTATAATGGGACTGAAAAGTATAAACTTTCAGCTGAATCATAATAGGGGCAGGGTATAGTTTGGGATTGTGTGTGTGTGTGTGTGTATATGTATGTGTGTGTGTATTTGGTAACTAAATTCTTTGAAAAATAATGCTTAGTAAATGTTGAATATAATCCTCTTTATTTAGATACTATGTTGTAGAGAGATCATTCCTTGACCCATCTTTTATTAGTGAAAATGTATCCTGTCTCAGCATATTTATAGATGTTTTTTATGAAGCACAAAATGAGGGGAAAGGATTAGGGGTGGTGTGAAAGAAAGAGTGTTTACAATGGAGACTAGTTTATTTATTTTAATTAGGTGGTGTGGAGAATTATTTTATTTTAAATTTAATAAGGAGTTAGGAGGTTATTTTGAAATGTATCCTTATCCCCATCCCCAGATCATTAGTCTTCACTATCCTTTAAAAACCACATAGATTTATAGCTCATAAATTACATTTTCTCTCATATTTATTGAAAAATGCTTTTTTAGTCCTAAAGAGAAAAGTAAGATGATATGTGTTTTAAATAAAATAAAAAATTGTCTTTAGGCTAACTTGCAGGTTAGTAATTTAAGAGACTATGAAAAAATACATAGCTGTGGTTTATACGAGCAAACCAGTCTGTTTCCTGGGTAGATACAAGACTGTTCAAATTGAAGCTCAGTGTATTAAATCCTGTTTAGAAAACTCCCCCTAGTTATTTGCTAACCATGTTTAGATTCAGACTTAATATTTTGAGACCTAGAGAAGGGGATCACCATAAACTCATCTCATCTGTCAGACAATACACAAGAGGATTCTGATAGTATAAGAGTGAGGATTTGGAAACTGGCTGCCAAAGGAGATAAGAACTAAAGCAGATTTTGAGAAATTTAAATATGACTTAATTTAACATTTAAAGTCATTAGCAAAGTGCAGGCATTACTGATATGCTGTTAAAAAAACAACAGCAAAAAACAGAGGTTCTGAATACTTGGTGTTCTTTGCTGTAGGTCATTTCTGAGAGAAGCTCATACTACATTGTTGTATGTATACAAATTTGCAAAGAACCATACCAATACAAATAAGATTTGGATAGTGTTTTGCCTTTTAAAAATCCCATTTAAGAAAACTAATTAAATAGGAGTGTAATATCTCAAGGGCTTCCCAAGTGGCACATTGGTAAAAATCCCCCTGCCAATACAGGAGATGCAAGAGACGCAGGTTCCATCCCTGAGTCAGGAAGATCCCCTGAAGTAGGAAGTGCAACCCTTTCTAGAATTCTTGCCTAGAAAACTCCACGGGCAGAGGAGCTTGGAGGGGCTACAGTCCACAGGGTTGCAAAGAGTTGAACATGACTGAGTGACTGAAAACATGCACACACACGTAGTATCTCAAGCTCATCAGCAGTAACCTGAGTCATTGACATGAGAATATATATTGTAACTAAAAGTAATATTAAACGAGGTGAGAAATTTGAACAAAAGTCCAACAAAAGCTGATTATATAATCAGATGCAAGTGTAAGGTGTAATGTCATTTTTTATATATGAATATGTGTTGTGTGTGTGTGTGCGAAGTCATGTCTGACATTTTTGCTACCCCATGGACTGTAGCCCACAAGGCTCCTTTGTCCATAGGATTTCCCATGCAAGAATACTGGAGAGGGTTGCCATTTCCTCCTTCAGGGGATCTTTGCAACCCACAGATCAAACCTGCATCTCCTATGTCTTTCTGCATTGAAAGTGGATTCTTTACTGCTGAGCCACTGGGAAGTCCCATAAATACATACTACTTTTACACAAGCCCATAGACAAAGGCATCATAAAGGTGTGTTCATTCTGAGTTACTTAAATCACAGAATCTGGGAGCTAGGAACTACCACCAGGGATCAGATAATCTAGTATTCTGACTGTCTTAAGGGACAGGCAGTTGCAAATTCTTACAATTCTCCTGAGATGAAGACTAAAGCAATCATTCCATTCATTGTTTTATCATTCTTATGGCTACTAATGTATTCACTACTTCCAAATCACACTTATCCTAAATTTGTTACCCTTGTTCAGTGAAAAGATACAATTTCAATTATGAATGTCTGTATGAAAGTATTTCAAAGACAAGATGAATAAATATCACTCAAATGATACAAACAGGATCAAAAAGAAAACTTTCCTTTACTCTGAATAGAATCAAATAGACCTCTTAATTTGTACAGATTAGATTTAGATATGTTAATAAAAATTTCATGTATGACAAAAGTAAGTAGAAAAATATTGCAGTCTAGCAGTAATAGCTGATATTTATTTTAAAAATATATATTCTAGGCACTGTTTTAACCACTTTAGATAAACTACCTCATTTCAACCTTAGAAAGCCCTAAGACAGATATTATTATTAAACTTTATATTGGTGAAGATATTGTGACAGATTTAAATTGTTCAAATCACCACAGGTGGTGATAGTAAGCATTGGAGCCAAATCCCTAATCTAGCCTGAGTGCAGAGCTCTGACTTCGACCACCCTCATCTACTGGCTCTAGCACAGCATCCGCATGGGACTGGGGATTACACAGTGAAAGCCCTTTTGTATAATAGCTATTCCTCAGATATTATAAGGTTATGATAATGATGTGATGATTAGAGTCTGTGATCCCTTATGAATTCCATTTTTGGATAGTGTGGCTTAAAAACTAAAGATCTCAAGAGTACATATTTGGTTGCATTTGGCAATAGGTGTTAATTTTTTCTTCCATCACTGTGTAAAACTCTCCCATTTGCTAGCGAGTCAACAGCATTTATGAAGCATCTGTATTATGGGTAATATATACTTACAGAAAGGTCTTACCTGGTAGCTCAGACACTAAAGAATCCATCTGCAATGCAGGAAGCCTGGCTTCAGTCGCTGGGACTGGAAGATCCCCTGGAGAAGGTAATGGCAACCCACTCCAGTATTTTTGCTTGGAGAATTCCATAGACAGAGGAGGCTAGCAGGCTGTAGTCCATGGGTCACAAAAAGTTGGACAAGACTGAGGGACTAACACATGCTTACAGAAGATGCTTTGTCTTGGAGAAACTATATTTGACTTTCTAAATTAGAATATTCTACTTGGATGAAAGCTTGAGTTCTTTAAAATCAACATAAAACAACTGCAAATTAGTTTACTGCTAATTTCACATAAATGTAATAATAATTCATATTTCTATTGCTTGCTCTCAGCACATATATATAGAAATCACACTTGCGTGATGCTTTTAAGTTTCCAAAGTACTCTTACTCATAATCTCATTTAATCCCCAACCATTTTTAGCTATTTTAATCTGTTTGACTGTAAACACATATTTTAAACTGCTTCTAGACATCTACTTGTAAATTCTGCATTCTTCTTATTCTCAACATTTCCAAAATCAAACAGTTTGCTTTCCTGCTGAAACTCAGCATTTTTACCTCTACTTTTTGTCTCTAGAAAATGATGAGTTGATGGTGCTTTTCTATTGCCTTATAATGTTTATGCATCTTTCCCAGGTAAGAATACAGCAGTGGGTGGCCATTTCCTCCTCCAAGGGTGTCTTCCCAACACAGGGATTGAACCCACGTCTCCTGTGTATTCTGCTTTGCAGGTGGATTCTTTACCACTGAGCCACCAAGGATTCCCATATTGCCTTATAATATTTACGTATTTATCCCATTTTGTGGAAGATAGGTAATGTTTAGTTTACTTCTGTATTCTCATACCTAGTACAGAGCCCACCTCACAGTGAATGATCAATAAATATTTGTAGAATAAGTACATCCAATTTTATAAAAGAAGAAACTGAGGCAAATGGAAATTGACTAATGTGTTGAAACAGAGCAATTTAAAAATGTGGACAGAGAAAGAGGAGAATATCAGTTTTGTCATGGAATGTATCTGAAACACACATCAACATCATTACTGCCTCATTTCCTTCTTTATGTTTTGCCAAGATGCCCATCAAAATAGCAATGCTAGCCTTTCTTAGGTTCCTTATAATCATCACCTACCATGATGAGGTTTTCCAGACTTTAGAGAAATGAAAATAATAATGCTTAAATATTTCGAGATTTCTGTTCTACATGGAAACAGAAATAGTCTGTCTTCAAATATTTACACTGGTATCTACTTAAAAACACCAAGTTGGATTATAGATTACAGGCACTACAGAAGATATACCTCAGTGAATTTGAGGAAAACAATGAGATTTACTTTTGCGTTGACCCTGCAAAACTTTATAGAGAAATGGCAAATTCCTGTTTTGCTAAAGGCTGAGCAGGGGAATTTTTCCTGAAACTGTTTGCTGAGCTTTACTCCCAAATGGGAATGTAAATTACAGTTCAGGGTTTTTGAAACTGGGTTTACTCCCTCACTAGAGGTTGTTTTGGGAGGTGTTTTTTTAAACTTCACTTCAAGCAGAGGATCTATTAATCCTTCCCCTAATAGGACAGATTTTATTCTGCCCTGGGATATATACAAAACAGAAGCTCTGCCATAATACTTTCCTTACTTTTGTTCACACTTTGATGGGAAAAAAAAATAAATGAATTTCTAGGCAATAGTTTTCATAAGCTAAGGGATATCTAATGACTTATTTCAATGTCCCAAGCTTCTGGATGTTTTGGAAGATCCCACTGACTCAGAAAATTTCACAAAATCTCTAAATAACTTTTGGTTTTATACTTAAAACCTGCAATTTGGCTGTCTGAGCTGTTTTATGAGCTAAATGACTTTTGGGATTCAAAAACATTAGCTTGAATTCCATCCCATGTGCATGAGAACCTTGTGCCCTTCCTAATCTCTCTGGGAATTCTCATGGAGAGGGTTGTCTCATCTTCTTCCAGATCTCTTCTGGTTTGACTTCCTCTATCTGCTGAAATATTAAAAGTCATAGATCAACCAGTCATAGAGAACATTCTATGCCATTTTCTCATTTTTTGTCCTAAGCAATGACTATAGTCACTTACTTTATTCCCCAGATATTATTCACACGAGAAATGTGTGTGTCTCACATACAGTTACTTGAAGTGATAGAATTTATAGCATAGCACTATATAGCATAAAAGTAAATGCTGAAGATTAGCCATTTCCTTTCACAAAGCTCTTTACTCTTGTTCCCAGTGAACCTCTGGGCCTCACTGCCTTTCTGTTTCTCAGATTCTGTAATGGTTATTTTTACATGTCAACTTGGTTAGGCCCTGGGGTTCAGTTGTTTGGTCAAACACTAGTCCCTATGTAGCTGTGAAGGTACTATGTAAATGTGATTAATACCTAGAATCAGTTGTTTTAAAGTAAAGGTCACTGCTCTTGAAAAGGTGGGTGGGTCACATTCAGTCAGATGAAAACTTTAAAGAGCAAAAACTGAGGCTTTATGGAGAAGAAGGAATTCTGCTTCAGGACTAACATTGATAGTTTGCCTGAGTTTCTAGTCTGCTGGTCTGCCCTACAGTTGTTAGCCTCAAACCTGCAACTTTGTCTTACCTGATTTTTCCAAGCCTATAAATTTTGGACTTTCCAGCTTTACAGTCATAGTGACTAATTCCTTAAAGGAGCATTTCTCTTTATGTATATGCATATGTTCCATTTTTTCCTCATTTTCTACTGAACTCTTAAGTGACACACCCTCCCTTCAACAAGTTATTCCCCATAACACGTGTTCCTTCAGTTCAGTCGCTCAGTCATGTCCAACTCTTTGAGACACCATGGACTGCAGCATGCCAGGCTTCCCTGTCTGTTATGAACTCCCAGAGCTTGCTCACATTCATGTCCATCAGGTTGGTGATGCCATCCAACCATCTCATCCTCTTTTGTCCCCTTCTCCCCCTGCCTTCAGTCTTTCCCAGCATCAGGGTCCTTTCTAAGAAGTCAGTTCTTCACAACAGGTGACCAAAGTATTGGAGCTTCAGCATCAGTCCTTCCAATGAATATTCAGGACTGATTTCCTTTAGGATTGACTGGTGAAATCTCCTTGCAGTCCAAGGGACTCTCAAGAGTCTTCTCCAGCACCACAGTTCAAAAGCATCAGTTCTTGGGTACTCAGTTTTCTTTATGGTCCAACTCTTACATCCATACATGACTACTGGAAAAACCATAGCTTGACTATATAGACCTTTGTCGACAAAGTAACATTTTCCTTTCTTTTCAACAAAATGGTGTTCTAATTCCTACTCTGCTCTTTGTCTATTTTTGCATATTAAAAAACTCATTATTGTTTTCTGTTTGCCAGTGAAACAGAACTTTAGTGACATAGAGTAACTGGCAGAGATTCATTTTTGTCTTTGTGCCTCACCAGTCTCTGAGCTCTCTATCTGGAACTTGTTCATCTATGGCTTGACTTATGCCACCTCCCTCAAAAAGTGAATGTATCAACAATCAAATTTGAATTGAAATAAAATTTACCTCTATTGAAGTAGTTTCCTATGAAACTTTCTATAAAATAACTAAGTTCAGTATCTTCTACCTTCATCCTGATTACTGATTTCTCACTTCCTCAAAAACAAGATTTATCATTACTTAGAACAGTTGATTTATATGTAGTAAAAAAAGCATAGGTTTTAGAATCAGGTAGACATGGCTCAAATTCTAAGGCTCTCATTCAAAATCTTTGTAATGTTACATAACTCCTATATTTTTTCTGCATATACCAAATGAAGAATCTGCCTGCAATGCAGGAGACCTGGGTGCGATCTCTGAGTTGAGAAGGTCCCTGGAGGAGGTCATGGCAATTCACTCCAGTACTCTTGCCTGGAGAATCCCATGGACAGAGGAGCCTGGTGGGCTACAGTCCATGTAGTCACAAAGGGTTGGACATAACTGAGAGACTGAAACAACACACAGCATACCAAATAAGGATAATAATGATGGATTTGTAGAATTTTAAAAAGCATTAAATAAAATAACATGTGGAATACCTTGATCATTTTCTAACACTAAGTAGATATTTAACAGAGTTGTTTTTAGTCTTTTTTTTTTTTAAGAACGGATCATAATATGGGGAAAGAGTTGTAGAAAAAGATTTGTCTTTACTGGATAACATTTTTTACTTATTATGAAAATTTCATACATATACAGAGTAAACAGAAAAGTATATTAGCCTGCCAGCCCCCTTCTGTCCATGGGATTCTCCAGGCAAGAACCATTTCCTACTCCAATCACCAATTACTAATAATCTCCCATTCTTGTTTTATCTCTACCTCCCTCCATTTACTCTCTAACAACCACATGGTGGAAGAAGATGATGATGATGATTTACGTAAAATTCATATCCATTAAAAAGCACCCATATTAGGTTTAATTAGGTTTACAATTTTGACAAGTGGATAAACCCATATGATCCACATCCTGCTTTGATGGAGAACATTTCCTGGAGTTCCCTCTTGTTTTTTACCAATTAATCTCCAGTCTTCACCCCACCACACACCCTGCATAGAAATCACTGTTTTCTCTTTCTCTTTTTTAAACCTTAGACTACTCTTGCTTGTTCTAGAATTTCATATATGAATATTCATGTATGAATTAATTTTAGACATGTATTATCATTTTTATTAGCTAAATATCTAAACGTAGAATTTCTGGTCAAAGGATAAGTTTTTTAAACACTGTGAAAAATTAAAAATACATTTTGCAGAAGGGAGGAGCCAAGATGGCGGAGGAGTAGGACGGGGAGACCACTTTCTCTCCTACAAATTCATCAAAAGAATAACTGAACGCAGAGCAAACTTCGCAAAACAACTTCTGATCGCTAGCTGAGGTCATCAGGCGCCCAGAAAAGCAGCCCATTGTCTTCGAAAGGAGGTAGGACAAAATATAAAAGATAAAAAGTGAGACAAAAGAGCTAAGGACGGAGATCCGTCCCGGGAAGGGAGTCTTAGGTGGCATTGCTTGGGGTAGGGTCCGGCCCTGAGTGCCCTGAGGACAATCGGAGGGAGCTTCTGTGAGTTGCCAACTTGAACTGTGGGAGACCAAAAAAGAGAGAGAATTAACTGGCCCGAACACACTGCCGGCCGTTCGCAGAACAAAGGGACGGAGAAGCTCGCAGGCTGCGGACCGGCCCAGCCCCGCCGGAGGCAGGAGGCAGGGGGGAGGGGAAGGGCGCGGCGAGACACAGGGCGCAGGCACCCGACCGGCGCGGGCGGGGACTGGGGCTGGGGACGCGGAGGGCAGAAGGCGCGCGCACCCGACTGGCGCCAGCGGAAACTGAGACTGGGTCCGTGGAAGGGAGTGGGTGCGCCACACCTGGGGAGAGTGCGCCCACCAAGCCCCTGGCTGCCTGGACCGCTCTGATGGGGAAGGCACAGAGAGCAGGCGCAGCTTTTCGTTCCGCGCTTTTGTGGAACACCCGAGGGCTGGAACCTAGCGCAGCGCGGGGCGCGCTCCATATAGAACAGCCGGGAGCCTGAGCGGCGCAGACGGAGAAAGCAGCGTCAGCCCATCCAGGCAGCGCCGGCCCCTCCCTGCAGCACCAGCCCCTCCCCGCAGAGCGACGGAACTAGCTACCTGAATAAGAGTCCACCTCCGCCCGCCTGTGTCAGGGCGGAAATGAGGCTCTGAAGAGACTGGCAAACAGAAGCCAAATAAACAAAGGGAACAGCTTCAGAAGGGACTGGTGCAACAGATTAAAATCCCTGTAGAAAACACCAACTACACCAGAAGGGGCCTGTAGATATCAAGAAGTGTAAGCTGGAACGAGGAGCTATCTGAAACTGAGCCGAACCCACGCTGACCACAACAGCTCCAGAGAAACTCCTAGATACGTTTTTACTTTTTTTTTTTTTAAGTAAGAAAAAAAAATTCTTTTTTATTTTTTTATTTATATTTTTATTTTTTCTCTTTTATTTTCCTTTAAAATTCCCTATTACTCCCCCATTACTCCTTAACTTTCATTTTCATAGATTTTTACGATTTTTTAAATTAGGGACAAAAAAATTTTTATTTCTTTTTTTTTCTTTTTTCTTCTTTTTTTTCTTCCCTTTTTCTCTTTTATTTTCTATTTTTCTTTTTCTCTTTTTTCTTTTAAAGCCCTTTAGTACTCCTCTACTACTCCTTAATTTTCATTTTCAATACACTATAACCATACAAAAAAAAAAAAAAAAAAGAAGCCCTATTTTTAAACCAAAGATTATTCTCTCCCAATCTTGACTCTCTGTTTTCTACCTCAGAACACCTCTATTTCCTCCTTTCCCCTTCTCTTCCCAATCCAATTCTGTGAATATTTGTAGGTGTCTGGGCTACGGAGAACACTCTGGGAACAGACAGCTGCATAGATCTGTCTCTCTCCTCTTGAGTCCCCCTTTTTCTCCTCCTGCTCATCTCTATCTCCCTCCTCCCTCTCCTCTTCTTCATGTAACTCTGTGAACCTCTCTGGGTGTCCCTAATGGGGGAGAATCTTTTTGCCATTAACCTAGAAGTTTTCTTATCAGGGCTGTATAGTTGGAGAAGTCCTGAGACTACAGGAAGAATAAAACTGAAATCCAGAGGCAGGAGACTTAAGCCCAAAACCTGAGAACACCAGAAAACTCCTGACTACATGGAAATTTAAGTAATAAGTGACCGTCCAAAAGCCTCCATACCTACACTGAAACCAACCACCACCCAAGAGCCAATAAGTTTTAGAGCAAGACATACCAGGCAAATTCTCCAGCAATGCAGGAACATAGCCCTGAACGTCAACATACAGGCTGCCCAAGGTCACACCTAACACATAGACCCATCTCAAAACTCATTACTGGGCACTCCATTGCTCTCCAAAGAGAAGAAATCAAGTTCCATGCACCAGAACATTGACACAAGCTTCCCTAACCAGGAAACCTTGACAAGCCAATCGTCTAACCCCACCCACTGGGTAAATCCTCCACAATAAAAAGGAACCACAGACCTCCAGAATACAGAAAGCCCACTCCAGACACAGCAATCTAAACAAGATGAAAAGGCAAAGAAATACCCAACAGGTAAAGGAACATGAAAAATGCCCACCAAGTCAAACAAAAGAGGAGGAGATAGGGAATCTACCTGAAAAAGAATTTAGAATAATGATGATAAAAATGATCCAAAATCTTGAAAACAAAATGGAGTTACAAATAAATAGCCTGGAGACAAAGATTGAAAAGATACAAGAAATGTTTAATAAAGACCTAGAAGAAATAAAAAAGAGTCAATTAAAAATGAATAATGCAATGAATGAGATCAAAAACACTTTGGAGGGAAACAAGAGTAGGATAACGGAGGTAGAAGATAGGATAAGTGAGGTAGAAGATAAAATGGTGGAAATAAATGAAGCAGAGAGGAAAAAAGAAAAAAGGATAAAAAAAAAAAAATGAGGACAACCTCAGGGACCTCTGGGACACTGTGAAACACCCCAACATTCAAATCATAGGAGTCCCAGAAGAAGAAGACAAAAAGAAAGGCCATGAGAAAATACTCGAGGAGATAATAGCTGAAAACTTCTCTCAAATTGGGAAGGAAATAGCCACCCCAGTCCAAGAAACCCAGAGAGTCCCAAACAGGATAAACCCAAGGCGAAACACCCCAAGACACATATTAATCAAATTAACAAAGATCAAACACAAAGAACAAATATTAAAAGCAGCAAGGGAGAAACAACAAATAACACACTAAGGGATTCCCATAAGGATAACAGCTGATCTATCAATAGAAACCCTCCAGGCCAGAAGGGAATGGCAGGACGTACTGAAAGTAATGAAAGAGAATAACCTACAACCTAGATTACTGTATCCAGCAAGGATCTCATTCAGATATGAAGGAGAATTCAAAAGCTTTACAGATAAGCAAAAGCTGAGAGAATTCAGCACCACCAAACCAGCTCTTCAACAAATGCTAAAGGATCTTCTCTAGACAGGAAATGCAGAAAGGTTGTATAAACGTGAACCCAAAACAACCAAGTAAATGGCAATGGGACCACACCTATCAATAATTACCTTAACTGTAAATGGGTTGAATGCCCCAACCAAAAGACAAAGATTGGCTGAATGGATACAAAAACAAGACCCCTATATATGCTGTCTACAAGAGACCCACCTCAAAACAAGAGACACATACAGACTAAAAGTGAAGGGCTGGAAAAAAATATTTCACGCAAACAGAGACCAAAAGAAAGCAGGAGTCGCAATACTCACATCAGATAAAATAGACTTTCAAATAAAGGATGTGAAAAGAGACAAAGAAGGACACTATATAATGATTGAAGGATCAATCCAAGAAGAAGATATAACAATTATAAATATATATGCACCCAACATAGGAGCACCGCAATATGTACGGCAAACACTAATGAGTATGAAAGAGGAAATTAATAGTAACACAATAATAGTGGGAGATTTTAATACCCCACTCACAACTATGGATAGATCAACTAAACAGAAAATTTACAAGGAAACACAAACCTTAAATGACACAATGGACCAGCTAGACCTAATTGATATCTATAGGACATTTCACCCCAGAACAATCAACTTCACCTTTTTCTCAAGTGCACACGGAAGCTTCTCCAGAATAGATCACATCCTGGGCCATAAATCTGGTCTTGGAAAATTCAAAAAAATTGAAATCATTCCAGTCATCTTTTCTGACCACAGTGCAGTAAGATTAGATCTCAATTACAGGAAAAAAATTGTTAAAAATTCAAACATATGGAGGCTAAATAACACGCTTCTGAATGACCAACAAATCATAGAAGAAATCAAAAAAGAAATCAAAATATGTATAGAAATGAATGAAAATGAAAACACAACAACCCAAAACCTATGGGACACTGTAAAAGCAGTGCCAAGGGGAAGGTTCATAGCATTACAGGCTTACATCAAGAAACAAGAAAAAAGCCAAATAAATAACCTAACTCTACACCTAAAGCAATTAGAGAAGGAAGAAATGAAGAACCCCAGGGTTAGCAGAAGGAAAGAAATCTTAAAGATCAGGGCAGAAATAAATGCAATAGAAACTAAAGAGACCATAGCAAAAATCAACAAAGCTAAAAGCTGGTTTTTTGAAAAAATAAACAAAATTGACAAACCATTAGCAAGACTCATTAAGAAACAAAGAGAGAAGAACCAAATTAACAAAATTAGAAATGAAAATGGAGAGATCACAACAGACAACACTGAAATACAAAGGATCATAAGAGACTACTACCAGCAGCTCTATGCCAATAAAATGGACAACTTGGATGAAATGGACAAATTCTTAGAAAAGTATAACTTTCCAAAACTGAACCAGGAAGAAATAGAAGATCTTTGTTCAATTTTTAATTGTTATTATATTTTGTTATTTAATTATAGAAGTTTTTATGTATTGTGAAAATTAACCCCTTACTATATATATGGTTTATAGATATTTTCCTCCTTTCTGTAGGTTTCTTTTTTACCTTGTTGAATATCTGTAGAAAGCAGAAGCATTTTAGTCAGTGCAGTTCCACTTGTTCATATTTGCTTTTATTGTCTGTGCTTCTGGTGTCAGATCCATGAAATCATTTTCAAAACCAATGTTACAAAGATTTTCTGGTATGTTCCCTCTAGGAATTTTACAGTTTCATGCCTTATGTTTAAGTTTCTAATCAATTTTAAATTGATTTTTGTATGGTCTGAGATATGTTCTTGTGACGGTTTTTGACATAAAGTCTATTTTGTCTGATACACTTAAGTTCACTCCTGCTCTTTTTTGCATTGAACTATTTGCATTGAACATCTTTTTTCGTTACTTTTAACTATGTGTCTTTTTATCTAAAGTGAGGCTGTTGTAGTTGGCTGAATCTTGTTTTTTTCTTTTAGTTTTGTTTTTCTATACATACAGCTAGCTACTCTATGCCTTAATCAGTTGACAGTTAATTACTGATACAGAAATATTTGTTATTTCCATTTTGTTTTCTATCCTTTAGCCCTTTTCTTCTTTTTCTATTTTCTTTTGTGCTTCATTTTTTTTTTTTTAATGTGCTGTGATTCTTTCCTATTTTCCTTTCATGTAACTTTCATAGTTGTAATATTTATGGTTTCCATGAGGCTTACGTAAAATATAGTAGTCTATTTTAGATTTTAACAGCTTTAGTTCAATCATATACAAAAAAAGTCTACACTTTTATTTCCCTCTGATATACTTGTGTTTGATGTTACAATTTATGTCTATTTATATTGTGTATCTATTAACATGATGAAGTGGTAAAGAATATGCATGTTAATGCAAAAGATGCAAGAGATTTGGGTTCTATCCCTGGGTCTGGAAGATCCCTTGGAGGAGGAAATGGCAACTTACTCCAGTATTCTCGCCTGGAGAATTCCATGGGCAGAGGAGTTAGTTGGCTGCAGTCCATAAGGTCTCAAGAGTAAGACACAGCTGAGTGACTGAGCATACATGCACGTATCCATAAACATAGTTTTGAGTTATAGTTATTTTTCATATTCTTTTGACTTTTTATTTAAATAGCAAATGACTTACCTACCACATGCAGTAATGTGATATTTACTATATATTCATATATTTACTTTTACCAATGAATTTTACATTTTTATTATGTTATTATGTTGCTGTATGGCATCCTTCATTTCTACTCAAGAAGTCCTTTTAGAATTTCTTTTAAAGCAGATTTAATGTTGAAGAATTTCTTTTTTTTTTTTTTTTTCATTTATTTTTATTAGTTGGAGGCTAATTACTTTACAGTATTGTAGTGGGTTTTGTCATACATACTGTTGAAGAATTTCTTTTATGGTAGGTTTAATTGTGAAGATTTCTTTTAAGGCAGATTCAGCTTTAGTTCAATATAAATAACCTCAGATATGCAGATGACACCACCCTTATGGCAGAAAGTGAAGAAGAACTAAAGAGCCTCTTGATGAAAGTGAAAGAGGAGAGTGAAAAAGTTGGCTTAAAACTCAACATTCAGAAAACTAACATCAAGCCATCTGGTCCCATTTCTTCATGGCAAATAGTTGGGGAAACAGTGGAAACAGTGACAGACTTTATTTTTTGGGCTCCAAAATCACTGCAGATGGTGACTGCAGCCATGAAATTAAAAGACGCTTGCTCCTTGGCAGAAAAGTTATGACCAACCCTGACAGCATATTAAAAAGCAGAGATATTACTTTGCCAACAAAGGTCTGTCTAGTCAAGGCTATGGTTTTTCCAGTGGTCATGTATGGATGTGAGAGTTGGACTATAAAGAAAGCTGAGCACTGAAGAATTGATGCTTTTGAACTGTGGTGTTGGAGAAGACTCTCAAGAGTCCCTTGGACTGCAAGGAGATCCAACCAGTCCATCCTACAGGAAATCAGTCCTGAATGTTCATTGGAAAGACTGATGCTGAAGCTGAAACTCTAATACTTTGGCCACTTGATGCAAAGAACTAACTCCTTAGTAAAGACCCTGATGCTGGGAAAGCTTGAAGTTGTGAGGAGAAGGAGATAACAGAGGATGAGATGGCTGGAATGCATCACTGACTTGATGGAAGTGAGTTTGAATAAACTCCGGGAGTTGGTGATGGACAGGGAGGCCTGGCGTGCTGCAGTCCATGGGGTTGCAAAAAGTAGAGTTGGACACAACTGAACGACTGAACTGAACTGAATAGCTTTGGTTTGGGAAAGTTTTTTTCTCTCTACATTTTTGAAAGACAGGTTTGCCCAGGAACACCATTGTTGTTTGGCAGGTTTTTTTTTTTTTTTTTTTTTTTTAATAAGCATTTTGGATACATTGTTTTCAGTGCCTTTTGGCCTGCCAGGTTTCTACTGAAAAGTCTGGTGATAGTCTTATGAAGTTTCCTTTGTATGTGACAATTTCCTTTTTCTTGCTAATTTTAAAATTCTTAGTTTTTGTTTTTTGAAAATGTGATTATAATTAATTCTGTGAGGATTCTTTGAAATAATTTTATCTGTGGTCCTTTGAACTTGCTAGCGGTAGTGTCTGTTTTCTTCCTTTGGTTTGAGGAATTTTCAGCCATTATATTTTTAAATAAACTTTCTGGTCTTTTTTCTTTCTCTTGTCCTTCTTAGACTACCTTATATGTTCGTTGTTGCTCAGTCACTCAATTGCTCATGTCCAACTCTTTGTGTCCCCATGGACTGCAGCATGACAGGCTCCCCTGTCCATCACCAACTCTTGGAGTTTGCTCAAACTCATGTCCGTTGAGTTAGTGATGCCATCCAACCATCTCACCCTCTGCCATCTCCTTCTCCTCCTGCCTTCAACTTTCCCAGCATCAGGGTCTTTACCAATGAGTCAGCTCTTTTCATCAGGTGGTCAAAGTGTTGGAGCTTCAGCTTTAGTTAGCATCAGTCCTTCTAGTGAATATTCAGGGTTGATTTCCTTTAGGATGTGTATATTGTTCTTTATGACAATTTTTTGTAAATTCCTTAAACTTTCTTTTTGCTTTTCCTTTTTTAATTTTCTTTTTGCTCCTCTGAACAATTTCAGGTGAGCTGTTTCTAAGTTTGCTGATTTGTTCTTTTTAATCTAGTCTGCTGTTCAACTCCTCTATTGATTTTTTAAAATATATTCTTCAACTCCAAGATTTCTGTTTTTTTTCCTTAATTTTCTCTATCTTGTTAACATTCTCACTTTATTTATGCATTGTTCTTTAAACTCATTAAGCATTTTTAATATTAATTATTTTGGATTCCCTATTGAGTAATGCATATACAGTTGACTCTTGAAAAATGCAGGGGTTCAGGACACAGACCCTTTATACAGTCACAAATCCATGTATAACTTATTGTCAGCCTTCTGTTTATGCAGTTCCTCTGTATCCAAGTTTCCTCCAGACCCTTGATTCTGCATTCACGAATAAAACCAACTGATGAATGTGTGTGGCTTAAAACTCAGTGTTCAAAAGACTAAGATCATGGCATCTGGTCCTATCACTTCATGTCATATAGATGAGGAAACAATAGAAACAGTGACAGACTTCATTTTCTTGGGTTCCAAAATTACTGCAGATGGTGACTGCAGCCATGAAATTAAAAGATGCGTGTTCCTTGGAAGTAAAGCTCTGACCAACCTAGACAGCATATTAAAAAGCACAGGCATTACTTTGCTGATGAAGGTCTGTCTAGTCAAAGCTGTGGTTTTTCCAATAGTCGTGTATGGATGTGAGAGTTCAACTATAAAAAAGGCTGAGTGCTGAAGAATTGATGCTTTTGAACTGTGGTGTTGGAGAAGACTCTTGAGAGTCCCTTGGAATGCAAAGAGATCAGTCAATCCTAAAGGAAATCAGTCCTGAGTACTCATTGGGAAGACTGATGCTGAAGCTGAAACTCCAATTCTTTGGCCACCTGAGGTGAAGGACTGACTCTTTTAAAAAGACGCTGATGCTGGGAAAGATTGAAGGCAGGAGAAGGGGACAGCAGAGGATGAGATGGTTCGATGGCATCACCAACTTGATGGTCATGAGTTTGAGCAAGCCTTGGGAGTTGGTGATGAACAGGGAAGTCCAGCGTGCTGCAGTCCATGGGGTTGCAAAGAGTTGGACACGACTGAGTGACTGAACTGAACTGATGAATGTGTAGTACTGTAGCATTTGCTGTTGAAAAAATTCACATGTAAGTGGACACAGGCATTTCAAAGCCATGCTGTTCAAGGGTCAACTCTGTTTGTTTCATTAGGGCCACACTCTATAGTTTTTTCTTGTTCCTTTATTTGGTTCATATTTCAGTTCCTCGGTCTTTTTATTGGTATCCATACGTTAGAAAAAATTGCCGCGTCTTCCAATCTTTATAGGTGGTTGATGGTCATCTTCTGTATAAGACTGACAGTTAAGTCACAGATTCTCTGGGTATCACCAACCTTCATGCAAGTCCAAATTGCTGTGTTTGTTTGAACTGGCCCTCAGGTATTTAGGGAATGTTGGGTCCTACACCACTTTGTAAGAGCTACTTGCTCAAGAAGCACCTGGAAAAGTTGAAAGTTTGGGTGAATAGTCTAATTTTCTCTCCGACAGAAAAAGCTAGATGCTGGGTTTTTTCACCCATTTGATCTATACTGGACTTGGAGGAGGGATTGTGGCAACTGCCTCTTTGCTAATTTAAATCACCATCTTTTTACGGGCCCTCAGGCTTCTAGAATATTCTAAGTTCCATCAGTGCTTTGAGATAAATCCAGTTAGTCGCTCAGGTAGCCCTCAGATAAGTTGTAGTTTTGGGGTGTATGTTGTCCAACTTTTTTCTTCCCCAGAGAGAAGTCAGAAGCTAGATGCTTCCTCCCAATTATATGGTGTTATACGCCAGGGGGTTATGATGAATGGATGTCTCAAATTTACCAACCAATTTTGAATTGGCTAGTTTTGCACTTGCTTGGGGTCCAAAAACTTCTCAACTTGTTTCTCAGTTTCTTAGAGAGGGTACTGATCTGTGTATTGTTGTAAATCAGTGAGTCCATGGGAAGAAAGAAAGTACCAGTCTTGACTATTCTACTGTTTTGCTGACATCACCAATCCAACTGTTTTCTTTGTAGTCAATGTTTTTGTGTCCTGAGAAATCTTTGTCTACCCTCAAGTTGTGAATTAATTCTCCTGTATATTTTTATAAATGCATTTTGGTTTTTTAACTTTATAATCAGGTTTATGGTGCATTTCACACAAAAAAATTGGAATGTCATATGAAGTGGGTATAAATGCTCATCTTTTCTTCATATAGATATAGCAGATGTACCAGCTTCATTTGTTGAAAATGTTCCTTCTCTTAATTATTGGAGAGTGCTTTGAAAATAAAATGGCCATTTATATGTCAGATAAGTTTTTGGTTATTATTTCATTTGTTTATCCTAACTCATAATGACTTAATTATAATTTTGGCTAAGTCATTAAATCAGTTGCTGCCGCTTCAGTCGTGTCCAACTCTTTGCAACCCCATGGACTGTAGCCCACCAGGCTTCTCTGTTCACAAGATTCTCCAGGCAAGAATACTGGAGTGGGTTGCCATTTCCTACTCCAGAGGATCTTCCCGACCCAAGGATTGAACCTGTGTCTCTTGTGTCTCCTGCATTGACAGGTGGATTCTTTGCCACTAGCACTGCTTTTATTATTCTATAACAGATTACTACACACGAAGATTTGAAACTATAGCCATGGATTATTTTGCAGTTCTGTATAACTACAGATACTACATGGCTAAGTTCTTTATTCAAGTTCCCACAGGCTGGAATCAAGGTGTCAAATGTCTGAACTCTCATCTAGACCTTGCAGTGAGTGCTGTTCCAAGATAATTTAGTTTATTGGCAAAATTCAGCTGTTTGCAGTTGTACAACTGAGGGTGGCATTTTCTAGCTGGATGGTTAGAGGCCAATCTCAGTTCCCAAAGGCCACCCACTTTCCTTGCCATAGGACTCCTACATCTTCAAGGCAAGCAATGGAAGTTTCCTTTGAGATGAATTCCTGTTATGCTTCAAATGATTTCTCTGGTGGCTCAGATGGTAAAGCGTCTGCCTACAATGCAGGAGACCCGGGTTCAATCCCTGGGTTGGGAAGATCCTCTGGAGGAGGAAATGGAAACCCACTCCAGTACTCTTGCCTGGAAAATCCCACGGACAGAGGAGTGTGGTAGGCTACAGTCCATGGGGTCTCAAAGATTCAGACATGACTAAGTGACTTCACTTTTTTCACTTTATGCTTCAAATATCTAGTTTCCTCTGTTTTTAATGTCTAAACTTAAATATATAGGACTCATATGTTTAGATCAGGATTACCCAGATCATCCTCATTTCTTAAAATCAACTTATATAGCATATGCCAATCACTAGCGTAAAATCCATCATATTCACAGTCACAGATTGTGTACCTCAGGGTATCTTGAGGGCCTTCTTAGAATTCTGCCTAACTCAGTCAGCTATTGAAAGTCCTTTCTGCAGCAACATACGCTTGTTTTAAAGATTATTTTGGCTATTCTAGGACTTTTGCATTTTCATAAATATTTTTAGAAAAAGCTTGCCAATTTCCATTAAAGAAAAAAAGAAACTAAGTTGATATTGCTGAGGAGTATTAATATCTTAATAATATTTAGCCTTCCTATCGAACTTGGCATTCTAATCCCTTAGCAACGTTTTATGATTTTGCATTTTTGTTTGTTTGTTTCAGTTTTTGGTGTATAAGTTTTAAATGCCTTTTTAAAATTTTATTCTGAAATGTTTGCTTTTAATGCTACTATAAAATTTTATTTTTCAATTGCTGTTATTTAAAAAAAATAGATTCTGTATGTTAACATTTTTGGAGAGTTTGCTAGTTTTGTTATTTTTCTTAAAGTATTATTTGATTCTTTGTTAGTTTGTATATAAACAATTACACTGTGTTAATAGAAGAAACTGCAGTTTTTCTTTGAAATTTTAATGTCCTGTTTATTCATTTTATGCTTTATTGCACTGGCTAGGACATCCAGTTATATCGAATGCTTGTGATGAAAGTAAATATTCCTGCCTTATTCTTGATCTTAGGGGGAAAGTATTAAATCTTTGCCACTAAGTATAATGTTATGTATAGGTTGTTTATACTTGTTCTATATTAGATTCAGGAAATTCCTTTTCACTTCTTGTTTCAGAAATATTTTCTAAAAATTTTGGTGTTAAATTATGTCAACTTTTGATGTATCAAGATTATCAGGTATTGTTTCCACCCTTATTTTTTTAAAACTTTTTATTTTGTATTGGGGTATAGCTGATTAGCAATATTGTGATAGTTTCAGGTAACAGTGAAAGGATTAATATTGAAATATTGGTTAATGTTGCATTATTATAGTTCTCCTCATTTATTGGTATTATCATATTATTGTCTTTTCAGTGTGAAAATATTTTCCTTAGACTGCTGTCTTCTGGCTTGGTTGTCTTTTTTGAGAAGTCATTGTCATTTGTATTATTTTTGCATATATTTAATCTGTGACTCTAGTCTTGTTACTTTAAAGATCATCATTTTGCTTTTGAATTTCAGCAGTTAGACTATAATTTCTTTAGATATGGTGTTCTTATTATTCACCCTGTTTGGGTTTTGTTGAGCTTTTAGATATATTAGTTGATGCCTTTCCAGATTTGACGTAATTTTGGTCATATTTTTCCTTCCAGTTTCTCTCTTACTAGAACTCTATTTGTACAGATGTTATAATTAAATACTGTCTCGTAGGTCCCTCAAATTCTATTCATTTTTCTTTATTTTATATTTCTGTTCCTTAGACTGGATAACTGCTACTGATATATTTCAAATTCACTAACTGCTGCTGATTCTAATCTTCTGTTAATCAAATAGAGTAACTTCAAAATTTTTTAGGAATTGTACTTTTTGATTCTTGAATTTTTTGAGATATAAGTTATATACATACAATATAATGATTAAATATTTGTAAATTTCATAGGATTATTATCACAATAAGTCTAGATAACATCCATCATCATACATAGTTAAATTGTTTTTCTTGTGATGAGAACTTTTAAGACCTACTTTCTTAGAAACTTTGAAATACATAGTACAGTAACCAAAGAATTTCTGTTTTGCTCATCTTTTATGATTTCCATTTTTTTGGTGTGATTCCCAGTCATTCATTATAAATTTCCTCTGAGTTGATGGACATATTTATTGTAGTTGTTTGAAAATCTTTGCTATTTGCAATATGTAGGGCCTTTTAGGAAGGTTTTCTATTGATTACTTTAAAAGGAATATGGCATTACTTTCCTTTTTTTGCATATCTGACTAGTTTTAATTGTATTCTAGACACCAGGACTAAATTCTTATAGAGCCTTTACATTCTGTTAAGTTTTTCTGTAGCAATGGTCTACTAATTTAGTTTGGCTGTACTCAAACTCGGTAATCATTCTGCTCTGAATATCAGTTCAGTCACTCAGTCATGTCTGACTATTTGTGACCCCATGGACTGCAGCACACCAGACTTCCCTGTCCATCACCAACTCCCAGACCTCGATCAAACTCACGCCTATTAAGTCAGTGATGCCATCCAACCTTCTCATCCTCTGTCCCCTTCTCCTCCTGCCTTCAATCTTTCCCAGCATCAGGGTCTTTTCCAATGAGTCAGTTCTTCGCATCAGGGGGCCAAAGTGTTGGAGTTTCAGCTTCAGCATCAGTTCTTCCAATGAATATTCAGGACCGATTTCCTTTAGGATTCAATGGTTTGTTCTCCTTGCAGTCCAAGGGACTCTCAAGAGTCTTCTCCAAACCACAGTTCAAAGGTATCAATTTTTCATTGCTCAGCTTTTATTATGGTCCAACTCCCACATCCGTACATGACCACTGGCCACATGACAATAACTTTGACTAGAGGGACCATTGTCAGCAAAGTAATGTCTGTTATTTTTAACATGCTATCTAGGTTGGTCATAGCTTTTCTTCCAAGGGGCATATACCTTTTAATTTCATGGCTGCAGTCACCCTCTGCAGTGATTTTGGAGCCCACGAAAATAGTCTGTCCCTGTTTCCATTGTTTCTCCATCTATTTGCCATGAAGTAATGGGACCAGAGGCCATGATCTTCATTTTTTGAATGTTGAGTTTTAAGCTAGCTTTTTCACTGTCTTCTTTCACTTTCATCAAGAGGTTCTTTAGTTCCTCTTCACTTTCTGACATAAGGGTGGTGTCATCTGCATATCTGAGGTTATTGATATTTCTCTAGGAAGTTTTGATTCCAGCTTGTGCTTCATCCAGCCAGGCATTTCACATGATGTACTCTGCATATAAGTTCAAAAAAGCAGGGTGATGATATACAGACTTGTTGTACTCCTTCCCTAATTTGAAACCAGTCCATTGTTCTATGTCCGGTTCTAACTGTTGCTTCTTGACATGCATACAGATTTGTCAGGAGGCAAGAGAGGTGGTCTGGTATTCCCATCTCTTTCAGAATTTTCCACAGTTTGTTGTGATCCACATAGTCAAAGGCTGTGGCATACTCAATAAAGCAGAAGTGGATGTTTTCCTGGAACTCCCTTGCTTTATCTATGATCCAACTGATGGTGGCAATTTGATCTCTGGTTCCTCTGCCTTTTCTAAATCCAGCTTGAACATTTGAAAGCTCTCAGTTCACGTACTGTTGAAGTCTCACTTGGAGATTTTGAGCATTACTTTGCTGGCTTGTGAGAAGAGTTCAATTGTGTGGTAGTTTGAACATTCTTTTGCATTGCCTTCCTTTGAGATTGGAATTAAAACTGACCTTTTCCAGCCCTGTGGCTACTGCTGAGTTTTCCAAATTTGCTGGCATATTGAGTGCAGCACATTAACAGCCTTTTTTTTTTTTTTTTTTTTTTTTTTAGGATTTGAAATAGCGCATCAGGAATTCCATCCCCTTCACTAGCTTTGTTCATAGTAATGCTTCCTAAGGCCTACTTGACTTCACACTCCAGGATGTCTGGCTCTAGGTGAGCGATCACACCATCATGGTTATCTGGGTCAAGAAGATCTGTTTTATATAGTTCTTCTGTGTATTCTTGCCACCTCTTCTAAATATCTTCTGCTTCTGTTAGGTCCATACCATTTCTGTCCTTTATTGTGGCCATCTTTGCATGAAATAGTCCCTTGGTAGCTCTAATTTTCTTGAGGAGATCTCTAGTCTTTCCCATTAATTGTTTTCCTCTATTTCTTTGCATTGTTCACTTAGGAAGGCTTTTTTTTATCAATCCTTGCTATTCTTTGGAACTCTGTATTCAGATGGATATATCTTTCCTTTTCTCCTTTGCCTTTCACTTCTCTTCTTTTCTCAGTTATTTATACGGCTTTCTCAGACAACCATTTTGCCTTTTTGCATTTCTTTTTCTTGGGGATAGTTTTGATCACCATCTCTTTTATAATGTCAGTAATGTCCATCCATAGTTCTTCATGCACTCTATCAGATCTAATCCCTTAAATCTATTTAATCTCTTTTTTTAAATTTAATTTATTTTCTCTTTCCTATTTAATCTAATCCCTTGAATCCATTGGATCTAATCTCTTGAATCTTTGCCCTGCTTCATTTTGTACTGCAAGGTCAAACTTGCCTGTTACTCCAGGTATCTCTTGACTTCCTACTTTTGCATTCCAGTCCCCTATGATGAAAGGGACATCTTTTTTTGGTGTTAGCTCTAGAAGGTCTTGTAGGTCATAATAGAACCATTCAACTTCAGCTTCTTCCGCATTACTGGTTGGGAAATAGACTTGGATTACTGTGATATTGAATGCTTTGCCTTGGAAATGAAGAGAGATCATTGTGTCATTTTTGAGATTGCACCAAGAACTGCATTTCAGACTCTTGCTGACTATGAGGGATACTCCATTTCTTCTAAGGAATTCTTGCCCACAGTAGTAGATGAAATATTTATCTGAATTAAATTCACCCATTCTGGTCCATTTTTGTTCATTGATTTCTAAAATGTCCATGTTCTCTGGTTGATTTTTTGCCACACCCCTGAAATCTTTGTTATAAATTGTTTAGTGATCTGTCAAAGATTTATGTAGATTTTATATGCAGATATTGGGGCTCACCCCTTCTGCTTGTCCCTTACCTCATGAACATACTGCTAACTTTCCAGCTGCTCTGCAGCCTCAACCTTTGTGACTCTTTAAGTCATTAAGGTTGCAGCATTCTGCTTCTGGAGCCAAGTGAAGATTAAGTTTGACCCCAGGCAAAAGACTGAAAATGCTCACATTTTACAGGTCACTGATTGTCTTTCAGTAGCAGAATCCTCATCAGGTTCTACATATTTTAAGTCAGTCTCCAGTACTATCTAATAAATATTTCTTATTATTTTGTTCAGATTTTGTAAATCATTAGGAGAGGTTAGTTCAACTAACCTATTTAAATAAAACTTGAGGCAAGAAGCTAAATGAAGTACTTTTTAAAGTTACTTTATAAAATGACCTCAAAAAGCAAGTATTTTATTGCCATTTTTGCACATAAAACTAAGACTGTAGGAATATTATGGTAGGTCGTTTTAATGTTACTATTCTGGGGAGTTCAAAGAGTACAGTGTTATACTGGAATAAGTTGGACTCAGATTGTGAGGCCGAAAGAAAGGTTGACTTCTTTAGAACATGGCTCTCACGTAACTCGAGTTCAGCTACATGCAGTCCCTTAGTGCCTCTGCTCTTTCAAATAAGTGGCCTAGCTACAAAAATGTGCTTTAATTTCATTCAGACAGAAGGTAGATTTTTCTGGAGGGGGGAAGTTAAACAATTCACAAAATCTTTTGTTATGAAAGAGTGTGATATGTGTGTACTCCTTGTATCTGGGATAAGTACTTATACGATCTGAAGGAAAGTTGAAGATTCTAAGAACCTGTGGCTTTGCCTAGAGAGAAGGCAGGGAAACCATCATTCAGCCAGTGTTTGAGTATTGCGTGTATGGTAGCCAGGATATGGTGGGGTCTGAAAATGAGAAGATTATATAAATTTCCAAAATATGTACTGGTTAGTGAGGAAGAACAGACATAGAAATAACATTTATCACGCTATATAGAGATCATCTGTGATGAGGTATGGGCTTCCCTCATAGCTCAGCTAGTAAAGAATCAACCTGCAATGCAGGAGACCCCAATTCAATTCCTGGGTCAGGAAGTTCCCTTGGAGAAGGGATAGGGTACCCATTCCAGTATTCTTGGGCTTCCCTGGTGGCTTAGAAGGTAAAGAATCCACCTGCAAATTGGAAGACATGGGTTTGATCCCTGGGCTGGGGAGATCCTCTGGAGAAGGGATAGGCTACCCACTCCAGTATTCTGTCCTGGAGAATTCCATGGACTATATAGTCCATGGGGTCACAAAGAGTCAGACACGACTGAGTGACTTTCATTTTCCATGATGAGGTATTACCTGGATGCTATTTGAGAACCGAGGATGGGCATCTAACCTAGAGTGCTCTGGAGGACAGGAAGACTTTCTGGAGAGGAGATGATAAAGCAGGAAGGAGATAGAGGTGGGGGATAAGAGAGTAGAGACATTGAAAGTCCTTTCATGGCATACTAAGGAGTGTGAACTTTTCTTAAGGACTCCAGGGGTTTTTGAAAGTGACTTGATCAGATTTGACTTTTATAAAGATCACTCTGCTTGCTGAGTTAGGGCATAGATTAGAGAGTAAAAGGATTACAGAAAAAGGAATTGATTTATCAGTGTTTTCAATAACTTTCATTTCAGCCAAGAAATGATAGGGCCTGGTCTAAATAAACTATGATGGGAATGTACAGGAGATGGATTTTTGAGATGTTGCATGTGATGTATAAGCATGTGGAAAATTAGGGAGAAGAGATACAAAGTGTTTAAACAAGGCCATAGTGTAACTGAAGATAACCACATTGCCCAACCTAAGCTTTAAGTTATCTTTCACATGAAAAATATATTATCTTCAGTTTTCTTCATTCATTGCTGATGTACTCTGACAATACCTAATAACTTATTTTTGACTTAATGTCTAAATAAGAATTATTTAGGTCTGAGAATTATATATATACATATGCATGTATGTATGCATATACTTTTGTGCATGTATATGCATACACATATATACTATGCATGCTATTGTGGTAGTGTGGTACACTGTGGCTGGGAGTTACAAACTAGGACTTGGCTCCAATATAAAGAACAATTATAAGAGCAAATAGTTTTGAGAAATATAAAGCAAATGTAAAATTTAGATAATTGGAAACCAAACAAATATACTTAAGAAGTAGTTTAGCAAATACTATTTTGCTCTCCCTTGTGGAGTAGTTTCAATGGAATGAGTAAGGAAATAGAAGTTTTAAGCAGTAGATTCTAGTCCCAGCTGTCCTAAAGTCCATCTGTGTAATCTTAGGCAGGGGACATTAATTACAGAACATAGTTCTAATATCCCTAAAATAATGATGTTAGACTAGATGTTTAAGACTAACTTCTACTTTAAAAGTTTCTCTAAGGGTTTCTTGAATAAAAGGATTTATTGGTGCCACCAGCACCCTAAATGCCAGAAGAAGGGCAAATGCTTCTGACAATAATGTGTACAAAAATCAGCATGATATGTCCTTATGTCAAGGATACATACTTCTATACATATGTATGTGTACATATGAACATAAAGGACAAGAATTTTCATAGCTAACCTGAGCTATAGAACAACCTCTTATTACTGATTGATCTGTCTGTCCATTCTTTACCATTTACTTAGATCTGTTTTATTAGGTAATTTGAAGCATGTAACTTTAAATATAAAAATTCTTGCATTCTTGACTTTAAACAACAACTGAAATTAACACACAATTCCTATGTAAATTAGAAACACGTGCCATGTGACAACATAACTCAGATCAGATATGTGCTCAGTAAATGGTCTAAATAATAATCCTATATATGACCTCTTGTATAATTTTATGAGGGGAAAATCAATAATATATAATCAAATACAGTGTACTATATTTAGGTAATTTTGCTAGTTTTCAAAATTTTGAAAGCTTAGTCCTACTCCCATGTACATAGACATAGGATTAACCTAAATGCAAACATGTGTGCTGTAACTTCAACATACTGAGATTATTCCACATCAGTTCAGTTCAATTCAGTCGCTCAGTCGTGTCTGACTCTTTGTGACCCCATGAATTGCAGCATGCCAGGCTTCCCTCCATTACCAACTCCCAGAGTTTACTCAAACTCATGTCCATCGAGTCGGTGATGCCATCCAGCCATCTCATCTGTCGTCCCCTTCTCCTCCTGCCCCAAATCCCTCCCAGCATCAGGGTCTTTTCCAATGAGTCAGCTCTTCACATGAGGTGGCCAAAGTATTGGAGTTCCAGCTTTCGCATCAGTCCTTCCAATGAACACCCAGGACTGATCTCCTTCAGGATGGACTGGTTGGATCTCCTTGTAGTCCAAGGGACTCTCAAGAGTCTTCTCCAACACCACAGTTCAAAAGCATCAATTCTTCGGTGCTCAGCTTTCTTCACAGTCCAACTCTCACATCCATACATGACCACTGGAAAAACCATAGCCTTGACCAGATGGACCTTTGTTGGCAAAGTAATGTCTCTGCTTTTGAATATGCTATCTAGGTTGGTCATAACTTTCCTTTCAAGGAGTAAGTGTCTTTTAATTTCATGGCTGCAAACACCATCTGCAGTGATTTTTGGAGCCCAAAAAAATTATTCCATGTAGTTCATGATAAAACAGGAAGACAATAATTACACATTCACAGAAAAACTAAAATTAAAAAAAAAATTGGATGGCAATCACATTTCAATTAAGAAAGTAGGAATTTGTGTCCTTGTTCAATCTCTTACTAGTTTAGTTAACCTTAGAGAAATCATTTCATCTTTCTGGGCTTTATTCCCATCTATAAAATGAGGATAACATGTCTATCTCTAAAGTTTCTTGTACAGATTTAATTATATAATTTACAGTAAAATATTGCATTGCACAAGACATTCATTGCAATGAACATAAAATGGCTCAAATTGGCTTAAAATCAAAATAAAATTTCTAATTACAAATATCTGGAAAGAACAGGAGGTTAAAATGATTCTGATGGAGTTGTGTTCAAGCTATATAACCAGGAATCTATCTTTAATCTCTACTACTTTCTATTTTATTTTTTTTTCTGGTTTGGCTTCATTCTCTGCCAAACTCCCCCCATAAAGTGGCAGAGGAAGGTATCCATTATCGGCTCTGGACATAAAGCATTATTATAGCTAAAAAGCCTAACAAAAACAATATACTGTTTTCCCCTGTAATATCAACGGGTACTTGAAGCTCACCTTCTTGTCTGAACTAGTTGGTGCTGTTTTTCAGTCACTCAGTGGTGTTCAACTCTGCAACCCCAAGGATTGCAGCACTCCAGGCTTCACTGTCCTTTGTAATCACCCAGAGTTTTCTCAGACTTATGTCCATTGAGTCAGTGATGCCATTCAGCCATATCATCCCCTGTGCCCTGCTTCTCCTCCTGCCGTCAATCTTTCCCAAATTGGAGTCTTTCAGTGAGTCAGCTCTTCACACACAAGTGGCCAACGTATTGGAGCTTCAGCTTCAGTATCAGTCCTTCCAATGAATATTCAGGATTAATTTCCTTTTGGATTGACTGGTTTGATCTCCATGCTGTCCAAGGGACTCTCAGGCATCTTCTCAAGCACCACCATTTGAAAGCATCAATTCTTCAGTGCTCAGCCTTCTTTATGGCCCAACTTTCACACCATATGGGTTTTTCCCATATTGGGAAAACCATAACTTTGGCTATATGGACCTTATTGGCAAAGTGTTGTCTTTGCTTTTTAATACCCTGTCTAGGTTTATCATAGCTTTTCTTCCAAGGAGTAAGTGTCTTTTAATTTCATGGTGGGAGTCACCATCTGCAGTGATTTTGGAACCCAAGAAAATAGTCTCTCTCTGTTTCCATTTTTTTCCCCATCTGTTTACTATTAAGTCATGGGACCCAATGCCATGATCTTAGTTTTTTGAATGTTTAGTTTTAAGCCAGGTTTTTCACTCCTTTTTCACCTTCATTAAGAGGCTCTTTAGTTCCTCTTTGCTTTCTGTCATAAGGGTGGTGTCATCTGCGTGTATGAGGTTACTAATATTTCTCCTGGCAAACTTGATACCAGCTTGTGCTTCATCCAGCCTGACATTTTGCATGATGTACTCTGCATATAAGTTAAATAAGCAGGGTAACAATATACAGCCTTGATGTACTCTTTTCCAAATTTTGAACCAGTTTGTTGTTCCATGTCTTTTTCTAACTATTGCTTCTTGACCTGCATACAGGTTTCTCAGGAGGCAGGAGAGGTGGTCTGGTATTCCCATCTCTTTCAGAATTTTCCACAGTTTGTCGTGATCCATGTAGTCAAAGGCTTTAGTGTAGTCAATGAAGAAGAAGTAGATGTTTTTCTGGAGTTCTCCTGATTTTTCTATAATCCACTGGATGTTGACAATTTGATCTCTGGTTCCTCTGTCTTTTATAACTCCAACTTGAACATCTGGAAGTTCTTGGTTCATGTACTGTTGAGGCCTAGCTTGGAGAATTTTGAGCATTACTTTGCTAACATTGCCATTCAGTTACTGACAAATTCTTCTTTCAGCACTCGACCTCCATGTCCTTGAGTTCAAATTTCAAAAGGGAAAAATCCTGGTTTGCCTTGATTTGTGCCAGGTGTCTCCCTTCTCTAATCAGCAATATATATGGTAGCCAGCGAGCATTACCTTGCTATGATGTAAAATGAGCACAATTGTATGGTAGTTTGAATATTCTTTGGCCTTTGTGATTGGAATGAAAACTGACTTTTCCAATCCTGTGGCCACTGCTGAGTTTTCCAAATTTGCTGGCATATTTAGTGCAGTACTTCTATAGCATCATCTTTTAGAATCTGAGCTAAGGCTGCATATCATTTGCTGGCTCATATGATTGATGGGACAGATAAACTCATGTGCTGAGAATAGGTGGGAGAGGTCTGTTGATAATACAACACTTTGAAGACTTACTTCCTACTACAGAGGGTGTATTAATCTTCAGTTTCTATGCTATAAAACTCATCACTAATTTTGACTGAGGTTATACCCATCATGGGCTGCTCCTGGTCAGTGACTAAGTGTAGTGGGGTTACCATGACAAACTCATTCCCAAGAGGGACATGCCTACTGTGTTGGCTGAGGATGGTTCAAGGTCTCCTCTCAGCTTTGTTGAATCTACCAGTATATAACCGACTGTGACATTCTCTCCCTCTTTTCTTCACTCTGTGTTCAGATATGCATAACAATCTGGTCACTGGCCCTGTTATTCTTTGTTCTATCCCTGTTTGCTTTCACATAGACATTTTCCCTAGTAAAAAGCCTAGCACATTTGTTTATGTTTTGGCATCTGCTTATCAGAATACTCAGACTTATATGGCTAGTTGCAGAATGGAAAAGAGTAGGCAAAGAGTGGGTATCCACTTCTCATTAAAGGAATATCTATTCTGGGAAGGCAATAACAATAGATGCTATTGCCTACAAGGATATTCTAATCTATAAGCTGGTCAATGACTGGAATTTGTCAGTCTTATTCTCTATTTGTATAAGAATAACCCAGTCTAAAGTTATGATCAGCCTATGGAATCCAATATTTAAAATATTAATTTTTATAAGCATGTGTAGTTGCTGAATTACTGTCCAGTAGAGTGATTTTAGTTAGTATTAAAAATATCTTTGGTCTGCCCTTGAATAATGACTATCATCTTCTATTTCTCAACGAGCCTAACATTATTATAAACATCTTCAATGATCACTTTGTATACTAGTTCTCAAACCAGAGAGAGCCTGAGAGTTTGCCAGAGTGAAGACCATACCTAGAACTGCTGAGTAAAGTTTCTCAGGGAAAGCCTGGACATGTATATTTTTAAAATTTTCCCCCATGCGATTCCATTACATAAATCGGGTAAAGATCTCCTGACTAAATGAACATCTTCATGTTCTAGGTGAAGAAACTAAGAACTCATTTTAAAGCATTTTAAAGTGACTTTCTCTAGAGTATGTATATATGAGGTGGTTATTCTAGAAGTAAAAATCGGTTATCTGCCAAATTCCCATTTGCTTTTTTTTTTTCCTTCTAAATTGTTAACAGAGCTCCTAAATCATGCTTCATCTTGTGTTCCTCCTATTACTTGTCCTCTTCCCTTCTGAATCACTGCTCTGCTTTCTATTTTGCACATACTATAAATTTCTATGCCCTTAGGACTTTTGAAGCGGCTGTTTCCTACTATGTGGAACATACTTTGCCCTCTTCTTTTTGCAAGATAAATAAACTTTTATTTATTTCAGACTCCATCTAATTTTCTGTTGATAGAAGCTTTTCTGTTGTTCTAATTATACAGCTTTTTAATGAGCAAAAACAATGGCAAGTGAACACTTGTTTTACTTTCTAGCTTTCCTTTCCTCTCCTTTCTCCTTCCCAATAAAATTAGAACTAAATCAGTTACTTATTTGAGAATATTTTTCAGAGCCTTAAAATAAGGAGAAACCACATATATTTAACTGTTGTGTGTATATGTACAGTATGTGTAAGTTTTGTTGTTATACATTCATTGTCTTTTCTTTCTCCTTGTATTGTTTTCCCTTCTCCTCAAAGAGATGGAATGACTGACCTAAACCAGAATATGATCTCTAGGAAGCATCAGCACTTCTTGATGAAGTGTTAGAAATTCAGTACTTTGTGTTCTATCTTTTGCTTATGAAATCAGAATTTCTGATATAGGGGACCAGGAATCTATGTTTAAGTAGCTCTCAGATGATTCTTATGCACATCAAAGCTTATCAGCCTTGTTTGAATTTTGTTAAAGAAAAACAATGCTAGATATTTGTTAAAGGCAGTAGGACATTTTATTTAGTATTACTGCATTAGGAAACAGACTTCACGGTCACCTTAGCTTAACTCAAATGACTGGGTATTTTAAAGGAAGTAAGAAGGAGAATGAGGGAAGCAGAATAATTATAAAATTTGAGGAATTGGGTTGGTCAATGTGATTAAGCCATGTGAGTTTGTTACTTGGTATTTATTTGAAGAAGTATGTCTGTAGGACAGGAGATAGTTTTACAAATTGGAACAACATGCCCAACAAAGTTAGGCCCTTACCCTTTCATAGATCTAAGAAGTAAGAAAAAGCTGTCTCACTGGAGGTTTGCATTTCAAAGAGATGGCTCTCAGGTACTTAAGGAAACAGTTTTGGATGGTAGAAGATTTACATTGCTGAGGGACAGAGAGAACTTTTATAGTTGTAAGCTTTCTAAAGGATCTCTCTAAGAAAAGAGGCTCGGGAATCTATGGTCAGGTGTTAGGTAGTTAGAAGAGGGAAAAGGAGTCCAAAATGATGGTGGCTAAAAGACAAGGAAGGGAAAAGCCTGCAAAAATAGAACAAAGGAAGGTCAAAGAAAGGTCCGAGGACCAGAGTGAGGACTTCAGGTAAAACAGCACTCCTGGCTAAGCCCAATTTGCATACGGCAGGCCCAGAGGGAAGAAAAAAACATATAAGAAGAGGAGCCAAAGGGCTCTCTCTCTCTCTCTCCCCACCCCGTGTGCTGGGGCACTGTTCTCTTGGAGTCTTTGGGTTGGTATGCCCTCATGCCTGGAGGATGGATTTTCCTGCTATTTTCTAAATAAAATAGAGCTGTAACACTGAGCTGTAACACTGATTTGTCCAAGAGCTATAACACGGTCCGTTCGAGACCTGAGAGCTATAACACGGTCTGTCCAAGACCCGAGAGCTGTGACATGCTGAGGGGGCTTTAATGTCCGTCACGCCAAATCTTTGATGTGATGAGACAGAACCGAGGAGCATACACTTGCCTGACAGTAACATCTTAGAATTTCATAAACAACAAATGGCGAATTTACAAGTGAGACTGAGTAACCTGGAATTTAAAAAGAAAGACCTATTCTGAAAAATCCTTTCTCCCTCTTTCAAAATGTAATGAACCAGACTTTACAAATACATAAAGCTTCTAACACATCCTCTCAACAAAATCTTAGAGGATGTGATATTTATTGAAAGAAATAAAATGCAATCTAGAAAGATATTGACCAGATTAAAAACATGTTTTAAAAAAGAAAAACTTAGTGGGAACAGTGAACAAGCAATTGCATTCTTTAAATAACTGAATCAATAAATTATATCAGTTCATAATTCTCCTAGAACTCAAGGAAATGATTAATATAAAAATGAAGATGATGACAAAAAAAATATCAAAGACATGAATGACTCATTCAGAAATCCCAGGAATATATAATAATACTTCTAGCAAATAATAATATATATAGAAGTGAAATATGAAAAAAAGTAATAAAATATGAATTCAAATAATAAGAAAAGTGATAACTTTCTTAAAGTTTACATTGTTTAAGAGAACCATGAACAATAAGTAAAAAGAGACCTATATGTAATCATAACCTGATGAAATTCAAAAATTTTACATTAAAACATCAAACATTTAGTATGGAAGATGACATTTAAACACAAAATTTATTTTTAAAATAGACAAATTACAAATATAAAAACTGTTGACATCGTGCCTATTTTCATACAACACTTTTGAAAACAATAATGAAAACCTCCTTTGATTTAGGGGAAAACATAATTATCAGAAAAGTATTCACTGGACCAAGCAATCGTTAATGCAAAAAAACAATAGAATTACATTTTCAGAGATACCAAATTTCAGGGAATTCATGTTCCACGATCTTTTTTTTTTTTTTTTTTAAACTTTGGTTACAAATTTGAAGTTGTTTAGTTATTTGACCTCATGTAGAGGAAAGTTGTACTTAAAAGAAATGGTTTTGAGAAATGTATCCAGTAATACTTGGATTTAGTACCTAAATAACTGTAGTCAGAATGATTGTGAAATTAAATGCAAATATAGAAATACTTTTTGAAAGAGATAAAACACCGTGAAGCTAATAATAATAAAATGTATATCTTCATAAAACTTGTTATTCAAAGAGAATTTAGATGTGGAATAGGTAGGGAATGAGATTCAAAAAATTTAAGAGATAGCTGAAATCTCATCTTTCATTGGTTTTATGTTTACATGTGTATACACACATATGTACTTATTTCATTTCTACAATTGGTAGAATAATATAAGTTCATAAATATATGGCATATATACTTGAAGAGTGTACCGCTAATGTTTTTTTTTTTTTTTTTTTGTAGTTTTTTTGAAGGTTTTGATGACCTTCACTACTGTCACAGATTTTGGTCATAATATTCCTAGCTTCTTGCTCCAACCTCAGTTTCATCTGGTCTGCAGATATGTGCAGTGAATTTACAGCCTCTTAGTTTGTATCTTACCTCTATTGTCAGAACCAACTTGGAGAGTCAGAGAGAGTGAAATTGCTACTTACTGTGCATACCTAAAGCTAACACGTTTGTTTCTTAACCACCTTTTAAGGATATAAGGTTGATTGAAAAGTTTTTCTAGATTATAATTTGAGAAAAAACACTGAGAATTTCCCATAAACATGTCTAAGTATGAACTACCTGAATTTTCTGCCTTTCAAAGAGAAGGGTAGGAGACAGAGAGATAAAAACATCTTATGTATTTATGCCCCATACTTTCTTTTTCTTTCCCACTGTCTCATCCTCCCCTCAGACACTTTTATGATTGTAAGGATCCATCTCCTTTCTTTTCCTGTACGTTGGGTGGTGGGAACTTTTCTACCTGTGATTTTTGAAGCTTTCCTGCTCTTCTTAGGCAATAAGCCTCAATAAACTTTTAATAGATGACTGGAAAGGTTTTTGATAAAGTGAAAATTATATAAATTCAGTGTTTTCAAAATGTTCAGTTAGTTCAGTTGCTCAGTCATGTCTGACTCTGCGACTCCATGGACTGCAGCATACCAGGCCTCCTTGTGCATCACCAACTCCTGGAGCTCACTCAAACTCAAGCCCATTGAGTTGGTGATGCCATCCAACTATCTCATCCTCTGTCGTCCCCTTCTCCTCTCGCCTTCAATTTTTCTCATCATCAGGGTCTTTTCCAGTGAGTCAGTTCTTCACATCAGGTGGCCAAAATAATGGAGTTTCAGCTTCAGCATCAGTCCTTCCAATGAATATTCAGAACTGATTTCCTCTAGGATGGACTGGTTGGATCTCCTTGCAGTCCATGGGGCTCTCTCAAGAGTCTTCTCCAACACGACAGTTCAAAAGCATCAATTCTTCAGTGCTCAGCTTTCTTTATAGTCCAACTCTCACATCTATACATGACTACTGTAAAGAAAAACCATAGCTTTCACTAGATGGACCTTTGTTGGCAAAATAATGTCTCTGTTTTTTAATATGCTATCTAGGTTGGTCATAGCTTTTCTTCTAAGGAGCAAGTATCTTTTAATTTCATGCTGCCGTCACCATCTGCAGTGGTTTTGGAGCCCCCCAAAATAAAGTCTGTCACTGTTTCCACTGTTTCCCCTCTATTTGCCATGAAGTGATGGGACCAAATGGCTTGATCTTAGTTTTCTGAATGTTGAGTTTTAAGCCAACTTTTTCACTCTCCTCTTTCACTTTCATCAAGAGGCTCTTTAGTTCTTCTTTAGTTCCTGCCTTAAGGGTGTTGTCATCTGCATATCTGAGGTTATTGATATTTCTCCCAGCAATCTTGGTTCCAGCTTGTGCTTCATCCAGCCCAGTATTTCACATAATGTACTCCGTGTATAAGTTAAATAAGCAGGGTGACAGTATACAGCCTTGACATACTCCTTTCCCTATGTGGAACCAATCTGTTGTTCTGTGTCCAGTTCTAACTATTGCTTCTTGACCTGCATACAGATTTCTCAGAAGGCAGGTCAGGTGGTCTGGCATTCCCATCTCTTTAAAGAATTTTCCACAGTTTGTTGTGATCCATATAGTCAAAGGCTTTGGCATAGTCACTAAAGCAGAAAATGTTATTTCCATTATATTGTTCAAAAGATTATAAATTCTTCCAAATTCACTTTAACAAAATCACCATAAGTAAAATGATATCATAAAATTCCCTTTACTAAAGTTTCTAGGAGAAAATTATCTTGGTATGTGTTGAAAGAGCATGCAGTATATTCAGTTCATCATAATGTATATTTTAAGTCAACAACTATTCTCTGTTGGTAAAACAATAGAAACACTCCCATCAAATTCAGAAGTTGCATGGCATACCTGACTTAAGAACAACTACCTAAAATTGTCATAAAAGTTCTCACCAATGCAATTAGATAAGGGAACATTTAAAAATAAAAAAAAATTAGACCAGAGATAGTTATATTATATATGGCTTGCCCGATTATTCCTCTGAGAAGACACATCTGAATCAATTGAAAAATGTTATGGTGGTAAGATAATTGAGTAAGCTAAATAGTTAAAAAATAAATATACAAACTCATTAGCTATCCTATTATTATAACTTATTACTAGCTAGAACTTATAATAGAAAAAATAGATCATTTTCTATAGAAATAGAAATTATCTTAAACCTAGGATTAATTTTAATCAGAAATGTAAAATTGTATGATGAAACCTTCAAAATTTGACTGGAGACGTAAAAGGAAGACTTACGTGGAGATACCTATATATTACATTTCAACGAAGTACTCATAAAGTATTCTAAAAGCAAAGAAATAGAGAACAGGATTAGGAGTTAATTTCTGTTAGGGTAAATCAGGAAGAGAACGTTTCTTAAAGGAAATAATGCACTGAAACTTAAAAGTAAATTTCCAATGTATAGAGGAAAGAAGAAGATATCAAAAAGAAGAAGCCACTTATATAGTGCAAAATTACCTTAAGGAGCATGTAGTGTTCAGGAAATAATAATTAGATGGGTATCAAGAAAACATACACTAGTGGAAAGAGAAATGTGGAAACTAAGCATTTTATATTTATATTGTTTGCAGAAAAAAGCATGTAAATGATAAGTGCCATGAAAATACAATATCATCCATTTTTCAATTCCTTTAGTTAATTCTTGGAAATGAAGTATTAAACAGTAAGCATGAAATTGGTAAAACTGTCTGAAGAGGTCCAATTTAAAGTATATATTATAAAATCTTTTAGTGAAACAAACTTGTTATTAAAACTACATCCTCATTTACAAAGCATTTTTAATTTATTGTATATAAATAATATTAAAGTATATGTTGATTAAATTTTATATTTTTTTTTTACTATTTCCAGGAGGACTTTATGAAATATTTTACATAATAATCTGCATTGTTTATCAGTAACAAAAAGTTTAATTTGTTAAACTTTTAGAAACTTTTTTAGAAAGTTTCATTTCTAAATTTAAAAATGTCCAGAATTACATCTGAGGATTAAGATGTCATTAGCCTGTTAAAGTAGTAAGAACTGTGAAGCTTCTCACAAAGTTAATTAAAAAATATTTTTTCTCTATATGTGGCAAAATTCATTTTAAAAGATCTACTTTCTCTACAATTGTAACATAATGAGAGAAAGTTAAAATTAAAGTGTTAGGTAAATAACAAACCCCTTTAGCAAATAAATCTTGCTATTAATATTTTTATAAAATAATTTCTGTAGAAATTGCTTTATAGAGGAAAGATATCTAATATAATAAGATGATCTGTAACACTTTAGAATGCCTAAAATTGAGAGTAAAGCATATCTCTACAGGATTAATATGTCTGACCATAGAAAGGGGAATGCTTATGAATCCTTAGTATGTGTCCTCTAAATTGCTGGTGAAATATTTAAATATTTTCAGATTTTTATTGAATTGATAAATAAGATATTTGTGTTTCTCCCTGATGAGTGAGAAAAAGCAAATGTCACATGAAAAGTGTAAACACAGGTAAAGATCTATAATCAAATATAATTCATACAGATATTTACAAAGATTTAATGTATTCCTCTTTAAAATAAAATTCCAATAATTTCACTGGAACTCTTGATCTCCTTCCACCCAAGTTTTAAAAGTCGTGCATCTAATTATTCCTTCTTTCCTTGTCAACTTTCTATCCTTTTTGGTTTTCTTCTACATTGATTTCAGGTATGTTTTAGTTGTTTTCAATCACCAAGTTGTGTCCAGCTCTTTGCGATGACATGGACTGTAGCATGCCAAGCTCCTCTGTCCTCCACTATCTCTTGGAGTTTGCTCAAATTCATGTCCATTGAGTTGGTGATGCTATTCAACTGTTACATCTTCTGCCCCTTCTCCTTTTGCCTTCAATCTTTCCTGGCACCAGGGTCTTTTCCAGTGAGTCACCTCTTTGCATGAGGTGGCCAGAGTATTGGAGCTTCAACTTCAGCATCAGTCCTTCCGATGAACATTCAGGGTTGATTTTGTTCAGGATTGTCTCGTTGTATCTCTTTGCTGTCCATGGGATGTCCACATCTGTACTGGAAAAGCCATAGCTTTTACTATACAAAATCTTTGTTGGCAAAGTGATATCTCTGCTTTTTAATATACCATCTAGGTTTGTCATAGCTTTTCTTCCAAGGAACAAGCATCTTTTCATTCTGTGCTGCAGTCACTGTCCGCAGTGATTTTGGATACCAAGAAAATAAAATCTGTCACTGCTTCCACTTTTTCCCCTTCTATTTGCCATGGAGTGATGGGACTGGAGTTCTTTGAGGGAAATTCTCTGTGATCCAGGCAGTTGTGAATGATGCTTTAGATACCACATATCCTAGCAGCAGGTATTTAGTGTGTTGGACTTGAGGACATCTGAATGGAAAGCAAAGCAGTACTTTGCTGAATGGAACAGCAAAGTACCCACTATAGTGCTTCTCTGGCACAGATGTGATGTTCAGTCTTAAAGTTTACTTATTGGTTTTACTAGACTGTGAGCTCCTTGATGGAAGAGGTCATTTCTCAGGTTTCATTACACCCTTTGCTCCCAACACAAGGAAGACACACTTGTTGAATGAAGATATTGTACTAGAAAAGTAGTTTTGTGGAAGAAATTTTAACATTTTAAAGATGATAGTAATAAATAATAATGCTGGATAAAGATAAACTATTTCTAAATATTCAAATGTAAAATAAATCTCATTTTTATAAAAAATTATGTGCTACAATAGCTTTCATGAATACTTCATCAATATGGCTTAAAGGGATATATTAATACTTTATTACATAGGACTTATTTATATTTTAATGTGACGCTTTTGCATCACATATCTATAAAGGTAGCTATCTTAAGCCAAATTAAACTGTGGCAATAATGTTCTACAATTGACCTTCTTTGGAAAATAAATACAATTTTTTAAGGAAGCAATATATAAATTATAAAATTCTTGATATATTCATAAATTTGACTTATTTGGACTTAATTGGTATATTCATTGGTTTTGTCTGCAAATACCAAATTACCTGGCATTGGATTAAACAAGCAAAAAAGGTTTATTTCTATTCAATAAGAAGTCACACCAGGCCTGTGCAGAAGCTCAACAATATATCACATTCCCAGCTGCCTTCTACCCTATACATTGCCAACCTTAGCAATCATTTTATTGTCTTATGCTGCTACACCTCCCAGCATCATGTCCACATTCAAGAAGGAGATTGGAGGTGGTAATATGTTTCTCTTTCTTTTATGATAAAAAGGAAGTCTGTCTTACAGCTCCCCCAACATACTTCAATTATTACTTGTGCCAGATTTTTGTCTATATCTCACTAGTTGAATCTAAGTAAAAGGGAGAATGACAAGATCAACAGTGCTTTTTCTATGTATAGGAGGTTACCAACAATGGAAGGGGAGTTTGTGATGAATATTGGTCTACTCAACAGACAGGATCTGACATACTAGAACTTCTATTTGTATGGCTCCAACGATGAACTTTTCTAAGAGCAGTGGAGAAAAGAGGTGGATTAGAAAAGACTAAAAGCACCTAGGAAGCTGGAATACTTTTGTGTTTGTCTCTGAATAAATGCTTGTTGAATTAATTATTGGTAATCATATCATTCTTTTAAATATTCACTATATATATTATAGATGCATATGTTATGGATAACTTTTATATTATCATATTTCCTATGTGAGCCTAGATATAAATATAAAATCACTTCAGTTGTACAATTAGAGTTTCAATTCAATGTTCCAAAGAGAAATTCAGCAGCATACATTTAAGAAAGACGGTATTTAGATATTGAACCTAAAAAAAGAATGAAATAAATGTTGAAGACTAGTAATCTGCTTTATGAATGTCATAGTATTTGTTAAAATTCCACATAAGTATTTCAGTAGTGGAGTGACAGTTCACCAAATGAATTAGAACACCATATAATTATCCTTAAGTAATGCAAACGAAGATCCCATATGACTAGTGATAGTGGCATATAATGATAGTGTCATCTCTCCATTTAGGGTACAACATGCCATCAGAAAAGATGAGATGAATCCTAAATGGGTGGGTAATGCTCCATATTACAAACTTAACAGATTATGACATCAGACTGATACCCAATCCATCTGTTAGCTTGCAGGACAGAGGACGTATTGTTATGGTGATTAGGCCAGGTGGTATTTCATTTGATATCACAGCTGTGCAAAACTTCCCCACAGAAACCCAAAACCATGTGAAACAGTCCTTGTTTGGGGTCACACTGAAAAGAAGGAGCAGCAGCTGGGGTATATTCTTAACTAGTTCCATGCAGAAATTCTTTAGTTGAAATTAAAAATAATATCTCTTACAATATGTTATGAAGAATGAAGATTTAAAATGTAGGTTCTACTGTTTGATTCCAGATTATATGGTATAATTTTTGAATTTCTGATCAGTTCACCCAGTCATACACATATGTAGAATCTGTTATGCAGCACAATATTGAAATTATTCACATAAAGAATGTAGTTTAGTTTGGGGACATAGTACCTATTATTTTCATCCTCAAGTGCTGTGAATTTCTAATTTCTGAGTCTCCTGTCCACACCTGTCCTATCTTTAGTTATTTAATTTTGCTTCTCTAAAAATAGTTGTGTTAAGCATATTTATATGTGTGAGGCTATATATGCACATATGAAATCTGTCCACTTAGAATGTGCCTTCTGATTCAGAGGTAGAATGAGGCCACTATTGCTTTGAAAAGGTGGATCACTAGCAACCACAGTTTATCCAAAAGTTACCTTTGTGTGAATTTTTAATGTAGTATTCTCTTCAGAGATATGAAGCCCCATGGATCCCAGGCTTGAAGAGGGAAGCTGGGACTGAATTTCAGCATCTCTCATCTTCCTGGACAGGAGTCTTAGACAGAGCTCAACCTGTTTTCCTTTTCCTGATGCTACTTGCTAATGTATACACTTCCTGCCTGGAGCAAATGCCAAAACAGAAAATCATTGGTAATGTTTTCATAGTAAAATTTACTCATGTTCAGTAAGGGATGTGGGGGATTAGAGGTGCCAAACTGATAGAAAATTAGATTGATTTGTTTATTTCCGTAGACATGTTAATTGCAAAGGGATGTCATGGTGTCTTCCACTCCAGGTCTATATCCTGAAAGAGCTGTTGCCTGCAAATTCAATCATATCATATTTAGTAAAGAACATCTTTATTAGATTATTTTAAAGATGAGAAATAAAAGACCCAGATGCCTCATAAAACAGTATGGCTTACCCCATAATTTATGATATAAGGCTTTCTTTGTACTATTTAAAAGATCTGAAGATCTAAAACATGAGGCAAATTGTAATTTTACTGAGATACTTCAGAACTTGATCACTTAGACCAGTCAAGCATCCATATCACCACACAGTTTCTTTATACATTACACTTCCATATGTGGAATAATTCTCATAAGATGTTGAAAACACAAATAAGAGCTTTCTCTGGGTGTATGTTGTGGTGAGGCAGAGATGGGGGAGGTAGAGGGAGAAATTGAGATGGCTTCAATAAGAAGTGAATTAAAAATCCTAATGATGTAAGTAAGAAGTGAACTACCTACAAAGGTGATATTTCTTAGTGTTAAGAAAAAGTATCTAGAAATTTAACTAAGCCATAAACATGACTGCAAAGCTTTCCATGTCATGCTGGAACACTATCTAACAGAGCTTTCAAATGATTATTCCTTAGGAGATCGTGCCTTGGTTTGATGTTCCACTGATTTTGTTATATTCTATGCGAACTTGTGGGTTTTATCTAGAAAAAATGCAAATGATCCCTACCACAGATAGAACTAGATACTAATGTTTACTGTTGTATTGCCCCGCAAGACTTTAACCTGTTTAACTTAGCAAACTTCTTTTAGCATGACATTCCTCCTTATTAGTTATTTACATCTCTCTGTCTCTAATACTCATTGAATTGGCTTTATCACCTTACAGTTTCCTTATGAATGAGTTGAATAAATCTTTGACATATACCTGTTCTCTATTTGAGTGAGTCACACTTTAAACTTTTTGAAAATTATGCTTTGACAGTACGAATGTCCTTTGTAGGGGGAAAATAAATCAAACACCTCTCCCTGCTTCATGATCCTCTATATTGATGTTAAACATAATACTATACATTTAATATATTACAGTATCAATGCTTAACTTTAAAATAGTGAGTTACTAGGATTTTCTTAATGGTGCTTAAATCTATTAATGAGTATTTCAAATATGTGAAGTATGCACATATTTAGCATTTAAATCTGCCCCCTCCCCCCAGATCTTTACAATCTTTTTGAAATAAAGTCCATTTCTCTTCTCCACTGGATTAGATGGCAGTACAGTACCTTTGCAATGTACATGTTAATGTGCTTTGTAGGTAGAATTAATTCAGAATAAATAGATCATCACCAGTGAAAGTAAATGTATACAATTTTCATGCTCCAATCCAGGAGAATTAAGAGGATGTTGCTCACTGATAAGAAGCTGAAGCAATTTTATTATAAAGTTTATAAAGTAACATTTTCTAATTTGATTTGAATGTTATATCTCATGGGAATATAACATGTATTTTGCTGTCTACGAATGATATTTCTTAAGTGAAGTTCTCAAATGTCATCTGCACTTTTTAAATTCTCATGAATAGTTTTTGAAATCCTGTTCCAGTGTAGTACTCCTGAAAGAAAAAAAAAACACACACACACACACACACAATTTGAAGGGACTTGTTCTTAACTAGGAAAAATAATCAGCTTCACTAATGTCTTTTAGCCTGTACTTAGAATCATTAAAAACCTAGAGCTGTTACTAATTATTGTTAGTAACCCTTTCTCTGCTCTGTCTGAGTAAGCTCCGGGAGTTGGTGCTGGACAGGGAGCCTGGCATGCTGCAGTCCATGGAGTCACAAAGAGTCAGACACGACTGAGCGACTGAACTGAACTGAACTGAACTGATGGAGCATATTCCCAGTGATAGTGGCATTTGTAAGTTAAAGAATTAACAGGATTACTGGTAAAGTCAACTCCCTACTCTGTGTGAGAAATACTGAAGGAGGCCTTCAGAGAAGTCAGAGTTCCCAGTGGCCTGCCAGACCATTGTCTGAGAGGCTGCTTGGAAAAAAAAACAAAAAACGGGATAGAAACCTGACTTGAAAGATGGTGAGGATTTGAATGGGAGAAATGTTGAAAGAGGGCTTCCCAGGTGGTGCTAGTGGTGAAGAATCTGCCTGCCCTGCAGGTGACACAAAAGATGCAGGTTCTATCGCTGGGTTGGGAAGGAAGATCCCTGGGTTGGGGAAATAGCAACCCACTCCAGTATTCTTGCCTGGAAAATTCCACTGACAGAAGCCTGGCAGGCTACAGTCCATGGGGTCGCAAAGAGTCAGACTAAACACACACACAATGGAATAACTATACCCAGAAGGCTCTGAGATATGGGACTATACGTGGGGGAGGTTAGAACAGAGACTGCAGTTTTTCTTTGTTTTCTTTAATGTTGTAAGAGGACATTTTAAAGGTGAAAGAAAAAGAGTAAAGGTATATTAGCAAGAGTATGTATGATTGTGTTAGCGAAAAAAGCAGACAAAAATGGTTAAAATTGTTAGTGTAGGAGGGAAATGGACAATATACTTCATTTTGAATGTGAGCTCTAAAACACTGTTGATAGTTACTTGAATTACTGTGTTCAGAAGGGCTGTCAGATTAGCTTCAGACCCTGAAGGAAAGAGTTGTGATTTCCAAGGGGTATCTGCCATTAGCACAGGAGCTGAGTTCCAGAAGAGGGAGATGGTGATGTGGAGAGCTATGGTACCAGATTTCTGTCTTGGTTTCTCATGGGGAAGTCAGACAGGCCCAGTCTGAGAAAGTTAGACTGGTTCTGGAATAACCTCAAACTGTTTGCCCAATTCTGTTTGTTTTGCATTGGATTACAGCAAAATATTAGTGAAACTATTGAGTCAAATTCTATTCATATTTCTGTTCTTACTGTACATTTTCCTCTAGCTTTTTGAAAAAGTGGGCAATTTTCAATACTGTACAAAGTCTTTCTCCTCTCAAGCTCTAAGGTAGATTGCTAATGTGACGTAGAACTTTGAAATTACACAGAGACATCCTAGGGGCTTTTCATTTGTAGAAACATGGTTCTGCAGTGAGGAATGTTGTCTCAAGACCAAAAGGAAAAGTCATATAAAGCAGTGACTTTTATATTTCAAGAAAATATAATTAATTGATAAGTTCTGAGACCCTGATTTTGAGATGGGCATAATTTTTTTAAAAATTTCCTAAAATTATTTGACAAATTTCCCTAGGAATTTAACACTCCAGTAAATATTTCAAAATGACCATTTCCTCAAAGGGCTCTAAATAGGCATATTTATTTAATTGGTGTTTCAGCTTCATAGGTTACCATTAATGTTGTTAATATTGTTCATCAGATTTCAAGCAACACCCACAATATATTTTCAATGTAATAAAATTGAAGTTTAAAAAAAAGGGGGGGGGTGGAAGGATATTAATAGAAAGTGGGCTTTCTTTTAATTGATAAAAGAAAAATTTATCAATATAAAAATTGATATCTAACAGATCTGAGATAAAATACTTTAACAATAATTGAATTTCTACTGTGCATAAAAAATTAACATCCACCCAAAAAATAATCTCTGCAATTTCTTTTATAGAAACAGGCCTAGTAAAAATTTAAAATTTTAAAGAATCCCTTAACTTTAAACAGTGCTGGAGATAAAATTTAAAGAAAAAACAATAATTATAATAATGTTAATAAATGAAACCCCTCTCTACTATTCTAATGTCACTATAGTAAGGATATATACACCTTACTAAGCATACACATATGCAATACATACATACCTATTTCATTGTTAAGAAATGGGTCATGCTCTGCTTGTTTGACTTCAACTTGCTTTTTACAGTTAGCAATATATCTAATGCATATTTCAAGGTTAGTATTTGTATATTTATTTCATTAATTTTAATGGATGCATACTATTTATTTAATGATGTACCTTTACTTACTTAAACATTTCCCAAATGATAGGCATTTGCCTTGTGTCATGGCAATCAGTACCACAATGAACATATTTTCTATGTATCTCTTTGCAGAAACATGTTTAGTTCAGTTCAGTCACTCAGTCATGTCCGACTCTTTGTGACCCCATGAACTGCAGCACATCAGGCCTCCCTGTCCATGCCCAACTCCCAGAGTCCAACCAAACCCATGTCCTTTGAGTCGGTGATGCCATCCAACCATTTCATCCTCTGTCATCCCCTTCTCTTCCTGCCCCCAATCCCTCCCAGCATCAGGGTCTTTTCCAATGAGTCAGCTCTTCACATCAGGTGACCAAAGTATTGGAGTTTCAGCTTCAACATAAGTCCTTCCAATGAACACCCAGGACTGATTTCCTTTAGGATGGACTGTTTGGATCTCCTTGCAGTCCAAGGGACTCTCAAGAGTCTTCTCCAACACCACAGTTCAGAAGCATCAATTCTTCAGTGCTCAGCTTTCTTCACAGTCCAACTCTCACATCCATACATGACCACTGGAAAAACCATAGCCTTGACTAGACGGACCTTTGTTGGCAAAGTAATGACTCTGCTTTTTAAGATGCTATCTAGGTTGGTCATAACTATCCTTCCAAGGAGTAAGCACCTTTTAATTTTATGGCTGCAGTCACCATCTGCAGTGATTTTGAAGGCCAGAAAAGTAAAGTCTGACACTGTTTCCCCATCTATTTGCCATGAAGTGATGGGAATGGATGCCATGATCTTAGTTTTCTGAATGTTGAGCTTTAAGCCAACTCTTTCACTTTCATCAAGAGGCTCTTTAGTTCTTCTTCACTTTCTGCCATAAGGGTGGTGTCGTATGCATATCTGAGGTTATTGATATTTCTCCCGGCAATCTTGATTCCAGCTTGTGCTTCACGCAGCCCAGTGTTTCTCATGATGTACTCTGCATATAAGTTAAATAAGCAGGGTGACAATATACAGCCTTGATGTACTCCTTTTCCTATTTGGAATCAGTCTGTTGTTCCAGGTCCAGTTCTAACTGTTGCTTCCTGACCTGCGTATAGGTTTCTCAAGAGGCAGGTCAGGTGGTCTGGTATGCCCATCTCTTACAGAATTTTCCACAGTTTATTGTGATCCACACAGTCAAAGGCTTTGGCATAGTCGATAAAGCAGAAATAGATGTTTTTCTGGAACTCTCTTGCTTTTTCAATTACCCAGCAGATGTTGGCAATTTGATCTCTAGTCCCTCTGCCTTTTCTAAAACCAGCTTCAACATCTGGAAGTTTACAGTTCATGTATTGCTGAAGCCTGGCTTGGAGAATTTTAAGCATTACATTACTAGCGTGTGAGATGAGTGCAATTGTGTAGTAGTTTGAGCATTCTTTGGCATTGCCTTTCTTTGAAATTGGGATGAAAACTGACCTTTTCCAGTACTGCAGCCACTGCTGAGTTTTCCAAATTTGCTGACATATTGAGTGCAGCACTTTCACAGTATTGTCTTTCAGGATTTGAAATAACTCAACTGGAATTCCATCACCTCCACTAGCGTTGTTCATAGTGATGCTTCCTAAGGCCCATTTGACTTCACATTCCAGGATGTCTGGCTCTAGGTGAGTCATCACATCATCGTGATTATCTGGGTCATGAAGATCTTTTTTGTATAGTTCTTCTGTGTATTCTTGCCACCTCTTAATATATTCTCCTTCTGTTAGGTCCATATAATTTCTGTCCTTTATTGAGCCCATCTTTGCATGAAATATTCCCTTAGTATCTCTAATTTTCTTGACGAGATCTCTAGTCTTTCCCATTCCATTGATTTCCTCTATTTCTTTACATTGATCACTGAGGAAGCCTTTCTTATCTCTTCTTGCTACTCTGGAACTCTGCGTTCAAAGGGGTATATCTTTCCTTTTCTCCTTTGCTTTTTACTTCCCTTTTTTTCACAGCTATTTGTAAGGCCTCCTCAGACAGCCATTTTGCTTTTTTGCATTTCTTTTTCTTGGGGATGGTCTTGATCCCTGTCTCCTGTACAGTGTCACGAACCTCCATCCATAGTTCATCAGGCACTCTGTCTATCAGATCTAGTTCTTAAATCTATTTCTCACTTCCACTGTATATTCATAAGGGATTTGATTTAGGTCATACCTGAATGGTCTAGTGGTTTTCTCCACTTTCTTCAATTTCAGTGTGTATTTGGCAATAAGGGGTTCTTGATCTGAGCCACAGTCAGCTCACGGTCTTGTTTTTGCTGACCGTATAGAGCTTCTCCAACTTTGGCTACAAAGAATATAATCAATCTGATTTCTGTCTTGACCATCTGGTGATGTCCATGTGTAGAGTCTTCTCTTGTGTTGTTGGAAGAGGGTGTTTGCTATGACCAGTGTGTTCTCTTGGCAGAACTCTGTTAGCCTTTGGCCTGCTTCATTCTGTACTCCAAGGCCAAATTTGCCTGTTACTCCAGGTGTCTCTTGACTTCCTACTTTTGCATTCCAGTCCCCTATAATGAAAAGGACATCTTTTGGGGTGTTAGTTCTAGAAGATCTTGTAGGTCTTCATAGAACTGTTCAAACAGAACTTGTAGTGGTTTACAATAGAAACTAGAGGAGATATGGGCTTCCCAGGTGGCTCAGTGGTAAAGAGTCCATCTGCCAGTGCAGGAAATGCAGGAGACATGAATTTGATCCCTGAGTCTGGAAGATCCCCTGGAGTAGGTAATAGCAACCCACTCCAGTATCCTGCCTGGATAACCCCATGGACAGAGGAGCTTGGTAGGCCCAGTCTGTAGGGTCTCAAACTGTTGGATAAAACTGAGCACTCACACACACATAGAGAAGACATTTCTGGATTCAGCAATTAAACTCAATTTTCCTCAGTGTAAAGGCCATTGTAACAAAAACGTCACAGAATTAGTTTTGCCACACCTTTGCCGAAACTGGATATTATCAAACAGTTTAAATTCTTCAAGTCTGATTGAAAAAAATCCTCATTTGAAATTGCCTTTCTCTGAATATTAGATATATATATACACACACACACACACATATATATATATATATATAGTATGTATATAGTAGATATATATATAATATGTATATACATAGTATATATATATATAGTAGGTATATATATATATATATATAGTGAGTATATATATGTGTGTGTATATATATATATATATATATATATATATATATACACCGACACGTATATAATGTTTACCCACATTCTCTTAATTCTCTTTTTGACTTTTTAACAATATATCTGTTGTCATACAGCAGTATTAAAATATTAAGCAACTATATCTATAAATCTTTTCTTTTTATCTCTAAGGCCTCATACGTGTGTGTGTGTGTGTATATACACACACATACATACTCAATTTTATATTAAGTGTTTAGTTTGAGTTTAGTTTAAATACCACTGAGGAAAATTTTCTGTATGCTTCAAAAATGTATAGTCACTGTCACAGTACTTTTTGAAATGCTAACATTGTGATTCCTAAATTCAATGATACTTTTTCTTTTGTTCTATTCTAATTCCTTTCTATTTTATTCTGTTATATCCTGTTCAATTCTACTCACCAGCAAAATGATTTATACTGTACTATTTAATGCTTTCCTGGTGACTCTGTCAGTAAAGAATCTGCCTGCAATGAGGGAGAGTCAGGTTCAATTCTTGGGTCGGAATGATCCCCTGGAGAAGGAAATGGTGCAACCCATTCGAGTACTCTTGCTGGGATAATCCCATCGATAGAGGAGTCTGGTAGGCCACAGTCCATAGGATCACAAAAGAGTCAGACACAACTTAGAGACTAAACCACCACCTACATACTAGAATCTGAAGTTTGCCTTCTGTATAATTCTACTCACCAGTAAAATGATTTTACAGTATGTTTTTTTTAAACAAATACAAGATGTTCTTCATATTTTTAAAAAATAAATTTCTTGGCAGTCCCATTATTTCATATTCTGGACAATTTTATGATCATTTTGTTAAACATGGAGAGTATTACTCTAGAATTTTCTTTGTGATTGCACTGAATTAATAGATTATTTCAATAATCACTTATTTTTCTAAGATAATATCTTCCCTTCCAAAGATGTTTCTCTTTTTATCCAGATTTTATAGATTTTTTTCATTTGGTCTTGTATGATTTTATTGAATTAAAATTTAAATATTTTATATTTTTGTTCCTATTTTGATTAAATCATTTTAAGTGCTTGAGATAGGAGCTATAACATGAGACATGCACATGTTGTTCCTAAGTTTATAAGAATGTTTTTAATGTTTTATTATTACTAATTTTATGTCATGTTCTATAAAATTTTCTTAAAAAGAAATATTCTTCTATTGTTCTTTTGTAGATGTGGATAAGTATGTGTATGTATGCCTTTACACTGATGTACCTGTGTATATGGAAAAGGAATCATTGGTAGTTTTCAATTTGAAATGAATTTTTAACTTAGCAATGCATTACAAACCACCTTATTGAGGTTAGATTGACCAAAGCTTTAAAAAAAAAAAAAAAAGACACTTTTTTAAGAGGTCAGACTATAAATTTGAATCAGAACTTTTAATTTTGAGCCTTCCTTACATGTTGTGAGATGAGTTACACTTTGTCATGATCTGTTGTTATTTTAGTATAGTGCTTTTGTAGTTAATCTCCTATTTTAAATCTTTATTTGTTTGATTGTATATGAAGCTTATATTTGGTATTTGTTTTTTTATTCCAGTGTTGATGTTGATTCTGTATGAACCATGCATTGGAAATCTTTGCTTGTTTCCTATGTTCTTAATCAATGTTTAATACGTTTGAGTCCATTTTAGCAAATTTACATTTTTCTATAAGCTTCCATTTAGTTTGAATTTTTCAAATTTATATGTATGAAGCAGTATATAATGTTGCTTTAGTTTTATTCAGTCCCCCTTTTGTTCTCTATGACTTCATTAATTCCGTCTTTCTACTTTGTGTTATTTTGGCTATTCTTGTTATATCTTCTTATATTAAAAGCTTATTTTGATATTTTCAGTCTTTTTTGTTTCCTAAGCAGTGCATTCATGATTATACATTTGCCTCTGAGAAGTGTTCTGGTTGCAATGATGAGTTTTGATATGAATCTTCTCATTTTCCATAATTCCTAAATAGAGTATAATTGATATTTCCATTTTCTTTTTGATCCAAGAGTTGTTTAGGTAGTTACTTTTTGGTTTCCAAATCTATTCAGTTCTTATTTTACATGTTTTTCCATTTTGTCAACATCTATTATATTCCTGTTGTTCAAAGAATATAGCCTCTCTGATTTCTAGGTAGAATTTTCTGAGGCCTTTTTTCCCCTGAAGCATGGCTAAATTTATTTTTATAATTTAACCTGTAATTTTATTTTATTTATGTATTTTTTTTGGTAGTATCTTTGTCTGGTTTTGATATCAGGGTGATGGTGGCCGCATAGAATGAGTTTGGGAATATTCCTTTCTCTGCAATTTTTTGAACAATTTTAAAATGATAGGTGTTAACTCTTTAAATGTTTGATAGAATTTGCCTGTGAAGCCATTGGGTCCTGGACTTTCAGTTTTGGGGAATCATTTTGGTCACAGTTTCAGTTTCAGTACTTCTAATTGGTCTGTTCATGTTTCTTCCTGTTCCAATCTTGGGAGATTATACCTTTCCAAGAATTTGTCATTTCTGCCAGGTTGTTCATTTTACTGACATACAATTGCTGGTAGTAGTCTCTTATGATCTTTTGTATTTCTGTAGTATCCAGTGTAACTTCCATTTCTAATTTTATTTGAGCCCATTCCCTTATTTTCTTGATGAGTCTGGCCGAAAGTTTGTCTATTTTGTTTATCTTTTCAAAGAACCAACAGTCAGTTTCATTGATCTTTGCTATTGTTCATCTCTATTTCATTTATTTCTGCTCTGATTTTTGATTACTTTCCTTCTGTTAACTTTGAGTATCATTTGTTCTTCTTTGTCTAGTAGAGAAGATTGTATTGCTGTAAACTTCCCTTTTGGAACTCCTCCTGCCGTGTCCCGTAGGTTTTGGATCATTGTTCTTTCATTTTCATTTGTGTCTAGGTATTTGTGTTGGGAAAACAGTCTGTATATGTGATAGGCTTTAGCTATATGAGGTAAACCAAGTTAATTGTATTTTTTAATTCTTGGTATACTTAGACCTATCAATTTAGTTTTTTATTCTGGTCAGATGTTTGTTAGAATCTTCCATGATTTTGGATTTGTTAATTTCTTCTAAAATGTATATTTTTTTTAATCCTTCACTGCCTTCTTGTAACAGGTTTATATATTTACATTCTTTACCTTGGGGCCTTGCATTTACTCCTAGTCAAGTATGTGGGGTATATATCCCCAGTCATGTGACTTGCATTTGCAATGGCTTATATTAGGGGATGGACAAAAACAAAGTCAGTAAAAGTACTTGTATTATTAGGCTTGGGATCCTGTACATATGCTCTCTCTCTCTGACTGAGAATATCATGCCCCACTTGACTACAGAGATACCTTCTAGAGGCTGCCTGCATCTTTATCAAGAAAGATAAAAGGCAGTGTTGAAAGTTCCTGATATCTTGAGGTTTATTTTATGAAGCATAATTGCAGCAGAAATATGACCAAAATCTCATTATGAGATTGAGTTGCCAATGAAATGAGAATTAAATACATGGAATTGGCTTTGGGTAGGAGTGACAGTAATGAAACCATTATAAGAGGATGAAGAACTGGACAACTTTCTGACACAGTGGTGAAATATGTGGAGTTTAAAACTACAGCCTGGGATAATCTGGAATGCAGAAAATAAGCCTAAATAATTTGTAGTGTTGAACAAAGAGGTCAGGATATTGCTGACTTAAGGTGGTTGCTCTGAAGTGCCTTTTAAAAAGGTACTTCAGAAAATTAGGGATCATGGGACATGAAATTGTTTGGGATCAAATTTTTTTTATATATAAAATAAAATTTTGAGGGGGGCCCTAAGATGGTGGAGGAATAGGATGGGGAGACCACTTTCTCCCCCACAAATTCATCAAAAGATCATTTGAACGCTGAGCAAATACCACAGAACAGCTTCTGAACGCTGGCGGAGGACACCAGGCACCCAGAAAGGCAGCCCATTGTCTTCTAAAGGAGGTAGGACAAAATATAAAAGATAAAAAGAGAGACAAAAGAGTTAGGGATGCAGAACCGTCCTGGGGAGGGAGTCTTAAAAGAGAAGTTTCCAAACACCAGGAGACCTTCTCACTGTCAGGTCTATGGGGAGTTTTAGAATCTCAGAGAGCAACATAACCGGGAGGAAAAAAATAAATAAATAAAACCCACAGATTATGGGTCCAACTACAACTCCCAATGGAGAAGTAGCCCAGATGCTTGTGTCCGCCACCAGCAAGCAGGGGCTGAACAGGGAGGCGCGGGCTGCACTGCCTAGGGTAAGGACAAGGCCTGGATGCCCCAAGGGCAATCTGAGGGAGCTACTGTGAGATAACAACCCAAACTGTGGGATAGCCAGAGAGGGAAAAAAAAGAAAAAAAAAAAGATGAGAGAGAGAGAGACAACTTTCTTGCAAAAAGCTCTAACCTAAGGCACTGCCAGGCAGATCACAGAACAAAGGACTGAGCGAATAGCACAGGAGAGCTAGCCAGATGTGGACCGGCCCACCTCCCACAGGAGGCAGGGAGGCAGGTGGGCACCAGCCAGAGCTGGGAGGCAAGGGGCAAACTCAGCCCCAGAGACAGCATCCCCTACCAAACTGCGAGCCGGGTCTCAGTCACTAACCAAGTCTTCCTGGGATCCTGGACAGTTGACATCCATCAGGAGGGTTGCAGCCAGATATCAGATCCCCAGAAGAGAGACGTGGCACACCTGAGATGCAGCTGCGCACCCAGGAAAGCGAGCGGCCGGGACCGGGGAGGTGATGAGACGCACCACACCTGGGGATTGTGCGCTGGCCAAGCACTTGGTCACCTGAGCTGCTCGGACCTGGGAAGGGCACGAAACGCGGGCACAAAACGCAGGCCAAACTGAGTCTGTGCCTTTGTGGAGTACTCGAGAACGTGAACCTGAGCAGCGTAGATTTGGGAAGTGCACGCAACCCAGGGCCCGCCTCAGACAGTTCCCGGCAGAGCAACCTGAAGCCTAAGCAGTGTAGACTGGGAAAGCACACACGTTGTGAGCGGGGGCAAACCCAGTGTGACTCAGACACTGCGAGCACTCCCCACGCACGCCAGTGATATTTGTATGCAGTGTTCCTCCCTCCCCGCAACACAATTGAAAAAGTGAGCCTAAATAAATGACCACTTTTGCCCCCTTGTGTCAGGGCGGAAGTTAGATACTGAAGAGACTTGCAAATAGAGGAAGCCAAAATAAACAAAGAAGAGGGAACAGCACTGGAAGTGACAGGTACAACAGATTAAAACCCTGTAGTTAACACTGACTACATTGGAGGGGACCTATAGACCTCGAGATGAAGTATAAGGTGGAACAAGGAACTATCTGAAACTGAACTGACCACACACTGCTTCTTAACAGCTCCAGAGAAATTCCTAGATATATTTTACTATTATCATTTTGAAATTTCTTTTTAAATTTTTTAATTTTTAAGTTCTTTATTAATCCTTTAATTTTCATTTTCAAACCTACTATTACCTTGAAAAAAAATCCTATTTTTAAAGCAAATTTCATATTTTTTTAATATAACTTTTGCAATGTTTTTTAATATATTGTATTTTTGAGAGTCTATCTTCCACTCTAGATTTTTAATCTTTGCTTTTTGGTATTTGCTATCAATTTTGTACCTTTAAGAATCCAATCTTCAGTACCTATTTTTACTTAGGTGTGTGATTACTACTTGATTGCTCTCTCCCCTTTGACTCTCATTTTTCTCCCCCAGGTCACCTCTATCTCCTCCCTCCCCCTTCTCTTCTCTACTTAACTCAGTGAATCTCTTTGGATGTTCCAGGCTGTGGAGAAAACTTGAGGAACTGATCACAGGCTAGGTTGATCTTTCTCCTTTTGAGTCCTCCTCCTCTCCTCCTGGTCACCTCTATCTCCTTCCACCCTTTTCTCTTCTCTATGGAACTCCGTGAACCTCTCTGAGTGTTCCAGACTGTGGAGAGCAAATAGGAAATTCATTACTGACTAGACTGCTCTCTCCCCTTTTGATTCCCTGTCTTCTTCTCCTGGTCACCTCTATCTCCCTGCTCCCTTTTTTCTTCTTCATGTAACTCTGTGAACCTCTCTGGGTGTCCCTCACTGTGGAGAATCTTTTCACCATTAACCTAGATGTTTTGTCATCAGTGTTGTATGGATGGAGAAGTCTTGAGGCTACTACAAGAATAAGACTGAAAGCCAGAGGCAGGAGGCCTAAAACCAAAACTTGAGATCACCAGAAATCTCCTGACTCCAGGGACCATTAATCAACAAAAGCTCATACAAAAGCCTCCATACCTACACTGAAACCAAGCTCCACCCAAGAGCCAACAAGTTTCAGAGCAAGACATACCAAGCTAATTCTCCAACAATGCAGGAACATAACCCTAAGCACAAAATACAGGCAGCCGAGAGTCACACCAAATCCACAGACACCTCAAAACTCACTACTGGGCACTTCATTGCTTCCCAGAAGGAAGAGATCCAGCTCCACCCACCAGAACACTGATGCCAGCTTCCCTAACCAGGAAACCTTGACAAACTACTCACCCAACCCCACCCAAGGGAGGAACCTCCACAATAAAGAGGAACCACAAACTTCCAGCATACAGAAAGGCCACTCCAAACACAGCAACCTAAACAAGATGAAAAGGCAGAGAAATATTCAGCAGGTAAAGGAACATGATAAAAGCCCACCAAACCAAACAAATCAGGAGGAGACAGGAAGTCTACCTGAAAAAGAATTCAGAATAATGATAGTAAGAATGATCCAAAATCTTGAAAACAAAATGGAGTTACAGATAAATAGCCTGGAGACAAGGATTAAGAAGATGCAAGAAATGTTTAACAAGGGACTAAAAGAAATAAAAACGAGTCAATTAATAATGAATAATGCAATAAATCAGATAAAAAACACTCTGGAGGGAACCAACAGTAGAATAATGGAGGCAGAAGATAGGATAAGTGAGGTGGAAGATAGAATGGTAGAAATAAATGAAGCAGAGAGGAAAAAAGAAAAAATTAAAAGAAACAAGGACAACCTCAGGGACCTCTGGGACAATGTTAAACACCCTAACATTCAAATCATAGGAGTCCCAGAAGAAGAAGACAAAAGAAAGGCCATGAGAAAATTCTTGAGGAGATAATAGTTGAAAACTTCCCTAAAATGGGTAGGAAATACTCACCCAAATCCAAGAAACCCAGAGAGTCACAAACAGGATAAACCCAAGGCGAAACACCCCAAGACATATATTAGTCAAATTAACAAAGATCAAACACAAAGAACAAATATTAAAAACAGCAAGGGAAAAACAACAATTAACCCACAAGGGGCTCCCCATAAGGATAACAGCTGATGTTTCTTTCTTTCTTTTTTTTTTTTTAAACAGCTGATATTTCAATAGAAACCCTTCAAGCCAGAAGGGAATGGCAGGACATACTTAAAGTGAAGAAAGAGAAAAACCTACAACCCAGATTACTGTACCCAGCAAGGATCTCATTCAAATATGAAGGAGAAATCAAAAGCTTTACAGACAAGCAAAAGTTTAGAGAATTCAGCACTACCAAACCAGCTCTCCAACAAATGCTAAAGGATCTTCTCTAGACAGGAAACAAGAAAAGTATCATAAACACAAACCCAAAACAACAAAGTAAATGGCAATGGGATCATACTTATCAATAATTACCTTAGATGTAAATGGGCTTAATGCCCCAATCAAAAGACAAAGACTGGCTGAATGGATAAAAAACAAGACCCCTATATGGGTTTCTACAAGAAACCCACCTCAAAACAAGGGTCACATACAGTCTGAAAGTGAAGGGTTGGAAAAGATATTTCATGCAAATGGAGACCAAAAGAAAGCAGGAGTAGCATTACTTAGATCAAATAGACTTTGCAATAAAGGCTGTGAAAAGATAAAAAGACAGACACTAATAATGATCAAAGGATCAATCCAAAAAGATATAACAATTATAAATATATATGCACCCAACATAGGAGCACTACAATATGTAAGGCAAATATTAACAAGTATGAAAGGGGAAATTAACAGTAACACAATAATAGTGGAAGACTTTAATCCCCACTCACAACTAGGGATAGATCAACTAAACAGAAAATTAGCAAGGAAACATAAACTTTAAATGATACAATGGAACAATTAGACCTAATTGATATCTATAGGACATTTCACCCTAAAACAATGAATTTCACCTTTTTCTCAAGTGCACATGGAACCTTCTCCAGGATAGATCATATCCTGGCCATAAATATAGACTTGGCAAATTAAAAAAAAATTGAAATCATGTCAAGCATCTTTTCTGATCACAATGTGGTAAGCTTAGATGTCAATTACAGGAAAAAACTATGAAAAATACAAACATATAGAAGCTAAACAACACACTTCTGAATAACCAGCAAATCACAGAAGAAATAAAAAAAGCAATCAAAATATGCACAGAAATGAATGAAAATTAAAACAGAACAACCCAAAACTTATGGGATTCAGTAAAAGCAGTGTTAAGGGAGAGGTTCATAGCAGTACAAGCCTACCTCAAGAAACAGGAGAGAAATCAAATAAATAACCCAACTCTACACATAAAGCAACTAGAAAAGGAAGAAATGACGAACCCCAGGGTTAGTAGAAGGAAAGAAATCTTAAAAATTAGGGCAGAAATAGATGCAAAAGAAACAAAAGAGACCATAGCAAAACCCAAAAAGCTCAAAGCTGGTTCTTCGAGAAGATAAAGTAGACAAACCATTAGCCAGACTCATCAAGAAACAAAGGGAGAAGAATCAAATCAATAAAATTAGAAATGAAAATGGAGAATTCACAGCAGACAACACAGAAATACAAAGATCATAAGAGACTACTACTAGCAACTATATGCCAATAAAATGGACAACTTGGAAGAAATGGATAAATTCTTAGAAAAGTATAACTTTCCAAAACTGAACCAGGAAGAAATAGAAAATCTTAACAGACCCATCACAAGCACAGAAATTGAAACCGTGATCAGAAATCTTCCAATAAACAAAAGCCCAGGACCAGATGACTTCATAGCTGAATTCTACCAAAAATATAGAGAAGATCTAACACCTATGCTACTGAAACTCTTCAAGAAAATTGCAGAGGAAGGTAAGCTCCCAAACTCACTTTATAAGGCCACCATCACCCTAATACCAAAATCAAAGATGCCACAAAAAAAGAAAACTACAGGCCAGTATCACTGATGAACTTAGATGGAAAAATCCTTAAAATTCTAGCAAATGAATCCAACAATGTATTAAAAAGATCATACATCATGACCAAGTGGGCTTTATCCCAGGGATGCAAGGATTCTTCAATATTCACAAATTAATGAATGTGATACACCACATTAACAAATTGAAAGATAAAAACCATATGATTATCTTAATAGATGCAGAGAAAGCCTTTGACAAAATTCAAAATCCATTTATGATAAAACCTTCCAGAAAGCAGGCATATAAGGAACATACCTCAACATAATAAAAGCCATATATGATAAATCCACAGCAAACAGTATCCTCGGTGGTGAAAAATTGAAAGCATTTCCCCTAAAGTCAGGAACAAGACAAGAGTGCCCACTCACACCACTACTATTCAACATAGTTTTGGAAGTTTTGGCCACAGCAATCAGAGAAGAAAAAGAAGTAAAAAGAATCCAGATTGGAAAAGAAGAAGTAAAACTCTCACTGTTTGAAAATGACATGATCCTCTACATAGAAAACCCTAAAGACTCCACCAGAAAATTACCAGAGCTAATTAATGAATATAGTAAAGTTGCAGGATATAAAATTAACACACAGAAATCCCTTGCATTCAACAATGAAAAAACAGGAAGAGAAATTAAGGAAACAATTCCATTCACCATTGCAATGAAAAGAATAAAATACTTAAGAATAAATCTACCTAAAGAAACAAAAGACCTATATATAGAGAACTATAAAACACTGATGAAAGAAATCAAAGATGACACAAATAGATGGAGAAATATACCATATTCATGCATCAGAAGAAGTGCTAAAGTGAAAATGAGTATACTACCCAAAGCAATCTATAGATTCAATGCAATCCCTATCAAGCTACCAATGGTATTTTTCAGAGAACTAGAACAAACAATTTCATAATTTGCATGGAATTACAAAAAACCTTGAATAGCCAAAGTAATCTAGAGAAAGAAGAGTGGAATTGGAAGAATCAACCTGTCTGACTTCATGCTATACTACATAGCAACAGTCGTCAAGATAGTATGATACTGGCACAAAGACAGAAACATAGCTCAATGGAACAAAATAGAAAGCCCAGAGATAAATCCATGCAGCTATGGACACCTTATCTTTGACAAAGGAGGCAAGGATATACAATGGAAAAAAGACAACCTCTTTAACAAGTGGTGCTGGGAAAGCTGGTCAACCACATGTAAAACAATGAAACCAGAACATTTTCTAACACCATACACAAAAATAAACTCAAAATGGATTAAAGATCTAAATGTAAGACCAGAAACTATAAAATTCCTAGAGGAAAACATGGTCAAAACACTCTCTGATATAAATCACAGCAGGATCCTCTATGACCCACCTCCCAGAGTAATGGAAATAAAAGCAAAAATAAACAAATGGGACCTAATGAAACTTAAAAGCTTTTGCACAACAAAGGGAATTATAAGCAAGGTGAAAAGACAACCTTCAGAATGGGAGAAAATAATAACAAAGGAAGCAACTGACAAATAATTAATCTCAAAAATATATGAGCAACTCCTGCAGCTCAATTCCAGAAAAATGAATGACCCAATCAAAAATGGACCAAAGAACTAAACAGACATTTCTCCAAAGAAGATATACAAATGGCTAAAAACACATGACAAGATGCTCAACATCACTCATTATCAGAGAAATGCAAATCAAAACCATGATGAGGTACCATCTCACGCTGGTCAGAATGGCTGTTATCAAAAAGTCTAAAAAAAAAAAAAAAGTCCCCAAACAATAAATGCTGGAGAGGGTGTGGAGAAAAAGGAACCCTCTTACACTGCTGGTGGGAATGCAAACTAGTACAGCCATTATGGAGAACAGTGTTGAGATTCCTTAAAAAGCTGGAAATAGAACTGCCATACGACCCAGCAATCCCACTGCTGGGCATTAACACTGAGGAAACCAGCATTGAAAGAGACCCGTGTACCCCAATGTTCATTGCAGCACTGTTTACAATAGCCAGGACGCAGAAGCAACCTAGATGTCCATCGGCAGACAAATGGATAAGAAAGCTGTGATACATATACACAATGGAATATCACTCAGCCGTTAAAAAGAATGCATTTGAATCAGTTCTAATGAGGTGGATGCAACTGGAGCCTATTATACAGAACAAAGTAAGTCAGAAAGAAAAACACCAATACAGTATATTAACACATATATGTGGAATTTAGAAAGATGGTAATGATGACCCTATATGCAAGATAGCAAAAGAGACACATATGTAAAGAACATACTGTTGGGCTCCATGGGAGAAGGCGAGGGTGGGATGATTTGAGAGAATAGCATTGAAACATGTATATTATCATATGTGAAATAGATCACCAGTCCAGGTTTGATGCATGAGGCAGGGTGCTCAGGGCTGGTACACTGGGATGATCCTGAGAGATAGGTTGGGGAAGGAGGTAGGAAGGAGGGTCTGGGTGGGGAACACATGCACACCCATGGCTGATTCATGTGAATGTATGGCAAAAACCATGACAATATTGTAAAGTAATTAGCCTCCAATTAAAATTAAAAATAAATAAATACACACACACACACACACACACACACACACACATATATATATATATATACAATTTTAACAGAGTTCTCTTATCATTCTGGATTAAAAGAGACTGTGACTTTTGAAGATCAAAAAAGATATCTGACCCCCCACCCCCCAATATTGGCCAGGTAGAAAGTAGACTAGGAAATGTCTTCTACTGTCAGGAGTTGGACTGCCATGTCCTTTTCAGATGTGAGGAAGGGTGATGATAAAGGATGCTGCAAAGAGAATAGAATGAATACCTATACCCACGAAGAACAAGGTCTATTCTGTTACCAAAGTAGGGAGTTATAGCAATATTTGCTCAGCAAGTTTTCTGAATTGTTATGAACTGCTTACTTTTGTGTGCCTCCCATTTTCCCCTCCTCTGTAATTTTTTTTTTTTTTTTTTAGCTTTTCCCTGTTTCATCATTGTATATTGAGTATATAGAAGACAGGTTATTCATCTATTTTAGCTCATAGTCCTCTAAATCAAGAGGGACCACATTTGGACCTAACTTAGGTCATGAGACCTTGGGTACTGAGCCAGTTGCCATGATTTGATAGACTTTCAGACTATTTCAGTATGAATGAGATATATTTGGGAAGTGAGAGTTAAGTGAATGAGTATGGGGGAAAAAAATGCCTTACTGATCACAGATCTAGAGTTTTATAGTACTATTATCTATATACTTAGGTCCATTTGGAAGTGAAATATAGTAAAAGTCATTGACCAGTTTCTAATGATGTATATCTAATTCTTTTTAAACTCAAGTCATATTTCAGTGCAGTGAAATGTACTGCAGAAATGTTAACCAAATATGATTATTAAGTGATAAACATTTGTAAAGTGAAAGAACAGGAGAAGGTTCACTAACATTCCTGTAAAGACAATAAACTGAAGAAAACTGAATTGGAAGTACATATTCTCGTCTAATGGGAATATGAACATTTGATCCATGTTAAAAATGAACCCAGTATGATCCAGTTACAGACACAAAAGAGCTCTTTATTACCTTCCTATGGAAACTGGTGACCAGATGCCCTAGAAAGTAAAACTATTTTTTTTAATCAAAAAAGTCTTGAAAATTGAGAATTGTTACCTTATCACATTATACATTAAAAAAAAAAAAGTTTAGACCTAAGACTATTATTTATTATTTACAAAGGCTGTCTACCTTTGTTGCAGGAAGGGAGACCCCTTCCAGGGCCCAAAACTGGGTTCTTGTCCTACACTTGGAAGTGAATTGTCTGAGGAGATGCATGTGCTGACAAAGCAAGAGATTTTACTGGGAAAGGGCACCTGGGTGGAGAGCAGTAGGGTATGGGAACCCAGGAGAACTGCTCTGTCATATGGCTTGCAGTCTCAGGTTTTATGGTGATGGGATTAGTTTCTGGGTTGTCCTTAGTCAATCATTCTGACTCAGAGTCCTTCCTGGTGGTGCACGCCTTGTTCAGCCAAGATGGATGCCAGAGAGAAGGATTTTGGGAGGTGGTTGGACAGGTGGTGTCTCCTTTTGACCTTTCCCAAACTCTTCTGGTTGGTGGAGGTTTATTAGTTCCCTGTTCCTTACCAGGACCTCCTGTCATAAAACAACTCTTGCAAATGGTTACTATGGTGCCTGGCCAGGGTGGACGGTTTCAATCAGTGTGCTTCCCCTAACACCTACATCACTTTCATCATAGGTTTTCTTTTTCTCATATACGTACTTACTAGTCTAACTGACGTTTATTTAAAAGTGAATTCTCAAAGCCTTGTAGAATAATCACAATGAGAAAAGTGCTGAATAATTTTATGAGGCAATAATCCAGTTCTCTTATTACAAAACTCTAACCAGCCTTCAGCCTTATAGTTTATCCACGCGGGAACTAGATTATTGCCTCATAAAACAGCTCAGTGCTCCTATTATGGTTTAAATATAATTGTGCTTAAAGACCTTGTTGATTCCATTTAGCAAAATTAGTTTTTATCTTATTTCATCATAACAATGGGTTCTAATATCCTTGATGATATTTTGATGTGTGCCCAATTACATTTTCAAGAGTAGTTTTTGTTTTTGTTTTTGTTTTTTTAGTAAAATTTCTGCTGGAAAAATTTCCAGTCTTAGTTTATTGTTTTAATTCACCATCTTTTTCCCCCTGAGATAATTTAACTTAATAAGACATTTATTATTTTCTTATTTTGACTAGTAAAATAAAAATAAAAAGTTAAATAATTTTTCTTTGTAAAACATTCACCAGCAACAGTAAATTGGATTTCAGTGATATGCATCTAATGTTCGTTCTAATGTTAGGCAATTTGGGATCTGAATCCAGGTTTTAGTACTTTTAAGGTGTGTGACCATGGTAAAGTTGTTTAATACTCTAAGCTTATTTCTTGGCTTATTTAAAAATGGGACTATTGTAACAAAAATAGCTATCTCATAGGAAATTTAATGAGAATTAGATGGCCTAGGTGTTCAGTTGGTATTTTTTCTGTATGTGTGTTGCTGCTGCTGCTAAGTCACTTCAATCGTGTCCGATTCTGTGTGATCCCATAGACAGCAGCCCACCAGGCTCTTCCATCCCTGGGATTCTCCAGGCAAGAACACTGGAGTGGGTTGCCATTTCCTTCTCCAATGCGTGAAAGTGAAAGTCGCTCAGTCGTGTCCGACTCTTAGCGACCCCATGGACCGCAGCCTACCAGGCTCCTCTGTCCATGGGATTTTCCAGGCAAGAGTACTGGAGTGGGGTGCCATTGCCTTCTCCGATGTGGGTTAGTTTTACCTTATTTTTATATTTAAAAAGATATTACAAAGCTCATACATGCATATAAAAAAAGATTTTAGATAAAGAAGATCAGAATAAATGTGGTCAAAATAAGTTTTTGTAGCAATTAATAATGATAGGCTGCAGAATAGAATTACAAAAAAAAAGTAAGTTATTTATAAATGTACTCATTTATAAATTTCACATTTGTTTCTAACAAGAAAAGGGATAATTTGAGACTGAGGCAAAAATCACAATGGAGTATAGACATGATTGGCTGTCCTCCAATATCCCCCAACTTGTTGATAGTCTGATTGTTGAAGCATGGAAAAGTTAGGTTCTGTCAAATACTACCATTAATTATAGAGTATTATTTTCATTGGTAAAGGTTATTTTATTACAATAAAGCAACAGCTTTGAATTTTATGAATACCTGTTTGCGTTATTCCTCTCTCCTCTGAACTGTGAAATAGTCTCTGGGCACTGATTCACTGATTGTCCATCTCTTTCTTTACTTGATAATCATGATTTTAATTCAATGCGATTCAGATTTCTTTCATACTCAAGTGCATTTTATTAATTCAAATTTAAATATAGAAAACCATATAAGTTCTTCCCCCCCCCCCCCACCACAGGAAGCTATGTATTATTTAGAAACCAGTCTTTACTTTCCTTTAAAGTGAAAATTGTAGATTTTGCTAACAGAAATTAACCACCTAACACTGTGTGAAGTTACCATTTGAATTTGTAAGCCCAAGAAACATTATAAATTTACCTTACATATTAAGGACATGTTGGAGTATGTGAAGTGTTGTGTAGCCTTATATGTTTAGTGCAGTTCATAAATTTTAAATTTCTAGCACATGGTATTTATTGGGTGAGGAACACAAAGTATCAAAGTTTTGTTAGTTTCGTCATTTTTACTGTATTTGATTTTTAGTTACATTTGGGAACTTTGTCACTAAATATCTATTTAGCTTAATTCCCCCCCCCCCCAATTTTTAAGAGCATACTCTGGAATGTATATATATAAGCTTGCACAATTATCATCTACTTCCTAACCTGTGGAAAGTTGGGAGAGGAGAAGGATTGTTCAGGTATATCGAGAGTGAAGTGGAGAAGGAAATAGAAAACAGGTTCTCTTACCACCAGGTAAAGTTACAATGATAGCTTCTCTAATCAATTGTGTACCATTTTTAGAATATCATTTTGGTGATAACAGAGGAGAAACCAGAGTGAAATCTGCTAATTTTTTTATGTTAGACATTCCTCTTAGGGCCTAGCACTACTAAGACTATGAGGTTTTATGTGTTAACATTTCTTGACTTAAGTGAAATTCACAGAACTCATTGACGTCTCTTTCATAGGGATATTGTGAAAATGCTCATTAACGTTTATAGAGTAGACTTTGAGCTCCTACAAAGAAAGACATTACCTAAGAACAAAAGAAATAAATTTAAAAGCAACATATACATAATTGTAAGTGAATCAAACACATGTGAATTAAACTTATGTAGATACAAGTATGAAATTAAGCAAGAAATACTTGGCCAAGAGTGCTTTGAGTTTTATGAAATGGAAACATTTGAGTATGGTTTGATAGATTTCATAAACCTATGTAGGGAAGTTTGCCAGTCCTTGATACTACAAATAAATATTTTGTTATGTGTATTCTAAAGAATTATTCACATTTCTAATAGTGATCTCACAATTTGTCAAGAGAAACTCATGATGTTAGAAATATTTATTTCAAATATAAAGAAATGATTGTTTTGTTTCTGTTAAATATTGACTGCAAAGATAACTTTCTATCCATTCAATTGATATTTCAGTACAGATAATAGTAGACTTTATTACACATGTTAACATGCAACAGATATTTACTGAATAAGTTTTTGGAGTATGAATACTGAAATAAATTACAGGTTGGCTCAAATATCATTGGAGTCAATGTCTATTCTTGGAACCTCAAACACGACATTTAATGGGCCTCAGAAGACTGAAAAACTATATGAATACATAGTGATTACATAGTCCATCATTAATGAGCCTTATGCAGATGCAGTTTATGTTACCAGACAATCATGTCTATTAAGTCAAAATTGTTTTCCTTACCTAAATTAAAGGCTAGAGCAAGACTATAAGTAAAAGATAAATTGCATTGTATTCCTTGTTTCTCCTCTTAACACTGTTCAAAATTATTTGAGTATATTTGAGAAATACAGTTTTTCAAATTTGGATTCTTGCTCTGAATTCATGAAAAGCAGTTTGATTTCTGGATAATGTATGTCATTTTAGCTACTTCAAATATGCACTGTTTTTATTCTTCAAGCCATTAAATTGTCAAGTTTAGAACATTGTCTTTGAAAGCATTCATGTAAAAGAGAGTTTTCTAAGTAATTATTACAGCTTATGATAAATATAGGAAATAAAAAAATAAAATTGTCAAGTAATAATAATGTGTCAAGCCCTGTACTTTATCAGTATTATTGTCACAATTACTATCTAGTGAAGATATATTGCCATTTCACAGAAGGGAAAATTAAGTCTCTGAAAATGTGAATAACTTGCCTGAGATTACTTACATAACAAAGAGGAGACAGACCTAGAAAAATCCAGGTCTAAATGGCTTCAAATCTAATGCTATTCTCCTTATATTCTACTTTCTACCATGATAATCCATTTTCATGGCTTTTTCAAAGCAGTGGTCAAGACTGCAGAGATTCTTCTTGAAGTTATTACCTTGGGTGTAGCTAAAGAAATCACGAATGGTAGGTGTTAGAAAAGGCTTGCTAAAATAAAATCACATGTTATATCTATCATATGTTAGGTGTTAGATAGGCTTGCTATCACAAAGAACTCACTTCCATATGCTAATTGATTAACCTGTTGGAAATTAATTTAATTTCATTTTGACAGGGATAGACTAATTTAGCCCTGATATATATATAGAGATTTTCCTACTTAGGGAGGCCTATACTTTATTAGGGCTTCCCAGGTGTCACAGTGGTAAAGAATCCACTTGCCAAAGAGACACACTTTGAATCCCTGAGTCCAGAAGATCCCCTGGAATAGAAAATGGCAACCTGCTCCAGTATTCTTGCCATGGACAAAGGAGCCTGGCGGGCTACAGTCCATGGGATCGCAGAGAGTTGGACATGACTGAACACATACAAACTTTTTATTAGACTTGCTTATTTTTTTGAAATATAGTAGAAAAAACTAGAATGAGAGAGAACATGTAAGAAATCCACAGAATATTTACATTGTGGTAAATAACATGAATAAGAGCCAGATAGTTCCTGAAACAACAAAAAAATAAAACAGAAACTGTATTTTTATCTAGTAGACTCTGGGAATACATGTGTGTTGATTCTGCTCCATCTTTGAGGTGAAATTGAAGATGAAAAGAAGACTTCGGAAATATACAACTAAGCCAGTCTTTAATTAGGTGGATATTTCAGAATGAGAAATGAAGAAATACACATAAATCTGGCTAGATCCTCTGTTCTCTTGTGAACCACTTTTATGTGAAATGTTCTCATTTAGTTACCTCATTCTGTCTTCTCCTATGGTGTTGGGGATGGTGAAGGCTAAGGAAAATATTATGTGATTGGAACAATCGCATCCCTTTTGTCATGCACATAGTATGTTTCATGCTTTAACAAATACCTGATACATGTTATATTTAATGTTTCAGCAATCCAGTGCATTTTTGTATCCTTAACTGACTGAAGAAAAAATAGCTTCTGAAATTAGTCAACTAGACAGTGTCAGAACCTGGATTTCAGCTCTGTTAGGTTTGATTCCTAAGCTGTGATGCTGACTTCTATAGTAACTCTAATTTAAATAAAAGTTTCTAATTTAGGATTTAATTTAAAATGGCAAGGCAGTATTCTAATCATGCCAAATAGGAATTTAGAAATAAAGGGAAAAAATATGAAGCAAACAAACAAAAAAACAACGTTGTATCTCCTGTGGCAGGTATCTCTTAGAAAGTGGTAATAGCAGGATAGCATTCAGGGACTCATATATGCTGACTTTTTGTATTATGATAGCACTGACATTATCATTATTCCTAATGTAAATGAGAAAACTGAGGCCCAGAAAGTTCCCATAACCCATCTGCTGTAATTTGGGACTTCAACAACAATCTTTCTTTATTTTCTTTGATGACAACACTGAATATTTATGACTCGGTATTTATCCTATCCCACCCAGTTCTGATTGAGAAAAGAGTGTTAGCTGTCATATTCCTTTCCCTTCTGTCTTTTTAACAAAGCAAGGAATCAATTTTCAACTGTTAAGTTGATAAGACAAATGAAAGAAAGTTAGAAGTTTCTATTGAAACTTCAGTAGTCTCTCATAGTATGACTCAAATTTAGAAAAGCATAACAATGTGTGGTTTTATGGCTTGTTCTTCATTATTTTCTGCTAACTTTCTCTAGTCTTTTTATTTCTTCTTTATAGGCTCTATTTGAATAAGAAATACTGAACAAATAGATGAGCATATATCTATATAAAATTTATAGACTGCTGTATGTGAGAAGAGAGTTGACAGGGGTGAGCGGGGTTATTTTAAAATTATCCCAGATAGTCTTCAGGTAAGAATGGGAATTTCAGAAGCAGACTGATTGCAGCCATAAGTACTAACTGTCAAACTGGTTAAGGGCTCTTTTTTACTCATTCAAAAATCGGATGAGCAGGGATCGCTCTTTGATTCATTCATTAAGCAATATTTGAGTGTTCCTTGATGCCAGGTGTTGCTCCAAGTGCTGGGGATATAACAGAATGGAAGGAAATTTTGGCCCTTGAGGAGGAGGACCTACACTAAGTCTGAAGCCCCTGAAGGGGTGGAATTGCTGTCAGTGTATATTGGTTGCATTATTTCTTAGTTCTTCCTAGGGCCTTTTAATAGAATGTGTCCTTAATTCTTAGATCTATTCTTCTAAAATCAGTTCTTCTTGTCTTCTGATAACAAAGTTCTGTGTTTTTGTTTTTTTTTTTTTTTTTTTTTTTTTTTTGCGATTTTTCAAGCAACTATAGGTCTATTTGGAGTCTGTTTATACTCCCTAATATGATCAGATCACATCCCTAAAACCTGGCCTGAACCCTATAGTTCAGAACAAATAGCCATTCTAGAAGGAAAATAAAACCAAGGAATAGTAACTTGCAATTATTCATAAACCATAAATTCTTATAATTTTCTTACATTCAAAGACAAAGGGTTTTTTGAAAAACAGTAACAGGTATTCTCTGCAGTTCTTGGATTTTTAAGGCACTGTGTCTTGTGAAATGTGATGTTGTGTGAACTTGTGCTGGATGTAGCTTTCTGAAAAGGCCAAGGAGAAATTCTAAACTCCTTTTTGTGATATATTCTTGTTCCCATCAGTGACCTCTTCATTGAGGAGAGAGAGAGGAAGGAAGAAAGAAAATGAGGTTTTCTCTGATGACAAGTCAATTTAAGAGAACCCTCTGATCAATGACTGTGCTTGGCAAAAGCAAGAGGTTTCTGGTTTCTTTTAAGGGAAAAAAATGGCAACACATCCTTGATGGCTTATAGTCTCTGAAAGTGGGATACATGTTACAAGGCATAGGAAAGTAATGCATAGGAAAGGCATAGGAAAGTAAGCTTGATTTTTGCACAAGGACTTCATTTGTGGAGCATAAAAGCATCCCCAGTGAAGTTAATGGCCAGGAGAGAGGAAGCTAAGCTCAAAAGTTACATTTAAAAAATTCATTAGAAAAGACATAGTAATGAACATTATGTTACTAGACATAAGTTAATTTCAATTAATGATTGAATACTTTTAAAAATACACATGACATTATGTCTTTTATTAAACCAATGAGAGGACTAATGTTGAAAATTATGCTAGATTTTAAGATTCATAAACCTGTTGCCTCTCTGGAGGTTAGAAGTCACAACATGAAGCATATTTGAATATGGATTGCTTATGACACAGAATACCAAGAAGAAGGAATGTAATTTTTTATTCTATTTCATGCTGGAAACCAAATTGCTTGTTAGATTCAACATAGTGAGTAGCATACCAGCACATCAAGTAGGGACAGTCATGTCTCTATCAGCGACAACTGCTTGTAGAACTGAAATTGTTTACTCAGAAATCTGACTGCATTAATGATTTCCTGCTTCCCTTATCTAGCATGCAGTGAGCTCATGTTTTCCTTTGTTCACAATGTTTTCCAATCAGCTAAATGAGTAACAGTAATAATTTGCTTAAATATAGTATTTCTCATCAAACTCTTTTAAAGTGCTTTTGTGAAGAATTAAAGTGTTACAGGGTCCAGGGATGCATATGCTTGTTGTTATTCACATTGCAAAGGGAGGCTATAAAGAGCTTAAGTGGCTCTTCCCAGATCTATGGAAAAATCAGTCAAAGATTCATGCATTAATTGTAGGAATCCTGGCTCCTAGTTCATTGATCCAAAGCTGGGCCTCATATTTATTAGATAGAAATATTTGTCTTTAAAGGCTAACCAGAAGCATGCATTTATTACAGCTCTATCTCAGTTTAGTAATGAATAATAAAAAAGAATTGCCAGGGTAGGGCAAGATTGAAGTGCTAAATCTGTAACACATTTTACTATTGTGTAAAACTTGTGTCTTTTGTGTCTGTATCATTCTTTCTCAGTTTGTTTGTTTATAACCTGCTTTGTTTATAACAGAATTTGCCTGTCAATGAACAAAGGAGCAGTCATCTTTTTTCCTGCCTAAAACGTTAAATTTCGATTAAAAAAGAGAGGAATAAACAAGGAATTTTTATGCTGCTGAAAAGAAAAAAAAAATAGAATTTTTTTTGCCATTGTTTTATTTAGGAATAAAATTAAAGGTTCACCTGTGAACACTTCCCTGGAAAGGAAATGGTTGCCAAGTTGCTAAGGGCCTCATATAAATATATATAAATTTGCACACACACACAACACACACATGAACATATTTTGCATTTATTGCCTTATATTAAAATGGTTTTTTGAAATACTATAATCTACACAGATAATTTAGGTAGGTGCATATTAATCTTTACTCGAAGATGAATGTATTACCTTGTACAATATATTAAACCTAGAAAATTGAAAAATACATGACACATTTTCTGAGAGTAATCTATCAAGTCTGAGTAATATCTGATGCTGTGCTAAACATCTGTTCAGAACATATCCTTATTGGTGTAAATGTTGAAAACTCAAAGCCATGATTCAGCAGCTGTGCTCCTTGGTTTTTACCCAAAGGAGATGGAAGTGTATGTCCATATTAAACCCTCCATGCGGGTGTTTATAGCAGCTTTATTCATAATTGCCAAAACCAAGAAGCAACCAAGATGTTCTTCAGTAAGTGACTAAGGAAAGTGTGATTTATCCAGACAATTGAATGTTATTTAGCATTAAAAAGAAATGGTCTGTGGTTTCCATGGGGGTCCAGTGATAAAGAATCCACCTGCCAATGCAGAGAACACAGGTTCAATTCCTACTTTGGAAGATTCCACTTTCCGCAGGGCAACTGAGCCCGTGCCCTGAAGCCCATGTACCACAACTACTGAAGCCCTGAGCTTCTTGCTTCAACTACATGCTCCAGAGCCTGTGCTCCGCAACAAGCTGCTGCTGCTACTAAGTCACTTCAGTCGTGTCCGACTCTGCGACCCCACAGACGTCAGCCCACCAGGCTCCCCTGACCCTGGGATTCTCCAGGCAAGAACACTGGAGTGGGTTGCCATTTCCTTCTCCAGTGCAGAAAAGTGAAAGTGAAGTCACTCATTTGTGTCTGACTCTTAGCGACCCCATGGACTGCAGCCTACCAGGCTCCTCCGTCCATGGGATTTTCCAGGCAAGAGTACTGGAGTGGGGTGCCATTGCCTTCTCCGGTGAGCTATAGCAGAAGGATACAAAGATGAAAAAGCACCCAGTTCTTGCTTCCAAAGAATCTAAAGCTTGGACACAAAAGAGTATCTCTTTAGGATACAAGGTGAAAAGTTACAGACCATGAGATCACATATCAATCATACTTAGTATGGGGAGTCAAAGATAACATCATAAAGCAAATGAAGTCTGAAAGGTCTCCATGAGCATACAATACAGATTAAAAAACATAAACCAATGCATACATAAGGCATGTAAAAAATCAAAGAGATATACAATTAAAATTTACTGATTAAGATATATTTACAACTATTTGTTCAAAAATATTTATTTGATATCTATATGTCAGTTATGATTCAGGGTATTAGAATGAATATCAGGCATGCCCATTAGGATGTATGTAATTTAGAAGAGGTGGGGAGATGGATATTATAAAAGTTCCTCTTCAATTTCAATGGTAGGTAGTAAAAGGAAAGCAATGTACAGGGTGTGGTAACTGTATCTGATGGGGACACATAAGCTTATATGGAGAAATATGGTGATCTTCACTGAGAAGGCCACATTTAGGCTAAGATGAGAGAGATGAATAGGATTTTGAAAGTCTTGTGGAAAAAAAGAGAACTGTGCTTTTTTAAGTTTAAAGAAGGCTGAAGCCCAAAGCTGTTATTAATGTGAATTGGGGGTAGGGGGAGAAGAGTTGATGAGGCCAGAGGAGGAGATAAGGAGCAAGACCATGTGATACCTTATTAACTTGCTATGGTCTCTAGCCTTTCTGGAAAACAAACAAGCAAGCAAACAAACAAAAAACTGGGAAGCAAGTGAAAAGTTTTAATCAGGATAACAAGATGATCAGATTCCAGGTTTTTAAAAGATGATGGTCAAAAAAAATTAAAAAGAAAATAAACTGTCTTTGAGGATGCATTAGAGGATGCTCTTTGAGGATGCACTAGAAGGATTAAGAATGGACGTGGGAGGACATTTCAGAAACTCTGTCTTACAGTCCAGGGGAAAGGTGATGGTGCCTTGAAATAGATTCCTAGTGACATTATTTCTGGGCTACCACCTATCTTACATGTTTTTAGTATCAATTTCAAAATAAAAGAAAATATACTTGTTTCATAACAAATGAAATTTCTTATGATCTAAATAGAAAGCCCATGCATATATGAGCCAACTGTGTAGTCAGTATGTATTGATTGTGGGTTGTAGTGTTCTGCCTATATGTGTATTTTTATAATGGTGCTGGTGGTGCCTAAAGATTCATGAATTGATTCCCAAGGAGTCAGATAATGATCTTAAACCCTAAAGAGTAAGATGATATTAACATATCACCATGACCCGTGAGCATTTTCAGGAAGATGAATCTTTCAAGGATTTTTAAACTAAATAATGTATTCTTTTTTGTATTTCTAATGCTGGGAATAAAGTTTGACTTTAAACCTAGTATGTGCATGTGTAGATAAACTTAAAAACATGTCTCTTATTTCATACCTTAAAACATATATAAGCTAATTTTATTTTAGTTAGTTAATATATTTACATTAAAAATCCTCTTCTACAGAGTTACATAATAATATAAAAGAATATCTTTTGAATAAAAATGGCATTATTTTTTTTATGAGAAATTCTTGCATTTTAAACAAGTTTGAAGTTGTTACAAATATCTCTTAGTTTACCAAACAACATTATAATTGATTAGGGAACAGTTTAACTGTGGCAACAATATGAATCAGCATAACATTTCTCCTCCCCTTCATTCATCTTAGAATGAGATAATGAGGCAAGGCTATGCTAGTAGAGATATCACTTTTAGCCAAATAATTCATCTGTGAATAGCCCCAGATTGCAAAAATTACAGCCTCATTTAAGCATTATTTATGGTTAGTGTGAGGGTAAAACTTTGGCAATATTTTACAGTGCATGGAGAAAAACTCTTCATGGCAACATATTTATACATTTTATAGAAGTGAATCAAGATAATTCATCTTTATAAAGCTAATTGAAGCTATTGAATAATATTACTAAAATAGTCTTTAGGTCAGTGAATTTTATTTTTTAAATTAGGTGAACATTGATGATAAAATCAAATAGTCTCTGAAACTATCTAATCCAACTCCTACTGCTAATGGGTGTTCCAATGTAGCCCTGACATCTATATTCTATTTTAAAATGTAAACATAGAAAATTATTACACAACATAAATCTGACAATGTAATCTATTTTTCTAGTTCCAAATGTCATCCTATCTGAGGGTCATTTTCATGCAAATAATATACTATACTTGGCAGTAAGTAATTACATACAGCATAGCAACAACTATGGAGGTTAAAAACAAAGTGCTTAGTCAAACATGAAAAATACGAAATTATATACATGAAGCATTATGTATGCAAATTAAAAACAAATGTGCAGACTCCTGTAAAGGTTGAATTAGATTTCAACATGTACAGAAAGCATTCCTAAAATGTCATCTTTCATTCATCTATCTCTCTATAGTCCTATTCATCATAGTATGGTAGCTGCCTTTGGTCATTATTTCTCCTTTCACTGATTAAAACAAAAACACAATCAGAAACCAAACATGCTCACAAAACAACTATGATGATGTACCATCCACTGAAGAAATTAAACAGACAAATAAACCATAAACAAACAACAAATAAAATTGTTCTGCTGCCTAAGATCTAGAATAATAATGTCTTGGGGATCATTTGTTTGCAAGAAAAACTAATCAAATTAATTTAAGAAAAAAAATTGTTCCTACTTACTGTTAGACTAGAAATTTTATCTTCAGATGCTGGATTTTATTCTGAAAACTAAAATTATTAACAAGTATTGTAAGCAAGAGAATGATGTTATGAGTGGTGATTCACCTTTTTCTAAATTTAATAAATGACTGTAATTGATTTTGTAATTACACAAATAGTGAATATTGATTGTAGATAAATTTGAAAATATAATTCAGAAAAATATGAAAGGAAATAAAGAACTCTATGCTTAGGCCTTGTTTGTCTGATTGCTCTGAGATCCTTGGATAGGGTCAATGAAACACAGAAAAATAGAACATATACTACACACTGCCATACAGCAAGAATTTCCTTAGAAGTCCTATGATGGATTCCTGAATGCTGACCTTGTCCCTGTTCCTCACTCCCAAACAGAACCATCACTTCGGTGAGGGGCAAAGGGAAGCACCAATGGCCAAGTCCATTCCCTTATATTCTTGGTCTTGATAGTCTTTGGAACACTACTCTGCTACTTTGCCAAGGGTGTGAAGTGAGAGCAACTTGAAGAGTCATCATTTTTGCCACTTTTTGATCTGATCTGGTTTGATGGTCAGCTGAGCTCAAGTACTATGTCTAACTCATAGCTCAGGTGAATTTGGAGATTGTGCTCTGGATCTGAGTTGTATCAGGGTTCTTCAGGTTGGGGAATGCGTGTAACTCTATGGCTGATTCATATCAATGTATGACAAAACCCACTGAAATGTTGTGAAGTAATTAGCCTCCAACTAATAAAAAAGAAAAAAAAAAAAAAAAAGAAAAAAAAAGAAAAAAAAAAAGAAATCTGTGTGTATATACAAAATATCTATATATAGGTATATACATGTGTATGTTATATGTGCAGAGACAGAGATTTCTTTTAAGATTTTGGCTCATGTAATTATGGAGGCTGATAAGTCCCAGGACCTGCTGTCAGCTGACTAGAGACACAGGAAGAGTGGATGTGTTAGTGTTAGTCTGAAGGCAGACAAAAGTTGATGTCCTGGTTAGAAGACAAGACAGGAGGGATTCTCTCTTATTTGAGGGAGTGAAAGTGAAAGTTACTCAGTCATGTCCAACTCTTTGCAACCCCATGGACTCTACAGTCTATGGAATTCTCCAGGCCAGAATACTGGAGTAGGTAGCCATTCCCTTCTCCAGGGGATCTTTGCAACTCAGAGTTCAAACACAGGTCTCCTGCATTGCAGGAGATTCTTTACCAGCTGAGCCACCAGGGAAGCCTTGTTTGAGGGATGGTCAGCCTTTTTGTTCTGTTCAGGCCCTCACGTGATTGGATGAAGTCCATGCACATTAGGGAGGACAATCTGCTTTATCAGTTTACTGATTTAAAGCCATAATGTCAACCAAAAACACCCAGAATAATGTTTGGCCAGATATCTGGGAACCCCATGGCCCAGTTAAGTTGACATAAAATTAACCATCACCAGTCGTCTTGCATGAGTGTAGACTTAATTCTGGATATCCCCCCTCTTATTTCCCACATGGTCAATTTTATGCTCTCCTTGATCTTTCCCACTGACATATAAACATATTTTAATGTTTACCATCTTCTAGAAATCCTGCCTTAATCCTGTCGCTCCTTCATGCGTTGTACTATTTTCTTTGCTTCCATAAAAGTATAGAATTAACTTTATTTATGATTTCATTCCCATTTTTGTCTTTACCTCCCATAATCAATCTTTCCTTTGGCAGTACTCTTATGGTCACTATCAACTTGCAGTCAGTCTTTTAAGTTCTTCATCCTTCCATAGTTTCTCAGGCATCTGATGAAGTTGACCTCTTGGTATCATTTTCTTCTCAGCTTCCTTGCCATATCACCTTCCCTGTTTTCTCCTTCAGTGCTAATTGCTATCTCATAGTTATTTTGTTGCCTGTTCTTCCTCAGTCAGACTTCTCTATTTTGAAAGTAATTCAAAGTTTAGGTCCAAATTCTTATTTTTCTGGATATACTCTGAGGTCTTGAGTGATTTTATTCAGTCTGCTGGCTTTAAATACCACTTAAACACTGATTACTAGTACCACTACTTTGTAATGCTCTTGCTTTAGGTTATTTGCCAAATATCTCTGTGCTTCACTGTATTTACGTCTGTGTAAAATAATAGTAGCTGACAGTTTTTATAAGGAAAGATTGAATGGATTCATATGGATTCATGTGTGCAAATATTTAAAGCTATGCCTGGTAAAAGTAAGCATAAGACGACATGTTGTACAATCATCCCTGGGGAGATTGGTTCTAGGATCGCCACAATTATCAAAGTCCATGCATTCTCAAATTCTATACTTAGTCCTTTTTACCCACACATTCTGGATCTGCAAATGCAACCAACTGTAGATCTTAAACATAGCACAGGATCTGTGGTTGGTGGAATCCATAAATGTGGAACCTGAAGATAAGAGCTGACTATGGATGCATGTATATGTGTCTGTGTATTTATTCACTTCTAGTAACATAAACCTCAGTGGTTGGATAGTTGGTTACTTCTGCTATTCTAATTCTTCAGTGGAATTCTTTTCTTCTTTCCATATAATTTGATACAGTTATGAATTGACATTAAGTACCCTGCAATGGAAAATAACACACTCTGGAATCAAAAATCATAACTTCCAAGCAAATACTCACAATCAATGAGCTTTGTGACCTTGAGCAAGTGACTTGAGCTTTCTGAGCCTCAGTTACCTCATCTGCATAAACAGGATTAAAATAATAGCATTAACAATTTTATGGAGTGATGAGAATTCAATTGCTTAATATATGGAAAGCACTGAGAACAGTGTCTATAATGGAATAAACACTATACATGAGATATTTCATCATCACATATGATTAATTATGTATGCTTAAATTTTTTTGCTTAAATTTTATGCTAAAACACTAATGAGGTGTTTGTGGTTATCCTATTCTCCCTTTGAATTATAAATTTGTTAACTACCAAGCCATTATCACTGATTTTTATTACTCAAAACCCTTACCACAGTTGTGTATATGATTAATACAAACAAACTTAGCAGTTCTTCCTAATGAATAATCTTGCCTGTAAGATCATATATGTGTGTGTGTGTGTGTGTGTGTGTGTGTATGGTGTGTATGTATACATGTATGCACACCACACATATGTATGCATATATCTTTTATTTTAGTATATAAATTCTGTATGACTTGTTATTATACAAATATCTTATAAATGAAAGCTTACAATCAATCAAAAGACAATTAATGAGTAGTACAATCAAAAGACAACTTAGTCTTTCTCTGAGTTGAAAGACTTAAGTTCATGAATTAGAATTCTTTTAATATTTCTATAGAGAATACATCTATCAGTTCAGTTCAGTCACTCAGTTGTGTTCCACCCTGCAACCCCATGGACTCCAGCACACCAGGCCTCCCTGTGGATCACCAACTCCCGGAGTTTACTCAAACTCATGTCCATCAAGTTGGCGATACCATCCAACCATCTCATCTATGGCAAGAAATAAATTGTATAAAGGTAAATTGATTATAAAATTGGGACAAAAAGTCGGTCTGTATGTTTATCAGAAAAGAAAAAAATACAAGATTATGAAATGAGTATGTAGTAAGTGTTTTCAAACTCTTATTCAGTTCAGTCGCTAGGTCGTGTCCAACTCTTTGTGACCCCTTGGATTGCAGCACTCCAGGCCTCACTGTCCATCACAACTCCTGGAGTCTACCCAAATCCATGTCCATTGAGTTGGTGATGCCATCCAACCATCTCATCCTCTGTCGTCCCCTTCTCCTCCCACCTTCAAACTTTCCCAGCATCAGGGTGCTCTCAAAAGAGTCAGCTCTTCGCATCAGGTGGCCAAAGTATTGGAGTTTCAGTTTCAACATCAGCCCTTCTAATGAAGACTCAGGACTGCTCTCCTTTAGGATGGACTCTTTGGATCTCCTTGCTGCCCAAGGGAATCTCAAGAGTCTTCTCCAATACCACAGTTCAAAAGTATCAATTCTTTGGCGCTCAGCTTTCTTGATAGTCCAACTCTCACATCCATACATGACTACTGGAAAAGACATAGCCTTGACTAGACAGACTTTTATTGGCAAAGTAACATCTCTGCTTTTTAATAAGCTGTCTAGGTTGGTCATAACTTTCCTTCCAAGGAGTAAGCATCTTTTAATTTCATGGCTGCAGTCACCATCTGCAGTGATTTTGGAGCCCCCAAAAATAAAGTCAGCCACTGTTTCCACTGTTTGCCCATTTATTTGACATGAAGTGATGGGACCAGATGCCATGATCTTAGTTTTCTGAAAGTTGAGCTTTAAGGCAACTTTTTCACTCTCCTCTTTCACTTTCATCATGAGGTTCTTTAGTTCTTCTTTGTTTCTGCCATAAGGGTGGTGTCACCTGCATATCTGAGGTTATTGAATTTCTCCCAGCAATCTTGATTCCAACTTCTGCTTCCTCCAGCCCAGCATTTCTCATGTTGTACTCTGCATATAAGTTAAATAAGCAGGGTGACAATATACAACCTAGACGTAATCCTTTCCCTATTTGGAACCAGTCTGTTGTTCCATGTCCAGTTCTATCTGTTACTTCCTGACCTGTATACAGGTTTCTCAAGAGGCAGGTCAGGTGGTCTGGTATTCCCATCTCCTTCAGAATTTCCCACAGTTTATTGTGATCCACACAGTCAAAGGCTTTGGCATAGTCAGTAAAGCAGAAATAGATGTTTTTCTGGAACTCTTTTGGTTTTTCGATGATCCAATGGATGTTGGCAATTTGATCTCTGGTTCCTCTGCCTTTTCTAAATCCAGCTTGAACATCGGGAAGTTCATGGTTCATGTACTGTTGAAGCCTTGCTTGGAGAATTTTGAGCATTACTTTACTAGCGTGTGAGATGAGTGCAATTGTGTGGTAGTTTGAGCATTCTTTGGCATTGCCTTTCTTTGAGATTGGAATGAAAACTGACCTTTTCCAGTCCTGCGGCCACTGCTGAGTTTTCCAAATTTTCTGGCATACTGAGTGCAGCATTTTCACAGCATCATCTTTTAAGATTTGGAATAGCTCAACTGGAATTCCATCACCTCCACTAGCTTTGTTTGTAGTGATGCTTCCTAAGCCCACTTGACTTCACATTCCAGGATGTCTGGCTCTAGCTGAGTGATCACACCATTGTGGTTTTCTGGGTCATGAAGATCTTTTCTGTACAGTTCTTCTGTGTATTCTTGTCACCTCTTCTTAATATCTTCCATTTCTGTTAGGTCCATACCATTTCTGTCCTTTATTTAGCCCATCTTTGAATGAAATATTCCCTTGGTATCTCTAATTTTCTTGAAGAGATCTCTAGTCTTTCCCATTCTATTGTTTTCCTCTCTTTCAGTGCACTGATCCTGAGGAGGGCTTTCTTATCTCTCCTTGCTATTCTTTGGAACTCTGTATTCAAATGGGTATATCTTTCCTTTTCTCCTTTGCCTTTGGCTTCTCTTTTCAGAGCTATTTGTAAGGCCTCCTCAGACAGCCATTTTGCTTTTTTGCTTGTCTTTTTCTTGGGGATGGTCTTGATCATTGTCTCCTGTACAATGTCATGAACCTCCGTCGATAGTTCATCAGGCACTGTGTCAATCAGATCTAGTCCCTTAAATCTATTTCTCACTTCCACTGTATAATCGTTAAGGGATTTGATTTAGGTTATACCTGAATGGTCTAGTGGTTTTCTCTACTTTCTTCAATTTAAGTCTGAATTTGACAATAAGTAGTTCATGATCTGAGCCACAGTCAGCTCCCGGTCTTGTTTTTGCTGACTGCATAGAGCTTCTCCATCTTTGGCTGCAAAGAATATAATGAATCTGATTTCAGTGTTGACCATCTGGTGATGTCCATGTGTAGAGTCTTCTCTTGTGTTGTTGGAAGGGGGTGTTTGCTATGACTCTCATTATGACTACGTTAATGAATGTGAACCCTAAGGAGCAATTTGTGAGCATGCAAACCAGATTCTTTCTCATGTAACTTCTGATTTTTCTTTGCTGCCATAGAGATTAATTTTAGCTTGCTTTAAAGCTCTGGACTAAGTTCAATTGTAATTAATGTCCAAAGAGATATTAGTTATTTTTCAGTTAGAACATTGTTTCTCTTCGTACTTCTCAAGGAAGAGAATGTTTAGTTTTAACTAAATGTCATTAATGCTTCTCAATTAAAAGAAATGTTTTAATCTCCTCTAGCCAAAAGTTATGTAAATAATAAAAGGTTAGGATATGTTAGAATTTTTTCGTTAAAGATGATTAATTTCTACAGCATGAGTACAATCACAGTTTTAACTATTGTATACATACAGTGTGTTTTATACAAATGTTTTAGAAAGTTTGTGATGAACTAATAAAAATAATATAAAAATATATGAGCTTAATATTAGAAAATATATGAATAAAAGTCTGCTCTTTTCTTTCAAGTGGATAGAGAAATACGTTATAGTTCTTGAAATTCACACTGTATATAGGGGTCTGTGATAAACATCATGACGAGTTGAAGGTTGACTTAAAAGATAGTGAGGAAAATGTATCAATATTTAATACAATGTTTTATTTTATATATAGATATCAAACTAAACATTTATTCATCAGGTATTATTTACAGGACATTTAATTCAAGTCCTGCTTGTTCTTGCATTGCTTTTCAGATGATAAACAAGTGTTCAGAATGCCAAATATCTCAGTCATTGTTCTAGGTATTGGGATTATTCAAGATAAAATCCCTCCTGTCAGGGAGCTTATGCCCAGGAGTATTATAGGTAGACAGTGTGTCCATACATACAGAAAACTGAAATAAATAAATGATTCAGCTATGATAAACAGTATTAAGGTGAAATGGTATTATACACTTGAAAGGGATTTTGTGTGTGTGTAAAGGAGTTATTTACATGAAGCAGTCAAGGGGATCCTTGTTTCTTGTAGCTTTTTGATAATCTCTATGAAGAGCGTTCCAAGGAAAAGCATGGGTACCAGTGTTTTGAGACTGGAATGCACAGGGTATATTCCACAGACTAAAAGGCCATGTGTCTGAGGCAAGTGATGAAGGAAGAGAGTAGGGGGAGATGACATTGAGTGAAGACAGATCATGTAGTGTCTTGAGTGCCATGGCAAGAAGTTATATTTTATTTCTTGCAGTGTAAAACCTATTGGCAGTGCTTTGATTACATTGAAAGATTAGAAATAGAATTTTGACTGCTGGATGGGTAATAGGAGAGTGGGAAGTAGGGAGATGGTGAAATAGTTGGCTGTTGCTACAGTGAATTAGACTAAGTGGGTGGTTATGAAGAGATGGTCAGATTTAGAATATGTGTTTTGAGGGATCTTCCTTATGGATAAGATGGGAGAGAGTAAAATAGAACAGTCCAGTAAGACTATTAGGTTTTGTTTGTTGTGTTTCGTTTGAGAAACTGAGCTGATGTTGCTGCTGTTTGCTTCTGTTTGAGAACAGGAAAAGCAAATATCTGGGCAGGATGCAATTAATTGTTCTGTTTGGGCTGCATTGCATTTGAGATGTCTATAGATACCGTGGTGAAAATAGCCGAAAGGAAGTTAGACACATGAGTGAGGAGGTGATGGAAGAAGGCAAAACTGCAAATAGAAATGTAGTTATCGGCATATAGAATACAAATAAAGTCATGGGCGTGGATGAAATCACAGGGAGCTAGACAAGAGAAGGAAACAAAAATGAAGACTTTGCTGCTACTGCTAAGTCACTTCAGTCATGTCTGACTCTGTGCGACCCCATAGATGGCAGCCCACCAGGCTCCCCCATCCCTGGGATTCTCCAGGCAAGAATACTGGAGTGGGATGCCATTGCCTTCTCCGATGAAGACCTTAAGTATACAAAATTTGGTGGTCTATAATGGAAGAAGAACCAGCAAAAAATTCTATGAAGAAGAGGCTAGAGAAATAATGGTAAGCAAGGAGACTGAGAGACCAAACAGATCTAGAAAAGAAAATATTTTGAGAAGAAATGGATGGTAAATGTCACCAGGTTGTGTGCAGGTGGAATCAGATTGGCCTTGGTAGGACACAGTCTGTGCTGGTATCAGTTAGAATCCTGGGGAGGAACAGCCTTATTGGAAATGTTGAAGAGTGTATTGAAGGTTAGGATATGGAAATAATGAGTAAAGGCAAATCTTCTGAGAAGGTTGGCTCTGAAGAAGAAAGAAAAATGGCTAGCTTGGGAAAATAAATTCATTCATTTCTTTCACTTAAAAAGTAAAACATGAAAGCTCTCTGGCTGAAGCAGCTGTCAGAATATTATCTCCAGGTTGGTTCAGGCAATCTAGCCCCCTTTTCTGTGTGTGTCACTGTTTTCTTTTCTCCTTGAAGCTACAAGCTTGGTGAAAAATGATGATGACCTTCCCACATGAGTAGATCCTTTCTTCAGTTAGAATAACTGCATTATCTTGCTAAGACTTGTGGTCAAGTACACATACCAATACTAACACTACGTTTCGAAGAGTCTAAAGTAAAAAGACAGTCTCGGCCATTAAGGAGCTCACAGCCTAATTAAATTTGTCTTATTCTGAGGGGTAGTACAATTCAGTGTCGTATCTATTGTGTTGCCACCTCTGGGGGAGGGGGACATATGTCATTTGTTCTAGACGGATAAAAATGAATTCACTGTCATAGTTACTTGGGAATTCAAAGTCCATCAAAAATAACTCATATTCAACTTTTCTGGAGGAAAGTATAAAGAACAAAAGCATCTGCACTGTGTGTTAGTTGGCAAGTCTCCTTGTCTGGCACTTTCCAAATTGTTTTAGCAACGTTTGGCAAGAATCTATCACAAATTATGGATGATTATAATTTTGCAGTATGTGAAAGCAGATGGAGAAAATGAATTGACAGAGAGAATGTTTCTTTGTTGGAAACTGATTGGTAATAATAATTATCTTTAAAGAAGGCAAGAAAAAAATCAAGAATTACCCACTGACTTTCAGATATATATATTTGGGAACTTATTTGAAAACCCCTTAAACTTATACAAAACTAGAAACTGATTCAGAGAAAAACTTCTACCAAAAATTACTCTAAAGTGATACACAGTATACAAGCTGACACATATTCTGACTTCTGTAAAAGCCTAATTGTTTCATTAAAATGCCTGTTTGGAAAGGAAAATAATTAACTAAATTGGAAGCTAAATGAAGAAACAGCACATAATTGATACTGGCTTTTACGTCTTAGAGATAAAATTTATGTGCTCCTAACTCATGAGATAATCTTTTAATATAATTTTTTTAGCTCATGAGTAATCACATGGAAAATCATGGTAGCTTTATAAAATAGCTGCATCTTAGAAGCCAACTGAAAATAAGCAAGTTGTTATTTTAAAATAATTTATAATGGTACTTCATAGTTTATAACAATGCACTTCTGAAGAGAACTGAGGTCTAGAGTCAGAATTGTTGTTCAGTCACTAAATGGTACCCTACTCTTTGCAAACCCATGGATTGCAGCACACCAGTTTTCCCTGTCCTTCACTGTCTCCCAGAGTTTGCTCAAGCTCAAGTCCATTGAGTTGGTGATTCCATCCAACCATCTCATCTCTGTCACCCTCTTCTCTTCCTGCCCTCAATCTTTCCCAGCTTCAGGGTCTTTTCTAATGAGTCAACTCTTCACGCCAGGTGGCCAAAGTATGGAACTTCAGCATTAATCCTTCCAATGAATATTCAGGTTGATTTCTTTTAGGATTGACTGGTTTGATTTCCTTGCTGTCCAAGGAACTCTCAATAGTCTTCTCCAGGACAGTTTGAAAGTATCAGTTGTTTGGTCCTCAGTCGTCTTTATGGTCTAATGCTCAGAATACTCTCAGAATGTCTCTCAGACTCAGAATACCTGGGATCAAATCCTCCACCACTCAGTTTCATGAATGACCTACCATTCTATCACTTCAGTCTTCTTTGCCTTTGCAGTACTACAGTCGGGACCAACTGCTCATCACCACCTCCACCTTTACAACCCTGGTCTATGTTGCCATTATCTCTCACTTGAATTTTTGAAATAATTTCCTACTTTATTTTCCTGATTTGAATCTTGCTCCCTGCAGACAATTCTGAAAATAGAAGAATTCTGTTAAATATAAGTTGGACTATGAAGCTCTTTTATTCAGACCCTCATGGGCTTCTTCTGGGCTCTAGGATCCATTTACATTTTATCTTCCTCTCTTATGCATCTGACCCCATCATTTGTACTCTCCCCCTTGCTCCCATTTCTCCATACAAGGTGGCCTTTCTCCTGTTCTGTGGACACACCAGGCAAGGTCTAGTCTCATGCTCTTTCTTCTTGTTCCCCCCTCTGCCTGCAGCTTCTTCTCTCAGACATCTTCATGACCAGCTCCCTCACTTCCTTTTGAAGCAGAAACCCTTCCTGATACAACCTTATCACACTTGCTTAATTTTTATTTATATTTACAGGCTAATTGTCATCTGCATACTTTCTTTATTTGTAATTTTATTGTTTGTCCTGCTTCACTAGAACAGAAATCCAGGAAAACAAGGGTTTCCATGTCTAGTTTTTAGTGACCTGACAGATTTGGAGCCACAAACATTTTAAAGTGAATTAATAAATTGTTGTTATAATCATACTTGAGAATTCATGTCTGATTGTTGCCTCATACACTCACTGGCAGGTAAATCATTTAATATTTCCTTACCTATAAAATGAGTCTTTAAACACCAGCTTCACTAGGCTGTTACCGGGATTAAATAAGATAGAAATATCTAACTTACATGCTGCTATGAGGGTTAAATAAAACATTTACATGAAAAGTACCTAGCACACTGCCTGGCAGATAAAAAGGTGATGAATTAATGTTAATAGAATTTGCATCTGAATGAAGAGATTATGTTATGCAAATCCAGGCATCATTTATTTGGGCTCTGATTTTATATTTAGGAAAAGGAAATTATGTGGATTATTTTTCATGGGGAGTTTTGTAAAGCAGCGTCTTACTCAATTATGTATTTGTTCCTAAATTCTTTATGCATACACATTTAGATAGTTTCTATTTTTCACTCAAAATATATATCTCAGAGTAATGCATGAGTGTTTTGCCAATGTCTCATGCCCATAGACCATCACAGAACACTGCTGTGGTCAAACAGTTTGATTGAACTGTGTATTTCTATGAGGGAGGTGGAAACCACGTTCCATGGGAACAGTGGCACATCTCAGTAAGAGGGTATTGGAAGGGACTTCTAGGTTTAAGGATTGTGTTAGGTTATTTTAGGGGAGCATTTATGAAAGTAGTACTTGGAGTTGGTACCTTAAAGAAGCAGAGACAGTTCTGTGATGGAGCATCTTAAGAGTGGGAAGAAAGAAGTAGGGTTAAAATTGTAATCGGAAAAGTAGCAGTAATCACTGATGTCAGTTGGAAGTGGGGGCTATTGGTGACTATTGTGTGTGGCTTGAACAACAATCTTATTGTGGTTTGTGTCCAGCCATGACTATTGAGTGGCTTATTTTTGTCTACTTCATCATGGTCGCATGGTAACCTTGTCTGGTGTTGGTGACCTGTGAGAGTATTTATGTGCTACAGGAGAACACCATGACCTTCCCCAAGTACTGAGGTTAGTGCCTAGCTACACCTAGGATGGACCAGCTCCCAAAAGTCATGGGCTACTTTTTCTTTCTCAGGCTTTGCACACATGTACACATATATTGAAAGTTGGTTTTGATGATTTCATCATTTTTTATGATGTACTAAGCCACCCATATTTATGTGACTTATTCTTAAGATATGTAATTCTTGGGAAAAAAGTCAATATAATTTTATAGCCAAATTAATTGAAATGGATATATGATATAATTTTGGTAGAAATTGGTACTCAGCTTTTCTTAGGTAAATATTTATAAATATCCAAATATAGCATAATTAAATGATATTTTGAAACGAAGTTTGCCAGACATAGCTGCAATGTATGGATCATTTTTAAGGATGCTTTTCACAATTAAAAATTGCATTTATAATAAAAGTAAACAGAAAGAAAAATTGCAGTGCAAAAGCATTTTTGTAATTTAATGATGAAGAAACATCCAATTTCCTCAAGTGCCCTTTATTATTGTAGCTTGCGTAAATTCACACCACTCATGTTTTGTTTCTCTGCTAGGAGATTTGCATTTGAAAGTTTATTTATTATTTATGAATATCCCACTTATTAAAAAAAATATGCCAGTTCATTTATATATTAGTCAGCTGTTGCTACCTGAGATAGGACCTATTACACTACAATCTTTCAGCGTTGTGTTTCTTTTTAAGCTTTTTATTTTGTATCTCAGTATAGCCAGTTAACACTGTTGTGATAGTTTCAGGTGAACAAGGAAGGAACTCAGATATACATGTACATGTATCCATTCTCTCCCAAACTCCCCTCCCATCCAGGTTGCCACATAACACTGAGAGAGTTCCACATTCAGCACTGGGTTTTTTAAATTACTGAATTAGATTATTATCAGGATAAGTAGCCCTCACAGTATATAGATATAAACAGATAAGTGGATAAAAAGATAATAGGTATCCCTTACAGATGTTTAGCTCTGAATGATCATCTAGTCAAAGGTCTTGTTTGATGAGGAAAATGAGACAAATAGACATTAAATTACACTATTGAGATAATCAGAGCTGAAATAAGTAACTGGAGTTTTTTACTTCAGTCAAGCCTTTCCCACTATATCTCATGTCTTATCTCCCAGGGTTAAATTGAAAAATCTGCTGTGGATTTATCTTTCTTACCTAGTAAATCACATAAATTCAACATTTATTTGGTGAACCAAAGGGAAAGTGAATCAAATAGTCAAACTCCTTTTATTTTACCAAATTTTGCTAGTCTGGAAAAAAAAAAAAAAGAATTGTATGTGTGTGCTCAGTCATGTCCAACTCTTTGCAACATGACTGTAGCTCTCCAGGCTCCTCTGTCTATGGGACTCTCCAGATAAGAACACTGGAGTGGGTCTCCATTTCCTACTCCAGGGGTCTGCCTGACCCAGGGATAGACTCTCCACACCTGATCACAAAATGCTCCAATAAAGGTAGACAGAGGTGAGTTTCTATTGTGTGTTATGAAATGAGAGCTTCAAAAATGATGAACCTTTTATTGATAACCTTCAAACAGTCTATGTTTTTTGGTTTTGTTTTTTGGCAAATTATCTAATTCTTACTCAAAGTGGCACCTAAGCCAGGACTTTTGGAGGCTCATCAATCTCTGATAACAACTCTGGCTATTTTAAGTTAGAACACTCTAAATGTGTTATTGAGTATATTAATAGCTTACTCTCTGTGGAGCATGTATACTTAATAGTTAAGAAACCCATAGTCAATGAAATACAATTCCACAGCATGTTTCATTGTTTTATAAGGTAGGTCTCAGGGGAATAATTGAAAGTGGATTTAGAGTAAAAAAAACACCATCTTTAAAGTTCTACTTCATGCTACAAATTACTTTTTAATTATAATTCTTCCAACAAATCAGTAAGAAAACAAGCATAAGCAAAATTGTGATGGATTTCATCATAATTTAAAATTTTTTTCATCTCGTTTTCTAAATGTCTTCTCTTTTTTTACAAGAACTTTTAGACTCATAAATTTAGTTAGAAATTTCATATGTTCTCCCCAAATTCCTTTTTTTAAAATCCCCATACTAGCCCATGGGCATATGCAGTACACTTTGCTAAATGAAACACTCAGTTATAGGACTGTGTTTGCTATGAGCCAATTTAGTCAATGTTTTTGCATTGGTGAGGCCATCCTTACTTAACACCTCATAAAAAGAAAAGCCAGCCTCTTCCAAAAGAACTAATTTATTGTACACCAAGGGTTTGTGCTGAAAAAAGTTCTCCTACTGTATATAGTCTAAGGCTTGTAGAGTACCTAAATACTACAGGTTCCATCTACCTCGAAATAAAGATGCAAATCACAAAACAATAAATTCTATGTTTATAACAAACACCCCAAAGAAAACTTTTAACAAGTCATAACTGTCAGTGATATAGATGATAAAAGTTTGTGTCATACAAAGGAATATTAATCATTGCGTTGTTGCAAGGATTTCTTTCCCTTATTTCTCTCCTTCCTTCCTTCCCTCCCTCCCTTCTTCTCTACCTCCCTTTCTCCCCCACCCCCATCTTCTTTGGTTGCAGGCATATCATCAGACTTAATGATAAAATCCTTCCACAAAAATAATTCTTAAGCCTCAGGAACAAACACCCCTTTGGCACCCTGAGAGAATATTTCACAAACATCATCAATCTCTTTCGGATCGTGATTTACAACCTTTCTTTGTGGCCGACTTGAGCCATTTGTGAGCATGCCCCAGCAGCGTCACACTGGGATTTTCCTCCACTCTGCCCTCTAAACATATAGCAACGTAACTGTTTGCTACTGCCAGTTTGGAAACATGCTCTCGACACAGGAATCAAGTACAAGCTGCAGACATTAGGCTATAAAAGCACTTTCCAGAGCAGCTGCGTATTGATGTCTGGACTCTCCAGAAAAGTGGAGAGGGCAATAGTTATTTCTCTGTAGATTCTGAAGCCACTTTTTTCTGTTTTACATGTCAATTGTCAGTAACATTCAGAAAGCCAAGTAATGATAACTTCAGGGCATTAAATTTGAATTTAAAAAAAAAACTGAAATAATTTGTAAGGGGGTATATTTCTGTTAACCAAACTTTTATCTCAAGAATAGTTAACAGTTGTCTGATAAATGCCATCTTTCTGGATGTTTTCCTTGAAATTCAGGAAAGGAATCTGTACCACAGATGAATTCATTTACTATGTGCCTAAACCCACTCTTTCTCTGTGTACTCACTAAAACAGATGCACATACATTATTAATTGTTGACTAATTTGCAATCATCATCAAGGGCAAAAAACTATACCCCCATCAGGAAAGCACATAAACATTATGATTACTTGAAAGCATAGGCAGATTAAGATGTCTATATTGAGTGAAATGGTAGCTACTGAGAGGTCTAGCAATATTTATGAAGGAAGCTTGGTAAAACAAAATGTTTATTATAACCAAATGATGAAAACCAGAAGAATCTAGGTGCTTGACAGAGGAGTCAGAATTTTTTATTCTCCCTCTCCAACCCCTCCAAAAAATGTGTATGTATACAAAGTGGAAGGGAAAGAATGCAATAATGACACATAACTTTGGTCTTGACAGTAAGTCTTAAATCTTTTTTCTCTTAATAAGTTGGATTACATTATAGGAAGTGTTCATAAACCTTCACAAACCATTATAGGGTGGTTCACAAACCCAATCATTCAGGTAGTCTGGTGAGTAATCAGATCATAGAAAGCATCTATGTTAGGAAAGTCAAATTCATGTTAATTACATAAGCAAAGGGGTTCATATTTTCATTTTCTTCTTTGCTTGGGTTTGTGTATGCTCTGTGGTATGGACTGGGATATTTTCAGTTTTAAGTATCAAGTTGCTGAATCCGAACTAACTGTATGTTTGGAAGATTCACTCTTTCTACACTGCTGGTAGGATTTTAAATTGAAAAAATTTGAAAGGCAATGTTGAAATAGTTTTACACTGCCTTAAAAATATCCACATACTTTGACAGGATAATTTCACCTTTCTCAAGGACATAATCTGAAATTCATATGTAAAGATTTTTATAGAAAGATACACTGTGTTATATATGTTGCAGACAAATACTCAATGATTACAGTTAGCTAAGTTATAGTGTATGCATATGTTGGGATAATATAAAGTCATTAAATTATGTATATGTAATATACTCAAATATGTATCATATAACATAATTGGGAATGCATGTTATGTTCATAAAAAGCTGCCCAAAACTTTTCATAAAATCTTATCTTTATTAGAAAAATATACACTTGAAAAAATATGGAAAGTAAACAAATTGAAAAGTTGGTAAGATTTTTCTCAGGAGAAGATTATGGATGATCTTCAGTATTTGCATATTTTTTACTCTTCTGAATGTTTTATTCATTAAATGACAAAGACTTTTTAGAGTCGGTGGGTTATAGAGGAGAAAATATCATGTGTTCACCAGATTATTTCATTTATCTGGGCTCAGAATGAAACTACCTTTCCCAGCCTTCAAGTGAAGGGTTATGTTTATGGTTCTCATCAATGGCAGATAGACAGAAGTCACGTGTCACTTCCAGCCCAAGGCTGATGGGTGTGGATGTGCCTTTTCCATGCACATGATCTTCTGTCTTCTAGACTGGAAATGAAAGATACCAGGACAGTAGAGCAACCTAGATCCCTTACCTCCCATTTGGATAAAGTGCTAATTATGTCATGTCTTCTTTATGGTTATTGAGATTTTTCAGGTTTGTTACTTCAGTGTAGCCTAGAAATTATCAGCTATTTCACTGAGATACAAGTGAATTGCTAGCTTTCTTAATGATAAAAGTCAGGGATATATGAACAATGCAAATAGGAGCATGTAAGATATTGCTGCTTTTATGTGTCCTGATTTTTTTATGTAAGTTTGTTTAAAGCTGTAAACAAAAGTTATGTTTTGTGGATTCTTAGCCTGGTTGTTTACCTCCTTACATTGGGAGTGGCAGGCTTTCAGATTTTACATTAATGTCAAAAATACATACAAAATAAGACAAATATGTAGATATTACTTCTGCAAGATGCTTTCTTTCCATTCAGGAAAAAAAAATCACACTTGCACACTTTTACACAAACTATTCCTTCAGCTGGTAATTTCGCCTTCTTTATGTGACAAATACATATGCATTCTTTACAATCAATCTCAAATGCCATGTCTCAATAAATCCTTGTTCAACCCAGTCCCTGATGTGTATAGACATCATTCTACATAAGCTCTCAGTTCAGAAATAATCCTTTTTAAAATTCTTATAGTCACAAGTCTTAGCAAAGAGCCTAGTGTAATATAAATAATGATTAAATTTGATAATGTTTCTAATATGTTTTATTTGTAAAGTCCTGTGTTTATTAATTCTACTGTTGAAGTGAAAGAAACACAAGTGTTTCCCATTGCATGTTCCTCCTACCCATGTGTGTGTTCATGGTGCATGCTTAGTCACTCAGCATATCTGATTCTTTGTGACCTCATGGGCTGTAGTCCAACAGACTCCTCTCTTCATAGAATTCTCCAGGCAAGAATACGTCAGTGGGCTGCCATTCCTTCCCCAGGGGTCTTCCTGAATCAGGGATTGAACCTGCATCTCCTACATTGGCAGGCAGATTTTTTTTATCACTGGGTCTCCTGGGAAGCTCATTCTCCTACCTAACTTAGCTATAATAAATACATAATTTACTTCTTTAAAAAAGTATCTTGGATATTTTTGATTCTGTAATTTTAATGTAGTAATCCTAACTTTTTCCTTTGGTAACTGAAGTTGCTTTTAAAAGGAACCAACTTTACATTTTAACTTTTTCAATCATTTAACTTTAATGTAACATTTTTAATGTTAGATAACAACTTCTCTAATTGTTTTTTTTTTTTTTTTTACTAAGTGAATATGCTAGTATATAAATCCTAGCTTACTTGTGTGATTTAGGGACTATTATGCAGTCATTAAAAATAATGTAGTAAATTTAGTTATACTACCTATAATATTTTTCGTTACATATTTTGGGGGTCAAAAAATAATGAGTGACAGAATTTGACATTAGGTTATGGACTTCTGTTTCCACTTAGATTGTAGAAAATCCTATGAACTAGATTGCTTACCCCTTAAGAACACAAAAGTTAGATAATCTATAAAAGCTTGTGTTTGTCTTTCTCAGAATGCTTAGTGCACAGGCAATCAAGCACACTGAATTCCAAGCCCTCTGAAGAGACAGGATACATGGACTCTTTTGCCTATGATGGATGGAACATGGGGCAAGTGGCAACCAGCAAAAAAGTGGATAATAAGAAAACTTCTAAGATATTAACACACTCTTAAAGCTCGAGTGAGGGCTGGAGGAGAAATTTAGAATCTCCAGGAACCTCAGACATAAGAAAAAATCTGTTTTCATTCAAAAGCTTTTTTTTCCATGGGCCTTCATTCTGTAATTACAAGACTTGAGGAAGAGCAGGGACTTGAGTAAGTTCCCATTGGTGACCAGCAGGCACAAAACCCTCCTCACTTCTCCAGGCTCTTTCTCATATTGGTAAAGCTGTTTGTCTCTGAGAGAAGGGAAGGACATTTACTTGTCCCCATGACAACCACACCATTATGCAAAGTATCTTGGTCCAGCTACCAAAATACAAAACCATTGACTAGGCAGCTTAAATGGTGGACATTTGTTTCTCAGAGATCCGGAGGCTGGGAAGCCTGAGATCAGGGTAATAACATGGTCAGATTCTGGTAGAAGCCTTTCCTGATATGCAAACAGCTGCCTTCTTGCTGTCTCCTCACTGACAAAGCTTTTGTCTTCTTCTTTAAAATGGGCACTAATCCCATCATGCATGTTCTGCTCTCATGACCTCATCTAAACCCTAATTACTTTAACAGGGCTCCACTTTCTACTATCATCACATTAGGGTTCAGGGCATCAATATGTGAATTTGATGGGCACAGGGGAAGATGGAAACATTTAGTTTATAACACCAAGAAACATTGACAATAGTCTGCTACTGCGAAAGATGAGGAACCTTCCTTCTACTAGTTCCAGGGACCGAACCATGTCTCTTACGTCTCCTGCAATGGCAGGTGGGTTCTTTACCCTTAGTGCCACCTGAGAAGCCCCCACTGGTCCCAGGCAAATATATTCTGCTCTGGAAAGAGGAGCTGAAAACAAAGCTGTCAGTTCCTAGGGAAGGGGCAGGAAACCAACTTGGGCACAGGATCTCGCATTGACATAAAGATGATGTTTGCTACTATTGAGGCAAGGGTGAGAAATTCTCTATAACCTAAGACCATCACAGGCACAAGGCAAAGTCTGGCTATTAAGGTTGGGAGAGAAACAGAAATACTAAGATAGTAACATCCTTAAATAACAGGTTCACAGGACCCACCTAAGACTGAGGTTAAGATAACCAAGAATCTCTCATCCATCCTCCACCATAAGTCTTGCATGGAGTAGCATGCATCAGTAGTCTCCAGCTGCAGAAATGTAACAGTTTTGAGAGAGCCCCCTCTATGGTACAGGTATTCAGGGCCTCAGGAATAGAGTGAAACAGAAACACTGAGAAAGTCCTCTAGCACACTAGGTCTGCAGTAGCAGGAGGGAGCACAGTCCTCCACTGCCTGAAGAAATAGACTATTTTCCTCTCCTTTACTACCTTCCTTTGGGATTAACTAGTGTGATCTTGAGTCCAAGGAACTCTCAAGAGACTTCTTCAGCACCATGGTTCAAAGGCATCAATTCTTCAGCTCTCAGCCTTTCTTATTGTCCAGCTCACACATCCATATATGACTACTGAAAAAACCATAGGTTTCACTATATGGGCCTTTGTAGGCAAAGTAATTTTTCTGCTTTTTAAAATGCTGTCTAGGTTTGTCATAGCTTTTCTTTCAAGGAACAAGTGTCTTTTAATTTCATGGCTGCAGCCACTGTCCACAGTGATTTTGGAGTCAAAGAAGATAAAGTCTGTCACTATTTCCATTGTTTCCCCATCCATTTGCCATGAAGTGATGGGACCAGATTCCATGATCTTCATTTTTTGAATGTTGAGTTATAAGCCAGCTTTTTGACTCCTCTTTCACTTTCATCAAGAGGATTTTTAGTTCCTCTTTGCTTTCTGTGATTAGGGTTATGTCATCTGCATATTTGAGGTTATTGATATTTCTCCCTGCAATCCTGATTCCAGCTTGTGCTCCATCCAGCCTGGCATTTCACATGATATACTTTGCATATAAATTAATGTGCAGGGTAACAATATACAGCCTTGATGTTCTCCTTCCCTAACTTTGAACCAGTCTTTGTTCCACGTCCAGTTCTAACTGCTGCTATTTGACTTGCATACAGGTTCAGGAGGCAGGTAAGGTGGTCTGGTATTCCCATCTCTTTAAGAATTTTCCGCAGTTTGTTGTGATCCATGCAGTCAAAGGCTTTAGCATAGTTGCTGAAGTAGAAGTAGATGTTTTTCTGGAATTCTCTTGTTTTTTCTGTGATCCAGCAGATGTTGGCAGTTTGATCTCTGATTCCTCTGCCTTTTCTAAATCCACCTTGTACATCTGAAAGTTTTTGGCTCACATACTGTTGATACCTAGCTTGAAGGATTTTGAGCATTACTGTGCTAGCATGTGAAATGAGAGCAATAGTGCAGTAGTTTGAACACCCTTTGTCATTCCTCTTCTTTGGTATTGGAATGAAAACTGACTTTTTCCAGTCCTATGGCCACTACTGAGTTTTTCAAATTTGCTGACATATTGTGTGCAGCACTTTAACGGCATCATCTTTTATGATATGTAATAGCTCAGCTGGAATTCCATCATCTCCACTCACTTTGTTTGTAGTGATGCTTCCAAAGGCCCACAAGACTTCACACTCCAGGATGTGTGTCTAGCTCTAGGTGGGTGATGTGGTTACCCAGGTCATTAAGTTTTTTTTTTTTTTGTATAGTTCTGTGTATTTCTTGTCACCTATTCTTAATATCTTCTGCCTCTCTTAGGTCCATAACATTTCTGTCCTTTATCATGGCCATCTTTGCATGAAATGTTCCCTTGGTATCTCTAATTTTCTTGAAGAGATCTCCAATCTTTCCCATTCTATTGTTTTCTTCTATTTCTTTGTATTGTTCACTTAAAAAGGCTTTCTTATCTCTCCTTGTTACTCTTTGGTACTTTGCATTCAGATGGGTATATCTTTCCTTTTCTCCCTTGTCTTTTGCTTTTCTTTTCTTTTCTCAGCTATTTGTGAGGCCTTCTCAGACAACTGTTTTGCATTTTTGTATTTACTTTTCATGGGGATGATTTTGATCATTTCCTTCTGTACAGTGTTATGAACTTCCACCCATAGTTCTTCAGGCACTCTGTCTATCTGATCTACCCTTCCTTGGACCTATTTGTCACTTCCACTGTATAATCATAAGGGATTTGATTTAGGTCATACCTGAATGGTCTAATGTTTTTCCCTACTTTCTTCACTTTAAGTCTGAATTTGCAATAACAAGTTCATGATCTGATCCACAGTCAGCTCTCAATCTTTTTTTTTTTTTTTTTTTGCCGACTGTGTAGAGCTTCTCCATCTTCAACTACAAAGAATATAATAAACCTGATTTTGGTATTGACCATCTGGTGAAGTCCATGTGTAGTATTGTCTTTTGTGTTGTTGGAAAAGGGTGTTTGCTATGATTGGTACATTCTCTTGGCAAAACTGATAGCCTGTGAAAGTGAAAGTCGCCCAATCATGTCCTACTCTTTGCGACCCCATGGACTGTGTAGTCCATGGAATTCTCCAGGCTAGAATACTGGAGTGGGTAGCCTTTCCCTTCTTCAGGGGATCTTCCCAACACACGGATCAAACCCAGGTTGACCGCATTACAAGTGGATTCTTTATCAGCTGAGTCACAAGGAAAGCCCAAGAATACTGGAGTAGGTAGCCTATCCCTTCTCCAGCAGATCTTCCCAACCCAGGAAATGAACCAAGGTCTGCTACATTGCAGGTAGATTCTTTACCAACTGAGATTGTTAGACTTTGCCCTGCTTCATTTTGTACTCCAAGGCCAAACTATCCTGTTACTCCAGGTATGTCGTGACTTCCTATTTTTGCATCCCAGTCCCCTTTTATGAAAAGAAGGACAGCTTTTTCAGTGTTAGTTTTAGAAGGTTTTGTAGGTCCTCATAGACTTGTTCAACTTCAGCTTAATACAAATGTAATTTAAATCATTTTTTAAAAATGAAATAAAATATATATTTTATATTTGGATAAAAATTGGATGACTTATTTGATAAAATTGTTCATTTAAAATTGTCATCCAAATTCTCATTAGGGAGATAGGATGCTGTTTTGGAGATTATTTTATTAGGCTAATTGAGATTGAGTACAATTTTAATGTCTTGAATTAGCAAGAGCAAAAATATCAAAATAGGTAAATTATTCTTTGTTTAAACCAATAAGGGATTTTACTTATTTATTTTTAAAATTTTGGGGAGTATAGTTGCTATGCACTGCTGTTCATTTCTCTTGTACAACACAGTGAATGATTTATACATATGTCACCCCCGCCTTTTTTTTAAGATTTCTTTTCCATTTAGGTTACTAGAGAGCGTTGAGTATAGTTTCCTGTGTTGTACAGTGGCTTCCCATTAGTTATGTATTTTAAGTATAGTGGTGTATATATGTTGATGCAAATCTCCCAATTCATCCCACCCCCTCCCTTTGCCCCCTTGGTATCCATATATTTATTCTCTACATCTGTGTCTCTATTTCTGCTTTGCAAATAAGTTCATCAGTACCATTTTTCTAGATTCCACATATAAGTGATATTTGTCTTTCTGTCTCTGACTTACTTCACTCTATATGACAGAGTGAAATTTCTAAAAGGAAAAAGTAACAAAGTCCTATCCAGCAACATGGCAGGGTCTGCAAAATGAGAATGTCTAGTATTTAATTCTGAGGTCAAAATTCTGTAAGCATATGACACCCTCCCCTCTCTCCTCACAAACTTCTAGTAAAGTTGACTCCATATACAAGAGCTTTGTATGATATTTGGAGTGATACAAGGGGAGAAACAAAGAAGTAGTGGAAAAAAAGCATAGTTGAGAAAAAAACAAATGCATCAGTATCAGAAAGAAGTGTTTAAGAGTATCCAGTTGAATTCACTGGAGAAGGCAATGGCAACCCACTCTGGTTCTCTTGCCTGGAGAATCCCAGGGACGGCGGAGCCTGGTGGGCTGCCGTCTATGGGGTCACACAGAGTTGGACATGATTGAAGCGACTTAGCTGCGGTAGCAGCAGTTGAATTCAAGGAATACTGGAGTACAGATTTGTACAGTCTTCAGAGCATGGAATGGTGGCTCAAGGCCAGCCTTTTGGATACTAAGGCAGAGAGACCCCTAATGTCTAAGTTACATGACGATGTGTAGCAAAAAGATAGACATTCACTAACAAGCAACATGTGTGTATTGTGTTATTTTTAGATATACATTGAAAGACCGATTTCAAAGTTATCAAATAGTTTTTTACACTCATGGAGAGAAATGAAAAATTACCACAGAACAGCACTATGCAGCTGAACTTGACACTTCTCTGGCACGTGGTTGCTCAGGATGGTAGCACAAAAGCCCCAGAAAGAGAATGAATGAGTCTGGGAGACAGTAGTGGTGAGGGCCTTCACTTCTCCAATTTCTGGGATTTTGGGGGCTGAGGAGACTATAACTTCAGTATGGAGAAAAACAAATTATGATGTTTTATTCAGAATATTTTGTTACAGAAAGTACTTTCTTTTAATGGCTTTTATCACACTCTTTTTGTGGAAGGAATCAAGGGTATTAATCAAGGGTATGGTATGTGTTTGCATTAAACTCTTACTCTACTGGTTATCTTGCATGAGTATGAAACTTCCCTTTTTTTTTTTTTTTTTGAAACTTCCCTTTTTACTTGTGTTTTCCTTTACTTTTATTGTTACAATAAATATGTGTTACTTTCATATTCAGAAGTCATAGAAATAGTAAGTATTCAAATATGAATAGACATTTAAAGTCTTATTACCAATTAGGCATTTATACTTCAAATGCTTTTGTCTTTTCCCAAACAATTCCTATCAGTATTTGATTCTTCCTTTATATAGACTATAAAGTTATTTCTATTATATGGCATAAACAATTTTGTATTCTTCTAGCTTTCACATGTTTTTGCCTTATATGTTTTTGTGTTGGTTGTTACATGTTCTTCATAGATATGCCATTTAATAACTTCAAAATACACTGATTGCCAAATGGATAACTATTCTATTATTGGGGCCATTAAGATTTTTTCCTCCTATGTTTCCTCTGTAATGAAGAGTACATTCTTAATCTATTCTGGTTGTGTATAACAGAAAGCAAATGGACTTAGCTCATTCAAAAAAAAAAAAGAAAAAGAAAAAAATAGATATTTGCCCCTGACAATCTAAGGAAAAACTGAACAAACTTTTCAGTTGGCTCTCAGACTGGGGCAGTTCTGAGGCTCACCACAGGAAATGGATTTTATTTTCTCTCTTCCACTTAGTTCTTGTTGTTGTTCAGTCACTCAGTCCCATCTGTCTCTTTATGATACCATGGACTTCAGAAGGCTGGGCTTCCCTCCCCTTCCCCAGAGCTTGCTCAAACCCATATCCATTAAGTCAGTGATGCCACGCAACCATCTGATCCTCTGTCATCCCTTTCTCTGCCTGCCTTCAATCTTTCCCAGCATCAGGGTCTTTTGCAATGAGTCAGCTGTTCACATCAGTTGGCCAAAGTATTGGAGCTTCAGTCCTTCCAATGAATATTCAGGATTCATTTCCTTGAGGATTGACTGGTTTGATCTCCTTGCAGTCCAAGGGACTCTAAAGAGTCTTCTCCAACACCACAGTTCAAAACTATCAATTCTTCAGCACTCAGCCTTCTTTATGGTACAACACTCACATCCATACATGAGTACTGGAAAAACCATAGATTTGACTATATGGACCTTCGTTGGCAAAGTAATGTCTCTGCTTTTTATTTTTATTTTTTTTAATTAATTAATTTATTTATTTGTTTTTTATTAGTTGGAGGCCAATCACTTCACAACATTTCAGTGGGTTTTGTCATACATTGATATGAATCAGCCATGGATTTACACGTATTCCCCATCCCAATCCCCCCTCCCACCTCCCTCTCCACCCGATTCCCCCGGGTCCTCCCAGTGCACCAGGCTGGAGCACTTGTCTCATGCATCCCACCTGGGCTGGTGATCTGTTTCACCATAGATAGTATACATGCTGTTCTTTTGAAATATCCCACCCTCACATTCTCCCACAGAGTTCAAAAGTCTGTTCTGTACTTCTGTGTCTCTTTTTCTGTTTTGCATATAGGGTTGTCGTTACCACCTTTCTAAATTCCATATATATGTGTTAGTATGCTGTAATGTTCTTTATCTTTCTGGCTTACTTCACTCTGTATAATGGGCTCCAGCTTCATCCATCTCATTAGGACTGGTTCAAATGAATTCTTTTTAATGGCTGAGTAATATTCCATGGTGTATATGTACCACAGCTTCCTTATCCATTCATCTGCTGATGGGCATCTAGGTTGCTTCCATGTCCTGGCTATTATAAACAGTGCTGCGATGAACATTGGGGTGCACGTGTCTCTTTCAGATCTGGTTTCCTCAGTGTGTATGCCCAGAAGTGGGATTGCTGGGTCATATGGCAGTTCTATTTCCAGTTTTTTAAGAAATCTCCACACTGTTCTCCATAGCGGCTGTACTAGTTTGCATTTGCACCAACAATGTAAGAGGGTTCCCTTTTCTCCACACCCTCTCCAGCATTTATTGCTTGTAGACCTTTGGATAGCAGCCATCCTGACTGGCGTGTAATGGTACCTCATTGTGGTTTTGATTTGCATTTCTCTAATAATGAGTGATGTTGAGCATCTTTTCATGTGTTTGTTAGCCATCTGTATGTCTTCTTTGGAGAAATGTCTGTTTAGTTCTTTGGCGTATTTTTTGATTGGGTCATTTATTTTTCTGGAATTGAGCTGCAGGAGTTGCTTGTGTATTTTTGAGATTAATCCTTTGTCTGTTTCTTCATTTGCTATTATTTTCTCCCAATCTGAGGGCTGTCTTTTCACCTTACTTATAGTTTCCTTTGTAGTGCAAAAGCTTTGAAGTTTCATTAGGTCCCATTTGTTTAGTTTTGCTTTTATTTCCAATATTCTGGGAGGTGGGTCATAGAGGATCTTGCTGTGATTTATGTCGGAGAGTGTTTTGCCTATGTTCTCCTCTAGGAGTTTTATAGTTTCTGGTCTTACATTTAGATCTTTAATCCATTTTGAGTTTATTTTTGTGTATGGTGTTAGAACGTGTTCTAGTTTCATTCTTTTACAAGTGGTTGACCAGTTTTCCCAGCACCACTTGTTAAAGAGGTTGTCTTTTCTCCACTGTATATCCTTGCCTCCTTTGTCGAAGATAAGGTGTCCATAGGTTTGTGGATTTATCTCTGGGCTTTCTATTCTGTTCCATTGATCTATATTTCTGTCTTTGTGCCAGTACCGTACTGTCTTGATGACTGTGGCTTTGTAGTAGAGTCTGAAGTCAGGCAGGTTGATTCCTCCAGTTCCATTCTTCTTTCTCAAGATTACTTTGGCTATTCGAGGTTTTTTGTATTTCCATACAAATTGTGAAATTCTTTGGTCTAGTTCTGTGAAAAATACCGTTGGTAGCTTGATAGGGATTGCATTGAATCTATAGACTGCTTTGGGTAGAATAGCCATTTTGACAATATTGATTCTTCCAATCCATGAACACGGTATGTTTCTCCATCTGTTTGTGTCCTCTTTGATTTCTTTCATCAGTGTTTTATAGTTTTCTATGTATAGGTCTTTTGTTTCTTTAGGTAGATATACTCCTAAGTATTTTATTCTTTTTGTTGCAATGGTGAATGGTATTGTTTCCTTAGTTTCTCTTTCTGTTTTTTCATTGTTAGTATATAGGAATGCAAGGGATTTCTGTGTGTTAATTTTATATCCTGCAACTTTACTATATTCATTGATTAGCTCTAGTAATTTTCTGGTAGAGTCTTTAGGGTTTTCTATGTAGAGGATCATGTCATCTGCAAACAGTGAGAGTTTCAGTTCTTCTTTTCCTATCTGGATTCCTTTTACTTCTTTTTCTCCTCTGATTGCTGTGGCCAGAACTTCCAACACTATGTTGAATAGTAGTGGTGAGAGTGATAAGAGTCCACCTCCGCCCACCTGTGTCAGGGCGGAAATGAGGCTCTGAAGAGACCGGCAAACAGAAGCCAAATAAACAAAGGGAACCGCTTCAGAAGGGACTGGTGCAACAGATTAAAATACCTCTAGAAAACACTGACTACACCGGAAGGGGCCTGTCGATATCGAGAAGCGTAAGCTGGAACGAGGAGCTATCTGAAACTGAGCCGAACCCACACTAACCGCAACAGCTCCAAGAAACTCCTAGATATAATTTTACTTTTTTCTCTTTTTTTTTTCTTTCTTTTTTTTATTTTTTCTCTTTTATTTTCCTTTAAAATCCCCTATTACTCCCCCATTACTCCTTAACTTTCATTTCCATAGATTTTTACGATTTTTTTAATTAGGGAAAAAAAAAAAAGAAAAAAAAAGAAAAAAAAGAAAAGAAAAAGAAAAATTTTTTCTTTTTTCTTTCTTTTTTTTCTTTCCTTTTTCTCTTCTATTGTCTATTTTTCTTTTTCTCTTATTTCTTTTAAAGTCCTCTATTACTCCTCTACTACTCCTTAATTTTCATTTTCAATACACTATAACCTTACAAAAAAAAAAAAAGAGAGAAGCCCTATTTTTAAACCGAAGATTATTCTCTCCCAATCTTGACTCTCTGTTTTCTACCCCAGAACACCTCTATTTCCTCCTTTCCCCTTCTCTTCCCAATCCAATTCTGTGAATCTTTGTAGGTGACTGGGCTACGGAGAACACTCTGGGAACAGACAGCTGTGTAGATCTGTCTCTCTCCTCTTGAGTCCCCTTTTTTTCTCCTCTTGCTCATCTCTATCTCCCTCCTCCCTCTCCTCTTCTTCATGTAACTCTGTGAACCTCTCTGGGTGTCCCTAACGGGGGAGAATCTTTTAGCCATTAACCTAGAAGTTTTCTTATCAGGGCTGTATAGTTGGAGAAGTCCTGAGACTACAGGAAGAATAAAACTGAAATCCAGAGGCAGGAGACTTAAGCCCAAAACCTGAAAACACCAGAAAACTCCTGACTACATGGAACTTTAAGTAATAAGAGACCATCCAAAACCCTCCATACCTACACTGAAACCAACCACCACCCAAGAGCCAATAAGTTTTAGAGCAAGGCATACCACGCAAATTCTCCAGCAATGCAGGAACATAGCCCTGAATGTCAACATACAGGCTGCCCAAGGTCACACCTAACACATAGACCCATCTCAAAACTCATTACTGGGCACTCCATTGCTCTCCAAAGAGAAGAAATCAAGTTCCACGCACCAGAACACTGATGCAAGCTTCCCTAACCAGGAAACCTTGACAAGCCAATCGTCTAACCCCACCCACTGGGTAAATCCTCCACAATAAAAAGGAACCACAGACCTCCAGAATACAGAAAGCCCACTCCAGACACAGCAATCTAAACAAGATGAAAAGGCAAAGAAATACCCAACAGGTAAAGGAACATGAAAAATGCCCACCAAGTCAAACAAAAGAGGAGGAGATAGGGAATCTATCTGAAAAAGAATTTAGAATAATGATAATAAAAATGATCCAAAATCTTGAAAACAAAATGGAGTTACAGATAAATAGCCTGGAAACAAAGATTGAAAAGATTCAAGAAATGTTTAATGAAGACCTAGAAGAAATAAAAAAAGAGTCAATTAAAAATGAATAATGCAATGAATGAGATCAAAAACACGTTGGAGGGAACCAAGAGTAGAATAATGGAGGCAGAAGATAGGATAAGTGAGGTAGAAGATAAAATGGTGGAAATAAATGAAGCAGAGAGGAAAAAAGAAAAAAGGATCAAAAGAAATGAGGACAACCTCAGGGACCTCTGGGACACTGTGAAACGCCCCAACATTCGAGTCATAGGAGTTCCAGAAGAAGAAGACAAAAAGAAAGGCCATGAGAAAATACTCGAGGAGATAATAGCTGAAAACTTCCCTAAAATGGGGAAGGAAATAGCCACCCCAGTCCAAGAAACCCAGAGAGTCCCAAACAGGATAAACCCAAGGCGAAACACCCCAAGACACATATTAATCAAATTAACAAAGATCAAACACAAAGAACAAATATTAAAAGCAGCAAGGGAGAAACAACAAATAACACACTAAGGGATTCCCATAAGGATAACAGCTGATCTATCAATAGAAACCCTCCAGGCCAGAAGGGAATGGCAGGACGTACTGAAAGTAATGAAAGAGAATAACCTACAGCCTAGATTACTGTATCCAGCAAGGATCTCATTCAGATATGAAGGAGAATTCAAAAGCTTTACAGATAAGCAAAAGCTGAGAGAATTCAGCACCACCAAACCAGCTCTTCAACAAATGCTAAAAGATCTTCTCTAGACAAGAAATGCAGAAAGGTTGTATAAACGTGAACCCAAAACAACAAAGTAAATGGCAATGGGACCACACCTATCAATAATTACCCTAAATGTAAATGGGTTGAATGCCCCAACCAAAAGACAAAGATTGGCTGAATGGATACAAAAACAAGACCCCTATATATGCTGTCTACAAGAGACCCACCTCAAAACAAGAGCCACATACAGACTAAAAGTGAAGGGGTGGAAAAAAATATTTCATGCAAACGGAGACCAAAAGAAAGCAGGAGTCGCAATACTCATATCAGATAAAATAGACTTTCAAATAAAGGATGTGAAAAGAGACAAAGAAGGACACTACATAATGATCAAAGGATCAATCAAAGAAGAAGATATAACAATTATAAATATATATGCACCCAACATAGGAGCACCGCAATATGTGTGGCAAACACTAACGAGTATGAAAGAGGAAATTAATAGTAACACAATAATAGTGGGAGACTTTAATACCCCACTCACAACTATGGATAGATCAACTAAACAGAAAATTAACAAGGAAACACAAACCTTAAATGACACAATGGACCAGCTAGACCTAATCGATACCTATAGGACATTTCACCCCAAAACAATCAACTTCACCTTTTTCTCAAGTGCACACGGAACCTTCTCCAGAATAGATCACATCCTGGGCCATAAATCTGGTCTTGGAAAATTCAAAAAAATTGAAATCATTCCAGTCATCTTTTCTGACCACAGTGCAGTAAGATTAGATCTCAATTACAGGGAAAAAATTGTTAAAACTTCAAACATATGGAGGCTAAATAACACGCTTCTGAATGACCAACAAATCATAGAAGAAATCAAAAAAGAAATCAAAATATGTATAGAAATGAATGAAAATGAAAACACAACAACCCAAAACCTATGGGACACTGTAAAAGCAGTGCTAAGGGGAAGGTTCATAGCATTACAGGCTTACATCAAGAAACAAGAAAAAAGCCAAATAAATAACCTAACTCTACACCTAAAGCAATTAGAGAAGGAAGAAATGAAGAACCCCAGGGTTAGCAGAAGGAAAGAAATCTTAAAAATTAGGGCAGAAATAAATGCAAAAGAAACTAAAGAGACCATAGCAAAAATCAACAAAGCTAAAAGCTGGTTTTTTGAAAAAATAAACAAAATTGACAAACCATTAGCAAGACTCATTAAGAAACAAAGAGAGAAGAACCAAATTAACAAAATTAGAAATGAAAATGGAGAGATCACAACAGACAACACTGAAATACAAAGGATCATAAGAGACTACTACCAGCAGCTCTATGCCAATAAAATGGACAACTTGGATGAAATGGACAAATTCTTAGAAAAGTATAACTTTCCAAAACTGAACCAGGAAGAAATAGAAGATCTTAACAGACCCATCACAAGCAAGGAAATCGAAACTGTCATCAAAAATCTTCCAGCAAACAAAAGCCCAGGACCAGATGGCTTCACAGCTGAATTCTACCAAAAATTTAGAGAAGAGCTAACACCTATCTTACTCAAACTCTTCCAGAAAATTGCAGATGAAGGTAAGCTTCCAAACTCATTCTATGAGGCCACCATCACCCTAATTCCAAAACCAGACAAAGATGCCACAAAAAAAGAAAACTACAGGCCAATATCACTGATGAACATAGATGCAAAAATCCTTAACAAAATTCTAGCAAACAGAATCCAACAACATATTAAAAAAATCATACACCATGACCAAGTGGGCTTTATCCCAGGAATGCAAGGATTCTTTAATGTCTCTGCTTTTTAAAATGCTGTCTAGATTGGTCGTAGCTTTTCTTTCAAGGAGCAAGTGTCTTTTAATTTCATGGCTGCAGTCAACATCTGCAGTGATTTTGGAGCCCAAGAAAATAAAGTCTGTCACTATTTCCACTGTTTCCCTATCAGTTTGCCATGAAGTGATGGGATCAGATCCCATCATCTTAGTTTTTTGAATGTTGAGTTTTAAGCAAGCTGTTTCACTCTCTTTCACCTTCATCAAGAGGCTCTTTAGTTCTTCTATGCTTTGCATATCTGAGGTTATTGATATTTCTCCCTGAAATCTTGATTCAAGCTTGTGCTTCATCCAACCCAGCATTTCACATGATGTACTCTGCAGAGAAGTTAAATAAGCAGGGTGACAATACACAGCCTTGATGTACTCCTTCCCCAACTTTGAACCAGTCCATCATTCCATGTCTGGTTCTAGCTATGGCTTCTTGACCTGCGTATAGGTTTCTCAGGAGGCAGCTATTGTGATCTGGTATTCACATCTCTTTCAGAATATTCCACAGTTTGTTGTAATCCACACAGTTAAAGGCTTTAGAGTAGTCAGTGAAGGAGAAGTAGATGTTTTTTCTGGAATTCTCTTGCTTTTTCTATGATCCATCAGATGTTGACAATTTAATCTCTGGTTCCTCTGCCTTTTCTAAATCTAGCTTGAACATCTGGAAGTTCTTGGTTCACGTACTGTTGAAGCCTAGCTTGGAGAGTTTTGAGCATTATTTTGCTAGTGTTTCCACTCATTTATTGACATAAATTCTTCCAACACTCAACCTCCATGTCCTTCAGTTCAAATGTCAAAAGGGAAAAATCCTGGAGCCTTGATTGTGCCATGTGTCTCCCTATCTCTAATCAACAATATACAAATATGGCAGCCAGCAAAAGATGCTCCCTTGTGAATTTGGACAAATAGTTCCAAGAAAAGAAATGTACAAATATCCCAATAACTGTCTCTGAGTGTGACAAACGATTTGGGCATAGGTCTTTTTTGATTTAGTGTTATTTCCTTTAAGTAAATATCCACATATAGATTTTCTCAGTAAAAGGATCTTTGATGATTCTTTACAGATTGATGTCTTTATTTCTCTTTCTATTGCTCTCTCTAAGCAATGTCCTCTGCTAATCTCATCTAAGGCAATGCCTTCAACTACCACTTACAAGTAAATAAATTTCCAATCGATATCTAGGTCTCCAATCCTACTTGGTAGCACTATCCTCATATATCCAAGCTGCTTACTTAAAAGCTCACAGAGAAAGTCTCATTGGTACTTCAAACCACCAGAACTTCAGTTAAATTCATAATGTGCATGCTCAGTCACTTAAGTTGTACCTGACTGGAACCCTATGGACTGTAACCCACCAGGCTCCTCTGTACGTAGGATTCCCCATGCAAAAGTACTGAAGTAGGTAGCCATTCCTTCTCCAGGGGATCTTTCCTGACCAGAGATCAAACCCAGTTGGCAGGGAGGTTTTTTTTGACTACTGAGTCACCACAGAAGTCCAAGTCAATATGGATCCTAACCTAAACCTCACCATTTTTGTTAAGCTTGTAAATCAGTTTGCAATGTTGGCAGTCAACAATAAAAGTGGACTTTGGCTAAACTAAACAAAGAGCAATTGGGGGAAAATAAAGAATACTTGGGACTCAGAAAAAATTTGTAGGAAGCAAATATTCACATTAATTCAGTTCAGTTCAGTCACTCAGTCATGTCCAGCTCTTTGCAACCCCATGAACTGCAGCACACCACGCCTCCCTGTCCATCACCAACTCCTGGAGTCCATCCAAAGCCATGTCCGTTGAGTCAGTGATGCCATCCAACCATCTCATCCTCTGTCATCCCCTTCTCCTCCTGCCCTCAATCCTTGCCAGCATCAGGGTCTTTTCCAATGAGTCAGCTCTTCGCATCATGTGGCCAAAGTATTGGAGTTTCAGCTTCAGCATCAGTCCTTCCAATGAACACCCAGGACTGATCTCCTTTAGGATGGACTGGTTGGATCTCCTTACAGTCCAAGGGACTCTCAAGAGTCTTCTCCAACACCACAGTTCAAAAGCATCAATTCTTCAGCACTGGGCTTTCTTCACAGTACAACTCTCACATCCATACATGATCACTGGAAAAACCATAGCCTTGACTAGACAGACCTTTGTTGGCAAAGTAATGTCTCTGTTTTTTTTTTTTTTTTTTTGTCTCCGTTTTTTAATATGCTGTCTAGGTTGGTCATAACTTTCCTTCCAAGGAGTAAGCGTCTTTTAGTTTCATTGCTGCAGTCACCATTTGCAGTGATTTTGGAGCCCAGAAAAATAGTCTGCCACTGTTTTCCTATCTATTTGTCATGAAGTGATGGGACTGGATGCCATGATCTTAGTTTTCTGAATGTTGAGCTTTAAGCCAACTTTTTTACTCTCCTCTTTCACTTTCATCAAGAGGTTCTTTAGTTCTTCTTCACTTTCTGCATAAGGGTGGGGTCATCTGCATATCTTAATTAGAGTGCCACTAAAATCTCAGGGTGTGCTAGAAGGATAATACACAGAAAAGAAGTAGCTAGAGAATTGTTAGATGAGATCCAGATCTTCTAGGGTAAAAACACTGTACCTACAGTGATTTTTTAGCCCAGCAGAAATCTTAGAAAGTACATCAGTGTGGACAGGCAGGTTCCTGTTTCACCTAAATTGAGTGTAAATTTAGGGGGAAAAAAAAATTGTAGTAAAATCTATATACAATGAATGTAGAATGGAACAAATGAATTGCTTTTAAATGAAAAATTGAAGACCCTGTGAAATTTATATTTTCTATATTGCTCTTATTAAGTGATTGTATATACAATCAGAGAGAAAGAGAGTTTATGTTTTGTGAAAGCTCAGGATGATGAGAAATAAGTTACTAATTCTACTTAGTAGAAGAAGAAGTCAAAGGAGGCTTCACTTTCAAGATCGTGGCGTATTCTTTGAAGAAGGGATCAGACTTTCCAACAAGGTGGGGTTGGGAAAGAGCATTCAGTGCAGACATAACAGTGTGCACAAAAGAACATGGACACATAAGTTCCAAGCATACTAAAGACGCTGAAGGTTGCATTTTGTGTCCATTGAATAGATTGCATCAGGAAGAATTAGTCTCAGCTCAGGACTGAAAATCGGTAGGGCAGCCCATGAAAGCTGTGAACACTGAAGAATTGGACTTGACCCTATAGGTTGTTATTGAAAGCTTACAAGGAAAAGAGCTAGAGGCTCAAATTTGCAATTCAGAAAGATCACTCTGGCATCAGTAAAGCCAACGGGGGACAAGATGTGGATAATGGGAGGGAGTTGAGATGAGAGTAACTGTCAGCCAGCATATCTTGGAAAAGCAACTGAAAATAATTTTAAATACTGTAATGTAAAGAAAGTAGTAGAATGCAAGCATGACATAAAACATGGAAGCTGAGTGGCAGTCATCCTTTTAAAATATTTATGAATCATTTATAAAATATTTAAAATTTTCAGGTAGACCTTTTTTATATATAAAATAAGTCGTTCCTTTTTAAAAACATTTTAAAAATTTCAAGCAACCATCTATATAAAACATTCTTAACTCATGTTATGCTTCATTAATGCTCACTCAGAGTGTATTCATAGTATAACAACATTTAATTTCTTTTTAGAAATTAAACCAATTCTTCTTGTGTATTGGGGTAATAATTCTAGGTATTATTAATATCATAATGAGCTTATGGCTAGTCAGTTTTCCAGGTTATAGACTACCCTGGGTCAAATTTTGATACACATAATATTTTAAGGTAATAAAGAACTATAAACATTTCATTTTCTTCAGCAAATATAAGTTCCCATAATTAATATGTTACACTATAACTCTACAATATATATTACATCTCAGGGACTGCTGTTTTGATTCATATGCTGCCTGGTTCATCAGAAATGCAAACTATAGGCATTTGCTGTGAAAACCTTACCTCTAAATTTTGAGTTTATCTAACATCTATCAAGTGTAAGATTGTCCCTACAATTGATATTAACAATGACAGTGCTTCAAAAATTATAGAATACAACTTTCCTAATTTTCTCAAAAGGGACTGCTAAACTTATTTGTCTCACAACACCAGTGAAGCAATTTAATCTTTAATAATTTTGGAATATCAATATCTGCTTGATTTTTCTCCATCTCTCAACCAGTGCTGGTTATTTAACACTTTATATGTTCTTTTACATCATAGCCTCCTCTTCATTAATAATGAAATACTGTTTACATTCAACTAACCCAAAATTGTATACTGAATTAGGCATCATATACATATCAAATTATTTTTAAAAAAATTTAAACACTTGTTCTCAATTTTTATATTTATCTTATTGTCATTAGTTAACAATGTCTTAGGGAATTATATTTCTATTTATATTTTCTATGAGTAATAAAACACCCTATGGACCTTAGTAGGTTATTTTTGGGCTTCCGGGTGGCTCAGATAGTAAAGAATCCACCTGCTGTGCAAGAGAGCTGGATTTGATCCCTGGCTTGGGAAGATCCCCTGAAGGAGGGCATGGCAACCCACTCCAGTATTCTTGCCTGGAGAGTCCCATGGACAGAGGAGCCTGGTGGGCTACAGTCCATGGGGTCCCAAAGAGTTGGACAAGACTGAGCGACTAAGCACACAGGTTATTCTTAATTACTGTATACAGTACCAAGCCCTTTTTAAATTTACTTTTTCTCTCCTTTATTTTATAAAGTGAAATTGAACAGGACTGAACCAATACCCTACAAAGGTACCCTAAAGTCAATTATACAAGTACAGGATGAAAGAAACATCATAGCAGTTTCTGTAAAAATATGTAAGGATTGAGTTTACAGTAAGGTTAGTAAGGCATGTGAGTTGGTAAGAAATCAGTTATCAAATGGAAATTTGAGTTTCTTTGTATAATTTTAACTGTAGCATTGTGTTTGGTTCTGTGTACTTTAAAAAGAAAGAAGTAAAGTCTCATAAAGGGGGAAAATTCTGGGTTGTTACAGAACTGGACAAGAGTTCCTAAGTATTAATATTATAGAATAAAATACATGGATGGATCTAATGGAAAAATAGAGACTAGAAGCCAGATCAAAGTTGTAAAGTCAGAGGGAGTCAACAAAGCATTTAACCTAAAAGAATATATGATTCATTTTTAATTATTTTAGAACAGTTACTCATGCAGCAATGGGTGGAAAGCTTACCAGTAGTGAAACCAGCATGCAGAATGAGGGAGATGATGGAGAAAGCAACAATGGGGAAGGACAGGAGGAGAAAAATTTAAGAATAAGAAAAAGGCAAAACCTATAGGATCTTGGGGCTTCCCTGGTGGCGTGGTGGTAAAGAATCCACCTGCCAACATGGCATACATGGGTTAGATCTCTGGGATGGGAAGATCCACAGGAGAAGGAAATGGCAACCCACTCCAGTATTCTTGCCTGGGAGATCCCATGGACAGAGGAAGGGCTAAATCCAGGGGGTCACAAAAGAGCTGGACAAAACGGTGATGAAACATCAAAAGATAGGATACGGGGACTATTAGATACTGAGTGAGAATTACACTGAAATTTTCCTCTCTCCCAGGAAGAGAAACAAGGAAAGATGTTAATGGGAACTACTAGAAGAAAACAAACAAACAATGGCAGTTAATTAAATTTGTTATTTTTAACCTCATTCTTAAAAATAAGAATTGAAAGTTAAAACAAGAGACCAGCTTTATCAACTGTAAGAGTTCTAGTATTGGCTTCTGGTCAAACCCCAAGTTGCAGGTGAGAGTGTAAATGTAGGAAATGGAAAATGTCTGTGCTAATCAGGAGTCTTACACCCTTTACATTACTTGTTAATGGTAACATTGGCTATATCTACTACCAGTGATTTGTCCAGTATATGTCAAGCTTTGGATTAACTGCAATGCTGGAGAGCCTGCATCTCCTAGAGACAAACTGAAATGAAAGTATAATTCTATTGAATAGGAGAAACAGAACAAATGAGAAAAAATCCAGATCATTTGAAGCATCTGGGGAAAATAGGGGAAATTTCAAGACTTCAGATGGACAATTTGGGACCTGGGTACATGCTGTATTACTCTAGAGGACTGACAGCTTTCAGTGGTAGAGCATCTTTGGCTTCAGATTCAGGAAACCTTTACAGATGCTGACTCTGATTCCATTTCCTAAAAATGATAATCATTCATGGCAGACAGGTGTGGAGAGATGGACATTCATGTACAAAGATGAAGAAATTAAGATGCAAACCTACTTTCTCAGAAACTTTGTTGTAATACATGGAAGAGCCTTAACAATGTTTGTTCTCTGAGTCTCGGTAATTCCTCCTCTGGCAATTTTAGCTTGTGGAAATATGCAGGAATATAGGGATCTCTGTTCACAAATATTCATTGAAGTTTTATTTATAACTATGTATAAGAAATACATGCTAAAGAACCAACAGTGGAAAAATGATTGTAATGATTAAAATAGAAGAATGATTACAATAAAACACTATGCAGCTGAAATGTATACAAAAAGCAAGTTGCCAAACAGAGTATATAAAAATATTGCTGTTCAGTCACTCAGTTGTGTCCGACTCTTTGTGACCCCATGGATTGTAGCACGCCAGGCTTCCCTGTCCTTCACAATCTTTTGGAGTTTGCTCAAACTCATGTCTGTTGAGTCCATGATGCTATCTAAATGTATATAAAAAATGCATTTATTTTTTAATATTTAATTATAATACCTTGAAATATTAGCAATATTGATCCCTTGACTATAGGCTTATAGATGTTTCAAATTTCAAATTTGTCATGATAATGATGATTCATTGTTTATATAATTGAGAAAAAAAAATACCATTTTAAAATTCCAGATAGATCAAGCTTTCTGGTCTTAGACTGTAATTCCTTGTTTAACAATGTAAGTTTATCTTTTCCAGTTTAAAGCTTGTTTCCGAATAAAGAAAGAGGCAAAAGGATTTGATAAGTTTAGCCTGAATTTGTCATTTGTTAATACTGCACAATCAGCCCACAGTAATAAGTCCTCTCTCATAGTAGCTGCAGTGTTGACTAGTGAAGAAGAGAAAAATCACCAGAGAAAAATCATCCTGATTTGTATCATTTGCTGATTTCCATATTGTAAATGCTCCTATTATGGCTGATATCAAACTGCCAACATTTTAGCATCCATCTTGCAAATTATTTGATACTTAACAATTGGCCCTCCCCAGGCAGCATAAGCTCACTCCGACTCTTCATGAGCATATGCCTAACCAAGTTTGTTGAGCTAAGTGAGTAAGATTTTGGTTGCCTTCTTTCTGTCAAAAGATTTGTTCCTATGGGTTTAATTTTATTTATATTATCATTACTATTTTATGTCGTTTCCTAAGATTTTTCTTTTACTTAAGTACCCTTTCTTTCAGTCTTTTGGAAATTGTTTATTTTCAGCCATATGAGTTAAATTCTTTAAGGAGATGACACCTCTTTATTTTTCTACAGGTTTATTTATGAATATATTATCAAAATCCATTTTTGAAACCTCCTATCTTTCTCTCCTTTCAAAATCATTGGTTATAAGATTATGCTTAACTAATTTATAACTTAAATTTTTTCCCTAAAATTTAAGGTACATTTTCACCTGTTCCAGTAGTGATTTATTCCTATTATTAAAATTATTTCTTTTGCTTGGGGCTCTTTTATACTCTAAGTTGAGTGGTTACATTCTCCAGGTTACTTCTTTGCCATCAAGAATTTTTTTCTTTTTTTCCTTTTTGGTAAACTCTACACCAGAGGACTGTTCCACTTGTCCTTTGAATTGTTCACCTTCATTCTGGATATTTTCCACTGAATACACTTATGCTTTCTAATCGTTTAATACCTATTACCTTCTTCATATTTATTTAAAATACATTGGTTCACTGCCTGACTTCAGGCTCTACTATAAAGCCACAGTCATCAAGACAGTATAGTACTGGCACAAAGACAGAAATATAGATCAAAGGAACAAAATAAAAAGCCCAGAGATAAGTCCACATACCTATGGACACCTTATCTTCGACAAAGGAGGCAAGAATATACAATGGAAAAAGGACAACCTCTTCAACAAATGGTGCTGAGAAAACTGGTTAACCAGTTGTAAAAGAATGAAACTAGAACACTTTCTAACACCATACACAAAAATAAACTCAAAATGGATTAAAGATCTAAATGTAAGACCAGAAACTATAAAACTCCTAGAGGAGAACATAGGCAAAACACTCTCCAACATAAATCACAGCAAGATCCTCTATGACCCACCTCCCAGAATGTTGGAAATAAAAGCAAAAATAAACAAATGGGACCTAATGAAACTTCAAAGCTTTTGCACAACAAAGGAAGCTATAAGCAAGGTGAAAAGACAGCCTTCAGAATGGGAGAAAATAATAGCAAATGAAGAAACAGACAAAGGATTAATCTCAAAAATATACAAGCAACTCCTGCAGCTCAATTCCAGAAAAATAAATGACCCAATCAAAAATTGCACCAAAGATCTAAACAAACATTTCTCCAAAGAAGACATACAGATGGCTAACAAACACATGAAAAGATGCTCAATATCACTCATTATCAGAGAAATGCAAATCAAAACCACAATGAGGTACCATTACACGCCAGTCAGGATGGCTGCTATCCAAAGGTCTACAAGCAATAAATGCTGGAGAGGGTGTGGAGAAAAGGGAACCCTCTTACATTGTTGGTGCAAATGCAAACTAGTACAGCCGCTATGGAGAACAGTGTGGAGATTTCTTAAAAAACTGGAAATAGAACTGCCATATGACCCAGCAATCCCACTTCTGGGCATACACACTGAGGAAACCAGATCTGAAAGAGACACGTGCACCCCAATGTTCATCGCAGCACTGTTTATAATAGCCAGGACATGGAAGCAACCTAGATGCCCATCAGCAGACGAATGGATAAGGAAGCTGTGGTACATATACACCATGGAATATTACTCAGCCATTAAAAAGAATTCATTTGAATCAGTTCTAATGAGATGGATGAAACTGGAGCCCATTACACAGAGTGTTAAGCCAGAAAGATAAACACCAATACAGTATACTAAAGCATATATATGTAATTTAGAAAAATGGTAATGATTACCCTATATGCAAGACAGGAAAAGAGACACAGATATATAGAACAGACTTTTGGACTCTGTGGGAGAAGGTGAGGGTGGGATGATCTGAGAGAACAGCATTGAAACATGTATATTACAGATCACCAGCCCAGGTGGGATGCATGAGACAAGTGCTCGGGCCTGGTGCACTGGGAAGACCCAGAGGAATGGGGTGGAGAGGGAGGTGGGAGGGGGGATCGGGATGGGGAATAAGTGTAAATCCATGGCTGATTCATGTCAATGTATGGCAAAAACCACTACAATATTGTAAAGTAATTAGCCTCCAACTAATAAAAATAAATGGAAAAAAATAAAATAAAAAATAAAAGAATTCTAAAAAAATAAAAATAAAATAAAATACACTGGTTCATTAAATATGCTCATCGTTCCTTAGTGTTCATCAATTTGAGTCCTGTAAAGTTGCTTAATATAAATGGTTTTCAAAATTCCCCATACCTCCTTGATAAGGAAAGGAACATTGCGTTTTTTACATTCTTCATTATTTTTTAATTGTTTTCCTTTCTTCATTTTTTTTCTGTTAAAGTCTGATGAAAGGAAGGAATTCAATAATTCAAGTGTGTTGTAGCATCATTAATTTTACTCCTTTGCTTATTACTAGAGGATCTATTTTCTCTATTCTATTTGCCTTTCACTTTATATATTTGTAAAAACCACTTAATTAACTTCTTTAGTTATAATTATCTCACTTATTTATTTTTGGTTGTAATCCTTTCACTGTGAAGATTAACTGAAAAATTACTTTGTTTTTCCTCTTTATTTCAAAACCTAATCTTCTTACTATTAGTTTTTAAAGGCAATCACTCCAGCTATATTGAAATTGAAAAAGTAATTATTTTAAGGGAAAATAACCTAGGAGTAATCAGCCCATGATATCTGTACTCAAAGTTATATGTAAATTGTTTTTTATTGTTTATATAAAGTGAACAGAGGATAAAAATAGGGGAGAGTTGAGCTTCTTATAATTTCAGGTGTTTCACTTTTTTAAGCAAAAATTGCACTTGGATACTTCTCCCTGCAAGGATATGAACTTTGAATTTATTTTCAGAAAGGTTTCCAATACTATTAAAATCACATTTTGCTCAAATTTATAAAAATAATCTCTACATCTAATGCTTAAACATGATATGTCCCTTGAAAAGGGGCTTCCCAGGTGACTCAGTGGTAAAGATTCTGCCTGCCAATGCAATGGCCACAGGAAACATGGGTTCAGTCCCTGGGTCAGAAAGATTCTATGGAGCAGGAAATGACAACCCACTCCAGTATTCCTGACTGGAGAATTCCAGTGAGAGCGGAGCCTGGCTGGTCACAGTCCCTGGGGTCATAAAGAGGCAGACATGACAGAGGCTGAGCGTGCACACATGCCCCTTGAAGAAACCTTTCAATATTCATATTGTTGGAAGATAGTTCTCCCTCCGTAGCTCCTGTTCCTACATGTCTTGTAAGCACAGAGATTTTCTTTGTTCTGGAATATCTTTTCAAGGATGTTTATATAAAGAAAAGCCTTAGATGCTAGATTAGTATCTTCTTCTGGAGCAAAGGAAGAAGGTATACTTACTGTCTCTTATAAAGATTGGGGCTCCTCACTCATGGCATTTTTTTTCTCCTGTAATGAAACCCACGGCATGTGCAGGTAACAGTTGTCCCTCTTTGCATCTCCCTGTGTGAACCAAAAAAAAAAAAAAAATGAAAATGCCATTAATCTTATTACTTCTGTTGCAGTGAATAATGAAAAGTTTTGTGTCTCTGACCTAGCAATCTTGTGTTTTTCGCCAGCATCTATGAAACTATAACAAATTAGCTTTGTAACTCACGAGTAAAATACCAGACCATTTGCCATTCTTCATGCAAATAGTAAATCATCATTGACTTCGAAATCAAACAGTTGTATCAAAAGTTCTAAACTTTCTAAAACATCTGATTACTTCCTTTCCACTCTCTTCCTATTCTGTGAATCACCCAGGTTTTAACCATGAAGAGTGAAGAAAATTAGAGATATTAAAAACTAACTGCAGTATGCATTGTTGCTAAACGAGCAAGGTGATCAGGCAAACTGTTGCCTGAGAACCACAGAAATAGATTGAAAAGTCTCAGTGGTATAACTCTAGGAATTAAAACAGATACAAATAAACCCATAGCAATTCATAAATCAAAAATGAGGTGACTCCTTTGGCCCAAGATGCAGAGCTGTTTACAAGGCTAAGAAACCTTCCTATACTTCTATGGGTGCGAAGGGTACTGTGATCAGAACTGAAATAAGAGAGAACTTTTGTGTGAATTAAAAACAAAAACCAACAAACAAAAACAAAGCTACCCATGTGGGCCATGCTGCCTACTAGCTTGGAGAGTTGACAGTGCCTCTCTGAAGGAACAGGGCCCTGCTCTAGGGCTCAAGATTTGTGAACTTCTTGAGTAGAAGTTGGGTATTGCAGAGCTTAACACAGTTCCCCAGCAGAACATTTTGGGGAAGATTACAAAAAACCACCTTATCAAGCAGCAGCAAGATATTTCATTTTATGTGTGTGTGTATGAAAGTTGCTCAGTTATGTCCATCTCTTTGCCACTCCATGGACGATAGTCCATGGAACTCTCCAGGCCAGAATACTGGAGAGGGTAGCCTTTCCCTTCTCCAGGGGATCTTCCCAACCCAGGGATTGAACCCAGATCTCCCACATTGCAGGCGGATTCTTTACTAGCTGAACCACAGATATGTGTACTTGTGACTTATTATAAGAAAAGTTATTTATTTAATGTATACTGTGCCAGGTAGTGTGCTAAATACTTTAAGTGAACTCTCTGATGTTATTCCAAAAGAACAGCATGAAACAACTATCATTATTAACCTCATATTGCAAATGAAGGAAATAAGGTGTAAAATAATGATCTAGAGTATATCAAAGGCAGGACTCAAACTCAGACCTGAGTCCAAAACCATGTATTTAACCATCACACACTGTTGCCTTTAATATCTTTATCTTCTTACTTAAAAGAAAAAGATGATATTCAGGTTGTAGCTTTTTTCACAACTTACTTTCACCCCCTATCACCCGCCCCGTCACTCCCAAGAGTCTCTTAAATAATTAACACTCATGATGTAATTCTTCATGTTACAGTGTGATGATTTAGAAATCAAATGCCAGAGTTTAACTTCACTGTTTGTATTGTACTGTTTGCTTGTTGATGCCTTAGTTCTGCTAGGAAAAAAACAAAAACAAAAACTTGAATGTTGCTGAAATGTAACACGTTTCATATTTTCCATACTTTCATCTCTGGTGGCTCAGACAGTAAAGAGTCTGCTCGCAATGTGAGAAACCTGGGTTCAGTTCTTATGTCGGGAAGATCCCTGGAGAAGAAAATGGCAATCCACTCCAGTATTCTTGCCTGAAACATCCCTTGGACATAGAAGACTGGCAGGCTATAATGGGGTCGCAAATTGTCGGACAGTACTGAGCAACTGACATTTTCACTTTCACTTCATACTTTCATTGGATGTACTGCAACCAACTAGTATTCTGAAAAACAAAACTTCTTTATTTCATAAATTCTAATATTCTTAACTTCCCGGTGTATTTTGTCAATTTTTTTTTTTTTTTTTTTCCCCTGCGCAAAGCATCTCTGACTTTTTATAGTAAGGCAAAAGTATGACAATTAAGTCTTTTGATTTTCTATTCTCATGTCTGGAGCAACATATCTTTTTGAATTCTCTTCTTCCAAGAATTCAGTAAAAACTCAGTACTTTTTTGGTCTCTTGAATAAAGAATAACAACTTAGAAATTAAATAGGCTCAAATGATTTATATTTTAAAGTGTAGAGCAGCTGCCATGGGTGCAACTTGGTTTTCCTAAATCCACTGAGTTTTTCTTTGTTCTTTCTATTTATATCCTCTTGCTCCTGTGAAAGAGAATGAGGATGTCTTCTGAGGGAGTTTGCCCAAAGCACCTCTTTATGCAGCCAAGGAGAACTCAGCTTCTGAAACCAAGCCTGGACAGATACAAGGGATGTTCTGCCTAGGGAGTCTTAAGAATGCATCTTTTTATATTTGTCAGCAGTCAGCCTTGCTCTTTCCTTTGTAAAAAAAAGAATCAGTTTCTCTTTTGGCATTACATTTTGTTAACCCCCAAAGAAAAACAATGTATATAAATTATTAGGATTTTGTGATTAACAAACTTTACTTAAAATGCATTTAAAAACAAAACAAAACTTTAGAATAATGAACTCCTAACTGAAATTTTTGTATCTCTAGTGACTGAGTCATAGTCCAAACAATACATTTTTCATTCTTCTAATTAATTTTTGGATCGTTGCTAATAATGGACTGTGGAAAAGAAAATTCAATAAAATTCTAAGGGCAAATTTTTAATCAAACAATAAAAATCAAACATTTGCATCTATTGCTATCATAGGGTACAATGTAATGGTAAAACAATCATGATTTTTATTGCCTGCGCTTGCATCGTTGTTATCCCTGAATGTCTAAATTTTTCTAATAATGATTGCTTTCTACTCTGTTTCATCAAATTCTTAGTATTGTCTCATTCAATGTAACTTGATATGATATGAAAGTAATGTATTATATAAGCAGTAGTAAAATATGGGATTCTGATAATACTACAATTATCAAGTCATCATATTCAAGGATATTTACTATCAATTTTATTTCCTAAATATCTTAATAAAATTACCCTGTTTTGTGATAAAGGTATATACAAAATGTCTCAAAAGATTTCCATGTGTGAAAGATGCCAAAATTTGATTCACATTTCTAAGTTTATGAGGCATGATAATCTCTAATGGCACAGGAAACCAAAAATACACATTATTGCCATGGAGTTAAAGAATCTTCCAGTTGTGACAGCAACGGACTTAACGAGCCGATTCTAGCAATAATTGAGGTTCTGTGCTTTTCTTTTAATTTCACTACCTGATGATACCTGAGAGCAGTAGACTTTATTTCCGAGTCCCATTAGGTACCATTATGTGATCCTGTTTCCTGGGGTTTTAAAATCTAATTGTCAGTCAATGTGTTACAGTAAGCCTAGCTTTCGTTTGATTCTCATGGCTCTACACGGTGGGAAAAAAACAAAAGAAGTATGTTCCATCATCCTGTCAAGGAGGTTTCTTAACAAATTACCTTTTCCCTCAAAAGAAAACACAGAAAGACTTTTTGTTGCTTTAACAATTCTCATAGTTCATATCTTCTTCTCTAAGCTATTAAAGGGAACAAAAACTGAAAACCCATAGAGCACAGATATTCTGACAACTGATGTCCTTAAGATTTATGAAGAAATTTAAGTATTTAATAACTATATATGAGTAATCTGTGCTTCTTAAGGATATTTTAGATCTGTTCATAAACCTCTGCCTTGTCTAAGAATAAAAGTACCCAACATATATTCCACTTGACCTGCAAGAACATTTGACTTAAAGTTTGAAAATTGGTTATTTCCTTTTCCTTTAGCTATTTTGTCATGAAATATGTTCTCTATATCAGTTTTATTTTTATTTATTTATTTTTTGGGGGGGTAAGAGTTCATGACTGTTTTCTGTTCTAGGGTTTTTTAAACACTTTTAAACATTGTATCTTTAACACAGTCAAATTAATGTTGTATATCCATAAATCTCACTTTGCTAAAACTCCAGAATGAACAACCTAGAGCTAGAGAAAGATTAAATTACACATTAGATTAGCTGAAATTTTTGATAAGCCCTGGTTAGATGCACTTAGACTGGAATTACTACACATCAAAATCATTTCGACAAAAGCAAAATTGTATCTGTAGGTTTGTTCAACTTGTAGATTTGTTACTGCTTTTTCATTCTGTGGAGGAATACCCCTCTAATTGTTTTAAATAAAAGCCCTTCAAAGTTCAGAAAGAACTGCTGCTTAAACATTAGGACAGCATAATTACTTATATATAAGTCTAAAGAAGAAGACACAAAGGCACATTTGTATTCCTACAAAATCATAAAGATCTTGGTCATTTGCTTTTACATTGAACTGGGGAAACTAGTTTATAAGTAGTCTCAAACTGATTTATAAAGACACCCTCAAGTGGCCCTGATCCAGGTCAAAAACATGGTGTTCATGTCTGTCCTGCCTGCTATGTATGCAGCAGTCTTGCTGTCATTTCCCAGGTTTCACTAAATGCATTAGATTATATAAATGTGAGCTCAGAATTCAATTCCCCTTTGTCTTTCATAGTTTGACCATACTATTCTAAGTTAACATCGTTCCCCTCTAGCAACAGTAGAAGCATACGTGTGTGTTCAGTTGTATCTGACTCTTTCCGACCCCATGGACAGTAGCCTACCAGGCTCCTCTGTCCAGGAGATTTTTCAGGCAAGAATACTGGAGTGGGTAGCCATGCCCTCCTCCAGGTTCTTCCTGACCCAGGTAGCCGAGCAGCACATAAAAGCAAGATAGCATGTGCGTCTGTTCAAGAACTGGCTGTAACAGAGGACCTTCAGCCCCTCCCCGCTGCATTTCCCTTTTATCTATAGACTTTGACATCACTAAACAGCTCAGAACAGTTCAGTTTTTCCTAATGAAGGGCAAATATACAAAAAAAGAGATATGTTATCAATAAAGTAGTCCTTTGGAGAACAGAAATCTGAAGTTAAAACATTGCCAGAGAAACTCCAAAATAAATCCACAAGCTCCAATAATTCCTAGGAATTTGAGATGAAATTTAGTCTTTGGAAAAAGTGTTCATTCATGTCAGTCACATCATTTCTGAACAATGACTTGTGCTAAACACTGTATTTAGTATTATATATTTTTTTCTTTAACTGCATAAACAAAGAAGTCAAAGAAGAATAAAAATAGTCAAAGAAGAAGACATGAACTTCTCCATTTTTACAAATTAAAAACAACATTGCCAGAGATGTTCAAGGTCACATAGTTAGTGAATAGCAAAGGTAGCTTTTAAACTCAGAAGTTGATGACTCTAAAATCTATAATTGCTCTACTCCATTGCTCATTAAGACCCATAGTCTTAAGTCAATGAGAAGCATGTAAGTTCTAGAGAAGGAAAATCAAAAGTTTAGATTACATTATGTGGTTTTCTTCTGATTTTAATACATCTCTCCTTAGAGCCTTTCACTGACTTGTTTGACTCCAAAGGCATTGATAAATGCTTAACCACAAGTGTTTTATTCTGTATACTTTGCTGAACTCACTTTGCTTTTGGCTTCTGCCTTTGAAATATAAATAAAGTATAAATAGAATTGAAATATGCCATGAGTTCCTGCTATACAAACAAAGATTTCGAATATCAGCATATCATGTTATGAGAAAAACCAGACATGAATATCATATTAGACACTGTCCTTTGAAAGGCAGAAGGCAAAGAAATGTTTAACCACTATTTTTCTTCAGTTATTGGGACAAGCAGAACTTACAAGAAAATGATAATTTGTTATATATTAATACTTGTTAGCTTGTCTACAAATTTAATCTATTTTGATGGTAGATAGTACACACGTAACTTTATCCAAGGGGTAATTTAGTCATTTAGCAGTTATTTCTTAGCATGTTCACCAGGGACTTCCCTGGTAGTCTAGTGGTTAAGACTCTGTGCTTCCACTGCAGGGGGCTCAGGTTCAAACTCTGGTTGGGGAACAAAGATCCCACATACTGCACGGTGCAGCCAAAAAAAGAAAAAAATATGTTGACCAGATAACTCACTGTCCAAGCTGGATATGTTAAGAATGAGTAGGGCTATTAGTAATACTCTGGAATAAAAAATATAAATGAGAGTATCCCAGAAAAATTGTGGTGTGTAGTCATTCTGTTTATGAAATATCTACTTTATATTTACGATTGTTTTAGGCACTATGAAAGGGCATAATAAAATTAGCAGATGACCTGAAAAGTTAGCAGTTTCATTAGAGAAATAAAATTTACCAGTGGTACCTCTGGAAGATAATACAAAAGAATATATCATTGACTGCTAAATATAAGGTACTTTCTAAAAGTACTATAGTAATAATTTCAACGTAGGAAAGTTCCTTGTGGGAGAGCTTCATGCAGAAAAAATGGACTTTACAGAGTTTAAGAATCTGGACTAATATACAAAAAGCCAGAATCTAAATAGCACTGATTGGCAATTTTCAACCTCTTTTCAACCTGCATTACTCTGTTAATAATCCATCAAATAAGCAAAAAGATGATGAATAGATTTTTTGAAAAGTAAAGATTATATAAGAATTCTGGATTATTATCCATGCATGGAACTACCTACATCTAAATTAGAAAACAGATAGATATCTTTCAACATTATGTCATGACTCTAAATACATTTATTTTTTTGTGTGTGTAGTCAATGTTCTCTCTGTAAAACAGTATCAGAAACCTATTATTGCAACATGATGCTAGCAAATTACTCCAAAACTTAGTTCTTGCTATAGGAGTAGGTTCCCATTGCTACAAGTCACTTAGTTAACAGTGGTTTAGCTGATCTAGACCTGTCTTGTCTGGACAGCTCTGCTTCAGGCTGTGTATTGGTGAGACTTGGATCCAGGCAGTGGTTCAGTACATTTTTATTCCTTTTCTTGTTCGGGAAACCAAGCAAAAGGAGCAGCAGCTACGTTAGACATGTTATACTTTTAAAATCAAATCGGATAGCACAAACACAAACAGAACCACGTGTGCATATTTAAGGCCTCTGTGTGTTATATCCAATAAAACTGAATGGGCAAAAGATATTTTGTTATGCCTAGTATCTCTGGGGTGGGAAAATATGTTCTACCTACAACATTAAAGAGTTTTTGTATGTGGAGGAAAATTTTAAAAATATATGCAAATAATTACCATCATATTGGAGATCAAAGTCAGGATCTGCAGAAACAAATTTTTGTTTAAATAAATAGTTATTACTTATTCATTGATAAAAAATGTTCTTTGAAAATTTACTCTGTGCTAGGCATGTTTCTTGCATAGAGTATAAGAACAATGACATAAAGCTTCCTCTGGAGCAGCCTAGAATGTAGCAGAAGATAATGTATGAGCAAAGACAGGCTTGTGATAGAAATTTAACTTGGCTAAAGAATGCTCAAACTACTGCACAATTGCACTCATCTCATATACTACTAAGGTAGTGCTCAAAATTCTCCAAGCCAGGCTTTAGCAATATGTGAACCGAGAACTTCCAGATGTTCAAGCTGGTTTTAGAAAAGGCAGAGGAACCAGAGATCAAATTGCCAATATCTGCTGGATCATCGAAAAACCAAAAGAGTTCCAGAAAAACATCTATTTCTGCTTTATTGACTACACCAAAGCCTTCGACTGTGTGGATCACAATAAACTGTGGAAAATTCTGAAGGAGATGGGAATACCAGACCACCTGACCTGCCTCTTGAGAAACCTGTATGCAGGTCAGGAAGCAAGTTAGAACTGGACATAGAACAACAGACTGGTTCCAAATAAGAAAAGGAGTAAGTCAAGGCTGTATATTGTCACCCTGCTTATTTAACTTATATGCAGAGTACATCATGAGAAATGCTGGGCTGGAAGAAGCACAAACTGGAATCAAGACTGCCGGGAGAAATATCAATAACCTCAGATATGCAGATGATACTACCCTTATGGCAGAAAGTGAAGGAACTAAAAAGTCTCTTGATGAAAGTGAAAAAGGAGAGTGAAAAAGTTGGCTTAAAGCTCAACATTCAGAAAACTAAGATCATGGCATCTGGTCCCATCACCTCATGGGAAATAGATGGGGAGACAGTGGAAACAATGTCAGACTTTATTTTTTGGGGCTCCCAAATCACTGCAGATGGTGACTGCAGCCATGAAATTAGAAGACAATTACTCCTTGGAAGGAAAGCTATGACCAACCTAGATAGCATATTCAAAAGCAGAGACATTACTTTGCAAACAAAGGTCCATCTGGTCAAGGCTATGGTTTTTCCAGTGGTCATGTATGGATGTGAGAGTTGGACTGTGAAGAAAGCTGAGTGCCGAAAAATTGATGCTTTTGAACTATGGTGTTGGAGAAGACTCTTGAGAGTCCCTTGGACTGCAAGGAGATCCAACCAGTCCATCCTGAAGGAAATAAGTCCTGGCTGTTCATTGGAAGCGCTGATGTTGAAGCGGAAACTCCAATACTTTGGCCACCTCATGCAAAGAGTTGACTCGTTGGAAAAGACCCTCATGCTTGGAGGGAATGGGGGCAGGTGGAGAAGGGGACGACAGAGGATGAGATGGTTGGATGGTATCACTGACTCGATGGACATGAGTTTGAGTAAATTCCGGAGTTTGTGATGGACAGGGAGGCCTGGTGTGCTGCGATTCATGGGGTCAGAAAGAGTCGGACATGACTGAGCAACTGAACTGAATTGAATTGAACTGAAAGTAATACTGATAATGTTATATATAACTGCAAATCTACAGAGATATTATCTGGGGATCTGATGCTTTCTAGAACTACTATGAAGCAGTTAATGATGACTTTGGGTAAGGTTAATATAAAGCAGGCTCCAGGACAATATCTCAAATTCCTCTTTCCTGCTTTCTGTTCAAGTACAGTGTTGGAACAATATAAGAACTGCTTAATTGTTCCATAATACAATTCAACTTTAAGAGTTACTTTTTAACTGTCTTTATTGTTCTGACAAAATAATTTTCCCAGTATCCAACAGTTATTTAGGATAGAAATGATAGAATATTTATAGTCATATAAATGCTTTAACATAAAGTAGCTGAGTAATTTAGGACACAGGTTGTCAAAGCTGAGTATACTTAAAAATCATCCAGGGTTGAGCTTCCCTGGTGACTCAGTGGTAAAGAATTCATCTGCCAATGCAGGAGACATGAGTTGATACCTAACCTGGTTAAGATCCCACATGCTGGGAGCATCTAAACCCTTGCATCGTAACTATTGAGTTATGCGCCCAAGAGCCTGGGAACCATGGCTTCTAGCCCATCTGCCACAATTACTGTGATTTGGAGCCCAAGAAAACAAAATCTGTCACTGTTTCCACTTTTCCCCATCTATTTGCCATGAAGTGATGGGACTGGATGCCATGGTCTTAGTTTTTTGAATGCCAAGTTTTAAGCCACCTTTTTCACTCACTTTATTCCTGCTTCAAGAACCCCATGAATAGTATGATAGAGTATTAGGGTAAGGTCAACATTCAGAAAACTAAGATCATGGAATCTGGTCCCATCACTTCATGGTGAATAGATGGGGAAACAGTGGCTGATTTTATTTTTGGGGGGCTCCAAAATCACTGCAGATGGTGATTACAACCATGAAATTAAAAGACACTTACTCCTTGGAAGGAAAGTTATGACCAACCTAGACAGCATATTAAAAAGCAGAGATATTACTTTGCCAACAAAGGTCCATCTAGTCAAGACTATGGTTTTTCCAGTAGTCATGTATGGATGTGAGAGTTGGACTATAAAGAAAGCTGAGCACCGAAGAATTGATGCTTTTGAACTGTAGTGTTTGAGAAGACTCTTGAGAGTCCCTTGGACTGCAAGGAGATCCAAGCAGTCCATCCTAAAGGAGATCAGTCCTGGGTGTTTATTGGAAGGGCTGATGTTGAAACTGAAACTCCAATACTTTGGCCACGTGATGTAAAGAGCTGACTCCTTTGAAAAGACCATGATGCTGGGAAAGATTGAGGGCAGGAAAAGAAGGGGACGACAGAGGATGAGATGGTTGGATGGCATTACCAACTCTATGGACATCAGTTGTGGTAAACTCCAGGAGTTGGTGATGGACAGGGAGGCCTGGCATGCTGTGATTCATGGTGTCGCAAGGAGTCGGACATGACTGAGCGACTGAAATGAACTGAACTGAAGTACATAAAAAAAACATAGTAAGCTCAGAATTTTTAGATACAGTTTTAATGATAAAATAATCAATTAAAAAATTCTACTTTGTCTGATATAAGTTGATATTCCTGTTATCTTTTGATTTCCAATTGCACAGAATACCTTTTTCTATTCCCTCACTTTCAGTCTATATGTGTCTCTAGATCTGAAATGGGTTTCTTGTCAGCGGCATATATGCAGATCTTATTTTTGTATCCATTTAGCCAATCTCTCTCTTGGTTGGAGCCTTTAGTTCATTTAAATTTAAGGTAACTATTCATTGAGAACATTGTATATTCTTATTGCCATTTTATTAATTGTTTTAGATTTGCTTTTGTAGGTCTTTTTCATTCCCTTCTTTTGTATTACTGTGATTTGATAGCTATCTTTAGTTTTTTGCTTGGTTTCCCTCTTCTTTCTCTTTGTATATCTATTAAAGGTTTTGGTTTGCAGTTATCATAAGGTTTTGGTTTAGTAATCTATATACAAACATGATTGTTTTAGCTTGCTGATCTCTTAATTTCAAAAATATTTTAAATACCCTGTACTTTTATTTTCTTCCCCTCTTGATGACTGGTTTTGATATCATATTTTATATCTAATTGTTTTGATTATCCCTTAAGTGTGTTTTGTATATATAGGTGATCTTAATACTTTTGTCTTTTAACTTCCTGATGCAATGGAATACTACTCAGCCACAAAAAGAATAAAATGATGCCATCTGCAACAGCATGTTTGAATCTAGAGATTAGCTTATTAACTGAAGTCAGACAGAGAGAGAAAATATCATATGATAATGCTATAGGTGGAGCCTAAAAAATGATACAAATTAACATATTTACAAAACTAAATATACCCATAGACATAGAAAATAAACTTATGGTTACCAAAGGGAAAGAAAGGGATAAATTAGGAATTTGGGATTAAAATATACAATCATATATAAAATATATAACCAAACAGGAGGACCTACTATATAGCACAGGCAAGTATACTTCATATCTTATAGTAACCTATAGCACAAAATAAACAAGAATATATACATACACACATGCATGCACACACACACACACACACACACACACACACTGGTTCACTTGGCTGTATACCTGAAACTAACCCAATATTGTAAATCAACTATATCTCAATAAAGTTTAAAAAACAAAATATATTTACAAAGAAATTACAAGAACATAATAGTAAAAGGACCTAAAACAAGAAAAGCATGAATGCAAAAGAGAAAACAAAGAAGGAAAACATAGAAGCTAGGAAGGTACTAAAAGTAAACATAAGACCTAACATTTGTGAAAAACAGAAATAGGGCCTTATGTACCACTGCAGAAGCTTGAAAACTTAATTAGTTATAGGACCAATGTTTGGAGTCAGGGTCAGTAGTCAGAAAGAAGAACTCAGCTTTTTATCCTTTCCCTCACACTCCTGATAACTAACCTACTAAATTGTCTGTACGGAAAGCCCCAAATCAAATACTTACCAGGTCATATGTTTTAACTTCTGCAGCAACCCCTCATCTTCCACCAGTGAGAAGCATGCATTTGTGAGAAAGTTGTTTTGCTTTATGTGCAGAACATCTCCACTTGTTCACAAGAGTGGGAGAATAGTCCTTTCTTCTGCTTCAGGGATAACTTACTTGTGCACCACTTTTTATGCATCTCAAAAAAGCCCTTTTGATGATCAGGCGATAGTCATAAAATTTTAGACAAAAATTCTAAATATTGTTAATAATACAATATTTATGTTTTTATGTGCCTATTGGTTATCTGCATATCTTCTTTGGAAACTGTCTATTCAGGCCTTCTGCCCGTTTTTAAGTGGGTCATTTTTTTGATACTGAATTGTATGAACTGTTTATTTATATTGAATATTGACCCCTTTTATGTAATATCATTTGTAAATATGTTCCCCATTCAGTAGGTTGTCATTTCATTTTTCCAGTGGTTTCCTTTGCTGTGCAAGTGCTTTTAAGTTAAATTAGATCCCATTTGTTTATTTTTCTTCTGTTTCCTTTGCCTTGGAACACAAATCAAGAAAAAAAAAAATGTTACTATAATGTATGCCAAAGGATGTTTTGCCTGTTTTATTCTAGGAGTTATATGAATTTCAATCTTATATTTAGATCTTTAATCCATCTTGAGGTTATGTTTATATATGATATTAGACAATGGTTTAATTTTATTCTTTTACATGTAGCTGTCCAGTTTCTCCGGCATTACTTATTGAAGAGACTGTCTTTTCTCTATTATGTATTCTTACCTCCTTTGTCTTATATTAATCGATCATAGTTGTATGAGTTTATTTCTGGGCTCTCTATTCTGTCGCACTGATTTATGTGTCTGTTTTTGTGCCAGTACTCTACTGCTTTGATCTCAACTGGTAAATTATCTGTTTCTCTAATTGTGTTTTCAGTGATTTTTTATTTGAAACAACTTCCTCTGTCTTCTCATTTGGCTTAACTTTCTATCTCTGTGAGATTAGCTGAAACAGCTACATATTGGGGTCTTGATGTGGTGTTCTTATGTGGGAGTATCCCTATACAATCTGTGTCAACCCAGTGGCTTTGGTGGAAGAGTTGTATCTGATGTGAGCATGACTCATGTCTTCCTATCGGATATGCTGGGAGCAATCACCCAGCATATTCTGGGTGATATCGCCTCCTACCAGTCACCTTGGTAGGAGGCATAGCTGCAGGTGGAGTGGCTACAGCCAGAGCCAAGTGTGAGTCACAGAGCAAGAGGGGCTGAGGCATCTACTCAGCATGGGCTGGCTTGCATACTGGATGGTCTCAGACCCAGAGTTCTGGACTGCATCTGATTCATTGCCCCCCTGTGACTGCCAGAAATGGTTGACCTTGCCTTGTTGGAATACCATGCATTTTCTTCAGCTGAGGCAGTCTTCACTCTAGTGTGGAGCTGTACCTTGGAGCAAGTATTCCCAAGTGGGTACTCAGCTTGGCCTGGGGAGCACATTGGGGTGGTCACAGAAATCCAGCTGGGGTTCCAGGCAGTTTCAGCCTGTTTCCTTTCCTTTTCTAGAGTGAAATATGTGTGCTCTTCATGAGTGGAGTCTTGGCTTACAGCTATGCTATCAGTCCGACTGGTTTTGAAACTGACTAAGGGGATTTAACCTACCAGTACGTGGTTTGAATCACTCCCCCCCCCCCCCCCCACTGCCTGCCCAGGGAGGGTCTCTGTATAATCCCCCTTCTATTCTGTGTCTTCTTCCAAAGACATAGGACCAACCTAATTCTTTTCCCTTGCTACCCAATCTGTGTGTATACTTACTACCGTCTTAATTATATAAGAGAATTTCTACCAGTCTCAGGTTTGTTTTCAGTGAGAATTTCTCTGCATGTAGGTGTATTTTTGATGTGTATGTAAAAGGAGGTCATCTCTGTGTTCTCTTACTCCCCCAATTTATTATTGAACTATCTACTGCAGCTTTACAGAGATTAGTGCCTTCTCCCCTATTTAATTATCAGTCCTTTGGAAATTAATATATTTTAAAAATGTATTAGAGATATTAATATATAAAAACAAATATATGTCTTGGGCTTTGAAATTTGAGAGTTTGGGTTTGAGTCTTAATTCTTACACTTATAATTTATAAATGTTATTCAACTGTTGAAAATTTTTAATAAAATCACACTGGTAAAATTCAAATATAATGCTTGGAAGATGATCAGTAAGGCATTGATGATTGATGTCTTTAGTAATATAAATATATATACTTAAGTATATATATATTATACAAGGTATAAATATATATACTTAATATAAGGAAAGTAAAATATACATTATGTATTTTATTTTATTTTTTTTTACATTATGTATTTTAGACATAATAATACTATAGTCCCTCCCCCCCCAAAAAAAAAACTCTTGACCATTATGAATCTATTATCCTTTGAATACACATGTGTTTAAATATGTAGATTTCACTTTTTCTAACTGAAATATAATTTAAAACATTGACTCAAAGTGTAATAGTTCATTTCATTATAATCCTCTACTTATTATATTTTTATATTAATATAGTCTCAGTACTATAAAATGCTCTTCTCACAATCTCCCAAGCTCATCAGTTTCAGAAAGATGCACCCACCATTATTAATCAACAAAAGATTCTGTCAATCTCAGCCCTCAAATGTTAAATTGTATTCTCCACAGCAAGCCACAAAGCCCTTTTTGATATTAAAACATCTTTAGTCTCATCATGGACTATTGCACAGTCCACTCCTTTAAGTTATTAATCTCATTATGTAACCTCCCTGCCCAAGTCATTCACTTTAAAAGGACTCCCCTTTTGCTATTAATACCACTGTAAAGACCAAAGGAAAAGAAGATAGCTCTTTCCAAACCTCAAAAGGGAAGGAAGTGATCTATTCTTTATTATACTTTATTATGTCCTTTTAAAAATCTTATCATGTATTAGCAGTAATATTCATGACACTAGAGTACACTTACAATAGTCAGCTCTCATGGTTATCAAAAAGCCTCACTTTAGCATTTAATCAACTCTAAAAGCCATTCATTGCTTTGGATATTCCCAGTGCAGTGAACATTATCCATAAGCTTTTTTTTTTTTTTTCATAAGGAAGCAAAATGGCATAGAGATGGAACATAACTCTAGTAGGGATTTATTTGATTTTTAAAAGGGCATTTTAATTTCCATAATAGCTTCTCCAAGGAGTCTACTGAGCGGCCTTTAATATATCAAGTTTAGGAAAAACTTAAAAGCATTGTCTTTCCTTCTGTAGTTAGGGCTCCTTTCAGGAAATAAGTAGATGTCTTGGTGTCAACTCAAGCAAAAGAGCATGTGAAAGGCTGGGTTATGCAGCTGTAGTAGAATCTTCATCTTTGCATGGTGGATATTGGGACACAGAAAGGTCTCTCCAATCTCAAGTGTCTTTTTCTGAGGTGCTAATACCGCTGTTCTTTCTAATGGAATGGCTTCTTAGAAGCATGTTCTTTGAATCTGGGTTAAGAGATTTAATTTCTTAAAGAAAAGGAAGCCCTTTTTCCATCTCATCTGACAAAATATTATATCAAAGGACCTTTACGCTTTTGCTATCTTCTCATTACTGTTACTGTACTATTATTAGCCTGGCATAAGGAGAGGCTCAGTCCATGTTTCTGGTAAAATAAAACCTGGTCATAAACCTGGAGCTAACAGTAGTGAAAGAAGATTCTCTGCTCTGTGCTCTAAGCAATTCTACCAAAATTCAAAGGCCTTTATTTTTATTTTTGCTTTGCTTTTTGTTTTGTTTTGGTATTTGTCATATATGGCATCTAGGATGCATTTGTCACTTGATTAAATCTTTCTTATTTTCTCTGTTCTCCTCCTACATTTGTGATCACTCATTATCTACTTTACTAATATTCCTTTTTGTCCTTCAGAAATTTGTTTTGTGTATGTTCATCATGCTCAGTCTCAAAAACAGCAACAAAAACAACAACAAAATTTTTCTCCACATTCTTCAACTAGTGCTTCTATGTCTAAGCTTCAACCTATCATCTAACCATTATTTTGAACTTTATTCTGGGAATTCCTATAATAATATTCCATTAGCACTTCACACACAACATTAAACTTGCATACATGCAGGCATTTTGAGGGTATATGTTTGTCTCTTTGGTTGTATTATAAGGTTCTTGAGAGAAGGCACAATATCTTTTATTCCACTTATTCTGTTACAGTTGTTCATTATTTTCACATCATAGATGCTGTATCAAGATGCTACATTAATACTTGTGATGAACCAAGTCATGCACACTATTTCTGTCATTTGCTTTTTGTTTACTTATTTTGTTTTTACAATGATCTGTGTCAATATCTTCAAAGAGGAACTAATGCTGATAAATATATACATAGCTACCAAATAGCTTAACTTCATTACAATGTGTTTAGCAGCATGCTAAGTGATTTACATATATTTTCTTATTCAGTACCACAACACGGTGACAGCACAGTCAGTTTGGTGATTTTTTTATTACCCATATTACAGCTGAAGAAGCTGAGGCTTGGAATGATGAAGCAATTTGTTCAAGGTCACACAGCAATTAAACAATACAGTCAAGGTCAAATCCAGGTCTGGTTGACTCCAGCATTTTACACCCTGGCAACTTCTCAGGCAGAGAGCTAGGCTTCAGAGGGAAAAGAGTATCATGACCTGATAAATGCATTGGTATCAGACCCGAAGGGAACATGTCAAATGGGATAATAATATTCAGGGAATATGGGCAAAGTATTCATGAGAACTGACAAAAGATGGAGAGAGAGGTGTCCCCATATGTTAGCACTGAATGTGATCCAAGTGTCTTGCCTTCACTGAGAATGCTAAGTTGCATCAGTCGTGTCCAACTCTTTGCAACTCCATGGACTGTAGCCTTCCTGGCTCCTCTGTCAATGGGATTCTCCAGTCAAGAATACTGGTGTGGATTTCCATTTCCTTCTCCAGGGGATCTTCCAGCCCCAGGGATTAAACTTGAGTCTCTTGCATCTTCTGCATAGGCAGGCAGGTTCTTTACCACTAGTGTCACCTGGGAAGCCCACTGGAGAATAGGCACATCAAAAATGACAAAGGCTATGGAATGGATATTGAATCCAAATTAATATATTAGAAAAAAATAAAGACATGCATTATTTTTACATACATGATTAAATTTGGAAGGATGAATTTTTTATGTTTCTCCTTTTAAGCATTAAAGCTTTATAGTACCAAAAATGTTAATTGATGTAAGTCTCTAAATTTACAGAAAACTAATGCAAAATTAATTTGTCATTTGTGTAAAATTTTTGAGTTAAAAATTATTAACTTTATTCTTCATATTTTATTATTTTGTTGTCTTGGCACAAAGGATGACAAGGAAAGATCAGAAGCTGTGTTCTACAAAGAAGAGAGACATGCAGGCATTAACCTCATTTAAATCTGAGTGATTTGGTAGTTGAATTTCCCAGCAGTAAAGTTGTACCTAAAATTGATCAACTTCAGTGTCATCAACAGATGTCCCTAAAACCATTAGCAACTAATGAATTGTTTAAAGGACCTTAATAGCTCATTTGTCTAGTCAAAACTGCATCAACTCAACCTTTGAAAACCGTACTTGCCTGTCATTAGAAATTGAGTCCATTGTCCTTTAGTTTTGAAATGACATGTATTTCAAATCAATTAAGGCAGAAAGACCAATTATCTAGTGATTTTGTGACAACCAAAATGTTGTGAATAGCTGATAAAAAAGATAGCTATTGCAGGCTATGTATTGATAATCAGGTAAAGGAAACAAAAAGGAGATGTATGTAATCTTAACATAAATCCTTAGCTCCCAAAGGGCTATTAAGTAAAACAGGTGTGTCTTCTTACAATGGCTCCCAGTGGTTTTTAATAATGAAAGCTTATATCTGAAGGCTTCTATCTTTGCTATAGCTCTTGGATGGATTTGGAAATATGGCTTAAAAGTTCTCTGCTGTCTCTTATTGTTAAACACTTTTATTTCTTCTTTTTCTTCTCTTTGAATGTTCTTGGTTATATGCTGTAATTTGTTCTGTAACTGAAACATAACTTTTATTTATAAAGTTTGTTTTTGGAAAAAATGAGAGGCATTTTCTCTTCATTTTCTGTATTATGTATAATGATACATCTGATCCAAATTATGATTTGATAAATGCACACAACTATGCAAAATTCCCATGAGAAAATTTTCAAAAAACTACAATCATCGAATGTTAAAAAAACTTTTGATTGTCATAGTGTCACTGAAAAAGTAGTTATATATAGTCAGTTACTATGATGGCTTTACTGTTGTTAGGTAGTTAGAATGGAAAAAAGCAGTCCAAAATAGCGATGACTAAAAGACAAAGGAAGGGAAAAGGCCTCAAAAGCAGAACAAAAGAAAATCCATGGACTGGAGTGAAAACTTCAGGTGAAACAAATGCGACCCTTCTTGGCTAGCCCAATTTACATAGGGCAGGCTCAAGGTGGGGAGGAGACAAATGTATAAAAGGGGGAAGCCAAGACAGATTGAGGCCTCTCCTTTGGGGTCAGCCTGCTTTCACACCTCAAGAATGAGCTTTCCTTTGCTTGCCAAATAAAACTAAGCTGTAACCGAGCTACAACACTTGTCCACCGTTTCAAATCTTTGCTGTGGCAAGGCAGAGGAAATTACACACTCCACCAACATTTCTGGTGCCATTTCTTGGATTTAACCTGGCTGAAACAACCTAGGCTTGGCCCCTGTGAGGCAGAGACCAAGGACAGCAGAAACCCAACTCAGGAAAAGCTCCCGCGGTGGAAGCTGGAAGTGAGGAAGACCCATTGCAGTAGAAGTGACAAGAAGCCTGCCCTGCTGGAAACAGGGGCAGCAAAAACAAACTCAGCAGAAATCTCATGTGGTTCACTATCAGATTCCAGAAGACCTCTGGTTAAGATAAGAGGTCATCACTCCTATGGCTGGAAGGCAATCAGTTCAGTTCAGTCACAGGGTCATGTTCCACGCTTTGCGACCCCAAGGACTGCAGCACGGCAGCCTTCCCTGTCCATCAGAAATTCCCAGAGCCTACTGACACTCATGTGCATCGAGTCAATGTTGCCATCCAACTATCTCATCCTCTGTAGTCCCCTTCTCCTGCCTACAATCTTTTCCAGCATCAGGGTCTTTTCCAGAGAGTCAGTTCTTCGTATCAGGTGGCCAAAGTATTGGAGTTTCAGCTTCAGCATCAGCCCTTCCAATGAATATTCAGGACTGATTCCTTAGGATGGACTGGATGGATACCCTTGCAAGGGACTTTCAAGAGTGTTCTCCAACACCATAGTTCAAAAGCATCAATTCTCCAGCATTAAGCTTTCTTTATAGTCCAGCTCTCACATCCATACATGACTACTGGAAAAACCATAGCTTTGATTAGATGAAGCTTTGTTGGCAAAGTCCTGTCTCTGCTTTTTAATATGCTGTCTAGGTTGGTCATAGCTTTTCTTCGAAGGGGCAAGTTTTTAATTTCATGGCTGCAGTCACCATCTGCAGAGTTTTTGGAGCCCCCCAAAAATAAAGCTTCTCACTGTTTCCATTGTTTTCCCATCTATTTGCCATGAAGTGATGGAGATGGATGTCATGATATTAGTTTTCTGAATGTTAGTTTTAAGCCAACTTTTTCACTCTCCTCTTTCACTTTCACCAAGAGGCTCTTTAGCTCTAATTCACTTTCTGCCATAAGGGTGGTGTCATCTGTATAACTGAGTTTATTGATATTTGTCCTGGCAATCCTGATTCCAGCTTGTGCTTCATCTGGCCCAGCATTTCACATGATGTACTCTGCACATAAGTTAAAAAAGCTGGGTGACAATATACAGCCTTGATATACTCGTTTCATGATTTGGAACCAGTCTGTTGTTCCATGTCCAGTACTAACTGTTGCTTCTTGACCTGCACACAGATTTCTCAGGAGGCAGGTCAGGTAGTCTGGTATTCCCTTCTCTTGAAGAACTTCCACAGTTTGTTGTGATCCACACAGTGAAAGGCTTTGGCATAGCCAATAAAGCAGAAGTAGATGTTTTTCTGGAACTCTCTTGCTTTTTCATTGATCCAACAAATGTTGGCAATTTGATCTCTGGTTCTTCGGCCTTTTCTAAATCCAGCTTAAACATCTGGAAGTTCACGATTCTCATACTATTGAAGCCTGGCTTGGAAAATTTTGAGCATTACTTTGCTAGCGTGTGAGATGAGTGTAATTGTATGGTACTTTGAACCTTCTTTGCCCTTTGCCTTTCTTTAGGATTGGAATGAAAACTGACCTTTTCCAATCCTGTGGTCACTGCTGAGTTTTCAAAATTTGCTTGCATATTGGTGCAACACTTTCTAATTCACAGCATCATCTTTTACGATTTGAAAAACGGTCAACACTGAAATCAGGTTGATTATATTCTTTGCAGCCAAAGATGGAGAAGTGCTATACAGTCAGCAAAAATCATACCAGGAGTTGACTGTGGTTCAGATCATGATCTCCTTATTGCAAAATTCAGACTTAAATTAAAGAAAGGAGGGAAAACCACTAGACCATTCAGGTATGACCTAAATCAAATACCTTACAATTATACAGTGGAAATGACAAATAGATTCCAGGGATTAGGTCTGATAGAGTGCCTGAAGAAACACGGGTGGAGGTTTGTGACACTTTATAGGAGGCAGTGATCAAGACCATCCCCAAGAAAAATAAAAGCAAAAAGGCAAAATTGTTGTCTGTGGAGGCCTTACAAATAGCTGAGAATAGAAGAGAAGCTAAAGGCAAAGAAGAAAAGGAAAGATATACCCATTTGAATTCAGAGTTCCAAAGAATAGCAAGGAGAGATAAGAAAGCCTTCCTCAATGATCAGTGCAAAGAAATAGAAGACAACAATAGAATGGGAAAGACTAGAGATCTTTTCAAGAAAATTAGAGATACCAAGGGGACCTGTCATGCAAAGATGGGCACACTAAAGGACAGAAATGGTATGGAAGGACATATGGGTAACAAAATTTTAATTCCTTTACTATCTATCATTTCTTGTTTCCTTGAACCCCCTGTGAACAGGTGAGCAGCAGTGGGTGCAGCTGAGGGACTCTGGCAGGGGCCATTCCCTAGTATATCCTGAAGGCTCTCCTATCTGCTGCACCTTAGTAGCTGTTGCCCAAGTGAGTGAGGGTTCTTCTGTCCTTAATTTTCTTTGTGCCAAGGATCTGGTTGTCAACTACAAATTGGCATTTACCAAGAGCATTGCCAATGACTGAACACAAAAGCATTTTCCATTGCCTCTATGGAGATTGAACCCCATGCTACTATAGCTGTTGAGGGAGTTCAGGGTGGAGTGAGGCACTCTGTGCTCCAGGGATTCTGGTGGGACAGGTCTTTAGATAGTTGGATGTTTTAAGGAACAGATTTTATGATCTCAATCCTTGCATCTCCTCATATCTAGAAAAGCACTAAATCCCTTCATGGTGACATCAGATCCTCATGACTAGCAACAAACTTTTTGTAAAATAAATGCTTAAAGGTATTGAAGCCCCCCTTCACCGAAACCTTATATATTGACTTCCCCCGACTGCTGCTTTGGAGCAGTCAATCAGAGCTATCTGAGATGCTGCTTCCTGGGCTTCAGTCCTCATTTTGCCTCAAATAAAACTTAACTCACAGCTTTCAAGTTGTACATCTTTTTTTAGTCGACAAGGTTAATGAAAATTGTGGGCACAAGTCAGGCATTAGCACATTTTCCAGCAGGCTATGAAGGGGATTCCTCATCACGTTTTTCCCACTGCTTTTTCATCCTGTCCTTCACCTCCTCTCTCCACCTATGCCACTGTTCACAAAGTGTTGGGCAGGTCATCGTCTTTCCTGAAGTGGAAAAGTTTTGTTTGAAACTGTTTACCTAAGATTGGGATTCAAACCCAAGTGGCAGGGACTCTGCTATGCTTAGTCACTCAGTCATATCTGAGTGCAACTTGAAAAGAAAGCAGAGTCACTCAGTTGTGTCAGACTCTTTGCGATCCCATGAACTGTAGCCTACGAGGTTCCTCCATCCATGGAATTTTCGAGGCAAGAATGCTGGAGTGGGTTGCCGTTGTTTGCAACTTGAGCCTGGCCAAAACCCACTATGCCTGGTTTCAGGACCTGAGGAAGCTCAGGTTCTTGATGTCTCATTGGAAAAAAAAAAAAAAAAAAATCAGTGAGAGACACAGCCAAAGGTGGTAGATTTGTTCGGATTTAGAGAAAAACACACTCCATGGGGGTGTGGGCCATCACAGAAGGTGAGTGCCCTTGGCCATGGAATGTCCTGTGATAAGTTTTCCTGGGCTGAGTGATTTCATATGCTAATGAGTGGGAGGATCATTCCAAAAATTGGGGAACTCCCCACTCTTTGGTCTTTTGATAGTGCCTTGAAATAGTCATGGTGCCTCATGGGTGAGTCATTTAGCTTGCAGATTGAGGATGAAGGTTTAGCTGCATTTGATTTGTCTGTCATCTTGGACCCATTTGGTTTTAATCAGTTTATGTTAAGCCCTTGGGCTATGTCATTCTTTGTGCCCTGCACCCTTCCTTCCTGTTTCATGCTCTTTTCCTGAGCCTGTCTGGGCCTACAATGTTACCTCTACAATCTTATGGAGGGACAAACAGAAAATAGCCGGCCTTTGGGAGGGAAATACTGTATAATACCCAATCCTTCTAGAAATTCAGGTCTTCATCTTCCATGTTTCCTACATGTGCAACAACATGTGCAACAACAGCATCTCTCAGTGATCCCACTATGGCGGGTGACAGGCCCACAATGCCTGCTAGAAGTCCATCTGTTGGTGGGATCCCTTCAAGGGCAATTGGGCTTCCAGGGATAATATCTGCCACTTCGGAAGTTAGCCTTGCAGGCCATTTGGGCCCAAACCCTTACAACCCTTCTCCTAAAGTTAAAAACATACCCCTGAATCAAATCTCCACTCCACTTTTTTGGAACATCTGGTTTGTTGCCGCGTATCAATTTGTTCTTAAACCACTTACTAACTCCTACAACCAGGGCCCTGCCCCTTTGTAGGCAACATTGCTCCACCCAGCTTATTATTAAAATACTCTTAATGCTCCTAACAGGACCAGATAACCCACTCCTATGTCATTACTTCTGTTATTACCTAAAGTGGGTCTATGACAATGAAATTTTTTTTTTTTTTTTTAATATTTCTTTATTTGGCTGCACCAGCTCTTAGTTGTGGCACATGGGATCTCCAATCTTCTTGCAGAATGCAGAATCTTTAATTATGGCATGTGAACTCTTAGTTGCAGCATGTGGGATTTAGTTCCCTGACCAGGGATTGAACCATGGCCCCTTGCTTTGGGAGCATGGCGACTTAGCCACTGGACCAGCAGGGAAGTCCCGACAATGAAATGTTTATCATTGGAAACACCCTCAACTGCTCTTATGGAGGACTAGGGGAAAAATCAGTGATTTACATTCCCTTAGAGCAATAAGAGGATAAGGTGTATGGCTGTTTGTCCATGTTCCCAGTCTCAGGGCACAGGCTCGGATTGCTTTATATCACGGTACCTGTTCGCATCTGTGGTAGACAAACCAGCAATGAGTTAAGATTACAACCCCTTCATCCTACCCAGTACTAGTTATGCTGGAGACTTTGGGGATGCTCAGCTCCAGCATGGGGTCCCAGAAGGTTGACCTGCCTTGACCTGCCTAGGGATCTCGTCCTTGGGAGGCTGTCATGCCTCAACCTGCTCCGGGATCCACCAGTCCAAGGGTTCCAGGCAGTTGACGTGCCTCAACCTGCCCAGGGACCCAATTCTAGGGAGGCTGACATGCCTCAGCCAGCCTGGGGATTTGCACCCTGATCTGGGGACGCCTGGCTCTCAGGTTGCAATAGTACTGGGTAGGATAAACTTCAGAAAGACTCATCCCTAAGGAAGTCCACCTATGTAAATTGAGGGAAGCCTATTAATTGTGGGACTGTACCCGGTCTCAGCAATAACTCAGGAGTCCCACTAGAACCCCATTGTCTTTCTAGAATGTCTAAAAGAGGCCCTTCAAAAGCTTGCCAATCTTGACTTAGACTCTTATGAGGGACAGGTGATTTTAAAGGACAAATTCCTGTCCCATTGTGCATCAGACATCAGGCTAAAGTTACAAAAGCTACAGCAGCAGGACCCTGCTGCCTCTTTAGATGAGATGGTCCAGACAGCCACCAATACCTTTTATAACAGAGAACGGGAGAGGCTAAGGCCCAGGAAAGGGAGAAAAGGAGAGAGACAAGGCATGCCCAGATACTGGCTGCCCTCCAGAGAAGCCCTATGGCAAGCCCCAAGTCCTTGAAGGACAAGGCACAAGGCAAATGCCTAATCTGTAGACAGGTTGGACATTGGGCCAGAGAGTGTCCAAACCATAAGTCTCCTAAAATGGCTTCCTACAAATGCCATCAACTGGGACATTGGGCAGCACTCTGACCTCAGGACCCAAGAACCTTAAGATCTAGTGCCAACCCTTCCCTCATGATAGTTCAGCAAGACTGAAGTGGCCAGCTCCAGCCAGCCTGTTTGTCACAGATAACCATCATGGGGCTGGAGCCAAGGGTGCAACTGGATGTGGCAGATAGGTCTGAAAATTTCTTGGTTGACACAGAGTCTACCTACTCTGTCCTGACCTCCTACTCCAGAGCCTTCTTCTCCCAAACCTGTACCATTTTGGTTGCTACAAGAAAAACAATTGCAAAAAGATTCACCCAAGCACTGTTTTGTTGCTGGGATAGACACATATTTTTCCACCAGTTTCTGGTGGTCCCTGAGTGTCCTACTCCCTTATTAGGAAGAAATCTTTCCCTGCTTTCGAAATCTTGCAGCTACTGCAGTCCTGATAGAAGATGCTTTAAAACTCTCTCTTGGGGGCAAACAAACTATTTTGACCAGCCACCAAGTGAAGCAACTCCTGAATGGGAGAGGCCATTTATGGATGTCTAATCAAAGTATCCTCAGATATCAATTAGTGCTGATGTAAAATCCAGGCCTGACTATATCTCCTTATGAGGTTCTTAAACCAGCTACCCTCCTGCCTACCCCCAAGGGCTCTCTCCTCTTTCACTTTTGCCTAGAAACCTTGGACCACTGGACAAAACCCCATAGGGATTGTCAGAAGATCCTCTGACCAATCTGAGGAAATCTGGTACATTGATGGAAGCAGCTTTGTCTTGGATGGAAAAAGAAGAGCTGGATATGCAGTAGTATCCAATTTTGAGACATAAAGGCTAAACCTTTGCCACCAGGTACTTCAGCCCAGTTGGCTGAGCTCGTAGCCCTCACTCAAGCTGTAGAACTGGGAAAAGGAAAAAGAGTAGCCATTTACACTGACTCCAAGTATGCTTTTCTGGTGCTACATGCACGTGTTGCTATTCGGAAAGAAAGAGGCCACTTGACCACCTGAGGGTCCCCAGTTTAATATGGTGTCCAAATCCTTAGGCTCTTGGAGACATTCCTTCTGCCCACCAAGGTTTCAATCTCCCATTGTTGAGGACACCAAAAAGGGAGCACAGAAGTGGCATGAGGGAACCAAGCAGCTGATCAGGCAGCTAAGAGAGCAATATTACAGAACAATGACTTAATAGGTGTTGCCACCTTAGTTCCACAGCCTAATTTGCCAGAAACTCCTTTATATGCTGAAGGTGAGACTCTTAAAGCTAAGAGTGAGGGCTTTCAAGAAGATTATATGGGTGTGGTTCCAAAAGAAGGGACTCCTTTTTCTGCCTGGGAACCTCCAATGGAAGTTGATTAACTCCTTACATGCCACTACTCATTTAGGATGGAAGGCTCTTCAAAGATTACTGGAAAAGTCCTTCAGAGGAACAGGCCTCTAAATGACTATAAGGCGAGTGGTCTCCTCTTGTCCCACTTGCCAATTAAACAACCCCTAAGGAGCTCCAGCCCAGGCCATCCAATGGTGTGGGACCTACCCAGAAGAGGCCTGACAGTTGGAATTCACCCAGGTGCCAGTTTCTCAAGGGTATAAATACCTATTAGTCATGATAGATACATTCACAGGGTGAATTGAAGACCTTCCCACCTGGACTGAGAAGGCTGTGAAAGTGAAAGTCACTCAGTGGTGTCCGACTCTTTGCGACCCCATGGACTGTCTATGGAATTCTTCAGGCCAGAATACTGCAGTGGGGAGCCTTTCCCTTCTCCAGGGGATCTTCCCAACCCAGGGATCAAACCCAGGTCTCCCACATTGCAGGCAGGGTCTTTACCAGCTGAGCCACAAGGGAAGCCCAAGAATACTGGAGTGAGTAGCCTGTCCCTTCTCCAGGGGATCTTCCCAACCCAGGATTTGAACCGGGGTCTCCTGTATTACAGATGGATTCTTTACCAACTGGGCTATCAGGGAAGACCCTGAGAACACTCAGGAGGTGGTAAAAAAATCTGTTCCATGAAATCATTCTGAGATTTGGCCTGCCCAGGTCATTACAAGGTGACAATGGGACATCATTTACTTCTAAGGTCACTCAATGGATCTCTAAAGCATTGAAAGAAAGAGAGATATTGCTAAGTTGTGTCTGACTCTTGTGACCTATGGACTGTAGCCTGCCAGTCTCCTCTGCCTATGGGATTTTCCAAGCAAAATCCCATATCCAAAATCCACTGGGGTGGATTGCCATTTCCTTTTCCAGGTGATCTTCCCAACCCAGGAATCAAACCCAGGTCTCCAGAATCACAGGCAGTTTCTTTACTGACTGAGCTACAGGGTAAGCATTCGGTATTACTTACTATCTCTATTGTGCCTGGAGACCTCCGTCTTCAGGAAAAGTAGAAAGAGCCAACCAATTCTTAAAATCAGAGATAAGAAAGATAATCCAGGAGACTTCCCTTGGATGGAAGGAGGCTTTACCAATAGCTCTCCTCCACAGCCGTATTGCCCCTAAGGAACAGGTTGGTCTTAGTCCTTATGAAATGCTCTTTGAGAGAACTTTTGTTTATGTCAATGACCTTTTCCTAGATCCAGAGGCTCAGAACCTCCAGTCTTATACCATGGCCACTGGGCAATTCCAACAGGCTATACATTTGTGGGGTGTCAACCAGGACTCAAGAGATTCTAAAGAGCTGCCACTATATGGTCCAGGGACTCAAGTCTTATTAAAGTCTGGAAAGATGGGTCCCCAAAGGCTCAACTCCAGCCCACATGGAAGGGCTCCTACCCTGTAATACTTTCTACCCCCATAGCAGTTAAGGTACCAGGACATGACTTCTGGATTCACTACTCACGAGTCAAGCAATGGAAGAAAACAGAAAAGAACACTCAGTACACCTGTGAGCCCCTGGGAAATCTCAGATACCTATTCAGGACTACAAATGAGTGCCATTCTAATGAACACCCCAAAATCAAGTTTCTGGGGATAAAATTTCTCAGGATAGCTCTAAAGCGTCAACACAGCTTGGCATGTGTGTACTCCAGAATAGACAGAAGATAGATCTTTGATCCCTGAACAAGGAGGGACTTGAGCCATTTTGAATGAGACATGTTGTTTCTGGGTAAATCCCTCCAGCTAAGTTAAAGAAACTTTCACGGTCCTCAAGAAAAACAGTCAGATCCTACAGGACCTCAAAGAATGAGCTGGGGAGTTCTCAGGGTGGCTACAGTCTCTTTTGGGGTGATCCTTCTTCTTTCAAGGGAGATTTGGAGTAGGCTAAAGATTGCCGGGAGAAATATCAATAACCTCAGATATGAAGATGACACCACCCTTATGGCAGAAAGTGAAGAGGAACTAAAAAGCCTCTTGATGAAAGTGAAAGAGGAGAGTGAAAAAGTTGGCTTAAAGCTCAACATTCAGAAAACTAAGATCATGACATCTGGTCCCATCACTTCATAGGAAATAGATGGGAAAACAGTAGAAACAGTGTCAGACTTTATTTTTTTGGGCTCCAAAATCACTGCAGATGGTGGTTGCAGCCATGAAATTGAAAGACGCTTACTCCTTGAAAGGAAAGTTATGACCAAGCTAGACATCATATTAAAAAAGCAGAGACATTACTCTGTCAACAAAGGTCCATCTAGTCAAGGCTATGGTTTTTCCAGTGGTCATGCATGGATGTGAAAGTTGGATTGTGAAGAAAGCTGAGCGCCGAAAAATTGATGCTTTTGAACTGTGGTGTTGGAGAAGACTCTTGAGAATCCCTTGGACTGCAAGGAGATCTAACCAGTCCATCCTATAGGAAATCAGTCCTGGGTGTTTATTGGAAGGACTGATGCTGAAACTGAAACTCCAATACTTTGACCACCTGATGCGAAGAGGTGACTCATTGGAAAAGACCCTGATGCTGGGAGGGATTGGGGGCAGGAGGAGAAGGGGATGCCAGAGGATGAGATGGCTGGATGGCATCACCAACTCAATGGACATGAATTTCAGTAAACTCCAGGAGTTGGTGATGGACACGGAGGCTTGGCGTGCTGCGATTCTTGAGGTTGCAAAGAGTTGGACATGACTGAACGACTGAACTGAACTGGACTGAACTGAATGCCCTTACTAATCCCTGTTATCACCATACTGATGCTGCATATTATTTCTCCATGTATTATCAATTGTCTAACCTGTTTTGTCTCTGCCTAGGTCAATAAGCTCGGAGAAGGCAATGGCACCCCACTCTAGTACTCTTGCCTGGAAAATCCCATGGATGGAGGAGCCTGGTAGGCTGCAGTCCATGGGGTCACTAAGAGTCATACATGACAGAGTGACTTCACTTTCATTTTTCACTTTCATGCATTGCAGAAGGAAATGGCAACCCACTCCAGTATTCTTGCCTGGAGAATCCCAGGGACAGGGGGCCCTGGTGGGCTGCCATCTATGGGGTCGCACAAAGTCAGACACGACTGAAGTGACTTAGCAGTACAGGTCAATAATCTATAACATGCAGTGCCAGTTCAAGAAGGATATATAAAACTACAACCGACCATGGAAAATATCACTCACCCTTGGATGGACACCACTATAAGGACCCTGAGGCTTGAGATTAGCAAGAGGGAGAGGCCCAATGCCCCTCACTATCCCAGTTCAGCAGGAAGTAGCCAGAGAGACCTTGATGCCCCTACTCCCAAAGAATTGTGCCTCCCATCTCTTGAGGGGGGATGTGAATGTTAGGTAGTTAGAATAGGAAACAGGAGCCCAAAATTGGGCTAACAGGAGGTGGCTAAAAGACAAAGAAAGGGAAAAACCTGCAAAAATGAAACAAAAGAAAATCCATAGACTAGAGCGAGAACTTCAGATGAAACAAATATGCCCCCTTCTTGGCTAGCCCAGTTTGCATAGGGCAAGCTCAAGGTGGAGAGGATGCAAACATATAAAAGGAGGAAGCCAAGACAGACTGAGGCCTCTCCTTTGGGGTCTGCCTGCCCTCACATGTCAAGGGCTTTCTATCCTTAATTATAAAACTAAGCTGTAACTGAGCTATAACACTGGTCCACCATTTCAAACTTTTGCAGTGGCTAGACAGAACCGAGAAAATTGCACACTCCCCTGACACAATCAGAGAAGACAGTGGCGACCCACTCCAGTACTCTTGCCTGGAAAATCCCATGAACAGAGGGGCCTGGTAGGCTGCAGTCCCTGGGGTCGCTAAGAGTTGGACACAACTGAAGCGACTTAGCAGCAGCAGTCTGTAGCATTTGGAGTCTGACTACTTTGGCATTGTTTTATCATTCTATGTTGAAAATACTATTTTTTCATTGAATTCCCATTGCACCTTTGTCAAAAATCAGTTGACCATATATGTGCGTATTTACTTCTAATTTCTCAATTCTGTTTCACTGATCTATGTGTCCATCCTTTCTCCAATAACATACTGCAGCTTTACAATGACTCCTGAATTCAGATAGTGTGTGTCCTCAAACTTGGCTGTTCTTTTTGTTATTTTTCACACTGTGCATTTTCATAAATATTTTAGAATCAACTCGTGAGTTTTACACACAAACACACCTTTCAATTTTGCTATGGTCTTAAAACACACACTATATAACTATCATTTGTGCTTAAATTTGTTAAAGTTTGTTTCATGGCTCCAAGTATGATCTATCTTGGTAAAAGTTGCACGTATGATTGAATGACTGTATGGTCTGTAGTTTGGTGAAATCTTTAAATCAAAATTAGGTCAAATTTCTATATTGTTTTCAGATCTGTTTAACCCCGAATGGTTTACAATTACTTGTTTTGTCATTTTTGAGATGAGTTTGATAAATTCTCCAACTATAACTGTCAGTTTTCTTACATGTAATTTGAACCTCTATTTTAGGTACGTATCCATTTAGGATTGTTATCATTTCTTGTAGAGTGATACATTATAGTTATTCAGTTTCTCTAAGTATAATTTGCAATATTCCTTATTCCGAGGTTTACATTATCTGATACCAATACAGCTACTTCAGCTTTTTTGATAACGCTTGTGTGGTATATATTTTCCCCCGTCTTTCTTTAACCTATCAGTGTCTTTATACTTTTTTATTGGTATTGTTTTTTAGATGGCTTAGAGTTGTCTTTTGCTTTATTTTGTTATTCGGGTGGACAATCTGTCTGCCTAAAATGAATGTGTGGTAGGTGTGATAGAATATTTATTGTTGCTAATATAATTGAATTAATGTCTATTATTTTTCCTAATTGCTTAAATTGTTTTTGCTTCTGTTTCTTTTCTTGCCATTTTTTTTATTATTATTATTTTTTAATAAATCCAACTTATCTTCTTTGTGACTCATTACATATACCTATTTTTAAAAACTAATTTGGTTGTTATCCTAGACTCCCCAATATACCTCTTTAATCCCAATTTACCTTCAAATAATACTGTACCACTTCATGTACAGAGAGAGTATCTTACGATGGTTTCTCTAATCCATTGTGCTGTCTATTTTATTTCTACATATGCTATAAACACATAAGTGCATTGCTACTATTTTTTGTAATTTTTTAAAGCATATTTATTTAGTTATTTTTGACTGTGCTGTCTTCATTGTTGTGCAAATGCTTTGTCTAGCTGCAGTCAGAGGGAGCTACTCTCTGGTTGCCATGTGCAGGCTTATTGTGGTGACTCCTACTGTTGAGGCGCACAGGCTGTAGGGCACATGGGCTTTAGTAGTTGCATCTTGTGGGCTACAGAGCACAGGCTCAGTAGTTGTGGCACACAGGTTTAGTTGTCCTGAGGCATATGGGATCTTCCTGGACCAGGGATCGAACCCATGTCCCTAGCACTGGCAGATGGATTCTTTACCACTGGACCACCAGGTAAGTCCTACATTGCTACAATTTTGTTTAAAGCAGTCAGTTATCATTTAGAGCAACTACAAGAATAAAAAGTAGATTATATAATCATCTTTATTATTATTCATCTATATAATCATCTTTATGTGGAATAATAACATAATCAATCTCTCTATGTAGATAAAAGCTTTTACTATTATGTTTTTTATGACAAAAGAACTTTCTCTAAAATTTATTGTATTTAGGTCTTCAATAAAGAACTCTGCTTTTCTGTGTCTGAAAAAAAGAGCCTTTACTGCGGCTTCATTTTTGAAAGATTTCTTCACTGAGTATACAATTCTGAATTGACTTTCTTAAGCATAATCAAGATGGCACTTTTGTATTTTCACTGACAAAAATTCTGATGTAAATTTTACTGTTGTTTATCTGTACACATTATGGTATATTCTCTGGCTCTTTTATTTATGTTAGATTTTTATCTGCTTAAATAACTTATGACTAGCTTGTTATTTTGTTTTTGTTTTAGTTGTTTTCTTTATACTTTCAAAGCTTCCTGAAACTGTTGCTTTTATTTTTCATTAATTATGGAAATTTCTTATATATTGTCATCTTTGCCCCATTTTTTTTTCACTTTTCTCCTCTCATAGATCTACTAAAGTGTATGCTAAATTTATATTTCCCTACTGTCCTTGGCTTCATTATGCTCTATTTTGTTTTAAATTTAATCTTTCATTTTTTCCTCTTTGCATTTCAGTTTGATCAATTTATATTGTTTTATCTTCAGTTACCTAATTTTTTCCTTATAGGTATCATCTACTGATGGGATCACTGGAAACATTCTTTATCAAACTTACTGTGTATTTCATTTCCAGCATTTCTATTTTTTTTTTTTTTTTATTATGTACCATAGACAATGCATGTTGTCTACCATTTCCACTACAGCCTTTGATTTAGCTAAACTTGTTAAATTCCCTGTCTGATAGTTCCAATAGCTTTGTCATATCTGAATCTGGTTTTGTTGATTGCTTTGTCTCTTGACCATGTATGTTTTTGCGTGGTTCTGGGTATGCTTGTAATTTGGTGATGAAATACAGACAACTTATGTAGAATAGCAGAAAATTAGATTATATTCTTGCTTGGAAATGCATACACCCTCTTTTTTCTGTTTTTAGTGTGGAGGTTTGCCAACAAAGGTCCATCTAGTCAAGGCTATGGTTTTTCCAGTGGTCATGTATGGATGTGAGAGTTGGACTGTGAAGAAAGCTGAGTGCCGAAAAATTGATGCTTTTGAACTGTGGTGTTGGAGAAGATTCTTGAGAGTCCCTTGGGCTGCAAGGAGATCCAGCCAGTCCATCCCAAAGCATTTAGATCAGTCCTGGGTGTTCATTGGAAGGATTGATGCTGAAACTGAAACTCCAATACTTTGACCACCTGATGCAAAGAGCTGACTCATTGGAAAAGACCCTGATGCTGGGAGGGATTGGGGGCAGGAGGAGAAGGGGATGCCAGAGGATGAGATGGTTGGATGGCATCACGGACTCGATGGGCATGAGTCTGAGTAAACTCCGGGAGTTGGTGATGGACAGGGAGGCCTGGCATGCTGCGATTCATGGGGTCGCAAAGAGTCAGACACGACTGAGCAACTGAACTGAACTGAACTTGAGTCACTTTAGTCAGGGGTTTAGCTAGGTCTGATTTCTTGCTATGGCTGCCCTCAGTGTATCACTGACTGGATTCAAATGCCTCTGAGTTACCTGTTATATGTTGGGGACTGATCTTCCAGAGAGTTTTTTTTTTTTTTTTTTGGTTGTTTGTTCCACCTTTAGTTTTAGGTCTTCCCATTGCATCTGCCTTTAAAGAAGGCAATCTCTCTCTTGATTTTTCTCCAGGATTAGACGGCTGCTACACTTGCTAGGTTGGTAGTGGTTGGCAGAAAGGGAAATCTCTGTTGTGGTGGTCGTACCTCAGTCTTAGGCAGGTTTTATGTCTCTGGCTCTCAGGAATGGAGACTTCTCAGTGGTCCTATCTCTCTTCCAGCAGTAGAGAAGTTCCTGTGGTCTCAGCTCAGGATATATTCGTGGCCTACCCCAAAAGTGTTGTTTAGTCACTCAGTTGTGTCCAACTCTTTGTAACCTGCCAGGCTCCTCTGTCCATGGGATACTCCAGGCAAGAATATTGGGAGTGGGTTCCCATTTCCTTCTCCAGGTCTTCCCAATGAAAGAATTGAACCTGGGTCTCCTGCATTGCAGGCAGATTCTTTACCAGAGTCACCAGTGAAGCTGAGAAGTAGGGGTTGTTTCTGTTAGTTTCTCTTCCCTTAGATGTAATGGGTTTTTATCTATGGCCTGGGGATGGCAGTGTTTATTTTGCTTCCTTTAGAATCTTTAGACTTTTCTTCTATAGGAGATATAAGAAAGAAGAATCCCAGTGGGAATTTGTATCTTTCCACAGAAGCTATTTTTCTTCTCCTCTAGGCTTGCATGATAAGTAAAGCTATGTCTAGACTATGGTCCTCTAATCAGTCTTTCTTGAGAACATATAGTAAAGTCTGTGGAAAAGAGCCTTCAAGTGGATGTCAGTTCCTCTTGTGTTCATAAAATTCCACGTTTCTATATATGTGAACTAGCACATTCAGCTTTCAGCCATTTATTAAGAATTTCAGCTGAATATTTCTTCCAACTCGTATGGCATTTTGTACCTGTTACAGGCAAGCCAGTAATCCCATTTACTTTTCTCTTGGAGATTCCTCTGTTTCAGATTTTAAGTTATATGATTGTCAGGAAACCTCATGAAGCTGATGGAGTCACTAAAATACTTTGATCTTAAAAATAATTAACCAGTTGTTGTTTTGGTTAGTGTTACAGTAGAAATGATGCCTTTTTCAACTTTCTGCTGCTGCTGCTAAGTCGCTTCAGTTGTGTCCAACTCTGTGCGACCCCATAGACAGCAGCCCACCAGGCTCCGCAGTCCCTGGGATTCTCCAGGCAATAATACCTGAGTGGGTTGCAATTTCCTTCTCCAATGCATAAAAGTGAAAAGTGAAAGTGAAATCACTCAGCCGTGTCTGACTCTTTGTGACCCCATAGACTGCAACCTACCAGGCTTCTCCGTCTATGTGAGATTCCAGGTAAGAGTACCGCAGTGGGTTACCATTGCCTTCTCCGTTTCAGCTTTCTACACTCAAGCCAAAGCCAATAGTGACAATTGCATGAATTTGGTAATTTCAAGTAATATATGAGTTAGAAATGAGTGAAGTAACATAAATTGTCAAGGCACTTAGAAAGATTGTGTTTTATTTAATTGGTTTATTTAGGGTCATTTTATTTAGCATGTGTATTTTAGTAAATAAGTAACTGTTAGTTGCTCAGTTGTATCCAACTCTTTGCAACCCCATGGGCTGTAGTCCACTAGGCTCCTCTGTCCATGGGATTCTCCAGGTAAGAATACTGGAGTGGGTTTTCATGCCCTCCTCCAGGGGATCTTCCCAACCCAGGGATCAAACCTGTGTCTCTTTCATCTCCTGCATTGGCAGGTGCATTCTTCACCACTAGCACCACCTGGAAAGCCCAGGTATTTAGGTTGTACCTGTGAAAGAGTGCATGAGTATTTGTGTGTGGAATACTTTGTATTATGTAGAAGGTATTTGATGGACATATGAAATCAGAAAATGATGATATTTTTCCATTATAAATGAGAGGAACCCCAGTGGCTCCTTTTCATCAGACCTAACAAAACTCTTAGCTCACATACCAGATTGATAATTTTCTTACAGATACAAAAAAAAAAAATAGGATTTCAGTATATCAAACATTGAATATTTATAGTCCATGGGAACATGAACTTGTAAGAATTTTAAATAGAAATCATTATGAAAATTCTAATCTAAATATTCATAATGCAGCACATAGTATTATGTTTATGGTCTCTGTTTTTAATATTGTGGATTCCCCCTCCTTTTTTCACAAGAAAGCCTACTTACTTGTTCTGATAAATTCAGCATAAAATTTCTTTAGAGAAATATTCATAGCATTTTTAAGATGGGTCTTTGCTTTGAATATTTAATAATATTTTTAAAGTTTGCAAAATTGAATAAGTTAATGCATTTCTATCATAAAAATGAAAGATTACATATTCTGAGTATGTTGAAAAGTCTGATGACAGGAATAATTTGGGGCACACATGTTGGGCCTGCTTTCTTGCCATGGGTGGTTCTAATAAAAACTATTTAAATCTGAAACTTCTGGTTTTTATTCCAGAAGTGGAAATATTAGAATTAAATAGCTTGTATCCTCTCTCTCTCATGTTATATAATACAAGATGTATATAATGGGGCCCAGCTTGGATTGGAATTTTGTCTATTAATAAAAACAAAATCTTATTATTCAAAGAAAAAATATGTGCAATGGCATAAAAGAGAAGTGTATTATACAGTGAAAATTAGGGACCTTCTGATGAAAAATAAGTAAAACCTCTTCTCCACTCTTTAAAAAACTTTCTATTGAAGTTTAATCAACATCCAAAAATGATCACATATGAATGTACAGCTTGATAAATTTTCCAGCTAAATAACCTTGCCTAATTGCTCTGATATAAAAACCCTAAAACAGAACAAACAAATGAATACCTCAGATAATTACCTGTACTAGAGAGGTTTCTCTTTCCTTCCAGTCACTCCATCTGTGAGTGTAACCTCTTCCCTGATTTCTAACAGCATAGGTTTATTTTGTGTATCTTTGTACCATATTTGAATGACATCTTGGTGTGTGTGTGTGTGTGTTTCTTTGTGACTTATTTTGCTCAAAATTATGTGTGTGAAATTTATCCATATTGTTCCATATTGTTGATAATTACCCATTCTCATTGTTACAGTATGGCATTTTGTTCTGTGAATATAGCATACTTAACTCAATGACAGGGACCTGGGCAATTGTCATTTTGGTGGATTATAAGTGCTGCTGTGAATAGTCTCATACATATCTTTGGCAAACATGCATTTTGTGCTAGGTATAAATCTAGGAGTAGAGTTGTTGGGTTACTGGCTGTGCACCTTTTTAGCTTTGACAGATTCTGCCAAGCAGACTTACAAAATGGTTTTACTAATCGCTACTCCCACCAGCAGGTAATGAGAGATTCAGGTGTCCCAAACCCTTAATACTTTATATTTTCCATCATTTTACTGTAATTATTCTGGTGTGTATTTTATGGTATCACATCGTGCTTTTTATCTACATTTTCTGCTACACAATCTCAATGCAGATGAATATATTTTATATTTTTTGGTAATTTGGATGGATATCCTCTTTTGTGAAATGTCTTCTTACATCTTTTGTTCATTTATTGGATAGCTCTGATTTTCTTAATGGTTTTTAGAAAACTTGATATGTTCTAGAAACTAGTCCTTTGCTGATTATATATAGTTGATATCATCTCTTATTCTGTGAACATTTTTCCATGTTACAAGGGTGACTTCTGGTTGTTGTTGTTCAGTCACTCAGTTGTTTCCAACTCTTTGCTACCCTGTGGACTGCAGCATGCCAGGCTTCTCTGTCCCTCACCAAAATAGAAATTCTTAAATTTAAAAACTTTTTAAACTGTAACAATTCTGAAATATAACCTGGTCAAAAAGCTTCTGAAAACAGGTTTGTAGTAAACAATACTTGCTGACATAAGAGGGAAATGTTGAAACAAACGAAAACTACCTGCTCTGGGTATATTATGTTTTAAACAATATTACAGGCTTCACCAAAGACATAGAGAAGAAATCAGTTATATGTTCTTTCTTCATGTTATTGTGTGTATACACATATGTAATATCATAAAGTGCAATGCTAACTAGCAGAAAAATAGAATAATAGTAGAGATCAGATAGTAATCTAGGAGATCAGAGTTGAGATCAGGATAATGTGCAACTTAAGAAAGAATAGTGGCAAGAGCATCCTCAGCATAGACAGAGCACTTGAAGGCCCCTAAGGCAAAGAAGAGCTTGTTATTCAGAAGGTCATTTTGGTGGGAGTAAAGGGAGGGAAGCAGGAGATGAGTCTGAAAAAGTGGGTAAGACAAGGTTAATATAAATCATGTCAATAAACCTAAACTTTATACTAAGAGCTATCAGAGGGTCTTCAAGGGTTTGGCAAAGAAAATAAACAGTGTTAAGAGAGAGAGATAGGGAAGATAGACCACAGTAAGATAAAGTCAAAACTTAATGAAGATGCAGCCATGTAGGACTGTCTAAGCAATTATAAGGACTTTTGACTTTACTCTCAGTGAGAGGAGGAGCCATTGAAAGGATTTTTATACATCATTCTGGTTGCAGTGTTGATAGAAGACTTTAAAATTAAAAGTAAAGTCAGGGAGAAATCTGGAGTCACCCAGATAAGAGATGATGATGATCCAGACTATATGGTTACAATAATTGATAGAAGAATATGATTCTAGATATATTTTTTAAAGGAGAGCCAAACATTATTTGTGTTATGGTGTGAAACAAAGAGAGAAGTCAAGAATGAATTTATGGTTCTTAGCCAACTGGAAAGTTGCCTCTAGTTCATATTGGGATGGCTATAAATAAAGTAGATTTGAGGGAAAGATGATGAAGACATTAGGCATCCCAAGAGAAGTGTTATGAAGGCAGTTGATACTTAAGTTTGGAAGTTAGATGAGAGATCTAAGATGATGGTATTATTTTGGAAGTCATGAATATATAAATGCTATTTAAAGCCATTAGAATAGATAAAATCACTAAGGAAGTGACTATAGGCAGAAGAGGAGGACAAAACACTGAGCCTGAGGCATTTCAGTATTAAGAGTTTGGAAAGAAAATGATAGCACAGCAAATGACACTGAAAAGAAGTGGCTACAGAGAAAGTTAGAAAACTAATAGTGTGCAGTATTCTCAGATGGCTCTAGTGATAAAGAACCCACCTGCTAATGCAGGAAACATAAGAGACACAGGTGCGATCCCTGGGTCAGGAAGATCCCCTGGAGGAAGGCATGGCAACCCACTCCAGTATTCTTCCCTGCAGAATCCCATGGACAAAGGATCCTGGCAGTCTACAGCCCATGGGATCACAAAGAGTCGGATACAACTGAAGCCACTTAGCATGCATGCATTCCTCTCTACCAGTTAAAATAAACTATTTAAGAAGGATTGAGTAATCAGCTATGTCAACTATTGCTGATGAGAACATTAAAATGACTGAAATTTAACCTTTGGATTTAATAGGTTGGGTCATTATTGATGTTAACAAGAGCAGCTTCATGATAAAAACCAGATTTAAATGGGGGGGGGGGGTTGACAGTAGGAAAGTTTCTGGAAACAGTATTGAAGTTTTATGGTGCTTTCCTATAAGAAGGAAAAAATAAATGTGGTAGAAACTAGATGCAAGAGGGAGAGCAATACAAAGCATTTTATGTCAGGAAAAAAAATAACACTATGTCAATGGGTTCATTTTTCATTCTAATCCAAAAGAACGGTAATGCCAAAGAATGTTCAAGCTACCATATAATTGTGTTCATTTCCCATGCTATAGTAGCAAGGTTGTGCTCAAAATCCTTCAAGCTAGGCTTCAACAACACCTGAAGCACGAATTTCCAGATGTACAAGCTGGGTTTGAAGAGGCAGAGGAGCCAGAGATCAGGTTGCCATCATTTGTTGGGTCATGGAGAAAGCAAGAGTGTTCCATAAAAAACATCTACTTCTGCCTCACTGACTGTGCTAAAACCTTTGACTGTGTGGATCACAACAAACTGTGGAAAATTCCTAAAGAGATGAGAGTACTAGACTATCTTACCTGTCTCCTGCAAAACATGTATGCAGGTCAAGAAGCAAGTTAGAACAGGACGTGGAGCAACTCACTGGTTAAGAATTGGGAAAGTAGGATAAGAAGACTGTATATTGTAACTTATATGCATAATACATCATGTGAAATGCCAGCTTGGATGCATCACAAACTAGAATCAAGACTTCCAGGAGAAATATCAACAATTTACGCAGATGATACAAAACAAATGGCAAAAGTGAAGAGGAACTAAAGTGCCTTTGCGTGAGGGTGAAAGAGGAGAGTGAAAAAACTGGTTTGAAACTCAACATTCAAAAAACTAAGATCACAGTATCCAGTTCCGTCATTTCAGTTCAGTTCAGTTGCTCAGTCATGTCCAACTCTTTGCAACCCCATGGACTGCAGCATGCCAGGCTTCCCTGTCCATCACCTTTCAGCACTTCATGGCAAATAGAAGGAGAAAAAGTAGAAGTAGTGACATGTTTTGTTTTCTTGGGCTCCAAAATCAATGTGGATGGTGACTGCAGCCATTATATTAAAATATGCTTGCTCCTTGGAAGGAAGGCTATGACAAACCTAGACAATGTATCAAAAAACAGATATCAGTTTGCTGACAAGGGTCCTATGTAGTCAAAGCTGTGGTTTTTCCAATCGTTATGTATAGATGTGAGAGTTGGATCACAAAGAAGGCTGAGTGCCAAAGAATTGATATTTTCAGATGGTGGTGCTGGAGAAGACTCTTGAGAGTCCCTTGGACTACAAGGATATGAAACCAGTCAATCCTAAAGGAAATCAACCTTTTCATATTCATTGGAAGAACAGATGCTGAAGCTGAAGCTCTAATACTCTGGCCACCTGATGCAAAGATCCGACTCATTGGAAAACACCCTGAGGCTGGGAAAGATTGAAGGCAAAAGATGAAGGGGGAGGAAGTGGATGAGATGGTTAGATAACATCAGTGACTCAATGAACATGAATTTGAGCAAACTCGGAGATAGTGGAGGACAGAGGAACTTAATGTGCTACAATCCACAAGATAACAAAGAGTCAGACTTGGCTTATCAAGTGAACAAGAACAATGGGTTCATGGTAGTAGTAAAAAAAAAAAAAAAAAAAAAAGAAGAAGAAAAAGAAACACTGACATGAAGGAAATTTGGGAGAATAGCTGGAGAGAAATGCTTCAGCAGGTGAAAGGCTTCAGTGACAAATGTTGTATTAAGACTGGTTTATCTAGAAACTTGGAAACTGTTCTACAGGTAACAGAAATGAAAGTGTGTGGTGGGGCTACAGATGCTGTTGAGTGTGTTGATATATTTGTTGAGAACAGGTAAGAATTCTCTTCTGATTGCTTTGATTTTCTCACTAAAATCAAAGATCATCAGCTGAGAGAAAGAGAGTTATAAAAATAATCATCCAGAATAGTGAGGAAAAACTATGGACTGTATTCTTACAATATGACTGATTGCAGCCAGTTAGAGGCACCAGCAGAAGATCAATGGAAGGATAGAGAGGTCAGAACTTTTTGTCCTCTAATGCCCTTCTGCCACTGGCAGGGATTGTGTTCCTGTTGGATAGCCTTTTTTGCAGCTATGGATCTTCCAAAATCTGGGAACTGCTCTTTTTGCTTACCACTTCCAGTCTAAAGATGGTAATAACTTTCCACTGTCTGCTAGCCCTAGGGTACTCCATATCCTTTGTTGGTTTACTTAAAGGAAAAATGGTGCCTACATTAAGCTTTTCTTAATTACTCCATTAGTGTGTGCCATCTGTTTTCTGATTAAGAGAGTAATTGGTACCAGGAATAGCCCTAGGGAAAGAAACCTTAAAAAAATTAAGACTGTGGGATTTTGTTGTTTTGCATTTTTTATAAACACATGGATATCCTTCTTTAAGGGTGTGGATAATAATGGACAAGTGTTGACATCTCAATTCCAAAAAATGGTCAACAACAGAAAAAAACTTGAAGTGCCTATACAAGGCAAAGTTTTGTGATCAAGTGTCTGTGATACTCAGGAAATATAGTGACAGTAGAAGTATCCATAGAGGTATAGATAGAGGTGTCTCCTCTGAAGATCCGAGAATGCCAACAGCAACAACAAACAACACTGATTGCCCTGGACACCAATTGCAGTATTCAGATAGAAAGGGAGTTTTAAGAGTGTCTTATGTCCTGAAAAAATAGGATCATGCTCAGTGCCTAATCATAACCAAAGTAGAATTATGTACCTTCACCTTATCAAATATGCAATTCTACTATAACTCTATGCTGAGAAAAAGCTATGGTTATGAAAGAGTGGAGAGTTGGATATGGTATGGAAGTATTAGGGAAGAAACAGATAAAGGTGAGAAATTTGAATCCCCAAAACACCTGAGATTTCCTGTTAATAAAAGTAGATCCTCTTTACATAAGCTGCAGCAAATTGTGTTTCAGTGATATGCCAGTTATCCTCAGACCTAACTCTCAATTCTTTTATGGCCTCTGGATAGAGGAAGATCTAAATGCTAACCTAGTTTTAATGAAAAAATACAAATACTAATCTTGAAGAAAGTAGCTTATCCTCAGAAAGATCTGTAGAATCTTGCCAATTTGTATCCTTAAAAGTCTTAAGAGCATGACTGAGAGGGATTCTAAGGTTGCTAGGCCAAGTAATGTGAAATGTATGATCAGCATGGGTTGAATTTATTGAAATAAGTACACTTATTCAGCATTTATGATTTGTATTGATTTAAGCACCGAAAGTAAACATTGATAGTATTTTCAGTTCAGTTCAGTTCATTTGCTCAGTCATGTCCGACTCTTTGCGACCCCATGAACTGCAGCATGCCAGGCCTCCCTGTCCATCACCAACTCCTGGAGTTTACCCAAACTCATGTCCATTGAGTCTGGGATGCTATCCAACCATCTCATCCTCTGTCATCCCCTTCTCCTCCTGTCCTCAATCTTTCCCAGCATCAGGGTCTTTTCCAATGAGTCAACTCATCGCATCACGTGGCCAAAGTATTGGAGTTTCAGCTTCAACATCAGCCCTTCCAATGAACACTCAGGACTGATCTCCTTTAGGATGGACTGGTTGGATCTCCTTACAGTCCAAGGGACTCTCAAGAGTCTTCTCCAATACCACAGTTCAAAAGCATCAATTCTTCGGTGCTAGGCTTTATTTATAGTCCAACTCTCACGTCCATACATGACTACTGGAAAAACCAAAGCCTTGACTGGACGAACCTTTGTTGGCAAAGTAATGTCTCTGCTTTTTAATATGCTATCTAGGTTGGTCATAACTTTCCTTCCAAGGAGCAAGCATCTTTCAATTTCATGGCTGCAATCACCATCTGCAGTGATTTTGGAGGCCACAAAAATAAAGTCAGCCACTGTTACCACTGTTTCCCCATCTATTTGCCATGAAGTGATGGGACCAAATGCCATGATCTCAGTTTTCTGAATGTTGAACTTTAAGCCAACTTTTTCACTCTCCTCCTTCACTTTCATCAAGAGGCTCTTTAGTTTCTCTTTGCTTTCTGCCATAAAGGTGGTGTCATATGCATATCTGAGGTTATTGATATTTCTCCTGGCAATCTTGATTCCAGCTTGTGCTTCATCCAGCCCAGTGTTTCTCTTGATGTACGCTGCATACAAATTAAATAAGCAGGGTGTTGAATTAATGGCAGACCTATAGTCAATGAAAATGAGATGCTGGAATTTGGAAGTTTGAACAGGAAAGACGCCCCAAGGCTCAAAGAATGTTGGAATGAATTGCTATGTGAAATCTACTTTCTTGATTCCTAGCTCTCATTCCTTTCCTGTCCTAGGGGACATACTTTCCCCCAAGCCCTCTTAGAAACTCTGTGACTGTCCTTTATTAAGCTGGAGATGATGATGGGTGTTACTGTTATGAAATTGGACTCCCCAGTTTCCATGTGTGTAGTAGAATTTTAATATGCTACAGTAATAGAAATGCTTACTTGTTAGCAAAAAAAAAAAAAAGACAATTACCATAATAAAATTTAGAGAGAGGTGACAATCAGAGTACTATCCCAAGCAAAAGTATTAGGTTGGCCAAAAAGTTCATCCATTTTTATTTTTCCTATATGATCATACTAAAGTTCCCAATGAAATTTTAGGCCAAGCCAGTATATAACTGATTGATCAAAAGGTCTCTAAGAGTAACTTAGGTGGAGAGACAATTAAGGTGCACTTTGAGCTGTGTAAATGGAAAAGTTCTAGGTCTGGTGAGCAGAAGCCTGATTCAAATTGTTGTAGTAGATTTATGTTCTCTTACTCAAGCTTTGGGAGTCACAGCTGGCTCAGTGGCTCAAGAATTCACTTGCCAATATAGGAGACACTGGTTCAATCCCTGGGTCAGGAAGATACTCTGAAGTAGGAAATGGCAACCCACTCCAGTAATTTTGGCTGGGAAATCCCAGAAATAGAGGAGCCTGGTGGGTCACAGTTTATGGGGTCACAAAGAGCCAGACACAACTGAGCAGGCACACATCACACCACACCCACGTTCTAGATTTAAGACATTTAACAGAACATACAGGTACCCCCCCCCCCCCACTTTCTGAAAGCTTACATTATACCACTTCACTTGTATTAAACACATTAGTACAGTAACAGCTTTTTTAATAAAAGTAAAAGTCCTCTTTGGATTTCTTTCAGTTAGCAAAAACAGGTACTATTGTAGGTCTGTCTTAAAAGTGAAGTGGCATAATGCAAACTTTCAGAAAGTGGGAAATACTTTTCCCTTTATGCCACTTTGGCTCACAAAGGGTTTCACAGAAATGCTCTACTTTAGGATGACTGAGGAAACTGGTTTTTGTTTATGGAGAAAGCCAGCTAACTTTGAAGAAATATTTTTTAATGTAGCCACAAGGGAATCATCCCCACATTTTCTCCCAAAAATACATGCAGCAATTTATGAAAGTGTGCACAGGACAAAAAGAAAAACTGCCTTTGAGTTTTGTAGACACTAGCTCCAGATGGACACCAATCCCTAGTGACTTGAAACACTTAGGACAGATTTGGGGCTTATAGAGATTGAAGACAAACAGAATCTTGGTCCAGGTAAAACTCATGGTAATTATTTTCCTAATCCCAGACTAGTGAAAACAGCTATATTTAGTGCATACCAAAATACTCACATTATTTTCTCTACTGATGAAATGTGCAGTGGTGGTGGAAGCTAATGGAACATCTCACTTTCCCCAAATATACTGAAAGCAATATTGCATTCCTAGGGAAATTTCAGACATTGGTGCCACCATCAGAATTTGGAAAAAAAAAAAAAAGAGTAGATTCCTACTTTATCTCCATCTACCTCTCCTGTTTGGCCTGCACAAAAGTCACATAGATGAATCTTGGAATATGATTGGCTTTTACAAATTTAAGAAGGAGTCATGACAAAAAAGAGCTACAGTTCAGATGTTGTATACAGTCACTTGTACTAGTATACTGCTTTAGATATTACATTTTTCCCCCTAATTTCTAGCAGCAAATGTAATCAGAAGCCATTTGCTTTTACTTGACAAGGAGAGCAATTCACATTTACTGTCTTACCTGAGGATTATTTCTGAGCTGTTCTCTTTCATAATAGCTTAGAGAGACTTTCTTTGTTTGGTCATCCTACAGACCACACATTTGGCCATTATGTTGATGATACTACACTAACTGAACATATCAGGTAGGCAGTAGCAGAAATCCTAAGAAGCACAATTACCTTAGTAAGACATGTGATTGCTAGGGAATGGGAGATAAACTCCAAAAAATGATTTACCAAATCAGGTGTCAATTATATCTCAATACAGATGGACAGGGATCAAAGTAAGGCACCAATTGACATTCTCACAAAAGAGTCTCTGAAAAGTGAGAGACAAGTTGTAGAGCCATTTACAACCCACAAAGAAAGTGGCGCATGATGAAACTGGATGTCAAAAATAATATGCATCACATCTAGGTGTGCAGCTTCAATATTTTGCTAAATCAGAAGGCAATTTTTAATTGGGAACAAAGAAATAAATGCTCTACTCTATCTCAAGGCTATAATACAGCATTCCTGTACTTAGACCTCACACCCAGCAAACTTAATAGTATAGAAAATGTCTGTGGCAGTTGAAAATGCTAAGTGGAACTCTTCACAAATTTCAAAGGGTGATTCTATTATGACATCTATCTTCTATTAGAAAAATAAATTTCAGATTTATACTCAGATTTGATAGTTTTTAAACACTTGGCTATTGGTACAATATAACTATATGCTTTCAAATTCCCATTTTGAAGTGGATGCTATCGAGTTAAAATAATCCAAAAAATGGATGTGCACTACAGCATGCCTTACTAATCGGAAAGTGTCTGACTAGTACAACTGCATAACCGGCTGCTCAGGTGCCCATACCATGTGCTTCTATCTACCATGTGCTTTTCTCCTTTCTAGGGAGAAAACTATAAAACAACAATGAAGAAAAAAGCTCCCCCTTGAGAAGGGACAGAATATTGATTGTCCAAGCCAAATTGAAGGAGACAAGTGCAAAGTACTCCCAGTTACGTGCAATGACTAAAATGTTGACTAGAAAAATGGATGAATGATGACAAGGAGATCTGAATAATGGATATGTGAATGAATCTTTCTGATTGGGTAGAGTGTAAAGAAATTCTCATGGAAATATCCTCACTGAACATCTACTGCAAAGCATCTTTTCACTAATTTGATAAATAATATGATCCTTCCTCTGGATGCCAGTCAGCTTTCTCCCCTTGCCACCTTGTGGACATATAAAGATTTTCTATCATGAAGAAGACAGATTTTTGTCCTTACATAAATATTTTCACATGTCATATACAGTTTATACCTTAACAGAGTTTTTTCAATGCTATCTTATGTGGTCTTAGAAAATGATTTTGATATTGTTGTGACATTTACATGTTATTGTCTCTATATAAAAAAAATCATTTTGTAGCAAATTACAGGATGGCTCATGCCCAGAAAATTTATGGGTTTTATCACATTTCCTATTCTGTATAGTTTTTAGCCGCATAGAACAATGAAATGACCTGAAGATACTTTGGTTAAAGCGGCAATTGGGAGATATGCCTTTCAAAACTAGGGAACTTTCCTATAGTGTGTAGCATATGCGTGAAACTCAGGACCATGCCTTTTTCCTCATAGTCAGAATTCAGTATTTCTAGGAATCATTGGATAGAGGTACAATGGGAATTATCTTGCTCTTACACCTACTAACTGTATTAAAGAATGCTATGTACTGAAATGAATGCCCCCTTTCATCTGAAATCCACATATTGAAGCACAAATTTTCAGTATGGTTGCTTTTAGAGGTAGGACACTTTAGGAGGCCAGATGAAATCAGAATGTGTGTGTGTGTGTGTGTGTGTATGGAAGTGTGTGTGTGTGTGTGTGTGTGTGTGTGCGCGCTTAGTCACTTCAGTCGTGTTTTTCAACTCTTTGCAACCCTATGGATTATAGCCCACCAGACTTCTCAGTCCATGGGATTCTCTAGGCAAGAATACTGGGGTGGGTTGCTATGCCCTTCTCCAGGGGATTTTCCTGACCCGGGGATCAAACTTATGTCTCCTATGACTTCTGAATTGAAGACAGTTTTTTTTTTTTTTTTTTTTTTTTAACACTGAGCCACCAGGAAACCCTGAAATCATAATGGCGGGGTTCAAATATGATAGAATTGGTGACCTTACGAGAGGATGAGATCGCTCTCCTTCCCTTCTCCTTGTCCTTGCAAGAGGAAGTGATCTCTCTCCCTCCCTCCTCACTGTCTTTTTCTCCTCTCCCTCCCTGTGCATGTACCAAGGAAAGGCTACACAGGAACACAGCTCAAAGGCAGTCATCTGCAAGGCAGGAAGAGAGCCCTCACTGGAACCTGACTATGCCAGCACCTTATGCTATGTAATTTCTGTTCATTTATGTAATATATTCTGAAATTTTCTTCTCTCTTCTTGAAAAACACTTATAATTTGGAATAGGCACAGGTGTAGCCTTTTTAAGGAAATCTGACTCTCTAGGTCACTCTTGCTACTCTTCCTTCATACATTTATTTATTTCAAATATGTCATTATCATTATCCTAAGTATGTTATATTGTAATCACCAGTCTATGAAGCTGTCTTCCCTAAGACTGGTTACCATGTTTTATTCATATTTGTATCCTAAGCCACAAACACAGTAAGTGGCATTTAGTAGGTTCTCAATAATACTTATGAAATTAAAGTGTCAATAAGTGAACAGAAGGAAAAGGATGAAGTATGATTTTAGGAAGTACAACTGTCAGAAGGCATTGCAAATTGAGATTCCTGGTCTTAGGGACTCTCAGTGTATTTGTATGAGAGTCCTCAGGGTACTGGTAAGTGCGAGGACCACTGTACAATACAAGATGTTGAAAGAAAATCTCTCAAGTTCTGTTTCATCTATAGATAAGCTCTAATGCAAAGGTTTTACTGCAGCGGAGGATTCAATATATTCGTTAGTAGAAGGTTAACAGAACTGAGAGGATAAGACTATGTCTGTAAGAAACAATATCCTAGAAATGCCAGTGTACATTTAATATACATTTCTCAGCTGTACCTGTTCCTAGGTATTTCTGAGCCTACAGCAAAACTGTTTTTCAAGGCCTACTCCCAGCTCTATGTGCCTAGCTAAATGCTGAAGGCAGTTTAAAATTGAGCAATTAAGGACTCCAGAGAAATTCTCATAAACGTTTTAAAGACACTTACTGGCTGAGTTGTCCCTGTTTCCCTTAAACGCCTGATCCAATCTCTTTCCGTGTGAAGTTGAGGGTAAATCTGATAGTTCCTACTTATTTTTTTGGAAAGTAGATGCAGTGAGTTATCTTGATCTGTATTTATGGAGCAAGTCAAATTCTGTTCTATAAATTTGCCTGCTGAAAAATTAAGAGGGAGAATTTATAGGGAAGGTTCTTTTCCTCATAAATGGTTTGACAGTGATGATCTAAATTTAGAAAAACATAGTTGAATTTAGAAAAAAAATCTGGAAAAATAATCTGAAATAGAATATATGCATTCTAAAATAAACAGATATCTTAAAACCTAACATATAGGAGATATTTAGTATTTGTTGAGTGTAAATCCTGGATTAAATTCAATGAAATTAAAAACTAATGGGAGTATTGCTATTAACAGACACCAGAGGCTTTCTTAACTGGTTATAGCACATACGGTGATATTAATGTGCTAGAGGTAGACCTGCTGAAAATTCACTATTGTGATCAGCTATGAACAGGTCGTTTGATTATACCTCCAGTATTTTTAGGCATGTCCTGTCTAGTACTGCATTTAGACCTGGCATCTCTTTCAGCTCACGTACTGAATTGGCTTTGTTTTTGAATTGGCATCTTCTGGAGAAATTTTCCTACACTCTGCTCTGAAGTAAATACACTGTTGTGAGAAATATGGTGAGAAATGTTTCTTGGGAAACATTAATTTTCCACTTATCTTATTCCAAATGATGATGAATCGTTATTTGTCTTTAATTTTTGCAACAGCTATAATCAAGTAAGCAAATTTATACCTGCAGACACCTCAGCACACATATATAACATTTCTTTGAAAACAAACAGGCCACAACAGCAAAACTGCAGCAGATCAAACAAATTTTTACACAGGAAAAGAAACTGATCTGTTGTCAGCACCGTGCATGGGCATATTCCAGCCTTATGGCTATTGGTGACTTACAATTAAGAAAAATGTTGCGCAGTATGCAAATACTTGGCCAGTTTTTGGGAGGGTTGATCTGCTTTTTTGGGAGGGTTGAATATTGGTTGTTATTTAATGCTTTGGGATCTTTTCTATTTTTCCTTTCTGAAAATTTCTGTGGCTACTTCACAATGCAAAATTAAGAACTAGGGTAGTAGATTTTTTTTTGAATGGTAGTAAAAACACATACACTTTAATTTTTATGTTAGATAAAGAAGTTTAAAATATGTAATTGACATATAGGTCAATAGAAGAAGATATGCATTTTATTCACATTTCACTGAGTTCTTGAAAATCAAGATGCCAATCAGTGTTTTATTTTCATGTAAATAAGATAGTTGTTACTCCTTTCTAACTTTTCCTCCATCAAAACCAGGTCTCATCAGGTCTGATGATGAGATGGAATCAAGGAGTTGACAAGTGAAGTTGAATTTTAAATGTGCCCCACATTTGTTTCATTAACCTTTTTTTCTCTAGAGCCTAGTTCCTTCCCAGAAAGGGTGCAAATTTCAAAACAGCCATTTGAAACAATCTTTGAAGTTTCAATTCCACAAGTGTTTGTAAAATGCCTTGTAAATAAGTATATTTACTTTATACTGGGGGAAACGAATACAGAGGAAATAAAAGAAATAAGGGAAATAATATGCTTGCTAACTCTATAAAGAATGTGCTATTTTTGAAAGAAAAATGGTATTTAAAGACACTTTTACCAATAAGAAAAGGTGAGGACAATTCCTTAAATGATCTGATCAAAATGTCATAATTGTTAGTCTACCTACTTAAGTGTACATAAATTACATAATTGTACATAAATAGTGCATAAATTATTTTATGCACCATTTAAAAAGCACTACCAATTCAACTATGTCAATGTTTCTTATAACTTATATTGTTCTGAAAGAGCTTCTTAATGTTGACAGACTTCGATTATATACAAAATAGTGTATACTGATTAAAATATAAAATTAACTAATTTTCTTAAAATTTTGTCATGTATAGAATCTGACATTCCCAAATCACTTTTAGGCTCACAGTCACCGTTTTGTTTTTGTTTTGTTTTTTTTTCCACATAATATTTTTTGTGTGTCTTTCTTAAAAATGTTATTCCAGTATTAGCATTAAGATGTTCTTCTAAATTGCCGATGACCATTCTGTAAGTTTTGTAGCACATGCCCAGGTAAAAACAGCTACATCATGCCAGTTACCTGCATTACAATGCTTACATCATGCTTTTAGATATGATTAAAGATAAAAAAAAAAAAATGGAACTCATAATCAACTAGATTATAATAATAACAAAGTATTTAATTTGTTGTGAAATATTAAATAATCAGTTATACTTAGGTCAGTTCCATTATCCCAAACATTCCACCAACACACTGTATCTTCAAAAAATTTCAGTTCAGTTCAGTCTCTCAGTCACGTCCGACTGTTTGAGACCCCATGGACTGCAGCATACCAGGCCTCCCTGTACATCATCAACTCCCTGAGCTTCCTCAAACTCACATCCTTTGAGTTGGTGATGCCCTCCAACCATCTCATTCTCCATCGTTCCCTTGTCCTTTCGCCTTCAGTCTTTGCCAGCATCAGGGTCTTTTTAATGAGTCAGTTCTTCGCGACAGTTGGCCAAAGTATTGGAGTTTCAGCTTCAACATCAGTCCTTCCAATGCATATTCAGGACCGATTTCCTTTAGGATGGACTAGTTGGATCTCCTTGCAGTCCAAGGGACTCTCAAGAGTCTTCTCCAACACCACAGTTCAAAAGCATCAATTCTTCGGCGCTCAGCTTTCTTTGTAGTCCAGCTCTCACATCCATACATGACTACTGGAAAAACCACAGCTTTGACTAGATGCACTTTTGTTGGCAAAATAATGTCTCTGCTTTTGAATATGCTATCTAGGTTGGTCATAACTTTTCTTCCAAGGAGCAAGCGTCTTTTAATTTCATGGCTGCAGTCACCATCTGAACTGATTTTGGAGCGCCCCCCCCCCCCCCCCCCAAATAAAGTCTGTCACTGTTTTCATTGTTTCCCCATCTATTTGCCATGAAGTGATGGGACCAAATGCCATGACCTTAGTTTTCCGAATGTTGAGTTTTAAGCCAACTTTTCACTCTCCTCTTTCACTTTCATCAAGAGGCTCTTTAGTTCTTTTTTGCTTTCTTCCATAAGGGTGGTGTCATATGCATATCTGAGGTTATTGATATTTCTCCCAGTAGTCTTGATTCCAGCTTGTGCTTCATCCAGCCCAGTGTTTCTCATGATGTACTCTGCATATAAGTTAAATAAGCTGGGTGACAATATGCACCCTTGAAGTACTCTTTTCCCTATTTGGAACCAGTTTGTTTTGCCATGTCCAGTTCTAACTGTTGTTTCTTGACCTGCATACAGATTTCTCAGGGGGCAGGTCAGGTGGTCTGGTATTCCCATCTCTTTCAGAATTTCCCACAGTTTATTGTGATCCATACAGTCAAAGGCTTTGGCATAGTCAATAAAGCAGAAGTAGATGTCTTTCTGGAACTCTCTTGCTTTTTTGATGATCCAACAGATGTTGGCAATTTGATCTCAGGTTCTTCTGCCTTTTCTAAATCCAGCTTGAACATCTGGAAGTTCACAGTTCATGTACTATTGAAGCCTGGCTTGGAGAATTTTGAGCATTACTTTACCAGCATATGATGTGAGTGCAATTGTGCAGTAGTTTGAGCATTCTTTGGCATTGCCTTTCTTTGGGATTGCAATCAAAACTGACCTTTTTCAGTCCTGTGGCCACTGCTGAGTTTTCCAAATTTGCTGGTATATTGAGTGCAGCACTCTCATAGCATCATCTTTCAGGATTTGAAATAGCTCAACTGGAATTCTATCACCTCCGCTAGCTTTGTTCGTAGTGATGCTTCCTATGGCCCACTTGACTTCTCATTCCAGTATGTCTGGCCCTAGGTGAGTAATCACACCATTATGATTATCTGGGTCATGAAGATCATTTTTGTACAGTTCTTCTGTGTATTCCTACCACCTCTTCTTAGTATCTTCTGCTTCTGTTATGTCCATACCATCTGTCCTTTATTGTGCCCATCTTTGCATGAAATGTTCCCTCGGTATCTCTAATTTTCTTGAAGAGGTCTCTGGTCTTTCCCATTCTATTGTTTTCCTCTATTTCTTTGCACTGATCACAGAGAAAGGCTTTCTTATCTCTCCTCGCTATCCTTTGGAACTCTGCATTCAAATGAGTATATCTTTCCTTTTCTACTTTGCCTTTTGTTTCTCTTCTTTTCACAGCTATTTGTAAGACCTCCTCAGACAAGCATGTTGCCTTTTTGAATTTCTTTTCCTTGGTGATGGTCTTGGTCCTTGCCTCCTATACAATGTCATAAACCTCCACTCATCGTTCTTCAGCCAATCTGTCTATCAGATCTAATTCCTTGAATCAATTTGTCACTTCCACTGTATTATCATCAGGGATTTAATTTAAGTCATACCTGAATGGTCTAGTGTTTTTTCCTACTTTCTTCAATTTAAGTCTGAATTTGGCAATAAGGCATTCATGGTCTGGGCCACAGTCAGCTCCTGGTCTTGTTTTTGCTGAATGTATAGAACTTCTCCATCTTTAACTGCAAAGAATATAATCAATCTGATTTCAGCATTGACCATCTGATGGTGTTCATGTGTAGAGAGAGAGAAAAGCAGTTCAAAGTAGAGGATGAAAGAGGGAATGACTGAAGGTAACTAATATCTGATTGTAGAAGTTTGGGAATATCAAAATAAAGTGAAATACTCCACTCTTCTTTTAGCAGTCATGGGTTGGACTTTTAAAAATAGTTTCCAATTTACTTTTATGATCCTGTCCATCCAATTTATAATTCTATTGATGTCACTCTAAAAATCTCTACTTCTCTTAAAATACTAAAAATATCATGTCACAGATAGTTCATTACAGATGCTTACTCTAAGGATAACTCATAAAAATAATCTTTAAGAGAAGGATAAATTGTAGAAAAGATTGTCATTGGAAGTTCTTTATAATATCTGGAGTCATGTTAAGGATCTTTTGTTGTAACTTTTACTTTTTAATCCTGAAATTTAGTTGCAACATTCTTTCTAATAATCCAAAGCATATTCAGTTGGATTTGGTTTTGTCTTACATCAAGAGTAGCATATACTCTCAAAGATAAGATACAACATAATTCATATCATTAAAAAGTTTGTGAGGATCTGAAAGAACACCTTTCCACAAGAAAGTGCCTGAAATTGTCATAGTTAATATTTAATACTTATACCTAAATTATGAGCTAATATTCATTTTGTCAAATTAAAAAAAAAAAGTTTAATTGCAGTAGAAGATATCTATCATACTGTGACAATGTATTATGTCTTCATTTGTTTTTTTTTCCAAAATGTTTATTTAAAAACACATTCCATATCACTCTGAATTAAGTTATGAGAGTTATAATATTGGTCTTCATTTTTTAGATAAAATGTAAATATAAAATATTTCTCTGTGCTATAGTCTAGATTATATCAAATAAGATCATGCTTCAGACTTTGTTCATGAAATAGTCTTCAAACTCAAACACCTAAGCAATAAGAAAATGCAAAAGAGAAAGAGACATTTTTCACGTTGATCTGAACAAAAAAAGGAAGAGAGGTAGACTCTGATTAATGTCCAGAAACACCAGAAAATTTCATACTTGAAAATTGGTTTTTAAAATGCCAAGTGTCTGCCAACATTATGTGAAAATGAATGATATCTCTGCTGGGCATTTCTTGATCAGGTATGGTGTTTCACATTTTAACTTAACTATGGGCCAAGGTTAACTACTCTGTCCAAATTGCTAAATTTTCTTGAAGAAAGCAGCTTAAAGTCTCTTAATTAAAATGAAAATCATGAACGCATTTAAATTTAGAAATGTAAAAAATATCTTTACTGAATTCTGTTTTCTTTTGAGGGTAAACTTAAAATGAATGGACAAACATTCTATACACAAAATTAATATTTAGTTGCCCTTAATTTCTTATGAATAAGAACTGTTACTAGGGGGAAAAAACGACTGTAATATTATGGAAAGCACTCATCTGACAGCAGATTAGCATCATGGTTATGGAGTTTTAAGGTTGTAAATCATTCTGAATTACATTTAGACAATATACTAAATAGAAAGTTTAAAATTCATTTTTTCAAAGAGGCAACTCTGTCAGTTATGTGAAGGTGGTTTAAAAAGAGCATTTATTCCTTTCACAATTCACGCAAATCAAGAATTTCATGGGACATTCAAACACTGGTTTTATTCTGTGACTTAAACTATTTTTCATCAGCTTCTGCGTACAGAGAAAACATTTGGTCACCCTTCTCAGTATAAAGGAGAAATAGTGAATTCTCATTTTATAGAATGACTACTGTAAATATTTCCTCATTGTGTCTCATTGAATCCTTATCAAGTGGGACATGTCATACACATATACATATATATATATACACATTCATAGGGAATTAAGGTTATAATAAAATTAAGGTTGCTAATCAGAAGACCTTAAAATAAGGGCATTGTTCTGGATTATCCAGTTGGATCCAGTGCAACTCCATGAGCCCTTAAATGTGGAACGAGGGTGGATCAGGGATGAAAGACCGAGGAGGAGCAAGTCAAAGCATAAGAAGGACTCAGCCACTGTTGCTGGCTCTCACGAGGAAGGGGACCATAAACAGAATTTCAAATGGCCTCTAGAAGCCAATTAAGGCCCTCAGCTGAGAGCCAGCAAGGAAATGGGGACCTCAGTCCCACTATAGTAAGGAACTGAATTTTGTCAACAATTTGACTGAGCAAAGCAATGGTTCTTTGCATGGAGTCTCCAATAAGGAAACCTACCCTGCCAGTATCTTAAATTAATATTAACACATTGATACATGTGTAAGGTAATGTATATACATAACATATATAAATGTATATAATGTTTATAAACATGTTAATGTTTATAAACATACTTTATACATATTATATAATTATATTTAATGCTATTCTACGCACATTTATTTTAAACAGTTTGAATTAAGCAAATGTTAAGAAAGCCTTAATATGTTACCTTGGGGCTGAAATCAACATTTAAAATAGTTTCACGGCAAAATGGTGCTGACAGTTGTGGACACTGACATTTGCAGATAGCTGCTAAGGATGAAGTAAAACCACTACAGAGAAGAAACCAGGAAAAATCATCATTATTTTTAAAAATATTAAACTGACCATATATTTAAGGACATTTAAATGCATGAGCTTTAGTGTATTATTTTTATCCTTTTGAAAAACAAAAGAGAAGTGACTTTCTTTAAAAAAGTATAGTTAAAGTAAAATAGGTATAAATCTAAATACGAGATGAACATCCTGTTTACAGGACAAATAACCAAAGTCAAATTTATCAAACTGAAGCAAAAATATGCATATAGTAATTAGGGTTTTACAATCATACATTTAATTTTTAGCAGCTTTATGGCTGTATAATTGACATACATAGAATAAAGTGCACATAAACAAGTATACAGTTTGACAAGTTTTAGTATAAGTGCATACTCATGAAACATTTAATCAATTAGGATAAGATCCAAAACTTTTCTAGTACCTTTGTAGTCCTTTCATCTTGCTCCTCTTCTCTCCATTGCATCTCATCTCATCCTCAGGCAGCCACTTATCTGCTTTCTGTTACCATAGGTTTGTCTGGATGTCCTAAAACTTTATGGATTCAAAAGTATATACAGGCTTCTTTTACAAAGTATGCTGCTGCTGCTGCTAAGTCGCTTCAGTCTTGTCCAACGCTGTGCGACCCCATAGATGGCAGCCCACCAGGCTCCCCCGTCCCTGGGATTCTCCAGGCAAGAACACTGGAGTGGGTTGCCATTTCCTCCTCCAAGGCATGAAAGTGAAAAGTGAAAGTGAAGTCGCTCAGTCGTGTCCGACTCTTCTGACCCCATGGACTGCAGCCTACCAGGCACCTCTGCCCATGGGATTTTCCAGGCAAGAGTACTGGAGTGGGGTGCTATTGCCTTCTCCTTTACTAAGCATACTTATAATTATTTTGACTCATCTATGTTCTAGTATTTATCGTTCATTTCTTTTTATTGCTGAGAGTACTCCATTGCAAAAAATGCCATTATTATGTTATAGGGATCAAAGGGAATGACTTCTTTTGATGAAAATTTGGGTTGTTTCCAATCTTAGTCTATTATAAGTAAAGTCACAAACCATCATTTTTGTTATGTATGTGCAGTTTCATTTCCCTTCAATAATTCTTGGAAATGGAATGGCTGAATCATCTAACAGATGTAGATTTACATGTTTAAGAAATTGCCAAATTCTTTTTCACAGTGAATATATTATTTTGCATTTGTACCAGCTTTCTGAGAGGTAAAGTTCTTCCACATCCTCACCTGTGTTAGGTATGGCTAGTCTAAGTTTTCCATCTGTTTATCTTTGTGAAGGGTCTGTTCATATCCTTTGCTCATTTATATCTGGCTGCTTTCTTGTTGAGCATTGGAAGTTCTTTTTATATTCTGGAGATGAGTCCTCTATCAGATATATGATTCATAAATGTTTTCTCCCAGTCAGTGGCTTTTATTTTCTTTCTCATTAATATTGATTTTTAATAAAATGATGTTTTCAACTTTGATGAACTCTAAGTTGTTTCATCTTGTGAAATATGCATCAATATCATATTGAAGAAATATTTTCCTATGTCTCCTATGATTTCTTTCAGAAGTTTTATGGCATTGTTGTTGTTTAGTTGCTAAGTTGTGTCCAACTGTCTTGCAGCCCCACAGATTATAGCCCGCCAGGCTCTTCTGTCCATGAGATTTCCCAGGCAAAAATACTGGAGTGGGTTGCCATTTCCTTCTTCAGGGGATCTTCCCAAACCAGGGATTGCACTTGTTTCTTATGCATTAGCAAGCACTTCTTTACAACTGGGCCACTAGGGAAGCCCTTTATAACATTAAGTTTTGCATATAAACCTGTAATCCATTTTAAGTTTTTCATATCATGCAAGGTAGTGATGAAATTTTTTTTAAACATATGAATATCTGCTTCTTTTTGCAGTATTTTTTTAGTAGATAGTCCTTTTTCTACTGAACTGTCTTTGCATCTATATTAAAAATAAGTTTTCTATATACATGTGGTCTATTTCTACACACTCCATTATATTCCTTAGGTCTAATTTAAGCTAATAGAATTTTTTTTTTTTTTTTTTTTTTGCCTTTATAATGAGTCTTCAAATCAGGTTATGTTAGTTTCCTTACTTTGCTCTGTTTTCAAAGTTGTTTGGACTTTTTTAGTTCATATGAACTAGAGCATCGGCTTGTGAAGTTTGACAGAACAAAGCAACAACAACAAAACTGCTGTACTTTTCATTGGTATCACATTTAATTAAGTTCAAGGGAGTTGACACCTTAATAATAGTGATCTTCTGACTTATAAAACATTACTCCTCTTATTTAGACCTTCTATTTCTAAGTAATGTTTGAAAAGTTTCAGATTTTTTCCATATTTTGTCACATGTTTGCCCAATTATTTTTCATATCTTAATGCTAATACAAATGGTATTTTTTTAAATATTATTTTTTATTAAATCTAACATGTACAAATACAATTGACTTTTCTATGGGTCTTGTATGTTATGGCCCTGCTAAACTGATTTATTATTTTTTTGCACATTTTGCTTTTGCAGATTGTTAGCTTTTTGCAGATTCTATTAAATGTTCTACATAAATCAGCAGTCCTGAATCTTTTTGGCACCAGGGAATGGTTTTGTGGATGAAAATTTATCCATAGGTCAGTGGGAGGGTAGGATGGTTTCAGAATAATTTTCATAAAGATTGTGCAACCTAGATCCCTTGCATGTTCAGTTCTCAGTAGAGATCACCCTCATATGAGAACCTAATTCCACTGCTGATCTGATGAGAGGCACAGCTCAGGCAGTAATATGAATGATGAGAAGCAGCTATAAATACAGAAGAAGCTTTGCTTGCTCACCCGCCACTCACTTCCTGCTGTCTAGCCCAGATCCTAACAGGCCATGGACTGGTACTGGTCCGGGGATTGGAGACCCTTGATATAGATGATAATGTCATCTTTGGATAAGGAAATTTTTGCTTCTTTTCCAGTCTAGATGCATTTTATTTATTTTTCTTGCTGTATTGCACAGGGTAAAACATCATGAGCAATGCTTAATTGTGACAGACTAGAAATCCTTTTGTTATCTTTGGTCATGGTGAAGAGAAAATTTTATCTTTCACCATTAAGTAATTAAGTTAATGGTATGTTTTCTATAGATACTTTCTATCAAGTTTAGGCAATTATCCTTATTCCTAGTTTGATGTGAGTTTTAATATATGTTAGATTTTGTTAGATACATTCTCTGCATCTATTATGCTGAGCATATTGTTTAAAAGTGTAGTTTGTTAGGTTAGTAAAATTGATTTTTGAATGTTAAATGCATCTTGTATTCCTGGGATAAATTCCATTTAGTTATGATGAATCATCCCTTTTATGTATTGTATTTACTTTGCTAATATTTTCTTTAGAATTTTTCCATTTTTGTTTAGGCAATACATTGCTGCATTTTCTTGTAGCATGTTTGTTAGGTCTTGGTATCACAGTAATGCTGGCCTCAGAATAAACAAGGAAGTAGCCTATTACTTCAGTTTTCTGGGCCCAGGTTTTGAAGAATGCATTCATTATATAATTTGAAAATTTTAGTAATGAAGCCACTGGGACCTAGTGTTTTCTTTGTAAAATGATTTAAACTACATATTCAGTTATAGGTTATTTTTTTAGAGGGAGTTTTGTAAATTTATGTCTTTTAAGGAAATTGATAACTTTATTTAAGTTGTGAATTGTGCTGGCATTAAGACTTTTAAGATATTCATAGTATTCTTTTTAGTGGCCTTTTAGTATCTATGTAATCTGAAGTTATACCACTTCTCTCAATCTAGACATTGGTAATATTTCTTCCATTTTATTCTTGGTTGATCTCACAGAATAGTTGTTGATTTTTAAAAATCTTTTTAAAAATCAGTTTGATTTCATTGATTTTTCCTTATTTTCTCTTTATTTCTTTGATTTTTCTCTCTGATTGATCTTTTTAACTCTTTCTTATGTTTATTTTTAATTTACACTTATCTTTCTAATTCTTTGTAATAGAAACTGAAGTAATTGATTTGGGACATTTATTCTTCATTAATAGGAGAAAGTGCTGTAAATCTACTTCCCACCAGTAGTGCTTTAGCAGGAACTTTCAGATTCTGATATACACTATTTTCATTTTAACTCCACTTAAAGAATTTTTATTTTATCCTTTCAATCTTTTGACTCATGAGTTAGATTGATTTATTTAGATACGCTTTTCTATGGTGATGAATTATTTCAGCCTTTGGATGTTGAAAAATCTGTTATTTTGCCTTCATTTTTTTTTAATTTTTAAAAAAATTTTTCATTTATTTTTATTAGTTGGAGGCTAATTACTTTACAGTATTGTAGTGGGTTTTGTCATACAATGACATGAATCAGCCATGGAGTTAAATGCATTCCCCATCCCGATCCCCCCTCCCACCTCCCTCTCTACCCGATCCCTCTGGGTCTTCCCAGTGCACCAGGCCTGAGCACTTGTCTCATGCATCCAACCTGGGCTGGTGATCTGTTTCACCATAGATAATATACATGTTTCGATGCTGTTCTCTCGAAACATCCCACCCTCGCCTTCTCCCACAGAGTCCAAAAGTCTGTTCTGTATTTCTGTGTCTCTTTTTCTGTTTTGCATATAGGGTTATCATTACCATCTTTCTAAATTCCATATATATGTGTTAGTATGCTGTAATGTTCTTTATCTTTCTGGCTTACTTCACTCTGTATAATGGGCTTCAGTTTCATCCATCTCATTAGAACTGATTCAAATGAATTTTTTTAATGGCTGAGTAATATTCCATGGTATATATGTACCACAGCTTCCTTATCCACTCGTCTGCTGATGGGCATCTAGGTTGCTTCCATGTCCTGGCCATTATAAACAGTGCTGCGATGAACACTGGGGTGCACGTGTCTCTTTCAGATCTGGTTTCCTCGATGTGTAGGCCCAGAAGTGGTATTGCTGGGTCATATGGCAGTTCTATTTCCAGGTTTTTAAGAAATCTCCACACTGTTCTCCATAGCAGCTGTACTAGTTTGCATTCCCACCAACAGTGTAAGAGGGTTCCCTTTTCTCCACACCCTCTCCAGCATTTATTGCTTGTAGACATTTGGATAGCAGCCATCCTGACTGGCGTGTAATGGTACCTCACTGTGGTTTTGATTTGCATTTCTCTGATAATGAGTGATATTGAGCATCTTTTCATGTGTTTGTTAGCCATCTGTATGTCTTCTTTGGAGAAATGTTTGTTTAGATCTTTGGTGCATTTTTTGATTGGATCATTTATTTTTCTGGAATTGAGCTGCAGGAGTTGATTGTGTATTTTTGAGATTAATCCTTTGTCTGTTTCTTCATTTGCTATTATTTTCTCCCAATCTGAGGGCTGTCTTTTCACCTTGCTTATAGCTTCCTTTGTTGTGCAAAAGCTTTTAAGTTTCATTAGGTCCCATTTGTTTATTTTTGCTTTTATTTCCAATATTCTGGGAGCTGGGTCATAGGGGATCCTGCTGTGATTCATGTCGGAGAGTGTTTTGCCTATGTTCTCCTCTAGGAGTTTTATAGTTTCTGGTCTTACATTTAGATCTTTAATCCATTTTGAGTTTATTTTTGTGTATGGTGTTAGAAAGTGTTCTAGTTTCATTATTTTACAAGTGGTTGACCAGTTTTCCCAGCACCACTTGTTAAAGAGGTTGTCTTTTCTCCACTGTATATCCTTGCCTCCTTTGTCGAAGATAAGGTGTCCATAGGTTCATGGATTTATCTCTGGGCTTTCTATTCTGTTCCATTGATCTATGTTTCTGTCTTTGTGCCAGTACCATACTGTCTTGATGACTGTGGCTTTGTAGTAGAGTCTGAAGTCAGGCAGGTTGATTCCTCCAGTTCCATTCTTCTTTCTCAAGATTACTTTGGCTATTCGAGGTTTTTTGTATTTCCATACAAATTGTGAAATTATTTGTTCTAGTTCTGTGAAAAATACCATTGGTAGCTTAATAGAGATTGCATTGAATCTATAGATTGCTTTGGGTAGTATAGCCATTTTGACAATATTGATTCTTCCAATCCATGAACACGGTGTTTCTCCATCTGTTTGTGTCCGCTTTGATTTCTTTCATCAGTGTTTTATAGTTTTCTATGTGTCGGTCTTTTGTTTCTTTAGGTAGATATACTCCTAAGTATTTTATTCTTTTTGCTGCAATGGTGAATGGTACTGTTTCCTTAATTTCTCTTTCTGTTTTCTCAGTGTATCGGAATGCAAGGGATTTCTGTGTGTTAATTTTATTCCTGCAACTTTACTATATTCGTTGATTAGCTCTAGTAATTTTCTAAAATTCAACACCCATTTATGATTAAAACTCTCCAGAAAGCAGGAATAGAAGGAACATACCTCAACATAATAAAAGCTATATATGGCAAACCCACAGCAAACATTACCCTCAATGGTGAAAAATTGAAAGCATTTCCCCTAAAATCAGGAACAAGACAAGGGTGCCCACTCTCACCACTACTATTCAACATAGTTTTGGAAGTTTTGGCCACAGCAATCAGAGCAGAAAAAGAAGTAAAAGAAATCCAGATAGGAAAAGAAGAAATGAAACTCGCGCTATTTGCAGATGACATGATCCTCTACATAGAAAACCCTAAAGACTCTGCCTTCATTTTTTGAATCCTATATTTGCTTTGTAAAAACTTAAAGGTTGAAATTTTTTTTTTTTCATATTTTAAAGATATCTCTTTCTGTACAGTTTCTCACATGAATTGTTTCAACAGGAAAAGAAATCTACTCTCATCCTTATATTTCTTCCTCTTTAGGTAATATATCTTCTCTCCTCCTATTTTTAAGATGTTATATTTAGCTCATATTTGATCAATTGGGTTATTATATACCTTAGTGTGATTTTTCTTCAAGCTGTGTGTGTGTGAGTGTGTGTGTGTACTGAGATTCATTGCCTTCTTGGATCTGTGGGTTATTATTTTAAAATCAGTTTTGGAATATATTTAGCTATTTTTTAAACCTCCTCATTTCAGAGTTTCCAATTATACAGATACTAGGCTAATCAAAATCATACCACTGCTGCTGAACCTCTTTTAATTTTATATGTAATTTTTTTCCTCTATGAGTTTCATTTTGGTTCTATTCTAATATCTTCAAGTTTTCCTAATCTTTTTCTATGCAATGTTTAATCTGTAATTAATCTCATCTAGTGTATTTTTATTTTTTCTGTCAGACATTTAAAATTTTACTTAGAGAAGTTTAATACTTTAAAAATATATTTCATTTTTCTACATTTATTTCCAACCTATATCAATGAATGGGGCGCAGTTAACCCTTGGAAAATGTGGGGATTAACTATACATGCTCAGTTGCTAAATTGTGTTCAACTTTTTGCAACCCCATGGACCACAGCTGGCAACAACCCCTGTCCATGGGACTATCCAAGCAAGGATACTAGAGTGGGTTGCCAATACCTCCTCCAGGGGATCATTTGTACCCAGGGAGCAAGCCCATGTCTCCTGCACTGCAGGTGGACTCTTTACCACTGCACTTCCTGGGAAGCCTTAATCAGTATGTAATTTATAGTTTAATCTCCATATCCATGATTCTGATTCCTTCACATCCTCAGATTCAACCAACCACCAATCCTAAGTATTTACTATTGAAAAATATTATCATGTAAGTGAACCTGCACAGTTCAAACCTGCAATTTTCAAGTCGACCATATTTATAATGGCTGTTCATTTCCTTTTCTACCAATCCTAACAGCTTCATCTGTTCTTGATTATATTTCATTATATTTAACTGACATCAAAGAATTGTCATATTTTCCTGTTTTCTATGATTGCTAATGTTTCCTTGGATCCTAGTCATAGTAAATTGTATCTTGTTGGGTGTTGGAAGTATTTGAATTTCTATAACTATTCTTGACTTTTGTTCTAGGATTTAGTTAAATTAATTGGAAATTATTTGACACTTTTGGGTCTAGCTACAAAAATATCTTAGTTGGAACCAAAGCTACATTCCTGGAGCTAATTATGCCCACTAATGAGTATTCTATGCACATGTTTTTTGGTACTATGAACAATTACCTACAAATTATAAGGTTTTCCAATGTGCCTAATCAGGATAATTATGAGACTCAACAGCCACTGTGGGCAGTGGACTCTGTTCAATGTAATCCTTTCGAACTGATTTTTTTCAAACATGTATCATTTCCTCATATAGATGTGATGAGTAATACTCTGCTGAATTCACAAGAGGGACCCTCTTCTAGTGACCCTCTTCTGTTCTCTGGCATTCTTCCTCTTTGAAGCTCTCTCCCCTTGGCACTCAGCCTGTAGTCTCTAGCTACCTTTCATCTTTCCAGACTCTTAGCTCCATTTATACAACTGAAGGAGCTTTCCAGATCTGCCTGAGTCTTTCCTCCTTGTGCCATTATCTAGAAATTCTCTCAAGGCAATAAGCTAGGAAATTATAGAACTCATTTCATTTTTCTGATTTCTCTGGGATTACTGTCTTGCATTGCCTGATAAACTATAGTTTTATATATTTTTCTTGATTTACATTAGTTTCAAACAGAAGAGTACCCAATATTCTATCTTGGCTAGAAATAATCTTAATTAATTTTACAAACTCTGCTGTTTGAATGATCTAATTCTACTTGATTGTAGAATTCACCTACGTGCAGAATTTTTCACAAGGGAGAGAATTTTTATAGCTTTCACCTTTGTTTATATATAAATCATCATCATTAAAGATGCATTCCCTATGGACCTTTAATTTACTCTTTTGTTTTTTAATCCCTAAGATCTAGCAAAATGCCTAGAGTGTAGTTAATTTTGATTGATGGGCCTGTAGGAATAAAAAGCCAAATTAAAGGATGTAAAAGACAAATAATTTGATGCTGAATTTCCATCTCTTCTGGACTGAATGTTTACAGCCCACCAAAATTTATATGTTAAAACCCTACCCCCTAGTAAGACTGTATTTGGAAATGGGTCCTCTAAAGAAGTAATGAAGGATAAATGAGGTCATTTTAGGGTGGTATTCTAATCCAGTAGGACTGGTGTTTGTATAAGAAGAAACACTAGACAGTTCACTTTCTTTCTCTCTGCATGTACACACAATAAGGCATGTGACCACACTGAGAATACAGCCATCTACAAGCCGGGGGAAAAGTTCTCACCAGAAAAATGACCATACTTGCACTCTGGTCTCAGACTTCCATCCTCTAGAACGATGACTAAGTAAATTTCTTTTCTTTAAGCCACCCAGTCTATGGTATTTTGTTATGGTAGCCTGTGCACACAAATATACCATCTAAACTTGGGAAATATTGAAAAAATAAGTTTAAAAAATTATTGAGAAGATGGGAATCACTTAAATGATTGAGAGTCTTTGTAAATCCTATTTAATGACTAATTTATAAAAATTCAATATCCAAAATGGAAGTTTTCTATGTGCCTCATTTAGTAGTCACCTTTTCTTATTTTAAATAAATCACATTAGAGAAGAATATATTATTTATTCAAAAGGGATTTTCTATAAAATGATACAATCAGTCTCAGAATACTATCGTTTTATATTAAATTTACTTCCAGTTGGCATTTCTGAATTTCTGGACCATGTATCCGAAATGATATGAAGAAACCAAATACTGGATGATAACCAACAGATGGAAATTTTTGCTGTTTCGACTCCAGGGGAAGATAGTTTGTTATGTGATTCTGCATTCTATTTTAAAATTTTTATTTGAACATTAACATGGACACATCTTTAAAAAAGTCACTGATTAAGTTAATAATGTTTGAACCTGACTCTTGCTTTGCTGCTTTTTCCTTTTTCTTTTGGACCATCTAGGATCAGTTTTAAATAGATCATAAGTAATGTGTGGACCCTCTGCTGAAATTGTATTAGAGTCCTGGGACTGAAACAAACTTTAAAAGTCCTCTGGCATGTCCTAATATAATTTTAAAAATTAATTACTTGAAGAAAGAATTAATACTAACTAAGACCTTTGTGTGTATACTTTTTTTGAGTTTACAAAGCACTGAGAATTTATAAAGCCCCATAAAATCAATCTTCACTCTAATTGTCGGATATATATGGCAAATATTGATCTCATTTTACAAATGAGAAATCCAAAACTGAAAGAGGCTAAATCTCTGGCCTCCCCATTAAAAAGTAGGAGGCCACACTCAGATTTTGTTCTGTTCTTAGGCCTATATCATGTACATCTTAATTAATTAGCACTTGTTTTCTGGTTAAACGGACCAGTTGATAGTTTGTACAGTTACAGATGCAGATTCATAGTCTCCTCTGAGAGAAACATGTTTATCACTCTCCACCTGACATCAGCAATCTAATCCAAATTATCCATATTAAATTTGATAACATTCAAAATATATTTTTTAATCAGAAAGGTAGAATGTTTTTTCTTAAAATAGTATTTTAAGAGCTGAGATCTCAGAGCATTGCTAGAAAAGAGACCATCAACTCCTTATGACTGATGTGATAAAGTTTCAAAAGCTTTAAAATAACTTTGATAGTAATAGAAATTATAGTATTATAAAGAAACTCTATTTCAGAAAGTTTTCCGAAAGAAATAACCATTAGCAATAGACAAATATAATAAATACTTAGTGATCCAAACAGGAGAAGATGAAAGGAGTAATGAGGTATCCTAGAGGAATCTTTTTTGTATTAGTTTAAGGAGAATACAGGCTTCAAATTGGATTCTTGGCAGTGGGAGAGAGAGAGAAATTGTCTTTAATTCCATGGTGCTGTTGTGACACTGGATACTGTTTCTTAATTACCACAGAATGCAGTACATCAAAGCAACATGTGGCATAGAATAGATGGGAGAATTGTCAAATGCAGAAAAAGTCTGTTTAAAATGTGTCACTACTTTCTCCCCTCCTACATTATATCTTTACACATTGAGTTACATAGTAGTTATAGTTTCATCTGAGGTCATCTTATCATTCTGGGGCACTAGTTACAAATAAGAGCCATATTTTATATGGCATGAGGCAAACACAGCATGGTACTTTATCACTATCAGCCCAAATGGAAGTTTCCCATTTTCCCCTTGATCAGTACCTGGTTGGAAAACCATATGGTACATGGCTAACACTGAACAAATGGTAGTGATTATTGTTATTACCCACTCTTCCTAAATGAAACTTTCGTCAGTTCAGCATTTCACTTAATTTCTTTAGCTAATCTGCAACTCCTTGATTTTGTGAAACTTTCAACTTTATGTACCCTAAAAAAGGTTCCTTTCAGAACTAAATCAAGACACATGTCCACTATAAAAATGTTGTCATTCTTCTAGCAGCCAAGTGGAAAGATTTATGACATAGTTTATTTGTAAAGCTTAGGGACAATTTACAGAAGCCTCGCCAGCCTAGAAAGGATTACTGGCCAAATCTTGAACCTCTGTCCAACATTACTTCTCTAAACAAGTTAAAAATTTTATAAATTATTATTTATCACATGACCTCGTATCACAAAATTACAAAATGCCTGAGACTACACTTTCTAATAAAAACATAATATTTTAAAAAATAATTCCTGTAAAAATAAGTTCTAATTCTTGTGAAGTGCATGCAGCATATGAGCTATCCAGGTTCTCCATACGTTGTCCGATGGCATCTTAGTCTCAGCATTCCCCATATTAGCATGGATAGTATGAAAAGTGTTTTATGTTGAAATTAATTTGATAATGGCTTGTTAAACAAGTGTAAAAGAGTTTCTTTACTCCAAAATTTCTTAGTGCCTTGGCTCTACAAACACATATTATAAATCTCCTAGAGGAGCTACAGAGTGTGCAACATTTAGCAAACCCGTTTGCCTGTGGAATGTACTTTTCAAGCAAATTTAGTTGAGGACCTTGTTGTTGTTGTTCAATTGCCAAGTTATGTCTGACTCTTCATGGCCCTGTGGATTCTAGCATGTCCCTCTCCCTCACCATCTCCTGGCGTTTGCCCAAATCTTTGTCCATTTCTCCAAAGAGTATTCAGTATTGATTTCCTTTAAGATTGACTATTTTGATCTCCTCACTGTCTAAGGCACTTTCAAGAGTCTTCTCCAGCATCACAGTTCGAAAGCATCAATTCTTTGGAGCTCAGACTTCTTTATTGTCCAGGTCTCATATTTGTATGTGACTACTGGAAAGACCATAGCTTTGACTATAAACACCTTTGTCAGCAAAGTGATGTCTTTGCTCTTTAACACACTCTCTAGGTTTGCCATAGCTTTTCTGCCAAGAAGCAATTGTCTCCTAATTTCATGGCTGCAGTCACCATCTGCAGTGGTTTTTAGAGCCCAAGAAGAGGAAATCTGTCATTGCTTCCACCTTTTCCCCATCTATTTGCCATGAAGTGAAGAGACAGGAAACCATGATCCTGTTTTTTTTTGTTTGTTTGTTTGTTTGTTTGTTTTTTTAATAATGAGCTTTAAGCTGGCTTTTTCACTCTCCTCCTTCATGCTCATCAAGAGGCTCTTTAGTTCATCTTCACTTTCTGCCATTAGAGTGGTATCATCTGCATATCTGAGTTTGTTGATATTTCTTCTGGCAATCTTCATTTCAGCTTGTAGCTCATCCAGACTGGCATTTTGCATGATGTGCTCTACATATAAGTTAAATAAACAGTGACAATAAACACCTTTGTACTCCTTTCTCAATCCTGAACCAGTTAGTTGTTCCATACAGGGTTATAACTGTTGCTTCTTGACCAGCATACAGGTTTCTCAGGAGACAGGTAAGATGGCCTTGTATCCCCATCTTTTTGAGAGTTTTCCACACTTTGTTATGATCTACACAGTCAAAGGCTTTAGCATAGTCAGTGAAACAGATAAGTGTTTTTCTGGCATTCCTTCACTTTCTCTATGATCCAGTGAATGTTGGCAATTTGATCTCTGCTTCTTCTGTTTTTTCTAAACCTAGCTTGAACATCTATCTGGAAGTTCTTGGTTCATATAATGCTGAAGCCTAACTTGGAGGATATTGAGCTTAATCTTCCTAGCATGGGAGATGAGTGCAACTGTCTGATGCTTTGGACATTCTTTAGTGCTGCCCTCCTTCAGAGTTGGGATGAGGATTGACCTTTTCCAGTACTGTGGCCACTGCTGGATTTTTCAAAGTTGCTGACATGTTGAATGCAGCACTTTAACAGCATCACCTTTTAGGATTTCAAGTAGCTCTGCTGAAATTTTATGACCTCCACTAGCTTTATTGGCAGCAGTGTTTCCTAAGGCCCACATGACTTCACACTCCAGAATGTCTAGCTCTGAGTGAGAACCTACATCATCATAGTTATCTATCTGGGTCATTAAGATCTTTTTTGTACAGTTCTTCTGGGTATTCTTTCCATCTCTTCTTGGTTATTTCTGCTTCTATTAGGTCTTTACTGTTTCTGTCCTATATTGTGCCCATATTTGGTTAAAATGTTTGTTTGATATTTCCAGTTTTCTCGAAGAGCTCTCTAGTTTTACCCTTTCTGTTGTTTTCCTCTATTCCTTTGCATGGTGGATTGAAGAAGGCCTTCTTGTCTCTCCTTTCTATTCTCTGGAACTCTGCATTTAGTTGGATGAACTTTTCTCTTTCTCACTTGCTTTTCACTTCTCTTGATTTTTTGGCTATTTGTAAAGCCTCCTTGGACAACCACTTTGCCTTCTTGATTTTGTTTTTCTTTGGGATGGTTTTGTTCACTGTGCATAATATTCCTGTACAATATTATGGGCCTCTGTCCATAGTTCTTTAGGCACTCTATTTACTAGATTTAGTCCCTTGAATCTGTTCATTACTTTCACTGTATATTCACAGGGGACTTGATCTAAGTCATACCTGACTGGCCTAATGGTTTTCCCCACTTTTCCTTAGTTTAAGCCTGCATTTTGCTATTAGGAGCTGATGATCTGAGCCACAGTCAGCTCCAGGTCTTGTTTTTGCTGACTATATACAGCTTCTCCATCCTTCAGCTACAATGAATGTAATCAATCTGATTTCAGTTTTGACCATTTGGTGATGTCCACATGTAAAGTCATCTCTTGTGTAGTTGAAAAAGGGTGTTTGCTATGATCCATGTGTTCTCTTGGCACAATTCTGTTAGCTTTTGCCCTGCTTCATTTTGTACTTCAAGGCCAAGCCTTCCTGTTGCTCCAGGCATCTCTTGACTTCCTACGTTTGTACTCTCGCACCCTATGATTATAGGCCATCTTTTTTTGGTTTTAGTTATAGGAGGTCTTCATAGAACTGGTCAGCTTCAGCTTCTTCTGCATTGGTGTTGGGGCATAGAGTTTAATTACTGTGATGTTGAATGGCTTGCCTTGGAAATGAACAGAGATCATTCTGTTGTTTTTAAGGTTGCACCCAAGTTCTGCATTTCAGGCTCTTCTGCTGATTATGAGGGCTACTCTATTTCTTCTATGGGATTCTTGCCCACAGTAGCAGATATAATGGTCATCTGAATTAAATTCACCCATTCCCATCCATTTTTGTTTACTGTTTCCTAAGATGTTGATGTTGAAGACCTACTGTTTAGCAAATAATCATATTGTGACTTTTAATGAGTGAATCATAGTTCAAATATGGAAACAATCTATGGGTCACTATTTATAAAGATACAAATTAGAGGAAAATGCATTTAATTACTTCTCAAATATTAGGTTATATTATTAGATCTAAAGGGTCAATAAAACTTATAAATACATTTATTGTTTTAGCTTTCCATGGAAGAGTCATAAAATTGCCGATGAATATTTTACATAACACAGTGTATTTAATAATTTACAAAATATAAATCAAATTTTGTTTTAGAATTATTAAATAGAAATTGACATATTTAATATATATTTTAGTTTGGGAAGAAAACCTGAATTATGGATGAGACACAGAATAAAGAAGTGAAAATGGTACATTATGATGACATAATCAATATTCACCACACTTCTTATTCACCTATAAAAGTTCTTAAAATGAACAATGGGAAAGTTAATTACTGTACAATGCTCCAGCAGAAAGGAAAAATAATATAAAATGAAAGAGGATTCTGTTGACTAAAGTGAACATGTATCAGTAATGAGCTGGAATTTTTTTACATGCAAGGTGAAGTATAAGCCTCATCATATATTTACCACTGGAAAGGTTAGAATTAAGGGGCTGGCTTTGGGTAGATGTTACAAAATCTAAAAAGACATGGAGAGGTTGGTATTCAAGAATTCATAAATTTTTGAAAATAAGATCTCATAACAAATGTTTGGGAAGCTAGAATTAATTAACTTTGGGAATCATGAATGAGGTGAAAAAAAATGTAAGTGAAAGTTGCTCAGTTGTGTCCGACTGTTTCTGACCTGATGGAATGTAGCCTGCAGGCTCCTCTGTCCAAGGGATTCTCCAAACAAGAATACTCTTCTCCAGGAGAGCCTCCCAATCCAGATATCAAACTCAGGTCTTCTGCATTGCAGGCAGATTCTTACCATGTGAGCCATCAGGGAGAGTGGACAAGACTATTTTCAGGATGATTTTGACATAGTCATTCTAAATGGTAAGGAACCAAGACTATAACCATCACCAACACTTGAAATAAAATGAAAATATAGCTTAGAAATATTGTTATTTTTGATAGAAAAGAGGGCCATAAACTATTTGGTATAAACTTGTGACACAGATGGTAGTTATTTATTATTGAAATTCTATACTATCCTTTTTTGAGAAAAAATGCATAAATATATACACACATATTCATATATATATAATTTATAAGTATTTAATATATATACTCAATAGAAAATTAAAATATTCATATCTGAGTTCATACTTTAAAATTATTTAGGAGTCTGCATAAGTGATGATAATCTGACTCATGGACAACTCAATCAACCCGTTTTTAATGATCAGTGTAACAGTATAACGTTAGATGAGACAAAGAAGGGGAAGAGTTAGGATAAAGGGTAACAATAGCAGCAGGGACTGACTGTAGAGTATGTTTTGCAGTACAAGGCAGTGAAAGTGTATGAGCAGGTTTGATTTCTAATGCTACTTTATTAACTTATTGTTAGTCATTTTAAAAGGACTAATGATTCATATGAATAACTTCTTCATATACAAAATGTGGAGAGTAATACGTGCATCCTTTGTAGGATCATTAGAAGAATTAGGTATCTTGTAAACAAAATATCTGGCTTTTAATAATAGAACTGTTTATTGATAATCTACTATGTGTTTTAATGTTAATTTTGTAGAGAAGTTGATTGAGACTCAGAAAAATTGAGTTACAAATAGCCAAATAAGTTCCTGCAATCTGGATCCAACTCTCTTGATTTCTAACTCAGTGCTGTCTATTATACCAGAGCAGCATCTCTCCATCTTCTATAGTTCATCATAGTTTCACATTTCCTTTGTTGAGAATTTTCCATTTTTTAACCTGTCTTATTACATTTTATGTATTATCTTTATCCATAAATTATAAGCTTTTAAAAGCTCATCCATATTTATATCTCTCATTTTATTGCAAAATGATTTAAATATCATAGATGTTTCAAAATGCCTATCGAATGAATAAATTAATAAATTAGAAAAGAATGGCTGCAGTAATTAAATTTCTTTTCAATGGATCCAAGAACCCAACTAATCCTGAATTCTTCTTTAGTGAATGCTACATTGATGTCAGGTTGCAGAATTTAAAATCATTATAAATATCTCAACTTTACCTTCTGGCAAACACTGCTTAGATATATAATCATAATGCTAATTTGAACTTTACATTCAATGCTTCTCAATTTTATTGCCATTGATACTAGCACTAATTTTCCATAGTACTTAGAAGTTTAAAACTATTGTGATTGTAGAAAAAAGTTAACATAAATTCAGTTCCACATATTTAGCAAACTCTCATGCAGCTAGATAATATAATACTGAAATATATACCAAGTGACACTTTGAAACAAAATAGAATTTCTCTATGGACACATATTGCACATTTAAAGTCTTAATTGAAATATATAAGATTAATTATTACATTGCAATAGCCAGAAAAAAAAAATCTCTGGTTAATAGTTTAGTATTCTAAAGTAGTTATAAATGTATGTGTGTGTGTGTATGTGTATAAAAGGATAGCATGTATATATTATGTGGTTGGTATTATGCTCAAAAATATATATTATAAATTTCAAATTTCAAATAATACCTTCAAAAAACAAACATTAGAATCTTGGAGAAATATTTTAAAGTAGAGAAAGAAAACAAAAAATTTGATTCTGATTTTGCCAAAGCTGTAAAATCCAAGCAATGGAATCAGGCTCCATAATTTTTCTAACCTACAATCAAAGGCTGATGGGAAGCAGCTGAGTGATGATTACCATGAAGAAATGACACCAAATGAAATGGAGACATCTGAAAGTACTCAAGCTCACACCACAAAATGGTGGCATATGTAAATTCTATTGGGGTCTTTGAAAGCTTATGATTAAGTGCTCAAACAGCACAGTAGCAAATGTTTTCCTCTCCTAGAGACCATGTTGAAATCTTCATGCTAATTAGTATTAGGGCAAATGTCACATATGGATTTAAGTGGAAATTTCTGAAGGATATAAAATACAGATTCTGTATTTGATTGAAAATTTGAAGAGAAGCACAAGGAAAGACATCCCTCTCTATAGAGATTGTTAAGGCAAAATCAATAGCTCTTTGGGGGGTCTTATTAATTTAATTTTATCCAGGCTCATGTATAACACCTGGCATTTTTGTGAAACTGCAATGATAACAATGCAAAACCAGTCAGAATATACAGATGAAATATCACACTAGGGAGACTAGCGAAGATCAACAGCTATGGTCATAAACAAACTTGCACTAAGCAAGCTTACCAACATATACATAATCAGATTTTCCTTTAGCTACCTTTGTTATTCTTACATATCCCTATCTACTTTTATTCAATGAGTTCTTTCAGTTAAAAAAAGTGTTTAGTAATTATCCTATTTTTAGCTAATACTTTTTTTTGGAGCAGAAATATCAGCTCACCAGGAGGTCATGAAAAGTTTTGTCAAAACCCACAACCATCAGAATAAATGAGATTTAATCTATGCACAAATATTATTGTATATTCAACAAAACAATGTTAGGGATTGTATGGATCTAAAAAAAAAATTATGAGATCCATGACCATAAAGTACTTGGAATTTAACTACATATATAAAGATAAAAATGAATCTCCATCTATCAGCTGTAGTCAATAATCTTATGTACTCATTTCTCTCATTCAGTCACAAAGTCCTCTTGGCATGATATTTAAAATTTGTTTCAAATCTTTCCATATCTTTGCCAGCACTCCACTCTCAGTTTCCATTATTCTCTCCAGGAATATTAACATAGCTTTCTAAAAGATGTCTATGCTGACTATCCCCCCTCGTTCTTGCTTCTCTCTTCCATTTCATTCATTCTCTAAAAACAGGAAGAGTACAGTTTTCAAGATAAATTCTGTCTCTACTGAAAAATTCATCCCTGATTTTCCACCAAATTTGGAATAAATCCAAATTCATAGGCATGACCTTTACAGCCTTAAATGAATTGACCTCTCCCTATCTGTTCAAACTGACTTCCTACCACTTTTACTTTCTCCCATTGTATGAACAATATAAACCTTCTTTCTGGTTCTGAATACAGTGTATTTATAATTTCTCTATGATCTTTACAGTAGCTATGCGCTTTAACTAGAATGTGTTTCTCTTGATGAGTATTTGATTGTCTCCTTTGTATGATGTATGTCTCAGCTTAAACATTTTCTCCTTAGGTAAGCTGCACTATTTAAATATTGCTATATGATAAATTACACCATCAATTAATACTTAAAAAAGGCATTCATTATATCACAGTTTCTATGTATCAGAATTAGAGTGGCTTAATACAGTTACTTTGGCTTAGGGTCTCTATCAAAATGTTACAGTCAAGGTATCAGCCAAGCTACAGCTTGACTGGTGGAGAATCCCCTTCCCAGCTTACACCTGTGGCTTTTAGAAGGCCTCAGGTGCTCCCTAGATACTGACCAGAGATATTAGTTTCTCATCAAATGAGTCTCTTCATAGAGCTTATTAAAACATGGTATTTGGTTTCCTCAGATTGAGCCAATAGAAGAGGAAGAGTCCTCTCTTCAGCCCAAGATGGGAGCATAGACTTCTTTTAACAAAATCTTAAAGAGATGACATTTTATTTTTTCTACTGAACTCTATTAGAATCTACTCACAAGTCTAACTCATACTCAAGGGAATGGTTTTATGTAACAATGTAAACACCAACAGCTGAGGATCATTTGGGGCCATCTCTGTGTCTACATCAGTCTGACCCTCAATGATTCATGTTTTTCCCATATGCAAGATATACACCAACCCATGGTTTTTAAATATCTACCACAGAAAGAGCTTAAAATCCAGAATCTCCCCATTTAAGTCTGGTATAGATTTGGATGATGCTCCTCAAGAGCAGCTACTTAAGTACAACTATTTAAGTGTGGTTCCCCTTGATCTGTTGAAGTATAAAGCTAAAGAGACAATATATATGCTCTCCTTCCACACATATTAAAATTAATGTGGTGGGACAGGCATAGTATAACTTCCATAAACCTTCATCTTAAAAAATGAGGCACAAAGTCAATGACCCATAGCAGTTCTGAAATCCAGTTTGGTGAATGTTGAAAGTTCCTTAAATAGTTTTCAAAGCCTGAAAAACTTTTAGATGTCAAGTTCCAAACTCTGAAGTCTTGGATCTACTCTCTGATCATTCTTTGTTTTTCATGAGGCAGCATGAACTTTCAATTTGTTAGCTTACTTAGCCCACTTCCTGCCAGCAGAATTGTAGGGGTCCATCTACCGCTTTCCTTTTATACTATCTCTGTTTTCTTCACTATAGGGTAGTAGCACAACTGCTAATCTGAGTCTTTCAAAAACTTTGTGGGCCACCTATGAATATCATTGGCATTTACTCAAAATTCCCATATATAGAGGTCTCCTAGACACCTCTCCCTAACAAAGAGTTCTTCTGACATGATTTCTGGGCAATGCCTGTAAGCCTTTTAAAGATCCTTTGCTTAACGGAGAGAATCTGTGAAACATATCTTTAATCTCTCTAAGGTGTGATTTATTACTACACTGAGACAAAATCTTTGGGCTTTTGCAGGTTTTAACAAAAGTCTCACAGTCACACCTTCAGCTTCTTCTTTAGACAATGCTTTAAGAGTACACAAAGAACTGTACAAAAATGATCTTCACGACCCAGATAATCACAGTGGTGTGATCACTCACCTAGAGCCAGACATCCTGGACTGTGAAGTCAAGTGGGCCTTAGAAAGCATCACTACAAACAAAGCTAGTGGATGTGATGGAATTCCAGTTGAGCTATTTCAAATCCTGAAAGATGATGCTGTGAAAGTGCTGCACTCAATATGCCAGCAAATTTGGAAAACTCAACAGGGGCCACAGAACTGGAAAAGGTCAGTTTTCATTCCAATCCCTAAGAAAGGCAATCCCAAAGAATGCTCAAACGACCACACAATTGCACTCATGTCCCACGCTAGTAAAGTAATGCTCAAAATTCTCCAAGCCAGGCTTCAGCAATACGTGAACCGAGAACTTCCAGATGTTCAAGCTGGTTTTAGAAAAGGCAGAGGAACCAGAGATCAAATTGCCAATATCTGCTGGATCATCAAAAAGACAAGAGAGTTCCAGAAAAACATCGATTTCTGCTTTATTGACTATGCCAAAGCCTTCGGCTGTGTGGATCACAATAAACTGTGGAAAATTCTGAAGGAGATGGGAATACCAGGCCACCTGACCTGCCTCTTGAGAAACCTGTATGCAGGTCAGGAAGCAACAGTTAGAACTGGACATGGAACAGCAGACTGGTTCCAAATAGGAAAAGGAGTATGTCAAGGCTGTATATTGTCACCTTGCTTATTTAACTTACATGCAGAGTACATCATGAGAAATGCTAGCCTGGAAGAAGCACAAACTGGAATCAAGATTGCCGAGAGAAATATCAATGACCTCAGATATGCAGATGACACCACCCTTATGGCAGAAAGTGAAGAGGAACTAAAAAGCCTCTTGATGAAAGTGACAGAGGAGAGTGAAAAAGTTGGCTTAAAGCTCAACATTCAGAAAACTAAGATCATGGCATATGGTCCCATCACCTCATGGGAAATAGATGGGGAGACAGTGGAAACAATGTCAGACTTTATTTTTTTGGGTTCCCAAATCACTGCAGATGGTGACTGCAGCCATGAAATTAAAAGACGCTTACTCCTTGGAAGGAAAGTTATGACCAACCTAGATAGCATATTAAAAAGCAGAGACATTACTTTGCCAACAAAGATCCATCTGGTCAAGGCTATGGTTTTTCCAGTAGTCATGTATGGATGTGAGAGTTGGACTGTGAAGAAAGCTGAGCACCGAAGAATTGATGCTTTTGAGCTGTGGTGTTGGAGAAGACTCTTGAGAGTCCCTTGGACTGCAAGGAGATCCAACCAGCCTATCCTAAAGGAGATCAGTCCTGGGTGTTCATTGGAAGGACTGATACTGAAGCTGAAACTCCAATACTTTGACCACCTCATGCGAAGAATTGACTCATTGGAAAAGACCCTGATGCTGGGAGGGATTGGGGGCAGGAGGAGAGGGGGCGACAGAGGATGAGATGCCTGGATGGCATCACGGACTCGATGGACATGAGTTTGAGTAAACTCTGGGAGTTTGTGAGGTACAGGGAGGCCTGGCATGCTGCGATCATGGGGTCAGAAAGAGTCAGACACGACTGAGCGACTGAACTGAACTGAACTGAACTTTCAGGCAATATGCTGGATTTGATGTTTTCACAGAGACATTTAATTTTACCTTTTTTTTTTTTTTTTGATGTAGAGAGACTAAATCTTCAGAAACATCAAGTTATGGCTTGTTTTGTTCACAAGTCCTCCCTCTAATTAACTCTCTCATCTTGCATTTTATTATAAGCAGCAAGAAGAAACCATGTGGTATTTTCAACACTTTGTTTTGAAATCCCCTTAATTACAACACCTAACCTTCCCTGGTCGGAGAAGGCAATGGCACCCCACTCCAGTACTCTTGCCTGGAAAATCCCACGGATGGAGGAGCCTGGTAGGCTGTAGTCCGTGGGGTCACTAAGAGTCAGACATGACTGAGCGACTTCACTTTCATTTTTCACTTTCATGCATTGGAGAAGGAAATGGCAACCCACTCCAGTGTTCTTGCCTGGAGAATCCCAGGGACGGAGGAGCCTGGTGGGCTGCTGTCTATGGGGTCGCACAGAGTCGAACACGACTGAAGTGACTTAGCAGCAGGCTTCCCTGGTAGGTCAGCTGTTTAAGAATCCACCTGCAATGTAGGAGGATTCCAGTTCAATTCCTGGATCAGGAAGATCCCCTGGAGAAAGGATAGTCTACCCACTCCAGTATTCTTGTGTTTCACTGGTGGCTCAGACAGTAAAGAATTGGTCTGCAATGTGGGAGACCTAAGTTTAATCCCTGAGTTGGGAAGAACCCCTGGAGGAGGGCATGGCAACCCACTCCAGTATCCTTGCCTGGAGAATGCCCATGGACAGAGGAGCCTGGAGGGCTACAGTCCATGGGGTCACCAAGAATCAGACAGGACTGGGCAACTAAGCACAACACATAGTTATAGCACCTAGTTCTTTGTTCAGACCCATTTTCTTCATTGCACATAACTTTCCACAGCGGTGGTGCTAAATATTCTGCCAATGTCCCCTGAGTTTTTGAAATGATTTTCTTTATGTTTGTGTTAGTTCTCACCTGAAGCATCCTCAGAGCCCAAAATTCTATGAACAGTTTGTTCACGACATTTTAAGCTTTATTAAAAGTTTCCTCAAAACACACTGCTCAATCCAAAACTCCTTCCAAATTTTTGATATTAGTTATGGCAACATTTCAGTTCCAAGCACCCAAATATGATTTGTTTTCTATTACTGTGTAGTCAACATTAAAGCACATAGCATCTTAGAACAAGAAATAATCACAACCTCTGGCTTCTGTGGGTCACAAATTTGCATGCAACTAACTATGTGACTGACTCTGTGTCTCTCACATATCACCATCAAAATGACAGCCAGGACTGCGGTCATCTTTGTGTTTGACTAGACAAGGATCCTATTACAAGCTTACACATGAGGCTGTTGTCAGTTGTCACATTCTCACAGGTTGTTGCCCATGCCATGTGTACTTTCTGTCCCATGTATACTTTACAGAGAATGAGCCGAAAACTGTGGCACAGTATTTTTGTAACCTCATCTTAAAAGTCCATCCTAAAGGAGATCAGTCCTGGGTGTTCATTGGAAGGACTGATGTTGAAGCTGAAACTCCAATACTTTGGCCACCTGATGCGAAGAGCTGACTCATTGGAAAAGACCCTGATGCTGGGAAAGATTGAGGGCAGGAGGAGAAGGGGACGACAGAGGATGAGATGGCTGGATGGCATCACCGACTCGATGGGCATGAGTTTGAGTAAACTCCGGGAGTTGGTGATGGACAGGGAGGCCTGGCGTGCTGTGGTTCATGGGGTCACAAAGAGTTGGACATGACTGAGCGACTGAACTGAACTGAATCTTAAAAGTGATATCCTATCACTTTTACTGTATTCTTTATTAGAAGTGAGTCAATAAGTACAGTCCACATTCAAAGAAGTATTTGAAGGTGGGGTATCACTGGGGGACTCACTGTAGAGTTCTTTTGTGATGATCCTATATAACATATTCAGTCCTTCCTTGTTTTATCCTATATTAATTCTCTGCATTGTACTTTTTATCTGATAGCTTTTTTTTTTTTTTTTAATATATATCTGCCCTCATCACTGAGACTGCAAAAACAGACGAGAGTTAATGTAGAACTTTGTAAAGTATGTCATGGAAGAACATGATTATATCTCATTTTTAGACTCAAAAAAGAGAGGCTAATATAACAAGTCCATTGAAGCTTAGAGTCAAAGATGAGAAAGGTTTGGCATAAAAGATAGGAATTAATTCATCTTTCATGAATGTGTCTATCTAGATTTTAGAAGTCTCAGAGTTAGAAGGAAATTTTAGATGAGGCAACTAATATGGCAGAGATTTGGAGAAAAAAATAATGTCTATTGCAGAAACTGTAGAGTTTTACAGGAGCAGGGAGAATATTGAGAAAGCAAGATGCTTATATACAAAATTGAGACCTTGTCTTAAAAGGTAATTGGGATGAATATTTTTTTAAAAAATTGATTAACTCATCTGTTTAAAGCCACCCTACAAAGTCGTCTCTAACTATGGATTGGAGCTCCTACCTCAAGGGCAAAGGCTCAAGGCAGATCCAGGGAATGAAGCAGCTTGTGGGGTTTATCCAATGTGGTCTACATTTAATGAATGTGTTAGAGTTTGGGGGATATTAGAACAAGACTCTCATACAGAATAAGAAGAGAAGGAAATAGATTATTCAAGTAAATCTAAAGCACCTTGGAGAATATTAGAAAATATGGTCAGATAATCATCTTTTAAATCATGAAAAGGGTGCCGACGTTTTTGCACAGCTCTCTTCTCATCCAAGTGGAGCCCAGGCTGTCTCTAAGGGGTTCTCAACAACTTCACCGTCCCTTAATTTGTTCACACTAAGATCTCAGAAAACACTTGTTAAATGGAAATAGGTTGTGACTCTAGCTCTATAATGGATTCCTAAATATGACTGAAACAATCCTTCTTGGTACTTATAATTTAGTCTGACATATGATGTGGCATGTAAAATTAATGAATTTGTGCTTGATGTCTAGGGGGAAAGTAGGCCACTGCAAATTATACTATAGGCTGATGTTTAATCAAACTACTAGAACAAATGATAGTGCTTTCTTTTCTTTCTAGTCTATGATACTTCTAGATCATTAAATCATTATAATTTTGCTTGAGAATTTGAGAATATTATAAAAGTTATGCTTGTATAATGATATCTCAGATTGCTTCAGACCCAACTGAAAAAAGTTTATAGAGTTAAAAAAATAAAACATTTTGCTTTTGCAATACTTGTCACCCTTTGTTTATTACCAGTCTCATTTGTAACATGGAATAATTAAAAATTCATTCAAGTCATGTATGTTGAGTGAACAATATGTGCAGTAAATGAATGAAGCATATATCTATTTTTAGTGGTGATACTTTAGATGGAAAATATTTCATTCGGGCCTTAAAGCTGTTCATATTTTAAATACTGATTAAACCTTTTATATATACATTTACAACAAGCATTCCATTGATGACTTACGTGAATGGTATCGGATTAGTGAGCTCTGAAGAAGATTTAGCTTCAGGACCAGGGACCAGGCTTGATCACTCAAGAGCTTCTGTGTAGCAGAGTTTTATTAAAGTAAGAAAAGGGACAGAGAAAGCTTCTGACACAGACATCAGAAGGGGGATGGAGAGTGCCCCATCGCTAGTGTTAGCGAGGGAGTTATATACTTTTTAAATTAGTTATTACAATAAATCAAAAGAAAGTCTCAAAGTTGTAAAAATTTTACCAGACCTACTCCCATAGTTTACATTTTAAGATAACAGGATTAGAATTTAACAATTGAACGATTTTACCAGACCCACTCCCATAATATACATTCTAATATATCAAGATTAGTCAGAAAGTTTTCAGGAAGGAGAAACTGTCCTCAAGCAGGATACATTGTTGTTATATAATACTTCAGTTCAATTCAGTCGCTCCATTGTGTCTGACTCTTTGCGACCCCATGAATCGCAGCACGCCAGGCCTCCCCGTCCATCACAAACTCCTGGAGTTTACTCAAACCCATGCCCATCGAGTCGGTGATGCCATTCAGCCATCTCATCCTCTGTCATCTCCTTCTCCTCCTGCCCTCAATCCCTCCCAGCATCAGGGTCTTTTCCAATGAGTCTTCCAATGATGTCTTCACCACTTCACATGAGGTGACTAAAGTATTGGAGTTTCAGCTTCAGCATCAGTCCTTCCAGTGAGCACCCAGGACTGATCTCCTTTAGGCTTAGTACAGAGTAAAAACTGAGTTGTTTGTTGTGTAATCATCAGTTCCAGGCTTAAAGAAAAACATGTTTTATGTGACTAAGACTAAGGAATGTAGAGAGAGAGAAAGAGAGAGAAGACCCTTGTCCTTTTCTCCTCCTTGAGAGCCCCAGACCAGGGACCCTGGACTTCTCATTAACTTGCCTAGGAATTGACTCTATCACCATTGAGGAGCAAAAGAATATTCCATTTTCTTAGTTTAGAATTTTAGGAACTTAAATTATATGTGCTGTACTTTTAGAAAAGTTTATTTAAGTAGGCTAAAATAGGGTGGAATCAAGGTTGCTGGGAGAAATATCAAGAACCTCAGATATGCAGATGACACCACCCTTATGGCAGAAAGCAAAGAAGAACTAAAGAGCCTCTTGATGAAAGTGAAAGAGTAGAGTGAAAAAGTTGGCTTAATATTCGGCATTCAGAAAACTAAGATCTGGTCCCATCCCTTCATGGCAAATAGATGGGGAAACAATGGAAACAGTGACAGAATTTATTTTTTGGGGCTCCAAAATCAATGCAGATGGTGACTGCAGCCGTGAAATTAAAAGACGCATATTCCTTGGAAGAAAAGTTATGACCAGCCTAGACAGCATATTAAAAAGCAGAGACATTACTTTGCCACCAAAGGTCTGTCTAGTCAAAGCTATGATTTTTTCCAATAGTCATGTATGGATGTTAGAGTTGGACTATAAAGAAAGCTGAGCACCAAAGAATTTATACTTTTGAACTGTGGTTTTGGAGAAGACCCTTGAGAGTTCCATTGACAGCAAGGAGATCCAACCAGCCCTAAAGATCAGTCCTGAATATTCATTGGAAGGACTGAGGCTGAAGCTGAAACTCCAATACTTTGGCCACTTGTCATGAAGAACCGACTCATTAGAAAAGACCCTGATGCTGGGAAAGAGTGAAGGCGGAAGGAGATGGGGATGACAGAGGATGAGATGGTTGGATGGCATCACCCACTTGATGGACATGAGTTTGAGCAGACTCTGGGAGTTGACGACAGACCAGGAGGCCTGGCGTGCTGCGATTCATGGGGTCGCAAATTGTTGTACACGTGTCAGCACTGAACTGAACTGACGTCTCAGCACTGAACTGAACTGAAAATAGGCTAATAAATAATTTAAAAATAAGACTCCATGGAAAGTATACTTTACTAAGGTAAGAATAAAGAGCAAGGATACCCTGAGATATGTGTTTAAAATGTGAAGAATAAGCAAAAGTTATAAAATGACCTGGTTTTCAGAATTTGGTATTTGATAGAGATATGAGCCTCCCCCCAAAATTGTAAAAAATAATTTGATATGTTTTTTTCTAACCATTTTTAAAATATCTAAAGATTTTTTAACATGACTGTTATCTATATATTACTTCAAAATAGTTTTGCAAGTTGAACAAAGGTAGATACATGTATCCGTTGCTTTTCTAAAGTTTGTTTCATTCCACTTAGCTTTTATGAAAGACCTACATTAGTATTTGTTTTTTCTAATTAAAAGAAATCCAAAAAGGATTTTCCCTTTTATGCACAAAGGCAGAGTGAAAATAGTGTTCAGTGTTTGTGTTTTTGTGAACTGTTATAGAGGCAGCATGCAGCTTGAGTAGCACCACCAAGCTCCTTCCCCAGGAACTATGCTTAGCATCTCAGTGATCAAGACACCACAGCTTAGATCTGTGTCTGTAAGCATCTGAGCTTTATCTTGGTTTCTCTTGTGCATCCCTTAGCAAGACGTGCCCTAAGGTAACTGCTTCTTTGCCTTATGCCATGTCAACCTACAGAAGGTTTCATAGGAATGCTCCGTTTTGGAAATGGACATCAGGAAAACCTGATGTATTTTACTTGGGTGCACACTTCAATCAAGCAGATACAACTGTAATTATATCCATATTGGTAAATACTATGTAATTGAGAGTTGCTGACACTTTTTTTCCAAAAATTTTACCCATTCTTTATTGCTGCATCTTTGCTAAAAATAAAATATATATATTTTTATACATATATAATTTTTTATTTATTATTATAAATATAAATTTTTATATATATATAATATTTTTAATATATTTTATTTTATAGTGTAAAATATTTATTATAGTTTATTATATAGTGTAAAAAGACACTATATTGGTCAAGGACATGCTATGTGAGGTCATATGCTTACTTTCCCCACCCTGTGTTCGGAATTATGTTACCAGCATATGGCTCACAGGAAATTTTTCTTTTATACATAGTATATCAAACTTAGAATTATAATAAATCTAAAGAAATACCATCAACCAAAGCCACTTTGTGCTGCTTTTCTGTGTAATTTATTTTTTGAGTTCCAAATACAAGTGAACATTGTAAATATCACTGACAGCATTTGGACAAGACCCGGATGGATCCTATTCTCTCACAGCTAAAGAAATCATCAGTGATCTTTGCTGACACTTCACTATTCTGGCTTTTTTCCCTCGAAACCATCTGTAAATACTACTCCTTTTGTAGGCCCCCTTCTGAATCTTTAGCTGGGACTCTGTTCATTTTTGTAATGAATTTATAAAGGATGTGTTGATGTGATCTTAACAAAAACTCTGCTGTAGCAAGGGAGAAGCTAGGAATAAAAAGTGGATTTCTTTGTTCAAAGCAGAACAAACCTGATGGTTTTACAAACTGCAATAATTAAATAATATGTCATTGATTCCAATGTGAATAATGAAGGTGTTCAGGGACTGCTCTTCTCATATGAGGTTTCAGTTTCCAATATTTAGCCATCTGGAGACTTGCCATGGTAATAATCACTTCACATGGGTCACAAACCACTTCAAAGTAAAGAAACATTATAATGGAAAATACTTTTAAGAGCAATTCATGAAACTGAATAAATGGAACATACATTTATATCTTATAACATCAGATATCATATTTGTTAACATTAACATTACAATTGCAGTGGACTCAATACTTCCTGTTTAAACATGTCTTAAAATTCATACAGATTATCACATAACTGTATTTGCCTTCACCATAATCACTTGTTGGGTTGTAACTCAAGTAAGGTGGAAAGTTTTGAAATTACCCATGAGATGTATTTTGATAATTTATATAAAAGAGAATCATGTTATTAACTATAGAAATCTTAAGATAAAAAGCTTTAAAGTTTTAAAGTATATATATATATATATATATATATATATATTATTCTGGAAACATCTTTTTCCATTTAGAATCTATTCTGATTTGAAATACTACAGAGAAAAAATGCTATTGTTTTCTTTAAAGAGCTTCTTCAATGTTCATACTGTCAGTAAAATTAAAACTCTGCTAATATCTAACCAGCAATTCATTAGTTTTATTACTTTTCACATACTCAATAATGGCATGACCACATAGGTTAGTAAAGTAAGCAGAGAAGCCTAGACATTATGGAGGGTATATAAATCTAAACAACACCTGTTCTACTTAAGGAAATTCAATTTAATATACAAACAAATAAACAAAAACCATGCCCAATTCAGGAGTTGAGTTGTGTGGAAAGGAGTGGCCATCTGATTTACATGACAACCATTTATCCTGGGTTTGAAAGGAGAAGACACTTAAGTAACTATTTTTCATTAATCACACACTTGAAGAAATGGTATATTTGGCATTAATTTTTATTTTCTAATGTTTTAATTGAAATATGGGCTGCTTTATTTTAATGTGATATTGCTCAGCTTTCTTTTTCTCTCAACTCATTTTCTGGGTTTTATCACAATATTTATAACTAAAAAGTGAAGAGTTGTGAAGATCATTTCTATTCTACCTACCTTTTATTATAGGTGAGAAAACCAAGGCCTAGAGGGATTAAATGCTTTTACTCAATATACCATAGTCAGACAAAATTGAAAGTCTTTTAATTCAAGCAAAGTTCACAAATGCATGTGAAGGATAAACACAAAACTGGCACATAACATATGTTCATTTATTACATTAATTAGTAGAAATCTCTCTCATTTGGGATTATGCCTTAATTGTGCTTAACTCTTAATTCTTCATTAAGCCTGGCTGATATTTACCAGGTAAACAAAAATAAAATTTTATTAAATTTGAAAATTTTGATATTTTCAAAAATTTAGAAGCTTTTTGGCAAAAATTAACTTAATGAGATTGAGATTGTGCTTCCTGATATATTTAGTGATCTTGTTTACACTAGGCTTAACTCAATTTTTCTCTACTTTTTTACATCAAATTTTGTTTAAATATTCAAAAATTTAAAAAAGAATTCATGTGCTATTTTTTAAAAAAAGGGATTACAGTCATCACTCAGTATCCATGGAGAATTGGTTCCAAGATCCTTCATGGATGGTAAAATTCATGGATGTTTATATCCCACAGTTGGACTCCCCATTTCCATAAGTATGAAATCCACAGATACAGAGGGATGACTGTATGCATTCTACACAGAATCATTCCTGAATAAAGTAGGTTCAGCAGGACACAGACATAGTGTTGGGGCATATCTCTCTTAAAGACAGTTCAGAGACTACGGAATTGAAACAGAAAGGGAGGGGCTGTGAGTTGCCCCTGGACAACTTGTAGTTGCCCTGGACAAGCAATATGGTCTGAGAGTTCATATGATCTATTGATGCTCAGAAGAGCATAGAGGTGTTAACTTGGCATTTACCACCCTTACCAGTGATAACCGAGGCAGTTCACTACAGCAGATGCTCCAGAAATTTTTTAAATGACCTGTGGAAACTTGGTAAGCAGAAGGAAATATAAGTCAATATCTATAGAAATGGGAATTAAGCAGTGCAATTAAATAATGATTTAATTGAAAAAGCACAGTACATTATTTGAACAGGTATTCAAGTTCTGATTTTGTCTCATTCCTTAGTTTTCTCATCTGAAAAATATGGCAAAAAAAGAAAAATAGAACATCAGTTCAGTTCAGTTCAGTTCAGTCGCTCAGTCATGTTTGACTCTTTGCGACCCCATATACTGCAGCACGCCTGGCCTCCCTGTCCATCACCAACTCCAAGAGTTTACTCAAGCTCATATCCATTGAGTCAGTGATGCCATCCAACCATCTCATCCTCTGTCATCCCCTTCTCCCACCTTCAATCTTTCCCAACATCAGGGTCTTTTCAAATGAGTCAGTTCTTCGCTGCAGGTGGCCAAAATATTGGAGTTTCAGCTTCAGCATCAGTCCTTCCAATGAATATTCAGGACTGATTTCCTTTAGGATGGACTAGTTTGATCTCTTTGCTCTCCAAGGGACACTAAAGAGTCTTCTCCAACACCACAGTTCAAAAGCATCAATTCTTCAGTGCTCAGCTTTCTTTATAGTTCAACTCTTACATCCATACATGACTACTGGAAAAAATCATAGGTTTGACTAGAGGGACCTTTGTTGGCAAAGTAATGTCTCTGCTTTTTAATATGCTATCTAGGTTCGTCAGAGCTTTTCTTCCAAGGAGCAAGAATCTTTTGATTTCATGACTGCAGTCACCATCTGCAATGATTTTGGAAACCAAAAGATAAGTCTGCCACTGTTTCCATTGTTTCCCCATCTATTTGCCATGAAGTGATGGGACTGGGTGCCATGATCTTAGTTTTCTGAATAATGAGTTTTAAGTCAGCTTTTTCTCTCTCTTATTTCACTTTCATCAAGAGGTTCTTCAGTTCCTCTTTGCTTTCTGTCATAAAGGTGGTGTCATGTGCATATCTGAGGTTATTGATATTTCTCCCGGCAATCTTGATTCCAACTTGTGCTTCAACCCAACCTGACATTTCCCATGATGTGCTTGATATATAAATTAAATAAGAAGGGTGACAATATACAGTCTTGACATACTCCTTTCCCAGTTTGGAATCAGTCTGTTCATATCCAGTTCTAACTGTTGCTTCCTGACCTGCATACCAGGTCAGGTGGTCTGGTATTCCCATCTCTTTCAGAATTTTCCAGTTTGTTGTGATCCATGCAGTCAAAGGCTTGGACATAGTCAATAAAGCAGTAGATGTTTTTCTGGAATTCTCTTGCTTTTTGGATGATTGAACAGATATTGGCAATTTGATCTCTGGTTTCTCTGCCTTTTCTAAATCCAGCTTGAACATCTGGAAGTCCTCAGTTCACATATTGTTGAAGTCTAGCTTGGAGAATTTTGAGCATTACTTTACTAGCGTGTGACATGAGTGCAATTGTGTGGTAGTTTGAGCATTCTTTGGCATTGCCTTTCTTTGGGATTGAAATGAATATGGATCTTTTCCAGTCCTGTGGCCACTGCTGAGTTTTCCAAATTTTCTGGCATATTGAGTGCAGCACTTTCATAGCATCATTTTTTAGGATTTGAAATAGCTCAACTGGAATTCCATCATCTCCACTAGCTTTGTTTGTAGTGATGCTTCCTAAGGCCCACTTGACTTCACACTCCAGAATGTCTGGCTCTAGGTGAGTGATCACAGCATCGTGGTTATCTGGGTCATGAAGATCTTTTTTGTACAGTTCTTCCATGTATTCTTGCCACCTCTTCTTAATATCTTCTGCTTATCTTAGGTCCATACACTTTCTGTCCTTTATTGTGCCCATCTTTGCATGAAATTTCCCTTAGTATCGCTAATCTTCTTGATGAGATCTCTAAATGCACCAATGAAAAGACAGAGATTGATACAGTGTCTCAAAAAACAGATCCAGGTCCTTGGCTAAGAGGAGACTCTGCCTTGGGCCCACCGGTGTAATAAACTGCACTCCACTATCTGCATTGTCCTTCTGAGTGAGTTTGTTTCCCAGAAAGCGTGGCTATAACATTTGGTGCATTGGCCGGGAAACTCCTCACTTTGAGGAGACAGGTCTCATTTGAGGCCACCCCGAGGCTTTGTAGCTTGAATCTCCTAGAGGGGGGAAGGCGCCTCGCCCCTCTGGAAGGATTCTGCTTCTCAACGCCCGGACCTTTCACGTCAGCAGGTAGTGGACGGCAGCAGGGGAACTGAGCGCTCAGGTGAGGAGGAGCCCACCTAGCAGGGTGGAAGAGGGGGCCTGATCACCCCCCTGGGAGGGACTAGAAGGAGCGGGGACCCACAGGAGCCTGGAATAGGCAGGCGGCGATTGCTTGGTACACAGGTCGACGAGCGTGCTAGGGTTTAGGAAGGAAATTTGTGATGGTCATTTAGGAGGTGTGTCCACGCCGTCTTGGGGAAAATTATTACCAAGCTATCGCCAGGGGATTCTTAGGATAGGAAACTGGTCCTTGTATGCTCGTATTCTGCCCTCCCCCAGGAGGTGTCCTGTCTGCTGTGAAATTCTTGACCCCCTCGGAATTGTTGGGCTAGAAGGAGGGGGATACAGAAGTGAGTATGAATTGGCTTTTCCGGAGATGGCCTGGGACATGGGATATTTAACCCATCTTGTGTTTTCATTCGCACCTGATCAAGCCCACCAAGGAAGAATGGACCTTAAGGGAGAAACAGTCTTGGACCATGTGATGTTCTGGTTCAGCTATGCTGACTGGCAGGTGAAGACACGCCGATCCCCCTTCTCCCTCTGGGGTCTGGCAGGTAAGGCTCTTCTCACCCCAATTAGGAAGGAGGCACAATGGCAATTTAAGTGTCACTGAGTGGAAATATCAGAAGTACATAGGGTACTGAGAACTTCATAGACAGAACGAAAAGGAAAAGTAGAAGAAGGTCCGAGAAGGTAAGCAAGATGGGGGAAAGTGAATCTAAGGCAACTGTATTGGAGTGCATGATTAAAAATTTAAAGAAGGGATTAGGAGGAGACTATGGGGTGAAGATGAAGCCTAACTGCCTCCACATACTCTGTGAGGTCGAATGGACCCCATGGGAGCAGGATGGCCACCAGAGGACACCGTGAACTTAAAAATAGTGGAAGCAGTCTATACAGTAGTCACAGGAGAGCCAGGACACCTGGATCAATATCCATCTATTGACTCATGGCTAGGGTTAGCTTGAGACCCTCCTACTTGGACAAGGTTCTGTATCCAGAAGGGAAAGGGAAAAATATTAATGGCACAAAAATTGACTGATGATAAAAAAGGAAATTCTACAGGATTTGGACAGGGATGACCTGACCCCTCCCCCATGCTAGATAATGACACGCCTGCCTCCCAGTGCTTCACCAGGACCGGAGGCCGCCTTAATGCCCGATCCAGGGCCAGGTGAAGTTTCTGCAACAGCCACTGCTCCTCTGCCAGCTTTCCTGGAGTTCGTAGAGCCACCGTTTGGGCAGGCTCTGATCCCGGTGACAGAAGCCTCTGGGCAACACTTCCAGGATCCGGCTCCAACCGAACCGCCCAAGCTATACCCGCCTCTCCCGGTGAGTACTGACAAGAAGGGGAGGGAGATGTTGGAATTAAGCAGAGACTGCGCTCTGCCAGAGAGCCGGAGGGAATAAAAGAGAACAGACAAGAGACTTACAGTGCTAGCTGCTGCTCGGGAAAAGTCTATCTCGGGCCCTCCGGAAAACCTCATCTGCCCCAGGGACAGGACAGTCCTTCAGCTGGTCCCAAGGGAGGCCCTGGGCCCATTACAGCCAAACCAGTGTGCCTGGCGCCGAGCTTTTGGCCACTGGAAGAATGAATGCCCTAAGGCAAGGAAGAGGAAGCTCCCGCAGTTGTGGGGCTTGCTGACCTGGAAATTAACTAGGGCTGCCAGGGCTCAGAGATATCAGGTCCCTGAGAGCCCATGGTAACCGTAAAAGTGGGGGACCAAAACATTGACTTCATGGTGGATACAGGAGAACTGTCAGTAGTAACAAAACCTGTGGCACCTCTGTCCAAAAAGACTATCGCTGTTACTGGGGTATCGGGAGAAGAGATGAGTAAACTGTTTTGCCAGCCCAGAAAATGTCAGATGGGGGGGGGGGGGGGGCAACCAAGTGATTCATGAATTCCTCTACATTCCTGAGTGCCCAGTACCCCTGTTGGGAAGAGACTTGCTCTCCAAACTAGGAGCACAAGTGACTTTCTCCCCTGAGGAGAGGCCCACCTTCTGGACGGACTCTATGACTTATTTGCCCTCTCTCTCAATACCAACCCAAGATGAGTGGAGGTTGCATGAGCCTCTGAAGGCAGAACCGGGTGGGCCAGAAGAGCATGAGGGAGCTAACTCAATTATTCCCTGAGGTCTGGGTGGAAGACAACCCCCCCTCCCCCCAGGCTGGCTAAACATCATGCCCCAGTGATAATGGAACTCAAACCAGGCACCATCCTGGTTAGAGGGTGCCAGTACCCCCTATGGATGGACGACTGAACCGGCATATTGCCCAACATCAATAGATTGAAACAAGCAGGCATTCTGGTAGAGTGCCAGTCGGCTTGGAATACGCCAATCCTGCCAGTCAAAAGGGAAGGAGGACAGGACTATAGGCCTGTACAAGATCTCAGGCTAGTCAACCAGGCTACTGTGACTTTACATCCCACTGTTCCAAACCCCTATACCTTACTTAGCCTCCTCCCACCGAGGACTAAAGTTTACACTTGCCTAGATCTCAAGGATGCCTTCTTCTGCATACGCCTCGCCCCAGCGTCACAGCCCATCTTTGCCTTTGAATGGGAAGATCCAGTGGGGAGCACCAAACAACAGCTCATCTGGACTCCCCCACAAGGGTTTAAAAACTTCCCAGCCATCTTTGGGGAAGCCTTGGCTTCTGATCTGGACTCATTCCATCCGGAAGAGTATGGATGTCAGCTCCTACAATAGGGGGATGACCTGCTGCTGGCTGCCTGAGACCAAGGAAAAATGCTGGAAAGGGACAAATGCACTGCTCCAGCTGTTGATGGAAGCAGGTTACCGGGTGTCGAAGAAGAAGGCACAGATCTACAAAGAGGAGGTAAGGTATCTGGGGTTTGTTTTAAAGAAGGGCTCAAGGTTCCAGACCCTAATTGGGTCCTATATACTGATGGCACTCGCCTGATAAAACAGGGACAACAGCTCTCAGGTATTCCAAAGTGGAAGGGGCCATCAAGACTGAAAAGAGAGGGTGGGAATTGCCAAGTGGCAAGTTATTGGTACCGGAGGAGCTGGCACACACTCTGGTAAGCCAGACACACCAAGCGACCCACCTAGGCTATGCTGCCTGCTCACAGGTTAATGCTGCCTCTTGGGTATTCAGACAAAAACCTCCGGGTATTCAACTGAAAGGGACACTGCCCCTTGAACACCTGGGAGTGGACTTCACTGAAATGAAACCTCACCGACACTACCGTTACCTGCTGGTCATGGTATGTGCATTCTTGAGATGGGTAAAAGCTTTTCCTACCTGGACTGAAAGAGAATCAGAAGTATCCCGGTGCCTGATTAGGGAAATGGTTCCTAGATTTGGATTTCCTACCAGCATTGGATCAGGCAATGGCCCGGCTTTTGTAGCTGATTTAGTATAACAAGTAAGCAAAACTTTAAACTGCATACTGCATATAGGCCCAGAGTTCTGAGATGGTGGAATGAACCAACCGGACACTTAAAGAGACTCTACAAGTGGATCAGAGAGACTGACTGCTCCTGAGTGGACTTGCTCCCAATGGCTCTGCTCAGACTCAGGATGACCCCACAGTCCCAAGGCTATTCTCCACACGAAATTGTGTATGGGAGGCCTCCTCCCATAAGAAAACAGGTGTCAACAAATTTGCGTCAGGTAAGGGGGGATAGGATTTCACAGCAGATGGAACTGGGTAAGGTAATAAATCGGGTAACTAAGTTTGTACAAGAAAGGGTGCCGTTCCCCCTTGGGGAACAGATTCATGAGTTTACACTTGGTGACCAAGTATGGGTCAAAGATTGGAAACATGATTTTCTAGCCTTTTGGTGAAAGGGCCCTTATGTTATTCTAACTACCCCTACTGCAGTTAAAGTTGCAGGTATTGTCCCTTGATCCATCACACCAGAGCAAAAAAGGCATACCACGCTGACCTGGAGGACGCCGAGTGGACCACCCAGAAGGACCCCACCGACCCACGGGAAACCAAGATCATTCTGAGGAGGAAGAAGAAAACTAGGTCCCAGACGAGCCCTCTACAGGATGGAGCTGGGTAAACGACTCCTGCTGCTCGGCCTCACCAATGCAATTCTGAACTTGGGTATGTGGGGCTATGCCCCTGTCAGTAATAGACAGACTCCCCTGGTGGGTATCGTCACTCCGTTATGGGGACTTTAACAACAGAAAGGAACTTTCCTCTCTCTCACCAACCATAACCTTTCTTTGCCCTCTGGTGTTAGAAGAAGCCATCAATGGGCCAGGGACATAGGGTTACATTTAACATGAACACCAGCCTTACGGAGATAACAAAGGCTTATACCTCATATATGAGAATTAAAGAGGAAAAGGGCTCCCTTACAAAAGAGGGACAGGCCTCCCGGTGCCTTGAGCAATACTACCAGGTCTGGGATGAATATTTCTGGATGACTCCTGAGGAAGGACAGTTGATTGCCCCTGCTACTATTTGCTGGGGAAAAAAAGAACAGAAAGTTGGATTTGGAGACCATCCCCTAGACCCAAAAGAATTGTTATTTGTCCCCTGAACAAAGTAAACAAATCTTGGAAGTTACCTATCACCCCAATCAGTCTGCTCAGTGGCCCGGTTCCGACTGGAAATATAATCCTGGAATCCGCTGGGTAGCCCCCAGTGGGACCCAGTGGCTTGTGGGCTTAACTTATGGCCATGGTTACCAGTTGGCTGGGTGCGGCGTTGCACATTAGGATTTGCTTTCGCCCATGGCAGAATTAAGCCTAGCCTACACCAGCCTCCAGTAAACCTGCCTTATCTGCATGCAAGATGGACACGATCTGTGTTCCAATGGTATGACTATGTTGCTGCCTTGTTTATACCCTCTGTAGGGACAACGGATATCATGGTTAAGGTAGAGGCCTTAACTAATTTCATTAAACAGGCCCTCTTAGACAGTACTAAAGCCATTCAAGCTTTGAACGAAGAACAGATTCAGATGAGAAAGGCAGTAATTCAAATTAGGATGGCATTAGACATACTCACAGCAGCCCAAGGAGGGACTTTGGCGAATGGTATGCACATCCCTGACCTGTCTGAAGATGTATCTGCTGCCTTGGAGGATATGCAAAATCAAGTGAAAGCCATGTCTAATGAACTGTTGTTATAGTAATCTTGATCATACTGCTTTGTGGGCCCTGCTTCCTACAATGCCTCGTGAATTTTGTAACCCAGAGGTTGATAGCATTCTCTCATGTGGGTGGCAGGAGTGCTAAGGTACAATATATCTCAATAAATGATGCTCGTTATGGAAACTAAGAGCATCAAGAGGGGGGAATGAAGAAGGAATTCATAGGGCCTGGACTCCATCTCAGGCCTGTCTGTGCTGATCGTGCGCGGCCACCTCTCCAGTGGACTCTGAACTCTGTGCTTAGCGCCTGTGGGAATGACAATGGAAGGATAAGACCCCCCTCTGGGCAGGGGAATCTTGAAGAAGAGAAAACAGACACTAATCACCCCTGCCTCGGGACACTATCTATCAGAATGTAAGCACAGGCTTATCGGTTATTAACTATTTGGAATGTAACTGCGGGCTTATTGATTATTGACTGTTTGAACACATAACATGTGAATAATGGGGTTACTGTAGTTGTATTTACCCTTCCTTTGTTTATGTAAGTCTCAAGGGAATTGGGGTAGTGGGTTTGGATGCGTACACATGGGGTATAAAAGATTTTCACAAATGCTGGTCGGGGTCCTTGGCTAAGAGGAGACTCTGCCTTGGGCCCGCCGGTGTAATAAACTGCACTCCACTAAAAAAAAAAAAAAAAAAAAAACAGATCCAATCATATGTTGTCTCCAAAGGACCCTTTTTATATGTAAGGACACATGTAGATTAAAAGATAAGTGATTGAAACATATATACTATGATTTACTAATAAAAAAAAGTCAGGAGTGGCAACTTTAATTTCAGCAGTATAGACTTCAAATCACTGAATCTAAAAAGAAATGATACAAATGAACTTACTTGCAAAACAGAAAGAGACTCACAGACTTAGAAAATGAACTTGTGGTTGCCAGGGCGAATGGATAGTTAGGGACTTAGGGAAGGTCATGTACATATAGCTATATTTAAAATGGATAACCAACAAGGACATATTGTCAAGTACATGGGACTCTGTTCAATGTTATATGCCAGCCTGGATGAGAGGGGGTGTCAGGGGAGAATGGGTATGTATGGCTGAGTCCCCAGTTGTTCACCTGAAACTATCACAGCATTGTTAATTGGCTGTACCCCAATACAAAATAAAAGTTTAAAGTTTGAGGGGAAAAAAATAAAAGCTATCAGGGATAAAGAGGGGCATTATGTAATGATAAAAGGGTAAATCCTCCAAAACCCTTGGCGATTCTTTTTCCCTACTTTTTTAAACCATGAAATTTTTAATGTATATGTATTTAATAAGGCAGCGTCAAAATGCATTAGGTGAAATCTGATAGAACTGAGAGGAGAAATAGAAGAATCCACTATTGTATTTGGAGATTTCAACACCTTTCAGGAATATATGGATCCAAATAGTAGAAAGTTAGAAATGACATAGCTGAATTCAATCACACTATCAATCAACTCAATAAAGTGTATATACACATAATGCTTTGTTCAACAACAGAATAAACTTTCTTGTGAGGTTTATAAAGAACACTAACCAAGACAGATCACATTATGGGACATAAAACATACCTTAACAAATTTAAAATAATATAAGTTATGCAATGACTGCTCTAAGACCATAATGGAATTAAACTAGAAATTGACAACAGAAATATAACTGGAAAACCCCCAAATAAATGTAAATTAAACAACATACTTCTAAGTAACACATATGTCAAAGAAGAACTTTTAAGAGAAATATATTTTGAATTAAATGATAAAAAAACACAACATTTCAGAACTTTTGGAATGCACCAAAAACAGTGATTCACTGGAAAGTTATAGCATTGAATATATTTATTAGAAAAAAATAAAGCTCCAAACTCAAAAATCTAAGCTTTAACCCTGGAAAATTAGAAAAACAAGAGCAAATTAAATGCAAAGTAAGTGAAAGAAAAGAAAAATCTGAACATAAATCAGTGAATTGAAAACAGGAAGCCAATAGTGAAAATCAATGAAATCAAAGCTGATTCTTTGAAAGCATCACTAACATGGATAAATGTTTGGCCAGACTAAGAAAAAAGGGAGAGAACATAAATGAATAATATGAGAAATAAAAGAGAGGACATCACTACAGATTCTATGAACTTTAAAAGATAATAAGAAAAGAATACTAACAATGCTCAAAGCTTTTAGGAAGAAGTTATATCAGTTATCTCAAATCCCTTTTAGAATGTAGAAGCTGAGGAGTTATATCCTAACCCATTTTATGAGCCCAGCCTAACCCTAATACTCAGACAATACATTACAGAAAACTACAGACCAATGCCTCTCATGAACATAAATGCAAAAATCCTCAACAAAATATTATCAAATTGATATAATAGTATATAAAAATAATTATACACCATATCAAGTAGAATTTATTTCAGATATGCAAAGTTGGTTAACATTTGAAAGTCAATAAATATAATCATTACATCAGTAGACTAAGAAAATCAAATTATTATATCAGTAGATGCAGAAAAAAAGCATTAGACAAAATCCAACACACATTTATGAATTAAAAAACTCAGTAAAACAGGAATAGAGGGGAACTTTCTCTACTTGATAATGAATATCTATAAAGAAACCTACTTTTAACATCATCCCTCATGGGGAGAAACCACAAGTTTTCCCACTAAGACCAGGAACAAGGCATGGATGTCCCCTGTCATCACTGCTTTTCTCTTTCAGAAGGTTAATGAATAAATGAACTGTGGGTATATTCAGGCAATGGAAGAGTATTTAATGCTAAAAGAAATGCATTATCAAGTCACAAAAAAACAGGTAGTGAATATGCATATTACTAAATGGAAAAAAATCTGAAAATGTACATACTATATGATTCCATCTATATAATAACCTGTAAAGGGTAAACTAGGGAGAATAAAAAAAAAAGAACAGTGGTTCTCAAGAGGTTAATTGGGAGGCAGGCTGAATAGGCAGAGCACAGAGAGTTTATAGAGAAGTCAAAATATTCTGAATGATACTATAATGATGGATATATCTTATTATAAATTCACCCAAACCCCTAAAATATACAATTTCAAGAGGGAACCCTAATATAAACTATGGAGTTTGGGTGATAAATTTGTGTTAATATAAGTTTTTAAACTGTAACAAATGAGCAAGTTTGTTTGGGGATATTGATAAAAGGAAAGGCTATGCATATATGGAGATAGGAGGTACCTACTATATCTCTGTACCATCCTCTCAATTCTGATGTGAACTTAAAATTGTTCTAAAAAATTGTTATTAAAAAAATCTCACTGGTTTTATCCATTCAGTTAGCAAATAGTTAATTTGTTTAAAAAATCCATGATATTCTAGGATCCATGCCAGATCTGATATTACAATGATATGCAACAAGCAAAAACTTTTAGTTCTCATCTATTTAGGTAGATATAATATCTGCTCTGATGAGAAAGATGGTTCAGGAGTCTATGATTTCCTCATGCTGTTAAATTCTATGTTAAATTTGTTCTTATTTTAAAATTCTGCGTTAGACTTGCTCTTTCTCTAAAGCTTTTAGCAGCATTGTTGTAATTGTGTCTGGTCACTAACTCATGTCTAACTCTTTGCATACCTATGAACTATAGCATGCCAGGCTTCTTTGTCCTCTATTATCTCTGGGATTTGCTCAAATTTATGTTCATTGAGTCCATGGTACTATCTAATCATCTCATTCTCTGCCATCCACTTCTCCTTTTGCCTTCAGTCTTTCCTAGCATCAGAGTTTTTTCCAATGAGTCGACTCTTCACATCAGGTGGCTGAAGTATTGGAGCTTTAGCAACAGTTCCTCCAGTGAATATTCAGGATTGATTTCCTTTAGGATTAACTGAATTGAACTCCTTGCAGTACAAGGCACTCTAAAGAGTCCTCTCTAGCACTTCAATTCAGAAGCATCAATTCTTCAATATTCGGGTTTCTTTATGAACCAACTCTCACTTCCTTACATGGCTACTGGAAAAACTTTGACTATGTACACCTTTGTCGACAAAATGATAGCTTTGCTTTTTAATGTACTGTCTAGATTTGTCATAGCTTTCCTTCCAAGGAGCATGCATCTTTTAATTTCATGGCTGAAGGCACCATCTACAGTTATTTTGGAGCCCAGGAAAATAAAATCTCTCACTGTTTCCACTATTTCCCCTTTTATTTGCCATGATGTGATGGGACCAGTTACAATGATCTTAGTTTTTTCAATGTTGAGTTTCAAGCCAGCTTTTTCACTCTCCTCTTTCACCCTTATCAAGAGGCTTTTTAGTTCCTCTTCACTTACCTGAGGTTGTTGATACTTCTGGCAATCTTGATCCCAACATGTGATTCATCCAGCCAGACATTTTGCATGATATTCTCTGCACATGAGTTAAGCAAGAAGTGTGATAGTATACAGCCTTGTCATACTCCTTCCTTTCCCAATTTTAAACCAGCCAGTTGTTCCATGGACAATTTTAACTGTCGCTTCTTGACTCACGTACAGTTTTCTCAAGAGACAGGTAAAATGGTCTAGTACTCCCATCTCTAGCACTAAAATATCTAATGAAGTTGATATTTCTTCCACATAACTATTGCCACTTCTGGTATTAATAGGAATAGGAAATTTCCCTCCCACCCCCGGTTTTAGAAAGCTTTCCTCAGTAATCATACTCATGGAGCATACCTTGATATTCTTGAGTTTAACAGTCAATATTGTAGGTTTTTCAGAAGAGTTATGAGTGACTATCTTTCAGTGGTTGTATAAGGCACAAATACCCGGTATGAATTTCTGTGCCTTGATGTAACACAAATCAAAAAGAAATGTGGCTGTTTCTTATCTGTCTTGTTGGAAATTTGCTGGTTATGAGCTTTATCAATGAAATAACTCATTGGAGAAAAATTATTTTCCTTCTAAGTCAAGTGTATCAGTTTGGTTCAGTTCAGTCCCTCAGTCATGTCTGACTCTTTGTGACCCCGTGCATCGCTGCATGCCAGGACTCCCTGTCCATCACAAACTCCCGGAGTTTACTCAAACTCATGTCCATTGAGTCGGTGATGCCATCCAGCCATCTCATCCTCTGTCGTCCCCTTCTCCTCCTGCGCCCAATCCCTCCCAGCATCAGGGTCTTTTCCAATGAGTCAACTCTTTGCATGAGGTGACCAAAGTATTGGAGTTTCAGCTTCAGCATCAGTCCTTCCAATGAACACCCAGGACTGATCTCCTTTAGGATGGGCTGGTTGGATCTCCTTGCCGTCCAAGGAACTCTCAAGAGTCTTCTCCAACACCACAGTTCAAAACATCAATTTTTTGGCGCTCAGCTTTCCTCACAGTCCAACTCTCACATCCATACATGACCATGAACATCCAGATGTGCGAGCTGGTTTGAGAAAAGGCAGAGGAACCAGAGATCAAATTGCCAACATCTGCTGGATCATCCAAAAAGCAAGAGAGTTCCAGAAAAACATCTATTTCTGCTTTATTGACTACGCCAAAGCTTTCAACTGTGTGGATCACAATAAACTGAAAAATTCTAAAAGAGATTGGAATACCAGACAACCTGACCTGCCTCTTGAGAAACCTGTATGCAGGTCAGGAAGCAATAGTTAGAACTGAACATAGAACAACAGACTGGTTCCAAATAGGAGAATGAGTACGTCAAGGCTGTATATTGTCATCCTGCTTACTTAACTTATATGCAGAGTACATCATGAGAAATGCTGGGCTGGAAGAAGCACAAGCTGGAATCAAGATTGCCAGGAGAAGTATCAATAATCTCAGATATGCAGATGACACCACCCTTATGGCAGAAAGCGAAGAGGAACTAAAAAGCCTCTTGGTGAAAGTGACAGAGGAGAGTGAAAAAATTGGCTTAAATTTCAACATTTAGAAAACTAAGATCATGGCATCTGGTCCCATCACCTCATGGAAAATAGATGGGCAGACAGTGGTAATAGTGTTAGACTTTATTTTTTGGGGGCTCCAAGATCACTGCAGATAGTGGTTGCAGCCATGAAATTAAAAGACGCTTACTCCTTGGAAGGAAAGTTATGACTAACTTAGATAGCATATTAAAAGGCAGAGACATTACTTTGCCAATGAAGGTCCGCCTGGTCAAGGCTATGGTTTTTCCAGTGGTCATGTATGGATGTGAGAGTTGGACTGTATACTCTGAACTAAAAATTGTTCCTATGTATTCCTAGGAGAAATTAGCTTCTTACTTTAATTTTTGACCAGTTATTTTACACACCCTATTTAGCACTATTTGTGCTGTACAATACTATAAAACTTGAAGCCTTAGTTACAGAAAACTTGTAAAAAATAGTTTTGGGGAAAAAGAATTTTAAAAACGTCCTTTGGCCTAGGTTCTGTTTCTATATTGGAATCCATCATTTCTGGAAGACAAAAAGTTTTGTGGACCATAAAATATGTTTGTGGTCTTTTAATTTCAAAGGTATTTTGCCATAATAACACTTTTCACTGTAATTGTATAATCACTTTTTTTTTTTTAACTGGGAAGGATAATGTTAGATATATTAACAGTAGAATTCTTCTAGGATTAAGCAATTTAAGTAATAAACACCTCAACTTCAGAAAATTTCTTATAGATTTTATTTACACTAGGCTCAATTAATAATTTTATTTGAAAAAATCATTAAAGTATTTCTTCCAAAAGTTTATATGCAAATTTATTATTTTTAAAACTATTTTAGCAAATAATAAAAATGAAGATTGTTATATATTCCTTAATTCATATAAAAAGTCATTGAGATGAACATAAGATATTCAATGAGAATCAATGGGAAGTTCAGGGACTTCTAAGTTTCTAAAGGTATAACTAGGAAAATAAATAATATTATAAATATCAAAGTATTAATTTGATAAGTCCAAAGATGGTAGGAGCTTAGTTATATGAAGAAAAGGTCTAAAGTGAAGATAAACATTTAGAAAAATGAGATTGAGATGATGAGTCTTAAAGGAGTCAGGATATCTATCATAAAATGTGATATTTTATAATTTTTAAAAAGACAGTATATTTCTGATGCATTTGATAGAAATCAAGTAAATATAACTTGTAATTTCTTATGAAGTTGGGATTTTCATGAAAATCATTATCAACTATGCTATAATCCATGGATTAAATGTATCCTCAAATGCAGCTGATTTTTGCCTGTGATATGTCTCTGAATTCTGTTCATTCTGCCAACTATTTTCAGAATACCCATCTCACCTAGAATATTGCAATAGCCTTCAGCTGAGTTTCTGCTTCCCTTGCATGCCAAGTCAAAGAAAACTATGCCATGTATGTTATATTGTGCCTTTTTTGTTAAGCAGTCCTGGCTTTATGTTCTGTCTCATTATTAGTTATCTCTGTAATATTGGACAAATTACTTAATGCCTCTGCAAATAGAGGATTAAAGATGTCATACCCTCCATATAATTATAAATATCAATTTCAATAATACAAATAGAGTCCTTAGTCATGGCATATAATAACCAATGATTTATTCACTATTATTACTATATGCTAGAAAATATGAAGATATGAGACACATTTGAGTAAGAAAGTGACATAGTCACCATTCTTTAGATTATCTGATCACAGACTCTTGGACAGATTGATGTGAAGAAGAGTCCTAGCTATAAATCCAGTTAAAAATTTATATAATATCTCAGGCAAAAGATGATTGTTTTGGCTCAGGCTGCCATAACAAAATGCCGTAGACCATAGCTTAAACAATGGGCATTAATTATTCTCATAGTTCTAGAGGCCAGAAACTGAGATGAGAGTACCAATGTAAGTTAGTTTTGGGGGAAATCTCTATTCCTGACTTGTAGGTGACTACCATGTTACTAACACCCAAAAAAGATGTCCTTTTCATTATGGGGACTGGAATGCAAAAGTAGGAAATCAAGAAACACCTGGAGTAACAGGCAAATTTGTCCTTGGAGTACAGAATGAAGCAGGGCAAAGGCTAATAGAGTTTTGCCAAGAGAATGCACTGGTCATAGCAAAGACCCTCTTCCAACAACACAAGAGAAGACTCTACACATGGACATCATGAGATGGCCAACACCAAAATCAGATTGATTATATTCTTTTCAGCCAAAGAAAAACAAGACCTGGAGATGGCTGTGGCTCAGATCATGAACTCCTTATTGCCAAATTCAGACTTAAACTGAAGAGAGTAGGGATAACCACTAGACTGTTCAGGTATGACCTAAATCAAATCCCTTATGACTATACAGTGGAAGTGAGAAATAGATTTAAGGGACTAGATCTAATAGACAGAGAGCCTGATGAACTATGAACGGAGGGTTGTGACATTATACAGGAGACAGGGATCAAGACCATCCCCATGGAAAAGAAATGCAAAAAGGCAAAATGGTTGTCTGAGGAGGGCTTACAAATAGCTGTGAAAAGAAGAGAAGCAAAAAGCAAAGAGGAAAAGGAAAAATATTCCCATTTGAATGCAGCATTTCAAAGAATAGCCAGGAGAGATAAGAAAACCTTCCTCAGCAATCAATGCAAAGAAATAAAGGAAAACAACACAATGGGAAAAACTAGAGATCTCTTCAAGAAAAGTAAAGATACCAAGGGAATATTTCATGCAAAAATTGGCTCAATAAAGGACAGAAATGGTATGGTCCTAACGGAAGCAGAAGATATTAAGAAGAGGTGGCAAGAACACACAGAAGAACTGTACAAAAAAGATCTTCATGACCCGGATAATCAGAATGGCGTGATCACTGCTACTCACCTAGAGCCAGACATCCTGGAATGTGAAGTCAAGTGGGCCTTAGAAAGCATCACTACAAACAAAGCTAGTGGATGTGATGGAATTCCAGTTGAGCTATTTCAAATCCTGAAAGATGATGCTGTGAAAGTGCTGCACTCAATATGCCAGCAAATTTGGAAAACTCAACAGGGGCCACAGGACTGGAAAAGATCCATTTTCATTCCAATCCCAAAGAAAGGCAATGCCAAAGAATGCTCAAACTACCACACAATTGCACTCATGTCCCACGCTAGTAAAGTAATGCTCAAAATTCCCCAAGCCAGGCTTCAGCAATACATGAACTGAGAACTTCCAGATGTTCAAGCTGGTTTTAGAAAAGGCAGAGGAACCAGAGATCAAATTGCCAATATCTGCTGGATCATCGAAAAAGCAAGAGAGTTCCAGAAAAACATCGATTTCTGCTTTATTGACTATGCCAAAGCCTTCGGCTGTGTGGATCACAATAAACTGTGGAAAATTCTGAAGGAGATGGGAATACCAGACCACCTGACCTGCGTCTTGAGAAACCTGTATGCAGGTCAGGAAGCAACAGTTAGAACTGGCCATGGAATAACAGACTGGTTCCAAATAGGAGAAGGAGTACATCAAGGCTGTATCTTGTCACCCTGCTTATTTAACTTATATGCAGAGTACATCATGAGAAATGCTAGCCTGGAAGAAGCACAAACTGTAATGAAGATTGCTGGGAGAAATATCAATAACCTCAGATATGCAGATGACACCACCCTTATGGCAGAAAGTGAAGAGGAACTAAAAAGCCTCTTGATGAAAGTGACAGAGGAGAGTGAAAAAGTTGGCTTAAAGCTCAACATTCAGAAAACTAAGATCATGGCAACTGGTCCCATCACCTCATGGGAAATAGATGGAGAAACAGTGGAAACAGTGTCAGACTTCATTTTTTTGGGCTCCCAAATCACTGCAGATGGTGACTGCAGCCATGAAATTAAAAGACGCTTACTCCTTGGAAGGAAAGTTATGACCAACTTAGATAGCATATTAAAAAGCAGAGACATTACTTTGCCAACGAAGGTCCGCCTGGTCAAGGCTATGGTTTCTCCAGTGGTCATGTACGGATGTGAGAGTTGGACTGTGAAGAAAGCTGAGCACCGAAGAATTGATGCTTTTGAACTGTGGTGTTGGAGAAGACTCTTGAGAGTCCCTTGAACTGCAAGGAGATCCAACCAGTCCATCCTCAAGCAAATCATTCCCGGGTGTTCATTGGAAGGACTGAGGCTAAAACTGAAACTCCAATACTTTGGTCACCTCATGCAAAGAGTTGACTCATTGGAAAAGACCCTGATGCTGGGAGGGATTGGGGGCAGGTGGAGAAGGGGACAACAGAGGGTGAGATGGCTTGATGGCGTCACTGACTCTATGGGCATGAGTTTGAGTAAACTCCAGGAGTTGGTATAGGACAGGGAGGCCTGGTGTGCTGCGATTCATAGGGTTGCAAAGAGTTGCACATGGCTGAGGGACTGAAGTGAACTGAACTGAACCATCTTGCTAATGTGCTCACGTGATTTCTCTTTTTTTTTTTTTCCACCCAACTAAGATAGAAACCTCTAATGTTTCTTCTTATACCTGATCTTTCAGTTCAGTTCAGTCACTCAGTCATATCCGACTTTTTGTGACCCCATAGACTGCAGTACCCCAGGCCTCCCTGTCCATCACCAACTCAGGGAGCTTACTCAGACTCATGTCCATCCAGTCAGTGATGCCATCCAACCATCTCATCCTCTGTCATCTCCTTCTCCTCCCACTATCAATCTTTCCCAGCATCAGAGTCTTTTCAAAGGAGTCAGTTTTTCACACCAGGTGGCCAAAGTATTGGAGCTTCAGCTTCAGCATCAGCCCTTCCAATGAATATTCAGGACTAATTTCCTTTAGGATTGATGGTTTGATCTCCTTGAAGTCCAAGGGACTCTCAAGAGTCTTTTCCAACACCACACTTCAAAAGCATCAATTCTTCAGTGCTCAGCTTTCTTTATAGTCCAACTCTCACATCCATACATGACTACTGGAAAAACCATAGCTCTGACTAGACAGATTTTTGTTGGCAAAGTCATGTCTCTGCTTTTTAATATGCTGTCTAGGTTGGTCATAGCTTTTCTTCCAAGGAGCAAGTGTCTTTTAATTTCATGGCTGCAGTCACCATCTGAACTGATTTTGGAGCCCCCCAAAATAAAATCTCTCACTATTTCCATTGTTTTCTCATCTATTTGCCGTGAAGTGATGGGACCAGATTCCATGATGTTAGTTTTCTGAATGTTGAGCTTTAAGTCAACTTTTCACTCTCCTCTTTCACTTTCATCAAGATGCTCTTTAGTTCTTCTTTGCTTTCTGCCATAAGGGTGGTGTCATCTTCATATCTGAGGTTATTGATTTTTCTCCTGGCAATCTCAATTACAGCTTGTGTCTCATCCAGCCCAGCATTTCTCATAATTTATTCTGCATATAAGTTAAATAAGCAGGGTGACAATATACAGCCTTGACACACTCCTTTCCTCATTTGGAGCCAGTATTTTGTTCCATGTCCAGTTCTAACTGTTTCTTCCTGACCTGCATACAGATTTCTCAGAAGGCAGGTAAGGTGGTCTGGTATTCCCATCTCTTTAAGAATTTTCTAGAGTTTGTTGTTAGCCACACAGTCAAAGTCTTTAGTGTTGTCAATAAAGCAGAAATAGATGTCTTTCTGGAACTCTCTTGCTTTTTCAATGAGATTACATTAGATCTTAGCCCCATATATATGATTCCATTTAACCTTAGTTACTTGCTTATGGGCCTATCTCCAAATATGTTCACACTGGGGGTTAGGTCTTCAATATATGAATGTGAAGGGTGCACAATTCATTCAGTTTGTTGCATTAATGAAGTCCTAAGATAAAGTTTTGGCTGTGGGATTGAGATGAGAAGATAAGTAGGAGAGGTACTTAATTTTGTTAAAGGCAGAATTTGACATCTATATGGCAAGACAAATGAAGATAAGAATCGAGGTGAAGGTAACTTCAAAATTGCTACATAGATGACTGAAAAAAAGTGATGCACTTACAGATATTAAAATGGAAGAGAAGCAATTTGGTATTAGGATGGTGATGGTTTAGTTGTCAAATTCATGTTTGTGCTGACCTCTGACCATGAGCATTCTATTAGGGCCTTGTAAATAAATGGTGAATAAGAGATGATCCTGTTTTCAAGAATGCATAGTCTAGTGAATTATTGGACTAGAACTTAATGGAAAAGTCAGGGCTAGAGTTTGTGGACTCACATTTATTGAGATGTTAGTGGAAATCACACATTTGGCAATCACGTGGGTTGAAATATGGAGAATGACTTGCTTAATTGCTCCAAATTGTTCTAAACAGTAATTTTCTACAGTAAATGTTTTGCACAAAAAGTTAATTTGTGTATAAGTAAAACTTTAAAAAACTTTAAGAAAAATAATTTTAAAACTACTTGAAGGTAAATATAGACATTTTAAGTCTAGTGAAATGAAACAAAAGTCAAACTTTAATTAAAATTTGTCTATAAAGGTTGATGCCGTCTCATGCTTCAGGTATTATATGTTGTGTGTTGTATGTCTATTCAAATGCGTATATCTTTCATTTTTTCCATTGCCTTTCACTTCTCTTCTATTCACAGCTATATGTCGAGCCTCCTCATGCAACCCTTTTTGCTTTTGTTTTTCTTGGGGATTGTCTTGATCCCTATCTCCTGTACAATGTCAGGAACCTCCATCCATAGTTCTTCAGGCACTCTGTCTATCAGATCTAATCCCTTGAATCTATTTGTCACTTCCACTGTGTAATCATAAAGGATTTGATTTAGGTCATACATGAATGGTCTAGTGGTTTTCCCTACTTTCTTCAGTTTAAGTCTGAATTTGGCAATAAGGAGTTCATGATCTGAGCCACAGTCAGCTCCCAGACTTGTTTTTGCTGGCTGTATAGAGCTTCTCCATCTTTGGCTGCAAAGAATATAATCAATCTGATTTCAGTATTGACCATCTGGTGATGTCCATGTGTAGTCTTCGCTTGTGTTGTTGGAAGAGGGTATTTGCTATGACCAATGACAAAACTCTATTAGCCTTTTCCCTGCTTCATTCTGTACTCTAAGGCCAAATTTGCCTGTTGATCCAGGTATTTCTTGTCTCCCTACTTTTTGCATTCTAGTCCCCTATAATAAAAAGGACTTTTTTTTTTTTTTTTCCCCCCTTTGGTGGGGATGTGATTTCTAGAACGTCTTGTAGGTCTTCATAAAACTGTTCAACTTCAGCTTCTTCAGTATTACTGGTCAGGGCATAGACTTGGATTACTGTGATATGAAATGGTTTGCCTTGGAAAGGAACAGAGATCATTCTGTCGTTTTTGAGATTACATCCAAGTACTGCATTTCAGACTGTTTTGTTGACTATGATGGCTATGATGGTTGACTATGATGGCTACTCCATTTCTTCAAATGGATTCGTGCCCACAGTAGTAGATATAATGGTCTATTCCATTCCAGTCTATTTTAGTTTGCTGATTCCTAAAATGTCAATGTTCATTCTTGCCATCTCCTGTTTGGCTACTTCCAATTTGCCTTGATTCATGGACCTAACAATCCAGGTTCCTATCAATATTGCTCTTTACAGTATCAGACTTTACTTCCATCACCAGTCACATCCACAACTGGGTGGATGTGTTTTTGCTTTGGCTCTGTCTCTTCACTCTTTCTGGAGTTTTTTCTCCAGTGATCTCCAGTAGCACATTGGGCACCTACGGACCTGGGAAATTCATCTTTCACTGTCCTATCTTTTTGCCTTTTCATACTGTTCATGGGGTTCTCAAGGCAAGAATACTGAACTGGTTTGCCATTCCCTTCTCCAGTGGACCATGTTTTGTCAGAACTCTCCACCATGACCTATGCATCTTTGGTGGCCCTCAGGGCATGGATCAGAGTTTTACTGAGATAGAGTTCACAGCTGTGGTCCCTGTGATCAGATTGGTTAGTTTTCTGTGATTCTGGCTTTCAGTCTGTCTGCCCTCTGATGGAGAAGGATAAGAGACTTATGGAAGCTTCCTGATGGGAGAGCCTGACTGAGGGGGAAACTGGGTCTTGCTCTGATGGGCGGGTCATGGTAAGTAAATCTTTCATCCAGTTTTTCTGTTGATGGGTGGGGCTGTGTTCCCTCCCTGTTATTTACCTGGGGCCAAACTACGGTGGAGGAAATGAAGGTAATGGCGACCTCCTTCAACTGCTACTCTCAGCACCCCAAGCCCTACAGCAGGCCAGGGCTGACCCGCGCCTCCACTGGAGACTCCCTGACACTTACAGACACATCTGGGTCATTCTCTTGTAGGGCCACTCCTCCTTTCTCCTGAGTCCTGACACATTCAAGGTTTTGTTTGTGACCACCAAGAATTTGTTTCCCAGCCCTGTGTAAGTTCTGGTGGCTCTATGGTGGGCGCAGTGATGATCTCATCCAAGAGGGCTTATGCATTACCCACGTTTGCTGCACCCAGAGCCCCTGACCCTGTGGCAGTCCACTGCTGGCCCCAAGAAAAAGAAGTGCAAAAAAGCAAAATCGTTGTCTGAGGAGGCCTTACAAATAGCTGTGAATAGAAGAGAAGTGAAAGGCAAAGGAGAAAAGGAAAGATATACCCATTTAAATGCAGAGTTACAAAGAATAGCAAGGAGAGATAAGAAAGCATTCCTCAGTGATCAGTGCAAAGAAAAAGAGGAAAACAATAGAATGGGAAAGTCGAGAGACCTCTTCAAGAAATTTAGAGATGCCAAGGGAACATTTCATGCAAAGATAGGCTCAAAAAAGGACAGAAATGGTATGGACCTAACAGAAGCAGAAGACATTAAGAAGAGGTGGCAAGAATACTCAGAACTATACAAAAAAACATCTTCACTACCCAGATAACCACGATGGTGTGATCACCAACCTAGAGCCAGACATTCAGGAGTGTGAAGTCAAGTAGGCCTTAGAAAGCATCACTACAAACAAAGCTAGTGGAGATGATGAAATCCCAGTTGAACTATTTTAAATCCTAAAAAAAATGATGTTGTGAAAGTGCTGCACCTAATATGTCAGCTAATTTGGAAAACTCAGCAGTGGCCACAGGACTGGAAAAGGTCAGTTTTCATTCCAATCCCAAAGAAAGGCAATACCAAAGAATGCTCAAACTACTGCACAATTGCACTCATCTCACACACTAGTAAAGTAATGCTCAAAATTCTCCAAACCAGGCTTCAACAGTGTGTGAACCGTGAACTTCCAGATGTTCAAGCTGGATTCAGAAAATACAGAGGAATCAGAGATCAAATTTGCCAACATCTGTTGGATCATCAAAAAAGCAAGAGAGTTCCAGGAAAATATCTATTTCTGCTTTATTGACTATGTCAAACCCTTTGATTGTGTGGACCACAGCAAACTGTGAAAAATTCTGAAAGCAATCGGAATACCAGACCATCTGACCTGCCCCCTGAGAAATCTGTATGCAGGTCAGGAAACAACAGTTAGAACTGGACACAAAACAACAGACTGGTTCCAAATAGGGAAAGGAGTATGTCAAGGCTGTATATTGCCAGCCTGCTTATCTAACTTATATGCAGAGTACAGCATGAGAAACGCTGGGCTGGATAAAGCACAGCTGGAATCAAGATTGCTGGGAGAAATATCAATAACGTCAGATATGAAGATGATACCACCCTTATGGCAGAAAGCAAAGAACTAAAGAGGCTCTTGATGAAAGTGAGAGAGGAGAGTGAAAAAGTTGGCCTAAAGCTCAACATTCAGAAAACTATGTTTATGGTATCCAGCTCCTTCATTCATGGCAAATAGGTGGGGAATCAGATGGTGACTACAGCCATTAAATTAAAAAAATGCTTGCTCCTTGGAAGAAAAGCTATGACCAACCTAGAGAACATATTAAAAAGTAGAAAAAAATATATATAAATAGAAAAAGCAGGGACATTACTTTGCCAACAAAGGTCCATCTAGTCAAAGCTATGGTTTTTCTAATAGTCATGTGTGGATATGAGATCTGGACTATGAAGAAAACTGAGCAACTAAGAATTGATGCTTTTGAACTGTGGTGTTGGAGACGACTCTTGAGTGTCCCTTGGACTGTAGAGAGATCCAAACATCTCCTTACATATAAGTCCATCTTAAAGAAATCAGTCCGAATATTCTTTGGAAATTGTGATGTTGAAGCTGAAACTCCAATCCTTTGACTCCCTGATGCAAAGAACTGGCTCATTTGAAAAGTCCCTGATGCTGGGAAAGATTGAAGGTGGGAGAAGAAGGGAATGACCGAAGATGAAATGGTTGGATGGCATCACTGACTCAATGGATATGAGTTTGAGTAAACTCCAGGGTTTGGTGATGGACAGGGAGAGCCGGGGTGCTGCAGTCCATGGGGTTGCAAAGAGTCAGACACAACTCAGCGACTGAACTGATCTGAGTTGATGACTGTGAAATACCTGGTTAAGCACAAGTCCAATAAATATTCTGCCATCTCTTTCCCCGTGTAGTATATATGTTCTTCATATTTTTCCCATAAAGGCTAAATTCATCACAGAAATTCTTGCCACAGACATGAAACAACATAGAATTTCCAACGTGATCCCAGGAATTCTTGATTAGTTCTTTATGCAAAGTGGCAGATATTCAAAGCAATTCATGAATATTATAGTTTTTACTTAGCTTTTCAATAAACATTCTTTGTGTCACAAACTGAAAGTGGAAGTTAAGTTGGGGTTTACAGAAAGGGAAGAGAAAGCCAAGGAAGAACAGATCATAACTTTTTTAAAAAAATGAAGTTGTCAATGGAAAGAGAGTGAGGGCCAGTTCACATAGGTGCAGTAGGCACTGTGAGAAAGTTTCTAGCAACTTAATACACATACTGCTTTTATTCAGTTTGATGAAAATTGGAGTATGGTTAGAAGACACTCCTCCCTTATTCATCTTAAAATAAATGATCATTTATTTTATATTATTAGAAGAAATTAGGAATACATCACCATTCAATTGTCTATGAGAATTTTCTCTTTTTCATCAAGAAGGAAAGTTATAGACAATTCTTTTTACTATCCTTTTCACACACACAATGAAGAGAGAAAATATTAGGCATGCAGTATTGTTTGGCTCAAATGCTTTATAACCTAGGTGTTTTGACAGTTTAATTATCTTATTAATGACTTTATTTTGTACTAACCTCAAAATTATGATTTCCATTTCAGTGGGTTCTTTTGAATACCAAGGAGTATGGTTGTTAATAGGAAATTCAAGCAAAGCCTCTGGGAACATTAAAAAAAGAGTTTTCTAGATATCTTACCCATAAATAGCCATGACCAGTTCCAGATGGTCTCAAACCTATTTTATGTGTGTGTATGTTTCAAATAATGAAAGAGTTTACTGAGAACTTAAAATACATATATTGTACATTAAAAGATAAAAGGTCATTCAGAATACTGCAGATCTGTGCTGTCCAATACATTAGCCACTAGCCATAGGTGGCTATTTATATGTGAAATAGCATTTTTGATATTTAACAATTCAGTTCTTCATTTGTGCTAGCTATTAATATGTTTCATTTTTTCACTAGCCATATATGTCCAGTCACTACCATGTGGGACAGCACAGATTTTACAAAACATTTTCATTGTCACAGTTATCTTGAATAGTCTTGTGAATGTCTATTTTAGACAAAAGCCCTGATCTCAATGAGTTGACTGCCTAATGGGGAGAACTGAGATTAGCTAATTAAAATGTTTATTAAAAACGTCAAGACAGTCCAGGTGCTAGAAACAGGGCAGCAAACAAGAAAGGTAAGTTATCTGCTATAGTAGGGTTTAAATTCTTAAATTTAATATTTTTCTAAACATCAGACTCCTCTAGAAATCATTTCTCCCTTATGAGTCAGCCTGGAATATTAATTAAAAAAAAATGCTGGAGTATAGTTGATTTACAATATTGTGTTGTGTTGGTTTCTGCAAAGTGAACTAGTATATTAATTTTAACCTTATTAACCTATGAGCTTTGTACATAGGATTCCTCATAGTCACATCAGTCTTTTAAGGGTATTGCTCTACATGTAACCAAAAACATGTCGAGATAATCATCATGCTACGGGTCTTGTGACAGACCTCATCCTCTGTCTCCAAACGGCTATATCAAATTCATTCATAAGTCAAATATGAAACCAAGGAGAAAGATGAAATGATCCACAAGCTGTGACTAACTTGGAACTCTGCACTCTATGTCCTTTTATTATGTTTGTTATGCTACTAATAAAGTAAGATTAGTATTGGATGACTGTAAAGCTCCAAGTAATTGAGGACAGAGGTATTGCTATGAAGTAAACTTTGAATGGGTGGACAGGAGGATGTCAACATGCTGCAACACACCTACCCACAGTCCTGAACTTGACAGCAGTAGACAGATTTGCCTGGCATGTAACAAGACAACATCAGGTGTCTCAGTTTGAGATAAGGCTTCATGCAGTCAGAGAGATGAAGAGACTAAGACGCAGAATGTGACGAGTCTTAAATATGAGTGTCCCTGGCCAAGCTTGAATCTATTGGCACAAGGATTACCTTTCACCCCTGGGGATGTAGTCCCACTTTTACATATGCATTATGATACTGTCAATGACATTTAGAGACAAATTATGATCACTTGAAAGAGTGTACTTCATCAAGAGTTTGATGAAATCATTTTCTCATCCTTTAATAACATTTATCTTACAGATTGCAGGAATAATGTGAAATATTGTAAAGGTTTTTATTTTTCCCCTTTGGTTCCATGTCCATGTGTGAATGGAATTTACACAACTATCTGAATCTTTATTATGACCTCAAGAATACTCTACCAACAGGGAACTATTAACCATTTATGAATGACCCATGCTGTTCACATCTCCAAGGTTTTGCACACCATCCATTTCTGGAATGTCCTTTGCTCATGTGATATATTCAGTATTTGTTCATTCTTTCTGATCAAAATCAAGTTCCAACTCCTGTTTCATTCATGCACTCCAGTAATGTTTATTGATAGTCACTATGTTTTAGGCACATTTCTAAGCTTATGGAAATAGCAGTGAAAAACAAGTCCTCAGCCTCATGAAGCTTACTGTCTTTGGAAGAGGCAATAAATATAAAAATAAATATATAATTTTAAAGGTAAGGCTGTGTTACATAAAGAAAACTATTTCAGAATAGAAAATATGAGTGGACTTTCTTAGGTAGGTGGTCTGGGAGGCATATATGAGGAGGGGATAATTCAGAAAATTTTCAGTGCAGTGATGTAGTGAGCCATGAGACATCTATGAGAAGCATATGCCTGGCAAAGATAACAGCAAGACTAAGCCTCTAAGTACAAAAAGACAAGAATAGAAAAATCAGAAGTGATGAAGAGTATAGAAGTGGCAAATGAGTTTAGAGAGTGAGGCAGAAACCAGAAGCGTGGGGCATTGTAAGGTCATGGTGTTGGGTTTAAACTTTGTGTGACTGGAAGCCAATGGAAATTTTAAGACAGGAAGTGATATAATCTTGTTTTAAGATTTAGAAAGGTCACTTGGCTGCCAAGTGGGGGATAGATTAAAGGGTCAGGAATGGAAGCCAGGAGGCCAGTTGGGAGATTATTGAAGTAGGTACATGAAAGATGATGGAGGCTTAAACTAAAGTGAGAACAGTGAATGTTATGGAAACTAATCAAATTCAGGATAAAATTAAAAGTTAGAGGCTATAGTACTTGCTGATATATTGGATATGGCATGTAAGGAAAAGATAGGAGCAAAAGATAATTTTTTAGCCTGATCCACAGGATGAATGCATTTGACCAGAGTAGGAGCAGGCTGTGTGTAGAGGGGTCATATGACAAGAGTTGTATTTTAGCCGTAATAATCTTGAGATGCCTACTAGGCATATGGGTAGAAATGTTAGATAGATAGTGCGATACATATACCATTTGGAGATTGGGAATTGGTGCATTTGCATTGATGACCCTTAAAAACTAAGAGACTTCTTGATAGTACCTTGGGAAAGAGTACAGGCAGAGAAAGTGAGGGAAATTAAAGGAGTAAATCCTTGGACCCTATCATATAAAAATTAACAAGAAAAGAAGCTGGAAAAGAAATAATCACTCCCTCCGTGAGTTACCAAAAATAGTTATAGACCTATTATATAGAGGCCAGTCACATTGTACTGTGGTTATTTTTATCCTTTATTTCTTCTCTAATAGATTTCTTATTTTTATATTAGGGAATATCACTCCCTGAGCATACCACATAGTAAACAATAAATGTTTGCAATATAAATGCATGCCTAAATAAACTTTTTGTGACTTTGAGAAGAAAATTTTCAAAACATATTTATTGGGAAAAATAAATGATACAAAGCAACACTTCAGTCCCCTGTTATTTGAAGACATTGACTATATATTTCTCTGTAAAGTGAAACATTTGATTGCTGTCTCTAAATTCTTATATTTATTATTGACACCTCAACTATGTTTGTTTGTTTTTACCTCATTGCTTTTATGTTTATATCTCCTTTATGTTAGAACTTGTAAGTGAATAAGGTTACTTATTACTTTTCTTTCTTTTAGAGACCAAACAGCTTTTCCATTGTCAGGTTTATTTCTATCACTGACTACACCCTCTCCACCAATGCAGATTAGTTCTCCCAAGGGTGCACAGTCACTGTCTATTGGCTCAATGGGCCAGATTTTAAGTCATCCACAGCCAAAGAACTTAAACACTATAGACATAGAGTATACAGTCTCTCTCTTTGAACTGTGGTGTTGGATAAGACATTTGAGAGTCCCTTGGACAGCAAGGAGATTCAACCAGTCCATCCTAAAGGAAAACAGTCTTGAATATTCATTGGAAGGACTGATGCTGAAGCTGAAACTCCAATACTTTGGCCACTTAATGAGAAGAGTGGACTCATTGGAAAAGACCCTGATGCTGGGAAAGATTTAGGGAAGGAGGATAAGGGGATGACAGAGGATGAGATGTTTGGATGGCATCACTAACTCAATGGACATGTGTTTGAGTAGAGCCTGGCAGTTGGTGATGGACAGGAAGGCCTGGAGTGCTGCAGTCCATGAGGTCGCAAAGAGACAGGACTGAGCAACTGAACTGAACTGAACTGATATAGTCTCTCTGATAGCACACCTATGCCTGCAGGCAGGTATCTGCAAATGATTGGCTTCAGGTGTTTGCCTGCAGGAGCTCATTGAAAGTCAATGCAAATGAGGCCATTTTCCCAAGGAGAAGACATTAACCTGCAGGAACCTTGTAGGCACAGGTGTATTTTGGGACCATAACCGTGTACTTTTTAAACATATGTATAATATTATACATTGATCATAAATACTAGGTCAACAATGGGAGGAGTTCTCAACGAAGTAGGTGAAAGAGGAGATGTGTCAGTGAGCAAAATAGTGGAATTAGAACAGTTTTGTCTACCTTGCTGTCTTGTATATTTCATCTCTGTCAATATTTCCATTTTCATTCTGCCAAGATTATAAGAAACAATAATCTTGAGGCATATTGACAAATGGAAAGTATAAGTAAAGCAAATACAACTTGAAATTGCATTGTGTTTGAAATATAAGAAATTAACTACATTTAAGCTATGCCAGTAGTATTCAAAAGCATGTTTCTATTTCTGAATTATACAAAGTGTTCAATGCTAAACTAACAATTCTATGAGGTCACATTTAGCTGCTAACCTGGGTAGGAATTGAAAGTCTGTTCTATGTTTTATGCTTTTTAAAATCGTTAGCACTTTATATATATATTTTATCAATGGAAGCATTGAACTCACCTTCTTTAACTGACCACCTCATGGTGATTTTTTTCCTGACCAAGAATCCCTTCAGTGCTTTCACAGTATGCACTTGATTATTATATGCATACTCAAATGTTGCCTTAGGAACCAACCATTTCACTTCTATAAGTTTTTTTTTCCTTCCCTCTCTCCCCTTACATTGTAACTTTCCCTAAACTAGGAAGCATTTTTACCTAATTTCTGTACATCTTTTCATCTTTGTCTCCACAACATGCATTTTTATTGAATTGAATTATATAGAAAAATTATCAAACTGTTTCTTTTAATGTGCAGTGAAATTTAATATATGTAATACTCTTGAGATTCAAGACAATATTGGATGGGGTTGAAGAGAAGTTACAGCGCTTTATGCATGTTATGTGGTACACACATTAAAACTTATATTGACATTTGCAAGGGATTTAGACTCTGCTATAATTTCATATGCAGGTGGGTGCTTAATAAATAATTTTGGTGATAAGCCAAGAATATGCTCTATGTAGGATTTGAGCATATGCTCCATGATATTAATGATAAAACATATGTTTAGAAACATTTCCATCCAAGCCTGGGACATATTGCCTCCATCCTGTACTGAACATCTCCTCCAAAAAGGCCTCCTCATCTTGAAATAAAAGTGTTTTAAAATCTATGAACATTCCCCTGCTCTAGTTCTTTTCCCCACTTGCCAATAGCATAACCTTCAAAAATATAAGTCTGATGGTGCCTGTCTTGCTTAAAAACTTTCCAAGTCTATAATATGGCACCTGGGAACTTTCACACATTCACAATCTGATCCTAATCTACTACGCTTTCCCTGCCTTGTTTTTCACTATGATCTACTCCCACCCATTAGACAACTACATTGTTCACTGTTCTCGGAACACATCACCAAGTCTCACACCTCCATTCTCTTTTTAGTGCTATTTAATCTGCCTGCAAGATATTTTCCAACCTACTATGCTTGATGAGTTTGACTCATTCTCTTTTAGACTCATTCTCTTTTTAGGAAGATTTCCCCTCTCAGAGCTCCTTCCTGGTTTCCTGATTCTTATCTGCCCTTCCCACTTCATCCACCAACTAACTGTTCCAAGTTGGCTACTTTTATTTGAGCTCCCACACAGTCCTTGGCTTATTTTTTTTGAGTATGGGATATAGCACAGTGACATGAATAGTCACATCTAAGCCACATTCTTTAGGAGATCCTTCATAGCTACTCTGCTCATTTTGGAAACGATTTGTTTATTTTTTGGCAAATAGCTTTTAAACCTCACAAATAACATGATTTTGTAGGAAGAATGTAAACATTAAAATTGTACACAATAAATATATGGAGAAAATATGTAGAGAGAGTAGATAATTATTCAGTTACCTCAGTTCCCTAATTCAGAAATAAACACTTTAAACAGCCTGATGTAAGTTTTTTTTTTTTTCCTCTGCACATACTTTCACATGCTGTTTTTTAAAAGAAAATGCATTTTTTCAATATAAAGCTTGATTTTATTCAATTGTGATCCTCTTTGTACATTGGAACAACTAGATGTACCTTATACCTTTGCATCTTCTATCATTTACCTTGAACCTTTAATATCTGCATAAGTAGCCATAAATTACTTATTATTTTTATTGGTATTTAGGCTGTTCAGTTGTTTGCTGTAGCCAACAATACTGTAGTGTATTTTCTTGGATTTATATCTTTACCCATTTGAACACTGAGAACTAAGATTTATTTTATTCAGCTTTCTATCCATAAAAGTGGGCTTCCCTGGTGGCTCAGATGGTAAAGAATCCGCCTGCAATGCAGGAGACCTGCGTTCGATTCCTGGGTTGGGAAGATCTGATGGAGCAGGGCATGGCATCCCACTCCAGTATTCCTGCCTGGAGAATCCCTATGGACCCAGAAGCCTGGCAGGCTATAGTCCATGGATTCGCAAAGAGTTGGACATGACTGAGTGACCAAGAACTGCATCCATGAGAGTAACAAGAGATTCATTAATCCAGAAAAAGTGTAAAGAAGGGAAGACCAGAGATGATTAACAGACACTGTGAAGCACAAATTGCATACATGGCTTCTTTACTCAATCATGATAATACATGTAGCGAACCATAAGCATTAGTAGCAATGTTCTTGTTTTATTTTCTAATTACACTTCACTTAATCTTTGATACCCTTAGCCAGTGTGGCTTAAGAAACCATCTTTGACTTGATCTGATTTAGAGTATTTTTTTTTTTTTCTTAATAATCAACAGCCTCCTTTTTTTTTTTTTTTTTTTTTTTTTACCCTCTGAGGTACTCATTCCACACCCATCCAAACCAGAAAAAGTTTGTTTTTCTTTTTTCTATTGAATTTCTTAAAATTAATTAAAGATTGTTCCCAGTTTATGCATCACTGTTGCTCAAGGATTAAATACTGAGTTTCTAGTCACTGCATAAAACCAGAGCTGATTTCCTTCAATATAGTGCAAAATGTGCCAGTTTCATAGGATCATGAAGTCTGTCACCATTTGCAAGGCTTTGAGGCGTTTCACTTTCTTCCTTTTTTTTTTGAACTGTATTTATATCTTTGACCAATTGTCTATTTGAATGGGCAACAACTTGTACTTTCCTTTTCTGCTGTTATTTGCCATTCTTGAGCCACAGAAAATAGTTTTTACTTTTCAGAAAGAAGAAGAATCCAGGGGAAGGATGGTCATTAGACAAATTCTTGTGGAGAATAAATATTTTGCACTTCTCTGGCAATGGTGGCCTCTGTTTTTACTATTTGACTATTCCTACCACCATGTTGATGCCATAATAACATGTGTTGATATGGTATTGTATCTGTTCATACATATCTTGCTTCCTAGCAAGAATGTGAACCTCTTATAAGAAGGGCAAATTTGTCTTTCTTCCCTTTGTTTCTCAATAATTTTTTCTGAATGAATTAATATATATATAAAGTTTCTCCTTAAGAAAGATGAAATTATAAAGACAGTGATTTTTAATATTATTTAAAGATATTGATCAAATTGATTCAATTGAAGTTGTAGATATTATTTGGAAAGAGAGTTTTATTCTCAAATATGACGTTGCAAGCTTTTTATAAAGGCTTAAACCTTTTCTTTTGAGTATAGTGTTTTTAAAAGTAAGGAAGAGAAGTAAGCTCTGGAAAAACTTCTTGCTATGAAGCATTAAAATTCAGCAGCCATTGTTTAACCTCTTGCACAGAAGCGGTATTTTTTTTTTTTTTTTCCTGAAAAATAAAAAAAGTGGGGTCATGAAAGAAAAGTTACAGGGCATATAATATTTGGCAAAAATAATGCTTATTTGGAAAAAAGGAGATTGCTTATGCTTCAACTTGAGGAATAATTGTCTCTCATCATAATTAGAGCTTATTCTTTGCAGTTGTTTTATTCATCTTTTTCTTAGAAGACAAATTAGGAGGTAGCTGGAAGGGGCAGTCACAATTTTTGTCACAACCAACTGTTCACCCATGTTTTCTGTGAATATGTTGACCATCTGATGATGGAATGAAATTATAATGGAGGCAGAAAACTACAGGGCTGTCCAAACCTTTCATTTTCATTTGTGCTAGTTGCCTCCACCATACTTCTGCAAATAATTATATTTCTCTGTAGGAACAATTTTGACTGTCATTGCTCCTAGCAGATTTCTTTAAATGTGGTCGTTGAAAAATCTGGCTGGAAATGATTTCTAAAACTATGTATACAGTGCCTTGAGCTCAGAGCCTGGATGTACTGTCGCCTCTTTTAAAAAGAGGCGACAGTACATCCAGGCTCTGCTCAAATACTGCACAATTGCACTCATCTCACACGCTAGTAAAGTGATGCTCAAAATTCTCCAAGCCAGGCTTCAGCAATACGTGACCATGAACTTCCAAATCTTCAAGCTGGTTTTAGAAAAGGCAGAAGAACCAGAGATCAAATTGCCAACATCCGCTGGATCATCAAAAAAGCAAGAGAGTTCCAGAAAAACATCTATTTCTGCTTTATTGACTATGCCAAAGCCTTTGACTGTGTGGATCACAATAAACTGTGGAAAATTCTGAAAGAGATGGGAATCCCAGACCACTGGACCTGCCTCTTGAGAAACCGATATGTAGGTCAGGATGCAACAGTTAGAATTGGACATGGAACAACAGACTGGTTCCAAACAGGAAAAGGAGTACGTCAAGGCTGTATATTGTCACCCTGCTTATTTAACTTATATGCAGAGTACATCATGAGAAATGCTGGGCTGGAAGAAGCACAAACTGGAATCAAGATTGCCGGGACAGGTATCAGTAACCTCAGATATGCAGCTGACCCCACCCTTATGGCAGAAAACGAAGAGGAACTAAAAAGCCTCTTGATGAAAGTGAAAGAGGAGAGTGAAAAAGTTGGCTTAAATTTCAACATTCAGAAAACTAAGATCATGGCATCTGGTCCCATCCCTTCATGGGAAACAGTGGAAAACAGTATCAGACTTTATTTTTGTGGGCTCCAAAATCACTGCAGATGGTGGTTGCAGCCATGAAATTAAAAGATGCTTACTCCTTGGAAGGAAAGTTATGACCAACCTAGACAGCATATTAAAAAGCATAAGTATTATTTTGCCAACAAAGGTCCGTCTGGTCAAGGCTATGGTTTTTCCAGTGGTCAAGTATGGATGTGAGAGTTGGACTGTGAAGAAAGCTGAGTGCTGAAGAATTCATGCTTTTAAACTGTGCTGTTGGAGAAGACTTGAGAGTCCCTTGGACTGCAAGGAGATCCAACCAATACATCCTAAAGGAGATCAGTCCTGGGTGTTCATTGGAAGAACTGATGCTGAAGCTGAAACTCCAATACTTTCGCCACCTCATGGAAGAGTTGACTCATTGGAAAAGATCCTGATGCTGGGAGGGATTGGGGGCAGGAAGAGAAAGGGACGACAGAAGATGAGATGGCTGGATGGCATCACCGACTCGATGCACATGAGTCTGGGTGAACTCCGGGAGTTTGTGACGGACAGGGAGGCCTGGCGTGCTGCAATTCATGGGTCGCAGAGTCGGACACGACTGAGCAACTGAACTGAACTGAACTGAGGAACTAGGGAATGCAGTTTCCCCTGAATTTAGTCTCCTGTATAAGTTCAAGGGTAACCCATGTTTTGTTTTCTAGAATATTTTTTGTGGTCACTGTAGTAGCTGCTACTATGAAAGAATTCTATACATCCACTGACCTTTGCAGGTATGTTCTCTGATTACTTTGTACACTTTAACATTTTCTATTGGATATGTATGTGATTACCGTTTTTGTACAATCCGTTAACTTACTGTCTCGATTGCCTGATATATGTGTTCTCATTCTCATTTTCCAGGTAAGTGAACTGTAGCAAGGGAGACATCAGCCTCTGAATCACTTAGAAATTATTAAATGTGAGTTTCTATTTATGATTTGTTGTCCAGAAGACTACTAATATTTTTATTTTGCATTTTTTCACGCCATGATAATTGGGAGTAAAGTGCAGTCAGAATCCTCCAGGCCTGCTTAAAGACATGTAGCTCACTGATGTTCATTATCCTATATGTCAGGCATTTTGTACTGGTCTAGGTATTTGAAAAGTGTTTTTCTTCCCTTGTCTCCTTCTACTGGAAAATGAGCAAGTATAGGACTATAATATACATATTACATAGTATTAGGTTTAAAAATGTCTAAAATGGGATAATATCAAATGTTTTTAGCCATTAATGTGTGATATCAGTGGAAGGAGTAGTTAAAATACTAGGAAGTAACACACTTTCATGGAAACATTTTTTTCTTGACTAGAAGTATTCAACTTGAAGTCCTAAAACCCCATGGAATTATACCAAACTGTATTAGACATCCAATTGTCAATTTTAGTTGACATATTAATCCATCTCTCCCTTGACTATGTTTTGGTAAGTCTACTGCATTGTGTTAATCAAAAGCCTATAGTATGGGATTGAATAACAGCCCTGTAAAAGGGGGAGAATGTGGAGAAAATGAATAAATTCATATCTGGCTTAGCATTGAAGTAGAAAATTCTAAATAAATCTATGAGTTAGCTGTCAATTCATATGCACTAAACTCAGCATGCAGCAATTGCCAAAGATACTAGCTGATTTAAATGAATATAATTTTCAAACAATTTGGAAATATAGTAGGAATGTACTTCTTGTGAGCAGACATTTCAATCTATGGACAGTCTTATGTATGTCATAAAAACAATAAAAAGAGTAGGCTGCACCTGAATTTATTAGGATGTTCATTCTGAACCTGTTTAGTAGTTCAAAGTTAACCCCAAACTCCACCTGATATTTACTAGTAGATGGCATTTGGAAATCTTACTCTTAGCCAGTTTTTATTTTCTGATTTATAGTATATGTCCAGAGGATGAAGAACACTTTTCAGGTCATCATTAATTCAAAGCATATTTATTAATTCTAATCAAGAATTTAGTAGTGCTTTCTTTAGCTCTAGCTCTGTAACTCCCCAAAGAAATGCATTGTGTGGATTTATCAAGTTAGTATATTTTTATGAGTTATTTGATTTGAAATGATAGAACATTCAAATTATTAAGCCTAATATAAGCAAATGATTGAAGTGAGAAATATTTCTTTCTACCATTCCAGGAATGATATTTTGAGGGGAAATAAATAAATACATAAATTCAAAATTTACACAGATAAAAAATGATACACATAAGCTTCTCTCATACTTGAAGGGAATTAAACAAATCTTGTTGGTAAATTCTTTGTGTGTGTATATATATTTATATAATATATTTCCTTGCTTGAAATAAAGCATCAATATCGATTCAAGGACAGTGCAATTTTCAACAGAAATTTTGGATTAAAATTATTGTAAAGATGATTCCGTATTCAACAGTGTATCTGAAGTGTTTGGAGTGACTCCCTTGGATGCTAGCTGTGCCCTAACTTCTTAATATAGAATGTTTTGCATTATACAGACTCTGAAAATGTATCTAGTCCAAAATAAAATTCTTCTCAGTTCTTTTGATCTTTCTACCACATAGTTTAAATAGTTTCTTAGGTATGATCAGCAGCTTAATTTCCAATTTCATAGATTTCAGAAAGAAATCAAATTCTTACTTGTTGAATCATACATTTTGCATGAACTTACATATTTAATTTGTCATACTATTTTCTTACTGCTGGAACACCTATTCAGCAGGATTTTTATCTATTTGTTTATTTGTCTATTTTTAGTATTGCTATTTTTTTTTTTTAGGTTTCAACCATATCTAATGATAGGACAAAATATCTAATATTAATGATTAATATCTAATGATATTAATAAAATATCTAACAACTGAACAAAATAACAACATTATCACTATCTAGAAAATTTGTCATAACTTCAGACAACAATTTTAAGTCAAAATCAGTAGAGAAGGCAAGTGATGCAATTTACAGAAGTGAATCCATTTTAAAAGTTTCAGGTTACTCAGTGTTGTTTTGTATCTGCAGATCACCAGTCTAGTTAAAATAAAATGATCGAGAACCAAGACTTTGCTTCCTATGCTTCTTACCTCAGAGGATTTGAGAGTTTTCTTTCTTAGTTAGTTAATTCATTTGCTCAGTCGTGTTCAACTCTCTGAGACCCCATGGACTGCAGCACGCCAGGCCTCCCTGTCCATCACCGTCTCCCGGAGCCTACTCAAACTCATGTCCATTGCGTTGGTGATGCCATCCAACCATCTTATCCTCTGTCATCCCCTTCTCCTCCCACCTTCAATCTTTCCCAGCATCAGAGTCTTTTCCAATGAGTCAGTTCTTCACATCAGGTGGCTAAAGTATTGCAGCTTCAGCTTCAGCATCAGTCCTTCCAATGAATATTCAGGACTGATTTCCTTTAGGATGGACTTTGTACATTTTACTATTGCTCCTCTCAGAATGCTGGCTGTTTAAATGACAAACCTAATTTATAAATCACCTGCTTAGAGACAAAATCAGTGCTAAAGAAGGATTTTTAACAAAACCAGAGTTCAAGTGAAATTTATATCAGTTCACAAAGGATGTTCTATGAGATGTTTACCTTTCAGCTATTTCAGCACAGTGATTAAATTAGGTAGCACAAAAAATAGAAGCATTTTCATTAAGTGTCCATCAAACTAAAAAACTAGCTCCCATTATGTTATGAAAATTAAGTTGTACTCCTGATAATTTTCTTTGTTCTTATGTATTCAATGGCTAGTTAGTCAAATTTGGGCCTCTCTATTATATTATTAATTATTTATAAATGAACACTGTTACAGTAACCTTCTGCCACATTCAACTAAAATGTCTAAGAAAAGATATATTCTGGGACTAAATGGACAAAGAGATGATAAAGATATTGCTGAATCAGCTAAACATACCATATTTCTTAGAGTAAGCATTTAGATTTCACACACACGAAAACCTAGTTTTCTTTTCCCGAGTTACATTTTTTTTTTTTTTTTTAATGGCATGTTAAACTGCTGCTTCTGCTCTTTCATAAATGTTTATTTGAAAGTGGTTGGATACTGTCAATTAAAATCATTCAGGAAAAGGGCTTACCTGTGAAAGATGCTATGTTGTTATGTTAATTAGCATCTTTCATTTGAAGGTCTTATATATTTAAAGATTTGCTGCTGACAGATGATCATTGTAATGAATGAGTCTGGGACGCTTAGATTTTAGGAGAGCAAATTGACTATGGTCATAAAAGTGGGCTTAGATTTCTGCCTGCTTTGACCTCTTTTGCTAGATAGGGCTGGAGAAGGGAATAGCAATCCATTCTAGTATTTTTGCCTGGAGAATTCCATGGACAGAGGAGCCTGGCGGGCTATATTCCATGGGGTTGCAAAAGAGTCGACATGACTGAGAAACTAACACACCCTAGATAAGGCTAACCTGGGATTTCTTTATTACACCGAGCTTCACTGTACCTCTAAAATACAGTATATGCTATTCCCTACTGTATCCCACTGATTTCTTTTCCAGGCTTTCTTCTTCCAATATCTTTCTCTCTCAGGTCTAATTCTTAGGCACATCCTAAGCATTCTCCTTTCCCTCCTGGATGTTTCAATCTCTTCTGTATTCCTCCCAAATTTCCAAATTGCATTCTCGTTCGGCAGATCAGGTAGGTATGTAAAGAAAACTATCTTGCTCTTCACTGTTACTGCCCTTTCATACTCTATCATATTTAGTAATAAACTTGACATTTACTGAGTTCTATTGGGACTATTATTTATATGCTTACCTTTTAATACTGCATCTAAGTTCCTAGCATTTTAACTCCACTTGCTTCACAACGTGCACATTAATTATGTTTTAAGACATTTGACTGAGGGATCACATCTATAAGCAATATTTATAACAATCTTTAAAATTTGAGAAACCACTGACTTTGAGGTACATCAGATCTATGGTACATAGCAATAGTAGGTGTCCTATTAAGGTTGCTTATTATTTCAGATTCATTTTTCTGTTATTTTAAGGTATAAATAACCTAAAATATTTTTAAAAATTCACATGAAAGTTATTTTGAAAACTGAGAAAGAATAGAAAATATATAAAGAAATAGAAAATTAACCTTTCATAATAAACTAGCATCTATTTGTACAAGACTTTTCAGTCTTTAAATATTTTTTGCATCCCAAAGTAATACTGGAATGCAAGTTAGTATCCTGCCTTAAAAACAAACAAACAAAAAAACAAAGCTATTCATGTGCTATTCACATGACAAGCACTTTCTAAAGACATTGCATGTAGTAATTAGAATATAGACTCTGAAGCCCCTTTTCCTAGCGTCTTTTCCTAGGTTTTACTCCTGGCTTTGCCACTTATTAACTTTATATTAAATATTCAATTTCTGTAATATAGTTAGTGCTGTATAAGAATAAGTTGCCATTCTTTATATATATTTTAGATCATTTAGTATTCTGTCACAAGTTATAAATATATTTTATTAATATTTTTCATAATATTTAACAGGTGATATTTAGTTTTTGCTGTTATAAATAATCTGCAAAGAACATCTCTGGACGTTATCTTTTATTTTTATTTAAATTTCTGCTTGTTTCCCTTTGCTTAAAAATTGAAGTATAGTTGATTTACAATGCTGTGTTATTTTCAAATGTACTGTAAAGTGATTCAGCTATACACATATGTTATATATACCTATATATTTATATATGTGTGTATGTATATACACATCACACTTTTTTAGATCTTTTTCCTTATAGGTTGTTACAAAATACTGAGTAGAGTTCCTTGTGCTATACAGTAGGTCCTTGTTGGTTACCTATTTTCTATATAGTAGTGTGTACATGATATGTTAGTCCTAAACTCCTAATTTATCCACCCCTTTTCCACTTTGGTAACCATAAGTTTGTTTTCTATGCCTGTGGGTCTATTTCTGTTCTGTATATAAGTTCATTATTTCATTTTTTAAAATAGTCTACATATAAACAATATCATATGATATATGTCTTTCTCTTTCTGACTTAATTAACAGCATGATAATTTCTAGTTCCAACCTTGATGCTGCAAATAGCTTTATTTCATTCTTTTTATGGCTGAATAATATTCTATTGTATGTATATACCACATCTTCTTTATGAAATCCTTATCTAGATGGATGAATAAATAAAGATGATGTAGTATAATGTCCTGACTATTGTAAGTAATGCTTCAGTGAACACTGGGGTAGATGTTTCTTTTTAAATTATGGATATATGCCCAGGAATGGGAATGCAGAATCATATGAAAGCTTTACTTTTAGATTTTTAAGGAATCTCCATACTGTACCACATAGTGGCTGTACCAGTGTACATTCTCACCAACAGTGTAAGAAGTTTCCTTTTCCTCCACACCCTCTCTAGCATTTATTATTTGAGAACTTTATGATGATGGCTATTCTGACTGGTGTGAGATGACACCTCAGTATAGTTTTGATTTTCTTTCTTTAACAATTGGCCATGTTGAGCATCTTTCCATGTACCTTTTGGTGATCCTTATGTCTTCTTTGAGAAATGTATAGTTAGGCCTTCTGCTCATTTTTTGTTTGAGTGGGTTGTTTGTTTTGATATTGAGCTGTATAAGCTGTTTGTATATTTTGGAGATTAGTTCCTTGACGATCACATAATTTTCAAATATTTTCTCACATTCTATGGGCTGTCTTTTCATTTTGTCTATGATTTCCTTTGCTGTGGAAAAGCTTTTAAGTTTAATTAGACCCCACTTGTTTATTTTTGTTCTTATTTCCACTACTCTAGAAGACTGATTCAAAAAGATGTTGCTGCGGCTTATGTCAAAGAATGTTTGTATTTTCCACTAGGAATTTTATAGTATCTCTTCTTATGTTCAGATCTTTAATCCATTTTGAATTTATTTCTGTGTATGATGTTAGAAATGTTCTAATTTCTTTCTTTCATATATAGCTGTCCAGTTTTCCCAGCACCACTTATTGAAGAGACGGTCTTTCCCCATTATATATTCTTAACTCCTTTGTTGTAGATTAACTGACATTAAGAAAACTAAGATCATGGCATCTTGTCCGATCACTTCATGGCAAATAGATGGGGAAACAATAGAAACAGTGGCAGACTATTTTCTTGGGCTCCAAAATCACTGTAGATGGTGACTGCAGCCATGAAATTAAAAGACATTTGCTCCTTGGAAGAAAAGCTAAGACAAATCTAGATAGCATATTAAAAAGCAGAGACATTACTTTGCCAACAAAGGTCCGACTAGTCAAAGCTATTGTTTTTCCTGTAGTCATGTATGTATGTGAGAGTTGAACTATTAAGAAAGCTGAACACTGAAGAAATGATGCTTTTGAACTGTGGTGTTGGAGGAGACTCTTGAGAGTCCCTTGGACTGCAAAGAGATATAATCAGTCCGTCCTAAAGGAAATCAGTCCTGAATATTCGTTGAAAGGACTGATGCTGAAGCTAAAACTCCAACACTTTGGCCACCTGATGCAAAGAACTAACTGGAAAAGACCCTGATGCTGGGAAAGATTGAAGGTGGGAGAAGAAGGGGACAACAGAAGATGAGATGGTTGAATGGCATCACTGACTCAATGGACATGGGTTTGAGTAAGCTCCGGAAGTTGGTAATGGATAGAAAAGCCTGGCATACTGCAGTCCATGGGGTCGCAAGGAGTTGGACACGACTGAGTGACTTAACTGAACTGAACCGAACTGACCATTAGTCTGTGGGTTTGTTTCTAGGCTTTCTATTCTGTTCCATTGATCTATATTTCTATTTTTGCTGCTTACTTCCTTGAGGAGAGAGTCATAGATGTGAAATTATTAGATCAATGTACTGTGTGCATAGACAGTCAGTCATGTATGACTCTTGAGACCCCATGGACTACAGCTTTCCAGGCATCTCTGTCCGTGGGGATTCTCCAGGCAAGAATACTGAAGTGGGTTGCCATACACTCCTCCAGAGAATCTTCCCAACCCAGGGATCGAACCCAGGTTTATCACATCTCAGGTGTATTTTTTTACCATCTGAGCCACCAGGGAAACCCAAGGATAGTGGAGTGGGTAGCCTATCCCAGGGGAACTTCTTGAGCGAGAACTCGAACCAGGGTTTCCTGCATTGCAGATGGAGTATTTACCAGCTGACCTACTTGGGAAGTAATTTATTATTTAAATACTCCTGCTGCATATTGGCAAATTAAAGTCCATAGAATCACCATGTTTTTCTCAAACTATCTAGAAAGAAGCCATACTCTTTCCATCCCTGTCACATGCTGTCCTTATGATGGTGGTGCTCTTTTCCATTTCTGCATTGACATATGTTGTCGGAGAAGGCAATGGCACCCCACTCCAGTACTCTTGCCTGGAAAATCCCATGGACGGGGGAGCCTGGTAGGCTGCAGTCCATGGGGTCGCAAAGACTCAGACATGACTGAGCGAATTCACTTTCACTTTTCACTTTTATGCTTTGGAGAAGGAAATGGCAACCCACTCCAGTGTTCTTGCCTGGAGAATTCCAGGGATGGGGTCGCACAGAGTCAGACACGACTGAAGTGACTTAGCAGTAGCAGCAGTCCTTAGATGCAGGGTAAATTTTCAGTTCTGGAAAGGACTATGTATTAGTGTTTCATTTACAGTGTAACAGGTGCAGATCTTGTTCTGAAACTTCTCTAGTGAACCAGTATTTCTATCTAGAATTTTTTTCTTTTAATGTTTTGACAGTTTTGCATTTTTTGCAAGAACAACAATAGCAGATTTCTACATCAGAACTACTTAGAAGTTTGCTGCCCAATCGTCCTGCCCAAATACCTACTATAGAGTTGCACGGATAACACTCAATGATTCTTCTTTCTTGGCAAATTTCTAGGTTCATCTCCCTTATAAACCATAAGTGCTTACTAAACACTTTACTCAAGATTCTTTTATTGTACCTTTTTTTCACCCTGTGTGTATGTGCATGTTTTTTTGTTTTGTGGTAGGTCAGGTACCTATGATCAAACCTCCAGCAACTCTGCCAGAATGTGAACTTCTCAAAGGCAGATGTAAAATTAATTTTATTTTACATAAAAATATAGTAAGGGAAAATCTTAAATGTACAAGTGTTTACAAGTAAAAGAGTAATATTATAATTTTTTCTTAGTGTGCACCTGAAACATACTAATAAGTGAATTGATTGTTTCAAGAATTATCTGAAAATTTGGCAGGCATTTGAAGCTAAAGAAAGATTAAGGCCTCTAAAATGTGCATTGACCTCAGGTTAAAATGGCTGGAACTTTCTTTCTCTTAATTTATTCCTCTCATTTCATCCACCAGGATTTGAGATATTGTTACTTTGTGGGTAAGCAGTAAAACAAACCAAAAATAATTTTACAAAAAGTGTAGACAAAGGATGGATTAGAGGGTTCTACAATTAACTTGGGTCAATTTCTTTATTTTTATCTAATAAAGTATCTTTCTAGAAATAAGTTGCCTCTAATGAAGTTTTATATTCCTCAAAATATTTGTTGCTGTCAGTAAATCTTCATATAGAAAACTTATGCTTTAAAGTGACCTCATAATCATAAGCCAAATGCTATTATTAGCTTTAGAAACTCTTAACATTCAGCAAAGGTTTTTCTTAGAAGATTATGAAATCCAAGTAGAATTCACTCTTTAGAATAATTTACTATTTCCCACTATCTGAGATAACTAAATAATGTGAATTCTATAATTTTACTTTACAGAGAAACTGAAAAAAAAAATTGGCAAAAGCTACTCTATGGAAACTGTAGGACAGTTTTTCCTGTACAATTAAGCAAGAGCTGGGGTACAAAATATAGCAGGACCTGATTGATGAAAGAAAGGAGTAGTTTGTGTGTATATTTGACTTACATACAGCAGAAATATTGCATTTGATAGTTTCAGTTCAGTTCAGTCACTCAGTCATGTCCGACTCTTTGTGACCCCATGAATCGCAGCACGCCAGGCCTCCCTGTCCATCACCAACTCCCGTTGTTTACTCAAACTCATGTCCATCGAGTCAGTCATGCCATCCAGCCATCCCATCCTCTGTCATCCCCTTCTCCTACTGCCCTCAATCCCTCCCAGCATCAGGGTCTTTTCCAATGAGTCGACTCTTCACATGAGGTGGCCAAAGTATTGGAGTGTCAGCTTCAGCATCAGTCCTTCCAATGAACACCCAGGACTGATCTCCTTTAGGATGGACTACTTGGATCTCCTTGCAGTCCAAGGGACTCTCAAGAATCTTCTCCAAATCCACAGTTCAAAACCATCAATTTTTTGGTGCTCATCTATCTTCACAGTCCTACTCTCACATCCATACATGACCACTGGAAAAACCATAGCCTTGACTAAACAGATCTTTGTTGGCGAAGTAACATCTCTGCTTTTTAATATGCTGTCTAGGTTGGTCATAACTTCCCTTTGAAGGAGTAAGCATCTTTTAATTTCACAGCTGCCATCACCATCTGTAGTGATTTTGGAGCCCCCAAAAATAAAGTCTGACACTGTTTCCATTGTTTCCCCATCTATTTCCCATGAAATGATGGGACCAGATGCCATGATCTTAGTTTTCTGAATGTTGAAATTTAAGCCAACTTTTTCACTCTCCTCTTTCACTTTCAACAAGAGGCTTTTTAGTTCCTCTTCACTTTCTGCCATAAGAAGCTTGTGCTTCTTCCAGCCCAGCGTTTCTCATGATGTACTCTGCACATAAGTTGAATAAGCAGACAATATACAGCCTTGATGTACTCCTTTTCCTATTTGGAACCAGTCTGTTATTCCATGTCCAGTTCTAACTGTTGTTTCCTGAGCTGCATGTAGGTTCTCAAGAGGCAGGTCAGGTGTTCTGGTATTCCCATCTCCTTCAGAATTTTCCACAGTTTATTGTGATCCACACAGTCAAAGGTTTTGGCATAGTCAATAAAGCAGAAATAGATGTTTTTCTGGAACTCTCTTGCTTTTTCAATGATCCAGAGGATGGTGGCAATTTGACCTCTGGTTCCTCTGCCTTTTCTAAATCCAGCTTGAATAGCTGGGAGTTCATGCCTCACGTATTTCTGAAGTCTGGCTTGGAGAATTTTGAGCATTACTTTAATAGCGTGTGAGATAAGTGCAATCGTGAGGTAGTTTCAGCATTCTTTGGCATTGCCTTTCTTAGGGATTGGAATGAAAATGGATCTTTTCCAGTTCTGTGGTCACTGCTGAATTTTCCAAATTTGCTGGCATATTGAGTGCAGCACTTTCACAGCAGCATATTTTAGGATTTGAAATAGCTCAACTGGATTCCATCACCTCCACTCTCTTTGTTTTTAGTGATGCTTTCTAAGGCCCACTTGACTTCACATTCCAGGATGTCTGGCTCTAGGTGAGTGAGCACACCATCGTGATTATCTGGGTCATGAAGATCTTTTTTGTACAGTTCTTTTGTGTATTCTTGCCACCTCTTCTTAATATCTTCTGCTTCTGTTAGGTCCCTACCATTTCTGTCCTTTATTGAGCCCATCTTTGCATGAAATGTTCCATTGGTATCTCTAATTTTCCTGAAGAGATCTCTAGTCTTTCCCATTCTGTTGTTTTCCTTTATTTCTTTGCGTTGATCGCTGAGGAAGGCTTTCTTATCTCTCCTTGCTATTCTTTGGAACTCTGCATTCAAATGGGAATATCTTTTCTTTTCTCCTTTGCTTTTCGCTTCTCTTCTTTTCACAGCTATTTGTAAGGCCTCCTCAGACAACCATTTTGCCTTTTTGCATTTCTTTTCCATGGGGATGGTCTTGATCCCTGTCTCCTGTACGATGTCATGAACTTCCATCCATAGTTCACCAGGCACTCTGTCTATCAGATCTAGTCCCTTAAATCTATTTCTCACTTCCACTGTATAGTCATAAGGGATTTGATTTAGGTCATACCTGAATGATCTAGTGGGTTTCCCTACTTTCTTCAATTTAAGTCTGAATTTGGCAATTCTAAGAATAGTAACATATATAGTGAGCTATGAAAATACATGTTTAGGATAAAAAAATCATTTTTATTATTAAGTAATATTGTTTCCTTTTGTTCTATATTTCTTCATAGAAAATGGTTTCTAGGTCTCCAACTTCACTTGTGGGTGGACACTTGATCTGTTCATATTAGAGAAGAAGGGCATATAGCGGTTCTCAAAGGTTCTTGGTTTATGATTCCTTTGGTATTTCAATATTATTTCATGCAGACAAATGCCTAACAGTATCATCTACTAAGTAGTTAAGTTTAAACAACTTATAAAGCATTCTAAAAAAATCATACGTAGAAATTAAGGAAAAATTACTTATTTTATTTCTAAATACAACTATATAAGTGAGATGACTATGTCTGCTGTAGACTATACACTTAAACAGTGTAATTTGATCAGATACTACCATCTTAATCTTCTGTGACACATTGTTTTTGCTTGAGACTTCCTTTTTATCACAGTTGCCAAATCCCAGTTTTTCAAAAACATGACACCATCAAAAGGAAAATAGCCTAATGTTAAAACAGTGAACTACATCAAGCTAGCAATTTGCGTGTTATTCAACAGATACTGAGCAGAGGAATGCTTCAAAAATTTTAAATATTTCATTTCTGTGAGTATTTTGCAGTGTTCCAGGGTACCTCAGTGCCAAGTTTATAAACCATGGCCCTATACTTTATGGACTGACCTTCGAGGCACACTCTCCATATGTGCATCCTCTCTCCCGTACAGAAAGAAAATTTTCAGGAATTGACATTTTTATTTAAATTCTTCCAACTATGGCTTGGGAGCAGGGGGGAAGGTCACACAGATTTGTCATTACAATTTGACTCAGGTACAAATTACTGATTCTTACTTTTCTCATCGGTGTAAGAGAGAAAAGGAGGCAAAACTACTGACTTGTGGGATTATTATAATTTCTCAGTTTAAATAATAGATCCATTTTTATTTCCTCTCTCTGATATTAACAGTCATAAAACCATGAACGATCACTTTGCTTCTCTAGATTTTCAGTTCTCTCATGGATAAAATCGTAGGATTGAACCAGATAGTCTCTGAGGAAAGTTTCAGCTCTGTAATTCTTTGTTTCCATGACACTAACTAGATAGGTGATTTCTTTGACTCTGTTTTCTCAGCACAAAATACCCTGCTAGTATGCTGTAGGTATTGGCATTTACTAGTAATTAAAACTGCACACACAAAACTGATTTGGATCATAATATCTTATTTCTTGGTATGCTTGTTTTCAGTTATTTTTCTTTCTTTGCAACGTGTTTGATTGAAATTATATCACAGGCAGCAGGGTTTTGTTTTGTTTTGTTTTTTTTTTTAATCTTTGGCACTGTTATACACACAAAAAAATCTATCAAAATCTTCAATAATAGAATACTCAGCAGTTTGAAACTATGATTTTCTTTCACACTAAGCTATGTAGGTCAAATTTCTTTTTGATATAAGTATTTCACCATCTATTATTTATTCATATGTGAGTGTACCATTATATATAACTTGGTTGTTAAAATTTTGTGTTTTTAATTATATTTACCTAAGGATGTTTAAAAAGGAACAAATAAACAAAGTTTCAACCTATTCACACAAATAATAGGAGGATGGGTTATAACAAATTGAAATTGCTAACCCAGCCAAAACTAGAAGAAGAGATTTTATGTTTTGATGATTGCTCTTAACCCTAGAAAAATATTGTGAATTCTGGAAGCTTGCTAAAACCTGTTGAACAATTTAGAATGAGGAGCAAACTTATGAGGAATATATGCTCATTAAAAATTTAGGTTAAATATTCTTAAAAATATACCTTAAATTTTCCAAGCCTTAGTCAGTTCAATCAATTCAGTCACTTGGTTATGTCTGATTCTTTGTAACCCCATGGACTGCAGCACGCCAGTCTTCCTTGTCCATCAACAACTCCTAGAGCTTACTCAAACTCATGTCCATTGAGTCAGTGATGCCGTCAAGCCATCTCATCCCTTTCTTCTCCCACCTTCAATCTTGCCAGCATCAGAGAGTTTTCAAATGAGTCAGTTCTTTGCATCAGGTGCCAAAGTATTGGAGTTTCAGCTACAGCATCAGTCCTTCCAATGAATATTCAGGATTGATTTCCTTTAGGATTGACTGATTGGATCTCCTTGCAGTCCAAGGGACTCTCAAGAGTCTCCTCCAACACCACAGTTCAAAAGAATCAATTCTTCAGTGCTCAGCTTTCTTTATAGTTCAATATTCTCATTCATACATGACTACTGGAAAAACCATAGCTTTGACTAGACAGACGCTTGTTGGCAAAGTAATGTCTCTGCTTTTTAATATGCTTTCTAGGTTGGTCATAGCTTTTCTTCCAAGGAACAAGTGTCTTTTAATTTCATGGCTGCAGTCACCATCTGCAGTGATTTTGGAGCCCAAAAAGATAAAGTCCGTCACTGTTTCCATTGTTTCCCAATCTATTTGCCATGAAGTGATGGGACGAGATGCCATGATCTTAGTTTTCTTAATGTTGAGTTTTAAGCCAACTTTTTCAGTCTCCTCTTTCTCTTTCATCAAGAGGCTCTTTAGTTCTTATTCACTTTTCTGCCGTAAGGGTGGTGTCATCTGCATATCTGAGGTTATTGATATTTCTCCCAGCAATCTTGATTCCAGCTTGTGCTTCATCCAGCCCATTTCACATGATGTACTTTTCATATAAGTTAAATAAGCAGGGTGACAATATACAGCTTTGACGTACTCCTTTCCCTATTTGGGACTAGTCTGTTGTTCCATGTCCAGTTCTAACTGTTGCTTCTTGACCTGCATACAGGAGGTAGGTAAGGTGGACTGGTATTCCCATCTCTTTAAGAATTTTCCACAGTTTATTGTGATCTCCACAGTCAAAAGACTTTGGCATAGTCAATAAAGCAGAAGTAGATGTTTTTCTGGAACTCTCTTGCTTTTCCAGTGATCCAACAGATGTTGACAATTTGATCTCTGGTTCTTCTGTCTTTTCTAAATCTAGCTTGAAAATCTGGAGGTTCATGGTTCACATGCTGTTGAAGCCTGGCTTGGAGGATTTTGAGCATTAGTTTAGTTGTGTGTGAGATGTGTGCAATTGTGCAATAGTTTGAGCATTCTTTGGCATTGCCTTTCTTTGGGATTGGAATGAAAACTGACGTTTTCCAATTCTGTGGCCACTGCTGAGTTTTTCAAATTTGCTGATATATTGAGTGCAGCACTTCAACAGCATCATCTTTTATGGTTTTGAAAGAGCTCAACTGGAATTCCATCACCTCACTAGCTTTGTTCATAGTGATGCTTCCTAAGGCCCACTTGACTTGCATTCTAGGATGTCTGGCTCTAAGTGAATGATTATACCATAATGGTTATCTGGGTCATGGGTATATTCTTTGTATAGTTCTATTGTATATTCTTGGCATCTCTTCTTAATACTCTCTGCTTCTGTTACATCCATACCATTTCTGTCCTTTATTGTGACCATCTTTGCATGAAATATTCCCTTGGTATCTCTAATTTTCTTGAGGAAATCTCTAGTCTCTCCCATTCTATTGTTTTCCTCTATTTCTTTGCACTGATCCCTATCTCTCCTTGCTATTCTTTAGGCCTCTGCATTCAAATGAGTATTTCTTTCCTTTTCTTCTTTGCCTTTAGCTTCTCTTCTTTTTTCAGAAGAAGAAAATGAGGCCTTGTAAGTCCTCCTCAGACAACCATTTTTCCTTTTGGCATTTCTTCTTCTTGGGGGTGGTCTTGATCACTGCCTCCTGTACAATGTCACAGACCTATGTCCATAGTTCTTCAGGCGCTCTATCAGATCTTATTCCTTGAATCTATTTGTCACTTCCACTGTATAATCATAAGCGATTTGATTTAGGTCATACCTGAATGGTCTAGTGGTTTTCCCTATTTTCTTCAGTTTAAGTCTGCATTTGACAATAAGGAGTTCACGATCTGAGCCACAGTCAATACCCAGTCTTGTTTTTGCTGACTGTATAGAGCTTCTCCATCTTTGGCTTATCAGGTTAAAACAACAATAAAAAAAAATTGGGGGTTACAGTCTCAATCAACAGAAATAATTCAAGTAATTCTGATTCACTTTAAAATCTTGTCCAGTATGTATAAGTCCTCAAGAGCATTTCAATGATCTAAAAAGTTTTCCAATGATCTAAAGAGTAAGATGTTATGGAAAAACCTGAATAAACTTTTTGACCAACCTAATACTTTTTTTTTCATTCTAATTAATTTCTTTTCTCTCCATTACCTTTCAATATTTTAGGAGCTCCTTGGATGTGGTTCCTAACTGTTGCAAAAACTGTCAGTGCTGCATGAGATCCACTGTGACACACAGTAATAAGGGGATTCTGTGCTCAGTGACTTAGTCATGCCCAACTCGTCAAGACCCCATGGAATGTAGCTGCCAGGCTCTTCTGTCCATGGGATATCCCAGGCAAAAATATTGGCATGCATTGCTATTTCCCACTCCAGGAGATCTTCCCAACCCAGAGATCAAACCCAAGTCTGTTGAATCTCCTGCCTTGGCAGGAGGATTCTTTATCACTGTTCCACCTGGGAAGCCCAATCGGGGGATTAGTATTGCCTAAAATGCCAGACTGGTGTCATCTTCAGTTTCTAAATATATAGTTAATAAAATCTTCATTTATAACTTTGATTTCAATTTTTGGCCTCAAGATTTTAAAATCTATTGGTACATCTCTTGATAGATCTCATGTGGGTATGACCAGTGCAGCAAATCAGAACAGAACTCAATAAATTTCCTATCTGATCTGCTTTGCTACTGTGTTTCTGAGTGTAGTCATTGGCCTCATTATGCCTACAACAATTCAGTTTAGAAAATGGGAAGTCATTTTTGAATATAAATTTTTAAAGTCAACTTTCACATTCAGTAGGAAAATAAGCCCTGTTGATTTTATTCTGTGATATCTATGAAATATATCAGCTTTCCTTCATTCTCATAATATTGCCCTGAAAATATTCCCTTCTATGGCAATAACCTACTAATTAGCCTTCTTTGTATTCTTCCAATACTCACTTTTAATCTAATCTATACACTAGCTCCACAGCTTTCTTCCTGTAACTGAGATCTGTCCTTTTTTGTTGCCTACAAAAACAAAAACAAAATAATCTCTAAACTCCCTTTGAACTTAATTATCAGTGCAATTTGATCCCTAGCATGCTTTTCTAGACTGATTCCCTGAGGTCTCCCTTTCAGACTCTAGGTTTTCCAGTCATGGACAAACTCAGTTTTCATCTATATTTGCCCAAGCACTGAATTCCAATATCTCAGTCCTTTCCTTACTACTTCAAATTCTTTATTAAAATTCTTCTCCGTTTTCTCTATTTAAGGCTCAGTGTTTATGGAATCTTATCCAATACCAAATAGCATTAATCACTTTTCTTTAAGTTCCTGTAGCATTTAATTTTTAGTTCCATTACCTCAGAGTGTGATGAATCACATGACTGTCTCTCCTACGAGTGTGAGTTCCTTGAACAAACGTCAAGTCATCTTCCTCTTTGTACTAATATATAGCTTTGCATGGGGAAGGTGCAGAATAAATAGTTGTTACATTGAAATTAATTAAATTGCAGATTGACCAAATAAAGTTATTATTAGGGCTGAGTGATTTATTCAAGATCAGAGGGGAAAAATAAAATCTCCCAGTTCTTTATATCACATTGCCTATGATTATCTGCAGCACAGATGCCACTACTATTGTGCTAAGTGATGAATCTGGAGGCTATACACTATAGAATCTCACTGTCTTGCTCCAGTGGCAAATGCTACCTGCCTCATTGCAGGCAGTCATCTAATTAGTATCCGTGATGCCTGTTACAAACCTCATCATCAAAATGGATGCATCACATTCTGCACATCTTGCCATGTAATTCAGTTCCAAATCTAAGACAGAATGCATTTGGCTGAAACTAAATTACAACAGAACTCTAAATTGTAGGAGACCTAGAAATGGAGTTTTTCATTTTCCAGACTTTGCAGTACATGATAGCACAGTAAAGAATGTTTGAAGCCAAGGTTGTCTGAGCCAAAGGTTTCCCCTAGAAGTACTTGCCATTTATAATATGCTTCACTAAATATGAGTTTCAGTTTCAAAACAAAGACAAGTAGAACCACAACATGACCTCAGCTTACATGATGCAGCTATCGCTCCATAAATGAAAATGACTATCAAGCCCTGCTCCCATCTCTGTTTCATCTTCTTTCCACTAATTCAGTCAGAGCGCTGTCTTGTTATCCTGTAAACCGAGGATAAAATTATAATATTCACCACCACCTACATTAAATATGAAATTGTAGGAGAAAGGAAGAGATGGAGGAAAAAAGTAGAGTTAATTAATATAACTATATACACCACAGAAGGAGATTATGTGGGTAGCTTCTGAAGACCTCATATGTATATCTGGTAGTGGTACTGTGGTTGGTATTTATAATTTGCTTCCTCTACTTTCAAGCCGATGTTTTATCTTCATCTTATTCATAGCTTTGTCAGGCAAGTGTAATCTCCTCGGTTCTGTCTTGTCACAACAAAACTTTGAAACGACCGACATTAAAGCCCTCGGTGCATCACAGCTCTTGGACAGTCTGTGTTATAGTTCTCAGACAGATCAGTTTTATTTGGAAAATAAGGAAAAATACATCCTTGAGGCGTGGGGGCATGCTGACCCAAAAGACGTGAAGAGAAGAAAGAGAGAGAATGAGCATACCTGCGTGTGGAGGGGAGGGGAGGAGAGAGAGAGAGAGAGAGAGAAAGGGAGAGAGAGGGAGAGAGAGAGAGAGAGAAAGAGAAAGGAAGAGAGAGAGAGAGACCCCCGGCCGTTTGACTCCTCTTTTTATGTTTTTCCTCCACCCTGGGCATGCCCTATGTAAATTGGGCTAGCCAGGAGTGCTGTTTGGTTTACCTCACTCTAGTCCCCAGGCCTTCCTTTGACCTTCCTTTGTTCTATTTTCACCGGTTTTTCTTTCCTTGTCTTTTAGCCACCGCCATTTTGGACTCCTGTTTCCTATTCTAACTACCTAACAACTTCCCATGATTCTTTATTTTGATGTGCAACTCAAACATGCACATCTGAAAATCTGAACTCTCAGCAGTCTTTATGTTGAAGTGCTGTAGTTTTCCCATTGAATTTTTTAAAAAAATTTATTTAGTTTTTAATGAAAGGATAATTACTTTGCAGAATTTTGTTGGTTTCTGCCAAACATCAACATGAATCAATGAATATGGCAGTTTTGTCAGGCACATCAGACGTTGCGCTGAGTTCAAATCTTTTCTAGTTCTTAATGTGCAACAGCCACCCTCTTTCACCTGATCAGTGAAGATCAATCACTATAGTAGCAGCAGACTTCTTTTGTGCCTCTTGATTAAATGCAATGAAAAGATAGAATTGTCAGATAGCAGACTCAACTCTGAGTCCAGTAGAGCTATTTCCGTGTTTCCTGCTGGAAGAATTTCTTTTTGCAGACTATGACCTCTAAACTAGGAGAGGCCAAGTTCACAAGAATCAGAAGCAATCTTTTGTAGATGGGACATAAAGTGGAAAGGTGCCACTGTCACTCTTGTTTCCCAAAGCCTTTATTCCATCTGTGACAGAAACACCATTGTACTAATTGTTAGTTAAGACTATGCATGCATGTGCATCACCAAATCTTATCAGGTTACTTTCCAGTTGGTACTGAGAGGGTAACAAGCAGGAAGGCCAGGGGTCTCCAAACAGAGGAAATAGGCTGCAAGTGTCAAGACATTTTTTATTCTCTCTCTTAAGCGGCAGGAGGAAACAAACAAGTGTTAGATTTTTTTTTCATGTTCTCTATACAAATTTAAAAAGAAGTTTCTCTTAAAATTCTGTGTTGCCATGATGACCCCTGACTCCACCTGAACTCAGCTTTTCTCAAACCTTGAGCTAACCCATGCGTTTTTCTTATGGAAATGTTTGTCTTAAGCTATGTTAATGAACTATGTATTTACCCTAGACTCTGTCTTCAAGTCCCTTCTGACTAAGGCTCAGAAAGGACTTGACAAACCAGTATGTTTTACTCACACAAATGTTCTCTTAAGCTATGTTAATGAGACTGTGTTTGTTTGGAAACCTGCCTTTCTTCAAGATCCATGTCAATCATTTTATGGCCTGGGACAACTCACCTTATGCCAGTTATCTCAAAATGCATGTTGTGGATGAGAGGCCTGGTGCCAGTCTCTGAGTTTTGAGACATTTCCTTTCTTCAATTAGCAGACTGCTAGTAGTTATATAACATCCAGCTAAAGACTACCGGGGAGGCACTCTTTCTGCCCCCTTCTGATGTCTATGTCAGAAGCTTTCTCTATCTCTTTTGTATTTTAATAAAACTTTATAGTATAAAAGCTCTGATGGATCAAGCCTCATCACTGGCCCTGGATTGAATTCTTCTCCTCCAGAGGCCAAGAATCCCAGCATCTTTCATGGCTCAGCAACAACCTTTCAGTACCATTACTGAGTAGTATATATGGTGATCTTTTCTAAGGCTCACTCTCTCTGGGTAATGGAGCACCGGGTATAGTTATTGAATCCTGTGATGACTATCCTTTTGCTCCAATTCTTTTACTGTAAAGTGGGATCCTTTGTCGGAGGTAATAATGTGTGGGATATATTAGACTGAATGAGGCACTCAGTACATTTATGTATATTGTTTGCAGCATCACTGTGGGCAGGAAAGACAAATCTATATGCAGAATATGTGTGTGTTCCAACATGAGTAAAGTGTTACTTATTCTGTTACCAAAGGGGTATAAAAAGCAACATTTTGCCAGGTAGCAGGCAGTTTTTCCTAGTTATAGCATCATTTTAGAGCTCAGCAAGATTTGTTCTCTGCTAGTAAGCAGAGCACTGTGGCTAGGAAATATAGCATTTATTCCCGCTGTCCATGTGGCTAGCTGGAAATCAGGAATTCTATTACTAAGGAAGATGTCACGAAGCCACTTGTAGACTTTGCAAAAACACTGAATCCAGTTATGCAGACATAAACCTAATCTGTTCCAAATTATTTTAACAATAGAACTGAAATTTATAAAGCAGTAAAAATTAAATGTTTACATAACTTTATTGAGCAATAGTGCTAGGTCATTTCACGTACTATCTCACTGGATTTTCACTGTAGTCCATAAAGCTTGTTTTAATATAGGCATTTAAAACGTTAAGAGATTTTAAAGTTATTTTCTATGATCAGAGGGTTAGAACTAGAAAACAAGTCCAGTACTTTTCAAACTCTATCACTATTTCTTAAACAGAGATACTGCTTGATTTATTATGTGGTTGAATTGATTGGCTAAAATTTATTGAATATTTACAATGTGCCACACACTATTGTACCAAGTACGAGGTTAGCATATCATATAGTTTCTCATTTCATTTTCATACTAACCACGTGGAATACATATGTTATTATCTCCATTTTATCATTGACAAAATTCTAGCTAAAGAGTTTAAGCAATTTAACCAAGATCACATAGCTAGTAAGCAAAATTCAACTTCAAGGCCATAGGACACACAATGCTAAATACACACAATTCTTCGTTTGGAAGTAAGATAAATGGGAACTGAGTAACAGCTTAGACACTGGCATAATTTGTTTCAAAAGTTAGGAAAATGTAAATCAGGGATGTTACCGAAAGAAATACCCATTTTGCATGAAGAGTTGTACACAAAATATTTTTTAAAAAAGTAAACAAGAACTCAATATAATTTATGTCTTACAAAAACGTTGAAGCATGTAAGTAGTAGGTTCTTTTTAAATCTAATTTGCTGCTATGGAAAATGAACATCACACATCATATATTGTCACTGTAAAGATGAAAGGCATTCAACTTTATATAAATATGTATTTATAAAAGTCTGTTTAATAACCACTTTATGACCTAGATTTATGTTCCACAAACAGTTGAGAACTGACATTTAAATCAGACACTTGTGTTGAGAATTATGTTGTTTTTTTTTTAAATAATTCAACATCATTTCTATAAGAGCAAAGTTTAAATATTCTGACTTATTTTAGGAGATTTTACATGATTAAGAAAATCTTCAAATATCTTATTGTAATCTAAATGTAGAAAAAAATTCATGTATAATTCAGATCGGAGCAAATATTTCATTCAAAGGAAAAAAAAAAGTCAGCATTGCAGCACTTTGAGAATAGTAAAATGCTTAGTTTCCATGGAATGTGTTTGACAGTAAGATTTTTTAAAAGATCTAAGAGTCTGACCTTTCTCCCCCGCCCCACAACTAAGTAGGTTTTTAAAATGAGCACATCTGGTTTATGTTTCTAAACCTCTGGCCTTTAAAAGCTTTGTTCCCAATTCACACAAAATACCATTCAGGATTGCTTGACATAATGACCCTTCCCTGTAGGTGGTTAGGTGAATAAAGTGATTAAATAGAATCAGGAATTTAACAGGTATGTAGCAAGTTAATTTTTGCATCCTGAAAGGATTTGTAAACAGTTATTGTTTGTGGACATACCTTAAGTGATTTTTACTTTCTTAACATTTTAATTATATTGTTTTTCAAGAACCATGTCTTTTTTTTTTTTTTTTTTTTTGGTAAGTAATCATCCTGGCACTCTTATCTGGTAATTTAGAACAAAGCACATAGTGTTAAAAACTGAAGGTTTTTTATTTTATTTCAAAGCTTCAATACTGTCACTAGAAAAAAATAAAAGCCACTGAAAAGGTAGTCAGGTTGGATCTATAAATCCAGATGGCCGTTCAACATTTAACAAACTCTTTGGTACTCAATTGAGTTAAACACTAAATGGTGCATTGACAAGGAAGATTTCATTTCTATGAAGTCCACTAATAAAATGCTCAGAGTTATTTGTGTAGAGTGTAATTCCTTCTGACTGTGCCTTCCATTTGCCTGGAGGACATACCAGTTTAAAAATGTTCAGCACACTACACCATGCATAACAGGTAATCTGCCTAATTAAGTCCTATAAGAATGTTCTAAGTAAAAGACTGAAGAGCTCTGGTAACCTCTGCTTCACCCTCCCCATGCACCAGAGCTTCTGAGATTGAGAAACTCCAGCCATTAACTCAAGTGTTTACACTTGAAGCTCAAATTCTACTTTGCCAGAATGGCTCATTTCACATTTTACAAATCTGTTTTCTCATTTGTAGGCAGAAAGAGTCTGTCAATTTTTTATGTTATAATTCTCAACTTGTTCTGATAGGGAATGATCTAACTCATAACTGCAATTCATATTGCAAAAATCACGCTGGGACTGGGACTGCTATTTTCAGAGACCTAACAATATTTACATCCATGTTTTGAGTGCATTCATTTAGTATGTTTCAATGAATTATTAATTATGACCAACAATAAAATATTATTTTGCTTAGATGCACAGCAATAGGAAAGATGCCCAAGAGAAATTCATCTGACAGCTCAAAACAAAATGGCCAAATCCACTCATAGGTTACCCATCCAACGCAGCATGAAGTATATTTGCCCATCAAATACACTCAGTGAATGTTTTTCTCAACTTGTCAATGTTTTATCAAGAGAATAAAAGCCAAACTTTAAGACTCAGATATAGAAACCTCAATTTAGTGATTAGAAATAAAGCACAATAGACAAATAATAAGGGTTTTGGAAAGCTTTTCAACTGTACCAGAAATTGATAACAGAGATTTTTATTTAACGTCAATATGGGTAGAATCATACTACATAAACCAAAGTACAGATTGTACTTTATTGAATTATACTTTATTAAATTTATTTCTATTGGCAAATAATACTCACTACCTCTTAACATGCTCCCTTATAATCATCTTTTGATCTATTTGACAAAATCCTGAGAAACCTCATACTATTCACTGAATTGTCTTTTTTTCTCATTTACTACACACATTGGACTGATTGCAAAATCAGTGCTACTTGTTTATTCTACATACACCTTTCATGTTTTTTCCTTCTTTATTTAGATAGATGACTTCAAACCTGACTGTTTCAGGATTTTTTTCTCAGTTGTACTACTAGGTCAGTAATAAACCCTCCAGTCTGTTGGTTGGCAGCTATCTTAGAGATGTTTCAGAAGGCATGGAAGGTTCCAGCTAGTAACTGGTAGAACTCAAACCACGTCATTTGAGTTGCCAGCATCTAATGACACATCATTAGTTTTTCAGACCCAGAAAGAAATTTAAGGACCTAGAGATGATGGGCCCCAGAGAGAGCTGATGTTAGTCAGCTAAATATATACATACTTGATTTTAGACCCAAATTATCAGAGGCAGACTTTGTAGCCTGGAAGAGCTGGATTTAATTTATTGCTGTGTAGGAACCTTGTGGGAAGCTAGTTAATTCATATGCTTCAGTTTCTTCATCTGAAATAATAATATGATGTTTTTTCCAGTAGTCAAGTATGGATGTGAGAGTTGGACTATAAAGAAAGCTGAGAGCTGAGGAATTGATGCTTTCGAACTGTGGTGTTGGAGAAGACTCTTGAGTGTCCCTTGGATTGCAAGGAGATTGAACCAGTCCATTCCAAAGGAAATCAGTCCTGAATATTCACTGGAAAGACTGAAGCTGAAGCTGAAGCTGAAACTCCAATACTTTGGCCACTTCATGAGAAGAGTTGACTCATTGGAAAAGACCCTGATGCTGGGAAAGATTGAAGGTGGGAGGAGAGGGGGACAACAGAGGATGAGATGGTTGGATAGCATCACCAACTCAATGGACATTAGTTTGAATAAACTCCAGGAGTTGGCGATGGACAGGGAGGCCTGGCGTGCTGCAGTCCATGGGGTCACAAAGAGTCACGTATTACTGAGTGACTGAACTGAACTGAATCATGTAGATACATTCAGAGGATTGAGAAAATGTTTGTGGAATGTTTAAAAAACAGACACATAGGTATAGGCAGTGCTAACGAAGAGTAATTATAGTTAGATAAACTCAGAAGTTCTGTAATCAACCTTTATGTCAAAATAGTTCTCTCTCATTATGACTTGCTGTTATACCATTTTCAGATATTCACAAACTACTCATGACCTTGAAGTCTGTGCTTCAAAACAGGTATGTTTCATTTTCACTTATCTCCAACTACTGCTCTTAATTTTACCCTTCTCCCTCATTTCAATGATCTTATGTAAAAAGTCTTTGAACAGAAATTAGAGACTGGAAATTGATGCTGGGATTTTTTAACCTTAATTCTTTTTTTTTTTTTTTTTTTTTTGGCTATTTTAAAATAAAGTCTGGGTTTTCACATAAATATTGAATTTAAATATTTTCTCTTAAATAATGTCTTCTCAAAAAAAAAAAATCAAAGTTAGGTAGTATTTGGCTTATGTTAGCCTTGTGGCAAAAATCAGTTGGATGGTTTTCCTCTTTCATATTTATCTGTCATAATTCAAACTATTTCCCACTTCTCTGGTATCTGGGTGCCCCTTATAGGCATTTAACTTTGTGTTCTCTGCCTTAGAATCATGTCCAAAGGCTAAATTATAAGTCTAAAATTGCTTGTGTACTAGGTTTTACTTTTCTGTTTTCCTCCTTATTTTGAAAGGTATTAATTATTTAATTAATTCTTGTGGTAACTTTTACAACTAACCTCTCTTAACTTCCCATTAAGTACTTTTATTTTAGCATCTGTCATATCTTTATACATATACATGTGTATATACACATATAAATATATAAATGTGTGTATATATATTTGGTGTTGTTTAATCACTAAGTCATGTCCAACTCTGCAACCCCATGGACTATGGCACACTAGGCTTCTCTGTCCTTCACCATCTCTGAGTTTGCTCGAACTTGTATCCTTTCAGTCAGTGATGCCATCCAAACATCTCATCCTCTGTTGCCCCTTTCTCCTCTTGCCCTCAGTCTTTCTCAACATCAGGGTCTTTCCCAATGAGTAGGCCACCAAAGTATTGGAGATTCAGCTTCACCATCAGTCCTTCCAATATTCAGGGTTGGTTTCCTTTAGGAGTGACTGGTTTTATCTCCTTGCAGTCCAAGGGACTCTCAAGTCTTCTCCAGCACCACAATTTGAAAGCATCAGTTCTTCGATGCTCAGCCTTCTTTATGGTCCAAACTCTCCATACATGACTACTGGAAAAAAAAAAAAATATATATATATATACACACACACACACACACACACATATATATATATATATATAATTCTTAGCTTCTAAAATTCAATTAAAATATAGATTAAGTACTGGCTGTGAAATAAATGAATACTATGGTCACATAAAAGATGATGTGATTTAAAGAAAGACAGATACAACACGGGACTAGTCTTAATGGGGAGAAAAGCAAGTGGGAAGTAGAATTTTATTACGAGACTAAATGTGCTATGATAAAACAGTGACACCAACAGGAACACTGGAAGAACAGAGAATAAACTCATGGTAGCATGAAAGTGGTATGTGGAGACAGTGACACTTGAGCCAGGCCTGGAAAAGTGGCATTAATTTGCAGGAGAAGAAATAAAAGAGCTGACAGGGCAAAGGAAAGAGCAGATTAAAGTATGGAGTCACACATGCAAGAGGTCATTGCTGTTTTGGAGATCAGGATGTGCTGAGGAAGCAGATGGAGGATAGTGGAAGATAATTATATTAAGAATATTTCAACCAGAATGGCCGTTTGCTTGACTGCTAGGCCATAGAACACTTGATTTTGAAGACAACATTCAGTCACTCGGGAAGGTTTTGGAACGAAATAGTTACATAAGTTTCATTCTACTTTTCCATAATAAGATTCTATAAGCATAAGGTATCAATGAACAGGATAAAGATAACTGAACCTTGTCCAATATAAATTTCCTCTGATTTTAGGGACAGACTGGTACTACTCAGCTTGAAAGATAGCCATCCTTCTCAAGCTGTGAGAAACTGGAAAAGGTAAGAACTGTGGAATCTCAGGGACAGGCATAAGGTTAAAGGTCGACTTTTGGTTTTGTTCTGTAACTTGCAAGATCTGCAATAAGAATTCACTCTGATGTCGGTGCTGGATGTGAATGTCCCACAGTCCAGTTCCTGTCATCCAGGTTAGATTGCCACTTAGTTATTCTGTGCCACACAAGATCAGACAGGGCTCTTCAATAAACCCCTTTCAAACTTGATCATTTGTCCTCTATTTTTATTTTTAATTATCTGACTTCCAGTTCATCCTGTTTACAAAACTTTTAAAATGTTGTGATAAGGCATTAATTTGTGTCCCTCTTCATTATGTAAAAACCCTCTCCTTTTTCAAGATCACAGAAAATGTAATTATTTATACATTTTATCTCTCTTTGTATTAGAATTTTCAGGCTCAGTGTTATTGATAAACATTGCACTAAAAAATACTTTCTTTACTTTCAGGTTACTATAAGGGGTTTTTTCCAAGTTACTATGAACAAGTAATACAAGTATAACTGGGTTATGCTTTTCTATTGTAAATTAGAAAGACTAAAAAGCAAAATGGAGAAGTGAGATATTCTAAAATTGATTCATTCATTTGTATAACTGCAGATGTATTTATTATCCTTGATTTAAATCTTTTTTTTTTACTTCTAATATCAGAATGTAAAGCAATTTTTATTTTGATAAAAACATTTTAACTTATTTGAAAAACAATTACATGCCCTTGATATCTTTGTTTAATATCATCCTTATTATCCATGTGTTAGTTCTTCTTTACATGTGAGATTATTTTATATATCTTCATGATTGAGATCCTAAAGAAATTCACCTTTTATGAACATTTTAGAGGGAAAGCAATGATTCTTTTATAGTTCAAAATATTAAGATATTCGGCCTTCTTCATTCTAATCCCCATCATTGACCAATCATGGTTAAGAAAACTTCATCCTCACAAAAAAATCTATGGCACAGTTAAAGCTATTATAATTATGGAAAGAGTTAATTAAATTAGAATTCAAGATATACTGAGTTATTGGTATAACTCAATAATTACTTAGCTATGAGGCATCCCTGAAGAGCATGATTTTTTTTTGTCCTATTATACAGCCACTCCATAAAATATATATACACCTGAGGACATAATAACTTTTTTCTATCTGGGAAGAAGTTACTGTACTTTATTGAGAACTATGGACACCTCTAGTTATCTAGGTCGGTGAAGTTTACAATCCTTGTCTCTCACCTTGCTTCTTTACCTTGTTATGTGAGTTTTTGTTTGGTTTTCTACTGTTTACAAATATGCAATATCTTTGGTTTTTATATTAGTATCAAGACACCATCATTCTCAACATATATTAACCTATAACCATAATGTTTTAAATATCACAGACATTTGGACCCACTAGAATATTAATTTCAGGAAAGAGTGTCATAATCTTTCTTAGTGACTAGCATATCACTGGTATTTTAACTGCATTTTTTTTTTATACCACTTCAGCAAAAGAAGAGGACATGATGTCTCATTTCTTTCACTTGTCTATAAATCTAGGTCCTTTAATTATAAGCCTCCAGTGATACTTGAGATCTTTTATGACATAACACTTGAGGAGGGATTGGGTACCTTTTTATAGTATGGAGGTTGTAGAAGCCTCATCTCACCAGTCAGCCTTTGTCAGGGTGGATTTTGATGGGACAATATTTTTTCTGAAGTGTTTGGATGGAGTTGAGTGGGCTAAATGTGATCTGTTATCTTGCTTGACTGTTCATTACCTGGACATTTGGTTAGAGCACCATTTTGTTGTTTCTTTCCTTTGTCATTTTTTTTTTTTTTTTTTGGTCTTCAACCATTGGTGTGTCTAGGCTGACAGCTTCAACTCTTAAGTCTGGAATACATGAAGTAAGAAGAAAACAAAACAAGTCATCACTGTCTTGTTTCTTGAGTCCGAAGTTCCCCAGCCAGCCTCTTACCTTCTTTCTGTCTTTTGGAGTTGTCTTATGTCGGTTTTACATATAATGCTCATGACTTAGAATTATACCTTGGAGGAGAGAGAAAAGTATGTTACTCCATTTTTCAAACACTTGGGATGTAAACAATATACTTCTAAACAACCTTGGGTCCAAGAGAAAATATTAAAAATAAAATACACTAAGATATGAATAAACCTACTTGAGTCACTGACAAGATAGTAAGTGGCAGTTGTCTCAAAGATATCTGAATCTACCAATAGCCTAAGATTTAGTTCTGCAACCAAGAGATACTGTTTCTGAAAAGAATACCGAAAGTTACCTCTGTCTCATAGCTGATGTCAAAAATGTGATTGCTAATGGAAATTATAGCCAACAGAAATCACCACAGAAAGCTGTAAGCTTGTTTCATGGATAATCAGAGAAGCATAACTTTTTTTTTTTTGTATGCACTTTACTAAGAGAAAGCATATGAACTTGGAAGTGTTGCAGACTCAGTACTAAATATAATACTTGATAGTGTTGAAGACCTAGAATTCATTCATAGCCTAAATGCCCACACATTAAAATATTAAAATATGATTTATAATCAAGCTGACCAAGATATTGACCAAAGATATCTAAAATAAGACATTGTTTTATACATTCCCTGAACTTTTCAGCAATACATTATATATTAAATTTTTATGTTTTAAAATTAATTCATGAATTCTAACTTCTCTCTGTGATGTATAGATTATTATATAAGGACTGTTTTTCTCAGTTGATAAACCTTTGAGCTTCCTTTCGTATAGATTTACATATTGCAAAAAGAGTCTAGTAAGCTCCAGGTTCCAGAAATGTCCTAAACTGCTTTTGAGAAAAACTGTCCGCCCAAAGTCCTGCAACCTTGCAATAGATAGGTAAGTAAAGGAAACAGAATTATAATGACGTGAATAGCTCTGTATATATCAATACTTTCTGCACCAAATCACTCTTTCCCCAGCCATAACTCTTTGGACCAAGAATAGAGATTGATTGAATAAAAGAGGACATTCGATGCTTTGTGACTTCTAAACTAGCAGGAGATAAGGTTTAATTGCTTGAGAATACAATTTTCTGGATGATATAGTAATAGAATGTTGTCAATATATCAAGCTGTTATTGAATTTCAGGGACTATTGCTGTGGATTGTTGACACTATTTACAGTTCAACTTTCTCTGTCTGAAAAAGTCTAAGTCCCAGAGCAGGGACAGGGAAGGGCAATGACTAGTTGAGTCACTGCAATCCCAGGAGAAGAGGAAGAAAGCCTCAGCTTATTCTCCCTGTTCTATAGTGTCTTCCATTCAACTAAGTAGATAGATAAAGCAAACAAAATAATAATGATGTGAGTTATCAACTTTATAGACCTGTACAGAGACAGCCATTGAGGCAAGACTTTTGTGACATCTTCAGTGTTGTCAAGTGTGCATGTTTTGATTTAGATATTTATACAAAATAAATATCCATTTGGCATTTGCTTATTTACCACTTCCTTAGTGCTAACCATAAAGCTATTTGACTTTATTTTCAAATATGTGCAAATTACATCATACTGTTTATGGTTAGAGCAAGTTTTTACTTTCTGTTACATTTTATGGAGAACAATCAAAATTAAATTGACTTATTTTTGTCTTTCATTGCCTTTATGCTGCTGTTTTCTGGTTTTACACTTAACTCTTTTTCAAAAGTTATCTACTTATTTTTCTGATGCTATTTAGGTATCAACACCCTAATATATTTTATTATCAACCTTATTCTGCATCATTGAGATTAAGGAGTCTATTCAGTATAAATAAAAGCAATATGTATGTTAGGAAAGAAAAATTTAAGATCATTTGTTTAGCTTTCCCTTCCATCCAGATATCCTGTTGAAAGCTCCTGCAATATGGAAATTCAGGAGATCTTTGCAATAAGACTTCATCACTTGAGGTAACCTAAGGGAGGCCTTTGTTTCTTGCATCCAAAAAGGGCTTATCTCATGCATTTCTTAATCTGATTAAGATACCCTCGTCCTTTTCTGTAAGAACTTTATGATTCTCTTTATGAAACTAGCAGACTTACTATGAATGATTCTGCTGGTAAAATTCTCTCTTTAATCATTAATGATACCTACATTTTATGAGTATAAGACTACTGTTTGCCTTTAGAATTTCTTGTACTTTGTTGATGCTATTATAATTCATATTATTTCCAACTGAATTATATCATCAAAATATTCATATAACCTATGTCTTTGAAATACTTAATTATTTCTCTAAATATGGCTGAATACTATTTCAGAGTATGTTTCATTCTTCTGTCTTCTTTTTTTTTTTTCTTTTCTGTCTACTAAGACAGTTAGTTGCCTCTGTGCTTCATGCCCTTTGAAGAGGAGAGAGATGTAATGACATTGAATGCAGTGGTAACCTATAAAATGTCCCAGAATTTGTTTTGTAATAATCCTACTATATGGAAAAATATCAGGTCTGAGAAAAAAAAAAAAAAGTCTTGGGAAAAGCAGAAAAGATAAAATTGTGTCTTTAAGTCTCAGAAGGCATTCCCTTAGCTATAGGAAAGAAAGAGATGTATAGACTCTGGAAAGGGAGGAAATGAAGTCCTATTTTCTGACAGTGTCCTGGTGGAGGTAGGGAGACCCCAGAGAGGTAAAGCTCCAGAAGGCATCTCTGGATGTAGTAACAGAGGCATTAACAATTCCACCTCAAGTATGATCACCATATCCCAAATGTCACCATATGGTGTCAAGTCAATAAATTTCCCAGGTCTGATGGACAAGGAAAGTAAAGTAAATGGAAAATCTTTGCAATCAAGTTTATAGAGTGTTGACTGATGAACAGAGAGTCCCTCACTCTACTGAACTACGTGAACTCAGTGTAAGATTCCAGAATCTTGAACATGTTGTCAAGTTGAGGACTGTATAGAAGTTCCAACACTGACTAACATTATATTTGTCCTAAAATAATGGAATGTAGTCTAGATAGCAAAACTCAAGTTTAATTTACAAAATTAAAAAAAATACATTTTACACACATCTTATTTTTTTAAGTTATTATGCAAATTCTCAGAAACCAGTTACATTCATACCATAAAGTATAATTCTAATTTAAAATATGTTATACTATTTAGATTTTTTAATACATGATTTGTTCATATTTTTCATCGGGGCAGTAGGGAGTATTTAAAATAGCTATGTTCACATATTATCTTTTATTCATTTTTACAGGGATAACATCACTTTAAAGATGACAAATCTTAAGCCAAGAGTATTGTTTTGTTATGTATATGTGCTTGTGTAAAATCTGGAATTAAGGCCTAGAGTTATGAATTGATTTTTGAAAAATGAGTTCTTAAGAAAGATCTCATTATACTTAAAATGTCTAGAGATTTCAAAGAGCAACTTAGATTCTATGGTCTTTCCTAGATTTCAAAAGTTCAACAGTTTATAGTCTCTTGTATTCGTTTCCTCTCATGAGACTAAATGTTTTGGAGAAATGACCTTGTAATGTGGTAAATTGAGATCTAACTACTAATTACTAATTGTTATTGCAGTTCTTGACCTGATCTCTAGAGGTGGAAATCATATCTTTGTCTCTGGAGTGTAACCAGATCTAATAGACAGCTTCTGAGTTGACACAGAATATATTAGCAATTGAGTGACTTTTAAAGTGTTACCTTAATGTACAGCAATGAATGTAATGTGTTTTGAAGCTCAAACTAGGTGAATGTACTTTCCTTTTCACTGATAGTAGCTAAGTACAAAATTCTCTATTCTTTTATTTAAAGTGAAGAAGCAAATTAGTGAAAAAAAGTATATGAATGTCCCCTGTTGGTACACTTTTAATAGCTTCAAGCTGTTAACTGTTATATTGTATCTAGGTGTGGGGTGGCAGATGTTATGGTTAACTGATTAGCACAGAACCTCTCTTGACATATAGACATTTTTCTGTTACTCGTATCAGCCATGAAAATATATTTCCAAGCAATTAAGCCTTAACTCCTGCTGGTTTGGAAGCCATGAGCCTTCAAATTCCCATGCAAATTATTCAGCACCTACCACTGGTGGAAAAAAAATACAACTTCATTAGTAAAAGTCACAAAGAAATCTATTGATAAGTTTTAAAAGTTTCTTTAACATGGGAAAAATGCAAAAGTGTTCAGATGGTAAATTAGCCACACAACTCCAAAATGACCTCACTTGCTTTTTTCATAACTCTAAGGATTTACTTTATGAGGTCTTAAGTTTAACAACATACTTCAAGAAGAATGTGGACAGCAAAATAAATATATGAAAGGTTATATGTAGGGGAGCAGGGAGAAAACTAGGGCAAAGGAAGTAGTTTTATAATGACAAAACTGTGTAGTATGAACTTTTTTCAAGGTTCTATAGGAACTAGATATCCACTTGGCAAGTCTAAAATTGGAACAATTGAATATTAAGCAAGTAGACATAGTGTTTGCCAGTCCTTTCTATGCTCATGGACAATATCTGTTTCCCTTCCTCACTGTCTCAGAAGTGTGTTAAGCCCCATGTAGATATTTGCACATGAATCTGTTTTCTTATCTCTAGAAAGAAATAGAACAGGAAGGTAAAGTGAGCTGGGAATGGAGAAAAGTTCTCCTAAGTAATAATTTTGTGAAGCATTGGAGGATATTATTGAGATACATGTTTTATTCTAGAAAATTATATTACTGTTTTCAGTGTCTTATGGATCAACTTCTTTCAATACCCTATAAATAGATTAACATCTACAAAGTTAGCATTGTTTTTTTGAAAACATATGTAATAATGTTTGATGAGCTGGACTTCACAACAAATTAATCAAAATTGAAGCACATAACTTTACCAGGTTATTGAGAGTAAAATGATCGCACTGATATTTTCTGATCATATTATATGCCTTAATAGTAATTTCCTATCCCATCCAATATGTCAGAAAATTTATATTTTTAAAGGAAGTCAAATCGTTATAATGTAAAACCCTACATAAGTAGAAGACCTACTCCGTTTTGTGGTTACGGCATTTTTTTTTTTTCCCCCCGCTTTAAAAGCTCTGCAGTAGACTTGCAAGCTGATCAAGTGACATTATGTTAAACACTCTCTCATTTAGGTTTTAACTTTGAGCTTTAAGCTGTTAGTCCTTGTCCTTACAATAGTGACATGTTATCACGTTTTTAGATTTTTATGTGAAAATTTTAAACACAACAAGTAAATTATTTTGAGAACTTCCTGGGTAGATCTTTCAAGGGTAGGAAAGAAGAATGAGCCAAGTAGATCTCTAATGAAAATTCAACACTGGAATTATCTCTGCAGGAGAAATCTATGTTTTAAATGCACTTTCTCAATTGATTACTACAAATTATATTTATGACATCAGCATGGAAGTGATCCATGCTAGTGAATTAATTGTTTATTATCAGGGTTGATCATAGCAGATTTAGAAAGTCACTAAAATTTGTCACCTGTTGCCCAATTATTGCTTTTATCCATACCCTTTTAAATGTTTTGTAAAACTTTTTTATTAAAATCTACCATTTTTTTTTTTTTTTCTTTTTCTGTAGAACTTAAAAATAACAAAGAAGTCAGGACTCCTCTTCAGGAACGTAGAGTCTGCTCAGAGAGATAAAACAAATATACTAAATTTTAAGTAATAGCCCATCAATGAGCAAAATATGTGTTAAACAAGTATTGGAGATAGTAAAAACTTAACAAGACGTCGTTTCTACTTAAATTGTTGGAGTAAAACTTCACAGTGGAAGTGGGATTTCAATTGGGTTTTAGATGACAGTGAAGTTTCCCTTGAGAAAGACTAATTTTAAGTATGTTTAAGGACAGCAATAAGGGGCAAATGAATTAAATGCTATTCATTGTTATCGATAGTAATAAAGGAGAGTTACATTGAAGCCTGATTGTGAAGGGCATTGAATATCAACTTAAAGTCTCTGAATATTTTCCTTATAAACAAAGAAGAATACTCAATTGAGTCTGAAGAGTGACCTGACAAATATTTTTCCTCTCAAATTTAGTCTTCCAGAGAAGTTTGAAGAGGAGATGAAGGAAGGCGGAAAGTCTATGAAAGTTTTCTGACTATGAATTACTAAGACTCTGAATTAGGAAAATGACAAGAAGAATGGAAAAGAAGAGATATATTGAAGAAGCCTTATCTGAGAAGAATCTGTAAGACTCCATTATTGAGTCTATATGAGCCAGAGAAACTAGCCAACATATTTCTGAGTTTATTATTCTGAGAACAGTAATGACCTTAGAGATATAAAATGCATTTTATATAATAGGGTGTTTTTTCTGAGGTGCTGGAAATGTACATTTTGACCTAGGTTATGTTTACATAGGGCTTCCCTCATAGCTCAGCTAGTAAAGAATCCACCTGCAAAGCAGTAGACCCCGATTTGATACCTGGGTTGGGAAGATCTGCTGAAGGGGTAAGCTACTCCCTTCAGTATTCTTGGGCTTCCCTTGTGGCTTAGCTGGTAAAGAATCCGCATGCAATGTAGGAAAACTGGGTTTGATCCCTGTGTTGGGAAGACCCCTTGTTTAAAATCGAACTCAGCAGAAAGCTCACGAGGCTCAGTCTCAGATTCCAGAGGACCTCCAGTTAAGGTAGGAGATCCTCGCGCCTATGACTGGAGGGACATATGCTTAACAAAATCTTAATTCCTTTACAATCTCTCATTTCTTGTTTCCTCAAGCCCCCCCCCCCCCCCCCCCCCCCCCCCCGGCAAATAGGTGAGTGGCAGTGGGTGCAATTGAGGAACTCTAGAGAGGCTAGTCCTTGGTATGTCCCAAAGGCACTATCTGCTGAGCCCCAGTAGCTGTTACCCAAGATGGTGGGGGTTCTTCTGTCCTCAGTCTTCTTTGTGCCAAGGATCAGGCCAATGAAAACTGTGAGCACATGTCAGGTATTTAGCAGATTTTCTGGCAGGCTATGGAGGGGATTCCTTGGCATGTTTTTCCCATTGCTTTTTCCTGCTGTCCTTTAGCTCCTCTCTCCTAGGACTTGAGCCTGGCCAAAACCCAGGACCTAATGAAGCTCAGGCTCTGATGTCTCATTGCAAAAATTCAGTGAGAGACACAGTGATAGGTAAGAGGTGGATTTGTTAGGATTCAGAGAGAAGTACACTCTTCAGGGTGAGGGTCATTGCAGAAGACAAGGGTTTAGGCCATGGAATTGGTCTGGCTAGGTTTTGTGAGTGGGGTGAATTCATATGCTAATGAGTGGGAGGATCACCCCACCCATTGGGGAAGCACTCACTCCTCTGTCTTTTGACAGTGACTTGGAGCTGTCCTGCCACTTCTGGGTGTGTCATTTAGCTTACAGATTGGGGATTAAGGTTTGTTTGAATTTGACTTGTCATCTTGGACCCAACTGATTTTAATTTGTTTATGTCATGCTCTTGTGCTGTGTCATTCTTTCAAAGGTTGTGCCCTGCGCTCTTCCATCTTGTTTCATGCTGTTTTCCTGAAACCCATCCAGACCCACAATGTTGCCTCTACAACCTTCTGGAAGGACAACCAGGAAATAGCCGACCCTTGGGAGGGAAATACTGTATAATACCCATTCCCTCTAAATATTCAGGCCTTCATGTTTCCTACAGCATGTGCAACATCAGTATCTCTCAGTGAACCCACTAGGGTGGGCAACAGGTACACGATGCCTGCTAGAAGTCCAGCTGTTGGCATCCCTTCAAAGGCAGTTGGGCTTCCAGGGATAATATTTGCCACTTTGGGAGTTAGCCTTGCAGGCCATTTGGGCCCAAACCCTTACCACCCTCCTCCTAAAGTTACAAACATATCCCTGGATCAAATCTCCACTCCACTTTTATAGAACATCTGTTTTGTTGCCTCGTACTAATTTATTCTTAAGTCAATTACTAACTCCTTCAACTAGGATCCTGCCCCCTTGTAGGCAACATTGCTTCACACAGCCTATTATTAAAACACTTTATTGCCCCTAACAAGGCCAGATAACCCACTCCTTTGTCATTACTTCTGTTATTTTCTAAAGTGGGTCTATTACAACAAAACATCTACCATTGGAGACACCCTAACTTGCTCTTATGGAGGACTAGAGGAGGAAATCAGTGACTTACAATCCCTTAAAGCACTAAGAGGATAAGGCTTATGACCACTTCACCAGATTCCCAGTCTCAGGGCACAGGCTTGGATTACTTTACATCATGATATCTATTCCCATGTGGTGAACAAACTGGCAATGAGTTAAAATTAAAGCCCCTTAATCCTACCCAGCACTGGTCACACTGGAGATCTTGGGGACACCCAACTGCAGTCTGGGGGTTCCAGGAGGTCAACCTGCCTTGACCTGCCTAGGGATCTGGTCCTTGAAAGGTTGTCACGCCTCAACTGCTCTGGGATCCTCCAGTCCAGGGGTCCCAGGAGGTTGTCACACCTTGACCTGCCCAGGGACCCAATTCCTGGGAGGCCAACCTGCCTTGATGTGCCTGGGGATTCAATCTCCAGGAGGCTGTCATGCTTCAGCCTGCTTGGGAATCTGCAACCTGATCCGGGGACGCCTGGCTCTCAGGTTGCAACAGTACTGGGTAGGATAAGCTTCAGAAAGCCTCACCCCTAAGGAAGTCCACCCATGGAAATAGAAGGAAGCCTCTTATTTGTGGGACTGTACCCAGTCTCAGCAATAACTCAGGAGCTCAATGAGAACCCCACTGCCTTTCTGGAAAGGCTAAAAGAGGCCCTCCAAAAGTTTACCAATCTTGGACTTAGACTCTTACAAGGGGCAGGTGATTTTAAAGGACAAATTCCTGTCCCAATGTGCATCAGATATCACTCACCCTTAGATGCACACCACTATAAGGACTCTGAGGCCTAAGACTAGCAAGAGCAGGAGGACCAACAGCCCTCACCATCTCACTTCAGCAGGAAGTATCCAGAAAGACGTCGATGCCCCTATTCCCAAAGAATTGCGTCTCCCATCTCTTGAGGGGGGGATGTTAGGTAGTTAGAATAGGCAAAAGTAGTCCAGAATGGCTGTGGCTAAAAGACAAGGAAGGGAAAAGCCCACAAAAATAGAACAGAGGGATGTCCGAGGACCAGAGTGAGGACCTCAGATAGAACAAACAGCCCTCCTGACTAGCCCGATTTACATAGGGCAGGCCCAGGGGGAGGAAAACACATATAAAAAGAGGAACCAAAGAGCCAGGGGTCTCTCTGTCTCCTGTGCGCACGCTCACTCTCTCTCTCTCTCTCTCTCTCTCTCTCTGCTCTCTTCTCATCTTTTGGGGCAGCATCCTCATGCCTTGAGGATGTATTTTCCTTTATTTTCTTAAAAAAACTGATTTGTCTGAGAGCTATAGCATGATCTGTCCAAGAGCCGAGAACTATAACACGGACTGTCCGATAGCTGTGATGCTCCGAGAGCTTTAACGACTGTCGCTTCAAATTTTAGTTGTGACGAGGCTGAACCGAGGAGATTACACTCCCCTGACACATAGATGTCTAAATAAAAATTTGTCAAGCTATACCCTTAAAGTTTGTGCATTTTACCTTATGTAAATACTCAGGGGATAGTATACAAGAAAATGATTTATTAAAAAGTCAGATTGTTAATTAAAATATCCTTTAAATTTTTATATTTGAAGTATTTGTCTTGTGCAAGAGGCATGGGTTCCATCCCTGGTCAGGGAACTAAAATCCCGCATGTTGCATGGTGCAGTCAGAAAAACAAAAAAACAAAACAAAACAAAAAACCCTCACTTTTAGGTTTAAATTAAAGAAGATGTATAATAGGTAAAAAAAATTCCAAAGGGAAATGCCAAACCTCTGCTTGCATATATTCAAAGGATATATGTGTAAACCACTTCTATGACTCTTGAACATTTCAGCTCAAACAAGGATATAGTAAGGGAGAACATATAAGTGATTAAAAAACAATTCTGACAGTTCTTTATAGAGCATTTGTCATTCTGTGAATCTCTATTCCTCACTCCAAAATGAGGAAGGAGGAAGCAACTACATATTTTTGGTAAAATTATTTAGAAAATTAGCAAGAGAAACTAACATTTCACTGAAGAGGATATACAACTGACAAATAAGCACACAAAAAGTTGTTCAACATCTTAGTCATTAAGCAAATGCAAACTAAACCATAATAAGATTTTACTACATACCCTTAAGGAATAAGAAACAAAACAAGGAAGCACCAAAGGATACTAAGAAAGAGTAACTATTAAAAAGTGTCCTGTAATCATATAAACTAAGTGTCTTAATAACATCCATTGTATGAAATGCTGCCCATGGTCAAGTAATTAAGAACTGATTGTTAACCAACAAATATGACTTGATGCTGCATCACACCACTCGGAAATACCTCAACACATTACAGCATAGTGCAACACTTCTAACTAATCAGGCATCAGATAGAATCTCTACAATATGGAATGATTATGTGTGTGTGCTCAGTCGTGTCTAACTCTTTGTGACCCCATGGACTGCAGCCTGCCAGGTTGCTCTGTCCATGGAATTTTCCAAGCAAGAATACTGGAGTGGGTTGCCACTTCCTACTCCAGGGGATCTTCCTGACCCAAGGATGGAGCCTGCATCTTTTGTGTCTCCTGCATTGGCAGCCAGATTCTTTACCACTGGTGCCACCTGGGAAGTCTGAAATGATTGGGAGGCAAAAATTGTGACTCTCCAATATAATGTTATGATTTATACTTAGAAATATATGTTTGATCTTTGACCATATTTCTGGCACAGGGCTTCTAGAATCCTTGGCATTTCCTAAGTGATGAATGATAAAGCCTTTTGTTATGTTCTTGAGGTGGCCGTTAGAGTGGAGTTAAGAATGGGAACTGGTTGCTTGTGAGGGGAGTCAACTGTGATTAAAGGGTTAAAACTATCAATCCTACCCTTGCCTTTCAGGTAGTGGAGAGGGGCTGGAGATTGAGTTCAATCAACCAGTGGACTGTGATTTAATCAATCATGTTTATGAAATGAGGACTCCATAATACCCCAAAAGGGTGAGATTCAAAGAACTTTAAGGCTGGTAAACATGCAAGTCTAGGAAAAATGCAACACTGCAAGGGCACGGAAGCTCAGTACCCTTTTCCAATTCCTTGCTCTATATATCTCTTCCTTTCGCCTGTTCCTAAATTATATACTTTTATGATTAACCGGTAACCCAGTAAGTAGAATGTTTCTGTGAGTTATGTGAGCTGCTCTGGCAAATTTATCAAACCCAAAGAGATCAAGAGAATTTCTGGTCTATAACCAGTTCCTCAGAAGTACAGGTGACAACCTGGGCTTCTAACGGTGTCCAGGAGTCTTGTGAGACCACACAAGAATATTGTGCATTAGTGAAAAGTGAAGTCGCTCAGTCGTGTCCGACTCTTTACAACCCCGTGGACTGTAGCCTCCCAGGCTCCTCCGTCCATGCGATTTTCCAGCCAAGAGTACTGGAGTGGGTTGCCATTTCCTTTTCCAGGGGATCTTCCCAACCCAGGGGACGAACCCTGGTCTCCCGCATTGCAGGCAGACGCTTTACCCTCTGAGCCACCAGGGAAGAATTAACTATATTGTGCATTAACTATACTTCAATTACAAAAAAACAAAAAGACACCACATTAGTTTAGCAAAAGTTCAAGGTATTGATTAATAGGGTAATCTCAAAGAGTGAGTATATGTCAAACCTATTGAAAAATATTTTATTTCATAGTGAAAGGAACACTGGCCCTGTTCATATACTGGATGTGATAGTAAATGATGCTCCATTCCTAATTAATTTTGTGTGTGTATACCTATATGCATGTATATGTTGATAAGACTGAATTTTAACCAGTTTTGTTCTGTGCCTTTTAGTGAGCAAAATTCTACCCTTATTACTTATAGCAATGAAAACAGATGAGTGAAAATAGGTACCCTTTAATTTTAAGAAGATCATCCTGAATTTGCACTTGAAATGTCAAGAAAAAGTCATCTATGAGAAAAATTTCCCAACTTATTTCTATAGGTCGTGTCTCTTGGTTGGAAAGTCATCACATATTACCAAATATTGCATAGAAATAGGTTTGAAAAATTGAACATAACAAAAAATATTGCATAATTGGTTTTGAATACTTTGTTCAGTTTCTATACATTGCTTGGAAGTACCTTGTAGTGTCAATCATTCCTAACCCTCTTTGGGAAATCACAATCTAAAAATTGGGTAAGAAGCTAACAAGTGTGACCTGGGTATTCTTGACTCAGCTCTCTAAATATAACTGTCTTAGGTTACAGTTTGTGGAAACAAGTAGTCATACAGTTTCTCAGTTTTAATTATGAAAAACTAGGGTGATTGGTAAAGCAGCAATTTAACTTGAACTTTTAAAAATTCAACATATTGTTTCAAAGTATATGTTTTCAAGGTTTTATTATAACCTAATTTTATATTTTTCTAGGGAGAGAGAATAATTTGCTATGTAAAAGGAAAAGGAAAAAAAAAAAAAAAACTCTCTGTAAGACTATATGACATAAGAGAAATATATTCCCAATCACTTACTTGTGGTATGGAAAGGAAATAAAAAAGGAAGAGATGATGATCATCATGATGTGACAAGTTTTTCCAATACCCAGTCCGACAATGTTTCCATTTTGTTTCATCAGCAAGTCACTTTTGGGACTCAGAATTTGGAACATGGAATATTTTCTTTTAAAATTAACTGTCTCTTGCCCCTTACACCCACTGCTGGGTTATCATCTTGACCAGGTCAAACCTGTGTCCCTGCATTTTCTGCATTGGTGGGCGGATTCTTTACCACTGTGCCACCTGGGACACCCATGTAGGAGTAAAATGCTGTGCAAGTGCTTAATAGTATTAATGATATTTTTCTTATTAAGACAACTTTACTGAATTATCTTTAATATTCAAGGATTCTTGCCTTCTTCTGTCCAACTATTCCACACAATTCTTATTTCTTCTTAGAGCAACCCAGTGAGATTTTAAAGTGGCAACCATTACTATTTTATTTCAGTAATGGGAGAAACCGAGGCAAAAAGAGTTAAATTGCATCATACAGCATGTCAGTGGTAAGGCATAAAACAAAGCCAGTCTTTTTAATTTTCATGACTGAAGCATACCTTAGAAAACTGAAGAAATTTCTTTGCATCAAGAAAAATAATAGGGGAATACCGTATTACAGTATCACAATCATGGGGTGTTATGAGGCCTAACGTGTTTCTGAATATTGTCTGTAAAGTTTATTTCTTATAATAATACATTTATTATTTACCAACTGTGTAGTGAATTTCTAATACTTTATAGATCAACCACAAAACATGATAAGAAAAGGCATGTATAGAATAAGCATAGTATCTTGAAATACTCATTACATTTCAATCTATAAACTATCACTTTGTAAAATAGTAACATTATTTTCCCAATCTCCCTCAGAAACGCTCACATCCGATCTTTTTGCTCAAAAGCACTTTAAAATAAAATTTTAATTATTAATTAATCTTATGGATAACAGAAAGACATCTTCACCAACTGATCAACAGATAGCAGTAGATAAACTTAATACAGTTTCTATTTAGGTACAAAATCTACTGTCTGAAATGTACAGTTTAGGTTTAATGTTATATGTGACAGAATTTCTACAGATTCATCTTAAGGGGATTTAATGAAGCATTGTGAACTATTCATTGAATAGAAGTTACCTTGTCCTGCTGCCCATTAACAACATATGTATTGTAGAAGAGTTCACTTAAAACTTTTTTTTTTTTTTCTTGGAAAGTTAAATTCATCTTATTTTCCAGGGCTGAGAGCCCCAAATCCCCATGACTGATAAACATATAGACTTCAGAAATTCATTGTGGAAACTCTCCAATATAAACATATGAAATCCTTTTCAATCTGATTCTACTTTAAGTTTATGCAAAATTCAATATTGTTTTTCTTAAAACTTCCAGCTTTGATTTCCTGCTTCTTGAGAAGCAATTATAATTTATTTAATCATTATTATTGAAAAATTGTTATTCCCTTATTTTTTTGTGGAACTCTGTTTGTGGCATCACAAATAATTGTATTTCTTATAAGCTTAGCATTTTACATTTTATCAAATATTTTATTATCTGTGAATTTGGTAACATGATAGAATATTTTAGCAGAACTTTTAGTATTATTTATACAAATGTAGGTTGCATTTCCTTAGTTTTTTGCTACCATCAGAGATGAATTCTTGTTGAAATTTTGCATTTACTTGCAATGATTTTTGTTTACTTGTTTAAAAATTAGAACTAATTTCACTTATTTGTACATCTTTATTTCACTGCCTTTTTTTTTTTTTTTAATGTCATGGTAATTTTTTTGTTGTTGTTATTGTTAAAAATACATTCACACACATATAACATGTGATCTACCCTCTTAATGTATTTTTAAACCTACAATCCAGAATTGTTAACAACCAGCACGATATTGTACAACAGCTCTCCAGAACACTCACATCTTGCATGTCTGAAACTTTCTATCCATTGAATAGCAACTAACTCCCCATTGCCCCTTCCTCCCTAGGGGTTGCCATCTTTTCTATTTCTGTTTCTTTTAATGTCATTTTCTTAGCCTCCCCATGGCCTTTCTATACTTCAGTCTCCCAGTATTTACACACTACTCCTTATTTTTTGACATAGTTAAGAAGACAGTGAAATCATGTAGTACATATTAATATGTAACTGGTCAGAGTATTCTTACATACTGGCATTCCCTATTCCCCAGCAATTCCCTGATCCCTACTGCTATCACCATGAGTGTAAGAAGGATTTTACAAGTCCTGTTTCTCTTGGATAATTTTATGAAGATCAAGCTTAATGAGTGAGAACAGGAGCCAGAAGATATGAAAATCTGTGAGTTGGCATTGAAAAGAGTAATTGAGCACCATACATTTAGAAACTGTAGGTAAATGGATCAGGAGAATCAAGAGCCACTACAGACTTGACAAAAGATAGAACTTTGAAGATTTTTAGGAAGATTTTAGAAATATTGTTGAAAATATTTTGCAATGCAAAATGAATCAAGTCTTCTGAAGTTTTTCAAGAGAGGCAAATCAAGATTAAAATTCCTTCTGTTTCATTTTGTTTGATAAACTATTAGTTTGTAAATTTGAACACTTATGTATATTTAGGGGGTCCATTATTTGTGATTTTACTCCTAAGGTAATTTACTATACATCTAATATATATCAGTTCAGTTCATTCAGCCACTCAGTCATGTCCAACTCTTTGTGACTCCATGGACTGTGGCACACCAGGCTTCCCTGTCCATCACCAACTCTTGGAGTTTACTCAAACTTGATGTCCATCAAGTCGGTGATGCCATCCAACCATGCTATCCTCTGTTGTCCCCTTCTTGTCCTACCTTCAATCCTGCCCAGGTTCAGGGTCTTTTACAATGAGTCAGTTCTTCGTATCAGGTGGCCAAAGTATTGGAGTTTCAGCTTCAGCCATCAGTCCTTCCAATGAATATCCAGGACTGATTTCCTTTAGGATTGACTGGTTTGATATCCTTGCTGTACAAGGGACTCTCAAGAATCTTCTCCAACACCACAGTTCAAAAGCGTCAATTCTTCAGCACTCAGCTTTCTTTATAGTCCAACTCTCACATCCATACATGACTACTGGAAAAATCATAGTTTTGACTAGATGGACCTTTATCGGAAAAGTAATGTCTCTGCTTTTTAATATGCTGTCTAGGTTGGTCATAGCTTTTCTTCCAAGGAGAAATCATCTTTTAATTTCATGGCTGCAGTCACCATCTGCAGTGATTTTGTAGCCCAAGAAAATAAAATCTGTCATTGTTTCCATTGTTTCCCCATATATACATATATATGTGAACCAAAGACATTTTCACAGTGACCTCCAAACTGTTATTAAAATAACAAAAAAAAAAAATGCAAGTTAATTAAAAACAGTGACCATAATGTTTCTTATAATATGACAGCATTGTCAGAGGAAATTTCAGAAACTTCTCTGTTTTATACTTTTGAAGGACAAAGAAGTAATCAGGAATGGTACAAAAAGATAACTAAACACATGAAGCTTACTAAATTAAATAAATAAAATACAGTCCCTTAGAACATTGTATAATGGACATTAGTTTTAACCTATCCTCAATGGACTCTTATTTTCATAGAAGGTAGGCTCCTGATGGATGCAAATAGATTAAAGTTAAATGCTTCTGTTCCACTTTCCTTCATAGAGAGCTGATACCTTGAGAACCTAAGTGCTATTGTAGGATTCTTAACTATTTCAACCCAGAGAAGGTAATACTGTTAGAATATTAAGAAGGAAAGAATTGATAGGAAGAAAAAAAAAGTAATAGAAAGTCAGTACTAGAGCCATGGACATTTATACATATTTCACCCCTCTCTCATAAGCACTCACACACATGTGCTTGACAGAATTCATTCAATTGCCCAGTTATTACTTTTACATCTTCACCTAGTTCTTGAATCACCTTTATGATACATGTGGCAAGTTTTGTAGATCACATATCCTTTATCTATTAACAGTTTTTTTCTTGCTAACAAGATTCCACTATTGTTGTATACAGGAGGAGAAGGGGATGACAGAGGATGTGATGGTTGGATGGCATCATCAACTCAATGGATATAAGTTTGTGCAACCTCAAGGAGACAGTGAAGGACAGGGAAGCCTGGAGTACTGCAGTCCATGGCATCACAAAGAGTTAGACAAGACTGAGTGACTGAATAATAAGGGAAAATTAACTATACCAAAGTTGACAATCATGTTTCCAATTCCTCAACTTCCCTGGCTATTGATCAGGTATCTCTAAAAGGGGTAGGGAGCTCTTACTCTGCTAATAAAATGGACAGTTGCTGCTGGAACTGCCTATCTCCATATATTTCTATATTAAACATAGATATGATGATATTTCTGGGACTGTAGCTCTTGTCTTGTGACTGCAAGGTGACAGACATGAGGATAATCAATGAGTTAGTGATGGTCAAGTGGAAAGATAAAAAGAACCTGGTTCCCTTATTATAAACCTATTGCCTATGTAGCTTCCATCTAGGCCACCATATGGTCTCTGTGGCCTAAGGACATGAGAAATGACTGTGAAAATGAAGGTCATGCTCATTGCTTTATCATGACTACTAAATCATTTCTATGTGAGCTAGATTCCTGTTTTCTCCAGAATCCAGAAAACTGTGGCAGATTAACTCATAATTAACTGGGATTAATCTAGATAGCATATTAAAAGCAGAGACATTACTTTGCCAACAAAGGTCCATCTAGTCAAGGCTATGGTTTTTCCAGTGGTCATGTTTGGATGTGAGAGTTGGACTGTGGAGAAAAGTGAGCGCCAAAAAATGGATGCTTTTGAACTGTGGTGTTGGAGAAGACTCTTGAGAGTTCCTTGGACTGCAAGGAGATCCAACCAGTCCATCCTAAAGGAGATCAGTCCTGGGTGTTCATTGGAAGGACTGATGCTGAAGCTGAAACTCTAATACTTTGGCCACCTCATTCGAAGCGTTGACTCATTGGAAAACACCCTGATGCTGGGAGGAATTGGGGGCAGGAGGAGAAGGGGATGACAGAGGATGAGATGGCTGGATGGCATCACTGAGCTGATAGACATGAGTTTGAGTAAACTCCGGGAGTTGGTGATGGACAGGGAGACCTGGCATACTGCGATTCATGGGGTCACAAAGAGTCAGACACGACTGAGCAACTGAACTGAACTGAACTCATCAAAAGTAAGATAAAATATCAAGATGCTTCAGAGTTCTTCACAATAAGTACTATGTTTTAAAGTTTTCTTTAGTTTTCTCTAAATTTATTTAACCCATTATTTCTATTGTTGCATACTAGTTCATGATTTCCTTAGTGGCTCAGTTGGTAAAGAGTCTGCCTGCAATGCTGGAGACCTGGGTTCACTCTCTGGTTCAGGAAGATCCCCTGGAGAAGCAAATGGCTATCCACTCCAGTATTCTTGCCTGGAGAATTCCATGGACAGAGGAGCCTGGTGGGCTACAGTCCATGGGGTCACAAAGAGTCGGACATGACTGAGTGATTAATTTTCATATTAGTTCATGTAATACTGTGTGAACAAATTTGTATATGCCCCTTTGTGGATTTGTGAGAGAGTAATTGTTCATTTGGGAGTGTTATAAACCTAAGAGCAGGACAATTTTAAGTGTCTTGTCTATATTAAATTTGTATCCTAAGGTCAGATTGCTATCCTGAAGAACTGCATCAATCTGTGCACCCACCAGCAACTTATGTACATGTCACCTTCAGCATTTGACACATTCAGTTTCCTATTTTTTGCCAAAATAACAATCATAAAGTTATACATAAGTTTAGCTCTAGTTTGCATTTCTCTTATTACTCATGATTTTGAGCATCTCTTTTTCTGCTTCTTAGCTTTTGGCATTTCCTCTATAAATTGCCTGGACATATCCTTTTTTGTTGTTGTTGCAAACCCTAAGTAATCACACTTTCGAACTCTGCTAGAAACTATAGATTATACTACCCTGAATATTCAGTACTCCCATTGAATAATTCTATAGATGTCCTTGGCCCATTTCACCCTTTGTACCTAATATGTCACCCATTACCTAGGCAAATTAATATTATTATTGTTTTGGTACTGTGATATATCATCAGGTTGTACAAATCAATGTTTTGATGTGATTATTAGATCCTAATAACAGGAATTGTTCCTTATTCATAGAAAGAAAAAAAAAGAAGTGCAATTGGCTTAGAGATGATAAGGAGGAATATCCTACAACAACATCTTGGGTTGGATTTCAACTTTCCTTTTGTTTAAGAGATGCCTGTAATAGCAGTCATTACCTCTTGAAAGAACTTGGAAACAAAATAGAAACATTCATTTGAGCCATTTCCTTTTACTTACATTTGGGATACCCTTGCCATAGTAGAGATTCTGGCCCTTTAATAGAAAAAGAAAGAGTAATTAACAATGGACAATGGACACTTTCCTAATTTATTTAATGGAGCTCCTTTGAAAACTTCTCAGTCAAAGATATGACTTGTTCTCCTTTGTTCACTCTGATGCCACACTATTTGGCATTGGAATGAATGTTTAAACAAGTAAAAGGATCCGTCATTCTCAAAATTTTTGCTTCTTAGAAACAAGCTTGCAGTAGTTCTCTCAAAAGCAATGAGGCCTCAAGTTTAGATTGTGCTATGAAGCCTACTGCTAGAAAGCTGCTGTTTTGTTCTTGGAATGTACTGGAATACTAAAGGTAAGCAAGGTTAAATACTAGAGACTAGTGCTGGTTTATCTCAATCAGGATTTTTCATAGGAGTTGGGTCCCATCTTCTACTCTTTTCTTTTAATCAGACTTGCACATTTATGCATTGAAAGTGATGCTTCCATTTATGTATCAGTGTGCTTACCTAGGTAGTTGAATTGAAAAATGTGGCATGGGGGTTGGGGGGAAGGAAGAGACTTAGAGATTGAAGCACATACAGATGACAGTGTGGAGAGTAGCTGGGTAACCTGGTTGGGGATGGAGAGGAGATTGGAGGGAACAGGTTGGTGTAATGATTTGGATATTTTTACCAGTGTTCAGCATATGTGTGTAAGAATGGCAGAAGATAAATTTAGACTATTGTCTTATGGATGTAACATGGACAATGAAAAATAATGTAGGGCCTGGGGGAATAAGTGTAAGATTTTGATAAGGAGAGCAATTTAACAAGAATTATATTTGAGAATCTCTTTTTGGCAGTTCACTGCAGCATGAGTTTATGTAGAGTAAATCAGGAGGCAAGGACACTCTTTGGCAGATTGTGGTAGTTGTCCAGCTGGGAGGGCAGAAGCAGTGAAAGAATTGAGAATGGAAATAAAGGCATGACAGATGCTATGGAATTTGGAAATTCTCAGATGAAAGAAAAAGGAGAAAGAAAAGAATTTATGATGACTGCTAGGTTTTAATTCTGGGTTGCTGAGAATATGGTGACTCTATAAAAAAAAAAGATTTAGAGCTATTTTTATGAGTTAATGTTTAAGTCTGATTTAGAATTAACAATGTTTATTTGGATAAAATATCAATATGGATGCTTATCTGGCTTTTAAAGACAAGGATAATGAATACAAAGAATGGTTCAGCTTGGTTACAAATTATATAAGCATTTGCTTACAGTTGATAATCTGTGAGAAAGGGTAAGTTTGTTGAGAGAAATGGTAGAAAGTACATCAGGGCTGTATATTGTCGCCCTGCTTATTTAACTTATATGCAAAGTACATCGTGTGAAATGCCAGGCTGGATGAAGCACAAGCTGGAATCAAGATTACTGGAAGAAATATCAATAACCTCAGATATGAAGATGACATCACCGTTATGGCAGAAAGTAAAGAAGAAATAAAGAGCCTCTTGATGAAAGTGAAAGAGGAGAGTGAATAAATTGGCTTAAAACTCAACATTCAGAAAACTAAGATCATGGCATCTGGTCCTATTGCTTCATGGCAAATAAATGGGGAAACAGTGGAAACAATGACAGACTTTATTTTGGGGGACTCCAAAATCACTGCAGATGGTGACTGCAGCCATGAAATTAAAAGACACTTGTTCCTTGGAAGAAAAGCTATGACCAACCTAGGCAGCATGTTAAAAAGCAGAGACATTACTTTGCCAACAGAGGTCCATCTAGTCAAGGCTATGGTTTCTCCAGTAGTTATGTATGGATGTGAGAATTGGACTATAGAGAAAACTGAGTGCAGAAGAATTGATACTTTTGAACTGTGGTTTTGGGGAAGATTCTTGAGAGTCCCTTGGACTGCAAGGAGATTCAACCAGTCCATCCTAAAGGAAATCAGTCCTGAATATTTATTGGAAGGACTGACGCTGAAGCTGAAACTTCAATATTTTGGCCAACTGATGTGACGAACTGACTCAATGGAAAAGACCTTGATGCTGGGAAAGATCAAAGGTGGGAGGAGAAGGGGATGGCAGAGGATGAGATGGTTGGATGGCATCACTGACTCAATGGACATGAGTTTGAGCAAGCTCTGGGAGTTGATGATAGACAAGAAGGCCTGGCATGCTGCGGTCCATGGGATTTCAGAGAGTTGGACACAACTGAGTGACTGAATTGAACAGAACTGATTAAAAAAAAGAGAAAGAAAGAAAAGAAACTCTTTGGAAAATGGCCTTATTTAGCAGGGAAAATATCTCTTTGCCCCATCTTTTGAAAGAAGCATAGTCTTACAAAGCCCTATATCACTGAACACAAAAGAAATGTTGTAATTACCAGTGAGAAAACATCTTACTGATCTAATACAATATGATTTCTTTGGAGAATCTTTAGTCCTAGAAACTAAATAATGAGCCTTCTTTAGAGTGAGAGATGTTATACATCATTTGGTTGCATGAGAAGCAGAAATCAAATTATTGTATTAGATTTGAAACACATTTGAATAACCAAAACTGGTATAATCAGAACTGTAGATTAATGTCTCATTTTACTTTTGGAAACTTGGTAAACATATGTGAAGTAGTAGTTGTATAAGTAGCGGTGAGTCAGTTACTTAGCAATTATAGCAGAATATGTTATTCAGCAATCTGATGTCTTTTCATCTAGGGCTAGTCATCTGAAATGCAGTTTCACAAAGAACAAGGCCATTCAGCACTCAGAGTGAATATTCCAAGTGAAAGTCACTCAGTCATGTCCAACTCTTTGCTACCCCATGGACTATACAGTCCATAGTATTTTCCAGGCCAGAACACTGGAGTGAGTAGCCTTTACCTTCTCCAGGGGATCTTCCCAACCCAGGGATCAAACCCAGGTCTCCCATATTACAGTGGGATTCTTTACCAGTTGAGCCACAAGAGAAGCTTAAGAATACTGGATTAGGTAGTCTATCCCTTCTCCAGAGGATCTTTCCAACCCAGGAATATTCCAAGGCCAGGTGCAAAAGTTGATTTTGCTAATTTAATCAGAATTTGTATTCCAATTAAACAACATATCTCAATTCCTTTTAGAGATGTGCATTTATGCTCAGCCACTCAGTCCTCTCTGACTCTTTGTGACCCCATGGACTGTAGCCCATTAGGCTCCTCCATCCTTGGTACTTTCCAGGCAAGAATACTGGAGTGGGTTGTCATTACCTTCTCCAACTTTTAGATGCAGTAGACAGTATTTCACAGAATTTTGTTCTTGGAAATACCTCCTACCTAATATGTTGAAACTTCAGATTTGCAATATAAATATTATTCTTGATCTAGAAATTTTTAGTGGTAAATTTGAGTGGTACCCATAATTCTGTAATTTTCTTGTGCATCCTTAGGTGATATTCATACAAGTTTTATATAGAAAACACTGATTCAAAAGCATGAAGGCAAATAAGGCTCAGGCCTTGTCTCTAGTACTTAATGTAGAAGAACAAACCTGAAAACTATAAGCATTATAGATTGTGGTTCTTTAGAAATAAGAATATAGAAGTAAGTGAATGATATGAGTAGAAATGTGTATTTAATATAGTCTATAGAAGTAAAGTCAAAAAGAGAATATTACTAATTATATGTAATTGGTTTAATCACAGAAATGACTTTTGTGTTTATCTTTCATGTGCATATTTACCATGATGATCAAAGTGAAAGATGTTCTAAGCAAAGTGAGCAGCATGATGAAAACCATGGGAATATAAATCAGTATAGTATATGAGTAATATACTGGTCATTAAATATCTATTGTTTGTCTTTAATTTGGATTATAGTAAAAGATGAGATGTCATTTTAGGAAATTTGGATTCATGCCATATGCAGGGGAATCAATTGAAGGATTGGATGCAAAGTAGTGATATTATCAGGACTGCATTCAGAAAGCTCACTCACGTAGAGTGGACGAAGGTGGACTGAAGGCAGTTAAGTCTCTTGGGTGAAAACTGACAGAATGTATACTAGAAGTCATTGTAGTTTGAAAATATTTGAATGCTACTGTTCAGTCCTTGCTAAGAACCAACACAAGGTCATTAGAACTTCTGTGTCTACTAAGTGATAATAGACACGGACCACAGCCTTGTCGAACTCAGTGAAACTAAGCCATGCCATGTGGGGCCACCCAAGATGGATGGGTCATGGTGGAGAGCTCTGACAGAATGTGGTCCACTGGCGAAGGGAATGGCAAACCATTTCAGTATTCTTGCCTTGAGAACCCCATGAACAGTATGAAAAGGCAAAATGATAGGATACTGAAAGAGGAACTCCCCAGATCGGTAGGTGCCCAATATGCTACTAGAGATCAGTGGAGAAATAACTCCAAAAAGAATGAAGGGATGGAGCCAAAGCAAAAACAATACCCAGTCGTGGATGTGACTGGTGATAGAAGCAAGGTCCGATGCTGTAAAGAGCAATATTGCATAGGAACCTGTAATGTTAGGTCCATGAATCAAGGCAAATTGGAAGAGGTCAAACAGGAAATGTCAAGAGTGAATGTCGACATTCTAGGAATCAGTGAACTAAAATGGACTGGAATGGGTGAATTTAACTCAGATTACCATTATATCTACTACTGTGGGCAGGAATCCCTTAGAAGAAATGGAGTAGCCATCATGGTCAATAAAAGAGTCTGAAATGCAGTACTTGGATGCAATCTCAAAAATGACAAAATGATCTCTGTTCGTTTCCAAGGCAAACCATTCAATATCACAGTAATCTCAGCCTATGCCCCAACCAATAACGCTGAAGAAGCTGAAGTTGAATGGTTCTATGAAGACCTACAAGACCTTTGAGAACTAACACCCCAAAAAGATGTCCTCTTCATTATAGGGGACTGGAATGCAAAAGTAGGAAGTCAAGAAACACCTGGAGTAACAGGCAAATTTGGCCTTGGAGTACAGAATGAAGTAGGGCAAAGGCTAATAGAGTTTTGCCAAGAGAACACACAGGTTATAGCAAACACCCTCTTCCAACACAAGAGAAGACTCTACGCATGGACATCACCCGAAGGTCAACACCAAAATCAGATTGATTATTTTCTTTGCAGCCAAAGATGGAGAAGCTCTATAGAGTCAGCAAAAACAAGACCGGGAGCTGACTATGGCTCAGATCAAGAACTGAGCGACTGAACTGAACTGAGTTTGCTTTAAGAATTTTGCTTCAGGAAATACTTTTCAAACTTATTTAAGGATTTGCTTTCAAATCTTTCTCCCAATAAAAAATTATTCAGTTAAAAGTTAACACAGAGAGCAATGGAGCTGTTCTACTTCCAGCAGGTGCTACAGGAGGGAAAGACTCCTTCCCTCTGGACATTGCTTCTCCTCACTCATCTCTTGACATGGCACTTTGAAAACTGAAATTTTAGTGTTGTGAATCAGCTTGAAAATGACTAGATGAGAACTTTCTATAGGCATGACAAGGTTTTATTATTAAGATCATAAGTTAAGATCACCACAGCAGTATCATTTCAAGAATTAAATCTTAAAGCTGTGTATAAGGGAAATCTGTTTCTACAGATTTCATATATGGGGAATATATATTCCACATAAAATGTAAGGTTGATTAAAAAAAAAAAGACAAAGATAGGGTAACAGTTTTCATGGAATTTAAATGTTACAACATTTAGACTAACCCATTTTTACATTTAAAAATGAACTGAATTGTGAATAAAATATTCTGTGTATTTCCATATCTTTATTATATTTAATAAACATGGAATTCACTAGCTCCAGTCCAAGAAACAAATCATTTCTATTTTCTCTAAGTCTTAGTCTTTTTCATCTTTCTGTACTGCACTTTACAATAATAGCCTAATCATTCTCAACTCCTTTGGTATTTATTGCAAGGACATTAATTCTGATGGGCTCATTTAGTATTAATGTGGATGTCATAAGTACTTCAGTAGGAATAGGATTTCTACTGGAATTCAGCGTTAATTAGCCAGGTCATTACTTCAAAGTGTTACTCTTTCCTTTTTGAATGGCTGCACTTCAGCATACTTCTTCCTGCAAAGTATATCAAGTCTCTTTCTGTTAGAAGGGGCACTTCTAAGTACTTGAATCTACTAAGACAGAGTTGTGGAAGTGAACAGGATACAATAGATGAGATATGGTAATTACTAGAAAACTGATTAATAGAAAGCCGATGTTTTAATTGAGTTTCTATGAGACCTACAATAGTTTGGACTGAATAGGGGACTTAATTGCACTTTACATTTCTTGGAGCATAAGGAAACAATAGCATAAACAAAAGGTTCAAATGAGTCCTTCAGTTTTTCATACTGAAAAAACACACATCTAAAACCATAACAGTTGGTGTATTAATCAGGCACTATCTTGGATTAGAAATACTTGTATATTCATAACTGAAGGTATTTTTTAATGCTAAAAATACACTTTAAATTTTGGGTACTTCTCTGAAGAAATATAAATTTCTTACTTTTTGTGATTTTATTGCATTATTCTAACAAGCTTTTAAATGTCTTAGAATAGTTTTCTTGTGCATCCAAGGTGCCAAGTTCAACCTATTATTCATTAAAATAACCAAGAAATTTAAGTTCTTAACCATATTACAGGGCTTTCTACCTTTTCTATCTTTGTGAAAAGGATTGACTTGATAAAATAGAAAATCATTTTAGACTTGTATAAATGGGAGGGCAAATTCACTTTTTTTTCCAGTGACCTCTTAGTAACTAATTCTTTAATCATTATGACATTGTAGCAAATACCTTTTTAAAAATTCTGAATTTTATTCAAAGTGAAGATCACTTTTTCACTCTTCTCTAAGAATGCCATTTAGATTTCTAACTTAACTATAGGGATTATAGTTTAGTTTAAGAATAATTCCAAATATCCTCTTTATAAAATCATTTGCCTCAGACCTACTGTCCAAGTTTTCTATGACATATCAATGCCCATGATTAAAAGGACTTATCATTTCTAACAAGTGCTAATTATTCCTCTTTTGCTATGAAAAGATAATATCAAATTTCTAAATCAACTGAAGTAAGACTAAACAGTACAAAGGAACAAGGCTGAATAATAAAAAAGAAGTATAAACATCAAGATCTTAGGGTACATTAAATATCCATATGGAAAAATATTTTGTCCCCTACTTTGCACCATACACAAAAGTCAACTCCATATCTATTATATATATATCTACAATCTTAACCGTTTTACCTAAAACGGTTAAGATTGTAGATGGCAATATTGGAAAGCTACTTTGTGATATAGAAGTAGGCAAATATATTTTAATCAGGCATGAAATTGCTAAATATGACTGAAAATTAATAAGGAGGCTTATTAAAATAGAAATCTCTGTTTAATAAAAAATACCATTATGATAATGAAAAGCCAAGTTACCAAGCGGAAGAAGACGTTTTCAACATCTATATCTAACAAAGGATGCCAAATCTATTAAGCCTTCTATGAATTCATATGAAAAAGGCAGCCAACACAATTTTTTAAATAGGCAAAATATTTGAATAGGCATTTCGGAAAAGATGATATGCAAAACTCCATTAAATAGTTTTCAGGGAAATACAAATTAAAACCAGTAAGTGATATACTTTCATGAGAATGGCTAAAAATAAAAGATGAAAAATGCCAAGTGTAAGTGAGGATTTGGAAACTTGTACAATGCCAGTGGGCTATAAAATATTATAATTACTTCAGAAAACTATTTGACAGTATCTACCTGTCATCTACAACATCTACCCTGTTGTTATTCAACCACACAGTCATGTCCGACTCTTCATGACCTCATGGACTGGAGGATGCCAGGCCTTCCTGCCCCTCACCATCTCCCAAAGTTTGCCCAAGGTCATGTCCATTGCATCGGTGATGCATCCAGCCATTTCATCCACTGATGCCCTCTTCTCCTTCTCTCTCAGTCTTTCCCAGCATTATGGACTTTTCCAATAAGTCAGTTGTTTGCATCAGATGATCAAAACACTGGAGTTTCAGCTTCAGCATCAGTCCTTGCAACAAGTATTCAGGGTTGATTTCCCTTAAGACTGAGTGGTTTGGGGGACAGTCCCAAGTTGCTGGAGGAATAGAACAGGGAGACCACTTTCTCCCCCACAGATTCATCAAAAGATCATTTGAATGCTGAGCAACTTCCACAAAAAAAAATCTTCTGAATGCTGGCAGGGAACACCAGGCACCCAGAAAGGCAGCCCATTCTCTTTGAAAGGAGGTAGGACAAAATAGAAAAGACAAAAAGAGAGACAAAAGAGTTAGGGATGAGACCCATCCTGGGGAGGGAGTCGTGAAGGAGGAGAAGTTTCCAAACAGCAGGAAACCCTCTCACCTGTGGGTCTGTCGGGAGTTTTGAAATCTCAGAGGGCAACATAACCAGGAGGGGGAACACACACACACACACACACACACACACACACAGAATACACACCTAACCACAACTCCCAGTAGAGAAGTAACCCAGATGCCCAAGTCCACCACTGGACAGGGAGGTGCAGGTTGCATGCTTAGGGTAAGGACTGGGCCTGAATGCCCTGAGGACAATCTGAGGGAGCTGACGTGAGATAGCAACCCAAACTGTGGGACAGAGAGAGAGAAAAAAAAGAGAGAATTTTCCCTCAAAAGGCTCTAACCTAACGCACAGCCAGGCCCACTCACCGAACAAAGGGTTGAATGAATATCAAAGGAGAGCTAGCTGACTGCGGACCAGCCCCTCCCCGTGCCGGAGGCAGAGAGGCAAGCAGTACAAACAGGCAGAGCCAGAAGACAAGGGGCAATCTCGGCTCAGAGACAGCATCCTCCACCAAACTGTGAGCAGGCTCCCAGTTGCTAACCAAATCTTCCTGGGATCCTGGATGGTTGACATGTGCCAGTAGGGCCACAGCCTGAGATCAGCTCCCCAAAGGAGACACACACCTCACCTGAGACGGTGCTCTCGTGGCACACCTGGGAAACTGAGTGGCAGGGACCGGGGAGGTGAATAAGATGCACGACCCACCTGAGACAGTCCACTGGCTAGGCACCTGGTCTCCTGAGCTGCCTGGACCAGGGAAGGGCACGAAACGCATGCCTAACCAAGTCTCTGCCTTTGTGGAGTACGCAAGAAGCTGAACCTGAGCCTGAGCAGTTTAGACCTGGGAAGTTCCAGAAATGCAGGGCCCACTTTATTCATTCATTCATTCATTCATTTTTTTCAGGGCCCACTTTAAACAGTACCCCTGCAGAGCAACCTGGAGACTGCGCAGTGTAGACTGAGAAAGCACACGCAGCTGTGAGCTGGGACAAACCCAGTATGGTCCATACACTGTAAGCACTCCCCACACATGTCAGTGATATTTGTTTGAAGTGTTCCTCCCTCCCTACAACACAACTGAACAAGTGAGCCTAAATAAGTGGCCACCTTCACCCCCTTGGGTCAGGGCAGAACTTAGATGCTGAAGAGACTTGCAAACAGAGGAAGTCAAAATAAACAAAGAGGAAGGAACCATTCTGAAAGTGACAGGTGCAACAGATTAAAATGCTGTAGTTAACATTGACTAAGCATTGGAAGGGGCCTACATTGAGAAGAAGTATAAGCTGAACAAGGGACTATCTGAAACTGAACTGACCCCGCACTGCACTCAACAGCTCCAGAGAAATTCCTAGATATATTTTTACTATTATCATTTTTTAATTTTTTTAAAATTTTTAAGTTCATCACTCCTTTAATTTTCATTTTTATAACCTACTATTCAGTTCAGTTTAGTTCAGCCGTTCAGTTGTGTCCACTGTTTGCAACCCCATGAATCACAGCATGCCAGGCCTCCCTGTCCATCACCAACTCCCGGAGTTTACTCAAACTCATGCCCATCGAGTCGGTGATGCCATCCAGCCATCTCATCCTCTGTCGTCCCCTTCTCCTCCTGCCCTCAATCCTTCCCAGCATCAGGGTCTTTTCCAATGAGTCAACTCTGCGCATGAGGTGGCCAAAGTATTGGAGTTTCAGATTTAGCATTAGTCCTTCTAATGAACACCCAGGACTGTCTCTTTTAGGATGGACTGGTTGGATCTCCTATTACCTTGCAAAAAAAAAAAAAAAATCCAAATTTTAAAGAAAATTTCATATATATATATTTTATCATTTTTGTGATTAATTTCATTTTGTATTTTTAATATCGTATTTTTGAGAATCTAAACTCTACTCTAGATTTTTAATCTTTGCTTTTTGGTATTTGTTGTCAATTTTGTACCTTTAAGAATCTAACCTTCAGTACCCATTTTTACTTAGGGGTAAGATTACTGGCTTGATTGCTCTCTCACATTTTGACTCTCCCTTTTCTCCCTTAGGTCACCAATATCTCCTCCCTCCCCCCTCTCTATTCTACTTAACTCTGTGAATCTCTCCGGGTGTTCTGGTCTGTGGAGAACGTTTTGGGAACTGATTACTGGCTAGATTGGTCTCTCCCTTTTTGACTCCCCTCTCTTCTCTGGTCACCCCTAACTCCCTCCTTCCTCTTCTCTGTAACTCCATGAACCTCTCTGAGTGTGGTAGACTGTGGAGAGCACATAAGGAATTTATTACTGGCTAGTTTGCTTTCTCCTCTTTTGCTTCCCCCCTTTCTCCTCCTGGTCACTTCTATCTCCCTCCTTCCTCTTCTCTTCTCCATGTAACTCTGCGAACCTCTCTGGGCGTCCCTCACTGTGGAGAATCTTTTCACCATTAGCCTAGATGTTTTATCATCTGTGCTGTATGGATGGAGAAATCTTGAGGCTACTGTAAGAATAAGACTGAAAGTCAGAGGTAGGAGCCTTAAATCCAAAACTTGAGAACACCAGAAAACCCCTGAGTCCAGGGAACATTAACTGACAAAAGCTCATCCAAAAGCATCCATACCTACACTGAAACCAAGCTCCACCCAAGAGCCAACAAGTTTCAGAGCAAGACATACCAGGCTAATTCTCCAGCAACGCAGGAACACAGCCCTGAGCATTAACTAAAGGCTGCCCAAAGTCATGCCAAACACATAGACACCCAAAAACTCACCACTAGATGCTTTATTGCACTCCAGAGAGAAGAGATCCAGTTCCACCCACCAGAACACAGACACGAGCTTCACTAACCAGAAAACCTTGACAAGCCACTCGTCCAACCCCACCCACAGGGAGGAACCTCCACAATAAAGAGAAACCACAAACTCCCAGACTACAGAAAGGCCACCCAAACACAGCAATCTAAAAAGGAAAAAAAAAAAAAAGAAAATTAGCAGGTAAAGGAACATGATAAACACGCACCAAACCAAACAAAAGAGGAGGAGATAGGGAGTCTACCTGAAAATAATTCAGAATAATGATAATAAAGATGATCCAAAATATTGGAAAAAAATATATTGAAAACAAAATGGAGTTACAGACAAATAGACCAGAGACAAGGATTGAGAAGATGCAAGAAATTGAAAAAGACCTGGAAGAAATAAAAAATAGTCAATCAATAATGAATAATGCAATAACTGATATCAAAAGCACTCTGGAGGAAACCACCAGTAGAATAACAGAGGCAGAAGATAGGATAAGTGATGTCAAAGATACAATGATGGAAATAAATGAAACAGAGAAGAAAAAAGAAAAAAAGAATTACAAGAAATGAGGACAACCTCAGAGATCTCTGGGACAATGTTAAAGGTTCCAACATTTGAATCATAGGAGTCCAGAAGAAGAAGTCAAAAAGAAAGGCCATGAGAAAATACTTGAGGAGGTAATATTGAAAACTTCCCTAAAATGGGGAAGGAAATAGCCACCCAAATCCAAGAAACCCAGAGAGTCCCAAAGAGGATAAACCCAAGACAAAACACCCCAAGACACATATTAAACAAATTAATGAAGATCAAACACAAAGAGCAAATATTAAAAGTAGCAAGAGAAAAGCAACAAATAATACACAAGGGGATTCCCTTAAGGATAATAGCTGATCTTTCAATAGAAACTCTACAGGCCAGAAGGAAATGGCAAGACATACTTAAAGTGATGAAAGAGAAAAGCCTATAACCCAGATTACTATACCCAGCAAGGATCTCATTCAGATATGAAGGAGAATTCAAAAGCTTTACAGACAAGCAAAAGCTGAGAGAATTCAGCACCACCAAACCAGCTCTTCAACAAATGCTAAAGGATCTCTCTCTCTTTCTCTGTGTTTCGGGAAACACAGAAAAGGTTTATAAACTCGAACCCAAAACAACAAAGTAAATGGAAATGGTATCATACATATCAATAATTACCTTAAATGTAAATGGGTTGAATGCCGCAACCAAAAGACAAAGAATGGCTGAATGGAAACAAAAACAAGACCCCTATATATGCTGTCTACAAGAGACCCACCTCAAAACAAGGGACACATACAGACTGAAAGTGAAGGGCTGGAAAAAGATATTTCACGCAAATAGAGACCAAAAGAAAGCAAGAGTAGTGATACTCACATCAGATAAAATAGACTTTGAAATAAAGGCCATGAAAACAAAGAAGGATACTACAAAATGTTCAAAGGATCAATCCAAAAGAAGATATAACAATTATAAATATATATGCACCCAACATATGAGCACAACAATATGTAAGGCAAATGTTAACAAGTATGAAAGGGGATATTAACAGTAACACAATAATAGTAGGAGACTTTAATACCCCACTCGCACCTATGGATAGATCAACCAAACAGAAAATTAGCAAGGAAACACAAACATAAAATGAACACATACAATGGAGCAGTTAGAACTAATTGATATCTATAGGACATTTCACCCCCAAACAATGAATTTAATCTTTTTCTCAAGGGCATATGGAACATTCTCCAGGATAGATCACATCCTAGGCCATAAATCTAGCCTTGGTAAATTAAAAAAAAAATTGAAATTATTTCAAGCATCTTTTCTGGTAAGATTAGACGTCAACTACAGGAAAAAAAAAAAAATTAAAAATACAGACTCATCACGAACATGGAAATCGAAACTGTAATCAGAAATCTTCCAACAAACAAAGCCCAGGACCAGATGGCTTCACAGGTGAATTCTACCAAAAACTTAGAGAAGAGGTAACATCTATCGTACTCAAACTCTCCCAGAAAATTGCGGAGGAAAGTAAACTGCTAAACTCATTCTATGAGGCCACCATCCCCCTACTACCCAAACCAGACAAAGATGCCACAAAGAGGGAAATCTACAGGCTAATATCACTGATGAACATAGATGCAAAAATCCTCAACAAAATTCTAGCAAATAGAATCCAACAACATCTTAAAAAGATCATACATCATGACCAAGTGGGCTTTATCCCAGGGATGAAAGGATTCTTTTTTTTCCCATTTATTTTTATTAGTTGGATTCTTCAATGTTCGCTAATTAATCAATGTGATATGCCACATTAACAAATTGAAAGATTAAAACCATATGATTATCTCAAGAGATGCAGAGAATGCCTTTTACAAAATTAAACATCCATTTATGATAAAACCCTCCAGAAAGAAGGCATAGAAGGAACATGACTCAACATAATAAAAACCAAAAATGATAAACCCACAACAAATATTATCCTGAATGGTGAAAAATTGAAAGCATTTCCCCTAAAGTCAGGAACAAGACTAGGGTGCCCACTCTCACCAGTACTATTCAACATAGTTTTGGAAGTTTTAGCCACAGCAATCAGAGAAGAAAAGGAAGTAAAAGGAATCCATATTGGAAAAGAAGAAGTAAAACTCTCACTGTTTGCAGATGACATGATCCTCTACATAGAAAACCCTAAAGACACCACCAGAAAATTACTAGAGTTAATCAATGAATATAGTAAAGTTGCAGGATATAAAATTAACACACAGAAATCCTTTGCATTCCTTTACACTAACAATGAGAAAACAGAAAGAGAAATTAAGGAAACCCATTCATCATTGCAACAAAAATAATAAAATACTTAGGAATAAATCTACCTATAGAAACAAAGGACCTGTATATGGAAAACTATAAAACACTGATGAAAGAAATAAAAAATGACACAAATAGATGGAGAAATATACCATGTTCAGGGATCAGAAAAAAATCAATGCAGTGATAATGAGTATACTACCCAAAGCATCTATAGATTCAATGCAATCCCTATCAAGCTACCAATGGTATTTTTCAGAGAACTAGAACAAATAATTTCACAACTTGTATGGAAATGCAAAAAACCTCAAATAGCCACAGCAATCTTGAGAAAGAAGAATGGAACTGGAGGAATCAACCTGCCTGACTTCACACTATACTACAAAGCTACAGTCATCAAGACAGTATGGTACTGGCACAAAGACAGAAACATAGATCAATGGAACAAAATAGAAAGTCCAGAGATAAATTCATGCAGCTGTGGATACCTTATCTTTGACAAAGGAGGCAATAATATACAATGGAGGAAAAGCAATCTCTTTAACAAGTGGTGCTGGGAAAGCTGGTCAACCACTTGTAAAACAATGAAACCAGAACACTTTCTAACACCATACACAAAAATAAACTCAAAATGGATTAAAGATCTAAATGTAAGACCAGAAACTATAAAATTCCTAGAGGAAAACATGGGCAAAGCACTCTCTGATATAAATCACAGCAGGATCCTCTATGACCCACCTCCCAGAGTAATGGGAAAAAAGGAAAAATAAATAGGACATAATTAAAATTAAAACCTTTTGTACAACAAAGGAAACTATAAGCAAGGTCAAAAGACAGGCTTCAGAATGGAAGAAAATAATAACAAACAAAGCAGCTGACAAAGAATTAATCTCAAAAATATACAAGCAGCTCATTCAGGTCAATACCAGAAAAATAAATGACCCAATCAAAAAATGGGCCAAAGAACTAAACAGACATTTCTTCAAAGAAGACATTAGTTCATGTCCAACTCTTGGTGACCCCATGAACCGCAGCACGCCAGGCCTCCCTGTCCATCACCAACTCCTGGAGTTTACTCAAACTCATGTCCATTGAGTGGGTGATGCCATCCAACCATCTCATTCTCTGTCATCCCCTTCTCCTCCCACCTTCAATCTTTCCTAACATCAGGGTTTTTACAAACGAGTCAGTTCTTCACATCAGGTGGCCAAAGTATTAGAGTTTCAGCTTTAACATTAATCCTTCCAAAGAACACTCAGGACTGATCTCCTTTAGGATGGACTGGTTAGATGTCCTTGTTGTCCAAGGGACTCTCAAGAATCTTCTCCAAATCCACAGTTCAAAAGCATCAATTCGGTGCTCAGCTTTCTTTATAGTCCAAATCTCACATCCATATATTACTACTGGAAAAACCATAGCCTTGACTAGATGGACCTTTGCTGACAAAGTAATGTCTCTGCTTTTTAATATGATGTCTAGGTTGGTCATAATTTTCCTTCCAAGGAGTAAGCGTCTTTTAGTTTCATGGCTGCAGTCACCATCTACAGTGATTTTGGAGCTCAAAAAAATAAAGTTTGCCACTGTTTCTGCATCTATTTGTCATGAAGTGATGGGACCAGATGCCATGACCTTAGTTTTCTGAATGTTGAGCTTTAAGCCAACTTTTTCACTCTCCTCTTTCACTTTCATCAAAAGGCTCACTAGTTCTTCACTTTCTGCCATAAGGATGGTTTCATCTGCATATCTGAAGTTATTGATATTTCTTCTGGCAATCTTGATTCCAACTTGTGATCTTCCAGCCCAGCGTTTCTCTTGATGTTCTCTGCATATAAGTTAAATAAGCAGGGGAACAATATACAGCCTTGATGTACTTCATGACATAGAGATGGCTAACAAATACTTGATAAAATGCTCAATATCACTCTGTATCAGAGAAAGCAAATCAAAACCACAATGAGGTACCATCTCATGCTGGTCAGAATGGCTGCTATCAAAAAGTCTACAAACAATATATGCTGGAGAGGGTGCAGAGAAAAGGGAACCCTCTTACACTGTTGGTGGGAATGCAAACTAATACAGCCACTATGGAGAACAGTGTGAAGACCCTTACAAAACTGGAAATAGAACTGCCATATGACCCAGCAATCCCACTGCTGGCCAAACACACTGAGGAAACCAGAATTGAAAGAGACACGTGTACCCCCATGTTTATCACAGCACTGTTTACAATAGCTAAGACATGGAAGCAACCTTGAGGTCCATCAGCAGATGAATGGATAAGAAAGCTGTGGTACATACACACAATGGAATATTACTCAGCTATACAAAAGATCACATTTGAATCAGTTCTAATGAGGTGGATGAAACTGGAGCCTATTATACAGAGTGAAATAATTCAGAAAGAAAAACACCAATACAGTATATTAATGCATATATATGGAATTTAGAAAGATGGTAACAATGACCCTATATGTGAGACTGCAAAAGAGACACAGATATAAAGAACAGACTTTTGGACTCTGTGGGAGAAGGTGAGGGTGGGATGATTTCAGAGAATAGCATTGAAAATATATATTACCATATGTGAAATAGATCTCCAGTCCAGGTTTGATGCATGAGACAGGGCGCTCAGGGCCGGTGCACTGGGATGGCCCTGAGGGATGGGATGGGGAGAGAGGTGGAAGGGGGCTTCAGGATGGGGGACACATATACATCATGGCTGATTCATATGAGTATATGGCAAAACCCACTACAAACTGTAAAGTAATTAGCCTCCAATTAAAAAAAACAAAAACAAAAACAAAACTTAGTGGTTTGATCTTCTTGCTGTCCATATCTAACCTATGGCTAGACAATTTCCCACCATGGTATATGTCTCCCAAAATTGCATTCATATGTTCTCCCAAAGACATATATTGGAATTTTTATGCCTGCGTTTTTCCCAGAAAAATTTTTTTTCATTAATCCTGAAGATGCTTTGGCTTAGTTAAAACCTGTTCCTTATTGTGACACTCAGTGTTAATAAAAAGTGAAGACCAACAACCCAAATGGATAGTTGAGAAAGATTACTGTCATTTGTGTGAGTGTGTACTCAGTCATGTCAGACTCTTTGTGGCCCCATGGACTGTAGCCCACCAGGTTCCTCTGTCCATGAAATTTTTCCAGGCATGAATACTAGAGTGAATTGCCATTTCCTTCTCCAGGTGATATTCCTGACTCAGAGAGCAAACCCATGTCTCTTGCATCTCCTACATTGGCAGGTGGGTTCTTTACCATCGGAGCCACCAGGGAAGCTGTCACAAATTATAAATTGTCATAAATTATTGATATTTGGAGTTTTGTTTTTACCAAAACTTAGTCTGATAAATATATTACTACTACTACTAATAGTAGTCTTTATTATTATTACCATTATTATGTTGTATGCATTTGTTATCATGGGTTGTCTAGAGGAAGAAAATCAAAAGGAAGTAGTAAATGGTAGTTTCACTAATTTAAGAAGTTCCCTTGTTTACTAGTATAATCCAGAGTCAGAAAGAATTTAGTAGAGGGAACCGAAGCTTGATATTTTGGAGACAGTTAAATCTAAACTTGGGTTATAATCTCTTGTTAAATTTAAAGTGGAAATGAAATCTAATTACAACCTTATATATTGTTTTTGTGCACATCTGGAGAACTCATTCTTAAAAATGTTGATTTGTTTTATAGAAATACATATTTGAATTTTTAGTTATCATTAAAATAACTTTTATATGTGAATAGAATGAGTTTTATATTGCTTAATGATAGCTCTTTCTTTCAGTAGTCTTTAGTAATAGGGTATATACAAAGAAGGTTTTCAAAATATATACATATATTTAATTATTAATATTGATTGTTGTTGAATAATTGAAGTGAGTCTTACAAATTCTGTAGAACTTTCATTGTAAGCATCAGGAGCTCTAAGAAAAGACATATTAAAAATGAGCTCTTGATGAGAATGTGACATTAAATTTCTGGAAGTTAGAAAGAAAATAAAATCACAGATTAAGAAATTTTAAAAGGCAGAAAATAATTCATCTGAACATCATATAATAGAATGCAAAAGTATAAACAAGTCAGCTACTTAAATTGTTTTAAAAAATTCACTCAATTACTGATGTAACAGAAAAATCAAAGTTGCAAATATAGAATAGATGGACAATAAAATTACAAGAAGCTCACTTGTCTTAAAAGTTTAATAATATGTATTACTCAGAGAGGCAAAGGCATAAATTATTAGTATAAAACTTGCCACTTTATACATTCCAATTTCTTTGTAGTTTCACCTGAATTCATATTTTTATTCTTGGATTTCTGCCTAAACTTTCCACATTTGGAGTGGTTTAAGAAGGCAGAATGTTAATGGGACTAGCTTGTTAAATAGTACAATGTTATTTTTGTATAGGCTTTTGCTGAATTGCTATTCATAACATACTTTTCAGAACTTTGTAAACTGAAAAAAATATTAAGGAATTTTATTTTTTGAAGAATTGGATGCTGCTGTTTTAACAATATATCAATGCATGCTTCATCATTTTGACAGCAAACACCACATATATGTATACATGTTGAATGTATATATATAATAAATTATATCATGTTTTTTAAAAATTATCTTAAGTCTGCAATTCCTTTTCCATTTTATTGATAGGGTCTATCTATTTCACAGCCAATAGTAATGGGGAAATAACAAATAAAAAAAGTGAGGAAAACATTATGCTAAATTAATGTTTTGTTTTGTTTTGTTTCTATACTTTGCACAATATTGGAGCTTGTGGTAAGAATCAAGGAGTGTGCCAGGGATCTCAGAGACAAGGGTGTATCCTAGCCTTGGAAATGAGCTGGAAGCTGCAACTTGAATTTAACACCTACTTCTGCCAAGGTGGGTCTTAGTGATAAAGAATTCACCTGCTAATGCTGTGAGATTTAATAGATGCTCATTTGATCCCTGAGTTGGGAAGATCCCCTGTAGGAGTGTATAGCAACCCACTGCAGTACTCTTGCCTGGAGAATCCCATGGACAGAGGAGCCAGACAGGCTAAGGTCCATAGTGTTGCAAAGAGTTGGACACAAGTGAAACAACTTAGCATGCATGCACACATGGTAACTCTAAGTTTGGGCATCCCAGGTGGCTCAGATGGTAAAGAATCTGACTATAATGCAGGAGACTCGGGTTTGATCCCTGGGTCAGGAAGATCCCCTAGAGAAGGAAATGGCTAGCCACTCCAGTATTCTTGCCTGGAGAATTCCATGGACAGAGGAGCATAGTATGCTACAACCCTTGGGGTCTCAAAGAGTCAGACACAACTGAGCACCTAACACTTTCACTTTCTACCAATTATTTCTGCTTCCTCCCTTCCTTCCTTCCTCCCTTCTCCCTTTTCTCCCTTACTCCTCCCTCCTCTCTTTCTCTCTCTCTCTGGCTTTTTTATTTTTAATGGTCATTTTAGATTCATGGAAAAATTAAGAAGAAAGTAAGTAGAGAGATTTCCCATATATTCCCTGCACCACATGTACACAGATTCCATCATTATCAGCATCACTCACCAGAATGGTACATTTGTTACCAGGAAGATCCTACATTGAAACATCATAGTCACCCAAAGCCTACAATTTACATTAGGTTTTACTCTTGGTGTTATATATTTTGTGGTGTTTGAATAAAGGTATAATGGCATGTATCCACCAATATAGTATTATATATCATATATGATACTAAAATATTTTCACTGCTCTAAAAACCACCTGTTCTGTCTGTTCATCCCATCCCACTCCTCCCTATAAACTCCTGATCTTTTTATTATCACCATAGTTTTGCCTTTTCCAGAGTTTTGTATGAATGGAATCATAGAGTATGTAGCCTTTTCAGATTGGCTTATTTTGTTTTTCATTTAGGAATATGCATTTGGAGTCTTCCATGTCTTTTCATGGCTTGATAGCTCAGTCTTTTGAGCACTGAATAATATTTCATTGTCTGGTGGTACAATTGTTTATTTTCCATTCATCTACTAAAGGGCTTTTGATAACTTCCAAATTTAGGAAATTACAAATAAAGCTGATATAAACATCTCTATGCAGTGTTTTGTGTGGACATACATTTTTAACTTCTTTGCGTAAATGCCAAGGAGTGTGATTGCTGGATCTTGGTAAGAATATAGTTAGTTTTATGTCACTAAATTGTTTTCCAAAGTATCTGTACTGTTTTGCATTCCTGTAACCAATAAATGAGAATTCCTGTTGCTCTACATTTTCACCAGCATTTGGTGGTGTCAGTTTTCTAGATTTTGACCATTGTAGTAGGTGTATGGGAGAAGGAAATGGCAACCCACTCCAGTGTTCTTGCCTGGAGAATCCCAGGGACAGAGGAGCCTGGTGGTCTGCCATCTTTGGGGTCGCACAGAGTCGGACACGACTGAAATGACCGGGCAGCAGCAGCAGCAGCAGTAGGTGTATAATGATGCCTTTTTTTAAAAATTTGTATTACATGTGGAACATCTTAGTTGTTATCTTTGTATCTTCTTCAATGAGATGTCTTTGAAGTTCCTTGGCTCATTATTGAATTGTTAATTTTCATTTTGTTTTAAGAGTTCTTTGTATAACTTGAAATACAGCTCTTTATTAGGTATGTATTTGGCAAACATTTTCTCCCAGTATATGGCTTGTCTTCTCATTCTTTTGATATTGTTTCTTATAGAGTAGAATTTTTAATTTTAATGAAGTCCAAATTATCAAGTATTAACTTCATAGATCACGTCCTTGATGTTTTATCTAAAAAGATGTCACTATACCCATATCATCTAGGATTTATTCTATGTTATCTTGAAGAAGTTTCAAAGTTTTGCATTTTACATAGAGGTTTATGATCTATTTTGAGTTAATATTTGTGAAAGGTGTAAAGTCAGAGTCTAGATTCATTTATTTTGCATGTGAGACTCATTTGTTGCAGCACCATTCATTGAAAAGTCCATTTTGCTCTATTGTTTTATCTTTGTTTCTTTGTCAAAGATCTGTTGATTCTATTTATGAGGGTTTATTTATGACTTCTTTATTCTGTTCTATTGATCTATTTGTTTGAACTTTTGCTAATACTTCTGTCTTACTTACTCTAGCTCTGTAGTAAGTTTTGAATCCATGTAGCATCCAGTTTACCAACTGTTTTTCCTTTAATAGTATGTTGTCTATTCTGGGTCCTTTGCCTTTCCATACAAACTTAACGTTTTCACATTTTCAAATAATATGAACTTTATTGTGTTTTCCCTGAAAATGCTTCTTCAGACTCCTCTCAGATATGTACTAACAGAAGGGATACTGCCTTGACTGACCAAAACTGCTGCTGGTCCATATTTGTTGCTTCTCTTTTCTGAAACAAAAGTTATGGAGATTTTGAGTATGTATTCCCTTGTTATCACCATAATAAGAAGTGTGTATCACAATGAGAAGAATAGAAACAGGAGGGATTTATTTAAAGCAATTATTTTTATAAGAAGAAGTAAAAATAGCATGTGTATATATTTGGCTCCTTCATTAATATATGTTAAATTGTTTTATTTGCTTTATTCTGTTTAAAAAATAAAGTCCAATATTTATCAAGCAAAATATAAACATGTGTGTGTTAGTCTCTCAGTCATGTCCAACTCTTTGTGACCCCATGGACTATAGCCCGTCAAAATTCTCTGTCCATGGAATTTTCCAGGCAGGAATACTGGAGTGGGTAGCCATTCCATTCTCCAGAGGATCTTCCCAACCCAGGGATTGAACCTGGGTCTCCTGCTTTGCAGGCAGATTCTTTACTGACTGACCTATGAGGGAAACCCACAGTGTAAATAATTAAGCCTAATTAAGAGCAATTTCAAGGGTAAGTCTGGCTTTTTAGACAGTTTATAAGAGTATTGAAGCAGTCTCACATGTTCTTATGGGACAATAGCATCTGGGAGATTAATAGCCACTGTCTACTTCTGTAACTAATGCTATGTAAAAATGACACCTAGAAAGCATTTTCTAAACTTCACAGAGAAACATATGCTAAATGTTGGACAGTACCTATCTGCCCATCTGTCTCTGCAAAATGCCACCTTTAGAGGCCTTGGCTTGCTCTAGAAAGCCCACTGCTTAGTTGCTGAATGTTCAACTGAGAATGTTCATAGAGCTCTTGACCTAAAATCCATTCATCAAAACAAATCCCTGAAGAATTGTGGGGTTTTTGTGTATTTGGTTGTTGTAAAACTTTTTAAATTGTAGGAAATAATAGAGACTGACATAAACAGCTGGATATCTACCATCTAAAATTAACAAATGATCTTTTTTGCTTCAGAGGGATTAATTAAAAAAAAAAAACTCACATAAAAGTAGACTTTTCAAAAATCCCCTTCCTCTTTCTATTTCCCACCTAACCTTATTTTTTAGATAAAACTATTATGAAATTACTGTATTCCTCCTGCTCATGTTTTTTTATTTCATTACATCTCTCTTAATCATAAATAATACATAGCATTACTTAATGCATTTTTAAACTTTTTCACAAATACTATCATACTCAATTATCTAGGACAGATCCATGAACACATCTCTTGTTTAATGGAGTAAATCTTTGTAATATATACTGTAATATACATTGAAGACCCACAAGTATCTTCAGAATTTTATATTAGTAGAAATTCTGCCAGGTTGAGCTAATATAACCAAATTAGACTTAAATAAAAGGTATTGGATTTCCCAACTCTAGTGGCAAGAAACCAGCTAATGAAACTACTTAGCTGTATATAATCTGCTAACTTTTTATAATAAAAAAGGATGATTCATAGGCCAAAGTTTTGAGCCAGAGGGCAGATGCAAGCTGTAGAGAATTATGCCTAGGTCTTGAAACCTAATGGAATTTGTGTGGCTGAGTTGCAAAACTGCTTGAAAATAGTGCATTTTCTCTTCCATTTTTCCTATTTTGAGTTGATACATTATCTCTTAGTTCTATGTCTGTCCAACCATTGCATTTTTGCATTACATAACATGTTCATTTAATTTCACAAGTCCACAGATGGAGAGAAATTGTGTCCTGGGATGGATTATACCAAGAATCATCCATACCTGATTTAGGTGATGAGATTCTGGATTTTTGTGGAGATGACATGTTATTGAGATTGCTAGACTATTAATTGATACTATCATGATTTGGGAACATTGAGGTGGGAATAATTATATTTGGGATGGGTGAGAACCTTTGAGGGCCACAAGTTGGACACTTATAATATACAGTATAATGGTCACAAAGGCTGTCTATGCCCTATTCATCAGAACATCTGAATGTTACCATAAAGAGCAACAGGGGTCTTGCAGTTATGTTTAGGGTTAAAGACTTTGATATGATGAGATTATTTTGGGTTATTCAGGTGGGTATGATCTAATCACACAAGTTGTTAAAACTGGAAAAAACTTCCTGGCTGTACTAAGAGAGATGTAATGATGGAGCAAAAAGAGTGGGTCAAGGTAGTAGTGAGAGAAAGATTCCACACCCTGTCACTGGTTCTGAGATATGAGGATTATGCGTAAAGACCAGAGAGAGGATCATAGAACCACAGGAGTTTATCCTCAGGCTGACAGGCACCAGAAAACTCAGTCCTACAATGATATGAAACTGAATTTTGCCAATACCTAAATTATCAAGAAAAAGATTATCCACTAGAACATACCAGAAGGAAGAAAGACGTAACACCATGTTGATCTTAGCCTGATAAAATATATGTCAGATTCCTGACATAAAGAACTAACAAATTTGTCTTGTTTAAACCAATAAGTTTGTGGTAACTTTTTATGGCATCATAGAAAACCAAAATAGTATGGCTAACTCTGTATTATATTTTTTGATCTATCTAGGTCTACATTCACAGATAAAGTTGTTTTATTTTAATTGATGCATTATGTTTTATCATCTGAGCCACCATACAAATAAATCATACTTTATCCATTTCTACTCTGATGGATATTTATATTGTTTCCATTTTTCTCTGTAATAATGTAGGAATAAACAAAACATCCTTCTTTCTATCTGCTAGTAGTTAGTGTAAAATTTCTAGACAACATCTAGAGAAATATAAGTATTATATCATTAATCATACATATTTTAAATTTTATTTGATATTCTCAATATCTTCTAGAGTTGTTCTACCAATTTTAATGTATGGTGATTATTGACATATTTGATCCTTCCTCTATTCTTTTCCTACCCTTTGCTGAGTTGATTCAGTTTTTATTTCCCCAACCCCCACCCTATCCAATTTTGATTTCCAATGATTTAGTGTTCAGTTCAGTTCAGTTCAGTTCAGCCGCTCAGTCGTGTCCAACTCTCTGCAACTCCATGGACTGCAGCATGCCAGGCTTCTGTGTCCATCACCAATTCCCGGAGTTTACTCAAATTCATGTCCATTGAATTGGTGATGCCATCCAACCACCTCATCCTCTGTCGTCCCCTTCTCTTCCTGCCTTCAATCTTTCCCAGCATCATGGTCTTTTCTAATCAGTCAGTTTTTTGCTTCAGGTGGCCAAAGTATTAGAGTTTCAGTTTCAACATCAATCCTTCCAATGAAAATTCAGGACTGATTTCCTTCAGGATGGACTGGTTGGATCTCCTTGCAGTCCAAGGGACTCTCAAGAGTCTTCTCCAATACCACAGTTCAAAAGCATCAATTCTTTGGCGCTCAGCTTTCTTTATAGTCAACTCTCACATCCATACATGCCTACTGGAAAAACCATAGCCTTGACTAGACGGACCTTTGTTGGCAAAGTAATGTCTCTGCTTTTCAATATGCTGTCTAGGTTGGTCATAACTTTTTTTCCAAGGAGCAAGCGTCTTTTAATGGCATGGCTGCAGTCACCATCTGCAGTGATTTTGGAGCCCCCCAAAATAAAGTCAGCCACTGTTTCCACTGTTTCTGCATCTATTTGCCATGATGTGTTGGGGCCAGATGCCATGACCTTAGTTTTCTGAATGTTGAGTTTTAAGCCAACTTTTTCACTCTCCTCTTTCACTTTCTCAAGAGGCTCTTTAGTTCTTCTTCACTTTTTGCCATAAAGGTGGTGTCATCTTCATATCTGAGGTTATTGATATTTCTCCCAGCAATCTTGATTCTAGCTTGTGCTTCACTCAGCCTGGCATTTCACATGATGTACTCTTCATATAAGTTAAACAAACAAGGTGACAATATATAGCCTTTAGGTACTCCTTTCCCAATTTGGAAGCACTCCATTGTTCCATGTCAGGTTCTAACTATTGCTTCTTGACCTGCATATATTTCTTATGAGGCAGGTCAGGTGGTCTGGTATTCCCATCTCTTTCAGAATTTTCCAGTTTATTATGATCCACACAGTCAAAGGCTTTGGCATAGTCAATAAAGCAGAAATAGATGTTTTACTGGAACTTTCTTGCTTTTTTGATGATCCAACAGATGTTGGCAATTTGATATAGGGCTACTCATAAATTTTAACATACATACTAATTTAACAAAGTCTACTTTTACCCTAAAATCTTATAAAATAATACAAGGACACTGCTACTGCTGTTTAGTCACTAAGTTGTGTCTGACTCTTTGTGACCCCATAGATTATAGTCCGCTAAGCTTCTCTGTACATGGGATTTCCCAGGCAGAAATACTCAAGTGGGTTGCTATTTCCTTCTCCATGCGATCTTCTGGACACAGGAATCAAACCTGTGTCTCCTGCTTGGCAGGCATATTCTTTACCAGTGAGCCACCTGGAAAGCTTTAAATTTGTTTTTCCATGCTATTTTTCCTGTTATTTAATTTTAGTTTCATTTTGATTCTAAGCACCCCATTAGTTACTATTATGTATTTTTTAGTTAATTCTCATTTAATTTTATAATTTATTTGTTAATCACTAGTTGTTGCATAAACCTGTGGTGGAAGTGAAAGTCGCTCAGTCATGTCCGACTCTTTGCGACCCCATGGATTGTTCTCCAGACCAGAATATTGAAATGGGTATCCTCTCCCTTCTCCAGAGGATCTTCTTAACCCAGTGGTTGAACCCAGGTCTTGCACATTGTAGGTGGATTCTTTACCAGCAGCACCACAAGGGAAGCCCAAGAATACTGGAGTGGGTAGTCTATTTCTTCTCCAGCAGATCTTCCCAACCCAGGAATCAAACTGAGGTCTCCTGCACTGCAGGAGGATTCTTTACCAACTGAGCTATCAGGGAAGCCTGCACAAACCTACTTTCTTTTGTATTCAACTCCCTTGTTCCTAAAGTATATCCTTTAGTTATTCTTTAAAGCATGGCCTGCAAATAGTTCATTTGAAATTGACATCTCTTTTACTCAGAACTATAAAGGTATTATTCCCTTTCTTCTGGTTTTTATTTGTCCTAATGAGAATTCTGCCATAAGTCTAATTATTGCCTTCCTATACAAAATCTTTATTAGTTTTTGGTTTATTTTTAAAGTTCATGAGGTCTTGCAAGTTTGCCATTATGTGTTAGAGAGTGGAATGTTTTTGATCTTTCAAATCTGATCAGGACTTGAATGGCTTTATCAGTCTAGGAATTGCTGTATTTCTTGAACTCTAAAAAGAAAATGGCTAGCTACCATCATTACTTGAAACTCTGCTTCTTCACCATTGTTTCAACTTTCTCCGTATGGAATACCTATTAATATGCAGGGCTTTCCCATTATATATACCATGCTTAACTTACCTTTCTTATTTGCATCTCTTTATTTTTTTCTCGTTACATTCTAGGTGATTTCCTCAGATCTCTATTTAAATTCTTCAACTCTCTTCTCAGTTTTTGTTATATTCTATGGGCTTTCCTGGTGACTCAGTGGTAAAGAACTTGCCTGCCAATGCAGGAAACACAAGCTCAATCCCTGGATCAAGAAGATTCCATGGAGAAGGAAATGGTGACTCATTTCGGTATTCTCCCCTGGGAAATTACATGGACAGAGGAGCCTGTCAGGCTATAGTCCATCGGGGTGCAAAAGAGTTGGACACGACTTAGCGACTGAACATTATATTCTACACTATGGTTATATTAATTTTTTAAAATATATTTCAATTATTATAAATTTTCTTCTAGTATTTATTTCTAGAGTTATCATTACTATTATTAAATTGTCCTATTACTTTTTTTTTTTCTGATCCTATGTTAAGCAAGTGGCTTCTGTTGCTGATTATCAGGAGTAGAAATTTGAGCAGTTCTATCCAATAATCTTGGTATCAGTCACCAAGAAAACATAACAGAATCCGAATGGAATGATACTTTATCCGCATAGCAAAGAAATGGGACAAGATTGGTTTCAGTAGTGTGTGTCAGTAGGTCCCTCCAGCAGGTTCCATGGTGAGCAGTTGTCTCGGGGCAGCCGATGCCGTTCAATGGCCTGCCTGCATACCCCTTCTGAAGCTCAGAAGGGCCTACCTCCTCTCCATAGAGGGCCAATATGGTAGTGGAGTCGGCCAGGTGTCATATGACACACCCACTTAGGCCTGGCAAAGGAGTACACATTGAGCCTGAAACAGGGGAAGATATTCCCACACAAGGTGATGAGCCAAGTACAGGCTGTAAGCAGGCCATCTCCTGGTGAGGAAATACCCTGGGCCCAAGGTCCCTTCTTATGGGGCCAAGAGGAGACAAAAACTGTGCATGGGATACTGCCTTTTTCAGCTTCTTATATTGTCTATTCCTTCTTTTTTCCCTTCTTTTTCCTCTTTGATAATTTTAAATGTACCTCTCTGACAGTTGCTTAATCAAGTCAAGTTTATTTCCTCTTGTGGTTTATAAAATGTTAGTGTTAGTTCATTTGCCCATGAATTTTGTATTTTCCATAGATGTTTGTGCTATAGAATTGTCTCTGAGATATGTTTGTAGGTGATCCTGCCTAGGACCCTGTGTTTTTATTGGTTCTAAAATTTATTTTAAATTCTTAACTTTAGATTTCAGAATCATACTTGCAGGGTAATATAGGTCCTACACATATGAGTAATAATGGGCTGAATTTTTATGATGTTTATCACCAGGCCCTAGGTGGATAGAAAATTTCCTCAGTGCTTCCACATGCTTGTGTTTAGAGCTTGTAACCTGAACCCATTCTAGAACTGAATGTTAAAGCCTGAGACTCATTAAAGTTTATATCTGGATCATATATTACTGATTCTTTCAGATGCATTTCCTGTTTGTTCTAATTTTGGATTTCTCTTTTATTTCTGGAACTTTGTATTTCCCTCTCTTTAACTTTAATTATGTGTTTAATCTATTATTTCTATGTACTGGGCTTGAAGTCAAGCCTTTCTGAGTTAGATTGGCCTATTATGTTCTTTACCTTAAGGAATTATCTTTAATGTATATCTGTGGTAAAATATAGTAAGCCGCCAATTGTGAGGTGTTTTGTTTTTTTTTTTTCCTTCATATATTCTTGCTTTTCTCTTTTAGACAATGATAGAAGAGGCTATTTTTAAAATAACATGCTATTCGTTCATCCCTTGCAAATCGTTTGCTTTGAAGAAAGGCTGATTCTGGCATCTTATCTCCCTGAATTGCTGGTGCTTATCTAGGCAGCTGTGCCACATGGCAGCGAAACAAAAAATGTTGGTACCTCTGCTGGCATTCATTAAAGGTGATGGAGTATTTTGATCTGAATATAGTCAACCAACCCCATATAGAACATTTCATGTGCATGATCATGGGGAAGAAAGTACTAGTACCAGGGACAAATATGAAATGACTATAAGTTCTATGGAAATAAAGGAGAGTGGAACAAATAATAATTTTAGATAGCAATGTAAATCATGTTTACTAGGCTAGTGTAGCATTTAAATAAATACAAAATAGATTTTCTCTGATTTTCCTCCTGTGCATATTGCACAACTTCCAACCGTTTCTCCCCAGCTATTTTATAGATTTCTTACAGGGTGGCTTACAATATGCCATTGAGCTATTCCCCTTGATAGCCACGCGGCTCCTAGCATCTCCATCTGCTCCTTTCCTGGTCTGGCTGTGATACTGTCTCCACGTTGCTGGTGCAAAAATCACCAGTGTTATGAAGGCCCACTAAAGGCTCAAAAGTCAGCTGACACAGAACATCCTCTCCTGTTTTGCTGCTGTTTCAAATGCAGATGAGTCCAGCTTTCAGCATAACCTGTTAAATCTATTCTGTGCTTTAACATACTCCAATAGTATCCTGTTGTTTGAAAATAAGCTTTGAATTGTTTGAATACAAGCTTCTATCAACAAGAATAATACAACTAATATTTGTTTCGAACTTCATATATAAGTTCTGGGTATTTAAGTGCATTACTTATATTATCATACTCAAGCAGAGCAGATGTAAGTAACATTACTGTCTGGTTTTGCATTTAAATAAATATAAACAAAAATTTTGAACTCGTTCAGATTCAGCAAGTAAAATAGTAAAATCTAGATTGAAAATCATATCTGCCTTAAAGCAGACCTCAAAATCTTAAACAGTATACCATTTTATGTACTTTAAAATACATTTTTTTGAAAGCTTATGTGTGCCTGCTACTGTATTACATTTTTTTCTTGGTAGCAAACTGAGAAAATAAGGTCTATTTTTTTATTATAATTCTAATTTAGAGATTCAACTAAACTTTCAGACTCATTAATAACTCTTGATAACACAGTTAATAGCAAAGGTGATTTAAATCAAACTCTATCAGGTTTTTGTAGTCTTAACCATTGTTTTGTTATATATTCTCCAAAGTAATACTGTCTTGAATTCCCAATGATTTTCTGAACTTAAAATAAATTGTGTTATAATTTATGTTTTCAAACACCCTTTCCAAGACTAAAAGTGAGAGAAAAACATTTAGAATCTGTTTTCCTTGTTTATACTGATACTAAATTCTCGAACTAAAATTTTTATCCTTGGTAAATTTTCCAAAGAATAAATTGTTTTCTTCAGAAATTAATGAAAAATAGATCCCACTATGCTAGGCATCAAAATCCAAAGATGACCACAGTTTGGGTTCAATCTTGGAAATTTACAGAAAGGTAACATAAAGTTTTTGTTTTATTTGAGCAAAATGCTTGAGCATAAAATGAGAAGTTGAATGCGTACATTAAGAAATTTCTTAACTTCATAGCAAAAGCATTGAAAGTATATTGTATACTTTCTTTTCTTTTTGAAACAATGTTACTTTTCTTAATGTCCATTACATTTGCAACTTTAAGCTCAGACTATCACGCCATCTCTTTGTGTTCAGTTCGGTTGGCTTAAACACTAAGAAAGAAATTTGGAGAACCTAAATTTCTTCTATGATTTGATATAGGTGTATAAAAATAGAAAATAATTAATCATTTGAAGAAATATTTATTTGAAATCTATTTTAGTATTAGTGCTAATGTTCACCTGTATCAGTACATGTTGTCCAAAAAATGCAAAGAAATTTTACCAAGTCAAGGGACTTCCAAATACTAAGTCCAAAGTATTATTTCTCAAACGTAATTAAAACCAATTAACAGTTCAAGATTTTTTTTTTTTTTCTGCACTACTCTCTAATAAAGCACTGAAAAATCCCTGGAGGAAGTTATAAATGTTTCCAACAAACAAAATGAAGAGAAACATTAGTCAGTTTCAAGCCTCATTTACTCAGTGATGGGTGGTAACAATGTCATAAATCACTGAGTACCTTTTAAGTCATAGGATCTTTCATTCTACAGGCCTTTCAATAATTTTTTTCCTTAACTAAAATGGAAATATTTGAAACATAAATATTTTTAAGAGCCCAAGAATGTGCAATAGGAATAATACATTAGGATAATGAAGAGTTCTAAAAAAGAATCCATATCAGTTGGCAGCTGTAGGTCATAAATGTCACTTATTTATGATACTTGATAAAACCATCTTTATAAAGAAAAATCTGAGAGAAATGCATATTTAATAACCAAATATGTGTTGTAGGACCTTGAGAGATAATTTCAGTATTTCCAAAATGAAATACACCTACATTTTGACTAAACAATATACCACTATTGCTTAGCTAATTAACTACGTATGCTTCTTCAGGATCTGTTCTAATACTCGGGATGGAAACAAGACATTTTAATGAAGGTGTAAGATTATGAACAATGGCTTATACTTTAAACTGAAGCCATGTAATGAGAGAGCATATTTTGAATAGTACAACCCTATTTAAATGCCACATATAAAACTGTAAATCATATGCAATTTATTTAAAGCTTAGATTCATTCCTCATTTTAAAATGTTACTTCCTTTTATTAATGGGAAACACTATATAAAAGCCAAAGGCATCGCTAAAAGAAAATGGCATGTCTGGAAAACTCATAAATAATGCTAAGAACTTTACATGTTAAGTCTAACAGGTATAGAAAATAATTACACACAAGTACTGTTTAATGAACATTATACATTTGAACAGTCTGTCGATACATCTGAAAACTTTGAAACAACTATTTGAATAAGCTGTATCATTTTGTGCATCAGTATTGATTATAAGTTAAAAAATGCTTGCAGTTATTGCTTGAGTTATTGAAAATATATCAATACATTTACATATTTTTCAGTTTAAATATAATATGTGCATCTCTTTCATATGTAATTCTTGGTTACATTTTTTGTCCTTCTCTGTAATAGTAGAGACTCTCATTCTCTTACTGGTTTTGTTACCCAGAATATATCCCTCAATATGGGGTTTACAAGTGCAGAAAAGGAAATTTTTGGCTCCTTTGAAGATGTCACAGAAGTAATATCTTTCATAGCAAAAAGAGGCTTTAGACTTTCTGAATGTCTTTGGCAGAGTCTATAGCAATGGGTTTTATACTTTGGTAGCATTGAATTCAGAGAACAAATGACTGCTTTTGTGGGAAATGTTCACTTGTCCTTTTCTTCTGTCTTCTGAGGATGGAGTAAAAAAAAGAAAAAAGAAAGAAAGAAATGCTATAGAAACTAACCTCTCTGGTCTTTGTTGAATGTAGATAGGGTTTTTTTTTTTTTTCTCCTCTGTATAACCAGTTTTCTCAATGCAAGATCTGAAAACATGGATTGCTTAAAAATTATTTCAGTCCTTATTTTCCAAAATTATCATAAAGCTTTAAAAAGTTCTTTTTTTAAAGATAGGTTGAATAAAACTCACTATCTAAATAGTAAACAGTTTATAATTACCCCAATGGGGCAGAAAATATAAGTGGGCAGGTAAATTACTATTTTACCAAAATATTTTTATATTAGCAACACAGTTTTCTAATTAGACTTGAGAGACGTAACATTGCTGGCAGACTAAGTGTCTAACAGCAATTAACATCAAGACCCTAATCAGAGTTTAAATTTAAACCTAAAATGTATAGTCACACTTGTAGTATATTCACACTAATAGTTAGTTCCAGAAAATAAAAATATATTTTTAAAAAATCTAATGGAAGTAAATTGCTCTTTCTATATGACTACTCATGCGTAGTTGATAAATTAGAAAATAAGGGTTGAATATGCCATTTTAACCCATTTATCATTATTATCACTATCAATCCCATCATCATTAACAAAAAGTTCCCTTTAAAGAAGTTATTTAGTTTGATGTTCAAATATCTTTATAAGTAGATAATTTGGAGTTCAAATTCCTACTCTGCCTCTTGAACTATTTAAGTAAGTTGGGCAACCTACTTAGTTTCTCATTTTATCAATAATTTGAGTGAGATGATCAAACACTGCCTTGTGTACAATAAGCCATTAATAAATACTATCACTATTACTTTGACTATTACTATTATGTTTTCTTCCAAAAATAGCTCTATAGGTTACTATAACTATCTCTCTTTTTTTTTTTTTTTTTTTTTGTAGATTAAAAAAATAGCTAAAGGGGGATGATTTGAGAGAATAACACTGGAGCATATACATTACCATAGGTAAAATAGGTAACCAGTGGGAGTTTGAGATGATACAGGGAACCTAAAGCTGGTACTCTGTGACAACCTGGAGGAAGGGAAGTGGGAGGGGAGTTCAGGAGAGAGGGAACACAGGTATGCCTATGGTAGACTCCTGTTGATGTATGGCAAAAACCATCAAAATATTGTAAAGTAATTATCCTCCAATTAAAATAAGTAAATTAAAAGAATTATCTTGGTGATTTGTCTAGAAAGAGATAAGATAGGAAAATAAGCGCAAGCAGTCAGTCGACTCCAGAGCCAAAGCTACCTTAAGGTATACTGTGCTGTTATTGGTCACTTATTCGTGTCCGACTCCTTGTGACCCCATGGACTGCAGCCCGCCAGGCTCCTCTGTCCGTGGGGATTATCCAGGCAAGAATACTGGAATGGGTTGCCACGCCCTCCTCCAAGGGATCTTCCCGAGCCAGAGATGGAACCCAGGTCTCCTACATGCAGGTGGATTCTTTACCATCTGAGCCACCGGGGAAGCCCCTTTAAGGTAGTACCTAAATGTAAAACTAATACTATTTTATGTCTCTTAATGAAAAGTAAGCTCACTCAAAACAGGATTTATATGTGAAAAATGGGATATTGCCCATAAATATGTATTGGATAAACAGTTTCTCAAAAAGCATATTGTATGCTCAAATGCAATGCAAACATATGACTGTATCTAATTAAAATGAAGACGTAAATTTGGTTGAAACAAAATGAAATCATTTAAACAAATTTATAGAATAAATCTGATTAAAATATATTTTGAGAAAAAACACTCTTATTCCAATCTTAGTTTTTCTTTCCTTATCTAAATGATATAAAAGAAGTAATATCTGAGAATAAATTCTTGTTTATGTCTAAGAGAATTTAACTATAAACAGATCTAACCACCAATGAAAATCAGAGGCCGCTGGAAAGAAACATATCTCCTATCACCATAGCAATGAATGTTTCTATCAGATCATGAATAATAAATAGTTTAGCCTATGTTTTAGAGGAAACTAAATAAAGGGATAAGAATAAGTAACATTTACTCACAGAGTTGCAGTGTAGTCCTGTGGAAGGTTAAAACAAGCAAAATTTAAAGGTAAATCTACTAGCTAACATTATTCTAGAGAAAGAACAGAAGCATTACTGAGATTAAGTTAGTGATAGACTTAATCTTTAAAAGATGAAATACTAGATTATCCATGGAAGATTCTAGAAAGGGACTTGGCTACATGAGTTGGGAATATATAACATTAAGGCACATTAGGCTGTACTTTATTGGTTAGTTTATATATGTCTAAGGTACATTCTGAGGTAAAAGTCTATAGGCTACTACCTAAAATATTTTAAAATGGAATCATTTCACAGGACCAAAAACATAATATAATTAGCCTCATATATTCTGAGCCAAAATAAACCTTAAAAAAAGAAAAAAAAAGGGAGAATAAATATGAAATGAAGTAGCTCTCCAACTGAATGATTTAAAATTTCTCTTGGTACACAAATTAATCCCTAAAGAATAAATCCAATTCAATTAAGAAAGATAATGCATGAAAATTGGTAACAATATTGATATTAATTAGTAAAAAATTATATGTAAATTAGTAAAGAAATCTTTATAATATGCATTTGTATTAAATGTCAATTTTACAGAAAAGTCCCATAAGCACTAACTGCATTCAATTAAAAATACTTTCATTTAAAGTCACATGGGATAATTAAGTAAAGATAAGAAAAATATAGACAATAAAGAAGCACAGCTTGATAGAGAATAAAAAATTCATTAGTTTTAAGACTTGAGTGTCCATGTAATAAATGGCTAAATATAACATTTCACAAAGCATGATTGATATTTATACCATCAGAAATTATCTGATATACCTAAATGCACTGCTAAATTATTGATGAATATACAGTAAGCAGTGTATACGTTGGATTGCTCAGTGGATGAAGTTATTGTTGTCCAGTTGCTAAGTCTTGTCTTATTCCTTGTGACCCTATAGACTGCAATTCCAGGATTCCCTGTCCTTCACTATCTCCCAGAGTTTGCTCAAATACTTGTCCATTGAATCAGTGATGTCATCCAATCATCTCACCCGAGTTTGCTCAAACTCATGTCCATTGAATCAGCGATGCCATCCAACCATCTCATCCTCTGTCACTCCCTCTTCCTCCCACTTTCAATCTTTCCCAGTGTCAGGCTCTTTTCCAAAGAGTCAGCTCTTCACATCAGGTGGCCAAAGTGTTGGAGCTTCAGTTTCAGCATCAGTCCTTCCAGGGAATATTCAGAGTTGGTTTCCCTTTGTTGTATTGCTCAGTGGATGAAGTACAGGACAATTTTGAACCCAATGACATCTTGCCCTGAAGACTGATTAAACCATGTGGCTCTCTACCTAGTATTTTAGGTTTTTCTTCAGCAGTCTCTAGACTAATCAAAATCAACTTTCTTCTCAAAAAGCACTGGTGTATCTTGCCGAACAGGCTCCCTCTGATAATCACTGTGAAAGTGAAAGCCACTCAGTCATGTCTGACTCTTTCAAATAGAATGCAGATACAGACTGATAATAGGGAATTTCCAATAGCTCAGTGGGTAAAGAATCCATCTGCAATGCAGGAGACACATGAGGTGTGGGTTGATTCCTGTGTCAGGAAGATCCTCTAGAGGAGGGTATGGCAACCCACTCCAGTATGCTTGCCTGAAAATTTCCATGGACTGAGGAGCCTTGCAGGCTATGGTCCAAAGACTCGCAAAGAGTTTGCCTACAATGCAGGAGACCTGGGTTCAATCCCTGGGTTGGGAAGATCCCCTGGAGGAGGGCATGACAAGCCACTCTGGTATTCTTGTCTGCAGAATCACTTGGACAGAGGAGCCTGGTGGGCTATAGTCCATGGAGTCGCAAAGAGTCAGACATGGCTGAAGCAATGTAGCACAGCGCATTTTGAAATATTCTCAAACACATTAAGGGAATAAATAGAGCTTTAAAGTAATTCTAATCTGTTCTCTGCCTCTAATATTACAACATACCTAGGCAAAAATCCTTGCACATCTTATTGTATACTGTGTATTTTTCTAAGTCAAGAGATTCTGTATCACCTGATTCTTGAAATTATGTATCTAATAGTCTTTCGAGAATGGTTTTGTTTTCCTCATAAAAAATATAAATTTCTTTATTTTTCTATTATACACATTTTCTTCTTTTATATTTTTCAATTCATGATTTAATTACAAAGATTCACCTAATCAATAGTCTATGTTTGCTATACTTAATATTGTAATAATCATTACAAAGCAACAATGATGACAGCAATATCTGTATCAGTTTCCTAGTGCTGCTATAACAAAGTATCACAAAGTTATTGGCTGGAAGTCCTAAACTCAATGTGTCAGGAATGCTGCATTCTTTTTGGAGGCTCTAGGGGAGAATCTTGTTTCCTTGCCATCTCCAATGTGATGGTATTTTGTGGTGGTGGGTGGTTTAGTCACTAAGTCATGTCCAACTCTTGGGGACCCCTGGACAGTAGTCTGCCAGGCTTCTCTGTCCACGGAATTCTCCAGGTAAGAATACTGGAGTGGGTTGCCATTTCCTTCTCCAGGGATCTTCCTGACCCAGAGATCAAACCCACGTCTCCTGCATCGATATGGATTCTTCACCCCTGAGCCACTAGGATGGTATTTGGAGGTAAGATCTTTGGGAGATTATTTTCGGGGTGATTGGTCAGCTCTGCCCCATGAATGGGATTAAAAAAAAAAAAAAAAAAGAGAGAGAGAGAGGTCCCAGACAGCCCTCTCGGTCCTTTCGTTATGTAAGGACACAGTGAGAAGATAGCTGTTTATGGTTCCAGAAATACATACTCAACAGACACTGATTCTGCAGAGTGCCTCAACCTTGGAGTCTCTAGCCTCTACAATTGTGATAAATTTATTTTCTGTGTGTAAAACCACCCAGACTGAGGTATTTTGAGCAGCCTGAGGGACTAGGACACACACTTACTATATACCCAAATATAACTCGGACAACCAGAACGTCTTTGATTCTAGTCTGAGATTTTTTGCTATCACTCAGTGAAGTCTGAGTGCTAGCTACACAGATAGCAAGAGAATTCCCTATAATCTCTTTGACATGCTCATAATATGGCTGGGGATGAAGACAAAAATACAAGTAATGCCAAAGAGAACCTGTGTAATTAATGTTATAGTATCTTTAATTATCCCTAAGATAAATGCTAGGATACTTTCTCTTCTTTAATGAGGTAAAAGCATGAAGTGAGTTTAAAATGGCACAATTCAAAGGATAAATCATTGGGAGTTTTATAAAAGAAGTGGTATTTAATCTAAACGTTCTATGACTTTAGTTATTAAAGTTAGCAGAAGAAAAGCTATGGAAATTCTATAGAAGCAAGAAAAGTGGTCTATGTTTGAGAAATAGAAAGTAATCCTCTCTGGATCCAGCATGAATCATGTAAAGGTTTATGTGGGAAATATAGAAGAAATAGTATTGGTAATAGATCACAGAAGACTTAAACCCCAGGCAAGATGACTTCAGCATTCTTGTATACACAATGAGGAGACATTGAAAACTTTTGAGCAGGCAAACGACATGATTAGATAGGTATATGTTTTGGTGTGATTCAGTTGACATGCATATGCAGAATGAATGAAGTGACTGAATGATTGCAAAGACATCTGAAAGACTTAGTTGATTAGACTGACACACACTGCATGTATTAATTGTTGTTCCTTCTGCTAAGAATGCTTAGTCTCCAGATCTTCAACTTCTTCCAGATCCCAATTTCTGCTGAACTGTCACCTCTTCAGAGAGAAGTTTCCTGACTCTTTCTCTGAGACATTCCTTCAGTCACCCTCTTACCTTTTTTGTTCTTCATCCTAGCACTTTTCTCTGCCTTATTATACATCCAACTTGCTTAATTTATTTCCTTATTAGAACCCAAACTCTAATAGAATGGCAGCTTTGTTTATCTTGTTTACCACAGCATCTCTAACCTAAATTGGGAAACTGCATAGGAAACCACACATTCTTATTAAAATGAATAAATGACTTGAAAACTAAGAATACAGATCAAGGCAATAGTATCATTCACAGAAAACAAGACACCAAAGATATCTATTATACTAGAAAGTGCATTTAAAATTCTCACACCCTGCCCTCACTAAGCATTTTAGACTTATATAAATATATTCAAATGCATTTAAAGGTAATCTCAAAATTAAACAATACCTAACTTTCAATGGGCTGAGAGGAGCTACTCCACGTTCAAGGTCAGGAGGGGCGGCCGTGAGAAGATAACCCTTGTCCAAGGTAAGGAGCAGTGGCTGCTCTTTGCTGGAGCAGCCGTGAAGAGATAACCCACATCCAAGGTAAGAGAAACCCAAGTAAGACGGTAGGTGTTGCAAGAGGTCATCAGAGGGCAGAACCACAAAAACCATAATCACAGAAAACTAGCCAAACTGATCACAGGACCACAGTCTTGTCTAACTCAATGAAACTAAGCCATGCCCTGTGGGGCCACCCAAGACGGTCGGGTCATGGTGGAGAGGTCTTTCAGAATGTGGTCCACTGGAGAAGGGAATGGCAAACCACTTCAGAATTCTTGCCTTGAGAACCCCATGAACAGTATGAGAAGGCAAAATGATAGGACACTGAAAGAGGAATGCCGCAGGTCGATAGGTGCCCAATATTCTGCTGGAGATCAGTGGAGAAATAACTCCAAAAAGAATGAAGGGATGGAGCCAAAGCAAAAACAATACCCAGTTGTGGATGAGACTGGTGATAGAAGCAAGGTCCGATGCTGTAAAGAGCAATATTGCATAGGAACCTGAAATGTTAGGTCCATGAATCAAGGCAAATTGGAAGTAGTCAAACAGGAGATGGCAAGAGTGAATGTCGACATTCTAGGAATCAGTGAACTAAAATGGACTGGAATGGGTGACTTTAACTCAGATTACCATTATATCTACTACTGTGGGCAGGAATCCCTTAGAAGAAATGGAGTAGCCATCATGGTCAATAAAAGAGTCTGAAATGCAGTACTTGGATGCAATCTCAAAAATGACAGAATGATCTCTGTTCGTTTCCAAGGCAGACCATTCAATATCACAGTAATCCAAGCCTATGCCCCAACCTGTAATGCTGAAGAAGCTGAAGTTGAACAGTTTTATGAAGACCTACAAGACCTTTTAGAACTAACACCCCCAAAAGTTGTCCTTTTCATTATAGGGAACTGGAATGCAAGAGTAGAAAGTCAAGAAACACCTGCAGTAACAGGCAAATTTGGCCTTGGAGTACGGAATGAAGCAGGGCAAAGGCCAATTGAGTTTTGCCAAGAGAACGCACTGGTCATAGCAAACACCCTCTTCCAACAACACAAGAGAAGACTCTACACATGGACATCACCACATGGTCAACACCGAAATCAGGCTGATTATATTCTTTGCAGCCAAAGATGGAGAAGCTCTATACAATCAGCAAAAACAAGACTGGGAGCTGATTGTGGCTCAGATCATGAACTCCTTATTGCCAAATTCTGACTTAAACTGAAGAAAGTAGGGGTAACCACTAGACCATTCAGGTATGACCTAAATCATAGCCCTTATGACTATACAGTGGAAGTGAGAAATAGATTTAAGGGACTAAATCTGATAGACAGAGAGCCTAATGAACTATGGACGGAGGTTTGTGACATTGTACAGGAGACAGGGATCAAGAGCATCCCCATAGAAAAGAAATGCAAAAAGGCAAAATGGTTGTCTAAGGAGGCCTTACAAATAGCTGTGAAATGAAGCTAAAAGCAAAGAAGAAAAGGAAAGATATTCCCATTTGAATGCAGAGTTCCAAAGAATAGCCAGGAGAGATAAGAAAGCCTTCCTCAGTGATCAATGCAAAAAAATAGAGGAAAACAACAGATTGGGAAAGACTAGAGATCTCTTCAAGAAAATTAGAGACACCAAGGGAACATTTCATGCAAAAATGGGCTCAATAAAGGACAGAAATGGTATGGACCTAAAAGAAGTGGAAAATATTAAGAAGAGGTGGCAAGAATACATAGAAGAACTGTACAAAAAAGATCTTTATGACCCGGATAATCAGAATGGTGTGATCACTCACCTAGAGCCAGACATCCTGGAATGAGAAGTCAGGTGGGCATTAGAAAGCATCACTACGAACAAAGCTAGTGGATATGATGGAATTCCAGTTGAGCTATTTCAAATCCTGAAAGATGATGCTGTGAAAGTGCTGCACTCAATATGCCTGCAAATTTGGAAAACTCAGCATTGGCCACAGGACTGGAAAAGATCCATTTTCATTCCAATCCCTAAGAAAGGCAATCCCAAAGAATGCTCAAACTGTTGCACAATTGCACTCATCTCACATGCTAGTAAGGTAATGCTCAAAATTCTCCGAGCCAGGCTTTAGCAATATGTGAACCGAGAACTTCCAGATGTTCAAGCTGGTTTTAGAAAAGGCAGAGGAACCGAGATCAAATCGCCAATATCTGCTGGATCATCGATAAAGCAAGAGAATTCCAGAAAAACATCTATTTCTGCTTTATTGACTATGCCAAAGCCTTCGACTGAGTGGATCACAATAAACTGTGGAAAATTCTGAAAGAGATCGGAATACAGACCACCTGACCCACCTCTTGAGAAACCTGTATGCAGGTCAGGAAGCAACAGTTAGAACTGGACATGGAACAACAGACTGGTTTCAAGTAGGAAAAGGAGTACGTCAAGGCTGTATATTGTATAATAATATTGATTATTTAAGTTATATGCAGAGTACATCATGAGAAACCCTGGGCTGGAAGAAGCACAAGCTGGAATTAAGATTGCCAGGACAAATATCAATCACCTCAGATATGCAGATGACACCACCCTTATGGCAGAAAGTAAAGAGGAACTAAAAAGCCTCTTGATGAAAGTGAAAGAGGAGAGTGAAAAAGTTGGCTTAAAGCTCAACATTCAGAAAACTTAAGATCATGGCATCTGGTCCCATCATCTCATGGGAAATAGATGGAGAAACAGTGGAAACAGTGTCAGACTTTATTTTTTGGGGCTCCAAAATCACTGCAGATGGTGACATGCAGCCATGAAATTAAAAGATGCTTACTCCTTGGAAGGAAAGTTATGATCAACCTAGATAGCGTATTAAAAAGAAGAGACATTACTTTGCCAACAAAGGTCCATCTAGTCAAGGCTATGGTTTTTCCAGTGGTCATGTACGGATGTGAGAGTTGGACTGTGAAGAAGCTCAGCACGGAAAAATTGATGCTTTTGAACTGTGGTGTTGGAGAAGACTCTTGAGAGTCCCTTGGACTGCAAGGAGATCCAACCAGTCCATCCTAAAGGAGATCAGTCCTGGGTGTTCATTGGAAGGACTGATGCTGAAGCTGAAACTCCAATACTTTGGCCACCTCATGCAAAGGGTTGACTCATTGGAAAAGACCCTGATGCTGGGAGGGATTGGGGGCAGGAGGAGAAGCGGACGACAGGATGAGATGCCTGGATGGCATCACCAACTCGTTGGGCATGAGTTTGCATAAACTCTGGGAGTTTGTGATGGACAGGGAGGCCTGGCGTGCTGCTATTCATGGGGTCGCAAAAGAGTTGGACACGACTGAGCGACTGAACTGAACTGAACTTTCAAAACTATCCCTAGTCAGTCCTACATATTTTCTTCTTAGCTTACCAGTACTGAATTATTTAATTCCCTAGTCCCAAATTTGATCTGACACTCTCTCTCTTGTTTGATTTTTACCCTGTTTCTTAGCTGGAATTTCGATTTTAAAGGGTATGAAGAAAGTTTCTTGTTTCAACGTTGCTCCCCAGAAACATCTTTCTAATCTCTAGATAATTCTCAAAGGGTAAGGGTAAATCAGGTTGAAATTCAATGAACTATCAGTCTTCAGATTCAAGGAAGTACATAGAGATGTTGGTGTCGTTTCCCCCCTAACAAAAATGTAAATGTTCCACTTTCATTCAGAAACTATTTAAGTGGACTTCCCTGTCAGCCCAGTGGTTGATTCCACATTCCCAACGCAGGTGGCCTGGGTTCATTTTCTGGTCAGAAAACTAAGATCCCACATGCTGCTTAGCAGGGCCAAAAATAAATAAATTAATAAAAATTAAAAGACATTAATTTCAAAAAAAATATTTAAATAGTACCTACTGTAATGTGGCCAACTTAGATTTAAGATGAAAATGAACTTTTCAAAAGCATGTCACATAAAATATAATTCCACCCATTTAGATTTCAGTGGCAGATTCAGTTTAAAGTAAGAAGTAAAAATCCATGTCAGAAACCAGAAAGTTAAACTGTGTTATATGAAGCACTGTGTATTTTAGTGTATCTGTTTTTACCCTATACCAAAATAAATTTAAACAATGCATTCAAAATATGTAATTTATATTGCTTTTCACAGTTTTTATTGTCACTTTGGAAAAATTAGTAGCTTTTTTATTTTTTCCTAATGTAGCTTAGAAGTATGACCTTAGCTATATATAATAATCAAAACTTCATGCTTACCCTAATTGCTTTGATTTATTCATGGTCTTAAATATTAAGGCAGCTCTTTGTGCTTTAAGAAAATAAGTGCTACCTATTAGGTTCATAAGATTCATTTATTTTGACATAAAAATAACAAAGTAATTGTTAGTCAACTAATATGTTGATTTCCTTATTGCAATTTAGGATTAGAAGCAGTAAGAAAAAGAGAATTATTTAGATAAATAATATTGATTAATATGATGAAAACTTAATACAAGTTCTTTTCTGTTGCTCAAAACAATATTTATTATAGATTTGAGATTCCAATGCTATAAACTGCCTGTGATATCCGAAAAACTTATTAGAAATAAGGAGAAAATTTGATCTGAGGAAATCATCCTCTATCTCTTCCATAACTTGCAAATCCAAAAATGAGAGATGAGAAGGGGTTTAAGCAATAAGCATAGGTTTTGAAACATTAATTTGTTTTTCTGCTATTTAAAAATGCATATTAAAGAGGGTAAGAAAGTTTTAGCTTTAATTGTGTTTCTTTCTCATGAAGAGCTAAATTTTAAGGGATCATTCCATTGTTGAATAATTTCTTATTTTGAAATCTTCCAAACACTTTCAGAGTAAAAACATTGATATGTTCTGACTTAGCTCTTTTTGTAGAATATGGACTTAAGCACCTGCTACATAACTATAGCTTTTTTTTTTTTTCCTTTGAAAGGGAAAAGTCAAAGTGTTAGTCACTCAGTTGTGTCCAACTCTTTGGACCCGATGGACTGTTGCCCACCAGGCTCCCTTGTCCATGGAATTCTCCAGGCAAGAATACTGGAGTAGGTAGCCATTTCTTTCTCCAGGGGATCTTCCTGACAAAGGGATCAAATGCAGGCCTCCCACACTGCAGGCAGATTCTTTACCATCTGAGCCACCAGGGAAGCCCCTTTTTTTCTTTAAATTTTCCTAAATAAAGTATATTTTTATCTATACACTTTAGCATTCTGAATACAGCTTTCTGTAGCCCTGCTTTCCAGTTAATGCAGTTATATAACTATCATCTAGCTATCATTTTTCTTAGTTATACCTGACTTACTGTAGCTATAGGAATCAACCTGATTTAGTCATAACCTGATTTATTTATTAGAGTTGAAAACAAAATGAGAAAGCAAATATAATTATTTTCTGTAAAAATAAAACAAACTAATCATTCATTACACTAAAATTATTAATTTTGTGTCTATCTTCCCAGGACTATAAAATTCTTGATGACCATGTCATTTGTTTTTTAAAACTTTATCTCCAGGATATAGTACAAAGAATGACATATAAAGTTACATATTGAATGCTATTTAACCAAGCCTAACAATCAAAAGTTTAGAACATTGAAAGTAGTAGAAAAGTTTAATATGAAGAAGAAAAACCTAATCAGTTTCAAACTTTTAAAAAATGTTTCAAATGCATTTATCAAAATCATTATTATTGTTGTTATCATTTATCCTATGGAGCTGATATGACTTTTTATTTTACAGAAGAGGAAGCTGGGGCTTAAAGAGGTTATGAGATTTCCCCAAGATTATAGAAAATAGTAAATGTATGCTGACAGATCAGGATTATATACAGAGGTCTAGTTCCAAAGGCAAAGTCTTAGCTACTACTATACTGCTTCTACTGCTACATAGATGAATAACTGAAACAGAGTTGATCTTGGTCCAGTGTATAGAACAGGAAACACTGAGTGCCTCTGAATATATTAATACCAAATCAATTATTTTTTTCTTTTTTACCCATATGTGTAGGCAGATTTTTTTCTTTGTTTATGATCTATTTTTCTAACTAAGCTCCTCTAGAGTAAAACTTGGATGTCTTTTTAACCACTACATGTTGTACCTAGAAGTAGACAGAACATTATTATTGGTCTTAGTTCTTTTGGATTGCTATTAAAAAATACCACAACAGAAATTTATTTTTCACAGTTTGGGAAGCTGGCCAGTCCAAAATCATTGCCCCAGCCTGGTTGTGGTCCACCGCTACAGTCTTTGGACTTCTCATTGGCTCTTCACATAATGGAAAGGCTGGGAGCTCTGCGGAGTCCCTTTTATATGGGCACTAATCCCAACTATGAGGGTTTGACCCTCATGACCTAATCACCAATACAGGCCATTACCTTGAGGATTATATTTCAACATACGAATTTTGGAAAGTAACATTCAATCCATGGCAGTACTAATCTGGAGTTGTACCCAGGAAGAGCACAGTGAATCTTTATGAATTAATGAATGTGTGGTAATTTAAGGAATGAGTGTCACTAATGAGTAAGTTCACTACTGAGTTGAGACTGAAATATTATTACAATATTACTTTTCACTACTTGCCCAAGATGAAGGGTGATATTATATAGTTAGAATAGAGGACCAATAAAAAAAAAAAAATAGTTTCAACATCTGCAATACTTTAAAGACCAAACAGATGCTAGTGGCTTAGTTCTCTGTCAAGGAGTAAATAAATCAAATAATCCAGATTCAAAGAAGAATTCAAACATGTATTAGTTGTGTGATATGCAATGAGTCACTTCCCATTTCTAAGCGGCAATAATAATAGTCTCTGACTCTTGATTTGTTGTGAGGTGAATATATTACTGGAGCTTCTAGATGGCTCAGCCAGTTAGGAATCCACCTGCAATTCAGGGCAGACACAGGAGCCAGGACTTGGGTTTGATCCCTGGGTCAGGAAGATCCCCTGGAGAAGGAAATGGCAATGCCTCCAGTATTCTTGCCTGAAAAATCCCATGGACAGAGGAGCCTGGCAGACTACAGTACAAAAGGCGGCAAAGAGTCAGACAGGACTGAGTAACTAAGCATGCACCCATGAATATGTTACCAGACAATAAACCCTTAACTCAGTGCTTAGCATATAATAATAATTTAAAAGAACTGTTGTTATTGTTTTAGGGTAAACTCTAACTTTCAATTATAATCAATTACTTTATAAAGCTTTATTTCAGAAACAAAAGATAATTCATATATTCAGTAATATGCTTTTTACCTCCTTTACAGATAAAAGAAGTTTTTGTTTATTTCTAAGAGACTAATTTTCACTTTTTGATTAATTCTTCATATTCACAATGCTAAATAAATGTAAACTGTTTCATTTATAAATTTAATTTTAGTAGTATTAATGTATATGAATAATTGTATCAAAGAGCTAATTCAAATAATACAAAATGATATTATTACAGCCAGTTTTTAGCCATGTTCTTTATATCTCATTTTGTTAACATCTTCCTTCAGGCTTCCCATTACCTGTGTGGAACATAGCTTTGCAAAATTATCTAGCACACTAGGAAACAAACAAACAAAAAAGTTTGAAAGGAAAAACAAACAAAAACTTATTTCCTAAAAGCATTTGTTTAACATATTAGCAAACTTTTTAAAATTATCTGTCTAAGATTAATTCTAACTGAAGCAAATGCACATAGCTTGTTTCAAGGATCTAGAAAAGAGTCAGTTGTATTAGTGGGTTAATTATATTTGTTCACTGTATACTTTTATTGGATAATAAAGAAGAAAAATCAGATTTAATTTCTGAATCAATATTTATTTTCTATTTCATTTAAAACTTTCAGATTTCAAAATAGTTTTGTTAATTTTTGTACAATTTTTAATAATAATTTTAATATATTTTAAATGTGCTCAAACTTATTAATTAACAAGAAAAAGTTAGACTATACTAATTCATCACCACTGGCACAGATGGTCATTTACTGATATTTATGTAGAACTTATCAATGGCACAATGAATACTTCACAAGAGTCAATAGTTTTTGAAATCTTAGTAGGTACTTATCATTGGAAAGATTTGTCTTATCAAACACTTTTGATAATTTTATGTTCTCTATTATCTCACTGTTAATGGGGTTCTCAAGGCAAGAATACTGAAGTGGTTTGCCATTCCCTTCTCCAGTGGGTCACCTTCTGTCATAACTCTCCACCATGGCTTGTCCATCTTGGGTGACTCTATATGGCATGGTTCATAGTTTCATTGAGTTAAACAAGGCTATGGTCCATGTGATCAGTTTGATTAGTTTTCTGTGATTGTGGTTTTCATTCTGTCTGCCAATCCTAAAAGAAAAGGATAAGAGGCTTATGGAAGCTTCCTGATGGAAGAGACTCACTGTGGGGGAAACTGGGTCTTCTTCTGATGGGTGGGGCCATGCGCAATAAATCCTTAATACAATTTTTGTTGATGGGCAGGGCTGTGTTCCCTCCCTGTTGTTTGACCTGAGACCAAACTATGGTCCGGATGATAAAGGTAATGGTGACCTACTTCAGAAGGTCTGGTGCACCTCACTGCCACACTCAGTGCCCCTGACCCTGCAGCATGCCACCATCGACCCATGCCTCCACCAGAGACTCCTGCGTCATGCCATCTGGTCTCATCACTTCATGACGAATACGTGGGACAACAATGGAAACAGTGACAGACTTTATTTTGGGGGGCTCCAAAATCACTGCAGAAGGTGACTGCAGCCATGAAATTAAAAGATGCTTGTTCTTTGGAAGAAAATCTATGACCAATCTAGACAGCCCATTAAAAAGGAGAGACATTACTTTGCTGACAGAGGTCCATCTGTTCAAAGCTATGGTTTTTCCGGTAGTCATGTGTGGATGTGTGAGTTGGACTATAAAGAAAGCTGAGTGCTGAAGAATTGATGCTTTTGAACTGTGGTGTTGGGCAAGACTCTTGAGAGTCCCAGAGAATGCAAGGAGATCCAACAAGCCCATCCTAAAGGAAATCAGTCCTGAATGTTCTTTGGAAGGACTGATGCTGAAGCTGAAACTCCAACACTTTGGCCACTTGATGCAAAGAACTGACTCATTGGAAAAGACCCTGATGCTGGGAAAGATTGAAGGTGGGAGAAGAAGGGGATGACAGAAGATGAGATGGTTGGATGGCATCACCGACTCAATGGACATGAGTTTGAGCAAGCTCTGCAAGTTGATGATGAACAGGGGAACCTAGTATACTGCAGTCCGTGCAGTCACAAAGAGTCGGACACACAACTGAGCAACTGAACTGAACTGATGATCTCACTATAGTTCACTTGCAAGTGTAGAGGTCTTAAACCTTCTTATCAGTTCTGATCAATAAGAAAAAAAAAAGAGAGCTTCAGAGACTTTTGGTTCTACGCATTTCTGCCAATCAAGGTAATCCAGGAGATAAATGTCCTTTGTTCACCACTAATTCATCATACTTTTCATAGCTGGATCTCAACTGAAGCAACATAGATTTGACCTTTAAATCTTAGCTGGGTTGCATTTGAGCCTATCTCCCACAGATACTTCCATTGCCCTTTCTCCATAATTTGACTTTGATTTATCTTTTAACTAACAGCAGTCAACACTAACACAAAAAGCCATGGATGTGAAAATCAAGTGTTGTGCTTTATCAGGCCTGTAATCATATACATCTATTCAGTATCATTCTATTAACTTTGAAGCAAAAATACAATTTGATTTTATTGATTTAACAACAGGGCAAATTTGCACAGTTAGTTATCTCTTGTTATAATAACTTCATCTACCTTCAGATTTTGAGACTGAGGTCCCTTTACAGGCAGAAAATATAAAGCCATTAATGAGGGCAAAATACAGCCGTGGTTCAGGTACAATATTCAGCTATTCTTATGATTTCACAAAACATTTTTATTGATGTATTTCTTTCTTTTTTCTCCTTCAACGACACTGGATGAATTCTAAAACTTCACTGAAAGTTAATTCAAGGAGGTTTACTGAACAATAAAAACTCAAATCCTTAAGGACCATTTTTTTCCCCTAATTATTGTTTCTTTTAAACTGATATAAACCTACCTGACCCTCCAGTAATTTTTTACTTCTAACCAACTGAAATTTAATGAACCACAAATTACACTGGGGAAGAGAATTGGCTTTTTACAAGGAGCTGGAATGTGTTGAATGTGGTGAGAGAACGTTAACAAGTCTGTCAATTAGCCTGCAAGGTATTTGGCCTTTTATGTGTTCTCTTTGCTTGCTCAATATATCAAATGAATTCCCTTCATTTTGTTTAGTATATTTCTAATACTAACAATAACCAGCTATCTGTTTTCTCAATCTATAATTGGTCTTTCATGATAGTCTGCTCAGAAATTGCAGAGACATAAGCACCAACTTTTCAGACTCATAATATAATTGTCCTACTTCCTGATTCTCACCCCAGTAATCTTTGAGGAGGAGATAAGCTATTTGTTCATATTTTTTTTTTACCAGTTTTTGCTCATAACTGATCTTCATTTGAACCAAAGTTCTAACCAAACCATTTAACCAACATCAAGCACAGACAGATATTACAGTGTTTTCTCAAATTTTAAAAGGCATATTACTGATAACTCTATCTTAATATCTAATAGGAGTATCTATTCATTAGTGATATGGTAGACAATTAGTATTTACAGCCTTTCATAGTCTTAAACACAGTTTTTACAAGTGCAAAGTGAACAAAATCTATCTATTGATACTACCCACTACTTTTTTTTTTTTTTTTACCATTTATTTTTATTAGTTGGAGGCTAATTACTTTACAATACTGTAGTGGTTTTTGCCATACATTGACATGAATCAGCCATGGATTTACATGTGTTCCCCATCCCGATCCCCCCTCCCACCTCCCTCTCTACCCCATCCCTCTGGGTCTTCCCAGTGCAACAGCCCTGAGCACTTGTCTCATGCATCCAACCTGGGCTGGTGATCTGTTTCACCATAGATAATATACATGTTTCGATGCTGTTCTCTCGAAATACCCCACCCTCGCCTTCTCCCACAGAGTCCAAAAGTCTGTTCTGTACATCTGTGTCTGTTTTTCTGTTTTGCATATAGGGTTGTCATTACCATCTTTCTAAATTCCATATATATATGTGTGTGTGTGTGTGTGTTAGTATACTGTATTGGTCTTTATCTTCTAGCTTACTTCACTCTGTATAATGGGCTCCAGTTTCATCCATCTCATTAGAACTGATTCAAATGAGTTCTTTTTAATGGCTAAGTAATATTCCATGGCATATATGTACCACAGCTTCCTTATCCATTCATCTGCTGGTGGGCATCTAGATTGCTTCCATGTCCTGGCTATTATAAACAGTGCTGCGATGAACATTGGGGTGCACGTGTCTCTTTCAGATCTGGTTTCCTCAGTGTGTATGCCCAGAAGTGGGATTGCTGGGTCCTATGGCAGTTCTATTTCCAGTTTTTTGAGGAATCTCCACACTGTTCTCCATAGCGGCTGTACTAGTTTGCATACCCACTACTTCTTAACCGAATGGCTTTCCAGCCTTGGTAAACCTGAGAGCCTGAATTCAAAACAAACGTAAACCAAGAAGATAAGCTTTGCTCCAGAAAAGAAAGAAGGGAAAGGAAAGAAGCATTAGTAAGATGAAAGAGAAACTTCATTTTAAAGTGTTTAACTTTTCAGGGCTCAAGAATTCAAAACAAACAGTAATTGTCATTCTATAATTTATCATGAGCAAGCACATAAGAAATGTGTTGTCCTATTTTTGAAGAATTATAATTTGAAGTATCAAGATTACTTTTTCCTTTACCATATTTTACCGTATAATACCATATACCATATTACAATTTTTTTTTTTTTACCATGGATAAACTTAACTTTAAGGACAATTGTATTAACTTTTATTAAGGTCACATAATGATTAAAAGGGCTTCCCTGGTGGCTCAGATGGTAAAGAATCAACCTGCAATGGAAGCGATGTGAGTTCCATCCCTGGATTGGGAAGATCCCCTGGAGAAGGGAATGGCTACCCACTCCAGTACCCTGGCCTGTAGAATTCATGTACAGAAGAGCCTGGAAGGCTACAGTCCATGGGGTTGCAAAGAGTCGGACACCACTGAGCAACTTTCACTTTCAATGATTAAAGATAATAACAACAATTAAAAAGAAAGAAAGAAAGAAAGAAAGAAAGAAAAGAAACCTAAGGTAATTGTAAGGCAACCTGGTCTTAAGTTTCTAAATACCCAATTCATCCTTCTCTGTTAAAACACCCAGAGAATTCAACTTTTAATACTTAATGAATCAGTTGGAGTAATTATACAGAAAATAATTTGTTGGCCAAATGGATACTTACAATTATTGTTAAGACTCAGATATGTGTGCTATATATAATAATAAAGACTTTAGAGAAGAAGGTTTTTTCTTTTTCTTCACTATAAATTATTCCACTAGTAAATAGAACAGAGAACAATAAAATAAAATACAGATACTGAATACTTCTGTAAAGAATCCTTTACGTGCTATGTATTCTACCAATATTTTGAGTACTCCACTTATTGTAATAGAGTAGTTTAAAACATTCTATAGAAATATGCTTGTCTTCAATGAAGACTTTAAAAATAATTGCCTGAAAGAGCAATGCTATTGCTGAGCTTAAAACTTAGTAATTTATATATATATATATATATTTTTTTTAATTTGAATTGATGTTGCTTGGATTGATCAAGTATACCATTTGCCCATGATTTTAGCTACATAATTCATGGCATATGAAATTTCAATTAGTAAGTCATAAATTACTTCCATAAATGTAAACAAATATTTCCTTTTCTGTCCCTTTCTTCTGCAAGTAGACAATAAGTCATCCAAAAAGCAGTTATTCTCAAAAGAAGATGTTCATAGGATAATACATCACACAGTTAAACTGAAGGAGAAAACCCAGGCTTTCATATATTCAGAAATCCAGATTTCCTACTATGTTTTTGAATTTTACATTCTCAAAATGGTTAACAGTGATTTTTCTCACATGTTAGAAAATGGTTGCTTCCCTGGAAGCTCTGATGGTAGAGAATCTGCCTGCAATGCAGGAGACCTGGGTTCAATTCCTGGGTTGGGAAGATCCTCTGGAGAAGGAAATGGCAACCCACTTCAGTACTCTTGCCTGGAAAATTCCCATGGATGGAGGAGCCTGGTAGGCTAGAGTCCATGGGGTCACAAAGAGTTGGACAGGACTGAGTGACTTCACTTCACTTCCTGGAGGAGAGCCTGGCAATGCACTCCAGTATTCTTGCCTGGAGAAGCCCCATGGACAGACGAGCCTGGCAGGATGCAGTCCATGGAGTCGCAAAGAACTGGATACTTGGGGATGTACTATCTCATAGTGAGATTGAAATTAAAGACAGCAAATGTGAAAAATTATATATTCATCTTTGACTTCTTCCTCTCTCTTTCTCACCAATATGCCTATTGATGAAATAATGCTGAGGGGAATAAAAAACACACATAAAATCTCAGGAGTATACAATATCTATTTATTGTTTCTCAGAAGCCAGTGGGGTGCCTGTCTGATCCTGTTTCTTTGGGTGAGATCTTCTACAGGTTCATACAAGTGACACAAACAGGTGACAGTTCATCTAGAATCTGGCTATATAAGATGGCCTCAACTGGAGTACTCAGCTCTGCTCTAGATATTTCTTATCTTTTAGTAAGCTAGCTTGGTCCTGTTTCCACTATGGTGTCTGTGTTTCAAGAAAGAAGGTGGAAATGAGAAAGCATTTTCAAGTCTACACTTGTAGCAAGTTTGCCACTATCAAAGAAAGCAGACAAAGAAAGTTGTATGACTAACCCCAGATTTAGTTTGGAAAAATAGACACAACCTCTTGAGGAAAGTGGCTGCAATGCCAAACTGTAAAGAGCATAGATATTTGTATAGATAGAGTGGTGCTAGAACTTTTGCAGCAATTTTCCATCAATCCATTACATTCTACATCCAGTCAGTTATCAATTCCTTCTGAATACAAAGCCATATGGTCCCTGTTACTAATACCACTACCCTAATGTAAAATTGGGTTAACACTCACCTGAAACATGATACTGAATCATATAAACAGATTTCAGACTTCTAAGTCTTCCCCCTCCTCAATATTCCCTACGTAAATTTCAGATGTTTCAAGATTTTGTTTGTTTTGTTCATCTTTTCTACCATGCTAAATAACACTTAGCACATAGGATTGCAGCGCACTCTTCTTTATATCTTCCACAGCTTTTGCATATGTAGTCCAATACACTGTCCACAAAATACACTTAACTGTTTTCAGTTAGGAAAATAGATGAATGAATGAAAGGAAAATAAATCACAAAATAATCCAAAATCTCAATGTCAGATATTTTCTGATGTAATTTTTTCCTTAAGATCCCTATGAATTCAGATCCCCTTTTCAAATCCTTAGAAATTACTCGTGTTAATTTGTGTGTCTTATTGGCTGTTACTAGATGCATATTTAGTGACATTCTTAAACTTTCTAAATTTAGTTATATTACCTCCTTTCTGCATCATCGTGATCTCTTACATCTATGAAATGCACTGAGGTATTTATACTAGAGGCAGTTGTATGTTTCACTTTACAATCGAGTTTATAGAAGGTATAACATTGAGAGAATTCTTTTAGCAGTGACAAAGTAACATTAAAACAAAGCCCAGTTCTCTCTTTGATTGATTGTTATCATAATTATTGTTCCTGATGTTCTCAGTATGTAAATCATCCTTGAGAAGTAAATTAGTCCTATGGGAAGTTTCATCATAACTCCTTAAAGTATATACTTCATGCAATTATTATTTTAAGGAAACAATTGATGCGAATGTGGCTTATAGGTTTTTGTGATATTTCCCAAAGGCTTAACTACATCAGCTAATTATGCATTTATTAGTATTTTGGGCTTCCCAGCTGGCTCAAGTGGTAAAGAATCCTCCTGCTAACGCAGCAGACACACTGACGGGTTCAGTCCCTAAGTTAGGAAGATCCCCTGGAGAAGGATATAGCAACCCACTCTGGTATTTCCTGCCTGGAAAAACCCTGTGTACAGAGATGCCTGGCAGGCTATAGTCCATGGAGTTACAAAGAGTTGATCACGATTGAGCATCACACGCTGGAGCTGACTAGGTTTCAGTTTGCTTCTGTAGGCTTCCTAGGCATGGGATATTTCATCATAATTCCTTAAAGTATATACTTCATGCAATTATTATTTTAAGGAACCAGTTGATACCAATGTGGCTTACATATTTTTTATGTTTCCCAAAGGCTTAACTGCATCAGCTAATGATGCACTTATTAGTACTTTATGATTCGTTGCAGGTTTTGAATTGCATAGTTTGTGTTAGAGAATCCATGGAAGATAGACTTGTTCTCAGAATACCTCCATCGTGGTGGTTAGATACCAGTAGTGTTAAAGTAATCTGACAAGGAGGCCAGTGGGCTGACTCTAATGCTTAGGTTGCCTATATAAATAAACTGAAACTTAAGCCAGAGTCAGTTCCTATAAATGGCTCAAAGGTAAGAAAACAATCAGAAACACCCACCCAAGCTTTCCCAAGTAATGTAACTACCTAAGATAAGCCAATGCTATCTTTATTTTGCATTGTTTCCATTTTTTTTTCTATAAAAACCTCACCTTTAGCTCCTTTCAGTAGAATACTCTTAATCATTTCTGGTTTGACACTGCCCAACTGGAATTGATTTTTGCTCAAATAAATTCTCAAAAATTTTAATATGCCTCAGTTTATCTGTTAACAGTGTAATGACCATATAATTTATTCAAACCAGGACATTCTTGAGAGTAAAAGGAATGATATTAATACTTATAACAGAAAATATAGGACTGTTCTAGGAAAATGAGACAAATGGTCACCACAGATATCAGCAACCCATTATAATATGATTCCCAGATAAAATAAAATGTGTGTATTTCTAGATACACACATCTAGAATCCTGGAGAGAGAGAGCCTGAGATCTTGTAGGATTAAAGGAACTAGAAAGCCAGACGTAGTTACAGTACAGACTCCACTGATCAGTTCTTGCAATAGAGGAAGAGAGATCTCCGTGTAGAACTGGGCTCAATTATGAATATGGCAATGACAGGAAATGTGTTTTATAGTCAAGGGATAGGATGATGGGCCAATAGATAGGAAATTACTAAACAGAGACATCAAAGAAAGTTAGGAGAATTACTGCTAAACTGACCTATCAGGATTCTTGCAGAAGACAGGCCAGAATGATTAGAAGCCAGGGGTAGAAGATGAAGACTTGATCAGATATTGAGAAGGATAAGATACCAAGGGTGGAGTATTCTCTCTAAACTTACCTATGCAGGACTCTTGCTAAAATTATGGCTAGGCAGGTCAACAGAAATTAAGGGACCAAGATGTCGAGGTCTAGTTGAGAAAAGGGTTCAGAGGAATCTTCTAAAATGTGAGCAAAGAGAGAATCTTGATCAGTACAAACTTTTTGACATCCTCATGAAAGGCTTCGGTGATAGACCTTGGAGACTAGAATATGGGCATACAGCAAAGAGGAGGAATGAGGAATGAGATATTCAGGGTTTCAGTGTAAGTGACTAGTTACAATTTCTTCCTAGTTTCTTTTCCTCCTTCTTTTCTTCCTTTCCTCCTTCCTTCTTTCCCTTCCTTCATCCTTCCTTCCTTCCCTCCTTCCATCTTTCATTTGTTTCTTCCAATATTATTTATTGAACAGGCTATGAGGGATATAATAATAACCAATATACAATTGCTCCTATCCTCAAGAAATTCACATTTTGGTTGGGTTTAAAATTACACCTAAGGAGATCAGTCCTGGGTGTTCATTGGAAGGACTGATGCTGAAGCTGACACTCCAATACTTTGGCCACCTCATGTGAAGAGTCGACTCATTGGAAAAGACCCTGGTGCTGGGAGGGATTGGGGGCAGGAGGAGAAGGGGATGACAGAAGATGAGATGTCTGGATGGCATCACTGACTCGATGGACATGAGTTTGAGTAAACTCTGGGAGTTGGTGATGGACAGGGAAGCCTGGCGTGCTGCAATTCATGGGGTTGCAAAAACTCAGACATGACTGAGCAACTGAACTGAACTGAAAATTACGCAGTTGAAATTTACTTATTTTTAAAACTACCTTTACAGAGAACTGCAAAATAATACTAAGTCTGATAGGAACCTGAACTCTTAGTCTTGGGAGGGATTTAATCAGGAAACTATTTTCTTGAGAAAGTGAGGTTTGCATTGTTATTGGTCAGATAATTAGAATTCAAAGACCCAAAACAAGGGGAAAAAGACTTTTAGCCAAAGGTCTCAGACAAAGCTACTAATATGAAATACAAATTAAACATTTAAAAAATGATCAGAATGACTAGGAATGATAGACAAGAGGATATTTAGAAATGAGGAAATGATGGAAGGATTCAGATCATTGAAAGCAATTTAGACTGTTTTAAGAATATTAATTTGATACCAAGATCATAGTAAATTAGGGTAAGTGGACTGAGATAGATCTCAATATTTTGATGACTTAGCATGATCAAACAGTATTTTCCCTTGATATTAGAATGCTATATGTGGTTGTAGGTGTTGGGGCATTATGTTGAGAGAGAGGAGGAGGGGTAAGTAGGAGGTCTGCTTAATGAAATTATTCATGGACCCAGGCTCCTTTCATTCCATAGCTCGACCACATTGTGCTCATATTTCCAAGTGCTGGCATAAATGCCCAGCAACCAAGTGAGGAACAGGAGAGTACATGGAAGTTTGTGCAGACATTTTATAGGCCGTGTATTCTCTAGCCTCATTCCATTGGCCAGAACTCAATTACTGGTCTCTACATAACTGAAGAAGAGGCTAAGAACTATAGTTTAGTTGTGTTTACAGTGTGTAGGAGAAAAATAAATTGAGTTTGGTGGGCATGTAGCATTCTTTGTGAGGACTGAAACCATGTGTTCCTACATTCGACCTGGACCCTAAGAACAGAAACCATATCTACTGTTCACATTAGCATGAGTCTGATGTTCTACTATATTTACTAACACTTTTTTACTGGTCCAGGAGTTTATTTAGCAAATGGTTTGCTATTTTATTATAGACAATTTTTGAAAGATCTTTTAACTCTTCAATGGAAAGCATTAAGAGACAGTTGTGCCCTACGAGTCTTTGAAAAATTCTCACTTTGCTATTTCTACCAATCCTGTACTATTTTAAAGTGGTGATATTTACCTATTTCCAACAACTTTTTGCATGAAAAAGTACACCTTAAACCAAACTTTCAATTCTGAATTAATTTTGATCTTACCTTTCGCTAAGTCGCTTCAGTCGTGTCCAAGTCTGTGTGACCCCACAGACGGCAGCCCACCAGGCTCCGCCATCCCTGGGATTCTCCAGGCAAGAACACTGGAGTGGGTTGCCATTTCCTTCTCCATTTCCTCTTCTAGGTTACTGCTATATCTTTAAAGAGATAGTGATCTCTCCCTTACTACAGCAAAAAATAAAATCTGCCTTGTGTTATAAACAATTTATGTTGGTAATATTTGCAGTAGCTAGCATTCAACATTTGTTGAATTAAAACATTTTATTTATTTATGGTATAGAAGAATGTGGTCTGACTTGTGTGTGCTTTGAAGTATTTGTGGTATACTTTACTTTTTTTTTTAACTTTACTAAAAATTTGCACATTATTTTGTAGCTGTAGAAACTATAAATAAACAAATGACCATATTTTAGGAGTTTAAAATAAAATCTTGGGGTATATTATCTATCAGAATGATTTACTACCAAGCACGTGGTCTTGTAGAGTCAAAACATTTCTAAATTGTAGGGGGAGAGAAAGTATTTTCAGATTATACTTTCACCTGAGGGTGGGCAAGTAAAATCATTTTATAACTCAAATCAATTCCAGAACTGAAAAATAACTAAAAAACAAAACGAACCAAATAAACAAAAACCAAGAGACACAGCATAGGTAGACAGAATCCATTCCCTCAGAAGTTTTCCTAAGAGATTACCACTTGAAGTAGGAATTATGCAGGGTATCTACTGAAGAGCAATAAGCTATTTAACAAAGCTGCATAGATCTCTGTAGCAGGTGTATAATAGAGACATGTAAACCTATAGAAACACAGTACTGTTGATCACTCTAGGTCAAATTTCTAACATTAAGCAAAGATAGAGGTTGAAGTTGAGTTTACTTAGTAGGCATTTCTTCAAAGAATTGACCATTCTAGTACAAATCATTGAAAGCAAACATATTGAACATTATTTATATCCAACCAAATGTTGTTTATGGGATTCATTTTATTTTTTATTATTTTTAAACTTTTAATTGGAGGTTAATTGCTTTACAATACTGTGTTGATTTGTCCTACAACAACATGAATCAGTCATGCACATGCTGAATTGCTTCAGTCATGTCCGACTCTTTGTGACCCCATGGACTGTAGACTGCCAGTCTTCTTTGTCCATGGGATTCTTCAGGCAAGAATACTTGAGTGGGTTGCCATGCCCTCCTACAGGGGATCTTCCCAATCCAGAGACTGAACCCTCATGTTATTTGTCTCCTACATTGGCAGAAGGGTTCTTTACCACTAGTGGCACCAGGGAATCAGCCATAAGTATACTTATATCCTCTTCCTCTTGAGCTTCCCTCCCATCCCACCCCTCTAGGTCCTCACAGAGCACCCAGCTAAGCTCCCAGAAGCTTCCCACTAGCTATCTATTTTACAAACAGTAGTGTATATATGTCAGTGCTACTCTGTCAACCTGAAACTAGAAATATGGAAAACTTCACAAATTTCCGTGTCATCCATGTGTAGGGTCCATGCTTATCTTTTTTGTATTGTTCAAATTTTGTATATGTTCTGCCAAAGTGAGCATGGGGCTTACTTTAGATCTAAGGACACACATAGGTTGAAAGTGAAATGAAGTGAAAAGATATTTTGTGTGAATAGCAACCAAAACTGAACAGGAGTGGTTATACTAATGTAAGACAAAATAAACTTTAAGTTAAAATTTTTATAAGAGACAAGGACATTATAGGATGGCAAAAGGCTTAATTCACCAAAAATATATATTTATATAGATATCAGTTCAGTTCAGTTCAGTCACTCAGTCATGTCCGACTCTTTGCGAACCCATGGACTGAAGTATGCCAGGCTTCCCTGTCCAGCACCAACCCCTGGAGCTTGCTCAGATTCATGTCCATTGAGTTGGTGATGCCATCCAATCATCTCATCCTCTGTCATCCCCTTCTCCTGCCTTCACTTTTTCCCAGCATCAGGGTCGTTTCCAATGAGTCAGTTCTTCGCATCAGGTGGCCAAAGTATTGGAGTTTCAGCTTCAGCATCAGTCCTTCCAATGAATATTCAGGACTGATTTCCTGCACTGAAGTCAGACTTCCTATATATGGAAAGCCAACATTGGAGGAGTGAAGGGAGCAATATGCAAGTCTACAATCCTAGTAGAAGATTTCAGTACCCTACTTTAACTACTAGATAGAACAACCAGACAGATGACCAATAAGTAAATATATTTCATTTCAGTTAAGTTCAGTCACTCAGTCATTTAACCCCAGACGAATTGGAAGTACATATAAATTATATTCCACCCAATAACAGAAGACTATGCATTCCTATCACATGCATATATAGCATTCTACAAGAAATAACACATGTTAAGCCACTAAACAAGTCTTAATAAATTTAATAAGATTAAAATCATACAGTGTGTCTTTTCCAATCATAGTAGAAACTGGGACTCAATAGCTAAAGGAAAATGAGAAAACCCATAAATATGTGGAAATTAAGCAAAATGCTTTTATATAACTCATGGGTCAAAGAAGAAATCACAAGGGAAATTAGAAAATATCTTGAGATAAATAAAAATAAAAACATACTAAAACTTATGGCATAGGGTGAAAATAATGCCAAAGGTAAATTTGTAGCTATAACCATTCACATAAAAAAGAAGAAAGACCTCAAATCCACAATGTTACTTTATACCTTAAGGAACTAGAAAAAGAACAAGCTAAACCTAAAGCTAGCAAAGGAAGGAAATAAAGATTAGAGAAGAGATAAATGAAATCTCTATACAGGTCAAGAAGCAACAGGTAGAACTGGACATGGAACAACAGACTAGTTTCAAATCGGGAAAGAAGTATGTCAAGTCTCTATATTATTGCTGTGCTTATTTAACTTATATGCAGAGTACATCATGAGAAATGCTGGGCTGGATGAAGCACAAGCTGTAATCAAGACTGCTGGGAGAAATACCAATAACCTCAGATATACAGATGACACCACCCATATGGAAGAAAGCAAAGTAGACCTAAAGAGCCTCTTAATGAAAGTGCAAGAGGAGAGTGGAAAAGTTGGCTTAAAACCCAACATTCAGAAAACTAAGATTATGGCATCCGGTCCCATCACTTCATGCAAATTGATGGGGAAACAATGGAAACAGTGACAGACTTTATTTTCTTGGGTTCCAAATTTACTGCAGATGGTGACTGCAGACATGAAATTAAAAGATGCTTGCTCCTTGGGAGAAAAGCTATGGTCAACCTAGACAGCATATTAAAAAGCAGAGACATTACTATGCCAACAAAGATCCATCTAATCAAAGCTATGGTTTTTCCAGTAGTTATGTATGGATGTGAGAGTTGGACTATAAAGAAAGCTGAGCACTGAAGAATTGATGCTTTTGAGCTGTGGTGTTGGAGAAGACTCTTGAGAGTCCCTTGGACTGCAAGGAGATCCAAACAGTCCATCCTAAAGAAATCAGTCCTGAATATTAATTGGAAGGACTGATGCTGAAGTTGAAACTCCAACATTTTCGCCACCTGATGCGAACAACTGACTCATTGGAAAAGACCCTAATGGTGGGAAAGATAGAAGGCATGAGGCAAAAGGGATGATAGAGGATGAGAAGGTTGGATGGCATCACTGACTTGATGGACATGAGTTTGAGTAGGCTTGGGAGTTGGTGATGGACAGGAAGCCTGGCATGCTGCAGTCCATGGGAGTTGCAGAGTCGACCCGACTGAGTGACTGAACTTAACTGAAATGAAATAGAGATTCCCAGATGGCTCAGTAGTAAAGAATCCACCTGTTAAGCAGGATATATGGGTTCAATCCCTCAGTTGGGAAGATCCCCAGGAGTAGGAAATGGCAAACCACTCCAATATTCTTTCCTGGGAAATCTCATGGATAGAGGACCCAGGTGGCTGTGGTCCTGTAGTTGCAAAGAGTTGGACACGAATGAGCAACTGAGCATGCATGCAAATTAAACAGAATAGAAAAGTGGAGGAATCAATGAACATAAGAGTAAGTTCTTGGGAAAAAAATCAATAAAATTGACACAAGTTAAATAAACATTATATACATCTTGTTTGGGATATAAAATCTGTAAGTATCACACTTCTCCAAAAACATTTACTTGCAGTTGGTTCTGTAAGTCTAGTAGAATTAATCATCTTTTTCTTACAATTATTAGTCTATGCATATTTTTTTTTCTAATTTGAAAAAGTATTTTGATTCTTGGAATCAAAATTTAGATCCAAATCACCTAGTAAAGTTCAAAGTTAATAAACATTTTACTGAAATAAAAATAATTTCTAAGCTTGCATTTCAGTTGAACACAAACTATGAAACAAAAACTTAGTAGCTGTTACTTTGGGGGGAGATGTTTGGTCCAAGGAAATCAAAGTGAGGCACTCAAGAAAGAGAGATAGGGACAAAGAGTAAAACCTGGAAAATGTATTAATAAACTTAATGTTGACCATAGCGGAACTCAGTTCTTCCAAGACCTTCTAAGAAAATGTGAAGAACACATTTCGGAATTTTTCCACCAATACTTTTTTCTATGAAACGTTTAGGGTATTTATCCAGAATTCCTGTGCCCTGTAATTTGAGCATTTCTGTGAGGAGCACTAACTTCCCCTAAACTTTTTGTTGTACTTACTTAGTGATTCATTAAGTGACCTACTGATGCTTTGAGGAGAGGAAACTAAGATATGCTGAGATGTGTGCTTCATTGTTTGATAAATGACATTGACAAGGATGCATTGGAATTTTGTTTTCTGTAAGACTGTTGCAAATGGCTGACAACCAGTATGTGTCACTATGTGCCAAAATAACTGCTGAAGTCCATCCTTTATACCATTCAGATCTACTCCTGCTGCACATAATTGTATCCTATCACTACCACTGGTGGATAATTACAATGCTAAAAAATTTAAAGAAAATTCTCTTTAAGAATAAAATTCATAAATATACTTTGAACTAAATTAAAATCCATTTTGATATTGAGAATTCAAATTTATAGCAGTAGAATGTGTAAATTTCCTCAAAATAGTCCTAAAATGAAGCGAAATTCTCACTATTCTATTACAGTATTATATACAATGATATATTTCTTTAATATGAGTCCTGAAAGTGGTGATATAGCTTTGGCAACTTTTTAATTAATGCTTTAAGATGATTTAGAAAATTGGCAGATTAAAAAGAGATAATTAATTTATTTGTTAACTGTGTTTGTTGTGTGGGTAGAATGAATTATGATAACTTTAGTCAAAATATTTACCTCACTCTTTCCTGCCTCATCAGAAAAACATGGATAAGCTAAAACTAATGTAAAATTCCAAATGTCTCACTTTAAAATAACAGAGATTTTATGGCACACAAAAACAGATTTTAAAACATTTTATAGTATGCATAAAATTGCATCATTATTCAATATTAGCCTGAGATTTCTTATTTATACCTCACATACATGACAAACTGATTTAAAGAAGCTACCGAACTGAGAAAGATTTGAAAACATAGAATAGCTTTTTCATTGATGGTTCAATTTTAAGTGTTTGATACCAACTGAAACAATGCAATCTTAGTATCAGGCTTTATGTAAATTTTGTAAGATAGCTCCCTTTTCTTTCATTATATATTGTAACTTTCAATATTTGCAAGTAAAACTCAGAAAAAATATAACGGTTGACCAGAAATTTCTAATAATGTATAAAAGGAGTTAAAAAGTAAGGTTTTTCTTTCTTCACTGTATATATCTGTATCTGCAGGAGAAAAGTAGGTGAGGCCAATATTTTCTGAAATACAATTCCAAATGAATAACAAATAAGAAAACAATGACAGTAATCAAAACAGCACAAATTAAAACAAACCACTTGGGACGTAAAAACCCCTCTTCTTATTTTTCTCAAGTCAAAGAAAAAAATCAAAAATTTTATACTCAGATAATAAGTACACATATCAAAATAAATTGAATGAAACCAAAACTGTCTTAGAGAAATATTTACAGTGTCAAATGTTTAGGGAAGAATCTAAAAAAATCCAATAATTAGACATATTTTGCTTTAAAAGCCCTAAAAATGAAAAATATTATAATATTAAATAGTACATTATAAAAAGCAAATATTCCATATATCAAATGTAAAACTTGCATATTTAGTATTTGAAGGAACAAATACAAAATGAAAAATAATATCAAAGAGAAAATAAATATAGAATATGACTAATGAAGATGATACATTAAATATGACAATTAAAGTATACATTTTAAGTAATAACTTGAAAATCTTGAGGTAATTATTTTATTGCTCAATGTTAACTGACACAAGAAGTAAAATAATTCAATAATCTGTTCAAAAGTTGACAAGATTTTTTCAAAAAGCTAACTCCTAAACAGATTTTGGCCTCGGGTAGTTTCATAAGTAAGTCTGTCAAAAAACAGATTACAAACATGTAGATATCATTCAAAACATGCAGTTTTGAAATCCTAGATAATTAATATAAATAACTGAATGAAATTGAAAATGCCCACTAGTACTAATTTTATTTGACATTCTTCACTTCATATAAAGGAAAGAAATATAAGATATAAAATAGGATTTTACTTAGAGGACAAAGAAAATTAATTTTACAATATTTATAATTAGCAATGTTCAGTCCAGCATCTAGTCAAAAAGAAAATGGTCAAAAGAGTAATTTAATACATTGCTAGTGAGATGGTAAATTAACACTATTTTGTAAACTAATTTTAAAATGTTATCAATAAGCTTCAAACACACGTTATCTTTTGAACTAGTGGTCTCTAGTAATTTATAATGAAATAATGAGACAAATGTGCTAAAATTTATGCACATATATGCTTATTACAGCTAGATGTATGATAGCAAAGTGTGGCAAGTATATTAAATGTCTAACAGTGATGCATTAATAATGCACAATGTAATTTTATACATAGTCGTTTCAGTTTAGATTCTAATAGCTGTAGAAATGGAAATATACATATTTTGTATATCATGTGGTATGTGCAACACCAAAGGATTTGTAATATACTAATTACACTGTTTGGAAGTATATGCACCAAAATCTTATATATGATTATCTGTTGTAGGGTCATTTATTTTTTATTCCATTTTTTTAGTGTATTCACATAAGTAAAAGGGGGGAAAAAAAAACAGAAGAAATAAATTGCTTTTTATTATGGAGGAGAGGAAAACAGAAAGTGATGCGGCCATAACCCTCACAAATGATGCAGCATGGAACATGGCGGAGTATTAGGATAATGATACAATGGCCTTTACTTCCTCTACATAAATACCATTCATTGAATAAAAGCCACATCAGCCAACATTTTTTGTGATGCTATAGAAGCAAGCTGCTTATTTGAAAGTACAGTTATACTATTAATAATATGTGACCTTTGAAAATTGCCAGATAGATATGTTAAATGTTCTCTGCAATTAGTGCCAAACAACTATATATAAAGATGATTTTATTATGATACAGAACAATCATGAAACATAGACAAGGTCAATGAAAAATCCTAAATAAGGAGACAGATTTTTCCCATAGTTTTGCTTCTATAGCTGATGAGCCAAATTTGGAAATCAATATTACACTAGTATAACAAGAGTATTATAGCATTTTGCCTTTGTACTTAATCTTTAACTATTTAGTTTTGGAGTTTTCATTATGCATTAGGATTTCTACTCTCTCAATATTTTTATTTCTATATACAAGTACCAAAAATAGATCTTTGCAGCCAATATTATTTTATAAAGGCCTAGATGGAAGCTGGTACATCTAACTGATGTTGGTTTGATAATTCATGATAAATTTTTTGATCACCTAGTATGTGCTATTTATGTTCCCATAGCAGTCAGCATCACCCCACTCCAGTACTCTTGCCTGGAAAATCCCATGGAGGGAGGAGCCTGGTAGGCTGCAGTCCATGAGATCGCTAGGAGTCAGACATGACTGAGCGACTTCACTTTCACTTTTCACTTTCATGCATAGGAGAAGGAAATGGCAACCCACTTCAGTGTTCTTGCCTGGAGAATCAAAGGGACCGGGGAGCCTGGTGGGCTGCCGTCTATGGGGTCGCACAGAGTCGGACATGACAGAAGCGACTTAGCAGCAGCAGCAGTCAGCATGTCCAAAAAATAAACTCATGATATTCCCATACAAACTCAGTCGTCTTTCTGCTGGGACCTATACGTATAGTTGTGAAATCAGTAGACATTTCCAGTTACTTTCTATTATTACCCCCAAATCATATGTAATCCTTTATATTAAGTTCTGCCCCTTTGCCTTAAATTGTTCTTGAATTCATCTACCTTCTCAATGCCAGAGTCATTGTCATTGTACTGGTCCAAGCCTCCATCGTTTGTCTTTTGGACTACCACAATATCTTCCTACTTGTTTTCCCTTCTTTGACTGTTGCTTTTCTCTCAGATATCCCTTACATCTTCCTTATGGTAAAAAGAAAGATACAATTATGGTGCTTTCTTAAATTTCTCTCTACTTAATGTTTTTTCTTTACCTATTAATATGAAAATCTTAACAAAGTCCTTTATAGCCTTCTTACTTTCTCCAGATTCATCTCACTTTACTCATTTCCTCCATCTCTGTGCTCCAGGCCTGTTTTCTTGTTTTTGGAAAGTGTCATGCTTCTTTCAATCATCCCTGGGATCAGCTTCCATAGAACCTTTTACCTTTACTTCCTAACACCAAAATTTTACTGATACATTTTTTTATATAATTATGTCTAAAAAATTAATCTTTCCATTAGATAATACACTCTTTTAGGATAAACCAATATATATATATATATATATATATATATATATTTCTTCTCAATATTCTCAGCACATACTCCATTGATGGTACTTATTAAACAGGCTATATATGTCTTATTAATGAAGACACACACACACACACACACACACACACACACACACACACACAGCATTTCTGCTCTGTGGTGGTTCTTCTTTTTTTTTTTTTAATTTATTTATTTTTTCAGTGGGTTTTGTCATACATTGACATGAATCAGCCATGGATTTACATGTATTCCCAATCCCGATCCCCCCTCCCACCTCCCTCTCCACCCGATTCCCCTGGGTCTTCCCAGTGCACCAGGCCGGAGCACTTGTCTCATGCATCCCACCTGGGCTGGTGACCTGTTTCACCATAGATAATATACATGCTGTTCTTTCGAAACATCCCACCCTCACCTTCTCCCACAGAGTTCAAAAGTCTGTTCTGTATTTCTGTGTCTCTTTTTCTGTTTTGCATATAGGGTTATCATTACCATCTTTCTAAATTCCATATATATGTGTTAGTATGCTATAATGTTCTTTATCTTTCTGGCTTACTTCACTCTGGATAATGGGCTCCAGTTTCATCCATCTCATTAGAACTGGTTCAAATGAATTCTTTTTAATGGCTGAGTAATATTCCATGGTGTATATGTACCACAGCTTCCTTATCCATTCATCTGCTGATGGGCATCTAGGTTGCTTCCATGTCCTGGCTATTATAAACAGTGCTGCGATGAACATTGGGGTGCACATGTCTCTTTCAGATCTGGTTTCCTCAGTGTGTATGCCCAGAAGTGGGATTGCTGGGTCCTATGGCAGTTCTATTTCCAGTTTTTTGAGGAATCTCCACACTGTTCTCCATAGCGGCTGTACTAGTTTGCATTCCCACCAACAGTGTAAGAGGGTTCCCTTTTCTCCACACCCTCTCCAGCATTTATTGCTTGTAGACTTTTGGATAGCAGCCATCCTGACTGGCGTGTAATGGTACCTCATTGTGGTTTTGATTTGCATTTCTCTGATAATGAGTGATGTTGAGCATCTTTTCATGTGTTTGTTAGCCATCTGTATGTCTTCTTTGGAGAAATGTCTGTTTAGTTCTTTGGCCCATTTTTTGATTGGGTCATTTATTTTTCTGGAATTGAGCTTCAAGAGTTGCTTGTATATTTTTGAGATTAATCCTTTGTCTGTTTCTTCATTTGCTATTATTTTCTCCCAATCTGAGGGCTGTCTTTTCACCTTGCTTATAGTTTCCTTTGTTGTGCAAAAGCTTTTAAGTTTCATTAGGTCCCATTTGTTTAGTTTTGCTTTTATTTCCAATATTCTGGGAGGTGGGTCATAGAGGATCTTGCTGTGGTTTATGTCGGAGAGTGTTTTGCCTATGTTCTCCTCTAGGAGTTTTATAGTTTCTGGTCTTACATTTAGATCTTTAATCCATTTTGAGTTTATTTTTGTGTATGGTGTTAGAAAGTGTTCTAGTGTTCTGGTTCTTCTTTTTAAAATTGGAATATGATTCATATACTATAAATTTTATCTGTTTAAGGTGTAGAATTCAGTGAATTCACAAAGGTATGCCACTATGATTACTATCTAATTTCAGAACATTTTTACCACTGCTTAAAGAAAGACTTATTAGCAATCATTCCTCATTCACCCCTGAAAAATAAGTTACTTTCTATCTCTATGGATTGTCTATTTTGAACAAGTCCACAGAATAGAGTAATAAAGTATATACCTTTTCTGTTTGGCTTCTTTCACTAAGTGTAATGTCTTCAATGTTCATCCAGGTTTTAGCATATATGAATATTTGATACCAATTTATGGCTAAGTAATATTTTATTGTATAGAAATACCAAATTTTGTTTAGTCTTTCATCAACTGGTAGACAGTATGGGTTGACATTTATGAAAAACTCTGCACAAACAAATGTGTACCTTTGTATTTACATCTACATTTCTTTTGAGTACTTATCTAAAAGTAGAATTTCTGGGTTTTAGAACTCAATTTTTCATTTTTTGAAGAATTGCCAATGTGTTTTGCAAAGCAGCTGCAGTGTTTACATTCCCATCAGCAATATATGAGGGTTTCCATTCTTCACATTCGTGGCAACATCCTTGCCGTTGTTATATCACCGGAGTGGCTATGAAGTTTTATCTCAATGTATTTTGATTTGCAGTTCATGAAGGAATAATATTGAGATCTTTCCAGTTGCTTATTGGCCATTTGTATGTCATCTTTGGAAAAAATATTTATTCAAATCTTTTTTTTTCATTTTTCATTTGGGCTACTCATATTTTTATTATTGAATTATAAGTTATTCATATATTCTTAACACTAGTCCTTTAACAGACATGATTTACAAACATTTTCTCCCATTCTACGAGTCATTTTTTCCCTTGGTAGTAATCCCTGGAACACAAAAGTTTTAATTTTGATTAAGTACAATTTATCTGCTTTTTTTTTTTCTTTTGTCCTTTCATTGTGTGTCATTTTCCTGGTCTGTCTAAAAAACAATTGTTTAAAGTTACAGAAATTTATATCTATGCTATCTTGTAACAGTTTTATAGTTTTAGCTCATACATTTAAGTATTTAATATATTTTAAGTTAATTTTTTTCAAATGAAGTAAGTTTTCTACTTTATTCTTTTGCATGCAGATATCCAGTCATCCCAGGACCATTTGTTGAAAAGATTGTTTTTTTTCCCATCATGTTGGCACCCTTGTTGAAAATCTGTTGATCGTTAAGTAAGGGTTTATTTCTGGACTCTCAATTCTAATCCATTGATACATATGTCAATATTCTTATTTTATACCAATATCATAAAATCTTTTACCATAAATTTGTCATAATTTTTGGAATGAGAAAGTGTGATTCCTTGAACTTTATTTTCCTTCAAGTTTTTTTTTGGCTGGTCTGAATCCCTTGCATTTCCATGTGAATATTATGTGAATATTATAATTATAGTTGGTTTGCATGTATAGCAGTTGAGATTTTGATGGAGATCATGTTGAATCTGTACATCAGTTTGGGAAGTATTGTCATTCTTAAAAATAGTAAGTCTTACAATTCATGAATACAGGGTGTCTTTCCATTCATGTTTTTAATTGCTTTCAAAGATATTTTGTAATTTTCTGTGTGTAATATTTGTACTTCTTTTGTGAAATTTGTTCCTAATTTATTCATTTAAGACAATTATAAATGGAATTGATTTTATCTTAATTTGATCTTTGATTGCTCATTGCTGGTGTATCAGAATTATAATTGATTCTTGTGTTTTTATCTTGTACCCTAAAACTTTGACAACCTAGTTTATTAGTTCTCACAGTTTTTGGTGGGTTTTTGAACATTTCAAATTCATAAGATCATGTCATGTACAAATAGAGATAACTGTATTTCTTCCTTTTGAATCTGATTCCTTTAATTTGTATTTCTTGCCCTGTTAGGGCCTCCAGCCTGATGCTGACTAGAAGTGGAAAGAGTATGTATTCTTGCTTTGCTCCTTACCTTAGGGGAAAAGTTTCAGTCTTTACCATTAAGTATGACAGTAAATTTAGATTTTTATACATGACGTTATCAAGTTAGGACTTCCCTTGTGGGTTGGTTGATAAAGAATCCACCTGCAATATAGGAGACCTGGGTTCGATCCCTGGGTTGGGAAGAACCCCTGGGGAAGGGACAGGCTACCCATTCCAGTATTCTGGCCTAGAGAATTCATGGACTATATAGTCCATTGGGTTGCAGAGTCAGACATGACTGAACAACACTCTTTATCAAGTTAAAGAAATTGCTTTTGGTTCCTGACTTTTTTGTTTTTTATATATACCTGCATTGCCTCTCCCCTTCTTTATGCTATTATTTTCATAAATTACAGCTTTATATGGCATGTTTTCCAATCCATATTTATGATTGTTTTATGCAATTGTTAGAAAGACTCTTTGTGGTTCAGATGGTAAAGAATCTGCCTGCAATGTGAGATACCTGGGTTTGATCTCTGGGTCAGGAAGATCCCCTGGAGAAGAGAATGGCAACCCACTTCATTATACTTACCTGGAGAATCTTGTTGACAGAGGTGCCTGGTGTGCTGCAGTCTCAAAGAATGGGGTCTCAAAGAATCGGACATGACTGGGTGACTAACAAATGCAGTTGTCTTATAAATCATATATTTGCAAGAATTGAAAAAAAATAATAATTCATTTATCCTGTCTCTTACTCATGTAGTTACATTTACTGGTACTCCTTATTTCTTCATGTGAATTAGAGTTATTGTCTAGTGTTTTTTATTTTATCCTGAAGGATTCCCTTCAGCAGTTTTTGTAAGGTAGTTCTGCTAATGAAAAACACTCCTTTTATTTAATCTATAAATGTCTTAATTTTTCCTTCATTTTTGATAGATAGCTTTGCTGGACTTATGGTTGTTTTTCAGTTGCTAAGTTATGTCCATCTCTTTGCAATCCCATGGACTGTAGCACACCAGACTTCCCTGTCTTTCACTGTCTCCCAGAGTTTGATCAAACATCATGTTGATGATGCCATCGAACCATCTCATCCTGTCACCCCCTTCTCCTCCTGCCCTCAATCTTTCCCAGCTCAGGGTCTTTTCCAATGAGTTGATTTGTTGCATCAAATGGCCAGAGTACTGGAGCTTCAGCATCAGTCCTTCCAATGAATATTCAGGGTTGATTTCCATGAGGATTGGCTGGTTTGATCTTGCTCTCCAAGGGACTTTCAAGAGTCTTCTCCAGCACCACGATTCAAAGGTGTCAATTCTGGTGCTCAGCCTTCTTTATGGTCCAACTCTCACATTCATACATGACTAATGGAAATACCATAGCTTTGACTAGATGGACCTTTGTCGGGAAAGGAATGTCTCTGCTTTTTAATATGCTGTCTAGGTTGGTCATAGCTTTCCTTCCAAGGATTAACTGTCTTTTAATTTCATGGCTGCAGTCACCATCTGCAGCTATTATATTGGAGCCTACAAAAATAAAACCTGTCACTGTTTCCATTTTTTTCCATCTATTTGCCATGAAGTGATGGGACCAGATGCCATGATCTTTGTTTATTGAATGTTGAGTTTTAAGCCTGAATGTTAAGTTTTAAGTTTACACTCTCCTCTTTCACTCTTATTAAGAGGCTTTTTGTTTCCTCTTTGCTTTCTGCCATTAAATTGGTATCATTTGCATATCTGGATATTCTATTCTTAGCTGACAGTTCCCCCCTCCCCCCACTCAGGACTTTGAATATACTGTCCCACTGACTTCTGGCTTATTTTGTTACTGATTAGAAATCAGCTGTTAACTTATTCATGATCCTTTGTATGTGATGAATTGCTATTCTCTTGCTGATTTCAAGACTCAACATTTGTCTTTCACTTTTGACAGCTTGATTATGTTTCTAGATGTGGGTCTCTTTGACTTTATCCTAGTTTTTGAGCTTCTTGGATTTGTAGATTAATATTTTTCATCAAATTTGGACAAAAAAAAACATTAACTAGTATTTCTTCAAATCCAGTTTTGCTCCTTTCTCTTTTCTTTCTTCCTGGGAACCCTAATATCATGCTGTGGTTGATACAGTTTCATAGGTTTCTGAGGCTTTGTTCATTTTTCATTCTTTTCATTTCTGTTACAAAGAATGGGTAATCATAATTGACCTATCCTCAATTTTGTGATTCATTTTTCTGCCAACTTAAATATGCTGTTGGGTTCCTGTAGCAATTTTTTTTTTCATATCAATAATTGTACTTGTCAGCTCCAGAATTTTTACATGGTTATAATTATTTTTTAATCTATCCCTTGGGAAGACACTGTTTCATAGTCTTCTTTGTTTCTTTATACATGGTTCCCTTTAGTTCTTCAGACATATTTAAAATATATTAGTTAAAACCTTAAACCAAGGTTTAAGTAAACCACTGTGACCAATGTTTAGACTTCCTTAGATAGTTTGCTGTTGACTGCTTTTGTTTCTGGTGAATGAGCCCTACTTAATTCTTTGTGCTTACTTGCATGCTAAGTTGCTTCGGTCATTTCTGACTCTTTGTTACCCTATGGACTGTAGTCCACCAGGTTCCTCGGTTCATGGGGATTCTCCAGGCAAGAAAACGAGTGAGTTGCCATGCCCTCCTCCAGGGGACCTTGCCAGTCAAGGGATCGAACTCACTTCTCTTATGTCTTCTTCATTGCAGGCAGATCCTTTACCCACTGAGTCACCTGGGAAGCCCTTAATTCTTTGTATGTTTTGTAATTTTTTGTTGAAAACTGGATATTTTAAACAATACATAAGCAACTCTGAAAATCAGATTCTCCCCTACCCAAGGCTTGCTGCTTTTGCTTTCACTTGTTCAGTGACTTTGCTGAAATCATTCTGTAAGCTCTGTACTTACTAAAATGTGTGTCCTATGAAGTGTCTTATTGATTGCTTTTTGGTTTAAAATTTCATTTTAAATGCTTTCTTTTTGACTTAAAATTTCATTTTAAGTGCTTAAAACCATAAGTTTCCTTAGGTTTGTCAAGTGGCTTCATGCGTGTGTTGGGGCTACCTTTAGTACATAGGCAGGCAGTTTGCAACTTGGCCTTTCGTCTTTGTTATCTGCTTGCACAGAGCCTTAAGTCAGCCAGAGGTAAGAGCAGAGAACATTCTTAGGTCTTTGCTGGGCATGTGTAGAGCCAGATGAATGAATGTAGTCTTTATGATCTCTGTGAGTGTATCAGAGCTTTTCAAATCCCCCTGTGGGTATCTTATTCCCCAGTTTTTCCTTTTAAGTTTTGGTCAGCTTCTAGTTGGCCTCACCTGCTATCACTGCCTCAGGCATGTGTGATGTTAAACAATTACTGCTGATTGTTTTTGACAATTGCCCCTGTGGAAAAGGCTAATTTCATTGGAAAAACTCTAACAGATGAAATAAAGGCAAGCCTGTGAGTTGGGTTTTCCAGAGAATTTCCAGAGTGGTCAAAAATAAAAGTTTTTTGAAAATTATGCTATTGGGGAGTTCCACATCTGTTCTGTCTTCTCCAGTGGTGGCTCGGCTGCTCATTTTCACTGTAATTGTGAGCTGTTGATTTTCAAGAGTACTGTGGAGCTAGAAAGAAGGGGAAAAAATAGGGCAAATTAAAGTGCCACAAAGCTTACTGTTTTAAATAAGATTAAGCTGCTTTTTAAATAAATAAATAAATTCACTCTGGGGTGTTGCAAGTTTAGGTTAATTCTCAAAGTTCTGAAAAGCAGATTTTGACAATTTTTGCCAGTGTTCTTATTGCTTTTATGGAGGAGAGGATTTTTGGAGGTCTTTATTCCACAGTTCCCATTCAGACTACTCATAACATTGGTTCTTAACTTTTGTTGAATCACCAACATTTTGGGAACTCTAATAGATATTACACTCTTAATATGGCAAACATTACACTTCCTCATACTTTTAAATCAATCACTAGCTAATAATACTGTTGATGATGATAATAATAATAATAATAAGCATTTATTATGTATTTACTATGTATAAGTCATTTTAATACTTTACATGTATTCAGTGATTTAATTTCTTATCAGTCATTCTCAAGTTGATATAACTAGGCACAAAGAGGTTAAACAACTTAATGAAAGAAGTCTGGAATCCAATGTATCTCAATACATACTTAGTGAATGAACAAAATTCAGAAAATTTACATAGAATGTAAGATGTTGGTGATCTCCTGAAGCCTATTAGGGGGCTAAAGATTAAGCAGAACTGAATTATAACATGCTATTTTACCAAAGCTTTCTATCATTTTTGCTTGATATTAAACAGAGAGTTAAGTAGCAGATGCATAATTTAATAAATAGATTTTATGTTAGTGTGTGCCAGAAAGCAAATGTTTAGTAAGGTCCTAATAGGTGTAGGTCCCAAGTTATGTTCTAGGCATCAAGCAGTGAATAAAACAGACATGCTGGTGAAAACATATTGCATATTATTGAACTTTCAATACATAGATAATATAGTTCTCTACATATTAATGATAGAGTGACAATTTGAACTGAGATATATATGATTCAACATGCCTTTTTGTTCTACTTTGCTGCACTTACTATCTTAACTATTTCTTGAACTAATGATTACAGTAATAACGCCCAACTCCAAAACTTTGGCCACCTGATGTAAAGAACTGACTCATTGGAAAAGACCCTGATGCTGAGAAGGATTGAAGGCATGAGGAGAAGGGGACAACAGAGTCTGAGATGGTTGGATGGCATCACCAACTCAATTGACATGAGTTTGAGTACACTCCGGGAGTTGGTGATGGACAGGGAGGCCTGGTGTGCTGCAATCCACGGGATCGCAGAGAGTCAGACATGACTGAGCAACTGAACTGAACTGAACTGAACTGCCCCATGTCAATGCCCGTCTGTAGGTATAGAAATGAAGTTATATTTACAATGAAAGAGTAACTTAGATAGTTTGTAAGAAAACTATTGAGTACATTTTAAAAGACCTTCCTAATTCCTTTAAATGAAGAGCTAAATTCTCTACTGGTAATAAGATTTAATTCATCTAATTATAACTCTAGTCCAGAGTCCAGCAAAATCTTGAATGATGCCATCTGCTCCTCACTACTGCCCACACCATCCCTCACCCTTTCAATTGCTTCAAACATAATTCAAGAATGTAGTTCTAAAGCCATACTGTGATTTTGTACTTAAAGTGGTTAATAATGCTTCCATATGCTCATATTATAGTTTAGAATATAGCAAGAAAGTGAGAAAAATTGAATAACTGCTTTTTCAAACTTTTCATGTGCTTTTTTTAATTAAAAAGTTTATATTTATTTTCTCATTTTACTTGTTTTGTTGTATTAGTTTTACTTTTAAAATATAAATTAGCTGGGAAATACTTCTAATTTTTATCTTAAGTTCTTTGACTCTAAATTTTGGATTTATCAACTACTATGCTATTCACAGAATGTTGCAGTTAATTATTTTACATTGTGCTATCCTTAAAAAAAGGTCTTAACATCAAAACTTTTGATATGTATTTACAGGAAACTTTATAGTTTAGAAACTACAATAGCCAGTCACCTACCATGTAGTTCAGGTTCCACAGGACATTGAGATAACATTTTAAGTATTGCATCTGCTATCTTTGGAGTATGTTTGGTATTTAATTTTTTAAATGCTAGAACATATTTCTTTGTCTTTCCTGAAAAATGTAATTTATTTTGGTATTTTTCTAACTTTACAGAAGAACCTTCTTTATATTTTGATATTTTTTAAAGAAATATTTCTTCTGTTAGCTATTCCAGAGGATGAGCTTGGTAAATAGAAGATTTTTACATATTATGCAATTTCATTTAAATTCTATTGGAAATGTATTGATAAATATTTTATAATTCTCTTTCATGGAAATAAACAATTTTCAATGGCTTCACAGCATGGTAAGAATTATTCACAGATGACATGGGATATACTTTGTGAGCAGTTCTTTGTGTTGATAAATATTAAAGCCTACATTTATAATAGTTAACTATTTTTAGATTATGATTGTAATGACCTGAGATGATATTAACAAGATGACAACTGCCCTCACTGAAAAATTAATATTTGGTTTCATTTTAAAAAGTGTAGTATTGAGCCCAGATGTACTTTTGTTTCATATAGTCTTCTCAACACAAGACTAATTATGGCATTACAGAATAAAATCAACTGCACATTGTTTGTCACCATCTGTAAGTAGCAGAAAGATATATTAGGAAAAGTCACCATTTTCCTAGACTATTATTGACTTAGTCATCAAGTTGAACTACTATGTCACAATAATCATACAATACATAGAAAGTTGTGCCACTATCGTAACTTTGATGTCTTGATGAATTAGTCTGCCATCCATATCTCACATACTACTATTATATTTCAATCATATTCTAGTTACACATTAGAAATTGTATTTTATTGTGACTAAATGTGATCATAAAAACTTACTATGTTAGTGATTAAGACATCCAAGGTTTTTTCCATGGTTACTCCTTAATAGAGATTAATTGACTGACACTATTGATGTTCTATAGGGTTAATGATGACCAATGACTGTCACATTAATAAATCACAATTTAAATACCAAGAGTAGCATTTAAGTTTTCATAGATATGAAGCAGTAATATAGACAGTGTGTGACTTCATCCTTTATAATTTGAGAACTGACAAACTCAAAACTTGCTGATATAACCCTCTGTGGTTCAAGTGTTATTGGATTGGCAGATTTTTGCCACTGATGCTCTCTCCATTTGCACATAATTAATTAGTAATAAGTGAGGAAATTGCATTATGACCTAGTTAAATATCTCTGTGGACATCTGTGTATTTAGAGAAAATGATAGTTCTAGATAGGACACATGAAACTAATTTCAAATGCCATTCAAACGGTGCTTTTCAGTTTATAACTGTACATTGGGGTGAGATATATCTCACTAGAATCTTTTTAAGCTATTGTCCCTGAATATGCTTTTAATCTTATGGGACATAATGACATTTTGAACTTGTAGCTCAAAATATTTGGATGTGAACTCTCACCTCTGATGAGGTTATTAGTGATCTCAATAGCATCTAAAACTGCTTGGATGTTTGGAAAAATCATACTTTTGTTTACTTTTTCTACTTTAATATGTTTTAAGCTTATTGGAAGCCTCTAAACTACATACCTTAAGTAAAATTCTAGACTTATGATATTTGAGGTGATATGATATCACCTAAATAAAATATCATAAAATATGCTATCATTTCAGGTAAGGTAACTGACTAAATTTGTGATCACTGGTTGTACCCTTTCTCATTATTTATGGAATTTTTTTTAGTAAATTTGTCTGATGTATTCTCAAACATATACATATGAGAAGGAAACGGAAGCATTTGTCACAGAAATATTTAAAAAGTTGTATAAAGATAGTTAGACATGTAACTATATATGTGGATGATTAAAATTAATTATATGTAAATTAATAGAGTGCTATGATTTAATTTAAGGATTACCTCTTATGGAGAGGTAGTTTATACCAAAATCCTGTAGAGAAGGAAGGGTTAAAGTAATACAAGTAAACAATATATTATTTTCACTTTTCTATCAGTCATTGCCTGGATTATTAAGCACAGAAATGCCCCTGCATCATATGAACTATATTAATTTTATTAAATTTTTATTCCTTGTGACAGGAACATGCTCTGTTTCTTTATACTCATTACAGAATATTTCAGGCATTGCATTCTCTGATTACTGTAGTATCTGGTGTTCAAGGTATTCCAGTTTCCTGGGTTACCTAAGGAAAAATATATTGAGAGAGAACTATTTATTTTATGTTAGCTTTTTTCCTGACATGAGAATTTTACTAAATGTCAACATAAAGACATTCTGAGAATAATCAAGAGAAACTGTCCTTAGTGAAACTATTTCTTAGCAATATATGATCAAAAAATTATCACCACATTTATTTTTTGTGGTACACTCAATTTTAGCATACATCCATTGACTATTGATTTAAAAGGTATATTCTGAGCATTGGCAAGTGCTAGTTTTTGTGCTTCTTGCTGGGGATGTAGAGAGAAGAGGTTGATATTCTCGTAGAGCTCCCAGTCTGTCATGGCATTAGGTATTAAACCAATCCCAACCTTTCTAAAGATTTAATTATCTTTATGATATGTGTTGAGGAGGGCATGGCACCCCACTCCAGTATTCTTGCCTGGAGAATCCCTTGGACCGAGGAGTCTGATGGGCTACAGTCCATTGGGTCGCAAAAAGTCAGACAGCACTGAAGCGACTTAACATGCACATGCACATGATATGTGTTAGGAACCTCACATAGAAGACACTATAAAAACATGCAAAAGGGAAATTTGACAGGTCTATGGGGATGATTCAGAGAACGATCTCTCTAAAAAAGTCACATTTAAACTGAGATGTGATGAGTAATAGTCATTTAGGCAAAGAGAAAAAGGAGACTGAGTATTCAGGAATGGTAACAGAAGACTTGTCAAAACCCTCTTCTATCTATCAGCAAGAAACACAGCATGTTAAAAGCATAACAATTACTTTAAGAACTGGTCTAACCTGTACAAGAAGATTTTTATAATAGTGATACATGCATATTTCAATGATATATAACATTCATTTTTGAATTAACTGGATTAAAAGAATATCTTGATAGAAACATATTTCCTATACAAACATATTCAATTGTAGACAATAAATATGCATTAATTTAGAATTCTATTGCTAGTTTCAAGCAGTATGACTCATAAATACATCTAATATTAAAATAAGAAAGAAAAAAATAAAATGCAACAGTTACTCTCTATTTCCATGGGTACATGGGATGTCATTTAAGAGAGTAGAATGAACGCTTGATAGAAAGTTAGAAAATGAAGAATCTAGTTGCAGTGTTTCTATGACCATACTGAACCTCAGTTTCCTATCTTATAATGACATTGTGAAGGTCAAGTTTGATATTGTTACTCATTTTGAAAGCCAATATAAGCTATAAAAATGCAGTGTTTTATCATTACTATTTTTTCCTGAACACTCCACACATATTTGGGCTTTTCTTATCTTTGATCAAATACATTCCCTTTATTGGAACGTTTTCAACATGTTCTTTTCTTTTCCTCCCCAAAGGCCAAATTCAAATCCCATCACTTCTTTGAGGCTTGTTCCCACTGGAAAAGAGGTTATTTATTTCTCCTCCCACCTCTAATCTTCTTTAGCACTTATGAGTTATTTGGTGACTGGCATTTATTGACTTGTATAGTTATTTTAATGTACACTTCAAAGGCATAGCATTTTGATGTTGAAAGGGAAATTAAAGTTCATTTGGTCCCCCAGTTCTCAGAGGTTGGGCTATTCCTCTGAATGATTTCAACCTACTTGTCAAATCAATTTTGCTTGAACAGTTCCACTGACAGATAGTCTGTTATCTTTTGATTAAGTATATTTTACTTCTTGACATCTCCAAGAGAAAGTTATCTCTGTAAATTTAGAATAAACATGTCAACTTGCTTTCATACCTAGCAACTATTTCCTGATATTTTTAACATCTCCTTCTTTTGTCTCAGCAAAGTTAGCTTTTAAGTATCTTAGTTGTATCCATCACTGTTTTCTGAAGCTATATATGTGTATTAATGCATATATATATATATATATATATGTATATATATATATATTCATTTTAAAATAAAACATTCAGAACTAAACATATATTTCAACTATAATAAAGTACCTGCCTTTTATTTTAAATATTATAATTCTGGCATTGCAGCCTAAAAGCTCATTATACTTTTGGTAGTCATGTCAAGTTGAGCTTACTTTATCTTCAGTACCCGTGTCTCATTCACATCTGATTCTGCTAAATCATGTATACCCATCATAGATTACTGTAATATATTTTTAAAATACAATTTCAAGAAAACTAAAATATCCTGTTAGTTCTGATAGTAGACACTAGAGAATAATGTGGCAAACTAAAAAAGAATATATATATATATATATATATAAAATCTTCTTAAACATACCTCAGTCATCATAAAATGAGAAACCTATTTGCTTTCTCAACCAACTCTATTATATAGTAAAATTCATAGCAAATAGGTACTCATTGAACTTCTAAGAAAAATATCATCATGATGATTTGCTTATGCACTTTTTGTTCATATATGCATATATATATATATACACATGTGTGAAGCTATTTGCATTTTCATTGCCAAATTAATAGAATTAGGGACTAAATAGTGATGTACTGAAGAATATCCTTATTTAAATCACTAAGGACTTCCCTGGCAGTCCAGGAGTTAAGATTGTGCCCTTTTTTCTTTTTTCTTTTTTTTTTTGCATTGTTCACCTAAGAGGGCCTTCTTATCTCTCCTTGCTATTCTTTGGAACTCTGCATTCAGTTGAGTATATCTTTCCCTTTCTCTTTTGCCTTTTGCTCCTTTTCTCTTCTTAGCTATTTGTAAAGCTTGCTTAGATAACCACTTTGCCTTCTTGCATTTCTTTCTCTTGGGGATAATTTGGTCACCACCTTCTGTACAGTTACAAATTCCATCTTTAGTTCTTCAGGCATTATGTCCACAAAATTTAATCCCTTGAATCTATTCATCACCTCCACTGTATAATCATAAGGGATTTGATTTAGGTCATACCTGAATGACCCAGTGGTTTTGCCTACTTTCTTCAATTTAAGTCTGAAGTTTACAATAAAGAGATGATGATCTGAGTCATAGTCAGCTTCCAGTCTTGTTTTTTCTGACTGTATAGAGCTTCTCCAACTCCAGCTGCAGAGAATATAATCCATCTGATCTCAGTATTGATCATCTAGTGATGTGTCCTTGTGTAGAGTCATCTCTCATGTTCTTGAAAGAGGGTGTTTGATATGAGCAGTGCATTCTCTTGGCAAAACTCTGTTAGCCTTTGTCCTGCTTCATTTTGTACTCCAAGGCCAAATTTCCCTGTTACTCCTGTTATTCCAAGTATCTCTTGAGCTGGATTTAGAAAAGGCAGAGGAACAAGAGATCAAATTGCCAACATCCACTGGATCATCAAAAAAGTGAGAGAGTTCCAGAAAAACATCTACTTCTGCTTTATTGACTATGCCGAAGCCTTTGATTGTGTGCATCATCAAAAACTGTGGAAAATTTTGAAGGAGATGGGAATACCAGACCACCTGACATGCCTCCTGAGAAATCTGTATGCAGGTCAGGCAGCAACAGTTAGAACAGGACATGGAATAATAGACTGGTTCCAAATCAGGAAATGAGCATGTCAAGGCTGTATATTGTTACTGCTTATTTAACTTATATGCAGAGTACATCATGAGGAAATCCTGGACTGGATGAAGCACAAGCTGGAATCAAGATTGGCAGGAGAAATATCAGTAATGTCAGATATGCTGATAACATCACCCTTATGACAGAAAGCGAAGTAGAACTAAAGAACCTCCTGAGGAAAGTGAAAGAAGAGAGTGAAAAGTTGGCTTAAAATTCAACATTCAGAAAACTAAAATCATGGCATCTGGTCCCATCACTTCATGGCAAATAAATGGGGAAACAATGGAAAAAGTAACAGGCTTTATTTTCTTGGGTCCCACAATTACTGCAGATGGTGACTGCAGCCATGAAATTAAATGATGCTTGCTCTTTGGAAGAAAAGTTATGACCAACCTAGACAGCATATTAAAAAGCAGAGACATTACTTTGCCAACAAAGGTCCATCTAGTCAAGGCTATGGTTTTTCCAGTAGTCATGTATGGATGTGAGAGTTGGACTATAAAGAAAGATGAGTGTCAAAGAGTTGATGCTTTTGAACTGTGGTGTTGGAGAAGACTCTTGAGAGAGTCCCTTGGACAGCAAGGTGATCCAATAGTCAATCTTAAAGGAAATCAGTCCTGAATATTCCTTGGCAGGTCTGATGCTGAAGCTGAAACTCCAATACTTTGGCCACCTGATGTGAAGAACTGACTCATTTGGAAAGACCTGATGCTAGGAAAGATTGAAGGTGGGAGGAGAAGGGGATGACAGAGGATGAGAGATGTTTGGATGGCATCACTGACTCAATGGACATGAGTTTGAGTAAGCTCTGGGAGTTGATGATGGACAGGGAAGCTTGGCATGCTGCAGTCCACGGGGTCAGAAAGAGTAGTTCATGACTGAGCGACTGAACTGAACTGAAGTGAATCCTATTGAGGGCTCCACTCTCAAGATATAATTAACTTCCAAGACCCCACCTTTTAATGACATCACATTAGGATTAGGATTTCAAAATACAAATTTAGGGGATGCAAGGTTACTCCCTTACATCAAGGTTACAGAAATAGCAATTTTAGATTGAACATCTAGGAAGATCTAAAGAAGAAATTGTTTCAAGCAGGGCAAGACATGTATACATAATATTTTACTGAGGTTAAAATAAACGAGGCTCAGAACCATTGGATTTATCAACATGGAGTACACTGAAGACCTTGAGAATAATAATTTCAGTAGAGGACTAGTAAATTTATTTATTTATTTTTTTGTAGAGCAGCAGTAAATTAAGGGAGTGAAAACCTGATTGGTATAGATTGAATATAGAAAAGGAGGAAGGAATTAGGGTGAACATAGATAACTATTTTAAAAAGTTTTCTGTAAATAGAATAAAACTAGTATGGCAGTAGTTGAAGGAAAAAAGTGACATATGAGATTGTTTTTATTTAAACTAGGGAAAAAATCAGCATTGCCAATGAGAATAACTTTATTTTGCAAGTCACTTATGTGATATATAGAGAATGATTTATGAAAGCTTTGTGATTCCTGGAAGGGAAAAAATATAGAATATATATACATATCCATAAATACCAGTATCATTTAATTCTCTTGCTATGCAGAAATAGGAGGCTCCTACAGCTTGACCTGCAGTTCCTGAAAGAATAAAACTAATGAAAATATAGGAAAAAAAATATAGTTGCAACATGAACCACATTTTACTTAAATTTGGTACTGTAAGAAATAGGATCAAGTACATAGGATTAAGAGTGGGTTAGATGTCATGAAAGCAAGTTATTGTGAATCAGAAATAATATGAGACGGAAATTCTATGAGTAAAAAAGACAGGTATAGACTAGAATAATCCCACTCATTAAAGCATAACAGATTACATTTCCTCTTTAAAAAAGAGAGATTTGAAGATTACATAACTGTGAGATCCTGCTTAGTAACTGGAAATAACAGTCAGTGGTAGATAGGCAAATTTGTAGAAGGAACCAATCAAAAATGGATAGCAAGGAGAAGTCTGAAGGTTTCTAAAATAGTTATGGATTAATGTTAGCAAAAGAAATTTAAGAGAATAATACATGCTTTTATGAATTTATACTGAGAAAAGATAATAAAGATAAAATTGTTTTTCTGATGAATGTTTAAGGGCATGCAATTTTTCATAACTTGAAAATGATTAAGATAGTACATTTGTATAAAGCTTTTTTTCTGAAAGAAGATTAAGAGGAAAATATGGTAAAATAAGGCACAATGAAGATTTTATAGAAGCAGCTGTTGTATAAAAGTGAATATAAAAAATGAAAGGGATATTTAGTAATTTAGATACACTAAAGAATTATTTTTAAAAGAAAATGTCAGTAGCTTAAATTGGTCACTTAACACAATGTTAAGTAAGCCACCTCCATCTCTAATTAGGTGTTTGACTTAAGGCAATGTACTCAACTTGCTATTTTCTTAGCTATAAAGTGGATATTAGAATAGCATTTATCTCTTAGACTTGTGATGTTTAAATGAGTTACTGTATATAAATTGTTTAGAATATTCAGTGGCACTTAGGAAGGCTTTGATAAATGTTAAATATCATCATCATTATTATCACTATTCTAAATTATTATTAGTTTATAACTGAGCTGAATCTAACACATCAAATATTAATTCCACATTCTATGTCATGCACAGTCAGATTTAATTTAACAACAATTTATCATTTTCCTCCATTTTTGATACTCTGACCAAACTTTCAGGAAAATAACAGTGAGCAGGATAGTCATTGTCTTACTCTCTCCAGGAAAGCCTCTCCAGCAGGGTATGGAAGACCCCGAGGGTGGGGAGACTGGAAAACTATGTTCCTTTAATTAGATATCTTGTAGACCTGTCATAAGAATATCATGCTAAAATATATTCTTTGAAATATATTAAGGAAATGAAAAGATTGATTAACAAGACTAAATAACTTAATAGATAAACAGTGGGATTGGATAACTGTTCTTTGAGGTGCATTTGATGAAAGGGTTAAAAGATAAAGAATTGGGGGTATAAAAAATGGTAAGCTGGTATGAGAAATAACACAATAATGTTTTATGCCAATATTTTTTTTCAAAAACTCCAATGTTATTAGGATCACTATATGAAAGTGCCATGTGAAAAAAAAAAAAAGTTCCATGTGTGATCATAAGCTGAATAAATGACAGGGAAAAGGTGACTCAACTCATGGAACTCAAAAAAGCAGTCTTGGACATAAGCATGGTATAAATTGTAAAGGATATAGAGGGACACCTCATTTTGACAGAAAACTCTTTGACCTGATAGATACTCTCAGTCAATACCACCTTAATTTTGGAGAACACTTTTTTTCTCCTCCATTCCTTTTCCTCCACCCTACTTCATGAAGAGAATGGAGAATATTGTACTTGTAAACTTGCAGTAATTTCAATATTTAAAAAAATTTACAGATGATCTATAATCTATTTGAAAACACTCTTAAAAATAAATTAACAACAGCAACAAAAACTGGCAAATATTCAAATATATTATATCAAGTATACATGTACTTGTTGAAGCCCTTCACATCAACATTTAACCTCCTGGTGTTTAGACAATGTTAAACTGTTAATTCCTTTTCCATCAAGATTTGTCTGTGATGAAGTAATATGAGTATATAACATTAGTTAGATACTCGTTTGTGTACTAGTTTCAGATGTATAACATAATAAATTTATTTTTGTATATATTACAAAAGGACCACCACAATAAGTCTACTTATCATCTGCCATGATATATTTGACCCCTATCATCTTATTCCCCCAAGAATTTTTAACTTCACATAATGGATTAGTTAACATCTAAGAGAGCCCAGTCTACCTAACTCACTAACTAAATATATTATTCTGAAAGTTCAGTACTCTTTAGAACACTAAAGATATTTTAAGCTCTGTACATGATGTATTATAGGCTCATGTTTACTTTTTTTTTATTTGCTTCCATTTCAAAAATTGTGTTTTAAGGTATTGAGGGAGAGTAAAATGGTCTTTTAACATCCATCTGTAATTCTGTTTCCTTTTATGCTCAAATCCCCTAAATAGGCTCACAATGTAGTTTCCATAATCTCTGATAGCAGATCTAAGGGAGAACTGTTAAATCAAAGACCAATTACCTGGCTCTCACATGAATCTTTCTGCCCGCTACAATGACTGCTTATTACTTAATTTAACTGTCTAGTGTTGGGATCTGCCTCTGAGTGTTTTGTATGTGTCTAACACATTCCATCACTTTTTACAATGTCTGTGATTATTGTTATTATTAGTTTTCTGTGTCTATGTGAAGCTGGTTCTCAGCTTGATGATATGACAGCTGTTTTACCTGTAATTTTATCTCTTGAGTTCATGTACATAGAACATTTTAAACACCTGTGAATAAAGCTGTGTGTGTGTGTGTGTGTGTGTGTGTGTGTGTGTGTGTGTGTGTGTGTGTGTAGAGAGAGAGAGAGAGAGAGCAAGAGAGCAAGAGTGAGAGTTTAATCTAGGTCTTAACCCTAGGGTCTTGGAAATGTTCCCATCTGAGTAATTGAATTTTTATTAACTCACTTATTCTTGCAAGTATTCTTCATTTAATGCAGTACACTGTTCTGTATCATTTCTAGCTGTTAAGGTGTTGCTATGTTTCTCCTTATGGTGACTATATTTCATCAATGAATTAAGCATTGATGAGATGAGTGAAATCATTTTATTTTAATAAATGTGCTTTGGAACCTTCCCTTATTTTAATACAGACACTAGAAAGTGAAAGATGATAGCAACACAGGTAGAAGAAATCAAGATATTTGCAGGATTCCTATTGTTTAAAAAATATTTTATTTCAGTATTATCCCTATTTATGTAGATTTTTGCTTCACAAAATAGTGGAAGTAAATGGTTTCACTATTTTTATAGGTGATCCATATAGGGAGTCTGGGAAACAATAGAATTGGCTTAAAAAAACAAAATATAGTAGGAGATAGATATGGCTGTTTGTTTTTGTCCTCTGAATAATGGCTGGTGACAACACAGATGTTAAACACAAAATATTACAGGGATTAATTCATAGTGCTCTAGTTTGCATCCAAGGTCATGCGCAGTGCAAACAATAACTTATAGCCAGGCAGTCTGTAGTAGCAATTAAGGACCACCTAGTGTGGGGGTGAAGCTGAAGGTGGCTCCAACCCTAGGAGGTCTGCAGTCACTTCAGTATACCTCCTTGGAATGCCTTCTTGTTCATATAAATTAAAGAAAAGTGATATTTTTCCCCTTTAGGGAACAAACAATCCGTGGCTCAGATCCTGCAGCCTAAGCATTTCTTCTTTAGAACTGCAACTGAACCTCCACTAAACAGCAATTAGCATTTTAATAGTATTAATAACACTCATGATTTTAACAATCTGAAGCTTTCTGCTTTTTATTGATGTCTTTTGTTGCAATTTTGTCTAATGGTGTGCCCAGGGTAGCAAAACATAACCAATTAAAACATTTGCCAAACAGCAAGGAATCTGTATAGTTTCAATGCTACTCAATTAAACATGAAAATGGTTGTATGAAAATAGCATTTTGAACCAGTAAGACTTGAGGATATACCAGAAATATTTAGTTGGGCAGTCCCCTTACCTTACTCTCTACATCAAAGTGAAAGTGACTTGATCAATGTTGCATTACTAGTGTCAGATTAGAAAAATCAAGGCTGGCAGTCTTATAGTCTCTGGAAGTCTGAACTCTGTACTCTTTATAGAAGGCATAAATATGCACAAAACCAAGTAGTTTTAGTTTAATACCAGGTTGTACTATTTGTCAGGGAAGACTCCCTGAATATAATCTTAATTAGGTTTTCTTATTATATATTCTTTTAACACTGCCTTTTTCTTTCAATTAACTCAGTATACCTATTTCTTTAATGATAACAAAGTAAATAACATTTATTGAACACTTACTAAGTGTAGACAGACCTATATAAAAATTCTACATGATTTGTCTTACTTAATCTTTGCAAAAACCAATATTCCAGGTTCTATTATTATCTTTTCTTTTACAGACACACGAGCTTAGAGAGATCTTTGTTCAAGGTCAAAGGCTAGTAAATAATAGAGCAAGGATTCAAACCCAAGTTCCCTGCCTTCCCAGCCCATATCTAATGTTATATTGTTTCCCTTGTGCGACTTTTATTGGGGGTGGGGGGGGGTGGGAAGATATTGGTTTTATTGGGTTTTTGTAAAACAATCTGATTCAGTGGCTAGACTCTAACATCTACGAAGGTAAGAATTGTTTCTACTTATTTCACTCCTCTCTAAATTAGCATGGTGTTTGGTACATAGAAAGAGATTGGTTATATCTTTTTTGAATGAATACAAGTCTAGGTAGATATGTTGCATCTAACCAGATTGTCATATGACTTCTGTTTACTTGCTTACCATAATTTAGGCCCTTTGTATTCCTGATTTCTAAAGGAGGCATGCAGAAATTCAAGCAGTTTTTGATAACCCATCATCTTATTGTTAACTTTCCTCATATTCTCTCTACTACTTTACTCTACTCATGTCATGTCCAACTCTGTGGCCCCATGGACTATAGTCCACCAAGCTCATGGAATTTTATAGGCAAGAATACTGGAATGGGGTGCCACTTCCTACTCTAAGGGATCTACCCAACCCAGGGATTGAACCCACTTCTCTTGGGTCTCCTGGATTGGCAGGTGGATTCTTTATCAATAACACCACCTGGAATAATGTTATAGCCTGTATTGTTTCCAAAAAGGAATTTAAGTTATTACACTCCTTGGTAGTCTTTCTCTTTAATGCTGGTGCAGGCACGTGTGTTTGCTAGAAATGAAACAGGAGTTATGGGGAATGATTTTGGAGCACGTTAATGTAGCTCTTACCCCAATATGAAAACCTATGAATTTATATATGTATACATAAATTCATATATATATATATATATATATATATATATATATATATATATATATATATAAACATAATGCGATAGCCAGGTAAGATATAGAGTCAAATAATTTGTTTAAGAAAATTCAGGAGCCAGAGGAAAATGGATGATTAGTTATGAAAAGCAAGTACTTCTCAGATGACAGAACACATTCTTACAACCTTATACCCTTTAATAGCATGAGAATCACCTGGGCAGCTTGCTAAACTCAAGTTAAAGGCCCCTGCACCAAAGATTCTGACTCAGTCTGAGGTGGGAGTTGGAGGTTTGCTTTTCTAACAAGTCCCCAGGTGATGCTGCAAGACTACACATTAAGTAGCACTGAATTAGATATATTAAAGCAATTGTAGGTCAGAAATTAGTTATCAAGAAATAAGTCAGAGTAATATTTTTAATTCTCTGCTCCTTGATGCCTCAACTAGATTAAATATCTAGTGTTGGATCCCAGTCAAGCAGTGTGGTACTCTTGTCTCCCCTGAAGCCTAATATAGAACAGTTAAAAAGAATTCATCTTGCTCCTATGCTTTCCCCTGACTCTGCATTCAAACTCCTATATGACCCTCATGGAATATGACTCAATCATGAATCCATGGTTTTCTCCTATAGTAGTAATTCTCTGATTTCTTTTCTCATGAATTGATAGTCCACAGTGGTGGTGAAGAGAGTGGTTGCATAAGCAAAATGCCTGGGGTCAAACTCACCTCTGCTCTTTTCTAGCTTTCTAGATTTTGGCATTGGGAAAGTTGTTTAATCTCTCTTTTTCTTCAATAGTAGGATAGGGAGAATAACAGTAGCTATCTCATTATGTTGTGACTGCACATGAAGCATGAAACAAATGTATTAATTATAATCTCAACAAATGACTATTTAATCTTTTTGTCAGTTTCCTATTCATGGTGGTGCATCTTGCTAAACCATTAACTCAGCCAACCATCACTCTATCCTTCATTAACCAGGCTTTCTCTTATTTTTGCTTTTGTAAATTATATAATTGGGAACTTCAGGCAGAAATGACATTTTAATCTGCAGTCAGGTATATGTTTTGTACTTGAGTTGTGAAAATTTTAATTCAGTACCTCACTAGACCATAACTCATAATCCAAAGATTCAAATTAAAAGACAAGCAAACAATAGTGATGTCACTCCATGTTGATTCAATCTGTGTAGGGGAAAAAGGAGGACTTGTTTTTCTTAGGGTAAAAATATCACGGCATTTACTTCTTTGAGTTGATGCTACTAATTAATTGAATCCTCCACTTGACAATGTTAAAACACATAAACAAAACTATGATATCTTGATCATTCCATCTGTAGGGCATAACACAGAATCTGGCACATTGCAAGTGCTAATTCTATTTACTGAATTAAACCAAAACTCCTTCCTTGAAAATCAACTTGCATTTTAATACAATTTTAACATAGGATTGCACACTCCCAAATTTCAAGTAAAACTTTGTGGGGAGAAAATGATGAATTTGTTCTTATATTCAAATTTCCCTTGTTTTACATGAAATTAAATGTCATATTGCTTAAAAACATTGTTAAAATGCTGAGATATTATATTATAATAATGCATATGAAAATCAAAGATTATTTTGTTATTCACTCAGTTTTTGACACAAGCTTTCCTTTTTTCCCTTTTTGATACACTAAGATCTCCTTAATGAGCTCAATGAATATAATTTTATTGTCATATGAAGTCCTAGCCATTTTAAGTTTAATACTTTCAGTTAAATTTTGCCAGCTAGGGATCTCATTAGCAGTTACTTCTTGTTGTGAATAAACTGTCCAGTGAGATATAAGAACTCCCCAATTCATAAGTTCACTTTCTTCTACAAGGTCAGTTAACCATCTAAGTTGATTATAGTATTAATAATATTTCTCTGCTTCTGAGGATTGTTATTCCAGGTATAGAGTTGTAACTGTTCAAGTTATAACCAAAATACAAGCTATATTAATCACGTCTGTCTGAAAAGATAGGGTTAAAATAACTTTAAACCAGATGAAAGGTATCAAGGAAAATACCTCACAGTTATTTTGACATAACGTTATAACATCAATATTCAAAATAATATCTGGAAGTGATAAAAAAATAACAATAATGAAATTATTCCTTTTTATTGAGTTAATGAAACGATTGAAGGAATATAAGATTGGCAGTCCAGACATATAAAATATTCTTTTCAAAGACAAGATACCGTATTCATAGAAGAGAGGTAAATATCTTTTCATAAGACATCTGTCTTTTTAAGAATAAAGTGATAGGGAGAGTGCTGATCTTGGGATAGTGTCATTGCATATCAATAAGGGTACTCATAAAATTACTGATAATGAATGTGGAAAGTATCATAGAGATTCAGACCTCGGCAAACACATTGGACATTACTAATGTCCAAACACATTAGTACTTGCATTCCAAATTAATCTTTTGCATTTCCAGAGAGTCATACATGTGAGGCTTTTAAGCTAGACTGTTAAATAATATAAAAATAAATAAGCCTCAACCATCACAGCCTCTCTTATAAAAGAGACGGGAAGTGGAAGGGAACTTTGATTATATTTATCCAGGAATGTGGAGAGATGAAAAATATATATGAAATAACCCGTCCCCTGAGCCACCAGGATAGCATATTTTGACTAGCATGACTCTAAAACTTCAAGTAATATTGGATTTAACACTTTTTTTTTTTCTTATGCATCATAGCTCAGTTGGTAAAGAATTCACCTGCAATGCAGGAGACCCCAGTTCACCCCTAGATCAGGAAGATCCACTGGAGAAGGGATAGGCTACCCACGCCAGTATACTTGGGCTTCCCTTGTGGCTCAGGTGGTAAAGAATCTGCCTGCAGTTCAGGAGACCTGGGTTTGATCCCCTGGGTTGGGAAGATCCCCTGGAGAAAGGAAAGGCTACCCACTCCAGTATTCTGGCCTGGAGAATTCCATGGACTGTATAGTCGGACATGACTTTCACTTTCACTTTCCTTATGCATGAGAAAATATGACTCATCTAATAAAATGTTATTATAACACAATTGAATTATTACTTTTTAAATAAAAAACAAACGGGCTTCACTGGTGGCTCAGATGGTAAAGAATCTGCCTGTAATTCAGGAGACCTGGATTTGATCCCTGGGTTGGGAAGATCCTCTGGAGAAGGGAATGGCTACCCACTTCAGTATTCTTTCCTGGAGAATTCCATGGACAGAGGAGCCTGGCAGGCTACAGTTCATGGAGTCGCAAAGAGTCAGACACAAGTCAGCATTTAACTCACACAAACATTGTCTGTATTCCCTGTACATCATTGAGGGGTAGGGAAAGGGACAAGAGGAGGTAAGAGAGATCAAGAGTCACAAACAACTAGGTATAAAATAAACATTGTTTTGAATTTACAACATTCACAGATTAGTGCTGAGTACTTTGGAGAATGTTTAAGAAACACTGTAAAATGACATCCCCATACCAAACGCTACCATTTTTAACTTGAAACTGCAACTCCAGGTTGCTCTTTAAGTAGTTTTTGTCTATATTATAAGCAAATAATGCCTTTAAGAATATGAAAACCAAATGTCTTCCTACTTTGAAAAGGTACCTAGAGATAGGGACTCCAAATACAGTTATATGACCAGGTCGGAAAACCTGGCCCCAAGTAACAGGTCTGTTGTTTTCAAAGGGGTAAAAGATAGGATTTTATACCATACTTGTGAGCCCTATGAAAATTTATGTTGTGTTCTAGAATTTTTGTGGTTTATGTGATTGTAAAGTGAATCAAGAGATAAGGCAATAATTTGGGTTATTTCTTTTCTATTTTTTTTTTCAAATTTAATTTTAATTAAAGGGTATATGCTCAACACTCAGAAAACTAAGATCATGGCATCCAATCCATCACTTCATGGGAAATAGATGGGGAAACAGTGGAAACAGTGTCAGACTTTATTTTGGGGGGCTCCAAAATCACTGCAGATGGTTATTGCAGCCATGAAATTAAAAGATGCTTACTCCTTGGAAGGAAAGTTATGACCAACCTAGACAGCATATTAAAAAGCAGATATTACTTTGCCAGCAAAGGTCCATCTAGTCAAGGCTATGGTTTTTCCAGTGGTCATGTTTGGATGTGAGTGTTGACTGTGAAGAAATGTGAGCACCAACAAATTGATGCTTTTGAACTGTGGTGTTGGAGAAGACTCTTGAGAGTCCCTTGGACTGCGAGGAGATCCAACCAGTCCATCCTGAAGGAGATAAGTCCTGGGGTTCATTGGAAGGACTGATGCTGAAGCTGAAACTCTAATACTTTGGCCACCTCATGTGAAGAGTTGACTCATTGGAAAAGACCCTGATGCTGGGAGGGGTTGGGGGCAGGAGGAGAAGGGGACCACAGAGGATGAGATGGCTGGATGGCATCACCGACTTGATGGGCATGAGTCTGAGCAAACTCCGGGAGTTGGTGATGGACAGGGAGGCCTGGCGTGCTGCGATTCATGGGGTCGCAAACAGTCGGACAGGACTGAGTGACTGAACCGAACTGAACTGAACTGAACTTTCAAAACTATCCCTAGTCAGTCCTACAGACGCATTACTGTCTGAGCCACCAGGGAAGCCCAGAAACTGGACAGTTATGTGTAGAAGAATGAAGTTAGAACACTTCCTAACACCAGACACAAAGATAAACTCAAAATGAATTCAAGTCCTCAATGTAAGACCAGAAACTATGAAACTCTTAGAGGAAAACATAGGCAGAACACTCTTTGATATAAATCACAGAAAGATCCTTTATGACCTACCTCTGAGAATAATGGAAATAAAAACAAAAATAAAGAAGTGGGACCTTATTTTTTCAGTGGTCTGTATTTCTGTTTTTGTGCCAGTGCCATATTATCTTGATGACTATACGTTTGTTGTGTAGTGTGAATTCAGGAAGATTGATTCCTCTAGTTCCGTTTTTTATTTTCAAGATTACTTGGCTATTCAGGGTCTTTTGTGTTTTCATATGAATTGTGATAGTTTGTGTTCCAGTTCTGTGAAAAATGTCACTGGTAATTTGATAGGGATTACACTGACTCTGTAGATTGCTTTTATAGTCATTTTAACAATATTGATTCTTCCAATCCAAGAACATGGTATATCTCTCCATCTGTTTATGTCAGTTTTTATTTCTTTCATCAGTGTCTTATAGTTTTCTGTACTAGCTCTTTTGCCTCCATAGGGAAGTTTATTCCTAGGTATTTTATTTTATCATTGCAATGGCAAATGGATTGAGTCCTTTTTCTCTTTCTGTTTTTCATTTTTTTTTTTTTTTTTTTTTTTACTATTAGTGTTTGGAGTACAAGGGATTTCTGTATATTGGTACTAAATTCATTGATTTGCTCTAGCAATTTTCTGATAGTATGTATCTTTAGGGTTTTCTATATATAGTATCATGTTATCTGCAAAGAGTGAGAGTTTTTGTTCTTCTTTTTCAATCTGAATTCCTTTTATTTCTTTTTCTTCTCTGATTACCATAGCTAGGACTTTAAAAGTATATTGAATAATAGTGGCAAAAGTGGGCACCCATGTCTTATTCCTGATCTTAGAGTAAATGCTTTCTGATTTTCACCATTGGGAATGTTTGCTGTGGGCTTGTCATATATGGCCTTTATTATGTGAGGTAGTTTCCTTATATGCCCATTTTCCTAAGAGATTTTTTTTTAAATCATCAGTGTGTGCTGAATTTTGTCAAAAGCCTTTTCTGCATCTATTGAGACTATCATATTTTCATCTTTTAATTTGTTAATATGGTGAATCACATTGATTTACTTTTATTGAAGACTCCTTGCATAACTTGGATAAACCCCACATGATCATGGTGTATGATCTTGAGATTATTTCTTTCTGAAGAAGAAATCAGTATCTATTGTTGCTTTCTGCAGTCCTCCCATAGTGCAAATATATCTTGGACTTTTTATCAGACAGATGATCTATGATTATTTATATATAATATATATTTTAAATTTCAGTTCAGTTCAGTAGCTCTGTCATGTCTGACTCTTTGCGACCCCATGAATCACAGCACACCAGGCCTCCCTGTCCATTGCCAACTCCCGGAGTCTACCAAAACCCATGTCCATCGAGTTGGTGATATCATACAACCATCTTATCCTCTGTCATCCCCTTCTCCTCCTGCCCTCAATCTTTCCCAGCATCAGGGTCTTTTCCAATGAGTCAACTCTTCACATAATGTGGCCAAAGTACTGGAGTTTCAGCTTCAGCATCAGTCCTTCCAATGAACACCCAGGACTGATCTCCTTCAGGATGGACTGGTTGGATCTTCTTGCAGTCCAAGGGACTCTCAAGAATCTTCTCCAACACCACAGTTCAAAAGCATCAATTGTTCAGCGCTCAGCTTTCCTTATAGTCCAACTCTCACATCCATATATGACCACTGGAAAAACCATAGCCTTGACTAGATGGACCTTTGCTGGCAAAGTAGTGTCTCTGCTTTTTAATATGCTGTCTAGTTAGTCATAACTTTTCTTCCAAGCAGTAAGTGTCTTTTAATTTCAAGGTTGCAATCACCATCTGCAGTGATTTTGGATCCCAGAAATATAAAGATAGCCACTGTTTCCACTGTTTCCCCATCTATTTCCCATGAAGTGATGGGATTGGATGCCATGATCTTAGTTTTCTGAATGTTGAGCATTAAGCCAACTTTTTCACTCTCCTCTTGTACTTTCATCAAGAGGCTTTTAAGTTCTTCTTCACTTTCTGCCATAAAGGTGGTGTCATCTGCATATGTGAGGCTATTGATATGTGGTCAAACAGGAGATGACAAGCGTGAACATCAACATTCTAGGAATCAAGGCACTAAAATGGACTGGAATGGGTGAATTTAACTCAGATGACCATTATATCTACTACTGTGGGCAGAAATCCCTTAGAAGAAATGGAGTAGCCATCATAGTCAACAAAAGAATCCAAAATGCAGTACTTGGATGCAATCTCAAAAATGACAGAATGATCTCCGTTTCCACGGCAACCATTCAATATCATGGTAATCCAAGTCTATGCCCTGACCAATATCGCTGAAGAAGCTGAAGATGAACAGTTCTTTGAAGACCTACAAGACCTCCTCGAATTAACACCCCAAAAAGATGTCCTTTTCATTATAGGGGATTGGAATGCAAAAGTAGGAAGTCGAGAAACACCTGGAGTAACAGGCAAATTTGGCCTTGGAGTACAGAATGAAGCAGGGCAAAAGCTAATAAAGTTCTGCCAAGAAAACACACTGGTCATAGCAAACACCCTCTTCCAACAACACAAGAGAAGACTCCACACATTTTAGACTTATAATTCCCAATTTCTAGCATAAGGAGAAAAATTTCAAAACCTGAATAAGTATTATACCCTCCTGTTGAAGTCCCAGTGTGGTGAAAATCTGAAATCTGTTCTAAATGGTTGGTGTTGCTGCTCAATTAATTGTTAAGTATTTTGAAAATCATCCCTATAATATGATCATGGGAATTCCTAGGCTGAGCAAAGAGGCCATAGCATTGCTCTTGCTAAGGAGTACTATATCAAAAAGAAAATGAAAGTTAAAAATTGTCCCTAAGGATTATTTTCACAGCCCTACAATTGACATGAACAAGAGTAATGCTTAAAGCTCCAGCATTATTCTGTATCACACGTGCACAAAATCTGTATCTCTCAAATGCAAAACCAAACAAAACCTAAAGACTAAGAACGTGGAAAATAGAAGTGTCCTTTAAGTTTTATGTTGGTCATGACCACTGAATTGGTAATAATGAAGCTGCTTTGTTGACAAATCTATCATATAATTACATCACTAATATGGAAATTTTTGTTATCAAAAATCAGTCCAGAAAGGCCAAACACTAACTAAAAATATTTTGAATTGCTTGAATAATCATACATTTGACATGAACTTTATCAATGATCAAAATTTATATAAAAATCATTACACTTTCTTTTTTAAAAATTTATTTATTTATTTATTTTTATTTTTTTATTACACTTTCAATTCATCCAAAAACTCTATTTTAGTCTTTTAAGTTTTAAAATATAAAGTAGTTATTAAAATATCTAGTTTTCAAAAAAAAAAAATCTAGTTTTCTATAAGATATTTGCATCCATTTTTGCTTATTAAAATGGATAAGCTCAAAGTGCTCAAATTTCAATATATTAAGTGATATATTATGTAAGTTTGAGCAAAATGCACATTTTTATTTCATGGTTATAAATATTATTTCAGATAATAATATTGAGGCTATGTTTGTAATTGAAAAGAAACTATAAGCCATGGTCAGAAGCATATCATACTTAGCTGTGAGTATTACTCAGATATTACAAGTTGAAGAGGAAAACATTATTTCTCTTGCCTGATTTTTAATAATTCTTGAAGTATAGTAAGTATAATTTTACTTGTGGTACAAGAGATAAAAAATTAATGGAATTCTAATCAATATCTTCTATTCTTATTTTTTTAATGCTTATTTTTTTAAGTTTCTTTGTTGACCTAGTGGGAATTTAAAAAATACCAGGCATAAATAATATTATTAATTGTTTAGAAAGGGCTTTGGATTTTTATGAACCTTTAGGTATTAGGATTTATCACTAACACAGCATTCACTAAATAAATGTAAGAAATAAATATTGAGTCATGATTTGACTCAATATTAAAGTTTTTTCAACATAAAAGAATATATTTCTCTATTATTTTGATCAAAGTATTGGTGTAATAATGGTCTTTTTATCCTTGTCTCATTTGAGCTATGGAATAAAAGAATCTATTTTAAAATTCTTCAGTTGGAATTATTTTACAAGCAAGAAAAAATGATAGCACTCACATGTAAACAAAATCATTAACAGGCAATCTTGGTACTTATTTTTGCCAATATTAGAGCTAAGAGCTATAGTTGCTTAAAGGTGATAGTCTTTCCAACTTATGTTCTCTTATCATGATTAAAGAGTAGAATTTTTAGAAGCAGACAGATCACAGAAAGAAATAGCAAAAACCAAGGTTGATGTCAAATCAATGCCTAGGTTTAGTTGATTTTTCTATATTTGGATTTAACATTGATCTAATCTAAAAAGTGCTGAACTCACTATGAGCTTGAAACAATGCGCTTTTTATGTAGTGATATGTTTGATAATAAATTAGAACACAGCCTATCAAAATGCAAAATAAAATACCATAAAAATAAATATAAATTAAAAGTATTTTTATCACTATTTAAAAAGAGGGGGAAAAATCACTGGGCTTTTTTTCTATGTTATGTGTGTAATGTACTTATTCCTGAGGAACCTCACAACATATTCTTTAAAAAAAAATCATGTCTCTCTTGTCTCACTCTAATCTATATTTTATATTATTTTGTATCAAATTTTAAACATCTGGGATATTTTGTATCCTTTAGTAGAATAATTTTATGAAGGAGGAAGCATGTTGATTTGTTCTATATTTCATTTTGCAAAATATCCCCATGCTCTCAAAAGTATATCAGCCAGTGCCTGTCTCTCTTTCAAGCACAAATATTGAATATTAACTGGATATCAATCATGGGTACTAGCAATAATGAAAATTTTCAGTTAGCTCTCAGTTCATGAGCAAGAATGGAGAGTTCACTATTTCATGGTGAAGAATTAAGAACATAGATAAGGCACCTATTTTAGTAACTATTTCTACAGAAAAATCAACTCATAGATCTTATCAGTTCAGTTCAGTTCAGTTGCTCAGTCGTGTTTGACTCTTTGCGACCCCATGGACTGCAGCACGCCAGGCCTCCCTGTCCATCACCAACTCCCAGAGCTTGCTTAGCTCATGTCCACTGAGTCGGTGATGGCATCCAACCATTTCATCCTCTGTCGTCCCCTTCTCCCCATGCCTTCTATCTTTCCCAGCATCAGTGTCTTCTCCAATCAGTCAGTTCTTCACATCAGGTGGCCAAAGTATTGGAGTTTCAGCTTCCAATGAATATTCAGGACTGATTTCCTTCAGGATGGACTGATTGGATCTCCTTGCAGTCCAAGGGAAGCTCAGGAGTCTTCTCCAACATCACAGTTCAAAACATCACTTCTTCAGTGCTCAGCTTTCTTTATGGTCCAACTCTCACATCCACACATGACTACTGGAAAAACCACAGCTTTGACTAGACAGACCTTTGTTGGCAAAGTAGTGTCTCTGCTTTTTAATATGCTGTCTAGGTTGGTCATAACTTTTCACCCAAGGAGTAAGCGTCTTTTAATTTCATAGCTGCAGTCACCATCTGCAGTGATTTTGGAGTACCCCACCCCCAATAAAGTCTGTCACTGTTTCCACTGTTTCCCCATCTATTTGCCATGAAGTGAGGGACCAGAAGCCACGATCTTAGTTTTCTGAATGTTGAGCTTTAAGCCAACTTTTTCACTCTCCTCTTTCACTTTCATCAAGAGGCTCTTTATTTCTTCTTCGCTTTCTGCCATAAGGGTGGCAGACATAAGGGCATATCTGACATTATTCATATTTCTCTTGGCAATCTTGATTCCAGCTTTGCATCAAGCAGGGAGGCCTGGCGTGGTGCAGTCTATGGGATCGCAAAGAGTTGGACACGAATGAGCGACTGACCTGAACTGAACTGGACTGATGGTTTTAAACGTGTTATAAATCTACAACTTTAAGGGTTGGGATCCCTGTGAGTCTAATGTTGACTGTGAATGCCAGATCAAATTCCTTCTATGTCACTTTATATTCCGCTCAGATAAGTGGCCCTTTCAAAGTTTGAAACTCAGTGCAATGATTAGGAAAAGTCATTCACAGAAAGAATGGTCATGAATACATATCAAAATATGTGATATCTGGAGTAGATTGTAAGAGTTAGATAACTGTAGAACCATATAGACGATAAAAGGGGAATTGAAAAAGGAAAATAAAGCAGTCTTGTCCAAAGTATTTTTACATAATCTTTTAGCAGAACAGTGAATTTGTGATTCACGAAATTTAGCACAAAAGCAGAAATTCCATGACAAATTCAGCTTTGATAATGAAATTAAAACACTGGATTTAATAAACTTCAAGATGTAAATACTTTCTATGCTATCGGTTAAATATGCAGAAGTATGCTAAGAAGTGACAAGGTAGCCTTCATTAACCGAATGTTTTAGAACATTAACAATGAACTGAAATATGGAAAAGTAAATGGGTTGAAAATTAATGGAAAAATCTTTTATTAATTTTTCCCTGAATAGATAAAACCTACAATTTGTTGCTGAACCACTCTTTGCCAATATACATATATATTTACAAACCAACCAGTTTTCGTACATGTAAAATAAGTAAGACAATGTCAATTACAGAGAATTGTGGATAACTTTTTATCATATTGTAGATTTGCCTCCAGTGTATGAAAAGAGCAGGGATTATTTATTTCCACTTGATCACCGGTCAGCTTTTGCTTTCATCATTTCAGAGACTGTTATCAATATACATAAAAATTGAAGGCCATGTTCTTCCAAAGCATGACACTGATCTGCTCTTTAGACCAACATTGTAGCTGCCCGTCACTGACTTATTATTGCCCTGAGCCATGCACTGCCGTCTTCCAGTGCTATACTTCTTGAAAATTTGACATAGAAATCAGTGACACAAACTGTCAGCTAGGTGTAGGAAAAAAAAGATCTCAAGTTCTCTCATTAATATTAAACTTCTGGGGGAAAATGTGTTGCTGAAACAAGCGTTTCTTTTAGGGATGAAGGAATCCATATATTACTATTGACATGATAATTGAAATCATATTCAATGGATGAGAAATTATACCTATGCATTCTAAAAGAAGGGACAAAGATAAATCTGAAGGAGGAAAAGTTTGTTATCACAAAATATGCAAGGATTCAGACATCCTTATCAAAATAATATAACAACGAAAAGGAAAGTTATTGTGACCATCTATTGTTGTTTTTAATGACCCTCAAAGAGATTGTAATACAGAAAAATTGTCACTCCTTGCAACAGAATATACCTGAATAGCTACATATTTTTACGACAATGAAAGCAAGTATACTTTGGATGCAAATCATATCTTTGTTCCCACTTTATAGTGGACTTTGTACTTCACGCAAAATTTGAGAATGGGAAAAGCTAGAAAGTCAGGTTCTTGTTTCTGCCTTCCCCTCTTTGGATTCTTTATGCAAAACTCCTAGTGATTTCAGAGAACACTAAAAATTGTGAACAGGGTAAGTCCTGCTCTTGGGAGCTAAAGAGAAATGGCACTCCCTTCTCTGCCTCTCTTTTTTTCATGTGTCATAAAAACTACAGGCAATTTTCATTTCTCTACCTCAACTGAAAGATATTCCTTTGAAGTCAAATATTGTTGTAGTTTTTTTTTTTTTTAACATATCAATTTTTTTCTTTTTCCCTGCTTTCCCTTTGGATATATTCTGTTCATTTGAAGTAAAAGAAGTTTTATTTGGAAATAATTCATTTGAGTGCAAAAGAAAATGAAACCTTAGTCTTGTTACACACTGATGAAAGGAATTAAACTTTTCTATGTTGTCACACTGTCATTGAAATATGAAAATGAAATAATTTCATTTCATGAAAATGAAATCATGCTATGAAAATAAAATCATGTGAGAGTCAAGGCAAAATTATCTTCCAAGGCCAACTCTTCTAATATGAATTAATATTTAAAGAGAATTCTAAGGCTAGCAAAACATTAACATACATTGCTTCCTATGATCATCATAATAACAATGTAAGAACAATATTTTATTGTCATTTTAAAGATAAGAAAATTGAATTTGTGAGATATACATTAACTTGCTTCATATCATGTACCTAGTAGGAAGCTGAACTGTGTGTCTTAAACACAAAAGGTTTTATTTAACTCTTGGGTTTCTTCCACTGTATCACATAACATCAATTAATATTTTATATCATGGTAGGATTTTAAAACTAAGTTAGAAATGAATTAAGTTTGGTGATTGCCAATATTTTTCTAAGGCCTAATAAGACTATTGAATGAGTATTTCTTCCATTACATATATATATATATACACACATACCTTATATATACGTTATATATACACACACATATGTACATACACACATATATGCATATATATATATATATATATATATATAGAGAGAGAGAGAGAGAGAGAGAGAGAGACAGAATTGGGAACACAGATTCAGTGTGCTTAATGCAGAATGCACAATCCTGGTCCTTAACCCTCCAGCAATTCTGATTCACTACAATTCTGATTCACCTAAATGAATGAGTATTTCTTTCATTATATATATATATATATATATACACACACACATACATTATATATGTGTTATATACACACACACATATGTACACACACACACACACACACGCACACACACACACACATATATATATATAGAGAGAGAGAGAGAGAGAGAGAATTGGGAACACAAATTCAGTGTGCTTAAGGCAGAATGCACAATCCTGGTCCTAACCCCCCAGCAATTCTGATTCACTACATCTAAGTGAAACTCCATCATCTAAGTTTCAAATAAATAACTAGATTTTAAAAAGTCCTGTTGTAAGAAATGAATAGATTGTTATATAGGACCATACCCTATTTTTCAAATCTCTAGCAGACAAATTTTCTTTTTATTTTTCTCTCTTTTTTTCATTTCTTCTAGTTTCTTCTCTTTTCCTCTTTTAGTTTTTTATCCATCAAATTGGTGTTCTCTAACTGAATTACCTCTCTTAACCTGCTTAAAAATAATTTTAGACTGCTTACAAGTACATAAAAACAAATGTAAATATGACCAATATTCTTGTAGCAATTAATTATTTTATGGATTAATTAGTTACTTCTTGATTGAAAATGGCTATAAGATAAGCAGATGGCAATAACACAGAGTCAGGAACCCAGGTTCAAATATTCTCTGTTATTGCTGTCTGGCTGAATTTTTAATTTTTCTATTCCTCAATTTACTCATCTGTCTTGGGTTGGGATGATCTACTGGAGAAGGATATGGCAACCCATTCCAGTATTCTTGTCCGGGAAACTCCATGGTCAGAGGAGCCTGGTGGGCTGCAGTCCATGGGGTAGCAATGAGTTGGACACAACTTCATGACTAAACAACAGCAATAAAGTTAGAATAATAGCATTTTATGTGACAGAGATTTTATGAATATTAAAGTTTTTGTTAACTTTTATCCAATGCATAACACTGTGCCCAGAATATGGAGAACACCCAGTAAAAGTAGTTGTTATTGTTGTTAGTTTTTACTGTAGTAATTGTTGTTATTGTTTAGCTAATTATAATGATTATAATGATTTTAATTATAATTTTTAATCATTATATTATTAGGGAAAAAAATAGATGCTTCCACTGACTATCTGTTTCTGATTTTTGGAACATTTCCAAAGAACAATTAAATAAATTAATTTTCAGAATAAAGTTACTTGATATGACGATCAGTCTTTGAGAATGATGGCCAAAGGCAAAGATCTTCTTTTCATACAATCACTATTGACACATTCCTCCTACTTTGCTACCATGATTCATCATATATTGAGTCATCTCTGGACCACCATATTATCTGTGTGCTATTTAATGATATATTTTAAATTTTTGTGGTTATTGATTTTGCATTTAGCAAGTTGTATAAACTCCTTGTGTTATATATGTTTGGATAATTTCAACATTTGAAGTGTGGTTAGTTTAATAATAAGGAAGGAAAGTTATCTGAACTAGCCTATAGGAAATTCTCAGATATATTTTCTCAAAATACAGTAGAATTTCACTTTTACATGGTAATCTAAGTCAATGAATAAGCAAGTATTCAGTGGTTGCATTAAAATGTCATTTGTTATTGTAAAAGTGACATTTACAGGTATCAGGCAGACAGATGATAATTTTAAGAATTATCTTTGTTTTTCTGAGAATTTGCTTTCTTCATAATTTCTTTATGAAATTATCATATGTAATTTTAAACTTGGGCCACCTCTTTTGACCACAGATTTCATACAATAAGAATTGTAGCCACCTCTGCATGTTTGTTTACTAGGTCAATGTCTTTCAGTCATTAAAGCATATATTCACTTATGTAAAGGTTCAAAAATTCTTAAATAGTATAAAACTACTGATTTGAGTGTGTATACTATGAGAAACCTTAGAGGAAATGCAAATTAAGCATTAGAAAAAGAGCTAAAGCAAAGAGAATAGATAACACTGAAGAAAGAAAGAAAAAAAATTATAAATAAAAAGCAATGAAATGCCATAAAAATAAGAGAGAAATAAGTTTATAGGCTTACAGAAATCAGCTTATTTTATCTTCTGGGTATTTGCACTTGCTGTTTCATGTACTTAAATTGTGTTTAATCTAGATAAATTTATGATTTGCTTCTTTTTCATCCAAGTAGTATCTTGGATGTTGCCTCATAAAAGAAACTTTCCTGGTCCATGCCATTAGTGGCAACACAAATATGCAGCCAGTAGCTATCTCATTGTTTTTCTCCTGATATTCTGAAAATTGTTGTTCAGTCACTCAATCGTGTCAGACTCTTTATGACCCCATGGACTTCAGCATGCCAGGCTTCTGCCCTTCATTGTCTTCCTGAGTTTGCTCAAACTTATCTCCATTGAGTCGATGATGCCATCCAACCATCTCATCACTGACCCCCAAATATTGGAGCTTCAGCTTCAGCATCTGTCCTTCCAGTGATTATTCAGAATTCTTACTTTATTCAGAATTGATTGACCAGTCAATTCTGAAAATACCTTCCTTGTTAAAATAAGCAACCTGAGGACCAATTAGTTTACCACTAGTCAACATGGAAACACACACACACACACACATACACACACATATATATAGATAAATAGCCTTGATGTAATTTTGGGAAACTAGTATCAAATATATTTGCACAGGTATCAAATATGCATATATATGTATGCACACACCACACACTCACTGCTTGATCACTGCAATTCAGGAAACGGGAAACAGGATAGTAGGACAGTTTATCCTTTGTAATGAGCCACCTTGGCTAGATTGAATCCCAGAATTCCCTTCCATATATGTTTCCTATCAGTGAGAGACCACAGAGAGATTCTTGGGTGAGATTTAGTGAAAAGAAATGAAGCAGCTACTGTTGCTTGTCTGATCTGAGGACTTCTCTCTATGGTACAGGGGAGCAGAGAGTCTGCAACTGTTCCTCTTCCTTAGATGCTCTACTCCTCTGTGTTCAGCGTCACAAGGAATGGTGCCAGGTTCTTTTCAGCAGGAATCCCATCCGGGTAAGAGGGGTAACTGCCAGCTCATACTTGTGGATTTAAGTTTATTCTTACTCCCTGTGTTTTATATCCATCTTCCCTTCCTCATTTTCTATTCTTTTGATTGGAAGCATCAGATACGAAGACAACAACCTTACATACAGTCTTAACCAGCATTCACTAATGAGTCAGGCCAAATCCCTGTAATATATCTATTTACTCATTATCTGTCTAGCTATCTATGGAATCCATCTTTCTACATCATATACTTCTTAGTTCTGCTTTTTTGATTGAACACTGACAAACACTATTGCCCGATAATATCTAAGGAAACTGTGGCACCCAATTTAGTAAAGATATTTGCCTCAAGGGCATATGGTGACCTCAAAAGACCGATAGTCAAGTAATAGGTTATAGATAGCTCAAAAGGTTTTAATGATAATTTTATTTGCAGTTGTTTTTTTTTAATCTACTTTCTTTGCCCTGTGATAGAATGGAGGTGGAAGCAGAGCAAGGGATGATCAGCCTCCCCCTCCAACTTTTTCTTTTTTACATATTTTATGAAAAATGGCTTAAGTTCTCAATTTATATTTTTACTACCTTTATTAAAACTCCTAGTAAATACATATATGAATCATGCAATATACTTCAAAGACAATGATTTCAAAAGGTATGAGCTCCTGGGCAGGGTTATATAAATAAAGGCTTAAGAAAAAAATCCATCTTATTAGCTTTTTCAGACTGAATGTTGGATTTTGTTGCTTTTCTACATTGTATATTTAATTTTTCCCACTAATCACTCGAATCTCAATTCTAGTTTCATTATGTATGCTATATTTTTCTGCTTCCAACTTCCTAATTTGATTTTTTAATTATACTTAGTTAACAAATGCTTGCATAGCACACATTTTATGCCAGGTACTATTCTCAGAACTTTACAAATATTAATTTATAAAATATTTTAACACCTTTACAAGGTAGGCACTATTGTTTTATCTATTTTACACATAAAGAAAGTGAGACACAGAGAAGTTAATTAACTTGCCTGAGATCTATCAATTGTAAGCTGCCAAGCTGGGATTTGAACTGAGTCTGACTCAAGAGTTCTTTCTTTTCCTAGTATTATCATTTAAAGCTATAGAACTTTTTCTTCAAAGTTCTACTTTATATCAGGGAATAGGATACAATGACATTCAAACAGAGATCTAAGTGACTGAAGAAGAGGATAATATGAAGATATAGGGGAAGAACATTCTAGACAGGGAATACTAAGTGTAAATAAAGTTTCAGGAGGGGACTTTAGTTGACCTGCTTGGAAAGTTTGTGAGAGCCTGAACAAAAATTTGTATCAGAATGAGGGGGATAGAAATGGTAAAAAGATAAAATTTCAGAGGGATAGAAGGGAACCAGATCATATCAGTTCAGTTCAGTTCAGTCTCTCAGTCATGTCCGACTCTGCAACCCCATGAGTCGCAGCATGCCAGGCCTCCCTGTCCATCACCAACTCCGGGAGTTTACTCAAACTCATGTCCATCGAGTCGGTGATGCCATCTAGCCATCTCATCCTCTGTCATCCCCTTCTCCTCTTGCCCCCAATCCCTCCCAGATTATATAGGCCCTTGCATACGGGGTGACACAAATTCTACTTGCCCAGGACACCCTATTTTCATGCTTCTTATCCTGGCCTGATTATCTCACTTCACTGAAACAGGTGTACAATTTTGGACTGTAAATCATAGAGTCACCTTTCTTATAGACCATTGAAAATACTTTCTTTTTAATCTAATGAGATAGAAAGTCACTCTTATTCTGTTGGCAATAATGTAGGGAATCAGGAAAAGATAGATATCAAGTAAAGGGAGGGAGGTGGGAGGGGGGATCGGATGGGGAATACGTGTAAATCTATGGCTGATTCATGTCAGTGTATGACAAAACCCACTGAAAAAATAAATAAATAAATAAAGGAAAAATAAAAAAAATAAAATTACTGTTGAACTGCCAAAAAAATAAAAAATAATAATAAAAAAAAATAAAACCAGTAAAGGGAGCATTTCAGATAAGAAAAGTGACGATAGCTTAGACCAGGGTGGTTGTGGTGAATGGGTTAAGCAATGGTGAGATTCTGTGTGTATTTTGAAGGTCAAGACAGTGGATTTGCTAATGAATTGGTTGCTGGGTATGTGAGGAAGGTTGGGAAATTCCATGGACGAAGGAACCCATGGGCTTTTTCGTCCATGGGGTCACAGGGAGTCAGACAAGACTTATCGACTAAACAACAAAAATGTGAGAAAGGTAAACCAAGAATGATGGCAATATTTAGGCTGGAGCAACTAAAAGTGTGAAGCTGCTATTTATTTAACAAAGAAAAGACTGAGGGAGGAACTGGATCATGGGGAGGAGTATAAATTCAGTTTGGATGTGTAAAATTTGAGATATTTAAGAGTTATCCAAGGGTTGAAGTTGAGTTAGATATAGGACTCCAGTGTTCATGAGAAAGGACTAGATTAGGGTTTATATTAGGAAGTTAGCAGATTAGAGATGGTATTAAAAGTCCCAAGGTGATATAACTTTACACAATGTTAACAGCATGAATTAACTCTCAAGACTTCTCTTATACTTTTTAAACAAGTGAGTAGTTGATTTCTGAGATATCTAGACAGAGAGTTTAGATATTCCCATTAATATTAGGGTCTAAGATTAGAGAAAGGAGAAGGCACAGCTCGGAGTGATAAGGCATGGGTAGAATTCTGTTACAGAATGCAGAACGGTAGTGTTACATCAACTGTTAAGTATGTCAGGAACCTTCTGCAGATGCCCACAGACTGTGGATGATACTTGGTTTTCTCATACTTTGCCTAATTCTATCACTAAATTTTTACATAATAATTTTCTCTCCAAAATTGCAGCTTCTTTGTGTCAAGAACCGAGATTTAATTTTTCATTTGCTTGTTTGTAGGCTCATGAGCCCCATATAGTTTATTCTCCTACACTTAAGTAATTCAGATTTAGATATGGGAATACTCAGTAAATAACATTTAAAAGCAAATTTATTGAATTCATACAGTTATAAATGATTTATTAATATATGTTTTAAAATGTTTACTTTTAGACAAAAGTTAACAGTTAAATATCAGGCAGGCTAATATCCTTGTCCTCTGTGAGAAGGTAAAAAATAGTTTTTGCCTTCAAATATCACTCATAGATTATATCAACATATAGTATAAATCCAAAAAGCTTAAAAACTGCATAGGCATTTTTCAAAAATTTTGTGTGGTCAATACATCAAATAATTTCAGTGTATTTTATTAATGTGCTATTGAAACTGGCTCATGTTTTATTTTCTTTTTAACTTATTGCCTAGGATATGATATCGGGGTCTTGTATGGATTGATTGTGTATGTCCTCTCTAAAATTCATAAGTGGAATCCTAACCCCCAAGAAGATGGTGCCTTTAGGAGTGGAGCTTTTGTGAGGTGATTAGATCATGAAGAAGAAGCCCTCATGAATAGGATCAGTGCACTTATGAAAGAGACCACAGAGAACTCCCTCGTCCGCTCCCACCATGTCAGTTTACAACCAAAGGACAGCTGTTGAGGAAGAAGTTTCTCACCAGACATCGAATCTGCTAAAACCTTGATCTCAGACTTTTCAGTTTCTAGGACTGTAAGAAATAAATTTCTGTTTATAAGCCATTCAGATCTGGTATTTTGTTACAGTAGCCCAATCTAAGACAAGTGTCTACCCCTGAAATTTCCAAATATTCTGTATAACATACTGATTTTTCTGGCTTAGCAAGTACATGCATAAAAATATACTTTGCAGTGAGAGCTAAATGAAAAACCTTAAAAAAACATATAAGAATATTTCCAGAAAAATGATGTGTGTGTGCATAGGAATTCTATATAGATTTATGCTTTAAACATATAATATTTCAGAGAATATGACATGCAAGTTATTTTAAATACATAATAACCTTGAAAAGAAAAGCTTGGGAAAAAAATGACCTGACCTCATGAAGATCAATCTGACTAAATTGATCTTCTATTGAGTAAAAAATCCATCAAATTGAGTAAATTAAAAAGAAATAATAGACATAATCCATCTTGAGTTTTATTCTTACATAACTTAATATGCTTAACACTAGACAGAGAAATAACAGGTTTTGGTAATGTAAATATTAAGGAGTGATCACCTTAAGTGGTTTTTCATGTCCATTATAGTTATTAAAATATTACATTTAACCTAAAGGGGCATGATTCACACACTAATTCGTTTCACAAATATTTCTTGAATACCTATGTAAGAAAATGAGAGTCATTATTAAAAAGAGTCCTCCAAGATCCAGTTAGTCAGTCAATTCAGTCACTAAGTTGTGTCCGGCTCTTTGAGACCCCACAGACTGCCTCTCCATCCATCACCAACACCCGGAGTTTGCTCAAACTCATGTCCATCAAGTAGGTGATGCCATCCAACCATCTTATCCTCTGTTGTCCCCTTCTCCTCCTGCCTTCAATCTTTCCCAGCATCAGGGACTTTTCAAATGAGTCAGTTCTTTGCATCAGGTGGCCAGAGTATTGGAACTTCAGCTTCAGCATCAGTCCTTCCAATCCTTCCAGTCCTTCCAATTCCAATCAGTCCTTCCATTAGTCCTTCCATGTCCATCTAGTCCTTCCAATATTCAGGACTGATTTCCTTTATGATTGGTCTGATCTCCTTGCAGTCCAAGGGACTCTTAAGAGCCCAACACCACAGTTCAAAAGCATCAGTTCTTCAGTGCTCAGCTTTCTTTATGGTTCAATTCTCATCCATGCATGACTACTGGAAAAACTGTAATTGACTAGATGGACCTTTGTTGGTCCATCTCTCAGTAATGTCTCTGCCTTTTAATCTGCTGTGTAGATTTGTCATAGTTTTTCTTCCAAGGATTAACTGTCTTTTAATTTCATGATTGCAGTCACCATCTTCAGTGATTTTAGAGACCAATAAAGCATCACTGTTTCCATTTTTTTCCTCTATTTGTCATGAAGTGATGGGGCAGATGCCATGATCTTAGTTTTTTGAATCTTGCATTTTAAGTCAGCTTTTCCACTCTCCTGTTTCACTTTCATCAAGAGGATCTTTAGTTCCTCTTCGTTTTCTGCCTTAAAAGTGGTATTATCTGCATATCTGAGATTATTGATATTTCTTCCTGGGAATATTGATTCCAGCTTGTGCTTCATCTAGGCCAGCATTTTGCATGATGTACTCTGCATATATGTTAAATAAGCAAGGTGACAATATACAGCCTTGACGTACTCTTTTCCCAATTTGGAAATAGTCCGTTGTTCCATGCCCAGTTGTAAGTGTTGCTTCTTGACCTACCTACAGATTTCTCAGGAGGCAGATAAGGTGATCTGTTATTCCCATCTCTTAAAGAATTTTCCACAGTTTTTGTGATCCACACAGTCAAAGGTTTTGGCATAGTCAATAAAGCAGAAGTAGGTGTTTTTCTGGAACTCTCTTGCTTTTTCTATGATCCAGTGGATGTTGGCAATTTGATCTCTGGTTCCTCTGCCTTTTCTAAATCCAGCTTGAGAATCTGGGAGTTCTCAGTTCTCATACTGTTGAAGCCTAGTTTGGAGAATTTTGAGCATTACTTAGCTAGGTGGAGAATTGTTTCAGAAAGATGATATCCTGCTTGGATGAGGGTGGAGATTAATTTAACCCTGAGCCATTCCTTGGCTGGGTGTTCTCTTACATTGATTTCCACTGCAGCAGAGGACAAATGGTTTTCTCTTAACATCTAGCCAAGAACTTCATTTATTTATTTTTTTTCCCTTTCAACATACTCACAGACACTGGTCAGTTCAGTTCACTCGTTCAGTCATGTCCAACTCTTTGCGATCCCATGAATCACAGCACACTAGGCCTCCCTGTCCATCACCAACTCCCGGAGTCTACCCATACCCATGTCCATCGAGTTGGTCATGCCATCCAAACATCTCATCCTCTGTTATCCCCTTCTCCTCCTGCCCCCAATCCTTCCCAGCATTAGGGTCTTTTCCAGTGAGTCAACTCTTCACATGAGGTGGCCAAAGTATTGGAGTTTCAGCTTCAACATCAGTCCTTCCAATGAACACCCAGGACTGAGCTCCTTTAGGATGGACTGGTTGGATCTCCTTGCAGTCCAAGGGACTCTCAAGAGTCTTCTCCAGCGCCACAGTTCAAAAGCATAAATTTTTCGTCACTCAGCTTTCTTCACTGTCCAACTCTCACATCCATACATGACTACTGGAAAAAACCATAGCCTTGACTAGACAGACCTTTGTTGGCAAAGTAATGTCTCTCTTTAAATATGCTATCAAGGTTGGGCATAACTTCCCTTCCAAGGAGTAAGCGTCTTTTAATGTCATGGCTGCAATCACCATCTGCAGTGATTTTGGAGCCCAAAAAAATAAAGTCTGACACTGTTTCCACTGTTTCCCCATCTATTTGCCATGAAGTGATGGGACCAGATGCCATGATCTTAGTTTTCTGAATGTTGAGCTTTAAGCCAACTTTTTCACCCTCCTCCTTCACTTTCATCAAGAGGCTTTTTAGCTCCACTTCACTTTCTGCCATAAGGGTGGTGTCGTCTGCATATCTGAGGTTATTGATATTTCTCCAGGCAATCCTGATTCCAGCTTGTGTGTCTTCCAGCCCAGCGTTTCTCATGATGTACTCTGCATATAAGGCAAATAAGCAGGGTGACAATATACAGCCTTGACGTACTCCTTTTCCTATTTGGAATCAGTTTGTTGTTTCATGTCCAGTTCTAACTGTTGCTTCACAGACACAAGATGAGTGTAAATTTAAGCATAAGCTCCTGACCTTAGTGCATATATATTCTAGTTCTAAAGTTATTGCATGCACAAGAAGTTGTCACATGAGAGGAATTGTTCCATAATAGAGAAACATATACCACATCACTGAAGCGTGGGACTAACCAAGTTCTATTGTGGACTGTAGAATGGTAAGAAGATGGATGAAGGAAATAGGTTTGGGGAGGAGTTGGTTTTCAGTCATGCCTAAAATATGAGTAGGATTGTATAGGAATGGCTATAAAATGGTGTACATTCCTGGAAGTAGAAATATCTTGACCAAATACTTGGAGATGGGTATACATGGAGCATTTTGGAGAACCACAGTCAGTTCAATATAAGTCATGTGTAAGGTACATGATGTATACAGTGGGAGGTAAGGCTTACAAAAATCATCTGTGAATCTTAAATATCACTATAGGTAAAATGCATCTTATTTTGTAAAGAGGGAGTAAGCTTGGTGTTCACATTAATGAGAGTTACTGAAACTAAATGTATCTTCAGAGGAGGAAAGAAGATATATCATGCTTTATGTATGGAAAGGAAATAAGCACATTTATTTATAGAACACTTTACTTTGTACCCAGAATTTAACATATATTATCTCACTTAATCCTAATGTTTAATGAGGCAAGGGATATAATGTCCATTTTATACATGAAAATACTGATTGCAAAAGATGTTATGAAACTTGCTTTATGTAACTGTGTCTGTGCTGATACTTAAACCTAATTCCTAACCCTGGCTGCTCATTAGAATCATTTAGACAACTTCTTAATCATTATTCAATAATACTGATGACTAGACCCATTCAGGGAGACTGTAATTTAATTGACCAGTAGTCTAGACCATACTTTCTCACAAAGATAAGGTTAAAACACATTGATTTTTCTAACTGAAGGAGTTGTCATGAATAAAAATAGTTATTCAATATAGTAAAGAGTAATAGAGCTTAGAATTAAAAAGAAAAAACAAAATTCTGACAAAATACTTGGGAGATTTTTTTCTTACATTCCCTCGAATATATATATATATATTTTTCTTAAAAATAAAAGAAATTTCTCTAACTAAACATATTTGTACTGGAAAAGACATGAACACCACACACATATAGACAGCTAATCCTTATTATTTGCAAATTTGCCTCCTTGCTAAAATTTATCTTTAATCATAAAATTAATGCCTGTGATGTTGTTGCCATCATCCACAGATACGTACAGAATGGGGGCAAGGGTTTGTTGCCTGACATGCACACTGCCAGCTCAATCCAGTCCCCCATTAAACAAGGTGACAGTCTGCCTTCTTGTTTCAACTCTCAAAATGTAAACAAGTGTTCTTTTGGCCATTTGTCTATTACCATGTTTTTCACACTTTTGTGTCTTTTGTTGGTGATTTCTCTGTTTAAAATGGCCCCCTAGTGCATGCTGAAGTGTTGTGTACTGTTTCCAAAATTCAAGAAAGCTCTGATGTGCCTTACAGAGAAAATATGTGTGTTAACTAAATATCATTCACAGCATGAGTTACAGAGCTGTTCCTTTGAGTTCAATGTTAATAAATCAGTAATATATACTAAATAAGGTGTTTGTAAACAGAAACACACATAAAACAACAGTGTGTGTTGATTGGTTGACATAACCTTGTAACCAAAAGCTCACAGGAGCCTAACCCTGCATTTTCCCCTGCAGGCAATGATTAAGGATTCACTAACTCAGTGTTCCCAGTATAAAGCAATACCAAGAATAACAGGAACCAACTACAGATACAATCATAAATGACACAAATTTTTCAAAAGGACCCTAAAACTGATCATTTTAATTGTATTTACTTACTAGTGCAGTATTCGTTGAATATTTACTATGTACTGGCAGTGAACTTGGCTGAAGAGTGAGTACTAGGTGAGATAGAATCACATTCTGCACTCACAGTTTATTCGTTCATTGAACTCTTCCGAGTCACTGCCACCAACCACTGCTGATCTATGGGCTCCAACAGACAGTAAGCAAATATTCTGCCTACTTAGAGTCATACCTACCCAGTTTAAGAACGTTCCTAGAATCTGTCTGCCTTAATGACCCAGCCTCTGGCTAGGAATAAATCCCCAGGCCATGCTGCTGTCAATTTACCTAACACTACAGCTTCCCTCAAGAAGAGGGCTGGCCTCTTCTGCTCCCACAATGATGGGGCAAGTCCCCACTGGGACTTCCTGACGCTCAGGAGCTCTGACCCCGCCCTTAATTTCAGGCTTGAAATGTGCCAGTAGGAAAAAGTACAGCTACTGCCACCCACAGGGCATATCAGGCAAAAGCCAAAGTCAAAAGTCAAAAAAAAAAGCAAAAGTCAAAGCAAACTCTGACCAAGGGGCAGGAAGAGGAGAGTGGAATAAGTCCTCTCCTTCCTCTGACTCTAAGAAACAACTGATCCCAGAGGCAGCACTTGTGCCAGGCCTTTCTGGAAGATCCTCCACAAGACTGAGAGCCAGTTATGTTTTCTTGTGAAGTTGTAGCAAGCTCAATAATTACCTTTTTCTGTTGATATTCTTTCCTTCTCTGCTCATTTTCTTTGCCCCTCCCGTATGTTGTCATTGCCATTCCTAGTAAAACCGTAGTATATAAGCTTTGTCTTAGGCTCTGTGTTCTAGAGAACTTTGGTCCACAGTTAAGGTTCAGTCGCTCAGTCATGTTTGACTCTTTGCGACCCCATTGACTGCAGCATGCCAGGCTTCCCTGCCCATCACCAACTCCTGGCGCTTGTTCAAACTCATGTCCACCAAGTTAGTGATGCCATCCAACCATCTCATCTTCTGTTGTCCCCTTCTCCTCCTGCCTCCAATCTTTCCCAGCATCAGGATCTTTTCCAATAAGTCAGTTCTTCACATCAGGTGGCCAAAGTACTGGCGTTTTACCTTTAGCATTAGTATTTAGCTTCCAATGAATATTCAGGACTGATTTCCTTTAGGTTTGACTTGGTCCAAGAAAATTCAAATTACAGCTTGAGCTAGTTGATCTTGTGTAGAGTGGATTAACGGAGAAGGCAATGGCACCCCACTCCAGTACTCTTGCCTGGAAAATCCCATGGACGGAGTAGCCTGGTAGCCTGCAGTCCATGGGGTTACGAAGAGTCGGACACGAGTGAGCGACTTCACTTTCACTTTTCAGTTTTATGCATTGGAGAAGGAAGTGGCAACCCACTCTAGTATTCTTGCCTGGAGAATCCCAGGGATGGGGGAGCCTGGTGGGCTGATGTCTGTGGGGTCGCAGAATCGGACACGACTGAAGTGACTTAACAGCAGCACGCAGAGTGGATTAATTTCTCCTTTTCTCACTAAGTTTCAGTCTTACTTTCACTTATTCACTAAATATTTATAGGAAATACTTGAAATAATACAAGAGAAGGAATAAAATTGACTATGCTCCCAGGAGGTTATTCCCTGTGGCTCTGTTTCTTCACATTTTAAATGATGGCTACAGAACCAATGCTTTATCATTGTTGTTAGAATTAAATGCAGTGATGCATGCACGATGCTTGGCAAGGGGTGTTATGTGCTCAACAGATGAATAGTATTCATTGTTGTTATTCTGTTTTCATCATCGTTATCATTACTAAACTTTCCTGGGTATATTGTTTGACTGATTGGCAGATGATTGTCCAGGAAGGAACTAAGATAGCTTACTTTTTAATACAAAACTGAGTTCCAGACTGGAAAGATATCTATGAGAGTAATAATGAAAGAAATTTAGAATTGCCTGATAGAAAAGAAAAGAATGGGAGCTTTTTTTTTTTTTTAATTTTTCTAATTACTATATAGAGGATAGTGATTATTTAGAGGCTAGTAGTTTCTATTTTCACTAAGCTTATAAATAATGCAAATAGGTTTAAACAAGAACATGTGTAGTTCACTCTGGAGAAAAGACAAAATGTTAAATCTTTAATAAATTATAATTTAGGCTTCAGTATTCACCTTAGGATGTCTTTTAACAGTAATTGAATAAATAAAAGTAATTCAATGATGCTTTGAATAAGTGTACCCCTCGAGGTCAGGACAATGGAATAGTTCCCAGAGGTTCTTACTCAGTTGACTGTAGAAATGTTAAAATTTGTATTTGTATTTAACTGTTGTGTATTTGTCTTATATGAACATTATATAAAAGATGAAGCAAATGAATAATTATGGGATAGTCAAATTATGTCATTTCCTGGGTATTCTTGAGAACCAGATTCTCAATATAGAAGAAAGACAACACATGTGATATAAAACAGATTTAGTAAAATCACATAGTAAATTGTAATTAGATATCGATGTAGATGGGGTATTTTCTCTTCCTATCTATAATCAATCTGCTGAAAAATTCTGGAAAACATATCAACTAATATCAATGTTTCCTGTCATACACATTAGTTGCAATATTTTTTGACCATTAAGATAGATAATAGTGTCAGAAAATGTCCTCAATGATAACTTTTTTGCCGTATACACTTCTGTGATGGAACCCTGTCCTCTTATCAAGGACTGAAATCTGTCCTTTTTTGCCTGAATATGGATGACTTGGTGACTTGATTGACCAATAGATTGTGGCACAAGTGACAATAATGAAAATTCCAAACCTCAATTCCATTTCTTCAGAAATTGGAAGCTTCTGACTGTGGCTTTTGAAATTCTCACTGTTGGGACACTTTTTGAAACCGGATAATCATTGAGTAAGAGACCCAAGCTATGCTGAGAGGCCATGTGCAGACTCTGGGAAAAGTCCCAGCTGAGCTCTCAGTCCACAGTCAGCATCAGCTGCCAGTCATGTGAGTGAGCCATCTTGGCATTCCAGGCTAACTGAGCCCCTATTTGACTGTAGCCTCACGACATGAAAAAAGGAGAATCATCAACTTAAGCCGAATCAGTTTAAGAATATTAAGAGATAATCAACAGTTGTTATAAACCACTAGGTTTTTAGATGGTTCCTTATGCAGCAATAGATACCAAATACTGGAATTGTTGGGGGTAAATTACTATTTAAGATCCTCTTTATACCATATAACAGAGTTCAAGTCAAATGAATCTGATACTGCCTTGACTTTTCGGGGATAAACTTCATTATCAAAAACAGTATCATTCTTAATGATGTTATTTATCATATTGGTATTATCATACTTTGAAAATAGTATTGTAATCTTGTTTTGATATAATGAGAAATCTATATGCTTCTTTGCTTGGATGGTCTGATTTGTAATATAGACAGAGACCACTCTTCTCCTCTTCCTTATTTCTCACACTAAAAAAAAAAAAGGAAAAACTTTTCAACCACAGTCTAAACATTTGTAATCTTTTGTTTATTTATTTATTTATTTTCCCGATTTGGAGTAGTGTTGGATAATAGACAGAGCAAAGATACATCATTGCATCTTTTTCTATAGAAGATCTCCTCTCTTTTTATCCAGAAGACATGGATAACTGTCTGCTGCTACATGGCAACTCAATGCTTGTATTATGCTTAAACTCTTATTTGCCCCGAACAAAACATGGAATTTGTACCAAAATTAGTTATCAGTTCTCAAATTATACTTTGTTTTTATCAGCATTTGCCAAGATAATAGCAAGTCAGTGAACTGAAACACTGACTTACTATTAACAAGAAGAAAGTTATTATCTAGCAGGTCAAGAAGCAACAGTTAGAACTGGACATGGAACAACAGACTGGACTGGATACAAATTGGGAAAGGAGTATGTCAAGGCTGTATATTGTCAACCTACTTATTTAACTTATATGCAGAGTACATCACGCGGAATGCTGGGCTGGATGAAGCACAAGCCAGAATCAAGATTGCCGGGAAATATCAATAACCTCAGATATACAGATGATACCACCCTTATGGCAGAAAGTGAAGAGTAACTAAAGAGCCTCTTAATGAAAGTGAAAAAGTTGACTTAAAGCTCAACATTCAGAAAACTAAGATCATGGCATCTGGTCTCATCACTTCATGGCAAATAGATGGGGGTGAGGAATGGAAATGGTGATAGACTTTATTTTGGGGGGCTCCAAAATCACTGCGGATGGTGACTGTAGCCATGAAATTAAAAGATGCTTGCTCCTTGGAACAAAAGCTATGACCAACTTAGGCAGCATATTAAAAAGCAGACACATTACTTGACCAACAAAGGTCTGTCTAGTCAAAGCTATGGTTTTTCCAGTAGTCATGTATGGATGTGAGAGTTGGACTATAAAGAAAGCTGTGTGCCAAAGAAATGATGCTTTTGAACTGTGGTGTTGGAAAAGACTTTGAGAGTTCCTCGGACAGCAGGGAGATCACCAGTCCATCCTAAATGAAATCAGTCCTGAATATTCATTGGAAGGACTGATGCTGAGGCCGAAACTCCAATATTTTGGCCACCTTGTGTGAATAACTGACTCATTGGAAAAGACCCTGATGCTGGGTAAGATTGCAGGCAGGAGGAGAAGGGGACGACAGAGGATGGGATGGTTGGATGGCATATGACTCAATGAACATAACTTTTTTGCCATATGGACGGCATATGAGCAAGCTCCAGCAGTTGGTGATGGAGAGGGAAGCCTGGCATGCTGCAGTCCATGGGGTCGCAAAGAGTCGGACACGACTTTAAGACTGAACTGAACTGAAACACTTTCGAACATCATGAAATTTAAAGAATTGATGAATTTGCAACCTAAAAATTCACATAAAAGAACTTTTTGTGTATACTTTGTGTCACTTCTATTTCAAACTTTATTCTTTTAAATGTATACCAAGCCAGGCAAATACTGTATCTAAATTGAATTTGTTTATGATCCCTATAAACAAATGTGTAGCCAAGTGAGGCATCTGGGGAAGTCTTCAAATGTTAACCTCAACATTTCAACAAAACACATTTGATATTTTTTATTGTTGTTGCAATCTTTGCTATAGTGATGGACTGAGGTTATGCCCTTTCCTTTCCTTATAATCTTTGACTCAAGAAAGAGGAAGGATAATTAATGCTTGGTATAGTCTGGGAAATGCTATCAGCTTTTAACAGACTTATTAAAGTATGTTTGGTTTTTTAAAACATACTGTGTGTTTTAACTGGCTGTCTATTGAAACTCTCATGAGTTCATGAGGTCATATAAACATAAGAGGATGTAAATACTCTGTGAGAATCAAAGTGAAGAAAATGAAGAAGATCAAAGTGATCTAGTTTACAGCTTTCATGGAATGTGAGGCCAGATTTTGAGTTCTTTCCCTGATGATACTAACCATATACTTTGTAGACCAATGCGTGTATTGGTACATTGTTGAAAATGCTTTTAACTTATTGAAGTACAGGTCTACACCATTTTTCCTAAACTGAAATAAAAAGAGACTTAAAACTGGAACAAATTAGGAATTGGAATCAAGTGGAAACTTCAAATAGAGTCCAGTAGTCTTTGTCGGGAGGTGTGTTGAGAAATCACAGGGTAGCTTCTTTAGACATCTCCTTCACAATTGGCACAGATATGTTTTTTCCACAAAAGTAATAGATTGTAATTATTAAATCATTAATAACTGTGGACAGGATATTTTCAAGATTATATATTTCTTGTGAAAATTAGAAATATTTCTAAAAGAAACTCAAACACCCCCCCCCCCAAGGACATTGCTTTTTAAAAATTAAAGATTTTAATCCAATTAACAGGACTTTTCAAATGCACCATGGTGAACACAGAGGACAGTGGACATGAGAACACATGCCCGACACAGAGAACATAAAGCTAAGTGATTGAGTGGGGTGCCCATTCACTGCCCTCCCAGCATTTTTTCTCTACTTCCTTAATTGGGGTTCTACTTTGTTTTCAGAGGATTTCAGGGATTAGTAGTAGCTCCTCCCATTTAAAATTCCTACTTATGAGCTCTGCTGGCATGCTCACTGTATTGTTTTCTTACAATGTATTCTCAGAGTTGAAAAAAGAAATAAAGAGTCCTTGTAGTGAAAGAAATCATTGCAAGAGAAAGAATGCATTATACTTCATCAAATTGATGGAATTACTTCAGTAATGCTTCTTATCCTTTAATACCTGTTCCCTCCTACTTCCATCATAATAGTTTTCTTTTTTTTTTTCCCCTTATAAATAAATACTTGGCAGTTTGCACTGAGATATGTTCAAGTAACTAAGTTAAGTGGGGGTATTTTAAGTGAGAGTGCTCTGGGGCAGAGTTCAGAAAACTTCCTAACAGTCAGCTGGCCTATGCATTTCACCCTTTTTACTTTTTCTCTCTTTCCATGTGAAGTCTGCATAAATACCAGTGTGGACCATAGGGAGAAAGGACACACCCTGGAGATGAGGAAGGAACCCTAATTTCCTGAGGAATTCTTTGAATAGAGTCACAATACTAGTTCTAGACTGTCAAGCCCATAGCCTGAGAGAAACAAATTTCTATCTCATTTAAGCCAACACCTTTGTGTGTGTGTGTGTGTGTGTGTGTGTGAGGGCAGAAAAGGGAGATTGGGGAAGGTGGGGGAGGGGTATAGTAATTTCTTTCCTCAACTAAACATAATTTCATTCAATAAGCAGCATTACAACCAGACTTTTTCTGCCAATCTTTGGAGTCATGAATAATTTTAGCCCTTAGTTTGGGGTTTCCATTTTAGGCCAAATGCCTTTTAAAGTATATCAAGAATGTATTGAACTCACCATATGTAAAACAATTTGGTGCATAGGATAGCAAGTTGATCTTTATAAAAATAAACATGATTCAATAGACAGTCATTCTGCATGCTGAGACAGCAGCCTAAGGAAAGTGGCATTGGTACTTTATAATATATATATTTACATTTAAATCTTCAACTTATCATCCTTTCTCGCTCTATTCTTCCTGTCAACTAAAAAGATAGGACAATCCTATTAACCTTGCTAGTAAGTGTGGCATTTACCAGAATGTTTTCTCCTTTGAATTTTGCCTGCACAAAATCTGTCCAAGGAGGATGACAAATATTAAAGTCAGCATTTAGAACTTCTCACCTGGCACAGAATTCACTGGCCTCAGGCTCGAGGGTAGAGTTGGTTTTGGCAAAAATGTGGAGTGTTTATTATTGCATAATGTGTACATATCCTTCCAAGAAATATCTTTTAGAATCAAATGACCTTTACTGATTCTTTTGTGTCACTTGATAGCATGCCAAGGCTGAGTTCCAAAGGACATGCAGCAGTTTTTAAAAAAAGCAATGGTAGAAGCATAGCCTGAAATCCAAACCAAATATGAACCAACTTTAGCATATCATCTTTTTCATGGGTTCAGTTTGGATCTCATTTTCTTAGAAAGCAGTTTCCATAGGAAAACATTTTGCTTCAAGACAGAGGCCAGGTAGGACATTTTATATAGTGTTGGTGTCAGCTTCTCTATAGAGTTTGATTTTTTGAACCAGAGCAAACTAGCCCTCACTAGACTCACAAACACCCCACCATTTCCCCTTAGGCATCTCTGGATGAGGGGCAGCTGCTGCTGACACTATGCTAGGTTCTGGTGCCGCAGATCCTACAATAAAACAAGCAGGGTAAAATCGATGCGAAAAACCAACCATCAGGTGGAAGCACAGGGCGAGGCTGTCTTTTTCATATTTTTATATGAAGCATTTCTCTGAACTAAGGTGGGGGGGGGATACAGACTGAGTAGGATTTTACAGCAGGAAGTATTGATGATGTTAGAGTTGATTTTTCCTTTCATCTTTATTTTAAATTTGACAGTGTCTGCTTAGGTATTTGTAAAATGACTCTGAATAAACCTGATAAGATGCCCCGAAAGGTTAAAAGGAAATATGGGTGAAATAACATCCCGGTTTTTATTAGGATGTTTAAGTAGTTTTCTACAGGGAAATGAATCTGTCATTAAAATACATCTTTCTCTGTGTTGTTTCCTTTCCTGAAGAAAACATATAATTTAATGCAAGTTTTAATGACTGTATTTTCAGTGATCTACTTTTCAGAAAGAGTGTAGCTCAGGTAAAGATCTTACTTCCCTTTTTCTAATGTATCCTGTGCACTCCTAGGGTGTTTTTTATAAGATCTTAGATACAGTTTCATTCATTTTCATAACATATTGAAAAACTGCCTTTTGCCAGCTGATGTGTCCTGTCATCATATCAGAGAAAGCCTGCTAGAGACGAAAAGATGACCATATTTCTTTGAAGGAAAATTATTTTGAGGGGAAATTAATAGAATATATGAAGAAAACTTAAGGAAGAGTAAGCAAAGATTGAGAATGAGATGAGTAAACTATAGAATAACAGGATTTTGTTTTTTCTCAAAAGAAGAACATTTATAATAGTTACCTTTTCCTTCCCTAACTTTGCCAGTTCTCCACTTTTCCTTCAAATCCCTTACCTTTCAGTTCTAAACACACACGTTCTTTCAGGCCAGTGCTCAATTCCCTTACCTGTTTCGACAAGAAATGCATACTGCAGTCACAAGCCAGAGGCCATGGTTATACAAAAGTCACAGGTCAATAAAGATCACTTACATTTCTTATGAGCTTTTTCATCTTCCTTTCCTCCTATGTGGGCAAGGCCAGCAGAAAGGGAAAGACAGAAATGTCAAGGGGCCTGGCTGTCAAATTCTTAAAGAAACCCCCCATTCCCACCAAACAGTTTGATGGCCCTTAAACTTTTCTTACTTTGCCTTAGGAAAAATGGCCTTTTCTCTTCTATTCCTCATCACAAGGGGTTCTCCTTTCTTTCAAAATGAAGTTAAAGCCTTGACCCTCTTCCTTGATGATATACATTAAAGTAAGAAAAGATTAGTAGATTTTCTTTAAAATTGTCCTTTAAAAGGAACAAGAGAAATGATCTACATTGTACTTTAGTTTAACATATTTGACATATGTTCTGTGAGTTTATACATATTTCTTGAAGGTCATAAAGATACGGGACTTGTAAATTAAATTCAGTTTACTTCAGGAAATTTTAGGTGCCTTTTCTAGTGTACTCATGTATTACTAATATTTACATGGTCATTTTCTTCCATAAGTGACTGTAGACATGATTGGAGATTATGACGAGGAAATTTGTCCCCAGTTAGATGGATGGTAAAGATTGCTATCTAATTAGAGAGGCAAACAGAAATAGATGGTCAAGAAATATTCCTCTCAAGAACAATTAGGACATATTGAGTTTGATAAAAATGTAATCATCATTAATAAATTAAACTATTAAAACATTTTAAAAGATGCAGGTTTGAGTTTTTCACTTTTGAAAGAGATATGCATTTATATAATAGCAAATATGTGTGAGCCCAATTATAAGCTAGAACTCTGACCTATGGACCTGCAAATGAAACTTGTCTTAGCAGATTTAATAAATAAAAAATTAAGAAAGGCTAGAATCCCTGCCCTTGCTTCCATAATTATAAAAGCTTATAAGCATTAGGATATAAATTAGTATTTTGTCCTCCTGATAACCTACATTTATTCATTCAGTATTAACTGAAGTGCTACTATGCATTTAGGTTGTCTATATAATTACAAAAGAATAAAACAATGATTGGATAAGTTATTTTGTTCGCACACATGGAGAGACTTTTTAGGAAATTTAATCATTACTTCTGATGTATGCTTAATTTTATGAGGATTATTCTTCAGTAATTTATTCTGCCTCCATAGTAGTGCTCCCCACCCTGCAAGAGAAATTTATTACTGTACAATGTACTTATTTGTATTAATTATTTTAGCTTGTCATCTAATAAAATGCACTGTATTGATTTAGAAAGAAAGATTTGAGTTTGATTTCTTACAGATTCACATATCATATTGTAGGGGGTTTACCACAAAATGTTTACATTCGATCCTGTGTAACAATTCCTCGATTAGATTTAGTCGTGATTTAATAAAAGATGATTCTTCCTCATAGAAGAGTCTTTAAATGGTATAACAATTTATTTTCAGGACCTGAAATCATTGATCCTTCAGTGAAAGGAAAATAGGTAGTTTTATGATTAGCATATTCTTGGAAATAATGAAATGCATATTCACTTAGCCTAGGAATATGGCTTAGAAAATAGCAACCTGTTTCAAACTTCTTGTCACTTGATTCATCTTCAAACTTTTGTTACAGTAGTGCTTTAAAAATCACGATAGAAAATCCTGTTTATTCATGCCCTATTTCAAGGTGTTTTTGCAGGGCTGGAACCATTATTTTAAATTTTTTATAATTAAAATTTATATTTAATTATAATTTTATAATATATATTATATTTTTAATAATTATATTCATAATTGTCCTCACTTTGCCATACTTAGCATGGACTGCTTCCCTTTTGAATCAAGATAGATAAACAATAAGCACATTTTGTTCACGATACAAAGGGTCATGCTTAATTTCAAACCACAAGCTGTCAAAATCCTGGTATTCTCCTAGCCTGGTATTCTCCTAGGTCATTTTATACTTGATAAGTAAACCCACTTGAGGAATGTTTACTTGCCCTGACGCTTTTGGACAAGTTCACTGACAGAACACATTCTTTGAAGAAATATATCACAACTGTTTATCTCCAAGAGTGTTACCCTAACCCCTGTCAGTGCTAATGATACAGGACATGGATTAAATAAATCCTTTGACGGGACTATGGGTATGTCATATCACAAATATAGGAATTTTGGCTATGAAAGTGGGCAATAGATATTTCAACATGCACAGCATTCTGTACATATGACAAGCTTTAATAGCAAAGCGTTCCGGAGATGCCCTGCTGTAATGCTTGGGTTTAACATACAAATGCCTTTTATAAGAGGACAGAGAAAAAAGTACACTTCTACACAGATTGCATGTGTATATCACAGTTCTGTCACAATGAAGTAGAAAACAATAATAGTTCTTTATAAAACGGTCAATATAGAGGTGTAATGCTGGTTCTCCAAGGGATAATAGTGACCGCAAATTGTGTGTCCCTTCCCTCTTTAGCTTTCTCACACCATACATGCTGAATTTTACCTATTAACGGACTCAAGCAATTAAAATCTATATGAATAATACTGTGATTTCTAAGACTAATTCTATTATCTTTATTTTCAGCACAATGACATTCTATATCTTTCTTTCAGTGAAAATTATTTTTCCAGGAACTATCATTTTTCAACGTTGCTTTTCTGTATGTACATTATCATTTATTTTTAAACATTTCCAAATATTTAGTAACAGAAAATCATGTTGTAAAAGTCATTTACATGTATTTTGTATCAAAAATCCTTTGTGATAGTGATTGTCACGTTAAGAGTCTTAGTTTTATTCAGTTTTAATAAGAAAAAAATATTTATTTGTATTTAGTTTTAATTTGGTGTATTTAATTAGCAGAAATGAGTGTTGTATGTTCATAGGTGGCAAAATAGCATCAAAGCTTGTTATGTTTAATGTGTAGATTAAATTTGAGAAGTAATTGAAAATGGAAAATGTTTTACTCCTAAATAACAAATAAAGTTGCTTTTATTTCTAATAGCTTTTAATATAAAGGCATCTTTTGGCCTTTATTTCTCTTTTTTTTTCAATTAAATATGACACATAGAACAAATCCTTACAATTTTTATGTGTACTCGGGAATAAACTGATTTACTGCACTAGAAGCCCTTTTTTTAAACCCATAGAAAATATGTTTTTACCTATTTTCTAAGTCATCACATATTGTGTGTTAACCCAAATGAGTTTTTTTTTTTCCCCTGACTACAAAGTCAGGTATTCTATTGTTTGTTTATATTTTATTGACATTGCAGATAAGCTTTTTAAAATATTATTTCATTGCCTATTTAGATTATTATGAAAAATATATTTTTTAAAGTCCAGGAAAAAACGTGATATCCTATGAATTTGTGAATTAATCTCACAGTTTAGTGGTATTGCAAAACTTTAAATTATTCAGGTGCTGAGCATTTTTTTTAGCAATTTATGAAGTTTTAATGTGAAAACAACTAAATGAAATAATTACAAGTCAGATAATGGAAATAATAATGCTCCTCTTTAAACTTATTTCTTATGTCTTATATTCTTAAACATAATGTGAATGAAGCTCTTCTGTATTATTTCATAAAGGCCACTAAGTAAAAGAATTAGATACTTTTAGAATGAATGAACACTTTATATAAAATATTATGAATAATTTTAAGGATGAAATAATCCTGCAGAAAAGTTGAAGAGTGATTGTATACATAAAGTCAAATGCATATAAAATATTTTGAAAAATATATTTTAGATGTGTAAGTAAAGTAGGTGCATGACATTGTAATTGTAACTGTAATATACTACTGTCACTCTCCTCCTAACAGTTTCTAAAAGTTTGTATAAAACGGATCAGAAAAATCTACTATAGAAAGCTGCATAACAGCCTATTAAACCAGAGCTCCTCCATTCCTGTAACTGACTCTTTGAAACTGCCGTGGCGCCGACTGTGGCAGGCTTCAGGGAAAAAAAAGGAATTTCAAAAACAAGCAACATTTTTTATTTTTAAATTTTTTTCTTGGTATTCATGCTATTCAAAACTAAGTTCTAAACAGAAGAAAAGAAACTTTAACAAAAAGCAGATTTCTTTTTGATTGCCGGCTTCAGCCCAAACCATGTTAGTTTCAAAGAGACAGTAGAGTTGATAAGCTATAGTTTAAAAGGTTGGTGTGGGGCCACTGACTGAAGGCTCTGTTTTTTTTATGCTACAGACTATCCAAACCCCACTAGAGTTGAAATGTTTCATCTTAGAAAAAAATAAATACTCTGTGTTGTTAAATTGAAAGTAAATGAATGTAAAAAAAAATCTAGAAGAAAAAAAGAAAGTGTATCAGTATACTTTTTTGTTAGAAATTAGCATCTTTGTATTTACCTGTTTTTTTATATCTGAAATATGCCTTTTACTCTAATATTCACTATACTTACTTTATATATTATTTATTTGTATTTATAATATAAATACATTTCAGTTCAATTCAGTCACTCAGTTGTGTCTGACTCTTTGTGACTCCATGAACTACAGCATGCCAGGTCTCCCTGTCCATCACCAACTCCTGGAGTTTACCCAAACTCATGTCATTGAGTTGGTGATGCCATCTAACCATCTCATCCTCTGTTGTTCTCTTCTCCTCCTTCCTTCAATCTTTCCCAATATCAGGGCCTTTCAAATGAGTCAGCTCTTCATATCAGGTGGCCAAAATATTGGAGTTTCAGCTTCAACATTAGTCCTTGCAATGAACACCCAGGACTGATTTACTTTAGGATGGACTGGTTGGATCTCCTTGCAGTTCAAGGGACTCTCAAGAGTCTTCTCCAACACCACAGTTCAAAAGCATCAATTTTTCAGTTCTCAGCTTTCTTTATAGTTCAGCTCTATCTGAGGTTATTGATATTTCTCCTGGCAATCTTGATTCCAGCTTGTGTTTCATACAGCCTAGTGTTCCTCATGATGTACTCTGCATATAAGTTAAATAAGCAGGGTGACAATATACAGCCTTGACGTACTCCTTTGCCTATTTGGAACCAGTCTGTTGTTCCATGTCCAGTTCTAACTGTTGCTTCCTGACCTGCAAACAGGTTTTTCAAGAGGCAGGTCAGGTGGTCTGGTATTCCCGTCTCTTTCAGAATTTTCCACATATTATTGTGATCCACACAGTCAAAGGCTTTGAATATGTATATAAATGATCACTGCATGCAAATATAAAACAATAAACAATAGTATGTATATAGACAGACATATATTTATTATTATATATCATTTAACTCTAGTTTAGTTCTAACTTAAATTCCTAGGCATTACCACAATTTTCTCATGCTCTGTTTCTCTTCTGCTTACTACATTTGACACTATTCTTAGGAAGAATCTTTACAGACTATTTTAAATACTAGTTTTTATCTTAAATAATTCATTTCATGTAGTAAAGTAAACTTTTAAAAATGAATTTTACTGAAATGTTTTAAAAGAGATGGAAATTTTACTAAATTTTTTAGAAAGATTTCAGTTTTCATATATTAAGTACAGAGTTTAATATATAATTGTATAATTTAATATGTTAAAGTGTTTGATATTATTTTTTTGCTCACTGAATTTTTTTTAAATATTACATTTTATTGAATCAAAATTCAAGTGAAATATAAAAGCAAATAATTTTTTATATTTATAATGTGTGTGTATTTGATACTTTTTATTGAATGCTTTTTGGCATCATTTTATATTTTCATTTATTTATCATGAAATAATAGCCACTAATACTGATTTTCATACATGATTTGTTAAAAAATAAAAAAAACTGTAAATAAATATGGTAATACTGGTATATTTATAGGTACTGAAATCAGATAAGAAATAAGACTAATTGGCTACACTAGCAAGTCTAAATTATTCATGGTAAGTCACAACAGAAGCTAAAATTTGATTAACTTTCTCTGAAATCCTACACTCAGAGTTTTATTTACAAACAAACCAAACTCTCAATGCTTTCATTACTTCTTTGATATTTTTAATTTATCCATGAATGAGTCTTTAGGTCTCTAATATTTGTTATTTTGGTTTAATCCATGATAAATCTATGAGACAGAAGGGCTTGATTTATAAATATGATGACTTAATGTGCAGATGTTCACATTTATAGACTTCTGAATAGATGACATATAAGTATGTTTATTGTGTCTTAAAGACATGTTCTAAATTAGAATGTTATAAAAATAAATAATCTCCTGTTTTCTTTTTTAAAAAATAAGCCTTGGTTAGATATGTCAGTGAAGATTTCTAGTCACAGAAAAGCTGGTTAAGTATAACCAATTGTCTTCTAATTCTGACAGGTTATTGTAGTTTCAAGATGGGCAATATATTTAATACCACTGAGATAATTAACCAAAATTATTTTATGTAGCCAATTCAGTATACTTTTCATAATTTGGTTATTATTTTCTATGCGGCATCTACTTGTTAGTGGACCAAATCTGTAGGCTTCTGTGAAATTTGGTAGATTTTAAACTGTCCAGATAAAAACATTACAGATCAAACGCAACAGAACTTCTTCCCCTTAATTGTGAATTGGTATCACTGTTACACAGTAGAATTAAGATTTCCATCTCTTAAAGTTCTGTCCTTTTGCTATTTCTGCAATTTATAATCATTATTTTCCATGTCAATATTAGTATATGATGAAGTATTCTGAAAGTAATTATGCATCCATGAGTTACTTTCTCACAATGTCTTGTACACATTATATAAAGCAAACTCAAGATCACAGATATTTTTAAATTTTCCATGTTGCAATGTTTGAATTTTTCAAGGCTTTGACCTAGATTCTCACTTAACAATTGCCATAGGTACAGGTAACATAAGAATCTGAGATGGCATATATGCAAAAAAGTCTTGACATAACAGCAAATTTCTTCATTTCCTTTAATGATTACTCATGGAAATTATATGAGAGTATTTAAATAAATGCAGCCAGTGCATTTGAATTCCAATTCATCCATTCTAATGAATATGCATTGTTTCAGAGGTTTGAACAATCACACAATTCCCTTTCTCTCATTTTTCATATGAAAAGCAAGGACATTCTATTTGAAAATAACATTAACACAATGTCATGACTGAGTATTTAAATGAACAAAACTCAGGAAAATCATTTTCCCATTTGTCTAGAGCTGTAGCTTGGCAATATAATGTGTATCTTGAAGAATAAAACTGCTAAGAAAGTATAAGATATTCCTAAATAAAACAACCATTTATTTTACTTTCCTTGCTAACAGTATTAAAAAGAAAAAAAAGGTAATCTCAAATCATTGACAAGCCAATATTAACAATGCAGCAAACCAAATGAAAAATCCTTAAATACTTTTATTCAATTCAATAAAGCTTTCCCCAAGGCATGTAAAATTATGGATGGTTGTAAACTAAAATAATAAGCCACATGGGCAAAGGGAAACTAATTGTAACCTGATGACCCACCTCATCTCTCCAAATGAATTTTTTGTATTCAATATTTAGCAAAGATTGCTTGAAATTTTCCCATGAACATTCAATATTTATAAACTGAGCCCATACTTCTTCAAAATTAATGCAATGAATGAGGTAGAAACATTCTTCAAATTTTTCTATTTAGCTAATCTCCTGCTTTCTTCTACAATATAATTCAGGGTGGCACTATATAATCCCAGTTCCTCAGATAGATATTTCTTTTGGTGATCAGAATTTCTTCAGAAAAGAAAAAAAAAAAAAAAGAATAAATTCTAATTTTCATGACCTTAGATGAACATTTAATCTCAATGTATATTTGATTACTTTTTCTTCTTAGAAAAATTTCATGCCCAGGAAACCACTGTATGAGAAAAATTTGAATCAGAATATTGAGCCACTTTGATTCCAGTAAAGCTGCAGTAATGATGCACTGTGAAAGTGGCAGTATAAATAAACTCAGAGACTCAGAAAGACTGTCTTGAACTTAACCCAACACAATTTTGCTATACTCTTATAGATAGGTTTTTCTGCATACAGATAGCCAAGTCAGGAGAGTGTGACAAAAGTAATGGAGATGGAAACATTTGATCATAGTATTTTGAGAAAATAGAAAAGGGATTATTGAGGACTTGAAATAAGAAAAAATAGGTGAAATGGATGAAGTAGGATAAGGTCAGTAAATACTCTGTGAACACATGGGTCCTATGATCAAAAAGTCTCTATATTAAATGTTATTTCTTTTCTCTCAGAGAATAGCAATATGCAGTACATTTTAGGTCCAAGGCAATTTTACAGTAATGTAATACCCTTAACTTTATTTAATTATACTATTCCATATTACTTGATATTGAAAACCTTTATTTAAGAGATAACTGATACTGTATTAGGCTGTTTTTTCCAGAACCTAATTTGGGAAAAAAAATCATAAAATAAGAGTACAGTCACCATTATTGGCAAACTACATAAGTCAATTGTTGTTGTTCAGTCAGTCACTCATATCCAACTCTTTGTGACCCCATGGACTACAGCACTCCAGGCTTCCCTGTCCTTCACTATCTCTTGTAGTTTGCTCAAACTCATGTCCATTGAGTCAGTGATGCCATCCAATCATCTCTTCCTCTGTCACCCCTTTTCCTCCTATCCTCCATCTTTCCCAGCATCAGAGTATTTTCCAGTGAGTTGGCCCTTTGCACCAGTGGCTGAACTATAGGAGCTTCAGCATCAGTCCTTCCAATGAATATTCAGAGTTGATTTCTTTTAGGATTGACTGATTTGATCTCTTTCCAAGGGATCTGATCTCTGTCCAAGGAACTCTCAAGAATCTTCAGCATCACAATTCAGAAGTATCAGTTCTCCAGTGCTCTGCCTTCTTTATGGTCCAACTATCTCATCCATACATCACTACTGGAAAACTGATAGCTTTGACTATATGGATCTTTGTCGGCAAAGTGATGTGTCTGCTTTTTAACATGCTGTCTAGATTCATCATAGCTTTTCTTCCAAGGAGCAAGTGTCTTTTAATTTCATGCCTGAAGTCACCATCTGCAGTGATTTTGGAGCCCAGGAAAATAAAGCCTGTTAACTGTTTCCATTTTTTCTCCATCTATTTGCCATGATATGATGGGGCTGGATGCCATGATCTTCATTTTTTGAATATTGAGTTTTAAGCCAGCATTTTCACTCTCATCTTTCACCTTCATCAAGAGGCTCTTTAGTTCCTCTTTTTGCTTTCTGCCATTAAGGTGGTGTTATCTGTATATCTGAGATTATTAATATTTCTCCCAGCAATCTTGATTCCAGCTTGAACTTCATCCAGCCTGGCATTTTGCAACATGTACTCTACATATGAGTTAAATAAACAGAGTGACAATATTCAGCCTTGACAAACTCCTTTCTCAATTTTGAACCAGTCTGTTGTTCTATGTCTGATTCCAAACTATTGCTTCCTGACCTGCATGCAGGTTTCTCAGGAGGCAGGTAAGGTGGTCTGGTATTTCTGTCTCTTTAAGAATTTTCCACAATTTGTTGTGATCCATATAGTTAAAGTCTTTAGCAAAGTCAATGAAACAGAGGTAGATGTTTTTCTGGAATTCCCTTGCTTTTTGTATGATCCAACAGATGTTGGCAATTTGATTTCTGGTTCCTCTGCCTTTTCTAAATCCATCTTGTACATGTAGAAATTCTCCATTCATGTAATGTTGAAGCCTAGCTTGAAGGATTTTGAGCATTACTTTGCTAGCATGTGAAATGAGAGCAATTGTGTGATACTGTGAACATTCTTTGGCATTGCCCTTCTTTGGGGTTGGGGTGAAAACTGACCTTTTCCAGGCATTTCTGTGTAAGTCAGGATGGTATAGAATGATTAAACCAAGAATTGTGGGGGAAGAGCCTATTGAAGTTAGTACAATAAATCATCATAAATATCTTTGCTAATGCTTTCATATATTTTCCATAAGCTATGAAGCTATAAAAAGTTGCTAAGGAAAAAAAAAAGTTGTTAAGGGATTTTTAACATGCATCTTGTATGTAGATCAGATCTATATCTTAGAAATATCACTGAGATGAATGTTTAGGATTTAATTGGGGGAACACATGTTAGGACTGATAACACTGAAGGTAGAGAAGCCAGTTAAAAATCCACTGCAAAATCAAGGGGGAAAGAAAAAGATCTAAAATGTGGAAATGGTGCTAAAATGAGGGAAACAGAACTGGAAGATACTAAAGGAACAGAATTAACAGGATTATGTGACCAAATTGAATGTAGAAGTTGAGTGAAGTTTAGAAATCTAGGATAAATCCTGAATCATCATGGAAAAGTTTAGGTGGAATGTTTGCCTAGAGTACCAAGGAAGAGTGGTAGTGATTGTTTTTCTTTTCTTTTTTTTTTTCCTTTATGATGACTTTGTAATCTAAGTCTTCTGACTGAAACTTCTTGACTAAAGATACTGGAAAACTTGATGGACAAGTTAAGGTCTCTAGTGAGTAGTTAGATAAAGATTATAATAGAGGAGCATATTTTATCTTTCTTGTGGCTCAGAGAATTCTAACTCTTTCTAGTTCTATTATAGGAATGAATGAGAGTTTCTTTCATGATTCAGCCCTGCACTTAACTCTCTACTTTTATTTGGTGCAGTTGGGCTCCTGGATGGATTATTCATGTGAAAAAGTGCTGAATCACATAGCTAGATGAAATCTCTGAGTAAGGATAGATATACACATTGAGAAGTTAGTATGTAGTAAGTTGACTTCTAAGGATTGATGATTTTTGCTAGATTGAAAAGAATGAAAAAGCAGGACACTGACTCAGGTACTATGAAGCTTCCCAGAACTGATTGTACTTCCTCATGGCTTTTTTTCTTTCTTTTTTAAATTATGAAAGTATGACAACACATTTACAGGAGACTTGAAAAATACAGAACAAAAGTCCATATAGTTCCACTATATATTGCGATTATTTTTTAAGTAGATAGAGTAAGATTTTTAGTTAACATTTGTGTTCTGCTGTTATGTGAAAATTGTGTAAATCTTAATTATCTTGAATTGGTTCATAGTGCTTTTCAGGGTTACTATATCCTTCTACTTTTCTATTCATTCTATTAATTTTTGAGAGTTTGATACTGAGACCTCATGGCTTCTTAATTTCATCCTGTCTGATGTAATGATACCTGATCTCCCAAATCATTTCCATTGTTTAGATCTGGTTTCCAAAGAAACTTAGGCAACAATATGGCCTCAGGGAGTAAAGTGAGAAAGAGGTTTGAATCTGTTCCATGACCTTCATCTTCAGTCCCTTTTAGCCTTAGTTTGAAATGAAGTTTAACCTTCTCTATTTGGTGTATTGGCCTCTTAATACTGTTTATGTTGCTGATGAATACGGTCCCGTCTCAGCTTGTTTTTGTCAGTCTATGTACACTACATCCTCACCTTTCCAAACAAAGGTCTATTCTTATTAGCTCTCATCTACTTTCTGTTCTCTCTCAAGGAATGAGGACACTTTCATGCTCTTCTATGCTGCTCTTGGAAACTCAACAGGGGAGTGTTAAATCCTCTCTGTGTCCAAATCAAGGGGTCATCAACTACACTTACAGGGCCATGGCTGACTCATGTCATGTTTTTTGTGGTTTGTGAGCTGAGAATGATTTTTATATTTTAAAATGGTTATATCAAGAGAAGAATTTTTTGTGTGTGTGATATGTGAAAAATGACATGAAATACAAGTTTCCATTAAATTTTCTTCATTTCTTTATTTAATATCAGTTATCATTTTCTCACACCAAGGACACAATTGAAAAGTTGTGATAGAGATTTCATGGCCCATAAAGCCTAAAATATTCACTGTCTGGACCTTAACAAAAGGAGCATGCCAACCTCTGGTCTAGACCATTTCTTTCTCCATTAACACCTTACTGAGAGTCCCTTGGATTGCAAGAAGATCCAACCAGTCCATCCTAAAGGAGATCAGTTCTGGGTGTTCATTGGAAGGACTGATGTTGAAGCTGAAACTCCAATACTTTGGCCACCTCATGCAAAGAGTTGACTCATTGGAAAAGACTTTAATGCTGGGATGGATTGGGGGCAGGAGGAGAAGGGGACGGCAGAGGATGAGATGGCTGGATGGCATCACCAACTCGATGGACATGGGTTTGGGTAGACTCCGGGAGTTGGTGATGGACAGGGAGGCCTGGCGTGCTGCGGTTCATAGGGTCACAAAGATCGGACACAACGGAGTGACTGAACTGAACTGAACTGAACTGATTCCAGAAGCATTCAATATATGAAGCTTCTCTGTGAGGCTTACACTCCAGGAAGTGAGACAATAATAGCCTTTATTTTGATAATTTCCTAAGCCTATATGGTGTTTCTATCACTCTTGGGACTCATTCTGAAGGAAATACGAGAGTAGCAACTAACTTAACAAACATGTTTTAGCTTTTTTTTAGTCTTGTCTCTTTTTTCAAGTTCCTTACACCAGTAATAGCGAGAGATTTTTGTTTTTTTGTTTTTTTTAAAATCTCTTTTCTGTACAACTCTTCTTAGCCTTTTGAAGAAAAAAAAGAAAATTCTCTTTCTCAGGCAGTAAGAAGTTTGGTTGTTATGATGCAAACCTTATATATCAAGGCTATTATTTCTGTTATAAATTCAGTTTAAAAACTCAAAATTTGCTTCGTGTAATCACTATCCTGAGGGTAACTGTTTATAGAAAGCAATTGTTTATGTGCAAATTGTGGGTAAAGCATAGCCAGTATACAGAAGCCAGAGTGAATTATCAAATTTCCTCTTACTATCATTTATTGAATACTAATTGTATGTTTTTCAGACACTGTGATAAATGGTCTACCTGTGTTTTACTTTATTTAATTGTAACAATCCTATAAATTACAGTCTATTGTTATATTATTTCATAAATGGGGAAGCATACATACAGAGATATTAAATACATTGCCAACAGTTGCTTAATTAACAATGGATACAGTCAGTATAACTCAAAATGTGAGAGTGTATGTGTGTGTGTGAGGTGAGTGTTTCAGAGACCAAGAGACAGAGACACTCAGGAAAACTTGTTTAATATCGGGAATTTCAGATTATCATATCAGTAATAACCTTGGATAATAATTTTGCTCACATTGTTATTTGAAGATGAATTGGATATTAAAAAATAAGTATCATAAAACTTATATTTTTCTATTAATATCTAGCACTATAGAGCATAGTTTTCAATGCTTTCATACTCATTATTATAGTTAAACATGAAGATAGTTTGTTAAGCTATAAGAATAATTAAACCGTTTAATATAGTTAAACTACGAAGATAGTTTCTAACAAGCTATAATTATTCTGGTTATTACTGATATGTGTTATTGTGAATTTAAAGGTTGAATGCTTCAATTTAGTATGTTCTTTATGTCATTTTTATGATGGCGTTTTGATGGTAGTGGTATGGACAGAAATGGTTGAAGGCAGATGTGAAATATAATCAAGGAGAGTTTCTGATAACTCCTGTTTACTGAGAAAACATTTGCATTTCTTTTATTCATCTATGTGAGGCTTTCCTTTCATGTTGATGGCCTTTCAAAATATTTCACTTTCAAACATGAAACTTTTTTTTTTTAACATAACATTTTATCACTCTAGAAGTTTGGTGAGGGAGCATTTTAGAATTTTTTTTTGGCATTGAATGATATCAACAGCTTCCTAGGCTGAATTTAGCATAAAATAAAATATTTCCACAGCATGATTTTCTTGAATGTATAGTTCACAGTACTCATGGTTTCAGATAAAATATGAACAAAGCTTTTTTAAACCTTAAACAAATACCCATATATCTATAATTATGTCTGTAAATCTGGATGAAAACATGATCTGCAAGTAATGGGTGAGAGAATTCACTCTTGTACACATATAGTGTCTAATGATGTATACATATCAGAATAACAGAAAATAAAAATAAATACACTGCAGGAAAAGAAAAAAAAAGTTCATCTTCTCCATGAAATAATGTTTCATACGGCTAAGAAGAGTTTCCTCGCTAATACTTGAGAAATAACAAGACTTTCATCTTATAAATAGAACATAACAGAAATGTAAAATAATTACTCATTGTGGTTTTAATTTACTTACTTACATTGTCATAAAAGCTTTGAGGCATATTGTATTCAAAAGAATACTATTGTATTAGTTTTCTAGAGCTGTTGTAACAAAGTACCATTATCTTAGTGGCTTAAAAGAATAAAAACTTACTTTATTATAACTTTGGAGGCTAGAAGTACAAAATAAAATTATCAGAAGGGCCATGATCTTTGTGAATGGTTATTCCTGTGTCTTCCTAGCTTCTGAGAGTTCCTTGAATTTTAGGCATATCACTCCACCATGGATATATAACATTATTCCTGTGTGTGTCTGCATCACTGTCCAAAGTTCTCTCTTGGAAAGACATCAATCACTAGATTAAGGCCCACACTAATCTAGCATGACCTCACTTTAACTTGATTACTTATATAGAAACCTATTTCCAAATACAGTCACATTCATGGATATGAGGAGTTAAAACTTTAGCTCCTTAGAAAATTTCAACTCCTTTGAAATATTTTTGGAGAGGACACTATGCAATTCAATCTACAGCAACCATAATATTTGATGCATTGTTCAATCTATGAATGATATTAAAGAGACGCTGCTGTGCTGTGTTTAGTCATGAAAACTCTTTATAATCTCATGAACTGTAGCCCACCAGGCTCCTCTGTCCTTGGGGATTCTCCAGGCAGGAATACTGGGGTGGGTTGCCAGGCCCTGAGGTCTGAGGTCTCCAGCATTGCAGATCTAAGCCACCAGGGAAGCCCAAGAAAACTGACATAGGTAGCCTATCCCTTCTGCAGGTGATCTTCCTGACCCAGGAATTGAACTGGGGTCTCCTGTGTTGCAAATGGATTCTTTACCAGCTGAGCTACCAGGGAAGCCCAAAAGATGGTAGACATCAAAAATTAGGTTGAATATGTTATCTGAATAGCACATTGGTTCAAATGCATTAACATCACAATTCTCTGGAAATTTGGTTCTTATTTTTTCAATTTAAATTCTTATCAAGATATTTTAGGTTAAGGTTTTTAGATCTTTTTAAATATTAAAGTTATTTTAAAAATAATACAGAAAAAACTGGTATGTACTTTTACAGTTTTTCCCAGGAGCAAAATCTTGCAACCTGTAGTAAAATATCACAGCCAGGATATTGGCATGGATATAATCAACTAATCTTACTCAGATTCCCCAAGTTTTATTTGAACTCTTGTGTGTGTCTCCCTAGTTCTATACAATTTTATAATGTGGACCTGTTTGAGTATTTATCACTATAGTCAAGATATAGTTCTCTCACACCAATATCTTTTATATTACCCTTTTTATAATAATACCCCTTCTTTTCTGCCCCCACTTCTTCACCCCCAACCCCTGGTAATTACTATTCAGTTTTCCATTTTTAAAATGCTGTCATTTAGGAAATTTATATAAATGGAATATATAGTATAGAATTTTTTGAGAGTGGCTTTTTTCACTCAGCATTATGCCTTACAGATCCATCCAAATTGTTGTTTGTTATCAATAGTTCATTTGTTTTTATTGCTGAGAAGCATTCCATTGTATGCTTGCATTAATTTGTTTAGCCATTCCAGTGATTCTAAGAGTAGAATTTTATTTTAATTACCATTTAGATAAAAATCAATTTCCTGAGTTCATTTCAGATATTTCTAGCTTTCTTTTCCAAAGTTCTTAGGTCATTTTGTTTTAGAATTTTGTGTAAGAGTTTTGTATTAGTTCTGTATTGGTATTCAGGAATTTTCATGATGAGTTTGAGTGAGGACAATTTAAACTTGTAGATTGTTAATCCATAGAAGATGAAGGAGCACACCTTTGGGTAATGTTCATTCAGTTCCCTCCTTCTTCCTCCTTCCTAATCTTTCAATGAATTTTTAAGTGCTAAATGTACAATGTTAAATCTGCTTTCCCCCTTAAATTGGGAATAGAAGAGATATATGTTTACATAAGAGAAGAGATATATGTTTACATAAAAGATGTTTATATTATTTATTTTATATATGAGAACAAGGTATATTAGTTAATATACTATATGAAAAATTACCTTATTATGTAAAACTTTCAAAAATGATAATCATCTCAATCAGATTTTTTTCCAAACGCAAAAAAAGGAAAAAAGAAAGAGGAGCTTACACAGTTGAAATTGAGGAAGTAACCAAGATGTTTTGTCAAAAGTGATTCTCCAATGCAAACTTGTTATATTATTCTCTTTTCTCTTTTTCACATTATTTTTGGCACCGAACCTGATCTTTAAAGGATGACAAAGAGGAAGTTATAATTTATTGAGTCATTTCTGTGTCAGAAACTTTAATCTACATTGTCATCCCAGTTAGTCTTCACAAAATCTTTAAGGAAATAATTCTGTTTATTTTTACAGATGTTAAGATGTAAGTTCTGAGTAATATAGACCATAAATATGAGTAAGACTACAATTTGTGAAGTTACATATGTCTGTATTCAAACTTACTTCTACTACTACTACTGACTATTAGAACATATGCAAGTTACATAAACCCTCTTGGACTTCAGTTTTCTCATATGTATTGTAGGGTTAACAATACCTATCTATCAAATTTTTCATAAGTAAGCTAATCAGTATACAAAGTATACTCAAGCTATTGCCTGGAGTGATCTTAGTTTCTAGACTTTAATTATTAAAAATATTAATGTTTAAATTAAATTAAATTGATTAATATTTAAAGATAATAGCTAGAAATTACAGAGAATATCAAATGTAGGGCTAGATGTTAGACTGAGCTAGGTTTTGAGATTGTAACACATCACTCTAAACCTCCATGGTTAGAAATACAAAAGGCTATTCTTAAAATTGCTGCATATCTATCTTGGGTCAGCAGGTGATTTCTGCTCATTTAAATCAGAAATATAATTTAATAGTGCCCACAACATCTTGAATGCTATCAGGCATTATACCAGAGGACAGACCCTCTCATGAAGTATCCATTATCTCCTAAGATGGACTACAAATGACCACTCACTGTTGTTTGTATGCAATATTTCATTGGTAAAAGTAAGTAACATGACCATATCTGAAATCAAGGGATAGAGAAATGCCCTCTTGTCAGGTACATAGAACGTGAAAGAACAATGGTAGTATTTATTGACAGTCCTAATGCCCTTTTCTATTATATTGTAATGATCCCAAATTCTTGATCTTCATTTTTCAGCCTACTGACAAAAGAAAGATTTGAGAAATTACCAATTCTTATAGAAAACATATATGGACACTAAAAATGTGGGAAAAATTATTTATAAATAAAGAATTAAATGGCAAATTTCCTTTCTTACCTCCACATATGTTTCCATACATGCATTCCTAAAACCAATATTTGCCCCTAAATGTGTTGGGCATTCACTAGAACAGCCATCATTATCATTTTCTAAGGCAGTGCAGATATTATTCATAGTACTACCCAGGTAGAAGAAAAGATGAAAACTATAATCCAATTTCCTAGTGAAGCAACTGGCAGAAAAAAACGAAAACAACAAAACACAAAACTTAAAAAGTGTTTTTTAGCCAACCCACATGATATGAATTGAAAAAAAAAAGAAAAAATCACTCACTGTTGTCTAGACTGTTCGGAATTTGAAAATGAAATATCCCTGTCAGGCTACCTGACAATAAAACAGAGTTTGTAAGTAAATTCTTGCTGAAAACTCTGCAACAGGGAGCTAATTAGTGTGTTGGCAAAGCTGTCAGCTAAGACTTTTTTTTCTCTATCAGTGGATAATAAATGAGGGTAGATTTTAGAGGTATATGAATACAGTGGTGTCACACATACTCATATAAATACCCTTTATCTCATACCTTTGAGAAACTAATAAAAGTTGTTGCTTTAATTTGCCACTTATGCTTGATAAATGGAGATAAAATGTGTTCATATAAAAGAACTGATCCTTTCATTTAAATATATAATATACACCTAGTTACAGGAACTAGTATAAGAATGTACATAAAGTATGAAATCTATTCAGAGCAAACAAGCTGTGCTTGATTACTCTGTCTCAAAGAACTTAAATAAAAGATTTAAATTTCTAGATTGGCAGAGGTGTTGAACATGAGGAAGAGAAGATGAAGCATGAGGGACTGGCAGTTAATAGCAGGGATTTTCTCTCGCTGGCTGAATGTTTTAGGTGTCAGTCCACAATCACTAACAGATTCAAAAAGGCCCCAAGGATACAACTAAGACTGCTCTGAAGTGACCTTCTAGCCACAAGAAATTATCCAGTGACTACTGCTAGCATTTCACTTTAGATATATTTTCAATCATCCCCAAAATGCAATGAAATATTAATATCCTAGAAAGAAGAACCTTACTCAGAGAAGTTAAGCCACTTATTTAAGGTGTGGAATGAGTAACAATTTGAATTTGAGTTCTCACACACACACTTTAGTCATTCTGGACTTCATTTAGTGTCTGTGATGTTTCCAGTCCTTGACCTCTCAGGGCTCAGAATTTTATACAATGTGATACCATTTTCCACTCATTTTGACTTGGCAAATTCCTGGTTTTCTTTTTTTTTTTTTCCAATTTCCAGTTGAACTGTAGCCTTAACAGTACCCCTGGATCCCTTGATGACAATGTGTTAAATAGAATAGTGGACCTCCAAAAGACATTTAATGGCTTCCTTCATAGCTCAGTTGGTAAAGAATCTACCTGCAATGCAGGAGACCTGGGTTTGTTTCCTGGGTTGGGAAGATCCCCTGGAGAAGAGAATGGCAACCCACTCCAGTATTCTTGCCTGGAGGATCCCATGGGCAGAGGAGCCTGGCAGGCTACAGTCCACGGGGTCGCAAGAGTCGGACAAGACCTTGCGGCTAAACCACCACCACCAAAGACATTTACATCCTGTTCCTCAGAAACTGTGATTATGTTACCTTACATGACGAAAAAGGATTTTGCAGATGTGATTAGGCTAAAGGTCTTGAGATGGAAGGTTTTTATTCTGGTAGGCCCAGTGTAGGACACAAGCATCCCTTTAAGAGTAAAGTGGGAAGGTCAGAGAGGTGGGGGTATGACAACATAAGCAGAGGCTGAAACTATAAGTTTGAAAATCATGGAAGGGCTGATGAGTCATGAATTGCGGGTGACTCTTGGAAGCTGAAAACAGATTCACTTCTGAGTTCCTATAGAAGGAACTCAACTCTGCTGACACCTAGATTTTTGCCCTTAGTTTCCCTTCAGAACTGTAAGACAATATATTGGTTTTGTTTTAAGCCACTAGGCTTACTATAATTTGTTATATTAACAATAGGAAACGAATGCACATAGCTCATCAATATCTCAGCGGTTCATTTAAGTCTTAACTGAATGCCTCCATCCTCAAAAAGTTCTTCATGAATGAAAATGGAGTGTAGCAGATCAAGATTCAGAAGCATGGTTTTATAAAGTAAGAAAAAAGTCCTTGTAAATATGAATCTTTACTTGAACCTGGCTTATCTGTTTTTCATACCTGTTTCTTCGCTCACCTCAAATATTTAGATGTAATGGGAAAGAAAAGCCTGCTTGATAAAACTAAAAGATTGTAGCTATGAGTCCCAGTTCTTTACTGTTAGAACTATCTTAAAAAAAAAATAAACAAAGCAACTAAATTCTAAGGAAGTTATTCTGATAGTATCTTATAAAGATTGGATTGACAGAGTGAAAAATCTATAAGAAAAGATGACAAAGATTCCCTAGGGGGCACTAGAGAAGTGTCAAACAGTATAACTACACAGATAACATTTGTACATCGATATAGAGTTTAATGATCTTTTAAGACTTTTCAGAGCTATTTTACACATATTGGGCTTCCTGGTGACTTAGGTGGTAAAGAATCTGCCTGCAATGTAGGAGACCCAGGTTCAATTCCTGGGTTGGGAAGATCCCCTAGAGAGGGAATGGCAACCCACTCCAGTACTCTTGCTTGGAAAATACCATGGACAGAGGAGCCTGGTGGGGTTGCTAAGAGCCAGACATTACTAAGTGACTAACACACATATTTAAAATTTTTTTCTTTTTATAAATAGCCTTTATAGTGTTATGATAGATATAATTTTAACCAAGGCACATCATGATACAATGACATGTTTGTGTTCACATGTCTACTAGGTGGTAGAGACTGAAATTCTGGATTGCTTGATTCCAAAGTCCTTATTCTTAACCACTGATAGGAAAAGAGCCTAGCCATGTGACTCTAATGTCTACAGAGATATGTCTTAATAATGCTTAACAACAAAAATACCCAGGGTTCTTCTGCACTTCCACAAAGAAAAACATGAAATAGGAAACTTAATAATCAAATGAAAATTTCATTCCATAGCTTTTCAAACTCTTTCTTAGAAAGAATCAGGTGTTTGTTTCTTCATTTTAGTTTCTTGTGCTTTTTCCAACTCATTGCAAGATCAATACATTACTGTAAAAAAAAAAAACTTTCAAATTTTGGACTTAAATCATTGTTGACTGATTTTAAAAAAAGAAATTGATGACTGACACTAGTTTATAGACCACACTTTACATAGTATGGTTTTAGACAACACAGTGATCCACATAATGTATTTTTCAGACTGTATCTGTGTAACATAAATTAAAGGTGTCCCATACGGCAGAATTATTGTCTGATGTACAAAGAAATACCACTTTGATGCTAGAACCATTGCTAAATTGTATAGATGCTTATAGGCTACTATGGCAGAGGGAGGAATGATTGATCAGAACTACACAGAGAAATTTGTCTTACATTTTATTGATTTTTTCCCTACCCTTCAATTATTCTTACTTACAGCAGCAGTTAGAAGAGCCTTCTCTGTCTATCTAAACCACAACTCCACTATAATAGAACCTTAACACCATCCTGCCCCAGTCATCTCACTAGTTGACCATATGGACCAATGTTAGTTATACAGTCTAAGAATTTGGCTCATTTCTCTATTCCTCAGGCTCCTAATCTAAAAAAAAGCAGGGAGAAGTACATGATAACTGTGACTACATCATAAGACTATTATAAACAATAATACATACTGAATTTGGTATAAGACAAGTGCTATTTAACTATTCAGTTCAGTTCAGCTCAGTCGCTCAGTCGTGTCTGACACTTTGCGACCCCATGAACTGCAGCACGCCAGGTATCCCTGTCTATCACCAGCTCACGGAGCCTAATCAAACTCATGTCTATTGAGTCGGTGATGCCATCCAAACATCTCATCGTCTGTTGACCCCTTCTCCTCCTGCCCTCAATCTTTCCCAGCATCAGGCTCTTTTCAAATGAGTCAGCTTTTTGCATCAGGTGGCCAAAGTTTGGAGTTTCAGCTTCAACATCAGACCTTCCAATGAACACCCAGGACCGATCTCCTTTAGGATGGACTGGTTAGATCTCCTTGCAGTCTTGGGGACTCTCAAGAGTCTTCTCCAACACCACAGTTCAAAAGCATCAATTCTTCGGTGCTCAGCTTTCTTCACAGTCCAACTCTCACATCCATACATGACCACTGGAAAAACCATAGCCTTGACTAGACATACCTTTGTTGGCAAAGTAATGTCTCTGCTTTTTAATATGCTGTTTAGGTTGGTCATAACTTTCCTTCCAAGGAGTAAGCATCTTTCAATTTCACGGCTGCAATTACTATCTGCAGTGATTTTGGAGCCCCAAAAAATAAAGTTCAGCCTTTTCCACTGTTTCTCCATCTATTTGCCATGAATTGATGGGACCGGATACCATGATTTTAGTTTTCTGAATGTTGAGCTTTAAGCCAACTTTTTCACTCTCCTCTTTGCTATTACTATATTTTCTCAAAAAAGGAAGCCCAAATGGTTTCCCAGGAAGTTTAGTTCATTTTACTTAAAGTGGGATTTCTTAAAAAAAAAGTTTTATTTTCTAAATTCAATCTTAATATTTCTGTCTTTTAGTTGGAGCTGATTAAACCACTTATTTTTAATATAACTATTGACACAATTGGGTTTCAGTCTACCATATTGACCTTTTTTTTACTTACCTCAGTTATTTGCTCCTCTTTTCCTCTTTGTATGCCTCCTTTTAGGTAATTTTTATGAATCCCTTTTATTTCCTATGCTGATTTATAAGCCATATTTTGGGATATTTGGGATATTTTAATGGCTGCTTAGAATTTATAACTTTAATCTGTCATAATCCACTTACAAGTTATATTATAAAATTTAATATATAGTAGAAGAGTTCTATATAATATTCTATTTCTCCCTCCTCATCTTTTTGTTATTAGTGTTGTGCATTTTTTCATATGTTAAAAACCAAACGATTGTAATTACTTTTGGTTTAAATAATCAATAATTCTTTAAAATATTATAAATCCTAAGAAAAACCTTTATGCCTATCTTTATAGTTATCATTCTAATGTTTGTAAATCCAGGCATCTCTATGGTATCCTCTTCCATGTGTCTTGTTGACTTCATTTAGAATTTCTTGTAGGTCTGCTGGTGATAAATTATTTTAGAATTTTATGTATAAAAACTCTTTATTTTGCTTTTGTTTTTGAAAGATATTATTACTGGGTATAAAAATGTAAAGGAATAATAATTTTTGTTTAGTACTTTTAAGATGCTGTTCTACTGTTTTTGAGTTAATTATTCCTGAGAAGAATCTATCACTCTTGTTTTTGTTCATTTGTCCAAAATATGTCTCTTTTTCTGGCTGCTTTTATGACTTTCTCTTTGTTATTAGCAATTTGTTTATTCTATACCTTATGTACCAGAATTTATTGAGCTTCTTTAATATGTGATTTATAATGTTCATCAAATTTGAAAAAGTTTGGCCATTCTTCTTCAAATAATTTCTTGATCCCCCACTTTCCTTTATGAAATACAGTTACACATATATTAGGATACTTAAAGTTGTCTCAAAGTCCATTAATAACCTTTCATTTTTTTAATTTGTTTTTCTGTGTTTTACTGTAGTTTCTGCTGTTGTGTTTTCAAGTTCACTATATTTCTTCTGTAATTTCTCATCTGCTGTTAAGTTTTAAGATTTGTCACAGGGCAAGTGCTATGTAATTGAAAGGTAATATTATTTCTATCTCAGAGACTAAGTTCTCATCTCTAAATTTTCAAATTGAGTCTTTTTTAAATCATCTGTTTCTGCAGTTAATTTTCTGAATATATGGAATGCAACTGCATTTACTATTTTAATATCATTTTCTGCTAATTTTAATACCTGTTTTGGGATTTCCATCTATTGATTCCTCTCTTCAATATGGATTGTATTTTCCTTTTTCTTTGAATGCCTGGAAATATTTTGTTTCCAGACTTTGAGGTTTTCTCCTTTTTGAGTACTGGGTTTGAATTCCTACAAATAGTTTTGAACTTTACTTTTCAAAGCATTTAAGTTATTTAGAAACATTTTCCTCTTTCAGGGCTTTTTAATCTTTGTTATACAAAGATAGAACAGCATTTAGTCTAGTCATAATTTGTCTTACCTCTGAGGTAAAATCATTCTGACTATTGTCCATAATGTTCCTTTGTGAACTAAGAAATTTTCCATTCAGGCTTGTGTAAATAGACATCTTCCATATGTGAAAAGGGCTTCCCTAGTGGTTCATATGGTAAGGGATCTGCAATGAGGAAGACCCATGTTCCATCCCTGATCCCCTGGAGAGGAAATGGCAACCCACTCCAGTATCTTGTCTGGAGAATTTCATGGACAGAGGAGCCTGGCGGGCTACAGTCCATGGTATTGCAAAGAGTCATACGTGACTGAGTGACTAAAATATACAGTGAGAATTCAAAAGATTGTCCCCTCTAACTCTTTCAGTTGTTTCTTTATTCTGAGTTTGGAGTATTTTTCCTCTCATACATATTCTTGAACATGACTCAGAGACTAAAACCACATCTCTTGCATATCCTGCACTTGCAGGTGGGTTCTTTACCACTGCACCCCCTGGTAGTCTTATATACATGCTTGTGTGCTGTGCTTCATCGTTCAGTCATGTCCGACTCTTTGTGATCCCATGGGCTGTAGTCAGTAAGGCTCCTCTATCCATAGGGATTCTCCAGGCAGGAATACTGAAATGGGCTGTCATGCCCTCCTCCAGGGGATCTTCCCAACCCAGGGATCGAACCTAGGTCTCCTACATTGCAGACAGATTCTTTATCATTTGAGATACTAGAGAAGTCCATGCATGCTTGCCAGGGTACAAAACTTGAGCTTCCCAGGTGGTTTTAGTGGTAAAGAACTTGCCTCCTAGTGCAGGAGACAAGAGACCTAGGTGGGATTCCTAGGTCGGGAAGATCCCCTAGAGAAGGGCATGGCAACCCACTCCATATTCTTTCCTGGAGCATCCCATGGACAGAGAAGCCTGGCAGGATACAGTCCATAGGGTTGCAAAGAGTGGGATACAACTGAAATGGCTTAGCATGCACACATAGAAAGCTCTGTAGTCTCTCGAGTTGTTCTTTCTCAGAACAGTTCTCTTCTCTCTGGTCCTCTTCTCTGGAAGCTTTAGCTCCCAGTCTTCCCAAATAACAATTTTCTTCATCTCAAAGCACTTAGTTCCCTGGGTTCCCACTCCCCGAGTCACAGGCAGGAAACTGTCTCAAGCCAGAAAGCTGGGCACTCATATAGCTCACCTCATTTGTTTCCCTCTCTTGTGGACTACTGACTGTCCTCTGTTGCTTGATAGCTGATATATTAAGTGATTTTTTTTTTAATCTGTCCATTTTTCTTTTAGTTAGTTCAGGTAGGACGATAAATCAGATCCTTGTTTATCTTTGCTGAAGCAACCATTCTGTTGGCTGTTATTTTATCTTATTGCTCTTCTGCAAATTTCTTATATATATGATTCTCCACTGTCTTAGATTAGATAAACAAACAAAAAGTATTTAAATTTCTATCTTATGCCGGTAGATATTTCAAAAATACAAGACCTATTTAATCAGAATTTGACAATGGCAAGAAATCCATCAGCTTCTTCAGGCTATAGTTTGTGGTTCAGTGTTTGCATTTCAGTGACCAAAGTCTTAAGGCTAAATAATAATTAAGTAGAAATAAATAAAAGTTCTTGCTAATTTTTTGAAATATTCCCTATGTAGTAATGCTCATACAACAAGATACTTGAACTCTGATATCAAAATACATTTTAAAAAATATGGGCACTTTCTTATCAATAAGTTATGAATACTTTCAAAATTCATGAAGGTAATCAACAAAAACTTCCACACCATACAACATGATAGTCTCTAGTCACATGTGACTATTGAGTACTTGAAAAGAGGCTAAAGGAACTAAGAAACTGGATTTTAAAATTTATTTAGTATATATTCTAATTTTAATTTTAAAAGTGAAATATTTTAAAATGTGATGTGAATCATCAGTTTGTGAATCAAATGTTCAAAAATTTACAATCCAAAATGAGATTATGTGATAATTTATGTGATAAATTAGACACCATATTTTAAAGACTTTATAGAAAAAAACTATTTTTCCCTTAATTTTTCATATTGATTACAAGTTTAAATAATAATCCTTTGAATATATTATAAATTTATTATATAATTTATTTTATATTTTTTTACTTCTTTTTAATGTAGTCATTGGAAAATATAAAATTGCATAGAAGCTTCATACTTCTATTGGATTGGTGCTTGTGTAATGATTATGTTTCAAAATGCATATTGAAAATTTATTAGGAAATGCTTCAAATAGTCAGCTTGATTCTATAATTGATAATTAGCTAAGATATTTTAAACTATCACCAATATAAGAGAAGTCCTAATACTAAAACTTTTACTAAAATTGCATACCTGAAACCTGTTACTAAATTTTGCTACTTAGGAATGCATTTTTTAATGATGAATTAATCACTGTAAATCAAAGAACTGAAATAAATGAGATGACCAGTCTGTCTTTTGGAAAGCAGAGAGAACGATCAAAGAGTCACCAAGGCTCTAGACATTACTAACTAGCAGCTTAATATTCAACAATTTTTCAGATCCTGAGTCCTTAGAAAATTTAACTAGGTGATAAACTCCTTTCTGTGTTAATTTTATAAATACAAAAAAAAAAAAAAAAAAAAAGTCAGCAAATACGTATTGAGCACCACTATGTGAAGAACATATTTTAAATGTATGGTTAGGGAAACATTATTTAAACAAAATGGTTTGTGACCAAATGCATTAAATATGATAGTGATTCTTTGGGACATAATGAGATAGCTTTGTATTTCACCTTTGAGAATTGTGTTAAAGACTAAGATACTTTAACAAAGTAAATAAAATAGAAGTTTACACTTCCTTTCAAGTATTGTTTGATATCTTTAGTTCTTTAGTCCTGTATGATTCCCTAAAGTATTGAGTTTGTCCACATCGAATCCCTTATGATTATACAGAGGAAGTGAGAAATAGATTTAAGGGACTAGAGCTGATAAACAGAGTGCCTGATAAACTATGGATGGAGGTTCATGACATTGTACAGGAGACAGGGATCAAGACCATACTTAAGAAAAAGAAATACAAAAAATCAAAATAGCTGTCTGAGGAGGACTTACAAATAGCTGTGAAAAGAAGAGAAGTGAAAAACAAAGGAGAAAAGGAAAGATATTCCCATTTGAATGCAGAGTTCCAATGAATAGCAAGGAGAGATAAGAAAGCCTTCCTTAGCAATCAATGTGAAGAAATAGAGGAAAGCAATAGAATGGGAAAGACTAGAGATCTTTTCAAGAAAATTGGAGATACCAAGGGAATATTTCATGCAAAGATGGGCTCAATAAAGGACAGAAATGGTATGGACCTAACAGAAGCAGAAGATATTAAGAAGAGGTGGCAAGAATACACAGAAGAACTGTACAAAAAAGATCTTCATGACTCAGTTAATCACGATGGTGTGATCACTCACCTAGAGTCAAATATCCTGGAATGTGAAGTCAAGTGGGCCTTAGAAAGCACCACTTAGAAAGCTAGTGGAAATGATGGAATTCCAGTTGAGCTATTTCAAATCCTGAAAGATGATGCTGTGAAAGTGCTTCACTCAATATGCCAGCAAATTTGGAAAACTCAGCAGTGGCCACAGGACTGGAAAAAGTCAGTTTTCATTCCAATCCCAAAGAAAGGCAATGCCAAAGAATGCTCAAACTACCACACAATTGCACTCATCTCACACGCTAGTAAAGTAATGCTCAAAATTCTCCAAGCCAGGCTTCAGCAATACATGAACTGTGAACTTCCAGATGTTCAACTGGTTTTAGAAAAGGCAGAGGAACCAGAGATGAAATTTCCAACATCCGCTGGATCATAGAAAAAGCAAGAGAGTTCCAGAAAAACATCTATTTCTGCTTTATTGACTATGCCAAGCCTTTGACTGTGTGGATCACGACAAGCTGTGGAAAATTCTGAAAGAGATGGAAATACCAGACCACCTGACCTGCCTCTTGAGAAACCTATATGCAGGTCAGGAAGCAACAGTTAGAACTGGACAGGGACTAACAGACTGGTTCCAAATAGGAAAAGGAGTACGTCAAAGCTATATATTGTCACCCTGCTTATTTAACTTATATGCAGAGTACATCATGAGAAACACTGGTCTGGATGAAGCACAAGCTGGAATCAAGATTCCCGGAAGAATTATCAATAAAGTCTGATATGCAGATGACACCACCCTTATGGCAGAAAGTGGTAAAGAACTAAAGAACCTCTTGATGATTGTGAAAGAGGAGAGTGAAAACGTTGGCTTAAAACTCAACATTCAGAAAACTAAGATCATGGCATCCAGTCCTATCACTTCATGGCAAATAGATGGGGAAACAGTGGAAACAGGTTGATTTTATTTTGGGGGGCTCCAAAATCACTGCAGATGGTAATTGTAGCCATGAAATTAAAAGATGCTTACTCATTGGAAGGAAAGTTATGACCAACCTAGACAGCATATTAAGAAGCAGAGACATTACTGTGCCAACAAAGGTCCAGCTAGTCAAGGCTATGGTTTTCCAGTAGTCATGTATAGATGTGAGAGTTGGACTGTGAAGAAACCTGAGTTCTGAAGAATTGATGCTATTGAACTGTGGTGTTGGAGAAAACTCTTGAGAGTCCCTTGGACTGCAAGGAGATCCAATCAGTTCATCCTAAAGGAGATCAGTCCTGGGTGTTCATTGGAAGGACTGATGTTGAAACTGAAACTCCAATATTTTGGTCACCTGACGCAAAGAGCTGACTCATTTGAAAAGACCCTGATGCTGGGAAAGATTGAGGGGAGGGGATGAGAAGGGGATGACAGAGGATGAGATCATTGGATGGCATCACCAACTCAATGGACATGAGTTTGGGTAAACTCTGAGAGTTGGTGATGGACAGGGAGGCCTGGAGTGCTGTGATTCATGGGGTTGCAAACAGTCAGACACGATTGAGCGACTGAACTGAATTTGCATCGTTAATCTAGATCGCCACAGTATCCATATATTGGTTTATGGGAAGAAGGGAAATTCACTTTCATCAAGAGGCTTTTTAGTTCCTCTTCACTTTCAGCCATAAGGGTGGTGTCATCTGCATATCTGAGGTTATTGATATTTCTCCCAGCAATCTTGATTCCAGCTTATGCTTCTTATAGCCCAGCGCTTTTCTTGATGTACTCTGAGGAGATACTCCTTGTCCAAGGTAAGGAGCAGTGGGTGTGCTTTACTGGAGCAGCCGTGAAGAGATACCCCACCTCCAAGGTAAGAGAAGCCCAGGTAAGATGGTAGGTGTTGTGAGAGGGCCTCAAAGGGCAGGCACACTGAAACCATAATCACAGAAAACTAGCTAGTCTGATCACAGGACCACAGTCTTGTCTAACTCAATGAAACTAAGCCATGCCGTGTGGGGCCACCCAAGACGGACAGGTCATGGTGGAGAGGTCTGACAGAATGTGGTCCACTGGAGAAGGGAATGGCAAACCACTTCAATATTCTTGCCTTGAAAACCCCACGAACAGTATGAAAAGGCAAAATGATAGGATCCTGAAAGAGGAGCTCCCCAGGTCAGTAGGTGCCCAATATGCTACTGGAGATCAGTGGAGAAATAACTCCAGAAAGAATGAAGGGATGGAGCCAAAGCAAAACCAATACCCAGTTGTGGATGTGACTGGTGATAGAAGCAAGGTCCGACGCTGTAAAGAGCAGTATCGCATAGGAACCTGGAATGTTAGGTCCATGAATCAAGGCAAATTGGAAGTGGTCAAACAGGAGATGGCAAGAGGGAATGTCGACATTCTAGGAATCAGTGAACTAAAATGGACTGGAATGGGTGAATTTAACTCAGAAAGATGGAGAAGCTCTATACAATTCAGCAAAAAAAAAAAAAAAAGACTGGGAGCTGACTATTTCTCAGATCATGAACTCCTTATTGCCAAATTCAGACTTAAATTGAAGAAAGTGGGGAAAGCGACTAGACCATTCAGGTGTGACCTAAATCAAACCCCTTATGATTATACAGTGGAAGTGACAAATAGATTTAAGGGTTTAAGGGACTAGATCTGATAGACAGAGTGCCTGATAAACTATGGATGCAGGCTTATAACATTGTATATGAGACAGGAAATAAGACCATCCCCAAGAAAAATAAATGCAAAAAAGCAAAATGACTGTCTGAAGAGGCCTCACGAATAGCCCTGAAAAGAGAAGCCAAAGGCAAAGGAAAGAAGGAAAGATATACTCATTTAAATGCAGAGTTCCAAAGAATAGCAAGGAGAGATAAGAAAGCCTTCCTCAGCAATCAGTGCAAAGAAATAGATGAAAATAATAGAATGGGGAAAACTGGAGATCTCTTCAAGATACTTAGAGATACCAAGGGAACATTTTAAGCAAAGATGGACTCAATAAATGACAGAAATGGTGTGCACCTAACAGAAGCAGAAGATATTAAGAAGAGGTGGCAAGAATACACAGAAGAACTGTACAAGAAAATATCTTCAAGACCCAGATAATCATTATGGTATGATCACTCAGCTAGAGCCAGACATGTGACAGATCACTCACTTAGATTCCAGACATTTCCTGGAATCTAAAGTCAAATGGGCTTTAGAAAGAATCACTACAAACAAAGGTAGTGAACGTGATGGAATTCCAGTTGAGCTATTTCAAATCCTAAAAGGTGATGCTTTGAAAGTGGTGCAGTCAGTATGTTAGCAAATTTGGAAAACTCAGCAGTAGCCACAGGACAGGAAAAGGTCAGTTTTCATTCCAGTCCCAAAGAAAGGCAATGCCAAAGAATGCTCAACTACTGCACGATTGCACTGATCTCACATGCTAGTAAAATAATGCTCAAAATTCTCCAAGCCAGGCCTCAGCAATACGTGAACCATGAACTCCAGATGTTCAACCTGGTTTTAGAAAAGGCAGAGGAACCAGAGATCAAATTGTCAGCATCCGCTGAATCATCAAAAAAGCAAGATAGTTCCAGAAAAACATCTATTTCTGCTTTATTGACTATGCCAAAGCCTTGGACTGTGTGGATTACAATAAACTGTGGAAAATTCTGAAAGAGATGGAAATACCAGACCACCTGACCTGCCTCTTGAGAAATCTGTGTGTAGGTTAGGAAGCAACGGATAGAACTGGACATGGAAAAACAGACTGGTTACAAATTGAGAGAGGAGTACGTCAAGGCTGTATATTGTCACCCTGCTTGTTTAACTTATATGCAGAGTACTTCGTGTGAAACGCTGGGCTGAATGAAGCACAAGCTGGAATCAAGATTGCTGGGAGAAATATCAATAATCTCAGATGTGCAGATGCCACCACTCTTATGGCAGAAAGTGAAGAAGAACTAAAGAGACTCTTGATGAAAGTGAAAGAGGAGAATGAAAAAGTCGGCTTAAAGCTCAACATTCAGAAAACAAAGATCATGGCATCTGGTTCCATCACTTCATGGGAAATAGATGGGGAAACAGTGGCTGACTTTATTTTTTTGGTCTCCAAAAACACTACATATAGTGACTGTAGCTGTGAAATTGAAACAGCATACTCCTTCAAAGAAAATTTATTACCAACCTAGACAGCATATTAAAAAGCAGAGATATTACTATGCCAACAAAGGTCTGTCTAGTCAAGGCTATGGTTTTTCCAGTGGTCATGTATGGATGTGAGAGTTGGACTCTAAAGAAAGCTGAGCACTGAAAAATTGATGCTTTTGAACTGTGGTGTTGGAGAAGACTCTTGAGAGTCCCTTGGACTGCAAGGAGATCCAACCAGTCCATCCTAAAGGATATCCATCCTGAGTGTTCATTGGAAGGACTGATGAAGCTGAAACTCCAGTACTTTGGCCATCTGATGTAAAGAGCTGACTCATTTGAAAAGTCCCTGATGCTGGTAGAGATTGAGGGAAAGAGGAGAAGGGTACGACAGAGGATGAGATGATTGGATGGCATCACCGACTCGGTGGACATTAGTTTGTTTAAGCTCCTGGAGTTGGTAATGGACAGGGAAGCATGACACGCTGTTGTCCATGGTGTCACAAAGCTTCAGACATGACTGAGTGACTGAACTGAACTGAACTGATAGGTTTTTGGTTGTTGTGTTTTCATTTTCGTTCATTTCTGTGCATATTTTATTTCTTTTTTGATTTCTCCTGTGATTTGTTGGTTATTCTGATGTGTGTTGTTTTGCCTCCATATGTTTGTATTTTTAATAGTTGTTTTTTTTTTTTTTTTTCTTTTTCTTTTTCTTTAGTTGACATCTAATCTTACCGCATTGTGTTTGGAAAAGATGCAAGGAATGATTTCAATTTTTTTGAATTTACCAAAGCCAGATTTATGGCCCAGGATGTGATCTACTTGGAGAAGGTTCTTTGTGCACTTGAGAAAAAGGTGAAATTCATTTTTGGGGGAATGAAATGTCCTATAGATATCAATTAGGTCTAACTGGCCCATTGTATCATTTAAATTTTGTGTTTCCTTGATAATTTACTGTTTAGTTGATCTATCCATTGGTGTGAGTTGGGTATTGAAGTCTCCCACTATTATTGTGTTACTATTAATTTCCCCTTTCATACTTTTTAGCATTTGCCTTACACATTGTGGTGCTCCCATGTTGGGTGCATATATATTTATAATTGTTATATCTTCTTCTTGGATTGTCCTTTGATCATTATGTAGTGTCTGTCTTTGTCTCTTTATTTAAAAGTCTATTTTATCTGTTATAAGCATTCTTACTCCTGCTTTCTTTTGATCTTCATTAGCGTGAAATATCTTTTCCAGCCCTTCACTTTCAGACTGTATGTGACCCTGTTTTGAGGTGGGTCTCTCGTAGACAGCATATATAAGGGTCTTGTTTTTGTATCCATTCAGCCAGTCTTTGTCTTTTGGTTGGGACATTCAACCCATTTACATTTAAGGTTAATTATTGATAAGTATGATCCAGTTGCCATTTACTTTGTTGTTTTGTGTTTGAGTTTATACACCCTTTCTGTGTTTCCTGTCTAGAGAAGATCCTTTAGCATTTGTTGAAGAGCTGGTTTGGTAGTGCTGAATTATCTCAGCTTTTGCTTGAGCTCTACCCCTCGTGAAAGACTCTCTTCTCTCCCAGCTCAGAGGGGCAGTTGAGTGCCCCCAGAGTCCATCTGAGAGTCTGAAGTCTTGCTTGCAGCAAAGCAGGCTTCTGGAGCTGAATTTGGGGCTCTAATCTAACATCTGTCAAGGCATTTTCCCAGTTTGTTCAATACATCAGACTAGTCACTGAAAAAAGACATTGGTGAGGGGTGGCCCCAAGCTGACCCAGGAATAGGACGGGGAGGCCACTTTCTCCCCAACAAGTTCATCAAAAGATCATTTGAATGCTAAGCAAATTCCAGAAAACTTCTGAATGCTGGCAGAGGACACCAGGCACTGAGAAAGGCAGCACATTGTCTTCAAAAGGAGATGTTTTATTATTGGTGTGGTATGAATGGAGAAGTCTTGAGGCTACTGTAAGAATAAGACTGCAAACCAGAGGAAGGAGGCTTAAATCCAAAACCTGAGAACTCCAGAAAACTCTTGACTCCAGGGAACATTAATCGACAAGAGCTCGTCCAAAAGCCTCCATACCTACATTGAAACCAAGCTCCATCCAAGAACCAACAAGTTTCAGAGCAAGACATACCACGCTAATTCTCCAACAATACAGGAACATAACCCTGAGCATTAAAATACAGGTGGCCGAAAGTCACACCAAACCCATAGACACCTCAACACTCAACTACTGGACACTTCATTGCACTCCAGAGAGAAGAGATCCAGCTCCACACACCAGAACACTGGCACAGGCTTCCCTAAGCAGGAAAACTTGACAAGTCACTCGTCCAACCCCCCACCACAGGGAGGAACCTCCACAATAAAGAGGAACCACAAACTTCCAGTATACAGAAAGGCCACCCCAAACACAGCAATCTAAACAAGATGAAAAGGCAGAGAAATATTCAGCAGGTAAAGGAACATGATAAAAGCCCACCAAACCAAACAAAAGAGGAGGAGATAGGGAGTCTACCTGAAAAAGAATTTAGAATAATGATAGTAAAAATGATTCAAAATCTTGAAAACAAAATGGAGTTACAGATAAATAGTTTGGAGACAAGGATTGAAAAGATGCAAGAAATGTTTAACAAGGACTTAGAAGAAATAAAAAAGAGACAATCAATAATGAATAATGCAATAACTGAGATCAAAAGCACTCTGGAGGGAACCAACAGTAGAATAACTGAGACAGAAGATAGGATAAGTGAGGTGGGAGATAGAATGGTAGAAATAAATGAAGCAGAGAGGAAAAAAGAAAAAAGAATTAAGAGAAATGAGGACAACCTCAGAGACCTCTGGGATAATGTCAAATGCCCTAACATTTGAATCATAGGAGTCCCAGAAGAAGAAGACAAAAAGAAGGGCCATGAGAAAATACTTGAGATAATAGTTGAAAGCTTCTCTGAAATGGGAAAGGAAATAGCCACCCAAGTCCAAGAAACCCAAAGAGTCCCAAACAGGATAAACCCAAGGTGAAACACTCCAAGACACATATTAATCAAATTAATGAAAATCAAACACAAAGAACAAATATTAAAAGCAGCAAGGGAAAAACAACAAATAACACACAAGAGGATTCCCATAAGGATAACAGCTGATCTTGCAACAGAAACTCTTCAGGCCGGAAGGGAATGACAGGATATACTTAAAGTGATGAAAGAGAAAAACCTGCAACCCAGATTACTGTACCCATCAAGGATCTCATTCAAATGTAGAGGAGAAATGTCTTAAAACTTTTAAGACAAGTTTTAAGACACACACACACAAGCCATATAAGGTTCAAAACTATTCCTTGACATTTCAAAATGATATTCGTTACCATTTTTTGGCTGCTTTGGGTCTTAGTTGTGGCATGCAGAATCTTTAGCTGAGGTATAACTCTTAGTGCAGCATGTGGGATTTAGTTCCCTGAGCAAAAATTCCACATGCATTGGCAACATGATGCCCTAACCAGTGGACACCAGAGAAGTTGCTTGGTTACCTTTTGTGTAGAAAACTGAGTCAGTGGATGGGAAAGGCAAAGAGGGATCTTCCTCAGTACAAATCACTTTGTATATCTTAACTTTGCTGTTAGTCTCTTGAGTTTGTTCACTTTGTGATGATTCATGGGGCTTTACTCCTATGGTATTTATACTTCATTAAAAAAGGAAGGAAGGGTGCTCGCTTCGGCAGCACATATACTAAAATTGGAACGATACAGAGAAGATTAGCATGGCCCCTGCGCAAGGATGACACGCAAATTCGTGAAGCGTTCCATATTTTTTAAAAAAGAAAGAAAAAAAAAAAAGGAAGGAAGGAAGGTTTTCTAACCCAGAGTCCCTGTTCCTGTTTTACTCTCTCCAACTAGAAACTATTGACTCCTATTCTTGATTATAACCTAAAAATGTATGCTTCAAATTTAGATTATGGATAAATGGAGTTATAAAACTGAGAGAGATCTATGATGAAATCAAGGGCACAGTATATGAAAGAATATAAATGAACTAAATGTTATCATCGGCCAAAATTCAGTGTATACATAGAAAAAAATGTACTTATTTTAATTTCCAGGGATTCTGGAAAATGTGGCATCTCAGGCAGTTTAAAGTATACAGGATATTACTTACCATAGTCACATTCCCATTACAATAATTTTTATCAGGGAACATGAGTTTATATAATTTCTTTTGGAAAAAGAGCTTAATTTTAATGAGATAAAATAATGTTAGTATTCATTTGAATGTGTGAGCATTTAATATTGGACATGCAGAATTTTCAGTGGGGATTTAAAATATGATATATGAGGGAATTTTAAGTGTAATACATTTAATAACATGAAAGTTCACTATTTTTCTAGGAGGAACTAAGTTATCCTCATCTCTACAACACACTTGGTAGTGTTAATGTTCTTTTCCTATGGCTACAAATAATCTTCAGCAAAGTTTTGTAATATACCTCATCATATTCAACATAATGCTGACACTTAGGTAGTTAAGTATTGCTCTGTGCCTTTTAATGATTCATTTCATGGGAAAATAATCATTCTCTTAAACTTCCTGGAGAAAGTACAAAATCTCTACTGTTGCAGAGAAGGAAATCTATGCAAGACATATTATATTAAAGGAGGGGAATAAAAGGACCCTTGACAATTTTCACCTCTGAAGATGTCTGTTCATTGTTTGACATTTTCTTGACGGTTATTGAGATACAACTTGACAAAAGATGCATAGATTTTTTTCCCCCCCCTAAATTGTTTTTTATTGAACTTCGGACTTGTGTCGAACATCTGGAGCTAGGGGAAGAATATGCAGTCTTAAGGAAGACTGACTCTGACACATCACTTTGACTTTACGACTCTGCCTTTATCCAATAGCCAAATAATGAATTAGCACAAGCAATAGAGGGGAATAATAGTTATTGAGAGATGGAAAATTTCTTTTACTTGGTCTACAAGAGCTTTACTTCTTAAAAGTCTTTGCCATGTACAGAGAGAAGTCCTAGGAAATTCAAATCACAGAACTTGATCACATTTATTAATACATAGTTCTGAGACATGTCTAAAGGGTCAAGTATAAATGGAGATTCTAAATATTTAAGAGTCTCTCATTTGCTGACTGCTTCAAAATTGGGAAAGCAGTATGACAAGGATGCATATTGTCTCCCTGCTTATTTAACTTATATGTAGAGTATATCATGAAAATGCTAGGCTGGGTGAATCACAAGCTGGAATCAAGATTGCTGGGAGAAACATCAACAACCTCAGATAAGCAGATGATACCACTATAATGGCAGAAATTGAAGAGGAACTAAAGAGTTTCTTGATGAAAGAGGAGAGTGAAAAAGCTGGCTTGAAACTCAACATTAAAGAAAGCTAAGATCATGATATCTGGCCCAATTACTTCATGGCAAATAGAAGGGGGAAAAGTGGAAACAATGGCAGATTTTATTTTTTGTGCTCCCAAATCACTGCAGATGGTGACTGCAGCCTTAAAATTAAAAGATGCTTGCTCTTTGGAAAGAAAGCTATGACAAACCTAGACAGCATATTAAAAAGCAGAGACATCACTTTGCCAGCAAAGGTTCATATATTCAAAGCTATGGTTTTTCTAATGGTCACATATGGATGTGAGAATTGGACCATAATGAAAGCTGACCACTGAAGAATTGAGGCTTTAGAATTGTGGTGCTGGAGAAGACTCCAGAGAGTCCCTTGGACAGCAAGGAGATCAAACCAGTCAATCATAAAGGAAATCAACCCTGAATATTCATTGCAAGGACTGATGCTGAAGCTCCAATACTTTGGCCATCTCTTGCAAAAAGCTGACACATTGAAAAAGACCCTGATGATGGGAAAGATTGAAAGCAAAAGGAGAAGGGGGTGGTAGAGGATGAGACAGTTAGATAGCATCACCAACTCAATGGACATGAATTTGAGCAAATTCCGGGAGGTAGTGGAGGATGGAAAAACCTGTTGAGCTACGGTTCATGGGGTTGCAAAGAGTCAAACATAACTTAATGACTGAACAACAACATTTTCCCAAAGTTGTTCCTTATTTGTATTATGTCTGCTACTGCTAAGTCATTTCAGTCGTGTATTATGTCTAGGATGTCCTAAATGCTCTAATTAGGGTCACTAACAGCTAGCCACTGTGATCAACTATAGACCATGTATATATATAACGTTAGTACTCAGTTGTATCTGACTCTTTGTGACCCTGTGGACTGTAGCCCACCAGGCTGCTCTGTCCATGGAATTTTCCAGGCAAGAATACTGGAGTAGGCTTCCATTTACTACTCTAGGGGGTCTTTGCAACCCAGGGATTAAACACATGTCTCTTGTGTCTCCTGCACTGGCAGGTGGATTCTTTACCAATGCACCACCTGGGGACCCCTCCATTGTAGCAGGAAATCTTCAGCGTTTCTTTTTGCTCAAATCCCCTTTCCAAGGTTTACTATTATTTTAATTTTCTGACTTCATCCACTATCATGATTCTAATGTAGCACAATGCAGTTTTGAAGTTATATTTTTAAACAAGAGGCAAAACTTGTGCAAGCTGTATTTTAACATGAAGATCATAGTCATATATTTGGATTATAAGTGATGAAGTTGGAGAAGTCATGATTTGAAGACAAAACATTATTTGAGGCCAAGTTGTTTTTATTCCAGAGCCAATATTTATCCAATACTTCAATACTTCACTACTTGACCCCATGCCATTCTTCTTCAGGATTTCTAAAACTATACATCAGTTATGTTCTTTTGTGACCACTGGCATCTAAAAGTGGCATGGCTAATCTTAAGAGCACCATCCAATTTGAGAAACTGATTAATCTAAGGGGTTTTGGTAGTTACAAACTCATTAAGTTTGTATACTAAAGATTAAAAACACATCTGCTGGAATTTGAGGACGGTGATGCAAGATGACAGCTACTTCAGGCTCAAGAATGGAGTCCCCTCATGTTAGAACTCAAAGAATGCCAGAAAACAGGAGAAGATGGCCCAGTTAGCTGAGGTCTAAAAGATGACACACATGACATGAAACAGCCAGGGATGCTAGTTCGGCCTCCAAGACAAATGTATGAAAACTGAATATATAGTTTGAAATAGAACGTAGACCTAAATACTCAGAAGCACCTTCCCCTAAGATTTATAGCAATATTATGAATGGACCAAATAGGGCTAATGATGAACCTCAAGAGCTGTATCCGTTAGCAAAATGGCAGAATTCTTATGGCATCAAAGGTGTCCTATAGGAGCTTTGGCACCTAAGAATGTTGAAAATCAATATGAAACTCCTGCAATCACCTGAAAGACAGTGTTATAGTAATTAATCAAAAAGAAAAACAACAAAATAAACCCTCCCTCCTTATTTATCCTTCCCTCCCCCCTTATTCTGTTTAAACATTCTTCATTTTTCATAGCAGTAAATCCTGTAGATGTGTGTTGGAGACCTTACAGTACAGGACAGAAAACTCCCATTCAAAGCAATTTATCTTAAGATACTATAAATGATCCTTCTAACTTTGTGTTCATTTGGGATATATAAATTTTGCTATAACAAGTAATCCTGTCAAGTGTAGCCACTATCCATTTAGTTGAACTTTTGGATTAAGAAAATACATTTAATTTCCATCACAATTTATGAGTCATATCTAACTCAATTGAGAAAAAAGACATCACACAATCACTTTGCTTTTGATTATATGGCTTGGGGTCTCTATCTTGTTTTCCATCACCTCCCCCTGCCACCTTGCCTTCTCCCTCTCTAAATAACTTTCCAACTTGGGTGATTTCTTAGATGTTAAAATTTTAGGTCATAACCTGTGGGACTGTTATTGAGTGTATGAATGCACTTCTCTGTACCCTTGGTTTCTTGTTTTTTTTTTTTTTTTCTTTTTCTTTTTTATTTTAAAGTCTTAATGGCCACCTTCCCAAATATTCTTTCCCCACTCTTCTCCACTATTCTTAACAGAAGGATATATTCTAACCCCATGCTGCCCTCTATAATTTGCCTGAGGTAAGGAATTCATGACTTTTCCATATCTTCTCTCCTTCATTTTTATTAAGGGGTTCTACTTTTTCTTTCCTTCCCCTCAGTTCCTTTCTGCACTGTCAGTATCAAACACTTATTTGGATACTTCCTACATTTTGACCAGGTGGCTCAGACGGTAAAAATCTGCCTGCAATGTAGGAGACCCGGGCTCGATCCCTGGATCAGGAAGATCCCCTGGAGAAGGGCATGGCAACCCACTCCAGTATTCTTGTCTGGAAAATTCCATGGACAGAGGGGCCTGATGGGCTACAGTCCATGAGGTCACAAGTTAGACATGACTGACTAGCAACTAACACTTTCACCCTTGACCAGAGGCCATCAGGTAAGGTTTAAAAGAGTCTCTGTCTTCCCTCATTTAGTTTTGGAACCATATTTAATTCCTCTTCATCAGCCTAGGAAATGAATATTAGGTCCTTAGCCCTGCCATTCTCTTCTGTCATCATTAGCTGATATATTTATATTTATTTTTTAGCTCAGGTTTTGATATAATGAAACAAATAGTCACTGGGTTACTCAGATGCACCAGCTCTTAAAGTCTTTGGTGGTTAAATTTGGATAAACTTCATGAACACACTAGGTAATACAAATAATCCCTCTGAATAAATTTTATTTTCCTGTAATTGTTTTTGCTTTTGAAAATTGAAGAAATTTTAAGTTCTTCTTAAATTATGAAATTTTAAATAACATTTGGTCATTATTGAAATTCATTTGAATCTAGTTTGGAATCTGACAACTGGAATAAAAGGAACCTTGAATTCATTGCATGTTCTATTTGTCATTGTTCTCAGCAGGGATTAGGAAAGAACCCAGTATGCATGGCAGATTCCTGCCTGAAGTTGGAGGGCTTGACTTCCTGGCAAAGTGCTGTATTTTTCTACTTTTCTGTTCATGACTACTGACTGATGAAAATGCGGATACAAACTGAGATAAAAGCAATTCACTATGTTTTCAGACAACCAGACAGACAGACATACTGCGACACAAGAAAATAGTTGGTGTTTATCCTCAGTTACTGGCACATAGGGCTTCCCTGATAGCTCAGATGGAAGAATCCACCTGCAATGCAGGAGACCTGGGTTTGATCCCTGGGTTGGGAAGATCCCCTGAAGAAGGGAAAGGTTACCCACTCCAGTATTCTGGCCTAGAAAATTCCATGGACTATACGGTCCATGGGGTTGCAAGGAGTCAGACACAATTGAGCGACTTTCACTTTCACTAGCATATAACTCCTAAAACTCTTATAATTTCCTGAGTTTTAAGGGTGATGGGATGGCTTTTGTCATACGACACTTTGTTGGTTCTTTGATATATTCAGGATAGAAGATGGTTACCTGCAAGACCAAGCCTTGATTAGAAGCTTGGAACTTTCAATCTTACTCAACAACTGCCAGGGAGGGGAGAGGAAATGGAGGTTGAACTAATCAGCTATGGCCAATAATCAATAAATCCTGCCTATGTAAAGAAACCTCCATAAAAATCCCTAAATGGTGGAGTTCTTTGGGGGAATTTTCAGATTGGCAGATATATCCATGTGCCAAGAGGATGGATGGCACCACATCTGAACTGCAAGAGAATAGAAACTCCAGATCTGGGGATCCTTACGGACCTTGTCCTATGTGAATCATCTAATTGTTCATTTGTATCTTTATGATAAATGGATATACACAAGTAAAAATGTCTTCCTGAGTTCTGTGAGGTATTGTAGCAAATTATCAAAGGGTAAATAATCCACCTGCAATGCAGGAGACCCCAGTTCGATTCCTGGGTTGGGAAGATCCCCTGAAGAAGGGAAAGGCCTCCCACTCCAGTATTCTGGCCTGGAGAATTCCATGGACTGTATAGTCCACATGGTTGCAAAGAGTCAGACATGACTGAGCAAATTTCACTTTCACTTTAGAGGGTATGCTATAACTGGAGAGATGAAGTATTGGGAAAAAAAATACTACATATTTGGTGTATCATGTGGAAAAAGCTGATATATAAATAAATAAGAAGTTCATTATTCCAGGCACATGAAATACATGTTTTTTTCAAAAATCTCAATTTCTATATGCTTATTTCTATATGCTTTATTTACTGAAAGGTAATTTCCACTCTTTGAGATTTGATTTTTACTGTGTCATGTCAAGTCTAAAATAATACTCAAAATTTATTTAACAATGAGAAAATAAATGTATCTTAAGATACTATAACACTAACCAATTTAATAGGTCCTGATTATTTTGCATGGATTTACACAAGAAAAAACAAAAAACAAACTATGGTCCTGCCATTGTAGCAATTAGTTACTGGGCAGGTTAAATTCCATTAGTTTATTTTTGTTCAGTCATTCAGTCATGTCCAACTGTTTGCAACCCAATGGACTGAAGCACGCCAGGATTCCCTGTCCTTCAACATCTACTGGAGCTTGCTCAAATTCATGTCCATTGAATTGGTGATGCCGTCCAATCATCTCGTCCTCTGTTGTCCTCTTCTCCTCCTGTCTTCAATCTTTCCCAGAATCAGGGTCTTTTCAAATAAATCAGCTCTTCACATCAGGTGGCCAAAGGTTTGGAGCTTCAGCTTTAGCATCAGCCCTTCCAATGAATATTCAGGATTGATTTCCTTTAGGATTGACTAGTGTGATTTCCTTGCAGTCCAAGGGACTCTCTAAAGTATTTTCCAACACCACAGTTCAAAAGCATCAATTATTTCATATTCAGCCTTCTTTATTGTCTACTCTCACATCCATACATGACTACTGGAAAAGCCATAGCTTTGACTATATGGACTTTTGTCAGCAAAGTGATGTCTCTGCTTTTCAATGTGCTGTCTAATGTGCTTTGTCAAAGCTTTTCTTCCAAGGAGTAAGCCTCTTGTAATTTCATTGCTGCAGTCCCCATCTGCAGTGATTTTGTAGCCCAAGAAAATAAAGTCTGTCATTGTTTTCATTGTTTCCCATCTATTTGCCCTGAAGTGATGGGACTGGATGTCAGGATCTTAGTTTTTTTAAAATGATTGTTAAACCAGCTCCTTCATTCTCATCTTTCAACCTTCACCAAGAGGCTCTTTAGTTCCTCTGCTTTCTGTCATAAGGGTTATGTCATCTTCATATCTGAGCTTATTGATATTTCTCCTGGAAATCTTGATTCCAGCTTGTGCTTCATCCAGCCCAGCATTTCTTATAATGTATTCTGTATATATTTTATAAGCAGGGTGACAGTATACAGCCTTGATGTACTCCTTTCCCAATTCCATCAATACTTCACTTCTAATGCTTTTGGAACTAGGTATGAGAAGAGTTTCCCCACACTAACCAATTCTGCCACACCAGCTGGGTGCCCAACAATTCAACTTAGTTTTGTTACTAACTAGAGTTAGCAATAGATCCTGTAGGCTAAGGGCTCAATCTTACAAGATTGCAAGCCCCTCAATGTCCAAGGTAAATTGTTCAGGCAAAGGAACAATTTGGCAAAGGCAAGGGACAAGGCGAATTTCCAATATTGCCAAGTCCAGGTTATTTCCTGTACTTCTAACTGGCTGGCTATAAGTAGAATGTTCCCATCACTTCCTGCTGGAGTTCAAGAGAGAACTTGAGAGTTGTGACCATCTAATCACATGTTTCCTCTGGAAGCCAGCCCCATTCTTGGGGACTTTCCAAAGTCACCTTTTAATATAAAGTTAGGTGTGGTTGAGAGAGTCTTGTGAATAACAAAAGATACCTTTATTCCTCTTATCACTTACAAAATTCCAAAGGTTTTAGAAGCACTGAGCCAGGAACTTGGATAAAGTTGAAATATAGACTTCTTTATTATGAATCACAATAACCATACAAGCTTTGTGCTAGGTTTCTAATTTCTGTCAATCATTTATGATCAGATTCTTAAAATCAGAAATCTTCTTAGTATTTTATGAACCCTTGAAAATAATTTTTTCATACATTGTTTAGTTGCTAAGCTGTGTCTGACTTTTGTGAAATCCTGGACCAGCAGGCTCTTCTGTCCATGGGATTTCCCAGGCAAGAATACTGGAGTGGTTTATCATTTCCTTCTCCAGGGGATCTTCTCAACCCTGGGACTGAATCTTTGTCTCTTTGGCAGGCAGGTTCATTACCACTGAGCCACCAGAGAAGCCCATTTGACATTCTAAATATACCCAAGTAAAATAATCTATTAATTTTACATTAAATGATACCTTCAAATGACAAAAATAATGCAATTTAGCAATGATGTTCTTTATTCAAAGGAAATAATCCATGAACTGGGGAAGTACTGCACCTTATAAGCAACGGATCAGTTCCTGAGGGATTTGGGGCAAGAGACAGTTTTATAAAGCTTTAGAAGAGGCAACTTGGGAAACAGAACTTGATTGGCTAGGAGGTTGGGATTTCCTTACAAGGCTAAAGTGAGTTAGCTAAAGTAGACTTGGAGAACAGTGATTAGTTGTATGTGGTTTCCTTGCCAGTGGAGCATTTCCAGTAAGTGCAGGCAGATTTAGATGTAGAGTGGGGACTTGGGCTGGGCCGCTGAGGCGGCCCTAATGTGAGGGTCTCAATACACAGTTTCCTTTCATCTGTATTGTACTGTTCTGACAGGTACAGGCCTCAGAGAACCTCCAGAGTGACAGTGCCTGTTGTTGTTATTGTGTGGTCACCAAGTTGTGTCCCACTCTTTTCTGACCCCATCAATTGTAACCCGCCAGGCTCCTCTGTCTATGGGTTTTCCCAAGCAAAAATACTGGAGTAGGTTGCCATTTCCTCCTCCAGGGCATCTTCCCACCCAGGGGTTGAACCAGTGTCTCCTGTCTCCTCCACTGGCAGGGGCACTCTTTACCACTGAGCCACCAGTGCGTATTAGAAGTGCTCATATATGTGATGGTTCCACACTGCTGGTCCTCTGGTCTTCAGAACGCCTAATGTGAATGCAAGTCTAACTTTTCCAAGAGAAAATAGAAGAGAAATAGAAGAATTCTAGGGTTATTTTTTAAAAAGTTTTCTACCATCTTTCAATTGAGTCCCTGAATAACCTAACTTTGTGACCCCATGGACTATATAGTCCATGGAATACTCCAGGCCAGAATACTGGAGTGGGTAGTCTTTCCCTTCTCCAGGGGATCTTCCCAACCCAGGAATCGAACCGGGGTCTCCTGCATCACAGGCGGATTCTTTACCAACTGAGCTATCAGGGAAGCCCTTAGATAGGCTAATGTCAGGTAATTATATTTATTTTAAACCATGCAAAATATACTTTTGACCAAGTCATAGATAAGTAACTTCATCAAGGATAATCAAAACATATTATTAATATTAACTACACTAGCTTTTACTTATTAGAAACTAAAATACTCTGTTTGGTAATGAGACTTTTGATCATTTTAATGGGAAATAACTTATAGCAGAAGCAATCCAGTTTGTAAAAATAATGAATTATAGTATCTTCAAATACATCAACAAAGATTTAACTGATTGTCCAAACCCAAAATTTAATATTTTTTGAATCTATGGAAATCCTTAATACTTTAAATGAAAACAAAATTTAAGCCTTGAGTACAAATGAGATGCAAGAAAATTGTACATATGGCAGTTGTGTTTCAAAAGGTTCCTGAAGTTGTGGAAAACAGAAACAAAACGAGTTCTGGGAATATGCCCCAACCAGCTATAAATAAGTAATTCTGTTTTTCACATTTTGATCTTACAAAAGTTTTGTCGTCCTTCTTCTCAGCTAGAGCACACTTTATAGCTTATTGTATTTTATACTGACTTTGAGTGGTTTGTTCTGGTGAATTTATACTTAAAAAATACATATGCTTTACTACTGGTTTTTCTAGACAAATTAATCAACAAAATTCAAGTCAGAGTGGGTCCATTGGTCATCTGAATAAGGAGATAAATTTTAAAACTTTGAAAAAAAATTTTGGTTGCCTGAAGGAATTATCCTTCAGAGCATCTATCATTTCACAAATCCATTCAGATAGATGTTTAACGACACTGACAATCAGTCTTTTTTGAAGCCGACTATAGGACTTTACTTTCTTGTCAGAACCAATCAATGGACTTTAGAACAAAAACTCAGCAGTAGTGAAACTGAGAAAAAAGAAAAGGGGAATTTTGTGGTCCAAGATGCATTTCAATAAGCTTAAACTCTACATGACAGATGAGGAATTTAAGCTGCTCTGTATAATTCTACAAATGAGGTGTGTGAGAGAGGTTTTCATTAAAATGAGTCTCACTTCACAGAGGCTTATGAGTCTTCCTGATGGTGTTTGCTGACTCTCATTAAAGGACTTGAAAAGTGTAAAGCTTCTCCTACAGTTTTTCACACTCACTCTCTATATGTTTATGTAAATATGATATATGAATTTCACCAGGAAAACATCTTGAAAGAGTATTTGAACTGAAAACTATATTCATGACATGAATTAAACAAGAGTTCTGTTTGATCTTTCCTTGAGAGAAATACATTTACATTTTCAAATGTGATCATTTATTAAAGTGCCATAGTTTGTGTTAGACATGCAGAAAAGATCATGCTTGCTAGCTGGGTTGCAGGTTTTGGCTACAGGTGAATGGATTCACATATGAGTCTTGGGGTGCATTTTTGTTTTTCAGTGAATCTTTTAATTCCATTTAAATGTTATAACATTTAGAAACATGCCTTTGTTGATTCTCTCTAGGGCTTATAATAGAATAAGTGAAAATCAGCATTTAGAAAGTCTATATTAATACTATCATGTTGTTTTAATTACTTTAAATAGAATTTTCATAATTAGATTTCTCATTGTGGAATTTTTTATCCTTACTATTTTCAACACATTTGTATAACTCTTGGTCAATAAGTACATGTATGTGCCCAAGCTATTTTTTTACAGCAGGAAAAAAAAATTAATGTCTGAGTGTTTAAATTTCATGAAAGATAAGACCTATTAAGAGAAAGCCTAGAGTTAATAATATTATTATAAAATTGTTTTATGATAAATTGTTTGTTGTTTCATTTTCACATATAATTACTCTTGTATAGCTATTTTTATGTAAATAAACTTTACATGCCTTTTTAAACATTCAATTTATATAAGAAAAGCAAATGACACTGAGATTGCCATGACTTACCTTGGTGACTTTTACAAGCTAAGAGTTTTAGTCATATGATTTATGTTTAATAATTTAACATATTAATAATATTTTAAATGTGGATTGTTTAGTATAAGCATGCAGATTATTTAAATGAATATTTAATTTTTATTCACCTTGCCAGAAGACAGAACATGCATTTAATTTCCTGATATGAGAAATGTAAGAAAGATCAGTAAAATGGAAATAGTAAAAAAAAGTTTAAAATAAATTATATACATCTCTTACTTTGGGGCCACAAAATAATAATTTTATTTAATTAAAAGTATCATACAATTTCATTTTAGTTTTCAGTTGGAAGAGATTGAGTCTGTATGAGCCACAAAGTCAAAATGTACATTTTAACTTGGATCTGTTTTTTCATCCTGAATATCTTAAAAGGCATTATGAATATTTTACATAATGAGATTAGTACTGTGCCTAGAATGGACACATGATGAATAAATACTTTTTTTGTGTTTTTCTTCTGTGTTGACTGCCAAAAAAACATGCTAGAAGAAACTACTCTTAAGGCAGATTGGGAAACTGACCCCAGCAATAGGCAGTCAGGATATGACTATGAGTAACACTCTGAATATTGCAGAAAAGAATATTTTAATACCAATATGGAAAGAAGGGTGAACTTTATGTTGAAACTAGTCTGAAATACATGATCTAGATTTCCATATACTGGGTATTGTCCTACCCAATTTTGAGTAAATCAGCAACTTAGGGAGCAGTGAATTATGTATACATACACACAGAGAACTTTGCTCTATTTTCTAGAGACTCATACAGAGTGAGTTATAATGATTTCCTTTTGCAAACTAAAATTCTTTGACTACAGTTCACATACTGAATTCTGCTCTATAGCGAATACTGTTTAAGGACCCGCCAGTGTATTTGGAGTGCTTCATGCAGCAGGCAGTGATTGGTGAGCGTCGATACTAGAACAGCTACTCCTGAGAATTTGCAAATTAAGCCGTTGCACTTTCCATAATGTCTGTTTTCAGTGTCCATTTTCACACACTTTCTCCTTTTTTTCCTTTCATGACTTTTTTCTACTCTCATTTTTTTAGCTTCAAACACCCAAATTTGTGGTGGGTGAGGGCATAATCAAGGTTAGAGTATTATCGCCATTTTGGCCACTTCGTTTCCCTTCGTGCCCCGCATTTCACCATACCTATCTTGTCCTGCTCTATTCCCGACATCTTTTGTAGCTATACCTTGCTTCAAATTATCCAATTTTGAAGACACACTATAAAGAAAACTCTGTCCTTCCACAGTAGGCTATAGTTTAAAGGAAGAGAGAAATATTCAATATAAAACCTTTGTGTGTGTGTATGTGTGTGTGAAAGTGAGGATAAATTCCTTCAAGTTATTGGGATGAAATTATCCCCGTAACTTCATCTGCAATTTTCTCTGATTGGGGAGGATTATTTCTATCTTGTTCAGTTCAGCTACAGACAAATAGGCAAATTTAATCTCAGGAGCTGAAATTTGAGAACATTGGAATGTTTCAAGTACTAAACTCTACATTACAGCCTTATGAATCAATAGTATATTTAAAGTGAATAGAAATGATGATGCTTATTTGAAAAGGGAGTAAGTGGCTGTCTTTACATAATTTAATTAACCCATACTAGGCATCTAGCTTTTTCCCCCTAAAAATACATAATATATTACCCTTTTATTTTATGTAAGAGTAAAAACACTGATTTCTTTCTCTCTCTCATTAGTACACATTTTTACAGAAGAAAACAAAGAAATACTCCACATAAAAATCTATAACCAGATGGCCTATAACAGAGTTTTTCCCAAGTCCAATTCAAGTCTCAAGCTCCCTTGAAGCGCTCACAACAATATGTCATGTAACATTTGAGTTAGCTCTTTGAGGTACTTACTGCCTGGAAACTCTTACACTCAGGATTTACACACAGGTACACTAGACTGTTGTTCGTTAGTCACTGCTGCTGTCACTAAGTCACGCCCAACTCTTTTGCTGTCCAATGGATTGTAGCCTGACAGGTTCTTCTGTGAATGAGATGTCCCAGGCAAGAAGAATGGAGTGAGTGAAAAATAAGAAAAACAGAAGTGTCTTTTGGTTACTCTCTTTTTTTTTTTAAATTAAAGAGAGAAATCAGTTGTCATGATGAGAGACACTTTTGATTGTTACAATCAGATCATTGCCTGATATTTTTATTTTAAACATATATGCAAACTTTAAGTCAGAGAGCCAGGAGCTTCTGAATTCTGATCCCAGAGTTGTCATTAGTTTCCTCTGCTGTAATGGATACGTGATCTGAGCCCAGTTGCCTCCATCTTCTTATCAGTAATACCAGAATAAGATGCTAGTTCTTATTGATCTCAGAGGTGTAACATAATCAGTATTTTAGCATGAGAAACATACATTTGAAATATCTGGGAAAATTGCCTACCTTTTAAATACACACACACACACACACACACACACACACACACACACACTAGAGAAATATATAGAGTATATTATTCATTTTAAAAAAATGTTCTAAGTTCTATTATACTTATTGCAAAAGAAAAGGTATGCATTTTTGAGCTAAAACAAAACTTAAACATTTTTTCTTAGTTTCTTCATTTCCAACACAGAGACTTTGGAATGCATCATGACTCCCACACTATTAGATGATTTCTGATATTTGTGAGGTTTTATTTCCACAAAAATAAATTGTTGCTATCCTTCTCAAATGATTCCCTGAAATAGTAAGATTTTTGTGCCTGAAATGAAGTGCGAAAGCAGTAGTGTTAAAAAATCTATTTACACACAAAGCAAGTAAATAATTTTAACAAAGTTAATATAACCAATAAGAATGACAACAGTAGACAACACTTCAAACTGTTAATTGCATAAGGGACCTAAAACTTCATTAGGCTATCCCACTGTCTCTCGTTAAATGTATTGGTCCTTTAGAAACGTATCTTATCCAATATCTGCTGCAATAACTCCTCTTTGAGATTATGAGAATTCAAGCTGTTTCTCCTGTGACATTCACTCCTTTATAGCTTAGAGACAAAGTGAATTAATTCTTCCCACACAAAGAAAATATCAAATTTCAAGGAACACAAGTTTAGTGTTAATATACAGTTATATAAAACACTCTTTGAGTTAAAGATATTTGTTGTGTTTAAATAATCTCTTTCTTCAATCAACATTTAACTCTTAAAATGCTTTTCCTGAAACCTTAGGTCCATACTTGTAAATGAATATTTTAATACTTTTTTCATCATGTAACTCATGAAACTATGGATGAATCAAATGCCTTTGCAATTTGAATTTGGTCTCAACTGCAGTGAACTGACTTGAAAGCTCCTTTATATATAAAGGAGAATAAATATAGCATATTGATTCAGTTGGATAAGATTTTGAGGATTATCTGAATTTTCTGTGGTTGCATAAATTATCTTGCATAGTATTAAATATATTTAAAAGTATGTATTTTATTAGTATTTATGTATTTTATCATAAACTATAAATTAATGACAAAAATTGTTGAGATAGAGAGAGTAGCTTGTTGACTATAGTCTTAGCACCAGATATTTTATGGCATTATTAATTATCTATAATACTGTTGTTAAATGAATGAATTATTCATTTTGGATTTTGTGTATCAGTTAATACTAGAAGGCTTAAACTACATTTAAATACAATATGTGTTCCATAAAATGGATAAGCCACAATGATATTTCAAAAGCCTAAAATATATTAAAAGGTTTATATTTAGGAATATTTTCAACCTCCAAAAAGTTAAACTTCTTCCAGAGTAGAAGATGGTTTTCTTTTAATAGAACAAGGCAAAGTGCAAAATACATAACATCAGAAATCTTTAAATCTTAATCTCTACTTTCTTACTTACTTCTCCTTAAGGTGGTCTCAAGCAATGCACTAAACCTCTCAGGTTATTCATTTTGGGGAAAATATTACTTAATTTATACAGTTACTATTTTATTGAGTAAAGAGTGATTGCAAAGCTCTTTGAAGACTGATAATATACTATAAACACTGAGCTAAATTCATTCAGTATCTTCCATTGGGTTACAGACAAAGACAGTTCCATACATATGGTGAAAAATTTGTGAGGAATAAATGATAATGAGGCTTTGGGAGAATTATTGGTGAGTAGAAAGTTAATATGCAGTTTAGATGGTTTTGTTTGGCCTGTTTATCTGTGATATTGTTTTTCAGATGCTAAGGCAAGCTATGCAACTTCCAAAATTCAATAACTGGATATAAAATCCAGTTTATTTATTTATTTATTTAAAATCCAGTTTAAATATTGTGTTCTCTAGTAAAGAACCACATTCTATATAAAGAATGAATTGAAGATAATTTTAATAATTATATTCACCCAATGACTGACAATTTAAAATTAGATTCACTCTAGTGATGTCACTTTTTGTTTGAGGACACCTTGTAGAATCTGATTGCAATGCAAGAGACCTGGGTTTGGGTTGGGAAGATCCCCTGTAGAAGTGAACAGCTATCCATTAAAGAATTCTGGCCTGGAGAATTCCATGGAATGTACAGTCCATGGGGTTATGAAAAGTCAGACACAACTGAGTAACTTTGCTTTTCACTTTTGTAGATGTTAACAAATAGCATATATATTTTATAAATTGAAATAAAAATATTTCAAATTATTTATACTGGTCCAAGCTTTATCCATCTTTTTTTTTTTTTTTTTTTGGCCCAAAAGGATATAATTATCTCAGTGTTTGATTTACATCTAATAGAAAAGTTCACTAAAGATGAAACAAAAAGAATAACACTCACTAATTGAAATACTCACACTCCATCATAAATTAATCAATGATGTATACATTTTAATTAGAAAATATTTATTAAAAATTATTTATAATCAAGTTTGGGGAAAATGCCTCAAAGAAGGCACTCTCATACCATTAAAGGGATGCCAAATTTATACTCTTTTAGAAGAGAACATTAGAAGAGTAGCAAGAATGATAAAAATTCCTGTATACTTTTGAGCATGCCCTTGAAGATTAGGTCACAGATTTATGGGCAAAAAATATTCATTGCAGAAGTACTCCAATTAGTAAACTGTTTCAAAGTTAAATATTCCAAAAAAGGAAATATTGTCTAAATAATACTATAGTTATATTTTGTTGTTCAATCGTTCAGTAGTGTCCAACTCTGTGACCCCATGACTGCAGCATGTCAGGCTTCTCTGTCCTTCACAATCTCCCAGAGTTTGCTCAAACTCATGTCCGTTGAGTCAATGATGCCATCCCACCATCTTGTCCTCTGTCACCTTCTTGGTGACACCTTTAGGGCTTCTCCTCTTGCCCTAAATCTTTCCTGCATCAGGGTCTCCTCCAATGAGTCAGCTCTTCACATCAGGTGGCCAAATTATTGGAGCTTCAGCTTCACCTTCAGCATCAGTCCTTCCAATGACTCCTTTTAGGATTGATTACTTTGATCTCCTTACTGTCCAAGTGGCTCTTAAGTGTCTTCTCCAACACCACAATTTAAAAGCATCAACTTTGTGGTGTTCAGCTTCTTTATGGTCCAACTCTCACATCTGTACATGACTACGGGAAAAACCACCATGGATTTTAGTATACAGACCTTTGTTGGGAAAGTGATGACTCTGCTTTTTAATATGCTGTCTAGGTTTATCATAGCTTTCCTTCCAAGGAAGGAAGAGAGTAAAGCATCTGCCTGCAATGCAGGAGACCCAGGTTCAATACATGGGTTGGGAAGATCCCCTGGAGAAAGAAATCGCAACCCACTCCAGTACTCTTGCCTGGAAAATTCCTGGTAGGCTCCTCAGTCCATGGGGTCATAAAAAGTTGGACACAACTGAGCAACTTCACTCACTTTCCTTCCAAGGAGCAAGCAACTTTTAATTTCATGGCTGCAGTCACCATCTGCACTGATTTTGGAGTCCTAGAAAATAAAATCTGTCACTGTTTCTACATTTTGTCCTTCTATTTGCCATGAAGTGATGGGACTGGATGTCATGAACTTAGTTTTTTTAATGTTGAGTTTTAAGCTAGCTTTTTCACTCTCCTCTTTCACCTTCATCAAGAGGTTCTTCAGTTCCTTGGTGGCATCATCTGCATATCTGAGACTATTGATATTTCTACCAGCAAACTTGATTTCCAGCTCAAGCTTCATTCAGCCCAACATTTCACATGATGTATTCTTTATATAAGTTAAATAAGTAGAGTGACAGTATACAGCCTTGATGTACTCCTTTCCCAATTTTGAACCAGCCCATTGTTCCATGTCCAGTTCTAGCTGTGGCTTCTTGACCTGTATACGGTTTCTCAGGAGGCAGGTAAGGTGGTCTGGTAATCTCATCTCTTGAAGAATTTTCCACAGTTGTTCTGATCCACAAAGTCAAAGGCTTAAGCATAGTCAGTGAAGTATAAGTGGATGTTTTTCTGGAATTCCCTTTCTTTTTCTATGATCCAACAGATGTTGGCAATTTAATCTCTGGTTCCTCTGCCTTTTGTAAATCCAGTTTGTACATCTGAAAGTTCTCAGTTCACATACTCTTGAAGTCTACCTTGGAGGATTTTGAGCATTACCTTGCTAGCATGTAAAATTAGTACAATTGTTCAGTGGTTTGAATATTCTTTGGCATTGCCCTTCTTTGGGATTGGAATGAAAACTGAACTTTTGTGGTCCTGTGGCCACTACTGAATTTTTCAAATTTGCTGGCATATTGAGAGTAGCACTTTAACAGCATCATTTTGTAAGATTTGAAATAGCTCACCTGGAATTCCATCACCTCCACTAGTTTTGTTTGTAGTAATGCTTCCTAAGGCCCCCTTGACTTCACACTCCAGGATGTCTGGCTCTAGGTGAGTGATCACACCATGGTGGTTATCTGGATCATTAAGACTTTTTTTTGTACACTTTTGTATATTCTTGGAAATTCTTCTTAATCTCTTCTACTTCTCTTAGGTCCTTGCCATTTCTGTCCTTTATTGTGCCCAACTTTGCATGAAATGTTCCCTTGGTATGTCTAATTTTCTTGAAGAGATCTCTAGTCTTTCCCATTCTATTGTTTTTCTCTGTTTCTTTGCATTGTTCTCTTAAGAAGGCTTTCTTATCTCTGCTTGCTATTCTTTGGTACTCTGCATTCAGATGGATATATCTTTCCTTTTCTCCCTTGCCTTTCACTTCTCTTCTTTTCTGCTATTTATATATTTTAGGATATGGTATTATTGAACTTATGCTTTAATACTATTTGAAAACATGGTGTAATGTAGCACAGTGGACTGGAGAGCAGGTCAAGGTGATCTAAATAATTTAGGGGCTCTTTTTACAAAGCCAACAATTCACAAGGATCTTATACCAGATGATGAGTTTTCTAGGTCATTTTGCTATATAGTTTAACCTAAGGAAGAAGGATTAAGAAACACTTTTTCTCCCTTTCAGAAAATCTGGCTGTGTCAGCTTAGAAGGATCTGTAAAATAACCTAGCGATTTTTTTTTCACCTGAAAGCAGTTTAGCAACTGTAATATTTATCTGTGTATAACTATTATTATTAAAAAGGATTGTGTGGAGTTTGAAATTTAGAAGAATATGGCTTCTACATTTTGTAGTTGTCATCTTTTTAGAAGAACTTGACCAAATAAATGCATCTTTTGCTGTGCCTCTGTTTCCATGTTACAAGACAAAGACATCAATGATAAACTACCTCCCAGGGATGTTTTTGAGCATTAGTTAATGTTTGTAAAGCCTCCACAGAGAGCAGAGGATGAATAATGAAATAGACTCTCAAAGTAGTATTAGCACTCTCATCTTTCTCATTAGTCTCTAAGAGGCTTCATGCCAACTGTTAGCATTTCAACTGCCAGAATGAGGGGTTTCTATTTTAATTTTGCCTGGAAGAGTGAGCGTTTCTTGAACATCTGGGGTTCACCTCGGCTTAATTCCAATAGTGCTTCTATGGAATCAGGTATGTGAAGTGTGATGGCCAGTACCACAGAGGAATTCTTATCTAATTTTAGGCCTGCTGTTTCAATTTTTAATTTAGCTTACATTTTAAACCTATTAGGAAAAGCAGTATCTAAGTAACACTTTTGAGATTTATCTGAAGTTTTTATGTGAGAAAATTTTGCTTTAAATTAAATTACACTAAAACCAAGTCTATGGGGAATGGGCAAACTGAATGGGATCAGGATTTTGGCCAGTTCCTTTCACCTTATTTTTTTGTTATTTGTATCTTGTTATGACAAAGACATGAAAGAATAAATATAAAAAGAAACAATTCGTTATTTCATTTTTTTCAAAAAAATATATCTAGGAGTTGCTTATTGGGTGTCAAACGGTGCTGGTAATACAGCAGAATTCAAAAGCAATGAAAAACGTACCCCCATGGAGGACACATTTCATAGCATCTATAAGACCCATGATGTTGTGACCATATTTTTATATCTTCCCTGTACCTGTCATGCACCTGTCAGTAGTAGACATTTGGTACAAGTTCAATGAAAGAAAGAGTGAATGGATGACTAAGGCATATGAAGATTCTGTAGATACAGCCAAGTATTTCATTTGCATTAACTAATTTCTGGGGAGTTACTGGCACTGGGCCATATGGGCTAACAGAATTAAATAAATATTTAATCAGTTTTACAAGGTAGCTGTTGTTGTTAAGATTGAAGTACTTCTAACAATGGAATGAATGTAAACAAATACATATAGATTGATGAGCATAGCTGAAGTGTTCTCAGGACTCAGGAAATTAATTTTAATGAGTCATAACTAAAGATGAGAGGGAATAAAATGGAATCAAATCACATTTCATTGGCTCAAAGAACATAAACATTGGTCAGAATGTCTATGCCTCATGTTCTTCAGTGCAGCACAGTAGAAACAATATCTGATTTCTAGGGTAAAGTCAAGAACAATGCTGTCCAAGAGAACTTTCTGCAATGTTATATCTCTGCTGAACAAAATTGATGCCACAGGCCACATGCAGCTATTGAGCACTTGAAATGTAGCTAGTGCAAATGAAAAACTAAAAATTTAACTTTAATTAATTTAAATAGCCATATGTAACTAGTGGCTTCCATTTTGGACAGTGCAGCTCTAGAAGAAGAAAAAGAAAATGAGTAACAACTCAAAGAACTGTTTCACTAAAATTCCTACATGCCAGTTAGAACATGTATCAGATCATGGTGGCAACAACTTCAGAAGTGATGAATCATAACATGGCAGCTGGGAGCTGGGAAGGTAGAGAGCAGGGAGCAACACAGTGTGGTTAAAAGCTTCAACTAAGGAATGAGACGGGCTTCAACTTGTGGCTCAGTAGTAAAAAATCCACCTGCCAATGCAGGAGACATGGGTTCAATCCCTGGGTTGGGAAGATCCCCTGGAGAATGAAATGGCACCTAACTCCAGTATTCTTGCCTGGAAAAATCCCATGGATAGAGGAACCTAGTGGGCTACAATGTGTGGGGTAGCAAATAGTTGGACACCACTGAGTGACTAAATAATGCAGACCTGGGTTTAAATTCTGATTTCAAAACATCTAGCAGTGAGTATTTGGGCAAATTAACATAACCAAATTCCACTGTGAGGCAAAGAATGATATCTGCCCCCATATCATAAGGCTGTCATGAGAATTAAATGAGATAAAGCAGGGATAGTGTCTGGTGTTCTGTCATTGTGTGGTATGTGACTGCAATTATTATTAGCATGCTATTATTACCCAATCTGAAGTCTTCTCAGATGATATGCATAGAAAGGGAATAACGTGATTAAATGACCTGTAACTTGCTCTGATATTCATTCTGCCTGGATGCCCATTACTCTCTGCTATTTCTCCTAGTAAAATTGTACTTCATCAAGTCTTGACTAAAGTAATTTACACTGAATTATTACACTGAATTATTACACTGAAAAATTACACTGTTTATTTTAAAACAGTAAAGAAAACGCAATCACTCTTTTTGTTTGGAGGTGGGGAGGGTAGTGCACAAACACTGCTTTGTGGTGGTTTGTTCATATTCTTACCAAGTTGCTTTAGGATATATTCTTTAGAACTTTGGTGTGATTTAACTTCTGTATCACTTTCCTCCTGTTTTGTAAACAAAAAAATACAAGTTCAGAGAACTCTTCATTCCAGAGCTATTACCATTTTGGGTGGCATCTTTAACCTCTTGAGGACAGAACATAATCCAGAAATTTGATATTCTGGTTCTTAAAGATGGAATGCTCTAGTTTGTTTTAGGGTTGGTGATGCTGTAGTCACTCTATAACTTCCAAGATGAGTGGTTAAGACAATGCCAGGTCTGCATGTTTAGCAGGTAACCAGTAGGACCACTAGATGACAATGGCCAATACGCCCCATATAGTCTATTTTTCATGAGTTTGTTACCTTAGAGCCAAGCGTTGTGAAATAAATTTACTTGTTAGTGACTAGAATTTTACAAATGAAATATGGTACAATAAATATGAGACCACATCACCCAAATATTTTTCATATCTTTTTTTTTACTTTTTTTACAAAAGCATGTATATGTGCATGTATGTGTGGAGTCTGAACTAAGCCATGATGAATAAGATAATTTTTATTTGGGTCACAATAAAAAAAGGGTGAAGACTTACTTTTTTTTTTTTTTTTTGAAGGCTTACTCTTGATGAAGCTATAGACCAAAATGCATTTTTGATAGATATGTAGTGAAAGAGAGAATGAAACTTTAGAAATTATCATGAGAGTAATATCAAATGGTAGATGGTATTTAAGGACAGTTCAATATTGTATGGTATATGGAGATTCAGAGATTAAAGTGATAAGAATGAGAAAAAGAAATTTAGAAATAAATCATGATAGATAAGAAGGAAAGAAGAAAGAAAGTCATTTAGTCAGTCTAGTAGCAAAGAGATTTCCAGCAAAGTATGCAAATCTTTGCAGCATAATAACTGGGCTGAAAATTTTAATGAGGAAAATCTGAGTTTCTTCAGAAGTAGATATATTATTTTTGTCTCCTAGTACCAGGAATTTACCTCCAGTCTCCCCAACTTCACCTCTCTCCACCAACCCTACCTCTTCTGGGAACTGTTTCACATCCTTGCAAAATATCTCACACCCAAGGAAGCTGTCATTGCGCTCCATGACCTCCCAGCTAAACCCCTCAATTGATCCAGTGTTGAGCATATGACTAAACCAAGTGGAATTTTAAATTGGAATCGAGAAAGGGTTACTCTCCAGTGATGAACTTCCTAAGATATAAAATCAATGTTTTCAACATATTTGGGGAGGTTTTCTGTAGAAAGAGAACAAATCTGAAAGTAGCAAAGATGAGAATTAGAAATGGAGCCCTGGCGGATTTGGTTTGTGGGTTCCACTTGTTTTTGAGCCCCAGCTGCATCTCTAGTTTTTCCAAGAGCTCAGTGTCTAACTGTTTAGTATTTTGAAATCCAGTATATCCCTTTTCCAATCTAAAGAGAGAGAGGGGATACTATTACTTGACTAATACAATTGTTATAGGAAATACAACTAAATAGTTCAAAAAAGAGAAGCCATTGCAAGATACTTGAAGGGCAAAGATCAGCAAAGTAAGATCTACAAAAACAAGAAGGAAATACAAAAGCAACATGACTAGACTACTTGAGTGGGAATGATTGGTGGTTAAAATGAAAAACAAATCTGAAGAAGCAATTTAATTACTTTGCTTTATATATGTATAAAATATTTATGTGCATGTGACATGTAAATCTATGTATTTCACTAACTCATTGTTCATAATGCTGTTGCTGAGAATACTGTGTGTTTTCCGAATTCTGTTTTCTTTTCTGCTGATCTTGGTCCTTCCTGCATTTTGGAGTTGCCATGCCATTGCGTTCTTACCTGCAGGAAAGATATATCATGACGTGTGTGACTTAGAATCCTGGCTCTTAGAAATCTCCCTCAAGTGATTCTCACTCTTTCTTCACACCCATTAACTGAACATAGATGATGATGAATATAGGCTTTGATGGACAGGAGGGGAGAGCCACAGTATGAAAAGAACCTGAGTCACCACATGGAAGGCTGCCCAGAAAGAAACAATTGCTTAGACTAGGACATGGGCTAAGTTAAATCTCAGTTCAGTTCAGTTGCTCAGTTGTGTCTGAGTCTTTGCGACCTCATGGACTGCAGCATGCCAGGCTTCCCTGTCTATCATCAACTCTCAGAGCTCACTCAGACTCATGCCCATCAAGTTGGTGATGACAGCCAATCATCTCATCCTCTGTCATACCCTTCTCCTCCTGCCTTCAATCTTTCCTAGCATCAGGGTCTTTTCCAATGAGCCAATCCTTCGCATCAGGTGACCAAGTGTTAGAGCTTCAACATCAGTCCTCCAGTGAATATTCAGGGCTGATTTCCTTTAGAATGCACTGGTTTGATCTCCTTACAGTCCAAGGGACTCACAAGTGTCTTCTCCAACACCACAATTCAAAAGCATCCATTCTTCAGAGCTCAGCTTTCTTTATAGTCCAACACTCACATCCATACATGACTACTGGAAAAACCATAGCTTTGATTAGATGGACCATTGTTGGCAAAGTAATGTCTCTGCTTCTTAATATGCTGTCTAGGTTGGTCATAGCTTTTCTTTCAAGGAGTAAGTATCCTTTAATTTCATGGTTTCAGTCACCATCTGCAGTGATTTTGGAGCCCAAGAAAATAAACTCTGTCACTGTTTCCACTGTTTCCCCAGCTATTTGCCATGAAGTGATGGGACCAGATATCATGACCTTAGTTTTTTGAATGTTTATCACAGAAAACTAACCAAACTGATCTCACGGATCACATCACAGCTTTGTCTAACTCAGTGAAACTATGGGCCATGCTGTTTAGGGCCACCCAAGATGGATGTAACGTGGTGGAGAGTTCTGATAAAACATGGTCCACTGGAGAAGGGAATGGCAAACCACTTCAGCATTCTTCACTTGAGAACCCCATGAACAGTATGAAAAGGCAAAAATTTGCACCTACTGTCAACTTACTGACTTAGGAGGGGACGGGTTAACTGTTCCAGAAATCAGGGGTAACTTAAAGAATACAGTGTTGTTCAGTTATTTTAAAATAATTCATTTGCATACAATGCTTAACTAAAAGATTTAACATTAGAATTGTTTAATATGGTTCACTGGAGAAGGAAATGGCAACCCACTCCAGTACTCTTGCCTGGAAAATTCCATGGATGGATGAGCCTCATAGGGTATGGTCCACAGGGTCTCAAAGGGTCAGACACGACTGAATGACTTCACTTCACTTTAGGTCAGCAATAGCTGAATAACTAGATCCTATCCTTTAGCAAAAGACTGACAATAGAGAATATACATGAATTTTAAACTGTTTTTATCCCTGCTTAATTTTGCTCAACCTTAGCATACTTAAAAAAAGTAGACTTATTCTCAAATGGTTGAAGAAATAAAACCTGATATTTTTCCATATCTGCAAGGGATTTCTGAATATACTCCATGCTTGTAACATGATTTCATTGATTCTAGTACATCATGTTATTGGCAAACAGAGGTACCAAAGGGATAGATACAGTTTGATAGTCCCAACCATCAATGACTGTGTGAGAGCTGCTGAGAATTTCAAGGTTATTCTCAAACAGATATGAGCATGTCCTAAGAGCTTTGTGCGTCTTAGAGAAATTATCTGCAGAGGTGATCTTTGAAGAATATAAGAATCTTAATGAATTTCTAAATGCATCTATAAAGAGTTATTTGATTTCTTATTGGGAAAAAAGCTATCCACTACTTTCACATTTGTTTTATTCATTATACTGGTTGAACTTTAAAGCAATTTGCTAAAGACAATGAGTAATTTAAGAAGCATATTTGTGCACCTGTATATTTTTCTGTAGAAATAAACTATTGTAGAGGTTTAATAGAGACTGGACAGTTATAATTTGCCTCATACTTAAACCACTGATGCTTACTTGAGGACTGATGCCGTCTGACAGAATAGAGCTTTTTATTTTGCTTTGTATTTTAGACAAAAGTAGGCTTTTCTATAAATTCAGCTAATTTTCTCAATTTTACAATTTTCTTTAAGTTCAGTGACCAATCTTTGCCTCTTTATTGTCCTTTATCAACCCTACCCTTACCTTATATCAAATGTCAGACAGTGGACTTCATTGAAGTTCTCTCTCAAGTTGGATCTTCATCCATTAGATCTACTGTATTTTATTAAGCTGGATCTCTATGGTCTGCACATTTCTATTTTATCAGCAGTTGGTAATACCAAGTCATGTTCTCACTGTATAAATTGATGCTTTAACAGCTTTAATTTTGTACATATTAATTCTTTTACTTGGGAGGCTGGTATTCCATAACAGTCTTACAAAATGTAGGTATAAAGTCAGATTGGCTGGTTTTAAACCAACTATGTCTTACTTGGATAAGCTACTTAGCCTCTATGGGTCTCAGTTTCTTTATCTGTAAAATGGGAGTAGTAATAATGCTACCTCACAATGGTACTGTGAGGATAATATGAGCAAGTACATATGATGTGCTTAGAGCAGTACTTTAATAGACCCTGATGCTTGCTGGTGTTCTTGTGGTTATTTTTTATTGGTGTAACTAGGTATGACATCTTATATTGGGTTGTGTAGGGGGGAAAATGGGATAAGATTAATTCCTGCCCTTAACTACTTTGAATTTCAGTAGAGAAATGCATATTTACACAGATGAATATTATATAATATAGGTTTATATAGACTGCTTTAAGAGTTAAGTAAAGGAAGTGATTATTTGGGGATGTTAGAAATTTTACAGGGAGTTAAAATTTGTTTGGTTTTAAAGAATAAGAGCCGGGCTTCCTTAGTGGCTCAGATGGTAAAGAATCTGCCTGCGCTGCAGTAGACCCCAGGTTCAATCTCTGGGTCAGGAAGGTCCCCTGGAGAAGGGAATGGCAACCCACTCCAGTATGCCTGCCTGGAGAATTCCACTGACAGAGGAGCCTGGCAGGCTACAATCCCTGGGGTCACAAAGAGTCGGGCACGGCTGAGTGACTAACACTTTCACACATTAAAGAATAAGAAATGTGCTAAAAATGTTAGGAAAGTACTGAAATCATAGAAAAGAAGGGGCAAAGCGCAGGGTAGCGAAGCATTGTGCATGTTACAGAAATAAAAAGGAATTCATTAATTCAGAAGTAGTTTACCAGTTCACTGAGGTTAGAACTGTGGTTCTCGATGAGAAGCAATTTTGTCCGCCCCCGCCGCCCCCACGCGCCCCAGGGAACATACGGCAAAGTCTGGAGACTGTTTATTTTCACGGCAGAGAGTGGATACCGGTACTTGGTGTGTAAAGCCAGGTCTGCTGCTTACAGCCCCAAGCACTGGACAAGCCCTCACAACGAGTAATTATCTGGCCCAGAATATTAGGAGGATTGGAACTGAGAAGCTCTGGGCTAGCAAATCTGGCAGGAGGGGAGGGTAGTGGACTCTACAGATAGGAATTTGGGTTGGGATCCACTTTAAAAAAGCCTGATCTATAATTATAAAGATGGTACATTATTATGATGGCTATATGGACTCTGGTCCATTAGCTCCCTGAGGTTCCGGAACACTTATCATTTGATAATTGATGTATTAACAGTGAACAAGCATCTTTATTTAGAATGTCTTCACTCTTACTTAGGAAAACACATAGCCTTCACAAATCTGCTTTCCTTAATCATTTAAACGAGCCTTATGATCATTCAGGTAAAAATTCCGTCTTCAAAAGTGCCAATCATTTCTCCCTCAGGGCTTAAAATACTTTTGAAAACCAGTTTCTCTATTAAACATTTCCCACTCATAATCATCTCTGTCTGTGTTTGTAGTGGTCTCCTGCCCTGCCCCCTCCTTTCAGCAGATGCTCCCTAGACTCTATGGTATTCACCTTCCTTGATTCCTGTTAGTCTTGGAAAAACGAAAGACATAGAGTCTTTTTCATACACTTTCTTTGTCTTTTTAGGTAATCAAGGCACAAAGAGAAAGATAGGAAGGAAGAGATGTGCAAGGATCAGAGTAAACAATCACTTTGAAGGCTTTAGTTTTTTAGTAAAAATGTTTCTTTAACAACACACTGCTGGATGACTAAAGGAATTCGGGAACATTTAGATAACAGAAACAACAAAACAACATCGTTTGCTGCTTTTCCAGAAGGAAATCAAAGTGTTGCTGAGGGTCTTCTACTTCCTGCTGATTTTGTTTTTCTAAAAATATGTATTGATTTCTTCCACCTCAGAGATTCAAAATGTTATTAAAAATGAATGGCAGGTCTGATTTAAATTAGATGTCAGGTTGTTGATAGGTTTCATAATACTTTTTTAAAATTTTAATGACATTCTTACTTGATTTTCTATTAGAGGCATGCAAAACATCGAATACTAAAATCTACAATAGTACATGCTAAATGAATGCATGAATAATGAGGCTCTTGCTTTTTAGAACTAAAAAGGAACAGTATATCTCTATTTATTATGGCTGTCTCCAAAGTCACACAGGCTAAGTAACATCAAGTATCTAAACATTAGATAAGATGGAAACCCCACCTTTGACTTCTTTGCTTCTATTTTTGTCTTTCAAGCACTATAATTACCTGAGCGATATCAATTGCCTTGCTGATTTGGGAAACACTGCTAGACATCAAGACATAAAAAGTAGGGTGAGGGGTGGAATTTTATGATAGTCTATTATAATCTCTTTGGGGTGAATGTCAACCTTTCAAAATGTCACATTGTATAAGATTGAAATATCCCTTTTATTTGCCCCAAATGGCTTGTGGTATGCTTTAAAGTCCTAGAAGAGTAAAAGAGGCTTTTTATCTATGTAAAAATAGTTTCTTTTTCACACTTTTCTTTTGCCCAAGTGAGTGTTCACTGGCCATACCACTTAGACATTATATATTTCCAAATGTTTTATCCTCAAACATTTGATTACTCTAAATACAACCCCTGCTCTGAATCACCCCCACTTGAAAGGCATTCAATTGACCAGAAGGAAGAAGGGAGGATGTTCTGAAACCACTACTCCAGGAACTTGACTAGTTTATCACAGGTAGACAATTTGTGTTATTTTCTCTCTTTGTGGCATTCACCCCATGCTGCTCCTTACAATCCAAAGTAGCACTTTCATTTTTTTTCTGATAGTTTTCCTGGTGGATGCTGAAACACTCTACCACCTCCGCTTTACTGATTTCATCTCCTTGTGAATTACCTGTGTTGAATTTTTTTTTTTTTTTCCCAGACTCCTGCTGACAAAACTTACAGACAGCAATATACATCTTTAACAGACAGAGTACCATGCTCCCAGCAGGGCAACCCAGGTGTTCACAGCTCAAACACATTGTTGATCAAGTGTTCCATGGAGAAAGCTGTCTGTGAGCCACAGGCAGAGGGTGAAAAATCTTTGACTTCTCAGAGGACTCAACCCCTCTGCTACTTTTTATTTTTTAAAGTAGGAAAGAGAGCATAAAGTCCAGGGTTTTGTATACAAAGACCTTTTCCTTGCTTCCCTAATTTGAAATAATTTATGTTCTAGGGGCAAGTATTAAGAATTGAAAGAAATAAAATTTACACTTAATAGGGCGTAAGTCTGAGTTCGTACTTGATTGCCTCCCCTTTCTATCATTCATTCATTTAATAAATTCTTTTGTATCCCTGCCATCTATCAGGAGCTGTCCTGTAACTAATCTATCTTTAAATTTGTCCTGTTACTTCTATTTGTAAACACATTGATTTTTTCCATGTTACTCTAAACATCCCTAGAAAAAGTTTTAATCATCACATGTGATATTTATTTTAGCATGGCATCTTCTATCAGGTAATGTTGAGCTCCCTGAATTTCTCAGCAGGAATTTTTAAATCATGAGTTATACATAGGATTGCAATGTAGAATAGACTCATTGTAAAATATCCATCTTAAATGTCTTATTTTAGTGTCACCTCAACACAGAAATCTATGTACATGGTGCAGAAATTATCTAATGGACTGTACAGAAACAGAACTAACTCATTTTATCCTGTCCAAATACAGTTTGTATGGATTTATTTGAAGATAATTGCATTTTAAAGCAAGAATAATATACACTAATGTTGGCAAAAATTATGATTGCAATTTATTATCTTCTACTTGCTTTTTAAAGCTTAGATCAAATGCTGGGATTGATTTTCATTACAAAATGTTTTATCAGACTTATGTTTATCATAATAGTTCTGTTTACATAACACCAAATCTGCCAATTAAGTCATTGGAGAAAAGGAAAAGAGATAAAACAAATCTTTGCTATGATATTTCTTTAAAAAAGAGCTAAACCTTTTTCATTTCAAATGAGAATCTGGACAATCTAATAGTACAATGAGAGAACCAGATTACAAAACAGTAGTGTTAGTTGCTCAGTCATGTCCAACTCTTTGCAGCCCCATGGACTATAGCCAGCCAGACTCCTCTGTCCATGGGATTCTCCAGGCAAGAATACTAGAGTGGGTTGCCATTCCCTTCTCCAGGGAATCTTCCCGACCCAGGGATCAAACCCAGGTCTCTGCATTGCAAACAGATTCTTTACCTCAAGGCAGAATAGTCCTCAGATATCACAGAAGGAACAAAGATTTTAACTTTTAAATCACATAGAACTGTTTAGAGTTCAAATCTGAGTCCTAGAAATTATTAAATCCATTGCTTTAACCTTTCTGAATACATTTCCTTATTTTCCATGTACATTTAGTATATCTCCTGTAAGGCTGTGGGAGGTCTAAATGAAATATCATAGATGAAATGAACAAATCACAAGTTCAACCATAGTAAAGGAGTTAGAAAACATTACTTTTCACGACCTTATTTAAGAAATTACAGGGTTATCTTTACTCACTTTTTTGTACTTTTTGTTTTATTGCTCCTCTTTCTGATTAACTATAAATTTGGTGATGATCCTTCTCATTATCCTTCTCAGAATTCTTGTATAGGAGGGACAGAAGGTACTGTTCTTATTTTCATATATGATGAAAAACAAAGGCTAAGAAAGTGACTTCTTCAAGACTATGCAGCCAGAATTGACACTCAAATTCTAGTTACTTAGCAAGTATCTTCTCCACCATTTTCTGAATTCAATTTTGTAAAATTGAAATGACCTGAATTATTTGTACCTTTAATGAGTCTCCAAATTTTGCTACTTTTAAATACTAGATCATTCATTTAAGGATGATTGAACACATATCTAATTGCTTAACTTACTTATATTATCTTAATGAATGTGAATTACAACCCAGTCACTTTAGACTTTGTGATTGAAACTGATGTTAAAATTGGATTTCAAACAAAATATGTCAGTTATTTTTCATTTGCTAGGAAGAGTTACAGCCTTTGTGTGAAAAAAAAGTTCTTCAAAATTGGAAGAAAACAAGGAGTTTGCATCTTCATGGATCTGATCAAAAATGGCAAATATGTTTCATATGTATTAACTGTAATCTTTATCTGTGGTTTTGTCACCAATTGCAAAGTACTTCAGCCAGAAAATGTACTAAGTACTGGGAGACAGTAGTAATAAAATGGTCCCATCATTCTATTTGGTAAACATGAGAATAATTGTGATTGTATACTGCATTATGTGTGTGTGTGTGTATGCGTGTGTGTACTAGTTGCTTAGTCATGTACAACTGTTTGTGAGTCCACGCACTGTGGCCCTACAAGCTCCTCTGTCCATGGAATTCTCCAGGCAAGAATACTGGAGTGGGTTGCCATTCCCTTCTCCAGGAGATCTTCCCAACCCAGGGATTGAACTTAGGTCTCCTGCATTGCAGGCAGATTCCTTACCATCTGAGCCAATAGGGAAGCACTATTTGTATTACACATATCCTCAGATGATTGAAAGACTATGTCATGAACTATACAATACCTAAAATATGATTTAATGCTAAATTGAATACAAAAAATAACATTTACTTTTAAACATTAGATTTATGAATTCAGTGCATTTAATAAACTTTAAATTTATGAACTTATACAATTAATACAATATGCAGGTCAAGAAGCAACAGTTAGAATTGGACATGGGACAACAGACTGGTTCCAAATAGGGAAAGGAGCACGTCAAAGCTGTATATTGTCACCCTGCTTATTTAATTTATATGCAGAGTACATCATGAGAAATGCTAGACTGGATGAAACACAAGGTGGAATCAAGATTGCTTGGAGAAATATCAATAACCTCAGACATGCAGAACTCCACACTTATGGCAGAAAGCAAAGAACAACAAAAGAGCCTCTTGATGAAAGTGAAAGAGGAGAGAGGAGAGTGAAAAATTTTAATTAAAACAGATCATGGCACCTGGTCCCATTACTTCATGGCAAATAGATGGGGAAACTATGGAAACAGTGATAGACTTTACTTTTTTGGGCTCCAAAAGCACTGCAGATGGTGACTGCAGCCATGAAATTAAAAGACACTTGCTCCTTGGAAGAAAAGTTACGACCATCCTAGATAGCATATTAAAAAGCAGAGACATTACTTTGCTAACAAAGATCCATCTAGTCAAAGAAATGGTTTTTCCAGTAGTCATGTATGAATGTGAGAGCTAGACTATAAAGAAAGCTGAGCACCAAAGAATTGATGCTTCTGAACTGTGGTATTGGAGAAGACTCTTGAGAGTCCCTTGAATGGCAAGGAGATCCAACCAGTCCCTCCTAAAGGAAGTCAGTCATGAATATCCACTGGAAGGACTGATGCTGAAGGTGAAACTCCAATACTTTGGCCACCTGATGTAAAGAACTGACTCATTTTAAAAGACCCTAATGCTGGGAACCAGAGATCAAATTGCCAACATCCACTGGATCATTGAAAAAGCAAGAGAGTTCCAGAAAAACATCTATTTCTGCTTTATTGACTATGCCAAAGCCTTTGACTGTGTAGATCACAGTAATATGTAGAAAATTCTGAAAGAGATGGGAATACCAGATCACCTGACCTGCCTCTTGAGAAACCTATGTGCAGGTCAGGAAGCAACAGTTAGAATTGGACATGGAACAACAGACTGGTTCCAAATAGGAAAAGGAGTATGTCAAGGCTGTATATTGTCACCCTGTTTATTTAACTTATATGCAGAATGCATCATGAAAAACCCTGGGCTGGAAGAAGCAAAAGCTGGAATCAAGATTGCTAGGAGAAATATCAATAACCTCAGATATGCAGATGACACCACTCTTATGGCAGAAAGTGAAGAATAACTATAAAGCCTCTTAATGAAAGTGAAAGAGGAGAGTGAAAAAGTTGGCTTAAAGCTCAACATTCAGAAAACTAAGATCATGACATCCGGCCCCATCACTTCATGGCAAATAGATGGGGAGACAGTGGAAACAGTGGCTAACTTTATTTTTTGGGCTCCACAATCACTGCAGAAGGTGATTGCAGCCATGAAATTAAAAGATGCTTACTCTTTGGAGGAAAAGTTATGACCAACCTAGATAGCATGTTAAAAAGCAGAGACATTACTTTGCCAACAATGGTCTGTCTAGTCAAGGCTATGGTTTTTCCAGTAGTCATGTATGGATGTGAGAGTTAGAGTGTTAAGAAAGCTGAGTTCTGAAGAATTGATGCTTTTGAACTGTCGTGTTGGAGAAGATTCTTGCGAGTCCCTTGGACTGCAAGGAGATCCAACCAGTCCATCCTAAAGGAAATCAGTCCTGAGTGTTCAGTGGAAGGACTGATGCTGAAGGTGAAACTCCAATACTTTGGCCACCTTATGTGAAGAGTTGACTCATTGGAAAAAACCCTGATGCTGGGAAAGATTGAGGGCAGGAGGAGAAGGGGACAACAGAGCATGAGATGTTTGGATGGCATCACCAACTCAATGGACATAAGTTTGGTTGAACTCTGGGAATTGGTGATGGACAGGGAGGTGTGTGGTGCTGTGGTTCATGGGATCGCAAAGAGTCAGACACAACTGAGTGACTGAATTGAACTGAACTGATGCTGGGAAAGACTGAAGGTTGGAGGAAAAGGGGATGACAGAAGATTAGGTAGTTGGATGGCATCACTGACTCTATGGACATGAGTTTGAGTAAATTCTGGGAGTTGGTGATGGACATGGAGGCCTGGAATCCTGCAATCCATGGGGTTGCAAAGGGTCAGACAGTACTGAGTGACTAAACTGAACACAGTTCCATTTTAGTAAGCTACATTGTGTTAATGAGGTATATTACACTGATTGATTTACAGATATTGAAAAATACTTGCATATCTAGGATAATACTGACTTGATCATGGTGTATGATCCTTTTATTGTATTGTTAGCAGACAAAAGTTCACTGGTGTTCTGTTGAGGATTTTTGTGTCTGTGCTCAGTGATGTTGGCCTGCAAAGTTCATTTTGTTGTTGCCTTTGTCTAGTTTTTGTATCAGGTTTACAGAATGAGTTTCAAAGTGTTCCTGCCTCAGCAAGTTTTTGGAATTGTTTCAGAAAGATAAGTGTTAACTCTTTTCTAAATGTTTGATAGAATTCAATTGTGAAGCCAACTTGTTCAGGACTTTTGTTTGTTGAGTTTTTAATCACAGATTCAATTTCAGTACTTGTAATTGGTCTGTTCATATTTTCTATTTCTTCCTGGTTCAGTCTTGCAAGATTATATTTTTATAATAATTTGTCAGTTTTTTCTAGGTTGCCATTTTATTGGCATGAAGTCATTTACAGTACTGTATTATGGTGCTTTGTATTTTTTCTGTGGTTTTAGTTAGAACTCCTCCTTTTTATTTCTAATTTTTTTGATTCAGACCTTCTCCCTATCCTCCCACATTTTTGATGAATCATGCTAAAGTTTTATCAATTTTATTTATCTTTTTTAAAAAAACTAGACTTTAGTATCATTGATCTTTTCCATTATTTTCTTATTCTTTAGTCAGAATGACCACTATCAAAAAGTCTGCAAATAATAAATGCTGGAGAGGATGTGGAAAAAAAGGAACACTCCTACACTGTTGATGGGAATCTATGTTGGTTCAGCACTATGGAGAACAGTCTAGAGATTTCTTAAAAACTAAATACAGAGCTTCCATATCATCCTATAATCCCAATCCTGGGCATATATCTGGAGAAAACCATAATTCCAAAAGATACATGCACCTCAGTTTTCACTATAACACTGTTTGTAATACCCAAGAAATGGAAGCAACCTAAATATCCATCAACACATGAATGAATAAAGAAGATGTGGTATATATGTATACATACATTTAAATATATATATGCATGCATACACATACAACTGAATATTGCTCAGCCATAAGAAGTAATGGAATAATACCATTTGTAGCAACAGAGATGAACCTAGAGATTATCATATTAAGTGAAGTAAATCAGATAGAAAAGAAAATAGCATATAATATCATTTATATGTGGAATCTAAAAAAAAAAGAGATACAAATGAACTTATAAACAAAGCAGAAATAAACTCACAGGCATAGACAACAAACTTTTGATTACAAGAGTGGGAGTGGGGGATAAATTAGGAGTTTTGCATTAACATATATACACTACTATATATAAAATAGATAACAAACAAGGATCTAATATAAAGGAAAAATAATCTGAAAAAAACTCTCTTTCTGAATATGGAATTACCAAATATTAACATTTCAGGCTCAACAAAACCTTGATGGCAATAAGATTTTAATATTTTGTGCCATTTTTTCCAACTAAGAATCTAAAATTTTAAAATTATGCTATTCATTTTTTCATTAACTAGTTTTATTCTCAATAATGTATTGATCAGACACCCTATATTATATGTAGGTCTGTAAGAATTAACACTAAATATAAAATTCATCTCCCATAAATTGTAGAGCATGAAAATTGACAAAGAATAATGGAGAAAGAGGCTAAAAAGGAAAAAACAGTAAAATTTGATGGCTTTTATACCCTACTCCAATGGTGTATCTCCAAGTATACATGAATAATTATGAGTACCAAATTAATTTATATGTCTAGATTAATCAGTTTTCTATAACTGTAAAAATAATGAAGACTAAAACATTAAGTGATCTGATGCTTGAACATAATAGCATATGTATTTGTATAGTTTGCATGAAAACATGAAAAAACAAAATGTTCTGTATATTTTCATTACATTTAATACATTTGATAGCTTTCTTTTGTGTGATATATTTTACTTTAAAATTAGAAGGAAATAGTGATGAATATTGAGAACACAAATGCTATTCTATTCTAAATATCAAGTATTCCTAATGTCAAGAATAAGGTACACAAATCTACTCATACTTTTAGAAATTATGGGGTAAAAATGGCCTCTCAAATATGTTGAAGTTCTAATGACTAATTCATTAGATTCTGAAATAATTGAGAGATGGATAAAGTGTTAGACTGAAATCATCTTGACATAGCATAAGGAATCAATACAGGAAAGTAATAAAGTGAAACTTCTAAAAAAGAGAAAAAATACTATGAAGGAAAGAGAGGTAAAAATCAAGATAGTATTACTGGGAAGAATATTATTTGTATAGGGCTTCAGTAAAAATCATTTTCATAAATACTGGATAATAGAAAATATTTTATAAAGAAACTAGAGGGTTTTGAGTATGTAAAATACAATTTAAAAACCTTTCTTATTTTAAACTTTCACGTGATAGACCAAAACTGTGTATATGGACAATGTGGACATGTGAAGTCTCTAATAAATAATGAATATAATTCTGTGACAAATGGATTTGTTTTAGGCCAACGCGTTAATTATATCTATACCAGTAAGAAAATAGGGTGGCTGATCCATAAGGAAGAAAACTTTATATTTCATCTATGCATGATTATGCAATGAAGTAACATATCCCTGACAAGCAATGTTTGAACAAATGATAGATTATCCATGAAAACCATTTCCAGTGGCATAAATGTATGATAAAATTGATTAAGGGGTGTGACTGAACAGCATAACAGGATTAAAAGAATTAACAATGCCTCTTACCTAAAATAATAATAATAATAATTATGGCAAAGTGAACTGGAGTTTTGCTTTAGTCAAGAATGCTTGCGCCATAGAATTTTCTCTTAGACAAAATCAAATGAAATCCTGGGATAATGATTCTTTTTCTTCCATCATCTATTCATTATGGCTCCAAAGCAATATCATTAATTTCTTCTCTAAGAGTCAACCAAAATATAAATAGAACAGTAGCTGTCAAGTGCATATAATTCCTAACCCTAACTTTAATCCCATGATCATCAAAATCTGAGCTCTTTCAGCATTTCCAATATTAGTTATTTGAAGAGTAGGAAAATTAGATATGTAGCATGTATCCATGGCAATAAAAAAGTAGTGTGGCAAACTTAGCATGCAAGTTACTTCATCTCTAAACAAAATGTTTGAAATCTCTTGTCTTCTTTCAACCAGTGTTTGATCTTTGCTTTCCTCGATATTGTTTATACATTACCAGGAAAGTTATGACAGAAAAAAAGAGCAATTAAAAACAACAACAACAACAACAACAGACAACTGTTAAGTAAAATGCAATTGTTTTTAATCTGTTCTTTAAAAAATTGTCTCTATGATTAGACAACATAATGAATTGTGAATGTATCTTTCTGAAATAATGTATTTTCTAAGGGATTCTAATAAGTGATTTGACTTACCATGAATAGGTACTTGGAACTATCCTGGCAGTCCAGTGTTTAAGACCTTGCACTTCCACTGCAGGGAGTTTGGGTTTGACCCCTGGCTGGCGAACTAAGACCCTGCATGCTGTACCGCAGCCAAAAGATTAAAAAGTAAATGAAAAAGTTACTTGTTCTACCATATAATTATTTAAAATTTGTTATTAACTAGCATAAAATTTACATATTCATTGACAAGATATTCCATATATATTTATTTCTAAAAACCCTAGAAATTAAGGCAAAATTGGTCACTGAGTTTCCCAGCTGACTCAGTGGTAAAGAATCTGCCCACTAATGCAGGAGACGTGGGTTCAATCCCTGGGTTGGGAAGATCCCCTGGAGAATGAAATGGCCACCCACTTCAGTGTTCTTGCCTGGGAAATCCCATGGACAGAGTAGCCTGGTGGGCTACAGTCCATGTGGTGACAAGAGTCAGACAAGACTTAGAAACTAAAACAGCAACAAGAATTTATTCAACCAGTTCTTTTTGTGGAATTCACCATAGAGTTTGGTTGAGGAAAACAAAAAAAGGGGCCAAATTTAAGGTTTTGATGGAAAACTCTATATCTGCTTTAAATACCCCTAAACTAAAACTACTAAAGCTATTCCTAAGGTGGTAGATCTTTGGCTGTGAACTGTGCCTTTGCCAGTATGTTGGATTGGACACAGAACTGTTACCTGAGGCAGCTGTCTTCCTGCTTCTGTATATGCTCTGCACCAGCTTATGCAGATGTTGGATAATTTTCCAGTCAAGCACCTGTTATAGCTAGTGTACTTCCCAACCATAAGGTAGCATCTCATCTAATCTTCAAAAGAGACACATCATTTTTTGGTAGCAGTGAAATTGTAGGCACTAGGTTATTCAACAGATAATATAAACTTGGGCTTCTTGGCTCTTGAAGTTTCGTTGTTGTTGTTGAGGATGTTTACCAAAACTTTTATTATAAGAAATAACATTCTTAGAGTTTTTTCCATCATGTAAGGTTTATCTGCTCTTTTATGTCATAATGAAAAAAAGTGAAAGTGTTAGTCACTCAGTTGTATCCGACTCTTCACGGCCCATGGACTGCAGATTGCCAGGCTCCTCTGTCCATGGGATTCTCCAAGCAAGAATACTGGAGTAGATAGCCATTCCCTTCTCCAGGGGATCTTCCTAACCCAGGGATCAAACCCAGGTGTCTGGCCTTGCAGGCAGATTCTTTACTGTATGTGCCATGCTGCTGCTGCTGCTGCTAAGCCACTTCAGTCGTATCCGACTCTGTGCGACCCCATAGACGGCTGCCCACCAGGCTCCGCCGTCCCTGGGATTCTCCAGGCAGGAACACTGGAGTGGGTTTCCATTTCCTTCTCCAATGCATGAAAGTGAAAAGTTAAGTAAAAGTGAAGTCACTCAGTCATGTCTGACTCTTCGAGAACCCATGGACTGCAGCCTACCAGACTCCTCCATCCATGGGATTTTCCAGGCAAGAGTACTGGAGTAGGTTGCCATTGCCTTCTCCGGTATGAGCCATGAGGACAGCTCTAAAATCATGTCTACTCTTTGGAGATTTTGTATATTAAACGTTCCTTACTGAATTTTGTCATGTAATGCTATGGTTGTATTTTTAGTTCAGTTGCATTGCCCAGTCATGTCCGACTCTGTAACCCCATGGACTGCAGCATGCCAGGCTTCCTGTCCATCACCGACTCCCAGAGCTTGCTCAAACTCACATCCATTGAGTCAGTGATGCCATCCAACCATCACATCCTCTGCCATTTCCTTTTCCTCCTGCCTTCAATCTTTCCTAGCATCAGGGTCTTTTCCAATGAGTCAGTTCTTCCCATCAGGTGGCCAAAGTATTGGAGCTTTAGCGTCATCATCAGTCCTTCCAATGAATATTCAGGACTGATTTCCTTTAGGGTGGACTGCTTTGATTTCCTTGCAGTCCAAGGGACCCTCAAGAGTCTTCTCTAACACCACATTTCAAAAGCATCAGTTCTTCCATTCTCAGTTTCCTTTATGGTCCAACCCTCACATCCATACATGACTACTGGAAAAACCATAGCTTTGACTAGACGGACCTTTGTTGGCAAAGTAATGTCTCTGCTTTTTAACATGCTATCTATGTTGGTCATAGCTTTCTTCCAAAACAAAAATGTCTTAATTTCATGGCTGCAGTTACCACCTGCAGTGATTTTGGGACCCAAGGAAATAAAAATCTGTCACTGTTTCCATTGTTCTGCCATCTATTTGGCATGAAATGATGGGACTGGTTGCCATGATCTTTGTTTTTTGAATGTTGAATTTTAAGCCAGCTTTTTCACTCTCCTCTTTCACATTCATCAAGAGACTCTAGTTCTTCTTCAATTTCTGCCATAAGAGTGGTGTCATCTGTGTATTTGAGGTTATTGATATTTCTCCTGGCAGTCTTGATTTCAGCTTGTGCTTCATGCAGCACAGCATTTCACACAAACTCTGCATATAGTTTAAACAAGTTGGGTGACAATATACAGCCTTGACATACTCCTTTCCCAATTTGGATCCAGTCTGTTATTCCATGTCCAGTTCTAACTGTTGCTTCTTGACCTGCATACAGATTTCACAGGAGGTAGGTAAGGTGGTCTGGTATTTCCATCTCTTTAAGAACTTTCCTTTTTTTGTGTGTGTGTGATCCACACAGTCAAAGACTTTGGTGTAGTCAATTAAGGAGAAATAGATGTTTTTCTGTAACTCTCTTGCTTTTCAGTGATCCAGCAAATGTTGGCAATTTGACCTCTGGTTCCCCTGCCTTTTCTAAATCCAGCTTGAACATCTGGAAGTTCATGGCTCACGTACTGTTGAAGCCTGGCTTGGAGAATTTTGAGCATTATTTTGCTAGCATGTGAGATAACTGCAATTGTGCAGTAGTTTGAGCATTCTTTGTCATTGTCTTTCTTTGGGATTGGAGTGAAAACTGACCTTCTCCAGGCCTGTGGCCACTGCTGTGTTTTCCAAATTTGCTGGCATTTTGAGTGAAGCACTTTCACAGCATCATCTTTCAGGATTTGAAATAGCTCAACTGGAATTCCATCATATCCACTAGCTTTGTTCGTAGTGATGCTTTCTAAGGCCCACTTGACTTCACATTCCAGGATGTCTGGCTCTAGGTGAGTGATCACACCACTGTGATTATCTGGGCTGTGAAGATTTTTTTGGTACAGTCCTTCTGTGTATTCTTGCCACCTCTTCTTAATATCTTCTGCTTCTGTTAGGTCCATACCATTTCTGTCCTTTATCAAACCCATCTTTGCATGAAATGTTCCCTTGGTATCTCTAATTTTCTTGAAGAGATCTCTAGTCTTTCCTATTCTATTGTTTTCCTTTATTTCTTTGCACTCACCACTGAGGGAGGCTTTCTTATCTCTCCTGGTTATTCTTTGGAACTCTGAATTTAGGTGGGTGTATCTTTCCTTTTCTCCTTTGTTTTTCGCTGTTGATGAAATGTAATTATTTACATAATGGTGTAATCCTTATGAGGATGAAATGTTTTTACTTTATTATATCCTACATGTGAGTTTTAAAGCACTGCACATGTTTGGGTATGTTCTGTCCTCTTAATTATGCAACCATAAAACTCAGTCCTGTGTCTGCTGTCATTACCCAGTTGGATCCTGCAGCTATATTTAGGTGCATCATTTTCCTCCCTCATCAGAACTAAAATGCCCCTGTGTTGGCCACATTGTTGTAACTTAACTTTAGAGCTTAGTGATCAATAAGGGAGGAAGGGCAAATTCTGAGGAAGGGTACATCTTAGGAATATTTCAGCAAATGCACTGGTACCTTGTGTCTGGAGCTATCTATACTATTACCCTCATCACTGATGATGGGGTTGTAGTTACTAGCCAAATAGCAGACATTCCAGTTCCTTAATCCTAGTCCACATCTCATACCATTCCTGGCACCCACTGTTACCAGTTGGATTCCCTTTAGGGTTCTGGAGATTAGGAGGCAGAAGGTGTATTAGGGAGTACACGGAGACAAGTAAATAGGAGAGGGGAGAAGTCCTAAGGATTTTTAAGAGGCCTTACCCCATCTGACCAGGGAATCTGAAGCTGGCATTACTATTCACAGTTGTTCTGAGTTGGAACAGAGAATCCAGGCCTTTATGCCCCTTCATCAGAAAGTCATTGGTTTCTAAATGTAACCTTGGATAAGGTGGTTCTCTTTAGGTGATGTATTCTCAGTTTCCCTAAAGGAAGTTGATGGCTGAGGGATTTCTAATGGTAGCTGTTCTTGCAACTGAGGTGATGAGAGTCCTTCATTCTTGAAGGGAATCAGGGCAGTACCTCACAGTATCATCCACACAGATTAATAAATATCGCCCCATATAATGGGTTCTACTGAAATATAGAAGTCATCTATATACTTCATCATGTTTACAAACATTTTTATGTTCATTGGCTATTCAGCTTTTGCTTTCTGTAAATTTCAGTTTGTATTTTTTGCGCATTTTAAACTGGATTCTTTTGTTTTTAGGCTGAATTTTAGGAACATATACTACCTTTATATAGTCTTTTACACATTATGTATATCTTCTGAATCTGTGCCTTGTCTTTCTCTGTGATTTAGTTTGACACACAATAGGTTTTCACTTTAATGTACTTGGATTCATAAAATTCCCTCTGCCAATTAAAAAGACATTCCAATCTTTCTATTGTTTTGCAAAGCCTGTAAATGTTTAGTGTTCAATAGAAATCTCTTACAAAGTTCTCTGGACCTGATGGATTTCGTACTATGTATAGTGTAGTTGTATTGCTACTGATTCTTCTGATTTAATTTTGTTAATTGTTACAGGTCAATTCAAGTTATTATTTTTTTATTTTTCCCTTGAGTCAATTTTAGATAGATGTGTGTATGTATGTGTGCTTGGGTGTGAGGTGTTGAGGGAGGGGACTGAATTAATGCTTCTAAACTTAAAATGTATTTATTTGAAATTATTTGTGTGTCTTTAATCATTTAAAAATCCTCAGTTGTATCTGTATTGTGACTTCAAGTTCTAAAATTGTTTTTTGATCTTTCAGTATGTTTTCTTGATAAATCTTCAGAATTTTTCTATTTTATTAGTCTTCACAAATCACTTAATAAAGGTCTTGCTGATATCCTCTATTTTGTGGTCACTATCTTTTATTTTTCTATATATATTATATATTATTTCTATATTATTTAGTTATATTCTTTTTATTCTAATATCTTAAATTGGTTGTAGGTTTATTAATGTTCAAACCTTCTCCTTTGCAATAAACATTTGATGCTGATAATTTCTGTGTATTCTCTGGTAAAAAATATTTTTGGTGAATTTCAATCTTTGTTAACATATAGTAACTGTTCTTAACTCTGAAAACCCCATTTTTGTTTAAACAAAGCAACGCCAGCATTTTCTTGCTTTATATTTGCCTCATATATTATTTTTCTATGTTTCCATCATTTTGTTGTTGTTGTTCAGTCACCAAGGCGTGTCCAACTCTTTGTGACCCTGTGAACCGCAGCAAGTTAGGCGTAGCTCTCCTTCACTATCTCCTAGAGTTGCTCTAACTCACGTCCATTGAATCAGTGATGCCAGCCAAACATTTCATCCTCTGTTGCCCCCTTCTCCTGCCCTCACTTTTTCCCAGCATCAGGTGCTTTTCCAACGAGTCGGCTCTTTGCATCAGGTGGCAAAAGTATTGGAGCTTCAGCTTCAGCATCAGTCCTTCCAGTGAATATTCAGGGTTGACTTCCTTTAGGATTGACTGCTTTGCTCTCCATTTTGCTTGCTAACTTTCTGCTTGTCCATGTTTGTTAGGTTGCTTACTAACAGCATACCACTGAATTATGTTCAGTTTTTTAATCTTTTCTGATAATATGTCATTTAAAAAAATTCATTTCATTTGTATTTCCATTTCATTTAAAATCCAAAGTCACCATAGCTGGATTTTGTATCTTAAATTGTGTTTTTTCCTTAACCTCACTTTTTAATACATCTATTTCTCTTCTTCTTAAATTTTCTTCCCTTGTTTTATTAATAGATTGGCAGTTTTAGTTCTGAATTTTTCATGCTAATATATATATTTATCAGTAATAAAAATTTTTTCCTCAAAATTTCCAATTCTCCTGGACTGCTAGATCTGTAAAATAAAATAGGTATATATTACTAGGAAAGTGAAATGATAAAATATCCACTAAATACAAGCCTACCTTTTAGATTGCTAGATTATAACAAATACAAAATTACTCTGTCAAAATGCTTTTAAAGGTTCTAAACTCTTATTCCCAACTTCTACACATTTCTTGCCACTAATCAGTAAGACAGTTTGTGAGCTAGTACTGACTGTGTAATGTAGTTTACATGGCTTAGAATAATAACCAATTTCTTTCTCACAAGAATTACCATCAGGTATCTTAGTCCATCTTGTTTTTAACCCTCAAAATTCTATTTGAACTATTTCACGTTGTTAACCTATGTTTACATTCATTCATACATTTCTCAACTTCATTATATATTTATTTTTAATTTTAATCTCAGACTTTCCTTTTCTTACATAATCCTTCTTTCTGATATAATCCTTTAAGATTTCCTTTACTGAGAATAAGTTAGTGGCAAATTCTTTTTTTCTCAGATGTCTATAATTCTCCAAACTCTTTTCTAACATTTTATGTAGTAAAGTTCCTCCAAATCTTTTAAAAATTTGTTTTAAATTTACTTTTTGCTGTTTTGGATCTTCACTGCTGCGTGGGCTTTTCTCCAGCCACGGTGAGCAGGGGCTACCCTCTAACTGCAGTGTGCAGACTTCTCACTGGGGTGACTTCTGTTTTTGTGGAGCACAGGCTCTCAGGTGCACACGCTTCAGGAGTTATGGCATGTGGGCTCAGTAGTTGTGGTTTCCAAGCTCTAGAGAACAGGCTCAATAGTTGTGGAAAACAGGCCTTGCTGCTCTGTGGCATGTGGAATCTTTCCGGACCAGGGATCGGACATTGTCTCCTGCGTTGTTAGGTGGACTCCTTATCACTGAACCACCAGGGAAGCCCTCTCTAAACTCTTTAGTGACAGCTTAGTTTGGTATCTAATTCTAATTTGACAGGTTTCTTTCTGCACCCCTTTCTTAGAACTTTGAGGAAACGATTCTACTGGTTATTTGCATTCATTGTGATGTTGCAGATTCTATGCTCAAAATTCTCCAAGTGAGGCTTCAACAATACATGAACCATAAACTTCCAGATGTTCAACCTGGTTTTAGAAAAGGCGGAGGAACCAGAGATCAAATTGTTAACATCTGCTGAATCATTGAAAAAGCAAGAGAGTTCCAGAAAAACATCTATTTCTGCTTTATTGACTATTTCAAAGCCTTTGACTGTGTGGATCACAATAAACTGTGGAAAATTCTGAAAGAGATGGGAATACCAGACCACCTGACCTGCCTCTTGAGAAATCTGTATGCAGGTCAGGAAGCAACAGTTAGAACTGGATACGAAACAACAGACTGGTTCCACAAAGGAAAAGGAGTACATCAAGGCTGTATATTGTCACCCTGATTATTTAACTTATATGCAGAGTACATCATGAGAAATGCTGGGCTGGAAGAAGCACAAGCTGGAATCAAGATTGCTGGGAGAAATATCAATAACCTCAGATATGCAGATGACACCACCTTTTGGCAGAAAGTGAAGAAGAACTAAAGAGCCTCTTGATGAAAGTGAAAGAGGAGAGTGAAAAAGTTGGCTTAAAGCTCAACATTCAGAAAACTAAGATTATGGCGTCTGGTCCCATCACTTCATGGCAAATAGATGGCAAAACAGTGGAAACAGTGGAAGAGTTTATTTGGGGGGGGGGCGGGCCTCCAAAACCACTGCAGTTGGTGACTACAGGTATGGAATTAAGAGATACTCCTTAGAAGAAAAGTTAAGACCAATCTAGACAGCATATTACAAAGTGGAGACATTATTTTGTCAACAAAGGTTCATCTAATTGAGGCTATTGTTTTTCCAGGAGTTATGTATGGATGTGAGAGTTGGGATGTAAAGAAAGCTGAGTGCTGAAGAATTGATGCTTTTGAACTGTGGTGTTGGAGAAAACTCTTGAGAGTCCCTTGGTCTGCAAGGAGATCCAGCCAGTCCATCCTAAAGGAAATCAGTCCTGAATATTCATTGGAAGGACTGATGCTGAAGCTGAAACTCCAATACTTTGGCAACTTGAGGTGATGAGTTGACTCATTGGAAAAGACCCTGATGCTGGAAAAGATTGAAGGTGTGGGATAAGTGGATGACAGAGGATGGGATGGTTGGATGGCATCACCAACTCAATGGACATGCGTTTGGATAAACTCTGGGAGTTGGTGATGGACAGGGATGCCTGGCGTGCTGCAGTCCATGGAGTTGCAAAGAGTCGGACATGACTGAGCAGCTGAACTGAATTGAAGTAAATGTTTCTCTTAGGATACTTTTAAATTTTTCTCTCTGCATTTGATATTCTTAATTATGATTATAATTTGTCTTGATGTGGATTTTCTTTGTTTATTCTGCTTAACAGTATATGTATGTTCTGAATGTAATTTTCTTATTTTTCAACAATTTTGTAAAATTCTCATCCATTAGCTTTCCCAATGTTGTCTCTCATATTCTCTACTCTCTTATTCCTGCAAATCAGATTAGACCACATTAGGTATTTCAGTTCTATCCTTCTTGTCTTGGTCTTCTGTGTTTTCTGTCTTTTGAATTACAGTGATATATCCGAAGCAATATTTTCCAAATAATTTTCCTGCTTTACCAATTCTCCACACGATTTATTTTTCTATTTATCAATATTTTGTTTCAATGCTTACACAATTTGAATTTATATATTATCAATGAGATTATTTTCCATATCATTGATGTATTTTAATATTGTAGATATTTTATTCTGTCTTTTATTTCTTTAAACACCTTAAGGATCATTTGTTTATTCTACACCTATTAATTCAAATATCTAAAACTTTAGGGGTATAATTCCCCTGATTTGAGTCTGCTGAATAACACTTATGTTATCATTTTTATTAAACTGTTTTATAATTTTGGACTGTGAATTTAGGTTTGGTGGTTTTTTTCCTGATCATATGGGGCCATATTTGGGCTGTATTTGAAAGACAATTTTTTAAAATATAGGTGCTATGGAAGAGTCTTTAACTCATGAATATTTTATTTGAATTTACCTTTATGCTTTTCTGCAAGGTACATAGTGTAAATCTAATCAAAACCCTGAAGTAAGAGCAGGCTTGTATTTTTGAATCATTGCAAATTTGTTTCCATAACTGTATAGACCAAGCTAGGTAAGTAGACTTTTCATGTTTATGTATTGGTTTATTTTCTTTTACAACCTTTCTCAGGATATATAGCTTTTTCTCTGGTCTGGGAAATGTTGTTATATAGAAGTCACAATTCTACAATGTTTGTTTCCCTCACATATTCCAATTACATGGGTCAAAGTTCATTGCCTATATTTCCCATTAAAATTTTATTTCTGACCTTGGTAGAAGATACAGCTTTTATTCACCATTTTATTTCACTGTTCTCTTCGATTTGGTTCCTGAGGTAGTTTTCTTATTCGGGGTGGGGTTGAGCTTAACTATACATTTTGAGTAATGTGTATTATATTTCATTCAGAATTTTTCATTATATTACAGAGAGAGATTTTTTTAGGACATTTATCTTGCTGTCGTGCCAGAAGTATAAGCTGCAGTCAAATTCATGTTCCTTCTTTATATGCTCTAGTCATCCTTTACAACCTCCAATAACTCCAAAATCCTTAGTTAAGTTCACATTGTTTGCTGAAGGTAAAATTAGCCATATCAAAGCAATCAAAATAACCTCCCAAATTTCAGTGGCTTAAAGAGAATAGATGCTATGAAACAGAAGTAGACTCAAAGACATAGGAAATAGACTTGTGGTTACCAAAGGAGAAAGGGGGGAGGAGTGGGGAGAGGTAGATAAGCCAAGACTTTTATATTAACATATAGCTTATATATAACATAGGTAAACATCAAGGACCTATCATATAGCACAGGGAACAATAATATTTTGTAAGAACCTATAATGGAAAAGAAAAAAAGAGAAAAATGGTTTTTGTTTACTCTAATAATCTGATATGCGTGTTTCTTGCAGGCTGGTGACTCTCCTTCATGCAGTAGTTCAGGTATCCAGGCTTCCCCCATCCTAGGGCCCCATCAGAGAGAGGAAATGATACACACCACTTTAATTTAAACTCCTTGGATAGGAATTAGTCACATAGCCATTGGTGGATGTAAGTAGAAGCAATACCTGTCCAGTGAAGGCTACCTCTAGTGAAGACTGTGCATTACCATGAAGGAAATTTCATTATTGATGCACAGATACTCATTTATGTCACAAACTCATTTGTTTGTGACCATTCCTGCACCTGGCCACTGTTTTGCTGTGGAAAATTCTGAGATGGGAATACCAGACCAACTGACCTGCCTCTTGAGAAACCTGTATGCAGGTCAGGAAGCAACAGTTAGAACTGGATACGGAACAACAGACTTGTTCCAAATCAGGAAAGGAGTACGTCAAGGCTGTAATTGTCACCCTGCTTATTTAACTTATATGCAGAGTACATCATGAGAAACACTGGGCTGGATGAAGCACAAGCTGGAATCAGCATTGCTGGGAGAAATATCAATAACCTCAAGTATGCAGATGACACCACCCTTATGGCAGAAAGTGAAGAACTAAAGAGCTTCTTGATGAAAGTGAAAGAGGAGAGTGAAAAAGTTAGCTTAAAGCTCAACATTCAAAAAACTAAGATCATGACATCTGGTCCCATTACTTCATGGCAAATAGGTGGGGAAACAGTGAAACAGTGTCAGACTTTATTTCTTGGGGCTCTAAAATCACTGCAGATAGTGACTGCAGCCATGAATCTAAAAAACACTAACTCCTTGGAAGAAAAGTTACGACCAACATAGACAGCATATTAAAAAGCAGAGACATAAAAAAAAAAAAAAAGGCAGAGACATTATTTTGCCAACAAAGGCCTGTCTCATTAAGGTTATGGTTTTTCCAGTAGTCATTTATGGATGTGAGAGTTGGACTATAAAGAAAGCTGAGTGCTGAAGAATTGATGCTTTTGAACTGTGGTGTTGGAGAAGACTCTTGAGAGTCCCTTGGACTGCAAGGAGATCCAACCAGTCCATCCTAAAGGAGATCAGTCCTGGGTGTTCATTGGAAGGATTGATGTTGAAGTTGAAACTCCAATACTTTGGCTACCTGATGTGTAAAACTGACTCACAGGAAAAGAGCCTGATGTTGGGAAAGATTGAAGGCGGAGGAGAAGGGGATGACAGTGGATGAGATGGTTGGATGGCATCACCGACTCAATGACATGAGTTTGAGTGAACTCTGGGAGTTGGTGATGGACAGGGGGGCCTGGAGTGCTGCAGTCAAATGGGGTTGCAAATAGTCAGACAGGACTGAGGGACTGAACTGAACTGAACCCTCTCTAACTTATACTGTTTTGAACTCTTGTGCCCAATTACATTCTAGAAAAGTCTTCCCAGATGAAATTAGGGCCGGATGTCATTAATAATTACCTAATAAATTCTTTACTCTTCCACAGCATGTGTAAAATGGTAAATGATTTAATATCTGTGACACTTTCCTCAGTTTTTAATTTGCCCACTAAAACATGTGCTCTGTAAAAGAAGAGCTCTTCTATCTCTCTCTCTCTCTCTCTCTCTCTCTCTCTCTCTTTTTTTGGCTATGATATTCCTTATCTCCTAGTGTCTGGCAAAGTGCGAGCATTCAGTAAATGCTTGTTGGGTAAATAAGAAATGAAAAAATGTATTGCATAAAATAGTCAACAAGTTTATAGTGGGAATCATAACACAAGGTACCATCAAACCATTGCATATTTAGCTTACGTTGTATAAGTAAGTTAATCAATCCACAAGGTATTAATGAAGATTATCTCAACAGAGCAGGTTCTGCGACAATTCCAAAACCTATTCTCTGTCATTAGACCTCTCATATCCAATTGGGGGCAGTGAGACATCCCCAAACTGGGGCATTAAAACTCTTCTATCAAATTTTTTAAATCAATAAATTACAGGTTATGTTTATGCCAAGATATGCAAGACATATCAGCCTTGATGTTGCCACAAATATTATTTTAGCTTTCATATTTGAGACCCTGCTTATAAGCTCCAGGGGGGCAGAGACTCTAACCATTGAATACTGTTTATAGAACAAATTATTCAAGAGTTTGCTGAATAACCACACACTGTCAGAATATACTTTTACTTATACCTTAGGAGATAAGAATTTTGTCTGCTGTTAAAGAATTAAGACTAGTTGTAGCAACATCTGTTCCCTTTAATTCTTTCACAGGTTCATCTCTGAGGTTAATGCTGCTAAAGCCACATAATGGAGAGCCACATGAAAAAAAATCAATTTGGCATCAGTGGGCTGCAAATAACTAATGTTTAAAACTTGGCTCCTAGCATTATCAATAACACAAATATGATGGTAGCTATTGTAATAGTGGTTAGAGTTTCTTACCTCCAACAGCTGGTTAAGAACTGAAAGTGTGCTCTGACAGACTTTGGTGAGTTAGAGTACTGATGAAGTGCTTTTTGGGAAGGAAAGATAGGTGGACTTCCTGTTATGTTTTAACATTCTCTTTACAAAGAATAACCACTTTACAGGAATTTAGTTTTCAAAAGGAATCAGACATTATTCTTGTTTGTAGGTGAGTTATAGTGAGGAAATTTTAGAGGAAGACTGATGCCAAGATCTTTATGATGAATCAATTTAAATTGCTGATTTGACTCAAGCAAATTTCAGGCTAGGCTCAGTCACTGGACAAATATGATTCTATACCTCTTTACCCTGGGGACCACATTTCTTGTCTAACAGAAAGAATAAAACTTGTTTCATTTAGAGAGCACACAAAAGGAATATCATACAATTAAATATATACTTACTTCCACAGTCATTATCTAAAATGTTCCACATGAGGATTTTTATGTGCTCATTCATCTTAATTTCAAGTTTAAGATCCACGTTATTTCTTTTTCCTCTCAAAATAAAACCATACATTTTCTAAAGGAAATAAAATGAATGCCAAGATATATTATTTAATTAAAAATAGTAACATACCAAACTTGTATTTTTCTTCAAATATATTTAAAATCCTGATATCTAGCATCATATTCTTGTCACCTTCTGTTTTTTACTTATTGTTTTAAGATTTTCTTTCTTTTTTTAAATAGGTTTTCTTGCTTTCATGCTGCTAGAATCCCTCAGATCAGGTAAAAAGAACACAATATACTAATTTGAATTTTTGTGGTAGAAACATAGCACAATTTGTTAGTAGACTCTCTAACATACGTAATTACTATTCACCAATACTGTTTCTATCTTAAGCTAATTGTTGATAAATGGCTGCTCAGTGCTACTTCTTTTTTGCACTTTTGTAGAATTGCTTTGAATGTATGTTCTGCTTTATTTCTTTTCTTTCTTTTTTTTTTTATTGTTTTGTTTTATATTTTTATGGGTTTTTGTTGTTGTTGTTTTAACTATTCACATTGGTCTTGAATTCGTTCCGGAGAGCAGCCTTTTAGTAATCAAGGTCAATGAGAAATCTCTAGTTCTAATAAGTTATATAAAGCCTTTTCTGTGTACCATTCCACAGGGCAGAGTAGAAATTGTTTTATTGACCAGACTTTCCTAAGGGGGCCTTGAAGCATTTGCAATTTTTGCCCTAGGGGGCCAGTAGATGAGACCTCTGCTGCTCTTTTAATCAGTACCAGAATCAGCAATTAACCTATAACTGTAGCTGGTGTCCTAGAAATGAGGCAATGTAATCTTTTCTCATTATTTCTTATGGGAAAATTGCTTTTGACATATGTGCTTTAAGGTTGCTCACACTTTTCAAGAAATATCCTTTTAGACTACATCAATCAGTACATGTATTACTTCTTACAGAAATGGTCACATTTTTTCCTACCTGACCTGGACTGGTCTGCATTATATTCCTTCTTTATGCTTTCAACGGGTGCCCTGTGCATATTTCCAATATAATGCTTATCATAATGCATTATAATCATCATTTAACTCCCTTGACTATTTGCGATTAGAGGGCATTTATCTTGATGAACTGAGTTCCTAGTAGAGTGATTAGTTCTCCATTTATAATGGCATTTCAGATCAACTTTAGGAACTAAGATAGTCTCTCTACACAATAAGAGTGCCTAGCACATAGTAATCTCTCAAAAAATATTTCTTGAATTAGCTTCTGAGTAATAATCCCTGATATATAACGCTTCTTTTATGATCAGCATAGTTCTGACTTTTCACATATTAAATCACTTAATTCTCGTGATCACCCGGTGGATAGACAGGGCCAGTATTTTTTCCCATTATGAGTAACTGATGCAGGAAAAGAAGAGTGAATTTGCAAAGTGCACACAGCCAGGAAGTAGCAGTACCATGAGTCAGATTGAGTCAATCTGGTTCTCAGATCCATTCTAAAATTACTGTATGAAAAAAGTCAGCCTCAGCAGAAAGAAATGATTCACTAATGAAACATTTTCACATAAAAGAGAAAGAAATATTTGTACTTAAACAGACTATTAAGTAAGAATATATATTTTACGGGTTATATGAAAGGTAAAGGCAAATTTCTTACTTGTATTCATGCATATTTTTCATGTAACAAAACTACCATTTTCCTAGAGAAGTTTATGAATAAAACATAATTTCTCTGTTTTATAGGGAATTAAAAGATCCAATGTATAACTAGAAGTGATGAATGACTCAATTCTTAATGTTGGACTGTTATAAGATTTTGATAATGTCTAAATATTAAGAAAACTACAATCATGGCATCCAGTCCCATCACTTCATGGCAAATATGGGGAAATAATGGAAACACTGAGAGACTTTATGTTTTGGGGCTCCAAAATCACTGCATATGGTGACTATGGCCATGAAATTAAAAGATGCTTGCTCCTTGGGGAAAAAATTATGACCAACCTAGACAGTATATTAAAAAGCAGAGACATTACTTTGCCAAAAAGGCCCATCTAGTCAAAGCTATGTTTTTTCTACTAGTCACATATGGATGTGAGAGTTGGACTATAAAGACAGCTGGGCACTGAAGAATTGATGCTTTTGAACTGTGGTGTTGGAGAAGACTTGAAAAACCCTTGGCCTGCAAGGAGATCAAACCAGTCAATCCTGAAGGAAATCAGTCCTGAATATTCACCAGAAGGACTGATGCTGAAGCTGAAACTCCAATCCTTTGGCCACCTGATGAGAAGAACTGACTCATTGGAAAAGACCCTGATGCTGGAAATGATTGAAGGCAGGAGGAGAAGGGGACGACAGAGAATGAGATGGTTGGCTGACATCACCGACTCGATGGACACTATTTTGAGTAAGCTCTGGGCATTTGTGATGGACAGGAAAGCCTGGTGTGCTGCAGTCCATAGAGTTGCAAAGAGTCAGACATGACTGAGCAACTGAACTGAAATTAATATTAAGAAGATAATAAAATACTACAAGAGAATAAAGATACTCATCATGAAAAATTTCTCATTAAAGAATAATGTTTTAAGCTCTCATCCTAATGAATTGGGACTTAGAATAAAAACACATTGGGAAATATTCAGTCAATGTACTCTTGATAGTAAAATTAAAGAGCTATGTAATAGCAGACTGTGCTACATTGTATAATTATTATTAAAACATTTTATTGTCATAAGACCTTGAAATATTCGAGGCAATTGAATTAGGAATCCCTGAAAAAAATTTATTTTAAGATGTATTACTTTATTTTCTTGGGCTCCAAAATCAATACAGATGGTGACTGCAGCAATGAAATTAAAAGATACTTGCTCCTTGGAAGAAAAACTATGACCAACCTAGACAGCATATTAAAAAGCAGAGACATTACTCTGCCAACAAAGGTCCATCTAGTCAAAGCTATGGTTTTTCCAGTAGTCATGTATGGATGTCAGAGTTGGACCATAGAGAAAACTGAGCACTGAAGAACTGATGCTTTTGAACTGTGGTGTTGGAGAAGACTCTTTAGAGTCCTTTGGACTGCAAGGATATCAAAAGAGTTAATCCTGAAGGTAATCAGTCCTTAATATTCATTGAAAGGACTGATGTTGAAGCTGAAACTCTAATACTTTGGCCACCTGATGCAAAGAACTGACCCATTTGAAAAGACCCTGATGCTGGGAAAGACTGAAGGCAGGAGGAGAAGGGGATGACAGAGGATGAGATGGTTGGATGGCATCACCGACTCAATGGACATGAGTTTGGGCAAGATCCAGGAGTTGGTGTTGGACAAGGAAACCTGTTGTCCTGCAGCCCATGGGGTCACAAAGAGTTGGACATGAGAGCGTCTGAAATGAAAAATGAAATACTAGCTGTGATTCTTTAGAAACAAAAGAACTTAATCAAGATGCTCTCTCAGTGATAGTAAAGTGAATACCTTTTCATATAGCCTGAGCCTGTTATTAACATCAATTAAATTCAAGAAACTATATAATAGTTTTTGTTCTAATCTTAAAATTACAGAGGGTAAACAGACAGGGTGAAAGCTACGTATGCCTTCTTTGAAATATTCAGTATATTTGAGAATACCAAATATCTAATTAGTACCATACCTTATAGGTTAATATAAACAGTCTAGTAATAATGGGTAAAATTTACACAGAATAGAATTTAAAGATATACAGTTAAATACCCCATAACTACTTAGTCACTGCTTGATTTTCAACCAAGTATATAATTCTCTAAGTCTTGTTTTGCCTATCTATAAAATAAAAATAATAATAGTATCTTCATAGGATTTTTCTAGAATTCAAATAGTATTATTAAGACAATTGTGAATATTAAGTCAATTGATGCATAAAAATCATCAGCAGGCTAGCATTAGGTAAGGACTCAATAATTACTTGTGGGTTATTGTAATGATTTACACATATTTAAAATTTTTCAGTTTTATATAGTTTACATCATTGAATTCTCTTAAAAATGAGATGGGGTGGACAAGTATTTATTTGACAGTGTAGGAAACTGATCATGAATTCCTTATTGCAAAATTCAGACTTAAATTGAAGAAAGTAAGGAAAACCAGTAGACCACTCAGGTATGACCTAAATCAAATCCCTTATGATTATACAGTAGAAATGACAAATTGATTTAAGGGATTAGATCTGATAGACAGATGCTTGAAGAACTATGGACAGAAGTTTGTGACATTGTTTAGGAGGTAGTGATCAAGACCATCTTTAAGAAAAAGAAATGCAAAAAGGCAAAATGGTTGTCTGAGGAGGTCTTATAAATAGCTGAGAAAAGAAGAGAAGTGAAAGGGAAAGGAGAAAAGGAAAAATATACCCATTTGAATGCAAATTTCCAAAGAAAAACAAGGAGAGATAAGAAAGCCTTCTTCAGTGATCAGTGCAAAGAAATAGAGGAAAGCAATAGAAAGGAAAGACTAGAGATCTCTTCAAGAAAATTAGAGATACCAAGGGAACATTTCATGAAAAGATGAGCACAATAAACAACTGAAATGGACCAAACACATGCAGAAGATAAAAAGAAGAGGTGGTAGAATATACCGAAGAACTATACAAAAAAAAAAAAAAAAAAACTCTTCATGACCCAGATAACCATGATGGTGTGATCACTCACCTAGAGCCAGACATCCTGGAATGAAGACAAATGGGCACAATTGAACTCATCTCACATGTTAGCAAAGTAATACTGAAAATTCTTCAAGCTAGGCTTCAACACTATGTGAACCGAGAACTTCCAGATGGTTCAAGCTGGATTTAGAAAAGGCAGAGGAGCCAGAGATCAAATTGCCAGCATCTGTTGGATCATAGAAAAATCAACAGAGTTCCAGAAAAACACCTGCTCTGCTTTATTGATGCCAACGCATTTTACTGTGTGGATCACAACAAACTGTGGAAAATTCTTCAAGCGATGAAAGCACCAGCCCACCTTACCTGCCTCCTGAGATCTGTATGCAGGTCGAGAAGCAACAGTTAGAACCAGACATGGAACAGAAGACTGGTTTCAAACTGGGAATATGTCAAGGTTGTATATTGTCACCAAGGTTATTTGACTTCTATGCAGAGTACATCATGAGAAATGCTGGGCTGGATGAAGCATAAGCTGGAATCAAGATTGCCGGGAGAAATCTCAATAACCTCAGATATGCAGATGACACCACCCTTATGGCAGAAAGTGAAGAACTAAAGAGCCTCTTGGTGAAAGTGAAATAGAAGAGTGAAAAGTTGGTTTAAAACTCAACACTCAAAAAACTAAGATCAAGGCATCCAGTCCCATCACTTCATGGCAAATAAATGGGGAAACAATTGAAACAGTAAGAGACTTTATTTTGGGGGGCTCCAAAATCACTGCAATTAATGGTGATTGCAACCATGAAATTAGAAAACACTTTCTTCTTGGAAGAAAATCTATGACCAACTGACAGCATATTAAAAAGCAGAGACATTACTTTGCCAACAAGGGTCCATCTAGTCAAAGCTATGGTATTTCCACTAGCCATGTATGGATGTCAGAGTTGGACCATAAAGAAAGCTGAGCACTGAAGAATCGATGCTTTTGAACTGTGGTGTTGGAGAAGACTCTTGAGAGTCCCTTGGACTGCAAGGATATCCAGCCAGTCCATCCTAAAGAAATCAGTCATGAATATTAATGGGAAGGACTGATGCTGAAGCTGAAACTCCAATACTTTGGCCACCTGATCTGAAGCATTGACTCACTGGAAAAGACCCTGATGCTGGGAAGGATTGAAGGCAGGAAAAGAAGGGAACAGAGAATGGTATGGTTGGATGGCATCACTGATTCTATGAACAAAAGTTTGAGCAAGCTCCGGGAGTTGGTGATGGACAGGGAAGCCTGGCGTGCTTCAGTCCATGGGATTCCAAAGAGTTGGACATGACTGAGTAACTGAACTGAACTGTAGGAAATGGAAGATGAAAAAGTTAAGTCAATTGTACAACATCACATAATTAGTAGATGTTATAACTTGAACCCATTGTTTATGACTCTAGGCATCATGCTAGGGACAGATCAATTAAATAAATTATTCATTTAAATTATTTTCTACAAAATACATCACAAAATAATCTTGTAACATAAAAAAATAGCAATTTATCTTTTGAATGTTCATTTCATTTAGAATCATATATAAACCTAAATTATTTATATAATGATGTGCAGTGTTTTCATGTTATATTCTGTTTTGCTCTGACAAGTTTCTAAAGTCTTTTATTGGTACTTTTCAGCTTCTTATTGGCCTGGCTTTGAATCACGAGTTACAATCCATGTGTACTGGGGTTACTCGAAAATGGGGCAAAGCAGAATAATTGTTCTCATATAACTTCAGAGTGTTTGGCAAAGAGTAAGAGATTAGATGGTACAATTACAATTACTGCTATCAATAGAAGGTTTCAGTTGTTAGAGAACAGAATTTATCAATTTTTATCTAGGATTCTAATGTCAAAGTGAAAGTTACATTTAATGACTAATTATTTAATATAGTTAATACATCAGTAATTTGAGAAGTATACGTATTTCACAATTGCATTTTTTTCTGGCAATGTAAGTAACACAAATTGTTGAGATCATCTAACTCAGCGCCTAGCACTTTAAAATTTTTACTTATTAAATTTGGAACTATTTCAGTGACTTAGAGCTAACTTATTGGGTCCTCATTCTAATCAGTGCTGTTCTCTGCTTAAGATCAAATGGGCACCCTCTTGAATTTCCTAAATTATTCATACAAAACATATCTTGTCAATTTTGTTTTCTTAAACTTTCCGTTTCCCAAGTTAAATGTCCTTGTTATTTTTCATGTGACCTATTCTGGAATAGTTCCTTGCTCCTTACTGTTTTTCTAAAAGTGTGTCTGTAAGAATTCCACTCCTAGATACCAGCCTTAGAGCTAAAGGGAAGCTGGGAAGCTGTGACATTGGAAGTAAGTTCCTAACATTTTCTGATTTCTAAGTACCTGTAGCAGTAGCAACTTTCTGACCTCAGGATAGTGGTGTGACTTAAACGCTAGTGGCAGAGCCCCTGATTTTTCCTTTCCCACCTGCTCCCTAACTCAATAAGCACTTGCATTCTTAAAATATCTCATTTTTTCCCCACTGAATCCTGGATTATCAAGTTATAAAATATGTCGTGTACAAACCATAGTGCTAATAGTGTATTGTGTGAATACTTTAGTAAGTTTAATTACACTTAATTTCCTTTCACAAGCAGCCCTGTTAAAAATCACTGAAAAAAATAGTGACTATATTTTTAATATGTTTGATCAGAGAAAATAAGTTCAAGAATGGTAACTTTTTGTATATAAACTCATTTAGCAAATATTTATTGGAGGCTATTATGTGCTGTAAATCCTGAACATAATGGCTAGCAAAATCAGATGCAGTTCATACCTTTATATCTTCCATTTCAAAAGAAAAATGCACTCTACAGAAACATAAATAAGATCAGGGATATAGTTCTCATAAGCTGGAAAATCTAATGAACCTTGGTTTATTTTAATAAGAATTTCCAAGCGGGCCTTTTTATGTCTGTTCAGTCACCAAATTCAGTTGCCTTTTCTAGATGTTGCCAACGCTATCATCCATGTGTGGGTTTTGCAGAGAACACTTCCTTTGGACAGCTGAACACCTATAACTTAATATTTCACAAATACAAAGATAGATTTTTATATTTTAATGATCTTTGCATGTCTTCACTTGTTTTATACATATTACTTAGCACCACTGTTGATGCACCTTCATATTGCATAATCAATTTTCATGAATTTCCTATTCCAGTGTTTCTTTGGGAGCCAAAGAAACTCGCCTCCATTCTCCTTTCCTATCTCCTATCTTACTGGAGCAAAACTACTTTCTGTCTTGCAAGCTTCATGGCAGCTCGGGCTTCTTGTCACTTTGCCCTCAACCAAATGGACAATTGCACTCATTTTGTAGTTAAAATCAGTGCTCTAGTTTAGGGGCAGAGAAGGTTTGGTTTCCTAGGTATTTGGGTCTCATGGTTCATGTAAAGAGAAGACGGAATGCTTAGCATTCAGGCCCACTATGACACATCTCAGATGTCAAAAGTTAAATCAGATTTTATAGCCTGGCTTCAGAATGCAAACATTTTGTCCTTTAGTCTTATGTGCAAGTGTGTTTTTAGATTTAAAAACAAACACACAAAACATAAAAAAAACAAAGTAAACATTTTTAGATTTGACTAATTTTTAAATTGGATATTTTAAGTTTGCCAAAAATAATAATTCTCTTGTGTTTTACAGAGTTAAGTAGTGGGCCTGTTTATATGGTCTGTGACCCTTGAGTAAAACTATTTCAAATTATGCTAAACACAAGATAAATGGGGAGAGAACTATGATATAGATGTATCTATGGAGAAACTATACTGGAACACTAAATGGGAAGCACTAATAACCGAGAATTTATTTTCTCAAACACACATAGTTTGAGATCATTGAATTTGGCATATTTAATCTTGCTTCAGAGAAGGTGGTTCTTTTCTGTTTTATTTTATTTTCCTTTCAAATCTGGAACAAATTCGAATAGTTTAATTCCCCCTTCCTTACTCAGGAATAATTTCTGTACTTTTCCTACTTATGCTGAGCCCAAGATTTGTATATAAACCTGACTGCATAGGGAGTTGAATATCAGTATTTGAGGGCAGAACTGGGCCTATAATGGGTATTGAAAACCTGTGTACTTAAATGTGCATTTCCCATTTCTTACTGAAAATGCTGCTCAAATGAAAGCCAATTTTCTTTTTATGAACTGAACTTATAATTAGGAACTTGAATTATAATAGTCATAGAAATGGTAGTTATAATGTAGACATATTACATTTGATTAGATTTTGCACGAGGGAAATTTCCCTTTGTATTAACTGGGCATTTAATTCCAGCTCCACAGAAGGTAACTTGGAAACTGCAGGCTGTGGACTGCGCGCTGCTCAAACAATTCTGTCTCAGTTACGGAGCCCGCGGAGCATCAGAACCAGCTGCTAAAGACTGTTTGACTCAAAAAGTGTCATTTCAATTTTTCTGGGTTTCATTTTAAATTATTTTTTAATAGTGTGACTACATTGTCCATGGTATAAATCTAGGAGCAGGATTTGCATTTAGAATACTGTAAAATACATTGTTCCTCCGGGTATACTAAAGAGGGTACCCTATACCAATTCACATAAATCAAGATAAAAATACTAAAAGCAAAGCAATTTGATTAGATACTAAATTCAAAACATTACAAGATTGTAGTCTAACAGTCACCAGGATCTTCAGTCATCCTTCATCTATAGCATTGTCTAGTGTGGAAAATTAAAATGACAGTTTTAAGAGATAAAGGCAATCTTATTCCTATTGAGCTTTAGGGTTCTTGCCAGTTTATCTCGGTTATGAGGTGTAGTGTAATATTATATACACATCTACTATAAACATTCAGACTTTTACAGACACGTCAAAAGGGTACCACTTGACGTAAAATAAAATGAATTACAACCTTGTAAAAAGTCCCATGATTTACTCTAACATAGGTACGCTCTCCACCCTTTCTGCTATCTTAAATCCCCAGGAAAAACTGAAGAGAAACAACTGTAAATTTTACTTTAAGAGCTATCAGAGCAATAATGTATAGCTTTCCAATGCTGGGGATTAAAATCTACCTTCACTTTTATTATGAAATGATATCATCAAAGTTTAAGCATTACAAATGAATAAATTCTCTGAAGATTTTCAAGCTTATGTTTATGTAATATATCTATATAATTTTCTTTTCAGAAGTCTTACAAAAATCTTATATACAATGAATTTGCCACAAATATATATATATTTTTTATTTCAAGTGGTATCATAAGACCATAATTTCCTTGCATTCCTAAAACAGGAAAAAATACATCTAGAATATAGATTAGGAGCCTTCCTTTTTTCAATGTGTCCTCTTTAAAGCCCACCTAGCATTTTTTTTTTTTTCCCCTCATCATATAGTCTGTCAATGACACTGCTGTAGACCTGATTTTCTTTTCTTAATGTGCAGGAGATGTCTTGCAAGTAATAGCATTCCTTTCCTATCAAGTTTTACAGCTTTTATATAGCCAGCACAACGCATTTTAACTCATATTCATTCTATACATACTCATTTTTAGTGTTATTTCTTCTTTGTATGTCCTCTTATAATTAGGAAGAAGGCCCCGAAGGGCCCAATTAGCCAACATGTGAATGTAATTATAACTCGACGTTTTTCTTCTTATATGTACGTCTGTGCAGTATACAGCATAACCTACTCTGGAGAAAATTCCAACCAGGAATAAATTACATATTGAGTTTTTAGCTAATTTATGTCAAACATTCATCATGGTTGCCTAAGAGACATTGTTTCCTTTCACCTATATTAAGGACAGTAGAAAGAGTAAAACTGCCTTATGTGGCAAGCTTTCTCTTGCATTTGCAAATTGAACTAAACAACTAAATTTCTTGTCAATTCCGTACCATGTGTCACACATACAAGTCCAAGCTTGCCACCAGATGGATTTTTAAGAGGGCTGAAGTTCAAGTGGTAGATTAATGAAAGGCATACAATCAGCAGCATTGTTTTAAAGATGACAATTTACAGCTATCGGTAGTTAAAGCCTGAGTGCAGGGAATCAATTGAGACTTTGCTTTTTCTATAGATTAATTCTAAGCACCAAGTTTCCCATGGTGTTCATCCTATTATGAGTTCTACCAGTGCCATCCCAGGTGCTAACAGACACCACTCTGAGAAAGTATTTGTCATATTTTAAGAGCTTCTTTCTTCTCTTAGGGCAGGTATAATTATTCTCATATATGGTAAATTTCTAGAGACTGTAATTCTCATTATGAAATAATGCATTTTCAACATATTTTGGATTAGAAGAATTCTTTTTTTAATATCAATTCATACTGATTATGCAAATGGATGACCAAATAAATTATTTTGTGCCTTTGTTTCTAATTACCTAGGTAGATAACATACTAACATTAGCATCTTATATCATGGCCTGTAGGTATAGCTACGCAAAGTGTTCACTGTATCAGTCCATTACGTGCCTTTCACCTTAACTCTGATGTGAATCATTGTCTCTAGAGGTCTGAAATACAGTTACTTAGGGTTCTACTCTGGAGAAGGAAATGGCAATCCACTCCAGTATTCTTGCCTGGAAAATCCCATGGACAGAGGAGCCTGATGGGCTATAGTTCATGGGGTTGCAGAGAGTCGGACACAGATGAGCAGCTGAGCACATGGTTCTATTCTGTGCTTGCTTACATACTCTTGTTTTTATTCCCGTTTAGAATCAACTATCCTAATCTGTCACTGTCTAAACCTACTTGTTCACATTTTATTCTTATCTTGTCTGGCTTGGATGGGTTACAGTGATAATAGCTAATGAAGAGTAACATTATTTAACTGCATCATCACATCTAGTCCTCAAAATAAATCTCTAAACCAGATTTTATTACTACCCTCATTTTACAGATGAGAAAACAGAAACTTTCAAAGATATAGTTCTTATGTTGTGGAGTAGGCATTTCTAACTCAGATCTGAAGACATCAGAGCTGGAGACCTTTATTATCATAGAAAAACTAGGATTGTATTGTAAACAACTGCTATGCATAAATAGAGTCTTTCCTCTGCCATATTATCTCCCTGGCATTGGTCACCTGCTCAGCTTCTTTGTTGCTTGCTTTGAACTCCCTACTGTTACCACTCAAATTTCCCAACCATGTGTCTTCTATCAATCCTTATTTGGGTCCATCTTGGGAAACGTGGCTCAATATTAATGAATTTAATCTAAAACACAGTCACCCTTATCTGGAAAGGTTTATTTTGCGTTAGCCTAAGAATATTTAACTGCATTATCCATTGTCTCTTTGCTAATTAGTCTGGGTCATGCTGATGTTGTGTTGAAGCTGAAACTCCAATATTTTGGCCACCTGATGCAAAGAGCTGACTCATTTGAAAAGACCCTGGTGCTCGGAAAGATTGAAGGCAGGAGGAGAAGGGGATGACAGAGGATGAGATGGTTGGATGGCATCCCTGACTCAGTGGACGTCAGTTTGAGTAAACTGGGAGTTGGTGATGGACAGGGAGGCCTGGTGTGCTGCAGTCCATGGGGTCACAAAGAGTCGGACATGACTGAGTGACTGAACTGAACTGAACTGGGTCATGCACCTTCTAGACGTATGCAGATTCAACATGAAGCTCTTACAAATATTGAAGGATGTTGAGTTACCGTTGGATGTTTATCTTGAGCACTACAGCTAGAGGTCCTTAAGAAGAGCTGTGTCACATGAAAAAGAGTTTTAGGAAAATCACAGAGGACTCAGAATTGAAAACTATACCAATTGGAATGGACAGAGAAAACACGAGAGTTGTGAGAAACAAACTAGTTATGTTTTGTGATTGGCAACTAAAAAACAGGTTCTAAAAGACCATGCAGAGCAGTCTAAAAAAGAAAACAAAATTGACTTGTTTATGTGGGAAATATCTTGATGTATAACTTTATATATTTGATGTTAAATTCACTTATACTAATATTTACCAGGCAATGGAGGAATAACACAATTATGAAACAAATTATGTAAAATCATCAAAAGATAAAAAGATATATATATATATACAGGAAATATTTATAAATTAAACTTCCTAGTGCACAGTAGTACTATGAAAGATCACAGAAGAGAAAAAGACCCACCGGATTTTATTTACTGTAAAAGTATGTTTTCTGTTAAGTAGAAAAAGTCAGTGTAATTTTGCGATCTGCTAGGTACTAGTTTTTATGACATATTGTATAATAGCATATTGTTCCAACATTAATTTGATTTTATCATTGATGCTTTGGGAATACCTACATATTATTTCAATTCTAAATCAAGTTAAATTGCTAACTGTCATCATATAACTTGAACCCTTGTCCAGGTCTGAAAGTAGAATAGGAGCAGAGCTTGCATCCGCAAACACACTCAAATAGGTTTTCTAACACGAAAAGGGAGCATATACTTATAAACTACCAAAAGAAATGCTCTAGAAAAAAAAAAAAAGAAAGAAATGCTCTAGAGTATAACCCAAGGAAGTGTAAAAAAAAAAATCTGAAATAAAGAACACATAAGATAAAGATACATACTAGTGTTCAGAGGCCAACAAATCTTAGACTTAAATCCAACACTTGTTGGCACATAATATTAAAACACTGAAACAACATGAAAATGAAATATTAGATAATATCAGTATGGAAGTACTAGAACAAGAAAAAAGGGAAATTGCAAGCTGTTTCCAAGATGTATATTTCAAGTATTATAAAAACTATAAACAATGATTAAAAATAGTAAAGGATGATCATTAGAAGAAATTATATGAATATCATACATTATACAATGCACACACATATATCAAACTCCTGAAATAGAACATAAATGAATATTAAGAAAAACACAAGGAATAAGTCCTAATTAATTATATCATCACTGTCCAAAAATGGGAAATGGAAAGCAGTACTTGAAATGACTGAGACTCCTGAACTGTATATATGAGTAAGGGGGATAATCAATAGCAAACACAATCAAAAAGCAAATCCAGTTATATGTTACTTATAAGAAAGACTTAAAGATACACAAAATATTACATTTAAAGAGATGGAAAAAGTCTTTAGCAAACAATAACAAATAGAATCAAAGAATTATTGCTATTAGGCAAAATAGAAACCATGGTGAAATTCTGAATACATCTTGAATTCCACAGCCATTATTATTTTCCTTCTGTCTTAGAATGATCTTTTATTTTTTTATTGCAGGTGAGTTAGTGACACATTTTCTGTTTTCATTGATCTGAAAGCTTTTATTTTGCCTTTATCTTAAAGAGTGTTTTAATTGTGTATATTTGTCTCAGTTGGAAATTATTTTCTTTAAACATTTACAGAAACCATTCTGTTATTTTCATTGAGAAGCCTCCTGCTAATCATATTGGTGCTTCTTTAAAGGTAATGTGTGATTTTCCTCTCCTTTGGCTTCTTTTTAACATTCATTTTATTTATTTATTTATTCAGTTTTTAGCAATTTTGTTATTGCATATCTAGGTGATTTCTTTTGTGTATATACTTTTGGGAGTTTATGGAGCTTCTATAAATTTATTGCATTTCACTAGTTTTTGAAACTTATGGGCATATTTCTTCAAATATCATTTCATTGTAATTAACCCATGGATTCTAATTGTCCATTGATTAGACTTTTGGAAAATGTCTCACTTGTCACTTATGCTCTACTTTAAAATTCTTCTCTTAGCTTTATTTTTATCCTCTTCACTTCAGTTTATATATTCACTATTGATATATCTCCTGGGTTACCAATCTTGTGTTCTGCTTTGCCCAATATGTTGTTAAACCTTTTCCTTTTTTGAGTTATTATTAATTATGCTTCTTAGGTATAAAATTCCCACTTTATATCTGCTAGGTACTATTCTCTCATTAAATTTTCATACTTTTCCCTATTTTCACAGAAACACACATCATATTTCTATAGCCTCATCTTTTACAATAAATTTTAAAATTAAATATTGGCTATTATAAAGAAAAACTACAGAGAATCCAGAAGATATCATTGTCCTGTAGAGTTTCTACCTTTTCTACTGTGAGGCAGATTGGAGGCTGGTCACCTGATTCCATTTGCTGAGGTGAGGGTGGGGTATGGTTTTAGTTTCAATGAAGCTCCATATAGCTCTGGTTGACAAACAGTCCTAGGTCATAGCCATTCAAAGCATTTAACTGAGAACCTTGTGTATTTGCTGGAGCTCCTCACCTGGCTGTTCCTAAATTCTAATCTTAATCAGAAAATAATTGCTCTGATTAGCTTCTCAGCCTGTTATAGCTCAAGTTTTAGACTTGGCAGATGTCTTAGGGAAAAGCTGCCTTTGTGTCAAACTGTTTTCTGTCCATCATTCTCTCTGACATCTTGGCCAATTTGGTATTTTTGGCCCCTAAAGATCACCATGAACTGCTGAATTGTTCTATCTCCCAGCAGTGGCAAAGTTCATGTTCTCAGTTTTATTCCCCACACTCAGTTTTGACAATTCTCCAGAGGAAAATAGAGCTATACAAACTTAATTCTTATAGTTCTCCCACTTGCAGGATTTTGGCCTTACAGTCCTTGTTGTTTCCAGCGGCAGTGCTTGGCCCTACAGTCCTTTTTACTTGTTTCACTTGGAGAGTGTGTCCCTCACAAACTCCTTTAATCTCTAAGTACAACTTCTTGAACCAATTTTCTTTTTAAAACATTTATATTAAAGAAGTATTTGTTAAATATCTATTTAATCATATACTGTGTTCTTTATTCATTTTGATAAATTTTAAAAGTTTATGGAATCTCTTCCATTTTTAATAAATGAATGAAAATTATTCTTCAATATACATTGTCTCTAAGAAGCAGATTCTGAAATCACCTCTGTTTTTTATGAAGGGAAGTTTGTGTTTTTCCTCTTCTACATTCTTTCCTGATGCTGAAAGTGAAGGAAAAGTAGAGCACCTTCAGAAGTCTGAAATCAGAGAAATGTGACTCTAAAAAGTTTGCACTTGCCCCATAAACCAATTCTGTGGTGCTTCTGTCTCTAATCTCTACCTAGGTAAGTGAACTGGAGTAGTTGTGGTCAACTAGCCATGGTGGAGGTGGGGTGGAGAAAGTGGAAAATAAATTACCATAATCGTATTATACATAACGGGTATTGGGGATTATTTATGTGCCAGGCCCTCTACAGGTATTAATGTGTTTAAAGCTCCCAGCAACCCTATGGCCTAGATCCCTTTTTTTATTCTTATTTTACTGACGTTGAAAGTAAGGTTCAGAGAAGGTAGTAAGTTAGCCAAGCCTCATAAAATAGTTGGGTGAACAGTTTGTCTTCAGATCTCAAATATTATGCATTATCTCACTGAATCAAAAGTGAGAAGCCACTCTCTTTTTCTTGTTTGGGAAATTAAACAACCCACCTTAGAGAAGAGAATCAAAAAGAGAAATTTTTGTTGGAAACTTGCAGTGGTTAAACCTAAAATTTTTTATCTTTACATCAAGAATTCTGTATTTCTGTGTTAGTTGCTCAGTCTTGCCCAACTCTTTGTGACCCCTTGGACTGTAATCTGCCGGGCTCTGTAATCTGCTGTCCATGGGATTCTCCAGACAAGAATACTGGAGTGGGTTGCCATTTCTTTCTCCAGGGGATCTTCCCAACCCAGGGATTGAACCCAGGTCTCCTGATTTGCAGGCAGACTCTTTACCATCTGAGCTACAAGGAACCCATTAAGAGATCACAAATGTTTTATTCTTTTTTATGTTTTACATCTTTAATAGTAGAGAAGGAAATGGCAACCCCCTCCAGTACTCTTGCCTGGAAAATCCCATGGATGGAGGAGCCTGGTAGGCTAGGTTCATGGGGTCGCAAAGAGTCAGACATGATTGAGCGACTTAACTTTCACTTTCATTAATAGTCTTCTTCAAATATACATCTTATTAAGTGCATTTGAATATGAACATACTGTTGGACATTATATGAAAAGCTGCCTATATCAATTTGTGAATGAACTAACAAAACAAAGTATAAATATATTCTGTATTGTAGAATACAACTCTAAAGTGATAGAAAAGGGCCTATTTATGGAATGATATAGTTATCCCCTATGATTTTTATTATTACAAGTTGGTTACAATGGATTCGTTCTCTTATGAATGAAAATAATTCTGATAAAAACATCTCTGAGGTATAACAAAAGAGAGAGAATTATAAAGAAAGATCTACTATATCGGAGACAGCTATGGCTGCCCTCTTTCCATTTTCATTAAAAATGAAGCTCTGCAGCAGATGGGCTTCAAAGATATTTTAAAGATTTAAGTGCTAATGCATGGGAGAATTCCAATGCAAACAATTTCTTTAAAGTACTTCAGGGCATGCTGGGCTGTGGGAGAGACCTGGAGAGCCCCCTTAATCTTGCTTAGATCTTTTCATTAATGGAGTGGTATAAAATTACCTTCAATATGCAGGAGAAAAGTGGTCTTATTGGGAGAAGTTTGACTTCTTTCTGAATTATCTTCTCCTCAACTAAAATTTAGTAAACCATTCTAAATAAAGAAATAACTCCATCTACAATGCATGGGTTTTGTTTTGGGGTTATTTTATTAAATAATAAATATTTAACTCTTTGAAAGCATATGATATACAAATAAGAATTTCTAAAGAAGCCAACTTCTCATTGGATTGCTTGCCATTCTCTTTAGTGCATAAACAATTGGTTAAAGTTAACTATTTAAAATAGAAATATGTTGTTTAAATTTCAGAGTGTAGTTGTTTGAGTCTATATATAAATACCTAGCAAAGTCATTGCAGGCTCACCATAGGCATATTAAGAATCCTGGTGGTTCCAACTGTGAGATCAACAAAGTTGATAATCGGCATCATGTATTACATATGCTTAGGAACATCTGCATGCCACACAAAAATTTAAAGGAAAGAAAATATGGGTAATAACTAATTCAGCATAACCAAAGAAGCTGCTAAAAATTGACAGAGTCTATCATCCCTAGAAATCATTGTTTCATGATCCAATTCCACTTCATTTTTAATCTTTTTAGTTATGTAAAATATTACAAAATGATTTTATGTCTTAATATGCTCCTGATGAAGTTTTTTTATATTTAAACATTAGATTTTTAGATGTTATTAGCTTCCATTTTTCTTTACATTTTTACTCTAACCATTACACAGTTTAAGTACAGAAAAACCAAATGATGATAAAAAATGGAAATGAAAAATTGTAGCTTTCTGTTTGTAAGGCAAGGATGTTCATCTGGTTTTCTCTCCTTATTTCCATTGTGTCCAACACTGTAAAGGAGAAAGGATGTTGCTGCCCAGGTGTTAGTAATCAATGTGACAGCTAGAAAAAAGATTTGATATTTTATTATGAATAGACATCCTATCCAAACTTCTTGCGTATGACCAGCATGGTGAAGTAAATCCCATCTCAGACTCTGCCACTTACCAGGTAACCTTGTATAAGTAACATAATTTAGATAAATCTTATCTTTGTATCTGCAATGTGAGAATAATATATGTATACTGTAATACATTTGGACAGTGAAATTAGTAACATTTAAAATAATTTTTTAAATGATAAAATTATATACAGTTGTTAGGAACTATTTCTGCTTAGTAAAAATATTGTAGTAGAACTATTCTACTTAATAATAGTGCTACTATTAAAGGTTCTGCTCACATTGGGTCACAGGAAACCATTCTCCCTCCCTCTCTAGTTTATAGCTAGATGACTTTACTCCCTTCTACTTTATTTTATAGAGTGGGGAGTCCAGCTGTGAAACCCTGCACTAAACTAGATAAGTGAAAAAAACAATGATCAGGAATGATGTTCTCATTCCACTGTTGCCATCCACCCAAGTTATCCCCACCATGGCCCCATATTTATAACAAGTGCTTTACTTTATGAAGTGCCCCATAAATCAAATTGAGGATTTATAAGAAGCCCTTTTATTTCAAAGATCTAAACACAGATTGGATGCTTGGATAAATATTGTACCATTTTTATAAAATGCTAAGTTAACCAAAATACCATTAAATACTACAGAACCAATAAATAAACCAGCATTTCAATCCAGACATATTAAAGGAGGAAGCAATCAGATCTATAAAGTAGTTCTACATTATAGGAGGGTAAACTCTTATAAGCCAGATGCTTTAAATTTTGGTTTTTGTTTAACACAATATACTCTGATGCACTTTGCCATCACTAATCCAAAAAGCCACACTTAAACCAAGTACTTTTGTTTCTCCCAATTCTAAATGATATGTGCAATTTAAAATGCTCTAGCATTGGCCTTTAATGGCCTCAAATGAATAATGCCCATTTGAGATTATTTCTTTTGATATCAACAATATTCCTAAAATTAAAAAGCAATGCATTTTGCTCTTATTTATATGTGCCAATCTCTTTGTTGTAAATTGAAATCTCAGAATTCTCTCAACATTTTGAATTCTCCCAGATATGTTAGTGAAAGTCATTCAGTCATGTCTGATACTTTGCAACTGCATGGACTATACAGTCCATGGAATTTTCCAGGCCAGAATACTGGAGTTAGTAGCCTTTCCCTTCTCCAGGGGATCCTCCCAAACCAGGGATCAAACCCAGGTTTCCCACATTGCAGGAGGATTCTTTACCAGCTTTAAAGCCCAATAATACTGGAGTGGGTAGCCTATCCCTTCTCCCACGGATCTTCCTGCCCCAGGAACCGAATCAGGGTCTCCTGCATTGCAGGTGGATTCTTTACCAACTGAGCTATCAGGGAAGCCCCTGGAGATGTTATTTATCCCTAATCCTTTATGAAGAAGGCTTGATGTGGACTGTTTTCAGACATTAGTTTTAATACAGTTTTATCTTGTGTTGGTATCTCTGTTAGATGTTTAGAACTAATAAGCAAAGAAATGGAATTGTATATAGAGTCCCCAAACATCAACAAATATTTACTAAGGGTTTCTGCTGAAGACTTAAAGTAGAAATTATACTGGCTTCTGCTGTGGAGCTAGTAATGACCTGAAAACATAAATGGTCCTGTCTGAACATTAGCCAGTATGAATTATAGCAGTACATAGAAAACTGGCTTTGGAATCTGTTAAACCTTCTCTGGGATACTCACTGTCTCACTCTTGTAAATTATGTAAGCTCTCTAAATATCAAATTATAAGAATAAATAAATGCTATGTTACAATAATAGGATTAATCTGAATAGGATTAATTTCTTTGTCTTAACCACACATGTGTGTGTTACATACTCTGTGATTGGGGAAATTATCTATCTATTCTGTTTCCCTATCAGCAAATAATGAGTTCCCTTGAAGAAGCCATAAGTCTACAGGAAGAAAAGAGCTACATACATCAAATTATTGTGTGGAGAATTGTAAGAGACAGTTCTGTTAAAGTTCAATTATAATTTAATGCAAAGTATGTGCTTTCTGAAAAACAGAAAATGGTTTTATTAAAGTTTTTTCTAGCCATGCAGATTAACAAGATACCATCGCTTGTGCTAAAAAAAAAAAAGAAAAAAAAGATATATTAGTTTGCTAGGGCTGTCATAACAAAATACAACAGATTTTAAGGCTTAAACAATAGAAATTAATATTCTTAATTTTGAAGGCTAGAAAGTCAAGTTCCAGATGTCATTAACTCTGGTTTCTTCTAAAAACTGCTTTCCTTGGCTTGAAGATTACCTCCTTTTCTCTTTCTTTTGGTAAGGTTGTTATACTAACTATATTGGAAAAGGCCCCCAACACACATAACCGTATTTACATTTCTTATCTCTTTACCCAGAGACCAAATTGCCAATATCCATTAATGGATCATAGAAAAAGCAAAGGGATTCCAGAAAAAAATCTACATCTGCTCCATTAGTTACAGTAAGGCCTTTGACTGTGTGGATCACAACAAAGTGGGAAATTTTTTTAAGAGATGGGGATACCAGACCACCTTACCTGACACATGAGAAACCTGTATGCAGGTCACAAAGCAACAGTTAGAATTAGACATGGAACAATGAACTGGTTCAAAATTGGGAAAGGAGTATGACAAGGCTGTATACTGTCACCCTGCTTATTTAACTTACATACAGAGTACATTATGTGAGATGCCAGGCTGATGAAGAACAAGCTAGCATCAAGATTACCAGGAGAAATAAAAGTAACCTCAGATATGCAGATGACACCACCCTTATGGCAGAAAGTGAAGAGGAACTAAAGAGCCTCTTGATGAGGATAAAAGAAGAAAGTGAAAAATCTGGCTTATAACTCATCATTCAAAAACCTAAGATCATAGCATCTGGTCTCATCACTTCATGGTAAATAGATGGGGAAAAAATGAAAACGGTGATAGAGTTTATTTTCTTGGGCTCTAAAACCACTGTAGATGGTGACTGCAAGCATGAAATGAAAGAATGTTTGCTCTTTGGAAGAAAAGCTGTGACAAACCTAGATAGCATATTAAAAAGCAGAGACATCATTTTGCTGACAAAAGTTTATTTAGGCAAAGCTATGATTTTTCTAGAAGCCATGTATAGATGTGAGATTTAGACCATAAAGAAAGCTGAGCACTGAAGAACTGATGCTTTTGAACTGAGGTACTGGAGAAGACTCTTAGAATCCCTTGGACTGCAAGGAGATCAAACCAGTCAATCCTAAAGGAAATCAACCATGAATATTTATTGGAAGGACTGATGCAGAAGCTGAAGCTCCAACACTTTGGTCACCTAATGCAAAGAGCCAACTGATTGGAAAAGAACTTGATGCTGGGAAATATTGAGGGCAGGAGGAGAAGGGGGTGACAGAAAATGAGATGATTGGATGGCATCATCGACCAAATGGACGTGAGTTTGAGCAATCTCCAGGAGATAGTGAAGGACAGGGAAATCTGGAGTGCTGCAGTTCATGGGGTTGCAAAGAGTGGGACATGACTGACTGAAAAATAACAAAAATCTCTTTGAAGGCCCTAATTCCTGAAAGAGTCACATTCTACGATACTGAAATTTAGAACTTAAATGAATTTTGGGCAGTAACAATTTAGCCCATAACAAATGACTTTTCACAAAATCCTAAAGTCAGTGTCATTGGGGACAAATATCTATTCAATCAAAAACAGAAAATGAGAGAATATGTGGGTGGAGAAGTTGTGGAATATTACAAAGAAAGACAGTTGGGTTAATCAGCAAAGCAAGCTGTTCTAGCACTTTTACTTCTTTATATTCATCCAACCATTTATTGCTATCTGTGTTTATATTTAGCCATTTCATGATTTTGTTGTTTCCTTTCACTTCAAAATAATTGAGGTAAGTACAATCTTTGATATATGTCTCACAGGTTAAAAAAAAAAAAAAGAAGTGAGGTATCAGTACACACAGAAGATGGAAAATGGCCCTAAAAATTCTGCCAGACCAATCCAAATTTTTACAATAAGTAAACACAAATTTTTGGTAAATATTAACTATAAGAACTATGGGTACATCTTAGTTGTTTGATACACACATATGCCAGAAGAACTTGAATATAAATAATAGTGCAAAAGGTTATGTGTTTTGGAATCATAGATTTAAAATACACTAAAATGCATTTGTTTTAACTTTGAATTGGTCAAAGACAGTCTTTCTGTTTGCATTCATAAGTTAACTGAATTATTTCTAGTTATGCATTTATTGGGCTTCCCTGGTGGCTCAGATGGTAAAGAATCTGCTTGCAATGCAGGAGAGCCAAGTTCAATCCCAGGGTTGAGAAGATATCCTGAAGAAGGAAAGGACAACCCACTCTAGTATTCTCACCTGGGAAATCCCATGGACAGAGGAGCCTGTAAGGCTACAGTCCATGAGGTCACAAAGAGTCAGACATGACTGAATGACAAGCATGTATTTATTACTATATACAAATGAATAATAGCATAACTACTATAGTACTGTATGTGGTAGCATTTACATTCTTAAATAGATAAACTCTGAGGAGGTAAAGTGAGAAATTTATTCTGCTGCAGGGAGTAACTCTTATGTAAATCACTAAGACATGTTGGTGATTATGGACAAGTTTAAAGTCTTGAGATCTAATTCATGGTAAACACTAAATGCATTGAACAAGGACTTTTACTGTAATAAAATATAGGAAGGAGTGGGCTAAAAAAGGAATATAAATTTTATGAACTCCTATGCCAAAATCAAATTTTAGCATATCATTAGGTATTCATTCATGGGATTAAATTATTAAGATTATAAGAGCTCTTCAGTTGACTGAGTAAATCATAACTTGGAAATGTGAATATTTCTTAAATATATATTGATATTTTAAAAGTAATCAGTAATTAAAATATCCTTCATGGATCACAGCTTTGTCATGGTGAAGAGGTTTGCATAAATCAAGGAAGCTATGAGCTGAGTTGCCATGCCATGCAGGGCAATCCAAAATAGATAGGTCATAGAAGATACTTCTGACAAAATATGGTCCACTGGAGAATGGAATGGCAAACTACTCTAGTATTTTGCCATGAGAAGCCCGTGAACAGTATAAAAAGACAAAACAATATGACACTGAAATATGAGGCCCATAGATCAGAAGGTATCCAATATGCTACTGAGGAAGAAGGAAGGACAATTACTAATAGCTCCAGAAAGAATGAAGAGTTTTGAGCCAAAATGACAGAATAATCTTGGTTCCTTTCCAAGGCAAAGCATTCAGCATTACATTAATTCAAGTCTATGCCCCAAGCACTGATGTTGAAGAAGCTTAAGTTGACCAGTTCTATGAAAACATACAAGACCTTCTAGAACTTATACACACACACACACACACACACACACACACACACACATATATACATATATATATAATGTGCTTTTCATCATAGGGGATTGGAATGCAAAAGCAGTAAGTCAAGAGCTACCTGGAATAGCAGTCAAGTCTGGCTTTAGGGTACAAAATGAAGTTAGGGCAAAGGGTAATAGGGTTTTATCAAAAGAACACACTGGTAATAGCAAATGCCCACTTTCAGAAACACAAGAGATGATTCTACACATGGACACCACCAGATAGTCCATTCCAAAATCAGACTGATTATATTCTTTGCAGCCAAAGATGGAGAAGCTCTATAGAGTCAGCAGAAAAAAGATCTGGAGCTGACTATGACACAGATCATGAACTCCTTACTGTGAAAGTCAGGCTTAAATTGAAGAAAGAAGGTTAAAGCACTAGACCATTCAAATAAGACCTAAATTAAATCCCTTATACAGTGGAAGTGACAAACAGATTCAAGGGATTAGATCTGGTAGGCTTCCCTGGTGGCAGAGACAGTAAAGAATCCACCTGCAATGTGGGAGAACTGGGTTTGATCCCTGGGTTGGGAAGATCCCTGGAGGAGAGCATGGCAACCCACTCCAGCATTCTTGCCTGGAGAATCCCCATGGACAGAGGAGCCTGGCGGGCTGCAGTCCATGAGGTTTCAAAGAGTCAGACGTGACTGAATGACTAAGAACACAGCCCAGGCAGAGTGCCTGAAGAACTGTGGACAGAGGTTAGTAACATTATGTAGGAGGTGGTGACCAAAACCACCCCAAAGAAAGAGAAATGCAAGAAGTTAACATGGTAGTCTGAGCAGGCTTTACAGACAGCTGAGAAAAGAAGTGAAAGGCAGGAGAGAAAGGGAAAGATATAACCAGCTGATTGCAGAGTTCCAGAGAATAGCAAAGGAGAGATAAGAAAGGTTTCTTAAGTGAACAATGCAAAGAAATAAAGGAAAACCACAGAATACATAAGACTCTAGATATCTTCCAGAAAATTGGAGATATCAAAGAACAGTTCATGCAAGAATGGGCATGATAAAGGAAAAAAAATGGTAAGGACCTAACAGGAGCAGAATAGATTAAAAAGAGGTGGCGAGAATACATAGAAAAACTATACCAAAAAAAAAAAAAAAAAGGTCTTAATGATCCAGATAACAATGGTCCCTCACCTAGAGCCAGATATCCTGGAGTATGAAGTCAAGCCAGCCTTAGGAAGCATTAAGATGAACAAAGCTAGTGGAGGTGATGAAATTGCAGCCAAGCTATTTAAAATCATAAAAAAAAAAATGATACTTTAAAATGCTGCACTCAATATGCCAGCAAATTTGAAAAAGTCAGCCATAGCTACAAGACTGGACAAGATCAGTTTTGATTTCAATTCCAAAGAGGGGCAATGCCAAAGAATGTTCCAACCACCATACAAATGCATTCATTTCACATGCTAGCAAGGCAATGCCAAAAATCCTTCCATCTAGGTTTCAACTGCACATGAATGGAGAAGCTGGGTTTAAATGTACTAGCTGGGTTTGAAAAAGGCAAAGGAACTAGAGATTCAATTGCCAATATTCACTGGAACATAGAGAAAACAAGGGAATTCCATAAAAACACCTACTTTTGCTTCATTGACTATGGAAAAGTCTTTGTGTGGATCACAACAAACTGGAAAATTCTTCAAGAGTTGGGAATACCAGCTCACATTGTCTCCTGAGAAACCTGTATGCGGTTCAAGAAGGAACAATAGGAACAAGACATAGTCCAACAGACTGGTTCAAAATTGGGAAGGGAGTACAACAAGGCTTGTATTGTCACCCTGCTTATTTAACTTAGGCAAAGTACAGACTGCAAAATGCAGGGCTGGATGAATGACAAACTAGAATTAAGGTTGCCGAGAGAAATACCAACAATCTCAGATATAGAAATGATAACATTATAATGGCAGAAAGTGAAGTTTCAATAAAGAGTTCCTTGATGATGGTCAAAAATGAGAGTGAAAAACCTGACTTGAAACTCAACATTGAAAAAAAAAAAAAAAACAACTAAGATTATGCCACCCAATCCCATCATTTCATTGCAAATAGAAGGATGAAAAGTAAAAGCATGACAGATTTTATTTTCTTGGGCTCCAAAATCACTGCAGATGGTGACTGCCGCCATGAAACTAAAAGACACTTGCTCCTAGGAAGAAAAGCTATGACAAATCTTTTGCAGAAGTTGCATCAGTCATGTCCCACTCTTTGTAACCCAATGGACCATAGCCCATCAGGCTCCTCTGTCCATGGAATTCTTCAGGCAAGAATACTGCAGTGGCTTGCCATGCTCTACTCCAGGTGATTTTCCTGACCCAGAGATTGAACCCATGTTTCTTATATCTCCTGCATCAGCAGGCAGGTTCTTTACCACTAGCATCATTTGGGAAACAAAACAGCACATTAAAAAGCAAAGACATCATTTTGCTGACAAAAGTCCATAAAGTCAAAGCTATGGTTTTTCCAGTAGTCATATATGGATGACTTAACATTCAGAAAATGAAGATCATGGCATCTGGTCCCATCACTTCATGGCAAATAGATGGGGAAACAATGGAAACAGTGACAGCTTTCATTTTCTTGGGCCCCTGAATCACTGCAGATGGTGACTGCAGCCATGAAATTAAAAGACGCTTGTTCTTTGGAAACAAAGCTATGACCAACATAGATAGCATATTAAAAAAAACAGAGACGTTACTTTGCCAACAAAGATTCATATAGTCAAAGATATGGTTTTTCCAGTAGTCATGTATGGATTTGAGAGTGCTGAAGAATTGATGCTTTTGAACTGTAGTGTTGGAGAAGACTCCTGAGAGTCCCTTGGACAGCAAGGATATCAAATCAGTCAACCCTAAAGGAAATCAGTCCTGAATATTCATTGGAAGGACTGATGCTGAAGCTAAAACTCCAATACTTTGGCCAACTGATGCAAAGAACTGACTCATTGGAAAAGAGACTGATGCTTAGAAAGACTGAAGGTGGGAGGAGAAGGGGACCACAGAGGATGAGATGGTTGGATGATGTTGCCAACTCGATAGACATAAATTTGAGCAAGCTCCAGGAGTTGGTGATGGACAGGGAGACCAGGCATGCTGCAGTTCATGGGTTTGCAAGGAGCCAGACACAACTGAGCAACTGAACTGAATTGCTGCATGGATGTGAGAGTTGGACCATAAAGAAGACTGAGCACTGAAAAATTGATGTTATCAAACTGTGGTGCTGGTGAAGACTCTTGAGAGTCCTTAGGACAGCAAGGAGATCAAACGAGTCAATCCAAAAGGAAATAAACCCTGACTATTCACTGGAATGAATGAAACGGAAGCTCCAATACTTTGACCACCTGATGTGAAGAGCTGACTCATTGGAAAAGACCTTGATATTGGGAAAGATTGAGGATAGCAGGAGAAGAGGGTGACAGAGGATGAGATGGTTGGATGACATCAGTGACTCAATGGATGTGAGTTGAGCAAACTCCAGGAGATAGTGAAGGACAGGGAAGTCTGGCATGCTGCAGTTCCTGGAGTTGAAAAGAATAAGATAGGATTTAGCAACTGAACAACACACTTGTATGCAAGTATGAAAGACATACTTGCAAATAGAAGGATTTCAATTTCTTCCGTGTGGTCTTTTTTTTGAAAAATGTTTCGAAAAGTCAGATTTCATTAAAATTAGGAAGATGGCTGTTTTTTAGTGATGTGGTATTAGCAAACCTTTTTATATCCTTGGGCCTTAGGTGCAAAAATGAACATAAAAATGCTTAAGTTGAAGGAAGATTCTGAGGAGTAAATTGGAAGATCTAAGAAAGCACCTGTATATTTTAATGAGGCACTCATTATTTTAAAATTGAAGTGTAATTTACATATAGAGTGTATAAATCTTAAGTGCATAGTCTGACAAATATTTACATGTGTGTACACCTACTCCCAGATGAAAATACAGACCATTTCCATCATTTCAGAATGTTTCTTTGAGTCTCTTCTGACACAATAATCACTATTTTGACTTTTTTAAAATATAGATAATCTTTGTCCATTCTTGAATTGCATAGAAACCACACAGAATTATACTCTTCATTACTCTTCTGCCCTCCTTTGCTCAACATGAAATCTGTGAGATTCATCCATGTTGTTGAGTATGTAATTTATTTTATTACTGTATAGTATTTCATTGTATGAGTAAACCACAATATTTATTCACTTGCATTTAGATTTTAGAACTTGATTTTAGAACTAAATATGAGAAAAAAATTAAACCTTCTAGAAGGAAAAGGATGTCTTTGTTACTTTAGAGTAAGCAAATATTTCTGAGATGGACAAGAAAAAATAAGTATTAAAACTATAACTTGCATTTAATTAAGATGTCTATTTACCAAATATACATCATTAAGAAATAAGTCACAGTCTAAAAGAGGATTTTTTATAATATGTATATATAACTGAAAAATAGCTTCTATAAATAATTATTATAATAACTAAAAAGAAATGACCCAATTAAAAAACTGGTAGAATGTTTGAGCAGTCAGGTCTCAAAAGAAGATATTCAAATACCCTATAATGACATGTAAAGTGCCTGATGCTATTAAATTAATGAGGAAATGTGATATAAAAGCATAATTATATAACATCATATCTCATCTTGATAGACAAAATAAGAAGACCGTCAATACCGTCTCTTGGAGAGGAAGTAGAGTAACTGGAACTCATACATTATTGATGGGATAGTAAATTGGTTGAAAAACAGTTTGGTATTACTTTCTGAAGTTATATATGTGCCTAACCTATGACCCACCAGTCACACTTTTTGCTATATTTACAAAATATATTAGTATATATGTTCACCAGAAGTTATGTATACAAATGGTTATAGGAAAATTATTTATAACTCTAAAGTGGAAGCAAATCAAATATTTACCCAAAGGTAAAGGAAAAATAAATTGTGGTGTAATTGCTATTAACTGTAATTAACAATACTTTTGTGAACTTTGTGTGTGTGTTTTTTTCTCCCAAATTTATGGTGTCTAATTAAATGCCATGTCTTTGTTTTCAAATATGTACCTTTTCAGGTTTATCCATCAAGCAAACAGAACTATAGGAGGAAATGAACATTTAGACAGATCATTGTTTGGCAGAAAAGAAGGATTTTGGTAAATAAATATGCACATTACACAGATAATCTCTTTTCACATACATTAACTTCATAAATCTATTTTAGTCCAATTCTTTATAATTAACTATATCCTTGCCAGAGATTTACACGATGCTTTATTACTTCTCTTTTGCAATTGGGAATACTTCATGCAAAGATGGGCAAAATAAAGGCCAGAAACAGCAAGGACCTAACAGAAGCAGAAGAGATCAAGAAGAGGTGGCAAAAATACACTGAAGAACTGTACAAAAGCTCTTAATGATCCTGATAACCCGATGGTGTGGTCACTCACCTAGAGCCAGACATCCTGGAGTGTGAAGTCAAGTGGGCCTTAGAGGCAATACTATGAGCAAAGTTAGTGGAGGTGATGGGAATCCAGCTGGGCTATTTCAAATATTAAAAGATGATGCTGTGAAAGTGCTACACTCAATATACTAGCAAATTTGGAAAACTCAGCAGTGGCCACAGGACTGCAAAAGTTCAGTTTTCATTCCAATCTCAAAGAAGGGCAATGCCAAAGAATGTTCAAACCACTGAAGAGGTGCACTAATTTCACATGCTAACAAGGTAATGCTCAAAATCCTCCAAGGTAGGCTTCAAAAGTACGTGAACTGAGAACTTCCAGATGTACAAGCTGGATTTACAAAAGGCAGAGGAACCAAAGTTCAAATTGCCAACATTCTTTGGATCATAGAGAAAGGGAATTCAATAGAAAAAGGGAATTCCAAAAAACATCTACTTCATTGACTATGCTAAAACCTTTGGCTGTGTAGATCATAAAAAACTGTGGAAAATTCTCAAAGACACAAGAATACCAAAACACCTTACCTGCCTCTTGAGAAACTTGTATGCAGGTCGAGTAGCAACAGTTAGATCCGGACATGGCACAATGAACTGGTTCCAAATTGGGAAAGTAGTACGTCAGCTAGAGCTGCAATCAAGACTGCCAGGAGAAATATCAATAACCTCAGACATGCAGATGACACCACTCTAATGGAAGAAAGCAAAGGAGAACTAAAGTCTCTTGATGAAGGTGAAAGAGGAGATTGAAAAAGCTGACTTAAAGACAACATTCAAAAAACGAAGATCATGGCATCCAGTCCTATCACTTCCTGGCAAAGAGATGGGGAAACAGTGGAAACACTGACAGATTTAATTTTCTTGGGATCCAAAATCACTGTGGATGGTTACTGCAGCCAAGAAATTAGAAGATACTTGTTCCTTGGAAGAAAAACTATGACAAACCTAGACAATATATTAAAAAGCAGAGACATCACTTTGCTGACAAAGGTCTGTCTAGTCAAAGTTATGGTTTTTCCAGTAGTCATATATGGATGTGAGAGTTGTACCATAAAGAAGGCTGAGCACTGAAGAATTGATGCTTTTGAACTGTGGTGCTGGAAAAGACTCTTGAGAGTCCCTTGGACACCAAGGAGATCGTACCAGTCAATCCTAAAGGACATTGACCTTGAATATTCATTGGAAGGACTAATGCTAAAGCTGAAGCTACAATACTTTGGCCACCTGATGCAAAGAATCAACTGATTGGAAAAGACATTGATTTTGGGAAAGACTGGGAGCCAGAGGAGAAGGGGGCAACAGTGGATGAAATAGTTGAATAGCATCACTGACTCAATGGACATGAGTTTGAACAAAGTCAGGTATGTAATGAAAGACAGGGAAGCATGGTGTGCTGCAGTTCATAGCATCACAGAGTTGGACATGACTGGGGACTGAACAACAAGAACGTAAATGTTGGTTCTGGTACATAGCAAATATGAGGGAATTAAATGAGATTAGAAGAGAGGAAAAGAAGAGGGAAGGAGGAAATATCCTTTTCATTAAGCATATTTTTTAACTGCTTCACTATACTTAACTTCTTATTTTAAAGTAGGAAAACACTAAACTGCCTCATATCAGATATTTGATCAGATATCATATTTTTCAAGTTTTAAAGAATTTCTCTAGCTAATATTCTATGGGTTATCCAATGATATCCCTCTCTACCTATTTTTCTAATTCCAGTTTCTTAGTTTTTTGTTGAGTATACACCATATTTCAGCATCTCATTTCCAGTTATTATCTTTCTTTGTTCACCACTGACCCACAGAAGGATTTAAACCAATATTTTAGTTCTCCATATCCACCTCCCCGCCTCTCCCAAGGACAGTCACTGTACATGTGATATAACAGGTTTTCCTGAGTTTTGAATCCTGGATTTGGTTTGGATGGAGACTGTGTAACTAGCCTAAATGTATTAGACACATATTTGAAATACTCTTCAGCCACTCCACCATAAGGAATTCTGTACTGGAGAATATCATCGTCCAGCTGCAGATTCCTGTCATTTGTTAGATCTGTCTTTCTCTGTATCTAACTTTTCTCTCTTCCTTCTCAATTCTCCCCTCTATTCAATTCTGGACTCTTGCTTTTTATACATGCTTAGTGGTCCAGCTATCACATAACTATGTCTTTCTAGTTTCAATTTGTGCTGTGTTAGACACCTATAAAATTAGTGACATTGCAGTCAATCCCTTACTATAGTAAGACTTTGTCATTAAAAAATTTCCTTCTCATTTGTTTCTAGGAAAGATATTTTAAAATTTCCCCAATTTTCACTGCACTATGGGGGCGGTGTTTTCAGTGCCACCATATAGTGCTGAAACATTGATACGATCATTTGAGCATTGGGGATGTTAATGGATAAATCAATTTAAAGTCTCTGGTTTAACTATAGAGTTGATCTCTGCTTCTATCTTTGTTTGGACTTCCCTAGTGACTCAGACGGTAAAGCGTCTGCCTGCAATGCTGGAGACCCGGGTTCCATCCCTGGGTTGGGAAGATCCCCTGGAGACGGAAATGGCAACCCACTCCAGTACTCTTGCCTGGAGAATCCCATGGACGGAGGATCCTGTTAGGCTACAATCCATGGGGTTGCAAAGAGTCGGACACGACTGAGAGACTTCACTTCATTTCTATCTTTATTTGTTTTAAGCTACAGAGATAAAATGATGTTATGGATCAATTTTAAAATGTATGCTTTATTCTCCTTTGTTTCTGATAGGAAGATCACCTAACTCTGTAACCTGTAAGATTTCATACAGATTAAAGGCTGAAGAAGTAAGATACAAAATTTGGATAAGCAGCCCCTGAGTGATTCAGTGGTAGCTATTTGAAGGAAAGCACGGAATTCATAGGAGTAAGTTGAAACTAGCCTAAGGGATAGCTCTGAGAAGCCTGGGACAAAGGATTTTGCCCTGCTACTGCAGACAACATTTGATGTCCTGCAACACCTTTTCTTATGATTTAACCTTCTATAGCTGTGCATTTCCTTTCTGCACATTTTGAAGTTTGCATTAAAAAATCATGGCATAGTAAATGGTTTTAATGAAATATTAAGGAAGGTTAAGGATATGATTGTTTAAAAAAACACTAGAATTTTAGAAGTGTAAGAAGGGAATGGGAACTCAAGATTGCTGAAGGCCATCACTTTTGTCCTATTCACTTTGTTCTAAAAGGGTCAGCCTTTGGCAAAATCAAGAAGGTGTACAAGATCCTTCACTTTTCTGATCAAATCACCTTTCCTCTCCTAAACCTATTGATGATTATTTCTGATCTAATCCCTTTCGAAGAAACTTTCTCTCAGTTTACTATCCCTTAAATACACAATTACTGATAAAAAGCTGTGCTCTAATGCCTGAAATATTCATTGATCAACAACTGATAATGTTTAATTATCAAAGAGGGAAATCAAATATTGTCCATTATACTAAAAATAATTTGCTAAACAACAACAGAAATAACAAACAATAACTGGAGAAAGTAGTCATTCAATAAATATTGAGTCTACTGTATGCTAGGTGTTAGGGATATAATTGTGAAGACAGTGCCCCTAATTCTTCAGTTTAGAAAATTTGTGGGAAAGAAAAGGAAACATAATTATAAGAAAATTGAGATAAAAATAAAAGGTATAGGGGAATATAACAATTAAAAAAATACCTCTCCTAACCTTGTGAGATTTTAGAAAGTTCTCTTTAAGTAATGGATTGAATAGATGAAATTAAATTTAGGAATTAAAAAATTAAAAAATAAACATTTTAGTTGAATGTGATGCAATAAGGCATTCTATTTCACTCCTTTAATGCCAGATAAAAATATCAATAAAAAAATTAAGAAGAAAATTGTTTAAAATTCACCGACAATGAAATCAAAAGTTAGTCACAATCCTAAACCCCTATCTATAAGAAATAATTGTCAAATACTGTAAAAGTTAAATCAAATCAAGGACAGGCTCAGGTAGCAAAAATAGAATCTAAAATCTTAAGTGCTGTATTTTGAAATTAGCTAAATAAAAGGGGTGACTATATCTCTTGTCTGGATCACCAGGGTCCTTGGCATGAGTCAGAAAATTGCAAATTAGCCCAGAAACATCTTCTGGTCACAAGGGGTGGGGAGGTGCGGGCAGTTAGGAGAGTTCACTGATACCCTTGAAAGTTTCTGCTTTCCTCAAAGAGGGAAATGAAATTGTAGAGAATTCAGCAGATCTGTTGAGAAAATGCTCTAATAGGAGAAAACATATATAAATATAGAAAATTAGTAAGAAAGCAGTTGAAAAGTCAGAAAAAGAAAATCAAAAGAATAACAATTTAATTCAACCCTAGAAAATAAAATTTACTTCATAAGCTGTAATAAATAAATGTTCGTCTAAGAAAATACAAATTTCCATAATTGTTTACCAAAGCAGTTGAATACCTAAACTTGACCTAATTGATATGGGGAAAAAAAAAAAGTGGGAAAATATCACAGAGATGCCATCCAGAAAGTACAGGTCCCAAAAGAGTTCAGAGGGAATGTTAACAAATGTCCATAGACATGTATATCAAATGCTTTCAAATGTTTGCTAGAACATTTGAAGGTAAAGAAAAAGAAACGCACCCCACCTTTTTATAGAGAAGGTGTGACATTAATGCAAAAACCCGAATAAGATATACAGCCTGGATAGGAGGTAAGTTTGGGGGAGAATGGATACATGTAGATGTGTGGCTAAGTCCCTTTGGTGTTCACCTGAAACTATCACAACATTGCTAATCAGTTATACAAAATACCCTGATACAAAATAAAAAAGTTTTAAAAAAGAAGAAATAATCTGCAGACAAATCAAATTATGAATACCCAAGAAGGTAAAGAAAAATCATTATAATTTTATTTCAATAGATTTTGAGAATAAATTTTAATATTTATCTTTCAGTAAGACTTCTAAATAAAATACAAACAGGAAACCCTTGACATCAAGTAGGCTCATGTAGAAGAATAAAAGCAAGAATAATTATAATACTGATAACTTTTGATGGTTAAGTGCTTACTATTGAGCCTGGCATTTCTAATCACTCTTTCATTTATTGTATACAAGCCCATGAGGTAAGTACTATGATTATCCCTATGTTACAGATAACCAAACCAGGACACAAAGATGTCAAGTAACCTTTCTAAAGGTTACAAAACAAAGCGTATCAGGACTTGTTGTAGTAGGAAAGATCAACCTGTAGATAGAATGGTCATTGTTGTTGTTCAGTTGCTAAATCATGTCCCACGTTTTGCAACCCCATGAACTGCAGATAGAGTGGTCGTAGAGCACTCCATCTATGGAGATATGTATGGAGAACACTTTAACTCTTTCCTGAGAGACACTCAGGATAGGGGTAGGATAGGCAAGCTTGCATAAATAGAAAAATATTTTGTACTTGGATAGGAAGACTTAATATTGGAAATGCTCCCTTAACATTTTATACAGTATTTACTATAGCAATGTTTTCAGTAGGAATGGCTGGAAATATCCTCCAATTCCATATGTCAATATCTGTTAAATAAACTCAGTATATCCATACAATGGGATAATATGCAATTGATTAAAAATAAATAAGTATACAGGTTGATTGATATGCACTAGTGTGAAAAGATAATCGAACTTAATTGGTAAGATAAAAAAGAAGGTATAAAGCAATGCATATAATAGTCTTATTAATCTAGAAAAAGATGTATAGATATAAGTTATCACAGATATGCATACATACATATATACAATGCAATATTACTCAGCCATAAAAAGGAACACATAAGAGTCAATTCTAGTGAAGTGGATGAACCTAGAGCCTCTTATAAAGGGTGAAGTAAGTCAGAAAGAGGAAAAAGATAGCATATATTAATACATATATATGGAATATAGAGAAATGGTACTGATGAACCTATTTGCAGGGCAGCAATGGAAACACAAACATAGAAAACAGACTTGAGGTCACAGCAGGGAAAGGAGAGGCTGGGATGAATTGAGAGAGCAGCATTAAAGACACGCATTACCATATGTAAAGTAGACAGCTAATGGGAAGTCTCCTTATAACACAGAGACCTCAGCCTGACACTCTGTGACAACCTAGAGGGCTGGGCTGGGTGGGGGCTGGGAGGGAGGTTCAAGAGGAAGGGGACATATGTACACTTATGGAGGGTTCACAATACTATGGGCTTCCCAGGTGACTCATTCCAATCCCAAAGAAATGCAATGCCAATGCATGTTCAAACTACCGCACAATTGAACTCATCTCATATGTTAGCAAAGTAATGTTCAAAATTCTCCAAGCTAGGGATCAACAGTATGTGAACTGAGAACTTCCAGATATTCAAGCTGGATTTAGAAAAGGCAGAGGAAGCAGAGATCAGATTGCCAACATCCACTGGGTCATAGAAAAAGCAAGAGAATTCCAGAAAAAATATCTACTTCTGCTTCCTTAACTACGCTAAAGCCTTTGACTGTGTGGATCACAACAAACTGTGGAAAATTCTGAAAGAGATGGGAATACCAGACCTCCTGACCTGCATTAGGAAAATCTGTATGCAGGTCAAGAAGCAACAGTTCAAAGCAGACATGTAACATGGACTTGTTCCAAATTGGGAAAGGAGTACATCAAAGCCATATATTGTCACCTTGCTTATTTAACTTACATGCAGAGTATATCATGCAAAATGTCAGACTGGATGAAGCACAAGCTGGAACAAAGATTGCTGGGAGAAATATAAATAACCTCAGATATGCAGGTGACACCACCCTTATGGAAGAAAGTGAAGAGGAAATAAAGAGCTTATGGAAGATAGTGAGGAGGAACTAAAGAGCCTCTTGATGAAGGTGAAAGAGGAGAGTGAAAAAGCTAGCTTAAATCTCAACATTCAAAAATCAAAGATCATGACATCCAGTCCCATCACTTCATGGCAAATAGATGGGGAAAAAATGGAAACATTGACAGACTTTATCTTTTGGGGCTCCAAAATTACTGCAGATAGTTAAGTGCAGCCAAGAAATTAAAAGATGCTTGCTTCTTGGAAGGAAAGCTATGACAAAACTAGACAGCATATTAAAAAGCTGAGACATTACTTTGCCAACAAACGTCCATCTCATCAAGGCTATGGTTTCTTCAGTAGTCGTGTATGGATGTGAGAGTTGGACTCTAAAGAAAGCTGAGTGCTGAAGAATTGATGCTTTTGAACTGTGGTGTTAGAGAAGACTCTTGAGAGTCACTTGGACTGCAAGGAGATCCAACCAGTCCATCCTAAAGGAAATCAGTCCTGAATATTTATTGGAAGGACTGATGCTGAAGCTGAAGCTCCAATACTTTGGCCACCTGATGGGAATAGCTGACTCATTTGAAAAGACCCTGATGCTGAGAAAGATTGAAGGTAGGAGGAGAAGGGGATGGCAGAGGATGAGATGGTTGGATGGAATCACTGACTCAGACATGAGTTTGAGGAAGCTCTGGGAATTGATAATGAACAGGGAAGCCTGGCGTGTTTCAGTCCATGAGGTTGCAGAGTTGGGCACAACTGAGTGACTGAACTCTACTGACCTGAACTTGTAGCTCAGACAGTAAAGAATCTGCCTGTAACACAGGAGACCAGGAACATTCCCTTGAGAAGGGAATGGCAACCCACACAGTATTCTTGCCTGAAGAATTCCATGGACAAAGGAGCCTGGCAGGCTGTAGTCCATGAGGTCGCAAAGAGCTGGACTCGACTGAGCAACATAGTTTCACAATTATACGGCAGAAACCAACACAACATTGTAAAGCAATTATCCTCCAATTAAAAATAAATTTAAAAAAGAATATATGAGACCTAGTATTGCTGTTTAGCTCTGGGAAGTTCATGTAAATTTTGGGCAGCATGAGTAGAGAGAGGTATTTTTAAGAGGTATCAATTATTAAGAACAGTACTGTGATAAAAAGAAAAGTTAGCATGTTTTTAAAATTATATATCTCTATCTATTTTTATGATCTGTCCAGATTAAGTTGTGGCAGGGGTACAAAATAGCAGGAAAAATTGTATCTAGAATGGTGCTGAAATGAAAAATGTTGAAGTAATACATACATAGGAAATAAAAAGATTGAGAAAGATAACTGCTAATATTTTCTAAATTGACCAGTATTTGACTCCTCACTATGGCTATGGTACTTGTGTAACTCCAGGTTGTCCTTATACTGTTCCTAAAAGAAAAATAACACTTCAGTGAAAATGAAGACCAGAAAGGAAAAAAAAAAAAGAAAAACAAAAAATGGAAAGAGTGACAACAGTTGGTAATAATGCACCACCATCATTACAATATAAAATTACACACTCTCATGACCTACAAGGATTGTTTTAATGTTAAAAAAAACTAGCTCTTGAGTGATTCAAATGTCAATGAAATCTGTTGACTAGTTTTCTACAACTCCCTCCAAAGAATCTGCTTATCTGAGCTACAATCTGTGTAGACTACTATAAACTTAGTATAGGTAACCCAGAGCAAAACTTCATTAATTTGGACTTGGGGTGATATACACGGTATATTATTCTATTCAAGGAAATCCTAATTTTACAATGATATCAAGGACATGCAATAACTTGATGGTAGGTAAATTAAAATTTTGCCCATTAAATATTCTAGTAGATCCTTGTATCTGCTCTCTGTTTGCATGTATTAGGGCCTCCTAAAATATAGCTTTATTATACTTTTGTTTTTTTTCAAAATAAGCCCTCTAAATTCTGGGGGATATTACATATGATTGAAAATCTAGTATTGGTCTATTATTATAGATTTTATCTTATATGAATACTCTGAGGATTGTTAACTTATGGTTGCATATTTGTTACATTTTTAGACAAATCATTTTATTGAATAATCACATGATTAGTTCTCCAAGTATGATAACTTTGTGATGACTGCATTTTTCTTATATTGAAGGAGAAACTCATAGACTATATGAAAAATTGATAGCAGCTTTCAAACTTGAGTATACACTCACTAGTTGACTGTTTTGGAAACTGGAGCTTAATTTCTAATATATGAGAAGTTAACTCTATAATTCAGAGTTTCATATTTCCTCCTAAGTTAGTCAAACCCAGTGATCTTGATGAAATCTAGGACCTTTAGGTATTTTCAAACATTGGTGACCACTGAACAGTTGTATAAATGGAGATGTAGGAAATGGAGAAAAGTAAGAATGTGTTTGACAGCACGATATAGTCCAGAAGATGTTTATATGAATAAATTCCAAAAATTGCCCAGGGGTAATTTTGTCATTTGCTTCTTTCTCCTAGATATTGGTGCTGAAGAAGGAAAATAAAAATAACAATCACATTCCCTAACAATTGAGCATTCTGAGAGACTGAGGTTTCATTAACTGTGGTTTTTACAATACTTGGAGCTGGTTTGTTTAAAAAGAAATACATAGATATGTCCCTTGGGTTTTTGTTTCCATGGTTCACCTCTTTTGTAAGCCAGTTTTCATGCTCTTTACTGCAGTGAAGAAGTGTCAATCCAATCTCTAAATTCTTTAAAAAAATGAATTTTGAGAAAAATTTTTAAAAATATGTTGTTACTAAAGTGAATTTAAAATTTTAACATTATTAAATTGCCTGTATTATAGTCCCATTATTAGACTGGACTATAAAGAAAGTTGAGCGCAGAAGAATTGATGCTCTTGAACTGTGGTGTTGGAGAAGACTCTTTGAGAGTCACTTGGATTGCAAGGAGATCAAATCAGTCCATCCTAAAGGAAATCAATCTTGAATATTCATTGGAAGGACTGATGCTGAAGCTGAAACTCCAATACTTTGACCACCTGATACAAAGAACTGACTCTCTGGAAAAGACCCTGATGATGAGAAAGATTGAAGGCAAGGGGAAAAGGGGAAGACAAAGGATGAGATGGTTGGATGGCATCACCGACTCAATGGACATGACTTTGAGTAAGCTCCAGGAGTTGGTGATAGACAGGGAAGCCTGGCGTGCTCCAGTCCACGGGGTTGCAAAAAGTTGGACAGGACTGAGCAACTGAACTGAACTGATTAAATTGTCTGTTATCTTTAATCTTGTGTTTTTTTGTTTTTTTTTTTTGCAGTTTATTAGGATATAGACTGTGTACTAAATGACATTGTAGAGTTATGATTACTTCTCTTAAATAGGAGAATAATAGTATAGTTATGTAGATGAAGGTACTTATGTAGGAGATTTGAGAAGTAAGGAGTTGAACAGTTATGTCTGCCCCTTCCCCTCAAACTATGTAAAAATATGTATGTCTTTATATACACAGTTTCCCTGGTGGCTCAGATGGTAAAGAATCTGCCTGCAATTCAGGAGACCTGGGTTCAGTCCCTGGGTTGGGAAGATACCCTGGAGAAAGGCATGGCAACCCATTCCCGTATTCTTGTCTGGAGAATTCCATGCACAGGAATCTGGCAGACTATGTCCATGAGATCACAAAGAGTTGGGCATGACTGAGCAACTAACACACACACACACACACATATAGAAAAATCAAGTGAATGTGGCAGAATAGGCCACCTGATGCAAAGAGCCAACTCATTGGAAATGACCCTGATGCTGGGAAAGTTTGAAGGCAGGAAGAGAAGGGGGATGACAGAGGATGAGATGGTTAGATGGTATCATCGATTCAATGGGCATGAGTTTGAGCAAATTCTGAGAGATAGTGAAGGACAAGGAAGCCTGGAGTGCTGCAGTCCATGGGGTCAGAAAGAGTTAGACACTACTGAGCAACTGGATGACAACAAATTCCTGCTTTGTCACTATAAGAATATAGCCTTTATAGAAAGTTTTGAAAATGTAGAATATAATTTTCAAATATCATGCTCTGCTATGGACCTCAGATACAAACTTTTAAATATCTTTTTTCCCCCAAAAACACTACAAATAAATTAATAACAAATATATTTCATTAATACTTCTGGGACCAAACCTTGTGGAACTCCGATGCTGGTTGGTTCAAGAAAGCAAGAAAAACCGGTCACGTTACAACCATATAATAGAAGGAAAAAAAAGTTATTTATGTATAACTTTTTAAAATATTATAAAGTATCTGTTCATTTACTCATTCATCTACTAAATTTTACTATGTGCCTAATATAAACCAGGGCTTCCCTGGTAGCTCAGACAGTAAAGTATCAGGCTGCAATGCAGGAGACCAGGGTTCAGTCCCTGAGTCAGAAAGATCCCTTGAAGAAGGAAATGGCTACCCACTCCAGTATTCTTGCCTGGAGAATTCCACGGACAGAGGAGCCTGGTGGGCTATAGTCCATGGGGTTGCAAAGAGTTGGACACAACGGAGTGACTAACACATTCACACTCACCAGGCAGTAAGTGAAGTGCTGGTTCAGTTCAGTCACATAGTGGTTAAAAAATAGGTTATGTTTCTTCCCCTTTGGATCCTAGGATTCACAGCATAAAATAGATATTACAAAATAGAAATCAACACATACTTCTTTATATATTGTATATTATACATACTTCTTTTTTTTGCTGCTTATTGCAAGTAGTATTTTTAAAAGACCATTCCAGTTCTCCACTCAGAACTTTTAGTGACTTGCTATTTGATTCAGAATAATGCTCCAAGCCCTTCCCTTGGCCTTTAGGGACTAAATGTTGGTGACTGTTTTCTGACTCTTCTGCTCCTTTCCTTACCCACTATAGTCAAGCCATCGTCTTTGCTGCTTCTCAATCACACCAACGTGGGTTTCACCTAAGGCATTAAATTTCCTAGTCATTCATCCTAGCTCGCTCTGCCTCCAAATGCCTTATGGTCTAACTTGTTCTTTTCAGCTCTCAGAGATCTTCATCCACCCCTGGAATAACCCCATCCTCCAATCCATAACTTAATTTACCTGATTCTTCCTAACACATGGCACATTACCTCATCATATGATTATTGTCAGACTCTCCATTCTAGAATTCTAGCTTCATGAAACTAGTGATATCCTTCTCATCACTGCCTTATCTCCAACATCAAAACACTGCCTGGCATTTAATAAGAACTTAATGAATATTTGTGAAATGAATGAATAAATAAGTGGAAAAAAAGAATAAACAGTTTCCTAGTAATGAAGGTTTTAAATTTGCAGCATTAGAATATTTAATATTATAAATACATCATAATTTATTTAATGAATCTATTTTTAGCCATTAAACTAATTTCCTTTGTTTTTTTCTTTTTATAAACAATACTGTTAGGAACTGCACTGTGGTTAATCATCTTATATTATTTATTCAGGATAAATTCCAGGAAGTAATATTTTTCAAAGATTATGTACTTGTTCAGCCAATATTGGGTAATGAAAAAATACCTATTAGTATTATTGCTAAGAAATGTCTCTATCTGAAATAGACTGAAGCTCATTGGGGGGTTAAATGCTAAATTCTCTGTTTAACAGCAAACTTCAACTCAAATTATTTGGACACATTTCCATTCTTCTAGTCATGGTTTCTGTTGTATTCACCAGTCACAATTTTTAATCACAGTTTGTCTAGGGAGGTAACACAAATGTGAGTTCTAATGTGTATAATATATATGCCTCAGAAATCTTTTAAAATCTTGATTCTAAAAATCCAATAACTTTATTTTAAGGATCAGAATAGGAAATATAAATAAGGGCACATACAGTGATCTATCCACAGCTAGTTGACTGGGAAGTAGATTAAAATCTTAAATTATTGCTGAAGTTACCTAAGTTAAAAAAGACTCAAATATAAGAGCTGAAACCAATCAAAGTTTCTCAAGTCAGCAGCACTATTTCCTACAGAGATAATCTATGCAAGTAGTATTTATCATTTAAACAGTCCTGGTTCAAAGATCATTGATGATGTTATATTGTCAAAAGAAAGAGCTTCTAACTGACAGTTTATTCAGCATGAGAAGGAAAGAATGAAGCAGGCTATTTGCATTTAGCTCACATTATAAAATAAAGCGAAAGCAAAGAGAACACTTTCCAAATGTGACACCAACTCCTCCCTCCCTCTTTTTTATTGAAGCTCTGTTTTAGTTTAGGAAGAAATTCTGAATTGACACTTAAATAGTGGCAGGGCAATTCTCCTTTGCTTTGTGAAACGGTCTCTGGAAATGTACAATTATGCTGTCATCTTTAGCACTCCACATTGGACAGAGTTTAATTATTAATGTGTTTTCCTCAGAGAATGACTCGATCATGTCACAACTCTAGACAAATACAGCTAATGCAAAATCATAAAATATTCACTTGAATACTGCTGAACTGACAGGAAATTAATTCTATGAACACTTTTGATATTACCAGAAAATTAGTTTCAAACGCCTAAGACTGAAATAAATGTGTTCATAATTTGCTCAAGGGTAACGCTCATCTTGCAATCAGTTGGTGTCTTTTTAAAAATGTTACAAGTATTCAACATGGCTTTATGATAAAGAGGACAGCTAATGTAATGTATTATTTGTAGACAGTGTTTTACTTGTAAACAGCAGGAAATGAAAAATTGCTCTCTCAGAAATATTTAAACTCCAGTAATATTCTGCTATTTATCACTTTGTAGAACTGAAGAAGTGCCATCAAAAAAAAATTTTTTTTCAGAGACTGAGAAGCTTACAGAATGGTAATGGGATTTCAAACTTTTCACTTCAGATCACTCTCCCAACTTTTATAAAATATCTGAAAATAAAATAAATGAAAATGATTGAAAATGTTTAGCATCTTAAGGTTATTTGGTGTCCAGCATTGGACAAATTAGAGATACCATGTGTTTTAATAGCTAAATACACCTAAAAGTACCCTCAAAGAAAGGAAGAAATTTCCTCCTCTGTGTTTGTCCAGCAGTTTGCATAAATTTTAAAATTATTTCATATTTATTTGTGTACATATTTTCACTCTTGCACAACTAAAATCTCAAAAATATTGCTGACTTCTATCCTTAGTGTGTAGTCAAGTGCTTGATGCAAAGACTATATGCATAAGTCATTTGATAGATAATTGAATGAATGGAAAACAAGGATAGATGAGAAGAATTTCATTAAAATATTAATAAGGAAGATCAGTTAATATATAGTAAATCCACTTTTACAATAAAAAATAACTTGTAAACAACAATTTTAGCTATTTCTGAGAATGGCTTCCCTAGACAGCAATGATTTCTGCTTTTCTGTGAACTATTCTGGACATATAAAGGTAAAAATTAAATGGTCAAAATTTGCTATAGCTAATTGATGAAAGCTATGCTAATGAGATGTTTCCTTCTAAGAATTTCAAATATGAGGCATTGTTAGAGGTAAGTCATATTTGATTGCATTTTACTGAGAAAGTTCTCCAACATGTAATGAAAGTCATATTTCTTTCCTCTCAAGAGTTCCAGCTTCTGTTCCTTCTAGGTTAAGCTAATCATAGTCTATTTCTATTAATAGAAACCAAAAGAAACTTGATTCATGTAATAATGTATTGTAAAACATGTTTTGACAGTGTTTCACTGGACTAATTTTATGTTTTTAAACAAAATAATCTATAGAGCTATGTCTAGTGTTCTTAGCTCTTTCATGCTTTTTTCATAGACATGCATTTTATGTAATGTGATAAAAAGATTATCATAATTGTTGAACATTCATTTTATATCATCTGCAAATATGCTATAATAAAATATTAAAAGGAGCATGGTTATTAATGAACCACACCAGTAAGATTTTAGTTTAATAGTTTTAACTTATTTTTAAAATTATAAGAAATGAGGTTGTTCATTATGCCATAAAGCTACTTCTTGTAATGAGAAATTGAATGGGAGCCTGAGTTAAATATGACTGCATAAATGCAAAAAGGCAAAATGAACAAAATTGAATATATTCATAGACAGTGAAATATAGCAAATTAATTGAACAATGAAAATATGAAAACTAATGGCTGTGTCTTTTTAAACTCAATGTTTTAATATTATCTTTAAAAGGGTGTTTAAATGCATACTAAACTTTGATACTTATTTTTTGTCTTTTTTTCTTTTTTTCCCAGGAAGGGTTATTGATTCATGTTTACTAAAATGCAGACTCTCATGTTTACTGATTCATTCTGTAAACAAGTACTCAAAACATATTGTATACAAGGCATCGTACCAGGTGCTAAAAATAATACAATGGTGAGAAATTTTTCCTATCTTTAAGTAGTTTTTAATATAGTAGTGACAAGAAAGTGACAAAAAGTTACCATATAGATTAAAATATGTCTGGATGCTGAGAATAACATATAAATTTTAGATGAAAGAAAAGGGGACTTATATTCAAAAGTACAGTTTTGAGAAGATTAAGTAATAAGATGACTTTAACAAGATGGAATTAGTCAGGAAAGGATGTTTTGTAAGATGAATATACTTCTAGTTATGCAGAGTTATATGAGTAAAAGAATTCTTGCTGAAGTAAAGAGGATACTCAAAGACTAGCATCTAATTAATTAGTTAACAAAGTTAGCATCTAGGTAAACTGAGTGTTGCTGGAAAGGAGATTATCTTCCTCAGCCAGTAGTCAAATCTCCTTATATTTACAAATAAATTTATTATCTTCATGTTGCAGCACAACTAATAGAGTTGTTTTCACTCCCTGAATATATTTCCTCTTCTCCCATTATCTTTTAAAACAATCCCAATTGGATTTTCATGCATATTTTCACTAGGTCATCTAGATTGTTAAATCCAATAAAAAGTTGTTTGTGCAATGTTCATGGACTTTCAAAAGAATTTGATCACTTTTTCCTTCTGAGTTCCTTTTTCTTCACCTAGCTTCCAAATAACCCTATATTTTTGGTTTTTTTCCCCTTACTCTTTACGATTTTTTTTTTCCCATTCTCTTCAACCTCTTAATAACATTGAGGTATTCCCGGGCTTAGAGCATGGGTGGCTTCTTTTGTCTTGCCTATTTATTCTTTGTGATTTAATCCAATGCAAGTATAAGTTGAAGACCCCCAAATTTATATCAATTTAAGAGTTCTTAATTCTAGACTCATTTATTCAACTCCCTCTAAAAGTCTGAATTTTAGTTATTGAAAAGACATTTCAAAGTTGCACCTCTGATTGCTTCTCCAATGCAAGCCATTTTACTCAGAACTTCCCTTGTTAGGTAAAGGCAACTCCATTCTTCTAATTACTCATATCAAAACTCGTGGAGTAATTTTTGGCTATGCGCTTTCACTATCCTTCCTCAGATCCTGTTGATGCTAACTACACAATATATATCCAGAATCTGATCATTTCTTATCACCATCACTGCTACCACCTGATCTAAGTCTGTAGTCTCTTACATAAATGTGTTCCTTATTTCTAATCTAGTGTCCTTCAGTCTCTTGTTAATACCACAGTCAAATTGATTCTGTTAAAATATAAACCAAACTCTATTTTTCTTCTGTTCAAAAATTGTACAACAAATTCCTACTTCTTTCAGAGTAAAAGTCAGAGTCCTTAAAATGGCTTACCAATTATTTCTTTACCTGGAATATTCCTCTCCCAAATCCAGATTTATTTGTTATGATGGTCAATTTTATCTGTCAACTTGGCTAGGCTATAGTACCCAGTTATCCCATCAAACAGTAATCTAAGTGTTTCTGTGATGGTATTTTGTAGATGTATTTGACATCTAAAGTCAGTTGACTGTAAGTAAAGATTATCCTTGATAATCTGAGAGTATCTGATCAAATCAGTTAAAAGGTCTTAAGAGCAGAACTAAATTTTTCCTGGAGAAGAGAAATTCTGCCTATGACTGCAGCATCATCTCTTGCCTCAGCGTGTAAGCCAATTCCTTGTAATGAATCTCTCTTTCAAAAGAAAGAAAGAAAAATATCACTACAGTGGATTTAACAAAAACCTAGACCATCACAACCAGGAATATCAAAAACAAAAACCATGGAAAAATTTAAAAACCACAAAAACTAAGTAGCTTACATATTCATCAAGCTCTTATTATACATGGGAGTGACGTTCTGTAAAGTCACCAGGAGCAATACTGGGCCATTGCTCTTAAGGAAAATAGTGTTAAGTTCTAGTCACAGTATTTTTGTCAACTGATCAACACATAACCTTAAATTCTGTGTGTATTTGTTTAAAGGCACCTTATTGAATGTACATAATTGATTCATCAACATTGTACATTGTAACTTAAGCCTGAACAAAGACTATCTAACACATGTATTTTCTCAATAAGGTACATTTCAGACATTTTACACTAAAGAAAACAAACTTGTAACGCCTCAATCCTGTTTTGGGTCCATATAAAAGCCCCCAAATAGAAAAATAGTGCTGATTAGACCACAAAAGTGGAGTTGTTTACAGTATGAGTTTAAAACAGGAAAGCATACTTTTGGCCTGTTTGACTACGGTGGTAACGTGTATCAGGTGACTCAGCTCTTTCACTTCTCCATGCATGTCTGTGAATGACCACAGCAATGCCAAGATTAATGCTTTGTTTTGGTTAGTGAGTTACAATGACATTTTAGTAAGTAGATAAATTTGAAAATATAGAATCCATAAATAATGAGGATCATACACACATGTCCCATGATTAGTATACACATATCCATGAATATACATAGATATTCACACATAAATCTGTGAACAAGGGGACTGAGTGCACACTCACACACACACACACACACATGCACATATCTTTCTCTGTCTCAAAGAAAATACACACACTATTTCTGTTTTGCAGTGGAAACTTATCTGATAGATTCTTCATTTATCTACTTTAAGTAAGTCTGTTCAAATTTCAGCTTCTTAGTGAGGCCAAATTTGAACACTATAGTAATTCCAATCCTCCTTAACCTGCTTATTTATTTTTTATAAATGTCACCATGTTCCAAAAATATATAGTATATCTATATGGTGTGTTTGCAATTATTTATTCATTCTGTTTCTTATTTAGTATCTATCTCAAATTTAATGTAAATCTTATAAGAAAAAAGAAAAGAAGTCTTTTCTGTTCACTGATATGTCACTATGGCTTAGAAGGGTATTTATGATACATGCTAATAAATATTTTTCAGTGAATGAGTTAGGTCCTTGATATAAAGAGTGAGTTTTAAGATAGTTCATTTACTGTTCTCTGCAATGAACTTAAAATCAGATTGCTCCCTCTAAACTTATTCTTATTGGAAATTCTAGAGTAGGCAGAATGCCGCATATCTAAATAAGTTCGATGACATCTTTTTAACAAGTTTGTCTCATTCCCTGGTTGCTCAAATCTAAGAAACCAGCAGCAAGGCCAGGTGGGACAATTAGTAAACAGTTTTTTCCATGAAAAGTAGAACTAAAAAGAGGATTAAGTTAGATATAAAGACAGAATTGTATATAAAGGTGATGGCTAAAACTGGATAAGTGTGTAAGCTGAGGAATAATATACAGACCAGTCTTCTTCAATAGGACTGGAGAAGAAAAAAAGAGGAAACTAGAGAAGTTCTAAGACCAACTAAATTTAAAAACAGAAGGAAGAAAATGAAATAATTAAAGATATAGTGGAGAAAATACTATTTCTATCATCTACCCATCTATCTACCTACCTATAGACTTGTCCCAGTAGGGAAGTGCTTGATGTGCCAATGATGAAGACAAATTAATTTGTGTTTAAACAGTCTGGCCCTGACAGTGGGAAAAAATTTCTTCTTCCTTACAAGCTTTAAATGTCCATTAAAGCAATGGTCACTTTTAATGTCTCATAGAACTGGTACATGGATGGAAATCAAAGGCTAACCCCTAACAAAGCCCGATTTTCCTTATGTGGCTACTTTAAGTTTAGGAGAGTAGGAAAATCTTGGAGCTAAAAGACAAAGTCACAGTGATGGGGTAGATGAAAAATAGCCTTAATAAAAAAAAAAAAAAATCTTCTTCATGACATTTGCAAGCTTTTGGATCCTCATAAGAGGCTAATGAAGTACAAAGTTAAAGGACAGACATTTTACTAAAAGTGTAACTAAGTCTTGTCCTTGATCAAATCCTGATGATGATCTCAGCATTCTACTTTACTGGGAGAGGAAAAGAGAGAGCTTCTATTGGTGGAAGATATTATCCATACTTTCACAGGTCTAATAAAGTCTGGTTTAAAATTTTATAAAAATTGCTATGCACACAAGATGCAAGAAAATGTGACTAATAATCAAAGGGAAAAAAATTGAACAAAGCAGCAATAACTAAAATATCAACATTAATATAGTAAGGTAGGAAAGGATAGGAAAAATGGGTGAGATACATGGATAATTTCAAATATATTGAAATCTATAAAGAGTAAAAAGACATTCTAGAATTAAAGAGTTTAATATCTGAATTTAAGAACTGATTAGATAGGTTTACCAATTATGTTAAAAAAAAAGAAAGAAAAACATTAATGAACTCAAAGACAGAGCAATAGAAATCATTCAAAGTGAATTATAGAATAGAAAAAAAAAAAAAGAATGGAAATCATAGAGAAATTTAGATTTTGCTAGGCAATCTACTATAATAGAATCTAGAGACTTTGAACAATAACTTTTTATTATTTATTCACAATTGTGTCTGTTGACTAAATGGTTCTTTGGGTCTGGGCAGGTTTAAATGATCTCTCCTAGGCTGAGTTCATCCATCTGGAGTTATTTGGTAAGGGTGTGTGTGTGCATGTGTGCTTGCATGTGTTCAGTCATGTCCAACTCTTCATGATCGTATGGACTGTAGCCCGCCAGGCTCCTCTGTCCATGGTTTTTTTAGCCAGGTAAGAATACTGGAGTGGGTTGCCACTTCCTACTCCTAGGACAACTTCCCATAGCTATTATTTAATGGGTTATAGGATGGCCAGTTGTTGTCCAGGGCATCTTATTTCTCTCCTTCCTGGCATTTTCTTCTCTAGAAGGTTAACTCAGATTAATTCACATGAAGGTTTCAGGATTCTAAGCATATGAGAGAGAATATGTTTCAATGCTGAAATAATTTACAAGCATTGGTGGTGCTTTAGTCAATCATTCATATCCAACTCTTTGTAACCCTAAGGACTGTAGCCTGCCAGGTTCCTTTGTCCATGGGATTTTCCAGGCAAGAATATTGGAGTGGGTTGCCATTTCCTTCTCAAGGGAAACTTCCCAACCCAGTGAATGAATGCAGGTCTCCTATATTGCAGGTAGATTCTTTATCACTGAGCCACCAGGAAAGTCTTTTCAAGCATTACTTGCACTGGAATTGCCCGATGTCTAGAGCCATTCAAACAGTCGAGACAATACTTAAAGAATGGAGAAACACATTCAGTCTTTTGATGGGAGAAGCAACAAATTTCCCATAAAAGAAAGCTGTGCTTACCTGGAAGAGAGAAGAAAAAAACTGTGGTCCTTTTTGTAAACTACCATGTTTGGAATTTGAAACCCCAGAAAAGAAAGACAGATGCATTGGATCAAATGTAATATTTAAAGAGTTACAAACTGAGAATTTTCCAAAAGTTTTCAAAGATACCATATTCCAGATTTTAAAATATATATAAAACCACAAGCAGAATAATTTTAAAACAAACAAAAAAATCTAAGCATACATTAGTTCAACTATTAAAAAAGAATACAGTTTAAAGGTAGCCAATGACCCTTCAAAGAGACAAAAGTAGCATACTGGCCAACATCTGAACAAATATTGTGAAATCCAGAAGATAATGAAATAGTATTGTTACATCACTGAAAAACAAGTATCTATCAGAATTGGAATATATAAGTATTGCTAAGATATCGGCTAAATAGAACACTTGCACATTGGTAAAATCACTTTGGAAATCTAATTAGCAACACATTAAAAAGCCAACCTGCATCTTCCTTTTAACTCAGCAGGTGCATTCCTAACTGTATATCCATCAAAAAATAAGGACATATGAACACCAAAATATATGTGCAAGACTGTTATAGCAGGCTATTTCATAAGAGTTACTTATTGAAAACAACCTAAATATCATCAAAAGTACAGTTACTAAAGTAAGAATTTACTTTTCATTCAGTAGAATACTAGTGTGATTTTTAATATTCACAGTATAATATTTAGTAATTTTATCCTGAATTCCCACAAAGAAAGAAACTAGACTATACACAGAATATCATGATTCTCTTAAAAAGCAAACAGTGACTCTGTGGTTTACCATAATTCAATTCTTACTCCTGAGGTAGTATGATGAAAACCAGGTAAGAAGTCCTATACATAAAAACTTTAGAGTCTATGTCATAGGAAAGAGGTAGATAAAAATGTATTCTATCTGTTGATAACTAGGTGGAAGAGAGATATCACTTTCTCTCTTCTCCATAAAGAAGGGATAAAAACTTTTACTTCTTGAAGAACGAATCAAAAGGATTCTGAAGTTTTACTTCAAACTTTTGGAATAGAAACAAAATCTCTCCAGGGGCCGAATAGTCCCAGGTGTATTTATAGTTTACAACCTAGAGATGTTGCCACAGTCTTAGACCTCTTTTTCTCTTGAAATATAAACACACACCACTGTAGTTAGTTAAATCTCTCTGAAATTCTGTTAGATATAATTGTAAGTTGAATTTCCATTACTTTCTCTCTGCCCAGTATCCTGAGTTTACAGCAAAATTTATTCAAAGAGCTCCTACTCTATTTGAACACAAACATATTTTCTCTACACTTCATAACAACACAGCAATGTGAAAGAATAAACTACTTTTAAACTCAGCATCAAGAATGAATCTCAAAGATATGATGAGTAAAAAGTGAGATAAAAAAGGAGTATGTACTCTCTATTTATATAAAATTAAAGAATACATTAAACTATTTATAGTGATAAAAATCAGCAAAACAGTTCCCTCTGGATGGGAAGTTGAATAGGAAAGGGCACATGAAAAAATTCTGGTGTTAGAATGTCTGGTATTGGAATATATGTAGTGGTGGCACTGGTGTGTTTGTATGTAAAATTCAATAAAATTTAGTCTTAGAATTTGTGCCCTTATACACTTTCTGTAATATTTCAGTAAAAAAGTGAATAAAAATATTTTTGCAAAGACTAATGTTTCAGTTAAAGAGGTGGAGCCATTCAAAAGAGTTTTTTTCATATTTTTCCAACAATATTTGTTAGCCCAAGTATAAAAGTGAAAAATATGCAAGGAGCTGGATTTCTCAGAGGTTGAGAGTTAAAATATGCCATAGGAAATTTTATTCATGGTGATTGCTTTTGCTTTAAGTTTGATCATGTAATTTATGCTAGGCAAATGAAATTAAAGCAGGAGATTCAGGAAGATTAAATAAAACATCTTTTAATAACATATTTTTAAAAGTCTTTAGAAACTATTTCATTTAATCTTGTCAAAAGTGAAGGCATAGGTAATTTTTGCATTTCTAAAACAAAAATAGATGAAATTACAAAGATTTAAATATTAAGGTTAGTTATTGGCGGGTAAGAAATCAAGACCTAGACTAAGGTTCAGCAATAAGTCATTGCATTAAAGGAAGAAGAAGAAGAAAGAAAAGAAAGAAGAAGGAGGAGAAGAAGGAAAAGAAGGAGAAGGAGGAGAAGCTTATAGCACCATGTTCTCTAAGGTAAAGTATTTGAAATGGCCAAACTATTAAATAAATTATGAGAGATACGTAATACAGAGCATTAGTAGGTTAAAAAAGAGGAAGGAAGGAGGAATAAAAAGATTACTTCCAAGTGGTAAGTATAAAACCAGTTGCACAATTTCTTTGTTGTATTTCCTAAAAGTCATTCTTGGAAAAGGAATTTTGCACTTAGGAGGCTTTAAGGATTGTATTCAAAAATAATATCTTTAATCAACTGAGGAAGCAACCTCAGGCAGAGGGAGAAACTGAACTATGATGCAGTGGAAAAAAGCACCTCATTGGCTACAGAGTCTTTGAGGTGGGATGATCTCCAGAGCTTTCCAAATTGATGTAAGAGGCCCACTCCCTTGTATTTCTACATAGATCAGTCATTAGATAAAGGCGACCAAGCACAGTGTTGAAGTCAGTCAAAGCAGCAGCTTCCTGTATAGTAGAGGGCAAATCAGAAGGTGATGTCACAGTGGCTGGCTGAATAAATACCTCAGTCTTTAAGGTAGAAGATCTGGATTGCATACCATTGTGTCCATTGTAGTCCATTCATTGTACCACAGGGATCTACCTGTTTCTTATAACTTTATATAGAAATAGACTCTCCAAGATCCTAATCTGTCTCTTTACCTGGAGAAATATACGAGAAATGTTAGCAGTACAAGATTTTGCCACTGTTGCTGGTTTGAGGTCAAAGCCGATGTTGATCATCTGCCTCCTCTAGGTTTCACTCAGCTAGGTTTCACTCTGTTTCAGCTAGCCCCTCTAGGTGCTACCTCAAGGAGTGAGCCACGCCACACCCTAAACTCTTAAAGAGTCTAATTTCCTTGTTACCATGTCCTTCTCAAAGGAGAAAGCAATGACAACCCGCTCCAGTATTCTTGCCTGGAGAATCCCAGGGACAGAAGAGCCTGGTGGGCTGCCGCCTATGAGGTCGCACAGAGTCAGACATGACTGAAGCGACTTAGCAGCAGCAGCATGTCCTTCTCAGACAGATTTTCATCCATTTGCCATCAAAATCAGCCACTGAAATGCCAAAAGAAGCTGCAGAAGATGGTCTCAGTTTCTAATATAAACTTCCTTTCTGATTTTAAGTGCAGCACTACCTCCTGCTAATGATTAGTAATTTACTCATTTCCAGAATAATTCCATTTCAATTATTTTTCTTGACTGCCTTTTCCATGGCATGTGAAGCCTGGCATCAGAGAGGGGCAGCTACAGGTTAAGGTTTAATGGAAATTTTACTATGTCCCTTATAGTTCAGTTGGTAAAAAAGCTGCCTGCAATACAGGAGACCCCGACTCGATGCCTGGGTTGGGAAGATCTGCAGGAGAAGCGATAGGCTGACCACTCCAGTTTTTGTGGCCTTCCCTGGGGGCTCAGCTGGTAAAGAATCTGCTTGCAATGATGGAGACTTGGGTTCGATCCCTGGGTTGGGAAGATTCCCCAGAGAAAGGAATGGCTACCTACTCCAGTATTCTGGCCTGGAGAATTCCATGGACTGTATAGTCCATGGGTTCACAAAGAGTTGGACACAACTGAGTGACTTTAATTTTACTATGTCCCTTAGAAAAAGTTCCCTCTGGGAACTAGATTTTCTATACTCACTAAGTCTACATTTGTGGAGACTGGAGGCATAAATTCGCCACACATGGTTCAGAGAATAAAATAGGAGCATTCAGAATCCACCCCTTGGTCCAGTAGCCCAGGGGTCTTCCTTTGTGAAGATGTGGCACCATATCATGTTCACTGAATTGTGGCATATCCTTAGGTTGGGATTATATTCCGCCGTTGGAGAATATTATCTCGGAGTTACCATAGCTTCATCTTCAAGAAGCTGTTCTACCACTTTATTATGCTAATGGCATCTGTGCTGTGACATGATAAAAACCATAGATCCCATGTAACCAGTGCTGTATCTCCTTTTACTCACGGTATGTGGTGTTATGAAGACTAACTGTGGTGGATCCGATTCTCAGCACATCCTGAAGGTTTCTTTCTGAAGATTCAAATTCCTCTTGAGCAGGGAGGTAGCAGGTCTGGAAAGTGCCTCCAAAGACTCAAAACTGAGCGAGTGTGCTTGCCTTAAATAGCAGAACTTTTGACTTAGGAAAGAGGGAGGACAGTTCACCAACAGGGAAAAGACAGTTATATTGCCAAGTGTGTGGGAATATTGCTCAGCAAACTTTTCAAGATGTAATTGTCTCCAGTTGAAGTTGCTAGGCACCAAACTTTTCCATTCGGGGGTCCTTTTCTTGCAGTATGGAAACTTGATAAAGTTGAGAATTAACTCTGGAACCCTACTATCATTGTATAAAGTCTTGGATCTGATCCTCAGTTTTTTGTGTTCTCCAACTTTAGAAGGTAAGATGTTCTATATGCTGGTAAGGAAGTCTTCTTTCATCCACTGCTTAAATTAGATTTTTGATCATCCTCAGCCTTGACATTTTTTTTTTCCCAATATATCAATAGCACCCAATAACAGACATCCAATTCCATACTCCTTAAAATTACTATTTTCCTATTTTCCTTGTACTTTCCAGATGCTTGAAATAATCTACCAGCCAACATATTCTATTTTATCAGTACCCTTTGCCAGTTTATATCCAGTGTAAGTTCTAATAGTTGCTCTACTACACCATGACATGGGCTAAGTATGTCACCTACCTACTACAAATGATGAAAACCTCTTTAATAGTCAAGAACCATTAATCTATTTCAAAATCCATTTTTAACCTGCTTCCTCAGACAATCCCTGCTTTTAAAACACCTACGTGGCAATAAATAATAGTTTAATAATTGAAAAGAATCGACTCCAGTGCTCTATGTATACAAAATTGGGAAAACACAGCCTCTACCTAAAGTCACTGGGGTTGACAGACAAAAACAATTCAAGTCATTATAATATTAATTACTATATTAACATTTAAGCTGAAGATAATATGAATATAATATTTTTAAGACTTATAATTTAAGTTTCAAAACTGAGACTCATAGATGCTGGGTTTCCGAATGCTCTGACTCCTTAAAAAGGAGTGATTTTAAAGAACAGTGTCAAAATCAATTGGAAGCGAAGATGTATTGTGTATCACTGTTTTTGTGCTTCCATATTTAAGGTAAAATAAAAGAAAACAAATTGGAAAGCCTATTATACTTCGAAAGCTCTCTGCTGCAATAGAATTAGTGATCAGAAAAAAAAAAAGTTACTATCCATCGCTACTCATTTTGAAGAAGTGGCAACCAACTGCTAAGTTTCATTTGTCTTTTTTAAACTATGTACTAGTAGGTACAGAAAGAGAGTAGGGAAAAAAAAAATTAGGGTAGGGATTTTCTTAAATTTACATCAAGGAGATCATGCTGTTAACCCACATAAATTCAAAGTGTAGAAACAATTCTTTTGTATAAGATTTAACAGCATCCAATTTATTAGCTTTTGATCTTTGAAGAGTCAATTAAATATCTTAAAGAAATAACCAGCTTTGTATTTCCTTCTCAATTGGAAGGGGTCTAGTTGATCTGAGGACAAGAGCTTATCACTTTCTGAGTTAATTTGTAAAATCCTTCTAAACAGCAGATATTTTCAAAAGGTGTTGTTAGACTACAAGTGCTATAGAAGACATTAACACATTTTTCCTTCTGAAATAAAGTGAAGTGAAGTTGCTCAGTTGTGTCCAACTCTTTACGACCCCATGGACTGTCACCTACAAGGCTCCTCTGTCCATGGAATTTTCCAGGCAAGACTACTGGAGTGGGTTGCCATTTCCTTCTCCAGGGGATTGACCCAGGGATCCAACCCAGGTCTCCCGCATTGCAGGCAGACGCTTTACCGTCTGAGCCACCAGGGAAGCCCAAATCCAATCAGTACAGTGGACACAACTTCAATGTATATTCTAGCCCTGTGCTTCAAAATGCTTAGTTAATGGTGACTGGCATTCTTTAGTTTTAAAGCAAATTCATGGAATTGGTAAATTACATTTTTATTAAATTTTTGAGAGAGAAAAAAAAAGATGTAATGGAGTAATATACTTGAAAAGTCTTGTTTTCCTTTTGGTTATTTCTGTGGAACAAAGTCTAATTTACAGCATGTATATTCATTATATAATGTGTGTGGGTTTATATTTTAAATGAGTATAAATTTTAAAATTATAATTTTGAATAGCACAAGCTCTCAATTACAAAGAATGTTATACTGTATTTGTTAAGTATTCCTTTGTTTTGATGTTATCATGAAATCAAATTTTTCTACTATCCCAGTTGCAGTATGGTAAACTGCTCTGTTTTGGCGATTACTTTTCCTTTCTTCTAACTGATTACAAACCAAATTATAAAATGCTGGAAGCATTCAGGCTTAAATAAGTTTTCAGCTTTAAAGCATGAAAAGCCTGTAGTAAAGATTTAATGAATTTACTTTTCTTTTCTTTGTATTTTATGGTAACAGTTGAAGCCCATGGCAGTTCCTGTTTGTCAGATGGATTTAACACCAGACATGATATTACACTATAAGATTTATAATTGAGATTTTTATTTAGTAATGCCAAGTATTTCTGTGGAGCTTCTTAGTGTCAGAGCTAAATTTTAAAAGAACAGACAAAACAAAAGTATAAGACTCTTGCAAATACGAAAAAAATGAAAATCATTTAGGTAATAAAATGAGTTGAGATATATAAAACTATATGACTATATTAATGCTTTAATATATTTTATGCATATAAAATATAAATGGCAATCATACATAAGCAGAAAAGAGCATCATCACAGGGGATTTCTTCTTTTTTTTTTTAAACTTGAACATTTATGACACCATAACATAGTGGTTAGGAAGAGTCTGAAATTCACATACCAGGTTTTCCATTTGCAAGTTACCTGACCTTAGGCTAATTCAACCTTTAAACATCCGTTTCTTATTTAGAAATGATTAACAAGAAGAATAGCACTGATCTTACACAGTTGAACCTAAGTTTAAATGGACATTTGTCAAAATGACTAAAGCTTAATTTTACTTAAAGCAAAGAGTCTGAGAACCTTCCTGGTGGCCCAGTGGTCAAGAATCTGCCTGCCAATGCAAGGAACACAGTTTCAATCCCTGGTCCAGGATCTAAGGTCCCACATGCCTTGGGGCAACTAAAGCTGCACACCACAGCGACTGAGCCCATTTACCTAGGGCCCCGGCTCTGCACCAGGAGAAGCCACCATGACGACAAGCCCGTGCACTGCAAATGAAGAGTAGCCCGCATTTCCCACAAACAGAGAAAGCCCACATGCAGTGGTGAAGACCCAGCACAGCCCTAATAAGTAAAGGGTTGTAACAAAACTAGAGGGTCTGAAACAGTCTGACTCTGGTCATATGACTTGCTTTGGCAGATCACGGCTGGGAAGTGTCTCTGAGAGACTTGAGAAGTACTCGTGCTTGCACTCTTGCTTCTCGGCCTTTGCCATGTGGCATGATGGAGAAAAAGAGACCCAGAGATCAGAGCCAAATTGCATCCATTATTCAATTGTTTTTTCATTTAAGATGAGCTGATAGCACTAAAAATAAAAACTGAGGCATACTTTAAAATTTATAAGAATTTCAAACTTATAAGAGATTATTTCAGCATTAAGGTAAAATAGTTGTCTGAGGAGGATTTATAAATAGCTGAGAAAAGAACAGAAGTAAAAGGCAAAGGAGAAAAGGAAAAAATATATTCATCTAAAGGTGGAGTTCTGAAGAATAGCAAGGAGAGATTAGAAAGTCTTCTTAAGTGAACACTGTAAAGGAATAGAGGAAAATAGAATAGGAAAGACTAGAGCTCTCTTCAAGAAAATTGCAGCTATAAGGGAACATTTCATGCAAAGATAGGCACCATAAAAGACAGGAAAAGCAAGAATCTAACAGAAGCAGAAGAGATTAATTACAGTGGCCAAGAATACACAGAACTATACAAAAAAAAAAAAGTCCTAATGACCCAGATAACCAGAATGGTGTGGTCACTTCCAGGCAGACATTCAGGAATATGAAGTCAAGTGAGCCTTAGGAAGCATTACTATGAACAAAGCTAGTGGAGGTGAAGGAATTCCAAATTAGCTATTTCAAATCCTAAAAGATGACACTGTTAAAGTGCTGTATTCAATATGTCAGCAAATTTGGAAAATTCTAAAGTGGCCCAAGGACAGGAAAAGATCAGTTTTCATTCCAATCCCAAAGAAAGGCAATGCTAAAGAATGTTCCAATTACTGTACAATTGTACTCATTTCACTTGCTAGCAAGGTAATGCTCAAAACTGTTTCAGCTAGGTTTCAAAAGTACATGAACCAAGAACTCACAGATACTCAAACTGGATTTAGAAACAGCAGAGGAACCAGAGATCAAATTTCCAACATTTGATGGAACATGGAGAAACAAGGGTTTTCCAGAAAAACATCTACTTCTGCTTCATTGGATATGCTAAAGCCTTTGACTGTGTGGATCACAATAAACTTGAAAATTTTTAAAGGGATGGGAATACCAGAACAACTTACCTGCCTCCTGAGAAACTTGCATGTAGGTTAAGAAGCAACAGGTAGAACCAGACATTTAACAATGGACTGGTTCAAAATTGGGAAAGGAGTACCTCAAGGCTGTATATTATCACCCCGTTTATTTAATTTGTATGCACAGTACACCATATGAAACGCTGAGGTGGATGACACAAGCTAGAATCAAGATTGCCATGAGAAATATCAACAACCTGAGATATGCAGATAATATTACTCTAATGGCAGAAAGCGAAGAACTAAAGAGCCTCTTGATGAAGGTGAAAGAGGAGACATGAAAAAGATGACTGAAGACTCAACAGTTGAAAAACTAAGATCATGGCATCCAGTCTCATCACTTCATGGCAAATAGATGGGGAAAGAGTGGAAATTGTGACAGATTTTATTTTATTGGGTTCCAAAATCACTGCAGATAGTGACTGCAGCCATGAATTTGAAAGATTCTACTCCTTGGAAGAAAGTTAAGACAAACATAAAGAGAGTATTATAAGGCAGAGAGAGACATTACTTTGCCAACAAAGATCCATATAATCAAAGCTATGGTTTTTCCAGTATGGAAAATGTATGGATGTGAAAGTTGGACCATACATGTCCACACATCCATACATGTATGGATGTGAAAGTTGGACCATAAAGAAGGCTGGTGCCAAAGAATTGACACGTTTGAACTATGTTGCTGGAGAAGACTCTTGAGAGACCCTTGCACTGCAAGGAGATCAAACCAGTCAATCCTAAAGGAAAACAACCCTGAATATTCACTGGAATTACTGGTGCTGAAGTTGAAACTCCAGTACTTTGGCCACTGATGAAAAGAGCTGACTCATTGGAAAAGACCCTGATTCTGGGAAAGATTGAGGGCAGAAAGAGAAGGGGGCATCAGAGGATAAGCTACTTAGATGGCATCACCCACTCTATGGACATGTGTTTGGGCAAACTCCAGGAGATAATGAAAGACAGAAAAGCCTGGTGTGCTGCAGTCCATGGAATTAGATAGCATCAGACAGGACTTAGCAATTGAACAACAACATCTGTTTGAACTGGGCAGTGCCAAACCAGAAGTGGTTAGGAACACCACTAAGAGGAGGGTGACAGTAAAAGGAGAGACTTTTATAGAGAAAAGAGAGAAGCAAAGCAAGAAAATTATTGACTGGCTGTAACTTAAAACCTAATTGGTTGTTTGTGATTAATTGTCCTTAGGTATCGATTTTATAACCCTGAGGCATTCAAAGGCTCAGATTTAGGTTTGTGTAGGTAGGCTACCAGGCCATTAGAGCCACTTCAGTCTAATTACCTCTTTGTTTAATTAATTTAGCCATAGCCATCCAACTTTCAGACCTGTGAGCAAGCCAAGCTAAAACTTTCAGAATTACCAGTTTGACACTCCGTTAATTCCATAGACATGAGCAATGAGTGTTCATTTTACATGATTGAGTGGGCTTTTGTTTGTTCATTTGCTTAGTATTTTTGTAATATTGTTGTTGGTCCTGTCCATTTGGGGGGGGGGGACACATATTTATGATGTTTATCATTATGATAAAATATAACCTAAAAAACTCCATGAATGTAGAACATTTTTATCTGGGACAGTGATATTCTGAGTTTATTGCTTAGATTATCTTCAAATGCTTTTTCAGTTCTAATTCCAGTTCTCTTAAATTTTATGAAAGGAAACATACTGGAGAGAAACCTGTGAGTGTAAAATGTGTGGTTGAAGATTTTTTTTTCTTAAAAAGGTTTACAAAATCATGAAAAAAAAACTACACTGTACTCTGTACTTGCTATTGAATTTGATGTGATAAGATTCTGAAAAAAAAAAAGGATATATGTACATATAAAACTGTGACTGGGGCTTCCCAGGTGGTGCCAATGGTAAAAATCCACCTGCCATTATGATAGACATGGGTTTGATCCCTGGGTCAGGAAAAGCCCCTGAAGAAGGGCATGGCAATTCACTCAAGTATTCTTGCCTGGAGAACCCCATGGACAGAGGAGCCTGGCAGGCTACAGTCAATGTGGTTTCACAGAGTCAGATACAATTGAAGCAACTCAGCATGCATGCTTCTTTAGTGGACCCCAGTCTGAATTTGAATATTGAATTGGCATGATAAACTACCTACTTTTTTTTTTTCTTTTTTTCAGAAGTGCCAATATAGTCATTTAGACACATAAAATTGCATACATATCACAAAAAGTTAGTGCACCTCCAATAAAATTGCATTTTCTCAAGAAATAGATCCATATAAAGAGAATGATGATGGTGGTGGTTTAGTCACTAAGGCGTGTCTGACTCTTTACAAGACCATGGACTATAGCCTGCCGGGCTCCTCTGTCCATGGGCTTCTCCAGGCAAGAATACTAGAGTGGGTTGCCATTTCCTTCTCCAGATAGAGAGAGTGGAGTTTACAAGTATTTTTAATTTTATTGTCTCATTAGGTATGGATTTTTGTACCAGCATCAATACCAATTTGAATATCATCCAAAGCTGTATATAATACACCATAAAATTAACAAATGTGTTAAATAATTGAGTATAGGAGTTACTATTCAATACATGTCAACAGACTGACTTAAGTCACTTGTAGTTTCATAAAAACTATTAAAACTAATAAATGAATTCACCAAGGTAGCTGGATACAAGATTAATATATAGAAATATGTTGCAATTCTTCACATAATAATGAAATATTGGAAAGATAAAGTGAAAAAAAAATCCCTTTTAAAATTGTGACCCCAAAAAAAAAAAAAAATACCTCTGGGAAAAAACCTAACCAAGGAGGTAAAAATCTTATATGCTTAAAGTTATAAAGATTGATAAAGGATACAGATTATGATTCAAAGAAATAGAAAGATCTCAAGCTCTTGGATTGGAAGAATTAATATTATTAAAAGGGCAGTGCAAACCCAAAGCAATCTATAGATTTAATACAATCCTTATCAAAGTATCTATAGCATTTTTCACAGAACTAGAACTAGTAATTCTGAAGTTTATATGAAACCACAAAAGGCCCAGAATTGCTCAAGCAATCCTAAGAAAAAAGAACAAAACTGGAGATGTAACCCTCCCAGAATTCACATAATCCTACCAAGCTACAGTAATCAAAACAGTGTGGTGCTGACACAAAAACAGATGTATAGATCAATGAAATAGAGTTTAGAAATAATCCCACATATCTTTAATTAATCTTAGGCAAAGGAGGCAAGAATATACAATGGACAAAAGATAGTCTCCTTAGCAAGTTGTATTGGAAATTTGAACAGCCTCATGTAAATAAATGAGGTCAGAACATTCACTCACATCCTACACAGAAATGAACTCAAAATCACTTAAAGACTTAAATATGAGACGTGACATCATAAAACTCCTCACAGGGAACATGGGCAAAACATTCTAACATAAGTCTCAGCAATATTTTCTTAGATGTAAGTCTTCCAAAGCAAAATATATAAAAGTAAAAATAAGCAAATGGGCCTAGTCAAAATTAAAAGCTTTTGCATAGCAAACAAAATAAAACAAAACAAAACAAAAACAAAAGCAAAACCATAAACAGAACAAAAAGATAATTTATGGACTGGTACAAAATATTTGTTGTTCAATCACTAAGTTATATATGACTCTTTGCAACCCCATGGACTGTAGCATGCCAGGCTTCCCTGTCCTTACTATCTCCTGGAGTTGCTCAAACTCACGTCCGTTGAGTTGGTGATGCTATCGAATCATCTCATCCTTTGTCACTCCCTTCTCTTCCTGCCCTTCATCTTTCCCAGCATCAGTGTATATGTGTGCAGGGATGTGCAGTTAGTCGTGTCAGGGTCTTTTCCAATGAGTTGGCTCTTCACATCAGGTGGCCAAAATATTGGAGCTTCAGCTTCAGCATCAGTCCTTTCAATGAATATTCAAGGGTTGATTTCCTTTAGGACTGACTGGATTGATCTCCTGCAGTCTAAGAGACTCTCAAGAATCTTCTCCAGCACCACAATTTAAAAGCATCCATTTTTTTAGAGTTCAGTCTTCTTTATAGTCCAAATCACATCTGTACATGACTACTGGGAAGACCATAGCTTTGACTGAATGGACTTCTATCTGCAAAGTAATGTCTCTGCTTTTTATTATGCTGTCTGGGTTTGTCATAGCTTTTCTACCAAGGAGCAAGCGTCTTTTAATTTCATGGCTTCAGTTACTGTCCACAGTGACTTTGGAGTCTAAGAAAATAAAATCTGTCACTGTTTCCCTTTTCCCCCCATCTATTGTCCATGAAATGATGGGACCTGATGCCATGATCTTAGTTTTTTGAGTGTTGAATTTTAAGCCATCCTTTTAACACAATATTTGGAAGGCCTTAATGGCATCTGGTCCCATCACCTCATGGGAAATAGATGGGGAGACAGTGGAAACAGTGTCAGACTTTATTTTTGGGGGCTCCAAAATCACTGCAGATGGTGACTGCAGCCATGAAATTAAAAGAGGCTTACTCCTTGGAAGGAAAGTTATGACCAAACTGGATAGCATATTAAAAAGCAGAGACATTACTTTGCCAACAAAGGTCTGTCTGGTCAAGGCTATGGTTTTTCCAGTGGTCATGTATGGATGTGAGAGTTGGACTGTGAGGAAAGCTGAGCACTGAAAAATTGATGCTTTTGAGCTATGGTGTTGGAGAAGACTCTTGAGAGTCCCTTGGACTGCAAGGAGATCCAATCAGTCCATCCTAAAGGAGATAGTCCTGGGTGTTCATTGGAAGGACTGATGCTGAAGCTGAAACCCCAATACTTTGGCCACCTCATGCGAAGAGTTGACTCATTGGAAAAGACCCTGATGCTGGAAGGGATTGGGGGCAGGAGGAGAAGGGGACGACAGAGAATGAAATGGCATCACCGACTCGATGGGCATGAGTTTGAGTAAACTCCATGAGTTGGTGATGGACAGGGAGGCCTGGCGTGCTGTGATTCATGGGGTCACAAAGAGTTAGACACGACTAAGTGACTGAACTAACTAACTAATTACCAAAATATACAAACAGTTCATACAACTCAATATAAAACAATCAACCCAACCAAAAAAATGTGCAGAAGATTTAAATAGACACTTCCCCAAAGAACACATGCAGATGACCAACAGGCATAAGAAAAGATGCTTAATATCACTGAATATTGTTAGAGAAATGCAAATCAAAACTACAACGAGGTATCACCTCACATTGGTCAGAATGGTCATCGTCAAAAAGTCTACAAAAAATAAATGCTGGCGAGGTTGTTGAGAAAAGGGAACATTCCTACACTGTTGGTGGGAATGTAAATTGGTACAGCCACTATGGAGAACAGTGTGGAAATTGCTTAAAAAACTAAAAATAAAACTACCATAGCATTCAGCAATCCCACTTCCGGGCATATATCTGGAAAATATGAAAACTCTAATTCAAAATGATATATGTACCCCAATGTTCATAGCAGTAGTATTTATAATAACCACCTAAGTGTCCATCAACAAATTAATGCATAAAAAACATGTGGTACATATGTATAGTGAAATAAATATTATTCAGCCCTAAAATAAGAAATAATGCCATTTGCAGCAACATGAATGGACCTAAAGATTATCATACTAAGCGAAGGAAGTCAGATAAACACAAATATTTTATGTGATATCACTTGTATGTAGAACACAAAAAATGAATTATTTACAAAACAGAAACAGACTCATGGAAAACAAACTAATGGTTATCATAGGGAAGAAAGGGAAGATAAACTAGGACTATGAAGTCAACAGATACATATCACTATACATAACACAAATAAGCAAAAGGATTTAAGATAAAGCATAGGATAATATATTCAATATCTTATAATGACCTACAAAGGAGAAGAATGTAAAAAATAATATATGTGTGGGTATCCAAGTCTTTGCAACCCCATGAACTGGAGCCCACCAGGCTCCTCTACCCATGGAATTTTCCAGGGAAGAATACAGGAGTGGCATCCCATTTCCTATTCCAGGTATCTCCCCAACCCAGGGATTGATTGAAACCTGTTCTCTTGCATATCCTGCATTGGCAGGCAGATTCTTTACCATTGGCACCACCTGGAAAGTTTATGCATATGTATGTATGTCTGTGGAGAAGACAATGACAACCCATTCTAGTATTCTTGCCTGGGAAATCTCATGGACAGAGCAGCCTGGTGGGCTACAGTCCGTGGGGTCGTGAGGAATCGGACATGACTGAGAGACTTCACTTTCACTTTTCACTTTCATGCACTGGAGAAGGGAATGTCAACCCACTCCAGTATTCTTGCTTGGAGAATCCCTGGGATGGAGTAGCCTGGTGGGCTGCCGTCTATGGGGTTGCACAGAGTTGGACACTACTGAAGTGACTTAGCAGCAGCAGCAGCAGCATGTATGTATGTATGTATGTATGTTTGTGTACACATATCTGAATCACTTTGCTGCACACGTGAAACTAATGCACTATTGTAAATCAACTATAGTTCAATTTAAAAAAAAAAACCCTATAATTCATCTTTACTTATGAGTATCTCATAATTTGGTATAAATAATTTAAAAAAATAAATAGTAAGATCAGTTTTTGGATACCTGAATAAGAAATCCTTATTAAACATACAACTACCTATACTGGTTATTTCTGTGTGTTTGCAGAAAGGTATGTGTCAGAGGAACAAAAAAGTTCTGTGTCAGAGGGACAGCTATTTTGGCTAATATAAATTTAAGGTAAAGGAGATTGACTATGGAAAAAATAGGAAAAAATGAAATGTAGAACTCTAAAATATAAGATGCTTATGAAGCAGAATGCGAAAGAACAATCGGGGAATGAAACTGAAACTTAATAATCTACGAATTAGAAGAATTATAGAAACTAAGTTGGAAGAAATTATTAAATAATGATTTTAATAAGATGATAACTGATGTGATAACTGTGGATCTGACTGATAGTAAGATGAAACAATTCATAGGGCAAAATGAAGACTCTTTAGGAATTATGCATATAAGGAAGTAAAATAGATTGAGAGCTACAGTACAAAGGTATGAGGGGAAAATTGCTGTTTTGGAATTAATGATGATTCATTGACTTTCTATAATCCATAGAACAATTAGTGGAAAGATATTATTGAAGACATAGAAATAATTAATTGATAGTAAATGTTTCCTGAAGAAAATGTGATAGAATAAAACAATAATGTTCAAAAAAAACGCTAAAGGAAAAAAAAATTTACATAGTAACCCAAAATAGGAGACTAAATCCCTCTGTTTCCTTTATAAAAGAAAAGGAGATAAAGCTGAATGCAGATAGAGACAAACATAAATGATGAGATAAGATGTAGAAGAAATGAATTTTGAACAGGTACAATTTCTCTAGGCAGCATGACACAAGGTCATCAGCTCGGGATATAGAGATTTTATAAATAAAGATTCTATATACATAGATTTGGGCTTCCCTGGTAGCTCAGTTGGTAAAGAATCCATCTGCAATGCAGGAGATCCTGATTTGATTCTTGGGTTGGGAAGATCCCCTGGAGAAGGGATAGACTAACCACTCCATTATTCTTGGGTTTCCCTGGTGGCTCAGACAGTACAGAATCATCCTTCAATGTGGGAGTCCTGGGTTTGATCCCTGGGTTGTGAAGATCCCCTGGAGGAGGGCATGGCGGCCCACTCCAGTGTTCTTGCCCAGAGAATCCCCATGGACAGAGGAGCCTGGCAGGCTACAGTCCATGGGGTCTCAAAGGGTTGGATGTGAACAAGCACAGCACAGCATACATAGATTTACATTTATGAGATTATATATATATATATATATATATATATATATATATATATATAAAATGAGTTAGGGGGAGCCAGGGAAAGGAAGGAAAGAGAATGAAAGGAAAGAGAATGAAAGGTAAGCAGCGAGAGAATGGAATTAAAAAGTTCAGAAAATTGGTAAAGATTCCAGGGGGAACAGAGGCTGCTGAGATACAGTTATTTAAATGTCTACTGGATCTGTTTTTACACCATGCCCATAAACTTAGCTGCATCTAATTTTCACTCTTTCTTAAAGGTTTTGGTAGGCTTCATTTGTACCTTCTTAATTCAGTAAATTAATATTTAAGCAACAACAATAACAATACCAATTGCTTATTGGTATTGCTGAATGTTTTCAATGTCTCATTTAAGTTTAAAGCATTTTCAATGTAATAATCTGCACAATTATATGATCATTTAATTTTTTAATTTAAGAATTGTGCTCCATTTTTAGCATTAGAATTTCAATCATAAATCATAAATCACTAAATGTGAGTAACTGAAAGTTTTTATCTCATTGTTTTCTAGATATTTAATTATAAGATAATATAAAAGTAGTTTTAAAAGTCAGGACAGAGACACAAAATACAACCAGAAAAAATAGAAAATAATCAGCTAGCATATAAGCATTATTAAAGAATATATCACAATAAAAAATAAATCCTTACTAGTGATATATATAAACATATAGATTTCATTATACTTTAGAAAGCAATTTAAAACTATGAATAAATATTTTCCCAACTATGAATGATTAAAATGACACCTATGGTTACATACAATATGTAATATATTGCCTATTTATTATGTATTAATCATGAAAACTTTAAGCAAAACTATATATTAAAAGTAGGATTTTCTTCCAAGTAGCTTCTGCTCCAAATGTATAGCTCTTATTTGAGGAGTAAATAAGTAATATGCAAATGATATTAAATAACAACAGACTATTACTTTTCTTAAGTAATGAGGGGCCAACTCAGAATACGAAAACATCTGTTTAAGCAAAATGGCAAACATCTCTATATTTGGTAACATAAGCTACTCTAATCATAACATAAAATGTTTTCATTTTACTTCATACTAACTCAGTAATTAAAGCATTCTGAGATGTTTCGTTTACAAAAATCTATGCATCTTTAACCCACTGCATAAAATGAGTCCATAAAGTTTTGCCTCTCATGGAATGTATTCATTAGTTTGGTTTCCAACTTTAATCCAGAATTATAAAATTTCAAATAATCAGACATAAAGCATAAACATCCACCTAAATGATTTTCTTAATTATTTTTGTTTACCTAGAGAAATTCTGGCCAGTATTCTGGGTGATCACATTGCTTTGTAAGTAGAAGAATTCTACTTTTATTAATTTGTAGTATCCTACTTACATGGCTCAATAGGTCTCAAAACAAGCCCTTTCTTTAAAGATCTATGGGAGAAAAAAAAAAAAGGAATTAATGAACAAGGAAGGTGCAGCCTCAAATTATTTTATTATTTCATTGCCAAATCATTAAAGCTAAATGCAGTTTGTTTCCCCCCAGCCCCAGACAGAAAAATGGAAAGGAAATGTTTCCTTATCACAACCTTTTCTTCATATGTTTATATTGAAGATTCATAAGGCATTTCTCCACTCAAACAACAGAAGAAAAAAGAAAAATTCCTGGAAAAAAAGAAACAGAATGATTTCTAAAATAAAAATTCCAAGGAAAAGAAGAGAAAGTAAAGAGCAATGAGAACATAGATTGCAATCAAGTTTTGAATCTGAGACTATTCTGTAACTCACTTCATCATTGATCACTGTAGTCTGATTCCCACAAGGTACTTGGAAAGTTTTGTCATACACAGTCATGACTTGGCTTGTGAAGATGAGCCTTAGGTTAAAACTTGTAAGTACTCACTCACTGGGCACGTGAGGGAATAAATATCCCAAGGAAGTCACTTCAATAGGCTCTGCAGCCAAGGTAGACAGGGCTTCAGAAGCTATATTCTTATGTTCATTTCATGCTTTAGTCAGGCAGCCCCTTATTAGACAGCTACTGTGTTCACAACACAGCAATAGAGAGTAACTGTTCATGTGACTATGCGAATTTTGGCCCTACTGCCACTCATCCATGCGGCCATAACCTCAATCAGAGACTCAAACACGATCCCCGTTGTGTGTGTGATCATAGGATGACTCCTGGCAAATTGGATAGAAAGGGGGAAAAAAAAAAAGTTTTGCTTTTGAATTCAATTTGCTATGGTTATAGACCCAATCATTCTATCTTTTATGATTTGTTAAAAGATTTCCAGGTGCCAGGGCTATTGTAGCAGAGGGCATGTGGTATTCATGAGTCACCATATAGGGAAATATAGACGCCCAACAATCCAACCAACTTGCTTGATCTCTCTACTCTCCACATGTCAAGTGTCTCTGTCCTGGTGCCTCTTCCTTGTGTGAAAACACAAAAGGCAATGAATAACCCATTATCCACATAATAAATTTCAGACTCAGTTTTTGTCTGTGAAAATGAATAGATATCTTTGGAAGCAATTTTAGAAGTCATAGGTTTCAGGTCCTGTTGTCACTTACTTTGTTAACTTGGACAAGTTATTTAACCTTTCTGAGCTCAAGTTACCATGTCTATGAAACTGAAATAATAGCAGCTAACTCACAGAGTGCTCTGAGACAAATGCTGTAAGTGAACAGGCTTTTGAAACTGCAAAGTATAGCACAGTTTAAAGTATTATTATGGATCATAGTTTCTCTTTTTTGGTGCAAAATGTAGATAAAACAGGAATTCTTTTTGTTTCTATGTTCCTTTCTGGGTCAATAAAGTTTATCAATGGAAAACATTGCCCTTAGTGCCCAGACCAGAGATGGATATGGTCGTGACTTAAATGGCGCCAATTCAATCTTTAAATAGAATATCCATAGAAAAAGATCTTACTGACTTATTGACTTCCTAATGTCTAATGGGCTTTACTTATCTTGAGCTGGGAAATCTTGTGAGGAGTAAAACACGGTGTTAAACCCTCTATTTCAGTATCAACTTTTTCCTAGCCTAAATTTAGCATTGAAACTAGAGGTCATTCCAAACTCACTCTATGAGGCCACCATCACCCTAATTCCAAAATCAGACAAGGATGTCACAAAAAAAAGAAAACCATAGGCCAATATCACTGACAAACATAGATGCAAAAATCCTTAACAAAATTCTGGCAAACAGAATCCAACAACATGTTAAAAAGATCATACATCATGACCAAGTGGGCTTTATCCCAGGAATGCAAGGATTCTTTAATATTCGCAAATCAGTCAATGTAATACACCACAGTAACAAATTGAAAGATAAAAACCATATGATTATCTCAGTAGATGCAGAAAAAGCCTTTGACAAAATTCAACATCCATTTATGATAAAAACTCTCCAGAAAGCAGGCATAGAAGGAACATACCTCAACATAATAAAAGCTATATATGACAAACCCACAGCCAAAATTATCCTCAATGGTGAAAAATTGAAAGCATTTCCCTTAAAGTCAGGAACAAGACATGGGTGCCCACTCTCACCACTACTATTCAACATAGTTTGGGAAGTGCTGGCCACAGCAATCAGAGCAGAAAAAGAAGTAAAAGGAATCCAGATAGGAAGAGAAGAAGTAAAATTCTCACTGTTTGCAGATGACATGATCCTCTACATAGAAAACCCTAAAGACTCTATCAGAAAATTACTAGAGCTAATCAATGAATAGAGTAATGTTACAAGATATAAAATTAACACATAGAAATCCCTTGCATTCCTATACACTAACAATGAGAAAACAGAAAGAGAAATTAAGGAAACAATACCATTCACCATTGCAACAAAAAGAATAAAATACGTAGGAGTTTATCTACCTAAAGAAATGAAAGACCTATATATAGAAAACTATAAAACATTGATGAAAGAAATCAAAGAGGACACAAATAGATGGAGAAATATACTGTGTTCATGGATTGGAAGAATCAATATTGTCAAAATGACTATACTACCCAAAGCAATCTATAGATTCAATGCAATCCCTATCAAGCTACCAATGGAATTTTCACAGAACTAGAACAAATAATTTCACAATTTGTATGGACATACAAAAAACCTCGAATAGCCAAAGCAATCTTGAGAAAGAAGAATGGAACTGGAGGAATCAACCTGCCTGACTTCAGGCTCTACTACAAAGCCACAGTCATCAAGACAGTATGGTACTGGCACAAAGACAGAAATATAGATCAATGGAACAGAATAGAAAGCCCAGAGATATATCTACATACCTATGGGCACCTTATCTTCTACAAAGGAGGCAAGGATATACAGTGGAGAAAAGACAACCTCTTTAAAAAGTGGTGCTGGGAAAACTGGTCAACCACTTGTAAAATAATGAAACTAGAACACTTTCTAACATCATACACAAAAATAAACTCAAAATGGATTAAAGATCTAAATGTAAGACCAGAAACTATAAAACTCCTAGAGGAGAACATAGGCAAAACACTCTCCGACATGAATCACAGCAGGATCCTCTATGACCCACCTCCCAGAATATTGGAAATAAAAGCAAAAATAAACAAATGGGACCCAATGAAACTTAAAAGCTTTTGCACAACAAAGGAAATTATAAGCAAGGTGAAAAGACAGCCTTCAGAATGGGAGAAAATAATAGCAAATGAAACAAAGGATTAATATAAAAAATGTACAAGCAACTCCTGCAGCTCAATTCCAGAAAAATAAATGACCCAATCAAAAAATGGGCCAAAGAACTAAACAGAAATTTCTCCAAAGAAGACATACAGATGGCTAACAAACACATGAAAAGATGCTCAACATCACTCATTATCAGAGAAATGCAAATCAAAACCTCAATGTGGTACCATTACACGCCAGTCAGAATGGCTGCTATCCAAAAGTCTACAAGCAATAAATGCTGGAGAGGGTGTGGAGAAGAGGTAACCCTCTTACATTGTTGATGTGAATGCAAACTAGTACAGACACTATGGAGAACAATGTGGAGATTTCTTAAAAAACTGGAAATAGAACTGCCATATGATCCAGCAATCCCACTCCTGGGCATACACACTGAGGAAACCAGATCTGAAAGAGACACGTGCACTCCAGTGTTCATCGCAGCACTGTTTATAATTGCCAGGACATGGAAGCAACCTAGATGCCCATCAGCAGACAAATGGATAATGAAGCTATGTTACATATATGCAATGGAATATTACTCAGCCATTAAAAAGAATTCATTTGAATCAGTTCTAATGAGATAGATGAAACTGGAGCCCATTATACAGAGTGAATTCAGCCAGAAAGATAAAGACCAATACAGCATACTAACACATATATATGGAATTTTAAAAGTTGGTAACGATAACCCTATATACAAAACAGAAAAAGAGACACAGATGTACAGAACAGACTTTTGAACTCTGTGGGAGAAGGCAAGGGTGGGATGTTCTGAGAGAATAGCACTGAAACAAGTATACTCTCAAGGGTGAAACAGATCACCAGCCCAGGTTGGATGCATGAGACAAGTGCTCAGGGCTGGTGCACTGGGAAGACCCAGAGGGATGGGATGGGGAGGGATGTGGGAGGAGGGATCGGGATGGGGAACACATGTAAATCCATGGCTGATTCATGTCAATGTATGGCAAAAACCACTACAATATTGTAAAGTAATTAGCTTCCAACTAATAAAAATAAATGAAAAAAAAAAAAAAGCAACTAGAGGTCAAAGTTAGGTATATTCATATAAAACCTTTGACAATCTTTTTGTTTAACAATAGACAAAAACATTTAACAAGACAATATTCACAGGCATTCCAACCCTACCATTACCACTTTTTACCCTCTAAAGGCAAATCTGTCTTCTTTCTTATTTTCAGTGAAGAATTCTCACATTGCCAGGTCCATTCCTGAGAGGCTGATAAAGAGAAGGGGTTCATGAGGACAGAAAATGAAAGGATAAAGAGAGGGAGGAATGATGAAGAGAGAAAGGAGAGAAAAAAGAGGAGGGGAGTAGAGAACTGGAAAAGTAGGAATGGTTGATCTGTATCTCAAGGGTAAATAATCTCTTTGGAAGAAAGAAATATTAGACATAAAAGGAAATTAATTTTAATTGCATTTATATATTTTTATTTCTTGGGCTATAAGTCTCAATGCAAAGATGGTGTATTGTATGATCCCAGGTGTATTCTGTTGACATTTTAATGTTTTAAATGACAAATTATTCAACAGATAACCCATATGTCAAAGGATGTTCTTCAACTGTCTAGTCCATTGTAATTATCAAATCTTTGGTTGAAATCAAGTATATTTTACACAGTCTTGTTTCATAGTGTACATTCTCGTATCTTTGCTCCCTCACTACTAAAAAGACAAGCCAAAAACAAAATGCCTCATCAAAATTAACAGTGAGTAAAGTTATTTTCTATATTCTCTAAAGTATATTTTAGCTAAAATCATCCACTTTATTTAAAATTGTATCTATAAAGGTCCATTTAGTTAAGGCTATGTTTTTTCCAGTGGTCATGTATGGATGTGAGAGTTGGACTATAAAGAAAGCTGAGCACCAAAGAACTGATGTTTTTGAACTGTGGTGTTCGACAAGACTCTTGAGAGTCCCTTGGACTGCAAGGAGATCCAACCGGTCCATCCTAAAGGAGATCAGTCCTGGGTGTTCATTGGCAGGACCAATGTTGAAGCTGAAACTCCAATACTTTGGCCACCTGATGCAAAGAGCTGACTCATTGGAAAAGACCCTGATGCTGGGAAAGATTGAGGGCAGGAGGAGAAGGGGACAACAGAGGATGAGATGGTTGGATGGCATCACTGACTCAATGGACATGAGTTTGAGTAAACTCCAGGCATTGGTGATGGGCAGGGAGGCTTGTCGTGCTGCAGTTCATGGGGTCACAAAGAGTTGGACATGACTGAGCAACTGAACTGAACCGAACTGAATATCTGCTTTGTAGAATTTTAGTAGATACTCTAATTATTCTTTCTCTGCTTAGACCAATATCTCTTACAATGATTGAAAAGAAAATTTAATTTGAATATCCTAGAAAAGTGACATCACTTTGAAATTTCTTTATCAAATATAATACTATCTAATATTTATTTAGCATCTACTGTGTGCCAAACACTGTCCATCTTTTAAATCATTTTGTGGAAAAATAATGGTCTCTTAATTGAATTTAAACTAGGATTTAGCCACAGGACATTGTTATAGACAAAAACTTTTCAAGTTGGAAAGCATTATAATTAAGAATGGGCTATATATATATATATATATATATATATATATATATATATATATACACACACACACACACACACACACCTATATATTATTTTTCAAGTATTCTTGAAATTTATTGCTTTAGTCATACTATAAATGAAATACATAGAATTGGTTTTAGTCCTGAAAAACAGGTTGGCATATACTGCCAATATTTTGCCAATGATAGTAATTCAAAGCACAATAGTTAAACTTAATTAAATCTGAGAAAAAAAAATTGTTTAGTTCTAGGGACCATAACAACAAATGACCAGTAGGAGCAATATTGTTGGAAAAATTTGTTTCTGATGATGATAAATTGACATATTAACTCATGCTTCTTAGGAAAGTACGTGGAAGGATGGGTAAGAGTAAACAGATAGCATTCTGTAATGAATATTTTATACTTTACACCATGTTTGAAAGAAAATATATTTAATTTTTTTGTAAATATTCTGTGTCCTAAAAAATTGAAGAGAAATTAAGTCCAGTTAAGAACTATGCTTTAATGTCAGAGCTCTGTCTAACTTTGCTCTCTAAAAGATGAAAGGATAGCTTACAGACAATTTGGTCTAAGAAAATTGATCTTCAAGGACTTTGATATGGGGAAATTTCGATGGTAAATTTAACCTTTGCTATTATATAAGCCCTCTTTTAGATCAGTGAACTTTATTTTACTGACTCATAAAAGCTCACCCATTGTTTCTAAACAGACTTTCTCATCTTAACAAGTTATTAATATCACTAGTGTATTTTGCTCAGAAGCAAAAATACTGTGAACATTTTGTAAAGGGAAAACTATGCAGTTCATAGAAAACTACCGCAGGTGAAAGAAGATATCTGGAACACCATTCTTTTTTTTTTTTTTTTTTAGATATGCAGAAAGTTTTTGTTCTACTAGTATTATTTCTTTCCATTCTTCCTCACAAGAAGGCATTTTCACTTTATGAGATAAGAAGGAAATGAAGTGACTATTGCAACAAATGTGGGATAAAACTAGTAAAAGCAGAGAGCATGGTTTGTATTAAGAATAAAACACTATAAATTCCACTCATGTGTGTTATCTGAAAAAGGTAATTTTATAAGCTGTAAAAATCAGGATGTGAATACATAAAAATATGACTTACTAATCTGGGAATCCTTTGAACTAGATTTTCTTTATCACTGGTTTGAATACTTGACCTTTGAATCCACTTTTGGCATCTATGATGCTAAGTGGAAATATAAATGACTGTCCAACTCATTATGATCAAAGTGTGCATTTTTTAGGAGGATTGAAACTTAACCTTTTCCTTTATTCATATTGTTAAAATGTTATCAGTAAAATAAATGATTATTATATGAAATGATTATCTAAAAACTGTTTTGGTTGATATTGTATTTGCAATAAGCTGTAATTATGAAATTATATCAAGAATGTGTGAGTGAGGAAAAAGATATTTCCTCCCTCTAGTTTTGAACTTGTGCTTTCCGCTCCATTAAGGATTCTGTGCTTATCTGTGTGATCCTCTATTTCTAGTAAGCTGAATCTCACTCTGCCTTGAGCCTTCTCACTTCCAAAAAGTGGTTATATTCGTGTTTTTTTTTTTTTTTTTCATTTTTGTCTTTATTCTGATGTTGTCTGACACAACATCCTTACCACTCTTCACTTCTTGTCTACTACACACTGGAACCTGAAAGTCTACACATTAAGATCATTAATAATGTTCTTCCCAGACCAAAAACCTATTTTCCATCATGTAAATTTAGAATTTTTTGAAATTTTGGCCAAGTTATCAGTAAGTTCTCTTTGTTTAAGTCTTGTTTATATCTATAACACTGCATTTTCCTGGTTTTCCAAATTCTCTCATTCTTTTGCTTCTGAAAGTTAATTCTCTATACCCTTTTATTTTTTTCTCAAGGTATTCTTAAAGAATTACTTTCATCTTTTGCCTTGACCTTTCTACTACATAAGAAGTTGCAAGGTTTTAATTACTTACTGAACATGTGTACTTTAAAGTCTTGCTATCGCTTCAAACTCAACACTAAGAAACTAATAACAGGATTCCTTGTCAAACTACTTGCTGTTTTTCTCTTTGCCATTTTTCTTATCACCCTAGAACTCTCTCTGCTATCTTGCTTGCTCCTGTATTCCAGTACTGCCACACTTTCTCTGTGTTATTTTTTTAAACTTCTTTTTATCTCTTCTTTCATGTTTCTATTACTTCAACTCTAAGTCATTTATCTGTCCCACATCAATCACATCAGAGAAAATTTGTAAATGAACTTTGTCAACTGACAACTTTAAAGTGAAATATACTGGTCACTACTACCACTAAACTATTACTACTATGTTACCACTACTACCACCAACATTATAACCATTATCACTACTACCAAGACTCCAGAATTCTAACTTGGCTCCTTGCCTTGTGAGTCCCTATTCAGATACATCCTGCATTTAACCATCTGATTGATTTTCTGAAGATAATCACAAATATCTCCCTATTTCTTACTATAATATCTACAACTAATATTCAGGACTTCTCATAATAAGACAGCAATCTGCTTGCCTTACACACTCCTCTTCCTGATAAAATTCCTCATTTTTACAGGTATACCAAATATGGTATTTTTGTTACCATCCTTGTTAAAAAATTCTGTTTAGGTCTTTCTCTATGACTTCACTTTTTCATGCATGTTTCCAAATTAGGTTATTGCTTACCTCTTTTGTGCTTACTATCTGAAGAAGATTTTATTTTCTTGGGCTCCAAAATTACTGTGGACAGTGACTGTAGCCATGAAATTAAAAGACACCTGCTCTTTGAAGGAAAAGCTATGACAAACTTAACATATTAAAAACAGAGACACCACTTTGCTGACAAAAATCTGTATAGTCAAAGCTATGATTTTTCTAGTAGTCATGTACAGATGTGAGAGGTGGATGATAAAGAAGGCTGAACTCCAAAGAATTGATGCTTTTGAATTGTGGTGCTGGAGATGAATCTTGAAAGTCCCTTGGACAGCAAGGAGATCAAACTAGTCAGTCCTAATGAAAATCAGCCCTGAATATTCATTGGAAGGGTGATGTTGAAACTCCAATATTTTGGCCACCTGATGCCAAGAGTCAGCTCTTTGGAAAAGACCCTGATGCTGGGAAAGATGGAAGGCAGGAGGAGAAGGAGACAACAAAGGATAAGATAGTTGGATGACATCACTGACTCAAAGGACACACTCTGGGAGATAGTAAAGGACAGGGAAACCTGGCTTGCTGCAGGCCATGGGGTTGTAAAGAGTTAGACACAACTTAGCAATGAAACTACAACAATCTGAAGAAGCTGACACTTTTTGCATACAACATTGTATTGTTAGTGTTTTCTATGAGTGTGTTTTGAGTATCACCTTGGTTTTAAATTCCTTGAAACAAATAAAAATTTTTAAATTATTTTATTTTCCATGGTGTCTTAGAACAATTAACTTTCTGAAAATATTACTTCACTATTAATGTGTTATTTTCTAAAACAAACACCCTACTTTGGGGTAAAATGAAAGTAAAACAATAACACTTTCATGTTCATTCTAAAAATGTACAGAACTCATTCAATTACTTTTCTCTTAACTTTTGTTTAAATAAGGCATATGAGGATATTAGTATTAATATAAACATTTTAGCTTATAGTAGAAATATTATTCCAGAAATATTTTCTGCCAACATATTTCTTTACTATAATTAAGAAAATTTTATGAGTTGAAAATAATTCACAGCTTGACTACTGAAAGAAATAAACAGAATTTTAAAAACCTGTCATGATTCTTTGATTTACCTGGACTGAAAAATAGAAAGGGTCTGAAATGATTTAGGCCAACTGACCATGACGCCAGAGTTAATTATTACTTGGGGTGGGTACGCTATCATAATGCTAGTCATCTCCCTTGCAAAACCATGACATTGACTGGGCAGTGGACTGTGGGTAGACCAGGACAAATCCATTTCCCTTATTAGAGAAATAGCTTAAAGCACTGACTCCAATGATAGAGGCTTACTGAGATCACTTGAGTGTATGACAGACAGAATACTAATTTCTGTTATCTAGATTTTTCATAACAAAATTATGCACTTCTGGAAAGTACTACTTCTCCTTTGAAATACTATCTGTACAACATCATGGAAAAGATCCTAGTCCATTTCTGCTACTTTCCTCAGATTAAAATATAACAGTGGATATATAAGAATTTTACCTTAGATGAAAAGATGAGTAGCGATTTTATGTGCCATATTCTATTACTAATGCTTAATTTATATGAGTTTATTTAATACAACAAACCTATAAAGAAGGTATTGTTATTAACTCTAATAAAAATGAATGGATTGAATTTTGTTTCATACTTTTCTAAATGATATCACCATTAAATATTTAAAGTGCTTTTCACATTTGTTTGTTTTTCCATTTGTTTTTATCCTGGAAATCACTATAGAATACAGCACAGCTTAAAAAAGAAAAGAAAGAAAGAAACAAAAAATCTTGTTCCTGAAAGATGTGTAAAATATTCTTTTAAATAATTTGGCCTTGAATGAATCCAAACTTCCTGGTGTTTGGCAGACTACAGAAAACATTCATCCTTGAAGTAAGAACAGGACAGACAGTCCCAAGGGCAGATTGGTTATGGAATGTTTTGCAACTCAGCACTACAAAGTTCCCCTATGGAGAACACATGTGTCATGGAACAAACAAGCTGTTTACATTTTCTAAATTTTATAATTTTTCTACATTACTATTTTCTTAATTTAACAAACTACAGACCTATTAAAAAACACAAAGAAATTTTTTAAAGAGGTGGGGGAATGAAAATGCTCAAATAAAAATATCTTAAAATCCCTATATTTTTGCAGTTTGAAATACTAGGTTTGTATGATAATCTTCTGACTAGTACATTTTTATTTAAAAAATGATCAAATTCTAAAAAAAGTTTGTGTTGCATGAGGTGATATTGTTACAGTAATGATCAATACCAATCTACATGCACTGGCAGATTTTGAGATATTAATGATAGAGGTTGCCCTTTCATGAATATTAAATTGCTTTCACAAATTTCCATTTTGATAATAATGAAATAGCAATTTTTGAGTCTCCTAACAGCTTCTGTATTCAAAGGTTGCAAAGTACTATAATTGATATAATTTTTCAGAATACAAAAGTACATATTAGGAGAAGGTTAGGATGATTTTATTCTAGAACTAAGCTGTCTAATATATTACCAGTCACTTGTGTCTAAATGAATCAATCTTTTAGTTAATTAAAATTAAATAAAAATAAACATTCTGTTATTCAGTTGCACTAGTCTTATCGAGGGCTTCCCAGGTGCCTCAGTGGTAAAGAATCTGCTGGTCAATGTAGGAGATTAGGTTCAAACCTTGGGGTGGGAAGATGCCCTGGAGAAGTAAATGGCAACCCACTCCAGTATTCTTACCTGGAAAATCCTATGGACAGAAAACCCTTTAGCACAAGGGGTTGCAGAGAGTTGGACATGACTTAGCTGCTGAGAATGCACATGTGCACAGCCATATTTAAGTTCTCAATAGCCATATATTGCTTAAGAGTTGCTGTATTGACAGTGCAGCATTCAAACATTTCTATCATTGCAGACAGTTCTATTGGACAGTGATGTTCTAGAGTTATAGTCTTCAAAATGAAAAATGAATACCTTACTGAAATCTTGTAAGAACTCTAAATATTTACATATAATATATAATAAAAATTAGTATAATATTTTTTAAAAACAATCAGCAAGCTCTAATTTTATGCTAATTCCTTAATCTCATTTTTATAGGATTTTGTATAGATCAATATAAAGATCTTTACTTTTCCATATTTTCATACTTTGAATATGTATTGCTGACCCTTTCTGCTCATATAGTACCACAAAATAGCTAAACTTTACTTAATGTATTGCATTCTATATTTAAAGTGTAACCATCCAATCTTATATTAAACAAACCTCAAGTAAATATTTTCATAACATATTGCTTTCACATAATTAAAAATACCTTGCTTAAATTGCTGTACTACTCTTGGCTGGGAAGGAATTGGACTCGAGGAAATCTTCCGTTTTAAAGTTCATTGGTTTCTGAATTATTGAAGCACACTGGGTTTAAATTGAACTTAAAATTGGAAAAGTGCTCCTAACCCTTGTTTCTAGCTTAAAAATAGCCAAAGCGTTTTTGCTCAAAGTAATGAGTCATTGGAATCCAGGAATTTTAAAGAATGTACAAAGTTTAGCTTAACTCTGTTGTATAGAGCTTTCAATATACTCATGCAAATTAGAGACCTAACACTAGAAGGAAGCTACTTTTAGAGATGAGCATAGCCATGCAAGGACTGAGAACACACAGTCCCTCTACAGTTTTTCATAATTATAGTTGAGTAGTTTAAGTGGACTGAATTCTATACTCATTCAATTAATACCACAAATTCAATTCCCATCTTATTATTTAAAGAGATATAAGTATATAGAAGTACATACGTAGGCAGCAAATGTAACATTGAGTGGAATTTGTCCTCTTTTTAAGGACAGAAGAGAATAAGTGCACTTAAATTCTATAGTAAATGGCACAACTGCAAAATCTCTTTTTTATTCAGAATATCTTAAAACATACTACTTAATGTGTCTCTCAAACCCACTGCCCCCTACACACCCGTACAGGATAATACTTTTAAATAAATAGCGATAATTAAGACAGTGGAGTTGTAGACCTACAGGAAAAAAAAACAAAAACAAATGTTTTATAATTTTCCACTTCTTTCTATGGAAAGAGATAAAGTGCAGCCTCCCTATGCTAAATGAGTCAATTCCATAGAATCATTTCATAAACACTGGGGATGTTCTCTATAGGTTGAGATGTTACCCATCCCACAATAGATGTTTGCTAAACTATAGAAATTGATGAGCTTATGGCAATATATCTAGTGGAGGTCTGTGGGAATTCTTAGACAAAACTGTCACGTGGCCCATGGAGTTTGGACTGTATGTTAAAAAAAAAGATTGGTACATGCCTCTACACTATAAAATTCTGAACAGTTGGGAGTCTGGCAGCTATAACTCAGAAGCTGAGGTTAGGAGGAATAAAGGCAGTGGAAGAGCAAGCTAAATTTCCTCAGTTTGGTATCACAGGGATATCGGAGTTTCCCAATATCTACCAGAGAGTTACTGAAAAAGGTAGATGGTTAAAGTCATCCTGAAAGGTACTACACCCAAGAAAACAGACTACTGGGATGAGGGATTCTAGAAGTAAGGTTTCATAGAGTATTCATTGCAAGAGGCCAGGAACTGAGGTGATGAGACCATGAAGGTTCATGGCTTAATTATGGAATCATCAGCTGTGAATATTCCTTGAAGGTTTCTAAGAGTTTCACAACTGTCCCCTGTGAATGATAAAATTTCAATATTTCTCTTACAGAATGCCAATCACAAAATTCCTCTCTCTGTTTTGTGTTATGGCTCCTGACTCTATTCTAAAAGAGTTACAAACAGCAGAAAACAGATTAAGCTTTCTTTTTCTCTTTTAAAACTTTTTATATTATACTGAGAAAGTAAAAGTGTGAGTCAGTCACATCAGACTCTGTGGGCCCATAGACTGTAGCCTACCATGCTCTTCTGTCCATGAAATTCTCCAGGGAAGAATACTGGAGTGGGTAGCCATTCCCTTCTCCAGGAGATCTTCTTAACCCAGGGATCAAATCCAGCTCTCCTGGTTCACAGGCAGATTCTTTACCATCTGAGTGATAGCCAATTAACAAAATCGTGATAATTTCAGATGAACAGCAAAGGGACCCAGTCATACATATACACATATCCATTCTCCCTCAAATTTCCTTCCCATCCAGGCTGCCATATAGCATTGAGCAGAATTCCCTTTTCTATACAGTAGGTCCTCATTGGTTATCTATTTTAATGGCAATGTGTTCATGTTAATTCCCAACCTTAGCTACCCTTCCCTTCCAGCTTTCCCCACTCCTCCAGCAATCATAACTTTTTTTCTCTAAGTCTTTGAATCTGTTTCTGTTCTGTTAGTAAGTTCATTTGTATCATTTATTTTTAGATTTCACATATAAGGGATGTCATATGATATTATTCCTCCTCTGTCTGACTTGCTTCACTCAGCATGACAATCTCTAGGTCAATACATGTTGCTGTAAATGCATTATTTCATTTTTTTTTAATGGCCATCTCTAAGCCTTGACTCAGACACTGGCTGGAGTGAAGTGGAGGAGGAGTGGAGTAAAAACTACCAGTTGTGCAGTATATATTATGAACTTTTAAGTGTGGACATGGCAAGCTGTTTTAATTCCTGAACGTTACTTGAAAATTCTGGGATTTTCCTGAAATTCTGTCAGAGGTCAGGTGAAAGTGTAAATCAAGCACGTTTGAAGGTGGGGGTTGCAGAAAAATAAAGGTGTTTCCTCATTGTTCCCTGAACAAATTTAAACCTTTCAATATATTTGTCACACACATAAAAACCAAATTATTTTCTATATAACCATTTCAAAATGAGTGTCATTGATCAAAATGGGCAGTAGATGAGAGAAGATGGATGGCTATTGATAATTCATCACTACTACAGAAAGGAAGAAAAACACAGAAAATGCATTGAGTATGGGTTTGAATAGTTATCTTAGGTGTTTTGAGTCCACTCAAACAATTTTTGTTCGACTCCAATTTTAAAATCATTTTCTTTTGATAGAGAAGTCAAACAGTTCTGTAACTATTTCTCTTAGAAATATGCTTAATTTTTCTTGTCTTTTCTTTTCACTTCCAATGTAACTCAAAGGATTCTGTTTTTTGTTTTGTTTCCTTAAGTATTATCCTAGCTCAAGAGTTAGCTTATACTAGGATATATTTTTCTTTCACCTTTCCTTATAAAATTATGTTACACTCTGGTTTGTCCTTATATTTCCTCTATATTTTGTATATGTCCTGCTAAAGTTTAAGAAACTTAGACTTACCGAGAAACATGAATGTTTTTAAATATCTGTACCTATTTTTCAGTTTCCTGAAATCATGAGTAATTATTTTGGATATCAGGTTAATAGCAGTCTACCAATATGATACACTTTTTATCTTTTTTTTTTTTTTAACATAGTTAACCTTTTAATTTTAAAAAATGTATTAATAAACTGTAGGTGTATGTAATGCCTTGTTGTTGTTCAGTTGCTCAGTCATGTCTGACTCTTTGTGACCCTATGGGTTGCAGCACTTCCTGTCTGCACATGAAGATTTCCCTGTCCTTCACCATCTCCTGGAGCTTGATCAGTTTCATGTCCATTGAGTTGGTGATGCCATCCGACCATCTGGTCCTCTGTCATCCCCTTCTCCTCCTGCATTCAATCTTTCCCAGCATCAGGATCTTTTCTAATGAGCCAACTCTTGCATCAAGTGGCCAAAGTATTGGAGCTTCAGCTTCAACATCAGACCTTCCAATGAATATTCAGGACTGATTTCCTTTACAATTCATTGGTTTGATATCCCTGCAGTTCAAGGGGCTCTCAAGAGTCTTCTCCAATACCACAGTTCAAAAGCATCAATCCTTCAGCACTCAGCTTTGTTTATGGTCCAACTCTCACATCCATATATGAATACCAGAAAAAAATATAGCTTTGACTAGACGGACCTTTGTTGGTAAAGTAATGTCTCTGCTTTTAATACACTGTCTAGGCTTGTCCTGGAAATCCATTTTTAAAAAATAGTTATAAACTATTAACAATTGGGTAAATCTCTTCCAAATTCCTATCAATTCCACTCTACCAAGAAATTTTTTCATATTAGCTAAAATACAAAATCCCATATTTTCATTTGGCAAGATATGACTAACAAAAGGAAAATAAACTGAAAATGAAAAATTATGATTCACATATTTGCCTTGATGGAAGATTTTTCACAAAGCTGTATGTATATTTCTCCATATGGTTAGGCAGGATTTTGCATTTTCACAGGATTTGCAGATGTTTCACTTTTAAAATAGGTATCTAAATATTTAGCCCCATTTTTCTACCTCTTGCTTGTGTAGATTTTTTTAGAAATATGCACACATTTTTGAAAAAAACTACTTGTGCTTATTTGCTCCTTCCCTTAGAACTTTGTTTCATTAGAAGACTCTCTTAAATTTGATGCAGCACTCCAAGTCTATGCTCCAACCACTGATGCTGAAGAAGTTGAACAGTTCTGTGAAGACTTACAAGACCTACAACTAACACCAAAAATAAATGTCCTTTTCATCATAGGTGATTGGAATGCAAAATAGGAAGTCAAGAGATACCTGGAGTAACAGGCAAGTTTGGCCAGGGAGTACAAACTGAAGTAGTGCAAAGGCTAACAGACTTTTGTAAAGAGAATGCACTGGTCATAGTAAACACCCTCTTGCAACAACGCAAGAGACGACTCTATACATAGACATCACCAGATGGTCAATACTGAAATCAGATTTATTATATTCCTTGCAGGTAAAGATAGAGAAGCTCCATACAGTCAGCAAAAACAAGACCAGGAGCTGACTGTGGCTCAAATCATGAGTTCCTTATTGCAAAATTCAGAATTAAATTGAAGAGTGTAGGAAAAACCAGTAGGCCATGTAGGTATGACCTAAATCAAATCCCTTAGGATTATACAATGAAAGTGACAAATATATTCAGAGGGTTAAATCTGATAGACACAGTGCCTGCAGAACTATGGACAGAGGTTTTAACATTGTACAGAAGGCAGTGATCAAAATCATCCCCCAGAAAAAGTAGTGCAAAAAGGTAAACTTGTTGTCTGAGGAGCTCTTACTAACAGCTGAGAAAAGAAGAAAAGTGAACAACAAAGGAGAAAAGGAAAGACATACTTACCTGAATGTAGGGTTCTGAAGAATAGCAAGGAGAGATAAGAAAGTCTCCTTAAGTGAATAATGCAAACAAATAGACGGAAAAAATAGAATGGGAAATACTAGAGATCTCTTTAAGAAAATTACAGATACCAAAGAAACATTTCATGCAAAGATGGATACAATAAGGACAGAAGCAGTATGGACCTAACAGAAGCAGAAGTTATGAAGGAGAGGTGGCAAGAATACATAGGAAAACTGTACAAAAAAAAGTCTTAATGACCCACATAACCAAGATGCTATGATACACACCTATATCCATACATCCTGGAGTATGAAGTCAAGTGGGCTTTAGGAAGCATTACTACAAAGAAAGCTAGTTGAGGTGATGGAATTCCAGCTGAGCTATTTCAAATCCTAAAAGATGATAATGTGTAAGTGCTGCACCCAATATGCCAGTAAATTTGGAAAATTCAGCAGTGGTCACAGGACTGAAAAAGGTTGGTTTTCATTCCAATCCCATAGAAGGGAAATGCCAAAGAATGTTCAAGCTACCACACAACTGCACTCACTTCATATGTTATTGAAGTATACTAAAACTCTTCAAGCTAGGCTTCAAGCATATGTGAACCAAGAACTTCCAGATATACAAGTTGATTTAGAAAAAGCAGAAGAACTAGAGGTCAAACATCTGTTGGATCATGGAAAATGAAAAAAGAATTAAAAAATAAATAAATAAATAAATAAAAACTACTTCTTCACTGACTATGCTATAGCCTTTGACTGTGTGCATTAGAACAAACTGTGGAAAATTCTTCGAGATGGGAATACTAGACCGCATTACTTGCCTCCAGCGAAACCTGTATGCACATCAAGAAGCAACAGTCAGAACCGGACATGGAACAATTGACTGGTTCCAGATTGGCAAAGGAGTACATCAAGGCCGTATATTTTCACTCTGCTTATTTAACTTTTATGCAGTGTACATCATGAGAAATGCCAGGCTGGATGAAGCATAAGCTGGAATCAAGATTGCAAGGAGAAATATCAATAACCTCAGATATGCAGATGCCACCTCCCTAATGGTAGAAAGCAAAGAGAGACTAAAGAGCCTCTTGATAAATGTGAGAGAGGAGAGTGAACAATCTGGCTTAAAACTCAAAATTCAAAAATTGAAGATCATGGCATCTGGCCCCATCATATCATGGCAAATACATGGGGAAACAATGGAAACAGTGACAAACTTTATTTTCTTGGGCTCCAAAATCACTGTGGATGATGACTGCAGCCATGAAATTAAAAGACACTTTCTCCTTGAAACAAACACTCTGACAAACCTAGACAACACATTAAAAAGCAGAGACATTACTTTGAGTCTTCCCTGGTGGCTCAGCTGGTAAAGAATCCATCTGCAATGCAGGAAACGTGGATTTGCACCCTGGGCTGGGAAGATCCACTGGAGAAAGGAAAGTCTATCCACTCTAGTATTTTGGCTTGGAGATTTCCATGGGCTACAGTCCATGGGGTCGCAAAGAGTTGGACACTACTGAGCAACTTTCACATTCACTTTACATTGCCAACAAATGTCCTTCTCATCAAAAGATATGGTTTTTGTAGTAATCATGTAGGGATGTGAGAGTTGTACCACAAAGAAGTCTGAGCACGGAAGAATTGATGCTTTCAAACTGTTGTGTTGGAGAAGGCTACTGAGAGTCCCTTGGACAGCATGGAGATCTGATCAGTTCAGTTCAGTCGCTCAGTTGAATCTGACTCTTTGCGACCCCATGAACCACAGCATGCCAGGCCTCCCTGTCCATCACCAACACCTGGAGTCCACCCAAACCCATGTCCATCGAGTCGATGATGCCATCCAACCACCTCATCCTCTGTCGTCCCCTTCTCCTCCTGCCCTCAATCTTTCCCAGCATCAGGGTCCTTTCCAATGAGTCAGTTCTTTGCATCAGGTGGCCAAAGTATTGGAGTTTCAGCTTCAACATCAGTCCTTCCAATGAACACCCAGGACTGATTTCCTTTAGGATGGACGAGTTGGATCTCCTGTCAGTCCAAGGGACTCTCAAGAGTCTTCTCCAACACAACAGTTCAAAAGCACAATTTTTCTGCGCTCAGCTTTCTTTATAGACCAACTCTCACATCCATACATGACCACTGGAAAAACCATAACCTTGACTAGACAGACCTTTTTTGGCAAAGTAATGTCTCTGCTTTTTAATATGCTGTCTAGGTTGGTCATAACTTTCCTTCCAAGGAGTAAGTGTCTCTTAATTTCATGGCTGCAATCACCATCTGCAGTGATTTTGGAGCCCAGAAAAATAAAGTCAGCCACTGTTGCCACTGTTTCCCCATCTATCTGCCATGAAGTGATGGGACCGGATGCCATGATCTTAGTTTTCTGAATGCTGAGCTTTAAACCAACTTTTTCACTCTCCTCTTTCACTTTCATCCACAGGCTCTTTAGTTCTTCTTCACTTTCTGCCATAAGGGTGGTGTCATCTGCATATCTGAGGTTTCTAATCTGTCAAGCCTAAAGGAAATCAACTCTGAATATTCACTGGAAGGACTGATGCTGAAGTTGAAGCTCCAATACTTTTGCCACCCAAAGCAAAGCGTGGACTCACTGGAAATGACACTGATGCTGGGAATGACTGAGTGCAAGAGGAGAAGGGATGGTTGGATGGTATCCTGGACTCAATGGACATGAGTTTGAGCAAACTCTGGGAGATAGTGAAGGACAAGGAAGTCTGGTGTGTTCCAGTCCATAAAGTCGCAAAGAGTCAGACATGACTGAACAACTGAACAGCAACAACAAACTTGGTTTTTAACTAACTTTTTTTCATTTTTTTTTTTTTTTGTTACTGACATTAATCTTCATTAGATTATATTTAGAAAATTCAAGTTATATTTTCAGGAAGAAATTTCACTTTTATTTTAGGCCAAAAGAATGATAAATTTTCATAATTTTTCCAGGATGTACTGATGCATTTGTATTCTTTGCTTGTAGAATGTAAAGATCTTCCAAACAAGGTATACATGTTCACTTGTGCAATTTTCTCTTTCTGATATAGTTGTGTACAAATTCCCTATTTTGACCCTCATTTTATTAACAACAAATTCTACTTATGTTTCTAAAAGACTTTAGTTTGGACAATGTGAACTTGACAACTTCATACCTGAAAACTTACGTTGTTAAAGAACAAATGAATTCTTCCATGTAAAACAGTTTAACTATACCACTTAATTATCCAGTATACAATTGATATTTAATTTTACTAATTGTACCCAATTGTCCTAACAATGTATTTTATACTACATTGAAAAAATTTTATATCCAATCCAAAATAATTCATTTTCAGTTGTGTTGGAGAAGACTCTTGAGAGTCCCTTGGACTGTAAGAAGATCCAACCAGTCCATCCTAAAGGAGATCAGTCCTGGGTGTTCATTGGAAGGACTGATGCTGAAGCTGAAACTCCAATACTTTGGCCACCTGATGCGAAGAGTTGACTCTTTGGAAAAGACCCTGATGCTGGGAGGGATTGGGGGCAGGAGGAGAAGGGGACGACAGAGGATGAGATGGCTGGATGGCATCACTGACTCAGTGGACATGAGATTGAGTAAACTCCGGAAGTTGGTGATGGACAGGAAGGCCTGGAGTGCTGCGATTCATGGGGTCGCAAAGAGTTGGACACTACTGAGTGACTGAACTGAACTGAATTGAATGTAATTTAGTTTTCCACTCAAAATGTTTGTTAGATTCTACTATACTAGTTCAAGTGTTCTATTCATACATTTTAATGCTTTATCTACAGAATTTATACATATAAATATAAACACACTCCCATATATATATAAGTTTATCTCTAAATTCTCCTACTGTTGACATTCAGGCAGTTCTTTATATCCCTTTTTATCATTACACAGCATGCTGTTATGATAACTTTTATAAATGTCTTTGTATGAATGTGGGTATACTTCCTTTTGTTGTATTAACAGAAAAGTAATTGCTATCCATTTGGGTAGGCATCCCTACACTTGCAATAGATAGTACCAAATTATTCTTCAAGCCAGTTGTCCAAGTTGTACTTCCAAGAGCAAAGGATGAATGTTCCTTGTACTTCATATCTGCTAGTGCCTGGTAATTTCAGGCTTTTAAAGTTTTGACAATCTAAATTGCATAAATAAAATCTCATTGTGATGTAATTTTTATTTTTGTGATTACCAGTCATGCTGAGATTGTATGAAATGGACTTTCAACCATTTTTGTTTCATACTCTGACTTTCTTCATATTGTTCTATGCACATAATTTTAAAGTTATTCTTCATTTTCTTATTTATTTGCAGAAGACATACACTTGAGATAATAAAACTCCTTTATTTCATATATGTTGAAAAATTTATCCAGTTTTTGTGGTCTTTGATGCAAGGTTTTCTTTTCCTCCCCTTTTACACAGACTTTATTTTTCATAACAATTCTAGTTCAAAGCAATATTGAGTAGAAAGTACAGAGTTCCCTGATTTCTCCTTCCCCTCTCCACAGGGTACCCCCACTATCAACTTACCAAACTACAGCTTTGTATTTATAAAAATCAGTAAAACTATGCTGACACATTATCATCACCTAGGTCCACAACATACATTAAGGTTAATTCTTAGTGTTATACCTTCTTTCACAAATGTATAATATGTATCCAATATTACAGTATCATCCAGAACGGTTTGACTGCTCTAAAAACCCTGTATGCTCTGACTTTTCATCTTCACTTACCCTTAACCAATGCCAAATATTGGTCATTTAACTATATAGTTTTTGCCTTTTTCAGAATGTCTTATAAAATCATAAAAGAGAAAACTTTCTCAGATTGGCTTCTTTCCCTTAGTAAAATACTCTTGCTTTTTCATGGTTTGTTGGATCATTTCTGTTAAGTGCTAAATAATACTCCAGAGTCTGTGTGCAGCACAGTTTATTTCTCCATTCACCTGAAGAAGGGCATTCAGCTGCTATAAACATCCATGCTCATGTTTCTGTGTGGGCATATATTTCCAAAAATTTGGCTAAATAAAGTTGTGCAGTGACTGAATATTATGGTAAGAATGTTTATTTTCATAGGTAACTAACAAATTGTCTTTCAAAGTGGCAATATCATTTTTCATTCCTACTAGCAATGAGTAAAATTTCCTATTGTTCCACATCCTTGTCAGCATTTGTTGCAAGTGTTCTGATTTTGGCCTTTTCAATAGATGTGCAGTGGTATCTCATTGTTTTAATTTTCATTTCCCCAAAGACATGATGTTCAACATCTTTCATAAGCTTTATTTACCAACTGTGGATGTTCATAGTTGGTATGAACTATGGAGAAGTGCAGGTGAAGATAGACATGTGCTCATCTTCTCCTGTGAGAACTCCAAAATTACAACTCACTGTTGAATAACCATTCATGGGAGAATGTTGAATCCCACCAAAAAAAGATACGCTGCATCCAAAAAAAAAGGAGAAGCCCCAGCAAGATGGTAGAAGGAGCAAAACTGTGCTTAAAATTAAACCCCATACCCTCCAGAGACACTTGGAAGGCTCAAACAAAACCTTGTGTGCACCAGGAGACCCCACAGAAACTGTGCTAGACCTGCCTTTGAGTGTTTGAGTGTCTCCCGTGGAGGTGAGGGTTAGCAGTGGCCTGCCACAGGGGCAGGGGCTCTGGGTGAGGCAGACCTGGGTGTGGCATAAGCCTTGTTGGAGGAGATCACCATTAACCCCACCATAGAGCCTCCAGAACTTACATAGTACTGGGGAAACAGACTCTTGGAGGGCACAAAAAAAAACCTTGTGTGCACCAGGACCCAGGAGAAAAGAGCAGTGACCCCACAAGAGACACCCAGACTTACCCGTGAGTGTCCAGGAGTCTCTAGCACAGGATGCTGTTGGGTCAGTGGTGGCCTGCTGCAGGGTCAGGGGCATTGGGTGTGGCAGTGCATGCATGGGAGCTTTTAAAGTAGGTTGTCATTTTCTTCATCACCTCCACCCTAGTTTGGTCTCAGGTCAAACAACGGGGAGGGAACAAAGCACCCCAAATGAGAAAATTGGCGTAAAGATTTGCTGAGCATGGTCCCACCCATCAGAACAAGACCCAGTTTTCCCACAGTCAGTTTCTCCTAGCAGAAAGCTTCCATGAACCTCTTCCCCTAATCCTTCAGAGGGCAGACAGAATGAAAACCAAATCACAGAAAGCGAATCAAACTGATCACAAGGACCATGGCCTTGTCTAACTCAATGAAACTATAAGACACACCACGTAGGTCTGCCCAAGACAGATGGGTCATGATGGAGATTTTGGACAAATTGTAGTCCACAGGAGAAGAGAATGGCAAACCACTTCAGTATGCTTGCCTTGAGAACCCCATGAACAGTATGAAAAGGCAAAAAGATAGACACTGAAAGATGAACGCCCCAGCTTGGTAGGTGCCCAATATGCTACTGGAGAAGAGTGGAGAAATAACTCCCCAAGAATAAAGAGACAGAGCCAAAGCAAGAAAACAAAACAAAATAAAAAATGCCCAGTTGTTGATATGACTGGTGATGGAAGTAAAGTCCAAGGCTGTAATGAGCACTATTGCATAGGAACCTGAATGTAAGGTTCATAAATCAAGGTAAATTGGAAGCAGTGAAACAGAAGATGGCAAGAGTAAACATCAACATTTGAGGAATCAGTGAACTAAAATGGACTGGGATGGGAGAATTTAACTCAGATGATCATTATATCTACTACTGTGGACAAGAAATCCTTAGAATAAATGGAGTAGCCATCATAGTCAACAAAAGAGTCCAAAATGCAGTACTTGGATGTGATCTCAAAAATGACAGAAAGATCTCTGTTTGTTACCAAGGCAAACCATTCAATATCACAGTAATCCAAATCTTTGCCCCAACCAGTAATGCTGAAGAAGCTGATGTTGAATGTTCTATGAAGACCTACAAGACCTTCTAAAACTAACACCCAAAAAATGTCCTTTTCATTATAGGGGACTGGAATGCAAAGTAGGAAGTCAAGAAACACCTGGAGGAACATGCAAATTTTGCGTTGGAGTACAGAATGAGGCAGGGCAATGGCTAATAGAGTTTTGCCAAGAGAATGCACTGGTCATAGCAAACACCCTCTTCCAAGAACACAAGAGAACTCAACACATGGACATCACCAGGTGATCAACACCAAAATCAGATCGATTAAATTCTTTGCAGCCAAAGATGGAGAAGCTCTTTACGTTCAGCAAAAATAAGACTGGGAGCTGACTGTGGCTCAGACCATGAACTCCTTATTGCCGAATTCAGACTTCAGTTGAAGAAAGTAGGGAAAACCACTAGAAATTCAGGTATGACCTAAATCAAATCCTTTATGATTATACAGTGGAAGTGAGAAATATTCAAGGTTCTAGATGTCATAGAGTGCCTGATGAACTATGAATGGAGGTTTGTGACATTGTACAGGAGACAGGGATCAAGACCATCCCCAAGAAAAAGAAATGAAAAAAAAAAGCAAAAGAGCTGTCTAAGGAGGCCTTAAAAATAGTTGTGAAAAGAAGAGAAGCAAAAAGAAAAGGAGAAAATGAAAGATAAACCCATTTGAATGCAAAGTTCAAAAGAATAGCAAGGAGTGATAAGAAAGTCTCCCTCAGTGATCAGTGCAAAGAAATAGAGGAAAATAGAATGGGAAAGACCAGAGATCTCTTCAAGAAAATTAGAGGTACCAAGGGAAATGTTCCCTTGGTACATTTCACACAAAGATGGACTCAATAAAGGACAGATTTATAAAGAACAATATAGGACAGAAATGGTATGGACCTAACAGATGCAGAAGATATTAAGAAGAGGTGGCAAGAAAAAAAGATTTTCATGACCCAGATAATCAAGATGGTGTGATCACTCACCTAGAGCCAGACATCCTAGAATGTGAAGTCATGTAGGCCTTAGGAAGTATCGCTAAGAACAAAGCTAGTGGAGGTGATGGAATTCCAGTTGAGCTATTTCAATCCTAAAAGATGATGCTGTGAAAGTGCTGCACTCAATATGTCAGCAAATTTGGAAAACTCAGCAGTGGCCACAGGACTGAAAAAGGTCAGTTTTCATTCCAGACCCTAAGAAAGGCAATGCCAAAGAATGCTCAAATTACTGGACAATCACACTCATCTCACATGCTAATAAAGTAATGCTCAAAATTCTCCAAGCCAGGCTTCAACAATATGTGAACCATGAACTTCCAGATGTTCAAGCTGGTTTTAGAAAAGGCAGAAGAACCAGAGATCAAATTTCCCACATCCATTGGATTATCAAAAAAGCAAGAGAATTCCAGAAAAACATCTATTTCTGCTTTATTGACTATGGCAAAGCGTTTGACCATGTGGATCACAACAAGCTGTAGAAAATTCTGAAAGAGATGGGAATACCATACCACCTGACCTACCTCTTGAGAAATATGTATGCAGGTCAGGAAGCAACAGTTAGGACTGGACATGGAACAACAGACTGGTTCCAAACAGGAAAACAAATACATCAATGCTGTATACTGTCACCCTGCTCATTTAACTTGTATTCAGAGTACATCATGAGAAATGCTGGGCTGGATGAAGCACAGGCTAGAATGAAGATTGCTGGGACAAATGTCAATAACCTCAGATATGCAGATGACACCTACCTTACGGCAGAAGTGAAGAAGAACTAAAGAGCCTCTGGATGAAAGTGAAAGAGGGGATTGAAGAAGTTGGCTTAAAGTTCAACATTCAGAAAACTAAGATCATGGCATCCGGTCCCATCACTTCATGGCAAATGGATAGGGAAACAGTGGAAATGGTGACAGACTTTATTTTTCTGGGCTCCAAAATCACTGTGGATGGTGACTGCAGCCATGAAATTAAAAGACACTTGCTCCTTGAAAGATAAGTTATGACCAACCTAGACAGCATATTAAAAAGCAGAGACATTACTTTGCCAACAAAGGTCCATCTAGTCAAGGCTATGTTTTTTCCAGTAGTCATGTATGGATGTGAGAGTTGGACTATAAAGAAAGTTGAGCACTGAAGAATTGATGCTTTTGAACTGTGGTGTTTGAGAAGACTGTTGAGTCTCTTGGACTGCAAGGAGATCCAACCTGTCCATCCTAAAGGAAATCAGTCCTGAATATTCATTGGAAGGACTGATGTTTAAGCTGAAATGCCAGTTTTTTGGCCACCTGATGTGAAGAAGTGACTCGTTGGAAAAGACCCTGATGCTGGGAAAGATTGAATTTGGGAGGAGAAGGGGACAACAGAGGATGAGATGGTTGGATGTCATCACTGACTCAATGGACATGAGTTTGAGTAGACTCTGGGAATTAATGATCAACAGGGAGACCTGGCATTCTGCTGTTCATGGGGTCGCAAAAAGTCAGACATGGCTGTGCTACTGACCTAAATCCTTGTTTGACATTTATCGTCTAGTAGATTTTATGCATTTAGAAGACTCTGGGGTTCATGCTGTTAAGAAACACAAATCTCATGAAGGAAAGACATTTGTAAATATATATGCAATGAGATGTCTTTGCTGGTGACTCAGCAGTATATAATCTGCCTCCCAATGCAGGAGATGTGGGATTCCTGGGTCAAGATCTCCTGTAGAAGCAAACAACCCATTCCAATAGTCTTGCCTGAGAAATCAAATGGACAGAGGATTGTGGCAGGCTACAGTCCATGGGGTTGCAAAGAGTTGGACCCAAGTTAGCAATATATAGGGCTTCCCTCATAGTTCAGCTGGTAAAGAATCTACCAGCAATGCAGGAGACCCAGTTCCGACTCCGAGGTTGGGAAGATCCCCTGGAAAAAGAAATGGCCACCAACTGCAGTATTCTTGCCTGGAGAATCCCATAGATATACGAGCATGGCAGGCTACAGTTCGAGCGAGTTGGACACGACTTCGCGACTAAACCACCATCACCATACATACACAGCTTCCCTGCTAGTTCAGCTGGATAAGAATCCACCTGCAATGCTGAGACTCCATTTTGATTCCTGGGTTGAGAAGATCTCCTGGAGAAGGGGTAGGGTACCCACTCCAGTGCTCATGGTCTTCCCTGCTGACTCAGACGGTAAAGAATCCACCCACAATGCAGGAGACCTGGGTTTGATCTCTTGGTTGGGAGATCCCCTGCAGAGGGGCATGGCAACCCATTGCAGTATTCTTTCCTGGAGAATCTCCATGGACAGAGGAGCCTCGCAGGCTACAGTCCATGGGGTTGCAGAGTCGGACATGACTGAGCAACTAAGCACAGAATACACACACACACACTTCTCATGAATTGAGAAACAGGAGGAGATGAACTTGGATTTTACTGGGTATGCCATATAGGGACATGATACTTAGAAGTGGTATAGCTGCCATGCATCGTTACAGAGAGCTATCCTGAGGACTTTGCTTCCATGCTGAAGATATCAGACTGCAGAGTCGAGAAGAAAATGGACCCCTGATAATATCTCTGACCAAGTATGTTAACCAATCAAAGAAAATTCCTATTTTTTTCTCATTATGTGAAAATGTGCTAATAGTTTAAGTTAATTTGAGTTGATGACCTATTATTTGCCATTGAGGCCAGCTGAATTGATATAATGGCCTGTGCTTCATTAGCTTCTTTTGCTAATTTGTTCTCTTTAGAATATGTTATTCAAATATCAAAACTATCCCTATTATTTTCAGTTTCTTCATTTGTAGTTCTTGGGTTTAATCCAAGGTTTAGAATTTGGTATCAATATTCTTAGAGAATCACAGATGTTGTAAACAAATAAACACTATACTGATTTTTTTATGCTACATTCGTCAGGTAATATACTATCTACTTTTGTTAATAAATAACCATCAGCATTTAGATTAATCTGATATGTACACAGAATATATTTTGCTCTGTTGTTATTTTGCTTTATCATGTGACTTTATTGTTTTTTAACTGAGCTTGGCATTTACATTCCCATTTTACAAATGACAAAGTGACGCATAAAGAGATAACCTAATGTATAATTTAGCATTGACACTTGAGCCAAGTCCATTAATATAATAGAATATGTACATGTCTGATGTATACCAATGGTGTTTAGTTTCATATTCAATGTTATTGCTGCAGAAATACTTTTTGTGTATCCACCTGTAATAGAGATATGCAAGCACATGTCTACATGTACGCACATACTGGCTTTCAAAGTTTGATACCATTATGAACATCAGAAAATATTCAGTGATTCTTTAATATATATAAAGTAAGAGGCTTGGTGGTGTACTCATGTTGTATCAACATACTGTAAAAATAATTGGCTTTAGTGTTTAGTTCTTTAAGTTCAGCATTTTATTTTGTGTAACATTTATTCTGTGTAGGACAGAAAATTTTAAACCATTAAAAATCATTATCACAATAATAAAAATCATGGAAATATGTTTTAAAACAAAAGTGTGGAGATAAGCATAATATATTGTAAGTCTACAATATCAAGTATAGATTTGCATAGATAGAACTGAAAGATAATTTACAATAAAATTATCTGCCACAGGAATTTATAGTGTTTTTTTCATATTTTCATCAATATTCATTTTAACATTGTCAATTATTTGGAAACTATAATTACGATCTAATATTTTATTATAGATAATTTCCTGGTTAACAGTGGTCTTACACTTTGCAAATGAGTAACAGTGAAATTAGGTAACCTGTTTTCCATTTTAAAAAAGGAAACAACTCAAACCAAAGTGGCATTTTGGTGGTACCTGCACATTCAATGTAGATTTTAGAATTTAACTGGAAAATTTGGAGAAAACATTAACAGCCTCATTGGACATTCGAGGCCTCTGAGTCCTTAATCCTACCACAGTTCTCCACCCCCTTTCCACTTAAGATAATCTGCATAATCACTTAAATTCTCCACTCAGTCTCTTCCTATATGTCTTACTGATCAACTATTCTGGAAAATAGATTTCCTGAAGACATGATTACTTTTATTTTATAAATCCTTGAGATTGCATTTATTCAGAATAAAGATTATAGCTGACACTACATGATACCAAACTATGGATTAGATACAAGGAGAAGAAAATAGGGGAATAGGAAGATAAATGCTATATTAATGTTCATGTTATCTTTTACCCTCAGCTCCTGCATTTATTTCTAATTGTTCCCAAGGTGGTGGAGTTTGAAATTTCACTTTCACTAATCTGTGTTTGTCAGAGATCAAGAAGCTCTGACCTTCAAAATTCTCCTAAGACCTTTTTCCTTATTACTGAAACATAGCCATTTTCCCAATCCTCCACAGAGGAGGCCAGGTTGATCAGACTCCCAAATCAAATTATAGAATAAACAAAATACTTAATATAACTTTGAACATCCTCAGAAATATTTACTGCTATTACTTGTAGAAGGCAAGTAGATCTCTGTATACTATCAACAGATTTTAAGATTTTTAGATACTCATAAAATCTCAGCTTCTGTTTCAATATTTTGAGACATTTTTAATAGAAAATGATCATTTGTCAATGAGTATTTATGATACACCTAGTCTTTGTTTCTGCTGAAGACTGTGAATGAATGTTCCATTGAAGTAGACAGTAGATGTGTCTTCAAGGAGCCATGTACTCTCCTGTGGATGTTTAATACAGGCTAACCAGGTGTAAAAAATGACTTGAAAGGGAGCTAACTTCAAAAGTTTGGAAATGGAGAGAATTCAAGATAACATGATCTTGTTTTCTTTAAAATGAGTAGCAGATTCAGAGTTGAAATTTTTAGTGTAGGATATGATACATAGACTATACCATATTTATGATATATATATCATATTTAAGCTACTTTCTTTATAATGAATACTAGTGAAAGAAACACCATAATCTTAACTAATTTCTTCTTTATTTTCAAAGGATGTTATATTAACTATGGTTAAATATATGGGAGGTAAATTGACATATTTCTTCTTTATTTTCAAAGGATGTTATATTAACTATGGTTAAATATATGGGAGGTAAATTGACATATTTCTTCTTTATTTTCAAAGGATGTTATATTAACTATGGTTAAATATATGGGAGGTAAATTGACATATTAATAGTCTTTTCAGGACTATCTTGGTAGTGGCTAGAATGTGATTTAAAAAGGATACGAGAAGCAGACCAATTATTATAAATAAATAAAAATGAAAAGGATATGAGAACAAGAGTTGAGTAAGCTCCTAACCATAAGGAATGAAATTTCAGCTTGACTTAAAGCCATAAAAACTCTGTAGTTGGATAAGCAGTATAAAGAACTAATAATAGAACAATTTTAGCTTATACTCAATATTACTTTTTGCTACTTGCCACTCCTTTACAGAATGTTTTACTTGAGAGCAAAGTATTGTAAAATTTAATACCCTATTCAGAACGTATATGGATTTCCATTTTTCCTCTACCGATTCCATGAAGTTGCTGATGTTTTTGTCAAGACGTCTCACTTCACCATCAAATATATGTACTGTAACTGAGTTGTTGAAAAATATGCAGGAGCAGGTATTGTATAATTAGCAAATAATACTAAATAAAATATTTGAGGAAATATAAAATGATAGTTCAGATTATTTTAAATGTAAATAAAGATTATCATATATACCCTGAGTCACATATACTACACATATATACAAATGTATATATATATATATATACACACATATATATATGTATATATATGAGTGTTTATTAATATATATTAGCTTAGATTAAACAATGTTTTATAGATTAAATAGTGGTTCAAAGAAACCTTGGAAAGACAACATTAATAATAATTCTTTCTAAAAATATTACTTTAAAAATACAAAATAAAACATGCAAGATTTTAGAAACCCAAAGCTGAAGAATTGACCTTACAGAATTAAGGGCTCTTTACATAAATTTATGTCTAAGTTATAAAAATATTTGCAAAAACTTGACAAATATTTTATACACTGTCAGCAGGAGAAAATCAGTTTTAATAGCTGAAATCAAATTTCTATTATGCTTTGACTTTTATTTGAATATTTATCCATACATTTTTAAGTTTTAAAACTTTATCAAAAAAACTCACATTTTAATAAATCACCCATAATTTCACTATTATTGTGCTAATTTTGGTGACTTTCTCCATATAGTCTTTTAATGTTTATTTTATATATAATAAATCACAGAATGTGTATCTTTTTATCATATTACTATACTCATTTTCAGCTATAATTTCTCCAAGCCAGGCTTCAGCAATACGTGAACTGAGAACTTCCAGATATTCAAGCTGGTTTTAGAAAAGGCAGAGGAACCAGAGATCAAATTGCCAATATCCTCTGGATCATCGAAAAAGCAAGAGAGTTCCAGAAAAACATCTATTTCTGCTGTATTGACTATGCCAAAGGCTTCGACTGTGTGGATCACAATAAACTGTGGAAAATTCTGAAGGAGATGGGAATACCAGACCACCTGACCTACCTATTGATAAACCTGTATGAAGGTCAGGAAGCAACAGTTAGAACTGGACATGGAACAGACTGGTTCCAAATAGGAAAAGGAGTATGTCAAGGCTGTATATTGTCACCCTGCTTATTTAACTTATATGCAGAGTACATCATGAGAAACGCTGGGCTGGAAGAAGCACAAACTGTAATCAAGATTGCCGGGAGAAATATCAATAACCTCAGATATGCAGATGACACCACCCTTATGGCAGAAAGTGAAGAGGAACTAAAAAGCCTCTTGATGAAAGTGAAAGAGGAGGGTGAAAAAGTTGGCTTAAAGCTCAACATTCAGGAAACGAAGATCATGGCTTCTGGTCCCATCACCTCATGGGAAATAGATGGGGAGACAGTGGAAACAGTGTCAGACTTTATATTTTTGGGCTCCAAAATCACTGCAGATGGTGACTGCAGCCATGAAATTAAAAGACGCTTACTCCTTGGAAGGAAAGTTATGACCAAACTGGATAGCATATTAAAAAGCAGAGACATTATTTGCCAACAAAGGTCCATCTGGTCAAGGCTATGGTTTTTCCAGTGGTCATGTATGGATGTGAGAGTTGGACTGTGAAGAAAGCTGAGTGCCAAAAAATTGATGCTTTTGAACTGTGGTGTTGGAGAAGACTCTTGAGAGTCCCTTGGACTGTAAGAAGATCCAACCAGTCCATCCTAAAGGAGATCAGTCCTGAGTGTTCATTGGAAGGACTGATGCTGAGGCTGAAACTTCAGTACTTTGGCCACCTGATGAGAAGAGTTGACTCATTGGAAAAGACACTGATGCTGGGAGGGATTGGGGTCAGGAGGAGAAGGGGACGACAGAGGATGAGATGGCAGATGGGCATGAGTGTGAGTAAACTCCGGGAGTTGGTGATGGACAGGGAGGCCTGGCGTGCTGCGATTCATGGGGTCGCAAAGAGTCGGACATGACTTAGTGACTGAACTGAACTGACTGAACATAGACTATGCTGCATTTTTGGCCTTCAAAATCATACCATTAAACGGCTGAATAAACATAATTATTTACATAATGACTTTCTAATTTAATAATTAGCTCAAATCAACATGACTGTACTTGATTTCATTTAATCAAAGCAGAATCTAGCCTTGGGATATATTAAGTATAGAATATTTAGTGAATATCTATACAAAGTTTTGTAGGGCTTTCTTTAAAAGGTAGCATGGTTCAAGGATTAATAATATGACTCTAAAATCATAAAATGTAGGGCTTTGTTGCTAAGTTCATGACTGTGGTCCCAGTATCTATGTAATTTGGTACTGCAATACATAAAGTTGGAAAATTCCATCCCTATATGTATTAAATATTAGCATAATAACACATCATGGCATTGAGGTTTCAGTTGCAACCTCTGAGTCACGGAGAGTTGGGTTGGGTTTTTATATTGATTGCTCTACTTACTAATTTTATTACATTGAATGAGTAAGTTCACCTCTCTGAGTCTCATTTTTCTCATCTGTTAGATCAGAAAAATAAAATAATTAACACAGTGGGGTTTTATTTGTCAAATGATATAATCTCTGTAAAGCAATTAGAGTGAGTGACACATGATGAAAGCTGAGATTTTAGCAGTAGTTAGAGTAGTAACAGTAGTTACATAGTGGTTTAATCACTGTCGTGTCCGACTCTTGTAACCCCATGGACTATAGTCCACCAGGCTCCTCTGTCCATGTAATTTTCTAGGCACGAATACTGGAGTGGATTGCCATTTCCTTCTCCAGGGGTTCTTCCTGACCCAGGGATTGACCCGGGTCTCCTGCATTGCAGGCAGATTCTCTAACATCTGAGACACTGCTGCTGCTGCTAAGTCACTTCAGTCATGTCTGACTCTGTGCAACCCCACAGATGGCAGCCCACCAGGCGCCTCTTTCCCTGGGATTTTCCAAGCAAGAATATTGGAGTGGGTTGCTATTTCCTTCTCCAACGCATGCATGCATGTTAAGTTACTTCAGTTGTGTCCAACTCTGTGCGACCCTAAGGACAGCAGTCCACCAGGTTCCTCTGTTCATGGGATTCTCTAGGCAAGAATACTGGAGTGGGTTGCCATTTTTCTTTTCCATATGAGCCACTAGAGAAGTAGTAGTTAAATTAGTAAGAGTAGTAATAGTACAAATCAATAAATATTGGTATTTCCATATTGAATGTTTTTTACATTCGTCAATAATGCATCAAGTAATTTTTAAAATTCTGTGTTGTGTTTTGAGACTTGGTTGCATTTTAATTATTTTTATGTATGCCATTACATGCTCCATGAACTGTAGCTCACCACTCCTTGGTCCATGAAATTCTCCAGGCAAGAATATTAGAATGGGTTGCTCTTTCCACCTCTAGGGGATTTTCCCAACCTAAGGGTCAAACCCAGGTCTCCTGCGCTGTAGGCAGATTCTTTATTGTCTGAGCCACCAGGGAAGCACAAAATATTTTACCAGGATTTAAACAGATTTTTATTCTAGTCTTTCATGGCTGCTGAGAGAAGTGATTCCTGTTTGAGGTCAAATCAGGCAATAAAAAGACTTTCAGTAAATTTGAATATATAATAGCTAAACTTACAGTAGAATTATTTTTAAGTTCATATCTTAATATATTATTTCCAAGCTATGTTAAAATATTCATTGATTATCGAAATAGCTGTAGAAGATTCAGCCATTTTCCTCTAACACACCGTTATCACTAATTTCATTCTTGTTTATAACGCTTTATTAGTCAATGTATGTATTCATAAACTTGACCTCAAGTCAGTTGATACATTCATGAGATGAGATTCAAAAGATATACAACTGTACCTATACATTTACAGTAGAAAATGGATATCACTATGTATACTGAATTCTGAACATGATTTAAGCAAGTGCTGTCCTTCAAACTCTGGTGTGCATGCCCTCAGTCCCCAGGAACCATTTACTAATTTTATGCAAGTGCCATCCTTAGGCACTGTCTGAAAGCTCCAGATGAGTTTTGTGTTTTCTCCTCTGTGTCCTCCTATCACTTTGTTCATAGCACTTTCATAACCCTGTCTGCGTTTTTCTTTTCCTTTTTTTTACTTCTGTTGGACACTGAGTCCCCGGAGGTCAGTTCCTATCTCTTCATTTGTATAGCCTCAGTACCTGGCATGATGCCTCATTGGAAAATGAATAAATGTTGAATGGATGGCTGACCACTGAGATGGGACATACAAAAGTTGCTCTAATTAAGAACAGCTTAGGTTGAAAACCTATTCATGTGCCTGAACCTAAAGTAAAACCCTCCAAGAGCTCAGGGAGAGAACTACCATTATTATGGCATTGGTGTCAGTCTTTCTGCTTATTTTAAATTCTCCTCTCTGTATATCTGCATTTATAATTTTTCCTTTTACTATGCTTCCTACATGGAAAATAAAACCTAAACCAAAACAAATAAAAATTTCTATGGTCAAACTAAAATAATCGTGCTTAAATAACTAATGCCATTTTTAAAATGAGAGCTGATTTGACATGCCCTAAGGTGAAGCTTTTAAGTCTACAAAGGTTCTGAGGTTTAACCAAAGGAGATTCTGTATTATCTGAAAGCCTGGTGGGGAAACGCAGTATTTTTTTATTATAATTAGTTACCTTAAATGTAGGTGACAGTACACTTATCAGTAAGTCTTGTACATTGTTAATGACCTGTTCAACAACTGAGAAAAATGCACTGACAAAGAGTGGCTCTAATAAAATAGAAAAGGTTACATCAAATTTCATTTTAAAAGTTCTCATTTTCCCCCTGTTAAGAGACATTTTCAAAGCTGACATATTTGGGGGCACATGGTTTAAAGCAACACTGGACTAATAGAGAAACCATAATGTGCTTTGATTACTTAAGTTTTTACAAACAGTTTTGGGATAACTCAATGGTATTATCACCATTATTGAGTAAAACATGCAGCATTTTACCACTACAACAGGAACACCTGCTAGCAAGGCTGTTAAACTCTTAAGTTTCCCTATTGCTCAGTTCAACTAAAGCTGCTTTAAACTGCCTCCTAATGTCTGTATAACATCAGTAATTTTTTTTTCTGTCCACTCTTGGGGCATATTGTAGAGAGCTATTCATCAATTATCAATAATCCTTTTTTATTCTCCAGAGGAACTGAAAAACAGTAAGCTGGAAGATGTTAGCAGCAAAATCTCTGTTATTTACTTTAGTATAAGTACATAGATACACATGTATTTCATATTCCTTTGAGAAATATGTAAGGTATCATAAATCTCAGTCAGAATCTACCTTGAAAGTTGCTAATACAATCTTTCCATCATATAAAATAATAAATCCCTAGCTTAAAAGGTTAATGAGGTCTCTGAAATTACTTGGCAATCAATTATACTTTTATTGTTATTACAAGTATTATTATTATTAGTCCAGAGAATATTGCTACCAATAGATATATAGGGTTAAAAGTCAATGGCTATTTTTGTAATGCGTAAAATCTTTGCTATAAAGCTCCCTGTGTTGACTAAGTATGCACTGCAAAGTTGAAATGCAGTGTTTGCATACTGAGTAATTCTAAAATGTAAACTACATCCCTTAATATTAATGTGTTATAAGTGACACTTGTTATGTACGTCTATGATTCATACTGCTGAGCTGTTCCCCTTCCCTAGAATGATGGACTGTCACTGTCCTATTCATTTTGAATGCTGTATTCATAAGGGTTTTGTGACTAGACATCACCGTAAATCAATGTTATTGGACTATATTTTCAAACAAAACATTTACAGAGACAGTCATCCCACATTCTATCCTCAGAGTGCAACACTTGCATGAAGGTCAAATAAAGTCGACATCAACTTATGGATTAGTTTGTTGAAAGAGTAAATGAAACCAACAATTTTCAGAATACCTTAATAAGAGGTTTAATGTATTCATCCTTCACTCCAGAATTCCTATTAGTCTTAAGAGCTGAGATAGAACTGTAAAACAAACATTTGGGGGGATATATAAGTACTTGAGGTTGTCTTTTCTGATGAAGCACAGGAAATACTCACAACAGTGTTGGTTTACATTATGACTTTAGAAAGCATGTTGTAATGTTAACAATGTCAGTTTACTTGAAAATAAACAAGATTCATTTGTGATCACTTATTAGTTACTGAATTTATATTTATGGTTGACACACAGAAATACAAACTGTTTCAGTAGAACCAGCTGATCTACTTCTTTCTGATATGTATATATGTGTATATACACACACACACATATTAGTATTGGGAAGTCCCTTAGATTTAAGCAAACAATACTTCTGAATTTTTTTGCAACAATTTAGTGTGGCAGACATTTCAATTAGTTCATGCCTTCCAAATATCCTCATGCAATGTTCTGTAACTGTTTTCCTCTATTTGCAGTTTCTTTATTCATATGACTTGAAAAGGAGGCCATATACTATGTAAGAAAACATACTCAAACCAGTACCCATGATTGCATTACCACAAACCATCCAAGTGTGAAAAAACTAAAAAATGAAATTTCATTTTCTTGAGAGGTATGAGCCATTCTTTTGTTGTTGTTGTTGTTTGTTGGCTGTGTGGTATAGACTGTGGGGTCTTTGTTCCCGAATAGGGATCAAAACCGGGCCCTTAATGGTGAGAGGGTGAGAGCACAAGAGTCCTAATCAATGAACAACCAATGAATTCCTAAGAGTGTGTGGTTTTTCATTGTTTAAGCTGCAGGGCTTGCAGGATAGTTCCCAAATCAGAGATTGAATCCAGGTCCCCTGAAGTGGAAGCACTGAGCCAAGTTATTCTTGAGCAAACAATATTCAATCTAGATTTTCTGGCACAGTGTGGGCTTCCTATACATTAATTTAGATGCTTCTTTAAAGAGTAAAGAATATATTTTTGTTAACATTGTTGAAATAAATAAAAAGGTTTTCCCTAATCTACTAGAAGTAGTATACAGAAAACAGAACTTTCTGAACTTCAGTTATTTCTTAATGCTGAAGATGAAGCCGAAAGATTTCAGAATAAAATTTATTAAAATTACTAATGAAATAAAGAACAGCATTCAAAAGTCACCTTACAGATAAACCACACAGAAATACTCACTTAATAAAATGAATAATCTACACAAATTAATAAATAGTAATTTGGGATGTAAAATAAATTAATTGTATATAGAAAATTGCAATGTGCTACAGGTAGGCTAATTTATCTTAAACTCAGCCCATATTTTACACACTGATGCCACCCATCCACTCTGTATTCTGGTAGAGCACTTAGTACAAGGAGTGCTATACTCATCCATCATCCACTATGATAATCTTATTTCCCAATTATGCTTCTTGGTGGGTCAGTAAAGAGTAACATAGATATCAGAGCTTTCATTAAGGAACAATAGATGTAAGTACTCTGGAAGAGGTAACTGTCTCACTTCAGTTCAGTTGCTCAGTCATGTCTGACTCTTTGCGACCCCATGAATCGCAGCACGCCAGGCCTCCCTGTCCATCACCAACTCCCGGAGTTTACTCACACTCATGCCCATCAAGTCGGTGATGCCATCCAGCCATCTCATCCTCTGTCGTCCCCTTCTCCTCCTGCCCCCAATCCCTCCCAGCATCAGAGTCTTTTCCAGTGAGTCAGCTCTTTGCATCAGGTGGCCAAAGTATTGGAGTTTCAGCTTCAGCATCAGTCCTTCCAATGAACACCCAGGACGGATCTCCTTTAGGATGGACTGGTTGGATCTCCTTGCAGTCCAAGGGACTCTCAAGAGTCTTCTCCAACACCACAGTTCAAAAGCATCAATTTTTTGGTGCTCAGCTTTCTTCACAGTCCAACTCTCACATCCATACATGACCACTGGAAAAACCATAGCCTTGACCAGATGGACCTTTGTTTACCTCACTTTTTAAGGTACATTACATAAATATATCATCTTAATAAACATTCACTGGCCATAAATTATCCTAATCTTTAGGTTGTTGGAATATTCTGAAAAGTTTTGTCACTTACTTTTTTTGGAGGCTATTTGAGGGGGTTAGGAGGAGTAAACCAAATAGCAAACAACAAAATGATTCCATTTCCTCTGTGAACAATAAACCCACAGAACAAATAAGATGTACCCTGTCTGTCTGTGGGTTTCTTTTAGCGGTTACATCGTTTTAACCTCCCTCCTTCACAGTAACCATGGGGATGCCATTCTTACAGTATACTCTACTCAGTTCATTGCTATGCGGCACCACCACCTCTGGAAGGTAATGTTCACTTCACAGATGAAGAAAGCAAAGAATAAAGAGACCTGCTCTCTTGCCTAAGGTTATATTATAAGTTAGTGGCAAAATGTGTATTAAAATTCATGTCTCCAGAGCCCCAGTGTTTTAATTAGCTTAATAATCCAAGCTAACTTTCATGATTGTTAGGGCTTAGGTTTTGGTATTCTTTAACATTATTCTCAACACCTATGAAAAATGGCTGCCCTTCATAAGGTTAATGCAAACTCTGAGTTACACCAATTATGCAAACCCTAATCTTTGTAACTTATCTACCCCCAGGGTGCTTAGAGCTATGTGAACATGTATTTTATTTCTTATTCAAAGGAGCTTTCACCCACTTCTGTGAGCACTTTCTTTTTACACTATTAATAGCAGAAACAAAACCATCACATAAATGTTACTACATTTAAACTTATAATGAAGGTATAAATATCCCTACTGTATTAATAAAGAAATTAATGTTCAGTGTCTTGCCCATGGCTGCATAGCTAATAAGAATTAGAACCTCAATTTAATTCTGAGACTTATTCCAAATATTGCAATACATGATGTTTGTGTGTAAGGTTGATTTTTAAAAGAAATTATGATATGAATGTAAAAAATCAAATCAATAAATTGACTTGAAAATGTATACTTTCCAAAGTTCTTAATATAAGAAATTTCCTCTAGTCCTATCTTCAGTCATGGCTTATATTCTACACTTTATTCATTCTTTCATTCATTTAATTAGTCATTTGACAAATATTGTACCAACCATTGGAGGCATAAAGCCAAGGAAAATGATTGTAGGTTGTGCTACTACAGTTTTTAAAAATGAGAAAGTGAGATAATACATTAAATTGAACTGACTCTAGATGGAGTGGTCAAAAAACAGTCTCCCAGGATATATTCTATTTAAACTGAATGTGAAAATAGATGAAACTATCAAATCAAGAGTGAGGAGAAAATATTCCAGCAAAGAAACATAGATAAGATCTTCATCATCATTGAGTTATACTGTGGAATAAGAGACAAAGAAGCAAAGTAAATAAATAAAAGATATATTATGCCCTTCATAAGCTTAAGGCAAACTCTTAGAGAATTAAAAACAACTAGAACTTTTAAGGAACTCCAGAAGTAAGGAGATCAAGGGGAACAATTATTTTAGGTGAGATATATAGAAAGTCTCACTGAGAAGGAACCTGAATAAGACCTGAAAGCAATGAGGTAAAGAGCCAAGATATCCCAGGTAGAGGGAACAGAACATACAAAGGCCCTGAGGTAGGGAGTATGCTGCTGCTGCTAAGTCACTTCAGTCGTGTCCGACTCTGTGTGACCCCATAGACGCCAGCCCACCAGGCTCTGCCGTCCCTGGGATTCTCCAGGCAAGAACACTGGAGTGGGTTGCCATTTCCTTCTCCAATGCGTGAAAGTGAAAAGTGAAAGTGAAGTCGCTCAGTCGTGTCTGACTCTTCGCGACCCCATGGACTGCAGTCTATCAGGCTCCTTCATCCATGGGATTTTCCAGGCAAGAGTACTGGAGTGGGGTGCCATTGCCTTCTCCGGTAGGGAGTATACTTGGTATGATAAAGTAAGGTTGTGGCAGTGTGTAATAAACTGTAGCATTTACAAAAATACCTTTCATGGCACTTACAGAATAGAAGAGGGAACTCAAGAATGAAACAGAATAATTAAGATGCTTTTGCCAAGGTGAGGGATGGTTATGACCTGAAGAAAGAAGGCACTGGAAATGATGTAATAAGGTATACTCTGGAGGTAGAATCAGCAGGATATCCTTTATTACAATGAAATTAAAAGAGAAACCATCAACAACTACTAATTTTTCATTGATAGATTGGCTGCCTTTTATTTAATTAGGAAATATGTAGCACTGAGTTTGGAGAACTAATAAAATGTTCTATTTACCCCTATTAAATGTGAGATATCTGTACAGCTTTAAGAGGAAATTTCAAGAAGGCCATTAGGAAGGGTATGATATATCAATGTGTTTTGTCATCATCAAAATGATATTTAAATGATAATTAAATTCACAAGCTGTCAATTTTTGAATAATCCTACTCAGCACAAGCTTAGACAAATGATACTATTTACAAGTTAAACTTAAATATGAAATTCTTAGGATTGTTAAGCCTGTTTACTTAGAAGCAAATAAATGGTTCTAGTCTTGCATAGACTCACGAGAGGCAATTTTGTGGGTAGCACAAGTATTTTAGTCTGAATACCAATATAATCATGAACTAAATTTGAATAGGTAGTACCCCCCAAAAAACAACCAAAAAGATGAAAACTAATAAAAAGACATTATTTAAGTCTTAACTGGCTTTCTCTTGGTTACTATAGTTTTCCAAAGCACATGACCATGAACTCATAAACAAATATACAATTCAAGCAAGATGACTATAGGTGATTCCATGACTCACATGAAGATATGTTAAAGGCTACAGTTCATAACTGCCTCTTTGAAATCTGAAGATATGTTTTGTTCATGAGGTATTCTGTTTTAAAAATTGTGCTTTGAATGTCACTAGGCATGGAATAGAGAAAGCCAGAAAAAAATGTCTTAGTCTGCTTCATTGACTATGCTAAAGTCTTTAATGGCGACCCACTCCAGTATTCTTGCAACAAAGGAAACTATAAGCAAGGTGAAAAGACAGCCTTCAGAATGGGAGAAAATAGTAGCAAATGAAGAAACAGACAAAGGATTAATCTCAAAAATATCCAAGCAACTCCTGCAGCTCAATTCCAGAAAAATAAATGACCCAATCAAAAAATAGGCCAAAGATCTAAACAGACATTTCTCCAAAGAAGACATACAGATGGCCAACAAACACATGAAAAGATGCTCAACATCACTCATTATCAGAGAAGTGCAAATCAAACCTCAAAGAGGTACCACTACACGCCAGTCAGAATGGCTGCTATCCAAAAGTCTACAAGCAATAAATGCTGGAGAGGGTGTGGAGAAAAGGGAACCCTCTTACACTGTTGCTGGGATTGCCTAGAAAATCCCTTGGACTGAGGATCCTGGTAGGCTACAGTCCATGGGGTTGCAAAGAGTCAGACATGACTGAGCAACATCTCATCATCATCAAAGTCTTTGTGTGGATCATGGTAAACTATAGCAAATTATTAGAGATGCAAATACTAGACTGCCTTACCTGCTTCCTGAGGAATCTGTATGTAGGTCAAGAAGCAACACTTAGAACTGAACATGGATCACCTGAATGATTCAAAATTGGGAAAAGAGCATGACTAGGCTATATATTGTCACTCGGCTTTTAATTTATATGCAGAGTACATCATATGAAATATTGGGCTGGATGAAGCACAAGCTGGAATCAAGATTGTTGAGAGAAATATCAACAACCTCAGATATGCAGATGTTCCACTCTAAAGCAAAAAGTGAAGAGGAACTATAGAGCCTCTTGATGAGGGTTAGAAAAAAAAGAGAGAGAGTGAAAACACTGGCTTAAAACTCAACATTCAGAAATCTAAGATCATAGCATCTGTTCCGTCACTTCATAGCAAATAGAAAGGGAGCATTTAGAAGCAGTGACAGATTTTATTTTCTTAGGCCCCCAAGTCACTGTGGACCATGACTGCAGCCATGAAATTAGAAGACTCTTGCCCCTTGAAAGGAAAGCTGTGACAAACCTAGATACCATACTGAAAAGCAGAGACATCACTTTGCTGAAAAAGTATGGTCAAAGCTATGGTATTTCCAGTAGTCAAGTACAGATGTGAGAGTTGGACCATAAAGAAAGCTGAGTGCTGAAAAATATTGTTTTCAAACTGTGGTGCTGGAGAACAGTAGAGTCCCTTGGACAGCAAGGAGATCAAATCAGTCAATCCTAAAGAAAATCATTGGAAGGATGGATACTGAAGCTACAATATTTTGGCCACCTAATACAAAAAGCTGATTCATTGAAAAAGACACTGTTGATGGAAAGATTGTAGGAATAAGGAGAAGAGGGTGGCAGAGGATGAGATGGTTAAATAATATCACTGCCTCCATGGGCGTGAATTTGAGCAAGCTCTGGCAGACAGTGAAGGACAGGGGAGCCTGGCACACTACAGTCTATGGGATCACAAAGAGTAGGACGTGACTTATTGACTGAACAACAACAGCAATGGACAGTGAGCTCTTTATAGTTAGTCTCAGAGGCTACCACTCCCTATCACCTTCATTTTTATGCTTCTTGCCTGGCTCTTGACATGATTTCCTAACTAACCTACCGCAGATCATTTTCAATATCTGTCTACCTTTATATATTAAGACTAATTGACAAAGCACTGTGCATATTGATTCTTTGAAAATTAGAGATACCAAGGGAACATTTCATGTAAAGATGGGCTAAATAAAAGACAGAAATGGTATGAACCAGGAGGGTGGTACCCAATTCCACAGAGACAGAAGCTCTTATTCTTTGGTCCCTTGCAGACCTTACCCTGTGTATCTCTCCATCTGGCTGTTCGTCTATATCCTTCATCATATCTTTTATTATATAATAAATCAGTAAATCTAAGTAATCATTCCCTGCATTCTGTGAGTGGTTCTAGCAAATAATTGAACCTGAGGGGTTCTTGGAAACCTGTGATTTATTTGTCTGTCAGAATTGCAGGCAACAATCTGGGACTTGTTTTTATGAAAGGGGGTGGAGTGGGGTTGGGTGGAGTTTTGTAGGAGTTTGTCCTTAACCTGTGGGGTCTGTGCTAACTCCAGATGGTGTCAGAGTTGGACTGAATTGTAGACACCCACAAATTCTGTGTCAAAATTGAAATAGTGTGGTAGTAGTGCAAGAGTAAATCAGATGTACAAGAGAATTCTTCCAGAACAGTTAGGGATGAGAAGTATCGTTACTCTGCAGGCAGAATTCCAAGACCCCCAACACCCCTGTTGACCCTCACCCTTGTATACTTTCCCCTTGAATGAGAGTGAAGCCTACAGAAATGAAATTTTGCACATGTAATTAAGGTCCCAAGTTAGTAGATCTTTTAAATATGGATCTCAAGGTCAGAGGCAGAGCGAGTGAAATACTCAAAGGGTGAAAGGGACTTGAGTTGTGGTACATTCTCTGTTCCGGCTTTGTAGATAGATAGAACCACGTGACGAGGAATATGAGTAGATTCTAGGACTGAGAGCAGCCCCCAAGAAAGAAAATGAAGACCTCGGTTCTATACCTGCAAGGAACAAAATCTGTCCAATGAAAAGATTAATTTTAAAGTGCATTCTTCCCCTGGAGATTTCAGGAATGAACAAATCCTAGTCAAAGATTTGGTTTTGCCTTGTTAAGGCCTACGCAAAAACCTAGCCATACTTTGTCTGGACTTCTGACATGTCGATCTGTGAGCTAATAAATAGATGTTGTTAGAAGTCTCTAAGCTTGTAATAATTTGTTACACAGCAATAGATACAAATACAGACTATTATGTCAAGAACTGTAAAAGGTCTGAAACTTCACTCTCGCTGCAACCTAAAATTTAACCTGCCATAATTTCATGGGTATGATCTGGGGAATTGAGATTCCTGAACCACCCACAGATGGCCTTTGTACTTACAATACAATAGCAGATGCTAGAGTATCAGGATTTGCACTGGTTGACTAAATCCCAGTTCCCACAGGACAGTGCAGAGGGCCAGGTGACTGGGCCTCTCTGCACATACTTTGGTTTCTGTTACAGGAGAGGAACCCGCAGCACAAGGAACAAAAATCTTCTATAATTGGCAGTAAGTCTGCTTGACCTTCACCCAGAGTGAGACATTACTTTTATTAAACTGGATAGTATATAAACCTGCCTTCTGCTCCCGAGAGAGGCACTGTACCTTCTAAGATCTCTTTCCATACAAAGGCTGTCAGTGATGAGCAGAAAAACAAACATTGTCTATCTTGCATCTACACTTTCTTTCTTGGCAGGAGGCAGTTACCATTGATAATAAAACATGCATTCTTGAAGAATTAAGATGCAGTGAAGAACACTATCAACATGGTAACTGTTGTACCATATTTGAAGATGTAGATATCTTCAAATTATAAGATTTTTAATTTTATATAAAACAAATTTACCATCCTGGCTTAAAACAAAATATATCACCTGCCCTTTGCATATATACGTAAATGTACAGTACTTTTTAAAATTAGCCTTACTCTTCTCTCAAGTTTATAATTCCTATCTTTACTTTTTTATTTCCTGTTACTATTTCTAATTTGCATATGGTTTTATATCTTCCCTGGTGGCTCAGATGGTAAAGCATCTGCCTTCAGTGTGGGAGTCCCGGGTTTGATCCCTGGGTCTGAAAGATCCTTTGGAGAAGGAAACGGCAATCCACTCTAATATTCTTGCCTGGAAAATCCCATGAATGGAGGATCCTGGTAGGCTACAGTCCATAGGGTCACAAAGAGTCAGACACGACTTCACTTTCACTTGTATTTTCTGAATATTTTAAAACTTAGAATTGTGTTTAAGCAAAGTCAACTAAAACATAATAACTTGATAAGAAATAGACAAACAGAAAAAAAAAAGTATTTTTGTAGCTTTCTCATCACCCTATACACCGAAGACCTGTGTTCACTATGGGGCTGGGTTCATTAGATCAGATTAATAGACATTCCTCTAGCTTTAGGGGTTTCATTACAGGGTATAGAGTACTATAGAGGAAAATCACTTAGAGAAAATCACTTAATATTGCTATGGGTAATTTCAAACCTCTGAATAATCTTTGGATCTGACCAAGGTTCATATCCACACAACATATAACCTGAAGAACAGAAATACTCTTTATATGTTAATTGAATGAACTGTATTTTCAAGCCTATCTCTGGAAAAACTGCTGAAAGGAAAATCAGGCCTATTCATATAGTCCTAAACTATTATTAATATATTCCAGTAGCCAGTCTTGTTGGTAAATTGGATGAAATAAACTTATAATCTCAGAACAATCAGGGACCCACTATGGATTTGGGGAGTGGGTCAGTCCTACTCATAGCTCACTAGCTGATGAGAGGGTGATGCTGGATATACAACCTATGTGATGACTTGCATCAAGACAGAGCTTATTAGCTCTGCATTACCAAATAAGAAACTAAAGACAAAAATGCAATTAAATTGGCCTCAGTCTCATAGTATGGAGAAGGAAATGGCAATCCACTCCAGTACTCTTGCCTGGAAAATCCCATGGATGGAGGAGTGTGGTAGGCTACTATCCATGGGGTTACAAAGAGTCAGACACGACTGAGCACTCCACTTTCTTTCTTTCTCATAGTAAGTGGCAATGTTAGATTATTAGACCAGGTTTTCTGACCTCAGGTCCATTGTTCTTGTCCCTATTTTCTAGGTTCCTGTAACATATTGAGTGAATTAATCTGATCTGTTAATGAAAACAGTGTTTGAAACATAGAAAATGGAGACATAAAGATGAATAGGCTCTTTGCGGGGGGTGGGGGGGGAGACTTTCAAAGAGGAAAATGTCTAGAAAGAGGAACCCTGGGTTGGATTTTGTAAGACAATGTTTACCTTCTACACAAATTTGCCTAGATCAGGGCCTTCAAACACCTAAGAGCCAGCAACTCAGTGGTAGACTTCAAACTCTGTGTCAGGAGACCACTTTTGCAGATTCACTGTCCCACTGTGACTCCTCCCAGAACAGCTCTGACTAAAACAAAGAAAACAGATTCCCATGAAAACCTAAGGAAAAGGTCATGAAAAGGAGAAGCAGACCTCATTAATTTTTTTCAGGGCCAGAGGGTTCATTCTTTAAAATCTGTGCCACGTTGGCACATGCAGTTTGCATGATGATTTTCTTTTGTATCAAAGCACATCCACCCAGATTACAATACCCTGATGCCTGACTGCCCTTTGGCTCCATGTCCTGGGCTCAGCTGAGGCTGCCTTGTAAATTCAGGAACACATTTCTCTGTGAATCATTCAAGATGCACCTGCCTCAAGAAAGATTTTACTCATTAAATAATCTTTGAGTAGTTATTTCTGATTTGAACTGTGTACAAATGAGCTGAAATAACATTTACATTAATTGTTAAATTCCATTATTTCCAATGACAACTCCATTTAAAATGTATCTGCTCTTTTCCCCCAGGGGGGAAGAAAAAGGCATAAAGATAGTATATGATAATCTGTCATTTTTACCTGTAAATTCAAAAATTGTTGTAAGACTGACAAGTTTGAAAGTTTGATATGGACACTAGCTCTCATGAGATCAACTATGACTGATAAGCCCCTGAGCTCATCTCCTCTTATAGGTACACTACAACCGCAATATAAATAACCTGGCTAAAATCAGTCTTTTTTCCCCATTCTTAATCAAGAAATGAGATGAAGGGTTGGAGACAAAGAGAAGTTAAGAAGCCTGCTAAGGAACATTCATCACTACCGATGTTCCATTCCATACTGAAATTCTCCTTAAGTTTAGGAAGCAGAGCAGAGAGATCTAGATCATAACTCAGAGTAGAGAACAAGGACTTATAAGAGGCAGTTGTTATCAAATTTTTTGAGAAGTAATTTTCAATAAATATATATGGTACTAATGGTCCACATAATTGGTTAAATCTGAAGATTTCAAAATGAGGATACGGAATATGGATTATGAGTCTTGAGCCTCCATAGATTTTTGGTATCCATGACAGATCCTATGACCTATCCCCCACAGATTCCAAGGAACAAATGTATTGCTATAGTAACATTTTTCTGTTATATAATAAACACAAAAACATTAAATTAAATGGATGAGATAAAAGATGAGATAAAAATATGCTTAGAGAATGTTATATTTAATAGTGTACTAAAATTTGTTTAGGATACTGAAATTACTTGGTATATTCAATGTGATCATGCTTTATCATCATTAACATCTTGATTTAAAACTATGTGCTAGAAAATGATTTCCAGGTCTGGTTCTAAGTTACCTTTATTGAGACACTTCATTGGTTCAATGACTGAATTAATGAGAAAATCAAGTGGTAAAAATTCATAGGTCCAAATAGAAGAAATGAAAGCTGTCTGCATTTACTAAATCTTGAAACTCATGCTTCAATCTCATGTAGTAATAATGTTAGCATTTTCTTGAAATCAGCCAGTAGGTTTTGAGTTTCCATGATGTCCATCATTTGTTCTTTTGATTTATAAAGTGCTATATTTCATTTTTTTATAAAATATATCAAAGATAATCACAAGTGCACCATCCCAAAAGCACTTGGCACTAGGCTCCAGCCCTGGAAGCAGCTTCTCATTGCCTGTACTGCTGAGGCCTTGCTGGTACCCGTCAGCTGGGATCAATGACCTCCCCAGCAGCTGTCAGCCCTACCAGATCAGGACAGTTAATTAGTAAGAAAACTGACTTCCATGAGATCAACTAAGGGGTCTGATTGAAAGCACATGAGCTTTCAATCTTCTTAGCTCACCTCTTCTTATGGGCACACCACAATCACAATTATTCAAACAACCATCGATGAAAAAGACTGCTGCTGCTGCTGCTAAGTCGTTTCAGTCGTGCCCGACTCTGTGCGACCCCATAGATGGCAGCCCACCAGGCTCCCCCGTCCCTGGGATTCTCCAGGCAAGAACACTAGAGTGGGTATGAAAAAGACTACAACCTACCAAAAAACATCTTCTATAACCAAAGACATGAACAAGGAACCACACAAGGTAGGTAGGAGGATCTATATAGTCAAGTCCCATAACCCAGGGTGGGCAACCCCCCAAAAATTATATTGCAGAGGCTTTTCAAAGAAGTGAAAAGTCTGAGCCCCACATCAGGCTACCCAGCCCAGGAATCATGCACCAGGAAGACGAACCCTTAGAGCATTTGGCTTTGAAGGCCAGAAGGGCTTGCTTTCTGGGAACCCAGAAGGCTGAGGGAAGTAGAGATTTCACTCTTAAGCAGCACACAAAATATCACACACTCTGGGACCCAGGTCAAAAGCAGTAATTTCTGGAAACTCAGAGGGCTGAGGGAACTAGAGATCTTACTCTTAAAGGGTGCACAAAAAAGCTAACATGCTTCAGAAACCAGGACAAAAGCAGTAATTTGAGAGGAACCTAGGTCAGACCTACCTGCTGATCTTGGAGAATCCCCCAGAAAGGCAGGATACAACTGGAGCTCAGAGGCACAGATGTAGGTGGCTGCTTCTCTGCTGGCGGACACTGTTGTGGAATCCTCGCTCTTGTTCATTAGCACTAAAACCCACCTTACCCAACAGCCCATGGGCACCAATGCTGGGCAGGGTTAGGCCAGGCAACTAACTAAACGGGGACACAGCACCAGAGGTCAGCAGGCAAGCTGCCTAAGACCAGGCTCCCTGAGTGCACAGTCACTTCTGGAGCCAGGTGCGGCCCACCGGAGGGCCAGGATGCTGCTCCACCCCCTAGTGGGCAGGCACCCACCCCAGAATGCCCTTCAGCCTGCCCTGGCCTCAGGGAGTCTGCTCAAGCCTCTGGGCCAGCCTCACCCACCAGGGATCAGACACCAGACTCAAGAGAACCACAAGTCTCTAGCCTGCATGTTAGCAGGCCAGACCTAGCCCTGGGACCATCTTGGCCTGGCCCTGCCCACTAGTAGACCGACAGAAGCTTCAGGACACCCCCCGATGCCATACCCAACAGTGTCAGGAACCAACCCTTATGGCCCCAGCTCCAACTGTCTGATAGTGGTTCTAGGACCCCCTGGGTCAAGCAACCAGACTCCAGGACCTAGCTCTGCCTGCCAGGAGGCTAACACTAATCCCAGGATTTAGCTTCACTCAGCAGTGAATGTGCAACTACCCCAGAGTCTTCTGCACCCTGACTCTAACTATCAGTAAGCAAGTATAAGCCCAGGGCCCCTGGGAGTCCATGGTTTTGTCTCTTGATGACCTGGTTCTGCCAAGAGAGCGGCTGCATAAGGCAGGGCCTGGCAAGCAACTGGACAGGGAGCCAAACAATCCTATCAGATGGCCCATATAGTCAGCCCTCTACAACAGAAGGACCCATGCAGCCCTCATAGGAGAAACCCCTTGAGTATATAGCTTATCAAGTGACAAAGGGCACTGCACTGCTGGAATGCATAGAATGTCTCTTACAAAAGGCCACTTCTCTCAACTCAGGCAATGTAACCAACCTGCCAGATACATAAAAACAGCAACTTAGGTCAAATAAGACAACAGAGGAAAGTGTTCCAGACAAAAAGAGCAAGATAAAACACCAGAAGAAGAACCAAATGAAGTGAAAATAGGCAATCTCTCCAAAAAGGAAATCAGGACAATGATCTTAAAGATGATCAAAGAATTCAGGAGAAGAATGGATGCACAGTGTAAGAGGTTAGAAGTTTGTAACAAAGCTAATCACAGAATGTATTCAGAAGATTTGTAATTAGAGAATTAGAATTTAAGTTTTTCTTAAGGCTTACTGATAGGAGGATTTTTATAAGTGATGCTATTTATTTTCATAAACAAATTTATCTAAATATGAACATACTTACCAAGTGTCACATTTTCAGAATGTTCTCTCTGGGAATTCCCTAGTGGTCCTATGGTTAAGAATCCACCATGCAATGCAAGGGACATGGGTTTGATCTCTGGTTTGGGAACTAAGATTCCATGTATCTCAGAGAACCAAGCCCATGCAACACAGTGACTGAGTCTGTGCATCCTGAAGCCCATGCCACAACTAGAGCTCTCCTACTACAACAAAATATACTATACGATGCAATGAAGATCCTGCAAGCTTCAACTAAGACACAATGCTGTCAAATTAATTAATTAAAAATAAAAAGTCAAAATTGTTTTTTAAAAAATGTTCTTTCCATAAAAGAAGTTTCTTTCACAAGCAACTGCCTTATTTTTAAAATGTGGAAATACTGGAATTTTTTTTTTATAAAGAAAAATATGTAGCTCATGTTTAACTTTTGACAACTCATAAGATTTATGAAATACTTCTTTGTGGTATGTGAAGTACTTCTGTGTGATATGCAAGATTTTCCTTCAAAATATCTGCTATTTTCAAAATATTTGGAGATTTCTATTTGAGTAATAAAGGTTCCCTCATATTCTAAACCTCCAATACCTCATAACATACTGATATATAATAAAAGAGTGAGGATGTCTCTGCCGCCCACAGAGAACTCCCCTTCTTTCCTTAGTGTGTGGCAGGGCAGGTGATCATCTCAATGTTGTGACTAAGGATAGCTCATATATTTTTTTTTTTCTTTCTCTAACTTAAATCATCTGATACACCTGGTGTGCATATAGCCCATTTTTAAAAACTTTTTGGTTATGTAATAAAGTTTTTATTGAGGTAGCACTGGTTTATTGGTTTATAATATTTGTAATTATTTTTTATTTATAGAAATGTTACAGAGACATTATAGAGAGCGTCCACATATCCTTCTCCCAATTTCTCCTAGTGTTAGCAATTCACAAATCCATAGTACATTTGTCAAAACTAAGAAATTAACATTGGCAAATACTATAGATGAAAGCGCACAGTTTATACATTTGCTCACTAATGATGTCCTTTTCCTGCCCCCAGGAGCTCGTCCATGATTCCACATTGCTCTTAGTTGCTGTGTTGCATTAGTCTCCTCTGATCTATGACAGTTTCTCAATTTTTAAATGACACTGACAATTTTGAGGAATAATGACCAGGTATTTTTGTAGAATGTTCCTCGATTTGGATTTGTCTGATGGCCTCTCATGGGTTTTGAGAATACCAGAGATGAATTGCCTTTCTCGGCATATCATCATGACTTATCCTTGTTGTCAGCCTCCATCAATCACTTGGTTAATGGGTACCTGAGACATTTCTTCACTATAAAGTTACTTTTTCCCTTTATTTATTTTTGGAAGACACAAAGTCAGTCAGTTCACACTCAAGGAGAAGAGCATACTCCATTTTGAAAACAAGATGGACCAAGTTGGTATTTTGAGTTTTTGTGAGAACACCCCAAAGTTCCTTTGGTTTTCAAGGAAAATGCTGTTCACACTCAGAGAAAACATTCAGGCAGGATTTCACAGTGGTCATAAAAGTTAGGAGGGAATGTATCCTAGAATATACCTTATACATTCCCCCTGAAGATGGAGTAAGGACATGACAGAAATATCCAGGTATTGATTATGACTTACTAGGTAGCTCAGACAGTAAAATATTAGGGTATTGACTAAAGACTTACCAGGTAGCTCAGACGGTAAAAAAAACTGCCTGCAATGTGGGAGACCCAGGTTCGATCTCTGGGTTGTGAGGGTCCCCTGGAGAAGGAAATGGCAACCTATCCCAGTATTCTTGCCTGGAGAATCCCATGGACAGAGGATTCTGGAAGGCTACAATTCATGGGGGTCACAAAGAGTCAGACATGACTGAGCAACCTACATAACCCACCATTGCCTATGACAGAGTTTGCCAAGTGAAAGCCAGAATTAGGCCCACAAACGTCTTGGATAACATTTCATTATTTAAAAGATGCCCTGATAAGAAAATGTTAAAATAGAAGAAAAAAATCAGAAGAGAAATTAAACAGAGGAAGACACACATGATACTTCTACATTCAGTCCAAGTTTTGAAATAATATCAACTCAGAATTTTTTCAGGGAGAAATAAATACACTTGAGATTGAATTTTAACATGAAATGGGACTATATTGTGAGCTTCGCTGGTGGTGCTAGTGGTAAAGAACCTGCCTGCCAATGCAGGAGACTTAAGAGACATGGGTTCGATCTCTGGGTCAGGTAGATTTCCTAGAGGAGGGGATGGCAACCCATTCCTTTCTTGGCTGGAGAATCCCATGGACAGAGGAGCCTGGTGAGCTATGGAGCTGCAAAGAGTTGGACTGGAGTGACAGCATGAACACATGGGACTGTTCAGTAAGCCTATAATGACTAAGAAATCACTGGGTTGGGCCATGAGAAGTCAGACTTACGTGGATCAAATGTTTTGCTATTATACAGCAATAGGAGTTCATGCTAGAAACTAAGCTGAATTACATAAAATGAAAGAAAACAAAATTTTAAAATATCTGAGCTTTATGGACTATCATTTCTGTTGTACATTTCACACAGATTTGGCAGTAGCATCACAGGATACAACCATGAAGTCTGTCTGTTTTGGGTTGGCTGGATAATAAAACAACTGGTACCTGCTTGCAAAACTGTGCTTGAAGGTTGAGCTAAGCAAGATATATTTTCAATGTATTTATGATCTGGGCAGACATCTCATGATAACATTTCATAAAACTAGGGATGAAAATCCATGAATAAGAAAGAGACTATAACTTGGCATTGATGAGTGAAAGAGTTGGAGAGACCAATGTTTCATTTCCAGTTTCATTATTCATTTACCCTATGATGTGGCTGAATTTACTTAAATTCTTAAAACCTCAATTAACTCATTTATGCTTTATGGGATTTGTTTTAGTTTTTTTCACTGTATGGGATTATTATCAGACTTAAATGAGATCACATATGTGATACATTGAGCACAAAGGGCGAAACACAATAAGTAATCAATATGTCATAGATGTCATAGCTTGCTACTCTTTTTATTGTCCTAATATCTATTTTAAATCCTGAAATTATAAGACATTAAAACCAGATGAGTAAAGTCAAGCTAAGAGTGGAGGTAGCTAAGGAGAAATGTAAGAGAATACAAATGAGAAGAAAAAAGTTTATAAGGTATAGGAAAGTCAATTAAGGCATAGACTTTTCACTAGGAAAATCATTTTAAGAAAGAAGTAGGTTGTGAGAAGAGAACTGTATAAGTTGACTGATAATATGTACAGATACCCAGGGCTGCTTTCTTGAGGATTTGTCAACCCTTGAACAAAGGACAGTCCTTTATTTTACGGCTAAGGCAATTAGAATTTATTTTAACTTGCGTATTTTAATTTATAAGTCTTAATTAGCATTTTACAAATATAATGGAGGTCTGTATGCAGCACACAAATTCATAGAAGTGCTTGTGAGATTTTTAACATTTTATTGCTCATGGCTGACCAAGCATGAAGGATTAGTAGAGTAAATTAAAAAAAAAAAATGCTTAGCTATTAAATTAAAGCATAAACTTTCCCAATCTTTATTATCATTTTTAGATAAAGAGTTGTCATTTCTAAAGGAATACTGGAAGGCAGTTAATTTCTCTTTATGCATAGAGTTACAGACTTTTAACTTTGTAGGTCTATTTCTGGCCTCACTTAGCTATTAAGAACTTTACACTATTTTCTACCACTTTTCTAATGGCCAGAGAAGCTGCAACATAAATTGAAAAGGAAAGGTAAAGGGGGGAAAATCTTTACATTTTCATTACAGTTATACTTTTCTCTCATCAAAGGACTTCAGAAATTCCCCTGCTGTATCAGTAATGCTATATAGTTAATTTCTCTGCCCAAACAGGATACACAGATGTGCTAACATAACAATACTCCAAGTTCAAGATGCTCAAGGATATTAATAAAAAGCTGTTTCTTATGGGAAATTTGGATTTTTCCCCCCCAGAAAGGATTACAGATCAGTATTTGTGATCTCAAAATATTAAGGTAATTAGTGCTGGGTTAATGAAAAGAAAAGCAGTATTCACACTTGTCCAGATAAATACTAAAGTTTGGAAGATGCTTACTTGAACTTGATCAAAACTACGGAAATTCTGGTGTTTGCAAAACTGAACTGCAAGTCTGGGGGGAAGGGCCATCTTGCAAGATTTTGAGAGCATCATGTTGCTGGTTGAACTGAAAATACTATATTCATTGCTGCTTCCTGCTTTTTCAGCATTCTCTGGGTTAGTTCAAAAAGAGAGAAAAAAAAATTACCCCAGAAATTTAGAAACATTAAAAAGGCAAACGTGAGCTTTCCAGATTCTTATAAATGAGGTGTTTGGTTTTGGCTCTATTTGGAGTTTCACCTGACATTTTATTCATCTTTATTTTAAGGGAATGACAATGAACCAAGTAACTTGTAGTGGCTCACATGCCCTTCCCCTCTGCTCTCTTGGACCTTCCATTCTTTCTCCTTCTAGAAGCATGGAGCCCCCTGGAAGTCCATGGGAACTCTGTGCTTGCATCAGCTCAGGGGGGATCCAGAGCAAGATGAGAAACAGGCCTGGAGACTGCAATGGAAGCTTGAGCAGATTGTGCAGTATCATTTTACACACTATTGTATCCCCTTATGTCACATTTTTTTTCTGTTACCGACAGAAATCAGCTAAGGGCAGAGTGCGAGAAAGCTGGTGTAGCAAATGGTCTTCTTGCTGGTTTAGACAAAGCAGTCACACCAGTGGAGATCCGCCTCCTCTTGCATTCTGCTCCACTGTCTTGAGTCCATTTCTGAACCCCAGCCAACTCCCAGCTGGTAGTACACACAGCGCTGTCATGTCATCAACCCAGTCAAGATGTTCCAGCATTTGTGTGTGTGTATTTTTTAAACTTGCCAACTTGGCTGTTTTCCCATAATTGCATGCAATAATATATTTTTTTTTAAAGCTTGGCTTCTATTTACCCATGGGTGAGCAGGTTTTTAGAGACTGCTCAGTAAACAGAATTCAGGTCAAAATTAGCGACAGTGAACAGGCCATCATGTTTAGCTAGTCAATGGCTCATATTTGGACTTTAAGAATTCAAAATAAGATAATCAGTTTTACTATAAACAGCATCTGATAAAACAAGAAAATTTTAATATTTCTCAAATGAGTTACATTTATTCACTCTACAAGAGTAGCTTACTCTTTACAATAGTAAGATAACAATAGTCACTAGTACAATAGTAAAAGTACAATAGTTATATTGTATAGTTATAATAGCAAAGTAACAGTAGTACAGAAAGTTTACTTTTGAACAGTGTATATGCGAATGTACATATGTATTTCTTTTATAAGAGATCTCATGGTAAAAAGTCAAAACATTATCTGTAAAATAAGTGATAATAAAGTATCCAAGAGAAGAAAATAGTTTTCTACATAAACAATACATAAGTCAAGATGGTTAACTTGAGAGAAGACTGTTGTTTTTTTCCTTAAAAAAATGCATTTGCAGGTATTTTTAATAATTTGAGCATATGGTCTGAGCAGAAGCAGAAAAGGCACTTTTTTAACTTGATGTCAGATCATATCACATTATGTTGATTTATACTGCATAATGTGATACGCTACAGAGTTTTAATAAATGGACTTACTTTATCATCTCAGCTAGGAAAGATTTTAGGGGAGCAAATCTAGGCATGTCCTTTTTGATTCTTTAGTAGTTCTTGACCAATACCATTTTCAAGTTTCTGATAGAAAGTTTTCATATTTTGCTTACTTCTTCCATTAGTGAGGCAGCAAACATATATGATGAAAATGAATTTCTAGCAGAAAGAATATTTCTTCTTCATTTTTTTAATCAATTGGAATTAAAGTTTAAGTCAGGAGCAATAATTAGACAATAAGAAATGAGCAATGTTTTGATGGAGCTGGAGTTGTAAATGAAAGGTGTGAGAAATTGTGTAAGGGAAGTGGCTGGGAAGATAGACAGACTGCCATGTCAGAAAGGCCTGATCTGAACGCCCTGTACTGAGTGTGTACTGAGCCCTTTATCTGATGGTCTGTGTTCCCTTCTTATTCTGAATCATATACAGAAACTGCTAAGATTTCTGAATACATATCAACTATAATACCCGAACTGTGTTTCTAGGGGGGAAAAAAAAATACCCTTTCAAAGTTGATTTTTTTTTTCAATGAGAAATAGAAACATAAGTAGATTAAGTAGTCAAACTAAGATTTCACAAAAATCTGATATTTTGGAAAATGAATATCAAAACTACTATTTTCAGATTGTTATTCTAACTTTCTCTTCTGTTTTATGTATGGGTTATCATCCAAATAATCAGTTGTCTTTAATTAAGTGACTACCTTTGAAGTACTATGTAGTCACATATACAACCTAGAAAAATGAATCAAAACAAATTCAATAGCAATGTATCATTCACCTAGACACTTGCCAAGTGACAGTATAAAAATGTAAAAAGATATGTAAGAAAAGCACAAAACTCCCAAAAGAATGTCAAGCCAGTAAGATGAATCAATTATTTGGCTAGTGAATTTTACATACAAACAAACAAATGAGAAGACAGATGATAGTGGGGGGGCTAGGTCTGTCCATTACCCAGTAACATAAAAAAAAACATATTACCCAGAAACATAAATCAAAAAATATTTGATGAGTAAATAAATTAATGTAAGTCATTTTATCTTAAAAAAGGAAAATAGAATATATTAATTTTCTTTAAAAATGCAAAACAGAAATGAAATTAATTACTTTCAATTAGTACTTACAGTGCACTAGCAGGGCCTCAGGTAGTTGCTTTATATGGATTATTTAATTTAATTTTTATTACTGTTCTATTTTAGATTTAATAAAAAATTAAGGAGTTGATTTATTAAATTTATTTAGAGTTGATAAATGATTTGTCTATGATCAATAGCTGAATTGAAGTTGATCAGTCACATCCAACTCTTTATGACCCCATGGAGCCTTCCAGGCTCCTCCATCCACAGGATTTTCCAGGCAAGAATACTGGAATGGGTTGCCATTTCCTTTTCCAGGGGATCTTCCCAACCCAGAGTTCAAACCCAGACCTCTCACACTGTAAACAGACTCTTTCCCATCTGAGCTACCAGAGAAGACCCTCTGATCAACAGCTAGGAAATAATGAAACTGAGGCAGCAAGACTCCAGAACCCACCACACTGTACAGCCCAAAAGCTTTCAAGGAGACAATAAAATTTGACAATTGATTAGGACTATTTGGATACATGAAAAATGGAAATCTTTGATAGCACAGATTTTAAGGATTGATTGGAGTGTTAAAAGATCAACCAGTGAAATAGCTAGATATTTTAAAGATGATTTGGTTTGAGACATGAGAAAAGGCATTAAAGTATAGGAGGGTCTGAATATTCAAGTTCCAATCTATTTTATATCAGCAACAAATAGAAAGTTATCATGATCTAGCAATATGATATTAAGAAAATTAAGAAAAGATGAATAAAAAATGATTTGCCAATTAAACTGACAATACCAGAAGAATCTGTCTCTAGAGATGAATAGAGAGCCAGTAGTCAGCTCTTGTATGAGGTTTAACTCTGATACATTCTTTTCAGGTGAGTTTTTCAGCTGGAAGTTCAACTTATCCTAAGGAAAGAAATAGTTAATTACTGTATCACTTAGGATGGGCTTCCCAGGTGGTGCTAGTGGTAAAGAATCCACCTGCCAATGCAGGAGACATAAGAGGCACATGTTCAATCCCTGAGTTGGGAAGATCTCCTGCAGTAGGAAATGCAACCCACTCAAGTATTCTTGCCGGGAAAATCCTGTAGTCTGGGGGGCTACAGTTCGTGGGGTCTCAAAGAGTTGAACATGACTGAGTACACACACACACTTAGTTTTGGCTCTGTGAAACAGATCCAAAAATAGTAGCTTAATCAACAGAGAATGTTAATTCTCCCTCATGTGAAAGTCCAGAATAAACTGGCTAATGCGGACACAGCAACTTTGTTTCACATTGTCCTTAGAATGCCAGGCTACCTCTACAATATTCTATCATGTTCATCCTTCATTCCCAAGGTCAGTTTTCGTTCCAAAGGACTGTCCTTTCTACCAATCATACCCACATTCCAAACAGTAAGGAGGAGGAAGGAATGATGAAGAAGGGATGCAGTGTACATTTCAGCTCTATTTTAAGGAAGCCAAGCAAGGGACACACAAAACATCTTCCTTTACCTCTCTTTGGAAAGAACTTAGTCACATGGGCTGTGATATTGGGCAATTTGAATTGTATTTGTTTTTCAGGGAAGTTAGATAAAATATAGGAAATTTCATAAATGTTACTATGGAAGAAGGGAAGAGTAGATGTTGAAAGAGTACTAGTAACCTCTGTCACATTTATTTAGAAAGTGAACACATTTCTTTCTCACTCTTGCTTCTTCAGAATTGACTTAAATCTCCCTTCTTACAGAAACACCTTCCATGCAAAGAAACTAGGGAACTTGCTACTGTTTCCAATAGTGGCTAACATTCTTGGGGATTTTTGCACAGATGGGCATATTTTGCCTCAGAAATATAAAAAGAAAAAATATTACAGGTAACATTTATCATCAGTTACATAAAGTAATATGGATTGACAAACATTTATTCTCATATATGCCCTTTGTACTGCTTGTTTGTGGGCTCAGTAATATACTAAAAGACAACAGTCTCAAACCCAGACTGAATTATTATTCTTAAAACTTGCACTTTGAGACCTGACCTAGCTCATCATCTTTCCCCAAGCCAATTTCTCTCTTGCTGTCCATTTTGATGAATGATACCAACAAGCTACCCTAGATCATGCTTTATTTCTTATTCTTTCACTCAATGCAGTAAAATACTGTTAACCAGGTTTATCCTTTACTGGCCTCTATCTGGCTCAGACTGATATGTCAACAAGTTTTCCAAATAACTTCAACTGATTATTTTACCATCCTCACCTCAGTTCTGCTCAATCTTGCCAAAAATCCTCCTTTTTTTTTTTCTGTTAGGAAGCTAAGAAATTCTATCTTTATTACTCTTGCTGTTGTTCAGTCGCTAAGTCGTGTCTGACTTTTGTGACCATATGGACTGCAGTACACCAGGGTCCCCATCCTTCACTATCTCCTGGATTTTGCTCAAATTCATGCCCATTGTGTTGATGATACTATCTAACCATCTCATCCTCTGTCTTCCCCTTATCCTTTTGCCTTGTTTTTCCCAGCATCAGTGTCTTTCTCAATGAGGCAGCTCTTCCCATCAGGTGGCCAAAGTATTGGAGCTTCAACTTCAGCATCAGTCCTTCCAATGAACACCTAGGGTTGATTTCCTTTAGAATTGACTGGTTTGGTCTCCTTGCTGTCCAAGGAACTCTCAAGAGTCTTCTCCAGCACCACAATTTGAAAGCATCAATTGTTTGGTGCTTACCCTTACAGTAGGGGTATTGCTACAGTAATTTCAAGAAAATAAGTGTTCAATGTTTAACTTTAAGGTTCCAAATATAGTTGGCAGTGATAATACCAGAAAAGGCACTCTGAATGTAAAACACTTGTTCTCTGGAGCAGCAAGTGCCTAGCAGGTCCTGGCCTAAGCAATAGGTACAGAAGAATGATGATTATTTACAAACTATAAAGGTTATTCAACCTAAAGAGGAGAGGAGGAAGTTCAGAGAGAAGAGCAATGACATTAGATCTGTCTTATCTCTGAAAGCACACACTCAATACTCCTTCAGAGTCATCCCCCCGGGGTACTATAACCTCTAGAGAGGATTGGGGATTTAAGAGCATGAGGACCTTGTGTATTATTTCTTCCTTTGTTGTATTCTAAGGTACAACCAGCCTTTGAATTTTCCCCCACACTATTTTGGTGGCCAAATAGTAAAACAGAAAGTGTAGTAATGGTAAGTCTATACAGACAAGTTGTGAGGAAGGGCTTGGGTGAACATGCAAAATTTCCTCTACTTTTCTGAGAACATTATAGAATTAGGTAAAAGTACAGACTAAGAGACCTTTCTGTTGTACAAATTCCATCCCGCTGCTATCTGATTGGATTGTGATAATGGCAGAACAAAGAAATAGATCAACAAATTCCAGTGGATATAAATGCAGGAACAATAGAGATCACCACCCCCAACCCTCAACCCCACTTGATTCCACCATCTAGTAGCCTTGAACTTCTCAGCTGGCGCTAGCGGTAAAGAATCCACCTGCCAATGCAGGAGACACAAGAGATGCAGGTTAGATCCCTGAGTCTGGAAGATCCCTTGAAGTAGGAAATGGCAACTTCCACCAATATCCTTGACTGGAAAATCCCATGGACAGAGGAACCTGGCAGGCTACAGTGCAGTGGGGTCACAAAGAGATAAGACTGACTGTGCACATGCATACACAGGCACACACACACCCCCACACCCCACAACCACCATTACCCCCACCCCCACCCTCCACTCCCCCCACGTCCCTGTAGCTTTGGAAGCTCAACAAAGGCAAGGACGGGAATGTCCTGAACCTGGAAGGAAATAAAGGTATAGAAACAGAAGGTGCTCCTTGCTAATAAGGCCCTTTTACCCCTTTTCCTTTCATGACTTGGTTTTACATAAGTACCATCTCCAATTCCAAAATACAAATTCCAAACCTGGGGTGAAGAGAGAAGAGCCAGTCTATACTACTAACCTAAAGGGATAGTTAAAATATAAATTATATTTAAGAACTTTAAAATTAAAATTATATATATATATATATATATATACACACACACACATATATATATACATTCTTTAAACCAGTGTTCTGAGTTATATTGTATAAATAAGTTTTATAAACATATGCTACATATCCAGTTGTTTTGTGTGTGTGTGTGTGTGTGTGTGTGTGTGTGTGTGCAATAGAGTTTTATTAAAGTATAAAGGAGATAGAGAAAGCTTCTGACACAGACATCAGAAGGAGGTAGAAAGAGTACCCGCTTGCTAGTGTTAGCAATGGAGTTATATACTCTCCAATGAATCCAAAGAATGTCTGGAGGTTGTAGAGATTTCACCAGACCTACTCCCATAATTTATATTTTAAGATAACAGAGTTGGCCAGAAGGTTTAATCCAAAGACTGTCCTCAGGAAGGATAATTATTGTTATATAATCCTAAGGAATGTATAGGGAAAAAAGTAAAAAGTTTGTCCTTTCTTCCTCCTTGAATATTCCAGACCTCTCTGTCCTTGGGGACCCCTTCTTTATATTTCTTAAGTGTGTGTGTGTGTGTGTGTGTGTGTGTGTGTGTGTGTGTGCAGTCAGTGGTGTCTGACTCTTTGTGACCCCATGCTGTATTCTGCCAGGCTCCTCTCTACATGGAATTCTCCAGGCAAGAATACTGGAGTGAGTTGCCATTTCCTACTCCAGGGGATCTTCCCGACAGAGATGCAAACTGCATCTCTTGAGTCTCTTGAATTGGCAGGTGGATTGTTTATCACCAGCTTGGGAAGTCCTTTGAATTCCTTACCTTAATCCTAAATCAAATTTTCACCATTATCTCTTGCTGGAAGCACAGTCCCTGGTGTTTCCCCAGTGCCTGGCTTACACGTACCTCTTCACATGTTACCAAGAAGATCATCCACTGGTATATCTGGTGACTCTCCTGCTGTGAATTTCAGTCTGCACAGTGATTCCACTGGTGATGCCCAAATCCTTTGCACCAGTGTCTGTTATTTTTTTTTTCTCAATATACTTATCTTGGCTGTAATGGTTGTGATTATTATGTTGGATCATAATTAAATGTTCACTTGTTTGCTTTCCCCAGTGGAAGCTCTTTGGGGTGAAGGAATGTGCCTTATGGAATTACTTCTAGCATCTGAGGCACAGCATGTGATCAATCATTTTTTTATGAAATGAACAAGTGAAATAACAAATAAATAATTACTGTATTTTCTTTGCCCTTTGAGTTTTAATAAAAGCTTAGAATAATTATTATAGTTAAACTAAAAATGGGGAAGCCTAGGAAGAGAGATGTGTTGATTGAAGTTAAAGAATCAAGTTGTAGTTTACAGTAAAAATTCCCTAAATCTATACACACGACTCAGTAACAACAGAAGAGATAAAAAAAATAAAATCAGAATCTTTTTTATATTTCTGAATTTTCAACTGTATATATATATATATATATATATATATAGTTAAAATTTAGATTCTAATATTTCAAATGCCCCATTTTAATTTAAAATATTAAACATTTGCTTTTGCTCCACAAGCTTTAAGTAGAAGCTTAAAAGTAGCAATATAAGAAAACTTTTTATACCAAATTTATAGCCTAAAAGCAGATCAAAAAAACAAAAATATCAGACATTTAGGTAATTCTTACAATACTTCCCCAAAGAGTAACATGTTTTGTTCCCATTTCAAAAATGCGGAAAGTTTCTGGGCCACTGTGGTAAATTGATTGTTAAAAGTGACCTTGAATAAATGGCGCCTCACAGCGACCATGGCCCTTTGCCATATCTTTGCTGATCTTGCCATTGTGAGGTGCAGTGTATTTTCCTATTCTTTTGATTTCTGCTGGCCTGGTAATTTTTTCTTACCCACACAAATGCAGGGAATTATGTTCTCAGGCATCTGAGATGGAAATTTAAGATTAGCTTCTACATTTACTCAATAGAACCACCATAGTCATGTAACAAAGTCCAGCTTACCATGCAGTAAAGCAAAGCCAGGGAGAGAGAGATATTATGGGAGATAAGAAATCAAGAGGAGAGCGAGGGCCTGTGGAGGAGAACAAAAATCCCAGACATATGAGAAAGCCCAGTCAACACCAAGAAAAGGAGCAACCCAGCTCTGCTAGCCAGTCCCATCCATTTTGTGCCAACATTAACACTGGTGGCAGACCAACATCTTCCATGTGAGTGAAGCTGTCTTAAATTGTCCAGCCTTAGTTAAGGTCAGCCCTGGCAATACAACCATGGAGCAGAGATGAGCTAAGACCCAGGAATCTTGCCTTAAATGCCTGACCCAAAATATTGTGAGCAAGAATGGGTATTTTAACTTTTTACTTGCTTGTGTTTTCTTTTTTATGAAACTCTAAGTAACAAATACAGCACCTCTGTGATTATGATAGCTATGTGTACCTTCTATCAGTGGGTGTGGGTTGGTGGCATACTAATTACTATACTGTCTCTAGTGGTTGTCCATAGTGTTCTGAAATTTCTGTCTAAAAAAATCTAAATAATTGTATGATTTCTGGGAGGGGGGGATAAAAACAGTTATCTTGTGTAATTTATACACAAAGTAATTTATCTCTTAATGCTGAGTCAAAATACATCTAGCCTTACAAAATCATCATATATATAGAAGAGAACTAAATGATTGAATTTTGCTTGAATAAAATGTAAAAATCACATTTTGAAAATATGTCAATTCTAATAATATATCAAATTAAAAATAACATTAGAAGAAATAAAAATGAGGTGGACATTCATGTACACATCATTTACATCAAGGAATATAATTGCTGTTTAAAGCTAGATTTTGCTGCATATACATTTCACATAGCCCGATTTAAAATGGCATAAATAATGACATTCATAGGTCACAAATTTTTAGTATCAAAACAAAAACTAGTTCAAAAGTTGGAAGTGTTATATTAATTATAAAAACAAATGCTCCAGCTAATTTAATTTAGCTCATTAGTGCTATTTGTCTCATCAGCATGAAAAAAAAACAGGAAAAAAATAGTTAAGACAAAGGACAGTGTTCAGACATATCTTATCCTTTCTTGAGTCACATGAAAGACTACATAATAGATTTTAGTCTCTGAAGATTGAAAGATAAACTGTCCTTCCAGAAAAAATAGCTTGGGATGAGTAGAGAAAAAGAAAATCAAATGTGACATTTTATTATTATATTTGTTTTGTGCTTTATTGTATTTGACCATGATCATTTCATGTTTCACTTCACAATTTTGGCTTTTTCTTCATCAGTAAAGAATGAAGAGTTAAATGGTGTTACTCAAGGATTATCAGTCAATTTTTAATCAGTCTTACTTAACATCACTATATCAAAGAATCTTTCATTTCTACATTATACCTCCCAAAAAGTGTTAGTAATAATTCCTGATTTTTACCAAGGCAGTTTAATTTAAATCATAAGATACAGAGGCTCTTATAAAAATGTTTTATAAAAGATGATTTCAAAATGACTCATTTGCTATAGAAATGTTTATAGATCATTAACAGATAGTCTCTAGAGAGTCATAATTTTTCTTGAGTTTATCACTTAATTGTAGTTTCAGGCACTATGGTGTCATTTTCATTCAATGTAAATTTTTAAGGGAGAAGTAATCATAGATGAAGTCTCTGAAAAATCATCCAGTTGTTACAATTAAGCTGATTGCCAGTCTATATTTTTTATGTAAGAAAAAGAAAATTTACTCCTTTGTGAATGATTTGACAATGATGAATGACACTCAAGTTCGCATACATAGTTACAATGTTCGCATAATGCTTTATTTCCTTTCATAACATATCTAACCTTTGTTTTGCCATGCATTTTATGAACAGCAAGCTCTCAACAATTCCCAGCCCTAATCAAAGATAGAGGGCAAGGTTCTGAGACAGGACGACATAAAAAGTAATAAATTATATCCAGTTCACTTTTCCTGAGTTCAGATTAATGTCATGTGAATAATGAGTACAGAGCTCTCACTTTCTGAATACTACTTTAAGTTGGATTACATACATTTAAAAATAAATCCAGCTTAAACAGTGATTAGAAACTGAAACAATGAAAAATTGGCATCTTAGAAAATATAGGAAGTAGAAATTTTCAAATGAATTTTATTGGCCTTAGTATGCCTTTCAAGTCCCATACACATACAGAGAATAGACAGATGTCTGCAAAAGAGTTTTTGTCTGAAGTGTCATTGTAGTGTTTCTTAGATACTCATCAGCTGATCATTAGCATTCCTTCAAGTGTACTGTTTGACTATTTTCTTCATATCCGTGGAATTGCAAAAAATGTGACAAAAACACATCAGTTTGTATTTAATATGAATAAAAGACTCTCTTCATTAGATGTCTTAATTCCAGCTTAATTCCAAGACTAGGATTTGTTTTAGTAATCCATTACTGTGTAACAAATCACTTTTATTCCTTTCCCCCAACTTACTGGTTTAAAACAATAATTCATGATTTTTTTGTTGTTGTTGTTAGTCTGAGGGATACTAAATCCAAACGAGCACTTATTCTGCTCCATATTATGTTTGATGAGGCTGCAGTCATCTGGGGTCTTGGTATGGGACGTCCAAAATATTTAGCTCACTCACATGCTTCAGCATTAGTTGTTGCTGGCTCTTGGCTGAAAGCTGATCTGGAGCTGTTGATCAGAACACTTCAATTTTCTTTCACACTGCCTCTGTATTTTACTTAGGCTTCTTACACTATAGAGTCTGGGTCTCAAGAGAGGACAATCAAAGAATGAGTCATTGAAGAGGAAAGAGGTAGAAGTTAGCAGTCCTTTTAAAACCTAGTGTCACTTAATTTGCAAAATGTTATTTTAACTGCATTATTGATTAAAGCAGCCATTATGCTAGTCCAGACCTAAAGAGGGGAGAATAAGTTCCATTTCTTGAATTTAGCAGTGACATCTATGTGCAGAGAGGCAAGGGATTTAGACACTAAGTTTGGCTAGTTTGGACACTAACTTCCATGTACTCATCAACCTTTTTCATTCCAACTCTGTCACCTTACCATCTTTCCACCTTTTTTTCATCATCTGTTCTACTTTTAATATTGAAAAAAAGATAATTAAGGAATATCTGTTGTTGAGTACCTACCATGTGCCAGACACAACTGGATGTTGTGAAAATGCAGCTTTCCCAGATAAAGAGGACATAAAATTTTATGGTTTGAATATGCAAATTATTATGGCTAAACTCCTGATTGTCCTCTATGCCAAAACTTTGAACTTCAAAGTCCCCTGTGCATTTCTGAGAGTTCCCCTGAAAAGCTTCATCGGTCCCCAGAACAAGTCTGCCCTTGTTCCTATCTTTTCATTTTGTCATCAAACTCTTTCATGTAAAATCTGGTTACCTGCTGGATGTGACTTCATTTCCTGGCCATGACCACTATTAGTCCACTCTTCCACCTAGTTTTTCACACCACAGCTCAAACCATGATGTAACATTTATCAAGAATTTATGAAGATTTGATGTTAATGAAAAGGCACCATAAACATAACTTAAAGTTACTACTAATGGTGTCACAAAGCAAAACTGAAACATATCATTGCCTAACTATCCTTAGTCCTTTACGTTCTGGATTCTGGCATACCTCATATCCCCATGTCTGCAGAGCTAGGCCCAACTAAAGGAGATAAGAGGAAGATGTCTCCGAAAACTCTGACTCTCCCAGAATCCAAGTTCCAGATAATTTCCTGCCACTCAACTTATTTTCAGGATGATTGACAGTAAGAATGCACATTACTTGAGAGTGGAATGCCCACTCCTGTGAATCTGGAATAGTTTGGTCACAGGAACATCTTGCAGCAAATTTAATAACTGGCAGTGCATTTCCCAAATCAGATATATTGTATTAAATAACACCTTCTGTGAGACACCTCATTTCAGCTTCTTTGATTTCCTTTCAACCAGTGGGACTTTAAGAGAAAATCAGATCAGAATACCTATTCTGGCTAAGTCTGGCCTGAGCTGCTAAATGAAAATCAAACAATTGCTTTAAACCAAAACTTGCTCCCTCTTATCTTCTGCATTTCTCTCTCTCACACACACAACATATTTTAAACCCAGATTCAGGGAAAACAAAACTAAGCTAAATTAAATTTGACTTTAGTTAGTTTCCTAAGTCTGCCATAAAAATGTGCTACACACTAGGTGGCTTGAGACAAGAGGAATTTATTCTTTCAAAATTCTGGAGACTTGAAGTCTGAAACTGAGGTGTCTACCTTCATTGATTCCTTCAGGAGGCTCCGAGGGAGAGTTTGTTCCATACCTCTCTCTGACCTCTATGGTTGCAGGTAACCCAGGGACTCCCCTGATTTGTTGACGCATCTCTTCAGTCTCTGCCTTCATTGATTGATGTGTGTGCACTCAGTCATGTCTGACTCTTTGCGACCCCATGGACTGTAGCCCACCTGGTTCCTTTGTCCATGGGATTTTCCAGGCAGGAATCCTGGAGTGTGTTGCCATTTCCTACTCCAGGAGATCTTCCCAATCCAGGGATTAAACCCGAGTCTCTTTCATCTCCTGTATTGGCAGGTGGGTTCTTTACCACTAGTATAACCTGGGAAGCCCTGCTTTTATTGAAAGTGAAAGTTTTAGTCACTCAGTCATGTCTGACTCTTTTTGATCCCTGTGGACTATACGTGCTATTCTTCCTTATACTTCTTTATATCCAAATGCCCTTATTCTTGTGAAGTCACAAGTAATATAGGGGTTAAGAGCCCAGCCTAATCCAATATGACCTCATCTTAACTTCAGTATAAATGCAGTCATTTTATTTTCATATAAGGTCACATTCAGAGGTACCAGGCACTAGAAATTCATTGTATCTTTTGAAAAGGAGAAAGTGTTAGTTGCTCAATCATGTCTGACTCTTTGTGACCCCATAGAGTAGCCCAATAGACTCTTCTGTCCATAGAATTCTCCAGGCAAGGATACTGGAGTGGGTAGACATTCCATTCTCCAGGGATAGAACCCAGGTCTCCTAACCCAGGGATAGAACCCAGGTCTCCTGCAATGTAGGCAGGTTCTTTACAATCTGAACCACCAGGGAATCCTATATCATATCTTTTGTGGGGACACAATTCAGTCCAATACTCAATATTTGTATTCAGAAAGTGTTGCTGCCTTATAGATACACACTACTAAAGAGCCCACCTCACATTTACCATTTAAGTGTTAACTTGAATTACTTCTGTGAGACAGGACTTTTCCAAGAATTATTGAAGTATTTACCTAGTTGGATAATATCTGTATAACTTAAAGACTGAATCCTCCAAGTTGTCTCTTCCAGAAAAAAGAAAGGACTGCCCCTAAATAAATATCAACTTCCAGCCAATAAGGCAGAAAATGCTTATAACCTTCCACTTGGCAGTTTTCTAACTTCAAAAATCTAAAGCTTCAGTCTCCACTGGGCACCTGTTTACAAGAATAAAATGAGGTAATAGAATGAGAAATCCCTCAGTGTTCTTAAGAAGAAACAGTGATATACAGATCCAGGGCAGTTTTATTATTCTTTTTTCCACATCACTGAATTCATTTTCTCAGTGGGAAACCTTCTCTACCATCCTCTTTTTTCTGCATTCATTCCCAAGGCAGAGCTTATCTTTTTTATACCCCTTTCACATATATTATGTCATTATCACTAAGAGCAAACTTTAAAATAACCTGGATATCAGGAGCTGTCGCTGTGTTCTTGAGAGAATACCATGCTTCCCACTGAGAAGGAAGGAATCCTGCTGTTAAGACTCTCCAGGCAATGCGATGACCAGGGTAATTGTCCAGGCTCTGTACTGACAGGAATTGGATGGGACCTAGACAAAATACAAGGGGCTCTCGGAGGTGCGACTGGGCTGAGAAAACACCTCCCATCACCAACGCAAGGAGGTGGTAGTTCAGACTATGTCTCCTTCCCTCTCCTCAGTTATTTAACAAGATTTAAAATTAGGTCACTAAAACACACAGATCATAATTCTAGCCTGCACACTGTTGTATCTTGGACAGATATGTTGCTCAGTTCTAAGTGATTTGCATATTCTGCTCCAGAGCTGAAGAACACCAAAGATTAAACCTCAAACTTATATTTTTATTATGGAATAATTCTGACATAAAAATAATTATAGAAAGCCATATAACAGACTCCATTGTGAATTTCTTATTCAATTGTATTCATTGATTTTCATTTTTACCTGGCATGTTTTTAGTTTTAATATACTCAGCTTTGTCACTATTTTTCTTTTTGGTGTGCATTTTTGTGTTATGCTTTAGGAAACATTTTTCTACCTTGAAGCCAAAGAGAGCTTCTCTCTCTCTCTTTTTTTTTGAAGAATTTAAAGTTTACATTTTACCTCACGTATTTTACCCCTACGGAAATTTATTTGTATTTATGTTGTAATGAAGAGATTCTCTTTTTCAGCCTACAAGGGATAACTGATTTTCCAAGTCCTTGCACTGAATGACATTTGCAAAAGACAAAATGTACTAAAACATAAAGGAGATGATTTTATCTAAGACAACTAAAACAATTAAAAGAAAATTAATGAGAAGAATCTCAGAGTAAAAGAAGGGGGTTGGGGTTTCATGGTGTGACAGTAGTTTAGTCACAAAGAAATGTCTGTTCAACTCTTTTGTGACCCCATGGACTGTAGCCTGCCAGGCTCCTCTGTCATGGGATTTCTTAAGAATAACTAAGAGGATTGTCTTTTCCTTCTCCAGAGGATCTCCCAGGGAAGTCCCAGAGGACCTACAGAGGTCAGTAAATAAAAGTGATCTGTGAGTCTTAGGAAGTCATATGGAAGGATGCAGGAAGGTCTAATGTAGGGATAAGATAGTTTAAGGTTCTCCATTTCCCGGAGAACAAAAGTGGTGGGAAAGATTTCAGAGAACAAAATGATTGGGTAGAGGGATTGGGGGGTCGGTAGGGGGATTTTTTAACCATTGCTTTCTGGTAGCACAGAGCTCAGATAAAATTCAACATTGGCAGTTATGAGCAAACTTCTTATAGTAAGTTTTCTGTAGGCAGAGTCTGTTTTTCCATTATCGAATCCATTTGACATTATCATCCCCGCTAAAATTATAATAGCTTTATAATAATTTTAATATTTTATAAGATGAGAGTAATGACCTTGTTCTTCCTCTTTAAAAGCTCATTTTAGCTCTTCTTGTTTCTTTGTTAAGATTCAAACAAACAGATATGAGTTTTATTGATATGATATTGAATTAAACAATCAATTATAGGAGAGGTGAACTTTACCAAATGAAAGCTTTCTATACATTAGTTGTAAGTGACAAATAGATTCAAGGGATTAGATCTGATAGAGTGCCTGAATAACTATGGGTGGAGCTTTGTGACATTGTACAGGAGACAAGGATTAAGACCATCCCCAAGAAAAAGAAATGCAAAAGGCAAAATGGTTGTCTGAGGAGGACACAAATAGCTGAGAAAAAAAAGAGAAGCTAAAAGCAAAGGAGAAAAGGAAAGATATACCCATTTGAATTCAGAGTTCCAAAGAATAGCAAGGAGAGATAAGAAAGCCTTCCTTAGTGATCAATGCAAAGAAATAAAGGAAAACAATAGGATAGGAGAGACTAGAGATCTCTTCAAGAAAATTAAAGATACCAAGGGAACATTTCATGCAAAGGTGGCAACAATAAAGGACAGAAATGGTATGGACCTAACAGAAGTAGAAGATATTGAGAAGAAGTGGAAAGAATACACAGAAGCCCTATACAAAAAAGACCTTCATGACCCAGATAACCACAATGGTGTGATCACTCGCCTAAAGCCAGACATCCTGGAATCTGAAGTCAAGTGGGCCTTAGGAAGCATCACTGCAAGCAAAGCTAGTGGAGGTGATGGAACTCCAGTGAGCTAGTTCAGATCCTAAAAGATGATGCTGTGAAAGTGCTGCACTCAGTATGCCAACAAATCTGGAAAACTCAGCAGTGGCCACAGGACTAGAAAAGGTTAGTTTTCACTCCAATCCCAAAGAAAGGTAATGCCAAAGAATGTTCAAACTATTGCACAATTGCACTCATCTCACACACTAGCAAAGTAATGCTCAAAATTCTCCATGCCAGGCTTCAACAGTATATAACTGTGAACTTCCAGATGTTCAAGATAGATTTAGAAAAGGCAGAGGATCCAGAGATCAAATTGCCAACATCTTCTGGATCATTGAAAAAGTGAGAGAGTTCCAGAAAAACATCCATTTTTGCTTTACTGACTATGCCAAGGCCTTTGACTGTGTGTATCACAACAAGCTGTGGAAAATTCTTAAAGAGATGAGAATACCAGACCACCTGACCTGCCTCTTGAGAAATCTGTATGCAGGTCAGGAAGCAACAGTTAGAACTGGACATGGAACAACAGATTGGTTCCAAATCTGGAAAGGAGTACGTCAAGGCTGTATATTGTCACCCTGCTTATTTAAATTACACAGGGTACATCATGAGAAATGCTGGGCTGGATGAAGCACAAGCTGGAATCAAGATTGCTGGGAGAAATATCAATAACCTCAGATATGCAGATGACACCACGCTTATGGCAGAAAGCGAAGAACTAAAGAGCCACTTGATGAACATGAAAGAGGAAAGTCAAAAGGTTGGCTTAAAACTCAACATTCAGAAAACTAAGATCATGGCATCTAGTCTCATCACTTCATGGCAAATAGATGGGGAAACAATGAAAACAGTGAGAGATTTTATTTTGGGGGGCTCTGAAGTCACTGCCGATGGTGACTGCAGCCAGGAAATTAAAAGATACTTCTTGGAAGAAAAGCTATGACCAACCTAGACAGCATATTAAAAAACAGAGACATTACTTTACCAACAAAGATCTGTCTAGTTAAAGCTATGTTTTTTTTCCAGTAGTCATGTATAGATGTGAGAGTTGGACTATGAAGAAAGCTGAGCACTGAAGAATAGATGCTTTTAAACTGTGGTGTTGGAGAAGACTCTTGAGAGTCTCTTGGACTGCAAGGAGATCCAACCAGTTCATCCTAAAGGAAATCAGTCCTGAATATTTATTGGAAGGACTGATGCTGAAGCTGAAACTCCAATACTCTGGCCACCTGATGAGAAGAACTGACTCACTGGAAAAGACCCAGATACTGGGAAAGATTGAAGGCGGGATGAGAAGGGAATGACAGAGGATGAGATGGTTGGATGGCATCGCCGACTCAATGGACATGAGTTTGAATAAACTCTGGGAGTTGGTGATGGACAGGGAAGCCTGGCTGCAGTCAGGTATATTTGGGTATATTGAGATTTTCAGACTGGACTGATACTAAGATTCCTGTCTGGCACCAAGTTAGTCCCAGTCAGTATTACCCCATTTTTACCACTTCACTCTCACCTTGAACTAGAGTAAAAGGAAACTTTTACTGATTGTGTAACCATTTGGCTAGAGACAGTACTAAGTGATGTTCATCTGTGAAATGTGGAAAGTGACCCCCACACCATCCTGACTTTAAATGGAGAGGAAACACTCTGCCCCAATAGTTAGCTAGAATTTTGCCTACCAGAAAGCCCTGATCATCTCTCACCAGGGTGTATCAAAATACGAATGAGAATTATTTCTCTCAGAATGACACCTTCACCTGCTTGTTAATGTACATATGTTGACTATGCCTTCAATTCTATGAAAGAAAGATCTCTCAAAGTGAGCTTCAGTGATCTACATTTTTATAAATGTTGTAGATAATTTTTACGTAAATAGAAAACAAATGCTAAAGAATAGTTTTCCTACATCCTTCCTTACTTTCAAACCATCTTTTTAACTTATGATGGAAAAGTGTGAGAGTCTTACATGTATCTCATGTTTTGTAATACATAATATAAGAATTTGTGATCTACTTAATATATAGAACATATACAGAATACACTTACTTTACTGTGTCACTTTGAGGAAAACATGGCTGTTGATTCAAATAACAGATTTGAATTCTAATTTAGTTTTCTAAGTATGATTCCTCAACAGTCAAATGGCATTAGAATTTAAGTCAAGGACTATATCTAAATTACACACATTTTTTTAAACTAGAGTATAGTTGATTTACAGTGTTGTTTCAATCTCTACTATATAGCAAAGTGACTCAGTTACATATATCCATATATTATATATATCTCCATATTTCAGGAGAATGAATATAGTCCCCTGTGCTATACAATAGGACCTTGTTGTTTATACATTCTAAATATAATAGTTTGCGTCTACCAACTCCAAATTCCCAGTCCCCTTCTCCCCTTGGCAAACACTTGTCTGATCTCCATATCTGTGAGTCTATTTCTATTTTGTAGATAGATAAATTTGTGCCATATTTTAGATTCCATATGTAAGTAATATCATATGGTATTTGTCATTCTCTTTCTGATTTACTTCACTTAGTCTAATAATCTCCAGTTATACCTATGTTGTTGCAAATGTCATTATTTTGTCCTCTTTATGGCTGAGTAGTATTCCATTGTATATATGAACCACATCTTTATCCATTTATCTGTCAGTGGACATTTGTTTCCATATTTTGGCTATTGTGAATAGTGCCGCTATGAACATAGGGGGTGAAGATTTTTTTAAATTAATTTATTTTAATTCTATGCTAATTATTTTACAATATTGTAGCAGGTTTTACCATACATTGACATGAATCAGCCATGGGTGTACATGTGTCCCCCATCCTGAAGCCCCCTTCCACCTCCCTCCCCATCCCATCCCTCAGGGTCATCCCAGTGCACCAGCCCTGAGCATCTTGTCTCATGCATCAAAGCAGGTATCTTTTTGAATTATAGTTTTTTCCAGGTATATGCCAAGGAGTGGGGATGCTAAATTACATGATAATTCTATTTTTAGTTTTCTGAGAAACTGCCATGTTGTTTTCCACAAAGGCTGAAATAAGTTATATTCCCACCAGCAATGTAAGAGGGTTCCATTTTCTTCATACTCTCGCAAGGATTTGTTATTTGTAGACTTTTTAATCATGGTCATTCTAACCAGTGTGAGGTATAAAACATCTTATCTCAGGATTTCTAGATAGTGTCTCTTACCATTTATCACCCCACATATATTCATTCATGATTGCCCACATGCATTATGAACTAACATGTGCATTCATTCAAGGAAGCACAGAGGTATCAATGCCACACAAAGAAATTAACATCTACAGGGCCTTTCTTCTTTTAGAATATCAGTCTAAAGAATGAGAATAAGTGTTATCAGAGGATGAACTCCTCTAATTTCATCTTTGTAAGTTTCTAAGAAATTTGAGACAGTCAGATATTATCTTCTTTGTCTTGGTATTCCATAAGAGCAGTTATCTGTATCCTTCACTCTTGAGGAAAAAAAAAAAAAAAGACTTATAGTTTTTCTTTGGGCTTCAGTTTTGGAATTGGAACTAAAAGGCAAATTAACAGGAATGTTCCTTACATGGAGAAAATCTTGTATAATAATTTTGTTTGGGGGGTGGGGACTTTTCCATTTTAGATGAGCACAGTTGGCTGTCAGTAGCAGGTACAAGGGCCTCCAGCCCACCACTGATTGATTCACATCTTTGCCCTCCAGTATAGTTCAATAAGAGTGAGATCTAGAAAAAATATGACTTTGCATCTTGACTTTTCAAGTTAGTATGGTGTTTTGCAAAGTTCTCTTTAGTAAGTAGAGTGTTACACTAGTAATTAGAATATTATAATGTCAGGAAAACCTTGTCTTCAATGAGTGATATGTTTTAACCTGTGACGTCATCATATCTGCTTCAAAACTGTATCTTAAAATATCCTCAAAGGCAATTGATCCTCCATTGTCTCTTTAAATGCTAAGAACAACTTGGCAATTTCTTGTAGAGACACCCAAGGCTCTGACCTTTTCTTAGAGATTGGTGCTTTCGCTAAAAAAAGTGTTACCCAGAGTGAAAATAAAATTCACTGTATGTCTTATTCTAGGCAGATCTTTGAAGCTGTCTCATCTATGGTAGAAGTGGGGCAATAGCTAAGAGAAAAAGAATACTTGATTTTAATGTTCCTCTCTTTTACCTTCTATTCTCTTTTTTTGTCCTCTGCTGCCCTCTTCCTCTTTCTCTTTTTCCTTCCTTCACTCCCTCCACACTCCTTCCTTATTCATTTTGGTCTTCTATCATTTCTTTCTTTCTAGTATTTCATATATATATATTCCCTGGTGGCTCAGATGGTAAAGAATCTGCTTGCAATGTGGGAGACCCAGGTTTATCCCTGGGTCAGGAAGATCCCCTGGAGAAAGGAACGGCTATGCAATCTAGCATTCTTACCTAGAAAATTCCATTGAGAGGGGAGCCTGGTGTGCTACCATGGGGTAGCAAAGAGTCAGACACGACTGAGTGACTAACACTTTCAATTTCATATCTATCTAACCAGAAATAGGGCTTTGTGCAGAATTGAATCAGTAATTAATGTTGAAATAATTGTGTGTATAAACAAATGGTGATTATAGGTCTGTCATGTTAGGAACAAGTGTTTCTTTGATCTGACTAGCCAGCACAGTCACTCAAAAACACTTTGCTACAAATTCAGTCAAGTCGTAAGTTTCATGTAGAGTAACTTGCCAAGGTGGGCTGGTTAATTTCATGACTTGATGCGGTCCTTCAAGTTGACCTAACAAAATAGACCAAGTTGATGGTATTTTTAGAAAACACGCTTACCCTACCTTTCAAAATCTCTTAAAAATAGCAGAGCATTGAGCCAAATATTTAAACATTTTACTATTTAAACTACTTACCTTCAAAATATCTTTACATAAAAATGTAAAGATTCACATACACTATTTTGTTAATACTTTATTCCCTATACTCACTATGCTTCTGAGTTTCATGTCTTAGATGCTTTTGTTCATGTCTTTTAATGAGAAAATTAAGATATTTAAATAAATGGAGGAAATTAGCCTAAAAGATGGTTCTGGTTTTACCAAATACATATTTTAAAAAATTTTATTTGAATATAAGTCAAATGCTAGATACTCTGAGATTTAAAACACCAAAGTAAGTAATTTCTGTGATGGTGTTTTGATGTATAAATGTGGTGAAGCTTAACTACAATCCTCAGAACCCTCTTTTTAGGATGTATCTAGGATGGTTCTAGCATGTGAAAATGTGCTAAAAAAGATAATCTCTTGTTGGGAGTTGGAGCAAGGAAAAGAGGCTGCAGTCATTTTTAATCAAGTATATACCTTCTCACAGTCAATCCAACACTAATCTAGATGCTGCAGTGAAGAGATTTTGCAGAAGTAATTAAAGTCTCTAATCAGTTGACTTTATATTAATCAAAAGGAAGATTATTCTGTGTTAGCCTGATTAATCAGCTGAAAGGCTTATAAAAGAGAGCTGAATTTTTCCCTAAGCTCAGAGAATCCAAAGAGTAAGAGAGTCAGCTATCCCACTCCATTCTTGCCTGGATCATTCTTCCTGATGGTTTGAAGACAATAAAGTTCAGGTCGTGTCCAAGGGTTACGGTCTAATCATCACTGTTCAATTCAGTTCAGTTGCTCAGTCATGTCCGACTCTTTGGGACTGCATTGACTGCAGCATGACAGGCCTCCCTGTCCCTCACCAACTCTTGGAGTTACTCAAATTCATGTCCATTGAGTCAGTGATGCCATCCAACCTTCTCATCCTCTATCGTCCCCTTCTCCTCCAAAATTCAATCTTTCCCAGCATCAGGGTCTTTTCCAATGAGTCACTTCTTCACATCAGGTGGCCAAAGTATTGGAGTTTCAGCTTCAACATGAGTCCTTCCAGTGAATATTCAGGACTGATTTCCTTTAATATGGACTGATATGATCTCCTTGCAGTCCAAGGGACTCCCAAGAGTCTTCTCCTACACCACAGTTCAAAAGCATCAATTCTTTGGTGCTCAGCTTTCTTTATAGACTAACTCTCACATCCATACATGACTACTGGAAAAACTATAGCTTTGACTAGATGGACCTTTGTTGGCAAAGTAATGTCTCTTCTTTTTAATATGTTGTCTAGGTTGGTCATAGCTTTTCTCCTAAGAAGTGTCCTTTAATTTCATGGCTGCAGTCACCACCTGAATGATTTTGGAACCCCAAAAAATAAAGTCTCTCACTGTTACCATTGTCTCCCCATCTATTTGCCATGAAGTAATGGGACCAGATGCCATGATCTTAGTTTTCTGAATGTTGAGTTTTAAGCCAACCTTTAACTCTCCTCTTTCATGTTCATCGAGTGGCTCTTTAGTTCTTCTTCACTTTCTGCCATAAGGGTGGTGTCATCTACATATCTGAGGTTTTTTATATTTCTCCTGCCAATCTTGATTCCAGCTTGTGCTTCATCCAGCCCAGCATTTCTCATTACGTACCCTGTATATAAGTTAAATAAGCAGGGTGACAATAGACAGCCTTGACATACTCCTTTTCCTATTTTGAACCAGTCTGCTGTTCCATGTCCAGTTCTAACTGTTCCTTCCTGACTTGCATATAGGTTTCTCAGGAGGCAGGTCAGGTGGTCTGGTAGTCCCATCTCTTGAAGAATTTTCCAAAGATTATTGTGATCCACACAGTCAAAGGCTTTGGCATAGTTAATAAAGCAGAAATAGATGCTTTTCTGGAACTCTCTCACTTTTTTGATGATCCAACAGATGTTGACTATTTGATCACTGGTTCCTCTGCCTTTTCTAAATACAGCTTGAACATCTAGAAGTTCACAGTTCATGTAATGTTGAAGCCTGGCTTGGAGAATTTTGAGCACTGCTTTGCTATCATGTGAGGTGAGTGCAACTATGTGATAGTTTGAACATTTTTTGGCATTGCCTTTCTTTGGGTTTGGAGTGAAAGCTGACCTATTCCAGTCCTGTGGCCACTGCTGAGTTTTCCAAATTTGTTGGCATATTGAGTGCAGCACGTTCACAGCATTATCTTTTAGGATTTGAAATAGCTCACTAGAGTTCCATCACCTCCACTAGCTTTGTTTGTAGTGATGCTACCTAAGGCCCACTTGACTTCACATTCCAGGATATCTGGCTCTAGGTGAGTAATCACACCATCATGATTATCTCATTCATGAAGACTTTTTTTGTATAGTTCTTCTGTGTATTCTTGTTATGTCTTCTTCATATCTTCTGCTTCTGTTAGGTCCCTTTCATTTCTGTCCTTTATTGTTGCCATCTTTGCATGGAAGATTCCCTTGATATCTCTAATTTTCTTGAAGAGATCTCTAGTCTTTCCTATTCTATTGTTTTCCTCTATTTCTTTGCATTGACCACTAAGGAAGACTTTCTTATCTCTCCTTGCTATTCTTTGGAACTCTGCATTCAAATGGGTATATCTTTCCTTTTCTCCTTTGCCTTTAGCGTCCTTTTTTTTTTTCTCAGCTATTTGTAAGGCCTACTCAGACATCCATTTTGCCTTTTTGCACTTCTTTTTCTTGAGAATGTTCTTGATCCCTGTCCCCTGTACATTGTCATGAACCTCTGTCCATAGTTGATCAGGCAGTCTGTCTATCAGATCTAATCCCTTGGATATATTGCTCACTTCCACTGTATAATCAGAAGGGATTTCATTTAGGTCATACCTGAATGCTCTAATGGTTTTCCCTACTTTCTTCAATTTAAGTCTGTATTTGGCAATGAGGGTTTCATGATCTGAGCCACAGTCAGCCCCTGATCTTGTGTTTGCTGACTGTATAGAGCTTCTCTGTCTTTGGCTGCAAAGGATATGATCAATATGATTTTGGTATTGACTTATCTGGTGATGTCAATGTATAGTCTTCTCTTGTGTTGTTGGAAGAGGGTGTTTACTATGACCAGTGTGTTCTCTTGGCAAAACTCTATTAGCCATTGTCCTGCTTCATTCTATAAGTAAGTAAGTAAGTAAGTAAAGTCGCTCAGTTGTGTCTGACTCTTTGTGATCCCATGGACTGTAGCCTACCAGGTTCCTCTGTCCATGGGATTTTCCAGGCAAGAGTACTGGAGTGAGTTGCCATTTCCTCCAAATTTGCCTGTTACTTCAGGTATTTCTTGACTTCCTACTTTTGCATTTCAGCCCCCTATAATGAAAAGGACATCTTTTTTGGGTGTTAGTTCTAGAAGGTCTTGTATGTCTTCATAGAGCCTTTCCTGGTCGAGGCATAGACTTGGATTACTGTGATATGGAATGATTTGTCTTGGAAATGAACCGATATCATTCTGTTGTTTTGGAGATTGCCTCCAAGTTCTCCATTTCAGACTCTTTTGTTGACTATGATGGCTATTCCATTTCTTCTAAGGGATTCTTGCCCACAGTTGTAGATATAATGGTCATCCGAGTTAAATTCACCCATTCTAGTCCATTTTAGTTCACTGATTCCTAAAATGTCAATGTTCACTCTTGCCATCTCCTGTTTGACCACTTCCAATTTTCCTTGATAATCATCATTATCTCTTCTTAACTGCCTGCTCTATAGACTATGTAATGGTCAGCCATTTCCCCACAATTGCATAAGCCAATTCCTCGACATACGTCTCTACATATTATCCTATTTGTTTTGTTTCTCTGGTTGAGCCCTGACTGATGCACTGCCAAAAAACATTTATTGAAACTAGTGCAATTACCAGAGATTGCTGTTAAAATAACTGCATTCTGTATATCTGTATATGAAAATTGCTACTTTAAAGTTCAAGCATGAAGAAAATTAATTTGTATAATAAATTTTGTTTTGTACAGAATGTCTGTGAGAATGCAAGTAAAGTATGAACATTTTGAACAAGTATTCACTTGGTTTTATAGTCAGTTCACCTGAAGTAAAATGAAACAGGAAAATTATATTTTTATACTGAAAACTGAGTAAATGTGTTGAGCAAATAATAGACTTAGACAAAATCTCCATAACACTAATGCCTTGACATTCTCTGAATCAGCATTGTTGAAAGATCTAATATATAATATAGTGGTTGTAATATGTTTGTAGTATGGTATTTTTCTATAGGTAATCATTTGCTAATCAACCAATGTGTGTTTTGCATAAGAGAATTTAGGTCAATGATAGTCACCCTGTCTGTCCCAGAGAGAATTCACAGAGTATAATAAAGAAAAACTTCTGAATTAGGATAGTTTGTTTTTGATTTCTCCTTACAAGGATGATCTATTGTTGCAGGACAAATGAGGAACAGAGAAAGAAAACCATTTCAATATTTATTTTTCTTAAAGTATGTGATCCCTATATTAGGAAATGTGCTAAGTTCAATTAAACAGTACAATGTATTTGATATTTTCATAATTTTCATAGAAGATCTGTATATACAATACCCATCAATGTGCCAGGAACCCCTGGGATCCCTAACAATCAACACAGATATCAAGTAGAGTGATCTGGATTCTGTTATCGTTATTGTTGATGTTGTGTGTACTTAGGATAGAACAATTAAAAAATGCATTGGCTGGGCATTATTTTAAGTACCCTGGGGAAAATAAAGATTGAAAACATGGATTTTCCTATGACTGACTCATGTTGATTTTGGGCAGAATCCAACACAACTCCGTAAAGCAATTATCCTTCAATTAAAAATAAATTTAAAATTAAAAACAAACAAAAAGCATGGATTTTTGTTTTAAGCAAAGTACAATCTAAAACTCTTTAGTTTCACTCAAAAGTTCAGAAAATCTTATATTTATCTTTAATTAATTAACTAATTGGTCATTTCTTTTATGCGTATGTAATCTATTAGTGGACTTCCCTGGTAGCTCAGATGGTAAAGCATCTGCCTACAATGCGGGAGACACAGGTTCAATCCCTGGGTCAGGAAGATCCCCTGGAGAAGGAAATGGCAACCCACTCCAGTATTCTTGCCTGGAAAATCCCATGGACTGAGGATCCTGGTAGGCTACCCATAGGATTATTCTATTAGGAAGAAAGTGATAGGAATAGCACAGTCTTTGTTTTGAAAAAAACCTATATTTTAGTAAGCAAATGAAATGATCATGAATTTACATTATTGAAGAGATTCTTAGGAACCATAAGTAGAAATATAAATCTCATATAATATGACATAACACAATAGTGAAAACTAAATGTCTCTAATGTTTACTAGAATTTTCATAAATGTTGATACTTAAGTATACAGACATAATTTTTGATGAATTAATTGATTTATTTTTTTTAATTTCTTACTATATAAAATCTAGATCCTCATTTTATTTTATGGAAAGCCTTTAATTGTCAAAGTCTCTTGATCCTTAGTCACCCAGAACTCAGGAAGTATCCTTATAAATAAATGTCCTCTGGTTATCACATTTTGTAAAAGTTGTTTACCTTACAACAGAAAAGAACTAAAATGTATTATTGTACTTAGTCATGTCCACTTCTTTGTGACCCCATGAACTGTAGCCTGCTAGGCTCCTCTGTCCATAGGATTTTTCAATCTCCAGTCAAGAATACTGGAGAGGGTTACCATTTCCTCCTCCACGAGATCATCCTGGCCCAGGGATTGAACCCACATCTCCTGTGTTTCCTGCATTGCAGGCAGATTTTTTATAACTGAGCCACCCAGGAAGCCCTAAAATGTATTCTAGAACTCAGCATTTCAGCACTGAAGGGCATCTTGCTGGCTACAGAGTCAGTCACATTTTCTAGTATTTTCTCTCAAGTGAACCATTTCAATGTTATAGATACTTGATATGATGGCTCTTATGCTTTTTCCTAGGGTTTGTTCAGCTGAATTCTATGTAGCATGCATTAATGCAAATCTGTTTCTAACAATTCTGAGTTCACTGTTTGGCTAGATTAAAGACTGCAAACTATGATCCAGGGACAAAATCCAACTCACATCTATTTTTATAAATAAAGTTTTATTGGAAAGTGGGCTTTTCCATTCACTTATATTATTTTTCTCTGGCTGCTTTCACACTACAGCATGAAAATTTGGTATTGTGACACATGGCCTGTGTGGTAGACAGAATCCTAAAATGGGCCCCTGAGATTTCTTGCCCTGATTCACAGAACTGTGGATATTGAGACTGTCTGACATGCATTGCAGCTCAACCTCTCCCTCTGCCCAATTTTACTTCTTTCGCTCCCTTCCACAGGTTATGACCCTGATAAAGGGGTGCCTTAGCCTGCTTCATGGAGGACACAAACTATATCACAGAAGTTGATCATCAAACTCACTTATTCTCAAGGGTCTGGGCTGGGCTTTCTCCAACTCTGTTATTCTTGCTACTTGCAAATAACTGACAAATCTTTAACCATTTATAGGAATGTGGTGATTTTCCTCTGAATGACTTTCTTTTTTTCTCTCTCTCTGCAATGGCTTTCTTCCCTGGCTTGATTTCTTACTTAGAAAGGCCTTGATATTGTGGTGTAGTTAACATTGTAATGTTCTGAATCTTGCACAGTTGATGTAAGAGTTAGGGCTTTTTAAAGAAAAAGCCCCTACAGGTGAGAGGTTCTAAAACTTAAACTCTACCCTAAATCCACCTCTAATTTAGAGCCTGGAGTTTCAAAGGAAACGAATTAGCTCTTTCTTATCTTATCTGGCCTCTTATTAATTTTTGAAAGTAGCATTCTCGAAAGATGTCTGATTTGGACTCAGAAAGTATTGATGAGAGTTTAGAATTAAACAGACCTTATTCAAATTCAGTTTTTCCCATACAAGCTGTGTCATCTTGGACAGCTTACACAGCTTCACTAAACCTAATTTCTTCAACTGTAAAATGGTGTTATTAACATCTACCTTGTCATTTTTCTGTGAGCAATACATGGAGGAAAAACAGTACAAAACACATGGCACACTGCCTGGCATATGTATGTCCTTAATGGCAATATTAGTCATTTTGATTGTTTATTATATTAGAAATAATATTATTATTGCTTCATGCTATATATCAATTCTTCTTTAAAATCCATTGACTATTTTACTTAAGATAAAATCCACAATCATTAGCATGGTTCATAAGGCCCTATGTGACCTGGACATTGTTACCTAATCCTCTGCCTCAATTTTACCATTTTTACTCAGTTCCAGACACACTGGCTTCATTCTGGTTTCTTGAATGCAGCAAACTGTCTACCTCAGGACACTTCCACATGCTGTTCCTGGGTATGATATTGTCCCTTTCTCTCTTTAACCTAGCTAATTGCTACCAATCCCCTAAGTTTCTGCTTAAAGTTAGTTTTAAGGGGAAAAAAAGTTCTTTCTCCTCATTACCATGACCCTTCTTTCAGGTTTAGATTAAGAACACCTTATTATAATCACTCAACTCAGTCCTCTCTCTGGCTTCATAGCATCTATTGTTGGATATAATTACATTTCTGTGATTTTTTTTAATAATTACATGACAGCAGGGTCATTACTCATTGACATGATTTCAAACCTACAATAGTCCTTGCTCTTAACAGGAATTAAATGAATATTTATCAAACAATTGGTTGTGTTCCTCATTAGACTAAAATCATTTGATAGCAGGCTGCATATTATTTTATACTCCAGGGCCTTATATAATGCCTGACATGTATTAGGATCTCAAGAAACATTGGTAAAATAATTAAATATATGAATAAGTAAATGGCTCTATTGGAGAAGGAAATGACAACCCGCTCCAGTATTCTTGCCTGGAAAATCCCATGGACAAAGGAACTTGGCAGGCTACAGTCCACGGGGTCACAAGAGTCAGACACTACTTGGTGACTCAACAACCACAAATGGTTCTATAGTTTTCCCTTATTAGATAAATAACTAGATAAAAAAAAGGTATAAAATATGTTAAAAGGTAAAACCTTGATAATGTTTGCATATGCCAACATAAATAGTATTATTTAATTCCATGCTCACTTGTTAGCTTGGGTTCTAGAAAGAAAAAAAAAATTAGAATATTTCTTAAAATTTAAGAAGAGTTATAAAAGAATAAGAGAAGTTTTAGACATAATTTGGTATACATACTTAGGGGTCTTGATTGGAGTTGCATATCTGTTTTTATACTGGAGATTGAAGCTAGTTTTGGCAAGAAAACTTTAGAGGAACTTATTCCAACAGAAATGGTGACTTTAATCTATTCTACTTTTATACTCTCATGTAAAATTTGGACTATGTTGCAACCAACACTTTCTTTATTTGAGCATTTAATTGATTTCAACTAAAATTGGTATGATGGTCTTAAACTTGGCTATTGATTCCACCATACTGAAAACAATCTGGGAAATGTGCTCTCTGGTGAACACAGATCAAAATAGTTAATGTATTACAATGAATTCCCCAATGCAGATTCTATGAAAATTTGTTTTTGCTATCTCAATTGCAGGGCTCTCACTTGACATAATTAAATCCAGTTATAGAGACAACAAAACTTCTTAACATAACTATCAGCCTGCTCCTTGCAGCTGTTTTCCTTGAATGAATAGAAAGGGACAAGGAAGGGGCAGCATGGATGACTTTTAATGATTTCTTTTCAATCAACATTTATGTAATATATAGGAACATCACTGTAGTTGACAAGAAATTACATAGTTTAATGAACATAGCATTTGTTTCATCAAAGCTTCAAAATACAATATTGACAGTGACCATGTCTCCAATGACATTTTGAATATATAGATTTTCAAAAATTTTTCTTGTGCAGCATATTATCTGCCTTCAGCAAACTAATCCAAGTATACACACACACACACACACAATCTTGTTATTCTTTTCATTTTTAGGTGCCCTAAAAAGTATTGTAGTTTTTGAAGGAACTTACAAATAAAGAATACAATGAAACGTTTCAAAAGTTAAATGTGGGATGTACGTTACTTGAATCACACTGTGTGAATCTTACATGTTGTATTTGGAATACACATTTTATTATGATGCATAAAGAGTATTACAATAAATATTTCATGGCAACTCATAAAATCAGTTATTATTTGCATTTCTGTAATACAATAGACATACCATAAAAACATTTATATGAAGATATGTTTTCGTTTTTGTTTAAAATGCAGAGTTTTTTTTTTAATAAATCAATTTTATACCACAATCATGTGTACCTGATGTGTGTTCTTAATTCTCTTTCATAAAGCCAGCCTTTAAACTCTTAGTTAATGCAGGGAAATTGGATTTACTAAAATATGCACCTTGATTGCCATAGGAAAATGTTTACAGAGGTTTGCAGTATTAAAATTACTTCCAATTTCTTTTTACTTAACTCTACGGATGATTGACTAATGTCAGAAGGTTCTATATATATAAGCAGACACATTGATGGGAATATCATTAATCTACTCTATTCATGTGTAAGCATTAACTTTCTATGTTTCTGATGATACATAAAGGAAATTATTATAATAGCAGGGAAGGTTTGTTGACATCAGTCCTAATGCTAAAACCATAGTGAGCTCCCTGGGCTAAGGAAATCTGTTACTGAAACATTATAGATCAATATTAAATATGAAAACAATAAAGAAACACTACAATGATTTTTCTTTGTAATTATTTTTCATTTCATCTTTGTGCTTTATTGAGCTAATCTGGGTTCAAAGCTCCAAATGAATTGAAAAAGAAATTTTAGAAGTAGAGGAATGAGAAATTAGCCTGAGATATATTCAGTCTATACTAAGCCTACAGTTTTTGTTTTTAGAGTTAGACAACATTGAATATGTCCTATTATGTTTCCATTTTTGTGTGTTTACTTGATTGGTTTCTGCCACATTACTGTTTTCAAGTTTTCCTGTCAATTGCTAAACTGTAAATCACTCCTTATTTTTCTTCTCTATCAGAACTTGTTCACTGAATTGTTCTTGGTGGTATCTTGCATTCTGTTTATCCTCCTATCACTCTTCTACTTGTATATCCTTATCTTAAGGAATATTATTTGTTCTGACAGTTTCAACTATCAACTCTGGAAGCAACTTTGATGTCCATAATTCCAATCAACAGTTCTTTCAAAATTCAGAATGATATGCAACATTTCTAAAAATTTTTGCCTTGACACAGCAAAGAAAATCTACAAATCAAATCTGGCTCTTTACTGTCCTTTTCCAATATATTATCTCCATAGGAGAGGAAAACACTAAATCAGAATTTCTAGCCCTATAGGTCTTCAGCTAGTGTAGAAGAAACAAAGAACAGTGGGAGAAGGAAAAAGATTGCATGGAATTTCTGCAAAGTATGGAACACTCTTTTCTGTAGCAGAGAAGAGATTCCAGAATTGTTCTAAGCAGAGAATTGAAGTGTGCCAGTGTTCTGTGAGGGTTTTCTCACAGCAGTCTTAGGTAAAACCAATACCCTGGACTTGGCTTTCCCCTGTTGGATTGACAGAAGCAAGAATACAATAAAAAGCAGAACATTTCCTCTCGTAACTGTTAGAGAAAGATGCAGAAGTGCATTAGACTTTCCAAATGCTCTCTCCAGTGTTCCAAACGTGAGCTAGTCAAGGATCATTTTAAATGTGGAAACTTTTTCCCAATTTGCTGTGATTTGTGCCACCATAAAACCAACTTGGTAGAAGGGCTGAGAAAAAGGAATAGTCTTATGTTGGTAACAGCAAGTAGGGGCAGCAAAAACCAACAGATGAGGTGGTTCCAGTACGTGGGGAAGCATTTCACAAACTCCAGTACTGATAGTGAGATCAAAAATGCACACCTGTCTCACACGGAACACTTCAATATTCTATTGAGAACCAGAATAAATTGGGAAAAGTAGGGGAAATGTAATAACCAAAACAACACAGTGGGAGACCTTAATCAAAATACCTTACATTTGTTAATAATCTATATCACCTCCACAGCTCTTTTAAAGAATGTTCTTGAGAAAATGGCACTGTCACACATTTATTCCACCACGTGAGAAAAGCAGGAGTCATCCTATGTCTCTTTGAACTAGGTCTAGCCTTGCTCTGATCATCTCTACCACTCTGGTGCTTGGGGCCTCATTACTACTACATGGGACTTTTATAGCAGCTTGCATTTCTGAACTTTGAGGTTACCTTCTTATACCTCATCCATCCACATTTCTGTTAGCAATCTTTCTAAAATATACATTTTGTTATTTCAACATCTTTTAATGTTTTCTAACATTATAAGCTTTACTTCTTTAGTCTGGTAAAAGAGACTTTATAGGCTGTCTTTTGATTTCCAATAAGTACCTGCCACTCCAGACTACAAGGCACATCAAGCCTCCAGTTTCTTCCTTCCACACTCAGCAGACCTGGCATATCATATGCTATACATATTTCAACAATTTGCTGACTTTAGGGAGGGAAATTTTTTTCCTTTCCTCTCTTGGTTCTTTTAGTTGATCAAAATGTTAAAATGATACAAGACAGTAACAGGAGATAATCAAATTTAATTTTATGTATACAAGGATCTCATAATAGTTTGAGCCAAAAGGACAATTAGCTAAAGTAAGGTAATATGCCATCCTGGACCAAAGAGAAGTGGAGGGGTCTGGGACTTCAAAGGGAATGAAGACAATTCACAGGGAGAGATTAAAAAAAAAAAAGCACAAATATTTGGTAAACAAATATTTGCAGGGCCATACAGAAAACTGGCTTCCCAGATGGCCCAAGGGGTAAAGAATCCAGTTGTCAAAACAGGAGACAGAAGAGACGTGGGTTCAATCCCTGGGTCAGGAAGAACCATGAAGTAGAAAATTGTAACACACTCTAATATTCTGGCTGGGAAAATTCCAGGACAGAGGAGCCTGATGGGTTACAGTTCATGGGGTTGCAAAGAGTCAGACACTACTGGGGATGCATGCACAACATACAGAAACAATGGGACACAGAAAATAATTTTGATAAACAGACTTTGCTAGGTTTTTCCATGTCCATTACCCCTAGTTCATACTGTGCTATCATTATCTGTGGTGATATCTATGGTGTTCCTTTCCTGGGACAGATCTTTGATCTAAATTGTTTTAGGTAGTTAATGGAGAGATAAAAAGAAAAACTTCCTGACTTGTTTCTTAAAAATATTCACTCTAAAACAATCCTCATGTCGAAAAGTTACATTTGGGGATGGCAAATTTTGCTCCTTTATGCTAATCCAGTACCTCCTAAAAGGGATCTTCATTTAACCCTCCTCTCTATTTTGTCTTCCATAAACAGAACTAGTGACTAGTATATTATCTATGTAAAATTTTCTTTTAACAATATAGCAAAAGACTGAAATATGATCATATTCTTAAGTCTGATAATTGCATTTCTAAAAATTTGTACTAGTTATAATACTTAATTTTTATTCATCGATCTACCTTATAATGGTAATTTTGTGATTTATAATAAGAAAATATATTATATCTTCTCCATTTCTGGTACAGAATTCTGAAAATTCTTGGAATATCCAAAATGATAAGAACCATAAGTGTCTTTGTATTACTAAAACTAGCTACTTTAAACTTATTAACCATGTTAACGGGTTACTTTTGGAGAGCCCTTGAGGATTTTCCAGGGGAACCAACCAAATCATTAAAGTCTGGAATTTTCACCACTCCCTCACAACTTCTGGGGAAGAGAGAGGTAATGTTTGAATTAACCACTAAAGGCAAATGATTGAATCAGTCATGCCTAGGTAATGTAGATTTCATAAGAAAATCTAAAAGGACTAGGTTTGGAGATCTCCAGGTTGATGAGCCAGAATGGATTCATGTGCTGGGAGTGGCAAGTGTCACACTCCATAAGGACACAAGATCCTGTGCTTGGGACCTTGTCAGACTCTGCCTTATATATTTCTTCACCTAGCTATTCATTTGTATCTCTTAATATCCTTTGTGACAAAAATAGTAATCTAGTCAGTAAACTGTTTTCCTGACTTCTGTGAGCAGCTCTACCTAATTAATTGGACCCAGGGTCGGGATAGTGGAAACCTCCAGTTTATAGTGGGCCCAAGGAAGTGTTGGTGAAATCTGATTTATAACTGGTCAGCCAGAAGCATAGGCAAATAACTTGGACTTGCAGTTAGCATCTGAAATGAGGGAGGGGGCAGTTTTGTGATATTGAACCATTAACCTGTAGGATCTGAAGTTAACTCCAGATAGCATCAGAACTGAATGTATTGTGGAATACCCAGCTGATGTCACAGAATTTCTTGATGTAGGGGAAAAAAAAAAAAATCCCACATATTTGGTGACCAGAATTGAAGAATTGAGAATAGTGCTTGAATATACAGAAAAGAGGTTTTTTTTTTTCCCTAAGCAATATTTAAAAATTTTTAAAAACTATGATCATAAACTAAGATTATTAAAATTAAGAAATTACTGTATGACTAAAATCACTTCAATAAATATTGAATCAATGACATTGCAAATGATTATTGGATAATGGTGGTTGTCAAATACATTAGTTTATAACACTCTATATGGCATGTGATACCAATTTTATCAATGACTGTCTACTAGTATATAAAGACTTACTTCACCAACATCTGTAAATACATTTATCTTTGTTAATATTGTTTCCATTTTTTTTTAAATAGGAATCTGTAGATATTAAAGACTTTCTTTCATCAGATCATTCTGATAATTACCAAGAGCATACTTACAGATCTTTTTTGACTTATGAGGGGGTTACACCCCAATACAACATTAATATTTTGAAATTATCTTAAATTGAAGATGCATATAGTACACCTACCTACTAAACATCATAGCTTAGCCTAACCTACCTTAAACATGCTCAGAACACTTATTTTAGCCTACAATTGGGCAAAATCATATTACACTAACTTTGCTTTATAATAAAGTGTTAAATATCTCCTGTGATTTATAGAATACTGTACTGAAGGTGTTTTAGATATATACTTTTTGAAATTCATATTCAGCTTCATTTTCTTAGGATGCACAATACCTGGCTACCAGGTGGCCTTAAGTAGGGTAAATTCGAGTATTAGGTGCATGCTATATATGGAATTATTTTTCTTCTCTACACGTACTGTTCTAGTCTACTCAAGTTTGAATACAAGATGTCAGAGACTGAGTTGTTTAAACAGCACAAGTCTATTTCTCACAGTTCTAGAGGTTGGGGAGTCCAAAATTAAGGTGCCAGATAATTTAGTACCTGGTGGAACCTCTCTTCCTGGCTTGCAGAAGACTGCTTTTTGTTGTGTTTTCACATGGTGAAGATAGATTTCTGGTTCTCTTCTTCTTCTGATTAGGGAACCAACCCTATCTGATTATGGCTTTACCCAATGGCCTCATTTAATTTTAATTACCTCCTGAAGGCCCTATCTCCATATATAGTTGCATTCAAAGTTAAGACTTCAACATATGAATTTTAAGGGAACACAATTCAGTCCCTAGCACTTACCATCAATTATTCATCTATTCATAAAAATTGACTGAGTACTAGGGTTACACAGGGAACAGAGGGTACAAGTCTGAATTAGAAAGGCTCCCAGCATGAAAGGAATGCACATTCTTGAAGGAAAGAGAAGTACATCAACAAATAATTGATAGAGTCTGATAAATGCTGTAACAGAATTACTTACAATACACTTTCAAAAACAATGAGTAACTGTTTACTGAAAAGTGCCATTGCTCCTAGTATTTGAGAACAGGTATAGCAAATTAAGAGGCACATATTGGGAAACAGCTCTTGGAAGGTAAAAGAAAAAAAGATAGAGTATGACACGTTTGGAGATTCTTGTGTTGTTTATTATGTTTAAAGCATCTGTGTGCGTGCTAAGTCGCTTCAGTCATGTCCAGTTATTTGTGATTCTATGGACTGTTGACTTCTAGGCTTTTCTGTCCATGGGATTCTCCAGACAAGAATGCTGGAGTGGGTTGCCATGCCCTTCTCCAGGGGAACTTCCCAACCCAGGGATCAAACCCAGGTCTTCTGCATTATTGGCAGTTTCTTTACCATCTGAGACACTAGGGGAGCCCACATTTTAGTATAGTTATAGCTTAAACTGTATTAAACATAATATTATCTAGTTGAATCAAGAATATTGGAAATCCAGGGGCAAATTTCAATGTAGGATATGAAGTTGGAAGGCTGTGGAATGGATAAAGGTTAAGTGTATGAGAGAACTGCAGAACTCTAGGGCCTCAAAAGTACAACTGTTTGTTACTCTATACTTTCTGGACTCAGACTGCTCTTCCAAGCTACATGATTTCATTCTCCAAGATCTACAGCAGTGAAGACTTCTAAAATCCTAATTAGAAAGTTTAGAATCTAACAACTTTTATTTTTCTGAAAACTTTCCATAATTTCTAATCTACATTTCTTTAGTTTGTTCTTATATATTTGCAATCTATCCTTCATATATATCTTTATTCATTCAATGAATATTTATTGAACATCTACTATTAAGATATCTTTCTAGTGTCTAGTTACACAAAATTTAAATACATGCCCTCAAAAATATTGTGTTCTTTCTTGAAGGAGATAGTCAAGTGCAGGCACAGAATGTAACGAATTTCAAAGCTCTAGTCCAGACTTTATTCCAACATCATAATACTCAGTTATTTCATGTATATCTGGCCCAGATTAGAAGACAAAGGACTGCAATCTGGGTCAACAAGTCCTTCAATCTAAAGAACAAAGAATTCTCTATTCACCTTTTAAGAAGTTTTGTTTGAATGGTTGAGAAAATAGAGCACACATTTTTCAAATGGCTGATATTGCCATAGAATACATTTTCTTTTTTTCTTTCCTTAAGTGAAAGAAATGATAGTTTCAGTTAAAAACACATATTGTGTGTTTTTTTTTAATTTGTTATACCATATTGCCCTGTATATATTTCACTGTGTTAATTTTTGAATGCAGTTTAAAATATGTTCTTTTTAACCTTAGGGATAATCTTTTACTGATTATTTCCAACTCAAAAATCAATTCCAACCTAATAAGCTTCTAAATATATCCATTAGAAAGTTCAGTTTTGTTCATGATTAAATCAATGTGATGTTCTTATCTGAAAGATCTTTATATTTTTTAAAATAGAGGATTTTGTCTTAAGTTTATTAGATCTTAGCACACCAATTTTACGTTATAGAAATGCTTTGATTTTTAAAGCATCAGACGGTAGTGCAAAGATTTTCAGGTCAAGCAAAATATGTGCCATTTTTAACGTCATTTGGGCAAACTGAGAAACACTTTCTTACCTAATAGTCTTAGTAAAATATTTCAATAATGTTTTTATTCAAGTTTGGTGGCAACAATTTATCAGTTGATGAGTGAACTATATTTTAACTTTGTTTAGTAATAAAGCTAGCTAGGTTTAATTATATAGCAGAAAACACTACTGGGGAGATAAAATGACCATAAGTAGCCTCACTAATGTATTTTCATAGGAGAGTTTTAGAATGTTTATTCTTTTACACACATATCTGTTAGATTTCCACACCACCAAAGATTAGCATTATTGAGAATCCATGGCATCCTACCACATCTAGCATCTGACCCCATATCATTAGCTGTTACTCCAACCACTCTCTTCAACACTTGTCTCTTGTTCTCCTACTTGCAATAGGTGAATTTATTCATCAATGATATCCCTGAATACCAGACAGCTCTAGTTGTGGTGTGGGCCTCAAGGATTTTCAGACTATTTCTCTTTTGGCAGAAGGCAAAGAGGCTAACTCTTCTGGTCAGAGGTAGAGGCTAGGGGAGTAAAGAGAAAAGCAATATCCCAGAGAAATTGGCTGTGTGGGGATCGAAACTTGAATTTTTTATGTCCTTTTTACAGTTAGAATCTGCCTGCAATGCAGGAGACCTGGCTTCAATCCCTGCATCAGGAAGATCTCCCGGAAAGCAATAGTAACCCACACTCCACTATTCTTGCCTGGGAAATCCCATGGACAGAGGAGCCTGTCAGGCTAGAGCCCCTGGTGTTGCAAGAGTAAGAAATGACTTCACAACTAAACCACCACCACCACTTAATGTGAAGTAACGTTCACTTGTGAATTATCAAGGAAAACTTGTCTTTAGAATATTCAGAGAGAGTAGATTTATTCTTATTTCAAACGAGATCCTTAGGAGTGCTATATTCTCTGACTATGAGCATAGTGGCCAGCAGACTGAAAGAGGGTGAATTTAGAGTCAAAGATATTGGGGAGTTGGTACCTAAAAGGATCCTTCTTAGCCTTTTCTTTCAAAACTTAATTTTTACAAAGAGGCTCATATCATTATACTCCTTCCCAGAACACAGGAAGAAGTTGACATTTATTGTTTTCAGATTTAATGTTGCTATATTTGGCTCATTTTTAATGCCTGTCAAGATTCCTCAAAATTCTGATTCTGTCATTCAGCTTATACAGTCCATATCCAGACATGGCCAGTGCATCAGCAGTGTCTTCATCTAGTGTGTATGTGTGTGCTCAGTCACTCAGTCACATCTGACTCTTTACGGCTCCGTGAACTGTGGCAGCACGTCGGCTCCTCTGCCCGTGGAATTTTCCAGGCATGTATACAGGAGCAGGTTGCCATGTCCTACATCAGGAGATCATCTCCTCCCAGGGATCAAACCCAAATCTCTTGCATCTCTTGAATTGACAGGCAGAGTATTTACTACTTTGCCACCCAGGAAGCCCATCTTCATCTAGATGTAGATTGTATACACTGAATATAGTTAAACGGTGTGACTCTAGAAAACTCCAATCCAGTTGACATAAGTTTCATTATCTAGCATATTCTTCATGAATGATCATTTAATAATGAATGACATAATATAAAGTTTTGTCATAAATCTACACACTTGTATTATTGTCTATTTCCTACTGTTTCATCTGATTTACATGAATATCATCCACTAATTCATTTTTTGGACAAGTGAGACAAGTTGCCCCTAAGTAAAATCCAGACGTCTATAGTGTATACTAATTTATCAGGCTAGAAACCCAGCAGAAAATATTTATATAGAATTATTTTATGATCAAAGTTTTGAAATGCAACTTTATTTAAAATACAAATTCTTTGGCATTTGGCCCTTTTTATGATCCAACTCTCACATCCATACATGACTACAGGAAAAACCATAGATACAGACCTTTGTCAGCAAAGTAATGTCTCTGCTTTTTAATGTTTTCCATAGCTTTGCTTCTAAGGAGGAAGAGTCTTTTAATTTTGTGGCTGCCGCTACCATCTGAGGTAATTTTGGAGCCCAGGAACATAAAGTCTGTAGCTGTTTCCATTATTTCTACATTTTTTACCATGAAGTGATGGGACCAGATGCCATAATCTTAGTTTTTTGAATGTTGAGTTTTAAGTCAGCTTTTCCACTCTCCTCTTTCACATTCATAAAGAGGCTCTTTAGTCCCTCTCCACTTTCTGCCCTAAGGGTGGTGCATTTGTATATCTGAGGTTACTGATATTTCTCCCAGCAATATTGATTCCAGCTTGTCCTTCACCCAGCCCAACATTTCACCCGATGTACTCTGCATATAAGTTACATAAGCAGGGTGACAATATACAGCCTTGACATACTCCTTTCCCAATTTGGAACCAGTCTGTTGTTCAATGTCTGGTTCTAACTGTTGCTTCTTGACCTGCATACATGTTTCAGAGGAGGCAGGTAAGGTGGTCAGGTATTTCCATCTCTTTAAGGATTTTGCACAGTTTGTTGTGATCCACACAGTCAAAGGCTTTAGCATACAATTTAGCATAGTCAAGGAAGCAGAAGGAGATGTTTTTCTGGAATTCTCTTGCTTTTTCTATGATCCAGTGGATGTTGGTAATTTGATTTCTGGTTTCTCTGCCTTTTATAAATCCAGCTTGAACATCTGGAAGTTCTGGGTTCACCTACTGTTGAAGCCTCGCTTGGAGAATTTTGAGCATTACTTTGCTAGCATGAAATGAGAGCAATTGTGAGGCAGTTTGAACATTCTTTGACATTGCCCTTCTTTGGTATTGGAGTAAAAACTGACTTTTATCAGTCATGTGGCCACTGCTGAGTTCTTCAAGTTTGCTGGCATATTGAGTGTAGTACTGTAATAGCATCATTTTTTAGAATTTGAAATAGCTCATCTGGAATTCCATCACCTCCATTAGTTTTGTTCATAGCGATTCTTTCCAAGGCCCACTTGACTTCACACCCCAAGATGTCTGGCTCTAGGTGAGTGATCACATCATTGTGATTATCCGTGCCTTGAAGATCTTTTTTGTACAGTCCTTCTGTGTATTCTTGCCACCTCTTCTTAATATCTTCTGCTTCTGTTAGGTTTATACCATTTCTGTCCTTTATTGTGCCCTCTTTGCATGAGATGTTCCCTTAGTATCTCTAGTTTTCTTGAAGAGAGCTCTAGCCTTTTCTATTCTATTGTTTTCTTCTATTTCTTTGCATTGATCACTTATCTCTCCTTGCTATTCTTTGGAACTCTGAATTCAGATAGATGCATTTATCCTTTCTCCCTTGCCTTTCACTTCCCTTCTTTTCTCAGCTATTTGTAAGGCCTCCTCCGACAGCCATTTTCCCTTTTTGTATTTATTTTTTGGGGGGATGGTTTTGATCCCTGCCTCCTGCATGTCATGAACCTCCATCCATTGTTCTTCAGGCACTCTATTAGATGTAATCCCTTGGATCTATTTGTTGCTTCAACTGTATCATGGTAAATGATTTGATTTAGGTCATACCTTAATGACCTAGTAGTTTTCCCTACCTTCTTCAATTTATGTCTGAATTTGGCAATAAAGATTTCATGATCTGAGCCACAGCCAGCTCCTGGCCTTGTTTTTACTGACTGTATAGAGATTCTCCATCTTCCACTGCAAAGACTGTAATCAATCTGATTTCAGTATTGACTATCTGGTGATGTCCATGTGTAGAGTCATCCCTTGTGTTGTGCCTCTATGACCAGTGCATTCTCTTGGCAAAACTTTGTTAGCCTTTGCCCTGCTTCATTTTGTACTCCAAGGCCAAACTTTTCTACTTCACCCACAACTCTCTGAGATGCAGTATGGTGCTGGTATATAGAGGTTTAATGTTGTCAGTAATATTTCTGTTTGCTATATTCAGAGATGTAATTTGTTATATATCTATATCTATCTTTATATATATATATATATATATATATATATATATATATATATTTACACACACATACATATATATGACTGAAAGAGGGTGTGAGTCTGGCTGCTTGCTGCTCAAAAGCCAATAAACAAGCCAGGTTGGTGGAAAGGAGATTTTGCTTTATTTCAGATGTCAGTAACTTTGGAGGGGAAGGGCAGCATGTCTGTCCAAAGGTCAACTGCCCCTCCCACCTTGCCACTGGCAGCAAATGGGGCAAGAGCTTTTATAGTCAGAAGGGAGGAGGCAGCGACATACAGAAACAGCTCAGTCAGCTCTGACAGTCATATTCAAATTGGCTATTGGTTGTCTGACCAGCATCATCTTGATTGTTTTAGGTAGCTAACCTCCAGCCCATGGGTGAGAAAGATTCCCTGGAGAAGGAAATGGAAACCCACTCCAGTATTCTTGTCTGGAAAATCCCACAGGCTATAGTCCCAGGGTCTCAAAGGGTCAGACATGACTTAGCAACCTAACCACCACCCCAAATATTCAGTTCTAGGGTCAGTTTGTTTCCATTTCTTTGAAGCCAATTCTCAGAATTATGGTAGCTCATGCTGTGGGTACAGTCTGGTCATCATGTAGTTAAATTCTCCACCTGTGTGCTTTAGTATCTATAAGACAGCTCACAGGATTGGCTCAAAATATTATCTGTAATCCTTGAGAAGGAAATAAAGGTCCTTGACTATGCTTAATGATGACATTATTATTATTTAGTCTCTTTTGACTATTTTCCTTTGTTTCTGCATTTCTCATTTCACTGATTAAGCTTATTGTTTGACTAAAGTTTTCCACAGATAAAAGGCGGGAGAGGACATGATGGGGAGGGAGCAAGGACCATAGTGTCCTGTGCCATTTCAATGCCCCCTTTTCCCTGATAATCCTCAGTCCTGAGGAGTGACAGGTATAGAACAAGAAAGGGAATAAACTTTCATATTACCTGGACAAACATTTGAAAATTGCTAGATATAACACAATGAGGATAATAATCATAAAACAACTTTGCATTTTTTCTGAATCTTTTGTTTTTTCTTAATGGTTAAAGAAGATGTACAATGCATGTTTAATAGGCCAGAAAAGTCTGTTTTGGTTAGCATAAGGTTCAAATTAAATCATGTATAGGTCAGAATTATTTCCCAATACCTCAATATGTGAAAATTTCTTCCATCATTTTCCCCAATTAAGTTGCAACTCTTTCCATAGGAAGCATTAATAGTGAATATATTTTTCCAACATTGTCAGAGTGTTTCAGTTGCCTGCTCTGAGTCCATCCATGTCCCTCGATGCTAGGCCTCCTTTTTGTTATATATTTGCCAAGTTATCTACATTGGAGGAAAACTAATCAGGTATCATGAACAGGTTCAGAGGTATATTAATAGGGAAATGCTTTACAGGCTATATTTTTTGGGGCTCCAAAATCACTGCAGATGGTGATTACAGCCATGAAATTAAAAGACGCTTACTCCTTGGAAGGAAAATTATGACCAACCTAGATAGCATATTAAAAAGCAGAGACATTACTTTGCCAACAAAGGTCCGTCTGGTCAAGGCTATGGTTTTTCCAGTGGTCATGTATGGATGTGAGAGTTGGACTGTGAGGAAAGCTGAGCGCCAAAAAATTGATGCTTTTGAACTACAGTGTTGGAGAAGACTCTTGAGAGTCCCTTGGACTATAAGAAGATCCAACCAGTCCATCCTAAAGGAGATCAGTCCTGGGTGTTCATTGGAAGGACTGATGTTGAAGCTGAAACTCCAATACTTTTGCCACCTCATGCAAAGAGTTGACTCATTGGAAAAGACCCTGATGCTGGGAAGAATTGGGGGCAGGAGGAGAAGGGGACGACAGAGAATGAGATGGCTGGATGGCATCACCGACTCAATGGGCATGAGTTTGAGTAAACTCCGGGAGTTGGTGATGGACAGGGAGGCCTGGCGTGCTGTGATTCATGGGGTCACGAAGAGTCGGATACGACTGAGTGACTGAACTGAACTGAATTTACAGGCTATACACTTTATCATTTATGTCCAATTGTTACGCAAACGTTGTACATGTGCTTTAAGCAGTAAACTTAAAGCCAAGAGTATCACACTGTGACAACTTTATTGGACAAATTTCTCCATCCTAACCATTGGGATCAAAAAAGTATGATTAGAAACAAAACAATTACTTTCCACTAGAAATCTGTTACCAAAATCAAATCAATGTTCCAGGAGAACTTTGCCTTCTTAATAGAAAGAAAAATCAAATTCAATCTTGCATCAGTTTACTATTACTAACAAGATTCATTTACCTAATTAAATTTCTGTCTAATCTTATTCCTGACAACATAAAAAATTCTTTGCTCAAAGTTCCTTTTTAATAAAGCATGTTTCTGGATCCAAATAAATTTGTCCTGTATTTCCCTATACAGAAACAAACTATTGTAGGACAAAATTATCATCATTTTCCCTCAACAAAAAATCTGTTTTTTATACCTTCTCTTCTCCAACACATATCCTACTTATTTTACACACAGAAATGTTTCCCCTATCATTTTTACATATCATATTTTTTAACCCTTGGAACCTTAAAAAAACCAAGTGATAAAAATGTTACACCAGCATTTTCTGATTGACAAACTTAAGAAACTTCCTCCATACCTCTAGATATACACTTTCTTCATACCATAGTTTTTCTTTAATGGTAAAACATGCATGTTTAATAAAGTCAAACATCTTTAATTTCCCTCTTTGTCTTACAAGAAGACAAAAGTGGGTAAATTTAGATTTGTTTAATTTGTAAATGCTTACATTTTTAAAGGCCAATTAAAGCAGTCCTTTACAAATTAACCTCAGCAATATTTTCCAGAGACAAAAACATATATCTAAGCATACAAACATCCAGACTGAGATCTCATTGTTTCATCTTTTTACATTTCATAAATTAGTCATTGCAATTAAACTCATCAGTTTATAAGTAACTGCCATAATAACCAAATTCACACACTCAGTTTTAAAGGCTTCACTCTCTCTCTCTTTTTTTTCTCTTGACCTGAACTTTTACAGTTAACTGAAGGCTGAAGTCCCAGGCAAATGTACTGTGTTTGTATTTCAAGAGCATGATAAGAGTTAACTTTAAATGTTCTGCTAGGCATATATTTGTTTTCTCAGGGTCTGAAAAAAATGAAAAGAAAAGCTTTCTCTAATTGTATATACAAAAAGAACAGGTTTTTGAAATTTCAAGAGTTTCATCTTAACCAATTTTCCACAGAGCCTAAAGAATACTGTTGCCATACACTGTCCAAAGGAAAAAAAAAACAAACTATTTTTTTCAGTCATAATTTTATGATCAAATTTTTTTTTAATGAATTGAACCTGAATTTCCTTTTTCATTAAGGCAACAAGAGCACCAATCATAGAAATGGAGTAGACACTCACACATCAAATGACAGATCTGTCACAAACCCTCTCTAAAGGTGACCGATATGGATCCCAAACAAACACTTCCCCAAAACAAATGGTCCTCAATGGAAGTCAAACATCAGAACAAATTGGCAAAATGCCAAAATGGTACTCGGTGCTCACAAACAGTGCTCAACAGTAGACAGGTGACAGAACCAGTTGGCAAGAATGCCCAAATAGCACTTGATGCTCACAAACGGTCTTCAGCGGTGGACAGACATCAGAATCAATTGGCAAAAATGCCCAAACAGCAGGCAGTACTCAGAAACAATCCTCAACAACAAATACACATCAGAACCAACTGGCAAAATACTCAAATAGCACCTCATGTCCCAAATAGTTCTTAACATCAGACACACTTCAGAACCAAGGGGCATGAATGCCCAAACAGCACTAGGCCTCACAAATGGTCCTCAATGGCAGTTAGACATCGAACCAACTGGCAAGAATGCCAAAATAGCACTAGCACTCACAAATGGGAAGGTTGCCTGTGTGTGTGCACACCAGTGGACTTACCCGGTCTTGGAGCTCGTCCCCAGTGCAAGTTTCCATTCCAGTGAGACAAAGCATAAGTTGGCAGCAAGTGCCAAACAGGGGAGAAACAGGGAAGATCCTCAAAACAAATCATTTTTGACGGCTGCTAGGAATGCCCCCCCGGAGAAGGCAATGGCACCCCACTCCAGTACTCTTGCCTGGAAAATCCCATGGACGGAAGAGCCTGGTAGGCTGCAGTCCATGGGGTCGCGAAGAGTCGGACACAACTGAGCGACTTCACTTCCACATTTTACTTTCATGCATTGGAGAAGGAAATGGCAACCCACTCCAGTGTTCTTGCCTGGAGAATCCCAGGGATGGGGGAGCCTGGTGGGCTGCCTTCTATGGGGTCGCACAGAGTTGGACACTACTGAAGCTACGTAGCAGCAGCAGCAAGAATGCCCCCCTAGGCCTCCCCAGTGGCTCAGCCTTAAAGAATCTGCCTCCAATGAGGGAGACTCCGGAGATGCTGGTGAGATCCATGGGTTGGGAAGATTCTCTGGAGGAGGGCATGGCAACCCACTCTTGTGTTTTTGCTTGGAGAATACCACAGACAGAGGAGTCTGGTGGGCTGCAGTCTCCCAACCCTGCCTGGTGCATGGCTGAGTCACGGGCATCTGCTGACAGAGGCTCAAAACCTCCTTAAGGCCTTGGTCCCGATTCCTCAGCCCCCAGGCCAGCAAGTGCCGACTGACCACCTCCACCTGGCAGTTCAGCTTCATCTCACTGGAATGCCTTTTAGCACTCATTCTAAGGTGAGCATTTTAATATGTGCTCCTGCAGAAGACAAGATTCCTTCCTTAAGGTATATAAAGTGAAAGTGAAGTTGCTCAGTCGTGTCCGACTCTTTGCGACCCGGTGGACCCACCAGGCTCCTCCATCCATGGGATTCTCAAGCAGTAATACTGGAGTGGGTTGCCATTCCTTCTCCAGGGGATCTTCCCAACCCAGGGATGGAAACCAGGTCTCTCACATTGCAAGCAACCTCTGAGCCATCAGGGAAGCGTAAAAAAGGCAAAAATGTAATTACCTCATGGATTATAATAGAGGTTCTTTATTACAGACTTTTGGGATTCTACAGGAAGAAATATCAGTTGTGCCTGGATGAATTAGGAAAGCCTTCACAGGTGAAAATATTCTTGCACTAGACCTTGCAGATATAGCAGAAGTTCAATAGGCAATTGAGGGGGAAGTATAGGCTTTCTAGGGCTTCCCAGGTGGCACTAGTAGTAAAAAATTTGCCTGCCAATAAAGGAGATCTAGAGATATGGATTTGATCCCTGAGTTGGGAAGATTCCCTGGAGGAGGGCATGGCAACCCACTGAAGTATTCTTGCCTGGAGAATCCCATGGACAGAGGAGCTGCTGGGCTGCAGTCCATGGGAGTCAGACATGACTGAAGAGGCTTAGCATGCACACATAGGCTGTCTAAGGAGAAGGAAAGATAGGCAGTAATGCTAAGGCAGGCATGAGACACAGTAATAAATTTTAGAAGCATATTAAAAATGTAATATGACTTGACTACACAAATTTCAGAAATTCAGTGATGCTAGAGTTTAGGCAAAACTCAGATTGTAAAGGGCATAGGATTATAAATGGTGAACGTGCTAGGATTACACATTTTATTCAAATTAAGTGCCAGCACCCTGAAGAGTTGTAGTATGGAGAAGTCAATGTCATATTTACTTTTAGTATGCCCTCAGGCCCTTTCGTCCCAGAGCAAGGGTATGGAGGATAGAAAAATAATGTTAAATGAAGATGTTCAAAACTTTCTAACACTACACCAGGATAACTGGTTCATACCCTGTGATATATTGCTAAAGAGAGGTGGCTTAAATTTGAGAAAAATATTAATTTAGAAAGTTATACAGTATTGTCTTTTGTTACTTATGATTCTGAAATGGGTTAGTATAATTTTAAAAAAGAGAAGTTCTATAACCTAATAAATTATCAGGATACTAAGCTCTTATTCTCACATTTTGAGGTTTGCTCCTTAATACAGGGTGTTGTGTTGGTTTTTCCATTGGCATAATTTGTGTTTCTCGTAACATTTACTATCATTATATCCTAAGGCATCTGCCCACTAGTATAGCTGCCACATTGGTTTCCCTAAGCACCTCATTCTGTTTTGCTGTTACCTGTCGCAGTAGTTTCATACCTGAGGCCAATTTGTAATTCTCTCCTGTAGTTAAACCAGCTGTTTTGTAATAAGTTTGTTGATTTCTCTGAATGGATAGTACAGAGAACAGTCTTTTACATTATCATAACACTTGTAAGACAAGAGCCCTAAAGTATTTGAGAAAATCTATGGTATGAGATAGCATAAAATATTTCTCTAATTTCAAAATGTTCTATAACATGGAAATGCAATAATGAGGAATAATGGCAATCACTTTCTTATTACTAAGGAGAAATGGTCTTTAAAATCAGATTAAAGAAAATGAATGTTGGTACATCAAGACTGTACATCTGTTTAAATCCCAGAACATAGCAGGTGAAGAAAAGGAAAGTGGTAATGTCAAGCTTTAGCTACTTAAATGTGAAGGTATCTGTTTTTCTAATCAGCCTAATAGGTTAGGAATAAGGATGCATTAAACTACCATTTATCTTTTCAAATTATATTCCATTTCTATCACTTCATTAATAAAACCCATGCTTTTAAATTGCATGTGACATCTCTGAGCTATATCTAAACTGAGTTATTAAAACCTAAGCATTTCTATAAAATTATGTTTTATTAAAAAAAAGACTAACATGTAGAGAAATTTGGCAAACATTACACTGATTTTTAGTGTCTTTCAAAAACTTGAAAATGAGAGGACTTTTCTAGGTCTTCAAAAGCATAATTTTGTATTGTATATTATTTCCAATATAGAAGTTACAATTTTCTAATCATCATATTTTTTAACAAAACATATTTCATTGAAAACAGTTTTATATATGAGTCAATGTTTGGGGTTATTTTATCTCTATATCAATTTTTGAGAAGTATCAAAATGAAATTACTCCACTTGAGTTCACGAAATGATGCAGTAAGCCCTTTTATACTATGATTGATGAATTACTGTAAGATGCTACTTGTCTCCTAGTGTATGTTCCAGATGTTAAATATTATGAGCAATCTCTAGTACTTATAACTGGAAAATATCTTAGAAAAAGACTATTATTAAATTTTAGAAAGGAAATCTAAAACTGAGGACAGATTTGTTACACATTTATTTCATACTTAAAATATATTATCTTCCATTAGTAAATTGTATTGTGATGAAATCATAATCAACATTTTCTTTTAATAAATGTTATTAAAAAGTTGGACCAAAGTTCTCCAGCAAATCATCTGTGATAGTCTAGTCAAACCTGTCATATATATAAGTGGAAGGTCAGTAGCCACAATAAACTTTTATTCAGAAGAGCTAATAGGATTTTCAGCTAAAATAAAAGCCCAAGACAAAAAGAAAAAAAAAAAAAAAATCCTCCTCATCTATAAACTCCTCCATTTATAAACTGCCACATTTGTGTAGATTGGCAAAGGCCAGTGTTAACACAACCTTACTCTTATTCTTTAAAAGTTTTACATTTTCAAGGAAATAAATGTAGACTAATTTAGTGATTCTCCTACTATTATATTTCTTTAACTTCAGATATATCAGAATCATTTAGAGAGCTTGTTTAAATAGTATAGTCTGCTTATAGCAGTATATTAGGCCTTCTTGCTGGCTTGGTGTGTATTTGATTTTTGCTCAAGAATAATTTATATGTTTGGTAGATGGACTTATAGTTCTCTGTATGACTATTAGTTTAATCAAAGTAATTGTATTATTCGGTTTCCCATACCAACGCTAGTTTTCTACTTATTTTATTATTTTTGAGGATGATATGTTAAAATTCCATTACAATTTTTCATTTCTGAAATTCTCTCAAATTCTTTTAGGTGTTTTATATATTTGAGCCAATATTATTGAATTCAAACATTTTGCTGTTGTTTTTGTCTATTTTTCTAATATATAATAACTGTTCTCTTTATGATGGTTCATAACTTAAATTTCAATTCAATAGGTAGAAAAGTTGCTACCTTGTCTTTTTAAAAAATGTTAATTGATAGATGGTTTTCTCAATCTTTCACTTTCAATATTTCATATCTTTTTAATATGGCTATTGTAGATCCGTCAGTCAGTTCAGTTGCTCAGTCGTGTCAGACTCTTTGCGACCTCATGAACTGCAGCACTCCAGGCCTCCCTGTCCATCACCAACTCCCGGACCCAAACTCATGTCCATTGAGTCAGTGATGCCATCCAACCATCTCATCCTCTGTCGTCCCCTTCTCCTCCTACCCTCAATCTTTCCCAGCATCAGGGTCTTTTCCAATGAGTCAGCTCTTCTCATCAGGTGGCCAAAGTATTGGAGTTTCAGCTTCAACATCAGTCCTTCCAGTGAACACCCAGGACTGATCTCCTTAAGGATGGACTGGTTGGATCTCCTTGCAGTCCAAGGGACTCTCAAGAGTCTTCTCCAACACCACAGTTCAAAAGCATCAATTTTTCGGCACTCAGCTTTCCTCACAGTCCATCTCTCACATCCATACATGACCACTGGAAAAACCATAGCCTTGACCAGAGGGACCTTTATTGGCAAGGTAATGTCTCTGCTTTTTAATATGCTCTCTAGGTTGGTCATAACTTTCCTTCCAAGGAGTAAGCATCTTTTAATTTCATGGCTGCAGTCACCATCTGCAGTGATTTTGGAGCCCAAAAAAATAAAGTCAGCCACTGTTTCCCCATCTATTGTATATAAGTTATGGTTATTTTATAATAATTGGATTTGGATGTCTTCCTTTGATTTCTTTAACATGGTTATATTTATAAATATCTGTAATTATATCAGGAATTATTCCTACTATATAATTTTGTTTATTTATAAAGCATTTTTCCCTCTCATTTTACATCTTTAGTTCTATAGACAGACTATGCTTTTAGTTTTAAAGCACCATATTCTATTTCTTTTCTGTTTGAGTTATTCTTATTTATTAAGAGCCATAAGTATACTTAATTTTCTTCTCATTGTGTAAAACATTTCTCTATGTATTCTGTGTAAATAAGAATAGGACCTTGTCAGACAGTTATCTGGCTCTGAATTCTTCTCCTCCCATGGCCAAATTCCATATTGTCTGGAATTTTAGTTTTGATAGTTATCGATACACTCTGTCTTATTTGTCACTGCTATTTTAGAGAACAGAAAATTTCCTTAAAATCTTTGTTCACTCTTTTCATATCATATTTTTTCTTTCTCCTCTATTTATTGATTGATTTTAATGCTAAAAATACAAGTTTTTATCCACCCCCTTTTTTTTTCAAAAGGAATCAAGTGTGATAAACCATTTCATGTCTTATTTACTTGAGATTGTTACTTATTTATTTTAGCTACATATGATGATTTTCCTGGGTTTGAAATTAAAGTTTATGGCTTACTGTTTCTTCTCTCACCTCTCATTTATATAAAGGAATTTGATATTAATCAGACTTTCATTCTTTCTAAGTTATCTTTGTTTTTTTCTCTGGAAGTAATAGATTGTTCTTTGACTTGATATCTTTAAATTTCACTATCATTTCTTTGCTCATGATATGTGTTCTCACAATCTGAGTACACCAATATTTTTCTGTTTTGAAAAATTCTCTAGGCTTTCACTGGTATCAGTGAAATAAAGTATTTTCTGGATTTCTTTCTTAGTGCTTATACATCTCAGATATTTTGTGTTTTTCTTTGTGAGTTCATCTTTTTTTCATTTAGATCTGTGTTTTGCTAGTAATAGCTACCTGAGGGTAGGGGACAGAGCCTGTCTTCCAACTTTGTCAGGTTATTCCCAAGAGTGTTAGGAGGTAAGCATTTTGCCTTAGAGATGACAGCCTAAAGGTCTGCAATTTGAGAAATATTAATCACTTTCTGATTTATACTCCAGGTATCCCTATGTCCCAAGAAAACTACTGTATTTTTATTCCAGGGACTAACCACTCCCTTCACTCATATCTAGGTGCTCTTTAGGGTCATTTACTTACTCTTGATATGGAGAAGAAAGGGGAAAGAATCCTCAGTGATATCTGCTAATTCAGAGCCTTGATAGAGGATCACTGCATAGATATTGACTTTGTTAGGAAAATATAAAAGCCAGTATTTAAATTTTAAGGAGAGCTTCATTTCCTAATATGATGGTGAGCTGACATCTGTCTCTGGTTTTTCCTTCCTAAAGAAACCCTGAGATGCTGCAGAGAAACATAAGAAATACAAGTTACAGGTAATTATGATTCTCCAAGATATGGTGAATAACTTACTGAAACTCTGAAGGTATCTTGGGAAGACCGCGGGTGTTTGAGTATCAGGTAACAGTGGCAGAAAGGCTAGCCTGGAACAGATGTTCAGAGGTCACAGATGTGGGGTAGTTTACAGAAAGCTTTTTCTTCAAGTTAAACCCATAATTCTCCCCTAGGTAGCCTTTCACTGACTCTCAACTCCATCAAGTGTCCTGGACAGATCACTGCATAGCTAGCTAGAAGATTAAATAACCATAAGCTTATAACAGTTCAGTTTAGTTCAGTTGCTCATTCGGGTCCAACTCTTTGTGATTCCCCTGGACTGCAGCATGTTCAAATAAAAGTTAATGTATATGAATTACATTATTACACATCTATAAGCACTAGACTAAACCTAAATGTCACTATTATCCATATTTTATTAATTTAGAGATGAATAACACCATGGAGACTACATATTAGAAATAAGATCATTGCTAATTTTTTTGTGTGTGTTTAAGAGAAATGATGGCAGTGAATCTGGATAAACTAACAGGTAGGCCTCTAGTTGTATCCTCCTCTCAACTTTCCCAATCTAGGGCTTAACAGTTCTTATAAGAAATGTCTCTGACAGCTATTCTTGCAGTCAGCCTAGTTTAAATCCTTGTGTAAATTACCTTTTTTTTTTTTTTTTAAGATTTTTCTCTTTGTCTTTGAAATGCTTAAATTTCACTATGACATGTCTAGGTATGTATGTGTTTTTATTTAATTTGCCCAGAATATGATGTTTTATTTCCATATGATTACTCACGTCTTCCTTTGGTTTAGGTAATTCTCAGTTATGATCTCTTTAAATATGAACTCTAATAAGATGTGGGCTTCCCAGGGGGCTCAACAGTCAAGAATCTGCCTGCAATGCTGAAGATGCAGGTTCAGCCCCTGCGTCAGGAAGATCCCCTGGAGAAGGGTATGGCAATCCACTCCAATATTCTTTCCTGGCGAATTCCATGGACAGAGGAGACTGGTGGACTACAGTCCATGGGGTTGCAAAGAGCTGAAGATGACTGAAGCAACTAAACACACATGCACAATCAGATGTATGCCAAATATGTCCCTAATTATCACTGGTTTTTTTTTTATGGAGCTATAAAACTCTTCTTGTATAATCAAAGATATTAGGTAATCTAACATAACTATATTTGTCATAGATATATCCCATCCTGGACTAGAATTCTTTGCTTTCTAGGCATGTTGGTCAACTATCTTTCTTTTCGCCTTTTTCCATAGGTTTTTTTTTTTTTCTTTTCTCTCATAGTCTATCTCCTGTTTTTCAAAACATTGGCATTTTTTTGTTTTTATCTTTCTCTCTGTTTCTTCATTTTGTGTGCACATGTCCCCCAGCAGAATTCTAATAAAAGCTGTATTAAATAATTGAAAATGACTTAATTTTATACCCAAATTTGACTTATAGTTTCACTAAACCTTCTGAGTTGAAGATTATTTTCCTTTAGTATTTCAAACATCATTGTCTTTAATTTCTAGTATTGCTATTTAGAAGTGTAATGACATATCAGTTAATGCGTTGTTATATGTGCAATCTATTTTTTCCTTTTCAAACCTTTTAGAATCTTTCACTTATCCATGATGCGATGAAAACTTGTGATAATATGCTTTTCTGTTGAACTTTATTTTTTTTTTATTGATTGTACTAGGAACTTAATGGCCCTGTCACAGTGAAAATTGCCACTTACTGTTTTGGGCATTTATTTTTCATTTCTGATCCAATGAGATATTTATTTTGAGTATAATTTTTCACTTTGACATTTGAGAAAGTGTTTATTATTTCTATGTATTAAAATTAAAGGCAATTTCATCCATAATGTTACAGAGTCATCATTCAGTTCAGTTCAGTTCAGTTCAGTCGCTCAGTCGTGTCCGACTCTTTGCGACCCCATGAACTGCAGCACGCCAGGTCTCCCTGTCCATCACCACCTCCCGGAGTTTCCTCAAACTCATGTCCATCGAGTCGGTGATGCCATCCAGCCATCTCATCCTCTGTCATCCCCTCCTTCTCCTCCCCCTAATCCCTCCCAGCATCAGGGTCTTTTCCAATGAGTCAACTCTTCGCATGAGGTGGCCAAGGTACTGGAGTTTCAGCATCAGTACTTCCAATGAACACCCAGGACTGATCTCCTTTAGGATGGACTGGTTGGATCTCCTTGCAGTCCAAGGGACTCTCAAGAGTCTTCTCCAACATCACAGTTAAAAAGCATGAATTTTTCGGTGCTCAGCTTTCTTCACAGTCCAACTCTCACATCCATACATGACCACTGGAAAAACCATAGCCTTGACCAGATGGACCTATGTTGGCAAACTAATGTCTCTGCTTTTTAATATGCTATCTAGGTTGGTTATAACTTTCCTTCCAAGGAGTAAGCATCTTTTAATTTCATGGCTGCAGTCACCATCTGCAGTGATTTTGGAACCCAAAAATATAAAGTCTGACACTGTTTCCACTGTTTCCCCATCTATTTCCCATGAGGTGATGGGACCAGATGCTGTGATCTTAGTTTTCTGAATGTTAAGCTTTAAGTCAACTTTTTCACCCTCCTCTTTCACTTTCATCAAGAGGCTTTTTAGTTCCTCTTCACTCTCTGCCATAAGGGTGGTGTCATCTGCATATCTGAGGTTATCGATATTTGTCCCAGCAATCTTGATTACAACTTGTGCTTCTTCCAGCCCAGCGTTTCTCATGATGTAGTCTGCATATAAGTTAAATAAGCAGGGCAACAATATACAGACTTGATGTACTCTTTTTCCTATTTGGAACCAGTCTGTTGTTCCATGTCCAGTTCTAACTGTTGCTTCCTGACCTGCATACAGGTTTCTCAAGAGGCAGGTCAGGTGTCTGGTATTCCCATCTCTTTTAGAATTTTCCACAGTTTTCTGTGATCCACACAGTCGAAGGCTTTCCTGTAGTCAATAAAGCAGAAATGGATGTTTTTCTGGAACTCTCTTGCTTTTTCGATGATCCAGCAGATGTTGGCAATTTGATCTCTGGTTCCTCTGCCTTTTCTAAAACCATCTTGAACATCTGGAAGTTCTCGGTTCACATATTGCTGAAGCCTGGCTTGGAGAATTTTGAGCATTACTTTTTTGTAATTTTTATATAATTTTGAGCATTACAGAGTCATCATAGCTATAAGTAATTCTAATTGGGCTCCACTTATTTATTAGGCTCCTTCAATCAGTCCTTAATATTGATCTTCCTAATGCTCAAATCTGATTATATAATTCTTATCCTTGAATTACTTCAGAAGTTTAGGAATTTGCCAAGCTCTAAATTCCATTGCACAGAAGAAAAAACCAAATTCCTTAACATAGTGGACAAAACTCCTTATGACCTGACCTTGCTTAGTTCTTTGTTCTCATGGAACTTGATTTTTCCCACTGATGTACGCAACATTCACCACACCTAAATTGATTATTCTTCTTCACAAATTACTGATTCATTCAGATGCTGCCCAAAGATGACATTCTTTTCTAAATTTTGCCAATTGAATTCCTGCTCATCAGGCAAAATTTAATTCAAGCATTGCTTCTTTTAGACAGTGTGATTTGAATCTTCAATCTAAGCTAAATGAGTTTCCTAATAACCTACATGCACTTCTATTATACTTTTTGAAAACTTTGATTTTTTTTTATTTAGCTTTGTGACAAAATGATATACTTGTTGAGTTTTGACATTAGGGAAGAATAGCTATAACAAACCTAGACAGTGTTCTAAAAAGAGGCATCACTTTGCTGACAAAGATCCATCTAGTCAAAGCTACAGTTTTCTCCAGTAGTCATGTATGGATGTGACAATTGGACTGTAAAGAAGGGTGAGCGCCAAAGAATTGATGCTTTCAAACTATGGTGTTAGAGAAGACTCTTGAAAGTCCCTTGGGCAGCAAGGAGATCAAACCAGTCAATCCTAAAGGAAATCAACCCTGAATAGTCATTGGGAAGACTGGTGCTGAAGCTGAAGCTCCAGTACTTTGGTCAGCTGATAACAAAGATCTGACTCATTGGAAAAAAACCCAAGGCTGGGAAAAATGAGGGCAAGAGGAGAAGGGGAAAACAGAAGATGAGATGGTTGGACGGTATCCCTGATTTAATGGACATGAGTTTGAGCAAATTCATGTTTAGTGAGATAGTGAAGGACAAGGAAGCCTGGTGTGCTGGGATCACAAAGAATTAGATATGATTTAGCTACTGAACAACAGCAATCGCTGTACACTTAAGAAAATGAGTACTACCTATGACACAGTAGACCAATGTCTTTGTTTGCTTTTTGAGAATAGAAAAAATTTAAAATGTTGTTTATAATATAAATGAACACAAAATACAAATATATGTATTTAGTACTGGATTCAACTTGAAGAGGTCTTTACCAAAGTTATAAAATTGTGAAAAATAATTAAGGAAAATTGTAAAAATAGCTTTTTACATCACTTTGCTTTAAAGGTTGTCTCATGGAATGAAGGAAAATACAGATTGAAACCACCAAAAAGCTTTTATGCATACTAGATGCTAGGATGAACACAGTCCTTTTCAAATCCCAGAGAAATTACAATTTAAATAGCTTACAAAATTTATGCTTCATTGAAAAATACTGACTCTGTAAAATAGATATATGAGGGAAAATGTATGCACTTTTTAAAAGAATGTGAAACTAGAGAAGTATCTCATTAAATTTTTCAGTATAAAGAATCCTGATCTCTGTTATATGCACAAAGTAACATGTTTCATTTATTTTATTAGGGGGTAATACTTAATTTTCCACTTGCTATAGTTTCAGGATTTTGCTATTGAGTATTTATATATAGCATTTTCTTTAAACTCATATAATGACATTCTCTTATGTGGATTTTAATTTCTAGAGAAGAGAAATGTAGACTGCATCTCTTTTTTGTTTGTTTATTTTTCAAATTTATTCCCCCCTCCCTTTTTTTCTGATAGGTTTACTCAGATTTGACTTGGTAACATACTTTCTTCAGTGGATACTATCATGCGTGAGTTTCATGGACACTACACTTCACAGAAAAAAATTTTAAAAAAACTAAGAATTTGTTGGGCAAAAATTTACAAAGATAATTAGCAGAGTCAAATAGATGGTTCTTCATATTTTTCCTGGCCCAAAGAGAACTGTGCCTAGATTGAGACTGGTTGGACTACACACTCCATGGACAGGATTATGGGAAAGAAAGATTTCTCAAATGATCTAAGCATTTTAGATAATTTCTAAAAGGGAGTAGAGAAGATCTATGTAACTTTGTAACAGAGGAGGCTCCTTGTGTTGAAATAGTGACCCTGTTAGGAGGAAGCCCTCCAGGATGCAGACTCTGGTATTGGCTCATTCTTTCAGTTGACTCAGTTAGAAGCACTTTGTTAGCTTTCAGCCTGTTTTGTTAAGTTACTATAAAGGATGAAAGAAGCAAGTTCTGTTGTATTTGTCTTTCTAAAATTACAGTATTGATGATTTGTCAAACGAGCTGTATTTTTCTGATTCGGGTGCAAACCAAGGAATGTCCCTGCCTTTAGGTAGCTTCCATTCTCCTGAAGGAAAACAACAGGAATATTAATTAATTAGTACATGACTAAAGGAATAATTAGTAAATCACTAAATATAATGTAGTACAAATTGCTTTGCACATAGTTAAAATTAGACAATGTGGGGGAAAAAAATGTTACTAGGTAACTGCTTGTTTAAGTGGCATACCAAAGACTGTTAATGATCAGCAACTTTCTTGTTTTTCTCTTCAGTCTGGGAAAACCACTAAGTTATATTTTCCAACCTCTTTTCTTTAGTGTGGTTATGTAACTGAATTCTGGCCAATGGAATCAGAGAAAATCAATGAACTCTATCTGGTTCATAAAAGGACCCTGTGCAAGTCTCCACAAACTCTCTTCCATAAAGGTGATATAGTCCAGATACAGAAAATTCAAGGTGGAGGGAATGCAGGAGCTTCTGTAGGCCCTATAAGATATTGGAGCCACTAAATTGAAGAAGCACCTGGAAAATTCATGGGGCTGATCAAATTCTTAGCATGTGCATAAATACACATAAACACACATATAGATTTGGTGAATTAAACAGAATATATAAGTGAGAAATAAACCTCATATGTGTGTGTTTGTGTGTGTATGGGGGATTGTAAGCTTGAGAGTTTGGACTTTTTTGGTATGGCAAATGATTATATAATGATATGAATTTAAAATCATGATCAAATAAAGGAACCATCCATATACAAATCATGGGTAAGGGATTTCTCAGAGGTGGAAAAGGACAATCTGTGTACAATCAATGTAAAGAAGACTGACTGGTGGGATGAGCAAAGGGTGAGCTAGTATGTGATGAGGCCAGAGAATCAGTGGAATTATATTATAGGCCAAAGCAGAGTATCAGTATGATTTTGTTGTAAATGGGAGGAAATCTCATTGAAAAGTTATAAACAAGAGGGTAATACTCCAAGCAATATTTCTAAAATATCATTTTTATCCTATTGTGGAGAAAACAGAACTGTTCAGATACAAAATGAAAAACTATTCAGAGTGCTATGGTAGTAGTCCAAATGAGAAATAAGGATGGTTTGGTCTAGATGGTCTTAGTAGAGACTGAAACAAGTGGATGGATTTTATATACACTTTAGAAGTATAATTAGTAGAATTAATTGGGACTTCCTTGGTCCAGGGGCTACTCTGCACTCCCAGTGCAGGAGGCTTGGCTTGGATTCCTGGTCAGGGAACTAGATCCCATGTGCCACAACTAAGTATTTACATGCTTCAACTAAAGATCCCTCGTGCTGCAGCTGAGACATGGATTACAAATAAATATTAAAAAAAAATAGTTTCTGCTAGTGAACTGAACCTGCCATAGATTTTGGGCTTGGCCAACTGATTATATAATGGCATGGTTTACCAGGGTGGAAAAAATGAAGAAAGATCAGATTGGGAGTGGGAATTGTTTAAGCATTCTGCTTTTCACATGGTAAGTTTTAGGTGTTTATAGATCATGCATCTGAAGATGCTAAGTGGACAGCTGGATACTGTATAAACATCTTGAGCTGAAGAGAAGACAGTGTTGAAGAGAGATATTTGGGATTCACTGACAAGTATAGTAACTGCTGAGAAAGTTGAATGAGGTCACAGGTGGAGAGTTGCAGATAGTGAAAAGGTGACAGGGACAAGACCCAGGAGACACTTCAACCCTTGGAAGTCAAGCAGAAGATGACAAGCTGGCAAATGAGCTTGAAAAGGAGTAGCCAGTGAGTTAGAATGGACATTTCTTATGGCAGATAAGAGAGAGATTTTTCTAGAATGGTTAAGAAGGCCAAAAGCTACTCAGGAGCCAAGTAAAGTAAAATCAGAGAAGAGACCATCAGATTTCACAAGGATAGAGACTCATGGTATGTTTCATAGGTAGTTTCTTTAGAGTTTGGTCATGAAACAATGGTGTGGGTTAAGAAGACAATGCCATGTGAGGAAGTGTAAATAGCAACAAGTTACTACTCCTTTTAAGGAGCAATGATGTGCAGGATAATGAAAACGTGGTAGATGGTGGCAGAATGATAAAAAATTAATTTTTATGAGTATCTTAAGGAATGCTTGTATGTTGAAGAGAATATGAACAAAGGTAAAAATTAGGGAAGAAATATCCTGGAGAGTATAAAACTGTCAGAATTTAGTCATAATAGATGACTTCTACAGTGCAAATGGGGAATAGACTTTGGTGCAAACAGGACATTTACTCCAGTGTAACAAGAGGAAAGAACTAGTTTACCAATAATTTGACCATATAATGATGATCTAAAGAGATATTTCTATAGTTGCTACTAAGATTCAGAAAGCTGCTCTGGTATTTCCTTTATGAAGCCTGGGTCTTGAGTTCTTTAAATCTCTGTATTACCCCATATCCTGCCAATATATTTTATTTTTCTTTAACTAAGAGTTAACTAACTCTTTTGCTTTGTAAAGAAAACTTCAACAGATAAAATGTCAGTGCTATGTGAAGATACCAGTCTTCATGAAAATTTGAGAAGCATTAGGTGGGAGGATTTTCTTGTACTAAAATGTCTTCTCAAGCTTCCTCAAACAGATCCACAGATTCTAGAACTAAAGGATATTCATCAGGGTCTCAAAGACTACATAGTTACAGAAAGCTCATCATTGATGTGAACTGTAAAGATAGTCAGGGTAAGGTGAGTAGATATTAAGCAATGGACTGATTATCTCTTCCCTCTCTCCTTTTCAATAGGTAAGAAATAGTTCCCAGCCTCTTTTATGACATTAATGAAAGTTATTTTGCATACAAAACATTTTTCTGTGATCAAGGTTGATATTTTAATGTAAAAACAAAAGTCAGAAGAATTGAATTTATCTAGGGCACTGCTTTTTCCCCATTATTTTAGCTATGGAACTGATTCAGTGAATGCAAACATGCAAAAACATATTCTGTAAAGTTAAAAATTGAACAGATTTGCTTAAATTAAGAAAGGGTATCCACAAACCCAACTTTGGTTAGCTTCTCTCTCAACCCTATCCATAGACTGCATAAATTTGGGGCTCTATTGGAGACCATGGTTTGGAAAACTACACATCTATATAGTAGAAGGAATTTATCTATCATCCATCTATCTATTTATCTATCATCCATCTATCTACTTTCCAAATGTTAAAAAAAATAACATGAGTGAATATTTTGAATGTGTTACAGTATGAGTAGTTTCCTTGATCAAAATGCAAATCAGAACTGAAAGTGCTTAGTGAATTTGCTTCTGATTATACAACTATAAACTATAATTTGAATGGTTTGAATACATGCTCAAAGCCTTAAATTAAGTAGTATCCACCAATTCAACAAATCATATGGATCATTACATGCTAATTATATGCATTTTAACTTTATTACTTGTATTGTTTTTCTTTTTGTGTTGATGCAGAATAGCAGTGTCCAAACAAATGTGTGGGTGATAATGCTAGTATATCATTATCTCAATAATGAGTAAGGTTGATTCAAGACAAGATGGGCTGGCTCTCCTCCTCCCTGACTATTTATTGTCTGTGCTTCAAAATATGTGCTCATTAAGAGTGAGATTTTCAGATGGGGAAGAACATTATTTAGTCAAGAGTACATTAAGCACAACCTATCAAATTATTTTTTGTACATTTTATGATGAGTGCATTTGCCTCCTAAGAGAAAGTTTTATGTGGGCATGAACCCTTATTGCTCAGTTATCTTCAAAAGAGGTTCTAAAAGTTAGAGGGGTTAAGAATTGTATTCTTAAGATAATTAGCTATGGCATTTGTTTAAAAAATAACTAAATCAACTTGCCCACTCTTATACATAGAACCATTCATCAGAGAACAGATGGTCCCCTAAAAGTGAAACTAAACAATTCTCAAAACATGACAATCCATTTATCTTAATGTGAACATCCTTTAGCAGATATTAAAAAAAAACAAGCAAGGCAGATTCATAACTTTTGTAGTGTATTATACATGCTCTTGAAATCCAAGAAAGCATCTTTGATTTAATAATCTGATTCATATTGGTAAATGCTACATGAAAATGTATATTAAAACAGTGTTTAAACATTTTGATTATATTCAAAGCTGCATTAGTAGGAATGATAACATTTATCATGAATATTTCTTTAAGCTTTCTATTCTGTCGTGTGGCAAAAATTATCTGAAATTCCATTCTGAATATCTCTATTTGCCTAGATATTCAAAATTTGGGTATCTATTGTGGAGCTGCATACTTTTACATTAAATTAAATAGTAAACATATGTGCGTTCTATTTTATCTTTTTGTAATTCATGCATTCATGTTTCAATTATTTAGCAAGTAGCTGTTGGACAACTGCTATGAATTATACCAGGAAATGGAAATAAATAGATAAATCAGTGGTCTCTACTTCTGCCTTTACAGTCTTATAGTATAAGTGGGTAGAGACACACTTATATCACAACAAGTGAAATAAGAATTGAAATATAATGGGGAAATATATGTTGGAAATATCATCTAATGTTACTTTCTCTCCTTATTTACAACTTCTTGGTACCTTCCAGTGACCCCCTCCTTTTCCTTCCCCTCATGCTATAAATTGGCTTCTTCCTGATTTTTGAGTTGTAAAAATATAGTTTCTGAAGAAAAGGAAAAGGACTAAGGGCTTTCCAAGGACTGGTAGACACCCAGTCTAGAAGAGCAGGTCCTAACTAGGAAAGGATTTTCTGTATTAGAGGAAGGAAGGAAGGAGCTGAAAAGAATATGATAAGATTAGGTGGTTGTTGGTCATTATGAATGGGTACTCTTCTTAGTCTCTAGGAGAGCTGATCTACCAGAGTCAGAGATGAGCAAATAGATCCTGTAGATACATTCATGAGATCTGAGAGTAAAGGGAAACTGTACTGCTGCACACCTTGCCCAGTTATAATACTAGGCATTTGTGCTGGTCCCAGATAAACATTGATTGTGTGTTATGCTAAGCAGACAAGGCAGGCAGACTCTTATGGAGTTCCCCTAGATACACATGTGATACTGTAGCAATAGTCATTCACTCATTTATTTTTTTATTTACTTATTCATTCATTTTTATACTCGTTCAATAAATGTTCCAGAAACTCTTCCTGACACTTGGGATAAATGGAATTCAATAAGCAGAATTCTAAGATGGCCCCCAATGACATTTGACCTTATATGATTCCCTCCCCTTTGAGTGAAAGGGAAAGCTGTGAATATAATGAGATATCTTTCATGAGATATGTTCTGTATAGCAAAGGCAACGTATATGGATTGGCTTAGCCTAAATTACACAAGAGCTTGAAAACAAAGTTTTATCCAGCTGGTAGCAGAAGCAGAAAATACAGAGAACCTAAGCATGAGAAGAGTTTGACAAATTTTGCTGAACTGACAATGGAAAGAGTCATAGGGCAAGGAGTGAGGGCAACTTCTAAAAGCTAAGAGTGGCCTCTGCTGACAATCAGCAAGGAATTGGGGGCTTTATTCCTATGACTGAAAGGAACTGAATTCTGCCAACAATCTGAACAAGCTTGGAAGCACATTTCCTACCCTGAGCTTCTGGGTATGTGCCCAGCCTGGCTGACTGACACCTTGGTTTTGGTTTTGTAAAACCCTAAGCAGAGAATCCTGCCAAGTCCCTCCAGACTTTTGAACTATAGAACTGTGAGATAATGAAAGGCATTGTTGTAAGTCACTAAAGTTGTAGTAATTGTGTAAATTGTTATATAGCAATAGAAAACAAATACACAGATGATTAAGAGAGACAAAAAGCTCTACCACATGGAACCTAAGGTCTAGTGGGAAGAAACAGATAATTAAAAAAAATATATATATATATAAGTTTTTTTCTGTGACATCAAAAAAATGCAAAATGGGAATTATGTTAAGGAGAACTGGAAGTAGGGAGATGTTGCAGTTTTAGAAAAGTGATTGAAAAGTACCAAGCTGAGATAATATTTAAGTTAAAAATTTCAGGAAGGAAGAAAGTTAGTCATGCAGACATGTCAGACAAGCAAGTCTGGGAATGGAAAGGATAAAGTCAGCTCTAAGCGCAACATTTTGAAGAATAACAAGGACAATGTGGTCAGAGTAAAGTGGACAGAGAGGAAATTAGGAAAGAAAATCAGAGGAGTAACAGGGAATTAGATCACATAGGGATTTACAGACCATTGTCTCAATACTGTTGTTTCCCCTGAATGAAACTAGAATCCAACTAGAATTTTGGTCAGAGGAGTGAGATGATCTGACTTTTCATTTAGTCACTCTAGCTGCAAAAGGAGCAACAGAATGAGTATGATAAAAACATGGAAAAAACAACTTTTAAGTCTAATGGTAGAAAAACAAAGCAAAACTCACATGAAACCTATATATTCCTGTAGCAAAGGACAAGATAATACTGTGAAGATCTCAAAAACTGTCTTTGAGGACAGATATCCCCTAGCATGTAAGCTTTATGAGGCAAAGTTTATTGTTTGTATTTGTCTTTGGCTTACTTTGCTAATTAAGGTATTTCTTGGGGCATACAATAGAGTTTTACATAGTAATTAGTTGTCAAATAAATAAAGACATATATGAGTGAAACAGTGATCACCGAAAATCCCTCATTTATCCATTTTGCTTTTCAAACTGGGAGAAGTTAGGGGGTGTGGCAATGGGTTGAGCCTGTTTCTGATGCATTGATATAAGTATATATTTTGACTCTTTATTCACTTTTAAAGATATTATTTTCCCATTATTATTGAGAACCAATAAACTCAAAGTCTCTTGAGGGAAAGGAGAATGTTTTGTTTATGACTATAACCCCAGAAACGAGCAGACTCTTTCATATATTATAGGCACTGAAGAGGATATACGTGTATATATATATATATATATATATATATATATATATATGTATATATATATATATGTATATGCTGCTAAGTTGCTTCAGTTGTGTCCGACTCTGTGCGACCCCAGAGACAGCAGCCCAACAGGCTCCTCTGTCCCTGGGATTCTCCAGGCAAGAACACTGGAGTGGGTTGCCATTTCCTCTCCAATATATATATATATATATATATATATATATATATAGCATGTACATATGGGCTTCCCTGGTGGTTCAGACAGTAAAGAATCTGCCTGCAATGTGGCAGAGCTGGGTTCAATTCCTGTGTCAGGAATACACCCTGGAGAAAGGGACCTACTGACAACCTCCTCCAGTATTCTTACCTAGAGAATTCCATGGATAGACGAGGCTGGCAAGCTGTAGTCCATGAGGTCACAAAGAGTCAGACATGACTGAATGACTAACACACAGCATGTACATATAGGCACTGAAAAGGATATATATGCACGTGTGTGTGTATACATGCTATGTATGTGTATATACATATGTACACACACACACACACACATATACACATAGCATGTGTGTATATATATATATGTATATGTATATCCTTTTCAGTGTCTATAATATATGAAAAAGCCTGCTGGTTTCTGGAGCTATAATCATAAACAAACAGTCTCCTTGTCCTCAAGAGATTTTGAGCCTATTGGTTCTCAATATAATGGGAAAATAATATCTTTAAAAGTGAATAAAGAATCAAAATATATACTTTAATCAATGCATCAGAAACATGCTCAACCTGTTGCCACACACATATACACATGTGTGTGTATATATACACACACACACACATTTAATCTATGAATAAAGAATGGATTCTGTGATATTTATCCTAAGGATGCAAGGATTCTTCAATATATAGAAATCAGTCAATGTTATACACTATATTGCCAAACTGAAAAGTGAAAACCATATGAACATCTCAATAGATGCAGACAGATCTTTAGACTAAATTCAGGAACAAGACAAGGATGTCCACTCTCACAACTATGATTCAACATAGTTATGGAAATTCTAGCCATGGAATCAGAGAATAAAAAAAAATAAAAGGAATCCAAATTGGAAAAAGAAGTAAACATCTCACTGTTTGCAGATGACATAAAACTATACATAGAAAATCCTGAAGATTCTACCAAAAAACCACTAGCTATCATAAATGGATTTGATAAAGTTGCAGGATACAAAATTGATGCTCAGAAATCTCTTGCATTCCTATAGACTAACAATGAAAGAGCAGAAAGAGAAATTAAAGAAACAATTTCATTCACCATTGCAACAAAATTTTAAATAACTAGGAATAAGCCTACCTAACTCTACCTAAGGAGGCAAAAGACCTTTACTTAAAAAGCTATAAGATACTGATGAAAGAAATCAAAGATGACACAAACAGATGGAAAGATATGCCATGTTCTTGGATTAGAAGGTTAAATATTGTAAAAATTACTATACTACCCCAACCAATCTAAAGATTCAATGTCATTCCTATTAAATTACCAGTGGCATTTTCCATTGGTAATTTTAATTAGAACAAAAAAAAAATTTCAATTTGTACAGAAACACCAAAGACCCTGAGTATCAAAAGGGATCTTAAGAAAAACAAAGCTAGAGGAATCGGGCTCCCTGATTTTAGACTATACTACAAAGCTACATTCATTAAAACAGTATAGTGCTGACATAAACACGGAAATATAGACCAATGGAAGAAGACAGAAAGCCCAGAGATACACCTATGCATCTATGGGCACTTTATCTATGATAAAGGAGGCAAAAATTTACAATGGAGAAAAGACAGTTTCTTCAATAAGTGGTACTGGGGAAATGGAACAGCTGCATGTAAACAGGTGAAATTAGAATACTCCCTAACAGGATACACAAAAATAATTTCAAAATGGATTAATGATCTAAATGTAAGGCTGGATACTATAAAACTCTTAGAGGAAAACATAGGTGGAACATTCTTTTACATAAGTCACAGCATGATATTTTTGATTGACCTCCTAGAGTAAGGAAAATAAAAACAAAAATAAATAAATGGAATCTAATTAAACTTAAAAGCTTTTGCACAGCAAAGGAAGCCATATACAAAACAAAAAGACAACCCTCAAAGTGGGAGAAAATATTTGAAAATGAAACAACTGACAAGGGGTTGTTTCAGATGCAAATATGAAGCAAATATTTAATTTGCATAGCATTTGCAAATATACAAACAGCTCATGCTGTTTAATATCAAAAAAGCAAAAAATGAATAAAAAAATGGTATTTGACCTAAAGAGACATTTCTCCAAAGACCTACAGATAGCCAATAAGCCATGTAAATAGATTCTCAACATCACTAATTATTATAGAAATGCAAATCAAAACTACAATGAAACATCACTTCACACCAGTCAGAATGGCCATCCTCAAAAAATCTATAAATACTAAATACTGGAGAGGGTAAGGTAAAAGGGAACCCTCCTACACTGTTGGTGGTAATGTAAATTGGCACAGTCACTATAGAGAACAGTATGGAAGTTCCTCAAAAAAAAAAAAAAGAAAGAAAACTAAAAATAGAACCATCTTTTGACCTAGCAATCTCACTCCTGGAAATATGCCAGAGAAAATCAGAATTTGCAATATTCATTGCAGCACTAGTTACAATAGCTGGACGTGGAAGCAAGGGGGTAAGGAGGGAGATGAATAAATTGGGAGACTGGGATTGACATATAACACTACAATGTATAAAATAGATAATTGTTAAGGACTTACTGTATAGCACAGGGAATACTAATCAATAATCTGCAATGGCCTATATGGGAAAGGAATCTAACAAAGAGTGGACATACGTATATATATATGTTACATATATATATATATATGTTATATATATTCATAACTGATTCACTTTATTGTACAGCTGTAAGTAACACAGCATTATAAATCAACTGTATTCCCATAAAAGTTAAAGAAAATGGAATAAATTCAGGGATGAAATCACTTGTTTAATCTCTTGTATAGTATGCCCAATTACTACTGGGGGTCAATTACGTTCACGAGACTGGACTCACACACAAGTAATATGTACCATGTATACTAGAAACAAAAAAGAATAAGTAAGCTCTGTAATTGAAGAGTTTCTGTCATTTTTAATCACCAGTTTAACTCCAGTGTCTGGAATACTGACTACTCATTAAATGAATGAAAATATCAAGGAAAAATAATCAGAAAAACTGAATTCTAGTTTCCACTCACTATCCATTAGGAAGCTATACTTTTAGTTATATAGTTAGAAAGTAGATTGTCTAGTCAGTTGATTGTCAATGCTTGTTCTAAACCTAGGTAAGGAAATCAATTGTGCTAGTTTAGTAAATGAATGGATTTATTACACTTAACATGTAGGATTTGCTAATGTCTTATAGATTACTTATTCATTTATCTAGATTATTCTTAGTAATACTTTGAATACAGGCATTTTTTGATGAGAGAAAAACCAACCATGCTGGGTAAAGAAGGCAATCTGAAGAATAAGGAATACAGGGGGGAAATCTCTAAGCAAGAAGGTTATTCTTTTGAGAAATGCACTGACAAAAGAAAAGTTGGAAACTTTAGATAAATTTTAGGTTTACTGAATGCCTAAAGAAATATTAATTATATAATTAATTATACAACAGTTATTAATTATGCAATCATATGACCTGATCCCATGTACAACTGGTATTATACATACTTGTATCTGCTTTTCACAGGTTGCCAGATATCTTTATAACAGCAAATCTTATTTGTCTTGCTAACAAAAATTTGATGCTTCTTGTTCTCATAACATTAAATCCAAGCTCTTTACAAGGAACTATAAAATATGTGTAATTTGACTTTCATTTTCAAACTCTTCTGATGTCATGGTCAGTCCATCATTGTACACAGACTATGTTCAAGTCACAAGAAATTCTAATAATAAATCCTTGTCTTTGTACACTATGTCTCTGCTTCCTGCAAGGATCCCTTTCCTCTAGTGCTTGTTACATCCAATTTATCACTCAAGATTCGGCCAAGATTCACTCTCCCTCCAGGAGGTCTTTTCATATAACCTCTACTGAGTGAACATAGTTCTACCGTTAGGCTCCAATGGTGACATTGCAGCAGAAATCATCAAAGGCTCCCAAAAGTCCTCATGTCCTTCATTCCTTTGACAATAAAACTCTTAAATGTTTATCACATGGTATATGACTGGCTTCTGCCCATGGAATGTGAACAGAAGATCTGCAAACAATTTCTGGGCCACATCCTTAGAGGGGAACTACTTGATTTCTACTTTGTCTTTTTCCTTCCTGCACATTGAAATCTGAAAGCAGTACATTAGAGAATGACAGGGCAAAAAGATAAATAAAATCTAGATTGGTGGTTCACTTGGTGGAGTGTAGCATCCCTATAGTTAATTGTCTTAATTGTCTATTAGTTAAGGCTTTTTTACAAGGGAAAAATAAACCTATCTTGTATAGTTTAGAGGTAGCTGGTCTTTATAAAGCAGCTGGACTAATGTCCTAATAAATGCTATACACTATTACTCCTTATATAGCCCCAATGATGTTATGCTATTATTAGTTGCCAAAGACTTCCTTTGTTAAGAGTATTTTGGTTACTCAGGTAAAAAAAAAAAAAAAAAAAAAAGGAGGATTGATTTTAAGAATAAAGTGGTATTTCACAGAACTCCAGGGAAGTATATCTGGGTTTCATGGATGTCTAGTAACAGAAATTGTGTAGCTACCAGAAAGCCAAATAATTCTTCTTTGAGGCTTAATCATTTACCCTGTGTGTCTTACTCTACTCTCTCTGAAAATCTACCTCATTCTTTGGTCTGGTTGTTAAATGTTTTGGCCTTCTTCACACACAGGGGAATAGACAGCCTTCCACCTTTTCAGAACATATCACTTAAATTTAAGCAAAATGTCAGATGAAACTAGATCCTTTAATTCTTAATTCTAACTTCTTTAAAAGAGAATCTCAGTGCCTGAGTTTTTCTTCAATCCTAATCTAATCATGAAGCCAGTGATGGGACATTCCCTTTCCACAATGAAAGGAAGTAATTGTTTGTGTCCGTATACACTGAGAGGTGTCTCCTGTAGAAATCATTTGTTATTAGAGAGCCTTGTCAAGATTTTACTCATTTTGTTATTATCTTCAGAGCATAGTGCCCTTTCTGATAAAATAAATGTTTGCTGAATATAGAGTTGGAGAAAGAATAAATAGAATCCAGAGAGAGCATGCTGACATATGGCAGCCAAAAATGGCTTTTATTCTTTTTGGTGCAGATGTAAAAATTTCTTGTCTTACAGACAAGAAGTTATATCCAGACAGTGCAGAACTCAAAGAAGGTATTTTCTGGAAGCAAATTTGTCACTGGTAGTTCTCAACAGGTAACATATAAAACACAGACAGAATTACCCTGTGTAATGTCCTCATCTACAAATCACAGATTTGTGTGTGCTTATATTACTATTTTTTAATTTCAAAACATAATTTTAAAGTGTTGAACTATCTGAATTCTTAAAATAATTCTGTCAGTTCAAAAGGCCTCTACTCCACTGCAATCAAACATGCATGATAAAATATTTAACCAAATGTATACCAGTGACAGAGAAATAATGAATACTAATTTAATTCCATATTTTTGTTTTTCACTTTTCTTAGTCAATGGAAAATTATCTGAATTATCTGACATAGAAAACTAAATCACCTCAGCTATGAAGCCCTCTTTTACTGCTAAAGGTAAGAAAAGATAGAGGATTCATTCTGCGATAAAGACATTCAATCTTACTCATCACACTAGGTATGTCAGAAAAATCACCTCATGGATGAAAATAACAGATCGAGGATATCAGAGAATGATGGACTTGGGAGATAGAAAGGCATAGTTTATGTCAGAGCAATCCTGGATGGTGCAAGATAACAAAACAGTGCACCCATACCTTCTATTTTCAGTGCAGATAATCATCGGAGGGTTAATCCTTTAGACATTTGGAGATTATTCTATACTTGCAGAGATATCATAGCAATATCTTATCCTGTATTTCAATTACAGCACATAATTGTAATGATAAACTTTGTGGAGGAAAAATAAAGAAATATTACTCATGAACACCCCTGAATGTTTTAACTTTTTATTTTAAATAATTTAAAAAATAAAAAAAAATTTAAAATGAGATGAAAGTTTCAATAACCATACAAAAAACTTTTATGCACCATTTGTTAATATTCCACAAATATTAAGATGCTACCCTCTTTGCTCTATACTGTCTCTTCTCTCTATTTATTTTAGAACTATTTCTGAGTCAGTTGACAAACAGATACTCTATCAACCAAGCCTAGGCTTTACATTATCCCAGATCAGCTGAGTGAAGAAACAATTTTGGACATGGATCATGCAGCTCTAGTTGTTTTAGCCTCCAGCCATTTAAGTCAATCCTAGCTATCTGAATAACTTCTTCCTCACCATTTCAGTCTTGAAAGCCATGGCTCCAGACGGAAGCCATTTACATTGTGCCCCTAACTGCATACCTGACCCATGCATTTTCTAAGCATCACAAAATTGCTGTTATTCTATAGCATTAAGTTTCAGAGTGTTTGGTTATGCAGTCATAGTAACTGAAATGATTAGTTATGAGATCATTTCACTGCTGCTGCTGCTAAGCCGCTTCAGTCGTGTCCGACTCTGTGCGACCCCATAGACGGCAGCCCACCAGGCTCCCCGGTCCCTGGGATTCTCCAGGCAAGAACACTGGAGTGGGTTGCCATTTCCTTCTCCAATACATGAAAGTGAAAAGTGAAAGTGAAGTCGCTCGGTCCTGTCTGACTCTTAGCGACCCCATAGACTGCAGCCTACCAGGCTCCTCCGTCCATGGGATTTTCCAGGCAAGAGTACTGGAGTGGGGTGCCATTGCCTTCTCTGTTATTTCACTAGCCCAGTTTAAAATGTATTTTATCTTCTACCCAGTTAACATTAGTGGAAATGAAGGGAAGCAGAGGTGCCTGAGAAATAGTTACAAATTAAAAGCATAAAAAGAACTTAGTGATGCTTTAATGAATAATGCATGATAAAGCGGATGAAAATATCAAGATTCCTAATTTGTTCTACACAATGAATGATGTTGTCTTTCAGTGAGGTGCTATTTGTGATGTCTACTTCCCCCCTACCCCCCATCCTGAAAACACGGGAAAATGCATTCCAACCTCTTAGAACATTGGTGACATTGCTTGTCTAATTCTCGCCAATGAACTGTGAGTGAGGTAATGAAAAGCTTCAGTATATTTTTCATATTTTTCCTGTTTCTTTTCTTTTTTTCCCTTTGGTGATAAGAATAGAAGCAGCCTGAATGACTGATTCACAGCAATAATGGTAACGTCCCTGGAGAGTTACCCACGATACCAAGCATTTTGTGTAAATAAGAAATTAACTTTATGCATTAAGTCTCTGACTTTATGGGGTTGTGTTTCACTATAGATTGGTCTTATTTGTTCTGACTGATTGCATGGGCAGTGCTTAGGAGAATTTTCTTGCCTCAGGAAGTTAGTTAGAATAATGTTTTTTGTTTGTTTGTTTGTTTGTTTTTCTAATTAAATGGGAATTGTGTCAGTTATTAGGTCATTAGTAAACTACCTAGTAGCTATTTTAATTTGCTTTTTCTTCACATGTTTTCACAATAGTTATTTAAAAATCACATTGCAGAGTCAAATAATATCACAGGCACTATTCTAGGTGACAGAGATTTGGGTTAGATATAAATATATAACTACATATTGATAGATAGGTAGATAGTAGATTGAACAAGCATAAAACTTAATAGGTTGCAACACATAACTATAAGTACCATGATCCATGATACAAGGTATAAAATCATCAATGATACAAAAACTGTTCAAATATGTTATGCTTATTCAAGGAAGCCTAGAAGTTCCTGGGGTTATCCAGGGAATCTTCCCAACTCATGGATCAAAAGCATGTCTCCTGCAGCCCTTGCATTATAGGCAGAATCTTTACCCCTGAGCCACCAGGGAAGCCCTAAATTTTAGGTATATTTAATTCCAGTATGTTTATGTGAAATTTTTAAATGTCAAACTGCAATGAATACAAAAAAAGTCTACTCACCATATTGCAATGATCTTTGTAGTATTTGTGTGTATATGTGTATGCCACAGTGCAATTAAAATAGTGAGGCTTCAATTTTTTTCTTTTTTCTGTTTAGATACCTCATGTTCTGTAAAACAGTTTTAAAACTTGATAACATTATTCAACTAGTGTTAAACAAATGTGTGAGTTGTGTTGCTCAGTCTAAAAAGCACCTATGCAGTGTCATTTTGAGAAGTGAGATGAAAGACTTATGTAATCATATGATTGGAGTGATAGATACATGAAACAGAAAAATTTCTTATTTTTTTGTGTGAAGATCTATGGGAAAATATTTTTTTAAACTATTATTTATCTTGAGGTTGAAAAGTTAATAGTATTTCATCAGGGAAGAAGAAGGAAAGACACTCTAAAAAGAGGGAATAAAAGGCATAGAGAGATGAGAACACATGAATTATTTTAAGAAGTGTGAAAAATCTGCCTGAGACCAAGCACTTCACAAGGTTAGTATTTGTGACCAGTCCTTTACATCTCTACATTCCATAACTCTGCTCACAATTCATACTCTTATTTTGAAAACTGCATTTTTTCTAAAGCCATGATCTAGCTATTTTATTCCTCTGCATTTGTGTCTTTGATGCATCTTCACTGCCTAAAGAAAAAAGAGCTCAACTCCTTCTTTTGCATTAGCTCCTGAATCCTTTACAGATAAGACTTAATTGACCTTTCTGGTCTCCCGTCATACTAAAAATATTGTTAGGAATTTAGATAGCAGTAACCTGGACTTCTAAATTACACTCCAACCCCTTGCTATATTCAGAGTTCTTAACTTTTTCTAGGCCACAATTTTGTTGTCAGATCTTTGGAACTACTTGTAGATATCATCGCCTGTTTAAAATTCTGAGGTGAAGTGAAATTTGCTCAGTCGTGTCTGACTCTTTGCAACCCCATGGACTGTATAGTCCATGGAATTGTCCAGGCCAGAATACTGGAGTAGGTAGCCTATCCCCTCTCCAGGGGATCTTCCCAACCCAGGGATCGAACCCAGGTCTCCTGCATTGCAGGCAGATTCTTTACCAGCTGAGCCACAAGGGAAACCCAAGAACACCAGAGGGGGTAGCCTGTCCCTTCTCCAGCATATCTTCCTGACCCAGGTGGATTCCTGACCCAGTGCATATCCTCCTGCACTGCAGGTGGATTCTTTACCAACTGAGCTATCAGGGAAGCCTTAAAATTCTGAACTTTGTTCTGAATACTCCACTTTGTCCATGTACTCCATCCTTCATTTCTGACATTTGACATTATTCCCAAATCCTGTATCTGTTGTTGAAAAAAGGGGGTTTCCCTAGTGGCTCAACTGGTAAAGAATCTACCTGCAATGCAGAAGACCCAGGTTCTATCCCTGAGTCGGGAAGATTTCCTGGAGAAAGGAATGGCTACCCACTCACTATTCTTGCCTGAAGAACCCCATGGACAGAGCAACCCGTCAGGCTATAGTCCATGGTCTTGCAAAGAGGCAGACATGACTGAGCGACTAAGCACACTATATTGTGTATACATTGTATTGGATTTCTATATTTTATGACAAATTGTGACAAATTAAATGGCTAAGCAATACACATTTAACTCACAGTTTCTGTGGGGTGTGGGTATGGGCACGGTAAAGTTCAGCCCTCTGTAAGGCTACAACTAAAGTATTGGCCAAAGGTAAACTGTCATCTGGAGACTTGATTGGGGAAGGGCCTGTTTCCAGCTTCACTCATATTATTGACAGAACTAATTTCTTTGCAGTTGTAGATTAGTGGTGGCTTGCTTCCTCACAGGGAGCAAGGGAGAGAGAGAGAGACTCCAGAGTCATATGCTAGTAAGATTGGGTCTTTTGCAATGTAACACAATCGGAAAATGACAGCCCTTTGCTATAGTTTATAGGTCAGAAGCAAGTTACAGGAAGAAGGCAATGGCAACCCACTCTAGTACTCTTGCCTGGAAAATCCTATGGACAGAGGAGCCCGGTAGGCTGCAGTCCATGTGGTCCCTAAGAGTGGGAAATGACTAAGTGATTTCACTTTCACTATCATTCATTGGAGAAGGAAATGGCAATCCACTCCAGTGTTCTTGCCTGGAGAATCCCAGGGATGGGGGAGCCTGGTGGGCTGCCATCTATGGGGTCACACAGAGTTGGACATGGCTGAAGCAACTTAGCAGCAGCAGCAGCAAGTTACAGCACCCACACAACCCCTGCAGAATTTAACTGTAAAAGGATGTGAATATCTATAGGCAGAAATCATAAGGGAATTTTAAAGTCCATCTGCTACACACATGAATCTGTTTTTCTATCAGTTCACTTAAGTTCAGTCATTCAGTCCTGTCTGACTCTTTGCGACCCCATGAATTGCAGCACGTCAGGCCTCCCTGTCCATCACCAACTCCCGGAGATTACCCAAACTCATGACCATTGAGTCGGTGATGCCATCCAACCATTTCATCCTCTGTCATCCCCTTCTCCTCCTGCCCTCAATGTTTCCCAGCATCAGAGTCTTTTTCAATGAGTCAGCTCTTCCCATCAGGTGGCCAAAATATTGGAGTTTCAACTTCAACATCAGTCCTTCCAATGAACACCCAGCACTGATTTCCTTTAGGATGGACTCGTTGGGTCTCCTTGCAGTCCAAAGGACTCTCAAGAGTCTTCTCCAACACCACAGTTCAAAAGCATCAATTCTTCAGTGCTCAACTTTCTTTATGGTCCAACTCTCACATCCATACATGACTACTGGAAAAAACCATAGCCTTGACTAAATGGACCTTTGTTGACAAAGTAATGTCTCTGCTTTTTAATATGCTGTCTAGCTTGGTTATAATTTTCCTTCCAAGGAGTAAACATCTTTTAATTTCATGGCTGAAATCACCATCTGCAGTGATTTTGGAGCCCCGAAAATAAAGTCAGCCACTGTTTCCACTGTTTCACAATCTATTTGCCATGAAGTAATGGGAGCAGATGCCATGATCTTAGTTTTCTGAATGTTGAGCTTTAAGCCAACTTTTTCACTCTCCTCTTTCACTTTCAAGGCTCTTTAGTTTTTCTTCACTTTCTGCCATAAGGGTGGTGTTATCTGCATATCTGAGGTTATTGATATTTCTCCCAGCAATCTTGATTCCAGCTTGTGCTTCATCCAGCCCAGCATTTCTCATGATGTACTCTGCATATAAGTTAAATAAGTAGGGTGACAATATACAGCCTTGACTTACTCCTTTTCCTGTTTGGAACCAGTCTGTTGTTCCATGTCCGGTTCTAACTGTTGCTTCCTGACTGGCATACAGGTTTCTCAAGAGGCAGGTCAGGTGGTCTGGTATTCCCATCTCTTTCAGTATTTTCCACAGTTTATTGTGATCCACACAGTCAAAGGCTTTGGCATAGTCAATAAAGCATAAATAGATGTTTTTCTGGAATTCTCTTGCTTTTTCAATGATCCAGCAAATTTTGGCAATTTCATCTCTGGTTCCTCTGCCTTACCAGCTTGAATATCTGTAAGTTCACAGTTCATGTATTTCTGAAGCCTGGCTTGAAGAATTTTGAGCATTACTTTACTAGCATGTGAGATGAGTGAAATTGTGTGATAGTTTGAGCATTCTTTGGGATTGCCTTTCTTAGGGATTGGAATGAAAACTGACCTTTTCCAGTCCTGTGGCCACTGCTGAGTTTTCCAAATTTGCTGACATATTGAGTGCAGCACTTTCACAGCATCATCTTTTAGGATTTGAAATAGCACAACTGGAATTTCGTCACCTCCACTAGCTTTATTCGTAGTGATACTTCCTAACGCCCACTTGACTTCACATTCCAGGATGTCTGGCTCTAGGTGAGTGATCACACCGTCATGAATATATGGGTCATACAGAACTTTTATGTATAGTTCTTCTGTGTATTCTTGCCACCTCTTCTTAATATCTTCTGCTTCTGTTGGGTCAATACCATTTCCGTCCTTTATTGAGCCCATCTTTGCATGAAATGTTCCCTTGGTATCTCTAATTTTCTTGAAGAGATCTCTAATCTTTCCCATTCTGTTGTTTTCCTCTATTCTTTTCACTGATCGCTGAGGAAGGCTTTCTTATCTCTCCTTGCTATTCTTTGAAACTCTGCATTCGAATGGGTATATCTTTCTTTTTCTCCTTTGCTTTTTGCTTTTCTTTTCATAGCTATTTGTAAGGCCTCTTCAGACAGCCATTTTGACTCTTATGCATTTCATTTTCTTGGGGATGGTCTTGATCCCTGTCTCCTGTACAATGTCACAAACCACCGTACATAGTTCATCAGGCACTCTATCAGATCTAGTCCCTTAAATCTATTTCTCAGTTCCACTGGCTATCATGTAAAAGTAATCACACACATAAACACAAGCATGTAGCCATGTATACACATGCCCCCCCCACACACACACATACAAGGCATCCCAAGTTCTCAGTGTAATTTCAAGCTTTAATAATTTCAGACATTTGAAGTGTATAAATACTACAAAGTATGATATTTAATTTTTTATAATTATTTAAATTTATAAAGATTCAATTTTAAAATTTTAATTTTTGGTCAGTGTTCAAATTTTCAGTCAGAATCTCTATTTTCCCTTTCTTTCCACATGCATATTATTTTACAAGAACTCTGTCTCTCTAAAATACAATGTATGTATATGTTTATATATCTATGTATGTCTAAATATCTATATAAATCTATCAATATAGATCTACCTATACATATATATGTGTGTGTGTATGTGTGTGTGTGTATATATATATATATATATATATATATATATATATATATATATATATATGAAAGTTGCTCAGTCGTGTCTGATTCTTTGCGACCCCATGGACTATACAGTTCATGGAATTCTCCAGGCCAGAATAGTGGACTGGGTAGCCTTTCCCTTCTCCAGGTGATCTTCCCAACCCAGGGATCGAACCCAGGTCGCCCACATTGCGGGCAAATTCTTTACCAGTTGAGCCATAAGGGAAGCCCATATATAAATATGAACTGATGACTTTATGGAAACTCAAAGATTGTCTAGTTTAAATGCCCTCATTTCAGAGACAAGAAAAGTGAGGAAAGCTCAATGGATCAAGTGATATGATTACCAAGACATTAACAAAGAAACAAAATGAGAATTCAGAACTGCTAATAACTTTTTTTCAGTTTTTCTTTCCAATCTCACCACAATACCTCTCTTAGTATATTGTTAATAACAATGTAAGAGCAAGAATAGCATCTAGCATGAAGCTTAAAATATAATAGGTGCTTAATCACTATTTTCTGAATAAATGAGAGAAGGAAAGAAAAAGACAATAGAAATACAAAATGGAAGGAAGGTCTATTTAAAATAGATCTTTCTATTTACCTGCTTAACAAATATTTATGTTACCAATATGTAAATGTATGTACATGTGTGAGCACTCAGTTGTGTCTGACTCTTTGTGACCCCATGGACTGAGTCCACCAGGCTCCTCTGTCCGTGGAATTTTCCAGACAACAGTGCTAGAGTGGGTTGCCATTTCCTTCTCCTATATATATATATATATATAACCCCTAAAATTTATATTCTCATGATATTATCATATATGTATATATAATTGAAGGAAATTGTATATGCAGTTAAAATTAAATATAATTGAAGGAAAGAGGAATGATTTTATAAAATGTTATCCAGGTCAGTAACTTGAAAGATCATAATGATAGGCTATCAAATAAATGGTAAATGAGAAACAATGCTATAACCAGAAAGAGATAATTTGAAAATAATTAATTGTTTTTAAAAGCACATCTTACAAATAAACTAGGTCAGAAATAATATTCAAAAAAAGACAAAATAGTATTTACCCAGGTCTGGAATTTACCCTGCTGTTATTATCCAAACCAGTGGCTATTGGTACATAACATTCTCAAGTGACTGCAAAATCAAAAGCCATTCTACTCTTAAAGAAATATTCTGGCAACTACTGGTCTGTTTTCTATGATTCTGCTTCTGTTTTGTTTGGTCATTTGGTTTAGTTTTTAGGCTCCATATACTAGTGGAAAGCATATAGTAATAGTTTTTGTCTGATTTATTTTATTTAGCATATTACCCTCTAGGTTAATTCTGGTGGTCACAAATAGCAAGATTTTGTTATTTTTTATGGTTGAATAATATTTCCGTGTATTTACATGCCATATGTTCTTTATCCCTTCATTGATCAGTGGACCCTTTGGTTGCCTCCATACCTTGGCTATTTATTGTAAACGAGATTGCAGTGAACATAGAAGTTCATATATTCAAGGTAGTGTCTTTGTTCTCTAATTACTGGATTATATGGTAATTCTATTTTTAAAATGTGAGAGACCTCCATACTGTTTTCTATAGTAACTACATCAACATACATTCTGACCAAAAGTTGAGGAGTGGGCTAAATAGGTGAAGGGAATTAAGAGTTACAAACTTTCAATTATAAAGCAAATAATGTGCATGCGATGTGCAGCATAGAGACTATAGCTGATAAAACTATAATAACTTTATATGGTGATAGATGGTAAACAGTTTTATAGAGGCAACATTTAGAAATATATAAATATCAAATCACTATAATGTACATCTGAACTAATATGATACTGTATGCCAGTTATTCTTCAGCTTAAAAGTGTGCTTCAATCAAGGCTTGCTCATGCATGCATGTGTGTGCTTCGTCATGTCTGATTCTTTGCATTGAATCTGTCATCAAAGACGTTAAAGAAATGTTGACTATTCATAGGACTTTCCTTATTGGTGATGGCAAAAGAGATTTCATTTCACATCAGATTTCAGTTATTTAATTCTATCCTATCAATGATCACAATCCACTAACAGCATGTTTTTATCTAAAAAAAATCCTAAAATAATATTTTCAAAAGAAAATAAATACAATAAGTTATCATAATCTATGTGAGTATCTCTGATTAGTCTTCATAGGCTACATGGTATTGAAGTTGCCTTTTTTTAGATGAATGCTTGTATGTAGTGTGTGTATATATTCTATATTTCCCCAAACCTAGAAGCTGCAATTTAATAATGAATTGTTAAGTAAAAATGTATATATACTATGTAATTCAATTTGTAACTAATGCATACTTGAGTGTATTCAGAATATTTGATTTTAAGTGTCATTGGGTTTAGCAATCAGAATGTTTCAAGGAGTATGGTTAGTTAGAATTTTGAATACCCATGCTCCAGAGTCACTTGAAGTCTCTATACATAATAGCTATGATTTAATCTAAAAGTGACATTTATGTAGTAAAAATAGTCTTATTTACAAAGCAAAGATATCAGTTTAAAGTACATTTAGGTCAAAGTTGAATGAATAGTATGATTCAAATCATTTATTTTGTAAACTAGCTGTAGGTTTTAAATTAGTTTCTAAATAATTTACTTCTACATTTCATATTTAAGCAATGTTGCTGGGGTATTTTGTTTTTGTGAACCATAGCCAGTTAGCAGGATGTTCATTAATGTTTGTTTATTTTCTAAATAAACAAAGGTATGCTAAAATAGTTCAAACAATATTTCACTGAATGCTATTAGGAATTTAAAACATCTAATTACTTCTGGTATGCAAATTTAGTGAAACCTAATTAAATAAATATCATATCTATGGATCAACCTATTAAACAAATGCTCTTGCTTTATATCAGTCTTTCACATCCTGTTTTTAAGGGGAAATGTGTTTAAACAAACAAGTGATTAAAAAAATAACTGTAAAATAAGTAATTCCCTTAAGTAATATGTGATGAAGCAAAACAATTATATCCACCTTGAAGCTGCACTTACACATTTTTCTTCAGTTCCTGGAAGAGAAGTTCATCCTTAAGTGAATGGATTCCAAATAAATGTGTGAGATTTTGGAGGGGTGAATTATCTTTGAATTATTGCTTTATGAAATTGGTTATTTATAGTGTAACAAAGGAAATAGTAATTCACAGGTCATAGGAAAAATTCTTGCAAAATTATGAAGATTTTCTCCAAATATTAAAGTTCAAAATGAGGAAAACGTAAAATGTAAAAGTATTTACAGTAATTGCATAATTTTATCTAAGCCACTAAAGGTGTCTTAACAAACTGGATTCCTTTGATCCACTATAAAGCTTTGTCAACTAAAGCTTTTTTTCTTTAAATTGATTCTCCATTTTGTCTTCTCATTTTCTCAACAGTGCACAGCAGGAAACACTGTCTACAGACAGAAAACAGGATCTAGCTGTAGGCACACATATGAAACAAAGAGGCCTCGATTAAAAAAAAAAAAAAAAAAAAAAACTTCTGTTACTATTTGATCTTAAAATATTGAACTTGTCAATCAGGTACAGACACAGAATCCCATTTAAATCTGTTATAACAATGTTACAGTTTTATTGCTGGCCATTTTAAAAGCCAAAGAGGTCCACACAATGTTATGTAATGTTAATTTTACTTTAACTGTTTATATTTTACCACTACCTACCACTACATATTCTATTTCTTTAAATGTTTCAGTTTGTATGGGGGTATAGCTGATTAACAATATTGTGGTAGTTTCAGGTGGCCAGCAAAGGGACTCAGCCACACATGTATCTATTCTCCCCCAAACCTCCCTCCCATCCAGCCTGCCACATGATGTTGAGCAGAGTTCCCAGTGACCTTCCAAACCCAGGGATTGAACCCAGTCTCCCATGGTGTAGGCAGACGCTTTACCATCTGAGCCATCAGGGAAGTCCCTTAGGACCTTGTTAGTTATCCATTTTAAATATAGCAGTGTGCACGTGTCCATCCCAAACTCCGTAACTATCCCTTCCCCCATCCTTCTCCTGGCAACCATAATTTCATTCTCTAAGTCTGTGAGTGTCTTTGTTTTTGCACATTCTATTTTACAAACATAAAACCAGTGAATTGCCTTTTTAAATCAGGTTTAAACCTTTCGAAAATCAGGAAAACTGTCTAGAGTTTAACACTATGTGGTTTAAGAGCAAAACTCAATTTGAGTGTCAACCTTGCCTACTTATTTCTCTGTAGGTTAGAAAGAGAGCGTTAGGAATGGAGAAAACAGAAGAAAGGGTGTGAAAGGCATTTGGCTAAGCTATAAATTGAACTTGGTTTGGAAAAACATGATGGGCTGCTGCTGCTAGCTGCCTACAAACTGGCAGAGTTCATTCAAAGGTGTGTAACTGGCATATACTAAGTGAGAATGTTGATTCTCATCATGTGTTGCTTTTTGTCTCCTTTAGGCCAAAACTGGACAATTTCTGGTGCTTCTGTAATAATGCAACATTTCATCCTCACATTAAGTCCATGTCAGTTCATTAAAGAAGCTAACCCTCTACTTATGAGGCTACCTGATTTCACTTTTAAGAGCTTTTTTTTCATTCAGTGGAAGAACTTTGCTGTTTCTTTCTTAATAGGGTCAGTAGCACCTTTGAACTTATTTTCACTTAAAATACAAAGAGATTTGCACTGAGTAAGTAAAGAAACCTATGTTCACCCTGCATAGGCAGAACATGTACAAGGTCCTGAGTTGATGGCCCTTCATATTCTTGAATCTGCAATATGGGGCCTGATTAACCTCAGGACATTCATGGTCATTGCAACTAACATTGCATCAGGTCTCTGTGAAGTTGCATCAAAAAAGACTACATTTCATATTCTTTTTTGAGAAATTCCTGTTATTCTCTTTGAATTCCAAATTCCCAAATAGATTTCATTTATAAATCTCCTCTTTAATCCAGTGAAGGTAGTGGTGATATGATAAGTATTCAAGTGGATCCATTTGGGACTCATCAGCAGTCCAAAAGAACATTCTTGATTCTTATTTTTGGTTACTGACATTATAAAAATTGCTAGTATCATGATGGATATGTACTTCGTGTTTAGGATAAAGTCTAGAAATCAAATCTGTAGCCTTTGAAAGTAATACTGAAATTATTTTCAGAAAGAAATACTTTAAAAATAGCTTATATTTTGTCCCTGTAAGAGAACATTTTTCTATGGAAACATAATATAAAAACAGTTCACTCCATAAGTTAGTATGCTTTTCTATCAGTAAATGAAAAAAAAAATTAAAAGCTAAACTAAACTTTTCTGACTTCAAAAATAATGTAGCTTGAAGGAAAAGAAAATCAGAAAAGTTTGAGAAACTTGGTTTTCACAGTCTCAGGTAGAAAGAAATTAAGTGAACAATCCTCTTTTCATTAGTTTTCCTAAGTTTTACTCATGGGATCATATGCAAACAGCAAATAAAATTTTAGTTTGAGCTTAATTTAGAAAGCAATAATTTATATTTATATGATACTTTATAAATTGATTTTATGTGTGTCATTTCATTTAATACTTCCTTTTATGTTTGTGATTTACCATAGAAAATATCACCATTTCTTTACATTTCTACACATTTCTTTCTTATACATGAGAAAGAAACTGAGCCTTAGAAAAACTGTGATTTAGATAAGGAGGCTATATAGCTACAACATGGAAAATCCCCTATCTTTTTTATTCCTACGCAGGTGTTATTTCCTCTAAACCAGAATGCATAGCTATGAGTAATAGGAGTTAAACACCAATTTGAATAGATATAAAATTTGTATTATACAGAGGAAGCAAGCAAAAAACAGTTGGGGGTGCTCTAAAATAAATGAACAGTTTTCTAAAAATCCATCAAAAGAAAAGTATACATGGTGAATTTTTCATTAATGGTCCGGAGATAACCAGGAATATTAGCAAGTGTATAGTTAGGATACTATACTGGGAAAGGCACGAAAAGCCAGGAAGGAAACTGGAATATTGGGAAATAAGTGAATCAATCAAGATAGAAATTGATATTAAGAAAACCTTTGAAGACTGGAGAGCTCTGTAAAACATAGTCAACTGGGGCAAAGCAAATAAAAGGAGAAAAAGAAAGATGTTATAAAAATAAATGGCAAGTATATAAGTAAAGACTTTCTAAATTAAAGAGGGAAGAAAAACTTGAATACAGAAAATATTATTAAATGTGTATTGGTATTAGCAAGGCCTCTTTATGATGTTCATTATCAAAAAATAGGGCAGGGAAATGATATATTTAATACTCTCTGACAATGAGAAAAACTGAATATTTGACCCTAAGAAATTTATCAGAGACCATAAATAGGTATTTCTTTTTCTAGGATCTTGAAGAAAATAGAAGTCAGCGGGAAAGACATCCCACTAAGGGCAAAATTGAAAGAGTGGCAGAAACTTTCAAAAATAGTATCAAGAAACCTGAAGCACAGGGTGAACCAAGGCTTTTGAAAAGCACTAGAGAAAATTTAAATATAATTTTTAAGAAATACTGAGCAAGGGATAGGCCTGATTCCTGGGCCAGACGGTATAATATTAGCAGATGACATTGGAAGGACTAAACTCTTATTTTGCCTGTTTTCTCAATCAGGAAAAAAAAAAAAGATCTTCAAATTGAAAAGGGTAGGACAAACAAGGGAATCAAATCCTAAGATAAGTAAAGAGATAGTAAGGGAGCACTTAGCTACTTCAAAGAGTTCACATTACCAGACTCAGATTGATTACCTCCCCAAGGACTGAAATAACTTGTTCTTAGACTCTGACTCATCTCATGAATCTGTCTGCTCCTCTCTGTCTTTTCTGCCACTGCCCTGTCCACGAAGTCATCATCATCTCTCTACTTGATTATTTTAGCAGTCTTCTATCCACTTGACCCCAGCCAGTCTCTATTGAGATTTATCTTCCATATATCTTAGGATGCTTTGTGTGGACCTCTATACTGTAGCACCAGTTTGCAATTCCAATACCAGCTCGCCCAGTACCGTTTAGCTGATGCCATAGCCGAGCTAAGCTACTGTTCGATATATCATGCTCACATAAGCTTCCTTGTCTTGGAACATGCTGTCCAATTTGCCTAAAAAAGATTGTCAGAGTTCATGGATCCACTGGCTTCTTTGGGGCCTGGGTTAATGACAATTCTTTTTTGTAGTTTACTCTAGGTCTAAAGGAAGAATTAATTCTATACCTTTCTGTCTTCCTGACTATGTAGCTTGTTTCTTCAAATGAATGGATAAGATTTATCTATATTGAAATTCTGCAGGCCAAGTGTTAAATGTCTGCTGAATTAAATGTAGTTATTATTATACCACTAAATATTTTCATAAATGCTTCAAAAAACATGAAACACAAAATATCATTAATTTTTGATTCCCAAGATTATATATTAGGGGCTTCCCTTGTGGCTCAGCTGGTAAAGAATCCACCTGCAATGCAGGAGACCTAGGTTTGATCCCTGAGATGGGAAGATCCCCTAGAGAAGGGAAAGGCTACCCACTCCAGTATTCTGGCCTGGAGAATTCCATGGACTCAATAGTCCATGGGATCACAAAGAGTTGGACACTACTGAGTGACTTTCACTTTCACCTTCATGATTATACTTAGTATTTTTAAAGTTAACATATTGTCATTATAAAGATTCCAACACTGTATGGCCTGCAGGGGTATACATTTAGAATCTAATTCTTCTCTCTCTTCACCATGTACCCATTTTTGTAACTGAGGGTAAATAATCGTGCGTGTGTGGATGCGTGTGTGTAAGTCAACACATCAACATATGTAGATCTACTTTACCCTTTTAAACAATTATATGATATACCTTAGCTATCAACATATCATGATTTCTTATATGGTAAAGAAGAGAGCAAAGAGAAGATTTTTTAATTTCTATATTGTAGGCATTTTTAACTGGGCCTGATTCATATATTTAGGAATAAGAATACAATAGGAGAATAATATCAGAGAACTTCCACTTTCTTGAAATTATCACAGCGTAAGCATGTCTCTGTGCTGAGTGATTATAACATTTAAGGAACTTTTAAGAATGTTTATCATTAGCTTAAGCTTCAGAAAATATGTAACTCCACTCTATAAAACCTGCTAAAAATGAGCATATATATTATAAATAGTAATAAATATATTGCATTATAACATATTAATATAATGTGGATTAAATGCATGAATGTGCTTATTTATAATATATTAAACAAATTTCAAATAAATTTAAATAAGTGAGCATAATATGTATATACATTTGTTTTTATTTTGCAAGATAGATTTTAAGAAATGGGGCTGCTGAATCAAAACATATATGCATTTTGAAGCTTCATACTTGGGAAGAACCATAACTGATTTTATCATGGTAGTCATGTATAGTTTTGATTATTGAATGGATGTCCACATAGAAAAAAAATCTCTAAACTTGTGTTTCAACCTTATATCATTTCTAATTTTCTCAATTTCTATATTAAAAGCATAAAACGATGCTTAATAAATAGATAATAAAAAAGAGTGGATGCAAAGCTAATTCTATGAGAGAATACATAAATATCTTGACAAGTTGAATGATAAAAACAATAAAAAATAAGAATTAATGAAAATATGTATAGAGATCAAAATTTTTTTCACAAATATTTCAATGGAAAATGTTCAGAAGTTTCAGCTGACAAAATTCCTCCCTAGTCATAGATATATAATAAATTGTCAGTTTATATTAGAATTAATATCTACAGCATGAATGGCACAGATTTTGTTATTCTTTGAGATGCAGGCTCTACCTGAAATTTTGCCTCTCATTCTCTATACCCCATTTTAGGATGGATATTTTCAAATTGAAAATACTAAAGAATAATGACTAATGAGGAAGGGTCTTGAAATTATATCATAGGAGAAATGGTAAAATAAATGGGCAAATTCCTCTTGAGAAGAGAGAACGTGTACACAAATAATTCAGAGGTTTTAGAATGTTTGAAAATCTGCTGTTCATGAGAAATTGGATGCGTCTATGAAGCTCCAGATTAATGGAGGGAAATTACAGAGACACTGATTTTAACCCAGGATACAGAAGACATTTAACATTTAGAAGTTTCCTGATTTAGGGAAAAAAAGATTTTTTGTGAAATAGTAAGCTGTGCTCTTTTCTAGAAAATGTAGAAATCTCCACCCAGGATTTCATAGTTGGAGCTCCTGTGTTGTGTGAGTTTATTAAAAGTGGATGACTTTTAATAGCCCTTTACATCAGAGATTTTTATAAAGTGAAAAACAACCATCAGAATCACTGATGTTTATGGAGAGCTTATGATGTGTCTTTCAGGTATTCTTTAAATCTATTGTATGAAATAGCTTATTTAATCCTAAGAACTATGCTGTTATCGACAAAGGTCTGTGTAGTCAAAGCTATGGTTTTTCCAGTAGTCAAGTATCGATGTGAGAGTTGGACTATAAAGAAAGCTGAGTGCTGAAGAATTGATACATTTGAACTGTGATATTGGAGAAGACTCTTGAGAGTCCCTTAGACTGCAAGGAGATCAAACCATTCAATCCTAAAGGAAATCAGTCCTGCATATTCATTGGAAGGACTCATGCTGAAGCTGAAGCTCCAGTATTTTGGCCACCTGATGCGCAGAACTGACTCATTGGAAAAGACCCTGTTGTTGGGAAAGATTGAAGGCAGGAGAAGGGGATGACAGAGGATGAGATGCTTGGATGGCATCACCTACTCAATGGACATGAGTTTGAGCAAGCTCCAGGAGTTGGTGATGGCCAGGGAAGCCTGACGTGCTGCAGTCCGTGGGATTGCAAAGAGTTGAACACGACTGAGTGATTGACCTGACCTGAACTGAACAACAATGCTGTGTACTAGGTAAGAGTATTATCATCTGTAGGTCTTAGAAATAGCACATCCTTTGGTACTAGTTTTGCAACCAGAAAGTGGCTGTCTGTCTCTGTGTTATTATTTAAGCTTCATATACCATACCCCCGAAATGGGATGCACATTTTATCTTGTGATGAGTTACTTTGTATACTTTGTAACAGGTTCAAATGGATGAATGCAAATGTTTGCATCTTATTCTCTAATAAGCCCTAGAGTATTTTTATTCTTCTCTGTTTACTAAGTGACTGCACTGAATCCAATGTTTTAAGAATAGTATCTGCAGGTGCAGTAGTATAGAGACCCTAGTAGTCTGTTTGACCCTTACAGCCTGGTTCTGGGAATTTCACCTCCCATGTCCTTTCCATCTGTGCCTAGTGTGTTGTAGTAGTTCTCCAAAATTTTCAGGGATGAGTAGCATGCTCAGTTATTCTTTGAACTACAAGCTATGACAGCAGCAATAGTTTGAAATTGTTCTTTGCCAATCATAAGCTACTTGGCTACGGGCTAGGTCATAACTTGCCTAGTCATAATTTTCCTCACCTGTAAGATGAAAAGTAATAATGGTAAGAACATTGGAGATTATAATGTGGTTTAAATAATGTAAGTTATTGTGGGGATTACATACAGAAACAGAAGATTGTGAGCACAGTAACTGACACATGGTAAATGCTAGATAAATGTAAGCTATTACTGTGATGATGGGGATGATGACATCTGTCAGTATAATGTTCTATACTCCAGATTCATAGGAAACAGGATGCATGGGAACACACATGCATGTTGCAAATCTTGATAATAATAAACATTATTGTGCATATGTTTTCACAAAGCAGTTAACAGAGGTTCCATATTGCAATAATTTCTAAAATGTCCTGTAATGAAAAAACATAGTTCTCAGCCCTGAGCAAAGTTCCATAAATCATTAAAAATTCCTATCCCCACTGAGTCTCTTTGTGACACCTCCAGCAGCTCAGCAGTTCTTCACAGGCCCAGCAGCTTGAAGGTCAAGGATGCAGGATCTCCAGGTACCAGGGCCACTTCAGCATTTAACCCCTAGTCCAGTCAATTTAAGGCTATGCACATTTGTTCTCTCCTTTGAGATAGGATCCAGCACAGTCTTATCAGGTGATTCTCCCCAGGGAAGAGAAACTTACTCCAGGACAAGCTTACCAACCACATCAAATAAGGGCAGACAGGGGACAGTCCCCTATGTCCCATGTGTGAATGCTCTGGGAGTTATGAAAAGGCCTTGAGAGTGTCATGATAAATAAAGAGAAAAATATACAAAAGAGGGAAGTGGAGATGGTTTTGCAGACAGATGGGCCACCGTGGTTGGTTGTCAGAATCTTGAGTGGTTTCTTCAACCTTATGGCCAGAGCAGAAAAGAGTTTCAAGTAAAAGAAAATGGCTTTGCAAAGGTTATCTTCTCAGACAGATATTTATGATTTCACAGATTGCATATGTGGTGCTTTTGTTACTAGTTTACATACAATGAAATTGATAAAACTAAACATCTAAATCCCATTCTCTTACATAAACACCTCAGGAGTTTAAGAAAAAGAGAAAGATTAAAATTTAAGATCTGTCTTACTTTTTTCCATAAGCTGTTTCAATTTGTTTATTGCCATTTGAATGATATTTATAATAAATTATTATCATTTGAACTTAAATAGGGACTAGAGCAATTTAAATTTGCGCTTGATTTTATTTTTGATTTTTGAAATAATTAATAGCAAACCCACAAAGATGAAATGTCACAGTGTATGGGACATCCCTTTCTTTATGTCTAAAATAACTTCTCCTCCTTAAACTTCAAGAAATGGTAGAAAGCACCTGGGTATATGGATATGTTTGTTTTCCTCAGATTTCTTTTTCTCTCAGACTCATACAAGGGGAAGATATACAAAATATGCACAGTACTACTACTTTTAATAAACTCAGTGTCTATGCGGTTGACTCACATGTTAATATTACTGGGTAGAGATAATTCCATAACAAAAATTAAAATATCCAGAAGTCATCGGATATAAGTGAGAAGTTTAGAAAATGGAGAAGAGAGTGCAGCTTTGCTGGGCTGTAGTCAATAATCCTCTGGAGTAGGAAATCACAACCCGCTCCTGTATTCTTGCCTGAAAAGTTCCACAGACAGAAAAGCCTAGCGGGCTACAGTCCATGGGTGTGCAAAGAGTCGGACACAACTGAGCACACAAAGAAAAGAATTTTTGACATTTCGGTAACTTAAAACACCACAGAATAGAAGCTAAAACTTTTCAGTCTAGTTCTACATATATATTTTTTAAGCTCTGAGCTGTTTTGAATGGTAGTAGAAAGAGGCACAGAGAAATTCACTTCTGTCTCTATAAGAAGACAACACTCCTATGCCCTCTTTACTTACACCAGTATTTACTTGTGTTCCTATCTGGTATGTGCTGGTTCCTTCGGATCTATGTTTCCGGAGAGAAGATGACCGAAATGTTCTTCGCTTTCAAAGACAGAGTTTATATCCTACAAGGGGGGACTTATCAAGTATATATATGACTACACAAGGTGGAATTACATAGGTACCAGAGAGAAAGATGGCTGGGAGAGTAGAAATGGGCCTATAAAATCAGCCAGTCTGTCTAATTTGCCTTACTTTATAGATGAGAAAAGAAGTCAAGAGTAGTAAGTCAGCCTTGCTTAAGGTCACACAGCATATTAGAACACACCCAGGACTAAGTCAGGTCAAGTCAAATCAAGGGCTCTTTTAAAATTTAAGCTGCACTCTTATTTTGGGGGAACTTAATTAACTTTAATTTTGTGGGGACTTTGGTATGTTTCACTTTAATTCGAGTATAAAAATATATCAAAAATGTTGGACACGATAAAGTGCATGGAACAAATTAAATTTTTGGGTTAGCAGAGTAAAGAATTTTTGTAACTGTCTAAACCCATTATTCATGTATCTGATCCATTTTACAAAGTAGTTGTAAAATTCAGAATTGTCAGTTGAACAAAGCAACTGATAAAATTGCTTTGACTTCATAGAAAGGTCATGACAAAAGCACTGTTTTGTTATCAACAGCTATTTGAAATCTAACTAGGGTCCATGAGAATAGTGGTTGAGAATCTCTTTTAAATTGTCTGAACCTTCACATGACTGTAGTTTTACTCTTAGTGAATGTTGATTGGAATGAACACAAAACAGCTAAAAGCTCATAAGAATTCTTTAACAGTTTTAAATTATGATCGAGTTAGCATGTGTGTATTTTGTCATATATATTCCTTCAAAGTGCCGTCTTACATGAACATGAGACTAACCGATTCACTTATTCATTCATCATTTATTCATCCAAGAAAAATTAATCTCTTGCAATCATGAGACATAATATCAATAAAGCAAATAAAAACTAGCCGTGGAATTTTCTGTGGATCAAAGCATTAAGTAAAAACATAAATTTTTTGTCAGTATATTCTCACCAACTACAGTATTTTTCTTGTGTACTTCACAGAAGGTGATGTAGAATATCGTCCCACCAGTATAAGAGATGGTACCTCTACCGAGCTCAACAGATCTGCAGATGACTTTTAAATAGGTTGATGAGTGGTCTTTTTTTTTTTTTTTTTTTGATGAGTGGTTCTTAAGGGAAAGGACAGAAGCTGAAATGTCCACATAGCACTAATGGGCACTTTAATTCAAATTAGCCAGGCAGAGTGTTATCTTTAAAGGCAAGAGATTTAAACTCTACATGTGTAAGTCTTACTTGGCACTGCTTGTTTTAAGGTTGGCATGAAGTACATTTACTCCAGCTACAAAATCCTAGTAACAATGTTGATATGAAGTATTCATTTGCTTTTGATTTCCAAGTTCTTCCAGTAGACCTGTATGCATTCTGAAGATAGTTTCGTATTGAAAAAAAAAAAAATGAGGAGCTTCATAGGCATTCCACAGTTACTTGTTCAGGGATTTCCTTTTCTTTTCTTAGAACTTTGGGTTCCTGGTAAGAACAGCAAACTAATAGAAACGTGAATGAACCCTGTCTATTTAAGTGAAAACTTTCTTTTTTATTACATACATTTTTTTCTATAATAAGTAGGGTGTATATTTACATGAAATTTATACAAACAGCATTGCCATGGTCTGTTTGTTTTGCCTTTTAATCAGATCATTTCTGATAGGTTGTATAAACAAGGATGTCAGTGTCCTCTTTCCAAAATAAGTACAGCTGAAAAACAGCTTCCTGATTTTAAATCATGCTTTCACATCCACAATTGGACTTAAATATCCAGGAAGATATTTATGGACTGTAACAGATGATGGCTGCCCTCTAGTGACTAGACATTCTTGCTGTTTCAGTTTAGGTTAGAAAAGGGCGTTTAAAACGTATGTCCTAATTTCTATTCAATCAGTTGGGCGTTAGAAACCTTTATCGAGAGAACACAATACATACTCAATATTAATTATATTCTATGAATGAAGATATATATGAAATGCAGATATATTTTCTCAGTCATAGCACTTTTGCCAACATATATTTCTTAAAAATTCAACCATTTTCAAGCTAATCAATTAAATAACTCTATTTTTATTTCAACACTCATAGAACAAAGTTGAGTTTTTTTTAATGTAGGAAGGCTGATTATCTAATAGTACTAACTATTGAATCTTCTTCCTGTCTCTCAACCTTTCTCCATCTTATTCTCTCTGGCAAAGAAAACATATTCTGTTCATTTGACAAACAGTTCTCATTTCCAACTATCTTCAGATAAATTGCTTTTTTTTTTCTTTCTAATTGCTAAAATGCCTGGAGTTGTATTTAGATGATCATACATAACTGGATACATCAAGCCACATTTAAAATTCAACCAGCAAGACTATAACTGCCCCCAATCAATAGTAGTGAAACTTAGTGATCTAGACCACACCTGCAAGGTGGCTTTCTTATTCCATTGCAACTAAAAGGTACAGCATGGCAATATTAGATTTGATTACTTTCATACCAAACAAAAACAAAACAAACAGAAATAATAACAAAACCCATGGCACTTCAGCCTATTGCTGATAGAACTGAATCAAAACAAATCTTATTGCCAAGCAGACCAGAGAAAAATCACCTCTTTGAAGGTTGACAGGAAAGCAAATCGTTTTTCACTCACTACCTCATTGTTTCCTTTATCTTCAAACCAAAAGATATTTTCTACAATGTTGAGGTGTTACTTTTTTCTTTAAAAAGCAAGTTTTTGCTGAAAGTGTGGAAACCTAAAAATCAGCTATCATAGAGGGAAAAATTCTTCCCAGCCTCTATGAAATGATGAACCATCCCTTGTTTAAAATATTTGACCTTGGATCACATTCTGATATATATAAATATTCAGGATAAAAGTGTAGTTGGAAAAATTGATGTATCTTTATTGCTATGGTATCTACTGACAAAATATTGATAATTAAAAGAGGTTTGAGTAGATAATCTACTCAAATTTTCCACATGGTCAATCATCTAAATGGTCTATTGCATGGTCTAAAGCTAATAGAGTAAATTCAGTTGATGGTTGGTTCTGATTTGGGTATATATTTCCAAGCCTTTATAAGAGAATCATTTTTTTTTTTTTCTTATTTGTCCTTATTCCATTTGTACTTTTCTTTCTGCATAGTAAAACCAACAAATGAGGAATCAGAACAAAATTTTCTGGGCTTTGTGGCTATGTAAAAACAGCTAACATCACCTGACCAACATCAGCCTTTTAGTTCATCTCTATCGTTCCTGGAAAAAATATGCAGTTCATTTCTGCTTAATAAATATTTGTGGAGTTCTGATTCTGTTAGGTGTATTAGCTCTAGGAGATGAAAACACAGATAAGATTGAGTTTCTGCTTGAAATGAACAAATACTGACAAAAATTGTGGTATTTAATAATAAATATATATGCAATATGCAAAAAGAGTACAGAATAAGGATTCATTCCCTGCAGACTAGGGAAGACATATTAGAAGGGATGATTCCCAATAGAGTCAACATTTTGAAAGATAAACAGGAACTCTCAAGGCAGATAAGAGGAGGAAAGGACACTCAAGCTGGACAAAATGACCACTTTTTTTTTTCTTGTTTATATTTACTGAAATATCATTGATGTATAATATTATATGTTACAGATGTAGTATATACTGATTCACAGTTTTTAAAGTTTATACTCCATTTATAGTTATTATAAAACATTGACTAGGTTCCCTGTGTGGTACATTATATCTTTGTAGCTTATTTTATATATAATAGTTTGTATTTCTTAACTCCCTATCCCTAAATTGACCCTCCCCCATCCTCCCTTCCCACTGATAACCAGTAGTTTATGCTCTAAATTTATCAGTATGCTTCTGTTTTATCATATTCACTAGTGTGTTGCCTTTTTTTAGATTCCACATATAAATGATATCACACATGATTTGTCTTTCCCTGTCTGACTTATCTCATTTAGTATAATTTCCTCCAAGTCTGTCTACATTGCTGCAAATGGCAAAATTTCATCCTTTTTATGGCTAAGCAGTATTCCATTGGGTGGGCTTCCTAGGTCGCTCAAGTGGTAAAGAGTCCACTTAACAATGTAGGAGATGCAGTTTCAATCCTTGGGTCAGAAAGATCCCCCAGAGAAGAAAATGGAAACTGACTCTGGTATTCTTGACTGGAAAATCCCATGGACAGTGGGGCCTGACAGGTTACAATCCATGGAGTGGCAAAGAGTCAGATATGACTTAGTAACTGAGCATTGAGCCTGGTATTCCATTATATATTTCCCACAGTGGCTGCACCAATTACATTACCACCAACAGTGTATGAGATATCCCTTTTGTCCACATTTTTACTGCATTTTTTATTTGTGGTTTTTTGAAGACAGTCATTCTGACAAATAAGGAGTGATATCTCATTGTAGTTTTGATTTGCATTTCCTTGATGATTAGCCATGTTGAACATCTTTTCATGTGCCTATTGGCTCATTTGTGTGTCCTCTTTGGAAAAAAAATCTATTTAGGTCTTTTGATTTTTTTTTTTTTTTGATGTTGTGTTGTATGAGCTGCTTATATATTTTAGAGTTTATGAGCTGCTTATATATTTCAGATAATAACCTCTTATCTGTCATATTATTTGCAAATATTTTCTCCCATTTTGTAGACTGTCTTTTTATTTTGTTGATTGTTCCTTTATATGTGCAAAAGTTTTTAAGTGTAATTAGTTCCAATTTGTTTATTTTTGCTTTTATTTCCTTTGCTTTAGGAGATAGATACAAAAATTATTATGATTTGTGTCAAAGAGTATTGTGTCTGTTTTCCTTTAGGAATTTTATGGCTTCCAGTCTTAAAATTTTGACCTTTTGAATTTGTTTGAACTGAATTATGTCAATTGTTATATATCTTATTATAAATGTTGTCCATATTATGTTCCAATTTTAGTAGTAATTTAATAAATACTGACTTGAACAATCAGTCCCTTAAAAACAAATTGTCCTTCTGAACTCCTACCTTACTTCATTCAGTGTCCTAGATGCTGATGAAAAAATAAAACTAAACATAATATGGCACATGCCCTCAAACTGCTTACATGTTTGTAAAGCATGCAACCCTACCAAAGTTGTAATTAGAGAGTCCATGCAGACAAAGAAAGGTGGGGAAGAGGCAGCAATAAAAGAGTTCTTCCAGCATACCTTTGAAAGAGAAAAAACAAGTGAAAAATTGATAATATCAAAGGATAGGAAAAGTTATAAAGGAGTTATATATCCTCACAAAGGAGTAAGGAGTTATATATTCTTACAAAGGAGTAGGTGGCCAGGATAAGTAAGGCAGTTCACATTTTATGCTCTTCTGAGAGCCTCAAAGCTTAAAGACACAGGTCACAGCAAAGGTGGGTGTGAAACTCATGCTAATAACAGGGAATTTGTTTAAGAATTTGTACAGTGAGGGAATGAACCACACCAAGGTCTGCCACAAATACATAAAACTGGTCTCTCATGCATAGTCAAGAGCAAGGTTGAGGACTGGGTTAAATAAATAGTAAAATGAATAGAGCATACCGTCTTCCATAGTGGCTGTATCAGTTTACATTCCCACCAACAGTGCAAGCATGATCCCTTTTCTCCTCACCCTTTCCAGAATTTGTTGTTTGTAGACTTTTTGATGAGGGCCATTCTTACCAGTGTGAAGTGATATTTCCTTGTAGTTTTGATTTGCATTTTTCTAATAATGACCGATGTTGCTGTGTGGCTCAGGAAACTCAAACAGGGGCTCTGTGTCAACCTAGAGGGGTGGGATGGGGAGGGAGATGGGATGGAGTTTCAAAAAGGAGGGAATATATGTATACCTATGGCTGATTCATATTGAGGTTTGAGAGAAAACAGCAAAATTCTGTAAAACAATTATCCTTCAGTAAAAAATAAATTAATTTAAAAAAATGAATAGAGAAAAATCTACACTCAGCTGGTAAAGCATCTGCCTGCAATGCAGGAGACACAGGAGATGGAGATTTGATCCCTGGGTTAGGACAACCCTCTTGAGGATGGCAAGGCAACCTACTCCTCTTCTTGCCAGGAGAATCCCATGGACAAGAACCTGGCAGGTTACAGTCCATAGGGTCACAAACAGTTGGATACTACTCTTCTAATTGGATAACAATTAGAAGATTTCTGAGCATAAAGGGAATATTGAATGCAACAAACATTTATTTTGGCTTCCTCCATACTCCGGGCTTCCCTCATAGCTCAGTTAAAGAACTTGCCTGCAACGCAGGAGTCCCTGGTTCAATTCCTTGGGCTTTCCTTGTGACTCATCTCATAAATAATTCGCCTACATTGTGTGAGACCTGGGTTTAATCCCTGGTTGGGAAGATTCCCCTGGAGAAGGGAAAAGTTACCACTCCAGTATTCTAGCCTGAAGAATTCCATGGAATGTATAGTCCATGGGGTCGCAAAGAATTGGACATGAAAGAGCAACTTTCACTTTCACTTTCTTCCATACTCTAATGACAGTGAAATGTGTATATCCAAAAATGAAAAAAGCAAGAGATAGTAATTAAAAAAAAATAAAATCTGGAAAGCAATAAGTAATAGATGATTTATTAGATCTAAGAAAATTGAATCTTATCCTAGAAGGTGAAAACTGAGAACAACACCACAAAATTTCCCAAGCGCTCTAGATTTAGAAAAATCAAAATAGGTAATTTTGTCTCTAGAGTTAAAAGCAATATTAAAATTAGGAGGATTGTTTGAAAGCCTGATTAAGAAGCAAGGAGGATTGCATGTTCTTTAGTGTTTTGCAGAATAGTCTTACTCCAACACATGAGAAAAAAATGGAAGTTTATTCTTCGGAGATTGTAATTTTGGACTTTGGGCCATGGGGCATATTTGAGAATAAGTGTAAGTTGTGGTATTTAGAGGGATTGAGTTAATTTACTAGTCTCCCAGTGTGCTGAAAGCCAAGAAGTCACCCTTCACACAAAAGATTAGAAGACAAATCCAAGAGGAAAGACTTTGGGAGTCATGCTGAGAGTAGCTTATATAGTAATGTTGCATAAGTGTATATTTGATAAGATCCATCCATGAACTCAGAGCTTCCAATTAGCTTTTTCATGATGAAATGATGACTAAGGAAAGTACAAACCAGGATTTCTGGAAGGTTCTGATAATATTCCCTTTTTTGATCTGAGAACTGATTACCCAGGTGTGATCAGTTTGTGAAATTTTATCAGTCTAAACATGGATATTATACTCATTAAATTAAAACATGTAAAAAATAATAAAGGATCAGAATAATCCCAAATAGTTGCTAACTGGCAATGGCATAATCCTCCTGATATTTATTTCCTTTAAATAACTTTATTTCAAAAATATAAATAAATAACTTTATTTTTATCAGCAATGGTCTTCATCACAGAATAGGTCATTTGAGGAGAAAAAGAAAAAAAAAATGAATTCCAAAATGTTGGATAAACCTTCTTTTAAGTTTGTCCAGTGGTATAACTTGAACTAATATTATGACTCCTGGGCCACAGATTTTTCTGGAGGCTACATTGGCAGCTCTTGACTATGCTCCAATTTTTTTCTGTAATAATAAAGGCTTCTAAACACATTTGTCTAAACTCTTTTAACCAAGGTCATACTGTATGTGTTTAAACTTGACACCACTGAAATCTTAAACCCCAAGATTTTACCTACAAATATGTATGTTGTCTTCTAATTCTGGAGCCTTGGAGTTAGGATTCACACAGGATTATTTTATTGACAAGTAGCCATTTGCCTGGTACCAACTGTTAAACTTTCAAGACCTTCCCAGTGGCTCAATGGGTAAAGAATCTGCCTGCAATTCAGGAGACACAGGAGACATGGGTTTGTTCCCTGGGTAGGGAAGATCCCCTGGAGGAGGGCATGGCAACCCACTCCAGTATTCTTGCCTAGAGAATCCCACGGACAGAGGAGCCGGCGGGCTATCGTCCATGAGGTTGCAAAGAGTCGGACACAATCAAGCAGCTGCACACACCAGCAATTGTTAAACTGAGTGCTCTTACAGTTTAGAGACTATGAGCAGTATTTCTCACACGGAATATGACTTAATAAATAAAATATTTCAAAGGAATGAGGAAATGCACAATTTTCCATGCTTTGCTTGCAAAGATGAGTAGCTGAACTAAAGTATTCCTATATGAAGCTGAAGAAAAATATCTCTGTGTATTGAAATGCTGTTGATAATTCACAGGTATTGCAGAAGAGAGTGATCTAAAGGAAATAATGCCTGTTTATTCTAACAGTTGATTTCCTAACAGTGGTGAATTTTGCCAATTTTTACTCCACTAGGATCCTCATATTTGTACTTTAGACTTAAGAAATCCTTGTCACTGCCCTGTTCTCACTGGCCACCAATCTCAGCCTGGAGATTTTGCAGTGAGTTCTCTTGCTGGAAGCCTGGCCAGATTCCAAGAATTCCCTGCTCAGGGGGTTTTCCTGCTGTGTGCCATTAACTATGGAAATATTTATATTTTGTGGATTCTGGTAAAATTCGATGCCTCTGAGCTCAAAACATCTAAGAGAATATGCAGAACTTCATGCTGAAAGAGCCAGTGGTAGTACCATGTGTAAACTGCTGTTTGGAGGCAACGCGAGGAGAGAGCGTACATCCCAAAGACTACATTCTTGCTCCTCTGTTATCCATTCTCCAAACAGCAACACTTTATTCTGTGACTCAAGCTTTGTCACTCCTTTTATAAAAGTGTGTCCCAAGTTTCTCAAGTTGTCACTAAATAAAATGTAAATGCCTTCCATGACCTCCCTGTGTAGACATTAGCAGCATACCCATGTGCAGCTGGTTCTAAGCTGCCACTTTGCCACTTACTCTCCTCTCTGCAGCCACACTAGGTATTGACTATACCAAAACCCAAAAGGGGGTTGCAATCGTTATGCATTGACACAGTTGTGTTGATTGATTATAGACAATTCATGTTCTATTAGTCACTAAAATGTTTTGCGTGCCAGCCCTGCTGTTTTCCTGGGCCTGGAAACTTCTGCAGTTACTAGCTGTTCCACTGCCTGAAATATGCTCATCAACTTTCATCTCTTAACATGACTGGCTCCTTCCTGTCTTCAAGTTGGCATAAATGTCTCCTCTCTAAAGTCTCTTTCCCTTTCTATGTTGCATCAAGATTTTTTTTTTTCTTCCTGTGTGGTGGTCACTCTCTCACAAAACATCAATCCAATGTTCATAGCACTTCTCATGCCCTGTATCTTGTTTATTCAAGATAATTGTCAACCTTGGTTATTGGAGTGTAAGCTTCATAAAGGCAAGGTCTTCCTGTCTGTTTACTGGATTTTGAGCTTTGAGCAGATGGTTTGACTCAGTTAATCCTAGTATGTGAATGAACAAATAATAGGGATTTAAACATCATTACATGAATGTGAACAACTATGCAGTACTATCATGTAAATACCCTAACGTGCACAAATAAGAAGCAAGCCTTAGCCAAGGGCTTTTGTAGATTAAGAACCTAAGTCATAGAGTCAAAAAGTCCATGAATATCTCTGTAAATAAGGTATAAGATTATATCAAACAACAGTATATTAGTGTGCAAAGTAGGAAGAAATTTTAACCATGAATCTGTCTTTTCTGCTGTATCTTGACATCCAAATACCATCATCACTAACAGTACTATTTTTGAATGTGAAAATATAAAAATGTCAAGATCGCACCACTAACCTAGTGTATATTTAATTGAGAATTGCATTGATAGGGTTGAACTTTCTAATCTGTAACTAAAATCCTCTGAGTAAAGAGCTTCAGTCAACACAAGCAGATTCCTGAGACCTCAAGAATTAGTGGAGCTTGGTCAGCTTTAATTTGAAGGACCAGGAAGCCAGGGGATAGGACATTTCCTAAACTCAATTCCAAATTTTCACAGATCTGTTCTCAAAGCATTTTATCTAACTATGATGCCTCTGATTCAACAAAAGTGTGAATGTTTTCTCAGATAGATCAATGTTCCTCAGGTCAGTTTTCCCACATTCTTTCAGTACACCACTCTAATAACTTCTATCCTAAATTCCCCCTGGTGGGAATTCAAAATTTAATCTCCAGGAGGATGTGAAATGGATTAAATGAGCAAATAAAGAATGTTAAAGTTCCTATATATCTAAGGCTGAAATCCCATTCTATGTTCTGTTTTGCAACTCAAATTATATCCAGACACATTGTCTCATCAAAAATTCTATAACAACATCAACTGATTATCTTTATATGAAAAATAACCCAAATCTATTATATAATTCCATCCTATTATCAAATTCTTAAGGATAAATTAATACTCCAAAATATTAATGTCAAATCTTATAAATTCAAAAGATTTAAAGTCTAAAATCAGATTCCCTTGACCTCCTAAGTTGAAAGTCCAAGGTCTGGAAATGCAAGAATCCAACAGTAAACCACCCAAAGATTTTTTTCTTTTTGCTACTCTCACTCCAAGGGTTTCCAACTAGGTTCTTGGGTGGAATCAGGCTAGGCTCTATTGTACCTGTTCCTTTGCACTGCTGAAGTTACTTATCTAAACAATCAGTTGAGTTGCTCAGTCATGTCTAACTCATTGCAACCTCATGGACTACAGCACCAACTCCTGGAGCTTACTCAAATTCATGGGCATAGAGTTGGTGGTGTCATCCAACCATCTCATCCTCTGTCGTCCTCTTCTCTTCCTCCCTTGAATCTTTCCCAAAGTCAGGGTCTTTTCCAAAGAGTTAGTTCTTCACATCAGATGGCCAAAATATTGGACCTTCAGTTTCAGCATCAGTCCTACCAAAGAATATTCAGAATTGATTTCCTTTAGGATTGTCTGGCTTGATATCCTTGCAGTCTAAGGGACTCTGAAGAGTCTTCTCCAACACCACAGGTCAAAAGCATCAATTTTTTGGTGTTCAGCTTTCTTTATAGTCCACCTCTCATATATCCATACATGACTACTGGAAAAACCATAGCTTTGACTAGATGGGCTTTTATTGGTAAAGAAATGTCTTTCCTTTTTTTCTAAACTATATGACATTGCTAATCCCAAGTTTCATGTTGAAAATGAAAGGATACACAGCTGATTCATAGCACTAACACACACACCCAAAATTTTTTAAATGAATCCATCCACTGTCCTTGGAAATGTTTTGCACAAGGAAAATTATGGTTCTATATTCTGGAATTTAGTTGCCAAGACCATAGAAACGGTGACAGAAATTAATGGCTACTATATTAAAAGAAGTCAAGTTTGGAAAAAAAAAAAAAAAGTCTTCAGGGCCACCCTCCATAGATTCCCAGGTAATCTATGCTAATCTTCCAGAATCTATCACTGTTAATCTAAACTTACTTGGTAAAAATACCATCTTCTGCCAAGATGTATAATTTAAAACCCTACGTTGATAACCAGAACATAATATTTCCTCTTTCAGAAATGGTATTTTTGAGAAATTGTTGCCCTTTGCCAAAATTTTTAAATGAGATGATTTTCTATATATAATTCATATTTGCTTCAATTGGAGGATAACCTTGGAAGATTTTCAATGGATGTTGCTGCTAATGTTTCTGTACCATATGCTTCTACTCATCTGGAAAGATGCAATATCTCTGTCATGACTTGTCACAGTAACTTTTTTTTTTTCACACAGGACATCTGTATTTATTTTTTTCATATACAATTTTCCAAAGTGAAATAGAATCAACATAAACCAGATTTTCTCAAAGCATCCAAAGTACACCCTTTTTCATCACCCAGAATTGGGTACACCTAACAAGAAATTTAGAGAAACCAAGGGAATATTTCATGCAATGGGTTTGATAAAGGATAGAAATGGTATGGACCTAACAGAAGCAGAAGATATTAAGAAGAGGTGGCAAGAATACACAGAAGAACTATACAAAAAAGATCTTCATCACCCAGATAAGCACGATGCTGTGATCACTCACCTAGAGCCAGACATCCTGGAATGTGAAGTCAAGTGGGCCTGAGAAAGTATCACTATGAATAAAGCTAGCGAAGGTGATGGAATTACACTTGAGCTATTTCAAATCCTGAAAGATGATGCTGTGAAAGTGCTGCACCCAATATGCCAGCAAATTTGGAAAACTCAGCAGGGGCCACAGGTCAGGAAAAGGTCAGTTTTCATTCTAATCCAAAAGAAAGGCAATGCCAAAGAATGCTCAAACTACTGCACAATTGTACTCATCTCACATGCTAGTAAAGTAATGCTCAAAATTCTCCAAGCAAGGCTTCAGCAATATGTGAGCCATAAACTTCCAGATGTGCAATCTGGTTTTAGAAAAGGCAGAGGAACAAGAGGTCAAATTGCCAACATCTGCTGGATCATTGAAAAAGCAAGAGAGTTCCAGAAAATATATATTTCTGCTTTCTTGACTATGCCAGAGCCTTTGACTGTGTGGATCACAATAAACTGTGGAAAATTCTTAAATAAATAGAAATACCAGACCACCTGACCTGCCTCTTGAGAAACCTGTATGCAGGTCAGGAAGCAACAGTTAGAACTAGACAAGCAACAACAGACTGGTTCCAAATAGGAAAAGGAGTACTTCAAATCTGTATATTGTTACCCTACTTATTTAACTGATAAGCAGAGTACATCATGACAAATGCTGGGCTGGAAGAAGCACAAGCTGGAATCACGTTTGCTGGGAGAAATATCAATAACCTCAGATATGCAGATGACACCACCCTTATGGTAGAAAGTGAAGAGGAGCTAAAAAGCCTCTTGATGAAAGTGAAAAAGGAGAGTGAAAAAAAAATGGCTTAAAGCTCAACATTCAGAAAACTAAGATCATGGAATCTTGTCCCATCACTTCATGGCAAATAGATGGGGAAACAGTGGAAACAGTGGCTGACTTTATTTTTTTGGGCTCCAAAATCACTGCAGATGGTGATTGCAGCCATGAAATTAAAAGATGCTTACTCCTTGGAAGGAAAGTTATGACCAACCTAGATAGCATATTAAAAAGCAGAGACATTGTTTTGCCAACAAAGGTCTGTCTAGTCCAGGCTATGATTTTTCCAGTGGTCATGTATGGATGTGAAAGTTAGTCTGTGAAGAAAGCTGAACGCCGAAAAATTGCTGCTTTTGAACTGTGGTGTTGGAGAAGACTCTTGAGAGTCCCTTGGACTGCAAGGAAATCCAACCAGTCCATCCTCAAGCAAATCATTCCCGGGTGTTCATTGGAAGGACTGAGACTAAAACTAAAACTCCAATACTTTGGCCAACTCATGAGAAGAGTTGACTCATTGGAAAAGACCCTGATGCTGGGAGGTATTGGGGGCAGGAGAAGAAGGGGACGACAGAGGATGAGATGGCTGGATGGCATCACCGACTCGATAGACATGAGTTTGAGCAAACTCCAGGAGTTGGTGATGGACAGGGAGGCCTGGCATGCTGCGATTCATGGGGTTGCAAAGGGTCAGACGTGACTGAGCGACTGAACTGAATGGAGCTGAACGAAAAATTATTTTCTCTGTTCACCAACATCAGAACCAGGGTTTGATTGCTTTTTATAGTTCTGCCTGGTGTGCTGCAGTCCATGAGATTGCAGAGTTGGACGTGACTTAGCAACTGAACAACAGCAGCATCCTTTAAATCCTCTAAAGTTTGCTTTTCTTACAGAAGAATAGATTTGTCAGGCATATTGTCTACAATAACTACAACACCCTGAAATGTCACCTAAAAATATTTTGATTATTTTATGCTGACCTTCCCTGTCCCTCCACTTTTATGTGTTTAGATATTCAAAAAGATGTGTCCTGTATTGATATTACAGAGAAGTCTCCATCAGTAGCTTTGAAAGTCTTCTTTCCAATAGTGTCCTTGGTCCTGGCTTCCTCTGGTGGATGTATTCAAGTCTCTTATCTTGGATTTTGCTCTCTTCTTCTGTCAGATGTCATTGGGCTTCAGTCACTTTCTGATCTAGCAACAACTTAAATATCTCTCCTTTTCTAATGCCCTCTTTTAAAAAGTTTTACTTAGGTGCTTCATCTTTATACTACACAAAATTTGAAGAAAAAAGAGAGAAGGAACAGAGTCATGACTTAAGGTCCTTCGCTAAAATTTGCTTGTTAGACAAGACATTCTCCTCCTTTCTGGAGAAAGTAGTTAGGAGGACAGCTACAGGTCGGATTATTCTAATGATTCAGTTGGTTACAGGATGCCAAGAGACAGGAAATTCTTTCTCAACAATTTCTTCTTTTAAAGTAAGAATTGAAGATTTCCAAAAAGTGAACAAGTAACAATGACAATAAAACCATAAGAGAGAGTCAAGGTTTAAATATAAAGCAAATTGCAATCTCTCATACTTCTGCCTCACCTCCAGCCAGATTCACTGCTTTGTAGTGGCTAAAGTCAGACTGGAAAAAAAAAAAAGAAAAAGAAAAGCTACAGAGAAAACAGATGAGGATGGCAGGCAAAGAGGCCTTAGTGTGACTAGAAATTACCACCTTAAATCTGAAAATTCTTAAAAAGTGTTTGGGCAGATCCAAGTACAGACTACAAGGATGAGATTTCAAGAGCAAGTGATTCAAAGTTCAGTTCAGTTCAGTCACTCAGTCATGTCCAACTCTTTGCAACCCCATGAACTGCAGCACGCCAGGCCTCCCTGTCCATCACCAACTGCCAGAATCCACCCAAACCCATGTCCATTGAGTTGATGATGCCATCCAACCATCTCATCCTCTGTCGTCCCCTTTTCCTCCTGCCCTCAATCTTTCCCAGCATCAGGGTCTTTTCAAATGAGTCAACTCTTCGCATCAGGTGGCCAAAGTATTGAAGTTTCAGCTTCAACATCAGTCCTTCCAATGAACACTGAGGACTGATCTGCTTCAGGATGGACTGGTTGGATCTCCTTGCAGTCCAAGGGACTCTCAAGAGTCTTCTCCAACACCACAGTTCAAAAACATTAATTCTTTGGTGCTCACCTTTCTCTATAGTCCAACTCTCACATCCATACATGACTACTGGAAAAACCAGTACAGTACAAATGGCAAGATGGAAAGGGATACTCTCTGAAACATGTAGCTGTTGGGAAGATAAATAAAGCAAACCTCCCCCCACCCCCGTCCCCAGAAAAAAAGATGTGTCCTTTGGCAAGTGATTAATGAAGGAAAAATGTAAAATAAAAAGGGGAGGAAGTTTAGTGTTCTGAAAGACTAAAGAGGGTCATAAAATCCAACCTATAACCAAACCATCAAGGCAAACACTTCTAAAGTACCTGGATTGTACTATACCTAAAGAAGAGTTTCCTTATACTAAAAATATTGCATATTATTTTACAATATTCCTGATATAGCCCACTAATACCATAAAATGAACAAAAGTAAAATATTGACAAACCTATTTAAAAAATTAGAAAAAAAAATCACATGAAACACATGGAAAATACACCACTTCCTCTCCCAATTAACAAACTAGAAGATATGTGTAAATGAACATTCCAAACAGAAGTATATGTACTCAAATGATCATTTGAATCAGAAATTAAAAAAATAAAACAGGATGAGCAAAATGCAGAGTGAAATAAATAAGGGAGTGAATTGAACTCTGGAAAGGAAAATAATGGAAAAGAAATATTAAAATTTCAAAATATATTTCAAAGCTAAAAGGAGACTGAACACAAATAAAACATTTATTAACTATGTTGAGAAAGGCAAAAAAAAAAAAAAAAAAAATCCAGAAAATAAAAATGACATTAAAAGATGAAAAGATATAAGAAAGATAAAAAGAAACTGAGAGCAAGTAATATAAATTCAAGACAGGCCAAAAAAATTGTATTTCTATAAATGATGTCCCTGTAGAACATTTATGAATTAATAAAACATAGCTAATATCTACACAAACAAATACAACAAAATAAACATTTGTAAAATATAATAAAAGAGTTGAGATTAGATATATTTGCCATATGGTTATATATTGAAATGTGAACTCATTTACCTAGGAAAGAAAAGATATTTTCATTTTGGCTCACAAAACAAGACCTAATTAAATTCTGTGCATAAGAGGCACACCTAAAACAAAGTGATTCAGGCAACAGTGGATAAAAATATATTTGCACAAGTGCAAATCAAAAGAGAGAAGGAATAGTGATCCTAATATCAGACAGTGTAGATATCAAACTGAAGACCATTAAATGTCATAGCAAATGACACTGTATTATTTGACCCTGTTCTGGAAGTATTAGTCAATGCAATTAAATAAGAGTAAATTGTTTCCAATTATCATGATAAAATATTAAGAGAAATATCTACTGTTGATAAATTAAAAGGCATATTTAAGGACTATAACCACCAATCACATTATGAATAGTGATGATTATATGTAAATTCCCCTCAGGAAGAGAATTAGAAGTGGGCAGCCATGGGTGAGCCCTATTTTCTTTGTGTGTGTGTGTGTTTATTATTTTTAATGATGTGACATATTGTATAACTTCTTAAATATTAGAAATATAATAATCACAACTTCTAATATAATTGATGTTCAACTGTATAATTATAATACTATTATCCTCTTTCGTATCACTTGAGAATTTATTTTTCAAAGCTATGCTCAAAAGTCCTTTTACTTCATCTCAATATTTATGAATAATACTTACATATTCATAAAACTTTTTCTTGCTATCCCAGATAGGTTTACTATTTTGCTTCTCTATACTCCAAGAATTCTTTATGACTCTATTAAACAACTAATCACAATTATTGTAATTTATGTAGTAACTATCTGTTTCCCTTGCCAGAATGAGAATGACTCAAGATTAGGCATTATGTATTTTGTTCATGTTTGTACTTCAGGCACTCAGAGAGACTGAAATGTATTTTTCTCAATATGTAAATATTTATGAAACTAAAAGTGACATTCTGCTTCTTTTAGGTGTTAATAAGAACTCCATATAGAACAGAAGACAGTCAAATTCTGGAAAATTGTCTTGGCTCTGTTATTTCTCTATTCTTCAGTCATTAATTCTTCCAGGTCAAAATAAGAAATAATTTGGAAAGGAAGAGTCAAAATTTGAAGCCTATTATCCTGGGGCTTCCCTGATAGTTCAGTTGGTAAAGAGTCCACCTGCAATGCAGGAAACCCCATTTTGATTCCTGGGTTGGGAAGATCTGCTACAGAAGGGATAGGCTAATCACTCCAATATTCTTGATCTTCCCTTGTGGCTCAGCTGGTAAAGAATCCACTTGCAATGCGGGAGACCTGGGTTCAGTCCTGGGGTTGGGAAGATCCCCTGGAGAAGGGAAAGGCTACCCACTCCAATATTCTGGCCTGGAAAATTCCATGGACTGTATAGTCGGTCCATGGGGTCACAAAGAGTCAGACACAACTGAATGACTTTCAAAATCCTGACTAGCCTGGTGTTGCCCTCCATGAGTAATACTTTCTAATGGTGGTTGAAGGCAAAAACAAACAAAACAAACAGAGTTGATATGCAGCACCAAAGACGTTGAAGTCCTAACCCCTGCCTCCTTTTTTTCTGTGAATGTGGCATTATTTGAAAATGGAGCCTTTGCATATGATCAGGTTAAGATAAAATGACATTAAGGTGGGTTCTAATCCAGTATGACAAGTGTCGTGATGAAAAGGGAAAATTTGAACACAGAGACTGATGTGCAAATAGGGAGAAGGTCTTATAAAGATGAGAATTATACTGTCTAAAGCCTACAAAAAGTTAGGAAACAGTCTTGGATCAGACCTTTAATTGGAATCTTCATGGGGTTGTGGCCACGCCAACACCTTGATCTCAGATTTCTAGCCTTCAGATTTGTGAGACAATACACTTATAGTGCCTAAGCTGCTGGACTTATGGTATTTTGTTACAGCAACCCTAGAAACCTAAAATGGGCTTTGTTGGAAACATTTTCAAGCAGGGAGTCAGCAAAATGAGGAACTCTACTTTCTTATTCTTCCCTCTACCGTTGGAGAGAATTACAAAGAGTAGGGAGAACAGCAGCAAGCATGGAGTGCTCCAGGAGAGAGACTTCCAATTGCTATGTAATCCTGTAGGGTGTGGGGAAGGTCTGGTGAATCTGACTAGTGAAACTTTGAGCTTAGTGCTAAGTCTCTAGAGGAATTATTTGGAGACCCCAATTGATAGTCTATCAATTAATTGATAGACCCCAATTGACCTAACAATGTCGAGAAAATTAGAATTGGGTTGACTACTGGAGTGAGTTGCCATTCCTTTCTCCAAGGGATCTTCTGGACATATGGATTAAACCCAGGTCTCCTGCATTGCATTCTTTACCAACTGAGCCATCAGGAAAGACCATTTATATAGTATATACACATAATTTATGTACAACAAGACATTTTTATAGTATTTACCATGAGTTGTATATATGTATAAATTGTACATACAAATTGTACATAGTATATACTATAAATTGTGCATATATGTATAATGCATATTCATCACTTTCAGTCAGTCAGTTCAGTCACTCAGTTGTGTCCAACTCTTTGCAACCCCATGGACTTAGCATGCCATGCTTCCTTGTCCATCACCAACTCCCAGAGTTTATTCAAACTCATGTCCATCATGTCAGTGATGCCATTGAACCATCTCATTCTCTGTCATCCCCTTCTCTTCCTGCCTTCAATCTTTCCCAGCAAAAAGATGTTTTCCAATATGTCAGTTCTTCTCATCAGGTGGCCAAAGTATTGGAGTTTCATCTACAGCATCAATACTTCCAATGAATATTCAGGATTGATTTCCTCTAGGATGGACTGGTTTGATCTGCCTGTAGTCCAAGAGACTCTCAAGAGTCTTCACCAACACCACAGTTAAAAAACATCAACTCCTTGGCCCTCAACTTTCCTTATAGTCCAACTCTCACATCCATACATTACTACTGGAAAAACCATAGCTTTGACTAGGCAGACCTTTGTTGGTAAAGTAATGTCTCTGCTTTTTAATACGCTGTCTAGGGTGGCCATAGCTTTTCTTCCAAGGAGCAAGCATCTTTTAATTTCATGGCTGCAATCACAATTGGTAGTGATTTTGAAGCTCAAAAAATAAAGTCTGTCACTTTTTCCATTGTTTCCCCACCTATTTGCATGAAGTGATGGGACTGGATGCCATGATCTTAGTTTTATGAATGTTGAGTTTTAAGCCAACTTTTTCACTCTCCTCTTTCACATTCATCAAGAGGCTCTAGTTCTTCTTTGCTTTCTGCCATAAGGGTGGTGTCATCTGCATATCTGAGGTTATTGATATTTCTCCTGGCAATCTTGATTCCAACTTATGTTTCATTCAGCCTGGCATTTCACATGATGTACTCTGTATATAAGTTAAATAAGCAGGGTGACAACATATGGCCTTGCCATAACTCCCTTCTTGATTTGGAACAAGTCTGTTGTCCCAAGTCCAGTTCTAACTGTTGCATCTTGACCTGCATGCAGATTTCTCTGGAGGCAGGTCAGGTTGTCTGGTATTTCCATCTCTTTCAGAATTTTCCACAGTTTATTGTGATCCACACAGTCAAAGACTTTGGCATAGTCAATAAAGCAAAACTAGATGTTTTATTGGAACTCACTTGCTTTTTCGATGATCTGGCAGATGTTGGCAATTTGATCTCTGGTTCCTCTGCCTTTTCTAAATCCAGCTTAAACATCTGGAAGTTCACAGTTCATGTACTGTTGAAGCCTGGCTTGGAGAATTTTGAGTATTACAATGCTAGCATGTGAGATAAGTACAATTGTGCAGTAGTTTGAATATTCTTTGGCATTGCCTTTCTTTGGAATTGGAATGAAAACTGACCTTTTCCAGTCCTGTGGCCACTGCTGCATTTTCCAAGTTTGCTGGCATATTGAGTGCAGCACTTTCACAGCATCATCTTTCAGGATTTGAAATAGCTCAGCTGGAATTCCATCACCTCCTCTAGCTTTGTTCGAGGTGATGCTTCCTAAGGCCCACTTGACTTCACATTCCAGATGCCTGGCTCTAGGTGAATGACCACACCATAGTGTGGTTATCTGGGTGATGAAGATCTTTTTTGTATAGTTCTTCTGTGTATTCTTGCCACCTCTTCTTAATATCTTCTGCTTCTGTTAGGTCCATACCATTTCTATCCTTTATTGTGCTCATCTTTGCATGAAATTTTCCCTTGGTATCTCTAATTTTCTTGAAGAGATCTCTAGTTTTTCCCATTCTATTGTTTTCCTCTATTTCTTCACTTTACCACCAATTATAAGTTTTTTTGTTTTGTTTTGTTTTTTACTATTTCCCTTTTTATTTTAGAGACTGAAGAATAGAGGTGTTCAAAAATTTTTACCCAAGTTGTTGTATGGCAGAATTCAGACTCCAAGAATTGTGGCTCAGAAGACTATGTTATTAATATTACTTCTTAAGGAATTCTGTAAAGCTAGCATAAGCAAAAGAAAAACAAAGGAATTTTTATGGAACAAGAGGCATTCTTAGGGAGTGAATGGATTCAGAAAGTGAACATAACTAGCTCTTGTCTTTGGGCCCCTCTGGCAACTGCTCTATTTTCTTTTCTAACTACAGACTAATTCTCTTGTATATGCTGTTCTATAAGCTACTCATAATAATTGAAAGGGGTAAGACATACATATTTTCCTTTCAAATAATGCATATATATCACCTATATTTAAAATCACATAACCTCAATTTGAACTTTTCCAAAGAAGTAGGTGATTAGCTCAGTATAAAACAATGGGCCACCCTTGGTACAAATAACTATTGTAGGGCTGGAGGTACAAGATGATGCTTAACAATCACAGTTTCTAGGACACTGGTTTTATACCTATGAATTTGAGTAGAGGAGAGACATTTTGTAGACAAGTAGAATGGGGACAGGTATCCAGTAAACAAGCATCCATTATTGACTGCCAATAATTAGCTTATAGTAAGCTAAGAATAGAAGGGTCACAAATTTAAAAATAAACACTTAAGATAGAGGACTTTCAATCATCTTCCATGTATAATAATTTTAGGTTTTAAATATACTATTCCCTCCTTAGAATCTGAGTTTTTGAATTATGATTTTTAATTATTTCTAGAAAACACTCCCATTGTGTATCTATTTCTAATGTTCACTCACTGAACATTTAGAATATGGATATAGCTTGAATTGCATTCCCAACTCTCCAGAGGATGTTGAAGTTCTAATTCTCAGTATCTGTGAATGTAAGCTTATTTGAAAATAGGGTCTTTGCCGATGATAAGATTAATATGAGGTCATTAGGGTAGCCTAACCCAACATGACTGTATCTTTGTAAACCGGGCTAATTTGGGCATAGAATCAGACAGGTGAATGGGGAGAACACCATGTGAAGATGAAGGAGACACTGGTGTGAATCACCTACCACTCCAAGAAGAACAAGACTACTAGTATACTACCAGAAGCTAAAAAGGGCATGGGACATTTTCTGGTACTCTGTTATGGCAGCCCTAGGAAATTAACATAAAAATGTATGTGCATAAGCAGTTGGCCCTCAAGAAACCTACAATCTATGATGGGGAGATTGCCTTATAAACAAATCTGACAGGACAGGGAGAGCCAGTAACATTTTCTCAGTCAAAAATGCCTCAGGTCAAGGTCTGAGGAGGTGACAGTTCCATCCATCGCATCTCCCCACAACTAGCTTTCAGTTTCATTGCACTTTCTTCAGTTGATACCTTTAAATGATACAGAAATATCTACTCACCTGTTTTGAAAAAAATAATCTCTTCTATGTATTATTAAGCAACTGCATGCTTTACGAATGACACAGCCATCATAATGTAATTTTACATCTTCAAAATATATTACACATACTGAAATGATTTGCTCACATATTAGAGAGGGACCTCCTGAAAACAAGGGATAATACCTTATTAAAATTTGTCTTCAGCTCTTAATAGAGTGACAGTATATTTTGAGGAATAGATGAACAAATAAATATCAATAGACTAATTATACAAATATCACCTTTACAAGGCACCAAGTCTTGTCTCTTTTATGCAGCTTCCAGACAGGTCTATCTCTGTTAAATAAATCCAGTTTGAGCTCAACAGAGAATGAAACATATATGGGAGTTAATATTCTTGCTACTACTCCACATACTTTCCTGGGTACATAGGGCAAGACCCAGAATAGCATTCCATTTGTTTGAATGACAGATTAGTTGATTGATTTTTGTGACAAATGACAAATGACAAATGCCAGTTGCCAAATTATATCTTCAAACAACTTCTGTCATTCAAAATTCAACTGAACTATATTCCTAAAACAATCTAATCCTGGGGAAATACAACAGAAAAATTACCTTAAGTGCCACTGTATTCTGGGTCATCAGTATTTCTATTTAGGAGTGATCAAAAGGAAGCTTTCTAGTCTAGACTGGGTAGACCAAGCCCTTACAAAGAAGATTCTGTCCCCATTGAAATGCAACAACAGTCACAGTTTTCTTGGAAGTGAATTCTCCTCTCTTGCCCTCCCTGAGAGAACAAAGGAGGGCTGGTTACTATCTGCTCCATCTAAGGGTTGGTATCTGGAAATCAGAGGCCACTTGGAACTCCTTTCCTGACTTCTGCCACTACTGTGTAAGCATGATGAAAACCAGAAGGATGTGGATATAAAGAAGAAACTAGGTCTCCCTGCAGACATAATTTTACCTTTTTTCTACTTATCACCAAGGGATCCTAGTCTATATTTAGAGAGAAAAAGATACTATGCAGAGCTGGACCTATGGTATTTTTTAGTTTTATGGTCCATGACAGTCCAAAAGATTTTAAATGCAAACTGGACTACTGGGCAGGACTATAAAGTCCATGGGGTCACAAAGAGTCAGACACAACTGTGTGACTTTCACTTTCACTATTAAACAAGCATTTGATTAAAAATAATTCTTCTTAGCTTCTAGTATTAACACTGATAGTCTATCCCAGAAATACCAAGGTGAAGAAAATAGGGTACAAACTTCAAGAGTTGACAGACTAGTCAAGACAACGGTCAGTTATCTTTAATTCCAAGGGCTATGTTACAAAGTTACCATGAACCCCAATTATTACAAATAGGGTTAGGTTCCTAGTCAAAACAGTGGTCAGTTACCTTTATCTCCAAGGGCTATATTCTACAAAGTTAGAATCAAAAGGGTTGAACCCCAATCACAAAAAGGGTTAGGATCCTATGAGCCTCTGGTCACATTTTGCCCAAATGAACAACACATAAACTAGATTTGTTGTATTTTATTTATTTATTTTAACTAAAGATACCACATTAAATATGTGCTGCTTGATTAATATTGAACTCACAGCCATTCGATGAGGAGAATCCCATCCTCCTCAGCCTGTGGCATCTGCAGCCCTCTTCACATTTGGCTTCTGTGATAGCTCAGTTGGTAAAGAATCTTTGTGCAATGCAGGAGACCCCCAGTGGATTCCTGGGTCAGGAAGATCCACTGGAGAAGGGATAGGCTACCCACTCCAGTATTCTTGGGCTTCCCTTGTGTCTCAACTGGTAAAGAATCTGCCTGCAATGCAGGAGACCTGGGTTTGATCCCTGGGTTGGGGAGATCCCCTGGAGAAGGGAATAGCTACCCACTCCAATATTCTGGCCTGGAGAATTCCTTGGGGTCACAAAGAGTTGGACACCACAGACTGACTTTCACTTTCATGTTCATGGCCAACAGCTCTAAGAGTCATGCTTGAAAGAAGCTTTCTAATACATGAATTTTCTCCTTAAGGAAAATCAGAGGCTTCTTGCATTTAGGCATAGTTAACAGCACTTTATATTAAAGAGAAAAATCACCTACAGAAAGCAGAAATATGTAAAAAAAAAGTGCACCAAATATATTACAAAAGGACACATTTACAGTAGGAGAGTTGAAATAAAAAGGCAGAATGCTGTCTTTACCTCAGGTGGGAACCCTTGCATTGTTTTTGCCACTCTGTACATGTCAGCCACTCTGAGCATGTCAGCAAATGACTATTAAGAGTGTCATGAATTTGGGATTGCAAAGAAATTTTAATGAGTAGGTAAACTGATTCATTAGGAAAAAAAAAAAAAAAAAAAAACCCTAATGCTGGGAAAAATTGAAGGCAGGAGGAGAAGGGGACGACAGAGGATGAGATGGTTGGATGGCTTCACCAACTTGATGGACATGGTTTGAGCAAGCTCCAGGAGTTGGTGATGGACAGGGAAGCCTGACATGCTGCAGTTTGTGGGGTGTTGCAGTCCAAAGAGTCAAACAGGACTGAGAGACTGAACTGAACTGAAATTTACAAATACAGAGTCATAAATAATGATGATCAACTGTACGTGAACGAAAGGGGAAAATCGTTCCATCATTCCAAAGGAAAATTAAACACAGAGGAGAAAAAAGTTGATGCTGAAGAACATTCTGTAGGACAAATGCTGAGTGAGATAGTGTTTACTGGCTTCTTTCATGTAGACAAAAGGCCACATCAGTCAAAGAAAATATATTAAGATTGTGATAACATGAGACTTTGTGGTGCACTCAAGAAATATAGTAGCTTGATGATTCTTGATTCTAAACTTCATGTTAGAAAATTTAGAAGTCTGAAGAGTATAATAGAAGCCAGATAATGAAGGATCTTAATGTTCACCTTTGTCGTTTGGAATATTTTTTATGATGAAAAGCCATGGTCATGTTATAAATGTATACAAAACATGAATAAAGTCTGATGATACTATCTCAGTGTCTTGTAAGAAGTAAATGTTAAATACATTAAAAAGTGATATTTTAAATAAAATAAAAAATTTACTATTATCTGTTCAAGTCAGGTTTTATGTTTTAACACAGAATAATAATTTTAGCTTTATTAAAGAAGGAAACTGCAAAGAAAATATTCTGTTGATGTCTAACTGAAATGCAATTCTTAGAAGATTATAAAAAGCCCAATTTAACATTATTTGATCTGGTAAAGGTACAATGTTTCATAGTAAATTGGATGATGATTATGAAACAACCATTTTTATTTTCCTAAAAAAAAAGCCTTCTCTGGCCCCATTACCTACTCCAGCCTTTATGAGGTGTTTCTCATATAAGTTTCTACCCAGTGGGGATAATACTGGAACTTTCTTCATTTGTGCCCATAGCAATTTGTCTCTCTACATATTATAATATTTATCAAACTACACTAAGTATACCTTAGTTTACAGCTGAATAACTCTTGATGATGGGGAATATTTTATTCACCATTGTAGCCCCAAGCTCTAATACATGTCTTTCACTCAAGAGCTGATGAACAAATCAATTGTAAGAGAGTGAAACATTAGATCAGCTTTAGGGTTTAACTCTGATATCCTTTGCTCTCCATATGGGAGGGAGTAATCCAAAATGCTTTTTTTTCAGTTATATCTAAAATTTTCAATGTCAAAATAATTTGGGAAAGTGTTTGTTGGTTGTGAGCCATTTTATTTGAAAATATTGTCATTTATACATGTTTAATAATTGGGTGATGTGCAAGAAATTATAAAGTTAGACAGTTTCCTTTAAAAATTAGGTGTACATGGCATTTAAGAAAGGTGATATGCCTTTTGAAGAAATATATTTTCAAATTTTCTGTAAGTGACCTAGCAGCAATTATTTTACCTGATACATGCTATTTAGAGTGTTTCTATGGCACAACCTGCTACAATTGAAGAAGCCATCCTGCAGAGGCACCTATCATCACAACTGTCATGTTTTTATTTTTGCTAGGGATTTTAAATCTCACCACAAAGTCCACACAAGAATCCCACCGTGGCTCATGTCTTACACAGCGCATTGCTTCTCTGACTTTTTGAGCAAGATCAATCAATCAATTTCTTCCACCAGGAACTGAGCAGTCATGACATCACCACTAAGTTTAGTCCTGTTCTAGAAAACCAATTGAGCTTGACCAAAATGAGCAGCAATTTATTTTCAACCAGGGAGACTCAGTCTCTATAGGGTTTTAAATATCAGATACTGCTGCTGGAGTTGGGTCCAGTAAGTACCTCTATAGAGCCAAGGAGGGAAGGGTAAAAGAAGATCAATGTGCTCATTTTCAATAAATCACTAGATTAATCCAGGTGGGATTCTGCAGCTGTGGGTGGAAAGCAAAAGGAGGTCATTATTTGTATTTAAGAGTGCAAAAGCAAAATCAATTTTTTAAACCAAGGTTCAGGAGGGCTGACTGACGGAATGGTAGATATATAAAGAAAACTATAAATTTTTGGATTAGAAAAGCTTTTCCACCACTGCCAGTCATTAATGTCAATGAAACCCACATTTAAAAATCCAGTCTGGTTGCAATATTCAATATATTTTATACTATTAAAATTTTATTTAAAAGGGGCTTGATTTCCAGGTTGTTTAAAAAAACAAAAATCACTCTCGCCAAGATTTTTTTAAGCACTCACTTTTTTTCACCTATAACATCAATAATAACTAATGAAACCTTCTGTTACTATGGTCTTTGGTTATATACCTGCATTTGGAAACACTCTTAGCACATGCAGTTACATTACTTGGGCTTAATAGCCTCCTCAGGCAAAAGAGTATTATATATGAATATTAAATTGTTAAAGAAAATTTTTGAATCAGGCACAATACTAATTTTAATCTTTATAATTTCTACAGTATTTGTTAGAAAGTTTTCTATAAACTAGTATCACTAAGTTTATACAAAAGAAAATATTCCTAGGTAGTTGATTATCAAGAAATATTTAACTTACTGAATTTATTTATCTGTGGTTCTTCAAAATTAGTTTGAATATACTTTTATTTAAAGTAAGGTGTTTAATATCAGTTATGTGTGTCAAAATGTGTTTGGTCATTTGAAAGGAGGAAAAATAGTAGAAATAGAACAAAATTGAAATTGTATAAGTGCTATGCAGTCAGAGTAGAAATGATTAGGTGATGTTGGCATGGCTAAAAATTTTTTGAGGCTTGAATATGAATTTGAAAAACTTTTAGTATTGGTAAAGAAAAATTGATAGCACACTCCATGGTATAGTAATGGAACAAACAAAGAAATATAGATAGATAAACAGATAGATATATAGGAACAAAAATCACAAGTTTCTTTAAGAGTGTCTCTAGAATTCCAGGAGCTTTATGTTTCTTAAAGACATAGCTGAAATCAAAATTACCAATAAGAGTGTTAAAAGTATGCATCTTTGAATTTCAATCCAGACTTCTTTCATGTGGGTCCAAAGAATCTCTGGTGATTATCATACAGACCGCAATTTGAGAGTCAGAGTCACCATATTATTAAAATTTAGCCATATATGAAACTAACTACCAGTACTCACCAGTTAATACTGGCAACCTCTTTCCAGACATGATGAAAATTTACATGGAAAGGTTTGCCTTTTCTTGGGGAAGGACATGATTTTCAAGTAGTTAAAAGGAAAAGTTTTGTAATTCTTCTGACCTTAGTTTGAATCTAAAGGACAAACTGCTTCATTTCTCTGAGGTTTGATTTTTTTTTTTTCTCCCTTTTTAATCCAGGCTCTTAGATTGTTTTGAAGGCAGGGATCATGTCTGCTTGGTTTATAGTATTCTCAGCACCTAGCTTGAAAAATTTTTGTGGCATACAGATGATGATGCAAGGAGATCCAACCAGTCCCCCTAAAGAAAATCAGTCCTGAATGTTCATTGGAAGGACTGATGTTGAAGCTGAAACTCCAATACTTAGGCCACCTGATGAAAAGAGCTGACTCATTTGAAAAGACCCTGATGCTGGGAAAGATTGAAGGTGGGAGAAGAGGACAACAGAGGATGTGATAGATGGCATCACCGACTCAATGGACATGAGTTTGAATAAACTCCAGGAGCTGGTGATAGACAGGGAGGCCTGGCATGCTGCAGCCCATGGGTTGCAAAGAGTCAGACACAACTGAGCAACTGAACTGAACAGATGATGATGAAGTTTACTATTAACTAAGTAAGATAATGCTAATCTCAGTGGAGATGTTACATAACTACAATAGGAAAAAGAAGTTCAGAATGGTGGTGGTTAAAAGACAAAGAAGGGAAAAGCCCATGAAAATAGAACAAAGGAAGGTGCAAGGACCAGAATGAGACCCTCAGGTAAAGCAAACAGCCCTCCTAGCTAGACCAGTTTACATAGGGCAGGCTCAGGGGAAGAAGAAAAAACATATAAAAAGAGGAGCCAAAATTGAGCCAGAGGCTTCTCTTTTTGCATCTTTTGGCTCAGCCTGCCCTCATGACTTGAGGATGTATTTTTCCTTTTCTTGCCAAGTAAAACTGAGCTGTAACACAGAGCTGTAACACTGGTCCACCCATCACTTGAAATTTTTGCTTCAGCGAGACAGAATCAAGGAAATTACAAACTTCTTCAACATATAGGGTGCCATGACCCAGATTTAACCTGGCTGAAACAACCTTGGCTCAGCCCCCATAAGGTGGAGGCCAAGCGCAGCAGAAGCCCAACTTGGCAAAAGCTCCCACAGTGGAAGCTGGGCACGAAGAAAACCCAGCTCAGGGGGAGTGACAAGAAGCCCAGCATGCTAGAAACTGGGACAGCAAAAACAAACTCAGCAGAAAGCTCAGGTGGTTCAGTCTCAGATTCCATATGACCTCCTGTTAAGATAGGAGGTCCTCGCTCCTATGACTGGAAGGACATATGGCTAACAAAATCTTAATTCCTTTACAATCTCTAGTTTCTTGTTTTCTTGAACCTCCTGCGAACAAGCAACTGGCAGTGGGTGCCCCAGGGTGCCCCAAGGCTCTACTATCTCCTAGTAGCTATTGCCCAAGTGGGTGGGGGTTCTTCTGTCCTTAATCTTTGTGCCAAGGTTCAGGCCAATGAAAACTGTGAGCACAGATTATGAAGGGGATTCCTTGGCACGTTTTTCCCACTGCTTTTTCCTCTCATCCTTCAGATCCTCTCTCCTGGGACTTGAGCCCAGCTAAAACCCACAGTGCCTGGTTTCAGGACCCAATGAAGGCCGGGCTCTTGATGTCTCATTACAAAAAAATTCAGTGAGAGACAAAGCGGTAGGTAAGAGGTGGGTTTGTTCAGATTCAGAGAGAAGCGCCCTCCACAGGGTGTGGCCCATTGCAGAGGGCTAGTGCAGTGGCTATGGAATGTGATGTGGTTAGTTTTCAAGGGCTGGGTGATTTCATATGCTAATAAGTGGGAGAATCATTCCAACAATTGGGGAACCAACCACTCCTTGGTCTTTTGACAGTGCCTTGGAACTGTCCTGGCACTTTCTGGTTGTGTCATTTAGCTTGCATATTGAGGATCAAGGTTTAGTTGAATTTGACTTGTAACCTGATTTTAATCGGTTTATGTCATGTCCTTGGGCTATGTCATTCTTTTAAAAGTTGTACCCTGCCCCCTTCCCTCCTGTTTCATGCTCTTTTCCTGAGCCCCTTCTAGACCCACAGTGTTGCCTCTACAATCTTCTGGAGGGACAACCAGAAAATAGCTGGCTCTTGGGAGAGAAATACTGTATAATATCCAGTCCCTCTAGAGATTCAGGCCTTCATCTTCCATGTTTCCTACAACATGCTCAACAATAGCATCTCTCAGTGAACCCACTAGGGAGGGTGACAGGCATGCAATGCCTGCTAGAAATCCATCTGTCAGTGGCATCCCTTCAAGGGAAATTGGGCTTCCTAGGGTAATGTTTGCCACTTTGGGAGTTAAGCTCTGCAGGCCATTTGGGCCCAAACCCTTACCACCCTTCTCCTAAAGTTACAAACATATCCCTGGATCAAATCTCCGTTCCACTTTTATGGAACATCTAGTCTGTTGCCTCTTATCAATTTGTTCTTAAGCCACTTACTAACTCCTACAACCAGGACCCTGCCCCCTAGTAGGCAACATTGCTCCACACTGATTATTACCAAAATACTCTTAATGCCCCTAATAGGAACAGATAACCTGCTCCTTTGTCATTACTTCTGTTATTACCTAAAGTGTATCTATGACAATGAACTGTTTACTGTTGAAAACACCCTAAATTGCCCTTACTAGGAGGACTAGGGGAGGAAATAAGTGACTTATATTCCCTCAGAGAAGTAAGAGGATAAGGCTTATGGCTGTTACACCAAGCCCCACCTTGAGGGCACAGGCTTGGATTGCTTTACATCATGACATTTCTTCCCATCCATGGTGGACAAACCATCAATGAGTTAAGATTATAACCCCTTAATCCTACCCAGCACTGGTCATGCTGGAGACCCTGGGGATGCCCAACTCCAGTACGGGGGTCCCAGGAGGTTGACTTGCCTCAATCTGCCTAGGGATCTCGTCCTTGAAAGGTTGTCACACCTCAACCTACTTGGGAATCCACCAGTCCAGGGATCCCAGAAGGCCAACCTGCCTCAACCTGCCCAGGGACTTGGTCTCCAGGAGGCTGTCATATCTCAGCCTGCCTGGGGATCTGTACCCTGATGCAGGGACTCCCGGCTCTCAGGTTGCAACAGTACTGGGTAGGATAAGCTTCAGAAAGACTCACCCCTAAGGAAGTCCACCCATGAAAAGAGAAGAGAAGTCCCCCAGCTCAATTTTGGCTTCTCTATTTATATGCTTTTTTCTTCTCCCACTGAGCCTGTCCTATGTAAATTGGGCTAGCCAGGAGGGCTGTTTGTTTTACCTGAATTTTTCACTCCAGTCCTTGGACCTTCCTTTGTTCTATTTTTGCCAGCTTTCCCCTTCTTTGTCTTTTAACTACTACCATTCTGGGCTCCTTTTAGTTATTCTAACTACCTAATAGCCCAGCAAAAAGTAATCAGCTATGCCCTAGTCGAGTCTCATCAATAACTCAGGAGTCCAATGAGAACCCATTGCCTTTCTGAAAAGTCTAAAAGAGGCCCTCCAAAAGTTTACCAATCTGGACTTGGACTTTTAAAAGGGACAGGTGATTTTAAAGGATAAAAATCTGAGAGAATTGTCAGAAGATCCTCTGACCAATCCTGAGGAAATCTGGTACACTGATGGAAGGAGCTTTGTCTTGGATGGAAAAAGAAGAGTTGGATATATAGTAGTCTCCAATTTTGAGACCATAGAGGCTAAATCTTTGCCACCAGGTACTTCAGCCCAGTTGGCTGAGCTCGTAGCCCTGAGTCAAGCTCTTGATCTGGAAAAAAGAAAAAGAGTAGCCATTTACACTGACTCCAAGTATGCTGTTCTGGTGCTACATGCACATGCAGCTATTTGGAAATAAAGAGGCCACTTGACCACCCAAGGGTCCCCAATCAAATATGGTGATCCAATCCTTCTTGGAGGCAGTCCATCTGTCTGCTGAGATTTCAGTTTCCCAATGTAAAAGACACTAAAAAGGGAGCACAGAAGTGACATGAAGGAATCAAGCAGCCAACCAGGCAGCTAAGAGAGCAGCTTTACAGAGCAATAACCTAATAAGGTGTGCTATCTTAGTTTGACAGACTAATTTGCCAGTAACTCCTTCATATAATAAAGGTGAGACTCTTAAAGCTAAGAGTGAGGGCTTTCAAGAAGATTATATGGGGTGGTTCAAAAAGGAGGGGCTCCTTTTTCTCTCTGGGAACCTCCAATGGAAGTTGGTTAACTCCTTACATACCACCACTCATTTAGGGGATAAGGCCCTCCAAAGATTGCTAAATAGGTCCTTCAGAGGAAGAGGCCTCCAAACAACTATAAGGCAAGTTGTCTCCTCTTGTCCCACTTGCCAATTAAACAACCCCCAAGGAGCTTGAAGACCCCAGCTGGCCTGGGTCATCCAATGGTATGGGACCTGCCCAGGAGAAGACAGGCAGATGGACTTCATGCAGATGCCAGTTCCTCAAGGGTATAAATAGGTACTAGTCATAAATACATTCACAGGATGGATTGAAGTCTTTTCCACCGGGACTGCGAAGGGTGAGGAGTTGGTAAAAAAAAAAAAAAAAAAAAAAAAAACTGTTCCATGAAATCAATCTGAGATTTGGTCTGTCTGCCCAGGTAATTACAAAGTGACAATGGGGCATCATTTACTTCGAAGGTCACCCAAGGGGTCATTAAAGCATTGGACATTATTTATTATCTACATTGTGCCTGGAGGCCTCAGTCTTCAGGAATAGTAGAAAGAGCCAACTAATTCTTAAAATCAGTGATTAAAAAGATAATTCAGGAGACCTCCCTGGGATGAAAGTAGGCTTTACCAATAGCTCTCCTTTGCACCAATATTGCCCCTAAGGAACAGGCTTGTCTTAGTCCTTATGAGATGCTCTATGGGAGACCTTTTGTTTATGTCAATTACTTCTTCTTAGATCCAGAGGCTCAGACCCTCTGGTCTTGTACCATGACCATTGGGCAATTCCAACAACATATATGCTTATTGGGTGTCAACCAGGACCCAAAAGATTCTAAAAAGCCAGCACTATATGGTCCAGGGACTTGAGTCCTAATTAAAGTCTGGAAAGATGGGTTCCCAAAGGCTCAACTCCAGCCCACATGGAAGGGCCCCTACCCTGTAATACTTTCTACCTCCAAAGCAGTCAAGGTACCAGGACACGACTCCTGGATTCACTACTCACAAGTCAAGCCATGGAGGATACCAGAAGAGGACATTCAATATAACTGTGAGCCCCTGGGAGAGCTCAGATACCTATTCAGAACTACAAATGACTGCCATTCTAATGAACACCCTCTAAATCAAGTTTATGGGGGTAAGATTTCTCAGGACAGCTCTAAAGAGCCAGCACAGCTTGACAGGAGTTGTACTCCAAAATAGACAGGAGATAGATCTCCTGATCCCTGAACAAGGAGGGACTTGAGCCATCTTGAATGAGACGTCTTGAATGAAAATATCCAGATCCTACAGGACCTCAAAGAATGAGCTAGAGAGTTCTTGGGGTGGTTACAATCTCTCTTTGGGGGATCATTCTCCTGGTGAAGGAGAATTTGGAGTTGGCTAATGCACCTACTAATCCTTGTTATCACATATTGATGCTGCTTATGATTGCTCCATGTATTATCAATTGTCTTGTCTCTGCTCAGGTCAACAAGCTATAAAATGCAGTGCCAGTTCAAGAAGGATATATAAAACTACAGTCGACTATGGAAAATATCACTCACCCTTAGATGGAAATCACTATAAGGATTCTGAGGCTTCACTAGCAAGAGGGGAAGGTCCAATGCCCCTCACCATCCCAGTTCAGCAGGAAGTTGCCAGAGAGACCTTGACGCCCCTATTCCCAAAGAATTGTGTCTCCCATCTCTTGAGGGTGAAATGTTAGGCAGCTAGAATAGGAAAAAGAGGTCCAGAATGGTGGTGGCTAAAAGACAAAGAAGGGAAAAGCCCATGAAAATAGAACAAAGGAAGGTCTGAGGACCAGAATGAGAAATTCAGATAAAACAAACAGCCCTCCTGGCTGGCCCAAGTTACATAGGGCAGACTCAGGGTGAGGAGAAAAAACATATAAAAAGAGGAGCCAAAATCGAGCTGGGGGCCTCTCTTCTTTTTGAGTCTTTTGGATTGGCATGCCCTCATACCTTGAGGAAGTGTTTTCCCTTGTTTGCCAATAAAACTGAGCTGTAACACGGAGCTTTAACACTGGTCCGTTGGTCACTTGAAATTTTTGCTGCAGCAAGACAGAACCAAGGAAATTACAAACTTTCCTGACAGATATATGTAAAAAAGCACTCAAAATAATGTAGTTAATGATTCAATTACAATAGAAAGTCAACCATGCATTCTGCATTTATCTAGACTTTCTGTTCTTGATTAAGTACTGGGAACATGAAAATAAATAAGACAGAATTTTTTACCTCAAATATTTTACTGTTTTTGAAAAGAAATTCAAATAAATGGAAAATTGCATTAAAATATGATGGAAAAATGACTATGCTGATAGCTTACAGTGAATGATGGCAGATTGTGATCTCCAAAGAAGAAGATTTAGCTTTGGGACCAGGGACCAGCCTTAATCACTCAAGAGCTTTTGCGTATCAGAGTTTTATTGAAGTGAAAAAAAGACAGAGGAAGCTTCTGACATAGACATCAGAAGGGGGATGGAGAGTGCCCACTCACTAGTCTTATCAAGGCCTTATATACTTTTAGCAGACTCATTCCCAGAAACGTACATCTTAAATTAACAAGATTAATCAGAAGGTTCTTGTCTGGGGAGTGTGTAATTTCCTCAGTTCTGTCTTGCTGCAGCAAAAATCTGAAGTGGCAGACTAGTGTTATAGGTCATCTAGAGCTCAGAATTGTATATGGCAAGTAAAGGAAAGTACACCCTCAAGTCCTGAGGGTAGGCCGGCCCCAAAGGAGAGCCCTCAATTCGTCTTGGCTTCCTCCTTTTATATGTTTGTCTCCTCACCACCACCACCCCCCACCCCCCTTGATCCTGCCCCATGCACATTGGGCTGTTTTTTTCAACTGATGTTCTCACTCTGGTCTGTGGATTTTCCCTTGCTCCATTTTCACACACTTTTTCCTTTCTTTGTCTTTTAGCCACTGCTATTTTGGACTCCTTTTTCCTGTCCTAACTACCTAACAGTTTTTGTTAAGCAGAAGCATCTCCTCGAGCAAGATACATTGTTATATTGACTAGAACAAAGCAACGCAGAAAAAAAATGTTTGTCCTTTTCTTCTCCTTGAGAAACTCCAGACCCCTATCTCCTCCTTGAGAGCCCCAGACCTCTCTTTCCTCCTTGGGGACCCAAGACTTATCAACCTGCCTAGGAATTGACTCTCTAATCCCCCCCCCCCTTTTCTTTTAGAATTATGTTGCCAAGGAAAAAGGGTGTCATTTTCATTCCATAATTACTTCCTGCTGTTGAGGGTCTTCAGCCCTAAATTCTTGAGGAAACAAATTCTCCTAACCTTCATACTCAGGGTCTCTGATCAAGGGGCCTCAAGTAATAGTTGGAGGAGGCTGTGGCACTCGTAGGAGTTTGAACAACCATTTGTAAACTAAAAGCTTTCAGAGGGTTAGAAATAAACCCCATTATACATGTACAGTTACAGAGTTAAGACAAAATAGTCATCAAATCAAGTTAATACATAATCAAAATTAAAAGTCATGCTATGTCCATAGTTACATCAGCCCATCTTAGGATTGTTGCCACCATCCATATCAAGGAGAGACATCACGTACAATTGCTGTTGGTGAAGTCATTGGCAGAGTTGAAGAAAGTCCTTTCCTTGAAGCAGAGAAACCCACCATTTTAAGCCTTTGGTTGATGAAGCGGAGAGTGCTCCTCAAACCCAGCAATTAGACCAATTGTGGAAGCTGGGTCAGGGGTCACCTCCTGGAGTTCTCGTAATGTCTGTTGAAAAGTTGAAAACTGAGTCACATAGTTAATTCCAAGGCTTTAGGATCTATGACAATATCTGTGTGCAAAAATGGTCTGCCACAGAGACAGTCCCTTTTGGGGAAGTGGGGGTGCAGTTTGATCCCTCATTAAAGGCTGGGCAAGCTCTCCACCTGCAAGGCGATCCAACCAGTCAATTCAAAAGGAAATTAGTCTTGAATATTCATTGGAAGGACTGATGCTGTTGCTGAAGCTCCAATACTTTGGCCACCTGATGTGAAAAAATGACTCATTGGAAAAGACCCTGATACTGGGAAAGATTGAAGGCAGGAGGAGAAGGGGATGACAGAAGATGAGATGGTTGGATGACATCACTGACTAGATGGACATGAGTTTGAGTAAGCTCCGGGAGTTGGTGATGGACAGGGAAGGCTGGTGTGCTGCGGTCCACGGTGTTGCAGAGTCGGACACAACTGAGTGACTGAACTGACTGAAGTTCCCCACAATCCACAGTCTAAATGTGGCAATAGCCTATCATGCCCAAGAATCCTCTCAGTTGTCTTAAAGCCATAGGTAGAGGATGATCGAATATAGGTTTAACTCTAGAAAGCAACTTTCAAATCAGTGAGTGAAAAATATTTGGCTCTTTCAGGAATTTTAGACAATAAATTATAAGTATTATGCACCATGGGGTGTAAAGGAACCACAGCTTCATTTCTTATTCATAAATCTTGAACTAGTCTCCATTTATCATTCAACATTTTCACACACAAAATAGGAGTATTGTATGGACTATTACAGGGAATTAATAGCCCCTGTTCTTTTAAATTTTCTATGATGGGTTTTAACCCTTTTTTAACATTGGGCTCTAGTGTGTACTGTTTTTGATGTGGAAATAGGTGAGGGTCTTTGAGCTTGAAAACAACAGAAACAGCATTTTGTGTTCAACCCACAGTGTTCCATCAGCCCACACTCTAGGATTTACATTTACAGTTAAAATGAGCAGGTTCCATATTTAGGAAAACAGAGGCCTGGACCTTGTTCAGTATATTTCTCCCCAGAAAGGGTGAGGGAGACTCTGGTATGATCAGAAACTCATGTGAAAATAGCACAGAGTCCCAGCTGCAGCTTGGAGGATGATTGAAATAATAACGTTTGGCTTGTTCAGACAGCTCCTTTATGGTAGTGGATCAGGAGGAAAGAAGAGCAGGGGCTTCAGTGTGCACAGAGAAAGTTGCCCTAGTGTCCCAAAGAAAATTGACTGATTGCCCCCACAGTTATCAATACCCAGGGTTCCTCAGGTGTTACTAGGATGGGGACTTGGGTTGGGACCCCCAGACACCTCCAGTCCCAATTGCCTTGAGAGTCTGAACCCTGGGATCTATGTCTCAGAGGGCAATCTCTCCTCAGATGTGGTTCTTTACAGATTGGACATAGAGCTGGGGGTGACTTAGATGCCTGAAGGCAATCTCCCTTGAGATGCCCCTCCTTTCCACAGTAATAATAGGTCCATCCCTCTTCACCTGGGTCCCTCTGGGCATTTTTCTCAGGCTGTTTCAGAGCAGGTCTAACAGCCATTGTTGGGGCTTCAGTCTTTCACCTGGTTCTTTTTTGTTGTTATTTCTCTTCCTCATATTCTCTACCATAATATACCATCAGAGCCAGCTGCAACAAATTTTTTTTTTTTTAAAGACTGATTTGGTCCAAACTCCTGTTTTCTGTAATGTACAGCAGATATCTGGAGCCAACTGAGTGAGAAATCTACCTTTGAAGATCATTTCTTCTTCTGTAATTTCAAGATCAATGTCAGTAAACTTGCGGAGAGCCTCCTGTAGCCTATCTAGGAATTTACCAGGAGTTTCCTTCTTTCCCTATTCTATGTCAACCAACTTATCATAAAGTCTTAGCACATGCTTACTTGAGTCCTACAAGAATACATCCGGCAAAATGGCTCTGTTATGGGAAGTTCTTGGCTCCCAGTAGGGAGGGGGGCTATTTCGTATTCCCTCTATCCCCTTGCCTTCGATTTATTCATCTTCAAAAGTAGTAGCTTCCCCCAAACCTCGAGCTCTCGGGTCAAGAGTCAGCAACTGTACCAAGACATACATTATATCTCTCCAAGTAAGGTCATAAAGTAAAGTTAGTCCTGTAAAGCCTTCTATATATAGTCTTGACTGCAATTGGGACTGTTTGAATTTCTGGCGAGGCTGAGGCAACCCCTCCTGGAAGGGTGCCCTGACTCACCCTGTTCAGTTGGGAGCCCCAGATACAGGGGCAAAGTAAGAGAACAGGAGGGGGCTGAAGGTTTCACACTCAAATCTGTACCCTTAGGACTTAAGTCTGGCACGTCTCACAGATAGATAAAGAGTAATATATATGGCACTTCTACCCATTTCTCTTGTTTTCTACAGATTCAATTTAATTGTAAAACAGTAATATAATTGAGACCCTTAAACAGGCCAGCATTCCCCATCTTCCAAATGATACTGTGGCCATTCGGTATCACAAAAGAAGATCAGGTGTGTCTTTTTTAAGTTCTGGGGATCAAACTTGTTCTTTTTTTTTTTTTTTTTTAAATACATTTTAAAGGAGTGGTTCTGGAACTGCTAGCTCCCATCTGTAAGAGAGAAAAAAGCGGCATCCACAGTCATGGCTTATTTCCACCTGAGGTATCCCTCCCTGCTCTATCTAGATGGGGGTATAAACAGACTTTCACTGAAATTTTCCTTCCCTGGCCGGACTTTATCCCTTACCAACACAGGTGCCTTACTTGTCCCTCCTGGTTCTACCACCAAGGAGTGGTGGATATGCACCAGGGATAGGCCTGATGGCATCCAAAATTGATTTCTAGTTACTTACCACCAAGACCTTTGTTTGATTTTCCCTTTTCATTTGATGCCACTTGGGGGCAGCTGAGTAGTTTTCCTGGAATGTTTCCCAAGCTAGGACTACTAGGGGAAGCATCCATGTTCCTTGTGCCTATGCACATCCCAAGTACAGTCCTGACTGCAGTAGAAATGGTGAATCATAAAGGGATGAACAACAACCAAGTCCCTTCTGAGTGTCACCATGCCAGTAAATGTGATAGCAAAACAGTTTGTGGAGGGTTGGTCAGTGAGGAAAAAGTGATTTTTTGTCCTCAAACTATTAGCGCCAATCCTTCCAGTTCAGTTCCACAGATTCCACAGAAAGAATATCTAAGAAGTTGAGACAGAAGCCACTGGAGAACTTTATTTGATAGCTAAGAGCTATCACTACCAAAGGAAGAAGCCTACTGTACTTCCAATCTGACCAGATCCTGCAATTCCTGATCTGTGTCCTCAAAAAACCTCATGGCCACCAGCGATGCTTTTACCCCCATAGATTGGAGGCATAGCCCTGACAAAGACTCACTTTCAGGTTGCTGGCCCTTGAGGCCGGCAGCCAAGAGAGTGACCTCTAGCCTGAGATATGTTCCTTGGGCTAGGGCTCCCCCTCATTCCCAAACATGAATAGCAAATCTGGGTTTCTCATGACTACCAAACTTGGCATCTAACTCAAAGTACATAGTAACAGCATGGATCACAAATCCCTTGAAAGTCTGTAATCTGAGAGATTAGGTTAGTAGTTTTAATTCCCAATGTAACTATGAAATGGCCAAAGAGACCAGGAAAAGCTGACTGAGAAAGGAAAGTTTGGTCCACATGCTTCACCCATAGGCTTTCAATCACTCACACACACAGGTACACCATAGAGTTAGTAAGTAAAGTAGAAAACATATATACTGAGAAAACAGAGTCTAGAGATCTGAGTGTTCTTACCTTGTCCTGAAGATCCCAGATAAGCCCCGAAGATGATAGCTTATGGTGAACTATGTCAGATTTGTGATCTCTGAAGAAGATTTAACTTCGGGATCAGGGCCCAGGCTTGATCACTCAAGAGTTTTTTTGCTGGTGCACTGGGATGATCCAGAGGGATGGGATGGGGAGGGAGGTGGGAGGGGGGTTCAGGATGGGGAACACATGTAAATCCAGGGCTGATTCATGTCAATGTATGGCAAAAACCACTACAATACTGTAAAGTAATTAGCCTCCAACTAATAAAAATAAATGAAAAAAAAAAAAAAAAAAAAGAGCTTTTGTGTAACAGAGTTTTATTAAAGTAAAAAAGGGACAGAGAAAGCTTCTGGCATAGACATCAGAAGGGAGATGGAGAGTACCCACACTCACTAGTCTTATCAAGGCCTTATATACTCTTACCAGACCCGTTTCCACAACATACATCTTAAATGAACAAAATTAGTCAAAATGTTATTGTTAAGGAGAAACATGTCCTCGAGCAAGATACATAGTAATATTGACTAAGACAAAGCAACGTAGGAAAAAACAATTGTCCTTTTCTCCTCCTTGAGAACTCCAGACCTGTACCTGCTCCTTGAAAGCCTCAGACCCCTCTCTCCTCCTTGGGGCCCCCAGACTTATCAACCTGCCTAGGAACTGACTTTCTCAATATGGTAACATGGAAACTTCTAGGTCAGCTGGGACAGTGAGATGAAGCAGGAGGCAGTCAAAGAAGATTACCTGGAGGACATGGCATAATATCTGTATAGGTTTCCTTGAGCAACTATCACAAATCACCAAAAAACAAGTGACTTAAAATTCATTTCTCAGTTCTGGAGGCCAGAAATCTAAATTTGTCAAATCCTGTTGACAAATAGAAGTCAACAGGGCCATGCTTCCTCTGAAGTTTCCTCACCTCTTCCTACTTTTGGTGCCTCCCAGCAGTTTTTGACTTGTACCTACAGCACTCCAATCTCTTCTTTCATCTTTACATGGCTTTCTTCCCTTCTCTATGTGTTCTTTCCTCTTCTTACAAGGACACCAATCATTGGATTTAGCTTCCCCTTCAACTTAATTCATTGCATCTGCAAAGTCCCTATTTTCAAACAAAGCCACATTTTGAGTTTCTAGTGGATATTGATTTTGTGGGAACACTATTTGACTCAGTTCAGTTCAGTTCAGTTCAGTGGCTCAGTCGTGTCTGACTCTTTGTGACCCCATGGACTACAGCACTCCAGGCTTCCCTGTCCATCACTAACTCCTGGATCTAGCTCAAACTTATGTCCATCGAGTCAGTGATGCCATCCAACCATCTCATCCTCTGTCTCCCCCTTCTCCTCCTGCCTTCAATCTACCCCAGCATCAGGGTCTTTTGCAATGAGTCAGTTTTTTGCATCAGGTGGCCAAAGTATTGGAGTTTCATCTTCAGCATCAGTTCTTTTAAAGAATATTCAGGACTGATTTCCTTCAGGATTGACTGGTTTGATCTCCTTACAGTCTGTGGGACTCTCAAGAGTCTTCTCCAACACCACAGTTCAAAAACATCAATTCTTCGGCCCTCAGCTTTCTTTATAGTCCAACTCACATCCATACATGACTACTGGAAAAACTATATCCTTGACTAGATGGATCTTTGTCAACAAAGTAATGTCTCTGCTTTTTAATATACTGTCTACATTTGTCATAGCTTTTCTTCCAAGTAGCAAGAGTCTTTTGATTTCATGGCTGTAGTCACGATCTGCAATGATCTTGGAGCTCAAGAAAATAAAGTCTGTCACTTTTACCATTATTTCCCTGTCTATTTCTTGAGATTACTATCTATCTTTTGGAGCTCCTGGATCTCCAGGCATGCCCATCTACTCTGGAAACAGGAGGTTAGGTCTAGTGTGGATACCAATACTCCTTTCAACATTTAAATATCACTGGTCTAGGAAAATAATTTTGTCTTCTAGATTCATGGGTCCTTCCTTATAGAAGCTAAGATAATGGTTTTAATTTCTCTCCAGGAAAGAAGACAGCTGGCTTTGGTTTAGCAGACAGAGGGTTTGTTTGTTTGTTTTTCTATAACTTCATCTAATCTGTTTGTGTCTGTGCCTTTCATAAGGAGAAATAGCAAGATTCATGCCAATTTGCTCTTTACACCTTTTACAACAGTATTTATCATAAAGGAAGCAAAGACACAAGCTGACAAAGGTGAATGAAGATCTGCAGTGTCTATTAAAAAAATGATAGAAAAAAGCTTGTGAGCTTCAGTTGCTTTTCCTTCTACTCAATCTTTTCAACAGAAATTAATACTCTTTTCTCTCCTATTTCTAGAAAAGAGCCAGATTAGAGGTTTGTTTTTCAATTTCAGCAGCATTGGAGACCAAGGCTTACATAATATGACTTGTTGGGTTTCCTGAAAAAAACACTCTATGACCATAACGGTTTCCTCCAAAGATTTACTTGGGATTAATGAGTTTTTCTGCTACTTTAACCTAAATTGTTGAGCACAACAAGCTACCACACACATTTTTCTGGAAAAACAATACTACTTTTCTTACTGCCTTCTTCCTGCAAATTGATGACGTATTTATGGGTAAAGTAGCCTCTGATAACTGTATCATTTATCCCACTGGAGGAAAATGGCATGAACAAAGTCAGACTTTGTGTGTAAGGCAAAGAACCTCTGAGCAGAAAACATATGTCTTCTCAGAAGATTTTTTTGTCCTTTGCTTTCTGAAGTAATTTACAAATTTTAGTTCAACTATATTATCCCTATTTAGATGGCTTTATTTCCATTTCTGATTTTTCAATAATTTTGAACTAACCAAAGTAAGGAAAAGTTAAAAGTGAATTGTATTTGCTTGTAGAAGAACTAGTATGCAGATAGTAAATAACAGCTAGTTTATCTGAATATAAAACAGGGTTAAATCAACCAACTTGGTAAAACAGAATTTTAAGTGGAACATTCTTCAAGTGATATACTAATATTGCTACAACAAGAATGACTATATATATATTTTTAATGAATATCATCATATTCTCATATTTGTATGTATTTGTAGTATTTTGATCAAGTACTTGTTGAACATTTAAAACAGTTGCTTTAATATGAATGTTGAGAATTTGATAGGATTTTTGGTGGTTTTTTAAAGATTATTTTACACTTTTTCAGAAATAATTAAACATTGAATTTAACTATAAAACAAAAAGACAACTTCTACTGAGCCAGTAGCTAGAAGCAAAAAAAATGGAACAATTTGCCAGTAAAATTTTTTGATGTAAAAAAGAAACAGTCAAGGAGCATAAACTAAACGTGACTACATTTTCTGGAAGATAAAGATTTTTAGGTATTTTACATTACTTTTAATATTACATTAGAGGAAATATATACTCTCACAAAAGATCCGAGAAAGTCAGATTGTGTACTGGCTGGAAATGTAAATGCTTTATATCATTTTTATTATAATCATATCTATGGTGCCATTTCCTGCGGGGAGCCGGCCTGACTGCTCAGGCCCCTTCTCGGCCCTGAGAGAGATCAAAAGGTCCCTCTCTGTCCCGCCACCCCTGATTTGTTAAAATGCAAATTGGCCTTTCTCACCTCCCTCAAGGAAATCGCTGCAGCCACCATTTGCCCATTTTCCTGACTCTGATAAGATTATCGGGCTCCTGTGAATGGCTTATGTCTAGGTAGTCTTTACCTGATTGTAAGACCCTGGTGCCATGCTCTGCTGGAGTTAAGATAAAACTCCTGAGCTAAAACTAGTGTCTGCAGTTCTGCACGTATGCAAGTCTTTGATCTAAAATTTGGTGAATCCTGTTAGTATATATATGTATGTTACCCCTCAATAAAGTCGTCGGAATCAGTCACAAGCTGACTCCGTCCCTCTCAACCCCATCTTTCTTAGTCTTTTATTTCTCAGGTGCTGTGGTGATTGCGTCCTTGACCTGTTCATCTAGCCGGCAGGCCCGGCAATTTCCCCTGCCTATTAATTCTTATTTTAATGACAAATACTTTGCTTTCAAGAAAGGCAAAATGATTCAAAGTTAAGATTATAGACTTTAAATGTAGACCAGCTAAGAAGCCTATTAAAGTTGTAGCATGAATCTTAGTTTCATCTAGACAGCAGAACAGCAGTCCAGTACTTAAGGGCATGGGTCTTGGCTTTGACATATACCTTTTATTTAATTGATAAATCTGATCAGGTTAGTTAGTAGTTCTCTACTTAGGTTCCTCCTCTGTAAATAGGAGGAATTAAAATATCTACTTCATAGGATTGCTGTGATAGTAAAATAGTTAATACTTGCATATGTACAGTACTTAGAACAATGTCAGGTTTTAAGTACTTTCATGTCAGCAAATATTATTATCTACAAATGATATGCTAAAGTTCTCTCAGAGCTATGAGGTAATTAAATGAGATGATATGCATGTAGAACTTTTCATAGACTCTAAAGTGATGCAAATATTAATTTATAATTAAGTAACTATCAATAGGGACCCTCTATCTCTATTGTACTCCTGCATCATGTGGGCCACAGCAAGTTTTCTGATCTATGGGTCTCCTCTTTAGATCTCTTGTAGTTACTTCAAGCAAGTACATAAAATCAATTTGTAGAAAGTAAATGATCATATAAACATAAATTATTTTAATAGCCTACGCCAGAAGTTTGTTACACTTTTTTTTATTCATGCTATTGTGCTGTGTTAATGATGGAACTGATATTGTCACCATTTTTAGGACAGAAACCTGAAACATCAGAAAGTTATTCAACCACTTTGTAGCATAGCTGGAAGTTAAGGCAAGTTTGTGAAATTCAAGGTCAAGAGATGGCACTTGTAGAAAGGAAAGTTTTGTTGATATTATATTTAAAGCAACAGGGCCAATTGAAGTTTCTTCCCAGGAGCACAGTGTTTCAGTTAGGGAGCTGAAGGTAAGTGGTGACAGCTGATGTAAAAATAATTTCTAAGATTGCCAAGGTGTTGTTGAAAGCTTTCACTGATACCTGATTTGTCTAATGGATCTTTCATGATTATTTACCTCCTGGCATGGATAATATTCGAGTAAGATTCCAGTAAAAATAAGATCTGTGTTCAGTAGCCAATCTGCTCTGAATATTGCATCATTATTTTATGTCTTTTCTCTTTCTGAATTTAAAGCGTTCATATCTCTTTACAAACCCTCCCTGCCTACTCACAAGCTTCTTATAGTAGGCACAAGTACTTCTTAGGGAATGCAGCAGATATAAGTAAATATATACATGAATAAGGTTATTCACTCTGTAATTTCTCCCCTGTCATTCTATTATATTAGTTAAGAAGAATGGTCTTATATATGCTATTGGACATAATGTTGCAGAATAGTTCAGGCTATTTCCATATTAGAATCAACTGTTCTATTGAACATAGTTTCTTTCTTTATTTTCTTTTTTTTTTTTTACTAAGCAGACACACTGTGATTACTTGACGAAACCATAAATTAATTATTACAGAGAATCAATTAAATTCATCTGTAATTAAAAGTAACTTTAAAAAAATCAGTCATTGTGAGTTTATTTTGACTTAATGCAAGAACTTGATTTAATGATGTAAATAACTTTGCTTACTATTGCAAAAGAATTTAAAAAATTGAAACAAAATTTTTGTAATGCAGTCTGCTATCTTTTTGAAAGTTTTTAATTTCTAAAAGGGAAATTCCAAACTTGCATATGATGTTTATTCATCAACTCATGTGTATTTATTGTTGAGTAAGATTGTGAAAGTCCCTGAAAAAAACGGAGAGAAAAAAAAATTTTGAAGGAGATTTACTTGAGTTTTTTCTTCTACAAGTGTTCATAACATAATCTTCTGCACTTGGCTTCAGATTAGAGATAAATTAGGCAGCCTTGGGTTTTAGCTTCACGTCTTAAGGTCTTAGATGCCAAAATTAAGCCTAAATTTAGAGGCAGACCAAATTAGTGACATCTGCCTGAAGGAGAATGCTTTTAAAGACAATGATAGACTGTTAGATTTACCAGAGTTTTATACTTAATTTCTTGTGGTGTATTTTAGACGTGCATATGATCGTCAGTAAAGAAGCACAGTCATGTAGTAATCCATAGGTGATTAATCTTGTTACTTTCCCTAGGCTCTAATACATGAGAAGACTGCATAAAGACACCCTGGCAATGGACTGTTAAAGTAAGATACAGTGCTGCTTTTGATGTCCTCCCGCCCTGTGTATGTGGAGGGCAGATTATGACAATGTGTGATTGTACTTTGGTCTACTTGTTCTGCCATAAGTTAGTTAAAAAAGGATAGAGAAGCCAGCAAACTACTGTCCTTGACAGTTTCCGAGACTGCACTGGGATTTCTGTTATTGAAATTGGATAGGATAGTTTAATAAAGGGTACAGTTATAAGTTACGGGGCTTCTAAGTGAAATTGTTGGCTATTGAGAAATGTACTTAATGTTGTTTTAGAGCCCAGTTTTATACTCAGAGAAACTAAATGTATAATACCTAAATCACAAGCTGCCAAGAACAAGGGGCTTCCCAGGTGGCGCTAATGTAAAGAGCCTGCCTGACAATGCAGGAAACATAAGAGACGTGGTTCCATTCCTGGGTCAGGAAGATTCCCTGGAGGATGGCATGGCAACCCACCCCAGTATTTTGCTTGGAGAAGCCTATGGACAGAAGAGCTTGGCGGGCTACAGCCCATAGGGACTCAAAGAGCTGGACATGACTGAAGCGACTTAGTATGCATCAATGACAATTTTTCCTTATATTAATATCTAATGTTTTAATTTTGGGTTTAATTACATTTGAGAATAGTAATTACTATTACATACTCATAATTACTTTAAAAAACAGCCTCTTGAGATATAATTTTTGTACATTACTGTTTATCCAATTAAAGGATACAGTGCAATTTTTTTGTTTGTTTTTGTACTTGTTGTTTTTAAAATTTTGATAGTATATTGTTAGAGTTGAGCAACCATCAATAAAATCTAGTTCTGAGATATTTTCTGACATAAAGTGCAGCCACTACCCATTTTCCCTACAGTCCCTAGCACTTGGCAAATACTGATCAACTTTCTGTTTCTATAGATTTCTAACAACTTATAAAAATGGAAAGATATAGTATGTAATCCTTTTAAGACTGGCTTTTTTTGACTGAGTATGATATCTTAAAGATTCCACCATTTTGTAGTATTCATTGTAACTTCATTCCTTTTATTGCTAAATAATATTTCATTATGTAGATATACCTATCACATTTTGTTTATACAGTCATTAGTAGATGGACATTTGAGTTGTTTCTGGTTATTGGCTATTGCTAATAGTGCTTATGTGACTATTTATGTACCGGATTTTATGTGGATTTATGTTTTCACTGCTCATTGGTATATACATAGGAGTAGAATTGCTATGTCTTATGCAACTTTTGGGAAGTTCCCCTGGAGAATGGATAGGCTACCCATTCCAGTATTCTTGGGCTTCTCTGGTGGTTCAGAGGGTAAAGAATCCGTCTGCAATGCAGGAGCCCTGGGTTTGATCACTGGGTTGGAAAGATCCCCTGGAGGAGGGCATGGCAACCTACCCCAGTATTCTTTCCTGGAGAATCTCCATGGCCAGAGAAGCCTGGCAGGCTACAGTTCAAGGGGTCACAAAGCATCAGGAATGACTGAGCAACTAAGCATAGTACACTTGGCAACTTTATGGTGAACATTTTGAGGAATGGCCCAGCTGTTTTCAAAGCAGCTGCACTGTTTTGCATGCCCCTCAGCAATTTATGTGGAGAAGGAAATGGCAACCCACTCCAGTGCTCTTGCCTGGAGACCCCATGGGCAGAGGAGCCTGGCAGGCTACAGTCCATGGGGTGACAAAGAGTCAGACACGACTGAAGTGACTTAGCACAACAGCAACATATGAGTGTCAATACCTCTATATCTTTGCCAAAATTTCTTATTTTCTGTTCTTTTGGTTACAGCAATTCTAGTATATATGAAGTGGTGTCTCATTGTGGTTTTGATTGCTTTTCCCTAAAGACTAATAATGTTGAGCACTTTTCACGTGCTCATTGATAATTTGTATATCTTTGGGGCAGTATCTGTTAAAATATTTTTTTCCACTTTTTAATTGAGTTACTTGTCTTTTTATTATTGAGTTATGTGTTCTTTGTATATTCCAGATAAAAGTCATTTATTAGATGTGTGATTGGTAAATATTTTATCCTATGCAGTAAATTGTCTTTTCATTTTCTTGGTGGTATCATTAATAGATTATAAGGTTTTGCCATTACCTTATTCCTTAGGCATGCTTCCACCGAAATCCTTTTCTTCAGTAATGCTTTTGAAGGAACCAATCTATGATATTTGCCAATGCTGCTGCTAAGTCACTTCAGTCATGTTCGACTCTGTGTGACCCAATAGATGGCAGCCCACCAGATTCCTCTGTCCCTGGGATTCTCCAGGCAAGAATACTGGAGCGGGTTGCCATTTCCTTCTTCAATGCATGAAGGTGAAAAGTGAAAGTGAAATCGCTCAGTCTTGTTCGACTTTTCCCAACCCCATGAACTGCAACCTACCAGGCTTCTCCGTCCATGGGATTCTCCAGGGAAGAGTACTGGAGAGGGTTGCCATTTCCTTCTCCTCTATGACATTTACCATTTAAAAATTTGATAGGTAATCTCATGAGGCTTATTAAAATGATGATGAAAATAGTATTCTATTAGATAGAATTTCAGTATCTTCCTTTATTTTAATTCAGTTGCAACATTTTGCTTCATTCAATTTGTTAAACTCTGAATTACAGCTCTATTTATTTATGCCAAATGAGAATAAAATCTATGTTATATCTGTTACTCATATTTATAACCTACAAGAAAATTCCATACTTAACCTGTAATCTATAAGGCTTGTCTTCTTGTAAGAAAAGGTTTTTGATTGGAAAGAATATTTATAGCCTTGACCATTCAGCCTAGGAAGAGATGAAGGGTCTCTCATTTTCAGGAAAAAGACAAAAGAAAATGGTGAAGCAACACATGAAAACCTTTGACTTCTCTCACATTGTTATTATTTCACATGAAATAACAAGCAAAAGCAAAGACAAGAAACATAGTCACTAAAAGTGCCTCTATCACAGCATAATATCTTGCACACAGCAAGCCATAGTTAAACTTTTGCTTCAGAAATCTTGAAAAAATTTCAAAGAAGCCAGGTAAATTGAATGAGGAAAAGGAATCTGAGCAATGTGATACTTAGAGGAAAAAATAATTGTGGAATATGAAATAAATCAGCAATTTTTTTTTTTTTTTAATCGAAAGCTTACTCTGTTAAGGAAAGGTGAAGAAGCTAAATCTTAGGGCAGAAACAAAGGCTCTCAGATAAAAGGTGAGAAATCAAAGGTAATTTTACATTTTTAACTGAAATTTTCCTTTCAAAACTAGAAGAGATCCCAAAGTACATGGTAAACATAAAATATTTGATGAACTCTCTTGGTTTTTATCCCCAACACACTTTAAAAAAAAGAAGAAGAAGAAGAAGTGACAGAGTTGTCTTAAATTCAAGCCAAGGGGAATTGAACAGATACTAAAAATAAGACCTGAGATGGTTTTGAATAACTGAAGGATCTGTTTAAGAGACTCACAAGACCACATGAAATTATCAAAAGGCATTCATAGATAAGTGATTGAATAATACAACAGTTTTGCTCTTGTAATGTGTTATTATCTGTGAGTGACCCTCTCTAAAGTCACTGTAGAAGTGGTGGCTGCTGAATGCAGTAAGAAGACACGCAGCAACTCCCAAGAAATTGTAAAACTATGGGGTGTGGGAAAATTATTTTATTAAATATCAAGACAGGAAAATCCAAGAGCCCCAAGCAAACAAGAAGTGAAAAGCTAGTCCATTTGAGATTGTGATTTTTTTCCCTTGATATGTTCCAAGCATTTTTATGGAGGGAGTACTTTCTTCCTATAAAGCAGATGTAAAGCAGACTGTTTTTATTATAAGCAGATCAGAACCTACAAATGCTTCTTAATCTACCTTTCACTTTGACTGATAATCCCCAGCCAGTGAAAACTTACATGAAAATAAAGTTAAGAAACACATTTTATTAATTGTCCCCATTAGGTTTAAGAATATTTACTACCCTTTGTTCCGAGTACTGTAGTAACCTGTAATCACGTGGTGCTTCCCAGTTGTGAATGACAACACCATGTTGAATTCAAAAAGAACTGTCAGCAAAGTGTAGATGATTCATTTTGCAACTTTGTCAGGATCTAGATTTGAATGAACTTTTAGGAAAGATAGGAAAGAGGGAGGCAGATGAAACAATTGCAAGGTCCTGGTGAATTACACTGTATGGAGAATTAAATGTTTAATGTTAACTAAGAAAAACTGGTGAAGCTTATATAGCCTAAAGAAGAATACTGTCAAAGATTCTCTTCTAGGCAGAATGCCAGACAGCTTGAGCCAGCTTTCCCCAGTAATACATTCACGTTTTATTTAAATTGAAGTAAAAACCTGTCCTCTTAGCCTCAGCTGGCACAATGAACTCACAGCTTCTTAGTCAATTCCAAATTAGTCCTCCAATAACATCTGATGATATATATTTACAAATATATATGCCATAGTGTTTTTACATAACTTGCCAAAAGTTATTGTTAAAATTCATTATTCAACTATATGGCAAAAATACTAATGATTAGACATACAAAGGACTGAATTAACAAATAAATAAATAACACCAGTAGTTCAGTTACCTTGCCAGAAATTATTCAGTTGGAAATTGAAACATCTGGAAAGAAAATGGATGCATCATAGAAATTAGATTGATTTAATTTGGGTCATCTGGACTTACTTATTTAGTGATACATATTTTTCAAACGGGTAATATTGAGAGTCCCTTGTACTGCAAGGAGATCCAACCAGTCCATCCTAAAGATCAGTCCTGGGTGTTCATTGGAAAGACTGATGTTGAAGCTGAAATTCCAATACTTTGGCCACCTGATGTGAAGAGCTGACTCATTCGAAAAGATCCTGACGCTGGGAAAGATTAAGGGTGGGAGGAGAAGAGGACGGCAGAGGATGAGATGGTTGGATGGTATCACCAACTCAATGAACATGAGTTTGGGTAAACTCCGGGAGTTGGTGATGGACAGGGAAGCCTGGCGTGCTGCGGTTCATGGGGTCGCAAAGAGTCAGACACGACTGAGTGACTGAACTGAACTGAACTGAATATAATCAGTAATCTTATTTCCAGTTCAGTTCTTAATGTCTTAAAGGATAGGACTCCAGAGAGGGACCTTAAATTAGTCAAGTCTATTTGCATTTGGAGAGCACTTCTTTAGTCTCCATTTTGCTTAATGATGGGTCTTAAGATTGAGTTATTGGACTCCTTTAAATAAATGTTTTCTGTGTTCGCAGATATCATCTATTCATAAAACCTTGTTTTTGTTGTTCAGTTGCTAAATTGTGTCCCACTCTTTGCGACCCCAAGGACTGTGGCATTCAAGGCTTTCCTATCATTCACGATCTCCCAGAGTTTGCTCAAACTCAAGTCCATTGAGTCAATGATGCCATCCAGCGATCTTATCCTCTGTTGCTCCCTTCTCCTCCTGCCCTAAGTCTTTCCCAGCATCAGGGCATCAGGGTCTTTTCCAGTGAGTTGGCTCTTTGAATCAGGTGGCCAAAGTATTGGAGCTTCAGCTTCAGCATCTGTCCTTCTAGTGAATATTCAGGGTTGATTTCCTTTAGGATTGACTGGTTTGATCTCCCAGATTGTCCCTTGATGGTCCAAGGGACTTTTCTAGAGACTTCTCCAGCACCAATGTTCAGCACTCAACCTTCTTTATGGTCCAGCTCTCACATCTGTACATGACTACGGAAATATCATAGCTTTAACTAGATGGGCCTTTGTCTGCAAAGTGATGTCTCTGCTTTTTAAAACTTTGTAATTACACATAAACACTTTTATGGTTGTCTTTTCTTTTTTGGACACATTGTTGAAATGTCTCCCCTTTACTTTTTGGAAAGAACTTACTTTACCTTTGGATCCTGTCAAATATTTTAAAGCATGCTTTGTTTCTTCATGTAGTATATGCACACTATCATCTAAGTTCATTTCTAACACAAAACTTTAAATGTTATTTTTATTGATACATAATTATTTTCCCTGTAAGTAAAAATCTCAATTTCCTTAAAATCACAACTTTGCTATCAAAATATTTTACTAATATACTTGCAAAATTATTGACTTGTACTCATATATTTTCAAAATATAATGCAGCATTTTAATCAAAGTATAGAGTCAGTTAATTAAAAACACAATGAAATATGTCCACTTGCTAATTAACATCCCTTCCTCTATGGCTGTGTAAAGTTCCAGGGCCCTATGTTCAATGGGAACTGGGTGGAGAATGTGGTTGGCACATTGAGGTCGAGTAGAAGAACTATGACCAACACTGAGACCCACATGATAGCAAGTATCAATATTTATGGAGCATTTACCAGGCATAAGATATTCTACTAGGTGTTTGGAGGGATCTAACAGTATTTATGTGTTTTTTTTCTTTTTCTTTTTTTCTTATTTATTACCATAATTTCACCTCATCTTGTTAGAGAAGTTCTTCTTTTCTCTCTTCTCATCAGTAGTTCTCTTCTGACCCTTGTCTGTTCTTATAACTGTTTTACACTCCTGACCTCCTTGTTCTATAATGTCAGCCTGAATTGATAGCACAATATCACAATCGTGGCGTGGCCGCTCAATACACTTACAAATGATATGATACTGGACAGACCAATTCTTCCTACCTATATGCATTCTTAAAATTAGGTTGTGGAGGAAAGTTTGATTAATAACATATGTGTGTAAGAATATATATGCACACCACAAGCACTAAAGAAGGAAACAAGATAATAGCAAGATGAAAAACCCTCCTGTTCTTCCAACTTTCCTTTTCCAGGTGGTTGTCTGGGCCTAATAGGTGTGTTCATTGTTAGTTTGTAACAGTGGGAATATTCCTGTGTGGGCCAAGTCGCTTCAGTCATGTCTTATTCTTTAAGGCACTGTGGACTGTAGCCCACCAGGTTCGTCTAGCCATGGGATTCTCCAGGCAAGAATACTGGAGTGGGTGGCCATGCCCTCCTCCAGGGATCTTCCTGATCCAGGGATCAAACCTCCATTTTCGGCAGCTCTTGCCTTGCAGGCAGGTTCTGGATAATCCCGTATATATTGTATACTCTTCCTCCACCACACCCTTGAACTTTGGTAAGAAAGCTGTATTATTTTCTTTCTCCTACGCTCTGTTCTTACTTCCTGCTTTTTTCAACTGCTTTCTCCAGTTCAACCACTATTATTTAGTACCCCTGCCCCAATGCAGCATGTTCCTTTGGCTAGAGCAAAAAGCAGACACAGTTCAGCAATTTGGAACACATGAATGAAATCTTTCAAGCAACACTCCTGCTGTGAAACCACAAACACATGCACATCACTGGAACTGATCTCACATTTGTTTGTTTTCTATGTGAGGCTGTCATCCCACTTCTCACTTGAATAACAATTATTTACCTACATGTGTATTTACAATAATAGTAACAAGCCAGTACGGTAGAGATTAGGAAAATGCTTTTCAGGTGTTTGGAATGACATTTTATTTTTTAATTTCTTTCTTTACTTTCTAAATTCTTTCCAATGGTATGTATGGACTGTATCTTTTATGTCTCTAAGCCCAAATACTAACACATTGCCTAGCAGAGAATCTAGTAAGATCTCAATAAATATTAAATATTTAATGAATTGATGGAGAGGCCTGGATTAATGTATTATTAACTGCCTTGATAAAACTTAATTTCAGCACAGCCCAACATGCTGGAGTAAATCAAAGCAGGATCATGTTCTGGAAGTCTCTAGCTGACATTAGAAGGAGAGGGAACTAGCTTTGAACTTGATTTCTGTTCACATGCTAAATTTCTTTTAAAAAATCTTTCTGACTTTAATTACTGAGTTTTTAGGAAAAAAAATATTTTTTGACTGTTCATATTGGGGGTATCCAGTTAGCTTTATAATTTTTACTAAGTTCTTATTTCTTTTTAACTTTGTATTTTGTATTGGGATGTGGCTGGTTAACAAACAATGTTGTGAGACTTTCAGGTGAACTGTCTAGAGACTCAGCCAGACTTGTACCTGTGTCCATTCTCATTCAAACTCCCCTCCCATCCAGGCTGCCCACAACATTGAGTGGAGTTCCATGTGTTATGCAGTAGGTCATTGTTGGTTATTCATTTTAAATATAGCTGTGTGTACATGTCCTTCCCAAACTCCCTAACTATCCCATCCCTCAAGAAACCATAAATTCATTCTCAAAGTGTGTGAGTCTGTTTCTTTTTTGTAAGTAAGTTCACTTGTATCGTTTCTTTTTAGATTTCACATATAAAAGATATCATCCAAAAATAAGCTCAAAATGGATTAAAGACCTAAATGTGAAACCTAACACTATAAAATTCCAGAAAACATAGGCAGAGCACTCTGACATAAATCACAGCAAAATATTTTTGATCTATCTCCCAGAATATTGGAAATAAAAGCAAAAATAAACAAATGTGATCTACTTAAACTCAAAAGGTTTTGCACAACAAAGGAAACAATAAACAAAATGAAGACAACCCACAAACTGGAAAAATATTTGCAAATGATGTGACCAATAAGGGATTAGCCACCAAAATTTACAAACAGCTCATGATGCTAAACAGCATCAAAACGAACAACCCACTCAAAAAATGGGCAGTAGACCTAAATAGACATTTCTCCAAAGAATACAAACAGTTGGCCAATAGGCACATGAAAAGATGTTTAACATCACTAATTATGTGGGAAATGCAAATCAAAACCACAATGAGATGTCACCTCAAATGAGCCAGAATGGCCTCATCAAAAAATCCACAAACAATAAATGCTGGAGAGGATGCAGAGAAAATGGAACCGTCCTACACTGTCACTGGGTGTGTAAATTGGCAAAGCCACTATGGAGAACACTATGGAAGTTCCTTAAAAAAACTAAAAATAAAGTTACCATATGACACTACAATTCCACTCCTGGGCATATATTTGGAGAAAAATGTGATCTGAAGATATATGCACCCCAATGTTCATTGCAGCACTGTCTGCAACAGTCAAGACACAGAAGCAACCTAAATATTTATGTCTATAGAGTCTATAGTGATTTTCAAGAAGTTAGATTTTATGGTGCATCTCTTCTTGATTTAACTTAGTTTGACAGCTTGGATTAATAACCTCATGCGTCAAGAGAGGAATGGATGAAGAAGATGTGATACATATAAGTAATAGAATATTACTCAGCCATTAAAAAGAGTGAAATAATGTCATTTGCAGCAACATGGATGGACCTAGAGAGTGTCATACTAAGTAAATCAGACGGAGAAGGAGAAATAACTAAGTTCTTATTTCAGATGGTTTCATTTTTTTTCCTCTGTGCCTTAAGAGCATTAGGATTGAGCTAAAAGAAATTCCATTTCATTGGTGAGATACTGGGGATAGGAAACAAAGAGGTCCTAGATTTTGTTTTAAAACCAGATTCACAGAAGTTACTGTCTGATTATTTCAAGGCCCAAAGCAGTACCTTTAAAACTTCATTAAAGATGTTACAGCAACTTTTTTCTCTAAATAAATATCTGGTTAATGAAATTTTGCTTTATAACAAAGACCTATAATCACCGTAAATTGTTGTACTGAATTTAATAAATTATTTTCTTTTGATAAGACTGAGCTCATCTTAACACATTAATTGCTTAAATCCTGGCTTAATGCTGATGTTGATATGTAATAACATTTGAAATCAGTGTAAACAGCCTCAAGAAATGTATGAATGAATGAAAGAATAGAAAGTTATCTTCCCATCTGTTTTCTAACACATGCAATTGAAAATATGTGAATTTTCATTTTATAGCACAGACCTAACCTATCTTATTTTAAATTCATTGTAGGAGCTTGACTTGCAAGAGAAAAAAATTCATAGGCTATTTTAAAGTCTTATTGCTCTGGAGATTTATGCAAATTCTTTATGGAAATGTAGGTACAAGTTTCCCTTCATCAATAATGATGCATATTTTTCTGTGAAATATAAGCTGGACCTCATCATCAACATATGAGACTTCTCCACTGTACTCAGTATAGAAAGAATTGGAAAAAAAAAGAAAAAGAAAAAAAAAAGAAAGAATTGGTGACATTTCACTGAAAAATACTCTCAACTTAATTCAAATGACTTTAGGACTTTAAAACAATAGATACTGATGTACATATAAAATTCTTTAATTTTCTCTAGGAGAGTTAGGGAGAGAGAAGAGATGGGTTGCAAGTGTTGGGAATTAAAGCAGGTTTTAATAAACATATAAGTTATTAAGAAATCTTACTCAAATTAAAGGCCCATCAATAACAGGTATAGCAATGTTTTTTACAATCCTGGTGTCTAAAATGCACAGAGATATTAGTCTATTTTGACTATTCATTTTCTACTATAAATTAAAGTTACAGCTTTGAATAACAGGGAGTGTGAGTGATTGAAATAATCAACTGCAAAATGGGAAATAACTTCTGGAAATCTTTTCTCAAGTGATTTTTGAAATAGTATCTATGCAATTGAATTTTTTTCTTCTTCTTGACTTGGTAAGGAAAAGAAAATATAAGCTTTAAAAATTATCATATTAAAGCACATATGGCAACAGACCTCTTTTCACTTACAAAAAATATTTTTGACAGGAGAAGAAAAGGGCTGGAATCTGGGAGGGCAAGTAGACATGTACTTTTTAAGTTCTATTACATTGATTGATTTCATAAAAGTAACAAGCTATTTAAAAATTACACTCTATCCATTTATTTCCTTGTACTCTTCAACAGATGGCACCCAGCAAAAGAGGCACACCATCAATCATCCTGTGTGTTGCCCAGCACTTATCCTGTCCCGCTTTTCTCATTCCTTTCAGCGCCATTTGCCATTGTGGCATCTCTACATATCTGTTTGCTGAAGCAGTCAGCTGCCATACCTTGGCTTCCTAAGTCAGTTGGCCCAAATTTCAGTCTCTCTCTTAAGAGAAGCTAGGCACAACGCATCATGTCCACATGCTCAAATCAGTATGTGTATGTGTATAATTTAGAAAAGGGATATGAACAAAGGGTGCATTGGGGCTGAACAATCTCTCCAGTTTTACAAGAGTCCATTCATGAGTCTATAATGATTTTTAAGAAGTTAGACTTTATGGTGCATCTCTTCTTGATGTAACTTAGTTTGATGGCTTGGATCGATAACCTTGTGCATCTCGAAGATTTTGACAATTTGTACCAATTAAGTTCAGAGGTGTCACAAAGTGACCCACCTGACTGTATCTTGTCAGTCAGTTGACAACACGTTGTTCCTGTTTCATGAATTATAGACATGATCATTCCCCAAAGGGGTCTTTCCAAAGGGCAATGTCAGCCACATATTAGAAGGGTAGAACATTTAAATTTAAAGGAGAGGGGAATTAACTTTCACAAAGTTAATCAAATATCCACACTCTTGATTACTAAAAGGTATTAGTTTGCACTTCGGAACCTCTTCTATCTGAGTGAACAGATGTTACTTCAAAATGTTAGTGCTCCAAAGTTGAAAAACCTCATAACCATAGAATTCTAATCATCTTTTGGTTGGAATAGAGGGCTTGGTCTATTTGAAAATGAGTAAAGGAACATTAGAGACTGGACCATTTGCAGCAGTAAGAATATGCCTTGCAAAAACAGTTCCTTTTAGCTTGTTTCATCTACTTTAGCCTATTAGACACAATATTCGGTTTTCTTTTCATCCTATCAGCACTTGTGAGTACTGCTCACTTTTTTTTTTTTTAACACATTCTACCTTGTAATACCACCTTTATATATACGAAGGTCCATCTGTATAATAGGCAGGCTCAGTGAAAAATAGAAATTCAGAACCTCTTATCCAACAAGTATTAAAACATTCAAAATGACTGTAGCAGAACAGTAGGCCAGATAAGGTGCTTCCTATGTGCATACTATCTTTCTCACTTCAGCTTAACATCTCTGTCATAATATTTTTTCTTTAGTTATTTTAAATATTATACATGAATATGCCTTAAAAATTAAAATGTAGAAAAGAACATACAATGAAATTTGAATAACCTTCTTGCCTAAAACTCTCAGTTATAGTGTCAAGTAAGCATCACCATACAGAGCCCTTTGTGGGTGTGGGATGTGTCTTGTGTGTAACATCTTTACACTTTGTGGAAATTAAATACGTATTTGTTGGTAGCTATGTTGAGCGTGTGTTCTGGATATAGCAGCAAGGGAAGTGAGTCATTGACTTAGAGAATGATTGACAGTTAAGGGGGAGAAAAGACCTAAATATGTACTTTCATTTAATGAGTGAACACAGACTATCAACAATTTTCTCTTAATACTAATTATGTTCATTTATAATGCTCAGTGAAAATTAATTTTAGGATATACTAATTATATTGAGCCCATATAGAATTATAGAATTCACTGTTGGCTTCATAATGAGACTTGCTTAACAAAAATCAACTGAACTGAAAGCATATTTGGATCCCTGTAACAGTGAACCTGATTAATTTGCATTAAACTGTTTGATTTAGATTAAGCTAAAATAAAACAGTTGAAGAGTACTACTATGTAACAGGAAACTTAGTTATATCCTCATGACCTCCCTGTGCATTAGGGTTTGTCATCACAATTTTATAGACAAGACATGAAAGCTTAGATAATGGAAGGAACCAGCCCAAAGTCATTGAAGCAAGTAAATGGTTTCTAAGTCTGTAAACATAGTACTTACATAAACCCTTGAGATCCCATTTCGCCAAAAACTGTTTAAAGTAGTTCATTCAATACTTGTATTAGTGACTCAACTATTATAATTTCCGTAAGTAAACTGATAATTGCATTACTCAGAAAATTGTACCTTTTGCATTTGGAAAAGAAAATCACATCTAAATTCATCAACGCTAATAAAGTATGCAAAAGGGGAAAATCAACTAATATCTAAACCTCAAACAAAAACAAAAGGAGATAAAAGGAAATGACCTGGAGCCCTGTCTGCAAGCATTATTTATTTATTTACCTGCTGGATTGATATTACACCTTCTTTCTGAAGAGCTGGTATAAAATCTTGCACGTGATATGCTTTGAAAGAGAACTTTACAAAATCTGCCTGGCTTTGGAGGTGAATAAACTCACACAACATATTCCAAGCACTTGGTAAATGCAAAAGAGACCGACTGCCACTTTGAATGGATAATTAACATTTACTTAGCAGTTAACACATTTACAAGTGTTTTGCTCTCACTTTTTTTTTTTTTTTTTCTTCTCGTTAAAAAAATGAAGCTTTTAGTGGTGATGATTTGGTGTCCGGATAAGTATAGGCAAAAGGAACAGTAGGTAATCTGTAGTCTTCTCCAACCAGAGCACGTGCAAAGACTACCCATTATTTTAAGCCCTGGGGGGATAAAATGATCCTTTGCATCATTTCTGAAGTGTGAAATGAGAGATGTATCTTTGGCAGTGTTTAGATTTCTAACCACATGAAGGACTGGAAATGTTTTTGTTCCAATGTAAAATAAGAAGATGGTGTGATTTCAAAATATGTCTGGGAAAGGACTGGAAAACAGCATTTTTTCCTCAGGTTGTATTTATTCTCAAATGGGTTATTTATTTATTTACTCATTTATTTTTTAATTTTTTCAATGTGTACCATGTGTAAAACAGTTAAGATAAACACAAATATTTTTAACGCATGGTCCCAGACCACAAAACAAAGTAAGGCAAAGATGGGCGGATCTGATTACAGGGAGATGAGAGATGCTATTTCATCATGGTGAGATGCTATTTGAAGCAGCAAACATGGACCATAGGTAATGGGCTGGGTATGGAATTAGGTAGCATCAACACTTGTGCTGAAATGCCTCTGTGAGTTTTTCTGGAGAAAAGAAAATTTATAGAAAAGTCACAAAAAAACATTTTGACAAGCCACCTTTCAGATTTGTGATGCTTGCATGAAGGAATTTAAGCATAGTGGAAATGAACAGGAAGATGTGAATACATTACATTGAATGGAAGCACAACTGACAATGCAAAGGAGGAACCGGCTGATGTGAATTTGGATAAATTGGTCTTGTTTGCACTTATATATATTTTCTCCTTGAGAATCACATAACAATGCTCACTCCCAGATGGGCTCTATGCCATTCGGTTTTCCTCTAATCTAGTATCATCATTCTCATGTGATACAATACTTCAAATCTTAAAAATTAAATTTTCTTCTAATATTAATATATTTAGTAACTATACTCGAGAAAAAGCTATTGTCACCTATTTTCTGTTCCTGTCCTTCTCAGTAAACTAGTTTTTTTTGTTGTTTGTTTGTTTTTTTTTTTATTAGTTGGAGGCTAATTACTTTACAATATTGTAGTGATTTTTGTCATACATTGACATGAATCAGCCATGGATTTACATGTATTCCCCATCCCGATCCCCGCTCCCACCTCCCTCTCTACCTGTTCCCTCTGGGTCTTCCCAGTGCACCAGGCCTGAGCACTTGTCTCATGCTTCCAACCTGGGCTGGTGATCTCTTTCACCCTAGATAATATACATGTTTTGATGCTGTTCCCTCGAAACATCCCACCCTCGCCTTCTCCCACAGAGTCCAAAAGTCTGTTCTGTACATCTGTGTCTCTTTTTCTGTTTTGCATATAGGGTTATCATTACCATCTTTCTAAATTCCATATATTTGTGTTAGTATACTGTAATAGTCTTTATCTTTCTGGCTTACTTCACTCTGTATAATGGGCTCCAGTTTCATCCATCTCATTAGAACTGATTCAAATGAATTCTTTTTAATGGCTGAGTAATATTCCATGGTGTATATGTACCACAGTTTCCTAGATGCCCATCATCAGACAAATGGATAAACTAGTTTATTAAAGCAAGCATTGCTTAGATGTTCAGGTAAATCAGCTATGATAGAACTCATTATGTTTATTATTTTTTATTACTGCTAAGGTGAACAGTGCACAGAAAGTTGCTGATGAAAAAAGTGAGATGATTCTTTCCAAGTCTTTGTGATGAATGTTCTGGGAATTCCTTTCTACATCCAGTTAGTGAATATATGCCAGCAAATTTGGAAAGCTCAGCAGTGGCCACAGGATTGGAAAAAGTCAGTTTTCATTTCAATCCCAAAGAAAAGCAATGTGAAAGAATTCTCAAACTACTGTACAGTTGCACTCATCTCACACGCTAGTAAAATAATGCTCAAAATTCTCCAAGCCAGGCTTCAACAATTTGTGAACTGTGAACGTCCAAATGTTCAAGTGGGTTTTAGAAAAGGTAGAGGAACCAGAGATCAAATTGCCAACATCAGTTGGATTATTGGAAACGCAAAAGAGTTCCAGAAAAACATCTATTTTTGCTTTATAGACTATGCCAAAGCCTTTAACTGTGTAGATCACTGCAAACTGTGGAAAAATTCTTAAAGGGATGGGAATACCAGACCACCTGACCTGCCTCTTGAGAAACCTATATGCAGGTCAGGAAGCAACAGTTAGAACTGGACATGGAACAACAGACTGGTTTTAAATAGGAAAAGGAGTATGTCAAGGCCATATGTTGTCACCCTGCTTATTTAACTTATATGCAGAGTACATCATGAGAAAATGCTGGGCTAGACGAAGCACAAGCTGGAATCAAGATGGCTGGGAGAAATATCAATAACCTCAGATATGCAGTTGAGACCACAGAAGTGAAGAAGTGAAGTGAAGTGAAGCAGAAGTGAAGAAGAACTAAAGAGCCTCTTGATGAAAGTGAAAGAGGAGAGTGAAAAAGTTGGCTTAAAGCTCAACATTCAGAAAACTAAGATCATGGCATCTGGTCTGTATATGGTGATTGCAGCCATGAAATGAAAAGATGCTTCCTCCTTGGAAGGAAAGTTATGACCAACCTAGAGAGCATATCAAAAAGCAGAGACATTACTTTGCCAACAAAGGTCTGTCAAGTCAAGGCTATGGTTTTTCCAGTACTCATGTATGGATGTGAGAGTTGGGCTATAAAGAAAGCTGAGCACTGAAGAATTGATGGTTTTGACCTGTGGTGTTGGAGAAGACTCTTGAGAGTCCCTTGGACTGCAAGGAGATCCAACCAGTCCATCCTAAAGGAAATCAGTCTGAATATTCATTGGAAGGACTGATGTTGAAGCTGAAACTCCAATACTTTGGCCACCTGATGTGAAGAACTGACTCATTGGATAAGACTGTGATGCTGGGAAAGATTGAAGGCGGGGGAAGAAGGGGATGACAGAGGATGACAGGTTGGATGGCATCAGTGGACATGAGGTTGACACACGTACATGATACATGACACAAGGACATGAGTTTGAATAAAGTCTGGGAGTTTGTGATGGACGGGGAGCCCTGGTGTGCTGCAGTCCATGGGGTCGCAAAGATTTGGACATGACTGATTGGTTGAACTGAACTGAAGTGACCATATATATGTGTATATATATGCACAAACAGAGAAATATGTATGTGTACATATATATATCCATACAGATGCATTTTTAGAAAGATTAAATCTGTTATTTATATGTGTGTGTGTGTGTATACACATATGTATATATGCATACATATATGGGCTTCCCAGGTAGCTAAGTGGTAAAGATTCTGCCTGCAATGCAAGAGATGAAGGTTCAATGCCTGGATCAGGAAGATTCCCTGGAGAAGGAAATGGCAGCCCATTCTTTCTTGCCTGAGAAATCCCATGGACAGAGGAGCCTGGAGGGTTTACTGTCCATGGGGTAGCAAAAGAGTCCAATATGACTTAGTGACTAAACTATAAAATATACAGATATAATCTGTCACATATAAAAATTAATATATGTACAAATATGTAAATATTATATATGTAATAATGGATTTAATCTCTCTAAAAGAGTAATTTCTTCTGTCTCTGCCTCAAAAAATTTCAGAATCTTATTAAATCTGAATGGCTAACACTGACAATCAACACCTCTTGCAATTTTGGTCCAAATTTCATTATTTCTATATTTTTGGGGTTGCTATGTTTTCATCTTAGGTTCCAGGAAAACTGAATTCCTTGATGGATGTCTACCTCTGCCTGGTATATGCTTCTTTCTTATTTCTGTATTTTCAAATTCAACCTGTGCTCTTCTGCCCAGATGAAATTTCAAGTTATCCAAAATCCTTCCATTTATCTCTAGGTTAAATAATATTGCCTTGCTCTGAACTTACATTGCACTTTATCTGAACTTCTTTATGACATTTTTCACTTTCAACCCTGTATAATAGTTCTTTATATAACACTGAGAACACATTATTTATATACATGTCATTTTCCTCTCTCTCTGAAGATAATTTCAATGAGGCTTATGTCTAAATTTGTCACCCTATCTGACACACCAGTAAGCCATTTGCTTTGTATGTAGAAGGTAAGTAGTAGATAGTTTTTAAGGAAACAAATGAATGAAGATTAATGTTATAAATGATGATACAGACAGGTAGCTGTTCAATGATTTTCCCAAAGTCATGAAGAAAACCTTAAGAGGAAGTTTATGTAAAAAATTTTATTTCAGGAAGTAAAACAATTCTCAAAAAGATTAATGGGAGTGAATATTAATTCACTTAAGTATCCAAATGAGCTTTGACCTAGTATGGAACAATTAGCATTTTAGAAGAAGAGTCCAGACATTTCCCCTCTCCAGCCTGACTTTGTTTTTCATAAGTTATTTCTTTATTTCTATAAGGACTAAATAACATATAGAATTACTTGAACATGGAAATGTGCAGCTGAAGTATTTTAGAAACTAACACCTAGTATTTGGAGGTTCAAACACTCCTGATTACTGATTTCGTGGGGTTTTTTTTTTTTTTTTTCATTTTTATGTAAGTCAGCCTCTCCTAGAAATGTTCCAGTCTCTTGAGAAATACAAAGCTTTTGGTATTTCATTTCAAGTAAGAATCATTTCATCACAACATCCTTGACATTTGGTGGAAAGGCTTATTTTTTAAAGGTGTCAAGCCCTATTTCAGTTACAAGTGTTACTACAATTTGGTTTTCTTTTTTATTTTCTAATAAAGAGAGAGGAAGATGGTAGTTATTTATAATCATAGTAACATGGTGTGTATTTTATTGTCCAATTTAATATATCAGAGGAGAATACTTAGAATTTCTCTTTTGTTCTTCCTTTTAAAATTCAAGTACAGTTGTCTTATAATACTGCCTTTGTTTTTGGTGTACAACATAGTGATTCAGTATTTTTACAAATTATAGTCCATTATAGGTTATTAGAAGAAAATAGGTATAATTCCCCATGCTATATGATATGTCTCCTTGCTGCTTATTTATTTTTTATGCCAGTTCAGTTCAGTTGCTCAGTCATGTCCGACTCTTTGCAACCCCATGGACTGCAGCATGCCCAATCTCCCTGTCCGTCACCAACTCCCGGAGCTTACTCAAACTCATGTCCATTGAGTTGGTGATGCCATCCAACCGTCTCATCCTCTGTTGTCCCCTTCTTCTCCCGTCTTCAATCTTTCCCAGCATCAGGGTCTTTTCCAATGAGTCAGTTTTTCACATCAGGTAGCCAAAGTATTGGAGTTTCAGCTTCAGCATCAGTCCTTCCAAAGAACACCCAGGACTGATCTCCTTTAGGATGGACTGGTTGGATCTCCTTGCAGTCCAAGGGACTCTCAAGAGTCTTCTACAACACCACAGTTCAAAAGCATCAATTCTTTGGCACTCAGCCTTCTTTACATTCCAACTCTCACATCCATACATGACCACTGGAAAAACCATAGCTTTGACTAGATGGACCTTTGTTGGCAAAGTAATATCTCTGCTTTTTAATTTGCTGTCCGGGTTGGTCATAACTTTTCTTTCAAGGAGCAAGCATATTTTAATTTCATGGCTGCAGTCACCATCTGCAGTGATTTTGGAGCCCAAAACACAAAGTCTGTCACTGTTTTTTATGTAGTAGATTGTTAATCCCTTACCCCTAACTGTCCCCTCTCCCCTTCTATTCCCTCTCCTCTTTGGTAACTGCAAATTTGTTTTCTATATCTGTGAGTCTGTTTCTGCTTTGCATATACCTTTATTTGTATTATTTTTCAGAGTCTGCATATAAGTGATATTATACAGTGTATATCTTTCTCGGCCTGGCTTATTTCACTAAACATAATATCTTCTAAGTTCATTCATGTAGCTGCCCTTTTGCTCTTTCAGTCTAATGGTTTCATTATCTCAACTTGTAAATAAAAATATAATCCAACTTTAAAAAAAGCCTCCGGTGCTTTAAGCAAACATTTTAAAACACCAGAGAAAGTGTTATTATTTTGTTTATTGCTGGTGCCTAGTGTATATTTTCCATATTACATTTTCTCTGCCAATGCTTGCATATCCCTCTTTCATTTCCACACATTCTTTGGTTTCATAGCTTTAAGATCTAGATGAGATATTGAAAAACATGTAGGTCTGTTTTCACATCTTGAAAGTTAAGAAAGTGAATCTCAGAGAGGCAGCATGACTTATTAAAGTCACACAGCTCCAAATGCCTCTGTTTCTTTTTTTTTTTAACATGCAGGTTAGTATTTTCTTTGTTCTCTGGTTCTGGTTACCTTGTACTCTCTGAAAATGCATATTGATGCCCAGGTATGAAGTATGCACTATTCTGTACATATTTATCAATCTTTGTTTTTGTTTTTTTTTTATTATTATTATTATTTTTTTTTTTCCAGTGGGTTTTGTCATACATTGATATGAATCAGCCATGGATTTACATGTATTCCCAATCCCGATCCCCCCTCCCACCTCCCTCTCCACCCGATTCCTCTGGGTCTTCCCAGTGCACCAGGCCCAAGCACTTGTCTCGTGCATCCCACCTGGGCTGGTGATCTGTTTCACCATAGATAGTATACATGCTGTTCTTTTGAAATATCCCACCCTCACATTCTCCCACAAAGTTCAAAAGTCTGTTCTGTATTTCTGTGTCTCTTTTTCTGTTCTGCATATAGGGTTATCGTTATCACCTTTCTAAATTCCATATACATGTGTCAGTATGCTGTAATGTTCTTTATCTTTCTGGCTTACTTCACTCTGTATAAGGGGCTCCAGCTTCATCCATCTCATTAGGACTGGTTCAAATGAATTCTTTTTAATGGCTGAGTAATATTCCATGGTGTATATGTACCACAGCTTCCTTATCCATTCATCTGCTGATGGGCATCTAGGTTGCTTCCATGTCCTGGCTATTATAAACAGTGCTGCGATGAACATTGGGGTGCACGTGTCTCTTTCAGATCTGGTTTCCTCAGTGTGTATGCCCAGAAGTAGGATTGCTGGGTCATATGGCAGTTCTATTTCCAGTTTTTTAAGAAATCTCCACACTGTTTTCCATAGCGGCTGTACTAGTTTGCATTCCCACCAACAGTGTAAGAGGGTTCCCCTGAATTCAAGTTTACTTACTTACAAATTATATAACACATAAGTCATTTTGTCCACTATCATTGAGTATACAGGGCTGTAAATGCATCCCATCTTCACAGTCCATAGAGCCTTAAAGTTCCACTTGACCCAAAAGATATATCCAGAGCATGGAGGAATCACACACAGCATCTATTTCCTGTGGTTAAGATGATTCAGCACTAGGGAGGTTTTGTTTTTTTTTTTTCCAAAATCTGGGTGGTGGAGGTTGGTGACTGTTGGTCATTTTTCTCCACCAAGTTGTGTCAGATCCCATATTCAAAGTATATGATAAATTCAATTGCATTCCAGATACCAAATTTGGCCTAGGTCATTTGCATCATAAACTTTCACAAAGATGCTCACTAGTAGGAGGTCAGGAAAGCAAGGACCTTGAAATGATGAGAAGTGGGCCTCTGGGGCTGCCTCCAAATGATGGCTGTGATCCTAATGATGAACACCAGCAGTGTAGCCACTCTTGTGTACATGGGGTCTCCAGAGAACATACGGCTGAACCACTGGGCCCGTATCAGGCTCAGGATCATCATCAGGAGAACAAGCAGTAAGGCACGTCCATAGTTGGGTATACTGACCAAAGGAAAGTTGAGGTTAGTAGCAGTGAATTAAATTACTGAAGTATAAAAATAAAATGTAGAAGATATTTGGGTCTTATGTAAGTAGAAGGAAAAATATGAAAGCTAAGAGAAATATAGAGTACTGTGCATAGTTAGGGTTGCAATGAGCTCCCCTGATGTCTCAGTTGGTAAAGAATCTGCCCGCCAATGCAGGAGATGTGGGTTCAATCCTAAGGTCAAGAAGATCCCCTGAGAAGGAAATGGCAACCCACTCCGGTAATCTTGCCTGGGGAGTCCTACAGAGAGAAGAGCCTTGGTAGGCTACAGACCATTGGGTCACAAGAGTTAGATACCACTTAGCGACTAAACTACCAAAGGTTGTGACAACCTGAGGTAAATCAAGAACAAAGTGAGAGTTTGATCAAATATAAACACATTTTGATTAAAGCTGAATCATTGTCATCTGACCTTGTTAATCATTTCACATTGGTAAAAATCACTTGCAGAAAAAGATGTAATTGTAGGTGGAGTTATATAGATTATCTAGTTTTAATTTGGTAAAAAGAATGGGGACTTGGCCAAGATTTTTTCCCCAGGTAAACTATAAAATCATAAGAGAATAAGCATTTGAGTTATGTATTTAAGAAAATGTGTTTTGAGTCTACAGGGGTTTAGATTGTTCAAGATCTGTTCCCCTCATGATTCAATTTGGTGCACAATTCCTACAGGAGTGTATACAGACTGCCAAACTTCTTCTACCCACTGTGTTCTCTGCCCAGAAAATACACTTGCCCAGAAACTTATTCTTCTGGTGTCATGCACTTTTTGACTTTACATGAAAACAATTGTAGTATTCTGACCTTCATAATCTTCCAGGCATACTGGGAGTAAAAATGAAAGCCAACATTCTTGATTTCCTGTTTATTCTTTACAGAAAACAAACTCCTCATATATTCCTGGAAGTAGAGATGATCTGACTGAGATTTTATAATTGGCGCTGATAACCAATATGGATGGAGTGAATTAAACTGGGAAAAAGATTTCCTTTTTTATTGTTGTTGCTTTACAGAAATGTTCTGGACATGAATTAAGCTTAAATAATTGATCAGTGCCAGAAAGAGAATGTGCGTTGCTAGCTTTTGTGTAAGAACTTTGAAAAAAAAAAAAAAATGGATAGGACCCTTTTGAAATACATTTTAATTTAAAATTATTGATCATCTCTTTATAAGCACCCAAAACCTTCCCTGGTGGCTCAGAGGTAAAGTTTTCCACCTGCCAATGCAAGAGACCAGGATTCAGTCTCTAGGTTGGTAAGATCCCATGGAGAAGGAAATGGCAACCCACTCCAGTATTCTTGCCTGGGAAATCTCATGGACAGAGGAGCATGCAAAGCTACATTCCCTGGCATTCCAAAAGAATCTGACATGAGTTAACAACTAAACAACAATAAAAGTTTCTCAAGACTTTGTTTTTCATTCTGCCAGTCCCATGGTCAGTCCCAGTTTCTTGCACCTTTGTCCTCAATTATATTATTTTAAAGATAATGAATGTTGCATGTTTCACTGAAATCATGTATAAAAAATATATAAGCTAAATTCAAATCCATTCTCAGCTCTGGCTTCAGTTTTATAAAGATTTACTTAATTATTTAATTTGTTTCCATTTCTTTTCCAGTTAAGTTTTTTAAAAAATCCAATAAATTCTTTTATGTAGCACTGAATTAACACATTTTATGCTACTTAAACTTTCTCTTTTACCAGTAAAATGAAAAATGACATGAAATGTGGTTATAAAAAACAAAACACGTATTTTAAAGTCACCTGGAAACATTTAATGATTTTTTTTTCCTTTTTTTTTTTTTATTAGTTGGAGGCTAATTACTTCACAATATTTCAGTGGGTTTTGTCATACATTGATATGAATCAGCCATAGATTTACATGTATTCCCCATCCCGATCCCCCCTCTCACCTCCCTTTCCACCCGATTCCTCTGGGTCTTCCCAGTGCACCAGGCCGGAGCACTTGTCTCATGCATCCCACCTGGGCTGGTGATCTGTTTCATCATAGATAATATACATGCTGTTCTTTCAAAACATCCCACGCTCACCTTCTCCCACAGAGTTCAAAAGTCTGTTCTGTATTTCTGTGTCTCTTTTTCTGCTTTGCATATAGGGTTATCGTTACCATCTTTCTAAATTCCATATATATGTGTTAGTATGCTGTAATGTTCTTTATCTTTCTGGCTTACTTCACTCTGTATAAGGGGCTCCAGCTTCATCCATCTCATTAGGACTGGTTCAAATGAATTCCTTTTAATGGCTGAGTAATATTCCATGGTGTATATGTACCACAGCTTCCTTATCCATTCATCTGCTGATGGGCATCTAGGTTGCTTCCATGTCCTGGCTATTATAAACAGTGCTGCGATGAACATTGGGGTGCACGTGTCTCTTTCAGATCTGGTTTCCTCAGTGTGTATGCCCAGAAGTGGGATTGCTGGGTCATATGGCAGTTCTAGTTCCAGGTTTTTAAGAAATCTCCACACTGTTTTCCATGGCGGGTGTACTAGTTTGCATTCCCACCAACAGTGTAAGAGGGTTCCCTTTTCTCCACACCCTCTCCAGCATTTATTGCTTGTAGACTTTTGGATAGCAGCCATCCTGACTGGTGTGTAATGGTACCTCACTGTGGTTTTGATTTGCATTTCTCTGATAATGAGTGATGTTGAGCATCTTTTCATGTGTTTGTTAGCCATCTGTATGTCTTCTTTGGAGAAATGTCTGTTTAGTTCTTTGGCCCATTTTTTGATTGGGTCATTTATTTTTCTGGAATTGAGCTTCAGGAGTTGCTTGTATATTTTTTGAGATTAATCCTTTGTCTGTTGCTTCATTTGCTATTATTTTCTCCCAATCTGAGGGCTGTCTTTTCACCTTACTTATAGTTTCCTTTGTTGTGCAAAAGCTTTTAAGTTTCATTAGGTCCCATTTGTTTAGTTTTGCTTTTATTTCCAATATTCTGGGAGGTGGGTCATAGAGGATCTTGCTGTGATTTATGTCGGAGAGTGTTTTGCCTATGTTCTCCTCTAGGAGTTTTATAATTTCTGGTCTTACATTTAGATCTTTAATCCATTTTGAGTTTATTTTTGTGTATGGTGTTAGAAAGTGTTCTAGTTTCATTATTTTACAAGTGGTTGACCAGTTTTCCCAGCACCACTTGTTAAAGAGGTTGTCTTTTTTCCATTATATCCTTGCCTCCTTTGTAGAAGATAAGGTGTCCATAGGCTCGTGGATTTATCTCTGGGCTTTCTATTCTGTTCCATTGATCTATATTTCTGTCTTTGTGCCAGTACCATACTGTCTTGATGACTGTGGCTTTGTAGCAGAGTCTGAAGTCAGGCAGGTTGATTCCTCCAGTTCCATTCTTCTTTCTCAAGATTGCTTTGGCTATTCGAGGTTTTTTGTATTTCCATACAAATTGTGAAATTATTTGTTCTAGTTCTGTGAAAAATACCGTTGGTAGCTTGATAGGGATTACATTGAATCTATAGATTGCTTTGGGTAGAATAGCCATTTTGACAATATTGATTCTTGCAATCCATGAACACGGTATGTTTCTCCATCTGTTTGTTTCCTCTTTGATTTCTTTCATCAGTGTTTTATGGTTTTCTATGTATAGGTCTTTTGTTTCTTTAGGTAGATATGCTCCTAAGTATTTTATTCTTTTTGTTGCAATGGTGAATTATATTGTTTCCTTAATTTCTCTTTCTGTTTTTTCATTGTTAGCATATAGGAATTCAAGGGATTTCTGTGTGTTAATTTTATATCCTGCGACTTTACTATATTCATTGATTAGCTCTAGTAATTTTCTGGTAGAGTCTTTAGGGTTTTCTATGTAGAGGATCATGTCATCTGCAAACAGTGAGAGTTTCACTTCTTCTTTTCCTATCTGGATTCCTTTTACTTCTTTTTCTGCTCTGATTGCTGTGGCCAAAACTTCCAACACTATGATTTTTAACCTATAGTCAGCAATATTTTGGGTGCAAGTGAATTTTATTTTATTCTAACATGTCATAAATGTATTTATATTTTATTCACTTGTATTTTATTTATTAATTCATAAGATTTAGTAAACCAAAATGCAAAGAGAAAAATAACTTAATCCCATAAATATTCTGATTGATCGATTGTTTTTGGTTCAGAAAATGCCCCAATTTTGTTTCTCAAGTTATATTACTTTGAAGGAAATAAATTCTTATGAAATAATGTGCATGTTTACCCTACAATTAAAATTCAGGCAGATTTATTATAGTACTTGAGTAAAGCTTCCACTTTCAGAAATTTATTTAGTTGAAATAGAAGTGAATAACTCTAAGGAAATTGAAAACATCCTGAGCATATTTCTTAATACATCAACAAATTTCAAAATAAAGAGAATGTTAAACAAAACTGAATTAAGTCATGTCAATTCTCAGGTTATATATATTATTTCCATTTCTATAAATGTAGTTAGAGATAATTTTGCATTAGTAATAGCACAATAGTGTCATAAAAGTCTTTCTGTCTAGTGGCTTGTCCATCATTACACATACATGAGAGAATATTCATTTGAATAAAAATAACATGAACAATTAGAGTTTTCCCACTCCCTGTGTGCTTTCAAGTGATGGAAAACAATTATTGTAGGTCCTCTCCTCTTTTCACCTCTTTGTTCACTTTTTGCAGGAAAGTTGGAAGTTTTTTTCTTATTGGAAAGGGAAAATTAAACATGCTTACCTCAGCTACTCCTTTCTGCTGGCATAGTTTATTTTGTACTTGATGTTAGAAGAAAATTCAGAGAACTTTACTCAATATGAATATTTAATTGAGCAAACAAACTGCAAAGAAGGATTCTGCAAACCCCAAACTGGTATGACGTCCAGAAGCATGCTGTTACATGGTGACTTATAAAGTGAAAATGAAAAATTTTTTTAACCTTTACAATGACTAGTTAACATAGTGGGAGTTTCCAAATGGCAGGGAATTTTAAAAAGTGATTATCTTAAAACATTGTAGAAAGATTACTTAAATTTCTTTTATGATTATCAGAGGTAGTCACAAGAAATAACCTAAGATTTGTTAATGTTTATTAAAAAAGCTAGATTTTTGTTTGTTTGTTTGTTCCCCTGACATGGCTTAAAGGATTTTGTCTGCCTGGGGCATTTTTCAGCCTGGTCTCCATTTTATTTTAACAATGGTAAGTCCTTCAAAGTGGGCAATTCTTTCTTATTCTGGGATTCATTGCTGGGAGAAAAACAGGCCTTCTTAACTAAGGTCGGGCCCTGCAACCCAGCGTCTGTCAGCTTGATGATAGAGAAGAAGAAGGAGGAGGAGGAGGTGATGGAGGAGGAGGAAAGTAAGATATGGGTAAGGAAGAGGATGAGGAAAAAGAAAGAAGAAACTAAATCTGATTTTTATTAGTCTGATCTTTGTAATATATCTCAGTTTGGGCTAAACTTTTGTTTTTCAATAAAAAAGTTGTTGCCTATCTTTAGTGTCATGTAATATCCTTTTAGTTGACCTAGTTTTGTCTCCATATTATGATATCTAAAAATAGGTAACTAATAAAAACATACTGTGGGCTTCCACGGTGCCTCAGTGCAAAGAATCTACCTGGGAATGTAGGAGATGCAAGTTCGATCCCTGAATTGGGAAGATCTCCTGGAGTAGGAAATGGCAATCCATTCCAGTATTCTTGCTGAGAAAATTCCCATAGAAAGAGGAGCCTGGTAGGCTGCAGTCCTTGGGGTCACAAAGAACAGAATACAACTGAGTGACTGAGCGCACACACACACACACACACACACACACACAAGACCCTACTGTAGAGCGCAGAGAACTCTACTCAATACTTTATAATGGCCTATATGGGAAACTAAAAGTGGATGCACGTGTAAGTCTAACTGATTCACTTTGTGGTAGACCTCAAAGTGTTAATAACACAGCATTGTATATCAACTCTAGTCCAGCAAAATTTTTAATAGTGTAAAGTGTTCTTTGTCTCAATATGTGTTCCATAAAACTATAGAACTATTTGATGTACTCCTGACTATTATAAAATTCATAAAGATTTGCACAGTTATCCATAATAAGATTTCAAGAATTGATAAATCTGAATTTTCTTTGCACCAACCTTGAAATCTGTAAAATTATTCATGCTGATTAGAAGCTCTTATTGGAAGACATTTTTTATTTTGACTAAGAAAAGCAAGAAATGCTTCCCTCTATCTAACAGTTGAAAAGACTTATGGCTTACCAAAGGTTACCAAATAAGCAGATTAAAAAAAAAATATATATATATATATGTATGTGTATATATATATATATATATATATATATATATATATGAAGCCAGATTTGTGTCAATGTGTCAATCCAGAGGTGATTTTCTTTTCATTCTGCTGTCTCTTTGGAAAGACTGTATATTGCAGCTCAGTTTAAAAGAAAAGGAACAGTCAGAATTATCTCATTGCTGATATTATTATTAATCAGTCCCTGTTCTTTCATCACATAGGTAATTTTTAATATATATCATGTGTGAACAGTGTTTCTTAGGGGGTAACCTCCATGATGAAAAATTTTGCATTTTCAAGCACTTTGCAAAAGCTCTGAAGTAGATCATAGGATATATAATAATTTTTATTGGGTACAATAGTGGCACATCTTACCTATCAAATAATAGGAAGTTTCCTTTAAAAGAGAGCACAAGAGTTAGATGTATTTTATAAGAATTATTTTTTCCTGAACCACTATTATTAGTCAAATTACCCTATTTTTAATATTTGACTCTTTTTCCTGTGTAAAGAGATAATATGATAGATCATGCCTACAGAGCAATATTATGTATGCTGTGAGAAGCCACTGTGTAATAGTCTTTATGGCTCTTGGCCTAGAAAACTCATGTAATTCCTACAGCAGGAAGCATGGAAAATGAACTAGTAGATAGTATAAAATCAAATATTAAATACTGGCATAAGGAGGTGTAGTCAAGATAATCAGAAAATGGAGCAAAAGTTGTATAACTAAAATATTGGAGGGAAGACTTATAGATGCAAAACATGACTTTGCCTATATTCTATTTTTTAATAGTCTTGTTCTGTTAACATTTTCTCTACATGATATGAGTTCTGAGCTTCTTAGCCCTGCTTTTCTAATTAATGGAATTTTAGCCCTTGTCTTGAAAACGATAAACTACAGTGAAAGAGCTCTCAGTAAGATAAGGAGAAAATACTCCCTCCTCCTTTACAGCTGTAGAAAAACACATACAATTCTGTTTAATACACTGATTTTGCGAGTTATTTTAAGACGTCAGGTGGCACTAGCAGTAAAGAACTCACCTGTCAGTGCAGGAGACAGAGATGCAGGTTCAATCCCTGTGTCAGGAAGATCCCCTGGAGGAGGACATGGCAATTTACTACAGTATTCTCGTCTGGAGAATCCCATGGACAGAGGAGGTTGGTGGACTACAGTCAAAAAGGTTGCAAAGAGTCAGATACCGCTGAAGCAACTAGCACACAGCATGCAAGAATCTCAGGCTATAGAAGTTTTTGATGTGTCCTCTGAAATTAAGCTTTAACCCCAGTAATAGCCGTGATTCTGATTGGTTGTAACCTAATAATCTGTTGCCCTGGTAATATCTAAATTGACATTTCCATTTTCTGAAACTATAAAGTCATGTTTTCTTATTAAACCAGGAGATTACCAATATTTATTTCTTTTCCTCCATGCTTAGAGTGGAGGGGGAAAGCCCAATCCATGATTCTGCTCTATTTCTCATTTAAATAAAGGGGTAGAGACATTTTGCTTCATTTATATTAACAATTTCTTGGAGATGTTACTCAATCTGAATATTAAAAAGAAGACAAATTTTCAACAGGGTAGTAGGTTTTTCCAATAGTCATGTATGGATGTGAGAGTTGGACGGTGAAGAAAGCTGAGCGCCAAAGAATTAATGCTTTTGAACTGTGGTGTTGTAGAAGACTCTTGAGAGTCCCTTGGACTGCAATAAGATCCAACTGGTCCATCCTAAAGGAGATCAGTCCTGGGTGTTCATTGGAAGGACTAATGTTGAAGCTGAAACTCCAAGGATTTGGCCACCTCATATGAAGAGTTGACTCACTGGAAAAGACCCTAATGCTGGGAAGGATTGAGGGTAGGAGGAGAAGGGGACAACAGAGGATGAGATGGCTGGATGGCATCACCAACTCGATGGACATGGGTTTGGGTAGACTCTGGGATTTGAAGATGGACAGGGAGGCCTGGCATGCTGCGATTCATGAGGTCGCAAAGAGCTGGACACAAGTGAGCCACTGAACTGAACTGAACTGAACTGTGTAGGATGGAGGAAAACAATGATGATTAATAGGAAGAACACATAATTGAAAATGACAAGAAGGACTGTTGATTCTCTAGGAGATCCTTAAGAGTTAAGACCAACTCCTTCACTAGCTCACTACTCATTTATTGATTCACTTGGCATATATTTATTGAGTTCCTCCCTGAAGAAGGAAATCACTACCCATTCTAGTATTCTTTCCTGGGAAATCCCCTAACTTAGCAACTAGAAACAACAGCTAAGTTTCTATTTGGTACCACAAACTCCTCCAGACATTGAAAATTAAAAAAAATAAATAAACAAACTTGGAATCAAAATATGTATCTCAGAAAAATTAAGTGGCCTTGAACAAGATAATTAACCTCTATAACTCAATTGTGTTTTTCTCATTTAAAAATCATGACAATGATAAACACTAAACTAGATTAAAGTTCAGCATACACAATAGGGATGTTAGTAAAATCAATAAGAGATAGATTTATTCCTAAAATAACTGAGACATTGCTGGGGAAGTAGATCTATAAATGAATAATTATTACTCAAAATTTTGGAAATCTACTATATATCATGAGTCTCAGCGGAAGAACCAACCAAAGGTTTGTTCTAGATGTTGAGATTACATCCTTGTGCTCTGATACACATAGAGAGGGGTAGAGACGGGAGCAAGTGTAGAGAAACCTCTATACCAGTTGCCTTAATAGAGAAACTTCACTTTGTTGGCCTCAACATTCTTATCTGTCAAGTGAAGGAGTCTGAAAATTAGGTTCCCTTTATAGCTCCAACAGAATGTAGTTTTTTGTGAGCCAAAAGCTATTCTCCATAAGTCAATTATGCCACTTTGTTAGAGATAGATCTTTCCCATGTATGAGGCAGAATTGCTGTTATTTTGTAGTTTTCTTTTGACTAGGTTTATTTTCCAAAGGATTATCACATGGATTGTTCATAGTTATGAATATGAGGATGTGTTCCACTTCAAGATGCTTCTATCATCCATTCCTTTATGCACATATTCTTTAACTGTTACTTTGTCAGTCATTTATGGTTAAACTGCTTTGTGTTTCTAAAGTTTTTAGAGAAATTCCAAAGTAATAACACTAATTTATTCCTTTACTTTTATAATTTTTCAACATTTGTTTTCTTTCTCTACTATGAGAGATTGAAGTCTTATGGAAATATTAAAAACACTGATACAGTGACCAACAGACATCTAATATTTTTTAATAAAGAAGAGAGCGGATGTAAAAAAAATAGATCTGCTTAAAAATTGTCAGTTAAATTTTCTAATAACATAAAACAGGTGGGTAGTTTTGTTTGATTTTTGAACTTGATACCATGTGGAGGAAAATAAGTTTTTGTTGAGATTTGCCTCAATTGGAAACTTTAACCATTACAATAGCAAAAAGAAAGCAATTCTACGCACAAAAAACTAGAAGTTGCTGTGACTCATAAGTCTCTACATTGTCCAATGAACAGAAGAAAATATCCTTTAAAAACACCATTCCTCATTTCAAACAAGCTGTAGCATTTCATCTTCACCATATCACTAAGGCAAAAGCTTGTATAGGTTATGGTCATCCATCAAAGTCCCTGTTAAAAAGTTCTTTCTATTTTAACTACTCTAGAAATTCTCATTTAGGAGATTCAGTTCACTGAGCCAGATCAATCCATACTAATGCAGCTATCATGACCTTTATCTTTATTTTCCTCTTTCAAAAATACAATATAAACATAAATAAAAGAGAAAGCAAATCCCATAAAGCTGACTGTCTTTCTGGTTTGGTTTCTTGTCACTGATGATTTTGTTCTCTATGTGTGTGTGTGTGTTTGAAAGTAGTTTGAAAATTCTTAAATTACTTTCTATCTTTGATTGTGTAGTGAATGTTATGATATTCTGCCCAGTCCTTTCTCTCAGGACTGATGTACTCATTTCCTGGCTGTGCCTGGAAGGGAGGTGCTGGTGGCTGATTCCTGGAAATTGGCCCAAATTGCCCTGCCAAAGATACATCCTTCTCTGAAAGGGGCACACACCCAATAATTAGTCCTAGGGAGGTGAAAGATGTGGTGGCCTCATTGCCTCAAAGGTGGATGACTTTAAAGGGCTCTGAACGTTTTGGAGCTGAGGACTTTGTTGCCGGTAAATTGCTGTTCAATACCTCCTTCTGTCCAATTCTACTTCCTTCATTACTCAACAGACAATGATCATGTGGGGATCAATATCTTAGTAAATCTAGGAAACTGACCAAAGGCAGATGGTATAAAATAGTTCTTTTCATGGGGGTATAAAAAATGATAAAATTCTCCTTTTTGGATGACACCATCATTTCTCCATCTTGGGCCTATGTTACCTCAGGTGAAACTTAGCGCTTTTCATAGGTACTCAGGTTCAGGAAATTTAAGAGACTAAATGATATCAGGTTGAATGTAAGTCTCTTTGAAAAGATTTTATAGGATTCATTAACTTCCTGTAAATATTGAAATATACTTTTATCAAACTTTCACTTCTTCCCATAGCCCACAACTTCATAATGACATCTGTGGGCCAGCATTATACAAATGAAACATAAGTGTTGCCTTCTCCATGCCTTTCCATATTTTTAACACTTTTTAAATGTCTTCTTAGCTTTCTTACCTATCTTGACTAAGAGCTTATATTTCCTCTTCCCTCCACTCCTGTTCACCAGCATCACAGATTAATAGATTAAATTACAAATGTAAATAAATCAAACCCTCACCTTCAAAAACTTCCTATTACTCACAGGAAAAAGTCATCATTTTGTAGACTGTATGGTGCACATACATACCAAGATTGCCAGGAGAAATACCAATAACCTCAGATATGCAGATGACACCACCCTTATGGCAGAAAGTGAAGAGGAACTGAGGAGCCTCTTGATGAAAGAGGAGACTGAAAAAACTGGCTTAAAATGCAGAATTCAAAAACTAAGATCATGGCATCTGGTCCCATCACTTCGTGGCAAAGAGATGAGGAAGCAATGGAAACAGTGACAGACTTTATTTTCTTGGGCCCCAAAATCCCTGCAGATGGTGACTGCAGCCATGAAATTGAAAGATGTTTGTTCCTTGAAAGAAAAGCTATGACAAACCTAGACAGCATATTAAAAAGCAGAGACATTAATTTGCCAACAAAGGTCCATCTAGTCAAAGCTATGGTCTTTTCAGTACTCACGTATAGATGTGAGAGTTGGACCATAAAGAAAGCTGAGCACTGAAAAATTGATGCTCTTGAACTGTGGTGTTGGATAAGACTCTTGAGAGACCCTTGGACTGCAAGGAGATCAAATCAGTCAATTCTAAAGGAAATCAATCCTGAATATTCATTGGAAAGACTGATACTGAAACGGGAGCTCCGATACTTTGGCTTACTGATGCGAAGTAACTGACTCAAGGGAAAAGACTCTGATGCTGGAAAAGATTGAAGGCAGGAGGAGATGGGGCCAACAAAGGATGAGTTGGTTGGATGGCATCACTGACCTGACGGACATGAATTTGAGCAGACTCTGAGAGTTGGTGAATGACAGGGAAGACTGGCATGCTGCAGTCCATGGCGTCACAAAGAGTTAGACAAAACTGAGCGCCTGAATTGAACTAACGGTGTGCAGGGCCAGTAGAATCTGTATTTATAGCTTTAGTCCTATAATGAATAGAAGTGGTAATGCCTATTTTAATATATCGATATTTTCACAACAAAGATTCCTTCCAATTTCAACTTGTCACACATCTTACTGAAAAATTCTGGCTTCACCAGAGAACTTGGGTTCAACTATAAATCGTTTTTAAGTAAAGCATGTATAATTATGAAAAAGTCATTTTGAAAAGATGGTTAATCAAGTAAGAAATCAAATATTTGTGTGTGTTGCTCAGTCGTGTCCGACTCTTTTGCAACCCCATGGACTATAGCCCGCCAGGCTCCTCTGTCCATGGAATTCTCCAGGCAAGACTATTGGAGTGGATTCTCATTCCCTTCTCCAGAAATCATGTGTGGTTTTCCACAATTTTATCTTCTTAAGCAGTTCATGTTCTAAAGAAAATAAAGGCCATTAACATATTGAAACAATAATTACAAAGTGTATTGTTTTCTAGAAGTAACCTTGGAAATTGGCATTTCTGTCACTGTCAGAGTGATTAAGAATTAAAGTCAGTGAGAATAAATGTTCTTAGAATTAATTTAACTACCAATCTTCTTCTTAAGTAGTGATACATTGATAATGAAAAACATGTTTTAAAAATGTTTTTATATCAATATACATATACATATATATGAAAGTGAAAGTGTTAATTGCTCAGTCATACCTGACTCTTTGCAACTCCATGGACCATATAACCCACCAGGCTCCTCTGTCCTTGGAATTCTCCAGGCAAGAATACTGGAGTGGGTAGCCATTTCCTTCTCCAGGGGATATTCCCGACCCAGAGATCAAACCTGTGTGTCCTGCATTGCAGGCAGATTTTTTACTGTGTGAGCCATGAGGGAAGCCCACATATATGAATTGTTGTTGTTCAGTTGCTTAGTCATGTCCGACTCTGCAACCCCATGGACTGCAGCAATCCAGGCTTCCCTGTTCATCACCAAATCCTGGATCTTGCTCAGACTCATGTCCATCAAGTTGGTGATGCCATCCAACCATCTCATCCTCTGGCTCTCCCTTCTCCTCCTGCCTTCAATCTTTCCCAACATCAGGGTCTTTTTCAATGAGTTAGCTCTTTGCATCAGGTGGCCAGAGTATTGGAGCTCCAACTTCAGCATCAGTACTTCCAATGAATAGTCAGAGTTGATTTCCTTTAGGATTGACTGGTTTGATCTCTTTGCAGTCCAAGGGGCTCTCAAGAGTCTTATCCAACACCACAGTTCAAAGCTCTTCAGTGCTCAGCCTTCTTTATGGTCCAAATCTTACATCTGTACATGACTACTGGAGAAACCATAGCTTTGACTATACAAATCTTTGTCGGTAAAGTAGTATCTCTGCTTTTTAATACACTGTCTAGGTTTGTCCTTGCTTTTCTTTCAAGGAGCAAGCATCTTTTAATTTCATGGCTGCAATCTTCATCCACATTGATTTGGGAGCCCAAGAAAATAATCTATCACTGTTTCCATTGTTTCCCCACCTATTTGCCATGAAGTAATGGGACCAGATGCTGTGATCTTAGTTTTTTGAATGTTGCTTTTTAAGCCAGCTTTTCATTCTTCTCTTTCACCTTCATCGAGAGGTTCTTTACTTCCTCTTCGCTTTCTGCCATAAGGGTGCATATCTGAGGTTATTTATTGATATTTTTCCCAGTAATATAAATGTACTTAATTATAACACATGTATGTGTATATAAACACAGATAATTTTAATACAAGTATCTATATAGCATTTTCTTACCTGACAAAATATGTCTACAGAAAATTATGTTTTCTAAAGTTTAACTCACATTAAATCAGAAAGTGTTTACTGAATATCTTACACTCTACTAGTCAGAAGTTTATAACATCATCTTCTTATCAAGAACTTATTGTCCAGTGGAGTATTTGGTTTTAGATTAAAATGTACACATTTAAAAACAATTAAAGATCTTATCATCTTATGGTTTAAATGGTTATATTAAACTTTTAAAATCTAAAAGTTTCAAATTTGGTTTTTCCACAGAAATACTATACAACAAAATAGCTATAAACATCATATTAATTTGTTAAGTTGTATAAAGTATAATATTTTGATAAAGCTGTAAATTATATAATTTTCTTCAGCAATATGCTTTCTGAAAAAAATCTAAATGAGTCAGAATCCAGTCAATCAAATAAAAATTTACCTAGCATAATAGTTTATAATTTATCATTAGTATATTTTTTCACAGGACACAGAATAGTTTCCAAATAGTGTATCTTGAAAGGCATTATGGCATTTTATTTTAGTTTTGAAAATTTAAAATAAATCCAAGGGTAAAACTGCTTATGAAATATTCAGATATTTTCAAAGTTCATTTTTGAGTCAAGTGAAAGCATTGTGTAAATCAGGCATAGAAATCATGGTGGGTATAGCAATTTATTGTAGTGAGACACTTAAGTCGCATTATTCTTTTTGAACTGGTTGTTGAAGTCACTATCTTACAGTGCATGCTTTAATGTACTTCTAGAACTCCTTTACAATTTGAGGTTAGTGAACACCTCTAAATGCAGTTGAAATATGAATTTGAGTTTAAACTCTGTCTTGATTGCCAAGCATGCTAAATGCAGACAAAGTGGTAATCAGTCAACCATGTATATTACTTTATTACCAGGTTAATTCAATTCAGTCAACATTTGTTGAGTGTCCATTATATATTGGTTATTATCCTAGCCACTTATAGGGAAATATGTGCTGGCTTATCAATGTTTTAAATTTGTTTAGCAAACAACCATAATCATATTTCAGTTTAATAGTCTATTATTTTTACATTTATAATCAATCGTTTTTAAAAAGCCTTTGTTTGAAAGCATTTGTTGTCAACCATGTGGAATTTATTGTGCTAAAACAATGACGAGAGTGAGTGTTGCATGCTCAGTTGTGTTCAACTCTTTGGCGACCCCACAGACTGTAGCCTGCCAGGCTCCTGTGTCCATGGTGTTATCCAGGCAAGAATACTGAAGTGGGTTGCCATTTCCTTCTCCAGGGAATCTTCCAGACTCAGAGATCAAACCCACATCTCCTGCATCTCCTGCATTGAAAAGCATATTCTTTACCACTGAGCCACCTAGAAAGCCCAAAACAATGATAAGTATTACTAAATTTCTATTATGCTTTGATGGTGGAATTGCCAGGAATTGTTTATTTATGCTTCCTTTCCTTGCATTTGGTTTCTAAAGGAGCTTGAATTATAGAAATATATGATGCTTAGTATCTAAAGTATTTTCTTACAGTCTTTAAATTTGGTCTCATAAAGCACTGAAAACTGAAAGTTTTCAGTTTATGTGGTTTATAAAGATTTCAGTTTATATGTCTGTAAGGAAGCTAATCAGGACTGGAAGTTATTAAGTATGTAAGCATGTATGAGACATATTTTCTTTCTGAACAAGGTGAAAGCAGCATGCCCCAAATGCAGGCAACTCCCAGTGGATGGTGACGTCCCTGTTACAGAAGTGTTAACTCAAAGCACTTGTGGGATGCTATAAAGAACCTTATCAAATAAAACTTTCTGCAATGATGAGAGCATTATCTGTGCTTCTTATCTTGAGTTTCTAGCAAAACACATTTTGAAACATCTGAAACGTGAGTAATGTGGCTAAAGAGCTGAATTTTTCATTTTAATTCATATAAACTTGATTTTCAGGAGCTGTGTATGACTATGACGATTATCAGTTCAATTCATTTCAGTCCCTCAGTTGTGTCTGACTCTTTGCAACCCCATGGACTGCAGCATGCCAGGCTTCCCTGTCCATCACCAACTCCCAGAGCTAACTCAAACTCACCTCCATCGAGTCAGTGATGCCATCCAAACATCTCACCCTCTGTCATCCCCTTCTCCTCCTGCCTTCAATCTTTCCCAGCATCAGGGTCTTTTCCAATGAGTCAGTTCTTCACATCAGGTGGCCAAAATATTGGAGTTGGATTGTATTAGACAGCAATTTACCACTTGTATTCAAGCAAAAGTCACATGAGGTGTTTAAGATTGTTTCTGTGAGTTTTAGACAATTCAGATCACCAACCACAAGGTTTGCTGTCCCCCTGAACATACCTTTAATGCCTCCATTACAAAGAACGTTCCTTAGTAAAGTAGCATCCTGGATACCAGTCATGTTACATTTTTTATGTAACTGGTAAGTAAGAAAGATGGCAACAATGCTATCCAAATTGAGAGCTTGTGTAAAGGCACATACAAGGTTGCTTCCTGTGGGGTTAACCTTAAATAACTTCCAAACTGCCTAAAGCTCCTAATGGCCATAGTGATTATGTTGCAGTTATTTCATGTCATTCTGTATGAACTGAGTGAAGAGATAGCTTTCAGAATGTATAAAGCAAATTTACTTGGCAGAGAAGTCAGGCAACCACTAATGTGAAAGCTCAAAGTCAGATTCTCACTTTCAAAATTTGCTGTTTTGGGGAAGAAGGAATGATAATCTGCCCACACTGCAGAATTGTTTCCAAGACAAGAGACATTTAAGCAGTAGACAGGTTTTTTGTTTTTGTTGTTGTTCTTTTTTAACTTAAAGACTTGGTCTTGGGCAGCTGCCAAAGGGGGTGGGGGGTGGGGAATAAACCTTTGGTCTTTTTTCTGGATATACTATAATACAGATTTATTAAACTGACACAAAATTCCAGTCACTGTGGGCAGTCAAAGTGAAATGATGTGTTTTTCTCCAACAAACCCCATTTTTCCTGATACATGACTTTTTTTTTATACTGTTTTCTCTGCCTAAAGCACCATTCCTCACAATTTTACACACCAAAAGCATATCTGATCCTTAATGTTCATATTAATGCCATCTTATCCCTGGTTTTCTTTATTCCATTTTCCTTAGATGATTTTTTCCAGAACCTACTTATATTTTTACTGTGAAAAATACACATTTCCCTCACTCTCCAAAATCATATGCTTCACATAAATGATGGCCCAGGAATTCCTCTAACCTCCCCCAGTGCCCTGTAGCTCAGATGGTAAAGAATCTGCCTGTAATGCAGGAGACCCAGGTTCGATTCCTGGGTTGGGAAAATGCCCTAGAGAAGAAAATGGCAACCCACTCCAGTATTCTTGCCTGGAAAATCACATAGACAGAGGATCCTCATGGGCCATGGGATCACAAAGAGTCCAACAAGACTAAAGTAACTAAAGCACCTCCATACTTAGAACAGTGTCAGGGTAATAATAGGTACAAAACAGATATGATGAAGATTAAATAGCAAACAAATGAATGAATGGATGAATGAGTGAATAACAAAGCAGAAATCTTTAGAAAATCATTCACTGGTTTAAAAAAAAAAAGGTGTCTGAAAAGCACTTAAAACACTAATTGGAAATGTTAACATTCCTTGAGAATGCTTTACATTGCAAGTTGCATGAAGCCTCACTTAAACTGATGTAAAAGCAAAGGAAAAGACCCTGATTCTGGGAAAGATTAAAGGCAGAAGGAAAAGAGGGCAACAGTGGTTGAGATGGTTGGATGGCATCACCTATTCAATGGATGTGAACTTGAGCACACTCTGGAAGATGGTGAGGGACAAGGAACGCTGCCCTGCTACAGTCCATGGGGTTGCAAAGAGTCGGACGTGGCTTGGGCAATGAACAGCGGCAACAAAAAGCAAAGGAAAGCAAGGAAGAGAATTTGCTGACATACGTAGCTTGAATAGTCTTTGAGAGATGAGGCTTCAGAGCATTTGGAGAAAAGTTTTGAAATGGTATACAGAGGCCAAATTCTTTCTACTTTCTGGTTCTACTTCCTTTGCCTCCTTCAAGCTCCATGATGGCAATCTGCAGCTTGAGGGACCATATACTTATAAGTTCACTTCTGGTGGGAGAGTGCTGCAACTGTCCCCTGTGTTCCTGACAGAGCTTGAGATTCACTTTAGGCCTTTCTAATGCAATCTGCTGACATCTTTTTATCCTGGAACTTGTCTGGAGGTGTAAAACCACCAGACCTTGAGCTGACGTGAAGACAGGGTTTCATTCTCCTCACATTCCACTTTCCAACTGTAGATTCAGTAACCAGAAGAGGGAATGTCTGTCTATTGAGGAGACAAATAAGAAATGCCCACCTCAGAAAATGTAACAAAACTAAATTGTAACGAGTCATACGCTGACTGACCCACTCCAGTACTCTTGCCTAGAAAATTCCATGAACAGAGGAGCCTAGCAAGCTGCAGTCCAATGGGGCTGCAAAGAGTGAGACGACTGAGTGACAGCAGGCACATACGCTGTCTGACTGAACTCCATCCAAATCTGCCATAAATTAAACTGGGGACTCAGTGAAAGTTCCTTATTCTCAGCGTATTAGTTTGGGAGGGGGGCTACTTTTTCTTCTGAATAAGAAAATTCATCAGAAGAAAGAGTCATTTGCATTAGACTGTAAATGGCAGAATGAGAAGATTTTCAGCCAGCATTTTCTCCAAGAGAAGAAGGGGATGACAGAGGATAAGATGGTCGGATGTCATCACCAATTCAATACATAAGTTTGAGCAGGCTCTGGGAGTTGAAGGAGAGGGAAGCCTGGTGTGCTGCAGTCCATGGGGTCACAAAGAGTCAGACACAACTGACTGACTGAACTAAACTGAACTACCCCCATGCATCTTGCATAGGTACTCTGTATTTCTTTCATGGGTAGCATCCATTGAGTGCGATACCTATCTTTAGCATATGGTTAATATTACTGTTAGTTTCTCTCAAAAAGAGACCCATGACAGGCATTAATCAGATTGATAACAATGCCTAGAATAGGAGTAGATGCTCACATTTATCAGGATGTAATCTGAGGCTAAAAATCCTCTAAAGTAATATCTGTTTCTTGCTATTATTCATAGTTTCCTAGTTTCTCATTTGATTTTGACTTTCAATTTAGTCTCAAATTTATATTTTTGGTAGAACCAGGCTTTCTTTTGACTTGAAGCTAGGAATTATTCTCAGATTTTTATGAATTAAAAAAAAAAATCACTTCCTATTACTTTTAGCAGGCAACACAAGTTGGTATTTGAGTAGAGACCTCAGAGTCAGACAAATATGATTTCTTTTCCCAGATCCGACCCTTAATTAAACATGGTACAATTTGGTTCCCTGACCTATAAAATCTCAATAAAGTCAGAGTTATTATGAAGACCAAATAGTGTACATATAAACTACTGAGCTTCAGTTCAGTTCAGTTCAGTCGCTCACCGTGTCCGACTCTGCAACCCCATGAATCGCAGCATGCCAGGCCTCCTTGTCCATCACCAACTCCCAGAGTTTACTCAAACTTATGTCCATCAAGTCAGTGATGCCATCCAACCATCTCATCCTCTGTCATCCCCTTCTCTTCCTGCCCGCAATTCCTCCCAGCATCAGAGTCTTTTCCAATGAGTCAACTCTTCACATGAGGAGGCCAAAGTATTGGCATTTCAGCTTCAGTATCAGTCCTCTCAATGAAAACCCGGGAATGATCTCTTTTAGGATGGACTGGTTGGATCTCCTTGCAGTCTAAGGAACTCTCAAGAGTCTTCTCCAACACCACAGTTCAAAAGCATCAATTTTTTGGTGCTAAGCTTTCTTCACCATCCAACTCTCACATCCATACATAACCACTGGAAAAACCATAGCCTTGACTAGACAGACCTTTGTTGGAAAAGTAATGTCTGTGCTTTTTAATATGCTATCTAGGTTGGTTATAACTTTCCTTCCAAGGAGTAAGCAGCTTTTAATTTCATGGCTGGATTCACCATCTGCAGTGATTTTGGAGCCCCAAAAAATAAAGTCAGCCACTGTTTCCACTGTTTCCTCATCTATTTCCCATGAAGTGATGGGACCAGATGCCATAATCTTAGTTTTCTGAATGTTGAGCTTTAAGCCAACTTTTTCACTCCTCTTTCACTTTCGTCAAGAAGCTCTTTAGTTCCTCTTCACTTTCTGCCATAAGGGTGGTATCATCTGCATATCTGAGGTTATTGATATTTCTTCCAGCAATCTTTATTCCAGCTTGTGCTTCTTCCAGCCCAGCGCTTCTCATGATGTACTCTGCATATAAGTTAAATAAGCAGCGTGACAACATACAACCTTGACATACTCTTTTTCCTACTTGGAACTAGTCTGTTGTTCCATTTCCCATTCTAACTGTTGCTTCCTGACTTGCATACAGGTTTCTCAAGAGGCAGATCATGTGGTCTGGTATTCCCATCTCTTGAAGAATTTTCCACAGTTTATTGTGATCCACACAGTCAAAGGCTTTGGCATAGTCAATAAAGCAGAAATAGATGTTTTACTGAGCTTAAATATCATTTATTATGGGCATTATAATTATTTATATTATCTGTTATTTGAACACTGTATTATGAAGAATGATATCTAATAACTGACTCTTTTTACAGCCATTCATGTTCAATTTAATACTTGGTAAATTTAGGTTATAATAAAGATGATATATTCAGGAATTATTTCTAAGCATAACAGCAAAATATTAGAGGGATTTCTTCAGACAAGGTGTGTTTTAGCAATATCTTTGTGGTTGTATGAAATAATGGATTCTGGGGAAAAACAACGGCAAGAATGAAGATATGAGGCTCAATTAGTTTGCTACTAATATATCACAGTGGAAAAAATTGTCATCTATCCTGTGAGTTTTCCTCTATTTCTTTGCATTGATCACTGAGGAAGGCTTTCTTATCTCTCCTTGCTATTCTTTGCAACTCTGCATTCAAATGGGTATATCCTTTTTCTCCTTTGCTTTTAGCTTCTCTTCTTTTCTTAGCTATTTGTAAGGCCTCCTCAGACAACCATTCTGCCTTTTTGCACTTCTTTTTCTTGGGGATGTTCTTGATCACTGCCTCCTATACAATATCAAGAATTTCCATCCATACTTATTCAGGTGCTCTGTCAGATCTAATCCCTTGAATCTATTTATCACTTCCACTGTATAATCATAACTGATTTGATTTAGGTCATACCTGATTGGTCTAGTGGTTTTCCCTACTTTCTTCAATTTAAGTCTGAATTTTGCAATGAGGAGTTCATGACCAGTCAGCTCCTGGTCTTATTTTTGCTGACTGTATAGAGCTTCTCTTTTTTTGGCTGCAAAGAATATAATCAATCTGATTTTGGTATTGATCATCTGGTGATGTCCATGTATATAGTCTTCTCTTGTGTTGTTGGAAGAGGGTGTTGCTGACTGGTGCATTATCTTGGCAAAACTCTATTAGCTTTTGCCTGCTTCATTTTGTTCTCCAATGGCAAATTTTCCTGTTACTCCAGGTATTTACTGACTTCCTACTTTTGCATTCCAGTCCCCTATAATGAAAAAGACATCTTTTTTGGGTGTTAGTTCTAGAAGTTCTTGTAGGTCTACATAGAACCATTCAGCTTCAGCTTCTTCAGCATTACTGGTCAGGGCATAGACTTGGATTACTGTGATATTGAATGGTTTGCCTTGGAAATGAACAGAGTTCATTCTGTCCTTTTTGAGATTGCATCCAAGTACTGCATTTTGAACTCCTTTGTTGACTACGATGTCTATTCCATTTCTTCTAAGGGATTCTAGCCCACAGCAGTAGATATAAAGGTCACTTGAGTTAAATTCACCCATTCCCATCCCTTTTAGTTCACTGATTCATAAAATGTTGATGTTTATTCTTGCCATCTCCTGTTGACCACTTCCCATTTGCCTTGATTCATGGACCTAACATTCCAGGTTCCTATGCAATATTCTTTACAATATCAGGCTTTACTTCCATCACCAGTCACATCCACAACTGGACATTGTTTTTGCTTTGACTCCATCCCTTCGTTCTTTCTAAAGTTATTTCTCCACAAGTCTCCAGTAGCATATTAAGCACCTACCATCCTGGGGAGTTCATCTTTCAGTGTCCTATCTTTTTGTCTTTTCATACTGTTCATGGGGTTCTCAAGGCAAGAATACTGAAGTGGTTAGCCATTCCCTTCTCTAGTGGACCACATTTTGTCAGAAATCTCAACCATGACCTGTCTGTCTTGGGTAGCTCTACATGGCATGGCTCATAGTTTCATTGACTTAGACAAGGACGTGGTCCATGTGATCAGTTTGATTAGTTTTCTGTGATTGTGATTTTCATTCTGTCTGCCCTCTGATGGATAAGGATAAGAGGCTTATGGGAACTTCCTGATCATGAGACTGGCTGTGGGGGACGCTGGGTGTTGCTCTTATGTGTAGGGCCATGCTCAGTAAATCTTTAATCCAATTCTCCGTTGATGGTCAGGGCCGTGTTCCCTCCCTGTTGTAATGAAGGCAATGGTGACCTCCTTCATAAGGTCCTGTGCATGCACTGCCACACTCAGTGCTCCCCGGCCCTCAGCAGGCTATTGCCGACCCATGCCTCTGCCAGAGACTTCTGGACACTCAAAGGCAAGTCTGGGTCAGTCTTTTATGGGGTCACTGCTCATTTCTCCTGGGTCCTGGTACATACAAGGTTTTGTTTGTGCCCTCCAAGAGTCTGTTTCCCAAATCCTGTGTAAGTTCTGGTGGCTCTGTGGTGGGGTTAATGGCACCCTCCTCCAAGAGGGTTATGCCATACCCAGGTCTGCTGCACTCAGAGCCCCTCCCTCTGCAGCAGGTGACTGCTGACCCATACCTCTGTAAGAGGCACTCTAACACTCAAAGGCAGTTTTGACTCAGTCTGTAGGGTTTTCTGGTGCACACAAGGTTTCTTTTGTGCCCTCTGAGCATCTCTGGAGGGTATGGAGTTTGATTCTAAACATGGTTTCTCTCCTCCTACCATCTTGCTGAGGCTTCTCCTTTGCCTCTGGACATGGGGTATCTTTTTTTGGAGGGACCCAACATCCTCTTGTCAACAGTTGTTCAGCAGGGAGTTGTAATTTTGGAGTTCTTGCAGGAGAAGATGAGTGCACGTCCTTCTACTCCACCATCTGCAGGTGACACTACCCTTACAGAAGAAAGCAAAGAAGAACTAAAGAGCCTCTTGATGAAAATGAAAGAGAGAGTGGAAAAGTTGGCTTAAAACTCAATATTCAGAAAACTAAGATCATGGCAGCCGGTCCCATCACTTCATGGCATATAGATAGGGAAACAATGGAAATAGTGAGGGACTTTATCTTTGGGGGGATCCAAAATCACTGCCAATGGTGAAAATTATTGCTGTGAAATTAAAAGACACTTGCTCCTTGAAAGAAAAGCTATGACCAACCTAGACAGCATATTAAAAAAGGAGAGACATTACTTTGCCAACAAAGGTCCGTCTAATCAAAGCTATAGTTTTTCCATTAGTCATGTATGGATGTGAGTGTTGGACTATAAGGAAAGTTGAGCACTGAAGAATTGATATTTTTGAACTGTGGTGTTGGAGAAGACTCTTGAGAGTCCCCTGGACTGCAATGAGATCAAACTAGTCAATAGTAAGGGAAATCAGTCCTGAAAATTCTTTGGAAGGACTGATGCTGAAGCTGAAACTACAATACTTTGGCTATCTGATGTGAATAACTGACTCAATGAAAAAGACCCTGATGCTGCAAAAGATTGAAGTCGGGGGAAGAAAGGGATGACAGAAGATGAGATTGTTGGATGGCATCACCAACTCAATGGACATGAGTTTGAGTAAGTTCCAGGAGTTGGTGATAGACAGGGAAGACTTGTGTGCTGCTGTCCATGGGGTTGCAAATAATCGGATATGGCTGAGCGACTGAAATGTACTGATCCTGTGAATTACAGGGATTTGTATGCATATGCCATGATAAGAAAGAATTTGGTGATGAATTGAAAGAGAGAAAGGAATCTAAAAGTCTACCAGTTTTCCTATTTGATCAAGTGCATGGAAAATCATATCATCCACTGAGATAGAATAAGTAGAGGAAGTGAGGTCTTTATATTCATCCTTCTCTCTCCAATCCATCATCCTCAATGCTATCAAAGTGATCTTTCTAAAACAATTTTGATGATGAAAGCCTCTGCATAGAAAATTCATTGGATAATCGTTACCCAGATAACAACGCATAAACCCTACATTCAAGTATACTGTGTTTGCAGATCACCTTTTATCCTTCTTACTCTTTCCCTAACCACAGTCTCTGAACCTGTGTGTGTGAGTGAGTGAGACATTTATTCTATAATTAAATTTTCTAGCCCCTTCTCCAACTGGCAATATTCTATCTTTTTTCATCTAGGTAAATTGATATCACTTACATCCATGATTCCCAGTCTCCTCCATGCCAAATTAACTACATGTCATCCTTTGGCCCCCCTTGCAGCCATCATTTTATATATATATAAAATTTTATATATATATAAAATATGTTGTTGCACCACCAAAATGTGCTCACAAGTCTTCTTGCCAGTACACTGTGTATACCCACATGGATGACATGAGCTTTCTCACGTACTATACCTTCCACCATAAAGTAGGTGCTCAAAAAATGTTTAGTGAGTAAAATAAACATGGGGACAGGTGTGTCAGCATATGGATACATGTAGAGTTGGACCCTCTCTGCTCCAACTCTACACTTAGTTTTCTTTGTACAGGAATCTGTGGTAATGATGACCATAACAGGACTTCCTATGGATAGAAGTTATAAAGACTTTTTTCTCACCTCAGTTTGCACAGTATTAACATTATCCACTATTGTTATACTATAGCCTTCCTATTTACTGAATGACAATTTATTTGAAATATCAAATATTTTTAATGGATCATTTTAAATCTGATTTGTAGCATTGTCTACACTGTGACAATATGCAGACTTATACGTCTGAAAACTATTCAAATTTTCATGAAAATTTTACACACACATTACAACTGAAATTTCTTTTGTCATTGACAAAACTTGGTGCCATCATCGGAGTAGTTTTGAAAGTAATCCTGGTTAAAATTATGCTTTATGCAGGTCAATGTATACAATAAATGTACAAGGTGTATTTAATATATTGATATTTTTAAATACTGTTAGAATAAATTTTATATTGTGGCTTTTACAGGACTCTTGTTTACTGTTAAATACCTTGGTGATAAATGATCATCAAAAAATCTGATGAAAAAAAAAAAAAAATCTGATGATCAGCTATTGAATTTGAAAGCAGTCATTATATTCCAGCCTATATGTCCTCCTCATTGCCTTGAGAGAGAATAATAATGCATATTTTGTGATTCTTATGAAATTATAATTGCTAAATATAGTTTAAATAATTAATCTTCCAAAATATAAAGAAATGTATTTTAAAGATCTAAAGCCTCCTTAAGAAACAGGGAAAAGACAGCTGACACTTGAACAACGTGGGTTTGAACTGTGCAGGTCAACTTATAAGCAGATTTTTTTTTTTTCAGTAGTAATTAAAGTGCTACACAATCTGCTGATATGGAATCACAAATACAGAGGGTTGACTACCGGACTTGAGTACCCATGGAGTTTGGTATCTAAAGTAGGTCCTGGAACTAAACCCCAAGAGACAACAAGGGATGACTACATATACAGTTATAAATGTAAAGGCAGAGAAGTGCATGAGCTATCTCTCCACATTTGTTAGGTGGCACTAGTGGTAAAGAACTCACCTGCGAATGCAGGAGACAGGTATGGATTCCATCTCTGGGTTAGGAAGATCCACTGGGGAAGGGGTGGCCACGGTCTCCAGTATCCTTGCCTGGAGAATCCCTTGGACAGAAGAGCTGGGTTGGCTACAGCCCATGGGGTCACAGAGTTGGGCATGACTGAAGCGACTTAGCACACACATAGAAGAATAAATATTTTCAAAGAAAGTAGTGGTTTTTAGATTTTAAAAATTCAATTTATGTGCAAATTTTACTAGTGAATACAAATGCCTAGAATGATATTTTTTAGTAATAATGTTTTATTAATATTGCACCTGTTTTAATTCATGGGAAATATTAGAATTGTATATAGGTATCAGTAAGATAATTAAAATATTTCAAATAAATTCAATTATTTTGTGTGATTCTGCACTTCTCCAATACTAATAAAATGAGCTGAAATTCTTTAAAACTGCTAGCACTGCCTTTTTGTCAAACTTACATGTTATGAACTTCCAATTTTTTAGTGGCACACTGCTTTCATACCCTACCTTAGCCAGAATTATCAACTATTTTCATAGATGCATATTTAGATATACACAAATTTTACCATACTTTTGAATACTTGTTCTTTCTAACTTCAGTAAAAATTTTTGATTTTAATTTGTTTTTTTCTTTTTTCTTTCTGAAATGCATATTTTACTGACTTTTTAATGAAATTTTGGGAGAGGAATATTTTTACATTGTTTTGGTTAATTTGAAAAATGAAATTTAGGATTAAACAAATGAGAATGTTCCAACATGTACATAATGGCTACCTTATTAAAATAATGATCACTTGCTAATATCAGTTGACTTCATGTGCATACTTATTCTTTGACTCCATATTGCCCAAATGATTAATATTTTTCACCTTTAAAATATATGACTCCCTTTCCTAATTCTTTTCTATTGAAGAAGCAGAATAATACAGTAGTAATGGTGTCTCATTCAGGGATAATTTGGAGGGATCTAGCTTGTTAGGCTGACTGAGGAAAATAGTAGAGACTGATACTATTTATAAAGTGAGTCTCAACTAGTGTCAGTTACTGAATAATTCATAAAATAAAAAATACTGCCCATCAACAAGTCCATTGTACTTTTTCAGAGTCAATTTTCTAAACATTTCCTGGAGCCTTCTCTTACCTGGGACAACAATGGTACCAGCACTAATCAGTATGCAATTATGGATGCTATATGTTAAGAAGGTCTTGAGCTGACTTCCTGGTTTCACTAGTGTCAGCTAAAATAGCCTTCTTCATTCTAAGAAAACTAAAGGGTCTTCTTCTTCCCCAGAAGCTGTCTAATTATGTAAAGAAAAGTGATTAACTGATTATGATGAATAAATTAATCTCCAAGGAAATGCAAAAATTCAGACATTTCTAATTAGTATAATTTTCATGGGACAACTAGAAAAATTCTCTGTTCTTATTAGCAATGATTAACAGAACAATAACTAATTTTTGGCAGTTCCCTACAAAATTATCAGAAACACCCTGAGGACGCAGATGAAATAATTGTAAATTCATAGAAAAGTTTAAAAACTAACTACAAGCAACAGTCATAACAGAGAACTCTGTTTCTACTTAGAAGAATTCTCATCTTCTCTTGTTATGCGTTCCATCATCATCCTCCTCCTCTTCCTCATCACAACACATGCCACTGAATATCTGCTATTTGCTTGCCTGATTCTATGCATTTAATATGACAAATTAAATTTATTCCAAACAGCAGCCCAGTGAGGTCAATGTTGTTGCTTCCAACTTAATGACCATGCAAGATGGAAACCTTATTTTGCTTGGTACTGATTAACATCCAGTTTCACTAGAAAAGTTTAAATTTTATCATTGATATTTAAATTGCTTTAAAATGTTCATTTGAATATTAAGATAACCATGTTCAATTTATTTAACATAAGCTGAGCTAGGAAATCTGAAAATACATAAAAGAATCATAAGATAGGTGTGATAATATTCACTATGCCTTGTGTCTAGACACAACACACTTTTGCCACAGGTTTGAAACAATAGTTCATTGATTTTTATTTTGATCAACAAATCAGACTGAAAAAAATGAGGACTAGAGCAATTAGAATTAAAATATTAAAATGTTTTATGAGATTTAAAGCAGAAATATATAGGCATAATTAATTCACAATAGAATTGAAAATTCTATAAAACAGAGCATGTGATCAGGGAAAAGGATTCTAAACTTTTGAACCAAATATGATTGAAGAAATCATCATGAGAATAACAGGGAAATAACATAAGACACATAAAACATTTCAATAAGCAATCTGTCTTATCACAGTATAAAATTCCTATATCAAAATGACTACATTTTCACTTGGTCACACACTACAATTACATGGTCACTTAGGGAAGATTGGAACTCTTGTTTTGTTTCCTTTCATCTATCCATCAAAAGTTAAAATGCAATTTTCTTAATGAAAGAAATATTCTTTCTCAGTGAAAAGTTGTCTTTGATATTCATATAGATTTCTAAATCCTAAATGGCTGCCAGAATTTATTTTCAAATATTGTCTACTATAGACTTTCACAAAAATAAATTTACCAATAAAGAAAATGTATACATGTACCACATCTAATTTTATCCACTCATCTGTTGATGGACATTTGAGTTGTTTCCATACCTTGGCTATTGTGAGTAAAGTTGTAATAAAAATTGCATTGAAGTTCAGATATCTCATTAAATTCTACCTTTCATTCCATTTGGGTATATATATAGAAGAGGAATTGCTGGATTCGTAAATCTATTTTCAATTTTTTGAGTAATTTTTATATTGCTTTCCCCAGTGGTTGAACAAGTTGATATTTCCACCAATAATGTAAAAAGATTCCCTTTTCACAGCTATGCCAGCACTTGTTGCCTGTGTTTTTTTATTTTTAATTTTTATCAGAGTATAGTTGACTTACAATGTTGTGTTAGTTTCAGGGGTACAGGAAAGTTAATCAGTTATACACATACATATATCTATTCATTTTTTAGGTTCTTTCCCCATATAGGCCATTACAGAGTATTGAGTAGAGTTCCTTGTGCCATTGTAATGAGAAAGGAGGATATATTGTTGTATCTATATTGCAACATATATAGATGGACCTCAAACACACTATGATAAGAGAAATAAGTCAGACAGAGAAAGACAGATACTATGTGTTATCTCTTGCTTGTGGAATCCAAAAAAGTCAATTGTGTAAAAAAACAGAGAGTAAAATAATGGTTACTGTGGGAGTGGGAGACAGTGACAGTGTTTAAGGTTACAAACCTGCAACAAGTAGAGATCTAATGCACGTACATATTTAATACACAGTATAATGAATGTAGACAATAATATTGTACTATAATAATGGAATGTGATAAATACTGTAACACTGGGAATCATATTATAGTAAATAAATATACTGAAGTAACATACTGCACATCTTTAACAACGTTACATGTCAAATTTATTCAATGAAAATTAGAATTAATTGATTGATGATACTCCTGGAAAACAATTTTGCATCAAAATGTTAGAAAAAGGCCTTATTAACCGAAGAAGGCATTTTTTGAAAAGAAAAAGAGGTGATATTATAACATATTACATGTCATACATACAAGCAATAAATGCATATTTATATGAATAGAAAAAAGATGTGAATAAATAAAATTGTCAGAATATTTAAAATTTGCCATGACTACATATGAACATTAAATGTGTAAAAATATAATGGAAATGGATAGTGATAGTATTAAAACAGCAATCATTTAGTGAGGAGAAAAAGGAAAATTATCTTCTATGAATGTGACTTTTGTCACAGATTATTAAATACTTAAAGAATAAGTAGCAGAAAACCCAAAACAAATGTATTGTGTCATATCTATTGGAGATCAATTAGGAAGAATCATGAAGCATATCTAAAAATGTAAGATGGTAGGGGAAAGAAGCAAATTTATGACATGTGCATACAACAAGCATAATAAATTTCAAACCCCTCCAGAAGTTTTTATTATCCCTCAGAATAATGCCTGGAGCCTTAAAATAACAATATATCCTCTCATAATTTTGTCCCCATTCTTCCCCTTATTGTCTAAACTCCCACCCTGCTGGTATCCATTTTCTTCCTTTAATACTCCAGCCACATTCACATCTCAGTTCCTCCTTACCTGCACTTGCCTGTACCTGGATCACCAGTTTCGAAAATAGCCTAGGTTCACTAGTTCCCTTTGCTAGATTTTGGTCTGAGATCAACTTTTCAGCTGCACCTGCAGTGCCAACTAAAAAGGTGATCTCCAAAGAAATAAAGGTAGCCAAAAATACATGAAAAAATGATAACTAATCATCAGGGAAATGAAAATCAAAATAGTGAGATAGCACCTCACATTTCTTAGAATGACTACTATTAAAAAAAAAAAAAGAAATAACAAGTATCAGGGAGGATGTGGAGAAGAGAAAACACTTGTGCACTGTTGGTGAGAATGCAACTTGGTGCAGTCACTATGGAAAACATCATGAAGTTTGCTCATAAAATTAAAAACAGAAACACCATATGATCCAGCATTCTACTTTTGAGTATTTTTCCAAAAAAAAACAAAAACTACTATCTTGAAAAAATATATGCATCCCTATATTCATTGAAGCATAATTTATAACAGCCAAGATGTGGAAGCAACCTAAGTGCCTACTGATAAAGAATACATGGCATAGAAATATGTATATGCATGCACACGTGTTCAGTCACTTCAGCTGTGTCTGACTCTTTGTGACCCTATAGACTGCAGCCTGTCAGCCTCCTCTGTCCATGGGATCCTTCAGGGAAGAATACTGGAGTGGGTTGCCATGCCCTCCTCCAGGGGATCTTCCTGACTCAAGGATCAAACCTGATTCTCTGGCATTGCAGGCAGATTCTTTACCACTGAGCCACTAGGGAAGCCTATATATATATATAAAAGAACGAAATCTTATCATTTGTGACAACATGGATGGATAATGCCCTTAAGGCAAAATGAGTGAAATAAGTCAGACAGAGAAAGACAAATACTACATGGTCTCTCTTTTACATGAAGTCTAGAAAAACTTCAAGAAAAAAAAAAAAAAGAAAGAAAAAAAAGAAACAAGCTGTGAGCCAGATTTAGTCAAAGGGTTATAGTTTGCTGATCTCTGGTTTAGACAACTATACGGTAATAAGCTTAACATTCAGGTTTTCCAAGTGGTCTGTGCTAGGATTTGTTCTTTGAACTTTGCATTTTATCATGCAAAAGACCCTCTTATTTAGGAACAAGCATCATACCCTCTGCCCATTTTTGCAAGTGAGAAAACTGAAAGCTAGAGTAATTAAGTATCTTCCCACAGGTCCTATAAAAAGAGGAAGAATCTGTTTTCAGAATTGGTCAGCCTGATTCCAGGGCCCATTTTCCAACCCAAATTCTGCACAACTTCATATTGTATACGCCATGAAATATTTCTTAAAATGGAATATTGTAAGACAGATAAGATGTAGTTCTAATAAACTGCCTTCAACTCTCTGAAATAGAAACTTTAAAATACAATTAATCTGTACATTTCTTTAATTTTTTTAAGTATATACTCTTCCCTCCTCCCAAATTTGCTAAAAAAATTTACAGGGTTACCTCTGTGCTCTGAAGCAGATGTTGCAATACATAAATACATAAAATATGATTTTCCTATGGGCTATTTCATTTCACTTTTTTCCTAATCAAATGAAGTTTTCAGGGACATGAGTAATACAACTATTAACCTTTTTCCTTCTGCTTGAGCGACAAAAAATTCATCATTTAAAATGAGGGCAAATAGAGCATTTCAGTCAAGTACAGAATTCTCTTAGGAATACTCTCACTTAAAAGAGAGAAGTTTTCGAACTGAGGTAGTGAAGATCATGTCACATTTAGAAATAACATCACGCCTGAAGAGTCAGGTTACTCAGCAAATACAAGTCTGTTTGGTGTCTCTGAATAGTTTCCTTTGCCAATAATGATTTGAGGAAATCAAAATGAAACAGCTGAATTTCACTTGTGAAGAGGGCTCATGGAAATGTACTTTTGGATGGATGTTAAATTCTGAAAGCCTTAGGACATTATCTTTTAAATGATGTCCATGCTTCACTTCTTGACTATGATTTGTAGGTGGCTGAATTAATTAAAAAAACTGCAGTCTAGCTGGCTTCTCTAACATCAGAACTCCTAATGACGCAGTCCATAATTTATGCAACCAAAAACATATACAATTTTCTCAAATTAGAATTTACCTTAGTTCTAGACATCTACTGTATAACAATATGTGTATATACACAACACTGTAGTGCACACTTAAAAATGTGTTAATGGTATCAATTTCATTTTATGTATTCTTTAACATGATTTTAAAGAAAGAATTCACCGAATTGAAAAAAAAAGATGATAGCCATAATTATGATCCTTATAAGTTGTTATTTCTGAGGGAATGATGACAATCACTTTACTTAAGAGACATTTTTGTTCCTCGATAAAATCATCATCTTAGTCTGTCTAAAGGGTCATTGCATCAGAGAAGTAAATCAAATACTCAATTTATAATCTTGATCAAAAAAAGAAAAAAGAAAGAGTACTTCTTCCTAACATTACAAACCCATATCCCTACACTGTTTAAAAAGTATCCAGAGTTATACATGAATGCTTATTTCTCCTCACATTTTATCTTCCTGAAAGCAGATACTGCTGTTTAATATGACACAGAACTATGAATGAATACACAACACAATTAACAATAAAATACTTGATTATCTTAGTGTTTAGAGTGTATGTTGAGCTTGTAAGTCTTAATGTGGGAATGTGGGTTTGTAGCTGTATTAATGTCTTACATTAAAAAAAAAAAACACCAAAGTATGTTTATCATTTGCAGTCATACATCACAAAGTGATATATTCAGAAAAGAAAATTATGTTTTGTATATTTAAATAAAATTCCAAAAACTTAATGGAATTGTTCTTTATTCAAACCTGAGGCCATTGCATCTTGGAGAGCTTCTGAGTTTGGGGGGGCAAGATTGTCAAATGAACTCATTCTGATCAGAATTGTAATGGCACTGAATGAATGCATGGTGATGACTGCTTAAAATATACCTTTTTGTGTAATAGCACTAATTATCAGCCACCCTTTACAATGAGCAGATAATCACTATTAATTTATTTGGCATTCACTGTAGTTACATTAATCATGATGAGCTCACTTGTCTCTAATGTGAATATAATGTGTGATGCCATAAGAATTCCACCATAATTTAGTAGCAAATAATGTCCACTGACTGTGAATCACCATGAGCTTCCCTCATTGAAGACAAGGCCTTCATAGCTATCTCCCAGATGTGAATTGCTATCCCTTCTTTCTTGAAAATGTGAAATGTCTATTGATATGTTAAAAAAAAAAAAAACCTCTAAGGGAAAGCTTACATCAAGCTAAAATATTGTTTTCAAGAAAATGATCATTAATATTTTGCATATGTTATATGATGTTGATGACAAAGGATGAGAAATATCCCAACAGTTTCAAGCATTTTTGCCAGGAAAATGGTTAAAAATGAGAAGTCTAGACACCAATTTTCCAATTAAGTTGCTAGCTCTGTGATTTTGATAATTGACAATCTCTGTAAGCATTAAATTTCTTACCTTGAAAATGAAGATGAGTTCAGTGCCCATTTTATGCGTTTTGAGAGATTTACACGTTAAGCACAATACTCAAAACTTAGTAAATGTTCACTATTGATATTACTGATATCAATAAATACCAAACTTAAAATATGAGATGTATGAAACCATTATTTAGAATATGTGATGGTTCCATTTTTTAAAAATAGGACTGTTAAATAAGTCAACTTTAGTCAACAATAATTTTTATTTTCATTTTATTTTTACCATAAATGGTTATACTTGACTCTGCAGTAGGTCAAACTAGGTTATTAGTCACAAGCAACATTTCTCCTCTTCTCCATTATAGCGTTTCCTATGTATGTCAATCTGCTGCTCACTTCAATGAGCTATTCTGTTTTTTTTTCCTCTTTTCAACAACCTTACCTTGTTTCAATTTCTTCAAGTTAATCAAAGAAATGCTTCTTCCTGGAAGCTCCATGTTTAAAACATTTTGTTATGTCAAGCTAAGTAATGTCATTTTTAACAGAAGAACATTGTTTGTCCAAGGAATTCAAAATATCTCTTTGCAAACTGACAGGTTCTCCTGTTTGCTGACTGGCTGAATTTAAACTGGCTTGTTTGGCACCTACCTTCCCCACTAAGACTTCTTCCTATGCTGGGTGCTGCTTCGGACAACACTTTCCTACATATGCATGTGATTAAACAACTGCCACTAGGCTTTAATTATGTTTCCTTTACTTGTATATATATGTTTTCATTATTGTTGTGCTGTGCCCAGTCATGTCTGACTCTTTGCAACCCCATGGACTGTAGCCTGCCAGGCTCCTCAATGCATGGAATTTTCCAGGCAAGAACACTGCAGTGGGTTGCCATTTCCTATTCTATGGGATGTTCCGGACTCAGGGATAAAACCCACATCTCTTGTGCCCCTGCATTGGTAGGCAGATTCTTTACCACTGCAACACCTGGGAAGCCTATAATATTTCAGATTATAAAGTTTCTTTTTTCCTAGGACCTATCTGAAATCTTACATTCTATGGAGAAAGTAACACCTAGACACATCCTTCATCTGTTTTCTTATTTGTTAGATAAACTTGTTGCTGTATCACATGACATCATGGTTATTTATCCTCTAACATTTACTGGTATCTTTGTAAATTTGGGGGAAAATTCACTTAAAGTTGAGTATGATTTTTTTTCCCAATTAAATGGTCTTGATTGAGGGTTTTTTTTTCCCTCTCTTTTTGCACACATAGTAATCTATTCCATCACTTTAGCCTTCAATGAAGTCACTCAAAATTACTGTAAAAACAAAATAAATCATATTTTAGAATGAAAAATACCATATACAATGAGCACTAATGAAAATACATCTTAGAAATAGGAAATAAGATTAGAGGTGATATATTATCAGCCACAAGGGATTCTTCAGGCAGCCAGGAAAAACACACACACAGAACTCTTCTGGTTTTGTCATCATACTGTATTTCCATTTACTAACGAATTCAGAAATAATTGTCACCTTAGGGCTCTAAGAGTAGAAAAATTAGGAGGGTAACCTATTAGAGGGTAACCTGCAATTTGCATACCTTGTTTCTGAAAAGAAAGCCCAGAGTCAAAGAAACCCTCATGAGTTCTTTGGACTTCTATAGTGCAATTAAAAAAAAAAAAAAAAAAAAACTCTAGGGTTCTAAGAGCACTAGTTTAGTTTTAACCTTCAGTACATGAACCATATCTCTGTTCAATTATCAAAATCTGGTCACCTACTTAGCTACATAAGCACATAAATCTTCTTACATAACTGGACATTTAATATAACCACACCAGTTCTATTTGCTCAGAATAGGGAGCTCTTTATATCTTAGGGTGATGACTCAACCACTAAGTAGAACAAAGGTAAGTTACAAATGTGGAGTCACATTGGCTAACATTATTGATAAGTTGAAGGGCTAAATAAAAGCTGGTTTAAAAGAGTTGGGGGCAGGTATTTGTGGTATGAAACTCAGAGATTTGTGGCTTCAGAGCTTTAAAGTGATTTTTATCTGTATGAAATTACTGAAGTGGTAATTGATTTCATGCAATTTAGCAGTTATTTCAAGATTGTGGGAAACTTAGCAAACATAAGTGATTGTTATGAAAAAAGACACCAGGCCAGGGTATCTTTTTCTGTCCTAAGTCTTTAACACAATTTTAGAATATTTAATAATAGACAAAATTTGTCATTTTGAACATGGCCAGCCATACTCTTGTCTGTAATACGAGCTAACTAGAATATAATCTTCAGATCACAGTGGCAAGGATGTCCATTCTGTTTTTGTTTCTTGATATACCCTGGGAAACAGGACAATGCCTTTAACATATCAAGTGCTCAATAAATCTATGCTGATTGCAAAAAAGCTTGTCTCTGAGAGATTGTGTGGTAGATATCTTTCCTTAGCCTGAAACTAGCTTAATATTTATTTCCTTATAAAAAGTTATCTGGTTCTTCTAACTAGAGAATGTGAAAAGTAAGTCTCCATTTCTTTTCTCTGCTTCTATAGAGACTAAGAAAAGTTACTCTGTACTGTGTGTTACTTAAACTATAATGAGCTCAATAAAGCATAGTCTGTTTTGCTATTGCTGGTATTAGTCTGGAAATAAGCAGTAATTTTTCTCATGATAAATGTTTCCATTTAGGTGGGATTATTCCATAGATTAAGGTGAATTATTTTCTTGGCAATTAATAATTTTCCCATTATTCTAATTTGTTCATATTTGTATTCACATTAATATAATACAAAACATTCAAAAACTAAGATCATGGCATCTGGTCCCATCACTTCATGGTAAATAGATGGGGAAACAATGGAAACAGTGACAGACTTTATTTTTTTGGGTTCCAAAATCACTGCAGAAGGTGACTGCAGCCATGAAATGAAAAGACGTTTGCTCCTTGGTAAAAAAGCTATGACCAACTTAGACAGCATATGAAAAAGCATAGGCGTTACTTTGCCAACAAAGTTCCATCTAGTCAAAGTTACAGTTTTTCCAGTAGTCATGTATAGATGTGACAGTTTGGAACATAAAGAAAGCTGAATACCAAAGAACTGATGCTTTTGAACTGTGGTGTTCAGAAGACTCTTGAGAGTCCCTTGGACTGCAAGAGATAAAATCAGTCAAACCTAAAGGAAATCAGTTCTGAATATTCATTGGAAGGACTGATGCTGAACACCTGATGCAAAGAACTGACTCATTGGGAAAGACCCTGATCCTGGGAAAGACTGAAGGCAGGAGGAGTAGGGAACAAGAGGATGAGATGGTTGGGTGGCATCACCTACTCAATGGACATGAGTCTGAGCAAGCTCCGGGAATTGGTTATGGGCAGGGAAGCCTGGCGTGCTGCAATACATGGGATCTCAAAGAATCGGACACAACTGAGCGACTGAACAATACCAATACAAAATAAATATTCAAAGTAAATAAATTTCTTATTTTCACTTTAACTTCTGAAAATACCAAATTTAAAAAACGTAGATGTTTGTATCTCTACTAGTATACTGAATTGTTTTTTCACAAATATCTTTCAGGCTTTGCAATTTCATCAAAACAACATTGCAAAGAAACAGTTAAACTTCTAAATTCTAAGCATGTAAATAATTTCGTGAACACAGAATGGTCGTATGAAGCACATTTGCTAAATAGAAAAAGATGGTCTTTGTTTTTTATTTTTTTTCTGCCTTTTTGTGTGTTTGTTAATGGCTGACATTAGATATTACTATTTAGAAATTAGATATGCTACTACAAACATAACATTTCTAAGATAAATACCCTTCATTATTCAGTACCTCCTGTCTCAATCCACCTTTAGTGTTTGCCACATGTAAAGTTTAGATCACTTAGTTTTCAATTACAAAATTTAGAGAACTCCTTTCTAAAATAAAGGAAAATATTTGACATTCTTAGATATTGTAAAAGTGGACTTTGATTGTCTACACCTTCTTCACCATAGAATTTAATTCTGTATATTGATGGTCACAAGTTTATGTAGCACCATGTTTAGGTCTGCCACAAAATTATTGTTGTTTGAAGCATCATGCATGTGATTTGCCTGAGGAGCAATATTTTTTTAACTATTGATGCACGTTTAGTCACAGAAAATGTCAAATACTTTCAAAACTGTGAGACCGGCAGGTTCATGTTCAACAAAATCTTTCAGGATTTTAATTTTCAAGTAAAGCAACAAAACTGAGATTTGTTCCTTTTTTTCCAACCTTCTGTCATTACCTTCTCAGTACCTGTGATATTTTGACACATCTTTTCTGTGATCACAAGCATTTATATATTATTTCTGAATTAATCTTTTTTATACTCAATAAAGGAAATATAGTCACTTAATTCATTAAAAAATAATACCTTGTTTCAATTGCATTTCAATTCTTGCTATTATTTTTGGCATTGTGCCATTTTATAACTGATTAATGCAAACTATGAAATAATCAGATACATTTAAATATTCTGAATAAAGCAAGGTGATCTTATATCTTTTTTTTTATTTTAAATCATTCAAATTCAAAGACTTCTTGAAATTCAAATTATAATATAATAGTAGGTCAAATAAAGTTAATAGATACTATTCTCCAAATTTAGTAAACAGTTTTTCTTTGTTAATAGCTATATTTTAGATGTGCTATGTATACCAATTTTATGTACTGAGTAGGTTTCTAAAGAAAGTCTATCTGACTTACAATTTCAACCCTATACAGAGTCAATGTCTTGGCATAGTACTGTCCTTTAATCATACCTTTTCTGAAGTAAGCACTTTTATTGTATTTTCCTTGAAAAATAATTTATGTTCTTATATGTTACATTGTGCACAATTCAAATAAATGAAATATCTCATTTTAAAATAGTGATTGCACCACATCATTTAGGTTTTGCTCCTTGTTTAGTTTGCTCCTTATTTGCTCCTAGCAAATAAACTTGCTAGATCACTCTTCTGTAATATTAGATTATAACTAGATTAGTGTATGTCACTTGACTACCATATTCTAAGAAATTTTATTTAAAGCCATGATTAACATTTCTGACTTTAAGAGCTCTTCTTGTCAAAATAACTTATAAATAAATATTTTATATTAAAATCACACTTTTTCAAAATTGCATGAAACTATATGCATTTATTCAAAGCTCTTAAGCTCTGATGATTGCCTTAGCTAAAAATAATGTACTCTTTATGATGCTCATTTCAGAGCTGATGGATGCCAGGATTTGTATATAAAAATGTAAAAGAATATATTACATGAAGTAAAAGAATAGAGTTCCCTGCTGAGATGAAGTGTCTTTAACACCAGGACTAGCTTGTCTTGTCTGTGCTTGGAACAATAGATACTTCCAATTCAGCCTGACATTCCTATGACAGACTTTATCTTCCATTGTCAGTTAAAATATGGGGAAGAACTTCCCTTGAAATTTCCCCAAAGTATCATATATACTCCAATTCCCAGATGTGCACTTGTTTGCAAGGCAGAACTAGAATCAGCTAGAATACTGAACTATTTGGTTATACAACAGTGACCAGGGAATTTCACAAACGTGAACTCACTTCTAAACTCTTATGTGACATTTGGACAGTGATGATTTCCCATGTCTAAGTAAGGAAACACTCTAGGTAGCTAATGTTTCCTTTAGTTTTATTCTTACCTAGTGTTTAAGAAACAATTTAAAACATTGTAACCACAATGAGTTCACTGAATATATTTTGAGCATCAGCACAGCTGGTAAAATTTTCAAGCTCTGAACATAAAACATAAAGCATGTAAAACATAAAATGTAAAACATATAAATAAAAACATAAAGCATGTTTTTATTTTATAAGCTTTATAATAAGCTTATTTTATAAGCTTTATTTTCTTTTTGCCAATGTGTTAAGAAATCTGATTTCAAACATTATAGTAAGATGTTTGCATCGTTCAAAAATATTTTATTTGAAATAAAATTAATTTCATAAAATCAGCAATAAGTAATATTGCTTACTTGTAATCACTAGTTTTTACTGAAAGCAAATAAAATGATATTTGCTTAATTAAGGAAATACATTTTGCAATGATTCATGTGTACAGTACAAGCTAAAACAATGATAACAAATTTAGTGAAAGGTGAACTTCATAGACTGAAGTTCTATCATAAATATGTATTATAATCTATAAGTAATACTTCTAACTTCTTATAAATTAAAATGAATTATTTATAAAATCATTTGAGTTTTGTCAGGAGTAGTTAAAATAGTTCATGATAATGCAAGCAGAGTGACTGGTTGGATTCTTCATCTTCATTACTATTTTTAAATCAAATTAAGATGAATATATAGAGAATGTATTGGATTAATAGAACTGAAAAATAACCACTTAGGTCATCAGTTCAGTTCAGTCACTCAGTTGTGTCCAACTCTTTGAGACCCAATGGACTGCACACGCCAGGCTTCCCTGTCCATCACCAACTTCTGGAGCCTATCAAATTCATGTCCATCGTGTCGGTGATGCCAACCAACCATCTCATCCAACTTAGGTCATATGTTATCTTTATTTAAAAAAAAATAGAATAAGTAGCAATATACTTACCCTAGTGTTACTGCATTCTGTGTCAATAAAAATCTTAATATTCAAACTGTGTAGATTTATTTTGATCTTAATTATATTCCTACATTTACTAATACCACTTAAAAATTAGATCATGGATATCATTGAGTTCTGAAGTAAATCTTCTGTTAATTTATCTCTCTGCTTCTGACACAAATAATATCAATTCTACCTGCCATATGCTCTCCACTCCTTTGATGTTGTTTCTTTACCTGAAATACTTGATTACCTCCTTGCCACTTACACAATGCTTTCTTAAAGATATGGCCACATTTTTTGTCACCCATCCATTCATTTTTTGAATATCCATTAAATGACAGATGCTTGTCGTGAGCTTCCACAGTGAACAAGACTTTCCTTTCAATAGTAACTACTCAAAGGTTCAGAACTTTCTCTGCAGTATGTAATGTAATGTAGAAAAGACTTCTCTATCTTATAGAAATGCCAGAGTCTGTGAATTTTTTTTCACTGAGTTTATCCAGCTATTTATAATAACAAATATCTTCTTATGGCATATCTTGACTGATGACAAGATCACAAACACTGCTTTCATAACACTATGAAAGGACACTTATTTGAGGTGCAGTAAATATCTGTGGAATATTCTCTCTATCCAGATTTCTTTCCCCTAGGTATCTATTTTGCCTCATTTTTCACTTTATTTAGGTTTCTGCCAAAGCATCAACTAATCAGAAGAGGCTTTCAACGCCAGACTATCTAAAATAGTACTTCCCAAGGAGACCCAACCAGTCCATCCTAAATATCAGTCCTGAGTGTTCATTGGAAGGACTGAGGTTGAAGCTGAAACTCCAATACTTTGGCCACCTGATGCAAAGAGCTGACTCATTTGAAAAGACCCTGATGCTGGGAAAGATTGAAGGCAGGTGGAGAACGGGACAACATAGGATGAGGTAGTTGGATGGCATCACCGACTCAATGGACATGAGTTTGGGTAAACTCCGGGAGTTGGTAGTGGACAGGGAGGCCTGGCATACTGTGGTCCATGGGGTCGCAAAGAGTCGGACACGACTGAGCGACTGAACTGAAGTGAACTGAACTTCATTATCCTATATTCCTTTTGTTTTATTTTACTTCACTGTACATATCACCTACCTGACATATGGAATGTTTGCTAATCCTTTTCCTGCCCCAACTATAAATAAGAGCAAAGATCTTAATTGTACACTTGTGCTATAATTATTACATCTCATAGTGGCTAGCACATGGTAAATTCTCAACGAACATTTGTTGAATTAATGAAAGAATAGCTTACTGTTTCTGAAGGCATTATTTTATCATATATTTGTTTGGTGCAAAACATAGGAAAAAATCAATGCCATTCTAATTTATAGAATATACTGTTTATCTTAGATAAAATATTTCAAAATTTGAAACTAGATTTTTAGATGTAAGTAAATTTGATATATGTTGATTAGATCTTGAAAATATGAACTCCCTAGCTCTAACTTGAACACTGACAAGCTTCTATCCTGAGGATAGTATATATATATATATATATATATATATATTTTTTTTTTTTTTTTAAATGCCAACAGCAAATTTAACAGTAGCTCTTGGGATACAGAAAGCCTTAACTCTGTTCACCTGCTATATTCCCAGTGTCCTCAGAAAAAAAATAATATAGCTTATATTCACACTTCATGATAATTATTTTGTACATTTTCTTATTGCATCATTATTGCTGTAATAACTCTCTTTGTTCTCTTCAAACATAGATAGGTTGATGGTAGACATTATACATTTGCAGAAATTTCATATGATGCATTTAAACATGTGATGCAGATTGAGCAGATGGCATGTTTTACAGTTTCACTTAAGCTGTGAAATACTGGTTCTAGAATTTGAATACAAATTTGTCAATGCTAAACTCATAAGTTTATATTTTTTCTAATATGTCATCATATTTCATTCATATTTAAAGTATGGTAGCATCAGAATATTTACAGTATGATCTTCTTAAATTTAGATAGTTCTAATAATGAAAATACAGCTGATTAAATATAGTTAAATGAGTTGATTCTAAGTGAATCAAAAGAAAGAAAATTCATCAAACAAAATTTTGGCAATTTAGTTAATTGGTAAAGATTATTCAAATCATGTCTACTGACTGTTTTTCCTTCTATTAAAGTTTTATTTCTCTTCCTGACTCTGAAGATCTTAATCCATTTTTTATTCTGTCCTCTCACTATTTGTTTTGTTGCTTACTTCCATAAACCTATGGAAGTAATTTTTCTTTTGGATTTAACTAGCAGCTGACTATGGCTTTATATTATGGTTTTCCTGTCTTCATTTTGGAGACCTTGCTCAATACAAAAACGATAATATGCTTTTTGTTTGGTTGGTTACTTGTTGTTGTTGTTTATGGAAACACCTTCTACTAATAAAAAGAACTCTATTTTCTTAATTTCCCTGTTTGTAGGTAAATAATAACTTACTTCCTCATGATAATTCTAGATTCACCACATTTTTTTTTTTTTTTTTTTTGCTCTGCATTGACTTGACTTCCGTAGAAAAAGTCTCAATGTTTTGTTACAATTAAAGAAAAATTTTTGATTGTTTTCCTACAGAATATTCTAAAATAGTACTTACATTTAGAAAAAAATGGAGTCAAAAGTTACATAATTATGTTTAAGACAAATCTTAACATTAAATATTTACAAAATAGTATAAGGTATCCAAAATATCTCTGTATTTGTATGACAGGGTTGGGAGTAGGCTAGTTCAGTTTCCCATGTTTCTAAGTTACTCCATATCTCTTTTTATTTCTACTTAACTCCTTTCTCACATAGATAAGTAGATTTCTTAGTTTTTCAGTGCACATTGTCAGAGCATGTAAAGTGGTCAATAGTAAAATATCCCAAGCTTGATAACTTTTATTTAAGATAGTCATCAGTGCAAGGCGTCTATCTCAAGTTTCAGTATAAAGAGAAGTAGGATTTAATTCACTTGAGTAACATATCCATGGCTGTTCACTCATCTACAGCCATGGACACCATGGCTCAAGGGAAATACAGTTCCCCAAATATCATAGGCTCCCAAACAAAAATGGGTGTGCCCACCCCAACTGAGGTCTCTTAGGGTTCCATTTTAATCACTTTTCATTGAATATTTATATCTATTTGATCATCGCACTGCTGTAGTTAAATAAATTTCTCAAAAGTCCAACTCTCATTATTTTATCCCCAAACCTAAAAACCAAGCAAAGAATTCCCATCATTTTCAAAGTAAAATTTTAAAACCTCTCTAAACCTAACAAGATCTTTTATAATCTGGACTCTGTCAACAGTCTAAGTTTATCTTTCTCTACATTCATATTTCACTCTTTCCTTTAGCCATAGTTAATTCTCATGACTAATATTAAGATTTCCTTATTTTCTTGGATGGGCTCAACCTCATTTATTTAATTCATGGTTATATCTTAATTCTGGCATAAAATCATATGATAATATTTGATTTTACCTTAAGTATGAGTACATTTTAAATTAGATGCCTGAAGTGTGTGTTCCATTACATAACTTCATATTTTGTATTTTTATCATAATCTTTGGTTTACTTTTTTCCTCCTCACTAGAGAGGGCTTCTCAGGTTGTGCAGTGATAAAGAGTCTACCTATCAATGCAGGAGATACAAGAGACATGAGTTGGAACTTTAGGTCAGGAAGATCCCCTGGAGTAGGAAATGGCAACCCACTCCAGTATTCTTGCCTGGAAAATCCCATAGATAGAGGAGCCTGGCAAGCTACAGTCCCTGGGGTCACAGAGAGCTGGACATGACTGGGCAAATGAGCACACTCCTCTTTTTTGTTAGTAGGAATCATGTCTTAAGAATTTTTATATTTTCAAACTCAGGATATTGAACATGCTTAATAAATGTTTCTTAAATATATCTATATAATATTTAAAGTGTTAAGTGAAAGTGTTTGCCGCTCAGTGGTATCCAACTCTTTGTAATTCCATGGACTGTATTCACCAGGCTCTTCTGTCCATAGAATTCTCCAGGCAAGAATGTTGGAGTGGTAGCCATTCCCTTTTCCAGGGAATCTTCTTTCCTCAGGAACTGAACTCAGGTCTCTTGCATTACGGGCAGATTCTTTACAATCTGAGCCACCAGGGAAGCCCATACAATATTTAAAACTTTCGTTATAAAGAATCTTATAACCCAACATTAAGAAAAGAAACCACCTGATTAGAAAATAGGCCAAAAACCTTAGATATGCCACCAAAGAAGATATACAGATGGCAAATAGTCATATGAAACATTGCACCACATCAATGTCATGAGTAAAATGCAAATTAAAATAATGAGATACTACTACCTACCTATCAAAATGGCCAAAAGCCAGAACATGGACAACATCAATATCTGACAAGTATGTGGAGGAACAGGAACTCTCATTCATTGTTGTTGGGAATATAATATGGTACAACCACTTTGAAAGATGGTTTAGCAATTTCTTGCCAAACTAAACATACTAGTACCATACAATCCAGCAGTCATATTCCTTAGTATTTTCCCCAAAGTTGAAAACTTATAGTCATACAAAAACCTGTACATGGGTGCTTATAACAACTTTATTCAGTTTCCAAAACTTGAAAGCAAATGAGATGTCCTTCCATAAATGAATGGATAAATATATTGTAGTTCATTCAGAAAATGGAATATTACTCAGTGCTGAAAAGAAATGAGCTATCAAAGCATGAAATGACATGAGAAGCCTGACATGTATATTACTAAGTGAAATAAGTCAATCTTAAAAGTTTACATACTATATTATTCCAACCATATAGCATTCTGGAAGATAAAACTACAGAGACAGTAAAAGGATCAGTGGCTGCCAGGGGTTAGAAATGAATAAACATAGTATAGAGGATTGTTTGCAGATTGAAACTGCTCTGTACAATACTATAATGGTGGTTACATATCATTTATATTTTTGTCCAAATCCATAGAATGTACAGGACCAAGGGAGAAGGCAGGCAGGTAGAGAAGGACAAAGGAAGAGAGGAGAAAAATGGACAAAGAAAAGAATAAAAAAGAATAACAGGAAGGAAGGAAAAAACACTGTGAAGATAATATAATTATGGATGATTGCATTATTGTTCCCATCCAGTGTTATCCCTCTTCTCAATGACTAGCTCCTTGTTTCCATGTGAGTACAGTGCTTCCTGTGGGCACTTTTTTTTTTCCCCAAAAAATATTAGTGTTGGCCAATGGTCTGGATTTTGGCAATGGAATATAAACAAATTTTGCCAAAACTTTCTAAAGATATCACAAAAAAGAAAACCTTGGACAAATATTACTTATAAAAATAAAAATGTGAAATGAAAAGCATAAAATAAAAATACATTATCGTACAAAAAGAAAAAGTCATCATACTGAATAATATTTATTTCAGGTAAGCAAATATTTAATATTACCAATGTCTCTCAGTTCAGTGCAGTTCAGTCACTCAGTCATGTCCAACTCTTTGCAACCCCATAGACTGCAACACAGCAGGCCTCCCTGTCCATCACCAACTCCCAGAGTTTACTCAAACTCATGCTCATTGAGTCAGCGATGCCATCCAACCATCTCATCCTCTGTCATCCCCTTTTCCTCCCACCTTCAATCTTGCCCAGCATCAGTGTCTTTTCAAATGAGTCAGCTCTTCGCATCGGGTGGCCAAAGTTTTAGAGTTTCAGCTTCAACATCAGTCCTTCCAATGAATATTCAGGACTGTTTGCCTTTAGGATGGACTGGTTGGATCTTCTTGCAGTCCAAGGGACTCAAGAGTCTTCTCCAACACCACAGTTTAAAAGCATCAATTCAATAAGCACCAATGTCTTAATATCATTTATTTTATAAATATATGAAAAGCTACAAATCATATTATCTCTTTTATATTCACTGAAACTGCATTTGTTAAAATTTAATGTTTTAAGGACAAATCTTTAAAAACTAAGAAGAGATGTATACTTATTTAACAGATAAAATATGTTGATACTCACAACTTCCAGAAACACACCTAAGAAATTTTTTCAAGGGAACAAGGAACAGTAAGTTCCATGATTGATTCTATTATTCAACAATGTCCTGATCATAATAGCCAATATAATTAAGAGGAAGCATAAATAAATATAAAAATTAGAGGAATGTAGAAATACATATTATTTACCAATGAAAGGATTTTTTACTTGAGAAATCAAAATAACTCATTGTTTTAAATTTACACCAAATAAGAAAAAAATAGAGAAAAGTTGCCAGGTAGAAAGCAAATATATAAAAAGCAATTTTTATCCTATTTACAAATTATATCTGAGTAGGAGAAATGATGAAAAAAGATTCTATTCATAATATCAAAATCAATGCAGAACTTAAGAATAACCTTATAAACAAATATAAAAGCTTCATGGATGAAACTATGGAATGTCATCAGACACAAAATTAAAAATAACAGTAACAACAACAACAATAAAAATAAAATATGCAAAAAAATTAGAAAGCTTAACATAATTTGGATAAAAAGACTCAGTGCTATAAAGATGTGCATTCTCCCAAAATAAATGTCTAAAAGTAGATTGATTTCAACAAAAACAACAGTGTTTTTTTCAAAGTGAACTACAGTAGTATTCTAAAATTTACTTGAAATGAAGAAGCAAGTGAGATTACCCATGATAAGCCTAAATTAAAAGAAAATAATATGATAGACTAAACCCAATACTCCAATATTGAAATATATTGTACAGTTTCATTAATGAAGCACTGTGGGTTTGAAGTATAAATAGGCATTAAAAACAAATGGAAAAACTGAAAAATCAATTAGGAGGCAAAAATAAATATAGAGGTACTATACAGGTGACATTTAAATCAGTACTGACAAGCGATGCTGATACATTTGAATGCCTTTCTTGGGAACAAAAGTAAATTGAATGAACGCGTGCTAAGTGGCTTCAGTCTTGTCTGACTCTGCGACCCTACGGACTACAACCGGCCAGGTTCCTCTGCCCGTGATTCTCCAGGCAAGAATACTAGAGTGGGTTGCCACGCCCTCTTCCAGGGGATCTTTCTGATTCGGGAGTCAAACTCACATCTCTTTTGTCTCCTGCATTGGCAGGCAGGTTCTTTACCGCTAGCAGAAGCTGGGAAGACCCAAATTGGATGGCACACCCAATATAAAAAGAATTTACAGACTATAAACTTAAAATTTTAAAAGACTACAAGCATTAAAATGAAAACACATTTTTAATAAAGTGGAAATGGATGATGACATAAATAAAGTCACAAAACCTGCATAAAAATAATCCGCTGAGGGAAAAAACATAAATATGTCAAACATCAAGGACAAACTGAAAAAAAAAAAATGACTTATAATTGAAATCACAAGCAAAGGACTAATTTTCTTAGTATATAAAGAGGAACTAAAATCAATAATAAAACATGCACTCAGTAGAAAACATAGACATATGGTTCAAATAAGCAGAGAACATAAAAGACACTAAAAATAGCTTTTAACCAAAAGTGGTATATATCAATTTCAATGATGACAAAAGAATAAAGCCTAAAACTAAAATTTAAAAACTTCTTTTGTAACTGCTTAGATGAGCAAAAGTCCAAGAGTTTGATAACACTGTAGGCTGAGGAGAGCCTTTAGATAAAACTCCTACACATTGCTGGTAAACTGTGAACTGAAACGGCCTCTACTGAGTATTCACCAAATTTTCACCAAAGTTGTCAATATTCACCAAAATTTAGAATGTATTGGGGTGCCCTAAAAGTTCATTCAATAAATACCTCAATGAACTTTTTGACCAACGCATTATATACACTTTGTCCTGTGAACTTCATTCCTAGGAATATACTTTGCAAATGTGTTCACTTACATAAGATATTAGCATTGATTGCAATAGCTATTTGCATAAAATTTATGATGGGATATGGCAGTTGAAACAGTGGAATGTATTTGTAACAGGATTAAGATAATGCTCTATTGATCTATGTAGAAAGATCTTCAAGATTTTGTTTAGTGGAAAAATTCAATATGCTAAATAGAATACTGTACAATATTATACTGCCATTAATCAATGAAAAAAGAGAGAGAGGAGAGAAGAAAGACAGAAAAGACTCTTTCATTCATTCATCGAATATTTACTGAATGTGTCCTGATTCTCATGCTCCTACTCTATATACTTGGAACAAATAATTGAACCAGATGGTCTTTAGTCTTATGGAATCTGCATTTTAGCTAATACATTTCCTTGTACACACTTAGAAAGTTGGAAGAGCAAACAAAAATTAATTTAGTCAAATTTACTGATGCAAGAAATATATTGAGTTATTTTAGATGGGTAAAGCACTGTAGTAAATGCTGATAGAGGAAACAGTAAAATATTATCTGTGCAAAACTAAATCACTTTTTGATTTTCATGAAAATGACTGACATGTATTGGCAAAGAGAAATTAGTTTAGTTTTGGGAAACTATCAGGGCATAATAGGAGATAAAAATGGCCTTAGATGATAGTGGATTGAAACTTTATCTGTTTGGTTTAAATGGAGAGGATATGAGAGGAATTAATGAGAAATAGAAATAATAATTAAAAAAAAAAACTGTTTGTGGATGATGCTTTGAAACAATTATGGACCACAAGAGCAAGAAGGATAATAATATATGTGATCTTGGCGAGAATACACAGAAGAACTATACAAAAAAAGATCTTCATGACCCAGATAATCACGATGGTATAAACACTCACCTAGAGTGGTTCCAAATAGAAAAAGAAGTACATCAAGGCTGTACATTGTCACCCTGCTTATTTAACTTATATGCAGAGTTCATCATGAGGAACGTGGGGCTGGAAGAAGCACAAGCTGGAATCAAGATTGCTGGGATAAATATCAATAACCTCAGATATGCAGATGACACCACCCTTATGGTAGAAAGTGAAGAAAAACTAAAAAGCCTCTTGATGAAAGTGAAAGAGGAGATTGAAGAAGTTGGCTTAAAGCTCAACATTCAGAAAACTTAGATCATGGTATCTGGTTCCATCACTTCATGGCAAATAGATGGGGAAACAGTGTCAGACTTTATTTTTTTGGCTCCAAAATCACTGCAGATGGTGATTGCAGCCATGAAATTAAAAGACAGTTACTCCCTGGAAAGAAAGTTATGACCAACCTAGATAGCATATTAAAAAGCAGAGACATTACTTTGCCAACAAAGGTCCATCTGGTCAAGGCTATGGTTTTTCCAGTGGTTACGTATGGATGTGAGAGTTGGACCATAAAGAGGGCTGAGTGCAGAAGAATAATTGCTTTTGAACAGTGGTGTTGGAGAAGACTCTTGAGAGTCCCTTGAACTGCAAGGAGATCCATCCAGTCTATCCTAAAGGAGATCAGTCCTGAGTGTTCATTGGAAGGACTGATGCTGAAGCTGAAACTTTAGTACTTTGGCCACCTCATGAGAAGAGGTGACTCATTGGAAAAGACCCTGATGCTGGGAAGGATTGGGGGCAGGAGGAGAAGGGGATGACAGAGGATGAGATGGCTGGATGGCATCACCGACTTGACGGACATGAGTTTGAGTAAACTCTGGGTGATGGACAGGAGGCCTGGCGTGCTGCGATTCAGGTGTTGCAAAGAGTCAGACACGACTGAGCGACTGAACTGAACTGAACTGAGAACCAAACATCCTGGAATGAGAAGTCAAGTGGGCCTTAGGAAGCATCATTACAAAGAAAGGTAGTGGAGGTGATGGAATTCCAGTTGAGCTACTTCAAATCCTAAAAGATGATGCTGTGAAAGTGCTGCACTCAATATGCCAGCAAATCTGGAAAACTCTGCAGTGGCAACAGGATGGGTAAAGGCCAGTTTTCATTCTAATCGCAAAGAAAGGCATGCCAAAGAATGCTCAAACTACTACACAATTGTACTCATCTCACATGCTAGTAAAGTAATGGTCAGAGTTCTCCAAGCCAGACTCCAACAGTACATGAGCCGTGAACTTCCACATGCTCAAGCTGAATTTATAAAAGGCAGAGGAACAGAAATCAAATTGCCAACATGTGCTGGGTCATCAAAAAAGCAAGAGAGTTCCAGAAACACATCTACTTCTGCTTTATTGACTATGCCAAAGCCTTTGACTGTGTGGATCACAACAAACTCAGAAAAATCTTAAGGAGATAGGAATACCAGACCACCTGACCTGTCTCTTGAGAAATCCATATACAGGTCAGGAAGCAACAGTTAGAACTGGACATGGAACAACAGACTGATTCCAAATAGGGAAAGGAGTATGTCAAGGCTGAATATTGTCACCCTGCTTATTTAACTTATATGCAGAAGACATCATGAGAAACACTGATATGGATGAAGCACAAGCTGGATTCAAGAGTGCTGGGAGAAATATCAATAAGCTCAGATATGCAGCTGACACCACCCTTATGGTAGAAAGTGAAGAAGAACTAAAGAGCCTCTTGAAAACTCCTAGAGGAGAACATAGGCAAAACACTCTCCGACATAAATCACAGCAAGATCCTCTATGACCCACCTCCCAGAATATTGGAAATAAAAGCAAAAATAAACAAATGGGACCTAATGAAACTTAAAAGCTTTTGCACTACAAAGGAAACTATAAGTAAGGTGAAAAGACAGCCCTCAGATTGGGAGAAAATAATAGCAAATGAAGAAACAGACAAAGGATTAATCTCAAAAATATACAAGCAACTCCTGCAGCTCAATTCCAGAAAAATAAATGACCCAATCAAAAAATGGGCCAAAGAACTAAACAGACATTTCTCCAAAGAAGACATACAGATGGCTAACAAACACATGAAAAGATGCTCAACATCACTCATTATTAGAGAAATGCAAATCAAAACCACAATGAGGTACCATTACACACCAGTCAGGATGGCTGCTATCCAAAAGTCTACAAGCAATAAATGCTAGAGAGGGTGTGGAGAAAAGGGAACCCTCTTACACTGTTGGTGGGAATGCAAACTAGCATAGCCGCTATGGAAAACAGTGTGGAGATTTCTTAAAAAACTGGAAATAGAACTGCCATATGATCCAGCAATCCCACTTCTGGGCATACACACTGAGGAAACCAGATCTGAAAGAGACACATGCACCCCAATGTTCATCATAGCACTGTTTATAATAGCCAGGACATGGAAGCAACCTAGATGCCCATCAGCAGATGAATGGATAAGGAAGCTGTGGTACATATATACCATGGAATATTACTCAGCCGTTAAAAAGAATTCATTTGAACCAGTCCTAATGAGATGGATGAAACTGGAGCCCCTTATACAGAGTGAAGTAAACCAGAAAGATAAAGAACATTACAGCATACTAACACATATATATGGAATTTAGAAAGATGGTAACGATAACCCTATATGCAAAGCAGAAAAAGAGACACAGAAATACAAAACAGACTTTTGAACTCTGTGGGAGAATGTGAGGGTGGGATGTTTCGAAAGAACAGCATGTATACTATCTATGGTGAAACAGATCACCAGCCCAGGTGGGATGCATGAGACAAGTGCTTGGGCCTGGTGCACTGGGAAGACCCAGAGGAGTCGGGTGGAGAGGGAGGTGGGAGGGGGGATCGGGATGGGGAATATGTGTAAATCTATGGCTGATTCATATCAATGTATGACAAAACCCACTAAAATATTGTGAAGTAATTAGCCTCCAACTAATAAAAAAAATAAAAAAAATAAAAAAAGAACTAAAGAGCCTCTTAATGAAAGTGAAAGAGGAGAGTGAAAAAGTTGGCTTAAAACTGAACATTCAGAAAACTAAGATCATGGCAGCAGGTTCCATCACTTCATGGCAAATAGACGGGGAAACAGTAGAAACATTGACAGACTTTATTTTCTTGGGCGCCAAAACCAGTTCAGATGGTGACTGCAACCATGAAACTAAAAGATGCTTACTCCTTGGAAGAAAAATTATGACCAACCTAGATAGCATGTTAAAAAGCAGAGACATTACGTTGCCAACAAAGTTACATCTAGTCAAAGCTATGGTTTTTCCAGTAGTCATGTATGGATGTGAGAGTTGGACTATAAAGAAAGCTGAGCACCAAAGAATTGATGCTTTTGAACTGTGGTGTTGGAGAAGACTCTTGAGAGTCCCTTGGACTGCAAGGAGATCCAACCAGTCCATCCTAAAGGAGATCAGTCCTGGGTGTTCATTGGAAGGACTGATGCTGAAGTTGAAACTCCAGTACTTTGGCTACTTGATGCAAAGAACTAACTTATATGAAAAGACCCTGATATTGGGAATGATTGAAGGTGGGAGGAGAAGGGGATGACAGAGGATGAGATGGTTGGATGGCATCACTAACTCAATGGACATGAGTTTGGGTCTGGGAGTTGGTGATGGACAGGGAGGCCTGGTGTGCTGCAGTCCATGGGGTCACAAAGTGTTGGACACAACTGAGTGACTGAACTGAACTGATACCAGGATATGTTTTATATTTTTTAATGGTAAAATACTGACCCAGACTCATGCTACTACTGTTTATCAACGGTGAACAGGCTTGATGAGTCACAGGCTTTGTGTTAGCTGTATGAAAGGCAATCTAGAGTAGAGCAAAGTTTTAGAGACAAGACAGTCAGAAATGAAACATAAGATATTGAATGAAAAAACCTTCTGATAGCCATAAATAGAAATTACTGGAAATAGTAGATTTCCTTTAATACTTTTGGTTAAGATAATAGAGCCAGAGTAGATGAATTACACAAGAAGCAATCTCTACATAAAATGAATTTGCTCTAGAAAGGAGAACTGAGGAAACAGATTGCAAAATTAGGAGGGAGATATATTTCAGACAATAGATAAAATCTTCAGTATTTTGAAATTTGCCCTATAGCATGTACTGCTTATTCAAATATTAATTTGACTGAAAAAATAAAATAAATTGGAAAAATGTAGATATCTTGCAGCTAGAATTTTGAACTGAGTAATAGAACACTGGATTAAAATCATCAATCTATCATTTATGAACTAAATTAACTTAGGCAAGTGAACTTCTTGAATTTCAGATTTCTTGTTTTTAAAATCGTAATTGTGATGCTAGTGAAATTTGTCTGTTGAACTGTATCTATGCACATGGACATGTGAATGTGATAAATATTAATAACACACGCTTACATGTAGATGAGGGCTTTCCAGGTCGTTCTAGTGATAAAGAACCTGCCTGCCAATGCAGGAGATGTGGGTTTTGTCCCTGGGTTGGGAAGATTCTCTGGAGAATGAAATAGCAACCCACTCCAGTACTCTTGCCTAGAAAATTCCATGGACAGAGGAGCCTGGGGAGCTAGAGTCCATGGGGTCAGAAAGAGTTGGATACCACTGAAGCAACTTAGCACATGTAACTGAACTACATGAGAACTGCTTTTTTTCTAACAGTGCTGAAGTCTGGTAAAGTCTATGCATATATTGATATATTCTATTGTGAATGAAAGGGCAAATGACAACATGAAACCGAGGGCTCTTTAATAATCTCATGAAACAATGAAAAGTATTACTAGAAAATTACTAATTACACAATGTATAATGATAACTGTTTACAATTAACTACATGGTTTCCTTAATTAGGCTTACACAAATAAATAATGTAGATCTCAAGTCCCATTTCAAAGGTTTAATTTCAACTCTTCCCAAGGTTAAACCTTTACATGTTAGTTTTAGCCATATTGAACCACTTTCAGCTCCATAATGAACAGTTCTTCTATAAGGTTGCAACATGTTTGGAACCTGAAAAGCCCTGCTGAGTTTCTACATTACCAGGTACCCTCGGTTCAGTTCAGTTCAGTTCAGTCGCTCAGTTATGTCTGACTCTTTGTGACCCCATGAATCACAGCACGCCAGGCCTCCCTGTCCATCACCAACTCCCAGAGTTTACTCAAACTCATGCCCATCGAGTCGGTGATGCCATCCAGCCATCTCATCCTCTGTCATCCCCTTCTCCTCCTGCCCCCAATCCCTCCAAGCATGAGGGTCTTTTCCAATGAGTCAACTCTTCTCATGAAGTGGCCAAAGTACTGAAGTTTCAGCTTCAGCATCAGTCCTTCCAATGAACACTCAGGACTGATCTCCTTTAGGATGGACTGGTTGGATCTCCTTACAATTCAAGGGATTCTCAAGAGTCTTCTCCAACACCACAGTTCAAAAGCATCCATTCTTCAGTGCTCAACTTTCTTCACAGTCCAACTCTCACATTCCTACTGGAAAAACCATGGCCTTGACCAGACGGACCTTTGTTGGCAAAGTAATGTCTCTGCTTTTTAATATGCTATCTAGGTTGGTCATAACTTTCCTTCCAAGGAGTAAGCATCTTTTAATTTCATGGCTGCAGTCACCATCTGCAGTGATTTTGGAGCCCAAAAAAATAAAGTCTGACACTGTTTCCACTGTCTCCCCATTTATTTCCCATGAAGTGATGGGACCAGATGCCATGATCTTAGGTACCCTCCCCTCGCCTATTCCTCCATTTTGTGAACTTATATATGCCCTCACCTAATCAGTTCTTCCCAAAACTGCTCCTAAATTAAGAATCCTATGTTTTTCTTGTATTTCACATAGCACATATATCACCTACATCAATCCTCACTAGTAATAACTGGAATACTTTCTTGCATTGATATGTTACTATATACCATCATGCTGCTCTTTTATATGAATTTCCCATTTACTACTCCTAGTAAACTTAAAAGCATCTAAACTATTAATATTTTCATTTTACAGACTTCGAAAATAAGGGTTGGAAAGGGAAAGTAAATTGCCTAAGGTCATGGGAGTAAAAAGTAGATAGAACTAGGATTCAAATCCAGGTTGGCTGACTCAACCTAATAGCCTCCAATGATTCTCATCCACTTTTGCTCACCTGCTTATATGCATTTCTCTATAGTCTTTAAAGATTCGTGAGATTAGAGATAGTATCCTTTTTGCCATTTTTAAGTTTAATGCTTTGCAAATGCCTGACATCAATCTTTGACTCTCACTGATGAATTTGAGGTCTATGTCTGTGATGGCATTTGGAATGTGTGAGGAGTGAGAGAATTACTTCATCCAGTGGGAGATCAGACAACGGGATGAAAAGGGAATTTTGGTTACAGTCATTCTTTGTGGAAGAGTATGGAGAAGTGCCTGGCTTCCGACACGCTGAGGGTGATTTAGGGTGTGACAACCTAGCCTGCATCATCATTTACTTCCTGACTACTAAGAAAGCAGTGTTTCTGCTAGGGACTGGGAGTGCTGGTGCCTAAGGGGCTGAGCACTATGACAGTAGTGTCAAAAGGGCCAACAAGTATCCATATTCATGCCCACCCAGACTGCTTGTAAGACATATCATCAACTATTTCATAAACAACAAGTAAGTCTTAAGGATAAATGATCAATAATAATGTTATGTAAATATTACAATAAGTATATAATAATAATCAACTGAATACACAGTTGCTCAGTCATGTTCGACTCTTTGTGACCCCATGGACTGCAAACACACAGTATTTTAATATATTGTAAATGTATTGATCTATAAAGCTAGGAATGAGAGAAATCTCAATTATAATTTTGGCTTTGAATTACCTCTTTTCTCTGCTTAGGCCTCCATAGCTCTTCTTGATCAGATGGTTCATTTTTCCTGACAGTTTTCTATGTGGCGAAACCATTTTCATTGCTTGTTTTTCTACAGTTTCTTGTACTAAGGAATGTGCCCAGTTATGTCAGACGCTTTTCAACTGTATGGACTGTAGCCCCTCAGGCTTCTTTGTCCATGGGATCTTCCAGGCAAGGATACTGAAGTGGGTAGCCATTTCCTCCTCCAGGGGATATTCCTGACCCAGGGATCAAACCCATGTCTCCTGAATCTCCTGCACTACAAGGCAATCACCTTGTTAACATTTTCAGAAAGTTCTCACTCTTTTACAATGCTTGCTTAAAGGAGAATCCCATAGACAGAGGAACCTAGTAGGCTACAATCCATGGCATCACAAAGAGTCAGACACAACTGAAGCAACTTAGCATGCACAAATGTCATTTAAATCATTTTTTTATGATTCAACATGCTTTACAAGACACATAGGACATAGTCATTTCCCTAGAGTTGACATCTTGCCAAGTTTGCTCTTTGTGTGTATCTTTCTGTTGGATGTTTTGTCTTCTCTGTGCAGTTTCCTGAAGTTTTCCCCATCTACCTAGTGGAAGGAAAGAATTTTGGTTGTGCTAGGGCAATGGAAGGAGAATTTAAACCTTCTTTTCTTAGTGAGATGAATACATTTCAGAATATTCTTGAAAATAAGAACATAGATAAAATGATACCTACACATTCATGCAACTATGTTAAACATTAATTTTGCCTATATAGCAGTTCAGATGCTTACATTTTAAACTGTTAGGAATACGTTTTTATGTGGGTTACTTATAGATCCTAATTTACAAATAAAGTATGCTGAAAGTTATATGTCAGGGTGTGTGTGTGTGTGTGTGTGTTTGTGTGTGTGTGTGTGTGTTGGCATGCATTCATGGGTAGACAAAAAAAATGTAATATGAAGGAAAAATGATGTGATCCATTTGAATTCCTTCTACATTCTAAGAGGAAACATGAATGCAGTCACTTAAATATCTGATACTCTCCACAATTTTGTGTATATGTGTGGTCCTCATTCTTCAAGACTTTGCCTCATAAATTCCAAAATATCCTATTAAAAATTTAAAAATCACACTGAGACAAAAAATGTTTGCTGTTAACTGACTTAATAAATAACAAGGCAGTTTTTATAAAGTTAGTGTGTGAGTTATTTGGTAATACTTCAGGAGAAGTGGTTCATTGATTTTTTTCCTTTTAATATCAATCTTCATGTACTGTGAGACCTCTGTTAAAATTCAGAATGAATATTCACATAGGGATATGAAACAGAATAGATAAGATATCATGGCCTAATATTTTGTTTCCATCATGCCTCACCCTTTATCTATGCCCACTTTATGTCTCTTTTAAATCAAGACTCTAGCTTCATATTCCAGTTTACATCCTAAATGTTTATTCTATCTTTTATAAATAAGTGTGGATAAATTGTAAGCTAGGTTTTATGAGTAATGTTCTTACCATATGCTTAATAGGCACTTAGCTAATAATGTGCAATATAAGTTTATATAAGTTTCTTGTGCAATATATTGTCTTTATGTATTATATAAAACTCTACAATAAAGTATCAAAAAATACAGTTGTTGTAAGCAAGGGCTGAATAAATGTTTCCTTGGTTATAATAGTTCTAATTTTATATCATTATTATTAATGATTTCATAAGCACCCAATTATTTCTCTTACCTGAACTGAGAAATGTGCAATTTTTCAAGGCCATAAAAATTTACTGTTGAATTATAACTATACCCGTTATCTTAAAATTGAACTTATCCTTAGAGTACCATCATTCTATCTATGACACAAATTTTTCGTATCCTATTTCAATTAGTAGTATTTACCTTTAGTATTAAAAGTTGCATAAGGTCCTGACCAAACATTTGGCCTTCTAATTTATTCATATTATCTTATTTACATATTTTCTTGCTTATTATTTGTTGGTTATGTATTTTGTTTTTTGTCCTGGATTAGTTGTAATAAATATCTTACATAAGATATGGTTTAAAAGAAAAGTTTTTCTTCCCAAGTTTATAGTATTAATAATTAAAAGCCACAGAGACTAGGACCTATCAATGGTAAGTATAGTTGTACAATTTATAGATTAGAAATTTTGAGATTAAAAAGCTTACCAGTATAACATGCATTTAATATTTTGCATTTTGTTGAAAACAATTTGAGGGTAAAGGAAACTGATAATGAAAATTCTACTCTATCTCTTCTTTATAGTTAAGATTTTCTTATAAAGATATTGAGTTGTCAAGACAGCAATCTTTTCCGACATATTGGTGTTTATACAAAATGCATTGTAAATGAATATTTCATTTCTAAAATTAAGTGAAAAGATAAACAAGAAAATTCTTATTCAAATGCAGAATGTTTTGTTTTAAAATGGAACAGGTGCTGCACATGACAATGATTGGCCTATTTATTTCAGACCTATTCTCTGTTAACAAACAATAAAATACACAAATGTTTAATATGCTTATTTGAAATGATCAGAAAGCCACTAAAGACCCAAGGATTCATGAGGCTAACATTCTGAACAAACAGAAAACCAAAGTGTTGAATTTGAATCTTGAAACTATCTTTTCTCCTGAGGTATTTTCTAATTCAAAGGTGAAATTCAAGAAGCTAAGAATCTGAACAGAAGCAAAGGGTAACAAGTGGAACAGTGGTAGAAGACTTAGAAGATTCCAAACACTGAGAAGACAAAATTGGGAGTTCAGGGCAGTTGGATGAAAAAAATTCTGTGAACATTCCTGGCTTCCTCTTAGCACCCTATTGGCTACATTCTTCAAATGAGGGAGAATTATACATAGACAGGACTTCCCTTGTGGCTTAGCTGGTAAAGAATCCACCTGCAATGCAGGAGATCTGGATTTGATCCATGGGTTGAGAAGATCCCCTGGAGAAGGGAAAAATCCCCTGGAGAAGGGAAAGGCTACATCCGTTAAATTGCTAACACCCATTGGATCATTGAAAAAGCAAGAGAGTTCCAGAAAAATGTCTACCTCTGCCTTATTGACTATGCCAAAGCCTTAAACTGTATTGATCACTACAAACTGTGGAAAATTCTTAAAGAGATGAGAGTACCAGACCACCTGACCCACCTCTTGAGAAATCTGTATGCAGGTCAGGAAGCAACAGTTAGAATTGGACATGGAACAACAGACTGGTTCCAAATAGGAAAAGAAATACATCAAAGCTGTATATTGTCACCCTGCTTATTTAACTTATATGCAGAGTACATCATGAGAAATGCTGGGGTGGATGAAGCACAAGCTGGAATCAAGATTGCCAAGAGAAATATCAATGACCTCAGATATGCAGATGGCACCACACTTATGGCAGAAAGTGAAGAACTAAAGAGCCTCTTGACGAAAGTGAAACAGGAGAGTGAAATAGTTGGTTTAAAGCTCAACATTCAGAAAAATAAGATCATGGCATCCAGTCCCATCACTTCATGGCAAATAGATGGCAAACAATGGAAACAGTGGCAGACTTTAGTTTTTGGGGATCCAAAATCACTGCAGATGGTGACTGCAGCCATGAAATTAAAAAACGCTTGCTCCTTGGAAGAAAAGTTACGACCAACATAGACAGTGTAGACAGTATATTAAAAAGCAGAGAGCCATTACTTTGCCAACAAAGGTCCATACAGTCAAAACTACTGTTTTTCCAATAGTTATATATGGATGTGAGAGTTAGACTATAAAGGAAGCTGAGCACTGAAGTATTGATGCTTTTGAACTGTGGTGTTGGAGAAGACTCTTGAGAGTCCCTTGGACTGCAAGGTGATCCAAACAGTCCATCGTAAAGCAAATCAGTCCTGTATGTTCTTTGGAAAGACTGATGCTGAAGCTGAAACTTCAATACTTTGGTCACTTGACACAAAGAACTGACTCATTTGAAAAGACCCTGATGCTCGGTAAGATGAAGGCAGGAGGAGAAGGGGACAACAGAGGATGAGATGGTTGGATGGCATCACCGACTCAATGGACATAAGTTTGAGTAAACTCTGGGACTTGGTGATGGACTGGGAGGCCTGGTGTGCTGTAGTACATGGGGGTCTCAAAGAGTCAGACATGACTGAGTGACTGAACTTACTTAATGTATTACTTACCCACTCCAGTATTATGGCCTGCAGAATTCCATGGAACGTATTGTCCATGGGGTTCCAAAGAGTCAAAACGACTGAACGAGTTTCAATTCATACATAGACAAGCGCTTGCAAACACTGAATTCCATTTTAGAAACAATTCATTCCCTGTTTAGGTCTGTTAACTGATCTGCCTGTGAGGACCAGAAGTCGATCTATAGAGAAGAATAGACTAGCCTTCATATTATTTTTACTTTCTTTTTTCCCACAAAATATATGAAAATACTAAATGTGCAGACAAGAAATGATTGAAAAAGCAAAAATAAAAGCAGATAATAGAAAAATAACAGCAAGAGATACATGCACTTTGTTATTAACCCAAGACAGATGAAGTGGGCAAAAATATATAAAGATATAATATGTCTAAACAATAAAATCAATAAGATAGATCTTATTAATATATTAATACATAAAATCTAACCCCTATTATTATAAAATGCATCTTTTCCTCAAGTGCACATAGAGATTTTGCAAAAAGACTTATATTAGACCACAGAGAAAATCTCAATTTCCTTAAAATAGTAATAATCCAAATGACATTCTATGAGTCTACTGTGATAAAAAGAGAAATCAATAAATCTAGAAACAGCTTAATTCCACACAAAGATTTAAAAAAAAAAAAAGTGTATCTGTTAAATAATTTCTTAGTGAAAGAGGAAATGCAAACCAAAAATTTAAAAAAAAAACACTAAAAATATAATAATGATTTTAAAATAACACACTGTAGAATATGAGACATAGCAATAGACAAAACAATAATCAGAGGTTAATTCATAGTCTTAAATGCTCATAACAATATAAATAAGGTAAATACTAAATGCATGCGTGCTAAGTTGCTTCATTCATGTCTAGCTCTTTATGACCCTATAGACCATAGGCTGCCAGGCCCCTCTGTCTGTGGAAGTCTCCAGGCAAGAATACTGGAGTGGGTTGCTGTGCCCTTCTACAGGGGATCTTCTCAACCCAGTGCTTGAACCCATGTGTCTTAGTCTCCTGCACTGGCAGGTGTGGTTTTTACCTCTAGAGCCATCTGGGAAGCCCTCAAATTCTAAATGAAATAATAGCAAATATTAATTTATGAATATGTGTACAGAAATTGAGGTATAGTTTTATATTTATAACTTATTAACAAGCAGCATTGGAGAAGGCAATGGCACCCCACTCTAGTCCTCTTGCCCGGAAAATCCCACGGACGAGGAACTTGGTAGGCTGCAGTCCATGGGGTCGCTAAGAGTCAGACACGACTGAGCAACTTCACTTTCACTTTCATGCATTGGAGAAGGAATTGGCAACCCACTCCAGTGTTCTTGCCTGGAGAATCCCAGGGACGGGGGAGCCTGGTGGGCTGCTGTCTATGGGGTCGCACAGAGTCGGACACGACTGAAGCGACTTGGCAGCAGCAGCAGCAGCAACATGCAGCGTATCATTAGATGAAAAGAAAGATACTCACATATGCACACGTTATTACTTTCATAGATGCTGAAAAGTTCTGTAAAATATTCAATACCAATTTATGATTATAAAAATAAGAAGCAGTTAAAGAGGATTTGATAAATACTTTATAACAAGAATATGTGTGTGTTTCTATATGTACATATGCTATTAATTTGCAATAAATATGTGTTCATATTCATATGTAACTAAATAAGAAAAAAAATATTATCATCTCTGCAGATGCAATAAAGTACTATTAAAATGTTATACATTTATAACAACAATACTAATGACATCAAATTTCTTTAATTTGATTATTTTTAAGTGATTACAAATACCTAGAGCAGTTATGTACTTATTAGCAAAATGCTGACCCTTCCTTCTGGGTTTGGGTACAAATAAGACAGGTCACTTTCACGGTGTCTATTCAACTTTGAACTGAATGTCTTTGTCAATGAAATGAGTTAACAACAACAACAAAAAATGCAATGAAAGAAAGAAAAATAAAAGACTAGAAAGAAAAATAAAACCATAATTTTATTATTTATAGATTATATTACTATACATGTTGCAATTTTGACATTTCTGTAGGTAAATAATTATAATTTATCAGTGAACTCTGTAAGGTTGCTAGGTAGAAGAGCAATGTAGAAAAACAGGTTATATTGCTAAACATCTATAAAACTAATCAAAAAATAAAATGCCACTTAAAATAGCATCCAATGTATAGAGTCTTAAATGTGTGATTATATGGTAACTCAATATATGACAAAGATGACCCTTTAGATAAGTGGGAAATAAAGACTTCTATAATTGACATTAGAACAGTTGGTTTTTTCATTAAAAGAAAAAAATAATTTACCTTTAACATGCTATTGAAAGCAAAATCAGTTTCAGGTGAGTTAAGAACCAAACTGACAGAAAGATCTATTTGTAAATGTTACATAAGGAGGTATGTCTTTAATAAGACAAAAAAAAACAAAATCACTGAAAGAAATATTGTAGTTTTTTTTTTCCTAAATTAAACATAAGAACTTTTAACACAAGAAAAGTGAGAATAAAAAAACTAGAGGGCAAGAGAATATGTTTGTCTTACATGTGTAATAACTGCTTTAGGCCCAGCATTCAGAATATAAAAGTAACAGCTACTAAACAAGACAGCCCAACAGATGGATGTTTCAAAGGCTTGTACAGGTACATCACACACACACACAAAATCCTAGTGCTCAATAAGTTGAAATAAAAGGTCATTCATATTGTTATTAATCAAGGAAGTATAAATTTATGATATGCTCTTTAAGCCCATCAAACTAGTGAGAACTAAAATGTATAGGTGATAATTGAAGAAACAGGCAAGCTTGCTCACTGCCATTAGGAGTGTAAACTTATATGCTCAGCTAAAAGGAGCTTAATATTTTCTAGCAAACTTGAAGGCAAATTTACCATCTACAGAGCAAAGTGTAGCCCAGAGAGGAATCCATGCACATTTGTCCCAGAGTCCACATATAAGATGTTTGATACATTGTTTCTTCAGTAATCAATACAGCAACTGAAGAAGTAATTTGTAATTCATAGTAGGGTCACACAATGGAGTACATTCTGAATTTCAGTAAAAATGAACCCCTTACAGTGGCATGAATGAATCTTAAAAACAATATTTAATCAAAGAAATACACACACAGATATAAGTGCAAAACAAATACTATTTCTGATACTTAGGGGTGAATGGACAGGTGTTTAAGTCAAAAGGAAAATAAGAAATAATAACAAAAAAAGTCAGGAAAGTTAACCTTTTAGGGAATGGGATGTTTGCTGATCATTGAGGGACACATAAGTATAACCTCAATGTGACTATCAAATTTCCTTTTCTTTTTTTAGATAATGGTTACACAATTACTTGCCTTATAATTACTTATAAAATATATTTATGCACTTGTATGTACATTATATTTACTCTGATAGCTTGGAGGATAGGTCTGCAGATACATTTATTATAAAGTAAATGGTAATTATTTATAAATGATATTCAGAAAAATTTCAATTTATTCTTGGTACTTTTTACATTCTTATTACCAAGTATCATACTTACGTAAATAAAGTAACTTCTGAAAAAGAAAGGGTAATATACTTTTGGTATAAGATAATTTCTCATTTTCAGTGTTCAAATTTTTATTTGGATGCTGGGTCTCATTTAAGCAATGGAAAATATTTATATTTATACTGTAATTCTGTTTCTATGGCATTTGTGAGATTTGCAAAACATATATAAGAACTTGTTATTTAAGATGAATCCAACTTAAGTAACTGAATCTTTTCACATATAATATTCCAGTGGTTTTTAAACTTGCTTTCTTTTGGAGAAAGGAAGAGAAAAATATGAAGTAGTCCTCAGTGATTTTCCAAATTGAGAGTAATATTCACACATGAAAAATAAAAGACTGCTTCACTATTAAGAGATAATATAATGAAGGTGTGTTATAAAATTACTTTCCTAGGAAGTATTACTCTCCAATATAATTTATTATGTAATAAATATACATTAAATCTATAGAAGCAAAGACTAAAATGTATTTTCATTTTTTATATTTGGCATAGATTTTTTTTTAATTTAAAATTATCCATTTTGAAATTTAGTTTACTGAAAAAAGACTAGACCTATTTTTTTAACCTCCCAAAAAAAAAAAAAATGGAAAAAGTTTTCTCTAACTCACTTTATCTTGCTATCTCAAGTTGTACAGAGATCTGAACTCATTTAAAAATGTTTCTGTGTCAAAAAAAATTTCTAAAAACAAATGACAATGAAAACTCAACAACTCAAAACCTATGGAATGCAGCAAAAGCAGTTCTAAGAGGGAAGTTGATAGCAATGTATACCTCAAGAAACAAGAAAAACATCAAATAGACAGTGTAACTTTATACCTAAAACAACTGGAAAAAGAACAAAAATAAACCCCAAAATAGTAGAAGAAATTATAAAGATCTGAGCAGAAAGAAATGAAAAAGAAATGAAAGAAACAATAGTAAAGATGAATAAAAGTAAAATCATTCTACGAGGCCACCATCACCCTGATACCTAAAGCAGATAAAAACAATACAAAAAAAGGAAATTACAGGCCGATATCACTGATGAAAATAGATGCAAAAGTCCTCAACAAAATTAACCAAATAGAATTCAGCAGCACATCAAAAAGCACATACACCATGATCAGGTTGGGTTTACTCCAGGAACGCAAGAATTCTTCAATGTGTGCAAATCAATCAATGTGATACATCATATTAAGAAATTGAAAGATAAAAACCATATGATCATCTCAATAGATGCAGAAAAAGCATTTGACAAAAATCAGCACCCATTTATGATTAAAACTCTTCAAAAAATGGGCATAGAAGGAGCCTACCTCAACATAGTAAAGGCCATATATGATAAGCCTACAGCAAGCATTGTTCTCAATGATGAGAAATTGAAAGAATTCCCCCTAAGGTCAGGAACAAGACAAGGGTGTCCATTTTTACCACTATTATTCAGCATAGTTCTAGAAGTCCTAGTTACAGCAACCAGAGAAGAAAAAGAAATAAAAAGAACCCAGATCAGAAAAGAAGAAGTAAATCTGTCACTGCAGATGACACACGCAACTGTACGTAGGAAACCCTAAAGATAGTATTAGAAAATTACTAGAGTTTTATTTTTGGGGGCTCCAAAATCACTGCAGATGGTGATTGCAGCCATGAAGTTAAAAGATGCTTACTCCTTGGAAGTAAAGTTATGACCAACCTAGACAGCATGCTAAAAAGCAGAGACATTATTTTGCCAACAAAGGTCCATCAAGTCAAGGATATGGTTTTTCCAGTGGTCATGTATGGATGTGAGAGTTGGACTGTAAAGAAAGCTGAGTGCTGAAGAATTGATGCTTTTGAACTGTGGTGTTGGAGAAGACTCTTGAGAGTCCCTTGGACTGCAAGGAGATCCAACCAGTCCATCCTAAAGGAGATCAGTCCTGGGTGTTCATTGGAAGGACTGATGCTGAAGCTGAAACTCTAATACTTTGGCCAGCTGATGCAAAGAACTGACTCATTTGAAAAGACCCTGATGCTGGGAAAGATTGAAGACAGGAGGAAAAGGGGGTGGCAGAGGATGAGATGGTTGGATGGCATCACTAACTCAATGGACATGAGTTTGAGTAAGCTCTGGGAGTTGGTGATGGACAGTGAGGCCTGGTGTGCTACAGTCTGTGGGGTCACAAAGAGTCAGACATGACTGAGCAACTGAACTGCATCAGCAAATTTAGCAAAGTTGCAGGATACAAAATCAATATACAAAAGTCACTTGCATTTCTATATACTAACAATGAATAATCAGAAAGAGAAATTAAGGAATCATTCCCATTCACCATTGCAACAAAATGAATTAAATATCAAGGAATAAACTTACCTATGGAGACAAAAGAACTATGCACAGAAAAATATGACACTGATGAAAAAAATCAAAGATAACATAGATAGATGGAGAGATATTCCATGTTCCTGGGTAGGAAGAATCAATATTGTGAAAATGACTATATTACCAAATGCAATCTACAGATTCAATGAAATCCCTACCAAACTACCAATCGCATTTTTCACAGAACTAGAACAAAAATTTTCACAATTCATATGGAAGCACAAAAGACCCCAAATAACTAAAGCAGTCTTGAGAAAGAAGAATGGAGCTGGAGGAATCATCATTCCTAACTTCTGATTATACTGCAAAGCTACAGTCATTAAGACAGTATGGTACTCGCACAAAAACAGTAATATAGACCAATCGAACAAGATAGAAAGCCCAGAAATAAACCCATGCACTTATGGATAACTTATTTTTGACAAAGGAGGCAAGAACATACAATGGAGCAAAGACAGCTTCTTCAATAAATGGTGTCAGGAAAACTGGACAGCTACATGTCAGAGAATGAAATTAGAACACTACCTAACATCATACACAAAGATGAACTCAAAATGGATTAAAGACCTAAGTGTAAGACCAGAAACTATAAAGCTATCAGAGGAAAACATAGGCAGAACACTCAATGACATAAGTCAAAGCAAGATCCTCTATGAGTAATGGAGGATCCACCTCCTAGAGTAATGGAAATAAAAACAAAAGTAAACAAGTGGGACCTGATTAAACTTAAAAGCTTTTGCACAGCAAAGAAAACTATACTCAGGGTGAAAAAGACAACCCTCAAAATGGGAGAAAATATAGCAAGAGAAACAACTGACAAAGGATTAATTTCCAAAATATACAAGCAGCTCATACAACTCAATACCAGGAAAACAAACAACCCAATCAAAAAGTGGGAAAAAGGCCTAAACAGACATTTCTCCAAAGAAGATATACAGATAGCTAACAAACACATGAAAAGATGCTCAACATTGCTTACTATTAGAGAAATGCAAATCAAAACCACAATGAGATATCACCTCACACCAATCAAAATGGCCATCATCAAAAAGTCTACAAATAGCAAATTCTGGAGAGGGTGTGGAGAAAAGGGAATGCTCCTGTACTGTTGGTGGGAATGTAAATTGATACAGCCACTATGGAAGATGGAATCAAGATTCCTTAAAAAGCTACGAATAAAACCACCATATGATCCAGCAATCCCACTCGTAGGCACATACCCTGAGGAAACCAAAATGGAAAAGGACACATGTATACCATTGTTCATTGCAGCACTATTTACAGTAGTTAGAACATGGAAGCAACCTAGATGCCCATTGACAGATGAATGGATAAAGAAGTTATGGCACATATACACAATGGAATATTACTCAGCTGTAAAAAGGAATGCATTTGAGTCAGTTCTGATGAGATGGATGAACCTAGAATCTATTACACAGACTGAAGTGAGACAGAAAGAGAAAGATAAATATTATAGTCTAATGCACATATACGGAATCTAGAAAAATGGTTCTGAAGAATTTATTTACAGGTCATGCAATGGAGAAATAGACATAGAGAATAGACTTATGGACATGGGGAGAGGGGAGGAGAGGGTGAGATGTATGGAAAGAGTAACATGGGGACTTACATTATCATATATAAAATAGATAGCTAATGGGAATTTGCTGTATGGATCAGGAAACCCAGACAGGGGCTCTGAATCAATCTAGAGGGGTGGGATGGGGAGGGAGATGGGAGGGAGGTTCAAAAGGGAGGGGATATATGTATACCTATGGCTGATTCATGTTGAGGTTTAACAGAAAACAACAAAATTCTGTAAAGCAATTATCCTTCAATTTAAAAAAAATGTGCCTGTGAAACAAGTTATAGATCTCACCAAAGCAGTAATACACACAATAGCAATATTTTATAGATTTTATGCCTCCAAACTCCATGCCATATTACAATTGTTTGTGAAAAAGTGAAAATGTAAGTCACTCAGTTGTGTCTGACTCTTTGTGATCTATAGACTTTAGCCCTCCAGGCGCCTCTGAGAAGTCCACAGAATTCTCCAGGCAAGAATATTGGAATGAGTAGCCACTCCCTTTTCCAGGGGACCTTCCCAACCCAGGGATTGAACCCAGGTTTCCTGCACTGCAGGCAGATTCTTTACCACCTGAGCCACCAGAGAATCCCAACAGTTATTTAATTAATTCTTAGTAAGTTCAGTTAAATATTTTATTGACAATATTAGAGAATATAACTGGAAATTTATTTGATCTAAGCCTCTGAACTGCAGCAGTCAGTGACGATTCTACCCTTGTGTCCCAGCTTATTTCTGTGTCTCAGCATTTCTCAAGTCGCCTCCTATTAGCCAACGCTTCACCCTGCATGTTTATTGAGAGTTGCCAAGATGCCATTCAAAAAAAGAAAAAAACCACATACACACACAAAATTAAATGAAACTCTATGATATCATGAAATTGATTTGGCTCATCTGTGTTATATAGTAGCTAGTCTAAACTTTTCTGTATGTTAAAAAATGCTATCACTGTAGATCTGTTTTAACACTGATTTTGACATCAGAAAATACAAATTCTAGATTCACACTTTCAAATGTTAATGGTGACAAGATGTTTTTATAATCTTTATGCCAATATAAAGATCACAGTTTTATTATCTATGAATTTGAGGTAGCAAACATTTGTTTCATAATGAAATTTTATCATATTGTAAACATTGAAAATATTTTAAAATAATTGGATATAGTAATTTTATAAAATATGATGTGTAGAATGACTGCTATTTTCACACAAATTCACCACTTCTTAATTGGACCCTTTAGAGCTCTCTCAAAATAATTTTTGATTTTGTGCTTTTTCTATTGACATTTATTTTAAAGTTTGGTTTGATCATTGGTTGAAAGGAATGTCCGTTGTAAATGTAAGGGACTAGCAAATTAGCCTAGATGGTGTGGTCAGGCTCTCTCACTCCATGTCCTCTTGCTCTTGCCCCATGTTTTGTAAATATATGGTTATGTAACAGCTGAGATCACTTATAGCACTGTACACACACATCACAATGTACCCACTTGACCACGGGGCTACTTCTGTTCTGGAAGCACAAATAAGCTCCACCTGAAAAAGCCCTTGAGGCTACACTATGGCTGATGAGGCTGGATTGTGCTTGTGAGGCTGTGTTATGACCGTGTCTGCTGGGTCAACCATGAGAGGAGAGGCTACAGCATGTCTGCTGCTATGGCTGCTGTGACAGTCAGGAGTGAATAAACTTGTCTGCAGTTCCCATGATTCCTTGAGTCTTCTTCCAACTACCCTGCTCATGCCTTGCCTACCGTGGGTTCAAGGTGCAGTGTGCACAATGAGAAACAGTGAGACAATTGGCATAGTCAGCACGATACCCAGCAGGTAGAGGAGCCTGAGTGTTTTCCCGGTGGTTCAGGAAAGAATCTGCCTGCAATGAGGGAGACCTGGGTTCAATCCCTGGGTTGGGAAGATCCCCTGGAAGAAGGCATGGCAACCCACACCAGTTTTCTTGCCTGGAGAATCCCCATGGACAGAGGAGCCTGGCGGGCTGCAGTCCATGGGGTCACAAAGAGTCAGACATGACTGAGGACTAAGCACAGCACAGAATAGCACAGAGGAGCCTGAGGCTCCAATGGACGGAAGAAGCCAGTGGCCAGCAGGCGACTGCAAGTCCTCTCTGTGTGGGCTCCTGTGGAAGACTGGGAGGCAGTGGACAGGTCACTGGACAAAGATGTTACAGATGGGGAGTTCCTGTTTGCCCAACAAGGTGGCATGGACTGCTGCTGGTACCCTGGGGTGAATTTTCCTGACTGCTCTGAAGCTGAATACAGATAGTGTCCTACGAGATGCAGTGCAGGTGAGCTATGTGCAGAGATGCTTGGAAGAACTAGAGCAACATACATTGATGTTAGAGCAAGAACTCTGTGGCCTTAAAGAGTCAGCATCTCTGACGGCAAGGCAGTAAGTGACGGTGATGATAAATATTATGAGAAAAAGGATGATGAATGTTATGAGACTGGGTCCCTGCTTGGCAGCGAGGTCCATTATACAACAGAAAGGGAAGCAAGAGCAGCCTAAGGCCCAGGGGTGGCATGTGACTGAGTTCACAACATATCCACAATATACTCAGGCAGAGTTGGTCAACTTGGGTAAGCAAGGGGAACCCTTGGGAGCAGGACTTTTGAGACTCTGGAACACAGGGGTGGATGGTATCATTTGTTCCAGTGATGAAACAGAATGGTTGGTATCTATAACCACTCACCCCTCATTGAGACAAAGTTTGCAGAATGTTAGGCACCTCATGGAGGGCACACCTAACCAAACATACACCCTCATGGAATGTATTAACGCTTCCATCTGCACCATGTGGGTGATTGTAGGATAGCTCCTGGATACTGTGAGTAAATGGCATACCTATGCTGAGTGGACCCAGGTTATGAGAGATCTGGGCATGAAACAGTCAATATTTAATTCAAATACCAGAGGCCCAGATGACAGCATTTTATGGGTTGCATGTTATATCATTTTGAACAATGCCCCATCCACAACTTCTGGATACCTGAATGCTATTCTTGCACTCTATGAGTGCCCCATTCTTACCCTATTCTATGAAGTAACCTCAATGCTGGCTAACTTGGGAGAAATAGAGCAGCAGCAGGCAAAAGGTGTCAGGAGTGTGAAGATACCAAAGAGGCCAGGCTGGGAAAGGCCCCATCCAGGTATTGAGAATGTAAAAGTGGGCTAATTTGCTTGCAGTGGGAGTGACAGAAAAATAATAGTTAGACCCCCCAGTGCTCTGCTCCTAGAGCTATAGAGGCAACTGAGACGGGAGCAGCAGTTTAGCAAGTTTGTGAAGCAGCCACAGCAAGAGAAAAGGGCAGTTCAGCTAGAAGATTACATGGTGCCCAAGGATATTCCTTTAGAAGCCCTTTTCCACTTTGAATAGGGCTCAGACTAAGGTGTGCACCTGAAGAACCCAAGCAGGGACCAGAGACCCCATGTAGAACTTGAAGTTCACTGGTCTCTAGCTAATGTACAGAGAGTAATGGCTCTGGTTGACACCGGTGCCAAATGCAGCCTTGTTTAAAGCAGGTGGTAGCAGTTTCCAGGTCCTAGTGCATACATTGTTGGCTACAGCGGCCAAATGGTTAAGATTTAGGCTGTGGCCTAGATTTAGAACAGTGTACTGTAAAGTCTGGCTCCTATGATGTAGATTTAGGTTGTGTCCTATGCTGTACATTTAGAACAACATGAAAGCATTTGTAATCTTATGGGTGGGCTGTGAATGCTGCAAAAATCCACTCCTTGAGTTGTGTCCAACTCTTTGTGACCCCATGGACTGTAGCCTACCAGGCTCCTCAGTCCATGGAATTTTCCAGGCAAGAGTACTGGAGTGGGTTGCCATTTCCTTCTGCAGGGGATCTTGTCAACCCAGGGATTGAGCCCGGGTCTCCCACATTACAGGCAGACACTTTGCCATCTGAGCCACCAGTGAAGCCACAGGGCCTGGCACCTATGAGGGGTTTTGCGGGGCTTCCCAGGTGGCACTAGTGGTAAAGAATCTACCAGCCAATGCAGAAGACATAAGAGATATGGGTTTGATCCCTGGGTTGGGAAGATTCCCTGGAGAAGTGCATGGCAATCCACTCCAGTATTTTTGCCTGGAGACCATGGACAGAGGAGCCTGGCAGGCTACAGTCCACAGGGTTGCAAAGAGGCAGACACAACTGAAGTGACTTAACACACAGGCAATAAAAACCTGCAGGGGTAGAATTGCCCCTGTGGAGGCTCTTCTGCAATTTCACAAGGCGGGATGATAGACTGGACTTGGCCATGGAAGATAAAGTCACTCCACATGTGGTGAGTGGCTCTTGCTCCATGAGGGCAAGACTGCAACATGAGCGCCAACTGATACCTGACATTGCGTTTTGTTATGCATTGCGGATGTAAATGTCTGTAGCAACTGCTTGCTGTTGCAAGACAAAAATCCAAGGGTCAGCGCTAATCACCAAGGGAAGCTTGTGGAAGATGGTTTGTGCGTAGATAGTGAGGCATGAGACCCCGAAGTGGTAGAATACTGGGAAAGAGCAAATCAGCCAAGATGGTGTGGTCAGGCTCACTCACCCCAGGTCCTCTCACTCTCGCCCCAGGTTACAGCTGAAAGCACTTACAGCACTGCGCATGTGCACCACGACGTACGCACTTGGCAACAGGCCACTTTCGTTCTGCACGTTATGGTTGCGTTATGGCGGTGAGGGCGTATACTGACTGTGCTCGCTGGGTCAACCATGGGAGAAGAGAATACAATGTGTCTGTTACTAGAGGTGCTGTGACAGTCAGGAGAGAATAAATGCGTTTGCAGTTCCTAGGCCTCGAGTTTTCTTCCAGGTTCCCTGCTCTCTCTTCGTCTACCATGGGTTCAAGGGACAAGGTACACAGTCAGGAACAGCGAGACAGTAACTTCCTTTCTCCGATGACTTCTTAGTAGGAATGTTAAGCTGATATTAAACTCATAAAACTAATATGAATCATTTTTTTAATATGGAGAATGGTTTACTGCTGTAAAGTCATAATCATAAATATTTTATTTTTGATAAAGACATATTTGCAACGTGCTGAGGATGCAGAATAAGAAGCTTATGAAAATTTTATGAAATGTTGTTTGACCAAATTTTTAAATCACTGGTGATTCTTTATCACAAATTTATTTGTGCTACCAAATAAAGGCGTTTCAAAATTATTTCAAGAGCTGTTTTACACTTTATCAAACTACCAAAAAATACCACAAGTGCGTCACAAACTCTTTTCACTGTAGACAATTAGTCATTTCAGGAAAATTTTTGGTTCTCTAAGAGTAAAGAATTTTAAGTTTACTCCAGAGATTAGTTGAAAACATTTTCTAAATGAGAAATAGGTGATGGAATATCTTAATATCTTGTCCACAAGTAATCAATTTCCATTTAATTTTCAAGTACATACCAATCAAATAATAACTGTTTATTAAATATGTATTTTATTTTATAAAACATACCAAATGAATAATAATATTTTAGTTCTAGTTCATCAATAGTTTGGCATTCAATCCATAACTCTCCAAAACTACCTATCTAAAGTGATATTTTTTTTTAATCCAGCACACTAAGGCTCTTCAATATCCAATAAGGAATATAAAACATCACTGCTAGACAGTAAATAATTACACAGAATTTTAACAATTATTAAGATAATTTTCATTCTGTGTCCATGTAAAACATTTGGATGTTAATTTACTTTAGAATGCTGAAATATCATATTAACATTTTTCACCTGTTACAAATCACTCAAAGATTTATGAAAGAAAATCAGCTCATAATTTTAACATTTCTTGTTATTTTAGCTTATCCAAAGAAAATTCTCATCTTTTATTATTTTTAAATAGCCAAATGGGGCTTACAAGGTAACAGACCTTTTTAAAAAGAAAATTAAAATATTTTGAACACATTACTTCCAAAGTTATACTTGGTCAAACAAATATGACAAAAAAGGAAATGTTAATGTTACATTAGTTATATAACTGAAATCTAGCATTCTACATCTTAAAATTAAGCTGTTTCCATTTTATTACCAGTTCAATTTTAAACATTTCTATTAAAATATTCAATATGATGATAAATATGGCCAAGAATACTGAAGGTGTTTTTCAGACAACAAAGGCAGTTTATATTATGTGATTGCTAGAGTAATTGGCATTGTGTTCCAGAAAGAAATCTTAAAGATTATTCAATTGGGTTTTATATTACATGTCACATATAACATTGGTCCACATCTGATCAAATGAATATAGAAAAATGCTATTTAGTGTGCTTCCCAGTAGAAATATACATTTTACATTTTTATTTTTAACATTTTATGAAAATATGTTTAACTTTGCTTCTTTGAGCATTTCATGCATTTATATATGCATAATACAGTTTTTGGTTTCATATCCTCATATCCATATAAAATTATCTTCCTTTTTTTTTGTCTGAAAGATTTCTTTTTTTCTCCAACCAAGGCACGCATCTGCTTATGGAAATAGTGGTGGTAGTTGTGATGGTGATGTACGGTCATAAAATAGGGCTTATCATATAGGAATCATCAAAGATCAATGCCAAACTAACATTCAGCTTCTGAAACATCAAAATATGATTTTTGCTGCTAGAAGATAATCTTGAACCTCAGACTATTTCTATCAAGAGATAAAGTATATATATATATATATATATACACACACATATATATTTTAAATATACACTGAGCATGTCATGGTCCAACCTGGAATAATTACTGTATGAATTTTTCTGAAAAATACAGAAGAAGATGCCAATGTATGTTTATAAGTAAATCATTTCTATGGTAGGAGGCTATAATATAGAGAGATAGAGGAAGAGGCAAGAAGAGAGAAAAATAATCAGAAATGTGTGTTTTTCTCTTCTCTGGACTTTCACCTTGGCAGAGATTTTTAAATTATTTGAGGTAACTACCCAGTATAGCTTATCTGCTCCTCTGCGTGGGCATCTGGAAAATGGCATTTCCAATGTTAAATATCCAACTCTAGTTAGGAGGTGATCAGAAATGTGATTTAAAAAGGGGATGATCTAAGTCAACTCAGGTCTCATGTGTTATGGATAATAAGCTAATAGTTCACGTGCTATCAGTCCTGCCCTGAGAGGGAAAAATGATTTTTGAAAGAGTCCAGGGTAGGGTAGCAGAGTAAAATAATAAGAGAGGCTTAGATTTCAGAAATTGTATAGGGCTTAAAGGAAGAAGAGTCAGCATAGAAATATGGACAATGCCTCCTGGAATCTTTATCTTACTGAAAAATAAGGATCACTGATTGACTGTCCTGAGCTCAGCTAGGATGTGGCCTAACCACACAGATTAGGATATTATGGATGTTCTTTTGAAGGCTCTATGCTGACCTATGTACAATGAAGGATCCTCCAAAGAGAAAGGCCACCCAAACTTTTGGCCCCTCCTTGCAGCAGTCTATACACAGTGATTGGTCATGTTTGGATATAGAGGTTCAACTTCTATTTCCTAATTCAGGCTATCTCTGTAGTGTGTGTTGAAAGCCTAAGTAAGAAATAAAAGTACTTTAGAAGATGGGAGTGAAACCAAACAAAGATTTGGGACCTGAAACAACTTTGTGAATATACTAAAGTTACTGGATGATACAGTTTGTAAAGTGTGAATTATAGCTCAACTTTAAAAATAGTATGTCTGAAGAAGATGAGATAACCAATGGTTGAACTGAGAACAGTGAGTCTGGAAGCAGCATTAATAAATGGGAAAGGGAGGTGGTTAAGACAGCAAGCATCACTGATCATTGCAAGTAAGTCAGGAGCATATGACTGAAAATTGATATATCAAGAAAAACAAGATCATAAATATGGAGAACAAATTGGTGGTTGTGGAATATGGAGAACAGAGGAAGGAGGTTGGAGGTGGGTGAAATGAATGAGGAGGATATAATCGTACATGAAATAAAGACATCATGGGAATGTTATGTATTACATGGTGATGATAGTTAACAATATTGTATATTTGAAAGTTGCTAGAATAATAGATCTTAAAAGCTTTCATTATAAGGGAAAAATTAATTATGTACAGTGATATAAACTAGACTTATGGTGATCATTTTGCAACATATGACAATATCAAATTATTATGTTATACACCTGAAACTAATATAAAGTTACATATCAGTTGTATTTCTGTTAAAAAATTAATAATTAGAAACAAAAGGCACACACTTTGCCCTAGAACTACTTCTATGGATTTGGTGGAATATAAATTTAAATCTTTTTTTTTTTCCCCCTCTGGCGTTATGAGAGAAACTATGGCCTGAAATAGGAAAGAAAATGACTTAATTACTTTTCTTAAGAGATATATTTATAAAATTGGTATTATTTGCACCTGAAATTCTTTATCATTGACATGGTCTGCCAATGACCAACAAATGCTCAACTACTTCCCATGTGGTTCTACCTCACTTTAGAACAGAATTATAATAAATCTATTTACATTTGTCTTGTGATTTTCTTCTTGTGTCACCCCACAGGTAAGTTTTTGAAACTAAAAAGATAGTTTTCCACAAGCTCTATAGATTTTTGTGCAGATGCACAAAACTGGACCTAGAGCTAGGGCTTGACAAATAGAACTCAAACCAGTTGCTGCAAGTATAAAACACGTGTTCAGAAGATGTGCCCTTTGGGATTAAATTGGATTAGATTGGATTTTGAGAGTGGGATCTTATTACAGTAAATCTTTAAATAGTTAATAAAACTAGTCAAGTACAGGGACTTAAGACCAGGGTGAACACATTGAAGTCATTTTATTTCCTTAAATGTTTAAGTCACATTTGTCATTTAAGTCAGGATTAATTCATTGTGGAATTATATTTAATTTCCTGTGAAATGCATAAGGCCACAGAGTGGAGAAACAAGGCATAAAGTTCTTATTTTGACATTTATTTTGGTTGATGATTTTAAGACATCGCTCACTTACCCAAAATATTGAGCAATGACTTAGTTTCAGAGATTATAATATAAAAATGTCATGTTCCTTTCTTTTCAAGGAATCATAGAATTTTACAGAAGGCAAATAAACCAATAATCACAATGTGTTAATCTGTACTATTTTTAGAATACACTTTGCTCAATTTAAATCTTAGCAGGCTACTTAGTTTCGAAGGCAATGGGGAGCATTTGAAGATGTTTACAAGGATGTGATTATAATTATGGAAGATGGCACCCATCGCCTACTAAATAGATTTAAAACTCCTTAGCATATTGTAATTGTCATTTATGATCTGTTCCCTCTTCTCCCATTCACATTTCCCCAGCTGTGTATTCTTTCTCATGCAGGGAATTATTTTTCTTGTTTTAATGTGTTTGTGTAAACTGTCTGTCCTGCTCGGTTACTTTCTCCTCTTTTGCAAGAATCAGTGAAGCCCAACTCCTACTCATTCATCCAGACTAAACTCATATGTCATCTCTTTAGAAAAGCCTTTCCTGACTCCATTGTTTCAAGCTGCTTTGCCAAGCTCTGTGAGTCACTCCCAAATCTGGTCCCACAGAACTTGGGACATATTACTATCAACACTCATCACATAGCCCTGTAATTATTGAATCACATGTCAAACTCAACAGACTGTGAGACAAAGACTTGTATTAATCTTTTTGTCAAAACATATCAAAAACACAGGCACTCAGAAATACTTTTGGAATGTGGCAGATAAAAAATACACATATTTTGCATCTTTGTTTACAGTATTACATTACAATACCACGGATTTGCATTGTGTTCCATAAGCAGCAGCAGGCCATGGGCACTTATAAACAGATTTGTAATGTATCAGATTTGTGAATTCATTATTCTAGCAATGAGATGTGAGAGTGGGCTAAGAACATTTGTCAGACACTGATTGAAAAAGTAGATGCTGTCAAATCAAGTTATTTAGTCCAGGAATTCCCTTATTCCCCTTACAAACCTGCATGATCTTTCAAATAGTGTGACTTTCTATGCAGCCAAGGATGCAGCATATATGCAGAAGAATAACTGGACCAGGAAACCTTAAGTAGTTACCATGTTAAGTCCTTGAATGCCTCTCTCCACCCATAATGTCTCTGTTATCCCATTTTTTTCTCCTGGGGACTCCTTCCTGCTGATAAATGAACAACCTCAATGTTAATATCACTCAGCAAGGAAATTCCAAGATTCTGTTCCAAAGCCTCAGGCAGCAACTTTTCTGAGCAATACATGCCAATGACTCCTCAGTGTTAAATATTTTAACTATCACTCCTGGTTATATAAGTAATTCTGACAACATGACACTGTACTGGGGGCAACAGCTTTGTATATGTTAGGTTATTGTAATACACAAGTAAGTGACAACAACCAAACTGACACAGCAAATGAGGTGGAGACTGTAGAGTTAGAAATGAGATGCAATTCTATGGAGAGAAAAAGGTGCTAAATATCCCAAACTTAAGGACAAAATACTAGGTTCAGAATGAGGCAGGAGTTTAGTTAATAGGAATGGGATATAATATGTGTTGGTAGTTAAGCAACTTATTGTCTGAATATTAAAATGTCAGGATAAAGTTCCAAAAATAATCCTAAATTTAGATATGGCCCTTGAATATGAAGTGGGTGTAATACTACACATATGTTATGAAGTATCAAACTGCTTTGGGAACAGTAAGATGAGGGTGTAAGATGCCAAGCAAATTCTGACAGTGATCTCATGAGAAGTTTAATATCCATTTGTAGATAAAAATACAAATCCTTTCTGTTGTAGAAGTCAGTAAGAGAAAAAAAAAAATTATCCTAGCTAAAAGGGTTATGACTGTCCTTTCAAATAACCAAATACATAAGGGTTTTTAAAATATGTATTATCTGACCAAGAGAGAGAATTTCACATGCAATATCTGAACTGAATAATAAATTACTGTTAAATATTAGACATGTTTTAGCATGATTCCTGTTTTTGTTTCCTTTTTCTTAATGGGCTTCCCTGGTGTCTCAGAAGGTAAAGAATTTGCCTGCAATGCAGGAGACCTGGGTTCAATCCCTGGGTAGGGAAGATCCCATGGAGAAGGGAATGGACACCCACTCCAGTGGTCTTGCCTGGAGAATTCCATGGACAGATGAGCCTGGCAGGCTACAGTGAATAGTTTAACATAATTGATATCTCTATTCTAGTCATACTAATTCAAAATTTGAGAATCATCATGGATTATTTTTCCTTCTTCATCTCCTGTATCATAAGTTTTATCATATCTAACTGCATGTGTATCCAAAAGTGTATGGCTACCACTCCTTTTCAGAGCTATGTGCATTTATGGATCTTCGTATATTTCCTGACCTGTTGCATTTTTCTTATAGGTGAAGATATTTGCGACAGGTCCCACATATTCTGATTACTTTTAGTCATAGTAGCAGACTCATTTTACGAACTAAGCTCCAGCTCAAATTATATCACAATTCTGAGCTCTTACCATTGAAAAGTTTCTCCAGCCCTGCTTGGAATCCTCAAGTGGTGATTTTAGGAATAGGGAGGTTTAGGGTCCATATCTTTACTAGTTCTTATTCATGTCTTTCTCACTAAACTAGCCATAATTTCTGGCCTTTTCAAGTTGAAGCTGGGACAGAAAGAGGAGAGTGAAAAGGATTCTCCTTGACTGGTACAGTTATAGTACAACTCAAGTTGCTTCTAATAACAGATGTATAATTTCAGGCTCATTAACTTGTAGGGCATTTTTAAAGGCTCCTCATAGAAACTTCTACTGGAAAACTCCAACCGAAAATGATTTGGTATAAGTAATGAGACTGTACTGGCTGTGCCTAGTATGGATTCTCCACTATCCCCAAAGCCACAGAAGGGTATCTTTGCCCTTACATGTGATTAATTGTCTTGTGTGAGATTACTTTTTGGAAACACAATAGGCAGCATGGTTCTGATCAAGTTAATTCTCCCAATGCAAACCTCTCCACCATACCTAATCCATCTCCAAGCCATCTAGCCTCTGCAGTTTCCCCTTAGAATAGTCTCAGTAAAGTTAGACCCTATCTTTGTGGCCCCCTGAAGTCCAAGGTTCAAGACAAGTTCTCTAAGCATTTCTGTTGAAGCCCTTCAAACTTATGTTGGAGAAACAGTACTCCCCTTTCTTTTATGAGGGAAGGTATAGTCTACTAACAACATTCTCCAAAGAATACTGTTTTCTAATCATTTCCACTTTATTTTCAAACTTGAAGGCAGATGAAGAGCTAATGTTGGTAGAACTATTTTCATCATCTTTCATTATGTTCCTTTCAAGTAATCTGACACTTCCTTTACTTGTATTGTTCTCGGCCTTTGCTCAAAGCTCACAGGAGAAAGAATCTCATTTCAATATTGTATTGAAAATATATCTTTCTCGCCAAGTACAGTAAAACTTCTTAAAGTCAAGAATGAAGGCAGCATGGCAAGCTGGTTAGTAGCATAGAAACAGAGCCAGATGTGCTTTGGTTCGGATCCAAATTCTGTTACTTGTCAGCTAGGGGACCTTGACCGTATTTATTTACTTTCTCTGGAACCTGTTTTCTTTATCTGTAAATGGGGCTGAAAACCTTACCTTATGTAATAGATATCACTTATTATATTCTTACTAATATAACATTTATTTAGCACTGTGTCAAAAAGTAAGTAGGCAAATGTCCTTATATCTATTGCCTCATGTGTACAAAATGGAACTTGTAATTTTCCTGCATTTACTGATGAGGTGTATATATATATATATATATATATATATATATATATATGTATGTATGTTAATATATATGTGTTAATTAACCATGCCCACATTAAATAACTTTTTTAACTTGATCAAATGACAGAGCCTGAATCTAGAAATTTCCCTTCCAACATTCATGCCCATTATGATAGATACACTGACAGCCTACCTTACTAGACTGCTGAGAGGAATTACATGAGATCACTGTTTGAAAGTATTTCTCACTGTGCCTGCTGTACAAACCCCATTAATAAATGAGAGCCACCATTGTATAATTTAATTTTATTCTTCTTTCAGTCTTTCATAGTTATAAGCCTACTGTCTTTTTATGGCTACTAACAAGCATTACGGAGAAGGCAATGCCACCCCGCTCCAGTACTCTTGCCTAGAAAATCCCAGGGATGGAGGAGCCTGGTAGGCTGCAGTCCATGGGGTCGCTACGAGTTTGACACAACTGAGCAACTCCACTTTCACTTTTCACTTTCACGCGTTGGAGAAGGAAATGGCAACCCACTCCAGTGTTGTTGCCTGGAGAATCCCAGGGATGGGGGAGCCTGGTGGGCTGCCGTCTATGGGATCACACAGAGTTGGACATGACTGAAGTGACTTAGCAGCAGCAGCAACAAGCATTAATTAAATGGGTATGTACTGGAGAGGGTGTGGAGAAAAGGGAACCCTCTTACACTGTTGGTGGGAATGCAAACTAGTATAGCCACTATGGAGAACAGTGTGGAGATTCCTTATAAAAACTGGAAATAGAACTGCCGTATGACCCAGCAATCCCACTCCTGGGCATACACATGGAGGAAACCAGATCTGAAAGAGACACGTGCACCCCAGTGTTCATCGCAGCACTGTTTATAATAGCCAGGACATGGAAGCAACCTAGATGCCCATCAGCAGACGAATGGATAAGGAAGCTGTGGTACATATACACTATGGAATATTACTCAGCCATTAAAAAGAATTCATTTGAATCAGTTCTAATGAGATGGATGAAACTGGAGCCCATTATACAGAGTGAAGTAAGCCAGAAAGATAAAGACCAATACAGTATACTAACGCATATATATGGAATTTAAAAAAGATGGTAACGATAACCCTATATGCAAAACAGATGTACAGAACAGACTTTTAGACTCTGTGGGAGAAGGCAAGGGTGGATGTTCAGAGAGAACATCATTGAAACAAGTATACTATCAAGGGTGAAACAGATCACCAGCCCAGGTTGGATGCATGAGACAAGTGCTCAGGGCTGGTGCACTGTGAAGACCCAGAGGGATGGGATGGGGAGGTAAGTGGGAGGGGGGATCGGGATGGGGAACACCTGTAAATCCATGGCTGATTCATGTCAATGTATGGCAAAAACCACTACAATATTGTAAAGTAGTTAGCCTCTAACTAATAAAAATAAATGGAAAAAAAAATAAATGGGTATGTGAAAATGTAGTAATCTACTGTTAACATATGGTTATAAAAGTTTAACCTTGCCTTGTACTTTTCCCCTTTTTAATATAAAGCTCTTACTATAAACATTAAAGCTCCTTTTTGTATATGAAATTAATAATGTTACTATCATACCTTAACTTCAAGTTTCAGTATTATTTCATAAATGTCCTACTCAAGGAAGGAAAATAATTCAACTTCCAAATAAAAATAGATAAAAGTAGCTACCATATTCATTTTGTTTTAGAATTTGAACTCCTCTCACATGTTCAGCTTATATAATCATTTTTTTCATGTTTATAATATTCATCTTGTAACTATAGTACCACACCCTTACTAAACACAGTAATTGCTGTGATGTAAATGCTTAGTTAGCAATTAAATAAAATAAAAAAGTATGTCTTATTATCATTTTACAGAAGAGGAAATTGATGTACATAAGCATTAAATTGTCTTATTTCACAGATCTAATAGACATTGTTCTCAGACTTCCAAAATTAACTTTTCTCACAATATGTTGAAAAGTGTGAGGATTCAAAATAGTGGCTGAGCCTGGCAGGGGGCAGAAGGAGGACTTCTGAGGTGCTGATCCTGTTCTTTCTCCTGAACTCAGTACTGGTTATATCACAGTGCTCACTGTTTGAAAAACCATGAATTTATATACTTAAGATTTGTGTACTCTTCTGTATTTATGCCATATTTTAAATACAAAATTTACTTAAACTATCTCTGTTGGTCTCATATCTCCCTCCAGCTACTGATGTTGGAAGAAACCACAGTAGAGAGGGAAAAATGGACATACACATTTTTCACTACAGAGAAAAAAATATTATTAAGGCAATGTCCTTTAACAGCTGAGAGGAGATGGAGGTAGTACACAAGAACAGAGTTTGGTCGTTGATAGCAGCATGGGTAAGTCATCCACTGTGCCTGGGGAAAGTGACCGTGCATAGATACAGGCGCAAGTATCAGAGCGGATTCTTGTTGTGGTGAGAGCTGTCAAATTTCTATATTGATCACTTTTATATTCCACATGAAATCTGAATCATGATTAAATCAGATTAGAGTTAGGAAAGGGGAAACTGTTGATTATTAAGAGAAAAGGTAAAAATATAATCAGGAGAGTTGGAGATTAACTTATTGGGGAAATAGTGTAAGAATGTTAGGACTATATGATTTTACCATCAAGAGTTTGAAGTAAGTTGAACTGTGCATGTGTGTACAGACACATGTGTGGTAGTGTGAGCATACATTTTCCAACCATATTTAATTATTCCAGTATGGAAGCAAGAAAAGTGGATGTAACCCGGTTTACTGTTTAGCCCAGTGAATAAGATAAAGTGAGAGACTGGTTAGATAACTAAATCTGTGTGTGTGTGTGCGCGCGCGTGCACACTCAGTTGCTTCAGTTGTGTTCGACTCTTTGCAACCCAATGGACTGTAGCCTGCCAGGCATTTCTGTCCATGGAATTCTCCAGGCAAGAAACCTGGAGTGGGTTGCCATGCCCTCTTCCAGAGAAATTTTCTGACCCAGGGATCTAACCCACATCTCCTGCATTATAGGCAGATTCTTTACTGCTGAGCCACTGGGGAAGCCCCACAATGGAATATATGTGTAGGTAAATAAATTTAATGATTAAATATAGAACTTAATCTACATTAAGTTGTATATGAGGACATGAACAAAGTAATAGTGAAAGAGTGCTAAAACAATGGAAGCTTCTGAAGTTTCTTAAAACTTAAGATGTGAGAGGCAGTGAGATAAAAGACAAGGACATGATGGTTAGGAAGTCAAAATTTAAAATACAGAGTATTGGCACTTAACTCTGTAATGACGAAGTCACGTGTCATGCCATGCTAATAAGTTAGCAAGAAAGATGAGATCACAGGGACAGAAGAGGTAAAAAAGTTGGAAACCAGAATTTTGGTAAAATCATCTATTTGACTTAGAATTTGTATTTTATAAAAATGGCTGGAAAACCAAAAACATGCTATCTCAATTTATTTTTTACTTAATAAGATCATTTTACTTTGAAATATGAAATGCTTTCATAGTTACAGTGTATTGGACTTATTCCTTTGCTTTGATTATATTTATGAGGGAAATTTCAATTCTGATCAATATAAGTTTGTAGGAATGTAAATGTCCATTGAGCAAAGATTGCTCAGAAATATACAATGTATATTTTTTTAAATAAAAGCAATATTTGTTATAACTTTCCCCAAGAAGAGGAAGTTTATCAAGATAACAAGTATAAAATCATACTAATATTTAGGAATATAGTTTGCTTCTCTGATCTGACTACAACAACTATGGCAAATACCTTCAAAATGTCCTTAAAATATTTCAATTTCTTTTCTTAGCATGTGTTTAATTTTGGAGGCTTATTTTTATGAATTTTTGTGAGATAATTAAATCACTAGACAGTTGTTTCATCTGATTATGATATCCTTGCAAATATACATTTCAAACAGTATTCTGAAATCTTTACATATTATACTGAGATGTGTAAATTTATATAAAATGTAGACCCCTTCAGAAGAATGGTTGAATTATACTATTTATTTATTCTCAAGGTCTTTTCTAAGAAACAGTGAAAGACTTCTGTACAAGTTTAATGCATTTTAAACTACTCCAGCATTTTATAAAGTTTATTAAGTTCCTCTTCCATTAAAGCTACTAATAAATTACAGAAGCTATTCAAGGATTTCTGGGACTCTACAGAGATTCCTCAGAATGCTGTAGGTTGAGCAAAATTGGGCAACATAACTCTTGGCTATCACATCAGCCTTTACAGCCCCAGTTTTATCTGTTTTGTATATTGGCATTTTGATTACGGTTATGATTGAAACAATAATTTATACTAATGATAAAATAGCAATTAAAAACACCCGATATTCAAAAATTGGTACTAGATCCCATGATGGCTTTTGTCTATATAAAAATTCTATCTCTTGAGAGTCTGTTGGACAGCAGGGAGATCAAACCAGTCAGTCCTAAAGGAAATCAACCCTGAATATTCATTGGAAGGACTGATGCTGAAGCTGAAGCTCCGAAACTTTGGCCATCTGACGTGAAGAACTGACTCACTGGAAAAGCCCCTGATGCTGGGAAAGATTGAGGGAGGAGGAGAAGGAGTGACACAGGATAAGGTTGGGTGGCATCACACAACATGAGTTAGAGGAAACTCCAAAAGAGAGTGAAGGACAGGGACGCCTGGCACACTGCAGTCCATGGATCACAAAGAGTCAGATACAACTTGGTGACTGAACAACAAATAGCTCTAAAAATTCCATATTTTTCTCATCAGGCTGCAAATAACTGATTGACTCTCATAAAGTGACATAAGCATAAAGTGAAAGATATGAAATTCAAATTCCATTTTTGCCAACTCTAAGTTGTGGTTCATTCCATTTGGGAAAATGGAACTATATCCAGTAAAATAAATAAATAAAGGTGGAAATATTTTGGCAGAGCAATAAAATTAACTTTAAAAAACTTCACTACAAATAAAATCCCTGTAGCAAGAAAATAATATTAGCATAGAATACCACCATAATTCTGATTAGTGGAAACAAAAAAACAGAGTTTCAACAAAGCAGATTATTTTATTATTAAGAAAATACTGGAAATGCATACTAGAAACCCAATACAATGTCATCGTCCATATCTGTGCAATTATTCTAATATTGACAGGTTACATAAAAATGTAATTTTTCTATAATAGATTTACAAGCCAAATTTATAAGTCAATCATATTTAACTCATCATTTTATGTCTTCCTAAAGTTTCAATTTCAAAAATGCCCTGACTTGCTGAGTATATATAGCAGAGCCATAGAAGAATCATTCTCTCTTGCTAGGAACTTTTGCACAAAATCAACAATGAAAATAAAGTCCTATATCTGCTATGATTGAGGGGAGAAAAAAAACCACTAAGCAAAAAAATGCATATTTCAAATAATAGTCAATATTAAATAAAATTACCATCAAAGTAAATGGTCAATTTCAGACAGCACCAACAAAACTACTGACCCTAGAGTGCAGAGACATGGCCTAGCTGGTGATAAAGCAGTGGAGACAGACTTGTAGAAGAAATTTCTCCTGGGCCTGATTTGGCTCAGACAGACAGATACAAGGAAATATAGAGTGCTACTTGTATGAAGAGAGTAGTCTGTCTTTGTGGTTTATTAGGAGGAATTCTTTGGATTTTAAAATCTAAAAAGCTACTACTCCTTCACCCACTATTGGAAAATATTGCAAATGGCTGATTCGGACAACTGTAATTCAATTTTGAATGGACACTATAACCTTTATACATAGGTAAAAATAATCAAGAAAACAAATGTAACACTTTTCAAAGGATTAGAAAAACCACAACCTCATGGGAAAATGTTGCCATACAGAAGATGAAAGTTGTAGACATTTCACTCTTAGTGCTGTGCAAAATGTCCACTCAACCAGACAACTAATGATTCTGTGTCAATTATGATAATATTTCTCTCACTGTTCATGAATAGTCATACAGGGGTATTTTTCTGTAGATACTGTGTTACATCTGAACCACCTGATGCCTTCTTCTTGTATTTATAGTTAGAGATATGCAAGCCAGATTTATGGATGAACTCAAATGCAGATCTCAGTTTATGTCTTATAAGTAAAGCACCTAACTCTGAACTTTCCCAATCACTTTCACAGCTAGGAGAAAACCAGCTGTTTTCTTATATGGCAATCATTTACATGATTATCGGGTGTTCTGTAGCAAATTTTTCACAGTAGGAGACTTTATAGATAAGAAATTCATCAGTGATAGAGGAATAGATTGCAAAGCAGTCTAGTTAAATGTTATGATAGGGAAACTGCACATTTTGTCTATTTAAACATTATTGCTTTGTTTTGGAGTGTAGGTCCAAATAAGCTTTAGAATATAAACTTTCCCAAGAAGTCATTTTCTTTAAGAAACTAGCAGGGTTAAAAATAAACTTTTGTCAGCAGAAAAACTGTTTAGCTGTTTGTAATCCTTAGCAGAAGAAGAGCAAAGGGAATCAAATCCCATCAATTGTGTGATAAATAGCCTGTGCTATAGAACTTTCAAGCAGAGGGTAGTCCTGTGAGAAAGGCACACAGGCTAGACAATATTTTTATTTTTTAAATTAGACTCATGAGATTAGGGGGCCGACAAGTTGAAGTAGAGGGGAAAGTCTTTAGACTTTACAAAAAACAAAAAATGTCCTTTTTGCTTTATTTTTACTTTAATTCAGGCAGTGGATAAATTCAGAAAAGCGCCTGTTACCCAATTTGTATGGGTGTAAATAGCTGAATCCTAGGGAGGTAAGTTCAGTTGAGCAGCTTAGCTAATTGAAAAACATTGACACCTACATTGACCTTCTCTTTCTTACCTCTGAGGCCACAAGACTCATATTGGCAGGAGCAGCTGGGGTGGCATATAGAACACATCAAGTTTGTGTTTGAGCATAAGTAGTTTTTAGAGAAATGGAAGGGTTATAACCAAGGATAGATAAATAGCAAATTATATCAAATAAAAATGATCAGTGGTACTTTGGAGTACCCATGATGTTATTTTTCTCCAAAAGTTGCATGTAAATGATACCTGATTTTAAATAATTTAAAGAAATAATGTACACTTATATTTATGTGTATATTTAGACTACAATTTTGGCAGAATAGACCATGAGCTTTTGATATATTTTGTTACTTTTAGTAAATTTGGTTGACTTAAATTTTGAAATGTTTCTTAGATTTTAGAGCCCTCTCTATTAAAAAATGTTTGTTGTACATATTGTTATTCTTATTTGTTAACTAAAATTTTGTTTTGAGGACTTCCATTGAATTCAGTTTAACATTCTGAACAAAAAGTATACAATAAAGTTTGTAGTCTAGATGCAATCATAATGAAAAGTATTTTTGTAAAGGGCAGAAAAAAATAGTGAGAAAAAGAATGAAAAAGAGAAAAAAATTAATTTAGCAGGGATACAAATAGACAGACATCAAAATATAAGAAAGAAGGGAAAATGGGAATTTTAGTCTCAGTAAAGCTCCTTCAACCACTGATGTACACTTAGCACTGTGACTCATCTCTCATTTTAAAAAGAAATCTGAGCTTGAGACAGAGATATGAGATTTTTTATCAACTTCCTCCAGCTAATTTCTGTTACTTTAAAATTTTATTTTATGGAAGTCAAGTGTTCTTCTTCCATCTTTCTCTAGAGCAAAATGCTTTAAAATGTGACCCATACTCATTTTCCCAGTTCCTCTTCTGTGATTGTCTCTTGGAGCAATTACAATCAGACTTCCATTCACATCATTCCACCCAGATAGCTCTTGTTAAAGTTACCAGTAACCCTTCAGTTAAATTAACCTACTGGTAATATCTCAGTCGTTATCTGATTGACTGATCTGAAGCATTTCACAGTTGATAACATGCTTTTTATTGGAAATGTATACTTAATATGCCTTCATGACCCACACTACTACTATCTTGCTTTCCTCAGTCCCTTTTCCATCATCACTCTTATCTCCTATTTTTCTCTTTAGTGGGTTATATCCTATAGGTTCAATTCTCTACCATTTTATTAGAGTAGGTAGTACATTTACAGTTATTATAATGTTTATATCATTATATCATGAGTTTGAGTAAGCTCTGGGAGTTGGTGATGGACAGGAAATCTTGATGTGCTACAGTTCATGAGGTTGCAAAGAGTCAGACATAACTGAGTGACTGAACTTAACTGAACTGATTATATATTCTGTTTAGAGACTACAATGTACATCCTTAAATATACCATTGTATTCATATATAATATTAAACCACCTTATATAAAATTTAAAATGCTAAAAACAATAGCATGATTTCATTAAAACTATCACTGTTTTTTTTTGTTGTTGTTGTTTTATCTATATCTATATGTGGCTAAGTCGCTTCTATTGGGTCTGACTCTTTGTGACCCTATGGACCATAGCACTCCATGGTCTTCTGTCCACAGGATTCTCCAGGCAAGAATAATGGAGTGGGTTGTCATATATCTAGATGGGAACCCCAGGTGGTGCAGTGGTAAAGAAGCTGCCTACCAATGCAGGAGATGCAGAAGATGTGGATTTGAACCCTGGGTCGGGAAGATCCCCTGAAGTAGTAAATGGCAACCCACTCCAGTGTTCTTGCCTGGAAAATCCTATGGAGAGAGACGCCAGGCAGGTGATAGTCAATGGGGTCATAAAGAGTCAGAGATGTTCCTTTCTTCTCATCAAATTAAATCTTATTTTATTTATCTGTCATTGACTTTGTTTACTTTTTATTTTACAGTATCTTTTGGGTCTTCATGTATTTATTTATTATGTCAATTTTTATTCAAGTAATTAACCATACTTATAATGACTGTAAAAAAGTCCTTACTTGTCAATGTTAACACATGTGGTCATTCAAATTTTATTTTTAGTGACTTGTTATTAATTTATAATGGGTCATATTTTTCAGCTTCTTTTCATATAAAGTATTTTATGCTTGACATTGTAGATTATACTTTGTAGGATGTCTGGATTATGCTGTTTTTCCTCAAGAATTATTTTTTTGTCAAGCTTCTTGATCAAATCAGAAATTGGTTTTCTTCTTTGCTTCATCATGTCTATTTGTTTCCATTAATTTTTTCTAATTCTGTGCTTTGTCTTCAGTCAAGGACTTTGTACTAACTTCAGGTTGGTCTGGATTTTGGGGTCTCAAGTGAGAGGTGAACTTCCTAGCCGGTATAATTCTCATTGGAAAGTTAAGAATTTTATTATCTTTCCATATGTCATGACCTCTGAAGTCTTTGTTCTGATCTCAGCTTCCTAGCAGCTGCTCTCTATTAGATCTCATCGGAGTCTTGCCCTATATATGCACAACCCAGCCCTCAGACAAATAAACCCAGGGAATATTTGCATGGTTCTGTGTCTCCCTCCTGCACACCTCTCTACTGTTTAGTAATTTGTTCCACAAATTTTAACCACTTCAGCAGGTTTGCCTTCTTAGCTCAGCAAGCCTGTCATTTCTTTAGGCATAATACAGAACATACCCCCAGGCAGAAAGATTGGTTGAACTTAGGGTTCATAGGAGTTATTATTTTATTATGGATCACAGCTCTGTGATGCATATTGTCCAATGCTTGAAAACAGATTGACATGTTTTGTTCATTTTTATATAGTTTGCTTTAGGAGTATGGGTCTCATACCAGTTACTCTCCCGTGACTAGAAACTGAAGTCTGACCTTACACATCTTGGCATGTAGTTGTTTTCTCAATTAGTTTTAATCCCTCACCATTATTGGCAAATGTACATTCTTCACAGTTAATGGCAGTGCTTTACTTCCAGTTACTCAGACAAAATCTTGGAGTCATTTTTAGTCTATCTCTTTCTCTCATTCTCTGCATCCAATTTGTCAGCAAATTCTAGTTTTACCTTCAAGATATATCCATAGTGTTTCCACTTTTGTGGCCTTGATTACATCAAGGCTGTGTATTGTCACCCTGATTATTTAACTTATATGTAGAGTACATGATGTGAAATGCTAGGCTGGATGAAGCACAAGTTGGAATCAATATTGCTGGGAGAAATATCAATAACCTCAGATATACAGATGATACCACACTTATGGCAGAAAGTGAAGAGGAGAGCCTCTTAATGATGAAAGTGAAAGAGGAGAGGGAAAAAAATCTGGCTTAAAATTTAGCTTTCAAAAAACTAAGATCATGGCATCTGGTCCCATCACTCCATGGCAAATAGGTGGAGAAATAGTGACAGGCTTTATTTTCTTGGGGTTCAAAGTCAACTGCAGACAGTGACTGCAGCCATGAAATTAAAAGACACTTGCTCCTTGGAAGAAAAGATATGACCAACTTAGACAGCCTATTAAAAAAAAAAAAAAAAAGCAGAGACATTGCTTTGCCAACAAGGGTCCATCTAGTCAAAGCTATGGTTTTTCCAATAATCATGTACAGATGTGAGAGTTCAACTATAAAGAAAGCTGAGTGCCAAAGAATTGATGCTTTTGAACTGTAGTGTTGGAGAAGACTCTTGAGAGTCCCTTGGACTGCAAAGAGTTCAAACCAGAACTCTGGTTTATTCAGAGTTATATTCATTGGAAGGACTGATACTGAAGCTGAAACTCCAATACTTTGGCCACCTGATGCGAAGAACTGACTTATTGGAAAAGACCTTGATGCTGGGAAAGATTGAAGGCAGGAGGAGAAGAGGATGATAGAGGATGAGATAGTTGTATGGCATCACAGACTCGATGGACATGAGTTTGAGCAGGCTCCAGGAGTTGGTGATGCACAGGAAGGCCTGATGTGCTGCAGTCTGTGGGGTTGCAAAGAGTCGGACACAACTGACTGACTGAACTGAACTGTAGTATCTTTCTAACTGGGTTCTTCCTTCTGTCTTTGATCCTGTTATGGTTGCCATTATCTTGTACATCATTTTTGTGCTTATTAGAATAAGATATCACCTATGATGAAAACTTTCACCAGTTGTTGATCTTAGGAAAGAGTTCCAAGTTCTGTCAGTAGCCTGAGGGGATACACAATCCTACACATGGGATACAGATGAATCTTCATCTCCTATCACTCTTCCCTTTATTTACTCTCTTTTTGTAACACTGACTTCTTTTTTGTACTTACAGTGGATAAGCTTATTTCTACCTCAGAACTTCTGCACAGAATGTTTCCTTTGACTAGAATTATGTTCTCCAAATATGCACATTGGTCTCTACTTCAATACCACTTTTTAATGTGAAGCTATATCTGATCTACTCATTTAATGTGAAGCTATATCTGACCTACTTATTTAAAAAAGACTCTTGAGAGTCCCTTGGACTAAGTGTTTTCTTCTAGTCAAACCCCAAGGCCATAGTCCCTTGGACTAAGTGTTTTCTCCTAATCAAATCCCAAAACCATAAACACCACCTGGGAATCACTGTCTCTCTATCACAGTCAGTCTATTAAATAAATTAAAAAAAATTAAATAGACAAGTAAATAGTATGGTAAATAATATCTTGTTACTTTTGATATAAGTATTTGTTTTCCCATCTGGTATAAGATTTTCAATTTTTCTTTCAAAGAACCACCTTTCCAAATTGGGCATTGCAAGTTCTGGAGTCCCCTCAGAGTTACAGACTACATAATACTGTCCTTTAGTCAGTGTATTGTTAGATCTGTTTGTAAAGTCATCATTCTCTTATGTCTCTTGATTCTCAACATATGCAATTTATTTTAACAACCAGAAACTCTATAATCTTAAATTTCATTGCTTTTTATAGAAATACTTATTTTCTTACCATTATGAAGTGACTCTTGTCTCATACATGTGGGCTAAAGTAGGTTCCCTCTTCTGACATCTTATTTTGATAAGATAAGCCTTACCTAAAATATATACCAAAAGTATCTCTCAATATTAATAATATAGTCATGCAGAAGCATTAAATTAAGAATTTCTTGGTTTCAAATATTAACTAATTTCCCATTATTAAGCATTGTAAACATTAAAATACTTAATGTAATATGCCTCCTGCATTTCTGTTTTTCTGTTTCTACTGCACTTTCATTCCTCAAGGACACATTTAGTTTTAATTTGCTGTGTCTGGCACATAGTGTGTGTGGCTTGCTAAATATTATTGAGATACCCACAGAAAATGACAAGATCTGGTTTGAGTTGTTAAGAATAAATTTGATGATAGGTCGAGGAATTTAAGGGTCTATTTGCCTATGGCATGGCCTAGATAAAAGTGACTCTAGAAAAATAAATTGCTGTTTTATGGGGAATAAAATAAAATATAAAAGTTTTTCTTGGTTTAATAGTGTTTAAATAATAGATAAATATAAAAAGGTACAACATTTTAAAAGGACATTGGAAAATAGATTACCTTAATACCAACTGTTATCAACAATATATGAGAGAGATGAACATCTAGTCATTTAATATTTTAAAGATATGATAATGGAAAGAAATAACAGCTAGAAATTAATGTATATACCTATGATGGGTGTACTATGAGAATGCAGAAGACGCCTCCATGGATAGAACTTATGGAACTTATGGAACACAAGAGAGGAAGGGATTTTGATTTTATGAAAATATGTAAAAACTAGCTAAGAGATCATTATATATGGGGCATGTAATTTTTCCTCTGGAAAGCCCATCAACAGCATAAATGAATTGGAATGAGACACTCAGCATTTCCTTATGTCTTCTACTTGTTGGTTTCACTGAACCAGTGAAACTGGTTAATGACTGCTGCATTGACAGGTGTCTAGAAGGTAAATAGCACAACACATCCCCCTGATATCTGTCCTCTTAATATCAATTACCTGATTTAGGATTTTTATCTTTGTAGGATTCTACTGCATCAGCTAATCATCTTTGAACTATACTCTTGACAACATAAGTTGACATAAAACTAGTAATGTATAGAGAAAGGTCATGAATCTGCATCTATGGTATAAAATAGCAGTTTGCAAAGTGTGATCCTCAGGCCACTGGGAATCCCTGAGACTCAGGGCATTCATAAAGTCAAAATACATTATTTGCTCATTTCATTGTGTTGACATTTGTATGACAGTACAAAAGCAATCTTGGGCTAAACTTTTGGCATCTTAGTACAAATGGAGTCAGGGGCAAAATTTGTATGGATAGTATTGGTGTTTTTCACTGCCATACCTTTGCAGTAAACGAAATGTCAGTTTCACTTAAGAACATCTTGATAAAACAGTAAAAACAACATTGATTTTGTTAAATCTTGGTCTTTAGGCACATGTCCTTTTTTAAAAAACATTGTGTAATGAAGTGTGACATGGTCCAATATCTTTTATATATTCCAAAGCACATTTGTTTCCTCTATGCAAAGCCATTATGCAGTTCTTATATTGGTGAGCTGAACTAGCCACGTTTATTACAAAACATCATTTTTTTCTTGCAACAGTTACTGACACACAAATTATGATTAACCAGTCATTTGGACTTATCAAAAAAAATGAACATATGATTTTAAAGAAAGCCATTGAGGAAACTTGATGTCAATAATGAAATTCACTTTCAAGCAAAAATTTGAATTTTGGAAAAGGTATATCTACCACTGTTAGGTTGACAGCTTCCTGATATTTGAATAATTTTTCTGATATAATTAATGATGACATTAACAAATATGATTTTTTTGATATCATAAGTGAAATGCATCAGTATTTCAAAGATTTGTATAACTCAGTGTACCAATAATTTTCCAAGTAATCAATACTTGGTGTCATTAAATTATGTGTACTTAAAACATGAATTCAAAGTGCAATCTAAATAGATTCCAATGTAATTGCATGAAATGTTCCTCACTTCCTTTTGGCCCTTATCAACAGGGTTCTCGAGTCCAGAACAATCTTTTCAAGTCAATTTAGGTTCTCTTGTATGCTTCCAAAATCTCATATACACCATACTCTCATACCAACACCTAACCAAACAACTGGGCACCTAGCCTGGCCCAATAGACATATAAAATTTAACCACTGCACTTACATACTCTTTTGAAATTGGTCCTGCACATTATAGCAGACATTGTGAATGTTTTAGTGATGATATATGTGTTTTAGATCCTGGCCAGCCATGCGACGTTGCTGTCAAATAATTGCTTAGAGATCCAACATTATTTACAATCCATAACAATTCTTTTCTCAAAGTATAACCAGACTTCTAGGATATTAGGATTTATTTGCCCTTCTAGTCACAAGAACGGTCACAACGAACCTTCTCACATGGCACTAGGTCTGTCATACTAACTTGGAGTTACTAGCCTTCTGTCTTGATTTATTACCAGAATTTTGTTTCAAGAATCTCTTTGACTACACTTGTTTTTGATCACAGAATCCCTTTATATATCACAGCAAATATGCTTAACATCAAATTAATTCCTTCACATAGCAAGCTCATTTCTTCTCCAGTCATTTTCATAGACAGTGATTTTTGTCTTTTCTATAGACTCCTTTTTCTTTTCCCGTAGACTATTTTCTCCGCCTGGAGCAGTTACCCTTTTCCTTGTTCCCCATCTTTTACCTAGCTAACTCCTTACATGTCTCTCAACTGTTACTTTGTCATAGCAGCCTTTCCTGACTACCCAGTTTAAGGCAGACTCCACATTCTTATATGCACCATTTTATCCTCTCCTATTATCGTGTACTTCTTACTTAAAAACACTATTAAGGAGTTTCTTAAATTTTGTGTTGGTTTGTTCTATTTTCTGCTTTTAGATAATGATCTATTTAGCATCTGTATTCTGGGCCCAGTACAATGTTTAGATTCATGTAAGAAAGGTATTGCATTGGACCGCTGCTGTAAAGGTTTCATTCTAGTCTTCCTATGTATATTTGTGTATAACTAAATATTGTTTAATTTAAGTGCAGTATTTCATATATAAATGTTGTTATATGTCATTTATATGAGAAAGACTGAGACAGAGACACATAAATAGAGAGTAAAAATAATAAAATAGAAATTTAGAATTTAAACAGAGAAATATTCAACAGTGAATAGAAGCAGCCAAAAAGATTTTCTTGCCTTGAAAGTGTCAGTATCCATATTCAGAAGCTTATTTCTGATTAGTTAATTTCATAATTATGTTACCTAAATGAGCCATTTTTTATTTATTTATTTATTTTAATTTGATGCTTAGAGGCTCTTCCACATCCTCTCTTTGAATTCTCAAATGTTAAAAGCAAACTCTGGGACCAAATTATAGTATCAGGTTTGCTACTTTATATAATTCCATGATGTTCTGGTGGTTATAAAGGAAATTTATCTCCCATTCAGCTTATCAGTCTCTCCATAGATTACTTTTTTTAGCATTATTTACCTTTATATAAAATTGATGTGATAGTGATTAGGGTTGGGGGTGGATGGCTGAAGCAGCATGAGAGGAAAAAAAAGTCACAATAATCCCTTCTCCTGTTGGGACTCTAAACTTATTTTTCTGACAAATTGACTTCTTTGCCAAATTAAATTAAAAAAAAAAGATAAACAGGCAAACATATTACTATAGACATATATATTGAAATATTATTGGATTTTTTCTGTTGGTGAGGGGAATTTCAGATAAGTGAGAAAGGAATGTTTTATAAATATAAATTTATGTTAATTTAGTTACCTACACATAGTAGTTTTTACTTATGTCAAATAACCCTTAGAAAACTTTACTAACTAAACCTGGATCACATTATTGGGATTTTTATTTGTCACCTTAAAATGTTTGGCCTTCGAGTACAGAAAGAAGCAGGGCAAAGGTTAAAAGAGTTTTGCCAAGAGAATGCACTAGTCATAGCAAACACCCTCTTCCAATGACACAAGAGAAGACTCTAGACATGGGCATCACCAGATGGTCAACACCAAAATCAGATTGATTATATTCTTTGCAACCAAAGATGGAGAAGCTCTATACAGTCAGCAAAAGCAAAAAAGGGAGCTGACTGTGGCTCAGACTGTGATCATCTTATTGCCAAATTCAGACATAAATTGAAGAAACTAGGGAAAACCACTAGGTCATTCAGTTATGACCTAAATCAAATCCCTTACGATTATACAGTGGATGTGAGATATAGATTCAAGGGATTACATCTGATAGACAGAGTACCTGAAGAACTATGAATGGAGGTTTTTGACATTGTACAGGAGGCAATGCTCAAGACCATTCCCAGGAAAAAGAAGTGCAGAAAGGCAAAATGGCTTTCTGAGGAGGCCTTACAAATAGCTGAGAAGAGAAGAGAATCTAAAGGCAAAGGAGAAAAGGAAAGATATAGCCATTTGAATGCAGAGCTCCAAAGAATAGTAAAAAGAGATAAGAAAGCCTTCTTCAGTGATCAGTGCAAAGGAATAGAGGAAAACAATAGGCTGGGGGAAAAAAAAACAAAACAAAAAAAACTAGAGATCTCGTCAAGAAAATTAGAGATACCAAGGGAACATTTCATGCAAAGATGGACACAATAAAGGACAGAAATGGTATGGACCTAACAGAAGCAGAAGATATTAAGAAGAGGTGGCAAGAATACAAAGAAGAACTATACAAAAAAGGTCTTCATGACCCAGATAATCATGATGGTGTGATCCCTCACCTAGAACCAGGCATCCTGGAATGCAAAGTCAAGTGGGCCTTAGGAAGCATCACTACGAACAAAGCTAGTGGAGGTGATGGAATTCCAGTTAAGCTATTACAAATCTTAAAAGATGGTGTTGTGAAAGTGCTGCACTCAATAAGCCAGCAAATTTGGAAAACTCAGCAGTGGCCACAGGACTGGAAATTCAGTTTTCATTCCAATCCCTAAAAAGGCAATGCCAAAGAATGCTCAAACTACTGTACAATTGCACTCATCTCACATGCTAGTAAACTAATGCTCAAAATTCTCTAAGCCAGGCTTCAACAATACATGAACTGTGAACTTTCAGATGTTTAAGTTGGTTTTAGAAAAGGCAGAGACACCAGAGATCAAATTGCCAACATTCATTGGATCATTGAAAAAGCAAGAGAATTCCAGAAAAATATTTACTTTGCCTTATTGACTATGCCAAAGTCTTTGACTGTGTGGATCACAACAAACTGTGGAAAATTCTTCAAGAGATGGGAATACCAGACCATATGATCTGCCTCATGAGAAATCTGTATGCAGGTTAGGAAGCAACAGTTAGAACTGGACATGGAACAGCAGACTGGTTCCAAATAGGGAAAGGAGTACGTCAAGGCTGTATATTGTCACCCTGCTTATTTAACTTATATGCAGAGTACATCATGAGAAAGGCTGGGCTGGATGAAGCAGAAGGTGGAATCAAGATTGCCGGGAGAAATATCAATAACCTCACATGTGCAAATGACACCACCCTATGGCAGAAAGTGAAGAAGAACTAAAGAGCCTCTTGATGAAAGTGAAAGAGGAGAGTGAAAAAGTTGGCTTAAAGCTCACCATTCAGAAAACTAAGATCATGGCATCTAGTCCCATCACTTCATGGCAATAGATGGGGAATCAGTGGCTGACTTTATTTTTTTGGGCTCCAAAATCACTACAGATGGTGATTGTAGCCATGAAATTAAAAGACACTCTTTGGAAGGAAAGTTATGACCAACCTAGGGAGCTTATTAAAAAGCAGAGACATTACTTGGTCAACAAAGGTCCATCTAGTCAAGGCTGTGGTTTTTCTAGTGGTCATGTATGGATGTAAGAGTTGGACCATAAAGAGGGCTGAGTGCAGAATGGATGCTTTTGAACTGTGGTGTTGGAGAAGACTCTTGAGAGTCCCTTGGACTGCAAGGAGATCCAAGCAGTCTATTCTAAAGAAAATCAGTCCTGAATATTCATTGGAAGGACTGATGCTAAAGCTGAAACTCCAAAACTTTGGCCACTTGATGCAAAGAACTGACTCGTTGGAAAAGTCCCTGATGCTACGAAAGATTGAAGGCAGGAGGAGAAGGGGACAACAGAGGATTAGATGGTTGGATGGCATAACCGACTCAATGAAGATCAGTTTGGTATACTCTTGGAGTTGGTGATGGACAGGGAGGCCTGGTGTGCTGCAGTCCATGGGGTCACAAAGAATCGGGCACGACTGAGTGACTGACATTGTTGGGTTTTTTATTTGTTGCCATAAAATGTTACCTGCTTCAAAATGCAACACTCTTTATTGGCTGAGTAATATTCCGTTGTGTATATGTACCATAGCTTCCTTATCCATTCGTCTGCTGATGGGCATCTAGGTTGCTTCCATGTCCTGGCTATTGTAAACAGTGCTGCGATGAACATTGGGGTGCACGTGTCTCTTTCAGATCTGGTTTCCTCAGTGTGCATGCCTCAGAGTGGGATTGCTGGGTCATATGGCAGTTCTATTTCCAGTTTTTTAAGAAATCTCCACACTGTTCTCTATAGTGGTTGTGCTAGTTTGCATTCCCACCAACAGTGTAAGAGGGTTCCCTTTTCTCCACACCCTCTCTAGCATTTATTGCTTGTAGACTTTTGGATAGCAGCCATCCTGACTGGTGTGTAATGGTACCTCATTGTGGTTTTGATTTGCATTTCTCTGATGATGAGTGATGTTAAGCAACTTTTCATGTGTTTGTTAGCTATCTGTATGTCTTCTTTGGAGAAATGTCTGTTTAGTTCTTTGGCCCATTTTTTGATTGGGTCATTTATTTTTCTGGAATTGAGCTGCAGGAGTTGCTTGTATATTTTTGAGATTAATCCTTTGTCTGTTTCTTCATTTGCTATTATTTTCTCCCAATCTGAGGGCTGTCTTTTCACCTTACTTATAGTTTCCTTTGTTGTGCAAAAGCTTTTAAGTTTCATTACGTCCCATTTGTTTATTTTTGCTTTTATTTCCAATATTCTGGGAGGTGGGTCATAGAGGATCTTGCTGTGATTTATGTTGGAGAGTGTTTTGCCTATGTTCTCCTCTAGGAGTTTTATAGTTTCTGTTCTTATATTTAGATCTTTAATACATTTTGTGTTTATTTTTTTGTATGGTGTTAGAAAGTGTTCTAGTTTCATTCTTTTACAAGTGGTTGACCAGTTTTCCCAGCACCACTTGTTAAAGTGGTTGTCTTTTTTTCAAGCCAGAAAGATAAAGAACATTACAGCATACTAACACATATATATGGAATTTAGAAAGATGGTAATGATAACCCTATATGCAAAACAGAAAAGGAGACACAGATGTATAGAACAGACATTTGGACTCTGTGGGAGAAGGCGAGGGTGGGATGTTCTGAGAGAACAGCATTGAAACAAGTATACTATCAAGTGTGAAACAGATTGCCAGCCCAGGTTGGATGCATGAGACAAGGGCTCAGGGCTGGTGCACTGGGAAGACCCAGAGGGATTGGATGGGGAGGGAGGAGGGAGGGAGGATCGGGATGGGGAACACAAGTAAACCCATGGCTGATTCATGTCAATGTATGGTAAAAACCACTACAATATTGTAAAGTAATTAGCCTCCAACTAATAAAAATAATTAAAAAAAAAAACAAAGTGCAACACTCATATTGGTTCATTGGTTTATTAACTATGACAAATGTATCATACTAAAGTATGATGTTTGTAACAGGATAGGCTATGTGTTGGTTTATGGAAATTCTCTTCACCATCTTTTCCAAATTTTCTGTAAATCAAAAGCTGTACTAAAATTAGTGGTTTATTTTAAAGTCTGCATTAAAATAAATATAAAAGTCCAATATCCTTTCATAGAACTATTTCAATGGCAAATCAGTTTTGATTTACATAACTCCTACCTACAGGAACTTTTCAAAGTGGCATTCAATGTAGCATTAAGAATAATTTATTCTGTAACTCCTAACAATGAACATTTTAATGAAGCTTACAATAGCCTTCCAAAAAGAAAATTCATGAGGGAAAATTTTGATATAATTTTTATTATATAATTCAAATCCCAGTGTTAGAAATCTAATGTTTCTTTAATGTTTTAATCATTTTTGAAACCATAATATTGCTTATTAATAATATAATGTTTAGATATAATGTTTAAGAGAAATGCACTTTTGTTCCACAAGAAATGGAAGTTATGCTTTTATTGTGAATACAGAATAGTATATACCATTTATACATAGTATAAACAATAATAATCATAATCATAAAATGTGCCTGCATCCTTAGTCTCAAGATTAAAAAAGTAGAAGGCTTTTAGTTCCTTCGTAACTTTTTCTGTGATTACATTTCTACTATCTTAACTTTGGTGTTAGATTATTCCCTATGACTTTCTTTTAATTTCTATCTACCATCACGTATACCTCAAACCACATAGTTCAGTTTTGTAAAGCCAAGTACCGAGCATGTACCTCTCTATTCAAAGAAAGTTTAATATTGTCAGTATTGGTTGGAGGCTTCTGTGCTAAGTCACTTCACTTGTGTCTGACTCTTTGTGACCCCATGTACTGCAGTCTGCCAGGCTCCTCTGTTAGTGGGATTCTCCAGGCAAGAAGACTGCATTGGAAGGCAGGTTCTATACCAACCAGTGCCACCTGCGAGGCTTGTGGGAATAATAAATCGTATAGTCTTTGTTATTCTAGCTAGGTCCATGTTTCCTAAATGGTTATAGGAGTCCTTTCTGCATGTCAGTGGCAAAAGCATGAGTTATTTGAGAGAGAGTGCTCATCACAGTTGACCTATGTGTCAGGATTGCAGAGTGGATTATGGGTTAGATGACCAGTAGGAATCTGGTCCATGGGATTAGCTAGCTTCTGTTTTCTGCCCTCTAACCTCCTCCTGAGTCATCCTCAACTCTCAGCAGAAACCAAACTAGCAGACAATTAATCAATCCATGATAAAGACAGATCAAGCACTGAAAAGAATCTGTATGCAAAGTTTCCTGGAAAAGAGTATTTTATAGCCTCAGGGACAAAGGTCTAGACTAGGAACCAGGAGGGAAGTCACTTGGTGCCATGACTGTGGCAGAGGTATGGAGACTTAAGCATTTCTCAAACAGTTTCTCGGCCAGTCTTTATTTTAACCCCAACCACTCCATTCATATTTCCAGAGGCACACAGTATGTGAATTCCTCATCATTTTGTGGACATTTATTCTGTAGTAATATCCTCTTGTGCTGGGTGTGGATTTAACCTTCTTAGCTGTAGTAAATCAGTTCCTATTCAACTATCTGTTTTGCAGAATGAAAAATAGTTGCTATTTTTTTCTTTTCTCCCCTGCCTAATGATACACACACACACAGTTTTTACTCAATCATTTGACAGTAGTGTTTATGGGATTTCAGATCAAAACTAAACTAAAGATACATATATATATATATATATATATATATATATATATATATATATATTTCAATCTGCCATCTTAAACCAGAACTTCAGAATTGAAATTTCTTTCTCAAATGATAAAAGCACAACTGACATAATATTTTGATTCATTGGTGGTAAGTTGTATGCTACAGTTGACCAGACAGTAGTATTAAAACTGCTTGAATAAGTGATGTGCATTTTCTCATATCTTTCATTTTCTCCTAAGTAAGTCTTAAATGTAGAACCATATCTCACCAATAGATGCATAGTTATTTAAACTTGTAAAGATTAGTAAGTAGATCCTTAAGAATCAGATTTTCAGTAGCCTCTCATTCCCAATCCCAAGTCACAATATTCATTATATTTGAAAAGTCAAATATTATGCTGATCTCAACCTAAGATTTAAAAATAATAGAAAGGCATTTTTATTTTTCCAAATAACTATATCAGCACTGACTGGTATTCAAAATGAACCATTAATAAATTAACAAGGAATTGGGATTTGCCAAATTTATGTCATCAACATTGTAGTTGTATTACTTAAAAATCTAACAGAAAATTTGGAGAAAGTTATTACTATCCATTAGATAACGTCTTCTTTTTGGAAATGTATTATCTGACTTCTGTCACTTGGTTATAGGACCACCTTATCCTGAATTCCCACATGTTATGCCATTTATTTTTCTTCCACAAACAGGAGAGAATGGAAAGTGAGCACATAATTTTTTAACACCGTGGTAAACACAGTGGCAGAGGTAGGCAGTGAATGCTATCTGAAAGGAGGAAAGGGGCCAGACTGGAGACATTGGTGTCAGAGAAGAGGCAAGGCCAGATTAAGTCTTAAGGCATTAGTAGAAGATAGGCAGGTAAGAAGAAAAGAAAGTACATTCCAGAGAGAAGAAATTAAACAATAGCAAAAGAGCCTTACTCACATGTCTGGGCTACTTAGAAGAGAACTGATGGAATATAAAGTAGGGAGTGGAAAGAGATTATGCTAGAGAAATCTATAGGGAACAGATTAAGAAGACTTTATGTGCCATACTGTGGAGGGCAGTCTTCTCACAAAGACAGAGTTAGTTATTAAAAAGTTTTAAGCACTGAGATGCAATAGTTAAAATTGCAAATTATATGCATCACTCTGGAGTCAGAGTAAAGGATGCTTCATGCATCTTTTCAATGTACAACTTTGAACCATTTTTATCTCTTCATAAATGAACATGTAACTTTGCAGTGCCAATTACTTCTTAGGAAAAAAATCACATTTTCTCTTCAAAGTATCACTTTGGGCTTAATTCAGTGAACATTTGAACTGTATATGTATATATATAATATGTATATACTGGAATTATACAATAATGTGTATATATATATTCTGAGACCATATATTATGAATGTCTGAAATCTTGCTATTAATTACAAAACTGCTTAGTGAAATTATTGAAAGATGATGGCCAAGGGGTAAATATCTGAAGTAGGAGGTTGGGGGAGAGAGAGAAAGAGAGAGAGAGAGAACTAACAATTCTGGAAGATAGAAGTCTTAATATAATTTAACTCTATCAGTAATAGCAAAACAATGCATTTCTCTCTTGTTTTTAATATTTTAAACAAGAAATTTCCATTATCATTTATGTAGCTTTATAACAAACTGTCACCCAGATTAGCAGTGAGATATATTACATGACATTTTGTAGGTTGACTGTGCTCAGCTAGGCTCTTCTGTTCCATATTATGTTGGTCGGGATCACACATGCCTCCTTCACTTGGGAACTCAGCTGAGGCTGAACAGGATGAGTGACTTCAATCCTTGGTGAGCTTTCATCCTCAATGTTAGCAAAGAGAATGGCTGGAGACTTCCATGTGGAAGCTTTTCTCTCCACGGGGTTGGGACTGGGACTAACTCACTCAGTAATATACCTTGAAATTCTCTACACGAAGTCTAGTTCCCAAGAGGATGAAAACAGAAGTTTCCTTGGCCTAGAAACTATGTAGTGTCACTTCCACAGAATTCCGTTGTTATAAGAAAATTACACAGAAATCAAATTCAAAGGGTGGAGAAATAAAATTTTATCTTTTGATGACAAGAGCCGCCTATGTGTATAGACGAGATTGAGGGCAGCCATATATGGAAATAATCTGTCATATTGCCCCTTTAAAATTATGAGAAAATGAAAAAAAATATTTTTGATAGATATCAATTCAATCAATATACATAACTAAAGAATCTCAAGTTTCACAGGAAAATGCCTTTATCATTTCATACAAATTTTGTTACCAAATGTTACCTGTTAGATTTTCTAAGAGAGTTTGGTTTACATATGATCTACAACATAGAGTGCCGTAAATTTCTGAATTTCTTTTTCGGTAAGAACAATATATTTTTCACCTATTAGCTTCATGTTTAATCAACATAGGTTGTGCAAAAAATTAGTTCATTAAATAAACATTTCTCATTTACATGACTAAAATATCAAATATGTACATTTATAGCATTCAGATCTACTCTTTTTTGAAAATCAGGAATGTCACCCATAAGAGACAAAGAAAGAAACACTAAAAGAGGTTAATAGCAATTATAAATTTACAGCTTATTACACACTATTCAAACTAATACAGATACAGTACCATTTACAGTTAGAAACTGTGGCCAAACGAATTATTCTGCTCTTCATGGAACTGGGTTTATTTAATCAATGTTGCTTCCACCAGAAAAGTGGATTAGTTTTTCTTTAAGACAGAGTTAAAACTTTTGCAGCTAATTTATTTTAATAAGTATTCTTACTGAAGGATCCAAAAAAGGGTGAGGGAGGGGACATGTTAAACTGTAATGAAGCACTGGGAAAGAAAGCATGACTTAATTATTTTTCTAGAGTGGATAATGAATAAATTAGCCACACTGCCAGCTTGCCATTCGTATGGAATTTATTACTTTTTCCTTTAAGAACCATATCATGACAAAGTCAATTTTTCTCCTGACTGCAAACTGATTGATGGGACAATGTCTGGCTGTGAAAGACTTCCTCTTTATCATTGTTTTGGCAATGTTGATATCATAAAGAGAGCTTGAAGTTTTCTTGAGTTCATGCTTTCCTACAAATTACAAACGACAAGTATGTTAACACTTTTTTACAAGCTGTCTAATCATGTAAATTACAAAATGAGTAACTTACATGTGACCAAGAGTATATATGATTTTGGGAGGCTCTTATTGTTTATCTTGGAAGATTACACAGCTATGCTGGAAAGCTGATACCTCTACTGGGACTAGACATGAGTGAGTTATATTGGGTATTAGTTTTTTTTTTTTTTTTTAATATGAAATATAACAAATCAAGTTTTTAAACTAGAGAAGTTGATTTATAATTTTTTATAATTTTGGATCATGCTAGTGACATATACATTGAAAAATGATAATGATTTCCTCTTGGAATCACTAAAATATTGTGTATTTTTAAGTTAAAAATGGTTTCATGTTTAATTAGGTAAATGTTTCTGTATATTAAATGTGTTTTTATTAAATAGATTTAACCTTGCTGCCTGCTTACACCTAAGATATCAGCTTCTGAATTGGGTGGGGGAAGGTACAACATAACACTAAAAGAGCACAGGGAAAATAAAAATAACTGCTAATCCTAACTCAGCATTGCAAAATGCAGTACCAGGAAATTTATTTGTTTATTTCTGCCACATGGTATCTTAGCTCCCAACCAGGGATCAAACCCATGCCCCCTGCATTGGGAGCACAGAGCCTTACCCATGGGATTGACAAGGAAGTCCCCCAAGAAATATTTTTAAGCACTCGAAGTTCTTGGTGGTTAAGTATCTTCTAGGAAAGAAGATATATAGATAACCCTGTCCTTCTTGGTCTGTTTGTTTCAACTATCTCTTCAGTTCAGTTTAGTTCAGTCGCTCAGTCGTGTTTGACTCTTTGCGGCCCCGTGATGCAGTACGCCCTTTTAATTAATTAAAGAGGACTCGAAATGCTTGTCTCTTTAGAAAGTGATCTTCTTTTTGTACAAACTAATTATGATTGTGCAATAGGTGAAAGCCAACCCTTTGTTAAAACTCTTTTACATACATGTGTGCCTGCTAATTTGATTCAGTTGTGTTTGATACACAAGGGGTTCTTTGCAACCTCATGGAGTGCAGCCCCACCGAGCTCCTCTGTCCATGGGATTCTCCAGGCAAGAATACTGGAATGGGTTGCCATACACTTCTCCATTTACATAACATTAGTTCATATTAAATTTAAGAAATACAAATCTTTTAATCCCCACAGTTGTGTGAATCTTTTGAGCAAATTTCTTGTAATAAGTATTTTCATAAAATAATATATTGACAAAGTGTAAATTTCAAGGTCAATGTATTACAATGAAATGCATACTTTATGTGCATATTCCATAATTAATTGCATTGTTAGAATACATTTTTACTGTCATAGATAAGTCAGTGAAGGCCTTTTGAATGTAAAATGCAATTACATATATAGGCACCATTAGATAGATATGCAAACCATATACATACAATAGCACACATAAAAGTACATCTTGAAACTTTATTACCTGTGTCTATTCCAGTTTGTATATTTTGCTTTGTATTAACATCAGAAACTAATCTCCTTGTTTCAATTGAAAACTATCAACAGAAACACACTTCCCTGATAATTTTGCCTTAGAAGTGATAATTTTTAAGTGACATAGAAATGTAATATCCTATTTGAAAAGAGCAGTCTCTAATGATATGAAAAGCTTTTACTAAAAATATACAGTGATGAGAGAAAGAAGCAAGGGACATTTTTAGTTTGTGTCTGTTATTGAGAATTAGACGAAGACTGACAATGTCACTAGTACCTCAAACCAACTCAGTAGCTGAATCAATGAGTATAGTTTATGAGTATCTCCAACTGAGAATCTGTACCACTTTCCAAGAATTAAAAAGTCTTTTCTCCCGGGTTAGGAATAATTTTTTGATCTCTGATTTTTCCTTCAGCCCCACAACCCAATTCAGCCCTGAGTATCTGAAGTGCTCAAAAGGTCAGGTTGGTTCAATGATATTTTATTGGATCCCAGTTCTGGGAGTAGTTTTTTTTTTTTTTTTCTTTCCTTGATTCTTGGTTTTCTCTCTCAGACAGGTCCCCACTTTCTTTAAAGCAAATGCCCCACTTTCAAGGTCACATTTGATTTCTTTGCTCTCAGATTTATTTTCTCTTTTTTATGTATTCTTCCAGGAAGTTACTTCCCTGCCCTGAGAAAATACAAAGTTAGAAGAAACATGCAAGCCAACACACACATACAAACTGAGAAAAAAATCAATTTTAGAAAGTTTATAAAACTGAAGGTGAAAATATTTCATCCCAATTTAATTTACACAAACTATTTTATGATAAATATCTATTCACAGGAGTAAGACTAAAAAATGTGAGGCTCAGTTGGTGATATAATTGACAAAAGGATAGAAATTAGGACCAGCTACATACATCATGGTACAAAATGAAAAGTTAGAATGCTCTTTTCTTTTTATTTTTTGGAATGCTCTTTTCATAAAATATTGAAAAGTTCTATATAGTAAGATTATGGTATTAAATCAAGGATGAGGCCCATCTACAGTGCTCTATGTGACTACAGAAATCACACACCCCAGAATCTGGCCTTGATAAAAATCTTTACTTTGTAACTTCACTTTTTTCTCTTTTGTAGTTGGACAAAAACTGTATGTAAAACTGTTAATGCAATAGTTAGTATGTAAGCCTTAATTCTGGTAGCTAATGACAAGAAGAAAATTGTAAGTTTGATTTTTCCTTTTCCAAAACCTACCATGGAAATCTGTTTTGTTCTATTTAATGTTGGGACTTTGCCCATAAGCTTTCTCTATGGACTAAATCTATTTTTGCCTTTTCTTTCATGGAGCAGATACCTTTTCTTATCTATTTTCTTTCACATGCAGGAATTCCTTTGGCTTCAGTGATGAGTAGAAAAAGCCTTAAATAATTTTGGCTACCTCCAGGAAAATGAGACTCCTTGTAGTGCTTAAATTAGAAACCTATGCTTTTTATATCTCAAGATCACCTACAAAAAAAAATTTTTTTAACTTCAAACTTTGGAATCAAAAAGTATAAATGTACTTTCTTATTATTCTAGGTAAAGGATAAAGAGAATCATCTTTTAATTTAAAAAATAGAAGTACTTTTTAAAATTTTTTATCTCCTGAAATCCAACCTATTTCCTTAAAGAAAAAAAAAATACATTCAATACAAATAAGTTTGTAATTAAATTGCTATAAACTGTTAGAAAGCAAACTGTGCATTTGCTTTTATGAATATATTTATTTTTTGAATACAATTAAAGAACTTAAAGTGTTAGACCCTTCTACCTAAATTGGAAGTTTTTCATTTATTAAAATTACATCTTTTTTTTCAGATTAATAGAAGAAAATTAAGTTAAAAAGTATGTTTAGCTAAATGCTGTTTTGAAGAAAATATATGTATAATATAATATATCCCCAATTTAAAAGAAAACATTTTTTGGTATTGGAAAGTGTAATCTTTAAGTTTAGGTATTATTTTCCCTAGAAAAGCAAGACTAACGTGCTATTTTTGGATATATTTTTTACTTCATTTCAATATCAAACTTACCCAAAAGTTGTAAGAATAGTAAAAAGGAGCTGCTATAAATTTTTTATTATTTTACATACAATGATACAATGATCACAATCAGGATTTGAAGATTAATAAAATATAGTAATCAAATCAACAGTCTACATTCAAGATTTATCAGCTGTTTTAATAATATATTTTCACAGATTATTTTTATTTCCAGAGTTCAGTCTAGGATTAGGAATGACATATTGTTCCTTTTTTTTTCTTTTTTCTTTTATGAAGTAATTCCTCAGCCCTTCTTTATTTTCCTTGACTTTATATTTTTAAAATCAGTATGAACTTCCCCACAATTTGAACTGGGCCAAGTCTCTGGAGACAACAGAAAATGAAGATACTGTAGGCATGGTTTAATTCTACATTTTTGCCAATTTAAAGACATTCCTGCATCATATTTACTAACTGACAATTATTTTTTAAGAATATAAAATTTAAAAACAGAGGGACAGGGTAGAGAGGGAGGTGGGAGGGGGGATTGGGATGGGGAATACATGTAAATCCATGGCTGATCCATGTCAATGTATGACAAAAGCCACTACAATATTGTAAAGTAATTAGCCTCCAACTAATAAAAGTAAATTAAAAAAAAATAAAAACATATTAAAGAATCAAATTAAGAGTTAGTCAACATTTTAGTATGTGATGACAAGGTAAGTGAAAATTGTAAACTGATGTAAATTTGGGGTCATTTTAATCTGCACACAATTGGCATAATTTGAGGTTGTTGATACTTCTCCCAGCAATCTTGATTCCAGCTTGTGATTCACTCAGCCCATCATTTCTGCATATGTTAATAAGTAGGGTGACAATATACAACCTTGTCATACTACTTTCCCAATTTGGGACCAGTCTGTTGTTCCATGTCTGGTTCTATGTGTTGTTTCTTGACCTGCATACAGTTTTCTCAGGAGGCAGATAAGGTGGTCTGGTGTTCCTATCACTTTAAGAATTTTCCAGTTTGTTGTGATCCCCACACTCAAAGGCTTTAGCACAGTCAATGAGACAGAAGTAGATGTTTTTCTGGAATTCCCTTGCTTTTTCTGTGATCCAATAGATGTTGGCAATTTGATCTCTGGTTCCTCTGCCTTTTCTAAACACAGCTTGTACATCTGGAAGTTCTCAGTTCACATAGTGAAAAAGCCTCGCTTGAAGGATTTTAAGCATAACCTTGCTAATATGTGGAATGTTCAGCAGTTTGAACATTCTTTGGGATTGCCTTTCTTTAGGTTTGGAATGAAAAGTGACCTTTTCCAGTCTTGTGGGCATAGCTAAGTTTTCCAAATTTGCTTTTATAATAAAGCTTTCTACTAACTTTGTTCATATAATGCTTCCTAAGGCCCACTTGACTTCATACTCCGGGATGTCTGGCTCTAGGTAGTGACCACACCATTGTGATTATATGGGTCATTAGGACCTTTTTGTATAGTTTTTTTCTGTGTATTCATGCCTCTTCTTCTTAATCTTTTCTGCTTCTGTTAGGTCTTTACCATTTCTGTCCTTTATCATACCCGTCCTTGCATGAAATAGTTCCTTGATATTTTTAATTTTTTTGAAGTGATCTTTAGTCTTTTCCATTCTATTTTTTCCCCTCTATTTCTTAGCATGGTTCATTAAAGAAGACCCTCTTATCTCTGCTTGCTATTCTCTAGAACTCTGCATTCAGTTAGGTTTATCTTTCTGTCACTCCCTTGCCTTTCACTTCTCTTCTTTCCTCAACTATTTAAAGAAAAAAACAAAAACAAAAAAACACAAACCTTCTCAGACAACCATTTTGCCTTCTTGCCTTTCTTTTGGATGGTTTTGGTCACTGCCTCCTGTGCAGTGTTACAAACCGCCACCTGTCCATAGTTCTTCAGGCATTCTGTCCACTATATATAGTCCATGAGTCTATTCATCTACTCCACTGTATAATCATAAGGGATTCGATTTAGGTCAGACCTCAATGGCCTACTAGCTTTACCTACTTTCTTCAAATGAAGTCTGAATTTTTGCAATAAGGAGCTGTTGATCTGAGCCACAGTCACCTCCAGGTCTTGTTTAGAGCTGACTTGCTAACTATTTAGACTTGCTGACTGTTTAGAGCTTTTCCATCTTTGACTGCAAAGAACATAACCCATCTGATTTTGGTTATGTCCATGTAGAGACATCTTTTGGGTTGTTGGAAAAAGATACTTGTTATGACCAGAGTGTTCCCTTGACAAAACTCTGTTAGGTTTTGCCCTGCTCCAAGGCCAAACTTGTATGTTATTCCAGCTGTCTCTTGACTTCCTACTTTTGTTTTCCAGTCTCCTATGATGGAAAGGACATCTTTTCTTGGTGTTAGTTCTAGAAAGTGTTGAAGGTCTGCATAGGACCAGTCAACTTCAACTTTTTTTGTAATCAGTGGTTGGGGTATAGACTTGGAGTACTGTGGTGTTGAAGGTTTGCCCTGGAAATGAACCAAGATCATCCTGTCATTTTTGAGATTGCACCCAAGTACTGCATTTTGTAACCTTTTGTTGACTATGAGGGCTACTCCATTTCTTCTAAAGGATTCTTGCCCAATAGATATAATGGTCATCTGAATTAAATTTGCCCATCTCCATCCATTTTAGCTCACTGATTCCTTAGATGTTGATATTTATTCTTGCCATCTCCTACTTGACCATATTCAATTTACCTTAATTCATGGACCTAATATTCCAGATTCTTTTTCAATATCATTGTTTATAGCACCAGACTTTAGTTTCACCACCAGATACATCCACAACTGAGCATCATTTCTGTTTTGGCCCAAACTCTTCTTTCTTTCTGGAGATATTAGTAATTGCCCTCTGCTCTTCCAGTAGTACATTGGACACCTTCCAACCTGGGTGGGGTCATCTTCCAATGTCAGATCTTTTTGCCTTTTCCTATGGCTTATGGAGTTCTCGCAAAAAGAATACTGGAGTAGTTTTCCATTCTCTTCTCCAGTGGAGCAGGCTTTGTCAGAACTTTTCACTATGACCTGTTCATTTTGGGTGGCCCTGCACAGCCTGGTTCATAGCTTCTTTAAGTTACACAAGCCCTTTTGCCACAACAAGGCTGTGATCCATGTAGCAGTTCTTATTGTTTACAGTATTAATTTTATACAATTTGGGGCCTAATACATTTCAAATTTATTTTTCCAAAATTTTAGTTTAGTGTACCACTATATTTTAAATTTTTCTCTTATTAAAAACTAAAATTGTTATCTATGTGATTCCTAAACTTTCTTTTCTTCTCCTTTATCCACATAGTATTGTTCAAGGAGTAGATTGTTTTAATTATTTCTATTAATAGCATGATCACATAGACAAAAGGAAAATCTTTCTATTTTTTATTAATTGTTATTTCCAAATTTTTTGTTTCTTAATTATAAAGGAATTAAATCTATAACTTCACCTGAGGATAAATTGGAAAATGTAAGTCCATTGAGGAAGCTTATATTTTCTTCATTTATTTCTGTCTTATTTAATAATATCAACTTTGCTATAATTTACTAACAATTTAAATGCACAAATTTTGTAAAAAACAATTTACAAATAGTATCCCTTCCTTCAGCAATACTTTTGTGAAGTTGATATTTAATTGGAGAGACTGTATTGCTCACAGCCACCTGGGGAGAGACTAATGTACACAATTTCATAAATAAAATGATTCTGGAGAGACACATCTGGAAGGAAAAGGAGGGGAAAGCATCCTCTAGGTATTGTTATAGGGAGGTGAATTCTTTCAGTGGGATTAACAGGGATGAATGTTTGAGGATCCTAGGAGCTCAGCAACAGCAAGCAGCTTTGGAGAACTTTATCAGAAAAACGAGTGTATTTTGACAGCTAATAGAATTAATGAGAATTCTGAAGAACCATTCCAGGAGAATGGTAAAATAAAAAAAAAAAAAAATAGAGAACAGGGGACATTGCTTAAACTGTGTTTCAGAACTCTGTAGCCAAGAGGCACAGCTGGTAACCTGGATGCTGGATGCTTGATTCCATTTCTACACCACTACCACTGCACAAATAATCTCTAATTATTCTCTGTAGAAGTCTAAGGAACTTCTACAGACTCAGAGTCTTAGATGAAAGCATCTGATTTTGCAATGCAAATTTAGTGCCCATACTCTGGCTAGCAGGAAACAAAGGAGAAGGAATATTGTTGTACTTCCTTCTACTGTGTGCATTGGAGCCCAGTCACCAATCAAGATTTAAACAATACAAAGAAAGAAAGAAAGTGAAGTCGCTCAGTCATGTCCAACTCTTGGCCACCCCATGGACTGTAGCCCACCAGGCTCCTCCATCCATGGAATTTTCTAGGCAAGAGTACTGGAGTGGGTTACCATTTCCTTCTCCAGGGGATCTTCATGACCCAGGGATTGAACCCGGTCTCCCACATTGCGGGCAGACACTTTACCATCTGAGCCACCAACGAACACAAGATTTTACCAAATTGAGAGCTCAGATTTTGGCAGCCAAAAAAACAAAAGCAAAAACGACCTCATAATTTGTTGACACTTGAACTATAACTTCGATGTAGAAAAAGACTGCCCTTCAGAGATTATAAATAAGTGTGAGGAATGCCAAATACAAAGACAGGAATGAGACTGAAGCATTCAACAACAAAAATGGAGACCAGAGTTTATAGAACAACATATTTTTACACTATTTTTGAGATAATCATATTATAGGGCATCCTTCTATATTTAACACTTAAAGAATATTTTAAATAAGAAGTATGTATTATTTATATTATTATTTCCTTAAATAAATATAATAAAAGCTTTTTTTATTTTGAATCAATTGCAATCATCTATTTGTTTTCAGTTTTGCTCAATAAACATGGTAATAGGCATTAATTTTTATATTAAATTCTTTGTTTTAAAATACTTTTCAACTTGATTCCCTATTATTTTGTTCATACATTAAAATCTAGTCAAAAGAAAGAACAAACTTTATGTTTCTGCTGTATCATTTTTTAAGGATAATTAAAATGAGCCTGGATTTATAAACTATTTTGAAAATATTTTTTTTTTTGGTAATCTGGAGCAAATTCTATAGAATGGGGTACACACACACACACACACACATATATATGTATGTATATACCTATATGTCTAATTTGAAAATTATTTCTCATAAAGCTGTGTGCAGCTTCCATAATCTAATTCATATGTCTCATTGACTACTGACTAGGAATGATTGACAGGTATGCGCTCTAGTGACACCTTCCTACATCCCCCCAGGCAGACCTTAAGGGAGCTTCGAGTAACAGGAGGAGTCACAGAGTAAGTTTGGGGACCTCCAAACTCTCTCTGCTTTTAGTAGTATTGTTATTGCTGTCGTGTCAGGATTCAGTTTTCAGAAATGGCCGTAAGTCTTGCTTGACCTGGATCTATTGACTGACTTGACTGAGGTCTTTCAGAGTATTGCTGCTGGTTAGATGACACTGCTCATGCTGATTCCAAAGTAATTGCACCTGTGATTAATTGTTTCCTTCATTGACTGATGCACTCATTCAGCAATAATTCATGAGGTTTCTTTCTGTCCCATGAGTACAGCCATGGAGTCTGTCTCAGATTGATTTCTGACCCAAATGCTTACCACTTCTGTACCCTTGAGAAAATTACCTAACTTCAGTGGGTCTCAGTTTCTACATCACAAAATGAGGAGAAAAACTTTATCAAACTCATAGAGTTTTGCTTTAATTTTATAACAATTATATGGTAAATTGCATTTCTTTTGGCAAATAGTTCTAGGAAATTTAGTACATTATAACTGCTGTGAAAACTAGAATACACGTTAGTCCCATAATTACCACTTTCTCTGTTATCTATTTATATTCATACCTTACCCTCACAATGAACTCCTGACAACCACCCATCTTTTTTATAACCCTGCATTTTTAAACATGTTATACAAATGTCCAAATGAAATGATGCAACTTATAAAATTTTGAGACAGGTTTTTGCACTTAGCATAATCTTTGAGGTTCGTATAGTTGGTCTTGTACATCAGTTATTCTTTCTTTTTTACAGATGAATAGTATTCCATTGTTTGGATGTACCACAATTTTTAAAAAATCCTTTAGCTCATTGAAGGACATTTTTGTCATTTTCATCTATATCTAAGAGAGAGATTAATGAATTATATTGATGGCCCAAACTACTTCCAGAGAGTCTGTCCCATTTTATATTTCCACCAGGAATGGATGGGAGTTGCTTTCCACTCTCCTTGCCACTTGGTGGTGACATCATCTTTTTAGGCATTTTAATAAATATAGTGACAATTCATCATGGTTTATATCACATTGGCTTAGTGGCTAATGATGCAGAACATCTTTACATGTATTTGTTCATTATCTATATATTCCTTTTTGTGAAGTGTTAGTTCAAGTCTCTTGCTTATTTTTAGTTGAATTATTCAATGTTTTACTATGATTTTGTTTTTAATAAGTAATCTTTATTTATTTTTTTATTAGTTGGAAGCTAATTACTTCACAACATTTCAGTGGGTTTTGTCATACATTGATATGAATCAGCCATAGAGTTCAAGGTATTCCCCATCCCGATCCCCCCTCCCACCTCCCTCTCCACCCGATTCCTCTGGGTCTTCCCAGTGCACCAGGCCCAAGCACTTGTCTCATGCATCCCACCTGGGCTGGTGATCTGTTTCACCATAGATAATATACATGCTGTTCTTTCAAAACATCCCACCCTCACCTTCTCCCACAGAGTTCAAAAGTCTGTTCTGTACTTCTGTGTCTCTTTTTCTGTTTTGCATATAGGGTTATCGTTACCATCTTTCTAAATTCCATATATATGTGTTAGTATGCTGTAATGTTCTTTATCTTTCTGGCTTACTTCACTCTGTATAATGGGCTCCAGTTTCATCCATCTCATTAGAACTGATTCAAATGAATTCTTTTTAATGGCTGAGTAATATTCCATGGTGTATATACCACAGCTTCCTTATCCATTCATCTGCTGATGGGCATCTAGGTTGCTTCCATGTCCTGACTATTATAAACAGTGCTGCGATGAACATTGGGGTGCATGTGTCTCTTTCAGATCTGGTTTCCTCAGTGTGTATGCCCAGAAGTGGGATTGCTGGGTTAATCTTTATTTTTGAGAGAAGTTTTAGATTCACTGGTGGTTCAGTCGTTAAAAAGTCTGCCTGCAACACGGGAGACCTGGGTTTGATCAGTGGATCAGGAAGATCTCCTGGAGAAGGAAATGGCAACCCACTCCAATATTCTTGCCTGGAGAATTCCATGGACAGAGAAGCCTACTGGGCTACAATCCATGGGATCACAAACAGTTGGATATGACTAGATAACTAACTTTCCCTAACTTTTCCTTTTTTTTTTTAGAGTCACAGTAAATTTGAATAGAGAAGACAGAGAGTTCCCAAATACCACATATCCATACACATACACAGCATCTTCCGCTGTCACTGATCCCTATGACAATAGTACATTTATTACATTTAGTGCACCTACATAGACAGCCTATCACCCAAAGTCTGTAATTTACCTTAAGCTTCATTCTTGATGTTGTACATTCTACAGATTTTGACAAATGTATAATGACATGTATTCTTCATTGCAGTGTCATACAGAATATATTTAGTGTCCTAAAAATCCTCTCTGCTCCGCCTATTTGTCTCCCCCTTCCCACTGTCCCCTGACAAACGCTAATCATTTTATTGTCCCTATAATTTTGCCTTTCCCAAAATTTCATATAGTTGGAATCATACAGTAAGTACCCTTTTCAGATTGACTTCATTTGCTTAGTAATTTGCATTTAAGTTTTCTCCATGTCTTTTCATGGCTTGATAACTCATTTCTTTTTTAGTGCCAAATAATATTTTAGTTACTAGATGAACCACAGTTTATTTATCCACTCACCTACTGAAGGAAATCATGGTTGCTTCCAAGTTTTGGCAGTTATAAACAAAGCTGCCATAAACAGACATGTGCATTTTTGTGTGAATGTAAGTTTTCAGTTCTTTTGGGCAACTACCCAAAAGATCATATGGTAACAGTATGATTAAGCTTGTAAGAACCACCAAACCATCTTCCAAAGTGGCTGTACGATGGTACATTGTACATTCCCACTACCAATGGATAAAAGCTTCTGTTCCTTTACTTTCTCACAAGAATTTGAGATTGTCCATGTTGGATCTGTTCATTTAATAGGTATATAGAGGCTTTTCATTGTTGTTTTATTTTTTTTTCATTGTTGTTTTAATTTGCATTTTCCCAGTAACACACCATGTTGAACATCTTCTCATAGTTGTAGTTATCATCCATGTATCTTCTTTGGTGTAGTGTCTGTTAAAGTTTTTGCCTTGTTTTTAATAGGAGTTTGCTTTCTTATTGCTGAATTTTAGAATATTTTGTATATTTAAAACAACAATCTTTTATTAAATATATCTTTTGAAAATATTTTCTGCCAATCTATGGTCGTCTTCTCATTCTCTTGTCATTATCTTTCTTGGGTAGGTTTTTAATTTTAATGAAGTAGAGCTTATCAATTGTTTCTTTCATGGGTTGAGTATGCCCTTGGAACTGTATCTGAAATGTCAGTGGCATACCAAGAGTAATCTAGGTTTTATTTAATGTTCATTGCTTGGAATTTTGTTAGTTTGTATTTTACATTTAGTTCTATCATTCATTCTGTGTTAAACTTTTTAAGGGTGTAATGTCTGTTTTAAAATAATTTTATCTTACATGTAGATGTCCAGTTGTTCCCACAACATGTGTTAATTTTTTTTCTCCAATGTATTGTCTTGGCCTTTGTCAAGTATCAGTTAACTATATTTATGTAACATATATGTTTTCTATTTTACTGATTTCTGTTCTTTCTTCAGTACCACACTTTCTTGGTCACTGCTGCTTTATAGTATGTCTTAAAATCGCGTGGTGTCAATCTAATTTTGCTCATCTCCTTCAATATTGAATTAGCTGTTCTGGGTCTTTTGTCTCCCCATATAAATTAAAAATCAGTCTGTCAATTACTGTTGAATTTCGAAATTTCTTTATATATGCAAATAATAGACTCTTTGTAGATTGTGTAATTTGTAAATGTTTCCTCCCAGTCTAAAGCTCGTCTTTTCATCCTTTTAAGAGTGCCATTCTCAGAGTAAATTTTTTAATTTTAATGAAGTTCAATTTATCAATGTTTTATTTTGTAAATCATGATTATAGTGCCATATGTAGATTTTTGTCCTTTTTTTAAAAATTTACATTTTACATTTAAATGTATAATACATTAGATTTAATTTTTTTTAAAGGTCTGAGAATTGGGTTGAGGTTCATTATTTTGAATATCTATTCCAGTTATTCCCACATCATTTGTCAAACATTATTTTTACTTACTTAGTTGTACCTGCATTTTGTCAAAAATCAATTGGGCATATTTCTGTGTATCTATTAATAGAATCTGTTTCTATTCCATTGATCCATATATCTATCTTTTTACCAATTCCACACTGTATTGTTAACTGCAGTTGTGGAATACATTATAAAATCATGTGGTGGTAATCTTTCCACTTTACTTTTTTTAAAATGGTAGGTAGGTTAGTTTTTTCCTTTATTTTTCATATAAACTTTAGAATAAACTTACCCAAATATACAAAAATCTTGCAGATTTATCTTAGATTTGAATTGCATTATATTTATACATTAATGTGTTTAACTGACATCTTTACTATGTTAAATCTTCCAATTCATGAACACAGTACATCTCTTAAATTATTTCATTCTTTTTTTAAAATCATTTATCAGTAATTTTTTAGTATTTTCTAGAATGAAGATTCTATAAATTCTGCATGATCCAATGAATGTTGGCAATTTGATGTCCGGTTCATCTGCCTCTTCAAAATTCAGGTTATATATCTGGAATTTCTCAGTTCATGTACTGCTGAAATCTAACTTGAAGGATTTTGATCATAACCTTGCTAGCATGTGAAATGATAGCAGTTTTACAGTAGTTTGAACATTCTTTGACCTATTCAGTTGGGATTGGAATGAAAATCGACCTTTTTCAATTCTATGGCCACTGCTGAATTTTCTAAATTTGCTGACATATTGAATGTGGCACTTCAACAGCATCGTCTTTTAGGATTTTAAATAGCTCAGCTGAAATACCCTCACCTCTGTTTGTTTTGTTTGTTATAATACTTCCTAAGACCCACTTGACTTCACACTCCAAGACATCTGGCTCTAGGTGAGCAGCACACCATTATGAGTATCCAGGTCATTAAGATCTTTTTTTTTTTTTTTTTTGACTTCGTAAACTGATTTTTTTATTTAGCAATAGATTATGTTTTAAAGAGAGTCCTTCCCTAGATAGTTGTTTAAATTTTTACAGATAAAATTATAAATGCTTCAAAGTAATAGGGGAGGATGATGTGTAAATGAAATAAGACTGACTGCAAATTGATAATCGTTGATCTAAGATCTTCTTTGTATAGCTCTTCTGTATATTCTTGCTACCTCTTCTTAATCTCTTCTGCTAGATCTTTACAGTTTCTGTCCTTTATTCTGCCCATCCTTGCATGAAATGTTCCTCTGATATTTCCAGTTCTCTTGAAGAGGTCTCTGGTCTTTCCCATTCTATTGTTTTCCTCTATTTCTTTGCATGGTTCATTGAAGACGACCTTCTTATCTCTCCTTTCTATTCTCTAGAACACTGCATTCAGTTAGGTATATTTTTTTCCTTTCTCTCTTGCCTTTCATTTCTCTTCTTTCCTCTACTCTTTATAAAGCCTCCTCAGACAACCACTTTGCCTCTTGCATTTCTTTTTCTTTGGTATGGATTTTGTCGTTGCTTCCTGTACAATGTTCAAACTTCCATCCACAGTTCCTCAGGCATTCTGTCTACCAGATATAATCCCTTGAATCTGTTCATTACCTCCACTATATAATCCTAAAAGAATTGATTTAGGTCATACTTGAATGGCCTAGTTGTTTTCCCTACTTTCTTCAATTTAAGCCTGAATTTTGCAATTAAGTTGCAATAAAGAGCTCATGATTTGAGCCACTCTCAGCTCCAGTTCTTTTTTTCTTTTTTGCAAGCTGTATAGAGCATCTCTATCAAATAACATAATCAATCTGATTTCAGTATTGACCATCTGGTGATGTCCATGTGTAGAGTTGGCTCTGGTGTTGTTGGAAGAGTATTTGCTATGACCTGCATATTCTCTTGACAAAACTCTGTTAACCTTTGTCCTGCTTCATTTTGTACTCCAAAGCCAAACTTGTGTGTTACTCCAGGTATCTCTTGACTTCCTCCTTCTGCATTTTAATCAGCTATGATCAAAAAAAAAAAAAAAAAGATATCTTATTTTGGTGTTAGATCTAGAAGATGTTATATGTCATCATAGAAAGTGAAGTCTCTCAGTCGTGTCCGACTCTTTGTGACCCCATGGACTGTAGCCTACCAGGCTCCTCTGTCCATGGGATATTCCAGGCAAGAGTACTAGAGTGGGTTGCCATTTCCTTCTCCAGGGGATCTTCCCAACCTGGGGATTGAGCCTGGGTCTCTTGCATTGCAGGCAGACACTTTACCATCTGAGCCACCAGGGAAGTCCAATAGTATATGTCATCATAGAACTGGTCAACTTCAGCCTCTTAGTCATTATTCACTGGGGCAGAGATGTGGATTACTGTGATGTTGAATTGTTTGCCTTGGAAATGAAATGGGATCATTCTGTTGCTTTTTAGGTTGCACCCAAATACTGCATTTCACACTCTTATTGTCTACGAGGGCTATTTCATTTCTTTTATGGAATTCTTGCCCACAGTAGTAGAAAAAATTGCCATCTGAATTAATTTTTCCCATTCTCATCTATTTTAGCTCAATGCTTCCTAAGATGTTGATGTTCAACCTTACCACCTCTTGCTTGACCATATTCAATTTACTTTGGTTCATGGACCTAACATTCCAGGCTCCCGTGCAATATTATTCTTTATAGCATCAGACTTCACTTTCACCACCAAACAGATCCACATATGAACATTGTTTCCACTTTGACCAGCCACTTCATTCTTTCTGGAGCCAATAGTAACTGCCCTCTTATCTTCCTTGGTAGCATGTTGAACACTTTCAGACATGGATGGTGGACTGCTCATCTTCGTGCGTCGTATCTATTTGCCTTTTCATACAGCTCGTGAGGCTCCTGGCAAGAACACTGGAGTGCACTGCCATTTCCTCCTCCAGTGAACTGTGGTTTGTCAGAACTCTTCACTATGACCCATCCATCTTGGGTGTCCTTGCACAGTATGGTTTGTAGCTTCTTTGAGTTATGCAAGCCTCTTTGCCAAGACATGGCTGTGATCCATGAAGGGGTGGTTTCATAGGTACATTTATTGGAGATACAAAGAGAAGCAAGCTTACACCTTCTTTGTTGTTATTCAGTCGCTCTCTCATGTCCAACTCTTTGTGACTCCATGGAATGGACTGTAGCATGCCAGTCTTCCCTGTCCTTACCATCTACCAGAGCTTGCTCAAACTCATGTCCATTAAGTCAGTGATGCCATCCAACCATCTCATCCTCTGCCCTTCTCCTGCCTTCAATCTCTTCCAGCATCAGGGTCATTTCTATTGAGGCAGGTCTTTGCATCAGGTGGCCAAAGGATTGGAGCAACAGCATCAGTCCTCCTAATGAATATTAAGGATTGCTTTCCTTTTAGATTGACCAGTTTGATCTTGCAGTCCAAGGGATTCTCAAGAGTCTTCTCCAACACAGCAGTTCAAAAGCATTGATTCTTCAGTGTTCAGCCTTCTTTATGGTCCAACTCTCACATCCATACATGACTACTGGAAAAACCATAGCTTTGACTACACAGGCCTTTGTTGGCAAAGTAATGTCTCTGCTTTTAATACACTATTTAGGTTTGTCATATCATTTCTTTTAAGGAGCAAGTGAATTTTAATTTTGTGGCTGCAGTCACCATCTGCAGTGATTTTGGAGCTCAGGAAAATAAAGTCTGTCACTCTTTCTGTTGTTTCTCCCATCTATTTGTTATAAAGTGATGGGACCAGATGCCATGATCTTAGTTTTTTAATGTTGAGGTTTAAGTCAGCTATTTCACTGTCCTGTTTCACTGTCATCAGGAGGTTCTTTAGTTCCTCTTCATTTTTTGCCATAAGGGTGGTGTCATTGGCATATCTGAGGTGATTGATATTTCTCCTGGCAGCTTGTGCTTCATCCAGCCTGGTATTTCACATGATGTACTCTGCATATAAGTTAAATAATCAGGGTGACAATATGCAGCCTTGACATACTCCTTTCCCAATTTGGAACCAGTACATTGTTCCATGTCCAGTTCTAGCTATTGCTTCTTGACTCACATACAGGTTTCTTAGGAGACAGGTAATGTGGTCTGGTATTCCCATCTCATGAGGAATTTTCCAGTTTGTTATGAGATCCAAAGATTTTAGCGTAGTCAATGAAGCAGAAGTAGATTTTTTTTTTTTTTTTCTGTAATTCTCTTGCTATGATACAATGGATGTTGGCAATTTGATCTCTGGTTCCTCTACCTTTCCTAAACCAGGCTTGAACATCTGGAAGTTCTCAGTCCATGCACTGTTGAAGCCTGGCTTGGTGTATTTTGAGCATTACTTTGCTAGCATGTGAAATGAGTGCAATTATGCAGCAGTTTGAATATCCTTTGGCATTGTCCTTCTTTAGAATTGGAATGAAAATTGACTTTTTCCAGTCCTGTGGCCATGGCTCAGTTTTCCATATTTTCTGGCATATTGAGTGCAGCACTTTAACAGAATCATCTTTTAAGATTTGAAATAGTGCAGCTGGAATTTCATCACATTCACTAGCTCTGTTCATAGTGGTGCTTCCTAACGCCCACTTGACTTCACACTCCAAGATGTCTGGCTCTCAGTGAGATAATATCATCATGGTTATCTGGGTTTTTAAGATCTATTTTGTCTAGTTCTTCTGTATATTCTTGCCATCTCTTCTTAATATCTTCTGGTCCAGGAATTAAATTGATATTGTATTAGGGAATAATGTGTTAATACATAAACATCCCTTAGAATTTTGCCTGGAATATAGTTAGGACTAAATAAATAGAAGTTATTGTCATCATTTTTATTATTTTCCAACACCAAGCTAATGGTAGGGTAAGTTCTCTGTCTCCATGACACTTAGAGGTTAGAAGAAAAGACAGATATAAAAAACACACACAGATAATTATAATGTTTAAAAGTGTTATGTAAGAAAAGTAGACAGTGAAGGGTTAGTCATAATTTTTGAGTACAATCATTTCATGACTGTGCATACATTCATGTGATTCACAATTTTTGAGAGTTGTAGTATATATTTTGTTCATTCAAGGAGCTATATACTCAGTGATCAAACTAGAGATCAAATTGCCACCATTCGCTGGATTATAGAGAAAGCAAGGGAATTTCAGAAAACCTACTATCTCTGTTTCATCAACTACACTAAAGCCTTTGACTGTGTGGATCATGACAAACTGTGGAAAGCTCTTAGAGAGATGGGAATACCAGATAGTCCTACCTGTCTTCCTGAGAAACCTGTATGTGGATCAAGAAGCAATAGTTAGGACCCTGTATGGAACAACTGATTGGTTCAAGATCAAGAAGGAATACCAGAGAGATGACTTCTTTCACCCTGTTTGCTTAACCTATACACTTAGCATGCATGAGAAATGCTGGGCTGGATGAGTTCCAAGCTGGAATCAAGATAGGTGGGAGAAACAACCACCACCTCAGATACGTGGATGATACCACTCCAATGGCAGAAAGGGAAGAGGAACTAAAAAACCTTTTGATGTGGGTGAAGGAGGAGAGTGAAAGAGCCAACTTAAGACTACATATTTAAAAAAAAAAAACTAAGATCATGGCATTTGGCCCCATTACTGCCTCGCAAGTAGAGGGGGAAAAGGTGAAAATAGTGACAGATTTCCTCTTCTTCTGCTCCAAAATCACCGCAGATGGTGATTGCAGCCATGGAATCAGAAGATGATTGTTTCTTGGCAGGAAAGCAATGACAAACCTAGATAGTGTTTTTCAGAGATATTACTGCCAACAAAGATCTGTATAGTCAAGTGGTGTACGGTTGTGAGAGCTGGACTGTGAGGAAGTCAGAACACCAAATAATTTATGCCTCCAAACTGTGGTGCTGGGGAAGACTCCTAAAAGTCCTTTAGACAGCAAGGAGATCAAACCACTCAATCTTAAGGGAGATCAATCTTGAATATTCAGCGGAAAGATTAATGCTGAAACTGAAGCTCCAGTATTTTGATCCTCTGATCTGAACACATGACTCATTGGAAAAGTCCCTGATATTGGTAAAGATTGAGGGAAGAAGGAGAAGAGGGTGTCAGAGGATGAGATGGCTGGATGGCATAATGGATGCAATGAACATGAATTTGGGCAAACTCCAGGAGGTGGTGAAGGACAAGGAGGCTGGGCATGCTACAGTCCATGGGGTTGCAAAGAGTCGAACACTTACTTCTAGGTGACTGAACAACAACAATACACTCAGTATATTATCAGTATATTTTGGAATTACAAGAAAGTCTCTGAGCAGTTTTACTTATAAGACATTTGACCTTTTTATTAATAACTAAATCCATGGCTTTGTTTTAATGTCTACTCTCTACCGGTTGTATTATTTTTTCATTCTGGTTACCTTATTTTATTACACAATCTGATTCACATCTTTTGCTATTATTTTATCAAGTGGCAAGATATGTTCCTGGAATGTGGCCAGTCCACCGATATTAAACATTGCCTACTGCCCATCAGAGTGCTGAGCTGGGCGTGTGGGGAAGAAGGATAACAACAGGACCCCAAAGCAACTGCTCTGTGGTGATCTGAAAAGGAAGGGCCCCGTGCAAGTCAAGTAGAAGGGATGCTGCTAGCAGACAGATGAGAGAAATTTCAGGAGAGATTCTGACTACTGGACAGAGACAACAGCAGAAATTAGGTCTCTTAGATGGGAATGATCTTAGTCTGCCTATATGCATCTCTTGGAAACCAAATAGCAGTAAAAAGCCAAAGAGAAACTTTTCATATGCATTGTAACCACTAATATGGGTTTTCAGTATCGCAAAATAGTAGGACAGAAGATTTCAGCAGAGTTAATCTGCTGTAGTCCTTATTTTGCAGGGTGAATTTAAAATTAGAAGTATTTTAAATCTGTTCAAGTCAGTGTTTCCTAAGGAAACCATGTCGTTTTCCTCTCAAGGCCTTTGGAAATGCTTATTACTTATTACCAAACTTATTACTCAGTCAAGTTTCACATAATATTGACTTTGTAACTGAAAACTCACTTCCTCAGGGAAGGTTTCCCTGAGTGACCTCCAGAGTCAGGTATTTTGCTTTCCTAGGTCCTTAAACTCTAAGTGGGACTTAAGTCATGTCTATTTTGCTCACCATTGTATTTCCAGAGCCTGGCACTTCATAAATGCTTATTAAATAGTTAGCTAATAATATAATTAGCTAAAATAACTACAGAGCACTCTATAAACATTAAACACCCTGTCACAAGAATAAATTAATATGATTTGTGTTCTGGAGATGTTTATAATCTAATATGTAAAGGTACACATGCAAGAGAATAAATAAGCACACATGAGTTCTATCTTTGCCATCATTTATAAACACAAACTGGTGGGAGTAAGATTGCTAAGAAGATAGTGTTCAGTCTTCTGGGAAGGCGAAATGAAAAAGGTTGACAAGAAAGGCATCTTAGAAAAACTGCTATTGCATTGAAACCTGAAGAACAATTTTCCATATCCTGGGCATAAGTATGCTTTTCTGAGTGTAAGTATACACACATACTGAGTATACATACACACACATACTGAGTATATGTATACACACATATAAAGTATATGTATATACACACATATATATTCACAATATATATTACAGTGCATACATGTTTTATATTTTATGTGTATATGTATACTAAAAGGTATCCATATGTATTTTTAAAATACACATATATAACATGCAATTTTACTGTGACTGAACTAACAGTTTTTATAAATCACCTCCTGCTATACACACAAAGTGGTATAACAGATTAATTATGACATCTTCAATATATGATTTCAATAATATTGCCCATGTATTATTTTGCTATTACCCCTAACTTAATCATGTATAAACATGACTTTTACTTACTATAGGCAAATTTTGCTACAGTGAATCCTAATATTGAGAATATATTTCTAAGATAAATCATTCCGTGACCCAGTAAATATTATTTTGGCACCCTCATTCATATTTGCCAATCCTTTGTAAGATTATATCTATATACACTTTTTTTTAAAATCATTTCCTGAAGAAAACAATATAACTATGTTATTTATAATGATTATTTAGAGCCATAGCCTATTAACAAGGCATATTTTCTTGACTTAAATTGTCAGTCTCTCATGACCTTTCTCTCTATTCTAATGTCATAGTGTCTCACACATAATCTCAGAGTTCTTGAATTCTGATTCCCTTGTATGATGATAAGATTTATTCATCACTTTGTAACTGAAGCACCAACTGAGAATATTTTTGTTCCTGCTTCTGAGTACCATAGAAATGGAGTGACAGCACTGTAATTGTAAAGCAGTGTATCTTCACCCAACTTAGTTGTTATTTACCCTGCCCTGAGAACTCACACATTATTATGGCTCACATAAGTTTACCCAAGAGTCCTAAATGTCACTTTTTCTCTTATACTGATAACAGAAGTTCATTGTTGAGGTAAAAAAGTCCAACTTCAGAAGCAGACTGTCCCTTATCCTTTGTTTTTTTTTTTTTAAACCTCATTAAACCAGAATAAATTGCAACGTAGTCAAGTAAAACTGTGGGGAAGGCATTTTTTTTACTGGCCTGATGGCGATCCACAGGTGCAGGGAAATGCAGACACATTTAGATGAGCTTTAGCATCACACCTGTGCTGACAGAATGTGCTCTCAGAACAGTCAAGAGGAAAATGAAGGCTCTATCCACTCTGTGGACTTGCTATGGCCATGGGTTAAACTTCGGTGTTTCTTTCTTTTCCTCCTCTTCTATTTGATGGTCTATATAAAGTCCTGACTGATTAAAAACGTATCTTCCTTTATCTTTGAATTTCAGAGTGTCTTTTAAAGTAAGCCTCTATTTCTTAAGATACTGATTATAAAAATAACTTGTTAAAATTACCTTTTTTATATTAGAAAGCATTTTGGCAGAAGACTCAGCAGTTCTTCCATCTTTTTTTGTTCTTAAATCACTGACAGTGTCCCAGTGGTTTCCTTATTAAATTGTATAAATAATACAATAAAACTTTAAAATGGCATATGGTTACTTCAACATTTATTCCTTTTAAGAGCTTAATATTTGAATAAATTATAACCATACGGACATTAACTTTATAATAACTAGCAATTTTTAAGTATGAGAGCAGGAGCCAAGAGAAGAGACTATTTATCAGTTCTCTGTGCAGTGTCTGGAAATTTGACACAGCTAAAACCCAGCAGTCATGGTTAAGGCTACCTTAGTTTACAAACTTTTATCTCTTTTCAGATACTATCTCTGTACGTATATTTGCTGACTTTTAAATCATCTTTCACTGGACAAGATGTAAATAAAGTTGGGATTCCCAGTTGGCACAGTTGTAAAGACTGTCTGCTAGTGCAGGAGACACAAGAGATGCAGATTCAATCCCTGGGTCAGGAAGATCCCCTAGAGGAGGAAATGGCAACCCACTCCAGTATTCTGAAAAATTCCATGGACAGAGAAACCTTGTGGGCTATATCTGTGGGGTTACAAAGAGACACAACTGAGCGCAGATTCATTCATACATACAAGCTTTGATCTCTTTTCATATACTATCTCTATGTACATTTGCTAACTCAAACCAGCGTTCATTGGACAAGATGTAAACAAATTACATACAATTTGAAAGAATTGTTTTGTGTAAAGAGAATCTTACTTCATACTTACTTTATAAAAATCCTTTACATTTATTGACAGTGTTTCCAGTTTACAACGTCTTTGTCAGAAAGAAATTTGTGAAGGCAAATTTTCTTAATGGACTCTTCAATCTAAGCACAAATATATTCACCAAAACACTAACTTGAAGTCCATATTTTAAGAATATGCCTAGCATATATTTTAACTTAGATTTTATAAAGAAAATGTTTTATCACATATTAAGAATTCTTAAACTAGATCTTCTTATATATTTAATAAACATATAAAATATATATAATAAAAGTGAAAATGTATAATAATTACTATAAGTTACTTCATGCACCATTATAGATAATGCACAGATAATATACACTGAATTTTGTATTAGGTTCCAAATCCTTTTTGTAAGAGAACTAATAAACCTTGATCCATATGAAATATCTCAGTTTTGGTCCCACCCAGATTTATTTCTTGATATTCCTTTGCTGCCTATCCTGCTTATCCTAATCTCTGTCCCATCCTTGCTTGCTCATCTTACTATTCTTTTTATTAGAAATACCTTTTATAAAGTAACAGAAGATCTAGTCTATTTGAAAGCAAATTTTCAAGATTCATAGATAATCTCATGTCATTTTTTACTTCTGATTTTTCTACTACATCATAATATCTTGGGCATACTTCATAAAAAGTACATATCCATTAACCTTATATATACTCAGCGATGCAGATTCTGGTTAACATTTTTGAAAAGGATGCAATTATTCTGAAAACAACAGTAGACTATAATCATAAAAGTGCTTTCTTATTATGAAAGAAACAACACATAGAGAATTGAAATAAGATTCATATCTGTTTCACATTCAGAATCAGACATTTATTGGTAAATTCTTTCAAAGCTGTACAATTGGTTCTGTTTTACAGAAATTGCCAATATCCAATAATATTTTGGACATCAACCTGCTGTTTCATATGAGTGTATTTTAATCATATATTCTTCATCCATTGTGAAGACTTCTTTTCCTTTTTGTTTGAAATAATACAATTGATTCAGTATCAATATTCTTTTCTCTCTGACATAGAAACAAAAAACAGATTTTGCTGCATTTAATTCCCCTGCCGACAATTCCTGGGACAATTCCTCCGACAGAGACCTGGGTCACCTTTCTTATTTTAATATATGAGATTTTCTGAATACATATTGCAAATTATGGCAGTTGTGATGAATTATCCAAATTTGAGATGACATGGAGAAAGTTATAAAAAGTGTCTCTTTTTCTTGCTTTTTCACACTTTAATCCAGCTGACATATATACATATATATGTTTATATATTGTAAAATTCTACAGAAATCAGCTTGACTTTTGTCACCTGTCCATGAAAATTATATACCATTTTAAGCATTTTTGTTCATGCCCATTCCAGGATCTCCAAAGGACTCACAAAAACCCTTGGATGCACTTTGTAACATCTCTTTCTCTAGTGACCTTTCTCTTTTTCACTCCATTTGCCTTTGAAGTTTGATGATTGTTTTCATCAAAGTTATAGTCTACCTTCTACTGAGACTCTGATTTCAAGTTTTAATATACCTGAGGATCACACAGGCTTATTTAAATGAGTCCTATGCTGCATATTTAGAAATTCAGTGCCTTAGTTGGCGCTTAGAAACCTGATAAAGATGTACTGATTAAATTGTAGATTTCTTAAGTGAGGGATGAGGTTTTATCAATATGTGTATTCCTGGTACTTGGCACCATGTCTGACAATAAACAATCTAATAATTGCTTGTTGACTGAATTAAAAGAATTAATTTGAAACAAATAGCTTCAGGTATTTTATTAATATTTCCTGATAGAAAATTTTATTATCCCAGATAGAATGTGTCAAACTTTTGAGGCTAGGAACTGGTGAAAACATGGACTCAAGGAGCATTCTTCTCACAATACACACATTTTTCAAATGTATCTTATGAATTCATCTGACGTCTATTATATACCTAAGTCCTAGGTCTGTACTAGATGCTGTGATATTAAATTGCGTGGGGTTAATTCTTCACCCTCAAGGAATCTAAAAGTTTGGAAGAGGTATATCAATAGTCCTAAAATAACATAATGGTTTATAACAGAATGAACAAAGTATTTTAAAAGCTTTGAAAAATGAAGGTTGAATGCTGTTAAAGATTCTCTCAATAATAAAACCCCAAGAATCCACATCCTATAATATTTTTTATGCTCATGCAAATCATCCTCTATGCCAATTTTTCAAAGAATTTGATGGCATTAGAAATTGTCAGTGAGCCAACACTGTTTGTCATTAAAAAGGAAAGCAACCAGAACATCATCCTGTGCCACTGTATCTTTCTCATTTGCTTTATCATTTATATGCACTCGTATATATCGTGTCTTTGATTTTAACTTCCTTTTTCTGTAAGAATTAATGATTTTTATTTTTATTTAAGTATGGGCTCAATCATCTACCCTTCACTCAGTCTCCATTTGATTAACCTCTCAGCAGAAATGTTTCCTTTCCTGGCCCATGTACTGGAACCTTCTCTTTAAAATCAAGCTAATGTCTGTTTTTGTTAAAATGTGAACTATTTTTCCTGTCACTGCTGCTTTTCCTCCAAGGATTCCTTCTCTCTTCAGTACTGGAGTTATCTTTCCATCATCTCAACAATGTTTAAATGTTCCCTGGTAAAGTGTCTGTCTACGATGCGGGATACCTGGGTTCAGTCTCTGGGTTGGGAAGATCTCCTGGAGAAGGAAATGGCAACCCACTCCAGTATTCTTGCCTGGAAAATCCCATGGACGGAGAAACCTGGTAGGCTACAGTCCACGGGGTCGCAAAGAGTCGGACACGACTGAGCGACTTCACTTTACTAAGGCCCTCATGGACTTCCCTCATAGTTCAGTTGGTAAAGAATCCTCCTGCAATGTAGGAGACCTGGGTTCAATCCCTGGATTTGGAAAGATTCCCCTGGAGAAGAGAATAGCTACCCACTCCAGTATTCTGGCCTACAGAATTCCCTGGTCTGTATAGCCCATGGTGTCGCAAAGAGTTGGACACAACTGAATGCAATTCACTTTCAAGGCCCTCATGACTGACATTCATAATTGTAATTCCTGCTCTGATGAACCTGCACGACGCCTGGTTTTATGGAAGGCAGTCATATGCTTCCTATGGTAGAGTAAGTAGTAAAAACAAATCCATCCTGCTGTCATCCTTTGATGACTAAGGAACAGGCTTGTGACCCCAGCTTAGTCATTCAGATTCTTGCACCTTGGACACTGAATCTTCAGTGAGTGAAGCAGGGATAAGAGAAGTGGAAGGAATGTGTTGCCCCATGGCAGCATCCTGACCAGATTATCTGCTGGACAGGCGCTTCTGGAGAATTGTCTTGTGTTCCTGCTTCTTGTGAGCTCTGACTCAAAAGTTACTTTTAGCTTAGAGCAGCTGAAGTTAGATTCTACCACTGCAATTAAGAACTCTGAGTTGACTTCTAGTTAGAATAAGAAGCAATTATTCTCAATATTTTTTCCCAGTGTTGAGTATTTATTGGTAAAATGTATAATTTCATGGCAACTTAGCAATGCTTTTATAGTGAAACAAATGTTTTACTCAACTACATTGAAGTTTTTAAGCAAATATATATTCTTACATCAAATATACTATGAACAGATAAACTATAAGTAGACGTATTGATAGGGTAGGACTAAAGATATGTGCAAACTCAGCATTTTCCTGTGCCAAATAATATATATTTAAATAACTTGTATCATCTTCAGTTTTAATGGTATTTTGTTTTGATTCCCATATAACAGTATGGTCTATTCACTGCAGTCAGGATTTGCATTTCCCATTTTTTTAAATTGTGTTTTAGTGTGCCCTTATATAAATTATTCTATTTAAATGATAATGCTATGTCTGGGCTATTTTCAGAGTCCAATTTTCCCGTAAAAATTGTATTTTACAAGGCAGGTTCAGGATTCAATATAAAAATTATCTACAATCTTTAGAAAATTTCATGTTATTCAATACTAAGGAATCCATTCAATGATAGAGTTAATTTCCTATAGGTAGGCCATTGCAGCATTGTTCTTACTTTTGGGGTTACTCATATTGTTGCACCTTGAGAACTATACATAGATTTTTGTGAAATATAACTTCATAGACTTGAGTGCAACTCTTAAATAGAAGCCCCAAATAGTCCACAAACATTTGATATTTATCAGTTTACTTCAGTTGCTCAGTTGTGTCCTAATCTTTGTGACCACATGGACTGCACCACAACAGGCTTCCCTGTCCATCACCAAATCTTGGAGCTGGCTCAAACTTATGTCCATTGAGTCAGTGATGCCATCCAACCATCTCATGCTCTGTCATCCCTTTCACCTCCTGCCTTCAATCTTTCCCAGCATCAAGATCTTTTCCAATGAGTTAGTTCTTCCCATCAGGTGGCCAAAGTATTGGAGCTTCAGCTTCAGCATCAGTTCTTCCAATGAATATTCAGGACTGATTTCTTTTAGGATGGACTAGTTGGATCTCCCTGTAGTCCAAGGGACTCTCAAGAGTCTTCTCCAGCTCCACAGTTCAAAATCATCAATTGTTTGGCACTCAGCTTTCTTTACAGTCCAACTCTCACATCCATACACGACTACTGGAAAAACCATAGCTTTGACTAGATGGACCTTTGTTGGTAAAGTAATGTCTCTGCTTTGTTATATGCTGTCTAGGTTGGTCACAGCTTTTCTTCTAATGAGCGAGTGTCTTTAAATTTCATGGACTCAATCACCATCTGCAGTGATTTTGGAGCCCAAGAAAATAAACTCTGTAGCTGTCTCCATTGTTTCCCATCTATTTGCCATGAAGTGATGGGACTGGATGCCTTGATCTTAGTTTTTTGGATGCTGAGGTTTAAGCCAACTTTTTCACTCTCCTCTTTCACTATCATCAAGAGGCTCTTTAGTTCCTCTTTGCTTTCTGCCATAAGTGTGGTGTCATCTACATATCTGAGGTTATTGATTTTTCTCCCTGAAAGTTTGATTCCAGCTTGTGCTTCATACAGCTTGGAATTTCACATGATATACTCTGCATATCAGTTAAATAAGCAAGGTGACAATATAGAACCTTGATGTACTCCTTTCCCAATTCGGAACCAGTCTGTCGTTCCATGTCCAGTTCTAATTGTTGCTTCTTGACCTGCATACAGATTTCTCACAAGGCAGATAAGATGGTCTGGTATTCCCATCTCTAAGAATTTTCCAGTTTGTTGTGATTCACATGGCATATTCTTATAGGAAGTAATCATACTACACATAGAATAAGAAAGAAAAAAATATATATCCTGTATTCTATTCATATTTTTCACAGGACTGAATAATTTTTCATCTTGTTTTATATTTTTTCTGTTAATTCTTTACCTTTTCTTTCACACATCAGGGCTTCCTTATTTCTATGAAGTATTTGGGATGGTTGTAGGGAATAGAGTACATGATGGGCCTAAAAATATTTCGTAAGTTGAAAAGAGGAAATTAAGGCTGTTATTTTCCCATCTGAAAATCTAAGGCAATATCAAACTTGAAAGAATAGTAGTAGTTACAGTTTTGTTTTGTTTTTTTCTTTTCTTTTTCTGGAAAGAGAACCTGGTACATAGTAGTTATTCATGAAAAGATAATCTTTTTTCTCTAGCTTATATTAAGAAAATGATTTAAAAAAATCTGTGTTTTTTACTGCTTATATATAATAAAATTACATTTCAAACATTTGGTTACTATTCAGATATCCATATATATATATATATATTGTAAAAAGCAGTTCCCTTATATTATAAAGAGCACATAAAGCAAAGTTCAGATGTTTCTCTTGATTCTTCTTTCCTACTTCAATTTTCCATGATATTGGAGAATAGAGTTATAGCAGTTTTCCTTATAAGTAGACTAGAATCAAGCCTCTGCTGTGTGTCTGCTTAAATTTGATAACCTAAAGAATAAGATTAAATAAGCGTTTTTCTTTACTATTTAATGTTTTCCTGCTAAATTTGACAAAATTGTCCATACCTATAATGATTAAATTACATATTTATTTGATCAAAGTAATTAAATGAAATTAAGATATTTAAGCTTAAAAAATTTCAAGCATCATTTAAGAAAAGTACTATATTAAATAAAAATCAATTCTTTTTCTAATACTTCCTGGAAATATCTTACATATCTAAGGTAATTGAGTATTATAAGAACAGTAGATTATGCAGTGATATTCAGAATTATATACAGTAGACTTAATAACACCACTTGTAAATAAACACATCAATAGATGATACTATTAAGCTGGTGCAAACATAATTGTGATTTCAGACTGTGAATTTTAAATCATTATAACTAGGCTCAAACACATCTTTATTAGTCAAAATAGGAACCATTACAATTAATACATTTTTGCCAACAAGAAATAAGTTTGTTTATTCTTATAGCATAAGAATCCATACTTTGAGATTTGATTAATGCTTGGAAAGATTTTTCTGCTGCCTGCTGGTTGTGGAAGAGTTTTCCCTGCAAAAAGCTGTTTAATGCTTGAAGAAGTGGTGGTTGGTGAGAGGTCAGGTGAATATGGTGGATAAGACAAAACAGTTCGTTCAACTGTTGAAGCATTGGTTGTGTGACGTGTACTTGGGCGTTGCACGGAAGAATTGGGTCCCTCTGTAGACCCATGCTGGCTGCAGGTGTTGTAGTATCAGTGCATCTCGATTGGCTGCGTATACTCTCAGGTGTTACGGTTTCATCGGGATTCAAAAAGCTGTAGTCAATCAGATCAGCAGCAGGCCACCAAACAGTGACCATGACCTATTTTTGGTGCAAGTTTGGTTTTGGGAAGTGCTGTGTGGCTTCTTCTCTGTCCAACCACTGAGCTGGTTGTCACTGATTGTTGTGTAAAATGCACTTTTCATCACAAGGTACATCTGATCAAGAAATCGTTCCTTGTTGCATACAGTAAGAGAAGACAACGCTACAAAATGACGATTTTTTAAATTTTTGCTCTTCGCATGAGGCACCCACTTATCGAGCTTTTTCACCTTTCCAGTTTGCTTCAAATGATGAATGACTGTAGAATGGACAACGCTGAGTTCTTTGGCAACTTCTCACATAGTTGTAAGAGGATCATCTTCAATGACCCTCTCAATTGGTAGTTGTCAACTTCTGATGGCCTTCTATTGTTCTCCTACAGGTCTCTCCTCTCGTTTGTAAATCTTCTTGAACCACCACTGCACTGTACATTCATTAGTAGTTCCTGGGCCAAGTGGGTTGTTGATGTTGCAAATTGTCTCAGCTGCTTTACAACCCATTTTGAACTTGAATGAAAAAATTGCTCAAATTTGCTTTTTGTCTAATATTACCTCCCTAGTCTAAAATAAATATAAAATAAACAGCAAGTAATAAGGCACTTGCAATAACATAACCACATTTATTTAAGAATGTATCCAATATCAAGTGGCAAATTTCAACAATGTAAAACTACAATTAATTTTGCACCAACCTAAGAGTAGGCTTTCACTTGAATGTCAGTATCAAGCAAACTGTAGCATTCCAAAAGGACATAATGGGAAATGATCTCTTGTTCCGTATTTTTTCAGTTCACATATTTTGAGCATTATTTTGGTATAAGACATTGTCCTAGGTCTTAGGAATACAAAGATAAACAGAGCATAATCTCTATTCTCAAGAACTTTAAAATGCATTGAGGTCAAGGTAATGAAATTAACTAAGGCAAGTCAAATGGAATAATCAGGTGCTGCATAAGCGACATGTGTGGAGGTGAAGAAAAGGAAGTAAACCTCAGAGAAAAGAGACCAAGACATTTTAAATTCTAAACAGGTGTATCTGAGAATGATTTTAATAAAACAATAGAGAAGGAAACAAAATACACTTGAGAATGATTGAAAATCAGGAGCAAAGTCAGAGAACTGAGGACATGCCTGGCAGAAAAGTGTGGGAAGTATGAAGAGGACTGGTGTGGGCAGGAGGAACTGCAGTTCAAAGGAAGAGCATGCAACACTCTAAAGGTCATTTTAAGGAGTTGCACCGCCCTTTTTGGTCAATGAGGCATCTTGGTAGCTTTTTGATTCATACAATGATACAATCTTTGTTTTGGAAAGGTAACTACCATGAAGGATGAAATAAAAAGTCAGATGACTTTAGAGGACTGGATTGGTACCAGGGATAATAAAGAGTTGAATGTGAACAGACTGGTCACTAGAGGAAATGATTTTACATACTAAGTGGCTTTTCTGGAGTAAACGATGGACTATACTGATGGGCTGATAGGTTCTGAGCAATCCTATTATCAAGATGATGCTAAATTTTAATGATATAATCTTATAACTGCATTTGTCAGAGGTCAAGCTCCCTAAGAGCAGCACACATTTAGAGTATTCATAAAATTCTTTGATTGGAGCATAAATAGCAGAAAATGAAAAATTATATTTTTAGGAGAGAATCATTGATGTCATGATGTGGAATACAGGAAATTGGTTTTAATGATAATTATTAGTGACTGGCAAAAGAATAGTAAATGTTTTCTTCTTGCCCTATAGTGTTTTGTGCCAACTTATATACATGTAGCTCTCTAAAACCCCTTTTCAGAGAGCAGAGCACATTAAATGCATTCTTGATTTGTAATTTAAAACTACAGTTGTGCGAAATTGCAGTTTAAGCTGTATAGATCTATACCCATTGAGTTTGAATTAAGATTTACAAATATGTATTAGGTTTGATAGGACAGTCATTGAATGAAAAATACAATTTGTGGCATTGAAATGCTGCAAAAATATGAAAATTTAAAATATGTATAAAATCTTTCTCAACAATATGCTTATTAGGTCTTAGGTGATGCATATAGCACATTTCAGAAGTCAATTGGGGTGTATAGTCTGAATGCCATGATTCTAAGCTTCTTAATTTAAAAACAAATTGGAGGAACTTACTCTAGAGGTAATTATTTCAGAAAAACATCGTGTCCTACAAAACTCATTCATAGTCAAGAGACTCATTAAACAAATCAACCTTTTAAAGTCCCTGGTTTTAAGTGGGTATGGCTGAAAACACTTTTTTTTTTTTTTTGCCATAATTGTGCACACCTTCAATCAAAAGATAGTTGTAGAATTACTGTCAAATCCATGCAAAAAGGTGAAAAAGCAAGGTTAAATGTTGAAAAAAATCATATGCCATCATGTTGGATAATACAAGAATTGTATTATCCTATAATGAGTAGACTAATTACAAACTGGTCCTAAAACACATCTAGTGCAAGAATTAGCTCAGCAACTCTGCTTCTCAGCCCTAGTTGCACATTACAGTAGACATGCACAGCATCATAGTTAGATTATCTCATTTAGTAGGGCTATTTAAAATTATCCCTAGATCATTTTAAGGTGCAATCATGGTTGAGAACCACTGCTTTCCCACAAGATATTAACCAAGATGAAGTGCATGATTTTCCAGTTTCAGGATAAGTTTTATTCCAGTAAACATCTTTATGTTAAGATGCAATCTGGGTTCTTATCACTTTCGTGCATTGAAATTGCATCAGCAGGTTTTATTTTTTAAAAAGTGCTTCCTCATTTTTACTTATTTTATTTCCTAATAAAGTATGCATTATATAGCAGAAGGGTTATATGCATTCATTTTTATTACTGTCAATAATAGTTGATACATAATATAGGCTTTCTATGAAGCTGACACTAACTTAGTTGCTTTATTACAATAATTTAACCTTTTAATTAGCTCTAGAATGTAGATATCCTTATTATCTCCATTTTAAATATAAAAAATTGAAATAGAGGAGATTTTTTTTCCCATTCCCTGCCACTTTTATTCAACATATTTTGGAAGTTTTAGCAACATCAATTCAAGAAGAAGGACAAAACGGATCCAAATTTAAAAAGTAAAAATCTCACTGTTTTTATGGAAAATTTATTTTTTATACAAAATTATTTACAAAACACTTTTGCCTCAAATTACATGACCAGAGAGTTTTGAAAGTGGGGATTTGACCCAAGCATTTATGTTCTCAACCACTCCATGCTACGTGTCAGTATGCTTAAAACAAATCTGTTGAGCTTACCCATTGTACCTACCAATAATTTTAAGATTTAAAGAAAGTATTATCTTTTCTCAACATTGTCAATAATCCAAGACTTTGGTTTCTTTTTTATATAACTTTATCTGCTCAGGTTTACTTGTCACTAGGAAATCCAGACAAACTTTTCTGAAAAACTGATTTCTAACTTGCCAATATCACTGCTTGTGAAATTTAAAATGACGAACTTTAATAATTCTTTGAGCTTAGGCCTTTATGATTTCCATTGTATCCAACAACTAAATTGTCATTAAAAGTCTTTATTTTATATTGAATGTAAAACTCCTCTCTTTCATAGGATTATATATACATACCAAGATACTAATCTACTAATATCATGAATTTTATAAAATCTGCTTGATTTATTAAATTTCTTTTAATTAAAAAGTTACTCTAAGTGGAACAAAGCCTCTGATATCTTGTGGGCCCCACTTTCTCTCTTTCTTCTTTTCATTTCTGCATCTCATTCCTTCCCTGAAAACCAAGCATCCCAAATCCATCAACTAGCACAGTAGGAAAAAACAAACAAATGGATTGTCAAAAATCCTAAGAATGCAGTTAAGATACTTGTTAAGTATCAAATTATTTGCTTCATCCCTCACTGTCTAAATCATAATTTTCCAAATATCTTTCAACTAATTATTTAATTTATTTTCTGATCTAGAAAACTAGCCTGCTAGTTTTTCATTAGTGTATACTTCCCAACAAATCAAAAGTGAAGAATTTATTGAATCTTTCTTCTCCCTTGGCTGTTGCAGTGACAGTTATAATAAAGAATAGTTCATTAGCCCCACTGTTGATCATATAAAGGAAATACCATTTCTCTATGTCCCTCATTCCAATGATCATGTCTTCAGTCTATTTTAAATGCGTGGCAGTGTCAAGCTAGCACCAGTTTTTAACAAGATAGAAGCCCAAATAGCATGATGGATACTTGGCCTGAAAAAGTGGTCTTGGCTTTGTCACCTTGGGAAAAAATAATTTCAACCATTTTGGGGGATTTTGTTGGGTTTTGTCTTTTAATATTTTGTTGCAGGGGAAGAAGTCACCTTACTGAAAATGATTACAGAAATATTTGAAGTTTAATGGATGAAATATTGTAATTATCAAAAGAACAGCAAAGATCTTATGGTAAAAGACAAAGTTTAGGCAATGTGGACCAAATAAATGAGCTGAGCTGCTCTGCGCAGTATTAAAAAAAAAAGAAAAAGAAAAGAAAGTGGATGAGGTGTATGTACAATGTATGTTTTCTTTAAGATATGTTTGAACGTATCAGTCACATTACTGGTTTTTCCCTTTGGTAAAAATGTGTGTGGACATGTATATGTTAGTGTATATCTGCATTACATACTTTTCTCTAAACAGTCACCCACAGGGTTGCCAATGAGTGCTTATGTATATTGGAGAAGGAGATGGCAACCCACTCCAGTATTCTTGCCTAGAGAATCCCATGGACAGAGGAGCCTGGTGGGCTGCTGTCCATAGGGTCGCACAGAGTCAGACATGACTGAAGTGACTTAGCAGGCATGCATGCATTGGAGAAGGGAATGGCAACCCACTCCAGTGTTCTTGCTTGGAGAACCCCAGGGACAGAGGAGCCCGGTGGGCTGCCATCTGTGGGGTCGCAGAGTCGGACATGACTGAAGCGACTTAGCAGCAGCAGCTTATGTCTATTAGCATACACAGACACTTAGATAGCCATATAGTCCTATCATTTATGGAATTTGCAGTTTAGGCCAATAGATGGCTTCCCTGGTGGCTCAGATGGTAAAGAATATGCCTGCAGTTCAGGAGACACGTGTTCGATCTGGGGTTGGAAAGATTCCCTGGAGAAGGGAATGGCTACCCACTCCAGTATTCTTGCCTGGAGAGTTCTATGGACAGAGGACCCCTGGCAGACTAGTCCATGGGGTCGCAAAGAGTCGGGCACAACTGAGTAAATAACAGTTACACTAGACCAATATAAGCTACTTCGGGAGATATTGAAAAGGCGTTGAACATATTGGGAAGGGAGGGAGTGATGTCAAGAGGCTTCTCATGGGATATTGTCTGATTTTCACTTACCTCACTTCTCCTCGCCTTCAAACCACCCTCAGTTAAATATACTCATACTAGAATGATAGGGTTCAGCCCTAACAGCTATTCGTTTTTATCTATACTTTCCTCCCTAGGAAACGCATTCAGTATTGTGACATTAAATCCATTTTCACCTTTTATACTATCAATGATTCAAAAATATATATCTTTAGTGCTAATCTTTCCTCTGAACTCAAGACAAGGGGTGTCCAAATATGGATATCAGGGTCCCTGTATTGGTCAGGTTCTTGCAGGAGATAAATTGAACACATAATTAGATACTTTGAGGGAAATTGAATCAAGGGATGGTTTTAAAGGCTTGAATAAGGTATAAAGATACCACAAGTGAGAGTGCTGGGCACTGTGCTAGGCTTGGAGGGGAAGTCAGAGGGAGAGGTTACCAGAACTCAGAGAGACGGCTGAGAGGGCTGTTTTGTAGAAGCCAGGATTTTAGTTCATGGGAAGGCATGATAGGTAGCCAAGTTCACAGGAACTCTGCAGAGAGGGAAATTGGGGAATACAGACTTCAACTTCATTGTCTTTCCCCCAGCCTTTTGTCATTGGTGTTCCCTGTTACCTGGACTGTACTAGAAGGTGGAAAGTAAGAGAGGTATGGATGTAACTTGCAAAATTAGCCTCCCTGGGGCATAAAGCAAAAGGACAGAGGCTAAGTGTGAGTGTGAACTAGTTCTGTATAAGTAGAAAGAATATTCCAGGGAACAGTGCATGAAAAAGCCACCAGAAGACGCACTCAGGCCAGTAAGTAGTTCAATACATCTGGAATTTTAAAAAAAAAGTCAGAATGACAATTTATAAGGTGAAAGAGATAAACATCAGCCAGATTATAAAGAGGTTTTTTTTTAATTAAATTAAGGACTTTGGATATAGAATTTTAAAGCAGAGGAGTGTCTTGCTAATATTTATGTTGTAGAAGCAATATCCTGGCTTCTGACTGGAGTCAGGATTATAAAGAGAGGAGGACTTGCAATTGAAGGAGCAGTTGAAGGATTGGCAGTGAAATCACCAGGTATAATTAGCAGTGTGATGGGATAGAAATAAAAAGACAAATTGATGGAAGATTTAAAATGTAGAATTTTATAGGATTTGGTGATTATTCAGATGTTGAAGTTAAGAGAAGAAGAAAAATCAAGGATGATATGAAATTTCTGGTATGTATTACTTAGAAAATGGCAGTACCATTTCTAGTGACAAGAAAGAGACTAGAGAGAAATGAGGAAGGAAATGATGAGTGAGGTATTGCACGTATTTTAAAACAGTAAGTTCAAGTTGCTTTTGGAACATTTTAGTAGAAATGTCCAATAAGTAGGTGGATAAGTATTCTAACCCATAAGGGAGAACAGTGATACAGATGTAGTTTGGGGAACTATTGGCTTATTAATATTTACTAATGAAGAGGGATGGATGAGGAAATTATGTGATTTAGCAAAAAATTAATTTTAGGTATGACTGACTTAATGCTTACATGTTTTTCAATATACTCAACTAATGACAAGTTTAATAATCTTGCTAAAAAATTATACTTAATGCCGAGAGTAAAAGACAGCTTGTTTCTAAAGCCCATCTTTCAATTCTAATTAACGTCTATGGATATTCCCTTACTGTCGTTTGCCAATTTAATGCTTTATGAAGTAAAATCTTCTTAAACAAGCTGTAGAGAAAATATTCTTGCAAAATTATTAGGAAAAAGAATTCCAAATATCCAAATATTACAATAAGACTTTGAGTTTTATAATTAGAATGCACATTCAAAGTCACATAGTGGTCTCAGAGGTCTCATGTTTTAGGTGAGAAAGCAAAAGACCAGATATTTATGCCAATGGACGAATCATTCCAAAATACAGTAAGTTATAATGTGAGTAAATATTTAGTTAAAATAAATAATGATTTTATATATATATATACACACATGTTAATCAAGCATTTTCACATAGACCATACCTATTGCGTTAGACTAACGGGGACTGGGAAGAAGGGATATGCTAAACAATAGGGAGGATATATTATAGATTAGATTTTAATTAATATGCAAGTATCAAAAGCTCTATCTCCAGTGCTCCCAAGAAACTCCATAAAATACAAGCATACTGATGTTTAAAGACTGAAATATGGGAAGCTGCTAAAACATGGATGCTGAAATTGCTAACATTACATAAAGGATGAAAAAAATCTCATTGCCTTCATGGAAACTGAATCAAATCCATAGAGAAGCAGATGTTTCCCTTTAGCAAACTTTCAAAACAGAAGGAACTTGCATTCAGTCAGGAAACTGGCAGAGCCTCTGGAGTCATTTCTAAGTGGCTGTGAGAGTTGAGAGAATGTCCTTGAAGACCTGTGTTCTGGTTAAAATGGAAGTGGAGGCTTTGGCAGACTGTGCTTTCGGCCGCCTGCCAGCGACTTTGAAAAGTATGACAGCTAATACAGCTGCCCAGATAGTTCTTTGGCTGCACCTCTGGTTGGAAGACATGATTTTGAAAGAACTCTATGCAAGGAATTCCATTTGGCAAAGGCCTGCTTTTTGGCAAGGATGTGGAAAGTCTTCTTGCATAAGCATTGAAGAATAAATTGTGTCCGCCTCAGGATAAAACTTCTGGGGGATAGGAAAAGAGGCAGAAACTTTTCAGACTGACAAGAGACACTAGAAATTTGCAATCAGTAAAAATGACCCAATTGCAAAAAGAACAACAAAAAGCCGCAAAGTTCCTCAAAAAATCCAGAAAAAAAGGGAGCTGGCCTGGCTGCTTGTTCACTGCTCTAGATGAGGCAACCAAATAGTAAAGATCACATATGAGTCAGAAATGGGGAAATGTACACTTGAGAAAACATTTTTCTAAAAATATTAAAAAATAGTTTGCATTACATAAAACAGATTTTATGATGTAGAAACCTGGCACCGTGTTAATCATGAGTTCATAAAATGCTGACCTAAATTTGTAGACTTGGGTTCTTCTGTTACCTACTGTCTGAGATCTTTTGGAGGAAAGCTTGCTACATGTGCCTTATTAGCTTGAAACCTGACATTCAGCACACAGTGCAGCATCCTTACAGGGTCAGAGTGTCCACAGACTTCCCCGGCATGAAAACTGTCATGAAGTCTTAAATTTCATCAATTCATACACGGCTTCTGATGTGTGAAAAGCAGTATAATGTTTTGCCATTGGTTGATAATAAAAAGTCAAATTGACTATCTTCTTTCTTTTTTAAAATATGTAATCATGACTGCTTAAGCCCAGTGAGGTAAAGGTTGTTTTCCCTCAGGTTGCCAGGTAAACTATAGGATCTTGGTTCAATTTGAATTTCAGATAAACAGACACTATATATATATATATTTTTAGGGTAGGTATTCAAATTTAACTAGGTGTCTTATATTTTATTTGCTAAATCAGGCAGCAAATTTTAGGGACAGTTTTATGAGTGAGGGAGATCTCTCATGAGTTTCTATTGCTATGAAATATATAAATTTGCTTGGATAGAGTCCAGCATAGGTAAACTTAACAACACATTTTGCTCTATTAAAATACTGAAAGCTATCATGCCCAAACCTTTACTCGGTGCATTAGCTTATTTATTTTTGAAGAAATGTGTCTTCCAACCAGACTTCCAATAGGAGTGCTGAAGTGAAGTGAAGTGAAGTCACTCAGTCGTGTCTGACTTTTTGCAACCCCTGAGGACTGTAGCCTACCAGGCTCCTCCATCCATGGGATTATCCAGGCAAGAGTACTAGAGTGGGTTGTCATTTCCTTCTCCAGAAGATCTTCCCGACCCAGGGATCAAACCTGGGTCTGCCACATTGTAGGCAAACGGTTTACTATCTGAGCCACCAGGGAATTCGGAGTGTTGAAGAACTGGGCAAAATATGTGCTTAGTGCAAATGAGGGGTAAAGGAAAGAGGGAAGATTTCAGGGAAATCTCTGAAGTTGAATACCAGTACTGCGAGGTACCTACCCACGTAAACTTGCCTAATTTAAATTAAATACAACCATTACTGACTAGGGTGTTTGACCATATACTCTGTATGTGTGTGTGTGTGGGGGGGGGTCTGTGTTCTGTCAGTGATTTTACAATATTGTTATGGAAAAGCTGAGAGCTCAGTTCATATCGTATTGCTCTAAGGACAATGCTCAAAATGACAGTGCTTTAAGCTGGTATCAGGGAAAAGAGACATTTGATGGTAATTCAATGAAAGAGTCAAGATGCAAAATGTTATTATAATTTACAAATTAAATAGACTGCTACTGTTCTGCCATTTTAGAAAACACTTAACCACAATGCAGTTTTACCCAGTTTCTTGGAGATATTTGACCTCCATGGATAATCTCCTAGTGTAAACCCAGAAGACACATATTTATATTTAGCAGTTTTGAGAAATAGTACCAAAGGATATTTAAGGCTTGCTTGTGATATCCATCCTCCTTGGGTTCAGTATGGTGAGTTTAGAAGATGACTTAGCTAGGAAGATTAAATATATGAGATTATCCATCAGAACATTTGACTGTAGCATCACACAATAGTCTATAGATATATAGATCTACAGGTATCTATAGATATATAGATACTTGACTATAGTGTCACAAAGTGTGAATTTTTGAAAAAAATGTATTTTAAACATCTTATTTTGGTTGGGTCTAAAATATTTCTAAGTAAATGTTTCTACTGTGCCCATTGTTCCTACTAGATTAAGACCATCTTAAATCAGGGTTTGTAGATACGTTATCTATAGGTTATCAGAGCCTTACAAATGTATAATGGGCAAAAATACTAAATTGTGGAAAATAAAAAATAATGAATAAAGTTAAGGAAACAATAAAGGGAAGTTAAGATTCAGAAACTAGAGTAAAACATAGGTGGTTCATAAAAATTATGTGACTAGCTGGGATGAAATTATTGAGCTGTTTATTTTTTCTACTTGCCTTGAAAACTGTTAGCCACAATTTTCCCCCAAATTTCTAAAGTAGTTGATGATCATTTTGCCCTAGCACATTGCTAACAAAAATGTATAACACATGGGTTTACATACTGAATAATTAAAAAATAGATTTTACTTAGCCATCAATTTATATTGAATGTTGGATTAATATTATCAATTTTCCTTAAATAATAAGTATGTAACAGCTGAGCTATATTTAAATATATATAAAAGTAAAGAGTTTAAAAAATTCTTATATAGTTGAAATTGTCCTCAAATTGTAAGGTTATGGATAAAACATATTATTTTCCAATCCACATGATGAGATGATATCTACTTTTCAGTAGAAAATAAATTTATATCCAAAGCACTTAGAAGAAGCAAAAGAAGCATGCACAGTGTTAGTGCATATTGACTTTTGCTATCATATTAAGCAAGTCAAGTCTCTAGACTGAATATCCATGAAGGAGGATCAGGATTACAATCAAGAAAAAAATAATTTCAGCATAGGTAGATGATAGCCATGAATGAAAATTGCTACTGAGTTACACAGTAATTGACTCCTTAATGAGTTATGTGTTTATTCATTTTAAATAAAACATTTCTCAGGACAGCCAAGTAAAGAAAATTGGAAACAGCATAAAACAGGAAACTGTCATAGCCAAAGGAAACACCATCAGAATTTTCTAAGTAACAGCATGTTTCTTTATGGCAGGATGTATCTAGAAGCTCTCAGGCATACATGGTTAATACTAGCCTAAATTTTCCTACGTTCAGCAATATTTAGAAAAAACTTAAAATAATAAGTTAGCAAGTTTGCATTTCTTTAATTATGAGCGATATTGAGCATCTTTCCATGTGTTTGTTAGCCATCTGTATGTCTTCTCTGGAGAAATGTCTATCCCACTACTGGGCATATACCCTGAGAAGACCATAATTGAAAAAGACACAGGTACCCCAGTGTTCATTGCAGCACTATTTACAGTAGTTAGGATATGGAAGCAACCTAGATGTCCACTGATAGATGGATGGATAAATAAGTAGTGGTACGTATATGTAATGGAATATTACTCAGCCCTAAAAAGGAATGCATGTGAGTCAGTGCTAATGAGGTAGATGAACCTAGAGCCTGATAAACAGAGTGAAATAAGTCACTAACAGAAAAACAAACATTGCATATTAATGCATATATATAGAACCTAGAAAAATGGTACTGATGAACCTCCTTGTAGGGCATAAATAGAAACAGACACAGAGAATGGTCTTTGGGAACAGTGGCGTGAGGAGAGGGTAGAGAAAACTAAGAGAGTAGCATTGAGGCATGTATGTTACCATATGTGAGACAGAGAGCTAATGGAAATTGCTCTAAAACTCAGGGAGCCCAACACATGACTCTGTGATAACCTAGAAAGGTGGGATGGAGTGGGGAGGTGCTGAAAGAGGGTGGGGACATATGTATACTTATGGCTGATCCACACTGCTGTATGGCAGAAGTCAATACAATGTTGTAAAGCAATTATTCATAAATGTTAAAAAATGAAGTTAGCAAAAAGTAGCAAGACAGGGTCTTTTCCTTCCAATTATATCTCCTAGAAATAAAGGAACTGAAAATCATATATCCCTGTTCCTTGACTGCATTATATCACCCCCTTTTCCCCTTGCTGTGGTAGTGTCCAATGCAATCACACTAGCCACATGTGCTCATTTAAATGTAAACAAATTAGACTGAAATATAGTTAGACATTAATTTACTTATTTGCAGTAGCCACATTTCCACTGCTCACTTGCTAAATATTCCTTTGGATGATGCTGAGAATCCCTACGGGGCCTAAGATCAGCTTCCTTCATTTTTCCCCTCTAATAAGTAAAACATGGCTCCATGAATATGGCTTGATTCACCTTCCATCTGTCTCTCTTCTCCTCTAAGAGTGTAACCTAGATTAAAGGGATGTAAAACAAAGCTTGAATTCTTCATATTGTCTAAAATCAAAGCTGAGTCAAAAAGTGACCTTGGAGAGGCAAAAATAAATGTGCAGGATATGAAGGCCTCAGTCCAGGGTATGCTGTCAGATTATCACTGCTTAGAATGACATATTTATTTATATCATTTTCTGCCTAATTCACTGGAAACTATGTGCATATAAAATGAAATGGGAGTTGATGTTGGTGGTGGTCAAGAAATAAGGTATATTCATTACAGAAAGAGAAGGAAGGTAAAAGAAGCCAGGAAGTATAAAGGGAATTGAGAGAGGAAAGAGAAACAGCCACTACTTTACAATTTTGACAAAAGCTGGCTGTTTGGTTAATAATAACAACCAAGAGAAAAGCAGATTTTCAACAAAAGTGCTTTATGTGGACAAAATCTACTGAGCTAAGTGCACCTCAAATCCCCTCAGCATAAAAGCTCAAAGAGCAAATAATTTTTAATACTGACTCTTCGAGTGTATACAATACTTTCCTTCATGCAGAAGCCAAGCACAATTGTAATAATTTAGCTCTTGTCAATCTGCCCCACTCTTTGCATCATTATGCCTGGAATAGCAAGGTGAGTTCTAGGCAAATTGGGCTGGGAACAGGGAGTTGGCTCTGTGAAAATGCATGCTGAAATATAGACACTTGAAGAATATTAACTCAGGTCTCACAGTGCCAAAAAGCAGGTCTATGCAATATTTTTTTCTCCCTTTCTTGAAATCTGAAAACTGAGTGATAGAAGAAATTGAGTGATTGGATAGTGATACTTACCAGGATGTGGTCATTATATTTAGCAATGCCATATGACCATCAGATTTTTGGGAAATATGGAATGATTCAAGTTTGTAAAGGTGGAAAGGACACAATGTTTTAGAATGTTAGATTTGTTTTTGACAGTGGTGGACAAAATAAATTGCCATGAAATGAGGGAGACACACAGCATAAAATAAATACATAATATACTTGGAGTAATATAATTAAGTGCTATGTTGAAAAGTTAAAGTAAAATGAGGAATAATGAATGATGGTGGCTGGTATTTTAGATGAGATAGAAAGAAAAGGTCTTTATCAGGGAGACATTTGAGAAATGTCTCCTTTGCTTAAATGGAGCAAAGGAGAGCAAGCCACTAGACTTTGGGGAAACCAGCTTTTCAGAAAGAGAAAATATCAAGTTCAAAGGGCTTGAAACAGCTAAGTTCTTTGGAAAGTTTGTGAAATAGCACAGAGTCCAGTGTGAATGGATCAAAGGAAGCAAGGAAAAGTGTATGACAAAATAAAGTTAGGGTCCCAGTCAAGACCTGCTGATGTAGGGTATATTTTTAAATATAAAATTAGAAACTGATCATTTCTCAGTATCATCACTACTCCCACACTGGTTAAAGATACCACTCTTGCTTGCTTTGTCAAATTATTTCAGCAACCACATAGTTGTTTCTAACTTACTGCTGTGAAGCCTTCTTTCTCCTTCCTGTTAATCTGTATTTACTCATCAACCAGAGTATTCCTTTACAAAAATAACTCAAGCCAACACCACTGTTTAAGGTCTCTTTCCAACAACAGAAGAGATGACTCTACACCACCAGATGGTCAATACTAACAGAACATCACCAGATGGTCAATACTAAAATCAGACTAATTACATTCTTTGCAGCAGAAGGTGGAGAAGATCTATACAGTCAGCAAAAACAAGACCTGGATCTCACTATGGCTCAGATCATGAGTTCCTTATTCCAAAATTCAGACTTAAATTGAAGGAAGTGGGGAAAGCCACTAGGTCATTTGAGTATGACCTGAATCAAATCCCTTATGATTATACAGTGGAGGTGAAAAATAGATTCAAGGTATTAGATCTGAAAGACAGAGTGCCTGAAGAACTATGGAGAGGGTTCATAACAATGTATAGGAGGAGGTGACCAAAACCATCCCCAAGAAAAAAAAATGCAAGAAGGCAATGTGGTTGTCTAAGTAGGGCTTGCAAATAGCTGAGAAAAGAAGAGAAGTGAAAAGCAAAGGATAAAGATTTACCCGACTGAATGCAGAGTTCCAGAGAATAGCAAGAAGAGATAAGAGAACCTTTTAAAGTGAACAATGCAAAGAAATAGACAAAACAGTGAATGGAAAAGACTAGAGATCTCTTCAAGAAAATTGGAGATACCAAGGGAACATTACATGGAAGATGAGCACCACAAAGGACAGAAATGACAAGGACCTAACAGAAGCAGAAGAGGTGGCAAGAATACACAGAAGAACTGTCCATCATGGTGTGGTCACTCAGTCAGGTCCAGATATACTGGAGTTTGAAGTCAATTGAGCCTTAAGAAGCATTACTATGAACAGAGCTAGTGGAGGGGATGGAATTCCAGCTGAGCTATTTCAAATCCTAAAAGATGCTGCTGCTAAAGTGCTACACTCATTATGCCAGCAAATTTGGAAAACTCAACAATGGCCACAGGACTGGAAAATGAGTTTTCATTCCAATCCTAAAAAAGGGCAATGCCAAAGAATGTTCAAACTACTGTATAATTGTGCTCATGTCACATGCTATCAAGGTAATGCTCAAAATCCTTCATCCTAGGCTTCAATAGTACATGAACTGAGAACTTCCAGATGTACATGCTGGATTTAGAAAAGGCAGAGGAACCAGGGATCAAATTACCAACATCTGTTGGGTCATAGAAAAAAAACATAGATATTCTGGAAAAGCATCTATTTCTGCTTCATTGACTATACTAAAGCCTTTGACTGAGTGTATCGTGGCAAACTCCGGAAAATTCTTAAACAGAAGGGAATACCAGACCACCTTGCCTACCTCCTGAGAAACTTGTATGCAGGTCAAGAAGCAACTGGACATGGAACAACAGACTAGTTCAAAATTGGAAAAGGAGTACATCAAAGCTCTATACTGTCACTCTGCTTATTTAATTTCTATGCAGAGTACGTCATACAAAATTCCAAGCTGAATGAATGAATGAATAGATAAATCACAAGTTGGAATCAAGATTGCTGGGAGAAATGTCAATGACCTCAGATATGCAGATAATGCCACACTAATAGTAGAAACTAAAGTGGAACTGAAGAGCTTCTTGATGAAGGTGAAAGACAGTGAAGAAACTGGGTTAAAACTCAACATTCAAACAACTAAGATCATGGCATCCTCTCCCATCACTTAAAACAAACAGATGGGGAAAAAGTGTAAACGGTGGCAGATTTTATTTTCTTGAGCTCCAAAATCACTGTGGATGGTGACTGAAGCCATGAAATTAAAAGATGCTTGCTCCTTGGAAGAAAAGCTATGACAAACCTAGACAGTGCATTAAAAAGCAAAGACAACACTTTGCTGACAAAGGTCAATATAGTCAAAGCTATGGTGTTTCCAGTAGTTATTACAGATGTGAGAGTTGGACCATGAAGAAAGTTGAATGCCAAAGAATTGATGCTTTAGAATTATGGTGCTGGAGAAAACTCTTGAGAGTCTCTTGGACTACAAGGAGATCAAACCAGTCAATCCTAAGAGAAGTCAGTCCTGAATATTCATTGGAAGGACTGATGCTGAAGCTGAGGCTCCAGTCCATTGGCTATCTGATGAGAACAACCTCATTGGAAGGGACCCCGATGCTGGGAACAATTGAAGGCAGAAAGAGAAGGGCATGGCAGAGGATGAAATGGTTCGTTGGCATCACTGATTCAATGAACATGAGTTTGAGCAAACTCCAGGAGATAGTGAAGGACAGGGAAGCCTGGAGTGCTGCAGTCCATGTGATCACAGAGTTGGACATGACTTGGCAACTGAACAACAAAAAAATTGGAATAAACAAAGTTCTTATCTTCTATATTCTTATCATAGTCTGCATGGCTGGAACTTCCACCTCTCCTATTGAGTTTTGCCCAAATGCACCAGCTTCCTTGCTGCCCCTCAAAAATACCAAGAATGGCCCCACCTCCAGTCCTTAGCCCTGAGCCTTGGGACAAAGTTTCCACTCAAATCTCTGCTCTCATTTTACCTCAGGAGAGGGAACTACCACCCCTTCCTATCAGTTTCCAGCCACTTCCCCCAGGTTTCCTGCATTGCCTGTAGATCTGTGTACCACTGCAGCACCTGGGATGCCCTCCTCCATTTGCTTTTCATTTAATGGGTTGGCCAAAAAGTTTGTTTGGGTTTTTCTGTAAGATGTTAGGAAACATCTGCCTTCTGCTGTTTTCTGTCTTCCTGTACCAGAAATAAAAGTTTCCTGGAAGAAGGTTTTTATTCTGTTCATTGTTTGTTGGTAAAACCTAGACTTCTACTTGGCATATCATAGCTGGCCAGAAACTTTTTGTTTTAAATAAACGAGTGAAAAACTGAGGCTAGCATCAAATCAACTTTCCCTAATCAAATTGAAGGTCAAGAGTGATAATAATAGAGGAGTTAAGAATGACACCAATATTTTTATCCATAGAAACAGTGAATGGTAACTGTTCACTGAGATGGAAATCAGAGGAGAGAAGCAGAGTGGAGTCAAAATCAAGTGTTCTGGATGGAAAAAATGTTGGCTTTAAGGGTTTTTATTTGGTTTAGAATGTTTGGGTTTGGTTTAGAATATTAAGGGCAGTTAAGACAGAATAGTAAATCATAAGTACATTACCTTGAAGGTGGTTTGAAATAGACTTTAAGTATAACATCCATCACAGTGTATAATTGTTTTAACCAAACATATTCTATTATAGAATATGTTAGCAGGAAATCTTTGAAATTAGTGGTTCCTTGGAGTGTCCTAAGGAGCACATAGGGTACCAGATGTATTAAAAATTCCCCAGCCCTATTTTCCACTTTAACCAGAGTATTTCTCTTTTAACAATACAAAGAAAATGTTCTGAGGATAGCAAACAAATAAATTTTAAATGGCTTCAAACTTTTGAAGCCAGGAACTTGAAACTTCTTATTCAACAGATAGAAACTGTTAGGAGCCAGAGAGGTGAAATAATTTGCCTTTGATCACAAGTTGGCTGACGATGCAGCCAGGTTCAACTGAGGTCTGTTAATGCCAAGGTCTTTTTTCTATGTTCTACTCTATCACACTACATTTTTATCAAAGAACTATCACATCATGAAAGGAATTGGGATCTGTAAAGAGACTTCTGCATTGTGTTGGTCTGATGGTCTAAATTCAGTTCATACTTGTTTTTGAGAGTTTTTTCATTAAATTTTCAAAAGTTTTGGTACCTGATTGTTAAATTCATGCATAGTTAAAAATTAAACTATATAAACTTACAATTAAATGATTATATTAAAAAACTAACAAACACTTGAAAATAATTTTTCAGTATATTTTACCATTTTCTATATTCTTGATACTATTTGTGTCTATTGCATCTTTATGATATAAATACTAAATAATGCTTTGCCAGTAAACTGCCCTTCCAAATTCTTTATTCAGTAACATCATGTAGGTAGTTTGAAATCTGTCATTGTAGGCATACTTACACCATGAAAACTATCAATTATCATCAACTGACAGCCCTCATGACTCATCCCTCCCACCTCCCATAGCCAGAGCTGGTTGTTAAATATATAGCAGTACACTGTTGCTGGAAATTAGTATTAACAATATTTTTTATCTTTTCTGGGATCTTGGGTAAATCATTTAACTCCTCTCCTAACTTGGTTTGAAAATTAAATTAGTCAATACCACCCTTATCTGATAACTGTATTGATTAAATGAGATAATGCATATGAACATACACAAAAGACTGCCCTATACACAGGACGACTACTACCACATATGACATATTTTTGAAAATTAAAAAAAATCCCAAGAGCACTTAAAGACATTGATTTGTCATGATATTATTTTAACATACAGATTTTTATTACAATAAAATACAAGTGTCATTTGCCAGAAAATTATTAAAATAATCTTCATATTTTACTGTTTGGAAAAAATAGTGTACAATATAGACTCTGCATATTCAAGGAGCCCACAAAGTAAAAAAAAAAAAAAAAGTGTTTTTTCTTTGTTTCAATATATAAAGCCTCTGCCAAAGTGTTCAATCACTTGCTTCTCCTGTGTAATTCCCTTCAAAGTCTTTTTTTGCTTTTGTTTTGGTTTTATGGAGGGAGATATTAGAGCCATAACAAACAATGAGTTGGGCATTCTTTCATTTTCTATGACGGAGGACTCTCAGAAAAATTCTCTGTCAGGGACCTTAAGATACCCAGCAACACTCAGTAAAGACTTGTTCTTCTCATATTAAACAGATGGAGTTCCGGTGGCACTAGTGGTAAAGAACCTGCCTGCCAATGCAGACTAGATGTAAGAAACTTGAGTTTGATCCCTGGGTTGGGAAGTTCCCGTGGAGGAGGTCATGGCAACCCACTCCAGTATTCTTGCCTGGAGAATCCCATGGACAGAGGAGCCTATCAGGCTACAGTCCATAGGTCAGAGTCAGACATGACTGAGTGACTTAGCACACAGCACACACACTGTTCTTACTCACAACACAGTTTCTGAGACTTCCAAAGGGACAATCACATTGTCTAAAGGGAGGAGGAGAATATGTCATTCTGTAGGTTTCATGTTGAAAAGCTGTTTTGCTTACAAATTGCTCTTGTTTGTTCTGGTGTGAGATTTGTATGAGAATCCTTTGCTCTGAATAAGGTAAGAGAAGATTGGGTTCAGGCGTCATCAACTGGCTTAAAAATGTGTTATAATGTGTCTCCATCTCTGAACAAGCCTAGTCATGTTTGCAGGCTTTTAGGTACATGAAATATTGCCATTTATGTCAAGCATTTGGAATCGATAGGAGATAAAGACAAGATGAGTCACTTGATTGAACTAAGTTTATTGTTTGGTTTTCATTGTTTTGAAAAGCAATGGGGAATTGCAAACACAAAATTCAGGATGGAGGTTAATTATGGGATAGGGGAACATGAGATAGTCATTAAAATTTGGAAATTTTCTATTTATTAACCTGAGTGGTGGCTTCATTATATTACATTTTATGACATATATATATATATATATAATATATAATTGTATATGTAATATTGTATTACCACAATAAAGAAGATAATAAAATTATAATCCTAATTTTTTCAGACACTAAAGTTAGAAGACAAAAAAAATAGTTAGAAGACTTCACAGACTGTTACTAAGTTGAATCTTCATTGCATATATAATAGATAGGTATTGTCTTTTTCTCTGAGCTGTGCAAAGAATTTAAGTCTATGTTCATTATGAACGTGTTTCATGTGATTCAAATATTGAAATAATTACAAGTAAATAACTATAAAATTCAAATCTTTTCCAGAAAGCAAAATTAAAGCATTTAAAACATGCTGTATGCTAAATAAGAATGGTTTATTTAAAATTAGTATATTCATCTTAGGTAATAAGTTTTATTTCTTCCTTTCCTGAGAGGTGTCCTTGGGTATTGAGTACTATAAACCACTGCACATATGGAGTGAATTTTTAGAAAGAAAATCACTAGCACCTGGATTTCAGTAACATTCAAAATATGGCTTTTGTATGTTTCCAACTGGCATTATTTTTTGCTCATTGAGAATACACGTTTATAAGCTGAATTTTTTTTCTTTATTGAGACTGTCCTCTCTCCCTTATCACCTTTCTTATCCCTATCATACTTCTTTAATCATAATAAAATCACTTATACTCTAAGTTCTACACTAAGCCCCAGTGACCTATTTTTCCATTTTCTATTTTAATTTATTTACTAAGCTTCATGCTATACACCTGAAGGCTCTCCTAACATTATTTTTATGTGATGCTGAATGATACTACACTATTAGATATAAAAATTAATGAACCAAATTTGAACTCCTTTTAAAATTTTATAATCTGAATGATAAATGTCTTATATAATCTAACAAGTTTTCAAATTTTAAAACACTTTCAGGAGATTGAAATACTCAGGGTTGTCTTAATAAATTCTGTGAACAATTAAAACGAGTTGCTTTTTCCTTTCAGAGTTTTTTCCCAGAAAGATGATCAAAATTGGTAGATTCTTAGAGCCCAGAAGAGATGAGAACTCAACCTAAGATTCTAAGAGATCCTTGAGGTTCTCAGAACTCATCACTTCTATTTAAATATATTTCTATTATACTCCTACACCTATAGAACTTCCCCCCTTTTTTCTTTCTATTTTTTTTTTAAATAAAAAGAGTGGTTTTATGTATAGGCAGATTTTTCTCATAACTCTAATTCATATTTACCTAACTATTTTGCTTTGTGGTTTACCACTATTACTGCCAACTACTTAAAATGTATTCCAACATCTTAGATTTAATAAGCATATTAAGGATTTGTGTTTCTATAATCATTAAAAATAGTTCCATGATGATATATTTAATAGACATAATTTCTTCAATAGCTTATATAAATTAACAGTGATAACATCCCTTGTTGATGCTGTGGGGGGGTTGTATTAACATAGACCCGAGGAGCCAAAGGGAATAATGAAAGAAGGGCAAGAGCTGGGGAAGCAATTCCTCTCAAATTTTTGCATTAATAATACCTTCTCTGCTGTTCAAGAGCAACAAGATGGAGCAAAGCCAGCAGTATTCAAACTGTAATAGACCACGGCAATTCAAATGTGTGATTCTTAAAAAGGGCAGAGGTAAAAGTTAACAGCACATCTTTGGGAGTGTGATTTATTTTTTTAAAATCCGCCAAAATCCTGGGGCACACGTGACCTTTATCCTACTACCTTGTCTGACGCACACCACCATGCACTGGTTAAAGTCAATGAGTGGTCAGGAAGAAACTTTTTTCCTCAAGGAGCACTGCTTCACATTATTCTTTATTTTTTACCTGTATATAACTTTGAAGGACTTTTCTCCATTTGTTTGCTTTGCTTAATCTTTCTTATTGCCAGAAAATGATGATTTGCATCTTAGGAGAATTGTAACACAACACAATGTCTCAGGCTGGGTGACACACATTTCACACACATGCCGTTAAATTTATAATAGTTAAATCATTGGGCATATACATTATCCAGGAATTACAAATGTCTTGCAGATCCATTTCAGCAAAAGTCATCAGATAACAATTTGAGTTTATTTTAAAGAAACATCTTTAGAGTTCTTTTAAAGGGAAAATACAGATCTGCCATTTTTCTGAACTGAAAACAACAACAAAACCTTAATCACATTTTTTTTCGACTCTGTATATAAAAGATAATTTTTTACCCCAAAGTGATTCCTGTCCACTAGAGATACTTGCTAGACGACATAAGATCTTCTTCACTGGCAGATTCAGAGGCTATTTGGAAAGCTTCTCTCCCACCTGCAGCTGTACCTGCTGCGAGGTTTTACTTGTAGATTTCTTGGTGAGTTCAAAATCTATTGCCTAGATTAGTAAAATGAGCCTAATCCTAGAAGCAATTTTCTAGTATAGTTAGGGAACTTCCCTGGGTAGGAATGGACTATACAGATACATTTTTCCCTTGCAAGTTTACATGAACTAATGGTTGCATAAAAAATAAACAAATTGTGGATTGATATGTATTTTCTCCATTAACTAACATTATTGTACTAAAAATTGCCTAGGTCAGAATTTACCATACAGTTAGTCTTACACAAGTAGTGAGTTTCTTTTTTTTTAAATAGGATTTTCAAAAGAAGAAATTGACTCTAAAATCTTCTGCTATGTCTAACCTTATCTGTTTCTAAAAGAAATTTAAAAAATTGTTTTATGTTTTATAATACTGTATTTGTTTCAAAATAGGAAATCTTAGACTTATCAAGCTGGAAATGAAAAAAGTCCAAAATCCAAACTTGGTACCATGGCCTTGAAGATGCTGGTCAATGTGGTCCCAAGGGCTATTTCTGATCTCAGCTCTCACACTCTCTCCAGTTCATATTGGACTAACCACTCTGACTTCTTGAGGATCTTCAAATATATTGATATTAAGAATACCCTGGCCTCAGGGCCTTAACTTAAGCTCTTTCTTAGATCTGAAACAGCCATTCCTTATCTGCACACCTGAGTTCCCTTACTTAATTTAAATGTCATCCAGGGGATCTCCCCTACCCAGGGATGGAACCCAGGTCTCCCACATTGCAGGTGGACTCTTTACCAGCTGAGCCACCAAGGAAGCCCTAGAATACTGGAGTGGGTGGCTTATCCCTTCTCCAGGGGATCCTCCCAACTCAGGAATTGAACCAGGGTCTCCTGCACTGCAGGTATAAGCAGAGAGGCCTTATCAAATACATCAGTGCCTCACTACACAGTCATTAAATGCTTTTTTATCTGAACTTATTATTTTCCAATTTTTACCATCACTAGATATAAATTGGTTTGCCTCAGTTCAGTTCAGTTCAGTCGCTCAGCCGTGTCCGACTCTTGGCAACCCCATGGACTGCAGCACGCCAGGCTTCCCTGTGCATCACCAACTCCCGGAGCTTACTCAAACTCATGTCCATAGATTCAGTGATGCCAGCTATCTAGCTCATCCTCTGTCATTTGCCAGCATCAGGGTCTTTTCAATTGAGTCAGTTCTTCACATCAGGCTTATCTGTTCATTAATTGTCTCCTCCCAAAGAGTTTAAGTTCCACAAGTACAGAAACTTTGTGTATTTTGTTTTAATCCCTGGGAAAAATGAGTAGTTAATAAATATTTATTTAATAAATTCACAAAAGAATGACACATTACACTTTGTTGTAGCTAATAAGACCACTTCCCTTAATTTATTTTCAAAATTTACAAAATGTATGATTTTTTAACAGATTAAATACCTAAAGTTGACTTTCATTTGTTGTGAAATTGACATTATCAAGGATTATATAAAGTAATAAACAGCTTCTTCTTAATATTCTAATAGTTTGAAATTTTGGCATAATGAGGGGACATATTTTGGTAAAGACACTTTAAAAAAAATTATTGGAGTTAAGTTGTTTTATAATATTGTGTTAGTTCTGCTGTGGAGCAGAGTGAATCAGTTATACATATACACATATCTACTCTTCTTTAGATTATTTTCTTATATAGGTCATTATAGAGTACTGAGAATTCCTTGTGCTACACACTAGGTCCTTATTAGTTATCCATTTTCTATACAATAGTGTTTATACATCAATCCCAACTTCCAGATTCATCCCTCTCCTTCCCCACCACTTCCCCACCCCATAGCCAAAAGTTTGTTTTCTACCTCTGTGACTCTATTTTGTATATAAGTTCATTTGTACCATTTTTGTTTAGATTCCACATATAAAGAATACCTTTTATTTATCTTTTTCTGCCTGACTTACTACACTTAGTATGACCATCTCTAGGTCCATCCATGTTGTTCCAAATGACATTATTTTACTCATTTTTATGGCTGAATAATATTCCGTTGTATGTATGTACTACATCTTTATCCGTTCCTTCATCAGTGGGCATTCAGGTTGCTTCAAAGTCACTTTTGTGTTCAAGACCTTGTTCATACACACAGCATAAAGCACTACTTTACCTCCAGTGTTAGGAACTCCATTTGCCAATGTGTCAGAGAATCACCAAATAAGATTTTTTAACCGAGGTATAGAGAATATCAATGTCACTTAACCTCAAGTCAATGTAACTTCCTCTTTTCCTTCTAAATGAGGATTGACTGCATGAATTTAAGGATGGTTTTAAGTAAAGATGGTCATGGTTCTATCATTGTCATTTAATTGAAAAAGTCTGCTTCTCCTCAAGATGTCAGAACACTTGGTTTATTGAAATGATAAATTGACTTCCTGTTAACAAAAGTCTCATCATCTGTTCTCAAAAATAAGCAAAGCAGAGATCAGCTGAAGACTAAATGACATAGCTATCTTTATAGAGATCACATTGAATTTAAACATGAAAAACAATAACAGTTTGAAAACCATACATCATTTTTAATAGCTACAATTTTGAGGACAAAAAAATTATCATGAGTAAAATGTTCATAGTATATTCTTAGTATTTTTTTAAAAAGCGTTTTCTTTCAGAAAAAAATATTTATTAATGTTCAATAATGAAGCCATATTTAGTATTTTAGATCTTGGCAATAGACAAAAATAAGCTTTCATTAATGTTGAGAAACATAGAGTCAGAATTTCAACAGGGAGTATAATTAGATAAGATAATCTGCTAGAGATGCTTACTGTTATGGCTAATGATAAAACTTCCAGGAAATATTACTAAAGTGGCAAGCTTTTGCATTTATTAAATACATTTATATTTTCAGTTCAATTTGAACACTTTAGAGCTTTTCTTTAAAATTCTTGATTTGTCATTTGATCTCTTTTTATTTGCTTTATTTGTAAAGTTTGGATTTATTTATTTAGTTAATTTATTTAATTAACATGTGTTCCACTATTAATTGTATTTAATATATTATATTATAGCTTCCCTTAAGTAGATCTTTTTTCTGTGTTTGTAGTGCTGACTTATTATAAGGTTGATTCATCTGTTTCTTTTGTTTTTCATCTACAAGATTTAAAAATAATTAGTATACACACAGGATTAACTGGAGGAGGGTATGGCAAGCCACTCCAATATTCTTGCCTGGAGAATACCGCAGACAGAAGAACCTGGCAGTCTGTGGTTCATAGGGTAGCAAAGAGTCAGACACAACTGAAGCGACTTAGCATACACTCATGCCCACAAAATCAAAGTTAAAACTCTATACAAAAGATATACGTCGAGAAGTCTTGTTTTCATTGCTGTCCCTCCACTACATTTTTTCTTTTCTCTTATTTTCATCAGACTACTGACAATCCTTATGAATGCCTGTGTTTTGTTGATTTAAACATGATAGCATGTGTATTATTTTCCCCTTACTTTTCTTAAAGTTAATATATGATATACACAATTCTGTACTTTGCTTTGCTTTCTTAAGTTTGCAATATATCCTGGACTTCTCTTTATATTAGTACATTATTTTGGGGGATTGCATAGATCTGCTATCTAAAACCACCAGTTTCTTCAGCTGGGTATGTAAGTTGCTTTTAATGTTTGCTGGTATGAACAATGCCACAATAAATAACTTAGCACATATATCATTTCCATATTTCATATATATATATATAAATCCCAATTAGATTCCTCAAAATGGGGTTGCTATGCCAAAGAGTATGTGTAGTAGTAATTTTGATCAATATAACCAATACTCTTCTGTGTAGTTTTACAACAACAATAATATGTGGAAGAGTATTCTCACAGTTTTGCCAACAAATATTTGGATTTTAACCAATTTGGTATATGAAGAATGTTATATCTCAGTATAGTTTTAATTTGTATTTTTTTATATGAGGGAGGTAGAACTTCTTTATATGTGGGTATAACTATATATCATTTTGCTTATGAAAGATTTGTCTTTTTTCCATTTTTCTTTTTTTTTGTCTTTTTTCTTAACAATTACTTGAAGGCTATTTCTCTATTAAGGAAATTGACTCTTTACGATAGATGGTAAATATCTTTCCTCAGCTATTTTCATGCTTTATTTTATTTATGATATTTCTTTAATTTTAATTTTTATACAGTTTTGTGTTGTTTTCTATTTACAGTTATTACAAGATATTGGCTATAGCCCTTTATTATATAATACATGGTGCCTGCATGCTTAGTCATGGCCAACTCTGCAACCTCATGGACTATAGCCCACCAGGATCCTCTCTCCAGGGAATTTTCCAGGCAAGAATATTTTAGTGGGTTGCCCTTTCCTACCCCATGTGTAGTGCATCCTTGAGTCTATCTTGCACCCAATAGTTTGTACCTCCCCCTCTCCCTTCCCTTTATTGCCCCTTCCTCTCTCCTCACTGGTAACCCTCACTGGTTACTCATACAAGTACAAACAACAGTGTTTATCTGAATTTAACACAAGCTGGTCAACATGCTGGATGACAGATTTTCAGATAGAGGGAGCCTTATTTCCATTATATTAAATGGAAATAATACAATTAGTCCATCCAAAACCTCCAGGTAATTTCCCCAGATGTCAATAAATACTCTGAAACAGCAATAGGACAATGTAGTCGTGTCCGACTCTTTGCGACTGCATGAATCGCAGCACGCCAGGCCTCCCTGTCCATCACCAACTCCTGGAGTTTACACAAACTTATGTCCATTGAGTCGGTGATGCCATCCAGCCATCTCATCCTCTGTCATCCCCTTCTCCTCCTGCCCCCAATCCCTCCCAGCATCAGGGTCTTTCCCAATGAGTCAACTCTTCGCATGAGGTGGCAAAAGTACTGGAATTTCAGCTGCAGCACCAGTCCTTCCAATGAACACCCAGGACTGATCTCCTTCAGGATGGACTGGTTGGATCTCCTTGCTGTCCAAGGAACTCTCAAGAGTCTTCTCCAACACCACAGTTCAAAAGCATCAATTCTTCAGCACTCGGCTTTCTTCACAGTCCAGCTCTCACATCCATACATGACCACTGGAAAAACCATAGACTTGACTAGACAGACCTTTGATGGCAAAATACTCAACTGTAAAGAAGGAAATCCCATCATTTACAACAACATGGATGAACCTGGAGTACATTATGCTAAGTGAAGTAAGTCAAATTGAGGAATAAATACTTTATGATTTCACTTTTACATAGAATCTAAAATGGTCAGACTCATAGAAGCAGAGAGTAGAATGGCAAGTGCCAGTGGTGGGGGAAATGGGGAGATCTTAGTCAAAGCAAACAAACTTGCAGTTATAAGATAAATAAATTCTGGAGTCCTAAGTATGGCATGATGTTTATAGTTAATAATAGTGTACGGTATATTTGAAATTTCCTGAAAGAGTAGATCTTAAATGTTCTAACTACACACACACACACACACACACACACACACACACACACACAAGGTAACTGTGTGAGGTGATGGATATTAATTAACTTGCAGGGCTCCCAGGTGGCACTGTTGGTAAAGAATCTTCCTGCCAACACAGAAGATGCAAAAGACCCGAGTTTGATCCCTGAGTTGGGAAGGTCCTCTGGAGAAGGAAATGGCAACCCACTCAACTATTCTTTCTTGCAAAGTTCTATGGACAGAGGAGCCTGGAAGGCTATATAGCCCATGGGTTCACAAAGAGTCAAACATGCCTTAGTGGCTGAGCACACGTGCATATAGTAAATCATGACACTGTTCTTCTTAAAGAAAGCTAGCACATTGTACACCCTAAATATATACAATTTTTATTTGTCAATCATACCTCAATAAAGCTGGAGAAAACAAGTAACAGCTAAAAATTTTCCCAAATTAATGACAAACACCAAACCATAGAATCAAAATCACTAAGCAGAATAAATACATGCAAGTATGCACATGCCTCCCCCAACTCACACAAACTGTCCCCAGGCACACTACTAGACATATCATATTCAAACTGTAAAAAAAAAAAAAATCAATTGATTATGAATCTCATCATATTTAGACATTATCTTCTGTCTCATTGATCTGTTTGTCCATCAATATGCCAATACTAAATTTTCATGATTATTAAATAATCAAAAAAGTCATAAAATTAAAAAAAATTAAAATCCTTTATGGTTCTGCCTAAGCTTTATTATCTTCTCCTTTTAATTATTCTTAGAATTTCATCTTCTATATGCTGACAACTGTTAGATATAAACTTCCAGCTCTGTTCTTTCTTGAATTTTGTATCTGTGTATATAATTGCATACTTTATTAATTTACTGTCCAATTTTACTGAGATTCCAAGAAGAATCTCAGCCTCAAAATGTCCATAACTTCGTCAAATTTCCTCCTCAAGGATGTCCAATATCCAAACTTTTATGTCAGTTAATGACACCATTTTTTCATGAAGCTGCTCAAATATTTTCTTCCTCACTTCTCATCCACACTCACATCCAAGTGCTCTTTTTTTATTTCTTAAATAACTGTCAAAACTATTCAATTCTTTCCACTTTCACTGCTACCACACTAGACAAGAAATCATGATCTGGTTTCTTTTTCTTCATTCACTCATTTATGCACCGGGTTAGTCGATTCTTCTCAGTGCTTCCCATACAAACAATATTTGTAGTAGAGATTTAATATTGCAACTCCTGATGAAAACTCATTTATGAGTTCCACTTAGCTATATAATAAAGTCCAATATCTTTTACAGTATTTACAATATTCCCATGATATGTTAATGACCAAACTCTTACATTTATTAAACTCCAGACATGAGTTTCTTTTGAGTCCCAAATGCAAACACTTTTTCTACTTCTAAAACTTCACATGCATATTCCCACTTCCAGCAATTGTCACTCAATCTCTATTTATTTTTCCTGGCTACCATTTCTTCATCTTCAAGTCTTAAATGACATTTCTCAAGAAAGCATTTACCAATTCATTTCTTTGACAAATGTATATATTAAAAACATACAAAGTATCAGGCACACTTTAAGGTATCGTGTAGGATAGCATTTTACCAAAGCTCAAGAAAGCTGTCTTCTATTGTGGGAGAAGGCAAATGTAAGCAAATGCGAATAAGTAAATCCATGGAATAAGGGAGACAGGCAGTAATGATACACACTCATGCATTGGAAAGTGGTTCTGTTTGTCAGAATACTGAGATATATATTTTAGCTGCTGTCCTGAGTTTCAAAACATCCTCGTGTGAACAGATCAACCCAGTTCTCCACCCCAACGCTCCCAGACCATCTAGTAAAGAAAGGTTTAATACCTGGAAGAGCAGGGGCTCTCCTCCTCTGCCTCCTGTATTTATTTTGCTTAGCTGGTACTAGAGCCTTTCAGTTCTTCAGAGGTCCCAATTCCCAAGCACTACCAATTGATTCCCCCAAGGACTCTGAAGCACTTTGCCTTCTGACATGCATGGCCCTGTGACTCTGGTTCAGTTCAATTCAGTTGCTCAGCCGTGTCCAAATATTTGCAACCCCATGGACTGCAGCACTCCAGACCTCCCTGTCCATCATCAACACCCAGAGTTTACTCAAACTCATGTCCATTGAGTTGGTGATACCATCCAACTATCTCATCCCCTGTCTTCCCATCCTCCACCTGCCTGCAATCTTTCCCAGCATCAGGGTCTTTTCAAATGAGGCAGTTCTTCGCATTAGGTGGCCAAAGTACTGGAGTTTCAGCCTCAACCTCAGGCCTTCCAATGAACATCCAGGACTGATCTCCTTTAGGATGGACTGGTTGGATCTCCTTGCAGTCCAAGGGACTCTCAAGAGTCTTCTCCAACACCACAGTTCAAAAGCATCAATTCGGTGCTCAGCTTTCGTTATAGTCCAACTCTCACATCCATACATGACTACTGAAAAAACCATAGCCTTGACTAGATGGACCTTTGTTGGCAAAGTAATGTCTCTGCTTTTTAATATGCTGTCTAGTTTGGTCATAACTTTTATTCCAAGGAATAAGCGTCTTTTTATTTCATGGCTGTAGTCACCATCTGCAGTGATTTTGGAGCCCAGAAAAATAGTCTGCCACTGTTTGTCCATCTATTTGCCATAAAGTGATGGGGCCGGATGCCATGGTCTTAGTTTTCTGAAAGTTGAGCTTTAAACTAACTTTTTCACTCTCCTCTTTCACTTTCTTCAAGAGGCTCTTTAGTTCTTCTCCACTCTCTGCCATAAGGGTGGTGTCATCTGCATATCTGAGGTTATTGATATTCTCCCAGCAATCTTGATTCCAGTTTGTGCTTCATCCAGCCCAGTGTTTCTCATGATGTACTCTGCAAATAAGTTAAATAAGCAGGGTGACAATATACAGCCTTGACGTACTCCTTTTCTTATTTGGAACCAGTCTGTTTTTCCATGTCCAGTTCTAACTGTTGTTTCTGACCTGCATACAGATTTCTCAAGAGGCAGGTTAGGTGGTCTGGTATTCCCAACTCTTTCAGAATTTTCCACAGTTTATTGTGATCCACACAGTGGAAGGCTTTGGCATAGTCAATAAAGCAGAAATAGATGTTTATCTGAAACCCTCTTGCTTTTTCAATGATCCAGTGAATGTTGGCAATTTGATCTCTGATTCTTCTGCCATTTCTAAAACCAGCCTGAACATCTAGAAGTTCACAGTTCATGTATTGTCGAAGCACAGCTTGGAGAATTTTGAGCATTACTTTGCTGGCGTGTGAGATGAGTGCAATTGTGCGGTAGTTTGAATGTTCTTTGGTATTGTCTTTATTTGGGATTGGAATGAAAACTGACCTTTCCAGTCCTGTGGCCACTGTTGAGTTTTCCAATTTACTGGCATACTGAGTGCAGCACTATCACAGCATCATCTTTGAGGGGTTGAAATAACTCAACTGGAATTCCATCACCTCCACTAGCTTTGTTCATAGTGATGCTTCCTAAGACCCACTTGCCTTCACATCCCAGGATGTCTGACTTTAGGTGAGTGATCACACCATTGTGATTATCTGGGTTGTGAAGAGCTTTTTTGTATAGGTCTTCGGTGTATTCTTGCCACCTCTTCTTGATATCTTCTGCTTCTGTTAGGTCCATACAATTTCTGTCCTTTACTGAACCCATCTTTGCATGAAATATTCCCTTGGTATCACTAATTTTCTTGAAGAGATCTCTAGTCTTTCCCATTCTATTGTTTTCCTCTATTCCTTTGCACTGATCCATAAGGAAGGCTTTCCTATCTCTCCTTGATATTCGTTGCAACTCTGCATTCAAATGAGTATATCTTTCATTTTCTCTGTTGCTTTTGGCTTCTCTTCTTTTCACAGCTATTTGTAAGGCCTCCTCAGACAGCCATTTCACTTTTTTGCATTTCTTTTTCTTGGGAATGTTTTTGCTCCTTGTCTCCCATATAATTTCATGAACCTCTGTCTATAGTTCATCAGGCACTCGGTCTATCAGATCTAGTCCCTTAAATCTATTTCTCACTTCCACTGTATAATCATTAGGGATTTGATTTAGGTCATACCTGAATGGTCTAGTGGTTTTCCCTACTTTCTTCAATAAGTCTGAATTGGGCAATAAGGAGTTCATGATCGGAGCCACAGTTAGCTCCTGGTCTTGTTTTTGCTGACTGTATAGAGCTTCTCTATCTTTGGCTGCAAAGAATATAATTGATCTGATTTCAGTGTTGACCATCTGGTGATGTCCATGTATAGAGTCTTCTCTTGTGTTGTTGGAAGAGGGTGTTTGCTGTGACCAGTGTGTACTCTTGGCAGAACGCTATTAGCCTTTGCCCTGCTTCATTCTGTACTTCAAGGCCAAATTTGCCTGTTACTCCAGGGGTTTCTTGACTTCCTACTTTTGCATTTCAGTCCTCTATAATGAAAAGGAGATCTTTTTTGGGTGTTAATTCTAAAAGGTCTTGTAGGTCTTCATAGAACCATTCAACTTCAGCTTCTTCAGTGTTACGGATCGGGGCATAGACTTGGATTACTGTGATATTGAATGGTTTGCCTTGGAAAGAAACAGAGATCATTCTGTCATTTTTGAGACTGCATTCAAGTACTGCATTTTGGACTCCTTTGTTGACTATGATGGCTACTCCATTTCTTCTAAGGGATTCTTGCCCACAGTAGTAGATATAATGGTCATCTGAGTTAAATTCGTGCATTCCAGTCCATTTTAGTTCACTGATTCCTAAAATGTCGATGTTCACTCTTGCCATCTCCTGTGTGACCACTTCCAATTTGCCTTGATTCATGGACTTAACAGTCCAGGTTCCTATGCAATATTGCTGTTTATAGCATGGGACCTTGCTTCCATCACAAGTCACATTCACATCTGGCTGTTGTTTTCGCTTTGGCTTCATCTCTTCATTCTTTCTGGAGATATTTCTCCACTGATCTCCAGTAGTATATTGGGCACCTAGTGACCTGGGGAGTTCATCTTTCAGTGTCCTATCTTTTTGCCTTTTCATACTGTTAGAGGTTCTCAAGGCAGGACTACTGCAGTGGTTTGCCATTCCCTTCTCCAGTAGAGAAAAATGTGGTCCACTACAAAATGTGGTCCACTGGAGACTGTAGAAGGTGACTCTGGTAAACTACACTATGGTCATCCTGCTGTCCAGCATACCAAGTTTTCTGTGGATTAATCTCCCTCTACTTCTTAGAATCCCAGGAGCCTGCCCAGAATCCAACAGGAGAGATATTATCCCCTTAAGACAACACTGGCACACTTGCAGACAAAGGTCTAGCACCTTTCTCCAAACATGTCTGTGACCACTGGCCTGGAAATAGTCTCTGAGTTATGCTTTAGTGGCTGTTGGTAGAAATAACTTGATGAAAATGATCCACTAGTAAGAAAGATGATGATGATAAAAGAGATGAAAGACTTGCCAGAGAGATTCTTTGAATAGTTTTCAGGAATGATCTGGGCTTAGATACAGGAATGAATGGTTCATACAAAGCAGTCGGATGAAGGCAGGGGTTATATGCACATGATGGTAAGGAGGGAGTATGACTATAGAATCCTTGATTTTGCTTCTAATTTTTGATAAAATGAGATGCATGCTATTAAGTTAGAGTGACTATGTAAAAAGATTATAGAGACTACCAAGTTTACACTAAATACCTTTGCTACATATTTCTTTACCACCTTTTACTTCCTGTTTCCTAGCAGTCCTTATATTTTTAATTTCTTGTAAAACACATTCCTTCACTATAAGTTCTTCCATGTTGTTTCCAGCTTTGTCTGGAATGGTATGGCCATTCAATAAATGTTGATTGAATTGAATTAAAATAAATCAAAAGATATGGACTGAAAAGAAAAATAACAGTATGGAATGGAGGGGGACAGTTTCCAAGTTTCTGTAACTCTGGTTATTCACTAAAAAAAAAGAAAAAGAAACAAAACAGAATGCAGTAAGAAAAGAAGAATGTTAAGAATGTTTGTGAGGAATGGGCAATTTGATTTGAATATGCTGATTTTCATGTTGTTAGAATCCATCCAAATGGACTGCTTACATGGGAAGTAAGATGCACAAGTGGAAAGTTTAGGAGTGAGATTTAGTCTACATATATAGATTCAGTTGGTCTTCCCCAGTGGCTCGGAAATAAGGAATCTGCCTACAATGCAGGAGACTCAGGGTTCTTGAGTTGAGAAGATTCCTTGGGGGAGGGCATGGCAACTCCAGTATTCTTGCCTGGAAAATCCCACAGGTGGAGGAGTCTTGTGGGCTACAGTCCATAGGGTCACAAAGAGTCAGACACAATTGAAATGACTTAGCATGCATGCACATAGATTCAATTATCATCAAGCTAATCTCCGGTGGCCTTGGCTGCAAGGGCCTGGAATGGGGCTTGGAATGAGGCTGAGTTGCAGTGGTGAAAGCACCAGATCCTAGCCACTAGACCGGTGGTCAGTGACAAGGGTGCTGGCCCTTTGGCTTTGCAGAAAATAATTTCCACAAAGACAGAAAGTAGTGGAGCAAGTAAAGTGTTAATTAGGAGGAAAAAGAGTATAGTATGTGTGGATAGACACACGGGCAGACTCAGGAAAGATGGAGTTGCTGAGTAGCACCCTCATGGCAGTTTGAATTACTTTTATGGGTCATTTCTTCTGGGTTTTCTTTGGCCAATCATTTTGATTCAGCTGATTCACAGTCCATATTTAGTATATCTCCATGTGTGTGCACACATCTCTTAGCCAAGATGAGTCCTACAAAAAAGGTGTCTGGGTAGAACATTTCTTTACATAACTTCCTTTTGACCTCCAAGAAGCCTTCTGTGCATGTGTGGTTGGGGAGGTCTCCTGACTTTGAGAAGGAGAAATATGTGGTCTGAGCAGGACCCAGCCTCCTCCCTTAATTGCTCTGCCTTTCTTGTCTTGGTGTTTCAGTCAATAGAGAATGAATATCCAATTGCTTTACCTTCAGGGGACCCATCTGCCTCCTGCCTCAAAGCTATAGGAGTATAGGTAGTAGCTGAAACTCTATAGATTGTGTACGTTGCCAGCTAAGAATGCTTTGTAATTAGAAGCCTAGGAGGCAAAAACTAAACCTAAGATAACTCAACCATTGATTTAATGAATTGGATTTTACACTTCCATCCCCTTTTCTTGTTAGTTCCTGCACTTTTCCTTTTCCTCATTTTCTCCTTTTCCTCTTTCCCCACCACCCAGATAGATTTTAAGCTCCTAGAAGGTAACATTTAAAGCTTTTGTTTCCTAAATCCCAACTGCTGATCACATCGAGTTTGATAGCTATTTGTCACTTTTTTATCTAGCTATGCTGGTTGTCATTAGAGAACAGATATATTGAGTTTAGGTCTAAACTTAGAAAACTCCTTTGAAGAGCTGACTCCAATGACATAATCATGGAAAACAAAGTAAGTTTTTAAAAAAGGCAAGATGGCAATGACGGCTTAATCATTTTTCACCTTTTGATTATTATATAACCTCACATTTCTTTTTCTTATCTATTATTGTCCCTAATCCTTATTCTTTCAAACTCAACTATTTAATCACACATTTCATTTCCCCTTTGAAAAACTCCCATTATCTTACTCTTTATAAGATAAATGTAGTCTAGTTTGTGGCACAGGGCCTGACATTTAGAGTGCTGTAAGTTATTTCTATTTAAGCACCAGACCAGAGTAAAGACTAGTGTTGCTAACAGGCAAAGATATTGAATACTTCTGAAGACTTTTTTTAAGGAAAACAATCAAAGGCACATGTGTGAAAAGGAAAAGCTGACACTAAGAGGTCCAAAGAGCAGTAGCTGGTGGCAATTTAGCTGGGCAATAAATGGCTTTCAATAAACCTAAGTTTTATTAATGAAGTTAGAATTCTTTCCTTATAGGAACTACAGGTTCACACAATGCTTGGAAACATTCTGAGTGTTGGCGGAGAGAAGTGTTCAGTCAGCTCAGCCACTCACTTTTGTCTGACTCTTTGCGACCCCATGGACTACAGCATGCCAGACCTCCCTGTCCATCACCAACTCCTGGAGCCTATTCAAACTCATGTCCATTGAGTCGGTGATGCCATCCAACCATCTCATCCTCTGTCGCCTCCTTCTCCTGCCTTCAATCTTTCCCAGCATCAGGGTCTTTTCCAGTGAGTCAGTTCTTGTCATCAGGAGGCCAAAGTATTGGAATTTCATATTCAGCATCAGTCCTTCTAATGAATATTCAGGAGTGGTTTCCTTTAGTATGGACTGGTTGGATCTCCCTGCAGTCCAAGAGACTCTCAAGAGTCTTCTCCAACACCACAGTTCAAAAGCATCAATTCTTTGGTGCTCAGCTTTCTTTATAGTCCAAATCTCACATCCATACATGACTACTGGAAAAACCATAGCTTTGACTAGATGGACCTTTGTTGGCAAAGTAATGTCTCTGCTTTTTAGCATACTGTCTAGGTTGGTCATAACTTTTCTTCCAAGAAGTGTTTGTGGACTCAGAAAAAGTTCTAGTGATTCAGGCTGCTTTACTTATCGATATGCTGAAATTAAAGTAATAGAAATACCATGACTTACTCTCCTTATACATCAAAAAGAATTTTAGTGTAGACAGTAGTGAATTCTTACACATTTATTCACATATTATTGCAATACTTCTAGAAATACGAATTCCAATTGTTAGAATTATTTACAAGACAATAGATTTTTAAAAACCATTGACTTTTGTATTTGTCCCTTCATAGACCCTATCTTCAAATCTTTTTCTTAACTCTGCCCTTCTAGCTCTAAACCTTGCTGCTGGCTCTCCCTTAGCATCTAAGATCCATTGCTTGTTACAGTCCTAGAGCTCACTCCACTGTCTCTGTGTAGACACAGCCAATGTATTTCCCTCTCTGTGTATTGTATTCACCTACTGATGTGGGAAGTGATTGAGGAGGTAGGCAAGACAACAAGAGGAGAAAACAACATTCATAAATAAGAGCGAGAACAATGCAATTCAAATTGATGATTAGAACAACAGTGCTGTAAATAATGCACCCACAAAGTGAACAAATATATCTACTCTGCAATTGCTCCACTCCCTGTTCTGATCTGGCATGCTGTTCAGCTACCTTTGAACATTTTGAGGGATGGAAGCTAAGAACAAAAGATTTAGAACACTCCAACAAGTAAATCCTTGCCTGGCTTATCAAATTGTACATACTTACTTTACAATTTATCACAGCTGGTATTCCTGACCTGACTCCAGGCTAAGAGATTCACAAGCAGTGTGTTTCTATACTTTAGCATATTTGCCTATAGAGACATTTTGATAGCTTCTTTGGAAAAGTGTATATGCTCAATGACAGAATAAGTAGCAGATTTTAACCTCACAAATGCTGAAATATAATGTATTTTCTTTGTATTTATTTTTATTTTGAGCATCTATTTTGTCCCACATGTAGCTTTATGTTTTTCTCAACGAAATGATGAACTCCTGAAGGGTATGGACTTATAATATCTAGCAGAGTACCACCTACTTAACCAATGCAACTCCATACAACTGTGGTACATTAAAGTTGGGGAAAGTGAGACATTATTTATGGATAAATTCAACAATTTATGTGCTTGACCCTATGCTGTATTTTTGAGGTGCCAGTATGATGAAAAGACTCTCAGTCCAAGGGAATGTCATTTTCTGTTTCTCCATAGATAGTAACATACCTAAGGAACTGGAAGGTCATTGAAGAACAGATATTGTTCCTATACTTGTGAACTTTTATTTCTTATCAAAATGAAGACAGCAAAACATTATAGGTTTTTGCTTTTAATTACAATCTGATTGTGCAACAGACAAATATATAGGGAGCAATAAATATATATCAGGGGAACATGAGGTAGTCTGAAGGGTATATTATAAAGTGTGATTTTTGTTGCTTTGTTTTTTGTGTGTCATTTTAAAAGGAAGTGACATTTGAGTTGAATTTTAAAGACTGAAAGGATGACTAGATTGTAGGGAAAAAAAAATCCAAACAGTGGGAGCAGTCAATGCAAAGATCCTGAAGATGAGAAATATCAAAGGGGAAAAAAAAATATCTAAGGAGATGGAAAACTTCAAGAGGAAGACGGTGGTAATGTCACAGCCATTAACAAATGGCAACAAGTATTTTGTGTTTGTGTTTTTGTTTTTCTTTTAACTCTCATTTTAATCAAATGAGCCATAGTTTCATTTTAATCAGGGTACCAACATAATTATAAGCCCACTCTGTCAGATAGTCTTACAAATTAGCTATTAGCATACTGCTACTCTTATGAAAATATTTAGATTAAATCACAGAATAGACTTTACACTCAAAATAGGTAAAAACTCTTCAGATTCACACTGTAAATTTTCGCATATTTGAAAAGTCAACCTTACACAAACACATTTATGCCCCACTTACACTTACCCCAGTCTCACTTTTCACATTATGTCTTCCTCAAGCCCACTGAAGTATGTATTTTCACTGCTGACATCTGCTTGGCTTCCTTCAACGTGACAGAGTTATATAAAAGATCTGCTGATCCTTATCTAATTTTTCATTCTCTGGCTTTTTTCTCTCCTCCAACTTGCTCAACAAAGGTGTCTCTGGATTTTTACCCTGGCTCTCTTGACTTTCCTCTCTGTATTGCCTCCCTTAGGAATTTGGAATACTGTAGTGCTTGATAGCGGGTTTCCCTGATGGCTCAACAGGTAAATAATCTGCCTGCCATGTAGGAGACACAGGAGATGTGGGTTTAATCCCTGGGTTAGGAAGATCCCCTGGAGAAGGAACTGACAACTGCTCTAGTATTGTTGCCTGAAAAATCCCATAGAAAGAGGAGCTTGGCAGGCTACAGTCCAATGGATTGGAGAGTCAGACACAACTGAGCGACTAAGCACACAGCACAGTAGTTGGTAGCATTTCTAATAAAAGTAAACTTTATTCTTAGATACTGTGGTAAGTGGAGACAGTGGAGACAGTGTCAGACTTTATCTTTTTGGGCTCCAAAATCACTGCAGATGGTGACTGCAGCCATGAAATTAAAAGACGCTTACTCCTTGGAAGGAAAGTCATGACCAACCTAGATAGCATATTAAAAAGCAGAGATGTTACTTTGCCAACAAAGGTCTGTCTGGTCAAGGCTATCGTTTTACCAGTGGTCATGTATGGATGTGAAAGTTGGGCTGTGAAGAAAGCTGAGTGCAGAAGAATTGATGCTTTTGAACTGTGGTGTTGGAGAAGACTCTTGAGAGTCCCTTGGACAGCAAGGAGATCCAACCAGTCCATCCTAAAGGAGATCAGTCCTGGTTGTTCATTGGAAGGACTGATGCTGAAGCTGAAACTCTAGTACTTTGGCCACCTCATGTGAAGAACTGACTCACTGGAAAAGACCCTGAGGGATTGGGGGCAGGAGGAGAAGGGGACGACAGAAGATGAGATGGCTGAATGGCATCACTGACTTGATGGGCATGAGTTTGAGTGAACTCTGAGAGTTGGTGATGGACAGGGAGGCCTGGCGTGCTGCGATTCATGGGGTCGCAAAGAGTCGGACACGACTGAGCGACTGAACTGAACTGAACTATGGTAAGTGGTGTGTTTTATTGTGGGTTTTTGGTTTTTAATTTTTTACAAGATCTATTATTGCAATTAACCCTTAAAACAATCTGCTTCCTATCTGCTGTCCTCCCTTCCTTGGTTTATAGTGTAGTACACAAACGACACAATAAGGGAGTATTATTAGTATTTCTATATTATAGATGAAAAGTATGAGCCTTAGAAACATTAGCTCAAGATCACACATTAAGTAACTGTAGGCGAGAGGTTCAGACTAGAAAGGCTGACTTGAGATCACAAGCCTGGATCACAAATCTGCCTCATTAAAGATTGAACACAGTAAGTAGACTCAATCTCAGAACAGATGCTATGTGATAATTGTATAGACTTAACTTAAAAACTATTAAGTAATATTTTTGAATCCTCATTTCTTCAGTTACTAGCCTTATAATGCTGGATAAATTTCTGAACTTCTCAGAATTTTGTTTTTCATCAATAAAATTAATATATAAAAAGCCTCTTTATTATGAGAATAATATATGCAAGCATTTAGTACTCTGCCCTGCACTTAGTCAACATTTAAAACCATTATTCTTTTTTGGTAATCTCTAAGGTAAATAACTTTTAATTTTCAATATATTATCTGTTGAATGTCAATTCTAATAATGAAATAAAATTTATGTGTATGTATGTTCAGTCTTATCTGACTCTTTGCAACCCCTTGTATTGTAGCCTACCAGATTCCTCTGTCCATTGGATTTTCCAGGCAAGAATAGAGGGGTGGACTGCCATTACCTTCTCTATATTAACGCTCAGTTCACTTCAGTCTCTCAGTCATGTCTGACTATTTGTGACCCCATCAATGCATCACGACAGGTTTCGCTGTCCATAACCAATTGCAGGAGATTTCTGAAACTCATGTCCACTGAGTCGGTCATGCCATGCAACTATTTCATCCTCTGTCTTCCCCTTCTCCTCCTGCTTTCAGTTTTTCCCAGCAGTAGGGTCTTTTCCAATGAATTAGTTCTTTGCATCAGGTGGCCAAAGTATTGGAGATTCAGCTTCAGCATCAGTCTTTCAAATGAATATTCACAATTGATTTCCTTTAAGATTGACTGGTTGGATCTCCTTGCAGTCCCAGCGAATCTCAAGAGTCTTCACCAACACCACAGTTCAAAAGCATCAATTCTTCAGCACTCAGCTTTTTTTACAGTCCAACTCTTACCTCCATATATGACTACTGGAAAAACCATAGCTTTGATAATATGGACCTTTGTTGGCAAAGTGATATCTCTGTTTTTTCATATGCTGTCCTGCTTTGTCACCCCTGATCTTCCAAAGAGCAAGTGACTTTTAAATTCATGGCTGCAAGCACCATCTGCAGTGATTTGGAGTCCAAGAAAATGAAATCTGTCACTGTTTTCATTTTTTTCCCATCTATTTGCCATGAATTGATAGGACCAGATGTCATGATCTTAGTTTTTTGAATGTTGAATTTTAAGTCAACAACTTTTTTACTTTTGTCTTTCACTTTCATCAAGAGGCTCTTTATTTCCTCCTTGCTTTCTGCCATAAGGATGGTGTCATCTGCATATCTGAGGTTATTGATATTTCTCCCAATATCTTGATTCCAGCTTGTGTTTCATCCAGCTTGGCATTTCACATGATGTACTCTTCATATAATTTATATAAGCAAGGTGGCAGTATACAGCCTTGACTATTCCTTTTCCAATTTGCAACAAGTCCAGTGTTCCATGTCCTGTTCTAAATGTTGCTTCTTGACCTTCATGCAGATTTATCAGGAGGCAGGTAAAGTGGTCCCATCTCTTTAAGAGTTTTCCACAGCTTATTATGATCCACACAGTCAAAGGCATTAGTGTAGTCAATGAAGCAGAAGTAGATGTTTTTATGGAATTCTCTTGCTTTTTCTATGATCCAGTGGATGCTTGCAATTTGATCTCTGGCTCCTCTGCCTTTTCTAAATCCAGCTTAAACATCTGGAAGTTCTCAGTTCACATACTATTGAAGCCTCGCTTTGAGAATTTTGTGCATTATTTTGCTAGTGTGTGAAATGAGTACAATTGTGTGGTAATCTGAACATTATTTGGCATTGCTTTTCTTTGGGATGGGAATGAAAACTGATCTTTTCTATTCCTGTGGCCATCACCACTGCTGATTTTTCCAAATTTGCTGGCATATTGAGTGCAGCACTTTCCAGCATCATCTTTTAGGGGTTGAAATAGCTCAACTGGAATTCCATCACCTCCACAAACTCTGTTCATAGTGATGCTTCCCAGGATGTCTGGCTTCAGGTGAGTGATCACACCATCGTGATTATCTGGGTCATGAAGATCTTTTTTGTATAGCTCTTCTGTGTATTCTTGCCACCTCTTCTTAATATCTTCTGCTTCCATTAGGTCCATACTGTTTCTCTCCTTTATTGTGCCCATCATTCCATGAAATGTTCCTGTGGTATCTCATATTTTCTTGAAGAAATCTCTAGTCTTTCTCATTCTATTGTTTTCCTCTATTTCTTTGCATCAATCACTTAGAAAGGCTTTCTTGTCTCTTCTTGCTGTTCTTTGGAATTCTGCATTCAGATGAATATATCTTTCCTTTTCTCCTTTGCCTTTTTTTCTCTTCTTTTCTCAGCTATTTCCAAGGCCTCCTCAAACAACCATTCTTATTTTTTGTGTTTCTTCTTGGGGATGGTTTTGATCACCACCTCCTGTACAGTGTTATGAACCTCTGTCCATAGTTCTTCAAGTACTCTATCAGATGTAATCCCTTGAATCTATTTGTCACTTCCATTGTATAATCATAAGGGATTTGATTTAGGTCATAACTGAATTGTCTAGTGGTTTTCCCTACTTTCTTCAATTTAAGTCTGAAGTTTGAAATAAGGAGTTCGTGATCTGAGCCACAGTCATCTCCAGGTCTGTTTTTGCTGACTGTATAGAGCTTTACCTTCTTTGGCTGCAACGAATATAATCAGTCTGATTTCATTATTGACCATTGGGTGAAGTCCAAGTGTAGAGTCATCTCTTGTGTTGTTGAAAGAGGTTGTTTGCTATGACCAGTGCATTCTCTTGGCAAAATTCTTTTATCCTTTGCTTTGCTTCATTTTATAATCCAAGGCCAAACTTCCTATTACTCCAGGTATTTCTTGTCTTTCTGCTTTTCATTCCAGTCCCCTCTGAAGAATAGAACATCTTTTTTTTTTGGTGTTAGTTCTAGAAATATTAAATGTAGGTCTGTTAAAATTTTCTTCTAAGATATAGATGCATTTTTTCATAGTTCTTTCTTATTATGAAAATATAAGCTATTAACTCCCCTCTAGTGTCCTATCAGAAATGTAGTTCTCCCATGTATGCATGTGCTAAGTGGCTTCTGTCATGTCTGACTCTTTGTGACCACATGGACCATAGCCTGCCAGGCTCCTCTCCAGGCATGAGTACTGGAGTTGGTTGTGATGTCCTCTTCCAGGGGATCTTCCTGACTGAGGGATTGAACCCATGACTCTTTATGTCTCCTTCATTGGAAGACATGTTCTTTAATACCAGCGCCACTGGGTAAGGGCAAGTGTTCTCATACGACCAATGTATCTAATGTCCAACAATGTCAATATTTCAGGTTCATTTTAGACTGATTTCTCAAATTGCTTGAGTCATTGATATAGTTTTTTAGATTTTGGCATTTTGATATACTTTAGGGCTTACTTCAGCAACACTTATGCTACAATTGGAACAATATAGAGAAAATTAGCATTGTCCCTGCACAAAAATAACTTTCAAATTTATGAAAAATGCTGTATTTTTACATAGCAATTATAAATCTAGAGCATAATTCTCACTGCTCTTGACTGGGATATCAACTTAAATAAAAGTCATAATAATATGTAGAAAGCAATAATTTCAAAAAGGGTAATATTTTATTTAGTGTATTTAATTGCATTAACTTTGTTCTACTAATATACATCCATCTACTTATTCTTTACCATTATCTTCTCTGAATTAAAAAAAAAAAAAAAAGCAACCTTGAACTTCTTTAAACTATCTCTTCTACATAATTTAACAAAGTACTCTTTTAACATTTTTTCTATGCCACATTTCTTTTAAAGCACATTGCTTTCCTCATATGTGAAATGATAGTTATGTCTACATCAAATTATTGAATGATTTCTAAAATAAAATTATTTTAGGAGCTCTAGCAAAGTCATACGTGAACATAGTTTGACCAATTGGCTTGAGGGGTTTGTAATTAAAGGAATGGAAGGATGTCTCCCCAAACCAGTTCTCTTAATAGTATCAGCTAGTTTAAAAAGTCTTCCTGGGCCTCAGTTACTGAACTACATACTGTTAATGTCGGCATCCAAAGGAGGAAAGATCTTAAGAATTTTCTTTACACTTGTCTCTCTACTCCTGCAAAAACAGGAAAGATTATCATCTGAATGGTCATCACCAAGGACAGGATTTAAACAAACACCTAAGATTAATGTCCTTTCTTATTTCTGTCCCTTTGAAGAGCAAGGAGCATTATCTATTCCTTCAAGGAAACAGCTCAATAATGTAGAAAATGAGAAAAAGAACATGGTCTTTAATTGTAGCTAAATAAAAGTTGAAGAAAATGCATAATAAAATTTGGGAAATTTAGATTCTCTTCCTATTTCCCATTAAACTAAATTCCCATTAAATGGAAGAAAAAGTAACCTTGAGAGTAACTATATACTGGTATTTTCGCCATTAAAAATAGAAAAGCAGATCTCTTTTAGATCCCTGCCATCATCTCTATGTGAAAGATTTAAAAAGAAGAAAATTGATAACAGTGTGTTGCTGAAAGTGAACTAGTGGCTCTGGACAGTTGGATTTGGCCACCAGGTTGAACTTCAGATATAAGTAGACTTATGTTTATTTCATGGAGAAGGAAATGGCTACCTACTCCAGTATTCTTGCCTGGGAGATCCCATTGACAGAGGAGCCTGGCGGGCTAGTCATTCAAAAGAGTCGAACAAGACTTAACAACTGAGACAGTTCAGTTCAGTCTCAGTCGTGTCTGACTCTTTGCAACCCCATGAATCACAGCACGCCAGGCCTCCCTGTCCATCACCAACTCCCAGAGTTCACTCAAACTCATGCCCATCAAGTCAGTGATGCCATCCAGCCATCTCATCCTCTGTCATCCCCTTCTCCTCCTGCCCCCAATCCCTCCCAGCATCAGGGTCTTTTCCAATGAGTCAACTCTTCGCATGAGGTGGCCAAAGTATTGGAGTTTCAGCTTCAGCATCAGTCCTTCCAATGAACACCCAGGATGGATCTCCTTTAGGATGGACTGGTTGGATCTCCTTGCTGTCCAAGGGACTCTCAAGAGTCTTCTCCAACACCACAGTTCAAAAGCATTAATTTTTCAGCGCTCAGCTTTCTTCATAGTCCAACTCTCACATCCATACATGACCACTGGAAAAACCATAGCCTTGACCAGACGGACCTTTGTTGGCAAACTAATGTCTCTGCTTTTTAATATGCTATCTAGGTTGGTCATAACTTTCCTTCCAAGGAGTAAGCGTCTTTTAATATCATGGCTGCAGTCACCATCTGCAGTGATTTTGGAGCCCAAAAAAATAAAGTCTGACCCTATTTCCACTGTCTCCCCATCTATTTTCCATGAGGTGATGGGACCAGATGCCATGATCTTAGTTTTCTGAATGGTGAGCTTTAAGCCAACATTTTCACTCTCCTCCTTCACTTTCATCAAGAGGCTCTTTTGTTCTCCTTCGCTTTCTGCCATAAGGGTGGTGTCATCTGCTTATCTGAGGTTATTGATATTTCTCCCAGCAATCCTGATTCCAGTTTGCGCTTCTTCCAGCCCAGCATTTCTCATGATGTTCTCTGCATATAAGTTAAATAAGCAGGGTGACAATATACAGCTTTGATGTACTCCTTCGCCTATTTGGAACCAGTCTGCTATTCCATGTCCAGTTCTAACTTTTGCTTCCTGAACTGTATACAGGTTTCTCAAGAGGCAGGTCAGGTGTTCTGGTATTCCCATCTCCTTCAGAATTTTCCACAGTTTATTGTGATCCACAAAGTCAAAGGCTTTGGCATAGCCAATAAAGCAGTGGTAGATGTTTTTCTGGAACTCTCTTGCTTTTTCGATGATCCAGCAGATGTTCCAATTTGATCTCTGGTTCCTCTGCCGTTTCTAAAACCAGTTTGAACATCTGGAAGTTCACAGTTCATGTATTCCTGAAGCCTGGCTTGGAGAATTTTGAGCATTACTTTACTAGCCTGTGAGATAAGTGCAATTGTGCAGTAGTTTGACTCAGAGATTAAAGCATCTGCCTGCAATGTGGGAGACCTGGGTTCAATCTCTGGGTCAGGAAGATCCCCTGGAGCAGGAAATAGCAACCCACACCAGTATTCTTGCCTGGAGAATCCCATGGATGGAGGACCCTGGTGGGCTACAGTTCATGGGGTCACAAAGAGTCAGACACGACTGGGCAATTTCACTTTCACCTTGAGCATTCTTTGGCATTGCCTTTCTTTCGGATTGGAATGAAAACTGACCTTTTCCAGTCCTGTGGCCACTGCTGAGTTTTTCAGATTTGCTGTCATATTGAGGGCAGCACTTTCACAGCATCATCTTTCAGGATTTGAAATAGCTCAATTGGAATTCCATCACCTCCACTAGCTTTGTTCATAGTGATGCTTCCTAAGGCCCACTTGACTTCACATTCCAGGATGTCTGGGTCTAGGTGAGTGATCACACCACTGTGATTATCTGGGTTGTGAAGATCTTTTTTGTACAGTTCTTCTGTGTATTCTTGCCACCTCTTCTTAATATCATCTGCTTCTCTTACGTCCCTAAAATTTCTGTCCTTTATTGAGCCTTTGTATGGTATGTCCTAAATTAAGATCTTGCTTCATTTTTAAATACATTCTTCCTTTTAAAATGTCCACACTATTTTAACAATTGGCAAATCTTTAATGATACGAGATAAGAATTGACTTTCTGTTTTCTAGTGTTTGAATTGTTAAGAACTATTAAGTCTCTCTCATTTTTTTTTTTAACCTGAAGGCAGTTATAGAAAATTGTTTACTATAAGTTCAGATTCTGCAAGTTGTATCTTTTAAAATTATACTTGCTTTTAAGCCATTTGTATATGTAGCAGTCATTTATTTATTTATTTATTTTTTAATTAAAACTAATAAGCAAGTAACCACATTTGACCTTTAGATACTTTAAAATCAAATCTCCCTGAGGATTTTTGCTTCATTTACAAATGTAACTTTTTAAAAAATATGATAGATTTCTGTATTTCCCTTTCTTGGAATTGTTTGTCTTAGAAAAAGAAATGCTAATAGGAATAAAAGTGTAGGCTATAGTACTAGGGAAAGCAACTCTCAATATATTCATTGACAAGAATGTATTATGTATGACTTCAGTTCAATTCAGTTCAGCTGAGTTGCTCAGTCGTGTCCGACTCATTGTGACCCCATGAATCGCAGAACGCCAGGCCTCCCTATCGATCACCAACTCCCGGAGTTTACCCAAACTCATGTCCATCAAATCAGTGATGCCATCCAGCCATCTCATCCTCTGTCGTCCCCTTCTCTTCCTGTCCCCAATCCCTCCCAGATCAGCGTCTTTTTAAATGAGTCAGCTCTTCACATCAGGTGGCCAAAATATTGTAGTTTCAGCTTCAAAATCAGTCCTTCCAATGAACACCCAGGACTGATCTCCTTTAGGACGGACTGGTTGGATTCCTTGCAGTCCAAGGGACTCTCAAGAGTCTTCTCCAACACCACAGTTCAAAAGCATCAATTCTTCAGTGCTCAGCTTTCTTCACTGTCCAAATCTCACATCCATACATGACTATTGGAAAAACCATAGCCTTGACTAGACAGATCTTGGTTGGCACTAATGTCTCTGCTTTTAAATATACTATCTAGGTTGGTCATAACTTTCCTTCCAAGGAGTAAGCGTCTTTTAATTTCATGGCTGCAGTCACCATCTGCAGTGATTTTGGAGCCCCAAAAAATAAAGTCTGACAGTGTTTCCCCATTTATTTCCCATGAGTTGATGGGACCAGATGTCATGATCTTAGTTTTCTGAATGTTGAGCTTTAAGCCAACATTTTCACTCTCCTCCTTCACTTTCATCAAGAGGCTTTTTAGTTCCTCTTCACTTTCTGCCATAAGGGCGGTGTCATCTGCATATCTGAGGTTACTGATATTTATCCTGGCAATCTTGATTCCAGCTTGTGCTTCTTCCAGCCCAGCGTTTCTCATGATGTACTCTGCATGTAAGTTAAATAAGCAGGGTGACAATATACAGCCTTGATACACTCCTTTCCCTATTTGTAACCAGTCTGTTGTTCCATGTCCAGTTCTAACTGTTGCTTCCTGACCTGCATACACGTTTCTCAAGAGGCAGGTCAGGTGGTCTGGTATTCCCATCTCTTTCAGAATTTTCCACAGTTTATTGTGATCCACACAGTCAAAGGCTTTGGCACAGTCAATAAAGCATGTGTATGACTTACACACCACGTACTCATACAATTTAAGGAAACAAGGATTTTAGAAGAAAAGCAGGCAATTTAGTAAAGATAGAGCTTTCTTGTTTTAAATGTGTAATATGTCTACATTTGTATATGTGTCTATTTTTATTCATGAGTGAACTGTGTTGGCCAAACCAAAATTTATTATGAATATAGCATGTTGAAGTTCACAAAAATAACCATTAAGTAATAATCAATATCCCATTTTATTTTTTGAATTATTGTACCAGGTTAGCCTTTGCTAACAAGAGTAGGAAAAGTAACTTTGTGTTTAATTAATTATTAGTCATTTTTTTTAACCTAAAATAAATGTAAAACATGAGAAATGAATGAATTATTATTATGAGGCACTGGAAATTTTATGACTATTGTAGAACACAGATTTTCAATGTTGGTGATATTGACCTCATGGGGGAGAAAATTGGGCTTGGAAGGATGAAAACATTTAGATGAGTTTTGTTTTTCTAGAATTGTTTTCAAATTTACAGATAGACTTGTATTCCTTATTATTTAATATCTCTTTTAGTGTTGCAATATTTTTTCTTATGGAGAACAGGTAATGAAAAAAGATTGAGAAACACTGCTGTAGAGTATGCCAATCATTTTTAACTTTAAATTAATATTTAAAAGCAAAGTATTTTTCTGTAAGAAGTTTAACACATATATATTAAGATTTTATTTTGGGTAGTTACTATGAAATATTTGAAACATATCTTTAAATAAACTAATTTTAATCTATTCTGTGCCAAAAAAATAAAAATAAAACTGAAAACATTAAAAAATAGTGCTGTGAAATGTTGTACCCACATGATAAATAGATACAGATAGATAGATGGGCTTCCCTGGTGTCTCAGATGGTAAGGCATCTGCCTGCAATGCAGGAGACCCAGGTTCAATCCCTGGATTGGGAAGATCCCCGGCAGAAAAGAATGGCAACACACCCTAGTATTCTTGCCTGGAGAATTCCATGGACAGAGGAGCCTGGCGAGCTACAATCCATGGGTTTGAAAAGAGTTGGACATGAATGAGTGACTAATACACACACAGATAGATAGATAAATGATAGATTATAGATAGGTGATGATTTGAAACATTATTTTTCCTCACCTGATTTCAGTGTTTTTCAATATATGAATTGAAATATGCAAACATAAAATATTTAAAAATCTTGTAAATACTTTGAGCCTAGGATGGATTAAACTAAACTAATTACTGAAAAACTAAATAAACTAAGCAGACTGGATAAAAGTTATTTTAATGGGCTTTTATTTAATCCTTTCTTACAAGTGCAAATTTATATTGTATGATTTTTTGTGTGAGGAATTTTGTACTCCTAGTATCTGTTCTCAAATTTTTAGTAGTGCAGTATATCTGACATCCAGTAGTGAGTTAAGTGAACCCTCGCCTGGAGAATCCCGTGGACGGAGGAGCCTGGTGGGCTGCAGTCCATGGGGTCGCTAAGAGTCAGACATGACTGAGCGACTGCACTTTCACTTTTCACTTTCATGCGTTGGAGAAAGAAATGGCAACCCACCCTAGTGTTCTTGCCTGGAGAATCCCAGGGATGGGGGAGCCTGGTGGGCTGCCATCTGTGGGGTCGCACAGAGTCAGACACGACTGAAGTGACTTAGCAGCAGCAGCAGCAGGATCATTTTTAGTGCTGGTAGAAATTAATGTCCAGAGCACACATACGCATACAGAAACTCACATTCCACATCAATGTCAGTAAACAAGGCTTTTTTCCTGTCCTGATCTGGATGATTTTAGAATATAGTTTGAGGCAAAAGTTAATGGTGTTGCTTGTATTATTCTACCACTCCATAGGACATTCTATATTCCAGTGAATAACTCATCATCAGTTCACTGCCAAGTCAATTCCCAAAAGTTTTGCCTACAAAGTTCAACATTATAGTGCAAACAAATCGATCTTTTGATTTTTCAGCCCTACTCCCAGGAGAGGGCAGTGAGGCAATATATTAGAAAATGAAATTGTGAAATAAAGACTAATATCATAAGGGAAATTAATGTCATATTTGTTTTGTATCTCTTCTTAGTCTTGGTAATAATATGCTTCAATCAAACTATTTCCTTGAGTTAGATATACAGAAAAATGTCCATCTTATTCAGGCATTCAATAGCTTCAAAAATATTCACCTATGTCCTAAAAGTTATGTGTAATGTAAAAAAACAAAAACAAAAACAAAACAAACAAAAAAAACCACAGCAGTTCAGAATCATGTGCTAATGCTAAGGTGTATATGGCAATTAAAACTCATAACCTGAAAAAAGTGTAAACAGTCCTGTGATTAAAGCATCTGAAAGGTGAATATGAAGTGAAAGTAAATAAATTGCCCTGTCCATAATTAGCTAGATTTCAGAGAGCACCATGCCCTTTTCAGTCAATTTCTTGTTGATAGTTTCAATAAATAGTCTTATATTCTAAATGCTTGAGGGCAAATAAGGTTGGTCCTTGTGCACCCCTAATTTTCCAGTAATTTTGTATAATGTTGTACACTGAAACAAAATCATTATCTTAATAACCCTCTCTTTTTAAGGTGGCCTTTCCATCAGTGCATAACCGAGAACTGGCCCCTTGGGTCCAGGAAAGGAAGAAAGAGAGAGATCTTAATGAATTGGTAAATGCTTTTTAAGAAAAATGCAGAAAAGTTCTGAGTAAATGATGCATGCTTTTCTTATGAATTTTACTTTTAACTATAATTCATAAATGAAGACCTGATTATAGCTCTAGCTCAACCTAATGTTCTATGCATAGCTAGGAAAATGTTTTAATTCTCTCTGAAATTCAAGTCTTTATATATAGCCTTCTCTTTGAATGAATGACTACTATAATATCATATATCTGGAGCAGGCCGTCTTGTAAATTCCACAGAGAAATATAAGCAGCTAAATTTTTGCTTTGAGATCACTTTAGGGGTATAAGCTCTTCAAAGATACCTGCTTGCTTTCAACATCTTTTTTCCTCTCTACATGTAATCAAATGCCTTAGAATAAGCTCTTCACCAAACAGGCTGCATCCAGGAACTTGCTGTGCTTCTAATAATGACTCACCTTGCTGCTGTTCAGCTTCAGAGAAGAAAACTGCTGTGGAAAAATAGCCCTGGTAGTCTGGCATAGATAATAAAATACAATTTTTATGACAGTAGTCTCCCTTCATTGTGAATTTTCAGTTGACTTCTATGAAGCTTACCATAGAAAATAAAATGAAGACCTGACATATGTAATGCATTTTTCTTAAGAATTGTTAATATGGAGGTCAATAGTATTCTGATCTAGTATATGAGTTGTCCGGAGTATCACTGGCCTGAACAGATTCAAGTTGGCACTAGTACAAGATAGGACAGCTGTTCCCATTTCTTCCCCTGAAGGGGTCCTGTGTCTTTCCTGAAAAATAAAGGGAACTTGGCTGGCAGAAAAAAAAGGATTTATGCTGATTATAATGCCAAAATATCCAGATAATTAAGTCAAAAGCAAAATCAGTTCACACAAAAAAATTGGCATCACAAAATGAAATAATATTCTTTAAATGGCATTGATTGTAACACAAGTCTGCAAATTAATCAATAATGATGAATGCAAGATGCATTATGATCTTGATATTTCACATTTTATCATACTATTGTGATATCTGTCAATCGTGAAGATGCATGAAAATATGTTTCTTTTTCTCACCTCACTGTATTCTTTGGGGCTTGGTATAAAATTAACCAATTCACTGGCTTATTCAGTAATTAATGGTCTAGTGCAGACTACATGCCAGACCCTTGATAAAAGTGAAGAACTTATAGATGAAAAGTATTGACTCCTGACCGAAATGACTCCTACAATCAAAACTCTCACAGGATGTTTAATGGAATTATCATGTCCTATAAATATAATTTTCAATAAAAATAGTTCAAATTGTCTATTAACAAACTTTCTCTATTTACAATGGCCAACAAGAAATCCACAATGAAGATCAGACCTCTTTTGTGGTGTATGGGCTGATACTCGCTGTCATTTATAAATTTAATATGTATATGCCAAACACATTTTTTATGGTGTAACTTCATCTAAAACAGACAGAGCTTTCTGAAAAAATTAGAGTAGAGTAATAAATTAAACTCAGTAGAAAGTCATCAACATTTTGGTTGATGATAATTTAATATGGTTTTGTTAATATAAAATAAGACAAATCATAAAGAAAAAACAAGCAAAACTCACAACTACATACATATTAAAACTAGAAAAGATATTAGGAAAAGAAGAACTGTAAGATGGGCAGAATAATGCTTTCTACTCTTAAAGATGTCTATCTTCTAATACTTAAAAACTATTCATACACTAGGTTATATGGCAAAGAGTAATTAAGGTCACAGGTGTAATTAAATTTGCCAAAAAACCGACTTTAAAATAGGGAGATGACTGTGGGTTATATGGGTGAGATCAAAGTAATCACAAAAATCCTTAAAAATGGAAAAGGGCAGAAGAAGAAATAACTTATGAAGTAAAAAATAAAGCCACAGTCATCAAGACAGTATGGTACTGTCACAAAGACAGAAATATAGACCAATGGAACAGAATAGAAAGCCCAGAGATAAATCCACGAACCTATGGACACCTTATCTTTGACAAAGGAGGCAAGGATATACAATGGAAAAAAGACAACCTCTTTAACAAGTGGTGCTGGGAAAACTGGTCAACCACTTGTAAAAGAATGAAACTACAACACTTTCTAACACCATACACAAAAATAAACTCAAAATGGATTAAAGATCTAAATGTAAGAACAGAAACTATAAATCTCCTAGAGGAGAACATAGGCAAAACAATCTCTGACATAAATCACAGCAAGATCCTCTATGACCCACCTCCCAGAATATTGGAAATAAAAGCAAAAATAAACAAATGGGACCTAATGAAACTTAAAAGCTTTTGCACTACAAAGGAAACTATAAGTAAGGTGAAAAGACAGCCCTCAGATTGGGAGAAAATAATAGCAAATGAAGCAACAGACAAAGGATTAATCTCAAAAATATACAAGCAACTCCTGAAGCTCAATTCCAGAAAAATAAATGACCCAATCAAAAAATGGGCCAAAGAACTAAACAGACATTTCTCCAAAGAAGACATACAGATGGCTAACAAACACATGAAAAGATGCTCAACATCACTCATTATCAGAGAAATGCAAATCAAAACCACAATGAGGTACCATTACACGCCAGTCAGGATGGCTGCTATCCAAAAGTCTACAAGCAATAAATACTGGAGAGGGTGTGGAGAAAAGGGAACCCTCTTACACTGTTGGTGGGAATGCAAACTAGTACAGCCACTATGGAAAACAGTGTGGAGATTTCTTAAAAAACTGGAAATAGAACTGCCATATGACCCAGCAATCCCACTTCTGGGCATACACACTGAGGAAACCAGATCTGAAAGAGACACGTGCACCCCAATGTTCATCGCAGCACTGTTTTTAATAGCCAGGACATGGAAGCAACCTAGATGCCCATCAGCAGACGAATGGATAAGGAAGCTGTGGTATATATACACCTTGGAATATTACTCAGCCATTAAAAAGAATTCATTTGAATCAGTTCTAATGAGATGGACGAAACTGGAGCCCATTATACAGAGTGAAGTAAGCCAGAAAGATAAAGAACATTACAGCATACTAATACATATATACAGAATTTAGAAAGATGGTAACAATAACCCTATATGCAAAACAGAAAAAGAGACACAGAAATACAGAACAGACTTTTGAACTCTGTGGGAGAATGTGAGGGTGGGATGTTTTGAAAGAACAGCATGTATATTATCTATGATGAAACAGATCACCAGCCCAGGTGGGATGCATGAGACAAGTGCTCGGGCCTGATGCACTGGGAGGACCCAGAGGAATCGGGTGGAGAGGGAGGTGGGAGGGGGGATTGGGATGGGGAATGCATGTAACTCCATGGCTGATTCAAGTCAATGTATGAAAAAACCCACTGAAATGTTGTGAAGTAATTAGCCTCCAACTAATAAAGAAAAAAAATAAAAATAAAAAATAAATTAAAAAAATAATTAATAAATAAATAAATCAAAAAGGCCATTATAAATAACTTTTATAAATAACTATACTTTCATTTCTACACTAAACCACTGTGTTATTGTTCAGTTGATAAGTTGTGTCTGACTTTGCAACCTTATGGACTGTAGCACATCAAGTCCCTGTGTCCTCCACTACCTCCCAGAGTTTATTTAAATTCATGTCCACTGAATCAGTAATGCTATCGAACCAATATGCCTTGTCTACACCTTCTCTTTTTGCCTTCAATCTTTGCCAGCGTCAGGGTCTTTTCCAATGAGTTGGCTCTTCATGTCAGGTGGCCAAAGTATTGGAGCTTCAGCTTCAGCATCACTGCTTCCAATGAGTATTCAGGATTGATTTCCTTTAGGATTGACTGGTTTGATCTCCTTGCTGTCCAAGGGGCTCTCAAGAGTCTTCTACAACACCACAGTTTCAAAGCATCAATTCTTTGGCACTCAGCCTTCTTTATGGTCCAACTCTTATAAATACACATAAAATATTTCAAAATAGCAGGAAGAGTAGATGGTAGGTCCAATAATCCAATACAGATTATAAAATAAAATATTAAATATACATTAAGCTAAAAACAAGGCAGCATGTGACATCAGAAGGAAGAGTTAAATCAGTTACGTTCAGTCATGTCCAACTCTTTGAGACCTCATGGACTGCAGCACACCAAGCTTACCTGTTCATCACCAACTCCCAGAGCTTGCTCAAACTCACGTCCATTGAGTCGGTGATGCCATCCAACCATCTAATCCTCAGTCATCCCCTTCTCCTCCTACCTTCAGTCTTTCCCAGCATCAGGGTATTTTCTAATGAGTCGGTTCTTTGCATCAGGTGGCCAAAGTATTGGAGCATCAGCATCAGTCCTTCTAATGAATATTCAGGGCAGATTTCCTTTAGGATGGACTGGTTTGATATCCTTGTAGTTCAAGGGACTCTCAAGAGTCTTCTCGAGCACCATAATTCTAAAGCATCAATTCTTCGGCACTCAGCTTTCTTTATGGTCCAACTCTCACACCCATACATGACCACTGGAAAAGCCATAGCTTTAACTATAAGGACTTTTGTCAGTAAAGTAATGTCTTTGCTTTTGAACATGCTGTCCAGGTTTGTCATAGCTTTTCTTTCAAGGAATAGGCATCTTTTTTAATTTCATGGCTGCAGTCACCATCTGCAGTGATTTTGGAGCCCAAGAAGGTAAAGTTTCTCACTGTTTCCATTGTTTCCCCATCTATTTTCATGAAGGGATAGGACCAGATGCTGTGATCTTACTTTTTTGAATTTTGAGTTTTAAGCTAGGTTTTTCACTCTCTTTCACTTTCATCAAGAGGCTTTTTAGTTCCTAATCACTTTCTACTATAAGGGTGGTGTCATCTGCATATCTAAAATTATTGATATTTGTCCCAACAATCTTGATTCCAGCTTTTGCTTTATCCAGGCCAGAATTTCACATGACGTACTCTGCAGATGATACCATCCTTATGTCAGAAAGTAAATAGGAACTAAAAAGCCTCTTGATAAAAGTGAAAGAGGACAGTGAAAAAGTTGGCTTAAAGCTCAACATTCAGAAAACTAAGATCATGGCATCTGGTCCCATCACCTCATGGGAAATAGATGGGGAAACAGTGGAAGCAGTGTCAGACTTTATTTTTGGGGGCTGCAAAATCACTGCAGATGGTGATTGCAGCCATGAAATTAAAAGATACTTACTCCTTGGAAGGAAAGTTATGACCAACCTAGATAGCATATTAAAAAGCAGAGACATTACTTTGCCAACAAAGGTCCATCTGGTCAAGGCTATGGTTTTTCCAGTGGTCATGTATGGATGTGAGAATTGGACTGTGAAGAAAGCTAAGCGCCAATAAATTGATGCTTTTGAACTGTGGTGTTGGAGAAGACTCTTGAGAGTCCCTTGGACTGCAACGAGATCCAACCAGTCCATCCTGAAGGAGATCAGTCCTGGGTGTTCATTGGAAGGACTGATGCTGAAGCTGAAACTCCAGTACTTTGGCCACCTGATGTGAAGAGTTGACTCATTGGAAAAGACCTTAATTCTGGGAGGGATTGTGGGCAGGAGGAGAAGGGGATGACAGAGGATGAGATGGCAGGATGGTATCACCGACTTGATGGACATGAGCTTGCATAAACTCCGGGAGTTCGTGATGGACAGGGAGGCCTGGCGTGCTGCAATTCATGGGGTCACAAAGAGTCGGACATGACTGAGTGACTGAACCGAACCAACTCTGCATGGAAGTTAAATAAGCAGGGTGACAGAATAGAGCCTTGACATACTCCTATCCCAATTTGAGAAATTGTTCGGTAGGTTGGTAGGTGCCCAATATGGTACTGAAGAAGAGTGCAGAAATAGCTACAGAAAGAATGAAAGTGTGAGCCAAAGCAAAAAGAACAACTAGTTTTGGATGTGACTGGTGATAAAAATAAAGTCTGATGCTGTAAAGAACACTATTTGCAAAGAACACGGAATATCAGGTTCATGAATCAAGGTAAATTAGAAGTGGTCAAACAGGAGATGGCAAGAGTAAATAAACATTGAAATTTTAATAATCAGTGAACTAAAGTGGATGGGAATGGGTGAATTTAATTCAGAGGAATATTACATCTACTACTGTGGGCAAGAATTCCATAGAAGATTGGAATAAGAACATCTAAAAAATCACTTTTTCAAAAAAGCAAAAGAAATCAGTTTTTTTTTTTTTTCAGAATTTTGAAAATTAATCAAGGATTGGACAAAACCTGAAAAACATTTATTTAAGAAAAACAGGTTATTCTTGGAAATAATAATGAACTTCATGGCATTCTAACATTTCATGCAAAGATGGGCACAATTAAGGACAGAAATGATATGGACCTAATAGAAGAAGAGGATATTAAGAAGAGGTGGCAAGAATACACAGAAGAACTATACAAAAAAGATCTTCACGACCCAGATAATCACGATGGTGTGCCACCAACCTAGAGCCAAACATCCTGGAATGTGAAGTCAAGTGGGCCTTGGGAAGCATCACTGCAACCAAAACTAGTGGAGGTGATGGAATTCCAGTTGAATTATTTCAACCCCTAAAAGATGATGCTGTGAAAGTGCTGCACTCAATATGCCAGACAATTTGGAAAACTCAGCAGTGGCCACAGGACTAGAAATGGTCAGTTTTTAGTCCAAAGAAAGGCAATGCCAAAGAATGCTCAAACTACCTCACAATAGCACTCATCTCACACACTAGTAAAGTAACGCTCAAAATTCTCCAAGCCAGGCTTCAATAGTATATGAACCATGAACTTCCAGATGTTCAAGCTGGTTTTAGAAAAGGCAGAGGAGCCAGAGATCAAATTGTCAACATCCAATGAATCATCAAAAAAGCAAGAGAGTTCCAGAAAAACATCTATTTCTGCTTTATTGACTATGCCAAAGCCTTTGACTGTATGGATCACAATAAACTGTAGGAAATTCTGAAAGAGATGGGAATACCAGACCACCTGACCTGCCTCTTGAGAAACCTGTATGCAGGTCAGGAAGCAAAAGTTAGAACTGGACATGGAACAACAGACTGGTTCCAAATAGGGGAAGGAGTACATCAAAGCTGTATATTGTCACCCTGCTTATTTAACTTATATGAAGAGTACATCATGAGAAATGCTGGGCTGGAAGAAGCGCAAGCTGGAATTGAGATTGCTGGAAGAAATATCAGTAACCTCAGATATGGAGATGACACCATCCTTATGGCAGAAAGTGAAGAAATAAAGAGCATCTTGATGAAAGTGAAAGAGCTGAATGCAAAAGTTGGCTTAAAAGTCAACATTCAGAAAACTAAGATTATGGCATCTGGTCCCATCACTTCATGGCAAACAGATGGGGAGACAGTGGAAACAGTGTCAGACTTTATTTTTTTGGGCTCCAAAATCACTGCAGATGGTGACTGCAGTCATGAAATTAAAAGGTGCTTACTCCTTGGAAGAAAAGTTATGACCAACCTAGACAGCATATTAAAAAGTTGTCATTACTTTACCAAAAATAGACATTACTTTACCAAAAAAGGTCTGTGTAGTCAAAGCTGTGGTTTTTCCAATAGTCATGTATGGATGTGACAGTTGGACTATAAAGAAAGCTGAGTGCCGAAAAATTGATGCTTTTGAACTCTGGTGTTGGAGAAGACTCTTGAGAGTCCTTTAGACATCAAGGAGATCCAACCAGTCCCTCCTAATGGAAATCAATCCTGAATGTTCATTGGAAGGACTGATGCTGAAGCTGGAACTCCAATACTTCAGCCACCTGATGCAAAGTACTGACTCATTTGAAAAGACCCTGATTCTGGGTAAGACTGAAGGTAAGAGGAGGAGGGAATGACAGAGAACAAGATGGTTGGGTGGTACTACTAGCTCAATGGACATGAGTTTGATTAAACTCTGGGCATTGGTGATGGACAGGGAGGCCTGACGTGCTGCAGTCCATGGGGTTGCAAACAGTCAGACACGACTGAATTGACTGAGTGACTGAACTGACTGACTGTCTGACTGGAGAAAACCTGAGAAGCATTTACTTAAGAAAAACAGGTTATTCTTTGAAGTAATAACGTACTTCATGGCAGTCTAATTTTCTCTATTCCTTCCATTTACCCAATTCTATATTAGCCTTTGCATTAAAATGTAGAATTTTTTTTTTAAATCCATGTAGAGTAAGACCAACAGATCAGGAGATGATTGCCAATTGAAAATACAACTTGTTACTATCAGTTCTATGAGGAAGAGGGATGTCATGACCTGCAGGAACATATGGGGAAGCCTAGGGTAATTCAGAGAGAAAGAGAATGAGTCAAAAATTGGACAAAAACACTTGTGGTTCCTGTCATAAGGAATGCTTAGGATAGTGTGAAAGACCCAGGTCTGGCCAGTAAAGAGATGTGTTTAGTTTTCCGGTGCCTGTCTCTTGGCTGGTTAGGATTGATATCCACCCCTGTACATTTCACAATCAAACTGTGGAGAGGCAGAAAGACCATACAAAAAGCTTCAAGAGAGAAGTGATATGCAAGATATTCTCATTTAACAGCTCAATTAATATCTTTAATTAAATGTTTAAATAAGAAAAATTAACAGCTGATTTTTCATGAGGAAAACTCTGGAAGCCAGGAAATAGATGATGTATTTAATAAAGATTTTAATAAAAACTATCAACCAAGAAAACAGTATGATTTTACTAGCCAGGCTGAAGTAGCTAACATCATGACATTGCTAGTAGAATCAAGTGGAATCTTGTTTATTAACTTTTACACAAATCAGTATTTATGTGCATGAATATAGCACATAAAGGAAGATAAAATTCTATCCTTAAAGATCTTATTCTCTATCTGGAAAAGAGACATTAAACAACAATGATTTAATCATAAGTGCATATTTATATGTGTGTTTGTGTATTTGAGAGGAGAGAGGATTGACTGCTAATATGGAAAAAAAACCTAATGCTAGGAAAGATTGAGGGCAAAAGGAGAAGGGGATAGCAAAGGATGAGATAGTTAGATAGTATTACCTATTCCATGGACATGAATTTTAATAAACTCTAGGTGATAGTGAAGGACAGGGAGGCCTGGTGGGCTGCAGTCCATAGGGTCTCAAAGAGTCAGACACGACTTAGCACCTGAGCAAAAATAGCAACAATGAATAACAGAGTCACTGATATGGTCTGGAATTTTCTATAAAGGCTTCCTTAAGGAAATGTGTGGTTAGAATTCTAAAGGTGAGTACCTATTGTATCTTACCCTATTGTTGTTCAGTTGCCCAGTCATGTCTGACTCTTTGTAACCCCATGAACTGCAGCATGCCAGGCTTCCCTGTCCCTCATCATCTCCCAGAGTTTGTCCAAGTTCATGTCCATTGCATCGGTGATGCCATCCAGCCATCTCATCCTCTGATGCCAGCTTCTCCTTCTGCGCTCAATCTTTCCCAGCATCAGGGATTTTTCCAATAAGTCAGCTCTTCGCATCAGGTGACCAAAATACTGGAGCTTCAGCTTCAACATCAATTCTTCCAATGAGTATTCAGAGTTGATTTCCTTTAAGATTGACTGGTTTGATCTCCTTCCTGTCCAAGGGACTCTCAGGAGTCTTCCCCAGCACCACAGTTTGAAGGCATCAATTCTTTGGTGCTCTACCTTCTTTACGGTTCAGCTCTCACAACCGTATGTGACCACTGGGAAGACCATAGCCTTGATTATATGGACCTTTGTTGGCAGAGTGATGTCACTGCTTTTCAACACAGTCTAGATTCGTCCCATATTCAGCAGTAATTTACTCATCCCTAGGCTCCTAGAACCACATCTAAGAGCATGCCTATCATGTTAGTGTCTGACCCACAACTTGTACCAAATCAATGAGTCTTTAATTCAGCTGCCCATAATGCATGGAAAGATTTTCATATAGCAGTACATAAGAGCCAAACCAGCTATATTTCTAACTAAGAAGAAATGATTCTGAGGTTTACAATTCACACACAGCTGATAAAGCATATTTAAAGTATCATGATAAATATACAAATATTTTTGAAATAGCCAGCATGGAAAATAACCTAAACAATATCTTTATATTAATAGACTAAAACTCACTCACTCTTTCATCAAAAATGTCATTTTTTGCATGTTTTTTGAATTATGGACAAGGAAAGTTTTTATGAGTATGTATATATGTATATATCTGTATAAATATATATCATATGCATTTTATGTGTATGCACATATATATATATATTATACACATATACAGATATTCTGATAAGCAGAACATTTTATCCATTTTTAAGGAGATTTTTGAAGACAAAGTTTTCCTTTAATGTTTTCTAAAAGTATTCCTAAACATTTTTTATTATATTGCTTAGTTTATTCAGCTCTATATTTGGACAAGTTTATCACTGGTAATTACTATTAAAAATGGTCAAGCTGTTGTGTTTATAACAACACATAGATTATTGCTAATAAAATGTAACTTTGACTTTAACGAGTCTGGAAAATTTGACAAACAAGTATGCCAGGCACATCTTTTGATTACTGCCTAAGACTCATTAATATGATTATTTTGTCAAACATCTTGACTGACAAGTTAAATATTACTGCCACTGTCATGTGAGTTATAAGAATATAACAGTGAAAGGGAAAGCTTTTTCCTCTGGTTCTAATTAAACAGGATATTATCTTACCTTGTTTTCAAGGTACTACATGCGTTCAGGTTCAATAAAATAAATGTGCAGTTGAAAATGACATGTTTCACTCCTTGTTTAAGCTCTACGGGCAAAGAGCGTTATTTCTTTAGGATATGCAGTAACTCTTCAGCCAGAATCACATTTTCTTCAATTATATGGTCCAGGGATCTATTGCTAAAATCTTAGCTTTATTCTTTATAATCTAATACACTTATATTATGTTTATTCTTATAAATAAACACTCACTAGTCCACTGTTGTATAGATGGCAGATAATCACACAGTTCCAATAAAGGAAAAAGTCAAGATTTAGCTTCTGTCTATAGAAAAATATCTGTAAGATTGTGGTTTACAGAAATATTTCTGTAAAATTATGGTTAATAGAAAATGTCCTATTTTTGGCCACCATATTATACAGTATGTACCAAAGGATCACGCTAAAGGAATGATCAGTTATTTTATAACCAATATAATAAATGTATCTTGTATTGTATCCTTTATAACTTTTAAGAAAATTTGTGATATTTAAAGAATTTCTTTTTTTTTGACACTGAAATACATTTTATTAATAAAGAACATTGAGATAAGAATTCTCTTGCTAAATATTAAATTAGCCACACATTACTAAAAGCAGTGAGTAGTATATGTACATGTGTGCTATATACATATATAGATTATGTATGTTATATATGTATATATATATACATCAATACTTATGCAATTTATATGTATTCCATATATGATTTAAATATGTGCATATTTAAACTCAAAGGGTAGAGTCGAATGGGCCTTAGAGATTTGTCCGTATGGACAAATCCTATCAATTTTCTCAACATTGAGGAGAACAGTATTAAATGAATTATCAGTATTACCTAACAAATCATTGTTAAAATTGGTGCTGAAAATCACTTCTTTCTGCTATTTTGCTATTTCTTTTTCATTTTAGTAAAAAATTAGAATTTATAGATTATTATAAAATAAAAATATATACTTTTGCTTTTTATTCAGAAGCATAAACAAGAGCAATGTAAATAATTGCTTAGTTTCACAGCATCAGTGCCTAGAGATGATTTTTCATGGGTTTTAGCTTCCCATCAGCATCAGTCCTACTTAGTACAAAACCAAGGTTCTCCTTGCTGTGCAAACACAGTTCAAGACAAGTCACCTGGTGTTCCCACGGCCCTACCACATACCCATTCCAACTGCATCTCCTGTGTGCAAAGTCTGGACATGTAATTGTTGTTTCTTAAAAGCAAATGGTCAATCATATGTGACTTAGCAGGAAAGAGGGTACTGAATCTGGGTGCACCTAGAAATAATCCCATTCGACAAACTGTATTTACTGATGAAGAAATTTGCCTCTTCTATTTTACCCACCCCCTTGTATATTTCAATGCTATCTTTGGTTGCAAGTTAGAATTTTATTTGAGAAATTCCTTAAATAAAACTAGCACAATTAGCTTTGTAAAAAACAAAAACTAAATTTACATTTATATGTCTTCATCTTGGCATATGAACAGATTTATATAATGTTCTGAAATAGGTCTAAAACAAATAACATAGTAGATTTGGTTTGCATGTTTGAAACATTGTGTGTGATTAATACCATGATGTTAATCACATTTAGTTACTATAGTAATAGCTAATATTTATTGTCAGGCACTGGTCTAAGCATTTTATGTAGATAGTACATTTTTAATCTTTACTAGAATTCTATGAAATCACTCCACAGTCATGTTTTGAATATGTCAAATATTGCTATTTATTTAGTGCTAATTCTTAATGTACTAATAAGAAAGCCCTCTTCTTATATTAGCTGTATATATACTAAATAATCAATCGGAGCAGCACTATAAGGTAAATACTATCCTTGTTCATAATTGAGTAATCTGATGCATGAAAGTTTGAATGATTTATTCAAGTTCCTCCAGCAAAAAAGTGGTGGAGTCCAATTTGAACTCAAGCTTCAAATATTAATGTTATAGTTACTCAGGAATATTATGTTAATAAAGTACCATAGAATTGCATAGTCAGCCATAATTCACAGCCCAGCTACAATACAGTGAAAAAGCATAGAACTACAATATAGTGAAAGAGCATAGAACCAGCAAACAAAGGGGTGGAAAGCCTCTGGCTCAATTTTATCATAATAAAGTCATCTTAGTCACTTTCCTCGTATGTAACATAGAGATCATTTTGATGAATGAATGAGATTTTCTGTTATGTGAACAAGCTGAAAACAGTTTCAAGCCCTTAGTAGCTGCTTAACATTGATTATTTGTGTCAATCAATATTTGATACATTTGTACAAAGAAAATTAAACTATTTGGATGGAATTACTCACCTGTTTGAGCTTCCCTGGTGGTTCAGGAGTAAAGAATCCACCTGCAATGCAGAAATGCGGATTCCATCCATTGATCAGGAAGATCCTCTGGAGAAGGAAATGGCAACCCTCTCTAGTATTCTTGCCTGGGAAACCCCATGACAGAGGTGCCTGGTGGGTTACAGTTTATGGTGTCACAAGAGTCGGACACCACTTAACAATAAATCACCACCACCACTCAACTGTTTAGAAGAGAAGATACTAAAATGAGAAGATTGTATACAAAAGGAATATAGACAATTAGAAGCTGTGTTACATAATTAAACATTGAGTGTTGAAGCCATTATTGTTGTTCAGTCACTTAGTCTTGTTCAACTCTTTGCAACCCCATTTATAGCAGCAAACCAAGCTTCCCTGTCCTTCATTATCTCCAGAGGTTGGCTCAAACTCATGTCCATTGAGTCAATAATGCCATTCAATCATTCCATCCTCTGTCATCCTCTTCTCCTCCTGCCCTCAGTCTGTCCCATCATCAGGGTCTTCCAATGAGTTGGCACTTTACATCAAGAGGCCAAAGGATTGGCGCTTCAGCTTTAGCATCAATTTTTTCAGTGAATATTCAGGGTTGATTTCTTTTAGGATTGACTGATCTGATCTCCCTGCTGTCCCAGGGACTCTCAAGAGTCTTCTCCAACACTACAGTTCAAACACCACAGATTCTTCAGCACTTGGCCTTCTTTATGGGCCAACTCTCACATCCATACTTGACTACTGGAAAAACTATAGCTCTGATGACAAGGAGCTTTGTCAGCAAAGTGATGTCTCTGCTTGTTAATACACTGTCTAGATCTGTCATAGCTTTCCTCCCAAGGAGCAAGTATCTTTTAATTTCATGGCTGCAGTCACCATCCAGAATGATTTGGTAGCCCAAGATAGTAAAGTCTGTCACTGTTTCCATTATTTCCCCATTTATTCACCGTGAAGTGGTGCGACCTGATGCCATGAACATAATTTTTTGAATGATGAGTTTTAAGCCAGCCTTTTCACTTTCCTCTTTCACTTTCATCAATGGGATCTTTAATTCCTCTTTGTTTTCTGCCATTAGGGTGGTATCATCTGTATATCTGAGGTTATGGATATCTCTCCTGGCAATTATGATTCCAGCTTTTGCAACATCCATCCCTGTATTTCACATGATGTGCTCTGTATGGAAGTTAAATAAGCAGAGTGACAGTATACGGGCTTGTAATACTGCTTTCCCAATTTTGAACCAGTCTGTTGTTGTTCCATGTCCTATTCTGTTGCTTCTTAACCTGAAGATAAATTTCTCAGAAGATAGGTAAGGTGGTCTGGTATTCCCATCTCTTGAAGAATTTTCCAGTTTGTTGTGATCCACACTATCAACGGCTTTATAGCCTAGTCAATGAAGTAGAATTAGAGCTCTTCTGGAATTCTTTTCCTTTTTCTATGATCCAACAGAAGTTGGCAATTTGATCTCTGGTTTCTCTGCCTTTTCTAAATCCAGCTTGTACATCTGTAAGTTCTCAGCGCACATAATTGAAGCCTAGCTGGAAGGATTTTAAGCATGACCTTGCTAGTATGTACAATGAGTGGAATTTTGCAGTAGTTTGAACATTCTTTGGCACTGCCCTTCTTTGGAATTGGAATGAAAACTGACCTTTCCAGTCCTGTGTCCACTGCTGTTTTCCAAATTAGCTGTCATATTGAGTGGGGCACTTTAACAATATCATCTTTTAGGATTTGGAATAGCTCAGCTGGAATTCCATCACCTTTACTATCTTGTTCATAATGATGCTCACCAAGGCCCACTTGGCTTTGCACTCCAGGATGTCTGGCTCTAGATGAGTCATCACACCATCATGGTTATCTGGGTCATTAAGACATCTTTTGTACAGTTCTTCTTTTTATTCTTGTCACCTCTTCTTATTATCTTTGGCTTCTGTTAGGTCCATATAGTTTCTGTCCTTTATTGTGCCTATCTTTACATTAAATGTTCCTTTGGTGCCTCTAATTTTCTTGAAGAGATCTCTAGTCTTTCCCATTCTACTGTTTTCCATTTCTTTGCATTGATCACCGAGGAAGGCTTTCTTATCTCTTCTTGTTATTCTTTGGGACTCTGCATTCAGATGGATATATCTTTCCTTTTCTCCTTTTCCATTAACTTCCTTCTTTTCTCAGATATTTGTAAGGCCTCCTCAGACAACCATTTTGCCTTTATACATTTCTTTCTCTTGGGGATGGTTTTAAGTCATCACCTTCTGTACAATGTCATGAACCTCAATCCATAGTTTTTCACTCTATCAGATTTAATACCTTGAATCCATTTGTCACTTCCACTATATAATCATAAGGGACTTGATTTAGGTCATGCCTGTATGGTCTAGTGGTTTTACCTACTTTATTCAATGTAAGCCTGCATTTTGCATTAAGGAGTTCATAATCTGAGCCACAGTCAGCTCCTGGTCTTGTTTTGCTGACAGTATAGAGCTTCTCCATCTTCTGCTCAAAGGATATAATCAATCTGATTTCAGTATTGACCATCTGGTGATGTTCATTTGTAGAGTCATTTCTCATGTTTCTGAAAGAGTGTTTGCTATGACTAGTTCACTCTTTTGGCAAAACTCTGTAAGCCTTTTCCCTACTTCCTTTTGTACTCCAAGGCCAAATTTGCCTGTTACTACAGGTATCTCTTGACTTGCTACTTTTGCATTCCAGTCCCCTCTGATGAAAATGACTTTTTCTTTCTTTCTTTCTTTCTTTCTTTCTTTTTTTTGTTGTTCTAGAATATCTTGTCAGGCTTCATAGATCCATTCAACTTCAGCCCCTTCAGTATTGGTGTTTGGGGCATAGATTTGGCTCTCTGTGATGCTGAATGATTTGCCTCAGAAATGAACAAAGATAATTTTGTTGTTTTTGAGGTTGCAGCCAAGTACTGCATTTCAGATTGTTTTGTTGACTATGAGGACTACTCCATTTCTTCTGAGGGATTTTTTTCCCACAATTATAGATACAGTGGTCATCTGAATTAAATTCACCCATTCCGGTCACTTTAGTTCACTGATTCCTAAGGTGCTGATGTTCACTCTTGCCATCTCCTGTTTGACCACTTCCACTTAACTTGATTCATAGTTAAGTTATGACTTAACATTCCATGTTTCTATACAATATTGTTCTTTACAGCATTGAACTTTACTTTCACCACCAGGCATTTCCACATCTGGGCATTGTGTCTGATTTAGCTCAGCCTCTTCATTCTGCCTGGAGCTATTTTCTGCTCTTCTCCAGTAGCATATTGGACACCTACTGACCTGGGGGGTCCATGTTTCAGTGTCATACTTTTTTGCCTTTTCATAGTGTTCCTGGGGTTCTCAAGGCAAGAATGCAAAAGTGGCTTGCCATTCCCTTCTCCAGTGGACCATGTTTTGTCAGAAATCTTCACCATGATGTGTCAGTCTTGGGTGGCCCTACATGGCATGGCTCCTAATTTCATTCAGTTTTACAAGGTTGTAATCCATGTGATCATTTTTGGTTAATTTTCTGTGGTCTGTAGGTCTGTATGCCCTCTGATAGATGTGGCTGAGAGACTTGTGCAAGCTTCCTGATGGGAGGGACTGGTTGTGGGGAAAACTGGATCTTGCTGTGGTGGGCTGGACCATGCTCAGTCAGTCAGTTCAGTTCAGTCGCTCAGTCGTATCTGACACTGTGACCCCAGGGATTGCAGCATGCCAGGCTTCCCTGTCCATCATCAACTCCCAGAGTTTGCTCAAACTCATGTGCTTCGAGTCAGAGATGCCATCCAACCATCTCATCCTCTGTCACTCGCTTCTCCTGCCTTTAGTCTTTCCCAGAATCAGGGTCTTCTCCAATGAATCAGTTTTTCACATCAGGTGGCCAAAGTATTGGAGCTTCAGCTTCAGCATCAGTCCTTCCAATGAATATTCAGGACTGATTTCTTTTGGGATGGACTGGTTGGATTTCCTTGTAGTCCAAGGGACTCTCAAGAGTCTTCTCCAACACCACAGTTCAAAATCATCAATTCTTCGATGCTCAGCTTTCTCTATGCTCCAAAAACTAGATCTTGCTCTGGTGGGCAGGACCTTGCTCAGTAAATATTTAATCCAATTTACTGATGATGGATAGGGCTATGCTCCCTCCCTGTTGTTTGGCCTGAGGCAGCCCAGTCCTGGAGTTTGTAGTCTCTATGGAAGGGTCATGGTCTTTATAGTAGGCCTAATGGCAACCTCCTTCAGGAGATCTTATGCCAACAATACACACCTTTCAGAAATGCTGTTGTCAGTGCCCCAATCCCCACTTCAGGCCATTGTTGACCTGCACTGCTGCCAGAGACTCCCTAACACAGGCAAGTCTGGCTCCATCCCTTATGGGGTCACAGTTCCCCTCTCTGGGTCCTGGTGCACACAACATTTCGTTTGTGCTCTCTAACGGTTTCTGTTTCCCCAGTTCTGGGGAAATTCTATAATCAAATTCCACTGACCTTCAAAGTCAGATGCCCTGGGGATGAGTATGAAGTCATAGCTTTTCCTATTTATACTATCACACAGAACCTATCTAGCATATCAAGAAGTGTTCAGGGAATGAGTACTGAACTAAACTAAAATCTCACTAACACACATGTGTTTTGTTGTTTGTGAAATCTAGTTATTTCAACAAGCAAATAAAAATACTACATCTACGTGGTACATATTAGAACAGGTTGTTTGTCAAATAGACTTAAACACACTTGAGTTGGTTTCTCTCTCCTTACAGGAGTCAGAAAGCATCCCCCAGTCCTCACTGACTCTGGGGTGTGGACATGGGCAGAATCTGAAGAGCAGAAGGGCCACTGGAGCAAACACAGGACAGAGCAAGCCTTGGACTCCCTGTTATCTGTCATCTCAGGATGCTGGTGTGGTCACCGCATTGTTAGGATCAGCTCACTCCTACATAACAGTGCTCCTTAAGAAATTTCTTTCTCCAAATGCCAGCAAAAAAAAAAAAAAAAAAAAGATTTTCATAGCCTGTTAGGGAGGAGATAAGAAAAAGGATTTTCCTTTGTCAACTGCCTATTTTTTTTCTCCGTCTGTATATCATTTCACTTCATAGAACAAGAAAAGAATAAGTGAGCAAATGAATTTTAAATAACTAGGTACCTTTTCCTTACATGTAACCTTTGCAAAGTTCCATAGAACCAGTTAATTAACCCAATTTGTGATTGAAGTGGTCATGCTGAGCATCAGTGTTAAGTACATTTTTATTCATGATTCTCTCACCAGAGAATCAGTTTGTTGTTCTTGTAGTACAACTAAGAAATTAAATTATATATAAGTATAGTCAAATTTACATTTTTAAATATGTTCAATTTCTCTTTAACACTTTGCTTCTTCTAATTTTTCATTTTTTAAAATATTTCTTCGCAAAAATTCAACATTTGCTTTCAGTCCAATGCATTTTCAGTTCCTTAGACCCTGTTTATACATATTTTTTTCCTAAGTGGTTGTTCTAAAAATTTTTTATCTTATAATTACCAAAAAGATCAGCTAGTCCTAGCCTCCCCCTTCCACATTTGACAGAAGAAGACATTTATGTCCATGGAGTTTAAGTGATAATTTGATATTCACCAAGTTAGTTGACTAAACATGTAGGTGAAGATGGTGGTGATGTGATCAGACTTCATTTAGCCTAACTCTTTTTAAATGAAATTTATAATTAAAATGTTTCTAAATTATCACTAAATTATTAAACTTTAATTAAATCATGAAATGTTACATTCATGTGAAATATGAATACATAATTTCTTATAAAATTTGCTATGTGTTCATCATATTGTATTTTGAGGTTTTTTATGTTTTTAATCCTCTCAAAAATAACAAGTTGCTGTTACCAAGACACATAAAAGTATAATGTGTTCTCCATATTTAATTCTATATCATTTGATATGACTGATTTTACTGAACACTTCTAAAAAAATATACTCCATGCTGACTAACATTACACAGAGGGTGTGTGTGTGTGTGTTCTGTTCACAATTAAGCAGGTAAAAATTGACAAAATTATATTGAGTGGTCTTGTCAAAATGTATCTAATCCCCTCCTTGACATTGATTGATTTAGGCTAACATTCCAAAAATAAATTTTGGCATTTTTCAGATATTCTTATTCAATCACTCTTGTGAAAGTCTTCATAGAAAAATTGAAGGAAAACAGAAATGAAGAAAAATCAGAAACTGTTAGCTATAACTTTTTATTGAAGGCAATAGTTGGTATGTTTCTAAACAGATTAATATGTAAGGGCATTTGCTGAGTTAAATGTCAGGAAAAAAAACCTCAAATCCCTCTAGCAGAGTGTGTTACTTTTTCAAAGAAGATAGTCAGGTGGGATGATTTATCATCACTCTGGTCAGAAAACCGTAAGAAAAAGTCTACAAGCAAACCACACTGTTAGGTGTAAGTTTTCTACTTGGCCTAAGAATATACCTTCCAGAACTGAATGCGGTAGAGGAGCTGAGGCATCTGCTCAAGTAGGGAACCTCAGAGGTGTTTAAAATGGCCTTTAAATAAACTGGAAATGGCTGCTATGTACTAATTTGGAAAAAGGATGACATAGGACACCTGTAACCAGTGCAGAAGTTTAGCCACAGGTGCACAAATGAAAAACATCCGAAGTGTAAAAAAAAAAAATGTACTGTAACTTATTTAAGTTTGGGGCTTTCAAAAACTATATTCATTATTTGTCATCTTCTACTCTAACTGAATAGAGAAATGTCCACAGTTACAATTTTATTGCATGAAATACTCCAGGTGATTATAGGTATATTATGCCAACACAGTATCGTTTCCTCTAAATCACTTTACACTATAATTATCAGCTACAGGAAGTGAGAATAAAGATTCAGTGAAGAAGCAGGAAAAGCCCTTCAAAACCTTTGTGTTTAGCTTCAACATTTATAAAGTAAAAGCTTATGGAGCTAAGAGGAAATACAGATAAATATACAGACATAGCTGGACATTTTAATATACCTCATTAAACACCATGTAGAACAAGCAGAAAAATTAGTAAATTAGCAAGAATATTGATGATTTAAAAAACACAATCCACTAACCTTTACTTACTGACCTATATAGGATTCTACAACCAAACTTTACAGTGTAATTTCTCTTTAAGTACTTGTGGACATTTACAGGAAAAGACCATACATTAGGGGGGGAAAAAGTTAAATTACTTATTAATCTAGTGACAAAAATCACAAAAATGTTTGTTTAGATGCTAAGTTGTTGTATGCAACTCCTTGGGACCCCATGAACTGCCGCACTGTGGGCTTCCTTCTCCTTTGTCTTGATGAATGTTGAAAGGGAAGGGATGCAGAAGAGTATCTGGAATGGTAAAAATATTCTGTTTTCTTATGGATAATGTTTACACAGTAGTACACAAATGTATAAATTCATGGATTTGTGCAAAAAAAATTGTGTGATTGTATGTATTTTATCATGGAGAAGGAAATGGCAACCAACTCCAGTATTCTTGCCTGGAGAATCCCATGGACAGAGGAGCCTGGAAGGCTATAGTCCATGGGGTCACAAAGAGTCAGAAAGGACTGAAGCAACTTAACATGTAATTTAAGCTTGTTCTTTTACCACTATAAAAAATTAAAAGCAAGACTAATACCTAATAGAAAATTCAGTAAGAATCTTGACCTAGATTCTAGCCACATTAAGAGAACTTTTATGTCCCAGACCCTAAAGTTTCTCCATCTCCCCCCCATTCTTACATAGCTACTTAAGAAATTAAGAAATGATAAATAATGTAAGCTATGCCATTAATATATATCTATACTTCATATAACATATATATATATATATATATATATACACACACACATACATTTTTAAGGCATCATCTCTTAACCAACATTTATGTGTGTGCATAGTCTATTATGGACTTATACTGGCAGTCTCAAGTGAACAATCCTCTAGAAATTCCTTTTGATTTGGGCTGAAACTGTGCCTTATTTTAACTAACAGGACATGGTAGAAATGACTTTGGCCTTAGTGGAAATTCCTGGCCTATGCCTGATGAAGGCCTAGTAGCTTCCAATTCTATACACTTGAGAACCCCGATGAGCCAAGAAGGCCAACTTTTCTGCTATGGCGACCACACAGAGCACACATAGGGAGAGGTCGTGCTAAGGGAGAGAGGTCATGAGCATCTGGAGGGGGAGCGGTCCAGGTGTTTCAGGGTCTTACCTAAGCCCAGTCTCAGGCCAACCCACCACCAGAATCTGTCCATCCAATAGACTGCCAGCAAGCTAGTCAACAAAATGACCATTCAGGTGAACCTAGCCCAGATTGTAAATTTATGTAAATTTTTGACAAGTTGGTTTTTAAACCACTAAGTTTTAGGGTGGTTTATTGTTCAGAAATAGATAACTAAAACATTTTATCATTTTATCATTTATCATTTTATCATTAATTTAGCTTGGAGTTTGATGCTAAGTATGATAATCAGAACTGAAATGGAATAGGCATTGAGGTTGTCACCAGAGTGACTTTTATGTTCACCTCAAGTAAGAGTGATGAAGCGTATAATGGATTTTGAGTCTTTTAAAATCTAGCCTGAATTTCTATCAAAAGAATTATCTTTATCTTAATTGGAGTTGAGTTAGTATTATCTTTGCAAAATAGCCACGGGGGGGCCCACTAACCTGACTTTTGTATAGGAAATCAAAGCGTGAATCTTAATTTCATTGGCATTGAAGAAGTTCCTGGCTTATGTGTTTGAATCCATAAGTTATCATTTTTAAAGACTTTTCATATTGTCTTAATAGGATGATTTAAAAAGAAAATACAATGTGCATTCCACAAAGAGAATGTTTCTTTTAATTGCTTGGGTTAATGAGGAGGGGGGGAGTCTCAAATTAAATAAAGAGGAAATAACATGTTTGACAGATAAAATATGACACCCAGTTAAATTTAACTTTCAGAAAAATAATGATTTTTTTCCCTTAACTGTAAGTATGTCCTGTGCAATATTTTGAATGCACTTATACTAAAAATGCATTCCCTGATTTATGTAAAATTTAAATTTAACTAGCATCTAGTATTTTTATTTGCTAAATCTGGCAACATTACAGTAGTGGTGAAGTCAATGTTGGTTGGTAGAAGGAAGAAGAAGATTGTGGTCCGGGTAAGATAAAGGGTAGAGGAGGATTCAGAAAGGTGGGAAAGGATAGAGCAAAGAAGTTTAAGAAGAGAGGTAGATAGTGTACAGTCATTGCTTTGGAAGTGGGAAAATAAATGTTAGCAAAGAATAAAAATTTTCCAGGTAATTGTAAATGTGTAGTCAAGGATGTATAAAAATATGACTCTATTACTTTATATAACTTATCTCAACCTCTTGTCCTCAGCTGATAGGGAACAGAGGCTTGACAGTTCATGGTATCTGACTTTCTCCTCCTAGCTTAACATTTCTTTTTGGATGACTGTCTATTTTAAGAAAATGTTTACTCCTTCAGATTCCACCTGTTCCCCCTCACCCTCCTTGAGATGGTGCTTAGAGGGGATATAAGAAGCTGATAGATAGTGATGGGGGAAAGGAGCACCCATACACTGACTTTGAGCTGAGACACCTATTTCCACTTGTGTCTGCATTTTCACTTTGGTCCCTACCATGACCAAATGTTCAGGCGATGTAAGGAGCCCTACCTGGAGAAGAGCACCCACTGCAGCTGAGCAGAGCACCCTACCACTTCTGACTGCCACCTCCCGCTTATTCAGTCACACTGAGAGCTTCTCTTAGACACCTCTACCCAGTAAGAAAGTTGCCAAAGCCAGAAATTTTATACTTCCACATTTCAAAGAAAAAGATTTGTCATGAAGCTTGTGAAATTAGTTATGCATAGGTTCAGTTTTGTAGAATAGTCAAGACTTTGAGTGGAATCATTTTGTATTCTTTATTTGAAGAAAATAATAGTTCTATGAAGTTGGGAAAGATCAAAAATTTATGAAAATAAGATAATTTTTTTAATATCTACATAGACAGGTGGCCTATGTAGATTCTATATCTATTATCTATGCTTTGTTCTCACCAATCTTTTTTATTCCATATGAACTTTGTGTTTACCTAGGGGTATATCAATAGTTCATGATTTTGATTTGAAATAAGAATCACTTGTGTTGTAGTATGGTGAGACTTATTTTTCTCCTTTTTAAAATGTAATCAGTACCCCAAATCAATATCACTATTCTCTTTAAAGGCTAAGTTTTTAGCTCAGGAGATTGGTGCTTTATTGGTTTAGAAAAAGAGCTGTTTCTTTTGAAACATTAAAAAATAAGCAAATCTCTTAAATATGCTTTAGAAACTTTTTAAACTATTTAGAAATGATTAAAGCTGAAGAAAGATCTAGCTGCTATAAAGTTTTTGTAATACAATTTTTTACCTCTTTTAATAAAGTTAATTTTTTAAAGGCAAAAACTTAAAAGAGAATAAACTGAAAAACTAAAATTAGAAATCCATTTCACCTACTTACTCTGTTACCACACCTCTGGCAGCCACCAACCTGTTCTCTGTGTCTATGAGCTTGAGCATAGTTCATGTTTGCTTGTTTGTTTTATATTCTACATATAAGAGGGGCTTCCTGGGTAACTTAGATGGTAAAGAATCTGCCAGAAATGCAGAAGAGTGGGGTTTGATCCCTGGTTTGGGGAGATCCCCTGGAGAAGGAAATGGCAATCCGCTCCAGTATTCTTGCCTGGAGAATACCATAGACAGAGGAGCCTGGTGGGCTACAGTCATGGTGTCACAAAGAGTCAGACACGACTGAGCGACTGACACTTTCACTTGCACATATAAGAGAGATCATATGATATATGTCTTTTTCTGTCTGACATGTTCACTTGGCACGATGCCCTAAAAGTCCATCCATGTTGACCCAAATGGCAAGATTTCATTATTTTTTATGGCTGAATAAAAATATATATAATAAATATATTTTATTTATATATAAATATAAATAAAGTACAGAAAAAGTATGGACCTAACAGAAGCAGAAGATATTAAGAAGAGGTGGCAAGAATACACAGAAGAACTGTACAAAAAAGATCTTCACGACCCAGATAATCACGATGGTGTGATCACTGACCTAGAGCCAGACATCCTGGAATGTGAAGTCAAGTGGGCCTTAGAAAGCATCACTACGAAAAAAGCTAGTGGATGTGATGGATTCCAGTTGAGCTATTTCAAATCCTGAAAGATGATGCTGTGAAAGTTCTGCACTCAATATGCCAGCAAAGTTTGAAAACTCAGCAGTGGCCACAGGACTGGAAAAGGTCTGTTTTCATTCCAATCCCAAAGAAAGGCAATCCCAAAGAATGTTCAAACTACCACACAATTGCACTCATCTCACACGCTAGTAAAGTAATGCTCAAAATTCTCTAAGCCAGGCTTCAGCAATACGTGAACTGTGAAACTCTAGATGTTCAAGCTGGTTTTAGAAAATGCAGAAGAACCAGAGATCAAATTGCCAACATCAGCTGAATCATCGAAAAAGCAAAAGAGTTCCAGAAAAGCATCTATTTCTGCTTTATTAACTATGCCAAAGTCGTTGACTGTGTGGATCACAATAAACTGTGGAAAATTCTGAAAGAGATGGAATACCAGACCACCTGACCTGTCTCTTGAGAAACCTATATGCATGTCAGGAAGTGACAGTTAGAACTGGACATGGAACAACAAACTGGTTCCAAATAGGAAAAGGAGTATGTCAAGGCTGTATGTTGCCACCGGGCTTGTTTGCTTATTTAACCGATATGCAGAGTTCATCATGAGAAATGCTGGGCTGGAGGAAGCACAAGCTGGAATCAAGATTGCTGAGAGAAATACCAATAACCTCAGATATGCAGATGACACCACCCTTGTGGCAGAAAGTGAACAGGAACTAAAAAGTCTCTTGATGAAAGTGAAGAGGAGAGTGAAAAAGTTGGCTTAAAGCTCAACATTCAGAAAACTAAGATCATGGCATCTGGTTCCATCATTTCATGGGAAATAGATGTGGAAACAGTGGAAACAGTGTCAGATTTTATTTTTGGGAGCTCCAAAATCAGTGCATATGGTGATTTCAGCCATGAAATTAAAAGATGCTTTTCTCCTTGTAAAGAAAGTTATGACCAACCTAGACAGCACATTAAAAAGCAGAGACATTACTTTGCCAACAAAGGTCCATCTAGTCAAGGCTATGGTTTTTCCAGTGGTCATGTATGGATGTGAGAGTTGGACTGTGAAGAAAGCTGAGCACCGAAGAATTGATGCTTTTGAACTGTGGTGTTGGAGAAGACTCTTGAGAGTCCCTTGGACTGCAAGGAGATCCAACCAGTGCATCCTAAAGGAGCTCAGTCCTGGGTGTTCATCGGAAGGACTGATGCTGAAACTGAAACTCCAGTACTCTGGCCACCTGATGCGAAGAGCTGACTCATTGGAAAAGACTCTGATGCTGGGAGGGATTGGGGGCAGGAGGAGAAGGGGACGACAGAGGATGAGATGGCTGGATGGCATCACCGACTCGATGGACATGAGTTTGAGTAAACTCCAGGAGTTCGTGATGGACAGGGAGGCCTGGTATCCTGCAATTCATGGCGTTGCCAAGAGTCAGACATGACTGAACGACTGAGCTGACTGATACACACAAACACACACACACACACACGCACACACACACACACACACACACACACACACGCATACATATATGGGCTTCCCTTGTGGCTCAGCTGGTAAAGAATCCATCGACAATGTGGGAGACCTGGGTTCAATCCCTGGGTTGGGAAGATCCCCTGGAGAAGGCAAAGGCTACCCACTCCAGTATTCTGGCCTAGAGAATCCCATAGACTGTATAGTCCATGGGGTTGCAAAGAGTCAGACATGACTGAGTGACTTTCACTTCACTGCACAAACATCTATATACACATATATTCATACACACACACAGACATACTATATATGTGTCGACACACACACACACACACACATACACTGGAGAAGGAAATGGCAGCACACTCCAGTATCCTTGCCTGGGAAATCCCATGGACAGAGGAGCCTGGCAGGCTACAGTCCATGGGGTTACAATTGAGTTGGACATGACTTAATGACTAAACAAGAACAACATATATATACATACATATATATACATATATACATATATGTATGTATATACACATACATATATGTATATATATACATATATATACAACATATACATACATACACATATACATATACATGTATATGTGACAAGTATATCTCACATTTTTTTTCCCATTCATCCTTAGATCCTAAGGTTGCTTCTATATCTTGGTTATTGTAAACAATGCTTCAATGAGCATGGGAGTGCATATATATTTTAGAAACTGTTTTAATTTTCTTTGAATAAACACCTAGAAAAGGAATTGCTAGATTATATTGTACTTCTGTTTGTGTTTATTTGGGGAATCTCCATACTGTTTCTCATCGTGAAGACACTAGTTTACATTCCCACAAATAGTGTTCAAGGGCTCCTTTTCCTCCACTTTCTTGCCAGCACTTCTTATTTCTAGTCTTTTTGATGATAACCTTTCTAGCATCTGTGAGGTGATATCTTATTGTGTTTTTATTAGCATTTCCCTGAAGATTAACGATGTGGATCTTCTTTTTTTGTATGTATTGTACATCTGGATGTCTTTTTTTTAAAGGTCTCCTCAGATCCTCTGCCTATTTTTTAATAGGAATGTTTATTTATTTATTTATCTATTGAATTTTGTGAGTTCTTTACTTATTTTGGATATTGGTCTCTTATCAGATTTTGCAGGTTGTCTCTGTTTTGCTAATGGTTTCCTTTGCTTTGCAGAGACTTTTTTGTTTGATATAGTGCCTCTTGTTTGTTTTTTCTTTTGTTGTTTTTGGTTTCAGATTAAAAAGAATTATTGCCAAGTCCTATGTTAAGGGGCTTACTGTCAATTTTTTTCCTTCTAGGATTTCTATGATTTCTGGTGTTAAGTTCAAGTACTTAATTCATTTTGAGTTAATTTTTGTCTATGGTGTAAGCCAGTGGTCCATCTTCATTCTTTTATTTGTGGCAGTTCAATTTTTCTAATATCATTGTTCTTCCTTCCTTGTATATTCTTGGCTCCTTTGTATAAATTTATTTACAACTTATGTATGGATTTAATTCTGGTGCCTCCATTATATTCCATTGATCTATGTGTCTGTATATATACAAACCATATTGTCTTAATACCTTTAATATAATTTGAAATCAGGGAACTTAATGCATGCAGTATTATTCTTTCACAAGATTGCTTTGACTATTTGGAGTCTTGTGTGGTTCTGTATAAATTTTAGGATAGTTAAATATCTGTGAAAAATACCATTGGAATTTTGATAGGGATTGCATTGATTTTGTATATTGTTTTGTATACTATTAACCATTAAAGAATATTAATACTACCAAGTCATGAGCATGAAATATTTTTTTAATTTATTTGTGTCTTCTTCCATTTATTCTCCTAAAGTCTTGTAGTTTTAAATATACAAATCTTTTATCACCTTGTGTAAATTTATTCCTATGTATTTTATTCTCTTCAATGCAACTGTAAATGGTATTTTAAAAATATGTCTTTGAAAATTCATTATTAGTGTATAGAAATACTGCAGATTTTTGTGTATTGATTTTGAATCCTGCAACTTTACTAAATTTGTTTATTCATTCTAATAGATTTTTTATAGCATCTTAAGGGTTTTCTATATATACTGTAGTTTTAGACATATTGTGCCATCCCCTTCTGGCTTGCAAAGTTTCTGCTGAAAAGTCTATTGGTAGGCTTCCCTTTCTCTTTCTTCCCCTCCTGGGAACTCCATGATGATATTAGTCCATCTGATGTCATTCCATAAGTTCCTTAATCTACCTTTATTTTTTTTGTTTTTTTTTCTATTTGTTGTTCTGCTTGGTTAAATTCCACTGCCTTTCCTTTAAGTTGACTGATGTTTTCTCCAGCTTCACCTAGTGTGTTGTTAAATAAATCTAGTGTATTTTTCAGTTCAATTATTGTATTTTTCAACCTGTGACTTCTCTTTGGTGCTTTCTTATATTTTCCATCTCTTTGTTGAAGTTCTCACTCTGTTCATCTATTCTTCTACATAGTTTGGTGAAGGTCTTATCATCATTTTAAACTCTTTATCAGATAAATTATTGATCTCCATTTAATTAAAATTTTTTCTGAGGTTTTATTGTATTCTCTTTAAGGAACATATTCTTTGTTTCTTTATTTTGTGAACTCTCTATGTAGATTTTTATATAGTATATGAAATAATTACCTCTCCTAGTCTTGAAGGAGTGACCTTGTATAGGAGATAAATTCATCATTCAACCTGTCTCTAGCTTCTAGTTTTCTCTTAAATGTCTGTGTTTGTCCTTGTTGCCTATTATATTTTAATAGCTTCTAGTGGTTGGGATGTGCCAAGACCTGTCAGTTTCTCAAAGGGGAGAATTTCAGCCTAGATTCAGGCTGATTGGAAGCCAGACCCTCAGGCAGCAGCTTCTAAAGTATGCAAATATATACAGACTGAATACAGAAGGCAATCTGGAGGTGTCCCCTGAGCAGCAGTCAGAGAAATCAGGGATCCAGATGAGTGCATAAGTTTTTTTCTGGGCAATACCCATGAGCTGGAGAATGGCAGATGGAGAGTAGTAAGATGATACCCGAAGCTGACATTCCTTGAGAGCAGCTTCACATCACTCGGTGACTAGATGTGTGCCAAACCCGAAGCCTGCTGCTCAGGCCAAAGCTTTCGGACAAGCAAACAGGACTCGTTCACATAAAGACCGGTGAGTGTGCCCACCGTCTGTGCCATGCCCTGGGGGTGGTAGCCTGTCAAGAATGGTCTGTCTGTTTGCCACAGTTAAGTATTTATTTGAAATTTAGTAACGCTTTGTGAATCTACTTTTAATGTTGAAAGCAGAATTATTTTTCAGATTTTAGGTCATTAAAATGTGTTTTCTTCCATGGGGGTGAGCTGGATTCTAGCCAAAGAACTGAATCTATGGGCTGCCAGAGTTATTCTTTGCACACTTTCAAGTTATTTGATCAAATTACTGTATACCTAAAAAATATTTCCACAGAGTAATTAAAAAGTAGATAGAGTAGTGTTAATTATATCATTCTTAGAACAAGAATTACACAAAAATTTTTGTTAAGATTTTGATATACTATGTTATTTTTGTATCACCATTTGACTCAAGGAATAAAACAAAATCTATTAGAACTATAGATTACTTAAGAATAATATTGCTAATTTTTAATGGATTTCAAAGGACTTTTTAATCACTCATAACATTTGCTCTTCACAGCAGCCATATACTAGAAAAAGAGCAAGAATTTCCCCTCTTTCATCTATAAGGTGATTAAACCTCAGAGAAATCAGGTTTATAAGCAAATGTCAATAAATAGATACACATGTACGTGGTAGACAGTCTCCTGTATTACCCTGTTCTTTGCTTAGTGCTCTAGAAGCTGCTTCCATCTTTCTAATTATTGTGGATTTAATGTGTCTAAATTTATATATATATGTATTTTTATTTTCTGAAAGTTCCACCTGTAGTGTTTGAGAGCAAGGATTATGCTTAACTTATCAGTTCTAGTTTTCATTAATACAAATTTGGTGAATCTGAGTTTTACATTATTATTACTACATTACTATCTGGATAAAAATGTAAAATAATTTGAAACTTTAAAGGCTTTTAGGTTAAAATGACCTTATGATAGAAATTGAAAATGAAAGCAATCATCTCCTGTTTAATTTTCAATTGAGAAAAAATACACATTAATATTGTAAGTTTTGCGCTCTTATATAGTTCTTCAAATATAATAGCAATGTCACTACACAGTATGCATAAACTAGTGGCACAGGCAGAACCAACACCCAGAAGTCACATCTGCCAAACTCGATGAAGCAACAATTTTGTCTTTCAAATCAAGACTAAACTCTGTAGAGGGAAAATTTATTTTGTGATAAACAGAGTCTTACAGTATTATGCAATTGACAAAATTTACTATGCATTTATGGTATTATGAGTTTACTGTATTTGGGTTTGTTCAAATAATTTCACATATCTAGTAGAAATTGTATCTTATGTGATGATTTAATCTAACCACAGCTGCAGCAATATAAATTACACTTAAGACTATGCTGATTGATTATAATCAGTTGTAATCATGTCTTATAATTACATTCCATTCTAGAGGCCGAGGCTGTTTAAGCCTACTCAGCACTGAGCTATGTAAAGAAGATGATTTGTTACTTCTGACAGTCTCAGTCAACATTCAAAATTGCCTGCAAACAATAAGTTTTTATTAAATTTATTGTCCAGGCATCAAATAAGTTTCATGATTTATCAACAGAAATTGAAATGGAACTTCAAAGGAGTCTAGAACTTGTTAACTACTATGTAAAGAACCTTCCTTCCATTCCAGGAGACATAAGAGACATGGGTTCGATCCCTGGGTCGGGAAGATCCCTTGGAGAAGAAAATGGCAACCCACTCCAGTATTCTTGCCTAGAGAACCCCATGGACAGAGTAGTTTGGTGGGCTTTAGTGCATAGGGTTGCAAAGAGTCAGAAACAACTGAAGCAACTTAGCATTCACACCCAAAGTACCTCCCTAAAAACATTCATAATCTATGTTGTGAGTTACATTGATGTATTAGTTTTTTTGGTATGTTATATTTCAAAGTATGCACATTACCTATTAATCAAAGGAGAAGGTGGGGAGTATAGGAGGACATAGATAAAATAAAATTGGCAGAATATTGATAATTTATTAAAGCAGATTAATAGGTACAGAGATTCCTTATAAAATTATATGTAATGTTTATATGCTTGACATTTCCATGATGAAGCAGGTTCCTTACCACTAGCACCACCTGGGAAGTCCAAAACTCAAACAACATTATGCATAAACATGTATGTGTGTTAGTTACTCAGTTGTGTCCAACTTTTTGTGACCCCATTCACTGTAGCCCACCAAGCTCCTCTGTCCATGGGATCCTCCAGGAAATAATACTGGAGTAGGTTGCCATTTCCTTCTCCATATAGAAGCATGTTATACCAATATTCAGTAATTGCAAAAGTGTTCTTTGACATTTAAATATCTAAGTTGCTGTTTATTGTTTAAACAGTTTGCCTTTAAATTCCCCATACCCTAATGAACTGTTTTTGAACACTCTTTATAGTATTTCACCTAAATTCAAAGTCCCTATTCTCTCCTTTTAGCCTGACCTCTCCCATCCCTTCTTATCAACAATGCCCACTTTTCACCTGCACTCAGTAAGTTGTACTCAGTCATGCAGCAAGCTCTATAATCAATGCCTTTTTATTAAAAATGAATATGTTTTATACTCTTAACTACAGCTCCCACAAGAAACACATTAATATTATGAACCAGTTGCACAGAATTGTCTAGCTAGGCTTATTCTGACTAGACTTCTACCTGTATTAGAGTAGTAATGGAATAATTGAAAGGTAAGTTTTCAAGTAAATTTTAAATTACTAAACACATTTCTTTAGATTTCGGCAACTTAAGTTTCTTAGTTTTCATGTTTTGCTTTAAATGTCTGGGTATGTAGGCTTCCTAGGTTGCTCAGCGGTAAAGAATCTGCCTGCCAATGCAGAAGACACAGGAAATGAGGATTCAATTCCTGGATCCATAAGATCCCCTGAAGGAGAAAATGACAACCCACTCCACTATTCTTCCCTGAAAAGTCCCATGGACAGAGCAGCCTGGCAGTCTATAGTCCATGGGGTTGCAAAGAGTTGGATGTGACTGAGCAACTGAGCATGCACACATCTGGGTATGTAAACACATATCATAAAATTTGATCTGTAGAATGAATATATATCATTCTTTTTTGTCTCTGATTTTCCATCCACATTTACTATCTAATCTTTTGTGTACTTGAATGAGGATTGGACTATGGTTTGCCAGTTCCTTTCTGGAGCTGAAAGAGTAATGCTGATCTCATTAACATTTTTACACTACTTTAGACACTTCTTAGGCTTTCTCTCATTACTTATGAGACAGGATGCCAAAAGGTCTTTTTTCTTGATTTGGGACTTAAAAATGGGACTGATGGAAACTCTCGTTACTTCCAAACAAATACCTTCCTGAAAGATCTGGAACCAGCACACAAGTCATACATGGCTCTTACTGTTCAGTTGCTAGGCCATGTCTGACTCTTCATGACCCCATGGATGGCAGCATGCCAGGCTTCCCTGTCCTTCACTAACTCGGAGTTTTCTCAAACTCAGGTCCTCTGAGTCAGTGATGCCATTCAACCATCTCATTCTCTGTCATCCCCTTCTCTTCCTGCCCTCAATCTTTCCCAGCGTTGGAATCTTTTCCAATGAGTCAGTTCTTTGCATCAAGAGGTCAAAGTATTGGAGCTTCAGCTTCAGCATCAGTCCTTCCAATGAATATGCAGGGTTGATTTCTTTTAGGATTGAGTGTTCTGATCTCCTTGCTGACCAAGGGACTCTCAAGAGTCTTCTCCAGCACTAAAGTGCAAAAGAATCAATTCTTTTGCATTCAGCCTTCTTAATAGTCCAGCTCTCACATACATACATGATTACTGGAAAAACAGCTTTGACTGTACAGACCTTTGTCAGCAAAGTGATGTCTCTGCTTTTAATACATAGTCTAGGTTTGTCGTAGCTTTTCTTCCAAGGGGCAAGCATCTTTTAATTTTGTGACTGCATTCATGGCTAATACATCTAATAGTCATTTTTTTGCATCATTTTATGGACTGAAACTGATGTACTACTTGAAAATGTCTTTAAACATATTAACACGTATAAATATGTGCATGCACAGTCGTGTCTGATTCTCTGCCACCCTGTGAACTGCATCCCACCAGATTCCTCCATCTGTGGAGTTTTTCAAGCAAGAATACTAGAGTGACTGCCATTTCCTACTTTAGGGAGTCTTCTAGATACAGGGATTGAATTCACATCTGTTACATCTCCTGGATTGGCAGGTGGATTCTTTATCCCTGTGCCACCTGGGTAGCCCCCAAAAGTCACTTTATTTTAATAAATTATTAGATCTCATATAGTCCAGAGATTTAAAAAATCACTAATAAGAGATATTAGGCAAAATTGCACTTTTGTCTTTTCATTCTCATAATAGTTAACTCAGGGAATAAAATTTCACTAGAAAGAGGTAATGGAGTTTCAGTTCAAAGGATAAATCTAAGTTTCTCTAACTACATTGTAACAGTACCATATGAAAATCTTTTCAGTATATGTAGCCAGATTATTTGAGCTCCAGTCCCTGCTCTGTCATTTCTTGGTTGAAGGACCTCAGATTCTTTCATTGTCCTCTTCGGTTTCCTTAGCCATAAAATGTAGAGACTACTACCTCACAGAGTTTGAACTTGCTACCATATCTAAAGTGTGGTACATAATAGAAGTTTTATTAAAGTTATATATTATTGTTAAAATCTCTGCTGGGAGAATAACACAGGAGCATGGGTAGACATATGGTGGCAAGGTAAAAATCACTTTATATTCAGCATGCTTAAATAAACCATATTTATTCACTCTTCAATCTATAAACTATTCCTAATTTTGTATAAAAATCTTGCATAAAGGAAAAGAAACCTGAATTTAATATATTACCATGTAAGCATGCACAGTGCTATTACCTATCTGTGCTAAAATTGTCACCTTCCCAAAGCATCCATTTGAGAGATGTTGGCGAGTAAGAACTATGATGAGATAGGCATGAATGAATATGGCTGTGGGCTCTACATGCCCTTTAGAATTATAAATAGAGGGTCATGCAATTGTGTTTTAAAGACATCATCATATCATTGATTTTTATCTGATAATTTAATTATAAGTACAATTTATTGGAAGGGTTTGCATCTTGTTCTAGGTATTTGTCCCTGTTTGGCACTTCATTATGCTGCTGTGATACTTTGAACTAGTCATTGGTAGCTGATTATGACATTTTCAGGCCAATTCTTTTCCTAGCAATAGTAGAAAAAGCTTTGTCCTCTGCTGTGGGCTTAGATAACACTGTTCATAATAAAGGTGCTTTTGTTGCACTGTTGAACAAATCATAGTAAGTTATCAGTGATCCAAAGCTATCTCATCTTTTTTGTTCCTTTAATATTGATCTTATAGGCCATGCAGAATATTCATGGCCTTCCATGCAGAATATTCATGGCTCAGAAACCTGAGCTCTGGCATCAGTCAGCCCTTGGTTAGAATCTCAGATGAGTATATATTCCTCTCAATCATTCTAAAAGAGTGATGTTTTGAAACTATGTCAGCTTTCCTTTTGGTTTGGTCGGTGAAGAATCTGTCATGCAGGGGACCTAGGTTAAACCCCTGGGTCAGAAGATCCTTTGGAGAAGGAAATGGCAACCCACTCCAGTATTCTTGCCTGAGAAATCCTATGGATGAGGAGCCTGGCTCCTCATGGGGTTGCAAGAGTCCGACACAATTTAGTAACTACACCACCACACCATTGAAACTATATAAAACTCATTTTCCTTATCTGAAGAACTGGTCAAAAGGAATTCAATACAGAAATGTGCTAAGAACTGAGAAAGAACTACCTGATTTCCTTTTTTCACAGAAGTTCTAGGAAATGGTCCTGGCTAAGATAGATAGTTCAACATGTTCAAATGAGCTTGGACTGATTCACTTAAACTGAAGTGGAGAAGTGAAATAATTCTTGCAACTCAAGCAGAGAAAACACTTAGTCTCAGCTATTTAAATATTTCAGGCAAAAGAGTTTCTTGGATCTGAATTATGAATGGTTGTTGCCTTGTGCTCCACTTTACCTCACATGGGTAAACACAGCCCAGGTTTGCAACAGCGATTTTAATGGGCTCAGTCAGGCTAAAACCTTAATGAAATGGTTGCAAGATGAAAAGCCAATAACATTTTAACTTCAAGCCAGGGCACTGAGAGAACTGAAAAATCACCTGGGAAAGATCTGTAGAACAATTAGATGGACAGAGAAATGCTACTAATTGCTAATGATCAGCTGAAATGTATGTGGATGCCAGGGATGTTACTGTACAGGTATGGGATTCCACTTGACATTTGTCTTAGATTTAAGGTCTGGCATTTGTGTAACTTCCAATTAAAACAGAATAATGATAATTAGATAAGAAAGAATCTGTTAAGCTCTGAAATTTTACTACATTCCTTACATAAAATAAACTTCACTACTTTGACATTTAGCTAATTTTTTTCTTCCGTCTCTACAAAACATGTATCAGCAAAAACTAATGAACTTTATTGTATTCCTGCCAATTTGGAGGAATGAATAGTCTAGGCAAAGTATGAATACACGTAATAATGGCTCTATAAGTCCACACACAGGGATGTTGTGCAGCCAGTATTCACTAATGTGTCTCTACTGGATGGTCCACACCATAGTCCATTCTCATTGGTCAGTACTATTGTCTCATTGGCTGATGTCTACGTGGTACCAGTTGGTAAAGTTCCAATATCACCCTGGTTCTTAAGTATAATTAAAAAAAAAAAAAAACTTTCCTTTGCTGTTATTTATACCCTAGATTAAGGGCTTGGAAATGGTTTAAAATATGACGCTCAAAAACTCATCTTTCTTACTTATAGTAAGAAAACTATTTATGTGAAATGACATGATGAACTCATTAAAATGAGAATTTCTAGATATCACTGATTAATTATTGATTTGATAATTTAATGAGTCATCTAAACATTTTAGATCAAATAAATTTTCACTTTAAAATCCATCTAATGTGGTTTACTAATGAAGTTATTTTAATGTGATTGTTTAATTATTAAATTTAGGTTGTATGAATACATGCAATTGAAGTACCAATTTAAATATTTCCAACTTTGGGGGTAACTTTTTAAAAAAATAGCTAGTATCTTTTCTTTCTCGTACATTTTTCCTCTGATTTTTAGTATGTATGTCCACTAAGATACATTCAAGAAATCTAATTAAGATGGGGGAAAATAGTAAGGAAATAATTTGATCCATTAACTCTAAAACACATTTTAGGGGGTAAACATCTGATTTTGGAAAAGTACACTTGAAAAAATGAAGTTAGTTGTCTTTCAGATTCCAGTGGAAATATTGTTTCTTTACTATTACTGATAGCTCATTCTCAATCTAGGTTTGTGTACAGAAATAAGCTCATATGCTTCTAAAACGCATCAGAAAATTTTATTGACTCATACCAGATAAGTGGTTGAGAAAGAAAAAAAAAATACAATTCAGTGATGTTTTGAAGTAGGAATCCATGTCGCTGGAGTAGTTAGGGAGCTACTCTTTGGTATTAGACTTTTTTAGGACTAAGGAGGAAGGAGCAGTCAAAACCCATATGGCTAGAAGGACACATCACCCACAATATCCATTGGCATCTGCCAAGCTTAGCCATGGCCATATTTATTCAAGGATGAGGTAAATACATGTGTGGAATGGTGGGGCATTGGCAGATGAGTACACATGTAACTATGATAAAATTTTATACCACCTATTTGGTACTTATGTTCTAAACATCATGTAATACATTTTATATTCCTTATCTTATGCGAGCCTCTAAAGCAGGTATTATTAATTCTATTTTCCAGATAAGAAAATTAAAATTCAAGAATTTTGCTTTCCCCAAATCAGAAAGCTGATAAGTGGCAAAGACAGCTTTTGTTTGAGGTCTATCTGAAATGAAAGCAAATGTTCTTAATCACAGCTTTAAGGCTTTGAAGAATCTGAGAATACCTCTAGAATCATTTTTCTGCAAAAGAAGTGATACTAATTCAGAAACACCCTCCTGGAGATGCAAATCAAAACTAAAATAAGGTACTCTCTCACACTAGTAAGAATGGCCACCATCAATAAGTCTATAAAAATTGCTGGTGAGGATATGGAGAAAAGGGAAACTTCCACACTGTTGATAGGAAAGTAAACTGGTGCAGCCACTATAAAAAATTGTATAGAGTTTCCTTAAAAATGAAAAATAGAGTTACTATATGGTCCTGCAATTCCACTCCTGGGCATATGTCCAGAAAAGATGAATATTCTCATTCAAAAAGATAGATGTACCTCAGTGTTCATAGCAGCAGTATTTATAATAACTAAGACATTGAAGCAACCTATATGTCCATCTATAGATAAATGAAAAAAATATATATATTCCATATACAGTGGAATATTTCTTATTCAGCCATAAGAAAGAATGAAATAATGTCATTTGTAGCCACAGGATAGACCTAGAGATTATCACACTGAGTGAAGTAAGTCACATAGAGATAGGCAAATATCATAAGCTATCACTTATACATGGAATTTTAAATGATGCAAATAAATTTATCTACAAAACAGAAATAGACTCATAAAGAGAAAACAACCACCAAGGACCTACTGTCTAGCACAAGGAACTATATTCAATATTTTGTAAAACCCTATTTAAGTGAAAATAATCTAAAAAATATGTATATTCTTATATATATAAATGTAACTGTATCACTTTGCTATACACCTCAAACACTGTAAATCAATTATACTTTAGTTTTTAAAAAGCCATAAACATCCTCCTGATGTTTTTTAAATTACAAAACAAGTAATTCATTTTTTTGGTGTATAGGGATTCAAGAAAAGGAAAGAGATTAATGTGGAGACAGATATGCCAACTAAAGAATGTAAAGAAATTCAGTGTAATATGATAATTAAAATCTGTTTTGCATAAGGAGCAGAATATATGCTCTGGGAAATGAAATTGATATAACTGACAGTCAACTGATCAAAAAATTGATCCAGTTTTACATTATATCCGAATATCCCAGATGTGGTATTAGGCCTTATTTTAGCTATTTTTCCCAGTTCCAAGTTAATTTTCTCCTTCATCCTCACTCAGATTAAATTTGTTTAACTAGATCAGAATTTCTCAATCTTGGCACTATTGACATTTTAGACCCATTCATTCCTCGGGTATGTGGCCATATCCCTGGCCTCTAACCACTAGACACCAGTAGCACTGTCTTCACCTCTGTCAATTGTGATAAACAGAAATGTGTCCAGAACTGCCTGGTGTTCTCTTGGGGGGCAAAATAACCAAGATTGAAAACCAGTGGTTTAATTCAGCAGTGAAAAATTAATCATTTTTGTTAGTTTGATTGACTTTGATTGAATGACAAAAATTTACAAAATTAAACTTCATTACCCCATGATAAATATTCACTACAAAATGCACAGAGGAAACAAAAGAAAATTTATTTTTTAATACAATCAGGAATTTTCTCCAACCACTAGAGGAAATTCCCCACATTTCTGTGGTTTATATGTCTTTCCTATTCAAACTGTTTCCTGCACATGACTGAAAATTCTTGTACTTAAAGTGCAGAGAAACAGAAAAAAATTAAAAAGCTAATGAAGTGGGTATAAAGAATATGCTAATGTACAAATCTTATGATAACCAATGGTACTAAAAGCTCATTCCAACATATGCTTACCATTTAAAAACATTTGTTTCATTGTTTTCTGGTGGAAGTAGAAGACTACATATGCAGACATTTCTAAAGGTATCAAGAGAACCACAAATTGTATGATGAGTCTACCTTTCTACTAAGTTATAGTGGATTTTCCACATTCTTTGTGGAAAAACATTATACTTGGGACTAAGTGACATGGTTAGTGACATTCTCTATGCCTAAATTACTTTAAATTAAAAATATATATGCATTAGTTTTCTATTGCTTCTAAAGTAAATTGCTCCTGAATACAAGGTATCAAGATATTAAACACATAACAAGCCTTTTCCATCTTCCCTTATCCTCTCCACTATGTTCACTTTTTTTTGCTAGTCCATGTCTTGGCAGATTCATCTCTTGCACTGATTTCTCTGTGAGAACAATGAGTTCAACTAAAGCTTTGCAAATGGTTTTGAGAAACTAAGTTTTTGAGTCCTCTTCTATGCTTTCTCTGTTATTCTTCTTGGTACTTTTTACCTGGGAGGCTGGATATTCATTTGTAACCCCTAATTAAAGAAAATGTTAAGAAACACTTAGGGAGAAACACTGAGTCTTCTTAGAGCAAACAGAGAGAAAAAAAAATTCACTGAAATTAGTGTTTATATTATTATTTAATTCTGAGTATTCAAAGCAATGATTTTAAATGAATATGTGTCATGCAGTATAATGTATCCACAAATAGTCATCTTACTATGCCTCCTGGGTCTATTAGCAAAGGAAGCAAAAAGCCCTTTAATAGTTGTAATATTGACTAACTCTGAAACACACCTTTATTGGAATTAGCCTTATTCTATATATGACTGAAAGCAAAATTTCACTATTATTCCTAATGTTTACAAAACATTATCATTTTTTATTAAAATGTCCAAAGATTTACATAATTTTTCATTTTACATATCATAACCAGAAAGAATTTTTCCTAGTAGTACTGATAATTCCCAATTCTATTAAAAACCACACAGAATGCTATCATTCTAAGCAAATCACTGATATTTCACTGTTTTTTTGAATGAATCCTCTCTTCATGTATATTAACATAGTTTGCTGACAAGAATCAAAGCAATCCCATATTTCTATAAAATCACAGTGAAAAAAGCAGCATACCACAAGGTATCTGTGAGAGAGAAAAACAGAGACAGACAGAGACAAAGAGGGCCCCCATTCACTTTACTATCAGATAATTTTTTTTTAATGCCACATTGAAATAAGTTGATCTTTCTAGTTGTCACTCAATACTTACATCCAGAATCTATGATGATCAGACTCTGTGGGGATTAATAAAATAATCGAGAATGTGATGAGCACTGGTGACATATTATGAAAACTTCAACTATCATTTGAATGAGAAAAAAAATCATTTCAAGCCCGAACTTATGTCTACAGCCTGCTCAATTGTAATCCTAGAGATTTGTACATTTCACTAGACCTATCTAAGCTCAAATCATCAAACTGCTTAGGGAATAGTTCAATTTTGGCTGAAGAATCTTTGTGTAATAGTAATAGCTACCATATATATTCTGGGTCTCTCAGGTGGTGCTAGTAGTAAAGAACCTGCCTGACAATGCAGGAGAGGTAAGAGATGAAGCTTCAATCCCTGGGTCAAGAAGACCCCCTGGAGGAGGAAATATCAACCCACTCCAGTATTCTTGCCTGGAGAATCCCATGGACAGAGGAAGCTGGTGTGCTACCATCCATAGGGTTGCAGAGTTGGGTACAACTGAAACAACTTAGCACACATACCATATATTCTGAGTTTACCACATGTACTCAATGCTAAAGGCACTCGAGTTATTATCACTGAATGAAATAGGAATAAATATGTTCATTGCATGGATAAAAGACCTAAAGTTTAATGTGGATATTTTCTACACAAGATCACTCATCCAGTAAGGGATGTGAAACACTGACTTCTTCTGACTCCAAAATGTGTACAATTAAGGATAAAAGCTATATAGAAATATTTAGAGAAAATTTTGTGAACTGTTCAGGATATTTCTTAAATACCTTTTCATTCTTATATAACTTTTGGAAAAGCAATACCTAAAATCTACAATGTATCGGATTTTTCTAAGTCAGTTACATACAGAAACTTATTTAATTCTCCAAAAAGCTTTTTAAGAACAGCATCGAAACATATATATTATCTATAGTGAAACAGATCACCAGCCCAGGTTGGATGCATGAGACAAGTGCTCAGGCCTGGTACACTGGGATGACTCAGAGGGATTGGGTAGAGAGGAAGGTGGGAGGGGGGATCGGGATGGAGAATACATGTAAATCCATGGCTGATTCATGTCAATGTATGACAAAACCCATTTACAATATTATAAAGTAATTAGCCTCCAACTAACAAAAATAAATGAGAAAAAAAGTAGGTCCATTATGATCCTCATTTTTAAGATGAGAAAACTGAAAAAAGGAAAAGTGTCAACACTCAAATAGCAGGGAGTTTTAATCTTCAAAAATAAGAGCAAAATGTTGCATTGATATAATCAAGGTTTTATGTTTGAGTATGATTTCATTAAAATATGTCTTGTAACAAAAGATAACTACATTGCCAGTACAATGACTGTTAGGTTGTAAATGTGTCTTCCTGGGTAAGATAAAGTATTGTTTTAATTTTTTTGATGTGCATGGTCTTCATTGCTCTGTGGGTTTTTCTCTAGTCGTGGCTAGTGGGGGTTACTCTCTAGTCGTGGTGCATGGGCTTTTCATTGCAGCGGCTTCTCTTGTTGTGGCTCCTGGACTCTAGAGCGCAGACTCAGTAGTTGTGGCACATGGGCTTAGTTGCTCCACAGCATGTGGGATCTTTCCGGACCAGGGATGGAAGCCCTGTCTCTTGCATTGGCAGGCAGATTCCTTACTGAGCCACCAGGGAAGTCCTCAAAGCCCTATCATTTAGAGCCAACAGTGAAATTCCCTTTGTTTACTGGAATTTGGGAAGAAATTAAGGCAGTGAAAAACAGGGGGAAATCTCCACCCTAGGTGTGATGTGATAGCTGGAGGGGCCCTAGCAGTGTGAGTAGGACTTTGGTGGATAGACCACAGAACTGTGAGGAGAGGAGGAAAAAACGGAACCTATTCATATTGGGACTCCATTTTTGTGAAATTTAGTTCCCTTTGTCTTATTAGATTCATGTCCTTCCATGCAGACCCACAAGTTTGACTCTGTCTGAGACAAGAAGGGTAAAGATTTGAGTAGTTTGGGAAAGCCATTTCTATGATTCATTTTGTCCAGATTACCAAAAGACAGGTCTCTTTTCATTTCCCACATACCAGGTGTTAAAAAGCACTAAATACTTGAACTATATAAATGGATTAGGTAGATATGGAATATAAATTACAAGTTATTCTAGAAACTATTCTATAATAGAATGTAACTGTCAGAATTAAAATTAGAGAAAATGGCATATTTTGTTGAGTCCAGTGGTTTTTAAAGTATTGGCAAATATTGGCAGGGCCTAGAGGCTGGTCATCAAGGCAGAGGTGGAAATATTTTTGCTTTTTAATAAAAATCCAGCTTAAATCACTAGTTGGGGCAACTAGAATAATTAACAGTTAGTAAAATAACTAAGTTATAATTTACAGGCCATTTCTTAGCACAGGAAAAGAGAGAAAAGAAACAAACAAAATTGATCAGAAGCAAAAGACCAGGCAAGAACCAGAAAGACATGAATTTCAAAGTATAGAAAACAAGATAGATGGTTGCAAATCCCCTCCATAAAATAAACTGAGCAATGTGAATTATTTTCAGCATATTTGGTGCTGGCTTCTCTTCCGGAAAGGATTTACCCAAAGGCTTCAGGACCCCTTCTGGCCACAATTAACCCAAGGGTCACCCAGAGGCAGCAAGTGTTATAAAATAAAGGCAGGGATCAAGCATACATGCTAGAGAATCAGAGCTCATCTATCTCATGCATAAAAATTGTATTTTCCCTCCTTCTGATTTCCCCATCTCTTAGTCTCACTTCTTCATCCTTCAACTGATTTCATGATTCAGTCTGCCTAGGGCATTGGTACCTGGTGGCCCTTGAGTTCTGCAACAACCTCCAATACTTGATGTTCATTTCTTTACTCTTTCCCATCTTTTCTTTTTATAAGACATTATATCCATAAAGGCAAGGACTACTTCAAGGTACTCAATAAATATTGCTATTGACTGAATGCATTCATCCATGTATTCAGGAAATGCTTTTTGTATTCTTCAACTTACTGTACCTCATTTTTTCTCCTCTATGTAAAAGGTAATATAATTGAGTCTACCCAAGGTTATTGTGAAGATTGAGACACAGTAAACAAATTAGCGCAAGATAAGCATTATGGAATGTTTATTATCATTATTATTATCTTTACAGATAGCCAATCAACTGGATACTGAAGCCCAGCCCTACCATCTTGCTGAAGTCCTAGGTCTTGCCCTTACTGATCTTTCATGCAAGCCAGGAAGTAGAAAACCTGCACAAACTGAGGGGAAGCTACTGAGTAGGGAGGACAGAGATCTAGCTCTTGTAATAAGGAAGCACCTTTACCACTGAGACAGGATTTTGTCTGTTTGCTTGACTTTTTCTCTTTGGCCATAAGCTCAGAGGTTTAACATAGTTTCTGTGAATACAAGAAGCAATCCCAGCATGCCCCGCCAGGCAGAGCTGGTAATTAAGGACACCTGGCTCAGATGGAGGGCCGATCTATGTGCAGATGAAAGCAGCTGACTTCAGCAGGCAGCCCCTGATGTTGGGAACAGGAAGTTGGGCATAGTTGCACTATTCCTAAAGCTGTTCTTATAATATGCCCAATCTTCCTTCCCATTTCATGTTGCCCCACACTCCAGCTGTTATGTTCCTCTGAATTTTTGGTTTCAACTGTGTAAGTCTGGTACAAAAGGAGGAGAATTCTCACTTGGCAAAATTCATTGCTGCAGGGCTGACAACTGAGACACAAGATAATGTGAATCTTTCTGCTCTGCCTCAGAGATTCCTACAGGGTTTTGGCATAAGCACCCATTTCCTGAAACTGCTAGCAGTTCTTTGGCTTGTCCTGATTACAGTTAACCCAACTCTGCTTCACTTCCCTGTTGGACCTCAGACCCTGCACTTGCTCACTCCTGTGATGCTGAACTAGATAAACTTGCCTGCTTCACCACATACTACTCAGACAAAAATGTAAAGTATTCTTCTGGAAGTACTTGCAATATCATATAAGATGATTGAGGATGAATAATTTAATTAATGGACAAGCCAAGAAAAGGTGTTAATCAAACAAAAGGATCTGGAGAAAAAAATCAGTGTAGCCAATATAAATGATTTAGACATTTACAAGATAAAAAGCTTATGGTTATTATGAAATTTACAATTGCATAGCAGTGTAATTTCATAGGAACTCCATGTTTTCTTGGAGATATTGATAGGTAGCAATGTCACTAAGAAAACAAAACAAACGAATAGGAAAAAACTAGCAAAGAACAAAACATAACCCAGAAATCTATTAAAGTAAGAAAACATGGGAGGAAAGAGATAAATTTCTTATCATTTAAACTGTGTGAAATTCGAACAAGAGTGAGGCAAAAAAAGAAAAAAAAAAGACCTTTGACTGCAGTCATTGTCTGACTGAAGAGTTCTTAAGTGTGAAAATAATTTCTGCATCTCCTTGTGAATGCTTTCATATTGAGAATGTGGTGTACTGAGTGGAGAAAGAGTATAAAGTCTCAGATCTTTGATAGAGGAAGCTTTTCCCTACCTTGAGAGCTTAACCCTAGGAGCAAGATCTTATAAACTTTGCCTCATAAAACATAAGCACCAAGTGTAGTGTGAGCTGGGTTTGGACAGACTCACATCTTTCCCTATCCAAGGATTTAGTTTAAAATGGAGTCCAAATTATATCTTTAGCAATTGAAGGAAATGGAAGGAATAAAGACTTTTTGCACTGATCCTTTGAGTGAAATAGAAACAAATCTCTTCTTTCAAACTGCATTAACTCATGTCAAGTACCCAGAATCCATTTAATATATTGCTTCTTTCTAGTGACCAGAAAGAGTTAAGATCCCTCTAAATGGCAAGCAGTTCACCTTCTGGGTATCAGGATGTGAGATGAGTTATTAAGGGAAATATGAAGTACAACAGTTAACGGAGAAAGGAGATGATTAGCCATCAAAATTCTGTGACGAACCACCTCATGAGATGTACTTATTAAAACAAGAATGGGAATACATATAACCACACAAGAGAACTGACTTTCACATAAAGCCAGTGCAAAAGTAATTGTTGAAAATAAAGTGAGATAGTGACAAGAAGTGTAACAAAAGTTACAAGTGCATTTCCACTATAGTGCAATCAGAATTTGTACCTCTCATTCCTTTGTTCCTTTCTGGACTACCATTTTCATTTCATTATCTGAAATGTTTTAGAGGTCAGAGGAAACTGGAAGATTACTCCTTCCTTAAGAGGGAAAGAGAAGAGAGGTTACTGATAGTCAACTCTGTGGATACAACCTAGACCATGATTCTTCCCTTTTGATGATCTTTTGCCTTTTTATATACCTGAAATGATTAACTGTGATGACAATATTTATGTTGTTCAGTCGCAAAGTCATGCCCGACTGCACCTCCATGGACAGCAGCATGCCACGATTCCCTGTCCTTCACTACCTCCTGGAGTTTGATCAGATTCATGTCCACTGAGTCAGTGATACCATCCGACTATCTCATCAGATTGACATCAATTCTACTTTTATTATACCAAGTCATTTCTATAAACCCATCTCTTCAACAGAAAATAAAATAGGAGTTAAACTAAACTCTCATCAAAAGCAATCTATAGTGATAGAAAACTATTTGATAATATATTTTCTTATTATAGTCATTCCAATTAGCCTAAGTAAATTTTACATAATACATAAGCCTAACTAAAGACAGTAATCATTACTGTCTTTAGTTGTTAGGTTTTATGTTTTTATCTGCATCTCAAAGTAGGAAACATGCATTGTGATTAAAAATACTTTTATTAACAATCAATTTAATGTTAATACTCAGAATGACATTTATGCATTAATAAAATATTTATTGAGACATTTTATTCCAAACATTTCACAAAGTGATTTTATGAACTGTATGGCTTTATCTTCCCCTGTGTAATTAATGCACCATTTTTAGCAGGTGAGACTAATGTGATGATACCAAACATCTACTGCCTAGTTTCTGACATAGAGTTGATGTTGGATAATCATATATTCTTACCAGGACATTTACTGGTAAGAATTAATCCTTATTTTATTACCTCTGAGTATATAATATAGTTTCCTTATATTAGTCAATTTTATACAGGTCTTCACTATTCTAAAACTTTGGATGATTCTTAAGGCAAGTGCCACTTGTATTATTCAAAAGAATCTTTCAAACCTTCAGAAAGATAATCATACACAGGTTGCTTTTTGTACTTTAATCAAGTAAAGAACTCATTGACAAATTCAAATGTCTAAAGTTTCAGCATCTTTATCCATCACATACCAGGAAGAAATCTATTAGCTTAACATTAATTAATAAACTAGATAGCATTGAAAGAACCTCAAGACAAATGGGCATAAAATAGTATGCAAAATTCTTAACTATAATCCAAAAGTATAGTTTTATTTGTGGATAATATTTGCAAGCAAAAATACAACTATTTTCCTCTGGTGTTATATTTCTTAGAAATGTCATTTTTGGTGCTTTTAAAAATGTAGCTTCAGTTAATTTTTAAAGCATTGTACTTACATTGCACTAAACATGGCACTCTGTAGCAGTGTTTGATTTGAAGAACTCAGGAATTATTGTTATTATTACTACCATTCTCATTATTTTGCTGAACATGAACAAGATAATATCATGCATTTCCATCCAAGTAGTTATTAATATGTCATTTTAAAACTGGAGGATACAAAGGAACTATACTATGGAGGGCTGCATTGGGTCTTTTGTTTTTATATCTTTGTAAGATGACATAAAATCGTTCTCTACTATGTTTGTATGTCGACCTTTAGATCCACTAATTCCCTTTACTATTCCTTTAACACCTTTTTGGTACTATTTTATTTTCTTAGTCTAGTCTTAGAGTATTTGATTAGTTCAGCACCGGCCCTGTAAACTGTCTCAAAGTAGTATGGTAGTGTTAGTGAGGTATTCTGCTGATGTGCTGTTCTGAGCTCTCCAGTAAATATTTAAGCAGTTTTTATATATTACACAGATTTGCAAATTTTTATGTGGCTATACATATTTATAAGTTTTTAAAATAATCATTTTGTTTACTTGTACAGTTCAAGTTTATTGGGAAATATATATTTATGAAGTTTTAAACCATGTTATAGATTATATGAACACTCATTTTGTTACATAGCCCAGAACTGTCAGAAATTTCTTTGCCAATAATGATTGTACATTTAATTTATCATAAGTACTGCAAAGTTCAACTATGTAGATCTTATTTTTTCAAATAAGAATAACAAGTATTGCTAGATGATAATTTATATTTTGTTTTTAGAAACATTTGAGAGCTTTCAGAAAAGAATATAGGATAGTGATAAAATAATTTCTAATTAGAAATCATTCAAAGTTGCTGGAAGGCAGGTACTTTTAAGATGTTCTGTCTACTCTGAGCCATAAGCAGAATGATGAACTTCATTCATTCATATAAATATTTACTGTGTGCCTACTTTACTGGAGGTAGCTGTACTGGGGAAAAATAAATAAGAATACAAAAGTTAAAAAAAAGATATTCAGTATTCTCCAGCTGCTTATGTTTAAATATCATTAAAATTGCCTATTAATGTGATTTATATCATTATAATACTATAGCACATTAAGTTATGACATCTCTAAGCACTCTAATATTTAAAGATATTTCACTATGCCTTAGCAAGGTCTAGAGGAAGATGTCATTACAGTTACCATTTTTTCTCATTTTTGTAGCTAAACTTTGAAACTGAGTTCTCATTACTCATTAAAATAAAAGTATTGCTTCACCTCCATTTACAAGTCAAGATACTATTATCTGAGTTTCACTTAGCATTTCATCAGAACAGCTTCAGCGTAAGTTCCCAGCGACTTTTAGGTTAATAAACCCAATGGATATTTACCATCTCTCATCTTCCTTAGCCTAGCAACTCCTTCTTTCCTGAAACATCACTTTCCCATGGTTTCCATACCCTGACCTTCTCCTGGTTTTCCTTCTATTTCTTTGGAAGTCAGTACTATTTCTTTTTTATTTTTATTCTTTGCTACCAGCAGTTAAAAGCTCTGGGTCTCTCAAGGCTTTGCCCTAGATCATTTAATTTTCCAACTACCTCATTGTCTACTCCATTTTTGAGATTCAAAGGCAAATCAAACAGTAGATCAAAAAAAAGAACTGTGTTATTCCCACGATCATCACTACCCCAAATTGGTCATCCTTTTGTATTTTCCACCTTAGGAAATGGCACCATCTCCATCCCGTTGTTTCACTCAGAAATCTATGACCTTTCATGTCACTTAACACTCTCTCCATCTTCATCTCCAATTCATCACCAAACCTTGAATATCTCTAAGTTGACCACTTTCTCCCCATCTTCAGTATAAGCATCTTAATAAAACACTACCATTATCTCTCATCTGGACTGCTAGAATGCTCCACCATGTGACCTCCCCATATCCAGTCTGCCCAGCCCTCTCCCGTTTTAGACAGAGTAAACTTTTCCAAAAAATACTCTGAACTTCTGTAAATCCTTTGTATTCAGACCATTCTTGACTCTCCATGGGAAACTGAAACTTTTCAATTGCTCTCTGATGTTCTTGGAATAAAGACCAAAATCCTTAAAACAACTCACAAAAACTTGCATGGTTTGGCCCCTATATCCATCTTCAATGTCATCTCAAAACATACTTCCCTTCACTATTTGTGAACTCACTGAGCATCTATCAGTCCCCTGAAGAGTCATGTTTCTTCTCATTGCAGGGCTTTTATACATGCCACTCAGTGTTTTGAATGCACTCCATTATTTTCTTTCCCTGGTAAAATTTTCCGTATCCTTAGATGTCTCTTCCTAATGGCACATTCTAGAGTAAATTTCTTTGCTAAACATTTCAGAGAACTGTGTTCCTTTTCCTAAGGCCATTATTTCTGTTTGCCTGATTGTCTGCTTTTTTGAATATGCCAAAGCCTTTGACTGTATGGATCACAAAACTGTGGAAAATTCTGAAACAGATGGGAATACCAGACCACCTGACCTGCCTCTTGAGAAACCTGTATGCAGGTCAGGAAGCAACAGTTAGAACTGGACATGGAACAACAGACTGGTTCCAAATAGGAAAAGGAGTATGTCAAGACTGTATATTGTCACCCTGCTTATTTAACTTGTATGCAGAGTACATCATGAGAAACTCTGGGCTGGAAGAAGCACAAGCTGGAATCAAGTTTGCCTGGAGAAATATCAATAACTTCAGATATGCAGATGACACCACCCTTATGGCAGAAAGTGAAGAGGAACTAAAAAGCCTCTTGATGAAAGTGAAAGAGGAGAATGAAAAAGTTGGCTTAAAGCTCAACATTCAGAAAACTAAGATCTTGGCATCTGGTCCAATCACTTCATGGGAAACAGATGGGGAAACAGTGGAAACAGTGTCAGATTTTATTTTGGGGGGCTCCAAAATCACTGCAGATGGTGATTGCAGCCATGAAATTAAAAGATGCTTACTCCTTGGAAGGAAAGTTATGACCAACCTAGATAGCATGTTAAAAAGCAGAGACATTACTTTGTCAACAAAGGTCCATCTAGTCAAGGCTGTGGTTTTTCCAGTGGTCATGTATGGATGTGAGAGTTGGACTGTGAAGAAAGCTGAGCACTGAATAATGGATGCTTTTGAACTGTGGTGTTGGAGAAGACTCTTGAGAGTCCCTTGGACTGCAAGGAGATCCAACCAGTCCATCCTAAAGGAGCTCAGTCCTGGGTGTTCATTGGAAGGACTGATGCTGAAGCTGAAACTCCAATACTTTGGGTACCTCATGCGAAGAACTGATTCATCGGAAAAGACCCTGATGCTGGGAGGGATTGAGGGCAGGAGGAGAAGGGGACAACAGAGGATGAGATGGCTGGATGGCATCACCGACTCAATGGGCATGAGTTTGAGTAAACTCCGGGAGTTGGTGATGGACAGGGAGGCCTAGCGTTCTGCGATTCATGGGGTCACAAAGAGTCAGACATGAGTGAGTGACTGAACTGAACTGAATTGAACTGATTGTGCTTGGGTCCTGGCTCTGTCCCTGATTTGCTCTAAGATCATGAACAAGTTACTTTACTTCATTCTCCTTGTTTATTCTGCTATATAATAGAGATAATAATAATATGTTTTAAATAATTAATTAAAACTAACTATATTTTTCTTGCCCTGTTTAGGGGATTAAACAAGATAACATGTTTTAAACACAAATGTGCCCGAAACACACTGTTTGATGTATTTATATTACTACTCGTTTGTTTTCAGATTCATTGTTATGATTATTTGGTCAACATCTTTCTCTCCATATAAATATGTCAGTTCTATGAGAAAATAGTCACAACTTGTCCCTTAAGAAGGATTATGATATTTTAGTAACTAAATAAAGATTTTTGAATGAATGGATTCAAGGAAATACTAATGAGATTAATAGCATGAAAAGTGTCAAAATGGAAAAACTAAACAAACATTATTATATATAATCTGAGAATATACAAATAAGACCTTTATGTGTGTGTGTATATATATATGCATTTATGTATATTATGTATATATACACACACATGCATGTCTATACATGATAATGCATGTTGTATATATAAATATGCATACATATATACAAGCATATAGTGTGTATATAATACATAAACTATATAACATATATGCTATATACACATATTTAATATACATATACAATTATACACATACACATTAAGAAACGTCATTAAGTCTGAGATGAAAACCTTAAACAAAAGTCAGAAACAGGACAAGGTCACCACTATCAATTTGATCACTTAATGTGATTCTGAAATTTCTGAATGCATTTTTCAAAGGAAATTGAAAAGTAAACTAAAAACTATTAATTATTTTCTGATGATACTGTTTTTTAATTGAAAGTAGCCATGTAGTTCATCTTGAAACAATTATATAACACAGAAATTATGTTATTCCATGATGTGAAGTTTTTTAGATATTGTATTTCCAATTTGAAACATTCCAAATTACTTCAAAGCTGGAATGTGCTTTAAAATTATGCATGATTGTGATACAATAAGATGTTTTTCTTTTCTTTTTTTATTTTTAAGTGTTTTTCATGAAAATAGTTATCAAATCAATAATGGACATTTAAATATATAATGTCATATATGGAAATACAATTTTAGAAAGATTATTATTACAAAACAAATTGAATTCAACAGTATTCATCTACATCAAAAATAATGAGTTAGCAAAGCCCTAAAAATCCTGTTTCTGATATTCCAATTATGTAAAATATGCTAGAATAAAATAAATGGAATGTGTATGACAAGTATAATATAAACTACAAATTTTTACACAGGAGCAAAAAATGTTTTAGTAAATGAGGAGAGGTGTGTTATAAAAAGCCTGGCTGAACTAAAATGAAAATAGATTTTTAAAATTCAAGATATCTCAAGGAAACCAGTTTACAATATGTTTTAAGGAAGGGAAGAAGCAGAAATCTCTTATATCTCATTGTGCATTCTTGGGTATAAACATCCCCTAGTATTATACCTTGTACTTAGCTTCTCAAATTTTTTTCAGAGTTTCTCAACTAAAGAATAGATGCTTACAATTTGAAATATCCAAAATATACATGCAGAGATAATTAGTTGAGAAATAATGAAGAGCGAATTCACTGAGTATAATCCTTAAAGTAACACAATGTGTGTGTACAAACACAAATTCCTAGGCCCCATCCTAACATCTTAGGCAACTTAAGATATATTGTAAACATTTTTAATTATCTTAATTCTAGTGAGTTTTCTAGGAAACTAACAAAAAGTTTCAAGAAATTAGTCTCCATGGGCATATAGACTTGTGTTTCCTCATTTTTAAGTTAATTTAATGCATCATGTGAGCCTAAAGGGATTTCTCACAGACTCTAAACATATCATTATTCTATAAAGTTATAGATGTTCATGTAAAATGTACTGATTAAAAGTCATTTGATACTGATGAGATTTTTTTAATTGGTTATCCTCATGAAAAAGTTTTAGATAATCTAAAATTGCACTACTCAATTCCCATCAGCTGGATGAGAAAATTTTGAATATTGGAATATAAGTCATTTCATAAAAGGATAAGAGTAGAGTATTTCAGAAGTCTCAGGATACTGTTGGTTCTGGCTGATTTGCTGTTTAAAGCGGGTGCAGTACGGTTAATGAATTATACTGCCTGACCTGATGCTTAAGAAACATGTGTAATCATTTATGCAGAAAATTTGGGGGAAAGGCAATTAGACCGTCTCCCTTTTACTTGCTGCTACCGCTACTTCTTTTTCAAACTGCAAAATAAAATGCAGAAACAGACACAAGCATACACAAATTTAAATATATGACTTAATGAATTATTGTTTTACCTTTCATCTACTACTCAGATCAAGAAATAGGACTTTGCCAATCAATCCAGAAGCCCCTTACGAGTACCTGGTTCCAATTACAGACTGTTTAATCTCCCCTTTCCCTAAGTAACTACCAAGCCAACATTTAGACTAATGAATTCTTTCATTATTTTGCAGTTTTATTACATAGTTTCTTACGTTTGACACACAAAGGTTAGTCTTGCTCATTAAAAAAAATTTATAATAATGTGTTTTAGGTCTGATTCAGTTTAAAAGTTCCTTCTCTCTCCCTTTCTTATGCATACAACAGCAAGCTAACCATTTATCTATTTATCCATTGATGGACCCAGGCCATTTGACCTTCTGGGTTTTACATACTCTTACCTTAGTCCTCTGCCCACATCATTTCCCTCAAATTGGCAGTTGAATACAGCAGCTTGTTCTCATTCAGGTTCTAACTGTTTGATAAGAATCTAAATACCATTGTGTTGCTTCAACAGGAAGGAAGCATATAATGATTTTTGGTCTGTCTTTTTGCAATATTTATAGCTGGTGTTGGTTAATATGTAGACCCATGATTTTATTGGATATTGGAAAATTGAGATATTTTAATGCTATAATTTATTTTTCATTTATTAGCTGGAATCTTTTATAAGCAGATAAATCCCCTCATTTACTATCTGGACACCCCGGGATATAGCTGATATAAGAAAAGAAAAGTAGGATAAACCCTGATTCTTTGCAGCAATTAGTAGTTTTCAAGGTAAAGAACCAGTTTCCTTCTCACCCTCTCATTTTGACAATTTTTAGGAACTCTTGAATTTAAATATATTTGATGGTTCTTTGTACACTGTAATTGTTATTATCATTACAATTCAAATCACTCTATCCATTGGCTGGTGGAGCCTCAAGTTGTCTTTCGATATTTGAAAGCAGTTGAAAGCATTCTTTTTATCTATCTGCCTCAGAACTAACACCAACATTTTCTACAAGAAGCTACTGTTACTCTTAGTGAACAAGTGGTATTTAAGATCACAATCTGGGCACTAAGAGTTTTCACTTTTTCTGGTTTGGCCATTGTGTTTAGACCTTTTAAGTGAGTAGAGTTAGGATTGATAATATGTTCAAGATGAATTACCTCCTGAGCTGATATTGACACTTCCATTTCCAATAAAGTTTTTGCTTAATCTCTTCTTTGATTTACAGTCATAGGTTTACTTTTTTTTTTTTTATTAATCTTTTTTTTTTTTTTATTAGTTGGAGGCCAATCACTTCACAACATTTCAGTGGGTTTTGTCATACATTGATATGAATCAGCCATGGATTTACACGTATTCCCCATCCCGATCCCCGCTCCCACCTCCCTCTCCACCCGATTCCCCCGAATACTTTTTATTTGTTTTAGTTTTAATTTAATTTTGATGACCATGGGATTTTTTTTCCCCTATCTTTAAGATACACTAACTTTAACGATGGACATAAATTTGAGTAAACTCCGGGAGTTGGTGATGGACAGGGAGGCCTGGCTTGCTGCGATTCATGGGGTTGCAAAGAGTCGGACACGACTGAGCGACTGAACTGAACTGAACTTTAACAGAGGCTTCCCCGGTGGCTCCATGGTAAAGAATCCACCTGCCAATGCAGGAGACACAGATTTGATCCCTGGGTTGGGACAATCCCCTGGAGAAGGAAATGATAACCTCTCTAGTATTCTTGCCTGGAAAAATCCCATGGACAGAGGAGCTTGGCAGGATATATTCCATGGAGTCACAAAAGAGTCTGACATGACTTAACTAAACAACAATAAAACGTTACCAGAATATGTCTAGGTTTTGTTCATTCTGGGTCAATATTCTCAGATTTATGGTATATTCTTTCCGTTTGTAGGAGTTTTGTTTGTTTATTTTTGTGAAAGTCCTTTGAGTACAGTTTTTGGAATTTCTTTTACTCCCTTGATTTTTTTTCAGAGACTCATTTTGTCAATATTTTGGATCTTTTTTTTTAACCTATCTTTAACATTTGCCCCTTATTTTCAAGCCTGTCAAATTCTTTTTTCATTTCTTTTCCTTTTGATCATTTTTATTTTTAGAATTTACTTGATATATCTCATAAGGCATAATCCCATTTTCTTCTAATGTAGTCTTCCAAAATAGTTTTCTAATTTCTACATATTTCAGGAATTGTCTTGTGTCTGGTTTTTATAATTGTGATTAATAGAATCTTCACATGTCCATGCCTTATATACCTGTTTGAATGGTGTCTTCTTAAAAGATATTTTTAAATTCTAACCCTTATTTTCATACCTACTCCCCTAATTGGGAGTAATATCTTTACAGATCTAATCAAGGTATGATAAGGATACATTGGATTGGGGTGTATCCTCATCCAATGACTAGTCTATAGAAGAAGAAGCAAATTTAGACACAGAAACACAAAAAGGAAAATGCCACATGAAGACATAGACATACAGAGAAACACAGGGTAAAGTCGTCATGAAGACCAAGGCAGAGATTGTAGTAACAGGTGTACAAACTAAGAATTGCTAACAACCATGAGAACCTGGAAGAGGCAAGGAAGAATTCTTCCCTCAATCGTTCAGAGGGCTCACAAACCTGCTGGTAACCTTGACTTTGGACTTGTGGTCTTAGAAATTGTGAAAATATATTTATGTTGGTTTAAGCTATTTGTTCATGATAGTTATGACAGCACTGCTAGGTTACAGTTTTGATCTATTTTGTAAACGGCTTTTGAGGGCACTTTCATTGTTATAGTGATGTTATTCTTTGTATTTTTATTCACTTGAATTTTTGGATTGAATTTGTATTCCAGAACATTCATCTTTGTTGTCCCAATATTTATCCATTTTTTATTTCACTCTCCTCAGTTTCTCTTGAGTTTCTCTTCAGTGTGGGCCCTCACATATAGTTAATTCCTGACATCATTTTTGAGGGTTTGTGGATGAAACTGCTCTGACTCCTTCACATACTTTATTTTGTGCCTCTTTTATGCACCTGTTACTTAGCATGGCAAAACATCCCATCTTGATTTTTCTTGTATAGGTCTGCTGTGATTTCTAGTAAATACATATTAGCTATCTTGGGACTCTCCTGTTGTCAGAATAGTCAGTTGTCACCTGGTGGTAACTATTTTCTTTTTCCTCCTAACCAACATGAATGTAGGTCATAAAACTATTGGTTATTTGTCCACACTCATATTTTAGAACCTAATGGGATACCTTGTCACCTAGTTTTGTTGCAAATGTTGTCTACAGGTGTTGGCTTTAATTATATAGTTGCTTTTGTGCAAGATTCAGAGAAACTGGAAACCATCCTATCACCATTATCTTTGCAGAATGTGTACCTAGAAACTTCATCAATAATCAACAACTAAACTTCATTGAGTACTCATAATATGTCAGACACTGAGGTAGACACAGTACTCACCTTTTGTCATTTAGTACTTATAGCAGCCGATGAAGTCAGTGTTTTCACTAACTACATTTAATGATAATTATACAAATATATCATGAATGAGTAAAATAACTTGCCAAATACCATACAGGTACTGTTATCTATCAGTTCAGTTCAGAGGCTCAGTTGTGTCCTACTTTTTGCAACCCCATGGACTGCAGCATGCCAGGCTTCCCTGTCCATCACCAACTCCCAGAGTTTACTCAAACTCATGTCCATTGAGTCGGTGATGCCATCCAGCCATCTCATCCTCTGTCATCCCCTTCTCCTCTGGCCTTCAGTCTTTCCCAGCATCAAGGTCTTTTCAAATGAGTCAACTTTCACATCAAGTGGCCAAAGTTTTGGAGTTTCAGCTTCAACATCAGTCCTTCCAATGAATGTTCAGGATTGATGTCCTTTAGGATGGACTGGTTGGATCTTCTTGCAGTCCAAGGGACTCTCAAGAGTCTTCTCCAACACCATAGTTCAAAAGCATCAATTCTTCAGTGCTCAGCTTTCTTTATAGTCCAACTCTCACATCCATACATGACTACTGGAAAAACCATAGCCTTGACTAGACGGACCTTGACTGGATGGACCTTGACTAGACCGTTAACTATGGCTGAATTCTAACAAAATTTCTGATTTTATAGCTGGAATTCTTAGCAAATCTAAGATACTTTTCCCAAAAAAAGAAAAGGAAGTTTCTGAATCTAAAATGTTGAAAAAGTCAAGACAAATGGTCAAAATAACATACTAGTGGAAATGAGTAGTACTGCTAAAAGATATCTGTGGGAACATATCTTATTGGCATGAAAGAGCATGGAGACATTGAGCACAGGCAAAGTGAAAATGAGGAGGAGATAGTGAATGCCAAGTAAGCTCACTTTTTACCTTAGCCAGAGTCAAGCTTGGTTCCTGACCTGCAAGAACTTGTAACTGAGATAGAGAACCAAAACTATAACAAAACTGTCCAATCAACAGCAACTTCTCAAAAGCAGTTGCACTGATTCTGTGACAGAGTCACTATGTCCTATGCTATACAAGGAGGGATAATTCATCTGGCATATTTCCTTCTCTCAGAGATGTTTCAATTTTGTAAAAAAGATAAGATGTGTTCATGAATAATTTAAGATAGTAAATAATAAGAACCATTTATGCTACAAATAATAAAGGCTTTAGGAGTTTAGAAGAAAGAGAGCATGTGTGACTAGGGTAGTAATAGGCATGTAAATTGGAGCTCAGAGGTTAAGTGAGACGTTAAAAGAAAATAAGAACCAAGAGAAGAGTCATCAAAAGAATAAGGCAGTACTGAGAGATGGTAACAGCCAATAGATGTTTTCAGGACAAAAATGAACCTACAGAAATGGCTTAGTACTTTAAATGGCTTATCCTGATTTCACAGATTGGGAAACAGAAGATTTTTAAAGTAGAGGGAAAAAAAGATTAAAGTCTTTATTTCCACTTATAAGTGGAGAAGTCTGAAGGCAAAAAGACAAAAAGGTTAATAGGAGACCTTGTACAATGTCTTCCAGAAGGCTGGGATGGTGGATAGTCATAGGGTACATAGAAACTCTGGAGGGCTGGATAGATTGCACCCGTTTACATATTCATAGGACTTGTGAAAAGAGATGGATTGGGTACCCAGACACTCACAGTGACCTATGTTTGCCCTCAAGCTTTCTTATATAGTATTATACAAGGTTTTGCAAAGTGGCCTTCAGCAAATTGTTTTTCACTCATCTGTCACCAATCATATCTGAGGGTAAGATACCCTGGAGGTCATTCTCAGAGGTCTATTAATCAGGACTGATATCAGACAAAATGGCTTCACAGTTCCAAATCTCAAAAGCTGCCGTGGTAATAGAGGCATAAAACTCCATTCTAATGCTAATAAACACATTTCTTTGTCACAAATCTCAGAAGAGTTATAAAAAGAAGGATTCAGGATCCTAAAAGGATGAACTGTATCAGTTCTATGTAGGTAAACTTAGACTCAATTTTAATATCATATTGTACAAAAGAGAGTTCTACAAGATAGAAAAGTCAAAATATTCCCTTCAAGTGGCACAAAAGAAAGGAAAAGAATGACCCTTGCTCTGTCATTTGATCTGGAATCTTAAGATATTTTGACTATAGATGCTAGCCATAGAAAATATGTTCATCCTCTAATCTAAGGAATTGTTCAGTCTTCAGGAAGTTGAAAAGCATTATTTTTCAATAGGATATTTTAAAGTTTTTATTCTTATAAAATGCAGCTATAGCATTTTAAGGATATGCATTTACATAGTTTTTTCCAATCCACATTGTGCATTTGCTGGAATGTAGAAATGGATACACATTTTATATAGTGTTTAAATATATTTAAAGTAAATCTTGAAAATGCTCGGATATAAAATTAATTTTGTATTCAATAACTGGCCAAAAAATAAAATGTCAATCATGTTTTCTAGCAGTATGCTATAATTCCAATCAAAAGAAATTTCCATTTCACAATTTGATTTTAGGAGAGTGCTAAATCGTTACTGATTTAAAAGATTCATTCATTATTTATTTTAAACTTTGTTTATTACTCAGGTTTCATATAGAGACTAATTATTTAGTTGGGAAACTGCAACTGTCTAAATTAATATTAGGAAAATTGAGCTTTTACCCTGAGGCAGCAAAACTGGACTTTGTCATGAAGTGTATTTGAGGAGGTTGTATACTACAAAATGCTTAAAATTGGCCATTAAAGGGAAGGAATCTACAGCCATTATTTCTCACCAGAGCATAATTAAATACAAATAATAAAGTCTGTATTATCTCTTAAGTTCCACATTTTCGATTTGCAGAAATGGATTCCTGAATGGCAGCTGTCAGAGGGGCTTGGGTTACTGATACCAACCAGTTGAAGAGTTCTAATTGTGCAGTCTTATAGAACTACACTTTTTATTGTGGGATCTCCTTTGACTCAAGTAGAAAATACCAAGACCACAACTCAATAAAGATGCAACTTTAATATAGAGCTCAATAAACTAAGATTCTGGACAAAGAGGTCATATTAAGAACAAAGTCTTTTCATTCAGGAAAGCAACTCAGTACTGCTTAAGCAAAATCTACTGAGGTTTAATATCCATTCCTTTGAAAATTAGCTTGAAGGGCTGATGGGTAACATAGGATAATCACTCAAAAAGTTTTGACAGCAGCTTTCATTAGTAAAATTTTTTCCTGTTATTATGCTGACATTTGCAAATTCATTTGATGACTCCAAAAAATCTTCCAGGTAATTTTTTTAACTTCCTATCCAAAGTGTGGAAAGAGTTGCAAGGCCCAGAGCTCAAGTAGTAATGAGGTAAAGTCAATAAAGCTGATTAATGAATCTGATACATTTGAACTAATTTTTATGGGAAAAATACATATATTTGGGATGTATTCTATACACCAGACATTATATTATGTTATATTTGATATTGGGAATGGCATATATTATAGCTATATAATAGATTGTATTCATGTACTTATCTTCATCAAAAGGATCAAATAGATACTTATTCTTTAGTGATATTATCTATATTGATTCCTATAGAAGGTACATGTCTAGGTTTCTCTATAACTCTATGTAAAGTCATGCAATTGAGAAAACTAAATAGAGAATATAGCATTATGAATTACAAAATCCTAAGAGCAAATATGATGTCAAATACCTATTAATAAAAGAAAGCAATATAGAGTGCTTAAAATTTGCTTATGATTAAAGGTATAATAACTAAGATCAATGTTTAAAAATCAGAGTGGAGTGCTGTCATGAGAGGCTTCCTTCTTTACCTCCTCTCTCCCTCTTTTTTTTCTTTTATCTCTTTTTTTTATAACATTAGTAAGATTGCATTCACTAACTTTTGCATGAGACTTGGTTTTTATTCACATGTCAAATATTATTTCATATTTTTTTAGTTTGTAGAAATAAATTAAAAATAATATATATATATATGTCAAAATAGTCTAGAAAGAGATGTATAATGCAACTTACATACATTCATAGAGTTAGTCTTTCTTTATATAAAATGTATTTTAAATAAGTTAATTTGTAGATAAAACCATAATTGAATCTCTTCATATCCATTGGGATATACACATAATCCTATGTCACATATATGGATAGACATGGCCAACTGCATAACTAGATTGGAGACAGATGAGCTATATATTTTCTACATATATTCAAACTGTTTTCTCCCTCTTGGGGAGTTTGTAGTCTTTGCCAAATGATTGCGTCAAAGAGCTAGTCCAGCAAAATGCACATTCCAGCTGTTTCTCACACTTCAATTTTCTTCCTCATTTATTCCCTGGCTGTTATTATTGTCCCAGCTGACCCTAAACCCCTTTTCTGTACACATAAAAAGTATTACCATGGGAAAGAAACCCCAATGCATGTATTATGAAGCTATGTAAATACCTCTCAATTAAGGATTCTTTTTTTTTTATTCATAGCTATCAACTACCAAAGTCCACAAACAAAATAATAAAAAGGATTCTTAAAATTATGTAAAACATTCTATCATGTAATCCATTCTCTCTCTAAGACACTCTATTCAAATTTGACTTTTTCCTTTTAAGAAGATTGTCTTGAATGGGTTTCTGACAATTTTAAAGAGGTACATTCTATTTTTGGCAAATTCCCGCCTTTCTTTTAAAGTGCATGCCATTTCCTTTAAGGATAAACTGTAAATTCAACAAGGGCATAAAAATTTTAGGGTCCTGTTGAGTAGAAAATTTTAGTTCCTCAGGTGCCAGATGTACAGGATAACCAATGTCTGTACATTAATGCTCACCATGACTGATGCAGGCTCAGACAAAGACGTCTCCTGGTTGTCTTTCCTGCGTGGTCTAGCAGCAACTGAGGGGCTGCATCAAACATGGAAATACTATTTTAACCTGAGATGATTGTGGTAGAGGAAGATATGGCAAAATACAACAGAATTTTTCAGAGTATGTCAACTTATTTTAAGAATCTATCCCAAATCTAAAGAGCATTCAGAAAAAAAAATGACCACTTTTTTTAATAGATATGGGAAAAACAAGAAGGCTACTTTACTTAAAATAATATATATCTTGAAGGTATACTATGTACAAGAAATGAAGGTATACTATGTCCATATTAAGCAAGTAAACAAACAATGAACTCAACCTTTATCTTTCATTTCACAAACATACATCAGTTTAGTCGCTCAGTCGTGTCTGACTCTTTGTGTCCCCATGGACTGCAGCATACCAGGCCTCCCTGACCATCACCAGCTCCCAGAACTTACTCAAATTCATGTCCATTGAATCGGTGATGCCATCCAACAATCTCATCTTCTGTCGTCCCCTTCTCCTCACGCCTTCACTCTTTCCCAGCATCAGGGTCTTTTCAAACGAGTCTGTTCTTCGCGTCAGGTGGCCAAAGTATTGGAGTTTCAGCTTCAACATCAGTCTTTCCAATGAACATTCAGGACTGATCTCCTTTAGGATGGACTAGTTGGATCTCCTTGCAGTCCAAGGGACTCCCAAGAGTCTTCTCCAACACCACAGTTCAAAAGCATCAATTCTTTGGCTCTCAGCTTTCTTTATAGTATGTATGCACAAGCATACCTTCTTGGTGTTATATTTGTAAAAACATACATACCAACCCCAAAACTTAAAAAATCTAGGCATATGGGAAAATTGCCATGTAAATAATGAAGCCATGAGTGACATATATTGAGACATTCAGAGAAAGTGTGAGCAAGGTATTAGTTTTGTATTCTAAATGATCCTTAAAGAATAAGTTGGATTCTTAATGAGATTATGCATTGCTCTGTAACCTAATGATTACTAGCATCAGATATACTTTTAATGATCAAAAAGTTTAAGCCTATTGATTCATGATTAACAGAAAATAGTATTAAAAATCTTTTAAAAATTAAAAGATTTTTAACAACTTCTAGGAAGACAGACATGTGAAATAGTTTTCCAAGTTCTTACAACAGATTTTCAACTATCTATATTAGGTTTTTTAAAATAGGGCAAATTGGAAAAAACAAAAATATTAAAACTCTTTCTAGTAGTTTTTAGACCAATGAACTGTAGAGTTCAACTAAATGGGCTCCTTTCTCCCAACAGAAAATTATAGATTCTTTGAGAGTTGAATATTAACAAATAGCACATCTAATTACTCTTTGCCTCCTTTGGAATTTAAATGAAGAATTCTAGTAAGTGATTATAAGTCAAAAGGAATTTGGAAGGCAATTTGATCAATGTGATTGGCCAATATATCTGACATTCATTCTCTACAAATATTTTGCAGTAGCAATTAAACTGGTATCAGCAATAAAAACAAATCTAATTTTGAAATAAATCCAAAAGCATGCACTTTTTTTTCCTGAAGGACTTTTCCTGGGGGATTATTGATAGCTATAGCTTTATTGGACTCAGATTTTGCAAAACTCTCAAAAGTTTTCAAGCATTCATTATAACCCTGAAATTGCCCTCCATGTTTATTGTTTTTATTTAATTCAGTCTTCATATTGGGGAAACAAATCCAAACATAAGGCTATAATAATGTATAACATAGAGTTAATTGTTCACTTCATGTTATTTTTTCCCTTGAAATTGACAACTGATAGAAAGTTACTTCTTTCTATCAAAATAGAAAGTTAATGTGATAACACAATAGAAAGTTATTTCCTAATAATTTCAAAGCATAAAAAAGGAAACTAGTATATTTTTGAGGCTGACATGGTAGCATTTAAAAGAAATGAAAGATAATTATACCTGAAGCTTCTTAAAAAGCAGAGAAACTTCAGCTTGGCTGTATCTTATTTTAAGGCATTTAAGTTCCATATATACTGAACAAATTATGGTACCACATCCTATGTAATTCAAAATAGAAAGATTGTCATATTAATACCTTAGGATACATGTGAAAATGTCCAACAAAAATTTCTGAGCTTTTCCAAGGTGACTACTTGATACATATATATTTATCATGTAGCACATATACCAAATAACACATTCTTTCAAAATGTATGCTTTGTTGCCTATTTTTTACATATGTCCTCAGCAAATACTCAGCAAACCTGTTCAGTAAACCTTCAATAAGAGATAACATGGGCTTCTCTGGTGGCTCAGTGGTGAAGAATTTGCTTGCAATGCAGGAGGCGTGGGTTCAATCTCTGTGTTGTGAAGATTTCCTGGAGAAGGAAATGGCAGCCCACTCCAGTACTCTTGCCTGGGAAATCTCATGGACAGAGGAGTCTGCTGGGCTACAGTCTATGGGGTTGGAAAAGGGTCAGACATGGTTTAGCGACACAACAAAAAAAAAAAGGGCTAGCATAGATTGAAACACAGGGAGAAAGATCCATGCAATATTTTGCCATTGAGAAGCCATCCCTTCATTGTCAATAGTGCAGGCGTGGTTTTATTACTCCTAGCCAGTTTTCAATTATAAAGAGTTGCACTAGGGTATAGTAGTTAAGGCTGCAAGCTCTATTTGTTGTTGTTGTTCAGTCCCTCATCATGTCTGACTCTTTGCGACCCCATGGACTGCAGCACACCACGCTTCCCTGTCCTTCGTCATCTCCCAGAGCTTGCTCAGACACATGTCCATTGTGTCAGTGATGTCATTCAGCATCTTGTCCTCTGTTGTCCCCTTCTCCTCTTGTCTTCTATATTTCCCAGCATCAAAATCTTTTCCAATGAGTCTGCTCTTCCCATCAGGTGGCCAAAGTTTGGAGCTTCAGGTTCAGCATCAGTCCTCCCAGTGAATATTCAGGGGTGATTTCCATTAGGATTGACTGATTTGATCTCCTTGCAGTCCAAGGGACTCTCAAGAGTCTCCTCCAACTCCACAGTTTGAAAGCATCAGTTCTTCAGTGTTCACCCTTCTTTATGGCCCAACTATAACATCCATACATGACTACTGGAAAAACCATAGCTTTGACTATATGGACTTTGTTGGCAAAGTGACGTCTCTGCTTTTTAATATGCTGTCCAGGTTGTCATAGTTTCTCTTCCAAGGAGCAAGAGTCTTTTAATTTTATGGCTGCAGCCACTGTCCGCAGTGATTTTGGAGCCCAAGAATATAAAATTTGTCACTGTTTCCACTGTTTCCCCATGTGTTTGCCATGAACTGATTATACCAGATGCCATGCTCTTTGTTTTTTGAATGTTGAGTTTTAAGCCAGCTTTTGTACTCTCCTCTTTCACCTTCATCAAGAAGTTCTTTAGTTTCTCTTCATTTTCTGCCATAAGGGTCATCTGCATATCTGAGCTTATTGATATTTCTCCCATCAATCTTCATTCCAGCTTGTGCTTCATCCAGTCCAGCATTTTGCATGATGTATTATGCATATAAGCTAAATAAGCAGGGTGACAATATATAGCCTTTATGTACCCCTTTCCCAATTTTGAACCAGTCTGTTCCTCCATGTCCCGTTAACTGTTGATTCTTAACCTTCATACAGGTTACTCAGGAAACAGGTAAGGTGGTCTGATATTCCTATCTTTCGAAGAATTTTCCACAGTTTGTTGTGATCCACACAATCAAAGGCTTTAGCATAGTCACTGAAGCAGAAGTAGTTGTTTTTCTGGAATTCTTGTGCTTTCTCTGTGATCCAACAGATGTTGGCAATTCAATCTCTGGTTCTTCTGCCTTTTCTAGATCCAACTTGTACAGCTGGAAGTTCTCAGGTCACATACTATTGAAGCCTAATTGAAGGGTTTAAAAGCATGACCTTGTTAGCGTGTACAATGAGTGCAACTTTGCAGTAGTTTTAACATTCTTTGGGATTTGAATGAAAAATGACCTTTTCCAGTCCTGTGGCCATTGCTGAGATTTCCAAATTTGCTGACACATTGAGTACAGTGCTTTGACAGCATCATCTTTTAAGATCTGAAATAGCTCAGCTAGAATTCCATCACCTCCACTAGCTTTGTTCATAGTGATGCTTCCTAAGACCCACTTGATTTCACACTCAGGATATCTGTCTCTAGGTGAGCGATCACACCATCATGGTTATTCAGGTCATTAAGGTTTCTTTTGTATAGTTTCTGAATAGTCCTGCCACTTCTTCCTAGTATCTTCTTCTTTTTTAAGGTCCATACTTTTTCTGTCCTTTATTGTGCCCATCTTTGTATGAAATGTTCCCTTGGTATCTTTAATTTTCTTAAAGAGATCTCTAGTCTTTCCCATTCTATTGTTTTCCTTTGTTTGTATTTTGCGATTAGGAAGGCTGTCTTCTCTCTCCTTGCTATTCGTTGGAACTCTGCAATCAAATGGGTATATTTTTCCTCTTCTCCTTTGCCTTTCACTTCTCTTCTTTTCTCAGGTATTTGTAAGGCTTCCTCAGACAACCATTTTGCCTTTTTTATTTCTTATTCTTATGGATGGTTTTGACCAGTGCCTCCTGTTCAATGTTATGAAGGTCTATAGGCAGATAAAAATGATTTAAAATTTTATCCTCAGTTTATTAGCTCTATAACTTGGGATAAATTGATTGAATCTCCCTGTGTCTCATTTAGTTTCCTCAAGTGAAAAATAGGAATAGAAATACACCTACTTTATGGTTAAATGAATCATGCTTGCAAAGGGTCTAGATTAGGGATTGGTATATAGAAAGTGCTCCAAGAATGCTATTATCATTACAACACCCAAACTCAGAGTTAGTAAAATCAGTAAGTTTATCTGTAGCACATTGTTACTAATTATTTTGTAAATTCAGTGGAGCACTGGATAAATGGGGTTATCACCCAAATTTGGGAGAAACTTCCACTATCTTCCAGAGAAGGAATCCTAATTAGCACCAGATGTCATTTCCGCAATGTCAGGTACAGGAGACAGAGGTTGTCACAGAGGTTGTCGTTGGTAAAAATACATGTTTGAGTCATAGTTTAGGGCTGGTAGCTGTTCCTTGCTGCTGCCACCTTATCCTCTGCTGCTGCCACCTCACCTTCCTGATTGATTACTATTGAGAAAGTTACTTTTGAGCCCTTGACAGAGGCAGGCTTCTCCCAAGGGTTTTGCAGCTGACTCTATAGCCTCAAGTATTGCAGCTGCAAACATTTCAGCTAACTCCTGGGCCTTCCAACCTGAGGGGATGGCTGCAGCTGGCCTATTCCTGTTCCAGGCCAGCACCCAGACTCCACGCCTTCGGGTCTAGTGCCCCCTGGTCCTTTAGGCACTGAATTTGGAAGAGAATGGGAGAAAGAATAATGACTACAGAAGTCTTGTTTCATCTTAAAATGGCTTTGCTTATATTCTCACACTTTCATCATTTCAAATGCTGATGAAGGGGGAAAAATCGAAAAGAATTTTTGTGAACAGTCTTTTCTGGAATCTGTTTCTACCAAATTAACTTTACAGAACTCGTGAAGCCTTTGCTTATGCTCAGAAGGTTCATTTTTATTCAATGCTTCGCATAAAATAAAGCCATGTTGTTTTGAATTGACAAAATATTCTGAATTTCTTTAAGTATCTCAACAATTATTGGCTAGTTTATTTCGGAATAAGTGGCACATCTTTGAAGTATTTATTCTCTGGTATTTATTGGTATTATCTGGTTGTCTGTAAATGCAAAATACATCATTCACATTCTAACTTATTTTCCTAGTCTTCCATTATCCTCACTTCAGCTGTTTCTGTTCATAGGCTGCTGCTGTTCATACAACCTGTATCACAGTGCTGATAACACATAATATTTGATGCATTTAGATAAGTCTTGGGGAAGGAAATGACAACCTACTCCAGTACTCTTGCCTGGAAAAATCCCATGGACAGAGGAGCCTGGTAGGCTACAGTCCATGGGGTCGCGAAGAGTTGGACACAACTGAGCGACTTCACTCACTTTCACTCAGATAAGCCTTACAATTTACAAAGTTCTCCCACATACATGTTGTTATTTGAATGTTATAATTACTGTGAGGTGGGCAGAGTAAGGAATATTGTTTACATTTTAAGTCTAGGGAAACTGAGGCACACATCAAATTAAGTGATTTGTCAGAGATCAGTAAGGGAGAATAAGGTTTGAAATCCAATCATCTGTCACTCCACTCTTGGTCCCAGGACAGGGTGGCCTAATTGATCAAGTATGGGCTTTAAAAAATCCCAGAAATACTCAAGTTCAAATCTGATTCTGCCACTTACTCAGCATGACCAATCCTTCATTTACTTTCAGACTGAAAGTGGAAGACCCAGATAGTTAAACAGAGATGGAGTTCAATAAAATATAAAACACAGAAACAAAACAAAATAATAGCGGTCTACAAGCAATAGGTAAGAATAACTAGTGACCATTGTCTTGCCTATATTCTCTCTCTTTGCCTATTCACTTGGGTCTACTGTTCGAATGAAAGTATAGTTTTTGGCTGAGCCACACGAAACTGTAAACTTTTGAAAAGGTAATAGTCAAATATAAGAAATTTCATGTTTCTATTTCTTACAGAGGCTTGAAATACCAAACCTGCATAATCCTTTGATTTTTTGTTGTGGCTTTGATATCTATTTAAAATGCTTTCTTTTTGTGTAGGTTATGAATACATATTTTAGAAAAAAATTTAAAAGTTCAAAACACTATATAGGAAAAAATTATGTCCCTCATTCATCACTGTTTTCTAGTCTAGTTTCCTCTTCTTGAAGCAATCACTGATAGAAGGTACTTAGAATACTTTTCAAAGATGCTTTATTTACTGATAAAAACACTGGTATAATGTATCTTTTCAGTTTTTATTTTGCCAGATGTTTGCCTAATATATATATAACAAGCACCTAAGTTTGATAGATGTTTTCCACATACCACAAGCAATGGGTGAAGGGAATCACTCAATAGAAAGTTGATACAGTGTTCTTAAAAGGAGAGAAAAACACTACTCTGCAAGAAAGGGCAAAAGATGATGATTTACTGCCTAAAGACTCCAGGCCAACAGAGCAGACTCAAATCAGTGCTCCCAGAACCTCTTTATACGCTAGTATATATAAAACGTGAAACACTAAATATATAATAATAACATATCCCCACACTAGACTGTGAGCTCTCGGAAGATAGGGACTCGAATTTGTACATCTCTGTATCCCCAACACTAATTATACTTAGTTCTTGACAAAGAGAAGGCATAGATAAGTTTCATGGGCATAAATGAACATTTTGCTATTTACTGAAATTTTTCTCAAGTGTTTCAGTGAGACCTACTTAACATTGTCAGAATATTACCATCCAATGTTTATCTTTTCTAAACAGATGTTTTCCCACTTGTAACATATCTGTTTTGCAACTTTTCTTATTTCCCTAAATCTTGATAAACAATCTAAATCTCATGTATTTGAGTTAGACAACTGGAATTTTTTTTTTTTTTTAATGTATGCTACTGGCTGTAAAGATTTCATCTGGAAAGAAATCCTTTTTCAGATACGTTTTGTTTGCATAACAGAAAGTAGAGTGAACATGAAGAGTGGTTGGCTATTTGGCTAAGTCATTGAATGGATTACATAGATGTTGCAATCCATTTGAAAGAGAATATAGAGTATGGTATAAAGTATTTTTTAATGAAAAAAAAAAACAATGTAAATACAAAAGGAACACACAAGACATCCTCTGTATCTCTAGCAAACATAGGTACTACTATTTCTACTGGGAAGACTGGTGACCAGTTCTCATCCCAGGGTGGGTCAGTAGCACAAACCTGAATATTCCTGAAGTATCAAAACCCAGAGAAGAACTAAAAGGGAGATGGGTAAATCTGTTTTTTTCCTATTTTCAATTTCCCTTCATAGGACAGAAATAAGTTCTTATCCCAGGACTTTACATTAGGATTGTAATATTTACATTCAATTAAACAGGAACACACAGAACAATAAGCTAAGAGGTGCTTGAATACTGCCACCGACTAACAGGCAAACAAAGCCTCAAAGCAGACATTCTTTCCTCCCTTCCAACAGGACCAAGCGTATGGGGCCTCAATCAGTTCAGTTCAGTTCAGTTCAGTCACTCAGTCGTGTCCGACTCTTTGTGACCCCATGAACCGCAGCATGCCAGGCCTCCCTGTCCATCACCAACTGCTGAGTCTGCCCAAACCCATGTCCATTGAGTCAGTGATGCCATCCAACCATCTCATCCTCTGTTGTCCCCTTCTCCTCCTGTCCTCAATATTGGGAACTAATTGAAAGAAAGTGAGGTCTAAGGGAGACCTGACTGGAGGCTGGCAATAAAGAAGAAAACAAAGGGAAACAAACCTTCACAAGTTGCTCTATACCTGACGATTAGAGTTCCAATTCAAATTGCTGTTAGACTTAATATTTACATCTACAATCTTCAAACTGTTACTAGGATTAAATGAAGCTTTGTAAACTGAGAAGAATTATTTTATTATTGTGTTCTCCACAACATCTAACACGTTCATTGCATATATTAATGTGCTCAAAGGCAGTGGGTTGAATAATATAAAATTTGGACCTTAATTATCTTAGAATTAAAAATACTTCTGGCTCAAACTTTCATACCTATAGCTTATATTTTAAAATGAACATTAAATTAAAAGTTTTGGTATTTAGTTATCTGTCTATTTTTGGCTGTGCTGGATCTTTGTTGCTGTGCACGGGCTTTCTCTAGTTGTGACAAGTGAGACCTTCTCTAGTAGTGGTGTTTGGGCTTCTCATTGTGACTTCTCTTGTCTCTAGACACTTGGGCTCAGTCTCTAGGGCACTTGGGCTTCAGTAGCTGAGGCTCATGGGCTCAGTAGTTGCATCTCTTGGGTTCCAGAGCACAGCTTAACAGTTGTGGCACAGATGTGGCATCTTCCCAGATCAGAGGTTGAACTCATGTCTCCTGCACTGGCAGACGGATTCTTCACCACTGAACTACCAGGGAGGCCCAACATGGAATTTGAAAATGATGCAAGTTTAATTACTAAGGAGTGCTTTTTCTTTCCAATAGTGGACACCAGAAATCACAAATATATAGCTCTCTGGTATATCTGTCCGTCTCATTCAAATCTCAACCTTAGGGCCCAGTGGGGTCCTTTCACACAGTCAAGATAAATATCTGTAGAATGGATGTTTGAATTAATGATAGTGGATATAAATTTTAAAATGTCAATCTATTATTAGCCAAAACTGTGAAAGGCAGGCTGCTATAAAGCACCTTGAAATCAAACTGAGTCAGTGTTTCTAGCTATTTCAAACTTAACCACTGTGAACCAATATTAATAGAGACCAAAATGATCTCTTTTATGAAGAGAAAAATCCTAACAAGAATTAAACTTTGTGTCCAAACAACAGTCCAGCATTTCTGTGTGTGTATGTATGTTACTTACAAAGTTTCTTTTTCCATTCTAATTGAATGTGTCTCACACAGTTCTGGGCACTTGAAAAACAGAAGCTACTATTCGTTGAAATAAAATGACAACTGCAGAAGCACAACGATAACTATTGCTGCAAGCTGCAATTTGCCTTCTCTTTAATATCAATGAGGCATCTGGTTCCTACTCTGTTACTTTCCCCTAGGGCTTCAAAATAAAAGCTATAGAGGAAAAAGTAGGATCATTATATATGTGGCTAGAACAAGAAATATGCTGTGTAGATTCTGAAACATATTTCTGCAATTTCATAAATGGCCTGTAATTCAATAACAACCATCAAAACTTTATTAGTTTCATTTCTGTTTGGCTATAAATGAATTTGTTCCCCACTAAGTCACTCATATCCATATTTTCCACTGTTTTAGTGGTAGTGATTATCATAATGATGATGGTCTTTCTCTACAATAATTATGCAAGACAAGTTCAAGACATTCTTATAACTAATTAACATATTTTATATAAGACAAATGTTTCTTTTCAAGCAAGCTTCCTTTTAAAAAAATGTTGTTTTGATTTGTTTACTTTCGAGATTAGTAAATCCATTATTCATGGGAGGTTTGTCAGCACAAAGTTCCTACTTAATGTGCACTCCTCACCCTCAAATACACAGTTATGATAGCTTGATATATTTATTGGTTATATCATAAAAGTCAGTACTGAAAAAAGTTAAAAATGTTTGTAATAGACCATGCTTAATTGATTTAAATGATTAAAAATATAAGGAGTAAAACTGAGTGTTGACTTTTGAGTATCTTTCTTTGTTCCACTTTAAGCTTGTTTGTGTATCTAAATAATATTTACCTTCTGGACTGTGCATATTTGTAATTTGTTGTGCAGTGAAAATTATTTCTAATAGAAAAATCAGTTTTACCCTTAAAAAAAGATGAACAGATTTTTCTTTAGTGTCACTGTATAGTAATATATTCAAATCTAGGAAGCACTGTTAGATTTTTAAATAATGATGTGATACAGTTATCATAAATTGACACCAAAATACTTCTGTGTGTTGGCTAAGTCAGCATATACAAGTGACCATAAAAAAAAAAAGAAAAAGAAAATACTTTTTAAATAAACCCTTAAGCCCTTGAACAGTAAGCAGGACTTATTTTGACATGTAGTTTATCAAGCTGTGAGACTTCTACTATTACAAACAAAACAAAAAAAATAAAAGGAAAACAAAAATAAATGAATAAGATGATGACAGTTGTGGGAAAGTTCTTTTGAACAAAATGTGAATTTAGGTATTTTTGTCGTTGTTGCTACAAATTATAAACCTGATGAATACAAATTAGATTTTTATTCAATAATTGAAAAGCAATAATTGAAAATAGTTGCAATATTTTCACTAAGTGTAGGGAATTTTGGCTTTGAACATGCATTTAATTTGGTAAATCCTTTAAACGTACTAATATTTCTCATAAATCTCTAAAATTAATCCTCCAGAGTGCTGAGACTGGATTGGCATAGGATTTGGCAAGGAAGGAAGCGTAGCTAACAATTTTAAAAAAATTATTTTTCTACAGCACATATTAATGTTTGCCTCACCAAGTATTTTCTTGATAGTGTTTTTCCCCTCTCTGATGCATATCCTGTCTTTTGGCTCAATAATCACAATTAAAAAAAAAAAAAATCTCCTGTAAGATGATTTAAATCAACAATGTTAGACTGTTTAAAGTTAGATTCTGTCACTGCAGTGTAAGCATGGGGTTTCAAACCTGGTTTGTTTGTTTTTTAATTCTACTGCTGCTGCCAAGTCCCTTCAGTCGTGTCCGACTCTGTGCAACCCCACAGGTGGCAGCCCACCACGCTCCCCCGTCCCTGGGATTCTCCAGGCAAGAACACTGGAGTGGGTTGCCATTTCCTTCTCCAATGCATGAAAGTGAAAAGTGAAAGGGAAGTTGCTCAGTCGTGTCCGACTCTTAGAGACCCCACAGACTGCAGCCTACTAGGCCCCTCTGTCTGTGGGATTTTCCAGGCAAGAGTACTGGAGTGGGTGCCATAATTCTAGCCCTAGCTTTATTATTTCCCTATTTAATATTATTACCCTTCATGAATTTCCTCATTCCTCCAATAATAGTCAAAAGAGAAAGCTATTATCCTTGATGAAATATTGATTAGATATGTCAATTTTGGGGAATTGACTCTTCACTACTTGATAACTACTCAATTTCTCTTTCAAGAAAAACAAATAAGCTAGCATTTCATGAAAATATTTTGTGGGTTTGGAGGTTTTTTACTCAATATGTTAGTCTTCTGCTTGAATCACATTCTACTCATTAGAGCTCATGTAATATCCAAAGGTCCCCTTGTAGTCATTTAAAATGCTGTGGTGAGCCTGCTAATTTTGAGAATGTGATAGTCTATGATAGTTTCATCAAATCGATTATGGCCCATTGCACCAGTGTTTTGGAAAGACTATTTTTCAATCTTCCTTTCTTTAGAATCATTCCAGCATACACGGATGTTAGACAAATCTGAACACTGTATCCTACAGCCTTATTTTTATAAAATAACATTCCTGAGTTATACAGATTTCATATACAGGCTTAATTTGTATCATTGGAGAAGGGGAGAATAAATTAGCCCCACTCTTAGATATGGAAGCACTTTAGGACTCTCTCCCATTAAAGCCTATTTGTATGCAGTTCTAGATATAAAGCTCAGTGCTTCCCAGGGGGCACTAATGGTAAAGAACCCACTTGCCAATTGAGGAGCCACAGGAGATGAGGGTTTGATCTCTGGGTTGGGAAGATTCCCTGGAGAAGGAAATGGCAACCCTCTCCAGTAACCTGGCCTGGAACATTTCATGGCCAGAGGAGCCTGGTGGGCTACAGTTCACGGGGTCACAAAGAGTCAGACATGACTGAGTGACTGAGGACAGACTAGGTGTAAAGTTCATTCTAATTCGTGCAGCTCTTTGGAGAACTTAAAGGTGAACCCTCTGGGTTGTGCTCCCGGCAAGTGTTAGCTACCTCTCTCAAGAGTTGTCACAATTACCAGTATATCAAATAATAAAAAATACAGGAAATGGAATGCCAAAACTAATCTCCCTACTGCAACCATGTGTGGGTGTGCATGCACTGTGAATGAGTTGATATTTATTAGTTCAGTTCAGTTCAGTTGCTCAGTCTGTCTGACTCTTTGAGACCCCATGGACTGCAGCGTGCCAGGTTTCCCTGTCCATCACCAACTCCCAGAGCTTACTTAAACTCATGTCCATTGAGTTGGTGATGCCATCCAACCATCTCATCCTCTGTTGTCCCCTTCTCCTCCTGCCTTCAATCTTTCCCAGCATCAGGGTCTTTTCAAATGAGTGCATTCTTCACATCAGCTGGCCAAAGTATTGGAGTTTCAGCTTCAGCATCAATTCTTCCAATGAATATTCAGGACTGATTTCCTTTAAGATGGACTGGTTGGATCCCCTTGCAGTCCAGGGGACTCTCAAGAGTCTTCCCCAACACCACAGTTCAAAAGCATCAATTCTTCGATACTCAGCTTTCTCTATGGTCCAACTCACATCCACACATGACTATTGGAAAAACCATGGCTTCGACTAGACAGACCTTTCTTGGAAATGTAATGTCTCTGCTTTTTAATATGCCATCTAGATTGGTCATATCTTTTCTTCCAAGAAACAAGCGTCTTTTAATTTCATGGCTACTATCACCATCTGCAGTGATTTTGGAGCCCAAAAGAAAAAAGTCTGTCACTGTTTCCAGTTTCCCCATCTGTTTGCCATGAAGTGATGGGACCAGATGCCATGATCTTAGTTTTCTGAATGTTGAGTTTTAAGCCAACTTTTTCACTCTCCTCTTTCATTTTCATCAAGAGTCTCTTTAGTTCTTCTTCACTTTCTGCCATCAGGATGGTGTCACCTGCCTAGCTGCAGTTACTGATATTCCCCCTGGCAATCTTGATATGTATTAGTACTTCCTGTTTAAATATATCTGTGCTGTGGATGTGCACAATCCTGCCTGTGGACACATCAGTGTTGCTTACTGAGATGAACAGAAGTCAAATGTGCACATTCCTGGGTCTTATTTTTCAAAGAATTCCAGTTTGTTACAAGTTATTCTAAGGAAGCATTAGGCATCATGGCACAGTGTCTGGCACTATGCAGTTCCTTATTTAATGGAGAGTGAGAGTATTTACAGTAAAATATTCATAAATTTTCAGCACATCTGTTGTTACTGCCCCCAGGGCCACTTTCATTTAAGTCTCCTATTTTCCAGACATTTTTCTATTTTCAAATATATACCATACTTTGATCTGGCATATAACCAATCAAGCTGCCTTTTATAACCTGGCTACACCTGTTTCTGCAGGTGTAGTAACTGAAAGAGGGAACTTTTAGGATAGAGGGAAGGGCTACTTGGGATTCATTTAGAGCCAGCCATTTTTTCACAGCAACCTAGCAAGCAGTTTTGAGGAATTTCTCATGAAGCAAATCAGTAGGATTTTTCTCTTTATCAGCATGGCTTCCCTTAGAATGAGAATGCCTTATATAACATGCTTTTCAAGTGAGCTATTTCTAACTAGTAGAACAATTTCTTTTACAAAATTTAAATTATTTTTACATTATCTTGACTTTGTTTTACCTTTTAAAATTCACTTCGTCATGTGTGTATTTGCATGCTATTTTGTATGTGTGTGTGTTAGTAAATAACTTTTCCATTACCCTGTTTTTTTTTAATATTATTTAATATATCTGTTTAATTATTTGATTTTTGCTGATGATGTGTAATCAACAGAAGCTCTCATGGTCAGTAGCACTGGTTTTACCAACCTCCTTAGTCTGTTCACCCAGTGTCAGGAATATTTCTCTGCTCCTGAAAAGCATACACGTGCTTCCAGATGCTCACAATACACTAAATATCTGTAGCCATTGCTCTGCCCCTAGTATGTCTGCATGCTTAGCTTCTACCAATTGATTTGTTTGTTTTCCAAGAGTCAGAAGCACTGTTATACAACCTTTTATGATTAGAACTTTCTATTGTAATTAGGTAAAAGTATTAATTACTGTATAAACTAAAAAGGAAAAAAAGAGTGCAAAAATATTTGACATGTTTGCCCATAAAAACTTTTAAATAGTCTGGTTATATTTATGTAACTCTCCTAAATTCTATTGAATTTAGGTGTGAATAAAAATAATGTAAACTCTTTGGTGGTTGGTGGTAGGGGATGTGATTTCAGAACATATAAATCAATACAGTAGCCACTAGCCACATATAGCTCTTCATATTAAAATCCAAATTAATTATAATATAATAAAATAAAAGATTCAGTCCTTTGGTTGCTCTGTGTTCAATAGCTACATACAGCTTGTGTTTACCAAGTTAAACAGCATAAATATGGAACATTTCTGTCATCCCCCAATTCTATTGGATAGCACCAAAGAGAAATTCTACCCTTGGATGAATCTGTATTTATTTAATTCCTTGCTCCAATTAAAGAAATAAAAACTGAAATTGTAGATGAACAATATCTTTGTGTTTTAGACAAGAAAATGATTCATAACTAATGCAGAGATGTGCAAAATGAAGTTATATCTTCTATGTTTAAAAATGCTAAATGTATTTTTATGATTTTCCATTTTAACTCATGTTTCAGCTAATTGACTCTTAACTCTCCTTGCTAATATAAGATAAAGCAGTTTTACTCCTATGTATGGGATAAGGAATAAGTATGTCTGCTCCAAAGAGAGTTGTGACTATACCACTGCTCTGTCACCAATGTCCTATGTAACCTTGTGAAAGTTTTGCTTTTTAATATAAACTTAAATTAATAAAACTTATAAGGTTTTGATATAAGAACTAAATGAGTTGAAGGTAAAATGCTCCTGTCTGTGACTGGCACATGGGCAGAAATGAATAATTGTTATAATTATAAATAATAGCATCAAACAGTTGTGAGATAATTTTAAAATGCCATTATGTATATTATTTCATTTAATTCTCAATTAATTCCTTTTTTAAACTTTTGATGGAAAAAAGGTCTCATACTCTACTGAGTTTGATAACTGATGATTATTTCTCTGAGTTCAAAACTTATATCATTATAGCCTTCCTCTGTAATACTCTCTTTCATGAACTATTCCAAAAAGTGTGTGCTACTAAATCATTTTCATTTGAAGGAAGTCTTCTGGTTTATTTCTCATTTACAGAGTTTGTCAATAATATATAGCAGAACGAAATGTCATGATTTGAGACACTGAAGCCTGGTAGATCTATTTCACTTATGTATCTAATCAGTAGAAAACTCAATTATATCTGGAAACAGAATATCACAGCTATTTTCTTCCAGCTGATTAGCCATCAATGAGTTCTCGTAAGCTGATTTCAAATTAGTAGCAAAGAGAATTTGAATGCATACTTTTTGTCTTCACTTGAGATCATTTATTAAATCTAAAGTTTTTCATACCAAATCACCCATGCCCTGGATTATTGAGAGGGATCTCTACTATAAACTAAATCAATATCATAATACAAGACAAAGACTTTTGGACTCTGTGGGAGAAGGCGAGGGTGGAATGTTTTGAGAGAACAGCATCAAAACATGTATATTATCTAGGGTGAAACAGATCACCAGCCCAGGTTGGATGCATGAGACAAGTGCTCGGGCCTGGTGCACTGGGAAGACCCAGAGGGATCCGGTAGAGAGGGAGGTGGGAGGGGGGATCGGGATGGGGAATACATGTAAATCCATGGCTGATTCATGTCAAAACCCACTACAATATTGTAAAGTAATTAGCCTCCAACTAATAAAAATAAATGAAAAAAAAAGACAAAGACAAATTCTGAAAGTGACTAAAATGTGAATGCTGATTCTGCATTTAAGATTGAAAATATATCTTTAAATCTTATATAAGCCATGTTAATGGCTTGTGCAAGTTCTCTCCCTTCCAGACAGCTACAAACTAGTGAGAAGAGATAAGGTGCTACAAATATTACTATAATACAGAGAAGATCTTAAGTACAGGAAGAGATGTACATGGGTACAGGGAGTTGAAAGAATATTGAGTTTGCGTCGTATGAGGGATATAAGATTCAACTTCACAGCAGGAGTGGCTTTCAATATGGATAAAAACCAGAAATAAAGTATGAGTTGGAATAGAAAAGAAAAAAGCTATCTCTTATCACTTGGGTAAGTTAAATTTTATTTTGGGGTCTTAACATCATTTCTGACATTTTCTCCAGTTCTCCTGTAGATTCTGAGAAATTATATGTCTCAGATCACTTTGCCACCAAAGTTCTGGGTTTGTTGTTATTATTTAGTTGCTAAGTTATATCTAATTCTTTTGAGACACCATGGACTGTAACCTGCTAGGCTCCTCTGTCCATGGGATTTCCCAGGCAAGAGTACTGGAGTGGGTTCCCAATTCCTTTTCCAGGGGGTCTTTCTGACCCAGGGACTGAACCCACATCCCCTGCATTGGTAGGTTGATTCTTTACCACTGAACCACCAGAGAAACCCAAGTTCTGGTTTAGATTCTGTCAATGGGAGTCCCTCACATCCATGTAACAGGCAGAAAGTATTTATATTTATTTATTTACTTTGTATCCGTAATAGTGGCTACAGTGGGCAAAAACAGTTTGGACTCTTAAGGCCATAGAGCAGAAAAATGTAGGTTCCTGTAGCTGCCAAATGTAGGCCCCTGGAAGGGCAGCCCCAGAGGAATGCAGAGTAGGCACTAGTACCTACTGGCTTCCTGCTCATCCTGATCTGAGTACTGCCACTTCACCTTTTTCTTCCTTCCAACAATTCTGTAAAAACCCCAATTCTCTTTCTGCTTGAAATAAACAGATTTCTCTTTCAGCACTTAGAACCCTTAATGATAAATAGAAAAACTAACAAAAACATGCATGTAGGCAAGTTGGGACATATGTTGGAGAAAAAAAAAAAAAATCTAGCTTTCCTAGCAATTGGACTAAAAATGCATTTCAAACTGTCTTAAATAGAGATTGTGATGCTCAAATTGCAAATTGAGCTTGCAATTCAGTAGTTTTCTGTCCTGTATCTCTAGCTGTTTCTTTTTAGATAAGCGCTTTGGCCACTTAAGTCATTTATTTTCTCTAGGTTTGAAAAGGTGAGGACTCATCAAGTCCAAAGTTAACTTTAAATAAATCCACAGAAACACATTTATATAAAATTAGTAGAGAAGATAAGACATAAATACCTATGATTTATCTCAGTGAATGTATGCCATAAGTTATGGACATAATAGGCCTGACAAAGTGACATAAGAAATTTAAGTCCCAGAGATGTGAGGTAGAACATTGTTGACTGTAAACAAACAAAAATAAATTCTAACAATATAAAATAAAATTCCTAAATAATAGCCATCATGGTTTGTAGATTGAGTAGGGAAAAGAGATGAAGTAAAAGTGTTCCAAATCTTGTCTTGGTAGGAGATAGCTACGGACACTCGTTAACACTTAATATTTGAAAAATGCAATAATAGCTAAGCATGTCAAGCATTTAGGGATACATAGTAAGCGATCATACCCTTCAAATGAATAGAATGGAAAATCAGAGAGCACTCAACCCTTGTCCAAAACTAGGAAGGAAAGTACAATAGTAAGGATAAGATATGGGTTTCCCAGGTGGCTCAGTGGTAAATAATCCACCTGCCAATGCAGGAAACACTGAAGACATGGATTCAACCCCTGAGTTTGGGAGATCCCCTGGAGGAGGAAATGGCAACTCATTCCAGTATTCTTGCCTGGAGAATCCCATGGACAGAGGAATCTGGCAAGCTACAGTCCATGGGGTTGCAGAGCATTGGACGTGGATGAGTGACTGAACACATACATACAATAAGATATGGCAAATAGAAAACACAAAGTAGGTACCCGTTGGGATAAAGATACATATTAGTTCTCATTAATGTTCTCAGTGGTTTAAAACTAAAACTCAAATAAAAGCAGAACAAAACCAAAATTCCAAAATCAATTTCAGGGCAAAATGCCTTAACTGCTATAAAGAGACATAGCTCATAACAATAATAAGTGAGTGAGTGAAAGTTGACTCTTTATGACCCCATGGACTATACAGTCCATGGAGTTCTCCAGGCCAGAATATCAGAGTGGGTAGCTGTTCCTTTCTCCAGGGGATCTTCCCAACCCACAGATCACACCCAGGTCTCCTGTATTGCAGGCAGATCCTTTACCAGCTCAGTCACTGGGAAAGTCCTGCAAATAGCAACATATCAAAGTAATGTAATAGACACAAATCTTCTTGCACCTAAATTTTAAATTGCTTTAAGTTTCAAGAAGTGACAACTGCTATCGTGACAAATCCACAACTCTAGTTATTTTATTACTTTTTTCAGAAAACCAGGACATGGAAGCAACCTAGATGCCCATCAGCAGATGAATGGATAAGGAAGCTGTGGTACATATACACCATGGAATATTACTCAGCCATTAAAAAGAATTAATTTGAATCAGTTCTAATGAGATGGATGAAACTGGAGCCCATTATACAGAGTGAAGTAAGCCAGAAAGATAAAGAACATTACAGCATAGTAACACATATATATGGAATTTAGAAAGATGGTAATGATAACCCTATATGCAAAACAGAAAAAGAGACACAGAAGTACAGAACAGACTTTTGAACTCTGTGGGAGAAGGTGAGGGTGGGATGTTTCAAAAGAACAGCATGTATATTATCTATGGTGAAACAGATCACCAGCCCAGGTGGGATGCATGAGACAAGTGCTCGGGCCTGGTGCACTGGGAAGACCCAGAGGAATTGGGTGGAGAGGGAAGTGGGAGGGGGGATCGGGATGGGGAATACGTGTAACTCTATGGCTGATTCATATCAATGTATGACAAAACCCACTGAAATGTTGTGAAGTAATTAGCCTCCAACTAATAAAAAAAACTAAAAATAAAAAAAATTTAAAAACTTAAAAAAGAAAGAAAGCAATAGGGCAAATAGACTAAAAACGAATTAAACATGTCAAATATTTCAGTAAAACAATTCAATTGTCTATATTAATAAGTGTATATGTATCTTTTCAAAACCAATAGATAATTCGCAATTTCCAAAATGCATCAATAGAACATTGATAAACTAGCCATACATTGATTCCCTTCAGTAAACAACAATCCATTCACTTGACAGGTATTTACCAAGTGTGTTCTATGTGCCAAACACTTTTCTCTCTTTTGGGATCCTAAATGTAATGAGAGATGAAAAATGCCATGGTAAAAAGATTGGAGAAAAGTGATCTGATTTACATTTCAAAAAGATCAATATGCTGCAGTGGAGAGTATCATAAAGCACAATTTTTAACTTATAAAAACTCCACAAAATTTTCTCAGAGTTGTTTATATAAAATAGAAGACTGCAAAATTTAACATCTACCACTTAGCTCGATGAGCTTTGTGCCTTGGGTGAGAGAGACAGTATTTCAAATTTTATTGTAAGAAACAAACATGAAACTATGAAAAAATGTGTCATTGATTTCCCATTAAGATTTAAATGAGAGTTAAATGATATTTCAAAGAAATATATTGAATGTAACTTAGAGAAACGGCTAAAAATTTCTACAGTGTCGTACATGTAAACCAAACATATTTTCAGGGGTAAATTTTTTTCTATACACTATTTTCCTCTTCCTTGATGACTAGAATTTAACTCTTGAAAACTATGTTTCTCCATTGAACTACCCCATTGAATAGTTTGGCAAAATGTTCTGTTTTCAATATTCAGTGATGAGGTTACCTGTCTAACCAGTCTGTTGTGTAAGTCTGTCACAAGTTTGTGCTCAGTCGCTAATTTGTAAACTGCCAGAGTTCTCTATCCATGGGATTTTCTAGGCACGGATACTGGAGTAGGTTGCCATTTCCTCCTCCACGGGATCTTCCCAACCCAGGGATCAAACCCATGTCTCCTGCATCTCCTATAGTAGCAGGCAAATTCTTTACCACTGAGACATCTGGGAACCACAAGTTTACTATTATTTAAATTAACATAAGCACATGTGGATATGTGTAAATGCACGGAAAATGTCACAGTGGATAAACACCAAGCTAATAACAGTAGTTACATCTGGGGAGTCACCTAATTTGGTAGCATAAGGCAGATTTAGAGAAGAGGGGAGAAAGGACTTAAACTTTAGGTTTATGTAGAATATTTCAATTTCTTTAAAAGGAGAATTTGTTTGTATATGAATGAGGCATTCACAGCTTGGAAGGAAAAAGAATCTTGAATTGTCAAAGCATAGTTTCATGACTCTCATACAAATAGAGAATGGACTATTCTCTATTTTATTTTATTGGACTCATTAATTAATGAGAAAGTCAATAGAGTAATAAAGATAGTTTCAAAAGACTTTCAGAATTGAAGATTATATAGCCATCAGAAAGGATATGCTTTTAAATATGGATATAAAAATAAGGTTCTTAAATTGCATACAAAACTGATTAACAATCCACAAGGCATTAAAACCATAACTTATGTTTTCTACTGATTGCTGCTAAGTTGTTCAGCCCACCAGGCTCCCCCGTCCCTGGGATTCTCCAGGCAAGAACACTGGAGTGGGTTGCCATTTCCTTCTCCATTTCTACTGATTAGAAATCTACAAATTAACACATAACTCTAGTTAAATAGCAATACCAAACCCAGGGATATTCTCCTGGAAAATTAAAGAATCCTTGGGTGTACCTGCAAAACAAAAAAGCATTATGACATTAAAAGTACATTCCACATCCTTTTTTCTTATTTTCAAGTGTCATATAACTTTCCTTTATGAAGTGAAGTAAAACAGCAAAAGATGATATCTTACTGTTAGCAATAGTAGTAGAAATAGATGTTTTAAATCATATATTGGGGAAATGTGAGTAATTTCTGCAATAACTGGAATAGAACTATCTAAATAAATAGTGAAGGTGTTACAATATGAAAAATATTCATTACAGAAAAAAGAATCAAAATTCTTTGCAGTTGGTATATAAGCCCTGATAACTAGAAAATATTCATTCAAATGCTAACAAAAAATGTAAGCTTTCAAGAAGACCAGAAGAGAGATTGCCTTTATCTGTATGTATTGATCATTCCTTTTTTTTTTTTTTTTTCATTTATTTTTATTAGTTGGAGGCTAATTACTTCACAACATTGCAGTGGGTTTTGTCATACATTGACATGAATCAGCCATGGAGTTACATGTATTCCCCATCCCGATTCCCCCTCCCACCTCCCTCTCCACCCAATTCCTCTGGGTCTTCCCAGTGCTAGGGATTGTTGTGTTATTAAAACTTATCCTATATATTATTTTAGTTTATATATTTTCATGTTGGAACTGAATGTATAGGAAATTCCTATAGAATATTCTGAGCTGTGTGTGTCTGTGTGCATGCTCTTTACATTTTTCTGCTGTAATCAGAACATTATAAATCTCTCCAGTTATAGATAAGGCTACATAAATGTTAATGCTCAATTACAATCAAGATTTAGGTGACCACTGTGAATTCCAAATAAGCAAAATAATAAACTTATGCTATTCTTGGTGTGCCACACATTTGTTAACAAAATGTGTGTATAAGTGTATAAGTGTAACTCATTTGTCAACAAAAATTTTCCCATAATTTTGACAAACCACTATTTTCAAATATTATATTTAAATTAAAATTAGCCTAGTGAGGTACTTTATTGTACATTTTTATTGAATTCTTTTTGTCTTAATTGCTCAAATAGACTTGGTTTAATGGCCTATAACACAAATAAAGGTTGACTGACTCTGTGGAAAGAGATAAAAAGAACCCTGGAGGTCCCTGATAATAAGGAAATATTAGTGTCTTAACATTTCCTGATCTTAGTTGAACTTTCTGATATCTTTATTCTGTCTGTTGGAAATCTAGCAAGGAAGGCTATCAGAGCCAGTTAATGAAAACAGAGCTATCAGATTCTATCTGAAAACTGAGGAAACAAAGCATACCTCCTATGAAAGTCAATCAGAGGACTTAGAATTTATTGTTACAGGGTTACATTAAAATAGCGAATGTAGTTATTTCCCACTTATTGGGATTATTAGAAGACCAAAGTGAAAGGTCCTCTAAAATAAACAAATTTGAAACTTCCTTTGAAAGAATCTAGGGCATGCATATTTATTCGACTTTACATTAAAGAAAAAAAAAAAAGAATGTTGATTTACATAAATTTGCATATAGCACTTAAGTATGTAAAACTAATTAGTACAACTGAAACGATGTATTCAAGATTCACATTTAAGGTCATTCAAAGAACTGGGGTCAACCAAGGTTTGCAAATTAGGAAATCTGACTCCACCAGGGTATTTCTCCCAAAGCAGGGATAATTTTCAAAATGCTTTGCCTAAAGACTAAGGCTTCCAAGCTGATTACTCTGTAAAAACAAATGTCTATTTTCCTCAGCGTTAAAGTAAGAGGACCCTAAGTACTTTTAGTGTACTTGGGGCTGCTGTTCTCACTGACTGCTTCTTGTCCTCAGATGGTGTATTATATCATTCTGTCTCATAGCTAAGGAAGCTACCGAGAGAGCTGCCTTGGACTGATCAAGTCTGCGATAGGAAGCATTCAGTGCTCCAAAAATGGCATACAATCTCAGAAAGAGTCTTTAAAAATTGTCAGCTCTACTTTTAAACCTTAGTGGCTTAAGCTGTTTATAAAGAAGCCTAAAATAAGAAAGTTTTCTGTTTTAAATAAGATAACCTATGAAGTTTTAAAAGTGCAACATTTGGGGCATTATATTTTCCTTTCCTGAGTTATGAGAGAACTTTAATAAAAAGTGTCAGTAATCTCAAATCCATTTAAACTTACTTCCTGGGATGTTCTGATTTACAGAGCCGTGATCTGCCTGTGATGGATCATAGCTGATCAGGTCATTTGCTGATAAACATATTTCAGAGGATTTCCGTTCCGTTTTCCATTGAAATTCTCATAGTGTAATGGGATGTCCTTGCAGAGGCTTCTCTGAATGGCAACCTCTTTCTTTTTTTCAAGAAAACTCTATTTTCTGGAAATACAGTTCACCTTGTAGGACTAGTTTTACTATTTATTAAGACCTGGACCCTGTCAACTAAATCAAGTGCTAAATATTGAGATAAAAGTACATATAATCAAGCAGTCACCTTTTTGCGCTCATGGATGTTGACTATTTAAGATCACTAAGGTACTTTAGCACTTTCCCATAACAAAAGGAAACTTGATGGCTAAGGACAGAAGACAGAGGCCCTCTAGTGCCAGGCAGTGGGCTTCGATGCACTTGGGTAGACATCACATTCAGGACATGATATGCTAAAACTGATTCTGTGGCATATTGAATAGGTTAAGTCAAGTTCTTTTACTTGAGCTGGAATTTAAGCATACATTTTTGGATTTTCTGTTGATTTCTTAAAGTGGCTCATTTATCCGTCCACTTTTTGGCACTACTGCCAAACCAATGTATTTATCTTCTTGCCAACCCATACAAAAACTTTCAGAGGGTTTTCTACTGTGGGTGTAAGTGGAGGAGTTATCCTCAACCCTCTCAGAGGTCCTGGCTACCTGAAAACTAAGCTGATAAAGACAAATTAGCAGGAGAAAAACATATGAATTTATTTTATATAAGTTTTTCATAACATGGGGCCCCTCATAAGGAAATCAGGGCCTGAAAAATTGTAAAGCTGAATTTGTTTTGCTTTGTTCTATTTTTCTTTTATTAAAGTATAGTTGATTTACAATATTGTGTTTATTTCAGATTTACAGCACAGTGATTCAGTTATACAGATATGTATATGTATATATATATTTATATTTATAATATCAGTTATATATATATTAGAATATATATATATATATTTCAGATAAAAGGGTTAAATTGGAGTATTTTATTGCTAGTTTTGATGACAAGTACACTGCCATGGAGAAATATGATATAATATGGAGAGCATAAAGTCAAAAAATAGCGTGAGTTCAAAGAGCATGAGGTAAATGTAGTAAACTAGGGAAAAGTCACAAAGCCCGTTTGTTCCTTCAGATTCTTCTGGCATCTTTCTGTCTGGAGATAAGGATTTGTTTTTTTTTTTTTCCCTTTGGATAAAGAGAGGATAACTCTCACATGAGAGTTTTATGACTCCTTTCAGGGTAAAAGGCCACGGAGAGCGAAGGTTTGAATGACCTTCCTGCTTCTGCCATTTTCTCAAACTTGGGCTTAACATATTCAATATGCCACAGAATCAGTTTTAGCGTATCATGTCCAGAATGCGATGCCTACCCAAACGCATTGAAGTCCACTGCCTGGTACTAGAGGGCCCCTGTCTTCTGTTCTTAGCTATCAATATTTCTTTGTGATTTGGCTTTAGTGTTTTCATTGTCTAAACACTTCCACTGATTCCCCTCTTTTCTAAAATTCTTACCCAGTTTTTTAAGATACATGTCACTTCACTTTTTCTATAAGAATTCCATGGTTACTTTTTGTATCTTCTCTTAATTTTATCTTTCAAGGCCTAGCTCATGTTGTCCTAGTTAATTAAAAACAACCTTGACTACCCCCTTTATCATTGTCTATAACCCATAGTATTACCTGTAATAATAAAGTCTCCCGTTTATACAACCTAAAGTGTTATGCCACTTTATAAATGAGAAGTTGATATACATAGGGAGTTAAGATTGCCCAAAGTAACAGAGCTGAGATTCATATCAGTTTTGTTTTATTTCAATTTTTCTCTCAATAAAACCCTTGCTCAAAATTACAGTAAGTCTTCTGACTTCCTAAATGGTATTCCTTCATTTCACCTTTATTTAGTATGCTGTTTTTATCATGTAATAAGTCCCTCATTTTCTTTAGTAATACTTACCCATTTATGAACCACTTCATATATTTTGTATTTCTTTTCATTTTTTGAGGCATAAACACAGAGTGATGGAATAAAATGTAAATGCATCTCTTGTCTTAGTTGGATTAAAGTAATTTTGAACTAGTGATAAGTATAATATAAAAATAAATAAGAGTATTTGGGACATCTTATAAAGCACCACAAATTTACTAAGTTTTCTTGTTTCTTCGATACCATAGATTTAATCATAAATTTAATAATATTTAAAAAAACCCAGAGCATTATAAGAACACTGTGATAACAAAATGTACATTTTTCAATTTTAAGAGTATTTTCCAGTAAAATAGTGTCTTAGAAAAAGAGAAAGGCAGTGACTAGGATGAAATTTTCTAATTTTCTATGGGTTCTTTAGACATTTGTAGGAGTCTTTAAGGTAAAAATTAAAAAAAAAAAATCCTCTCCAAATTCTGTGTATTATTCATGAATTATCTTGTATATCAAATTCAAAATCCTCTTATTTTCTCCTTACTTTGGGTTTTTAATATTCTTCACTGTCATTAAATATGGAATAGAACATTGTGAAAGAACTAGATGAAGGGGCTTATCAAATTTGTCTAATTTGCTTTTCAATTTTATGTAAATGATATTTACTTGATTTTTACTTGATCTATTACATAATTTTAGTTTCAAATTGACATTCAAAAATTTTATTTTGTCCTCAATATAATTTCAGAGAATCAAATAAAATACTTTATATCCATCTTCTTAAAAATGATAAATTAGGAGAAAATATTTGCAAATTGCATACTAGTATGTGTAAAGACTCTCAGTTCAGTTTTCTTCCCAACCCAGGGATCAAACCCAGATCTCCCACATTGCAGGTGGATTCTTTACCAGCTGAGCACAAGGGAAGTCCAAGAATAGTGGAGTGAGTAGCCTATCCCTTCTCTAGCATATCTTCCCAACCCAGTAATTGAACCAGGGACTCCTGCATTGCAGGCAGATTCTTTACCAACTGAGCTATCAGGAAAGCCTTCAGTCACTCAGTTGTGTCCAGCTCTTTGCAACCCCATGGATTGGAGCATGCCAGGCTTCCTTGTCTATCACCAACTCCTGGAGCATGCTCAAACTCATGTCCATTGAATCGGTGATGCCATCCAACCATCTCATCCTCTCAACAGTTAGTGAAAAGCATGGGCAAGAGAAATGAAGAGACACTTCACTGAAGAATATGCATAGATGTTAAGTAAACACATGAAAATGTATTCAACAAGTTTATTCATCAGGGAAATGCAAGTTAAAACTATAATGAAATCTCATACACACTAGAATGGCCACAATATCAAACAGAGATAATACCAAATGTCAGTGAAGATGTAGAGAAACTGGATCACTCATTCTTAGCTGTTGGTAATGAAAATGGTACAAGCATTTTGGAAACTAATTTGGCAGTTTGCTTAAAAATTAAGCATTTATCTCATGCATCCAACCTGGACTGGTGATCTGTTTCACACTTGATAATGTACACAGGGCTGGTGCACTGGGATGACCCAGAGGGATGGGATGGGGAGGGAGGTGGGAGGGGGGTTCAGGATGGGGAACACATGTAAATCCATGGCTGATTCAGGTCAGTGTATGGCAAAAACCACTACAATACTGTAAAGTAATTAGCCTCCAACTAATAAAAATAAGTGAAAAAAATAAAGTTAATTCATTAAAAAAAAAATAAACATTTATTGACCCTGAAGCTGTACTCTTGAACATTTATCCCAGAGAAATGAAAACCTATGTTCACACAAAAACCTGTATGCCAATGTTTATAGCAGCTTTTTAAAATGATAGCCAGGAATTGAAAACAGCTCAGACATCTTTCAACTGATGAATAGTTAAACAAACTGTGGTACCTAAACACTGCGGAATACTACTCAGCGATAAAAAGAAATAAGTACTGATATGTGTAACAGAGATCTATGCTGAGTAAAATCAGCCAAACCCATAAGTCAGTCATATGATTAATTCTATTTATATAACATTTCCAAGTGACAACATTCCAAAAGTTGAGAAATGGGTGTTCTCCAGGGCTTGGGGAGATGGACAGGGTGGGAGGGAGAAGGCTGTTACAAAAGAGCAACATGAGAGATTCATGCTGATTGAACTGGTCAGTATCTAGACTGGGATGGTGGAAACATAAACTATACAGAAACATACATAAGGATGTGTAAAACTGAGAAAATGTAAATCGTATTGATGACTTATATGTATACCAATTCTTGGTTGCGATATTGCACCATAGTTTGAAATGTTACTCTTGGGGAAATCTGAGTAAATTTTTCATAGAATTCTACATGTTATTTTTACAGCTGCATGTGAATCCACAGTTACCTCAATAAAAATTTAAAATAAAAATGATAAAATAAGGGTCTTCTACTTTATAAAATATTGAATAATTGAAATCATCAAATAATTATAATTCTGTTTGTATTCTCCCTATAAGAATATCAGTGTTTAACAATAGAGGTCATATTCATATATCCATTTTTAAGGCTAGAGCTGGTATGAAAGTGGAAGATGGATTTTGAAGGATTGATATGCAAAATACTTGTGTTCTGGAAGAGTAGGAGAGATGGTGTTTATGACAAAGAGGCAAAATGTGTCAAGTGAATCACTGAGAAATATTGAGGGCATTGACTCTGAAACCTTGCTTACAAATTACATAAAGATACTTGTTAAATACACAGATGCAGGATACAGCCCTACAGGTCCTGATTCAGTAGACCTGGAATGAGGCTCTGGCATCATCTTAGGTGATCTTGATGGTATCAGTTAACAGACAAATTTGAAAATCATTGATTTGTAGAGAACTCATTTGTAGAACAATGCATTAAGTGTCCTTTAACATATAAAATATGTAGATATGATTACTATCATCAATGCCTGGGCTTCACAGGTGGTGCTAGTGGTAGAGAATCTGCCTGCTAAGGCAGGAGACATGAGAGACGCAGATTTTGATCCTCGGGTCTGGAAGATCCCCTGGAGTAGGAAATGGCAACCCAGTCCAGTGTTCTTGCCTGGAAAAATCCCATGGACTGTAGCCTGCCAGGCTTCTCTGAGTCAGACATGACTGAGTGACTGAGCACACACCATCAAAGAGTTTAGTATCAACTGAAAATTTAATTGAAGGAGATTGAGAATTTAACCATATTTTATATCAGTAAATAAATAGAATATCATTTCTACTTTTTTCATGAGAACAAAATAAAAGATTGCATCTTCACATTAGAAACATTTTTGTTTTTATGAATTTAAGATGGTTTTGACTTTCCCTGACTTCCCTGGTGGATCAGATGGTAAAGCGTCTGCCTGCAATGCGGGAGACCCAGGTTCAATACCTGGGTCAGGAAGATCTCCTAGAGAAGGAAATGGCAACCCACTCCAGTGTTCTTGCCTGGAAAATCCCATGGATGGAGGAGCCTGGTAGGCTACAGTCCATGGGGGTCGCAAAGAGTCGGACCCGACTGAGCGGATTCACTTTCCTTTTGTCTGTCCAGGAGAGCATTCAGTTTTATTGGATGGTGTCATAAAAATATGATTGCTTGATAAATAATCAGGTACTGATTCTAAAAGTATATGAAAATTATAGTGGTTGAGAGGGTTAATTTATTTCTTATGATTATTTTCTAGATCAGATTGTTCAGTAGCAGTAGACTTGTTATTTATTTGTGTGTGTATATATATATATATTCTTATTATATATGTGTGTGTGTGTGCTGTGCTGTGCCTAAGAGTCAGACATGACTAAGCATGACACACAAACATATATATATATATATACATATATATATATATATATATATATAAAATAATGAGCACAGAACACTAATAAACAAGGGAAATAGATTTTTTTCAATTTTTCAGAATCTCTTTTGTGCTTTTATGCACCTGCATTTATTTTTGAATATAGATGTCTATTAGACTATTACCAGCAACTATCATTATAATATTGAACAAAAAAATCTCAAAATGCAACATATTCTAATGTTTATGGGTTGTAAGTGATTTAGGATGGTCTCAACCTGGGAATGTCTACTTCAGGATGGTGATAGGTGGATAAATTAGGACAACTCTTCACATCTCTCATTTTAGGAATCAGTCTGGAAGCACGGGTATGTTCCACTCATAAAACATAAGAAAGATAAAGCATTAAGAAGTGTAAAAGGATAAACCAATCACACAAATGCATTGTAAGTATTTATTCCCTTCAGTTCTGCTAACATCCTAGTGTCCAATGCAAGTAACACATCCAAGCCCAAAGTCATGGAGTTGGGACATTCACTTCAACTATAGTAATGCTATGGCAAAGGTGGGGATGTATATACCACCCTCCTAGGGAGTGTAAAACTGGGTGGGATCAATAACTCCAATGATCAACTTTTTGGTTAGTAAACTTACTCTTTAAAGGTATTTTATTTGGAAATTATAAGATATAGCATATTTATTTCAATTATTTATTAACATTATATATAATTGTTATAGTTATTTAAAATATTAATTTTTTTTTCTTTTTTTTTATTTTTTTTTTTAATTTTTATTATTATTATTATTTTTTTTTCCAGTGGGTTTTGTCATACATTGATTTTAACTAAAGTCAACTTTGAGTTTATTACTACAGTGCATCTTTTACCTTTGTAATACATGCCTTCTATAATAACATATGTATCAGTTAATTTTTGCAATGTAGCAAATCATCCCAAAATTAGTGGCTTAAAAATGTTTTTTATTTGCTTACTATTTTGCAAGTCAACAGTTTGGGTTGTGATTAGTTAGAATATTTTGCCCCTTAGGGTCACTGGGATGGCTGAGACATTTAGGAAAGCTGGATCATTTTCTGTGTATGGTCTTGTTACCTAGTTCTAAGTTTGTACTGCTTGCAACTTGAGAGACCAGTAAATCCAGACAAGGTGTTGGGGCAGGGAATAGTGACTTTATTCAGGAAGTCAGCAGATCGATGGCATACTAGTGTCCTGAAAAACCTTCCTACTTGGGTTAGAATTAGGGATTTTTTATGTTAAAAAAGGAGGCATGTGGCTGGCTGTTGCAAACTTCTTGGTGCCAGCCAGATCCCAGAGGGGAAATGAAAATCCTTTGTTTTTGCACCTATTCAGGCAGGTCTGGTCACGATGTTCTATAAACCTTCAATAAGACAAATATTTTCCCTTATGCAGCTTTTTATCTCTATATAACTGAAAGATCAAATAGGGGGCAAAGACTTGAGAAAGAGCTACTATGTATATTTCAGAGTTCAGGCGCCATTCCTTCACAAAGGTGCAGAGTCAGCATGACTAAGCATAGGCAATAGAGCACAAAGGTTAAACTAAAGAAACAGATGCAGTATGGAATCAGGATTGTTCTCTGTTATAGTCTCTCATTCCCAGAAGTCAAGGCTAGACTTGGGATCCAGGCAGCCAGTTACCAAAGGGACAAGTGCAGAAAAGTCAAGTCACCCTGAGACCTCAGATCAAATCCACTACATTTTTATTGGTCAAAGCAAGTTATAAGGCCATTTTAGTTTCAAGAAGTGGAGAATAAACAATGATGCTTTCTTTATTAATATTAATTAATTAAAATAATTAATAGTGATATAAACTAGCTGATTTTGATAAACTAAGTATCAAATGTCCTTATGTTTTATACTTTTCAAGCTTCTTGAAATTGCATAGTATTTTTGATATGCTACACTACTCAAATTTTCAAAAGTAAAAATTTTTTGAAATTTGACACTGGAGTTCGATCTTTGATCAGAGACATCTACATCTTTTAATCATGTCCCATTAACTAACAAATTTTTTTGACTTTTATCACAAAAAAATATATGTCTATTTAAGAGGTACATACTATAAGGTATATGTAAAATGGCAGGAAAGATTTCTTCCTTTGAAATTAAAAGACATTTAGAAAAACTAAAAATTTCATACCTCCTCAATTGATTCTTCTTCCTCCCTAGGGAGACCACTATGTTAGATTATCAGGTAGCTTTCCTAATAAGTTAATTCACATCTTGAGCGGATACATTTTTCTGAATAAGCTAACTGTAATTAACAGTAAATCTAAAAATATCTGACACTTACTACAATTTTTTTCTAATTTACACAGGAACACTAGTGATTGGCTGATGTGCTGTGCTGTCTCTCAGTTGTGTCTGATTGTTTGGGACCCCATGGAGGTGGGCCGCCAGGCTCCTCTGTCTATGGGGCTTCTCTAGGCAAGAATACTGGGTTGGGTTGTCCTCCAGGGGATCTTCCCAACCCAGGAATCAAACCCAGGTCTCCTGCATTGCAGGCGGATTCTTTACCGTCTGAGCCACCAGGGAAGCCCGATTGGCTGATGGGCTATATGATAATTACAAGATCCAGGCTCCTTTCGTCTTATTATTCGGTCTTCTTCCAGGTCTTCTGAACTGCTCTGAGTACTCTCAGTGGATGTATTAGGGAGGGAAAAAAGACATCCATAATGGAGAAGGTTCAGGCCTGCGAGTAGCACATTTGACTTGTTTCCATAGTGCACTGGCAAGAATTAATTTACAAGGCTGCATCTAAATGCAAGCGAGGCTGAGCATTGTGGTCCAGCTATATACTCGGAAGAAAAGGACTTTGATGAAACACATTACACTTTTCCATAGTAGAAAATAAATGGAAAATTGTCCTCTTTTACTAGTAATCAGTGATGTGCAAAACTATTACAATGTCCTTGATTTTTGTCTGACTGTTCAACTAAATGAGTAGAACTTTGTAGAGAAAGGCAGAATATAAGTCTAACCACAAAGAATTTCCCTCCATGTATGTTTCCCGGGACTTGTTAAAACAGACCCCAGCTGCTATTCTTTAGACTATAAAGTAAGTTTCTCATTAATTCTGCCCCTTTAGCAGCTGACAGGCAATTTGACTGCTTGGAAAACACACTGAGTTTTTATGACCCACACGTAAGTAATCATAACCAGCCATACGTAAAACCACAGAACATAAATTGATGAAACTAATACAATTTTAACCAACAATATTAAAGGTTATATTTTAGAACTACAAAGCCTTTTTTTAACATTTCAGGGTTGTCCTACAGAAGTGTAGTCAGTTTTGCTTTCATATTTAAAAAAATGCAGTTTACTAATTATTTAACTTGTTAATTATTTTCTCTTTAATTTTCAGCTTCTTTTTGCAAATGTTTCATTTTTAGATCACTTCATATTATATATTGGGAGTCTGTATTAGTAATAAAATATATCATTCACATCTAAACATTTTAGGACATATTTCGGGGGGAATATATTAATACACATATTCACTTCACTATTTTCTGTCCAAGGACTTTGTCTTTTACCTATTATTGTTAGGACAATAAATTCAATATTTTATGAGTATTCATCTTGTCTTAAAATAGGTGGTTTTGAGAATAAGAAATTATTCACAATAGGGTAATAAGACACTATGTATATAATCATATAGAGAGATATATATTTATACACACATATACATATATATGAATTGTCTACCCCCTGAATTCAAACATTGAGTTCAAACCCCTAGTACATCAAAATGTAAGTGTTTTGGGAAATCAGGCCTTCAAAGATGTGAGTAAGTTACAATAAAGTTGATAGGGTAGACCCTATTTCAATCTGACTACTATCCTTAGGAGAAGAGGAGACAGTCACACAAAGAAACACCAGAGATGAACACACAGAAAATAAGGACACAACAAGAATCTATATCTACAAATGAAGTAAAGAGGTCTTAGAAGAAACTAAGCCTTAATCTTGGACTTCCGGCCATCAGGTCCATCCACAAAGAAATTTCTCTTGTCACCCAGTCTGTGGTGTTTTTGTATGGCTGCTCTAGCAAACTACTAGTAATATTATATATTAATACGTTATACACACACACACACACACACACACAAGAAATAGCAACAGAGAATCTATTTAAGAAAGTAGTGCTAAATATAATAAACATTTAGTAACTGAAGGACAGTTCATTTTTGTAGTGTATTTTGAATATTAAATATTTGAAAATTATATCAAAATTTATTTGTTGTTGTTCAGTCACTAAGTCATGTTAGGTCACAAGTCCTTTGTGACCCTATGAGTTGCAGCATGCCAGGCTTCCCTGTCTTTCACTATCTCCTGGAGCAATGCCATTCAAGCATCTCATCCTCTGTTGTCCTCTTCTCCTGTTGCTCTCAATCTTTCCGAGCATCAGGGACTTTTCCAGTGATTTGGTTCTTCCAATCAGATAACCAAAGTACTGGAGTGTTAGCTTAAATATTAGTTCTTCCAATGAATATTCAGGATTGATTTCCTTTAGGATAGACTGATTTTATCTCCTTGCTGTCCAAGGGACCCTCAAGAGTCCTCTAGCACCATAATTTGAAAACATCAATTCTTCAGCGCTCAACTTTCTTTATGGTCCAACATTCACATCCATACATAACTACTGGAAAAACCACAGCTTTGACTAGAAGGACCTTTGTCAGCAAAATAATGTCTCTGCTTTATAATACACTGTTTAGATTGGTCATAGCTTTTCTTCCAAGGAGATAGCATCTTTTCATTTCATAGCTGCAGTTACCATCCACAGTGATTTTGGAGCCCAAGTAAATAAGTCTGACACTCTTTCCACTTTTTCCTAATCTATTTGTCATGAAGTGATGGGGCCAGATGCCATGATCTTCATTTTTTGAATGTGGAATTTTAAGTCAGCTTTTCCACTCTCCTCTTTCACCTTCATCAAGTGGCTTTTTAGTTCCTCTTCACTTTCTGCTATTAGGGTGGTATCATCCGCATGTCTGAGGTTCTTGATATTTGTCCCAGTAATCTTGATTCCCACTTGTGAGCCATCCAGCTGGGATTTCACATGATGTACTCTGCATATAAGTTAAATAAGCAGGGTGACAATATACAACCTTGACCTACTCCTTTCCCAATTTTGAACCAGTCAGTTGTTCCATGTCTGGTTCTAACTCTTGCTTCTTGACCTGCATACAGATTTCTCAGGAGGCAGGTAAGGTGGTCTGGTTTTTCCATCCTTTAAGAATTTTCCACAGTTTGTTGTGATCTACATAGTCAAAGGCTTTAGCAAAGTCAGTGTAGCAGAAATAGCTTTTTTTAAAAAAATTCCCCTGCTTTTTCTATGATACAGCAGAAGTTGGCAGTTTGATCTCTGGTTCCTGTGTCTTTTTTAAATCCAGCTGGTACATCTGGAAGTTCTTGGTTCACGTACCACTGAAGCCTAGTTTGAAGGATTTTGAGCATAAACTTGCTACCATGTGAAATTGTATGTATTTGAGTGCAATTGCATGTAATTATTGATTGTATGTAATTGCATGCATGTATGTATTGTATGTAATGGTATGTATTGATTATATGTAATTGTGTGTAATTAAGTGCAATTGTATGTTGATTATTCTTTGGCATTGCCTTCTTTGAGATTGAAATGAAAACTGATCTTTCCTATTCTTATGGCCACTGCTGAATTTTCCAAATTTTATGGCCTAGTGACTAAAGTTAGTAAAATGTTGTTTAGTTACATGTCAAAGAAGAAATTAGGAAATATAATGAGATGTCTGAGACATTATCATAGATGTACAAAACCATGAAATTCACAATATTTTTCAGAGCAAATTGTTACTGCATATCTACATGTTCAACATAATAGAAAATGAAAGAAAAACATAAAATCCAAATTTTAAAGGCTTATATTGCTAATTCAATTCCAATTCGTGCACAGTATTTAGAATGAATTTCATATATATAGCAGAAAATAGTCATAAAAACAAACACATCAGAGAAAGAATAAGCTACTCAGATATCCATTTCTTATCCCATTTCTAGAGAGTTGTGACCCTTCCAACTAATCAACTTTATTTATTCTCTACTCAATTATCACATAGTCAGAGATTTTGCCTTCTTACCCCATCAAAATTCTTCACTCACTCTATATTCCTTTATTGTGGTTTATTAAAATATCAGTATAATTTAGCTGATAATATATTTTATATTTATTTGTTTAATATTTGTCTCCCACACTAGAGGAAGGCAAAGATTTTCTGACTGGATTGCTTCAATATGTTTAACCTCTAAAAATATTTCTAAAACATAGGTAATGTTCAATAAATGTTTACTGAGAGTTTAGTGATCAAATCAGTGTTTATTCATTGTGTACTATGCTTATTTATGTCAATATAGTTGTAATAGTAACAGAGTTTCATAACCAACCCCTACCTGAACCATGGATATCATAATCTATTTGGGAAGGAGATAAGATGAATAAATAGAGGATAATTCAATTTTTAAAAGGTGTACTGTCTAGAGCCAGTATGGAAAATAGTATGACAATTCCTAAAACATTAAAAATATAATTAACATATGTTACAACAATTCTACTTCTGGGTATATTCTCAACAGAAATGAAAGCAGAAACTCAAAGAGCTATTTGCACACACATGTTCATAGCAGCAAAAGCCAAAACATGATGCTACGTAAGTGTCCACTGACAGATGAATGGATAAACAAAATAAAACATACATAAAAAATTGAATACTTTTCAGTCTTAAAAATGGAAGGAGATTCTGACACATGCTGCAGTATGGATGAAAGTTGATAACATTACTCTAAGTGAAATAAGCCCATCACAAAAAGACAAATACTGTATAATTCCACTTAAGTGAGTTATTTAAAACAGTTAAACTCATAGGATTGAAAAGTAGAATGGTGGTTGCCGGGGGATGAGAGGAGGGAAAAATGGGAAATTGTTGTTTATTTCAATATTATCACCTCACAAAAAAGCATATGCTACAGATTATGCATTTTGATACTCTACTTTTTTTAAAATGGATTTTGTATTGTTTTTGTTCATTTAAAATCTGTACAAAGAAAGCTAGTTAGAGATTTATTTAGAGCACAAATAGGTGTAAGTGAAATATATATGTCATGTAAATATATAATGGCATTGCTTATGGAAGGAGGCCAAACTATTTTCTCAGTGATTGAACCCCAATCTGTCTTATTATACTGTAGATGTTTCTGACCTCTGATCTACCCCTATAATGAGGCCTTTGCCTATGAATTAGGAGATGGAGGATTCAGTTTCAATTCAGAACTCTCCAAAGGTTTCTCTTGGCTTCCCTGGTGGCTCAGATGGTAAAGAGTCTCCCTGCAAGTGCGTGAGACTCAGGTTCACTCCCTGGGTTGGGAAGATCCCCTGGAGAAGGGAATGGCTACCCACTCCAGAATTTTTGCCTGGAGAATTCCATGGACAGAGGAGCCTGGTGGGCTACAGTCCATGGGGTCACAGAGTCAGACACGACTGACAAACACTTCTACTTTCAAGGGTTTCTCTGTTTTTATCTCAATTCTTTATAAAATTCATAGGGGAACACTCTATGTTCTCCTAGAAGGACAAACAATGAAAGGGCAAACCAAGGACAAGAAGGACAAACCAATGAAAATGTGTATGTTCTCTGGGAGACGAACTTGGATTCTTTGGTTTCTGTTATCACAATCATATATTGCAAAATTTTTATGACCTCCTTGAAAACTGCTAGGTTGATACCAGGCATACTTGGCAAGTGGAAACCTCTTCCTTCCTGTCAGACCTTCAGTAAAATAGTGTTTTCTTAACGAGGCCTTATGTTTTCTGTTGACCAAAGAAATTATAATAAGTGAATCAAGTAAATAGTGACAACAGGAGAGAAAAATAAATCAGCCTAAAAATCAATGCCAGTTCTCGCTAAGTTTGAAGAGTATTCAGTCTTTGTTCTTTCTCATGTTTTCTGTTTTATCCATCTTACTCATGAATAGATAATACATTAACAAATACTTTAACAAAAACAACAGAAAAAACTTAGAGAATACAGAAGAATAGGAAGGAAAAATGGCTAAAGATAGCTCTTGAGATGGAATGACTCACTCAGCCACCATACCCTATGCTCAAATTCAGCCCCTGAAATAACATCAAAGCTCCAAAATAATAATCTTATCCCATAGTCCATATATAGGACATAGCAACACAAAACTACAAAGCAAAGATAATGAGCTTCACTACTGAGATGTCTTACTAGGAGTATCCTATATTATCCAAAATGTATGATTTACATACTGATTACAGTATACAAAGAGATTATAATATAGCTGTACAGATAGTGTGTGTGTGTGTGTGTGTGTACACACACAGAGTATACATATAGATCAAACATTTTGAACATATCCAATAGTAAGGACAGTTTACACAGTAACTCATTATATAGGCACATAAATGTGCACACACACATACACAATAATGAAACAAATAGTTCATGTTTGCTTTTATGTTAAATACAGGTATGCACTGTGATCTTTGCTCTTCCTATTAATATTTTTAATGTAGATAGATACCTACTTGATGATTTCACAGTCCATTAATGGATCGCCACAGTAGTTTGAAAAGAACAATGTATTCACATTTACATGAACGAAAAATGTTTTCCCCTACTAAATCACTTTTAAATCACTTTCAATTTATTACAAAATTATGAGGAATAAATTCCCTGATATTATAGTGTTATGAAAACAATTTATTATGTTTTTATTTTCACCTTCCAAATTCTACCTAATTAAGACTGCATATCCTCTACATACATGCCTCTATAGCCATAATCAGAATCTTTGCCTCACTAAAATTCATGGGTAATACAATGGAACTTTCTTTTCCACTCATCACTTGAAGATCTAGCTTTAAATAAAGTAACAGGTGTACTTGTCTTCTACATTAGATTGCAAGTTCTTTAGAACTTAAAACACATTGTGTAACTTAATTTTGTATTCCTTATAGTACTAACATGGTGATTTCCACATAAGCCCTTAATAAATGTTTATTGACTTAAATTAAGAGGGCAAGAAAAGAGCAAACTGAATAATGAATAGTCATTTAGATATATCAGAAAGTTATGATTGGTAAGAGAGAAATGTAAAACATTAGAATTAGGATTTCAATTCTATGTCATTTCCATTGTTTCTGTTTCAAGCACCTGTAAGTCTTTGGTCTATTAATATTTTTTTAAGTTTTATATGTAAACACACTTTTAGCCTCTTCATTACTATAATTCAAGACTTTCTAACATACTGCCTCATTAGTCTTACTTCTACATGATTCAACTGTACACTCACAAAGTTTAATTCCTTTATTTTCAACAGCATCTGATTCTCCTCTCACTGCTACTCTTTGTGTGGTACATTTATCTGTCTTTTCTATCTGCCTCTAATGGATGTCTGACATTTATCTCCCTGGTTTAAAGTAAAAACTGATTTTACAAATATTATCTAATTATATTGAGCCCCAAAATAGAATAGAGAAATTTGTAACTATGAAAGTGCCTGCATACAATCAGCTTATTAACAAAACAATTGAATATTCCCATTATACAATATTTTGACACGAACTGAGAGATGACAGAATAGCTTAAGTAATCAAACACATTCTGAATTTGTATTATACGTTTGCTTTACAAGCGTGTATTTCCAGGTGGAATCTGTAACTCTTTTGGTTAAGTTGATTGACATGGTTGATCCACGTTGAGAGCCAAGCCAAGTCAGGCTCTTAAGCTCAACAGACAACAGACAACAGCCTGGCATCCAACCCTAAATAATAGAAGGCTGGTTATGAGAGGATTATTTAAAGCATCCCAAATGCTTTTAATTCAGAAGAGCCTTTAATTCTGACCCTTGAAAACAGTAACACCCGTTTAGGAAAAAGTTGGTATTGAATGTAAAGTATTAAGGTAGGGATGTAGCATCATGGAAGAGTTAATCAGGAGGAAAAATATATATCACAGGTAGGAAAGGGATGTGATATAGGAAATAGTGTGCCTAAACATTTTGGGGAGAACTGGTGAACTGAAAATCTAGGTAGTCTCTGAGTCGGGGTGCAGCTGAGGCTCAAGGAAATAGAAGGTTGCAATTTTCCCCTAACGGTTAGAAACCTACAGAAAATTGTGCTGACATCATAACACCTCAATCATGCATCACTTTTAGGGAAATAAATTTAATCAGAAACTAAAAATTCTCATCTGTCCAGATAACTCCCACCTATTTTGGAAGTAAAAGAATGTTTCTACCCCATTTTTCTGTCTATTAAGTGTCTCATGAGTATATTTCCTATTTCGCAAAACCTAAACCATATCAACAATCTTGCATAAAATTGCAGGTGGGGACTGTTAAGCAAACAAAGGCAGTGGTTGATCACACACACAAGCGGCCTGTTAGTAAAACCTCACAAAGACAAAGCAGCAGCAGATAGTCCAGGCCCTTCTTGCCTTGAAATTCTAGACAGAGTGTTTAGAGATCAAGATTTTAAAGATTAGATTCTGAAACTTGAGTTCTGGGGAATTTATTAGAGGCTTTGATTAGGAAAGCAGTTGCAGAATGACGGACAAGGTTACAATAGCAATGTGATGGGTTGCAGTCGGTTCAGGGGATGTGCACACACTTTGTGATTGCAATTACAAAACTTGTTGAATGAATGGCATTGCTCAATTCTTATCATGATTGGGTGAGTACTAGAGCCCTTCCTGATATAACTAAGGAACTGAAGTCCAAGTATTTCATCCCAACAGGATTGAGTGCTTTAATTATGAGAGGGCAGCTAGTTTCCATGAAATCAACACTTTTCATGTTGTGGACAAGTTAGCCTTTACTGTCCTTTTCTGCTCCCAATTCTGCATTCTTTTAACCCTCAGCCAAAATCTTGCTATTGGTGCAGCAACAGATTGAAATTTTCATTAATGAATGTAGCATCATTATTTAAGTAATATTACTTAAGTGTATTATTTCCAAATCTTCTCTTCCATCCTGCTATAGAACTATGCATTTACCTCTTCTGCCATGAAACTTTTTAATTCCCCCTAGTCAAAGTATAATTTCTTGCTCTTTAGGTACTGGACTTGGTCATGTTATTTGTTTTAACTTAGCAGATGTGATGTGAGTATGAGTTTTCAGTGTGATTTACTCTCTGTGTTCTGCAGAAGAAGGGCATGTTCCAGGTAAGGATCATGTTATCCCTAAAGCCTAGTTTCAGAAAAGTAATAGAGAAGACCTGAACCAGTCCAAAAATGAGATCCAGACTTGTTCAGCTGAATTTAGCCCAGATAAGCCTAACTTTAGATAATTTCAGTCAGTTCAGTTCAGTCACTCAGTTGTGTCTGACTCTTTGCGACCCCACGGACTGCAGTACGCCAGGCTTCCCTGTCCATCAACAACTCCTGAAGTTTACTCAAACTCATGTCCATAGAGTCAGTGATGCCATCCAACCATCTCATCCTCTGCCATCCCCTCCTCCTCCCACCTTCAATAATTCCCAGCATCAGGGTCTTTTCAAATGAGTCAGTTCTTTGCATCAGGTGGCCAAAGTGTTGGAGTTTCAGCTTCAGCATCAGTCCTTCCAATGAATATTCAGGACTGATTTCTTTTAGAATGGACTGGTTGGATGTCCTTGCTGTCCAAGGGACTCTCAAGAGTCTTCTCCAACACCACAGTTCAAAACCATCAATTCTTTGTCACTCAGCTTTCTTTAGAGTTCAACTCTCACATCCATACATGACTACTGGAAAAACCAAAGCTTTGACTAGATGCACTTTTGTTGGCAAAGTAATGTCTCTGCTAATTTACATGCCAGTAAACATGTATATGTGACAATGTCTGTTTTGTTAGCTACTGAAATTCTGTGGCTTTATTGTTGTTGGTGAAGTTTTACTGTTATGTAGCAAAGGCTAATAGAGTTTTTCTTGATTGCTAGGGTACAGTAGTCTGTAACTATATTTTTATTCTTCCTTTGGGAATGGCAATACTAGGATCTATCCTTAGAGAAGTCCTTAGATATCTGGCTGAGATTTTCCTACTGCCATTGTATGGTAGCAATATTATTTTCTCTTGAAAATAAAGACCCCGATGCTGGGAAAGATTGAAGGCAGGAGGAGAAGGGGATGACAGAGAATGAGACACTTGGATGGCATCACTGACTCAATGGACATGAATTTGAGCAAGGTCTGGTAGTTGTTGATGGACAGGGATGCCTCTGTGCTGCAGTCCATGGGGTCTCAAAGAGTCAGACATAACTGAGCAACTGAACTGACTGAACAAGGATTAATCATCTCAACAGTAATCATTTTTCTTTGCCTGTTGATTCAGTAGCATGAGGATCCCAAAAGGTGACAGTTTCAAGTTACTTAATTTCAGTAGAAGTATTGCTGTGTCTTCTAGTGGGATCATTTGTCTCTTAGTCACTGTGATCTTTGTGGCAGAAAAACTTAAGGCCAACAAATATTAACACACTCCCTATATTTCTCAATGAAGAAGGAAATGGCAACCCACTCCAGTATTCTTGCCTGGAAAATCCCTTGGACAGAGGAACCTGGCAGGCTATAGTCCGTAGGGTCGCAAGAGTTGTACACGACTGAGCAACTAAAGAAAGAGAGAGAGAGAGACAGAGAGAGATTCCTCAAAGTTGATTTAAGGCTATGTGGTTGAGTTCTGGTCAATGGAAATGTAAGTGGAGTTGTATCATAGCTAGTCTGTGGCACATTAGATTTGGCATGCTTTCTTCATCACTCTTTTCACTTATCAGCCAGATTTTGGAAACTGTGCATTGAGAACAAACTACAAAATAGTTGGAATCAGTCTTCCTGAATCACAGGATAGAAGAGCATGTGTGTGTGCTCCACTGTTCAGACATGACTGATTTGCAGTCGTGTGGACTGTAGCCCTGCAGGCTCCTCTCCTCTCTCCATGGGATTTTCCAGGCAAGAATACTGGAGTGGGTTGCCATTTCCATCTCCAAGGATAGAAGAGAGACTCTACCAAACTTTACATGAATGAGAAATAAACCTTTGTAGAATTAAGCTGATGATGACATATTAGAGATCACTTACTCAATGACTAAAATTAATTACCATCATTATGACAAACTCAAATCCAGTGAAGTCCAAAATTTTGGGGACAGTATATAAAGCATTATGAGTTATGGTCTATACTAAACTAACTTTCATTCTTTGACTATCAGACAAATACAGTGTAGCTATAAGATAAAGATCACCATATGGTGGTTACTCATTCAAACATGTTTATAATGGGATATAGTTTATAATGATTCAGTGTTTTCTCCCAATTAGGAGAGTAACTGAGTCTTCAATAAGCTTATTTCAATATTCTCTAGGGCCAGTTATATCTGGGTAATGGAGTAAGCATTAAGAACCATACATTGTATGGGGTGAGATAATTGTTTAATTTCTTTTGCTGTAACATTAGTTCCTAGAGCAGAAGCAGAATTTTTCATGTAAGATGTATAATGAACTAAGTCTATAGCTGTTAGTGCTTATGGAAGTTTTGCAGGAAGAAAAGGCAAATATACATTCAGAGTAATTTTCTGTTTTTAGTGAAGAATAAGAATTCCCTCTATGGTGGAAGGGGTCAAATTAAATTAACCTGCCTACCATTTGTTGGTAGAGTTCTAGTATTTAGCAAGAAGGTAGCAGCTGATCCATTGCAAGTGGTGATTAGCCTGGTGTTATTACTCATCAAACTTTAGTAGAGATTCAGTTCAGTTCAGTTCAGTTGCTCAGTCATGTCTGACTCTTTGTGACCCCATGAACCACAGCACGCCAGGCCTCCCTGTCCATCACCAACTCCTGGAGTTTACTCAAACTCATGTCCATTGAGTCGGTGATGCCATCCAGCCATCTCATCCTCTGTCGTCCCCTTCTCCTCCTGCCCTTAATCTTTCCCAGCATCAGGGTCTTTTCAAATGAGTCAGCTCTTTGCATCAGGTGGCCAGAGTACTGGAGTTTCAGCTTCAACATCAGTCCTTCCAATGAAGACCCAGGACTGATCTCCTTTAGGATGAATTGGTTGGATCTCCTTGTAGTCCAAGGGACTCTCAAGAGTCTTCTCCAACACCACAGTTCAAAAGCATCAATTCTCCGGTGCTCAACTTTCTTTATAGCCCAACTCTCACATCCATACATGACTACTAGAAAAACCACAGCCTTGACTAGATGGACCTTTATTGACAAAATAATGTCTCTGCTTTTTACTATGCTGTCTAGGTTGGTCATATTAATAGTTAACAAAATAATCATAAAAGTTTATTCTACCCTGATTATATAGTATTTAACTTGAGTATTCAAGATACTTGGTTTTATGTCCTTGGTGTACATCTTATTAATTCAGTGTGGCAGAAATAGTCTGGCTATTTCTAAATAATTTTTTTTTTTTTTTTTTTGCTGGTCACATAGCTAGATTACTGTGGCAGACAGTATTTCATAAGGATGGTGGCAATAATTTCTCCCACCTTTCATACTCATTCAATGTGATTTTGCCACTATCCCACTTAAGGAGTGATGTTTATTTCTCTTCTCTTTTGAAACAGGGTGGGGCCTCTGCTTGAAGGAATATGGCAGAGGCAGCACTGTGCCAATTCCAGCATAGTTCTCAATTAAACAGTGTTCCTTTTTCCTGCTTTCTTGAATGCTTACTCTTAGGATGCTTCCTCTAGGAACCTAGGTATCATGTTATAAGAATCCCACTTCACGTGAACAGTCTACCTGTGGGTGTTCTGGTTTACAACCTCAGTTAGGCTACCAGTCCATAGGCAATATCAGTTGTCAATTATGTGAGTGAACTATCTTGAAAGTAAGCTATCTTCTTATGTTTACTGACCCAGCCAACATCAAAATACAATCCCAAGAGACCCTACATGAAAACCATCCATCCGAATCTGGTCAACTGTCAGAACCACTAATCCCTTGAAGGCATTAAGATTTGGAGTAGTTTGTCATGCAAGAATAGATAAAACAACTCCATTCCCGATCTCCTAGCTATATGATTGTGTTCTGACCAATGGAATGTGTGTTAAAGATGTTAAGAACTGCTCTCTGACTTGGCCCAGAAAAAAGAATTTCTGTGTAATCCACCGCCCCTTCTCTTTTGTTTCCTGGGAGTTGATGTCCAGGATGATCCTGGAAACAACATGGTGAATAATTGAAGGACTACATACAGCATCTCCCAAATACCAGGACAAATGAAATGCGGACTTGCTTGACTAAGCAATACATCTTTTGTGGGTTAAATAACTAGTATTTAAGGATCATACTATAGCAAAGTTATATTCACTTATATAATGTGATAATCTAGCATGTTCCTTAAACTCATAACTCTTTAACTTTCTTGTCAGTAAAGTGGAGATAACAGCCCCTGTTTCATACCTCACTGAATTACTATAAATATTAGATTACGTACTGGTTCTTAAGATAATTTTTACACTGGAAAGAAGAACAAAATAACAGTCATATTGATAATTACAGCTTTTGAAACACTATTTCAGAATGGTTGCACAGCATAGATTTTGGAATTAGATGTATTTATTTGGCCCATTATTGTATGACATGAAGAAGTTATTTAGGCTTTTTCTGTGATTTAATGAGATTATAATATATAATTGGACATAATTAGAACCTATTAGTTCTCAACATATATTCATTTGAAAGTGAAACTGTTAGTTGCTCAGTCGTGTCTGACTCTTTGTGACCCCATGGATTGTAGCCGACCAGACTTCTCCATGAAATTCTCCAGGAAAGAACACTGGAGTAGGTAGCCATTCTCCTCTACAGAGGATCTTCTGACGCAGGTATCAAACCTGGGTCCCCTGCATTATAGGCAGATTCTTTACTGCCTGATCCACCAGCGAAGCCCACATATCTGTTTCCTTCTTCTTAAATATAAATACGTCAGTTCCTGGAAAGAAAAGTTATTAGTAATTTTAGATCATAGTAGTAGCCATTCTAGTTAACTACCAATTTAAGACCTCATAACTGATCTGAGAAACCCTTACTTAACTTCAGTTTTTCCTTTTTGGGGGGCTTAATTCATCCTTATTTATAGCAATTGGAGCAATTGCTATAGCAAATTATAGCAATTTATAGCAATTGAATAGCAATTGAAGAATAAATGAATGAGTGAATATAAAGTTTGTTCCCTCTTTAACACTTCTGTAAACTGAGAAAGAAAAAGATCCAGGATTTCACCCTTATCTTAGCAAAAATAGTATGATCATCCTCTCCACCAATATAATAAGTAATTGAATAATTAAGCATACACAGAAAAGTCAGATAATTTAGAGTAGGTGATTTTCAGGAAGTAACATGGCTAGAAAAATCAACAGTCTTCTTTCAAACAATATCCATAGGGGAAAAAGAGTTTTAATTCAGGAAATGCATTCTGCATACAAATTGGAAAATAGGTTATTTAAAATAAAGATACTTAGTTCAGAGGATGTATGCAGCTAAAGAATATAGTTTTGAGATGAAGAAAGAAATACAATGATTGGAATTTCAAGGAGAACTAATCATGGTTTATTAACACATTAAAATGACTTTAGTTCACATCAATGCTGTCTTAATGATATGACACATTTTCAAGCTTATACATATTTAACAACAACTTAAATAATCATTATAAAGACCATAGACAATTAAAAGTGCTATGGACTCTATATATCTGTATAGTGCAGAATGCAACTTTTTTTTTTTTTTTTAGGTTGAAGTGATGGTATATTTTTTAATAGTTTACAACTTCCACCTGAAGAAAACATTTTAGCATTTTGTATCATTTTAGACATAATTAGGGGAAAGAACACTCAATCTTGATGTTTGGAGTCGTGCAGAAATGATTTTATATGTGTGGTCTAAAATATTTTTAATTGGAAAGATACTCGGTACATTTAATATATCCTCATCTCTGTTGCATAATTACCTTGAAAACGGGGGTCCATATGGCAAATGAGCAACGTTTAATAAAAATAACTGACTATCTTGCCAGAAACTGTGATGTTATAGTGAAAAGATTTGCACATTACATAATTCATGATTTTTATGGGAAACATAGGGTTAGTCATAAGAACTACTTTGAGTTTAGAATCTAACCAAGATATACCAACGTTTCAATAATGAATAATGCAGATTACATCTACCCTCCATGAGCTACAGAGCAGAGAAAGGAGCTATCTAAAGTATCTCATTAGGAAAAAGATGAAATGAACATCTAGCACCTTGATGCAGAATGCTGATTTTTTTTCTTAATTATTTGTAAAAATAAATTTGCACATTTTTAAAACCTTTGGCAAACTAAAAGCTAACTGAACAAAATGATCCTTTTCAAATAACTGATAAAATATTTTATCAAGAGGTTTTACATAGTGCAAGTGATGCAGGCCATCAACAGAATGATTTAAAATATAAATAAATAAAAAGCATATGTCTGAGAAACTCACAATGAGCCCAACTCATTATAACATCGTTCTCAGCACAAGACTAGTTTGTATGGTGTCAGCACTTCCACAACTCCTGCTTCTGTTGATTGCACGAATGGAATTATAACTTTCATTTCAGATTACAACTCAGACTTAAACAAATGAAGTATACTTTTGTGGTCTGCTTTTTGGGAAATTGAAAACATGAACTAATCTCTACTTACAATAAATTTAAGAAAGCATCATTCCTGAGACCCAAAAAGAAACAGTTTCTCTCCCTCTTCCAAACTGTGGCCTCAAAAATGAAAGCTTATTTTTCTCTATAGTTTTAATTATTTTGCAAAATATATCAATGTTTAAAAACAATTTTGTGTGTGTAAAAAATTGGCAGATAAAGCTGCTGTCCAAAAATCTCTCTTGATATTGTTTTGTCATTGTTGTTTAGTTGCTAAACCGTGTCCAACTCTTCTGTGACTCCATGGATTATAGATCACCAGGCTCCCCTCTCCACGGGATTTCCCAGGCAAGACTACTGGAGTGGGTTGTCATTTCCTTCTCCAGGATATCTTCCTGACCCAGGGCTTGAACCTGTGTCTCCTGCATTGGCCGGTAGATTCTTTACCAGGGAAGCTTTACTAAAGCCAGGGAAGCTGGCTTTGTTTAGACATGGTTTAAAAATCCAGACATTATAGGCAGATATAAGAAAAACAAAATATGAAACATAATCACTATGTTATATAGAAGAAACTGACACAACTTTGTAAATCAACTATACTTCAATAAAACAAATTTAAAAAGAAGTTTACCCTCTTAGCCTATATCTTCCAAGAAAGGCACTACTCTTACCAAAAAAGCTGTGTTCATTTTTTTTTTTTGGAATTTTTGTATATACATAAAAGAAATAATATCAGATGCACTATTCCGCATCTTACTTTTTTTCATTTAAGTGTATATAATTTCTATCTTCTTATACTAGTGCAAATATGTCTATCAGATTCTTTATACTGGTTACATAATATTCTGTTGGATGGGTATGTGAAAATTAATAACAGGTACTATACATGTGGATAATTTATGTGGTTCATGCTTATTTTGTTATTATAAACAGTAATTTGCTGACCATACTTACACAGATACCATATTACCTTCTGACTAGACTGTGAACCCCTTGGCTGGTTACATATATTGTGTCAAATGATATCTTCCTTATTAACCTCTTTCACACCAGTTCCATGGATATTCCTATTTCATGAGGAGTTCAATAAATATCACTTGATGGTAAATACATTTATATAGTTTGTGTGAATTCCAGCAGAGTAAATTTCCAGCAATGTGATCTATATCAATTGATATGTGCATTTGTAATTTTAATAAATTTTGCCAAAATTTTCTGCAAATAGTTGGCAACTATAGTATTTGAATCTGTATATTTCTTCACTCTTTTATAAGCTCTGAATATTACCAAACATTTGCATGTTTCTGTATTTAACTGGTTAAAAAACAAAATAAAGTATCTTATTTTTATTTGCATTCCTTAAAAGTGAGATGGAAATATTTTCTAAAGCTTACTGAGTATTTGTAATTATTTTTTATTCAACTTATCTGTTGCTCTGGCAGCCTGCTTTTCCCGTTACTTCATATGAATTCATTGTAAATTAAAGAAATTAGCTCATTGTCAATCTTATTCTTGGTGAGCTGTGTTTTTTCTGTGCTATTCATTTGAATACTTATAAGCTTTATCCTCTACAAACATTTTATTATATATGTTCTATTATTTCTCCTCTAGATTTTATTTTTACAAAACATAAAACTTATTAGCTTCTTTACATGGCAGGTACTTTTCAAGGGATTAGGACTATATCACTAAACAAAACAAAGGTGACTGCCCTTGTAGGAAAATATTCATATCAACAAATGTGTGTGTTGATATCAGGCATAACATGGGAAATTCAGTTTAGTCTTTTCTCCAATTTGGTGGTCTGTCTTTCAAAAATACTCTACTGAATTTTTCCCATTAATTAAAATTTTGCTTTTTGTCATAAATGTATTTTGATTTTTTACAACTCCCTACTCAATTTCATTTTAGTGATATGAAATATAGTAGATTCAAAACACATTTTAATATGTAGAGATGTTATGGCTTCATATTTATAAAACTTATTTTCCAAGATTTTATGTTGTACATTTATATTTGTTATCTGAATAAACTTCAGTTATTTTTTCATTTCTCTAAAACATTTGAAAATTAATTTGCTACTATTATACTTGTATGTTTGTAAATGAATGTAATTGTTGTGTGTGTTTACTGCCTGTCAGGTGTTGCTATCTTTATTATGCTGACATAAGTAACTTCTAACATGACTAGGAATATTTGACTTAAAAAATGAAATACAGCTTTGATATACATTGTAGAATCATTGAAGGAAAGGATACCTTTGGAAGGGTCTTTAAAATGGACATAATTCAGGATACAAATTAAAGTAGGAAGGAATAGGAAAAGAGATATATTAGGAAAGGCAAGCATTAGTATAGAATTCCAAGAGATAGAGATGAAAGAAATTACAGAATATATTCAGATACAAATGGAAAACCCAGGTTTTCTATATAGAAGATTGATACCTTAACATGGACATCTCTGAATGCCAGGCTGTAGTCTTTTCCTGATTGGAAAGAGAAGCTTATCAAAACTTTTGGGTTAAATGTCATGCAGAGTAATTGAGATTAAAAAATACTAATTTTAATATACACAGATAGTTCTATTGTAAAAAAAACTAGGTGAAACACTAGAAAAAAAAACAATAGGAGAATAAAACAGTCATCAGACATTAGCTTTTTTCTGTGAAAATCAAATCTAGGAAGTATTACAATTTGGCAAAGTTAAAAAACACTGATTTAAAATCCCACAGATATATTATTTTACAATTTTATAGAGCCATTCCCTTCTCTGGGGATTCTTCTCCAGGGGATCTTCCAGACCCAGGAATCAACCTCAGGTCTCTTATATTGCAGGCAGATTCTTTACTGTCTGGGCCACCAGGGAAGCCTAGGCTTGAAGTCTAGTATGGGCCTCACAAGGATAAAATTAGTGTCAGTGGAGCTGAGTTTCTTTCTGGAGACTCTAAGGGAGAATCTGTTTTCTTGCTCATTCAAGTTATGGGCAGAACTCAATTTCTTATGGCTGTAAAACCACACATCTGGGGTAGAACTCAAACTCACCCTAAAATTGGGTTGGGACTTGACCACAATCCCTGATGAGGAGCGTAATCCAACCCACTATCATTTGATTAAAACTGATTACCTGGTGTTAGGATTTAGAAGCTCAGGTGGTTTTTTTTGTTTGTTTGTTTGTTTTCTCTTAGAAGGAATTTAGTCTGAGGAAAGCACCAGGCAAATAATGAATTTATTAGCATAGAACAGTTGTGAGCAAGACAAGCAGGCTAACAAAGGAATGCAGCAGTCCTGAGAATAAATAATTATTTTTATAATAAAAGAAAAAGCAGGGAGGGAAGAATACCACCTTCTTCCTCATTCTTGAGTAGACATCAAGGCTTACATCATTAGTTCCTCCTTTGGCCCTTTATGATTTAACCAGAACAGTCATGACACTATTCAAATCATATGAATATTAGCAAAAGGGTGGTCATAGTTCAGTCGCCCAATCATGTCAGACTCTGCGTGACCCCATGGCCTGCAGCACCCCAGGCTCCTCTGTCCTTCACCAGCTCCTGTAGTTTGCTCAAATTCATGTCCATTGAGTTGGTGATACCATCCAACCACCTCATCCTCTGTCATCCCCTAAAAGGTTGGTGTGTGTGTGTGTTACCCACATGATCATGTCAGACTTTTTGGGACTCCATGGACTGTAACTTGCCAGATTCCTCTGTCCCTGGAATTCTCCAGGCAAGAAAACTGGAGTGGGTTGTAATTCCTTTCTCCAAAAGGGTGGAAACATATAGTAAAATTTGATAACTTATCTCTGGTTTCCATTTAAGGACACCTTTTACCTAGTTTTTCCCATTTCACCTATATTTCTGTCTTGGCTACATGCAGAAATGCTACTCTTCAATGGCAATTAATTCTGACTTCATGTAAGATTCTAATCCCATTATCTACCATCCTGTGTTTTGGGCTTCCCTGGCAGAAGGTAAGGAATCTGTCTGCAATGCAGGAGACCTGGATTTTATTCCTGGGTCTGGAAGATCCCCTAGAAAAGGGAATGGCTACCCATTCCAGTGTTCTTGTCTGGGGGATTCCATGGACAGAGGAGCCTGGTGGACTACAGTCCATGGGGTGGCAAAGAGTCAGACATGATTGAGCAACTAACACTTTGATTGTCAGGGTTTATGTCTTGCTTGTGCCTGGTGCTTTGATGCCCTTAGTCTTCCTTCAAGAAGTAGAGTAGACAGCCATTAAAAATAATACATTTGAATCAGTTCTAATGAGGTGGATGAAACTGGAGGGTATTATACAGAATGAAGTAAGCCAGAAAGAAAAACACCAATACAGTATACTAACACATATATATGGAATTTAGAAAGATGATAATGATAACCCTACATGCGAAACAGCAAAAGAGACACAGATGTAGAGAACAGTCTTTTGGACTCTGTGGGAGAAGGCGAAGGTGGGATGATCTGAGAGAGTAGCATTGAAATATGTATATTATCATATGTGAAACAGATCACCAGCCCAGGTTGGATGCATGAGACAGGGTGCTCAGGGCTGGTGCACTGGGATGACCCAGAGGGACGGGATGGGGAGGGAGGTGGGAGGGGGGATCAGGATGGGGAACACATGTAAATCCATGACTGATTCATGTCAATGTATGGCAAAAACCACTACAATATTGTAAAGTAATTAGCCTCCAATCAAACAATTTTAAAAAAACTGGAAAAAAAAAAAGAAGTAGAGTAGATTGTTGCTAGTTTATTATATTCTTGAGTGGTTTTTAGCTTACAACAGTCTCCCAAACTCCCTTAAAATTCCCTTTCTGCCCTTAATCTCCTAGTGGGATTTCTAAACTATTTAATTATCCTACTCTATCCTTATCAGTTGTAGGATTGGGATTCCTATATTTTGTTGGCTGAGATATTAAGAGGCCACTCACATTCCTTGCCTCATGGTCCAGCTTGAGTCTCTCTCATATTTTGAATCTCACAGATTTACTCATTTTCCACTTTAAGGGAATCATGTGATTACCTTGTATGTATCCCAAACAATCCAGGATATTCCCTTTATATCAATGTCCTTAACCTTAATCACATCTGTAGAGTCCCTTTCACTATGTAAGGTAATATATTCAGATTCAGGGATTAGAGTATAGATCTCTTTCAAGGAGTCATTAAATTTCTGCCTACCATAGTATCCCACCCTGACATATTTCAATAACTTCATAAGCAAGATTTCTGGCTTTGGTAAGCAATTTGGACTTTGATTTAACTCATGAGGACAGTACTCTCATTACAGTTTTGGGAAATTTTAAAATACATAACTTATTCCAAGATACTCAATTAGAGAATGGTTGGGATTCAGATGAGGGGTTATTCTTAATATAGTGTTCAACATACTGTATGTGCTAAATGCTTGTTATAGAATGAACACAACAAGAGGATTCTTTTTTCTCCCCCTCTCATTTACTTAATTTTTCCTCATTTCAAGCTATATTCAAATTAACAATATCAGCTGAGAACCCCCAGAAGCTTAAAGAAAATACAAACTCTGTAGTATATAGCATAGGCTTTTTTTTTGTTCCACAGCAATTTCTATGAAAATGTAGAAGGTAATTTTCAAATTGCTGAAATATAATACACAAAAGATTGTAAGGTATTTAAAGTTTACATTGATCCTCATATATAAAGGTCCTCAAATCTTAGTCATCTTGTAACTCATCTTGTAGCTAAAAATGGGTACCCTTTCACCAACATCTCTCTATTTTCCCCACCCTCAGCCTGTTAACCCTTTTACTCTCTATTCCTATGAATTTGAGTTTTATATTCTATATAGAGGTGATACCATACAGTATGTCTTTCCCTATCTAGCTTATTTCATTTAGCATAACACCTTCACTTTTCATCTATGTTGTTGTAAACAGTAAGATTTCCTTCTCTCTCATGGCTGAGTAATATTATATACATACATACACACCCAATACACCCTATTTTTGTTTTTTCCATTGACTAACATAGACACATTGGGTATTTCCATATCTTGGCTGTACTGAAAAATGCTACAATGACATGAGAGTTTAGATATCTCTTAAATATCATATTTTCAGTTCCTTTGAATATACACCCAGAAGTAGGATTACTATATCATATAGTAGCTTTACTTTTCATTTATCTCCAAATCCTCATCAGCGTTTGTCATCTATTGTCTCTTTTTGAAATAGCCATTCTAACAAATATGAAGTGATATCATGTGATTCTGACTTGCATTTTCCTGATGATTAGTGATGCTGAATACCTTTTCCTGTAACTTTTGGCCATTTGTATGTCTAAGTTTTCTTTGGAAAAATGTCTGTTCTGATCCTTGACCTGTTTTTAATTGGGTTATTCGTTTTTGTTCCAATAAGTTGTATGAGTTATTTATATACTTGTGGACACAAATGCTTTATCACATATATGATTTGCAAATATTTTCTCCCATTCTATAGATTGCTTTCATGTTGTTGAATGTTTTCTTGGCTGTGCAAAAGCTTTTCAGTTTAAGGTAGTCCCACTCATTTATTTATTTATTTATTTAGCCTCTAATTTTATTATCAATTCCAAAAAACCATTGCCAAGATGAATATCAAGGAGCTTATACTTACACATCTTAAAAATAAAACAAAACTACACCAAATACAGGGCATAAATCTGCAAACTACCAAAGTTCTGATGGTAATTAAGAACTTAATCAGATTTTTGCAAAAAATATGCAGAAGGTATCTACTTGTCACAAGATAGCCAGTCAACAATAGGAAGTGGTTCTGAGTTTATCTGGGCTTCCCTGCTGACTCAGTTGGTAAAGAAAAATCTTCAATGCAGGAGACAGAGTTTCAGTCCCTGGCTTGAGACGATATCCTAGAGAAGGAAATGGCAGCCCACTCCAGTATTCTTGCCTGGAGAATCCCATGGACAGGAGACCTTGGTGGGCTACAGTTTATTCTACTCTTTCTAGCCAAGCTTCCTTACAGACACAGAACAATTCTTAATATGGCACAGAGACCCTTAGTCATACACTTGCTTCTCCAGAATTTTCACACCTCTTTGTCTCCATCAATCATTGAGTTCTAACTGCAATTTTCTACCAGTTCCTTCAGTGTCTACCTACTACCGGTATAAGACATGTTCCTCTCCCAAAGAAGGCCCTTCTCTGCCTTCCCTCAATACTATTTGACTCCCTAATTCACCAGATTCAATTTTCATTAGTACTCTCTGCTCTCTTATGCCTGCACCTCTATTGTTGCCCTGCAAATAAATTCATCTGCATCATTTTTCTAGATTCCATACTTGTGCATTAATATAGTATATCTGTTTTTCCCTTTCTGACTTCACTGTCTATGACAGACTTTTAGTTCATCCATATCTTTAAATTATTTTGTTCCTTTTTATGGGGGAGTATTACTCCACTGTATATATATTATACATGCTACATCTTCTTTATCCAGTCATTTGTCTTGGACATTTAGGTTGTCTCCATGTCTTGGCTATCTTAAATAGTGCTGCAATGAACATTGGGATGCATATGTCTTTTCAAATTATGGTTCTCTCAGGGTACATGCCCAGTAGTGGGATTGTGAACAGTGTGGGGAGCAAGGAAAAGGAAGAGGGATAAATTGGGAGATTGGGATTGACATATATACACTACTATGTTTAAAATAGATAGCTAGTGGGAACCTACTGTGTAACACAGGGACCTCAACTAAGTGTTCTGTGGTGACCTAGATGGATGGGATAGGGTGGAGATGGGAGAGAGGTCCAAGAGGAAGGGGACATTAGTATACATATGGCCGATTCACTTCATGGTGCAGCAGAAACTAACAACATTGTAAGGCAACTATAAAAAAATAAAGACATTCCTGATTTCCCAAGATAAGCTATATCCCCTATTATTACCTTTTATGCTACCATACACATTTAAAAATAGACATTGAAATATAGCAACTTCAGTGATGTTTACTCAGTTTAAGGGTATAATTCTATGAATTCTGACAGATCTATACATCTGTACAATCACTAATGAATCAACATATAGAACATTTCCATCACCCCAGAAATTTTTATTGGGTTTTGTTCAGTCAGTGCCACTGAAAATAGGTTTGCTTTATGGTAGGCTCAAATTATTATTAAAATTTACCACACATTAGAATCTTCTTTTCTAGAATTTCACAAAAAATTTCATATTTTGTGTCTGGCTTCTTCAATATATTTTGCAATATATCAGTATTGCTGTATGTATCAGCCCTCTGTTACTTACTAATGCTGAGAAGCATCCCTTTTATTCATATGCTACACTGAACAGAGGGACATTTATATTGTTTCTAATTTTTGTATACTACTAATAAAGGTGCTGGGAATATTCATGCAAAAGCCTTTGTGTGGACATATTTTTCCATTTCTCTGGGGAGAATGAGGGCTAATGGGTCTTATGAGTATCTTTCATATTAAAAGAAACTTCCAAAGTCTTTTGCAAAGTCGTTGCATTATTTTAGTCTCCAACCAGCAATATATCTAGTTGATACTGCATAGTTTTTAACCATAGAAACTAGCAAAACTTATAATTATGCTTCCACAGAACTGTGATTAAGTTTTACAAAGGAAGAGGATGGGTCAATTTTTTTTTTTAATTTGGCTTAGCACAATTCCAGACATGGCATAGGCACACAAAAATTATTTGTTAACATAGTAAGAATTAAATCTAAATATTGACTTCTCAGTTGATGTGAGAATATGTGTCTAGATTTTAAGAATAATAATGACCTAATCTCAAGTTTAACAGTTTATGTAACTAGTAACTGAAAAAGCCAGATCTTGCTTAGGCTGCATTTCTAAGCCAGGTATGTAGATTTAAATGTTAATCTAAGGATACTGAGTAGTATAAGCAGTGTAGAGAGTATTGTTTACATAGCAATCCTCTTTTTCTCTTGGTCATAATGGTACTTCTAAATATACAGATAACCTCAATCAACAAGGATGTTGATTTCAAAGTTGGAAAATTATATGAATATTTAAAGATGATAAATTCATTCTAGGAGGCTTCCAACTAAAGTATCTTGAAGTGAGAATGTCACTTTTAGAGGAAACTTCACAAGGACCATCAATAAATTTACTAATTAAACTAGTATTTTGTACTAGAACATGAGAGGTATATGTGCGACAGGTCAACAATGCTTTAGAAAGTCTAACTCTACTGAAAGCCTCCTTAGTTTATGGTATTTTTCTACGATTCAGTTTTTCTAAAGGGGAAAAAAGAGAGCAAATGTTTATTGAATAGAATTGTATTTTACAAGATGTTTTTTATATACATGGCAATACCAAACAATTCAAGAAGTGACTTACTGAATAAAAATAGCCATGATTATCTGCTTAGTCACAAGACAGAAAGCATTTGGCATTATAAAAAATGTGTTTGAAGCACTCTAAGAATGTGGAAGTCATTAATAATGCTATCAGGAGCTACTTTATTAAGTGTGTGGCGTGACACTACTATTACTCACTGTATTTCTTTAGGTACCATGAGATCTTTAATATGTGCCTAGAGAATCATTTTAAACTATCATCAATTTACTGACATATATTAAGGCCAGTTCTTGAAACAATGCAGAACTTTTCTCCTCCTTTACTCTGAAATCTCCAATAGAAATAAATTTGAGGCTTATGTGAGACCCTCAAAGGATATTAAAACTCCAAAAGAATACCACTGCTCTTTGCAATTTCTTTAATTTCCGTATGTGTTCATGATATTTACTACCTCCCCAATTAGTGATTTTGAACAGAACAGCTATCTTAGTAATTTTACTCTATCAGCACGAATGATATTAATAAGCTAAAAGTTTCTAGTATATGGATTAAAGAGATGAGCTTGAATAATAAAAAATGATATCATATGACAGTGTATGATAGTGTATGTGCTAAATTGCTTCAGTTGTGTCCAACTCCTTGCGACCGTATGGACTGTAGCCTGCCAGGCTCCTCTATCCATGGGATTCTGCAGGCAAAAATACTGGAGTGGGTTGCTGTACCCTCCTCCAGGGTATATTCCCTACCCAGGTATTGAAGCTGCATCTCTTATGTCACCTGCATTAGTAGGGGGGTTCTTTACCACTAGTGCTACCTGAGAATCTCCTTTCCAAAATACTAAGAATTGATACTCATTTAATAATCTGTGGATCTTATATACATTTCAAAATTTCTGTAATCCATTGTTTAGATTGAATTATCTATGTCTAAAGAGAGAAAGAGGATGATTAAGTGCTCATTATTAAAATTTGCTTTACTCCTCTATGAGATTTCTTTTTCATCTTTAGAAATAGAAAACCAAATCAAAGACAACCATTGGGTAAAATCTGAACACATACTTTCCTAACTATTTCGATTCATACACAAACTATGAGGGATAGTATAAATTTAGGATAAAAGTTGTGCTCGGGCCTGGCACACTGGGAAGACCCAGAGGAATCGGGTGGAGAGGGAGGTGGGAGGAGGGATCGGAATGGGGAACACATGTAAATCCATGGCTGATTCATGTCAATGTATGACAAAAACCACTACAACGTTGTAAAGTAATTAGCCTCCAACTAATAAAAAATAAATGAAAAAAATAAAAAATAAATAAAAATAACAACAAAAAAAGTTGTGAAAGGGTAAAAAAGGCTTTTATCTTTATGCAATTTTATATGCTAATTTTCAGATACACCAAAGAAACACTTTCATTGAAGATGGGTTTATTTATGCTTGCCAATCAATTGTCTTGAGCAAGTACAAAAGTAAAACACTCTGTAGTTACATGATAGTTAAGGAAATAGAAAACGGTAGGTAAATAGGGGCTTCCCGGGTAGCTCAGCTGGTAAAATATCTGCCTGCAATGCAGGAGACCCCGCTTTGATTCCTGGGTTGGGAAGATGCCCTGGAGAAGGCATAGGGTACCCACTCCAATATTCTTGCCTTGGACAGAGGAGCCTGGCAAGACACAGTCCATGGGGGTCGCAAAGAGATGGATGCAATTAAGCACAGCACAGGTAAACAGGATTGAGACATATAGGAGATATAGAAGCAAAGGGGCTTGATTTAGTCTGGAGAAAGGTGAGTGGCCAATTTCAAGTTAAGGGGGAAGAAGTGGTAGTTATGTATAGTCTTCCATTGAAATTCCAATAACCTGCACATCCAGTGAGTCCTCTACTGTAAATATTAATGTGTACTAAGACATACTACAGTTGGTGGTGGTGTTACATTTAACATATATATTTGACCCTTCAGCTTTATGAATTTGAATTGCATGGGTCCATTTATAACTGTATTCCTTTCAATAGTGAATTCTAGGTTACTAAACAATCCATGGTTGGTTGAATCTGCTGATGTGGAGCTATGGATATAGAGGACCAACTACAAACTACACTTGGATTTTCTGCACAGAGAGTCAGCATCCCTAACTCCTAAGTTGTTCAAGGCTCAAATGTATTTTTAAAGGCAATTAATTATCTTTCTTAGGTGTTTTTTCTTCTAAAATGTTGTTAAATAGCGCATTCATTGTCTTATTTCATTTTTAGAAAATATTATTGAGATTAGATCTAATCTTTTTTTTAACATATGAAATATCAACTTAGTGACTAACATTCTCCTTTAAACAAATTCTAATGTTTTGTTTAAAAATTTTAGCATTTATACCTTTTACTTAAATAGGAATCACTTTTCTAGGTACGGTAATCTGTCTGTGTTTTAGGAGGGATAGTCAGGTAAACTGTAGAATATGATTTTACTTTTACATTTAATGTAATGGTTTATCAGCAAGATAAACATAATGGTTTATCAGCAGTGTTTGGGTCAGGTTGGAAAGTGGAGGCATTTGTTTGTTTTTTGAGCCTAGAAAACTATTAAAGTTGAATCAAGGGATATTCTTGAGGACAGAGACTGTGTATGAATCAAATGGCTGGTAAATGAAGCAACCAAATCAAGGCGATTGGCTAAATGATGATGAAACTGATACATAAACATAAAGAAACTCATCTGTTTATAATTTAAAACCTCTTAATTATTTTCCCTTTGCAATACTAGTCCTTATGTTGCAACACGTTTTTCTTATTTCTTTATTTCCTTGACAAAACTATGTAATTGCACTATAAATTATTCCCATTTGCAGTTCAACACTGTATCCTTATAATGCTTTCCCTTGAGCCATGGTAAAATGCTAAGTATATGGATTTTTCTATCTTATGTTACATTTCCCAGATGCATGAACTATATGTTTAAATGAGCACACATGAAGTATTTTTTGATTGTAAATACCAAAAGTTGGATTTTAGAAAGAAGAGGAAAGTAAATTCTTAATGGTTCAAGCCTTGCTGTCAAACATGCGTGCATGCCCAGTCACTTCAGTCATGCCCAACTCTTTGTGACCCTATGGACTGTAGCCCTCCAGGCTCCTCTCTCCATGGAATTTCCCAGGCCAGAATAGTGAAGTGGATTGCCATGCCCTCCTCCAGGAGATCTACCCAAGCCAGGGATCAAACCTACATCTCCTGCATTGCAAGCAGATTCTTTACTACTAATCACCAGGGAAGCCCAATTTTGGATTCAGCATCCCACATTGTTTTTGTTTTTGTTTTTCCCTAATAGCTTCTCTACTGGCGCTATGATTTAAACTAATAAGAATTTATTTAAATATTCTATATATGTCTTGTCCTGTAGGTCATCATAGAACCACTCGACTTTAGCTTTTTGGCATTAGTGGTTGGGACATAAACTTAGATTACTGTGATATCAAATGTTTTGCCATGGATATCAAATGGTTGGCCTTGGAAATGAGCAGAGATCATCTGTCATATTTGAGACTGCACCCAAGTACTGCATTTCAGACTCTTTTGTTGACTATGAAGTGAAGTGAAGTTGCTCAGTCATGTCTGACTCTTTGCAACCCCATGGACTGTAGCCTACCAGGATCCTCAGCCCATGGTATTTTCCAGGCAAGAATACTGGAGTGGGTTGCCATTTCCTTCTCCAGGGGATCTCTCCGACCCAGGGATCAAACCCGAATCTCCCGCATTGTAGGCAGACACTTTACTGTCTAAGCTACCAGGAAAGTCCTGTTGACTATGAGGGCTACTCTGTTTCTTTCAAGGGATTCTTGCCCACAGTAGTAGATATAATGGTCATCTGAATTAAATTCACCCATTCCGGTCCATTTTAGTTCACTGATTCCTAAAATGTTGATGTTCACTCTTGCCATGTCCTGTTTGACCACTTCCATTTTACCTTGATTCATGGACCTAACATTCCAAGTTCCTATGCAATATTACTCTTCACAGCATTGGACTTTACTTCCATCACCAGTCACATCCACAACTGGGCATTGTTTTCACTTTGGCTCCATCTCTTCATTCTTTCTGGAGTTATTTCTCCACTCTTCTTCAGTAGCATACTGGGCACCTACCAACCTGGGGAGTTCATCTTTCAGTGTCTTTTTTTTTTTTTTTTTTTTTTTGCCTTTTCATACTGTTCATGGGGTTCTCAAGGCAAGAATACTGAAGTGGTTTGCCATTCCCTTCTCCAGTGGACCACGTTTTGTCCACCATGACCCATCCATCTTGAGTGGCCCTAGATGACATGGCTCATAGCTTCATCATTAGATAAGGCTGTGATTCATGTGATCAGTTTGGTTAGTTTTCTGTGATTGTGGTTTTCATTCTGTCTGCCCTCTGAAGGATAAGGAGAAGAGGCTTATGGAAGCTTTCTGATGGGAGGGACTGGCTATAGGGGAATCTAGGTCTTGCTCTGTTGGGTGGGGCCATGCTCAGTAAATCTTTAAGCCAATTTTCTGTTGATGGGCAGGCTGTGTTCCCTCACTGTAGTTTGCCTTGAGACCACCTCCCAGTACTGTTGTATTCAGTGCCCCTGACCCTACTGCAAGCCATTATCAACCCACACCTCCGCTAGAGACTCCTGAACACTCACGGGCAAGTCTGCCTGTTTCCTGTGGGTTCACTTCTTCTTTCTACTAGCTCCTGGCGCACACAAGTTTTGTTTGTGTCCTCCAAGAGGCTTCAACAGGACATGAGCCAAGAACTCCCAGTGTTCAAGTGGGATTTAGAAAAGGCAGAGAAACTAGACATCAATTGCCAACATCCATTGGATCATAGAAAAAGCAAGGGAATCCCAGAAAAACATCTACTTCATTGATTATGCCAAAGCCTATGATTGTGTGGATCACAATTAGTTGTGGAAAATTCTTAAAGAGATGGGAATACCAGATTACCTCACCTGCCTCCTGAGAAATCTATATGCAGGTCAAGAGGCAACAGTTAGAACTGGACATGGAACAGCTGACTGGTTCTGAATTGGGAAAAGAGTACATCAAGGCTGCATATTGTCACCCTGCTTATTTAGCTTATATGCAGAATACATCATGCAAATGCTGGGCTGGATGAAGTGAAAGCTAGAATCAAGTTGCTGGGAGAAATATCAATAACCTCCGATATGTAGATAACACCACCCTTATGGAAGAAAGTGAAGAGGAACTAAACAGCTTCTTAATGAAAGTGAAACAGGAGGGTGAAAAATCTGGTTTGAAACTCAAAATTAAAAAATTGAAGATCATGACTTCAATTCCCATCACTTCATGGCAAATAGATGGAGAAAGAATGGAAACAGTGAGAGATTTTATTTTCTTGAACTCCAAAATCACTGCCGATAGTGACTGCAGCTATGAAATTAAAAGACTCTTGTTCCTTGGAAGAAAAGCTATGACCAACCTAGACAGCATATTAAAAAGTTGAGACATTACTTTGCCAACAAAGGTCCGTATAGCCAAAGCTATGGTTTTTCCAGTACTCATGTATGGATGTGAGAATTGGACCATAAGGAAAGCTGAGCTCCAAAGAATTGATGCTTTTGACCTGTGGTGTTGGAGAAGAGTGTCCTGAGAGTCTTGAGAGTCCCTTGGACTATAAGGAGATCAAACCAATCAATCTTGAAGGAAATCAGTCCTGAATATTTATTGGAAGGACTGATGCTGAAGCTCCAATATTTTGGCCACCTGATGTAAGGAACTGACTCATTGAAAAAGATCCTGATGCTGAGAAATATTGAAAGCAGAAGGAGAAGGGGACAACAGAGGATGAGATGGTTAGATAGCATCACCAACTCAATGGACATGAGTTTGAACAATCTCTGGGAAATGGTGATATACAGTGAGCCTGGTGTGCTGCAGTGCATTTGTTCGCAAAGAGTCACACCTGGCTGAGTGACTGAACTGAATTGAACTGAATTTATCTTGTACTACATACAAAGACATGAAGATACATCACAGGGATATATTATTAGACAACCTTACTATATACAAAAGGAAGACTACCTATGAAAAAATTTAACTTCCTCAGATATTTCCTTACCTCTTACCTCAGTCTCTCTGAATATCTTTTTATTGGTAACAAATTATATTTCTTAAAACAAAGCTCCAGTCACAATTCTCTGATCAAAGATCTTCAAGGTTTATATTGAATCTAAATCTAATTAAGTATAAGTATCTCTAGTGGGAATTAGAACCTTCAGCAATACGATCCAGCATGTTTTCCATGTAACTTGTCTTTCTTCTCATATATAGCTATAATATAGGGAAACTAGCAATTTCTTATTTTTTCAAAGTTCACAGTAAAGTGTCAGCTCTTTGCTAGGTTCCCTTTTTAATATATGCCTTGTATCTCTCTATATGTGTCTGTGCTAAGTCGTTCCATTTGTGTCAAACTCCTTGTGACCACATGGACTATAACCCACCAGATTCCTCTCTCCATGGAATACTAGAGTGGATTTTCATGCCATCCTCAGTATCTATATAACTTATTGTAAAAGCTGTAGTCAATCTTACAAGGCTCTTCAAATATCAAGATTTTTGAAGTCTCTTTTGACAAAAAGAAAGAAAGCTTGGCTACAAGAAAAGTGAAAAGTGGTATTAGAGGTCAGATTATAGAAAGAGTATATTTATTTTATTACACAAATACAGAATTTTTATGTATAATGATATATTTTACTAGATAAATAGTTTAAGTATATAAATTTTATTTACATATTATATACTTTTATATTATATAAATGTAAGTATATAAATAAACTATTTCTATAATCTAACCTCTAATATCTCTAATTTCACTTTTCTTGTAGCCATGTTTTTTTCTTTTTGTGAAATTATTACCTATACTAGATTGCATTTTCTTTTCTAGAGAATGAGGGATAAAAATATTAATTAAGCAAGTAGTAAGATGAGATATTAAATGTGAAGTATCAAATTAAGGTACACTCTGTAGGAGACATGATTCCTAAAAGAAAATCAAGATTGCTTCAAGACAAAATTGTCATATAAAAAGTATCCTATCACATGGTTCTTCAACCCTATGATGAATTCTAATTATTATTAAGTTGGAAAGAAAATATTTCAATCTATTAAAAACCACATATACAAAACTTTAAAGAAGGAAAAACAGAAGGCAAGTTTGTGCAATGTTGAGAACATTGGTTCTATCTGAATAGTGGGGAAGAAGTGGGTAATTATCAAATATTTGTTGGGTGGTGTGTCAGATTTGTTATTTCATTATATTGAATTTAATTGTCTTCTGGAGCAAAGAATTTGTGTAGGAGAAACAAAATATGTAGTACTGCCAGACTCAAAAGATTGGTTTAGAGAGGGTTGGTGCCATGGTGTGCTCTATTAAGAAGACTTGCAGGACACTTGGTCCTGCCCAGAATGTCATAAGACACTTGGTCTACAGCAAAAGGTCCTTGAAATTTGGCCCTATTGAAAATGTCTTTGAGCATACTTGGTCCAGCCAATTGGACTAAATGGACCAAATCAAGGACCACTTTGTGTGGACCAAATAACTTATGGATATTTTGTATAAGATCAAATGCCTACTAAACTTCAGAAAACTTAGCTTACACACAAATAATTATCTTCTATTTCACATAAAAGAAGCTTGTAGATAAGACTTCTAGTATAGGGTGATTGCATGAAATCGTAATGATTTAGTTTCCTTCCTTTAAGCTGTTCCATGTTGATTCCAAATCATGCTCCAGTGCGGCTGCCAGAACTCCAAATATCATGTGTATATTACAGCCAACAACAAGAAAGAAGGGATGAAGCAGACTATCATTTCTCCTTTGAAAGAAATATTTTAGAAATATATCAAGATATTTCTGATCAATGACTATGTCCATTGGGAAATCCACTACCAACGAAAGGGGTACTAAAGAATGTCTTTATTCTAAATTGTCCCATGCTTATCTAAAAATTAGAAATATTCTTGGTATGAAAAGAAGGAGAATTTATTGAGAAATATCTTGCAAGTTTAGTCAAAAAAGAACTTTGAATTTTGTAAAATAGTTTTGTGTCTTGAGAGTATTATTTTCAGTAGAATGATGAAAACAAAACTGTGGAGATCGTAGAGATGAAATCGCTGGGAAAGTGATGCATCACATTTATACCTCAGAGAGGTGATTTTAAAAGAACATTATATACAGAATAAAGCACACTGAAAGGAGGATAGTGATATTTTGGTAGGTTTTATCAGATACCCAAGACCTTCTCAATTAGCAGAAGCATTGGTCATAAGTGAGTGTTATTACAAGTGAGAGTTAAAGGGAAGTAAAATAGTCCAGGTGGTTAGCAGCTAATGTTTGAAATACAGATATAAGAGCTGAGTTAAGAGCTCTCCAAGTAAAATAAAATATGTAACATGTTTCTGAATATCACTGACTCTTCTATGTAAGAATTTCTATACCTAGTGTGAAGGAAACTCATATGTCCTTTAAAACTTTTTTGAATATTTTACCTCACTTAGATTACCTGGATATTGTACAGGTTAAAGAAATAAGCTCTCTTAGTAGTCATAGTAAAGACATGTATTTTACAAAACTATAACTGGTTTTCTACAGGCATTGTTGTTTAATTATGGATTTCTGGGGGAAAAGATCTTTTCTTGAAAATCTTGCTGTCACAGACAAATTCTTAGCTGGTTTTGGAAAGTAATGTTGCCTTCCCAAGCAGAAAGCTAGTTACATGAAATGCTGAAAATTCACCACCAGCTTTTTCAGTAAAACTATAAATAACAGCTATATTGTACCTTGGGAAAACAAGCATGGGCTCAAAACTTTATTAAAAGTTATTTTTTTCCTTAAACTGCTGTGTAAGTCACCTACAGAATAAGCCTAATAACTTATGCTTTATCTGTAGCAGACAAGGAAGAGGTAATTGGTTTGCCTAACTGTGTATCTACTCCCAAAATATCAACACAAAATATGTTTGGAAGTTGGGTGAGAAAACTAAAAAGATAGTTGACTATATGCCTATTGGATTAATTTTTAAATGAGGTTAAAGATACTGTTATTAAATAATACTTTCTCAATTTGCATGTTTTCTGATCACTTCCTGATTGTTTACAAAATAAGAATCTGATTTACAGTAATGTGTACTATTCCTCTTCAGGTTTTAATAGAAGTATGTTCTTTACATAATCTATTCCAAATAAAGCGAGCACATTATTTGAATAAAATACATATTTCATTCTATGATAGGGCAAAAGCACCTGATAAAGATCTGTTCAATTTTAAAAGGTACCTGAGTGAATAAATCGCTTCCTTCATTTATAAATGAAGTTATTACCAGTATGCCTTATTTCTCTGATTTAAATTAATCATTAAAAACAAAACAAAATAAGAATAAACTCAACATAGGAACAGAGTAATTATGTGAAAGGGGTGAAAGAGAAAGACAGAGGGGAATGAAATTCTAGTTACAAAACTCCAAGCAATATCGTTTGTTTTTATGTTTTCCTTTCATTTACTCACTTGCACTTAAATTCAATGAACATATGGGGAGGTGGAGGGACCCCTGATCTCTTAGTGTGTTTTTCTTTTGAATTCAATGAAAATCATTCTACATATTTCTGTCTCAAATTCCAGCAAATCTAAAAAAAAAAAAAAAAAAAAAAAAAAAAAGAATCCATTCATTGAAGAAGATGGGAGTAAATATCTGGCTTTTTAAGGTTCCAAATAAAAGATGTAATCAAGCATAATGCACCGTATACCTACTGAAGGTTTTCATTTAGAATAAATTTGGAGGAACTGATCTAGAGGAAGAAGGCATGAAAGAGACTGGAATCTTAACTCTTTTGAAGTAACAAGGGGAGGTGAAGGGAAAAAACCCAGAGACTTTTGCTAGAATCCCATATACGGTCTTTGGTTTATATTACAAAGTGGTAGAGGGACTTATGGTTAGTTTTTAGGCAGTGAAGTTTTAACTTGGCAAGTACAAAGAAAAAAGTACAAGTACAAAGCAAAAGAGAACAATTCAAGAGAATGGTTTTTTTTTTTTTACATTATTTTTGGAAGCCTGAAAGAAATCAGGTTTAGGTACATTAATTAATAGTAAAGTAACAATTTTAGAGTAAATAATTCTGTTATAATGAATATTGCATTGCATTGTAATTACTAATGGTTCTTTCTTTCTCATGAGATTCCTAGATCTTCAATAAAAATAATGTGTCTTATACATTCTTTAAAATCTTTAACCTGATATAAAAGTGCTTGGTAAAAATGTTTGTGTAATAAACTAACATGGCTGTGTTTCCCATGTTGTCCACTTTCTGTTTTGTTCTTTTCTAAGGCTATTTTTTTCTATAATTCACTATTTTTGTTCAGATTTGCACTTAGGAGCATTTTACATATGAGTTCAGTTCAGCGCTCAGATGTGTTCAACTTCTTGCGACCCATGGACTGCAGCATGCCAGACTTTCCTGTCCATCACCAACTCCCGGGGCTTGCTCAAATTCATACTGATCAAGTCGGTGATGCCATCCATACATCTCATCTTCTGTTGTCCCTTTCTCCTCCTGCCTACAGTCTTTCCCAGCATCAGGGTCTTTTCCAGTGAGTCAATTCTTTGCATCCGAAGTATTGGAGCTTCCACTTCAGCATCAGTCTTTCCAGTGATTTCTTTAGTATTGACTAATTTGATCTCCTTGCCATCCAAGGGACTCTCAAGAGTTTCTTCAACACCACAGTTCAAAAGCATCAGTTCTTCAGTGCTCAGCTTTCTTTATGGTCGCACTCTCACATCCATACATGATTACTGGAAAAACCATAGTTTTGACTACATGGACCTTTGTTGGCAAAATAATGTCTCTGCTTTTTAATAAGCTGTCTAAGTTGGTCATAGTTTTTCTTCTAAGGAGCAAGCATCTTTAGACTTCATGGCTGCAGTCATCATCTGCAGTGATTTTGGAGTCCAAGAAAATTAAGTCTTTCACTGTTTCCATTGTGTCTGCATCTATTTGCTATGAAGTAATGGGACCAGATGCCCTGATTTTCGTTTTTTTGAATGTTGAACTTTAAACAAGATTTTTCACTCTCCTCTTTCACTTTCACTAAGATACTCTTTTGTTCCTCTTCAATTTCTACCATAAGGCTGGTGTCATCTGTGTATCTGAGGTATTTTATTTCTCCTGGCAATCTTGATTCCAGCTTGTGCTTCATCCAGCCTGGCATTTCACATGATATACTCCATACATAAGTTAAATAAACAGGGTGGCAATATACAGTCTTGACATACTCCTCTCCTGATTTGGAACCTATCTGTTGTTCCATGTCTGATTCTAAGTGTTGCTTCTTGATCAGCATATAGATTTCCTAGGAGAGGGGTAAGGTGTTCTGATATCCACATATCTTTAAGAATTTTCCATAGTTTGTTGTGATTCACATAGTCAAAGGCTTTCGAATATTCAATAAAGCAGTAGCAGATGATTTTCTGGGATTCTCTTGCTTTTTCTATGATCCAACAGTTTTGGCAATTTGATCTCTGGTTCCTCAGCCTTTTCTAAATCCAGCTTGAACTGGAAGTTCACAATTTACGTACTGTTGAAGCCTGGCTTGGGGAATTTTGAGCATTATTTTGCTAGCGTGTGAGATGACTGCAATTGTGCGGTGCTTTGAACATTCTTTGGCATGACCTTTCTTTGGGATTGGAATGAAAATTGACCTGTTTCAGTCCTGTTGCCATTGCTGAATTTTCCAAATGTGGTGGCATATTGAGTGCAGCACTTTCACAGCATCATCTTTTAGGATTTGAAATAGCTCAACTAGAGTTCCATCACCTCTACTTTGTTCATAGTGATGCTTCCTAAGGCCCACTTGACTTTGGAATCCAGGATGTCTGGCTCTAGTTGAGTGATCACACCATCATGGTTATTAGGGTCAATAAAATCTTTTTTGTCTAGTTCTGTGTATTCTTGCCAACTCTTCTTAATATTTTCTGCTCCTGTTAGGTCCATACACTTTCTGTCCTTTGTTGTGCCCAACTTTGCATGAAATGTTCCCTTGATATCTCTAACTTTTTTGAAGAGATCTTTAGTCTTTCCCCACCTATTGTTTTCCTCTATTTCTTGGCATTGATCACTGAGGAAGGCTTTCTTATCTCTCCTTGCTATTCTTTGGAACTCTGCATTCAGTTGGGTATATCTTTCCTTTTCTCCTTTGTCTTTAGCTTCTCTTCTTTTCTCAACTATTTGTACGGTCTCCTCAGACAGCCATTTTGCCTTTTTGCATTTCTTTTTCTTGGGGATGGTCTTGATCACTGCCTCCTGTACAATGTCACAAACCTCCATCCATAGTTCTTCAGGCATTCTCTCTATCTGACCTAATCCCTTGAATCTATTTGTCACTTTCACTGTATAATCGTAAGCATTTTGATTTAGGTCATACCTGAATCGTCTAATGGTTTTCCCCACTTTCTTCAGTCTAAGTCTGAATTTAGCAATAAGGTCATGATCTGAGCCACAGTTGGCTCCTGGTCTTGTTTTTGCTAACTCTATAGACCTTAAGAGGAACTAAAAAGCTTCTTGATGAAAGTGAAAGAGGAGAGTGAAAGGGTTAGCTTAAAGCTCACCGTTCAGAAAACTAAGATCACGGCATCTGGACCCATCACTTCAGGGAACATAGATGGGTGAAAGGCTGTTGCTTAACGATAAGACGCTGGGATTCTTGTCCTCCGGAGGAGACGAATTCAATCCAGGGCCAGAGAGGAGGCTGGATCACTCAGAGCTTTTGTGTAATAAAGTTTTATTAAGGTATAAAGAAGATAGAGAAAGCTTCTGACATAGGCATCAGAAGGGGGCAGAAAGAGTACCCCCCTGCTAATCTTCAGCTGGATGTTATATAGTCACTCACAGTCTGTTAATGAAAAGAAGGAATGTCTTAAAATTCAGAATAGCACCAGGCCCCTTATCCATAAATTGCATTTTGTGATAATTTTGGCACCAGATAATTCATCCCAGGCCATAAAACGATTGACTTGAATCTTGTAGAAGGGCAGATTACCACACAAATAGTTTCATTTACATAGATTAGGGGAACAATACCTGAGTATAACATACTGGTTTGTCAAGTAGTTTGAGCCATTTGGCAGAACTTAGAGTCTGGGGTAAATGCATAGCACATTAACATAGCTTTAAGATAAACATTTCCATAAGAAAAATGTATTGGTTAACTCAAGGTATAAGAATAGTTAGCTTCAGGTGAAACCAGGTGTCATGGCAACACAGCATTTTAAGAGAAACCTCCTTTTAAATTTGTATAGAGAAGAAAAAAAAAAATCGCTAGTTTGTTTCCTCCTGCCGCTTAAGAGAGATAAAAATGTTTGACACTTGCAGCCTATTTCCTCCGTTTGGAGACCCCTGGCCTTGCTGCCTGTTACCCTCTCATGGGGAAACAGTGGAAACAGTCAGACTTTATTTTTTTGGGCTCCAGAATCACTGCAGATGGTGACTGCAGCCATGAAATTAAAAGATGCTTACTCCTTGAAAGGAAAGTTATGACCAACTTAGATAGCATATTAAAAAGCAGAGACGTTACATTGCCAACAAAGGTCCGTCTAGTTAAGGCTACGGTTTCTCCATTAGTCATGTATGGATGTGAGAGTTGGACTGCAAAGAAAGCTGAGCACTGAAAAATTGATGCTTTTGAACTGTGGTGTTGGAGAAGACTCTTGAGAGTCCGTTGGACTGCAAGGAGATCCAACCAGTCCATCCTAAAGGAGATCAGTCCTGGGTATTCATTGGAAGGACTGGTGCTGAAGCTGAAACTCCAATACTTTGGCTACCCCATGTGAAGAGTTGACTCATTGGAAAAGACCCTGATGCTGGGAGGGATTGAGGGCAGGAGGAGAAGGGGACGACAGAAGATGAAATGGTTGGATGGCATCACCGACTCGATGGACATGAGTTTGACTAAACTCTGGGAGTTGGTGATGGACAGGGAGGCCTGGCATGCTGCGATTCATGGGGTCACAAAGAGTCGGACATGACTGAGCAACTGAACTGAACTGAACTGATAGACCTTTTCCATCTTCAGCTGCTAAGAATATAATCAAGCTGATTTCAGTATTGACCATCTGGTGAGGTCCATGTGTAGAGTCTTTTCTTGGATTGTTGGAAGAGGGTGTTTGCTATGACCAGTGCATTCTCTTGGCAAAACACTTTTAGCTTTTGCCCTGCTTCACTCTGTCCTCCAAGGCCCAACTTGCCTGTTATTCCCAGTATCCCTTGACTTCCTACTTTTGTATTCCAGTCCCCTATGATCAAAAGGACATCTTTTTTGGTGTTAGTTAGTTAGTTAGAAAGTCTTGTAGGTCTTTTAGGATTTAAGATTCACTGAGCATGGCCCCACCCATCAGAACAAGACCATTTTCTCCCACAGTCAATCTCTCCCATCAGGAAGCTCCCATAAGCCTCTTATTCTTAGCCATTAAAGGGTAGACAGAATGAAAACCACAATCAAAGAAAACTAACCAAACTGATCACCTGGACCACAGCCTTATCTAACTCAATGAAACTATGAGCCATGCCATGTAGGGCCACCCAAGACAGATGGGTCATGGTGGAGAGTTCTGAGAAAACATGGCACTGGAGAAGAGAATGGCAAGCCACTTCAGTATTCTTGCCTTAAGAACCCCAAGAACAGAATGAAAAGGCAAAGATATATGACACTGAAAGATGAAGTCCCCAGGTCGGTAGGTGCCCATTCTGTTACTGGAGAAGAGCAGAGAAATAACTCCAGAAAGAATGAGGCGATGGAGCCAAAGTGAAAACAGTGCCCAGTTGTGGATGTGACTGGTGATGGAAGTAAAGCCCAATTTTACCTATAGATCTCATTTTATAAGAGAGCAGTGAACAAGTACAGAATATATACAGTATGGGTGAGAAAATGAACATAAAAACTGCTTCTTATGAAGAAAGAGTGTTTGAGTCTACTTCAGTGCAGTGGCAGATCTGAGTATCGAATCCTTGAAACGCTGCAGTATTCAGGATTACAGAGTCTGTACCTGTTAGAAAAAGACTTGAGGACATGGAGGCTAGATCTGTGTAACACTTAGTTGTCCAAATGTGGAACAGTTGCTTTTTAAGGTGTGAGATTACTATTTCTGGTGGGGTAAGATGGAGATTGGATTGCTTGCTAAAGGGATATTTTCAAACACTTTCCTTTCTGGAACTAGAGAGTTTGTTGATTCCCTTACCTATTTCTCTTAGGTATAATAGTTGTTTCATCACTTGCCCATTGTCCAGCCACTGAATATATCTTTGACATAGACATCTAACGAACTATAGGTATTCATTAATAGGTATTTTTAACAAGTACCTTCCTAGATCTTGAGGAATACAGATTAATAAAGGTACTTTACCTCTCTGGATGTTCATGGTTTAGAGAGAGGAAAAGTAAACAATACACATTCATGATGTAATGTGTACAATAAAAATAATCTAGTCCTCATTTTTTTTTCTCCTCTGAGCACTAAGTCTGACAAAAATATTGTTGTTTGTGAATTTAGATGGAAAGAAGTTATGTATTCATTCTTTTCAGACTTCCTGTTGTTACTGCTGCTTTTTGCCACAGTGTGTGGTTTACAACCCTGGTTACTCCACCACGGATTGACATCAAGTCTTCAGGAGTGAAGGCGGAGAGTTCTAACCACTAGAACACCAGGGAATTCCTTAAACCTCCTGGATTTCTCTATGTTTTGTTCCCAGGAAAGAAAATTCCTGTTAAAACATCTCTGTAAAAAGAACTTTTGACTATTCAGACAATATGAGCATGTTTATGTAAGGAATCAGAATCCATATTCATGCAAATTCACTGAATTTTCTAAACTCCAAATCTGGTGTGTAGCAATAGAAAGTAACTCAACCAAGGTGGGGGAAAATGTGACAAAAATCAAGTACAAAATCAATACAAATTTATTTGAACAATAATACCTTGTTTGATTAGAAACACTAAATCTACATGCGAGTTTCCTATTATTGGAATACATGTCTGATGCTTCATAGTGCAGTATTTACCATGACATTTTCATATATTCTTCACTGTGGAAAAATCTCTCCCAACCTATAGACTTGGCACTTGTAGTTCTCTGTTTAGAATCTCTCAGTTCAGTTCAGTTCAGTCACTCAGTCATGTCTGACTCTTTGCAGACCCATGGAACTGAATCTATTTGTCAATTCCATTGTATAATCATAAGGAATTTGATTAGCTTTGAGAATCTAAAGGAAGTTCTAAAGCTACTAGAATCATAGTTAGTTTTATTAGCATAGAATGAAACTTACAAGCTGGCCAGCTTTACATCCAACAACAGTCAGGCTTTTCATTTATTGATTGTTGCCAAAAAGTAACAATTATTTCTTCTAATCTTCTCTATTCGAATAATTCTACCCTTTCAAACTTAAAAAAAAAAAAAAAAAGCTGTCCATAAATGAATAAATACATTACTCTAATATTTTTCTGCAATTAAATTTATAAATTTGGCAAGCATATTAGTGCTATTTGTTTAGATGAAATGAAAGTTTAGGATTGTGTTGTTTAGGTGTATTGAAAAACATAAATTTGACCTAATTAGCTATCAATATATAATACATGCAAAGAAAAAGCACTTCTTCCAATTAAACTAATTTCTATTTTGATTGAAAAATTCAATTCTATGTCTAAGATTAACATTATAATCAGAGACAAGGATATTTATCTATTTTTAGTTTCATATTAAAAACTCCATTATATTAGCAACTGATTAATATGTCCTTTGATGACTAAACACAAATTCATTACAGGCAAACCAGTTTGCTCTCATAAACACTGTTAGTATTCATTTCAGTTAGAGATTGTATTTTCTCATCTATAAAAAAGAGGTGCTTCAGTTAATGAGTTGTAGTTTGTTGTCTGGTTTCCCATTCCAAGGTACTAAAAATTACAGGAAGTAAATTTTATATTTCATTTACATGCTAAAAAGATTACATGAGAAAAAACACTCTAGATAATTGTATTTTTTGGCTATTTAAAGTCTTCTGTTGGAGCAAAGATGCATGATGAAGAAATCAACTTTTATATACATTTTATATATAAGTAAGTAGAGAAAAGAACCTAAATTCTTAAACAATAAAGCATTAGCATTTTACTGGAAAACTTGGCCTCTTTCAAATGTAGGTTCTCTGCACTTCTGATTGCCGTTTTTCAAGTTTGCTAATTTATGATTAAATAATCCATCATCCCTCCCCCCTTAGTATAACAAAGTCTTTTTTCCTATACCCAAGTATTTCGAGGTCTTTCTTTCTCTAACAGCCAAAAAGCAATTATTGGAGGGGGACCTGAGTTATATTAAAACATGAGGAAACCTATTTGTTGCTGTTCAGTCACTAAATTGTGTTCAAATCTTTGCAACCCCGTGGACTGCAGCATGCCAGGCTCTTCTATCCTCCACCGTCTCTTAGAATTTGCTCAAATTCATGTCCATTGAGTTGGCAATGCTAACTAATCATCTCATCCATTGCCACCTTCTTTTCTTTTTGCCTTCATTATTTCCCAGCATCAGGGTCTTTTCCAATGATTTGCCTCTTTGCATCAGGTAGGCAAAGTATTGGAGCTTCAGCTTCAGCATCAGTCCTTCCAATAATTATCCAGGGTTGATTTCCGTTAGGATTGACTGATTTGATCTCTGTGCTGTTCAAGGGACTGTCAAGAGTCTTCTGCAGCACCAAAATTTGAAAGCATGAATTCTTTGGTGCCCAGCTTTCTTTATGGTCCAACTTTCACATTGGTACATGACTACTGGAAAAACCATAGCTTTGATGAGATGAACCTTTGTTGGAAGAGCGATGTCTCTGCTTTTTAATACACTGTTTTTTAATTATATGGCTGCAGGCATTGTCTACAGTGATTTTGGAGCCCAAGAAAATAAAATCTGTCACTGTTTCCACTTTTTCCAACCTATATGCCACAAAGTGATGGGACCAGATGCAATGATCTTAGATTTTTCAATGCTGAGTTTTAAGTCAGCTTTTTCACTCTCTTCTTTCACCTTCATCAAGAGGCTCTTTAGTTTGTCTTCACTTTCTGCCATTAGAGTGGTATCATCTGTGTATCTGAGGTTATTGATATTTCTTCCATCAATCTTGATTCCAGCTTGTGATTAATACAGCCCAGCATTTTGCATGGTGTACTCTGCATATAAGCTAAAGATACAAGGTGACAATATACAGCCTTGACGTACTCCTTTCCAATTTGGAACCAGTCCCCTGTTCCATGTCCAGTTCTAACTGTTGCTTCTTGACCTTCATACAGGTTTCTCAGGAGCCAGGTAAGGTTGTCTGGTGTTACCATCTCTTAAAGAATTTTCCACAGTTTGTTGTGATTCACACTATCAGGACTTTAGCATACTCAATGAAGCAGAAGTCGATTATTTTTTTCTTTCTGGAATTCACTTGCTTTTTCTATGATCCAACTGATATTGACTCTTTGATTTCTTGTTCCTCTGCCTTTCCTAAATCCAGCTTATACATCTGAAAATCCTCAGTTCACATACTGCCGAAGCCTAGTTTGAAGGATTTTGAGCATAACTTCGTGAAATGCTAACCTAGCATGTGAAATGAGCACAATTGTTCAGCAGTTTGAACATTTTCTGGCATTGCTCTTCTCTGGGATTGGAATGAAAACTGACATTTTCCATTCTTGTGGCCACTGGTGAGTTTTCCAAATTTGTTAACAAATTGAGTGCAGCATTTTAACAGGATCATCTTTTAGAATTTTAAATAGCTCAGCTGGAATTCCATCACCTCCACTCGCTTTGTTCATAGTAATACTTCCTTAAGGCCCACTTGACTTTAGACTCCAAGATGTCTGGCTCTAAGTGAGTGACCCCACCTTCACGGTTATCCAACTCATAGAGACCTTCCTTCTATAGTTCTTCTGTGTATTCCTGCCATCTCTTCTCAATCTCTTCTGTGTCTTCTAGGTCATCACTATCTCTGTCATTTATTGTTCCAACCCTTGCATGAATAATCCCTTGATATCTCCAATTTTAGTATGTGTGCTGCTGAAGAGAACACTTACAATTCTGTTGTCAGTTGCTCAGTCATGTTCAACTCTATGCGACCCCATTGGACTGTAGCTTGCTGGGCTCTTCTGTCCATGGAATTCTCCAGGCAGGAATACTGGGGCGGGTAGTCATTCCCTTCTCCATCAGATCTTCTGGACCCAGGGATTGAACCTGTGTCTCTCATATTGCAGGCAGACTCTTTATCTGCTAAGCCATGAGGCTTCTGAACTGTGGTGTTTGAGAAGACTCTTGGGAGCCTCTTGGACTGCAAGGAGATCAAATCAGTCAATCCTAAAGGAAATAAGTTCTGAATACTCATTGGAAGGACAGATGCTGAAGCTGAAGCTACAATACTTGGGCCACCTGATGCAAAGAACGAACTCCTTAGAAAAGAGCCTGATTTTGGGAAAGATTGAAGGCAGGAGGAGAAGGGGATAACAGAGGATGAGATAATTGGGTGGAATCACAACTCAATGGACATGAGTTTGAGCATGCTCTAGGATTGATGATGGACAGGGAAGCCTGGCATGCTGCCCTCCATGGGGTCGCAAAGAGTTGGTCATGACTGAGCAACTGAAATGAACTGATCTCCAATTTTCTTGAAGAGATCTCTAGTCTGTCCTATTCTATCATTTTCCTCTATTCCTTTATATTGTTGATTGAAGAATGCCTTCTTAACTCTATTTGCTATTCTCTGGAACTCTGCTTTCAGTTGGATATATCTTTCCCTTTCTCCTTTGCCTTTTGCCTCTCTTCTTTCCTCAGGTATTTGTAAACCCTCCTCAGATGACCAATTTGCCTTCTTGCATTTCTTTTTCTTTGGGATGGTTTTGGTCACTGTCTCCTATACAATGTTACAGACCTCCATCAATAATTCTTCAGATACTCTATCTACCAAGTCTAATCCCTTGAATTTATTTGTCACCCCCACTGTATAAAAGTGTATAAAGTGACACTGTATAAAGTGTCACCCCCATTTTATTTTCTTTTTTTAATTTATTTTTATTAGTTGGAGGTTAATTACTTTACAATATTCTAGTGGGTTTTGCCATACATTGACATGAATCAGCCATGGGTTTACATGTGTTCCCCATCCTGAACCCCCCAACCCACCTCCCTCCCCACCCCATCCCTCTGGGTCTTCCCAGCGCACCAGCCCTGAGCACTTGTCTCATGCATCCAACCTGGACTGGCAATCTGTTTCACACTTGATAATATATATGTTTCAATGCTATTCTCTCAGATCACCCCACCTTCACCTTCTCCCATACAGTCCAAAAGTCTATTCTATACACCTGTGTCTCTTTTTCTGTCTTGCATATAGGGTTATCTTTGAGCTCAAAATCACTGCAGATGATGACTGCAGCCATGAAATCAAAAGATGCTCACTCCTTGGAAGAAAAGCTATGACAAACCTAGACAGCATATTAAAAAACAGAGACATTGCTTTGTCAACAAAGGTCTGCATAGTTAAAGCTATGGTTTTTCCAGTAGTCATGTACGGAGGTGAGAGTTGGACTATAAAGAAAGCTGAGCATGGAAGAATTGATGCTTTTGATATATGGTGTTGGAGAAAACTCTTGAGAGTCCCTTGGAATGCAAGGAGATCAAACCAGCCAGTCCTAAAGGAAACCAGTCCTGAATATTGATTGGAAGGACTGATGCTGAAGCTGAAACTCTAATACTCTGGTCACCTGATGCAAAGAACTGACTCATTTGAAAAGACCCTGATGCTGGGAAAGATTGAAGGCAGGAGAAGAGGATGACAGAGAATGAGATGTTTGGATCGCATCACCTACTTGATACACATGAGTTTGAGCAAGCTCTGAGAGTTGGTGATGGCCAGGGAAGCCTGATGTGCTGCAGTCCATGGGATCATAAATGTCATATACAACTAAGTGACTGAACTGAACTGTATAAGGGATTTGATTTAGGTCATACATTACATGAGTGGCCTAGTGGTTTTTCTTACTGACTTCAGTTTTGCAATATGGAGTTCATAACCTGAACCACAGTCAGCTGAGGTTCTTGTTTTCACTGACTACTAGAGCTTCTCCAACTCCAGCTGCAAAGACCATAATCAATTTGATATAGTATTGACCATCTGATGAGGTTCATGTGTAGAGTTGTCTTTTGGATTGCTGGAAAAGAGTATTTGTTATAACCAGCATGTTATCTTGACAAAACTTTTAAACCTTTGCCCTGTTTCATTTTGTACTCCAAGGCCAATCTTGACTGTTATTCAGGGTAGCTCTTTACTTTCTACTTTTCATTCCAATCCCATTTGATGAAAAGGACATGTTTTGTTTTTGTTTTTGTTTTGTTTTTTTGGTGTTAGTTCTAGAAAGTGTTGTAGGTCTTCATAGAACCAGTCAACTTCAACTTCTTTGGCATAATGATTGGGGTGTAGACCTGGATTACTGTATGTCAAATGATTTTCTTGGAAATGAACCAAGATAATCCTGTTGTTTTTGAGGCTGCACCCAAGTACCACATTTCAGACTCTTTTGTTGGGAAAGCCTATAGTTTCACTGTCTTAAGTATCTGAAATGTGAGCACAATCCAGTATTGTTTCCGAACACTCCCTTCTTTCTCGAGATTTAGATGTTAATAAACAAATGAAGGTTGGTTTTAGAAATCTAGATTTGTGATCTTATTTGTTATTATACTTCAGGAGTCTCCTAGTTTGATTTCATTTATGAGAATAACTTAATTGGGTCAGGTAATAAACTTCACTCAATGGAGGTAATTCACTGACTCCAAAAAGTGTAGATAATATAAATCATGTTTCAAATTGGTGTCCTATTATTTCATAACATCTAGATTTAAATTCTTTGTGGTTTGGCAGTACAATAATTCCTTTCACATGTTATGAAATCATGCAAGGTGTCCTTTAAAAGCCTAGGCAAAATATATTGTTTCTGTCTTTTTTTTTTTTCATTTCCTACATAATACAGTCTTCCTAACTAAATAGGTATTCTCAAATTCCCACATATTTAGGGGAGATGATTTAATTTTTTAGGAGGGGAACAATTTTGATCACCTTGATATTTCAGTTTTAAAACTTTAGAAAAAATTTTGAAATGCTAAAATATCTCCAATTCTGATAACCTTGAAACATTCTAAGAAAGAAAATCTAACAATATATCTGGCTTTGGGCTTCCCTGGTGGCTCAGATGGTAAAGAATCTGCCTGCAATGTGAGAGATCTGGGTTTGATCCCTAGATTGGGAAGATCCCCTGGAGGAGAGCATGGCAACCTCCTCCAGCATTCTTGCCTAGAGAATCCACATGGACAGAGGTGGTCAACAGTCCATGGAGTCTCAAAGATTTGGACATGACTGAGAAACTAAGCACATAGCACATATCTGGCTTTAATTATTAAGAATTTGCCTTGTTCAGTGTTTTTCAAGAGATTTTCTTTTGGAAAACTGCAAATTAATTAAAAAGCATTTGTATTGCTAGTATTGCCTAAATTAATTAAATCAAGAAAAATTAACATCTAAGATATCACTTCCCAGGTGGCACTAGTGGTAAAGAACCCACCTGCCAATGCAGGAGACTTAAGAGACCCGGGTTGATCCCTGGATCAGGAAGATCCCCTGGAGGAGGCCATAGCAACCCACTCCAGTATTCTTGCCTGGGGAATCCCATGGACTGAGGAGCCTGGCAGGCTACAGTCCATTGAGTTGCAGAGAGTCAGACACAACTGAAGCTACTTAGCTTGCAAGATATGGACATACTTTTTTATATACTTACCACATGGAAGTTGTGCTTTTTTACAAGAAAGAGGTGCTAATGTCAAGGAGAAAAAATAGTGAGAATTTTATGTATGTTCTTTTCCAATGACCTAGCACACTCTAATCACATTTAATCAATTCTTGCCTCTAGTTTATTTCAGTCTATTATTCACACAAAGGCAACCTGATGATTTTCTTTTCATTATTTTATAGTAACATTAATGGTGAAAGCATATTATCTATTAATGACATATTCCTCAAAAATTAAAACTTCCATTTTAGATACATATTGCAATATTTCATATAATGTTTATGTTACTACCTCTTCCTTTATTTAATTCAATTTTGTAACAATCTAATAGAGAATGTTGACATGTATACATTTGTGTGGATTTACTAATAGTGTGGTGAGGTCTGTAAAACATAACAGATATTTGTTTTCAATTGTGCTATACTTCTACCAAGTTATTGATTAAAGTGAAATCAAGAAGTGACATTAATATCTTACATAAACCACTTCCCAGAATAAGAAAGAAGATGAGCAAATTAGTCTTCATATCCCCCAGTAAAATTCAGGCAAGATTGATTTTATCTAAACTTTTCAGAGGCAAGATTTTTTGTAGATGTTCAATTACAATATTGTCATTTTCCTGTACTACATATTATATTTACAAAATGAATATTATGAATATTTCAAATAAAACATAAGCAGTAATATAATTTATATGCAGCGTTATATTTTACTTGCAAAACTGTCAGATACTTTCACTACAGTTATGAAATATATCTGATGAATATCCTTTGTATTATTTAAAGTTTAGAGTAAAAATGAATAATGTTTATTTGATTATACTTTAGTGCTAAGATGAATGAATATTAAACTCCAATTTCTATGCAAAAAAGAATCAGATCCAGAAAAACTCTACTCCTTATAGTAAGCTCCCTGTAAAATACAGAATATTGAGCTCAGATCAAAACATGGGTTTTGAAATACAATATACAATATTTATTTTGCATGTGTTCATTTATTTTAACTTGCAATTCTAAAAGCAGTGAGACTCAAGATATAAAATACTCTCCCTAATTGAACTATCTATTTTATAGTGGGTAGGAAGAGAATGAGAATGAAAGCCAGGATGAACACACAATAATATTAACCTTAACATTTTCATAAAGTTTATGCCTTCCTCAGAGAACCAAACGCAGAAGTATTTCTGCTTTAAAAAGATGATGTAAACAAAACCACAAACATGATCCTTCAATTTAAATCAATAAATATCAATTATATATTTACTTTGGAGAACTAGGGAATCTTTCTCAAACTCAGAGTTGTTGAAAAGGTGATGTTTATAGTCATGAAACAAAAAAATGTAAAGAAAAAATATCACCCAATTAAAAATTCAATCAAATCCCTAAAGGAAATCTGAGCAGAGATTGGTAGTCAGTCAAATCTATCGAACATTTACATATGCCTCTTTCAATGCATGTGATTGTTGTGTGTCTAACATGTACACTGATACACATGAGTTCAATTTTAACCATTCGTCTAAGAATTCTTTCATTCATCAAATATTTATTGTCAGGTACTGTGCTATTTAATGTAGATACAATGATCAAAACCAGACATTTTCTTCTAAAGAAAGCAACAACAAACTCCTAACTGTTTATAAGGGCCCTGAGGTTTTCTCAAGATTTTGTATATTGTTTTTCTTTTTCACTTTCAGATCTACTTGCTTTTTTCCCCTCTTGGTCTCTTATAAACAGTGAGGGACTTTAATCATTGTTCTTGAATTCAATCTGAGGATATCTAGCTTTTGATAAAGTAATTTACCAATTTAAAATTGTAAGTAATATTTATTGAAGTCTGACTATATTCAGGCACAATTTTAAATTCTTTCCATGTATTAACTAAGTTGATCTTTGCTATAACACTTTGATATTAATATCATATTTCTCATACAAAATATGAGAAACTAAAACTGAGATACATTAAGCATCTCTCTCAAGGTCACTAGCTAGAAAGAGATAGAGCCAGAATTTAAAGCCACTCAGTCTGACTCAGAGCTGTGTAATCCTCCATCTTGTCATCTTGACTCCAAAAGTCATAAATAATTTGCATAATCTCAGACTATGCACAGATAATATATATGACAGATATGTATATATTAATTATAGAAAGTAAAATACAGTTATAACTGGTTTTTCTTTTTATAAACTGTTTATATTTTATGATTTTATATCTCCTTTTGTTTTACTATATTTTAGGATTTTTATTATGTGGTTTTGGCAGGAATCTTCAGTTTCAGACAGAATCTTGATTGCACCTGTTAGTAACCAAATCATTCTAAAATTTTCCTGCTGCAAGGAAAAGAGAACCCAGATCAAACTGGTTATTATAATATAGAGGATTCATCAGCTGATGTAACTGAAAAGTACAATAATAGATCACACTTCAGACATGTCCTATCATGGCCCTTGTTTCTGTTTTCCTGGTTCTCTCTGGGTTTTCCCCATGCTTTAGTTCTATCTTCATATTGGCTTTTCTCGAGACTCTTATAGTGACCTAGCACATAGCACCACTTAAAGAAATGACATTGTGACTTTATATTTTTAAAAAATCTCCACCGTTGCTTATATCATGTTTTTATTGTAACACCAATCTTTTAGTTTCAATTTTTCCAAAGCCATTCTCTTCTTATAATTATACATTATCTAAACTAATGTTAAATATATCATTGGTTTTCATTTCACAAGATAAAGTATTTAATTCATTTATTTTTCTTCAACCTCCACAAGTCATATCTGTTTTTAAAAATAATCTGGAATTGATATTCAGATTATGACTATTGCATTTTCATCATTTGCATTACATAACTTCTCTTTGAAGAATACTGTTTTTCAAATTTGCATCTATTTATGCAGCTTATTTAAAATATATATTTTAAGATGTTGACCTTTAAATATTAAGCTTAATGTGTTAGAGTATTTCTAATATGGTTCTTAAATAAAAAGGGAAACACTTTTCTGGGAGACACAGTTTATTGTCTATGTGAAGGAGGAAACATGCAAGATGAGTCTGGAATCTTGTGTTGTGAGAAAGAAGTTAGTATGTACTAACACATACACACAAAATGGACAGAGGTACCAATGAAAAACCTCCTGATGGCCAAAGATAGAGCAATTTGAAAAACAAAGTAAATAAAGTAGCAGCTAATAATAATCCAAAGTATAAAATAACTATGCATGTTTCTCATTGATGTGAATAAACAATTGATACATAAATAAAAGGGGGAGAATAGACAAATAACACATGTAGAAAAATTCCAAATAATTTGTATAGATACAGCTCCTTCTGTGAGGTAAAGCATAATTCTGCACTCTTGAAACGTGGGCTACACATAGTGACTTTATTTCAAAACATATAGGGGAAGAAAGAACTTTAGAGTATAGAATCCTGACAAATACTCAGTAAGCTGACAAATAAAGGTTAACGTCAGCAGTGAAAGTCATATTGATAGTAGGTACCCTGGATATCACATGAAAAAAAATGACACTTTACCTTTTGGTTCTGATTGCCAAAAACATATAATTTTAGTTTTAACCATGAGAAACATAAGATAAATCCCAATTTAAGGACATTTTATTAAAAAAAAAATCTGACTAGTACTCCTTGACAGTTAAGGTTCATAGAAAGTCAGAAGTCTAAGAAGGTGTCACAGATAAGAGAACACTTACAGGAGACATGATAACTAAGTGTAATATATTCTGGAGAGGCTCCTGGAAGGGGAAAAGAACATTAGGTAAGAACTAAATTGTGGAATTTAGTTAATAATAAGATTGTTTCTTTAATTGTAAGTAAGATATCATGTTCACGTAAGATGTTAATAATATGAAAACTCAGTGTTCAGGTGTATGGGAACTCTCTACACTGCCAACACAATTTTTCTGTAAGTCTAAACCCAGTCTAAAATTAAAAAGCTATTTAATAAGATTTTATACAAATTTTTTTGTAGGTTTCCTCTTTAAAGTTCAATATAATAATGTGTCTGAATCACCACTGCAAATATCTGAAAATTAAAGTTAGGCCAGGAATCCTCGGGTTTTAGTCTTCGTACATTTTCAAGCAATGTTCTCCATTTAAAATACAAACATAAAGCAACTATTTTTGTTCAGTTTCTTTGATATATCAGAGCACTAAAATCCCTTAGTCAGAGTGGCGACTTCAGGGCTGGCAGTGGAATTTATATGGGAGCTATAAGAGGTCAATTTTTCTTTTCCACTAGACTTGAATCAGAGACACTGTGGCTAATACTTGCCACCCCAGCAGAACAGGAAAAAACACAGACAAACAGAAGTAAACTTTGCAAAAGAAGAAAACAATATTAGTCATATAGTTTATACCCTGATGTCAGATCATATTTGAAACCTATACTTGGTCTTGTCAGTTTTCTTTTGCAAAAACTAGCTATGGCCTTTGACCACAAAACACTATTACAGAGGATTTGTAGTTGAGGAAGAGAAAGAAGTTCCGTCTATTGTTTGATGCTGTTTTCCTCAAAAATCTCATATTATTTCCATATTTAATAAAGTCAAGCCGTGTTTCTTACCTCTCATCTCTTGTCTTGTCACTTCACTTATCCTTTCTTCCTACTTTTCCCATTCATATTTATTTCTAATAAAAGAAAGTTGATTTGTCTCTTTTGCTCTGCTTTTATCTTATCTTCCACCTCAAAAATCTTACTTTGTTACTTCACTGAACAAGAACAGTTAACTGAAAAGAATTCCGGTGACAGTAGTTAAGATAGTACATTTTCAATGGGAAGACCCAGAGGAATCGGGTGGAGAGGGAGGTGGGAGGGGGGATCGGGATGGGGAATACATGTAACTCCATGGCTGATTCATGTCAATGTATGACAAAACCCACTGAAATGTTGTGAAGTAATTAGCCTCCAACTAATAAAAATAAATAAAAAAAAATAGTACATTTTCATCTTGCTTCATACTGTGTACTGTTGATTTACTTGGTTGTAATGATCAACATTATTTACAGTAGCCAAAATATGTCAGCAACCGTAGTGTCCAGTAATAGATGAACGAATGAAGAAGATATATATATATAAACAATGGAATATTACTCAGCCATAAAATGAATGAAATCTGTGACAACATGCATAGATCTAGAAAGTATTATGCTACATGAAATAAGTCAAACAGAGAAAGACAAGTACTGTATTATTTCATTTAAATGTGGAATCTGAAAAGCAAAATAAATGAACATGACTAATAGAAACAGTCATAAATACAGAGAACAGATGGTTGCCAGAGAGGAGAGGGGCTAGGCAGATGAAAGAAATAGGTGAGGAATATTAAGAAATACACACTTCTAGTTACAAAATAAATGAGTCACAGGCATGGAATATACAATGGGAATACAGTCAATAATTATGTACTCTCTTTGTATAGTGTTAGACGGTAACTAGAATTATAGCAGTGGTCATTTAAAATATATACAAATATTGAATCACTATATTGTCTGCCAAAACATAACATAATATTCTAAGTCAACAACAGAACAAAAAACTCAAGAAAAAAATTTATGATTTGTTGTTACCAGAAGTAGGAGGTAGGGTGAGGGCAATTGGATGCAGGCAGCAAAAAGGCACAAACTTACAGCAATAACACAAACAAATACTAGGGATGTAATGTACAGCATAATATAATTAGCACTACTGGATATTAGGTATGAAAGTTGTTAAGGGAGTAAATCCTAAGAGTTCTCATCTCAAGGAAAACAGGTTTTTTTTCTATTTATTTTGTTTTATATCTATACGAAATGGTAGATGTTCGCTAAACTTACTGTGTAATCATTTCATGATGTATATTAGTCAAATCATTATGCTATATACTTTAGATTTATACAGTGATCTATGTCAGTTATATCTCAATAAAACTGGGAGAGAAAAAAGGAAAAAATGATTATAAACTCCTTTAGAGCAGAGACCCTGTCATATCTGAGTTTTATTGTAAATCCAGAGCAGGCCACATGCTGTTGATAAATAAACCTGATAAAGACACAATACTTGTGATTTTATGTGTTATTTGTATGAGAGCAGACAAATAAACAGTATTTGAATAGTCAAGAGCTATCTAAACAGAAGTGGTTTTGTTGTGAACTTGTTGTCCTTTATTTCTATAAAATACCAAGTATCCATGTTTTCTTTTAGGAAACAGCATTCAGGCTAAAAATTTTTATGAGTCCTACAATTCTAAAATCCATGAATCTAGAAGACTTTCAGTCATCTTCCATTCCTTTATCTGCAATTTGGTGACTCTACTTTAATCCAAGTCAAAATATTTTATTTTCCTCTATTTGCCATTGTAGTGACATTGTGAAAAAGACTAAGGATTCCAAAAGTATTCTTAGAACAGCATATGTAGTCACTGTTAGCTCTAATCCCACCAGAACCAACAAGAAAAATGCAAAAACAATTAATGCCCTGTATCATAGTTTTCATATTATAAAAATAAAAATGGTTATTTAGGAAAAGCATAATTAATACTGAAATTCTGATTGAAATCAGAGTTAATTTTATTCAACACCTCCTTATGAGGGTGGGAAAATAGAGAGACATGGGGTCATTTAATAAATGTTCCCTGTTAGTATTCACAGACTGTTTAAAATATATAACAACATAAAATAGCCTGATGGCACCCAATTAAACAACAGAGTACAAATTATAGTATTGCATTTGATTTCACAAATGCATTTTTGATTGCATGTGATTTTAAAAAATTCCATTGTTTGCCTCTAAAAAGGAAAAAAAAAAAAAAAACAATTGTACCTTCACTCTAGTTTTACTTGGAAAAATAAATAACACATACACACACAAAAAATACTTAAGAGTAAGGATTAGTACATAATATTCAACATATTAGTATGTTAGTCCTTAGTATGACTGTGAATAGATACCAAGATTTCTGATGATTTGACTTAATACAAAAGTAGATTGTTTAAATGTCTGGAACAATATTTACAGTATCTAAAGCAATTTATTTTATTTAAATTCTATTTTATTTATTTATTCATTAAATTCTCAATGCCTTAGTGTGGTAATCTGCCTGTAGATGTTCCAGAGAAACTATGGCATATAAGTGTGCACATATTTCCTACATATATCTGCTCAAAAGACTATTAAGTATTTTTATTTAGAGTGTTTTAAGGCCAGAGTGAATTCAAGATCATACTTCATTTAAGTATCTGAGATTCACATAGTCCATATGCATCTGACAACTTTAGGTAGGATTATCATTTTTCTTTGAAAAATGAGAAGTCTAATAAGATACCTGACCTCTGCTAAAAGAGAATCAAGGTAGTATTCATAAGTAGGGCTAGAATTGCTTCGTAATATAATTTAAATTTTAGCCAACAAAAGAAAAAGAAGCATAAATGGCAAAGGTCCACATCAAGGAGAGAACATTAAGGAATGAGTAAGACTGAGATTTCAAGTGACATTAACTGTGGAGGGGAAAGAATCAGGAGAAAAATTACCTTAAGTGTTTTATGGCTCCTGTATGACTTGGACTATACCACTGTCAACAATATCTTAATAATTTTTCTTCTTCCCTAGTCTTTATGAATTTTGGTTGTCTTCATTGCCAGAATCCCATGCTATATTGGTATGCTTGTGGTGGCATCTCTGCTCAGGTTTAATTCACAGTGTTAAAATTTAAAAATAATTTTAAAACCACTTACTTTTAGACCAGTTCCTCCTGATTCACTAATCATATAAAGTGATTAAAGTAGAGAGTGGAAAATGAATTTAAGTTTTGGTTCTCAAACTGCTGTGATTCACTCAAAGTATAGCCCATGGCCCCATCTGGAGGCCTATTAGAAACGCCAAATCCTTGGTCCCAACACAGAAAAACTGAATCACAGTCTGCGTTGACCAAGATATCCAGGAGATCTGTTAGTACATTAATGTCTGAAAAGTACCACTTACTAAAAATTCAGATTCTTGAGTAGGCTACCGGGAGATTCTGCTTCAACAAGTCCCCAGTAAGTGTCTAGAAACTTGCAACTAAACAATTATCCTAGTTGATGAGGACACTGAAATCCCGAGAAACATTTTTTAAAAAGATGAACTTATTGTGAGGGTCATCCTAGGTGTATTTAAATAAATAATGAAGGGTATTGTAAGAACTGAGCTTTTTCAACATAACTAATGCACCCTGGGTGATGGCATGCACAATACTCCCGGAGCTGGGGAAACAGTTTCAGCGGAGGCTGCTTTTCTGATGTTATGCACTTCCCGTACTCAAAGCCAAGTCAGAAGAGGCAAGCATTATGGGTCCAGCCCTAGTCTCAGAAAATGCACAGTCTGCTTTGATAGACTCTCATGTGAATTTTGTTTAGTGAAAAGGAAGACTTGTGGGCAAAACAGAAGAAACTTGAAATAACACTCAGTGAAATAACAATCCCATTTTAGGTTCACCTCTGTATCTAATCTAATGATTTGCCTTTCATTCTTCCCTCCTTTAGCCAATCTAGAAGAGAATCAGAAAAGCTTTTTGCCTTTTTGAGTTAGAAGCACCTGATTTGGTACTTTTCTTATCATAAAAACTCTCATGTAGTCATGAGAGTAACACAGAGGTGAGGCAGTAAAATTCCCCCAGAGCACTGTAAAAATGTGATACTGTTAATTCCAACCCCACCCCAAAGGAAATTAAAACTGCAATGTTCATTCACTTCTGGCAGGAACATAAATTGGTACAACCTTTCTGGAAAGTAATTTGGCATTATACTTCAAAAACTTTTAAAATGTTCATACTCTCTAAACCAGCATTTCCTTCTCAAGTAATTTTTCCTAAGGTGACATGAACAAAGATTTATGTACAAAACCTTCATGGCTCTGTTACTTGTAGGAACAAAAATTGACACCACCCTTTATATTCAATAATAGAGAAGGGGTTAAATATTGTTGTAGCTATATGATAGAGGCATGATTAAATTATGTAAATTGCTTCAATATGGTATATGACAGACATGATAATTAGCAAACAGAATGCTGGATTAGTATCTGTTCAAAATGGGAGAGTAAAATCTTACATGGATATGAAATGGATAAGGCAGTATATTGTAGTGGAGTAAACACAGACTGTAGGTCAAAAAGAATTACAATCCAGTCTAGGCTCAAGGATATACAAACTAGGGGACTAGATCTACTTATTTATCAACTCTGAGATCCAATTTTTGACCTGAATAATGAGAATTCATACTCTCTTACCTAAAATATTTTGTTTTTATGTGTCATGAACATCTGAAATTCTATATATGAAAGTTCACTTCAACACAATGTTATGTAAGTGTGTTAGTTAAGTGATAATTATGATGAAGATTTAGACCCAGAGGGAAAACTCTTGGTTGGGAGAATTTGTAGGATACAAGAGTTCTGCAATATTGGAAAAACATGATTCCTATTATTACAATATGTCCACACTTATCAGGACCACTGATTTTGTAGAAAGAAACCTGTCCCCACTTATGGTATAGATTTCTTAAGAGCAAACTAATGCCCAGTTCCTTCACTTTTGAGCTATGTTCTTTGGTACAGTTAATTCCAATTGCATCATTCAGAGTGGAGATGTGATTTTAATGTTATTGAATGCATACATACATACACACACACAAATGATAACTACATGGTGTTAGATATGTTAACTAAGCTTATTGTAGTAATAATTTTACAAAATATTTGTATATCAAATTATCATCTTGCACACCTTACATTTACATAATGTTTATATGTCAATAGTATCTCAATAAAGTCAGAAAAAAAGGAAAATATTGGACATATGACTCAACCCCACAAAATAAATTATTCTTTTGTCCAGGCTATAGACAGAAGAAGAGATATTCTGTTTTCTACCACCAGGTTTTAACCTTGAAGGACATACTTGAACTTGCCTGTAGCCACTTTGCTATCATGTGGCACCTGGACATACAACTAATATGGCAGAGAACTGAGCCAAAAATAGAGGGCGATGGGTTTTCTTGCCTCATTTGAATTAAACGTTCCTCTGCATTAAGACTTTTTATTATTTAAGTAAGCTATTTAGAGGTAAGCTAATTAGAAGATTTCTATTGTTAGTCAATTTGAGTTTGTTTTCTTGACCCAGTCAAAACAGCCCTGATAGTATTCAGTCAATTCAGTCACTCAGTCGTGTCTGACTCTTTGCAACCCCATTAACCACAGCACACCAGGCCTCCCTGTCCATCACCAACTCCCAGAGTTCACCTAAACCCATGTCCATTGTGTCGGTATGCCATCCAACCATCTCATCCTCTGTCGTCCCCCTTCTCCTCCTGCCTTCAATCTTTCCCAGAATCAGGGTGTTTTCAAATGAGTCAGCTCTCTGCATCAGGTGGCCAAAGTATTGGATTTCAGCTTCAACATCAGTCCTTCCAATGAACATCCAGGACTGATTTCCTTTAGGATGGACTGATTGGATCTTCTTGCAGCCCAAGGGACTCTCAAGAGTCTTCTCCAACACCACAGTTCAAAAACATCAATTCTTCAGCGCTCAGCTTTCTTTATGGCCCAACTCTCACACCCATACATGACTACTGGAAAAACCATAGCCTGGACTAGATGGACCTTTGTTGGCAAAGTAATGTCTCTGCTTTTTAACATGCTGTCTAGGTTGGTCATAACTTTCCATACAAGGAGCTTCCTGATAGTATTAATGTAATATATAAATATTAGTTATTAGTAATACAAAGTTTTCATTACATACAAGTTTAAACAGACATCTATTCAAAAAATATATTATCTGCTAACAATGAATGATTTGAGATACAATTTATGGGACATAGAAAATATAAATCCATCATTAAACACTTTCTAGAAATAAATTTCCAGAAAAATCCATCCACTATAATGCCATATGACAAACCATAAAATGACTGAATATACTAATCTTGTTTATACTTATAGAAACTATAAAATTTCTCAAAATGCATTAAAGATAATAAAATAAGGGATGAATTTAGTAACTATACATAAATTGTATATTAATTGTATATATAAATTGGAAAATTGTATGGTCTAGTGGGGAGGCTTACAACTCTTTTTGTACTAGGATCAACATCTCTGAAATTCTGTTTCCGTATTTGACATCATGTGATAAAATTCTCATTGAGTTCATCCACATGAAGTGCATGGGGCAATACCAAGCATATATAGCAGGAACTACTACTAGGTACTGAGTAAAACTTCATTTCCTCCTTCTCTCCCCACAGTACAATAAACACAGGATATTCTTGCACTTGGATGAAATCCTAAAACTCATTCTATTAATTCTGGATCTTCTCCCAATGCAATTCTTATATAATATTCTGAAATGATAGAAATTTCAATACATACTTGGGGAAATGTTTTAAAGTTGAAATTCCCTAAAAATGTATTGACAGCTTACATAAAACTGGTGAAATTAGAAGTGTATGTTTTTTTACGGCTAGGTATGGATTAAGCTATTTGAAATGAAGAGGGCATATTTCTCTAGAGGAAGCAGCATCAAGCAGGATGTTCAAGATTCTGAAAGCAGAAGCAGGGCTATTAAACTGTAGGAGTGATATGGAGGATGCAGTAGATAGTGAGGTGTTAAATTTCTGCTGATCACCAAAAATTACTTAGGTTATTGAAAAAACAGGCAGGATTATGAGGAAATCCAGAAGGATCTAATTAAATTGGGTGATTGGACAGTGTGATGACAGATTAAATTTAGTGCAGATAAGTGCAAGGTAAGGCATATTGAGAAACATAATTTAAACTTTCCATGCACACTGATGGGTGCTGAATTAGCCTGAACCTCTTAGGGAAAGCATTTAGAAGTCATTATGGATAGTTCAATGAGAAAGCTGCTCAACGTGGAAGAGCATTTAAAGTAGCCAATAGAACACTTGTGGGTATTAATTTGAGCATGTGGAATAATATGAAAACTATTAACATGAAATTACTTAAATCAACGGAATTCTCATATTTGGCTATACTTATTTTAGGTACTTTTATCAGAAAACACTAAGGTATAGTTGGCAAGTGTGTTCAATTGTTAAGTTAAAAGTGAACAAATAGATTGTGCATTTGTTTAAAATTATAATTGCAGCAAGACACAGATTTAATAGGCTCAAAAAATAATGAGTGGTTCAGCAAAAATCTTCTTTGGACATTTATTTTCAATAAGTACTAAAACATGAAGATAAGATGACATTGGAGGAACTAAAATCTACATTTTTAACAGAAATACCTTTAATATGACTCAAAATCAATCTGTAATTCACTAGTGAAGTAAATCATTGAGTCAAATAGTTCAGCAAGTTACAGGGATTAGATATTTAAATGACTATGAATTACATTTGCAGCTATACTAGCAACATCAGGTTCAGATGCCATAACATTTATCAATCCCCTTGCTCCAGTGTGCAGAGAAATCATCTAAGCAGCACAGGGAAGATTTGTTTTTTTTTAGTTTAATAGTATATCTTACAAGTGACTGGAAAAACAATATAACAATTGGTCATTATATTATTTATTTTAAAGAAAAACTGTTTTACCATCATCCTATATGAGTGTATAATTTTTAAAATATGCTGTGATGTGTGTTATAAGGCATAATATTGTTGATGCAGGTACTACTCAGTTGTAGAGATCATAGGAAAACTTAAAAAAGTAACTAAATAAATATAAATGTTAAAATTGTATTTATGTTATTGTTATGGTTCATTAATTTAATAAATGTGATTAAGCATTTACATTGTTACAGGAAATGCAGAAGTATACATATTGTTGTTTATTGCTCTGTTGCTAAATCATGTTTAACTGTTTTGAGACCTCATGGACTGTAGCCTGCCAGGCTCCTCTGTCCATGGAATTTCCCAGGCAAGAATACTGGAGTGTGTTGTTGCCATCACCTTCTCCAGGGGATCTTCCTAATTAAGAGATCGAACTCCAGTTTCCTGCATTGGCAGGCAGATTTTTTACCACTGAGTCACTTAGGTAGCAATACAATATCTAGAGTTTGAATGTAGCAACTGGGCTAGGCAAACTTACTTTCAAAGAGAGCAGTGGAAAGTTTCAGAGGAAAAATAATGATAAAAAAGCTGAGAGATAGGAGAGCTTTTTGTCAAGAGAGATAAAAGAGTATTCAGGTCAGGGAAAACAATCCAAGAAAAAATACAGAAATCATATGTGGCAAGTTGTGCAGACTCTATACATTTGTAGATGGGTTCTTGCAATGCAAGATTTTAACCGTATGGTTATTTTTTTTCTAAAACAACTATTTTGGAAGGACTGGAGTCATGTGAAACCATTGAAAAGTAAACGTTAAATAAAACAATTGTTAATGCCATGATTTAAGTTTATTGCTCTACCCTCCGCCCTCAAAAAATGTTTTCAGTTGAGCTCAGTTCAGTCGCTCAGTTGGGTCCATCTCTTTGAGACCCCATAGAATGCAGCATGTGAGGCTTCCTTGTCCACCTCCTGGAGCTTCCTCAAACTCATGTCCATCGATTTGGTGATGCCATCCAATCGTCACATCCTCTGTCATCCCCTTCTCCTCCTACCTTCAATCTTTCTTAGCATCAGGGTCTTTTCAAACGAGTCAGCTCTTTGAATAAGGTGGCCAAAGTATTGGAGTTTCAGCTTCAACATCAGTCCTTCCAATGAACACTCAGGACTGATCTCCTTTAGGATGGACTTGTTGGCTCTCCTTGCAGTCTAAGGGAATCTCAAGAGTCTTCTCCAACTCCACTGTTCAAAAGCATCAAATCTTTGGTGCTCAGCTTTTTTATAGTCCAACTCTCACATTTGTACATGACTACTGGAAAAACCATAGCTTTGACTATATGGACATTTGTTGGCAAAGTAATGACTCTATATTTTAATATGCTGTCTAGGTTTGTCAGAGTTTTTCTTCCAAGGAGAAAGCGTCTTTTAATTTCATGGCTACAGTCACCAACTACAGTGATTTTGGAGCTCAAGAAAATAAAGTCTCTCACTATTTCCATTGTTTTCCCATCTATTTGCCATGATGTGAAAGGACTGGATGCCATGATCTTTGTTTTTTGAATGTTAAGTTTTAAGCCACCTTTTCCACTCTCCTCTTTCACTCTTATCAAGAGGCTTTCTAGTTCCTCTTTGCTTTTTATCATGAATGGTATCATCTGCATAACTGAAGTTATTGATATTTTTCCTGGCAATCTTGATTTCAGCTTGTGCTTCATCCAGCCAGGCATTTCACACGATGTACTCTGTATATAAGTTAAATAAGCAGGGTGACAATACACAGCCTTGATGTACTCCTTTCATAATTTGGAACCAGTCTGTAGTTGCATGTCTGGTTCTAACTGTTGCTCCTTGACCTGCATAACCCCACAGTCTCGTGTTAGCCTGGGAGTGAGGAGATAATTATTGAAGTTTTCCAAACATGAACACTATTCATCTAGAGAATGCTATAATACAGATTAACTTTAAGAATCAGTGTGTCCAGTGTGGGAGACCAATTATTTATAACTAGTGTCAAGTAACTCCTCTCACTGAACAACTTTTCAAATAACTGCTTCAATATTTACCAGAGTACTGTTTAAGCATGGCTATATATTCTCTCCTAGAGGACCAGTAGAGATATACCACTTACTTTGGTAAGCCATCCTGAAAATCAATTTTTTTTCCCTGAAAATAGGCTAGAAGGAAGTAAGTTTCTTTTTTTTTTATGTTTTCTAGTAGTCTAATGCTTACATCAATCAAAAACCCCTGGTGAAGTTCATAAATCTGCCATATGATACCTATATATACAAATATACTATCAAAGATTACAGTAAAACACTTAGAACAACAACTTACTGATTACCAAAGAATACAGTTGTTAGCACCTTAATGCCCCCCCTTTTTTTTTCTTTTTACAGTGACTTAATTTTCTTACCCAGTGTGCTACATTCCTCACTACTTTCTACAATTGTTTTCCAAATATTTGGAACTGTTTATTACAAAACCAGGAAGAGTAAGAACTAAACAGTAAAGAACTAAGAAAATATGTTCTAGAAAAGCACATACTGACAATACCTTACAGTGCAGGACACTGGGGAGTCTAGCACTCCTCATGACATGGCCATAGGATACCGGCATTCTACAGCTGCATTTGTTGCAATAAAGGACAGAAATGGAATGGACCTAACAGAAGCAGAAGACATTAAGAAGAGGTGGCAAGAATACACAGAAGAACTATACAAAAAAAGATCTTCATGACCCATGTAATCATAATGGTGTGACCACTCACCTAGAGCCAGACATCCCGGAATGTGAAGTCAAGTAGGCCTTAGGAAGCATCACTATGAACAAAACTAGTGGAGGTGATGGAATTCCAGTTGAGCTATTTCAAATCCTCAAAGATGATGCTGTGAACATGCTGCACTCATTATGTCAGCAAATTTGGAAAACTCAGCAGTGGCCAAAGGACTGGAAAAGGTCAGTTTTTATTCCAATCCCAAATGAATTCCATCCATCCCAAAGAATGCTCAAACTACCACACAATTGCACTCATCTCACACGCTAGTAAAGTAATGCTCAAAATTCTCCAAGCCAGGCTTCAGCAATATGTGAACTGTGAACTTCCAGATATTCAAGCTGGATTTAGAAAAGAGGAACCAGTGATCAAATTGTCAACATCTGCTATATAATCAAAAAAGCAAGAGTTCCAGAGAAACATCTATTTCTGCTTTATTGACTATGCCAAGCCTTTGACTGTGTAGATCACAATAAACTGTGGAAAATTCTTAAAGAGATGGGAATACCAGACCACCTGACCTGCCTCTTGAGAAACCTATATGCAGGTCAGGAAACAACAGTTAGAACTGGACATGGAACAACAGACTGGTTCCAAATCAGGATAGGAGTATGTCAAGGCTGTATATTGTCACCCTGCTTATTTAACTTATTTGCAGAGTACATCATGATAAACGCTGGGCTGGAAGAAGCACAAGCTGGAATCAAGATTGCCAGGAGAAATATCAATAACCTCAGATATGCAGATGATACCAACCTTATGCCAGAAAGCAAAGAAGAACTAAAGAGCCTCTTGATTAAGGTGAAACAGGAGAGTGAAAAAGTTGGCTTAAAGCTTAACATTCAGAAAACTAAGATCATGGCATCTGTTCCCATCACTTCATAGCCAATAGATGGGAAAACAGTGGAAACAGTGGCTGACTTTATTTTTGTGGGCTCCAAGATCACTGCAGATGGTGACTGCAGCCATGAAATTAAAAGAAGCCTGCTCATTGGAAGAAAAACTATGACCAACCTAGATAGCATGTTAAAAAGCAAAGACATTACTTTGCCAACAAAGGTCTGTCTAGCCCAAGTTATGGTTTTTCCAGTAGTCATGTATGGATGTGAGAGTTGAACTGTAAAGAAAGCTGAGTGCTGAAGAACCGATGATTTTGAACTGTGGTGTTGGAGAAGACTCTTGAGAGTCCTTTGGACAGCAAGGAGGTCCAACCAGTTCATCCTAAAGGAAATCAGTACTGAATATTCGTTGGAAAAATTGATGCTGATTTTGAAACTCTAATACTTTGGCCATCTGATGGGAAGAACTGACTCATTTAGAAAGACCTAGATGCTGGTAAAGATTGAAGGTGGGAGAAGGGGACGACAGAGCATGAGATGATTGGATGGCATCACCGACTCAATGGACATGAGTCTGAGTGAACTCTGGAAGTTGGCAATGGATAGGGAGGCCTGGTGTGCTGCAGTCCATGCGGGTTGCAAAGAGCCAGACACAACTGAGCTGCTGAACTGAACTGAACTGAACAATTGCCTTTGAAATGCTATTTGAGACTTGTCCAGAGCATCCTTTTGTTTGAAGTGTTTTAAGAGTTTTGGCTGTAAATACCTCCATATAAGCGGCTTTCCAGATGGCTTGGTGGGTGAAGAATCTGCCTGTAATGCAGGAGATGTGGGTTCCATCCCTGGGTCAGGAAGATCCCCTGGAGGAGGGCATGGCAGTTCACTCCAGTAATCTTGCCTGGAGAATCCCATGGACAGAGGAACCTGGCAGACTACAGCCCATAGGTTTGCAGTCAGACATGAATGAAGTGACTGAGCATGCACACACATATCTCCATATAATCATGGGCCAAAATATTGTATTGAAAGGTGTGTATCTGCAATGAAATTTTCCTATTAAAAATCAAAGGCATCAAAGATAATGGATAAATCTATTCAGAAGAACCCTTTAATAGTGGGCTGCTCATAGTGGCTTCCTTCTCAAGAGTAGGGTGGAAAGGGTGAAAAAAAATATTTTATAGTGGAAAACTTTGTAAACACTACCTCAGCCAGGTGATCATGGTTAAAATCACCATGATAAGTAATACTGACACCATAACTCAATGTGATGAGATCAAACTGATATTTTTACCTCTGTGGCCTGTCTCCTCAAAAACCACGACCTAGTATGACCATGAAAAAAAGCAAACCCCAGTGGAGAAACATTCTACAGTACACTTGGCCAATATTCCTCAAAGCTATCCAGGTCAGGAAACACAAAGAAAGTACTATAACAAACAATTACAATCCAGAAGGGCCTAAGACAATATGATAACTAAATGTAATATGATGTTCTGGAAGGGATTCTGGCACAGAGCAATGATGTTAAGCAAAAACTGAATAAATCTGAGTAAGATATTTAATTAAGTTAATACTTTTTTTTTTTTTTTTTTTTAATGTTGAGCTGTTAGCTATGAGAACTGTACCATATGAGCATTAGATACTAGTAACAATAGAAACTGGGTGAGACATACATGGAAATTCTTTGTATTCTCTTGGCTGCATTTCTGTAACACTAATACTATCATGAAATACTGACATGTACACATTACTATATTTAAAATGGATAAAAAATAAGGACTTATTGTATAGCACAAGAAACTCTGCTCAGTGGTGTGTGGCAGCCTGAATGGGAGGGGAGTTTGGGGGAGAACAGATACATGTATATGTATGACTGAGTTGTTCTGCTGAGCACCTGAAACTATCACAACATCATTAATCAACTATTTCAGTTTCAATTCAGTCACTCAGTCATGGAGTCTTTGAGACTCCATGAACCGCAGCACACCAGGCCTCCCTATCCATCACCATCTCCCAGAGTTCACCCAACTCATCTGCATTGGATGGTTGATGCCATCAAACCATCTCATCCTCTGTCGTCCCCTTCTCCTTCTGCCCTCAATCTTTCCCAGCATCAGGGTCTTTTCAAATGATCAGCTCTTTGAATCTTGTGGACAAAGTGTTGGAGTTTCAGCTTCAACATCAGTCCTTCCGATGAACACCCAGGACTGATATACTTTAGGATGGACTGGTTGGATCTCCTTGCAGTCCAAGGGACTCTCAAGGGTCTTCTCCAACACCACAGTTCAAAATTATCAATTCATCAGTGCTCAGCTTTCTTTATAGTCCAACTCTCACATCCATACATGACTACTGGAAAAACCATAGCCTTGACTAGATGGACCTTTGTTGGCAAAGTAATGTCTCTGCTTTTTAATATGCTGTCTAGGTTGGTCATAACTTTCCTTCCAAAGAGTAAGTCTCTTTTAATTTCATGGCTGCAATCACCATCTGCAGTGATTTTGGAGCCCCAAAAATAAAGTCAGCCACTGTTTCCACTGTTTCCCCATCTTTTGCCATGAAGTGAAGGGATTGGATGCCATGATCTTCGTTTTCTGAATGTTGAGCTTTAAGCCAACTTTTTCACTCTCCTCTTTAGCTTCCATCAAGAGGCTTTTTAGGTCTTCTTCTCTTTCTGCCATAAGGGTGGTGTTATCTGCATATCTGAGGTTATTGATATTTCTCCTGACAATCTTGATTCCAGCTTGTGCTTTATACAGCCCAGCATTTCTCATGATGTACTCTGCATATAAGTTAAATAAGCAGGGTGACAATATACAGCCTTGACATACTGTTTTCCCTATTTGGAACCAGTCTGTTGTTCCAAGTCCAGTTCTAACTGTTGCTTCCTGACCTGCATATAGGTTTCTCAAGAGGCAGGTCAGGTGGTCTGATATTCCCATCACTTTCACAGTTTTCCACATTTTATTGTGATCTATACAGTCAAAGGCTTGGCATAGTTAATAAAGCAGAAATAGATGTTTTTTTGGAACTCTCTTGCTTTTTTGATGATCCAGCAGATGTTTGCAATTTGATCTCTGGTTCCTCTGCCTTTTCTAAATCCAGCTTGAATATCTGGAAGTTCACAGTTCACGTATTACTGAAGCCTGGCTTGGAGAATTTTGAGCATTACTTTACTAGCATGTGAGATGAGTGCAATTATGTGGTAGTGAGCATTCTTTAGCATTGCATTTCTTTGGGATTGGAATGAAAACTGACTTTTTCCAGTCCTGTAGTCACTGTTGAGTTTTCCAAATTTGCTGACATATTGAGTGTAGCACTTTCACAGCATTCACCTTTTAGGATTTGAAAAAGCTCAACTGGAATTCCATCACCTCCACTAGTTTTGTTTGTAGTGATGCTTCCTAAGGCCTACTTGACTTCACATTCCAGGATGTCTGGTTCTAGGTGAGTGATCACACCTTTGTGATTATGTGGGTCATGAAGATCTTTTTTGTACAGTTCTTCTGTGTATTCTTGCCACCTCTTCTTAATGTCTTCTGCTTCTGTTAGGTCCCTACCATTTCTATCCATCATTGAGCCCATCTTTGCAGGAAATGTTCCCTTGATATCTCTAATTTTTTTTGAAGAGATCTCTAGTCTTTCCCATTCTATTGTTTTCCTCTATTTCTTTGCAATGATGGTTGAGGATGGCTTTCTTATCTCTTCTTGCTATTCTTTGGAACTCTGCATTCAGATGTTTATATCTTTCCTTTTCACCTTTGCTTTTCATTTCTCTTCTTTTCATAGCTATTTGTAAGGCCTCCTCAGACAGCCATTTTGCCTTTTTGCATTTCTTTCTCTTGGGGATGATCTTGATCCCTGTCTCCTGTACTTTGTCATGAACCTCTATCCATAGTTCATCAGGCACTCTGTCTATCAGACCTAATCCCTTAAATCTATTTCTCACTTCCACTGTATAATCATAAGGGATTTGATTTAATTCATACCTGAATGGTCTATTGGTTTTCCCTACTTTCTTCAATTTTAGTCTGAATTTGGCAATAAGGAGTTCATGATCTGAGTCACAGTCAGCTTATGAACTATATTCTACTATATTCCAATATAAAATCCATGATAGCTCAGTTGGTAAAGAATCCACCTCTTCCCTTGTGGCTCAGCTGGTAAGGAATCTACCTGCAATGTGGGAGACCTGGGTTTGATTTCTGGGTTGTGAAGGTCCCCTGGAGAAGTGAAAGACTACCCACTCCTGTATTCTGGCCTGGAGAATTCCATGGACTGTATGGGTTAGGGGTGGGGGCGGGTGTAGCAGAGAGTCAGACATGACTGAGCAACTTTCACTTTCATGGGGAAATTTGTACTTGGTTTGGAATCCCTGTACTTTTCAAGCATCTTCTTCCTATAGCGAGGCCAGAACATGTATGAGAGAACGTGAACAGGACTGTATGTTTGATGAAGGGAAGTTGACAGGGGTAGAGAGCAATGTTGGGGAAAAGGTCCATTGGAAGAAGTCAACACTATGTCATGCACTTCATCTTTTGTTCACTTTAAGCTCTAATGCAGTTAACTAGAAGATGTAATCTAAAATCGAGAGATAGGACCAACTTTTAAAATGAAAAACAACAAATAAAAAATCTTGAATTTTTATCTCTTTGAATTGACCTTTTATGTATAAATATGTAGACTCTACCAATTTTGAGCAATTCTTTTGTGTACAACTGCAAAGGGATTAAGAACAAACCTAGACATTAAAAGCTGAAACCTGAATTCATCTGAATGTGTTTATTTATTAAAGCTTTGGGAACTTGTTAAACCTTCTTAAACCTGTTTCTTCATCTGTAAAAATGAAGATGATATGCATTTCTAATATGGTTAAGGGGATCAATAACACAGAGTTTAAGTTCTTGGTTACCTTAAGACAAGTAAATTAGTGTTATCTTCACCAATTTTTATGGTCTACCTTTTTGATATTATTCTATAAAAAAGTGAATTTCACCTATAAACTCAAATTTCTAATGTTTATTTAGTAAATCCAAAATATAACATCATGAAAAAGATTTTTTTCTTCCTCCTTAATTTTGCATATTGATTTGTAAACTGCTAAAGGATATTTAGACTCCACTTAAGCAGACCTAAATCTGGATATACATATAGATATTGAGTTGCATCTGTATGTAAATTACAGAGAGAGACATTAATGTCCCTCATAACACTATATCTGATGGTTAAATAACTATTTGCATTTATTTTTGCCATGTCCTAAAATATACTTTTGAGTCTCAAGTAAGTTTTGTTTTAGTAAAAGTATATAATTACAGACCCTTATAGTAGGAAGGCCTATAAAATCAACCAGTTTGACCCACTAATAATAATGGCAGCTACTGTTTTTTAGAGCTGTTTATGGGTTAGTGACTGTGACAGTTATTTTACAGTCTCCTACTGAATTTCATTTAATCCTCACAACACCCACCAATGTCATTAATCTCATTTTTCAGTAGAAGAATTTAAGATTCATAAATGTCAAGTATCTTGCTCTTGGCCACATGGTTACTAAATAGCTTATCTTGGATTTAATTATAGATCTCTCTCTCCCACTCCCCTCTCTGCCAAATCTATGATTTCAATCATAATTTTCTATTTTTTTCTCTGAGAGTTAATTCTCATCATTTGTATGTGTCCCAAGCAATCATTCTACTGATCTTACCCCATCCTGAAGATCTGCAAAACTCACTACGTCTGCCTACTAATGATTTTTTTGTACAGTTTTCTCTATCTTTGTTCAGTTTTATTATCAATCTGGAATTTATTTTCTGTTGTTTCTATTAATAAATTATAGTTCTACACTGGGAGGGATTATTCACTACACTTATTCATATGAAATAAACACCATAGCATTTGGTCAACAGGCACAATTAAAACATTCTTAAAGTTTGCAAAAAATAAATGGCTATATTTCTTTTTAAAATTCTCTCACCAAAGCTTCTCAAGTTAAGGGAAAATGCTTGAGGTGTAGAAATTTGAAAATATATTCCAGTGCTAATCTGAAGAGAGAGGCAAGGATGAGTTGGCCATAAATATGAAGTAAACATTAGTTGCTATAATGCCCAGATAAATGTGAACCAGAAAAGAGGAAAAGTTACTAGGAAAGAAAGATTATCAAGGTAGTAAAGTTTTATAAATTCAGAGAGAAAGAACTATGGGGAGGAGAAAGGAAAAAAAAAAAAAAACAAATTCCAGCAAATAAGCTCTAGTTCAGATAATGAAGGGAAACACTAGGGGAAAGATCTAGTAAGTGTGTTACCATTTAAACATCACAAGTAGCATTAAAATTGCATCTTTGAAAGAAAGAATTGTATTAAAAATTAGTGAGAAGACAAAAAGAAGATTGTAAGTTCTGATTTCAGTATATTTGATAATCCATAGCTATGTTGAAATTATATTAAAACAATTCTTCATCAGGAATGACAATTAAATGCCCTGTGTTATTAATATTGTCAGCTATAAATATAGCTATATCATATTATATCATGTGTGTGTATATAGTGTGTATATATATATATACATATATACATATATATTTATATTCTCTTTATCAGTCAGGATACAAGTTAACAAAAAGAAGCCAATTTTAACTACTTCAAACAGATGGAATTAATACAATGAATTTGTTACAGAGTTGATGACAAAACTGTGAACTCAAGGAAGATAGTAGATGCTACCAATATTAGGCTAGAAGGACAAAGAGATAAGGAAACAACTCAGAACCAAGGGAGATCTATATGGTCAGAGCCAAACCCATGGTGGGGATTCAGTCACTGCTGGACATACCCCCAAAAGAGGGTGATTGGACAGTGAAACACGGCATGTCCTTCCACTTTTCCCCTGTCCCTGTCAGTCCTTCCCATTTGCAAAAGACAGCAGAAGCTAGTTAATAAAGAAGACTGTGAAAGGAGCCTGCAGAGATCAGCTCTGAGGTCATGCAGAGAAAAAGAAAGGCAAGTGATAAACCTGAAGGCAAGTAAGTCCTAAAGTTCTCATATCACCAAAAGAAAATTCATTCTTTACCACATTACTGAGAAAAGTCAATTTTACTAATTGTTATTGGGAGAGACAAAGATTTTATACTATATACCTCATAGTTTAAAACTTCACTGACTCTGTTGACGTGTCTCTTGTCTCACATATAACTCTACCCAGAGTTTTTCCTTTTTCTCCCTTACCCCTCGTAGAGTTCAGATGCTAATAACCACATACATAGCAAAATGTCTACCAAATACTAAAAATGGAGTAAATAGTTATAAACAAATTATAATTCCCTTCATAAAAATCACTCAAATATTATCTTAATATTGATATCTTATTTCAGTATATTCTAAAAAATTTTATTTTTTTTTCATATTTCTTATTGTTCCTATTGTTGACAGTAAGTCCATCAGAATTAATAAAAATGGTTTGCTCCTTCAGTCTCTACTTCTTTACCTCATATTATATCTTCATCACATTTCAGTAAAAGTTTGCTATTGCCACTTGGGTGTTCCTGGTGGCTTAGACTTCATTGACATTAGAAAATTCACAGGGAGTTTATTCGGACAAACCAAGAATCCTCTCTCTTCCCATTCCTTAAGAATTTCTTAACCACATTTGAGCTACTGGACCTCTCCCTTTCTCTCTTTATATTAGCATTTTCTCTTCTTGTTCTCTATAATAACAAAATTTACTGTCTCTCCAGTATCTTCTTAATCTCCTTATTAACTCCTCATCGGCCCAAACCTTAAATGCTAAAGAATTTCTGGACCATATCCTTGGCTTTCTTCCATTTTATATTTGTTCTCTTTCTCCTCCTCTCTTTTTCTCTGCAACTTTAATCCACCTCATGGCTTAAAATACCCAGCTTGCAAATTCCTATCAGAAGCCTAAACACTTCCTTGAAATCTAAGTTCATATATTCAACCAATCACCTAACATTTCCACTCAATCATCACAAATATAACTTATTCTAAAGAGAACATTTAATTAATTTATCCTTAAACCTGCTTTGGGCTTCCAAGGTGGTGCTAGTGCTAAAGAATTTGCCTGCAAATGCATAAATAAAAGAGACATGTGTTTGATCCGTGGATAGGGAAAATCCCCTAGAGTAGGAAATGGGAACCCACTCCAGTATTCTTGACTGGAAATCCCATGGACAGAAGAACCAGGTAGGCTACAGTCCATGGGGTCATAAAGAGTTGGATACAACTGAGCACACATATACACACAAACTTCTACTTTGGTTGTACAATTTTTTCCATCTCTTACTCTCTTCATCTCGAAGAGCCTACAACTCAACCATAATTCTTTGCTCTTTACTCTCTACTCCTTGGAAGGAAAGTTATGACTAACCTAGGCAGCATATCAAAAAGCAAAGCCATTACTTTGTCAACAAAGGTCCGTCTAGTCAAGGCTATGTTTTTTCCAGCAGTCATGTATGGATGTGAGAGTTGGACTATAGAGAAAGCTGAGCACCAAAGAATTGATGCTTTTGTTCTGTGGTGTTGGAGAAGACTCTTGAGAGTCCTTTGGACTGCAAGGACATCCAACAGGTCCATCCTAAAAATCAGTCCTGGGTGTTCATTGGAAGGACTGATGTTGAAGCTCAAACTCCAATACTTTGGCCACCTCATGTGAAGAGCTGATTCATTTGAAAAGACCCTGATGCTGGGAAAGATTGAGGGCAGGAGGAGAAGGGGTCGACAGAGGATGAGATGGTTGGATGGCATCACTGACTCAATGGACATGAGTTTGAGTAAACTCCGGGAGTTGGTGATGGACAGGGAGGCCTGGCGTGCTGCAGTTCATGGGGTCACAAAGAGTCGGATACAACTGAGCAACTGAACTGAACTCTACAACCAATCTGCTCACATCACATTTCAGTTCCCACTTGCAAAGTATGTGTAGAATATAAACATTTCCACCTTCTCCATTGCTCTCAACCTCACCCTAATCTCTCATTTATATTAGTGCAAGAGCATCTTAAATAATCTCCTATTTCCATTCATATTTCTTTGCAACCCATCCTCCACAAAGTAGCCAGAGAAATCTTTTAAAAATGTAACCAAGACAATGTCTTTCTCTTACTGTTGATTTCCTGTTGTACTTAGTGTAAAATCCAAACTCTTTATTATAATCTATAATACCATGCAAAGGTAATTGATAATCCTGTAGACAGTTTTGCCCTTATCAGATTTTTCTGGACATATTTATTGAAATCAGTAAATCACTAAACAGATGTATCCATTCCATATATATCAATTGACCTAAAATCCTTTATCATCTTCTTAAAGTCAGTAAAGTGAAAAAAAAAATAAATTTTCCAAAATCCAAAGCACTTCAAAGGCAAGTGGTGCAACTTTATATCTTAACTTGAAGCAGAACCTAACAGTGGAACTCAAGCCAGCTCTCTGTTAACAGAGATAAGCTTTCATGAAAAGAAAAAAATTAAATTTGCTGGCTTTCTAGCTATCCTTTTCAGCATTGAAATCAATGATGCAGTTCCAAGGACTTCAGGCCCCAAAGCAATCTCACTCTCAACCCCATATTAAAACCCAAAGAAATATCAAGTAGAGATAAGAGAATTACATGAACGATTACCTGTAACTGTGGCCTGCTGCCACTTGGTAGGACATCAACATGCATGGGGGATTAAGCTGTATAAACTCACTTGAATTGAATCAGCTGTCTTAATGGGCCAGAAAATCAACTAGTCTGAGTGAAAAATTCACTTGAAATGGTTGACTGGCACTAGTTGAAGAAGCAACTGAAATTTGTGGAATCCTTACAATGCCCCAAATTAGGAGGGAAAAAAAAAAACAACAACAAACTATCCTTTTTTCATCTGAGTTCTTGACATCATCTAGAAAATAGCCTTGGTACAGTAAACCTGAAAAACCAATCCTACCTCTCCTAATCTCTAAAAATAGCTATTAACTTCTCAATGATACCTATCACATGTAAACCAAGGGCACAGGGAGCATATATAATATCTTTACTTACAGCTTTACTTCATGAATAACTTACTCAATGATCACAAATATTTCTAAGTACCTTTCTTTATGATACTAATGCATATTCCTATAAACACTGTGCTTTTTACATTGAATTTTCACATGCATTTTCCTCGATACATTGACTTGGGCTTGTTAACCTTGTTATCCATATGAAAACTCTGACACTGAGACATGATAAATGATTTTTCCAAGATAATGCAAATGTAGATAGGCAAAGTTGGGATTCAAATCAAGACCTTCACCTTCTTTAAAATATATTCATCTCCTTAGCCTTCTGAAAATCTATCAAGTCACTTTTTTTTCCCCAAAAAATTCTTTCCCTTGATAACCAGGAACTCTATAATGGCTTATTTTGCCCAAGAAAGAAAGAAAGTGAAGTCACTCAGTTGTGTCCAACTCTTTGCAACCCCTTAGACTGTAGCCTACCAGGCTCCTCTGCCCATGGGATTTTCCAGGCAAGAGTATTGGAGTGGGTTGCTATTTCCTTCTCCAGGGGATCTTCCCAAACTAGGAATTGAAACCCAGGTCTTCTGCATTGCGGGCAGAAGCTTTACCATCTGAGCCACCAGGGAGAAGTTAAGAAGTTAAATGATAAGCCATTATAGAGTTCCTGGTTATCAAGGAAAAGTCATGCCATAATACTTACGTATTAACTAGGCCTCAATAGAAGAATCCATTTATTAAGTCACCTGTAGAACTATGATTTGATCATCCAAATAATTTGAAGTCAAGATCATATTTTCCAAGATTTAACAATACCAAAAAATGAAAGTAAAGCTCTTGTGCAGGTGTTTTCTTCTTAAATTATTCGTTTGTATGTGGATAATAATCTTACGTATGGATGTGAGAGTTGGACTCTGAAGACAGATGAGTGCTGAAAAATTGATGCTTTTGAACTGTAGCGTTGGAGAAGACTCTTGAGAGTTGCTTGGACTACAAGGAGATCCAACCAGTCCATCCTAAAGAGATCAGTCCTGGGTGTTCATTGGAAGGACTGATGTTGCAGCTGAACCTTCAATACTTTGGCCACGTGATGCAAAGAGTTGACTCATTGGAAAAGACCCTGATGCTGGGAGGGATTGGGGGCAAGAGGAGAAGGGGACGACAGAGGATGAGATGACTGGATGGCATCACCGACCCTATGGACATGAGTTTGAGTAAACTCCAGGAGTTGGTGATGGACAGGGAGGCCTGGTGTGCTGCGATTCATGGGGTCACAAAGAGTAGGACATGACTGAGCAACTGAACGGAACTGAACTAAATAATTTTACAGCTACCACAGTCTTTCATTCTGAAGTCTCAAATGCTTTTTAATGAATCAAATTCTATCTTAAATAAAGTAGGTAAATAGTTCATTTTAGTAGAAACTATATTGTCACTACATCATCAACCTTCATTTAAAATGTGCATTACTTAATCAGCTATTTGAAAGATAATATTATCATCTTCTCTCAAGGAGCTTTTTTTCTTTTTTCTTCTACAAGGCTTCATTTCTAAACCTATAGCACTGTGTGTTTTTGAGACATCAATAACCATTTTAAAAAATACCAGTCTACTTTGAGTTTCTTCACAAGTTTCTTTGCTAAAGAAAACATTAACCCTTTCAATTTATTGGGAATCAATGTTTAATTCTCTTTTTTGTTCTCATACTTATTACAAATAATAAAAAATTCTGAGTGTCAGTTTAAGAAGTGAAAATGGTGGGTAATACTCCTATTACTTATTGATCATTTTGAATTAAAAATTTTAGTGCTCTCTATTTGAAAAGTAAACCAAAAATTTATATTTCACATCTCATACGTAATAAAAAATTGCATTTTGGAGATGTTTTATGCAATACTTTAATATCTATGAAATGGAGTTTCCATTATTAGTTAAATTTATGATGATTATTTCAAACTTTCATAACAGGTGAAAAAAAATGTTACCTACCTCTACCAGGAGTGTAGAACATGGAGAATATCCTGATGGATATTGAAAAGCAAGTCTTAAAATATCAAAAGTATTCTAAAATTATTTTATATATAGCCTTTTAAAAACTTTAAAACTCCATAACCTTGTAAAACATTAGATAAAAATGATTTCTTCATATCCTCAAAATCTGAAATGAACACAAAATTTTAATTGACTATATCCCAACACAAAATAAAAAGTTTAAAGTTTAGGGGAAAAAAGAAAAAAATCTCTCAAAACTTTTCAAATTAATCTCTTATATAGTTATTATTATATAATTTATAATTATTAAACTATTATGACATATTTTACTTAGATCAATAGATTTGATTTTTAAATACATTGACATTATAGAACACTTAGACATTGTTTTTTTATTTTTTAATATTTCTTTACATGCTTGCATAGGTATTTTTTCTGCAAAAATGCATAAATTATACCATATTACCCCAATTTTATTCTCTAAACAAATACTTATTAAATTCCACCCATGTGTGAGGCATGGTTTAACCACAGAGGATGAAATGTACCAAAAAATTCCCATCCTCAATAAGCTCACATTCTAGAATGGAAAACATTCAATAAAGAAAACCAAAATAAAAAGCAAAATGTATGTTGATGTAATAAATGTACTGTGGATAGAAATGAAACAGTCAAGGGGGATAGAGATTAGATATTAGGGTAGTACTTACAGGTTTATTTTCAGGTAGGTTAGTCAGTGGGAGACCTCACTCTGAATGTAAAATTTGACAGAAAGCCTTAAGATGGTAGAGAATTTAGTCACAAAAATACTGGAGGAGGGTGGGTAGAGATAGGTGAAGAGTGTGTAACAAGTGAAAAAGAGAAATTAGACAGAGAGAGGTAAGAAAGATAATGGAAAACCATATCACAAACCAATGTAAGGATTTTGGCCTTTGCACTTATTCAGATGGAAAGCATATAGAGAGAATTGAGTAAAGATTTCAGACACATCCAATGGCTACGTCTACTGTAATATGGATAGAACTGAATTGTGGAAGAGGAGCAAAGAATTGTGAAAACTATTGCAATCAAGATGAATCATATTATTGACTTACAAGAATTTGGTGACAGTGGAAATGTGAAAAAATACATATTGAAACTGGAGCAGACAGGACTTGGTAGTAGTTTGTTAATCGCTCAGTAGTGCCTGATTCTTTTGACTCCATGGACTGTAATCCACCAGGCTGCTCTTTCCATGGAACTCTCCAGGCAAGAATACTAGAGTGGATAGCCATTCCCTTCTCCAGAGCATCTTTCTGACCCAAATATTGAACCCAGGCCTTCTGCAGTGCAGGCAGATTCTTTACCATCTGAGGCACCAGGGAAGCCCATACATGATTTACTGATGGATTAAAGAAAAGGGGAAGCAGTGATAAAAAAGCTGGAGTGATTATGACTGAGATAGGGAAGTTTCTTTAAGCCTTGAGGCTATATGGGATAACCTAGAGAATGAGTATAGGTAGAAAAGAAAACAGGTCAAAAGATTTAAGCCAGATATCTTTAGCAAAATCCAAAATTTAGTCAGGTGTAGGGCTTCCCTGGTAAAGAATCTGCCTGTCAATGCAGGAGACACTGGTTCAATCTCTTGTTCAGGAAGATCCCACATGGTGCAGAGCAGCTAAGCCTGAGAGCCACAACCACCGAAGCCCAGGTACCTAGAGTCAGCGCTCCACAAGAGAACCAACTGCCATAAGAAGTCTGTGCACCACAACTAGAGAGTAGCCCCACCTTGTCACAACTAGAGAAAAAACCCCACAACTACAAAGACTCAACACAGCCAAAAATAAATAAACAAATAAGTAGAATCTAAATTTTAGTCAGATGTACATTGAGAAGTTACCAGATCAAAAGCCAACCCATGAGAAAATTTTATTTAAATATCAGAAGAGTTGAGTGTCATGGAACTCAAGTGAAAAAAAAAAAATGTTTGAAAAAGAGGAAATGATCTAATAAATTTAATAATATCAATTGACTGTGTAAGAGGATTGGAAATTAGCCATCAGCTCCATCAACATGAAGGTCATTCTGAGTTTAACAAGACATATTCAGTGATGTTCTAGAGAAAATGAATATTTCTGTGTGGAATTTTACTCCAAATGGTGACAGAAAAATATAGCTGAAGTTATAAACTACCTCAAAAGAGAGTAAGTAAACAGAAAGATGATTAAAGAAAGAAAATTGGTAGGGTCTTTTTCTTTTAATCAATAGTATCCTTTTGATGAAATATAGAGTTTTATATAAATAATACATGACTGCAACAAAGGTAGTGCAATCCATGATTAAGATACTGTTTTAATGTCTAAATATTTTTTAGATCTTTTGTTTTGCAGGTGTTATGAACAGAAGAATATATGTTAGAAACACTTTATGTTTTACTTTTAAGTCATCTTCATTTATGGGAAGTGAATTAGATGTAAAAAAAAAAAAAAAAATAGATGGCCATGAGGTTGATGACATGGTAGAGAATAAGATCTAGCTTGGATTTTCCTGGTGGCTCGGTGGTAAAAAAAAAAACTCACCTGACAATCTGGGAGATTTCAGTTCAATCCCTGGGTTGGGAAGATCCCCTGGAGAAAGAAATGGCAACCCACTCAAGTATTCTTGTCTGGGAAATCCCATGGGCTGAGGAGCCTGGTGTGCTACAGTCCAAAGTGTTGTAAAGAAACATACATGACTTAGCGACTGAGCTCACACAACTCCATCTCCCTGACTAGTCCTAGCCTGCCAACCATTGTGCTTATTAATATCATTTAAATTTTCTGTTTGGAGTGAACAAAAGTAAATCTTGTTTTCTCTTGGAAAATGGTCAGTTTTCACTAAGATTTTTAATTTAGACCCTCTCCAGTCTGAGCAGTAACATGTTGTTCCCGTATCTTTTTAAATTATCTGAATTGCTTTTCTCTACCATGTGTAAAGGCTTCCTTTGTGACTCAGTTGGCAAAGAATCCACCTGCAGTGTGGGGGACCTGGATTCGATCCCTGGGTTGGGAAGATCCTCTGCAGAAGGGAAAGGCTACCCACCAAAGTATTCTGGCCTGGAGAATTCCATGGACTGTATAGTCCTTGGGGTCGCAAAGAGTCAGACAAGACTGAATGACTTTCACTTCGCCATGTGTAATATCGTGGTTAAAACTAAAATGCCTGTTTGTAAAAAATTGCAGTTACTTTTACTGCCATTAAAATCTACCAGGATTATTGAATTATTTTCTGTAGCCAGCAATGAAAAAAAAAAAAAACAAAACCGACCGTTTGTGTAGAAACCAAATATTTTAAGGACTACTTTTCTAACTTAAACTAAATAATGCTTGAACATCTTTGATCAAATTTGATTATCGTCGCTTTTGTACTGTCCCTCCAAGAAACCGATTGTACAAATAATGTTAAAGAAAGACAAAGTTTATTCTTGAGATAAAGACCTCTTGGTCTTATGAAATACTAATGAAGGCTTACAGAGACTGGGTGTAGCATCCAAAATGATACAGTTTATTAATCCAATTCTGAGATTCAATCCCACTTCACTCTCCAGCTCCAATTAGTTTAGATATAAACTTTAGGTTAAATATATGCTTCCAGAGTAATAAAACAGTTTCTGCTTACTATCCATTCTTTTTACTGGGATCACAGAACTTTATTGTTTTTAAATAGTAAAGTTACCTTTTTCTAAGATTTCTAAGCTTATACTAAAATATTTTGCTCATTTTTTAAGAATATATATTGAGTTTCTACCATATGTTGACTACTATTCTTGGTGATAGGATTGCTGTTGTTATAGTCCATCGCTCAGTCATGTCCAACTCTGCCAACAGATGGACTGCAGCATGCCGAGATTCCCTGTGCTTCAACATCTCCCAGAGCTTGCTCAAACTTACGTCCATTCAACCAGTGATGCCATCCAACCAACTCATTCTTTGTTGTCCCTTTCTTCTCCTGTTTTCAATATTTCCATCAGGGTCTTTTCTAATGTGTCACCTCTGTTCTCTCGCTAATCTTGATTCCAGCTTGGGATTCATCCAGCCCAGCATTTCAAACGATGTATTCTGCATGTAAGTTAAATAAACAGGGTGACAATATACAGCCTTGACATACTCCTTTCCCAATTTGGAACCAGTCCATTGTTCCATGTCCAGTTCTAACTGTTGCTTCTTGACATGCATACAGATTTCTCAGGAGCAGGTAAGGTGGTCAGGTATTCCCATCTCTTGAAGAATTTTCCATACTTTGTTGTGGTTCACATAGTCAAAGCATTTGGTATAGTCAATAAAGCAGAAATAGATGTTTTTCTGGAACTCCCTTGTTTTTTTGATGATCCAGCTGATGTTGGCAATTTGCTCTCTAGTTCTGCCTTTTCTAAATCCAGCTTGAACATCTGGAAGCTCTCGGTCCATGTACTATTGAAGCCTAGCTTCAACATTACTCACATTCTCCAATTTTGAGCATAACTTTGCTAGCTTGTGAGATGAGTGCAATTGTGTGGTAGTTTGAACTTTCCCTGGTATTGCCTTTCTTTGGGATTGGAATGAAAACTGACCTTTTCCAGTATTGTGGCCAAGGTTGAGTTTTCCAAATTTGCTGACATATTGAATGCAGCTTTTTCACAGCATCATCTTTTAGGATTTGAAATAGCTCAACTGGAATTCCATCACCTCCACTAGCTTTGTTCATAGTGATGCTTCCTAAGGTCCACATGACTTGACATGGTGGTAAGATACTGCAATAAAAAGAGAATGAAATTAATTAATTAAAAGGGCTTTTTAAACCAATAGAAGAAATTCAGTTCAGTACAGTTCAGTCATGTCCGACTGTTTGCAACCCCATGGACTACAGCACACCTGGCCTCCCTGTCCTTCACCAATTCCTGGAGTTCACCCAAACTCATGTCCATTGAGTCCATGAAGCCATCCAACCATCTCATCCTCTGTTGTCCCTTTCTCTTCCTGCCAGCAATCTTTCCCAGCATCAGGGTCTTTTCCAATGAGTCAGCTCTTCACATCAGGTGGCCAAAGTATTAGAGTTTCAGCTTCAGCATGTCTTTCCAATGAGCATTCAAGACTGATCTCCTTTAGGATGGACTGGTTGGATGTCCTTACAGTCCAAGGGAATCAAGAGTCTTCTCCAACTCCATAGTTCAAAAGCATCAGTTCTTTGGCATTCAGCTTTCTTTATAGTCCATTCTCTCACATCCATATATGACTACTGGAAAAAACATAGCATTGACTAGATGGACCTCTGTTGGCAAAGTAATATCTCTGCTTTTTAATGTGCTGTCTAAGGTAGTAATAACTTTCATTCCAAGGAGTAAGTGTCTTTTAATTTCATGGCTACAGCCATCATCTACAGTGATTTTTGGAGCCCCCAAAAATAAGATCAGCCACTGTTTCCCCATCTATTTGCCATGAGTGATGGGACCGGATGCCATGATCTTCGTTTTCTGAATGTTGAGCTTTAAGCTAACTTTTTCACTCTCCTCTTTCACTTTCATCAAGAGGCCTTTAGTTCTTCTTCACTTTCTACCTTAAGGGTGGTGTCATCTGCATATCTGAGGTTATTGATATTTCTTCTGGCAATCTTGATTCCAGCTTGGGCTCCTTCCAGCTCAGCGTTTCTCATAATGTACCCTGCATATAAGTTAAATAAGCAGATTGCATGGTGTAGTGGTGCATGGTGTAGTGGTGATGAAATTTCAGGGACCTGGAAACCACTCCAGTGTTTTATTCAGAATGGCATAGAAAGTTATTTGAGGGCTTAAAAAAAAAAAAAAGAATAGCATTATATGTCTTCCTTCCAGAAGAAGACTCTGGATTTTAAATTAATACAAGTTTATATAGGAACAAGAATGACAACAAAGATACCAACTGATGGCTAGTGCATTAAAACAAGGTAGTAAAAGACTGTAGCTTGAGCCAGTGCAGTTGTGGTGAAGGTGGTGAAAAGTAATCAGATACAATATATTCTTAAGTAGATAGGATAAGAATTTCTTACATTTTAGTTAAGAGAAATTAAGTGTGAGGTGAAGTCTTTTTTGGCTTCTGCTACTCAGAGCATGAAGTACATCTTACCTGACATGGAAATATATATGGAGAAGTTGAGTTTAGAAGAATGACCATTATTTTAACTTTGAAATGTTATTAAGACATGTAAATAGTATGTAACTGAATATCCTGGAAGCTGGAGAAGAGACCTGCATGAAAAATAAAAATGTGGAAATTTCTGGCTAGAGTTAATAGTTTTTAAGCCAGAATACTTTTGGATCACCAAAAAGGGGACTCTAGATAAGAGAATATCCAGGAATTGAACACCAGTGCTGTGGTATTTAAGAATGAAGAGAAAGGAATTACCAAAGAAAACTAAGGACATAAAGAGAGGTTGGAGAAATGGAGGGAATCTGCATTCCAGAAGTCAACAGAAGACATTTCAGTAAGGGAGTATTATCATGTGTCAAATACTGCTAATAGAACAATGACATCATCACATTATCACTGGTGAATTTGACAGAAGGATTTCCAAATGGAATTGCATAGATGAAAGACTAATTAGAGAAAAGTTGAGAGAGAATATAAAGACAGGATGCAGAGACAGGAGCATAGGCATCTACTATATTTCATCAGTTCTAAGATGTACTATTTCATTTTTAAAATCCATGAAATCAGGAGAAGTATTAAAATTAATAACATTTTATGCTTATTACTATCTAGGCATCTATTCTGATGCAGTTGTCATGGCCTGCTTATTCATAATCTTTGTCATAGCTGTTTAAATTTTCATCACTGTTACATAAAAATGAAACCTAAACTTTCTTTCTATATACAAAAAGTAAAAATTTGAAGTGATATAAAAGCTTTGATCATAGATTAATTAGAGTTTTTCCTTTCTTAGTTGTACTTACACTAACTGCATGGTACAGTCAATGTGACTCAATACAATAAATATGATTATTATGGAGCTTAGCTATAAGAAGAAAATAAAAATAAGGAGATGATTGGAGGGGATAAAGAGGTCAAGAAGGGGTTTGCTTATGGGATTTTAAGATGGTCAACATGAAAGGAAGCTTTCATGCTGATGGGAACAATATCATAGCCAGTAAAAATCTAAGGCAGCATGAAATTCTTTCCTATATGTCTGAAAAACTATATATAGTTGTAATATTTCTCATAGTTCTATTAATACTGTTTTGCTGAAATCATTTAAAATCTTATTTTTGTGTTCACAAAATAAAAGTTGGTCTAAAATACTTCTGTAGATTACATATATATAGATCAATGTAAATTACATTCTCATATATTCAAGAAATATCAACCTTTGATCTAAAGCATTAACTCATAATACTTCTACACAACTCCTTACAACTTTACCCATTCTATATCTTATATGCTGCTAAGTCACTTCAGTCGTGTCCGACTCTGTGCGACCCCATAGACGGCAGCCCACCAGGCTCCCCCGTCCCTGGGATTCTCCAGGCAAGAACACTGGAGTGGTTGCCATTTCCTTCTCCAGTGCATGAAAGTGAAAAGTGAAAGTGAAGTCGCTCAGTCGTGTCCAACTCTTGCGACCCCATGGACTGCAGCCCACCAGGCTCCTCCGTCCATGGGATTTTCCAGGCAAGAGTACTGGAGTGGGGTGCCATTGCCTTCTCCGATATTTTATATAGTTGTTATAAATAAGTAATATAAAACATAAAGTAACTTCAAAACATGCTTCTGTTTATTTTTTACTGAGGTAAGAGTTATATCTAATTAGTATTTAATTAGTCGACGTTACATATATGCTATGTGCTGTGTTTAGTCACTCAGTCGTGTTCGACTCTTTGCAACCCCGTGGACCACAGCCGGCCAGGCTCCTCTGTCCGTGGGGGTTCTCTAGGCAAGAACACTGGAGTGGGTTGCCATGCCCTCCTCCAGGGGATCTTCCCAACCCAGGGATGGAGCCCAGATCTCCCACATTACAGGAGGAATCTTTACCGTCTGAGCCACCAGGGAAGCAGTTAACTAAATATCGTAATGGTCTATGCCTCACGCACAGTAAAAGAGGTGCTTCAAACATACAAGTAGGTTTTTACAAATAAATAATAAAAATAAATATTTCTAGGGAAATTAAAGTTATGTGAAACTGGGCTAAATGGTATATATGACTTTTTATATTACTAAAATCCTGCAAAATAAATATTATGAAATAACTCATTTTATAGATAATGAGGTTGAAATGAATATAGTGTATATTTCCTTAGAATAACAATTGTGTATAAGTGTTGGGTCATTCTTAGATAGCTCAAGACTATGTACTTTTGATTTAGTAATTTATATTTCTATGTGTTGACTTGTTTAATCTATTTATTTTCCAATCTTTACTGCTGGGCAGTCAAGTATTTCTGGAAATTTTAAGAAGTGTTAATAAAAAGTTTGTGTTCCATATTCTATATATTTTTTAATGTAGGTAAGAAAAATGCAGTTGGCTATGAAAAAGTCATCATAATTTCATAATTATGGAAACCAGGTATGACATAATGTGTCATTCTTAATTCATGATTATATAAGTTTCAAAATCTGGATATAAATTAATGTTCACATTTTATCTAATAACCATCATTTAAAAGTACATTGATTATTTGACAATAATCTGTTTTGCTTTTATTATAGTCTGATGTGTTTTGCTCTAATAGAATAACTATGGTTTAATTTATTTAAAGTATTGTTTTTCATTATCATAAAAATATGAAAGATTAAGTCATATTTTGACTATTTCTTAGCAGCAATTAATCTGTTTATTTTTCCTATTTTATATATCTCCTCAAACTAGGTATTTTATGAGTGCATATTTGTGTACTTTTTATTTGTATCATTAAATAGTATATCAAAAAAAATCTCTTGTTATTGACCTATGTTTGCTCAGCATCTTTCTGCTCATCAAGTCATACAATTCTTCTGAGCTTGTATAGTTCACCTGGGCTTCTCTTGTGGCTCAGATGGCTCACCTAGCAGCTTAATTTTCCATAAGAGTATTAATTTCCATGAAAAAAATATATTCTCAATTCAACTGTGGATATTGCATGGACCACACACCATTACATCATTCTCCTGCCCACTAGGTGTGTATAATGGATACCATGGAAGTATGCTAGAAAGGGGACATAGAATAATGCTGAGGAATATGGGCTCTAGAAGAAAACTACATGCCCGCCAATGATGACTAGCTATAAGATTATAGGTGATTAATTTGATCTCTCTCAGGTTTACTTTGCATATTTATAAAGTGAAAGTTTTAATAGCATCTAAATCATAGATCATAGACCTTGAGAGTTAAATGATAATGCATTGCTTAATGAACTGATTGCCATACAGTTAATGTCTAATGGATGCTGAGAGAATAAATAGGAAGAAGATATAATCATCCAGAGTATATTACTTTGTTCAAATGTGTCTGGGTAACCAGAAATTTTTAGGTTGCCAACATTAAATGTATGTTGATAAATATATAGATAGAAATAAATATATAGATAGATATAGATATATGAAAGTGAAACTGTTAATCGCTGAGTCGAGTCCGATTCTCTGTGACCCCACGGACTGTAGCCTGCCAAGCTCCTCTATCCATGGAAGAACACTGGGAAAATAGGTGGACGAACACCAGTGAATGACTTCCTGATGGCTCAGATGGTAAAAAATCCATTTGCAATGCAGGAGACCTGGGTTGGATCCCTGGGTTGTGAAGATCCCCTGGAGGAGGGCATGACACCCCATTCCCCTATTCTTACCTGGAGAATCCCCATAGACAGAGTGGCCTGGCCGGCTACAGTCCGTTTGGTCTCAAAGAGTCGGACATGACTGAGCGACTAAGCAGCACAGCATACATATATATAAAGAGAGAGAGACAGAGAGGCCTGGGTGCGGTGGGGGATTTGGAGGTGGCGGGGCAGAGGGAGAAGGGGAGAAAATTTTTTTAAACATTTCTGAAGAAAATTAAGAATTCCATTGTAGCTATGTGCACGTTAATTATGATACATCTAAAAATTATCACTAAATTGACTATATTAAATTACAGTCAAAGAACATTTTAAACAGAATTATTGAGATATATTATGAACAGTCTAGTAAACTATTTTCTACATTTTTAGTATAAGATGAGGTATATAATTTCTCTTAAGGGCTCTACTTAGTGGGAAAAAAGTTTGGTTATGGATTCTCAAATAATTAAAGGTCCTAAATAGGCTGCCAAAGTGTTATTTGAATGAGCAGTCACACTTCATTACTTTGCTAAACTGTGCAGTTTTATAAAAGTTTATAGGAGCAGGTTTGCAATAGACTAATGAAATTGAATGTTAATGTTCTTCAATATGAAAACATGAGCCTACTAGAATAAACATTCTGAAAAAGAGATGCTTCTTGTAAATCTTGAAGCTCAGTGTTCTGCAGTATAACTCATAAGCAACAAGGTCACTTGCTAAAAACATTTTCACTCATTTTCATCAGCTTGATGTTGCTTCTGGTTTGTGTTTGCTTGTTCATTTTCTGCTTTGTGGTCAGGCAGAATTTGGAATCTGCAGTTGAGATTAGCAAAGTCTTTAATTTTATGAATTTTAGAAGGAATTCAGACAGGCCTATGCTACAGAAAATTAGCACAGTTGACAAAGGCATCTCTGTGTCAAGTCTGATTATAATAAAGCATAAATCTACATAGGTTTTTTGTTTGTTTGTTCTATATTTCCTGTCTGCCTTAGTCAGTCTTCTCCTCCTTGGTAAGAGCACTTTTAGAAGTCATCTCCCTTCTTTCACCCATACCCATGTTATAACTTCTGTCCAAACTGTGATAAGTCCACTAATTCTCCTGAATTCTAACAGGGGAAATTCTAAGTTAATATTTTACAAGTGTTGCCATTTATTGAGCATCAAACATATAAGTTTACATATGTTTTCCGGTTATTGAAATAGTTCTGGAGGATAGGTACAATTTTCTCCTTTATTATAAACGCTGAGGTTAAGACTTCTTGGTCAAGTGACTGGCCAAAGTTGCAGCGCTGGTGTTTGCCATTCTTTGGCTGTGAGGTCAGTTCTTGCCTGTGAAGACTGTCCAGGATTCAGTGCTGCCTCAGGTAATATGAGAAGATAATTCTAATGGCGACTTCACTAATGGCTCTCACAAGTTATATTTTTTAAGGAAAATCAATGACTTAGGTAGAAAACATGACACCATGACTTACAATGCTGAATAAAGAAGTGTGTTTAAGTTGTATGAACTGCCAAGTCGTTCCTTTATTTATGAGTAGGGATTTTAGAAAATGGCATGTTCACAAGTGCAAGGACCACTGGAAACTGTGCAAATGAGGGCTAAGTACTTGCATCAAGTAAGATTAGCAGAGGTTTTGATTTGGCTGATCGTTTTTGATTTTTCTTTTTCTTTTTCATGATGAATGAGAAGGATGACTTTTAAAGGAGACCAGCATTGTTTGACCCAAACAAATCATAATGAGGTAGAAAAACCACTGACCTTGAAGCTTAACGCCAGGCTTGTTTTACTTGTTTTTTGGTGATGTTGTTTTCATTTTTTTTTTTTTTTTCCATATGGGCATTTTATTCTTAAGTCTTTTGAAATAAAATTTAAGAGGTTATAAAAATTACCATAATTGTATAATAGATTTCTAACAGTACTATGCACTAAACTGTCTCTAAAAATTGTTTATTTGTTTTTTTTTTTTTTTTGGTACTTTTGAACAATCAGCAGATATGCTTCTGTAATTCAGGAGCAACTTAGCCATCATTCATCAGGAGTAAGATAAATTAATCAAGATATTTTTGCTATTGCTTTCTGAGTTAAAAGAAATTTTTGGTTACAAGGTGCTAAACTCTAACCTAGATATAAACAAGCAGTGTGCATTCTACCACAGATTTCATCACTCAAACTGAGTCATTGTGGTTAGGGTAATGAGTTTTACTAAATGTACAGAACATGGAATATAAAATACTTAACAATCTTAAGGTATATTATTTACTGACTTTCTCTTATCTAGCAATACATTTGAAAATTCTAATTACACATTCAAATCATTAAAATACACAGAGCAATAAAAGAAAAATAGTCCTCATTCTGTTTCTACCTAATACACCCAGAGCATTTCAAATGATTAAAGGTATGCACAGTTGAATGCATTGAGACAGTTTGATTCAGGTAAATGGAGTTCCCCAGAGAGAAACTGAGACTTATTGGTGTAAATTTCTACTTCCCTAAAAAATTTACCACTTCTCAACTAATATATTCAATTCCCAGGTAAAACTAAAATATGTTCCTGTGCAACAAACTCAAGTATTTTGCTCTTATTGTTTCAATTCTTAAAAAACTGAAATCTCTTGGTTAAGATTTCCTTAGTGACAGTTTTAATACTGAATCAATGAAATGTCTAATCTCCAGAGAATTATATATTTTGTATTCTGAAGTTGCGCCATATAAACAAATTGCTTTTCTAATCCTATTGTATTTTTAAAATATATGAAAAGTTCAATCTAATCTGTACAACAACATCAAATTTTTATTCCCTTACTCTTATTTTGTTTGCAAGCAAAACTTAATTTCCAAAGATATAGATTGTTACCTGTATAACTCGATTATGGATCACAACTCAATACATTTGTTATCATTACAGTTAACGTTTCAGAAAATCATGTCACAAACAACACTCTGCATTAGTCTTATTTTATTCTTTTTAATAATCCAGCTTTAGTTGTAATATTATATTTTTATTTTGGATTAATTTTTCTAAGTAGGAGGAAATAACATCACAAATCATAATGAAACAAATCATAGTAAAGAATTTATCTTCCTAGTTCAGTTATTTTTCTATCAAGCATTACTTTTTATAATATTAATATCTATACATTCTCCAAAAAGCAAAGATTTATTAGAAAACATATTTTATTATAGTTACGTCCATTGAGTGTGACAAATGTTTCTTTAAAAAATAATTGAAAGACAATACGTCACTAAATTTGATTATGAAATTGTAATTTCTTATTAAGAATTTCCTCATACATTATCTCAACTTTATGATGAAGGTAATATTATTGCCATTTTATGGATTTTAAAAGGAAGTCTCTTAGACTTGCCTAAATTGAACAATTTATAGGTAGCTAATCTGAGGTCCAAACACAATCATCCGACTAGAAAAGTAACATTTGTTTCACCGGACCAAGCAACTAAGACTCAACATTTATTGTGCTCCTGTGTTTGATATCAGTAATAAATAAATTAGTAATTAGTAATAAATGCTTGGGAATATTAAATCAAACTACATTCTCCCTCTCTCTCTCTCTCACACACACACATGTGCATACACACACATAGCACTTTACAGATGAGGAAATGTAGCCACAGAGAAATTAAGTAACTTGTGTAGCCAACAGGTTTGTAAGTGACAAAACTAAAATCAAAGTATACAGCATAGTGCAAGCTGTGGAGAAAAGATACCTGACTCCTACTGCATTTTTACTACATTATTCCTACCTAGTGCCCTGGAGAAAACAGCACAAGTTTCAAAATTAAGCTAAATTTCTCTACTTTTCTAATTATATTGCCTCCCTTCCTATTGTGTTGACTCTGATTTATTAGATTAATTCTCTCCCAAACTTTAAAATTGTTTTATATTTCATTAATGTCTTCCCTCTCTCTGCTAGTTCTTTCCTAGGTCTGTATTTGGTTTTAATCATGTGATCACTTTCTGGCTGCTTTAGTTGACATATACCAGGCCTACATTTAGACTTCCTTGTTTTGTTTTTTTTTTACTTTCTTGTATTTTTTATATTAAAGATATTTCCTAATGACTACTTTAGATGGTCCCACAAATTTTGACAAGAAGCACTTTCATTTTCACTTAGCTCTGAGGATTTTCAAATTTCCTTAAAACTTTACTTTGCAAACCAAAGGTTATTTGGTAGTATGTTTAATTTCTTGAAAACTGAGGTTTTGCAAGCTATTTTTTACTCTATCAATGCATTTACTTTATTTTAATTATATCACATATATAATTATGTGTATATGTATTTTATTTATTAAACATGCATCAGTTCAGTTCAGTTCAGTCGCTCAGTCGTGTCCGACTCTTTGCAACCCCATGAATCGCAGCACACCAGGCCTCCCTGTCCATCACCAACTCCCAGAGTTTACTCAAACTCATGTCCATCGAGTTGGTGATGCCATCCAGCCATCTCATCCTCTGTTGTCCCCTTCTCCTCCTGCCCCCAATCCCTCCCAACATATTTGTATTAATATCTGAATTCATTCTGTTTGCAGACATTTTGAAATCTATTGAAATTTTCTTCTCTGATAATGCACAATAAATTTTCTGTGAGTAATCTATATATTATTTAAAACAACGCATATTCAGGAGTGATGAGAGTAGAGACACTAACTTAACAATGTAGATCCAAAAAGTCCTTGTGAAACCTTCAGAAGCCAGTTAAGAAGTCACAGTACCTGAGGTAAGTACAAATTCAAGAACAGCTCCATCAAAAGGAGTAGGAAAAATGATTGCATTTAATGTGTAACAGTCCTTTTCTTTCCCCTTAAGCCTGTCCAACTCAGAACAGTCAAAGAGAAAGCACTCTACTCATAACTTTCACTTGGGTGGAAAGCATGAGCATACATCCAGTGTTTCAGCTTTTAGTGGGGGATTGCCCAGAGACGGGTTTCTTTTCTTATCTGACTTGGAGCGCTGACCAAGAATTGCATACTTAGAATGCCTGGAGAACATTAAGAACAAAGCTAAGCAGCTTGTTTCAGCATCAGAGAACATGTAGGACCACAGACAGACACCAGGGAGCAAGATATTATAACCGCCTGATTAAAAAAAGAAAAGAAAAGAAAAGAAAAATCTCTCTAACTGGGAATTTGCATGCACAAACCAATCAAAGGCGCATTGCAGAAAAATGTGTAATATTCCATTGTGTATATGTACCACAACTTCCTTATCCATTCATCTGTCAATGAATATCTAGGTTGCCTCCATGTCCTAGCTACTGTGAATAGTGCTGCAATAAACATTGGGGTTCATGTGTCTTTTTCAATTCCGACTTCCTCAGGGTATATGCCCAGTAGTGGGGTCCTGGGTTGTATGGTAGTTTTAAGGAATCTCCATACTCTTCTCCATAGTGGATGTATCAGTTTGCATTCCCACCAGCAGCATAAGAGAGTTCCCTTTTCTCTATACTCTCTTCAGTGTTTATTGTTTGTAGACTTTTCGATGATGGCCATTCTGACTGTTGTGAAATAATACCTCATCGTGGTTTTGATTTTCATTTCTCTAATAATGAGTGATGTAAGGCATACTTTCATGTGTTTATTAGCTATCTATATGTCTTCTTTGGAGAAATGTTTGTTTAGGTCTTCTGCCCACTTTTGATTGGGTTGTTTGTTTTTCTGCAAATAAGCTGCATGAGCTGGACTCAGCTATAAAAAGGAATGCATTTGAGTCAGTTCTAATGAGGTGGATGAACCTAGAGCCTATTATAGAGTGAAGTAAGTCAGAAAAAGACAGACAAATATCATATATTAGTGCATATGTATGGAATCTAGAAAGATGGTACTGATGATCCTACTTGCAGGCCAGCAAAGGAGACACAGGCATAAAGAACAGATTTTTGGACACTATGGGAGGAGAGAGTGGGATGATTCAACAGACTAGTGTATAAACATACATATTACCATATATAAAAAAGATAACCAATGTGAGTTTGATGTATAAAACAGGGCACCCAGGAAAGTGTTCTGTGACAATCTAGAGGGGTAGGTGGGGAGGGAGGTGGGTGGGGTTTTGGGGTGGAGGGGACACTTTATACATATGGCTGATTCATATTGATGTATGGCAAAAGTCATCACAATATTGTAAAGCAATTATCCTCCAATTTAAATAAATTTTAAAAAAAGAGAGAATTTGGAAATGCTTTGAGAATCTCTAGCTGGGCTGATTGTGAAATTCTTTCCTTATGAAAGGCTTTCCTGGTGGTTCTGACAGTAAAGAACCTGCGTGCAGTGCAGGAGATCCAGGTTTGATCCTGGGACATGAAGATATCCTGGAGAAGGAAATGGCTACATTTTCCACTAGTCTTGTCAGGAGAATTCCATGGAGAGAGGAACCTGGTGGGCTGCACTCCATGCGGTCGCAAAGAGTCGACATGACGGAGTGACTGACACTTTCACTTTTTCACTTTTTTTCCCCCCTTTGCAAAGGTAGTATCTAAAACTAGGAGGGGTGACTGTATTTTTTCAAATGCCCAAATCTCAGCAAAACATAACAAGGTACATAAAGAAACAGGAAAGCATAGCCCAATCAAAGAAACAGAATAAATCTCCAGAAAATGACCCTAAATAAAAGGGAATCTATGAATTACCTGATCAAAATTTCAAAACTATTATCTTAAAGAAGCTAAGTGAACAAAATAAAATATTGATAGACAACTGAAAACTATCTGGAAAATAATGTATGAACAAAATGAGAATACAATAGGTAGGAACTATAAAATGAAAAAAAAATACTCAGTTCTAAACACAGTACAATACTGCACTGTATAATATATTAATTGAATTGTATTGTACAGTTATTGTACAATACAATAACTAAATTGAATGATTCACTAGATGGATTCAATATCGAACCTGATAAAACAGAAGAAAAAATGAACAAACTTAAAGATAAGTAATTTGAAGCTATCAAGCAAGATAATCAAAAAGATAAAAGAAAGAAAGAAAGCCTAAGGAACTTGCAGTTAAAAAAATAAGTAAATAAATAATCCAGGAGACTAATATACACAACCATGAACTTCCAGATGTTCAAGTTGGATTTAGAAAAGGCAGAAAAACCAGAGATCAAATTGGCAGCATCCGTTGGATAATCAAAAAAGCAAGAGAGTTAAAACATCTACTTTTGCCTTATTGACTACAGCAAAGCCTTTGACTGTGTGGATCACAATAAACTGTGGAAAATTCTGAAAGAGATGGGAATACAAGGCCACCTGACCTGCCTCTTGAGAAATCTGTATGCAGGTCAGGAAGCAACAGTTAGAACTGAACTAACTGAACAGTTAGAACTGAACAGACTGGTTCCAAATAGGAAAAGGAGTACGTCAAGGCTGTATATTGTCACCCTGCTTATTTAACTTATATGCAGAGTACATCATGAGAAATGCTAGGCTGGATGAAGCACAAGCTGGAATCAAGATTGCTGGGAGAAATATCAGTAACCTCGTATATGCAGATGACACCACCCTTATGGCAGAAAGTGAAGAAGAACTAAAGAGCCTCTTGATGAAAGTGAAAGAAGAGAGTGAAAAAGTTGGCTTAAAGCTCAACATTCAGAAAATGAAGATCACGGCATCCAGTCCCATCCCTTCATGGCAAACAGATGGGGAAACAGTGGAAACAGTGGCTGACTTATTTTTCTGGGCTCCAAAATCACTGCAGATGGTGACTGCAGCCATGAAATTAAAAGACATTTGCTCCTTGGAAGGAAAGTTATGACCAACCTAGACGCATATTAAAAAGCAGAGACATTACTTTGCCAACAAAGGTCCATCTAGTCAAGGCTATATTTTTTCCAGTGGTCATGTATGGATGTGAGAGTTGGACCATAAAGAAAGCTGAGCACTGAAGAATTGATGCTTTTGAACTGTGGTGTTGGAGAAGACTCTTGAGAGTCCCTTGGACTGCAAGGAGATCCAGCCAGTCCATCCTAAAGGAAAGCAGTCCTGGGTGTTCGTTGGAAGGACTGATGTTGAAGCTGAAACTCGAATACTTTGGCCACCTGAGGCAACGAGCTGACTCATTTGAAAAGACCCTGATGCTGGGAAAGATTGAGGGCAGGAGGAGAAGGGGACGACAGAGGGTGAGATGGTTGGATGGCATCACCAACTCAATGGACATGGGTTTGGGTGGACTCTGGGAGTTGGTGATGGACATGGAGGCCTGGTGTGCTGCAGTTCATGGAATCACAAATAGTGATGCCTGGACACGACTGAGCGACTGAACTGAACTTACCTGTTAGGAATCCCAGAAAGAAAAGAGAGAATAAAAAGGGCAGAAAACTTATTTGGAGAAATAATGACTGAAAACTTTCTGAATCTAAGAAAAACTTGTAAAACTCTGTTATCTGCAGATAGATATAAGTTTATTTCTTCATTTCCAATTTGAATATGCTTTATTCCTTTTTCTTTCCTAATTGCTTTGACTGGGAATTCCACACTGTGGTGCATAGAAGTGATGAGAGTAGGTGTCCTTGTCTGAATTCTGATCTTGTAGGAAAAGTTTTCAGTTATTCAACTTTAATATGATGCTAGCCATGGTTATCCATATACAAAAGGTTCAAAACACTTTAACTAAGGTGACTTTAAAAAATTCCACAACAATACTCATTACAATAAAACTGCCAAAAGTCAAAGAGGGATTCTTGAAAGATTCAAGAGAAAAATGACTTACTATGTACAAGAGAGTGCCCATATCCAAATAATTGAATGGCCTAGCAGAAATGGCTAAATTTCTAGAAACATACAACTTACAGAACTGAATCATAAAGAAATATAAGTAAAAATCTGAACAAATCTATAACTAGCAATGAAATTGAATAAGTAATCAAAAGCATCCCAACAAAAAAAAGGACCCAGGACCAGATGGCTTCACTGGAGAATTCTACCAAATGTTTAAAAAGAATTAATACCAATCTCCAAACTGTTCTAGAAAACTAAAGAAAAAGGAACACTTCCAAAATCATTTTATGAAGGCAGCATTTCCCTGATGTAAAAAACCTGACAAAGATACTGCAAGAAAAGAAAATTACAGCCAGCCCAATATCCCTGATAAATATTGATATAAAAATTCTCAGAAAAAAAAATACCAGCAAATTCAATTCAAAAGCACATTAAACAGATCACACACCATAGCCAAGTGGGATTTAGTCCTAGAATGCATGGATGCTTCAATGTCGAAAAATCAATCAATATAATAGGACAAGCTAACAGAAAGAATAACAAAGCTATATGATGATCTCAATTGATGCAGAAAAAGCACTTGATGAAATTCAACAGTATCTCATGATAAAAACACTCAACAAACTGGGAATTGAAGGAAATTACCTCAAAATAATAAGAACATATATGAAAAACCCACAGCTAGCATCATAGAAAGCTGAATGACTGAAAAATTTTCCTGCATGATCAGAATGCAGACAAAGATGCCTATGCTCATCACTTCTATGCAACTGTATGTACTGGAATTCTCAGTAACAGCAATTAGGAAAGAAAAATGAATAAAGCACATTCAAATTGGAAATGAAGAAATAAACTTATGCCTATCTGCAGATAATGTAATTTAACAAGTAGAAAACCCTAAAGATTATACACACACACACACACATACACTGTTCAAACAAATAAATTCAGCAATGTTGCAGGATACAAATCAGTTGTGTTTCTACACACTAGCAAAGAACAAACCAAAAAGGAAATTAAGAAAACTATTTCATTTGCAATAGCATCCAAAGAATAAAATGCTTACAAATAAGCTTAACTAAAGAGGGTAAAGTCCTATACATTGTAAATCATAAGATACTGAAAGAAACTGAAGGGGACACAAATAAACAGAATATATAGCCAATATTCAAGGATTGGAGACTTACTGTTGTTAAAATGTCTGTACTACCTAAAGCAATCTACAGATTTAATGCACTATTTATCAAAATCCCAATGGTGTATTTTACATAAATATAACAAAATCCTAAAATCTGTGGAACATCCAAGAACCCCAAGATGCCAAAACAATCTTGAGGAAGAAAAACAAAGTTAGAGACCTCATACTTACTGATTTCAATACATATTATAAAACTATCATAGTCACAATAGCATCGTCCTGGTATAAAGAAAGACATACAAACAATGAAAGAGAAAGAGAGTTCAGAAATAAACCTTTGGAGAAATGTCTGTTTAGTTCTTTGGCCCATTTTGTGATTGGGTCATTTATTTTTCTGGAATTGAGCTATAGGAGTTGCTTGCATATTTTTGAGATTAATCCTTTGTTGTTTCATTTGCTATTATTTTCTCCCAATCTGAGGGCTGTCTTTTCACCTTGCTTATAGTTTCCTTTGTTGTGCAAAAGCTTTAAAGTTTCATTAGGTCCCATTTGTTTGAAACATGTATATTATCTATGGTGAAACAGATCACCAGCCCAGGTTGGATGTATGAGACAAGTGCTCTGGCCTGGTGCACTGGGAAGACCCAGAGGAATCGGGTGGAGAGGGAGGTGGGAGGGGGGATCGGGATGGGGAATACATGTAACTCCATGGCTGATTCATGTTAATGTATGACAAAACCCACTACAATATTGTAAAGTAATTAGCCTCCAACTAATAAAAATAAATGAAAAATAAAATAAAACAATTAAAAGAAAAAAAAAGGAAATAAACCTTTGCATTTGTTTTCAACTGGCCTTTGACAAGAATCCAAAGACAGCAAAATAGGAAAAGCAAGATCTCTTTAACAAATGCCATTGGGTAAACAATAGCATGCTAAAGAATAAAACTGGACTCTTACCACATAAAAAATGAATCCAAAATGAATTAAAGACTTAAATATAAGATCAGAAATCATTAAATTCCTGGAAGAAAACATAGTAGAAACACTTCATGGCATTGGATTTAACAGTTATTTCTTGGATATGATACCAAAGCCCAGATGGCAAAAACAAAAATAGATAAATGAAACTACATAAAGCTCAAATATTTCTGCATAGTAAAGGAAATAATGAAAAGAGTGAAATGGCCACCTACAGAATGGGAGAATATATTTGTAAATCATATACATGACAATGACTTAATATCTATAATATATCAAGAGCTCTCACTCTTTAATATATAAAGAACTCAACAATGACAAAAAGCACAAAAGAAACTAATTTAAAATAGGCACAGTACACGAATACACAGTTTTCTAAAGAAAATATACAAATGGCTAACAGACACATACAAATTCTCTACATCATTATTCATTGCATTAGTTGCTCAATCGTGTCTGACTCTATTGACCCTATGAACTGTATCCCACCAGGCTTCTCTGTCCATGTAATTCTCCAGGCAAGAATGCTGGACTGGGTTGACAATTCCCTTCTCCATTCAATTTTGAAATACAGATTCAAAACACAGTGAGATATTACTTCACCCTCACTTGGATGCTTCTATAAAAACAAATTATATCCCTTGTAACTCAGTTGGTAAAATATCTCCCTGCAAAGCAGGAGACCTGGATTCGATCCCTGGGTTAGGAAGATCCCCTGAAGAAGGGAGAGGCTACCCATTCCAGTATTCTGGCCTGGAGAATTCCATAGAGTGTATAGTCCATGGGGTTACAAAGAGTCGGGCATGACTGAGCAACTTTCACTTCACTTCACTTCATAAAAACAAAGTCAAACTGAAAACAGTGTGTTATGGACCATTTGGAGATATTAGAACTCTCACACACTATTAATACAGTTGTAAAATGATGCAGCCACTATGAAAAACATAATTAAGATTCCTCAAGTAGTCAAAAATAATATTATCTAGCAATTACACTTATAGGTATATATCTATCAGAATTGAAGAGAGGAAATATTTGTTTCTACAGTTTTGAAATCAGGGAATATCTTAAAGAAATATTTGAATGCTCATGTTCATTGCAAGATTATTCACAAAAGCCAAAAGATGGAAGCAACCTGTGTTCATGGACAAATAAATGGCTAACTAAAATGCTGCATATATGCAAAATGGAATATTTTATCGTATGCTACAGCATAGGAGAACCTTGACTACAGTATGCCCAGTGAAATAATTCAGTCACAGAAAACAAATACATCATGATTCTACTTATACTTGTGTGCATGTTCAGCTGTGTCGAGCTCTTTGTGATCCCGTAGATTGTAGCCCACTAAGCTCCTCTGTCCATGGATTTTTGGGGGGCTAGAATAAAGAAGTGAGCTGCCACTCCCTACCCCAGAGAATCTACCTGACCCAGGGATCAAATTCAAATCTCTTGTGACATCTGCATTGACAGGCAGATCCTTTACCACTGTGCCAGGTGGGAAGCCCTGATTTCACTCATATGAAGGCTCTAAAGTAGTCAAACCTCTAAGACAAATAGAAAATAGATTGCCAGGTGTTTGGGGAAGTGGAGAAAGAGGAGTTGTTATTCAATAGGTATAGAGTATCAGTTTTGCAAGATGAAAATTTTATAGATATTTGTTGTACAATGATGTGTTTAGCACTGTAATGTACATTGAAAGTGGTCAAGGTGGTAGATTTTATGTTAAATGCTTTATGAAGATAAAAATAGATAAATGCAATTTAAAAAATTACACATTCTGAAAAAAATATTTTTTGAATACAGAAATTATGATTTTGGGTTTTTAAAATGTCTTCCTATTTTTCTGATAGTGGTTATCATATAGCATATAGATAAATTATATATTATGTGAAAATATGTTATTTATGTCTTTTTAATCTTTTCACAAATGATTAATTGTGAAATTAAGTAATTAATTATATTTCTTTCACAAATGTATATTGTTCTTTATCCTTCATTATGCTCTATCACTTTAAATAGCTACTGACATCACTAACAATGATTTCTCTTGATTTATGTTACCTCAAACATCTACTTTTTTCCTTTTGCTTTCAAACTGTCTGAATTATTTTACATTAAATGCAGGCAAGATAGTATTGTAAACTATGCTTTTACAAATAAAGTTTCTGTATTTTGAATGACAATTTAATCCATATAGAATTTATAGTTCTAAAATTATAGATTCTATGTTTATTATTTTAAAAACTCTTCCTATTAGTTAGAGTACTACTGGAAACACCTAAAACCTTATTTCAGAACTCTCCTCTTAATACAATCACCCATTTTGTGCTTTCCTGATAACTTCTGGGATTTTCTTAATAACAATTACTTTCTCTTCAAGCTCAGTAGATTTTTGTTTCATAATACAGTAGATTAATTATTGTTCCTAGATTTTCACTCCCTTCCTATAAGGGGATTGTGCATCTACGTCCTGTGAACCATGGCTTCGCAGTGCCTAGACCTATAATAGGCAAAGCACACAGCAGTCATATTGACTTTCAGCTCGTCACAGAGATTTTTCTTTAACCATAGGAATGTGTAAGTATAAAATAAGCAAAGAGTTAAATTGTGCTTGCTTGCTTTGACTTGCTCCTCTGTGATTCTACCAACCACCTTGAGAAAAACAGTCCAAAATAAGCAGACACATGCATGAGAGATAAAATTTAATTGTTTTTAGCCTTTGATATTTTGAGACTGACAATAATAGAGGCAGTATCCATTCTTCTAATAAGCCCACATATTAAGTTATGTTATAATTATCTTTTTAAATGTAAAATATTCAATACATAAAAAGTATTTGTTCTAAAATATAACAAGATAGTGATTATATGTTTCACTCATAACCTCATTTAAGTATCATTGCTAAAACTGGTGAAACACCTTATTTACACCTTTCTCATAACTCTCTTTCTCCCAAGTCCTGAATTTTGCATTTATAATTCTATTGTTTAACTTTAGAATATTGTTACATATGTCAATAAACCATGCATATTATATATGGTTCTGTACCCATACAATTTTTTAGATTTACTGTGTTATTTTGAATACATTTATTGAGTTTCATTTACAGTTACGATTGATGGATTTGATGGTAACTGTATTAGCTGCCAAGTGCAGCTCTAAAGCTTTCAGCTCCTCTCTATTCTCTACTGAAATTTGGGGAAAAAAAAAAAAAAACTCACACAAAAAAACTCACTCATTAGCCTCACCATGCCTGATAGTCAAAAAGACACTTCCATTTTTTGAATAAATTAAAAACTCTCCTTAAAGTGTTGTTCTTTTGATATCAGAATTTACGATTTTAATGGCCTAACTGATTATAATTACAGACATTTGTTTCATTATACTCGTGAATGATGAATGATTCAAAAAGCAGTCTATTGAATTCAGATTTTCTAATCTATTTTTAAATTAGAAAATTCTTAGGCAGTAATTTAGAGTAACAAGCAAAGATTGTTTTGTGGTCCCAGATTCCTCCTTTATTTAATTAAAATTGTTTTTAAAAATAATAATTGGGAATAGGGTGTTCTGTTTAACAGAATATTAAAACATAAATACTTTATTGAGCATACCTTGAAAAAAGGAATAATATTTCCACAAAAGTATAACAACAGATGCACATGCAGAATGTACATTTCCAAGTATGATTTATACATTGTCTTTGTTATATATTAATGTAAATATGTAGCCTGATTTCAGTGTTTTGCTAGATGAAGCATGTACATGAAGCAAAAATGAAATATGTTTCCTGAGATAAAATTTTCTTTTTATTTTTAAATTTGGATAAAAATTACAACATATCAACAGATTGACTTTGTCAACGTTCTGTTATTTTTTAATTAATATATAATACATGTGTAGTTATATAACAAAGATACACATACATGTATAACCAGTACAACACATATGCTTTGTAAACAAAACATGTTTTAACTACAGCACATATTACAACATATAAACCAACTGATAATGATCCTCATTGTGTCTGCATGGGAAAAGAAATGCTCAACAGAGTAAGGCAGTGTTTTTGTCCTAATTATTGGTAGCACTTTAGTTTTATTATTATTATTGTACTCCATAGCCTAGCATCAGCCAACAGAAAAGATGGTGATGAGCACTATTTAAAACATGATATTTGTAAATATTCTTTTAAAGGGAGTGGGAATTTATCCTTTGCTCAATGCTTTATTTGAGCCTCCTTTGAGGCTTTAATATAAGATAGTATTATAAGATATAGGGATGTTTTTTCAAAAATATTTATTACCTTATTAAGGTAAACTGTCTTCCCTGCTGGTGGATGATATTTTATAGAAAAAATACAAAATCCTATAAACCTCACGGCTGGAGTCCAGACACTTTTTGGCTGACAACACTATAACCATTACTTTCATTCTAATTTTAAGGACAGTAGTAACAGCACTTCAATTAACCAATTAATCAAAATAATACTCAGTTTTTACACACTAGCTCATAAAAGCTCTCCATATAACACATTATTTCAAATGAGTGCCACCTCCTGCTATGGTGGGTGTTCAGCTGGCCTAGAAAAGCACAGTAGTTAGCCCTTTCCATCGCAGTAAAAAACTTATCAACACTGACACTTAAGTGACCATAATCAGTCCACTGAGATTAATGTGGGAACTTTGTACCTCTCCTACTGTCACTGTCGCAGACTTATGATACCCTCTAAATTGCAACAGTTCATTGGTTCATTTTCCAAATTGTTTTCTCACTTAGAATGTTTAAAAGCTGAAAAAAAAAAAAAAAAAAAAAACAAAAAGAAAGAAAGAACGAAAAAGATCTTGGGTACCATAAGAAGCAACCTCAATTGAATGAAGTCTAAAGGACTTCAAATTGTAGTGTGTTTTCTGAGTGTTTGTATGAGAAAGACACATCAAATGACCACACAAAACAACCAAATCCTTGTAATTGATAACTTGAAGTATTTATCAGAGTGAATGTGAAAGTTCAGAGATTAATTTTCCATGAACGCAAGTTTAAAAACATAAAAGAATAAAAAGAAAGCAAGTTCTGCTTATTCAAACCATTTAATTCAAAGGTTTGACATGCTTTATGGAAAAAAAAAAAAGCTTCTAATAATAAAAGGGCATGAAATACGGTATAAGGTTACATATCATGCAAAAGCTAACAAGTCAATTTTATTTTAATGCCTTTTGTACAGTAGTAGAAAAATATACCAGTGTGTAACTGTTTTATTTTATGAGTATTTCTATAGTTGATTTTTTTTTTCTTTTCCAGTTTTACTGAGATATAATTGATATAGAGCACTGTATGAGCTTACGGTATACAGCATAATGACTTGAGTAACATACATCATAGAATGCACAGCATCATCATCTTGGATACAAAATAAAAGAGTAATTTTTTTTTTCTTGTGATGAGAACTTTCAGGGTTTACTTTCTTAACAACTTTCATATATAACATACAACAATGTTAATTTTTACATTGATCATGTTGGCCATGGGATTTTCCAGGCAAAAATACTAGAGTGGGTTGCCATTTCCTTGCTGCTTCAATAAACTTACCAGGAAATGTTGATTAAGAGGTCAGTGCTAACAGAAAATAAAGAGTTTAAGGTTTTTATTCTTGATCTTAATTTAAATTTTTTGTGTCTTGGATAACGACTTGGAATAGTGATATACATCAGTTACAAAAACCTTGGGAGAAAATGATGTATTGAATGTCATACCTGAGATCCAAAACCATCTCAGCACAATAGACTAATAAACTGGATGAGATAAAAGCTAACTTAACCTTAATGTTAAAAAAACAAAACAAAACAAACAAACAAACAAAAAAAAAAAACCCTTACATAGACCATGAATCAGACTAAGAAATAAACAATGTAGATTGACAGAAGCCTTCATCAAAAGAGTAAGGACACTAGTTGGATACAACTTCAATGTACATTAGCAATGTTATATGTATGCTAAAATGAATTAAAATGAATATAGGAGCTATTAATAAAATGTCATTTCTTAACACTGATAGTTGCCATTTGGGTCTGGGTGCTATCATAATCTGAGAATGTACTGATAGAGTTGAGTATATGAAAACAATTATTTGCACAAGGAAAGAGCTGAAGATATCTAGATTAAAGATGAGACTACTTAACAGAAAAATGAAAACTACCTTAAACACTTGAAAACTTTCACATAATTTTGAGGTTAGATTCATTTTATGTGCTTCCAACAGTTAAATCTAGAACTTGTATTTGCAGTTTAGACGGCTGTGAATTATGTTAAGAAAAAGTTTCTTCCATGTAGCATACTTTTAGTTTTGTTTTTCAAACTATGCACATTTTTAATGGTTTCATTAATTATTAAATTTTATACAATGATATGATTCAATGTGAGATTCAATCTGGTTCATTAACATCTTTTAGAGTCATAACAAGAGAAAACCATATTAAGAATTATATGTATATATTAAGTATATATATATATATATAATGTGTATATATATATATATACACATATATATATATATACTTGGGTATAGTATAAGCCCTTTTGGAGGAGGTTGCCATTAAACCCACCATAGAGCTTCCAGAACTTACACAGGACTGGAAAATAAACTCTTGGAGGGCACAAACAGAAGCTTGTGTGCAACAGGACCCAGGAGAAAGGAGCAGTGATCCCACAAGAGGCTGACCCAGACTTGCCCTTGAGTGTCCAGGAGTCTCCAGTGGAGGGGTAGGTCAGGGGTGGCCTGCTGCAGCGTTGGGGGCAGTGAGTGTAGCAGTACATGGTGGGATCTTTTGAAGGAGGTTGCCATTATCTTCATTACCTCCACCATAGCTTGGCCACAGGTAAATGGCAGGGAGGGAACACAGCTCCACCCATCAACAGGAAATTGGATTACAGATTTATTGAGCATGGCCCCTCCCATCAGAACAGGACCCAGTTTTTCCCTCAGTCAGTCTCTCCCATCAGGAAGCTTCCATAAGCCTCTTACCCTTCTCCATCAGAGGGCAGACAGACTGAAAACCACAATCACAGAAAACAAAACAATCTGATCACACGGACCACAGCCTTGTCTAACTCAATGAAACTATGAGCCAAGCCATGTAGGGTCACCCAAGACAGACAGGAAATGGTGGAGAGTTGTGACAAACATGGTCCACTGGAGAAGGGAATGGCAAACCACTTCAGTATTCTTGCCTTGAGAACCCCATGAACAGTATGAAAAGACAAAAAGATAGGACACTGAAAGATGAACTCCCCAGGATGGTAGGTGTCCAATATGCTACTGGAGATCAGTGGAGAACTAACTCCAGAAAGAAGGAAGAGATGGAGCCAAACAAAAACAACACCGAGCTGTGGATGTGACTGGTGACAGAAGCAAAGTTCAATGCTGGAAAGGGCAATATTGCATAGGAACCTGGAATGTTAGGTCCATGAATCAAGGTAAATTGGAAGTGGCCAAACAGGAGATGGAAAGAGAGAATGTCCACATTTTAGGAATCAGAAAATTAAAATGGACTGGAATGGGTAAGTTTAACTCAGATGACCATTATATCTACTACAGTCAGAAAGAATCCCTTAGAAGAAATGGAATAGCCATCATAGTCAACAAGAGTCCAAAATGTAGTACTTGGATGCAATCTCAAAAACAGCAGAATGATCTGTTTGTTTCCAAGGCAAGCCATTCAATATCATGGTAATCCAAATCTATGCCCTGACCAGTAATGCTGAAGAAACTGAAGTTGAATGGTTCTATGAAGACCTACAAGACCTTCTAGCACTAACACCCCAAAAAGATGTCCTTTTCATTATAGGGGACTGGGATGCAAAAGTAGGAAGTCAATAAACACCTGGAATAACAGGCAAGTTTGGCCTTGGAGTACAGAATGAAGCAGGGCAAAGGCTAACAGAGTTCTGCCAAGAGAACGCACTGGTCATAGCAAACACCCTCTTCCAAAAACAGAAGAGAAGACCCTACACATGGACATCACCAGATGATCAACACCAAAATCAGATAGATTACATTCTTTGCATCCAAAGGAGAAGCTCTATGCAGTTAGCAAAAACAAGACCAAGAGCTGACTGTGGCTTAGATCATGAACTCCTTATTGCCAAATTCAGACTTAAATTGAAGAAAGTAGGGAAAACAACTAGACCATTAAGGTATGTCATAAATTGAATCCCTTATGATTACACAGTGAAAGTGAGAAATAGATTTAAGGGACTAGATCTGGTAGACAGAGTTCCTGATGAAATATGGATGGAGGTTCACAACATTGTACAGGAGACAGGGATCAAGACCATTCCTAAGAGAAAGAAATGCAAAAAAAGCAAAATGGCTGTCTGAGGAGGCCTTACAAATAGCTGCAAAAAGAAGAGAAGGGAAAAGCAAAAGAGAAAAGGAAATATATACCCATATGAATGCAGAGTTCCAAAGAATAGCAAGGAGAGATAAGAAAGCCTTCTTCAGTGATCAGAGCAAAGAAATAGAGGAAAACAACAGAATGGGAAAGACTAGAGATCTCTTCAAGAAAATTAGAGATATCAAGGGAACATTTCATGTAAATATAGGCTCAATAACGGACAGAAATGGTATGGACCTAACAGAAGCAGAAGATATTAAGAAGAGGTGGCAAGAATACACAGAAGAACTCTACAAAAAAGATATCACGACCCAGATAATCACAATGGTGTGATCACTCACCTAGAGCCAGACATCCTGGAATGTGAAGGCAAGTGGGCCTTAGGAAGCTTCCCTAAAAACAAACCTAGTGGAGGTGATGGAATTCCAGTTGAGCTATTTCAAATCCTGAAAGATGATGCTGTGAAAGTGCTGCACTCAATATGCCAGCAAATTTGAAAAATTCAGCAGTGGCCACAGGACTGGAAAGGTCAGTTTTCATTTCAATCCCATAGAAAGGCAATGCCAAAGAATTCTCAAACTACTGCACAATTGTACAAATCTCACACACTAGTAAAGTAATGCTCAAAATTCTCCAAGCCAGGCTTCAACAATGCATGAACCATGAACTTCCAGATGTTCAAGCTGGATTTAGAAAAGGCAGAAGAACCAGAGATCAAATTGCCAACATCCGTTGGATCATAGAAAAAGCAAGAGAGTGCCATAAAAAACGTCTACTTTTGCCTATTGACTACAGCAAACCTTTGACTGTGTGGATTACCACAAACTGTGGAAAATTCTGGGAGATGGGAATACCAGACCACCTGACCTGCCTCTTGAGAAACCTGTATGCAAGTCAGGAACCAACAGTTAGAACTGAACATGGAACAACAGACTGGTTCCAAATAGGGAAAACAGTATGTCAAGGCTGTATATTGTCACCCTGCTTATTTAACTGATATGCAGAGTCCATCATGAGAAACACTTTGCTGGATGAATATAAGCTGAAATCAAAATTGCCGGGAGAAATATCAATAACCTTAGATATGCAGATGAAACCACCCTTATGACAGAATGTGAAGAAGAACTAAAGAGCCTCTTGATGTAAGTGAAATAGGAGAATGGAAAAGTTGGCTTAAAGCTCAACTTTCAGAAAACTAAGATCCTGGCATCTGATCCCATTACTTCTTGGCAAATAGATGATGAAATGGTGGAAACAGTGGCAAACTTTATTTTTTGGCGCTCCAAAATCACTGCAGATGGTGCCTGCAGCCATGAAATTAAAAGATGCTTACTCCTTGGCAGAAAAGTTATGACCAACCTAGAGAGCATATTAAAAAGCAGAGACATTACTTTGCCAAAAAAGGTCCACCCAGTCAAGGGTATGGTTTTTCCAGTGGTCAAGTATGGATGTGAGAGTTGGACTATAAAGAAAGCTGAGTGCAGAAGAATTGATGCTTTTGAACTGTGGTCTTGGAGAAGACTCTTGACAGTCCCTTGTACTCCAAAGAGTTCTAACCAGTCCATCCTAAAGTAAATCAGTCCTGAATATTCATTAGAAGCAGTGATGCTGAAGCTGAAGCTGCAATACTTTGGCCACCTGATGGGAAGAATTGGCTCATTTGAAAAGACCTGATGCTGGGAAAGGTTGAAAGTGGACAGAGTAGAAGGGACAACAGAGGATGAGATGTTGGATGGCGTCGCCGACTCAATGGACATGAGTCTGAATAACTCTGAGAGTTGGTGATGGACAGGGAGGCCTGGCGTGGTGCAGTCCATGGGGTTGCAGAGTTGTACCCGACTACACGACTGAATGGAACTGAACTGAATGTATATATACATACAGATATATTAAGTATATGTCTATACTAATATGTGTATATTAAGAAATATAAACCATATTAAGAACTAGGTAATTTTGAATCCCAGATCAAAATATTAATGCTTTGGATTTCCATAATATTATTGATTACTAAGCTAACTGGCTACTAGAAGTACCAGTTTTCCCCACTAACTGGAAATTAGAGCCTTCCTTTGAAGCTTTTCATAGGTCCAAACGGTGTCAAGGAAAGAATCAATTATCTCAGTGCATATCTTGCTAATGGGTACAATAATGCATCAAATTTAAAGTACATAGCTCACGTATGTAGATCAAAGCTATAGAAGCTTGATGCTGAGACTCTGAATGTAGTTCCAGGGGAAGCAACTTGTTAGTACCACTCTCATTTCTCTGGGTACATGCTTGCTCTCCAATACTTGAAGCAAAATGAACTCTGGCACAATTTTTTAATTTTTTTTAAATTTTTTTGGTAAAACCAAACAGCCTCTTCAGATTTCTTTAGGTTATGGAAAACAGTTACTAATGTAGTTCTTCGTTAAAAATGGAGTGGCAAAGAGACCTTATGAAAAGTGGAGGATACCTGTATTTATTTGGAAGGATAGTTTTAAGGCAGACCACTGAGGAACCTTCTATCAAGCAGGCATTAAGAACTTGTGATCATTCCATAAAGAAATATAGACTTAAAAACTGAGAAAATCAGCCTCTCCAAAGGTTTATGAGCCAAGAAAGAACCCTCTCTTTCTATAATTGTTTCAGGAAATATCACTGTTAAAAAAGCGGCTCTGAAGAACAATGAAAGTAGAGATTAGCTTGAATTATCATTAGTAATGGGGAGTGTTTTTTTCTCATTATAAACTGCTTATTATATACAAGAATTTATAATATGTAAGTGAGTTTAAAGTAATTATCAAAAAAAAAAAAAGAAAAGAAAGAAAGAAAACAAAACCGGGAAGTAACCACTTCCCTACTATCCATCTTAAGACATAACTTTAAATCCTGTGTGTGTGTGTATGTGTATGTGCACGCCCACTCAATTGTGTCCTGACTCTTTGCTACCCCATGGACAGTAGCCCACCAGTCTCCTCTGCCCATGGGATTTTCCAGGCAAGAATGCTGGAGTGGGTTGCCAGTTTCTTCTCCAGTGGCTCTTCCCCACCCAAGGATTGGATCCAAGTCTCTGGCATCTCCTGCACTTGCAGGCAGATTCTTTACCACCAGCCACCTGGAAAAGTGAAAGTGAAGTAGCTCAGTCGTGTCAAACTCTCTGAGACCCCATGGACTGTAGCCTGCCAGGCTCTTCTGTCCATGGGATTCTCCAGGCCAGAATACTGGAATGGATAGCCTTTCCCTTCTCCAGGGGATCTTCCCAACCCAGGGATAGAACCCAGATCTCCTGCATTACAGGCGGATTCTTTACCAGCTGAGCCACAAAGCAAGCCCTTGGGAAGTAGGTAGATAACGCAAATTTCTCCATCTCCACCCCAGACCTGCTGACTCAGAAACTCTGGAGGCAGTAAAGCCCTGTCTTTAAACAATCTCTCCAGGTGAATCTGATGTACATTCAGTTGCAAAATCCACAGATATAGAAGGTATATCCGGGGTCGGGGGTGGGGGTGCTGGGCCATAGTTCCTAAATCTTCAAACTTACCAGATAATGTTAGTTTCCTAAATTGGAAAGACACCAATTTCTAGGTCCAAAAACAGGTAATGTGAGTTCTTCTTGTACGAATTCTTCTCAACACTTGGCATTGTCTGGTGTTTAAATAATTTTTCCAGTCTGGTGGGTGTGAAATATCTCATTGTGGATTTAATTTGCTTTTCCATATTTACAAATAATTTTTGTACTTATTTTCCTAATTTTATCAGAGATCTGTACCTCCCCTTGTCTGACTGTCTTACCATTTTAGGTTGGAGTCATTATTTCAGTAGATGAAATTTTTTTGAATGATTGTTATTTTTTCTTCTTTTATTGGGATTTTAATGTCTTTCAGTATTAATCCTGTCTTGATTTCATGTGGCCAATATAATATCTCACTTTATAGCTCATTTTAAGGCCTTGTTACAATGTCTTTTGATCCATTGCAGTTCTTAATTTCAATAGGGTTGAAATTTTTATCTACTTCCTTTATGAATTGCACAAATTTTGTCTTCTTTAGGAAACTCTTCTATCCTCTGAGGATACAAAACTATTATGCACTCTGCTAAGAAATTCAAGTTTTTATTTTTTTTCCTTTTTTATCTCCCTGAAATTGATTTTTACATAAGACTGTCAGATAAGGAACTATTTTGTTCCATAAAGATAAACAGTTGTTCCAGAAAACTTTATTCAATAGTTTATCAGTCCCCAGTAATGTTTAATGCCACCCTTCTTATGTACTAAATTTCTACACATGCATGTGATTTTTTAAAGAATCTCTGTTGTTCCATTGCTTAATGCTTCAATCTCTACTACAGTCTCCTGTGGCCTTAAACTTTATAATAATTCATGATACTGCAACATATTACTTCATTATCTTTTTTCCATTACAAGCTATTTAATGACTTATGACCATGAATGCAAGTACACACACACACACACACACACACACACACAGATTTTATTTACTATGGCATAGAGCCTACAGATAACATTGGGAAGAATTGACATATATGTGATACTGATATTTTACCTATAAGTGTGGGATATCTTTTTTAATTAATGTAAATCTTTCTTGATATCTTACTGTAGAGTTTTATAATTTTCTCCATAATGTCTACCACATTTGTATTAGATCTACCATGGCTGTTTTTATTCTCTAGTAACAACATCTTTTCCTGAATTAAATTTTTGTTGATGCATATAAGTACAGTTGTCTAAATTTTGGCATTTTACTTGGAAATTTTGATATATTCTTAGATAAATCTACTGATTTATGTAGATTATTTTGGAGATTTTAATGTAGACAATTATATCACTTACAAGTTTTCTTTTTATTTCAATCTTGATAGTTTTTGTTTCTATCATTTTTCTTATTGATCTGACTCAAAACTCCAACACAATGTTAAAGAGAAGTGATATTAGCTATATTTTCCAGTATACATTTTGGGAGTTATTTTGCAGTTTTTGGATGTTCACCTATACACTTAGTAATATGAGAGAATTTTAACATATATGAATATTTGGCCTTATTTGATGCTTTGTGGTTGTACTTATTACTGTAAATGTATTAGCTTTTAGTCTGTTAATATAAAGAATAACCTATGTAAATAATAAAATCTAGAATATATTAACATTCTTGGTATAAATGTACCTTCATCATTATATATAGCTATGTTATTGCAGTGGTAGATTACATGTCCTAATATTTAATTTAACATTTTTGTGTCCATGTTAATAAGTTAAATTGCTTTGTAAATTTGCCATTCTCATGAACAACTTGTCTTGATTTATTTTTAAAATATACTGGGAATGGTGATCTTTTCTTGCTTTTGTTTTATTGCCATTTGGTGTTTGTTTGGAAAACATTTCTGATTAGGAATTCAATTCCTTCAGTGGTTTCAGACTATTCAAATTTATAATTTATTTTTAATATGTTTGGTCATTTCCATTTAACCAAGAATTGCTCCAATTTATTACATTTCCACATTTATTGGAAACATCGCTCACGTTGCTTATTCTTATGATATATTTAGCATCTATATGGTTATATCTCCTTTTTCATCCCAAATAATATTTGTGTTCTTCTTTATGTTTATTTTATTAATCTTACTTTTTTTTAGTCTTTTCAAAGTACTGAATGTATTGGAAATTTTTGCTCAGTGACGCACAAAACAAAGCAATATATTTTAGATTCAAACACAGCAAGCATTTGTTTTGCGTTTTAGGAAAAGCACAAGGAAAAAATGTTTAAGTTTTTGGATAATAATGCTATGTATACTATTAATTATGATTCCAGATTGAAACAGGTTTTTTTTTTTTTTAATGAGAAATGCTCACCACTACATTTTTTTTTTTTTTTGATTAGTGTTTGCAATCACTCCTACCCAATGCTCAGCAAATATCATTTATAGAAGTAATTGAATTGATTTATTGAAAACTACATAACTCTTTGAATTCAGAGTACCATCTCTTTGGCAAGAAAGTCATATATTTCCAACTAAAAGTAATTTTATCCTGAATATTATACAATGATTCTCATTGTATCACCACAAAACTTTCTTGTATGTCTTAATGAAAGAAATATAAAATAAGGTTGCACACACATCATGAGCACATCTTTTACTGACTCAGATGTTCTACTCTATCTAGTCTAAAAATGATATTACTGTCACTAGTAAACTTAGGTTTCCTAGGCATGTTTAGCAAAACCAGTGTACCTAATTCCATCTGAATATTAGAATTACCAGAGGAGCTTTAAATATCCCAAACCAATTGAATAGGATCTCCTTCTGTTGGCTTATAGCCCAAGAGGTTCAACTGTGCAACGGAGCTGAAAACCAATGGTATAAGTTTATATATTTATAAAAACCTAAACCTTAAATTCATGTGTAACTTTATCCTACAAGAATAGACAATTGAGGTAAAAAACCACTGTGGCTAATAGCAGAGTGCTCTTCCTGAACTAATTCAATCATTATAAGACACTTCAAAAGCAATTTCCTAATTTGTATTTTTACACTATTGAAAATGCTTTAATAGTATGCTGTGTTTTGTCAAAAATGTTCCCATGTTGCAGAATTAACTGCTTTATGCTTTAGAGTATATTTATCTTACTTTAAGCTCTTTAAATTGAAATTTGTGTATGTTAATCTATTTTTAATAAAACTGGTCAGTTAACCTGAGTTGGTTAAGGCATGTAGAAAGTAATATAAAAAAGAAAAATCCATGCTGATATTATAAAACCAACACTAAAAGTCTTTGTAACAGAATATCCTTAGATTAGAGTGAATGATGTAGAAGGAACTAGGTAGGTATATTTTAAAAATGTAATCAGCTTTAATCCATGAAGAAATATAATTTTGTGAAAGAAACCTTGAATTGTTAATTTAGTTGCTACTGTCTTAATTTAACTTTCATTTATATAGCCATATTTTCTTAACCTAACATCCTTCTATTGATTGAATCAGGTAATTTCATTTTGTTTTTCAATAATTACAAGATGTAATATAATCATTGTCCTCACTGCTTTCAAAACTAAAATTTGTTGTTTTTCTTTTTTTCCTTGACAATTTGTGCAATAATGTAAGTTTCTTTTTATTTTGGAGAAAAATTTATTGCAGTTTATGGTAAACAATTTTCTGCCCTTTGTGTCTACCTGTGCTGGACCTCTCCTGATTTCACTCCAAGGATTTTTTTCTAAATATTATTTATTTATGGCTGCCCTGGGTCTTTGTTGCTGCATGTGCATTTCCTCTAGTTGTAGCAAGGGGAGAGCTCCTTTCTAGTAGCAGTTCATGGGGTTTTTTATTGGGGTGGCTTCTTCTGTTGCAGAGCTCAGGCTCCAGGGTACATAAGCTCAGTAGTGGTGGTGCATGGGCTTCATTGCCTCACAGCATGCGGGATCTTAATGGACCAGGCATTGAACCTGTCCCTTACTTTGGTAGGCAGATTCTTAACCGCTGGACCACCAGGGAACTCTAAAGATAACAGGTGATGACTATCTTTAACACAACTTTATCATATGAAATCTTGATTGGCAATGAAACTAACCCAGAATAAAATAGTGCTGAGTGAAACTTGAAAGAGTCCCAGTGATATATTTCAAGTCTTTGGAAACAAATGCTTCCCACTTGCTGTTTAGTGTGAGGGAAATACATTTTCTTATCAAGCTAAGATTAGTTGTTTTTTTGATCACTGACAAAAAGTTTTGGCTACTAAAATGCTATTATGTTTAAATGTCATAACTTGCAAGGAATAACACGACAGCATTTTATGTGCCAACCAGGGAAGAAAAGGAAAAGTTGTCAAGTAAACACTAACTGCATGATAAATCTCAGTCTCAGATTTCTTAAAACTGATCAAATAGAAACAATGATATATGGTAACAGAAAAATTGAAGAAGTAGGGTTTAGAAAATAAAATATCCTAAAATGTGAAATTACAGAAGCTGAGGCAGTAGATGCTATGCCTCAGATTATAAGGGGGGCAACCTTTCTCACATGACAAATTATTGGATACTGTGACTTGGGCCAGGTATTTATTTAGGCTAGAAATTTAGGAGACTTGATATGAAAATGAAATTATTTAAATCAGTTAGCTTATTATTATGTATGACCTTAATAAATTCCTACAAGTAAGAGACAATCTGACCTCAGCAGAGCATTGAGGGAACACAAAACAGCTGGAGTTAGAGAAGACTCCTCCCCCACCACTGTTGATCGTTCCAAGATACCTGATTCATGTACATTTCAGTGCTCAAAAATCCACATCCCAAGTTCTACACTAAAGGAAGAAAGCCAGAAACAAGGCGCGAGGTAAAACTAGACTTCAAAAGGGAGCTAAGTCTTGGCCATCAACACATCTAGGATATACCGATTTACACAAACTGCCTACAAATGGTAAAAATTAAGTCCCCACTTAAATTAAAAAGAGCTCACTGGGGTTCACTCTGACCTGGATAGGTTAATCTTATTACTTTATGTGTCATGAACGAAAAAGAAACAATTATGTTAAAAACAAGAGATATGAGCAAAACATTTTGAAGGGCTGTTGCCAAAAGACAAACACCTATGCTGAGTTACAGACTAAAAGCTCTTGATCCTTGGCTTTGGTAATTATCCCACAAAGTGGATTGGACACAAATTGATGGGAAGCCAAGGAAGGATTAAATGGAATCAGTTGTATTGCCTGATAAATTCCTGAGTTTGGGAAATAAAGTCCTCAGTTCAGTTCAATTCAGTCACTCAGTCATGTCCGACTCTTTGTGACCCCATGGACTGCAGCACACCAGGCCTCCCTGTCCAAGGCCAACTCCTGGAGTTCACTCAAACTCATGTCCATTGAATCAGTAATGCCATTCAGCCATCTCATCCTCTGTCATCACCATCTCCTCCTGCCTTCAGTCTTTCCCAGCATCAGGGTCTTTTCAAATGAGTCAGTTCTTTGCATCAGGTGGCCAAAGTATTGCAGTTTCAGCTTCAGCATCAGTCCTTCAGTGAATATTCAGGGTTGATTTCCTTTAGGATGGACTGGTTGGATTTCCTTGCTGTCCAAGGGGCTCTCAAGAGTCTTCTCCAACACCACAGTTCAAAAGCATCAATTCTTCTGTGCTCAGCTTTCTTTACAGTCCAACTCTCACATCCACAGAGAAAGAAATGGCAACCCACTCCAGTATTCTTGCCTGGAGAATCCCATGGACAAAGGGGCCTGGCAGGCTACAGTCCTTGGGATCACAAAGAGTTGGACACGGCTGAAGCAATTGAGCACTGAGCATCTTCACATCCACACATGACCACTGGAAAGAACATGGCTTTGACTAGATGGACCTTTGTTGGCAAAGTAATGTCTCTGCTTTTTAATATGCTGTCTAGGTTGGTCATAACTTTTCTTCCAAAAGTTATGCCTGATAAATTCCTGAGTTTGGGAAACAAAGTCCTATGCTTGTTTAACTCCAAAAGCAATCCCTAGGCACTGTGATCCAAATCTCCACCAACGGAAAGGGAATGCTAAGCTACAGTAATCATCAGAAAGGTTTTTACAGAGTCTCCTTCTCAAATATGATGTCATACAGAAATAGAAATATGAAAGCTTCTAAAGGAACAGAATCAGGAACAGGAAGGTTTATTGACACAGAACACTCTTCACTGCAGAACAGTGAACCCGTGCTATGTATACAAAAGGGACATTGTGTGTGGTATGGAAAGATGACTACAGTATATTCTTTCTCCATCTGCACTGTCCAAATGAAATTTATATTGAAGATATTCTACTTATTCATTGCCATAGTACATTAAGTATGATGGTGATGGGTTACAAACCATAAGAAGACCCTGGGCAAAAGAAAGCATAACCAGAGGCCTTGGACTAGCAGTTGTGAGCAGTAATTGCATGAGATATTAGGTACTCTAGTACTAAGGAGAATCTGATATGTATCTGTATCGGCCTATGGTGTAGTTGCACAAGTTAGGAAAAGATGTTTTAAATTAATCTATATTGAAGAAAAGATGTCAGTGTTAGCCAGAAAGAGATTATTGAATACCTTCTATTTGTCCTGTTGTTCCACTGATGTATGAAATCTAAGTCTGATCAAAGCCTAATTGGGGAACTTGAAACACTAGCTACAAGATGTTTCAGAGAGAAAACCATGATTTCAATAAGCCAATGAAAGTTACTCCTCAGATTTGTTGAAGATATTTGCAAGAGATGCTATTGAGAAATGGAGTATTTCCTGAAATATCAATAAACAAAGATGTCACAGTCATCAGCAATTGCAGCCCTTCAGTGTGAGCAGGTGAGTCCTATGGGAACTCAAGAAGGAGAAGAATACAACTATCTAACATCCATCAGGGAGAAGGCAATGGCAACCCACTCCAGTACTCTTGCCTGGGAAATCCCATGGTAGGCTACAGTCCATGGGGTCTCGAAGAGCTGGACATGACTTAGCAACTTCACTTTCACTTTTCACTTTCATTCACTGGAGAAAGAAATGGCAACCCACTCCAGTGTTCTTGCCTGGAGAATCCCAGGGACGGGAGCCTGGTGGGCTGCCATCTATGGGGTCACACAGAGTCAGACACGACTGACGTGACTTAGTAACAGCAGTAGCAGCAGCAGCCATCAGACTGCAGTTATTTCCTGTAGTCATTCCTTATGGTGAGCCCTGCTGAAAACTCAGGATAGTGGCCCCAGATGGCTGAGATGCATATCAAAGGAATGATTTCAGTGAGCCCAGACTCTTGTGTTTCCCCATACACAAAGAAAAAAAAAGTCTTAGTCACTCAGTCTTGTATGACTTTTTGCAACCCCATAGACTGTGGCAGGCTTCTCTTCAGGCAGGAATACTGCAGTGTGTTGTCATTCCCTTCTCCAGGGGATCTTCCTGACCCAGGGATTGAATCTGGGTCTCCCACATTAGGGGCAGATTCTTTACCTTCTGAACCACCAGGGAAGCCCACACCACCATAAATAGAAAAGTGATAAATTTCCTAACTTGAGTAATCTGGTTTTCTTTCAGTTCTGTTCAGTCATTCAGTCATGTCCGACTCTCTGCGACCCCATAGAATGCAGCATGCCAGGCCTCCCTGTCCATTGCCAACTCCCAGAGTTTATTCAGACTCATGTCAATTGAGTCAGTGATGCCATCTAACCATCTCATCCCCTGTTGTTCCCTTCGCCTCCCACCTTCAACCTTTTCCAGCATCAGATCTTTTCAAATGAGTCAGTTCTTCACCTCAGGTGGCCAAATTATTAGTTTCAGCCTTAGCATCAGTCCTTCCAATGAATATTCAGGACTGATTTCCTTTAGGATGGACTGGTTGGATCTCTTGCTGTCCAAGGACTCTTTAAGATTCTTCTCCAACACCACAGTTCAAAAGCATCAACTCTTCAGTGCTCAGCTTTCTTTATAGTCCAACTCTCACATCAGTACATGGCTACTGGAAAGTCCATAGCTTTGACTAGATGGACTTTGTTGGAAAAGTAATGTCTCTGCTTTTTAATATGCTGTCTAGGTTGGTCATAACTTTTCTTCCAAGAAGTAAGCATCTTTTAATTTCATGGCTGAGTCACCGTCTGCAGTGATTTTGGAGCCCACCCCCCAAAAAAATGTCTGTCACTGTTTCCACTGTTTCCCCATCTATTTGCCATGAAGTGATAGGACCAGATGCCATGGTCTTAGTTTTCTGAATGTTGAGTTTTAAGTGAACATTTTCACTCTCCTCTTTCACTTTTATCAAGATGCTCTTTAGCTCTTCTTCACTTTCTGCCATAAGTGTGGTGTCATCTGTACATCTGAGGTTATTGATATTTCTCCTGACAATCTTGATTCCAGCTTGTGCTTCATCCAGCCCAGCATATTAAAAATAACCTTTTCATGTTCAGAACCTACTCTTTGTTGCAAAATTTGTATATAACCTGGCTCCTCCCCTGGTCCCCTTGGAGCTTTTCTCTCAGGGCTACTTCAGGTGCTATCTCCCAGGCTTGGAGTTCTAAATATTCCCACCAAATAAAACATAATTCTCAACTTTTAGGTTGTGAATATTTTAAGTTGACTCTAAAACAATAAAAAAAAGTCTTAAATTTCTAGCTGTGCAGTTTAGGTTAAATATTGTTTAAACTGAGAATGAACCCAAGGAGAAAAGCAGAGTCTAATGGAAAGAAGGGGATGTAAGAGCCAAAAAAAAAAAAGAAAAAACAACTAATGGGCTCTGCATTCTGGTATTCTGGAAGATAGTTTCACCCCTGAACTTTTTAGCTATGTGAACCAATAAACACCATTTTTTTCTCTTAAATTTGTTCAATTTGAGTTTTATCATCTTTCTTAAATAGAAACACAAGTATAATTACAAACTCAAAATCTATTGGGATCAGGAACCTTACATAAATTGTGTGTGTGTGTGTGTGTGTGTGTGTGTGTGTGCACGCACATCCGTGTGCATTCTCAGTTGTGTCTGACTCTTTGTGACCCCCATGAGCTGTAACCCATCAGGCTCCTCTGTCCATAGAATTTTTCAGGCAAGAATATAGATTCTGCAAGCAGATTCTTTACCACCTGAGCCACCAGGAAAGCCCACAAATGTAAATTCCTCCTTCGAGCAAGCTTTTAAAATGAAATCTTTCAAAACTGAGCTGTCAGCAATGCAGTTCTTATTCTTTTATAAAATGCATGGTGTAGGCCAATTCTTAGCATGCCTTGATTTTGGATACAAGAATGTAAAATGTACAGCAAATAATTTATATTTATTAATGTACAAAAATGGTAGACATCTGAAAGCTAGTTTTCACCTCCAGTTGCTTATGCCCAATTATCCACCCTTATGTTTCTGGGTTTTCAAGCATCATAAGCAGCATAAAAAGCAACTGATGCTGTGTAAGTAGTCCTATGCCAGAGACTGTTGTCTGTTAAATCAGAGAATGCAGACCCCACTTATGTGTATAGTTTAGAAAGTTGATAGGATAGAGCAGAAGATAATGGTTACTGTGGTAACTTATAGAGTTTATCTTTGTTCCAAAGAATTCTTTGTCAATTAGAAACATAAAAAAAAAAAAGAAAGAAAGAAAAGAAATTCAAGTGTGCACATTGATTTCTAAGGTACCAGATTGAGACATTTATCATATAGATTCAAGAAGAAAAGTATGTCTGAATAATTCTTTTATCCATTTAAACGCATCTTAACTTTTCATAACATATTTTAGTAATCAATAGTAACCTATTGTTTCAACACTCAGCAAAGTATGGTTTTTCAATGTATGTTAATATTCACATTAATTGCTCAGAGGTTTATAGGCTTCTGAGTACTCTACTAAATGAAGGAGGAAAAGGTTACCACATCAATATAGAAATGACCTGATGAGAAAATTCAGTGAATTCTCTGAAAAATTTGGTAATCTGTTAAAATTGATTATTCCCTGAATATGTATTGTACCACACTGAAGGAGAACACTAAAAATCATTTTGAATAATTGGGTTGAAACATAATAAAGGTAGAGGTGTAAGTTAAGAAAGTCATATTAATAGGAGTATGGGCCCCATTTAGCATGAATCAAGAGCTCTCTGAAGTTGTGGTCTAGAGGCAAAACTTACTGACAATTAGACATATTTTATGTGGAATCCAAATATCAAAAGGCAAGTGTTTAGAATGAATTGTATACTACCCAAATTCATATGCTGAAGCTCTAACTCCAATATGACTGTATTGAAGATAGGGCTTTGAAAGAGGTAAAGGTTAAATGAAGTCATAAGGGTGAAGCTTTAATAAAGTAGGACTGGTGTCCTTATATGAAGAGTAAGGGACACCAGGCTTGCACACCTACAGAGAAAAGGCCATGTGACACATTGAGAAAGGAGCCAATTGCAAAGCAAGAAAAGGGATGTGTTTGTTGTTGTTTAGTCACTAAGTCATGTTTGACTGTTTCGCCACCCCATGGACTATAGCCCTCCAGGCTCCTCTGTCTAGGGGGATTTTAAAAGAAATTAAATCTGCCAGTACCTTGATCTTGCACCACTAGCCACCTAGTGTTTGGTATTTTGTAATAGCAATCGTGGAAGACTAATATAAGAAAATCCCTCATTGTCTGCCCATTCGGTTTCAATGAATGGAAGATCCTCCTCTTTCTCTTCCTCAAAATGAATCTACAGGCCTTGGATCAAGATTCATTCTTAACCCTCTTCAAAGTTACCAGGAAAGAGAAAATATAGAAGAGTCATTTCAACCCAGAAGGAACTGGGAATTGATTATTTTAATAGGAAAACTAAAATCCCAAGAAAAGAGGGGGGAATAGGAACAAATGAGCATAGGGCTCTGGGAAATGACCAAGGGAAGAGATAATTCCAGATGGGAGATGGTGTATCTGAGATTCCTGGGAAGTACAGGGGTCATCGTATGAAACACCTCAAAAGTTCTAGAGAGTGAGGTATCACTTCCATCTGAATAGGGGAAAGATTTAACTAGGCTAGGACCCAAGTTTCATAGCCACTTCCACACCAGTGTACATGACTTATCAACTTGAAATGATTGTCTATATTTGGTAAGGAACTGGCTGAAAATCCACTTGGTTTTGTTGTCTATTTGGTATAATGAAAGCTGGTGAAGCACATTCTAGATACAATGAGAGGTAGCTCCCTACTTATTCATCTTCTCAAAGTCTGGTGAAGAAAGTTAATCCCACAAATTAGGAGGTCACTATGCAAGATAACTATTTTATGCACATAAATATTACATGGAAAAGAAATGATAATTAATTTATTCCTATCTACCCAAATATTTTAAGTGAAAAAATAATTATTTTTAAATTTTGTTAGAATAGTTGGTTAGGAAAAATTAAACTCTAGAAAAAAAAGTCACCTATAAGGGAAAACAAGAAAAAAATCAGAAGTGCAGGTAACCTTATCATAATTCTTGGATTTTTGTTGTTGCTGTCCAATCGCTCAGTCATGTTTGAAATTTTGCGACCCCATGGACTGCAGCAGGCCAAGCTTTTCTGACCTTCACCATCTTCTGCAACTTGCTAAAGCTCATGTTCATTGAGTCAGTTATGCCATCCAATCATCTCATCTTTTGTCATCCCCTTCTCCTCCTGCCTTCAACCTTTCCAGGCATCAGGGTCTTTTCTAATGAGTGGGCTCCTCACATCAGGTGGTCAAAGTATTGGAACTTCAGCCTCAGAATCAGTCCTTTTAATGAATATTCAAGATTGATTTCATTTAGGATTGACTGGTTTGATCTCCTTGCTGTCCAAGGGACTCTCAAGAGTCTTTTCCAACACCACAGTTCAAAAGCATCAATTCTTGGGCCCTCAGCCTTCTTTATGGTCCAACTCTCACATCCATACATGACTACTGGAAAATCATAGCTTTGACTACATGGACCACTGTTGGCAAAGTAATGTCTCTGATTTTTAATATGCTGTCTAGGTTTGTCATAGCTTTCTTCTAAGGAGCAAGCATCTTTTAATTTTGTGGCTGCAATCACCATCTACAGTGATTTTGGATTAGATTAGAACCTTGGATTAGAACTAAAAATAAAGTTCAAAACACTGATAACATTTTAAAACTAGCAATATGTTTTTTCTATATTGTGAAATGCTCAGTCCACCCCCAAAAGATAAATACATCTACAAAATAAGATAAGAACTAAAATGGGAAAATATTATTCCTGAATAGAATCTATCAAATATTGGTGTTCTTAATTATAAAGCTCATGAAAATAAATTCACACTAAAACTGACACAAAGAACTTAATAGTCCCTTATAGACAATTTACAAAAGAGAAAATTAATACAACCTTCTGAAAATCAATTTACAATGTTCAAAAAATAGCCTTAAAGGGTTTATTTATAGAATCTCCTATGATAGGACTTTACTCCGATCTAATCTGAGCCTCCTCTGAATGGATCATTGAGACCTCGATTGAGATTTCTTATACAGGAAAGGGAAATAAGCATTTTTGTTTTGACTAAAACACTGTTTTGTTGTTGTTATTGATGATGACATATTCAATGACAATCATGCTAACCTATGCACAATTAACAGAACTTTATATAAAATAGTATAAAAGTTAAATATCTTAACTAACACAAAGAGCATCTAATGTTTCAAAGAACCCCTCTCCCCTCACAATCCCCAGGCCAGTACACACCTCCCATCCCTATCAAACACTGTCATCTCTTTGTAGATCTTAAAGGTTGTTATCCTGGACCAATTTTTTATCCATTTTATTGTTTTTTTTAACAAGGGAGACTTATTTATTTATTTAATATAAATTTATTTATTTTAATTGGAGGCTAATTACTTTACAGTATTGTAGTCATTTTGCCATACATTGACATGAATCCACCACAGGTGTACATGTGTTCCCCATCCTGAATCCCCCTCCCACCTCCCTCCCCATCCCATCTCTCTGGGTTATCCCAGTGCACCAGCCCCAAACACCCTGTATTATGCATCAAACCTGTACTTGCGATTCGTTTCACATATGATAATATACACTTTTCAATCATTTTTTTATCTTAATTATTTTATTGATCTTAATTATTTTTTAGGTAGATGTTATCAGTACTCCTGAAGTAGCTTAAGAATACAAACTTCCCTTTCCTTCTCCCTGCTGAATATCAGATCAGATCTTCCTGCCTCCCTGTCTCCAGCCTGCTCTTCCTTCCCTGTTAACAAGGCAAATCTCAGAAGGGATCTTGGGTTAACACAAGTGTAAAAGAGGACCTGAATTTTTGATATGTTAATAAACTATGATTTCTTCTTTTCTCTTGGCAACAACTTTTACCACATTTTTACATCCTGAATCTATAGAGTTTATTTTTTCCTCTAAATATTAGCCAGAGTTAATCCTAATAATTAGAAAAACACATGCAAGAAACTTGTCATATTGGGAAAAATAAATTCACAGAGTAAATAATAGGAAATAAACTTTCTTTAATTCTCATCTTTTCCAATAATAGATGAGATGCTATTAGTTATACTCATTTCACTGATGAAGTTTTCATTATTTAAAAATTGAAATAATTTTCCCAGGTAACAGAAATAATTGGTCTTGGAGTGATCACTGTAAAAAGTCATATATTCAAGATTTCTCCTTATTTTTTAGTAGAAGAATACTTCCACATATTATGGAATATCAAGAGTCCTTTTTGTGCACTAGATGTGCTGATTATAAGCTGACCTAAGGGAAAATTGTAAAGCCAGAAAATATTATTTTTATATGATTAATTAATACATTAATAAGACAAATATTCCTTTAATATCTTATCATTTGCTAACTTGCTAAACTCCTCAAGGTGTTTATAATACAATAGCAGTAACGGGGGGGGGTGTTGAATGTAAACATAAAAGTGCAATGAGATATTAAATATGCCTAAATTAAGGAACAAGATATTAAATTGGGGCATAAAAGAGGGAGTAAGTACTTCTACTTTATGGGATTTATCTAAATGGACTTCAAAGAGAAAATAACTTTAAAGTTAAAAGTTGATAAGTGGGAAAGTATTGAGCAAATTGACCAGGTTATAAAGGACATTTTAAGGATAGAGACATGTTTACAAAAGATGGAAAGATGAAAGACCATGACATGTTTAAAAAGTACAAGTCAATACATATGACTAGAGAGACTGAATCAGTCAATAGGCTCCAGATCAAGATGGACAAAAAAGCAGAGGACCCTTAGTTTGCCGATTCTTGGCTGGAAGGATGAACATATTATTTTCAAACAGTCAATACAGTTTTCAGGCTTCACAGGCAGAGAAGCAAAAAGTAAGTGTCCTCCTCAGAAAATTCCCAGGACCTGGGAATGAAGCTCTTCCAGTTAAAGTTACATTTGACATTTTGATCACCTCAGTTAGATGCAGTTTGGCAATCAAGCAATTGTCAGGAGCCTCCTGACAGAGTCATTTGGGGAGCAGTGTGGTGGTGAAGGTCTTCCTATTTTTCTGGACAGGCACCCTACCCTCCTCTCTGCACTCCAGAAGCTCTGCCTTTAGGATAATGTTTCACTCATATTTCACATTTGTGGCCTCTGAATTGTCTCTGCTCCCCATCATGCTCTGCATTTTTAGATGTCTCTTTTTTCCTCCATGGGCTTATAATAGCCCTGAGTTAATATATAATTATCAGTACTTATAAACTGTGTTCACTCAGATCTCATGGACTCTAGTTAAGTCCATGCAAATTGGTGGACTTTGCAAAGTGATTGTGGGTAGAAAAATGGAAACTGATTTCCTGCAGAATTTCTCCAAAATCCAATTCTATCAATCATGGCAAACAGTTTTAATCAGGGCCTTTTTGGGTGTTTGGTCCCCCTCCAGTACAGATATTCTCTTTTTCATTTCAATGTCTTATGTAGCTGTATCTCTTCCTCTGTTGATTCTGTGTTTCCAGACATGAATCATCCTGGACTTAAGAACCTTGAAAAAAAATCTATAATCCAAATTTCATTGCAAAAACCCGCTCAACTCTTGATAGGTGATCCATCAGAAAATATTGAATTCAGCCCTTGTGTTTAAATAATCTGTAAAAGCAGTTGAACAGGACTATCACTATGTGTTCACATAATACATTTTTACTTAACATGGAAAGGTGTTAGGTCTCCAGGTCTAGCAGCAGAAATATGGTGCCTGTGACCCACAGATTCTGCGGTAGGATGAATGAGGGAGAGAGGAAAGAATCCAAATGATGAAACAGTGAATGTTAAAATGTTGATCCAGTACCTCAAATGAATTATCTATGGGAACTCTCACTAGCAAGAAAAAAATGATAATGGAATTTTAAGTATCATCAAAAAGCAGCAGGAATTCATGACCATGTGGTCGCCCACACGGCAAGTGATCTAACCACTCAATTGAGTTCTCACTCATTTATTACCAAGTGTCATTTCCATGCTGGAAACACGGTGATAAGCAAGTTACATGGCAAGCGCCATATTCTGTAAAGAGTTATATTCTAGTGGAAAGACTAATAGCAGGAAAAGAAAAAGAAAAAAAAAAAAAAAAAAAAAAAAACCAATAAGGTTCAACGGAATTGTGTAATGGGAGCAAGCCAAAGATAGGAACATCTAAAAGGGGTTTTTCACAGTCAAGCCTCAGAGGTAAGAGAAAGCAGCCATACTTGGGAATTATAGAGTGCCTGGATTGGATTCTAGACCTGCCTTTTATAAGGAATGTAAATCTGGATATATTATGTAATAGCTCTGTGTGTCAATTTATGATTCTTATAAAGTAGAAATAATAATGATGTGAAATGTGTGTGTAAAAGTGTTAGTTGCTCAGTTGTGCCCAAATCTTTGTGACCCCAGAGACTGTAGCCCACCAGGTTCCTCTGTCCACGGAATTCTCCAGGCAAGGATACTGGACTGGGTGGCCATTCCCTTCTCCAGGGGATCTTCCTGATCCAGGTTACTGCATTCCAGGTAGATTCTTTACTGTCTGAGCCACCGAGGAAGCCCCATAATAAAGATAATTATCTCAAGGTGTAGTTTGAGAGTAAATGAGCTAATGTGTAAAGTACTTTACAGGATTGGACCTTGCTTCCATCACCTGTCACATCCACAAATGGGTGTTGTTTTTGCTTTGACTCTGTCTCTTCATTCTGGAATTATTTCTCCAGTGATCTCCAGTAGCATATTGGGCACCTACTGACGTGAGGGGGGTTCATCTTTCAGTGTCTTTTTATCTTTTCATACATCTTTTTATCTTTTCATACAAATTGGAAATGGTCAAATAGGAGATGGCAAGAGTGAAAGTCGACATTTTAGGAATCAGCAAAATAAAATGGACTGGAGTGGGTGAACTTAACTCAGATGACCATTATATCTACTACTGTGGGAAAGAATCCCTTAGAAGAAATGGAGTAGCCATCATAGTCAACAAAAGAGTCTGAAATGCAGTACTTGGCTGCAATTTCAAAAACAACAGAAATATCTGTTTGTTTCCAAGGCAAACTATTCAATATCATGGTAATCCAAGTCTATGCCCTGACCAGTAATCCTGGAGAAGCTGAAATTGAATGGCTCTAGGAAGACCTCCAAGACTTTCTATGAATAACACCCAAAAATGATGTTTTTTCATTATAGGGGACTGGAATGCAAAAGTAGGAAGTCAAAAAACACCTGGATTAACAGGCAAATTTGACCTTTCAGTACAGAATGAAGCAGGGCAAAGGCTAATAGAGTTCTGCCAAGAGAATGCACTGGTCATAGCAAAAACCCTCTTCCAACAACACAAGAAAAAACTCTATACATGGATATCACCAGATGGTCAACACCAAAATCAGATTTATTATATTCTTTGCAGCCAAAGTTGGAGAATTTCTATAGAGTGAGCAAAACCAAGACCAGGAGCTGACTGTGGCTCAGATCATGAACTCCTTGTTGCCAAATTCAGACTTAAATTTAAGAAAGTAGGGAAAGCCACTAGACCATTCATGTATGACCTAAATAAAATCCCTTACAATTATACAGTGAAGTGAGAAATAGATTTAAGGGACTAGATCTGATAGACAGAGTGCCTGAGGAACTCTGGACAGAAGTTCATGACATTGTACAGGAGATAGGGATCAAAACCATTCCCAAGGAAAAGAAATGAAAAAAAGCAAAATGGCTGTCTGAGGAAGCCTTACAAATAGCTGTGAAAAGAAGAGAAGTGAAAAGCAAAGGAGAAAAGGAAAGATATACCCATTTGAATGCAGAGTTCCAAAGAATAGCCAGGAGAGATAGGAAAGCCTTCTTCAGTGATCACTGCAAAGATAGAAGAAAACAGGGGAATGGGAAAGACTAGAGATCTCTTCAAGAAAATTAAAGATATCAAGGGAACATTTCATGCAAAGATGGGCTCAATAAAGGACAGAAATGGTGTGGACCTAATAGAAGCAGAAGATATTAAGAAGAGGTGGCAAGAATACACAGAAGAACTGTACAAAAAAAGATCTTCACGACACAGATAATCACGATGGTATGATCACCCACCTAGGGCCAGACATCCTGGAATGTGAAGTCAAGTGGGCCTTAGGAAGCATCACTATGAACAAAATTAGTGGGGGTGATGGAATTCCAGTTAAGATATTTCAGATCCTAGGATATGATGCTGTGAAAATGCTGTACTCATTATGCCAGCAAATTTGGAAAATTCAGCAGTGGCCACAGAATTAGAAAAGGTCAGTTTTCATTCCAATTCCTAAGAAAGGCAATCCCAAAGAATGCTCAAACTACTGCGCAGGTGTACCCATCTCACACGCTAGTAAAGTAATGCTGAAAATTCTCCAAGCCAGGCTTTAGCAATACGTGCACTGTGAACTTCCAGATGTTCAAGCTGGTTTTAGAAAAGGCAGAGGAGCCAGAGGTCAAATTGTCAACATCCGTTGAATCATCAAAAAAGCAAGAGAGTTCCAGAAAAACATCTATTTCTGCTTTATTGAGTATGCCAAAGCTTTTGGCTTTGTGGTCACAACAAACTGGAAAATTCGAAAAGAGATGGGTATACGAGACCGTCTGACCTGCCTCTTGAGAAATCTATATGCAGGTCAGGAAGCAACAGTTAGAACTGGACATGGAACAACACACTGGTTCCAAATAAGAAAAGGAGTATGTCAAGGCTTTATATTGTCACCCTGCTTATTTAACTTATATACAGAGTATGTCATGAGAAACGCTGGGCTGGAAGAAGCACAAGCTGGAATCATGATTGCTAGGAGAAATATCATTAACCTCAGATATGCAGATGACACCCCCCTTATGGCAGAAAGTGAAGAAGCACTAAAGAACCTCTTGATGAAATTGAAAGAGGAGAGTAAAAATGTTCACTTAAAACTCAGCATTCAGAAAACTAAAACCATGGCATCTGTTCCCATCACTTCATGGAAAATAGATGGGGAAACAATGGAAACAGTTACAGAGGGTTCCAAAATCACTGCAGATGGTGACTGCAGCCATGAAATTATGACCAACCTAAATAGCATATTAAAAAGCAGAGACATTACTTTGTCAACAAAGGTCCATCTAGTCAAGGCTATGGTTTTTCCATTAGATATGTATGGATGTGAGTGTTGGTGTATAAAGAAAGCTGAGTGCTGAAAAATTGATGCTTTTGAACTGTGGTGTTGGAGAAGACTCTTAAGAGTTCTTGGAATATAAGGAGATCCAACCAGTCCATCCTAAAGGAAATCAGTACTGAATATTAATTGGAAGGACTGATGCTGAAGCTGAAACTCCAATACTTTGGCCACCTGATGTGAAGAACTGACTCATTGGAAAAGACCCTGATGCTGGGAAAGATTGAAAGCAGGAGAAGGTGACAACAGAGGATGAGATGTTTGTATGGCATCACTGACTCAATGGACATGAGTTTGAGTAGACACTGGCAGTTGGTGATGGATGGGGAGGCCTGGCCTGCCGCAGCCCATGGGGTCGCAGAGTTGGACACTATACGGTGCAACTGAACTGAACTGTACAATACTAATGGGGTTGTTGGGATATAGTCATCAGAGAGCACTCAATAAAAGTATTTTATCATATTATTATTCATGTACTTCTGGGTTTTAATAGGAAAGTGACACAATCCTCTTTGTAAGACATGACTCCCCACCTAGCACCAGATCAGATCTCCTGCTCCATCATTTTTTGCTTTTTGGAATATCTTATTTCTTTTGTATATATTTGGATAAAAATTAGTAGAGAAACATAATGACCATTGAGGGAAAATGTACGTTTCAGGTGACTTTTTTATATGATTCTTACTTTCTTGTAGATTATCATAATGTGAGAAGCAAGCCTTAGTTTCACCATAAAACACAATGTTGGAAAATGATACATGTCTGAAGCTTATTGTATCACTGAAGGAAGTATTTGCAAAGGAACACAATTCTGAGGCCCTGGCAAGCATGACCATGCCACATGTTTCTTTGGACCCTACAATATATTTCAGGCTCTCCCTTTTTCTTGTAATTCGTGCATAGTGAATTTTAAGGGAAAATGTGGGCTAGAAGCCTGAAAATCTGTTTCTCACCTCTCACATATTCATCCTGGTGGGAACTTTGCATGTTCTCCTAATTTTGTAAACCCACAAACAGCTAACTGAACATAACCTAAGTACCAAACACGCCATCTGAGATGGCGCACTCTGCCAGAGTCCCACTGCTCCTTCCATATATGCTCACTTTGTTCTGAGCTCTCTTGCCAGCTCCTGGTATCTCTGTCTATGGTCCAGCCTTACTCATCCTCTTCCATATTTCTTCCAAACTTGGCTCTCCTGCCGTATTCTTTCCCTGCCTTTTGGAGAGTTATTTCTTTTGTGTTCATTTATATAACATCAGTTAAAAGGAGCATGAATGCATCTTATAAGAGCTTTGCTCTAAATGCCTTTAATTTTCCTTTATTCCGTCTTGTTATCAGCATCAGTGCATTATGTACCTCTGCACTAAGATACAATTTTCTATCTTTGAAAAAGAGGCTTTTTTTTTTTCAAGATAACTGGTGGCTTTTTAAAGATGAAAAAGATAGATTAAATGGAGGCAATCATACAGCTGGGTTTACAAGCATGAATTACTTACAAAGACTCCAAATCACCAAAGAAGTTCTTTCTATCTGATATTTTCCTTGACTCAATTCCAAATACAAATTAAGTAATGGATTAACTGTTTCCAGGATAAACGCCGATAATAATTAGAGCACATATAGCTTATGGGTGATGGGAATGCTAAGTGCCACTCGACTGAGCCCTCGTTATTTTTTCAATTCACTCTCCAAGTCAAGTCTTCAGACGCTGCTTTATGTTTTTTTATATTTGTGCATATTCATTTATTTTCAGTTTGATTAACTGGCAAAATGGCATTAATTATAATTGCACTGATGGAATTATCATATCTATATCTCTAAAGAATACCTTCAGAAAATATTTACGGTTTACTTTGTGCTAGGCATAGCTTTAAAATTTCAACCTTTTATAATTTGGTATTAGTTACTCAGTTGTGTCTGACTTTGTGACCCCATGGACGGCAGCCTGCCAGGCTCCTCTGTCCGTGGAATTCTCCAGGCAAGAATACTGGTGTTGGTTGCCATTTCCTCCTCCCACAGATTCTATTTTTCTAGTAATGTCTGCCTTTCATCTATCATTTTCCATGTTTCTCCCTATTTTATGGAACATATTAACAGTAATTATTAAACTATTAATCTGGAAACTCTAATATCTGTCTAACTTATCAGTGTCTTTCTATTATACTTTCACATTCTCTCTCTATTTTTTTGTCCAAATTTTTCTGCTCACTGTCATGCCCAGTGATTGAATTCTGGACATTGTAATAAAGTGATTAAGAATCCAAATGCTATTTTCTTTCTTCACAGATATCTCAAATTTCATACAATGGTGACCTAAATAGAGGAAAGTTACTGCTTGGGTAATACTTAAGTATATATCTGATTTAAATCTGTCCCTAGTGTGAAGTATGAATCCTCCCAGAGTTTTAAATGAGAACATGGGCATCCACAGTGGTGTTTTGTTTTTTTTTTCTGTCAAGAGGTGAATTCCAATCACTATTTCTTCATTATTGCTACACTGTCATAACATTGAAATAATTTTCAAAAATTCAAACTTTAGTTTTTTTAAGCCTCCTACCCCATGCAGTTTGTAATTTCAAGAATGTTTAACTGAGAAATTAGCTTTTTGGTTGAGGCTCCTCATGTCTCCAATATTATCATGGTAGCTTTATCATGCCTGCAAATGCCCTACTGGTTTCATTTAGTTTAGTTCAGTCAGTTACATCTGACTCTTTGCGACCCCAGGGACAGGAAGCACACCAGGCTTCCCTGTCCATCACCAACTCCCAGAGCTTGCTCAAACCCATGTCCATCAAGTCTGTGATGCCATCCAACCATCTCATCCTCTGTCGTCCCCTTCTCCTCCTGCCTTCAATCTTCCACAGCATCAGGGTCTTCTCCAGTAAGACAGTTCTTTGCATCAGGTAGCCAAAGTATTGGAGCTTCAGCTTCAGCATCCTTCATGGTCTCTCACTATGACTCCTTATCAGGACAATATCATATTGTCACCCTCTTGCCTGCATCTACTTTCAACAACAAAATTTCCCAGTGGAAAAGCAGTTACAGAAAATCATTCCACCTTTCCATATGTCTTCACTCTGTGGAATCTTAAATTCACCATTCTGGATCATTTCTGAAGTTCTCTGTGGCTTTTCGCTCTTTTTTTTTTTTTTTTTTTTAACTCCTCTAGATATTCATAGCTAGAGCTTTGTTGTTTTTGTTAAGTTGCTAAGTCATGTGGGACTCTTTTGTGACCCCGTGGATTGTAGCCTGCCAGGCTTCTCTGTCCATAGGATTCTCCAGGCAAGAATACTGGAGTGGGTTGCCATTTCCTTCTCCAGGGGATCTTCCTGACCCAGGGATCGAACCCACATCTCTGGCATTGACAGGTGGCTGCTTTGCCACTGAGCTACCAGGGAAGCCTTTTCAAAGCCGTAGCCTAACAAAAATTCCATCCTACTCAAAATTTCCCTTAATTTTTCAATGATACTTTTGGCAGGATAAGAAATTTGACATATTACTTTTATTCAGTTCTTTGAATATATCATATAGATTCCTTTCTGCTGAAAATTCAACTTTATTGTTATGTCTCTTAAAGTAATAAATGTTTAGATTTCACAATCCCTGCCAACTACTAAGATTTTGAATGTAATTTTTAGTAATTTTACTGTAAAGGGTCTGAGTATCATTTCTTTGCATTTGTTCAAATTGAAATTTTCTGCTGTTTCTTGAATCTGTGGTGTAAAATCTTTCATTAATTATGGAAAATTTGCTTTAATATTGCTTCAAATATTGCTACTGCTCCATGCATTCACTCCCGTGTTTGAAATTTTCCACTTTACATTTAATATCTCATGTTTTTATTTATTTTTTCATTTTTTTGTTTATATATACTACATTTTGAATATTTTCCTATAATTTATACTAAGTTCACTAAAGATGTTTTCAACTATGTCTATGTGTCTTCACTAATGTTTAAACTTTTCTAAAACATCAATTTTTAAGCATAACATTTTTTAGATAATTTTGGCTTCATGTACAATATACGCTTTTCCCACTTCTTTACAATGGTAACATCTTACAAAACCTACAATATCCTAACCAGGATATTCACATCGATCCCATTAAAATGCAGAATACTTTTGTCACGATGAGAATTCCTCATGTAACCCTTTCATAGCTATGCCCATTCCACTGTCTCCCACTGTCACTCCCATCTGAACCCATGGCAGCTACTAATATGTTCTCATTTCTATAACTTTGTCATTTCAAGGATATTATATAAATGGAATAGCACAGTATGACATCTTTTGGAATTGGTTTTCACTCAGCATAATTATCTTGAAATTCATCCAGTTTCTACATGTATCAATAATTTGTTGCTTTCTCGATACTCGATACTAATCCATGGTATAGACATATCACTGTTTAACCTTCCACTCATGGAAGGATATCAGGGTTGTTATCAGTGTTAGATTATTACAAATTATACCTTTACAAACTCTTTATGTACATTTTTAAACATAATTTTTATTTCACTGGGAACACAATTGCTGCCATGAACAATAAATGCATGTTTAAATTTAAAACTCTATGCAGCCAAATCAATAAATAAAAATAAACATCTTTTTTAAAACAAAATGATCTGAACTATACTTGATGAATCTTTTCCTTTTCTTCAATAAACAAAACATGCCAACTTACTGATACATGAATTAGTTTAGCAAGATGGTTCAAACTGCATAAACATTCAAATGAATAGAAAATATTAAGAAAAAAATCTCTCTTGTTTATTCTTTTATTACTTTAATGAAGATCAGAAAATTATTTTTTAGACTAGTTTGTTATACTCTGTGTTATTATCTCAAAACAAACAAACGAAATACGAAATGAAAAACTTCATAGTCTATATAAAACGTTTTCAAATTTATAACCAAGAATTAAAACAATGTGGGTTACTATTTTATATCCATACACTACTCTAACATCTGACAATCATTTTTTATTATTGTTAGATTTGTTAATTTAAAATAAAACTCCATAGATCCTCATATTACTTAAATTTATTATAAAATGTTCAAGAAAATTCTAATGTTTTTCACAACGTAAAAAGAAAAATTTCATGTGGATCTAAATGAGTCATTATGGGTTTATTTGGACTTCACTGGTGGCTCAGACCAGTGAAGAATCGCCGGCGATAGGGGAGACCTGGTTTCAATCCCTGGGTTGGGAAGATCCCCTAGAAGAGGGCATGACAACCCACTCCAGTATTCTTTCCTGGAGAATCCCTATGAATAGAGGAGCCTGGAATTTTATATCCCGTGGAGTAGCAAAGAGGTTGGGCATGACTGAGCGACTTAAGCATAGCATAGCACATGGGTGGTCAAAGTCCCAAACAACTCTTGCAAATTGGTTCATGTTGAACACAGTAAAGTTACTGTTTTACAAGAATGTAGCCTTACATGTTAATCTCTCAAATTTTATGCTTATTCCCTGGCTATTACTATATAATATATTGCTGTTCCAACTACCATTTAATTCATAATTTTCTGAAAAAAAGGTTTCTGGTGAATATAATAGTAAGTATAATAATTCCTATAAAGTAAGCATTTATCTTATTTTTATCTCCTTAGAATTAATGCTAAAATTCATTATTATAAATAATATCTAATGTACTAACTATGTATAACTGTTTGAAACACTGTTTAAAAAGATGCATAGGTATGTAAAGACATTTGAATGGATCAATCAATGTTTTCCTTTAAGAAAAACAGAAAAGGTTGTTCAAACCTTTACTATTTCACATGAGTATTTTTTTCTTGTCATAATGAGAGGAACATATAAAATGAAGTAACTGCCATTGTATTATTAAAAGTAAGGGTATGCTTTTACCAATAATGCATTATGCATTGGATAGCATGATTATGTTATTACAATGCTTATTTGATTATTTAGTATTTATACTTGGTGCCTTTTGTTTTGCTGTTTTTTAAAGAATTTGAATCATATTCAGTACAATGTAAAGCAATTCTGCTAAACATTCCTTCCAGAGCCTGCCAAGGAAAAAAGCACTTTAAGGGAACAGAAGAATTGCTATTATCAGACACCTGTGATGAGTCAATCACTGCAGATAAACACTGAATTTATGTCTGCTCATCTTGGCAGCCAAGGCAAAAAGGAAAAATGTGGTTTTCCCAAGGTTGTCTTCAGACACAAACATTTTCTTGGCTCAAAATTGAAGGGAGACTTTAACATGTGGTTTTTTTATGTTTAGGAACATTGAAAAACATAACGGATGATGTCTTCACACATTTTTATAAAAAACATAGATATTGTTCAGCTACAAAAGCAGCAGGTTTAACATTAGAAGTAATTGAATTAAGACCTTTCTGTGGTGCACTGAGATAATGAAGTCCACATATTCTGTGTCCTGGAAACCGAAGTTAAAATAGACAGAGCCTAGTGAATCTGGAGGAAGAGATAATTAACCTGTCTAAAAGACAGCTTCTTTCAAATCAGATGTCTTAAATGAACTTTTGGCAAGAATGGCATTGCCATCAATTTAGAAATCCTGAAGTCCTAATATTTGTTTTGTTAATTGAATGTGGGACCCTAATCTTTAATAGTTGACTTCTGCCTCCCCAAAAATACTGTCTTGTCCACAAAAAGGTTTATGCAAAAAGTACATATCTTACAAAATCAATTGTAAATGATAGCTAGATTGTTCATTATTACAGTTAGTTATTTGTGTAATTCCTTAATTTGGACTGTACTTCCATGAATTTATGAACTAAATTTCAAGTCATTGAAAAACATTTTTTGTGTGCTTACTTTGCCTCTTTTACAATAAGTAGAGATATCTTACAGTCATATGCATTTAATTAATGCTATTTAATCTGACTCAAATCTCCATTCCCTTCCTGGAGAACATCTACAAAAATACATGGTGTGGTAGGAACATATAATGATATTATTTAAGCTTTATTAGAGATTTAAAAAAGAAGATTGGAGAAGTAATATTTAAAGCATGATTTTTAAAAAATGTGTAGGAGTTTGCTGGGTAATAGAAGAGTGAGTAAGAAATTGTTTCAGGGAGAAATTATATGTCTGTATTGATATAGAGCATGGCATGTGTCAGGTGAGAATCTAAAATGGCAGAAGGGTGAGGAGTTGGCAGAGCCAGATCTCAGAGAATCTTGAGCACAGGTTTAAGATTTCAGAATGGTTTGGAAGCTGAAATGCATAGTGTTGGCAACATAGCACCATTTCCCCTACTATTCTTTTCCTTTATTTCAAGGACTGGAGATCCGGCATTTTATTTCTTGAGATCCTTACTTCAAGGATCTGGATCAAATTCACCATTGAGTAACATACAAGTTTTGAAAGATGGAAGGGAAATAGAAGTGGTTATTATTTTTCATTCCGGCAGACATGTGGATTTTGTCAGAGGTGATATTGCATAGTGACCTTGTGGATTTCCTTCCCACCTACCCATTTTGGTGGTGGGGATAACTATGATTATTGCTGGCAGTTTCCTATGGTTCCTGAAACTTCCTGATTCCCAAAATCTAGTAGACTTTTTATTTATGTATAGTTTTTGCTGACTTTAATTTCATAGAGAGCTGTTTAATTATATAAATTATTAAGTCCATTTTTGTTCTCCTAATTGAACAATTGATCAATATAATATTTGTGAGAAATGGTGGGGAGAATGCAAACTATATAAGTAAAATAAAATTTAATGCACATAGCATTTGCTTAGTAACATAGGATAAGACAATAAGAAATTGAACATAGTAGGCTGAAGAGATGGAGAATTCTGCTATTCTGTGGGAAACTTTGTGGTGAAACAGTCACCTACAATAACTGTGATGGCAGAGTCATAAGCTTAAGAAGTCTGTAGCTCTATAGAAAGTAGTTTGAAGGAGTTAGTAAAGAAAAACAAATCCAACTCCATTTTGTATCTATTTCTTTTGCTGTAACCTTTGTATCCTATTGTTTTTAATACAGTTGAGAATTTTGCTATAGCCTGAAATACACAGGATAGGCCATTCTCAAGCTTATGACTGTTAGAAGTAAAACACTTGTCCTTTCATATAGAGATACAAAGTTGCAGAACAGAGAATAACATATGACTTATTGGAGGTTAACAGATATATAGTTACCTGACTTAACGTGCATAGTGGCAAGGAAAAAGAAGTTTGCCACAACTAACTATATCCCCTCTCCTTTTAGTATAAAATAATTCTAGGTTCTAACTGGAGTAGGATGGCTCTTTGGGACATTAGTCCACAATCTTATTGGTCTACTGGCTTTCTGAATGCAGTAAAGTCACAATTCCTGGCCCCAACAACCCATCTCTCAATTTATTGGCCTGTCATTCAGCAAGCCATACATGCTTGGACTCAGCAAAAAATACTACTTGTTGCACTGACAAAGATGATGCAAAGAAAAGATGAATTCAGTCAAAATCCAAGTCAAGATAGGTTTAAGCACAGGTTAAAGAAAAAGCAGAAAATACAGAAATTATAGGCCTCAAAATGTTGAGAAAACCTAATTGTTTCAAAACTCAGTCAATGAAGGAAAAGTCCAGAAAACTCTTTGGTGACAAGGATCTAGCGAGACTTCTCATTAAACAAATTAGCCAAATCTAATAGTAGCTTTCCTAATGAAGCTTTTGTCTTCACAACAAAATCAACTGTCTCACACATTCTCAAGATAGCCAACATTAATTCGAGAGTGTCAAGTGACAATAGAAGCAAAGAAGTGAATCCAGCTTGGAAACTATATTTAGGAAAATTTGGGATATAGTTACTGATATGTGGATCTGAGTAGAAAGAAATAGATTAGGGAATAAATAAGTTTTTAAAAGAATTATGTTACCAAAGAAATAATAAGCTTGCACTTAAAAAAAAAAATTGTTCAGGCCTTAAACTACCATTTGAAACCCTAAATTTTTACCACTGGAACCACTATGCAAAATCTCTTGAGACCTGGGAAGATGTTTTCCTAATACATACTGGTGATATAGATATGATGAGGTATGGACAATAAAGAACCTTCTAGAAAATAGGAAAACAATTTCTAAAAACAATGGAAAATATTCTTCTCAGATATGAGAAGAATTATCTAATTAAAAGTTTTCTCTACACTTAGGATAAGAGGTCTTAATAAAGTCTGACTATTAGAATATCTCCCATTCTTCCTATTTCACACAAAAGTTTTTACTGGTGCTATTGTGTCCCAGCTTTGGTGAAATTAATGAGTGAGTATGTTTGTGACAGGAATAACTTGTCCTTTTTGGCCATAGGTTCCTGTACCTGAAGAATTAGTTACTGATTCTGATGGAGAGGATAATTCATCATCTGGATGACTGATAATCTGAACTTTGAGTTGGGCATTGTGACTGGAATTACATTATATTGTCTCTCTTAGGCAAGCAATTTTAAGTCAGTGAGTGAAATGTATGGGTAAAATGCATATTTATTACAAAAAATTAAGATGGACTATAAGTGTCATAAGACCCTTATCGTCTTCCAGCCCACACATGTGATTTTCCAAGCTTTATTGTAGCTAAGTGTGGTAATGTCACTGGATGCTAATTGGTGGAATGTGAGGGAACACATGTATACCATTTCTAGGTCAAGCCATAAAAATCTTAATATATGATCCCCCTTTCTCACTTGTTATTCCTGTCCATGAATTTCTCAAAGGGTGTTTTGAATTACCACTTTAAAGACAGCCACACAGGAATTCTATGGGACAGAAATCACCAGACTGAGGAACATTTAATTATGGGAACACTGTGGCTACAAGATGGAAATGCTTTGGAAGTGGGTAATAACAGGTGTAGTGAGATCAACTAAAAAGCTTTGATAAAATAAAAACTATGGTGAGGGAAATTTTGGAGATGGTATTAAGCACTGTCAAAAGCTGCTGAAAGATTGTATTAGTTTCCTAGGAATGCTGTAACAAATTATCACAGAGTTGCTTAAAGCAAGGGAAATTTTGAAATCATAGTTTTGGGAACTAGAAATCTAAAATCAAAGCATAGGCATGCCCACCACAGTCCCTCTGACCTCTGAGACAATTTCAGAATCATTCTACATTTTTGTTGAAAGCTAACACGTGTTTGTGGCCAAATAGCCCTGTCAGCCATTTCCTGCTTACAGAATCCCACATATTCAGTAACCTTCTGTCATTTCTTCTCATCACTATCCTTCAGTTCAAACTGGTAGCATTTCTACTAATGTAATTGTTTGAATCACATGTCTAACCTCTCCAGCAAAATTTGGTCTGGTCACACTCTTGGTACTCTCTCCAGAGCATGCTTTACCATTATTTTAAATAAAAATAAGCTAAAAAAAAATTTCAGATCCTTAATTTTTAGTTGCTATTGGCCTTATGGCATTTTCTTTAGCTTTTTCTTTCCTTGCATTTTACTAAAAGCCACACAGAGAAACTGTGTTTTGCCTTCCACACTTTGCTTAGAAATTCCCTAATCTAAATATATATGTTTATCACCTACAAAGTTCTACTTCCCATCTAACAATAGAAGAAAATTCAGTCAAAATCTTCTGCCAATTTATAATGTGGATGGCTTTTCCAAAGATATTAATAGTTCTCTTAAATGACATTCCTTATTTCATCTGATATCCTCAGCAGAAGAACCTTCAACATACATATTTCTTCCAACAGTATCTTCAAGGCAATCTAGATTTTTTTCTACCATGTACCTCAAAGTTTATCTAGCCTCTCCCCACTGGCCTATTCAAAAACCACTTCCACGCATGTAGATATTTGTTACTCCACTTCCTGGTGTCCAAATCTGTTTCCAATGGCTGCCATACAAATCAGTACAAATTGTGTCTCTTAAAACAACAGAAATGTTTTAAAAGTTCTAGGAACTACAAAATTAAAACCAAGGTTAAGCAAAGCTATGATCTCTCTAAAGACAAAAGAGAAGGCTTTGTTAGATGCTATTCTTTTAGCTTCAGATGTTGCTCTCTATACTTAGTGTTCCTCAACTTGGAGATACATCATTTCAGTCAGTGGTTCAATCATCAAGTTGTGTTCTCTCTATGCATATGAGTGTGTCTCTTCTCCTCTTCTGAAAAGGACCCCTGTCATAATGGAATAAGGCTCACCTAATTCAGTATGTCCTCATCTTAACTTGATTATATCTGTAGTGACTCTATTTCCAAATAAGGTCATACTGACAGATACTAGGGCTAGGTCTTCAGCAAGTACTTTTGAGTGATACAATTCAACCCACACCAGAGGTCAACAAAGAAAAATTCTAATTTGTTTCACTGGGTTTAGTACTATAAAACTTATTGGTCACCTTGGCAAAATCAATTAATAAATGTCATGCTATATAAAAACCAATAATGTTATGTGATTATCAAAATAAATAATGCAACGTAAGAGACATTGTCACAGTTATATTATTAAAGGAACAGACCAATAAAGTCCTATACTGTTTTTTTACTGGCCAAAGTATGCATAAATCACTGAATTTGATTTTCGCTGACAATTTTAGAGAGTCTAGAAAAGTGACTAGCATAATTATATCTGGAAGCAGTGATATATTTCAAAATAATGCATTTAGACCAGAAGAGGCACAATTTAAGAGACTTTAATAGCTATTTTTGAAAGCTGTCTCTAATACTTGAAAAACTAGCCTTTAGTTGAGAGGGAGATTAGGTTTATCCTTTATAACTTTGGAGGACTGAGTTAAACTGGATGTAGACAAAGAATACTTCATCTCAGTATGAGAAAGAATTTAATCAGTATAGTTGCCTAAAAATGAAACATGCTTATTTAAATGATAGCAACCTCCACCTGAGCAGAGAGCTTACAATTCAAGCTAAACAACTGAGATTTGGAGTTGTTATAAAACAAGAATCACATGGTAAATAAAAAATTATATTCAAATTTTTCCAAACCATGTATTCTTTCATTTAAAAAATAAAATAAAATAAAGATGACAAATAAGTATATTTTAAAAATTAATTTATTTATTTTAACAGGAGGCTAATTACTTTACAATAGTGTAGTGGTTTTGCCATACATTGACATAAATCAGCCATGGGTGTACACGTATTCCCCATCCTGAACCCTCCTCCTACCTCCCTCCTTATCGCATCCCTCAGGGTCTTCCCAGTGCACCAGCCCTGAGCACCCTGTCTCATGCACTGAACCTGGGCTGGTGATCAATTTCACATATGATAATATACATGTCTCAATGCTTTTCTCTCAAATCATTCCACCCTCTCCTTCTCCCACAGAGTCCAAAAGACTGTTCTTTACATCTGTGTCTCTTTTGCTGTCTCACATATAGGGTTAAGGTTACCATCTTTCTAAATTCCATATATATGTGTTACTATACTGTATTGGTGTTTTTCTTTCTGGCTTACTTCACTCTGTGTAATAGGCTCCAGTTTCATCCACCTCATTAGAACTGATTCAAATGCATTCTTTTTAACAGCTGAGTAATATTCCATTGTGTATACGTACCACAGCTTTCTTATCCATTCATCTGCCAGTGGACATCTAGGTTGCTTCTGTTTCATAGCTATTGTCAACAGTGCTGCGATGAACATTGGGGTACATGTGTCTCTTTCAATTCTGGTTTGCTCAGTGCGTATGCCCAGCAGTGGATTTGCTGGGTTGTATGGCAGTTCTATTTCCAGTTTTTAAAGAATCTCCACACTGTTCTCCATAGTGGCTGTACTAGTTTGCATTCCCACAAACGGTATAAGAGGGTTCCCTTTTCTCTGCACCCTCTCCATCATTTATTATTTGTAGACTTTTTGATAGCAGTCATTCTGACCGGCGTGAGATGGTACCTCATTATGGTTTTGATTTGAATTTCTCTGATAATGAGTGATGTTGACCATCTTTTCATGTGTTTGTTAGCCATCTGTATGTCTTCTTTGGAGAAATGTCTGTTTAGTTCTTGAGTCTTTTGTTTTTTCTGGAATTGAGCTGCAGGAGTTGCTTGTATATTTTTGAGATTAATCCTTTGTCTGTTGCTTCGTTTGCTATTATTTTCTCCCATTCTGAAGGCTGTCTTTTCACCTTGCTTATAGTTTCCTTCATTGTGCAAAAGCTTTTCAGTTTAATTAGGTCCCATCTGTTTATTTTTGCTTTTATTTCCATTACTTTGGGAGGTGGGTCATAGAGGATCCTGCTGTGATTTATGTTGGAGAGTGTTTTGCCTATGTTTTCCTCTAGGAGTGTTATAATTTCTGGTCTTACATTTAGATCTTTAATCCATTTTGAATTTATTTTTGTGTATGGTGTTAGAAAGTGTTCTAGTTCCATTCTTTTACAAGTGGTTAAGTGTATTTTTAAGTGTTAAAATTTAGATCATAGAAATATATGTGTTTCCCCTTATAGACAATAACTGGATAAGCTTTATCCAACTCACTGAATATCTATGCTAAAATAGTTTCTAAATGTTGTTGTTGTTGTTCACTTGCTCAGTTGTGTCCTACTCTTTGTGACCTTGTGAACTGCAGCACGCCAGGCTACAATGACCTTCACTATCTCGAAGAGCTTGCTTAAACTCATATGCATCGAGTCAGTGATGCCATCCTACCATCTCATCCTGTGTTGTCCCCTGCTCCTCCTGCTTTCTATCTTTCCCAACATCAGGTTCTTTTCAAATGAGCAGGCTCTTTGCATCAGATGGTCAAAGTATTGGAGCTTTAGCTTCAGCATCAGTCCTTCCAGTGAATATTCAAGGTTGATTTCCCTTACGGTGGACTGGTTGGATCTCCCTGCAGTCCAAGGGACTGTCAAGATTCTTCTCCAACACCACAGTTCAAAAGCATCAATTCTTTGGTGCTCAGCCTTCTTTATGGTCCAACTCTCCATCCATACGTGACTACAGGAAAAACCATAGCTTTGACTGGATGGACCTTTGTTGGCAGAGTTACATCTTTGCTTTTTAATATGCTGTCTAGGTTGGTCATAGCTTTTTTTCCAAGGAGCAAGCATCTTTTAATTTCATGGCTTTAGTCTCTATCTGTAGTGATTTTGGAGTCCAAGAAAATAAAGTCTGTCACTGTTTCCTTTGTTTTCCCATCTATGTGTCATGAAGTGATTGAACCAGATGCCATGATCTTCATTTTTTTGAAAGCTGAGTATTAAGCCAGCTTTTTCACTCTCTTTTTTCACCTTCATCAAGAGGCTCTTTTGTTCCTCTTCACTTTCTGCCATTAGCATCGTGGCATCTGCCTATCTGAGGTTATTGATACTTCTCCTCGCAATCTTGATTCCAGCTCAGTTTCATCAACCCATCATTTCACATGATGTACTCTACATATAAATTAAATAAGCAGGGTGGCAATATACAGCCTAGACATACTCTATTTCCAATTTTGAACCAGCCTGTTGTTCCATGTCTGATTCTAACTGCTGCTTTTTGACCTGCATACAGGTTTCTCAGAAGACATGTAGGGTGATTTGGTACTCCCATCTATCTAAGAATTTTCCAGTTTGTTGTGATCCACACAGTCAAGACTTTTGCTTCTGTTTCAATGAAACAGAAGCGGATTTTTTTCTGGAATTCTCTTGTGTTTTATTCAATGAATGTTGGCAATTTGATATCTGGTTACTCTGCCTGTTCTCAATCCAGTTTGGACATTTGGAAGTTCTCAGTTCATGTACTGTTGAAGGTTAGCTTGAAGGATTTTGAGAACCACCTTGCTAGCATGTGAAATGAGTGCAATTGTGCAGTAACTGGAATATTCTTTGGCATTCCCCTTCTTTGGGATTGGAATGAAAATTGACTTTTTCTGTTCTGTGTCCACTGCTGTGTTTTCCAAATTTGCTGGCATATTGAATGCAACACTTTCATAGCATCATCTTTTAGGATTTGAAACACCTCAGCTGGAATTCCATCACCTCCACTAGCTTTTGTTTGTGGTGATGTTTCCTAAGGCCCACTTGACTTTACATTCCAGGATGTCTGACTCTAGGTGAGTGATCAAACCATCACGATTATCTTGGTCGTGAAGATCTTTTTTGTATAGTTCTGTGCATTCTTGCCACCCCTTCTTAATATATTGTGCTTTTGTTAGGTCCATACCATTTCTGTTCCTTATTGTGCCCATCTTTGCATGAAATGTTCCCTTTGTATCTCTGATTTTCTCAAAAAGATCTCTAGTCTTTCCCATTCTGTTGTTTTCCTCTATTTCTTTGCATTTACCATTGAGAAAGGCGTTCTTATCTCTCTTTGCTATTTTTTAGAACTCTTCATTCAGATAGGTATAGCATTCTTTTTCTCCTTAGCCTTTTGCTTCTCCTCTTTTCTCAGCTATTTGTAAGACTTCCTCAAACAACCATTTTGCCTATTTGCATTTCTTTTTCTTGGGAATTGTCTTGATCACTGTATCCTGTACAATGTTATGAATCTCTGTCCATAGTTCTTCAGACACTGTCTAACAGATCTAATCTCTTGAATCTATTTCTCACTCCCACTGTATAATCATAAGAGATTTGCCTTAGTTCATACCTGAATGACCTGAGGTTTTCCCCTCTTTCTTTAATAAGTCTGAATTTTGAATAAAGAATTTGTGACCTGAGACACAGCACCCAGTCTTTTGTTTTTTTTTTGCTGACTCTTTAGACCTTCATCTTTGGCTGCAAAGAATATAATCAATCTGATTTTGATATTGACCATCTGGTGATGTCCATGTGAAGAGTCATCCCTTGTGTTTTTGGAAGAGGGTGTTTGGTATCTCTTGACTTCCTACTTTTGCATTCTAGTCCCATATGATGAAAAGGGCATTGTGTGTGTGTGTGTGTGTGTGTTAGTTCTAGAAGATCTTGCATGTCTTCATAGAACCACTAAACTTCTTCAACATTATTGGTTGGGCATAGACTTGGATTACTGTGAATTTGAAAATAGTTTCTAATTTGAATAATATTTAATTTTGTTTATTGTGTTCAGTGGCTCAGTCATGTCAATTCTTTGTGACTCCATGGACTGTAGACTTCCTTGCTTCTATGGTTTAATTCTTAGCCTATATGTATTTTTTTTTTTACTTTCATTCTATTTTCTTTCCATAACCCTCATCAATTACTTATTTAATATAAGTCCCCTATTCATATTGTAATTTCCATGGAAGTCTTGACCATAACAGTTTTGATAAAACTCTCAATTCAGTATTTACAGGCTTCCCTGGTGGCTCATATGATAAAGAATCTGTCTGCCAATTCTAGCAACCTTGCCAATGCAAGTTCCTGAGAAGGAAATTGCAACCCCCTCCATTATTCTTGCCTAGAAAATTCCATGGACAGAGGAGCTTGATTGACTATAGTCCATGGGATCACAAAGAGTTGGAAACAATTAAACAACTAACACCTTTCTGTATTTACATTCTGTCTGATGTAAAAAGGTTATATAAAAATTATTGTAAATAATAAATGTACAGTCATATCTGATTTAAGAATATTTGGTCAACAGTTACTTTATCTACTCTTATAAACAATTGTGACGGTATTCTGTAGTTTTCTTACATATGGAATCAATGGCAGGAGAAAAAATCAATGACAGTTATTGTAAAACAGCAACTTTTTGTTCAAGGCATTTATTATTTAATTTTATTACCAAATGCATACTTTTATTAAAAGTTGGGAAATATGACTATTAAAAAAGACAATAAATAAAATTATCTACAACTTGAAATTTTTCACACATAATAAACCACTTTTATCATTCTCATGGACCTATTTTTTAAAAGTAGATGATTTTCATAGATGTGATTACACTGTATTTCATAATTTTTAATTTAGTGTTCTATGCTGTTCATTAAAAATCATAGCTAGTGCATTTTTCACATTATTAAGACATTAAAGATTCCCTGGTGGCTCAGTGGTAAAGAATCTGTTTATCAATTCAGGAGATGCAACTTCAATCTCTGGGTCAGGAAAATCCCCCTCAGAGTATTCTTGCCACTCCAGTATTCTTGCCTGGGAAATCCCATGGACAGAGGAGCCTGGCAGGCTATAGTCCATACAGTTGCAAACAGCTGGACATGAGTGAGCAACTAAAACAACAAATAAACAAAATGCTGTTCAATAAAAATTATAGCTAGTACAGTTTTTCACAATTAAGACATTAAATTGATGAAAACACTTCATCTATTTAGCTCTTTTAAATAATTTTACTCTCTACCCAGCATTGAGGTTACTTCCAATTTTGTTTGAGCAGTTATGTGTTCACTATATTTAAGGCACTAGTCTAGTTGTGGAGGCTTCCCAGGTGGCTCAGTGGTAAAGAATACGCCTGCTATTGCAGAAGAAACAGGGAACACCAGTTTGATTCCTGGGTCAGGAAGATCCCCTGAGGAAGGAAATGGCAACCGACTCCAATATTCTTGCCTGGAGAATCCCATAGACAGAGGAGTCTGGCAGGCTGCAGTTAGTTCCTGGGGTCACAAAGCATCATATATGACCGAAGCAAATGAGGATGCACATGCACACACTCTAGTTGTGGAGATACAGAAATATACAAAAGAAATCTTCTGTCCTCAGGAATGTGTATCCTTTTTCAGAGAGATAGTAAATAAATAAGATAATGTCTATGAGTGGAATGAAAGAAATTAAACAAAATAACTTGATAGAGATCTAAGATCAAATTGTAGAAAATTAGTCCCCTGTACAAAAAGTGGGGGTGAAACATATAAAAGAGAGAGAAGGGCAAGTTCATATGTCCCTAGCTGTAAGCAACTTTATTTTTTTAGCAAAGAAAAGTTAATGCCTGGAGGAAAGCAAACAAAGGTGACCTTGGAGTGATTTGTGGATATCAAAAATATAGAATGCATTGTGTCTCTGTGAAGAAGTTTGAATTCTATTTTATGTGGGTTAAGATTTCATTAGAGGATTTGATGAAGGGGTGGCATTATCTGACTTATATTTTTTAGAAGCTAGATTATCTGCCCTGAAGAGAAGAGGTAAGGGCACCAGTAGAAACAGGGAAACCAGTTAGGAAGTATTGAAGCCATCTAAGATTAAAGGCAGAGATGGAACTAAGTTCTTTGCATAAAGTCGCGAGCCATAAAAACTCTTGTCCTATGAAGTCTGCATTAAGAACACCCTTGTCTGCTATTCATGGTTCCACATGATACTATTCAGACAGTCCTGGGACTAGAGAATTTAGCAAGATTACCAGATACATGACTAACAAAAAAGTCAGTAAATTCTATACGTCTGCAATAGTGAATTAGTGCTGAGTTCATCTACAGTAGCAACCTAAAAATCTAAAATTCTGATGTAAACAAAGATGGTAATATTTCTAAAGAGCTAAGTCTTTGGTTATTTATTCCCAAGTAACGCACTATCCTAAAATTTAGTGACTTAAAGCCACTAATTTTTTTATATTTATTTGTAGGAACTTCAGGGAGGCAAATGACACTAGAGCAAAATAAGCAGGAAGGAGAACCAAACGGTCAGACCATGCCGGAGCTTTATATATAAACCAAATTACCCATTTATAAGTGAAAGATAAATAAAACATGGAACTTTCATAGTCTATACTCTCAGAGGTGAGTAAATATTGACCTAGATATATAGCTAAATTCACATTGCAAAAATGTAAAGCAATTGAAAAGTGATACATTCTATGTGCAAGTGTTTGTGTGAATTCTAAAACAAAGTCATTAAAGATTACTATTAGAACATGACCAAGGGACAAGCATGTCAAATTCATATTAATAGTTTGGTTGCCTCTGACAAGGTTCAGAATGCCAAAAGGAGAATGAAAGGAGTATATGTCCTTTATGTATTATGTTTATAATTAAAACATGACTGTGGCAAATATTAAATTATTTACATTCATTAATACTAGATAAAGTATTCTCTGTACTTATGTATATATGTCTGTGTGCATGTGTGTATTTGTATGTCAGTGGCTATGTATATATTTTCATTTAAGATACGAATTGCAAGAATATGTAATAAATTACCAACATGAGACTTGCCCATGGGTCTGGAATCAGCAGCAAATCTAATTGTCCATCCTATTGATAAGAGAAACATATCTACCCCATGTCCAATTTTAGGCTATGCATCTATGATATCCCATAGCACACCCTGTCAAACATCAACATACATATGTATGGGCACATGTGCTCACAGACACACAGGGCTTGGTTTTACCACTGTTTTTGGGTGAATTTCAATACTTCAGGAGTAAGATTTGACCAAAAGGTATATCTCCTGACAGATCTCTTTCCAATTTCAATTTCCAATCCTCATCTCTTCAATTTGCCTGTATAAGTGAATGTGCAGGAAACTTTATTTGCTCATACCTAAATACACTGCTTTCTCACAGAAAGAAGGTTGTGGTTTCAGGTCTCAAGGGCTTTCTACATTTTATCAAGTTATAGAACAATTTAATTTTATTATTCTCATTAATTGAGCATATTCTCTTGACACTTTCATTAGGAACTCTGGAGGAGGACAGGAGTCATCTGTTTCAGATCATATCACCATCTTCCCCAAAGTGCTCTTAAATTGTTCTTGAGTGGTTCTCTAGAAAAATAAAATATATTAATAGCAATTGTCCAAAAATCACATGCACAGTCTGCTTTAAAGGTATGATTGTAAGCTAAGAATCTTAGCCTTTTAAAAATCTTGGAAAAGAGCTGAAAAGTTTGGACTACATAATTAAGTCAATAATTTGGAGAGAATTAGCAATTCCTAAATTACAAATAATATTAGCTTACTTTATGAAAAAACAATAAGTCAACCAAACAAAAAGATTATAACAAAATGTGAAAGAGAAAGTGAGATGAAACAATATTTCAGAAAGACTGATAAAAGATCACAGTAGACTGCTGGCAGTTAAAAATAAAATTTCCATATAATAATGGCAACAGAAAATGAGCCCTATTTATATTTCAGACATTTGATTACCATTCACTATTTAGTATCTGCTTCTTTTGTTTATTTGTTTTGACCAGGTGCCACCCTAGACAGCAAGCATAAACAATGAGTAGGACCCTGGCCAAGTTCAGTTCATTTCAGTCGCTCAGTCATCTCCAACTCTGCAACCCCGTGAATCGCAGCACACCAGGCCTCCCTGTCCATCACCAACTCCTGGAGATACTCAAACTCATGCCCATCGAGTTGGTGATGCCATCCAGCCATCTCATCCTCTGTCGTCCCCTTCTCCTCCTGCCCTCAATCCCTCCCAGCATCAGGGTCTTTTATAATGAGTCAACTCTTCGCTTGAGGTGGCCTAAGTATTGGAGTTTCAGCTTCGGCATCAGTCCTTCGAATGAACACCCAGGACTGATCTCCCTTAGGATGTGCTAGTTGGATCTCCTTGCTGTCCAAGGGACTCTCAAGAGTCTTCTCCAACACCACAGTTCAAAAGCATCAATTTTTTGGTGCTCAGCTTTCTTCACAGTCCAACTCTCACATCCATACATGACCACTGGAAAAACCATAGCCTTGACCAGAGAGACCTTTGTTGGCAAAGTAATGTCTCTGCTTTTTAATATGCTATGTAGGTTGGTCATAACTTTCCTTCCAAGGAGTAAGCATCTTTAATTTCATGGCTGCAGTCACCAGCCACAATGATTTTGGAGCCCCGAAAAATAAAGTCTGACACTGTTTCCACTGTCTCCGCATTTATTTCCCATGAAGTGATGGGACCAGATGCCATGATCTTAGTTTTCTGAATGTTAAGCTTTAAGCCAACTTTTTCACTCTCCTCTTTCACTTTCATCAAGAGGTTTTTTAGTTCATCTTCACTCTCTGCCATAAGGGTGGTGTCATCTGCATATCTGAGGTTATTGATATTTCTCTGGGCAATCTTGGTTCCAGCTTGTACTTCTTCCAGCCTAGCGTTTCTCATGATGTACTCTGCATATAAGTTAAATAAGCAGGGTGACAATATACAGCCCTGATGTACTCCTTTTCCTATTTGGAACCAGTCTGTTCCATGTCCAGTTCTAACTGTTGCTTCCTGACCTGCATACAGGTTTCTCAACAGGCAGGTCAGGTGGTCTGGTATGCCCATCTCTTTCAGAATTTTCCACAGTTTATTGTGATCCACACAGTCAAAGGCTTTGGCATAGTCAATAAAGCAGAAATAGATGTTTTTCTGGAACTCTCTTGCTTTTTCAATGATCCAGCGGATATAGGCAATTTGATCTCTGGTTCCTCTGCCTTTTCTAAAACCAGCTTGAACATCTTGAAGTTCTTGGCTCACGTACTGCTGAAGCCTGGCTTGGAGAATTTTGAGCATTACTTTACTAGTGTGTGAGACGAGTGCGATTGTGTGGTAGTTTGAGCATTCTTTGGGATTGCCTTTCTTAGGGATTGGAATGAAAACTGACCTTTTCCAGTCCTGTGGCCACTGCTGAGTTTTCCAAATTTGCTGGCATATTGTGTGCAACACTTCCACAGCATTATCTTTCAGGATTTGAAATAGCTCAACTGGAATTCCATCACCTCCACTAGGTTTGTTTGTAGTGATGCTTCCTAAGGCCTACTTGACTTCACATTCCAGGATGTCTGGCTCTAGGTGAGCGATCACACCATTGTGATTATCTGGGTCATGAAGATCTTTTTTGTAGAGTTCTTCTGTGTATTCTTGCCACCTCTTCTTAATATCTTCTGCTTCTGTTAAGTCCATGCCATTTCTGTCCTTTATTGAGCCCATCTTTGCATGAAATGTTCCCTTGATATCTCTAATTTTCTTGAAGAGATCTCTAGTCTTTCCCATTCTGTTGTTTTCCTCTATTTCTTTGCATTGATCACTGAGGAAGGATTTCTTATCTCTCCTGGCTATTCTTTGGAACTCTGCATTCAAATGGGAATATCTTTCCTTTTCTCCTTTGATTTTCACTTCTCTTCTTTTCACAGTTATTTGTAAGGCCTCCTCAGACAAACATTTTGCCTTTTTGCATTTCTTTTCCATGGGAATGGTCTTGATCCCTGTCTCCTATACAATGTCATGAACCTCCGTCCATAGTTCATCAGGCACTCTGTGTATCTGATCTAGTCCCTTAAATCTATTTCTCACTTCCACTGTATAGTATAAGAGATTTGATTTTGGTCATACCTGAATGGTCTAGTGGTTTTCCCTACTTTCTTCAATTTCAGTCTGAATTTGGCAATAAGGGGTTCATGATCTGAGCCACAGTCTGCTCCTGGTCTTGTTTTTGCTGACTGTATAGAGCTTCTCCATCTTTGGTTGCAAAGAATATAATCAATCTGATTTAGGTGTTGACCATCTGGTGATGTCCATGTGTAGAGTCTTCTCTTGTGTTGCTGGAAGAGGGTGTTTGCTATGACCAGTGCATTCTCTTGGCAAAACTCTATTAGCCTTTGCCCTGCTTCATTCCTTACTCCAAGGCCAAATTTCCCTGTTACTCCAGGTGGTTCTTGACTTCCTACTTTTGCATTCCAGTCTCCTGTAATGAAAAGGACATCTTTTTGGGGTGTTAGTTCTAAAAGGTCTTGTTTTATTTTTAACTTACCTGTTGAGAGATATTAAAATACACTTGATTTATGAAAAGTGGGCTTCTCTCTATCCTCAGTGTGTAGAACTAGGTAAATATTACTCAGTGAATGAAAATTGTAGGCCTTGTGTGTGTGTTAGTTGTTTAGTCATATCTAACTCTTCGCAGCCCCATGGACTGTAGCCTGCCAGGCTTCTCTATCCATAGTATCTAGTTAATAATTTTCAGCTGTATTATCTACTAAGATCCTTAAATATATTTGTTATACTTTACATTCTGAGCCATATAGTCCACTTTTACTCTTCTAGACACCAAATCACAAATTTCCAAATAAAACTTAAAATTTTCACTCAAGTATGTGTCTTCCCTTGTTTTCAGTATCTCATTGCTCCATTTTCTTTGTTTCTTTTAAATTGTGACTGAACTATTTAAACATTAATTCAGTAGAAATATGTGAGGAAAATAAAAAATATGCTAATTTAAATCTCTCAGATTTGAATTTCAAATTTGTTGAAATATTCTCCATCATTATTTTTTATTTTCCATTATTTAATGAATATTTCTGAGCACCCAATCTGACACTCATAATCTTCTATTCTTACATACATTTGTAGCTATATTTATTAAAACTTCTTAACAGTGGAAAAATTTTGGTCATTTACTTCCTTAGTCAATGTTTCCCTTTCTCATATTTCATTTTTTGAATTCTTTCTCTGTTCTTTTTCCTATAGTTTTATTGAAGTTAAATTGATAATTAAAGTTGCATATATTTAAAGTATGTAATATGATGATTCGACATGTGTATAACTTGTGAAATATTTACCACAATCATGTTAATTAATACATCTGTAACTTACACAGCTGCCATTTTTTATAGTGAGAATGCTTAATTTCTACTCTTTTAGCAAATTTGAATTATACGATATTATCATAACCATGATATTGTATATTAGATCCTCAGTGTTTATTCATTTTATAACTGAAAGTTTGTACCCTTTGATCAACATCTCTCCACACCCAAACCCCTAGCTACAACTATTTTCCTCCTTCTCTAGGAATTTGTTTTTATGAATTAATTTATTTTTTTGGATTTCACATGTGATACCATACAGTATTTGTCTTTGTCTGACTTATTTCAACTAACATAATACTATCCAGTTTCACTCATGTTGTTGCAAAGGGCAATATTCCCCTCTTTTAAAGACTGAATAATATTCTACTATAGATAGACAGATCTTGCATTTTCTGTACCAATGTATACATCAACCGACTTTTGCCTTCTTTGCATATCTTGGTTCCTGAGAATAATATTATTAGAATGAAAATAGGAGTGCAGATATCTTTTCAAGATACTGATGTCTTTCATATGCATGCTCAGAAATGGGATTGCTGGAACATATGGCAGCACTATTTTTATTTTTTGAGGAATATCTTTAATGTTTTGCATAATGACTGTCTCAGTTTGCATTCCTACTTCTAACAGGTGTGAGGTAATGTCTCATTGTGGTTTTGATTTGCATTTCCCTGATAATTAGTGGTATAGATCACCTTTATATGTACCTGTTTGCCATCTTAATTTCATCTTTGGAAAATGTCTATAGAGGTCCTCTGTCCTTTTTTAAATCAGATTTTTTAAAAAGTTTTGTTATTGACAGTGTGAGTTCTTTATATATTTTAAATGTTTATTTATTATCAGCTATATGTTTTGCATATATTCTGTAGGTTTCCTTTTCATTTTGTTGATGATTTCCTTTGTTGCACAGATTTTTAGTTTGAGGTAATCTCACTTGTTATTTTTGCTTTTGTTGCCAGTACTTCTGGTGTCATATGTGAAAAATCATTGCTAAGACTAATGTCAAGGAAATTTTTTCCCTATGTTTTCTTCTAAGAATTTTTTCCATTTCTGGTATTACATTTAAATTTTTATTCCATTTCTAGTTGACTTTTGTGAGTCATGTAAGATAGAGGTCCAGCTCCATTCTGCATGTAGATATCAAGTTTTCCCAGAAGCATTTACTGAATAGACTACCACTTTCCGTTGTGTTTTCTTGGCACCTTTGTCAAAGCCAGTTAACTGTGTATGTATGGGTTTATTTCTGTACTATTCTGTTCCATTAAACTATGACTTTCTTATGTCAATATGAATGTGAATTTTAGGATTCTCTTGCCGTTTCTGTGAATAATTTCATTGGAATACTTTAAGATTACATTGAATTTACAGATCATTTTGGGTAATATGAGCATTTTATTAATAACAATATTAATTCTTCCCATGCAAGAACATAGGGTACCTTTTAATTTTTTATCTTTATTGTGTTCTTTTTAGACAATCTTAATAATAAAACAGGCCAAGATTAGTGCTTTTTGGATTTTCTTACAATTTCCCTTTCTGCTTTCAAACTGAAGAGAAAGCTGGCCTTGCCAGATCAGTTTCCTCTTGACTTTGCATTGAAAGTTAAATTCTGCTATTGCTTTATCTGTTTTTTATTCTCCATGTGTGTGTGAAACAAAGATAAGAAGAAAACGAGCCCCCCGTCTCTGACTTCTGACAAGTGGTCTGAAATGAGAGTCACTTCCATTTAGACATCCTACCTCCTTGTCTACAACGTTTGCTTGGGAAGGAAATATGCACCTTGTTCCAAGCTAATTATTTTCTTTTTTTTTTCCTTCAAACACCTTTGAGATGGAATTTGGACTGACCAAGGAGGTGCTATAATCCTCTAAAAACTGATCTTGAGACCCTGCCTCATAAAGAAAGTCCAAGGGAGTGAAGTCAAGGTGGGTAGACAATAACCTATAGAAAAACAACGAGACAGCAGTGTTCATCCTCTTTGTTCTGTCCTCCCCTGTGGTTGGAGCATGTGAGGACATATACTTTCTCTTGTGCCCAACATTCTCGTTTTCACTTTGTCTTTACTGTTAGAAGTTGATTTTTATTTATTTATTTTTTAATTTTTTTGCCAAATGTACCATTCAGCTTGCAGTTGGAAACATCCTTTATTCCAGAAGAATTTTCTTCTTTTATATGTTAATTATTGTTTCCTCTTCACTTGTTTTAATATCTTTCTCCTGTATGCAGCTGATCTACATCTCATATCTCTGGTCACTGTTCTGCATATAAAGGCTTCCACAACCATCTCCCACAAGATTTGATTTTCTTGTTCTATTTTCAGGTTTGTCTTTGTAATTGCTAACCTCATTTCTGACAATGCCAATTTTACCCCTTTCTGAATCTAATGCCTTTCAAAATTCTGTAATTAATCCATTTATTAAAGATTTTTTCTTTTACTTAAGTTTTTTCTACAATCTGTACTTATCTATCTTAAAGCTAGTTATGTTTTAAGTTTCACTTTGTGTCTTATTATCTCATACTTCTCACAGATCATGTGCACATGCATTTTGTTGAGACAACCTGCTACTAAATTCTCAGCATATCTCCCACTGTAAATTATGTTCATTACTAAACTCTTCTATACTGTGAATGTTAAATTGCTTCTCATATTGCAGAATTGCTTCTCAGATCCTTTGACCTGTAGTCTCTTTTATATAAGACAGTGATGAAATATTTTCAAGACTAGCTTTTGCCATTATCAGTATGATTATGTTTTCTATTGCTCCTATCACTCTCAAGTATTAAGCTTGAAAGCCCAGACCTTAGTCAGATAGATCTAAGCCTCACCTAAACTGCTCTGAGGGACGTTTACTTATACAGCTTGTTTCTGCAAGAATAATGAATTAGTTTTACCAAAGAATAAGAAATCTTAAATTATCTGAAGCATTAACTATAGCTCTCTCTTTTCAATGAATGAAAATTCAGCCCTGGAATATATCACTCCTGTTGCTTTTTCAAGGCAGTTTTTCCTTTTTTTTTTTTTTTTTCCTTTCTTCATCTTCCTATTGCTATCACTGGAAACCAGAAACTATCAAACCATTCCAGGAAAGAAGTTTGCTTCTGGGAAGTGAAATCCTGGAAGGAATCTGGGAAGAGTTAGTGGAAAGATACTAGGTCATGGCATTTTATGACAAAAATTTTTCCATAAAGGAAGAGATATGAATTGCACTTCAACTGTAGCAGACAGGGATTGAAATATTACATACAAGAGATATTCCTGAATGACCCAGATATTTTTTCAAGGTATTATTTATGCTTCAAGTAGTAGAAACTTTGTGTTATCTTACTTTGCATTTCCCTAATTATATCAGTGTATTTATAAATGGAAAAATGCATTAGTCTTCCATTAATAAATTTTGGAGCATAAAATAATGCAGTTTATTTTCCTTTTGTGTACTATAATTAATGTTACAACACCTATTCATTAGATTTTGCAAAAGAATGTTATTTTCTGAAAAGTATAAGACTGGGTGTCAATAGATATCTAACATCACAAGCATTGTTATTGGCAGGTATAACAATATCTGACACAAAAACTGAGTGCATGTGTCCATGTTTATACACACAACTATATATATACATATCACTATTAAATCTAAATTTTGCTCCTTAAAATATATCTAATATAGATAAGTCAGACAAAATATTGATTTTAAGTAGAAGAAACTAATATTTACAAAGATTAATTACTTTGACTAAGTTAAATTGACAGAAAGTGAGCAAGCAAGACTTAATACTTAGACTTTAAAATGCAGGATCCTTTTTTTTTCCCCATGTATTCTTTGCAATGTGTTTTACCAAAGAAACATATTGAAATGCAATGGGCCTTATTCCATGAATTTAGTATGAATACCTAGTTTAGCTTGATGTTGTTTGGTTGCTGAGTTGTCGTGTCTGTTTCTTTTGAGATCCTATGGACTGAAGCCCTCGAGGCGCTTCTCTGTCCATGTGATTTCCCAGGCAAGAATACTGGAGTAGGTCGCCATTGCCACTTCAGGGACTGATGGAGAAGGAAATGGCAACCCACTCTGGCATTCTTACTTGGGAAATCCCATGGAGGGAAGAACCTGGTGAGCTACAGGGATGGAACCTGCATCTCCTGTGTTACATGTGGGTTCTTTACCACTTTAACATGTTCATCATATGTTTCCATGACATAATGTACAGCATCTGAAAAATTCTAACTTTTTGATGCTTTTATTGTCTGTTTTCTCTCACGAGATTTCCTGAGAGCAAGGATTGCTATTCTCTTGAAAATCATGTACTCAATAAGTATTTATGAATGCTCAAATGGATAAAATAATTTTTCTGAATACTTACTATATTCCAGTTACTTTGTTGTTTTCAAATATACATTCTCCATTTCATCCTCTTAAACTAAAAGTTTGCTTTATTCTTATATTAATGGTACATTTGGGGCTTGGATATTTCAGTAACATGTCCGTAATCATACTATTCAGTTCAGTTCAGTTCAGTCTCTCAATCATGTCCAATACTTTGTGACCCCATGAATCGCAGCACGCCAGGCCTCCCTGTACATCACCAACTCCCGGAGTTTACTCAGACTCATGTCCATCGAGTCGGTGATGCCATCCAGCCATCTCAACCTCTGTCATCCCCTTCTCCTCCTGCCCCCAATCCTTCCCAGCATTAGGGTCTTTTTCAATGAGTCAACTCTTTGCATGAGGTGGCCTAAGTATTGGAGTTTCAGCTTCAACATCAGTCCATACAATGAACACCCAGGTCTGATCTTTAGGATGGACTGGTTGGATCTTCTTGCAGTCCAAGGGACTCTCAAGAGCCTTCTCCAACACCACAGTTTAAAAGCATCAATTCTTCTGCGCTCAGCTTTCTTCACCATCCAACTCTCACATCCATACCTGACTACTGGAAAAACCATAGCCTTGACTAGATGGACCTTTGTTGGCAAAGAAAGTCTGCTTTTAAAAATGCTATCCAGGTTGGTCATAACTTTCCTTCCAAGGAGTAAGCGTCATTTAATTTCATGGCTGCAATCACCACCTGCAGTGATTTTGGAGCCCCCAAAAATAAAGTCTGACACTGTTTCCACTGTTTCCTGGTCTATTTGCCATGAAATGATGGGACTAGATGCCATGATCTTAGTTTTCTGAATGTTGAGCTTTAAGCCAACTTTTTCACTCTCCTCTTTCACTTTCATCAAGAGGCTTTTTAGTTCCTCTTCACTTTCTTCCATAAAGGTGATATCCTCTGCATGTCTGAGGCTATTGATATTTCTCCCGGCAATCTTGATTCCAGCTTGTGCTTCTTCCAGGCCAGCGGTTTTCATGATATATTCTGCATATAAGTTAAATAAGCAGGGTGACAATATACAGCCTTGACATACTCCTTTTCCTATTTGGAACCAGTCTGTTGTTCCATGTCCAGTTCTAACTGTTGCTTCCTGACCTGCATACAGGTTTCTCAAGAGACAGGTCAGATGGTCTAGTAGTAAATGGTGAAGGTAGAAATTGGACTTAGTTCTATTTTACTCCACAGACCATACTGTTGAAAACCACACTGAACTGCATCCTAATTTTTCACTTTGTTACCAGAAACATTGTTGCTAGTGCACTAAATAAAATAGAAAGAAGAAGAAAATGAGTTCCAAGGTATTGATAATTCTTCTCACTGGCCTCCTCCTTCCTCCCTACAAAAGAAAGAAATATTCTAGGACAGCTACAAACTTTGAAGTAGTTCCTTGCTAAGTGACATTAATCTATATATGTATTGACTAGAAATGAGTCACCTAGCTCCAAGTGAATGTCATATAAGACCCAGCAGATTCTTTTGTGTAACTGAACCAGTTTTAACTAGGTCATACATATTTAGGTTTCCCAGGTGGTACTAGTGGTAAAGAATCCACCTGCCAAAACAGGATATGTAAGAGACATGGGTTCTATCCCTGGGTTGGGAAGATCCCCTGGAGAAGGGCATGGCAATCCACTCTAGTATTCTTTATGGAGAATCCTGTGGACAGAGGAGCCTGGTGGTCTACAGTCCATGGGGCCACAGAGAGTCGGACGTGACTGAGTGACTAAGCACACACATACTTGGGATAAAAAATAAAATAGTAATATTAAAACTAATAATTTCCTCTCCAATTGATTTAATTCCCTTCACAATTGATTTGATAGAGGAGGTAGGACTTATTTCTATGTTCCTTCATGGACAAGTAGGCATTTTTTTTAAAAAAGTCTTTTTCCAAATGACCCCAAATCACTGCATTGCCATATTGCAATGGTTTGTTGTCCTAGTTGGCATAATTTCCCAGTTCTCTCAAATAAGCAGGCTAAATTCTCACACCAACATTTCAGCATTTCCAGCTGGTTCCTTTATGACTTTCATATTTGTAAAGATGCCAGTACATTCCTTTCAGTATGTAAGCCAGACCTGGACAATCTCCATAAACATAGGAAGAATCTCCATGACACTAATATTGGGGCTGACTTAGCAGAAGGAAATCAGTGCTTTCTCTCAAGCATGGAAAAGTGCACAAGGTCCTTGCCAACCTCCTGGCCACCCCTGTGCTTGGCACTTTTCTCATCCTCTAAACTATAGATTCTCCATTATTTGTTATCAATGTTATTATCTCCTTGAGCCAATTCGCCTTCTGACATTCATGACTCCCAGAGTTAAGAGTTTGTTTTTGATGTATCTTAACCACATTTATTTTTTATTGTGTAAGCAGTTTTTTTTTTTTTTCCTGGCAGGAATTTTCTCCTCTCCAGAGCAAGACTATAAACATTCTACAATAATAATCATAACTGACAATAGAAAATAAATATTTAATATAAAATCAATAAATTTTATATACATTGGTGAAATGGATACCCTGTCTTCACTGTTTCTCAAGTGATATACATTTTGTGTCTCTTTGACCATTTACTACATTAAAACTACATTACTATTGAAATGTGAGAAGGGACAAGGAGATGGTGAGAGGAGATTCTGAGCACTGACCATGAGAAAAATGTTTCTTTTTGCACAATATTTGTAAAAATCAGCCTACAACTTTCCTGTGTAAAACATCCTCTCAATCTGGACCAAACTTATCTGTAAGTTATTTCATTAATATATTAAATGACCTTCTGTTTTTTTATGCAACTATACCTGAAAAGCAAAAAAGCTCCGTTTAGCCAGCTCAAACACTCTTGGTAAGGAGATTTTTAGTTAGAAAAAAATCAAAATAAATGCAACTTTAAAGATTTCATTGGCAGTACAGTGGTTAAGGCTCCATGCTTCCATTGTAGGGCTCATGGGCTCGACCACTGGTTCTGGAAATAAGATCCCACATGCCATGTGGTGCCAGTAAAACAAAAACAAACAAACAAACATTTAATGTGATATTTTGAACATTTCAAATCTACTAAATAATTTTATTCCAAATTACTAGTAATTCTTAATAACTTTGAGCAAAGGACCTGGATGAAAGATACAGCATGAAGAACTAAATGACAAAGTAAAGTTGTTCTGTAAAGTGTGATAGTATGGGCAGTTAAAAAAAACCAGTACCAGGCAAAGGATGTTCTAGCATTGGAGTTTCACAGGCTGTAGCCCACCAGGCTTCTCTGTCCATGGTGATTCTCCAGGCAAGTATTGGGTTGCCATGCCCTCCTCCAGGAGATCTTCCCAATCCAGGGATCAAACCCAGGTCTCTCCCACACTACAAGCGGATTCTTTACTATCTTAGCTACCAGGGAAGCCCGTGGTGCTATATCTAGCTATATGTGCTAGAGATGGGGCTTCCCAGGTGGTGCTAGTGGTAAAGAACCCACTGGCCAATGCAGAGGATGTAAGAGACACGAGTTCAGTCCCGGGTTCTGGAAGATCCCCCGGAAGAGGGCATGGCAACCCACTCTAGAGAATCCCCATGGACAGAGAAGTCTGGTGGGCTGCAGTCCATGGGGTCGCAAAGAGTCAGACACCACTGAAGCGACCTACCATGCACGCATATGAGATACATTTTATTTCACCTGTAAATGAAGCCTTGGACATGGCCCTTGTCGAGCTCTCAAACAATAAAGATAAGTGGATTAGCCAACAAAGTCAAGTTTATTCAGGCATAGGAGAAAAATTGCAATTCATGATATCCATACTATGGGAAACTATAGGCAAGCTCTGGGAACAAGGAGAGAAGTGTTTCTGTTTTTATATAGAGTAATGGAGGAAGTTGGGAAGGGCTATATTTAATGAAAGTTCATTAGAGGAAAGTGAGAGCTTGGAGTTGTGGTGACCTTTTACTGGCTGGGTTGTAATAGTTTCCCATTGGCTGGGTTGTTGCTGGGCAAGGAGAAAATCATTCTTTTTCTTGCTAGGGGATGTAAAGTTAGCTTCTTCTGATGGGCATATGACATAGGCTTCATGAATGGTACTTGTGTGAGACCCTCCACCCCAAAGTTTCCCAAATCCATTTTGAAAAAGGGTTTCCTTTACTCATTTTCATATTTTCTATTTTAAAGCACAATTAAAATATCATTAATAATAGCTTTAATTATTTTACCATGTTTTACAACTTCTTAGCTATATTAATAATAACCACCACACTTGGTATCATCAAATTTCAGATTTTTAACTTTTAATAATATAATTTTATTTGCATTAAATTTATTATGAGGTATTTAGAAGGTTTATTTATTTTTGGCAATTGGTAAAATGTCAGTATTTAAAACTTAAGAATAATTATTTCATTGACATTTTTCCTTAAAAGTTGACAAGAACACAGATCTGAGACTTGAAACCCAAACATTTACCAGGAGATTAAAAAAAAAAAAAAAAAAAGGAAAGGAAAACAACATTGTCACAATGTCTTTTCCAAAGAATTCAGTGTTGTTGATGCAGAAGGGTAGAGTACAAAAGTACATATCATAAGCGTAATCAAGCACAGAACATGAAAAGATGATAAAAGATCCAGACAAATGCCCACCTACAGGGTGAGATGTGGAAAAACAGCTGCAGAAGAGTTAAATTATTATTATGTACTTTGCTATATTAAAATATCTAGAAACCCAGCAATCTACAAAAATGTTATTTTACACATAGCATCACCATTTCATTTTCCAAAGTTGTATATTAAGTGCTCTGCTTTCAGCACAGTCATTTTCTCCCCAGTTCCCCAAACCCTGTCCCTCTCCATGTCCATGCCCCTAATCAATTTCATTTCTCTGGCAACTAATTTCCCCAGGAAATGATGCTACAGCAGAACCAGAGAACAGCATATTGGAATGATACAACACATCTAAGATTTAGTGAATAAAGATTCCATGGGATGAGAGGAGTAGAGAAAACTTAGTCAGTAAGAAAGAATCTTGGAAGAAAGGACAATGAGAAGGACCCCCATGACTTGCCCTTTAGCTTCAGGTGGAATTTTGGGTGCAAAGTGTAAATGACAGAATAATAAAATTGTGCTTGAAAGGATCTGAAATCATAAGGAACTTGTGCAGTTCTTCCTAAGGTCTCATAAGTCTCATTCATAACTCTCTGTCAGTCTTCTCAAGTTCTCTGCACTGTGTGGTAAGAACAGTTGAAAAAAAAAAAAAAAAGACTAGGAGAGTAGCCAGCAAGGACTGTAACATCCTTTCATAGTTTTCCCATGCTCACTAGTACTTGGAGAGTAGTATTTCCTGTGCTTTTAAGAAGGGGACAGAAGTCGATAGGAAATTCAGACTCTATTCTTGTAGATGAAAAGAAAGGGGCAACAGAATATCGGTATGGATAGGCACACAGCATTTATCTAAGCTTAAGGCAAGAGAGATCATGATTAGACTTCTAAGTGGCTCAGCATGGATAGAGTTTACAGGAAAAGGAAGAACTAGAGCGGACTGTGTGCCAGAAGCCAGGAAAAGCACATTTCAAGAAAAGAGGGAATGTAGATGTCAGGACAGCTAAGGACTGAATTAGCAACCCAGCACTTGCTGGTAAACTGAGTGACAGGAAGAACGGTACTGATTGGTGTATGCAAGCATACTTAGTTGCTCAGAAATGTCCTACTCTTTATGATCCTATGGATGGCAGCCCTCCAGGCTCTTCTGTCCATGGGATTGTCCAGGCAAGAATACTAGAGTTGGTTGTCATTTCCCTCTCCAGGGAATCTTCCTGACCCAGGGATTGAACCCGCAATTCCTGCGGCTCCTGCATTGGAATTCAGGTTCTTTACCACTGAGCCACCTGGGAAGCATGTTGATGGGGTGATGATATCAAATTGCATGTTTCCAAAAAGGTAGAAACATTGTTTTAAGTGAAAATAGTAAGTAATAATATTCAGATAACACCACAAATATTCACAGTGAGGAAAAAGACAGAATACACTATTGGGGAAGGGGACATACAGTTGATGGAAGGTGGTATTGTCCCTGTTTTGATGAACCAGGGACAAAAAAATGGTTAAATAATTATGGAAAGAAACAAATATAGTGGGAGTGATTAAAGGAATCTATGAGAGATGACAGATATGATAATGTGAGTTAGAGAGAACCACATTTTGAAGTTCATTTTCTTGCATTTCTTTGTAGTGTCTAACACCTGAACATTTGTCCCATGTGTTTGAAAACTATATGGGTGGGGTTATTTTGTATATATTCTGTTATCTTTCTTTCTTCAATTATGTCTTGAAAATTCATTCAAGTTAGAATTTGTTAATTCATTCTCACTATTGCACTAAAATTGACTGAAATATTTATTCTTTCATTGATATTCATTTGAAATGTCATCTCCATTTTACATTGAGAATAATGCTGCTTCTGGAAATACAAAAAGAAGCAAGAAGCTAGAACCAACCATTAGCTCAGGTGTTTGAGTCACTGCTGACATGATGCTGAAAAGAAGAGCAAGCAGACAAAAGGGAGGAAAGCCTCCATTTCTTTTCCTGCCTCCTGTCTACCCTAGCACCCCCAATTGGCAAAACCTAACAGGAAACCAGATGACCAATGAAAAATATATTCAGTTTCCCACCCCCATAAGTCACAAAAATGATTATAGAAAAGTGAATTTATAACTGAGAAACAAAATTGAATAACCAACAAATTAGCTAAAATAATTAACAAAAATTCTTATTAAAAGTCTGAAGGCTGTGCCAGTAGAACATACAAAAACCAATGCTGGAGACTGGAACTTAACTGAAAGAATAAAAACAGTATATGAAACAGAAACGGTGCAATGAAGCATCCTGATAAAGAAAGTGGGCAGGGTTTCAGAGAGATTTGAATCCGGATTTATTTGAGTTCATAGCCCACATCTTTTCAGTTCTGTTTTGCAACCTGCCACAGAGGACACTGAATTCTTTAGTAAGATTTCTGTATTTAATTAGACAACAACACTGCGTATTTTTGAAATAATGTGAAGACCAAACGTGAACCAAACTTAGGAAAACACATTGCTTCTCAGAGATTTTCAGATGAAATTATGTAAAATCTGTTTTAGGGAAGGAAAACAGCATATGTATAAAATGTTATCATTAATATTTGTAAAGAGGTAATAAAATTACAGCTCCCATGAATGAGAATGTAAAGGAGGTTGATATAAAAGATAAACCCCAAAAGGAACAGACATTTTCAATATGTGAACAGAGAGGTGAATGGGAAAAAAAATAATACCCTAGTAACTGACAAAACTTCAATTACTGTAATTGGAATTTTCTTTATAAATTAAATAATTAATGAATCAGCATTACAAAGAGTGATGTTGTGCCTTAGTTTTTATTTCATAATATTTTCCCTTTCCCTTTATGAATGAGACATGCTTTCCCGTCCACTCATTTTCATAAAGGCAACCAAAGCTTATATTGATCATGCTTAATTTTTCTTCAAATTCATTCTTCCCAAATTGCATTCTGTAGAATTTCAAGTGAAGATCTATCTTTAGTAATTATTATATATATATATTTTTTTGTTTTAAAGTGCATTTCACATGTTGACAAATTTGTTTTGTACTCTATGTACAATTCTTATTTAAACATTTTTTCTGTCACTTTGCACACTTTTAATTCATTATCTTTTACTTTTGCTATTGAGACATCTAGTGTTTATCATTCATAGTCTTATTAATATTTTTACCTTTCTCTGAGTATTTTATGGTATTGTCGTAGTATTACCAAGAGCAGACTTCTTGTAATTTATCTTGTGTGGGTTCTTACTGAGAGTGTGAAATCATTACTTTAATTATTTTACAATATTGTAGTGGTTCTGCCATACATTGATATGAATCAGCCATGGGTGTACATGTGTTCCCCATCCTGAACCCCCCTCCCACCTTCTTCCCCATCCCATCCCTCAGGGTCATCCCAGTGCACCAGCCCTGAGCACCCTGTCTCATGCATCGAACAAGGACTGGCAATCTGTTTCACATATAATAAAATACATGTTGCAATGCTATTCTCTCAAATCATCCCACCCTCCCCTTCTCCCACAGAGTCCAAAAGACTGTTCTATACATCTGTGTCTCTTTTGCTATCTAGCATATAGGGTTATCATTACCATCTTTCTAAATTCCATATATATGTGTCAGTGTACTGTATTGATGTTTTTCTTTCTGGCTTACTTCACTCTGTATAATAGGCTCCAGTTTCACCCACCTCATTAGAACTGATTCAAATGTATTCTTTTTAATGGCTGAGTAATATTCCATTGTGTATATGTACCACAGCATTCTTATCCATTCATCTGCTGATGGACATCTAGGTTGCTTCCATGTCCCAGCTATTATAAACAGTGCTGCGATGAACACTTGGGTACATGTGTCTCTTTCAGTTCTGGTTTCCTCGGTGTGTATGCCCAGCAATGGGATTGCTGGGTCATATGGCAGTTCTATTTCCAGTTTTTTAAGGAATCTCCACACTGTTCTCCATGTGGCTATACTAGTTTGCATTCCCACCAACAGTGTAAGAGGGTTCCCTTTTCTCCACACCCTGTCCATCATTTATTGTTTGTAGACTTTTTGATAGCAGCCATTCTGACCCGCATGAGATGGTACCTCATTGTGGTTTTGATTTGCATTTCTCTGATAATGAGTGATGTTGAGGATCTTTTCATGTGTTTGTTAGCCACCTGTATGTCTTCTTTGGAGAAATGTCTGTTTAGTTCTTTGGTGCATTTTTTGATTGGGTCATTTATTTTTCTGGAATTGAGCTGCAGGAGTTGCTTGTATATTTTTGAGAGTAATTTTTTGTCAGTTGCTTCATTTGCTATTATTTTCTCCCAATCTGAGGGCTGTCTTTTCACCTTACTTATAGTTTTCTTCATTGTGCAAAGCTTCTTAGTTTCATTATGTCCCATCTCTTTATTTTTTCTTTTTTTTCCATTACTCTGGGAGGTGGTTCATAGAGGATCCTGCTGTGATTTATGTCGGAGAGTGTTTTGCCTATGTTTTCCGCTAGGAGTTTTATAGTTTCTGATTTTACATTTAGATCTTTAACCCATTTTGAGTTTATTTTTGTGTATGGTGTTAGAAAGTGTTCTAGTTTCATTCTTTTACAAGTAGTTGACCAGTTTTCCCAGCACCACTTGTTAAAGAGATTGTCTTTCCTCCATTGTATATTCTTGCCTCCTTTGTCAAAGATAAGTTGTCCATAGGTGTGTGGATTTATCTCTGGGCTTTCTATTTTGTTCCATTGATCTATATTTCTGTCTTTGTGCCAGTACCATACTGTCTTGATGACTATAGCTTTGTAGTATAGCCTGAAATCAGGGAGGTTGATTCCTCCAGTTCTTCCTTCTCAAGATTGCTTTGGCTATTCAAAGTTTTTTATATTTCTATACAAATTGTGAAATTATTTGTTCTAGTTCTGTGAAAAATACTGTTGGTAGCCTGATAGGGATTGCACTGAATTTATAGATTGCTTTGGATAGTATAGTCATTTTCACTATATTGATTCTTACAACCCATGAACATGGTATATTTCTCCATCTATTTGTGTCCTCTTTTATTTCTTTCATCTGCATTTTATAGTTTTCTATATATAGGTCTTTTGTTTCTTTAGGTAGATATATTCCTAAGTATTTTAATCTTTTCATTGCAATGGTTAATGGAATTGTTTCCTTAGTGTCTCTTTCTGCTTTCTTATTGTTAGTGTATAGGAATACAGGGATTTCTGTGTGTTAATTTTATATCCTGCAACTTTACTATATTCATTGATTACCTCTAGTAATTTTCTGGTGATGTCTTTAGTGTTTTCTATGTAGAGGATCATGTCATCTGCAAACAGTGAGAGTTTTACTTCTTCTTTTCCAATCTGAATTCCCTTTATTTCTTTTTCTGCTCTGATTGCTGTGGCCAAAACTATGTTGAATAGTAGAAGTGAGAGTGGGCACCCTTGTCTTGTTCCTGACTTTAGGGGAAATGCTTTCAGTTTTTCACCATTGAGGATAATGTTTGCTGTGGGTTTGTCATATATAGCTTTTATTATGTTGAGGTATGTTCCTTCTATTCCTGCTTTCTGGAGGGTTTTATCATAAATGGATGTTGAATATTGTCAAAGGCTTTCTCTGCACCTATTGAGATAATCATATGGCTTTTATCTTTCAATTTCTTAATGTGGTGTATTACATTGATTGATTTGCAGATATTGAAGAATCCTTGCATCCCTTGGATAAAGCCCACTTGGTCATGATATTTGATCTTTTTAATATGTTGTTGGATTCTGTTTGCTAGGATTTTGTTAAGGATTTTTGCATCTATGTTCATCAGTGATATTGGCCTGTAGTTTTCTTTTTTTGTGGCATCTTTGTCTGGTTTTGATATTAGGGTGATGGTGACCTCATAGAATGAGTTTGGAAATTTACCTTCCTCTGCAATTTTCTGGAAGAGTTTGAGTAGGATAGGTGGTAGAATTCAGTTGTGAATCTGTCTGGTCCTCGGCTTTTGTTTGCTGGGAGATTTCTGTTTACATTTTCTATTTCCGTGCTTGTGATGAGTCTGTTAACTTTAGAAATTTCTGTTAATACATCTTCATAAAGTATATGTTCCCCTATTCTTTGTATTTTCTTCTTCTGGAATTCCATTTATATCTATGTTAGACTTTCTATCACATCTTTCAGCTTTATGTTTTCTGCCTTAACCTTATGCTTCACTATAGGGAATTTTCAGGTATTCAGTTTATTTACTGGCTTGTCACCTACATAGAGCTTATTGTTTCACCGAATCATTTGAATTATGTTAATAATAGTTATTCTTCCATTTTGATCATTTACCTTTTAATGGAATTAACAGTCATTAATACAGTACTTTATTTTTAATACTTTAATAGCATTTATTTTTATATTTATCTTCTTTATTTTGGGGACTATTTTTAAAAAAATATTGATTTATTCTTTATTTCATTATGTATTTTCTTTCTTTTAATGTTATAAATAGACTTAATATAAAATCCTTACTCTGAAGAAGGAAATGGCAACATGCTCCAGTATTCTTACCTGGAGAATTCCATGGACAGAGGAGCCTGGCGGGATATAGTCCATGGGGTTGCAAAGAGTCAGACACAACTGAACTAATATAATCTTTATTTGATAATTCTAATATCTGAATTAGTTTTTATTCTAAATGTATTTTTTTGTTATTCCTTTACTCTGATTTATGGTGGTTTGCTGTCTCATGTGTTTTATGATTTTACATTATGAATTTGAATTGATAAGGCTTTATCCATAGGATTCTGTGCAGACTTAGCTTTTAGTAGATCATGGTGTATTTATGTTAACGTTAATCCTAGACACTGTGAAAGGACAGGGCTAGTCTAAATTCTCATAATAAATGTTCTTCTTTCCATCCAGACTCAATCCCAAACAGAAAAAAAAAAAAATCCTTATTTGTTTCTTTCCTTTGTCAGGCACATATAAAATGCCTAATTTGGGAAATTAAGAGACTTTTGAGATAAATACAAATTTGTATATTTAAATGTAAAAAAATTAATATATAATTCTGATAAAAATTATATCAGAATAAAGGATCCAAATCAAGGCAAAAATAAGTTTTCACATTCATTTAGATGTTTTCCTTTTGCCCATGTTAATGTCCTAATGTTCTAATAATGTCCTTAATACTTTATTTGATCCTGGAACTTTATAGTATTAATATGGCCATTAAGTAGCCAAATAAAGCAGATATTTTATTCTCTGCATATCCAGAATATATGAACCAGTTAGCTGACTGAAATTTTATATTTATACAAATATCTTAAGAAAATCTGTTTGTTGTTTCAGCCACAAAGTTTAACTGTGATGTACAGTAGAGGCTCCTGGCAGCATAACGACCTATAGATTTATACCCGGAGAACTCTTCCTTAACACACAGTAGTTCCATTCAACTTCAGAAATGTTTTTTAACGAGATCAGGAATGTTGTGTTATAATAATTTACTTTGGTTTTCACAAGACTAGAAATATTTTTTCACACTTATTCTTCTTGTAACAGAAAAACCTGGCTTAGCTACTATGGCAATTTCTTGCTTCTTTGAATAATCTGTGAAAATAGCTTTTGAAGTTAATAGACCTGACATGATTCCTGAGAATTAAAAGAAAAATGCTAAAATAAGAGAAATGTGCTTGTATTGCACCAGAGCCTAATGACAGCTCTAGATGATGTGTATTATTTTCACAGAAATCAAGATGATACAATTAGAAAATATGATTCCACAGAGGGACTCTACTGTTCTCAAAAGAGAATGGTTACAAGAATCTCCATTTTTCTTAGCTGCACATGATGCTTCCCTAGGGTTACAAGTCTTAATTTTTTGTGTGTAATCCCAATGTAATTTCTGTCAATCACAATACCCTAAAAAAAGAGAATAACACCCACCAAAATAGCCACATGTCTAAACTGAATACAATGTGTGGTGATAAAATTATCACTTTATCTTCATATCACTTTTAAATGTCTAAACTACCTCCAGAGATCTCATCAGAAGAAAACAAGTCCTAACTTGAAAACAAGATTTAAAAAATGCATGGCTTTATTTGGAAGTAGAATAGGCTACTTTATTTTGAAAGAAATGGGTGTTTGAAAGCCAAATGAGTAAAGACAGTTGCATTTTTCCAAAATAAAGTTTGTATGTGACTTTCCTTTTCTGAAGCTATGTGTTATTTTCCTTGGCTAAGATCCTGGGCTATGAGTCCAAAGGGACATGATTTTGAAGTCTTGCCCTGTTACTTTTTAGTTACCTTGAACATGTTATTTTTATCTCTGTATTTGCATATTTATGTAAAACATAACCATTTCTCTTTGAAGGTATTTATAGTTAAGGAAGATAATACTTGTAAAATACCTGTTGTTTGTACTAAGCTGGCATTACTGATTATTGCATTATTGTTGTTCAAATGCAGTGCTATTGACAGCAAGAGATAATTTTCCATTTAAGTTACTGTGCAAGACAATTTGATGGAACGTGAACCACTGTCCTGATTCTCAGGTGGGAACAGCTTTCCTGACTATGGAAGAGCTCTTAAAGGTAGAGATTTGATTTTTTTTAAAAAAGTACCATTTACTGATTTATTTCCAGAATTCTAAACATCCTCAATTATTGTAATATTGGCTTACACAAAATAGGGTTTCCCCAACAATACCAGAGTGGTTATTCCATTACTAGTTTTCTTTAGATGGGGTCCTTTATGTTTCAGCACTTATGAGGATGTTGAGCCCAGTTGTGATTTGTGCCTCATTTTATCTCCAATCAATCACCTCCTTGTTGAATGTACCTTCTTAATGAATGGCTTATGTTTTGCTTATCAGTTTATTTTTTTTAAGTGTACTATACTCTTCATCAAGTGGCCAGTCTACTATTAATCTCATACATGTTGTATTATTTACATGTAAGAAATTCCAGATTGAAATGTTTTAAGTAGAAAAACTAATTGCAATTACTTTCATGTATCTGGAACATCACTCACAAGTTGTTGTAAAAAATTCATCAAAAATCATAAATTATCAGACTGAGATTATGAAATAGATATAAAAATTAATTTTGAAAAAAGTGAAAACTGTAAGAAAAACTAAGAAAGACCGATAAAATATTTTTATGAACTCTATAGTTTTTCCAAATATTTTATAAACCTTAATACATTATTAAACTGAAGTAATGTACACACCATGAAAATAGATAGTTTTTTTTTCTTTCAAATACATCATTTACTTGACAACATAATTTACTTGACAACATAGTCTTGGTGTATATTTAGCAAATATTTAATACATATAAACTGTATATTGGGAATAAGACTTAGAGCATAGTCCCCAACCAAGCAGCTTTTTATCTGGTGGAGAAGACAGACAAGAGGACAAATAGAAAATGTACAAATGCACATAATGAAATATGCATAAAGTGGCCATGGAAACACCTATAGGGAACTCAAACCATTCTAAGATACAGGAGAATCTCCTCAAAAGACTGGGAATTGTTCCAGATTGAAGAAGCAACATGCATGAAGGACAGTAAAGCAGAAAACTAGTGAAATAGGGCCTGAAAACAGACAAGAGAAGCAGCTCATTATTACAAGCACTTAGAGGCCAGGTCAGGGGAGTGTGGAGAGGAAAGCAAATCCCAAGTGATGAGGGCTGCACAGGACATGCTAATCAATTTCATTTTCCATCATGAGGGATACAGGAAACTATTAGAGGGTTTTAAGACAAAGGATGATATGTTCAGATTAAACTTTAGAAAGCTCATCCCCACAGAAGTTCTGAGAAAGGGTTTGTAGAATGAGAGGGGATCAGAAGAAGACGCTTCTGATTCTGGTTCATTGACTACATCTACTTCTGTTTCATTGATTATGCTAAAGCTTCTGAATGTGTGGATCACAACAAACTGTGGGAAATTCTTAAAGAGATGGGAATACTAAACCACCTTCCCTGTCTCCTGAGAAACCAATATGCAGGTCCAGAAGCAAAAGTTAGAACCAGATATGGAACAATGGACTGGTTCCAAATTGGAAAAGGAGTACATCAAGGCTGTATATTGTCACCCTGCTTATTTAACTTGTATGCAGAGTACATTATGCGAAATGCTGGGCTGGATGAAGCACAAGCTGGAATTAAGATCACCGGGAGAAATATCAATAACCTCAAATATGCAGATGACACCACCCTTATGGCAGAAAGCAAAGAGGAATTAAAGAGCCACTTGATAAGGGTGAAAGAGGAGAGTGGAAAAGCTGGCTTAAAACTCAGCATTCACAAAATGAAGATCATGACATCCAGTACCATCACTTCATGGCAAATAGATGGGGAAACAATGGAAACAGTGACAAACTTTATTTTCTTGAGCTACAAAATCACTGTAGATGGTGACTGCAGCCATAAAATTAAAAGACATTTGTCCTTTGGAAGGAAGCAATGACAAACCTAGACAACATATTACAAAGCAGAGACAATACTTTGCCAACAAAGGTCTGTATGCATGTGAGAGCTGGACAATAAAAAAGACTGAGCACCAAAGAACTGATGCCTTCAAACTGTGGTGCTGGAGAAGACTCTTGAGAGTCCCTTGGACGGCATGGAAATTAAATCAGTCAATCTTAAAGTAAATAAACCCTGAATATTCACTGGAAGAACTGATGCTGAAGCTGAAACTCCAATACTTTGCCCACCTGATGGGAAGAGCCGACTCATTGGAAAAGACCCCGATGCTGGGAAAGACTGAAGGCAGGAGGATAAGGAGACAATAGAGGATGTGTTGTTTGGATGGCATCACTGATTCAAAGGACATGAGTTTGAGCAAACTCCGGGAGATAGTGAAGGACAGGGAAGCTTATGCACGTGCTGCAGTCCCTCGGGTCACAAAGAGCTGAACACAACTGAGCGACTGAACAACGGCAACAAAGGGATTGTGGATGAACACAGGGAAACAGGGAAAGATGAAAGTGTTTAAAGCAGAGTGACTATGTGAATGGTGATGACAGTTCGAGAAATTCATGCAAAGTATCAACAAAACTAAGGATCTATCTCCTCCTGTCACTTTTAGGTCACTTTTATCTTTCTGTTTCAGTTTGTGATTATGCACTTTGATAGGTTAAGAGGAACTTTCAGTGCAAGAACTTCTTACTTTGCTGTCAGTGTATCACTTTTGACTGAAAACGTAAACATAGGCCATCCGGTGAACTGTCATGTCCCTGCCTCACTCTACATGGAGTAGGTAAAAGTCAGCTGATGCAAGAATGATTTCATTGTTGGAAAATGTGAATCTCATCTAGACAAGATTTATTAAAGAGGGTGGAAAAAAATGTGAAATATCTCAAAGCTAAATATTTCACTTATGGGTGAAATCCTAGTTCACTGCTGTCAGCATTATTAAGTAAAAATTGTCATTAAACTGACACTTCTTACAAGCTGTAAATTGAGAATAATTATGTAATAACTCTAATAATCTTTACTAACATTTGTGAGGATTTTATCACTTACAAAATATTTCCTAATCCATTATCTCATCATGAGAAACTTTTCTTATGATATAAATATCTTCTATGTGGTATTAACAATATATTTTTTATAAAGTTGAGAGATCACTCAAACTTTCTACATATGGGTTAGCAAAGCTGTGCTCTTTCCAAAACATATTCTCTGTTGAATGTAGCCAGCCACATCCTTACAGGAATTCATCTGTTTGAACATATTACCCTTTAATTGAAAATCTCTTCATTGGCTTCCCATAAAAACCTCTATTGATTCTAAAGTTTTGTTTCTTACTTATAAGGCACTTAATAGTCATAGACTAATATGTGTGCAGGATCTATTGTCTCTGTATGTCCCTTGTTGCCAATTGAGGTCACGATGAGCAGGCTATTTAGTTTTTCCAAAGCATAAACTCAAATCCCTTGAAGCTGAGGCTTTTAGAAAATATGTTCCCTGTTCGTGGAATGTACTTGCAATTTCAATTTGTTATAGTCCATCTGTCAGCATGCAAAAAAGAAACAGTTGTGTTTGGTTACATCTCAAAATGCTCAAGATATTATTTTTGGCTGTCATATCTCCTATCTTAGAAGGTACATGTGTATCTTTAATGAAGTAGACTGATAAGCTTTATCCAGACTATTCAGCATAAAGCTTATCATTTTCTTGGTCCATATATGTACATCACATTTCCTTCTACCATGATTTCCTATTGAAGATATACATGGGTTTTTCTGGCATTTGGATTCTAATAGATCAAATACAAAAACACATTTAAAGACAATGTAAATTCTCTACTCCCATTCACTTCAGGTTCTCAGGGGGAAAAAAAGAAAGAATTGTGGGTCATCCAGTTAGTTTTAAAATTAAAAAATTAGAATCATAGAAGAAAATGTAAATTGTATACAATAGTGAAATTGATATATCTTAAATAAAAAATAAATAAATTGAGACAAACCTTTCTCACAGAAGATTTCCAAATAAATCTATTAGATATTGTTCTTTTCAGAAATTAGTGCTTGATTCTCTTCTACTTGAGTGTGGGCTGAAAGGGTCACTTACTTTCAAGGATTAAGTATGAAAGGAGGAAACGAAAGTGGAGGCATCTGGAGAACATTAATTTCATCAAGGTTAACATCACCAAGAATATGTCATTGATATCACGTAACCTCTAATATGATGCATTAAGAAGATCACTACATCCCTGTGGTATTCTTGTCTAAACCCTCTAACTCCAATCTAAGCATGAAAAAAAATCATCAGACCAATCAAAATTCAAGGATATTCCACATTACACCTAACTACTTCCCTTCAAAATGAACAATGTTGTTTGAAATAAAGACATAGGAATTGTCAGAGACCAGAGGAGAATAGACACAATGATTAAATGCAATGTGGTGTCCTAGAATTGGATTGGAATCTAGGGGAAAAAAAAAAAAAGATATTCATGAAGAAATTAGTGAAACCTTCAGTTAATAGTAATTCATCTATATAAATTTCTTTGCTTTGATGAATTCGCCATGGTTATTAAAATGTTAACATTAGGGGAAAGTTTCTAAAGGCTACAGTATATCTGAAACTTCACAAAATTTGTTTAATTTACAAATATTTATTGAACATCTACAGTTCTTTAAAGTTTCTTAAATATAGCTACATCTACTCCAGGATTCTTGCCTGGGAAATTCCATGGACAGAGGAGCCTAGCAGGCTAAAATCCATGGGGTCACAAAGAGGCAGACATGACTGAGTGATTAAAAGAAGAAACAACAACAAACCCTATATTTAATATAATTTTCTCTTCAACATTTGTTTTAATTTACAATAACCATAAATATTGCAAGGGACTTAAATTTGAGGCTTAAACTAAACGATGCTTAATTTGAAGAAGTAAAAAGGTCAAGATGATAATTATTCATTAGTCAAGAAACTTGATTTTTTAAAGAAATGTTTTGTAGTACTCATCTAAATGGTGAATAATTTCAACCACAGAAATCGAGTTTCTGTCATTGAAAGTTAAATTTGAAATATATCTTCATTTAGTTTTTTACCTTTCATGCTTTACATTTGGCCCTATGATATTTCAGATTTTTTGCATACTAAATATGAAGCCAAATAAATAAAGCACAATATAACATGTCATCCAATAGAGGTCACTAGCCTGGAATGAAGCAAATTCCTCTCCACACTAGCTGCATATGGTGAATTTTGACCAATGTTGAGCTCTGTTTATCTCTTTATCTAAAAAACAAAGAGAGAGGTGATATTTAAGAGAGTTTTAGAATTCTAAATTTTGCAATTCTTGATAATATAATTAGGAGAGAAAATCTTTGTAAAAGAATAGTCAAATAGCAGTTTTAAACATGTTTTAAATGTTATGCTGTGGCTAAAATTTTGGGTACCATAATACACTATTAAAATCAAATCACATAATAAATCAAACAGTATCTATGGACTGTTTATGCATATCCCCTTTGTACTATTTACATTAGTATGCCAAATCAGTTTATCATTACATTAATACAATTTCAACTATATGGATGCATGACAATCAACTAAAAGGCAACCTATAGTACAAGATACTCAGTCTCCTATATAGCAAAATTTCTGTCCTCTTTTTGGCAACAGCTCTTTTCAAGAACTTTCCCTGTCAATCTTTACCTTTAGTTCTCAAAGTGAAAAAGGGTCATTCTTCAATCCCAGATATTTTTCCCCAAAGCATGTAAAGTTTTAATACACTGTCAGTGAGTCTGGAAATCTCATAAGATGGAACTTTCTTGCATAACCTTGAGTATTTGCATTTCTCTGTATTATAAATTTATAGGAATTATTCATTTTTGTAGTTTTATGTCTCATGTTTTCTGACATCAAGTGCTAATAGGATTAAGGAAGCAGAGAGGAAAAAAGTATGGAAAATAAGAGGCTGATGTAGCAGAAGAGACTCTTTGGAAAAAAGAGGGTAACATTAAATGAGATGTTTCCTTCATAAGGCTAGGTACCTTCAACCAATCAGGGTGCGGTATTTGTAAAACAAATACAATGGATCACTGAGACATGGACTATGGCCTGTCAAGACCTTGGGCCATACTGACATAGCAAGTCACTCAGTTCCTTTTCCTTTTCAGAAAATCTTTCTCAGCAAGAGGCAGCCAGTTTTTTCGCACAGCAAGCAAGACTCAGCATGTGAAGCTTTGAACAATCCTGCACTGCAGGGAATGTTTTGCAGAAACTGCATGACGAGATTGCCAAAAGGATTACCTCTTGATTTCCTTTGTCCTTGGGTTTATTTCATCTAATAATGGGGCAAAGATGGTGCCTTCTACAATGAAGAGAGAATTTATTCATGAGTCATATGTGGCAAAATTGTTTTAAAATCCTTGTTGTTCATAAGTTTCTAAGAAAACAACACTTCATTGAATATAAGATGTATATTTTTCCTTTTAAAAGTGTTTATTATACAATGAATTGTAAGCATAGAATAATTTGTTCTTGCAACAGCTTGAAGCCTGAATCCTAACAAGAAGTTTTTTCTTACTCTCTTTACTAAAAAGTTGTGAACTACCATCAGGAACATAATACAAGGTCAAGTTAAATGAAAATCAGGCCATTTAACTACAACAAAAAATTCTATAAACAAAATAGTACTATAAATTCTAAGGATGTTAGTTTTATCTGTTCACTTTGATGTCTGGCCCTGGTGGCTCAGATGGTAAAGAATCTGCCAGCAATGCAGGAATGATTCCTGAGTCAGAAAAATCCCCTGGAGAAAGGAATGGCTAACCACTCCAGTATTCTTACCTGGAGAATTCCATGGACAGAGGAGCCTGGTGGACTTCAGTTCATGGGGTCACGGAGTCTAACGTGACTGAGCAACTAACACACACAGACACACACACACAAACACAGATATATATATGTATTTAGATATCAATTATGACTACACTAACACACATGATTGTCCAGGCCTAAAAAAATACTATGAGATTAGTGTCAGGGCACCTAGCTTAAAGTATTGCTTCTGTCACTCAGCCCTTGAAATTTGAATTGCAGTTTCCTTATCTGTGAATTGGTGATGATGTTTAGCCTGCCTGATGCACACAGTAATTTTGAGGATACAATAAAAGAAGGTTTACACAGTTTTACAGAATTTTAAGGATATATTTCATGAGAAATAAAATCAAGTGTGCAGCAAAACATGTCACTGTAGTCTATTGCTTTCAATTTATAAGCATTCAGATATTTGTAAATTTAGGGAATTATAAGAGTCCATAGGAGCATGAGGACAGAGGTGAGCTGGGATCAGGAGAGTCTTTCTTCATGAAGTAACACTTGATCTTCAGATCTGAAAGACAAATGAGAGGTGATAATTAGAAAGTTTAGAAATAAAGATAGCCTCCAAGTAAATGCTCACATAGGTGGAAAAGATGACAATAGCAAGGTAAGGTACTGAGCCTGGAGTAAAGAAAAGGTATAGGAGAGTGGTGTTTCTCAATTCTGGAGAGGTAAGTATGTTTAGCTCATGTTAGCTATTAAATATAGGTCTTCATGAATAAATTTTAAAATAATTAGGGGATAATTTAAAGCAGTAGAGTAGTATAATCAGATGTTCTTTTTAAATGAACCATTCAACCACAATGTGGAGAACAGACTGGAGGGGAAAAATTGTAGACCAAAGGGACTAGTTATTTGGTTATTTCAAAAGTTCATGCCAGAATGATAAATGGACCAGAAGAAAGGCAGTAGTGACAAAAAGAAGTGAAGTGTTTGCAGTGTGCTTTGGAAAAAGAATTGTCAAGATTTGGTGAGGATTTGAATATGGGAAGAAAAAGGAAAGAGTTGGTGATAACATCACATAGCTGAAATGCTAAATGTCTGGTGTTTTGTTTACTGTGATAGGAAATTTTGAAGAAGGATGATGCTTGGTGAAAGGATATAAGTAAATAGTAGAGATGAATGTCAATGAGACATCTATGTTACAGATAAGAAACTTTACATTCTTTTTTGGAACAATGGCAATTGAAATCATCAGTATGAATGAAGTCAACAGGCAAAGAGCATTAGGGAAAGAAGAAAAATAGCCCAGTAAGGCATTTTGAGATTTCTAAATTTAAGAAAGTTTGTGACAAATATATCAATAAACTGCTTACTATGAGATATTATTATATTAGAATATGGATAGTACTTGAGCTTTCCTGGTGGCTCAGTCTGTAAAGAATCCACCTGTAATGCAGGAGACCTCCTGGAATACAGGTGATCAGGGTTCACTCCCTGGGTTGGGAAGGTCCCCTGGAGAAAGGAATGGCTACCCACTCCACTATTCTTGCCTGGAGAATCCCATGGACAGAGGAGCCTGGAAGCCTACAGTTCATGGGGTCATAAGAATCAGACACAACTTAGTGACTAAACTACCACATAGATAGTGCTCAGTTGCTCAGTTGTGTCCAACTCTTTGAAGAGAGACACTTTTTTCTAGAACTGTGGGCATGAGTAGAGAAGAGGGGATAATTCAAAAGAAGATGATACCTTGGTTGAGCTGAGCACAAAAGAAAAATTTCTTTTATCTCATCCCTACCTTTATTTATCCATTCAATAAGTATTTTAGAGTCCTCTAATATTCTAGGCACTATTCAAATTGCTGAGGATAAAGTAACTAACACACAGTACCTACCCATGCTCATAAAGAGCTTAACTAATCTCAGAGGAGACAGACTGTATACAAGTAAACCAACAGACAAAATACATTCATGAAGTCATCATACTATAAAAACAATCAAGCAAGACAATGAGATGGATATTAATGGGTTCAATCAAGGGAGGGGGTATATCAAAGAAGATCCCACTAAGGGGATGACCTTTTACTTTAAACTAAGAATAACAGGAAGCAAGCCAACTTAGGGCAATTTTTAGCAGATAGAGTACAGTAAGTATAAAATTGCTAAGTTTGTCACTCTTTAGGTGCATTTCAGAAAAAGGAAGGACATTCAACAAGATGTAGGTAGGAATTGTTCAGTAAGTTGATGAAGTAGACTTATCTGATAACTCTTCCCTCCTCAGTGAAATGTTAGGTAATATAATCAAGTGTCACTGAGGATAGGAGAAGGAATTTTGATATTTGTGGAGACATATGATATGAACTTGTCATTCTGACTAGCTGGAGTATGAACAATAATAAAGGCATAATAAGATTACTTTGACAGTGTAGAACAATATATGGTCTTAAATCTAAAGGGAGAAAGGTCAGCACATCTGTGTTTTGTTTTTTGTTTTTTGTTTTTTTCCTTCTAGGCTATTTAATGAGTCTTCTTTTCATATGAAATTTACAATAAACTGGGTTAGAGATCGTAGTTTTATAAGTGGAGTACGACTGAAGAGAAATGGCACAAGATAGTGATTACAATAACACAATAAAATTTAACTAAGAAAGAAGGAAGCAACTCTAAGAAGCAGCTAAGAGCAGGCTAGAGTACTTGCTGAGTCTGATCAAATGTTTAAGCAAAGTATTAGATTATAGGATTTGGACTGATGGACCAAGAGTAGAATGCTTTACATTGTAATGTTGTACTTTGTGCATTTATAGTAATGTCAAGTTCCACAGATCCACTTTCCAATATGATAGCCATAAGCCACTGGGGCTATCTCAATTTACATGTTGGGTAATTAAAGTTAAACCAAACTAAAAATACAGTCCCATAGTTGCATTAGCCACAAATCATTACCACATATAGCCAATGATTATTGAAGTGGGCAGTGCAGAATTAAGATGATTCTATCAGTGCAGAAAGTTCTATTGGATAATACCAGTCCAGATAGCCATCTTTGGAATGCATGGTAGAGGCAGAGGAAAAGAAATATCAAAATATATGAGGAAGACAAAAAGAAGCTATGGTGTTGATTGACACTTTAATGACTATAAGTTCAGGAGGCCTAAGAGAAAGCATGATCTTTTTGAAAATAAAAAAAAAATTATTGGAATAGAATAACTTTCAGATGACTGGGAAAATGAGGTATGGAGTGCCCAAACAGACTCATACATGATTTCTGTTTCATTGACAAAGTCCACCAATAGCCCCTCTGTGGAGGCTTGCTAGGAGACTTTTTAATGTCCTGAGATTTGGTTCTGTGCTGTTTCTATAGTTTACCATCAAAGGAGTGCCACATATAAAGACAACTCAAGGCTATGTCATCAGCTTCTCACTATCTGCTTCTGTTGCTCCCATCGCCAACTATTTTATATATATATATGTTTATAAATAAACATATACATGTTTATACACATATAACATATATGTAATACTGTATACGTGTGAAAAGTGAGTGTATTAGTCAGTCAGTTGTGTCTGACGCTGCAACTTCATGGCAACAGCTGGCAAGGCTGCTCTCCCCATGGAATTCTCCGGGCAAGAATACTGGAGTGGGTTTCCATTCTCTTCTCCATGGGATCCTCTTAACCCAGGAATTGAAACCAGGCCTATTGCGTTGCAGGTAGATGCTTTACTGCCCGAGCCACCAGGGAAACCACATATATATATATATATATATCTTGCTGGCTGAGAATCATTTATCCCTACTGGATTTGATATATGTAATATTTTCCTGATTGGAAATTTTTATCTCTATTGGATTTGATATATGTAATATTTTCCTGATTGGAAATTTTTATCTCTATTGGATTTGATATATATAATATTTTCCTGATTGGAAATTTTTATCTCTATTGGATTTGATATATGTAATATTTTCCTGATTGGAAATTTTTATCTCTATTGGATTTGATATATGTAATATTTTCCTGATTGGAAATTTTTATCTCTATTGGATTTAATATATGTAATCGTTGTTTAGCCACTAAGTCATGGTGTCTGAAGTGTGCTACCATTTCCTTCTCCAGGGGATCTTCCCAACTCAGGGATATAACCAGTGTCTCTTGCATTGGCAGGAGGGTGCTTTACCACTGAGCCACCAGGGAAACCCATATGTGTAAAAGTACACATGTACATATACACACAAGATATGCATTTGTGTGTGTGTATCCCTACAACTTCATTCTTTGGAGGGAATCATTAACTATTATTTATTAAATCTCTCAGATACAATGCAAAAAAAAAAAAGACTTTTTGAGCAAAATGGCAATGGGAGAAAATATTTAGAAAACTATGAGTAATTTTTCTGCTTTATTTCTTCCCACATAAAATCAAGTGAAAAAGAAACAATTATCAACATCATTTAAGGATCAGTTCAGTTCAGTTACTCAGTCACGTCTGATTCTTTGCAAACTCATGGACTAAGCACACCAGGCCTCCCTGTCCATCACCAACCCCCGGAGCCTGAACAAACTCACGTCCATTGAGTCAGTGATGCCATCCAAACATCGCATCCTCTGTCATCCCCTTCTCCTCCTGCCTTCAATCCTTCCCAGCATCAGGGTCTTTTCAAATAAGTCAGCTCTTTGTGTTAAGTGACCAAAGTATTGTAGCATCAGTCCTTCCAATTAGTCCAGTCAGGACTGATCTCCTTTAGGATGGACTGGTTGGAGCTCCTTGCAGTTGAAGGGACTCTCAAGAGTCTTCTCCAACATCACAGTTCAAAAGCATCAATTCTTCGGCACTCAGCTTTCTTCATGGTCCAACTCTCATATCCATACATGGCTCCTGGGAAAACCATTGCTTTTACTAGATGGACCCTTGTTCACAAAGTAATGTCTCTGTTTTTTAATAAGCTGTCTAGGTTGGTCATAGCTTTCCTTCCAAGGAGCAAGTGTCTTTTAATTTCATGGCTGCAATCACCATCTGCAGTGATTTTGGAGCCCAGAAAAATAAAGTCTGTCACTGTTTCCTTTGTTTCCCCATCTATGTGTCATGAAGTGATTGAACCAGATGCCATGATCTTCATTTTTTGAATGTGGAGTTTTAAGCCAACTTTTTCACTCTCCTCTTTCACTTTCATCAAGAGGCTCTTTAGTTTCTTTTTGGTTTCTGCCATAAGAGTGGCATCATCTGCATATCTGAGGTTACTTATATTTCTCCCAGCAATCCTGATTCCAGCTTGTGCTTCATCCAGCCCAGTGTTTCTCATGATGTACTCTGCATATAAGTTAAATAAGCAGGGTGACAATATACAGCCTTGATGTACTCCTTTCCCAATTTGGAACCAGTCTGTTGTTCCATGTCCGGTTCTAATGTTGCTTCTTGACCTGCATACAGATTTCTCAGGAGGCAGGTAAGGTGGCCTGGTATTCCTATCTCTTTAGGTATTTTCTACAGTTTGTTCTGTTCCACACAGCCAAAGACTTTGGCATAGTCAATAAAGCAGAAGTAGATACTTTTCTGGAACTCTCTTCCATTTTCTATAATCCAACAGATGTTGTCAGTGTGATCTCTGGTTCCTCTGCCTTTTCTAAATCCAGCTTGAACATCTGGAATTTCTTGGTTCATGGACTGTAGAAAAGAAAAAAAAGTAGAATCTTGCCTCAATTGTCTGTATAGTTACTGAAATGATCGAGCTTGAGGCCTCAATTATCCAAGTAAATGAATCCACTTTCCACTGCCTTTTCCATGTAAATTTATTTAACAAATTGAATTTGCCTAAGGTGATAGAAAATCTCTTTCCTTAAGGTACTATTAAGTCTGTTAGGTTAGGTTCAACGTAATTCAACATATAACATATTATTTTGGAGAAAACAATGTTTTCTCCAGTACTCTTGCCTGGAAAATCCTGTGGACGGAGGAGCCTGGTAGGCTGCAGTCCATGGGGTCGCTAAGAGTCAGACACGACTGAGCGGCTTCACTTTCACTTTTCACTTTCATGCATTGGAGAAGGAAATGGCAACCCACTCCAGTGTTCTTGCCTGGAGAATCCCAGGGATGGGGGAGCCTGGTGGGCTGCTCTCTATGGGGTCGCAGAGAGTCGGACACAACTAACCCTAACCCTAACGCTAATTGTTAGGGTTAGGGTGTCAGAGTCAGACACAGCTGAAGCGACTTAGCAGCAGCAGCAGCAGCAGCAGCATATTATTTTTCCTGGGAATGTTAGAGTGAACTGTGATCAAAGCATAGTAAATATGCAAGTTATGCCTACACATAGCTAAAATACTCATATGAAAAGTGTAAATCATCTGGCTTTGCCTAAATGAATGCCATAGGAACATTGCTCATTTGGTAACTAACGGATCTTGATAGCTTCAACTTTATTTTTATTAATGTGCTTTAAAATATTTAAATTATAGGGGATTAGCACACACGCTCCAGTTGTGTCCAACTCTTTACAACCCCATGGACTGTTGCCTGCCAGTATCCTCTGTCCATGGGATTTTCCAGGGAAAGAATACTGGAGTGGGTTGCCATTTCCTCCTCCATGGGATCGTCCTGACCCAGGAATCGAACCTGTGTTTCCTTTCTACTGCGTTGGCAGGCAAATTCTTTACCACTGAGCCACTTGGGAAGCCCCAAACCGCAAATAATAGTTAATTAACATAACCAAGAAGGTCAAAGCCTGTTCAGTTAGGGCTTTGTTAGAAACTTTTTAAAACCATCAAATTAAGAAATAAAAAAAAAAAAAAATTTATTTTATTTCTTGCCAAATGATTGAAGTTAACCTTTAAACAGCATTTTGCATTGGTGAGATGTGATCAAGGCATCAGTTTCATAATACAGACCAAAGAAAACTTTGGATATGTTAGAAAGAAACTCCTAAACTCATAGTATGCCCTTGATAAACACTTTCATTTTCATTGATTTAAATGAATTTTTAAAGAGAATAGGTGGAACCAAGTTTCCAGAGAGAGTAGTTGTGTTTATTTTAGAAATTTCATTATCACCATGGTCTGTTGTCATCTAAAAAACAAAAGACTAAAGGGTATGCCCATAGGGGTATTGGCAAGGAGAACAGATGTTCTGGGCTAAGTCCATTGTGATTCTAACTTTATTGTACAGCACATTCTGAACTTATATTTATGCTTTAAAAATCAGAGAATTGAGCTGAAGTGACTTTCCAAAGATATCAATAAAAAAACAATATATTTAGTAAATGAAGTATCAGAATTCTATGATCATTGTCTCTTCTCTTTGATAAAATGAGTACTGTACTCTGAATCTCACTCTGACACCCTATTTTCTTATACATGCCTGAAATTTGAAATTAGATATGCCTGCAACTTGCCAAGAATGCAGCGGCACTCAACTGCCCTTAGGTTTTCTTCTAAATAACTTTCAGCTGCCTTGCATCTGAAAGCAATTGAGGACAAACTTTAACATGAACTGAAACAGATTCAGGCAGTATGTTCCATGAGTGGTAGAGAGGGCAAATATAGATTTCTGGAAGTGGTAACCACACTAGGCCAACTCCAAATTCAGCAAGATAGATTTATGGTGCCAATGATAATGGTCACAGGAATAAAAAATAAAATTGGATATTTAGTATTTTGTGCTGCTATGCAAACTCTGATTGAGTTCATTCGCTCAGTCATGTCTGACTCTGCGACCCCATGAACCGCAGCACACCAGGCCTCCCTGTCCATCACCAACTCCCAGAGTCCACCCAAACCCATGTCCACTGTGTCGGTGATGCCATCCAACCATCTCATCCTCTGTCATCCCCTCTTCTCCCACCCTCAATCTTTCCCAGCACCAGGGTCTTTTCAAATGAGTCAGCTCTTCACATCATGTGGCCAAAGTATTGGAGTTTCAGCTTCAACATCAGTCCTTCCAATGAACACCCAGGACTGATCTTTAGGATTGACTGGCTGGATCTCCTTACAATCCAAGGGACTCTTAAGAGTCTTCTCCAATACAACCGTTCAAAAGCATCAATTCTTCGGTGCTCAGCTTTCTTGACAGTCCAACTCTCATATTCATACATGACTACTGGAAAAACCATAGTCTTGACCAGACGGACCTTTGTCAGCAAAGTAATATCTCTGCTTTATAATATGCTGTCTAGGTTGGTCATAACTTTCCTTCTAAGGAGAAAGTGTCTTAATTTCATGGCTGCAATCACCATCCTCAGTGATTTTGCAGCCCAGAAAAATAAAGTCAGCCACTGTTTCTACTGTTTCCCCATCTATTTGCCATGAAGTGATGGGACCGGATGCCATGATCTTAGTTTTCTGAATGTTGAGCTTTAAGCCAACTTTTTCACTCTCTACTGTCACTTTCATCAAGAGGCTCTTTAGGTCTTCTTCACTTTCTGCCATAAGGATGGTGTTATCTGCATATCTGAGGTTATTGATATTTCTCCCAGCAATCCTGATTCCAGCTTGTGCTTCCACCAGCCCAGCATTTCTCATGATGTACCCTGCATATAAGTTAAATAAGCAGGGTGACAATATACAGCCTTGACATACTCCTTTCCTGATTTGGAACCAGTGTGTTGTTCCATGCCCTGCTCTAACTGTTACTTCCTGAACTGCATACAGATTTCTCAAGAGGCAGGTCAGGTGGTCTGGTATTCCCATCGCTTTCAGAATTTTCCACAGTTTGTGGTGATCAATCCAAACTGTGATTGGGGCTTCCCTGGTGGCTCAGTGGTAAAGAACTTGCCCGCCAATGCAGGAGACAAACTGTGATTGATCATGGTCAAATACATGTTAATATCTTCACTTATCTTTAACTTCAAACAACTTTCCAAATATTTGATTTGCTTCACATTGATAACAACTCTGTGAAATAAGCCAGAGTGATTATCCATATTTCCCAGAATTAAAAAAAAAAAAAGTGTAACTTTCAGCTATATGATTTTGTTCAAACTTTCTTGAGTGAATAAAGAGATCCACTCACCTTTACTGTTAGTTCCATTCTATCTTTTTCAAGGTATAGTATTTTGCCAGTCCCTAAAGTCACATGCTGGGCAAGATTGAGGGCAGGAGGAGAAGGGAACAACAGGATTAGATAGTTGGATGGCATCACTGACTCAATGGACATGAGTTTGTTCAAGCTCTCGGAGTTGGTGATGGACAGGGAGGCCTGGAGTGCTGCGGTTCATGGGGTCGCAAAGAGTCGGATATGACTGAGCAACTGAACTGAACTGAACTGAATGTTACATGGTAAAGAATCAGCCTGTAATTCAGGAAACACAGGTTCTATCCCTGGATTGGGAAGATGCCTTGGAGAAGGGAATGGCTACCCACTCCAGTATTCTTGCCTAAGAATTCCATGGACAACAGAAGCCTGGTGGGCTACAGCCTATGGAATTGCAAAGAGTGGGACACGACTGAGCAAATAACACTTTCATTTCATGCCCCCTCAAGTTCATTATAAGCTCCATTATCTGATAAAAGAGTGAAGTATGATTAGTTTTTTCTTGTCTATAATGAATTTCTAACAGAATTAAACACAAATAAACTAGAAGCATTTTCTGAATCAGACAAATTTGGAGGGAGGACATTCATTACATTATATTACAATAATAAAAATAAATTGTATATCTGTTTGAAGCTCAAAAATATGTATAAAGTTGAACAAATTAGTAATTGAATTTTATCTATATATTTAATTCCTTGTTTAAAAATGGTACTTTACTCATTTAAAAAAATTTTAATTGGAGGACAATTATTTTACAATGTTGTATTTTTTCCAGCTGTACAATACCATTAGTCAGTCATAAGTATACACATGTCCACTCCCTTTTAAGGCTCCCTCCCTTCCCCCATTGCATTCCTGTAGGTCCTCACAGGGAACCAGGCTGAGCTACCTGTGCTATCCAGAAACTTCCCACTAGCTATCTATTTTCTACATAGTATGTATATATTTCAATGCTACAATCTCAGATAAATAAGCAAGAAAAAAGGTGATGCTTCTTCTAGTGTACTAATAAAAACTATACAAAGCATGACAGTTTAGGAAAGAAAGCTTGTTTTTCTCTTGATAAATTGAATCTAAAATAAACCTCATCTCTGATTTTGATAATACAAAATAATCTGATTTTCAATACTGTTTTTCAATAAATATGGGCATTTTTGTCATTTTTATTTATTAAGCTAAGTTTATTATCTCTTCTCTTAGGATACATATATACATTAAAATAATATTTGTATTATTGAATTTGAATCAAATTATGCATCCTTTCTCAATATTCTTTGAACCCTTCAAGTGAATCCTATAGAGCCTGACTTTAAAACCAGCACAGAAGGATAAGGGGTGGAAGTTTTGAAACTGGAGAATTTAAAATTTGAAAGCTGTTGTAAGAATCCCTATGAAAAATAGGAATTAATTAGAATAACTTAAAATTCCCAACTTAAACTGAAATTCATTTTTCCAAATTTATTTTTTGCCTATATTTCAAATCCTGAACAGTTTTCCTACATATGACTGCAATCTATATATCAATGGTAATCTTAAAATAATAAAGTGACTATCATCTTCCCATCTCTCTAACATAATGAAGCATCTTGAAATGTAATTACTTGGCATTTCCAAATAAACATTCTACATATCTATCAAGCAGTTAACCTATAATTACTAGGATAAATTCATGATAGCAGGGAAGTTGAAGAGAGCCTATATGGAGAAGAAGACTATACACAAAATAACTAACACTTTTGTCATTTGATTTCAAATATACATAATATACCTTTAATAATATTTAAGGCATAAGCTGATAACCAGCTTAAGTCAGTTGCCTCCTCTGATGTAGAAAAGTTGTTATTGTTCAATTATTTTATTTTAAATTTGACTATTTACCTGTTTTTAAAATTGAGCAAAGAATTTTACCACTAAAATAATGAGATTTGGGAGATTAAATGACTGCAAAATAAAAACTATGTTTCCTTCAGTTCTAAATATTTGAGAGAGAAATATAGAAAGTTGATTTCCAGTGTACTAGTTGTTCCGTGAACATAGACTACCAAAAGCTGAAACTTTCTTCTTACCCCCTTGGTCAAAAATACTAGCCTATGCTTACCGAATGCTTTCTGTGTATAAGCACAGTCCTATTTAGCTGCATTATTATAATGTCCATTTTATGGATGGGGAAATTAATGTGCAAAGAGGTTAAGAGGTTAATAGCCAAAATTCCCATGGTCATTCAGTTGGCAAGTGAATTTAGTCATGCTATTTGGTCCAGAATTCAGCCCATATTTACTAACTTCAAGTGAATCTGCTTCTAGATGTTTGTTACCCAACTAACATTATTTAACTTTTTTTTTCTAAATTCCAGAGACCAATAGCATTTTTTTTTCACTACACTGGCCAAAGTGAAAATGAAATGCTTTATATTGTATTGCACTATTCTAACCCTGCTTACTGTGCAGAAAACTAATTGCTCCAGAAAGAGTGTCCAATTCAGAACAAAGTAACTTTGTATAGAGCAGGGTTTTACTATTGTATTCAGAAAAAAACTTTTAGTTTTCTGAGTAAGTTTATTTTATTATGTCAAACATAATTGAAATGTTTCATATCTACTCAGTGCATCATATCCTATTCAAACTATATCAGGTAGAATATCAAACTATATCAGATAGTTTTCCTTGATAGATTCATGCTGGTTACCAAAAGCAAAACCATAAAGTTTAAAAAATCCAATGTATGTTCTATATCCTATACTAAAATATGCTGGCACTTTTATTTTATTCCTTTGCTATATACGTCATGACCTTAATCTTTGTATTATATGCCATATTTTCCTGGATGTCTCCTCAATAAGTAGAAGATGCACTCCAAATTATATCAAGTGGTGATCAATATCAGTCTTCAAAAAAAAAAAAAATATCAGTCTTCAAGGAACAGTTCACTACAAGAGAACTTCAGGACTCTTAAATAGGACATATTCTTCATCAACTGTTTTAATACATATTGTCAAAAATAGTAAAGTATGATTGACCGCAAGATACTTCACATAATATATACAGCATTTGCACTGCAAAAGTAAATACTTTATTAGTCCTGTCATATGAACTGATATCAGTATTTTAAATGACAAAAGATTACATCTATACTAACCACATTAACACATCTAATACAAATCAAGAATAGCTGGTCATGGCCTTATTTGTTAAGAAGCTGTTAGATATTTAATGTAAAATATTAAGAACATTTTTAATCAAATTCAGTTATGCTACATTTCCATAGGAAAGAAGACACTGATTTTAAATAAAATCTAGTAACCTGGGACTATTTTCTTCACTATTTGATGCACATTTGTGACTAGAAACATACATTAATTACATTCAGGACAAGCACAAGGGAAGGGTTTTTTAATAGAAAACAGAAAAAAGCCCAAAGCTATGATTATATTTAAGTTTTGTAACTTAGCCAAGTCTATTATTCATATTTATAATCTAAAAAGTCACAGTACTCTCAAAATATTTAGACCCCTCCTGATTGTATTAATATTTGATATTTGATTAGGTTAAAATGCAAATGTGAACTCTCCATATGGTGCAGAATAAGACAGGAACAATATGTTCCATGTGGCCAAGCCACCTTGGATCTTTCAATAATAAATATTCACAAGCTCCATTAACACCACATCATCACTACTTAAATTTTAACCTGTGCGGTTTTGGGTCAGTGATAAAATTTGGTCAGTTTCTTCATAACAGTAGAATGAATGGTAGCAGAAAGTACAGGGCACAAAAGTGGACATTGTGTGGAAATAAGTAAAATGAAATTCTGCTGTAATATTTTCTCAAAATAAAAAATGGGGAGAAATAAGAAAATAAGATTAATTCCAGAGAGTGAAAGAAAATATCTAGTAAGATTACTAAGAATGAGAAAAGTAACCAGCTTAAACAAATTAAGTTCTTGCCTCTCCTGTGTATTTTTATTTTTTAACTCTTGTATGGATTTTAATTTTTACAGCCTTCTTCAGAGACACTAGAGCATATTGATATAATCTCAAGGCAATAGGAATGTCAAATAAGGAAATATGATTCTGGTATGCATATATTCTTATTTCATATTTGAGAGCAATATAGTTTTTTTAAAGGTTAAGGTCTTTATGAAGTACATTGCTGGAAGGTTAGCACAACTGCTTAGTGCTTGGAGAAAAAGATATCAGGGCACTGGAATTGGTCCTTGATTTGACCAGTTAATTTAAATGTTTTATATTCAAGGTAACATTTCACAGGGTAAAACAAACACTTTTAAGAATGATGTATGATTTATAAGAAGAACCAATAAAACAGGGACTTCCCTGGGAGTCTAGTCCGAGATCTCAGTGTAGGGGCACAGGTTCCATCCCACGCCAGGGAACTAAGATCGCACACATGCTGCACAGTGCCACCAAAATAAAATAAAATAAAAAAGAAGAAGAAAAAGGGACAATAAAACAAATGGCTTTATTTCTCGTTTCCTCCTCAGCATCCATCTTCTACCCCAAGGAGCTGTGATGGGGAGTCAGATTTCACCCCATGACCAAAAGTGAGGTTTGAGAGCTAAATACTTTGTCCTATCCCAGTGGTCACAATAATGGGCAGGTTGTTGGTGTTTAGTCACTAAGGTCTGTCTGACTCTTTTGCAATCCCATGGACTGGAGCCTGCCAGACTCCTTTGTCTATGTAATTTCCCAAGCAAGAATACTGGATGAGTCACCAAGTCCTTCTCCAGGGGGTCTCCCTAGCCCAGGGATGGACCTTGTGTCTCTTGCATTAGCAGGAAGGTTCCACTGAGCCACCAGAGAAGCCCAGAGGGCAGGTAAGAGACCTAAAGAGGTCTAAACACAGCACACTTCGGAGCTTTAGCTTGATTTGCCTGGAAAAAGAAAGGTGTTCTTTCAGGTGTGTTGATGTGGAAAGTAAAATATTCAATTATTTATGCTGTCATAATAAATCCAGTTATGATTGAAATTGATACTAAGCAGAGCACAGTAAATCAGAGAAACAGATCCAGAATCTTGATAACAATGAGAACAACTTGACCGAACCATACTGAAGCTCATGCCACTATTTTATTAGAGCAAAATGGATTTTTTGTTCTTATTCATGAAAAAATGCATCCTAATTGATGAAAGGAAGATGAGTAAATGGATTCCCACAATGTATTGTTTTGTTTTAAAAGCAGATACACACACACACACACACACACACACACACACACACACACACACTCATAAGTAACTCAAAAGACATTATTAAAAGCAGTGATCTTGGCAGACCCAGTGTGACGTCTTGGCGTCAGTGGGGATGCCCTGTGCTCTGTGCTCAGCATTGGTTCGCTCCTGCGGCCAGCGGCCTGGACGCTGAAACAAGAGATGAGGACATCACCTCCTGGCTGGCCCGATGGTTCCCCAAAACCCCAGCCAAGTCCGTGGTGGCCCTAAAAACACCCATCAAGGTGGAGCTGGTGGCTGGGAAAACCTACAAGCGGTGTGTGTGTGGCCGCAGCAAAAAGCAGCCCTTCTGTGATGGCTCGCACTTCTTCAGACGCGCTAGCCTATCCCCGCTGAAGTTCAAGGCCCAGGAGACCTGCATGGTGGTGCGCTGTACCTGCAAGACAACCCAGAAACCCCCATACTGCGATGGTACCCACAAGAGTGAACAGGTGCAGAAGGCAGAACTGGGCTCTCCACTCTGAGGGGTGGTTCACCCCAGCGATCCCAGCACCCCATAGCTGGTTTGTGAAGGGCTTGCTCCGGGTAACCGAAGATCTCCAATCTGGGGCAGCTGGGAACAGGCTCTGGCTTTGATGGCATTAAATAGACGTGCTAGCCCAAGATTAAAAAATAAAAACAAAAAAACAGTGATCTTATTCAAATCCTAAAAGTCAGAGAATGATATTTTTTGTCATCACTTTCACTTTTTTGTCTTCCTTGTTTTTAGCCAGACTTTTCTCATGTGAGCTGAGGGTAGAGATTATTGGAATTGTCTTGTGGGTTCTAAGAGACAAGTCCTCGAAGACTAGGGAATGGCAGTATTCACTGAAGTATTAAATAATATCATAGACATTAAGGAGATGGAGGAGGTAGGTCAACAAGCCTGGATACTTCGGGCTTCTGATCCTCTATGAACCTTTGGTCTTCATGACAGTCACTCACCACATGCATGTACTTGGACAGATGCTGCCCTAGCAGTCCCAGCATATTAATTTGGCACATCACTTGACAGAATTTTTCTTCACTTTCCACTACCTGATCATAGCTCATTCTTCTGGGAGCCCATGCTTTCAATGTTTTCTTTCACCACCCTGTTGAATGTGTGATTATCGTGTAAGCAACACCTGAATGGCTCATTAAAGCCAATATTATTAGCTTTGGACAATCCCATTGAAGTCTACATAAGCTTTCGCCTTTTCTCATCCTATCTTTGCACTGAGAAGGACTATATCAGGACAAAGGTGCCTCAGTTCCTGAACAAACAGGAAGTATAATTTTTTTTAATAGCAAAAAGCATAGAGGTAGATATAGCAATGAATTTGGTAGAATTTTAAGAAGCTACATTGATTATGGAAATTGAGATTCCTAACAACTCTGGAGAAGGAAATTTATAATTAACAGGTCTTTTATTATACTTTTTAAAACTCAAATTTCTCAATATTGATTTAAAGCCTTTTAAGTACTAATTGTACATTATCTCTGTTACTGGATACAAAATAATTTATGTGGAATGCAACAGCAGATGCGTGTAGTTATGTGTAGGCACATGAAATGTGTTATTTCAAGGAGTGAAAAAGGAAAATCGCAGCTTAGCATTTGCTGGTGATAGCTTTGTTAATTCAGAGCTATGGTTGAAAAAGATAGTGTTCACGTGTATATAATGAAAATCATAAGCTTATCTACTTGATACCTTCGAGAGTTTTTGGTGGTTCATAATTAGGAGACCTCCTCAGTGCTTGATTCACTCCTATGCATTAAATAAACCACTTACTGAAATACATTATCACATTCTGAACATAAAGTACTTTAGTATGAATAAATGATATGCTGGAGTCCTGCAAGGGTCATTACTGGAATATCTCATTTCTGTTGTTGTTGTTTTCTGACTCATTACTTTTACATTTTGCTTCCTCAGCCCCCTATGAAGTCTCCTGAGAGTGATTTCTGAGAGTTCTGAGGGGACACCCTGTACATGCTCAACGAGCTCAGCGTTTGTGCTCCTCTGACAGGCGCTGCTCTTACTTAAGCTGCCATAGATTCTCCCCGTTTCACAGAGTCTGGGAGGTCTCAGAGGGTATCCTCCTGCTTCCCCTGCACCACTGGGCTGGTGCATCACACACCTGCTCCTCTATAAGGGAATGCAGGTGCGATAGCCCTTCTAAAAGGCTCCGCTTCTTCTGTCAGAGTTCCCAGGTCTGTAGCATTCAGAAATTCTCTCCTGATAACACGAAGCTGTGAAATTTTATGCTAATTTTGAGAAAATCAGAATGAACCCTGTATCTCTGACTAACCATGTGGATGAGGAACATGTCACAGTGCTGCTTGGGTGTCAAGGTGTCATAGAGTCCATTGAAAGGTATGTCCAGTCTTTTTTTCTTCTCTGCAATGCAGACATAGAACTAGAAAACTGTAGACAAAGACAAGTGAAAGTCATCATCTTTTACTAAGAGCTAATACCCTAGACTTTCTTATTAGGTCAAATTCATTTTATTTAGCTCATTTTCTTAAAATGAATTACCTCCCATGTGAATCTTCAGATTTCTACAAAATAGAATTTTGTTTGGTCAGTCCCTTTAGTCCCTCACATGTGCTCAAAATTACCTATGACTCAACAGTGAATGGGGCCTCCCTTGTGGCTAAGCAGTAAAGAATCTGCCTTCAATGCAGGAGCCACGGGAGACACTGGTTCAATCCCTGGGTCGGGAAGATCCCCTGGAGAAGGACATGGCAACCCACTCCAGTATTCTTTCCTGGGGAATCCCATGAGCAGAGGAGCCTGGCAGGCTACATCCATAGGGTCACAAAGAGTCAGACACGACTGAAGTGACTTAGCATACAGCAACAGACAACAGTGGATGACTTAGAACTGTAGCTCAAATTATCAAGTTTATATATTCTTATTTTTATCTATAGTTTACTTGAGTAGCAGTAACTGATTCACTCATAAAAACAGATTTTCAAATCCACATTTTCAAATTCATTAACATTATCTTCAACAACAACAACAAAAAACTGAAAACTATACTCAGTACAATAAATATTTCAATTCAATTCAGAGTAAACTAATATAATCTTGATTTGACTGACTCTGTAGATTCATTTGAGAAGCATTTCTTTTTTGATCGAACTCCAATCCCTTCAACAATGCAAACAAATGTATTGTTAATTTCCTTTTCAATGATTTTGTTTTATGGATTATGGTCTATTTCTTCTCTGCCAGGTCATTCCCTTCCAAATAAATATACACCTAACCAAACTGCTCACTTTTTAAGCCAACAGGAGAAAAAGTCATCCTCAACCCTATGGATTACTAAAGCCTACACTCTCCATCCTTTCTTTACAAACTAAGCTTCAAAATGTTTGTGAATTGTTATTTATAAGTCCTTATTTTTCAACTCCTCTCAATCTAGCTTCTGTCTCCGAACCTTCAACTCAAGTTGACTTCACAAGGAAAAAGCAACCGGAGTAAAAAATCAAATCTGCTTTTTCCTTTGCTCAGTTGCTTGTTCAACCTATTTTCTGGACCTAGTGGAAAACCAGAGGACAAGAGTATTGATGCAGTCAGCCTCCTAGTGCAAATAAAATTTTCCAACCCAAGTATTCTTGCCAGTAGCATACCCATTCCCTTGGAATGTCTCCAAACTCGTATCGCTGAGAGAAATGATGGATTTAGATGGCTGTAGTTGTAATACATATTTTTGTTCTCATGACCAGAGTTAATCAGTTAAGACTGGAACATATAATTGTCTGAAAAGAACTGATCATATTCGGTTTCCAGAAAATTTGCATCAAGGACACACAGTGCCAGACAGTTAGATGCTTCACAAGTAAGATCTTGAGGATATGGGCAGGAGCCAGCAACATGGTGAAACAGGGTCTGAAAAAGCTCCTCTCAAAGAAGATTCTGAGAGGAGCAAAATCCTCCTCTCAGCCAGAGGAGATAGGTGCAGCAATGTCCAGGGAAAATGAGTTAAAATCCATTAGCCTCCAGACCCAGAATAGCTACCTGATAACTTCTCACTTCTAAATAAGCTCAGTTTTAATTTCTGAGAATTTATATCTTAAAAAAAAAAATACACTTTTTTAGTTTGAGCAAGCTTGTGTAGCTTTCTCTTCCTTCCAAATGATGCCCAATTACAGTCACTGTCTTTAAAATGTGAGTTTTGTTAAGTGTTTATTCCTATAAACTCTATAGACTACTAATCACATTTTGAATGTGTATGAATCAACACCTGCTAGAAAGGTTTTTGATTATCAGCTGATATCAATTTAAGGAAATGACAGTAGCATCTACTTTTGAGTATTTAGCACCTATTATCTAGGTATTTTATCCCTATTTCTTATGTCTTCTTATGTTTCACTTTGATCATGAAGTTATTAGGAAAAGAGACTAGGCAAAATAGGTCTCTTGAGTATTTCTGAGATATTTGGAGAGTAACTGAAGTTAAATTACCATAAATTTCTCATATATTTACCCATGGAAAATACATTTTCATTTTGGGATTCACTGTGGTATACCTATCTAATAGCAGAGAGACTTTGAGGACTTTGAATTTTCTGTCTGCTATTTACATAATAGGATTTAAAATCAGTTTCCAGAATACAACCATGTATGAGCAGCTCCAGTTCAGTTCAATTCAGGCACTCAGTCCTATCTGCTCTTTGTGACCACATGAACTGCAGCACACCAGACCTCCCTGTCCATCATCAACTCCTGGAGTTTACGCAAACTCATGTCCATTCAGTCAGTGAGGCCATCCAACCATCTCATTCTCTGTCGTCCCCTATTCCTCCTGTCTTCAATCTTTCCCAGAATCAGGGTTTTTTCCAATGAGTCAGTTCTTTGCATCAGGTGGCCAAAATATTGGGAGTTTCAGCTTCAGCATCAGTCCTTCCAAGGAATATTCAGAACTGATTGCCTTTAGGATGGACTGGTTGGATCTCCTAGAAGCCTAAGCGTTTCTCAAGAGTCTTATCTAACACCACAATTCAAAAGCACCAATTCTTTGGTGCTCAGCTTTCTTTATAGTCCAACTCTTACATGTATATATGACTACTGGAAAACCCACAGCTTTTACTAGATGGACCTTAGTTGGCAAAGTAATGTCTCTGCTTTTTAATAAGCTGTCTAGGTTGGTCATAACTTTCCTTCCAAGGAGCAAGTGTCTTTTAATTTCATGGCTGCAGTCACTACCTGCAGTGAATTTGGAGCCCCCAAAAATAACATCTGCCACTGTTTCCCCTGTTTCTCCATCTATTTGAGATGAAGTGATGGGATCAGATGCCCTGATCTTAGTATGTTGAGCTTTAAACCAACTTTTTCACTCTCCACTATCACTTTCATCAAGAGGCTCTTTAGTTATTCTTCACTTTCTGCCATAAGGGTGGGGTCATCTCCATATCTGAGGTTATTTATATTTCTCCCTGCAATCTTGATTCTAGCTTGTGCTTCATCCAGCTCAGCATTTCACATGATGTACCCTGCATATAAGTTAAATAAGCAGGGTGACAATATACAGCTTTGACGTACTCCTTTCCCGATTTGGAACCAGTCCCCTGTTCCATGTCCAGTTCTAACAGTGGCTTCTTGACCTCCATACAGATTTCTCATGAGGCAGGTAAGGTGGATTGGTATTCCCATCTCTTGAGTAACTTTCCACATTTTCTTGTGATCCACACAGTTAAAGGCTTTGGCATAGTCAATAAAACAGAAATAGATGTTTTTCTGGGACTCTTGCTTTCTCGATGATCCAGTGGTTGTTGGCAATTTGATCTCTGGTTCCTCTACCTTTTCTAAAATCAGCTTGAACATCTGAAAGTTCACAGATCACTTACTGTTGAAGCAAGACTTGTAGAATTTTGAGGATTACTTTGCTAGCCTGTGAGAGGAGCGCAATCATGTGATAGTTTGAGCTTTCTTTGGCATTGGAATGAAAAATGACATTTTCCAATCCTGTGGCCACTGCTGAGTTTTCCAAATTTGCTGGCATACTGAGTGTATCACTGTCACAGTATCATCTTTTAGGATTTGAAATAGCTCAACTGGAATTTCATCACCTCCACTAGCTTTGTTCATAGTGATGCTTCCTAAGACCCACTTGAATTCACACTCTAGGGTGGCTAGGTGACTGATCATACCATCACGGTTATCTGGGTCATCAATATCTTTTTTGTATAGTTCTTCTGTGTATTTTTGCCACCTCTTCTTGATATCTCTAGTCTTTCCCATTCTGTTGTCCTCCTCTATTTCTTTGCACTGATCACTGAAGAAGCCTTTCTTATCTCTCCTTGCTATTCTTTGGAACTCTGCATTCAAATGGGTATATCTTTCATTTTCTCCTTTGCCTTTGGCTTCTCTTCTTTTCAAAGCTGTCTGTAAGGCCTCCTCAGACAACCATTTTGCCTTTTTGCACTTCTTTTTCTTGGGAATGGTCTTGATCACTCCTGTACAATGTCAGGGACCTCCATCTATATTTTTTCAGGCATTCTGTCTATCAGCTGTAATTCCTTGGATCTATTTCTCACTTCCACTGTATAATCATAAGGGGATTTATATAGGTCATGCCTGAATGGTCTAGTGGTTTTCCCTACTTTCTTCAATTGAAGTCTGAATTTGGCAATAAGAAGTTTGTGATATGAGTCACAGTAAGCTCCTGGTCTTGTTTTTGCCAACTGTATAGAGCTTCTCCATCTTTGGCTGCAAGAATATAAACAATCTGATTTTGGTATTGACCACCTGGTGATGTCCATGTGTACAGTCTTCTCTTGTGTTGTTGGAAGAGGGTGTTTCCTATGACCAGCGAGTTCTCATGGCAAAACTCTGTTGGCCTTTGCTCTGCTTCACTCTGTACTCCAAGGCCAAATTTGCTTGTTACTCCAAGTATTTCTTGACTTCCTACTTTTGCATTCCAGTCCTCTATAATGAAAAGGACATTTTTTTTGGGTGTTAGTTCTAGAAGGTCTTGTAAGTCTTCATAGTACCATTCAACTTCAGGTTCTTCAGTATTATTGGTTGGTGCATAGACTTGGACTGCTGTGATATTGAATGGTTTGCCTTGGAAACGAACAGAGATCTTTCTGTCGTTTTTGGGATTGCACCCAAGTACTGCATTTCAGCCTCTTTTTTTGCCTATGACAGCTACTCCATATCTTCTAAGGTATTCTTGCCCACAGTAGTAGATAAAATGGTCATCTGAGTTTAATTCACCCATTCCAGTCCATTTTAGTTCGCTGATCCCTAAAATGTCAATGTTCTCTCTTTCCGTCTCCTATTTGACCACTTTCAATTTGCCTTGCTTCATGGACCCAATGTTCCAGGTTCCTATGCAATATTGTTCTTTACAGCATCCTATTTACTTCCATAATCAGTCACATCCACAACTGAGTAGTGTTTTTGCTTTGTCTCTGTCTCTTCATTCTTTCTGGAGTTAGTTCTCATTGATCTCCAGTAGCATATTGGTCACCTACTGACTTGGGGAGTTCATTTTTCAGTGTCCTATCTGTTTGCCTTTTCATACTGTTCATGGGGTTCTCAAGGCAAGAATACTGAAGTGGTTTGCCATTCCCTTCTCCAGTGGACCACATTTTGTCAGAACTCTCCACCATGACCTGTCTGTCTTGGGCGGTCCTACACGGCATGGGTCTTAGTTTCATTGAGTTAGACAAGGCTGTGGTTCATGTGATCAGATTGTTTAGTTTTCTGTGATTGTAATTTTCAGACTGTTTGCCCTCTGATGGAGAAGGATAAGGCTTATGGAAGCTTCCTGAAGGGAAAGACTGACTGAGGGGGAAACTAGGTCTTGTTCTGATGGGCAGGGCCTTGCTCAGTAAATCTTAAATCCAACTTTCTGTTGATGGGCAGGGCTGTGTTCCCTCCCTGTTATTTGACCTGAGGCCAAACTGTGGTGGAGATAATGAAGATAAAGGAGACCTCCTTCAAAAGGTCCCATGCACATTCAGTGCCCCCAACCCTGCAGCAGGCAACCGCTGACCCACGCCTCGGCTGGAGTCTACTGGGCACTCACGGACAAGTCTGGGTCAGTCTCTTATGGGGTCACTGCTCCTTTCTCCTGAGTCCTGGTGCACAAGGTTCTTTTGTGCTCTCCCAGAGTCTGTTTCCCCAGTCCTGTGTAAGTTCTGGTGGCCATATGGTGGGTTAATAGCGACCTCCTCTAAGAGGGCTTATGCCATACCCAGGTCTACTGCACCGAGAGCCTCTGCCCCTGCAGCAGTCCACTGCTGACCTGCACCTCCTCAGGAGACACCCGAATACAGGTCTGTCTCAGTCTCGGTGGGGTCTCTGGGTCCTGGTGCGCACAAGGTATGTTTGAGCCAGCTGAGCATCTCTGGCGGGCATGGGTTTGATTCTAAATGCAATTTTGACCTTCCTACAGCCTCGCTGAGGTGTCTCCTTTGCCCCTGGACATGGGATATCTCCTCAAAGTCTCTCCAGCACCATGCAGCAGCTGCTCCAGTGCCTCACAGCCGTCTTCCAGCCTCTACCATCTTGCTGGGGCTTCTCTGCTCTTGGATGTGAGGAATCTCCTCACAGTTGCTCCAATGCCTACCCCCTTGTTGGGGTTTCACTTTCCCTGGATGTGGGTTATCTCCTTACAGTTGCTCCAGTGCCCCTCAGAAACTCCTATTTATATGAAGTGAAGTTGCTCAGTTGTGTCCAACTCTTTGCGACCCCATGGACTGTAGCCTACCAGGCTCCTCCATCCATGGGATTTTCCAGGCAAGAATATTGGAGTGGGTTGCCATTTCCTTCTCCAGGAGATCTTCCCAACCCAGGGCTTGAACCCAGGTCTCCCTCATTTATGTAGTATGTGTTAGTTGCTCAGTCATGTCGGGCTCTTTGCAACCCCATGGACTGTATACCTCCAGGCTTCTCTGTCCATGGAATTCTCCAGGCAAGAATATTGGAGTGGATAACTATTCCCTTCTCTATGGGATCTTCCTGACCCAAGGATCAAACCTGAGTCTCTTGCATTGCAGACAGTTTCTTTACATTTTGAGCCACCAGGGAAGCCCACGCCATAAATATTTATTCCTTCTCTTTAGCTATACAATGCAATATCCGCACAACCATTCTTGATGATCATACCAGATCCATTAGAACAATTAAATGTTTTAAAATAGAGCCTCTAAAATGTAAACTTAACAATGGCAGAAGTTTTTGTCTTTTTAGTTCACTGTGTATCTACAGCACCACAACTGTGCTTGAGACAGAGTAGTGCTCAATAAACATTTATTGCATGAAAAAAATAGTGTAACTGATGTCTTTGGACTTGACTGTATTATAATAGTCAATTAAAAAAAAATAGAAGCCTGATGTCACTCAAGATTTACTTAATCACATATCAAAAATAGTACCTAATAATTAATTGATTATTATAAATATAACATTTTGGAGCAATCATTATTGATTCCCATCTTGTCACAGGACTAAAAGTATATTAAATTCAGGATGTATACAGGGAAAGCTCCAATCTTGCACTCCTCAGCCCACTCTCAAATGGAGGCTTTCTGGTAAGTGTGTAGGAAAAAGCCTCATGTGAAAAAACACAAAAAGAATTAAAAACACAACATATAAAGAATATGTTGTCTAACGTATTTTAAAAAAGAATAATTTTCTATTTGTTTAAATATATATATATATATATATATATATATATATATATATATATATATATAAAGAATTAGGTAGCTCCTGCTAAAGTTCATACAAATGTTAATGTAGAAGGAGGGGAAGACAAATTAGTCAATCCATTGAGTGTGTTGCTGAGTCTAATCATTTGTTTTAGCTAAATTTTCTGGTTTTATTGCAGTCATTAATACTTGACAGTGAATAACCTTGTGTTGAAATTTTTTAATTAGATTAGGATTTTTTTTTTTTTAATTTATTGCAAACCCTGACATTCTGTCAATATGGATGGATATAGTGATACTTATAATCAAGTCATGAGTGGAAGGTAAGCTAAGAAATTATTTTCCACAATAGTAGAAATACGAATAAAGTTCATAAATCTGTTGATGTTTCTTTCCTCTACAGACATCAGCCCTCTAAAGTCAGGAGCACGCTGTAAATCAAGTAATGCTTCCATTAATCATAATGGGAGTTAAACGTATGTCAAGAGAATGAATCCCCTTAGGTATTTAAAATGAGTTTCAGTTACTATACATCTGTTGATGTAGCTTGGTAAGGTATTTTCACACTTTCCAAGAATCACCCCTTTCGGCAAGATTAAATAAGAAAGCATCAGATGAGTATGCCTTGCCAAGCCTCTGAATTTCAAACACTCCTGAGGACTCCAGGAAGCATGTGTAGCAGCATCTGTAAAATATGCACAGGAGGCCGGGAGGGTGATCCAGACTGCCTGCACCACAGGTAACTCAAAGACACCCAGCAGAACATACGCTCTGCCAGCTACTTGCTGTATCTCGACAAGATCTCTGCAGGTAAGGCAGAGTTCTTTACCCAGTGCAAAATGGGAAATTTGTCTTCTTGCCAGGTTTATGTAAAAACTCTGAATTGAGCTGTCTGATTTTTTGTTGTTGTTGTTGTTACCAAGACATACTTAGATCCAGCAAATGCAAATAGCTTCCTAATTTAGAGTATTGCTACCTTTATGAGGGAAATAAAGGGAAAATTATTGGTATGCAGGAAATGCCCCTAAAAAGATTTTAAAAGTAGAGGCAGAAGAAATCCAACAAAATTATTTAGAATTCTTTGTATTCTTCATGATGTTCAGGTTTCTCTACAATCAAAGAGGATTAAAGGTTTATGATACAAATGTAGGAATACTTTTGCACTGAAAATCTTTATTTTGATCTAGCTGGAATTTCAGTCTGGTTGGATTCATGATACTTACTGGTATAAGAATAATTGAAATGTTGGCTAAGACGAAAGAGACTTGGAGGGAATAATGTAGCAGGTATCATCAATATTAAGAATTGAAATAAGCTGGCACATTGGAGGCTGGGAAGTGAAAGGGAAAGAAATAAATAAATTACACAGTTTTTGCCAAAGTTCTATACAAAGAAAAACATAAGATGAAATTAAGAGGTCTAGCGAACCAGTTCCATTTTTCCATGGATAAGTATGAAAAGTATGGATAAAAAGTAGGAACATATGGGTCTCAAGATGAAGACATTTTGTTGTGACCCAGTCACATTTAATATCTGTATAAATGTCATATAAAGGAAATACATAATAAGATTCATCATTTTGAAAATAACACTAAACTTCTAGACAGGTAACAAAATATCAAGCTAATGACTATAAACTAGGGAGATTTTATGGGTCTGGATAAGTGGTTAGAAAAATGGCAGAGAAATTTGAAAGCATTCAAGTGTAAGACAATATGAGTACCAAAGTATAATAAGAATGCATGTGTAAGATGTCAGATCAGGAAGAGTTTAGGCACCATTTCCCTGATGACACTAATCCAATATGCTATGTGTTAAAAATATAATCTAAAAATATTTCATTACTGAAAATATGCACTGAAAACAAACAGAAGAATATCATTAGATATTAAAGTGTATCTAATGCAGCAAACACTATTCTAGACTCTTAATAAAAAGCACCAGACAGGTCCCTGATTTCATGGAACTAGAGCCTAATGTAGGGGAAAGACTGGTAATAGTAAGTATATTTCAGGAATGTCAAAGCATGCACCTGGAATTTTGTTCCTGCAAATATAAGCATAGCTCACTTTCTCAGCTTCTTCAAGATGGCTCAAATCCCATCTTCTCAAACAGGTTTTTCCTGAATTCTATTTTAAATTGCCATACTGTTCCTAATCCAACACCTTCAATCTGTTTTCTTACTTTATTTTTTTTTTTCTGTATAACACTTATCACTACTGAGATAACATTGATTTTACTTATTTGTTTATTGGCTGTCTCCTCCAACCAGAATGTATGCTTTATGAAGCCAGGAATTTATGTCTATTTTATTTACTGCTATATCCCAATGTCTAGGAGACTTCTAGGCACTATAAGTACTTAACAAGTATTGTTGAATTAATGAGTCATGTCACGTTTTGAAGAAACAAATTGGATGGAGATTGATGAGGTGGAGGACTGTGCTAAATAGTGTGGTCAAAAGATCATTTAAGCAGATGATGAGAAATTAGAAAGAGCCTGTGATGTAAAGATCTGGGAGGAGACAATTTCAAAAGCAACAGCAAGTTCAGAAACCAAAAGGCATGTGTGAAGTAAAAAGAAATCCTTTTAAGGGGAGAAGGATAAGTTTTGAGTGGAAAAAAGAGAAACTGAAAGAGATGGAGCCATTAGATAGGCAAAAACCAAATTAAGTGTTGCCTTATAGGCTATACTACGGTTTGAATCATATTTCAAATATAATTAGCTACTGTTGGAATTTTAAAAAAAAATAGTCTTTGACTATTATATAGAATATTGTCAGGAGGAGTACAGTGAAGAATAGCAGAAACAGAGGTAACCTGCAAGAGGTTTTGCAGTGGTGGTTTTTCCAGTGGTCATGTATGGATGTGAGAGTTGTACGGTGAAGAAAGCTGAGCGCAGAAGAATTGATGCTTTTGAACTGTGGTGTTGGAGAAGACTCTTGAGAGACCCTTGGACTGCAAGGAGATCCAACTAGTCCATCCTAAAGGAGATCAGTCCTGGGTGTTCGTTAGAAGGACTGATGCTGAATCTGAAACTCCAATGCTTTGACCACCTCATGCGAAGACTTGATTCATTGGAAAAGACCCTCAGGCTGGGAAGGATTGGGGGTAGGAGGAGAAGGGGATGACAGAGGATGAGATGGCTGGATGGCATCACCGACTCTCTGGATGTGAGTTTGAGTAAACTCTGGGAGTTTGTGATGGACAGGGAGGCCTGGCATTCTGCGATTCATGGGGTCGCAAAGAGATGGACACGACTGAGCGACTGAACTGAACTGAACTGAAGTGTTAGTAATTTAGGGGATTTAGTTAGTAATTTAGGATGCATGCATCCTAAGTCGCTCAGTTGTGTCCAGGCTCTTTGCAACCCTATGGACCTAAGCCCACCAGGCTCCTATGTCCATGGGATTCTTCAGGCAAGATCACTGGAGTGGGTCGCCACGCCCTCCTCCAGGGGATCTCGCCTAACCAGGGATCAAACCCACATCTCCTGAGACTCTTGCATTGCAAATAGTAAGAAAGATCCTGGTGAAATCCCCATCCAACTGACCAGTTTGATGGTAAGTTCTTTAATCATTACTAACTTTGATCTTCTTATCAATAAAAATTGGAATAATAAAGTGCATATCTTAAGGCTTAGATGATAGTTGACTGAATTAAAGTCAAATAGTTTTACTTTAAAAAGAGATTAAATCTGGCTATTTTGCATGGGATTAATTTTCTAGATGTAAAGGTATATGTGCATTATTGAAACACTTGATAAGATAACCACCAGATATAAATAAAACACACAACTTTTATTTCTTCCTGGAATATGTGATTCAGAGGATTTAGACATATAACTGTAAACCACCTGCAGATGGACAGAAATTACCTCAGAGAGACTCAGACTCTGGGCATACCAAGAGTATGCATTTGGCATTCTGGCTTCAGCCCTTCCCCCAAGATCAGTTCTCCTCATAAGCCTGCTTCTAGATATGGATGCAAAAGAAGGGAAGGAGCTCATTTATCTGAACCCTCTCAGTATTCCAGCTCCCATTCTGTTCACAGAAAGCATAAATTAAAATAATTTATTATTGTTTTTGTGTTATATTCTTACAAATAATTATTTTAGACTTCTATATTCAAAATTAGGAATCAAAAACAAAATTTATGTGACTATTACTCCAAAAACAATTTAGAATTTAATATACCTTCTTCAGTGTTGTCATATTTATTTTCAGAAACTAAGTTAAAGATATATACTGACTTTCTTAATATTATTGTCATTTTAAATATCATTTTAATCGCTAAAGAGTAACATCTAAACTCACAATAAACTGTGAAGCAATATGTAAAACAGTGAAAGAAAAATAAACTGCTCAAATGTAAGTATAAACTCTAAAAATCATGAGTAATAAATGGTTACACTGTAATATAATCCCTTTATCACTATTCAAAGTTCTAAGACCTATTTGTTCTTATAGAAAAAGCCCAAATTTGATTTATTTATCTCATTTCAATTAAAAAACTTCCAAATTTCTTTCTACAATAAATCTCAAAGATCTGTTAAGAAAAATAATCCAAACAAGGAAATGAGGCAGAAAATGACTACCTGTCTTTAATATTGCACTGGAACATTGTATGACAGGCTTACCCAGTGTTATTTAATTCTCTAGGGAAATACACTTTTGACTGTTGTTTACTACTGATTGCCTAGAATGTGCTAAGTTTACTATTAACTTGTATATTGTTGTCTGGTAGAGAAGAAATTAATTTGTCTGATAAAAAATAGCCAAAAAATTTAAAGTATTATTGGCATATAGAACATTAAACCATTTTGTTCATAACTTAGCAAATTTATTTCAGCATCTCTTTTCTAACTATGAAAAATTACTGTGTCTCAAATGTTCTGTATCAACTTTACCCTCCAACAAGTTCCCCCATTAATGAATCAAATACATCTTTGATATTTGCTCATTATATTTGTATGAGAGACATGATTTGACAATGAAAGTTATACCTTGCCAGTTTACAAGGTGTAAGTAGACTCTCTTGCTTGAGGTAATTAAGCTTAATTGCTCGAGAAATAGACCTTATGATCTGAAAGATGAAAGATCTCCAGTGCACTTTCATTGCCCTTTGGACTTTGCTTTAATTCTCAAGTTGCAGTGGAAATTCACATTTTCTAAATTTCTCTTTCCTCTCTGCTTTTCTGTTTGCTTCTAGCTCTTGGCAATGTTTATTCTCTTGCTGGCTGACTAATGCTAAGAAATCATTCTTCATATGTAACAGCCGTGGTTGAGCATCGTATTTTTGTAGTTTAACCCATTTGGTTGCCTTTAGCTTCTCTTCTTTTCTCAGCTATTTGTAAGTCCTCCTCAAACAACCATTTTGACTTCTTGCATTTCTTTTTCTTGGGAATGGTCTTGATTACTGCCTCTGTACAAAGTCACGAACCTCCATCCATAGTTCTTCAGGCACTCTGTCTATCAGATATAATACTGATAAAGTGTTTCGTTCAATATGCAAGCAAATTTGGAAAACTCAGCAGTGGCCACAGGACTAGAAAAGGTCAATTTTCATTCCAATCCCAAAGAAAGGCAATGCCAAAGAATATTCAAACTACTGCAAAATTGCACCCATCTCACATGCTAGGAAAGTAATGCACAAAATTCTCCGAGCCAGGTTTCAACAGTACATGAACCATGAACTGCCAAATGTTCGAGCTGGATTTAGAAAAGCAGAGGTAACAAGAACAAATTGCCAATGTCTGTTGGATCATAGAAAAAGCAAGAGAGTTCCAGAAAACATCTACTTCTGCTTTACTGACTACACCAAAACCTTTGGCTGTGCAGATGACAGCAAACTGTGGACAATTCTTCAAGAGATGGGAATACCAGACCACCTGACCTGCCTCCTGAGAAATCTTTATGCAAGTCAAGAAGCAATAGTTAGAACTGGACATGGAACAATGGACTGTTTCCAAATTGGAAAAGTAGTATGTAAAGGCTGTATATTGTTACGCTGCTTATTTAACTTATACGAAGAGTACATCATGTGAAATGCTGGGCTAGATGAAGCACAAGCTGGAATCAAGATTGCTGAGAGAAATATCAGTAACCTCAATATGCAGATAACACCACCCTTATGGCAGAAAGCAAAGAAGAACTAAAGAGCCTTTTGATGAAAGTGAAGGAGGAGAGTAAAAATGTTGGCTTAAAGCTCAACATTCAGAAAACTGAGATCACGGCATTCCGTCCCATCACTTTATGGCAAATAGGTGGGGGGAACAATGGAAACAGTGACAGACTTTATTTTGGGGGCTCCAAAATCACTGAAGATGGTGACTGCAGACATGAAGTTAAAAGACACTTGCTCCTTGGAAGAAAAGCTATGACCAACCTAGACAGCATATTAAAAAGCAGAGACATTACTTATGACAAAGGTCTGTCTAGTCAAAGCTGTGGTCTTTCCAGTAGTCATTTATGGATGTGAGAGTGGGACCACAAAGAAGGGTGAGCACTGAAGAATTGATGCTTTGAACTGTGGTGCTGGAGAAGACTTTTGAGAGTCCCTTGGATTGAAAGGAGTTCAAACCAGTTAATCCTAAAGGAAATCAGTCCTGATTATTCATTGGAAGGACTGATGCTGAAGCAGAAGCTCCAATACTTTGGCCACCTGATGCAAAAAGCTGACTCATTGGAAAAGACTGTGATGATGGAAAAAATTGAGGAGGAGGAGGAGATAGGGATGACAGAGGATGAGATGGTTGGATGGCATCACCAACTCAATGGATATGAATTTGAGCAACTCTGGGAGTTGGTGATGGACAGGGAAACCTAGTGTGCTGCAGTCCATGGAGTCGCAAAGAGTCAGGTACAACTGAGCCACTGAACTGACTGATAACAAATTATTACGTGTTGAGAGTGGTGTTCTCTAGTATCTACCTGTAAATGTAACTAAGGTCTGTCTAGTCAAGGCTATGATTTTTACAGTAGTCATATATGGATGTGAAAGTTGGACTATAAAGAAAGCTGAGTGCTGAAGAATTGATGCTTTTGAATTGTGGTGTTGGAGAAGACTCTTGAGAGTCCCTTGGACTGCAAGGAGATCCAGCCAGTCCATCCTAAAGGAGATCAGTCTTGGGTGTTCATTGGAAGTACTGATGAAGCTAAAACTCCAATACTTTGGCCACATCATGTGAAGAGCTGACTCATTTGAAAAGACCTGATGCTGGGAAAGATTGCGGGCAGGAGGAGAAGGGAACGACAGAGGATGAGATGGTTGGATGGCATCACCAACTCAATGGACATGAGTTTGAGTAAACTCTGGGAGTTGGTGATGGACAGGGAGGCCTGGCATGCTGCGGTTCATGGGGTTGCAAAGAGTCAGACATGACTGAGCACTGTACTGAACTGAACTATATAGAGTCCTTGCAGATGTAATGAGATTATGATGAGATCATTTAGAGTAGGTCCTAATCCTCTATGATTATTGTCCTTACAAGAAGAAAGAGGAAGAATACCAGGTGAAAAGAGGGATATTCAAAGGGAAGAATATCATGACAGATTATGGAGTCATGTTGCCACAAGCCAAGGAATGCCTAAAGTTACAAATAACTGGAACAGCAAAGAAGGATCCTCCCTTAGAGCTTCAGAGGCATCATGGCTTTACTTGTACACTGTAACCTCAAGAACTGTGAGAGAATAAATTTCTATTGTTTTAAGCTACCTAGCTGTAGTAATTTGCTATGGCAACCCATGAAAACTAACACACAATTCTTGTAACCATTGAATCTGCAAAGAAACAGTAAAATGCATTCAAATATTAAAGTTGACTCAGTCTTGAGGGTTTGCTCATAAAAAATAATTCTGTGAATTCTCTACTGCTAAAAGTTATGTTAAAGAAAAACTAAAATTTTAGTTTTCTCATGGATAAAATGATTAAGTAGTCTTCGAGTGCTTAGTCTTCTCTTAACAAATAGTAATAAATAGTTATTTTTAACTTTTGAATATTCTTCCCACATAAGAGAAACTCAGTATTTCCAGGGATAATTTTCTGTGGTTTAAACTGACTTATTCTTATCATTTTTAAAACAAGCAATGAATAGTCCTTTCTTCAGAAAGAGCCATGATTCATTTAATTTACATTATCTTCTCTTTCTTTAGTAATATTATAGTGTCCCTCTGGTTAACAGGTGATTAAGGCAAAATTGTTATTCTCAAGCATCTATGTTCCTAACTTAAATGACCATAACTTTAATAATTGTTTTGATTTTTCCATGTTAAGATCATATCCTAAATTCAGAAAATATATATAATTTTTAAGATGTCTTTTAAATCAATTCAAAGTTATCTTTATTATTTCACAAATGGTTGTTTTCAATATCATAATTATTTTTTCTTTTACCTTATAAAAGCAGGATGCTAACAATAATTACACAAATTTTGTATGCTTCTTATTTATTAATTGCCTAAACACTAATATGATCTCCAAGAAAGAGATGTCAGAAGAAAAGTGAAGATTAGACTTTCCTAGGTTGATTCTATAACAAATAAATTGCTATTAATATAAATATGTTTAAAAGATTTTATCATTTGTAAGATATATTGATTTCCTTGGAGATGTGTCAATGCCTTCATTGTCCATAATGTGTTCTTACCCTCAATGGAAAACACTGATTCCTTAGAAAAGAGTTATTTATTTCACTTCAAAACAATCTTGTTCATTCTGATACTGTTGGATACTGTAATGAGATAACTTCTGTTCAGCATATTATCAACAAGTTGCTTCTACTTTCCCTTCATGCTAGCTTGCAGGTTATGCTACAAACTAGTTTTATTGAGTTTTCAACTATGAAGGACAATCTCAAGCCCTCATGGCAAAAATAAAAAAAATGAAACCCAAAAAACTGTGAGAGGTATTCTTCACTACTCTTAGATCAAGGAAAAGATTTACGTATTGGAGCTTCTGAGTTGTCATTGCTTAGCAAACTGTGAGACTGTACTAGGAAATGAGTCAGAATTTTTTTCTTTTTAGTTGAAAAACAGATGACTCATAAGAATGGCCTGCTGGCCCAAGAACCAGTGGAATAGGTGTTAATTAAGAAGCAAATAAATCATTATAAAAACCTAATTGTGGTTACTTTTTAAGTGAAAGCCTGATGGTGTGGCTGATACATATTCACTGTTCTGTTTTGATGAGCAGATAGGAAATCTTTTTTCTTGCTCTAAGTCTATACCCAACAGACCATAGTTATGCAAAATGTTTAGTAAAATATTCTTTACATAATATATTTTTCTCTGACCTCTCAAAATTCAGAAACATACTTTTACTAAGTCCCTTTACTTTAAATGGCAACAGAGTTATTTTCATAGCTTTAATAAGAATTGTCATTCTACTCAAAAGAGTAGAATGTATAATCAGTATGCCCAAATTGTATAACCAGTCATAACTTTTATTTGATTTTTTTCTTTGACCATGTATAATAATCCCAGTATTAAGGTAAAATATTATTCTTCATATATGGAAGCAAAGCCTACAAAACACTCCTAGGAAACAGGTCCAATAGAGTCTATGGTTTATGGGTTCCAGGCCTTCCAGGTAATAAAAGATATTTTCTCACAGTCTGAAAACTAGGACCTAGGGGAAACTTAGAGAGATTTATTCTAAAATTATCCTAGGTTCTACAAATGAAATCTGTGAAGATGAATTTTGGAGGATTGGTCTCTGAGAATCCAAAATAAAGAACCAATAAGAGAAACTGAAGAGAAACCTCTAGAATAACAGACAACACTAAAACTGCAATCATAGATTCTTCATAAAATTTCCAAATGGAAATTAACTCTGTCTTAATAATTTCTCTATGTTGTATGAGTTTGTTTTTGTTGTAAGGGTATACTGCATAGGGCTTGTATGACTAACTTTTTTGCTGTTCCTGTATAGATCATCCTGGCCAACAAAAAATGACACTGAGCTTTTCATGAGAATATTTGTAGATTATTTACAATGAAAATTAAGGACTATTAAGAAAAATTATCCAAAGTATGAAAGTAAGGGAACAGGTTGGCCACCTGTCTTTCAGTGTCATGCAGGACATTGTCTAATTAGCCTACTCAAGGGTTTTTAATTCACTAGAACAGAGGCTGACAAGCTATGGTACCTGGACCAATTCAGCCCATGACCTATTCTTTTTATGAACCTTAAACTGAAAATAGTTTTTGCACTTTTAAAGCATAAAAAAGAAAGAAGAATATACAAGAAGACTGTATGTGGCTTGCAAAGCTTAAATGTTTATTATTGGGTCTTTTACAAAACTAAATTTGCTAATCCTTGCCTTAGAATAGGTTTTTGCCTGATTTGCAGTTTACCATTTAGTAGTGCCTGAAGTCTGAGAAGTTGAATATAAATGCAAGATCCTCTATGACCCACCTCCCAGAATATTGGAAGTAAAAGCAAAAATAAACAAACGGGACCTAATTAAACTTAAAAGCTTTTGCACAACAAAGGAAACTATAAGCAAGGTGTAAAGACAGCCTTCACAATGAGAGAAAATAATAGCAAATGAAGAAACAGACAAAGGATTAATTTCAAAAATAAACAAGCAACTCCTGAAGCTCAATTCCAGAAAAATAAATGACCCAATCAAAAAATGGGCCAAAGAACTAAACAGACATTTCTCCAAAGAAGACATACAGATGGCTAAAAAACACATGAAAAGATGCTCAACATCACTCATTATCAGAGAAATGCAAATCAAAACCTCAATGAGGTACCATTACACGACAGTCAGAATGGCTGCTATCCAAAAGTCTGCAAGCAATAAATGCTGGAGACGGTGTGGAGAAAAGGGAACCCTCTTACACTGTTGGTGGGAATGCAAACTAATACAGCTACTATGGAGAACAGTGTGGAGATTCCTTAAAAAACTGGAAATAGAACTGCCATATGACCCAGCAATCCCACTTCTGGGCATACACACTGAGGAAACCAGATCTGAAAGATACACATGCACCCCAATGTTCATCGCAGCACTGTTTATAATAGCCAGGACATGGAAGCAACCTAGATGCCCATCAGCAGACAAATGGATAAGGAAGCTGTGGTACATATACACCATGCAATAATACTCAGCCATTAAAAAGAATTCATTTGAATCAGTTCTAATGAGATGGATGAAACTGGAGCCCATCATACAGAGTGAAGTAAGCCAGAAAGATAAAGACCAATACAGTATACTAACGCATATATATGGAATTTAAAAAGATGGTAATGATAACCCTATATGCAAAACAGAAAAAGAGACACAGATGTACAGAACAGACTTTGAGACTCTGTGGGAGAAGGCGAGGGTGGGATGTTCTGAGAGAATAGCATTGAAACAAGTATACTATCAAGGGTGAAATGGATCACCAGCACAGGTTGGATGCATGAGACAAGTGCTCAGGGCTGGTGTACTGGGAAGACCCAGAGGGATGGGATGGGAAGGGACGTGGGAGGGGGGATCGGGATGGGGAACACATGTAAATCCACGGCTGATTCATGTCGAAGTATGGCAAAAACCACTACAATATTGTAAAGTAGTTAGCCTCTAACTAATAAAAATAAATGAAAAAATAAATAAATAAATAAAAAGCAGAAAATAAATAAATAAATAAATGTGTAGATTGTTGCCTCTTAACCTGCCAAATTGGGCTTCCCATGTGGCTCAGTGGTAAAGAATCCACCTTCCATTGCAGGAGATTCAGGAGACACAAGTTTTACCCCTAGATCGGGAAGATCCCTTTGAGTAGAAAATGGCAATCTGCTCCAGTATTCCTGCCTGGGAAATTCCATGGACAGTGGAACTTGGTGGGCTACAGTCCAATGGGTCTCAAAAGGTTGGATATGACCAATCATTCATAGAGAAAGGCAAATTATTACTACCTGGTAGAAAAGATAACCTAAATGTTATATTTTTATTGTCTGTAGTAGATTAACCAATCTTGTCTCTAACATAGCAAATTTATTTGAGTCCTAATGGACTATATAAATTGTTTTTTGTATGCTTCTTAAATGAGCTTTACCATTTTTCTTGATCCCTCAATTATTTAACTATATTTGGCAGGTGCTTACTGTGTATTTGTTTAAGGATTTGCTTTACAGTTTATGAAAAACATATTTTGAGAGCTCTGATATTTTAAACTTAAGTATTAAAGTAAAATTTATAAAATAGATAAAAATTGTGTCTTTAGATCCCAATATGAAATTTACCCTTTGAGTTTTTCTGAAGGAAAGAGATTAAAAAAGCTAGGTTGGTTACAACTATGAAAATTTTACGTACTGTATATATAAACATATATGCATTATGTAAATATATGCATATCATCATATGCATATAATCCTCAAAGCTGATTTTTCATACACTTTACATATATGTAAAATATAATATGTAAATATATAAAATAATATATGTATACATATACAAATATATGCATGAATATATACGTTTTAATACCTACATACATGTGCATTCATATATATATATATATTTTCTATATTTTTGGAATTGAAGTAATTGGCCTATTAAGAGCTAATAATACTTACACATTTCTATCAAAAGCAAAAATAAGAGAAATATATATTAATAACTAAGTTGCTATTATTAGCTATTATAAAACAAAAAATGCTTCTTCCCAGATAAGTTAATGATTTGCTACTACAACTCAAAACACTTGGAGTTTAAAATTCAGTGTGCAAATTGTAATGTTATGACAGTTGTAGTAAGAGCCTCAATGTCCTTTCTTTATATGATGTAATCAAATGATTACTTTTCTATTAAAGATAGTCTATACATGTACATTTAATGTCAGAAATTTGTGAAGTACTTAACTAAATGCAGTGGTGGATTGATTTCAGTTCAAAGAGAGGTCAGTCTGAATTTGCTAACAATTTTTCAATTTGATGATACACTTCCTATAGTACACTAAAACAGTTTTAACTATAAAGCTTTTGAAACATTACATTGAAATACTTAATAAAAAATATAATTTACACAATAGAATACATCATTTTGAATAATTCAGATATCCAAAAATACATAACTTACAGTTGCCAATTATAACATACCAATTTAAAGAAATGATTTATGAGCATAAAATAAGTATTTAGAACTACATAATGATTTATATAATTAACATGTATATGCAAAAATTGAGCTTCTCTTGTGGTTTATTGGTATAGAATTCATTTGCAATGCAGGAGACATGGGTTCTAACCTTGGGTCAGGAAGAACTCATGGAGAAAGAAATGGCAACCCACTCTAGTGTTCTTGCCTGGGAAATCCCGTGGACAGAGGAGCCTGGGGGCCAGGGTCCTTGGAGTCACAAAAGAGTCCAACACAACTTAGCAGCTAAACAACAATAACCACACATACAGAATTTAGGAATGAAATACTCCAAAAATCATATGTTTTCTATTTTATTTCATACTAACAATCATTCATTGTGAAATATAAATATTTATTTTATATGCATCTGTTATTTTGAAGCAATGATAGCCAAATATTTTAAATATAAACAAATACATACTTTTAGTTAAGTAAGTTCAGTTATCCTAAATATCAAGTATATACTAAGTACCCAGTAGAAGTCAAGTGTCTGAAACATAATTATTACAAAAGATAAACAAATTTGAGTTACTCTCACATTGACTATTTTAGATTTTATTTATTCATTTAGTTCTATGGAGAGCTGCAACTTACCTTAGAAGGGTCAATCACCTTTCTGATTTACAGACTTGACACGTCTAAATTTTGTTATCACATGAACTTTACTTTAAAATCAGGTAGGTTCTAGAGGGAACTAGTTGGAATAAACAATGTCTTTGACTATAATTTGGAGAATCTTACACCTTGTTTAGAAAGAAAAAGATTCTAGGAACTTCCAAAGCAGGTGTTTAATACTACACTTCCAGGTCCCACATTCTTCTTCATGCTGCTGCTGACAAATTTACATTTAAAGATATTAATACATATATTGAAATCTAAAAACTCCTATCACATCTGTATAAACAAGATTCAGGTAAGAATTAGAGCACACTGAAGAAGGATCAATGATTCACTCCAAGTGAAAGGAGATTTCTCTGTTAATAAAAATTGTCTATGACTTGAAATGACAGAATTTAAGTGTAAAAGAACAGTATTGTTTCAGTATTGAACTGCAGAGAATGCTTCATTAAATATGGAACAATGCTTAAATATGAAGTGGGTAATGTGAAAATGCACATGCCCTGGTAGAAGGCTGGTTAGTATAGTGGTTAGGTATTTGCTGTTAAACTGCAAGAATTGAGTCATCCCAGCTCTACTTATTAACTGTATCCTTTGGCCAGCAATGTAGCCTAGTGGTTCTCAAAGGCTGAGTGAGAGTGCATCAGAGCCATTTCAAGGGCCAGTTAAAACACAGATTGCTGCTTCCCATCCCCAAATTTTCTGATTCAGTAGGTCTGGGCTTTGGCTCAAATATTCACATTTCTTAGGTAACAGTGATGCTGCAAACTGGGAACATAATTTAACAACTAGTCTCTGTACACATCATTATATTCATCTGTAAAATGCTAATAATCAGAGGTTGGTTTAAGGATTAAGTTAAATGATCTATCTAGGGCTCTGATACAATGCTTGTTCCATAACAAAAACTATCACTAATAAAAATGAAGATTGTTGTTTAATGGCTAAGTAGTGTCCAACACTTTTCGACCCCATAAACTGCAGCAGGCCAGGCTTCTCTGTTCTTAACTGTCTCCTTGAGTTTGCTCAAACTAATGTCCATTGAGTCAGAGATGCCATTCAAACATCTCATCCTCTGTCACTCCCTTCTCCTCTTGCCCTTAAATTTTGCCAGCATCAGGGTCTTTTCCAATGAGTCAACTTTTCACATCAGGTGGCCAAAGTATTGGAGCTTCAGCTTCAGCATCAGTCCTTCCAGTGCATATTCAGGGTTGATTTCCTTTAGGCTTGACTGGGTAGACCTCATTGCAGTCCAAGGGACTCTCAAGAATATTCTCCAACACAGCAGTTTGAAAGTATCAATTTTTTGGCACTCAGCCTTCTTTATGGTCCCACTGTCACATCCATACATGACTACTGGAAAAAACATACCTTTGACTATATGGACCTTTGTTGGCAAAGTGATGTCTCTGTTTTTTAATTCACTATTTAGGTTTGTCATCACTATTCTTCCAAGGAGCAAGCATTTTTTAATTTAGTGGCTGCAGTCACCATTTGCAGTGATTTTGGGGCTGAAGAAAATGAAATCTGACACTGTTTCTACGTTGTCCCCATTTATTTGTATGAAGTAAAAGGACCGGATGCCAAGATCATAGTTTTTTTAATGTTGAGCTTTAAGCCAACTTTTTCACTCTCTTCTTTCACATTCATCAAAAGGCTCCTCATTTCTCTTCACTTTATGAATTAAATGAAGGTGCTGAGCTAATATTAGAGGAAAAAATAAAAATTACTGCTTACTTCTGACCTAACATCAGATGAAACTCTAAGTAAATTAAAAACTTCAAAGTAAGATGGATGAGAAAATAATTGTGATGTCTAGCTAGCAGTTTAAAACCATATAACAAAAAGAAAAATTTAATAAATTTTAAAAAAGTAATACAAACATTTAAAATTTTCTTAAAGTATTACTTATACCTTTAAAACCAAAAGACAAATTAGAAATTTGTATTTTTTGTATTTGTGTATTTATACCATTTAAAATTGATGAAGATTGTCATTAAGAGATTTAAGAACTCAGAAAGTCATAAGAAAAATATAAATAGCTTATATTTAAAAATGGGCAAAGGACATGAAAAGGCAATTTTAAAAAGAGAAATTATAAATAGTATCTATATAAAAATGTTCATCTTCCCTGGTAATTGAAAATAAAATTTAAAAAAATGTTTTCCCATCAATTTGGCAATTAAAAATGTATAATACCCAATATTAGCAAGAAAGTCAGGGAAAAATTATATGTTAGTGACTTTCCTTGTGAAAATAGGCTGAATTTTTGTTTCACCCCTAAATTCTTTGTTAAAACCTGATCCCCAATGTAATGGTGTTTGGAGATAGAACCTTTGGGAGGTAACTAGGTCATTAGGGTAGATCACTCAATTACAGGATCAATGCCTTTAAAAAAGAGACTCCAGAGAGCTTCTTTGCCTTTTTTATCGTATGTGAGAACACAGAGAAAAAAAAAAATGGCCACATGGGAAGCAGGAAGCTAGTCCTCATCACCCACCGACTCTTACAGCTCCTTGATTTTTGAACTTTCCAACCTCCAGAATTGTGAAAAATACATTCCTGTTGTTTACAAGCCACCTTGTTTATGGTATTCTGTTATATATAGCTCAGACAGACAAAAACAGAGTTACAAACAGCAAACTAATTAAGCAAAGTTAGGTAGTACATCAGAAGGTTATTAAGGGCAGATAAAGAATGCCATGACTATTGGTGGTGGCAGGTGCTGGAGAAATAGGGTGTTTAGGCAAAGCCTTTCTGAAGGTGATACTTGGATGAATACCTGAAAGAGGTAAGGAAGCAAACCATTCAGATATTGGAAGAACATTTTAGGTGAAGAGAATATTATTTTTTCAACATACAATTCTATTAAAAGAAGGATATAACAAATAGAAGATGAACTACATGTGTAAGAAAGAAATCCCTAGAGGATATATATGAGGAAGTGAACAATAATCAACTTTGGGAATCCATGAGTTTTTTCTCTTACTCTGATTTTATGTGAATTTTTTGAATAGCTGTTTACCAGGGCTAGCTACATAATTTGTGGGAAAGTGAAAAGTGTTAGTCATTCAGTCATGTCCACCTCTTCTGCAACCCTATGGACTATAGCCCGCTAGGCTCCTCTGTCCACGGAATTCTCCAGGCAAAAGTACTGGAGTGGGTTTCCATTTCCTTCTCCAGGTTATCTTTCTAACCCAGGGATTGAACCTAGATCTGCTGCACTGCAAGCAGATTCTTTACCATCTGAGACACTAAGGAAGCCCTAATTTGTGGGATCTATTGCTAATGGGAATGTGGATCTTTTGTCCAAAATTTAGAAAAAAGTTCTATTAGCAGTTCAGAAATATAAAGTTTTTTCTTTTCTTCCACTTTATTTTTGCTGATTTGCTATGGTATTTTGTTTTTGTTTTGTTTTTTTATCATTTAATGTCATTTTTTTTTTCACTTTTTTTTTATTATTATTATTTTTTTTTTTCCAGTGGGTTTTGTCATACATTGATATGAATCAGCCATGGATTTACATGTATTCCCAATCCCGATCCCCCCTCCCACCTCCCTCTCCACCCGATTCCTCTGGGTCTTCCCAGTGCACCAGGCCGGAGCACTTGTCTCATGCATCCAGCCTGGGCTGGTGATCTGTTTCACCATAGATAGTATACATGCTGTTCTTTTGAAATATCCCACCCTCACATTCTCCCACAAAGTTCAAAAGTCTGTTCTGTATTTCTGTGTCTCTTTTTCTGTTCTGCATATAGGGTTATCGTTATCACCTTTCTAAATTCCATATACATGTGTCAGTATGCTGTAATGTTCTTTATCTTTCTGGCTTACTTCACTCTGTATAATGGGCTCCAGCTTCATCCATCTCATTAGGACTGGTTCAAATGAATTCTTTTTAATGGCTGAGTAATATTCCATGGTGTATATGTACCACAGCTTCCTTATCCATTCATCTGCTGATGGGCATCTAGGTTGCTTCCATGTCCTGGCTATTATAAACAGTGCTGCGATGAACATTGGGGTGCACGTGTCTCTTTTCAGATCTGGTTTCCTCAGTGTGTATGCCCAGAAGTGGGATTGCTGGGTCATATGGCAGTTCTATTTCCAGTTTTTTAAGGAATCTCCACACTGTTTTCCATAGTGGCTGTACTAGTTTGCATTCCCACCAACAGTGTAAGAGGGTTCCCTTTTCTCCACACCCTCTCCAGCATTTATTGCTTGTAGACTTTTGGAAAGCAGCCATCCTGACTGGCGTGTAATGGTACCTCATTGTGGTTTTGATTTGCATTTCTCTAATAATGAGTGATGTTGAGCATCTTTTCACGTGTTTGTTAGCCATCTGTATGTCTTCTTTGGAGAAATGTCTGTTTAGTTCTTTGGCCCATTTTTTGATTGGGTCATTTATTTTTCTGGAATTAAGCTGCAGGAGTTGCTTGTATATTTTTGAGATTAATCCTTTGTCTGTTTCTTCATTTGCTATTATTTTCTCCCAATCTGAGGGCTGTCTTTTCACCTTACTTATAGTTTCCTTTGTAGTGCAAAAGCTTTTAAGTTTCATTAGGTCCCATTTGTTTAGTTTTGCTTTTATTTCCAATATTCTGGGAGGTGGGTCATAGAGGATCTTGCTTTGATTTATGTCGGAGAGTGTTTTGCCTATGTTCTCCTCTAGGAGTTTTATAGTTTCTAGTCTTACATTTAGATCTTTAATCCATTTTGAGTTTATTTTTGTGTATGGTGTTAGAAAGTGTTCTAGTTTCATTCTTTTACAAGTGGTTGACCAGTTTTCCCAGCACCACTTGTTAAAGAGGTTGTCTTTTTTCCATTGTATATCCTTGCCTCCTTTGTCAAAGATAAGGTGTCCATAGGTTCGTGGATTTATCTCTGGGCTTTCTATTCTGTTCCATTGATCTATATTTCTGTCTTTGTGCCAGTACCATACTGTCTTGATGACTGTGGCTTTGTAGTAGAGTCTGAAGTCAGGCAGGTTGATTCCTCCAGTTCCATTCTTCTTTCTCAAGATTACTTTGGCTATTCGAGGTTTTTTGTATTTCCATACAAATTGTGAAATTCTTTGGTCTAGTTCTGTGAAAAATACCGTTGGTAGCTTGATAGGGATTGCATTGAATCTATAGACTGCTTTGGGTAGAATAGCCATTTTGAAGTATTAATTCTTCCAATCCATGAACACGGTGTGTTTCTCCATCTGTTTGTGTCCTCTTTGATTTCTTTCATCAGTGTTTTATAGTTTTCTATGTATAAGTCCTTTGTTTCTTTAGGTAGATATACTCCTAAGTATTTTATTCTTTTTGTTGCAATGGTGAATGGTATTGTTTCCTTAATTTCTCTTTCTGTTTTTTCATTGTTAGTATATAGGAATGCAAGGGATTTCTGTGTGTTAATTTTATATCCTGCAACTTTACTATATTCATTGATTAGCTCTAGTAATTTTCTGGTAGAGTCTTTAGGGTTTTCTATGTAGAGGATCATGTCATCTGCAAACAGTGAGAGTTTTACTTCTTCTTTTCCTATCTGGATTCCTTTTACTTCTTTTTCTGCTCTGATTGCTGTGGCCAGAACTTCCAACACTATGTTGAATAGTAGTGGTGAGAGTGGGCACCCTTGTCTTGTTCCTGATTTCAGGGGAAATGCCTTCAATTTTTCACCATTGAGGGTGATGCTTGCTGTGGGTTTGTCATATATAGCTTTTATTATGTTGAGGTATGTTCCTTCTATTCCTGCTTTTTGGAGAGTTTTAATCATAAATGAGTGTTGAATTTTGTCAAAGGCTTTCTCTGCATCTATTAACAGTGGACCTGCTGCATAGAATCAACCCAACTTTACATTTCACTTCACTGGACAGCATGGCATCTCAAGGCTGTCAGTGTCCACACTTTCTTAGTCATATGTGTTACAGCCTTACAGCTTTACCTTATTCTGGCTTTGAGTCCCTCTGGATCCCAAGGTATCATTGATTCAGCAGTGTTCTGAGGGCTCCAGGAATCCTAAATGCTATAAATAATGAGAAGGTTGGGAAAAAGGGACTGGGATAGGAAATGGAAATCTGTTTCAATATTCTTGCCTGGGAAATTCCATGGACAGAGGAAACTTGGGGGCTACAATCAGTCACTGGGGTTACAAAGAGTTGGATATGATTGAGTGAGCATGCAGGAACAGGGGCATGCATATTTTACACATTTTATCCCTTTGAGTTTCACTTACAGAACACAATTTCAAAATAAAATTGCCAAGAATTTCAAGAAAGAAATAGGAGAGCATTGAACTAAACATGGAAGCCATCTGGTCATGGGGCTTCATTTGGTTGCTCAGGTCACATGCCTAAAGAGCCAGCCTTTCCCTGTAACTTGAATAATTACATTTTCTGGTTGTACTAAACAATCAGAATATGCATGTGAAATGAAATGCTAAAGCAATTAAAATTTTAATTACTGTGTGTGTCGCCGCGGCTCAGTCGTGTCCGACTCTTTGTGACCCCATGGACTGTAGCCTACGAGGCTCCTCCATCCGTGGGATTTTCCAGGCAAGAGTACTAGAGTGGGTTGCCATTTCCTTCTCCAGGGGATCTTCCCGACCCAGGGATCGAACCCGGGTCTCCTGCATTGCAGACAGACGCTTTACCCTCTAAGCCCAATTATGGTACCACACTATAATAAATGCTGCTTTTATTTATTTACTTATATATGAACTCATGTATTTAATTTATAGGCATTATTCTCTGAGCTCCTTCATTCCCCCCAACACCATTAGGAGTGAGAAGCGTCTTTTCTCAAGCCGTAAAGAGGTTTCAAATGAACCACATGACAAGCCACATTTCTGATCCCTGCAGTTGAGGACTCTCCTGGTTCTTGATTTATGCCTGAAAAGGCTAAAATAGTCATGAGCAAGACAAGAGAGACAATAGAGAGTTATGTCTGGAAAAAATTAGAACTCCCATTCATGTTGGAATATTTCAATGGTCATTGTTTTCCATAAACCATATAGGGTCATATAAGCAAAAAGTTTTGCCCCAAATAATTTCCTGGAAAAGCAAAGGGACTCCAACAGTGAGAATGTGTGTTTGAATGGAACACACAGGAAAGAGCCAAGCAGAGGTCTCTCTCAAGGGATCTAACAAACACACAGAGGAATCAAATTAGTCAAATTAAAATGTGTAATTGGAATGCCAAGATAATGTGTGAGTCACAACAATTCTAGATGAAATACTCTGTATTTTTAAGTTCCCTCACAATGACTTTTTTTTTTTTTTTTTTAAGTAGATACCTCTTGATTTATGACCATCAAACTGCTATCTCATTTTCTGAGAGACAAGACTTTCATACTCAGTGGCAAATACATAGTGGTAACCATGTTGTTTTCAATTTAGAAAAGCCTAGGAGGAGCTATAGATTATTTTAAGAGAGTCTTTCAAACGTCTCTGCCACCTCTGCTTCAATTACATTTATTATAGCACACAAGCATTAGTAACAATTCAAACTCTTCTGAAATAGAGAAGCGACATGAGTGTACCATTTTTTTTATCACATTTTCTGAAAGTTTGACAGAAATCTCCAAAAGAACTTGAAACTACTATTGCTGCAATTACTAATGTATGGAATTCCAGATTAATAACAAGAGGAAATGAAAGGTCTTCTAAATGCCATAGGCTTTTTCTTGATAAGTTTTCTTTTTCGAAATTGAGTCTGTCAATTTAGATGTTTTGATTTCTGATGCAATACAGCCTGAGTGCCTGTAAACCAATTATACAACTTTTACAAAAACAAAGTTGTCAAACTTTTTTTTTTCCATAAAATGAGCTTTTCTCTTTTCCTAAAGCATCATTTAGATTATAATCTCCTCCAGGGCAGGAACAATAAATTCAGGATTTTTTAACTATTCCCGAGCTTCTAGAATTTTATTCTGCACACAGTACATAATCAATATTGATGGACTGCCTGCCTATAAGATGTGTACAAGGTAATTTGCTTTTCTGTGAAAACTCAGAAATGTGAGTTCCCAAAGATTACCACTGCCCCTGAGAATGAGTAGGGGGTGGGACATGAAGGATTAATGGTCATTTTCATTGTAGCAGATGTTTAAGAGGGATTGGGCATAGCTATACTCTGCCACATACAACGTTTTGTACTACTTTTGAGTTCTGTTTGCCCTAGCTGCCTGCTGTCCTTTTCTTTGAGATGACAAGGAGAATTACAGCCAGAAACTGTATCTATTTTATTAAATGACGCAGAATTATAGACCCTCATAATTTTATAAATATATATGGCAAGAAGGAGAAAGTTTGTGAATTAAGAAAAAAATCAGTAAATGAAGACATTCATTTAATGGGAAAGAAGTATACATAGAAGTGGAAAATGGATAATGAAAACAGATTAGCAAAAAGCAAAGTGAAAACAAAGAAAAAAATTGTTTCCATATTTGCACAGTATATTTGAATCAGAAAATCTTAAAAACAACACTCTCTTTGTAAGTAGAATTAGGGTGGGCAAACTTTAATTTTCTAAACAAATCTGTCCTTGAGAATTTTCATGCGGCAGTGATCTTTTTGGTTCTCTAGAAATATTGTGTATTCTCCAAGTGCAGCAAGCTTGGTTAGACATTAAAATGTGTGTGCATTTAAGGGTTGATCGATTAAATTTTGTCTTCTCAAATTGAAAGAGATAACACTTTATATAAGGAGCAGCTAATTTTTTTCAAAGAGCCAAATCAGAATACTTTTGGTTCCGAGAGCTCTACATTTTCAGTTGTATCTATTCACCACTGCCATTGTGGCGTGAAAGCAGAGACAAATGGGTGTCACTGTTTTCCAATGACATTCATTTATAAAAAATATATTAGAGTGTATACTTAATTTTGTGAAGCCATAGTTTTCCAAGTCCTGCTGTATAGATACAGTCTCACAAATGAGCATTTCCATGGGTTAAATTGTTTTTCATTCAGTGAGTCTGGGCAATGGAGGAAATACTTGTGTAAGTTGTAGGACCATGCAAATGGTTCTAGAGCAGATGAATTAATTATGAGTTCTAAAGATCAATCTACTTGTTTTCATGGCAAAGATTCGTAAGAAATGCCTTATAACAAAAAATGTAAATTTAGGCTTATGTCCTAAATCTAAAGCACATATAACTTACTTTGTGTGTATGTGTTAAGAAGGCATTTGCAATGCAGGTAGCACTTGTTTTTTGCTAAGTGTCCTGTAGACACATGGTCAATGATATGGAATAAAATAGCCTTAATTCTCAATATCCTAATAATTGTTTTACTGAATGAATTTGAATATTTAAATGATTTAGCCTATTCTTAATTCCTAACTGCCTTTGAATAGTCTAGATCAATGGTGTAAGGTAAGGACTGTCAGATAGGCTGAGATCAAGGAGAAAATTCTTGATAGACCTATTATTCCTACAGCTACATTAAAATATTTCATAATACTAAAAACATACCAAATACATTAATGCTTTATCACTTCCTGTTTTCAAATGTATACACATTATTCATCAGTGCTAGTGATCCCATTTGAATAAGTGCCACTGGATCACTAACAAAAATGGCTCAAGTTTTAAGTTGTCATTTTGTATCCCAAATCTAAAGAAACAGACAACAAAAAGGGTCTGCATAATACAGAAGAACAGAGAAATTGATTAAAAAGAGCTATGTTTTCCAAATAATGCAAACATATTGAATGAAAGAAAATATTATTAGAAAAAGGATCTCAATTTTATCCAAACTTGGATCACCAGCAGTGATATTGCCAGATAATTCTAGGCACACAATGGGATACTCTTCAGGAGGCTATCTGAATCCTATATTATCTGAAATAACAGCATGTCATGGAGACTCCTGGCTGTTCTTTTACTTAGATTAAAAAATGATTGTCCCCAACAATCATAAATCAACAGCGTTTTTTCACTTTACCATACCTAGTAGCCTTTGCGTTAAAAGTTCCATTCATACAAATACCTACACAGAAGGTAAAATTTGAATAAACTCCACATTAAATGATGAACTAAATATATTCTAGTATTTGTCAGGCCCCGGTTGGCTAGCTAATATTCAAATCAAAATCAGAATGCTCATGAAAACCAAATGCAATCTAAAGAGCAACATCTTAATCCTATGAAATTGTCTCTGATTTTTTAATTGTAAAATCATGTTATTTTATTAGAATAATAAATAATTCATAAGGCGTATATATGATAAAAATAAAATCTGCATCTCTGTCATTACAAAAAGCCACACTAAGTTAGAGCTTAATTTCCTTGCCCAAAGTTTTCTCTACTGTTTTGTTGATCTGATCATTTATGGCCCTCAATCTGCATATGAATTTGACAGCATTTGTGAATGCTTTATGAGTTACTCAACAGCCTTTAAGTTGGATTTCTATGTTATATATAACTCCTCTGCAAAGTTGTTTGTTATGGGTCTAAAATTCATTTTCATACTAATGTTCTTGTATTATCTTTCCAGTGTCTAAGCATAATGTTCTCTGCCACCATTAAGTTTAATGAGAGCTGCTTGGCACAGTGATGAAAAATATTTCTTCTCTATAGAAAATTTGTTAGCCAGAGAAAAATTGTGATTGTGATTTTTTCCGGGATAGTGAACTTAATACAGTAAAATATCACTCCTCCAATCGATATTTTTTAAAGAGTAGTAAAGATGAAATAATCAGGATGCCTTCAATAATAAAAATATAAGTAGCATATTCAAAATAATTTTTCACCTTTGAGAGGTTCAAACCCATTTAATCATAGGTGAGAAGCAGGAATAGATTCATTTAAGTTTCTTTAATCAAATATTGTATGTATCCTTTCAGGTTCATATAGCTAGATTCATGTGAACATAAATGCCACCAGGTGGCTCAGTGGAATCCACCTGCCAATGCAGGAGACTCCGGTTCAATCCCTGGGTCAGGAAGATCCCTCAGAGAAGGAAATAGCAACCCTCTCCAGTATTCTTGCCTGAGAAATCTTATGGACAGATGAGGCTGGTGGGCTACAGTCTTTGGCATTGCAAAAGAGCTGAGAACAATGTAGCGACCAAACAATAACAGCATCGCCACCTGTGCTAAAATCATAAGGGAGATGCTAGTTTTCTCGCCACAAACAGAAAATAAGGGGAAAGGCACATAACTTACTTTTTGCTAAGCTTTTTTCAAATGCATACATGAAAAAGGCCACATCAAATTTGTTAAGTATGAGCAATGAACAAACATTAGCATCAGTGAGCCACCTTATTTATTTCTGGTTGGAGAAAAGTATTAAAGAAATGATTTAAATTAATAAAAGCAATAACAATAACTCCATACTGGAGTTGAATTATACCTGGAGGAGGGCATGGAAACCCACTCCAGTATTCTTGCTTGGAGAATCCCCATGGACAGAGGAACCTGGCGGGCCCTGAGTCACAAAGAGTGGGACACAACTGGGCAAGTAAGCACAAGCACATTCTAAGGCAAGATCCAAATCAGTCAGGTGAGAAATAGCGATAGAAACCTTACTGCACACAGAAAACAAAACACTCTCATGCATTTAGGACCTTACGGATACTTTCAAAGGCTTAGCTTCTCCTTAACAAAATTAATAGCATAAGATGAAATATTTTAAATTACCTATGAATAATAGTATAATTATGAAAATCTTTGACCAGTTCATGAACTTTAAGTATGGGAGAAATGGGACATTTATTTAAAAAGAGGCAGAAGTATAAATAAACTGCACTAAAGCAGTGTGGGAAATGGATTTTTGAAGGATTTCAACAATTCTAACTCCATAACAATTAGGTATAATATTAAATTCAGGACTATAACTGTTAAACGATCTAATAAAATAGCTTTTGAAGGATTGAATAAAAATTACAGGTGATAGTTTTGGATCATCTGGATGCTTTATTGGATGTTTGCTGTGTGCCAGGTACATTTCTAGTCATTTGATTATTTTGCGTAACCCACATAGCATTCCTATGGGGTAGGTGCTCTCACTGTCTTTATTTTACACAAATAGGTGTGGCACTAGTGGTAAAAAAATCTGCCTGCCAATGCAAGAGACGTAAGAGACATGGGTTTGATCCCTGGGTCGGGAAGATTCCCCTGGAGAAGGAAATGGCAGCCCTCTCCAGTATTTTTGCCTGGAGAATTCCATGAACAGAGGAGCCTGGCAGGCTGCAGTTATAGGCTCACAAAGAGTCCGACATGACTGAAGTGACTTATCACAGCACAGCACAGAAGTCAAATAGCACATTTTAAACAACCAACCAAAAAAAAATAATAATAACCAATGAATATCCCAAAGTAAGAGCAAAGTAAGTGGTATAAAACCAGTATTTGAAAGTGGAAATTTCAAAAACTGCCAGAGAAGCCTTTCAAGAAATTTGACTTCTTATAAACAATAGGCACTGTATTTAAGTAATACACGTTAGTTACTTCATGTCTCTTGCAATACTTTATGAGTCAGGAATCTGGACTGAAACATGATACTGCTTCAAAAGGTTTAACCAAAGTGAGCACAATGAAGGTATTTCTTACAGAGGTTTGGGCAAAATTAAAGGAACCAATGAAAGCTAGAAAAGCAGAGGGGATGAATGTAACGGATGTTGTGATGTTTGGCCAAAACTGTCTTCCATGATAATCCATTCCTTCCCCTTTCCATGGAAACTGCAAGGCTGAGGACTCACAAAAATTATTCTCTGCAAAAGAAATCTACCTAATCTGAGGTTATTCTCCTCCCCTGAGCAGCCCGCAAATCACTGGCAGGTCCTCAGGGAATGCAAAGGCCCAGCCTGCTGACCGCCAGTCAAACTTCTCTTAAAGGACATCTGAGCTGTAAAGCAAAGCCATGGTTGCCTCAATATCAAAGAATAACTTGCTCTCTGTCTATTCCTATGTTCTTTCATCTCCTGGGTGCACATCCCAATAAAGTTCCTCTGTAGGAATATTCTCTCAGTATCCATTTCCCAGGGAACTGATCTAAGATAATGAATGAGTTGCTACCATCACTGGGCCTGTCTGGGCAAGTGATTGAGGTAGAGGTGATAATGTGCCCTAGAAGGATGAGAGACACTCAAGAAGAATCTGTGCAGTGGGAGTGGTGCCTCTCAGAGAGCATCATAGCTAGCATCTTGACAAGGAGACAAGAGGAATATAAATATCCAGAAAGTCCTTTATCTTTCTATTCTCTCATTTCTTGCCTGTGCCTTTTATTGGCTGATCCCAACTGAAAGAGGAGCTTGGGGAGCGTGGGCAATAAGCTTTATGAACTGTTTATGAAGTGTTTAGCCTTCTGGAGCACAGAGCAGGAAACAGAAGATAAGACATCAGATCTCAAGGGGAACTTCAAACTGAGGATAATCAGAACAACTTAGAAAACAAGTGACTTTGACATCCAGTCTCATATTACTTGAGAATGAGACTCACCAAAGTTTACAAATTAGTTAGTCTTGGTAAAACTGGATGCCTGCAGGAATAAAGTTATCTTAAATTAAGAACAAAATGAAATAGAAACCTTTGAGTAATAGATAGGCAATAGTCTAGCTTTTGTCACTTTCCTCAAAAAAGCATCATGGTTTGGAAAATACTTGAAACTGAATCCAAATCTTTTATTATTACCCACCAAGTGAAAAGTTGGACAGCAGTCCAAGATGTAAAAAACTGAAAGATGCATCAGGGGCCACAAAAGCTGTTATAGACAGAAGGATAGTCAAAAGACTACCTGAATAGATCTTCTTACCTCCTTCCAGAATTAACTTTTTAAACAATAATAAAAGTTTTAAAATAATTTTCAAGTATTGCAATATTTTTTGTTTCATTTGGGAAAATTGGGGGAATGAAAGATAAACAAGAAGAATAGTTTTGAATGTATGAAATGATGCATAGACAGACATAGCAAGCACATTGTCTTAAGAAAAGACTTTTGGGACTTCTTTTGCAGTCTAACGGTTAAGACTCTGAGCTCCCAGCACAGTGGGTGTGGGTTTGATCCCCGGTTGGGGAACTAAGATCAAGCATGCTGCACAGCACAGTCCAAAAAAATATTTTCCTTTCCTGATAACATCCAATTTTACTTTTCATTAAATAATTTAAAGATAAACTCTTAAAGAATGTTAGTGAATTTATTCAATTTAATCATTTTTGCCTTTCTTTAACTTCTACTCTATGTCCATTCTGAGATCATATCTTCTGTATACACGCTCTCTTTGAATAAATGTGTTCTCTTTCACACAACCCAAAGGTATCCTATAGATGATAATGTGGGATATCTGTCTTGGATCATTTGTCAGGAATAAAGAGGTGGCAGAGGATAAGATGGTTAGATAGAATCACTGACTCAATGGACATGAATCTGAGCAGACTCAGGAAGATAGTGAAAGACACGGAAGTGTGGTGTGCTGCAGTCTATGAGAGTCAAAAGAGTCAGACAGGACTGAGAGATTGAACAACAATAGATCAGAAGAGGCTCCTTAACAGAGGTGTGGGCAGAAGTTCATACTGTATGCAAGTCCCTCCTTTATCCTCTCTTTATTAACTAGGAAACATCTGAATTTTCTCAAAGATGTGTGCAAGCCACAGTTAACTTCGAAACATTCCAATTACATGTACATTCTATTTCAATCATATCTTGCACATTAGTCATGGTTGAAATCTATTTTCTTTTTAAATTGATGAGTTGGCTGCCTATGATACAATATTACCACTGAGAAGGCTAGAAGGGATGACACTTTTAGTGGAAGGTGATTAGCAACAGAGGGGAACATAAATGGGTAGGAGACTGCCTTATGAACAACTTAAGTAGTAAAGACAACTCAGGATCCTGAAATCCTGCTCTTCTTCTGAGCAATGCTATTGGCCTAAGGTCACACTAAGGCAAGGCCTGGCATCAAAAGCAGTTTGCTCTCATTAGTCAGATTAAGAGAATATTAAAGGGACAAGTTAGTTTTCCCATGTACAGAGAGGGCAGGTGACACTTGCTGAAATGGTTTGCTAGAATTTGGGCTTGTCTGAGTTGGAAATGATCTGAGAAACCATAGATTATTTCATTTCTATTATACAAGGAAATAAAAACTGATGCCTAGGAATAGAGCCAAACAGTAAGTAGTATGAAAGTGAAAGTCGTTCAGTCATGTCCAACTCTTTGCGATCCCATGGACTATACAGTCCATGGAATTCTCCAGGCCAGAACACTGGAATGGATAGCCTTTCCCTTCTCCAGAGGATCTTCCTAACCCAAGGATCGAACCCAGCTCTCCTGCACTGCAGGAGATTTTTTACCAGCTGAGCCACAAGGGAAGCCGAAGTATACTGGAGTGGATAGCCTATAATTGAGCCAAAACTCTGGCTTCCCAAAGTGCTTCCTGTCTTATATGAAACCTCAGTCTGCAGTGAGCCCAATTATTGTACTAGAAGGTAACATCTCTTATACCAGAAGGTGAACATTCTGGACTCATGTCTTTGTTTATAAAAAACTGACAGGATGACACTCTCATATACACTTCAATGTCTCTTATGATGACAAAATTAAACAAAGAATATTGAATAGTTTTATAGATGATGAATCATACACAATTATGAACTGTTATTACTTCTAATAGTGCCTTATTCTCCTCTTTTCCTGTGTCATGCATAGTGGGACCTGGTGTCGATTTTTCTACTTTTACTCATTGATCAGAAGGGAAAATGATAGGCTGGCTCCTCTTCTTGTAAAAGTAAAAGGACTCATTTGTGGTTTGAAATCTCATCTAGCAGAAGATAGGGGAATTCCCTGGTGGCTCAGATGGTAAAGAATCTGCTCACAATGCAGGAGATCTGGGTTAGATCCCTGGGTTGGGAAGATCCCCTGGAGAGCTAACCAATCCTGTTTTCTTGCCTGGAGAATCCCATGGACAGAGAAGCCTGGAGGGCTACAATTCATGGGGTCACAAAGAATTGGACACCACTGAATGACTAACATTCAGTTTTTACTTAACAGAATATAAAGAGCCATAATGCCTGGTTCTTGCAGATTATACTGTACCCCTCCATGTATTTAATGGCTATGACTTAATGTTGTCTTCACTAAACCAAATCATACATCTAAGCAAACATTTGGTCACCATTCAGCTAATAAATAAAGTGCAAGATGGCACACAGTGGCTAAGTTTAGAGTCCAAATTAACTGAAAACACTTGTCCTGAAAAATATTATTTATATTCACGGGAATACACTAGCAGAGAAGAATTAGAGGAGGGAAGAAGAAAAAGAAGGAAGGAGTGGGTAGAGGGAAGAAGGGGGATCTTTCCCTGAGACATATCAGCCTTTCTAGTTTAGACCTGTATTTCCCTGACTCCAGACTTGCATAGATCTTTTAGACTATTTAATATGGCATTGCACAAATAAGAAGTATAATCACTGCTATCATCCCCAAACAGCTCCATATCTGAGCTCCATATCTGTAAACTAAATATACTTTCCCCCTCTCATCCCCTCCCCCTTCTCCTCCTCATTTCTCCCCTGCTCTCCCCCATCTGTCCTTCAACTACCAAGTCCCTGATTCACTGGTACCTTGAGGACATATTCTTTCTTGGTCAGGTCAGTCAAAAACATGTGCAGATGTTCAAAACGTGATATATTTTATGAGTTTGACATTTTTACTGCATTTTTCCTCAGAAGTTAATTCAGTTTTACTGTTGAAGAAAACTGTCATTTCGCTGTACAAAAAAAAAACAAAAAACAAAACAAAAAAAAAAAAACACTTTGCTGTGAAAATGGCAACATTTCTCCCTAGGGCGAAATGGTGGCTTGCAAATCCTCTCTAAAAGAAAACGGAGACGTGACATGAAGTCATCATTTTCACGTGAGCTGCCTATTCGTCCTTCCATTTTTTTCTTTTTTTTTGACAGAAGTGAATTTTATAAGTTCAAGGATAAAGCAATTTCTGGGATAAATCCGTCCTAGCTTTCCTGAAAAATAGATCACAAGCTATTTTTGTTTTTAATATTCTGAATACAGGACTGAAGATAGAGCAACCACACTAGAGACTGACACAAATGGAAATATTAAACCTATCACTGTTCTAAGAATTCACTTGAAGAAGTATAGTACATAGCAAGTTATTAACTCTTTTGATCTCATTATATCTCATTATTCCTCTTCTCTTAAAAAAATTACCTTTAAATTGGGTTATATTAAAGATAGAATTTGGTATGCCTATTACTGTGGGCTAAGTGATATCCCTCAAACTAAAAAAATAATGTCAAAATCCTAATCTCAGTACGTGGAGTATTACCTTGTATAGCAAAATATATGATTAAATTAAGCTCTTGAGAGAGAGAGAGAGAGAACATGGGTTTCCCAGATGGGTCCTACATGCAATCATACATATTCTTATATGAGAGAAACAGAAAAGGAAATGGAGTATGACCATCAAGGCAGAGATAGAGAGTGACATGACCACAAGCCAAAGAATCTCTGGAGCCACTGGAAGCTGAAGGAGGCAAGCAGCACATACATCCTTAAACCCTTTGGAGGCAGCGTGGCCCTGCAACACCTTGTTTTCAGACCTCTGGCCTCTAACACTGTGAAAAAATTTAATTTCTGACGTTTAAAGTCACTAAGTTTGTGTTAATATGTTACAGCAACCCTAGAATATTAACACATTCAATAAATAAAGGTTTAATGAAGATAGTTCACGTAAATGACAACTGAAATTTAAGCAGAGCCTACCAAAGACCTCATGAAATTTAAGCAAAGCCTACCAAAGACCTCTTATTATAAGATTCAAAAAGAAGTAACTGAATTTATAGCTCTTAGCTTTTAAACTTTGTATAGTCTCTATCACGATCTATTTGCTTGTTCCAACTGCCTCTTGGTGATTGAAAACTTGCCTTGGATTGGGGTTGGAGTTATGCCATGTCATGTCTTATCCCTTCTTAAATATCATGTTTCAGACTTTCTCAAGGAAGGTTTCTTTCCTACATGTATGAAAATAATGTTTCACTCTGTTCTCTTTCATATTTATTTACTCTGGTGATGCTAGGTTAATTTTCATTGTGACCAAAGCAGTTTTAAGTCAGTTTTGTTCTTTTAAAAGTGTCAATATAATTGATTCCTTTGATATTTCCTATATTTGATATATCTGTTTCTTTAGAGCCTAGCGAATCATGTTTATTGACTAAATGGCAAATAAAAACATTTCTGTTTAAGACTTTATATCCCAATTCCTTATTCCCATAGTCATACCTAGAAATTACAAATGCAAAGTGAAAACCAATTGTGTAAAATGTCTCTTGGGTGGAACAAAAGTATAAATCAGAATATGGCAAAATTCTGAGACGTGGGATGGAAAAGAAAATTATTTGTGACCACATTGTTTATGTACTACATCCTCTTTAGCACTGAATGGATAAATTAATATGTGAAAACAAAAGACTTTCAATATAGGAAACATTTCATTCCATAAGCTTTTAACTTTCTGGACTTGTACAATCTACATATCCCAATGGTCCCAGACAGTACTTTAAGAATCCTTGTTTTACTATATGCCATTTGGCTACTGTTCTGTACAATTATTATTATAATTTCAAATAGTGTACCTCGGAGCAAATTAAAAGACAAAGGTGGGAAGTTCAAGTGGTAAAAAAAACTCTTTTAACCTGCTGAAGCCTATCCTGGGTGATATACAAAAAATTCTTGCTCTTATCGATCCTTGTGTTGAGGGTATTGATTCCCTCTGAACAGTAGTCAGTTAGAAGATATGAACATGAGTTGAATTTTATTTCCTCTGGATCACTATTCCACATCCTTGAAACTCATTTTATTCCAATGTCCACTAATTAATAATTCCATTTTGCTGATAGAGTAACTTAAAATCTATTATTTAATAAAGGATTGGGTTTCAGGGAACACAGCATCTACTTGATATTTAGAGCTAGATGGCTCATAGTCTTTTATTTTTTTCCTTCTTCAAGGTAGTTGATATAAAGGTTAACTCTGCATTTCAGAACATTTAAAAGAGAAGTAAGTGATAAGATACTTGACATGGAAGGCTCCCAAAACAGAGGTTATTGTCAAAAATTCTCACAGCTAACTTAGGTGTCTTTGCAGAGAAAGTGGAAATGAAGCCACTGGTGAAACATTTGGACAAATGAAAGGATTTGTCATTTAGAAGTTGTGAAATCTCCAGCTTCAGAAAACCATAGAGGTCATTCTGGACAAACCCTTCCACTTTATAGAGAAAGAAATTGAAATAATGCTCTCAGCTTTTACTTTCAACTCTTGGAGCTATAGATCCAATCCTATACACAAATGGGCATAGTCAAGGGGTAATTCACTCCTAAATCAAGGATTAAACACTTATTAAGTCTCAGACACTCTGTAAGGGTTGGGAAAATAAAATCTAATAAATACCCAGTCTCTGTTCTTAATGAGCTTACTGTCTGTTAGAGATCAAAAGGGAAATAGAAATAACAGCAATCACTGTGCTATAGGAATAACTGGGATGTCTTAAAGATTATAATGAAGATTCTAAGTAGGAAAGGCAGAGAGCATAAGAAACAGGGAGAAACATGGATAAATGAACATAGGCCAAACCTTCCTTGTCACATTTTCTTTATTAACAAATTCCCCAACTCATCTCTCTTTCTGTACTATGCCTGTCTCTGGGATCTCTCTTCCATTTAGGCTTTTTCAGCTCTTACTTAGTGATAGACAGTTTCCATCATATTCTAAATCTCTATCCAAAAGTTTTCTCCATCTTCTACCCTGGCTGTAACTTGGCTATTCTCTTAGGACAAATTACATCTCTTGCCGCCTTCTTGGGTGGAATCTATTCTCACACACTCCAAGAATAACAGAATAAAGAGGATATGCCAGTGACCTTTATGCATTTATTACTGCCTCCAGAATCTGTCACAATTTTTCATCTTATTGGAATATGAAAACAGAATGGAGACTGACACCATGTCCTGCCTGCCATCCCTATCCAATAAAGCATTGATGTCTCTCTCACTGATTCTGGGCTATTTCTTTGGTCTTGAAGTTGGGCAAGCACCTGCTTGTCGGCCTGTGGGGTGCAGCTCAGAACACAACAGCTTCCACCAAAAGGGCTGTATGCGTTTTGCTTTCTCTGCCCCATGTCTTGCACCTCATCTTTGCAGAACTAGCTTTTTCTTGTCCTTTGGGTCATGCCTAAATATCTCTCTCTCAGAGGAGACTTCTCTAGCTTCTCATTTTAAAGAGATCCCTCATTCCCCCAGTCATTGTCTGCAATAGCACTACCCAACAGGACTTCCTGTGTTAGAAAGGTTGGAAGTGTCCTGTAACAAGTGTTGATCAACACAGTAGCCAAGATCCAAGCCATATGTGGCTATTGAGTCAAGGAACTGTATTTTCATTTTATTTAATTTAAATTTATGTTAATATGAACAGTCCCATGTACAGTTCTATAACTTCACCATATTTTCCTTCTCTCAGTGCACTAATAACTAGACAACTTGGTGATCTCTTAATTTTTTACCCTCCCACTTCATTGACTAGCTATTCCTCCACTCCCATAAAAATACATAAATGCAGTATATGGCAACAATTTAAAACCAAAAATGACATATTTTATATTGATTATTTGTTGAAATGATAACATATTGGATATATTGGGTTAAACAAAATATATTATTAAAATTAATTTATCTATTTATTATTATGTCCTTTAATGTGGCTACTAGAAACTTTAAAATAATGTGTAGTTTTTATTTTATTTCTTTTAGACAGTGTTAATCTAGTCCTTTCTGATATTTCCCTTCAATTAATCTTAATTACTGAAACAGGCAAGTTAAAATGAACCTGTATATTTATTTTTCTGTCTATATCAATTGCAGTTATTTTTATAATTATAAATATGTATATTATTTGGGAAGATTATTTTAGAATCGAACTACTTCCCCTGTGAACTTAACATGTTATGAATTAGTAGCATTATATTTACTAAAGCCTTCTTCATAAAGTCCATTTTGTTAGAGATTAATATATATTTTGTGGTAGATTGGACTATCACTTAAATTCTTGCTCTTTCCCTCATAACTGGATTAAGTATCCCACCATTGCCTATGCACTGTCCTCCCAATGTGGTAACAGTACACTCCTTAGCCTATGAGATATGATTTGGCCAATGAGATCTTAGCAGACATAATGCAAGCTGAAGTTTGAAAAAAGATTTGCATAATTGAACTTGAAAGGATGAGTACAGAAGAGAGATGAGAGAATTTTAGAGTGAAGCCAAGTTGTAACAGCTATGTCAAGTGGAGATCCATCAACTCCCAGTTGTAAAGGGAAACCAAGGGAGATAACAAGAGCTGATCAGCTGATCCCTCAGCTTACAGGTAGATTCTTAAGTTAAATAAAAAAAAAAATTATAGTTTGCTGATAAGTTTTGGTGTTTTTTTACTTTTCTGATTTTGTGTCCTTGATTCATTGATATACAATAGCAGATTTCCTTTGGATAATATTGCCTTATATGTGTTTAAAATTGTTAAAACAAAAAATAGATGTGTTCTTATGTTTTAGGTGTTTTTCTCACAATTAGCTGTAATTTAAAACTCTGGCCTAAAATATATTTTACTTTATTAGCAAATCTATATCCATTGATCATTCTTACTAATTATTGGCAATTATTCTCTTTTTTGGGGACTCTCAAGTGGTAAAAAATCTGCCTGCCCATGCAGGAGAGGCAAAAGACACGGGTTCAATCCCTGGGTCAAGAAGATTCTTTGAAGTAGGAAATGGAAACCCATTCCAGTATTCTTACCTGAAAAATTCCATGGACAGAGGAGCATGAAGGGCTACAGCCCATGGGGTCACAAAGAGTTGGACATAACTGAACATACACTCAGAGATGAGGGATCCATTTCTTTGCTAATAATGATACAGCCCCATTGGTCCATTTTCATTTATTGAATGCATCAAGTTTCTTTCCCCAGAAATTTTACACTTCCTTTGCCTTCTGCATGCCATGCTTTTCCTCCTGCTGATTTTTTATTTTCTACCAGGCCACAGTTAGTCTAAATATTTCCTGTAAGAGTCGTACCCTAATTATCAAACCAAAAAATGTTGTCCACTTTAATTTTTCTATAGTAGCATTTCATAATTTCTTTCTTAGTTTATAAAAAGAGATGTATTTTTATTTCTCCCTGCCTAATTAGACTTTAAGTTCCCTGAGAACACTCCCATCAGGTCTCTATGTTATGATTAAAGGAACATATAAGTCCATTATATAAAGTTGAAGGCATTGTTTTCAGTTGCTGTTATACCTGGATCTCTTAAAAACATGAAGAATTGTTGATATCGAAAATACTTACTTTCACTTTAAGTAATGAAGGAAGTAAAAAGTGTCTAAATTAAGGGGAAAAAGTGTGTAAAATCTGCTTATAAGTGGCTAGATTATATCTATGTCTGAAAGTGAAAATGAAAATTGCTCAATCATGTCCAACTCTTTATGACCTCATAGACTATATAGTCCATGGAATTCTCCAGGCCAGAATACTGGAGTGGGTAGCCTTTCCCTTCTCCAGGAGATCTTCCCAATCCAGAGATTGAACCCAGGTCTCCCTCACTGTAGACGGAGTCTTTACCAGCTGAGCCACAAGGAAAGCCCTTCATTACTTAATGGTTCCACAAACCAAGCAAATAAGCACAAAAATTAAAAGTGAAAAAGCTAAATTTTTGGCTTATGTACTTGGGTGAGTAGCACTTTTTTAACATTGCTGTTGTTCAGTGGCTAAATCATGTCCCACTTGCTGTGACCCCATGGACTGCAGCACACAAGGCTTTCTTGTCCTTCACTATCTGCCAGAGTTTGCTCCAACTCATGTCCATTGAGTTGGTGATTCCATCCAACCATCTCATCCTCTGTTGCCCCCTTCACCTCCTGCCCTCAATCTTACCCAGCATCAAGGTTGTTTCCAATGAATCAGCTTTTTGCATTGAGTGGCTAAAGTATTTCTTGGATTTTTAATGTAGTACAGTATAGGAAACTTATTGGCGTGGGATTAACTGTTTTTGAACAACTAAATTTAATAATATGTGTAGTATCAAGTGGACAAATTGATAAAAGCCCTGAATTCAAGAGAGTGATTAATGATATATACTAGAAAGTCATCAAAGTTTTGTATCATAGATATTGAAGTGATAAGAATAATGGAGATTGAATGAAGAGGAATGGAACCTGGGAACACTAAAAAATGATGCATGGTATATAAAGAGGAGCTAGAGAAAGATATGGTAGTTCAGTGATAAAGAATCCACCTGCCAATGCAGGGATGTGGGTTCAATCCCCAGGTTGGGAAGACCCCCTTGGAGAAGGGCATGGGAACCCACTCCATGTTCTTGCCTGGAGAATACCATGAAAAGAGGCACCTGGCAGGCTACAGGTCCACGGGGTCTGAAAAGACTCTTACATAACAACAAAAACAACAAAGAGAAAGATATATTGAAGGATCCATTTTAAAAAGGAAAAGCAACGTACCATGAAACTCAGGAAAAGTTGTTGTTTCAAGCCAGAGAAAATGACCAATAGTCTTAGAAACTCTAAAAATAAGTATTAGAAAAGCTGAAAGAAGACCATTAGATTTGACAATTAGGAAATTGTGGGTGACCTTAGGCTGAAGACCTCCACGGCAAGATGCAAATGAAAGCTTGATTGCAGTGGGACGTGGATTGGGAATGGGAAGAGAATCATTTCCAAGTAATGTTTGAGAAACTTTAGATAAGATTAAAGATTATCATTAGGTGGGAATACAAAACTGAAAAAGTTATTGTATGGTCAGGCCACTCAAGATGGCTGTTCTCTTGCTCTGTAAATCCCCTGCTTGACCAGTCCCTGCTACATGTATATCCTACTCACACAGATTTGCCCCCTGCCCCAGCTAGTAATTGTTCTAAACCTTAGGCTAGAACAGCTCCATGTACTAGTTTATTAAAGGGAAATATCTGCTGTCTTGATAGTTGTTAATCTGAGGGGCTGTGAAGGATGTGCTCCAGTGGCTGGTTTCCCTGGTCACTGATGAGCCAACCTGACATCAATTCCCCCTGTAAATGGTAACCTCCTCCCCTGAGTAGAAGATTCCTGTCATGTTCTGCCTACCATCTTCTGTACAAAGTGGGGTGTTATTCCAGAACCCTTTGTTTCAGGCATATAGGAACCCCATCAAGTAAACTATTGATGTCTCTGGGCTTTTTCCTTGGTCTCAAGTCTGAGCAACTACAACACTTACAGGTCTATGCAGTGCAACCCAACAGCAGTTTTTTAAAGTTATTTTGCCATTATTCATTTTTCATGACATTCCCAAACCAACAAAAGATTTCCAAAGAATTTCTGGATTATATGGAAGCTATATGGATTATAGCTTCCTTTTGCTATGTTGTGAGAGGTTTGCCTAACAAATAGGCAATTTTTGGCTTTCTGTATTTCTATTCATTTCAAATAATACAGATAATCAGATTCTACACAACAAACCAAATTGACCATTAAGACAATAGATATTCCACATGAGCTGTTTTGAGAACTAGTGGGCTTTATCATCATGGTACAGACTATGGCTCCAACACTTGCTCAAAGTCACATGCATTCTGTATAATTAGTATTAGGACTCCTGGGCTCCTGAAAGTTAATCACATCTACCTCAGTCCTTTGCTGGGTATAATCTTTAATGTAAACAAAGACAATCTCCCACTCCCTAATTTAGGGACCATTCTATTGAGTCACATACCTGAAGTTATTCTTTGATATTTGACCTTTTATAACAGGTAGAATGTATAGGTCAGCTAAGACATAGTTTAATGAGAGTAAAGAAATTTTAGTGGAACCTGATAACTGATTTCCTGTTAACAATACTAACACTGTCAGATGCACTTTTTTTCAGAGAAAGAATCCATATTGATATGAAAATAGAGATAATCTCTGGCTTCTGATAATACTTGAGTGTCCTAGACTAATGCCTGAGATCTTTAAGAAAAAAAAACACTTGATGTTAATGGTTAACGCAATTTTCAGATTTGGGGTCACTATATCCAGGGCCAGGGTCTTGATCTTTTAAGTGGCTGTAATGACCAGTGGTCTGATGTGTGCCTGCCAGAAAGTTTCACTGATTTCCTTGGCAGTATTATTTGATCAGCTTGTTGGATTGTGTCCAGTTTATTTGGCAAAAATTTTGTAGATCCATGCTGTGTCCATTCTCTCTCCTTGACAATGATTTAATCTTATTGTAAGAGTGTCAAAGCTGGTTCTTATGCTAGGCTTACTCTTCTTGGATTTGGAAGAATTGCTTCAATATTACATGAGCTCACATTTAGCTGTTTAGCTACATGCATAAAAAACTCTTTATAGCAACACAGAAACTATTATTTATCCTTTGTGTATCTGCATGTGTATATGTATGTATATTCATTAATATTCTTAGTACTCCAATAGAACATGAACCTTAAAGGTAGAAATGTGGTAAGAAGTGGTTCTGTAGCCTTTAAGGACCTATTGAACATTTATTTGTCCATTTTATCTATTAATTTAATAAGACTACTATATGCAAGTTGATTGATAGATTCTCTGAATATAGAAAATGAATGAGGCATAGCACCAGCCTTTAAGGAGCATATGTAGTCAGGGATACTATAAGCACCATTCTCTAAAAACATAACAAATCACTATGCTGAAGACTAATTGTAAGTTTGCTTCTTAAAACTTTTTTTTTTCTTAGTCTATTTGAGCTGTTACAACAAAAATACTATAGATTGGGCTTCCCTCATAGCTTAGTTGGTAAATCATCTGCCTGCAATGCAGGAGACCCAGGTTTGATTCCTGGGTCGGGAAGACCCCCTGCAGAAGGAAATGACAACCCACTCCAGGATTCCTGCCTGGAGAATCCCATGGACAGAGGAGCCTGGTGGGCACAATCCATGGGATCACAAGAGGTAGACACGACTTAGCGACTAAACCACCACCACCACCAGGGATTTTGTAAACAGTAGAAATTTATTTCTCACAGTACTGGATACTAGGAAGTCCAAGATCAAGACACTGGCAGATTTGGTGTTGGGGAGGGCCTATTTTCTCAAAGATAGACATCTTTTCACTGTGTCCTCACATGGCAGAAGGTGCTAAGGAGCCCTGTGTGATTTCATAAGGGCATTATAATTTTGTTCAGAAAATATGTCTTTCCTTGAGAAAAATCACCTGTTACCTCAATTCTTAATTCTATTCCATTATGATTTTAGAGTTCCTGGTTTTGACCTGGGCCCAAGGGAGAATTCAGTTCAGTTCAGTCGCTCAGTCATGTCTGACTGTTTGCGACCCCATGGACTGAAGCATGCCAGACCTTCCTGTCCATCACCAACTCCCGGAGTTTACTCAAACTCATGCCCATTGAGTCAGTGATGCCATCCAACCATCTCATCGTCTGTCATCCCCTTCTCCTCTAAAGGAGAATTAGTCAATTAAAAACCCCAGAAGACATGCAATAAATAAAACTATATGGTATGATAGAGGTAATAAGGGTAGAATACATGTTTTATGGGGAAAAATCAAATAATGTGTTTAATTGGATTATTAGGAAGGCCAGTGAATAAGGATTAGCACTTGGGTTATAATTGTAAATAAGATAATGATTGTTGGCATCATTAAGAAAGTGGCATTTAAGCAAAATTTGTCAGTGAGAAGGTAATAAGCCATCAGAATTCAAACTAAAGCCAGAAACTGACAAGACTCTAAGGTGTGAGTGTGAGAGATGTTTGGCAAGTTAGAGAACCACAAGTAGGACACTGAGATGAGGCAGAGTATGATGGTTAACACGTGTGTCAGTTATGAGTGGGGCACAGGGTGCCAGATGAAACATTGTTTCTGAATGCACCTGTGAGAGTGTTTCCCAAATGCATCTGAACTGGTGAACTTGCTAAATTGATTGCCCTCCTCAATATGATTGGGCATCATGTATTCTATTGAGGGCCTGATAAAACAAAAGGTGGAGGAAGAAGGAATTAGTCTCTTTACTTTCTTGCCTCACCATTGGAACTAGGACATCTTGTCTCATCTTCTGCCTTTGAACTGGTTTTTACATCATCAGCACCCCTGATTCTCAGGTTTTAAGCCTCAGACTGACTTATACTACCAGCTTCTGCGAACATCAGCTCATGGGACTTTGTCTCCATAACTGCATTAGCCAAGCCCTCATCATAATCATGTGCCAATCCCATTGCTGTTTCTCCAGAGAGCTATGGCCAATACAAACAGTCAAGGAAAAAGAAGTAAGATGAGAGGTCAAAGAAGTATTAATAATTGGGGCCAAGAGGTGTAGCAATAGCCTTGTAGGTACTGTAGAGTCTTCAACTTTTCTTCCAAGTGAGACGGGGGAACAAATTCAGAGGTTCTCAGTAGAGGAAAGACATCAGTTAATTTGTGTTAAAAAGGAAATTTTTGCCTGCTGGGTTTAAAACAAACTGTAGAGGAAAGAGGTGTTGAGGCAAGGACATAATAAGAAAATGTTGCAAAAACCTTCTCATGGCATGGAAGGTCTCTATCATGGAAATTACCATATGAAATATGTTCTTTCTCTATTGTAGCTAGAAATAAGGATAGCAGAGAAAAGCTAAGTTAAATACGAGTTCTTCATCACTGTCCTGTCACTTAGTTAGTGATGCTATGTGCCATGCACTTGGCTAAGCTGTTTTAATATGGTATATTATAAAATTCTTTAAGGTGCATATTTTACCTCTAATTTATAGAAGAGGAGTCCGGGTCAGAAAGCAAATACACTAGAAGAAACATGGATCCACTACTTTCTGTGCTGCTTTGGTTCTGTGGAGTAACAATGAATATCACATAATTTTGCAGAGAGATCAGTAAATTTGCAAATGTTCCCTATTTTTTTTAACATATTTTCAGTAAAGCTTATTCCCTGTATTGGAACTTTTTGTGTCATACTGCCCAAAAGTCACAGTGATAGTCATTATCAAAATTGAGCAATATTTAATATCACATGACCATAGTCTCCTGCCAAATTATCTATAAAATTAAAATTTAGAAGTATAATAATCCAAAGAATTTCTGTCATACTCATGGTCATTTCTTATTAGATCAAATCCATAACAAAACTTCTATGAGTCAAAAACAACTTGTCACCTGTGTCTCGGGCTTAGGAACACAGTAGGATCAGGCCTTGATCACCAAGGATCTCGGGCACTTAAGAGTGGGCATGAGTTTTCTTATGAAAAATTAAATCATTGAATAAAAATCTTGATTCTTGTGGCCAAACAAACAAAAGTAAACAAGCTCAATAACAAAATGACAATTATTTATAAATGGAATTTAGCAGAATGACAATTTTATCTTTGCCTCATTTTTGAAGCAAATTGTAAACTTTTTTAATGCAAAAATCAATGTATTATATTTTACATTTATTTCCCTGTGAAATGCTTTCATATATTTGCTGACAAATGCTGAGAAAAAGAGGAGAAATGTAAAAGTTTGCTTTCGAAAGAAATTATTGGCCTTTTTATCCTTGGACAATGATGACAAGAATTGTGAAATTACTGATAAATAATCATCATAGTGAATAGGAGAATTTAAAATAGAGAGCAGAAAACCAAATGCCTCATTAAAGAATTGACAACATAATATATTAATCTGAAGCTAGAAGGAATTTCAGATGATTCATGCCATACAATTGTGCTCATTTCACAAGCTAGTACGGTAAAGTTCAAAATCTTGCAAGCTCTACATCAGCAATATGTGAACCAAGAACTTGCAGATGTTTAAGCTGGGTTATGAAAGTGAAAGAGGAGAGTGAAAAAGTTGGCTTAAAGCTTAACATTCAGAAAACTAAGATCATGGCATCTGGTCCCATCACTTCATGGGAAATAGATGGGGAAACAGTGGAAACAGTGTCACACTTTATTTTTTTGGACTCCAAAATCACCACAGATGGTGGCTGCAGCCATGAAATTAAAAGACACTTGCCCCTTGGAAGGAGAGCTATGACAAACCAGTGTATTAAAAAGCAGATACATCACTTTGCCAGCAAAGTTCCATATAATAAAATCTATGGTTTTTCCAATAGTCATGTATGGATGGGAGTGTATGTGCATGTAAAAATTGCTCAGTTGTGTCTGACTCTGCAACCCCGTGGACTGTACAGTCCATGGAATCCAGGTCAGAATACTGATGTGGGTAGCTTTTCCTTCGCCAGGGGATTTTTTCCAACCCAGGAATCAAACCCAGGTCTTGCAGGTGGAATCTTTACTAGCTGAGCCACAAGGAAAGCTCAAGAATACTGGAGTAGGTAGCCTGTCCTTCCTCCAGTGGATCTTCCTGACCCAGGAATCCAACCAGGGTCTCCTGCATTGCAGGTGGATTCTTCATCATTTGAGAAGTCAGAGAAGCCCAGTGAAAGTGAAGTCGCCCAGTCATGCCTGACTCTTTGCGATCCCATGGACTGTAGCCTGCCCCACTCCTCCTGCCATGGGATTCTCCAGGCAAGAATATTGGAGTTCCCATTTCCTTCTCCAATGGATGTGAGAGTTGGACCATAAAGAAGGCTGAGCACCGAAGAATTGATGCTTTCTGACTGTGGTGTTGGAGAAGACTCTTGACAGTCTTTTGGACTGCTAGGTTACCCAATCTAATCAATCCTAAAGGAATTTGACCCTATTTATCATTCGAAGACTGATGCTGAAAATAGAGCTCCAGTGCATTGGCCACCTGATGCGAAAAGCTGACTCATTGGGAAAGAACCTGATGCTGGGGAAGATTGAAGGCAAAAGGAGAAGGGGGTTGCAGAGGATGAGATGGTTAGACAGCATCTTCAACTCAGTGGACATGAATTTGAGCAAACTCCTAGAGACAGTGAAGGACAGAGGAGCCTGGTGTGCTGCAGTCCCTGGGATCAAAAAGAGTCAGACATGACCAAGCAATTGAACAACAGCAGCAAAAGTCTTTTGTGCAGGTTTTCACCACAAAAATAAAATTGAAACCTCCTTTAAGTGACTGCAAGTTTCAAACAAATTCTTAATTGAGTAGATGCTAAGTTAGCCTAGTTCTGACACCAATGTTACTGCATAATTAGAATAATGGCTTCTTTTGTTTTGCTTTTAATTTCTTAACAGTTGAGATATTTTTGTGCTGAGATTCTGTATTTATCTTTCACATTTGCCTCCTCAAACATAAAAATAATGAGATAATATTAGTATATGTTGAAAAAATACATAGCTTATATTTTGCTGTTTAATTTTTGCCAGTTAAATGTTTTTGTGTTTCCAGTCTGTTCTTCTCCCTCAGTGCTTTAGGTGACATTTTTGAATGTGGGAAAGAACCAACCTTGAAATGTCCCCATTCATCTAGATACCATCCTCTGTGTGATTTAACTCTGCTGTGTTCCAAAATAACTCTGAGTAATTGGTGTCTCCTAGCTCCTATTAAGTGTCAAATTAATCTGTATTATCACTGGAGAACTTTGTGAATGGCTTATAAAATCTAAAGAGAAGGCAAACTATTTAGATGATATTCTTTTGCTTTCCCATGATCATTTTCCACGAGTAATTTCCTTATACACAATCCACCAAGGAGAGATTCTTCTCACTCTGCTTAATTTAATTACTCTCTTATCCCCATATAGAGCATAGAAGGTGGGAATGTTGGTGAGGGACGTCTGTGCTGAAGACCTAATTGACTTGGCCTTTACCCATGTGATAACTTTGTGGTTTGAAGATAGAGGAAAATCAACAGTTTTACATATCTATAGATATCTCCATGGTTCTCAACTTGGGGCATAGTCATCCCTCAGGAGACCTTTGGCACTGTCTGGAAACCTGATTTAGTTTGCTATAACTGGGAGGTAGTACTGGCATCTAGTGGGTGGAGGCCAGAAATCCTGCTAAAAATTCCACAGTGCACAGAACAACCCTCCTGCAACAAATAATTCTGCTACTCAAAATAAAAATTCGCTGATATTGATAATTCTTGCTATGATTTAAATTGAAAATTTCCCCCATATCCATTACACACAACATTTTGGTCTTTCAGAAAGATGACTACAAAGTGAAGTTTATAAGAATAAAGTCTTAGACAATTCTGAACTTCGTGGTGTCTCAATGAAGCAATCTTTAAAAAAAAAAGTTGCCTGACTTTTTCAAAGCAGGTTTCTGTGGCACATTGCCAAGTACACCTCACAAAGCATCATCAGAGTCTTTCCCAAAGTCTCGTGAAATTTTCACCTTACTATATATGTCTATCACATAATTGCAGAAATAAAAATCCTGTAGAGTCTCAACTATGCTAGGATACTATGCAAGTCTTTAAATACCAGCTTTCTAAAGAGGCTATGTTTTTTGTACCAAGACCAGGAGTGAGTAAACTTCTGTCACCTTCCCCCTACCTAGAGTTAATGGGGAATTGAAAAGGAAATCTTTGGACTGTCTAATATATTAACTGAAGGTGTGGACAGCTTTGTTTTTTCTCATGCCATCAGTGTCTCAAGAGCCCTTCCTCCAGCTAGTCATCAAGATTTGGGTTAATGATGGGTTGAAATGCCCTCCAGCTAACTTGACTGATGTCGTTTAAAAGTTACCTCCCTATAACAGCTAGTGACATGGCTCCATTGAGGCCATCATTGAATCCAATTAAAAATCTTATTTCTTCCATGCTGTGAGAGAAATCAGGAGCCTGGCCCTTTGTTCCAAAGTTGCCACACGGCAGGGTTTTATGGAAGGGGCATTTGACACTGTCTGGTCTTTAGGCCAGCATGTATGCAAAAATCCCTCAATCCCCAAGACCCAACATTGGTCATTCTTTCACGTCAAGATTCATAGGTAAGTTATTCTCATTCTAATAAATAGTAAGATGACAAGAAATAAAGATGAAGAAAAATAGCACAGGTATTCATGTCCCATTGTAGACATTCAGAGGTTTGCTGAAAACAGTATTTTCTATGTTAGAAGGAAGAATGATTGGTAAAATAGGTCAGGCAGGAATAAAGTTTTACAAATTGCAGGTATGCCACACTTTACAGTATCATTTCTGACTATAAAAATATCTTTGGAAGAAGGGTCAAAGCAGAATTCAATGTGATAATATAATTAAAGACATTTTCAATAAGTCAGCACTTATTTTAGTTGCATTTTCCCCTTGGAATGGGAACTGTGTAGGCAATTAGTTTAAATTAGGCTACGTGGGGATATTATTTGTATAACAAAATAAGTTTCTCTTTGTAATTAAATTTAATGGTGTTGCACTGGAAAGAAACTGAACAAGTTCCTAAGAACTTTCGTTGCTCTCATCAACCCAGATTTCTGAGATACATTCTTACAAGTCATTTTGCACCTTCCCTGACATGGTCTGCATTTTCAACATGCTAAGCAGATACTTCTAGCTGCAGATCTAAATCATCTTTTTCTGACGTTCAACTAAGTTCCAATGCTTCCAAAGTTTTTTGATGTTACTACAACCTTGCTTTGATTTTAATCCTCCTAAAAGAATGTGAAAAACACATTCTTCTAATTAAAACTTCTAGTTATCTTATAATCTGCTTATGCACAAGAATTTATGATGGAAACTTTGGGACAATTCATGTATTTTTAGCCCTTCTTCATGAACTAATCAGGACCTATATATACAATGTTTGCACACACATTTATGTACAAAGTAATAGATGCACACATGAGCATGCACTATTTGAATGTATCCTAGTATGTATAACTTTTGTAATCAGAAAACATAAGAAAGGATGAATTACTTCCCTAGAGCATACAGAGTCTAGATTTGGTTTACCTTTTTCTTGACATTGTCCTTGGAAGCAGAGTGAGTCAGTTTTCTAATATCAAACTCTTGTTCTGTTAAGATGAATAGGGACAAGTGATTTTGTACTAATGAATGCAAGACTTTGTATTAACTAGACAGTTTCCGGTTCCCATCCCACTCTGTCATTCAGTCGCTTAATACTTAGGAAGTTACTTAAACTCTTCAAGTCAAAGTTCTTTCATCTATAAACTGAAGAAAATAAGGCCTACACAATTGTTTCAAAGGATTATATCAAAGATCAAATGAATTAATGTACTAAAAGTTAATCACAGTTATAATAAGCACTTAACAATTGATACTAACAATTACAGTGTTACTGCTTTTGCTCTTCACAGTGGGAAAAATGGAGAGTGATCAAGTAGAAAAAAATCAAGTGACGCTCTTTAAGTGCATAAATTGATACTACTGTGCCAACTACTCTGGATTCCATGGTGATTAAAATAAGGTTCATAAAGCAGTTCCAAAATGGATAAAGTTGCCTTATTTCTGCCATGCCTTTTTCTCATATCATTCTCTAGTCCAGGAATATCCTTTCCAAAATACTGCCTGGTAAATGTTTACTCATTCTACAGACCCTAAATTGACATATATCTATGTCACAAAACTGTGCTTATCTTTCCAACTCCTCACTATATATAGTACTTTTCATCATCAACATATTTTGTTATGACTTTATTAAAGCATCTAGTACATTTGCCACTTAATTACTTATATGTTTGACTCCCATCATAGATATGCCAACTTGAAGGACAAAACTACTTATTTGTCATTTCCCAGTGCATAGCAATGGGTTTCCCTGATGGCTCAGCAGTAGAGAATTCACCTGCCAATGCAGGAGATGTGGTTTTGACCCCTGAATCGGGAGGTCCCTGGAGAAGGAATTGGCCCACTCCAGTATTCTTGCTTGGGGAATCCTATGGACAGTGTAACCTGGCAGGTTATAGTTTATGGAGTTGCCAAGAGACAGACACGACTTAATGACTGAGCACTAGATACATGAATACACACTTCCTGGATGAATGAATGAACACATGAGTAAATCAATGAGTGAACTTCTCTTGCAGGATTTGTTCATTTTTTTATAAGTCAACAGCAATTGATTGGTAATAAAAATCAATTGCTTCTAGTCGTCTTTCTGAAAGCATTCTTTGGCTATGCTTGGGTGATAATTCTTTATTTTAATACAGTATTTACCAGATAATTGGCATTGCCTTCTTTTGTAATTATTTTTCTTTTTATTTTCCCAGCATGATATTTTCTTTACTGGCTAAAGTCAGTTCTGTCCAGTTCAGCCAATCAGTCGTGTCTGACTCTTTGCAACCCCATGAATCGCAGCACACCAGGCCTCCCTATCTGTCACAAACTCCCAGAGTTTACTCAAACTCATGCCCATCGAATCAGTGATGCCATCCAGCCATCTCATCTTCTGTCATCCCCTTCTCTCCTGCCCCCAATCCCTCCCAGCATCAGGGTCTTTTCCAACGAGTCAACTCTTCACATGAGGTGGCCAAAGTACTGGAGTTTCAGCTTCAGCATCAGTCCTTCCAATGAACACCCAGGACTTATCTCCTTCAGGATGGACTAGTTGGATCTCCTTGCTGTCCAAGGGACTCAAGAGTGTTCTCCAACACCATAGTTAAAAAGCATCATTTTTTCAGCTCTCAGCTTTCTTCACAGTCCAACTCTCACATCCATACATGACCACTGGAAAAACCATAGCCTTGACCAGACGGAAGTTTGTTGGCAAAATAATGTCTCTGCTTTTTAATGTGCTATCTAGGTTGGTCATAACTTTCCTTCCAAGGAGTAAGCATCTTTTAATTTCATGGCTGCAATCACCATCTGCAGTGATTTTGGAGTCCAAAAAAATAAAGTCTGACACTGTTTCCACTGTCTCCCCATCTATTTGCCATGAGGTGATGGGACCAGATGCCATGATCTTAGTTTTCTGAATGTTAAGCTTTAAGCCAACTTTTTCACTCTCCTCTTTCAATTTCAAGAGGCTTTTTTTCATTGATTAAAGTAAAATAAAATAAAATGAAGATTATGCCCTCTTCTAACCTGCTGTCCTTGTTTCTTCCATTCTTTTGCCACCTACTCTGCCTCAGAGTAGGACTTACACTCAACCACTTTATAGACCTTATTCTACAAATTAATGTGAGTATCTCCCAATTTCCAAATTCAGAAGTGTTTCCTTAGCTCCTGTTTTCATTTTCTCCTTGAGGTGTATTTGACCTTGCTGATCCTTCATTTCTTTTCATTTTTGATATTCTATTTATTTTTCTCTTCCTCAAAAGCTAAGCCTTGAAAGTAATAATAGAGAAAATTTAGAGAATATAGAGTAATTTGCTCATTATGATTTTCTTTTAACATAGGAAAAAAATTGAAGGGGTTAACAGTGTTCATGGATATTGATGGTAAGAAGGAAATTCTGGGGTGATTGCATCAATAGAAGGTATATATCCAGGTTAATGTTGATAAATTTCAGAGTTGAAGGTAGAAATGTGCAAGGTTTTCTAGAATTGTAAACTGCAAAAGAGGAATATTTTTTCAGAGGAATGCTATGTCAAACATAACTAATATCCATTATATATAGTATTGGACATATATAATAAATTCTGGGATTTCACTTGTAATTATATATGAGCCATTAATATCCTAATCTGGTTTAAGTAAACCATTGATTATTGCTTAGAATCTCTATATTTGGAGAACTCAAAATATTTATTGATTAGTTTACAGTACCATGTTTGTTCACATGTTTAATGAGATTGTGACATGAATTTGAGCAAACTCTGGGAGATGGTGAAGGACAGGAAAGCCTGATGTTCTGCAGTCCATGGGACCGCAAAGAGTAGGACACAGCGTGTCCGACTCTTTTCAACCCAACAACAACATACTAAGCCAATTTTGCCCACCACTCACAAATATTAATTCTTTAATTATAAACCACAGATTGTATAATCTATGATTCTGCATTTTTAAAATCCAAGTAAGTTCAGCTGCTTTGGAGGTATGCTAGTTAACTTATAGGACCATGAAAAGAATGATCTGTATCAGAAAAAGTTGGAGAAAAAGTATGGATGAAACTGTTAATAAAAATATAAATGTGAAATTGTTGATTAAGTCAAGAAGTTGAGTGGAAAAAAAAACGTTTCCTTAAAGTATAAAATTTACAGATAAAGAACATGGAAGGGAAGATAGAAATGTACCTTCAGAAATTGTTTTTAAAAATAGTAGGTTGAGATACCAAGAGAGGAAGACACTGAGGAAGAAGGAGAGAAAGACAGAAAGAAATATGTGACCTGAGATATTTCTAACTAAAGCAAGGTTTAGGAAGGAACTTTCAGGGGACCAAAGTTTGGGAGAATCCTGATAGAGATGCAAATTTGGATGTGAGTGAAAAGGGCTCAGAAAGGGCTCTTTTTACCAGTTAGAGAAAGGAGTAAATATATCAGAAAGAAATAGAAAACTTTGAAAGTCAATGAGAAATGACAAGTATTCTCCAAATAAACCTGAAGAAATAAATAAATACAATCTGAAAAATATTTCAATTACAGTAAGTCCCCTGTATATGCACCTTCAAGTTGTGAGCTTTTCAAAGATGTAAACGTGCATTTCATCAAAGTCAGGCTTGAGTGGAATTGCAGCTTGCCCTTTGTCTTCTATTGCTGATGATCCTTCAGCTCTACCATCTCCCACCTCCTCTTCCTCTTCCAGTCAGTAACTTTTCTTGCCTGTTCACTCAATACCAGCCCCTGTGTGCCAGCTGACATACTGGACTACTGGACTTTTCAAGGTACTGTGCTATAAGATTAAAAATGGTTTCTTCATTTTATGTATTATTTGTGGGAAAAGTATTTTATAAACCTATTGCAGTGCAATGCTATATGGCTGATTGTATTAGCTGGGTACATAGAAAAACCGTGTTGAACTTACAAACAAGTTGGACTTAGGAACATGCTTTTGGAATGAAACTCGTTGCTATGTCGGAGAATTACTACAGCAGCAAAATGGGCTATTGAAGGTTTTTATTTGTTAATGCTGTCCATCTCTGAAAGGACAGCTCATTTAGAAATGCAAATCTGTAGTCTGCTTCATTGGGTTCTATTTAACCGGATTTGTGACTTTTATAAAAACAAATGATTTTCTCTTTACCTGTGTGAGAAAGTTCCCTTTGGGATTCTCTTAATGCAGGTGCATATGAATTCAGTTTTTGTAGCGCTGGAGTGGGATATTTGAGTGTGGCTCTTTCAGAGCTGCTAAAATCTGCAGTGATTGTAAAGTTCCAAGAAAGGCTATAGACCCAGGAAATTCTGCAAGAAAACGTACTGAATATTAAAACAGAAAAGTATAACAGGCAATGGTTTAAAGCCTAAGATTTATTGTGACCTCAGTAGGTTAGTTTAAATCTGGATAAAAGGACACAGCATTTCCTACTACTTTTGACTATTGTAACCTAAAATTTTTTACAAAGTGTTTCATTAATTAGTGTGATATTTTGTATGTATTTAGGATATTTAACATAACTCGTTGAGCATTTATTATGGGAAGGTAAGATGCAAGGGTATAATTAAAAAAAATAAATACCATGAATTTAATATGAACACAACAAATGTGAAAATGTTATTTCAATTTGTTCATGTTGCCAAAAAAAAGCAGTTTATTTTCCCAGTATTCTGTATGTAAAATCAATTAAGAACTTTTTTTTTAAAGTTGTATTGTTTTATGTCTGACCCATTTATGGTGATTTGCTATTTGTCAGAGAAATCAAGAATTGCAGTTCTTACAATTGTTCATAAAATGTCATATTATTTGCCATTATCATTAAGCAAACAAATAAATAAATCCCAAGTAGGCTACTTTTGAGCCAACATACTTTCTTAAGAGAAATAAAATTAGCAATTAAAATGCTAATCTATTGCAATACAACTTTTCATTCATTGAAATATTTATTTAACAAACATTTCATTTTATTCAACATTGACATATGTGATAGATGTTGTATCAATATTTGATCCAAGCCTGGGATATAAATTTAGTCTTAATTAAAAGGTGATAGATATTGCTAAGTGAATTATATACTGGGTGAACTATATCTGATTTTGAAAGTGATTGGTCTTCTTATTGAAAAATTAATCTTTATCAAAAAGTAATACATCTCTTCCAATTGAGCTAATTCAAATTTGTAATGATTTTTGTTTGGTGTACAAAGGAAAGGCAAGGAGCAAGTTTGCCCTCAAGTGGTCTTCAAAGGCAGACCAGAGTTCCCAGACATGAAGAAGGTGAAAAATGTTGGGATCATAGACTTATGTATTCAGATTAATAGGCAAGCTTTTGAACAACATGTCCATTTTTTTATAGAAGCTTTTTTTTTCCCCCCTATCTGGAAGCATCTTACATTTTCATAGGTGCCCCAATACATATTACATTACTGAAATCCCACACAATGATTTTAGTCATATTTTAAAATCTTCAAATATAATGTTTACCCATTGGTAATTTTGCCAAAATTTTAAAATGTTTTAAGACAACAACTTCTGCCCTAAATTGAGATTAAAACAAATCGGAAAATCTAAATTTTCCCCTCTGCAGTAGATATTCACTATTCCAAGGAATCTCAATAAATCTACAATTAAATCTAAATGATAATATCTTATTGGGTTTTTTATTATAAGATGCCTTAAATTACATTATTCTTATAACTTCAGTAGGATTTGGCTTGTCTGAAGCAAATCAGTTTTAATTTCTTCTAAAAATAGAAATTCAGACTATGTATTTAACAAAATGTAATTCTTTTCTGTTACCCAAGACTCAGTTTTATCAACCAACAATTTGTAATTTCAGTTAAACATCCACAATTTGTTCTGAAATAATCCTGAATTTTAGCCTGAGTTATTTTCCTTAGTTTTAAGAAAACAGCATAGCATCTGTAGTTCCTGGCAAATAGTTGTTCATGAAGTTTGTAATGAATGAATAGATGAATATCTAGCCTTTGCTGTTCTAATGATCTGGATTTTTTTTTTTATTCTTATTCTCTACAAAATCTATGATTTTCATGTTATGGAAAAATGGAAATCAAATACCACATTCTTTACTTTTATTGTCAGTGAATTAAGGAGAAGCTTTAGAAAACATGTTTCTATTTTTAATGCCACTGGGGAGACTTTGTTTCATAAGTATATACTGTTACTGTGCCATGCTCAGCAGTGTCCGACTCTTTGCAACCCCATGGACTATATCCAACCAGGCTCCTCTGTCCATGGAATTTCCAGGCACGGATACTGGAGTGGGTTGCCATTTCCTACTCCAGGGGATCTTCCCAACCTAAGGATTCTAACCCATGTCTCTTATATCTCCTGCATTGACAGGCAATCATTTACCACACAGCTACCAGGTTATCCAGGCATAGATATATAATAAAGTACAAATCGTGGAATAAAGAAGTTAATTTTGTAGAGGATTTTTCCTAATTGAAATAAAGTTACAGTTTAGAACTAAAAGTAAACAGTTCACATATAAGTATAGGCTATCTTGTGCTATAATAAGAAGCCATCTTAGAGGTTTATTTGTCAGAGGTCAACAGAGGTCATCAGAGGTTTTGAACCATGCTTATTTAGGAATTTAAGCAGCACAAGTGCCCTTTGCTGCAGCAAGGGGAAATAAGATGGCGAACCAGTCATCAACTTTTAAAGCTTTCATCAGAAGGCGGCACGTGCCATATCTACTGTATTGCTCTTTGTCCTGTTCATGACACCAATTGTCTTTTTGCACCTCACCGTGTGCACTGTTCATTGAACCAAGGGCAGGCAAGACGCAAGCTCAGAGCCTGAAAGAAAACTCGAAGAGCCTTAGGAACTTCAGACGCCTTTATTCTCTCTTAGCTGGCCCAGCAGCCATAACACAGCCTCTTTCCTGGCTGACAGAGCAGCCGTAACAACAGACACTGTATGTTGTCTCCTCTCATGGCTGACCCAATGGACACAGCCCTGACGCAGTAGTAAAATGCTGCAGCTTTGGTGGAGCTCATATATCTGGGCCACACAAAGTGATCTCAGCTGTTACGTAGTCAATATCTACAAAACGTGGGGTGAGAGAGCCTAACATGCCATCTTGGCTAATTTGTTCTCTCCCCACACTTGGCCAGCCAGAGTTATATGGTCTGTGTGTTAGTTGCTCTATCATGTCTAACTTTTTGTGATCCCCTGGACTGTAGCCTGCCAAACTCCTCTGTCCATGGAATTTTTCAGGCAAGAATACTGGAGTGGGTTTCCTTTCCCTTTTCCAGGGAGTCTTCCTGATCCATGGATTGAACCCAAGTCTCCCACATGGCAGGCAGATTCTGGGCCACCAAGGAAGTAAGTTATACGGGGATTCCTAAATTCAAAAGGGTGTGAAGTGTTATTCTCCCATATGCTCAAGAGTATAGGAAAACAAGAGATAGTGAAGAGTGGCAATGTCTATCATAGCTTGTAAGAAATGATGTCATTTAAAAGCTTCAGATTATTTGTATGTAAAGGAGTTTTCAATTTGTTTAAAAGAAAAAGATTACAGATGAAGAAAAATGCTGTGGAAAAAAAGGAGTTTTACTTATGAAATGTGTGTAACTCAGTGATTCTAGCATAAAAACACTGACATACTTGACTTTTCTGCTGTATCCTTTTTGGTTTATCTTTAAATCATTTATCTGATTTATCTTTGCATATCGATAGAACTTAGTGACTATAGCATGAAGCGTACTTATCACATAGTAGGTTTTCAATACATATCTATCACATAAAAATAAGTCAACAGTAACCAATGTAATACCATATCTAAAATCCTAGAACACTAATATTCTAAACTGTCAGATTATGATAGGGGAGAGGAGGATAAGGCTGAGGATAAGTCTGAGGATGCTTAATGAGAGGATGAACTTTTGGAATCTGGAATGTCCAGGGAGCCAGTGCTAGTGTCAGGGGTCAGAGAGAGCATTCTAAAGAATGTGGACACTGAATTGAAGGATGCTAGAATTTGATCTAATGAAAATGAATCAGAATCTTCGAAGGAATGAAGACATTGGAAGTATGTATTCCATGTACACAAACAACAACCAACCTAAAATCAGTCTTATGCACAGCAAGATTTCAAAACAAACTGATGAAATTTTAAGGGCTCTTCTAATCCTTAATTTAAAATCCCTTTACAAATTTTTGCAGAGTTCTTCTAATGCTCACAGATCTATTTCTCTGAATACCTTGCTGCATTATATAATTAAGCACCTTGAATTTATGCTGATTGTTCTTCATTTTTATTTTACTCTAAGAAGTTTTATCCAAGAACCCATGGTCTACATTTTGTAAGGTACATTTTATTATAATGAATTTAGACATAATGGAATTTAACACTATTATAGTAACACCCTGATTAACCAGAATTTGTTCTGGTTAATTGCATTTTCTAATAATTACATTTAACAAGTGAATTCTAATGCTTTGAAATGTTGTCAAGAAATTCTTTTCTTCCTCAAATGCATCTGTTCATTTACTATTTTAATAAGTAAAGCATAGGTGAAGATAATTGAATCTCTATGATAATTGAGAATCTGGTAATGCCTGGAGGGGTCTCATTCTGAAACTAAATTCTCATTGTAAAATTGTATTATCTTGGAGACACAGATGTAAAGATTAATAAAATTTGACTGAGTGACTCCAGGACTAGGCCAGAAAACTAAAATTTTCAGGAAACCCACTACACACACATACTCACACACACATATTTTCCTGTATTTTATGAACCCTTCTAAAGTTCAAGATACATCAAATAATTTTTGACCAGCTGAGGATTCAGTTTAGTTGAATTCTGTTGACTCAAGGTCTTGCTATGTAGAAAAAATGAAGCTATTTTTCAAAGTTGAATTTTAAAAATTCTAATTTCCCACTGTAATTAAAGTCTTGAATGTCTGGTATTGAACATCTGATATCTACCTACTAATTATATAATTTTATATGTGTGCATGCGGGTAGACTATTTTTTGCCACAATAGTATGTTTCTTACATAGAAAAGCTTAGGGAAATGCATAACAAACACAAATATATCAATCTCCCAGAATAAATTTTAAATTTTATCATATTAGACTTTTTAAAGAAAATATTACCTTTCCTCTTTAAAGCTATCTATCTTAAATTTACCATTAATCATTCTGTTTTTATATATCTACTCTATGTGCTTTTCTACTTTTAGTATTTAATATATGCTTATTTTAAATACTTCTTATATTTATATAACTATAAACTTTCTATATATTCTCATATACATATGGATTTGGACCACATAACCTGTGTACTTTATATATAGAATATGTATATGTAATTTTCATGTTATCAAATTTCACATGAATTGTATTATTCTACAACTTACTTTTTATTTTTGCAAAAAATTAAGATTTTATAATATTCATTTGCTTTTTAAAATTATTGCTCATTACTTATGTTGCTAAGTGATATTTAATCATGTAACCCCACACTTATTTTCCAATAGATAAACATTTTAATTATTAATAAAGTCTTATTATTATAAACAATGATGCTTTAAATGTTATTTTACATGTCTCCTTATATATATAGAAGAACGTTTCTCTAGAATATACATCTAAAAATTAAATTGCTGGGTCTATTGCTAGAGACATAGTAATTTGACTGCATAAGGTCAATAGTTCTCCAAGTAAATTGAACATATTCTACACATATTTTAACAAGCTTTTATAGCTTCAAACCTTTGCCATACTTGTTATGATGAGAATTTTACATTTTTGTTGATATGATAAATTTATAAAAGTACTGATTTGTAGTAATAACCTACATTTCTGTGTGCTTTTTATTTCCTCTTTAAATATTCATTTCTCTTTTTAGTTTTCCTGTTCTGTAAATTGTCTGTTCATGTCTTTTGCCTAATTTCTTGGACAAGGTATTTATTAATAATTTGATGGCATATTCTATTAGCAAGCAATGTTATACACTGCTGGTGAGAATAAAAAATGGCCTGGTCTCTATGGCGGTGGGGGAGTTAGTAATGTTTAACACAATTACATGTATTTCTACCTTTTAACTGAGCAGTCCCATTCTAGTAGTCCATCCTAAAGACAAACTGGTAAAACTATAAAAAAATTGACTACAATCTGTTTTTTACAGACTATCTGTGTAACAAATTTTGGAAATAATTCAAACATCCATCTGGTTGAACAAATGCCAATCTACAGAATGGAGTACTGTGAAGCTACAAAAATAATAAGAAATAACTTCACATACTATTATGAAATTATTGTTAAGTTAAAAAGCAATGAAGAATAAAATTGTATAGTATGTCATCATGTATTATACATATCATTTAGATATATATATATATATATATATACACACACATGGGCATATATATATATACACATAATATACACCTCTTTCATATATATGTATAAATCCTAGGCTTCTTAGAATATATCTTGTTTTATAGGTTTCATTTTATAACCATATTTCAAGTAAAACTAATTAAAAATATCCTACAAATTTAAATAAATAAAATACATTTAAACTATTAACTTTACTATATATTGAGTTGGTGGCATAAATAGAGATGAACCATTTCAATTATATGTAAATATAATAATTTAACTATATATAAGTTAAGCCATTTTATTAATTCTATTATTAGTAATAATACCAGTGTTATGTATATATGTCAGATATTTCTACAATTCAACATAGACAAAATAAATGTAAATTTATATTATTAACATTAGATCCAACTTTTAGCTTATTACTTAATACTGTTCTAAATAAAGGAAAATGAAAAAATTTAATTTATAGCATGAGTTTTAACATTTATCCTTATATGTGCAATGTCAATTTTAAATGTACATATAAAAGTACTTAACTAATATGCTGAATCACCAAAATTACTTTATATTTTCAGCTTAGACATACAAGTGTATTTTCATCCTTAGCACAATAATGGAAACCTGCACAAAATGAACTCAACTTGGTTGAATATTGCACATTCAACCAAATTCTCTACCACTGACACACTATCAAACAAGGAAGGACTAAAAGGAAGAGAAAGTATGCTTTTTCTTCTTCCTTCTTTGTCATCAATATTAGTATAAGTATTTGTTAACAGAGAAATATCATGAGTATGAAAGAATATGGTAGAGTTCATTGGTCATGCATGTTTCTTAGAATAGCATTGGTTTCTTTCTGCATTTGAAGCAAATTTGTCATTCACATGCAAAGTATAGATTCTCAATGGCTATGTTTCCCCACTTACCCTGTTATATACTTAACATTCTTCTTTTGTACTTGTTTTGAATCCTGCTGAACCCTCATGCATCTTCCCACCAGAATTCTGACATCTTGGCGGGACATTGGAACCACCACATGCAAATAGGACAACAGACAGGGCAGTGTACACACACAATATGTGTCTCTTCTCCGCTAGAATGTATGCTCTTTTGTCCCGTCAGACTGCTCACAAAACACAAGTTCAAAGATAACATTATTAAAAATTCCAGGGCAGTGACAGCATTAAACTAAACACAAAACCCGCTACACACAGGACCCGGCTGACTTCCCAGATTGGATGTCCATGAAGCAAACTTTGTTGGTGCGTATTCTCTTCCTGCCTGAGCCCTCAAAATTTTATTTCATAACGTGGTTAGTTCCTATATATACTTCTAAGAATTAAGCAAAAAACTGCAAATAAAATGTCTAAATCTCATTATTAGATTCTTTCCATAACAAAAGAGGAAGAAATACAGTACAAAATGGGGGTTCATGAGAATGACTTCAAGTGAAAGAAAGAGAAGTTGCTCAGTCGTGTCCAACTCTTTAAGACCCCGTGGACTCTAGCCTACCAGGCTCTTCCCTCCATGGGATTCTCCAGGCAAGAATACTGGAGTGGGTTGCCATGTCCTTCTCCAGGGGATCTTCCTGACCCAGGGATCGAACCCAGGTCTCCCACATAGCAGGCAGACACTTTAACCTCTGAGCTGAGAATGACTTAAATAGAGAATAAAAGTAGACTTTAGTAAAAAAAAAAAACAAAAGATTGTAAGTAGAAGAGAGGAAATGATTGATGAAGAAAGATTTAAGAAGATCAAAAGGGATTGGTTCCATAAAATTTAGCATTTCTCTTTTTTTAATTTTTATTTTATTTTATAGTTGATTAACAATGCTGTGTTTGTTTCAGGGGTATAGCAACATAATTCAGTTATACATATGCATGCTTCTATTCTTTCCAAGGTTTTCCCATTTATTTTTAGCAGAGTTCTTTGTGTTATAGAGTAAGTTCTTCTTGGTTACCCATTTTGAATATAGCACTCTCTATATGTCAATTGCCTAATCCAAATCTATTTCTCAGATGGAGTGACCACTAGGAGTATCTGATCATGTTTTATTTCACTGCATTTGGCTCTGTTCTCAACTGCTAAGGAAATTCTTATCAACAGGGAAATGAAGGATTATAAAAACTACCCAGGATTAAAGCCATGAAAATATCCAAAAACCAGGTGAGAAGTACTTACATTTTTAAGATGAGATTTATACTTCATTTTAAGACTTGTTTTGTGGATTAAAATCCTATTTAATTATTTTTTATTTCTAAATTATATGTATACATCTCTTTTTAAAAATCTCATTTCTAATTTTCTGCAATATTTTGGCAAGAAAAATATTTCTGTGTATATTGAAAGAGGTATTTAACAATGGCATTTTAATATAAAATGGACCACAGCAAAATTTGGCATAATTTAATTACCGGATTGAGTAGATCTTAATATAACATATTGTAGGAGGACTTGCATGGCCCTAGAATACTGGTAACAAGGAGAAAACAATTTATGAGAAAACATGAAAAAAAAAATCTAGCTCATTTAACATTTTTACTTCTGAAATTTTGAATCCTTTCTTTTCTTTATAACGCTTTTATATGCCACTATGGAATGATTAAAAAAAAGGTTGCCTTCCTCCACCTCTCACCTTTTGGATATCAGTTACATGATTAACCATATTCACTGTGTATTTTTATCTGTATAATATTTAAAATGAGAAGTTGATATTGTTTTACAGTAGAGATACAGATGACTACAGCATAATAGGGTATACAACGTCGGGTGAGGGTACAATGTCAATGGAAGCAGTTAGGAAAGATTGTAGCTAAAAGGAATCATGTCCAAAATGTAGAAACTATTGGGATGAAAATATTGAAAGTAATTTAAAAATTGCAGCCCTAGTAGAAAAAAGAAAGACATAGAATTTCAGAAATTAAAGCAGGAAAGGTTTCAGATGATATATTGGAGAAAGTTTTCATGCCTTTGAAGATCTCAATAGATATTCTAAAACAACAACCAAAAGAAGATGTTCTGTTGTGAAGTAATGTTTGAAAAAATTATCCTTAAAAAAATTAATCCACTTTCTTTTCTGTAAGATGTGTCATAGATTATGATACATAAATGTGTATTAGGATTTTTCAGATAAAGGTCACAAGAAATGTTTTGCAAGCTTCTTAAGCCTTCATGTCCCCTTTTTGTTTATTATAAAGACACATTAAATTTTTGAAGAACCTATTTCCCATTATCTATTTGGAAAATCCTGATTATTTCACTGAGATGAGTGATTTTCTAAAAACACACAAATAATTAATGGGAGTGAGAAAAGGGCAAAGGATATTAGTATTGAAATGTACAACTTCTATATGCCAAGCATTTGACATACATCTTACTTAATTTTCATGATAACTCAAATAATAGGCATTAATCTCCATTAGAGATAAGGAAACTGGTAAGAACAGCAGCTCAAGTCAGTTGAGTCACTCAGTTGTGTCCAACTCTTTGTGACCCCATGGACAGGAGCACTCCATGTTTCCCTGTCCATCACCAACTCCCAGAGCTTGCTCAAGCTCACATCCATCGAGTCAGTGACTCCATCCAATCATCTCATCCTCTGTCATTCCCTTCTCCTACTGCCTTCAATCTTTCCCAGCATCAGGGTCTTTTTCAATAATCAATTTTTCACATCAGGTGGCCAATGTATTGCAGTTTCAGGATCAGCATCATTCCTTCCAATGAATACTCAAGATTGATTTCCTTTAGGATTGACTGGTTGGATCTCCTTGTAGCCCAATGGACTCTCAAGAGTTTTCTTCAACACCACAGTTCAAAGGCATCAATTATTTGCCCCTCAGCTTTCTTTACAGTCCAACACTCAATCCATACATGACTACTGGAAAAACCATAGCTTTGACTAGATGAACCTTTGTCGGCAAAGTAATGTCTCTGCTTTTACTATGCTGTCTAGGTTGGTCATAGCTTTTCTTTCAAGGGGCAAACATCTTTTAATTTCATGGCTGCAGTCACCATCTGCAGTGATTCTGGAGCCCCAAAAATAAAGTCTGTCACTGTTTTCACTGTTTCCCCATCTATTTGCCATGAAGTGATGGGACCAGATGCCATGAATTTAGTTTGTAAAATGTTGAGTTTTAAGTCAAAATTTTTACTCTCCTTTTTCATTTTCATCAAGAGGATCTTTAGTTCCTTTTAACATTCTACCATAAAGGTGGTGTCATCTGCTTATCTGAGGTTATTGATATTCTCCCAGCAAACCTGATTCTACCTTGTGCTTCATCCAGCTGGGCATTTCAAATGATTTACTCTGCGTAAAAATTAAATAAGCAGGGTGACAATATACAGCTTTGAAGTACTCATTTCACGATTTGGAACAAGTTCCCTGTTCCATGTCTAGTTCTAACTGTTGTTGATTGATCTGAATACAGATTTCTCAGGAGGCAGGGAAGGTGGTCTGGTATTCCCATCTCTTTAAGAATTTTCCAAAGTTTCTTGTGATCCACACAGTCAAAGGCTTTGGAGTAATCAATAAAGCAGAAGGAAATGTTTCTCTGGAATTCTCTTGCTTTTACTATGATCCAACGAATGTTGGCGATTTGATCTCTGTTCCTCTGCCTTTTCTAAATCCAGCTTGAACATCTGGAGTTCACAGTTCACACACTATTGAAATCTGGTTGGGGAATTTTGTGCATTACTTTGCTAGCCTGTGGGGGCTTCCCTGGTGGCTCAGAGAGTAAAGCATCGGCCTGCAATGCGGGAGACCCAGGTTTGATCCAAGACTTGGGTTCAATCCCTGGGTTGGGAAGATCCCCTGGAGAAGGAAATGGCAACCCACTCCAGTACTCTTGCCTGAAAAATCCCATGTACTAAGGAGATGAGAGCAATTGTGTGGTACTTTGAACATTCTTTGGCATTGCCTTTCTTTGAGACTGGAATGAAAACTGACTTTTTGCAGTCCTGTGGCCACTGCTGAGGTTTTATTTTTTTCCAAATTTGCTGGTATATTGAGTGCAACACTTTCACAGCATTATCTTTTAGAATTTGAAATAGCTCAACTGAAATTGCATCACCTCCACTAGCTTTGTTCATAGGGATGCTTCCTAAGGCTGACTTGACTTTGCATTCCAGGATGTCTGGCTTGAGGATAGTGATCACACTATCATGATTACCTGGGACATGAAGTTTTTTTGTTCTTTTGTTTGTTTTTTGTACAGTTCTTCTGTGTATTCTTGTCACCTCTTCTTGATATCTTCTGCTTCTGTTAGGTCCATACCATTTCTTTCCTTTATTGTGCTCATCTTTACATGAAATGGTCCCTTGGCATCTCTAATTTTCTGGAAGAGCTCTCTAGTCATTCCCATTCTATTGTTTTCCTCTATTTCTTTGCATTGATCACTGAGGAAGGCTTTCTTATCTCTCCTTGCTATTTTTTGGAGCTCTGCATTGAAATGGGTATACCTTTCCTTTTCTCCTTTGTCTTTAGCTTCTCTTCTTTTCTCAGCTATTTGTAAGACCTCCTAAGACAACCATTTTGCTTTTTACATTTCTTTTTCTTGGGGGTGGTCTTGATCACTGCCTCCTGTACAATCTCAGGAAACTTTGTCCATAGTTCTTCAGGCACTCTGTCTATCAAATCTAGTCCCTTAAATCTATTTCTCACTTCCACTATATAATCATAAGGAATTTGATTTAGGTCATACCTGACTGGTATAGTGGATTTCCTTACTTTCTTCAGTAGTAGTCTGAATTTGGCAATAAGGAGGAGTTCATGATCTGAGTCACAGTCAGCTCCTGGTCTTGTTTTTGCCGACTGTATAGAGCTTCTCCATCTCTGGCTGCAAAGATTATAATCAATCTGATTTTGGTATTGACCATCTGGTGATGTCCATGTGTAGAGTCTTCTCTTGTATTGTTGGAAGAGGGTGTTTGCTATGACCAGTGCATTCTCTTGGCAAAACTCTGTTTGCCTTTGCCCTGTCTTCTTTTGTACTATAAGGCCAAATTTGCCTGTTGCTCCAGGTATCTCTTCACTTCTTACTTTTGCATTCCAGTCCCCTATGATGAAAAAGATATCTTTTTGGGGGGTGTTAGTTCTAGAAGGCCTTGTATGTCTTTACAGAAGTATTCATTTTCAGCTTCTTCAGCATTACTGGTTTGGGCATAGACCTGGATTACCGTGATAGTGAATGTTTTGCCTTGGAAACAGACAGAGATCATTCTGCCGTGTTTGAGATTGCACCACATACATGTGTGAGGTTCTATCACATACAGAGACATTATACTAACAATTTCTATCAACCTTATCCTCAAAGTATATTCTTAATGAATCCACCCTCCTCCATCTCTACTTTTTAATTTAAATCACTATCATCTTTCCCTTGAACCACTAAAACAGCCCAGAAGGTGACTATTTTAGTCTGTAAATCAAAATTGCTTCAGTTCGGGTCCCACCAGAAGCAGATGCTAGACAAAGATTCATGTGTGAGAGTCTTATTTTTGAAGTAAAACAATATTTGGCACAGGAATGAAGAAATGAGAAGAGAAAGAAATGCAACTAATAAAGGGTGCTACCAAGTCAGAGGTTCCTGACTTCTTAAATATTAATTTCCTCAAGAAACTCTGGATAATGTCTTTTGGAGTAATCTTACCAGATGAGTGAGGGAGCTGGGGTAGTCATATACAGCAGTCATTGTCTGAGGGTGCCTTTTCTGCATTTTTGCCTTCTTTTGTAAGAACAGACCAGCCTTCCAAAGCTTCAGAGAAAGCCCAGGCAAAGATGTACAGGTATAAGCAGTTGCAAATCAGCTGAAGAATAGCTCAATGGTCAGGTTCAATGAATGTAGGCAGGGTACATAAACTAAATTTCCCCTTCATAAAATCCTGCAAAAGCTTCTTATTTTATTTAAGAAAAAGTCCCAGCTCTTGTGATCTCCTGGATGACTTGCTGGTTCTTCTATCAGCCAAGAGCACCAACAGCAGATCTTTCCTGATGCAGATTTTCTACTCTGGATCTCTTTCCAAACCTTCATCTGGAGTTCTCCTCATTCAGGACTCAGCTCCCCTAACACTGTGTCAGTGAAGAAAATCCTACCCACCCTAGTGATCTAGAGTAACCACCAACTCCACACTGGTACACCTTTGTTTTATTCTATTTATCTATTTCATTTTTCTTAGTTTTTATCACAACATATGTTTTCTTTAACTCAATATATATTTTATTTAACATTTACTCTCTCCCTGATGAAAACGTTGGCTCCCTGAGAAAAATGAACTAAGCCTAATTCAGCGCTCTATCCCCAATGTTTTGAACAATGCCTGGCACATAGGAGGTGCCATAAAAATTTATGGAATAATTATTTTGGTTGTTTAATTCAATGTATAGCAATTCGTTTTCCAAATGACCTTTTAAAGAATATATTCTTGCCCAAGGACACATTTTATATTTGAAATTTGAGAACACAACATCTGGGTTCAAATAACAGCTCCAGGATTTATGAACTGTGGACCCTGGACAAGTTACTTGGCCTGTCTCTTGTAGGACTTACTTCACTGTGTTGTTATATTACACTGTATAGCTATATATCATTAAAATTATTAGAATAGTACCTGACAGTTAGCAAGTACTATAGAACTATTAATTATTAGATAATGCTTTTCAAAAAACAGTTGATTCATATCCAGATATGACATCTGGTCCCGTCACTTTATGGCAAATGGATGGGGGATAAATGGAAACAGTGGCAGATTTTATTTTCTTAGGCTCCAAAATCACTGTGGACGTAATAGCAGCCGTGAAATTTAAAACTGCTTACTCCTTGAAAGAAAAGCTATGACCAACCTAAACAGCATATTTAAAAGCAGAGGCATCATTTTGCTGACAAAGGTCTGTCTAGTCAAAGCTATGGTTTTTCCAGTAGTCATGTTGGGATGTGAGAGTCGGATCATAATGAAGGCTGATTGCTGAAAAACTAATGCTTTCACTGTGTTGCTAGAGAAGGCTCTTTAGAGTCTCTTGAACTGCAAAGAGATCAAACCAGTCAATTCTAAAGGAAATCAACCCTGGATATTCATTGGAAGGACTGATGCTGAAGCTGAAGCTCCAATACTTTGGCCTCCTGATGCAAAGAGCTGACTCATTGGAAAATATCCTGATGCTGGGAAAGATTGAGGGCAGGAGGAGAAGGGGGCAACAGAGGATGGGATGGTTGGACAGCATCACTGACTCAATGACCATGAGTTTGCACCAACTCTGGGAGATGATAGTGAAGGACAAGGACGCCTGGCATGATGCAGTCCTTGGGGTTCCAAAGTCAGACAGACATGACTTTGTGACTAAACAACAACAACATTTCCAATATATCTTTTAGATTAAGAACTGAATAAAAACCTTGTTTCATGCTTTGAAGTAGAATAAGTAAATTATCATCTTTTGAACCAAAATGAAGCTTGTTCTATTTTGTAGCTTTATGACTACATTACTGAACCCAGGGCAGGCAGTTCTGGTAGGCTGCCACCACACCCTGGATCCCTGTGTGGAGAGGGGTGTGAGCACAGCCCTGCACACCCCAACCCTGGACGATTCACACTCCTACCTTCGCACGCATCGTCCTAGGGGTTGAAATTGATGGTAAAGTCATGGGACACCTGGGCAGAAGGGATTGGTCAGCAGGTCTACCTCCCAGGACCCCACACCTCCAACGTACTGAGAGAGCCTCTGTAAAGCCCTCACAAGAGTCTGGCAAGATGGCAGGGTGGAAGGATACATGCTCATCTTCTTCTGCAAAAACTCCAAAGTTACAACTTGCTGCTGAACAATTATCAACAGGAGAACATTGGATCCCACCAACAAAAAAAAGATATCCCACATCCAAGGGCAAAGGAGAAGCCTCAGCAAGACTGTAGGAGGGGAGAAGTTGCATTTAGAATCAAACCCCATGCCAGTCAGAGATGCTTGGAGGGCTCAAACAAAACCTTGTGCACACCAGGACCCAGAGACCCCCACAGAGACTGAGCTAGACTTGTGTTTGAGTCTCCTGCGGAGTTATGGGTCAGCAGTGGCCTGTCGCCGGGGCAGGGGCTCTGGGGGCAGCTACCTGGGTCACAGAGCTTGTGGCTTAAGCCCTCTTAGAGGAGATCACCACTAAACCCATCACAGAGCCACCAAGCAGATTACCCACAAATGGCAGGAAAATTATACCAAAGAAATTCTCTCACTGTTAAGAAAGTTCTAGGACCCACAGAAGATTTCCCAAGCTGGGAATCTGGCAAAGGGACTGAGAAACGCCAGGGAATTTAACTTTGGAGGCAAGTGGGGTTTAATTACAGAATTTCCACAGGACTAGGGAAAGAGATACTTGGAGAGTACAAACAAAACCTTGAGTGCATCAGAACCCAGGAAAAAGGAGCAATGACCCCACAAGAGACTGACCCACACTTGCCCCTAAGTGCCCAGGAATCTCCAGTGGAGGCGTGGGTCAGCAGTGGCCTGCTGCAGGGTCAGGGACACTGAATGCTATAATGGAGGCCATCATTATCTTCATTACCGCCACCATAGTTTGGCCTCAGGCCAAACAACAGGGAGGGACCAGAGCCTCACTTATCAACAGATAATTGGACTCAAGATTTACTGAACATGGCCCCGCCCATCAGAACAAGACCCATTTTACCCCACAGGCAGTCTCTCCCGTCAGGAAGCTTCCATAAGCCTCTTATCCTTATCCCTCATAGGGCAGACAGAATGAAAAAAACCACAATCATGGTAAACTAATCAGACCGACTACATGGACCACAGCCTTATCTGACTCAACGAAATTATGAGCCATGCCTTGTAGGGCCACTCAAGACTGTTAGGCCATGGTGGAGGGTTTGAACAAGAAACATAAAAATGCAAAATGGTTGTCTTAGGAGGCCTTACAAATAGCTGAGAAAAGAAGAGATGCTAAAGGCAAAGGAGAAAAGGAAAGGTATACCCATTTCAATGCAGAGCTCCAAAAAATAGCAAGGAGAGATAAGAAAGCCTTCCTCAGTGATCAATGCAAAGAAATAGAGGAAAACAATAGAATGGGAATGACTAGAGAGCTCTTCCAGAAAATTAGAGATGCCAAGGGACCATTTCATGTAAAGATGAGCACAATAAAGGAAAGAAATGGTATGGACCTAACAGAAACAGAAGATATCAAGAAGAGGTGACAAGAATACACAAAATAACTGTACAAAAAACAGACAAACAAAAAAACATCATGTCCCAGAGAACCTCCATGGTGTGATCACTGACCTCAAGCCAAACATCCTGGAATGCAAAGTCAAGTCAGCCTTAGGAAGCATCCCTACGAACAAAGCTAGTGGAGGTGATGCAATTCCAGTTGAGCTATTTCAAATCATAAAAGATAATGCTGTTAAGTGCTGCACTCAATATGCCAGCAATTTGGAAAGAACTCAGCAGTGGCCACAGGACTGTAAAAGGTCAGTTTTCATTCCAGTCTCAAAGAAAGGCAATGCCAAAGAATGTTCAAAGTACCACACAATTGCACTCATCTCCTCAGTCCATGGGATTTTTCAGGCAAGAGTACTGGAGAGGGTTTCCATTTCCTCCTCCAGGGGATCTTCCCGACCCAGGGATTGAACCCAAGTCTTGGATCAAACCTGGGTCTCCCGCATTGCAGGCTGATGTTTTACCCTCTGAGCCACTAGGGAAGCCCCCACAGGCTAGCAAGGTAATGCAGAAAATTCCCCAAGCCAGTCTTCAACAGTGTGTGAACTGTGAACTTCCAGATGTTCAAGCTGGATTTAGAAAAGGCAGAGGAACCAGAGATCAAATCGCCAACATTCGTTGGATCATAGTAAAAGCAAGAGAATTCCAGAGAAACATTTCCTTCTGCTTTATTGATTACGCCAAAGCCTTTGACTGTGTGGATCACAAGAAACTTTGGAAATTTCTTAGAGAGATGGAAATACCAGATCACCTTCCCTGCCTCCTGAGAAATCTGTATGCAGATCAAGCAACAACAGTTAGATCCGGACATGGAACAGCAGACTGATTCCAAATTGAGAAAGGAGTATGTCAAAATGACCACCCCAATATACCTCCCCATTCTCAGTGATACAAAACCATTTTTGTATGCTGTAGAATGGAATCAAGCAGAGAATAAATTTTGAAGATTTCTTTAGCAGTTTGTTCAGCACACACAGAAAGAGACACACACACACATACACACTCACACATTTCCAATATGACTGAAGGATAGCTGTGTTTTGAGTATATAATTTGGCTGAATGATGAAAGATTGAGTGTTAAATCAGTATTGAGCTACAGTGGAGATTGAAGCCCAATATCTCTATTTGATGACTATCTATGGTTTACAAATAATAAATTATGCTTCAAGTTTTGTATTTATCTAATTTCATTTAAAAGTTATATCAGCCATATTTACATTTGAAGATCCATTTTAGAATAATTATTTTTCAAAATTCCCAGTGGTTAATTTCCTCTGAGGTCATTAACCCACTCATTGCAGTATTAAATACACTCTTATTTTCAGATGGCACATGCAGGAATAGCACTCACCTTTTGGCCAAAACCAAATATTTTAATTAAAAAGATTATTCCTGCAATATGGTTTTGAAAAGAAATTTTATACCTTGGATTCATAGCTTGAGCAATTCTCAGAAGTCTTTTGTCTTCAACTAATCTTAACAGTTGGCAGGTTATAAAAATCATGTCAACAAGCCTTTGTTCAAATTTTTGGCCTTCATAATTTCAAAACTAAAAAGGATTGTCTTTTTAGAGAGCATCCTTGTAAAATCTGTTGTTTTGAAATTTGATTAGTGAGAACAATACTTGTTTTGAGTACCTCAATTTTCTTTAACATTCTCCTCTTTTGTTCATGTTCCTCATATAATTATAGTACCTGTCTAAGATGATTTTTCATGGAAGCTGCACTGTAGTACATGGCTTTGTGGTTTTTCCTATTTGTGAGATGAAATGTTGAGGTGACAGAATAGGTATTCTGATTTTAATTCAACCTCACAAGGTCTAAAAAAATTTATAAACAGTACCTTTCTGTGTAAAAAATATGTGAGATAAATGGAAATAAATAACTAATAATGAATTAGTTCTTAAAACTTCATTTTATTAATGTTATGAATGAATGCATACCAAATGACCCTGCAATGTTAAGATTATAATATAATACACTATGAAGCTTCCCCAGGGTCTCAGCTGGTAAAGAATCTGCCTGCCAATGCAGGAGATGCAAGAGACTTGGGTTTTACCCCTGGCTCAGGAAGACCCCTTGGAGAAGGAAATGGCAACCCACTCCTATATTCTTGCCTGAAAAATTCCATGGACAGAGAAGCTTGGTGGGCTACAGTTCATGGGGTCGCAAAGAGTTGGACATAACTGAGCATGCATGCATGCACACATACTCATAATGTGATATCTATTGCTTTTTTCCTTGAATTATTACTTAAGCTATATAAAGCATAATTTGATTCAAAAATATATGATGGTCTTTCTAGATTGATTTCAGGAACACACTCACGTTTTCTGTTTATATTAACACACAGTCTATTTGTGTTTTAGTGTAACTATTTGCTAGTTCCTAATAGTGTCTCAACGAGATCAGTCCTGGGTGTTCATTGGAAGGACTGATGCTGAAGCTGAAACTCCAATACTTTGGCCACTTCATGCGAAGAGTTGACTCACTGGGAAAGACCCTGATGCTGGGAGGGATTAGGGGCAGGAGGAGAAGAGGACGACAGAGGATGATGGCTGGATGGCATCACCGACTCGATAGACATGAGTTTGAGTAAACTCCGGGAGTTGGTGATGGACAGGGATGCCTGGTGTGCTGCGATTCATGGGGTCGCAAAGAGTCGGACATGACTGAGCGACTGAACTGAACTGAACTGAACTGAATAGTGTCTCATGTGTGTGTGTATTTATACATGCTTAAGTTGCAAATTACTTTGCATGTTTCTAGTTCAAAATCATCTCTCACAATGAAAACATATATGTTGACCATCTACTGTGTGCAAGGCATGTATTCCAGTATAGTGCTTGCCCAATAATAAATTTAAAACACCTTATTTTTTATGATATACAATCACAGAATTTGGTCCTGAAGATCTTTGAAGAATCCTTTTCTCATTTCCTTTGCAATTATCTTTTAAGGAAAAGTGGGAAAAAAATAGAAGGGCTATAATGTAAATAAGCAGCTTATAAAATTCTAATAGAAGAACTGACCAGAATGACTCAACAACCTCTTAATCAATTGATTCATCAATATCTTTAGTACAGGCAAGAAGGTAGAGTTAAGGGCAATAGCTGGCTTTTTCGTTCAGTTTGCTTTTCACCATCTGCTGTCAGCAGACTGGAAACCCAGCAAAACCAGTGGTATAACTCCAGTCCATCACCCTATGCCTGAGATCTAGGGAAGGGACTACTGCAAATCTCAATCCAAGAGAAGAAAAAATTTGATTTCCCAGCTCGACAGGCAGGAAGGAAGAGGACAAATCCTCCCTTCTTCCACCTTTTCTAGTTAGTTCCTCAGTGGCTAGGGTGATACCCATCCACACAGGGGAGGGCAGTTAACTGAATCCACTGATTTAGATGCTAATGTCATTCAGAGATACCCTAGGGGACACATTCTGAAATGTTATTTTTTTTTTTTCATTTATTTTTATTAGTTGGAGACTAATTACTTTACAATATTGTAGTGGTTTTTGTCATACATTGACATGAATCAGCCATGAATTTACATGTATTCCCCATCCCGATCCCCCCTCCCACCTCCCTCTCCACCCGATTCAATCTGTGCACCCTGTAGCCCAGTCAGGCTGACACATAAAGCCATCTATCACAATGGCCTTGAGTTTTACAGTGATGAGATCACAGCCAAAAATTACTGGAAGCTATACCACTGGTTTTGCTGGGTCAGCAGCCTTAGTTAAATTGGTGCATGAGGTTAGTGTGAATACTGTATAAAAATTTTGTATAATCAATAGGCAGAAGACAAACAAGCCAGAAGCAAAGTTTGAGCATATCACAGTAGGGTAAATAAAAAAGGCAAAAAAAAAAAAAAAGTTCAGAGTTGCTATTGCATTGAGAAATGCAAGTAAAGGTCACAAAGAGGAACCATGTAATTCATAGTCAGTTGGTCAAAATAAATAAGTCTAATATGATATTGAAAAGAATAATACACACAAAGAATAATACACACAATAATACATGTGTGTGTATGTGTGTGTATATATATAGGCAAATCTTATAAAGCTGAGCATTTGCTTTTCCAATGACTTAGCAGTGATGTCTTCAGCAGGATACATGCATAAGTGCATTTACACAGTGTTCTTTATAGCAGAACACTAGAAACAAACCAAATGCCCATCAGATGGGAAAAGACAAGTAGTAATTATACAGTTACACAAAGATATATTGCATGGCATTAAAAATGAGCTACGAATAGAACCACCATGTGTCAGCATGTGCAATTCTTAGTAACATGATGTTAAGCAAGGAATGTAAGTCATAGTATAAATTGTGTAGAGTATGACTAATATTTAATTGTAGGACTGGGCAATAATTTATGAATATTTATCATAGTATCAATGCAAATAAAAAATGAAATAGGAGAGAACAGCACATAAAGCCATAAACACAGTGTGTCCTTAACCAAAGACTGTGGTTAACTAAAAAATATCAAAATAAGTAAATTTAAATTAATAAAAATACACATAATCACACAACTCTACCAGTTATCAGACTTTAAGAAATCTCCATTTTTCCATCATTAATATGCACATGGTCCACACATATGTTTTGAGAACTATATATTTGAGTAAGTCAGAATAATTTTTGACCCTAGAAACTACTGGTTTCAGTTCTCAAAAGATCCTAATTCCCTCTTCTTCTTTTTCTAATTATTATGATTGAAATCCCACAATGTTTGACACACAAAGCTAGAAACCAAATAGAGTACTTCTTCTTTAACTCAGTCTCTTGCATTTTAATTTGTACGTATCTTATTCTAAATTCATCTTTATCTAAGATGCAGAGGGAATTTGAACTGTACAGCAGGAAACGACTTTAATTGAATGTAAATCTTGATTGCAATGTACTAACTTACATTAATAAGAGTAACAATAATCAAATGATGTCTAGGGCTGAAAATTTGCCAGACATTGTTCTGTGTTTGTTTGTACATTTCATTTAATCCTCATAACATGTCTAGGAGATTAATATTTTTGGAATTCACTTTTGTATAGATGAAAAAACTGAGGCATAAAATAATTGTTATGGGTTTAATTGTGTGCCCCCCTCCAACTTCATACGTTGAATTTCTACCCTTCAGTATCTCACAATGTGTTTGTATTTGGAGATAGGAAATTACCTTTAAAGAGATAATTAAGGTTAAATGAGGTCAGATATCGGAGAAGTCAATGGCAATCCACTCCAGTACTCTTGCCTGGAAAATCCCATAGACGGAGGTGCCCGGTGGGCTACAGTCCACAGGGTCGCGAAGAGTCGGACACAACAAAGAGTCAGACATAACTTAGCAACCAAACAACAAAAACAGACATGTGGACCTTAATCCATTAGGACTGCTATCCTAATATGAAGGGAGATTAAGACACAGATACCCACATAGGGAAAATTACATGACAACACTGAAACACATCTCCAAGCCAAGAAGACAGGTCTTAGAATAAATTAACCCTGCCACACCTTGATCCAAGACTTCTAACCCCCACAAATGTAAGGAAGTAAATTTCTGTTATTTATGCCACCTAATTTGTGGTCCTTTATTACGGCTGTTGTAGCAAACTGACTTGTTCAATCAGTTAGTAAATGGTGAAGGTTGGGTATAATTTAAGAAATTAAGGCTACATTATAAAAAACTCCACGACCTTTCACTGATATGAGTTAAATTTTAAAATAAGAGGAGAGGATAGAGCCTAGAAGATGGTCTGTAATTGCAATGTTCCCTGAGCTTTGCAGGTTTAAGTGACATGTTCCTTTTCACAGACTTACATTATCAGATTAATTTATTTACAAATGCATTTCTTCCAACCAGTCCATCCTAAAGGAGATTAGTCCTGGGTGTTCATTGGAAGGACTGATGCTGAAGCTGAAACTCCAATACTTTGCCCACCTCATGCGAAGAGTTGACTGTTTGGAAAAGACCCTGATGCTGGGAGGCATTGGGGGCGGGAGGAGAAGGGGACGACAGAGGATGAGATGGCTGGATGACATCACCGACTCGATGGACATGAGTTTGAGTAAACTCCGGGAGTTGGTGATGGACAAGGAGGCCTGGCATGCTGCAATTCATGGGGTCGCAAAGAGTCGGACGTGACTGAGCGACTGAACTGATAGTGCACAATTTGTTTAAATATCTTATATGCTTCAAATTATCACCATCTGTATATGCTTCTTTCCTCTTTGTATGTCTTTCTTTTACCTTGTCTTAAATGTTTTTATTGAATTACTAGGGCTACTGTAACAAAATATCACCAACTGTGTGATTTAAGACAACAGAAATGTATTCAACAATTCTGAAGACCATTAATCTGAAATCTAGCTGTAGATAGGGTTGTACTATCTCTGAAAACTCTACAATAGGATCATTTCTTGTTTCTTCATAGATTTTAATAGTTGCTGGCAATCCTTGGTGTTGCCTTGCTAATGACACTTTGGCTTCAGTCTCTGCCTCTGTTTTTATGTGGCCCCCTTTCTTATAGGCATGTCTTGGCACCTATGTTTCCATATTCTTGAAGAACACCAGTTACTGGATTTAGGGCCCAGTGTTACTCCATCTTAATGATATCCACAAAGACCCGTTTTCCAAATAATGTCCTATTCACAAGAATTGTAGGTTAGGACTTGAGCATATTGTGGGGAGGGACACAATTTACTTCACAACACCTTCATGGACAATTTTTCAGCATATAGTCAGGTAAGTCTAAAATGAAGTCATACTCAATCTAAACAGACCAAAATATTTGTAATATGTATAGCCTATTTTTAAATTTTATTATTCAATGTCATATGGAGTCATTGACTATATTTAATCTCCTATGGGATGTCAAAGGTTATGCTCTACTAGATAATTAATAAATTATTAACCAATGAAAACAAGAAAAATCAACAAGTTCATTTCATTCTTTGCTTTAGACTAATTACACAGCCCATTTTCTTCATCTGCTATTGAATTTGAAAATATGATTCTAGCTTATGGAAAAAAGGAAGCTAGGACAAAATAGTGAGTAGCAATATTGATTACTTTAACTACATTATAAGCTTCCTGAAAACTAGTGCAATATGTAATGTCTGTATGGGGCATATTTTATCCCCCATAATATCTCACACACTGCTATAATAGAAGTTCACTGAGGGAATAATTGCTGCCTCCACATTTAGATCAAATTTCTTCTTGCTGACCAACTTCATTTATTTATTTTGTCAATATTTAGTGATTTCTAATTATTTGCTAAATACAATACAGTTCATTTGAGAATGAATTTGAAAAAATCTATACCTTAGAGTTTCTGATCAGTTTCAAATTAATTTTTTGAATTAAAGGATAACTTCTTCTAGTTTATGTGTCTTTTTGCTTATTTTATATAAGTTGCAATATTCATATTCTATTAGCAAATGAAATAAAATAGAAACTCTTGAAACAGACTTTGTTAATTGTTTATTTTTATTCATTTATTTGTACTAGTTGGAGGCTAATTACTTTACAATATTGTAGTGGCTTTTGCGATACTTTGACATGTATCAGCCGTGGATTTACATGTGTCCCCCATCCCAATCCCCCCTCCCGCCTCCCTTCCCATCCCATCCCTCTGGGTCTTCCCAGTGCACCAGCCCTGAGCACTTGTCTCTTGCATCCGACCTGGGCTGGTGATCCATTTCACCCCTGATAGTATACTTGTTTCAATGCTATTCTCTCAGAACATCCCACCCTTGCCTTCTCCCACAGAGTCTCAAAGTCTGTTCTGTACATCTGTGTCTCTTTTTCGGTTTTGCATATGGGGTTATCATTACCATCTTTTTAAATTCCATATATATGCATTAGTATACTGTATTGGTCTTTATCTTTCTGGCTTACTTCATTCTGTATGATGGGCTCCAGTTTCATCCATCTCATTAGAACTGATTCAAATGAATTCTTTTTAATGGCTGAGTAATATTCCATTGTGTATATGTACCACAGCTTCCTTATCCATTCATCTATTGATGGGCATCTAGGTTGCTTCCATGTCTTGGCTATTATAAACAGTGCTGTGATGAACATTGGGGTGCATGTGTCTCTTTCAGATCTGGTTTCCTCAGTGTGTATGCCCAGAAGTGGGATTGCTGGGTCATATGGCACTTCTATTTCCAGTTTTTTAAGGAATCTCCACACTGTTCTCCATGTGGCTAAACTAGTTTGCATTCCCACCAACAGTGTAAGAGGGTTCCCTTTTCTCCACACCCTCTCCAGCATCTATTGCTTGTAGACTTTTAGATAGCAGCCATCCTGACTGGCGTGTAATGGTACCTCATTGTGGTTTTGATTTGCATTTCTCTGATAATGAGTGATGTTGAGGATCTTTTCATGTGTTTGTTAGCCATCTGTGTGTCTTCTTTGGAGAAATGTCTGTTTAGTTCTTTGGCCCATTTTTCGATTGGGTCATTTATTTTTTGGAATTGAGCTGCAGGAGTTGCTTGTATATTTTTGAGATTAATCCTTTGTCTGTTCCTTCGTTTGCTATTATTTTCTCCCATTCTGAAGGCTGTCTTTTCACCTTGCTTATAGTTTCCTTTGTTGTGCAAGCTTTTAAGTTTAATTAGGTCACATTTGTTTATTTTTGCTTTTATTTCCAATATTCTGGGAGGTGGGTCATAGAGGATCCTACTGTGATTTATGTCAGAGAGTGTTTTGCCTATGTTCTCCTCTAGGAGTTTTATAGTTTCTAGTCTTACATTTAGATCTTTAATCCATTTTGAGTTTATTTTTGTGTATGGTGTTAGAAAGTGTTCTAGTTTCATTCTTTTACAAGTGGTTGACCAGTTTTCCCAGCACCACTTGTTAAAGAGGTTGACTTTTTTCCATTGTATATCCTTGCCTCCTTTGTCGAAGATAAGGTGTCCATAGGTACGTGGATTTATCTCTGGGCTTTCTATTCTGTTTCATTGATCTATATTTCTGTCTTTGTGCCAGTACCATACTGTCTTGATGACTGTGGCTTTGTAGTAGAGCCTGAAGTCAGGCAGGTTGATTCCTCCAGTTCCATTCTTCTTTCTCAAGATTGCTTTGGCTATTTGAGGTTTTTCGTATTTCCATACCAATCGTGAAATTATTTGTTCTAGTTCTGTGAAAACTACCGTTGGTAGCTTGATAGGCATTGCGTTAGATCTGTAGATTGCTTTGGGTAGTATAGTCATTTTCACAAAATTGATTCTTCCAATCCATATTTCTGCATCTATTTGTGTCCTCATTGATTTCTTTCATCAGTGTTTTATCAGTTCAGTTCAGTCACTCATTCGTGTCCGACTCTTTGCGACCCCATGAATCACAGCACTCCAGGCTTCCCTGTCCATCACAAACTCCCGGAGTTTACTCAAACTCATGCCCATCGAGTCAGTGATGCCATCCAGCTATCTCATCCTCTGTGGTTGCCTTCTTCTCCTGCCCCCAATCCCTCCAAGCAACAAGGTCTTTTCCAATGAGTCAACTCTTCGCATGAGGTGGCCAAAGTATTGGAGTTTCAGCTTCAGCATCAGTCCTTCCAATGAACACCCAGGACTGAGCTCCTTTAGGATGGACCGGGTGGATCTCCTTGCTGTCCAAGGGACTCTCAAGAGTCTTCTCCAACACCACAGTTCAAAAGCATCAATTCTTCGGTGCTCAGTTTTCTTCGCAGTCCAACTCTCACATCCATACATGACCACTAGAAAAACCATAGCCTTGACCAGAAGGACCTTTGTTGGCAAAGTAATGTCTTTGCTTTTTAATATACTGTCTAGGTTGGTCATAACTTTCCTTCCAAGGAGTAAGCGTTTTTTAATTTCATGGCTACAGTCACCATCTGCAATGATTTTGGAGCCCCCAAAAATTGAAGTCTGACACTTTCCACTGTCTCCCCATCTATTTTCCATGAGGTGATGGGACCAGATGCCATGATCTTAGTTTTCTGAATGTTGGGTTTTAAGCCAACTTTTTCACTCTCCTCTTTCACTTTCATCAAGAGGCTTTTTAGTTCCTCTTCACTTTCTGCCTTTAGGGTGGTGTCATCTGCATATCTGAGGTTATTGATATTTCTCCCAGCAATCTTCAGTGTTTTATAGTTTTCTATATATCTGTCTTTCGTTTCTTTAGTTAGATATACTCCTAAGTATTTTTTTCTTTGTGTTGTGATGGTGAATGATATTATTTTATTAATTTCTCTTTCCGTTTTCTCTTTGTTAGTGTATAGGAATGCAAGGGATTTCTGTGTGTTAATTTTATATCCTGCCACATTACTGTATTCATTAATTAGCTCTAGTAATTTTCTGGTAGAGTCTTTAGGGTTTTCTATGTAGAGGATCATGTCGTCTGCAAACAGTGAGAGTTTTACTTCTTCTTTTCCTATCTGGATTCCTTTTATTTCTTTTTCTGCTCTGATTGCTGTGGCCAACACTTCCAAAACTATGTTGAATAGTAGTGGTGAGAGTGGACACCCTTGTCTTGTTCCTGACTTTAAGGGAAATGCTTTCAATTTTTTCATCATTGAGAATAATGTTTGCTGTGAGTTTGTCATATATAGCTTTTATTATGTTGAGGTATGTTCCTTCTATTCTTGCTTTCTGGAGAGTTTTTATCATAAGTGGATGTTGAATTTTGTCAAAGGCTTTTTCTGCATCTATTAAGATAACCATATGGTTTTTATCTTTCAATTTGTTAATGTGGTGTGTTACATTGATTGATTTGTGGATATTAAAGAATCCTTGCATTCCTGGGATAAAGCCCACTTGGCCATGATATATGATCTTTTTAATATGTTGTTGGATTCTGTTTGCTAGAATTTTAAGAATTTTTGCGTCTATGTTCATCAGTGTTATTGGCCTGTAGTTTTCTTTTTTTGTGGCATCTTTGTCTGGTTTTGGTATTAGGGTGATGGTGGTCTCATAGAATGAGTTTGGAACTTTGCCTTCGTCTGCAATTTTCTGGAAGAGTTTGAGTAAGATAGGTGTTAGCTCTTCTCTAAATTTCTGGTAGAATTCAGCTGTGAAGCCATCTGGTCCTGGGCTTTTGTTTGCTGGAAGATTTCTGATGACAGTTTCGATTTCAGTGCTTGTGATGGGTCTGTTAAGATCGTCTATTTCTTCCTGGTTCAGTTTTGGAAAGTTATACTTTTCTAAGAATTTGTCCATTTCTTCCAAGTTGTCCACTTTATTGGCATAGAGCTGCTGGTAGTAGTCTCTTATGATCCTTTCTATTTCAGTGTTGTCTGTCGTGATCTCTTCATTTTCATTTCTAATTTTTTTTGATTTGGTTCTTCTCCTTTTGTTTCTTGATGAATCTGGCTAACGCTTTGTCAATTTTATGTACCTTTTCAAAAAACCAGCTTTTAGCTTTGTTGATTTTTGCTATGGTCTCTTTAGTTTTTTTTGCATTTATTTCTGCCCTAATTTTTAAGATTTCTTTCCTTCTGCTAACCCTGGGGTTCTTCATTTCTTCCTTCTCTAGTTGCTTTAGGTGTAGAGTTAGATTATTTACTTGACGTTTTTCTTGTTTCTTGAGGTAAGCCTGTAATGTTATGAACCTTCCCCTTAGCACTGCTTTCACAGTGTCTCATAGGTTTTGGGTTGTTGTGTTTTCATTTTTATTCATTTCTATGCATATTTTGATTTCTTTTTTGATTTCTTCTATGATTTGTTGGTTATTCAGAAGCGTGTTATTTAGCCTCCATATGTTGGAATTTTTTATAGTTTTTTTTTTTTTTCCCCTGTAATTGAGATCTAATCTTACTACATTGTGGTCAGAAAAGATGACTGGAATGATTTCAACATTTTTTGAATTTACCAACGCTAGATTTATGGCCCAGGATGTGATCTATTCTGGAGAAGTTTCCGTGTGCACTTGAGAAAAAGGTGAAATTTATTGTTTTGGGGTGAAATGTCCTATAGATATCAATTAGGTCTAGCTGGATCATTGTGTCATTTAAAGTTTGTGTTTCCTTGTTAATTTTCTGTTTAGTTGATCTATCCATAAGTGTGAGTGGGGTATTAAAATCTCCCACTATTATTGTGTTATTGTTAATTTCTCCTTTCATTCTTGTTAGCATTCGCCTTACATAATGTGGTGCTCCTATGTTGGGTGCATATATATTTATAATTGTTATATCTTCTTCTTGGATTGATCATTTGATCATTATGTAGTGTCCTTCCTTGTCTCTTTTCACAGCATTTATTTTAAAGTCTATTTTATCTGATATGAGTATTGCGACTCCTGCTTTCTTTTGGTCTCCATTTACACGAAATATTTTTTTTCCAGCCCTTCACTTTCAGTCTGTATGTGCCCCTTGTTTTGAGGTTGGTGTCTTGTAGACAGCATATACAGGGGTCTTGTTTTTGTATCCATTCAGCCAGTCTTTGTCTTTTGGTTGGGGCATTCGACCCATTTACATTTAAGGTAATTATTGATAAGAATGATCCCATTGCCATTTGCTTTGTTGTTTTGGGTTCACGTTAATACAACCTTTCTGTGTTTCCTGTCTAGAGAAGATCCTTTAGCATTTGTTGAAGAGCTGGTTTGGTGGTGCTGAATTCTCTCAACTTTTGCTTGTCTGTAAAGCATTTGAATTCTCCTTCATATCTGAATGAGATCCTTGCTGGGTACAGTAATCTGGGTGTAGGTTATTCTCTTTCATTACTTTAAGTATGTCCTGCCATTCCCTTCTGGCCTGAAGAGTTTCTAATGAAAGAATAGCTGTTATCCTTATGGGAATCCCCTTGTGTGTTATTTGTTGTTTTCCCTTGCTGCTTTTAATATTTATTCTTCGTGTTTGATCTTTGTTAATTTGACTAGTATGTGTCTTGGGGTGTTTCTCCTTGGGTTTATCCTGATTGGGACTCTCTGGGTTTCTTGAACTTGCATCACTATTTCCTTCCCCATTTTGGGGAAGTTTTCAGCTATTATCTCCTCAAGTATTTTCCATGGCCTTTCATTTTGTCTTCTTCTTCTGGGACTCCTATGATTCGAATGTTGTGGCATTTCACATTGTCCCAGAGGTCCCTGAGGTTGTCCTCATTTCTTTTAATTCTTTTTTCTTTTTTCCTCTCTGCTTCATTTATTTCCACCATTTTATCTTCCACCTCACTTATCCTATCTTCTGCCTCCATTATTCTACTGTTGGTTCCCTTGAGTGTTTTTGATCTCATTTATTGCATTATTCATTTTTAATTGATTCTTTTTTATTTCTTTTAGGTCTTTGTTAAATATTTCTTGCATCTTCTCAATCCTTGTCTCCAGTTTATTTATCTGTAACTCCATTTTGTTTTCAAGATTTTGGATCATTTTTATTATCATTATTCTAAATTCTTTTTCAGGTAGATTCCCTATCTCCTCCTCTTTTGTTTGGCTTGGTGGGCATTTTTCATGTTCCTTTACCTGCTGGGTATTTCTCTGCCTTTTCATCTTATTTAGATTGCTGGGTTTGGGGTGGCCTTTCTGTATTTTGGTAGTCTGTCGTTCCTTTTTATTGTGGAGATTCCTCCCAGTGGGTGGGGCTAGATATTTGGTTTGTCGAGGTTTGCTGGTTAGGGAAGCTTGCATCGGTGTTCTGGTGGGTGGAGCTGGGTTTCTTCTCTCTGGAGTGCAATGGAGTGTCCAGTAGTGAGTTTTGAGATGGGTCTATGGGTTTGGTGTGACTTTGGGCAGCCTGTATATTGACGCTCAGGGCTATGTTCCTGCGTTGCTGGAGAATTTGCATGGTATGTCTTGCTCTGGAACTTATTGGCTTTTGGGTGGTGGTTGGTTTCAATGTAGGTATGGAGGCTTTTGGATGATCTCTTATTAATGAATGTTCCCTGTAGTCAGGAGTTCTCTGGTGTTCTCAGGTTTTGGGCTTAAGTCTCCTGCCTCTGGATTTCAGTCTCATTCTTCCAGTAGCCTCAAGACTTCTCCATCCATACAGCACTGATAATAAAACTTCTAGGTTAATGGTGAAAGGATTCTCCACAGTGAGGGACACCTAGAGAGATTCACAGAGTTACATGAAGAAGAAGAGAGGGAGGAAGGAGATAGAGGTGAACAGGAGGAGAAAAACCGGAGATTCAGGAGAAGAGAGACAGATCTACACAGTACTCTGTTCCCTAAGTGTTCTCCGCAGCCCAGAACACCCACAGAGATTCACAGAATTGGATTGAGAAGAGAAGGGGGAGGGAGGAAATAGAGGTGATCTGGGGGAGAAAAAGGAGAATCAAAAGGGGGAGAGAGTGATCAAACCAGTAATCACACTCCTGAGTAAAAATGGGTACTGAAGGCTGGATTCTTAAATGTCCAAAATTGATATCAAATACTGAAAAACAAAGATTAAAAATCTAAAGTAAAGATTAGACTCTTAAAAATACAATATCAAAAAACAACAAAAACACAAATTAAGAAATATATATGAAGTTTGCCTTAAAAATATGGTCTTTTTTTTTGGCCAGGTTATAGTGGGTTATAAAAATTAAAATTAAGGAGTATTAGAGGAGTAATAGAGGACTTTAAAAAAAAAAAGAAAGAGAAAAGAAAAAAAAATTAATTAAAAAAACAGTAATAGTAAAAATATATCTAGGAATTTCTCTGGAGCTGTTGTGGGCAGTGTGGGTTTGGTTCAGTTTCAGATAGCTCCTTGTTCCAGCTTACACTTCTCGATATCTATAGGCCCCTTCCAGTGTAGTTGGTGTTAACTACAGGGATTTTAATCTGTTGCACTGGTCACTTCTGAAGCGGTTCCCTTTGTTTATTTGGCTTCTGTTTGCAGGTCTCTTCAGTGTCTAATTTCCACCCTGACACAAGTGGGCGGAGGTGGTCTCTTGTTTAGGTTCACTTGTTCAGTCGTGCTGCAGGGAGGGAGGGGCGCTGCAGACAAATGTCACTGGCGCGTGTGGGGAGCACTCGCAGTGTTCCAGCCACACTGGGTTTGTCCCCGCTCACAGCATGTGTGGGGAGCACTCGCAGTGTTCCAGCCACACTGGGTTTGCCCCTGGTTGCAGCATGTGTGCTTTCCCCGTCTACACTGCTCAGGCTTCAGGCTGCTCTCCAGGGAGCCGGCCCTGAGTTGCGTGCACTTCCCAGGCCTAAGCCACTCAGGTTCAGGTTTTCGGGTTCTCCACAAAGACACAGACTGGGTTGGGCCTGCATTTTGTGCCTTCCCCGGCCCGAGCAGCTCAGGCAGCCAGGAGCTTGACAGGCGCACTCTCCCCGGTGCGGTGCGCCTTCCCTCCTCTGCAGTCCCAGCCTCAGTTTCTGCGTGCGCCGGTCTGGTGCGCCTTGTTTCTCTTCTGGGAAGCTGGTCTCTAGCTGCGACCCTCCCAGCAGATGTCAACCATCCAGAATCTCAGGAAGTCTTTGGTTAGAGACTGCAAGCCTGTTTACAGTTTGGTAGGGGATGCCCTCTCTGGGGCCGAGTTTGCCCCTTCCCCTCCCCCGCTGCCTCCTGCCTCCTGCAGGAGATGGGCCGGTCCACAGCCGGCTAGCTCTTTTAGCTGGTATTCGCTTAGTCCTTTGTTCTGTGAATGGGCGGGTAGTGCATCTCACAGTTTAAGTTGCTATCTTTCCATTGCCCTCAGGGCTTTCAGGCCCAGTCCTTACCCTAAGCAATGCCGACCGCTCCTCTCCTTTCAGCCCCCACTTGCTAGTGGCAGATGCGGGCGTCTGGGGTACTTTTCTGCTGGGAGTTGTTTTTAGGTATGTAATCTGTGGGTTTTATTTATTTTTCCTCCCAGTTAGGTTGCCCTCTGAGATTCGAAAACTTCCCCCAGACCTGCCGGTGAGAGGGTTTCCTGGTGTTTGGAAACTTCCTCTATTAAGACTCCCTTGCCGGGACATATCTCCATCCCTAAATCTATTGTCTCTCTTTTTATCTTTTATATTTTGTCCTACCTTCTTTCGAAGACAATGGGCTGCTTTTCTGGGTGTCTGATGTCCTCTGCTAGTGATCTGAAGTTGTTTTATGGAGTTTGCTCAGCATTCAAACGATCTTTCGATGAACTTGTGAGGGAGAAAATGGTCTCCCCATCCTATTCCTCCACCATCTTAGCTCCCTCCCTGTTAATTGTTTAATGAGCATACCCTGAAGATACTGTAAATTGAAATATGTTGTAATAAAGCACACATGAAATAATAGAGAAGTAAGAAATAACATTAAGTTGTAACCTTAAACAAACCTTTATAAGAATATAAATTGATTCCATAGTTTTATTAGCAAAGTTTAAATCTTTGGATTTAATATTATAGACATTATCACCCCCATCGCTCAATATATGCCAATTGCCAAAAGAGAAATTTAACTATACCTGATAAATACAGTAGATTCACAACGCAGTTTGGGAAGTAGTTCTTGCTACTATTCTGTAAATTTGAGATTGTTTCAGAAGTTAAAAAGTTAAACTAATTAAGAGAAGCTCTGAACCTATAATAAAATTCAGGATAGGAAAATTTACTTTTTCAGAAGTTTAGGTGTACAGCACTTAGAGATTCTATTTGAATACAAACGCAGTACCTGTAATGAATGCAATAATGATATATAGCTTGAAATGTGATAGGGATTAAAAATATTCCCACTAGAATTTTTTTTCTTTTATTCTATGTCTATATGAGATGATGGGTTTCCCTGGTAGCTCAGTGGAATCCACCTTCAAAGCAAAAGATGAAAGTTTGATCCCTCCAGAAGGAAATGGCAACCCACTCCAGTATTTTTGTCCAGGAAATCCAATGGACAGATAAGACTAGCATGCTACATACAGTCCATGGGGTCACAAAGAGTCGGACACAATTTTCTACTAAACAACAACCACATATGAGATGATGGATGTTCAGCAAATTTATTGTGGTAATCCTTTCCCTGGTGGCTTAGAGGGTAAAGCATCTGCCTGCAATGCAGGAAACTCGGGTTCGATTCCTGGGTTGGGAAGATCCCCTGGAGAAGGAAATAACAACCCACTCCAGTACCCTTGCTGGGAAAATCCCATGGATGGAGAAGCCTGATAGGCTACAGTCCATGGGGGTCGCAAAGAGTCGGATACGACTGAGTGACTTCACTTTCATTTTCACTTTTATAATTTAAGTCATCATTATACTGTACACCTTAAACTTATACAGTGTCAAGTATATCTCAATAAAACTCAAAGAAAAATAAATAAAAATTAATTTCACTAGACTTTGATGGTAGAAACTTATCTTTTTAACTAATACATTATCAGTACAGTATCTGCCATTAATACACATTTTTTAAACAAATGAACAACATGTGGCAAATAATAATCAGTAAATAAATGGTAATTTAAACTGTTTAATGAAAAAGAATATGAAAGACACACCAAGACCTTTGCTAATGTGGATATCAAACAAAATGCCATTCACAGTTTTAAAATAACATTGCTTTTTCTGAAAGGAAAATGTACAGACTTTATTCCAGGTCAACTAAAAACTTATATTATGCCTAAGAAAGTAGAACATTGCTACAGCCTTTTATGTTACCTTGCAAAAAGGTTATTTCAACATTATCATTAATTTGTTAGTATAAAACTGGCTAATTTCCCCAAGGTTCTTAAAATTTGAGAGCACATCTTTGAGGCTTCTGAAGTGCAATTATTGGAAAATGAATAAAAAGCTTAAATTGGAATAAATGTAATAATCTTTGTTTGACTTCTCCTAATATTACAATCAATCCAAAGAGAGTTTTACCTTGTTCAGAGCTTAAAATGAAAATACACCTCTCTTGTAGCTTAGAGTTTCAATGTGTATATGCTTAATTTAATCTTGTTTTAAGCAAAAAAAGAAAAAGAAAACATAAAGACATTTATGGAATTGATTAATCATACTTCAATATAAATAAAAATAATTAGAACCTGAAATTTCTAAATTATTGATAGGTTATACTAGATTTCTAAGGAATATAAAAAGGTCAGATATAATTTCAGACAAATTTTCCCTTTTGTCTGTGACTTTGGCCCAAAAACCAAACCTTATGGACTGTGCTGAATTGGAAGAAAGCCTTGATGACTCTGGTCTCTGAATCACAAAAGCATTCCTGACCATGTGAAATGGCCCAGCAACACTTCATTTATAAAAACAAGTTTGGCCAGAAGTCACATCTGAGATTTTGTTGTCTCGTGTGCTTCAGGGAAGGATGGAGAGGATGGTTTGTAGGTTGAGGAATGAGCAGTCTGGAAAGGGGAAAAAGCTGACTGGGTGCAATCCAAATGCCTTTAGCAGCAGAATCGCAGGAAAGTTGGAAAAAACATATTTTAATACATTTTGTCTTATGTAACATCACCCTTTAACTCACATGGTAAACTAGAAACAAGTCTAACCAATTTACTTGATCTTGTTTGTTTTCCTCCTTTCTTCTAACTCATCCTGTGAACATCATTTAACTTCCCAAGGACCAGAGCCACCTCCCAAGTAGAAATTCTTTTTTCAGATATGTGATTCCATACCCATTTTGAGGAACTGAGTGAAGCATGGGCATAAGCAACCAAATGAAAACATTAGGAGAGGGGCCATAAATGTATGTTTGTCCCTATTTTTGATATTCTGTAATTTTTTAGTCCTCAATAAATTCCATCTACTAATGTAGTGTCTAAAATGTAAGTTCCTAAGGAAGGTAGGAAAGCTATTATATGACAAACCTAGACAATATATTAAAAAGCAGAGACATCAATTTGCCAACAAAGGTCTATATAGTCAAAGCTATAGTTTTTCCAGTAGTCATGTATGGTTGTGAGAGTTGGATCATAAAGAAGGCTGAGTGCCAAAGAATTGATGCTTTTGAATTGTGGTGTTGGAGAAGACTCCTAAGAGTTCCTTGGACAGCAAGGAGATTAAGCCAGTCAATCCTAAAGGAAATCAATCCTAATATTCATTGGGAGGACTGATGCTGAAGCTGAAGCTCCAATACTTTGATCATCTGATACAAAGTGCTGACTCATTGGAAAACACCCTGAAGCTGGAAAAGCTTGAAAGCAAAAGAAGGGAGTGGGAGAGGATGAGATGGTTAGACAGGTTCACCAACTCAAAGGACATGAATTTGAGCCAGTTCTGTGAGAGAGTGGAGAAGAGAGGAGCCTGGCATGCTACAAGCCATGAAGTCACAAAGAGTTGGACCTGACTTAGTGACTGAACAACAACAACAAGCATTATCTTATTCCTTGACCCTTCCAGGATTAATCATCTTTGGAGGCTTAGGGTTGAATCTTTGTACCTTAATAATTAGAATGTACCACTGATAAAACACGTCTCAGTGAAAAGCAAGATGCAAGTGCAAGAAAGCTACTTAGTTATTCTCAGATACATTTGAAAAATTCAGTATTTTTTATCATGAATTTTATCATGAATAATTTCTTTATCATGATTACAGAATTTCATTCTTGAGTTATGTTATATGTAGCTCATCATACGAAAAATATTATTATCATTGCTTACCTAGGAAGCTTAGAGAAACTTAATTTGTTCACTGTCTTCAGACTGAAGATGTGATATTCGTGAGGTTGCAGAAAATACCATCATATAAACTTTCCTATAACTTTTATTCAGCAAACTTAATCTAATTTAAAATTCTAGAATTTATAACTTGAATATATAGATTATTTTTAATAAAAAAGTAAATCAATTTTAGCATCATAAACCAAAATATTTACTTTAAGAAATTAATGAGAGATTTTATAAGAAAAGACATGTCATTGTTAATAATCCCTTAGCTAAGGAAAAAATACAGACATATTTTTCCAGGACTTATTTTAGATATTAAATTTTCTTGAATTGACATCTACAAAAATGACCTGAACTATAAGAGGTTATGCACAATAGAATTACAAAAATGTTTGGAAATTAGGGATTTAAATATCAAGCTAATGTGCTGAACAGTGTTCATACTAATATTTTGCTCTACAATATTAAAGGATACCAAGTATCATGTGTATTCTTCTGTAAATCTAGATTAAAAGATGTCTCTTAAGGTTATACTTTTTTTCATTCATTGTTGTATATTAATTTGAAAACAAGCATCTCAAGCTACACACACACACAAAACAGTTTCATAACTAAATTACCCATTTAAGTGAAAAATGGCTCAGTTTAACAACAGTTGTTCATTCACTAAGTTCTTTCTAACTCTTTGCAACCCCATGGACTAGAGCTCACCAGGCTATACTGCCCTCCACTATCTCCTGAAGTTTGCTCAAGTTCATGTCTATTGAGTCAGTGATGCTATCTAATCACGTCATACTTTGCTGCCATCTTCTGTTTGGTCTTCAATCTTTTCCAGTGTCGTGGTCTTTTACAATAAGTCAGCTCTTTGCTTCAGGTGGCCAAAATACTGGAGTTTTGGCTTCAACATCAATCCTTCCAATGAATATTCAGAGTCGATTTCCATTAGGATCGACTGGTTTAATATCCTTGCAGCATAACAATAAACCTTGATTAATATCAGGCTTTATTCCAATTTATAATCAGTTGACACAGTCATCAATGAGTGGCTATTTTACAGAATCATTTTACCCTCCCAAAACTGTGATGCTTCTTCTGAAACATTTGTCACATACTAAACTCAACATACCAACTTTTCCCCTCTCAGCACTGTAAATAATATGCACTAACATTTCTCAAACCCATTTTATTTTCTCTTTATAATCTCTGTTTGTAAGACCCTCTATTCCCGAGAAACTCAACACTAAACAGTTTTAGAATCAGTAGTAAATATGTTTGATTTACAATATTAAAGGATACCAAGTATCATGTGTTTGATTTACAATATTAAAGGATACTAAGTATAATGTGTATATGACCTAACAAGTAACAGTAAAATTATTTAACTATTGGTAATTGATGTTGAAACAGTAATTTTTATCCATCAGAGGTTTTCCAAACTAAAAATAAAATACAAAGCTATCACTCATTCACATTCATTTTGATAATCCTTGGTGAATGGATCTAACAGCAAATGAATGTACAAGTCCCTCAAATGTTTAATCTGTCTTTATTATATATAGTATTTGCTCAGTTATCTTTAAATAATGAGCATTGCACCCTTGATAAATCCGGGGAAAAGCAGAACTCTTCCTCTCATAAATTTCACACCTATTTGTAAATTTCAGTTAACTCCTGTCAATATAAAACAAAAATGTCATTTGGAGATCTACTCTGCTAATGTTGAAGCAAAATGGGACAATGGATAAGAGTAGTCATCCATTCATCCATCCATTTATTTCTCCTTTTAAAATTCCTTGAAAACATTTATGCATGTCCATATGCTAAACTCTTTCATTATGACGGGAAAAAATGATGGAGCCTTCATCATAGGGCCTGCATCTAGGAGCTTGAAGTCTAAGGTACACATATGAACACATAATTACCATATATCAAGGCATTCATTCAGCAAATGTTTATTGAAGTCTTCCCTGTCTCTATAACAGGCGTGGGAGATATGACAGTATCAAAACTGTTCTGGTCCTGCTTTCATGGATTTTTACAATCTTGAGAGGTTGCAGGGCTGGCAAGACAACCAATTATAAAAATCATATCACAAATAAACAGTAACTTTAAAATATGGGAAGTATTATAAAGTATATATGAATAGGACATGAACATTTTTAGACTGAGGACAAAATTAACTATCATGAACTGACTTCAGTTAAAAGCTGAGTTCTAGCAGGAAAAAGAAGAGAAACAGAAAGAAGGAAAAGAGATAGATGAGAAAAAGAAAAATAATTTTAATGGAGAATTAGCTAAAGTCATATTCTTGATAGTGCTGTTAAGTGAAAATATAGGATTTATTGGGAAGAAAAATATATGTGACCTTTACATACTTCATGCAAAACATTTTTCCTTTCCATTTCTCTTGACTTTTTAAAAAGCAAGCTGGTCTTTATTTTCATTAGCACACATTTAAAATGTTGAATATATAGTGCCATTTTAAAAATTAGTAGGGGGCTTATTAAAGAATCTACATGCCAATATAGGAGATGCAAGAGATGGAGGTTTGATACCTGGGTTGGGAAGATCCCCTAGAGGAGGAAATGGCAACCCACTCCAATATTCTTCCCTGGAGAATTCCATGGACAGAGAACTATTGTGGGCTATAACCCATGGGGTCACAAACAGTTGGACACGACTGAACAACTGAGGATAGCACAGAGATAAATTAAATAAACATAATGTTTTTAGGATTTCTTTAATAGCGATCTTATAAAAGCTTAATAATCTTATTCAAATCAGTTCAGATAGTTCAGTTCAGATAGTTCAGTTCAGTTGCTCAGTAATGTCTGACTCTTTGGGACACCATGGACACACAGAGGCACACCAGGCCTCTCTGACATTCACCAACTCCCGGATTTTACTCAAACTCATGTCCATTGAATTGGTGATGCCATCCAACCATCTCATCCTCTGTCATCCCCTTCACCTCCCACCTTCAATCTTTTTCAGCATCAGGAACTTTTCCAATGAGTCAGTAATTTACATTGGGTGAACAATGTATTGGAGTTTCAGCTTCAGCATAAGTCCTACCAATGAATATTCAGGACTGATTTCCTTTAGTATGGACTGATTGGATCTCCTTGCAGTCCAAGGGACTGTCAACAGTCTTCTCCAACACCACAGTTCAAAAGCATCAATTCTTCAGCGCTCAGCCTTCTTTATAGTCCATCTCTCACATCCAAACATAACGAGTGGAAAAACCATAGCTTTGACTAGACAGACCTTCACTGGCAAATTAATGTCTCTGCTTTTTAATATGCTGTGTAGGTCATAACTTTTCTTCCAAGGAGCGAGCGTCTTTTAATTTCATGAATTCAGTCACTATCTGCAGTTATTTTGGAGACCCCCCAAAAAAATCTGTCACTGTTTCCATTGTTTCCCCATCTATTTGCCATGAAGTGATGGACTAGATGCCATGATCTTAGTTTTCTGAATGTTGAGCTTTAAGCCAAATTTTTCACTCTCCTCTTCCATTTTCATCAAGAGGCTCTTTAGTTCTTCTTCAATTTCTGACATAAGGGTGGTGTCATCTGCATATCTGAGATTATTGATATTTCTCCTGGCAATCTTGATTCCAGCTTGTGCTTAATCCAGCCCAGTGTTTCTCATGATGTATTCTGCATATAAGTTAAACAAGCAGGGTGACAATATACAGCCTTGAGGTACTTTTTTCCCGATTTGGAAACAGTCTGTCATTCCAAGTCCAGTTCTAACTGTTGTTTCCTAACCTGCATACAGATTTCTCAAGGGGCAGGTCAGATGGCCTGGAATTCTCATCTCTAAGAATTTTCCACAGTTTGTTGTGATCCACACAGTCAAAAGCTTTGGCATAGTCAATAAAGCAGTAGATGTGTTTTCTGGAACTCTCTTGGTTTTTTGATGATCCAATGGATGTTGGCAATTTGATCTCTGGTTCCTCTGCCTTTTCTAAAACCAGCTTGAACATCTGGAATTTCATAGTTCACGCACTGTTGAAGCCTGACTTGGAGAATTTTGAGCACTATTTTACCAGCGTGTGAGATGAGTGCAATTGTGCAATAGTTTGAGCATTCTTTGACATTGTTTTCCTTTGGGATTGGAATGAAAGCTGACGTTTTGCATCCTGTGGCCACTGCCGAATTTTCCATATTTGCTGGCATATTGAGTGCAGCACTTTCACAGCATTATCTGTAAGGATTTGAAATAGCTCAACTGGAATTCCATCACCTCCACTAGCTTTGGTTGTAATGATGCTTCCTAAGGCCCACTTGACTTCGCATTCCAGGATGTCTGGCTCGAGGTCACACTATCTTGTCACCTTATCTAAGTTATCTGGTGAACTTGACATACAGTCTTCCTGACCTAGGGGTCAAACCCAGATCTCCTGCATTTTAGGCAGATTTTTTACTGTCTGAGCCACCAGGGAAGCCCAAAAGAGTATATATCATTCACCAAAGTTTAAATACCATACAGCGAGATGCTACCGTATGTCAAGTTTATCAGATAACTTAGATGAATGGATTGTTTTACCTCTAACGATAAATTATCCTGAAGAAATCATTGGTTAAGTACACTGTGATTGGCAAATCACAATGCCAAGTCAAACTATCCTTAACAACCCAACTAGATGGAGCATACTTTCTCTATCATTTGACCTCAAGAATTCAAAAACTGGTTACAGTTTGGGAATTGATATTTCACTGTAATTTTGGTTTGCATTTCTCTAAATATATTTTAGTACAATTTTAGAATGAAAAAGTAGAAAATAGTTTTCTGCTGTATTGAGAAATCTAAAGACCCTTTTAAATAAGAACAAAAAATGTAAAATAATACATAGCTATAGAAACCAAGCTTCCTCCTGTATGCCCTCACTGTTCTTTATACTACACCTCAAACATAATACATCTGACACAGAGTGGCCTTGATTTATTTGTTTATATGCTTGTATCTCCTGCCAGTATTACTTCTCTGAGACCAAGAATAATATCTTATTTTTTCTTTGTATCCCCAGCACATGTAAGAATGTTCAGTAGCTCTTAACAAATGTTTATTAAGTTGAATCCACACTTTGAAGTCTGAAAAATATTTTCACATACTGTTAATGTTTTTTTCCTAATAGAGCTAATATAACATTAGTTCTAATTATGTTGTAAACAAAAATTTACAAGCTCAGTGGCTTATAGTTCTATAAGGTATGGGCACAGCACAGCACAACACAAGATATAGGCTTCCCAGTGACTCAGTGGTAAAGAATCTGCCTGCCAAGCAAGAGGTGCGGGTTTGATCCCTGGGTCAGGAAGATCCCCTGGAGAAGGAAATGGGAACCCACTCCCGTGTTCTTAACTGGGCAATCCCTGGACTTCAGAGCCTGGTGGGATACAGTCAGTGCGGTTGCAAAGAGTCAGACATGACTAAGAAACTAAACAAGAACAACAAAGCTATGTGTTCCTTTCTGGGGACTCTTGCTCATTCAGTTGTTGGAAGAATTCAGTTCCTTTTGGTTTTATGACTGATGTCTCCATTAACTTGCTGGCTGTCAGCTGAGATCTGTTTCCAGCCACTAGGGTCTGGTTGTATTCCTCCACCAAGCTCCTTTCCTGTCTCCAAAGTCAGTAACAAGGTGAGTCTCTCATACTTTGACTCTGCTGCCTTTTCTGTCATCAGATCTTTGATCATTCTGCCTTCCTCTTCAGTTTTGGGAACCCATATCACTGGGCCCATCCAGGATAATCTCCCTATTTAAATCCTGAATTCCATCTATAAGATCTCTTTTGTCTTGTAAAATAACATATTTAAAGGTTCCAGGGATTAGGGCAATTTGGGGGCCATTATCCAATCTGGCTGGCTTCCTTGGTGGTTTAGACGATTAAGAATCTGCCTGCAATACAGGAGATCTAAATTTGATATCTGGGTCAGCATCTTCCCTTGAAGAAGGAAACAGGAACCCACTCTAGTATTCTTTCCTAGAAAATCCCATAGATAGAGGAGCCTGGCCAGCTACAGTCCATGGGGGTCAGAAAGAGTTGGACATGACTAAGAGACTAAGTGTGCACACGTGCAATCTGTCATATGGAGTATTTTCATAACAGACCTTATTTTATAAATGAAGCACCTGAGGGAAGAAGCCAAGGTGGCTTCCCATGGTTCACACATGTTAATCACAGAACTTCAATTCCAAACAACCCATCTGTCATCCATGTTGGATCTTTCCACTGTACCAAACTATCATTTTATCCCCAAAAGTAATCATTAGAAAACTCTTCTGGATATAGCATTGAAATTAAAGTCATCCAAGTACTTCCCTGGTGGTCCAGTGGTTAAGAGTCTGCCTTGCAATGCAGGGGATGAGAGTTCGATCTCTGGTTGGGGAACTAAGTTCCCACATGCAAGGGACAGCTAAGCCGGAGTGTCTCAACTACTGAGCCTGCACGCTACAACAGAAGATTCCTCCATGCTGCAACTAAGACCAAATGCAGCCAGAAATAAATAAATAAATATGTTTTAAAATGAAATTAAATTTTTTCAGTAAAAGCAAACAGGCAAACAAAGTGAATTGCAGCTTCTGAGATAAGAAGGTTAAAATGACATGCATTTTAAAAATAATAAATATATAAATACCCAGAGTATATGCACATGCAAAATGAAGGTAAATAAAAACTAGGAAGAAAAGCAGGAAAGCAAAAGGCATATATATTAATGACCCCATTCCTATTTCCTTCATCATTGTTAGGCCACAAGCCTTCAGACCTAAAGCAAAATTGATGTCAGATAATGAACAGTTTGCAAGTATAAGAAATAAATTATTGCTCCCTGGACTAACAGTATAAGACTGCAGCCTATGGCATGGAGAGAGTATTTGTATAGATTGGCTAGAGCTACCATAAGAATTTCAAAGCTTCCTTATATGGCAACTTACTTCATATTGAGACTTGGCATAGCTGTATACCTTAATAAATTTATATCAGAACAAGTCAAACTTTATCAGAGACAGACAATGTCTTGATATACTCTAAAATTTCTGAGTTACACTGTGAGCATCAAAATATGAAATCTAATAGCTGTGCTTTGCTGCTGTTGACATTAAAAAGAGGAAAAAACACCATAAACACACTAACCGTCCCTTATCCCATGAAATACTTTAAGAACTGATGAAAAACAAAAACTCATGAATTACTTATTTTAAATGTGGCTTTTTCAATAGAAGCAGCTCAGTGTCTAACTATAGCCCAACCCCAAAAGAGTAACACTTATCCAAAAATCTCTATTTTTCTATATGAAAAGAGAATGTAGCCATAACTTAATAAAACTTGCCTACAAGTATAATGATTAAACATTGTAATAACTAACTTCATATTAAATGAAATTATAACTATATTGTAACAATAAATTAAAACTATCAGCCAATTCACTTTTTCACATTTTACAAGACCAGTTAAAAAGTCCAATTTTGTTTTGTTTTGATTTTCTATTTCTTCCTTAGATTAAAAAATTGAAATGAATAAATGTACAAATTTAAAACTCTGCACTCAACATGTGATTGTGCATACTAATGAGGGATCAAAGCATTGGTATTCAAAAATAAGAAGTAATCTCCCAAACATTCGTGCTTTTCATTAGAATGTGGTCATATATACAATTGGATAAACACACAGGCTCTGTCTACATGATGACAAATCAACTGGTTAAACAGTGAACACTTTAGGTGGCCTATGTTTGCTTTGTTTACAGGATGTCAAGTGTTTGATATTTTGTTTGTATATATTAGCAATTCTACTGCTTAATTAATTTAAGCCACTAGACATTTTAATATATCTAGATTAAGCCATATTTGTATGAAAATATTCCCAGGTGCAGATTCTCTGTGTCTAGCTTCTGCAGCCATCAGAATCAGCCCTTGTGTGATAGACACAGCATAATGAAAGGGAAAAGTCTGGAAATATGCATGGAATTAATCATCATTTCTCCTTGAACCAGATATGCCTTTATTGTAGCGGGGATACATGCACAAAAATATTCATAGGCAAAACTTTACCTGTGACTGCAAACATTACAGTTGTTGTCATTTTGTTATATTGTACTTTGATTTAAGAGTGGTGATATGAACAGTCACAGGAAGTAGAGTGGGTGAAAAGAGCACAGGGTTTGAGAAATAGGATACCTGAGACATTTTGTTTCATCTGAAGATTGCCTTTTCATGCTATTTGGCAAAGTTACTTAACCTCTCTAGATCTTGGATTCCTCATCCTTAAAAGGAGTCTTATGTAAGTTTATTATCTCTAAGAAATTGACTCATTCCTGGCAGACAGTGTGTATACTTTCAGATAACATCAGATCTGTCTGGTTTCTCTTCTACAGCCAGCCTAGACTATGCCACAAATAGCAGCCCTAACCATCTGGAAGTTAGGAAGTAAACCAGCTTCTCATATGTGACTTAGATCAGAGTTTCTTAAACTTCTATGTGCATAAAAATCACCTTGAGGCTCTCCTCAAGCCTCAGTGTCCCAGCCCCAGTGACTGACTCAGCTGTCATGTGACAGGGCCTAAAAGCCTATATGTTAATTGTCACCTAAAATGATGCTTCCCAGATGATTCTCAGACTACATTTTGAGAAACACCTACCCACACCTAAGGGAAGCCGTAACTGTATGGAGAGCATCATCTGTAGAGTGAGCAATTAACATATGTCTTTGGATTATGGTTATAATCATAACTGAGCTCCCGGTATAGTCCTGTTTAGCAGGTGGTTTAGTCTGGTTTCCCCAGATGACAACATGGAGATTAGATCTTGTGTACAAGGACTCTCAAGAGAAATCAGAATAGGAATAAGGAAATCAGGATAGCTTCAGGCCAAGAAGTCTAGCAAGGTAAAATTGTACATTCAGAAAGATGTGAAGTATAAATTACCTTGTAGCTTATTGCATGTCCAGGTAACACACCTGAGCCTTTATAATAAGGCTCCGGTACCTTATTGACTGCTGCAAGCCCTGGGGTAACCAAAACTAGCAAGTATCTTGCTCTCTGAGACAAGTGGCTCCAGCACCAAAAAGACTGTCTTTGAAAATGACTACAGATTTCAGTCCTGAGGAGGGGAGCATGAAATTGGGGTGCACTTTCCAAGGGTATATGATTGGGCTGGGGTTCAACAGACTACACTTCAGATGACTATCTCATATTCTACTTTCCTTTGTTAAGTCTGCTTACATACTAAATACTTGCAAGCCTGACATTTTCTGCTATGACATTCAGTTGGTCTGAGAATCCTGAAAATAGAACTTAAATAGTGAAAGAATTAACCCCCAAATATGCAATTCTGGCATATTGATTATTTTGAGTTAAAGGCTATTGAGAAATAGCAGCTGTCATACAAACACTCTGACCTTCCTTTTTCTTCCTAAAAGCAGGAGATAAAACTCCATGTGAAAGGTGTACCAGGAGGAAGGAAGACATTATTAGCAGAGATGGGAAAAAGGCTGAGAAATCTGTTCAAACAAATCTTGTTAAACTAACCCTTACTTCCTAATAATTTATCTACAATTGAGTGCCTATTCCAAACCTCTTTGTCTTGGTTCTTGGTCTAAAAAGTATAAATGCTTTGTTCTCATATTAGTTCTCAGATCATCAACTCATTGAAAAGACTCTCAAGTAATAATTTAATCAAAAGTGTATCCTTTTCTTCTGTTAATCTCTTTAATTATTTCAATTTTTTGGACCAGCCACAGCCTCTAAGAAAACCTAGAAGACTTGTTTCATCCCTAAAATAGCCAATCCAATTGAATTTTTCCTGTGTGCTCTTCTGCTTTATATTCCCTAATTCTGATCTCAGCGTGCTTTCTCAGAATTTTATCACAATATAGCATACACTTGTCACAGAATATTTAAAATTCAAAATATAACATTGCTTCTCATCTTTCATGAACCCTTATGAATTCTGGACTTCAATTCTCAGACTACTACCTGCTAGGTACACACTGTCTTCCTGAACTTCCCATTTGGTCTCTCCTCTGTCATGCTTAGACTGCCCTAGGACAACTGCCCATCCAAACAAGTCCAGTTTGATTCAGTTGGAATTAAACAAGATTAACTGGAATCCACAGACCAGATTTGCAAAAAAACAAAAAAAAAAAAAATTGTAATCACATAACAACTAAAACTGAACAGTCAGAAAACTCAGATCATGGCATCCAGTCCCATCACTCCATGGCAAATACATGGGGAAACAATGGAAACAGTGACAGTCAAACTTAATTTTAGGGACTCTAAAATCACTGCAGATGGTGACTGCAGCCATGAAATTAAAAGATGCTTGCTCCTTGAAAGAAAAGCTGTGACCAACCTAGACAGCCTATTAAAAAGCAGAGACATTACCAACAAAGGTCCATCTAGTCAAAGCTATGGTCTTTCCAGTAGTCATGTGAGAGTTGGACTATAAAGAAAGCTGAGCACCAAAGAATTGATGCTTTTGAACTGTGGTGTTGGAGAAGACTCTTGAGAGTCCCCTGGTCTGCAAGGAGATCAAGTCAGTCAGTCTTAAAGGAAGTCAGTCTGGAATATTCATTGGAAGGACTGATGCTGAAGCTGAAACTCCGATACTTTGGCCACCTGATGGGAAGAACTGACTCATTGCAAAAGACCCTGATGCTGAGAAAGATTGAAGGCGGGAGGAGAAGGGGACAATAGAGGATGAGATGGTTGGATAGCATCCCCGTGGATGTGAGTTTGAGTAGGCTCTGAATGTTGGTGATGATGTGCTGCAGTCCATGTGGTCACAAAGAGTTGGATACAACAGAGTGACTGAATTGAAATGAATAACTAAAAAGATGTGCTTATGTAACATTTTAATATTGAAGTTAAATGTTCTTGACTTTCCTAATTAGTTAATTTAATCCAAAGCACAAAATGATCTGTTCTCTAAGTCCTATACAAATACAGACTGGTAGCTAGAACTATATAATAAAGATAGTAAAAAGTGTTCGTTGAATTGGTTTTAAAAATCAGTTAAAATAATCTTATATCTTTTAATGTCCTGCTATTGGGACCATTGAATTGCTTATAAATCAAAGTTGTTTATTCATTAGAAATGTGTAGATATGACTTTTTGTTTTCTGTTTTCCCATGTAAAGATATTAGTGAATTAAAGTTCTAGATACATATATCTTGTAGTAAAAATACACTTCTAGTAATTAGGAATGAATAGAGTTAACTCTGGATATAAGTGATCTAAAGTACATACCTGAAAAAATCTTTGAGAAATAGTGAAGATATTTTTCTACATGATGATGAATTTAGAATTATTTACTTACCTATTATTTATTTTATAAGACACTTGTTGTTTACTCACTTATGATTTATTTTATAAGACACTTGTCTACCTATCAGATGAAAGACAAAATCTAAAAAGCTATATTGTGTGTGTGTGTCTTTATGTAACTAAAAGTGTGTTCAATATTGGAGAACAAAGAAGGTTAGTCAATCAGTTTCATATTCTCTTGTCATTATTCAGTCACAAAGTCATGTCCAACTCTTTGCAATCTCGTGGACTGAACCACACCAGGCTTCCCTATTCTTCACTAGAGAGCTTCTCAGGGTGCTGGTGACTTATTTTTTCTTGTTGTTGGTGCTATTATACAAATGTCTATGTCATGAAAATTCATTGAAATGTGTATTTATAATATGTGTTCTTATCTGCATATGTATACTTGCTTAAAACTGGTCATTATAAATGGACACTGATGGAAGAATTTTTAAAGAGAGTTTTATGAGTTAAATTAAGTCTGAGAAACTCCAGCACATGTATCAGTGCATTTTCCTTTATTTTTTGTCATTTCCAAATTTGGTTAATTCACATTTTTTAAAGATTCCTTTAAATCTGTGTTCATAGAATATACTGATCTATATAGTTTCTCTTTTTTTTTTTTTTTTTGCTATATCTTTTCATGTGTACTAAGTCCCTTCAGTCATGTCCGACTCTTTGTGACCCCATGGACTGTAAACAGCCAGGCTCCTATGTCCATGGGGTTCTCCAGGCAAGAGTGCTGGAGTGGGTTGCCATTTCCTTCTCCAGGGGATCTTCCCGAACCAGGGATTGAGCCCAATTCTCTTATGTCTCCTGCTTTGGCGGGCAGGAGTGCCGCTGGTGCTACCTGGGAGGCCCTCTGTTATATCTTTATTTGGCTTTACTATCAGAGTGATGCTAACTTCATAGAATGAGTTTAGTAGTATTCACCCCCTCCTGTACTTTATGAAAGTATTAGTAAAGCATTGGTATTATTTTTTCATTTATAAGTTTAATAGAATGCACCAGTGAAGCTACTTTGGATTAGACCTAACTTCTTTATTACCAATTTAATTTCTTCTTCTTCTTTTTTTTAAAATTTGAGTGTAATTGCTTTACAATATTGTATTGGGAAAGGGTGTGGAAAAAACAGAACCTTCTTGTACTGTTGGTGGGAATGTACATTGATACAACCACTATGGGGACCAGTATGGAGGTTCCTTAAAAAACTAAAAATGGAACAACCATATGACTCATGAATCCCATTACTGGGCATACATCCTGAGGAAACAATAATACAAAAAGATATATGTAACCCAATGTTCAATGCAGCATTATTTACAATAGTCAGAACTTGGAAGCAATCTAGATGTCCATCTACAGATAAATGGATAAAGAAGATGTGGTACATATATACAATGGGATGTTACTGAGGAACAAAATTAAATATTGTATGATATCAAGAAGTGAAGTGAAGTGAAAGCCACTCAGTCATGCCTGACTCTTTGTGACCCCATGGACTATAGAGTCCATGGAATTCTCCAGGCCAGAATACTGGAATGGGTAACTTTTCCCTTCACCAGAGGATCTTCCCAACCCAGGGACTGAACCCAGGTCTCCCGCATTTCTGGTGGATTCTTTACCATCTGAGCCACTAGGGAAACCCAAGAATACAGAATGGGTAGCCTATCCCTTCTCCAGAAGATCTTCCTGACCCAGGAATCAAAGCGGGGTCTCCTGCATTGCAGGCAGATTCTTTACCAACTGAACTATCAGGGAAGAAGGCAGTGACCAAAACCGTCTCAAAGAAAAAGAAATGCAAAAAGGCAAAGTGGATGTCTGAGGAGGCTTCACAAATAACTGAAGAAAGAAGAGAAGCAAATAGCAAGGGAGAAAGGGAAAAATATGCACAACTGAATGCAGAGTTCCAGGGAATAGCAAAAAAAAAAAAAAAAAAAGATAAGAGGACTTTCTTAAATGAACAAAGAAAAGAAATAAAAGAAAACAATAGAATGGGAAAGACTAGATATCTCTTCAAGAAAAATGGAGATATCAAGGGAATATTTCATGCAAAGATGGGCATGATAAAGAATAGAAATGGTAAGAACCTAACAGAAGCAGAAGAAATTAAGAAGAGGTGGCAAGAATACACAGAACTATACAAAAAGATCTTAATGACCCGGATAACCACAGTGGTGTGGTCACTTACCGAGAGCTAGAAAACCTGGAGTGTGAAGTCACGGGGGCCTTAGGAAGCATTTCTGCAAACAAAGCTAGTGGAGATGATGGAATTTCAGCTGAGTTATTAAAATCCAAAAGATGATGCTGTTAAAGTGCTGCACTCAATATGTCAGCAAATTTAGAAAACTCAGTAGCAGCCATAGGACTGGAAAAAGACAGTTTTCATTACAATCCCCAAAAGGGGCAATGTCAAAGAATGCTCAAATTACCACACAATCATGCTCATTTCACATGCTAGCAAGATAATGCTCAAAATCCTTCAAGCAAGGCTTCAGCAGTATGTGATTTGAGAACTTCCAGATATACAAGATGGATTTAGAAAAGGCAGAGAAACAACAGATCAAATTGCCAACATTTGTTGGATCATGGAGAAAACAAGAGAATTACAGTAAAACATCTACTTCTGCTTCAATGACTATGCTAAAGCCATTGATTGTGTGGATCACAACAAACTGTTGAAAAATTCTTAAAGAGATGAGAGTGCCAGACCACCTTACCTATCTCCTGAGAAACCTATGTGTGGGTCAAGAAGAAACAGTTAGAACCTTACATGGAACAACTGACTGGTTCCAAATTGGGAAAGGAGTATGTCAAGGCTGTATATTGCCACTGCTTACTTAACTTACATGCAGAGTACATCATGCGAAGTGCTGGGCTGGATGAATCACAGGCTGGAATCAAGGTTGCCAGGAGAAATATCAACAACCTCAGATATGCATATGATATAACTCTAATGTCAGGAAATGAAGAACTAAAGAGCTTCTTGATGAGGTTAAAAGAGTGGAGAAACTGGCTTTAAACTCAACATTCAAAAAACTAAGATCACGGCATTGGGTCCCATCGCTTCATGGCAGAAAGAAGGGAAAAACATTGAAGCAGTGACACATTTTATTTTCTTGGGCTCTAAAATCACTGCAAATGGTACCTCCAGCCATGAGAAATTAAGATGCTTGCTCCTTGGAAGGAAAGCTATGGGAAATCTAGCCAGCATAGTACAAACCAGAGACATCACTTTGCTGACAAAGTCTGCTATAGTTTTTCAATAGTCATGTACAGATGTAAGAGTTGGACTATAAAGAAGGTTGAGTTCCATAGAGTTGATGCTTTCGAAATGTGGTGAGGAGAAGACTCTTGAGAATCCCTTGGATTGCAAGGAGTTCAAATTAGTCAATCCTAAGGAAAATCAATCCTGAATATTCATCGGAATGTCTGTTGCTGAAGCTCCAATATGTTGGCCATTTGATGCAAAGAGCTGACTCATTGGAAAAGACACTATGCTGGGAAAGATTGAGGGCAAGAGGAGAAAGGGACAGCAGAGGATGAAATGGTGGATTGCATCACCAACTCAGTGGACATGAATTTGAGCAAACTCTGGGAGATCGTGGAGGACGGAGAAGCCTGGCATGCTGCAGTCCATGGGGTTGCACAGAGTTGGACATGACTTAGTGATTAAACAATAGCAACAATGAAATCTAGAAAAATGGTATTGATGAACCTATTTTGCAGAGCAGTAATGAAGACACAGACCTAGAGAGCAGACTTGTGGACAGAGAATTGGAGAAGGAAAGGGTGGGACAAGTTGAGTTATTGACATATATACATTACAATGTTCAAAATAGTTTGCTAGCAGGATGCTGCTGTATAACTTAGCTCACCTCGTTGCTCTCTGATGATCTAGAGGCTGGGATGTAGGAGTGGAGGGAGGCTCGAGGGTGAGGGGATATATGTATACCTGGTGGCTCAGACAGGAAAGAGTCTACCTGCAATGCGGGAGACCCGAGTTCCATCCCAGGGTCAGGAAGATCCCTGGAGAAGGAAATGGCAACCCATTCCAGTATTCTTGCCTGGAAAATCCCATGGATGGAGAAGCCAGGCAATCTACATTCCATGGGGTCACAAAGAGTTGGACACGACTGAGTGACTTCACTATTGGCCTGTAGCTGATTCACATTGTTGCAAAGAGTAGGTTTAAATCAATTTATTGTTTTGGTTCATCTAACAACCTAAAACATACTAGCACTAACCAAATAAATTTTTGGCCTCTCCAAGCATTTATTAAAATGTGTTGGCCAACAAGAAGAGTTTAGAATTAACAAATGAAGTATCTAGATTCCAAGGTAATATGGATAGAAAATTCATCTTCTGTGAATGGATAACAATATAGGTACATATTCTTTCCATGAAGGCAGAAGTTGGGATGTGGATACTGTGGGAATTCTGTTGATTTTAGAAGACAGAAGACATGACAAGTATAATCTTTCTTTTGTAAGAGAAAGGAGTGGTTACAGTTATAGACTTTAAAATATTTTAGGTTTCACTTGAACACATTGAATAACTATTTTCTACTTAGAATTTAAGAAGATCTACTAGATTATTATGAATAGCGCAAAGCATTCTTTCACAGCATGGCATAACTTATCTGCCAAACTCAAGTTAATTGCCTGAGATATTTTGCCATATTAACAAGCCGAGGTAATCCACAGGGATTGTATTTTTGTAACACTAATCAAATTCATTTTTTTCATTGCTCAAAGCTAGTCATAATAGTAGCAATAAAATCTAAGTTTTACCTATTTTGGATAATGCCTATCTTTTGTGCTAAAGAGCCTTGATAGTTTAACATTTGGTATTCCACATGAATGATTTACAATAAATCACATAGACTAAAGTGCTATTAACCATTAAGCTAGGTTACTAAAGACTGGTGAGGATACAAAAAGGATAAGACAATTTAAAAGGGCAGTAGTTACCTATGTAACATCTATCTATCATCTATTAGCTATCTGTTTATTTAGAAATTCATATATCTATAGAAAAACATATATAAAGGAAAAGTGAATTTTTTTTTAACCATAAAGACATCTAAGACTGAAGTTTATTGTAAGACTACCATTGTTTCTTGTCAATTGGTTGACTTTAAATAAGAAAGCAGCCCAAAACTGCAATCAATTTCACATTATTTTATAAGGGTTCTTTCATTCATTTAAGTTTACAATAGTCATTTTTACCTAAGAAATAATGCATGCAGGCTAAAATTTTCCAAAAATATCTTCTTCAAAACCTCAGTTTTACTTTTATTTACTTCAGAAAATAGATCTTTATTATCAGTTCACATGCCCTATTACATTAACAATAACTAAGTCCAAAATAGCAGTAAAAAACTTAAAATGTGACATCTCTCTCAAGTGAATAACCAAAGGTGACACATATGCACCATTGATACTGTATAGAAAATAGATAAGTAATGAGAACCCACTGCCCCTGCATAGCACAGGAAACTCTACTGATACTCTAAGGCAACCTAAACGGAAAGGAAATTTAAAAGGGGGGGGGATATATGTAAACATATATGATTTCCCTGTGGCTCAGTTAGTAAAGTGTCTGCCTACAATGCAGGAGACCCAGGTTTGATCCCTGGGTTGGGAAGATCCTCTGGAGAAGAAAATGGCAACCCACTGCAGTACTCTTGCTTGGAAAATCCCATGGACGGAGGAGCCTGTTGGGCTACAGTCCATGGGGTCGCAAAGAGTCGGACACAACTGAGTGACTTCACTTCACTTCTTCACTTCATGTAAACATATAGCTGATGCACTTTGCTGTATGGTAGAAACTAACATAACATTGTAAAGCAACTACACTCCAATAAAATTAATAAATATAATAACCAACTGTGTTGCAGAAACAAACCCAGCTCCAATGCTCATTTAAATCTAGAATTACAAGAATCATTTATGTATGGCTTGTGATGAAAGCATATTGAAAGGAAAGGGGAGAATGCTGCTTCTTTTTGTCAGACAATTTCATGGTAAGAATAAGTCTCCTTAGATATATCCTGCAGGGAAATAATTTAAAGAAGTCTTTTCTCAGCTTGACAACTGTCCTCATGATTTCAGTTTCTTTATTAATTCAAGGATCCATAAATGAGAATAATAAATTAAACTTATGTCAAAATTTATTTAAAGGAATTCCCTATGGTGAAACTATTGATTGAAATATGAAGATCTTTACTAACTTTTGAGAAATTTCTCCTTCCCATAAAAATGTTTTGCAATTATTTCCAAATGGGTATGTGCTTTAACCTCTAAAATGACTGTTTAAGCCAATCATTAGGTTAGACACAAGATTTTCCCAAGTAAAAACAAGGCAATAATTTAAAAAATGATATCATCTAGAATATTTTAAGTGTAAATTTTACTTTTGTTTTGGGTTATCCTCTTAGGCATAGTCTAAAATCTTACTTATATTTCAATAACCATATGAGATTTACAGCTACTAAAAAAAGAAAATTTACAGGTATTAAAAGAAAAGATTGATGCTTTCAAACTGTGGTGTTGGAGAAGACTCTTGAGAGTCCCTTAGACTGCAAGATCAACCAGTCAATCTTAAAGGACATCGACCCTGAATATTCATTGGATGAACTGAGGTTGAAGCTGAACCCTCAATACATTGACACCTGATGTGAAGACTCAAGTTATTGGAAAAGTCCTTGATGCTGGGAAAGATTGAAGGCAGAAGGAAAAGAGGACGACAGAGGATGAGATGGTTGGGTGGCATTATTGACTCAATGGACATGAGTTTGAGCAAACCCTGATAGTGAAGGACAGGGAAGCCTGGTGTGCTGAAGTCCATGGGTCTGCAAAGAGCTGGACACAACTGTGTGACTCAACAACAAAAGAAAATGCTTTCTATAGTTATAACTAATAAATTTGAGGTGTATTAAATATTACATGTAGTGGAAATATATTCCTTTCACTTACTAGATAGCAACATCAACTCAATGATAGTTATACCAAGAAATCATATCAAATAATTTTCCAAAATGATGTTATTTATTCAACATACTTTCAAAAATAAAAATAAGTATAGTGTGCTTATGACAGCAGCACACTATATATATAATATACATAACTATATATAATATATATTATATGATATATAATATATATATTAAAAAGAACAAGACAGTTTTGGTTGACATGGGTATGCAGTGTTTAGATGGTAGTCTCAAATCTTTTTTTTTTTTTCTTTCACTTATTTTTGTCAAATGTACCTATAGCATAGAGTCCACCACTATATACCTGTGATGGGTTAACAATGGGTGTGCATTTTTGGTCATTTCTTCCATTAAGAGTTGAAATCTATTTCTTGTCCCTTTGGGCCTGGGTTAACCTTGCTGTAACTTGGTTTGTTCAATAGCATGGAGCAGAAATGACATCAAGCATCTTTGAAGTTGAGTCTTAGATCTGCAAATTCTGTTTTGGCTCTCTCAAAACACTTCATCTTTGTAACCAGTCAATGACATGAAAGGTTTGTGGATTCTGCTGACTTATTCCATTTGGATTAGCCCATCATCTTAGTCCAGTATAGATAGGAAATCATGTCAGAAAGCCTCACTTCATGAAAAAAAGCCATGTAAAGAAGACTCAGGCACTCACTGATAGATCCAGATGGCCTCCAAACACCAACTACCAGTCACAGGAATGAGCCCTGTTGGATACTTCAGTCCAGTCCAGTCTCTTGATGGCTGTTGTCCCAAGTTAATACCACATGGAGCAGAATAAGCATCCAGGTGCTTCTTGTCAAATCACAGAATCATGAGAGAGAAAAAGCATTTGCTTTGGGGAAGGTGGGAGGGAGACTTAATAGGAAGGGGATATCTATATGTATAGCTAATTCATGTTGTTGTACAGCAGAAACTAACACAATATTGTACATAAATTATGCTCCAATTAAAAAATAAAAGCAAATTTTAAAAATGGTTGCTTTGTTTTGGCACTAATTTTTGAATGACAGGTAATTGACATTCAATTACCTATTATCAGTTTATTGTATGAAAATAGATCATTGAAGCAACCTTTAAGGATTATAGACAAAATGGAGTGTGTTGAGAGAAGAGGCCTGTGTTTGACATCTTCACACTTGTAAATATTAGAATGGGCTTCGAGATTAGTGTCACTGCTTTCAGCTCATTGTCAGTCACAGCAGGTGTCCTCAGCTTCCCTCTGAGCCATGTTCATTCAATCAGGTCTTTGAGGCCCAGTCTGTGGATCAGTTTATGGCAAACATTCTAATGCCCTTCTGAAGACTATCCTGAGTTCTATCCTGAATACAAGAATGCAGCTGAGGTACAGACAACATAACTAATACTTTTCAGTCCCTCCTTCTGTGAGCTGACATGATTTCCTACATTTCTTGACTAGATGAGAGGTTAATCCAAATGGAATAGGTCAGCAGGATCCACAGCCCTTTCATTCAATTGACTTTGAAATCACACGATTTTCAGTCCAACTGAAGACTCATGAAAAATCTATCTAACACTCTCCAGAGGGCTCTTTTAGTATACTGAATGATTTTATCATAGAGGTAGTAGAACTGTTTCAAAGTATGTTTTGTAACTGTAAGTCTTATTGGAATTTCCTAATAATATAATAGTGAATAGAGAAACCTGATGATGTAAAGCAGACAAAGAAAAGTATTAGAAACTCTAATTTAAATATTTAATGATTATTGGCTCCTGTATTTAGTAAGTTTCTGCTAAGTTTACAAATGAATAATATCATTATATTTATAATCTAATTTTGATGCCAGACATGCAAACAGTTAACTGCAGTGTAACTCAGAATGAAAAAAAAAAAAAAAAAAAGAAGCTTAAACAACAACTTACATGAGTCCAGAGGAAAGAAAGTTTAAGTCAGTCTAATTTTAGAAATTTACTGGAGAAGAAAGAATAGGGTTTGAAGAAATCTTGATAAAGGAAATATAAGAGTTAGTAAAAGAGATTAGGACAAAAGATGTTGCTAGGTAATGATGAAGGTGGCTGAAATCCAGATTGAGAGAATGCAGTGAAAAAAGGAGTAGCAAGCATAGGGAATTTGGAAAATTTGATATGGATAACATAATAGAAAGATAACTGAGAAACAGAGGTTTGAAGCCATAGTCTTGTACGGATGTGAGAGTTGGAACATAAAGAATGCTGAATGTCAAAGAACTGATGTTTTTGAATTGTGTTGCTGGAGAAGACTCTTGAAAGACCCATGGACAGCAAGGAGATCAAACCAGTCAATCCTAAAGGAAATCAGCTCTGAATATTCATTAGAAGAACTGATGCTGAATCCGAAACTCCCAAAACTTTGATATGAAGAACTGACTCATTGGAAAAGACCCTGATGCTGGGAAAGATTGAGGGCAAAATAAGAAGGCGATGAGAGAGGATGAAATGGTTGGATGGCATCACTGACTCAATGCACATGAGTTTCAACAAGCTTTGGGAGATAATGAAGGATTGGGAAGTCTGGCATGCTAGCAGTTCATGGGATCGCAAAGGGTCAGACATGACTTAGTAACTGAACAACAATGGTACTAGGGGATGATTTTGGGGGTGACAGTTGGATTATATGACCAGACTGATCTTGTGGTAAGTAAGCTGGTGACAGGACAGAGGATAATCTGAGAAGAGGATGGATGTGTAGCACATAGAATATTTAGGAGGCTCCTGCAATAGTTCAGCAGATAAAAAGTGGAAATACCTAAGAGTAATTGAGAGTCAATTAGGGGATAATCTTCTTAAAGACTATCTTTGGTCTTGAGGTTGGAAAGAAACAATTTTGAAGTTTCCAACTTGGGTAGCTGGGAAGATAGTGCTATAATTAACCTGTTGACGAGGATAGGAATCTTTTGCTACAGAAAAAAGAAAAAGAGGCATAATAAAAGTGTGTTGGTCTTATGTGGAGATTGCATGCATTTGCAATTCATCTATAAAACTCATAAGAAAAAAAAACTGAGAAAGTGTTATCAGTAGAAAATAAACCAGTTGTAGAAAGAAACTAAAGCCATGGGCAAAGAGGAAATGTGCAGAAAAGAGTAAAATAAAGCCTCTGATAATCCCAATGATTCAGGAAAATAGGAACAGAGATACCAGTGAAGCAGAATAAGAAAATCATGACAGTCACATCATCGAATCAAGCAGGTTCACAGAGACAGGGTCAAATATTACAAAAGTTTACAGATGATGAAAACCAAAAGCCAAAATCAGATCCAGTAATGAGAAGAGTATCATAAAGAAATTGAGAAAGCAGGCATGCACCAATATTTCAAGACAATTAGCAGAGAAAAGAAGAGAACATTACAAAAATACTATCTGAGGTACCCAGATCATCAACATGTATAACAGCTTCTCAGAAGAGATCAGTTATAAATGATCCAAAAATGCATCTGAATATAGAATAATGAATTTTAGATTAGTGATTTACAACATGAAGTATTTCATTTAAGGAATATACTATTATAAATTCCTTAATGATATTGGCACTGCTAAAACAGAGAACACACGGACTATTTAGAAGCCACATCTGGGTAGTTTTCATTTATTTTCATTTAAAGTTATAGCCAAATTCATCTTAAACATTTTTGCATAATTTTAAAAGATGTGAATATGAATTTACTACATACAAGGGAAATGTATAATTAAAATTTGATTATGGTTTCATCTCAAACTATATTTCTTTTCTAACACCCAGGAACTAATTCATTATATTTATGCATACACAATTATTAGTGATCTTAAAATGTATTATTCAAACTTTTAATTCTACCTGGCTAGTGTTAAGATAGTGAATAAACAGATTGTTGTTCCCTTTAATACTTGGCACTGTTCATTAATCAAAAAAGGTTTCACTTTCATAGAAGATCACAAACTTCTATAGTTTACAATAATAGGGCAATACTACAGTATTTTGATTTTTTTTTGAAGAATGAACTATAAAAGCTCCATGTTTATAAGGAACAACAACAACAAAAAAAAAAATGAAATTGACAAAAACAAGGCAGTTCAGTTCAGTTCAATCGCTCAGTCATGTACGACTCTTTCCGACCCCATGAACTACAGCACACCAGGCCTCCCTGTCCATCACCAATTCCCAGAGTCCACCCAAATCCATGTCCATTGAGTTGATGATGTCATCCAACCATATCATCCTCTGTCGTCCCCTTCTTCCCCTGCCCTCAATCTTTCCCAGCATCAGGGTCTTTTCCAATGAGTCAGCTCTTCGCATCAGGTGGCCAAAGTACTGGAGTTTCAGCTTCAACATCAGTCCTTCCAATGAACACCCAGGCCTGATCTCCTTTAGGATGGATTGGTTGGATCTCCTTGCAACCCAAGGGACTCTCTACAGTCTTCTCCAACACCACAGTTCAAAAGCATCAATTCTTCTGCGCTCAGCTTTCTTTATAGTCCAACTCTCACATCCATACATGGCCACTGGGAAAAAACATAACCTTGACTAGACGGACCTTTGTCAGCAAAGTAATGTCTCTGCTTTTTAATATGCTGTTTAGGTGGTCATAACTTTCCTTCCAAGGAGTAAGCATCTTTTAATTTCATGGCTGCAATCACCATGTGCAGTGATTTTGGAGGCCAGAAAAATTAAGTCAGCCACTGTTTCCACTGTTTACCCATCTGTTTGCCATGAAGTGATGGGACCAGATGCCACGATCTTAGTTTTCTGAATGTTGAGCTTTAAGCCAACTTTTTCACTCTCCTCTTTCACTTTCATCAAGAGGCTCTTTAATTCTTCTTCACTTTCTGCCATAAGGGTGGTGTCATCTGCATATCTGACATTATTGATATTTCTCCCGGCAATCTTGATTCCACCTTATGCTTCATCCAGCCTGTCATTTTGCATGGTGTACTCTACATATAAGTTAAGTAAGTAGGGTGACAATATACAGCCTTGACATACTCTTTTTCCTAATTGGAACCAGTCTGTTGTTCCATGTCCAGTTCTAATCATTACTTCCTTACCTGCATAACAGGTTTCTCAAGAGGCAGGTCAGGTGGTCTGATATTCCCATCTCTTTAAGAATTTTACACAGTTTATTGTGATCCACACAGTTAAAGGTTTTGGCATAGTCAATAAAGCAGAAATAGATGCTTTTCTGGAACTCTCTTGCTTTTTTGATGATCCAGAATATGTTGGCAATTTGATCTCTGATTCCTCTTCCTTTTCTAAAACCAGCTTAAACATCTGGAAGTTCACGGGTCACATATTACGGAAGCCTGGCTAGGAGAATTTTAAGCGTTACTTTACTAGTGTGTGAGATGAGTTGCAATTGTGCAGTAGTTTGGACATTCTTTGGCATTGCCTCTCTTTGGGATTGGAATGAAAACTGACCTTTTCCAGTCCTGTGGCCACTGCTGAGTTTTCCAAATTTGCTGGCATATTGTGTGCAACACTTCCACAGCATTATCTTTCAGGATTTGAAATAGCTCACCTGGAATTCCATCACCTCCACTAGGTTTGTTTGTAGTGATGTTTCCTAAGGCCTATTTGACTTCACATTCTAGGATGTCTGGCTCTAGGTGAGTGATCACACCATTGCGATTATCTGGGTCATGAAGATCTTTTTTGTACAGTTCTTGTGTGTATTCTTGCCACCTCTTCTTAATATCTTCTGCTTCTGTTAGGTCCATACCATTTCTGTCCTTTATTGTACCCATCTTTACATAAGATGTTCCCTTGGTAGCTCTAATTTCTTGAAGGGATCTCTAGTCTTTCCCATTCTATTTTTTTCCTCTATTTCTTTGCATTGATCGCTGAGGAAGGCTTTCTTATCTCTTCTTGCTATTCTTTGGAACTCTGCATTCAAATGGGTATATCTTTCCTTTTCTCCTTCGCTTTTCACTTCCCTTATTTTCACAGCTATTAGTAAAGCCTCCTCAGATAGCCATTTTGCTTTTTTGCATTTCTTTTTCTTGGGGATGGTCTTGATTCCTGTCTCCTGTACAATGTCATGAACCTCCGTCCATAGTTCATCAGGCACTCTGTGTATCTGATCTAGTCCCTTAAATCTATTTCTCACTTTACTGTATAGTCATAAGGGATTTGATATAGGTCATACCTGAATGGTCTAGTGGACACTAGATAAAACACTGAAAGATGAACTTCCTAGGTCGGTAGGTGTCCAATATGCTACTGGAGATCAGTGGAGAAATAACTCCAGAAAAAATGAAGGGATGGAACCAAAAGAAAAACAACACCCAGTTGTGGATGTGACTGGTGATAGAAGCAAGATTCAATGCTGTAAAGAGCAATATTGCATAGGAACCTGGAATGTTAGGTCCATGAATCAAGGCAAATTGGAAGTGATCAAACAGGAGATGACAAGAGTGAACATTGACGTTCTAGAAATCAGTGAACTAAGATGGACTGGAATGGGAAAATTTAACTCAGATGACCATTATATATACTACTGTGGGCAGGAATCCTTTAGAAAAAATGGAGTAGCCATCATAGTCAACAAAAGAGTCTGAAATGCAGTACTTGGATGCCATCTCAAAAACGACAGAATGATCTCTGTTTGTTTCCAAGGCAAACCATTCAATATCACAGTAATCTCAGCCTATGCCCCAACCAGTAACGCTGAAGAAGCTGAAGTTGAACAGTTCTATGAAGACATACAAGACCTTCTAGAACTAACACCCAAAAAAGATGTCCTTTTCATTATAGGGGACTGGAATGCAAAAGTAGAAAGTCAAGAAATACCTGGAGTAACAGGCAAATTTGGCCTTGGAGTATGGAATGAAGCAGGGCAAAGGCTAATAGAGTTCTGCCAAGATAACACACTCGTCATAGCAAACACCCTCTTCCAACAACACAAGAGAAGACTCTACACATGGACATCACCACATGGTCAACACCAAAATCAGATTGATTTTATTCTTTGGAGCCAAAGATGGAGAAGTTCTATACAGTCATCAAAAACAAGACCGGGAGTTGACTGTGGCTCAGATAATGAACTCCTTATTGCCAAATTCAGACTGAAATTGAAGAAAACAAGGCAACTCTCTCTCAAAAACAGTTCATGAAATTCCTTGTAGACTGTTTTCAATCTCTTATTAGAGGTGCCTCTTCTGAAGATCCATTTCTGCTTAAATTATTTTAGCTAATTCAATTGACATAGCAGTTTCACTTTTTGTAGCAAATGTTCTCGTGAAACCCTTTACTTATCCAGTCAGGTAGTTCTGATCAACCACGACCAAATACTCTAGGAAGGATTCCAGGAGGTCAAAACTGTGCATGTGAGAGTGTGAGGTGTTGCTTCCATTGCTTGTTTTCTTTAAGTATGTTTTGAAAGCGTGGGGAAATACCTCTAGAGAAGCTGGATATTTTTCACTTGTTTGTAATTAAAAATGAATTAAAAAGGTCTCCTTTAACAGAAGAAACTTAATTAAAGCTAAAGGAAAAAGCTAACCACTTAACAGCAGGGGTACCCATGGATACAAATGCTTCATTAATTGGATGAAAGCAGAGGAGAAAAACCATTCCAAAAATATTACTATGTGTTTCTGAACACATTTCATTAACGGCATTCTTTAATCAGTGATCAGCCTAGACTTCCCATAGTCATGGTATCAAAACACGTTTAGACAAAACACTACAAAAGAAGGGCAGGATGGAAATTAGAAGCACATTCTTTTTTGTTATGAAGAACAAAAAGAACATTATCTGCTCATATATTGAGCTTGTGTATCACTATAAAGAAAAGACTGTTCATTCATTCATGAATTCAATCATCCCTAATGCCTGTGGTCCATGCTAGATGCTAAATATAGATCAGTGAACAATAATGAAACTCATCAGCAGGGAGCTCCAGTCTCCTGTGATAAAAGCCATAATATAGATGGGTACAAAGTGTTCCAGGAAGACTATGGGGATATGAAAAATCAATAACCTCAGATACGCAGATGACCCCACCCTTATGGCAGAAAGTGAAGAAGAACTAAAGGGCCTCTTGATGAAAGTGAAAGAGGGGAGTGACAATGTTGGCTTAAAGCTCAACATTCAGAAAACTAAGATCATGGCATTCGGTCCCATCACTTCATGACAAATAGATAGGAAACAATGGAAACAGTGGCTGACTTTATTTTTCTGGGCTCCAAAATCACTGCAGATGGTGACTGCAGCCATGAAATTAAAAGATGCTCGCTCCTTGAAAGAACAGCTTTAACCAACCTGGACAGTATATTAAAAAGCAAAGACATTACCAACAAAGGTCCATCTAGTCAAAGCCGTGGTTTTTCCAGTAGTCATGTATGGATGTGAAAGTTGGATTATAAAGAAAGCTGAGCACCAAATAATTGATGCTTTTGAACTGTGGTATTGGAGAAGACTCTTGAGAGCCCCCCTGCAAGGAGATCCAACCAGTTCATTCTAAAGGAAATCAGCCCTGAATACTCATTGGAGGGACTGATGCTGAAGCTGAAACTCCAATACTTTGGCCACCTGATGTAAAGAACTGACCCATTGGAAAAGACCCTGATGCTGGGAAAGATTGAAGGTGGGGGCATCACCGACTCACTGGACATGAGTTTGAGCAAGCTCTGGGAGTTGGTGATGGACAGGGAAGTTTGGCGTGTTGCAGTCCATGGGGTTGCAAAGAGTTAAACACAACTGAGCAACTGAACCGAACTGAACTGGGAGGACAAAGCATGTTCTTCTGAGAAAATCACTTCTATACTTTAACATCTCAGAATAAAAGAGAATTAACTAGTCAGAGAAAGAGGGAAAGGTATGTTTTGCAGTATTTAAAAAGATAAACTGAGACATATTAAATATTGTAAGTCTGAGCAAAAGTTGATTTGAATCCAGTAGTACCAAAGCAGAAGTAATTGGAGCACTCCAGAATTAGAGTTTTGAGAAAAGACAATAGACACAGAAATAAAGCAGGGAAGTGATGTGACTGGCTCTAGCTTTATGCACTTGCCTTGTTTGGTAAAAGTCTGGCTGTTTGTGTATTGTCCTTAGATTTTGGTTTCCTACCTTGAGGCATTTATGAACTTGTGATTTGGTTTGCGTATGCCAGCTGTTGAGGTGTTAGAATACCGTCAGTCTAATGGCCTCTTTGTTTATTTAATGGCAGAAAGAATGATATACATAGATATAAAGAAGCAGGGAGAACTTGGAGCTTCTGCAAGTGATTTCATGTAGATGGACGTCGAAGAGCTGAATGAAGCCTACGGAGTGAAGAGAAGACCAAAGGCAGAGGCAGCAACCAGTTAATGTCAGACTTCCTCAGCTATGTTCACAAGAATGCATTTTGCTTGAAAAAAAAAAAAAATTTTTTTTAATACATGTCAACAACTGGACATTTTTGGAAAATGGATATTTTAAAAATATGTCCTTACAAACTATGTAAGAAGCACAACTAAGTATATAAAATCTGATTTTCACATCTATTTAAAGAAAGAATGGACTAACAATATCTCCATGATATCCTTATATGAGCTGACTTAGCAGCATCACAAACTTCATGTAGTGGTTTTACAATGATATTACGGATCCTATTGAATACAGATCTGATATTTAGCTCTAATAATAAAAAATGTAAAGGTAGCAATGATTAATATTGAAATCAAATACTGCAGAGAAAAGTATTTCCAAGATTTAAAGTCAATATTTTATAAAGAATACAATCTTACCATATATATGAGAGAACTCTTGATATAGGTAATGACTGCACTGCTGCTGCTGCTAAGTCGCTTCAATTGTGTCCGACTCTGTGCGACCCCACAGACGGCAGCCCACCAGGCTCCCCAGTCCCTGGGATTCTCCAGGCAAGAACACTGGAGTGGGTTGCCATTTCCTTCTCCAATGCATAAAAGAGAAAAGTGAAAGTGAAGTCGCTCAATGGTGTCTGACTCTTAGCGACCCCATGGACTGCAGCCCACCAGGCTCCTCCGTCCATGGGATTTTCCAGGCACGAGTACTGGAGTGGGGTGCCACTGCCTTCTAATGACAGAGACTACCTTTTAGGCAAAAGTGGTATAATGACTGGTCCCTTCCCCCAAAATTGAATTTGGTGAGGTGATAATGTTGGCATTAGCAACACTGTATGCACTGCGTAGGGCGTCCTTGTGGCTCAGCTGATAAAGAATCCACCTGCAAGGTGGGAGACCTGGGTTCCATTTCTGGAGATTGGAAAGGCTACCCACTCCAATATTTTGGCCTGGAGAATTCCACAGACTGTATAGTCAATGGCGTGGCAAAGAGTCAGACACAATGAGAGACTTTCACTTTCACTTTCCTTGGTGGCTTAGAAGGTAAAGAATTTGCCTGCAATGCAGGAGATCCAGGTTCAATCCCTGGGTCGGGAAGCTCCCCTAGAGAAGGGAAAGGCTACCTGCTCCAGTATTCTTGCCTGGAAAATCCCATGCACAGAGTAACCTGGCAGGCTACAATACATGGTGTCTCAAAGGATCTGACACGACTGAGTGACTAACGCTCGTATGTGTGTGAGTGCACACACACACACACACACACATACATTGCATGATTTAGATATTTTGGCAAATTGTAGTTTTGCCTACTTAGCCAAGAAATAAACAGGAGGTATACATTCTTATTCACCTATCTTCAAAGAAAGAACATTAGGAAAATGAGTTTAAACTTTCTTTATGACATACTCACCAGCAGTTTTAGGAGAAATTCTACCCTAAGCAATAATAGGGGAAAATTTGGAATAGCAGCTTGTGCATTAATTTGATGACATGAAAGCAGTCAATTTACTGATAATACTAAAAGAAAAGAGTGAAATAATAATAAGTTAATGGTAATCGAATGAACTCCTTAAGGCAGGAAAGGTTTAGCTTCTGGTGCACTAATCACTAATGGAAGCAATGATAATTCCTCCCTAACAAGATATGCCATAAATATCACCTGATAAGCCTTAAACTACGTTTTAACTTTAAGAGCTGGATTTTTCCCAGAGACACTCAGCCACATAATGCTATGTATCTTTTAAGATCAGTTATTGCACATGTGCCATGGAAGATATTATAAGATTTGTAGCAAAAGCAGTTATGCTTTGGAGATAAGAATCCTGCTTTCAAAGGGAGCAGACTTGCTTCAATGTTCTTCCATTTATTCTTTTAAAAAAGTTGTAAATATTTTTCTCTTGTGGACTAGACTGATACTGATTTTATATGTTTTATAACCACTACTTATGACATAATCCCAATCTTAAAGATGTGTTACTAATGTCTCCACTTTCCATTGCTGGTTATTTTGATTAGCTGGAAATTGAGCACAGTCTTTGAACAGTCTCTTTCTGAGGGTATTTCTATTATTGTCTAAGGTCAGGAGACATTCCCTTTGGGGATTTGCCATTTACAGTTCCTTATTTTTCTAATCTGCTTCTTCATTGTATCACCATGATGCAAAGACAAGGGAAATAACAGTTTCCTGTTGTGACATCAGGACAAATTACTTTCAGTTTAAATATACTCCTGGTTAGAAAAATGCAGTAAACCATGGTACCTATGGAAATACATTAAGCATTTTTTGAAGTTAAATTGAGGAATTTTGCATGGATAAAAACAGAGATCGTTTGGGTGAGTGATTGAATTGTTTCCTTTGAGAATGATAAGAGTATGTAAAAATTTTTCAGACCAACTCCCTGAAGTTGGGAAACATACTTAATTTCAGTAAAACTTTTAAAGCCTGGAGAAAAAGAGAATCAATGAAAAATGTAAATGAATCTCTATATGAAGCATAACCTGAGACTATATTTCAATAAGCAAAGTGCTCTGCTCTCAAGCTTTTTTGTAAGAAAATATCTGAAGCTCAAAATATGATTTTAAAAAGGAACAATTAATGGTTAGTATTATTTTAGGCATCAAAAATATTTTATGTTCAGAATGTCTTTTGTTTCTGATACAAATTGTTAATCATTTGATCATTATATCATTCATCCATTATTATCAGTACTTCTCAGGATTTAGTGAAATAAAGAAGTTAAAATATGATATCTCTTTTCTTCATGATGGTTGTAACAAATGAGATCACTACTTACAGCAGAAATATCAAGGCATTTTTGGACATATCCCAGCTAGCAAAAGCAGAGTTGTTAAGATCTAATAAAAAAGAAATTACTGGAAAATAATCTAAAGCTCATTCATTATATCAAGGAAAATAAAGTAAAAGGATGAAATCTTCTACACCAAATGTATATTACCATTATATATGTATGGTTAGACGTATGTGTCAACTTGACGAAGATATATTATTAAATTTAGTTATTTAATCAAACGCTACTCTAGACAGGCTTCGACAATACATGAAACATGAAATTCTAGATGTTCAAGCTGGTTTTAGAAAAGGCAAAGGAACCAGAGATCAAACTACCAACATCGGCTGGATCATCGAAAAGGCAAGAGAGTTCCAGAAAAACAACTATTTCTGCTTTATTGACTATGCCAAAGCCTTTGACTATGTGAATCACAATAAACTATGGAAAATTCTTCAAGAGATGGGAATACCAGACCGCCTGACCTGCCACTTGAGAAAAATGTATGCAGGTCAGGAAGCAACAGTTAGAACTGGACATGGAACAACAGACTGGTTCCAAATTCGGAAAGGAGTACATCAAGGCTGTATATTGTCATCCTGCTTATTTAATTTATATACAGAGTACATCCTGAGAAATGCTAGGCTGGATGAAGCACAAGCTGGAATCAAGACTGCTGGGAGAAATCATCACTAACCTCAGATATGCAGATGACACCACCCTATGGCAGAAAGCAAAGAAGAACTGAAGAGCCTCTTGATGAAAGTGAAAGAGGAGAGTGAAAAAGTTGGCTTAAAGCTCAACATTCAGAAAACTAAGATCATGGCATCTGGTCCCATCACTTCATGGCAAATATATGGGGAAACAGTGGAAACCGTTGCTGACTTTATTTTTTGGGCTCCAATCTATGCAGATGGTGAGTGCAGCCAGCAAATTAAAATATGCTTGCTCCTTGGAAGAAAAGTTATGACCAACCTAGACAGCATATTAAAAAGCAGAGACATTGCTTTGCCAACAAAGGTCTGTCTAGTCAAGGCTATGGTTTTTCCAGTAGCCGTGTATGGATATGAGAGTTGGACTATAAAGAAAGCTGAGGGCTGAATAACTGATGCTTTCAAACTGTGGTGTTGAAGAAGACTCTTGAGAGTCCCTTAGGCAGCAAGGAGATCCAACCAGTCCATCCTAAAGGAGATCAGTCCTGAGTGTTCTTTGGAAGGACTGCTGTTGAAGCTGAAACTCCAATACTTTGTTCACCTGATGAGAACAGACTTATTATAAAAGACCCTGATGCTGGGAAAGATTGAAGGTGGAAGGAAAAGGGGACGACAGAGGATGAGGTGGGTCCACTCAATGGACATGAATTCATGAGTTTGGGTAAACTGGGAGTTGGTGATGGACAGGGAGGCCTGGCGTGCTGCAGTCCATGGGGTCACAAAGAGTGAGACATGACTGAGCGACTGAACTGATACTTAACTGAACTAAACTCTAGATATTACTGTGAAGACATAATGTAGATGGGGTTAGAGGTTACTATCAATTGCCTTTAGGTAAAGAAGATTTTCCTTGATAACATGCATGTGTCTCACTCAATAGGTTGAAGGCCTTAAGAATAAAAACTGAAGTTTCTTGGAAAAAAGAATCTGCCTGGAAATGCAGCATAAACTCCTGCCTGTGGGAATGAACCACAATTTTTTGGACTTATTAGCCTCTACAATCACATGAATCAGTTTCTTAAAATAATCTTTTTCTCTCTCTTTCTATCTTTCTGTGTGTGTGTGTGTGTGTGTGTGTGTGTGTGTAGTTTGTTTTTGTTTCTCTGGAGAACCTTTACTATACAGAAGGTATCCCTTTACTAAATATTCTTCTCTTATTGAGAGAATATTTCCCTGATACCATCATTGATAAAGAAGAGTCACTCACAGGTTTTATTAAAAAGAAGAATTTCTGCAAATATATGATAACCAGATGTTTCTGAATGAAAATATCCCATCTTTCACAGTTGTATTCCAAGTAATTTGTTTTATTTCATTTTCCAAGTTATTTGAAAAAATGCACATTTTATTATACTTTTTTATTATTTATTATATATTTTCAGAAAATGTATTGAGTTTCAAAGATATGCTCTTGGGCCTCCCAGCTTTCTGTTCAGAGATCTGAAGGGTAGAACCTACATCTATTGTCATTCTTCAAACTCACATGGCATAGCCCCACTCAGGTCTCTGAATAAGAGAAATAACTGCTGTTATTTTTCACAATCTGAGAGGACTGGTCTGAATGTGCTAATATGGTATAATTACAAATTGTTTTAGATTAGTATACCATACTCTGTAAAAATTCATATTGGAGAAAATATTTATGTGTGATGTATCTATAAAATGCATATGACAATGTGAACAGCTATTAAGTATTTTATCCTAAATATAAAATGATATGCAAGTGCTCTGGATGTTAAGACCGACATAAAGTTTAACTGAGGAGCTAGTGAAGGCCTCATGCAGGCAATGGGACTTGATACCAGCCCTAAAGAACAGCTAAGACTTAGGCAACCACACAGAAAATTCAAGAGCACACACAGCATCTGGGGCAAGTTCGAAGCAATGGTTCAGAACTTGTTAAAAACCAAACCATAGAATGTTGGGGACAACTACCAAGGAGGGTGGAGTAAGAGAACTTTTCACATTTTGCCATTTTAAATGTAAGAAAACAAAACACAACTTTGTGTTTCCAATTCTGGATCCCTGGGTGATTACCCAGCTGCCAATAAAGAAAGGTTTACTCAAAAAAAGAGAAGTTGGTATAAATTGCAATAAACAGTAACACTTTAAAATAATTGCCTAATCAATATTAATTCCTCTGGTATCTATTTAACAGAATTAATCACAGTGAGCTCATTTAGTATTAATGTGAATGTCACAAGTAGTTCAATTGAATTTCCACTCTAATTCAACATTAATTACCTTAACTGGGCCATTATTTTAAAGTGTTACCCAGTAAACATGAAAATAAAAGCAACAAAATAACACATTAATGAATTATAATGAAGTGCTATAAAGTTTATCTCTATGTAATAAATTACTTAATTTATCAAATAATTTGTCAGATTGATCTGAAATTTTGCATTGAAAAGTTTAATCTATTATTAGAATATACACACTTACAGATACCACAAAATTACAGCACTTCACACCCATGCTTGTAAGAAAAAGAGTTAAGTCTTCAGATTTCCCATTTAAGTTTCAATATTTAATAAACCATATTATTTCAACTGTTAAGTCTCTGCAAGGAGAGGTGTATATGACTTTTTTCACACAATGTGATTAGAAGGAACTATGTTTTATGGTACTTTTGCTAGTTTGTCAAGGTTTATTCAGTTTGTTTTTTTTTTATTAGGTTATCAGCTCTCATATGTTACTTGTATTTACGAATTTATTTGTCTTTCCCTCACTTTCAATTTAATCCTTCTAATATACTGAATGCTATGAAAAAAAGAAGGAAAAGTGAGAGGAAGGGGGAGGATGGGAGGGAGGGAGAGAGATGAAAAGAAAGAAAGAAGAAAGGAGGGAAGGAAGGAAAAAGTCAAGCTTGTTAAAAGTGTGTGTGCCTTATGAATCAGTAGATTCTAAGTGGCAGAAGGTGGACCTCAAAATTATAAATATTAACCTTCATACACTGATTATGCATAGATACTTCACCTTTGAAAATCCTCAAAATGCTCTTGTGACTTAGTTTGTGTTCTAGGACATTAAAGAGTTCCACATCCTGATTTCAAATTAAATTGTTCTGAGATACATCACAAAATGTAAATGATATATCTAAACTTTGCTTTACATTTGTATTTCATATATAAGAACTCAAGGAAGTAAGTAGGTTTTATTCAATTTTGTACATCCCATAACACCAAGAGCAGTGTTCTGCAAAGCAAACATTCTCTGGGGTGAAGAAAGGAGAAAATAATTATTCTTTGTCTCATCATAGGTGTTAAATAACTATGATAATTGTCTACTAAGTCATTAATTCATATATGTTTATATACCACACATTATATAAGGCAACATCCAACATGATCTTTTTTAGTAGTTCTTTGAACCATACCTTTAAAAAGCATGTCAAATGAAACCTGACATGAAGCCCCAATATATAAAAATAGAACATGCATCAGACACTTGATTGGAGTGGGGGCAATGGGACCTGGAACACCAGCCAGACTTTCGTTAAGGATTAAGGCAGCCTATGGGGATCTACCAGGAACCTCAGGGTTTAACCAGGTAGCAAGGATATAGGAATCAATCTGAGCAAAAACAGAACTCTATAGTTTATTAAGTATAGATTATTGATCATACAGCTTAACTTCTGTGAGACTCAATTTGTCTACCTATAAAATGAGACCAAATGTATCTATCAGTTACTATCATTGTGAGAAGTAGAATCATAGATATATATGCCACTACTATACAGTTTCCTTGGAGGCTCAGACAGTAAAGAATCTGCCCTGAAATGTTGGAGACCTGTGCTTGACCCCTGGGTTGGGAAGATCCCCTGGAGAGGGAAATAGCAACCCACTCCAGTATTCTTGCCTGGAGAATCCCCATGGACAGAGGAGCCTGGCAGCCTACAGTCCATGGGGTCGCAAAGAGCTGGACATGACTGAGCTACAAAGTACATCATTACTATACTTATAATTCACTAATTCAAGAAATGTTCATTTATACACAATATAAGGGAGTACTGTTGGCTATAAAAATAAAGGAAACTTTGCTGTTTTCAACAACATAGATGAGCCTTGAAGGCATTATGCTAAGTGAAATAAGTCAGACAAACAAAGGAAAATACCATAAAAATCTCCCTTTCATGTGGAATCTAGATAAATAAAACAAACAAAAAACAAGCTCATAGACACAGAGAATAGAGTGGTGGTGGCCAGATGTGGAGAGTGAGGGACAGAGGAAATGGATCAAGGTGATCAAAGGTACAAATGTCCTATTATAAAATAAATAAAAAACATAGGGATGTAAGACATAACATAGTATCTAGAGCTCCTAGTATTTTATTACATATTTAAAAGTTGCTAAAGTGTTCTTAAAAGTTCTCATCTCAAGAAAAATATCTGTAACTATGTATGGTGATAAATGTTAACTAGACTTACAGTGGTCATCACTTCACATTATGAAGTGTACATTATGACATGTAGAACATGTCATTATGTTGTACAGCTGAAACTAATATGATGTTATGGGCCAATTATATGCCAATAAAAATAGTCATTTAATTCCTAATTTGCTCAAACTTAATAGCTGTTGTGGAAGTGAACAAAACAGAGCAAGTCCCTGCCTGCATGGAGCTTGTATTCTAGTGATTGATACTAGATAGATTAATGATACATCATTTCAGATGATTATAACAGAGTAAGGAAAGAGAGGAGAGATATCTTTGTTTGTCTAGTATTTAGATCTAGCACTCAGTAGAGCATTTGAGAAGAAATGAGGGAGAAACTGAGAGGAAGATAGTTCTTGATACAAAGGATGGAGATTATAAAGTTCCTGGGGAGAAGCAGTCTTGATATATTGGAGGAACATGGCAGAAGACAGTGCTGGTTGACTAGATAGGACCATAGCTGGACAGTGAGAAGAACTGAGGTCACAACATTATGAGGGACTTTGATCAATTGAATTTCAAGTTATTTTATGACCTTCGGATGTGGCTCTGAGTTAAATGGGAAGATGGTGTGTGATTTTGAACAGAGATGCAAGTTGACTCAGTAGCTGAAGGAAACACAGTGACTGTTGTATAAGAAAGAGGTTGCAATGGGAATCAGCATGAGTGATGGAAGGAGTTCCAGGAGGCTTTGATTATATAAGGGATGCTGGCTTATGCCTTGGGCTCTAGGGAGTCACTGATAGAGTTGAAGAAATGTGTAGGTGGAATTGGCAGGTCTATATATTTTGCTTTTTACTACATCATGAATTATGTATCATGATGAAGTAAACACACATGCACATACACACACTTTGAGCTGGAGTAAGATTCTATTTTTATTCCTATTTGTATTGATACAAAAAAAAGCTCTAGGAAAATATTTCATCTCTGTTTTCCTCCTACATCTTTTGCTTCCTACTGGTATCCTTCCTCCTAAATATGTACTCCTACTCCAATAATTTAACCTATTTCAGCTTTCTTTGTTTGGTTTGTAAAATGCCCAGCATTGCTCTCTAGGTTGCGACTGAATCTAATGAAAGAAGGTGGTAATGCTTTGAAAACTGTAAAATCATCCACAGTTTTCAGATGCAATCAATATATTATAATATATCATAGCCCATTGCATTTTATTTTGTGCTTACATATATTTACCTTGTGATTCTTGTGGTCCTTTATTATCTACTAACATGTCCAGTTCCCCTTCTTTCAATGTGGTGTTTCTTTTTCACTATATTGCTGCATATGAAGGAGAATGTTATTTGAGTCCTCATGTACTTCTTCTACCTCAAGAGAATGTGTTGTGGAGGCATCTGCTGAGAGAACCCTCTCCAAACCCAGAATAACTACGACATTGCAATATGACATAACATACCACAGATGGGATAGTATTATTGTCTTTCATGCATATAAGCATGTTGGAAAATATGTTTCTTCATTGTATTTTATAGCTTGCCAGTAGTAGCTAGACGTGTGTGTGTGTGTCTGTCTAGAGGTTGATGCTGTACAACTAACTTTTATGATTATTTTTGTATTTCCTATAGCTTTATACAATTTTTACCATTTCACATTTTATTGCCATGTTCTTCTAACTGGTTTTGCTCTTTGATCCCTAAATTCTGTTAAGTTTCCAAGTATGTTGCATATTTTGTAAAGATAATACCTATGATCCAGTCCTTTGAACCATGACATTTGAACTTTTTACCTACATGAGGTAACAAAATTCTTTGAGTGTTCAGAATAGTCTGACCAACCCCACTGACGGTAAATGAGAAGTTTGTGAAGTTCTAGCTAAGGTTGATTAGAATCAGTACAAAAATATTGTCTTGTGTTTGCTTTGTTTTTATTATTAATCTGTTTATTAAAGAAGGGTCAATTAACATTTTAGAGTATGCTACTTTTTTGTTAAATGTGCAAACTTTTCTAAGAAGAATTCGGGTATAATGACATTTCTATTCCTAAAATATTACCTTTTGATAATATTTTCATACATTTTCATTTTGCTCTTCTCATGCAAAAGAGATGATCTAAACTCTTGATGAAATATCTACTATACTTATTTATGGTTTTCTTTTTAGACAGAATAATTGAGATATAATTTGTATACCATTCATTTAAAGTGTCCAGTTCAATGTTTTTAATACATTCACAGTTGTGCAACCACATACTATAATCAATTTAGAAATTTTAATCACTTCAAAAAGAAATCCTATATTCTCTAGCAATCTCTCCCCACTATCCCCAGTACCAGGCAAATGTTAATTTACTTTTTGTTTCTATAGATTTGCTATTTTGATGTTTCTTATGAAAGGAATCATATAACGTGTGGTCTTTTGTAATGAATTTTCCCACTTAACATTAAAAGTTTAAGATCATGTTGCAACATGTATCAATATTTCATTACCAAATAATATTCCATTGTGTGGATATAGTGCATTGTGTATATCCATTCATCAGTTGATAGGCATTTAGATTTTGACCACTTTTTTAGTTATTGTGAATGTCTGCACTATGAGCATTTATGTCCAAATTTCTATGTGGATGCATGATTTCATTCTCTTGTATGTATGTACCTAGGAGTGGGATTGCTGGGTTATAGGGCAATTCTATGTTTAAATTTGTGAGAAACTTCTAGACAGCTTTGCAAAGTAACTGCAGCATTTTTACCAGCAATTTATGAAGGCTCCACATCTTTGACAACATTCTTATCATCTGTCTTTTTTTATTTTATTGATTCTAATGAGTGAAAGGCTATTTTATGGTGGTTCTAATTGGCATATCCCTGATGGATAACCATGTTTCACACCTTTTCATTTTGTCTTATTGACCATTTGTGTACCTACTGTGCAGAAATGTCTATTCAGATGCTTTCCATTTTTAAACATTGTGATCCTTGCCTTTCTATTCCTGAGTTGCAATTCTTTGCATATTCTACATAACTTATCAGGTGTTTTATTTTCAAAATTTTTCTCCCAGTCACTTACTTGATGGTGTCTTTTGAACCATAAGATTTTAATTTGATGATGTCCATTTTATATTTTCCTTGTGTTACTTGTGCTTTTGGTATCAAATCTAAGAATTTGTTACCTAATCTATACCTATGCTTTCTTTTAAGGATTGTATAATTTCAATTTTCACATTTAGGTTTCTTTAATCTATTCTTGATTAATTTTTGCATATAGTTTAAGATAGATACACTAACTGCATATCAACTATTTCATGTGGATATATAGTTGTCTCAGTACCATTTACTGAAAATACTATCCTATATCAAGAAATGTTTCAGAATCAGTTCAGTTGCTTAGTCATGTCCGACTCTCTATGACCCAATGAACTGTAGCACGCCATCCTTCCCTGTCCATCACCAGCTCTCAGAACTTGTTCAAACTCACGTCCATCGAGTCAGTGATGCCATTCAACCATCTCATCCTCTGTCATCCCCTTCTCTTGCCTTCAATCTTAGTGTAAAAATAACTAGATTTGCAGGAATTTAAGCAGAAATCTTTATCCCCATTCTATTCAAGAAGCATAAGCTAATCACCTGTACTAGGAACCATTAGGTCCCTCTTCTTGGGCAATTATAACCTAATTATTTCCTATGTGATTAGGCCTAAATAAAATTACACTTTCTACACCACACATAATAAATTTCTGTTATCTTTTTTCCTTTCTCTTTCTCCTGTGTGTGTTTGAATGTGTTGAGATTAAAGACACTGTTATAGATGTATAATAGATGTAGAAATAGAATACACTAATAAAGTTGTACATATATATCATATTAATTATACATCAATATTTCAATTCCAACACCAAAAAATCTTTCTTATCCATATCATTTTGTTTTTCTCCTCCTCCTAATAACTTGAAATAGTGGCATCATCCAAATGTGAATAACAAGTAATTTAGTGTTTATTGGTTCTTTTATTCAACCTCTTCTCTTACTGTTCTAGTTTCTTAAGTGTCTTCTTTTTTGTCTCTTGTTAAATTATTTTTACTGAGAAATAGACAAAGAACATGTTCTATTTTTCATGAATTCCTCAAAAAAACCATTAGTGTTCACAAACTGTACTCAGACAGTCAGGTACAGTTGCTTTTGTGAGATTAGGAATACTGAAACTGACCTCTAAGTTATTTTATTGCATCTGGCTCTGAATCTATCTTCGACCTGATTGGGACTGATATGACACTTGAAATGATAAACACAAGATTGAATTTGTAACAGGTATATTTTTCACATCATCTTCAAGGTATTTTGGTCGTTTGTGGCTTTATAGAATTAGTAGCAATAAAAATAAGTAGGATGGATAACGACAGTCCCAGAACACTGGTACAAACTACTCTCTGCACTGATAACAATGTATTTGAATTCCCATCTTCATCTCTCACAGATTGGTTTGGTCAATGCCTGCAGTTGTTATGGAAGCATCTTTGTGATTTCCTGGAAACTATAAAGTCTTTGCCTAGATCAGCAGCTGTTGGTTGTGTGGCATATCTACCTCTAACAGCAGCTTTCATGAATGCAGAAGCAAGCCCCACTGGAGATCTAAAATACTAAATCAATTTCTGTTTTAAAATCTAAACCAAAGTAACTGATGTTTGATGTTGCTGTTAAGAATTTTTAATTTTTATAAAGCTCCTGGGGGTTCTCCAAGAAAGCCACTCAGAATATAAGTGAAATTTATTGTCTGCATTGCATTAAGTCAATTCTACATTCATTTGCCTTAAAGAGGAAGATACCCCCTTAATGGTATTTTCATTCTTTATTCCTGAGCATATGTGTGCTTTGAATAACATTTGCCCATATCACAGAACAGCTTCTGTTCAACCCAATGGAAGCTAGATAAACATTATCAAAAATGTTAATGCTACCTGAGAAGTCCACTGGATTTTTCAAGTACATTGATCAAGTAGAGTAGACTCTTGTCAAAAATCAAAGAGTTATGCCTTCTCATTCTGTATTCATTCTTCTTTAGCCTTTCATGGAGGCTCAGAAGAACCATGCACATAGAATGGGAGTTTTGAGCCGAGTCACAGCTTTCTTACATTCCTCTCACTCTTGAAACCATAGGCATGGGAGGGAACAAGCAGGAAAATCCCACTGGACACGTGAAAAGTTGACTCTGGCATTTAAAGGAAAAAATCTGCTGGAAAATTGCCTGGGAATAGTTTTCTTGAACTGATTTCAATCTGGTATTAAGAACACCGCTTCCATTTTCTGCAGCTACAATTGAAAATTAGATTTCTTTCCATTTTACCATATATTAGAAGAGACCAAAATATGGATGTATGGATGCACTCATGGTAAGTACTCTAAAGTCCTATGCTTGGTAAGTATGAGAATGAGCTTTGAGGTCAGTAAAGTTTTAGCTATTAGGAATAATGGTGCAATTAACATTCATGTCCACTCTTTTGTTGTCTAGCAACAATATGTATAGGATATGCAACCTTAGAAAATTATTTTGACAGTTTCTCCACATCTGCAAAAGAAGTACCCTAATAATGCAGGCTCCTTAGGGTTACTTTGAATATGAAATAAGATAGTGGATGTATAATGCACAAAATAATATATAGTATAATTTTAAGTTCACAGCAAAATTGCAACTTAAATTATAGCTGTTGGTGTCTAAAAAAGCTCGTAAGAAATTATAAGCTTTTTCAGGTGGAACAAAGAATAATCAAATACAGCAGCTTTGCACATTGAAGTGTAAGAAAAAACACTAACATTTTTCTTTCATCCTTCATGTGTTTATGTAAGACCTATAGACACTCTTTTATAATTCCATAAAAAGAAAATGTCTGTCATACTACAATATTGCTTGAAAAGTCCAAAAGGAAAAGGTCAAATAGTGCGCCCAACACAAATGAAATGTTTCCATTTTTGGTTAATTAGTTATACACTAAACTGTTGTAGCCTTCAAAAGCCTTCAGATGCAAAAGGCATGTTTGCACACTTTGAGAAATTCAGAGAATGGATACTTGGCTTGCTTTAACCAGATTTAAATAGTACCTAGCTTCTGAAAGTCAGGCTCATGTATTAATTTAAAAATTAAATGCCATATTCTCATTCTCTTTTCTACCCATGCAGTTTTCCTCAGGCAGTGAATATGAAGGTTGAAGAATGTGAGAGTCAAGACTTCAGTGGGTAGTCAAAGTTGGTAAAAGAAATGTATTGCACGTCATGCCAAAATAAAATATTTGCGATCCTTGTAATCTCAAGTCTAGAAGGCACACCATCCTCCCTGGATTCCTCAAATATCATAGAGGTTTCTAAAGGACAAAAGGATGTTTATTGTTTTTCTTTTCCCATTGTCTTAGTAATTTTTGACATTTTTCTCATAGAGTAATAATCTTCAAAACCAGAGAGAATGTGCCCATTGAAACTGAGAATTTAAAGAAATCACTTTTATTGCATATATTTGAATCAAAGACTAACTTCTTGGAAAAAATGCATGGTGTTAGTAAAGACAAAAATTTGTTTAATAAACCTACACATACCTATCTACCTATAATGTATTTACATGTTTAGTTTCTCGGTTGTGTTCAACTCTTTTGGACCCCATGCACTGTAGTCCACCAGACTCCTCTGTCCATGGGATTCTCCAAGCAAGAATACTGGAGTGGGTTACCATGCCCTCCTCCAGATGATATTCCCAACCCAGGGATGGAACACAGGTCTCTCGGGTTGCAGGCGGATTCTTTACCATCTGAGCCACCAGGGAAGCCCATGTATTTCAAAGTATTTCTAAATTTTAATTTGGTTAATTTATAAATATACATTTATATTTATAGATGACACTAATGATAAAGATAAGTGAAAGACCTGGGTTCCATCCCTGGGCCAGGAAGATAACCAATTAGAAGTGTGGGTTTTCTTTTCTTTTTTTTTTTTGTGTGTGTTTTTAATTTTATTTATTTTTTAATATAAATTTAGTTATTTTAATTGGAGGCTAATTACTTTACAATATTGTAGTGGTTTTGGCAAGAGAAAAGGAAGCCTGGAATTGCATCATTGTTTTATTTATCCAGATTGGAATACAGAACGAATGACAATGGCCTATAAGAAAAAAATGTTATAAACATGCAAAACATTATCCAATTTGGTCCTGTGTATTTATTTAAGTTTTCATTTATTGAATCTGATCACCAGATAGAGTTGAAATATAATTTTTGGATTTAAAAGAAGGCCAGAGTTGAGTATGAAGCTTTAGAAACCAGCAGATTTAGAAATCCTAACTGAAGCTATGGCAAAATGCTAAAATCTCTGGGGAAAAATTCATAAGACAAAACATTTGGAAGGGTAAAATCAAAAGAATATCAATGTTTAAAGATAAACAGAGGAAAAAGAAAGCCAGTTATGAGCTAACTGTAGATAAGAGGCCAAAAAGGAGAGATGCTTCCTGTAGGAAAGAGTGGTCAACCAGACAAGTATTAATGTTATAGAGATTAAGTCAGTTAAAGCCTCCAAAGAGATTGTGTGTTGGGGGGTGAGGGGGTGGAATCTTCTGAAAATAATGTTAGACACAGATAAAAAATGCAATATATTAGAAATGTGTCATTTTATTTAAAATCAGCCCTAAGGATTCTGTATATGTTACAAGTCATATTAAACATTAAACATGATCTCAGGAATCAGAAGTATGTTATTCCTAGACTACTAAGCACTATGTCAACTTTTAATAAGCATTTTTAATGTCTTTATGGGAGAAGGCAATGGCACCCCACTCCAGTACTCTTGCCTGGAAAACCCTGTGGAAGGAGGAGACTGGCAGGCTGCAGTCCATGGGGTCGCTACGAGTCGGACACGACTGAGCGACTTCACTTTCACTTTTCACTTTCATGCATTGGAGAAGGAAATGGCAGCTCACTCCAGTGTTCTTGCCTCGAGAATCCCAGGGATGGGGGAGCCTGGTGGGCTGCCGTCTATGGAGTCGCACAGAGTCGGACACGACTGAAGTGACTTAGCAGCAATGTCTTTATATAAGTCAAAGTTCTCATATTGATGAGGTAACAAATCAGTACAATCTATCTCAATTTTATGCACCATTCTTTCAGTTTCTTGAAAGATATAATTACTAGCCAATAATTATCAATTTTATATTATATTAGAATATTTAGCAGTCCTGAATGTAAACAAAATAGGGAAAACAAGTTAGCCACAATATTAACCACATATACGAAATCCCATTTTGATTAAGGACTCAAACATTAGCACTTGTTGTTTTTTTTCCTGTACAAAAGCATTTCCATTGTGGTAGAGGTGAGATTTAAAAATTTAAGGAAAAAAAAATTCCCCACAAAACAACTTAGAAATGTTCTCATTTGTGGGAGAAAAAGAAAAAGAAGTCAGAGGATGGATTCCACAGTACCAAAGGAAACTCATATTTCTCTGCAGTTCAGTTCAGTTGCTCAATAGTGCCCAGTCTTTGCAACCCCATGGACCACAGCATGCCAGGCCTCCCTGTCCATCATCAACTCCCGGAGCCTACTCAAACTCATGTCCATTGAATCAGGGATACCATCCAACCATCTCATCCTGTGTCATCCCCTTCTCCTCCCACCTTCTATCTTTCTCAGTATCAGGGTCTTTTCAAATGAGTCAGTTCTTCCCATCAGGTGGCCAAAGTATTGGAGTTTCAGCTTCAACATCAGTCCTTCCAATAATTTAGGACCAATTCCTTTATAATGACTGGTTGGATCTCCTTGCAGTCCAAGGGACTCTCAAGAGTCTTCTCCAAGACTACAATTCAAAAATATTAATTCTTTGGTGCTCAGCTTTCTTTATAATCCAATTCTCACATCCATACATGACTAATGGAAAAAACATAGCTTGTATTAGACAGACCTTTGTTGGAAAAGCAATGTCTCTGCTTTTTAATATGCTGTCAAGGTTGGTCATACCTTTTCTTCCAAAGAGCAAGCACCTTTTAATTTCATGGCTGCAGTCACCATCTGCAGTGGTTTTGGAGTCCAAAAACCCTAGCAATTTTACTAGTGGGCAAATACCCTAGTAATTAACCTAGTAAATACAGTTCAGTTCAGTTGCTCTATTGTATCTGACTCTTTGTGACAACATGGACTGCAGCATGCCACGCCTCCCTGCCCACACCAAAACCCAGAGCCTACTCAAACACATGTCCACTGCATCGGGGATGTCATCCAACCATCTCATCGTCTGTCGTCCCCTTCTCCTCCTGCCTTCAATATTTCCCAGCATCAAGGTCTTTTCCAATGAGTCAGTTCTTTGCATCAGGTGAACAAAGTATTGGAGTTTCAGCTTCAGCATCAGTCCTTACAATGCATATTCAGGACTGATTTCCTTTAGGATGGACTGGTTGGATCTCCTTGCAGTCCAAGGGACTCTCAAGAGTCTTCTCCAACACGACAATTCAAAAGCATCAATTCTTTGGCGCTCAGCTTTCTTTATAGTCCAAGTCTCACATCCATACAGGACTACTGGAAAAAACATAGCCTTGACTAGACTGACCTTAGTTGGCAAAGAACTGTTTATGCTTTTTAATAATTTAGCTGTCTAGGCTGGTCATAGTTTTTCTCCCAGAGGAGTGTCTTTTAATTTCATGGCTGCAGTCACCATCTGCAGTGATTTTGGAGTCCAGAAAAATAAAGTCTGTCACTGTTCCCGCTGTTTCCCCATCTATTTGCCATGAACTGATGGGACCAGATGCCATGATCTAAGTTTTCTGAATGTTGAGTTTTAAGCCAACTTTTGCAATCTCCTCCTTCACTTTCATCAAGAGGCTCTTTATTTCTTCTTTGCTTTTTGCCATAGGGTGGTGTCATCTGCATATCTGAGATTATTGATATTTCTCCTGGCAATCTTGATTCCAGCTTGTGCTTCATCCAGCCCAGAGTTTCTCATGGTGTACTCTGCATATAAGTTAATTAAGCAGGGTGACAATATACAGCCTTGACGTACTCCTTTCCCGATTTGGAACCAGTCTGTTGTTCCATGTACTGTTCTAACTGTTGCTTTCTGACCTGCATATAGATTTCTCAGGAGGCAGAGAAGGTGTTCTAGTATTCCAGTCTCTTGAAGAATTTTCCACAGTTTATTGTGATCCACACAGTCAAAGGCTTTGGCATAGTCAATAAAGCAGAAATAGATGTTTTTCTGTAGTTCTCTTGCTTTTTTGTTGATTCAACAGATGTTGGCAATTTGATATCTGGTTTCTGCCTTTTTCTAAATTCAACTTGAACATCTGTAAGTTCACAGTTCATTGAAGCCTGGCTTGGAGAACTTTGAGCATTACTTTGATAGTGTGTGATTTGTGTGCAGTTGTGCAGTAGTTTGAATGTTCTTTGGCATTGCCTTTCTTTGGGACTGGAATGAAAAGTGACCTTTTCCAGTCCTGTGGCCACTGCTGAGTTTTCCAAATTTGCTGGATTATTGAGTGCAGCCCTTTCACAGCATCATCTTTCAGGATTTGAAATAGCTCAACTGGAATTCCATCACCTCCTCTAGCTTTGTTTGTAGTGATGCTTCCTAAGGCCCACTTGACTGCATTCCAGGATGTCTGGCTCAAGGTGAGTGATCAAACCATCATGATTATCTGGGTCATGAAGATCTTTTTTGTATGGTTCTTCGGTGTAATTGTGCTACCTCTTCTTACTATCTTCTGCTTCTGTTAGGTCGATAGCATTTCTGTCCTTTATTGTGCCCATCTTTGCATGAAATGTTCCCTTGCTATCTCTAATTTTCTTAAAGAGATCTCTAGTCTTTCCCATTCTCTTGTTTTCCTCTATTTCTTTGCAGTGATCTTTGAGGAAAGCTTTCTTATCTCTCCTTGCTATTCTTTGGAACTCTGTATTCAAATGGGAATATCTTTCCTTTTCTCCTTTGCCTTTCACTTCTCTTCCTTTCACAGCTATTTGTACGGCCTCCTCAGACAGCCATTCTGCTTTCTCACATTTTTTTCTTGTGGATGATTTTGATCCCTGCCTCCTGTACAGTATCAGGAACCTCCGTCCATAGTTCTTCAGGCTCTCTGTCTATCAGATCTAATCCCTTGAATCTATTTCTCACTTCCACTGTATAATCATAAGGGATTTGATTTAGGTGATACCTGAATGGTCTAGTGGCTTTCCCTACTTTCTTCAATTTAAGTCTGAATTTGGCAACAAGGCATTCATGATTTGAGCCACAGTCAGCTCCTATTCTTGTTTTTGCTGACTCTATAGAGCTTCTCCATTGTTGGCTGCAAAGAATATAATCAATCTGATTTTGGTATAGACCATCTGATGATGTCCATGTGTAGAGACTTTTCTTGTGTTGTTGGAAGAGGGTGTTTGCTATGATCAGTGCATTCAGTTGGCAAAAGTCTATTAGCCTTTTCAGTTAGTATTAAATATTTGAATACATGATCTCTTTATTCATATGTAGACTAATTACTACATATTTAGTAGATGCATATTCAAAATAATTTTTTGTGTCTTAACTTTAAAACCCAGTTTTCTCAAATTTTATCACCAAGCCAAAGATATTTTGTATACAAAATGGATCAAAATGTAGAAAACACAACTATGTGTATTATATGCTGAAGCTACCTATGTAGATAATGCCCTTTTATTTCACAGCTTTCTTTTCTCCTTATTTGGGAAAACAGAATAACAATTCAGGAGTGTTCATTTCTTAATGAATATCCACATAATGACTTTAACTTTCTGCATTGCCTCTGGGAATGTGCTATCAGGGTGCCTTGGGAACACACCACTGCCAGTTTGTCTGTGGTTTTCTGGAAGCTTTGAGGTTTTAACTTTGATCTCTCCCTCACACGCTGAGATTTTCTCCTGACTCCACTAGCCCAGACAGAATTTCTACCCTTGATCTCTAAGGTAATCTTAAACATACTCTTGACACCAGCATCACTCAGGGGTAAAAGTTTCCCTCTTAAGCATGGCCTGTTTACTCTTCAGTTTCTAGTTGTCCTTTGCTCATCTTGACTCAAAAGTGACTTCTTTAAACTTTCTGACTGGGAAGAGTTTCCATTTTTGTTTCCACAACTCTTTAAACTTCTTTATACTGAGGAAACTAGGCCTTCCTCTTTGATCTGTCAAAGAATTTGTAACAATGTTTGACCACAGGGTGAACTCTACTTAAAGTGGCTTCATAATTTTGTAGAGCTTTCATTCATTCCTTTTTTTTTTAAAAAAATTGTGCTTCTCTTCCAAGGCACCTTACATCTCAGATATAGATTTTTTTTTTAACCACTTAACCCATTACTATAAAACTGGATTTCAGAAATTAATCTGCCACCAGTAACTTTAAGATTTGTATGCCATTAATATTATGTGTTACTTCAACTACAGTTGTTGTAATTGAGCCCTAACTTTCACAGATGGAAGAACAGGATATAAAACATAATAATGTTTGATATAAAACATAATAAATTAACAAACTATTGGCACTTTTGGAAGAGAAGCCTCTTTAAACACTCCCAGACTGCAGAATTATTTTCCTTTTGTCATCTAATAAAAAGAAGCAGACCAGATACAGTGAAAAAGATACTTATTAACCTATGTCTGAGTCAGTCTTTGTGATAAAAAATGTGGAACATGTGAATAATACTTTCATAGCCTTTTAACCACTACAAAGAACTATCAAGATATCTGATTATTAGTTCCTCACATTAAAAAAAAAAGTTTGTTAAATGTTATCATTGTTATCCCAATTTAATAAATACATTCAAAAAAGCCAAAAAGGGAAAGATTAGTTTTCCAAAGGCTTCCAATAAGCAGTGGTTGGGTCTAGAATTCTCCCCCAGGTTTCTTTCCTCACATCTTATTCACTTTCCCCTGACATCATAACTGCCACAGTTACGATGTCATCATTTCTCAAAACCTACCATTTTCCCAGTTACTTCTTTGTAACACATGCTTTGCTTTCAAGAAGGAAACCACAAGGGCTTCTCTTGTAGCTCAGTTGGTAAAGAATCTGCCCCCAGTGCAGGACACCCGGGTTGGATCCCTGGGTTGGGAAGATCCCCTGGAGAAGGAAATGGCAACCCACTCCAGTATCCTTGCCTGGAAAATCTCATGGACAGGGGAGCCTCATGGGCTACAGTCCATGGGGTTGCAAAGAGTGGGGCATGACTAACACACACACACTTGTTTTCACCATATGGATTTCAGACAGCATTAAATATGTTTAGTACCAGTTGCAGATGGAATTCAGACCTAAATATTTTAAATGCATCTCTAAAATAAGTTGAAATAGTTTATTTGACATTTACCTTAACTGGGATATAGTTGTAGACCTGAGAGGTAATGCCAGGCATTAATTTATACAAATGTCAATGTTAATGTCCTTAAATTATTACTCCTCAAGTACTGCTATTTGACTATTAATACTAGCTCTCTTGTAACATTTTTCCTCCTCTGTAGCTCATTTTTGAAACCATTCCTTTTATTAGCTAAATAATTTTCACTTAGATCACCTGAATATTCCTAGAGTTGATGGGGGTTCTCTGACAAAAACAGCCCATTTATTCAATCTCATTACTATAGCTCCAAACAAGAAGGTAGCAATTTTTAAACTGAATTAAATTCAATTTAAAATACCTCTAAAAGTTATCAAAACCTCCAAGGGATTAAATATAGAATTTCAACTACTAATATCTAAGCTAGTTATATTCAATCATTCATTTATTTGAAAAACCTTGAAGTTTTCCAACTTTCAAAATCATCTTTGAGAAAGTTGTTATTGGATATTTTATTTCTATTAAGGGTCCTTTCCAAAAACCAGACAAGAAAAATTATAACATGTAATTTTAAGCATGCTTGTTTTTGAGGGGGATAAAGAGGAAATTTTATGAAGATAAACTCCCCTGATGATGTTATATTCCTGAGATTGGCTTAATTTTGTGCATCATTTGTTCATTTTTCATACTTCTCTCTGTCTGAAGTTAACATGGACAAGATCAAAGATACTGAACTAAAATCCAGTGCTGGAGTCTGAATATACTACTTGCTCTAATAGACTCAGCAGGATTTCTCTAACCTTGTCTGTTACCCTGAGTGCTGGGCTGAGGCCTAGTTTTCAACTGAGAAAAAAATAATTTTAACAGATGAGTAGCAATTAGTTCTTGGCTCGTGATAGGCTAGCAGTCTGCCTGATGTATATACTATTGCCCAGACCAGACCAAAAGGATTTTAAAGATCCATTATCATTCTCCCAAGTACTATCTACTTCCCAGACCATTTTCACATCCTAGACAAGTTGTTCAATGGTTCCCCTGTACACCCTGGTGATTCAACACAACAAAAGGATGCTGCCAGCTGAATTTAATGAACACAGATACTCAGAGATTCAAGAAAACCCATCTTTTGTCCCTTAGGTAGAGACACATATTTATGAATATCCGTATGTCCACTGCTACTGCTGATGCTAAGTCACTTCAGTCATGTCCGACTCTGTGCGACCCCATAGACAGCAGCCCACCAGGCTTCCCCATCCCTGGGATTCTCCAGGCAAGAACACTGGAGTGGGTTGCCATTTCCTTCTCCCCGTATGTCCACAGAGGAGCAAAATTTTTTGTTCATTGTGGGTTTTATATGAGGAGGGCTTGGATAACTGTCAGAATTTTTATAAGATGAAACAAAACCATATACTGTTTTAGCCTTATGTAGATAAGCCAAAAAAAATTAAGCTTTGCAAACTCCTATGGAGTTAAAAATAGTCAGGACACTTGAATTAGAGAAGCATGCATGTAGAGAAGAAGGCAGTCATAGAACAAAGAAATGTTCCTGATTACAGTTGCCAGTTAATTATACAGACAATTTTGTTTAGGAGTTTGGAAATTACTTGAGATTTAGTAGGGAAGGGTCTATAGAGGAGATGAAATTTCAGCTGGCTTGACGGCGACTGTGAAATTTTTAAAAATTCTGAACTCGGGTTTTAAATACGGTCTCTGTCACTCCATAGCTCAGCACCTTAGTACATAAACTTAGCATGTTCAGTATTTAGCTTCTTAATCTTTAAAGTGTTATTTCATAGATTCATTTAGTGGATCCATATAAAAATCGTCAGGCTTAGTGACTTGTAGATAGTAAGCTCTCAGTAATGCTGCAAGAAGATGGGTGAAGCTCTCATAAAATAGAACCTTGAAGTCCAAGAAAGAAAAGTATGATAAGCCAAATATTAGAGGTGAAAGAATACATTCAGCCCATTAAGTATGCTGGTTTGATTGACATGAAGGATCAATATAAGGGAGAATTAAAGGGGCCAGATTGTGAACCTCCCCCTGCAGAAGTTTGGGCTAGATCTTTGAGAACTGGGAAGTTATGAAATATATTTCAACATGAACAAAATACCCAAGCAACATTTTGAAACCTCAATTATCATCAGCAAATATTTTTGCTTAATAATTATATATTTACTGCTCATTAATATTTTTATATTTTAATCCACTTAATATTTTTATAATAATATTTATTAAAACTCAGTCTTCACTTATAATTCTCACAATGATCTGATGATGCAATGATGCAGAATTATTCTTTAGTACTGATTTATCATTCAACTAAAAGACCTACAGACGGGAGGATAGAATATTTTACCTAACTTTTTAAAAAGGCATTCTAGCTTCTCATAGAAATCAGTTGCTTTAAGAAATTTGTTTGGTTAAAAGTCTACTCCAGCTATAAAATATTCACAACAGATGAGGCTTCCCAAAACCTTAGAAAATCAAGCAAGAAATAATTTTCAATACATCAAAGAACTGGTTCAGACTGAGTGTTGTATTTGTTTAAAATGTCTGATAGGTAAGCAAGGTAAACTTTGCCACCTCACTCAGAAGTAGGTGTTGCCAAGGGTCCAAGAAACGTGGAAACAACTATCACAAAGACTGCCTTGAGACTTACGGTCAACATAGCTTCTGCTGTGACAAATGTTTATTCTCAATAATGACTACTGCGTGCACACGCACACACGTGCATGCCACAAGTGCAGGAGACTGGTTGGTTAAATGGTTACTCTTTAGAGTACTATACCAGAAGCACTGCTGGTATATGTGAGATGAAGTATCACATATTATAATAAATTATAATCACGACTGCTGATTCCTGTCTTGGTCCTTGAAAGAGTTTGAGTCTTTGGCACAGTCACATTCTTAGTTACTTTGCAAAAACTCTAATGAAGAAAGGGAGAAAGTTTTGTTAATATTTAATAAGCCTACTGATCGATTGCTCTGCCTCCTAAAATGTTCATCTCTTTGACTGGTGGGAAATGAACTTCATTAGGATTTCTTGCTACCTTATAGCTCCTTGTTAACATTTCCCCTTTTGGGGCCCTGAGAAAAAACGCAGTTTCTTTCCATGAATCTGCCAACCATACTCTCTTGCACTATTTTCCATATTCATTTGCTCAGAAAAGTGGATGTAAATCTCATTCTGCAGGGAAAATATTATCAGATCTTTGTGATTTAAAATAAAATTCATGAAATGGTATTTTTATGAGTCATAGAAATAACCAGTAGACTGATTTAATATATGGAAGTTAGTTCTATATTTAGTTTAAAGCTATGAATATCAAAAATATTAAGCATACTCTTTCATATTTTAGTTTCATTTTACATGTTTTATTTGAAAAAGAGAAAGAAAAATGTAGAACTCTCTAAGAAGGGAAAATACTAGGAAAAGATTTGTTCATATAAAATAATTATTATGAAATCTAATTTTGTAAGGATTTCAAATGAAGAAAAAGGAAATAGAGTGTAACACATATGATACTATAGTAAAAAGAAAAATACAAATAATGATTAGTAAAATGATTATCAGTGTGACACTTCAAGATTTTTTGGTATACAGTTATTTCAGTTAAGCTAAGGTGTACATATATTAATGACACATAGAAGTTTACCTTAATGGTAGGAAAAAATCATTAAATGTATTGATAACTCAATATGTGTCCAAAATGTGTTAAACATTTGGTATGCATTGTCTTACTCAATCCTTATGACCAAGAAATGAGATATATGCTGTATACTACTATTTTTCCTATTTTATTAATGAGAAAATTCAGGGAGAGCTTACATAAGAAACTTGCCCAAGGTCACAGTGTTAAAAATGTTTTTAAGTACCCCAAAGGAAATTTCAACCAAAGCTTCAATCAAAATCTGCTTCCAGAGAGTCCATGCTCCTAAAATCTATATATTCCTGGATGCGAGTACAAGAGTGATGTGGATCTCTCTTTTGAAATTCACCTATTTTCAGAGAAAGCAGAAGAAAACACCCAAACATAAAAGTTGAACAGCGAGGGAAAGGTTGTTTTAAGATCAACCAAAATGAAAAGGCAGACTTCATTTTGATTATGTCAATCTGAATGAGAATATAATTCAGGAAGCCAAGAAACAGAGAATGGCCAGAAGGCTTTCTTGTGTTTTTATTCTCTTACTAAAATAATATCATTAATATTCAGTTACTGAAGACAATGTTTCTAAGTAGTCCTTTTACTGATGGTGGAAGATTCTTGGTTTTCAAGCATTTAAGAACTTTCACTGATGCAAATAAGTTTCAATCCATGAACAATTGCTACATATATTTCAGGGCCCCTTGCAAAATGAAAATTCAAGCATCCTTGTTCATTAATTATTAAGAATTTCAAAATGTTTATAGGAGACCATTAAGCCAAATTCAGAGTCCTGTAGACTGCATAGCTTGTATACCTATGAAGCCTGCCCTACTTGCAGCCAGTCTGAGTGCTTATTCTGTGAACTCTTTAAAGGGGTAGGTTTTTGACCAGGTATAGTATCCATCCTTGGCTAGAAATTATGAGTGTTAGTGACACACAAACAACTTTCTTTTTTCACTTGAAACAGATTTAATTTTGATATTCAGTTATGACTTTCTTGCTTCATTCAGGGCACTGAAGGAAAATTCTATTTTATGAAAACAATAAACAAACAAGCAAAAACCCCTGTGATGTCTGAACAATCTTCAAATGGAGAAGACTTGAGCAAGATAATATGTTAATATTTACTTTATTAATTTTAAATGTAGCCTATTTCTGGGAAAAGGTTATACTGATTTTTGAACCCCTAACTAAAAGCAAATAAAAACTATATGGGAAAAGAATCTGAAAAAAGGTGAATATATGTACATATATAACTGAAACACTGTATAGTGAAAGCTAACATGACATTATAAATCAAATATGCTCCAGTATAAAATAAAAGCTTTAAAATAAGTAAAATCAAATAAGTTTAATCACAGTTTATTCTTTTTTAATAAAAAGGACAAGACTATAACATGATTGTTTCAGAGAATATCTCATATCTTGAATTTATTTCCTATATTGAGGGTAAGGGTACAGAGAAAAGATGACAGGAAATGACAGCAAATCTTTTTTTTCCTATGCCTCACCCATAGTTTACCCTGCCTCCAGTTTTACTGTCTCATCATTTTCCAAGTAGAATTGACAAAATTGAAACCAGGTAATCCTAAGAATAAACTATTGAGCAAGAGCAAAGGCAAGGGTTATCCGTCAACCATGCTAGCACCTAGGCTAAGACCTCTCACATAGAAGCTAGTCAATAAATATTCATGAAGCTAGTGATTATATTAATAATTCAAAATTTACCATATATAAAGTGATAAGAAGATGTTGGTATAACGTACAGGAGGGATTCAGGGTAGGAAAACCTAGATTCCTCTTGAGCAATCACATTCATTAACTCAGTCTACCTAACAACTGCTAGGAGCTAAGCATTGTCATCTATAGAAGTCAACAGAGGTGCCCCTTATTACCATGAATACTTTGCATGCCCCAAAGGAACACCATTCTCAGATTTTCTAATGTATTCCCAGTAATGCTGGGTAAAATATTACTGATACAATACTATTGAAATTCAATAACACTTCAAAAACTAGTGGAAGTTATGACCACATGGCAAACGGAAAGAGTGAAAGAGAAAATGCTGGGTAAAAGGAGTGTCGATTGAAAAAATACATAACGTAAAAGTTGAGTTACCTTTTTTCAGCAGACAATCTGAGAATTTCAAGTCCATGACACAATATCCAAGATAATGCTGAGAAACTATTCCAAGAGGCAAACTGGGAGGGAGCCAGCATACATGGGAGCTTTTGCAACAAAGGCCAGGAAGTCAGAACATAAGTAAAGAAAACCAGATGTCTCAAATTAATAAAATTAATGCTTTTTCACTTAGGGGAAGTTGCAAAGTCTGGACTCATGAAATCATTCCTTTGACATGCACCTCAGCTATCTGGGGCCAGTATCCTGTGTTTTCTCATCCTGAGTCTCCTCAAGGTGTTCAGTTCAGTTCAGTCACTCAGTCGTGTCCAACTCTTTGCCACCTCATGAATCGCAGCACGCCAGGCCTCCCTGTCCATCACCAACTCCCAAGTCCACCCAAACCCATGTCCATCGAGTCAATGATGCCATCCAACCATATCATCCTCTGTCATCCCCTTCTCCTCCTGCCCTCAATCTTTCCCGGCATCAGGGTCTTTTCCAATGAGTCAGCTCTCCGCATCAGGTGACCAAAGTGTTGGAGTTTCAGCTTCAACATCAGTCCTTCCAATGAACACCCAGGACTGAGCTCCTTTAGGATGGACTGGTTGGATCTCCTTGCAGTCCAAGGGACTCTCAAGAGTCTTCTCCAACACCACAGTTCAAAAGCATCAATTCTTCGGTGCTCAGCTTTCTTCACAGTCCAACTCTCATATCCATACATGACCACTGGAAAAACCAGAGCCTTGACCTTTGTTGGCAAAGTAATGTCTCTGATTTTTAATATGCTGTCTAGGTTGGTCATAACTTTCCTTCCAAGGAGTAAGCGTCTTTTAATTTCATGGCTGCAGTCACCATCTGCAATGATTTTGGAGCCCCCAAAAATAAAGTCACCCACTGTTTCCACTGTTTCCCCATCTATCTGCCATGAAGTGATGGGACTGGATGCCATGATCTTAGTTTTCTGAATGTTGAGCATTAAACCAACTTTTTCACTCTCCTCTTATCACTTTCATCAAGAGGCTCTTTAGGTCTTCTTCACTTTCTGCCATAAGGGTGGTGTCATCTGCATATCTGAGGTTATTGATATTTCTCCTGCAATCTTGATTCTAGCTTGTGCTTCCTCCAGCCCAGCGTTTCTCATGATGTACTCTGCATATAAGTTAAATAAGCAAGGTGACAATATACAGTCTTGATGTACTCCTTTTCCTATTTGGAACCAGTCTGTTGTTCCATGTCCAGTTCTAACTGTTGCTTCCTGACTTGCATACAGGTTTCTCAAGAGGCAGGTCAGGTGGTCTGGTATGCCTACCTCTTTCAGAATTTTCCACAGTTTATTGTGATCCACACAGTCAAAGGCTTTGGCATAGTCAATAAAGCAGAAATAGATGTTTTTCTGGAACTCTCTTGTTTTTTCGATGATCCAGCAGATGTTGGCAATTTGATCTCTGGTTCCTCTGCCTTGTCTAAAACCAGCTTGAACATCTGGAAGTTCTCGGTTCACATATTGCTGAAGCCTGGCTTGGAGAATTTTAAGCATTACTTTACTAGCGTGTGAGATGAGTGCAATTGTGCCGTGGTTTGAGCATTCTTTGGCATTGCCTTTCTTTGGGATTGGAATGAAAACAGACCTTTTCCAGTCCTGTGGCCACTGCGGAGTTTTCCATATTTGCTGGCACCTCAAGGTGCCAATGGCAATACCTGCAGCAGTTGACCGCTTGATGGCGGACATCCTAATTTCATCCTGAGTTCCCTGAGAGCTTACTGTTGTGGTGGCTTCAATTTGTTGGCTTGATGGCTGCTGCCACACCCTTTTTTTACCCGCATGGCAGGCTGCATTCTTAGTTCACAAGAAGGACTTTGATAAACTTGTGAAGTACCAACAGACATCAAGACAATAAAACAATATTTCTCATTTTGACCACTATTTGGAAATGAAATATTGAATTAACCCACTTAAAATATGTTTAAATTAAGATATGCCCTTAATACAATATATGTAGAAGCAAGCAGATTTCCTTGACGGCTCAGTGGTAAAGAATCTGTCGGCCAAAGCAGGAGATTCAGGAGACATGGATTCAATCCCTGGGTCAGGAAGATCCTCTGGAGGAGGAAAAGGCAACCCGCTCCAGTATTCTTGCCTGGGAAATCCCATGGACAGAGGAGCCCGACAGACTACAGTCCATGGGGTCACAAAAGAATCAAACACAACTTAACAACTAAACAAGAAACAGGCACCATATTGCTTCAATCCCTTCTTGAATTCTGCTCCTGAGGTTTTACTTGTGAGAGTTGCATATGTCTCCTCTCTCAACCTTTCCATCCTTCATAAATAATTTTTGATAGACTTTCATGTTTTCTGATTACATGGAGACTTAAGTTAGTCCTGCCTTTTGTTGAATGCCGAATATTTAAAGACAGTTTTTATTTCAGCTGGGAGCTCATAGCTAGAGTATTTTCTTTTTTTTTTTTTTTCCATTTTGAAAAGAATAAATCTCTTCCCAAATGGCTTATATTTATCTTTAAAAGCAATTTATAAGGAAAATAAATCTGTCATAATCAGGTCACCCAGACACAGAACTAAAAGCATTCTAATATCTGATAAAGTCTGTGAAAAAAGAAACAATTCTGACTTTGCTCTTAAAATTCATCATACCACATAATGGGCTTATATAAAGATGTCAAATTTCATGTTAAGTGATCTAAATATCTTAGGAAAAAATAGCATGGACTGAGGTAGATGCAACATATGCATTGTTTTACAGTAGTTTTTAACATAGTTTTCTCTAAAGTTTAATGATTTTCACATTGATTAAACATGTCTAGTTGAATTAAGCTTGTCTGATGTGCTGGCAACAATCTTAGATGAATCTTTTGGGGCTCTAAGATATACTTGGGGGTTTGGATTTCATTTGCCAGGCTTATTTTATTATAATATAATAAAATGCAGCAAATAACAGCACTGATATGAGGCTGAAATAATGAAACATTCAGTTATTTTTAAGGACTCAGGTAATTACATGCTAATGCTGGCTGAGTTTTTGCTCGTGTATGTTAGCTGTTTTCCAAGAGGTTTATGTGTTACGTATAGCACTTGTGTATGTTCTTTAAAATAAATTCAGTATAAAATATCACAAGAACAGTTTGTTTCTTCTATCACAATTTGCTTTGTCTCTCCAAGAGTTGTTCAGTGCTACAAATAAATTATACCCATTTGGTAAATGTGGTCAGTTATTTTTATAATAATTGTATGGCAATTAGTATTGTTTGGTTATACTATTAATATTACCTAAGTCAGTAAATTTATGCTATTAGCGGCTATTTGGAATGCATATCATTTTGCTATTATCTTATTATAAACTGAAAAGGAAGTTTTCTTCATTACAAGGCAAAAATGATAAGTAATTCCCAGAGTCTTTTAAATTAGAGGCTAATGGGAATCCTTTGAGATGCTTTTGTCTAAGAGTATGTTCTCCCAGTGAGGGTCAGAGTTCAATTCCTGAAATCATCCATCAAATTTTGACTGGCAAGGACTGACTAGCTATAAAAAGTAAACAGGAGATAGGGCACCCTTGCTGACCTCTTAAATCACTTTCATGCACATGGTTCAGTAAATACACACACTCATTCACAAACACCACACACAAATAGCTATACATTTCAGAAAGGGCATTTTTGATGAGGAAAAGCAAGTTTTAAGAGGACTGGAATGCCAAAGGATTTTATATATTTGAGATTTTCTTTCAAAGGTTTATTTTAATCTTTTCACAGGAAAATTCCCTTTCATACTGTTATTTCAGTTACAAATAATCAGTTGAAAATATTTATTGATACCTTTTTATATGCCACCAATTTTGAGAATCATGAGATGTGCACAAATGTTTAGATAAAAGCCCTCACCTCTAGTCAGTCAGTCAAAACTGTGTTTAGCACTAAGAGTTCTGAGGATCCTATACCTGATTATGCTTATGAACTAAATCAGGAATTTAGTATTAACTACAGGTGGTTCCAGCTGCACTGCTTAGCTACATTTCTTATCTCTTTCACTTATGATTTGGCCTTCACATGAAGAATATAGGATGCATAATAATCTTTTGAAGTAACTGAACACCATCTAGGGAGCCTGTTTTACTCACTAAAATATTTTGCAAATTTTCTTTTAATTATTCATTTTCCTAGCTAAAATGTGGGCTGCACTGTAACACAGAACTATCTCCAGCTGGCATCCAGTGACCTGCATATTATAGGTTCTAATTATATGCTGAACTAAGTGATTAAACAACTCTCCTCCACCACCACCAATCTTTAGGCCTTGGGGAAGCTTTCCCACATGTGAAAACAATTGATTATGCACAAGACAGCATTCCTCTCAGAAGTACTAATATACTTTTCAGACAACAGTCAGACCACATCGTTTCTATGCATGCAACTGATACAGGACTGTCTAACTTATTTATAAACCAAATAAAGTAACTAGGGGGATGCTTTTCTCTAGGTTTATGAAATTAAACAAATTTGGGATCAACATATCATCATCAGTTTGAGGGAAAGATTAGACTGAGAATGCCTGACTTTCACTCATTCTCTGTTCATGGGGTCTGTCACGGTGCTGGGATTCAGCATAATTTTCTGAAACTACTATAACTAAATTCAAGAATCCTTTATTCCTAAGCAATGTTTTAATTCAGAAGATTGCCTTTAAAAGTTGGAAAATGGAGAAGATTTCAAGAGTGGATGATTGCATTTTTCAAAATTCCTTTAAAAATAGCCTACTAAGAAACTTCAGATATAACCATAAAGAGCTCATCGTGACTAAGCTTCTCAATAAACTCTAAATCTCAGTCTTAAAATAGTACATTATATATAAAGAGATTCTTTTATATAGGCTTTTTTTTCCTTGAAATTTTTTCTTTAGTTACTCAGCTAGGGAAATCACCATTTAAATACATGTTCCAATGAAAACATCAAAATTTCTAGATGTTATCAATACTTCTGGAGAAGTAAAAGCGACAGTGATAGTGATAAAATATTAATTGCAATGTTTTATAATTTATCAAACCATGATCTTTACCAAAATATTTTAATTTCCTAACGTGAGAAAATTATAAAATTAAAAATTAAATAATGGAATTGGCTTCTGTACTCTAAAAAGTACAATAATTCTTAGGCTGACCTAAAGCAAAATTGGTTTAATTTTATATATATAATATATTGCATACATATATTGCAATATAATGCATACAAATGCATGCATATGTATATATTTTGTGTGTGTGCATGTGTGTGTGTATATGTACATATACACATACAAAAGTCTTAATTGACATACTTACTTGTCCAGAACTTCAAGTATTAATTAGACCCTCCAGCTTAAAATTTGGAGAAAAACGTATTTATTATAAAAAACAAATAAACTCACTAGTTCCTAAGATATGGCATTTACATTTTTGTAAAATTTAGAGCGTCTTGAAGCATCAACATGTTCCATTTAAAAAAATCAAGAGTTGCGAATATTTGCTCTAAAACTGATTTTAAGGGAAACCTTACTAAAGTGTATAGACATCTATGTCCATGTGCACCCAAACACACACATATATGCACACACTCACACACACACACAAACACCTTACCTCTTCTGACAGGAGCTTGATAAAACATCTTGTTTTCAGTTCTGAAGTCCAGATTTCACTCAGCTGTAAGGTTATAGCACCCCCTAGCCCAGTCTAACAGAATAGCAGTCATTTCTGGCATGAAGCTTAAAGGAAGCTTTAGAGAATTTGTAAAATCCAGGAGCTTTTAAAAAGTATTCTCCATTAAGAGAGGTATTTTATTTTATTTGGTGGCAATTGCTTTGTTTTTCATTATTGAGAACTTTGGGTATATAATCTGTTCTTATTATTAATTGTACCAACTGCTGGTGAAGTACAGAAAGCTGATTTATACTAAAGATCACATAAGCATCAATATATCACACAGATTTCCACTGGTCCTCTAAATTACTCTCAACCCCTGACTCATCAAAGAGCCAGACACTTGGAGGGCAAATATGAAATGTAGGACATGGCTGTGATGGTTATTGGCAAATTTTATGCAAATAGGCAATGGCTCTCTGGAGAAAAAAAAGTGTGTGTTATTGAAAAATATATTTGGATATGACACATATGGCTCACCTTGCAGATAAGATCTTTACCATTATTCTTTTATTCATATATCACACATTAAGGTAAGAAATGAAAAGGGAAGAATTCTGATGTGCTCGTAATAAATTTAAAATGTTTTGCTTGTCCTATCTTTGAATCTTCATTAAGCTACAAGGACTATTTCTAGCGTATAATAGCACGGCTTGCATAGCGTCTGGCAGTAGGAAGTCAGCAATATAAACCTTAAAGGCTTTGATGGGAGTGTAAATGGAATACCAATTTGCCAATGCAGCACTCAAGCCTGTAGCATTGGAAGAGTTCACAGGATTCCGATTAGTCTAACCTTTTTTACAGACTTCAGAAAAAGAACTAATGTAAAGCTTGGAAGCAAACAAAAGGCAAGTGTTGTCACCTTAGTTGGCCTATTTTAGACTCATTTCTCTGCTTCAGGAGTACTTGAAAGTCATCCTTCTTTATTCTGAGATACTGTAAATCTAGATACTATAAATCACTTGGTCAATGCACATTAAGTTTAATTTAGTCTGACCACCAGTACCATTCAAAGACCAACAAATTGATTGTGTTACTAAAAGGTGATCACATTGATACTGCCATTTAATGAACTCCATGCTTGTACATTGCTCCTAATGCACACTATTTTAGATCACTTAGTCAACTCCAGTCTAATTGAATTTATCATTTGAAACCCTGACTTGATGCTAATGGCCCAAAAATAGCAGAGCCTTTCCAGAGTAGTCCTGTCTACAAAATGCCATATATTGATGTTTTCCTGCAACAAACACTTGTCTTTCTTGTCTTTTTGTCAGGGCCAGTTGTCAGTTATTGAAGTACAATTATAAGAAAACGTGCATTTAGAAAAAGATATTATTGACCTCAGCAAATTGACTGGCAACATCAAAATCTGAAAGTGGAGCTCCGGCAGACTTAATGGGATATATGCAAATTCCCCAAACACAGGCCTGAAACTGTCATATGGCTGTTGTTATTTTAAGATACACATTATCTCCTCTTTCTGTTCTACCCCTTTTATTTTCACTAAGTGGTGGCAGCGTGTTTGCAAGACTAGTCTGGCCTATGAGAAATGGCAATAGTATTTGCTGGGTTCCACTGTGAAGGATCATTATCACTGCCAGTTGGTTTCATAAGCAAGCACTGCAGAAAAAGTGAAACTGATACAAGGTGATGTTAAAAACAGGAAAAGAGAGTATAGGAAAGACATTATTTCTGTAGGTTTACAAAATCAAGGCAGCATTGTAGAAATTAGAAACGAGCAGAGAATAGTAACTGATTATGCTTTTTTTTAATGAAAGAACCTAATTTAATGTTGCATTGTAGTTCAAAAACAGCTCCGCATAATTCATAAAGTGTTGTACTTGAGCACTCAAGTTCTTCATTATGATAATGTCTTTTGATAACTTTTATTGAACATAAGCATTCCCATGATTAAATCTCTTATTAGGCAGTTCTCCTCAGTACTGGCTGCCATAATTTCAAAGCTATGCTATACGCATTTCCGTACCCAAACAAGATGATATCTAACAGAGCTAGCCAAAAATCTAATGGGAGAATAAACGTATGGAAAAATAATCTAACTTTCCATAAGAAGTCTGTGGCAAATAGAAGGGGGAAACGTGGAAGCAGTGACAGATTTTATTTTCTTGGGCTCCAAAATCACCGCAGACCATAACTGCAGCCATGAAATTGAAAGACACTTGCTTCTTGAAAGTAAAGCTATGACAAACCTAGACTGTGTATTCAAAAGCAGAGACATCACTTTGCTGACAACGGTCTGTAGAGTCAAAGCTATGGCTTTTCCAATATTCGTGTATGGATCTGAGAGTTGGACCATAAAGAAGGCTGAACGATGAAGAATGGACGCTTTTGAATTGTGGTGCTGGAAAAGACTCTTGAGAGTCCTTTGGACAGAAAGGAGATCAAGTCAGTCAATTCTAAAGGAAATCAACCCTGAATATTCATTGGAAGGACTGTTGCTGAAGTTGAAACTCTGATACTTTGGCCACGTGATGCAAAGAGCCAACTGTTTGGAAAAGACCGTGATGCTGGGAAGATTGAAGACAGAAAGAGAAGGGGATGGGAGAGAACGAGATGGTTAGAAAGTATCACCAACTCAATTTACATGAATCTAAGCGAGCTCTGGGAGACAGTGAAGGACAGAGGACCTTGGCTTGCTCCAATTCATGGGATGGCAAAGAGTTGGACATGACTTAGCCACTGAACAACAGTAACAACAAAGAAGTCTGATGAAAAATTACCATCTATACAAAGTTTTGAATGAAGAAGAAAGATATTCTTCATTATGGGTTATACTTATATAACCCAAACTAAATAGAAAATTAAATGTTTTTCATAGTTACCCATCATTTCCAGTCCCTTATTTATATGTGTTCAGCTCAACCTCACAACAAAAAATAGCTAATTACACCTTTACCTATACCACTTCCCCCATCATTTGTTATATGAGATTTGTTAGAGTCCTAAATTCCAGGTGATAAAATGTTATCCATGAGCAAAGATGATTGCATCAGTTCCTTTGTCATTCAAGTCCTCCAGAATGGTGTAAGTGGCCCAGGTGGACGCTTTGCATGCAGTGGGTTTGCATCACAGCTGAGGAACCCCAAATTTTGGAGACCTCAGTCTTTCATAATGGATTGTAAATAAATCTGCCTAATCTTTGTCTGGGGGATGATTATCATTATTCTACCAGGCAGCACACAAACCTGCTCTTTGCTCCAAGGGACAGATTATCACTACTGTCTAAGGCTGCTTTCTGTACGAACATTCATAGAAAGATAACCTGTAATGAAGAAAAGCAGTGCCTTTGCCTGCACAGAAGCACATTAACCTCATGGAGAATTGTCTCCTCAGACTCTCCTACGTTTGAACTCTCATGGAAGGAATTTTCTGTTCTGCATAACGCATAACCGTAAATTTATGTTTCATCAATATATTGGTTCCCTAGAATAACCCCAAGCTTCAGGAAAAAAGGAATTCATTTTAATGCAGCTATATATCCTTAATGCCTAATACAGTGTCATAACCTAATTTATGCTCAAGATGATACTTAAGAAATATCATTGATATTGATGACATTGATTAACTGATTGATGGTAGAAATGGTGTTCAAATTGAAAGATGCAGTCAGTTTTGCTTTCATAATACCATCAGGATTTTTACAAATCCAAAGAATTTTAGGTTTGTATTATGCAGAGCACAAAACGATAGAGCCAACAGTTTCAATCTTTAATCTTGTTTTTGATATGTTTTAGAAATAATATCTGTCCAAGAACCTGACCTGATAAAGTATACGTACACTTAGTTAGAAGAGTTTTCTATAGAACATGCCTTTGAAAAGAGAAGAAATAGAAATTTAGAACAAAGGAATAAATGGAATTACAATGACTTCTAAGCCAAATATCATGTTCACTTTTTGGCAGCCAATAGCTAGAAAGCTTGATTTGTCCTGTGGAAACAGGAACTTAATGCTCAAAGTACTTAACTGGTAAAACTGCCGGGAGTACAATTTATTAGTACACATAAATAGCTTTAAAGTTTCATTGTCTTTAAAATGCTGCTACTAGGGACTCCAATAATATAAAAAGTCCCACTGCAATCAAGATTTAAAATATATATTAGGTATAAATGAACCACTGGATATATAAAATAAAATTATAAGATTCCTACTTAAAAATAATAAATTGCTTGTATCAATTGAGTATCTTATCTCTCAAGTGAAACATGAAAGGAAATACCTTTTCATAGATAGTTTTAAGTGTATTTTCATCTTTAACATAAATATGAAAAGAATATCAACATACATTGCAAGTATCATGGATCTTACCTTGTATAATAAAATAAACGAAAGCGCTGTTAAAGTCTGAACTAAGAAAGGGTCAATTCTTTGAGAGAAAAAAGGAATCATTTGAGATGTAAATATCTGACAAATAGGTACACGAGCAAAGGGAATTTAAAAAGGGTTTGGGGAAGAAATGAACAGTTTCTAGTTGTTAAGGTAGTTAACCTTTTTTCTAGATCATTAAAAAATGTTTTTCCTGCACACTACTAATTTTCTGTCAGGTTACATAGGTCACTGTTTAGCAGAACAGAAGGGAAGAAAATTGAGAGCGAGTGTTCATCTACCTAATGCAAAGCAGACACAAACAAGATGAATAACCGTATTAAGTTCTTTCTAGCATATATCTCCCTGGCCTGGAATTCTACTGCAGCTTGCTGAGATACTACTCAGCATCTATTAAGGTATTAACGCAGTGACAATTATCAGTGTTAAATAGTTCCCTCAGTATTTTGATTATGGCCCACGAGCTCCACAATACTTCATATAAGAAGCTATGTTCTATTCAGCACCCAATATTACATGAAACAATTTGTCCCAATTGCCCTGCAGAGGGTTTTCTTTTTGCTTCTGTGCCCCATGGAGCTGATTTCTAAGGGATAGCTGCCTTAAGAAGAAAACCACTATCCTTAAAGGATTCTCACAAAACATAAATGTTTCCAGGTTAAGGTGATAGAATAAATAGCTACGGTGCCATTCTGCCTGAGCACATGGTCATACTGACCTCCTTAATTTCAAAATTGCTTTAGCTTTTCATGTGTAGAAGTTTTATTTTTATGGGTACTTCAATTCAATTCAGGCCCTCAGTCGTGTCCGACTCTTTGTGACGCCATGAATTGCAGTATGCCAGGCCTCCCTGTCCATCACCAACTCCCGGAGTCCACCCAAACCCATGTCAATTTAGTCAGTGATGCCATCCACCCATATCATCCTCTGTCGTCCCCTTCTCCTCCTGCCCTCAATCTTTCCCTACATCAGGGTCTTTTCAAATGAGTCAGCTCTCCGCATCAGGTGGCCAAAGTATTGGAGTTTCAGCTTTAACATAAGTCATTCCAATGAACACCCAGGACTGATCTCCTTCAGGATGGGCTGGTTGGATCTCCTTGCAGTCCAAGGGACTCTCAAGAGTCTTCGCCAACACCACACTTCAAAAGCATCAAGTCTTCTGTGCTCAGCTTTCTTCACAGTCCAACTCTCATATCCATACATGACCACTGGAAAAACCAGAGCCTTGACTAGAAGGACCTTTGTTGGCAAAGTAATGACTCTGCTTTTTAATATGCTGTCTATGTTGGTCATAACTTTCCTTCCAAGGAGTAAGCGTCTTTTAATTTCATGGCTGCAGTCACAATCTGCAATCATTTTTGAGCCCAATAAAATAAAGTCACCCACTGTTTCCACTGTTTCCCCGTCTATTTGCTATGAAGTGATGGGACTGGATGCCATGATCTTAGTTTTCTGAAGGTTGAACTTTAAGCCAACTTTTTCACTCTCATGAAGAGGCTATTTAGTTCCTCTTCACTCTCTGCCATAAGGGTGGTGTCATCTGCATATCTGAGGTTATTGATATTTCTCCTGGTAATCTTGCTTCCAGTTTGTGCTTCTTCCAGCCCAGAGTTTCTCATGATGTACTCTGCATATAAGTTAAATAAGCAGGGTGACAATATACAGCCTTGATGTACTCCTTTTCCTATTTGGAACCAGTCTGTTGTTCCATATCCAGTTCTAACTGTTGCTTCCTGACTTGCATACAGGTTTCTCAAGAGGTAGGTTAGGTGGTCTGGTATGCCTATCTCTTTCAGAATTTTCCACAGTTTATTGTGATCCACACAGTCAAAGGCTTTGGCATAGTCAATAAAGCAGAAATAGATGTTCTTCTGGAAGTCTCTTGCTTTTTCGGTGATCCAATGGATGTTGGCAATTTGATCTCTTGTTCCTCTGCCTTTTCTAAAACCAGATTGAACATTTGGAAGTTCATGGTTCACATATTGCTGAAGCTTGGCTTGGAGAATTTTGAGCATTACTTTACTGGTGTGTGAGATGAGTGCAATTGTGTGGTAGTTTGAGCATTCTTTGGCATTGCCTTTCTTTGGGATTGGAATGAAATCTGACCTTTTCAGTCCTGTGGCCACTGCTGAGTTTTTGAAATTTGCTGGCATATTGAGCACAGCACTTTCACAACATTCTCTTCTAGGATTTAAAGGAGCTCAACTGGAATTCTATCACCTCCACTAGCTTTGTTCGTAGTGATGCTTCCTAAGGCCCACTTGGCTTCACATTCCAGGATGTCTGGCTCTAGGTGAGTGATATGGGTACTGAGTAATTTAAAATACCTTTGACTTTTGTAAGAACCCTTTGGAAAACAAGAGCTCAAGGAACCTCTCTGGTAGTCCAATGGTTAGGACTCCTGTTTCCAAAGCAGGGGGTGCGGGTTCTATCTCTGGTCAGGTAACCAAGATTCCACATGCTGAGTTGCAGTGTCAAAAAATTAAAATAAATTTTAAAAAAAGATATAAAGAAGTTCAAAAGCTAGCATCATATGGATCTAGAAATTATAAAGACTCAATTTGATTGAGTGAGATTCTTGTAGGGTAGTCTAATCCTCTTAGTTATCATATTATTCAGTTTCCTCATCCAATACACAGACTAAGCCAATAAACCATTTGCAGTGTGATTGTCCAAGAGTTCAACTCTTTGGAAAATGAAACCAACAAATAATCAAGCTAGGGACATTATATAGAACCATGAATCTGGTCTACAGATGAAATAAAAATTATATAGGAGAAAGTACAGAAATTCTGAAGGTATTTAAGCTTGGGTTTGAATGACCCCCACACTGAAGTTTATTCAATTGCCTTGCTTAATGGAAGTTTTATTTACAGGATATATATACATAGATGTACACAGAGACATCTGAACACCATTTCCTTGGTCTCAGAAAGAACTGGCACACAGATGTGCTCTAGTTATTTAGTTAGTTCAGCCGCTCAGTCATTTCTGACTCTTGCAACCCCATGGACTGCAGCACCCAGACTTCCTTGTCCATCACCAACTCCTGGAGCTTGCTCAATCTTATGTCTGTTGAGCTGGTGATGCAATCCAACCATCCCATCCTCTGTCGTCCCCTTCTCCTCCTGCCTTCAATCTTTCCCAGTATCAGGGTCTTTTCCAATAAGTTAGTTCTTTGCATCAGGTGGCCAAAGTATTGGAGTTTCAGCTTCAGCATCAGTCCTTCCAATGAATATTCAGGACTGATTTCCTTTAGGATGGACTGGTTGGATCTCCTTGCAGTCCAAGGGACACTCAAGAATCTTCTCCAACACCACAGTTCAAAAGCATCAATTCTTCAGCACTCAGCTTTCTTATAGTCCAACTCTCACATCCATACATGACTACTGGAAAAACCATAACTTTGACTAGAGACTTTTGTCGGCAAAGTAATGCCTCTGCTTTTTAATATGCTGTTTGGGTTGGTTATAGCTTTTCTTCCAAGAAGCAAATGTCTTTTCATTTCATGGCTGCAGTCAACATTTGCAGCGAGAACATGAGAACATGAGACTTGTTAGAACAAGGGCAGGGAGCTTGCATGTGACTACTCTGTTTATTAATGACATTTATTGCATTTAGCTTATCTGTCTCTTTTATTTCTTTTTGTCTCATGATAAGTGAAAAATTAACTCACGTTTTCGTTTCAAATTCTTGAGAAAGAAGCTAAATGTTCCCATTGCCTTTTTCTACCTGGTCTGCCGTTTCTGATCAATGAAGGCACAAACCTGAGCCCAGTGGAATGAATCTGGGGTTAAAGGGCGCCCTCTGGTGGTAGCAAATATGACAATGTGATTCAGCTACCTAAGGACTAACGGTGGGCAAACATAATTATTAAAATATATACGCTCAGGCGCTCAGTCATGTCCTACTCTTTGCGACCTCATGGACGGTAGCCCGCCAGTCTCCTTTGTCTATGGGATTTTCCAGTCAAGAATACTGGCGTGGGTTGTCATTTCCTTCTTAGGGGATCTTCTCTACGCAGGGATCGAACACACATCTCTTGTGTCTCCTGCATTGACAGGTAGATTCTTTACTACTATGCCAACTTAATATCATAATTCAAAATTCCACCTTTGGAAATACAGTAAAGATCTGACAAAATGATTGAACCAGCGCAGCCATCAGCATCTAGCAGCGTAACTTGATGCTTTAAGAGGTAATCATAAATGGATGTTATTTAAGAACTTCCTCAGATGGTATTTGTTTCCCAACTTATATGATACTTCAGATTACTATTCTTACTTTTAGAAGGGACTTCTGGAACAAATGGTCATTTTAACATGAAGTCAGCTACTGATTCTATTTCCTTCTTGGTGCCCAGATTGATATTCTTGAAGGACACATATGAACACCCTCTAGTTTAAAATTCTTCACTGGCTTCTTATTTCCCTCCAGATAAAATGCCAGCTTCTTAGAATGCACCTCCCTGTTGGTTGGTTCATATTTGGCTTCATATTTGGTTTCGACATCATCTTCGGCTATTCCCTTCCACTATCACTTCAGACCCTATGTTAAAGTTTTAACATTTATTCCCCATCCACCTTGGGAGATGTTATAATTACTGAGGTCCAAATACCACACCAGACAACAAGTATTTGAGCACTAAAATTCAGTGAAACTCTTTCTGTCAGAAATTGTACCTGATTTTTGCGTGGTTTCTATACTAGCTACCATGATTAAGAACCAACTCTCTGTAAAATCAACATAGACCTCTTCTAATTTTCACAGCATCCTCATGAAGGACAAATTGTCATACATATTTTGCAGCTAAAGAAATGGGCTTCAGTATATTTGAAAACTTGTCCAAATTAAGGCAGTTACTAAAAGAGCCAGGCAGAATTCAACCTCAGGTACACATGACTTTAAAATTCTTTTACTGCTCTGCAAGATGCTCTCTAACCTTCATGTTTATGGAAAATCTAAGAGCCTTTTGTTGTAGAAGAAACTAGCTTATAATTGATATCTGATAAATCATGAAGAAACACCAAATCTGGGGTTGGACATCTTTACCCCTACCTTACACTAATTGGACATTTTTGCCCCTACCTTACAGTAATTTTAGCTCTCAAGGACAGGACAGGAATAGAAGCTCACAGTGCTTGCTGACTCTGTGTCCTTGTCCTTCTAGTGTCCATTTTTAAATGATGGGGAAAATAGTTGTTTGCTTACAGCTATGGCTATGATGTGAAAAGAATCAAGAATGTGTAAAAGAGTCAAGTAAAGAAACAAAAATGGGAGAGACAATGGTGTGAGATCCCCTCCTATAGAGGAAAGAATGAGATTATCTGTTTGCACAAATGTGTCAAGATTCTAAGATGTTTCATTCTTGGGTATTACTAATCCTTCATTATGTTTTGCTTATATTGCTGTTTTGAAAGCAAATAATTATTGTTCTGTTTTTGTTTGTATTTGCTATAACTGATCATGTAAATTTTAAAATGTAAGCATATTTTATAAGATATAATTATTTTACTTTACAGAGATTAGCAGTAAAAAAAAAAATTCAAATATTACACATAATCTGTGGCAAAGGGCGTGGCAACCCACTCCAGTATTCTTGCTTGGAGAATCCCCATGGATGGAGGAGCCTGGCAAACTATAGTCCATGGGGTCTCAAAGAGTTAGACATGACGGAATGACTAAGCACATTACACATAATGCAAAAGTTCAGAGCAAATCCAATGCAGTAGCATGCTACAAAACATGTTCATTATTAGTTTTCTGAAAGATATAGTGACAGATTATAAAAAATGAATCTACTTGTCAAATATAGATAAAGCCAAATAATTATATATGTAATGTAGGCTATGATGGCACATTATAAACTGATATTAAAATATAGATATTTAAGCATTTCATTTGTTTAATAAGCCATAAACTCTAGTACCTATACCAAGGTGCTTGATACTTGAGCTACTCTTAAACGTTTGTAAAAAAAAACAAAAAAAACTATCAAATTGTTTCTCAAATATTTGTTAACTTACCTTTTCCTCCTGAAACATCAGTAACATATTCTTTTTTCAAACTCTGGTCACTCTCTTCTGAACTCTCCTCTCAGCTGGGTCCTGACTTTGAGTGTCCATGTTCATGTCTTCATTGTCCACTTTTATCAACAGTTGTACTACTTCAGTTTAACCATCTTCAACATCTGATTACCCGTGATATCTGGTCATTGGTTTCTTCATCCTGCCTTACCCCCGAGATGATGTCTGACCACCGTGGCCCACCTTCAGCAAGAATTGTGTTAGGTTGGTTTAGCCAGAATCTCCACTTACCCTGATGTTTCTTAGTTATTTTCCATCCACAGAACCTCATCCTGCTCCTTGGTCACAAATTCCCAGTTTTCTTTGTTGTATCTGGAGTTTGGCCCTGTCTCTCTTCCCATTGCAAAATCCCATCACAATGATCTCTACACTTACTGTTATGGTCGTGAATAAAGTCTGCCTTACGGTTCTTTAATAAGTGTCATTGGATATTTCTTTTTTCTTTAACATCAGTATGCAGGGACTCTATAAGGAAATCTCCCACTTTGTAGAGCTGTTTTAAATATTCAGTGAGTTAGCATAAATAACATTTCCCAGCTCAATACGAGGGACTTAAGAAGCACTACCTACCTACTGCTAAAAGTAAAAAATTTTAAAATGGTAAAATCATGACTCTCATCACACATAAAATGAACACATCAAATATTTTCTTTAGCTAATGAATTAGTGAGGAAACATGAAAGATGATAAAACTGGTTCAAAGAAAAATGTGTGAGATTTTTTTCAGTACTAGACAAAATTCAGGCTTCCCAGGTGGCGCTAGAGGTAAAGAACCAGCCTGCCAATGCAGGAGACATAAGAGCCGTGGGTTCAATCTCTAGATCGGGAAGATCCCCTGGAGGAGAGCGTGGCAACCCATACCAGTATTTTTGCCTGGAGAATCCTACGGACAGAGGGGCCTGGTGGGGTACAATCCATACGGTCGCAAAGAGTTGGACATGACTGAAGCAAGTGAGCACCCACACATGCAGACAAAATTCATTTACATTTCTATGCACAAGAAACGTTTACATGGTTAACAGTCTTCTGCAACATAACCTCCACCTCTAGAAAGTTGTAAAAGAGCCCCATTAGTTTAAAAGATAATTAAAGGTGCACAGCCATATGGAATCAAATAATCCCCAGACTGTCCAGTAAATAACATTCACCAGATCGCTTGAAAGAACAGCCAAGAATCTTATTTGCCATTTCCAAAACAATCTTTTTCCTGGCACTATCTTCTCCATAAGTTTTATTTATTTTTAGAACTAAGGCTTTATTAATCTTTATATCCGCAGTACTTAGATATGCTTAGTAGTCTAAAAAAATGATGAATTAAATAATTTATTAATTGCCACTCCCACTTATACATTATTATATTCAAAAGAGCTTTCCACAAGGATGATTCCTGTCATCAATTCAATTATCTTATATGGATCATTGAAAAAACAAAGACAGCATTATTTTAAACTCAATTTAATAAATATTTAATGTGCACCTACCATATATTCCCTGAAAAAAAAAAAAAAAGGGAAGAAAGCTAATTGTAGTGGCTTAATTGAGACTTCTTCAGTTTTCTTCCCTGATGGAACATTAGACTTTTCTTCCTTAGCCTCTCATAATAATATTTCAATCATTAACCATGGAAACACCTACAGAGTTATAAAACTTTTTATAGGGAGTTTCTACTCTGAGTTTGCAGTCCATGGGGTCACAAAAAGTCAGACATGACTGAGCAACTGAACTGACTCTACTTTGAGTACCAAAGAGCAACATAAAAATCCTAAATACCTCTTACCAATTTATAATAAAACCTCACAATAATCCTCTCCACAAGCTTCTGAAAGGTTGTAGATTACTCCAGGAAATAGAACAAAGGAAAAGAAGACAGAGGATGGTCATGACATCATTTGCATTTACAGGGGCACCTATCTGCTGTTCCCTGTTCAGTCTCAGAGCCACTTTTCAAGCCCATGCTCTTTATCAACTGACTTTTTCTTTTCCTAATGAGTCTACACACTTTGTATCGCTTTTGATTTCACCCTTAAACCTGGCTTCAAAATAATGGAAATGCCTTCACTCCAGCTCTTCTCTTCTTTGCTCCTCCCAGTGATAAGATTTTTAGAAAGAAAAGCTAATGCTACCAAAGGCCCAGAACAGACTCAGGTGCTTTGAATAAGTAAGGAAGGCCTCAAATTAGGTACATTTCATAAAATGAATTATAGCTCAGAGAACCTAAATAATTTATATATGATTACTAAACTGAAAAGTGGCAGGGATAGAATTCAAGATCAGGACCCAAAGTTCACACAGATGGCATAGTGCTAACAGCTTACACTTTAGAGTTAAAAAAAAAAAAAAATTGTTTGCATCAAGGTCAGCCACTCTCAGTGACTTTAAGTGTTACTTAACTTTCCGTAATCACATGGATTTCTTCTAGAAATGTGGTGGTAGTGGTTTAGTTGCTCAGTTGTGTCCAACTCTCCAGACCCCATGGACTGTAGCCTGCCAGGCTCCTCTGTCCATGGGATTCTCCAGGCAAGAATACTGGAGTGGGTTGTCATTTCCTTCTCCATCTTCTAGAAACAGTATATACTTACTAAGGCAGCTTTCAAGTTAAATTAGATATTGCCTGAAAGGCAACTATTCAATAATATTTTAACTTTCAGTATTATTATCTCCAGTTAATGCTGTCTGCCAAAGCTTTTACTGCTAATGAATACCAAAAATCAAACAGATAATAACAAATATGAAGTTACAAAGGTCAAGATACTTCATAAAGTTCTTAAAATCTTTAGTCTTGTAACTAGAAACATGTATGTGTCTGCTTTCAGCAATTTTTTTTAAGCAAGAGATGGAATTCACTTATCATTTCCATTACAGCCCTCCACCTTAATTCTCGTCTATTTTCCTAATGTTCATCCTTCTATTAAGTGGCACTTAACTTCATATTTTAGTAATCTCCCTTCCTAGGCTCAGGGCACTCATACGATCACTTGACTTAACTGCGGTCACTCATTTTTTAAGGAAGTGACCTCAGTGGTCTATGGTTCCAGAGTGTCTACCAAAAATTAATCATTCAGTCTAAGAAAGAACTGGAAAATTTTATTTGAGACAAATTGGAAGCTTATAACTTAAGAGGAGTATCTGAGAAAGCTGAGAATTGTGTCACTCGTTAGAAGTCAAGACACAGTTTAAGTAAGTTTTTTGAAAGAGACTGCTGTACCTCAAATGACGTGTTATTGACAGTCTAATATCATCCTGATCTAAGCGGCATCATGGTGGATCATGTGACCTTTTAAGGAGTTGTCTCGTTGATGCTGGGAGAATATTACTGTTTATGGTTGAGCAGGTATTCCTGTCAATGGGGGAGGTTTGGTCAGTACATAATGCAAATACATATTACACAGTGGAGGGAGAGCAGAGCCTAATGGACAGGGAAGAATTTTTATGTTTAAATTTTTCTTACCTTTCCATAAAATATGAGTTTTATTTCCTGAATGAAACAAAGGAAAACAAGAAGGAAGGAGAGAAGATTTCTCACATACACACTTCTCTCTTTCACCGTGCCATGCTCAATCATGTCTGATTAGGTGACCCCATGGACTGTAGCCTGCCAGGCTCCTCTGTCCATTGAATTTTCCAGGCAAGAATACTGGAGTGGGTGCCATTTCCTACGCTAGGACACCTTTCCAAACCAGGGATCAAACCTGCATTAACAGGAGGATTCTTTATCACTCAGCCACCTGGGTATCCTTCTCACTTTAGAGTTTTAGAAATGTATACTTTTAACACTCCTCTGTATATACTCAGACAGATTCTGGTTTTCTTTCCAAGTCCTTAGCCATGCCAGAAGAGAAAGAACTCATCTATGTTTGAATGGGCTCGATCCTTATGGTGCTGCACGTCAAAACTGGATTGTTACAGAACCCACTGTCAATTCTTAGTGTCTCGGTCCATAGAATTCAGTCATTCCAGAACTTTCAGGCTGATTTGATCAGTAACTGGCCTATTCACTTCAGTTTATCAAGGATTCAAACTATGGCAGATATTTCTTTTCCACTGCTGACAAAATCTTTTTGTCTTGGTAGTAATTTTTGACTGAGATTTATTGACCTCCATCTCTTTCCTTATAATAGGCAATTAGTAATCCCTTATTCAGACCTTCGATTCTACTTGTCACAAGCTTACAGGAAAAGAGAAAAATTAACTCAAGTCTGGATGAAGATGGAAACTTTGTTCAAATTGTAATTTGAAAATCTTTTTTTGGAAAAAAATTATTATCCTTGATAAAAAGCTTAATTAATGTTCAAATAAATTTTAATGAGAATAAGACCATTTCTAAGAATGCAACTATCCAGTCCTTCAGTGGACTGTCAAACTTGGAAGGGGCCTAATGACCAATCTTGAAGTATTGGGCAATAATACTTAACTAGGTTCTTTTTTCTTTTATATAGTACAACAAAGATTATCTAATCATCACCCTTTTCTATACCATTTCCCCCATAAAAGTAAATCTAATTTTTAAACTGATCTGTTGAAAGTCTTTTCTCCTGCAACCAGGTTGTAGTAAAATTTTGGTACATGCACACACAAAAAAAAATTGTCTAAATTTTTTTTCCACCAGGTTATTATTTAAAGTTATTTTTTGTTTTGTATTCATCTTTTCAGCTACCCAAATAGGTTTTAAATATTTCAACAGCTTTATTTATAGTCCAACTCTCACATCCATAAATGACTATTGGAAAAGCCATAGCTTTGCCTAGATGGACCTTTGCTGGCAAAGTAATGTCTCTGCTTTTTAATATTCTGTCGAGGTTGGTCATAATTTTTCTACCAAGGAACAAGTGTCTTTTAATTTCATGGCTTCAGTCACCTTTTGCAGTGATTTTGGATGTGAGAGTTGTATGGATGTATGGATACATGTATGGATGTGAGAGTTGACTATAAAGAAAGCTGAGTGCTGAAGAATTGATGCTTTTAAACAGTGGTGTTGGAGAAGACTCTTAAGAGTCCCTTGGACTGCAAGGAAATTTAACCAGTCCTTCCTAAAGGAATCAGTCCTGAATATTCATTGGAAGGACTGATGCTATAGCTGAAACTCCAATACTTTGGAGTTTGGCCACCTGATGCAAAGAACTAACTCATTGGAAAAGACCCTGATGCTGGGAAAGATTGAAGACAAGAGGAGAAGGGTACAACAGAGGATGAGATGGTTGGATGGCATCACCAACACAATGGACATGAATTTGAGCAATCTCCGGGAGTTTGTGATGGACAGGGAAGCCTGGCATGCTGCTGTCCATAGGGTTGCAAAGAGTCAGACACAACTGAGCAACTGAACTGAACTGAACTTCAACAGCAGAGGATACAAACCCTTTTCTTTTTTCTTTTTTTCTTTTTTTGAGTCCTGACTGTTGTTTTTGAGTCACTCAGTCATGTCTGACTCTTTGCAACCCCATGGGCTACAGCATGCCAGGCTTCTCTGTCCTTCACTATCTCCCAGAGTTTACTCAAACTCATGTTCATTGAGTTGCTGATGCGATCCACCTACCTGATCCTCTGTTGCCCCCTTTCCTCCTGCCCTCAATCTTTCCTGGTACAATATCTAACACATAGTAGATGCTGAACAATTTTGCTAACTAAATAAAGATCCACCAAAAAGGGGGAGAAATTGGCAGAGAGGTAAGGCATAAAGTAGCATTAAAGAGGCTAAGGAAGGAAATTAATTTGATATCCCATTTTTTTCCTGAGTCTCTGGGATGTCATTCCAACAGAACAGTCCAAAAGCATAATGGAATACTAAGATGCAAGTCACCCAAGTTCTCTGCTCAGTAAGGCATGCATGCAGAAGTCATTTTGATGAGTTACAACTTGGGAATACATTGAAGATGGTCAATAAAGCATTTTATTGCATTGCAAACTTGTATATCCATTGAGGATGACTAATAAATTCTTAAAATAATGTAAATAATGCTCATGATTAGGTCCAAATAAGAAGATCATAATATACCCCAAGACATTCTCTGAAGCAATGAGGGAAACTTATTAATGAGCTTTACTATGAAGGTGTGCATGCATACCTAAGTTGCTTAGGTATGCTAAGTCGCTTCAGTCATGTCTGACTCTGTGACTCTATGGACTGTAGGATGCCAGGCTCCTCTATCATTAAGATTCTTCAGGCAAGAATACTGGAATGGACTGTCATGCTCTCCCCCAGGGCATCTTCCTGATCCAGAGATTGAACCCATGTCTCCTGAATCTCCTGCATTGCAGGCAGAGTATTTGTCCAGTGAGATATTGGGAAGCCCTATGATAGAGGCAGTACATTGTTAATCAGCATATGTTTAGCACACCTGATATATATATGATAGGAATATGAAGATTTGATTTAATGCAATTTGGATCACCGCTGTCATCTTAAGAACTTAAGCTATCCAGATGTTTAAAGGAATGAAGAGTCAGATTTAATAGCAACAGTTAAATGTGCATCAAAAGACTTTGTTGGGCTGAAAATATGTATGGAATTCATGATAATATCAGGATTCTCAAAAGCTGTTTGATAGTGAATTAGATGGCATGGATGGTGGGGTGGGGAGTGGGGCAGGAAAAAAGTAATACTTGAATACATTATCTGAACGTTTTCCTGTGATCTGTCTTTGTCAAGTTGGCAGGCATAGGCCACAGAGCAGAGACACTAGTCAGACTAGCAACCAGAAGAAATATACTTCACTCCAAGGGGATATAACCTATGTTATTCATAGGACTTTTAGGTAGAAGCCAGAGGACCCAAACAATGTTCGCATTTCATTTATGCTTAGTGTTATTTCTTTCAGAGAAGACAAAAAAATACAGCGAGTCATCTGAAACAACAATAATTACCTCCCTAATACTTTATGCCTGGCACTACTTTAAATGTTTTATAATTAATTTGTAAGTATTTAATTAGTTCTCAAAACAAGCCTATGAGTTGCATGTTGTCATTAGCCTCATTTTGCAGATGAAGCAGCTGGATGAATGAGGTGAAATGATAGACAAAAGTTGCATAGTTGGCAGAGTAAGTCTCCAACTTACTTACTTCAACTCCAAGCAGCCTTGCTCTAAAATCTGTGTTTTTATATGTATGTCCTTCTATTTGACCTGAGTCTCTTCCATAGAATCCCCATTTTATTACCTATTGTAACTTTATAATGAATATGTGCTTAGTCTCAAAGTCCTATCTGACTCTGTGCAACTCCATGGACTGTAGCCCGCCAAGCTCCTTGGTCTACGGGATTTCCCAAGCAAGAATACTGGAGTGGGTTGTCCTTTCCTTCTCCAGGGAATTTTCCCAACCCAGGGATCAAACCCACATCTCTTGAGTCTCCTGCATTGGTAGGCAGATTCTTCCTCTAAATTTTATAAAAAGAGATATTTTCAGAAAATATAGATAACTAGTTAGGATCTCGGATTCTGCTTTGTGATTTGGGCTATGTTGAGTAACTAAAGTCTTTTTCCTCATGTGTTTAACAATAGTAATAATAGTTTCTGCCTTATAGGGTTATCATAACTAATATTAAAATGTAAAAGGTCTACTATTGTTCTTGGTGTTTGGTATATTTAAACCCATGTCTAAATTTATGCTTAAATAGTGATATAGACCTAGATACAGGCATATGGATTGATTGAAAGGTATAGATATCTGTTATTACTGATAGTGCTATAAATATTACTTTAGAAATGAGGATACTGCATCCACATTAGGTTACCTTCCTGAGTCAGAAACTTCTTTGAAACCAAAACATGGAAGACCAGTTTCTATAGATTATTTTTTTATCCTAATATGTCAAGAAGGCCCACTGTTTTAATGGGGAAAAAATCAACAGCTATCAACCAACCTCCACTCCTTATTAAGTGTCTGTTAAAACCAGAAGTCTCTTTATTTACTTTTCAACTCTTACACCGTAAAACTGCTCTAGAACATTGCTGAATTTTCCTTCCTATATCTCAGCCCCTTTCAGGTCCTGCTGGTTCCTTTTTCTCTACATCCACCTTTAATTATGCAGATAGCTTTAGCAGATCTACCTTGTTTCTAGCTCATAAAACCCCATACTAATATTTCTTATTTTATCCCATAATGCTCCCTGTAATAAATTTGACAGCTCCCGCAGAAGATCAAGTACTTCTCCAGACACATTCATTTGCATTGTCTTGTGTAAAAGTATTTTGCATTTGCTTAGTATTCAAAGTAGTCTTCTGAGTTTAAGGCAATCTGAGGCAATATTCATTGTTCATGTTTGTTAAATTGCTATTTCTCAATAAGTTAAAATATTTATAATCAAGAAACATAACCGTGGTCTTTGGTGGGTTCTCGTATTCCTGACAAAACTCTTCTCTTATTTATGTTCAACCATTTACACAAAGGGCTTTCCTGGTGGCTCAGATGGTAAAGCGTCTACCTGAAATGCGGGAGACCTGGGTTTGATCCCTGGGTCGGGAAGATACCACCTGGAGAAGGAAATGACAGCCCACTCCAGTACTCTTGCCTGGAAAATTCCATGGACAGAGGAGCCTTGTAGGCTACAGTCCATGGGATCGCAAGGAGTCGGACACGACTGAGCGACTTCACTTCACTTCACTTCATTCACATAAATGGAACCAAATGCCCTCTCCCTCAATCTCTATAAGTCTGTGTTCACTGAGATTATCTCAAAATTTATTTAATCTCACTGTGTATAAAACTGGTTCATATGTCTGCAACATATGTTGTATGACCTTAAATATGTTTCAGCATATTAAAAATTAAATTTTAAGTTAAAAAAAAAAAACAGCAACAGCAAAAACTAAGATTTGCTTCTCCCAAGATAGAGTTCAATTCAGTTGCAGCATCAAGATTAGATAAATGTTTTCTGAAAACATGAACTCCCACAAAGTACAGAAAAGCTTCTTTAAGTGGGGGTGTGTTCTTTTCATTGACTTAAAAAATCCAGTGCACAACAAGGAGAGGTGAGCTGCAATCCTGACTTATGAATAAGGAAATTTCCCAAGGTGCTTTGTGATAAACTCATTTCTGGTATCACATATACTACTTGACACCAAATAAAACTTCTTTTTCATGTCACAGTTAAACTGTAAATAATCTCTTGCTTGGTCTTCTCTATAAAGGGTTAAGAAGTCTAGCTGAGACCATGAGATGCTTTATCATTTCTGGGTTCAGTTATAGTCACAAGCTACTGTGCCCTACGGGTGCATGCTGTCAGCAAGAAATTTCATTTGAATTACCTTATTGGATTTGAGAGGGGGACTATATTTTGTTTGCCCCCAAACTGACACCTGTTGAAAAGGTACAATTTACATTTATAGAAGAACTAGCAAACTGTACATGTTTACTAAACCTATCAGTGTAAGTCTGGATCCATGAAAGTTATGTCTACAAGATAGCTCAAAATATGTAAAGTTTTAGGCAGTGACATCTCAATTGCCCAAAATGTTGACTGCTTCTTGGTGATTTTTAATGCCACCTTAATCTCTTTAAGAATATCCATATTAAACAAGTATTTCTTTTTTTTTATTTTCAACTTTTATTTTCTGCTATACTTACTAAAAAGAAAATACCTGAAACATGTTAAGCCTACACTATGAAAATGAGTTTCCAGTCATTTATCCTAATACTATAGCCAGTGGCTTATAATTCCAGTTCCTAGAAAGTATTGCTGGATTTTGGTGGTCCCTGTGTGTGTGTGTGTGTGTGTAATAGGTATATTGTTACTAGCAATATCCTTTAAGAATTTAGGAATTTGAATTCAGAAAATTTGAATTTTGTCCTGATTCTACCATATATTAGCTAAAGGATCTTGAAAAGTCAAGTTGTCAGAGTCAATGTCCTCAGCTATTGCTGGACAAGAGCAAATGAGATACTATATGAAAAAGCATTTGAGAAAGTATACTGTGATACAGTGTTTGTAACTGTTGTTACATTCAATACACTGTACGGGAAAAATAGGAATTATCCATTTGACTTTGATATCTTGAATAATTTTCTGTCAAATTAAGCACTCTCATCATGCATATTTTTAATGATATTTAAGTGATAACACAAGAGCAAATGTGTGAAAGCCTGAAGATTCTGCTATTCAAGGTGTCAGCTAGTTCAGAATCATACTAACAGTGCAATTGCAGGGCCAAGGAAGTATTCTGTCCATCGTTTAAGTATTTGACTTCATTCCGATCTGACCCAATTCATTTGACACTATCTGAACCGCAGGGGCTAGTTAGTTGTGTAATTACAGTTCCACAGTTTTAGTTTAATACTTTGGACTCAATTTAGTTGTACAAAGAGAATGCAAGATCACCACAGAGATTAAGTCTTTAAAGACTTTTGATCCTTTTGTATTTTAATAAATTTTCCAAATGCTATTATTGCTTCTCTTAAAGACTTGATTCCTGAAAGCGTTTGCTCTTTACAAGCTTAATATCTGCTGAAGAAAGCTACAGAAAAATGTTCAATAATGGGAACCTTAAGCCTTCATTCTCATAATCAACATAAGCTTTGAATCTTTATCAAACCTTTATCAAATGTTCATTACATTCTATCCTTTAAGCTCATGCTGACTTTACTCATGAACTCTTTATTGTAAAGTTTATATTTCTTTGTTTTGCTTTGGAAAACACTTTATTAAGAATGTTTTTACTCTTGTAGGGAAACTATTATTTTTGACTTTTGTTTTTCAAAATGTAATTTGTCAGAGGTTCAGTGTTAATAGTTTTCTATGTAGTAATGTCAACATAAAACTAGTGAAGTTTATCGCATAAGATTAAGTTTACAATTTATTTTCCAGTTAAGTTAAAATTTGCCTATAGTTAAATTCATCTCTAAAAGAATTTAGCATTGGTTGTTTTCCAAATGACTTTTAAACATTTATCTTTAATAATCTCTACCCGTATTTATGGAAATGATAACGATCATTTTGTGATTTATTTTTATACTTTAAAAGCTAAGTTATTGGTAGAAAAAAATGGTAAAGTTTATTTGAGTTGAAATGCTTTGTCCTTATACATTTATTCATACCCTTTATTGTTCAACAATGATTATTTGGGATCTGTGAATAGCACTGGATAGTGTGCTCAAAGCTGGGTAAACTATTTCCCCTGCCTCGAGGGGACTTGTGGTCTAGTGAGTAAGAGAAAGTGTTAAATATACAAATGTGAGTGCCTTAGTGGATATGCCCTATAAAAACTGACCAGTACATGACTTTCTCTGCCTCAAAGATTAGGGGGATATTTCATAACGCTTCATATTTGAGCTGAATTATGGTGAAAACACAGGATCATCAGATGAAAAATGTATTTAAAAAACTAAATAAGGCAATACATAAAAGGTAGAAAGCTTATTACAGGCAGAAGTGTGCCATTACCCCTTGAATACATTGGCCCTGGACTTTCCCTGGTAGAAATGAGTGAGAGCATCCTTCCTTGTTTTGTTGCATATAACTCTCTAGTAAGCATGCTTGTAGAGTTGATGTCTCACAGGAGCTCCGGCCAAGGGCAAAGTCCTAACCATAGCTTATTTTCAAACTTTTCCAGCTTCACAGATGCATAGTCAGAATAGTTTGTCTGCTTAAAACAATAGAAAAATTCAGAAGAAGAATGATCATTAATATATTTTTAATTTAAATTATATTTAGTATTTATAGGGTTATGGCATAGATCCACTTTATTTTTTCAGTTGCTATATACAAACATATGCAAAGTGTTGTCAATAAAAGTAATATGCTTTGTATTCTGCTTTTGTTGTTACTTGAGTATGCAGAAGTTTAAAGAGCAGCATTTCATACTATTTCTTTTTTGTGTTTGTAGGATATGAAAATTCAATCTAGAGCACATATGATGAACTGTTATTTCCTAATAATTCATATGTATGGTAATTACCAAGTATTATCAACCAGATGTTTGTATTCACACAAATTCATATATTGAAGTCTCACCACTCCTCATATGATGATATTTAGAGATGGAGCCTTTATGAGGTAATTAGTCTTAGATGAGGTCATTGGGGTGTGTTCCTCAGGGTTCAACCAGTGTCCTTATCATCCGGTCCCATCACTTCATGGAAAATAGATGGGGAAAAGTGGAAATATTTTCTTGAACTCCAAAATCTGGAGATGGTGACTGCAGCCATGAAAATAAAAGACACTTGTTCCTTGGAAGGAACACTATGACAAAGCTAGATAGCATATTAAAAAGCAGAGACATCACTTTGCTGACAAAAGTCTGGATAGTTAAAATTATGGTTTTTCCAGTAGTCATGTACAGATGTGAGAGAAGACCATAAAGAAGGCTGAGTGCCAAAGAAATGATACTTTTGAAATATGGTGCTGGAGAGGACTCTTGAGAGTCCCTTGGATAGCAAGGAGATCAAACCAGTCAATTCTAAAGGAAATAAACTCTGAATATTCACTGGAAGGATTACTGTTGAAGCTGAAACTCCAATAATTTGGCCACGTGATGCAAAGAGGCAATTCACTGGAAAAGACCCTGATGTTGGGAAAGATTGAGGGCAGGAGGAGAAGAGGGTGATGGTGACAAAGACTGAAATCTTTGGATGGCATCATCAACTCAATAAACATGAGTTTGAGCAAACTCCAGGAGATGGTGAAAGACCAGGAAGCCTGACATGCTGCAGTTCATGGAGTCACTTGGAGTCCATGCAGTCCATGGAGTACTTATCGATTGAACAACAACAAACCCAAGAACAGAGAGACTGCTGCTTCTATCATGTGAGGCTACTACGAGATGGGAACTACCACCTGCAATACAGGAAAAGAGCTACCACCAGGAACCAAGTCAATCAATCAACATATTAATCTTGGATGTTCCAGCCTCCAGAACTGTAAGAAATAAATACCTATTGTTTAAGCCACCCACTTCCTGGTTTTTTGTTACAACAGCCTGAGCAGACTGAGACACCATTTCATTTGTGCATGTCTGCATACTCAAAACTTATTTTTAGACAAACTAGTAAGTATTAAAATGCTGAGTGTACCTTGAACTTAGGTAAGTCTTCTATATCTTTCCTATAGGTTTTCTATCAGTCACTACTTTCACTTTTTAACTCTAACTTCAGAACTTTATACCCAGTGGCTCTTCTTTTCAGTGTGAGCCTCACTTCTAGTTTTTCAGAAGTGTCAGGAAATCTTGTTTGAGTAAATAAAATTTTAATGAAGTTGCATATTGGTCATGGGTTGTTTTTTATACTTTTTCCATTTTCATGCAGATAACAAGGGCATTTCCATCTTTGACCTCTGTCCTTGGTTGGCTCAGCATTACAACTGCTTAGCAGTATCTGTCAGGATTGTATTTCAATGATATTCTGGCTGTGAACCTGAGAAGACTATGCTGGGATAAGTAAGGTCCCAAGGACACATGCCTTAAATATTTTTGCTAAACGCGCATGTGTTGCTTGTTTGCACATCCTGTTGTGATGTCATGATCAAATCATTTTTTCTTCTCCAGCTTTTTTGTTTTTAATGCACTGTTTCTAATTATATGGCTAAAAGTAACTCTGTAATGATGAAGCCTTAATGTATAGAAATGCTCATCCACATACCAGTGGATTGTTTTTCCTCCTTTTAACAAAACCAATACCTCAACTGAACTTACAGACCTTTATCTCCCCAAAAGAAAAGTCCAGAATAGCAATCTTTAGGCATTCTGTATATAAGAGAATGTTCTGATATTATAGTATTTTTTTTTCTCTGAATATTGCCTAAGATTCAGCCACATATTTGGGGAAAACACAATATAGTGAAGAGGATAGGAAGCTGAGCTCTTCTCTTTTTCTTGACCTTCAACTTCTCTACAGAATGCTCCTGAATTGGTGTGACTACAGAGCTACGAAACTAATACAAAAATTTACCTTAAGAAGACAACACTCATTTGCTTTTCCCTCCAATGTATTAAATACTTCTTTGGCTTTATTATTATACCAGAGCCTTTTAAAATAAGCCTTGCAAATTGCTCTTATATTTGTGGAGGGATCTATGTTAATTCAAGGTTAGTTCCTTGCCCATGTTCTTACTATGGCAAAACCAGGATTCCAACATTAGATGTTTCCTTCAAAAAGAAATCTCACTCAATTAAGCAATCATATAAACAGATCACTACAATAATGAACTAGACAATGATTCTATGTTAAAAATCAATGAAGAAACTGCATGGTGAAGATTATCAGAAGAAATGTAAAAGCGTATGTGAAGAAAAAATTTAATGAAACTGCTTATTTAAGGATTTTTTTCTACTAAATATTAATATATTTTTCTGATGCCATAATTCTTAGAAGAGCAAGACAGTTATTTCAAATTACCTGAAGTCTAATGAGTACGCATGACATGCCTCTAACATTGTGATAGACGGTAGCACCCACTGAATTAGAAGTGGAACTATGGCCAGCTACTGAAAACTTCCTTCAAGACCCAAGGCCCTTGGGAAGATGAAATAGAACATCAGGTATATAAGGCTGATGTAAACTGGTACCACTGAATACTATAAATAAGGACTTTAAAACAGATATTTTTTAAAACAACTTCAGATTAATCTCTGCATCTGTGACTACAACAAGACTACCCAAATAAGAATTCTAGTCACCAAAACTTCTTAAGCTTCAGTGCTATTTGGGCTTCCCAGAGGGCTCTAGGGATAAGGAATCTGCCTGCCAGTGCAGGAGCCAGGAGATGCAGGCTTGATCCCTTGGTTGGGAAGAACCTCTGAAGAGGAAATGGCAACCCACTTCAGTACTCTTGTTTGCAAAATCCCATAAACCTGAGGAGCCTGATGGGATACAGTCCATGGGGTTGCACAGAGCTGGACATGACTGAGCATGCACTCAGAAACTCGTTGCTATTTGCTGAAGGGATAAGTGCACAAGACCATATAATTTTATTAATAAATTAGGATTTCCAGTAATTTTCCTAATGCTTTCTTCTTGACAAAAACATAAATTGTTTGATGTGACAGTCCCCTCCATCCTATGTAGTCTGCATGTCATATTCTCTAAGCCATTGCTTTTGTCACCCAAGCTAGTGTATATGTTCACTCACTCCCTAACAAACGAGAGTTGAACGAGTAGATCCTATACCTTGGAATCATCATTCATTCTTTTGCTTCACCAATAACATCCAAATGATCAGAAATTCTTTTGATGCTGCTTTTAAAATCTATACAGAAACTAATTACTACTTTTAACTATCCTCCTGAACTGAACTATCCTCCTTAGCATGTCAAGGACTCTTGACTGGAAATTTTCCAATAACTATCTAGCCAACATCCATGCTTTTATCTCCATATACTTTATAATCTATTCTCAACAAAATAGATTGCTAGCAATCCTCAGATCATTTCTGATCTACCTTCATTGATTTCTTGCTTCACCAAGAGTCAAATCCAAACATTTTCCTGTGGCCTACAAGCCCTGTATTATCCAGCCATTTTATCCTGCTGTTTTTCTGACTCCATCTCTCTTTTCCTCTATGATTTCATTCTAGCCACACTACCATTCTAATTCTTTCTCAGACACAACTAACATATTCCTATCTCGATATCTTTGATTTGCTTTTCCCTCTACTGAAACACCTTTCTCTCAAATATTCAAACAGCCCATTCCATCAATTTATGTATATGTTTTCACATGTCAGTTACTTTTTCTGACTGAGAGCCTTCCTTGACAGTTCTTTACAAAATGCTACTTCTTATTCTTTCTTTAATTCCCTGATACTATATATTTTTTCTTCATAGCATTTAACTATTCTAAAATAATACATAATTATTATTTTTTTATTATTTACCTTCTCCAAATATAATAGAAGCTTATTGAAGACAGAGATAACTTTCTTTTTTATTTTAACTGTTGAATCTTTTTTAGCATCAATAGCAACTAGAATTGTGTGTGGCATATATTTAATGCCATATTTAGTACTTAATGGTGGTGAAGAGAGATTTTTTACAGTGTTCACAATATGAATGTTAACACAGTTTTAAATAAAGGCATTTATCTAAACATGTTATACCTTTCCTTATAAAGTACTATTTCTAAATTAAAGTCCAAAATTTGATGCAAAAATTATCTTTCAAACTAAGAGGGTTCTAGTATATGAGTTCTTGAAAGTGAGTCACACAGTCATGTCTGATTCTTTGTGACCCCATGGAAAATAGAGTCCATGGAATTCTCTAGGCCAGAATACTGGAGTGTGTGTAGTTATTCCCTTCTTCAGGGGATCTTCCCAACTGAGGGATCAAACCCAGGTCTCCCACATTGTAGGCAGATTCTTTACCAACTGAGCCACCAGGGACGCTCTTATTGATCACACCCCAACACAAGCCTACTTTGCTCCTCAAACTACTTAGGAAGTGGGCTCTTCATATGTTAACATAGGGTTTGTGCACTGAAAAGTATTTAGGATTACAGGTGTGATTAATGCAAATAGTAGTTTATTTAAGATAATACCTAAAGAAACTTTCTCAGAGAAATAACTTGTTAGCAACTTTTTTTTTTCATTTATTTTTATTAGTTGGAGGCTAATTACTTTACAATATTGTAGTGGTTTTTGTCATACACTGACATGAATCAGCCATGGATTTACATGTATTCCCCATCCCGATCCCTCCCCCCACCTCCCTCTCTACCCGATCCCTCTGGGTCTTCCCAGTGCACCAGGCCCGAGCACTTGTCTCATGCATCCAACCTGGGCTGGTGATCTGTTTCACCATAGATAATATGTTAGCAACTTTTAAAGAAGAACATTGTTTGTGTGTGCTCTGGTTAGCTCTCTGTGTAGCCCTTCTAGTAGATGTTTACTTGACCATTTCACAAGGGTAACTACTAACACGTAAAGTAAAAGGAACTTCTACTGTCAATGAGTCACTATGTCCAAATTGTTATCCTCTCAGTTCAGTGTTGATGAAATCCAAATTTAGTTTCATTTTTGTTTTAGAAACTCTAGATGTTTAGAAATAAGTAGAATGTTGCTCTCTCCCAAGTTTTCCAAACATTAATGAAAACATCATTTTACTCATAAAACTATAGGTGTATCTTGAACCGATTTTATATCAATCTTTTATTTTGAATGTTCATAGCTTTGACTTTGGCACAGACTACAAGAAATACACTTTATAAGTCTCTCGCTCCCAAGTCTCTAAATTGCACATTCTGAAAAACTGGCTATTTCCGCGCAGAACATAGAGATTGAATGCAAGGCTATAATTCACTTTCAGGTTTTCTGCTGATGACATAAACCACCAGAGCTTGTTGGTTTATGAACAGCAACAGGACACAGAGGTTGAATTACGGCATGTGTCGGTGATGAGAGATAAAGAATTGGTACCCACAACCCAAAGATAATAGTTTCATTCCATTTAAATTTGACACATGAAAGAAAAAAGATTTTTATACATTTAAGAAAGAGTTCATCTCTGTAAAAGTTCATATTTTATAAAAGATAACTAGCAAGAACAATTTAAGAAAATATCAAATCTATGCTCAAGAGAATGTAAAGTATAGAGATGATGTAAGAAAGTCCATAGGCAGATCTGACATTTTACATAACTGAGATGTTTCTCAATCTGCTGAGAAAATTGCCATTTCTGCCTTCTGGAAGAAGCACCTTACAAAGCGTTACATTAGTTCATTCATGGCCCTGGCTTCTGAAAGTGTTTTACTTCTTAACAGTGTAAGAAGGTATTTCTTTTTATTTCCTGATGTCTTTGAGAGGAAGAGGAGATGAGAAGCACAGGCAGAATATGTTATTTTACAAGGGTAACCATTAAAGTAAATTCTGATAGCATTCTTTATTTTTCAAGATCCTGCAGAGTTTCAGGTGCCAAGTTTTTAACCGTCAGCTCTGCTACTAAGCTTATTAAAGCTGTCACAGGTAAAGAGAGTGTCTTAATTTGGTTTTCCTAGAGTCAATGCCTGAGGTAAGGGTTCTAAGGCAAGTACTTTCTTTGGGAGAAACAGGGAATGTGGACAGGGGACAAAAAACAATGTTACAGGAAAGAGAAAGCAGCTACTAAAGGCATGAGGTATTAAACCATTTACTTCAGTGGTGCTGGAACTTAGTCCCACAGGGAAACTCTCTGCAACACTGCAAGACAGGGCCTCTACTTTACCCTACAGGGTGAGGTGGATGAGTCAGTCTTATGCCCAGGGTGGAGGTAGGCTGCATGAAAGCCCCCAAAAATATCAGTCTTAGAACATATATTGGCTATTAGAAGTCAAGGCCAGAGGGCTACTGACTAGGCACTACTCATGTCTGCTGTGGAGAGAGCTGTTGGGGACATTGCCACCAAGTTGGGGAGTGGGAGACAAAGCAGCTTGATTTCCATTCTTAGTTTTTTCACTCATCAGAAATGCAATTGTGAGCAAGTCCCAATTTCCCTTTATTTCAGCTCAGAAAATGGTTGACGGAGATACATTCTAAGAACTGTCCCCTTGCAGTATTTTGCAGACTTGGAATTTCCCATGATATTAGGTGATGAAATACTTCAGAACCTAGACTATACCTTGAGGCTCCAAAGCCTGGCTTAGCATCAGGCAGTCCCACCATATGACACTGTCTCCATATCCCACATGCCCTTCTCATACCTGCCTCCTCATATGGCTAGTGGCAGAAGCATCCACCCATGTTTAAAATGATTTTTGTCTATGAATATATCACTGTAATACCCTAATGAACTTTCACAATTCCCTTTTTACAGATGAAACAACTGAGGTGGTGAGAAAGTTAGGCGCTTTGTCAAAGAGTGAACAACAAATAAGCAGCAGATTTAACACAGTAGACAATAGATAGTATATGGGGGTGACAAGTTCTACTCCAAATTATAGAAATATGAAACTGAATTTTCATGGAACTAATAGTTAATAAATCAATGAAAATGCATAGGAAGTTAACTTGATGGGAAAGAATGACTTCCAATCTAACCTCATTTTTAAATAAAATCAATAATAGCTCCAGAGGTGGTTGAATGCATTTATGACCTTAAAAAAGTTTATTTTTTATCCAAAGAGATGTTGGTTAATAACCAAAGCACAGGAAAGAAGTTAAGAGGAGGCAAACAAATATTAGCAGGGCTTTTTCAAGTATCCAATATTTAAGAAGGAATTTTAATTCAGAACCAAGAATATTGCTCTTATCAAGCAAATATCTTTTAAGAGAGCTTCACATTTCCAATTTTAGCAAAACGAGATTACCCAGCTCCTGGCACTCTGATTCTGTGTTCACCAATCAATCTTCTAAATCATTGCTCTTGTTTCCTCTCATCAATACTAACATGCGTTGCAGTGCTAAGTCACTTCAGTCATGTCTGATTCTTTGTGACACTATGAACTGTAGACTGCCAGGCCCCTCTGCCCATGGGGTTCTCCAGGCAAGAATACTGGCAACATGGGTTGCCTTGCTCTCCTCCAGGGGATCTTCAAAACCCAGAGATTGAACTTGCATCTCTTACATCTCCTGCATTGACTGTCCAGCTCTTTACCACTAACGCCACCTGGGAAGCCCCTTAATATTAATCTAGACATCAATAATCTCATCTATGCGTTACGTTAAGTCCTTTAAGTACCTCTGAGGCTAATATTGGGTCCTCCCAGGTGGCACTAATGGAAAAGAACCTCCTTGCCAATGCAGGAGAGACAGAGATTTGAGTTCTATCCCTGAGTCTGGAAGGTCCCCTGGAGGAAGGCATGGCAATTCACTCCAGTAATCTTGCCTGGAGAATTCCAGGGACAAAGGAGACTGGCATGCTACAGTCCATAGCATCACCAAGAACTGGATATGACTGGAGCAACTGAATACAGACACACAGACACACACACACACACACACACAGACGCACATATACAGACACACACGGACACACACACACAGACACACACACACACAGACAGACACACACACACAGACACACACACGCACACAGACACACACACAGACACACACACGCACACAGACACACACACACAGACACACACACACATGCACAGACACACACGCACACAGACACACACACACAGACACACACACGCACACAGACACACACACAGACACACACACACACAGATACACACACACACAGAGGGCATTACATGACAAAATACAGGACATCCAGTTAAATTTTATTTCAGATGAATAATGGAGACCTTTTTAGCACAAGTATATCCCAAATATTGCACATAATCACCCTATGAGTGTCCACTATTACCATGTATAAGGGGCATAGTTATATTTTAAAAAGACTCATTGTTTATTCACTAATAAAGCTTAACTCTTAAATCTGGAATGGAGAATGGGCTGAAGTCACATTTGTACAGAGATGTAGGGAAACAATTCAGTTGATGGATATGAAATTATATTTCTGATGGAAATTCAAGGATCATTATAAAGTAAATATGTGAGGCTGTGTAAAGGCAATACTATATAGTGCAGTATATCTGAGTATCTTCAGGCTTTTTGGCAGGCCTAGATTTGAGCCTTGGCTCCTCCAACACAACGCTGTTGTGTTACTAATGTGATACTGTGTTAATGTGTTGCTGTGTTAATGTGTTACTGTGATACTGTTACTAATGGGCTAATTGGGTAGGTTTTTTTTTAGCTCATCTAATAATACATAAGTTAAAACATGACAATAAATCACACTGTTAAAACCTGCAAGTAGAAAACACACTCAACATAAAATCCCTGATACAGGTAAAAAAGAAACTGAGAGACGGAGAGTTGGAAGGTAGAGACTTTTACCTGTAATTCTTTACTTTAATGGCTTCCCTTGTTGCTCAGCTGGTAAAGAATCTGCCTGCAATGCAGGAGACCTGTGTTCCATCCCTGGGTTGGGAAGATCCCCTGAAAAAGGGAAAGGCTATCCACTCCAGTATTCTAGCCTGGAGAATTCCATGGACTGTATAATCCATGGAGTCACAAAGAGTCAGACATGACTGAGTGACTTTCACTTTCGCTTTTATACTTTAATAAAGTAGGCAATTTTTTTTATCTTTTAATCTGTACATTTATTGTTTATTGAAAATATTGAACAAAAATGCATTTAGCTGTCTCTATTGAACCTCAATGCCAAGCTTCCTCATACTCAGTAAGGAAGAGATTACTTTTATTTTAGAGAAATTCTAGTGGCAGAACAGAGCACAGGAGAGATTCAGGGCGAGCACAGGTTACAGCTTCTCAGACACTTAAGTTCCTGAAATAGAAACAGTGAAACTAGAATAGCTACAAGTTGTGCTGTCTGCTCCATTACTGTATTGGCCACAAGGGAGTCCACTCTGATGACCACCTTCCTAAGAGTAAATATCCTTCCTTCAGTAGTGTATTGGCTCCCCAGTGTTTGGTCAGCAGTGAAATAGCCAGAGTTCATTAAATAACTCTCATTCCAAAAGAATAATCATTCTATGCTATGGACAAACATCAGCTGGTTAATTAAGAATTCTGCCGATGATGATGTATAAGAAATTTGACATATTCGCAGTTTCAGCTGTCATTACTCAAACCAAAAGTGTAGCAGGTCTTTCTTCAATAACACTCAAGATACATCATGGGCTGGTTCAGGATACTTAATATCTGCTCTAAATAAAAAGAATCTAGCACTGGAAATAATACATTTTCTAGACCACTGTTTAAAAAATTGAAAGTGAAATTGCATTGAATCATGAAGGATAGCACTTTCATTTGATTGTAGTTTAAAGACAATGAGAAATATAAAATGCAGACAGTACACAGTAGTGAAAGACACATATTGAAGTGCTGGAGACTCAGCTTGAAGTCCAGATTCTACCACTGATAACCTGATAATGTGAAAATATCTGGCTCTTGGGTTTAGGGGGATCTAGGGAGTCTGGGAAAATTTTTCAGTGTCTTAGTTGTCCAAAGTTTTGAAGTTAGAATTTGTTTTAATTCTTGGCTATGAAAATTACATGCTATATGAATAGGGTCTTATTTTTATCTTTTGAAAAATGTGGATCATAAAAGTACCTACATGATTCAGTAGGTTGTTCTGAGAACTATAGGGATAGCACTGATCATAGTGGATAGCACGCAGCAAGATCTTGAGAAGAAAGTTTTCAATTCTTCCCTTTCTTTTCCTTATCATTTCTTCTCTCTCACAGTGTCTTCAACCAAAGTGATTCATGTATAGGGTTATTCATGTATAGGGTTATTACTTTCTTTTAGATTTAACAGTATAGAGGTATTCATATATTTCTATATCCCTATCCAACTTATTCTTTATTAAAAATACCCATGAAGGGCTTATAAGGAAAACACAATGGTTATTATAAGGAGGAATAGTTATATTCAATAAGATAATGAATTGTATAAATTAGAAAACTTAAGAATGGTTTACTCATATTGTAACGGAAAATTTAGAAATAATTACTTGTCCATTTACAAGAGTTATGTGAAAAGAGAGCTGTTTCTGTCTGAACAGCTCAAAGTTGTCATCTCGATGTTGGGATGTGAAACTTGGAAGGTGTAGATTATATAGACAGTAGAAAAGTCATTGTACACCAGGACAGAGACACTGAGTTTGGAAACAGCTAGAAATAGACAGGAATATGCAAATAGTTCTGACTGCAGTATAAGAGTACAAGAAAGAAGAGAGAGGGAGGCAAGCTTGGGAAAACTCTTTGGCAAGAACTGTTGGAGCACTTTCAGTGGATTAAAGGAATTGGGAATGTTTTCAATTAACATTGGGAAACCATCGAAAGTTTTTCATTTGGGGATGAGAAAGTACATGATCAGAATTTCACTTTAGGATTTTTTTGTTTGGCAGTATCAAGTTATATGAAATTAAAAGATGCTTGCTCTTTGGAAGAAAAGCCATGACAAACTTAGACAGCATATTAAAAAGCAGAGACATTACTTTGCCAACCAAGGTCCATCTAGTCAAAGCTGTGGTTTTTCCAGTAGTCTTGTATGGATGTGAGAGTGGGACCATAAAGAAGGCTGAGAGCCAAACAACTAATGCTTTTGAACTGTGTTGTTGAAGAAGATTCTTGAGAGTCCCTTGGACTGCAAGGAGATTAAACCAGTCAAATCTAAAGGACTGATGATGAAGCTCAAGCTCCAATACTGATGTGAAAAGCCAACTCATTAGAAAAGACCCTGGCAAAGATTGAAGGCAGGAGGAGAAGGGGATGACAGAGGATGAGATGGTTGGATGGCTTCACGGACTCAATGAACTTGAGTCTGAGCAAACTCCTGGAGATGATGAAGGACAGGAAAGCCTGGCATGCTGCACTCCATGGGATCACAAAGAGTTGGACATGACTGAGCAACTGAACAACAAGTCAGGTTATATAGAATAGAACAGAAAGAGACTAGATGCTGGGGAAGATTTTAAGGAGGTATTTTTCAGTTAATAATAATAAATTCATATACCTGAGCACTAGAATTAACATGGAAAGGTGGTTCAAAGAAATAGCAGATATTTATTACAATCTCTAATCACTCTAAGTGCCTGAATTATCCCCCCAAAGTTTGTTCTTTCACATCTTCACACTTTATTTTCCATTTTCTCTTCCTAGATTGTCTTTTTCCACTTCCTCTTCTGGTGAAATCCTATTCATTCTTTTAGAAACAACCCTGATATTTCTCTTTTTTGGAAGGTTTATTTAGCTCTGTATATTCAACTTTAAAAAATTATTCAATATCTATTTTACACCAGGTACTATTGTAAATTAACAGATACCTAGTTTAAATTCTAAGTCATGTCTGATTCTTTGCAACCCCATGGACTGTAGTCCACCAGGCTCCTCTGCCCATGGGATTCTCCAAGCAAGAATACTGGAGTGGGTAGCTTTTCCCTTCTTCAGGGGACCTTCCCCAACCAGGGATAGAAACTGCCTCTCTTGCAGTGCAGGTGGATTTTTACTGACTGACCCACCAGGGAAGCTAGAGATATAAAACTGATAGATATCAGTTTATAAATGCATTCATAACCAGGGGACTAGCTAATATTTACAAAATCAGTAATAAAAATAGAAAGAAAGTGTTCTGTGACCAAAACTTTGCATGCAACCAAATATTTAGAGGTTTAGTAGAAGACATTGAGAAAAGTCTGAGATGGAGTTGAGGGATAAGAAATATTAAATATGGCAATATAGAGGTTATCAGTTGACCTTGACAACAATTGCTTCACTGGAGTTGTGGGAAGAGAAGACTGTTTAGTCTGAGTTGAATATTTGAACTTGATGTCAGGGAAGGTGTGATAGAGGAGCAAAAAATGTTACATATTACAATGTTCTTCTTATGCAACCCAATCATAGTCCTCCTTGTGGCATTGGACTCTGCGGTGATGGAATTAATTCTGATAGAAAAATCAAGACTATAGGAAGTGAGAAAAAAGAGATAGTAAATGAATATTAACTAGTTTTTAAGAGAAATCTGATGATGAAAGGGGAAGGGATATTTTAGCTTCAGAGACTAGTGGAGTGAAGGAAAGGTGCTAATAAGACTGTGAAAAATCCAGCATGCTTGTGTGTAAAGTTACAGGAACTCTGATAGCCCCATTTTCAGATGCCATCATTTCTTGACTGAACATCTATAAAAACCTCTTGACTGATCTTCCTGCATCTATTCTTGCTACCTTCCAATCAATTCTCTAATATGTAACCAGTAATTATCTTCAAATCTTATAATATCGTTCATCTTATCATTTTTGCATAAGGATTAAGTCCAAAGATATTAACATAGCTGATGGGACCTTGCTAATCTTTTAGATTCTTTAGATCTTAGTATCTCTATCATCTCCCTGATAATAATTTCCTGATTCATCAACTAAGTTGAATGAACGAATAAATCCCACATACAAAATGGACTTACGATGTAAGGAGGAGCATAAAAGTCACGGCAGAGTCGAGATGGTATAAGATCTAGGTCCAAGGGGATAAAGAGGGCAAAGGTGAATTAGTAAATATGAGGTACAGAGTACTGAAATACAATTCTCTTGCCTAGAGTGTAACTGCCCCCTATTCCAATCATATGGAAATCTCCTGTTTACCCTTTCAAACCTAAACTGAGGAGCTTCTCACAATTCCACAGTCCTTATCCTCACTCAGATATAAGTATGAATCACTTTATATGTAGTTTTAAAATTATATTGATGAACTTATTGTATTGTGTTATAATTTATCAATAAATTTCACCTCATGGCAAAGACCATAACTTATTCACCTCTGTATGTCCAATACCTCACACAGACCTAGCCAATAGTAAGAATTCTGTGGATTGAATGCATGACTGTTTTTATTGTAAAGGAAGACAATTTAACTGTATGTCAAATATAGGAAGGCAGAGCAAAGGTGGAGTGTTCAAACATAGAAGAAGCAATGGGCAGATCTAGAGTGTATTACACTAACAAATAATTCAGACTGAGAAAAACAAATACCGTAAGACTTTATTTTTATGTGGAATTTAAAAGACAAAACAAATGAATAAATCCAATAATCAGAAATAATAAGTAAATAAATAAGAATAATTTATTTATTAATAGATTATAAATAAAATTCATTATAAATTAATAAATAATAAATAAATCTGAGTAATAGATACAGAAAACAAATAGGTGATTTCCAGAGAGGAGAGATAGGTGTAGGAGATTAATAGGTACAGACTCTGAGTTACAAAATAAATGAATCACAAGTATTAAATGTACAGTGTGGGAAATATAGTCAATAACGATGTAATAGCTTTGTATGGTGACAGATGGTAACTAGATTTACTATGGTGATGATTCTGAAATGAATAGAAACTATGTTGTGTACTAAAAATTAACACAATGTTGCTGTAGGTCAATTATACTTTGGAAACAAACAAACTCATAGGAAAAATTCAGATTTGTGGTTACCAGAGGATGGAGATGGTGGGAGGTTGAATTGAATAAAAGAGGTAAAAATGTACAAACTTTCACTTATAAAATAAATTCTAGGGCTATAATATACAACTTGATAAATAAAATTAACACTGAAGTGAAGTGAAGGTCACTCCATTGTGTCCAATTCCTTGTGACGCCACGGACTATACAGTCCATGGAATTCTCCAGGCAAATGCTGGAGTGGATAGCCTTCCCTTCTCCAGAAGATCTTCCCAACCCAGGGATCAAACCCAGGTCTCCCACATTGCAGGTGGATTCTTTACTAGCTGAGCCACAAGGGAAGCCCAAGAATACTGGAGTGGGTAGCCTATCCCTTCACCAGCTGATCTTCCTGACCCAGCAATTGAATGGGGGTCTCCTGCATTGCAGTCAGATTCTTTACCAACTGAGCCATGAGAGAAGCCCAAAATTAACAATAGTGTATGTTATATATGGAAGTTTTGACAGTAAATCCTAACAGTTGTCATCACAAGGGAAAACTTTTTCTCTTTTACTCTGTATCTATCTCCATGAAATGATGGATGATCACTAAACTAGTTGTGATAATCATTTTATGATTCATTTAAGTCAAATCATTATTCGGCACACCTTAAACATACAGTGCTTTATGTCAGTTATATTTCAATAAAACTGAAGATTTAAAAAAACAGAATAGAAGCAGTTAGTTACTAACCATTGTTCTTTATAGTATGCTAAGTAATCAACTAAAGATTAATAAAAGAGTCGAGCAATAGCAAATGAAGTTGGGGTTGGATATTATTATTGTGCAATAGAGTAGAATGCTCTGGTTTTATTCTCTAATACTTTATTGAACACATACAATTCATGACATTAACTTAGGTACCAAAGATGAATAATGGATAATATGGACTCTGTTTAGACACTCACAAGCAGTTTCATGACACCCACCTACAAACACAGCAGGTATAGGAGAAACATTAGTTAATAGAGTTTCACGGATACATGTCTTATTAAGGTTACTAAGGGTTACTTAGAATTTGGGACTCTCTGCTGCTAAGAAAACTATGATTGGTAAGACTGGCCTTGTGCTTGAAGAGGAGCTATGGGAGGTGAGATAGACAGTGTATGCTATATGAGGCTTCCCTCATGGCTCAGAAGGTTAAAAATCTGCCTGCAATGCCAGAGACCCTGGTTCTATCCCCGGGTCATGAAGATTCCCTGGAGAAGCAAGTGGCAACCACCCCAGTATTCTTGCCTGGAAAATCCCATGGACAGAGGAGCCTGGAGGGCTACAGTCCATGGGGTCACAAAGGGTTGGACACGACTGAGCAACTAACACTTGCACTTTCAATAGGAGTAGAGAAGAACAGACAGAGGAGACGGCAAGCAGGGTCAACAGAAGTAAGAAAATAGCATAGACAAAATGGCTCAAGAGGAATTTTTACAGAGATTTTTAAAATTCTTACCCTTCATGTTTAAAGTTGGCTAAAAAAAAAATGTTTTTACAAACACTGCAGGGTCTCCAATATGTTATCTTATTGAGGAAACCAGGGATGGTAAAAAAAAAAAAAAAAAAAGGTTTTGGGGAAAGCTTTTGGACAATCGGTGTATGTGACAATAATGGAAACAAAATAGAATATATTCACAGATTTCTGCTTTAATGTGAAATGACAAGTACAGATGGACACAGAAATAGTTGCTTTGCAGCTTTGAATCTAAACTTACTGTTCAATTGTTTTCAAAGTGTTCAGGACAAGTATACCATTTTCAAAAATCTACAGAGCAGTGGCAGGGATATATTATATAGCCAGAAAATGGTTTCAGAAACAATCGAGATATTATTACTAGAGTCTTTTGGAGATTTTTTTCTGGAAAAGTGTAATCTTTCATTATATTCCCATCTGAAGTATATATACAATTTCTATTAAATGGATGGAGAAAGTATATGAGCTATCCATGGTATTAAACTTTCACCGAAGGTAAGTTAAAGAGGTAGGTAAGTATTCACCATGTGGACATATGTAGGATTTACCTGCTAAATATCTAATTATGGAATGTTAATATAAAAACTAATGTTTCAGGTCACATCGACTTCTCAGCTCTTCTGTGCTTTGTTTTTCTCTATAGCTTTCAGTACAGACAGTGTGATAGGATTGAAAGCATTCCGACATGATTGTAATGTTGTAAACAGTGGTTTAGTGGTCACTTGGAGTTTTAAAAAATTTTTCTGCTGGAAAAAAATAAATAACTAAAGAAGAAGGGAAGGATTCAACTGTTTGGCAGACTAAGGATAACTCCACACATAAATCATAATGAGTGTTCTGAACAAAGAGGTGGGAAGGTAGGGTGTGATTTTAGGCCAGGAGCTCAAATCTCCATTTTCAATAGGGCATAGAAAAGTGTAATCCAACCCTGATATTGAAAAAGGATAATTTTAGGGGGCTGGCATGCAGGCTGGGGATGCTTATAAATCTATTAGATTTTAGCTCAGATAGGCTTGTGTGTTAAGTCACTTCAGTTGTTTCCTACTCTTTGTGACCTCATGGACTGTAACCCACCAGAATCCTCTATCCCTGGGATTCTTTAATTAGAATACTGGGGTGGGTTGCCATGCCCTCTTCCAGGGGATCTTCCTGGGATTGAAGCCACAGCTTTTATGTCTCCTGAATTTGCAGGCAGGTTCTTTACTACTAGCACCACCTGGGAAGATAGGCTTCTATAGAGTAACAAAGAGTCTGTGCTCAACGCTAATGACTAACAATTTAATCACGAAGGCCTAGGTAATGGAAGCTTCTGCAAAGAAACCTCTCACCAAAAGGGTCCAGAGAGCTTCTTGGTTGCTGAACACTCTGATTTCCTGGGAAGGCAATATCTAGAGAGGGCAAAATCTCTGTCCCTTTCTCCATACCATGTCCTATGAATCTCTTTCATTTGGCTCTTCTGAGTTGTATCTTTTTATAATAAATCAGTAATCTAGCAAGTTAAAATCTTTTTCTGAGTTTAGTGCATCATTCTAGCAAATCAAATAATCCAACCAAAGGAAGGGGTCATGGGAACTCCTGATTTATAGCCAATTGTTCAGAAACACATGAGACAACCTGGGACTTGCAATTGGTTTCTGAACTGTTGGGGGACAGTCTTGTGGGACTGAACACTTACCCTGTGGGGTCTGTGCTAACTCTAGGTAGTTAATGGCAGTTGGAATTGCTGGGTATTAGTTGTGAATAGAGGAGACACAGAGATGTGTTTTCCTTTAGCAGACACAAAGGATTTTCCAGAATTGAAACTTAATGAGCCATTATGGTGACATAGCAGAAAGGCAAAGTATAAGAAGACTGGAGTATTTGGATTTACGTGGTTGCTGTTAGGACTTCCGAGGTGCCACTAGTGGTAAAGAAACCACCTACCAATGCAAAAGACATAAGAGATGTGGTTTCAACCCCTGGGTTGGGAATAGCCTCTGGAGGAGGGCCTGACAACCCACTACAGTATTCTTGCCTGGAGAACTCCATGGACAGAGAAGCCTGGCAAGCTACAGTCCATAGTGACATAAAGAGTCGGACAGGACTGAAGCGACTTAGAACAAGTGCACTCACATAGAACTGTTAAGAAAAAGACTCCAGAAAAGGTGTTACATAACAAAGGTCTCAATAAAATTGAAGAGATGACATAATAACCTTCCTAAGAATGTGGACTAGTGGAAATTTAGGGGACTGAGAAAATGGGAAGTTTTAGTGCAAAATAATTCAGTTTAAGTAATGACAAACCTGGAGTGGTGCTGAAATGGGATTTCAAAAAGAAGTAGAATCTCCACTCTAAAAAGAGTTTGTATTAAGCTGTTAAATGGGCGAAACAACTCGAAAGTTAAATTTCGGAGAAATATCAAGGAAATCTCAAAGACCTACAGGCCTCTGAACTACTGTTGTGAGACCGTGCCAACCTTTCACAACCTAGCCACATTCTTTATGTGTTGTTATGTGTGTGCTGTTGTCCATTTTCCTGTGAGGGAGGATGCAAGGGTGTTGGAAGAAGATAAGAGGTGGAAACAAGAGGAAAATGGTTACTAGATTCATTACATATTTTAATTTGCATTCTTTTATTTGCTTAACCATATTTTATTTTTGCAAAGTTAAAAAACTTACTTTTTACTCTAGTAGTAGTCTTTCATATGTATACCATGTGCAGGTTAAAACACTAGTGCTCTAAAGTTCAGGACAAAGCAAATTTATTAAGCACCCACTGTGCCGAAGTATCAACCTCTATAAAAATATATTTACAAAACACCAGTTCAGAGGACAATCTCATTTCCATAAAACTCATTACTGCAACACTTACTAAACACTTCTATATAAGGTTGCATGAAAATTATCTTGTAGTCAGTTCTTGAACTCAGAGTAGAAATTAAATAAATAATTGAGATTATTTCAACATTTTAAATGTTAGTACTCTGTACTTTTACGAGAATTACATCCTTAATTCTCAAATTTTGGAGTCAAACAGACCTAGGTTCAAATTTCAGCTCAGTCATTTACTGTGTTACAGTTAAACTCTTTTTCTTTGTTCATTTATATCTAAACATTCTGAATAAAGATTTTTTTTTCAATTTGCACTCTTAAATGTAGCATTTATTAGACATTCAACTTTACCTGGCTTAAAAATAAGGGGATGTATTGGTTTATATAAAAGGAGATTTCAGAAATATGGTCAGCTTTAGAGCTTGGCTGATCCAGTGATCCGATAATGTTATAAAGGACTGGTTTAATTATGTTTCTAGGTCCTGTCTTTCATGTATCAAAAAATGATCATCAACAGTTGTCAGACTGACCACATGAGTCCTAATCCAGATTAAGAGAGAAGAGTAAGAGTAAGAAGGCACACCTTTTCATTAACTATTGATCAAAAATCTCAAGCATTATTGGAGCAAGGACAGGGACAGTGTTTTCCAAATTTAAAGCTACTATATAATGCTGAAGGTAATGTTCCCCAAAGGAAAATCTAGATATTGTTACGAATAGAAAAAAAGCAAGAAACGCTAAATATTAATACAATGACATTGGTAAATTTTCACTCCCCCTAATTACCTCAAAAAAGTTTTTCCAATGACTATTTCTGTCTTGTTCAACTTTGCAATGCAATACAGAGATTGACACATAATATATGCTCAGTAAAAACTGAATGAATGAAAAGTTATTTTGTTAGAATCAAATGAATTAAAGCACCCAATATATAGATCATAAACTGCATATATTTGTTTCTTTTGAGTTTACACGTAAAGATATTGAGTTTCAGAAATATTAAGCAGTTTTTCCAATATAACACATTTAAGTAGCAATGCTGAGATGAAAATCCAAGCTTATACACTGAATGATGTTTATCCTCAATTTTTAGAATATAAGAAACACTTTTCATTGTAAATAACATATATAAATTATATCTATTCACATGTTGAGATGTAGTTTTGACATTTTTGAGAATATATAAAACAAAAAGTAACTTTTTATTAGCAATTTTTGAGAGAAAATATTCATCTAATAATCATAGCAGAATGTATAGGTTGTTCTTAATTATTCTATGTACGTACATACATAGATGTAGAATATAAAAACTATGTCCTTTAGTATTACACAAGTTTATGACCTCTGATTTATAAATTTGAACTGTGTGTGTGAAAGAAATATTAATTAATGATTGGAAAGGATAAGAATTCTCAATTCTTTACAATGTAACATAATATGTGAGGTTTGTAATCAAAGTATTGGAAATCACTCTCCAAAATTATTATTATTTTAGCTACTTATATCTATGCCTATGACATAATATCCATATAAAAACAAATGAATAACAAACACATTTAAAGCTCTAAAATTTCTGATTTATAAATGTACCTACAAGTACCCTATCAAGTATTTACATGAAAAGTCAAAAAAAAATTTACTCTTTTGACTGAACTATATCAAAGATTGGAGTACACTGAAATATGAATTTGTCTCAAAAAAAGAACTAGAACTATCCACTTTTCACTTGGATATTTACTATAATTTAGACAGTCTTAAATAACCCCTGCATATTTCTCTACATCTTTCTGAATAGCATCTGCCCTATAACCATGGCCCATACAATGCTCAATGTACCAATTGTTGATATTTGAGATATATTTTATAATCATAAATCTAGTGAATGGTTTGTTACAGTGGTTCTCAACTGGAGGTGATCTTGTCCCCTAGGATATATTTGGGTCTATCTGGATGTATATTTAGTTGTCACAATTGGGGTATATTACTGTAATCTAGTAGGCAGAGGCCATGGAAGTTGCCAAATACCCTATAATGTACAGGACAGGCCCTTACAAAAAAGTGTTATCTAGTTTCAAAATATCAATATTGCTGAGGTTAAGAGACCATGATTTCTTCCATTATTCTACTTTAAAATGTGGAAATGACTATTCAACCTTTCTCTTAAAATAAGAGTAAAAGTAACTAACATTGGCCTTACACTGATTTGTAATTCTTTAAGAAGAAAAAGTGGAAGCACATTCAGAGAAGAAAAAAACATGAAAATTGTGCATCTATTTTTCTATCTATACATATACATGTCAGCATTGTTTGAAAAAGGAACACATTTCTTTGCAGAGCATATACTTTTTGTTAAACTTATTCAAGGGTGATTATGTTTAGTTAAGAAATATTAATTTGTAGGGCAGAGTCAAGAATTATGAAATGTATATTGGAAGTTAGAATTTTGCAAATTTTGTAGAATTTGGTCTGAATGAACTACTACAGAAAGGCATTTTTGTTAAGATACAGCTAACTTTTAAATTGCTAAAAATCATTGAAGAGATAACTACAAATCTGCTCTTCCATCAAGTGCCAGTTGCAAGAATCTTTCTTTTAGACATAAACATGGATAACGTAAAGAATAATAATATATCTCAAGGGATATTATAAGTCTATAATTCCTTCAAGGGTGCATGTAATGTCATAAATTGTAGGAGCAAACTCAAACGGTTTAGTCATAGGAACCCTGAGATGAAATTACAGCTTTTATAATCCCCTGAGAGGATATTCTTTTGGTATAATGGAAATTGTAGTCGTTTAGAAATACTCTGCTCCCTTGGCCCCAGAAAAGTACAATGGTCTTTCAAAGATTGAAAAACACTAAGCAGGTGTCTGAAAAGTGAGTTGATCATAAGAATAATAGAAAAATTATATTGAAGTCACTATGGCATCTACTGAGTACAGTATGGCACTCTTTCTAAAATGAGTTACAAAAGACACCTACATAATTACAGCTATAAGAAGAGATTTTACAGGTGTAAGCATAAAGACACTAAAACACATATTGCTAAAGCTTAGCCAGCTCTGCATTAAATATACAAAAAACTTTATAGCCACAGGAGAAGACGTTCTTTATATTAAGTGTCAGTAGCTAAATAAGCAAATGTATCAGATTAAAAAAAATAAAATTAAATATCATGGGGTATTAAAATAGCATAAAGTTCAAAAAATATTATAATCACTCATATACTTAAATTTTGAGTTACCAGACCTCAAGGCATAGTATTCAATTTCAAAACTTGCATTTGGCATGGATTGTATAATGTACATATATAAGTCAATGAGAGGAAATGACAACCCACTCCAGTATTCTTGCCTGGGAAACCCCATGGACAGGAGTCCGGTGGCTACAGTCTATGGGGTTGCAGAGAGTTGGACGTGACTTTGCTAAACAACAAGAAAAACTGTGAGGTGTTAAAATAGCATAAAGTTCACAAAATATTATAACCATGCATAAACAAATTTTGAGTTACAAGAACCCCAAGGTATAGTGTTCAATTTTAAAACTTGGCTTTGGAATGAATTTTATAATGTACTTGCATAATTCAATGAGAGTAATGCAATGGGAAGTTAAGTTTGGTAAACACGTCAAGTATATAATGAATAAATATAAACATAAATAAATGAATGAATTTTAAGCACAGAAGTATAATCTGCTGTGTTTAATATTATCATAATTGTCAGTTAAAGTACTCACAATCCTGAGGATAAGAAAAAGTTTGATCATATGTTACACAATTAAGTCAATGCTTATAGAACAATTTGAGATTTTCATAAACTGAAATAAAGGGAAAATACATTGATATATGAAAGAGGCCAAATCACAAGGGTTTTTAATTCATTTTAGTTTCCTCATTTTTCATGGAAGAAATCTAAACACAAATTTCATAAAATGATACATTATCTAAATAGATCAATACACAGGCTTGTTAACATCATGCTGTTTCAAATCTGCAATTATGAGTGTTTCTCTGGAAACCAAAACAGTATAAGAAATGAATTTTAAGCAATTTGGCCATGAAAATTACTTTTTTAAAGTCACAGTTATATAATATATACTTTATTCTATCAGTAAGTAAAATGAATATATATGAAAATCCTTAATGGACACTGGTCAGAGAAAACAGGTTCTAGAAGATTAGAGTCAGGAGTAGGGAATAAAACTCATTACTCTTTGATTTAAATCTTGTCGGGGCTTAAATTTTCACATAGGCAGCTATGTTGGCTCCAAAAACAAATAAATTGCTGTGTCTAATGACATTTGAAAGATTTTATTGCCTAATAATAAATATCTAATATCACCTTTCTTTTGTTTACTGTTACTTTCTAAATTGCCACTACTTGTAAGCCGTTGAATTACAACTCATGGTATGACTTTTAAACATAGTCAGTATCATCAACGTAAATAATAATAAAAATCCAGGAATTCAAACCCACCTTAAAATAAAATGTTTTATTTTACCTGCGCTATTGAGATCACATTAATAACAAAGATACGCAAAAATGTATAAACATAAAGCCATTGTTTCAAATGACTTCAACTTTTATCCATAGAATCTCAATGAATTCAGTTGCACATTTCCAAGTTTCTCTTTATTTGCTGAGGTTGACAAATGGAAAATAACCCAAATTAGTTGTTGCCAGATATTTTTAATTTTGTATAATTTAAAAATATGAATGTGCAAAATCTCAGGTTTGACTACTTTTTATTATTCAATAATGTATGCAAAAAGCTAATGCCTATGATTCAAAATAATTTCATAAATGAAAAGGATATTTTAACATTTGAATGGTAGAAAGAATAAAGAAGATACAATCCCTGATGGCTCAAAGGTAAAGAATCCACTGGTAATGCGATAGTCACAGGAGACATGTGTTTGATCTCTGGGTCAGAAATACCACCCAGAGGAGGAAATGGAAACCCATTCCAATATTTCTTGCCTGGAAAATCCCATGGACAGATGAGCCTGGCAGGCTATAGTCCATAGTGTCACAAAGAATTGGAAACGACTGAATTGACTTAGCACTCATGCACGGAATTCATAACAGAAATGAGCGTTTGAATTAAATACATAGAATATTAGAAGAAACTCAGCCTGTTGAATGAAATAATATTAGATTCAAGCACCACTCACTCTGACATACTCAAACACAAAGTAATTGTTTAACATGTAGGGAATGCATTTTTGTGTGTAAAAAAGTCTGGCGGTACTCCATGCTTGGTTGGGAGAACCCATATTTATCACTTACCCAGGTTTCTTTCACACAGCTGCTGTCTCATCAGAGTATTACCTAAGACTGCAAAAATGACTACTTGAGCCAAACAACACACACGTTTGCATTTCACACTACAGAAATACTAGAAGTGTACCCCCTCTCCTCCTCAAAGGAAGAAGTTTTGAGTAATACTTCCATTCCGAAGAATTGACGTTTTTGAACTGTGGTGTTGGAGAAGACTATTGAGAGTCCCTTGCACTGCAAGGAGATCAAGCCAGTCAATTGCAAAGGAAATTAGTCCTGAGTATTCATTAGAATGACTGATGCTGAAACTCCAATAGTTTGGCCACTTGATGTGAAGAACTGACTCGTTGGAAAGGACCCTGATGCTGGGAAAGATTGAAGGCAGAAGAAGAAGGGGATGTCAGAGGATGAAACAGTTGGATTGCATCATTGACTCTATGGACATGAGTTTGAGCAAGCTCCAGGAGTTGGTGATGGACAGGATAGTCTGGTGTGCTGCAGTGCATGGGATTGCAAAGAATCTGACATGACTGAGTGACTGAACTGAACTGATTGGCTAGAATTTAGCCACATGGCCACATCCAGTTGTAAAAAGAACTAACAATTGCAATCTTCCTTATAGGTGGAACAGTGCCCCAATAAAAGCTGAAGTCAATTACTAAAGAATTAAAGAAAAATTGATATTAAGAGATGTGCTTTTTTTTTTTTTTTTTTCTTTTCCATTTTGGAGCTAATGCAAACTTATTGTTCCACAATTCTGGTTCCAGACGGTTTGGAAACTCTAACCTAATGGTTATCCAATGAGTATAATCTAATCTCAAGAAGAATTGCATAGTGGGAAGAAAGCTGGAGTGGAAGTAAGGAGACCCAAGAAAATTTGAACATTTTACATACAGTTTTTACAGATCTCAATTCTTACCCTGTAATATGAAATCAATACTTCATTTAACAAACTGTTCATCCAAACAATACATATCAAGTGCTTAATTATCTACTTCCTAATAACACTATGTTGCAAATATCCCTATTTGTATCCCCAAAGCAGAGGCTAAATATTGTAGAAAAGAGAATCAGTAGGTCAGTAATTATTTCTTCATTAGCCAAAACTGAAACAAAGCATTCAGTTTAATGCAGCTCCTAGAAAGTGGTGTTAGAACTCATCACGAGTCCTCACACTCTTAAATGGAGAACATGAGACATCTATTTAGAAAGACACATTTTCTCCCAATTAACTCCAAGTACAGGAGGGACTCAACGCTGCTTTGCCAACTTTGAGCCTGAGTTGTGCTCATTTTGAGAAAGGACTTGGATTCACTCTATTTTTTATTTTAAGTCAAACTGTTCCTAAAGTGAGTGTCATCATCTCTGTAGTTTTTCTACGTTGGATTGCCAACACAGGCTGTACAAATTTGCCCTAAGGAGTATTACTTTTTAGAAAGGAAGTTGGAAGCCTTTTGGCTTAAGAATACAAATTGAAGAAGAAAATGTGAAGCAGAGTATTACCATAAACCCTTTGATCATTAGAGACATTGATCATTTGGAATGAAATCAATACAGCAGAACATTTCACAGTGTTCTTTTCCCCTGACTATAATGATATTGTTTTAAATACTGTCATTTTGTAAAGCAACGTTATAGTGCTTTCAGATTTTAATTTCACTTATGTACTTAACAATCATCTAGCATAATGTGCTGAATTACTATTAATTTTCTGATTATTAATATTATCTGAAATTGTTCCATATTTAAGGAAGCAATGAGATAATTACTCTTGTTCTGTGCTAGATGGCATTTTAGCTTTTTTTTTTTTTTTTTTTTGGCATTTTAGCTTTTAAAAGAAGGCATAACACTATGGGTTTTTAATATTTATTTAATATTTTTTACCCAGATTCTTAAACATGCAAAATGAGTCAAAGCATTAACTGTTTAAGACACTATATAGTATATTGAATACATTCCTACTTCATGGTATTATAAGTAATTTCACAGTTGTATATTGTATTTCTATACCAATATGTAAACTAGAATGGGAATTATTCTATACGTTCATTTTATTTTATATTGTATTGTTCCTTAAGCTTCACAGAGGTGTTTGAAAATAACAAGAATTAAAAGACTTTAATCTTTGGATGAGCATCTAAGTTTTCACCCCAAATACATATGAGATATAGTCTTATGAAGGATATAGTACAACTTTAATATTTTTTTCTAAAGTAAATGAGATTTTGTTACTGATTTTGTTTGCTTGCTCTTTTTTTAATCCCACCAAGGGCAATGCTGTAGCAAGAAGCTGAGGATTCAGTCCTGGATAAGGTTCTTACTCAGAGAGGTTGAACAAACAGTATTACCTCTGTGTCCCCAAATTGTTGTTCATTTATGAATGAATGAGGAATCACTGAGATCAAGGAATAATAACATGTAGGATTTCCCACAGTGCATTAGCTTCCTAGGACTGCTGGGTCAAAGTACCACAGCCTTGAAACAATAGAAATTCATTTTCTCACAATCCTGGAAGTCAGAAGCCCAAAATCAAACTGTGAGTAGGGCCATGCTGTCTCCAAAGCTGTAGGAGAAGAATGGTCCTTGCCTCTTCTAGTTTCCAGCAGCCCCAGGCATTCTGTGGCTGTGATGGCATAGCTTCCATTCCTGTTTCCATTTTTATAAGGTCATCTTCTCTCTGGGTGTGTATCTTCACAGGGTGTTCTCTTCTCTTTTAGTCTAAAATTTCCTCTTTTATAAGGACCCCAGTCAAATTTGATTAGGAAGCACCCTAATGACCTCATCTGAATTTGATTACATCTGCAAACTCTATTTTCAAGTCACATTCACAGATGCTGAGAATTATGACTTCAGTACATATTTTGGAGGAACACAACTCAACCTATAACACATTTTAACCATACGATACTATTTTTTTTTTTTTTTCAAAAACAATGCTGATACTTATAGTCCACAAATCATACATTGGAAGAAAGTGCTGGACTAGCTAAATCAGTGCTTCTCAAAGTACGGTTCACAGATAAGTGTCTGTTTTGAAATATTTTACCAATCCACACTGAGATAAATTAAAAAATTGAGTCCATATTATACAAAAATATTTTTTAAAATATTTTATAAAAATCTATCTAAGTAATTTAACTCTCCCTAATGGTACATAGTTGGCTTAAAGCTCAACATTCAGAAAACTAAGATCATGGCATCCAGTCCCATCACCTCATGGCAAATAGATGGGGAGACAGTGGAAACAGTGTCAGACGTTATTTTTTGGGGCTCCCAAATCACTGCAGATGGTGACTGCAGCCATGAAATTAAAAGATGCTTACTCCTTGGAAGGAAAGTTATGATCAACCTAGACAGCATATTAAAAAGCAGAGACATTACTTTGCCAACAAAGGTCCGTCTGGTCAAGGCTCTGGTTTTTCCAGTGGTCAGGTATGGATGTGAGAGTTGGACTGTGAAGAAAGCTGAGCGCCAAAAATTGATGCTTTTGAACTGTGGTGTTGGCGAAGACTCTTGAGAGTCCCTTGGACTGTAAGAAGATCCAACCAGTCCATCCTGAAGGAGATAAATCCTGGGTGTTCATTGGAAGGACTGATGCTGAAGTTGAAACTCCAATACTTTGGCCACCTCATGCGGAGTTACTCATTGGAAAAGACTCTGATGCTGGGAGGGATTGGGGGCAGGAGGAGAAGGGGATGACAGAGTATGAGATGGCTGGATGGCTTCACCGACTTGATGGACATGAGTTTGAGTAAACTCCGGGAGTTGGTGATGGACAGGGAGGCCTGGCATGCTGCGATTCATGGGGTTGCAAAGAGTCAGACACGACTGAACGACTGAACTGAGCTGAACTGAATGGTACATAATTACGAAGGCAGTCTGGTTCAGCTAGGTTAAGAAAAGGTGATATTCCTCTAGTTATAAAGTGACTCTCTATAAGCTTATTGCAGAAAATGTTGGTGAAATTCACAGGAGTAAAACATAAGGTACACAAAAGAACTTTGATTGGGATATTTGCATATTGATAAAGACTGTTTTGCAGGACTCATTTCCAGGTCCCTTACCCTACTAGAAAGAGAAATTATGAGCTCTCAACTCCTATCTACATAATAAGAGAAAGGACCCGGGGAGCTGGACTCGTTATGATCTAGCCCCAGCTTAGTCTTTAAAAAATCTTGATTCTTAATAACACTAAGCACAGGGTACTGTAGTAGGAAAAGTAATAAGTAGTGTTGATAATGATAACTATATTATTGAAGTGAAGTGAAGTGAAGTCACTCAGTTTTGTCTGACTCTTTGTGACCCCATGGACTGTAGCCTGCCAGGCTCCTCCATCCATGGGATTTTCCAGGTGAGACTACTGGAGTGGGTTGCTATTTCCTCCTCCAGGTGATCTTCCCAACCCAGGGACTGAACCTAGGTCTCCCACATTGCAGGCAGCAGATAATGATTATCAGTGGGTGATAGAGTAACATGGAATCCTGAGAGCTGTGAGATAGTCATAACCTGATATCTGCATGGAGCAGATTTCATATAAAGACAGCCTACAGAGAGTGACAAAAATGAAGACTGCTTGACAGAGAGACAAACAGAGAGACAAACTTCTCTGATACCTTTCTATTTCTGTGGTTTCAGTTTCTTCTTAAGGCTTGTCTGAATACCTACCCTTGAGGTCCCTGAGATATTCCTCTATTCTAATAATGAAACTACCTCTGTTGCTCAGGATGGTTTTGTTACAGGTACTCAAGCCACTTTGACTAAAATGATACTTTTCATATGTCACCTTGTTCTTAAAACCTACAATAAGTGACCGTGGCTTTCAGTGTAGTTTCTCAGCCTCAGCACTCTTGACACTTTGGGCTGGATCTTTGCTGTGGGAGCTGTTCTGGGTATTGTAGGGTATTTAGCAGCACTCTTGGACTCTACCCTCCATGTGCCACAAGCTCCTGGAGTTGTGGCAGCTAAAATTCTCCAGATGTTGTCAGACACCCCTACCCACTGGAAGGGGGCAAAAAATGCCCTTGGTTGAGCACCATTGGCCTATAGGGTAAGCTTAATGCCAACTAACAGTAGCCATAGGAGATGCCACTGGGATCACCTCCTGGCATATTTTGCTTCAACTTATTATGCCACAAAATTAAAAGTCCCTTCCTAGGCTAACTCAAAGCCACAAAATCGTTAACATGGCAGTCACAGGCCATACATCAACCTGGTCATGTTGGCTGTCTTCTCTCTGGACAACTTTCTAGGCCTTTCAAAACAATGAGTTCCAAGACCCTCCCTTGAAACTTCTTGTACTTTGATTTCCTACTTTTCTCCTCAGCTTTACATGCTCCTCTGCTTCAAATGTTTCACAGTGTTTAGAATCAGTCTGGGAAAAATCCCATTTAATCAACACTTCCATAGAGTCCACAGGTACATAGATAAGCAGCTGGTATAACAACAATACACTGAATCTGTGTTACATCCCTCCAAGGCTGTTACAAATAGCTCAAGGTCTCTGACAGGTACAGTTGTATAATTTTGTGAAGGAGCTTTTGCATATTGCCCTAATCAAACTTTTGTATTTATCTTCAGCTCAGTCAAAATGGCTAGAGATCTTAGATAAATTTCTTTGGGTGAAATACTTCCTTAAATTCCTTGGCTGAGGTGATAGAACATATGCACTAAAAAGTAAGGTTTATAAGCTGTAAAAGTAGAGACATTCCGGGGGTATAGGCATCCTTCTTGTGCTCAGCAGATTTCACTCTGAGAAGATGTCAGGACCACCTGGGCAATGCCTCTGGGCTATCCACTAAGTTAATTATCTAACAAATATTTATTGATTATTTGCTATACTATTGGGTACACAGCATTCTCAGTTCAGTTCATTTGCTCAGTTGTGTCTGACTCTTTGTAACCCCATGGATTGCAGCACGCCAGGCTTCTCTGTCCATCACCATCTCCTGGAGCCTGCTCAAACTCATGTCCATCGAGTCAGTGATGCCATTCAACCATTTCATCCTCTGTCAACCCCTTCTCCTCCTGCCTTCAATCTTTCGCAGCATCAGGGTGTTTTTTCCAATGAGTCGGTTCTTTGCATCAGGTTATAACTTTTAAAGAGAACCATATACAAAGCTTGTAGTCAAACAAGTAAGATAAGTCCACAAAAATCCACCAGTGGAGCTTGGAAGGCAAGGTGGATATTTTATATAGCATGACCTCAGAGAGCTTTTTTGAAAAGGAGACAAGTGAATTGAAACTTAGTGGTAAGGAGGTAATCACATGAAGGTCTGGAGAAAGACCATTTTGATGAAGACAGAGCCACAAGTGCAAAGTCCCTGATCACTCTTAGTGTGGCTGAAGATCTATAAAAAAGGACAAAATACTAAGAAGTGAACTTAAAGAGGAAATAAGGGGAAAGAACATCTGAGGAATTGGGAATTTATTCTAGTTACAATAAGACTATGGTTGATTTAAACGTGTGGTTAATAGGATCAGAACCATGATTCAAAATCATAATTTGGTTATGACTGATGACCCAGAAGTAAAAATGACATAGAGTAAGGTGGCATCTGTGTCCTTTCCTGGCACAGTGGTTCCCGCTGAAATATTTGAGAAGTTATTGTCATCCAGAAATCTGTTTCCCCTAATATGTTCCCTAATCAGTTTTCCCTGATTTCTTGATTGCAGAATTAGGATGCCAGAATTAGGATGTTTACTTTGGCTTTTATGGATAAAACACTAGTAAAGCTATATTTGGAAGTTCATATGTATCTGAATGTGTAGGAGTAATGTGGGGGACTGATTGCCTTTTGTATCATAAAATTAAGGAAAAATAGATAAGAACAGAAAAAAAGGACTCTTCAGTTGGCAGGGTTTTACAGCCTAGTAGTAGCAATTTTGCCCTTTCTTTCTTCAATAAAATAGCCAGTATTAACACCTGGCCAGTGTAAATTAGCCTTTCATTCTATAGCCCTATATTTTTATAGGTAAAAGGAATGGGAATAGATACAAATTCTTTATGTCTACTTTTTAACATTTATAATATACATAAAACTGTCCAGAACTTCAATTCTGGTGAGTATTGTCAGGCTAGATATTCAGAAAACTCTCATAGTACAAAATAAATAGAAATACTGGACAGAATACAGTGTCTTCTTAATATTCAGCTTAGTGCATGTGAAAATAAAGGGTTGTGGAAAAAGGGAGTTCAAAATCAACTGATGTCATCACTGATGCCACAGTTGGTATTTAGCATGAGGAAAAGAGATGAGTTTTGGGCTCCCTCAATTTGGTGAGTTGGAACAGACACAGCATGAATTTCATTAACTCTAAGGACTCTACCATCAGTGAAAAAATTTTTTTCAGAAAAATTAAACATGCCATCAAAAGGGGTTGACAAGGAAACTCCTCTGTTTTGGCCTTTGCTCTGAGTAGAGGATAAATGTTTCCTTTTTAAAACTATAATATTAATTCTGCCTGCACATGTGTTTGCAATCTGAATTTTCCAGAAAACACATATACAAAGTATACACAGTGCATACTAAGAAATTACCATAGAGCAGTCGCTGGTAGGCAGTGCCCAGAAGCTTTGGTAGAAACAAAACATCTCTCTTCTCAGGCCTCACCAGATTCCCACAGAGAAAGCCTGCTGAACATGGATTCACAACCCAAATTCATGTCTACTGTATCTCGTTGATTTTCCAGAAGGTAAGATGGTAAGAATAGCTACAATGAAAAAGAGGGATATTATGGGAAAGAAAGAAAGGAAGGAAGAATGTGAAGAAAGAACTTACATCTGGATATCTCATAGTAATATTGATAAGGACAATAAGAAAGCATTCAAGTACAGACTTTTAAAGAAAAATTTGATAGCTTTTATCAAGATTTAAATTGCATTTACCCTTTAATGTAACCACTTCATCCAAAAATAGCTTACCACTCAATTGTCCCTTTCCCTGACTGCACTTTCTTTTCTCTTTGTAGCACTTATCATCACCAGGTATATAATTTAAATATCAATTTGTTTATTACCTTTTGAAACCACTAAAAGTTTAACTATATATGTGTCAGTTTATCAATTCACTTCTGTTTCCAAAGCATATAATATGCTCTCAATAAAAATCTATTGGAGATAAACTTGGAGATTGGGATTGACATATATACACTGCTATATGTAAAATGGTGGTGGTTTAGTCATTAAGTCATGTCCGACTCTTGTGACACCATGGACTATAGCCTGCCAGGCTCCTCTGTCCATGGGATTCTCTGGGTAGGAACACTGGGGTGGGTTGCCATTTCCTTCTTCCATATATAAAATAGATGACTAATAAGAACCTACTATATAGTACAGAGAACAATGCTCAATATTCTTTAATGATCTGTATGGGAAAAGAATCTAAGATAGTATGGATACATATAAATATATACATACAAATATATCTGTATACATATGTGTATATATAACAGAACCATAAAAATATACTCATAAATATGATTTATATACTGATACCTAATGTAATATTTATAATATATACAGCATATTTTGTATACCATAAGTAATATTGTAAATACTTTTTAAAACTAGAATTTTATGCTATAGCAAAATTTAGAAATAAACTACTTGTCCACTAGTAGGAATTAAAGTGTTATGCTCATGCTATTTTGCATCTATATGCATCTATATAGCAAGATTTATGCATCTATATAGCAAGATCAAACTAGTCAATCTTAAAGGATATCAACCCCGAATACACATTGGAAGGACTGATGATGAAGCTGAAACTCCAATGCCTTGGCCACCTGACGTGACTAGTGGACTCATTGTAAAAGACCCTAATTCTTGGAAAGATTGAGGTCAGGAGGAGAAGGATATGACAGAGGATGAGTTGGCCAGATGGCATCATCGATTCAGTAGACATGAACTTGGGCAAACTCCAGGAGATTGTGAGGGACAGGGAAGCCTGGCATGCTGCAGTCCTTGGAGTCTCAAAGAGTCAGACACAACTTGATGACAAAACAGCAATAAATACATCTATAGGTACTGATGTGCAGAGATGTAAGGCACATATTAATAGAAGACAAGAAGTAAGAGAAAAATATAAATGTGGAAGGTTATTTATATATTATTCCATTCAAATAGATTTTTTTTAGGAAAACATAAAACTACAAATTTGAAAATGTAGAGGAGATGCTCTCAAAAGGCTCACACCAAAATGTGAGGGTAATAACTTTTGGGAAAAAAAACAAGAAGATAATAGCATCCAGCCCCATTACTTCAAGGCAAATAGAAGGTGAAAAGATGGATGTAGTGACAGATTTCATCTTTTGGGCTCTAATATCACTGCAGATGGTGACTGCAGCCATGAAATTAGAAGACAATTGCTTCTTAACAGGAAAACTATGACAAACCTAGACAGTGTGTTGAAAAGCAGAGACATTGCTCTGCTGACAAATGTCCCTATAGTCAAAGCTATGGTCTTCCCAGTAAATAGTTGTAAGATCTGAACCATAAAAAAGGCAGAACACCAAAGAATTGATGCCTTGGAACTGTGGTGCTGGGGAAGACTCCCGAAAGTCCCTTGGATAGCAAGGAGATCAAGCCTGTCAATCTTAAGGGAAATCAACCCTGAATACTTGTTGAAGGACTGATGCTGAAGCTGAAGCTCCAGTATTTTGGCCACCAATGTAGCTGAATCCTTGGAAAAGACCCTGATGCTGGGAAAGATAGAGGGCAAAGGAGAAGAGGGTGTCAGACACTGATGCAATGGGCATGAACTTGGGCAAACTTAGGGAGAAGGTGAGAGACAGGGAGGCCTGGGGTGCTGCACTCCATGGGGTCACAAAGAGTTGGACATGATTGGGCAATAGAACAACAACAAAACTTCTGGAAAAGCCAATAAGATTGCGGTGAGGAAGCTATGATGGCGAGATCCTCACTTACATTCTATATTCTTCTGAATTCTTTGACATTAAAGATAGAGAAAGTAGCACTATAGAAAAGTCTATTTTTAAAATAATTAGTGTTTTTTAAAAAACTCATTTTAAGACTTCTGTAGCCTGTATACAGTGAAACACTTTGGAGCATTTAATTCCAATTCAAGTTCACTACTACCTAATTACATAGTTAAGAAACCAACTTTCTCCAAAAGCAGTTATGCCACATGTAATTTTGCTTCTGTCAAAGCAAAATATGCTATTAAAAACTCATTATTATCTATCTATCATCTATCTCTATTTATCTATCTTCCTATCCATATTGATAGGCCTAGAATCTATCAATCTAAATTTCTAATTCTATTTGCTAGCAGTTCTTTTCAGATCATGAAACTATCTGCTTTTAATTATTTATGGTTCTTTTAAAAATTAATTCAGTGAATATGACACAAAACACAAGCAACATAATAAAAAATAAGGGAGATAACAACCAATGAAAATCTTCTGCACAACAAAAGAAACATTCAAGAAAATGAAAAGACAGCGTATGGTGTGGGAAAAAATAAATTGCAAGCCATATATCTGATAAGGAGTTAATATCCAAAATATATAGAACACTCATATAGTTCAGTTCAGTTCACTCGCTTAGTCACGTCCGTCTGTTTGCAGCGCTATGGACTGCAGCACGCCAGGCCTCCCTGTCCATCACCAACTCCAGGAGTTTACTCAAACTCAGGTTCACTGAGTTGGCGCATCCAACCATTTCATCCTCTGTCATCCCCTTCTCCTCTGGCCCTCAATGTTTACCAGCATCAGGGTCTTTTCCAGTGAGGCAGTTCTTCACATAAGCTGGCCAAAGTATTGGAGTTTCAGCTTCAGCATCAGTCCTTCTAATGAATATTCAGGACTGATTTCCTTTAGGATTGACTGGTTGGATCTCCTTGCAGTCCAAGTGACTCTCAAGAGTCTTCTCCATCCTGAACCCCCCTCCCACCTTCCTCCCCATCCCATCCCTCTGGGTCATCCTAGGATAGGGAACACATGTAAATCCATGGCTGATTCATATCAATATATGGCAAAAACCACTACAATATTTTAAAGTAATTAGCCTTCAACTAATGTAAATAAATGAAAAAAAAAAAAATGTCTTCTCCAACACCACAGTCCAAAAGCATCAATTCTTCAGCACTCAGCTTTCTTTATAGTCCAACTCTCACATGCATACATGACTACTGGAAAAACCATAGCCTTGACTAGACAGACCTTAATGTCTCTGCTTTTTAATATGTTGTCTAGGTTGGTCATAACTTTCCTTCCAAGGAGCAAGTGTCTTAATTTCAAGGCTGCAATCACCATCTACAGTGATTTTGGAGCACCCCCCAAAAAAGTCAGCCACTGTTTCCCCATCTATTTGCCATGAAGTGATGGGACCAGATGCCATGATCTTAGTTTTCTGAATGTTGAGCTTTAAGCCAACTTTTTCACTCTCCTCTTTCACTTTCATCAAGAGGCTCTTTAGTTCTTCTTCACTTTCTGCCATAAGGGTGGTGTCATCTGCATATCTGAGGTTATTGATATTTCTCCCAGCAGTCTTGATTCCATCTTATGCTTCCTCCAGCCCAGTGTTTCTCATGATGTACTCTGCATATAAGTTAAATAAGTAGGGTGAAAATATACAGCCTTGATGTACTCCTTTTCCTATTTGGAACCAGTCTGTTGTTCCAAGTCCAGTTCTAACTGTTGCTTCCTGACCTGCATACAGGTTTCTCAAGAGGCAGGTCAGGTGGTCTGGTATTCCCATCTCTGTCAGAATTGTCCACAGTTTATTGTGATCCACACAGTCAAAGGCTTTGGCATAGTCAATAAAGCAGAAATAGATGTTTTTATGGAACTGTCTTGCTTTTTCAATGATCCAGCTGATGTTGGCAATTTGATCTCTGGTTCCTCTGCCTTTTCTAAAACCAGCTTGAACCTCTGGAAGTTCACGTTTCACATATTGCTGAAGCCTGGCTTGGAGAATTTTGAGCATTACTTTACTAGCGTGTGAGATGAGTGCAATTGTGCTGTAGTTTGAGCATTCTTTGGCAATGCCAAAGAAAATAAGTTCTAGAGAGGTATTTACAGCATGATTACTACAGTCAACACTAAGGTATGATTTGGTTGAAAGTTGTTAAGATAGTGAATCCTAGGAGTTCACATTCTAAGGGGAAGGAGATATTTTGTTCTTTCCTTTTCTGGTATCTAAATGAGTAGATGGATGTTTACTAAGATTACTATTACTATTCTATGATGTATGTAAGTCAAGTCATTATGCTGTACATCTTAAAGTTAAACAGCCCTGTATGTCAGTTACATCTCTGTAAAAATGGAAGAATGATAAACTTAAAACAAAAACAAAGTAAAGCTTAATGGTCTGCAAATTGACGGAAGAAAATGATTCAGGAAAGAAGGAAAGACTGTTTGAAGAAGGAGCCTGAGATCTACATTTTGCACATGTTTCCTAGATGTCTTTGTAAACTTTGAGAACCACCATTATTTTGAAAATATATAGAAAATTTTTATTTACCAACTTAATCATTTTTAAGTGTACAATTCAATTTTCTTAATACATTCATGTTTTGTGGGATGAATCTCCATAAATCTGGTGTGGGTTAGAAATTTCTGAGTATCCAATACTTTGCCCACCTGATGTGAAGAACTGACTCTTTGGAAAAGACCATGATGCTGGGAAAGATTGAAGGGGACGACAGAGAATGAGATGGTTGGATGGCATCACCAACTCAATGGACATGAATTTGAACAAGCTTCGGCAGTTGGTGATGGACAGGGAAGCCTAGCGTGCTGCAATCCATGGGGTCACAAATAGTCAGACACAACTGAATGACTGAACTGATATGTGCTCAGTCACTACGTTAGGTCTCTGCAGCCCCATGGACTGTAGCCTGCCAGTCTCCAATGTCCATGGAATTTTCCAGGCAAGAATACTGGAGCAGCTTGTCATTTCTTCCTCCAGGGCATCTTCCCAACCCAGGGACTGAACCTATGCCTCCTGCTTTAGCAGGCAGATTCTTTACCATTGGTGCCACTTGGGAAGTCCCAATTATCTACACAGCACTGACCATTATCAGAATTTTATTTTTGTGTGCATTTTCACATGTAAAAATTTTATTTAAAATTTACTATTAAATTTATATTTAAATTTGAAGTTAAATTCTCAATTACAATTTAAGGTTGATGTCTTTTTATTTCACTGCTATCTCCCCAGTGCCAGAGCTTTCAAAAATTATTTATTGAATTTGATAAGTTATAAAGTCGGAAGGAGTAAATAAAGGGTTAAAAAAAATCTGGACAATCTTATCAACTCTTCAATTTGTTCGTACAGAAATAGCTTTGGTATTTCTGGTTTTAAGTTTAAAGGTGTAATATTCATTTTACAATTCCCACAAAATTAAACTGAAGATGTAGAAAAATAAAGGCAACAACAGTCACAGTAATGGGTCATGTCCACTTTTAAAAGAAATTATTGAATGTGTCCACCCAGTGATGGGTTTTTATCCCTTTTTTATAGTTAGAAAATACATAGAGTGTTACAATGGAGTAGAAATGGTTTAAATTGTTGAGGTAAAGGCTGGTTTTTGACTCTGTGATTCCTCATTTTATCAAAATGACACAGTATAAAGTTTAGAGCATATAATGGCATGAGAGGGAGAAAGTCTTCCAAATAACCTGGCAGGCGTATCTTTCAATTTAATTCACCTGTCGGCCCAGGCAGTGGTGACTGAACCCATTACTGGCAGTCCTGTCCCACAGTTACTTTCAGACTCTTAGTCCCTTCCTGTCTACATAGAGCAAGTCACCAAATCACTCTCCATCCTGTCTCTGCGACACTCTTTTTTGAGATTCAGTGTAAAACTCTTGATCAGAACAAAGTGGTATGTCACATTTCTTCCCTTGTGATAAGGAGAGGTATTTAATCTTTATAGCATTGAAAAATAATCTTTTTAGTTTCAATAGTTTATCAATTTTATTATAAATGAGAGGCAATCTACCTATGCCTGTATCATTCATCATAATGAAATAATCATCTCATTTATTTTACTACACAGGGGAGAAAGAAATAAAGCAGAGAAGAAAGAATAAAGAGGGTGAGAAGATTATAGAGAAAAGGAATGGTATTTCTGAACCAGGCAATCTCTCTTCCCCAGGTCAGAGGCTGGATTTACTGCTTCTCATTGTCTGCCATAGCACTTGCCATGGTGCTCCATGTAGAAGCCCTGCTCATTAAATATGTAAGCGGAGGAACACATCCAAGGATAGATGAGAGAAAAATGGACTTGGATGTTAAAAGATAATTTTCAAAAAAAAAAAAAAAAAAAAGATAAAGTCACAACTCTCATGCAGATATAAAAATGATCACATATTAAAGATTTTATGTAGCTCATTAGTGAGAAACCAGTGAGGTGTTGCAACCAATTCAAAGGGGAATCCAAGGACAGACACCTTTATAGATAGGAATGTGAAAATGAGTATACGAATGAAGGCAAAACTGTTATCTCCTGGGGTGAAAGAGTTCTTCTTCTATCTGCTGGGATTAATTTGTCCTTATGGACAAGAATTTTTTGCATTGCTCTCAGGTGTCTATGAATTCAGAGCTGTAAGACAGCTGACAAAGAATTAATCTAAAAAATATACAAGCAGCTCCTACAGCTCAATTCCAGAAAAATAAATGACCTAATCAAAAACTGGGCCAAAGAACTAAACAGACATTTATCCAAAAAAGATGTACATATGTCTAACAAGCACATGAAAAGATACTCAACATCACTCATTATCACAGAAATGCAAATCAAAACCACAGTGAGGTACCATCTCACGCTGGTCAGAATGGCTGCTATCAGAAAGTCTACAAACAATAAATGCTGGAGAGGGTGCAGAGAAAAGGGAACCCTCTTACACTGTTGGTGGGAATGCAAACTAGTATAGCCACTATGGAGAACATTCTGGAGATTCCTTAAAAAACTGGAAATAGAACTGTCATGTGACCCAGCAATCCCACTTCTGAGCATACACTGAGCAAACCAGAATTGAAAGAGACATGTGTACCCCAAAGTTCATCACAGTACCATTTACAATAGCCAGGACATGGAAGTAACCTAGATGTCCATTGGCAGACAAATGGATAAGAAAGCTCTGGCACATATACACAATGGAATATTAATCAGCTATTAAAAAGAATGCATTTAAATCAGTTCTAATGAGGTGGATGAATCTGGAGTCTATTATACAAAATGAAGTAAGTCAGAAGAGAAACACCAATACAATATATTAACACACATATATGGAATTTAGAAAGATGGTAATGGTGACCCTATATGTGAGACAGCAAAAGAGACACAGATGTAAAGAACAGACTTTTGGACTCTGTGGGAGAAGATGAGGGTGGGATGATTTGAGAGAATAGCATTGAAACATGTATATTATCACATGTGAAACAATAGAATGGGAAAGACTAGAGATCTCTTCCAGAAAATTAGAGATACCAAGGGAACATTTTACGCAAAGATGGGCTCAATAAAGGACAGAAATGGTAGGGACCTAACAGAAGCAGAAGATATTAAGAAGAGGTGGCAAGAGCACACACAAGAACTATATAAAGAAAGATCTTCATGACCCAGATAATCATGATGGTGTGATCACTCACCTAGAGCCAGACATCCTGGAATGTGAAGTCAAGTGGGCCTTAGGAAGCATCACTATGAACAAAGCTAGTGGAGGTGGTGGAATTCCAGTTGAACTATTTCAAATCCTGAAAGATGATGCTGTGAAAGTGCTGCACTCAATATGCCAGCAAATTTGGAAAACTCAGCAGTGGCCACAGGACTGGAAAAGGTCACTTTTCATTCCAATCCCAAAGAAAGGCAATGCCAAAGAATGCTCAAACTACCACACAATTGCACTCATCTCACACGCTAGTAAAGTAATGCTCAAAATTCTCCAAGCCAGGCTCCAGCAATACATGAACCATGAACTTCCAGATGTTCAAGGTGGTTTTAGAAAAGGAAGAGGAACCAGAGATCAAATTGCCAACACTCACTGGATCATTGCAAAAGCAAGACAGTTCCATAAAAACATCTATTTCTGCTTTATTGACTATGCCAAAGCCTTTGACTGTGTGGATCACAATAAACTGTGGACAATTCTGACAGAGATGGGAATACCAGACCACCTGACCTGCCTCTTGAGAAACCTGTATGCAGGTCAGGAAGCAACAGTTAGAACTGGACATGGAACAAGAGACTGGTTCCAAATAGGAAAAGGAGTATGTCAAGGCTGTATATTTTCACCCTACTTATTTAACTTATATGCAGAGTACATCATGAGAAATGCTGGGCTGGAGGAAGCACAAACTGGAATCAAGACTGCTGGGAGAAATATCAATAACCTCAGATATGCAGATGACACCACCCTTATGGCAGAAAGTGAAGAAGAACTAAAGAGCCTCTTGATGAAAGTGAAAGAGGAGAGGAGAGTGAAAAAGTTGGCTTAAAGCTCAACATTCAGAAAACTAAAATCATGGCATCCAGTCCCATCACTTTATGGCAGATAGATGGGGAAACAGTGGAAACAGTGGCTGACTTAATTTTTCTGGGCTACAAATGGTGACTGCAGCCATGAAATTAAAAGACGCTTACTCCTTGGAAGGAAAGTTATGACCAATCTAGACAGGATATTAAAAAGCAGAGACATTGCTTTGGCAACAAAGGTCCGTCTAGTCAAGGCTATGGTTTTTCCAGTGGTCATGTATGCATGTGAGAGTTGGACTATAAAGAAAGCTGAGCACCGAAGAATGATGCTTTTGACTGTGGTGTTGGAGAAGACTCTTGAGGGTCGCTTGGACAGCAAGGAGATCCAAGCAGGCCATCCTAAAGGAGATCAGGCCTGGGTGTTCATTGGAAGGACTGATGTTAAAGATGAAACTCCAATACTTTGGCCACCTGATCCAAGAGGTGACTCATTGGAAAAGACCCTGAAGCTGGAAAAGATTGAGGGCAGGAGGAGAAGGGGACGACAGAGGATGAGATGGTTGGATGACATCACTGGCTCAATGGAAATGGGTTTGTGTGGACCCTGGGAGTTGGTGATGGACAGGGAAGCCTTGCGTGCTGTTGTTCATAACATCATAAAGAGTTCGACGCGACTGAACTGAACTGAACTGAACTGACCTGAAATAGATCGCCAGTCCAGGTTCGATGTGTGAGACAGGGTGCTCAGGGCTGGTGCACTGGGATGACCCAGAGAGATGGGATGGGGAGTGAGGTGGGATGGGAGTTCAGAATGGGGAGCACATGTACACCCATGGCTGATTCATGTCAATGTATGGCAAAAACCGCTACAATATTGTGAAGTAATTAGCCTCCAATTAAAGTAAATAAATTTTTAAAAAATAAAAAAGAGCAAAAAAAAAAAAAGACAGCTACCGTATAATTAAAATCAAAGAATCCAGAAGTCATACTATAGACATGCACAAAATTTCCCTACATAGATAAATGTTTACATGGATTGTCTACATTTGGAACTACCTACCTCTTACTTGATTCTTCCACCTGCCTCAGAAATGTGATCATCACCAGGAAACTGTGCCCATGGACAACTGTCAGCTGAGGTCTCATGATTATCTGAGGCAAAACTACCAGAGAAATATGCAACTTAATAAATTTTTTTTTTTTTTAGTGTTTTTCATTTTTTTTTTATTATTATTATTTTTTTCCCAGTGGGTTTTGTCATACATTGATATGAATCAGCCATGGATTTACATGTATTCCCAATCCCGATCCCCCCTCCCACCTCCCTCTCCACCCGATTCCTCTGGGTCTTCCCAGTGCACCAGGCCGGAGCACTTGTCTCGTGCATCCCACCTGGGCTGGTGATCTGTTTCACCATAGATAGTATACACGCTGTTCTTTTGAAATATCCCACCCTCACATTCTCCCACAAAGTTCAAAAGTCTGTTCTGTATTTCTGTGTCTCTTTTTCTGTTCTGCATATAGGGTTATCGTTATCACCTTTCTAAATTCCATATACATGTGTCAGTATGCTGTAATGTTCTTTATCTTTCTGGCTTACTTCACTCTGTATAAGGGGCTCCAGCTTCATCCATCTCATTAGGACTGGTTCAAATGAATTCTTTTTAATGGCTGAGTAATATTCCATGGTGTATATGTACCACAGCTTCCTTATCCATTCATCTGCTGATGGGCATCTAGGTTGCTTCCATGTCCTGGCTATTATAAACAGTGCTGCGATGAACATTGGGGTGCACGTGTCTCTTTCAGATCTGGTTTCCTCAGTGTGTATGCCCAGAAGTGGGATTGCTGTGTCATATGGCAGTTCTATTTCCAGTTTTTTAAGAAATCTCCACACTGTTTTCCATAGCAGCTGTACTAGTTTGCATTCCCACCAACAGTGTAAGAGGGTTCCCTTTTCTCCACACCCTCTCCAGCATTTATTGCTTGTAGACTTTTGGATAGCAGCCATCCTGACTGGCGTGTAATGGTACCTCATTGTGGTTTTGATTTGCATTTCTCTAATAATGAGTGATGTTGAGCATCTTTTCATGTGTTTGTTAGCCATCTGTATGTCTTCTTTGGAGAAATGTCTGTTTAGTTCTTTGGCCCATTTTTTGATTGGGTCATTTATTTTTCTGGAATAAAGATCTAAATGTAAGACCAGAAACTATAAAACTCCTAGAGGAGGACATAGGCAAAACACTCTCCGACATAAATCAAAGCAAGATCCTCTATGACCCACCTCCCAGAATATTGGAAATAAAAGCAAAACTAAACAAATGGGACCTAATGAAACTTAAAAGCTTTTGCACTACAAAGGAAACTATAAGTAAGGTGAAAAGACAGCCCTCAGATTGGGAGAAAATAATAGCAAATGAAGAAACAGACAAAGGATTAATCTCAAAAATAAAATTTTTGAAAGAGAAAATATAAGCAAAAATCATACATCTTATGGCCTAATTTTAGATAATAGAAAAGATGTTTTATACAGACAGCCCTAACCTGCAGTCTCAATTCCTAACACATTAAATGTTAATTGTATAAGATTTACAGAGTATCTTCTTTTATAGGTGAGGAAACAGAAGCTTGAAAAGGTTAAGAAAGAGGCCTAAGTCACACATTATTCGGTGGTAAAGTCAGTTCTTTTGACTGCAGAAATGACTACATCTCTCGGATTGAGAGACACATGTGAGCACTGTTTGAAGTTCTATACTCGAGTTTAGCCATGGCAGTTATCACTGTGCATGTGATCCAGGAATAGACAAATACTCATTTTGCATCTCACTTTGACTGGAAGTTTTCCTCAAGGAGGATGAAGTCAAGCACACACTAAGAGAAACGATGACTTCCGGCTTTATGAAATGCTGAGATAGGACTCTTGCCAATATTACTAAAAATAACTCATGCAAAGTGCTTAGTACAGTGCTTGGCACATAGTGAAAACTCAATGTTAGTTAACACAGTGAAAATTACAAGTATTACTAGTATTAAAAATATATAACAAGAAAGATCTTTATGCTGAAAAAGTTTTTGCAAGGTTTCCAGTATTTATGACTCCTGTATGCCACTTTCAGGATGTGAGGAAGGTGGTGGGCTATACTACATCTTAGCTTTGCCCTAATTTAGCAATGCCCATATCTTATACTCTGTGGCTTTCTTGCATATTTCTTACAGATGGAAGTTTATAGTTGGTTGACTGGTTGCTTACAAAGTAGGTGTGTGAATGTCCCCGGAAACAAGTCAGTATTCCACAGAGAGGATGTGAAAGTCAGCCAGAAGTCAGATGTTCTCAATGACATTCTTCTCTCCCAATGAGCAAATAAGGTCTTCTTTCAATCACCTTATCAGAACATGGACAAAGAGCAATAATTGAGACACACACAACCATGGTCATTGTATAACTGAAGCATACATTCAGATCAACCATTCTGCCAAAGAATTTCTGTTCTGATTGCTATAAATGACACTGAACTTCATTTTCTTAAAAGAGAACTATGAGCTGCCAGAGGTACAGTCTATCTGTAGTATCCAGCAAAAAAAAAAAAAAAAAAAAAAAAATATATATATATATACTTTTAACTTGATATAATTAGTACCCCAATGACCAGAGCTATTGAAATCAGTTGGTCCAGATTTTCTGCCCAGTCCTCAAAATGGGCTTTTATCCAATAAGGAGATTTTTATATTACAATGAAAATAAAGGGGAAGAAAAAAGTAACCTTTCAAATGTAGTTTTTGTGTGTGCATGTAGTTAAAATATAAAGGAACAAAGGAAACTGTTTTGCTGTTAGGTTTTTCTCCCCCCGCCCCCTTTTCTTTGTGTCTTTTTAATAAAATGTTATTCAAATTTTTAAGTCATGCTGAAATCAGGTCCACTGAAGGATGAAATTCATCGCTTCTTTTGCTTCAGTTCTGTAGTAAATAGCAGATAATTTTGTTAGTTCTTTAGACTAGTAATTGACACAGTTAAGAACAAACTACTGTTTATCCACTTTACAAAATTCCTAGTTTTGTTATGGTGGAAGTACAATCTCTCTATCCTTGGGTCATCCTATTTCAAATTTTGCTAGATTTATTCATGATTTTGCTTCCTGTTTTGAAAAGTCATTTTCATGCAGAATATCATTTTTCCAGACTCTATTATCTCCATAAATTGAAATTCACTTTCATTTTAGATAGAGTGATTTTTCTCTTATTAAGAAAATCCCCAATATCCATTTTTCTTAATTCCATTAATATTTATTGCACAATTACACTCAATTAGATACAATAAAATATGCAGAGTATATTCTTACTAATCCTGAGAGACTTGCATCTTAAAAGTAAAAAGATAAATAGTTCTCTTCTTATTTGATATATTTTCCAAGGCATTAAGAAAATATTTTTGCAGAGCAAGCTATATTTAGAAGCAAATAGAAATGATTTAAAAGGAGAAAGAAGAGAAAAACCAAAAACGAAAAAAACGCTCAGGACAGATAAGGCCTTTCTCAACATAAAACATGATCTCATTCACTTAAGAACAGATTAGCTGCAATAGATAAGATGAGGAAAATGGTTTTCAAGATATAAGCAAAGGACACAGGGCATCTTATCACCCAGTGGATCTAGAAAGATCAAGCAGTCTTTTTCCAATACCACACGTATCACCCATGTGGGACTGGTGGGTGATGAGAGGAGAAAGATGACCATAAAAGGAAGAAAACCTTGTGCAACTAATAGAAAGTTGAAGAATCAAAAGCAAAAGCAGGCTACTAGAGTAGCAAATAATTAGTTAAAAAGAGAAATGATTTTGCATGAAAAAAATCATTCAGGTTTATAAAGGGCCAAGGACAATGAAGTCACCCTATATCTTAATTTAAATATGCCATATACCCACTCCAGTATTCTTGCCTGGAGAATCCCATGGAGGGAGGAGCCTGGTAGGCTACAGTCCACTGGGTCACAAAGAGTCGGACAGGACTGAATGACTTCACTTTCACTTTTCACTTTATGCCAAGAACTCCACATAGAACACAATGCTTTATCTAATCATCTTATTTGCTTTCACTCTCTACTTCTTAAAACAAATCAGTTTTAGTTTTTCCTGGGGGTTGGAGTTGGCATGGAGATGAAGAAAAGATAAGTATACTTTTTTATCATTATGATAAACTTAGTAATTAAACTTAATTAAAGCTCATTAGCCACCAAGCGAGAATAAGAAATATATCTCCAAAAACGTAAAATTTACTTTAGACACATTTTAGAACCAAAGGACATATTTTCATTACAAGCTAATCTGCTTTATCAAGTTAATAGAAATTATCTTATGTTACATTGGTTGTGAAAATGCCATAAGATATTAAACAAAGGTAGCCCTCATTTCAAATCACCCAAACATAAGAATTATTAAAAACAAAAAATAAAAAGTGATTTTTTTTGTATTCTTAGAACAAATATTTTTTCTTGCTGATTTCCTTGATATACAATAGAATAATAAAATGTTAAGCAATTTATTTTTCACTTTATCAAAGTATAATTGATTTAAATAACTGATAAGTTGTACAAATATATCTGCTTTGTAAACACTGTCCCAATCAATATACACTGGGAGGATTTCTGCCCTCTCACAAAGTCCCCTTATACATTTTCAACCAAAATAACTCCCATTTCCCTCTCCAAGCAATCACTGATCTGATTTCCATCATTATAAATCAATTTTACTTGTTTTGTAATTCATATAATGGAATTTTGGCCTTGCCTGGTGGTTCAGATGGTAAAGAATCTGCCTGCAATGCAGGAGACCTGGGTTCGATCCCTGGGTTGGGAAGATCCCTAGGAGAAGGGAAGGGCTACCCACACCAGTATTCTTGCCTGGAGAATCCCTTGGAGAGAGAGGAGGCTGGCAGGTTACAGTCCATAGGATTGTAAAGAATCAGACATGCCTGAATTCACTTAGCACACAGGCCAACATGCATAATGGAATTTACAGTAGGTAATGTATTATATCTGGCTACTTTCACTAACAGTAACTTTGTGTTCTTCCATATATTTTGTCTATATTAGTATTGATGCCTTTTCCCAGCTAAGTAATGCTACACTGCATGAATATACTATAGTTTACTTATCTATTCACTTGTTGATTGAAATATTTTGGTTTTCTTAATGTCTATGAACATTTGCATACAAGTCGTTTTGTTGATATATATTTCTGTTCTCTTGGGTAAATAGGAGTAAGTGAATAAGTAGAAGGGTAATTTCTTTTTCATATGATAACTATAAGCTTAACTGTTAGGCCACTGTCAAACTTGCCAAAGTATTTGTACAATTTTACCCTCTCTCCCAGCAATGCATAAGTTCCAGTAACTTCTCATCCATGCTAACACTTGACACTGTCCACGTATTTAATTTCAGCCATTCTGATGAGCATGTAGGAAGTATCTCATTGTGGTTTTAATTTACTAAATATATTGATAATAATGCATGTGCTTATTTATCATTCATACATTTTATTTTGTGAAATATGTTTTAGTCTCAAATTATTTGTTGTATAATTTGTCTTCTTATTTTTGAAACTTCAAAGTACTTTCCATATCTGGAAACAAAGTTACAGATAAATGTATTTAAAAAAAAACCTCTCTAATTAAGCAGTTTCCTATGAGTTTCATAATGACTTTTGTTGAAGAACTAAAATGTTTAGCTTTGACAGACTTCATTTTATTCATATTTTTGTTTATGTTACATTTTCTCTTTTGTTTAGCTTTTTTTTCCTTTTCATTGATCTCTAATCTTTATGGGATATCTTCTTTTTACTTACGTTGATTCAATTTTTTACCCTAGCTTTCTATATTGGAAATAGAGATCACTGACACACAAATCTTTCTTTATTTTAGTATCAATATAAGCATTAAAGGTGCAAATTTTCCTCTAATATCTGCTTATCTTCATCACACAAATTCTGATAATATGTATTTCCATTTTCATTCAAATAAAAATGCTTTCTAGTTTCACATGTAATTATTCTTATTGTATGTTGTTTCATCTCTAATTATTTAGGGATTTTCCACATATGTCTTTTGGTAATTGATCATGAGCTCCTTATAGCCAAATTCAGACTTAAATTGAAGAAAGTACAGAAAACCACTAGACCATTCAGGTATGACCTAAATCAAATCCCTTATTATAAAGTGGAAGTGACAAATAGACTCAAGGGATTAGATCTGATATAGTGGCTGAAGAATTACGGATGGAGGTTCATAACATTAACAGGAGGCAGTGATCAAAATCATCCTCAATAAAAAGAAATGCAAAAAGGAAAATGGTTATCTGAGGAGGCCTTACAAATAGCTGAAAAAGAAAAGTGAAAGGCAAAGGAGAAAAGAAAAGATATACCCATCTGAATGCAGAGTTCCAAAGAATAGCCAGGAGAGATAAGAAAGTCTTCTTCAGCAATCAGTGCAAAGAAATACAGGAAAACAATAGAATGGGAAAGACTAGAGATCTCTTCAAGAAAATTAGAGATACCAAAGGAACATTTCATGCAAAGATGGGCTCAATAAAGGACAGAAACAGTATGGACCTAACAAAAGCAGATGATATTAAGAAAAGGTGGCAAGAATACACAGAAGAACTGTACAAAAAAGATCTTCATGACTCAGATAACCACAATGGTGTGGTTACTCACCTAGAGTCAACCTAGAATGCAAAGTCAAGTGTGGCTTGGGGAGCATCACTACAAACAAAGCTAGTGAAGGTGATGGAATTCCAGCTGAGCTATTTCAAATCCTAAAAGATGATGCTGTGAAAGTGCTGCACTCAATATGCCAGAAAATTTGGAAAACTCAGCAGTGGCTACAGGACTGAAAAATGCCAGTTTCCAGTCCAATCCCAAAGAAAGGAATTGCCAAAAAGTATTCAAACTACTGCACAATTGCACTCATTTCACATGCTACCAAATTAATGTTCAAAATTATCCAAGCTAGGCTTCAACAGTATGTGAGCTGAGAACTCCTTATGTTCAAACCAGTTTTAAAAAAGGCAGAGGAAACAGAGATCAAATTGCCGACATCCGTTTAGTCATAGAAAAAGCAAGAGAAATCCAGAAAAACATGTATTTCTACTTCATTGCCTACACAAAAGCCTTTGTGTCAAAAATAAACTGTGGAACAACAAACTGTGGAAAATTCTTAAAGAGATGGGAATGCCAGACCATCTTACCTGTCTCCTGAAAAACCTATATGCAGGTCAAGAAACAACAGTTAGAACTGGACATGTAACAACAGACTGGTTCCAAATTGGGAAAGGAGTACATCTAGGCTGTATACTGTCACCCTGCTTATTTAACTTCTATGCAGAGTACATATGCGAAATACCAGGCTGGATGAAGCACAAGCTGGAATCAAGATTGCTGACAGAAATACCAATAATCTCACATATGCAGATGACACCACCCTTAAGGCAGAAAGTAAAAGGGAACTGAAGAGCCTCTTGATGAAGGTGAAGAGGAGAGTGAAAAAGTTGGCTTAAAACTCAACATTCAAAAAACTAAGATCATGGCATCTGGTCCCATCACTTCATGGCAGATAGATGGGGAAACGATGGAAACAGTAACAGACTTTATCTTCTTGGGCTCCAAAATCACCTCAGTTGGCGACTGCAGCCATGAAATAAAAGACCCTTGCTCCTTGGAAGAAAGGCTATGACCAACCTAGACAGCATATTAAAAAGCACAGACATTACTTTGCCGACAAAGGTCCGCATAGTCAAAGCTTTGGCTTTTCAGTAGTCATGTACGGATGTGAGAATTGGACCATTAAGAAGGCCGAGCGCCAAAGAATTAATATTTTTGAACTGTGGTGTTGGTGCACTCTTGAGAGCCCCTTGGACTGCAAAAAGATCAAACAAGTCAATCCTAAAGGAAATCAACCCTGAATATTCATTGGAAGGACTGATGCTGAAGCGGCATGCTGCAGTCCATGGGGTCACAAAGAGTTGGAGATGACTGAACAACAACAAATTGATTTAAAATTTAATACCTTTGCAGTTACAGAATATATCCCATATGATTTTAATACATTTAAATGAATTAAAGTCTGCAAAATTCAATGCAAGTGTGTTTTAAGGGGCTTCACCAAAAATCATCATTAATTTCAGTCTTTTCTCTGAGTTTCCTTTTGACTTTATTTCTGTAACTGTTACTTATTCTCTAATAATACAACTCTTTATAAAGCATTTTCAAATGCTGTTTTCTCTCTCAGTATTGGATTTTTGGAGATGGGATATATTTCTTCCTTTCTCTACATTGCTGCTTCTAAACCATTTTCCCTCACTTAAAACAGTTTCTCTGCTTTCCATCTCATTTCAGATCAAAACACCCATTGCCCTCCAGGTTGTAGCTATCTGCCAATCCTCCAAGTACTAATAGCACTCACTCCATAAATATATCAGCACCTGGCTCATTGATAACTCTGTAATTGGTGGCAGTTATGTAGCTCAGCTGGTAGAGAATCCACCTGCAATGCAGGAGACCCTGTTTCCATTCCTGGGTCCAGAGGATCCACTGGAAAAGGGGTGTGTGTGTGTGTGTGTGTGTGTGTGTGTGTGTTAGTTGCTTAGTCGTGTCTGACTCTTTGCAAACCCATAGACTGTAGCTCAACAGGCTCCTCTGCCCATGGGATTCTCCAGGCAAGAACACTGGAGTGGGTTGCCATTTACTTCTCCAAAAGGAACTACAGAAATAAAGAAAGTGAGGTCAGTCGTGTCCGACTCCCCGTGACCTCATGGACGGCAGCCTACAGGATCCTCCCTCCATGGAACTTTACAGGCAAGAGTACTGGAGTGGGTTGCCATTTCCTTCTCCAGGAGAAGGGATAGGCTACCCAATCCAGTATTCTTGGGCTTCCCAGGTGGCTCAGCTGGTAAGAAAAAAAATCTACCTGCAGTGTAGGAGGCCTTCGTTTGATCCCTTGGTTGGAAATATCCCTGGAAGAAGGGAATGTCTGACCCATTCCAATATTCTGGCCTGGAGGATTTCATGAACTGTAAATCCATGGGGTCGCAAAGAGTCAGACGCAACTTTCACTTTTATTGATCACAATATTCACACAGATGACCTTTTCAACATCCTAGTCTCTTTAGTCCTCAAACTTTCTTCTTCCAATGAATTTAGTCTCTACCCAATTTCAGCTTCACACTAAGTTTGACTTCAGCTTCCACAGTCATGCTATCACCCTTATCACTGTCAATAGCTGTAACCTATCCACAGTTTCAATTTGAAACATCCCACCTCATGTCACCTCTTAAATATTTATTGTCCATCCCCTCTATTATCTTAACTCCAAAAATTCCTCACTCCCATTTGCACCCTGAATCCATTGTCATATCTGTGTCTTCACTGTTCATCCTCTTCATGTCCTCTTTCCTTTTTATATCAGTTAAATTCCATAATGCCTCATCATTACTGTATCATGCATTTACTCACAGCTCCCTTGTCTTTCTCCATTGTTTTAATATACTCTCTTGGCAAAATAACAATCTTTGTTAGGTCTGACTCTACTAGTTTTTGCCTGTATCTATCTAGCTGAAATTGAAAGGAGAAAGCAGACAACCTTGTAGATAATATTTAAATGTACTTCATTCTTTCAGTTCAAGATGTCAGTGGTCTAAAATCAATGTGTTGGCGAGGCTGTGTTCCTTTGCCTTCATGGAACAATCTATTTCCTTATATTTTCCAGCTTCTATAAGTTTCTCTATTTTGGCTGTTACTCTTCTTCTTTACATTACTCTACTTCAATGTCTTGAGTCCTATGACTTACCCTAATCCTCATGATTTCCTCTTAAAAGGACCATGTGACTAGACTGGACCCACCTGGATAATACAGAATAAATCTCTCCATCTCAAGATCCTTAATTACATCTGTGAATTTGCTAGTGCTACATATGGCAAAGTATTCACAGGTTCTAGGAACTGAGGCATTGACATCTTGATAGGAAGGCATAGTTATTGGCCACCTAATGTGAAGAGCCAACTCATTGGAAAAGACCTTGATGCTGGGAAAGATTGAAGGCATGAGCAGAAGGGGACAACAGAGGATGAGACAGTTGAATGGTATCATCTACTCAATATACATAAGTTTGAGCAAACTTTGGGAGATAGTGAAAGAGAGGGAAACCTGGGTTGCTGCAATCCATGGGGCCACGAATAGTCAGACACAATTGAGCAACTGAACAATAACAAATCTAAGAAACAAAGAGATCTAGCCATGCAATATATTTATGGGAAAATTTTTCTAGGAAGTATGCAGAATAAACTTGAAGGTACTGAATAGGAATGTTCTTTGTATGTTCAAGGAACAGGAAGAGAGCCATGGAAGAAATGTAAGCACAGAGAGATGAAAATGTTGTAAGGAGGGGCAGAGAACATCTAGGATATGGTTGTAAATCATATAGTAAGTATTTTGCATTTCATGTGAAGGATACATGAACACATTACTTTTGAAGAAAGAATGACATTATCTGTATTATGTTTAACAGGATCCCTCTGAATGGTAGGTTGAGAAAAGTCTGAAAATTTTCAACATCAAAAGTGTGAGACTTGACAGAAGGGTATTGCAATAATCCAGGTAAGAAATTATGGTACTCTGGACAGAAGTGATTGCAGTACATATAAAGAGAAGTGCTCATATTCTGGATGGATTTTGGAGGTAGGACTAACGTAATTGGCTGAGAAGTTAGAGCATGAGAAATATCAAGAATGACACCACAGTTTGGGGCCTGAACAACTGAAAGAAAGTGAAAGTGTTAGTCGCTCAGTTGTGTCTGATTCTTTGTGACCCCGTTTACTTTAGCCTGCCAGGCTCCTTCATCCATGGGATTTTCTAGGCAAGAATACTGGAGTGGGTCGCCATTTCCTTCTCCAGAGGTTCTTCCTGAACCAGGGATCAAACCCTGGTCTCTTGCATTGAGGCAGATTCTTTACCATCTGAGCAACCAGTGCAACTGAAGAAATAGAGATGTTATTAAGTGACTTGGAGAAAGCTGTGAATAGAGACAGTTTTGAAAGGAAGATTAGGAACTTGCTCTGGGGCATCTTGAGTTTGAAGTTCTTATTGGTAATGCAAGTGGTAATTCAGTTTAGAGGTATGGTATGGAGATAAACTTCAGAAATCATCAACATGTAATGATATTAAACCCAAGAAATAGGGTTAGATCACCTAGGAAATAGATGTGAAGAAAGAAGATAGAATGCTCCAAAAGATAAAATTCCAGAAACTTAAGGACACCCTAACATCAGAGATTGAAGAAGGACTGGCCTTGTGGACTTGATATCTGTGAAGTTGCACAAGGCCCCAGGGGACCCACAAGGGCTCCAAGCTTGTTGTAGGGTTCTGCTCTTACCTTGTAATTCTTAAAACTTTTTGACCAAAAAGCCTCACATTTTCATTTGTCTTTCAGAACTATAGTACCTGGAACATGCCAGGCACATATTAGATGTTCAATGAATTTTTGCTAAAAATAATGAATGAAAAATTAGTTTAGACTTTTTATTTCCCTCTAATCAGTGATTTTGACTCCTCTGTGATGGTGTCCATGAATCTTCTTGCCCAACACAATGCACTCTAGCTGTGTGTGTCCGTATGTGTGTGCCCGTTTGTGTTCACACCACAGTAGCATATTTCTATATAGCTGATAATGGCATGATAGATAGTTAGGGCTATATGGTAATTTCAATATAAAATCAGAAGGATTTACATAACCAAACGAAACATTTCACATTTTATATATGCTTATTTCTACCATGGAAATGATAAATGAAATTATCTGTGATGCTTAATCAAAACGATAGAACCAATAGAAAATACAAAATGACAACAGTTAGGGATAGATGGTACTGTTTTTATTTTACCTCAACTTGTTGCTTATTAGACATGGTATACAATGTAGTGAAAGAATCTCAGTGACTGTCATTTTCCACATATATTCCCTACTCTTAGTACATAACTATAGCTCTTTCCTATTGGTAGTGTACCCACAAATATGCTATAGCTTTTACAAAAGAATTGATCACTTCCTAAGCATGGTAGTAGAAGGTCAGTGTCTTAGATGGCAACCTTAAAAAAAACATAAATCTACATGCTCTATTTTCATTTACTTTCTTAGAACACCAGGTTAGGGGAACAAAATAGTCTTTGAAATAAAGCAGACACTATATATAAAAGCTGGCTGCACTCTACATTTTATCTTTCACAAAGAAAACAAGAGTAATTTGTGTAACTATGCATTGTTTTCATGAAAGGTACTTAAAATATTCCCTGCTACCTTATTTAATAAACCTGAACTCCTAATCAGCTTGTTAGTCATTCAGTGTCTGTGGCATATCCAGGCTCATTACACCGTGCCACAGGGAGTATGAGGAAGGCATTTTCCCTGGTGGTATTTTTATTTACTGACTGTAATATAGGAATTGATTGGGGGAAATGTTCCTTTTTACTACAGACTTGGAAACCATAACAATTATTTTCCATTTCTGCCTTTAGGGTTGACTTGACAGTGTAAATTTATGTGTAAAATATATTGATAATTTTCAGAAAGTGGGGGTTAATCTTATTAATTGGGATCTTCAAATGGACTCATGAAGGTTAAAACTAAAGCTTACTATCCATCCTTTTTTTATTTTTTCTTGTATCACTAACTATTTTCCTGTCAACAAACAAAAGATGAACACTACTCTCATGTCACTGTAATTTTACTGGGCAAGTGTGGCACTGCGGGACAGAGTGGGTAAAAACAGACCATTCGTAATTCAGTGTTAAGGTGTTTAGAACACATCACTGGCCAAATAAAAGAATAGTGGCCTATTTCTTTGCTGATAGGAAGCTAGTGTCACTGGCAGAGCCATGTTCAAGAGGGAAAAAGGAAGAAGAATATGCATTTCTCAAGCACATCATGAGAAAAGTACACACATTCTTTGAAAGAGACTTATACGTGTGTCCCACAGAACATGTGGAAACATACATCTCTGCATATCCCCTTACCAGGAGCTATTTCTCCTGCAAAACTGCACCACCTGAAAAATACAAAGTGATCTCACAACCAGCATATATAAAAATGCTTTTTAAGTATGACTAGAAAGATCACATATAGAAATAGGTGTCAGCTTTGACCAAGTAACTCAAATCATGTTACAGAGTTTTCTCTTTAAGTAACTAGCTTCACTATAGGCACAAGGAAACTGAGGAATAAAGTAAATCCCATAGGTCAGGAACAGAGCCAAAACCCGACCCTGCCCTCTAGAACAGATCAACTCCCTCACTTGAAGTTGGCATATTACACTGAAGGTAACATCATACAAGTATCTAATAAAGACTTTAAGCTATTATACTAGAGAGGCTTCAGACAAAATTCGAATTGATTGAAACTTTCCTCTGAAACTTGAATCAAAGCAAGCCCCATTTTTTCCCTGTACTTCTTCTCTTGTAGTGAAGGATCCAAAGATAGCCCACAAATGGATGTTTCTCTGATACCTGTGGCTTATCAGTAAGAATAGAAGTAATGGAAATCTCATGAGAAAGCCTGCTCTTAAAAGATTTCCAATCCAATTTTTGAACTCAAAAGGCTTGAATTAGTTTCAGATTAACATCCAAGTCTTTCAAAGTACATCTTCCAGGATTCAGTTATCAAGAGGACATCAGATGCTGAATTTTAGGTTCAATTTTTGTGGCAAGAGGTGAGATACAGGCAAATATTCAGGTTTTCCTTTTCTTTTCCAGCGGGGTAAGCCCCATTTTCTACTTCCCCCCCCCCCACCTGTGATTTTTTTTCCCGATTACACTTTCTTTGCCTTCTCATAAAATAATTACACATGCACATGTATATACACATGCACGACCACACATATGAAATGCAATGATTTTCAATGTTTTGCTAAAGCAGTGGTAACTCAGCAAGTGGTCTTACTTCCTTTGTATGTGATATTCCATAGATGCTAACCATAGAAGAATTAAGAGTCCAAAAATATTTAGTTTCAATGTCCTCAAAATGTACTTCAGTGAAGGAAATATCATTCCAGTTCCCCTGATACAGTGTGGCTGCCATTATTTTCCTGTGTCGGATCCTCAGCTACTCCTCAGCACAGATATGACTGGGCTGGTTGCCAACCTTTTTCTCAAGTTTCTTCTCCCAACTGTAGGTCAGCTACCATTGGTGAAAACATATATAAGACAAGCAAGTGGCAAAGGTATTGCACAGATGAGCCTACCTCAGTCTGCCCTGGAGAATTTGAAGCAAGAAGAAGAAATATGATTTATAATTCAGAGTAGAGGCCTTTGTTGTTGTTCAGTCACTAAGTTGCATCTAACTCTTTGTGACCCTAGGGACTGCAGCACACCAGGTTCTCCTGTCCTTCAATATCTATCAGAGTTTGTTCAGATTCATGTCCATCAAGTCAGTGATGCTATCCAACCAACCATCTCATCCTCTGCCGCCCCCAGCCCTCAATCTTTGCCTGTATCAGGGGCTTTTCCAGTGAACTGGCTCTTTGCATCAGGTGTCCAAAGTATTGGTGCTTCACTTTCAGCTTTGGTCCTTCTAATGATTTCCTTTAGGATTGGCTGATTTGATCTCCTTGCTGTCCAAGGGACTCTCAAGAGTCTTCTCCAGCACCACAATTTGAAAGCATCAGTTCTTCAGTGCTCAGCCTTGTTTATGATTCAACTGTCACAGTAGTACATGACTACTGGAAAAACCATAGCTTTGACTATATGGATTGTACATAATAGATATGACTAAACATAGTGTGTATAGTTAGAGAAACAGAATCTAGTCTTTTTTAAGAGGTCGCAGAAGTATTCCAACAAGAAGAATTTCATCCCAACCTACTTTCAGCAAACCTATTCATCTGTGTCTTTTCCAAATCTTCCTTTTGAGGATAGTTCTCCTGCTGAGGTCTAGTGTCTATAGAGAGTTAGCACCCCCTTGAAGTTTCACACTGTAGCCCTGGGTGCTTTGTCAAATTCAAAAGAAGAAAGTGCTTCACATCTCATTGTACAAATTGAAGCAAATGTTAATATGATATATGTGCACATGTTTATTTTTATGGAACTAATATATAATCTGGTTCCATTAAAATCTACCAATGTATTATTTGCCTGCAGACTGCACAGATTTGAAAGCTGATAACCATTATATGGGGCGGGTGGTGGGGAAGCATTTGAAAACATGTAAGTTTAGTACTGAGACAAGAGAAATATAAACTGAGGGTGGTTTCTGTTGGGAACTTGAAAACGCTTCTGCTGTGTATAAGGCTGCTAATGTCAATGAGAAAGGAAAGAAAAGAGCAAAGATATGTGTTTCTTTAGCTTATTTTTTTTCCTAAAGGAACTTTAATTCAGCGTGCCTCTAAAAACTGATGCAGATTCCAAGTTTCTTTGTAATATAATGCCTCTTCACAAAAATGTTCACTTTCTCTGAAACTATCCCAACTGTTTCAATTGAGGAATGCTATTCAGCTGAGGGTCTTCCCCATGCAGCTCAGTGGTAAAGAATCTGCCTGCCAAGCAGAAGACCTGGGTTTTATCCCTAGGTTGGGAATATCCCCTGGAGAAAAAAATGGCAATCCACTCCAGTATTCTTGCCTGGAGAATCTCATGGACAGAGGAGACTGGTGGGCTACAGTCCATGGGGTCACAAAGTCAGACATGATGCAGCAACTGAGCAAGCATGCTCACAGCATTAAGCTGCCTTTGTCCCAAACATTTGATTGAGTTATTGCTTTTAAATATAAAACTACCTGGTATTTGCTTACTACTATGAAATGCAAGACTGGAAAACTTCAAACATTGTTATGAAAACATAGCTATATTTTCATTAACTCAAGTATTAATAATAAATAGGGCTAAAACATTTCAAAGGACAATTTTTGCTACATTTCATCATTTTTTTCTGATTTTCCTGCTGTAAAGGAGGATGGTAACCCCCAAATTAACTAAACTCGTAGAGTTGGGTGAGGATTCTTATTTTTAAAGTTCTCATATAATTCTGATTGATAATCAGCTAACTTGGAAAACTTTTGTTTTAGTTCAAGGATACTGCATGAAAAGCAAACCTCTGATTTATAAATATATATTCCAAGATAGAGGAAGAGCCTACTAGACACATGTGTACATTAACACCCATCTCCAAAGTACTACACATCCTTTAAAATCTTAATTTGGGTTCCCTGAAAGCAACCAGTGTTCTTACTCAATTGTAATACTAAGGAAAAGCTACAGAGATGAGTCTACTTCATTCTTCTCTCATAGCCCACTTTTTTCCAGAGCACATTCCTTGTTTTACTTTTTCTCTTGGTAGTTTTTCTTGCTGTACTTAGTTTATTAGTTCACCACAAAGTATTATCTTTTGAATTTTTATCCTTATATACAAAGGATTCCTATTTGAACTCTCATAGTGAGTAGGACAGTGGCTCTTCTAAAATGTATGTCTATTTCCCAACCATAAGAAAATGTCAATATCACCTACATTGGCAAAAGGGTGTTTGCAGATACATTGATATTGAGGAAATTGAGATAAGGTACTCCTGGATTATATGGATTGACCTAAATCCAAAGGAAAAAAAAAACAAAAAAACTTTATGAGAAACAGAAGAGAAGACACAAAGATAGACGGAAGGTCAAGCAAAGACAAAGATGCAGCTTGGAGTAGTGTAGTCACCTGCCACAAGGCTTCCCTGCTGGCTCAGATGGCAAAGAGTCCACCTGCAATGTGGGAGACCTGGGTTCAATCCCTGCATTGGGAAGATCCCTGGAGGAGGACAGGCAACCCATTCCAGTGTTCTTGCCTAGAGAATCCCACGGACAGAGGAGTCTGGCGGGCTACAGCCCATGTGGTCGCAAAGAATCGGACAAGACCGAGCAACTAGGCATACACAGTCGCATGCCAAGGAACACTGGGAAGCACATGAAGCTGCAAGAGGCTGAGAAATAAAGCATTTCCTTCTGTATCAGTAAGCAAAGATGTCACAATCACCAGTGACTGCAGCCACCATTAGTGGTGAGGTGGCAAGCCCTAAGGGGACTTAGGAAGGAAAGAATACTTGTGTTCCAGCAGCCATTAGACTGCAACCATTCCCTATGGTGAGCCCTGATAAAGAAATCTCAGGATGTGAAGATAGGATAGTGACCCCAGAGAGCTGAGTTGCATATGAAAAGAATGATTTCAATGAGCCCAGACTCTTGTATATTCAGATACATAGAAAAGTGCTAAATTCCTTAATTTAGGTTATAGTTTTTATCTTTATTTGTGTGTGTGTGTGTGTGTGTGTGTGTGTGTGTGTGTGTTTTACAATGCTCTGTTGGTTTCTGCCATACAACAATGTGAACCAGCCACAATTATACATACGTCTCCTCCCTCTATAGCCTCCTTCCTCTCCCTGCATCCCGTCCCTCCAGGTCATCACAGAGCACCAGACTGGGCTCCCTGTGTTACATAGCAACTTCCCATCAGCCATCCATTTTACATCTGATGGTGTATATATGCTGATGCTACTTTCTCCATTTGTCCCATTCTCTCTCTCCCACAAGTCAATTCTCTACATCTGTGTCCATTCCTTCTCTGAAAATAGATTCATCAATAACATTTGTTCTAGATTCCATATAGATGTGTTATATACTATATTTGTTTTTCTCTTTCTGACTTACTTCGCTCTGTATAACAGGCTCTAGGTTCATCTACCTCACTAAAACTGTCTCAGATTCATTCCTTTTATGACTGAGTAATATTCCATTGTATGTATGTGCCACATCTTCAGTATTTCATTGTGTATATTTACTGTTCATCTGTTGATGAACATGTAGTTTGCTTCCATGTCCTGACTACTGTAAACTGTGCTGCTATGAACATTGGGGTGCAAGTGTCTTTTTCAGTTATGGTCTTCTCAAGGTAAATGCCCAGTAACGGGGTTGCTGCATCATATGGTGGTTTTATTTAATTCACAATTGTCTTTTGATGTTCAGACTACCTGCCTTTAGTTGTGAAAATTCTATATAACCTGGCTCCTCCACTCACCTCCTCAGAGCAACTCTCTCAGGTCACTTGAGATACTGTCTCCTGGGCTTGAAGTCCTAAAAATTCCCTCTGAATAAAACATAACTCTCAGCTTTTAGGTTGTGAATATTTTTTTAAGTCAACAAAGCAATGAAAGTATCTTGACTAGATCTTTTCAGGAGAGTACGGCCCAAACATGTGGCCTCCTACAGAACTGTAAGAAAATACATTTCATAATAGCAAATGAAGAAACAGACAAAGGATTAATCTCAAAAATATACAAGCAACTCCTGCAGCTCAATTCCAGAAAAATAAATGACCCAATCAAAAAATGGGCCAAAGAACTAAACAGACATTTCTCCAAAGAAGACATACAGATGGCTAACAAACACATGAAAAGATGCTCAACATCACTCATTATTAGAGAAATGCAAATCAAAACCACAATGAGGTACCATTACACGCCAGTCAGGATGGCTGCTATCTAAAAGTCTACAAGCAATAAATGCTGGAGAGGGTGTGGAGAAAAGGGAACCCTCTTACACTGTTGGTGGGAATGCAAACTAGTACAGCCGCTATGGAAAACAGTGTGGAGATTTCTTAAAAAACTGGAAATAGAACTGCCATATGACACAGCAATCCCACTTCTGGGCATACACACTGAGGAAACCAGATCTGAAAGAGACACGTGCACCCCAATGTTCATTGCAGCACTGTTTATAATAGCCAGGACATGGAAGCAACCTAGATGCCCATCAGCAGATGAATGGATAAGGAAGCTGTGGTACATATACACCATGGAATATTACTCAGCCATTAAAAAGAATTCATTTGAACCAGTCCTAATGAGATGGATGAAGCTGGAGCCCCTTATACAGAGTGAAGTAAGCCAGAAAGATAAAGAACATTACAGCATACTAACACATATATATGAAATTTAGAAAGATGGTAATGATAACCCTATATGCAAAACAGAAAAAGAGACACAGAAGTACAGAACAGACTTTTGAACTCTGTGGGAGAATGTGAGGGTGGGATGTTTCAAAAGAACAGCGTGTATACTATCTATGGTGAAACAGATCACCAGCCCAGGTGGGATGCATGAGACAAGTGCTCGGGCCTGGTGCACTGGGAAGACCCAGAGGAATTGGGTGGAGAGGGAGGTGGGCGTGGGGATCGGGATGGGGAATACGTGTAAATCCATGGCTGATTCATGTCAATGTATGACAAAACCCACTGAAATGTTGTGAAGTAATTAGCCTCCAACTAATAAAAAAAAAAAAAATTAAAAAAAAAATGGTAAAAAATACATTTCGATTGTTTTAAGCCGCCATGAAGTTTGTGGTCATTTGTTACAACAGCCCTGGGAAACTGATAGGATCTCTTTCCTTCCTTTCCTGTCTAGCCCAACTCTCACCTATTTAATAAGCAAGAGAACTTTATCAGCCTCTCCAGTCTTTTTTCCCTTGTCCTCTCTGCATCCAGTTACACACCATGAAACAACTTGACCCACAGCCAAGGAGTAGAATTCATAACACATCTTTATGGAGAAAACAGAGTTATCGCTAGATTGGGGCAATTTAAGGGCAGGGATTGAGCACTCTCATTTTGGAATTGCTCGCATCTAGCATAAATACAGGCAGATGGTTGTTTTTCAATAAATATTTTTCATTAATAATTTTTAAAGTTAGACAAAATTAAATTTCAAGGCTTCCAACTTGGAAGCCCATGAAAATTCTTCAAACTCAAACTCCATTTAGATTTTCCAAGATATTTCCACCCACTTACTCGCCCTCTTCAAATTGAACCTTATGTCCTCAAACACCAGTGACCCGGGTGAATCAATGACAATAATAATAAAATAATGATAACTCAGAGTTTAATAGTGGCATGACAAAACTAATATTTCACTTGCATTTTAGGACAATGATATGCTGGGAATTTCATATGTGAACTTGACTACCATTTAGTATAGTGCTTTCATTAAAAACTATATTCTTCATTCCAAGAAATGCTTTACAAAGTAATTCCTGAAACACAATAGAAGTATGAATGTGAGGCTGATCTCTTCTATTCTTGGTAATCCCAACCCTACATTTGCATTCAGGATGTACTTGTTGCTTGCTATCTCTAAGTAATAAAGTGATGTGATAAGAGATTTGATTCAAGGGAGACTATTACAATAGGTAGATAGGAAAGCTACTATGTTGGGAGAGATTTTGTAGTAGGGAAGAGAGATTCAACTCAACTCTGAACACAAGGAAAATTGATTTTATAACCAAGGAGCTAGGTGAGGATGATAGGATGGAAAATTACCAAAAGAACACAACCAGCTTAGCAAGATTCTTGCTAAAATTGGACAATGTAGAGGAGAACATAGAAATACAAAAATCAAGGCCTAGTTGAGAAGAAAATTCAAAAGAGTCTGAGTAAAATCCAGTCAAGCAGAGAATCTATCAGAACTTACAACATTAAAAGAGAATCTTATAATAGTTTATCATTTTCAACAGCTTTTTGCTTCCCATCTGGCTTCTCTTATCATTTGTGATTTTAGATGGAGAAAGCCTAATCCTCTATCTTTCTTCTAACCAGAGACAGGGGGGTACTGCTTTCTTTTATGAAAATTGTCAACACTTATTCTTTCATTTCCTTTGTTTAGTCTTTGCTGTATGATTTGCCTATTACTCTGTCAGGACTCCTGTTTTCTGCCAAACCATAGCAGATACTTAACATCACCTAGTGACTCTCCTTTCACGTTCTTTGCCTTTTTTATTTTTTCTTCATCATTTAGATTACGCTTCTCTTCTCTGGCTTTTGCTTCTACTTATTTTGGTCTCTAGACCACAGTATTTGTGTTTCCTCTTTAAAGCTCCCACTGTTTAACTTCCTTTTCCTGTTGTTTCCTTGGCCCACATTTTACTTTACCAGAATTAAATGCTAGCTCCCTGCTGCTCAGATTCCTTTAGTCTTAACATCTCAGAAGTGTTTTCTTTCTTGCATTTGCTAGGAAAGTTTCTTACTAGAGTCCTCCAGCCTGTGGCTTTGTGTACTCTGAATACTCAGTAAACTGCAAGCATTGAAACCTCATATGTTGATTTGTAAATAAGAAGAGAGAGCTGGGATGTTCAGAAAACCTGGATGACTGTAATGTCCCAGGTTTAAATAACAATTGGCTTCTGAACTGACTCAGTGGACTCATTGGGTATGAATTTGAGCAAACTCTGGGATATAGTGGAGGGTAAAGGAGCCTGGTACAGTCCACGAGGTCTCAAAGAGTAGGAGACAACTTAGCAACTGAACAACAACCTGATCAATGTACTGGTCTGAAAAAATATTCAGGGAAAAAAACAGGATATTCAATATCTTGAGGGCTAATACCAAAGAGAATTTAGAGAAGAATTTAGGTGATTAATATAATTTAACTGAGTGTTACTGAAATTATTATTTTGCTTTTATGTACTTTTCATGGTGTGTATCCTTCTTCCTTGTGGCTGGCACATTGAAGTTCACTATAGAGATGGACTTGGGCGTTTGGTCATTCTTCTGATTCTTTTTTTTAGTATATGTGCTGCCGAAGCAAGCACTCTTCTGATTCTTATACATTTGTTCAACAATATTTATTACTTTCCATGATCTCTGTTCATTCAAAAAACTAAGATCACGGCATCTGGCCCAATCACTTCATGGCAAATAGAAACAATGGAAACAGTGACAGACTTTATTTTTGGGGGCTCCAAAATCACTGCAAAAGGTGACTGCAGCCATGAAATTGAAAGATGCTTGCTCCTTGGAAGAAAAGTTTTGACCAACCTAGACAGCATATTAAAAAGCAGAGACATTACTTTACCAACAAAGGTCCATCTAGTCAAAGCTATGGTTTTTCCCGTAGTCATGTATGGATGTGAGAGTTGGATGGTGAAGAAAGTTGAGCTGCGAAGAATTGATGCTTTTGAACTGTGGTGTTGGAGAAAACTCTTGAGAGTCCCTTGGACTGCAGGAAGATCCAACCAGTTAATCCTAAAGATCAGACCTGGGTGTTCATTGTATGGACTGATGTTGAAGCTGAAACTCCAATATTTGGCCACCTGATGCGAAGAACTGACACACTAGAAAAGATGATGCTGTGAAAGATTGAAGGAGGGAGGAGAAGAAATGACTGAGGATGAGATGGTTGGATGGCATCACTGACTCAATGGACATGAGTTTGAGTAAGCTCTGGGAGCTTGTGATGGACAGGGAAGCCTGGTGTGCTGCAGTCCACTGGGTTGCAAAGACTCGGACACACCTGAGTGACTGAACTGAATGATGTGCTCTGTGCTCAAAATCCATGATGAGCAAAATTCTAGTACAGTAAGTCCCCTACATGTGAACAAGTTCCATTTCAAGAGTGTGTTCATAAGTCTAATTTGTAAATCTGACAAATTTAGCCTAGGTATCCAACTAACACAACTGGCTATATAATACTATAATAGATTTACAATATTTTGAAACAAATAATACATAAGAAACAAACACAAAAAATGAACATTTTAATCCTTACAGTATAGTACCTTGAAAAGTACAGTAGTACAATACAGCCACTGGCATACAGGGGCTGGGATCAAGTGAACAGGCAAGAAGAGTTACTGACTGGAAGAGGGATAGAGGGTGGGAGATGAGAGAGCTGAAGGATTGTCAGCAAAAGGACATGGAGGACAAGCTGCAATTTCACTCACACCTGACAATGATGCTTTGAAGACCTTTTTTAAAGTTTGCAACTTGAAGGTTCATATGTAGGGGACTCAATGTATAGGCAAAAATAGATATTGGTTCTCTCCTCTAGAGCTTAGACTACGACATCAAATCACTACCAAAATAATATAATTTTCCAAGTATGGTTGAAAATGAAGTGCTTCAAGTGTTGCAAATGAAATGTACATAGAGCTTTAAAGACATGTATTGTACTAGCGAGATTTGACATATTAAGGCAGATCAGAGAAGGTTCAGTTGAGATGACATGAAAGGCAGAGGAGTGCTACGAGATGGAGCTAGGATGTAAACAGATACTGGGACAATAGGAGCCTTGTTAAGGAAAGGGATGACATGACTGGATTTATGATACAAAAACATAAATCTGGCTGCAATATTGTGATGATTAATTTTGTGTGTCAACTGAGAGATAGTATCTAGATATTTGATCAAACATTATTCTGGAAGTCTCTGGGGGGATATTTTTGGATAAAATTAATATTCAAACCTTGGACTTTGAGCAAAGCAGATTGCCCTCCAAATGTGAGAGAGCCACAGCCAGTCAGGTGAAGGTCTGAATAAAATTAAAAGACTAACCTTCTCCAAGCAGCAAGTAATTCTGTCAGCCTGTGGTCCTTCTGAATCAAACTTCAGCTTCATTTTCTCTTTGGGTCTTCAGCCCACAAAGCAGATATTGGATTTGCCAATCTCTGGAACCTCATGAAGCATTCCTTAAAATAAATATTTCTTTGATCTCTAGCTCTCTTTCTCATCTCTTTCTAACTCTAAAAGAGATGTTGGCGATTCTAGTATTCTAGGTTCATAGTATTCTGAGTTCATAGTACATTGGTGTTGAAAAGTGAGAGAAGTAGATTGAAAATCCAAATATGAAGTAAAATATACAGAGAATGGTGATGTGTTGTATATTGCAGGCATGAAAAGGAACAAAACAAAGACTCTTAGATTTCTGATTTACACATCTAAATCTGGAGTGGTGCTTTTCATTGAGGAGTGTTAACCAGAAGAGGACCAGTTTGGAAAGAAAGAATATGATTGTAGGTTGGGAAATAGTAAGTGTGAGATGCTTTGGTAAATCCAAAAAGGCTCCATTAGTGGTTGAACCCCACTCCAGTACTCTTGCCTGGAAAATCCCATGGATGGAGGAGCCTGGTAGGCTGCAGTCCATGGGGTCGCTAAGAGTCGGACACGACTGAGCGACTTCACTTTCACTTTTCACTTTCATGCATTGGAGAAGGAATTGGCAACCCACTCCAGTGTTCTTGCCTGGAGAATCCCAGGGATGGGGGAGTCTGGTGGGCTGCTATCTACGGGGTCACACAGAGTCGGACACAACTGAAGCAACTTAGCAGCAGCAAAGTCTGAGTAAAAAATACAGATTACACATAAACTTGAAGGTTATCTTTTTATATGTGGTAATGGAAGAAGTGAGCATAAACGAAAATACATGACAGTAGAAGAAAGCAAGATTAAGTCTTGAAAAAAAATGAAATATTTAACAATAGTATATGAGAGTAGAAGCATATCAAAAGCTTAAATAATCTTAGGGTTTTAATTTTTTAATACATTATATGGAAGTGATGTGTGTGGAGTTCTTTGTGAAGTTCCATTGCTACAGGAAAGGATTGACATATCTTCTGCTTTGGATCTTGCTTCATTCTTCAAAGAACAAGTTGGTTATTTACATTATTTTCTTACTTTCCATCAATCAGGATATCAGGACACGATATTGTGTAATTATTATAACAGAACCTGCATCGAGGTCTTTATTATTCATTAAAAAACTGTCTTTGAGTAGCACTTCCTGGACATATTCATGAGTAAGTTAAAGACTTCTTCAAGCTTATCAAGAAGCCAACTCTTTGTTAATTTTAAAATATGTTTTGGAAGCTATTTCTTTGATTTCTTTTATAATTTCTGCAGAAGCAAAATCACAAGTGTTCACCATCTAGTTGAAAACATAATTTATACAGTTCACAACATTTTCCAGATATATAAATTCTATGAGCACATAGGTGTCTTGCATATTATTGGATTTATTGCATATTATTGGATTTATTAAATACTATTGGACTTCCTATGATTTTTGTGATGCTTAAAGTTATACACATATGATGCTATCTGATCTGATAGCAATACTGATTTTTACTTGTATACAATGTGTTACAATCCATGATAAAGATAGGTTATTAGGAGAACAAAGAAGAGGAGTTAAAGAGCCCTATCTGAAATGGGATACAGGCAGGAATCAGAGAAGTTTCAAAAAATTAGAGGATATTTATCCCACTAATAGGGAATGATATAAAATGTATTCCAGGAAGAAAAAACAACATGACCCAAAGCACAAAGGCATGAAACATTTTGCTTTTTTTAAATCAATATTGTAGATGCATATAGCATGAAGGCAGAAAATGGCAAGACATATAGAGACATAGGTAGTAAAGTATACATTCTGGAGTTACATAGATAACAGGCTAGAGAATTTGAGATTATCCTGGTGATTATCGAGAGATGTATAATGGGCGTTAGTAGGAAAGTTATACTAACTATATTTGCATAGTAAACAATATTGGAATTTGAGTCAACACAACTAGTGGCATGCTGTATTCTTAGTACCACTCGTTTCATATTTCTATTTTTTTTCAAAATATGCATAATTTATTTTCAAATGGTTCAGGAAAAGCTGCATATATGTATATATATTATTGTATTGGGAGAGAAAGCAAACATCAGAGAGTTAAAATAATTATTAAACCTAACTGAACTGTGTATAAATGCTCGCTGCACTATTTTTTCAGGTTTTTTGTTTCTTTGTTTGTTTAACATTTTAAACATTGAAAAAGATTTAATGAGAAATAGAAAGCCCTTTTAAAAATATCAGCGATGGACTGAAGGGGTGGGATGGGGTAGGGTGGGAAGGAGGCTCAAGGGTAAGGGCACACAAGTACACCTATAGCCAATTCACACCGCTGTACAGCGAAACCAACACAACATTGTAAAGCAAATATGCTGCAATTTTAAAAAGCTATTTACTATAAAAAGTAAAAAATAAATAAAACTTTTTGAGTTACAATGAGCTCCTGAGTCTCTAGCTGTCTCTCCTAGGCTTTGAACTGAGAAACTGCGTGTGAATCTTGGGTGGAGAGGCCAAGCATACACAGAAGAGAAAGCTCTACTTCAGAGAGAGGCAGAAGAACCAGATGTGTGGAAACATGCAAAGGGGAGAGAGATTAAAACCCCCGGGAAATGGGAGCATCAGGTGCATTCCTGACTGCTTGGCTCTGCCTCCAGAGGCCTGGTTTTGGTGCAAGGTCTACCTCCTCTTTCTGTCTCAGAGGTTCATGAAATACCCTGGTAGCTTTCCAATAAATTGTTTTTATTTCTTTGTTATTTTTGCTTACCGTATCTTGAGTGATTCTGGCCCTTGTGAATTAATAGACTCCCATCAATCCCCCTGGAGGATCTGCGATAATAGGTGCACTGGGACATGGATGAACCTTCTCTTCTGAGCTGAGATGGGGAAGAGTGGCTTCACTGGAGAGTATGCCTTGCAGAGTTTTAGCTTCTGCATTTCAGTGGAGTTGACATGGAATAAAAGTATTAACTGGAAGTATAATTTTCAATCATACTTTACAGCTTTTGAAAGGATAAATCACATGTATAATGTGAACATATCTTCAGGCCACAAACTCAGGTGTGGTGTGGGCCGGGGGGTAAGTGGAATAACATTTGCTCTTTTTCAATGCTGAATCTAAGTCCTATCTTCAGCTTTCCTTCTACCGTAGCAGATTCTGAGTTTGCTCCTTGAGTTCAGTGTTTCTCCCCCTTCCCCCTGGGGAAGCGTGTTGGTGAGGGTGAGCTGTAACCCTGGGTCATCACCACTGATGCACGCCTGTCTTCTTCAAAGATCTCCCTCGCCCTCTGGTCTTCCTGGTCCTCCTCCTCTCTTGGAGTCTTGACCTGCTGCCTCAGTTCACAGGGACCCTCGGAGGCAGCTTCTGGCCTCTTAGTCCATACCTTCTCGAGGGCCGGACCCTGCAACTGCTCCGCTGCTTGCAGGGGTGGAGTCATAGCGCTCCACTCCTGGGCTCCTATTTCCCCTACAGGTTCGGAGCATTCTGTTCACCTTCCGCCCTGACTTAGCACGTGGAAGGGCACAACGGCCTTTCTCAAGCCTTTCTCTCCATGTTGCTATTTTTTAATTCATGACTGTTAAGAAAACATGACACTATTTTACTGCTCACCAAATATTCTGTTCTGGTGTTCACATGTGACTTTCTTTGGGAAAAAAAAAAAATGAGAAGAAATAACATTTCCTTCTAGACATGTGACATAGTTTTAAGAATTGGCATGTGGCATATCATGTGGCTTACCATATTTCATTTTCCTTTGCCAAGGTGTCAGTGTTACTGCAAGTCATTTAGACACATGGATTGTGTGTTACTACAGCTAATTCAGGAGAACTTGACTGACACAGAATGTATATAACATAATGATGCTTATTCTCAGATTGGACAATTTTTAGTAGCCTCCTTAATCTTACTACTCAGATACCAATAGAGTCTACATAATTTGGCTTCTCCCAAATAAACTAAATGATACAGAGAGTAGTAATTAAAGTCAGAAGAGATTTTAACTTTATTTACATTGTTATTTACGATAATGAGAAATAGTAGCTTTATGTTCTAAATTTCTATAGACTCTTTTAACACAGTGGACTGTATTTACTCATGCACAATAGAAACACATTATTTGTCACGGTTATGATCTCTACAGTACCACAAATACTGAGGTAGTGAATACTGAACTATGGCTCTAAGGAGCAATACTGGGTTAGGCGTCTCCAAGCCTCTGGTCACATTTCATTAGCCAAAATACCATTTGGCTTATGGATCATTTACCAGCATCTTTGTGAAAAAAGTCAGCCCCATCAACATTGAAAAGCAACTCTTCCACATAACTTTTTTCCTATATTACACTTAATAGGTATGTTCCAAATTCTTTCATAGCCTCCTGATCTTCAGAACCTGCTCCACCTGCAAGTTTTACATTTTTCATGCCATATCACCTTTAGAAACGTGAACCAGCCAGCACAGAGTCGGAAGGGCTTACCACTCTCCTGACCCTGGCTAACATCATCATAAATTTCTTTGGCTTTCAGTCTTACAACATGGCTGTCCAATATGTTTTTTTTGGTTGTTGTTGTTGCCGTTTGGGAATTTTTGCTTGTTTTATCTTGTTTTTATTCAGTCAAACCCACAAACTTAGCCACTTTTCTATATTTTTCATAGTTTCATCACATACCATAGAAGTTACTTTAGCACTTTCTGGAGCAGTCTGATGTATAGATTAGTTAATTTTCTCTTCCTTTTCTTTGGATGTACTGTATCGTTGATTCATTAACATTGAACTCACAGCCAAAGGCACTATAACTCATGCCTGAAAGATGCTTATCTACTATGCATATTTTTTCCCATAAGGCACATCCCAGCTTCTTGTATTTGGGAACTCTAGATAACACTTCAGTACAATGCTTAAATGCATTTTAAACAATGCAATCCTTTCCCTGCCTTAAAAAAAGTACAAAAATGCATAAAAGGGTGGCACTAAATCAACTGCAAAATGAAAACTCATGTACAGTGTAAGACCTGACACAAAAATGCAGAGGTTCTCCTTGTTCAATCTCAGCTGGACAACAGGCATAGTCAGATGACTCAAAATTTTGACCACTCAGCATGTTTGCAAATGATCTGAAAAGGCTTCAAGTATGGGCTTTGATGTTATGAATAAAATTTAGTAAGTCATCAAGTTCACAAATATGGAATTTGTGAATCATGAGGAGTAACTATATTTGTTTCTTTACTAAATAAAATCATATGTATTTTTGAATAAGACTAAACTGATACCATAAGAATTGCTCTGGAAAGTGGGCATAAAACCTAATGGAGTTCTGGCCACCAATTTCTAGAGTTCACACTTACTACAGGTGAAAATCATTACAAAAATTTAGATTTATTCAATTAGGCTAATATTTATTAGCTACCAAGCAATTTAAAATAGCTAGATAATATTTTTGCTATGGCTAATAACATAAATGCATTGACTATGGTATATTTTCCTAGCAGAAGCATTGTTGCAAATTCATTAAATATAGGGAAAGCATCCAATCTGCTAACAGGGATTCATTGACATTTGACAACAACCAAATGTATATATAGGGTAAATTACTATAATAAACACATCCATGTGTAGTGTGAGAAACTGAATTTATGGCTATGCATCTGATCCCAGCATCTGACTAAGAAATGCAGAAGGTTTACCAAAGAGGTTTGTTTTTAAATGTTGCTTACAAAATAGATGGAGGAAAAGTATTTTTGATCCAAAAGAGAATATAAAATTAAAACACATGTATGGGACCACAGCAGTATTAAGCTGAGTAGTTCAGACCAAACAGGTGTTTACTTTCTTACTTGTCAATTACAGACATACAATAATGGACAATAAAATTATGGCTTTGAGCTGTGTAACTCTTCACATTAAATGTCAAATTTCTTGAAGAACTAGGAAGAATTTAGTGTCATTCAATCTGAAAAAAAAAGAGCACCATTTATTTCCAAAGTTTAGATACACAAATATAACTTACTTTAACACAATATAATATCCAACCTGTCATAGCACCTATCAGATGGATGATTAATTTTACCTTCCAAAATACACAAAATTAAAAGTCAATTAAGTTTGTTTTCTGTGCAATTATAAGAAACAATAGCATCGTTTAAGATGACATTGATTGTGAAATGAAGAACTTTCCACTGGTAGTAGGATGGAACCTGCATTTTGCAAGATAAACTCTTCAGCATCAGGAGCTTCGACAGCTCTGGAGGAAAAGAAAAAGGCATTTTTATTCTCAATAGAATGTATAACCACAGGTATTGATGCAGTTACAGCTTGAAAGCATATTATTAAGCATTGAAAATGACTCAGTAGGGAAATGGAGTGGGTTTAAGTTTTGATAATGCCACAGTAAAGAGTAGAACAAGAAACTTAAATTATATGCACTTCAGTAAAGTAACAATGTACATTTACTTTGCAGCTTTTGACAGGTAAAGCCATATATGACCCTCAGCTGACATACACAACTCCCACAGCACTGGCTAGATTATAGTTTACCTGTTGGAAATTGTGTTTCTAGCCATGGTTAGCAACATTCAAAAGCCATGTGAGAGGTTATATGACACAAAGATAAGACATCCTCCTCTCTTTAAGTCATTTCTTGAAAAATTATCACAACATTTTTATTCCCCTTGCCTCTACAGTCTCCTTTGCTGTAAGCTCTATATTCAGCTCTTTGCTCTGTGTGATTTTCACTCCACACTTGTCAAAAATTTAAAGAAATAAGAAAGCAACAAAAAGGAAGTAGCCTCCTCCCACAAAGTTTTTACAGCTGGCAGAAAGAAGAGTGTGAAGCTGCCTTTTCTTTTCTTTTCTTTTTCCAAGAGGCTTTGAAAAGGACTCTGGTCCTCTCACTAGATGCTAAATATGACAAAGATGAAAAAAAGGTAAAGTGGTCACTACTGGTTTTTTACATGAAAATATCTGTGAATTGTTATGATTTAATTCAAACCTGGTGGTCTCAAACAGTGTAAGCACCTGAGAATGTGAATTGAGATGATGTTCCAGACTTCTTTCCATCTCCCTTTTCAGAGTCACATAATCATCAGGGGAAGTGAGTTAATCAGCTTTGAGAACATACCAGCAGCACAGCTTCTCCAGGTGTGGGACCTCATTCTTGTATCAGGGAGGGTCAGCAAGGAGGAGCTGAAGAGAGGACTTGCCTTTCTCCGGGTCAAAATCAAACATGGGATTAGCAGATCTCTGGGCAAATCCAAACAGCAAAAACCAGTAAAATCCCTGGAGAGAGGGCTGCTTGTGATTCTGGGAAGACCAACCTTGACCGTCGAGATAATTTTACATTAGACTACATTAATATTGATCTTAGTCCCACTGTTTGGGGAAGTGATGTAATTTCCACACAAGAAATCAGGCAATATCAGGTTTCTACCCCATTGGCAACCCACTCCAGCATTCTTGCCTGGAAAATCCCATGGACAGAGGAGCCTGGCAGGCTACAATCCATTGGATCACAAAAAGTCGGACATGACTGAGCGATGTTACTTTCTTTCACTTTCACCCCATTCCTCAGCAGAAAGAAATACCCTCCAGTTTGTACCTAACTGAGCCACAAGGACAGAAATTTCTGTGCCTTCCTTTCAAAATTTAGCTGCTACTTTGTAGATCATTGTGAATGCTGATGGAATATTTAAAGAGAAAAAACAAAAATACAAAAAAACAAAATAATGGATCACTTTAAATGGAAGATCAAATATTAATTTGGAATAGTTGGCAGCAACTGAAACAAAACTGATTGAAAGCCAGGAAAAAAAAACCCTGTAAAAATTGGAATACACAAGACAACCAAAGAATATTCTGGAACACATACCATTTTTAAATATAAAATGTCAATAGAGGAACTGAAAATTAGAAATATCACTGCCAAGAACAGATCTATTGATCTTGAAGTTCAAAGAGAAAATGAAATATCATAACACAGAACAGAATAAGAAGGAATGGAAATCTTGAGGAAAAAGCTAAAAGATAAGAGACAGATACTTAGAAATATAAAATGTAGAAAATAGGACTGTCGGAAGGAGAAAAAAACATAATAATTAGACAATAATAAAACAAAAATTTCCTGAATTAAGAGTGTCTGATTCTACATATGGAAAAGATTCACAAAGTTCCAGGCAGGATTAATACAAATTTCCAAAATACCACATTAAAAAGAGAAAATCAAATCAGGTTGAAAACAGGAGTTGGAGTTGGGGAGGGGATGGTATGCGATGTGGAAATCGGATTAGCACCAGACTTTTCATCTGAAACATTAGGGGTCCATGAAATAGCAGCTAAAGACTATTTAGCAAAGTGCTGCAACTCTTATATATAATCCGATCACAATCTAGTACAATTAGTAAGATAATTTAGTAAAATAGCTAGAAATAAGATTAATATCAAATATTAATTTTTTTCTTTAGAATAGCTCGAAATAGTTACAATGGAAAATAACCCTATTACAATCATATAGAAGGTATAAAATAACACTGAAGCAAACTATTCAAGGAAGATGAAGGGCTCATTTGAAAAGAACTGTAGGGAAGTCCCTGTCAGTCCAGTGGTGAGGACTCTGCGCTTCCCCTGAAGGGACAAGGTTTCAGTCCCTGGTTGGGGAACTAAGATCCTTCATGCCTCATGGTGTGGCCAATAACTGGAGAAATAAATATATAAAGGTAACACTTCAGATGATATAGATAAGTAAAAGTATAAATAAATAAGAACTGTAAGATGCTGTAAGATGCATCAAAGGATATGAAACAGATCATGAAAAAATGAAAAAACATGCTGTGTCTGCATGGCAACACTTAATCTCATAAAATGTCAATTCTTGTATGTGTTTTATCATTTCTTTATTCAAGAAATATTAATTTGTATTGGTCTGTATGTTGAGAATGAAGTAATGATAGAGGCAGAATGCAGACAGTAAAATGAAACAAACAAAACATATTATATGTTGAACAGTGGTGAAATGTTATGGAGAAAATTAAAGCATGGAAATCAAGTAAATAGAAACTGTTGTTGAGATAGCACTTTCTCATTGGGTGGTTGAAAAGGCTACAATGAGAAGGTAACAATTGAATGTCAACTTTAAGGAGGTAAGAGAGCAAGCTCTGTGACATCTAGATAAAGACACTTCCAGGCAGAGGGAAAGGACAGAGTCTCTGGGTGGACAGTGTGTAAGAAGGCTAATAGAGCTGAAGCGGAGGGTGGAGGTAGATGAGTCCTCAGGAGACCAAATCATGTTATTGGAAGTATTTTGCTTTTCACTCCAAATTGGATGGGGAGTCATTGGAAAGTTGGAATCAGAGGGGTGGCATGATCTGACTCTTTAACAGTTATCCAAAGATAAACTGAGGTGTATTAAACATTTTAAGAGTTTAAGCAGAAAACACAACAACCCAAAAGCTATGGGACACTGTAAAAGCAGTGCTAAGGGGAAGGTTCATAGCATTACAGGCTTACCTCAAGAAACAAGAAAAAAGCCAAATAAATAACCTAACTCTACACCTAAAGCAATTAGAGAAGGAAGAAATGAAGAACCCCAGGGTTAGCAGAAGGAAAGAAATCTTAAAAATCAGGGCAGAAATAAATGCAAAAGAAACTAAAGAGACCATAGCAAAAATCAACAAAGCTAAAAGCTGGTTTTTTGAAAAAATAAACAAAATTGACAAACCATTAGCAAGACTCATTAAGAAACAAAGAGAGAAGAACCAAATTAACAAAATTAGAAACGAAAATGGAGAGATCACAACAGACAACACTGAAATAGAAAGGATCATAAGAGACTACTACCAGCAGCTCTATGCCAATAAAATGGACAACGTGGATGAAATGGACAAATTCTTAGAAAAGTATAACTTTCCAAAACTGAACCAGGAAGAAATAGAAGATCTTAACAGACCCATCACAAGCAAGGAAATCGAAACTGTAATAAAAATCTTCCAGCAAACAAAAGCCCAGGACCAGATGGCTTCACAGCTGAATTCTACCAAAAATTTAGAGAAGAGCTAACACCTATCTTACACAAACTCTTCCAGAAAATTGCAGATGAAGGTAAGCTTCCAAACTCATTCTATGAGGCCACCATCACCCTAATTCCAAAACCAGACAAAGATGCCACAAAAAAAGAAAACTACAGGCCAATATCACTGATGAACATAGATGCAAAAATCCTTAACAAAATTCGAGCAAGCAGAATCCAACAACATATTAAAAAAATCATACACCATGACCAAGTGGGCTTTATCCCAGGAATGCAAGGATTCTTTAATATCCGCAAATCAATCAATGTAATACACCACATTAACAAATTGAAAGATAAAAACCATATGATTATCTCAATAGATGCAGAGAAAGCCTTTGACAAAATTCAACACTCATTTATGATTAAAACTCTCCAAAAAGCAGGAATAGAAGGAACATACCTCAACATAATAAAAGCTATATATGACAAACCCACAGCAAGCATCACCCTCAATGGTGAAAAATTGAAAGCATTTCCCCTGAAATCAGGAACAAGACAAGGGTGCCCGCTCTCACCACTACTATTCAACATAGTGTTGGAAGTTTTGGCCACAGCAATCAGAGCAGAAAAAGAAGTAAAAGGAATCCAGATAGGAAAAGAAGAAGTGAAACTCTCACTGTTTGCAGATGACATGATCCTCTACATAGAAAACCCTAAAGACTCTACCAGAAAATTACTAGAGCTAATCAATGAATATAGTAAAGTTGCAGGATATAAAATTAACACACAGAAATCCCTTGCATTCCTATATACTAACAATGAAAAAACATAAAGAGAAATTAAGGAAACAATACCATTCACCATTGCAACAAAAAGAATAAAATACTTAGGAGTATATCTACCTAAAGAAACAAAAGAGCTATACATAGAAAACTATAAAACACTGATGGAAGAAATCAAAGGGGACACAAATAGATGGAGAAACATACCGTGTTCATGGATGGAAGAATCAATATTGTCAAAATGGCTATTCTACCCAAAGCAATCTATAGATTCAATGCAATCCCTATCAAGCTACCAACGGTATTTTTCACAGAACTAGACCAAAGAATTTCACAATTTGTATGGAAATACAAAAAACCTCGAATAGCCAAAGTAATCTTGAGAAGGAAGAATGGAACTGGAGGAATCAACCTGCCTGACTTCAGACTCTACTACAAAGCCACAGTCATCAAGACAGTATGGTACTGGCACAAAGACAGAAATATAGATCAATGGAACAGAATAGAAAGCCCAGAGATAAATCCATGAACCTATGGACACCTTTTCTTTGACAAAGGAGGCAAGGATATACAATGGAAAAAAGACAACCTCTTTAAGAAGTGGTGCTGGGAAAACTGGTCAACCACTTGTAAAAGAATGAAACGAGAACACTTTCTAACACCATACACAAAAATAAACTCAAAATGGATTAAAGATCTAAATGTAAGACCAGAAACTATAAAACTCCTAGAGGAGAACATAGGCAAAACACTCTCCAACATAAATCACAGCAAGATCCTCTATGACCCACCTCCCAGAATATTGGAAATAAAAGCAAAACTAAACAAATGGGACCTAATGAAACTTAAAAGCTTTTGCACTACAAAGGAGACTATAAGTAAGGTGAAAAGACAGCCCTCAGATTGGGAGAAAATAATAGCAAATGAAGAAACAGACAAAGGATTAATCTCAAAAATATACAAGCAACTCCTGCAGCTCAATTCCAGAAAAATAAATGACCCAATCAAAAAATGGGCCAAAGAACTAAACAGACATTTCTCCAAAGAAGACATACAGATGGCTAACAAACACATGAAAAGATGCTCAACATCATTCATTATCAGAGAAATGCAAATCAAAACCACAATGAGGTACCATTACACGCCAGTCAGGATGGCTGCTATCCAAAAGTCTACAAGCAATAAATGCTGGAGAGGGTGTGGAGAAAAGGGAACCCTCTTACACTGTTGGTGGGAATGCAAACTAGTACAGCCGCCATGGAAAACAGTGTGGAGATTTCTTAAAAAACTGGAAATAGAACTGCCATATGACACAGCAATCCCACTTCTGGGCATACACACTGAGGAAACCAGATCTGAAAGAGACACGTGCACCCCAATGTTCATCGCAGCACTGTTTATAATAGCCAGGACATGGAAGCAACCTAGATGCCCATCAGCAGATGAATGGATAAGGAAGCTGTGGTACATATACACCATGGAATATTACTTAGCCGTTAAAAAGAATTCATTTGAATCAGTCCTAATGAGATGGATGAAACTGGAGCCCCTTATACAGAGTGAAGTAAGCCAGAAAGATAAAGAACATTACAGCATACTAACACATATATATGGAATTTAGAAAGATGGTAACGATAACCCTATATGCAAAACAGAAAAAGAGACACAGAAATACAGAACAGACTTTTGAACTCTGTGGGAGAAGGTGAGGGTGGGATATTTCAAAAGAACAGCATGTATACCATCTATGGTGAAACAGATCACCAGCCCAGGTGGGATGCATGAGACAAGTGCTCGGGCCTGGTGCACTGGGAAGACCCAGAGGAATCGGGTGGAGAGGGAGGTGGGCGTGGGGATCGGGATGGGGAATACGTGTAAATCCATGGCTGATTCATATCAATGTATGACAAAACCCACTGAAATGTTGTGAAGTAATTAGCCTCCAACTAATAAAAAAAAAAAAAAGCTTAAGCAATATTCAATTTGAATTGGGCAGCATCCAGTCTAACAGATACAAAGAAGCTACAAGGTGCTATGTGAAATGAAAGACAGAAGGCAACAAGAACAAGGAAGGAAAAACCTTTGTTGGTTATTGCAAGAGACAGCAGGGATCTATCAAGCAGATGACCTAACCAGTGCTGATCAAGTGATTCCTGGTTGACTGCTTTAAGGTTTCATTTTGAGAGAGCCAAAATCATAATTAATTGGTGACATGGGGTTTAGGATAAGTGACCCCATTTGGGGCCTGTTGTCTTATTTTTGACACAGGATAACTTTCATTGTTCTATTGAAGGTATGAAAGCTTCTAAGGGCAGGAACAGGAAGTGAAGTTGTGAGGCTATTATAGCTGTCCAGGTGGGAAAGAAAGGTGGCAAGTCATAGCCACAGAACTTGTGAGGAGTGATTATGTCCTGGACAGATTTGAAAACTAAAGCCCAGATACTGGATGTTTGGTGTGAAGGAAAGACTAAAGTTAAGGTTGATGTCAAGGTTGTGGCTTCAATTTACCTAAGATGTTATCCTTCACTGGGATGGAAAAGGCTGCAGCAGGAGCTTGATACTAGATGTTTAAGTGTGAGGTGCTTATTTTAAATTTCCAAATGGAAAGATAAGTGGTTATAGGTGAGTCTGCTGTTTAGAGGAAAAAAGACCTAATCAGGTTAAAATATTTTTCAAATATTACCCAAATGGGAGATATTTTGGAAACTTCATACATTCATTTTAATTAGTTTTAATTTGAGAGAAAAAGTCTGGGGAATATATAAGAATGCTAGAAGGAAGAAATAGATATATTTTCCTTACCAAATACTAAAATTATAAACCCACCAATTAACACAAAAATGTCAAGCTCATTGACATTGCCCATCCCAAATTTGATGCAAATTGGTTACTAACTAGTAACTAAGGTATAGAAAAATTAAGCAACTTGCCCAAGTTAACATAGCTACTAAGTAATGAAGTAGGATTTGAACTCTATCATGTTCTAAAACAAATTCTTTTACTTCTATGATAAATAGTGTGTCTGGTTTTTCTTGTAAAAACTATACAATTACAAAGGTACTATTTGATAATGTTACAGAGTAAGGAAATGATTCAAAGCAGATAAATATGCTACCTGAAACCGGGAAGACACAAGATGAGGCTCTACTCCTATTTTTCATCCCAGTCTTTGTATTGAAACCATGATGCCCTCCCCCAACAGGCTGTGGTCATGTTCTTTAGTAGACTTTTACAGGAAGCTCTGTGGGGCACAAATGACGGGATGGTGAAATCTACTGGAAGGAGCAAAGAAGTTCTCAGGAAGAACTTCTTCAAGGACGTGCCATTCATTTGGGGGCTTAAATATGAGATTCTGAGTAGGTAAGGTGTGATCAGTTCTGGCATCCAAATCCAATTTCAACAATTTTCCCTACTGACTTCTTTTAAGTTCTAGCTGCTGCTAAGTTGCTGCTAAGTCGCTTCAGTCGTGTCCGACTTTGTGCGACCCCAAAAACAGCAGCCCACCAGGCTCCTCTGTCCCTGGGATTCTCCAGGCAAGAATACTGGAGTGGGTTGCCATTTCCTTCTCCATTAGAGTTAATGAAATGTTTGGCTCACCACTAGTTCACTTCTCTGATCAACACTTACGCTGCCACTCAATGGAATCCTTTTCCTCACATGAAGGCTGCCTACTTCAGACAGGCTTGTAAATATAATTAGGTCTCTGCTTATGGGTTTGATTCCTGTTTTAGGAAGATCCCCTGGAAAAGGAAGTGGCAACCCACTCCAATACTCTTGCCTAGGAAATCTCATGGACAGAGGAGCCTGGCAGGCTATAGTCCATGGGATCCCAAAGAGTCAGACATGACTGAGCGTGCACACGCGCACACACACACAGACACACACAGACACACACACACACACACACACACACACACACACACACTCTTTAGTGTCTAATAGCTCGCTCTCAGTAAACTCTAAGGAAGAGTGCTGGGAAAGCTGTAAAGCAGTGAGAAGAATCAGGAAGTAGTATGATAATGGGAGATCACGGCCTTTAAGAATCTCATTCCATCATCATAGCAAAGTTTGTAGCAGAAACCTAATTTCTGTCTCTAGGAATTAATTGGTTTTCCTCCTTCAAGCAAAAATAGGTAATTTCCCAAAGAACACTCCAAATATTTCATGGTTCCTGTTTGAAAAACTACAAATTGTAATTCTTTCTAATACAGATAATATAGTTAACAAAAAGCTGCCCTGGGAATAGTTCATGATTGGGTAATATTTAATAAATTCCCAAATAGGTGAGTGACTTACTTTTCTCTCAGTACACTAGAAGTACAAACTTTTGCCTATGATCATTTTGTACTATTTTTTCCTCTTTGAAAGTATTTCCCCCATTAAGTTAATTAATTAACACATGGATCACCTCATGTATTTACCCTGTTTTGGCGGGAAAATTTCAATTCTACAGTACAATGTTATCAACTATAGTCTATAATCACCATATTACACATTAGACTCTTATTTCGTAATTTTTTTTGGCTGTGCCGGGTCTTAGATATGGCATGTGGACTCTTAGTTGCAACCTATGGAATTTAGTTCCCTGACTAGGGATTGAACCCAAGCCCTCTGGGTTGGGAACCTGAAACCTTAGCCACTGGGCCACCAGGGAAGTCCCCTCATTTTGTACTTTTTAATGCATGCTATGAGAATGAATATGGACATTCAAGAAGCCTAAATAAGCAGAGGAATATAAGATTGAAAGGAAAATTATATTATAATCAAAAGATTCATACTCTATAATCAAACAGACTATGAATACATTACAGACATTGATTCAATGTCCCCATCTACTTTAGTCCCTGGATATAATTATTAAACAGATTGTGAGTCCCCCAGTACCCACACTTAACACTTTTAACTATGGGAATTTTATAAGCTTCCAACACGATATAGCTCCCTCTACTGTCATTAAATTACAAGACCACAATGTAAATAGAAGAAGAAAAAAACAGACTTTCCTAAATAAGTTCTTTAAAACACTAGTTCCAGAAATAGAAAATAGAAATTATATTTCCCCACAACAACAAACCACACATAAACACAAAGCTGCATAAAATGCACCAGTAAAAAATGACAGAAACTGTAATGGTTTGGACCATAAAATATCCTTGTTTCATGTTTCATATTTCTTTGAGATAACCTGCAACCTTCACTGGTAATATGCCTATAAAAACCGGAAGTGAGTTATTTGATTTGATTTTACCGGACACAGCTTTAAAATCATTGCCAAAGGAATTCCAGTATTTCCCGCAAGTAATTCTGCAGAGTAACAGAAATGGGTTGATGTTCAATTGCAGGCTCTAGTTATGCAGGGAAACCAAGGCTACATCTCATAAAGTCTTTGACAAATCTCTCAGCAGAAACTACATCTTCTACACATGTTATTTTGTATTTTTATTTAACATGTTGGGCAGACATTGTGTGTGCCACATCCAAGTCCCCTTTACTGACCAGTGCTCTCAACTCCCCGTGGGTGCTGGAAAGAACGGCTTATTAGACATCATTTTCCCTGAAGTCTTACCCTTCACGGACAGTCAACACTTCTCCGACTCCTCCTCTTGGGAGGCTACATTTTTACCCTCTGAAAGGCTAATGACATCTGACAACTTCGGGTACAGAAGTCTCTTCCCCTAGTCTCAAGGTGGATATCTCTACAATGCAACTTTACCCTCCAGAATACTTCTTGAGTCAGGCTAACAACAAAATTAACCGGAGGCCACATTCTTGTCAGTTCTTTCTTCTTTCTCATTTTTCTTTCCTTATCCCCCTACAGGTTTTTCTTAAAGAATACTAATTCAATAAATCCAGGCACCCAAATCCCTCTTTCAGGCAGGCTCAGCTTCCTAGAAAATCCAACCTAAGATGCAAACTATGTTTCTTCCTATTAGTATACATGTTGATCTTATAATATCTCAGACTCCTGAAGAAAGGGATAATTTCTGATTAATTTTGTGAATTTTTTTCATTCATTCTTCTAATACCTACCCCTCAGTGACTATTACATCCCCCGCTTTCCTTTCCTATTTAGTTTTACACCCAGGGTGGCCCTGGAATGAATGGCAAGAGCTTTTATTTATGTCGTATCTATATACCTAACAGTGAGCATGCTTATTTTCACTACTTATATTTTCTCTTTATTTATCTGCTTTTTCCCTGAAGCATTTCCACCTCCTCTAATCAGTCGCATATTTTAAAATGAATCAAATAATTTGCAATTGATCAAACCATATAGTTAGTGTGCGTGTGTATATTCATGTTCAAAATATAAATCTCTTTTAACCACTTACAAAATAAGTACATATTAATTTTGACTTTGATTATTTTATATTGAGAAAGAAAAGGAGCTGTGTTTATCTTTTGTTTAAAGTACTGTACATTGTACCTTCTAGAGATTTTCCATAGTAGAATAAACAGAAAGACTATGGTAACACTTTTTTTTTGTATTGTTTCAATAATATTACTTTACAAAACTGACATATTTCACTGGTTATTTTACCAATTTGAATTAGTTATTGCATGCTGTTTCAAGTTGTATTATGAGTAACCTGAAAGGAGTGGCTGCCTCTTTTATTGATCAGACCTCTTAGCATACTATTTTTACTCCTAGTACTTAGGGGACATTCAGCAAATGTGTATTTAATGTAAATTTGTTGTATGTTGCAAAGTTTGGCTAATTCTAAAGAGTAGTCAGTGATTATATAGAGAAAGAAAAGGTTGTTTCTCAAATCTTATCCACCAAGCAAAAAAAAAAAAAAGAAAAGTATATATAAGGGAAAATTTTGTTCCAAATCAATGATGGAGTTCTTTGCCCACTCAGAACTAAAGAAGTGAAAACAGAAGATTGGAAAAATACAAATGCAAAGAATTTTAACAGCAAAGACATATTAAGTTTAATTGTTCTCAAAAAACTTTAAATAGACTCATTTTATTGAAGCCAGATATTTTGAAAGGTTACCAAAAACATTACGTGAGCATCACCAGTGGCTCAGCAGGTAAAGAATCTGCCTGCAGTGCAGAAGAAGAAAACCCAGCTTTGTTCCCTGAGTCAGGAAGATACCCTGGAGATGGGAATGGCTACCCACTCCAGCATCCTTTCCTGGAAAATTCCAGGGACCGAGGAGCCTGGCAGGCTACAGTCCATGATGTCACAAAGATTAGACACAACTGAGCGACTAACACACACACCTTCTAAAGAGGGTGTAGAATATTATACCAGTTGATAATTGAATTTGTATGATTGCTTACATTTCTCTGTCAAAATGTTTACTTTAATCTTATTTATAAAACTGTCAACCCAACTTTTCATAAGTGTACTAAATTGTATATTGAACAAAGACTATGCACTTTTTGAGGGGGAGTTGTTTCCTATTTTCAGTCTTAACTAGGATTATAAACATATTATCAGACAAGAATCACACACAAATGCAGCATCACCCTCTGATGGACCTCTGCCTCTACTAATAATAGAATAAAAATGATATCAGTATAGACCCAAAGCACCAATATGATTCTCCCCACAAAACTTGATAAAAGATCCTCAGGAACTTGCATATTCTAGAATAGAAAAATACCTATAAATGTGTTTTGTCCCACTTTTATCACTACAAATTCTCTTATTTACTTGTTAATATCCTGAACTATGGATACATCTGTTTAGAATGTGAATCATTGGTTTTCATTATTATATATACTTAATACATACTCTGGTGAATAAGCAAGTGAATTAATAAATGCATTATCAAAGAAAGAACAGTAGTTTTACTAAAAATTAATATTTTAGGTCTTTATAAACACTACTAAACTAGCACATAGCCATAAAAGATTACATCATTGTTACAAACAAGTGTAATGAATTTTAGACATTTATCATCTCTTAAAATATAAGTATAAAAAACAAGTTTCAGTTTCACATTAAGGTGTTTGGAAGACACCCTATGTGGGTCCTAACAACAAGAAAAAAACTGAAAAATCAACAGCTCTTTTTGGATCTGTAAGGGGGGGGGGAACACAAGGCACATTGCTGCACCCAAAACTGGAGACAGAGAGAGGGGTGCAGCTTACCTGAGCAGAGACTCAAGAATGGAGGCTGCTATGGGAACCAGTGCTCAGCCGTAAAGCATGAACTGCAATTGACAGACTGTTGGAGGTTCAGTGTGAAAAAACTCTATGAGAGTTAAAAACTTCAGAGAGCTCGCTCATGGAGATTCCCACAGTACAGTAAGATTTATCTTAAGGAGCTTGAGCATGTTACCACAGTAGATATAGGACAACAACCCTCTGAAGCTTTTGGCGGAGCGGCAGGTAAAGGATCCATTTTGAAATACAACAGAGCGCTCTGATTTTTTTTTTTTTTTAACAAGGCCTGCCCTCATGAGAAACTAACCAGCCAGAACCTAAACTGCTGAATGAGCTTCCCAGGTGGCACTGGTGGTAAAGAACCTGTTTGCCAACACAGGATTCACAGGAGACACGGGTTTTATCCCTAGATCAGGGAGATCCCCTGGAGGACATGGCAACCCACTCTGGTATTCTTGCCTGGAGAATCCCATGGACAGAGGAGCCTGGCGGCTAGAGTCCATGGGGTCGTGGAGAGTTGGATCTGACTGACTGAGCCTGACACAACCTGCTGGCTATTATCAGAAACTAACTGAACTGGGGAAGTAAAATACCCACTCTAGCTGGCTATAGAAATCCTGTCACATTTAAGGGAGGGAAAAATCTGAGAAATACTTGTAAAGTTCGCAGTTCAGAGGCAAGAGCTCACTAAAAGCCTGAGACCTAATCATAGGACTACAAAATGCTCCCTTCTACCCTCACTGCCACATTACTAAAGGTCTGTTTATAGCAGTTCCTTTTACCCACTCATCATGTATGACTATAAAGAAAAAAATTACAATACATACCAAAAGGCAAAAAGATGCAATCTGAAGGAGCAGAGAAAGCATCAGAACCACACAGGCAAAGATACTGGAATTATCAGATGAAGATACTGGAATTATCAGATGAAGAATTTTAAAGAACTGTGATTAGTATGCTAAGGGTGTCAATATATCATGAGAGAGTATTGCATTGAATTTTGCTAGCCCAGGAAAAGTTCAAAATTCAAATTTTAAAGTACAGTTTGTACTGAATGCATATTGCTTTCACATTACTATAAAGTTGAAAATTTGTAAGTCAAACCGAATAAGTCAGGGTTTGCAAATGAAGATGAGAGAAAGGTAATTTAAATGTGAAAGAAGAAAACATATAAAATGTGTGACAGGACCTTATGTTGAGAAAAATAAGTAGTCTGCTGTCATTAGAATGTAGATTATTCATAGGTAAAGGGATAATAGAAAACAAAAACTGCCTCTAAGAGATAGAGAAAAAAAACACACATAGTATATAAAGTATGTATGCTAGAAAAATATATCTATGTGATTGTGTGTGCTTGATTAGTTTTAATGTATATTGTGCCAAGAAAAAAAATGTTCTATTTATGCTGCCAAGTTTATTATTTACAAATGGACTCTATCTTCCCACCTCCCTTCAAGTAGGCTGTGGTCATGAGATGGAGATCTGTAGATGAACATGTTGAAACCTTATCAACTCCTAGCCTATAATTCTCCAACAAACAGCCTATAATTCTCCAACAACTTTCATAATTTCAGTTTCTCTTCCCTTGCCATTGTAACCTTAGAGGCCAGCAATGACAGAGCTTCACTTCTCCAACCTGTGACATCATAGGTTGAAACAAAAGCAAAAATAAAGCAAAAAGCAAAAATTTTTCTTTTTTAATGGAAAGCCACAGAGTGCTTAAGCTTTGTTATTTGTAGCAATTGTCTTACACACATATACCTTACTAATAAAAAAGATAAAAAAGTTGTCTCAAAAAGTTAAAATAAGTCATTCATTAATGTTAGTAGATATAAAATAGAAAAAAACATAAAATTTTTCTGTCAATAATAATCAATTAGAAAATGGCTAAAAAAAACTATTGCATTCAAAATAGCAATGATATAGGTTAGAGATTAGGGCCCTGCCCCCTCTACAACAACTTTATTATCAATGCTCATTATCAATTTAGACTTTTAAATATAATTCTCTTTTGACTGGAAGACTTCCTTGCAGCTAATCCACTACATTCCTCTGAATAACCCCTACTCTGTTATTTTTGTTTTCTTTTTCACATCTCTTAGGTGACTTTTTTCCAAGGAAGACTTCAACAAGAGGTCTGTATTGGTTTAGGACTCTCTTCTATGCTACCTTCCACCCTGTCTTCTTGCTTAATAATCTTTCTCATGTCATATATTTATTATACCAAAGTGGGTACAGTTAGGTTTTGATTACAATCCTATACATCCTTAACATGAAGAAGCATCTGGCATATAGTAGATGTTAAATATTAGTATCTTGCTGAACAAAGAAGTTATAAAATAGCACTGAAATCTATGAGACTTACATAAAGAATGCTAAAATATTTACTAAGGAAAACATAGCTATGAATGAAAGCCCTGAAAATTCTAAAAATGTTAATATTTCTCAAATTAAATTATATGTTGTCTCAATCACAGTTGTGATCTTTTTTTCAGGTGAACATAAGTGTTTAAAGTTTAGCCAGAAAAACTATACATTTATAATATTATTTATACTAATAACAATCTTGACATGGTTTATGAAGGAAAATTAATAAATATAAAAATTAAGAGTTTTCCACCCCAATATAAAAGCATCATAAATTTAAAATAATATACTTACTATATTTAATAAAGAACCAAAAAATGTATCAATAGGCCAGGATATTAATAGCACAGAAATAAAGATTGTACATACAATAATTTATTATATTGCAATTCTACTCTAATATAGTCTCTTGTCTCAGGGTTTTTGTGTTTTGTTTCACCACATGTAATCATACTCAATGTCTCTCATACTCACGTTTCTGCTCAAACATCTTTTTCTTTTTTTTTTCTGTGAGGTCTTTCCTGACCAACTAGTTTACTATGAGAGCACCCATCTGCTCAAAGCATTACCTATTAATTGTTCTTTTCTCAAAGGATTTCCCCTAATCTAGCATATTTCAATTCTTATTCAATTGTGACTACTTGCTTATTTATATCTGCTTCTCCATTAAGCCTCATGAAGGCAGAGATTTTTGACTGCTTTATCTCCAGCAGTTAGAATAGCATCACAATAAACTAGACAATAAATATTGGTGAAACTGGGAAACAAATGATTCTCTTTTTTTAAAGTTATTTTAATGGATGCAGTTAAAAAAAATGTGCTTCATTCAAATTTTCTACTGTAATCCTATGCTCAAATTGGCAACAAAATTAATTAAGGTAATGAGAAAAAAAATGTTTTAACAAAAATTGTTAGAGATGAAGTGCATTTGCTGCAACTTTCATCCTCAATGGTTTGTCAAATTTTTGAAAAACTTTTTCAATGTGTTAGAAGTAATTAAATGTTTGTGTGTAGTTATAAAATTTAAAGTAAATTTGCATTTTAATCTATCCAGCAGTGTTTTCATTTATATCAATATTTTATTTCTTATATATGTATATCCTGACACTTAAATCTTCACCTTGGCTTAACAAGTTTATCTTTAATATTCTATAACTAGGACAAAGTATACTCAGGCCTTAGAAATATTTTTGGTGTTGAGGCTTGAAATCTGCAGTATGAGAATTAAATCTTGTTTATATTTATGAAATTTAATTTAGAAAAACTTTTGGGGAGATATAAATATCGACTAACTGCAAATGCTTCAAAGTTCACAAGTAAGTGCTCGCTTCCGCAGCACATATACTAAAACTGGAACGATACAGAGAAGATTAGCATGGCCCCTGCGCAAGGATGACACACAAATTCATGAAGTGTTCCATATTTTTGCACCCCAGTGTTCATCGCAGCACTGTTTATAATTGCCAGGACATGGAAGCAACCTAGATGTCCATCAGCAGGCGAATGGATAAGGAAGCTATGGTACATATACACTATGGAATATTACTCAGCCATTAAAAAGAATTCATTTGAATCAGTTCTAATGAGATGGATGAAACTGGAGCCCATTATACAGAGTGAAGTCAGCCAGAAAGATAAAGACCAATACAGTATACTAACCCATATATGTGGAATTTAGAAAGATGGTAACGATAACCCTATATGCAAAACAGAAAAAGAGACAGATGTACAGAACAGACTTTTGGACTCTGTGGGAGAAGGAGAGGGTGGGATGTTTCGAGAGAACAGCATCTAAACATGTATATTATCAAGGGTGAAACAGATCACCAGCCCAGGCTGGATGCATGAGATAAGTGCTCGGGGCTGGTACACTGGGAACACCCAGAGGGATGGGGTAGAGAGGGAGGTGGAAGAGGGGATTGGGATGGGGAATACATGTAAATCCATGGCTGATTCATGTCAATGGCAAAAACCACTACAATACTGTAAAGTAATTAGCCTCCAACTAATAAAAATACATGGGGGAAAAAAAAAAAAACAAAGTTCACAAGTAAGACATTGTACTCCTAAGAGAAATTGATAGGCTAAGACAGTGAGTTGAACCTAGTAAGACAAAAATGAATGAAAACAAACATCAATTTCTGATGTTCAGGCTCATAAACAAACAAACAAACAAAAAACTCTACGAGTGTGATATTAGGAACTGAAGCTTAGCAAAAATCTGAAAACATGTGGATTTGAGAGACAACAGATGAGAGAAGTATTATATTTCTGCAAAAAAAAAAGACAAATTACTTTTCAAATATATTAATGAAAGAGTTTGAGGGAAATGAGGATGGTGTTCTACTCCGTGCTTCCCACCACCTATCTGTAGTATTTTTTAAGTTCTTGGAACATAGATAGAGTCAACTGAAATGTACTTAGAGATGAGCCTTTGATCTCTGAAAAATGTGGAGAGGAGATCAAAGTGAGGCACCCTCTTCTCTGTGTGGACATAAATTTGGAAACCTCAATAGAGTCCCCTTTCAGTAAAGGTATGGGCACTAAAAATAGCCTCGTATCTGTAGCCAGGAGAAGGGAACAGATGGGAAAGTAACCAGAGCAACAGCAGTAACAGCTGACTCTGAGAATCACAGTTACAGGCTCAACTTCAGGTGTGTCTATTTATTATGGCAGTCAGAGGAAGACTGAAGTCTGAGAAACTCCAAGATGAGAAACTCAATTAAAAATAGACCTAAGAGAAGCACAAGATAAAGAATACACAGAAGAACTATGCAAAAAAGATCTTCAAGACCCAGATAATCATGATGCTGTGATCACTCACCTGGAGACAGACATCCTGGAATGTGAAGTCAAGTGGGCCTTAGGAAGCATCACTATGAACAAAGCGAGTGGAGGTGATGGAATTCCAGTTGAGCTATTTCAAATCTTAAAAGATGATGCTGTGAAAGTGCTGCACTCAATATACCAGCAAATTTGGAAACCTCAGCAGTGGCCACAGGACTCGAAAAGGTCAATTATCATTCTAATCCCAAAGAAAGGCAATGTCGTAGAATGCTAAAACTACCACACAATTGTACTCATTTCACACACTAGCAAAGTAATGCTCAAAATTCTTCAAGCCAGGCTCCAACAGTGTGTGAACCGTGAACTTTCAGATGTTCAAGCTGGTTTTAGAAAAGGCAGAGGAACCACAGATCAAATTGCCAACATCCACTGGATCACTGGAAAAGCAAGAGAGTTCCAGTAAAACATCTATTTCTGCTTTATTGACTATGCCAAAGCCTTTGACTGTGTAGATCACAACAAATTGTGGAAAATTCTGAAAGAGATGGGAATACCAGATCACCCAACTTGCCTCCTAAGAAATTTGTAAGCAGGTCAAGAAGTAACAGTTAAAACTGGACATGGAACAATAGACTGGTTCCAAATTGGGAAAGGAGTACATCAAGTATGTATATTGTCACCCTGCTTATATAACTTATACGCAGAGTGCATCATGAGAAATGCTGGACTGGATGAACCACAAGCTGGAATCAAGATTGCCATAGAAATATCAATAACCTCAGATATGCAGATGACACCAACCTTATGGCAGAAAACAAAGAATTAAAGAGGCTCTTGATGAAAGTGAAAGAGGAGAGTGAATAAGTTGGTGTAAAACTCAATATTCGGAAAACTAAGATCATGGCATCCTGTCCCAACAGTTCATGGCAAATGGATGGGGAAACAGTGGAAACAGTGACAGACTGTATTTTTTGGGGCTCCAAAATCACTGCAGATGGTGACTGCAGCCATGAAATTAAAAGACACTTGTTCCTTGAAAGAAAAGCTATGACCAACCTGACAGCATATTAAAAAGCAGAGACATTACTTTATCAGCAATGGTCTGTCTAGTCAAAGCTATTGTTTTTCCAATAGTCATGTATGGATGTGAGAGTTGGACTATAAAGAAACCTGAGTGCCAAAGAACTGATGCTTTTGAACTGTGGTGTTGGAAACGACTCTTTAGAGTCTCTTGGATAGCAGGAGATCCAAACATACCATCCTAAAAGAAATCAGTCTTGAATATTCATTGGAAGATCTGATGCTGAAGCTGAAATTCCAATACTTTGCCCACCTGATTCGAAAAACTGACGCATTTGAAAAGAGCCTGATGCTGGGAAAGATTGAAGGCAGGAGGAGAAGGGGACAACAGAGGATGAGATGGTTGGATGACATCACCAACTCAGTGGACATGAGTTTGAGTAAGCTCTGGGAATTTGTGATGGACAGGGAAGCCTGGCGTGAAGCAGTCCATGAGGTTGCAAAGAGTTGTCACGACTGAGTGACTGAACTGAACTGGACTGAACTGGTGCTTGACTGAAACAAACACTATTCCACTCAGGAAAGAAGACTGTCAGTTTAAGCTTCTTGAACTATGTATAGATTAAATTCTGTTAAATATAGGTTCACAATACAAACAAAAGTATCAAATACACAAGGAAGTGAACCATCATGAGTGAAAAAAATACTAAGAAAATAAACACTAAGAATTAAATTTAGATCTTATTTGAAGGGCTTCAGATGTTAAAATCATCTAACACAAAATATAAAGCATAAATTAAAAACATTCAAAGAAATAAATAACAGCTCTAAAACACAAACATGGAATCAAAGAATGTTGAAAATGCTCAAGAAGATTTGAAAAAGAAACAAAGAAAACTACTGGAAATGAAACAGTGCAGTCAACTAAATTAAGTTGATGGAAAATATGCAAAAGATTAAGACAAGTAGCAATAAGAAGGGAAATGAAAGGTATACTACCCTTATAACACAGAATGAAAGAAGAAAGAATGGAAGAAAGGCAATGCTCAAAAAGTGAGTAGGAAAGAATTATTTGGAATTAAGAAATCAATTCTCAATTTTGAGAATGCCAATGAGTTCTAAGTAGGTTAAGTAAAGAACAAATTCAGATCTATAGATGTAAAATTTCAGAAATGCCCCTGACCTCTACTACAAAATATCTAAAGCCCTCTGAGAGCAAAATCTAAGAAAAGCAATTACACAGCAGAATTCCAAAAGCAGTAATTTAGGTAGCCAAAAAGCATTAGGGTAATGCCTCCACAGTCAGTCAGTCAGTCTGTTCAGTTGCTCAGTCATGTCCAATTCTTTGTGACCCCATGGATTGCAGCATGCTAGGCCTCCCTGTCCTTCACCATCTCCTGGAGTTTGCTCAAACTCATGTCCATTGCATCAGTGATGCCATCGAACCATCACATCCTCTGTTTCCTCCTTCTCCTCCTGTTCTTAATTTTTCCTAGCATCAGGGTCTTTTCCAATGACTCGGCTCTTCACATTAGGTGGCCAAAGTATTGGAGCTGCAGTTTCAGCATCAGTCCTTCCAAAGAACATTCATGGTTGATTGCTTTTAGGACTGACTGGTTTGATCGCCTTGCCATTCAAGGGACTCTCAAGAGTCTTCTCCAGCACTACAGTTTGAAAGCATCAATTTTTCAGTGCTCAGCCTTTTTTATGGTCCAACTCTCACATCCTTATGTGTGGCTGGAAAAACCATAGTTTTGCCTACATGGACCTTTGTCAGCAAAGTGATGTCTCTGCTTTTTAATCCTGATAAGGATATGTAAATCCAGGTAAAGCAGTTTGGGATTGAAAATCCTTTACTTGATGATCCATCATTGTTTTTTATTTATGCATATTATGTTCACTCTATGTAGGTTCCTATTTTTCTGACCAGAAGATGTACATATCATTACAGCTCAGTCCTTCAAGCTTGACATTATATTTCCATCTGTGAATCATGATCTAAATATAAGAGACTGTGTTAGACTTCATGCATATGTGGAAGGAAGTTTATACTGTCAAATAAATCTTTATCTCAATATATTGCCTATAATTTGTCCTAAGCATATATCTCTAAGATTTTGCTTTGTAAAATATGTATTTTGAATATTTTTATTACTTGTCTTTAATTTCACTTTAAATAATTATAAGATCATCAAAAAAATACACAATGTGTAAATATAACAAGAAGATAAAATAAATATCATCCAAACTTATATCACATAAACCCAACAACAGATTTTTTGAAATCATTTCTTTCTATGTCTGCTTTTCATTCTCAACATGGATTTTTTAACATGGATTATATTTTTAGTGGCTTCCCTGGTGGCTCAGCAGTAAAGATTCCACCTGCCAATGCAGGAGATACAGGTTCCATCCCTGGAGAAGGAAGATCCCCTGGAGAAGGAAATGTCAATCCACTCCAGTATTCTTGCCTGAATAAACCCATGGACAGAGGAGACTGGCAGGCTACAGTTCATGGGGTCACAAAGAGTTGGACATGGCTTAGTAACTAAACAACAACAACAAATGCTATGCAATTCAGAATTCTGTTTATTGAGGAAAATTAGCAGCCTACTGACATTTTAAGGTACAATCTTGCTCATATCCCATTCAAGACCAATTAAATCAGAATCCCTAGAGGTTGAGATTAGCCATATTTAATTTTTCAAGAGCTCCCTCATTGATTGTAACATGCAACCAGGTTTGAAAACTACTGGCATAATGTATAAGTATTGTCCATGTTATTAAATAATTTTATAAAGATTATTTTAAATGCATGCTTGCATAACACAGACATACAGAAACATAAACATCCTCATAGTGTTGACTGTTTAGGTTACTTTTAAGTATATGTTTGTTTACATATGGATAGATCCAAATAGATGTAAAAACCTAATCTTCCTAAATATGATTATAAAAAGGTACGGATGTGTTGGTCTTTGGAGTAGAACTGAATTATAAAATGAATCTGATACCCTGTGGTGACATATTTTTCTTTTAGCTCTTTTGGTCATTGATTAACTGACAGTAGCTGGGGTCTATGAAAACAGGGAGAAGAAGCATCATAATTTACAATTTTGCTAAGAATCTAAAATCAATTAATTATAACTCTAAGAAGCTTCTGATATATGTTTTATGTTTATTGGGTTTTTTTTTTGCATTGCATATAGAAATATATATGTAAATAGAAATAAATGTAATTGTGTAATGGTTTTTTGGAAGGGATTGGAAAATTTTTAAAACCTTAGTCCTTGAGAAATGTGAAGACTACAAATTCCACACAATTTATGGAAAAATAATTTATTTTAAGAAATAGAGAAAAATTACATTGTATTTGATCAGAGGGGTTGTGATGAAAAGAGGTAGTTTGTCAAAATCCAATTCAGACATCCCTATGGAAAAGTAAGACAGTTGGGATTAGATAGTATCCACTTATCCAATTTCTGCCTCACTGCCTCACTTTTTTATTTGAATTAATCTGGGTAATGAACACCCAAACCAAATTATTGTGGGTTGATTACCCATGAAAAGTGGGTTAATTGTTTAATATCCATGGGTACAAGTGGGTATAGGTATTTTAATATACATAAACTTCTAATTGGCATATTTAATAGTAGCATAAAATACATATAGAATAAAATCAACAATACAGTTTCACATTAAAAGTTGATTGATCTTCTTGTGCATAATTTAATTGTCTATCAAATTGGTTGCTAAATACTGGAAAAAATAGTCATCTATTATAATTGTTCATGTTTAAAAAACAAGGATAAATGAGTGTTTTCTGAGTACTAAACAAATCTTAATTTTGAGATAATATTGGAAGAAAAGTGATATTTAATGTCACATAATCAAAGGAAAATGTAACACATGGTTGTTTTCATCATTAGCTCAGCTTACTATCAGACTTGGGTATAGTTAGATGCCACCATCCACATTCCTATGCAGTTTAAGGTTAAATCTACATAAAAGCATTCAATTTCTAAGGAAGAGGTGGCATCTAATTGGATGATGCTAGCATTTACATCCTCTGGGCAAGAAAAATGGACCCAATCAAGAAACACCAACTGTAGCCATTTTTTCTAATTTACCCTCTAAGGTCATAAAGGGGAAGACCTTATTAGAATATAGCTGCCAGAGTCATTATCTTTCACTTTCAATAAAGGTGCAAAGATCTCAATGAAAAATGCTGGCATTCAGCTCTCCTCTCATGGCAGAAGCAATGGACCCAATTAAAAAATCCTGTGAGTGGATCCATTACAGTGTGCCCTTTCATGAGACAAAAACAACAACAATGGAACCCAAGGGAATAACAAAATAACAACAACAACCAAAAAGGATGAGAGAACAAGAGTGAGCATGCTGTCTCAGCAGGGAAACTGCAAATATGGGCCAAAGGCTATTATCAAGTTCACAAAGTTAACAATGAAGCCAACCAAAAGGCTTTACTTGATTGTCAAATCATCACTAATTTACTATTTTTTTCTCTTGTTTCATTTTCCTCTTTTCTTCAAATTACACATCAGCTGATTCCTTTTGCTTCTTATGGAGAACCAGCCTGACATTGCTTTTCATTCTCCTAAGAGATGAAGAAGAAATGATATATTTTCATTTAGCATTCATTTTAGCACGCAAGTCCTGGTGATGACTGAGAGCCATCATTTTGGCGTAGCTCTGGTAAATTTTTTGTAGCTAAATGTTGTTGAAAATTAGCAATATCACAGAAACCTTGATAAGTACAGGTTTGGGTGAAAACCAGAGAGAATCTCCCTGTTGTGCTTGGAATACCCATTCCCGTCTCTCATGGATTAACTTTGTCTCATGATTCAGCAGCTTGAAGATGATTCTTGGTCCTGCAGCCCATGGGGACCTAATTACAGCTTATTTGCCATTTTCCCTTCCTTCTCTTATTTCCAGTACATAAAGGCTCAGAGTTCACAGCCATGTCACTTTTCTAGACTATGCCTTGGAGACAGCCAGGCTGAGAACCCTTCACCACTGGTCCCGAAGCCAGATCAAATACAATAAGAGCAATAAATACTTACAAATGCAGACACTTAAAAGGAGCCAGAGACTTTGAAGAGGATGAAAAAGATGGTCACTGGGGAGTTGCAGTTAAACTTAACCTAGAGAAATAGAAAAAATGACATCAGAAATAAGCAAGAGCAGGCTGACTGTGCCTGGGATTTCAGAAACCTTACCCAAGGCAGCCCATGGTCAGAGGAGGCTCGGACCGCTCAGCTCTGCTCTTCTCTGCTTCTCTATGCATACTAGCCAGATGACACTCCTACACTACAAGATGTATTCCCGATTGTACATATTAACTTTGATGCTTGCCTAGAGCCACAATTTCTCATTCTCTGTCAACCAGTGTGGTTAATTATGTACTGTAATATTTAAATTACAATTCTGATTATTTTGGAAAGATAATTAGTCTAAGGAAAAAGAAGGAGTCAGAGTCGCAATGAAGGTTGTTTGGAAGGTTCTGGTTATAGCAGGAAGACAATATAGTCTCCCAGAAGTGAGAATCATCTGTGGCACAGCTGGGCCGTGGGGAGACTACAATGAATTCTTTGGAAATATGTGTTCATCTTAATTAAGGAGGGGCCATCTGGTTCAGAAAAAAGAGAAAATATGATCAAATTTATTAGATGACTTGTCAAACTTTGAGTTACAGGTGTACTTCCCAAATAAATTCACACCCTCTATATTTTTCATCACTTTGTTTCAGAACTTAACTTCTCTTTTGCCCAAAACATAAGAAGGACATCTTGTCTTGTTCATGTCCTTCATTTACTCAGAATTTTAAATGAATCTGATACAAAGTCTGATTGTTAGTTACAGATATTTCATTGGTTCAGTCTCTTATGTTATCACTTCCAAATTATTACAGTTACAGTTACAGTTCAGTTCCTCAGTCATGTCCAACTCTTTGCGACCCCATGAACTGCAGCACGCCAGGACTCCCTATCACCAACTCCCAGAGTCCACCTAAACCCATGTCCATTGAGTCGGTGATGCCATCCAACCGTCTCATCCTCTGTGGTCCCCTTCTCCTCCTGCCCTCAATCTTTCCTCGCATCAGAGCCTTTTCAAATGAGTCAGCTCTTCACATCAGGTGGCCAAAGTAGGAATTTCAACTTCAACATCAGTCCTTCCAATGAACACCCAGGACTGATCTCCTTTAGGATGGACTAGTTGGATCTCCTTGCAGTCTAAGGGACTCTCAAGAGTCTTCTCCAACACCACAGTTCAAAAGCATCAGTTTATTGGCCAAATTATTATATGGTATTAAATGATGCAGAGTATTGTAGATTCTTGTCCTTTTTTCCCCCCAATAATGGAACTATTCATGTCAATTTAACACATGCATTCATGTAATTATTGGACCTATTAGTAGATGAATTTGTGCCAAGTAGGGAATAAATATTCAATTAAAATAAATTAGCTTTAAATGTGTTTCTCTGGCAATATCAAAGACATATTTGGCAGGAGGCAGTAACACTTTTATTTTAAAATCTGTTTCCACTAATTTTGTATACACATTTCTAAAGTCAAGTACACATAACCAATAAAGTCATATATTCAAAGAATAATTGTCAAGAGCTAAAGTACACTCTAGGGAGCAGCTATCGCACAAATTATTCATTTCTCTTTTTTCTTTTTCTCCTCCCTTCCTTCCTCTTCCAAGCCTTTCTTCCTTTTCTCCCTCCCTCTCTTCTTTCCTTTTTCTGTGAACATTTGAGCCATTTGTGTGTGGAGTGCAAGTTTAGGCACTAGGGAATCAAACAAACAGAAAAGACATAGTAGCAGAGAGAAACAAGTAATTATGATTTTACCCAATGTAATAAATATTATATCTGCTATGCTAAAATTTATTTTTATTGAAAACAATTCAGTAATTTATTCTAGCTGGTCAGTGCTTCAGAGTAGCTGGACAAAGGCCAAATTACCGAGAGACACTGAGTACCAAACCGGAAAAGTGGTCTCCAATTTTTATTATCATATGAAGTGAACTAGATTTTCTGAACATTAATAAAGCATTTTAAAGAACTGGTAGTAGTATAACAAAATGGATAAAAGTCTTTGGCGTCACACATATTTGGTTCTTAATAGCAAGGTCAACACTTAATAATGGTGTGACTTTGCATAAGATAATTAATCCAAGTGTCAGATTTCCTTATCAATAAATGGGATACAGCTGCTTTGATCTGAGGATTAAATGATGTAATTTATGTGTGCTCCCAATCAGGCCTGGCTAATATAATTAATAATCATAATATTATTTCTGTTACAATTTTTATTTCAAAATTTAAATTCATTCTGCTTGCTCTAAACCATCACCATACAATTTTCTAATGTGTATAAATAGCTACCCAATGGTGGTTTTCCCAACAGGAATCCAATCCAGTATGATTTAAGAGAAGTAGACCCATATGCTCTCTTAGTTCTTAAAAGGACACTCCAGATTTCTTTGAACGCAAGATTTGGGAATGTAATAATGCCTTTAATGGTTACAAAGACTTACGATTAAGTCCATACTAATGCAAAGAAAAAGGGACTTGTGAATAGATGCGGGAATGTAATCTTTACATCTCATTGATTATAAGTGAATGCACAAAAAGCAAAAGAAATGGATGGCTCTTTTGAAGTGTCTAGGTTAGCTTCTACCTAACCAATCAGGGATAATCCCTTGCTCTATTGACCTCTGTAAAATGGTTTTCCAGGAAAAAGCTCAACTCCCCAGACAATGCTTACTGTATGTCTGTCTGTTGTCTAGAGAAGATAATAACCAGGAAAGTCAGAAGAATATAGGAAAAAAAAAAATTATAACAAGCTTTTCATGACTTTCACAAAAGAGGATCCAATCAAACTCTCAGTAATAAAATAAATTTTATCAAAAGGATTTAGAGCAATATGCAGAATAATGTCTTTATTGTTGAATGATCTCATTAAAATATTCTAATGCCCAAAGGGAGGTAGTTACCCTCACTGGAGTTATTGGGGTGACCAGATAGTACTATGTACTAACCTGATTATTCTTACCCTAAATATCTTGTTTCCTGTTAGTAATTCAATTCCAATTCCCACACTAAAATGCCAATCTTGCATAGAAAGTTAATTCCTTGAGATCTTAAAACACTTTCAGAAAAGACAACATAGTTTCCAACAGCTGGAATCTATACATTCTATGTTTATAAATTGTGTAGTTCATTCTTACAACTCTGTTCTAAAAAGGAAGCCACAAGATGGACTTAAAAAAAATCTCTAACTTCTTTTTCTTCAATGAGCACATGCAAGAAATCAGTGAAAATTCAGATTATAGCAGTCTCATTGCATAGACCGCAAGTAGGTATAGGAAAGGGTACATCTTAGGTTACCTCCTCTGACAGTGTAAAGCCTAGAAATGTCAGCTGCCATATGAAAGAAAATAGACTATCTTCAGGTCAAAACGAAAAATGCAAAATAATAATAATAATAATAAAATACCAGTGTTGCATCCTGGAAAAAATTAATTCAGTTATTCATCTGTATAGTGGAGGCATGTAGAATTGCTATAAGCTTTTTGAATGAGAGCATGGCACATCTTGCACATTTTTTCTTGAGTGAGAATTCTAGCTACTAATTTGTAAATTGGATCACTGCCCAGAGAGTTTAGTTCTTTTACATGACTTTGTTCTGTAGCAAATTAAATAATCTTTCTGCTTTTTTTTTTTTTTTTTGGTAACAGAGTTTCAGCTTCTTCCCAAGAGAGTTACTAGATTAAGAAGAATTTGGGGTAACATATTACAAAGAATGTCATAAATATCTCACATTTTTAATTTAGTTTTAATAAGATGTTTAATCTCTGTTGATCATAAATCATTTGAATATTAAAAACACACATTGAAAAATTGAACTACTACGAATAAGATAGAGTAGATAACTATTACATAGTTTTTACCATTGTGTAAATAAGCCTGAGAGGGGAAAAAAATCCATATTTATTCAATAGCTGCTATTTTTATTTGAAGGGTTAGAATAAATACAGTCATTTTGGTACAGAATGTTAAAAACCAATAGAATATTCAAAGCATATTAAGTGAGATTTAGTAACCATAAATTTGATATGTGTCTATGATATAGCTGCTCATCTTCAATAAATAGGTTTTTAATAAGCAGTTGGTATTTATTCAACAAAAGCAACTGTTACAATGAATAAATTAAATGCCTATTTAAGACATTTCATCCAGCATAAAGAGGTAGCACAATTTCCCTGCAGTACCAGAAATGACTGTGTTAATACTGAGTGAAGTCAGCGCTCTAGGACCACGTTGTCAGTGGGAAGCACGGCATGCTCCGCACTGCAGCATGACCAGCATTACAGAATGAGGAGACACAGCCATGAAGAATCAATCCAGGAACTGTGACAAGATCCTGCTGGCTGAAACCACTGTGATTCTTAAACATCAACCCAGAGGACATGAAAAAGAGACCAAGTCTCCATTTCTTTGCATTAAGTCTGGAGAAAAAAAGAACTTCCGTGTTAGCTTTGATTTTATGTCTGTGTGCTCTCCAGTTATCAAATATGTCACTCAGCCTTGAAGGTGATTTGCCAGCTCACTATTTGGCATGTGTGTGCAATTTAGTAATCATGGATGCTGCTTCACTCCCCCAAAGCAAGAGATTTCTGAAATTACTATGAGCTCCACTGATATACATGTATTTCCAGTTGACTTGCCAGGATCATTTATTTTTTTCCTTATACAAGTGATTTTACAGGAGAATCATATATTTTGACCATTTAATATTATCACTTATTATACTATGGGCTTAAATGATAAAGAAGAATCATATTGTCTACCAAATCTCCCTCCAACCAGTAATACCTACCTTAAATAGATGAAAATATTTTTAGATAGTACCTCATTGGTTGGTAAAGTTTAGATGAAAGGATAACTATCATAAACAAAGATAGCTCTGTTTCTGTTTTTATTTAAACTCTTCATAGCAAGCGTCTTATACAACTTGAAGTCACTGTCATGTCCGACTTTTGCAACTCCATGGACTATACAGTCTATGGAATTCTCCAGGCCAGAATACTGGAGTGGGTAGCCTCTCCCTTCTCTAGGGGATCTTCCCAACCCAGGGATCAAACCCAGGTCTCCCATACTGCAGGTGGATTCTTTACCAGCTGAGCCACAAGGGAAGCCCAAGGCAGTTATTAAAATGTTGCTTTTTTCCAATGAACAGGAAAGTCATTATAAAGCAAAATGCATTTCTATTTATCATTGTCTTTTCTTACTTCTGACTAGCTACAACGTTTTTGTTTTTGTTTTTTGACAACTTTTCTATGTGAAGTGAGACGGTACTACAAAGATCCAAGAGAGAATTATTCTTAAGTAGCTCTAGTTATCTATTATAGGACTTCTTGGTGAAGTAAATCATGGCTTTTCCTTAAATAACCTGCCAGGCCTAAAATTATAAGTTTGTACATAGCTTAGTGTATTTTTTTATTCATAGTCTTTGAATATAATAAATATAGAGATAATACAAAGACATTCATTTCCAAGTTTCTTAAATTCCAAAATGTAATTCTCAGAAAACTCTTTGAATAACTTTTTCTTGAAAGTAGGAAAGGAGAGTTTGGGTAAAGAGAGTCACAGTAAACTTTCTGTTAAGGAACCTATTAAGCATGCACACATACACACACACAATTGAGAAAAGACAAGGAAGAAAATATTGGAGATGTTGAGTTTCCAATAAATGAAATAGACTCTTGGTTCTTGGAAGGAAAGTTATGACAAATCCAGACAGTGTATTAAAATGTAGAGACATCACTTTGCTGACAAAGACCCATATTAGCTATGGTTTTTCAGTAGTCATGCACAGATGTGAGGGTTGGACAATAAAAAAAGGCTGAGTGCCAAAGAAGTGATACTTTCAAACTGTGGTGCTGGAGAAAACTCTTAAGAGTCTCTTAGCAAGCAGATCCAGACAGTCAACACTAAAATATATCAACCTTGAATATTCATTGGAAGGACTGATGGTGAAGCTGAAGTTCCAATATTTCAGCCACCTAATGCGAAGAGCCGACTCATTGGAAAAGACTCTGATGCTGGGAAAGACTGAGGGCGAGAGGAGAAGCGGGTAGCAGAGGATGAGACAATTAGATGGCATCACTGAATCAACGGACGTGAGTTTGAGCAAACTCCAGGAGATGGCAAAGGACAGGGAAATCTGTGTGCTGTAGTCCATGGGGTCACAAAGAGTCAGACATGACTCAGCAACTGAACAACAGCTATACACTTTTTGACAATTTGAGAAATATAGTAAAATATAAAGTTGGAGGCTGCAGTAGGCAGAATTCTAAGATAACCCTCAAGATTACTTGCCTTTCCCTCCGTGAAGTGAAGTAAAATTCATTCAGTTGTGTCTGACTCTTTGCAACCCCCTTGGGATTCTCTAGGCCAAAATAATGGAGTGGGTTGCCTTTCTTTTCTCCAGGGGATCTTCCCAACCCAGGAATCAAACCCAGGTCTCCAGCATTGCAGGTGGACTCTTTACCAACTGAGCCACAAGGGGAGCTATGAATTACATCATCTCTGGGATGAAATATGATGGATTTTACTCCTGGGATTAGGTTTTATTATATGGCTCAGAGGAAATTATTAGAAAGATTATGTAGGTGGGCATTACATAATCAAATGGCCCCTGTAAAAGCACAGAGTTTTCTCTGGCTGGTCACAGAAAAGAGATTCAAAGTACATGAAGAATTCAATTTGTAATTGCTGACATGAAGGTGAAGACGATCCTATGGTAAGGAAACGTGGGTCAGCTCTAGCTGCTGAGAGCAGCACCCAGCTGTAGCCAACAAGGAAACAAAGAACTCCATTCTAGCAGCAGGAAACGAATTCTCCCCACAACCCATTAGTGTGGTTGAGAAGTCCAAGTGCAAGTGAGAACTGCAATACAGGCCAACATCTGGATTTCAGCCTAGCAGACAATCCCACCATACCACACCTAGGCTTTTCTTTCACAGAAACTATGAGAAAATAAATGAGTGCTTTTTTACACCTCTAAATTTTGGTAATTTGTTATATATCAATAGAAATAATGCTGGAGCTCCAATACTTTGGCCGCCTGATGCAAAGACTCAATTCATTGGAAAAGACCCTAGTGCTGGAAAAGATTGAGGGCATGGGGAGAAGAGGGTGACAGTATAAGATGATTGGATCATATCACTGACTCAATGGACACGAGTTTGAGCAAACTCCAAGAGACAGTGAAAGACAGGAAAGCCCGGTGTGCTGCAGTTCATGGGGCTGCAAAGAGTCGGATACAACTTAGTGACTGAACAACAGCAGCAACATAGAGGCAAAAATAGTGTTTGTTATTGATAGAAGTTATATTGGAGAAGTTTGACTAATGTGAGAGCCAAATGAGCTTGGTCTCTGAACTCCAAAATCAGAATGATTTGCAAAGCCAGTCACAGGCAACACTGAACTAGAATAGGCCTTCCCAAGTGGAGGAAATTTACACAAGAAGGAAACGCAGAGGAGAAACTGACTTCACAGAAGTCAGTTTTCCTCTTAAAAGAAGAAAGATGAAATAAGTCTAAAAAATTTAGTTATTTTTCCCAGATTAACAGATCAGTTGCATCATTCCACCTCGTTGGAGACATAACAAGTAAAAAAAAAGCTTAAGAGACTCAGAGTTATACTAATTGACCTCATTTCACTGGAAGGACATATGGAGAAGAATTGGGGCTTCCCTGATATCTCAGTTGGTAAAGAATCTGCCTGCAATGCACAGACCCCAGTTAGATTCCTAGGTAGGGAATGTCCACTGGAGAAGGGATAGGCTACCCACTCCAGTATTTTTGGGCTTTCCCTGTGGCTCTGCTGGTTAAAAATCCACCTGCAATGAGGGAGACCTGGGTTTGATCCCTGGGTTGGGAAGATCCCCTGACAAAGGGACAGGTACCCACTCCAGTGTTCTGGCCTGGAAAATTCCATGGACTGTATAGTCCATAGGGTCACAAACAATAGGACATGACTGAGTAACTTTCACTTACACTTTGAAAAGAAAGAAGCAATAAGTAAACAAAGAAGTAGGTGGGCAATGGCCCTGTCTTAATCTACTTAATATCTAATATATGTGCTTTTTAAAAAATCATTGCTTAATCAAAGCTTATTGAAGAAAGATTGAATGGTTGAATGAATTACTAATGTATGTTCTTTTAAATGTAAAATGAAAGATCTTCACAACCCAGATAATCACGATGGTGTGATCACTCACCTAGAGCCAGACATCCTAGAATGTGAAGCCAAGAGGGCCTTAGGAAGCATCACTATGAACAAAGCGAGTGGAGGTGATGGAATTCAGGTTGACTATTTCAAATCCTAAAAGATAATGCTGTGAACGTCCTGCACTCAATATGCCAGCAAATTTGGAAAACTCAGCAGTGGTCACAGGACTAGAAAAGTTCAGTTTTCATTCCAATCTCAAAGAAAGGCAATGACAAAGAATGCTTAAACTACCACACAATTTCACTCATCTCACATGCTAGTAAAGTAAATGCTCAAAATTCTCCAAGCCAGGCTCCAGCAATACATGAACCATGAACTTCCAGATGTTTCAACTGGTTTTAGAAAAGGCAGAGGAACCAGAGATCAAATTGCCAACATTCACTGGATCATTGAAAAAGCAGGACAGTTCCAGAAAAACATCTATTTCTGCTTTATTGACTATGCCAAAGCCTTTGACTGTGTGGATCACAATAAACTGTGGGCAATTCTGACAGAGATGGGCATACCAGACCACCTGACCTGCCTCTTGAGAAACCTGTATGCAGGTCAGGAAGCAATAGTTAGAACTGGACATTGAACAACAGACTGGTTCCAAATAGGAAAAGGAATACATCAAGGCTGTATATTGTCACCCTGCTTATTTAGCTTATATGAAGAGTATATCATGAGAAACGCTGGGCTGGAGGAAGCACAAGCTGGAATCAAGATTGCCAGGAGAAATATCAATAACCTCAGATATGCAGATGACACCACCCGTATGGCAGAAAGTGAAGAAGAACTAAAGAGCCTCTTGATGAAAGTGAAAGAGGAGAGTGAAAAAGTTGGCTTAAAGCTCAACATTCAGAAAACTAAGTTCATGGCATCCGGTCCCATCACTTCATGGCAAATAGATGGGGAAACAGTGGAAACAGTGTCAGACTTTATTTTTCTGGGTTCCAAAATCACTGCAGATGGTGATTGCAGTCATGAAATTAAAAAACGCTTACTCCTTGGAAGGAAAGTTATGACCAACCTAGACAGTGTATTAAAAAGCAGAGACATTACTTTGTCAACAAGGTCTGTCTAGTCAAGTTTGTGGTTTTTCCAGTGGTCATGTATGGATGTGAGAGTTGGACTATAAAGAGAGCTGAGCAACAAAGAATTGATGCTTTTGAACTGTGGTATTGGAGAAGACTCTTGAGAGTCCCTTGGACTGCAAGGAGATCCAACCAGTTCATCCTAAAGGAGATCAGTCCTGAGTGTTCATTGGAAGGACTGATGTTGAAGCTGAAACTTCAATACTTTGGTCACCTGATGTGAAGACCTGACTCATTTGAAACGATGCTGATGCTGGGAAAGATTGAGAGCAGGAGGAGAAGGGGATGACAGAGGATGAGATGGTTGGATGGCATCACCGACTCAATGGACACGAGTTTGGGTAAACTCCGGGAGTTGGTGATGGACAGGGAGACCTGGCGTCCTGCTGTTCATGAGGTTGCAAAGAGTCAGATACGACTGAGCAACTGAACTGAACTGAACTGAATCATATTTCACTTTACAATAAAGACCTAAACATGTAGTAAGAGAAGCATTATAAAGTATCAAGAACACAGGTCTTGGAACCATAAAGACTTATATTTAGAAATGAATCAGATAACACCTTGAGAGGTAGCTTTATTCTCCATCTGTATTTAAGAACCAATATTAACACTTGGGATCTTTGGAAGGATAGAAAGAGAAAAAAATGTATGGATAGTACTCAGCACAATGGTTAGCACATAGAAAGTGTTTATTAAATGGAAGTCATAAATCATTTGTTAACTAGTACTTCCATGCTTATAGACTCAGACTTTCCTTTGATACACAGTCAGAGCGGGTTGTAGCAAATATAAAAGTTGACGACACTCCATGGTGGCTATTCCCATGTGGTAGCTTGGTGTTTCAAACTGCATTAATATTATTACATTTCAACTTCAGCATAAGATTCAGAATTCTCCTTTGCAGTGAATGGAAACACAGAAAATTGTATACCTCCTCTTTGGTGCATCAACTTATAAATGATATACATCAGTTCAGTTCAGCTCAGTCGTGTCTGACTCTTTGCGACCCCATGAATTGCAGGACACTAGGCCTCCCTGTCTATCACCAACTCCCGGAGTCCACCCAAACTCGTGTCCATTGAGTTGGTGATGCCATCCAGCCATCTCATCCTCTGTCATCCCCTTCTCCTCCTGCCTTCAATCTTTCCTAACATCAGGGTCTTTTCAAATAAGTCAGCTCTTCGCATCAGGTAGCCAAAATATCGGAGTTTCAGCTTCAACATCATCCTTCCAATGAACACTCAGGACTGATTTTGTTTAGGATGGACTGGTTGGATCTCCTTGCAGTCCAAGGGACTCTCAAGTCTTCTCCAACACCACAGTTCAAAAACATCAATTCTTCAGTGCTCAGTTTTCTTGATAGTCCAACTCTCACATCCATACATGCTGCTACTGCTACTGCTGCTAAGTCACTTCAGTCGTGTCCAACTCTGTGTGACCCCATAGATGGCAGCCCACCAAGCTCCCCCGTCTCTGGGATTCTCCAGACAAGAACACTGGAGTGGGTTGCCATTTCCTTCTGCAGTGCATGAAAGTGAAAAGTGAAAGTGAAGTCGCTCAGTTGTGTCCTACTCTTAGCGACCTCATGGACTGCAGCCTACCAGGCTCCTCTGTCCATGGGGTTTTCCAGGCAAGAGTACTGGAGTGGGGTGCCATTGCCTTCTCCGGATCCATACATGACTACTGGAAAAATCATAGCCTTGACTAGACGGACCTTTGTTGACAAAGCAATGTCTTTGCTTTCTAATATGCTGTGTAGGTCATAAATTTCCTTCCAAGGAGTAAGCGTCTTTTAATTTCATGACTGCAATCACCATCTGCAGTGATTTTGGAGCCCCAAAAAATAAAGTCAGCCACTGTTTCCATTGTTTCCCCATCTATTTCCCATGAAGTGATGGGACCAGAGGCCATGAACTTAGTTTTCTGAATGTTGAGCTTTAAGCCAACTTTTTCACTCTCCTCTTTCACTTTCATCAAGAGGCTCTTTAGTTTTTCACTTTCTGCCATATGCATCACCACTGACCAAAGTCCACTGGCCATTACTAGTAAAATGGCCATGCTCAATAGCACAGAAAGCTGTAAAATTGAGTCCTCTATTAGCTCAGGAAAGGGAAGAGAATATGAGGTATTGGTTTGTATAAATAATGTCTTCCATACCAAACTTTCCTCTCTTATATTGACTTTGGTTCTTCTATTACAATCCCACCCTTGAAGAAAACGTTCAGCACATCCCTTCTGGACAAGAACCTAAAATATCAACAATTCTCTCTTAAATAATCTTGTCTTTTTTTTTTTTTTTTTTTCTTCCTTTATCCATTCCTCTGTTGATAGAAATTTAGTTAGCTTACAATCTTATCTTATCAATGCACTATTCCCTTGACGATCACTCTTTACACTGCACTCAATTACCAAAATACAATAGTTCGAATCCTAGAATGAAAGGAAACTTGGCTTAATTTTTAGAAAATAAGATCTGGAAAAACAAAAAGCAGAGTTTTATGTGGTGAGTAGAACTACTGAATATTTGTTTTTGTTACTAGAAGTATAGTACCCATGGACAGCAATCCCAGTTTTGTTTATCTTGGTATCATTCAAACCACAGTTATATTCTGTTGCTGTGTTCTGGGCTATTCACTTAGAGAGATAAAGATAAACTGTAATCCATTCAGAGAAGTGCAATCTGAATGGTGAGAAAATTCTAAGGCCAAGTTATATGAGCAACAATTGAACTAAGAAATGGGGATGCATAGCCAGGAAATAAGCACCCTCAGGCAGGACATGATTGTTGTCTTCAAATATGTGAAGAGCTGGCTGTCATGTGGGAGAAGCGTTAGACTTGTTCTATTTAACCCAAGGGTATAGTGAGAACCAGTGGGTAGAAGCAAAAATCAGACTTAATTTGGCTTATTTTAAGGAAGATCTATCAGAACCAAGCCACAACATATTTGGCTGCCTCAGGAGGTAGTAAGTTCCCTGTCAGAAAAATAATTCAAGCCAACTGATAACTATGTGATAGGGTTATTGCAGAGATCTCAGGCATGAGCTAGAGATTGGACAAATATCTTTAGGTAGAGTGACAATATAATTTATCATCCAAACCCAGACTAGTGTGTAAAGAGATTCCATGATCCACTGTTACATATTTTTCTTTTTTTTTATATGATTGTTATTTTAGTAATTTTATTGTTATTTTTATATTATTACAGTACTATTATTATTCTTGACATCCCTTATTTGTCTTCCTTCTCTTGAAAATAGTGTATTCCTTACACTATGTATCTACTGGGCTCTCCTGTTGGGATTCTTTTTACTGATATATACAGCAATTATTATCAGAATATTAACATTTTCATACTTGCAACATGATTTGTTCTTATATTTTTCCTTTCATTCCTTTCAGCCAATTTCTCTGTACTACATTTTAAGTTTGTACAAGCTGATGCTATTGGACTGATGTTTACCTTTTTCTCTTTTTTATTACTTTAAGATCTTATGCAATTTACATATTTTTCTTTATCATGGAAAGATCAGCATAAACTGGAACTATCTTAAAGAAAAATAAGATGTGTTGCCTTTCTGAATTTAGGGTATCTTCCAACTCGGAGATTCTTTTACACTATTTCTTAACATTAAAATATCAAAAGCAGTTTCATTATCTCCATTCCTGGGTACATTTGCAAAACAAAGAATTTTTGAACAGTCAATGCTGGAAATTTTCTTGACACTGTGGTAAGTCAATAGGATATATTGTGAATGGGTTGGCATCTTTGTTTTGCAGTTTTAAATCTCATTGTGCAATTGCCTTTATGGAGAACTTGATTACAGGTAAGGTAAGTCCAGAATACAACCTTACAACAAAATGCATCACATATATTTAGCTAGCCTTATGCAAAGATTTCATAGTCTCCCAGATTTATCCACAGGCTAGTCTAGTCAGGCAAGGAAGGAGGTCTGAGTCCCTACTGTGATCCAGGTGCTACACTAGGCCCTACACACTATTCAGTATCTGCTAACATCTCTAACAGGTTGGCATTTTCACTTTGTCAGGTAGATTTTATTGTCCCCATTTTGTAGATAAGAAAACTAAATTTGAGAGACATTTCATAACTTGTCCATGAACATAAACTTAACAGGTTGGAGATTTAGAATTTGAATTCATATGTGTCTAGAGCTTATGCTTGCTACATTCCAGATACCAGCATTTGAAGAATACAACTAACATTCATATGTACTTTAGAGTTTCTGTATGACTTTTATCATCTATTTATTACCAGGACACTTTAAAGAACCACTAGGTTTAAGGCCTTAATCTCAGCACTACGCCATGCTATGCTATGCTTAGTCACTCAGTCGTGTCCGACTTTTTGTGACCGCATGGACTGTCGCCTGCAGGCTCCTCTGTCCATGGGGTTTCTCCAGGCAAGAATACTGGAGTAGGGTGCTATGCCCTAACTCCAGGGGATCTTCCCAACCCAGGGATCAAATCCCAGTCTCCCACATTGCAGGCAGATTCTTTACCAGCTGAGCCACCAGGGAAGCCCAATCTCTGCACTGGGGATATGAAAACAGAACCCATACTACAAAAAAAAAAAAAAAAAATAGTGGAATTGACAATAAGATGAGAAGAAACATATATTACTTGTAACCTAATTTACCCACATTTCAGTCTAAAAAAAAATGGGGAAATATGTATATGTGAGAATTTGCCCTCAGCTGAGAAACAGTTGGGTAATAGATCAGAAGAAGAAAGAAAGACAAACTCTGAATTTCAATGTGAGGAAGATGCCTGCATCAGAGTAGGGAGGGTGTGCTGGATTGAAAAAGAAAACAAGGAGAGACTGGAAGGAGCCTTTGAAGTGGTCCATATGTGAAATGACCTAAGCCACCAATGGTGTTGGGAGCTGGGCAGAAATACATAGGAAGGTACACAAATCTATTCTCACAACACACATGGAGTCAAAGCATGAGTTACTACTATTTACCACATATTATGGATTAGCATCCTGAGTTAACGAAAGCCACATGCATTCCAAAGTTTGTGCTCATCCTGTTCCAATATACTGTCCAGAAATGTTTATCAGCAGCAAGGACTAAACTCTAAAATAAAGGATAGAATGAAACAAATAAAAATAAATGCCCTTTCTCCAGATTATTTAAGAATTTTGTGTTAAACTCTAACATTTTAATCTCTTCCCTTCTTTTTCCGAGCTCCCTCACATCCTTGCTTTCTATAAAATTATAAATTAAGTAATGAGCAGCAGAAAGAGATTTCAGCAGAGCTAAACTAAAACAAGAAGGCTGAAGGCAAGAAAATAGTTCTGTAACATGTTCCAAGGAGAAATTCCAAAACAGAATGAAATATTTCCTGGTGTAAAATGCCCTCAGTGGACTGAAACATTTCCTTGGAACCCAAGACAACAGGTAAAGTCTGTTCCTCATTAGCTTGTGTGATAATGACCCAATCTTACATTTTCTATTTCTTTGGAATTCATTTGTTTTCATTACATCAGGTGGTTGTTATTATGATGTGTTAATGGGCTTCATGCAGGGCTGTCCTCTGTGACTCAGACTCTGATTACTAAAATGAGAGTTTTGATATTTCTTATTATACCAACTCAGTTTTGCATTCCAATTGTTAATATTCTTGTCCACCAGAGCAGTGCTCTGAATTTCAACGGCATGCAAAGGAAAGAAAGCGAGAATTTCATTTTTATTTTCAACTTTAGACTTCTTTCACTGAAAAGTTTGTCTTTTATGACTTCAGCACCACATTTTAATTCTGGAGTGCCCCTAGTTTCATTGCTAACAATCTTTGAGAACATTTTTAAACATGAAAAAAAACAAAAACACTCTCAATTTCCCTCTCTTCTTTAAATTCTTTGGGCTCATATACCATTTTCTGGTATCAACAGCCTTCTTCTGATCCTATTCCCACAGGAAACTACCTCTAGCCATCGAGGTATGACCTTTTGATTCAAGATCATGGTAATGAACTTCTGTAGCTCATTACTTTCAAATATAAATTGAGTTAGATAAATTGCTCCTAAGTGTTACACCTCTTCAAGGGTGAGCCCCACTACTAATGCAATACCAATGCTGTTTTACATGTGTAAGAAATGAAACCATTGAAGCCAGAGACCAAATTCATTGTCTTTATAAGAGTAAAAGAGAACCGTGATGCTTCTGGTCTGATTCAAACCAGGGCTATTTTTTGGAAGCTCATGCTAAATAGATTCTACAAAATGAGCATTTTCATACTGCCCATTCTGTTTATCCAGAGCTTCCCATGATCCTGAATGCATACTTCTCTTCACTCTCCACCAACAGGAACAGCAAACACCCTATTTAACTGGAGAACAAATGAACTTTTTAAATGCCTAAATCTATGTTTACGCACACAAGATGAGATTGGTATTTACCTAAGGGGACAGGCTTTACTCACTAATGTGCACTTTACAATAACCTAAGAAAACAAAGATAACCTTCTCCCTCCCAGGAAAATGGTGCTTGTGATGATTGCAGGACTGCTAAACAGCCTTGCTTTTCTAGACACGACAGAAATACATTTGGGTGAACACATTTTTGTTTCTGTGTCTGTGGAAAGCTTCCTTTATGTTTTCTTTGTTTGGGTAATTGTCACTGTTATTGCTGTTTATACCATAGGACTTGTGGATAAAGCTGGCGTTTCTGACTGCCTCAGCTTTTCTGATGTCTACCACATGTTGGTTTACCTTACATTATTTCTCTTCATCTCCCCACCCCCAAAACATTCAGCACCACAGATGGCATTTTATAGACAGCTATTTCTGTGTGAGTAGGGGTGTTTAACTTTGCATTCAACAGAGGGCAGAAGATGTCATGAGGGTTTTGTCCTCCAAAGTGCGCTGTTATGTCCCTGCTTCTCTTTGAAATTAATTGTGTCTTTCCTTGTCACTGATTAAATAGATGTTTGGAGTGTGTCTGTAAGCAGTCCTTTCTATCTTCTCCTGTTTGTTAGGGTCGGACTGTATTTATAAAGATTTCATACAACAGCTGTCTTGAGATCTTTATAATATGAAAATTTAGAACGGAGCTGTTGAGGAGTCACAGAATTGAAACAGACTGGGACAAAAATACAAGAGACAAATGAAAAGCAAACTGTAAGCTATTCGATGAGACATTCATTTTCATATACAGAGTAGTTATACCTGTGACTGTATCACTGAATGGGAACAAAATGTGACCTTATCACCTTATGATACAATCATTTCTTGAAGCATTCAAACAAATAAGACAAAAGGAATTCTTAAAATAATCCTAAGCCTAATGACTTTATCTAGTCACCATTGACCAAAAGTGTGTGAACAAACGAAATTACAGAAATCAAAGAGATTACAGTAAGGATGCCATCACTAGTTTGTCTACCAAAATAAGAAGTATTTGTATTGTTGAACAGCACTTTTAAAAATTTAGCTCTTTCAAAACAATATGGAGAAAGTTAAAAGAAAAACCAGAAGGTATGAGAAAGAGGAAGATTAGGGGGGAAAGTGAAGATATCAAAAATTATAAACAATTTGTGGCAGAATTGTTGGCAACGGGCAAACAACAGAAATATTGATATAATCACAAACTCACATGCCTGTGGGGTTCAAAAATAACATAAGTGAAGGTGGAAAGCAAGGTGATTTAAGCTATGATCCTGAAACATTTGTGATCTAAGTCCAGAGAATATATTTTTTTTTCCTCCTGCAAATAAACCTGCTCTCTCATTTATTTTTTGTGTTCTGCCTATTATTTTTCTACTTTAGATAGAGCTATGGACACAAGGAGGAATTCAGTTTCCTCAAAGCTGTGTTTGAGGAATAGTGCAATAATAGTGGAAGGGTGCTGATAATAGACCATTGGCACAAGACCTCTGTGGTAGGAAAAGTAAAAATAATAGGTGCTAATGCAGTGCTTTTAAAAGTATAGGAGATTGAAAATTCATCAAGGGCTGGAACATTTGTTATCCATCCTCAGCACTTCTTGTGCTTGATCCACAGAAGGCATTTGTCAAAACTTTACTGAATTAATTTTTTTTTTTTTTTTTTACAAATACTGGGAAAACCAAGGATAGAATTGACTACAGTGGCTCCACAAAGAATGAGAGTAGGAGAGGAAAATGTAATTGGAGACAGAAATGGTGACCCACTCCAGTGTTCTTGCCTGGGAAATCCCATGGACAGAGAAGACTGGTGAGCTACAGTCTATAGGGCTCCAAAGAAGTTGGACCATGACTCAGCAACTAAACAAGTGGAGGGAAATGTAATCATGTCCCTCTCTATATTGTAACATTTGAAACCCATCTCCATTCACCGAGCATGTGTTCTTGAGTATGTATATATTTCAATGTGTGTGCAAATTTTCATCTATACCTCAGAAAACCTCACGTCCTGCCACTGTGTGGCCATGAAGATGTGCTTATCAGGATAATTTAGCTGTGTGAGGAGGGGATGACAAGCTTATGCTATCTGTCCCCAGGCCCATATCAAAGTTTTTGTTTAATTTTTTAAAGTTTTTTTATTTTGTTTTTTAATATTTTAAGTGCTTATTGAATTTGTTACAATATTGCTTCTGCTTTAGGCTTTTGGTTTTTCAGTCACAGGTATGTGGGATCTTAGCCCTCCAACCAGGGACTGAACCCACACCCACTGCATTGGAAGGTGACATCCCAAACCCTGGACCACCAGGGAAGTCATAACGTGTACTATGACTCCCACAGTGTGTCACCAAGAAAGTCTAAATTATGCTTCCTGGATTAAAGTTAAGTGAATGAAGAAATGAAGAATGCATTTTTCAAAGATCTCCAGTTAGAATTGTAAAGGCTCAAAGTTGAGGAGAAATATTCCAATTACTCCTGAAAATTTTTATGTAAACTCTTTCATGGCCTAATGTCCAAGTTAACAAGGTTCACAATAAAGTGCCCCTATAACTGACACCTCACAGCAAGCCTTGAGGGAGGCAGACATTTTGCTTGAGAGAAGCATTAAGCTCAAGTCTCTAGCCCCATTACATTTAGTATTTTACCTTTGAAATTTTTCATTATATGTGAAACTAATAGCCTGACCTATGTCATTCTGAACAGAAAGAGAGCAGTGTGCAACATTATGATTACACTGGTTTTGCAGGGTCAAGTGAAATAGGAAACAAGTTTCTCAAGTCAGTTAAGAGACTTCTACTTGTTTATGTGCAGGTTTGGGGGAAGTGTCATGTACTGTAAACACTGACCTCCATGCTCAATTATTGTTACTTTGTTGAGAACCCACTATTATATTCTCTAGATTTCCTGATTTGTTTGAATTCAGTTATCAGTTATCAGTTCAGTCGCTCAATTGTGTCTAACTCTTTGCTACCCCACGGACTGCAGCCAGACCTCCCTGTCTATCACCACCTCCCAGAGTTTACTCAGACTCACCATCCAACCATCTCATCCCCTGTCGTCCCCTTCTCCTTCTGCCTTCAATCTTTCCCAGCATCAGGGTCTTTTCAAATGAGTCAGTCTCGCATCAGGTGGCCAAAATGTTGGAGTTTCAGCTTCAACATCAGTCCTTCCAATGAACATTCAGAACTGATTTCCTTTAGGATGGACTGGTTGGATCTCCTTGCAGCCCAAGGGACTCTCAAGAGTCTTCTCCAACACCGCAGTTCAAAAAAATCAATTCTTCAGTGCTCGGCTTTCTTTATGGTCCAACTCTCACATCCATATATGACTACTGGAAAACCATAGCCTTGACTATGGAAAAGCCATATCCTTAATAATTATACAGTGGAAGTGAGAAATCGATTTAAGGGACTATATCTGACAGACAGAGTGCCTGATGAACTATGGACAGATGTTCATGACATTGTACAGGAGACAAGGAGCAAAATCATCCCCAAGAAAAAGAAATGCAGCAAAGAAAGATGGCTGTCTGAGGAGGCCTTACAAATAGGTGTGAAAAGAAAAGCAAAAAGCAAAGGAGAAAAGGAAAGATATACCCATTTGAATGCAGCATTCCAAAAAATAGCAAGGAGTGATAAGAAAGCCTTCCTCAGTGATCAATGCAAAGAAATAGAAGAAAACAATAGAATGGGAAAGACTACAGATCTCTTCAAGAAAACTAGAGACACCAAGGGAACATTCCATGCAAAGATGGGCACAATAAAGGACAGAAATGGTAGGGGCCTAACAGAAGCAGAAGATGTTAAGAAAAGGTGGCAAGAATACACAGAAGAACTGTACAAAAAAGATCTTCAAGACCCAGATAATCACGATGGTGTGATCACTCACCTAGAGCCAGACATCCTGGAATGTGAAGTCAAGTGGACCTTAGGAAGCATCACTATGAACAAAACTAGTGATGGAATTCCAGTTGAGCTGTTTCAAATCCTAAAAGATGATGCTGTGAAAGTGCTGCCTCAATATGCCAGCAAATTTGGAAAACTCAGCAGTGCCCACAGGACTGGAAAAGGTCAGTTTTCATTCTAATCCCTAAGAAAGGCAATGCCAAACAATGGTCAAACTACCGCACAATTGTTTGAATTACCAGGGGATGTTATTACCAAATCATTGAACTGCACATTTTGAATTATTTCATTTGACAGATAGATAAGATAGACGGATAGATAATGGGGCTTCCCTGGCAGCTCAGTGGTAGAGAATCTGCCTACTAGTGCAGGACATGTGGGTTTAATTCCTGGGGAAGGAAACGGTAACCCACTCCAGCATGCTGGCCTGGGAAACCCCATGGACAGAGGAACCTGGCAGGCTATAGTCCATGGGGTTGCAAAAGAGTCAGACATGGCTTAGTGACTAAACAACAATAAACAACATATAGATTATTCATAACAATTTTGAAAACACTTTTTTATTGAATAACTGAGTAGCTAATCAACTAATTACTTCAGCAATACTGTATTAAATAGTGAGTATGGGGCAGGCATTATGTGTCTATTGGCAGTGCAAGGATGTTGGTCCCTGCTTCCCTGATCTACAGATAGCCTTGGGCTAGTTGGTCAGTTTAAAGTTTGTGACATTAAGGATTTTTATTTTTCCAAACGATTTCTTTATTTTAAAAATCTATTATTTGCATCTTCTTGTTTATGGCAAGCCTGTGCATAATCAACTCTGATTTTTCATTCTAGTGTTGGGAAAACCATACAGTCCCACGAGGTAAGACATTTGTTTGTCAGATTCACTGTTCTAGAGAATTTTTTGGACAACACAGCACTTCTGTGCCAAGGAATTCTATTATTATGGTTTATTAACACTTCCCTGCAGGATCATTACCCTCAAATTCAATATGAATATTTTTCCTATGTGGCACAAAGTGAAATATGCATGAAAATCCATCGCATGATTCTGATCAATTAATAATTGATCAAATTTATATATTTTTAGAAGCTTAAACAACATAAGACAAAATAATGTGCTATGACCAACTTCTAATTCCTTCTTCAATTATTTCTCAACTGCTACTAGGTAGGAGGAGAAGACTGCTCCTTCTGCTGCAAGATAAATTATCTTCAGTATTGATTTTAGGATCTAAATGGAATTTTTGAGGCAGAAAAAGAAACGAAGAGAATAACAGAATAAAAAACTCAAAGCTCCTTTTCCTAAAACTACCCTTCCTGGGCTAAGAGTGATTTTGCCTACCAATTTAAACAACTCAGGGATTTGCCTCTAAAGTAATAATGTGCTTCAGAGGATTGGAGAGAAAAATGGAGCCGCCTTAGTGGTAGTTCATAGCAGGGACAGTCATTGCAAATTAATATTTTCACTCATTTGGGCCATTTTTCAAGATTACTTACTAGATCCACCCTTCTCCAGGCACTATAAAAGAACTGGATTTTAGTCCTGAATCTGCCATAAACTAGGTTATATCAACAGTTGAATTTTGTCTGTTTGTCTGGTTTTTCAAATTTATTCAAAGCTTAGTTTAATAAAGAGTGAAACTATATAATCTCTAAAGTATTTTTCAGATCTTAATCATATTGCTAATTTATTTACCAGTCCACAATAACAGAATGTATTATTTTATCAAATTCTTGTGACAGCCAGTTCACCTTATCTGACTTTAAGGGGAGCTGTCTGGGAGAGGGGTAGTAAATATATTAAAATATTTTCTTTAAAAAAAAATCTCAGACCAGTTTTCTAGTCATAAAATTGATATGAATCTTGAACCTGTAACTAATCTTTTCCAGATACTAACACTTTACAAAAAATAAAATACACTAATGAGATACTGTTTTAATTCCGCTATATTTTTTCTGTTTCGAAAGAGTAGGACAAGCATCAATATCCTGTTCATAGTAAAAACATGAATTACCTTAATATTTAGAAATAAACGTGTTCTACTTTTGGACATTGTTCTCTAAGGCAGAATCCTTTTTTTTTTTTTTTTTTTATGAGTGCATTTAGCATGTGACAATTTAATAATGTATGAGATCAACATCTTTCCATAAGTACCTTGCACAGTACTCAAACTCTTACATGTAATATTCTCTTACATGGTTGAAAACCCAATTAGTAAACAGTTTAGTACTCAATCCTCCAAGCTCTCCCTCAATACAATCCTCTGCAAGGACTTGTATTGTACAGTGTTTTAAATAACTGAGCTCATCATAAGGATTGTAACACAGAGATGAGTTCTCTATAAATATTAGAAATTATCTGGCCCTCACAAATGTTTACTCTGCTTATTATCTGCAAACTTCCTGGATTGAATGTTTAATATGAACATGTTATTATCCACCAAAGATTGATTCTGGCAGGATATATGTTGATACCAGTAGGAAATAAATAGGGGGACATTAAAAGGTATGAAACTTTAAAACAATAGCTTAAAGGTGTTTAATAAACTACAGATGGCTTACACCATTTAAGCAAATGTTTGGTGGGAGATGGGAAACAGTCAAGACCAAGAAAAAAGGAAATCATTTAAAAATAATGTCTCCCATGCAATATGTTGTTATTAAGGCTGGATAAGCAATATAGAAATTGCTTCTTATTATCTGTCCTCGTATTAAAGGAGAGATGAAGGCTGTTAAGATATGGGAGCACAAAATCAAAAAAAAAAAAAATTGAAAAGCATTCAAAGTAGTAATCTTAGATTTTAAAATCCTAAAATAAGAACTTTTAACATTAACATAACGCTAGGCACATACATATCCAACCCCCAAAGACACTTAGTGATCACACACACACACAGACCTGCTTTTAACTATTACCATTATAGCTACCACTATTGTTTGTGAAGACAAAGAAAAGAAAAAGGTAGAAGCAAAGGAGAAAATAAAAGCAAGCTTAATTTCAAGGCAGATGGAAGTTGAAGGTCAAACAAGTTAAGTTTGATGGCTTCAACAACTTTCTCCTCCAGAAACACTTTGGAATTTAGCAAAACACCCCACACCTACCCCTCTTCTATTATTGAGTGAGTGGATCAGACTGAAACATAACTCTTCCTCCTCAGGCTGTGCTCAGAAGATGAGCAGCAGAAAGCACAGAAGCACTGTCAGGGTACAGGTGGGAGAAGATGGCAGGAGGCAGACAGAAGAGAAACAGGGCCAGTTCATTGGTGTTCTCCTCATTCATAATTGAACCTGTGTGCAAACCTGGTGATAGAAGACACCCTTATTGCAGGTATTGTCTCTGGAAAGTGGCATTAAACTATGTTTTCTAATATCCCCATGTAATTTTTTATAGTGAAGGAGTCTGCCTTGCCTATATGCATGCTAAGTCACTTCAGTAGTGTCTGGCTTTTTGCAAGCCCGTGGAATGTAGCCCACCAGGGTCCTCTGTCCATGGGATTCTCCAGACGAGAATACTGGAGTGGGCCGTCATGCCCTCTTCCAGGGGATCTTCCTTACCTAGGGACTGAACCCATGTCTCTTATGTCTCCTGCATTGGCAGAAGGGTTCTTTACCACTGGAACCACATGGGAAGAGGAGTCTGGACCCCAGTAAAAATTCTAATGAGTTCTGTGTCATATTTCTCCATTCTCAACTGGTTTTAAACAATGTTCTCTTTAGGGACTTCCCTGGAAGTCCAGTGGTTGGGACTCTGGGTTCCCAATGCAGGATTTGATTGCTCATCAGGGAACTAAGATCCTACATGCAACGCGGTGCAGCCAAAAAATAAAATAAACTATCTGCAGATTGCAAATCACAGAAAAATTATAAAATTCTGTTTATCTCTGCAGTGAACTAGTGCATTATGTACTGCCTTAGAATTTCTCTGAATAAGGAGTTATTTGTATTAATATGTAAATGAATTTATATGTTTTATATATATATATTAATATATAAAGGAATTAATTTATTTTTATACATAAAGTGTAATATATTCCACTAAAATATGCTTTGGGGCTAGAGTAGGGCAAGGTTTTGGGGAGAGCATGTATAATGATGCAGAAGTTGATATAATTATTAGGAATCAACAAGTTTTACAAGTTATCACCATGTTGGGTTAGTGTAACATATGCAGGTATTAAAATTAATCTTTTGCATCAAAAAATGAAGTGACTATCATAAAGAAAAAACCCATATATTTCCCCCAAAGCATCTTTAATAGTTACTTTCACGTCTGAATCATAATATATGCCACCCCTCTCACCTTGGGTGACTTCTTTACTCTTACATAATGCAATTATCTTCTTCAAGATTAAATCCATGTGGCTTTGATTATTTCCCTTAATCAACCAACCATTGTTGATTTTCCACATCATAGGTGTCTCTTTTTAAATTTTTTTTTTCTAATTGTGGTACAAATCACAATAAAACATACTATTCTAACTACCTTTAACTATTCAGTTCAGGGGCACTAAATGCATTCACTTCGTTGTGCAGCTCTCATAATCATTCATTTCCCGAGCTTTTCATGATTCAAAACTGAAACTATGTCCTAAATATCATATATTAATACATATGTATAGAATCTGAAAAAAATGTACAGATAAACCTACTTGCACAGCAGAAATAGGGACAGAGACATAAAGAACAAATGTACGGACACCGAGGGGTGGAAATGGGGCATGAACTGGGAGACTGGGACTGATATATAGATACTGCTATGTATACCAGAGATAAACCAGTAAGAACTTGCATATAGCACAGGGCAGTGAGAGAAGGTACGATCTGTAGAACGTATATTAGGTGTCCCTATCTTAATGGAAGAAGATTTACTTAAACATGAACTTCCCTGAATTCTCCTCTGTTCTAAGCACATCACAGTCTTGCCCAAACAGCATACAAAACTCTGAAATTGTTGATTCACCTTTGATTAAGAAATGGTTCTTCAGCAAGTCCTCATAAAACCCTGGGAGTCAAAGGGGAAATAATGAAACTCAGGGAAAGGAGAATACAAAAAAAGAATGGATAGAGAAGTACCAGACATAAATAGAAGAGAAGCAATAAGGAATGCTTTCCTTTTGTTTATAGTTGCAAAAGCCAAGGAGTGGTTTGGAAGTTTTCAGAGCCAGGAGCCTGAAAGAGGAAGCCCACAGAAAGAAGATGAGGAGGCTGAGAAAAGCAGACACAGATGCAGATAACATCCCTGAAAAAAGAGGCAATTCATTTTATTGCTTGGGGATCCAAAAGAAGCTACTTCAAATCAAATCAAGTCGTGCAATAGATGTGGGATTTCAATTTTTACAGGTTGATTAGATTCTATTTTTCACTGAACCCTGTGGACTTTGAGAGGGCTTGAAACTCCTTTCAGTGCTTTGCAAAAGTTCCCTCCATGTAAATTGTCTGCAGAGGGGCTGCTCTGTAGCTTAGCCATCAGACAATAGCACGGAAGGGACAGATGCCATCACGGATCCCTGCTGAGGATCTGAATCACATGTGTGGTCTTCTAGCTCCCAGATCACCTAGTGAAAGGAAACAGCCCCCCCCCCCGCCATCAGCAGTCATAGGCTGTTCAGTTTTCCAAGACTTGACTTCCTATAGGGTAAATATCCCTCCCAGTATTTTAGTCCCTTAATTCCACATGCACAGCACAAAGAAGAATGGTTCTGGCCCAGTGAGTCCATGGCATAGCTGAGGTATCAAGGGGAACAAAGTTTGGCAAATGGATGCAAGCCATCACTGCAATTGAGCTCTCAGGTGAGGGCACATTGCTCTGGAGGAACTGCGTGCCTGTGACACGTGCGTGATACCAAGCGCCCTGGGTCTCTCTAATCAGAGGGACTAATAAGCAGATACAGTGAAGGTCCCTGCTTTCCCCGATTGCACACATCCCAGACAACTCTGTGGTGTTGATTACAACTGCCCTATTGGTAGGCACTCAGCGTTGCTATGTGATCAGAGAAACATGTACGTATAATGCAACCGGGGCAAATCAATTTCTCCTGGGCTTGACTCCATTTAAACCATGTGAAAGCGAGTGGGGAAAAATCAGCCATTGGCAGACAGGATTCCAAGCTGGCGCAGGCAAGTTGAGGGAGGAAGTTTTGTGGGCCACGTTGTGAATGATTACAGCCAGACTCAGGTGGATAAGCGGGAAGTGAGAGGTCTGTGCTCTTGGGTTTTCATTTCCAAAATGATTTTGTTGAGGTCTTTTCAATTTAATCCTAGAAATAAACAACTGAGGAGAGCAAGTGGTGATTGAAAGGAGGAAGGGAAAGATGACTTCGGGAGGCTGTTTCTGAGGAGGCAGGGTCCCTAAGCCCTTCAGGATTTAAAGAGGAGGCTAAGAGTTTTAATTGGATTTTAAATTCTCTTAGTAGTGGGGAAAGGTTTGGGTGCTCTGTGGCCTGATCCGCAAGCACAAGAGGCAGCTGGGCTTCCAAGCTGACCTTTATCAGATGGTGGTGTGTTTATTTCAGTCTGTCACAGAAGAGGAACAAGAAAACTCTGCTAGGTCATGCAGTTTGGGGTATAAAAATACAACAGGACCAAAACAAAACCTGAGGATGTTCTGCCTACTTGACTAAACTCCTAAATACAAGGGTTGGGGGAGAACTCAGGAGGGGTTAAGAGAAGCATGATGGCTCAGTGGTGAAGAACTGAGACCAAAAGCTCCTCTCTTAAGAGCCGATGAGAGGAAAATTGAGTGCAGAAGAAAACAAAGGGAAAGAAACTTGAAACGGGTGGCAAGAAGGCTTGAATTGATAAAATTCCAGGCAGAAATTTGGCAGTGGTCTACTTAACCGCTGCCCCCCACCCCCTGCACCTCCTCTTCCTTCATCAAGGTATTTTCTAGGTATCAAAAATCCCAGTACCTTCAGAGACTTAGCTCCAAGGTTAAGAAGGAAATGCTACACTGTACTTTTATATAATAAAGTTCAGCGATATCTCAAACTCTATTTCCTTTTTAATTACAATTTTCTTACCTAAGCCTCAAGTGATTCCAATGTTACCGTTAACCCTGGAGGCCTGAGTTATTTTATGTTTAGTGCCAAGGATTGGAACTGCAGTTCCCACATGGAACTGAGAGGTAATTTCTTCTCTCGGTGAGCTTTAACCAAGTGGATAGCATCAGACCAAAGTTCCTAGTTACTCATGCCCTGTAGAGAGACAAGCGCCCTAGGGAAAGCTGAGGAATTTGAAATAAACTGAAGATTATATTGCTTCTGAAATATTTGGGCACTGTGGAATTAGAGAACAGACAGCAGAATTTTAAAGTAAGGGATATTCTAAAACTGAGCTTTTCCTAGAAGATGCTCTAGTGCTTGTTTTAATTTTTAAACTGACATCATGAGCCACAATTTATTTGAAAAGTGTTATGAAGGAGGATTATTAAGAAAAGGTGGGGGCCAATCTATTGGAAGGAAATTATGTATATTTATATATGTAGGTGTGTGTTAGTCACTCAGTCATGTCCAGCTCTTTGCAACCCCATAGACTCTAGCCCGCCAAGCTCCTCTGTCCATGGAATTCTCTAGGCAAGAATACTGGAGTGGGTTGCCATGCCCTTCTCCAGGAGATCTTCCCAGGAATCGAACCCAGGTCTCCTGCATTTCAGGCAGATTCTTTACCATCTGGGATACCAGGGAAGCCCTTATATATGTGTATATATAGTCCTTAAATGCATATATATATATTTATAAAGGAAGAAAGTGAAGTCGCTCAGTCATGTCCAACTCTTTGTGACCCCGTGGACTGTAGCCTACCAGACTCCTCCATCCATGGAATTTTCCAGGCAAGAGTACTGGAGTAGATTGCCATTTCCTTCTCCAGGGGATCTTCCCAACCCAGGGATCAAACCCGGGTCTCCCGCATTGCAGACAGATGCTTTACTGTCTGAGCCACCAGGGAAACCCATATATATGTGTGTGTGTATATATGTATATATACACACATACATATACATATGTATATTTATGAATACTGACTAAGCTTTGTCTCTAATTGCACTGACAATGACAAGGATAGAAAAATACGTCACAAATACTCTATGCCCATCCTCATCCGTGGCAGCGTTACCAGTCTATTACAGCACTTTTGTGTCTCCATTTGGCCCAGATAGTGCTAGCTGGGATATTAGATGGAAATTCCCTACTTTCTAAGCACATAGTTTATTTCCCAAACCCCCCATAATTAGAAATGACCATGTGACAGTTCTAACAATCAGAATGGAGTAGAAAGGATATATGCTATATTTAGAATGAATCTCTTACAGGTGTTTCTTCCTGCTGGTTGGAATGCAGTTATTTCTAGTGTGGCCAAATTTACAGAAAGTTGTTACCAGAAGGTAGAACTTCCAGAGCAAAAAAAGCGGTCAGGCAGCAGGTGGTGCTAAAGCTGATCTCTGCAACTGAAAAACGACAGATCATGGTTGTACAGTAAAAAAAATACCTGGTAAAATTGCTGTCTGTGATGACTTGACCACAGACCTTACCTGTTGAGCCAGTAGCTCTAGGAGAAGTGTGGGAAAGAGCCAACACGTTGGCCACTATTGTCAAGTTGTAACAAACTATTTAACAATGAATTAAGAATGGCAGGGCTTCCCAGGTGGCACTAGTGGTAAAGAATCCACCTGTCAACGCAGGAGACGTAAGAGATGTGAGTTCTATCGCTGAGTTGGGAAGATCTCCCGAAGGAGGGCACATCAACTGCCTTCAGTATTCTTGCCTGGAGAATCCCATGGACAGAGGAGCCTGGCAGGTTACAGTCCATAGAGTCCCGAAGAGCTGGACACGGCTGAAGCGACTTAGCATACATGCATGCGTGCAGGGCCAGGGATCGAGAGCCTTATAGATTCAGAAACACAACTATTCTGGACCCCGTGCAATAAGTTATAAGACTGAAACAAAGTCTTTAGTGACAAAATCTAACACTATTTCTCAGTTAAACAAAGCGACTCAGCGGTCCCTGAAAGATCATATTAAGACCATTACCCTTCCACTCCAGTGTTTCAGCAGCCTTTCTGAGAGAGAGGGTGAAGTATAATGAAGTCTCAATGGAGTCTCAGTCAGCCTCATGGGAAATCTAAGTTGGGATGAATCTTCGTTATCTCTACTCCACTCATTTTTTGTAAGCACTTCACAGAATTTATTTTTCTCAGCTTCTTTTCAACCCCATCTCTAGCTCCTTATGCCCTATAAAATCATCTCTCATTACAGCAGATGAAAGTGGCCTTTATTCTGAGCCCCAGAACCATATATTGTCTGCAACATATTTGACAGAGGTATTTGATGTCTAGTATGTTTAAACTTTCAGGCAGTGTGCCTTGTCTCCTTGTCTAGGTGTAAATATCTTTAAATCTGGGCCTCTAGCTTATATGTCTTTTAGAACCTTGAAGTATTAGTTGCTCATTCATATCCGACTTTTTGCAACCCCATGGACTGCAGCCCGCCAGGCTCCTCTGTCCATGGGATTCTCTAGGCAAAAATACTGGAGTGGGTTGCCAGAACCTTGAAAGCTTCCAGCAAAGTACTTTGAATACAGCTTAATATCGTTTTGATGCATCAATAAATTCCCAGTGCATTCAAGCATTTTCTGCTCTTTTCTCTCACCTGTAATTAGTAACATTTAATCCTACCACCTACCTCTTGAACCTTCAGGGACTGCCTTTGTCTGAAGCTTCATGACTAAAATATGCATCTCTGCTCTCAGGCTCAAAGCTCCCCACCTACCTCTAAAACTACACTGTCATCTCAGCTCAAAATAAATCATCTTTCTTGCTCAAAATAATAGAACTTCAAAGCCAATCTAATTAAATTCTTCCATCTTTTTGCTTTTCCTCCTTCCCTCTCTCCTTCTGTACTTCCTTCCTCACTTCCTTTTTCATATGGATGAGAAAACTGAATCACAAAAATGGTAGACTGCCCTATATAACATCACAGTGTAATTAATCAAGGCTGTTATCTTTCAACTCTTTCTTAGAGTCCATTTACTTCACCCTATTTTCATCTCACACTAACACACCTTCAAAACTAAAAGAAGTAAATGTCTTCTACTATAACTTTTAGATATTTTTGTATCTGGGTGATCATCTAGAAGATGAAAAAAATTCCTTTTTAAATTCATTTTGCTATTCATGGGTCATATATATCATGAGTATTCAGAAATTGTGATACTGATTATTTACTGACCCAAATCATAAAGAAGCATTTGCTTCATCATTACATATCATCTTAAGAACTGATCCATGGGATCCAGGAGCCAGCTCTCCAAAGGATGGGATCTTTTGGCTTATATTAATGCAAAAACACTTCCCCTTCTATTTTTAAACTTGATAACAAATTGACACATTAAAATGTCCTTAGATTTAGAAAACTAGAAAATTAGAATAAGTGTATTTTATCATCTTAGAAATATTATAATATTTTAAAGTTTAGCTTTTATCAAAATGCCAGGGTAACACAGAATACAGAAACTTATGGTGAAAACTCATGTTTGGTCCCAACTATTTCCCTTACCACCTCTAGTATGACTCCCTCTGCTCTTTTTAAAGGACTATTTTTGGCTCTTGTATTACTTACTCTGTAAACACCATACTGGAAAGTATCTATTTACTTGCTCTTATGATACATGAAGGGACTTCCCTGGTGACTCAGATGGCAAAGCATCTGCCTACAATGCGGGAGACCCGGGTTCAATCCCTGGGTCGGGAAGATCTCCTGGAGAAGGAAATGGCAACCCAATACAGTATTCTTGCCTGGGAAATCCCATGGATGGAGGAGCCTGGTAGGTTATAGTCCATGGGGTCGCAAAGAGTCAGACACGACTGAGCAACTTCACTATCACTATATGATACATGAAAATTTATTTGTACTCTCCTGTTCCTCTTTCCGTCATGATTGATAATTATCAGTTTTATTTAAAATTCTCCATTTGCCTTTAAGCTTCAGTTAGTTACAATAATTCTGAAAAGTATCACTCGATTATCCACTTTGTCAGATAAATGCATTAGAACTTCCACATTTTCCTCAACTTTTCCTAGTTGTTTTCATTCCACCTTCTCTGAGCTATATGAGAGCATTTATACTCTCAGTACAGGACAGATTTATAATATAGACACAATAAAGCCCTCTGTGAATACTGATTGACTCAATCAGTATAAACATTGCTGTGACTGTGTATGTTACCATCCAATGCTGGCCCAAGCAGTGGTGCTGAGATTATGGACCTGATTGCATCATTCCTGAGCAATTCTAGAGAATTGGCTCAGCAGAGAGGGGATATATGTACAGTTATAGCTGATTCACTTTCTTGTACAGCAGAAACTGACACAATAGTAAAGCAATTATACTCCAATTAAAAAATAAAAAATTAAATTATAAAACACTATGCTATTCTGAACATCAAGAGCCAATGGATTCTCTGTTCTTATACACCGTTAATTTCTCAGAATTATGCCCTTTTCAGTTTAATCTATGTTTCAAAAACATTGAACCTATTTCTGCTCTTCTGATGGCTGTTAAAATGGTTTTGACTTTATGGACTTTTATACCGTCATCATATTTTCACTTTTTCCAGAATGACACCAACTTTTTGTTCTCTCAATTTTTTTTTTTTTTTCCTGAACATCACAATCCAGAGTCTCTTACTTCCTACTCCCATCGGAACTAATTTATTTCATAGACTGCTGCATGGTATCATCTTGGGAATTCCTTTCTTTTTTTTTTTTTTTCCTTCTAAATGGTCAGATGTTTCCTTGATCCTATGCCTCACCTTTTTTGTTTGTTTGGTTTTACTTCTTCACTTGATGGTGCACAACTCCAGATACTTCCTGCGAGTGGTTTTGGAGAAAACAATTTTTTCAGTCCTTGAATGTCTTAAAAAGGACTTTATTCTATCCTCACTGTGGTTGATTACTTGGTTTGATGTAAAATCTGCATTGGAAATCATTTGGTCTCAGAATATAAGTTTTTACTTATTTCTATAATGTAGTTGAAAAGAGGGCTGTTGCCTCTCTGTTTTACTAAGCTGTAGACGATTTTCTGTCTCTTTCACTGGAATCTTATTAAAATCATCTTCATTCTTTCTATTGGCAAAAAATATAGTTAAATGCATAACTTTCAGGTCTTTGGAGGCAGATTACTTGCCTGTATCTCAGTTCTTTCACTTACTCATCAGGAAACATGTGTCAGTTACTTCACAATTGTCTGCCTCAAGTTTCTTATCTGCAAAAGGGGATAATGGTACATCCTTCTCTATGTTGCTGTGAGGATTATAAGTTAATACATGTACAGAACCTAATACAGGGACTTCACATGCCAAGTGCTATGTTGTTGTTATGTTAGCCTTTCAGTTTTGTCTGACTTTTTACGACCCTGTGAACTATAGCTTGCTGGGCTTCACTATCCATGGAATTCTCCAAGCAAGAATACTAGAGTGGGTTTCCATTATCTTCTCGAGGGGACCTTCCTGACCCAGGGATCAAATCCAGCTACAGGCATTGCAGGCAGATTCTTTACCATCTGAGCCACCAGGAAAGCCCAGAAAAGTTATATATATATAAAATTATATATATTATATAATTATAAGCCCAGAAAAGTGATTGATATATATATAATTATATATTGCATACATATGTATTACATATATAATACTTCCTATTAATATTTTTTAGTTCTGCTGGCTTATTTTAATTTCAACTTTCATATTTTTAATCTCTTAAGATCTCTTTCATGTTCTTTGACCCTTTTTAAACAGTCTGATGGCTTATTAAATGTCTTTGAGAATATAAATAAGAAATCGCTAAAAATAATTTAGGGTTCTGAATGATCTGTTTGCTATGGAACAAGTATTTATCCAGTATTTCTCTTCCATGTTGCTTGCTCTTCTCATACATGGGTAACCTTTGGTTTTCAGTTTAACTTAAAAACAGAAGGACATGTAGTTGGTGTGAGTTTTCTTTGCTTTGACCTCTGGTAGTTCTCTTCCATGAGTGGGACATATTGCCTGGATGCTTTGAGAGAGAAGATACAATGGGGTTTGTGGATGTATTTGTTGGTTTTAGTTTGAGGAGGGCAAGCAAACTGGAGAGTGGGGTCAAATGAAATCCCCAATCCCTCACCACCCACACAAACACACACACACACCAAATGAGAAGACTTATTGCAAGTCACTATTGGTCATCTGATAAGTGTGGCATTTCCTTAGATGGTTTAAGTCAAACTTACAGGAAACATGGATTTCAAGTTTAACTTAAGAGCTTCTATACTTCCATACTTTACAAAAGTTAAATCCTTTTATTCTAATAATAATACTTAAAATAGTTGTTCAGCATTAAACTTTCCACATTCCTGTTAAACAGAACATTATTTGATCCTATAGGATTCTTGGAATGATCATTATAATAAATCATACACATAATACACATTATACACATTATAATAAATCATACACATAAAATAGATCTTTGAAAGTTTAAAACACTATGCAAAATTATAAGGTACTACTTTAGTGCTTACACATATTTACTGTATACTTTATTAAGAAAGTACATTTCATTACTAAATGATATATCATTTATTTTCGTTCTGCACTGACCTTCTCCTAAAAATGGATTTTAGAAAGATACTAACTAGAATACTAGAATGATTAGAAATCAAAGAGATCTTTGCTTTCTTCAGCCTGCAGGGAAGAATCAGAGGCCCCACGATATGAGGGTGTGTACCCCAGGTTAGAGGGCCTGCGAGCGATACAGCCACTTAATGGCAGGACCAAAACAACAACTCCTAGCCTGTGTTTCTTTCCCTTTCATTTACTTTACCCCAATAAGCTTTACCTAGCAAAAAAATAAAAATAGAAAAACCAAGAGACTAAATTCTTCACAGTACTCCAGATCTCAGAAGTTTGTAGACAAAGACACAAAAGGGTAGAAAGATGAGAAGGGTGTACCATGAGTACATGTAAGTGCCCCACCTCCCAACAGCAACAGGACTTCAGGCATCCTCATCAGTGATGCAACAAAGGCAGTCGTTCCTCTAGCCTTTCAGGGTCACAGACAGATTTTTGAGTCTGCCATGAGTGCAGCCGAGCTGTGGCATTAGGCTCTGTTGCTTACAGCACTTTCCGCTGGAGTGTAATAGAATCCTGGAGTGCTATTGTATTTTTAAAGGCAATTAATATTTTATTATGCACAGACTTTTATTTGCACCATTTGGATTCCTCTTCTCTAATTAAATCTTGTGATTTACACAAACAGAACTGCTGTTCTTTAAACTCTGCAAATTATAAAAATTAACAAATACTTGTTAAAAGGAAGCAAAAGCAGCCAAGGGTCCTATTTTTGTGACAGAAACAACTGGAGGCTATGGAGTGAATTGATAGTGTCTCTTATTTGAGTGGGGCAATGTGGCAATTACATTCCAAATACCTTAGTTAAGTAGAACTGATAGAAATTCCAGCTGTCTATGAGAGAAAGGTTAATTCTTTAAATAAATAAAGCCAGAGTATTTTATGTGTCCATGTAGAATTTTTGCTTCATGACCTTGTGTGCAGCATTTTGTGTTATGGGATTTATAAATCAAGAGTGTAGTTTCAGGCATGCATTACACCACCTCTGCATATGTGGAACATTTCCTAGGGTCAAATGAGTGGTATTCAGAGGGAACACAAAGACTTGAAGTGTCGATGCCTACTTGCAAAATATGTCCTATTTGTCTTTCTGTTTCTAAATGAGCAGCTCCTTTCAGCTAGATGAGTAGCCACTCCCCTGGTAGTAAATGGAGTTAAAATGGGTACCCTGTAGGGGGAAAGACAAAATATCTCTCTTGATCTCTGGAAAGATAGCAGAAGGAGACTGAGTTGAGGATCAGGAAGAAGAAGACAGAGCCAGGACATGAAATAATCTCCATCCTAGTTAAACTGAAAGGTATTATCAAAGCTTTCCTAGGAATGCTTTGCAGTCTTCTTGAAGGACATTACCCTCATGGTCTCCATCTGGAGAAGAAAAGGAAGGGTATTAGGAAGTAGATTGGGGGAATGAGCAAGTAATTGGCATTATGAATTTAGCAAGAATCTATTTTCTTTGCAGCTCTTTTTCCATCCCTGCAAAATGCACAGTCAGCCCCATAAGTAGAATGAAAACCAAAGGGTCCAATGTGGAGAAATTCACTTTCTGGATAGCATTTCAGGACAACATTTTTCTATATGTGGAGGGTTACTATGCAGGTCCGCAATTTCTATTCTCATTTGCATGAATTCTCTGCCTTCAATTTGTGAGTCACATGCTTTCTTCCTTTGTGTGCCAGTAGATTAATAGAGGAAGATCTCTGCATGAAATTTTTATAAAAATAATTGAACATCTACCTAAGTGAATATATTTTCTCCATTTAAGCATGTTTGAGATAGTTTTATTATGACTTATATTGATAGAAATGACTTCAGGATACCTTTCTTACAAGGGCCTTGAATTTCTTTTGAAATATAGGAACACACACAAATACACATCTTGCAAATAGCTTTATAAATTTAGGTGCAGAAAATCTCTGATGTAAAAACACCACACATGAAAGCAGCACTCAATTTGGAAAGAAATACAAGCAAAGAATAAACAAACAGATCCTTTTATTTTCCTATTTTATCACTCCCTGGTGTGTCTACTATTGTTATGGAATTACTGTGAAAAATCTCAGTTCTTTTAGAGAATATCCATGCTGTAGACCTGAAAAGCTTGCTTTGTGAGCCTTCATGAAAAGGGCATGTAAAAAGATGGCAAAGTGAGTTTCATCTGTTCAAACTGTTCTCCAAAATCAACAGTGCACCCAAGAAGGATTTGACAAGTCTTCTTTTCCCCATCTGTCTCTCCTTCCTACTCCCCTCTCTTCCTCCTCCTTCTTTCCCCTAAACAAGCCAGCTTTCAGGGTCAAGAACTAAGGCATGCAGTATCAATATGATATCTTAGTGGATTTTTAGACCAACAGGTATTAATGACTACCCCCAACAAATTACCTACTGGCAGAACTTTATTCCAATGAGAATATGCGTTCTAAAATATACATGAAATCCTCATCCTCTAGAGAGCCAGTGACAACTCAGTATTGTCAAACTCAGTACTAAATTATTTAATTTACTATTCCGTCTCATCCCCACAATAACCTTAATCTGGAAGAGATTATTAGGATCCCTTTATAAAGATGAGGAGAGTGAGAATTTAGAGAATTTAACTCCATACTGAAAACCATGCCAACACAATGGAAAAGCCAAGAGTATGAGGACAAGAATACAGATCTATCTGACTTTGAAGCTGGTGCTGTTTAATGTACTACACTGTAATGCTTAGATGAAGCAGAGACAGTTTATCCATATATAGAGCTTTATACATACGCACACACACATACAAACACACATACAGGTGTATGTGTATGTCTCACCTTGAAATTTTAAGAAAATTTCTATTATAAGGAAAATGTTTATGGAAGTTAATTCTTTTGTTATTTTATCAAGTGTCATTTTTTTCCCATAAAAAGACCAAATTGACATATGTAGGTAAATTTGAATTTACACATCACTTGTGCTTATAGATTATTTCATAATATTTATAGTCTAGATTTTCAGAAAAGTGTACAGTAGTGTAATTAAACTAATAAATTGCCATTTTCTCCACCAAAATTTGTAGGTTTTTATTAAACAACCACCCTTTATGGGCATCACCATACAACAAGTGGCTCATTTAAGAAGGTATAAGTCTCCACTTCTGCTTATAAGGTACACCAGAGGTGCTTAATAAATATTTTGACTGAACAAATGATAAAGCATCTTTGAATATGGCAAGCATAGAGGATTTAGCAATAAAAAAATATATCCAGGTTTAAACTTAATGTCTCTGCTATTTCTAGTAAAGCTTAAATGTTAAAGGATAATGGGTTAAATGGGGCTTCCCTGGTAGCTCAGTGGTGAAGAACCTCATTTACCAATGCAGGAGATGTGGGTTCCATCCCTGAGTCCAAAAGATCCCTGAGAGAAGGAAATGGCAACCCACTCCAGTATTCTTACCTGGAAAATCCCACAGACAGAGGAGCCTGGCAGGCTACAGTCCAAGCCTTGGCAGGTTGCCAAGAGTCAGACATGACAGCAACTAAAATACAATCATGGGTTAAAAATGATAAAACTAATAGCCAGGCTTAGTAGACAGCTTCAACAGCACAACTGAACAAAAATGGAAAGGAAATAGTCATCTCCCTCTTCCTCTTTTGCCCTAACTACATTTCATAGAAGAAACCATGTTTTATCAGGTTCAGTTTTATCTTTTCTGGAGGTCACCTTCAAAATTCTACAGAATAGGCTGCTATACATGTTCCTTGACTAATAGCAGTAATCGTTGGCATGCTGACGATTTGTGCTAAGGGATAGTGCTGAGCAAGTTGCCTATATTGTCTCAATTAGTGCTCCCTAGGAGTAAATTCTGATAATATTATTCACCATAATAAGCCAATTCTTCCTTCCATTAATTGATGTATATGACATAATTCTAGCAATAATTTATTAAAATTCAGCTGGGGGTCTTTAAGGAAAGAGGTACTTTATTCTTTAAAAGAGGCACAGAATAAGGCATAGTCTCTTCCTCAATGGACATTCTTGTGGCATTCAGGTAATAGTTATGCTGCAGTCATACTACGACTACACGTGAGGGAAGGTTACTCCCCAAGAGTGGCGTAACTCCACTCCCCAAGGGTGGTGGAGTGATGGAAAGGGTATAAGTTTTTTGAAAACATGAGGTGTTGAAATAATCAGTTCATCCACCACTCTTGACAAGTTCATATCTGAGCATGTTCCAAAAAAATTGCACTTACTTTTTACTTATAATCAGCAAACAATAGGCCTCATATTATTCACAAGTTAATATGATTGGGTGAAAGAGATCCAAACTCTGGAGCTAATAACCTGGTTTACTGTACTCAAACATTTAAATTCTTTGTCGTTTCCACTGCAATGAAAGTATATTAAAACAATGCTATGCATCCTATGGGATTCTGTCACTTAGGAAGACAGCTTGGATTTCATAAAAGTTAAAAATTGATAGCCTAGTACTACCATCAAGTAAGTATATGTTAGAAAGTTCACAGATTTAGAATCTGTAAGTTTTGACTTCATATTTCCAACTTTCACCTGATGGAATTTCTTGAAACAATAAAGAAACCTCTCTAAGCCTATGTTTCCTTATGTTTATAAAACAGGTATTATAATACACATTTTACAGGGTTGAAAAGGATAATGTACATAGAAGTGTTTAATGGAATTTCATTCATTAATTCATTCATTCATTAAGGAATACTTATACTGTCTACATATATGTGTCAGGAACTGTCCTAAGCTCTAGCCAAACAACTTTGAACAAAACACATCAGTAGGTATAAATGAATTCATTATTGACCCATGGTTAGTTCTAATTTGGTTTATTAGTTATAAAAGCAAAATTAACCATTTAGACATGAGTTGATGACATTGCTTTATAAATGTCTGGTATACAGAACTGAAATGTCACAAGAGAACATATATCCTGAGTTCTTTTAAGTATAAGGCCACAGAGATCAAGGATTAGAATTTACATTTTTTTTAAAAAATTGTCTACAGTAGCCTATACTTGTTTAATTGAACTTTATAACACTTGTGAAAGATTCTAGATGCATCAGCTGTGTTTTCATTTACCCTCACTGCCAGCAGCATGCATTTTTAGAAAAGATTGGCACACTTCTCTCAGTGCCCATAATACAAAAATTAGGAGAAAATATGTGATCATATTATTGAATTCTTGACTAATATAACTAAACTTCCAAGTCTCCATTGCATAGCTTCCTGGAAGTGCATAGACCCTTTCCCAATTTTATCCCTCCCATCTCAGAAACCTACCAGAAACTTTATAATTTGCCATTCTTGCTCTGACTTTTAGCTAAAGTGACACAAACATTATCTAGTAAAATCACACAGGGAAAAGTCTAGTTAGCCTTTAACATTCCCCTAGTTTTACTAAGTCTTTTAATTCTGCTCCCCTCTAACAACTCCAGTTCTAGAGCTTCAACCCTTTCTTCAGGGAAGTACATGCCCAATTTTATAGTCAGGCTGAAGTAGGAGATAGTGGGCCTCTGGGCTGGACACTTGGTATTTGTCAAGTGAAGTAAAATTCAAGCTTTGTTCTCACCCAGACACACCAAGGACAAGTCTAGTTGTAAAAACCGAGTTCTACTAAAGCAAAGAGATAAGGTGCCCACTCCTGAGGTCAAGGAAGACTTTCCTGTCTGCACATGTGCAGGAACGCTTCTTGGAGATCAAAAAGGAAGAGGACTTTACCCCATAAAAAGTGTGAGCATGTACCCTTAGGCCTCTATGGAGGGATCCATCTTAGAAAAACTTTGTGTCTATATCTTGGGGAGGGTCCATGGACCTTCAGGTGTGAAAAAATAAACAACATAATTGGCCAATGGTAAACAAAGACCCGGAAGCACTGTCCTATATAAGTGATTTACATCACCTGCTACTGCACTCCTCACTTAGGCTGCCTGGACTCCTCTCCGAGTGTGTATCTCTGCCTAGCTCCTGACTTACCACACTCCTCCTCATTAGAGAGGATGCCCATACCTTTTCTTTCTGGATGTGTATCTCCCCCCTGCTTGTGAGTGGATAAACAAACTGTTTTCCCCTGTGTTATCCCATAGATTGTGCTGTGTCTCCAATAATAAACTTTGTGCCTGTTATTGCCTCCTTGAAACATTCTTGCTTTCAAACAGGGGTAAGAGCCAGGGCCACTTTGCTTCTCACCTCTAGCCCCTGGTGGTCCAGTGGCGAGGACTCTTGGTTTTCATCCAGGTTCAGGTCAGCTCAGTTCAGTCACTCAGCTGTGTCCGACTCTTCGACCCCATGAATCGCAGCACGCCAGGCCTCCCTGTCCATCACAAACTCCTGGAGTTTACTCAAACTCATGCCCATCGAGTCGGTGATGCCATCCAGTCATCTCATCCTCTGTTGCCCCCTTCTCCTCCTGCCCCCAATCCCTCCCAGTGTTGGTCATTTAATGGACCAGAACCTGGTGGTCCGGAGAGTAAGAGAGAGAAAGAGGCTGATATCCCCTGGTTTACGCGGAAAGCCAAGAGAGTCCTGTTCTTACGGCTCGCGCTGCTGCACGTAGGCACCAGGCGCCCTCTCGAGTGGATGAAGGCACAGTGCGCCTTCTCGAGAGGGCCTTAGAAGCCGGGGCAAGAAAGTGAGCTCAGCGGCCCTCCGTGCTCCAAGGAATTAGCCAGAAATAGAGACAGAAAGAATAGAAAGAAAGAAAGAAAGACATGGGGACCAAAGCTCTGATGGAGCAAAGGTGTTTTAATCAACATAGTGTGGGCATATATACTGTAGTTATTCTCAGCAAAGATAAAGATTAAAATTCCAGACTTACAAAACATAGGATGATCCCTATCAAAGAAAGAGTTGCAAACAATCACCTTTTACCATATGACTCATAAAAAGGAAGAGGGTACCTATCACCATAATGAGAAATGCCTGGATTCCTCAGCCCCGGGAAAGGCATGCCTCTCCTCTTAATTCCTGAATATTCAGGAATTAATAAGGGCCAGAGGGTTCCTGACAGATCCAAAACAGCACACAGGAAGCCTCTTGTTAAACGCTTCCTGACATCCCAGCATCAGGGTCTTTTCCAATGAGTCAACTCTTCGCATGAGGTGGCCAAAGTATTGGAGTTTCAGCGTCAGCATCAGTCCTTCCAATGAACATCCAGGACTGATCTCCTTCAGGACGTACTGGTTGGATCTCCTTGCAGTCCAAGGGACTCTCAAGAGTCTTCTCCAACACCACAGTTCAAAAGCATCAATTTTTTGGTGCTCAGCTTTCTTCACAGTCCAACTCTTACATCCATACATGACCACTGGAAAAACCATAGCCTTGACCAGACAGACCTTGTTGGCAAAATAATGTCTCTGATTTTTAATATGCTATCTAGGTCAGTCATGACTTTCCTTCCAAGGAGTAAGTGTCTTTTAATTTCATCCAGGTTACCCAGGTTTAATTCCTGGACAGGGAATTAAGATCTCTCCTCAGTACCATTCGCTGCTCTCTCTCAGAGATCAAGGCCACTCAAAATGGCTGTTCTCTTGCTCTCTGCACATCCCCTGCTTGACCAGTGCCTGCCTCACCTGCACCCCACTCACATTTACTATCTTTCCTACATACTTTCCCCAGGCCCTAGCTAGTAATTGTTTTAGCGTTAGATCAGAACTCTCTCTCCACTATGTTTATCAAAGGGGTAGCGAGGGGTGTGCCCCTCTACTGGTTTCTCTGGTAACCAGTGAGGCAGCTTGATGTGAGTTCCCCCTATAACTGGCCACCCCTTCCTACTCCCTGCACAGGAGTAAAGACCGCTGCCTCGTGCTAGCCTGCACATGGTGGGATGTCACTCCAGGGCTTTGCTTCAGACTTGTAAGTTCCTCCCATCCATTAAACCACTGACGTCTCTGTCACTGACTCTGGGCTCTTTATTCAGTCTTGAACCTGGTGTGCCTGGTGAAGACCAACATTTACATACAGTCGTGTAAGTTGAGCCTTGTTCAGCAACTGCTAGCCAGAGTGAGAGATGAAGGTGAATCTAGACCTGTGCCCAGCCAGTCATGAACCTAGAACCTGAATTCAATTTTCCACCCAAATCCCATGTAATAGCTTTTACCTTCTCCTTCCTATGTTTAAAAAGGAGAAAGGAAATATGTGTGTATAGTTATTTTTACAAATCAGGTCAGAAAAGTGTTGGGTTGCTACCTATGGCAAAAATCTGGCTAGCCAATAATGTGTTTCAGGATATTTGCCTCTTGGGTAAGGGCCTGGTTACTCAACTTGGGTAATGTATCAACCTCAACTATTGCTCGTCAGATGGGGATCAAGGAAGGCTTGAGATATGTTTACTTATGCTGCCAGTTTAGCTTTGCAGACTAATTACAAGAGTTTCATAAATTCAGTAAGTGTTATTTTCCTGGCCATGATCTAACCTGTCAGGATACAGAAGAGCTCTCTGTGCCACCTCATGCCAGGTGCAGCATTTTTTCTGCCTCTCTTGGCAAGACTGGCCTGGAGGAGCAGGGAATGTGCTCTCCCAGGACAGAACAAGAACTAGAAAAGCCACACCTTTATACTGGATTCCTCAAAATCATAGACTAACAATGAAATAGGTATTAATAAAATAAATCACAATATTAACAATAACAACAATATTCACTATCACTTGGAATACTCAACACAGCTCTGTGAGGTAGACACAATTATTGTGCCATTTTAAAGAGGAATAAAATGAAGCTGTAATAAACAAGTACCCAAGATTTTACAACCAGAGAGAAAAGGACTTGAGATTTGAGTTCAGATCAGAAATAGGTAGCTCAAACAGTAAAGAATCTTCCTGCAATGCAGGAGACCTGGGTTCGATCTCTGGGTTGGCAAGATCCTCTGGAGAAGGAAACGGCTACCCATTCAAATATTCTTGCCTGGAAAATTCCATAGCCAGAGGAGCCTGGCAGGCTACAGTCCATGGGGCTGCAAAGAGTTGGACATGACTGAGAGACTAACACACACCTTTTTCTTTTTCCCCCAGAAACACAGGATTCATGATTTAACCTATATATATTTTGGTAACAAAGAAAACAACAACAAAAAAAAAAAATGATAAAGAAATGCCTCTGAAATTCGGTAATAATTACCAAATTACTGGGCTTCTCAGGTGGCTTAGTGGATAAAAAATTTGCATGCAATGCAGGAAACACAAGAGACGCAGGTTCGATCCCTGGGTCAGGAAGATCCCTTGGAGGAGAGCACGACAATCCACTCCAGTATTCTTGCCTGAGAAATCCCATGGACAGAGAAGCCTGCTTGGCTACAGTCCATGGGATTGCAAAGAGTCGGACACGACTGAGCACACACACATTCTTGCCTAGAGAATCCCGTGGACAGAGGAGCCTGGCAGGCTACAGTCCATAAAGTCGCAAAGAGTCAGGCATGACTCAACAGACTGAGCACACAGCATAGCAACTTATTACCAGTGGTGCACTCAATGTCTTGTACATTTCTACCTAGTGGACACCACGATTTGTTAACAAAGAAAAAGAAGTATATCTATTCACTTTAGAGAAGCTTATCTTCTTACTGTTAAAAGCTTTCTAAGACAGTTGGCTTTCCCCAGAGTCAGTGTCACTGCTTTCCATGGAGAATTTTAGAGTGCAATAAAAGGCTTTTAATTAAGCTGTGATATTATATCTAGTATGCTTTATTTACACTGAACACTATTGATGTGGCAGAATGTTTCTCTTTTCTTTTCCCTGCTAGCTTCTCAGTGAGAGTGAAGGCACACAGGGAATCAGAACACGAGTAAATAAAGAGATAGTTGCTTTTTGCCCGATTATATTCCCAGGATTCTAGTTTATGCAGATTGGAGGTGGCTTGAGTCGTCCATCTGAGTCTCTTTCTTTGCATCTTTCAAGGATCTGCTCTTTTCCCTTTGGTGCTCCTGTGGAGACTCTAGCACACATCTGGTGGAATTACTCCCCTCTGCTCCAATGTGCTGACACCTATACAGACTTCCTCTGCTGACAGAAATGGCTTTTTAAGAGTTTAAGACTCTTTGGTAATGAGTTTAAACACTGAATGTAAACAAGACTTACTCTCTACAGATGAACTGTGCTTATGTATTCAAGATGAATGTTATAAATAACATTTTGTTTGTGTGCTCACAGGAACTAAGCATCTTTTAGTTGTTGGACTAGGAATCCTTCTGCCTTAAGTTTATAGGACAAAGGACAAACAACAGACCTCCATTGACAAAGCTGTCTCTAGTCCTGGTCTGTTTCCTCACTCAAGGACTCAGTATTCTCTAAGTCCATGAAGTATATTTTAGATTAAAAATAATAATAATAGTTTGAGGTTCTGAATTCCAGTGCTATTTCTATCATTTGTTAGCAATGTGAACTTAAGCAAATCATTGATAATATTTTCTCTTCTGTAAATGGTCAAGTAATGTGTGTGTGTTTGTTATGTGTGCACACTCAGTTGTGCCCAACTCTTTGTGAGCCCACGGACTGTAGCCAGCCAGGCTCTTCTATCCATGGAATTTTCCAGGCAAGAATACTGGAGTGGGTTGCCATTTCCTACTCCAGAGGATCTTCCTGACCCAGGGATTGAAACCCTGTCTCTTACATCTCCGGCATTGGCAGGCAGATTCTTAACAACTGTGCCACCTGGGAAGTGGTCAAATAATACCTTGTCAGATAACCCTTGGGGGCCATTGAAAGTAACAAATAGAACAATATGTGAAAATATTTCTAAACTATAATAATACATAAAAATATGAATTTGCTGTTATACAAAATATGTGCAAAAATGTGATGTGGCATTAGGAAGGAAATCCTGGATTTGTAAAGGAGAAGGGAATTCTGATACATAACCAATTTTGGCTCAAGTTTTAGGATCTTATAAATCTTATTCACCGGGGTGAGCAAAATAATCACCAAGGATAAGTTAATTATTCTAAAAGCTAAAGGGTTCAGTTCTAGTAGTCAGCATTTAGTAAAACTAGGGCAGTATAAACGTCAGAACAGAGTGCATGTAACTGGATTGCTAGCACATGTTACCCCTAAGCCTTCTATGTTCATTATAGAGGCTTTAATAAGTGGAGCTGAAAGTACTGGTCAGCTGGGGTGATGAGCTAATTAATATTTCTATAAAATTGGCTGAAGAGTGTAGAGAGTTTCATACCTGGTTGAGTTTGAGAACGTTTTAGAAAACAGACTTTAGAATACTAACAGTTAACATCAACTCTAGCTTCCAGAGTTGTAACAGTCTGCTAGGATGCCTAACAGGCTGTTTGCCTAGTAACAACTTACATGTCCTCTTACTAATTGCTAAAGTACCCTTGACTTAATCAAACTCTATAGTACTATGTAAAGCAGATTTGGAATTTAGTATTAATCCTACTGTTTGTTTTGCCCCACAATCCAATCCAAATATTTAGCAGTAATAATTAGAAATTTTAATATAATAATTTAATGAAATGAATTACTAAGCACCCTTGTTTAAATTTAGACACCTAAAAAAACTGTCTTTAATAAAAATAACATACAGTTTCTTCTCTTTCCGTTAGATAAACCACTGGATTACCTATTCAACAGCTTATTGTCTAAATCTTACTTTAAAATATCTAATAATCTATAGATAAGAGTTATCCAAGATATTTGTTAATAAGATAAGAGGAAAAATATTTTCTTTCTTTAATTCATGTCTTTAAAATGTACAAGGAGGTAGGGCAAATCAAATGTAATTGTCTGGGCTTCATTCTCTAATGGATAGACTTTTACACCTTAGACCTAATGTGTATACATAGGCCTCTGGGAAATAGCATGGTTTGTGAGCTAATGATGTGCGTTGCTAAATATTTTTACATCAGGGTGACATTTATAAATTATATTTTAATATTACAATTATTTTAGATGATTGCCCCCAAAGCCCTTTTATTTTTAGAAAATATAAAGCATCCTTGGCCCACAGACACTCAAAACCCAAGAAGTTCCAAATTGGACTCATTATCTCTCCACCCCCCGCCCTGAAGCTGCTGCTCCTCCGTGTTCGCTTGCTCCAGTAATGGGGCCACTCTCCTCCCAGTCACAGAGCGAGCAAACTTCCATCATCTTTGGCTCCGACCTCTCCCGACCCTTTAAATCTAATCAACCAAGCCCTCTCAAATTTATCTTTGAAATGTCTTTGGAATTTGTCCTCTGTGCTTCATCCTCACCAATTCTTTTGTGATTCAGGCCCTGTTTATCAAATGTCGGAAATTATTCCGAGGGCCTATCTATGAAGCTCACAGGAACTAGTTCATTCCGGCTTCAAAATGCCCTTCATACATTGCTAGAATGATTCTTTTAAAACACAGATATGAAGATGTAACCACTTGGATGCTGGAAAATGTGTTCGGCAGTAGCATTTTATAGACAATGGAATCTAAAGTCCTTAGGAAGTCACCAATCCCTTCTTTTATTGTCCCATTGGTTATTTTTCCCCACTACCTTATGTTCTAGCCCACCTACACCGTCAATCATCTCTAAACATTCTATATATTTCATAGACAATTTCCTTTGAATGAGTAACCATTGTTATCTTCTACTCATTAGGAACACCCAATCATTTTTAAATCACAAGTCATCTCCTTTGTGTCCTTGGGAAGGATTAATTACTTCTGCCTAGCAGTTTGCATATTTCTCTAATATTTACCACAATCTAAATAAGAGTGAAAATTTGCCAGACATGTATTAGTTAACCCTAGTAAGCAGAGAGCTTTTTGAATGCAGGGGCCTTATCTTTTTAATGGATATATGCTTCATGCTGCCTTTTCCATAAGAAGTCCCAGTTACATATTTATTATTAAACTTTTAAAATTGTTTTGCAAATTACTATTGATGTTGTTCAAATTGCATCATGAAAATAGCATTTTCTTAGCAGCGTATCTATGTTACCTTTGAAGATATAATACAAATCAAGCCTTAGGAGAAAATACCCAAACCTTCTGACATGACATATAATATTTTTCATCATATCTTTGCATTAGGATAATCCTTACACTTTTAAAAAGCCAAAGGAGCAAATACATGTTGCAAAAATATTATGTTTCTTCAAAAACCTAATGAGAAAAGATAGAGACAGATGGAGTTAAATTAGTTAATTTTCTGCCCAGCTGCCTAGATGAAAAATAAAGATGCACTGACCCTATGCTTCTGCATGCTAAACTGCTCAAATGTCATGTCTCTGTTAGTTTACCATTATGCGTAGGTTGAGTGGCCAGTATCTGGATTAGCGAGACTGTTCAATTTACTGTCTCTTTTGTTCTCAGTTTTTAATGCAAAAGAAGAGAAATCTAAAAATAGTACAAACCCTTGCAACTGACTTGCATTCCTGAATATACAATTATATCACTGTAAAGTGACAAAATCATATCACATTTATTTGAAATGGTTCAAAAATAATAGATATATTTTTTAAATTGCTTGTACTTTTTTTCCCTTCTAGATCTTCCCAATCTTTAAAACTCTTAGCTGCAAAAAAAAAAAAAAAAAAAAAAAAAGTGCCAATTTGCCCTTTAAAAACTAGGCAGCCTCAAGATTTTTCTCATGTTAAAGTGAAATGAGAACTCATTTCCATTTTCACAGGTAATTCAAGTCTCAAATGACAACTTCAATTCCATATACATTTTAGTGTGTGTGTGTGTGTGTGAGAGAGAGAGTGTACACACACATTTTGTGAAACTCCTTCTTAACAATATTTCTAGTGGCAGTAATTTTTTGTGTGTATGAGAGAAGACTTTCTTCTAACTTGCTCCTAAAATCATCTTAAAAAGCCAGATTCTCTCAATCCCTCTGCTTTAATGGATCATTTTTATGGGATGTCATTTACTCTTCTACCTGTTCTATGACTCTACATTCACCTATCTGCTTCTGCATTTGTCTTTAGTAAGATTAGAAAATTGTCAAATTTACAAAATGTTTTGTGCACACTGTGATTTTTAAATGTTTCCAAAATATACCATTAAAAGATTCCACAGAAAACATCCCAGATCCCATGAAAATCAGAGTATCTAATAACATGCAGTCTACCAAGCAATTGTCAGTTGGAATTAATGGGAAGTGTATAATTCAGGGGTGAGTCAGGAGAGAGCAGTTACACTCTTCTTCACACAGGAAAAAATTGATATAAAAATTATTAACTAGGCAAGGGTACATTGCTAAGGGGCAAAGAGAAATCTAAAGCATTTAAGAATAGCATCCAAAGTTGTTTAATTCGGTCTGAAAAAATGATACAAATGAACTTACTTACAAAACAGAAACAGACAGACTTTGAAAACAAATTTATGGTTATCAAAGAGGAAACACTGTTGGGGGATAAATTAGGAGTTTGGGATCAGCATACACACACTGCTTTGTATAAAACTGATAACCAATAAGGACCTACTGTATAGCACAGGGAACTCAATAATCTGTAATAATCTATGTGGGAAAAGAATCTGAAAGAGAATAAATATATATATAACTGAATCACTGGGTCATATACATAAAACTAACACAACATTGCAAAATAAATGATACTTCAATAAAAAAAAATAACATTCATATGAAGCAATCATTGACCGGGGACTGAGGCAGATTTTACCCAGAGGAGAAACTAATCTGGACAAGAGTACTCTTACTTCCACGCGATTTTTCATTGGGGAAGGTGTGACCATGGCATACTGTGTGGGAAGAAGTTTGCTGAAGTGCCAAGAAAGGGTCTGGAAACAAAATAAACTGCCTGCAGGACTGCCAGCAAGACTCACTAGAAAGCTGCCCAGTGGGCTGCCAGAAAGAGCTTGTTGGAGAATGGATCCCACTGAGTCCCTGCATACTGCTGGCTGTCACATTGCAGAAGCAAGAAAAAATGTCCACACTAGAACCTGAGAGAGATACCTCTTCCTCTCACAGTGTTCCTTCAGTGCCCGCTCCTATAAAGTTTAGCATCATGCCAGTTGGCAAAGGAGATAATGAGAACCAGCCCCAGGTTTTCTAGAACAAACAAGGATGGATGTAGAGCTGAGATGTAAATACATTGGTAACGGGCACAGACCACGTACTCTAACTGATCGTAATTCCTCCTCTGATTCCTGCTGGCACTTGAGTTTATGGCCAATATCCCAAAATATGTAGCAGCTCAGTGAGTATGAGTTTCATGTCACACAGAAAGACTTTTAGAAGTTGGAGACTCTGAGACTCAATCAGTAAACATATGGTATTACCAACAGTGCTGACAAGTACAATTGCACCTCAGATAAGGCAAAAATAGCGCAGAGAACATGAACCTGCTATATATTGACCTAAAATTAATACCTTACCATTGCATATGGAGATAACCAATGTGAAATAAATATATTAAAATGAAATATGCCTTTATGATCTGACCATAGCTCTATGTCATCTAGAAGGACATTGTCAACTCTTTCTGACATACTTGGATAGATTTCCAGGAAATTTTTAAAGCTTGAATTTTTGTTTTAAAAGTTGTTTTAAATACCTTAATTAAAAATATTATTTCATCTTTACTTCAGTTTGCTGCTATATCATTTGCTCACAAATTTTATCAAATGTTGCCTGGCACTGGTAAGGTTTAAGAAATAAAATAAGAGTTTTTGATATTGCTTTCTCTTTCTTTGGAATCTTTGGATGAAAAGAGACACTAATTAAAATTGGTATTTAAAAAAAATAACTGATTTTGGGGAACTACTTTCGACCTTCAAGAAAATGAAATGTGAAGTCTTTGAAAATATTCTGAGGAGAAGGCTTGGAACTTTTGCCTCTGGCTTCTAACCACTGTTTATAGCCTTTTGAACCTAGGCAAGCAATGACCCTGTTTCTTCTGTATATTCAGAAAAGTTAACTGGATTGATTTTCAATAAATATTAACTTTTGCCTATGCCTCTAGAGAATCTTGCAGGTACTGATAACAACTTGGCAAGACATCTGTCATTTATACAAGAGCAAGCCAAAATAATACAAGGGTATCATACTTTCCTAAAGAAAACTAGAATCTCTAAGGATGTTAACTAAGAGGTTTAACTCACAGCTACAGTCAATACAGACTTCTGACTGCCCTTTGACAGATTTAACCTGTGAAAGAAGAGTTTTAATGAAGTAGAGATACCAGGTGTAAGAATTTCTGCCCCAAATTTAAATTTAAAAATTTTATTTATTTCTCTTCCATTCCCTAAGTTGTATTGATGCTAGATAAGTTCCTTCTGAAAGATAATATTTATTTTATGCATTTATTTATATATAATTTATAATAATATATTTAATTATATATATGTATATAGTTTGTTTTTGTTTTTCTTTTAGACACACAGGATAATATCTGGAATGACTTTTCCTAAGTATCACAATACCAACTTTGAAAGATGAAACACTGAAGCATTGAAAACTGTAAGTATATATGAGAATCTCTGTTTTCTTTCATTTCTCAATATAAGTGTGCTCTGAAAATATGTAATGTCAGTAGCCCCTTATGAAAGAAAGCAGATATAATAAGAGCATTATTTTTTGTGAAAGAAAAAATAATTTATGTAGCTCTAAGAAATATACTCTGCAATATTCTCTACATGCTGTTGGAAACCTAGTGTTTTTAAGAGCAGAAGCAGGAGTATAAAAATATAACTAAACTTCAAAAGCCCTTGTGACAGCATGATTCGTATTGTGTAATATGAATAATAACCTCCCTTGATCTCCTATTAATAAAGAATCATTTCTGCAAACCTTAGAGCTGAGAACTTCAAGATTTATATTTTAAGAGCATTTATTTTAATGAAAACTCTGGAAAAAAAAGGAAGTGTTGAGGCAGATGGGAAATTGGCTTATTTTGAACTCTGGTGCTAGAGTTGTAGGTTCCTACCATTGGATAAAGAGCATCTCTCAGGTATTTATTTAGTTAAAATATTCTAGCCATTATTTAACTCATTTATTAAGTATCTTAGAAGGTCTCTAGGAATGCATGAGACATTTTAAAAACTAATGTCATAGTAATGGCTGTCAATGGAAATTCAGTGATTGAAGGAAGCTATAGTGTAACATCCCTGAACCTCTTTAATGGGTTTCTTTGAGGACTTGTAAATCTCCCTTTGTACAAACTACTTGCATTAACCTATAAAGAGAAATGTTCATCTTGCATCTCTCAAAAAAAGTTGTATGGAGGGCAAATTTGGATGCTGTTATAAATTGAGGTCATTCAGTCAGACAGATAATGATGTGGATATTATCATTTTGCAATTACTTGAGATTGTAAGGATTACTGAAAATAAAGAGATGAGAGAAAGAGAAATCAAGTGATGTTGCAGAAATGGTCTCTGGTATGCAGGCTTCTTACTATTAATTTATTTTTTATTTTTCCATTTTTTCTTGCCCTCAATTAGTTTACATCCAATTTTCTCTATATAAAATGTGTAAACATAAAGAGTTACAATTTAGATATAGGCTATCCACTTGAGTTTATAAACCAGCTCTGTAGCAATCAGATTTAAACACATATTTAGAAAATATGCTAAAACAGAAAAAAATATTTTGATTTCAACATCTATAGATGTCCATTTAATCCTCAATTTATTTTTCAACTGTAACTGTTAGTTAACTTGTCCAGTTTATATTTTTTAAAAAGGGTATAATAAGTAGTAATATAAAATTAATATCATTATGCATTATTTAGTGTAGAAATGGAGTTTAATCCTATAAACAACTTAACAACTTAATTGAAACATATATATATTTTTAGTATCTGTTTAAATCATGATTTCTTAAAACCCTAAACTGATCAAGTAAATTACATTTTCTCTCAAAATTTCCTCTATTAATGATTCTTAGTAAATAATCTTAAAGGAGACTGCCTATAACAGGCCAACAGTGAAAAATGGACAGCAGATGGATTTAAAAGACCAGTAAGAGCTTGACTATGAAAATCAAATATTTAGCAATTTTGCTTTTTGAGGAGCACTTAGATGGTGTGTCTATTTGCATAACAGTTAGGCAAGGATTGAGCTGTGTGCTTTTGGATGTGTTAGTGAATAAACATGTCTTATTAGATTTGTGAAACCTATGTTTCCTACATATTTGACTTAACATATTGAGGTGGGTTCTACTGTGATACAATTGAACTATTACTTAGTGTGACCTGACAGAACATCATCTCCAGAATGTTTTATTTTAGCAACTAACCTGTAATGCTGTGTCTAAACTTTAATGAATACTCATAAATGCAACAAAAAATAGACATATCAAAACAGCTGTTTCCCATTTTTAATGTTCTTTCATTTTAGTACTTCTTCCATTTTTAAGAAAGAAGTGCTTTCAGATTCTTTCCAGTTATTATATTATCTGATTTTCTGAACTTTAAAAGTGTTTTCAATGGTCTGTTTTTCCAGTCATTTCAATAGTTTTTATTAACTTCTATTCCCCTGTTTTTAATTCCTCCCAGCATGAAACACCTGGGGAGATTTCTGTGTTCCTGACAAAACACCAACTTAATCAATTTTTTTCAAGTAAAAATAATCCTTTGGTCATCAGACACTTCTAGAATAATATGACTAATAAAATATTTACTTCACCCCATCTCTCTACCAACCTATCCCAGCTAGCTCAACTGGTAAAGAATCCACCTGCCATGCAGGATAACCAGGTTGAATTCCTGGGTCAGGAATTCCCCCTGGAGAAGGGATAGGCTGCCCACTCCAGTGTTCTTGGGCTTCTCTGGTGGCTAAGATGGTAAAGAATCCACCTGCAATGTGTGAGACCTGGATTCGATCCCTAGGTTGGGAAAACTCCCTGGAGGACGGCATGGCAACCCACTCCAGTATTCTTGCCTAGAGAATCCCATGGACAGAGGAGCCTGCTGGGCTACAGTCCATGAGGTCACAAAGAGTTGGGCATGACTGACTAAGCATAATAGTTTATAAATCCTATCCAAATTCACGAGAGCTTTGATCATGCAATTTTTGCCTCAAATAATGCCAAATACCACTACCTGCCGACTTTGCTTATTGCCTCTTATAAAATAAAAATCATACATCTTTAGTCTAATGTTAGGTTTTGCCCCATGAACCTGCTTTTTCAGTACTATTTCGTATTCCTTTCTTTTACATATCTTATTCATGAGCCAATTTAAATGTTGAATATTTACAATTCACAACAGCAGTATTTAAAAATTTCAATACCATTGTTTCTACCATTTATTCAACTGAAACTTTCATCTCAATTGCCAAAAGTCATCAACTATATCAAAAAGGGTGCCTGTCATGTCATTTCCCGAAGTAGATGCTCTATGGTTCTCATTTCATGTTTCCAGAAGTGACGGGAACCATCCTTATTCCTTGTGTCCTCAGTTCTTATTCTGAGTCCTTATAGCACATATCATACACATACTTATTACATAAGTAATAATTGTTTTTTGTTTACCTTGTCTCTCTAAACCTGAATGCCTGGTACATAGTTAATGCTTAATATGTTTTCACTGAAAGAATAAAACATAAATAAAGCAACATATTGCTGCTGTTGCTGCTCAGTCCCTTCAGTTGTGTCTGACTCTCTGTGACCCCATGGACTGTAGCCCTCCAGGCTCCTCTGTCCATGAAATTCTCCAGGCAAGAATACTGGAGTGGGTTGCCATGCTCTCCTCCAGGGGATCTTCCTAACCCAGGGATCAAGCTCTGGTCTCCTGCAATGCAGGCAGATTCTTTACTGCTCAGCCACCTGGGAAGCCCAAACAACATACTAGATATAATTAGACCCAGCAATCCCACTGCTGGGGATACACACCAAGGAAACCAGAATTGAAAGAGACACATGTACTCCACTGTTCATTGCAGCATTGTTCATAATAGCCAGGACATGGAAGCAACCTAGATGTCCGTTGGCAGATGAATGGATAAGAAAGCTTTGTGGTACATATACACAATGTGTCCACTGTGCTACATATACACAATGGAATATTACTCAGCCATTAAAAAGAATACATTTGAATCAGTTTTAATGAGGTGGATGAAACTGAAGCCTATTATACAGCATGAAGTAAGCCAGAAAGAAAAGCACAAATACAGTATACTAACACATATATATGGAATTTAGAAAGGTGGTAAAGATAATCCTACATGCGAGACAGCAAAAGAGACACAGATGTATAGAACAGTCTTTTGGACTCTGTGGGAGAGGGCGAGGGTGGGATGATTTAGGAGACTGGCACTGAGACATGCATATTATCATATGTGAAACAGATCGCCAGTCCAGGTTCAATGCATGAGACAGGGTGCTCGGGGCTGGTGCACTGGAATGACCCAGAGGGATGGGATGGGGAGGGAGGTGGGTGGGAGATTCAGGATGGGGAACACATGTACACCCATGGCAGATCCATGTCAATGTATGGCAAAACCACTACAATATTATAATTACCTCCAATTAAAATAAATAAATTTATATTAAAAAATAAATAAAACATCTCAAATGCTTAGAAAATTTTAAAAAAACTCAAATAAATATTTTCAAATCCTGGTTATTATAGAAAAAACAATTTTTAAAAAATATAACTAATAACCATAATTTAAGGGACACCCCCCCAAGAGAAAACCAGGAGCTATGGAAAACTCAATGAAAAGAATGCAAAGTTATATCAGACTCTGACAGTAATAAAAGCTATCTCATAGTTAGAACTTAAACCCCAAATTGACAAAAACAAAATAAGAAAAAAGGCTGGGAATCAACAGAAAAAAATAAAAAGCTATGTTATATCATCAAAAAATTTTGGCATTGAAATGTCAACTAAATGGTATACAACAAGCTTTATTTCATCACATACGAATTAAAAAAATACAAAACATCAAAATGCATAAGATTTAAAAGTTAAACTGAAATGTTTACCATTCAGACCCTCAATTAGGACATTCTAAATGATATACATGTGTGGAGGTACTTATATGCAGAGTACATCATGCAAAATGCCAGGCTGGATGAAGCTGGAATCAAGATTGCTGAGAGAAATATCAATAACCTCAGTTATGCAGGTGACACCACCCACATGGCAGAAAGTGAAGAACTAAAGAGCTTCCTGATGAAAGTGAAAGAGGAGAGTGAAAAAGTTGGCTTAAAACTCAACATTCAGAAAACTAAGATCATGACAGCCAGTCCCAACACTTCATGGCAAATAAATGGGGGAAACAATGGAAACAGTGACAGACTTTATTTTTAGGGGGGCTCCAAAATCACTGTAGATGGTGACTGTAGCCATGAAATTAAAAGACGCTTGCTCCTTGGAAGAAAAAGCTATGACCAACCTAGACAGCATATTAAGAAGCGGAGGCAGTAACTTGCCAACAAAAGTCCATATAGTCAAAGCTATAGTTTTTCCAGTGGTCATGTATGAATATGAGAATTGGACTATAAAGAAAGCTGAGCCCCGAAAAATTGATGCTTTTGAACTGTGGTGTTGGAGAAGATTCTTGAGAATCCCTTGGACTGCAAGGAGATCCAACCAGTCCACCCTAAAGGAAACCAGTCCTGAATATTCTTTGGAAGGACTGATGCTGAAGCTGAAACTCCAATACTTTGCCACCTGATGCAAAGAACTGACTCATTTCAAAAGACCCTGATGCTGGGAAAGATTGAAGGAGGGAGGAGAAGGGGATGACAGAGGATAAGATGGTTGGATGACATCACCGACTTGATGGACATGGGTTTGAATAAACTCCAGGAGTTGATGAAGGGCAGAGAGGCCTAGCATGCTGCAGTCCCTGGGGTCGCAAAGAGTCAGACACGATTGAGTGACTGAACTGACTGATTGATTGACTGTTTACAGAATAAATTTTAATTTACCTTTATCGAACTTCTATCAACTCTTTTACTTGTATTTGTATATTTCAGCCTGTCCTTTTGGAATCTACTCCTTTCTGATGTATATGATTTCAGTTTCATCCAGTTGCTCAGTCATGTGCAACTCTTTGCAACCCCATGGACTGCAGCACGCCAGGCTTCTCTGTCCACCACAGATTCCAGGACTTTACTCAAACTCAAGTTCATTGAGTCAGCGATGTCATCCAACCATCTCATCCTCTGTCGTCTCCTTCTCCTCCCGCCTTCAATCTTTCCCAGCATCAGGGTCTTTTCCAATGAGTCAGTTCTTTGCATCAGGTGGCAAAAGTACTGGAGTTTCAGCTTCAACATCAGTCCTTTCAATGAATATTCAGGACTGATTTCCTTTAGGATGGACTGGTTGGATCTCCTTGCAGTCCAAGGGACTCTCAAGAGTCTTCTCCAATACCACAGTTCAAAAGCATCAATTCTTCAGCACTCAGCCTCTTTATATTCTAACTCTCACATCCATACAGGATTACTGGATAAAACATGGTTTTGACCAGTCAAACCTTTGTTGGCAAAGTAGTGTCTCTGCTTTTTAATATGCTGTCTAGGTTGGTCATGGCCTCTTGTCTTTTAATTTCATGGCTGTAGTCATCATCCACAGTGATTTTGGAGCCCCTCAAAATAAAGTCTCTCACTGTTTCCATTGTTTCCCCATCTATTTGCCATGTAGTGATGGGGCCAAATGCCATGATCTTAGTTTTCTGAATGTTGAGCTTTAAGCCAACTTTTTCACTCTCCTCTTTCACTGTCATCAAGAGGCTCTCTAGTTCTTCACTTTCTGCCATGAGGGTGGTGTCACCTGCATATCTGAAGTTATTGATATTTTTCTTGGAAATCTTGATTCCAGCTTGTGCTCCATCCAGTCCAGCATTTCTCATGGTGTACTCTGCATATAAGTTAAATAAGCAAGCTGACAATACATGTTCTCCTTGACATACTCCTTTCCTGATTTGGAACCAGTCTGTTGTTCCATGTCCAGTTCTAACTGTTGCTTCTTGACCTGCATACAGATTTCTCAGGAGGCAGGTCAGGTAGTCTGGTATTCATATCTCTTTAAGAGTTTTTCAGTTTGTTGTGATCCACACAGTCAAAGTCTTTGGCATAGTCAATAAAGCAAAAGTATATGTTTTTCTGGAATGCTCTTGCTTTTTTGATGATCCAACTGATGTTGGCAATTTGATTTTTGGTTCCTCTTCCTTTTCTAAGTCCAGCTTGAACATCTGGAAGTTCTCGGTTCATGTACTGTTGATCCCTGGCTTGGAGAATTTTGAGAATTACTTTACTAGCATGTGGACTTCCCTGGTGGCTCAGAGGTTAAAGCGTCTGCCCGCAATGTGGGAGACCTGGGTTTGATCCTTGAGTCAGGAAGATCCCCTGGAGAAGGAAATGGCAATGCACTCCAGTATTCTTTGCTGGAGAATCCCATGGATGTAGGATCCTGGTGGGCTACAGTCCACGGGGTCGCAAAGAGTCATACACAACTGAGTGACTTCACTTTTACTAGCCTGTAAGATGAGTAAGCTGTAGGAATGCCTAATTTGAAGATTTTTTTTAATATATTAAAATTAAAATGCCAGAAATAATGGTGTGTGCATGATCAGTCACTTCAACCATGTCCAACTCTGTGTGACTATATGGACTGTAGCCCAGCAGGCTTTCTGTCCATGGGATTCTCCAAGCAAGAATACAGGAATGGGTTGCCATGATCTCCTACAAGGGATACTCCCGACCCAGGGATGGAAACCAGATCTCTTGAATTTCTTGCATTTGCACACAGGTTCAGCAACCCACTCCAGTACTCTTGCCTGGAAAATCCCATGGACAGAGGAGCCTGATACGCTGCAGTCCATGGGGTCGCTAAGAGTTGGACATGACTGAGCGTCTTCACTTTTCACCTTCATGCATTGGAGAAAGAAATGGCAACCCACTCCAGTATTCTTGCCTGGAGAATCCCAGGGATGAGGGAGCCTGGTGGGCTGCCATCTATGGGGTCACACAGAGTCGGACACGACTGTAGTGACTTAGCAGCAGCAGCAGCAGCCACATAGGAAGCTCCCATAAACAATGGTATTTGAGACAAAGAGTGGCCAGAATTCTCAAGAACACTTAGAAATTTTTATTAATTTAAATGTATAAATTTAAGTATGTTTATCAAAGTACAAAGAGAAGCCAATTAAAGAATTGAAAAAAATTAAATGCATAAATTCCAAAGCATCAGGGAAACACAGAATTAACAAAGCTATGAAAAGAGAAAAATAAATGCATTGAAAATGTGAAACTAATTTAATAAACCAAATTGGATGGCAGAAACAAACCCAAATCTATTAGTAATCACAATAAAATATAAATAGACTGAACATACTCATACCAAACTAGTCAGAATAATTTTTTTAAATCTTATATGAACTTTTCAAGAGACACATGAATATAGCACTCAGAAATATTAAAACACCAGATTATGGAAAAGTGGTATCAGGACAATACTAAACAAAAGAAAGATGATATAGCTCTGTCAATATCAGATATATTAGACTTTAAGACAATAATAATAATAATGTCTAATGAAAAGCAAAGTTATTGTATAATGACTCCAAATATATCATGGGGGAAAAAGGACAGAAACAGGCTAGTTTTCCAAGTATATCAGTAAAATGGGCACATTTTAAAACAAATTTTGGTTATTATTAAATTAATCAAATTTAATAAAAAGTATTTAAGCAATGCAATTAATAAACATAAGTTAGCTGATGTATATACAGAACTTTGCACTGAAGAATATAATAAAGCACATTTTCTTACATGCATTCATAAAACAATGATAAAAATTAAATAAATACCAGCCTCAACTAATTAGTATTTTGTTGTATCATATTATAAGCCATCAGGTTATATAGACCTGGGAAACATGTACATAGTGTTAGAAATTAAAAAATATATTTCATAATACATTTGAAAATGGAGTAAATAAATCTTACTGCCTGCAATCAATATTTAACTTGTCAGTATTTTTTTCCATTCTTTCTTCAAATTCTTTTCCTATTTAGGATATTACAGAATATTGATCAGAGTTCCCTGGTTTTATTGTGTACATATTTATGTTGTCTTCTGCAGGAGCATGATCAGTATACCTCAGTCCTCTAATGTTTAGATCATAACACTAATATCAGGTCACTACCTTCACTTCCATTGGAAATGACTCACAGCAAAGTACCTCATATGTAACAGTCACTTAGTAAGTATTTGTGATTGATCACAAGAAGAGGGAAATCCACAAATAGCTCGGGTTGGGTGGGACCAAAGACTCTAAATCCATTTCATAATCATGTGTTTACCTGTACCCTAGGCCACCATAATAAGTTCTTAAATTCAAATTGTCCAAAATACATCATTATTTTCCCCTTCATGCATATTTCTCTCCTGCTTTTTTCTTCTCTGATACCAGTGAGTAGTGTTGTAAACTCCAAGTGAAAATGATACCCAGCTTAGAAACTAGAGGGAGGCTTCATCTTCCTTTTCAATTTTCACCATTTAAATTTCCCCTGTTTAGATGTAATCTTTTATCATTTCTTATCTTGATTACTGAATTAGCCGCTAATAATTCTTCCTGGCTTCTAGTTTTGTTTTCTTCTAATACTTTCTCTATTATACAACCAAAATAATCTTTCAGGAGTACAAATCAAGGTATGACATACTTCTTCTTAAATATTTCCTTTAATTCTCATTACTTGCAAGATAAATTCTAAACTCAATTGTGCAATATGTGAGTTCTTTCAAGAGTTGGCCCCTTCTCAATTTTCTAGTGTTAAATCTTTCCTTTCACTCACAGTCATTAAATCAGCCTATAACACTACACCTTTTTTATACCTTCCTTGTTGCAAAAGGCATTCTCCTGACTTAGGGCACCAAGTAAAAGTGGTTACTTGCAATCTGACTCTACTAAGAGTAAGTCACTAGCAGCTGCAGTTGCTGACCTTCAAGCCACCCTCTGTTATTTTAGGATAGAGATCAGGAATGAGGTATTCTGTGCTCTGGGAAAAGCTAGCAGATTAGGTTTCAGATACTTAGGTATTTTCAGGAGAAGATGTTATAAGCCTAATTTCTTACATCTTCTCATATCTAGAACAGCACTAAAATCTGAACAGAGGCATCTGTTCCTCTAACTGGCAGCGACGTTCTCATTACTAGCAGTAACCTTCTCTCAAAATGTGTGCCTATACTTGTATCTCCCTTCAACAAAACCACACATATACTGACACCCCCCCACCTCTTCAGAGCAGTTACTTGGAAGTTATCTGAGAGGCTGTTTCCCAGGCCATAGTTCTCATTTTGCCCTAAATAAAACTTAGCACAACTCTAACACTGTGCAAATTTTCAATCAACATGGGCCATTTATCAGATAGTCCCTTCTACTTGGAAAACCCTTCTCGCTTCTTATTCTACTCAACCTTGATAATTTCTCCACCATGAGAGCTCAACATCATCAATTTGAAGGAATGTGTTTGTAACTTCTAATTCAAGGTGCTTTGCCTGTGCTATTTCAGCATTGTAGCCATAGTTCTACAGTAATTCTCATCCTTGGATTGATTATTTTCACTTGCATATATTCACCTCTAGATTGCAAGGACTTTGAGAATAGAGACAGAGCTAGTCACGTGTGTATCCTATCCCTGATGCCTATCATTGATTAGTATGTAGGACTCGCACGTTTCCTAGCAAAAGTGTGGCAGAGGTAGAACAGAAAGGAATGAAGAGAGGAAGGAGGGATGAGAAGGAATGTGGAAAGGAGAGAAGTAGCTTCTGTTTATTTGTTATTTGAATAAAATGATTTGAATATATTACACTTAATACAATTATTTTATTGATGGACCAGTTGAGGCTTTTATCTGTATATCTGAAAATTTCCCCAAATTCTGTAATGAACACTTGGAAAATAATATATTTATTTCTGTCATACATAGCATCCACCCCTCTTTTATAATTTTAGTCATATTAAAAACATTATTCTCTCAGTTGTACTAAGAATAATGAATGATATTTCTGTTTCAAAGACAAGGAGCTGAGTTGCACACAACCTCCCTTTACTTAAGTAGTTAAAACCAGATATTGCATTATACACAGTTTTGCATTCTCTCAGCTCTCACTTTTTCTTTCCTCTCCAATTTTCACCATAAAACCTCCCATTCTATTTAGTCACATTTATTTTATAGTAATAACATTAACAGAAAAAGTAAAATCAACATGTAATGAGGACCCACTCTATCACAATCACGGTACCAATTTCCTTGTAACCATCACCTCATCAAAAAATACTCACAAAAATCCTATGAGATAAGTAGTATTATCACTATTTGAGTAATGAGGTGAAATCTAATTACTGTGTTAACCACTCCAGAATTCCCCAAAGTGAGGCAACTCACTTTTGGGGAAAAAGAACTTAAGCTAAGAGATCCTAAGGGAATGGGTAGCGTCAGGAGCCCAGGTAACAATATGTTAGATAGAGTAGAACTTTTTCTCATAAGAGAAAGAAAGTGCTAATAATATGTCCATTTGGGCTGTTATAAATAGACTCAGAGGCTTATAAATATCAGAAACTTCTCTCTCACATTTCTGGAGGCTGGAAGTCTGAGATTGGGGAGCCAGCATGGTTGGGTAAAGACTCTTGTGTGTGTGTGTGTGTGTGTGTGTGCGCGCGCGCGCACATGCATGTGTGTGTTTTGAATTGTTACCTATATAAACCACCTTGATAAACGTTAGTGTTTTAAGAGGTACAAGTTTATTATAATTAATATATATATTTGAAATTTAGGTTACTGACCTATTTTTATTGCTTATATTTTTTATTTGACTTTCCTATGGACTGAATTTTATTCTCCCCAAATTCATAGGTTGAAGCCCTCATCTTCAAAGTGATGGGCTTCCCAGATGGCATACAGATAAATAATCCATTTGCCAATGTAGGAGATGCAAGAGATGTGGGTTCCATTCCTGGGTCAGGAAGATCCCCTAGAAGAAGGAATGGCAACCCACTCCAGTATTCTTGCCTGGAAAATCCCATGGACAGAGGAGTTTGGTGGATTACCGTCCATGTGGTCACAAAGAGTAGGACACGACTGAGTGTGCACATGCACACTCTAATACGATGCTATTTAAAGGTGGACTCTTTGGTGAGATTAATGATCTTATAAAACTCTCTATTTCTCGACCTTCCCTCTTCTTTTCCTCCCGCATGAGGGGTAATATGAACACATTACAAAAAGAAGGTCATCTGCAAATGAGGAACAAGATCCTAATAGACACCCAATCTATTAGCCCCTGGATCTTGGACTTCCCAGCCTGTAGAACTGTGAGAAAGAGATGTTTGTTCTTTAAATCACTCAGTCTATAGCAGTCTGATCTAAGATAGCCTTGGTATATCAGGCGTTTGTACAGATTCTACTCTTTAAATGCTTAGATTGACTCCAAAAATGCAATCCATTAAAATTATACAATTGTGAGCTATTATTGTGCCATTCCTGCTTTAGTCTTTAGTATTACATATCTTAAGAGAAAATAAAAATTTAAGTATTTTGAACAATTCATAGAGAGACAAGATGTGATATGCTTTAAAAAGAATAACTGACAAAAATCAACTCAACAAGAATATATGTACACTAAATAATAATTATAGGGCACTATAATATTTCAGACAAATTGAAGAAGTAAGATTATTTAAAGGTAAGGTAGGAACTCCCTAATTTGTAGCTGATACAGTCTACCATTATTATCTTACTGATTCCTATTGTGAAAAGGTTTTATGTTTAATCTTGAACTATAACTTTCACTGTCTTAACATTTTGTCTGAGGATGAGGATTCTTGATGTTAATCAAGAATCTACAGAGAAATGGGACCAATAGGTTTGGATCAGTTCAGTTCAGTTGCTCAGTCATGTCTGACTGTTTGCAACCCCATGGACTGCAGCATGCCAGGCTTCCCTGTCCATCACCAACTCCCGAAGTTTACCCAAACTCATCTCCATTGAGTCGGTGATGCCATCCAACCATCTCATCCTCTGTTGTCCCCTTCTCCTCCCGCCTTCAATCTTTCCAAGCATATAATATAATATATATATATATTTATGTATATATATTTCTAAATATGTAAATAAAGAGATTGATTTTAAGAAATTAGCTAATGTAAAAAAAAAAAAAAAAAAGAAATTAGCTAATGTGAATGTAGAGGCTAACAAGTCCAAAATCTGCAGGTTGGCTGGCTGGCTGAAGTTCCAGGAAAGAGCTGATGTTTTAAGTTCAAAGACTGACTACTTTAGAATTCCCTCTTACTTGGAGGAGGTCATTCTTTTGTTCTATTCATGTCTTCAACTGATTGAATGAGGCCCACTCACTTTATGGAGTGTGATTGGCTTTACTCAAAGTCCATCAACTTAATGTAAACCTCATCCAAAAACATTCTCACAGAAACATCCAGAGTAATGTTGGACCACATATCTGGACACTGTGACCCAGCCTAAAGTGTTATTCACTCAGTGATGCTTGACTCTGTAAGAACTCCATGGACTGTAGCCCACCAGGCTCCTCTATCCATGGAATTTTCCAGGCAAGAATACTGGAGTGGGTAGCCATTCCCTTCTCCAGGGGATCTCCCAACCCTAGGATCAAACCTGGTCTCCTGAATTGCAGGGAAATTCCTTACCACGTGAACTATCAGGGAAGCCCAGCCAAGTGGACACATAAAACTACACTGCAAAGGTTGACACCATTTGTATAGTGACTCTTCTGTAAATTATGGTAAAACTGAAACACAAATTTACTAAACAATGATTTCTTCATATGTGTCAAGAAAACACAATTAGCCATATAGTAAACATGGTTAACTGCATTTTATGCTAATATAGGTGTTTCATTTGACTCACCTAATTAGTGCTATAATATTCTCCAGACATGATTTTCCTACATAAACCATTTAGGAAATCCTTTGAATAAACTTTTGAGTGTCTAAGAGAGGCAAATGAACAATAAATAATTGAATACCAAGAAAATCAAAGAATTAGTTGTTATTTTTTTTTCAAAAAAAAGAAATTTGTGATGTTAAGATCAGTGATTCTTTAACAGTTATCTATTTATTTACATGCATTCATGTATATATTCTGCTGTCTTCCTAGATGAACTAAATCATTGAAAGATATAATAACCATTAGATGGAAATGTATTGACATGTCATAGACAAAGCAAGCAAAGTGTTTTATCAGTAGTTTATTGCAGAGCAGATTGGATGGATCAATCAGTGACTCCTTAATAACCCAGTTGCTAGGATTTGGAGGGATGGGTTGTTTTCAATTATTTGAAATTTTATTTTTTTTAACTTCTTGCTAGAATATTTCAAACACATATAAAGGTAAAAACTGGTGTAATAAATCCCCATATATCCATTACCCAGATTCAAAAGAATTCAAAAGACTGAATTCATAATTAGTCTTATCTCAGCTATACCCTTCCTCCTTCTTTCACCAACCAACTCAGAGGGCATACCATCCATAAATACATCTCAAAAAGACAAAAATGGAACAAAGAGATTATAATTCAATTATCGTAGTCAAAATTAACATTAATTCTCTAACATCCTAAAAAAAAAGTTCAACTTTCCCTTTTTTATTTTGTTTATCTACTTGTTTGATTGAATTAGGATCCAAACTCCTCAGTCTGCATTTGATTGACTTGCCACTTAGGTCTTTTTTCATCTTCAATTTCCCCTTCCTTTTCTTCGTCTTGCAACTTATTTGTTAAACTGGTCATTTCTCCTGTAGAGTTCTTATGTTCTGATATTTGGTGCTTGAATGCCCATGATGTTTAATCTCTTTTCATTCTTTATATTTTTGGTAATTGAATTTTGAGACTTGATCTGTTTCAGGTTCAGTGTTAGGCAAGAATATTTCATTGAAGGTGTTGTATACTTCCAACAGGAGGCTAATAAGGTCTCTCTCTGTTTTTTTGTTTTTTTTTTTTTTCTCCCTTGCCTTTTCTTGTGTTTGTAGCTACTGATGATCATGGACTGAATTCAGTTTTTTTTTTGGGGGGGTGGGCAAAGTAGTCTGTCGATTTAACTTTCCTCTACTCATAGGAGAGTTAATTTTTATCTCCAAGCTCTTGTATTCATACTAGAAATCATATACTATTAAGATATGGTAACTTGTTCATTTATGAAACAAAATTCATTGAAATCTTACTAAATAGAGGGCACTGTGCTCAATATTGAGTTTACAGTCTCAGCTCTAATTTAGTCAGCAGGTTGACAAATGAAATGGACAATAAACAAATGTAAGCAAATGCGATAATCATTGTTTTGAAACATGTAAAAGGAGAAGGGGTGACTTAATTAAGCAGTAACCAAATGATAGGCAATTTTGGAGATTTTGCTCTGTATCCCAGACTCACTGGGTGCTCTTTATTTGGTTACTCTTGTTTATTTACTAAATCCTGTCAAACTCTTTGTGACCCCATGGACTGTAGTCCACCAAGCTCCTCTGTCCATGGGATTTTCCAGGCAAGAATATTGGAGTGGGTTGCCATTTCATTATCCAGGGAATCTTCCCAACCCATGGATAAAATGCATGTCTCTTGCTTAGCAGAGAAAAATAGTTTTAAATTTTCAAAAGTAATTTGTCCACATTATAAAAAAATAAAAAGTTATTTAAATGACTATATATTAGCCCATAAGTACAACTATTGTCATTTTATTGACAGTTTACTATATTTCTATTTTTACACAGTTAAAAATCTTAAAACATGTATTTTTATATCTGTTTTCTCCAGGAAAAAATACCCTACTTCAAGGGGTATATTTAACAGTCTCAATGTAAATAACTAATTTATATTCATTTCAATGGATTAATTATATTTTAACCAATATTTTTTTATTGTATATGTATGTTGATTCCAATCACTCAATTTTATAAATGACTATGAAATTAATCATTGTACATTTCCATATATAACTCTTTTTATACTTTATCATTTCCTTTTGAGAGATAACCAGCAAAAAACTCTTAAAGTGAATATTTTAAATTTTATTATATTTCTTGATATATATTTCCATGTAGATTTAGGAAAGTACGTTTTTCTTTCATCAAAGTAAGTCTTTTATCATTTCTTTCATCAATGTCAGTTTCACTTCAGTATGTTTAGTTGCAGATACTACTATATTTCAAAGAATTTGCTAATTCAGAAAACAAGAACAGTATAAAATAAATAAAAAATATTGTTGACTCAATTTCTACTGTGGTTTGGAGGAAAGCCTCCATGCCAGTGTTTCTCAAAGTCGTTCCACCTTTTAAATCCATTTCCTCTTAAAAAAAAAAAAAAAGAACAAAAAAGTTGAAACTCAACCATATCATCCTTTTCATGAGGAAACACTACTACTGAGTTGAGAAAATATTTTTTGAATTGTACTGTCTGATGTTTATAGCATAAACATTTTTTATATTTCAAATGTAAAATTCAAGTGTATTACTCAATTAGCTTTCTCAAGTAATATCCACACAATTGCATACATATTTACTCTGAAGATAGAGCTCAGAGTTTTAACATGGCTTTTGATTTTTTTTTATATAGGCAAACTAAATTTAAGTCTCAGTCTGCTACTTGATAAGAATTTAACCTTGAACAAATTGCTTAACATCATCAGTTTCTGAATCTGTAAAGTGGAAATGAGAATATACCTAATGTCTATGTTTGTAAAAACTAAATGAAACATCTTAAGTTGCCCAGCATATCTTGCACTGAATAAATGACAGCTTTTATTTTTCTAGAAGCAGAATCATTTGCTTCTTAAAGATAAAAATAAGAAAGGAAAAGGTTATAGTAAACTACCTTAAAGTACAAAATCCTCTTCTATTGAACATTTCTAACTCTGCTTCACTAACTCTATCAGCAATCTTCTAACATATATCTTCCTTTTCAGGATTATGTATTTTTAGGGAGAAAGAAAATATGCGACACTCATCACTGTTGATTGTACAATTTGAGCCACCAAATATATTTTTACTTAATTTAATCCTACAACAACCTGGAGAAGGAATTATGTTTTATGACTTTTGACAAATAAGTAAGCTAGGATTCAGAGTTCATACAATTTGCGTTGTTTCCATGGTTAGTAAAACTAGATCCAGCCTGTGTGACCAAAGGTCTTGTCATTTGCTCTGTCATTTCCCAGAATAATAATGGAATGGGATACATTGATTGACCTGAGTAGACACTAAATAGGGCTGCATAGGGGACAAGTGTTCAGAACACTTCTCTGGTTTATTGCTCTTCAGGGTGCTGTGCCATGGCCTCTGTCTGGCTAGCATTCCTCTCTTCCAGTTTTAACTTAAATGCCCCTTTCTCAGTGAAGTCTCTCATTACCCAAACTTTCAACCCACACCTTCATGAGAACATGGTTAAACTCTTTTACACCCTTGCTCCATCTTTCCTAACTAGCATTTTCTATAATTAAACAACTATTTAAATAATTGTCTAATGTTTGTATCAACCACCAGATTATAAAATCCATGATAGAAGAGAGAATATTTACCTTCCTCTACCTTCCTTAACACTGCATCCCTGTCCTCTGACCTGTGCTAGGTGATATATATATATAACTGTGAAGTAAATATACACATAGGTACAGAATTGCATACACTTTTTAAATTGTGCATTTCTTTTAAATTGTGGGGAACTATTTGGTCACCAATGTCCTACAGTATTCACTTAGCTATACATAGATTCTATGAAATAGATAATAGATGAAAGGAAATGAAAACTAAGAAGTAATGTCCCTAAATTGATCAAAAGACTTGTTTTAGTGGTGCTTTAAGAATGCTGGGATTTTTTTTCAAGTTATTGATACTGTTAATGTGTTGTGAATTAAATAAATTATGTTTTCTTTCTTCTCATGGTTTGGTTTCAGAGCAGCTACAAAGCAGGGCCATAACCAGATTCAATGTTATCTGTCTCATTGCAATCTGCAAAAGCAAAAAAAAAAAAAAAAAAATTGGCTACCTCCCAATGGCTGGGGCGGGAGGGGGGCTTCCCAGGTGGCACTAGTGGTCAAGAACCTGCCTGCCAAATGCAGAAGATCTAACAGAGGCGGTTTTGATCCCTGGGTTGGGAAGATCCCCTGGAGGAGGGCATGGCAACTCACTCCAGTATTTTTGCTTGGAGAATCCCATGGACAGAGGTGCCTGGTGGGCTACAGTCCATAAGGTCACATGGAGTCTAATACAACTGAAGCAACTTGGGAGGCATGCAATGGCTGGTGAAAGAAAAATATGAGCAAAAATAAAACATTCACTATAATCTGGCTTAGAAAGAAGCCACTTATTGACCTCCAAACATATCTCAGAATTTAACACATGGAAACACATGGACATGGCATGTGGCATAGTAGTTTTAAAAATATTCAAACCCCTACATTTAAATTTTAAAGTGTTTGGCATTGTCTCTAATAATATGCCTGTTATTTTACCTGAATTAATGAGTGAACTTTGATACCATAGGTTGTATATACCCTTATGTGCACATCATTTGGAAAAAAAAAAAACTTTACTAGTGAAAGCCCAACACAGTAGCTTAAGGACTAGCCTAACAACTAGGAAATAAGGCTCTGATAGCCTACTGTGTACTTCAGGCAAACTTATGACTTGGGCATCAGATTTCTTTTCTATTAAATGAGGAATGTTGGCTTCTTAGGGACAAACACTTGTAAGTTTGATGCAGCTCCAGTTTAAAAGTTGAAAACCACAGCCTTTGGGCCAAAATCAGCCTTCAAATGTGTGTTGTCTGACCTACACAGTATTTTCACCTGTTTGTTTGTATGTTTTAATAGCTGCCAAAAAGGAATTGTGGGGCTGGAAGGAAAACTGCTTATAAAAGTCTGGATTTAAGATTTCTTATGAAAACCCAAAAGACATAGCAACACTGAGTCAGCAGTCATATGGGTAACTTTAGCTGAAACTGAGGATCTGAATAGCCCCCTTTTAGATGGGTCATTTGTGTTTGTCTCCACTAATCTCTATTTCCCTCCTGATACCAAGTCCAACTGTCAGGTAGCAATCATCAAAACCACTTTTTCCTTTGTTTTATTGCTTTACTTGGAAAACCCCCTGACTGCTAAACCATTAACCTTGGTGTTACCTGTAAGTTTTCTACCCCTCTGTTAATTAAATGACTAAAGAACATAAAACAATCAAACTTGACTGGAAACATAATTCCATTAGCAGAGAAAAGCTAAGTTTTTCTCAGAGTATAAACATTCATTGATATCACATGTCTCTTTGCAATACCATCACTTTGTGTATACCTCAAACACTTTGAGACATGGAGTTCCTAAAGCTTCTCTTCCAAGTATTACTAATGTCTATTCATCTGCACCACAATACCCCTGATCAATCTTAACTCTTCATCCAAATCCTCCCTATTGGACTCCAGAACAGGGGTTCCCAGTTAGATGATTGAGAAAATGTATTTACACTTTAGTGTTGAGCTTCCTTTGACTGTGTAGATCACAACAAGCTATGGAAAATTCTTAAAGAGAAGGAAATACCAGACCACATTACCTGTCTCCTGAGAAACCTATACAGTTCAAGAAGCAACAGTCAGAACCAGACTTGGAATAACGGACTGGTTCCAAATTGGGAAAGGCATACATCAAGGCTTTATATTGTCACCCTGCTTATTTAACTTATATGCAGAGTACATCATGTGAAATGCTGAGCTGGATGAAGCACAAGCTGGAATCAAGATTACTGGGAAAAATATCAATAACCTGAAATATGCAGATGATACCACACTTATGCCAGAAAGTGAAGAGGAATTAAAGAGCCTCTTGATGAAGGTGAAAGAGGAGAGTAAAAAAGTTGGTTTAAAACTCAGCAGTCAAAAAACAAAGATCATGGCATCCATCCATGGGACTGGTATGGTACTTCCTGGTAAATAGATGGGGAAACAATGGAAACACTGACAGACTTTATTTTATTGATCGCCAAAATCACTATGGATGGTGACTGCAGCCATGAAATTAAAAGACGCTTGCTCCAAGCTATGACAAACCTAGACAGCCTATTAAAAAGCAGAGACATAACTTTGTCTACAAAGGTACATATTGTCAAAACTATGGGTTTTCCAGTAGTCATGCAAGGATGTGAGAGCTGGACAATAAAAAAGGCTGAATGCTGAAGAATCGATGCCTTTGAATTGTGGTGCTGTTGAAGACTCTTAAGAGTCCCTTGGACAGCAAGATCAAACCAGTCAATTCTAAAGGAAATCAACCCTGAATATTCATTGGAAGGACTGATGCTGAAGCTGAAGCTCCAATACTTTAGCTGCCTGATGTAAAGAGCTAACTCATTGGAAAAGACTCTGATGCTGGGAAAGATTGAAGGCAGGAGGAGAAGGGGATGACAGAGGATGAGATGGTTGGATGGCATCACCAACTCAATGGGCATGAGTTTGAGCAAGCTCCAGGAGATGGTGAAGGACAGGGAAGTCTGGAATGCTGCAGTTCATGGGGTCGCAAAGAGTCGAACACAACTAAGAAAACTCAACAACAATTGACTTTTATAATAAGCATTCATCTTTCCAATTTGAAAAAACCAACAGCATATCACCTTCAGGTTCAATGCCTACAGAAAAATGCTGCCATCTATACAAAAGAGAGTGATTCTAAAGCTGAAAAATTTTAAGTCTTTGATGATTTATACATTTCAAGGATGTCTCAAAGCACACTATGTAGGCACATACCTCTTCTATTTAGATGTCAGGCTTTTTGTGTCTCTCAGTTCAGTTCAGTCGCTCAGTCGTGTCCGACTCTTTGCAACCCTATGAACTGCGCGCAGCACACCAGGCCTCCCTGTCCATCACCAACTGCCAGAGTCTACCAAAACCCATGTCCATTGTGTCGGTGATGCCAACCAACCATCTCATCCTCTGTTGTCCCCTTCTCCTCCTGCCTTCAATCTTTCCCAACATCAGCATCTTTTCAAATGAGTCAGCTCTTCGCATCAGGTGGCCAAAGTATTGGAGTTTCAGCTTCAACGTCAGTCCTTCCAATGAGCATTCAGGACTGATCTCCTTTAGGATGGACTGGTTGGATCTCCTTGCTGTCCAAGGGACTCTCAAGAGTCTTCTCCAACACCACAGTTCAAAAGCATCAATTCTTCAGTGCTCAGCTTTCTTTGTAGTCCAACTCTCACATCCATACATGACTACTGGAAAAACCATAGCCTTGACTAGATGGACCTTTGTTGACAAAGTAATGTCTCTGCTTTTTAATATGCTGTCTAGGTTGGTCATAACTTTCCTTCCACGGAGTAAGCATCTTTTAATTTCATGGCTGCAATCACCATCTGCAGTGATTTTGGAGCCCCCAAAAGTAAAGTCAGCCACTGTTTCCACTCTTTCCCCTTCTATTTACCATGAAGTGATGGGAACAGATGCCATAATCTTAGTTTTCTGAATGTTGAGCTTAAGCCAACTTTTGCACTCTCCTCTTGTCTTTCAAGTGAAATGGAAAAGTAAGGCAAAATATTTTGCTTGAAACATTCATATCAATGAGATGAGCAGTGTTGAATGGCCAGCATTATCTAAAGAAAGGAATCAGTTCACTTCTTTGTATATACATTGCTTTATAGAATGAAACAACTATTGAAGTGAAAGAGACACCTTAGATGCGTCTGGCCAAGCCTCTCATTTTATAGATGAGGCAACTGGGGTTCACAGAGGTTAAGTGCTTTGCTGACAGTCACTTATTTTTGCAGAAACCAAGGTCCTGACTTCCTGCCTTGTGTCCCTTACATTATGCTACACAGCTTCTTAATGAATGTGAAGAAAGATGTACATAGTTTAATCATCTTTCCATTGACGGAGTGGCATCATGTAAGGAGAGAAGGCTGCATTACACATTATCGGGTGGAGAGTTTGGCTCATGAATACTTTTAAAATGTGCTACCGTCAAGGGAAATATTGGTCGCTTTGAAATTATAATAGGAGATCTCATCTTATTCTACCTCTTCTTCCATTATTGTAAATGAATGAGAACTTCAGATTTGTTTAATTAAGGTTTACTTTAATTGAGTAAGAACAGGATTAAAGCTTACCCCTGCAAAGGAAAAAAAAAAATAGATTTTTTTGTCAATTGCCCTGTGTTTTTCCCAGAGAATTCTGTTTCTTGCAGTTAATAAGAGGAAGGAAACTGTCTTCCAGGACTAGTAACAGGAACAGATGTGCTTTTCAAGGTTAGTGCTTTCCTAAACTCTTCAAATAAAAGCTGAAAATTCATATGAATCTCATTAAGTGTAAATATGCTTGTCTTAAACAAATTTTCAGCTGCTACCTTGAAGTCAGAATTGATCTCTTAGTGCAACTAGTTAATAAGGGCTTGATTGGGATAACTTAGATTTTAATTTTAAGGTTATAAAAATGTGAAGAAGTATCAGCTTCATATTTAATTGGGTCCTTCAACATGCCCATGCTGACTAATTTGCTGTTTGATTCATTTTCTTTGAAAACCCATTGTATTTGGAGATAGATGTTTGGTTTTGTTGTTTTGCAGTGTGTCTCTCCTGTGTGTGTGTGCATTTTAACTACCTTGCTTGTTTTATGCTAGTAACATGGTGCAATATCATTCCTATTAGTGTTTGCAAGTTGAAGCACACGTGTCACAAATTCTGACAGTAAATAATTAAAGTATTTAATAAACTTGCATATATGTTACAGTTCTCTAGTTGAATAAATTTGTAGAGCAAGATTTTATTCTGATCTATAATTATAGCTGCCAGTGACTGGCATGATCCTTACTGAGTCAGATTAATTTACACATTAAGCAGCCATCTGTAGAAATTTTCATAGTATCTTGTCTTCAGTGGTATATATCACATGGGAATTCTGAAAATACCCTGGCCATTAGGGAGCTTTTAATACCATGGTTGTAGACTTACAGCTATGAACAAATTGTTTCAGACATTTCAATTAAAATCTTCCTATTACAAGATTGCCTAATGATCCAAGAAAAGTGTACACTTTGGACTCCTAATGATAGAACAATTGATAAACTGAGAACATTCTTTTTATTTTCTTAAGGAAATGTCCTTGATCATATGTTGAATAACTTAACAAGGATTATGGAGCAGAACAGAGTCACTATCATTTCCTTTGAAAAGAATAAATGGTATTTGGACCATAGTTGCAAACTACACTGTAAATCTATCAGCATGCTTTCTTGAAGAGAAATAAAATGATACTCTGTTATTGCTATACAAGACTGATCTAATAAAGGCAAATTTATCTTTATGTCTGCAACAGAGATGTTATAAAGAGGGTGAAAGGTTGTTTAGGGCACAGATTGTTAATTTATAAAATATTATTTAAATTAAAAGCAAGATCCATGCAAAAATTATTTGAAAATTAGAAGTGAACATTGCATTATTTTTAGTAATGGTTCATTTATGAGACATTAAACAATTGGGAAAAAGTAGCTCAAATTATTCAGTACCACTCAAATATCACTGATTTAAAGTGCTCTTTAAATATAAAAACTTCAGCCTCTGTAGTGAACACTGGTTTCCTGTAAAGTTCATGGCTGAGGAATATATTTCAAATTTGTGATTTATTCATTCTTCCTTCAGTTAGAGACACTGTAACATATTTATAAATAAAGAGAGAAGGAAAGAACATACTGGGCAGAAAGTTCATTAATAGTACCATAAGGAAATAGTAATAATATTAACTGTTTAGTGTAGAGATATTAAGTATAGAATAGAGGGAATTAAAATTTTAGCTTTTAAAATTTTACAGAGGGATTTCTCATTTGCATAATGCTCTTTCCTACAAATTTCTCTCACTAAATGATCAAATCAAAGTACTTCCATAAAGAAGTGATCAATCTAACAGAAAAGGGAACAAAAGGGTTCCCAAAGAAAACCACTTGGATGAAAGAGAGAACTCTCACAGAATGTTTCCACTACCTAATTTTACCAGAAGAGAATATGAGTAATGATATTTATCTGTGCTTAGTCATGAATTGCTTTCACAATATATACCTTAATGATACCATAGCAGGTAGAAGTCAACACTTCTGATGGTACAGATGATTCTTATTTCTCCTGGGGCACAGGTCATACAGATTCCAGAACTGTCTGCTCCATCACCACACTGGTTTTCTATACAGCCTTTCAGGTCTCACAGGAGAAGCAGACACATAGAGCTGATTTTTTTGTAGTATCCATTTAATATTGGAAATAGATGTTGAACCTCAAGTAAATTGGCCTATTGATTAGCTATACCCCGGAAAACAAAATGTATGAATTTTTTTTTTACATTTCATATACTGAGGGTCTTACCCAAGACTTGAAAGTCATCTGGTTCAGCTTATAAATTACTGATACAGAAGAAGCACAAAATAGAAATATGGTCCGTGGTCTGTCAACTCTATATATCACTCAAGTACATTTGAAATAAATCTTACTTTTCACTCTGTTTCAAGGTAGAATTAAGTCAAGTGAATTAATGTATGAATTAAACTTTGTTTGTAGGCACAAAGTTTGTTCTTGGAAAGTATTATTTGCCAAAGTTTATTACTTGGAAAGTATCAGAATCTTGCTGAAATTAGCATTTTTAAATAAGTAATAGTTTACAGGCAACAAATGTGAAATATTGAGTAATTAAAGCACAGACCTCATGTTGACTTATAGTCATTGTACTATTTTTCATTATATTCCCTATCCTCCAGGAAAATTGTTTCACTCTATGACATAGTTAAATTTAAGTAGTATGGAGAGTATTTCTATTCTTATTTAAACAAAATAAATTTCCAATCTTAATGCTGAGGAAGTAAGTTTATGTAATCCACCAGTATAATATGCTAATCAAATGAAGACATATATGTGGTCAATTTGGCCTGTTGAGTTCAAATAATTCTCTGGAACAGAGAAGAACAAACCCAGTAGGACATTTGGCTGCCTTCCCAAATTAGAAAATGAAAATAGTTCCGCATCATTATGGACAAGAGGAAAATCCCCCCTAAAGGACACAGATTTTCATCAATCTTTTCATTACACTTTCTCCTAGCACTGATAAAGTTCTTAGCAAAGTATAAAACAGCCACAGAAACAATAATATTGTGTTCGTATTATTTTATTTATAATAGTGTGTGTTATCTCTATGTGTTGTTCTTTTGGTCAGAGTGTAAATTGTGGTAAAGCTCCTGGGCATATTGACATATTCTTCTAGATTTTAAAGTAGACCTAGGAAAAAATGACAAGAAAACAAATGTGTAAAATCTAATATGATCTCTTCCTAAAACATATATTTGAGTTCAACAACTTAGGAATTTCAACAATAGCAGGCCAGAATATTATTTTAGAAAACAACATATATTCATATTTCTTATTCACTGCCACTATAAAAGCTTTTGGTACAACAGAAGTCCCAGATTTGCTAGTTACTAAGATTTAGCTTAAATCTTTAAGATATAGCTTCAATGTTGGCTTAAATCTCAACACTCAGAAAACTAAGATCATGGCATCCGGTCCCAACACTTCATGGCTAATAGATGGGGAAAACAATGGAAACAGTGACAGACTTAAATTTGGGGGGCTCCAAAATCACTGCAGATGGTGATTGCAGCCATGAAATCAAAAGATGCGTGTTCCTTGAAAGAAAAGCTATGACTAACCTAGACAGCATATTAAAAAGCAGAGACATTACTTTGCCAGCAAAGGTCCATCTAGTCAAAGCTATGGTTTTTCCAGTAATCATGTATGGATGTGAAAGTTGGACTGTAAAGAAAGCTGAGCCCCGAAGAATTGATGCTTTTGAACTGTGGTGCTGGAGAAGACTCTTGAGAGTCCCTTGGACTGCGAAGAGATTCAAATAGTCCATCCTAAAGGAAATCAGTCCTGAATGCTCATTGGAAGGACTGATGCTAAAGCTGAAACTCCAATACTTTGGCCACCTGATGCAAAGAACTGACTCATTGGAAAATACCCTGATGCTGAGAAAGATTGAAGGTAGGAGGAGAAGGGGATGACAGAGGATGAGATGTTTGGATCCACCACCGACGCAGTGGACATGAGTTTGAGTAGGCTCCGGGAGCTGGTGACAGACAGGGAAGCCTGGTGTGCTGCAGTCCATGGGGTCACAGAGTCGGACACAACTGAGTGACTGAACTGAACTGAAGATTTAGTGCCCAGAAAAGAACTAGGAAATGTGCTAAAATTTTATACTGTGTAGCAGGTGTATTTATAATTTGCAATATTGTATCTACTTTCTTTTACTTTTATATCCTTCCCTTGTGTCTCAGATGGTAAAGGATCTGCCTGCATTGTGGAGACAGGGTATGGAAGAGCCTGGGTCAGGAAGAGCCTCCGGAGAAGGAAATGGCAACCCACTCAGACAGAGGGTTGACTGTCTGTCTCAGTCAAGAAACATGGAGAGAGGAGGCTGGCAGTCTACAGTCTATGGGGCTATAAAGAGACAGGAATGAGTGACTTCCACTTCCTTTCCTATACAAGGTTGCTACATTATAAGTAATTAATCCTGGGCTTTATTTTACCAACTTGAAGTAATAATTGTATGAAATTAAACAGATATTACATTTGATCAAAAGTTAGAAGTGGTTGCACAGTTTCATGCCCAAGAAGTCATGGAGGATGGATAGAATCATGGGAGAATAAGAACATTGCAGTAACTATCCTAGTAAGTGAAAGAGGAGTAATGGCTATCTCCAGAATTTATACTCTCAAGATGGTAAAGATGTCATCTCTCTTCTCCAAACCATTAATAAATTCTCAAACACACACACACACAAATTCTAGGTATATTTGTTTAAATTTTGTTTTAAATTGAGGTTAAAAATCACAATGGGCAAAGGAGCCCCTACAATGGAGAAAACAAACATTACCAATAATAAACTGATGTTACATATGATTCTTCATGAGATACACCAAGAAGGATCCAGCACCAGCTATGTAAGCTTCTTAACATGAATGTTTAATTTGAATTAAATCACAAGGCAATAATTAGACAAACGTAAATATTATAAAACAAAAGCAGCTAACTTGGATTCTTCAAAAATTTCATTATTGTAAGAGGTTTTTTTTTTTTTTTTTTTTTTAATGACAGGGCACTATTTTAGTTGAAATAAGACTAAAGAGCTATGGCATTTAACTATAATGTGTGATCTTTGAATCTTGGTTCAACACAACAAAATGGTTACAAAGGATATTAATGGGACAACTAAGGTCATTTGGTAATGGATCTTATATAAGGTAAGATTTTTATCTGTTAAAAATCTTTGAGAGTTATAGATATGTAATTCTAGTGATTATGTGAAAAAATATCCTCATTTTTTAAAACATTCTAACTTTGAGAGCTACATACAGAAGTAGTTAGAATCATGGTTTATGCAACTTATTTAAAAATGGCTCAACAAAAATATGTGTGTGGGCGGGTGTGTAAAGAGAGTTAAAGTGGTAAAATATTAATCATTAGTAGATTCAGCTGGAGAAATATAAGTGTTTATATATATATTTGTGTATATATATATATGTTTTTCAACTTTGAGTGTTGGTTTGAAATTTCTCAAAACAGAAATTTGGGTAAAAAAAGAGTTTTTTCCATGCAACTGTAAATTGTGAGGCCAGTTCACCTCTACGTTCTAGATCTTTTTTCCAGAGAAGTATTATTGAACATGTACATTCTTGAGCAATGTCTTCAGTGCCAACTATGAGTTTTAATTAATACCATAAGACAAGATGGAGTAATTTACAATCAATTTTTGGAGTGAGACAGTTGGCCAGTTTTGAAGCTGTGCTCACTGTATCTAGAAGGTAAAGCTCTAGAGAATGCAGAAACAACATGGGGAGCAAAACATACAGAGAGCTTATGTGTTAGTAACAAACAAGGTGGGATAAATAAATGTTTTAAGAATTTGAGAAGAGCAATAAAGGTGACCTTACGTGGAGTGATCACTGAGAAAAAAGCAATAGATAGCACATGCTAAAGTGAAGATGCCAGAGAATAGTATTTCTGTTCAGTTAAAAATACTTAACAGACAGGTCTAACGTGTGAACTGACCCAAGTTAGAGCTCTGTTCCTGGTACACAGCAAGTTGTCAATTGGTGTTTTCTGAATAAATTAGTGACCCTCTAAAAGAAAATATAACAATCACACACCATCACTCTGAGTTACTGAGAACTATTAGTGTGGGGACTGTTGACTTCCCAGAGAAAAATAAGCATAAGGACACTTTATCATGAGTTAGTGACTGCTGTCACTTCAGTTGTGTCTGACTCTGTGAGACCCTATGGACAGAGATACGCCACCCTACTCATATGGTAGCCCAGCAGATTCCTCTGTCCATGGGATTCTCCAGGCAAGAATATGAGAGCGAGTTGCCATGCCCTCCTCCAATACCTACTATCCTCCAATACCTATTTTATAATACCTACTATCAACTCAATCTGAACTGTACCAGGATGCTTTAGTATGCATTCTTGGGTGAGGGAGAATTCCCTGAAAGAACAACATTGAGAGAATTGGTTTGAAATGGAATTGCTGTTACTTTCTTCATTAATCTCTAACATATTGCATTTATGCCCATTTATTCAAAACTTTCTGATGCTCACATAAATAATTAATACAATATTCATCATTAACTTTATAGCTATCAGATTTTTATGCCCATTTATTCAAAACTTTCTGATGCTCACATAAATAATTAATACAATATTCATCATTAACTTTATAGCTATCAGATTTTTTTCTTTGATTTGGAATAAACAAAATATCTTGAGGAATAGATATTGAAAGTTTTGCAAAACTTTTATTGTAGTTTTATCAAGAGTTATTCAAGATACTGAAATTGACAAAGTAATTAGAAGCAAAATATATAAATAAGCCAATATCATCTGACAGACCCATCAAAAGTAATTTCACAGGGAATTCCCTGAAAATGCCTGCTGTTGGATACTGCTGGCAACTGTGTTTTATCCTATCTTGAAAGAAAATTCTGTAAACATAATTGAATTGCTTCTAAGTTGATACTTTGAGCTCTGTTAAAATCAGGTGTGTTCTCCACTGACTGCAAATTATTGATGTTTGTGTGTTTGGCTAACTTTTAATGAGCTGCTTAAGAAAGAAAAAATTCCATTCCCACCAATTGGCATCTAATTTCAGGAAAGAATCAGAAAATATCCATAGAAATTTGTAGCTTAAAACATATAGCAAAAAAAAAAAAAAAAAAAACATATAGCAAATGATGTGGCTTATTTTTTTTTTTATTTTTCAGATATGAGGGTTGAGGCATAGAAAAGCAAAATGATTAGCCTAAGACCTAGCTAATGGCAGATTCAGGTCAAGTTTTTGGTAACTTACTTCAATGCCCTCTTGGTGGTTTAGTTGCTAAGTCATGTCTGATTCTTGCAACCCCAGGGACTATAGCCCGCCAGGCTCCTCTGTCCATAGGATTCTCCATGCAAGAATACTGGAATGGGTTGCCATTTCCTTCTCCAGGTGAATCTTTCCCACCCAGGAATTGAACCTGGGTCTCCTGAATCACAGGCAGATTCTTTACCAACTGAGATATGAGGGAATTTAGAGCAGTGTTGGAGAAGGCAATGGCACCCCACTCCAGTACTCTTGCCTGGAAAATCCCATGGATGGATGAGCCTGGTGGGCTGCAGTCCATGAGGTCGAGAAGAGTCAGACACGACTGAGTGACTTCACTTTCACTTTCATGCATTGGAGAAGGAAATGGCAACCCACTCCAGTGTTCTTGCCTGGAGAATCCCAGGGACTGGGGAGCCTGGTGGGCTGCCATCTATGGGGTCGCACAGAGTCAGATACAACTGAAGTAACTTAGCAGCAGCAGCAGCAGAGCAGTGTGAGATTTGGGGCTAATAAATCTTCGTTTTGGGAAGTGGTCTTGCCCATTGTAGGATGTTGAACAGCACTCCTGGCCTCTGCTCACTGGATATCAATAATATTCTGCTAGTGTTGACATCAAAAAGATCCCCAGATGTTTCTTAGATACAAGCAAATCATCCCCAAGTTGAGATCCATTTGTACTGAGTGAAAATTAAAGCTTACACTCTGCTTTCCAGGGAAATATCCATTTTACAGGCATACATACTGTGACTTACACACATCAACAAACATCTAGTAGTCAGTAGCATTAGTAGTCTTTCTAAATTCTGTGTGGTCAGAAACTAAGTAATTTGTGAATGATAGAGGAAAGCAGTCCCCTAGTTAGTGCATTAAACTGTCTTACATTAATACCTTGCTCTCTGGAGGTCAAAATAACCCTCTCTTGCTAAAAAATGTTTTATTGCTTCAATTATTAAGTTTTCCAAGTACAAAAATAAAAGAGAGCGAGAGAGAACATAAAATATTACCATTGACTTTGATTAAGCAATGTGAGAGGAACTTTAGCAATGATGATTGCAGGAAAAAAAAATAAGGGGATTACCAATTATGGAAATTTCCAAGCATGCAATCAAGATGGAAAACTCAAATCTTAGTTTTAATAAGAAAAAGCATGAAGCAATATTAGAAGGTATACATTATCAGATTCTGGCAATACTCTGAAGGTGAAATGAGAGTCACTGATTAATTTTTAAAACACTTAACTCCCTCAGAGATGCTAATTTGGAAGCATTTCTAGTCAGAAAAAATCCTGGTATGAGTTAACAGGAAGTTTAGAGGGGTCCCTGAGTAGTGATACTCCAAGGCAAGTTGTGGAACAAAAATATAAAATGGGATACATAGTCTGTGACTATTTATTAGGTTAAGAAGAAGAAGAAGAAAAAAACAAACAAAAAAACCTCTAGAACCTAGCAACAAGTAAAACTTGTAGAACTAGTTTTTCTTTTACCAGGAATTTCTCTTCCTAATTCCTTGTAGATCCCACCATGTTCTTTGCAATGGTGTGTATGTTTTTTTACATTTTTTTTTTTTGCCCTTCACAATTTTCAAAAACATTGCATTTCATCTCACAACAAAACTGTATGCCAGTATCATTTGACGAATAAAGGAGTCGATTCTTGATGAGGTTAAATAATTTGTTTTAGGAGACATTGCTCATAAGTTAACAAAGCTGGAATTTAAAAATAACTCTATTGAATCCAAGCCTGAGGGAATTCCTAGGTGATCCGGAGGTGAGGACTGCATGCTTTCGTTGCCAAGAGCCTGGATTCAATTCATGATCAAGGAACTACTGAGTTTGCCAAAATTCTCCTTGGGGACCTGCACATGATGTTGAGGAAAAAGGCGAATGAAATTTTTGGCCAAGTCAGTGAGATCCCACAAGCTGTGTGGTGTGGTCAGTAAATAAATAATAAAAAGAGTATCCACGCCTGAGTAAATTTTTTTCTTCTTATTCTCCCCACAGGAACACACTGTTCCAAACACAACACAACAGTCAGAATCCTTGTCCTTACAGAATACCACTCTACTTCTAGAGCAAGTAACTGTGCTCATAGTAAGAGCTGAGATTCAAAGTAACCAGAATCAAGTGGATCATAGTAAAGAAAGCAAGAGCAGTAGTTTGAACTAGACATAAATTAGAAAATGATCTATTTTTCCCTTTGCTTAAAATAATTCAAGAAAGGCAGATGAAAATTTGAAGTCCTCTCTCTTTCTCTCTCTTCCAAGGTAGAACTATAAAATATTTATCAGACATTAAAGAAATGACAATGCATATTTGTATAACCAGAAGTTATAAGAGAATTTTTAAAATTTTAACTTGTGCATAATTTATTTTATACAGTTTCTATGTGGTTTTAAAATTAATATTGGAAATAAGAGGAGAATGTCAGCTAATAGGACTCTTATCCAGTTATTCAAACAAGCTAGAGAAATGAGCCAGATCCTATTTCTTTCTTTATGACCAGTTTAAACTAGTTCCACCGACAACTCGGCTGAAATTCATCTTAAAAGTCTTCACTCCAACAATTCACCTGTCCATAACTTATTGTCAAGGATCTCATCATTTCATTCATCAAAAAAACTAATTTCAAGACCCTTCTATGCAGCAATGTTCTAGGCACTTTGGGATACACTACCGAACAAAATAGAGGATCCCTACCTTAAATTCTAGCAAAGGAGGAGGACAATAAGCATAATTTAAAAAGTAAATTATATAATACATTGGAGTGTAACAAATGCTTTGGAGGATAAAAGGAGAACAGGATGGAAGAGATTGTGAATGCTACGTGGAAATAGATGTCTCCAATTTTAAACAGGGTGACCAAGAAAGTCCTCTATAAGAAGGTGACAGTTGAGCCAAGATTTAAAAGCAGTGAGGGCATCAACCCTGCATTTATGTAGCAAGATCCTAGGATGGGAGCATATCTGGTGTGTATGATGATCAGCAAGGCCAGTGGGGTTGGAATGTGACAGAAACATGTGTGCTCCTGATTACAAGGATTTTACTCTGGATGATTTGGAGAATCAATTACAAGGGCTGAGCAGAAAAGTGACATGACCTGATTTGTTTCTTTTTTTAAAGAATAGCTTTGACTGCTGTGGTGTTGTGATTAAGAGAGCCAACGATGAAGAGGAAGACCAGTTAAGAATGTATTACAGAAATCTAAAATTTCATTGCTTGTTTTATCTATAAAAATACACATTAATAAGATTTAGTCTGTATGCCTTTCAGTTTATCCATCAGCCTGACATCAGTTACATTCTAAACAACAGGCTTGACCATGTGACTGGCCTATTTCAAAATTTCAATGATTACTCTTTGCCTTCAAAATTATGTGCAACCTCTTCATACAAATCCCTTCAAAATCTGACCTCAATCTATTTTTCCAGATTAATCTTCAACTCCTTTCCCAACTCCTGACGTTTTTGCTTTAGTTTTAAAAGGTCAGTTGCTATTTCCTGAACATGCCATGCTCCACCATGCCTCTGTGCCTATGAGCTTGTCATTCCCACTGGTAAGAAAATGCATTTCTTTTTTCTGCCTGGTGAACTTTAAATTTTCTTATTGAGATTCAACTCAAACATGATCACTTCTGTGAAGGCTTCCCTGACTCTCCATCACAAGGCTAACCTTCCTTCACTACATTTCATTGTCCTCCACATGTGTCTCACCTATAGCTCTGTTACATCAAAGTTATTTCTTCATGCATTGAGCCTCCTGAATAGACCATGAGCTTTGCAAGGGTAGAGGATGACTTGGCTGTTTTTATACTCTATGACTTGAGTTACAACCCTTTATAGATTAGAATCAAATAATTGTTTCCCATTAAATAAGTAAACAAATAAATATCATTTTTAACACGAGGTATACAATATTACAGATCACATGCTTCATAGTTATTCAAATATTAAACTGCAGAATTCAGCTCTAAAGAAATTTAGAGTGGCATTGTGGAAAACAGAATAGTTTATACTTTTTATATTTACTTTCATACATATTTGCTAAACCAAATTAAGTGAAAACCTATGCTCTTGGTAAATTATAAATTTTCTGTCAAGTTCTGGTTCAAATGACATCTCTTTTATAAATACTTCTCTGTTAGCTGGCCCCTTGCAATTACTATGGGAACAAAGATAAATAAATAATATTGTCTGCCCATAAAAACTTCATAAACAAAAGGGTCAGTCCCAGTCAGCAACCTGGGAAAATGAAGGGTAGCATTGCAAATCACTTGGGGAAGGGTCCTTCAACAACTTGAATCTTGTTACAAAGACAAAATTTCCACATGGGGAAGAATACTGTGCATGTATTACAATTTTCAGACTCTTAGTGCAAGTAATTTCTATATACGACAGTATTTCTTTGTTGTAGAAACTATTTATTATCCCCTCGGAAGCAGAAAAATCTTAAGTAAAAGATTTACCTTATTAGGAATTGTTTTTTTGCATATACAAGTATTATATTACATGTATTACATATTGTATTACATTACATAAACTCAGTGGACAGAGTTTGAGCAAACTCCAGGAGATAGTGAAGCCTGGTGTGCTGCAGTTCGGGGGTATCAAAGAGTTGGATACTTCTGAGCAACTGAACAACAACAAGTGTTTTATATAAGACTATACACATGGAGATGAGAAATGCACTCAACAAATCATGATTGTTATTGCCTCAAGAAAGAGGAAGGGACTAGAGCTAGGGCATGAGGGTTACTGTTAAAAACTAAGGGCATATCACTCCATTTCATTAAGAGTAAAGTCAAAGACTTAAGAAAGATTGCAGAACAGAAAAAGAGACACAGATGTACAGAACAGACTTTTGGACTCTGTGGGAGAAGGCGAGGGTGTGATGTTTCGAGAAAACAGCATCAAAACATGTATGTTATCTAGGGTGAAATAGATCACCAGCCCAGGCTGGATGCATGAGACAAGTGCTCGGGTCTGGTGCACTGGGAAGACCCAGAGGAATCGGGTGGAGAGGGAGGTGGGGGTGGAGGGGGATCGGGATGGGGAATACATGTAAATCCATGGCTGATTCATGTCAATGTATGACAAAAACAACTAGAATATTGTAAAGTAATTAGCCTCCAACTAATAAAAATAAATGAAAAAAAAAAGAAAGATTGTAAAATCTTACAAGACCTGAGTCCCTAGTAATCTCTCTGTCCTTGTCCACTGTGTCTCTCCAGCGACCAGCTCTACTCTAGACACACTACCCTCCTCCCTGGTCTTAGAATTCACCCACCTCTGGCCGTCTCACTGGCTCTTTGTTCTTCCTGGAGTATTCTTCCAAATTATTTACATGGCCAGCTCTCTTACTTCATGGGCCCACCATCACTGCCTCCCTTCATTTAAATAGCAGGCCAATTCCCACCCTGCATTCTCAATCCTTCTGTTTCTATCCGATAAGACTTACACTCTTCTAGGATACTAGCTATGTGTTATTACCCTATTGCTTAATTTCATCTCTCCTCACTAGAAATAGGTTCCAAGAAGGAAAAGATTATTGTCTATGCCATTCACATATGTAGTCTCAATACCCAGCACAGTGTCCCGCACTTGCATGCTTGCATGCTCAATCACTCAGTCATGTCCAACTCTTTGCCATCCCGTGCAGCCCACCACACTCCTCTGTCCACGAGATTATCTAGGCAATAATACTGGAGTGGGTTGCTATTTCCTACTCCAGGGGATCTTGCTGACTGAGGGAGTGAACCCACATCTCTGGCATCTTCTGCATTAGCAGGCAGATCCTTTACCACTGAGCCACCTGTGAAGACCTAGTGCTTAACAAATACCTCTTGAAGTGATATATCTATATATACATTTTGTACATAATATTTATATTTATATTACATATATAATGCTTTAATAAAAGCATAAAGAAAATATGACACAATTTATGGTTTTTAATTCTAGATAGTCTATATATGAGTGATTATTTTTCTTTGTATTTTCTAATATTTTTACGGTTGATAAAAGACCTAGCTAAAATATAAAACATTTGAAGACTATAAATTATGTAAATGGATTGATTTTCTATTGTTGGTGCTTAAATTATAAAAACAAAAGCCTAAAATTATTTTAACAGGATATTAAATTTCTAAGCAGTTTTGTTTTGCTAACATGAAGGTCCAGCTAGCTTTCCTTTTTATTGAATTTATATATTATTTATGCTACACATTCTACTATGCAACTTAAGGGTTTGAAAAATAGGAAAGTATATAAATTTTAGTAGAAAGTAATTTGGTTTTTGAGCTTAGATATGCTCCCTTAACTTGATAACCTAAAGAATCTTCTAAAATAAAATCTCAAAAGAAATGTGGGTATTTTTTCTCTTCTCATCCACTTAGAATGATTTTTGGATGAATTAATAGAAGAGAAATAACTATCTTCAATTTAAAGATTTAATGAAGGGCCTGTATAACATATATAGTAGAGAATTCTTACCACACTATCAATTCAGTTCAGTTCAGTCGCTCATTTGTGTCTGACTCTCTGTGACCCCATGGACTGCAGCACGCCAGGCCTCCTTGTCCATCACCAACTCCCAGAGTTTACTCAAACTCATGTCCATTGAGTCAGTGATGCCATCCCACCATCTCATCCTCTGTCGTCCCCTTCTCCTCCTACCTTCAACCTTTCCCAGCATTAGGATCTTTTCAAATGAATCAGTTTTTCACATCAGATGGCCAAAGTATTGGAGTTTTAGCTTCAACATCAGTCATTCCAATGAATATTCAGGACTTTAGGATGAATAAATATTTCCTCTAGGATGGACTGGTTGGATCTCCTTGCAGTCCAAGGGACTCTCAAGAATCTTCTCCAACACCACAGTTCAAAAGCATCAATATCAGACTATAACTATAACCCCCCCCCCAAAAAAACAAACAAACAAAAAAAGAGAGATAATCCACAAAGTCAAACCAGTTTCCAGAAAAGAAAGTAACTTTTCTGAAAATCGCATTATGTCCCAATCTATTTGTATGAACAAACTGTAGATATGCACACTTCCTTATGAGGTCTACTATGCAGATATATAACTTGAAAAGCATGAACCACATTATAGCCTCATCAGCAGGGAGGTTACTGGACTGGCTGCATGCAGAGCATTTATGAAAAACTAAGTGAGAAAATCTGGTCCCACTATGGGTAAATTAGAAGGACAGGTTGAAAAAATCTAAATTCAAACAACCAATAAACCAGATGGCTCAGAGTGATATTTAATTGTTATACATAAAATTTAATATGGAACAGGCACTGTCAAGGTAATTTCCTCTTTAAAACCCAGGTAAACCTCACTGACTGGGAATCTCTGGGTATTCCTGCATTTCAGAAGGAAAAATCCCATTGTTGAATTGCCTGCCTAGTAAGGAAAAAAAAAAACAGAGAAAAAAGGCCACAAGAAAATATCAATGTAAAATAAAGTGTAGAAAATAAAAACAGTTATTTTATCCAGTTTTCACAACTGGATTTCCTATTATTTTATATGCACCTATGATTTCAATTCACTTTAATGACGGTTAGGGACTAAGTAAGAAATTTTATTAAAAGAGAAAATGAAGTGATATTCATCAGGATAATGGTAACCTTACTTTTTCTTTCCTAACTATAATGTTGATTGATATGTGAAAATGAAGAAATTAACAGAGCTATGAAATTTGACTTTGTGAATGTTTCAGTCTCTTGAGGCAGTTGATAGCCATCACATTTAGCGATGCAATGGGAAAATGCATGAACTTACTTTTAAAGAAATGCATTGAGGGGACGTGGGTAAACCTATGGCTGATTCATGTTGATATTTGGTAGAAACCAACACAATACTGTAAAGCAATTATCCTTCAATTAAAAATAAAGTAAAAAAAAAATGCATTTACAGGTTTTATCATGACACAAATATTCGAAGAGGAACAACAAATGAGGTTCATTTATGTTTTTAGCCACAAATCTCTATGTGGAAGCCCCGATCTTTGTGAATTGTGTGCAATATTGCATAAGCCACAAAAAATTCCATTTGCTTAGACTGTTAAATGTCTATACAGCAATAATGTGTTCCCTGGGCCCACAAGTTCTGCTTAACATTTGTCTTTCTGTCTTTCCTAGATTCTCTCCAAAGACAATGAAGCATGACACAAGGAAAATTAAGGTTTGGTCACTAGAGAAGTATATCCTTTGAAAATAAGGCCTTCTGTCCTTCATGTATCCAAAACTTTGTATCTCTGTGTGTGTGTGTGTGTGTGTGTGTGTGTGTGTGTGTGTGTATGCACATGTGCATGCACCTTAGGGGGTGCACCCAAAATTTGTTTTTCTATTAAAGAAAGAATTACAGCTACTTACCATAAATAAACAACATAACAAGAAGTGAAATTAACTTTTGGAAGCCCCAAGATGATCTTTTCTCTCCTCTCACCTCTTCTAACAGCTTCCCTCTCAAATACGCTCCCATCCAAGATTTCCCAGGTCCATATCTTTGGATCAATGTAACAAAAATTTTCAAGATGGTTATCTGAAATATGTGCTACTGTTTAAAGGTACAAGACAATTCAATTTTCCATATGTAAAGCTAATTGAACTGCATCTAACTTTGACCTCCAAATTTATTCAGACTTCACAGAAAATGTTCCTACCTTTACCCTCTTCTTTCCAGAAAAATTTCTTAACTGTTTATTAGATGGTATACATTGTTCTCAACCTCTTTGAGCTTAGTAACCCACCTGTTTCCATTCATTTCAAAAGTATTTTAAAGAGATGCATGAAATGTATAGACTCATGACCACAATTCTCAAAAGCTGTATTATCTAAAAGTCATTTACATGCATTCTTTTTTTGTGTTCTCAATCTGCATGAGTTTACAGACATCGTGAAAGTAGGAGTTAAGACAATTTTTTTTAAAGCAATAGAGAGAAGTGTTTTATGCAAGTTATTTAGGGGCCATTGACCAGGACATGTCCACCCAGAGTCACAGTCCCTTGGATATGCTCACCTCATCTTTGCAGGAGATGCCTTATCTAATTATTGACCCATAAGAGTCCCGGCAGCCACCCCAGCCTGCAATGAGACGTGTAGATAGAACCACCCCATTCATTTTATTCATCAAGCTTTTTATTTTTTTTTTTTAATTTTCATCAATTTTTTTTAAAGAATTAGGAACAGCTTTCTTGGGGAAGAGGGCAAAGGAGCAGAATTCTTGGCCTATCTTGAAAAGTAAGTTTAATTTTCCTTAGAAAGAATGGAAAGATATAGAATATGTAATCCAATCCATACCCCACCCCCAACCAAGCCCACTCTTTTACACAATTACATGTCATGTTAATGTACACTGCATTACAAGGTAAGGAAATGACAGCATAGAAACTTCATAATATATCATAGTATAGTAACTTCATAACTATCTGTTACTACTAACATAGCCTTTTCATACTTTTCCTATACAAGTAGCATAAAGTCCATATTTCTAGACCAGACATTTTTTTGGTGAGTTGTATGTGAAGAGAAATTTTAAATAGGGACTTGTAAGTCACTCCAATATGTAAAGTTATTCTCCATACTCCAAATAAAAAATTTACTTTCACCTGACCTTCCTCTCATATAATTATATGCAGGCAAATTAGAGAAAAAGAAAACAGAGACTTGGGATATTTGAATAACAACTGGCCAAGGAGCATATATTTGAAGAAGTAAAACATTCTTAAGATAATTACAATAAAGAACACAAATAATTGGAACCATAAAACATGTTGAGAGGACTTGGTGAATACAACTGAAATATGAGTCACTGAAGACTGATTTTGTTTCACCAGTAGGTGTTAATTGCCTTAATTTTAGAAAGAGTCATCTTAGAGTGGACATGACTAAACCCAGGGTTGGGCACAACAGCAAAACATAAGACAACTAGGAGTTAAAGAAGAGATAAACTGAATTTCCCATCAGAGACAATTTTGTTAACCCTATCTAAGCTCCCTAATTCCTGAAAGATGTATTAAGGTCAGGTGGTATAGTGATAAAGAATCTGCCTACCAGTGCAGGAGATGCTAAGACATGTGGGTTCAATCACTGGGTTGGGAAGATCCCCTGCAGTAGGAAATGGCAACTCACCCCAGTACTCTTGCCTGGAAAATTCCGTGGACAGAGGAGCCTGGTGGGCTATAGTCTATGGGGTTGCAAAAAGTCAGACATGACTGAGCACATGGTAAGGTCAATAGGTAACAAACCATTTTAAGGTGAGCAAGAAAATAACTACTTTATGTTCTAAGTAGCTTCAGACGTGACCATGTCTTTGTGACCCTATGGACTACAGCCTGCCAGGCTCCTCTATACATGGGATTTTCAAGGCTAGAATACTGGAGTGGGTTGCCATTTCCTTCTCCAGGGGGTCTTCCCGACCCAGGGATCACACCCAAGTCTCTTATGTCTCTTGCATTGGCAAGCAGGTTCTTTACCACTAGTGCCACCTGGGAAACATCAACTTTATCTCTACTGGATATAATTTAGCTCATAAGCACCTAACCTGCTTGGATAGTGATGAAAAAGTAAGGACTTAAATTGTCAAATAAGATTATGTCTGATTCTTCAGGTTCACATAAGTCACTTAGGGTAGATTCTATCTTTTATTGGTAAAAATTTAGTCTTTTGAGAGGGTTTCCTATCCTACTCCAATCTATCTAAGATGCCAGAGAACAAAAAAAGTGATATCATACAGACTTTTGTTGTGGAACTTCAACTTCACGGCCACTTGCCTTGTATGCATCATGAGTTTATTCATCTAGGCCAAAAAAATGATACTAGTTTTCTGAGCCTCCCACAACATCTACATTGAAATCCTACACATGTGGGTTATGAAAAAATAGTAACACCTTCTTTGATCACTTACCTGAAGGTACCTAATCTTTTGCTAATTCTTTGCTATTGGAAATATGTATTAATCAATTCAATTCAATTCAGTCACTCAGTGGTGTCCACTATTTTGACCCCAAGGACTGCAATACAGCAGGCCTCGCTGTCTATCACCAACTCCCAGAGTTTACCCAAATTCATGTCCACTGAGTCGGTGATGTCATTTAACCATCCCATCCTCTGTCATCCCCTTCTCCTGCCTTCAACCTTTCCCAGAATCAGGGTCTTTTCAAGTGAGTCAGCTCTTCACATCAGGTGAACAAAGTATTGGAGTTTCAGCTTCAAAATAAGTCCTTCCAATGAACACCCAGGACTGATCTTCTTTAGGATGTACTGGTTGGATCTCCTTGCAATTCAAAGGACATTCAAGAGTCTTCTCCAACACCACAATTCAAAAGCATCAATTCTTTGGCACTCAGCTTTCATTATAGTTCAACTCTCACATCCATACATGACCACTGGTAAAGACATAACCTTGACCAGAGGGACCTTTGTTGGCAAAGTAATGTCTCTGATTTTTAGGAGACATGCTATCCCTCATGCTGTCTAGGATGGTCATAACTTTCCTTCCAAGCAGTAAACGTCTTTTAATTTCATGGCTGCAGTCACCATCCGCAGTGATTTTGGAGTCCCCAAAAAATAAAGTCTGTCACTGTTTTCATTGCTTCCCCATCCTTGTGCCATTAAGTGATGGGACTGGATGCCATGATCTTAGTTTTCTGGATGTTGAGCTTTAAGCCAACTTTTTCACTCTCCTCTTTCACTTTCATCAAGAGGCTCTTTAGTACTACTTCACTTTCTGCCAGAAAAGTGATGTCATATGCATATCTGAGGTTGTGGATTCCCAGCAAACTTGATTCCAGCTTGTGCTTCATCGAGCAGAGCATTTCTCATGATGTACTCTGCATATAAGTAAAATAAGCCAGGTGACAAGATACAGCCTTGATGTACTCCTATTCCAATCTGGAATCAGTCTGTTGTTCCATGTTCAGTTCTAACTGTTGCCTCCTGAACTGCATACAGGTTTCTCAGGAGGCAGGTCAGGTTGTCTGGTATTCCCATTTCTTGAAGAATTTTCTGCAGTTTGTTGTGATCCATACATCAAAGGCTTTGGCACAGTCAATAAAGCAGAAATAGATGTTTTTCTGTAATTCTCTTGCTTTCTCGATGATCCATTGGATGTTGGCAATTTGATCTCTGGTTCTTCTGCCTTCTCTAAAACCAGCTTGAACATCTGGAAGTTCACAGTTCACATATTGCTGAAGCCTGGCTTGGAGAATTGTGAGCATTACTTTACTAGCGTGTGAGATGAGTCCAGTTGTGTAGTAGTTTGAGCATTCTTTGGCATTGCCTTTCTTTAGAATTAGAATGAAAACTGACCTTCTCCAGTCCTGTGGCCACTGCTGAGTTTTCCAAATTTGCTGACATATTGAGTGCATCACTTTCACAGCATCATCTTTCAGGATTTGAAATAGCTCAACTGGAATTCCATCACCTCCACTAGCTTTTTTCGTAGAGATGCTTCCTAAGGCCCACTTGACTTCACATTCCAGAATGTTTGGCTCTAGGTTAGTGATCACACCATCGTGATTATCTGGATCATGAAGATCTTTTTTGTACAGTTCTTCTGTGTGTTCCTGCCACCTCTTCTTAATGTCTTTTGCTTCAGTTAGGTCCATACCATTTCTGTCCTTTATGTGCCCATCTTTGCATGAAATGTTCCCTTGGTATCTCTAATTTTCTTGAAGAGATTTCTAGTCTTTCCCATTCTATTGCTTTCCTCTATTTCTTTACACTGATCACTGAGGATGGCCTTCTTATCTCTCCTTACTATTCTTTGGAACTCTGCATTCAAATGGGTATATCCTTCCTTTGCTCCTTTGTTTTTCACTTTTCTCTTTTTCACAGCTATTTGTAAGGCCTCCTCAGACGGCCATTTTGCTTTTTTGCATTTCTTTTCCATGGGGATGGTCTTGATCCCTGTCTCCTGTACAGTGTCATGAACCTCCATCCATAGCTCATCAGGCTCTCTGTCTATCAGATCTAGTCCCATAAATCTATCTCTCACTTCCACTGTATAATCGTAAGGGATTTGATTTAAGTCATACCTGAATGGTCTAGTGGTTTTCCCTACTTTCTTCAGTTTAAGTCTGAATTTGGCAATAAGGAGTTCATGATCTGAGCCACAGTCAACTCCCAGTCATGTTTTTGCTCACTGCATAGAACTTCTCCATCTTTGGCTGCAAAGAATATAGTCAATGTGATTTTGGTATTGACTATCTGGTGATGTCCATGTGTAGAGTCTTCTCTTGTATTGTTGGAAGTGGGTGCTTGCTATGACTAATGCCTTCTCTTGGCAGAACTCTATTAGCCTTTGCCCTACTTCATTCTGTATTCCAAGGCCAAATTTGTCTGTTATTCCAGGTGTTTCTTAACTTCCTACTTTTGCATTCCAGGCCTCTGTAATGAAAAGGACATCTTTTTTGGCTGTTAGTTCTAAAAGATTTTGTAGGTCTTCATAGAACCATTCAACCTCAGCTTCTTCAGCATTACTGGTTGGGGCAAAGACTTGTATATCATGATATTGAATGGTTTGCCTTGGAAACGAATGGTGATCATTCTGTCGTTTTTGAGCTTGCATCCAAATACTGCATTTCAGACTCTTGTTGACTATGATGGCTACTCCCCTTCTTCTGAGGCATTCTTGCCCACAGTAGTAGATATAATGGTCATCTGAGTTAAATTCACCCATTCCAGTCCATTTTAGTTTCCTGATTCCTAATCAGGAATGTCAACGTTAACTCTTGCCATCTCCTGTGTGACCACTTCCAGTTTGCCTTCATTCATGGACTTAACATTCCAGGTTCCTATGCAATATTGCTCTTTACAGCATCGGACCTTGCTTCCGTCACCAGTCACACCCACAACTGGGTGTTGTTTTTGCTTTGGTTCCATCACTTCATTCTTTCTGGAGTTATTTCTCCACTGATCTCCAGTAGCATATGGGGCACCTACTGACCTGTGGAGTTCATCTTTCAGTGTCCTATCTTTTTGCCTTTTCATACTGTTCATGGGGTTCTCAAGGCAAGAATTATTATTATTATTATTATTATTATTATTAGCCAAACAGCATGTGGGATATTAGTTCCACAACCAAAGACTTAGTTTCTCCTTCAGTGGAAACTCTGAGTCCTAGCCACTGGACCAGATCCCCGTCAGGGAGTTCCCTATAGGCAACTGCTGAAGGAGGGTTTTGTCCTTGGTCAGGTTCCCCATCTTAATCTAGATACTTCTCTTTTGTACCACCTTGAGAATTCCCTCATAAAGAAAAATGATAATCTGGCACCTCCTTTCTTTCACTAAAACTTTCTCCAGGAATTTCTTTCACTTTGAACTCACATAACTTACCACATCCTCGTTTTTCAGGTAGGATTTCTATTTTATCATACCTGAATTCTCTCTTTGTGACTCGGGGTGGGGGGGGGGGGGGGGTGGGGAACTGACTATTCAAGCTTGACTCTATCAGAACTTGTTTTTGATATGTTAATGGGAACTTAAGGAATTTAGAAAATACTTTTCTTTCTCAATGATCCCTAGCTTTAGAGAACATTGTCTCACAAAACACTGAGAAATTCTTTGTGGCTAATTTGGCAGTCAAAACCTAGTAATGCCTTTATTGCTCTAATTGGTATATCCATTTTCCCCAGGGTTAAGCCTCTTGTCTTGCCCTTAAGAGAACACTACCAGGGAAAATTATCTTTAAAAAATAACAAAATAAATCAAGTTAATGTTTTCCAAATATTATCCCATTACAGGATAGAAGAATTGACAATAAAAACTAAATTTCATATTATAATATCTGTAACTTTGGTAAATACATGCATGCTTATGCTATTTAGTAAATTTATTAATAATTTCCATTTCCTGAATTTAATATAGCGTCATTTTTGTGAAATTCTACTCCCTTTCATTACTATTATAAATGAGAGGCTACAGAATGTTTATCCTACATTGTCTTAAATGTGCTTAAGCCATATAGAACTACAGATTTCTATCTCCTTTTGAAAAATTAAAAAACTAGGTATTTTCAGCCTTGTGTTTCCTTGTGGAACAATTAGTTGGAGTTGAGCAGTGGCTGGCAGCTTTCCCTGGCATTGTCCCCTTGGTTCATCTTAGTCCCCTCTATTTGCTCCTTTCTGTCTGACACAGTAATCATTTTATTTATTAATGATAATTGCATGGCCTCTACAGGCCAATGAGTCTTCTAAACATATTTGGACTATATTCACAAACCTAATATGGCCCTATTTGGATTGGGCAGGCTCTGAATTATGTTCGCAATCAACAATCCAGAGCCCAGAGCATACAAAACCAATAAGCGACACCCTTTGCTGGATGCCACTTGCCAGGCTTATTTCTGTCCATGTGTGTTGCCATGTACAAGCTACACTGGCACTGACAGTGGTCCCTTGCCTCAACTGGGAATTCTAGCACTTCTCACACTGCTTTCCTTAACCCAGAACCAAGTTGTTAAGAGTCTCTGATTTCCCTATGCCTGTTAGAAGGTCAATAGGGGTGTTCCAGGGTAGTAAGTGTCATATGGATCTCTGGTGTCAGATGGAAGTGGGAAAAATTGGTGGAGAACAAATAACAAATGGCATCCACCTGAGACAATAAGGACAAAGTTGCAAAAACATATCTGTACAAGGCTCTAGAAAGCAAGATATTTAAAAGAGCCAAGAAAACATCAAAAGTCAGGATAGAAGAGAGAGCATAAAGCAACAGGATAGACCAGGCTCTAGATGTGTGCTGTATGATTTTGACCTCTTGCAGATATCTGACAGGCTGAATCTATGCTGAAGGCACCATGGTGAAACTGACTGAACTGGAAACTGAAATTTGGTTTGGCACTGGAATGAGGCAGGTAAGATGCTCCTTCTGACTTTATTTCTCCATGTGTGAGGTGATTGCAACAATACAGAAGAGTTTAGAAAATCTGTGTAATAGAGAAAAGCAATAAGATTTAAACATTTAAAGTATATGAGGTTTATAATCTACATGATCTGCGTGTATCAAATTATAGACACTTCTGCCAAAAACAACTGCATGATATGTGGTTGTGTATTTTCATGTAGCTAGTGTCTTCTAAGAATTTTAAATTGTGTCAGATATAAAGGATCAAAAGAAAGAGTATTTTTAAGAGCATAGGAAGAGTTTCCCTTTAAGAAATTTATAACCACTTTTTCAAAAACAAGATATACCTTCTGTTTAGGGTAATTTGAAGCCTAAAGCAACAATTTGTTATTATCACAGCCCTTCTTTTAAGTGCCAAGCACAGTGTTCGGTGCTAGAAGTGAAATAGCTTATTCAACCCTCAAGGTAACTAAAAGAGATATCATTATTTCCATAAAACAAATAAGGGAGATAAAAATTTTTTGCTTGGATTATCTTGATAGCTTGTCCAAAACTCAATTTCATATTACCGATAGCCTTTGTCCAGTGCATTCTTCAAGCTATTTTCAAGTTCATATTTCAAAAAGTTAAACTTCTTATTCTACCAAAGTACTGAAAGATCTTTATCAATACAATATTTCAATAGTGATCACCTGTATGTTTTTCCCTTTAAGGACCCTATATTCCAATATAGTACAGAACTCTCTTCTGCCCTAACAGGTTGAACTTCCAGTAATCGAATCTTTGTACCACTTTTATCCATCTAAGGAATTCCCTTTTTTGCTCTTCATAATAACAAAGGTTACAGATTCTCCAAGTTGAAAACAAATGAAATAACTTTTTTTTATAAAATCTTTCTTAGTTTATCCGGTCTTGAGTAATCTATCTCTACCCTGAACAATGATCTCTACTGTGAGCTCTTCTAAACTTAACCCACTCTACTTCTGTAGCATTGGTTTTGTGGCTGGAAGAGGTATTAATATATATATATACAGAGAGAGATTGGAAAATGAAACTGTTGAGAAGGGCACCTGAAAGCAAGGCATTGGAATCACAGGGAAATTCGGGAAAGAGTGATTAATGTCACTTAATCTTCTCTGTATTCAAAGTTATAAAAACTTACTGGGATGACCCAGGATAACCCTGATCTAGGTCTAAAAAATGATCAGAACAACATGGCACTTAAGATAGAACCATCAAGGAGTACCTGAACTTTATCTAGAAGTTATACTGTTAAAAATGTCATGGTAGCTCTGAATCTGGAGAGATTCTGTTCTGAATCTGAATCTCTGTGAGAGAGGTGGTTTTCTTTCTGGTAAATGCAAATATGTATGTAAACATAGAAAGATACTATGTTGAAAGTACATTTTAGGACATTTAAGTCTTTCTTTAGGACATCCTTTTCTGAGGTAACATAGACAGTGGTTTCTCTTTACCTTGCAACTTGAAGAAGTTTTTCAGTAAAGACAGGCAACAGTTCAATCCCACCTACCTTGCAAAGACTTAATTCAGCTGTCAAGCCATGGAAATCAAAGGAACCCAGGGAAGCGAAATTGTTATTGAAGGAGTCCTTGGGCCTAGAAAAGAAGATAATGACCTCAAGGGCCATTGCTGAACCACCTGACTTCGGGGATGACAAAACTGAACTTTAAGTCCCACCCTGATACTCTGGGGAGATTGCATCAGCCCGGGACCCTCCACCCCCAGCCTGGGACCCCCCGCCCACCCCTGTTCATCCGCCTGACCAAATCTTCCCGTGATGCATATGGCAGAAAGTGAAAAACTAAAGAGCCTCTTGATGAAAGTGAAAGAGGAGAGTGAAAAAGTTGGCTTAAAACTCAACATTAAGAAAACTAAGATCATGGCATCTCGTCCCATCACTTCATGGCAAATAGATTGGGAAACAATGGAAACAGTGACGGACTTTATCTTTTTGGGCTCCAAAATCACTGCAGATGGTGACTGCAGCCATGAAATTAAAAGACGCTTACTCCTTGGAAGGAAAGTTATGACCAACCTAGATAGCATATTAAAAAGCAGAGACATTACTTTGCCAACAAAGGTCCGTCTGGTCAAGGCTATGGTTTTTCCAGTGGTCGTGTATGGATGTGAGAGTTGGACTGTGAAGAAAGCTGAGTGCCAAAAAATTGATGCTTTTGAGCTATGGTGTTGGAGAAGACTCTTGATACTGTAGGGAGATCCAACCAGTCCATCCTAAAGGAGATCCATCCTGGCTGTTCATTGGAAGGACTGACGCTGAAGCTGAAACTCCAATACTTTGGCCACTTCATGTGCAAAGTTAAGTCATTGGAAAAGACCTGATGCTGGGAGGGATTGGGGACAGGATGAGAAGGGGACGACAGAGGATGAGATGGCTGGATGGCATCACTGACTCGATTGGCATGGGTTTGGGGAGACTCCGGGAGTTGGTGATGGACAGGGAGGCCTGGCGTGCTGCGATTCATGGGGTCGCGAAGAGTCGGACACGACTGAGTGACTGAACTGAACTGAACCTCAACAAGGCACAACTTAGTTCTAAACCCAGCAAACATGTTGAAAATAGCAGTGAGAAATGACCCTTGCACAATGACTAAACTTTTTGGAAAGTTCTCAGAATCTCAAGAGAAAGGGTATATCAGGAACAGGAACTTGACTTTACATTAATTTATGCAACTATGTTCTTGATGGGGAATGTTCTTGGGAATGGCATCCAACATCCCAAGGAATGTCTATTTTTGTTTCTCAGTGTTAGTAAACTGTAAAAAATAGTCTGTAATTCCTTCCATACCTGCTTTTATGCCCTAGTAATTGCAGTTCCTTCCACTAATAAATGAATCTGGTTGACCATTTAACTTGTGTAGACCAATAATAGCACATTAGCAAATGTGATACCAGGAGAAGCTTGTAAAGTGCTTAACACTGGAGTTTTCTTGCTTTTTTCCTCTTGGAACACTTTAGCTCTCTATTTATGTGAAAAAAGCCTGAGCTAGCCATCTAGAAGACAAGACATCTTGTGGAGGAGAACTGAAGTCTTTGGCTAAAGCAAACCACAGATGCATGAGTGATCTTGATCTAGAACAGCTGAACCTAGCCCACAATTGTCAATTCCTGAAATTTTAAGTATTACAAAATGGCTACTGTTTTAAGCCGGGACTTCCTAGGTGGTGCTAGTGGTAAAGAACCAGCCTGCCAGTGCAGGAGACATAAAGAGATGTGGGTTGGATCCCTAGATTGGGAAGATCCGTGTTGGAGAGCATGGCAATCCTGCCTGAAGAATCCCATGGACAGAGGAGACACAGGCTACAGTCCATAGGGTTGCAAAGAGTCAGACATGTCTGAAGCGACTTAGCAGGCATTCACACTGTTTTTAAGTCACTATGTTTGAGTGTGATTTATTACAGAACAAAAGCTACCTGATAATGGAAGTTTTTGAAAACAAACATTTTAATCACACAATTACTTATACATGTACTTCATCTCCACTTCTAGATAGTAAGGCTCTTGTGGCCAGGTCATCATATAATCTTTTATTTTTCCATAAGATTATGGCAATGTGATTTGAAGCTTAGGGTAGAATCTCAGGAATCAAAATGTGTGGTTCAGATAAGTGTTATACGGGAAAGAAAAGACAGAAATTCTGCTAGGCAGAAGTTTAAACAAGGGTATTAGGTTCTATATTTGGCTCTGATGACACTCCAGAAGTATTTACACGTCGATCTGAAACTGCAAGTCTTCATCTACACAAGTCTACACCCTTCTGATAAGAAATGTCTAGCAAACTCTTCAATGTCTCTTCCATAATTTACCTCCTACAACCTTAAGAATTTTAGGAAGAGGCATTTCTTCTTAAATGAAAGGATGTTCCTTCTTCTCGGTTGACACAGAAAATCCATGACTCCCCGTAGTGTTGACTACTTTTTGGAATGTCTGAACATAGGGTGATGGTTAATTTTATGTGTCAGCTTGCCTGGACTAAGGGATGCCTAAATAGGAAACAGTGAAATATTATTTATGGGTGTGTCTGTGAGGTATCTCTGGAAGAGATTAGTATTTGAATCTGGAGACTAAGTTAAGACTACCCTTCCGAGTGTAGGTGAGGATTATTCAATCCAATGAGGGCATGAATAGAACAAAAGGGAAGGGGAAGAAGGAATTTGCTCTTTGGCTTGGGGGCATCTTCTTTTGCCCTCTGACATCTGCACTCCTGGTTCCCAGGCCTTTGGACCTGGCCCAAATGGTGCACTGGCTTTTCTAGTTCTCCAGCTTGCAGAAGGCAGGTGGATCCACTGTTGGATTTCTTGGCCTCCAAAAATATGTCAGCCAATTCCTATAATAAATCAACCTCTCTTTCCCTCTCTTTCTCCCTCTCCCTCACTGTATACTATTGATTCTGTTTTGCTGGGAGCCCTAATATAAGAGTTCTGCACAGGAATTCTTTCTTTACTTGGCCCATGAGCTGTCAGTACTCCACAGTTTTACCTTTTTGTGTGGTGTCTTTATTGCCTGCCGAAACCAGTAAAGCCATTTGAAATTCTCTTCCTGTTAGGCCCCTGAGGAAGACAGAAGGAAACAAAGGTTGTCAAAATAAACTGAGGATTACTGACCCATTTCTTTCATTAAGATAATCTGTCTTCAGCCCTTCTCTCTCTTGGTCGGCACAGCACATGTGTGTGCATCCACACGGCTGATGTGTTTGCCTTTTAGGTCTGTACTTCTTATTGGTTTTACATTTTTTTCCTTTTAACATAATGTAAACCTACAATATGTTTATATCTGACTACTTCTAGAGATTAAAAATGAGATATTTTATAAATGCTGAAATCTATACTGTACTAACATGCATGCTGTTTTTAGAAAATAGCTCACTAGGCTCTAAAACTGGCATGATGTTTTCTAAAATGTATTACTTAAATGACTATTAATAATAACATGACAAGATAATTAACACCTGCATAGCATTTTTCATTTTAAGAATACTTTAGAAATATTAATTGTATAACCTCTTCAAAACCCCACTTTACAACTAGAAAAACCAAAGCAGAGGTTAAGTGATTGCTCAAAAGTAAAAATACCCTGCACAAAATTTAGCATCATGCCCCTGGTGGCCCTGCCATAACCTTAGACCAATAAGTGACCTCTTGTTTGCCTTCATATCTAGGATCAGGAGACTGTTCATGGAATTAATATAATATGCTACTACCAACCATGATAATAGTCGAGTCTATATACTGGATTATATTCAGTCACTTTCTAAAAATAAGGAAAACCTAATGAGAAATCAGCCAGCAAGATAATAAGTTAAAATCTGTGTCTTCAGTCCATTTCCAACTTATAAGTACAGAAGAAATTCTGAATATTTTTGTTGGTAGCAGATGCTACTGCCTTTTAACTCAGTGCAAAGGGGAATAACAGTCAATAGTTTTAGGATGGGAAGGCAAGGACAACCCAGGATCTGCAGACCTCATAGATATGATTATAGGCCAGTTGAGGAACAAAACTGATGCAAACTCTCAAGTGATGTCATTCTGCAGACAGGTACTGAGTGAGCTATATTTGCAATTCATTTAACTATTATCTCTTCCTTTGGATAATATTTGAGAAGAGCTATTCTGTTCAACAAAGTTAGCAATACTCAAGTTTGGCTAATACCTAGCTGTAATGCAAAATATAAGCTCTAGACCACAAATAATAAATGTAGGTGAGGATGTGGAGCCAAAAGAACACTGTGCACTTTTAGTGGGAATACAAATTCATTCAGCCACTCTGAAAAAGAGTATAAGTGTTAATCAAGAAACTAAAAATAGAACTACTATGTGCTTAGTAACTCAGTTGTGTCCGATTCTTTGCGACTCCATGGACCATGGGGATTCTCCAGGCAAGAATACTGGAGTGGGTTGCCATGCCCTCCTTCAGGGGATCTTTCCAACCCAGGAATTGAACTGGGGTCTCCTGCATTGCAGGCAGATTCTTTACCTGCTGAGCTATCAGGGAAGCAATGATATGATTAAGAATATGATCATTGCTATATGATCTAACAATTCCACTCCTGGATGTATATCTGAAGAAAATGAAAACTCTAATTCAGAAAGATTAGTGGATTTCAATGCTTATAGTAGGATTACTAAACAATAGCCAAGATATGAATTCAACCTAATTATCCATCAATAGACAATTGAATTAAGATTTGGTTGGGGTGTGTGTGTGTGTGTGTGTGTGTGTGTGTGTATGTGTGTGTGTGTATATATATATATATAAGGAAATATTATACATCAATAAAAAATGAAATTTTGCCATTAGCAGTAACATGGGTAAACTTGCAAGGTATTATGCTTAGTAAAATGTCAGAGAAAGACAAATACTCTTTAATATCACTTATATGTAAAATCTAACGACTAAAAGAAATCAGTGCTTAAAACAAAAAAGAAATAGACTCAAAGATATAGGAAAAAAAAAAAACAACTAGTGATTACCAGTACGGACAAGGAAGGAGGAGCAAGATAGTGGTAGGCATATAAAAGGCATGACTACTATGCATAAAATAAATAAACTACAAGGATATACTGTAGACCACAGGGAATATAATCAATATTTTGTAATCACTATAAATGGAGTATAACCATTAAAGACTGTGAATCATTATAGTGTGCATTTAAAACTTATGTAACATTGCTAATTAACTATACATATATAGTTGATATATATATCCTCCAGATCTTGGGAATGATATGCAATTAGTCCTATTTAATATTAATAAAATTAGCATAAGCCAGGACTTCCCTGGTGATCCAATGGTTAAGACTCCACACTCCCAATGCAGGGGGTCTGGGTTTGATCCCTAGTTAAGGAACTAGATCGATCCCACATGTGACAACCAAAGATCCTGCATGCCACAACTAAGACCTACCCAGAGGGATGGGATGGGGAGGGAGGCAGGAGGGGGGATTGGGATGGGAAACACATGTAAATCCATAGCTGATTCATGTCAATGTATGGCAAAAACCATTACAATATTGTAAAGTAATTAGCCTCCAACTAATAAAAATAAATGGAAAAAAAAATAGAAACAACAACAAAAAAATAAAGATCCTGCATGCCACAACTAAGACCTGACACAACCAAATAAATAGTCACCAAGTCACGCCTGACTCTTTGTCAACCTGTGGACTGCAGCCCATCAAGCTCCTTTGTCCATGGGATTTTCCAGGCAAGGATACTGGAGTGATTTGTCATTTCCTTCTTCAGGGGATTGTCCCAACCCAGGCATAGAACTCGGATCTCCTGAACTGCGGGCAAATTTTTTACCCACTGAGTTACCAGGAAAGCCCCAAGCAAATAAATAAATAAGCACTTTTTAAAAGTAGCATAGGGTGGTGATGTGGTTTTTGACATATTGTATTAAAACTCAGCATTCAAAAACAAAGATCATAGCATCCAGTCCCATCACTTCACAGCAAATAGATGGGAAAAGAGTGGAAGCAGTGAAAGAGTGCTTGAAAGCAGTGAAAGCAAATGAACTGGGCAACATGAGTGAGAACTGCCAAACATAACTGTAATCAACATGAAGATGACTAGAACACCCTTGAAGGAAGATTGTGCTCCCACCTGCAAGATTTGAAGTGGACAGCCTCTTCAGGATTTATTTCAGCCTCAGAGAGTAGCCTTGTTCAAAGCCACATCCTTCCTGAGGCAGCTTGCCTCTGGTGAGGGTATGAAGGCTCAACCATTGCTTCCCAGGATGACTCCCATGGACAGTATCTGCTCTCAGCCCCTCATCACGTGGGCTGATGTTCTGTGCGGAGTCTGCACTGCCATCTGATTGCTTCTCCCTGCTTTTCACAGGAAGTGACCCTTATAAATATTCTACACCTCAAACTCAACGTCAGACTCTGCTTTCAGAGAATCCAATGTGTGACAGCAGAATCAAACTGTCAACAACTGAGGATATTGAAGTCATCAAATACAGAATACACAATAAATAGGTTTTAATAGGTTTTAAAAGATAAGTTAAGATATCAACAAGGAAAACAGACTAATCAAAAGAACCAAATAGAGTTTCTAGAAATGAGCAGAAACAGAGTTGAAATAAAAAACTCTGTGGATAGATGAAGTGGCAAAATAAGCAGAGCTGAAGAGACAGTGAACTAGAAGATTTGAATAAATTATCAGAAACACAGCCCTGAGATGGAAATTAGCAACAATGTGAAAGAGAAGTTAGATAAGAAAGTGGCTAAAACAGCAGAATTGTTGAAATAAACCAATCCTGAGATTCAGAAAGTCCTAAAATCTCAAGCCTGATGAATGAAAAGAATTCTCTTTTTACCACAGTGGCACTCTATAACACAATCTAAAAGAGAAGATTTTTGAAGGAAGCAAACAAAAGATAGAACAGAAATTAGACTTAACATATAATGACAGAGTTGGGGTGTGGGCTAATGAAAAATAAATGTCACCAGAGAATATTATGCCCAGTGACCGTGCATCTAAAGACTGATGAAGAAATAAGGACATTTACAAATGGAAAAGAGAGCTTGCCAACAGTCCCACACCAAAGACAATTGCAGAATATATATTTTAGATACATAGAAAATGATTTCAATGAAAGATCTTACAAGAATTAGTGAGTGAAGATATTGTAAATATTTAAATAAAGCAATTTAAGTAACTCTAAACTTCATCCTTAAATTTTGCACATTAAAATAGCTGGAATAAACCCCAAGAACCTGGAAATAGAATGGAAAATGAAATGCTAAAGAATAATGGTAAATATATGCAAATGGTAAATAATGCTAAAAAACAAAGCAAAATATTTTTTAAAAAATCTAAAATTAAAAATGTAGGAAACAAAATTTAACAAAGTATTAAAACACTCATATATAGTGTGAGCAAGTTGGATTTATTTCAGAATCAAAGATGTATTTATAGTAAAAATGATAAATTTATAAATCTAATAAATTATGACCAAACTAACCCACTAGTTATATAAATAGTATCTCATTAACATTCACTGATGAAAAAGCTGTCAACCAATTAGAGATTAGAGATAGATACATTTGTTCAGCATGATAGAAAACTAAATAAAAGATTAAGATAAAAAAAGAGAATTAAAATGTTATTTGTTGAAGATGATACACTTTCTGTGTAGAAAGCCAAAAATATCTACAGATAAATTATGAGCATCAAAGACAAAAGTTAGCAAGATCACAAAATACAATGGTCAAATTATAAGAGTCAATTGAATTTATATATATTTGTAGTAAATGGAGTATGTTATTTAAAGTATATACATTATGTTTATATATAGATATACCATTTGAAGTAGCAATATTAAGTATTTAGGACTATATCTCAAAAAAATATGAAGCTAGTTTATGTGTGACTTCAGATTCTTCCTATTATCCCTGATTCTCAATTTCCTCATCTTTAAAATAGAGGTAAGAATACTTAACCTGTTTGGTGAAATGAAGATTAAATAAAATCATGGACAGCAACCGGCTAGCACAGAGCTCAACACACAATAAGGCATAATTCCATTTAGGGGTGTATTGCTATCATCAGTAAGTATCTTAGTAGTACATTGTAGAGATTTTGTAATATATCACACTGGTCAGGCTGAACTTCATTTTCCCAAAGTCCCTTTCCTGTTTCTGGTTGAGGCAGGATACAAGAGAGATTCTTGTGGGAGATCTGGGAGGTTATTTAGCAGCCATATTATGATACAAGCCTATTTGTTCAACTCGGCATCACCCAAAAACTAAACCCCTATTAGCCTGCTCCACCTTTTTTATAACTTCCCTAACTTCTGGGCCAGGTACATGTTTTTAGATCCATAGTGAAGGGTCCCTACTTCTGCAGGACATCCATACTCTCAAGAGGCAATAAGACTGATAGTGTTTTAATTCATCCCAGGCCAGCCTATGCTTGTGGGCTTTAGTTTGTTCTTGCTGTCCCCCACTTTACATTCATCTTCCCTTTCCTACTGCCTGCCTTGTGGACATTCAGCTTTAGAAAAGCTGTGACGAAAAGATTATGGAGACTGCTTAGTCAGCTCACACAATGGTACAAGGTAAAATCCTTGCAACAAAATCCTTTGAGCACATGTGTATCTGTATACACATGGCCATACACACATATACAAATAACATATGCATGTGTTCATGTGAGCTCAGTACTGTTCAACTCTTTGCAAACCCATGGACTGTAGCCCACCAGGCTCCTCTGTCCATGGAATTTTCCAGGCAAGATACTGGAGTGGGTTGCCATTTCCTACTTCAGGGAATCTTCCTGACCCAGGCATCAAAACTGTGTCTCTTGTATCTCCTGCATTGGCAGGCAGATTCTTTACCACTGCTCCACCTGGGAAGCAGTTTATTTAAATAAACAACTAAGATATATAATGTGTATCTGTATATCAGTACTTCTCTTGTTCACTTCTGACTGATATATACATTATTTTTTTACAACTTATGAATAATTGTTTTTATTTGCACAACAATTACTTTTATAAAACTCAGTCCATTCCATTAAAAGTTACAGAGAAGAGCCATGGAAATTTTGAGTAAAGAGTAAAGTTCTGGTGGGGTCCAACAAGCACCCATACTTCTTCTTTTATGATGAAGGGAGCACTTACAGATATGGTTGAGGATTTAAATTATGAAAGGTTCATATTGTTAATCAGTCTTCTTTCAGTCCCAAATATCATCTTCAAGTATCCTTTTTATGTTGGAAGTTATCTTTTAAGACATGTTCAGCATTTTTACAAGATTTTCACTGTGATTTCCATCAGCATCTTCCATTTTCAGTTATGTCCCTTATGCTCACTTTCAGCCGTTTTCCCTGGAAAGAACAGGGAATGAGAAGATGGAAGTTTTTGAAATCCAAACTGTTTTTCATTCAGAAAAGGGATCTGTGTCTCAAAGCTAACTTCCTACTCTATGCTCACCACAAATGAAACCTGGAAAATCTGGTGACCTGGCATTGTCTTGTATGAATTAAGACTTTAATTCTATTGCTGTTGTGTGGTATATATTATGTAGCCTTAGACCTGATCGGGGTCATTAAACTAGTTTAATATCACCTGTTCATGATACAGATGAGGAAACTATGTCTTAAAAGGAGATTACTAAAAAAAAAAAAAAAAAAAGGAGATTACTGTCAAACTTGCAAAAATTGCATAACTATTTAGTGGCAAGTTCCTAAGGAAAATATACTTCTTGTGCAAACCAGTTGTCCAATGAGTTTTTGTTAATCCCCTAGAGTCACAAGGCAATTCTGGGAGGGCTAGGCTTTTCAGATTTCTTAACAGAATATAATCAACAAAGAAGACTATGAAGCTATACATAAGATTATGAGGTAGTACATTTATTACCTTTACATGAAATAAGTAACATTGATCTTGAACTTTTTGGACATTCCAACAGCATTCAAGATGGAGAGGAAAAGCCTGGAAATATTGAAGTAACCGTGTTCCTATTTTGAAAGTTCATATAGTTACATTGATTCTATTTGCCATGTTTGTGGTGGTAAACCTGTGAAAACTGGCAGGAAATCAATGTTGCCTTTTGTCTGACTCTCTGTGTTCAGAAAAATCTCCCTCTGGATGGTTGAGGATTTAATAATATCAATAAAGGCTTTTATAGTCTCTGAATATTTCATCATTTTTTATAGCTTGAGTCAAACTATGTTTGCTTGTTAGGAATATTTCTCAATCTTTAGATTGTAAATTCAGATGGGAAAATGCTAATGAGATTATGATTGCAAGTATCATTCCCATCTGGGATGGTACTGTTTTCCACAGCCAAAGACTGAAATCCAAACTTTCAAATCATGTAAAAATTAAAAATCTCTGAGGTACATTTAAGAATGAATCATAGTGGGTTGATTCTTTCTACTGGAGAAAATATACGCTCTCCATTTTCATGTCTTACCACAAATTGCCCACTGCCCTCCCCTCCCCTCATTGGCTGCACTTGGCTCACATAGGCCCACACAAGATCACTTGTTACCCAACCCTATTGTCAGGAGAAAATAATTGAGAATATTGCCTCACAGCCTTGGTGGTAATGGTGAAGAGCATAAAATGTGAACCTGGTTAGAATGGAGTTCAAATTCTTGCTGATAAATTTACAAACTCTGTGATCATAAAAAAGTTACTTAAGCTAAGCATCAGTTAGGTTTAGAATGGGAATAATAATAATATATCATGGAACTCAGTGAGATTTAAATGAGGAATTGCACATTTAGCATAGGGCATAATGCCTTCTGTGTGCCAGCCAATAAATTGTTTAATATAACATATGCGATTCATGAGGTCGCAAAGAGTCGGACACGACTGAGCAACTGAACTGAACTGAACTGATAACATATCTTGAGAAATAAGTAATATCTTGTCCAAGATTTAAAACTTCTATTTCCTTAGTGGCTCTTCTTCAATTATTTCTACTCCTTTAGTAAACTGACAGATTAATTTATAGGTTTGCCTTGGGGGTGATTTTGAGATTTTTCACAAAGAACGGTTTAAAAAAATAAAAGCACTCTTTTGCTAGCTTTCTTACTTATTTGATCTCTTTATTAATGAAATGGAAGCATGAGAATAAATTATTTCCCATTTGCTTAATGCTGTGAAATATCTTTTTTTATAATAGTCTATGACTATTATAAAAAGGACTTCCCTGGTAGCTCAGCTGGCAAAGAATCTGCCTACAAATTGGGAGACCTGGGTTCAATCCCTGGGTTGGGAAGGGAACAGCTACCGACTCCAGTATTCTGGCCTGGAGAATTCCATGACTGCATAGTCCATGGGGTCACAAAGAGTCAGACATGACTGAGTGACTTTCACCTATAAGTGAAAGTCAGATTAAAATCTGACTAACTTCAGATTAAAATCTACCTACCCAGGTTCTGTGTTTGTCTTGCATGCATATGATTTTCTAGAAGACTAAAAAATCTTACAGTGTTATTTATTTTTCTTTCTACATACTATTGATTATCTTGTTGAATTTCTTCATTGTTTGCTTTTTATTAACAACAGGTAACACCTCTAAAGGAAAGTCATTTTGTTCTACTAATGACTGTACTAATGTAATGTACTCTTGTACATCTACTTTTGACTTTATTGACTATGCCAAAGCTTTTGACTGTGTGGATCACAACAAATTGTGGAAAATTCTTCAAGAAATGGGAATACCATATTACCTTACCTGCCTCCTGAGAAATCAGTATGCAGGTCAAGAAGCAACAGTAAGAACTGGACATGGAACAACAGACTAGTTCCAAATCAGAAAGGAGTACATCAAGGCTGTATGTTGTCACCTTGCTAATTTAACTTATATGCAGAATGCATCATGTGAAATGTCAGGCTGGATGAAGCACAAGCTGGAATCAAGATTGCCAGGAAAAATATCAATAACCTCAGATATGCAGATGACACCACACTTATGGCATAAAGTGAAGAACTAACAAGCCTCCTGATGAAAGTGAAAGAGGAGAGTGAAAAAAAGTTGGCTTAAAGCTCAACACTCAGAAAACTAAGATCAAGGCATCAAGTCCCATCACTTCATGGCAAATAGATGGAGTAACAGGGGAAACAGTGACAGACTTTATTTTTGGGGGGCTCCAAAATCACTGCAAATGGTGACTGCAGTCATGAAATTAAAAAACACTCCCTCCTTGAAAGAAAAGCTATGACCAACCTAGATAGCATATTAAAAAGCAGAGACATTACTTTGCCAACAAAGGTCTGTCTAGTCAAAGCTATGGCTTTTCCAGTAGTCATGTATGGATGTGAGAGTTGGACTATAAAGAAGGCTGACCACTGAAGAATTGATGCTTTTGAACTGTGGTGTGGGAGAAGACGCTTGAGAGTCTCTTGGACTACAAGGAGATCCAACCAGTCCATCCTAAAGGAAATGAGTCCTGAATATTCATTGGAAGGACTGATGCTAAAGCTGAAACTCCAAAACTTTGGTGACCTGATGCGAAGAACTGACTCATTGGAAAAGACCCTGATGCTGGGAAAGGCTGAAGGCAGGAGGAGAAGGGGATGACAGAGGATGAGATGGTTGGATGGCATCACTGACTCGATGGACATGAGTTTGAGCAAGCCCCAGCATTTGGTGATGAACCGGGAAGCCTGGCATGCTGCAGTTCATGGTGTCACAGTCAGACACAACTGAGTGACTGAACTGAACTGAACTGAATGACTGTAACTAGACATCATTCCTAGGCTCCAAACACAGAAAGAAAACAATACCACTTATTTTAATAAAAAATATTTCAAAATAAAAATTCAATTCAATATTAAAAATGAAAATTCAAAACTAAGCTTAGCTTGTCTGATTTCCTGTACTATAATGCAATATTATGTCAGAAGAAGGGTGAAAAGAAAGAGCCTCTGAATTAATCAAATTATAATTCTAAATGGTTTGGAAAATGGCTTATGTTGAGGCCCCTTTTCTCTTTAACTTACATTTAAATGGTTTGATTCTGGTTTTAGATGAGTTGGATGAAAGCCCACTTGCCATACCAAAAGGAAGAAAATTATCCTCTTCTGTAGTGTTGACATGTTTTTATATCAGGAGCTAAGAGCAACCACAAGAAGCAATAAAATCTTTGGGCTAATTACTGTCAGACAAAACAACTTAGTGTCAACTCCACTGAAGCTAAAGTTGTCTTTGGCAGGAGTTCTCAGCTGTTAAAATGGACACTATGAAATAACTCCATCCTGAAAGTCAATTCATCTTAGAAGAGTGCTCTGCAGCCAACTCCCTGTCAGCCAATCAGCTTATAGCACCACTTAAAATTGGGAGCAATTCTGATCCAACACTGAATTTATCTTATGGAGAAGACATGTATGCTTTCAAGATACTTCATGTCCAGATAAATTATTTTATACACAGAACTGCATGCTAATTGAATTGTGATTCAAGCTTCTGTATTAAAATCTTTTTCTGGAAAGCATCACAGATTCCAATGCAGTGGTAAGGTGACCGTCCTTTTATGAGTCCTAATGTGTACCAGCAAAGGGCAGGGTTGCTGTCAGATGTTTGAATATCTCATGGGGATGGATCTTTCTGCAAACAATAGCACAAAATCTATAATTTGATCACCAGGTATGGAATTCATTCTTATATTCTCTAAATAAGGTTACTAGACACCAACATCCTTGAAATCTCTTAGCTTGACTTCCTTTAATGTTGCCTTCATTGTGTTATGATTCAATGTTTTGCCTTTATTTTAGTCTAAAGGTAACATAAATAATAACTACACAAAACTATTTCTAACTTTTGGCCAAATCATTGTTGGAAATATTGTTTATTAGAGTGCTTATATATATTGAGCACTCTAATAGACAATGTTTCCATTCCAGACTATATGTGCTACCCCCAGACTTGATATTAATATTGATCCAGATTTTTCCAAAAGCCTCTTAACTCCTTAAATTCACTCTCCTTTCTCCTCCTCCAATATCATTAACCCTGTCTTTCCCCATGTTTCCTCCTTTCCTTCTTTAATACACATCTTATAAAGGTTTCCTTTGCCATGTGCTGCTTGTTAGAAATATTCCACGCTTTCAGTTGTCTGATCATTTTGCTAACCATTTTGCTTTGTTGTCAATATCCTCCCATACAATTTGTCTCACCTCAGTCTGATGTTCAGAATCACCAAAATGAATATCTTCTCTTCAGAAAGACTCATTTCATAATGCCTCTGCCACCACTCATGTTATCATCCCTCCTGGCACTGTGCTTTAGTGCCTCTAGGGCTAGCCCAAACCTACCTATATTTGAAATTTTGGTATAAATTCTGGCACCCCAGAGGCCTTTGATTACTACCATAATCTCACTAACAGCCCTTTCTTTAAAGATCTATAGCATTTTTTACCTGCAACTTATAATACTGTGCTTAGTTAAGGTCATCAGTTTTTCTACAGTAGCCTCTAGTATAAGCTAGTGAAAAAAGCATACAAAGTTAACTGACTATTATAAATAGTTCTAGTGAACTGCAATCATTCCTTTAGTCACCATTTGCAGCAGCTTGCAAATGTTATTATTCTTTCATGGTGTGGTCTTTGCCTTGTTCTACACTACACCCCCAGCATAGAGTTAGCACTTAGTAGGTATTCAATATCTGTTGAATGAAAGAAGATCTTCACTGGCTCCATATTCCTTAGATCCATTATTCTCAATCTTCCATGGACATAGTAATAAATTTCATATGCTTAAAAATTGAAAGTCCAAAATACCAACTTGGAGTGACCGGTAATTAGGATGTGCATTACAATTAGTAATCGGGATGTGCATTACAGGGACTATGAATATGATTGTTAAAAGAAAAAAATTCCAGGAGATTCTGATAGAAGAGACCCAAAATTGAAGAAAATCTGCTCTAGAAAATAAAGTTGAAGTTCCTTTCCTTTATGGAATCTCCCTCTCAAATTTGCCTTTTAAAACTTATTTTCCAGTCCTCTTTCCATACAAAATACACTAAACAGAACTACATATTACTGTTTGTTAAGGACCATTTTAGCACTAAATCACTTTGAACTTCAAATCTTCCCTATTCAGACTCAGGTTCTTACCTTCAGAGGCCAAATAAAATGCTACCTGTTCCTGCAAGCCCTCCTTTGTTACCACCTCCCTCTCTACGCTCCCTCCCAGCACACCCTGTTGCCACCAACTTGTTCCCTCACCAGTGATCCTAACTACTTAATGCCAAGGTTATTAGCACATCTGATAGTTTTTCTCCTATTTTAGACTGTCAGTTATTAAAGATAGTTTTATGTCTAAGTCATCTTTAATCCCCTGGCATGCTTGTCATAAAGTGTATGTAAATTTTTTGTTCAGTAAATATTAAGTAACTTTAAGAAGCAAGTAGGTATTGATATTACTGCGTAGCTTCTTTTTACTTTAATACCCTTCTCTCCTCTCTTGCACCCCATCAGTGACTCTCTGCCCTAGGTGACTTGGGATATGAAGTGGTTATACACTCACATCTCAAGCACCTTTCTTCAGATGCATTTTTAATGTTGTTACATAGAACATGACAAGGCACCCCTCAACAGGAGGGAGATCTGTTTTTTGTTGTCTCCAACAAGGAAGCGCTACTTCCACCCTGGAGATCAGCTCATTTCTTCCTTTCACTGCAGTGTGGGAGAAAGAACACAGACAGAACAGACTGAAAAGAACAATTGCAGGGCCAATGTAAAGACAAAAACCAGCTTCTCTCTCAGTTAACAAGCGAAGCAGGCAGCCAGCATTTTTTCTTTTTTCTGAGTATTTTGGAAAGGAACAAGACTTCCTTACTGACTGAATTTAAAGTTCCCATTGTGGATTTGCATTGCAAAGCCCCCCAAACCGAATGGCACATAGCGATGAGGTCAGAAAAAGCAGAGAAAGCAATCTGCAAAACAACCCAAAAGAAGTCAGTTCAGACACTTCAGCTACACTGATTAACAGTCTTCACTAGATGCTCAGGGAGGAGAAAATGAAAGTTAGCATCAGCACTTCACTGCCTTTATTTTGAAATTATTGTATATAGCATGGTTAAATACAGAAAATTTTCTATTCTCATTAAAAAATCTCTTTAGAGGCTGCCTTAAGTCCAGAGCTATCAGACCCTGAAATAGAAGGACAGAGAGGGTGTTACAGAAGTATAGTATTTCAGCTTCTGATGGCCCAAGAAAAAAAAAAAAAGAAAGAAAGAAAGAAAGCAACCTAAATGAGTAGCATCCTTAGAGAATGTTGTCTATAAAACACTGAATTAGGTCCAAGAATGCTACTCTTTGCCTTCAATTAGCTGATTTTTTCTTTTTTTTTTTAAATTTTTTGGTCCATTGAGGATATCCACAATGAACATCAAGGCTAATAAAGGATAGTGAAAATGTACCCTATGACTCAATTTCTCCTTTTAGTGGTAAAATAATACTAACTCCCTTTTATTCCATAAAGTGAAATGAGAGCAGTAAAGCAAGAAAAACAGTAACTCTGGTCCATTTTCCCCAGGTATTTCAATTACTTTTCACTTACAAATGAATAGACACAATTTCTCTGACATCAACTTTCCCTCCCTTCTCAGTTTAGGCACTACTTATATTTGGAATCTATTAGGTCTACAGAGCATAACCTTTTCTCTAGTAACATTAGCCACGTATTGTTTCTTTTTTTCCCAAGTGCTAACTCACTGATTGGAAAACTAAATGAAACACTCACCCTGGCACCGCTACCCGCCTTTTGTCGCTTTGAGCTGATAGGTAATGTACCATAAATGTTTTGTTACCACCTCTGGATTCCTGGGCTTTAGCAGTCACTGCTGTGAACCTCCTATGAGCGAAAGTAGCTCTAAGCCTTGCCACATTGGTGTTAGTTTTCAATAACTGGAACTGAGGAGAGCCTGGCATATTCCTCCAATGCAAATGCCAGGAAATTTCTTTGATATTCACACATTCAGAGTCGCATTGATAAATAACACTAGGGCTCAGGCAAGCATTATCCAAAATAGCCTACACAATGACCAAATGAAGGCTGCAGAGTCACTGAAATATTAAATATGAAAGACCTCTAGGATTTCTTTTCAGCCTTCTATAAAAGAGATTTATTAGTGAGTCCTATCTTTATGGTAAATGATGCAAAAACGATGGTAAAGGTGTATAAAAAGAATAAATGAAAACTCACAGAGAGAGAGTGCATTGGGGGAGAGGCGGCTTTTCTAAAGGTGAATGGTTTTGCTGGCTTGTTTAAAGTATATCTTTCTGCGATGGATGCAAAACCAACGTTTTAGAATGTCATTTCTAGGAAATGAAAGAGAAAGGTTCTCTAACAAACAGAGCTTCTGGTTTTTATATGTCGAAAGATATCATTTTTCAATTTCAAGGGAAGGGACACTCAGTTCAAAGACCCCCTCTGGAGTTCTTGCTTTTGCCTATGAAGACCGAACTCATTTATGTCCAAAGGGAATAATCCCCTCACCAGTTTACACAGCCTTCATCTGTTTCTGTATAGAGGAATGATGATTCCAAGTAATTATAAAAATAATATTGTGGCCAGAATAAATATATCAAGCAAGCATCCACTGGCCCCCTACTTCATTCTGTATTATGCTTTTATGCTATTTCCAAAGGGGTTTGAATAGAATATTCAGGGGAAAAAATGTTTCTTCTTCAGAAGCAGAAAGGCCCTTTCTGATAAAGTCCCCTGTAGATCATCTGTTCACTGGAGGTGATCTCTGCAGCTTGACAAGGAGCTGCGTGTGACGTTACGGAGCAGGCGAGGAGCCGTGTGCAGCCCGCCCGGTGTCAGCAGAGCTGGCACATGCTGAAAAGTCATTTGCCTGTGTGTCTTTTTTTCTTTCAGTGTCTCTTTCCTTTGGCTTGTAATTACTTCCACAATATACAATTTTGCTTTCAGTTTGTAATTTTCTGCTGCAGTGATTTCAAAGTTTCAGAATAATCAATTATTGCAAGGATGATAATATATATATACATCTATATATGTGTGTATATATATATATATATATATATATATATATACACACACGTGTGTGTGTGTATGAGTTGACTTATTTGAAAGTTAAGTTTCACATCACATTATTCAGTCTCCTAAAAATCTTTCCATAGACAAGTGAAGCAAGATGCTCTGGTCTGGCCAAGACAGAAGAGTTCTACTTTCCCCCATTTGGGCCATTCCACTGGTTTGAACTAGGCTTAAGGCAATTTGCTTTTTTTTTTTTTTTAAATCAATAATCATTCTGAATTGTTCTCCATAAAGTTAAATTGCCAAGGAAAAATCATCAAGTTATTGTCTTCATGACTTGAGGGAGAAAGCTTTTATTTTCTTAAATGTAAGACAAAGTTGAATGTGATTTTCCATAATGACTCTTAAAGCTGGTATTAAGTACCTGAACAGATAAGACCATGATAAGGTCAAGAAAGGATATTTAAACATCTGTAGGCTTTTTCTCCTGTTTCTTTTTTCTTTTTAAACTTAAGCTTTTAAATCTTGAAAGTTCATGTCCAGTGCCTTGATCAGAGATGATAAATGAACTACTGAATTGGAAGAAGATGCTGCTATTATTTTAACCAGTAAACTAACTCAGGGTTAATCTGGGTGTTATTTAACCTATTGAAAGTGTTTTGAGTGAACATGTGGTTTCTATTGTGAAATCAAGGCACAGTTTTAACTATGAATATAGATAATTACCCTTTGGACTTTAAACATTTATATGTGCCACGTTGTGTCAGAGCATTTTTCATGGTCAATAGGTTGAAAGGTTATAAAGTTGAAAATGAAAATCAGTACTTTTGAGTAACACTATATAGCCAGCACAAAGACTGTGATTCACTACTGCTCTCTCTTGGAAAGAGCTAGGAATAACATGCAGAAAACAATCCCTACACCAGAAGTGGCATAGACAGTGACTGCAAAACAGGCCCCCTTAAAAACCTAATCTCCATGCTTAGAAATTAAGCCTATATATTTATGAATGCTTCAGTGATTATTTCATCAACTGAATTATAGACAGATTTTTTCCTTAGTGTAATGGAAAGAAAAGGAGAGCATTTTAACATTATTTTAAAACTTCAAATAAAATGTGTCTACTGCAACTCTGTTTTGAACTTTTAATAGAAGTGTAATTTTTGAACAGATATGGAACTTTTACAGCAGGGTACACATTTTATGAATTACTCAGTATGATCTCAATACTTTCAGCCTAAAAAAAACAATGAAATAGAATCGGACAACATTGCATATATACACAGGCCTTGTGAATAGCTGGGTGTCAGACTATCTCAAAAGAGCATGACCTCTTTTACAACATAGTAACAGCAAAATTTCAAACCAGAGAGAGAGAGAGATTTTAATATGCTTTTTGCAAATTCCTATTTTTTAAATTAATTAACTTCAAAGTTACATCACCCATTTGCACCTGGTTATGTTAGGCCTGTCTTAGAGTGGTTGGCTTATTGCAAACAAAAAAAGACCAAGGCAATTGCTCCTTTTATCCTCTTACTTTCAGATGACACATTTCTTGGGACAAAGACAGTGTCATGAATATCTTCGGTTTTACCAGGAAGGGAAGGCACATGCATTATTTCTGACATGAGCTTTGTTTTGCTCAAATTGCTAGGAACCATTGATAGCAGATGCCTTTGTCTTTTTAAAGATCTCATTCAGTTTAGTTGAGCCACTCAGTCCTGTCTGACTCTTTGTGACCCCATGGACTACAGCATCGTAAACTTCCCTGTCCATCACCAACTCCCGGAGCTTGCTCGAACTCATGTCCATCGACTAAGTGATTCCATCCAACCACCTCATCCTCTGTCATCCACATCTCCTCCCAACTTCAGTCTTTCCCAGCATCAGAGTCTTTTCCAATGAATCAGTTCTTCATATCAGGTGGCCAAAGTATTGGAGCTTCAGATTCAAAATCAATCCTTCCAATGAATATTCAGGACTGATTTCCTTTAGGATTGACTGGTTTGATCTCCTTGTAGTCTCAGGGACTCGCAAGTCTTCTCCAGCGTCACAATTTAAAAACATCAATTCTTCAGTGCTCAGCTTTCTTTATGGTCCAACTCTCACATATATACATGACTACAGGAAAAACCATAGCTTTGACTATACAGACCTTGGAGGACAATGGAAGAAGGCATGGCAACCCAGTCCAATACTCTTGCCTGGAGAATCCCCATGGACAGAAGAGCCTGGTGGGCTACAGTCAGTCCATAGGATCGCAAAGAGTCCATGGGGTTGCAAAAAGTCAAACATGACTGAGCATGTATGCCCACACACACAATTTTAAATAAAATAATTTTCACATTATTCTGTATTTAAATGTTACTTATGTTTTTATAGAAGTAATGCTTATATTAAGTCCTCAAAATGTCCATCTTCCTTTTTTCTTATATTCATAAACTATTTAAAGTATTTTTCGCTAATATTTCTCTTTTTGAATGAACAAGAAAATGAAAAGAACATAAAAGTTTAGCTCAGGCAGAAGGAAATATTTCCTCAGAAAACTGTAAGCTATTGGAATTACTATAAGAAAATTGATTATGCAGTTTTCCCTTGAATTTATTGCTATTGTTATTAATTATTAGACTCTATTAATTAATGAATATATTTGCACACTCTGACAGACTTATGCTTGAAACACAGTTTATGGTCAGTATGTCTTAACTGTTATTATTTACTCATTAATTTATGTATTCAATAAATATTTGTAGAACTCCTACTGTGATATTCAGTGGTAAACAATATCATTTCCCTTCATGGATTTTGTAATCTATAATGTACTCTCAATTTGACGTTAACATGTTTCTATTTTAGGACAGATTATCCTATTTCTGGGGTAGCTCAGGAGAGTGGTGCAAAGTAATGGAAGAGTATATACAATGTCCTCTCCAGACCCTTCCATTCAAAACTCTTCACAAGTTCTAATGAACCACTTTCAAATGCAAAGTCACTCACTTCACATTTCACCCAAAGCCTGGCAGCTAGTCACCACAATTCTATGCTGTTTAAGTCAACCAGGGCGCCAATCAGAGTTCAGAAGGAAAACATACCAGAAGTTGGTCTCAAGCAGTAGTTGAAATATTTTACCCCATGCCTACTTCTAAGAGATGGTAAATTGATTAGTAAAGACTTTTCCATAAAGTTTATAAGCTGCTTGGAAATGCAATGATGGTCAAATACTACATATTGTAAGAAACATTTTAGTATTCTAAGATCTGTTTACAAGGTTGACCCCATAGTTTATGCTCAGAGACCCAGTTAAATGATATTGCCTGTGCTTGCTCTCCTTTGGGGAAGGAAGTGACAAAGCTGACTTTTAAAATAGTCCTTATTACTATTTTAATGAATATTGAAACATTTATTAAGAATTCATAAAAAAAATTAACTAAACTTAAGAAAATTCCTGAAAAAGACTTACACCTGTGAAAACACATAAAGCACCCATGACCGTGGTTCACAGTCAGCATTTTATTTTACCACTTTTAATAACTTTTGGTGCACCATATTACATCATAATCTGCCTGTGACTTGTCCCATGAGGCCAAGAATAAGAATAAAGAAATGGGACAATATTAAGGGCATTAAACAAAAGCATGATTACTATTGATAAAATTATTTTATTTTTTTAAAAAATAAAAGGCATTGTCTGGATTTCTTCACAGTCCTAGATATCATCACAATAGTGTTAGAATCATTTCTGGAGAAAAGAAATGGAAAGTATTGATGTTATGTTAGTACTGAGATTATTTTTTTCTTTCTTCTGATATAAAATTGAAGTGAATGTAATTAGAATTGTTATTCCAGAAGGCATGATTAATTTCAAAATTAGACTCAGATGACCAGAGCTGTCTTTCCTATGATATTGTCACCATACCTTGGAGAAAGCATCCATCTTCTAATTTACTTATTCTTTTTCAAATGTATTAATGGTTGGAAGGAAGTGACACTCATTAACATTTCACATAGATTTCAACCTATCCTGCTTCCAAAACTAATGTGCGATTTTTCCACAACACATTTCTCCAACATCTCTAACAGGAGGTGCTACTCAACAGAAAATTGATGCTTATCTGTAAAGCCCTTTACCCACTCCATGCACTAAGCATAGAAAGAAAGACCTATGAATAATATGAAATCATCTTGCAACTGAGCAGGACCATATGGGACCTTCCTGGGACAGGGCATTCCTTCTCCTGTCCTCCAATTGCCTCTTATTTCTAGGAAAACTTTAGTCTCCTAGGCCTTCACCAAATTCCAAAGGTTAAATTTAATCAGAGAAGTGAGAAACTACAGAAAGAAAGGAAAATTGTCAAACAAGATAAAATAATTATAGTTTAGCCACTAAAAAGTTTAAAGACCTTTAGTTCCTTCTTAAAGGTTCTAGATAATATTTTGAGCCATATTGTTTTAGATGTTTTGCAGATACTAAAACCCTCACCAGTGGAAGAAATTAGCTACATGATGACCAGGCTGTAGCCATGACATGTATTTCTCCATCTTGCACAACCAAAGAATGAGCCTCAAGGAAATGGGAACAAAACAACACTGTATTCAAAGATTAACTATACTTAAAACAATCAAGATAATGATCAGACCACCACATGGCAAGTTTTAAGAAGATTGTTGGAGCTGACTATGCTGTTCTGCATGTAGATGCCCACCCCACTCCACCTATGCAACCCTGAAACTTTCTTTTAAAAGCTTTCATCTCCTGATTGACAAAGGGGAGTATGTTCTTGGGACCCGAGTCCACTTTCTCTGCAGGATTTCTGGCTTCCTCAATAAAATTTCTTTCTTTTTACCCAACACTTGTCTCTCAGTTTGGGATTCTTGAGCAATGTGCAGCTGAACCTGAGTTCAATAACAATCTTGTTCATCCAATCCCTGATTTTACTCAGAAAGGGGCAGTTCATAAATTGGGCTTAGAAAATGCTTAAAAATAATTATTCATCTATCTATCTATCTATCTCAATTATTTACAAAATCTTCAAGTCCTTTATTGAAAAGTGGTGACATCAATCAATTGTCCAATTTTCAATTCCAATGCTGAAGTTTTATCAGCTATGCAGCCTTAGGCAAATGACTTCACCTCTCTGGTCTTCACTTTTCTCATTTGAAAAATGATGGTAATATAATCTTTCTCAAATGCATGATGTGATGACTATTGCATGGAATCATCTTATCATGTCTGCTCACAAAATTGTAGTATCCCCATTTTATGGGAATTGTAGTGTCACTGTTAATGATATATCACATCTACTGCTCAACCAAATGCTGGGTTTTTTTGTTTATTTTTAAATCCCTACATTTAAAAAGTGCTTGCACACATTGTTTGCTTGAGCTAAATGAAATTCTATTCCAGGTAGCCTGAAATTAGTTTAGAGCATCAAACTCAAGCTTGAAGGTGTATTTTAAATATGTCAAAAGTCATCCTCTGCATCAATCACTACTTTTACTCATTTGAATTTCCTGCTCAGTTACCTTAGTTGAAATTGAAAAAGTAAGTGTTCATGACACTGTTAAATTAAAATCAGAAATGCAGCCATGTCAACTGGTCTGCAAACTGTGTGAAACACATTGTCATTTTTGATCTCAAAAAAGTGTTCACTCTATAAAGGATGGTAGCCCTTCATACTAACTGTTTCTAAAGTGAGTGGAAAGGACAGGGTTTGTACCACATAAAGATGCTAAATTATGCATGGGAAATGTTTTTTAATTATAGAAGAAGAGCATATCTACAAAAAAATGCATAGCTAGTGCCTAAATGCCCAATTTGTTTTTATTATTACAAGAAACGTGCACATAAACTAATTTTGCAGGTGGACTCATTGCACCTGTTATTCAAAAGACAGTCCTTAATGAATTGTCTTATTCAGAAATATGTGTAGTCATAAATATGTGGGCCTTGTGTCAATTTCAAGACAACTGTCCATGTCCTACTTAAAAATTAAAGTAGAGATTCAGGTCTCCTTCGCCTGTATTTAGTATACCCAGGTAGTATGTCAGGGCTTAATGAGAGCAAGGGAGTATAGCCCACTAAAAATGTAAGTCTTTACAAATGTATTTTTCTCCCATTACTTTCACTAAAATTTCTACATGAAACAGGTGAATGGGATAAATTACTATCCATTGCAATTTCTACTCTTTACCCAAAATCCATGAGCCTTAGAATTTAACTTTCTTAAACTCTGCTTTACTTAATGTCTCACTGCTTTATTTTTTACAGGTGAGAAGACATACTGACAGAAATTGAGTGATTCTTCCTACAACCACACAAATAACTAGTGACCTGTGTGCCTGACTTTCTAGATATTCAACCAAGATGTTTTGTTTTTAATAATTACAGCTGTAGATTTACCTGTCTAGAAGTTTGTTTGTGTGTATGTTTTTCCCCCACAAAACCAGAATCTCCCATGTTTTACTTAATGTTAAGATTTCCTAATTTATAATAATTTTATTATCTTTTTCAGAAATTTAATTGTTAAAATATGCTTTAGCATGCTGTGAAAGAATATATTTTTATAAGTGTGTGCCACTTAATTCCTGTTAATTTTCTATAACAGATGGTATAGGCATTTGATTTATGTATTCACCTTCATGTAGCCTGCTGACTGTTAGCTTTTTTTAAATTTGAGAACACGTTTTTGTTCATCACTGAAACCTTACCTACCTTTTCCACTACATAAAATATTATTTCTAGGGAGAAAAAAAGTAAGAGAAATTTTCATGTTACTGAAATTGAGCACGATTTGGTGATTAATTGCATTGTTCTCATTATGTTCTGTGCCTGATGTTCAGGGCTCATTACTGCAGTGTGAATTCAATGGAACAGAGATCTTAACCAGGTGTGGGTTATTAAAGCAACATTGCCCAATTTGAAATTGTTAAAGGAGGTGTATCAAAGTTGATATGCTTAACTATGTTCTTCTTCTAGAAAGAAAAGTGGTGCTTGCTCAGGAAAATCACTCACATCCATCATGTGACAAGCAGACTCAAAACTCTTCTTTCCTTGAATAGAACAGGAAGGACCATCATATCTGTAGTATATTCCAGTTGCATCAAAACTAATCTAATATAGTTTCTTAAAAAATTATATCTTTTGTATTTATAAAATCATTTATTTCTCACCTCTTACAAAGTGGATGTTTTTCCTTTATTTAGAACAAAATAAATAGCACAGGCTGAAAGAGCACATGAAATATTAATAACAATAAATTTAATCTATATTATCAAAAATATTCTTAAAATTTTTTCAAGCTAAATAGCCTAAAGATGAACTAACTTCTTCAGAGACATGGAAGTGTGCTCAAAAACCAATTGAAAGCGAAGTTTCATTAAATACTTCATATTTTTTGTAGATTCACTAGAGCAATATCAATGTAGGCTTAAGTGATAGATTTGGGGATTACAATGATGCAAAGACATGTCAGCTACACATTAGAGAAGTCCCCGTTATCATCTGGTGGTAATTTCTGCCTCTTACTGTTAGATCAACAATAAGTTTGCCGTTAGTCAGAAAACTAAAATAGATGGATATAATTTGAGAGTTTGGGGAAAGGGATAGACTCTGATAGTTTATAAAGCAATTCACAATCCAATCCTACACAACTTATTTTTGAGTTGAGTACAATGGTTTCCGTTTTACACATGAACAAACTCGAGTTAAAAAAAATGCATTTCTTGTACCAGATTTCATATTAGTTAATGATAGAATGTAGATCACCACCGTTTCTTCTGAATTTCTCCATTGCCTCTACATAGATTGCTCATAATTTTGCAGGTATATACTGTTTTGAAAAATATATATAATTGTTTGAGTATGCAATTGATATATGTGCCATCTTACCATCTCTAACTTGTATATTGAAAGGTAGTGAAAGACCAAATGATGATTTGTTGTGATTTCTCAGCAATTGGAAAATGGCAAAGGAAACCAATCAATGGCTCTATTACTAGGAAAGACTCAAAGGAGAAAAACAATAAGGCTTAAACAATAAAATTTGGAAAGACTTTAGTTTTTATTGCCTTTTGTACAAATTAACTTCTTTTTACTATTGATTATACAAATCTATGTAAATTGATAATGGAAATCTTATATTAGTTAAAAATTGAATACATTCTATTGGAAAGGAACTAAGATTTCAATTGGTCATAATTATATTTGATTAGATAAGTTCATATCACAATAGTTTGGCTCAACAATCAGACAGAGAAGGAATAAAATGGAAAGATTACCAAGTAATGGTAGAGAAGGGGAGCCACTTAACCTTTTTGTACATAATAAAAATATAACAAGCCTTTATCAAGCAACTTCTTTATGCATAGCTGAATAATCTTATTTGAAATTTATAGTATTTTTAGATCAAAAGCAGTTGAATATTAATCCATTTCACATGACTCAAATTTCCAGAAGAAGCAGGAGACCATGTATCTCAGGCTCTGGATATCTGATCCTGAGAGCCGTTGTAAACACATATCACAGCTACATCCCTCATAAACTAGAGAAGCAGATGTTGTATTTAACTTTTGAACCTTAGTTCCTTTGCCTAAAAAATGAGTACAGGAGTAGAATCTCCATCAAAGCTTCTTGGCAGGAAGACAAAGAGTATATATATATCAAACATTTAGCACCAAGCCTGGTAGATATCAATGACTCAATACATTCTAACTATTATTAACGTAAGTCCATGTATATATTAAGAGTCTATAGGACAGTTGAGAGGGGAAAAAATATGTATGATCCAGAATCAAATGCTAATTGGGTAACTGTCATTACAAATACAGAGAAAGGAGTTAGGAGCTAAAATATATTGGGTACAGGAAGCATTTGAAGAATTCAGGAACCTCTTCATTAGCGAGATGGCCCAAAGCCAAACTTGAGCCTTCAAAAATTAGTAGGATCCGGAGTAGGCATGGGCAGTCTGGGGCAGATGACTCCAGTTAACACAACAGCAGGAATACCATAGATATTGCATTTGATAGCTGGTAAATTTTCTGTCTGAAGAGCTAGGCATAAAATTGTAGCTAAAAGGAAGTACATGTTGAACATAAACTTCAGTCTAACACTGTTCTAAGTGCTTTATCACTTATCATATCAAATATTTGTAACCACTTTTGAGGTAGGTAGTATTGTTATCCCCATTCTACAGATGCGAAAAACAAAGAGCAGACAGATTGTGGAAATTGCCAAAGACTGTATACTCAGCTAGTGAGTGACGGGAAAAAGCTCCAAGTTCACATTCTTAATCAATAAACCAAATGTTGTTTTGTGTTTCTGTAATTTGCTACTTCCTATGGTAGGTAGGGAATATGGCATTATTTGGTTAAAAACATATATTCTGATGTCTGGGAGAGTAATAGCTTTCAGCAACAGGAAAAATGGATATCAACTACCCAGAATTCCAATTTATCACCTCAATCTTGTTCTTTAGAATGAAAAATATGGCATTTGCTCAGATGTAACTTGACTAAACTAACAAAGGATAAAAAAAACTGAGTTTATAAAAATTCAGTTACACTGTCATGGCATTACATAAGTCTGTGGATGCCAAATTATGTTTTCTTTCTATAGAATAATAACTACACAGAAACTCGGGTGTCAGAATTTAGCTTCATCTGAAAATGGATTTTATATTGTGGCTAAATCTATCTGCTTCACCATTTGCACTTCATTCCAACTAGGAATTATTTCTAGTTCATTTATTTTACATGGAAAACTTACACTAAAACGATAGGTTAAATATAAAGAGTGGTTCAAATATAGGAGAACTGAAAAGTTCTGTTGAGTTCTCAAATAACTCCTTATTTTCCAGATGCAACTTATTAAATTTGCCCTTATTATCCTCACTTTATTCCTCCAACAAGAGGTCTTTAGGCCATTTTATAGTCCTATGGATATTAGCACTTCTAATAAAGTTGGATGAAAAAGTGAGAGAAGGTGAAATTTAAATCAGCTCATTTTGCTTCTACTTTATTAGTTTTAAACTGAATCTTTTGAAAATTAGTAGCTCTAATGCAAGTCTGATTTATTTTTTATGTAACATATCCAATTTTTGCCCTTTCTTCATTCAGCTATGTCAAAAGAGTTTATTTGGTCCCATGGTACCTTCTAGCTGCCTATGCTTGGGCATGTTCTAGGAAGTGTTATATGAGTTTATAATAAAGAAATCTGTTCTTTTGCGTGTTTTGTTCAGTTATATACAAGGCTTCCACTCACATATGGCTTACGTAACTTCAGATCAGCAACTATTTCTATCCAGAGGCATGTGACAACTCTTTTGTCTTGTGATTGTATTCATTAACATTTTTCTGCCTCTCCATTTCTCAACCTTCTCCAATACCCCATATCTTCCTTCTCACATTATCACGTCTTTGGGATTTGGCTCTCTCCATTTATACTGCCCTGTCACACCCTCATTCTCAGACTGACATATGCTCATATTTCTGTCAATTGTCTGCTTAAATAATGCCTTTGCTAAATAGCCAGGATATTGTCTGTTCTCCCTCTGTGCTCCCATAGGATTTTATCCATACTACTCATTATTTATCATGCTTGGCCATCTCCCACATTAGCATATGACTTCCTCGAAAACTTAAAATGCACCGTATGATATTTCAGTGTCTGGCACAGAGTAAAAACCCACCTCCGGTTTTTTGAATAAAGGTTAACATAGCTAACATGTTTGAGTGTTTTCTACGTCAGTGTCAGTCAGTCAGACAACTTGTACACACTACTCACGTACTGCTCAGTTTGTCTCCATGCATTACATACTATTACTGCTAAGTCACTTCAGTCTTGTCCGACTCTGTGCCACCCCATCCCTGGGATTCTCCAGGCAAGAACACTGGAGTGGGTTGCCATTTCCTTCTCCAATGCATAAAAGTGAAAAGTGAAAGTGATGTCACTCAGTCATGGGACTCTTTGCGACCCCATGGACTGCAGCCTACCAGGCTCCTCCGTCCATGGGATTTTCCAGGCAAGAGTACTGGAGTGGGGTGGCATTGCCATATCCCTATTTTCAGATGAGAAAACTGAGACTCAGGAAGTTTAAATAAATTGCCCAAGATCACTCAGTGGACAACTTGCAAAGGCAGGAAGTTCAGCCATTGTAGTGACTTCAGAGCCTTCATTCACTGTGTATGGCCATTCTGAATGGAGGAAAAACAAATGAATCACTAAATGATATAATTGTATGTTTAGACCCTGCTTATGCACACATGAAAATTTGGTAGCCCTACTTATTTACCAAGAATATGCTATATACAGGATACAGGTCTCCTGCATTGCAGGTGGATTCTCTACCAGCTGACCCCCAGGAAAGCCCATAGAAGGCACAGCAGTTACCTTTAAAAAAAAACTCAAAGAACAAATAGACATTATCTTAATAATGGGTAAAAAGCTGCCATAGATATTCTTATACCAAAATTAATAGGGACACAACAATGAGGGGTTAATCATACATAATTTGGAATGGTAAACACTTTACTGGCTTCCCTGGTGGCTCAGATGGTAAAGAATCGACCTGTGATGCAGGAAACCTGGGTTCAGTCCCTGGGTTGGGAAGATCCCCTTGAGGAAGGCATGGCAACCAACTCCAGTATTCTTGCCTGGAGAATCCCCATGGACGGAGGAGTCTGGCGGACTGCAGTCCATGGGGTCACAAAGAGTCAGACACGACTGAGTGACTAAGCACAGCAAACACGTTATGGTTGACACTAAAGTGTTTAAAAGATGAGAAGTTTTTACGAAGTGAGAAGCAAAAGAAGGAAAGATCAGGAAGAGGGTCTACAAGAATGAAACATCAATATTCACATCAGTCTAAGTTAAAAATATAAATAAAAATAAACATGACTGTTAAAATTATTTACTGTAATTCTGTTATCTGTAAACATACACCCACCATTTACATTTATCCAATTTCATTACATACATACATGTATATAATATATATATACATTGATTTGTTAATGTAGTGTATTACACTGACTGACTTGCATGTATTGAAGAATCTTTACATCTGTGGGATAAACCCCACTTCCTCATGGTGTATAACCCTTTTTTTTTTTTTTAGTATTTTTAATTTTTTTTAATTGACAGATAATTGTTTTACAGAATTTTGTTGTTTTCTGTCAAACCTCAACATGACAGCCATAGCTATACATATATCACCTCCCTTTTGAACCTCCCTCCCATTTCCCTCCCAATCCCATCCCTCTAGGTTGGTGCAGAACCCCTGTTTGAATTTTCTGAGCCATACAGAAAATTGGCTATCTATTTTACATATGGTAATGTAAGTTTCCATGTTACCTTTTCCATACATCTCACCCTCTCCTCCCCTCTCCCTATGTCCATAAGTCTGTTTTTTTGGTCTGTTTCTCCATTCAGTTCAGTTCAGTCGCTCAGTTGTGTCCGACTCCTTGCAACCCCAAGAATCGCAGCATGCCAGGCCTCCCTGTCCATCACCAACTCCCAGAGTTTACCCAAACTCATGTCCATCGAGTCGGTGATGCCATCCAACCATCTCATCCTCTGTCATCCCCTTCTCCTCCTGCCCCCAATCCCTCCCAGTATCAGGGTCTTTTCCAATGAGTCAACTCTTCACATCAGGTGGCCAAAGTATTGGAGTTTCAGCTTCAGCATCAGTCCTTCCAATGAACACCCAGGACTGATATCCTTTAGGATGGACTGGTTGGATCTCCTTGCAGTCCAAGGGACTCTCAAGAGTCTTCTCCAACACCACAGTTCAAAAGCATCAATTTTTCGGCGCTCAGCTTTCTTTACAGTCCAACTCTCACATCCATACATGACCCCTGGAAAAACCATAGCCTTGACTAGACGGACTTTTCGTTAGCAAAGTAATGTTTCTGCTTTTTAATATGCTATCTAGGTTGGTCATAACTGTCCTTCCAAGGAGTAAGTTTCTCCATTGCTGCCCTGTAAATAAACTCTTCAGTACCATTTTTCTAGATTACATGTGTATGTGTTAGAATATATTTATCTTCCTCTTTCTGACTTACTTCACTCTGTATAATAGGTTCTATGTTCATCCACCTCATTAAAACTGACTCAAATGTGTTCCTTTTATAGCTGAGTAATATCCCATTGTGTATATGTACCAAAACTTCTTAATCCATTCTTCTGTCGATGGCCATCTAAGTTGCTTCCATGTTCTAGCTGTTGTAAATAGTGCTGCAATGAACAACGGTATACATGCATCCTTTTCAATATTGGTTTCCTCAGGGTATATGCCTAGGAGTGGGATTGCTGGGTCATATGGTGGTTTTAGTCCTAGTTTTTTAAGGAATTTCCATACTACTTTTCATAGTGGTTGTATCAATTTATGTTCCCACCAACAGTGCAAGAGCATTCCATTTTCTCCACACCCTCTCCAGAATTTATTGATTGTAGACATTTTGATGATGACCATTCTGACTGGTGTGAGGTGATATCTCATTGTAGTTTAGATTTTCATTTCTCTAATAATGAACAATGTCGAGCATCTTCTCATGTGTTTGTTAGCCATCTGTATATCTTCTTTGGGGAAATGTCTGTTTAGGTCTTTTTCCCACTTTTTCATTGGGTTGTGTTTTTCTGGTATTGAGTTGTATGTGCTGCTTGTATGTTTTGGAAATTAATCCTTTGTCAGTTGTTTCATTTTCTATTATTTTCTCCCATTCTAAGGGTTGTCTTTTCACCTTGTTTATAGTTTCCTTTGTTGTGCAAAAGCTTTTAAGTTTAATCAGGTCCCACTTGTTTACTTTTGTTTTTATTTCCATTACTCTAGGAGATGGGTCATAGAGGATCTTGCTTTGATTTGTGTCAAGTGTTCTGCCTATGTTTTCTTCTAAGAGTTTTATAGTTTCTGTTTTATAGTTTTATAGTTTCTTACATTTAGGTCTTTAATCCACTCTGAGTTTATCTTTGTGTATGGTGTTAGGAAGTATTCTAATTTAATTCTTTTACATGTAGCTGTCCATTTTCCTAACACCATTTATTGAAGAGGCTGTCTTTGCTCCATTGCATATTCTTGCTGCCTTTGTAAAAAATAAAGTACCCATAGGAGCATGGGTTTATTTCTGGGCTTTCTATCTTGTTCCATTGGCCTATATTTCTGTTTTTGTGCCAGTACCATACTGTCTTGATCACTGTAGCTTTGTAGTATAATCAGGAGTCAGAAAGGTTGATTCCTCCAGCTCCATTCTTCTTTCTCAAGACTGTTTTGGCTATTCATGGTCTTTTGTGTTTCCATATGAATTGTGAATTTTTTTGTTCTAGTTCTGTGAAAAATGCTGTTGGTAATTTGATAAGGATCACATTGAATCTGTAGATTGCACTTGATAGTATAATCATTTTCACAATATTGATTCTTCCTACCCAAGAATATGGTTTATTCTCTCCATCTGTTTATGTCATCTTTGCTTTCTTTCATTAGTATCTTATAATTTTTTTTGTGTACTGTTCTTTTGTCTCCTTAGGTAAGTTTATTCCTAGATATTTAATTCTCTTTGTTTCAATGGTGAATGGGATTGATGCCTTAATTTCTCTTCCTGATTTTTCATTGTTAGTGTATAGAGTTGCAAGTGATTTCTGTGTATTGATTTTGTATCCTGCAATTTTTCTAAATTCACTCATTAGCTCTAATAATTTTCTGATACTATCTTTAGGGTTTTCTATGTACAGTATCGTGTCATCTGCAAAGAGTGAGAGCTTTACTTCCTCTTTTCCTATCTGGATTCCTTTATTTCTTTTTCTTCTCTGATTGCTGGAGCTAGGACTTCCAGAACTATGCTGAATAATTACCCTGATACCAAAACCAGACAAAGACACACACACAAAAAAAGAAAACTACAGGCCAATATCACTGATGAACATAGATGCAAAAATCCTCAACAAAATTTTAGCAAACAGAATTCAGCAACACATCAAAAAGCTCATACACCATGATCAAGTTAGGTTTATTCCAGGGATGCAGGGATTCTTCAATGTATGCAAATCAATCAATGTGATATACCATATTAACAAATTGAAAGTTAAAAGCCAAATGATAATCTCAATAGATGCAGAAAAAGCCTTTGACAAAATTCAGCACTTGTTTATGATTAAAAGTCTTCAAAAAATGGACATAGAAGGAACCTACCTCAACATAGTAAAGGCCATATATGATAAGCATACAGCAAACATTCTCAGTGGTGAAAAACTGAAAGCTTTCCCTCTAAGACCAGGAACAAGACAAGGTTGTCCACTTTCACAACTATTATTCAACATAATTCTGTATGATTCCTTTAATGTGTTGTTGGGTTCAGTTTGTTGGATTCGGTTTGCAGGTATTTTGTTAAGGATTTTTGCATCCATGTTCATTGACGATATTGGTCTGTAACTTTGATATCGGTTAATGGTGGCATCATAGAATGAGTTCAGGAGTGCGCCTATATCTGCAATATTTGTCTGATATAGTCTGAGAAGTCTGAGTCTGAGAAGGATAGCTGCTAGCTCTTCTCTAGATGTTTGACAAAATTCTCCTGTGAAGCCATCTGGTCTTGGACTTTTGTTTGTTAGAAGATTTCTAATTACAGCTTTATTTTCATTAATTGTAATTAGTCAACTTCACATTTTATATTTCTTCCTGGTTCAATCTTGGAAAGTTGTATGTTATTTGTCAATTTTCCTTTGCCTTTAATATTTTTTCTTTGTACTTTACTTTTGTTGGTTTGATTAATATGTGTCTTGGCATGTTTCTCCTTGTGTTTGTTCTTTATGGGACTCTCTGTGCTTCCTGGATTTGGTTGACTTTCCTTTCCCATTTAGGGAAATTTTTGACTATAACATCTTCAAATATTTTCTCAGACTATTTCTTTTTTTTTTTTTTTCCCTTCTGGAGTCCTATAATTTGAATGTTGGTGTGTATAATGTTATCCCAGAGGTCTGTAGGACTGTCCTTATTTCTTTTCATTCTTTATTCTGCTCCATGGCAGTTATTTACACCATTTATCTTCCAATTCATTTATCTGTTCTGTTTCAGTTATTCCACTATTGATTCCTTCTAGTTTAATTTTTCATTTCAGTGATTGTGTTGCTTACCACTGATTGTAATTTAGTTCTTCTAGGTCCTTGTGAAACATTTCTTGTATCTTCTTGATCTGTGCTCTATTCTATTTCCAAGATTTCAGATCATATTTGCTATCATTACTCCAACTTCTTTTTCAGGTAGATTGCCTATTTTGTCTACATTTATTTAGTCTTATGGGTTTTAAACTCGCTTCTTTGTCTGCAGCATTTTTCTCTGCGGTCTCATTTTGTCTAACTTACTGTGTTTATGGTTTCTTTCTCACAAGCTGCAGGCTTGACATTCCTCTTGCTTCTGTTGTCTCCACCATGGTGGGTGAAGTTGGTCCAGCAGCTTGTGTAGGCTTCCTGGTGATGGAGACTGGTGTCTAAGCTCTGGTGGGTGGAGCTGAGTCTCTTCCATCTGATAGGAAAAGCTGCATCAGGGGGTGTGTTTTGGGGTGTCTGTGAGCTTAGTATGACTTTAGGCAGCCAATTTGCTGATGAGTAGGACTGTGTTCCTGCCTTGCTGGTTGTTTGGTGTGAGATCTCCAGCATTAGAACCTGCAGGCAATTGGGTAAAGCTGGGTCTTGGTGTTGAGATGAATACTGTGATGGAGTCTTTCTGCTATTTTGGTACTTCAGATGCAGAAATAAATATATGTTGAAGTCTCATTCCTTCTCTTACAAACAAATTAACTTGATCCAGACAGGGGATTTTTTTCCAGTGTTAAGCAATCTAGGATAGCATAACAGCAAAACAAGCAGACATGAGGGTGGATCATAAAGAAAGCTCACATTTGTACATGACTACTGGAGGAAAACATAATTTTGACTAGATGGACCTTTGTCAGCAAAGTAATGTCTGCTTTTTAATAGGCTATCTAGGTTTGTAACAGATTTTACTCCAAGGAGCAAGCATCTTTTAATTTCATAGCTGCAGTCACCATTTACAGTGTTTTTGGAAAACCCCACCCCCAAATAAAATCTAACACTGTTTTCATTGTTTCCCCATCTATTTGATATAAAGTGATGGGACCAGATGCTATGATCTTTGTTTTTTGAATGTTGAGTTTTAAACCAGATTTTTCACTCTCCTCTTTCACCTTCATCAAGAGGCTCTTTGGTTCCTCTTCTCTTTCTGCCATAAGGGAGGTTATCATCCACATACCTAAGGTTATTGATATTTCTCCTGGCAATCTTGATTCCAGCTTGTGATTCATCCAGTCTGGTATTTCTCATGATGTACTCTGCATATAAGTTAAATAAGCAGAGTGATAATATAGAGCCTTGACGTACTCCTTTCCCAATTTTAAACCAGTCTTATTTTCCATTTCTGGTTCTATGTTGCTTCTTGACTTGCATACAGATTTCTCAGGAGGCAGGTCTGGTGATCTGGTATTTCCATCTCTTGAATTTTCCGCAATTTGCTGTGATCCACATAGTCAAAGTCTTTAGTGTAGTCAGTGAAGCAGAAATAGATGTTTTTTCTGGAATTTTCTTGCTTTTCCTATGATCAGCAGATGTTGGCAATTTGATTTCTTGTTCCCCTGCCTTTTCTTAATTCAGCTTGAACATCTGGAATTTCTCGGTTCACATGTTGCTGAAGCCTAGCTTGGAGAATTTTGCCCATTACTTTGCTAGCGTGTGAAATGAGAGCAATTGTGTGGTAGTTTGAACATTCTTTAGCATTTTCTTTATTTGGGATTGGAACGAGAATTGACCTATCTAGTCCTGTGGCCACTGCTGAGTTTTCCAAATGTGCTGACATATTGAGTTCAGCACTTTAATAGCTGCACTCAGTGTCAATATCTGCAAATCATCTCTTAGGATTTGCAATAGCTCAGCTGGAATTCCATCAGTCCACTAGCTTTGGTCATAGTGATGCTTCCTAAGGCCCACTTGACTTTACACTCCAGTATGTCTGGCTCTAGGTGAGATAATCACATGGTGGTTATCTGACTCACTAAGATCTTTTTTGTATAGTTCTTCTGTGCATTCTTGCCACCTCTTCTTAATATCTTCCACTTCTGTTATGTGCATACCATTTCTGTCCTTTATTGTACCCATCTTTGCATGGACTACAAGGATATCAAACCAGTCAATCCTAAAGGAAATCAGTCCTTTATATTCATTGGAAGGACTAATGCTGAAGTTCCAACACTTTGGCCAGCTGATGTGAAGAACTGACACAATAGGAAAAAAAAAAAAAAAACCCTGATTCTGGGAAAGATTGAAGGCAGGAGGAGAATGGGACAACAGAGGATGAGATGGTTAGATGGTATCACTGACCTGGACATGAGTTTGAGCAAGCTCCCGGAGTTGGTGATGAGAAGCCTGGCATGTTGCAATCTATGGGGTCACAAAGCAGCAGACACAAATGACCAACTGAACTGAACTAAACTTGCATGAAATCTTCCGTTGGTATCTCTAATTATCTTGAAGAGATCTCTAGTCTTTCCCATTCTATTGTTTTCCTCTATTTCTTTCCATTGTTCACTTATGAAGGCTTTCATATCTCTCCTTGCTATTCTTTGGAACTCTTCATTCAGATGAGTATATATTTCCTTTTCTCCTTTGCCTTTCACTTCTCTTCTTTTCTCAGCTATTTGTAAGGCTTTGTCAGACAAACATTTTGCCTTTTTGCATCTCTTTTGTGGGGGATGATCACCACCAAATACCTATATACAAAATGTGAAACTCCTTTAAGGCGAACCTTTCACTGGCAAAGTCTATCGGTGCCCTTAATCAGTGCACGTTTTTAGTCATTTTACTTTCTGTACCAATTTGGATTGTTTTTATGTCTCGCCTTCAAGCACACTCATCTTTTCTTCTACAACATCTAAACTGCTATTGATTCCATCCAGTATTATTTTTGGTTAACCATTGTATTTTTATTTCTACAAGTTAGATTTGGGTCTCTTTTATACCTTCTCTATTTGCTTTTTGATCATATATAATATTGCTATGACAATTGTCTGATGGCTTTGCTTCTTTTTAAATTTATCTTTAATTGGAGGATAATTACTTTACAATACTGTTGCTTTCTGCTATACATCAACATGAATCAGTCATAAGTATACATATGCCCCCTCCCATGAATCTCCCCCCATAACCTCCACCCCATCCCACCCCTCTATATTGTCACAGAGCACCTGGTTTAGCTCTGTGTTATATAGTAGCTTCCCACTAGCTGCTGCTGCTGCTGCTAAGTCGCTTCAGTCGTGTCCGACTCTGTGCGACCCCATAGACAGCAGCCCAACAGGCTCCTCTGTCCCTGGGATTCTCCAGGCAGCTACTTTATATATGGCAATGCATATGTGTCAATGCCACTCTCTCCATTTGTTTCACCCTCTCCTGCCCCACTGTGTCCTCAGTTCTGTTCTTCATGTCTGCGTCTCCTTTGCTGTCCTGCAGGAGGTTCATCAGTAAATTGCAATATCAGAATCTATTCTCTGTCGATTTCAATTGGTTGATAATTCTTATTAATTGTATTTTCCTGTTTCTTTGCATGTTTATTAATTTCTAACTTAATGTCAGACACAGTTATCTTGTAGATGAAGGTAACTGTTTCTGGCATTCACACATAGTTACTCTACAGTGATTCCCTGGTGGCTCAGATGGTAAAGAGTCTGCCTGCAATTCCGGAGACCTGGTTTCGATCTCTGAGTTGGGAAGATCCCCTGGAGAAGGAAATGGTGACCGACTCCAGTATTCTTGCCTGGAGAATCCTCATAGACTGTAGCCTGCCAGTCTCCTCTGTCCATGGGGTCACAAAGAGTCGTACACAGTTGAGTTATATAGGACAGATGAGCCCTGTAGTGAATTGGATATCTTTAAACTCCTATATTCTTTGTTCTGGGATATAGATAAGTTACCTGGGAATAGTTTGATCTCTTCTGCTCTTATTTTTTTTTTAAGTTTTCTATGTAGTATCAATGACATTCAGCTTAGGCATGATTATTCCCTAATGCTGAAGCAAAATCTTTGGGGTATCTGCACAATACCTAGTAAATTGCACATTTCTCCACCATTGCTGATGAGAAAAGACACTTTCCAGACTTACGTGAATGCTAGATTCTCTTCTTGTTAATACTTTTTTGTCAGTTCTTTCCCTCATCTTGGGTAGTTTCACATATGCGTATGATAATCAGTACACTACCAAACTCTCAAGGGTCTTCCTCAGCAGATCTTTGGAGTTCCCCTGTTGCATAACTATATCTTCTCCAATAATCTGTTCTGAGAATTCCAGGCACCATGGTCTTTCTGGTTTCTTAGCAAACTCACTCCTACTCAGGAAGTCTACCAAGCTCTCCCTAGAGCATTCTTTCCTCCTGGGAATATTATAATGTTCATGCTATTTATATGGATCTCAGGTACACTGTTCTTTGTTGTCTGATATTTCATGTCTTAAAAATCATCGATTCATATATTTTGCTGTTTTTTAGTTTCTTTAGGCAGACACAGAAGTTGGGTGGCTATTTCCTCCTCCAGAGGATTGTCCCAACCCAAGGACTGAACCCACGTCTCCTGCAACAGCAGCTGGACTCTTTATCACTAAGCCATGTGGGAAGCCCAGAAGAAAACACAGAAGAAAATTTTTCTGATCCTAAGCAATTCTAGCTAAAGTGTTAGTCACTCAGTTGTGTCCAACTCTTTGCCACCCATGATCTGTAGCCTGCCAGGCTCCTCTGTCCATAGGATTCTCCAGGCAAGAATACTGGAATGGGTAGCCATTCCCTTTTCCAGGGGGTCTTCTTGACTCAGGGTTCCAACAGGGGTCTCCTGCACTGCAGGCAGACTCTTTACCATCTTCTTTACCATGAGTCACCAGAGAAGTCTTTCTTAATAATATCTTTTATTAATTAGCATTTCTTGATATCATTATTGTCCAGCATATTAATTTTCAAAAGTAATTTGTGTTTTCTGTGCCCTGCTTAAGAAAAATCTTTGTCTCTTCCAAGGTTATAAAAGACTATGTATTTTCTCTTTAAATGTATGTTTTACTATTCATATTTATAATAATTATTAATCTAGAATGGAATATTTGCTTTAGTCTGAGGTAAGGATCAGGAATTTTTTTAATCAGTTATAGATATGGAGTTGATCCAAAACCATGAAAGAATCACTCTTTTTTTCACCACACATTAGTATTGTTTTTATTTAAATGAAGTGACTACACATGCATGGAATTTCTGTCTCATCTAATTGTTCTTTTTGTCTATTTGTATACCAGTACCAATTTGTTATAATCATCAGAGTGTCATAACAGTCATCGATGTCTGTGTTATAAAAAATCCATATTTTACTGCTTAACAGTGTTACTTTTATTCTTTCATTTCTGTGTATCTTTAGAATTGAGACTAAATAATATAGTGAAATTATGCTGCCTGCCTTTTCAGATATCAAATTTGTGATATAAATATGTAATAATTTAATTATAAAAATTGAGAAATAAAGAATACAAATATTTTAAAACATTCATATCACTGTTAAAATTTACCATATCCATTGACAGATTCTAAATGCAGTTTTTATAGTTTCATGAGAATATGACATAGTAATTTTCAAACATTCTGAAACAAAACTTCTTTCATAGAAGAACTGAAACTGCACTCATGATAGAAAATGTACTCAACTGAATGGTTTATGGGCTTTTCAAAATTTAAAAAATGTGTGGCTCAATTTTTAAGAGATTTAGTGATGTAAAAGTCATCTTTCATGTTCCTTGAAAATGAAAATTATGGTTCTCAAATCTACTTTTTTTTTTCTAGAATTTGATTAAATGAGGGAAAAAAGTATTTGTGGTTAGTTCTTCTCCCATAGTGCTAAAATCAAGTAAATAGTTTATTCATTGAAATGATTACTGGATTGTGCTGTGCTTGGCCACTCAGTCATGTCCAACTCTTTGCAACCCCATGGACTGCAGCCCGCCAGACTCCTCTGTCCATGGGGATTCTCCAGGCAAGAATACTGGAGTGGGTTGTCATGCCCTCCTCCAGGGGATCTTCCCAACCCAGGGATGGAACCCAGGTTTCCTGCATTGCAGGTGAATTCTTTACCATCTGAGCCACCAGGAAAACCCATGAATACTGGAGTGGGTAGCCTATCCCTTCTCCAGAGGGTCTTCCTTAGCCAGAAATTAAGCCAGGGTCTCCAGCATTGCAGGTGGATTCTTTATCAGTTGAGCTACCAGATTACTGAATTAGGACATTGTTACTGTCTTAGTGAATATAAAAATTTGCAGTAGAGTTTATCTAAACCATGAGACCATACAGGAAGTTTATAAGCAAATTTCTTAAAACAGGAAATTCATGAGAAAGAAATTCCAAGGAGAAGATAATCATTTACTCACAAACTAGGTAACATTAAATTATTACTAGGTAATATTAAATTATTTCATTTGAAGTATGCAAAGGAATTGGAGCTTCCCTGGTGGCTCAGCTGGTAAAGAATCTGCCTGCTATGAGGGAGACCTGGGTTCCATCCCTGGGTTGGGAAGATCCCCTGGAGAAGGGAAAGGCTACCCACCGTATTATTCTGTCCTGGAGAATTCCATGGACTGTACAGTCCATGGGGTTGCAAAGAGACAAACACAACTGAGCGACTTTCACATGCAAAGGAAAATGTTGTTCAGTCATTCAGTTGTGTCTGGCTCTTTGCAAATTTAATTTTCCTCTTTACAAAGAGAAACATCCAGTTCTAATTTTCTGTTGTTTCCTTTTTTCTGTATTATAAATATATGCATTTCTCTAGCATCTCTTGATCAGCAAGAGTTGTTCTTAAAGATTTTTAATAAAATTTTGTGTGTAGTTTATTTTCTATATTTTTAATAAATTAAATTTGTTCTATTATTGTCATATATTTCAGTTATATGTAAAATACTTCAGTCACTATATCTTTATATCACACTTCTTACGAGTATTCTTCTATCATCTACTAGAGTTGGAATTCTTTAGCTTTTGTGAATAATCTATTTTGGGCACCTACATGAGTTGTTCCCTTTATCATGGAAAGTAAAATATTTTAAGATTGTATCTATATGTGGAACTCTATTAATTAATTTTGCAATTCAGATAGCATTTTGCTTTGTATTTTTATACTTCCACTTCTCCCCAAGGAAATTATTCATGGTTTATATTCTCATTTATCACTTCATTTTCAGTCATCTTATTTCTTCTAAGATAGACTTACAACATTTAAGTTAAATTTTATGCCTTTGTCACCCATAGCTTTCATCTTTTCCTTAATCAAATTCACTTATGACCATTTTCAAAAATGAATTGTATTGTCACGGAGAATTTCATGTTACTGAACATGTCCCTAATTATGGCCTTATTACCAAATTTTGAAAAATGTCTCCAATTATTTTTTCATCACACACATGCGTTTTTTTACTCTTTTTTCTGCATCTCTTGCTGTCCTCTCATACAAATTTCCTTTAAATCTCAACATAAGCTAAATTCTTCTTTCTCTCCCATATCAGACACAATTCCTTTATGCATTGTATAGAGTATTTTTCATGCAGCAAAGTAATGCAGAGTAACCTTTTAGAAATTGAATCACAAGTCTAATCTTGTGATTCTCTTGATTAAAATTCTTTGATCACTTCCTATTTCACTTGGTTAAAAAAAATAAACAAAATGTCTGAAAGAGCTTGCGTGAATTGTTTTTCTGTTTCTATTGTCATATATAGGAACACTTCTGTTTCTTAATTGCTTTTGTGTATGCTTATTTAATATGGAAACTTCATTTCTATAGGTATAGTAGCACAATATTAATATTTTAAAAATATATTTAATATCTGGAACAATTAAAATTCAAATGTTTATATAAATTTTAGAATCAATTTGTTGATATCCATAAAATAACTTAATTGGATTTTAATTGGAATTACATTTGATCTACAGATTAAGTTAGAAGTGACATTTTGACAATATTGAATCTTCCTACCCATAAACATGAAATTTCTATTTATTTAGTTGTTTTCCATTGGGGTCTTGTAATTTTTAACATATAGTTCTTGGGCATATTTTGTTAGATTTATACCTAAGTATTTAATTTTGGGGAGGTTTTAATATAAGTGGTATTGTGGTTTTAATTTCAAGTTCCAATTGCTCATTGCTGGGATATAGGGAAGAGATTGACTTTTGTATGTTAATCTTACATCCTGTAATCTTGCTATAATTGCTTATTAGTTCCAGAAGGTTTATTTGTCAGTTCTTTCAGACTTTTTACAGAGATGACCATTTCATCTGTAAATAGAGAGTTTAATTTCTTCCTTCCCTATCTATTATACCTATTATTGCTTTTTCATGTTTTATTGCATTATTGGCACTTCTAATACAATGTTGAAAAGGAATGATTGAAGAGGCTATCTTTGCCTTGTTCTTCATATTAGTGGAAAATTTTTTAGTTTCACACCATTAAGTATAACGTTGTGTAGGTTTTTGGTAGATGTTCTTTGTCAAGTTGAAGTTTCCCTCTATTTCTAATTTGCTGAGCGTTTTGAATGTGTGCTGACTGTTCTTTCTGTATTGATTTGTATAACCATGTGATTTTTTTTTCACTAGTCTGTCATGTGTAAGGTGTTACATTAATTGATTTCTAAACATTGAATCAGATGCACATACATGTGGTTTATTATTATTTTTACTCACTGATAGTTTTGATTTGCTAGTGTTTTATTGAGAGTTTTTGCATCCATATTTATTAGAGAAATTGGTCTATAGTTTTCTTTTAAAGAATTTTTGTGATTTCAGTATCAAGCTAGTGCAAGCCTCATAGAATAAGCTGGAAAATATTTTTTCTGCTTCTATTTTCTGAAAGAGATTGTAGAGAATTGACATAACTTCTTCCTTAAATGTTTGGTAGAATTTACCAGTGAATCTATCTGGGACTGGTGCTCCTTTTTGCAAGGTTATTAATTGTTGACTCAATGTTTTATTACATTTAACCTATTAAAATTATCTATTTTTTCCCTAGTATGAATTTTAGCAAATTGTGTCTTTAAATTTATTGGTTTATTTCTTCTAGCTTAGCAAATTTGTGGGCAAAGATCCATTCATAGTACTCCTTTATTATAATTTTAAAGTCTATAGTATCTGTAGTGACATCCCTTCTTTCATTTTTGGCATTATTAATCTGTATCTTCTGTCATTTTATTATTATTTTTTTATTTTTATTTTTCTTCTGTCATTTTAAATTAACCAGCCTGGTCAGTGGCTTATCGATGCTATTGATCTTTCTAAAGAATCAGCTATTGATTTCACTTTTCTCTCTATTGACATTCTGTTTTCAATTTCACAGATTCTGCTCTAATTTTGTACCTTTTTTATGTTTATTTTATACTTAATTTTCTTTTTGGAAACTATCCAATACTTTAAAAATATATCAATATATTTCCTGTTCATTTTTAAAGTTACCTGATATTGCTAAATTGTGCCACAAGAGTTGAGAAAATTTTTATTCATTGAATGCATGCCATATGCCTTTTCAGAAGTAGAAAATAAACTCATCTTTGTTATCAAAGTTATTTTATACCTAAGATTTTTATGTATATTGCTTGTGTTGTATGCAAACAGAGTTTGTAATCTAGTTGTTTAAGTAAGATTTTTGCAAACTGCTAAAAATATCAGACTGTGATCCCAACCTTTACTGCAGAGAAGATTTGACATTTATCGCAAAAGTATTATGTAACTAATTTATGTCATCTCCACAATGGCCTTATGAAACTAGTTACCCCACTTTTACAAATCAAGCAAAGGGAGATTTAAAGAGAGTTTAACTAATTTGCTTCAAACCTTCCAGTTTTAAACTATAGAATTTATAATCAAACATAAAACGTTTAGATGTAGAACCCCTGGTTTTAGCCACTAAGCTACCTAATTATTTCAGCAATAGATTAGTCTTAATATATGAATGGTAACCGGGAGCATTTGCATTACACAAAAATTCATATGCAATCTGAAAAATTTAAATAGAAAATGAATTAAGTTCACCTAAAGACATCTGAAGATCTTTAGGCAGGCTGCATCCAATATATCAGTATAGTAACCAGTTTAGTCAGCAACATGCCGTGCTGTCTGCTTAGTTGCTCATTTGTATCCTACTCTTTGCAACCCCATGAATTGTAGCTCCCCAGGGTCCTCTGTCCATGGGGATTCTCCAGGCAAGAATACTGGAGTGGGTTGCCATGCCCTCCTCCAGGGGATCTTCCCAAACCAGGGATCGAACCCAGGTCTTCTGCACTGCAGCTGGATTCTTCATCATTTGAGCCACCAGGGAAACCCAAAGAATACTGGAGTGGGTATCCTATCCCTTCTGCAGGGGCTCTTTCCAACTCAGGAATCAAACTGGGGCCTCCTGCATTGCAGGCAGATTTTTTACCAGTTGAACTACCAGGGAAGCCCAATAACCGGCATACTAACTAGGTTTTGGTTCTTCAAAATAAAGATAGATGAAAAAGGAGGGAAATCTTATTTTACCATCTCTTTTCATTAATATATTCAGATTATAGTTATGCAAATAAAAATAGAAGTAAATATTTTGAGAAAATAGAAGATAATTTAATAATCAGCAAAAGAATTAATTTAGGAAATTGACTCTTTAATGAATGGATATGAATGGATACCCTTCTTTTAAAGATCACCTGCTAGTTTCTGCTGCTTACTATTTTGCAACTTGCTTTTTAAAGAGCCCCTTTGTAACTAAGAATTATCATTACCATGAAACACAAAAAGCATTTCTAAAAAAAAAAAAAACAGCATTTGGAGCACATCTGTTTCAATGATATGCTTTAAAGAAATTTGCAACTATTCGAATCTGAGGGCTTATTTGTGTGTTGTTTTGAGAAGGTGCTCTTCATGACTCAAAATTAGCCTGTGTATCAGGAGAGGTGGGTGTTACCATGGAAAGTACACATTTTTTAATTGAAAAGCAAACTAATAGGCACATAAAACCCACATGACTTGTTGGCACGTAAATTGCCTCTCCTGGGACCACAATTAAACATATCCCTGTTCTAAGATATTTTGCTACTTTTTTTCTGTGTTTTGTTTAGTTGGTAGAGTCACATATCTCCTTTTGTAGCCTGAAGCCTTTCTTTTCTCAGCTACCCAGCCTTGCTCCCTTCCCTTCACTGATGGAATTTTCCTAGTGCAAGGAAGAACTGGTTTGTGTACAAAGAACTGCTTTCTGTATTAAGATGTTAAAAGTTATGCAAACCCATGCTCCTATTTCTAATAAATATCCAGGATATTTACATCTAAAACATTGTGGTGTCTTAGTCACTAGGTCGTACTCACTCTTGCAACCCCGTGAACTGTAGGCTCCTCTGTCCATGGGATTCTCCAGGCAAGAATACTGGAGTGGGTTGCCATTTCCTTTCTTCAGGAGATCTTTCCAACCCAGGAAGCGAACCTGGGTCTCCGGCATAGAAGGCAGATTCTTTGGTGACTGAGCTATGAGGGAAACCCAAAACATTACAGGGAAGCAGTATAAAATATGACTTAACAAATTCTTCCTTTTCATTCTAGAGTTCCCAGTAAAACAGAGACTCCTGTATAAAATAATTAAAAATGAATACCTTCAGATTTTTCTAGATAAAAATAATTAAACTTTCAAATTTAAAACTACCTTGCTCACTCAGAAGTCTGACAGTTATTAGTCTTAGCATTTTTCTCTGCTTTCTTACACTCCACCTCCACTGCATCCAAGCCAATTTATCTGTCCCTTTCATTGACAAAGCAGTAACGGCTTTCGGCCTTTTATTATTTTTTTCTTCAGTTGCATATTATGGACTCACATTTCCTTATTCATCCTTTGCTTCAAAAAGGAAATCCCTTTCATGGCATTTCACAGGTGATATTGCAATTTGTAGGATGCTGTTCTGCCTCCCTCTCCCATTTTGAAGATTATTTTTTCCTGGTTTTACTTTAATCACAATGAAGCATGCAGAGAGGACAGTCATTTGGACTCCTATCCAGGTTATTTTTGGAAGCACATTGACAAAATTTTAAGTAGACATTGTATTTTACAAAGAATACTCTTCTGAGATCACTCTGGCTTGAACAATAAGAAAATTCAAGACTACAGGAGGCGAGCACAACAGGATATCCATAAGTAACAACGCCTACTTATCAACAAGAGGGAACTTAACAGACTTATTTCTGACTGTGACAAACAGTGAGCAGAATTTTGAGAGATGCTGTAAGCAGAGAATGAACACAAAAGATAACTCTGGAAAAGATTTGGTGAGGTGCCCTAAGATAGCTTCCTAGTGCAAATCAAGGGCAATTCAGAACAATGGTGACTGATCAGTTTCAGCAGCTGCCTGGACTTTTATTCTATTGCCTGGTAGAGTTCACCCACCTTTGTTTTCTCACTTTGATTTCAGAGTTCATTTTTCATGATGCTCATTTTTTATAATGAAAGTGGACCTGTCTTGAAGGAATAGATGAATAGTTCCTTGTGGGTTCAAAGACACCTTCAATGGCTTGGAACAAAAGGAAATTATTATACAGATCAAGAGATTACATGGAAATGTTTTTACAGATTTTAAATAAAATATAAACAGCTGTTGAGAGAAGCATGGCACAGTAACAGTTGTTACCAATCCATTAATAATCTGAACACATATTCGATCCTGTTCATTTTGTGTAACAAACATTCTTCTTTGGGGAAATAAGTCAGATTTGAATATGTAAAAAATGAATTCAACAGCAAATCAGAACAAATATAGAGAAAGGAAATGGTGGATCAAGTCTGAATTTATTATGTAATTTTCTTGAAAACCAAGTAATCAATATTTTCTGGCTATGTAATGAGTGGTACTGATAGTGATAGCCTGCTTTTATTGGCTACCATTCGAGGGATTGTCAGTTAAGTGACGAAACACCCCAAGGAAATTATTCCCCCATCCTCTTATATTTCCCATGCTAGTAAAGTGTGGTCTTAGTTTCCAATCAAGAGCATTCAGTCTTTCTGGATAGTTGCTTATTAAAACAGAAAAAGTTTTCCTCATTTCTCTTATAATTCACATGTCTAAACTTGCTATGTGACTTAAATTCTCTTAATAATATATCTTACCTAATCTCTCAAGGTCTCTTTGATGTGAACAATCTATAGGGTGGAAATACGTAATAGACTGTGAAAGTCTTTTTAAACAACTTATTTAATTGTGAGATACAGAGCCCAAACAGGATGAGATTATGTTCTGCTTTGTATTAAAAGGCCTAAATGTAACAAAAAGATTCCATCAAAGCAACTTCATTACTCTCAGTTGTATTTGTATTTGTGTCACATGATGTAATAGAAACCCAAACAACCAGAAAGACTACATCAACTATTTTTTTTTTCTATAGTTGATGCACAGAGATTATCATCTGATTTTAATAGTATAGGGAATGAGATTGCATAGGGAAGTGGGAATTTTTCTCCTTCCGAACAACTGACCTGTCTGTTGGGTATTCTTACAGACTTGCACAAGGTAAGACAATCCTTTCTTCTTCAGTGTTCCACAGTGCAGCTATTCTAAGTTAAACAAGGAAGCCATTCAGCTGAGGTTGTTCTAATGCCTCAGCAGACTATGGAAGCAGTCTTAAAACCTGTCTGTACACCTCAAGGTGAAAAAATCAAAACCTAAGGATGACCAGTCCTAAACAGTCAAATAAGGCAACCACTTAAGCTATAGCCAAATAATTTTCTTGCTTTGTTTCTGCCTTTCCTCTATAAGAGTCCTTTCCCTCACTCCTACTGGTGGGTCTCCCTAGCCCCTTTGGTTTGGCACTACCCAACGAAACACGTTGTTGTTCAAACAAACTCAGTAGTCTTAATATGCCTTGATTTGTCTTTTAACATCTATCAGCATGAAAACAACATTTGCTGTAACTATGGTATGCTGGATGGGTTTCCTAACAAAAAGTGTTTCTCAAATTATACTCCCTTGGACTACAGTTTGAGAAGCATTAAGAAGTATCGCATCCCATCCAACAAAAAGCCATTTAAGTTGTATGTACTCCCTCACAGTGAAATATAATGTGTTCCTAAAGAATCCTAATTGATGTAGGAAATCCATGGAACTCTAGGAAAAACAAGCCATAAGAAATTAATTTCTTGAATAAATGTAGAAAGTTGGCTCAAATGTACTTATTGAAGGAAATGCATTATGATTATAAAAAAGTTAAAGGGTGTAAGTATTAATAAACTCTTCTTCCCTACATATTGAATAGAGAAAAAAAATCTGTGATCTTATTGAAATGTTCATATATTTTCCTATGCTGTAATTTAAATTTCTTTCCTCTTCACATTTTGATCTTTTTAATGTCTTGATCACCGCATAGGAAAAAATAAGAATAATAAAATGGCTTTTAAACAGAAAATCTCTGGCTTAAAAAGTAAATTAATGACTCCATTTTGTAAGTGAAATGCGTCTGTGGTATGTTCAGAGGTGACCTAGTACATAATGAAGGAAGAAGCATATTTAATAAGCTCATTAGTGGTATTTATTAGCACACTTATGCAAGAAAGGCATGATCATACAGGAATAACATTTTCATCAGGCAAAGTACCCCCTGGAGAGCCTTATTGTCCCCAGGAAGTCCAAACGTGAGCCATGTTAACATCTGAACAATGGTATTTTTAAACAAAGTAATTAACAGGCATATGTGTCCTGATCATCTAGACATCAAAGGACAAAAATTCCACATCAAAATCAGACAATAAAACATCAAATAGGAAAGGGTAACTTTTGTTGTTCTAGCAAATCTGGCCTGATGAATTTTTAAAGTATAGTTATAAATGGTTGTACTGTGACAATATTTGTTTTGTTTTGTTTCCGCCTATGATTTTCATTTCAAATTTTCTATTTACAAGTCAGAGACAATTTTTCTCAATTTTTATGTTACATGATCAGCCTTGGATTTGGAACTCAGACTGCATTCTCACCGTCTCTTCCCCTGGCTATTGATAAAGATCTGTAATTACAATGAGGCCAAAGATTTTCTTGATGATGTCAAGAACCAGAACACAATCTCCACTGACCTTTCCTAAACACATTACTCTGCTCTGCCACCTGCCCAGGTTTCTTAAGTCAGTAAAGCAAAAGGCAGAGCTGGAAGGAATAGAAATCATCAGAATGCTTCTCCCCCTAGTGCACAATGCTGCCAAACGGCGCAACCTTTATTGTACTCTGAAAGAGAAAACTCCTTTGCTTAGCAGACTTTGCTCTGATTCCCACAGTAAAATTCCAGCTTGGGGCCAAATTCTAGATCAGAGCCCATCTGTTTACCAAAGGCAATAAAGTTGGTCTAACTGATTTTGATTATTTATGAGTGAAAATTTGTCACACTTCCTTTCCCCCTCATTGTCAGAGTCCCCTCCCTCTGTGCATGAGAGACAGTGTGGAATAGTGGTGAAGGCCGTGACCTCTGGGGCTGGACCGCAGGATTCATTGTTTGGCCTTGCTATTCAGCAGCTATGTGATTTGGGATAACTAACTATAACTCTCACATTCCATTTTTCTGTAAAATGTGGATGAGTATTTATACTTGCAAGGTGCTTTTAAGGATTGTATGCCTAACACAGCTAGAAGGGCTTAGAGCAAGGCTTTGCACATAAGGAGTGCTATATATATGAAAACCCGTGGTGTTGTTATTACTGTTATTATTATTTGATATTATCTGTAGCAGACAGATACTTGACTCACTTAGTATATGTTCCAATCTTCTTTTCCTTTTCTTTACCATATTTAGTCTGGAAAGCTAGAATCAAATTTTCTTGATCTCTATCCTGTGAATCTGCAAGCCTGTGATCAGTTTCTTCCAGTCAATCCACCTGTATAATGTGGTAGCCAGTCAAAAGAAAGTCAGATGATCTGGACAGCATAGTGGAATATTGGCGTTCAGGCCAGCCGTAGTTTCCTAAGAATGGGTAAGACTTCACGACTGTTTCCTCTAGAATAGTGTGCCTGGTGTGATGGGGCATTTTCCCCTGTTTCAGGCATTTTCCCTGTTGTGTTTCAGAGAACACACAAATCTTGTTCTCTGCTTTTTCCAATGTTCCATAAACTTAACTATGCCTTAGTAAATCTATTTCCTGCTTGAACTAGCTGCAAGGCACTAGTAAAGACCCCTGGCTGTCACACAGTATCATTTAAGATTCCATGGAGCAGTATAGTGCTAGCTTGTCAGCATGACTATAGGGTAGCAAGGTTGGGCCTCTCACAGAGAAGAGAGACCATTCATGCATGTAGCAAATCTTCCTCTGTACAATTGTCAAATAGATGTATCCCCTTCCTGCAATTCTTTACGCTACTTTCAGCTTCAATTTCTCTAGAATTAGGGACATTAGCTGCAATGATTACAATGTGTCCATGGCTCTCCCCATGTACTTTATGCTGTTTCTATTGCCTTCCTATTACCACATGGTCAGCAAACCAATCCAGTGCCCAATTTTTACTCTCCAATGCCACTAGAGAGTAAAGAAATTTCAGTGTAAATAACGTAGACAAAGTCAGTAGACTTCTAGTTTATAGATGATTTTAAACTTTTCAGAAATTTTCTGGTTCCATTAATGACTCCACCCTTCTTTGAATAGCACTTCAAGGCTGGTGTTAATTTTCTGTCCACTTAATCACTAAGGAGTCAAGATCGTTCTCAAGGAATCATGAATTAAAACTGCCTAGTCAGATAAAAGCTGAGTTGAGAATGAAACAGAACTTCTAGTTTCTTGTCCAGAACTGTTTTTACTACTCTTTACTACAAACCTTAGTCAGACCAGGAGTTATCCTCAGTTCAGACATAATCTGCCTGGGGAAAAGAGTGCAGCGCGCTCCAGACTCTTTATGTTGCAGAGACAATATTTTAATTGAAAGTGTTTTAGTAGACTTGTCATGGTCATTGACTGTCATTACTATCATAAGTCTTACCTTGATACCATAGATAGTAGTCTAAGTGACTGCTGCCACTCTGATTAACTGAATCTGATTAAATCATGATCATTTAAAAAATTAAAAATGGTTAAAAATGTGCCTTTCATTGCAGATGACATGAGTTTGATCTCTGGTCAGGTAACAAAAATCCCACATGCAGAGAAATACTGAGTCCATGCTCTCCAGAACCTTCGCACCACAGCTGGAGAGTCTGTGCACCATAAGGAAAGATCCTACATGCTGCAACTAAGACCCAATGCAGCCAAATAAACAAATATTTCTTAAAGTATAGATACATTTAATCATACTATATTGAATGAATATTAGTAACGGAAGCTCAATATTTTAGTTTGCATTATATTTAGAGTAATTGCACTTAATGTCAATTGATCCCTCAGGGTGTTTTATTTGTGCTTTGTGATGCCAAATTAGAAAACTTCTCTGTTAGTATCACAAATGCATCCAGAAATTTAACAAGTAATTTGCTTGGAAGAGTCTCTGAGCAAGAGTCTCTTTGGCATTGTCTGTCTGCAGTGCCCTTCCTCATTCCCAAGCCTTTCTTTTCTACATTCTATCATTTCTCTCACTCTTAGTGGAAGATTTCCTCTGCTCCATCTAATTGTTCCTCATCACCTCAGTCCTATTCTCTTAACAGCACATATGGAATGTATTGAATACTGCTGTATGCTGCCATTTTCCGTCTACTTCATTTTGTTTCCCCATCAGTGCACTAGCCAGATCCAAGGAGACATTTATAAAAGTTCATAATTTTATCCTTGAGCTTCTCAAAATATCTGGGGCTCTTTATAGAGACCATAGATATTTGATAAATAAAGAAGATCATGAGCTCAACCACCTGCAGGGAGTGTCCAGTCAACAGGACTATCATCAAGTCTGATAAAAGGAATATGAGCGTGAGTCGCTTGTGCTGTGAGCTAGTAGAAAGCTGCCTAATCACATGGCCACCAAAACGCTCTGTGATTTTAACGAAGGCAAAACAAGGCACATCCAGAGATCAAGGTAAGCCTAATGCCTGCCAGTTGTGTCTTCAGAATAAAATACTAGTCAGCTTCCTTCCCTGTAGAAAATAGCCCAGAAACTTAAACCATTTATCTTAGGGATTGAGTTAATTTTGTTTCCCTTCCTATTTCAAGTGAGGAGGAGGTGTGTGGAGATTGGAGGCAGTCATAATCAGCAGGTATTCAGTGATGTGCTTTTATTAAAATAAATGTCACAATATTACAGGTTTATATCTTAAAAAATGACTTCACTTACTTTGCATAAACAGACCCTTTTTCATGAATAAGAAAAATCAAGACTAGAGAGAGTTAAATATCTTGCCCAAGTTCATGCAGGACCAAATGTGTTAGATATATCATTAAACTCAGAATAGCCAATGCCTGCTCCAGGGCTCTTTGCCCAACATCATTCTGCTCAGCACGAGAATGCTGTTGGGATCTATATGCCCAGGCTCACTACAGAAGTGAGAGGCAGTTCTCACTGAACAAGAACTGAATTATCTAGGGTTTGAATTTTCTTTACGTTTTTGTCTATTTTGTAAACATTTTTGACATATTAGATTCCACATAGTATTACATGCTTCTTTTCCATGTAATGATCTGCTATTTTCCATCCACCAGTTATATGTGCATGTTTGCAAATGATAACAATTGCATCCTCAAGACTTTCTCCACTTTACAGTGCTTATCCTAAAATCAAAGACATAGAAATACACATAAACACACACACTAAAATCTACCTTGCAAAATAATGTTTGTTGTTGTTATTATTTAGTTGCTAAGTCACATCCAACTCTTTTGTGACGCCATGGACTGTAGCCTGCCAGGCTCCTCTGTCCTGACAGGAATACTGGAGTAGGTTGCCATTTCCTTCTGCAGGGGATCTTCCCAGCCCATGGATTGAACCCGTGTTTCCTGCTTGGCAGGTAGATTCCTTATCACTGAACCACCAGGGAAGCCCACCAATGTTGACCTCAAGTAACTAGCAGCCAAATTGAAAATTCAAAATTGCATCTGGAGCTAATGAAAAATAAAATTATCTATGATTAATCTGTGCCATTCAAGGAGTGATATGCAGGTAGCTTCCTCTGAATGGTAGGTTTTGAAGGTTGGTCTGCCAATCCACCTCCAGCTTTTTATGGACTCATGCTAACTTTTTGACATAGGAAAGCAGTCACTGCTTTACTCACATTCTCTCTTTCACTCTATCTGGTGAAAAGGTACATGGGCAAGACTCCTCAAAATCTAACTTGCCAAGGAACTGAGAGTGACTTTCACAAGTCATGACTCAGAATGACTGAAAGTATAAATATGCTCCTCTAGGGATTCAGTCTTGTTGAAACAGAAAGAGAAAGAGAGGATAGTGTGGTGGGATGGGAAGGGGAGGTGGGGGCAAGATGGGTGAAGGAGAAAGCTCTAGTTTTCCCAAGCATCTTCTACAGTGAATCACTAACACTGGATATTGGTTACAGTTCATGAAAAAGTATGAAGGGTGGGAGGAAAGCTATGAAGGAAGAGGAGTGAAGTAAGCTGTTGCTACTCACACAATTTCTGCAAGTATTCATAACAATTTCATCACTCAAAATGTAGTCATTTCATTATTTTGATTTGCTACCTGTTGACAGTTATACATGTGTCAGTCCTGAAATCTGAAACAGTAGAAGAATGGAAGGGAAGTAAAACAAAGAAGGGAGGGAAGAGGAGGAAGGAAACAAAAGAAAAAAAAAAACTGTTTGCCTTCTCTACTAGGTGTCCAAAATCACTGCAGATGGTGACTGCAGCCATGAAATTAAAAGACGCTTGCTCATTGGAAGAAAAGCTATGACCCACCTAGACAGCATATTAAAAAGCAGAAACATTTTTTGAATACAAAGGTCTGTATAGTCAAAGCTATGGTTTTTCCAGTAGTCATATATGGATGTGAGAGTTGGACAATAGAAAACACTGAATGCCGAAGAACTGATGCTTTCAAACTATGCTGTTGGAGAAAACTCGAGAGACCCTTGGACTGCAAGGAGATTAAACCAGTCAATCCTAAAGGAAATCAGTCATGAATATTCGTTGGAAGGACTGATGCTGAAACTGAAACTCCAATACTTTGGCCACCTGAGGAGAAGAACTGACTCATTGGAAAAGACCCTGATGCTGGGAAAGATTGAAGGCAGGAGGCAAAGGGGACAACAGAAGATGAGATGGTTGGATCGCATCAACATTTGATGGACATGAGTTTGAGCAAGCTTCTGGAGTTGGTAAAGGACAGGGAAGCCTGGTGTGCTGCAGTCCATGGGTCGCAAAGAGTTGGACATGACTAAACAACTGAACAACAAAAAATAGGTAGAAAGTATGATGCTCTTTTTGCCATTTGTAATATAAATTTTAGGAAACCAGGAAAAGTTCTTACATGAAGGCCATCTTTGGCTCTCAAACAGGAATTCCACCGGCAAAATTATTTTGGGAGAGGGCAAATTATTTATTAAAGGATAGAACTAGGGAAGTGACTGGAAAATTCATGATATGTAGTGAGAAAGAAAGATCAATTTAAAAAATTGAGTTTGCAAACCATAGGTGTATGTGTTAATTTGGGGGCTCAGAGGAGAACATGATATATTGCATCTTGGAATACTCCTTCTTAATTGGGTAAAATATAATTTTTGGAACTAGAGTCCTATGAAATAAATGCTTTAATCAAAGCTAAACCAAGGTGCTCTGTTGATCCATTTAGCACAAGCAGAAAGAAAACACAGATGGAAACAAGACTTTACTTCAATACTACAGCTAATCATTTCATAGTTTCTTCGCCTAAACTGAGGTTCCTTTTACCACTGTCACACGCACTTCTACACCATGCACCATCCCTATGGTGAAGAAGGAAGCCCTAATGCACACATCAGTTCATACTGTTACTTATAGAAACTTTCTACACATTTGCTCAGAAACATTTGCCCTTGGTTCCAAAAGACTTAAACACACAATTTGCTTGTCTACTTTAGGCTTTATTTTTATTGTCCATATCTGATGCTTGTGCACATTTTTACTTTCAATCTTGCCAACTGTGGAAACAAAGAGCATTCTGTTTTTACTATATCTCTGGGTTTTTTAGCTTAATAGAACACTGATATCCACACTTTGAGGACAAGCCACTGCTAAGCTGTCAATTTGACTTCGTGATCTTTGACCTCTTCCCTCTCTGGTCCTCACATTAAATGTCTGATAAGAAGCAGTGAGTTGGGTGTCAAACCCTAAAAATTGATTTACATTTTGTAATCCTTTGAGTGTAGAGTTTAATTCATGTATATTCCGTTGCAAGTGAATATGAGTTTTGGCCCTTGATTCTGATGGAAACTGCATTTGACAAGGGCACTAATGATCTGTATTTTTAAATCCAATTGAAATCTCTTTTTTTTTTTTTCTGAATATTCAGCAACATTCGACATGATGGCTTTCTATCCTTGAAACCATCAGTTCTTCCTGCTTCTAATATACTTTCCTCTATGGAAAGAGTATGAAAGTTAAAAAAAAAAAAAAAAGGTTTCACAGACTTCCTGCAACTTGAGATTGAAGGTAAGATTTAGATTTAAGCAATCCATGTCTTTTCTTATGAATTGGGAGGCAAAACCAAGACAAAGGGAGAGCCCCTGCTCTTTTGCTGCTTCTACCAGGCAGGCATGATATTCATGGAGTTTGCTTTTTCTGGGGAATCACTGCTACTGTTTGTAGTGGCCAGTTATTACATTCATGGGTTCAAGAGTGATTTATCAGTTTAGCCTTTGAAGTTTATGGCAGGGAGGTCTTTGGATCTGGCAGCAGTGCTAAGCACATCAGTGACAATAGAATTCTGTAGTCACTGTTGCCTAATCTTACAAAAGCGACAATTCCCATGGTGGCCAGGTTATATGCTGTACTTGAAATTCATTTCTGAAATTTCAAACTTAAAATCCTTTCTCAGTCTGTCAAAAAATTCTTAATGCTCTGTATAAAAAAAAAGCCTTTCTATCCTTGAAGCCATCAGTTCTTCCAAATTTTCTCTCACTTTCTGTCTTTTTCTTTGTCTCTCTAGATAGGTAGATAGATGATAGATAAATAAAGGGCAAAGTATCTACATAAATTATTTGGAATTTTTTTGCATGGAGATTTGTCTCTTATCCTTCACTCAAATAATCATTCAACCTTTTGTTAATGTCAGTATGGGATAAGAGTTATTTATTTTATGCTTTGATTTAATACAAAGTATAAATTGCTTTGTTGTAATCCAGACATACTTTGTTTTCTTGCTCAAATTGTTTCCATTTTGGCCACTGGTAATCCTTTAGTTGCCTCCTTTCTTATCTCTTTAACATAGTCCCAATATTAAGGATTTTCTTTTATTACTTCCCTACTTTCTGTCACTTCAAAAATGCTCCAGGCTTGGCTTACCCTGTATATTTCCTCATCCATTTCTAAGGTCAAGCATTTCTCCAAGCATCCCTGGTTCCTCTGATTGTAAAGTAGTGTTAGATATCAAGATCTGGGCAGAGGTGTGCTCATCATTACTTGGTTATTGTTGCTTCTAAGCCTTCTTTGTTGACAAAACAAGGAGCTGTATGCATACTAACTGATCCATATGTACATATCTATAAATATTTATTTATGTAGCTGTCTCTATTATCTATGTTAAGTTCATTCTTATGTTTTCCACTCCAGTCCATTACTATGTAAATCATTTTAGTCCCCTCTCCCTACTGCTATCTAATTTCCCAACATCTGATATCAAATTAATGAGCTATTCAATTCCAGTTTCATGTATCATGGTATCAGAATTCGTAAACGTGTAACTCTATGGGGAGTAATTTTATTAACTAGAGTGTAGCTTTCATTTACAAATTCTTGTTTATTTGTCTTTCATCTCACAGATACCACGTTTCCAGAATCATTTATATCAATATCTTTCTCTCCTACCTTTTTCAGTGAGACTGTTTCTTACATTTATAATATGATTATATTTTGTTACATTCTGTTTTCTGTCCACAAATGTCATGACTTCCTAAATGATTTCTTTTTAATTTGTTACATAAAGATTTACCCTCTGTGCTCTAAATTTCTATGAATTTTGAAAAATGCATTGCAACATGTGTCTATGATTACAGTGTCACATGGAATAGTTTGCTGTCCTCAAATATCTTCTGTACTTTACCTATTTAAAATTCCCCATAACAAGCTCCTGGCAACCATTGATATATTTATTATCCCTATAGTTTTGCTTTATAAAAATGTCTTATAATTGAGTTGCAATCATTCAGTATGAAACCTTTTCAGACTAGCTTCTTCCACTTAGCAACATACAGCTATGCTTTTCTGTGGTTTGCTGACAGCTCATTTCTTTATTATCACTGAATAATATTTCATTATATGGATATACCACCATTTGTTCCTCCATTCACCTATTAAAGGGCATCTTGTTTACTTTCAATTTTTGGCAATTATGAAAAGCTGCTATACATGTGCATGCTTTGTGTAGACATAAGGCAATTCCCAAGATAACCATTAAAGTGAAAGGAAAAATCTCTTTTGCTTATCAAACAAGCTCTGTAGCATTTACTTTCTAAAAATCCAAGGTTTAGGTGAGAGCATGTATATATATCTACTATTCAACTAGATACATATGCATAAATATATATATATATTTGATACAACATCACCACATATAGAGCAATTTTTATTGAAGTATAGTTGACGTAGAGTATGGAGTATTAAACAAAATTCTGTTTTTAAGCAAAGTGATTCAGTTATACATATACATTATTTTCTGCATTCTTTTCTAGTATGGTTGGCTTAGCACTGAATATTGAATACAGTTCTCTGTGCTACACAGTAGGACCTTGTTGCTTATCCATTCTATATATAAACGTTTGTATGGAGCAACTTGTAAACAGAAATAGAATCTTGCCTTTCTGCTGTCTTGTCATTGACTATAACCTACACTTTTTTCTCCTTTCATATACCCATATAGTTCCTAAAGAGAAAAAAAAAGAAAACAGCACTTATTCAAGCAGAGGACATGGGACGATTTTTCCTGAAAATGTGACTGTCACTTATTGATCTTAAGCTGAATACAGATGCTGTTATAAGCAACTTCTTAATGACCTTGGCTAATCGTTACTGACATGTAAAAAGCATGAAGGAAAATACTACTTTCTTGATAATTCTTTACCTAGCTAAGGAAAATACCTTTATCAAGCTGGTTTAATGAACCCTTTCATTGGAACACATATGGTCCCCTTGTGAAGACACTGTTCACCCATATGAACATTCACTGATAGATTCCCTGCCAAAAGTCTGTGTGAGTTTTAACTGTCATGTATCTGGCAGTGCACCATAGTACTTCACTCTTAAAACTGAAAGTCATTTAGCATTCTTGAAGATTAAGTTAGCAGAAGATAGCAATGCAAGTCCAGAAATGTAGTGATGCTTAGTAAAGTTTTTTGTTCTCATTTATTACATGGTCTTCAAAATGAATGTGTGGGTGGCAGAGATGTAGATTTCTCATTAATAACATTCACATATCCCAAATTAGGAAAATTGAAACTACAAAGCCAAATTTATATATTTTGTGCCTATGTGATCCACAGATACAATAAAGACAAATGAATCACATCTTGTTACGTAGAAAAGTGAAATAGAAAATAAAAGTATATTTAGGAAGATAGGAAAGGCCACAAGTTGTATATAAAGAGAGAAACTATGAGAGATATTGATAAAAATGTCACTGAACAGTATACATGTAGAAGATTTCATAACAGAGCTGGATATTACTTGTTGGTAAATTATATCATTGTAAAATCAATTCACATATTGTTCTCTGCCATATGGTAAGATCATTCATCTTGTAACACTTCCCTTTCTGAAGTCACACTTGCATGAGTGGGCAATGAAATGGAAAGTTAAGTGAGGTGGATAGTTTAGACAATTATATAAATAATTTGCATTGAAGATATCCACTTTCCTTCATTTTGAAAATATTTTTAGGTACAGTGAAAAGACTTTTAAATCTTTATACACTCTTCAGTTCTCATATTTGAAAATAATTCCTCCAAGAACTGTTGCTGACACCCTCAATGGCATTGGATATTTCTTCTCCAAGTGTTTTCTTAGTATCTGTTAAATATCCTAACATTATCACCAACTGTAATCGCCTTTTTACAGGTTAAGTTCCATAATAAAGAGCAAGCTCTCACAATAGGCATTTTGATAGATATTTGCTGATTCAATAAGTTTGTGGTTTAGCATTGAAGAGACATGGAATTATAAAGATTAACTCTGTGAAGACTTGAAAATCTTATATGAGCTATATTAGTCTCTGTTTCATCATCTTTAGAATGGAAATGATAGTAATTACTTCTCCCAAGAGAGTTGTAAAGAATACAGCTGTACATAATCTAAAAAGGAGAATGGCCAGCACATAGTAGGCGCTCAATATATTTTTCTAATGTCATTTTTCTGATAGCTGTATAATCACCTAATTAAAATTGTAGGAATAAATACATCCATTGACACAAATACTGAGAAAAACCATTTTAAAACTCCACAGTCTATTCTGGGTTTTTTTGTCTGTTTTGTTTTGTTTTGCCTTCCTCTCTGTATTCTCCTACCTATCTGAGTCCACTGCTTTTCAGGGATTTTCTGAATGCTCAAATTCTTCTCTTGGATGCTTCAGTTGGCTTTGTGTTTCCCTTTAAACCAGCAAGAGATCTGAAGTACAGAGACCTGGGTATACCATTTTCACATTTAAAGCCTTAAAGAGACCACTTTCCCTGTCTGAATTTCAACTTACTCATCTGCAAACAAAACAGTTCCTACTTTGACAGCATTTGCTTCGCCTTCGCATCTCTGTTAACTTATACTTCAGGAAAAGACAGTCATGAGCTCAGTGAGCCTGGAACTTAGGCATTAAATTAACACTTGCGCAAGTTATTTCCAATAAGCAAAAAGTAGAATAAACACTATGTGACAACTGAACAGGAACAACTATGCATACACATGAACAATCACATAAATATGCATACATACCTATTATACATGCACATATATACATATAATATATATAAAATACATAGCCCAATCTCAAAAGTAGAGAATAACAAGCAAAAGTACTTTCAGTTCAGTTCAGTTCAGTCGCTCAGACGTGTCCGACTCTTTGCGACCCCATGAATCGCAGCATGCCAGGTCTCCCGGTCCATCACCAACTCCAGGATTTGCTCAAACTCACGTCCATCGAGTCAGTGATGCCATCCAGCCATCTCATCCTCTGTCGTCCCCTTCTCCTCCTGCCCCCAATCCCTCCCAGCATCAGGGTCTTTTCCAATGAGTCAACTCTTCGCATCAGGTGGCCAAAGTATTGGAGTTTCAGCTTCAGCATCAGTCCTTCCAATGAACACCCAGGACTGATCTCCTTTAGATTGGACTGGTTGGATCTCCTTGCAGTCCAAGGGACTCTCAAGAGTCTTCTCCAACACCACACTTCAAAAGCATCAATTCTTCGGCACTTAGCTTTCTTCATAGTCCAACTCTCACATCCATACATGACCACTGGAGAAACTATAACCTTGACTAGACAGACCTTTGTTGGCAAAGCAATGTCTCTGCCTTTTAATATGCTATCTAGGTCAGTCATAACTTTCCTTCCAAGGAGTAAGTGTCTTTTAATTTTATGGCTGCAATCACCATCTGCAGTGATTTTGGAGCCCCCCAAAATAAAGTCTGACACTGTTTCCACTGTCTCCCCATCTATTTCCCGTGAAGTGATGGGACCAGATGCCATGATCTTAGTTTTCTGAATGTTGAGCTTTAAGCCAACTTTTTCACTCTCTTCTTTCACTTTCATCAAGAGACTCTTTATTTCCTTTTCACTTTCTGCCATAAGGGTGGTATCATCTGTATATCTGAGTTTATTGATATTTCTCCCGACAATCTTGATTCCAGCTTGTGCTTCTTCCAGCCCAGCGTTTCTCATGATGTACTCTGCATATAAGTTAAATGAGCAGGGTGACAATATACAGCCTTGACATACTCCTTTTCCTATTTGGAAACAGTTTGTTGTTCCATGTCCAGTTCTAACTATTGCTTCCTGACCTGCATACAGGTTTCTCAAGAGGCAGGTCAGGTGGTCTGGTATTCCCATCTTTTTCAGAATTTTGCCCAGTTTCTTGTGATCCACAGTCAAAGGCTTTGGCATAGTCAATAAAGCAGAAATAGATGCTTTTCTGGAATTCTCTTGCTGGAATGGATGAATTTAACTCAGATGACCATTATATCTACTACTGTGGGCAGGAATCCCTTAGACGAAATGGGGTAGCCATCACGGTCAACAAGAGTCCGAAATGTAGTACTTGGATGCAATTTTTAAAAATGACAGAATGATCTCTGTTCATTTCCAAGGCAAACCATTCAGTATCACAGTAATCCAAGACTATGACCCAACCAGTAACACTGAAGAAGCTGAAGTTGAATGGTTCTATAAAGACCTACAAGACATTTTAGAACTAACACCCCAAAAAGATGTCCTTTTCATTATAGGGGACTGGAATGCAAAAGTAGAAATTCAGGAAACACCTGGAGTAACAGGCAAATTTGGCCTTGGAGTACGGAATGAAGCAGGGCAAAGGCTAACAAAGTTTTGCCAAGGGAAAGCAATGGCCATAGCAAACAGCCCCTGCCAACAACACAAGAAAAGACTCTACACATGGAGATCACCAAATGGTCAACATCACAATCAGATTGATTATATTCTTTGCAGCCAAAGATGGAGAAGCTCTATACAGTTAGCAAAAACAAGACCGAGAGCTGACTGTGGCTCAGATCATGAACTCCTTATTGCCAAATTCAGACTTAAATTGAAGAAAGTAGGGAAAACCACAAAATCATTCAGGTATCACATAAATCAAATCACTTGTGACTATACAGTGGAAGTGAGCAATAGATTTAAGGGACTAGATCTGATTGACAGAGAGCCTGATGAACTATGGACAGACGTTAGTGACATTGTACAGGAGAAAAGGATTAAGACCATTCCCATGGAGAAGAAATGCAAAAAAGCAAAATGGCTATCTGAGGAGGACTTACAAATAGTTGTGAAAAGAAGATAAGTGAAAAGCAAATGAGGAAAGGAAAGATATTCCCAGCTGAATGCAGAGTTCCAAAGAATAGCAAGGAGAGATTAAAAAAGCCTTCCTCGGCGATCAATGCAAAGAAATAGAGGAAAGCAATAAAATGGGAAAGACTAGAGATCTCTTCAAGAAAATTAGAGATACCAAGGGAACATTTCATGAAAAAATGAGCTTGATAAAGGACAGAAATGGTATGGACCTAAGAGAAGCAGAAGATATTAAGAAGAGGTGGCAGGAATACACAGAAGAACTGTAGAAAAAACATCTTCACGACCCAGATAATCATGATGGTGTGATCACTCACCTAGAGCCAAACATCCTGGAATGTGAAGTCAAGTGTGCCTTAGGAAGCATCACTACAAACAAAGCTAGTGGAGGTGATGGAATTCCAGTTGAGCTATTTCAAATCCTGCAAGATGATGCTGTGAAAGTGCTGCCCTCAATATGCCAGCAAATTTGGAAAACTCAGCAGTGGCCACAGGACTGGAAAAGGTCACTTTGCATTCCAATCCCAAAGAAAGGCAATGCCAAAGAATGCTCAAACTACCGCACAATTGCGCTCATCTCACATGCTAGTAAAGTAATGCTTAAAATTCTCCAAGCCAGGCTTCAGCAATACGTGAACCGTGAACTTCCAGATGTTCAAGCTGGTTTTAGAAAAGGCAGAGGAACCAGAGATCAAATTGCCAACATCCAATGGATCATCAAGAAAGCAAGAAAGTTCCAGAAAAACATCTATTTCTGCTTTATTGACTATGCCAAAGCCTTTGACTGCGTGGATCACAAGAAACTGGGCAAAATTCTGAAAGAGATGGGAATACCAGACCACTTGACCTGCCTCTTGAGAAACCTGTATGCAGGTCAGGAAGCAATAGTTAGAACTGGACATGGAACAGACTGTTTCCAAATAGGAAAAGGAGTATGTCAAGGCTGTATATTGTCACCCTGCTCATTTAACTTATATGCAGAGTACATCATGAGAAACGCTGGGCTGGAAGAAGCACAAGCTGGAATCAAGATTGTCGGGAGAAATATCAATAAACTCAGATATACAGATGATACCACCCTTATGGCAGAAAGTGAAAAGGAAATAAAGAGTCTCTTGATGAAAGTGAAAGAAGAGAGTGAAAAAGTTGGCTTAAAGCTCAACATTCAGAAAACTAAGATCATGGCATCTGGTCCCATCACTTCACGGGAAATAGATGGGGAGACAGTGGAAACAGTGTCAGACTTTATTTTGGGGGGCTCCAAAATCACTGCAGATGGTGATTGCAGCCATAAAATTAAAAGACACTTACTCCTTGGAAGGAAAGTTATGACTGACCTAGATAGCATATTAAAAGGCAGAGACATTGCTTTGCCAACAAAGGTCTGTCTAGTCAAGGTTATAGTTTCTCCAGTGGTCATGTAAGGATGTGAGAGTTGGACTATGAAGAAAGCTAAGTGCCGAAGAATTGATGCTTTTGAAGTGTGGTGTTGGAGAAGACTCTTGAGAGTCCCTTGGACTGCAAGGAGATCCAACCAGTCCAATCTAAAGGAGATCAGTCCTGGGTGTTCATTGGAAGGACTGATGCTGAAGCTGAAACTCGAATACTTTCGCTACCTCATTGGAAGAGTTTACTCACTGAAAATGACTCTAATGCTGGGAAGGGGATGACAGAGGATGAGATGGCTGGATGGCATCACTGACTCGATGGACATGGGTTTGGGTAGGCTCCTGGAGTTGATGATGGACTGGGAGACCTGGCATGCTGCGATTCATGGGGTCGCAAAGAGTCGGACACGACTGAGCGACTGAACTGAACTGAACTTGCTTTTTCGATGATCCGGAGGATGTTGGCAATTTGATCTCTGGTTCCTCTGCCTTTTCTAAAACCAGCTTGAACATTTATAAGTTCATGGTTCACGTATTGCTGAAGCCTGGCTTGGAGAATTTTAAGCATCACTTTACTAGCGTGTGAGATGAGTGCAATTGTGCTGTAGTTTGAGCATTCTTTGGCATTGCCTTTCTTTGGGATTGGAATGCAAAGTGACCTTTTCCAGTCCTGTGGCCACTGCTGAGTTTTCCAAATTTGCTGGCATATTGAGTGCAGCATATAATCAGCTACTTTATCCATCAATGGGGGGAACATTAGTGATTGCTTAGGTGATAGAAAAATTCTATAAAAACATGGGTATTTTGTTTTATCTAATTTGTTGATATGGAACACATTTAGGGATCATTAACTTATTCAAGTTTATCAATTATTTCCCCCCAAATTGTTTCTTCTCCAGTGTTTTATGTTTGAATTTATGGTTTTCAAAATTGAAGTGTAGATGATGTACAATATTATGTATTTCAGTTGTACAACATGGTGATTCAGTATTTTTGTAGATTAGATTCCATTAAAAATTATCATCAACAATTGGCTATATTCTGTGTGCTATGCTACAAGGTAGCCTTGTACCTTATTCATTTTACACCTAGTAATTTGTATCTCTTAATCCCCTACCTCTATCTTGCCTCTCACTCTTCTTTCTCCTCCCTGGTAACCACTGGTTTGTTCTCTATATCTGTGTGTCCATTTTTGTTTTCTTATATTTATTTGCTTACTTTGTTTTACAGATTCCACATATGAGTGATAATAAATAGTATTTATATTTCTCTGTATGACTTATTTCACTAAGCATAATACCCTCCAGCTCCATCTTCTTTTTTTCAAATAGCAAAATTTCATTTTTTATGGCTGACTAATTAATATTGCTTTATACATAAGTATATGAATAATGTATACATGCATATTATGCCTATATATGCATATATAATGTATGCAATATGGAGATTTTTATATACACACCACACACATTGCTGCTGATGAACATCTAGGTTGCTTCCATATCTTAACTATTGCAAACAATGCTGCTATGAATATTGGGGTGTATATATTTTTTTGAAGTAGTGTTTTTTTTTTCAAATATATATTCAGAAGTGGAATTGCTGGATCATATGGTAGATGCAATTCTAGTTTTGTTTTGTTTTGCTTTGTTTTAGTCAATAAATGGCACCACTCTGTCTAATTACACAGATTCCAAATACAGAAGTCATTCTATAAACCATTCCATCTCCATTTTCAATTAAATGCTCAATCCTATTAACTTTACTTATTAAATGTCTCTCAACTCTGTAATTTTCTCCATTTTTACTACCACCCAGCTCAAGGTTCTACAGGTGAATCTCTAATGCAGCATTTTCTGTTAGTCTTCTTTACTCACTCTTCTCATTTTCAATTCAGAACAACCTTCACATTACATCTAAACAATCTTTTTGACATGAAAATATGGCTATGTCCATCTTTGTTTAAAACCCTTTTATGTCTTCTTATTGTTCTTATAAAAAAGAACATAACCTTTGCATACTATCAGAAAGCTCTCCAGACATTGTGCTACATTATCTCTATCCCCCTGAGACTCTGGTGTTCTTCAAGGCATCTGCTTCAGGATATTTGCAAATGCATTTTCTATGCCCACAGCATTATTTCCAGTAACTTCTTCCCTCTCATTTTTTCATGCCCATCCATCCTTTAGAGATCAGCTGAATCTAGTGTTTGAAGGAAATATTGTCTAACCTCCAGACTCTATTAGATTCCTTCAATTACTATCCCACCAAACTTTACCTTTCTTATTATCTGCTAGCTCAATTGTAACTTTATATAATTAGTGTTTTGTTGATGTGCTCTGTTTGGATGTGAGCTTCAAGAGGACAGAGACAGAGTAATTTTTTGTTCTTATATCTCCAGCTCTGGCTTACATAGTTGAAGCTCAATAAGCATATATTTAATGAAAGAAAGAATGAATAAATGATGAACAAGTGGGAGAAATTTGTAAAGAAGTCTATGTGAGTGATTGTGATCAGTTTTTTATTGCAATCAATCGAGTTTTTAAAAATAACAAGCAGTTTCAGGTAGACAAACAGAAAAGACATCACTTTTGGTTATCACAGTTATGATCCTCTGTCAGTCTCCAGGGCATATCTCATTTTAGCAGACTTCTTACCAAAGAAACAGCTTTCTCTAAGCTGAATTTTGAGCACAGATACAAGCCTGCTGTTGATACTTTAAATTATTCCACTCTAACCCTAAGCTTTTGGATTCTAAGTGATATCCACTCCAGATGCCTTGAAATATGGCTGTAACATTGCTTGCACATCACCTGATGACCTTTGTTCAGTCAGTAAATTGAAGTTATATGTCCCTAGAGTTACATTGGAATAAACTTGAAAATATAGTTTTCTTCACTATTAGTTCTAACCTTGCTAATCTTCTTGCTCAAGGGATTCACCTCAGCTCAATTATTGCATCCAGAAGAAGATATAAGTCTTACCTATTTGTTCATCAGCTAACAATTTCCAATGGGGTCATTGATACGCACCAGTCAGGGCCATTGACCACTCTATCTTGCCAGGACCCAAAGAATTATAAAATAATATGAGGTGTGAAGTGCCTTTTCATGTTCTGAAGTTAACTTTTCTAGGCCTCTCAAATAATATTGCCATGGCAATATTAACAAAGTGGCAATTGTTAACAAAGTGGACTGATACTTTTATCTAAGGAATGTAGTACAATTTTTACTGTCTTAGATCATATTCAGATCACATTTTCACTATGCCCATACCCACCTAGAAACTTGTCATAATAAGATAGACTCATTGGTCACTGAAGAGATTGAAACTATGCCAAGGTTTAACATAATTTTAGCATAAAGAGAATTTTTTTGTAGTATAGTTGATTCACAGTATTGTGTTAGTTTCAGGTACAGCATAGTGATTTCATGTTTGTTCAGATTGTACTCCATTATAGGTTATTACAAGATAATGCCTATAATTCCCTGTGCTCACAGTGTGTACATGTTACTTATCTATTTTAGACATAGTCATTTGTATCTGCTAATCCTATACCCCTAATTTGTTCCTCCCAAGAAACTGTTTTTACTATTAGTCAGAATAAATTCAGTCAACAGGTTTTTTTTTTTTTTTAATTTGAATTTAGCCAGTAACCATATAATAGAATCTGTTTCCAAACTACATGTCAGAACTATTTCATATACAATCATTACATTTATAGCTTACTTTTGTTTTCCTAAGAGTAACTCTCAAATAGAGTTCAGGTACTATCCCGTGGTCCATCTCTGCTCCGAGAGTCATCATGTGAACAAGACTATTTGATAAAGGTATTGTGAAGAATTCAGCAGCAAACAAGGCAGTAAACAGAAAAGGGGATAAGTGAGATAGAAAAGCACTCTTCCTCCAGCCCCAGACTACAAGTAGCTTTCTAAACACAGAAAATGTTTCTCATATCCTAAATCAACAGAGTATAGAACAAAACATCAAACTTGGGAAACAAGTATCTTATACCTATTAAAGCATAAGGAGAAGCATATTCCTGTAATCCAGTAAATCTTCACTGTAATAAAATACAAAACCTTCATTACCTTGGTTCAATTGTACATCTCTTTTATTATTTTTTTTCTTTTCTTTCCATTCAGTAAGCAACCTCCTTGTTAATAGAAGCAGGATTTACAAACCCAGCACTCAAAACAGTGTTAGGTAAATACTAGATGTTCAGTGAATATTGGAATAATGTTTTTTTTAATCTTAGATTTGATACTATTCTGTCTGCTTAGAATTCCTGTCTGGCACTCTTTCATTGGGCCAGCTCCCTAGCCAAACTTCAAGTTCAACTCAGTGTAACCTCCTTCACATAAAGTCTTCCTTGATATCCACAAGGCAAAGGTAGTATGCCAAACTTTATGTCCCTGTAATACCGTAATCATTAATCTTTTAGTATTTACCAACAAAATAAAAATTACTTATTAGTACTCTTTCTTCACTCAAGACGGTAGATCTGTTGGATAGAGAGGTGTACATTTTTTCATCTTGGAACTTTAAAAAAAAAAAAACTAATGTTGGAAATAGATCTTTTAAAAGAGTCAAGAAAAGAGATTCCCCAGGTGGCTCAGTGGTAAAGAACCTGCCTGCAAATGTGGGAGACATGGGTTCAATCCCTGAGTCAGGAATATCCCCTGGAGAAGGAAATGGCAACCCACTTCAGTATTCTTGCCTGGGAAATCTCTGGGACAGAGAAGATTGGCAGGATACAGTCCATGGGGTCTCAAAGAGAGTCAGACATGACTTGAGCAACTAAACCAACAAACACCACCAACAAATCAAGAAAGGGAGATGATAACACCTTTTATATGATTTCCATTAACTGTAGGCATTCTTTTTCCTCTCCCTTTTGTTTTCATTTTAAAACTCCATTTTAAAACTCTTTTCTCTAAATGTGAAAAACAACCTTTATAATTTCAATATATACATATTTTGCTATTTGGCTAATTAGCAAAACTATCTTTTAAAAGTAAATGTCTTATTTAGCACAAGAATTTAGACAAAAATCGGAAGAATAAAAGTTCACTTGTCCATCATGTAAATTAATGACAGGCTGCTTAAAGCAAAGTTCCAAAGAGAAATTTCCCCATAGTTTTTAATGACAACTTTGACCTAGTTTTTTCAAATATAACTTTCTTCAGCACAAAGCTCTTTGTGAAACTCAAATTTCTAACACTATAGTTCAGTAAACAGGACACAAATTTTATATTCTGGATGACTTTTATTTTCCTACACTTTTCAGAACATGACAATAATAAAGTTTTGTGTGTTTTGTGTTGTGCATATGTGTGTATGTCTTAATTATTGTTAATCTCTTTTTTAGGCTTTTCACAACAGTTTTTGAATGCCTCATTACTTTGTAAGTAATTCTCTGCAGTTCATGTTTTCATGAAAAATCCTAAAGTTATATGGTGTTCTATTTTTTTTTTTTTTACATTGGGCTCTAGTGATGTATTTTCAGGACTTTTGATGTCTTGTGTTTATAAGCTTCCCCTCCATGTTGAAATTTATTTGAATCCTCTTTAATGCCTAAAGATTCCTTCCAGCTTATATTTGTATGTACAAAAGTTAGGCCAAATCTCCATGGGAGAGCATTCAAAATAAAAACAAATGTACCCCTGCTTACTTTATGCATTAAACATTTTTCTCCAAATATTCCAGGAATGAGAGTTTTAAAAAATTAATATCCTTAGTATTTTAAAATAATGTTTTTTAGTTAACTATTAATTTTTCATGTTATGGCAATTTAACATCCTTAGAGGTCTGGTATCTTTATAAATTCTCTTCTATCCTTCTCCTGTGAAACTTTTTTACTATGAAATCCTATGAAATATTTTTTTTTCTGAATACAGATTAATTTATGCTACATGGTTTTAGTTGAAAATCCCAAAATTTTAAGCTAATAAAAATCTAAACAAATCATACCTATCTTTATTAGTTAAATTTGAATTATCGTAGATATTGGCATTCCATGTTTTTCAGAACAAACAAGAACACCTAAGTTGCTTTAAAATAGTCAGGTCCAAATGAAGTCTGAGGCTGTTAAAACTGGGAAAATTTACATTAATTATAAGGAAACCTGAAGACAAACATCTGGAGTTACTCAACAGGTTTGTAAGGAACGTTGATTTTGCACCTGGGTATGAGCATTTTCACTTCTGTGACTCATTATCATTAACATTGGATCTAGGTCCTTCTCTCATAGATTAGTCCACGTTATTGACACCACTCACACACCATCTCTAGTTGGTACCTCAGTGAGTCACTGTTCACAGTTTTCTAGGACTCTTCCATCAATCTCCAGAAATATTCAGATACTATTGAATTGAGTTTCCTTATGACAGACTTCTCACGTTAAGACTCAAGAACATAATGACCCAGAATTTCTCCCTTGCCATCTTTAAAATCATACACCTTAAAGAAATTTTATTGCTCCCTTCTGAACGTAGGACCAAATCTATATTCCAGCTGGAGTCAAACAGCCACATAATACCTACCACACATCCAACACAGTAACACTCACACATGAAAATTTCTAGCCACAGTTTCTCCCTGTGTGGTAACATGGGATTTTCTTTTTTTTTTTTTTTTCAGTTTTATTTATTTATTTATTTATTTTTACTTTAATCATGTAACTTCTAGACAGGGAAATCCGAAAACCCGACTGCTTATTTCTTATAAACATTGAAAAACCTTTAAAAGTATGTTTCTTTGGATGACTCTAGGATGTTCCTGGGTCAGGAAAATCCCCCAGAGAAGGGATAGGCTACCCATTCCAGTATTCTAGGGCTTCCTTGGAAGCTTAGATAGTGAAGAATCCACCTGCAATGCAAGAGACCTGGGTTTGATCTCTGGGCTGGGAAGATCCCCTGGAGGAGGGCATGGCAATCCATTCCAGTATTCTTGCCTGGAGAATACCCGTGGAGAGAGGAGTCTGACAGGCTACAGTCCATGGGGTCACAAAGAGTCAAGGGACTAAGCCCAGCACAGGACATTGCAGATTTCTGTCCTACTCTGAGTACCATCTTAAATTTTATTACTCACAACATTTCAAAGTCAATTTGCTGAGGAAATATGGGATTCTTAAGGTTATGAAGAAAAACATGCATATTTAAATACCTCTAGAGAATCACATATTCAGTCTTGAATATTCATTAGAAGGACTGATGTTGAAGCTGAAACTCCAATACTCTGGCCACCTGATGCAAAGAACTGACTCATTTGAAAAGACCCTGATGCTGCAAAAGATTGAAAGTGGGACGAGAAGGGGACGACAGAGGATGAGATGGTTAGATGGCATCATCAACTCAATGGGCATGAGTTTGAGCAAGCTCCAGGAGTTGGTGATGGACAGGGAGGCCTGGCGTGCTGCAGTCCATGGGGTCTCAAAACGTTGGACACGGCTGAGCAACTGAACTGAATTGAACTGAATCACAAATAAGACAATTCAAATTCATTTAAAGCCCATGTATACAAGATTCTGTATAAGTCAATTCAGAGATTGGAGCAAGATCACTAAAATGTCACATCTCCATTCTGCTTTGTCAGTTTCTATTTTTGCTCTCTTTTTGTTCCTTCATAGTGTTTGTTACCATTTGAAATCATACGAATTTATTCATTTATTTTTGCACTAAAATGAAAACTTCATAAGAGTAAGACTTTGCTTGTTTCTTCACTGCTTAATTTGACTCTAGAATAACACCTCGCATATTATATACACATAGGAAATGAATGAGTGAATGGACACAAAAAGAATAGACTCCTAATTTTAAAAAGCTGGCTGACTTCCTTCCATGGGTTCGAGGAATGGTATCATCAACATAATCTTTCTGTATAAAATGTAAATGGTAAATGAAGAATAAATGTCACAAGAAATATAAGATTCTGTGTTCATGAAAAGCAAATTCTTATCCTCTGTCTGGGAAGCAAAATAAAGTGAAACATGAATGACCTATTTATTAAGCCAGAGGCATTTAGCACTGTGCTACACAATGAAATGGTCACTGACTTTTCAGAAGTCAGCTGTGAAAATCAGAAGCAGGAGTGCAGAGTTCTTTGCATGATGAACTGATGCTTTGTCATTGCATTGTGATAGAAAATGCGTCAGACTCAAGATTTCATCTCAGTTAATAAGTACTCAGTAGATGTTAGCACTACTAACATAGCAGTAATACCATAAATATTTTTACTATTAGATACATAATGTATATACAGTTGGTTGGCCTTTGAATAACACAGATTTAAAGTGGTGCAGGTCAACTTATAAACAGGTCTTCTTTCAATGGTAAACACTATAGTACCATACATCCTAGGTCAGCTGAATCCATGTCTGTGCAATCACAGTTATAACAGGAGCCAAGTATGTAGAGGAACCATGTATATGGAGGGCCAGCTATAAAGAACAGACAGATTTTCACTTCATAGAGGATGGACACCCCTAACCCTTCCTGCTGTTCAAGAGTCAATTGTATATGTGTATATTTTTATATTACTATCTAAAATGGTTAAGGGGATCAGTTGGATTTGGTTTCAAATCCTAGCTCTGTCACATACCAACTGGTAACCACAGGAAACATGCTTAATGTCTCTGAACCTAGTAGCCTCATCTAATTCCCTGAATTGTAAGTATCAATACTAATAGGCACAATATATCAAGGTGTTTTACCCAAGTCTGGTGTGATAGTGATGATTATGATTATAATGGCAATGTCAATTCATACAAACTAAACTCATGCAAATGGAACAGACTAAAATGTCAGCATTCTAAGGAAGATTATCTTTCCTCACAAACATAGAAACATAATTTTTGAGAAAGACCTTAAGAAGACCTACATTTCATTCTAACTCCTTGATATTATAATTATGTACAAGTAGATAGTATGACTCTGTCATTTAGGATTACTGCAGCTGAGATAATAAGAAATAAAATGAAGAGATATATATGCACTGTTTTATGAACAAAATATACAAATATCTAAAAGACATTTAAAGATCAAAAATATTTTAGCAATAACCCTAAGTCTGTATTTTCAAAAAGATTTCAACATAAAAAAGTTTTGCCTCTAGGCCTCAAAAATATATTTAGCTGTTCTTCCATTTGGAGTTTGTTTTAAGGTTTAAACATGGACTGATGAGTTTATTCATAATTATCCTTGTTTTCTCTTTGTTCTCTGGGCACTGATTTTTTCCCCCTGACTGGTAAAGTTTTTTGCATATTTTTATAATCCATAAACATACATATGCTTCTCCATTAATTGTAATTTTAGTCAAGTAATATATTACATTATATCATCGCTAGTATATATCAACTGGAGAAGGCAATGACTAGAGAAGGCAAATTCTCCAGTACTCTTGCCTGGAGAATCCCAGGGACGGGGGAGCCTGGTGGGCTCCGTCTATGGGGTCGCACAGAGTCAGACACAACTGAAGCAATGCAGCAGCAGCAGCAGTATATATCAACATCACAAGTTCATCAGATATCCTTTCTGTGTGTGTGTGTTAGTCATTCAGTCAGGTCCAACTCTTTGCTACTCCATGGACTGTAGCCCACCAGGCTCCTCTGTCCATGGGATTCTCCAGGGAAGAATACTCTAGTGGGTTGCCATTTCTCATATATACTTTCTCAAGGATTAAATAAGACTTCTCAGTCTCTTTCTGAATGCGTGACCATCAAGGGTACTTACCAAAGACCAATTCCCAGTATAAATCTTCCCATAGCACTACCTTCTCTGAAGACTGCCTCGTCTACAGGGGCCTATAGGGACTACATATGGGCCTCATGGCACATGCCCTTACAATATGACTGCTTTTCAACTACAGATTACTTTAAACCAGCATTGTTGTTTATACCAGAGATTGACAATTATGGCCTAAGAGCCAAATATAGACCACCATCTTTTTATGCTAGTAAAAGGTCATTGGAATGCAGCCACATCCATTCTTTCATGCATTGTCTGTGGTCTCCTTCACACTACAATAGTATACAGTAGGTGCCACTGAGACCATATAATTAACAAAAGATAAAATATTTGTAATTTAACTCCTCACAGAAAGTTTGCTTACCCTAGACCACTAACACATTTGAATGACTCAGACCAAGTCCTCTAATCTTAGTTTCATTTTGTGCCTCCAAGTCTGCCTCAAGATCTGGCTCTGATCAGCTTGACTTTGGAACTCTTATGCCATCTTATTCTCTTGAGAAACTTCTTGCTTGACCCTGGGAACTGTCTTTGGAGACAATTCCTAACTCCTTTACAACCCACTTGACTCTTCTCCTCAACTGCAAAGCAATGTACACCCATCAGATCACAAGAACTCCCAGCCATTAGAATGATTGATTCAAGTCTGATTCAGTCTGGCTTCTACTCCTCAACTTTGACCCACAAAGATTATTTCTTTTGGATTCGTCTGATCTGACTAATGCTTTCTAACCATCTCATCCTCTGCTGCCCCCTTCTCCTTTTGCCTTCAATCTTTCCCAGCATCAAGGTGTTTTCCAATGGACTATACATCAGGGACTCTTCACATCAGGTGGTCAAAGTATTGGAGTGTCAGCTTCAGTATCAATCCTTCTAATGAATATTCAGGATTGACTTCCATCAAGATTGACTAGTTTGATCTCCTTGCAGTCCAAGGGACTCTTAAGAGTATTCTCCAGTGCAATTCAAATCCATCAGTTCTTCCATGCTCAGCCTTCTTTATAGTCCAACTCTCACAACTGTACATGACTACTGGAAAAACAATAGCTTTTACTATACTGACCTTTGTCAGTGAAGTGATGTCTCTGCTATTTAATACATTGTCTAGATTTATCATAGCTTTTCTCAAAAGGAGTAAGTGTCTTTTAATTTTATGACTGCAGTCACTGTCCACAGTGATTTTTGGAGCCCAAGTAAAGAAAATATGTCATTGCTTCCATTTTTTCCCCTTCTATTTGCCATAAAGAGATGGCATTTTTTGAATGTTGACTTTTAAAACAGCTTTTGTACTCTCCTCTTTCAACTTCATCAAGACACCCTTTAGTTCCTCTTCACTTTCTGCCATTAGAGTGGCATCATCTGCATATCTGAAGTTGTGGTTATTTCTCCTGGCAATCTTGATTCCAGCACATTATTCATCCAGCCTCACATTTTTCATGATGTACTCTGCATATAAGTTACGCAAACAGGGTGATGATATACAGCCTTGACATACTCCTTTCCCAATGTTGAACCAGTCAGCTTTTCCAAATCCAATATTAACTGTTGCTTTTTGACCTGCATTTGGGTATCTCAGGAGACAGATAAGATGGTCTGGTATTCCCATCTCTTTAAGAATTTCCCACAGCCTGTTGTGATCCACACAGTCAAAGTCTTTCAGTTCAGTTCAGTAGCTCAGTCATGTCCGACTCTTTGTGACCCCATGAACCACAGCACACCAGGCCTCCCTGTCCATCACCAACTCCCAGAGTCCACCCAAACCAATGTCCATCGAGTCGGTGATGCCATCCAACCATCTCATCCTCTGTCATCCCCTTCTCCTCCTGCCCTCAATCTTTCCCAGCATTTAGCATAGTCAATGAAGCAGAGTTGATCTTTTTCAGGAATCCCCTTGCTTTCTTTATAATTCAATGGATATTGGCAATTTAATCTCTGGTTCCACTGTCTTTTCTAAATCTAGCTTGTATATCTGGCAGTTCTCAGTTCACGTACTGCTGAAGCCTGGCTTGAAGGACTTTTGAGCATAACTTTGCTAGCATGTGAAATGAATGGAATTATACAGTAGTTTGAACATGCTTTGGCATTGCCTTTCTTTGAGATTGGAATTAAAACTGACTTTCCAGGCCACTGCTGAGTTTTCCAAATTTGCTGACATAATGAGTGAAGCACTTTAACAGCATCATCTTTTAAGAATTGAAATAGCTTAGCTGGATTTCCACCACCTCCACTAGCTTTGTTTGTAGTAATGCTTCTTAAGGACTCCTTGAGTTCACACTCCAAAATGACTGTAGGTGAGTGTCCATACCATCGTGATTATCCAAGTCATTAAGACCTTATTGTATAATTCTTCTTTGTGCTCTTGCCACTTCTTTAATCTCTACAAATGTAGAAACACATCATCCTGCTTAATCGTTCCTCAATAGAGAACATTTTTCTTCTTTGAAACAATGGCCAGGCTTCAAGCAGTTATTTTTCTAAAGAAGAAATAACAAATTAAATATTTTTAAATTGTAGAAACTCAGTAATAGAACCCAGGTCTCCTGCATTGCAGGCGGATTCTTTACCAACTGAGCTATCAGGGAAGCCTATTTTTCTAAAGAAGAAATAGCAAATTAAATATTTTTATGTATAGTCACTCAAATAAGAGTAAATTTAGAGGTAGTCAGGAAATTTGGGCTAAAAAGAAACTTTTTCCAAGTTCTCCCACGGCTCCCTCACCCATCACAGTGTTCAAGCCACGGCTGTATTTCCACAAATCATTTTGTTTTTATGTCAGAGAGGAAAATGCTGATGCTAATAAGTGGGAAACTTATTCACAGAGTCATCATGTTGGTTATACTTGAATTCTGCTTTTAGCTTAAAAAACCCGTTTGGGGTAGACTCACCATAGTTTACTTTATATGTGATTGCCTCTAGGAGAAGACAATATGCTTGCATTTCACAAATCTCTGGAAGTTATATGGAAACTGCCTTGGATTGTTTGGCAGGGGCTTTGACCTCAGACAAAAAAATGTTTTTAGAAGGATGAGTTCTAGAAGTGAAAAAAACCCAGCAGTCTTACTTAGACTAATAAATGATTATCATGACCTACAAATACAACCCTGATTAATGAATTTTCTAAGAGCCTTTCCCATATCCCTCTCTTTAGACATGACATTTACTTCCAGACAACAACTTATTAAAAGTTTTACCAAAAACTTAGAGGAACAAAAGAAAGGGCACAAAGGGCTTTCATTTTCGTATTTATCTTTTTTGAGAATTATTTCCAGTTTATATGATGGCTACTCTGTTTGACTACAGAGTCCCTTCTCTAACAGTATCTCATTCATTATTTATAAAGCACGTTAGGATACGTTGAGTGGGGAAGATGCTACAGAAAACCAATTCTCTTCTTCTTATTGTATTAATCCTGGATTAAAATTAATGAATTTTATAGCAGAAAGAAAATGAAATAATACATAAAGTATATTAGGCAAATATAACGGATTTCAGAAAATTAATTTTTAATACATTTCACTTTGTAACTTCTTTGCTTCTGATGTGATGTCCACTTTTATTCTGATATTTCTATAAACCTTGTGGTAAATCATTACAAGTATATGGCCTGTCTTCACTAACCTAGCAATGGTGAAGCTTTCCAGAAATGAAATATGAATTTAACCACAACAATTAATCAAACTGCCTCAAATCGTCAGGTGTACCCTTTATTCCTGCAATATCTGTGTTCTGGATTTTCCCATCTGACAATTTCATGTTCAAGTTATTAGGATTGGAAGTTATTTTACAGCTTTGAACCCATGACACAAGAAACAAAATCTAAGCCCACAAAGTCTCGCTTGAATAAGCATCTGGAGCAAATATTGTTAAATATAAATAAGGGAGAAAGCATAGGCAAAAACCAAAATAAGAGATTTCACACGGAATGTGATTTCCATAGTACTTTTTATGGGAATTATGTACTGCTTGTACAGCTTGGGGTGAGTGACTTTGCCGCTTTAAGTATAATTTCTTGTCATTTGGGGCTTCCTTGGTGGTTCAACTGGTAAAGAATCCACCTGCAATGCAGGAGACCCAGGTTTGATCCCTGACCTGGGGAGATGCCCTGGAGAAGGGAACGCTACCCACTCTACTATTCTGGCCTGGAGAATTCCATGGACTGTATAGGCCATGATGTCGCAAAGAGTCAGACATGACTGAGCTGCTTTCACTTTTTTTTCACTTTCTCTTGTAATGACAAGGGATGTAAGGGATGGATGAGAAGGGGGATGTGATAAAAATATACAGCACTATTATGATAATTAGACAAAAATGTCTATCTTGGGGTATATGCAGATTCTAACAACCCAAGCCTGGTTCAAATTTGAAGAAAGTACTCCTTATGCTGGGTGGACAAACATGCCCTAGATCCACGTAAAAGACACGGTCAACAGAGTCAAAATTTAATTTTATACTTCACTCTCCCCTTTAGCTGAATGTGTGTGTGTGCAGACATGTATAACTCTTTGCAACTCCATGGACTAGCCAACCAGACTCCTCTGTCCTTGGGATTCTCCAGGCATGAATACTGAGGTCGGTATTCCTTTGTCCAGGGGATACTCCCAACTCAAAGACTGAGCCTATGTCTCCTGGGTCTCCTGCATTGGCAGGCGGATCTTTACCACAGAGCCACCTAGCCAGCTTTAGCAGGGTACTCCTGTGCAGTGAACAACTTGCTTAAAGATGTATGGTGACCCTGGATATGAGTTAGAGAAGGAGACAACCTCTATTTTCTTCATCTCTCCTGCCTTCCACTCTTTCTATGACTGAATATAAAGGCATAGCATTCAGTTCAAGATAGTTTATGATCACAAGAGGCATAGAAAACTGCTTACATACATTGAGAACTTAGAGTATGAATCTCTATATGAGTAAAATAACTACAATGGTGATGGTCACCAAACCATGCCATACAAAAGGAACGGACATAACATTAAAGAGAGTTCTATGAGCTATACAGTAGGTCCTGGTTTTCAATATAGCTCCATTTTCTTTTTTTTTTTTTTTCCCCTATGGTTTTCTTTGCTTTTTATTTTCTTTTTTTTTTTTTTTTATTATTTTTTTTTTTTTTCCAGTGGGTTTTGTCATACATTGATATGAATCAGCCATGGATTTACATGTATTCCCAATCCCGATCCCCCCTCCCACCTCCCTCTCCACCCGATTCCTCTGGGTCTTCCCAGTGCACCAGGCCGGAGCACTTGTCTCATGCATCCCACCTGGGCTGGTGATCTGTTTCACCATAGATAGTATACATGCTGTTCTTTTGAAATATCCCACCCTCACATTCTCCCACAAAATTCAAAAGTCTGTTCTGTATTTCTGTGTCTCTTTTTCTGTTCTGCATATAGGGTTATCGTTATCACCTTTCTAAATTCCATATATATGTGATAGTATGTTGTAATGTTCTTTATCTTTCTGGCTTACTTCACTCTGTATAATGGGCTCCAGCTTCATCCATCTCATTAGGACTGGTTCAAATGAATTCTTTTTAATGGCTGAGTAATATTCCATGGTGTATATGTACCACAGCTTCCTTATCCATTCATCTGCTGATGGGCATCTAGGTTGCTTCCATGTCCTGGCTATTATAAACAGTGCTGCGATGAACATTGGGGTGCACGTGTCTCTTTCAGATCTGGGCATATAGCTCCATTTTCAATATAGCAGTGTGTACGTGTCCATCCCAAACTCGCTAACTATCCCTTCTCTCCTTCTGTATAGCACATGGAAATGTTATGCTCAATGTTATGTGGCAGGTTGAATGGGAGGGGAGCTTGGTGGAGAATGAATACATATACATGAATGTATAGCTGAATGAATACATATACATGAATGTATAGCTGAGTCCCTTTGCTATTCACCTGAAACTATCACAACATTGTTCGTTGATTGGCTATACCCCAATACAAAATAAAAGTTTTTTTTTTTTTTTTAAGGGAATGGATAAAGACTCTGGAAATTATTAGCATGACAAAGAAATGGCTAAGAGAAGTGAGACAGAAGAAACAAGACAAGAAGGTGAATCTCTTTTTTTTTCTGGATACAAATAACAGCAAGGCATATTTTAATATAACTTAAGAAAAAATTTTAACAGAACTGTTCAAGCATGCAATAAGTTAGTTCTAGAATGAAAGTAAGTGAAAGTGTTAGTTGCTCAGTCGTGTCTGACTCTTTGCAACCCCATGGACTGTGGCCCTCCAGGCTCGTCTATCCATGGGATACTCCAGGCAAGACTGGAGTGGGTTGCCATTCTCTTCTCTAGGGGATCTTCCCAATCCAGGGATCAAACATAAGTCTCCTATAATAAGGCAGATTCTTTACCATCTGAGCCACAAGGCAAGCTGCATATGTTTAGAAGTATTCAAAGTAATATTGGGTGGTGACTGGTTTGGAATATATTACAAGGAATCTATTTACTCAAAAAGAAGATCAATATTTGTGCAAATGCTACTTAACATTATGATAAACACAAGGATTTTAAAAGATAACAATTCTATCCACAACGTTTTTGAATACCTGCCATATTGCAAGATCTCTACCATCTGCTAGGTAACTGCAGATAAATGTGAATTAGATTTTTTCTCAAGGTACAAAAGAGCATGAAAGTAAATATAGATAATTAAATATACTGCCAATATAAACAATATTATAAGTTTTTAAAATAATAAATCGAAGAAGGCTTCTTGAAGTAGGTAACATTTGATTGAGTCCTAAGGGAAAACTGAGCCAGAATTCCACAAAATTTCATTAATGAGAAAGAAGAGCTTGCCTTACAAAGCCAACTAGTTTCCTAGGCAGGAGTCTATAGTTGAACATTTACCTTGAACATTCACCATTTGCAGTAACAAGTAAACAAAACTATTCACTATCTTACTCAATTAACTTTTATAAACCACGCTACAAACAATAAGGAATATAAATACTTTTCCAGCACACACAGAATCATTACCGGGATAGCCCATATCCTTAGCCATAAAGGAAACCTTAATACATTTAAAAGTATTAAGTAACTAAAAGTATATCCTGTGTATACAAATAAATAATTTAAAAATCCAAAATAGAAAGATTTGTGATAAATATCCAAATATTTGCAAAATAAATAGTATATTGTAAATAATCATGGTCAAAGAAAGAATGAAAGGTATATGAAAATTTATTTTTCTCTGAATGAAAATGAAGACACAGTATCAAAATTTGTAAGATGCCACTAAAGAGGTACTTAAAGGAAATATGATATCCTTAAATTCTTAGAAAAGAAGAAGTGTACAAAATCAATGATCTTAGCTTTTACCTTAAGAAACTAGAAAAAAAAAAAAGATTAAATTAGCATCAAAGAAGGAGAAAGGTAACAAAATAATTGTGAAATAAAGAAATAGTTATTTTAAAAAAGAGAGAGAAATAATAGAGAAAATATTTGGAACAAAAAGCAGAGTCTTTGAGAAGGTCAAATAAATTCTAGCCAGGTTGGTCAAGGTTAAGGAAAAAAAAAAAGAATGAGAAGTGTTACACCATAAGAAATGTTAGAAACAATGATACTCAGATTCTTCATATATAGTGAGAATAATAAGGAAGTATTTTGAACAAATTTAATTGCATCTTACTGAAACAATCTAATCTTAGCAAGACATGGAACAACAGACTGGTTCCAAATTGGGAAAGGAGTACATCAAAGCTGTATATTGTCACCTGCTTATTTAGCTTATATGCAGAGTACATTGCGTGAAATGCCGGGCTGGATGAAACACAAGCTGAAATCAAGATTGATAGGAGAGATATCAATAACCTCAGGTATGCAGATGACACCACCTTTATGGCAGAAAGCGAAGAGGAATTAAAGAGTCTCTTGATGAAGGAGAAAGAGGGTAGTGAAAAAACTGGCTTAAAACTCAACATTCAGAAAACTAAGATCATGGCATCCAGTCCTATCACTTCATGGCAAATAGATGGGGAAATAATGGAAACAGTGAGAGACTTTATTTTTGGAGGGGCTCCAAAATCACTGCAGATGGTGATTGCAGCCATGAAATTAAAAGACACTTGCTCCCTTGGAAGAAAAGCTATGACCAACCTAGACAACACATTAAAAAGCAGAGACATTACTTTGCCAACAAAGGTCCATCTAGTCAAAGTTATGGTTTTTCCAGTAGTCATGTATGGATGTAAGAGTTGGACTATAAAGAAAGCTGAGCACCAAAGAATTGATGCTTTTGAAATGTGGTGTTGGAGAAGACTCCTGAGAGTCCCTTGGACTGCAAGGAGATCCAACCAGTCCATCCTAGAGGAAATCAGTCCTGAATGTTCATTGGAAGGACGGATGTTGAAGCTGAAACTCCAATACTTTGGCCACCTGATGTGAAGCACTGACTCATTGGAAAAGATCCTGCTGCTAGGAAAAATTTAAGGCAGGAGGAGGCAGGGACAATAGAGGATGAGATTGTTGGAGGACATCACGGACTCAATGGACATGAGTTTGAGCAAGGTCTGGGAACTGGTGATGGACAGGGAGGCCTGGCATGCGGCAGTCCATGGGGTCACAAAGAGTCGGACATGACTGAGTGACTGAACTGAACTGAACTGAACTGAATCTTAGCAAGATACAAACTACCAAAACTCACTAGAGATGAAAGAGATAGGCTCAATAGCTCTATATCTCTTAGAAAAGTAGAATCAGAACTTAAATATCTTTCCATACAGTTTACAATTTAATATTTACTTTGAGAAGTTGATCGTTGTCCAGGAGTCTGAACTTCAGGTTTACAAATAAATAAAAATAGATCTGCAGTTCAGTTCAGCTCAGTCACTCTGTCGTGTCTGACTCTTTGTGACCCCACGGACTGCAGCATGCCAGGCCTCCCTGTCCATCACCAACTCCCAGAGCTTGCTCAAACTCATGTCCCTCGAGTCAATGATGCCATCCAACTGTCTCAACCTCTGTTGCCCCCCTCTCCTCCTGCCTTCAATCTTTCCCAGCAACAAGGTTTTTTCCAGTGAGTCAGTTCTTCCCATCAGGTGGCCAAAGAATTGGAGTTTCAGCTTCAGCATCAGTCCTTCTAAAGAATATTCAGGATTGATTTCCTTTAAAAATAGATCTCATCCCTGTCTAAATGTTGAGAATATCTAATCTACATCAAACGACTTCATCTAGGGCAGAATCTTGAGTCAGCTTTTCCAAAAATAAATGTACAAGAGAAGTCTTATTGATAGATTTCTTGGTGAGTATAAATTTTAAAAAAGTTACTTAAAAGAATTCAAATGATGCCTTTTTCTCCTTCTTTAAATATATTTGTGTTTTATCAGATTAGTACAAGTTTTTCAATATGTGCACTATTGAAATTTAAAACTAGATGTTTATTTGCTATGGGGGCTGCCAAGTGGCTTACAATGAGTATCAACATCTCTGGCTATTAGAGCAACTCTCTGTCAAGTTATAAGGAACAAAAATGTCTGTAGACATTGCTAAACTCTTTGGTAGCAAAATTGCTCCCTTTGAGGAACCAGTGATTTAGGGTCAAATACTGCTTGCTCCCTTGGGAATTGAGCTATACTATTAAGAAAGCATTTATAACTTTATGGTTATGCATTTGTTGATTTCAGAGTTAAAAACCTCTGAGAACATTTTTTTTAGCATTTTGTTATGCTTATCCTTCATGTTTCAACAATAAATAAGGAATTTCCTGTATAGTAAATTGTTATAAAGGGTATTTCAGTCAGAGAGATCAAGGTGAGCAAAAGAATATGCATAGTTGGAGAAAATCTAGACCCAAGAAGGTTAGAGTATATATAACAGTCTTAAAATGGCCTTCATTTAAATGTTAAGCTCTTTTTCATTCTGTACTGATAAATAGCAGTAATTAACACTGAAGTTTAGAATATGTCAAGAAAAATGCCAAGAGTTGCATGTTCATTATATCATGTAATACTTACAGACCATGGTGAGATAACTACCATTATTATTCCCATTATGTACATGACAAAACTTAAGTAATTTAGTCAAACACATGTAGTAAGTAGTAAATAGCAGAATAGTCAAACACATGTAGTAAGTAGTAAATAGTTTACAAACTCATCTTGTCTGCTTCTATAATGTGAGTTCTAAACTTTATGCTCTTGCTACTTGGATAAACAAAGATAAATAACATCTTTTCAAGAACTCATAATCTAGAAAATCCTCATTAATCCTAGTTTTATGTTTACATATTATTTTTCCTTTTAGTATACCTAACATTGCAATTTAATTTAAATAAACATTAGTTACAATATTGTTCTGTAGTTTATTCATTTCCTGTGCCTTGACTATAACATAACCTCTAAATATTTATGTTTTTGTAAATTTTCATTTCAAATACCTTGTTCCTGAAGTCAATTGAATCCCATCCTATCTGTGAGAAAAAAAAAGTAAACATCATAGGAGAAATACAGTGATCTGATTATACCTGTAGCTCAGGGACCAAATGGAATCAGCTACCTCCAGGGAAAAGGCATTGTCCAAGAAAATTATTGACTTACAAAATTATCCACCAAAGTCATAAAGGAATGTGTTTGTCATCCTGGAAAGCAATGGCAGCATGTATAACTCTATGAAGATAGTTTTCTATTATTTTGTTAGTGTTAGTCACTCAGCCGTGCCCGACTCTTTGCGAGCCCATGGACTGTAACCCACCAGGCTCCTCTGTCCATGGAATTCCCCAGGCAAGAATAGTGGAGTGGGTAGCCATCCCTTCTTTCGGGGATCTTCCTGACCCAGGGATGGAACACAGGTCTCCTGCACTGCTGGGGGATTCTTTACCATCTGAACCACTGGGGAAGCCCATTGTTGTTAAAGGTAAAGCATCTTTGTATTTTCTTTTGCATTATTTTATGAGACAGGTCGACTGAAATAGAAAAGCTTAAAAAAAAAATTCACATTGATGTGAATGTGTTTTAATCACTTGAAAGTATCTGTTTACAACTGAATCATGCAAGAAAATCAAGAAAAGACATTCAGCTGAAACAAGTAAGCTCAGATACCTTGTTCAATGAGAATAAGACAATCTGTTTATACACTCAAGATGTCTTTTAAGTCTCTCAAATGTTTTTATTTGCAATCCTAGTTTTGTGCAGGACTCAGTAAGTTAGTATCAGCCTCTGTCATTTCATCCTCTATCTTACCTGATGACATTTGTTTTTATTTAAAAAAAAAAGAAAGAAAGAAAAAGGACAATGTTCTTTGAACAAAAACTTTCTATTTCACTAAGCTGCAGGTACATGGATATTCTGGTAGATATATATATTTTTTTTTTCATAAAAGGACATGGAGGAATGTGACTAATATAAAAATTAAAGAGATGTTTGTGTGTGTGCTTTAAACCTTTCTTCCACAAATGCTTGAAGAAACTACCAAAGGAATTATATCAGATTTCTTATCTATGGGCAAGTACAAATGCTGAAGAGGCTACCAAAGGAATTATAACAGATTTCACGTCTATGGGCAAGTACAAATACTGAAGAGGCTGCCAAAGGAATTATATCAGATTTTATGTCTATGAGCAAGTACAAATGCTCTTATCTGCAGAACACTTTGGAGAAGAGATAACCTCTTTATTTCACTGATGCCTCTATAATATTTTCCCTTTATTTAGCATTTGAAACTGTCCCCCTACCTCAGAGTAATGCTACTGTTATTATTGTTTAGTTGCTAAGTAAGTCTTGTCCAACTCTTTTTGCGACCCCGTGAACTGTAGCCCTCCAGACACCTCTGTCTGTGGGATTTCCCAGACAAGAATACTGGAGTGGATTGCTGTTTACTTCTCCAGGGGATCTTCCTGACCCAGAGACTGAACCCACATTTCCTGTTTGACAGATGGATTCTTTACCTCTGAGCCACCAGAGAAGCCCATTAGTAATGTCTAAAAAAGCAGCCACGTTATGACCCTTTCCCAAGATTCCCTAGTGTAAATATGCAAAACCCACATGAAATATTCATTTAAAATACAGTTTCTTGAGTCTCCTCTCAGAGGATTTGAGTAAGTGCTTCTAGGATGAGGTTCAGGAGTCTGCGTTTTACAAGTCACTCAGTTGATGAGTGGGTCCCAGACCACAACTTGAGAAACATTCAAGGAGAGAGCCCAGCAGGATCATATAAGATGTAAAAACTTTCAATCCTTGAGGAAGTAATTACTCCTTAAGGCCATAATGAAAGAAAAACATTTAATATTTCTAAAGAGAAACCTCAAATAAAAGAGAATTTATTCTGAAGCCCTTTAGATCTAGAAAGCGTTATTGTGGCTTGTGTGAGACCTAGAATCTCCTCTGTAGCAATATTCAAGAAAAATTCAGCCACCAGATGGGGGACTCAACCAACAGATCAAAGACAAGTGTCATCCTGAAATCACAATCTATGCAGTAGTAATTTATCTTTTGTATAAAGCATAGGATGAGCTATCAAGGCAATCAGAACTCAACCTTGATTTTAATATTCCCGTGAAATTCTTGCTTCTCCCACATCACATCAATAGCAACAACAAAGGCCTCAGAAACTATCCAATTGTAAATAGTAGAGTACAAACTGACTTTCCACTTTCTTTTCAATGCAAACCATTTTTGAGTCGATCATTTTAGCTCCTGTCTCGCTGGTTTTGAGACTTGTCTAAAATGATCTGAAGAAAATAAGGTATATTACACTGCTCATATAAGTGGGGTTGGTACATTTTTTTTTTTAATGGGTTATGTTTGTGACAATAGCTTTCTTTAACATTTGATGATTTTAAGACATTTTCTTAACTGACAGAGAAGTAGTTGCAGTGCAATCAGCCGTTTAAAATAACATGGGAGATGGTATACTCCTGTAACAAGTCTTATACAAAACCTCCCAGAAACCCCTATAGCAGCCTAAAATGTATTATCCCTGAAGAAAAGCGTTAGGTTGATGAGGAAGCATAATAGAGTGGTTAAGGGCATAGATTCAGCAACTGAACTGCTTGAAGGGAATTCTTTTCACTAGCTTCTGTTCTTGGTCAAACTACTTAGCTTCCATGGGGAGGATAACAATATTACCAATTTTTTGGATTGTTAGGAGGATTACATGAATTAATAACATGTTAAGGTCTTATCCGTGGTGACTCAGACAGTAAAGAATCCACCTGCAATGCAGGAGACCCGGGTTCGATCCCTGGGTCAGGAAGATCCTCTGGAGAAGGAAATGGCAGCCCGCTCCTGCATTCTTGGCTGGAGAATTCCATGGACAGAGAAGCCTGGCAAGTTGCAGTCCTTGGAGTCTCAAAGAATCAGACGTGACTGAGCAACTAACACTTTCAGATGCTTTCATTCATAAGGTCTTAAAACAATGGCTGTCACATGGCAAGCACTGCGCTTATTTAGCAGCACTTAAATAGTGCTATCCCTGGAGGAGGACATGGCAACCCACTCCAGTGTTCTTTCCTAGAGAATCCTCATGGACAGAGGAGCCTAGTGGGCTACAGTCCATGGGGTCGCAAAGAGTTGGACATGACTGAGTGACTAAGCACAGCACAAATAGTGCTGCTATATGTACCATGGATGACGAAAAATATGAAGAGATGACTAGGAAAATCTGTAATATGTTAAATATAACTAAACATTTTCATGTACAAAACACAAGGAATATATTATAACAAATTCCAAATGGAAAAGGAGAAAAGAAATGTCTCACTATTTAGAGTGTCTAACTCCATGAATAATAAGATAAGTTAAATTTTAAATATTTAGTCAGATATTTAAGAAATTGAGAGAAAGGAATCTAATGGGGCTTAAAAAAAGACAAAGCAGTAATTGTAGGTGACCTGCTCACAGAACAGAGCAACTCTCGCTAGCACACATTTTGTGCAATGCTCACTGTTCTCTGAATAAGCTTCAGACTCTACCAAATGGTATGTAACAGGCCAATGCCTTTTCCTGAGGCGACATAATGACAAGCTCCATGTCAGTTTACTATAGTCTAGGGGAGCAGTGAGGAGGGGTTTTCTTATCAAAGAGTAATCAGTCTCCATGAGGTCAAGAGGCAGGTAAGAATGAATAAGAAAGGAGGCAACTGTCACTTCCCACCCTCAACAGAATGCGATTAAATGGTTTTCCTTATGGTTATTGCTAACTAGGGACCTGGGAGAGGTTGAATAAGACACGATTCTCTCCCTGTGCTTGATAGAGAGCTCAGATGGTTCATTTGTAGAACTGGGGTTAAAAAAAAAAAAAAGCATACCATTTTATCAAGCTCAGTTGACTTCACTCCTGAATCTGCAAAATTTGGTTTGCAACTTTGTGAGACCCAAGTTTCTTGTGAGATTTCTGTGCTTTCGGATTCCAGTCAAGTGGAAAATGAACAGGCACACTTTCAGCAGCACTTCTGCTCAGGGTAAGTCAGGGCCATCTGGGGGTGAGGGTCCATGAAACCCCAATCCCAGCATACTTTCTCCAACTTCATATGATGTAAGCTCTAAAGGAAAATCTACTTCCCCAGTAATGAGACTATTGCTCCCTTTATTTTGCTAGAAATTCCTTCATATAAGGGTTTCCCTGGTGGCTTAGACAGTAAAGGATCTGCCTGCAATACAGGGACCCAGGTTGGATCCCTGGGTTGAGAAGATCTCCTGGAGAAGGGAATGCCTACCCACTCCAGTACTCTTGCCTGGAGAATTCCATGGTCAGAAGAGCCTGTCAGGCTACATGTAGTCCATGAAGTCACAAAGAATGGGACACAACTGAGTGACTAACACTTTCACTTTTCCTTCATATCACTTGTTCTATTTGACACCCATCATTCTGTTCCTAAAGAAGCATTTTCTGTGGAGTGACTGAGAAAAAAAGCAGCCCATGTAAGAGAAACAAAGAGCAGAGATACAACAAACTTTCTGGATTAAAGAATTGGAACAAATGATGCAGTTCAGTTCAGTTCAGTCACTCAGTTGTGTCCAACTCTTTGTGACCCCATGGACTACAGCATGCCAGGCTTCCTGTCCATCACCAACTCCTGGACCTTACTCAAGCTCATGTCTTGAGTCCTTGATGCCATCCAACCATCTCATCCTCTGTCATCCCCTTCTCCTCCCGCCTTCAATCTTTCCCAGCATCAAGGTCCTTTCAAATGAGTCAGTTCTTTGTATCAGATAGCCACAGCAATTGGAATTTCAACTTCAGCATCAGTCCTTCCAATGAATATTCAGGATTGATTTCCTTTAGGATGGAATGGTTGGATCTCTTTGCAGTCCAAAGGACTCTCAAGAGTCTTCTCCAACACCACAGTTCAAAAATATCAATTCTTCAGTGCTCAGCTTTCTTTATAGTTCAACTCTCACATTCATACATGACTACTGGAAAAACCATAGCTTTGACTAGACTGACCTTTGTTGGCAAACTAATGTCTCTGCTTTTTAATATGCTGCCTAGATTTCTAATAACTTTCCTTCCAAGGAGCAAGTGTCTTTTAATTTCATGGCTGCAGTCACCATCTGCAGTGATTTGGGAGGCCCCCCTCCAAAAAAAAATAAAGTCTGTCACTGTTTGCACTGTTTCCCCATCTATTTGCCTTGATGTGATGGGACCAGATGCCATGATTTTGGTTTTCTGAATGTTGAGTTTTAAGCCAACATTTTCACTCTCCTCTTCCACTTTCATCAAGAAGCTCTTTAATTCTTCTTTGCTTTCAGCCATAAGGGTGGTGTCATCTGCATATCTGAGGTTATTGATATTTCTTCCAGCAATCTTGATTCCAGCTTGTGCTTCATCCAGCCCAGTGTTTCTCATGATGTACTCTGCATATAAGTTAAATAAGCAAGGTGACAATACACAGCCTTACAGCTCAGTTGGTAAAGAATCTGCCTGCAATGAGGAGACCCAGGTTCAATCCCTAGCAGGGGAAGATCCCTTGGAGAAGGGATAGGCTACCCACTCCAATAATCTTGGGCTTCCCTTGTGGCTCAGCTGGTAAAGAATACGCCTGCAATGTGGAAGGCCTGGGTTCGTTCCCTGGGTTGGGAACACATCCTGAAGAAGGGAAAGGCTACCAACTCCAGTATTATGGCCTGGAGAATTACATAGACTGTGTAAGCCCATGGGGTCACAAAGAGTAGGACACGACTGAGCAACTTTCACTATCAATCACTATGTACAGAAACTGGAAATCGGGGAAGATTTCTGTTCAAGTTTTAATCCATATATAGAGAAAGCCAAGTCATTAAAATGGTTACATACATATTTCAACCAACTCTACCAGTGGAAAGAAATATTTTTTAATATACATCTTGCCAAGGCTGCATCTTGTAATACATAAATGTAAACAGTAAAATGTTGCCTCTCCTATTTTTTTATTAAGGAAGTTTTGGGAAAAGAACTGAGCATCAGAAGTTTAAGGAAGTCATTCATTGTACATATAAAGAATGGTGGGTGGAGTAAAGATATGTGAGAGGTTTTGTTCTGTCAGTTTTTTAGAAAAAATTAAGTCTATTTTTGAAAAGTGAAAGTACAGTCATTTGTCATTTAGGTTTTTTTTTTTTTTTGTCATTTAGTTCTATCAGATTCTCTGTGACCCCATGGACTGTAGCATGCCAGCCTCCTCTGTCCATGGGATTCTCTAGGCAAGAATACTGGAGTGGTTTGCCATTCCCTTCTCCAGGGGATCTCCTGACCCAGAGATAAACCTCGGTCTCCTGCATTGCAGGAAGATTCTTTACCATCTGAGATACCAGGGAAGCCCTTATATATAGGTATATATATGATCCTTAAATATATATATATACATGAATATTGGCTAATCATTCTTTCTAATTGCACCAGGGAAGCCCCAGTGGGTTTATTTTATTTTTAACCCATTACATTATAAAACTTTGCCACAGCAGGCTATCTTAGGAGTCAAAATACATATTAACTCAGGTAAATATTTTTTCCCACAGGACAAATAACATATAATGGCTTTTCTGGAAAAAAAAAATTGAACTTTTCTCAATACATTTGATATGTGGATTTTAATAGACTATATAAAATGCTTAATTAGAGTTACTAGACCCATATTTGTATTTAAAATTGGTTGTTACAAAAATTACACACTAATATTTTTATGGCAATAGGACAGAAGATAGTTATTTAGTACTAGAATCAACACAGCACATTGAAGAGACCTCACTTTTTTTGATAAAAGCAAGAACTGCACACTGTAAAGGTCAATTTTTTTTTTCTTCTTGTTTTCAAAGGTCAGATGGTGTTATATTCATATTGTTCCTTTAACGCTGTGATTAAACATTTTTATTTGTCTTGTCTCTAGCTGTTAATCAACATCTGGGTAAAACGTCAGATCACTTTTCATCTTTCTTAAGTGCTTTTGTTACTACTCAGCAGCTGAGGTAAGAGTTACAGGAAGGAACTGGTCATAGCCTCCTGTCTGACATGGCGGCTCTACAGAGGAAGGGAGGGAGCGTGCTCCAGGCAGAGCCTCTTTGTTCTAAACTCTCTGACGCATTTGACCTAAACATGGCCAATCTCACAGCAAGTTCTTAAGACTTATTGAAAAGTAATCACTCTTAAAAATTTGGATAAAACAAGAATTCATTGACTACTTTAAAAGACTGGTGATTTATTGGCTCAGCGTTTAATTATGATTTAAAAGTATACCTATTGCCTTTTTTTCTTTCCCAGAGGCAGGAAACAAGACCAGGATATAAGAAGACAGTTGAGAGACTGCAGTTAACAACAGAGAACAAACTGTAGCCAAAAGTCTGTTTACCTCTAGCTTCTGACTCACTGATGACCAGTAGGCAACTGCCTTGTTCTCTTTGCTTAATATTTCATACATGAAAATAATAGCCCTGGCATAAGAAATGATACCTCTCAAGTCAGTTGTGAGTGTCTTTAATTAATGCTCAAAGGGGAGTTTAATATATTTAAAAGTGAGTTTTTGTAAAATTGCACAACAATATGATAATGGGTCTTAACTGGCCAGGCTGGATTCCAGAATCTAATTTAATTTTTGTAATTTTCTTTAGCACCCTTTACTAACACTAACTGATCTATAAGATATCTTTTTATACTTGGGTTGATCCTGAAGGGAGCTAAGATGAATAAATGACTCCCTGAGTATACAAAGTTCAACCATGTGAAGCAATTTCCTACTTTCAGCCCTCCAGAGTGCCCTTCACAGTACTCAAAAAAAATAATTCCTCTAAATTGTTCCTCAGTGGCCTAGAAAAGTGAAATCTTCACATAGACAGGTTAGAACTTCCGTAAACTTATCAACTATAGCAGTAGATCTAGGTTTCCAAAGTTGAAACTTCATGTTGAAGTTGTGGTTAAATCAACTATAGCAGTAGATCTAGGTTTCCAAAGTTGAAACTTCATGTTGAAGTTGTGGTTAAATCAAAATAGACACTGAAAAAACCTTCTCATTTCTGAAGTTGCCTTGCAGCATCACTGCTGTTTTCAACCTGTAATGGGACTTGTAAATAGTTCAAATGTTCTGAAGAAAAGAGGAATTAACTATTATTTGCCCAATGTCACAAAGGAATGTCTAAGTAGACTCACATTCTCAACCCTCCTTGAGAGAAACCAGGAAATCAGAGCAGGAGCTGAAGGTTATGATCAAGTACCTCTTACACAGGCCACCAAATGTCTTATCCAAAGATGATTTGATGTGCACATCTTAAAATGTAGGGAAATGGGAAATGTTTATCCTTCAAGAAAATATGCTATGAAAATATCAAGTGAGGAACTTTTCTTGGTATTTATCTTTTCAGCCTGAATTATGACACATTTTCTCCCATAGCAATTAAATTTTAGACAAAATAGGGAAGATCCCCTGGAGAAGGCAATGGCAACCCACTCCAGTACTCGTGCTTGGAAAATTCCATGGACTGAGTAGCTTGATAGGCTACAGTCCATGGGGTTACAATAGAGTCGGACACGACTGAGTGACTTCACTTCAGGATATATTATATTTCTCAAGGAGGTCCCAAAACCGAATCCAACATCCCAAATTGTTTTTAAGTTCACAAAATGTTTCTCACTCTTTCCGATTACAAAAAGTAAAAAAGATAAAAATAATAATAATCTCAAGAGTTATGTTATCCACATAAGCATCCTAACTCTGTTAAGATTTCGACTAATTCCTCTTGGTTTTGAGCAGACCTATGCTTTGGGCTTAGTCCCTCAGTCATATCCAGCTCTTTGCGACCCCCTGGACTGTAGCCCACCAGGTTCCTCTGTCCATGGGATTTTTCAGGTGAGAATACTGGAGTGGGTTGCTATTTCCTTCTCCAGGGTATCTTCCCAACCAGGGAATCAAATTGGGGTCTCCTGCATTGCAGGCAGATTCTTTACCAGCTGAACTACCCGGGAAGCCCCCATAAATAACAAATGCAGCTGGTTTCCCATTTATAGCAGTAGTCTACTTAAAAACTAAAATATCTCAGCAGCTAAGTCCCCAACAAACACTATCCGTTACCTAGTACTAGGTAAATCCTTGCCAACTTATTTATACAACAGTTTCTGTGGAGTTTACAGGCCAAAATCTTTGTGCAAGTGGAATACAAATTTACCCTATATCTGTTGTATCACAAACATGGTTTAAAAATAACTCTGATTAGCACACATTGTTCTGTGCTGCTGCCACATCACAGCAGGCTTGCCAGAAACTGATATGGGATCTTTGGGGTAGAAAGAGGTGAAGAGATAGAGAAGAAACCATGTCATTTGTGACTTGAGTAGCAAACTACAGCACTAAATCAAAACATCTAGAACTGTGTGTAATCCAATCTGAACAAAAAAGTTTTCTCTAAAACTGTAACAAATTGAAAGATATGATGTTAGAAAGAGTGTTTAGTGAGGAGTCAGCTTAACAACGATGATACTTTCACAGACAGATCTGGGACAACTTGCCACCATCAGTGTAAGAATCATTTAATATTTACTCCTTTAAAGAAACTAAAATACAGACACAGCACTTCCTCCCATTTAATTTGTCCAACATGGTGGCAGTGACTGGACTCTTCTTCTGTCACTCAAATGTTATTTATGAAATGACCCTGCCGTTGAATCCCAACAATTCTTTGCTTTAATCTTCTTTATTTATTCGGTCCAATATAATTGAGAAGAGTAATAGTTTATTTATAACACATTAGAAAATGTTTTTAAATTTTAATTTGCATTTCCTATTCGATAATCTTCATTGCTTAAAAAAGAGAAACAGATGCAACCCTGCTAACCACAAGAAACATGTTGATGAAAATCTAGTCAAAATTAAAGAACTCTGCTATGTATGACCATTAGTCTAGAAACTTAAAGGCTTGAAAAAAAGGAAGTGTTACAAATAAATATTAGGTTTTCTTTCACTGTTTGTTATTTGATATTGTCACGCATTGAAACTTCTCAGGCCTGAAGTTACAGATTCACCCTCTTAATATAAGATAGAAGAATTTGGTTTATTCACCAGCCCTTCTCAAGTACCTATTAACTCTTCCTCTGGAACTTCTCCTCCTAGCTCTCTAATTTTTATTCAGATATTTATTTCTCCTTCTCAGCTCATGACATTTAAGAGGGAGATCTATCAGTATTTTGTGTTAGAATGGAGAATGTACATCAGACCCAATTCAATCATGTTACTACATTCTGCCAGTCATAGTGAATGGCCTGAGAACCATGTAATGTAAGACAGTGCAATTAAAGTGAATGTATCTTTTGTAGATATACCTAAAAACAAAATCTATCTTTCATGAAGAGCTTCATACAGGATGAATAGAAAAGGATGTGACAATCAGCAAGAATAGTTGGACATGACAAATGGAGGAAAAGATAGTGAATGCACCTGCACAAAGGAAACGTACTGGGATATATAGGATAGCCATGGTCTAGTAATCTTGCTTGAAGCCTGGATCAAGCTTCCTCTGAAGCAGATTATTGCTACATTTGAGAGTTTTGAGAACCAATAAATGAATTTGCTTTTTCATAAACTGATTTGGTTTTTTGTCAGTTCTTCATAATTTTACAATCGATACTTAATTTTATGCCTCCTTCCAACAATCTTATGTTGTAGATATCGTTATCTGCATTTATAGAAGCAAGGAAATCATCTTAGAGAGGTTTAGCAAGTTGCCCAAGGTTTCCATTTGGAAAACAGCACAGCTGAGATTTGAAGCTATGTCTGCCTGACTATAAATCTTAACCTGTTAAACATTATAAAATAAAATGCTCCCTTAAAAGGGACAAAAATAATGTGATTTCAAAATCAAACTTTTTTACAGTTGAACTGTCACCTGTTTTTACTGACTTCAAGTATATTGAAAAATGATTCTATGAATGTAATAAATACATTTCAATAATAAAGTCATGAAACTTAGGAATAGTTTGTACAAAAGTATGGCATATGATTCAGCTGTGCTTTGTATGATTTATACTTGTAATTGTAAAACCTTTCTCCCAATAGTAGAATGAATCCGAAACTGACACATCCCTCTCCCCTCTCCCTGGCTCATTCTGGACTGGATATGACTCATTCTGTTGATCTTAGCTTCACCATAAGTCTTCCGAAGGAAAACTTGTTTTGATTAATATTTAAAGTACCATGGGGATTGTTTCCTGTTTTTCTTAAGCTATCTACCCCCTTGCCATTATCTCACAGATGATTTGTTAGGCATGCAGGTTTGTATTGTTTCTGATACTACAAGAAAAACAAATAGAGCAGTGTTTTTCAGACTGTTATACTCAGGAAGTGGGGTGGGGAGGGGAGTGAATGTTACATATCGAGTTTCTGAGGACAAGTTCATATTTTTTTCCAAAAAGTGCTCTGCTTCTTTCTAAAACATTTGAAATTCCTAACTAAAAATTTATTTTAGAATTATGTCACCTTTATGCATGTGATGATTTGACTTTTCTTTGTCTCTCAGATATTAAGGTAATAAGTAGACCAAAAAACTAAGCAGTGTATATTTTCCTCTGTGACCTTGAGTAAACAGCTTATCTGATTTTTTGTTTTATTCATTTGTAAGTTGGAGATAATAACAGAATGCTAAATGATAAGTTCTACAGTATGGATGTGATGATGATGCCAAGGGAGAACATTTATTCTCCTTCCCGGGAAGAGGAGAAGAAAGATTGCTGAATTGATATGATAGCTATATGAGCTTTATAAGTCAAGTATAACTTTATCTGAAAGAGAGATGAGGAAAAGCGTAGTACTGCTCCAGAGTGTAAAGAACAGATATATTTAAAAACCTGGTACGATATAGAATGTAGGAGAAATACATGCCTAAGCCTGCTGTGCATCAGTAAATTGCAAGTAATTCAGTGTAGAAAAGGCAGGAAGTGGGTAATAAGACAGGATCAGTGGGAAACTAAAGATTTCTTAGGGCAGATTAAAGATTTCTATACTTAAGGGAAGAAGGAGGCATGGAAATATTATAAATAGTTAAGAGAAATGATTAAATTTGCATTTCTAAATATCACTCATATGGTAATGTGGAATGGATTCACTGGATCTGAACTCTTCACTACATGGTAACTAGATGAGATGAGGAAGGTAATTTCCAAAGTGGGTGGGGAGTGGAATAGAGGTTCATAACTTAGCTTTTGGTATAAATAATAATGCTATTCATTGAGAAAGTGACATTCAGGAGAAGTCATAATATTTAGTAGATTAAGGGGATACCTTAAAATCTTATTTTGTTATTTTGATAATTACTTTGTACTAAATAAATCATAATGTTGAAGCTTCCCTATTCAAATGACAGGTGGTTTCTGTCTCTTGGCTTGATCTTTACTAATATTATATATCTTAAGTGCCTAATGTTTGAAAATATAAACAAAGGAATAATATAAAATTAGAAATAAGTAGCAATAATAACAGCAGCAGCAACAATAATAACAGCAAAGGAAAACTTGGAAAACCGTGTATTTAGAGGGAAATTTAAAATATTTAAAATAATTCATTGGTGAAAAAACAAGTCAAGATAAAAATGTTTAAACTGGTACTAAATGAATGATGTGAAAACTTCCACAATGTTATAAGATACATTCAATATCACTAAACTAAACTTATAACTTGTTAGAAAAGATTGTAAAATAAAAATAAGAAGATATATTAAATAAAAGAAGAGAGCAGAGATTAATAAAATATACCACATGACAAAGTAGAACCAATTCAAAACTTGTTTCTGAACAAGCTGATAAAAATAAAGCATCCTTAGTTAGATGAGTAAGAGAAAAACATAGCAGGTATGCGTATAAACAACTTCCCAAGTAGCCCTAGTGGTAAAGAACTCTTCTGCCAATGCAGGAGACCTAAGAGAGTCCAGTTCGATCCCTGGGTCAGGAAGATCCCCTGGAGGAGGGCATGGCAACCCACTCCAGTATTCTTGTCTGGAGAATCCCATGGATGGAGGAGCCTGGTGGGCTATAGTCCATAAGACCACAAAGAATGGGACACAACTGAAGTGACTTAGCACCCATGCATACATTTGAAACTAGGAATGAAAATGAAATTATAACTATAGACCATTAGTATTTGAAAATGAAACAGAAACACCTTTTTCTCTGAAACCCTGAAAACAGAGGTGAAACAGACAGTTTTCTAAAAATGTGCAATTTAATAGACAGTGCAACTTGGAAGTTTAAAAATCTGGATACTAGAACTAGCTTCAAGTTTTCCACCAGGGTACTCTTGGGAAAGTGATGAATTCTCTGACCATATTTTTTTCATGTGTTAGGCTGAGGCAATAATAGTTCTTAAGACCAATAATCCCAAAATAGCTTAAGAAAATTAGAATATTTGATTATCCTTATAAGTAACAAAGATAATAAATTAGTAATTTAATTTTTTTCCTAAAAGAAAACCATCCATCCTAATATCTTCCTGATAAGGTTTACCAAATACAAAAAGAAGCAATTCAAATTTTAGAATTTTTTAAAAATCTAACAGAGAAAGAAGAAAGATTCTCCAACTCAAATTATGAGGTTAACATAAACTTGATACCAAAATAGCACAAGGTCAGGATGAGAAAGGAAAATTATACTCATGGATGTGGACTTAAAAATCCTAAATGAAATATTAGCAACCTGACTCAGCAATATGTAAAGATAATTTGTCATCACTTAAAGTATTCATGTTACAGTATTAGTTTAACATTATAAGTAAATTAACTTGATTGACAATGTCAACTGACTAAACAAGAATAAAATAATAAATTATGACAAATTGATATAGATAAGACATTCAATAATGTTCAACAATATATTATCTAAAAATAGCAATATAATAGAATTATATTAATGTGGCAAAAGATATGTGCAAAATAATACATACATATAGTTTCATGTATAATTAAAGCAAATACCTATGAAGTTAAAAATTTAAAGCATTCGTCTTAATATCAAATACAAGTAAAAAAAATTTTTTTTATATTCAACATTATCTGGGGGACTCTTTGCCTGAATAAAAACTTAAAACATAAATAATTAATCAAAGGAATAAAATTATTAGAACTACAAAGAAAGGAAAAAATGTTTTCATTATTTTTGACAGTATTATTACTTATATAGAAAAGTACACAAATATTATAGAAAATATAAGTAAAACTACAAATGAATTACTAGATTTAAGGAGACGATTCAGCAATTGGATATAAATCAATATCTAAGTGTATTGGTTGAGCACATAATTTTTCAAATCTTACAGATTTTAACAGCAAAATAAATATATATCTAGATAAGACTGAAATCATGAGATGTTATTCAAAGCTATTAAAAGATTTCAACAAATGTGAAGAAAAATACCATGTTCATGGATTAAGATTTTTAATGTAACATGATGTCTATTCTCCCCAAATAATCTACATTTAATATAATTAAAATTATAATCTAAGCATGTTTTGTAGTGGTTGACAGTCTAAAATCTGAATGGTAATGCAAAATGTAATGAATAGTTAAGGTATTTCTAAAAAATAATAAGATAGAATAGATATGTCTAGCTCACAATCAGGACATTGTAACTCTATGTATTAAGATAGAAAGTATTAGTATAAGGCTAAAAAGTTAAATAGTGGAAAGAACAGGGATATGGAAATTTAGTTTATGATAGAACTGATATTACATACAAATGGGGAAGATAATGCATTCATTTAAAAATTACACTTAGCCCTTACCCCATATCATAATAAAATACTAATTTCACTTGTATTAAATAATGGAACACAAAAGATAAAAGCATAAAAAATTTAATAGAAAACATAGAATAAGTTACAATATCAGTGTTTCTTAAATATGCTTTTAAAAAACAATTAAGGAAAAACTGGAAGTGTTAACCACATTAAAACTTAGAACTTCTGTTTATGAGAGGATATCACAAAACATGGTACAAATGTAGAAAGTATTTATAACATATGACTGATACAGATGATAATGTTTGCCTCTACTTAAAAAATGAACTTCAGATTGTAATGTTGGTCCTTTCATACTTATCAAAATTATGGTTGACTGTTTTGTGTAAGTTCAATTTCTTAAAAAACAGAGCCAGCACTTAAGATACTTTTGGGCAGGAATGGTTATTAAAAAGAGCCACTGACTAAAAAGTCAGAAATCGCTGCAAAACCAAAAGTAGAGACAGAGAAACCTTGAGAATCCCCACAGTAAGAGTTATTCATGAAGGAGGTAGCAGTCAGTGAAAGTGAAAGTGAAGTTGCTCAGTCGTGTCCAACTCTTTGCCATCCCATGGACTGTAGCCTACCAGGCTCCTCCATACATAGGATTCTCCAGGCAAGAACACTGGAGTGGGTTACCATTTCCTTCTCCAGGGGAGCTTCCCGACCCAGGGATCGAACCCGGGTCTCCTGCATTGCAGGCAGACGCTTTACCTTCTGAGTCACCAGGGAAGGCAAAAGCAGTCAGTCTAGGAAAAAAAAAAAAAAAAAAGTTGGCATAGTCAAAAGAGAAACTAAGGAGTGGACGGGTATAGTGAAACCAAGAAGCAGAAATCCATTACCCCCAACCCACCTCAACTTCTCCTGAAGGGGCAGTAGTAGAATACAATGACCTGAACCATAAATAGAGTCAGACAGAATCTATGGCTTCTGTAGGATAAACAGAACCATTCCAAAATTGGCCTGGCATGATGAAGCCAGAGAGATATCTTTATTTCTATCCCTTACTTTCCTACTTTTACCTCCTATTGGCAGAGCTCAACTAGAAGAGTAAAGTAATCTCATTAATATATTACACAAATGTCAACCCCTGTTCTCTCCCCTTCCCCCACACCATGGGGAATACAAGGAATATCCAAAAAAGAAAGTAAAAATGCAGAGATAGTTGGTATACCCAAGTTCCCAAGCAAGATTCATAACAGAAACTGTAGTCAAAATGATCATAAATATACCTTACTGAAGTAAGGTAACACTTAACTGAAGTAAGTAACACTTCATAGTCTAAAAAGTACTGAGAGAGTCATTTCCTAGGCAGGTTGATAAGTCCAGGGGTCTCCAAGGAGAGAGGGGTCTGGAATTCTCAAGGAGGAGGAAAGGACAAATTGTTTGTTTGTTTTCCCTCTACATTCCTTAGTCTTAGTCACATAAAACGTTTTTATCCTTAAGCCTCTAACTGATGATTACACAACCAACAACTCACTTTGAACTTTGTACTAAGGATTATATAACAACCATGTATCCTGCTTGAGGACAGTTTCTCCTTCCTGAAAATCTTCTGGTTAATCCTGTTATCTTAAAATGTAAATTATGGGAGTGGGTCTAGTAAGATCTTTACAACCTCCAGACATTCTTCTGATTCATTGTAATAACTAATTAAAAAGTATATAACTCCCTGGCCTCCTACTAGCGAGGGGGCACTCTTTCTGGCCCCTTCTGATGTCTATGTCAGAAGCTTTCTCTATCTCTTTTATACTTTGATAAAACTTTATTACACGAAAGCTCTGAGCAATCAAGCCTCGTCTCTGGCCCCGGATTGAATTCTCCTCCGGAGGCCAAGAATCCCGGCATCTTTCATGTTTCTGCAACATTTCAGTACCTGCAAGTATATGATATAGTTCATCTATAAAAAAAAATCCACTTAGAGAATGATTAACCTCTCAATTTTACAGATTGAAACTAAGGCTTAGGGGACTTCCTTGGCAGTCCAGTGGTTAAGACTCTTAGCTTCCAATACAAGAGGCACAGTTTCCATTCCTGTCCCAGAAACTAAGATCCATCACACCACGTGGCACAGCCAAAAAACAGAAAACTAAGACTTGAAGATGTTGGTACTTGGGCATGGCCACGTAACTAAGAAAATGAGCTTTGACTTCCAAGGACTGTGCAGGCTTCCTAAAATATAAGCAAGTATATATTTTACGTTAGGGTTGGCAATTTCTATGTAATGAATTTCTTTACTCACTTTCTCCTTTCCTCATCCCAAAACATGCACAGTGTTGAGTACTGTTAGAAAGATTAGGGCTTGTTGACTTTGCAGTGAGCTATGAGGGGAAACTTTTGAATCAGAGAGATTGGGATGCAAATACTGGATATATGTAGAGTAGTTGAGTGACTTTTTACAGGTAACTTACCTTCACAATATGTCTAACTTCAGTGATTCTCTCCTTTTTCTCCTGCTTTCTCAGGTTAAAGATAACTGGTAAAGAACGTATGCTCTGGAGTCAAATGTTTTGGGTTCAAATCATAATTCTATATTTACTATGTGTATAACTTGAGAAAGGATATCATCCCTGAGTCTCAGTGTTCTGTGTAAAACAGAATCCATTGTAAAACTTTCTTTGAGGGGATGTTGTGAAGATAAATATAGATAATTATGGTAAATCCCTTAGAAAAATACCTGGCAGATTATAAACCATCATTGCCATTTTTTTATCATTATCTGTATCACTACTCTTCTAAGATCATGCCTATCATTATAATCTAATCTCCCACCATTAAAAAGTTACTTCTTGGGTGACAATTTTTCTCTATCAACTATGCTACCCCTGATTTCTTTCATAGCAATACTAATAGAGTTTTCTCTAAACCATCTCCACTTTTGTATCTTTATTCTCAATAATTTCTATTTAGTCATGTTTTCTCAAATTTAGCCATGACCTGTATCTTACTAAATCTGATGACAGTTTTTCTGTTCTTGTCTTTTGCTTCTCAGCAAAATCCAATAAAGAGGATTCTTCTTTCTTGTTGTAATGATACTACTCTAAGCCTATCTTTTCAATCTTCAGCTCTGTATTAAATGTAACTTTTGACAGTTCTAATCAAAGTTTCTTCAGTCATCATACAACATTATACTACTATTTAACAATAAAATTATGACAGAAATTATCTTAATCTACTTTTTTATTTTTAATCCCAGTTCTATTATGTTGTAAGCCCCATAGGAATAAAACTTCATCTATCACAAGTCATTGATGTATCTACAAGCCTTTAACAATGCCTGGCACATATTGGTTAAATACATTGATAGATTAAATGATATAGCATATAAACAGTTGTCTGACACAAAGCACATGCTTAAGTAATGATAGTCTTCTCTTATTTTTCTAGTTTATGCACGTGAGTTATCAATGGCTTCTGTAGTTAAATGATCCTCTGAGTGGTATGAGTAGATCCCCAAACATAATTATAAAACATCCATGGACCAACATTCTCCCTGCTATGAACTGCCATACTTTTATGCTTTCTTTTCCCAGTCAGTTGGAAACGCTGCTCTGTTTGGGTCACCAGCTCTTTCCCAGGGATTCTCTCGGCAGAGCGGTCAGTTATTCCTTTGCTCTAGGCTTTCCCTCCCAGAAATGCTACTCTAGAAACAACTCCTCTACATCTAAGCAGACCTGCGGCTAGCTTAGGTGCACTGCTACATGTTTGCCTATCCTCAGAATATTTTTTTCAAAGGACCCTCGCTTTCTCTCACCAGCCTCATTTCTTTAAGTGATGTCCATTCCCTCACATTAGTTCATACTTAATAAAACCACAGTTATGGATATGATTCAAATTCTTTTCTACCAACTTCCAAAGAACCATGTAAATTTTACAAGTATGGCCAGGCACATGTTCCAATGAACATTCTGTGTCAGGTAAAAGAATTCTCAAGCCATGCTCTGGAAGTTCAGTTAGTCGATCAGAAAGCACCAAGGAGTGATGTGGCTTAACTGTTCCACATACTAGTCTATGATACTCTCGGCTCTGACCCCAAAATAATGTTACAGCAGAACCCTAACAATGTGTTAGAAAGCAGTCAATACAGTAACATATTTGATTATTTTTATGAGGAAGAAGTAAAATTGTTTTAAGAGACGAAATTGGCCATTTGTTTGAATTAACTGATCAACTAAGAAAGAATTGACCATCAGATGACCTGAATAGCACACTTATACAAAACACTGTAATTTTCAAATCACTGTTACATACATTATTTCACTTAATTTATAGTGTTATGATAAAGTAAGAACTACCAAAAGCTATTATCACTTGAAATGACCTAAATTGTCATCTACTCCAATGTCTTTATTCCTGTAATAATAATGGTGATAATGACACCACATTACTGATTTGAGTTATCTTATCCCTTTGTAAGAAAATTAATATATTTTTTAAATTAACTTTAAAATTGACTTTGACTAGCCAGGGTTCTTCTATCTCAGTAATATTGCAATCCACGTCAATCATTCTAGATACATGATATTCTAGCCTATTTGGGAGCAGATTTTTAAATTATATTCTGAGAATATTGTTTAAATTAAATATGGGATTAAATTGAAATATAAAGATACAGTAACATATTGGCAGTTGTAATCCATATATTAGCTTCTATTTGAAGTCATGGAAAATGCACAGAATTTGTACTATATTTTGCAAACTCATATACAAAGCTTGACATGTGCTAAGACATCAAATACAGCAATGTCAGTTACTAGGACCTTCTCTGGAAGCACATCAAATCTAACAATGTCAGTTACTAGGACATTCTTTGGAAGTCTATTTCTTTTCTCTCAGTTTATTTCCAGATACTATTTTGGGAGTCTCATAAGGTAATCAAGATCAACAGAACACTATTAATTTTTTTTCTGCTAATTTCCTTCACAGCTTTATGAAATATGTTCAGAAGAATATGAAAGTTAAAAACTTGCAAGAAGTTCTATAATTAAAAATTACCAACTGCCTCTCTGTAAAAGGGGAAACTTGGAAACCAGCACTGGGATGACCATAGAATCACTCACTAATACTGAAATGCTATGGCAAATTATCATTGACAGTATAACTGTCTCATCTTTACAGTGAATCTTTATATGCCAAACAAACCTTTTCTGGAAACTCTTAAAGGGCAAACAAGGTTAGAATCTGTGTTCTTTGATTATTTCATGATCATTTTGTGGAGTTGGGTGTTTGATTAGGATATTTTAAGTGACTTCCAAGAAATTATTAATGATGAATTGTAGATGTTAGGGTTGCAAGAGTTGGGAAGAAAGCATCTGCTCCACTCTATTGTTCTCACCCAGGTAATAAACAATAATACCACTTTATGGAAAAGAAACTGAGTCTCTGAGAGTTCAAGTACTTTGAAAGAAATCACATGGCTCTTTCAACTAAAAACAGGCACTTCTGGTACAGCATTTGGTATACTGTCATAATTGTCTGCTTAGTTCTTACTTATGGTCCTATTCAATACATTCTGAGCACAAAAAAAGAACACATAAAAAGATCACATGTATGGTTTTTGAATCACCATCTCCCAGTACCCTGCTTGGCACATAATAGAAGTTCAACAAATGTAATTGGAAAAAAGTAATACTGTAGAATGTTAGTTCCAGTACTTATCATGAGATAATACTCATATGTGGGCAGAAAATGGCATTTATTTTAGTTAGAAATTGTAACTGACACATTCTATTTGTTTTTAGTAACATCATAAAATCAAATTTTAGAACAGGAGACCATACCATACCATATGCCCCCTATGTACACCTATGGCTGATTCATGCTGATGTTTGACAGAAAACAACAAATTCTGTAAAGCAGTTATTCTTCAATTAAAAAATAAATTAATTAAAAAATGTTTAAAAAGAAATACAAAAGTAAATTTGACTTTTTTATTTTTTCAAACTACGAAATGCTGTATAAAAATTGAAACCAAAAAAAGTAGGTATCGATACTTATTTCATCACATCCAGTGAAGCCCAGATGAGGCTTTATTTCTTAGGCTTGTTGATACCATTTACGAACAGAATCTTAAAAAAAAAGGAAAAAAAGTTTTATACCCTCTTCAGGAAACGTTATATTTCCCTTTTTTTCACTACAGGAGTTTCTTTCTGAGCCAGAGTACTCAATATAATTCACATTGAAAATTAACTTCAAAAGTACCGTGCTTTCTCACCATCATCATTATTAAAGGCCTCCAGGTGCTCAGCCCTCAACCTCTTTCAGGCAAGAAATTGTTCAGGTCTCTCTGACAGATTTAGAAACAGAGAACCAATAAATCCTTCTATAACCTCAAAGACCTATCTGTCAGTTACAGACTGACAGGTCTTTGTTTTGTTTTGTTTCTCTCTTCTTTATCCTGAGGGCACTAATGGTTGCTAATAATTGGGACATAAAGATAATCAAAGAAGAGACACAAACAGCGTTACATATTAGAGAATACCACCAGGTTGCCCTGAGCATTGTTTTTCTCATCTCCCATGAACATGAATGGGTTTACATAATATTTCTCTTTCAAATACAACTGTCAGAAAACATCAGACCAAATTGATATTATTTTGAATTCAAGTGATCACTGATTCTGGCAAAGAAGAATGGAAGCAATGTTTTAAAAGAGTAAATTTCTGGTAGAAATTATCTCTTCTTTTAACATACACTTATTTACCAGAGCTCTATTATTATGTAAATATATCTTGGGTTTTGAATATCATTTATCAGATCAACTTTGTAGTAATTTTATCTTTCACTCAACTGGAAATTCATTCGCATTCACAAACTCATTGTTCTGTCAGATATACTCATTCTAAAAAATAGAAAAAGAAGGGGTAGAAAAACAGATGGCAATTTCTGACATATTTCATTCTAATGCACAGGTAGTTGGGTTATTTGTAGGTCTTTTTTTCTGTTGTATAATCCATAAAATGACCTTCCTTGGTTAGTCTACTCTTCAAATTTGAAAAGTCCCAACAAAAGTTAGAACTAACACCCTGAAACTTCCAGAAGAAAAGCTTGTGTGGTTTTAGTTTTGAAGACAATATAAAGTTTACATAAATATCTGTCCAATTGGCGAAAATTGCTCAGCAATTTTGCTGTCTTCTTGAAAAATCTGAGGAAAAATATTGAAAAATAATAAGAGGCTTGATGCTTGATTTTATTTGACTTTGGTTGGCAGTCCCCCCCCTCCTTTTAATTTAAATAAACATGCAAGCACCATGGATCATTTCATCTCTATGGTTCTACTCAGCTGCTACAGATTTTAATGTAATAGCTGATCTGAGGGTTCATTCCTATGATCAAAGGTAAAATAGACTCTAAAGAGATTTCTCTTTTTCATTAAAGACTATTTTAATAGCCTCAGTGGATTAAGACCATTTTTGAATTGTTTTTTGGGGATTTCTTATTTGAGGCTAAACTAGAGAAAATCAACTAAATGAGAAGTAATCCTTAGGGTTTATTGGGTTCTCATATAAAGCATCTTTTCTGGAAAGGCCATAATATCTCAAACAATCCGTCGGTCTCCGTGCTTATCTCCATGCAAAACAGCTGCATACTTGTCTTTTACAGAAGTTATCATAAACTGTAATAAGAATCTGTATGCCTGGCTATATCTGACTATTCCAGGACTCAAATTTGATATCAAAGTGGATAAAGAGGCTGTAGCCTATGATGAATCCTACCAAGTACAAAAATGTTGCCTATGAGAGGTTCTCTATACCAAATAGTGACTAGTAACTAAATTATATTTTCTCTTTCAAGATATTAGATGATGAGTCATAGAAAGAGATAAAGACAGTAAGTAGCTGAGAGGACAAAACACTTCTGGAGTATCATCAGTTTAGATGCTTTCTGAGATTTAGTTAATAATACTCTGTCCTGGGCTTCCCTGATGGCTCAAAAGTTAAAGAATTCACCTGCAGTATGGGAAACCTGGGTTCAGTCCCCCAGTCGGGAAGATCCCCTGGAGAAGGGAATAGCTGCCTGCTCCAGGATTCTTGCCTGGAGAATTCCGTAGACAGAGGAGCCTGGCAGGCTACAATCCATGGGGTCTCAAAAGTATCAGATAGGACTGAGTGACTAATATACTCTGTCCTAAACTGCACTGAATAATAAAGAAATTAAATTTTCTCACATAACTAGTTCAGAAGCAGGTGTGGTCTAGGTGAGACATGCTGACTCCAGCTCCACTTTCCAATAAGCCATGTTCTATTCATGACTTTGTTCTCAAACTGAAAGCAAAATACCTGTATCAGCTTAACAAGTAAAATCCAGGGCCCACAATACCTGGAAAAAGACGACAGACTATTTCTTCTCTAGCTATCTTGGCTTCAGTGCAAGAAAACGTTTCCAGAACCCCTCCAGAAGACCTAACATCCATCTCATTCATCAGTCAGCATCTGGTTAAATACCCTGCCATAACCCAATTATTAGCAAAGGGAATAGCATTTTCATGATTTACCCAGTTTAGAAGGTCCATTTGGAGAAAAATAGCCTTTAGAAGGGAGAAAGCAATGGCACCCCACTCCAGTACTCTTGCCTGGAAAATCCCATGGATGGAGGAGCCTGGTAGGCTGCAGTCCGTGGGGTCGCTAAGAGTTGGACACGACTGAGCGACTTCACTTTCACTTTTCACTTTCATGCATTGGAGAAGGAAATGGCAACCCACTCCAGTGCTCTTGCCTGGAGAATCCCAGGGACGGGGGAGCCTGGTGGGCTGCCGTCTATGGGGTCGCATAGAGTCGGACACGACTGAAGTGACTTAGCAGCAGCAGCAGCCACCGCCTTTAGAAGAATCAACCTCAAGGAAGAAGGAAATATTTAAAACAGAGATACTAAGAAAGTAGAAGAAAAGAACAAACTGAGTCGATATCAAATACAGTTTTTTTTTTAATCTTGAAATTCATCAGACCTTTCTAAAACTTATCTGAAAGTATAAAAATTATTCTGTTTTCTGAGCCTAATTCCCTGTACATCTTGGCAACAAAGCCTGTTAAGCTGAGTTAATTGTACATGTTTCTACCAACTTCTAAAGACTAGCATAGCATTGTACTTACTAGTGACACCTCAAACTCCAGATCTTTTTTTTTTTTTTTTAAGAGGGTATTAAATCTTTTATTGATTACACATGATAATGGATGATACACAAGCTTCATTCCCATCTATAACTTTTATCTGGTACCATAATTCAATTTAGATATATTGCATAGGATGTGCCAGATCTTTTATGACTACTCACTGTTACAAATTACAAATTACAAGTCTTATTCCTTACTTACTTATTACTTACTTACTTATTCCTTAAAGCCTTACTCTTTAAATTTAGAGTAAAAATATCATTAATTAATATAGCTTCTTTCCAAACTGTATTGCCAAAAATACTTCCTATTCCCCACTCTTGTATTTTCCTGATCCTCAGTTACTGTCTTACTTTGCTATTGATTTCCTTAACTCACTCATGGCTGCAAGAAAACTACAATCATTAATCTGTTGTGATTCTACTGTTATGATTATTGCCTGTAACATTGCCATCACCAACACAGATCACAAAATCAGCTATCTGTATTCCAACCCATAGAAACTCTGAGAGATCATTTGCATTGTTTTAATGTGTTAAGCTTTTGATAATTTATTATACAGTTGTAGAAAACTAATACACCTTTTTTAAAGGTTGCCTAGCTGAAGAGCTATAATTTATTGAATTGGCAAAAAAAATTGTAATAAAAGGAGAAAGCTCTCCTTTTATATAGTCTCCTGTGTTGGTTATGGCACTGTTGCAGGCAGTACAGTGGAGAAGCCTAAAGCAAACACTTTTATTACTTTTTTAAAAAAGTTCTAATTAAACCAAGGCCAGTTTGAATCTGTGTCTATCATGTCCATGTATGCTTCAACAATAAATCTGTCATATGTTCATTGTAGATTAAAATATGTGAATGTTTTCACATTTAAATAATGTAATGGTATCATACTTCAGTACCATATTAGGCTTTATTTGTAAATATATATATATATATTATTTACTTTACAATGAATTTAAACAAAGGAATTACTCAGGCATATTTAGCAAAATATGTAAAATATAGACACAGTGAAAATGAAAGAGCTGTATCTTGTTCATAAATTGAGAAACAATATTGCTAAATGTGAATTCTCTCCAACTTGAGCTTTAGTTTCAATACAATCCTCTTCAAATTACAGCATTATTTTTCAAGCTGAATATAAAATATGTATCAAATACAAGTAATCTGGAATAGCCAAAACAATTTTTTAAAAAAAGAAAAATAGAGACACTACCATATTTCAATATTTCAGTTCAGTTCAGTTCAGTTCAGTCACTCAGTCGTGTCCAACTCTGCGACCCAATGAATCGCAGCACGCCAGGCCTCCCTGTCCATCACCAACTCCCAGAGTTTACTCAAACTCATGCCCGTCAAGTCGGTGATGCTATCCAGCCGTCTCATCCTCTGTCATCCCCTTCTCCTCCTGCCCCCAATCCCTCCCAGCATCAGGGTCTTTTCCAACTAGTCAACTCTTTGCATGAGGTGGCCAAAGTATTGGAGTTTCAGCTTCAGCAATCAATGCTTCCAATGAACACCCAGGACTGATCTCCTTCAGGATGGACTGGTTGGATCTCCTTGCAGTCCAAGGGACTCTCAAGAGTCTTCTCCAACACTATTTCAGTATTTACATCTCTCTAAATATGTTCGTCAAGACTCTGGTTTTACAAAATAAGATAGACAAAGGAAATAGCTGAATAGAACACAGTCCGTGAATATGTCCACCTTTGTGTGGTCAGTAATTAACTCAAAACACATCATAAATCTAACAATTAAAACTTCTAAAAGAAAATCCTTACAATTTTGTCATACATTAACGTATCTTGTGAAATAACACAATAAAAGAAAAACAATAAAATGGATTTTCTCAAAGTTAAAATTTCATTTAACAAATTTTTATTATAAATTTTTAAAAAGTTCCTTATTTTTAAGAATATGGAAAGCAAGCCACAAAATGAAGAAAATATTTTTAATACATACATCTTAAAAAGGAATTGTATTTTCAGGTGAACAGAGAAGGGACTGTCTTACATATACACTGGAAACTATAACAACATTGTTAATTGATTGGACCCGAATACAAAATAAGATGTTAAAAACAAAAATAAAAGAACTTATATTAAGAATATATAAATAATTCATAATACAATAATTAGAAGTCAAAGAACTCAATAAAAATAGGCATATGTTTGTTTAACATATGAGATAAAATATATGAGTGGTCAAGAAGCCCATAAAAAGATATTCAATGTATATAATCATTAGGAAAATGAAATTAAAATTACAATGAGGTTCCAAACTTGTTAAAATATCTAAAAGTGGAGATATTTAACATTGCTAAATCACTTCAGTTCTGTCCGACTCTGTGTAACCCTGTGGACTATACCCCAGCAACCTCTTTCTGTCCATATGGAATACCATTTAGCAATGAATAGGAAATTTCCATTAAATTATTCAAAAATACGAATGAATTTAAAAATCATTTTGCTGGACAAAAGTCAGACACAAGTATATACTATATTATTCCAGTAATATAGATAAAAGTCAAGATAATTAAAACTAATATATAGTGATAGGAATTAGATTACTATTTACCTGTTGGCGGGACAGCAAGGAACTGTAATCTGCAAAGATACACAAAAGATGTACCAGGAATGATGAATAGCTCTATATCTTGATTTTACACTATAAATGGGTGCAGTTTATTTAGTATAAACTAGAGAAAATAATGATGTCACTAAAAAAGTTAAAAGAAAAGGAAATAAAAGTATAAGTAAACAATTTAACTCAGCAAAAATATTTCAAAATATTAATAAAGCTTTCAAATTGGACTTAGGAAAAGAATAAATAGGGTCTAAAGTAAGTGAACATATTCTCTTCTTCCATTACAAAAATAAAAATTAACAGATAAAAATAAATATTTTTTTAGTTATGGAAGAAAATATTCAGGGATTTAGAGACAGGCATATATGCTATGCTGAAGAGAAACATTGGAGTGAATTTTTAATGAAGTAATTAATTAGAGTTTGTTTTTACAATTCATTACCATAAATGGTAAGTTCAATACCATTTAACTTCTTTCTCCACACAAGCCTATTGTATGATTTTTAAAAGGTATTTCTGATTAGTGCTTCCAGACCTACTGCATATCTTTTCTTGCTTCCTTTCTTAAGAGTAATCTCTGGACATTTGTCCAAACCCGTTGTGTTTTGATTTTAGTAAGGAATTATTAATCCTAGCTGTTCAGAGAACTGAATAATTACCCCCACATAACCTTTACCATTTTTCCCAAGAGGACTTACAGGATATTTTTATGTAAATAGACTTCCATGTAACCTTCTCTCTATAACCTTTTGTTTACTCATAAGAACATTTTCCCTTTCCTCTCCCAAGTTAAAAAATTACAGCCACATTCCATAATGTAAACCATGAAAATTCCCAGGTGTCAAAGACAAAAAAATGAGGTATTACAGGTCTGAGGCAAAAGCAATAGTTTAATCTATACATGTAAAACTACAGTTAGATCATAGAAATTTGATTTAACCCATCTTATAATCACAGGATGCTAGAACTGGAAACATGATGGGCCTAATCTGATAAAACTGTGTCTCCATGGCCCTAAATATACTTTGTTTTTTTTAGTTATTAAGCATCAAAGACTTTAGAAATTTACTTTTAAGCTTCAATGTATATTCTTATCTGAATTTCACAGTAAGACCCAAGTTTAAAATGTGCAGAAAAGGATAGGTTTAAGTTTTCTTTTGAACTTCAGAAATAAATATTTTTATATTTTTTGACATGTGTGAACCCCTGAGATTGTTCCAAATTCCTTAATAATATTGTCACACATGCCAAAATGCAAATAGTCATTCTGTCTGGAACTAAAAGTACGGGAAAAAAATCTAAGAATGTTAGGCTATAGTAAAATTGTTTAAACTCAAAATCATTGTTTTTAGCACAATATTTTAAATAATTTATCCATTTGAAAGGCCTTCCCTGGTGTCTCAGATGGTAAAGATTCTGCTTGCAATGTGGGAGACCTTGGTTCATTCCTTATGTTTGGAAAATCCCCTGGAGAAGGGAATGGCTACCCACTCCAATATTCTTGCCTGGAGAATTCCATGGACAGAGGAACGTGATGAGCTACAGTCCATGGAGTCACAAAGAATTGGACATGACTGAATGACAAACACTCATCCATTTGAAAAGAAACTTTCTGGACTCATTTTTATATTCTCATAGAAACAAAATAGATAAATTTCTCAGATTGTAAATTCACATTTTAGGATAACTCCTGTAGATAGGTGGTAATGTATATGTATTACCATAATACATAAAATTATAATGTTTTAATATTATACATACATAATACTAACCTGAAAGATTACTTATATTTAAGAATTAACAAAGAGACATTTAGTGTTCAAATCTGGTAATTGAAATACTTTAAAATGATGTCCATTAAACCTCAGAGGAACATTCTTATTTCTTTAAGTCCATGGTTGTTTTTGAGAAGAGTATCATCAACTAGTATTTAGACATACTTCTCAGAAAGATGGCAGTTTTGATAATTTCATGTCTTCTTATTTAAAAATTGCATTTAAATATTCTTCTTTTAAGTCTTTAACCCCCCAACTCTTAGCCAAGTGCCTGACACAAATGTCTAATGTCACAATAAACCTAATAAATTATTGAATGAATTAAAGGAAATAAATACCTTTAACTTTTTAATAGAAAGTTCCTCATGCTAAATTACTTTCTAAAGTAATTTGAACATCATCAGCAGCTATTGTAGCTTTCATAAAACTTAGAACAACATGAAATAAAAAGAACTTAAAAAAATTCTACTTACTTGAAAAAAATCATCAAAGCATAAGCTTCCATTGTCAAAATCCAAGAATGCAAAGGCAACCTATTAATCTACACAAATTGCGTTTTCACCCTTCCTGTGAGTTAAATACAGTAATTTTATTGATAATCTTGGGGAGAAGGAGAATTCTCCTCCATCCTTCTTAAGTTCATTTGACTAATATAATGAATACACTGACACAGTACAAATTAACAGGAGAAAAATAAAATTTAATTTCATATGTACAGAGGGCTCATGGACAAAGAACATAAAGAAATGACTAAAGCAGGCAGCTTTTATACTTTTTAGACAAAGAGTAAATTTGTGAGAAATAGACAAGACAAAGAAATATACCCTTAGGTGCTTTATGAATTAAGAGTCTAAACAGAATTAGAGTAGTAAATTAGTAATAAAGTAGCAAAGTTTGCCTATACAGCTTTATGAGCTCTGAATTGGTGATAAGAATGTCTCTCTGCTTCCTGATGTTGGAAGAGTACCTTTCACATGGGGGTTTATTTTCTACTTTCAGAGAGGCAGCGTGTTCTTGTACCGACTGTTTCTTAAGCAACTTTAACAAAATAATCAATATACCATTGGGACATATTTTGGAGTGGCCTGCTCTGAGCTGCATTAATAACAAAAAAATGTTCTTAGGCAGTTTGATTCTATAATTGGTCTACATTCCCAAATATTCAGATAATCTGAATGCAAGTAGATGACTATTGTACTTTACATTTGCAATGATAGGCTCTGTCTAAATACCCACTGAAAGAGATTTAGTTTAGTGGGGGTTAAGAAAGGGAAAATTGTTAAATCTTTAGTTTATGAATTGCTAATCCCTTCTTTGGAAGAATCAGCACAATTTTTATCAGAAGTTTTTAAAGAATTAAATCTTAAGGGGCAAGGTTTTCATTATCTCCTTTTCAATATTCAAAATGAAGAAATGATTTATAAATTTTATTGCAGAAACTTTAACTACATTAAAAAAATCTTTCTGAAAGGTGAATCAGTTGACCGATAAGAACTTGAGCTTTTTCATAAGGAATATACTTTAAATTAGGGCTTAGATTTATCTACAGTATAGTTTTTATATAGAAATGCAAATTTGTAGATTACTTAAATCTTGTTGAATTAATATGTGTGTGAGATTATTCTCCTATCTGGGTATATTTAAATATGTCAGTTTCATGTAAATGTCCATCTTGCTTTTATTTTCAATAATAGAATGAGAAATACAGCATTTTACAAATCAACAAATCTCCAAAATAATCACTGTTGAAAATAAATCTGGCATAATATTAATAAAGTAAGATAACTGCATTCTAGGTAAAGTGACGTTGGTTTGGTTAAATGTCACCTTTACTTTTATAGACAGCAGAGTTTAAAAATTAGAGGTAGAGATGTTCATAAATTCATATACTGAATATACAAATATAATTAGAAAAACATATTCAGGTACATTCTATGAAAACCTTCTGAGTTTTAATCATACTTGGATAATGTAAAATTTGTCACAGAGTTTATGAAGTGAGATTGTGATTTAATTTGAAAACATGTAATAGAGACTTGTATAAGAGGTTTATACATTGATTTAAGTCTAAAGATTAATATCCTGTGATACTCCTCTGCAAGTCTGCCAGGTGTATGCTGAATGCTAAATTCATTCTGTCCCTGAGTGTCACTCCTAAAGGCATGTGCAGTTTTTAAGTTCCTCCTTCAGTTCTGTGAGATAAGCAATTTCTTTCTAATAAATTACTCTTTTGCTTAAGTTATCTTAAGTTTTAAGTTTGATTATGATTGCTATCAAATAACCATTTACGGTTATCAAACCAGTAGCAAAAGTAGGTTATGGGCAACATAATTTTGAAAAAGTGGAGTATTTGGAATTGGTTATTGGGTTGAGATGGACTTTCCTGGTGGCTCAGTGGTAAAGCATTCTCCTGCCAATGCAGGAGAAGCAGTTCAATTCCTGGGCCAGGAAGATTCCCCTAGAAAAGGAAATAACAATACCTCCAGTATTCTTGCCTGGGAAATCGCATGGACAGAGGAGCATGGCAGGTTACAGTCCATGGGGTTACAAGAGTTGGACATGACTGAGCAACTAAACAACAATTCGGTTGAGGTGAACCAAAAGGTTGAAATTTTGGTTCATATCCTATTCATTCCTTTGTTCACCTGAAGCCATATACTAAAGTCTCAGTGTCAGCTTTTGCATTGTGTGTTAGTTGCTCAGTTGTGTCTGACTCTGTGATCCCATGGGCTGTAGAATCATTAGATGCATTAGAATTCTTAATTTGCTATTATTAGAGATAAATTATTTTATTGTAAACAGTAGCTACTTGGAAGGAAAAGGCATAATTCACAGAATTAAGGAGGCTGGGATTTGACCAACTAGGCTGGAGAAGGGGCAGCAACTACTATGCTCTCTTTACCAAGTAATCATTCTTTTTGATATGCACCTGCTGGCTTATATTAGGAACTTTGGGAAATTGAATATTTGAAAATAAGAGATAGGAGAAGATAAAATTTACCTTGACCTTCCTGATAACCCTAATTGGGTCTGAAATTTAAACTGACAAAGACAGCTTAATAGGAGAAAAACATACAAATTTTATTGAAGTTTTACACATACATAGGAGCTTTTGCCTATGTATATGTAAAAGCCACCTCAGCAGTCTTGCCTTGAGAATCCCATGAAGAGTTTGAGAAGGCAAAATGATATGACACTGAGGAGATGAACTCTCCAGCTTGGTAGGTACCCAGTATGCTACTGGGGAGGAAAAGAGTAATCACACCAGAAGGAATGAAGAGGCTGAGGCAAAACAGAAACAACACCCTGATGTGGATGTGTCTGGTGGTGAAAGTCAAGTCCGATGTTGTAAAGAACAATATTGCATATGAACCTGAAATGTTAGGCCCATGAATCAAGGTAAATTGGAAGTGGTCAAATAGGAAATGGCAAGAGTGAACATGGACATTTTAGGAAACAGTGAACTAAAATGGACCAGAATGGGTGAATTTAATTCATATGACCTTTATATCTATTACTGAGGGAAAGAATCCCTTAGAAAAAAATGGAGTAGCCCTCACAGTCAACAAAGGAGTCCAAAATGCAGTACTTGGGTGCCATCTCAAAAACAACAGAATGATCTCTGTTCATTTCCAAGGCAAACCATTCAATGTCACAGTAATCCAAGTCTATGCCCTAACCACTAATTATGAAGAAGCTGAAATTCAATGGTTCTATGAAGACCTATAAGACCTTCTAGAACTAACACCAAAAAAAGATATTCTTTTCATCATAGGGGAATGGAAAAATAGGAAGTCAAGATATACTTGGAGTAACAGGCAAGTATGACCTTGGTGTACAAAATGAAGCAGGGCAAAGGCTAACAGAGTTTTGCCAAGAGAATGCACTGGTCATAGCAAACACCCTCTTCCAACAACACAAGTGATGCTTCTATACATGGGCATCACCAGATGGTCAATACTGAAATCAGATAGATAATATTCTCTGCATCCAAAGATGAAGATCTATGCAGTCAGCAAAAACAAGACTGGGAGCTGACTATGGCTCAGATTGTAAAACCCCTAGTGCAAAATTCAGATTTTAATTGAACAAAGTAGGGAAAACCACTAGACCATTCAAGTATGACCCAAATCAAATCCCGTATGATTATAGAGTGAAAGTTACAAATAGATTCAAGGGATTAGATCTGATAGACAGAGTGCCTGAAGAACTATGGATGGAGGTTCATCACATTGTACAAGAGGCAGTGATCAAAACCATCCCCAAGAAAAAGAAATGCAAGAAGGCAAAATGGTTGTTAGAGGATGCTTTATAAATACCTGAGTAAAGAAGAGAGGCAAAAAGATGGGGAGAAAAGGAAAGATATACCCATCTGTATGCAGAGTTCCAGAGAAGAACAAGGAGAGATAAGAAAGCAAAGTGAACAATGCAAAAAAAAAAAAAAAAAAAAAAAGAAAGAAAAAAAAGGAAAACAACAGAATGGGAAAGACTAGAGATATCTTTAAGAAAATTAGAGATACCAAAGAAATATTTCATGCAAAGTTGGGCACAATAAAAGACAGAAATGGTTTGGACCTAACCAAAGCAAAAGAGATTAAGAAGAGGTGGCAAGAATACACAGAAGAACTATGCAAAAAGATTCTAATGACCCAGATAACTGTGATGGTGTGATAAGTCACCTAGATATCCTGGAGTGTGAATTCACATGGGTCTTAGGAAGCATCACTATGAACAAAGCTAGTGGAGGTGATGGAATTCCAGCTAAGTTATTTCAAATCCTAAAAGATGGTACTGTAACAGTGCTGCACTCACTATGCCAGCAAGTTTGGAAAACTCAGCAATTTTCCAAAAACTCAGAACTGGAAAAGGTCAATTTTCATTACAATCCCAAAGAAGGGCAATGTCAAAGGATGTTCAAACTACTGCATAATTGCACTCATTACACATGCTAGCAAGATAATGCTCAAATCTCTCAAGCTAGGCTTCAACAGTAAGTGAACTGAGAAGTTCCAGATGTACAAGCTGGGTTTAGAAAAGGCAAAGTAACCAGATTTCAAATTTTCAACATCCAATAGATCATAGAAAAATCAAGAGAATTCCAAAATAATAATAATAATAATAATTCCACTTCTGCTTCATTGACTACGCTAAAGCTTCAACTATATAGATTACAACAAACTATGGAAAATTCTTAAATAGATAGGAATACCAGGCCACTTTATCTGCTTCTTGAGAAAACTGTATGCAGGTCAAGAAGCAACAGTCAAAACTGGACATGGAACAATGGACTGGCTCAAAATTGGGAAAGGCGGACATTAAGGATATGTATTTCCACCTTGCTTATTTAACTTATATGTAGACTAGAACATGTGAAATGCCAGGCTGGATGAAGCACAAGCTGGATCAAGATTGCCAGGAGAAATATCAATAATCCAAATGTGCAGATGACATCACCCTTATGGCAGAAAGCAAGAAACTAAAGAACTTCTTGATGAAGGTGAAAGAGGGGAGTGAAAAAGCTGGCTTAGAACTCAACATTCAAAAACAAATATCATGGCATCTGGTCTCATCACTTCACAGCAAATAGATGGGGAAACAATGACAGATTTTATTTTTGTGGGTTCCAGAATCACTGTGGAATGTGACTGCAGCCGTGAAATTAAAAGATGCTTGCTTCTTAAAAGGAGCCATGGCAAAACTAGACAGCATATTAAAAAGCAGAGACTACTTTGCCAACAAATGTCCATATAGTCAAAGCTATGGTTTTTCTTGTAGTCACATACAGCTGTGAGTTTTGGACCGTAAAGAAGGCTGAGTGCCTAAGAATTGATGCTTTTGAACTGTGGTGTTGGAGAAGACTCTTGAGAGTCCCTTCGGCTGCAAGGAGATTAAACCAGTCAATCCTAAAGGAAATCAGTCCTGAATATTCATTGGAAGGACTAATGTTGAAGGTGAAACTCCAATACTTTGGACACCTGATGAGAAGAACTGACTCATTGGAAAAGACCCAGAGGCTGGGAAAGATTGAAAGCAGGAGGAGAAGGGGATGACAGATGATGGGATGGTGGGATGGCATCACCAAATCAACAGACATAACTTTGAGCAAGCTCAACATCAGCAGATGGTGATGGACAGGGAAGTGTGGTGTGCTGCCATCCATGGGGTCTCAAAAGAGTTGAGCACAATTGAACAATTGAACAACGATGAGGAGTTTTTACAAAAGAATGAAGACCAGAAGAAGTGACATAGTAGGAAATTTTACCTTTGGACAATGAAACAATAAGTTTGTGAAGAACTGACAGCACAAAGGGTTTGTGCCTGAAGTAATAAATGGCTAAGCAGTAACTGAAATATAGGGTTAGTGTAACAAATGTTTGTACAGATTTCTTGGTCCCCAATTCCCTGTTTCTGGTGAGACATCCTGCCTTTTTGTACAAGGAGGGTATCTTTTATGATTTGTAGCAGAAAATAAAAGTGAGGGTTGGAGTGGGTTTCAGCATGACTTTCTGATTTCTTCTGTTTTTAAAATTCCTTCAGCCTTTATGGCATATTTAATACATCATATTTGGGGACTGTGTTCCTTGAAACCCATCAAGAACGCCAAAAAAAGCCCATGATAATCTATGTACTATTAAATGAACTCTACTGTACCACAACAATAAATAGGCTAGACCCAAATAGCCCTAAATGCAGCAATATGAATAAGAAAGCAGCTCACTCTAAATACGAGCTGCTATTTTCATATGGTCACCCATCCTGCATCCCAAAACAATGGTCTTCATAGTTTCCAATGACTGCGTGATTGAGTGGAAAACCTCTGGTCTCATTTACAAAAGGCCCAATAAGCTGTACCAACTCTATGTGGAATTTAACTGCTTAGATGTTACAATTTCACTACAAGTGGGCTTTGCGGACTGTAGAAAGTAATATTCTTCCAGTGGACATAGATGTGTGTTTATGTTTTCTGCTTCGCATTAAAGGTAGGATGACCATGCTCAGTTAGCTGCTAAGAATCTTGGAAGGAGTAAGATTAGAGGATTAGTGACAAGGAGATTTGGGAATGGGAAACTGGACCTCTTCAAAAAAGTCAGGAGCTTAAAAATGTTTGTGTTTGTTGTGATTACTCATCACATTCTTTTCACCCCTTCCCCATTCTCATTAAAAATACATGTTGCTATAATCAGGTGCCCAGGCAAATCCTCTCTACATATGATCATCCTCTTCACTCAATCAGATGATCAACTAACTGCTTAATGACCTCTTCACAAAGCAACAGTGCAAAAAGACAGTGATTAGACTAAAACATATATTTTCCTTCAGTACCAACCCTGTTCTTCCAATTGTCAAGCTTTTGAGCTTCTGGGGGTAGAGACCAAATTAAAGTCCCTTCCATATCAAAAATGTTTAGAAAATTTGGTGTTGGTTGATTAATTGATGGAGACAGAAATTTGCCTTCCCCAGAACAATCGTTTGGAGTCACTTAGATAGCTGAATTTGAATTTGTGTACTGAGTTGAATATTGCATTCCTCCCAAAGCATGTTCACCCAGGACCTCAGAATGTGACCTTATTTAAGGTCACATGCAATTAGAAAATAGTTAAGATGAGGTCGTCATGTATTAGGCTGGACCTGAATCCAATATGAATGGTATTTTCATAAGGAAAAAGAAATTTGAATACAAGACTTATAGTAAGAAATATGTATTTGGTCTTCCTTCCCTTTTCCTGATGCATGGCTTCTAAAACCTCATAATTTCCTACTTAAGGGCCATGAGGGCATCTTTTGTCATAATGCTTAGTTTTGTTCCCAGTTCCCAAAATAACTCAGAGCAATAAAGAGGAAAGGAGTGTCTTTTGTTGTTCATATGAAAGTTCCTTTAGACAAACCCTGAGTGTATGTTAATGAGATTACTTTTGGAAAGCCCCTGTGGATGGGTGCTGTTTGCCAGGGGAATGTACCAGGTGATTAGAATATTGGAAATTTTAGCTCCACCCCTGGAGTTGGGGAGGAGCCAGAAGTAGACATAATCACTGATAACCATTGATTTAATCAGTCATGCTTATGGCAATGAATGTGAAGTGAAGGTCACTCAGTTGTGTCCACCTCTTTGTGACCCAATGGACTATACAGTCCATGGAATTCTCCAGGCCAGAATACTGGAGTGGGTAGTCCTTCCCTTCTCCAGGGAATCTTCCCCACCCTGGGATCAAACCCAGGTTTCCCTCATTGCAGGTGGATTCCTTACCAGCTGAGCCACCAGGGAAGCCCAGCAAGGAATGAAGCCTCCCTAAAATCCATAAGGATAAGGTTTAGAGAACTTCTTGGTAGGTAAACAAGTGAAGGTGCTGGAAAGTTGGGAGGGAACCCAGTGATGGCATGAAAGCTCTGTACCTCTTCCTACATACCTTGCCCTATCCATCTCTTCTGTCTGGCTGTTTCTGAGTTATATCATTTTATTTGTTGTTGTTGTTGTTCAGTTGCTAAGTCATGTCTGACTCCTTGCAACCTCTGGACTGCAGCACACCAGTCCTCCCTGTCCTTCACCATCTGGAGTTGGCCCAATCATGTCCAGTGAATCGATGATGCCATCCAATCATTTCATCCTATTAAACTAATCAGTAATAGAGTAACAAACTGTTTTTCTGAATTCTTTGAACCACTCTAACAAATAAATCAAACCCAAGGAAGGGGTTTTAGGAACCTCTGGATTTATAGCCAATCAGTCAGAAGCACAGGTGACAACATCAATGTGCCTTGGGATCTGAAATGTGTGGGAGGAAGCCGTCTAGGGAACTGAGTCCTTAACATGTGGGATCTGATGTGATCTCAGATAGTGCTGTGAGTGTAGAGTAGGAATAGAAGAGACGCACGGTGGAGTGTCTTTCCTTTACAGAAACACAGACACACAGGGAGAATACCATGTGAAGATAAGGACAGAGACTGAGTGACCCCTCCACAGCCAAGGATTGCCGGCAACAACCAGAAGCTAAGAAAAAGGTGTGAAACAGATTCTTCCTAGAAACTAGAGAGGGCTCAGCCCTGCCTGAGGTCTTTATATTAGACTCCTAGCATCAAGAATTGTGAGAGTGGGGCCATAAAGAAAGCTGAGCATCGAAGAACTGGTGCTTTTGAATTATGGTGCTAGAAAAGACTCTTGCGAGTCCCTTGGACAGCAAAGAGATCAAACCAGTCAATCCTAAAGGAAATCAACCCTGAACGCTCATTGGAAGGACTGAAACTGAGGCTGAAGCTCCAATATTTTGGCCACCTGATATGAAGAGCCGACTTATTGGAAAAGAATCTGATGCTGGGAAAGATGAAGGACATAAGGAAAAGGGAGCAACAGAGGATGAGATGGTTGGTTGGCAACACTGACTCGATGGACGGGGGTTTGAGCAAATTCGGTGAGACAGTGACGGGCAGGGAATCCGGGAGTGCTGCAGGTCGTCGGGTCACAAAGAGCTGGACATGACTTAGCAACTGAACGACAACTATATTCCTTTAGAATTGCAAAGTTTTGATGTAGGATGAACACTAAACAGAACAAATGAGTAATAAAGCAGATGACAAAGAAACACATAAAACTACAAGAAAGTAAATTTTACAAAAATAAAAACTAACTTCAGGGAAGTTGCTGGAAAAAAATAGTAGTCAAAGCAGAATAGAGGCTGTATTTTATGCAACACAATACAGGCATTTAGTAAATATGTATATGCTTTCATTATTATTTTTCTCTTCTATCATTAATGTTACCAATTTATGAATCACCACAATCTTACAAAATATATGGTAATGCAATGCTTAATTAAACTAAGCGAAGTGCTACCAGAGTAAATGAATAAGTAAAACTGCAAGTTCATTTTATAAAGACCTCAGCAGTTTTATGCTATTAAAATCCATCGTAGTAGTTTTTTTTTTTGATAGATAAATTTCCTGATGTTTTCCTACATTAACTATGGTATTAGGCTCATAATTCATACATCCGTAACCTAAGTAGCCAAAATTATCTATTTTGGCACATTATTATATATTTGTCCTAGATTCTACAAAATTAAAGCACATCAAAGATTGTTGGAAGAAAATATTTTAAAAGAAAAAAAAATTGTAATTTAAACTGTCTTCAAAGTTTTCTACATTTTATTATTAAACTATGTTTTTTAGAAAACACATTTCAAAGAAAACTAGATTACATATTTATTTATAATTTAAGATCTCATCCCCCAAAGACACAATTATATTGTAGCAAATTACTTAATATAAAAATACTTCAAATCTAATGAGTTCTCCCTATGTGGAGGAGACTATTTAAAACTCTGTTCATATATATGTGGGCTCACTTAAGCTCACAGTTCAATAAAAGAATTATTGATATTATCATTTTGCCAGAGAAAACTGGCAGAGAGAGGTTAAAATAACCTCTCCAAAGTCATAGGAATTTGAAGTAACATTCTTTAGTAGTAACTGGTTAAAACTAGGCAGAAAATAAGATTTTCCACAAAATGTATGACGTAGTGGGTCATTTTTCCAAGCATGTTCCACATTCCCATTAGAAAATATTAGGAAATGTAAGAGAAAGGATTCCATGAAACAAAATATCAAGTGATGTTAGTTCAAAAAAAGATAGTCGTGTTTGTATGTGTGTGTGTGTTAAATGTGTATAAGAGTGTGTATTAGTGTGTGTATATATATAGACATGTATATATTTTCCTTCCAGTTTTATTAAAATTTAATTGATATAGCACTCTACAAGTATAAGGTACACAGCATAATGATTTGATATACATACTTAGTTAACATCCATCATCTCATATAGGTACAAAATTTAAAAAAAATATTTTTTTCCTTGTGAGGAACTCATACTCTCTTAACAACTTTCATATATAACTTATAGCATGCTAATTATATTAATCATGTTGTACATTGCATACCTAGTACTTATTTATCTTATAACTGGAAGTTTGTACCTTTTGACTACCTTTGTCACCATACAAACATACTAGGTTATCACTGACTGTATTACCCACACTTTATGTGCTTTACGTCCTTTACATTTCATCCTCATGACTCATTTATTCTGTAACTGGAGGTTTGTACCTCTTAATCTCCCTCATTTTTCTTTCCTCTCCTGACATCCTTCCACTCTGACAATCACCTGTTTGTTTTCTGCAACTAAGGCTCTGTTTCTTTTTTCTTATATTTATTAATTTACTTTGCATTTTAGATTCCACATGCAAGTGAAATCATACAGTGTTTGTCATTCTCTTGTCTGACACATTTCGCTTAATACTCTCTAGATCTATCCAAATTTTTGCAGATGGTAAGATTTCATTTTTCATTGACAGTAATGTTCCATTGTGCCTGTGTATATGTATGAGTAATATTCCATGTGTAAACATACATAATGGAATTATCTATAGCTGCATGTGTGCTTGCTTAGTTTGGAAAAATACCCAGAAGCAGAATCCCTGGATTGAATGTTTTTCTATTTCTAATTTTGTGAGGATACTTCACGATGTTTTCCATAGAGCCTGCACCAGTTTACATTCCACTATTCACCAACAGTGAATAAGTGTTCCAGTTTCTCCACATCCTTCCCAACGCTTATTTTCTGTATTTGTGCTGACAGACATTTTGACAGGTGTGAGGGAATATCTCATCATGGTTTTGATTTGTGTTTCTCTGATGATCAACGATGCTGAGCATCTTTTCACGTGTTTGTTGGCCACCTGTATGTTTTCTTTGAAAAAATGCCTATTCAGGTCCTCTGCCCATTTTTTAATCAGGCTGTTTGGGTTTTGTGATATTGAGTTGTATAAGTTATTTGTACATTTTGTATATTAATTCTTTGTCAGATATATTGTTTGCAAATATCTTCTCCCACAAAGTTTTGTTGATAGTTTCATTTGCTGTATAAAAACTTTTAGTTTGATGTAGTCACATTTGTTTACTTTTGCTTTTGTTTCCATTACCTGAGGAAACATGTCCAAAAAAAATATTAAGACTAATGTCAATGAAAATACACTTTTATTTATACATAGATTATAGTGTGTATATATATATATATATATATATACACCTATAATATATAATCTATATTTATATAGTCATGTATATATGTATGTATGTAATATGTATTATGCATATTTATGAAGATGAGTTTTTAATAGGCAATATATATTTGGATTCTTAAAACTGCATATATAGACAGTTATTTAATCAAAATATTGAATCCCCACTATAGTCTAAGTACTTGGCTAGAAATTAAAGATGCAGAAAGTGATAGAGCCATCTACAGTGTTGACTGTTGGAGAAGTCATGTATAATGAGACCATGATGAAATGCAAGATTTAATTTAAACCTATAAAAAACATTCTCAGGGAAGTCGTGGAGGAAATGATATTTAAAGTTTTTGGAGTAAAATTGGATGAATGAGCTACTTAGCTGAAGAAAAGGAAAGATGTTTTAAGCAGAAATATATCGTGTGCAAAGATACTAAGGTTGTGTCAGGAAATTATGAAAAGCCCAGTACAACTAGATTAGGAAGAGTGAAAAGATGCTGTTAGAAGGTGAGCCCAACAAAACTGATAGTTTCAGAGACTTAGTGAATTAAAAATGTTAGTCACTCAGTCGTGTCCAACTCTTTGTGACTGTAGCCCACCAGGTTCCTCTGTCCATTCAGAGACTTAGTGAAATCTAATAAGAATTTTGATTTTTATCCTATGTGTGATCAACCAATGAAACATTTTCATACATGTACTCATCTTCTCCTGTGAGAACTCAAAAATTGCAACTAACCGCTGAACAATCATCAGCAGGAGAACGTTGGATCACACACCAAAAAGATACCTCATGTCCAAGGGCAAAGGGGAAGCCCAAGTAAGATGGTAGGAGAGGCAAAATCATGTTTAGAATCAAACGCTATACCCTCCAGAGACACTCTGAGGGCTCAAACAAAACCTCATGTACACCATAACCCAGAAAGCCCATGGAGACTGAGCCAGACTTTTCTTTGAATGTTTGCATGTCTCCCTCAGAGGCAAGGATCAGCAGTGGCCTGCTGCAGGGACAGGGGCTCTGGTTGCAGCAGGCCTGGGAGATGCAGCATGTGAGCCCCACCATAGAGCCACTGAGCAGACAACCCACAAACTGGAGAACAATTTTACCAAAGAAGTTCTTGCACTGTTTTAAGTTCTAGGGCCCATGACAGATTTCACAACCTGGGGATCCAGCAAAGGAACTGAGATCCCCCAGGGAATCTGACTTTGCAGGCCAGTGGGATTTGATTACAGAACCTCCATAGGAACGAGGAAACAGACTCTTGGAAGGCACAAACAAAACCTTCTGTGGACCAGGACCCAGTAGAAAGGAGCAGTGACCCCACATGAGTGTGAGGAGCCTCCAACCAAGGCATGGGTCACAGTGGCCTGCCATGGGGGCCAGGGGCACTGAATAAGAGTCCTGGCATAAGTCTATTCAAAGGAGGTCACCATTACTGCCATTACCCCTACCATAGTTTGGCCTCAGGTCCACCCATCAACAGAAAATTGGATTAAAGATTTACTGAGCATGGCTCCATCCATCAGAGCAAGACCCAGATTCCTCCACAGCCAGTCCCTCCCATCAAGAAGTTTCCACAAGCCTTTTATCCTTATCCATTTGAGGACACGCAGAATGGAAATGACAATCATAGAAAACTAACCAAGCTGATCACTTGGATCACATCCTTTTCTAACTCAATGAAATTATGAGCCATGCCATGTAGGGCCACCCAACATGGACGGACATGGTGGAGAGTTCTGACAAAATATGGTCCACTGGAGAAGGGAAGAGCAAACCACCTCAGTATTGTTGCCTTGTGAACCCCATGAACAGTATGAAAAGGCAAAAATATATGACACTGAAAGATGAACTCCCCAGGCTGGTACATGCCCAATATGCTACTGGAGAAGCATGGAGAAATAACTCCAGAAAGAATGAAGAGGCTGAGCCAAAGCAAAAACAAAAACCAATTGTGGATATGAGTGGTGATGAAAGTAAAGTCCGATGCTGTAAAGAACAATATTGCATATGAACCTGGACTGTTAGATCCATGAATCAAGGTAAACTGGAAGTAGTCAAACAGGAGATGGCAAGAGTGAACACTGACATTTTAGGAATCAGTGAACTAAAATGGACCAGAATGGGTGAATTTAATTCAGATAACCATTATATCTACTACTGTGGGCAAGAATCCTTGAGAAGAAATGGAGTACCCCTCATATTCAACAAAAGAGTCTAAAATGCAGTACTTGGGTGCAATCTAAAAAACAACAGAATGAGCTCTGTTCATTTCCAAAGCAAACCATTCAATATCACAGTAATCCGAGTCTTTGCCCCAACCATTAACGCCAAAGAAACTAAAGCTGAATGCTTCTGTGAAGACCTACAAGACCTTCTAGAACTGACACCAAAAAAAGATATCCTTTTCATCATAGGGGACTGGAATGCAAAAGTAGGATGTTAAGACCTACCTGGAGTAACAGGCAAATTTGGCCTTGGAATACAAAATGAAGCAGGGCAAAGGCTAACAGAGTTTTGCCAAAAGAATGCACTGGTCATAGCAAATACCTTCTTCCAACAACACAAGAGACAATTCTACATATGGACATCACCATATGGTCAATACCAAAATCAGATTAATTATATTCTTTATAGCCAAAGATGGAGAAGCTCCATAGAGTCAGAGAAAACAAGACTGGGAGCTGACTGTGGCTCAGATCATGAACTCCCTAATGCAAAATTCAAACTTAAATTGAAGAAAGTAGGGAAGACCACTAGACCATTCATATTTTTGTGATTTTATCACTAACTCATGTCTGACTCTTGTGACCCCGTGGATTGTAGCCCACCAGGCTCCTCCGTCCATGAAATTTTTCAGGCAAGAATACTGGAGTGTATTGCATTTTCTTCTCCAGTAGCTTTTCCCAACACAGGGATTGAACTCCAGTCTCCTGCATTTCAGGCAGATTCTTTACCATTTGAGCTACCAGGGAAGCCCCAGATCTTTCAGGTATGGCCTAAATCAAATCTCTTACTATCACACAGTGGAAGTGGCACATAATTTCAAGGGATTAGATCTGCTAGAGTGCCAGAAGAACTAATGACAGAGGTTCCTAATGTTGTACGGGAGGCGGTGATCAAAACAATCCCCAAGGAGAAGAAATGCAAAAAGTCAGAATGGTTATCTGAGGAGGCCTTACAAATAGCTGAGAAAGAAAATAAGTGAAAGCAAAGGAGAAAAGGAAAGTTACATTCATCTGAATGCAGAGTTCCAAAGAATAGCAAGGAGAGATAAGAAAGCCTTCCTCAGTGATCAATGCAAAGAAATAGAGGGAAACAATAGAATGGGGATGACTGGAGTTTTATTCAAGAAAATTAGAGATATCAAAGGAATATTTCATGCAAAGGTGGGCACAATGAAGAACAGAAATGGTATGGACCTAAAAGAAGCAGAAGATATTAAGAAGAGGTGACAACAATACACAGAAGAACTAGACAAAAAAGATACTAATGACACAGATAACCATGATGGTGAGATCACTCACCTAGAGCCAGACATCCTGGAGTGTGAAGTCAAGGGAGCCTTGAGAAGGATCACTATGAACAAAGCTAGTGGAGGTGATAGAATTCCAACTGAGCTATTTCAAATCCTACAAGATGATGCTGGGAAAGTGCTGGACTCAATATGCCAGCAAATTTGGAAAACTCAGCAGTGGCCACAGGACTGCAAAAGCTCAGTTTTAATTCCAATCCCAAAGAAAGGCAAGCCAAAGAATATTCAAGCTACCACACAATTGCACTTATCTCACATGCTAGCAATGTAATGCTCAAAATTCTCCAAACTAGGCTTCCACAGTATGTGAACCAAGAACTTCCAGATGTTCTAGCTAGACTTAGAAAAGTCAGAGGAGCCAGAGATCAAATTGAGAACATCTGTTGGATCATAGAAAAATCAAGAGAATTCCAGAAAAACATCTACTTCTTCATTGCCTATGTGAAAGCCTTTGACTGCATGGATCACAAAAAACTGTCAAAAATTCTTAAGGAGATGGGAATACCAGACCACCTTACCTGACTTCTGAGAAATCTGTATGAAGGTCAAGAAGCAAAAGTTAGAACTGGACATGGAGCAAAAGACTGGTTCCAAATTGAGAAAGGAGTACCTCAAGGCTGTATTTTGTCACCTTGCTTATTTAACTTATATGCAGAGTACATCGTGTGAAATCCTGGATTGGATGAAGCACAAACTTAATAATCTCAGATATGCACATGTCTCCACTCTTAGGGCAGAAATTGAAAAGGAATTAAAGAGCCTCTTGATGAAAATGAAAGAGAAGAATGAAAAAGCTGGCTTAAAACTCAACATTCAAAACTCAATGTATGGCAAAAACCACTACAATATTGTAAAGTAATTAGCCTCCAACTAATAAAAATAAATGGACAAAATATAACACAAATATAGTGGCATCTGGTCCCATTACTTCATGGCAAATAGTTGGGGAAACAATGGAAACAGTGATAGGCTCTATTTTCTTGAGCTCCAAAATCACTGCAAATGGTGAATGCAGCCATGATATTAAAAAAACACTTGCTCCTTGGAAGAAAAACTATGACAAACATAAACAGCATGTTAAAAAGCAGAGACATTCCTTTGCCAACAAAGACCTGTCTAGTCAAAGCTATGGTTTTTCCAGTAGTCGTGTATGGATGTAAGAGTTAGACCATAACGAAAGCTGAGCACCAAAGAACTGATGTTTTTGAACTGTGGTGTTGGAGAAGACACTTCTAGTCCCTTAGACTGCAAGGAGATCAAACCAGTAAATCCTAAAGGAAATCAGTCCTGAATATTCATTGGAAGGACTGATGCTGAAGCTGAAGCTCCAATACTTTGGCCACCTGATGCAAAGAACTGAGACACTGGAAAAGACTCTGATGCTGGGAAAGATAGAAGGCAGGAGGAGAAGGGAATACAGAGGATGAGATGGTTTGATGGCATCACTGACTCAATGGACATGAGTTTGAGCAAGATTCGGGGGTTGATAAAGGACAGGGAAGCCTTTGGGCTGCAGCCCATGGGGTTGCAAAAGAGTAGGACACTACTGAGTGACTGAACTAAACAGATACCAATATTAATAATCAATTATAAAATGATAAACAGTAGTTGGGGCTTCTCCTGTGGCACTGGTGGTAAAGAAACCATATGCCAATGCATGCAACACAGGAGAAAAGGGTTCTACCCAGGGTCAGGAAGATTCCCTGGAGGAGGAAAAGGCAACCCACCCAGTATTCTTGCCTGGAGCATCCCATGGACAGAGGAGATAGGTGGGTTGAGGTCCATATGGTCACAGGTCACAAAGAGATGGACACGACTGAAGTGACTTAGCACACATACCCAAAGAGTAGTTACCTCCTACTTCACTGTTTGCTTTAATGGGACAGGTCATATTCAGTATCTCCAAAGTATAATTTTAATCTATGTGCTTTTCTCTGTCTATTGATACAACCCTGGTCTAAACCATCATCCATCCTTTCTCAACACTGTTATATAAATTACTTGCTAACTGCTCCTCTATCAGTTCTCCTATCACCAATTCTTTTTCTTAATTTCAAGCCCAAAGATCATTTTGGATCATTACATTCCTGTCCTGCCTAAACATTCATTGCTAATTAGGTACTAGTGCTTCACAATGGCCTTTAAGACCCTTCATGCTTTTGTCTCTATATAATGCTCTGACCTTGCCACCTCCTACTCTAGAGACTTTGTGTTTGCTATTTCCTGTGTTTTCTTTTTAGATACTCTGTTATACAGATATTACAAGCGCATCCAGGCAAAGGGAGGAGTAAATCAGAATTTATTTTCCATCAAATAATACAAGATTTGTAAAATTGTTGCTTTGTCTAGACTTCTAGATCTCTGCCAAGAAGTACCAATACCTTGGTAACTCAAAATTCTAAATATTTCAGACAATTGGAATTGAAAATACAAAGGCTAAAGCCTGGTTTTCCCAGAGGATAAAGCAAAGTTTGAAGTTGGAGGATACATAAAAAGTTTAATTATCTCAAATTTCTATTGTTTTCTTTTGTATGCTGTTGTATATAAGAGGAAAATCTGGCTGTTTGTTTTATAGTGAGAATGAAGAACCTTAATTCCCTTGTGCATGAGATATTAATACTAATACTTTCCACTGTCCTTGTTAATTATGATGCCTTACTCTTAGGACTTTAAAAAATGCTTCAGTAAAACAATAGATAGATTGCTAATGTCCTTGACTGTGTCTCTCTGCAGTGAATGCTGTGATCCAGCTGGGGTTCCTGAGTTGATTACTCACTCTAAGTAAGTAACATATTCTGTAAATAGCAAGCTAACACCATCTGTACAGGCTGTTTTTTGACTGTTCATAAGCTACAGGAAATCAACTCTGCCCTAATTTCCTACATGATTCAATAGGGTGGAAGCCAAGGGAATACAAGCTAATGTGACCTTTAAGTACATTCCTATGATATTAAGCTTCAGATGAAAAATTAGGGCAAGGGGTAGGCTGCCATTTAACATTGGAATATGCATCTTTGCTGATATTAGTAAAGAAAACTTAGAAATTTTGGAATTGCTTTGAAAAAGGAATCACCTCAAATTTACAGAATATATTTATGTAAATTTTGTAAAGGTTAGAATTGTAAAGACTGTTCAAAATTAATTGTAATCTAGACATCTAGTGTGTTAGTTGCTCAGTCACATCTGACTCTTTGTGACCCCATGGACCGTAAACCACCAGGCTTCTCTGTCCACGGCATTCTCCAGGCAAGAATACTGGAGTGAGTAGCCATTCCCTTCTCCAGGGGATCTTCCTGACCCAGGGATCGAACTGATATCTCCAGCATTACAGGCTGATTCTTTACCATCTGAGCTACCAGGAAATCCCTAAACATATCTGAATACCACAATACAAAAGAAGCTGAATGTCTGAGAGGTAAAACTGGGCCATTCTCCTTCCTAGATAGAAAGAGATAATAACACATTTTCCCCAATTCTACAATGAATACATGACAACCACCATATATTTTCCTCCTACTGAAAAAATATAGATATATACAAATGTATTTTGACTCCAGCCAGTCATTTCATCCAATAAAAAATCCTAAACTTCATCAAAATGCTATCATTGCACTTGAAAATCAACTGCTTTTTCCAGGGATGGCAAAATTAAAATAATTAGACAGAGTCTTATTAAGGAACATAAATATTAGTGAGTGTAATAGGAAAGATTTTATTTTCTCTTAATTCATTTGCAAAACAAAAACATTTTGAAGTCTATGTCAAGACAGTGCCAGATTCTTGAGCCATAGATTGGTCAGAGATGAAAGATTGTCTTTAAACTATAATAAAGAAGTCTAACCAAGTTTTATTCCTAAGAGGGGTTACTCAGTAACCATGTTTAAATCCTGACTCTTTTCCCTGAACTTGGCTGCTTGGAGCAGTGGTGAGTTCTCAGTCCAAGCTGGGATCACCAATTCTCTCTCTAGTAAATTTGGGAAGAGTGTTCAGAGGCGTTCTCTCAGTTCAGTCAGTTCAATCACTCTGTTGTGTCCAACTCTTTGTGACCACATGCACTGCAACACAACAGACCTCCCTGTCCATCACCAACTCCCAGTGTTTACTCAAACTCATGTCCATAGAGTCGCTGATGCCAGCCAACCATCCCATCCTCTGTCATCCTCTTCTTCTCCCACCTACAATCTTTTCCAGCATCAGGGTCTTTTTCAATGAGTCAGTTCTTCCCATAAGGTGGCCAAAGTATTGGAGTTTCAGCTTCAGCATCAGTCCTTCCAATGAACATTCAGGACTGATTTCCTTTAGGATGGACTGGTTGGATCTCCTTGCAGTCAAAGGGACACTCAAGAGTCTTTTCCAAGACCACAGGTCAAAAACATCAATTCCTCCATGCTCAGCTTTCCTTATAGTCCAAGTCTCACATCCATACATGACTACTGGAAAAACCATAGCCTTGACAAGCTTAGACAAGCATAGCTTTGTTGGCAAAGTAATGTCTCTGCTTTTAAATCTGCTGTCTAGGTTTGTCACAACTTTTCTTCTAAGGATCAAAAGTCTTATTTCTTGGCTGCAGTCACCATCAGCAGTGATTTTGGAGCCCCCGAAAGTAAAATCTCTCATTGCTCTCATTGTCTCCCCATCTATTTGCCATGAAGTGCTGGGACCAGATGTCATGATCTTAGTTTTCTGAATGTTGAGTTTTAAGCCAATAGATAGAGGTTTTCCGGAATTCTCTTCTTTTTTGATGACTCAATGGATGTTGGTAATATGAGCTCTGGTTCCTCTGGCTTTCCTAATTCCATCCTGAATATCTGGAATTTCACAGTTCATGTACTGTTGAAGCCTGACATGGAGAATTTTCAGCATTACCTTGCTAGTGTCTGAGATGAGTGCCATTGTGCAATAATCTGAGCATTCTTTGGCATTGCCTTTCTTTGGGATTAGAATAAAAACTGACCTTTTCCAGTTCTGTGGCCACTGCTGAGTTTCAAAATTGGCTGGCATATTGAGTGCATCACTTTCATAGCATCATCTTTTAGGATTTGAAATACCTCAACTGGAATTTCATCACCTTCACTAGCTTTGCTTATAGTGATGCTTCCTAAGCTGCATTTGACTTTGCATTCCAGGATGTCTGGCTTTAGGTGAGTGATCACGTCATCATGATTATCTGGGTTGTGAAGATCTTTTTTTATAGTTCATCTTGTGTATTCTTGCCACCTCTTCTTAATATCTTCTGCTTCTGTTAGATCCATACCATTTCTGCCCTTTATTGAGCCCATCTTTGCATGAAATGTTCTCTTGGTATCTCTAATATTCTTGAAAAGATCTGTAGTCTTTTCCATTCTATTGTTTCCCTCTATCTTTGGACTGATCACTGAGGAAGGTTTTCTTATCTCTCCTTGCTATTCTTTGGAACTCTGCATTCAAATGGGAATATCTTTCCTTTTCTCCTTTGCTTTTTGTTTCTCTTCTTTTCACAGCTATTTTAAGGTCTGCTCAGACAACTCTTTTGCCTTTGTGCATTTCTTTTTCTTGGGGATGGTCTTGATGGTCCGCCTCCTGTATAATGTCATCAACCTCCAACCACAGTTCATCAGGCACTCTGTCTATCAGATCTAATCCCCTGAATCTATTTCTCACTTACACTGTATAATCATAAGGGATTTGATTTAGGTCATACCTGAATGGTCTAGTGGTTTTTCCCTACTTTCATCAATTTAAGTCTGAATTTGGCAATAAGGAGTTCATGAGCCACAGTCAACTTCCAGTCTTGCTTTTGCTGACTATATAGAGCTTTTCCATCTTTGGCTGCAAAGGATATAATCATTCTGATATCAGTATTGACCATCTGGTGATGTCCATGTGTAGAGACCTCGTGTGTTGTTGGAAGAGGGTGTTTGTTATGACCAGTGTGTTCTCTTGGCAAATTCTTAGTCTTTGCCCTGCATTATCTTGTACTCCAAGGCTTAATTTGCCTGTTACTCCAGGTATTTATTGACTTCCTACTCTTGTATTCCAGTCCCCTATAATGAAAAGGATATCTTTTTTGGGTGTTAGTTCTAGAATGTCTTGTAGGTCTTCATAGAACCAGTCAACTTCAGCTTCTTCAGCATTACTGGTCAGGGCATAGACTTGGATTACTGTGATAATGAATGGTTTGCCTTGGAAACGAATAGAGATCATTCTGTCGTTTTTGAGATTGCATCCAAGTACTGCATTTTGGACTCTTTTGTTGACCATGGTGGCTACCCCATTTCTTCTAAGGGATTCTTACTGACAGTAGCAGATATAATGGTCATCTGAATTAATTCACCCATTCCAATCCATTTTAGTTGGCTAATTCTTAAAATGTCGATGTTTACTCTTGCCATCTCCTGTTTGACCACTTCCAATTTGCCTTCATTCATGGACCTAATATTCCAGGTTCCTATGCAATATTGCTCATTTCAGCATTGGACTTTACTTCCATCACCAGTCACATCCACCACTGGGTATTCTTTTGCTTTGTCTCCATCTCTTCATTCTTTCTGGTGTGAACTGTGAGGAGATACCCCACGTCCAAGGGCAGAGAAGCCCCAGCAAGATGGTAGTTACTGGAGCAGCAGCTGCAAGACGCTGGAGCAACTTTGAGGAGATATCCCAAGTCCAAGGTCAAAGGAGAAGCCCCAGCAAGATGGTAGGAGGGGCAAAATCATGTTTAGAATTAAATCCCATACCCACCAGAAATGCTCAGAGGGCTCAAACATACCTTGTGTGCACCAGGACCCATAGACCCACAGAGACTGAGACAGAACTGTATTTGAATGTCTCCTGAGGACATACAGGTCAGCCAGCAGTGGACTGCTGCGGGGGCAGGGCCTCTGGGTGCAGTAGACCTGGGTATGGCATAAGCCCTCTTGGAGGAGATCACCATTAAGCCCACCATAGAGCCACCAGAACTTACACGGGACTGGGGAAACAAACTTTTGGAGGGCACAAACAGAACATTGTGCACCAGGACCCAGGAAAAGGAGCAGTGACCCTACAAGACACTGACCCAGACTTGCCTGTGAATGGCCAGGAGTCTCCAGCAGAGGGATGGTGGAGAATTCTGGCAAAATGTGGTTCATGAGAGAAAGGAATGGCAAACCACTTGAGTTTTCTTGCCTTTAGAACCCCATGAACAGTATGAAAAGGCAAAAAGATAGGACACTGAAAGATGAACTCCCCAGGATGGTAGGTATCCAATATGCTACTGGAGATCAGTGGAGAAATAACTCCAGAAAGAATGAAGAGACTGAGGCATTTTCTATGAAGCTGGAAAAATAATGTGTATACTCTTGAACTACAGGGTGGCTATTTTGTATTTTTCCAAGACAATAGAATCATTGACAGCTGGTCCACTAAAAGGAAGAATACTGAGGTACACTAAGACAAACACAGATAATGGAGAGAGAAGTTTTTGTTAACCTCTATAGAATTTCTAGGTTTCCCAAGAGGTGCTAGGGGTAAAGACTGCCTGCCAATGCAGGAGACATAGAAGACATGGGTTCCATCCCTGGGTCAGGTAGATCCCCTGGAAGAGGGCATGGCAACCACTCCAGTGTTCTTGCCTGGAGAATCCCAGGGACCAAGGAGCCTGGTGGGCCCTAGACCATGGAGTCATAAATAGTCGGACACTACTGAAGCAACAGCACAGCACAGCACAGAGTTTCAAGGCTTCCTTTCTTCCTGGTAACCTGCAATTCTCTAGCTGCTGGCTTTCACTAAATATTTTATTTATTTATTTAGCTGCTTTAAGTCAGTTACTGCACAGCACGCAGGATCTTCCTTGCATCATGCAGGGTCTTTCTTTCAGCACACAGGCTTGGTTGCTCAGTGGCATGGGTGGATCTTAGTTCCCTGACCAGGGATTGAATCTGGGTCTCCTGCATCGCAAGGCAGATTCTTAACCACTGGACCACCAGAGAAGTCACTCACTATGAAGAAGGAATTCATAGGGCCTGGACTCCATCTCAGGTCTGTCCGTGCTGGTCGTGCATGGCCACCTCTCCAGTGGACTCTGAACTCTGTGCTTAGCGCCTATGGGAATGACAATGGAAGGATAAGACCCCCTCTGGGCAGGGGAATCCTGAAGATCACATCCAGGTTACTCATCGCCTAAGAGGAAACATACCCTAATCACCCCTGCCTCCGGACGGGTCATAAATTTTTTCCATATCTACCGGGATGTAATCACAGGCTTATCGATTATTAACTGGTTGGAATGTGACCACGGGCTTATTGATTATTAACTGTTTGAACACATAACACATGAATGAATGGGTTATTGTAGTTGTATTTACCCTTCCTTTGTTTATGTAAGTCTCAAGGAATTTGGGGTGATGGGTTTGGACACATACACATGGGGTATAAAAGATTTTCACAAATGCTGGTCAGGGTCCTTGGCTAAGAGGAGACTCTGCCTTGGGCCCACTGGTGTAATAAACTGCACTCCACTATCTGCATTATCCTTCTGAGTGAGTTTGTTTTCCGGAAAGCGTGGCTATAACAACTAAATATTTTAAATCCTTATATTAAAATCCCCTGGGAATTCCCTAATGGTCCAGTGGTTAGGACTTCACCATCCAGTGCAGGGGTGCAGGTTCCATCCATGTTTAGGGAGCTAGGGCCCCACATACTGTGTGACCCAAAAAGTCAAAATGTGAAACAGAAAAAAATATTGTAACACATTCAATAAAGACTAAAAATTGTTTACATCATAAAATAATCTTAATAAGAGAATCCCCCTTTTTCTTTAACCCAGCTTGTATTGTTCTCTGTTGATTGCACTCAAAAGATGCTTAACAACTACAAAGGATATTTTATCTAATGCAAATTTAGAAAACTAAACCCATAATTATACTACAGTGCTAAGTGGTAAAGAAAACACCTAGAGAGCATTATAGTCTACACTAAACTAGAAGGGATCAGAGGTGTTGTGTTATGATGAGTGGACAGGATAGAAGATGGAGATAAAGACAGAATATACGTTCCTGGGGCTAAGGTTGTTAGAGTTGACACTTGACCCATTTGCTAAAATATAGCACAAAAACAAGCCAGGCACTAGAAAATGTACACAGGGCCTGAAGCTTCATAATGATGGTATATTCTCTCTGACTCTTTATCATGTATATCTGAATAGAGCCTTCCAGGTAGCTATTAGCCTGAATTGGAGGGGTATTTTGTCAAGGGTTAAATGAGAGGCAACATAGTGAAAACCACATCCACACCCACACACACCTCATTATTATTTGCCAGGTCATCAAACTGATTTCTAGAATGATAGTTGTTAATTCTGTACCATTATTTCTTTAAGATGCTGCAGATATATAAAACAGTTAGGTCAGCACAGGTGTTATCAAGGGAAAATAAAATGCCTACCAACTTCATTAAGATAAACTGTGTCGTTCATATTAAAGAAGTAAAATGTCTTGATACATATACTATCACCTAATCTCTGTAATGGAGAAGGAAATGGCAACCCACTCCAGTATTCTTGCCTGGAGAATCCCAGGGAAGGAGGAGCCTGGTGGGCTGCCCTCTGTGTGGGGTCGCACAGAGTCGGACATGACCGAAGCAACTTAGCAGCAGCAGCAATCTCTGTAAGGACTGCAAGGAGATCCAACCAGTTCATCCTGAAGGAGATCAGTCCTGAATGTTCATTGGAAGGACTGATGTTGAAGCTGAAACTCCAATATTTTGGCCATCTGATGTGAAGAGCTGACTCATTTGAAAAGACCCTGATGTTGGGAAAGATTGAAGGCAGGAGCAGAAGGGGACAACAGAGGATGAGATGGTTGGATGGCATCACCGATTCAGTGGACATGAGTTTGAGTAAACTCAGGGAGATGGTGATGGACAGGGAGGCCTGGCGTGCTGCAGTCCACGGGGTCGCAAAGCATCGGACATGACTGAGCGACTGAACTGAGCAACTGAATTTCTGTAAGGACTTCTGTACTTAATCTCTGTGTAACAGTTCCGTACTTAAGAATTTACCTACATCTGTTGGCTGTGGATTTCCTTTGCCTTTAGGCTTTCTAAATACTTGGTCATTGTGATCAAATACCTCACTACAATTTTCCCCCAGCACCTTTAAATGGACTCAAAATAGCTGCCATTGGGGCTGTTATTATTCAAAGGTATATGTTTTAAATACCAGGATGTAACATCATCAGAATCTACTATTGTTTCTCATTTTCATTCATAAATATGTAATGCCTCAGGAATTTCAAAAGCAAAGTGAGTTAATTTTTATCACTTTATCATGTTTTACCAGGTTTGTGTCTTTTCTGATATGAATAAACTGAAGGCCAAAAGTTTCATTCTCCAAAGTAATGTGGATAGTAAAACAAACCATCCAACAAACAAACAGAAAAACACTACAAAGGAAAACAAGGAAAGAATAAACATATTAAAAAGAATTGAAGGAGTCTACATCTTCCCCATGATCAATCGAGCAACCAAGTTCTTTGACCTCAGGAATCTCAAAATGTTGAAACCATCCCTAACACTCCTATGTTCTCTCATTTTTCAAGTAAAAGTAGCCTGATGTGGAGAAATATATGCAGGTTAATTATTTGCAATATTGTGTGTGTGTGTGTGTGTGTGTGTGTGTGTGTGTGTGTGTATTAGTTGCTCAGTGTGTCCAACTCTTTGTGACCCCATGGACTGTAACTCGCCAGGCTCCTCTGTCCCTGGAATTCTCCAGGCAAGTATACTGGAGTGGGTTGCCATTCCCTTCTCAAGGGGATCTTCCCAACCCAGGGATCAAGGCCAGGTCTCCTGCATTGGTAGGTGGGTTCTTTACCACTAGCACCATCTGGGAAATCTATTTGCAATATTACCATATCATATACCGTGTTACATTTTAAATCAAAAAAGTTCTTCAAAATCCTTTTTAAACTCTTGATTTTACCAAAAATATAATGGAAGGCTAAAGAGGTTAACAGATTCTCCCAGTAATCTACTTTTTTTTTGGTTAATCAAAAGTCACAACTACATCATCTCTGGACTTCTATAATTATCTCCCTTAAAATCTTCATTCTTCAATGATCCTCTGTCCACTAAAAGTATGGCTATAGAGTTATTACCAGAAATTAGGTTTACTCTCTGTAGAACTGTTTACAGTACATATCCTTTGTCACATGCTATTCAGAAGCACCATTACCCTGTCTCACATTTACCTTGATATTGCCTCTTCAGGGCAGTATTCACCATCACTTCCAGAATAAAGACAACCTCTTTTTAAAGGCTGGAGTTAGACTGCTCAGTAGATAACCACTTATCTGCATCTGCCTTCAATAGTCTCTCTTCATTGACCAACCCTCTAAAACTTACTCCACCTTCAAACATAACAATATTCTTCTTAACCAGTTAACTGAATATTGCCTTCAATTCTTTTCCTTTAAGGACCTGCTGAAATCTCTCTTTTCAGTTCTTCCTAGTTAATATTTGATTTATTTACCCTGGAAAAACAACACTATAAATCCTTTCTGGCCACCATCATTTCATTAGCCCTTTTCACTGTTCAGCATATTATACTTTTTAGCAATGCTGTTTACATCATTGAATCATAAACAGCCCTTGACAGATTTTTTTCCCCAGGAATGGCAATGGATTATACTTGTCTAGCCAAATATAATTGACACCACCAGTAAAACTGCATTCCTTTGAAACATTTTTTTTTCCTATGCCTAGAAAAGGACCAGCAGAATAATGGACACTGCAATTTTAATATTATTAGCATCAATAACCAACTCTAGCCAACTAAAGAATATGTTGATCTATCGAAGCTGTCATATTTATATCTGCTATTTTTGTTTCTGTTTGGTTATGTTTGGTTGCACACATATAGTGTATGTGTGTCTTTATTTGTGTTTTCATGTTTGTGCATTTGTGTTGCAGGTAAGTGGAACACCTAAAAAAAGTGGCTATATACTTTTTGATCACCTCGATTCAAGATTATCAGATAACTATGCCAGGCATTACTTCCTTAACTGCCTCTAGCACCTTTGACAATATCAGACCTGGCAGTTCTTGCCATGTGGTGAGTTAAAAAGCAATGAAGAATACCAATCCCACCACCCCCACATCACAAACATATGTGCGTTTGTGTGCATGAACCTTTGTATATTTGTAACTTTCTCATCAACCTGCAACTAGATCTAAATATTCTACCAGTATAATTAAAGGCTCAAAAAAAAGCAGCCATCATAGTCTTGCCTTGGGATAACACATAGATGTGGGTATAATCCTCCTAAGGACCTATAATGCTGTAGGTCTACTTTGGTTTTTTAATTCTCTCCTTTAAAAATTTAGTTTCTTCAGAGTTACTTCCTGCTGTCACAAAGAGAACTATGATTACAAAATCCTTCTGCTTCTCCTCTACATGGATCATCTTGAAATGTTTTTATTAATAAATGATCTCCTGCAATTTTCTCTTGGAAAAATTTTGAAATTTGATATATTTCAGTCTCACTGAATTATAAACAGTCCCATTTTCTTTCAGCATTTAGATTTTATTAGTTTTTTAAAAAAATATTAAATTAACATGCTGTATAATAAAAGAGTCAATAAGTTGTTTTTTGCAAGCTTTGCATTTAAGGAAAAGATTATTGAAGAGCTGACAGATTGAAGACAGTAATAGTTAATGGACATACAGTGCAGGATAAATTACATTCTTTATGGAAATTTGTAGTAAATAATCTTTGAAAAGCATTTCCTTTTATCAGAGTAAACCATGAGAAATATTATAAAAACAAAAGAAATTCAGTATGACACTTGAAGGATCCAAATGGGACTTTTAAAAGCAAATCTACAGTCAGACTGTGACACATAAAAACACACTTTGTTAATCTGTGCTTTGAAAAAAAACCACATGTACTTCAATTGCCCTTGAATTTCTGCACCTCATTTTTAACTGTACTTAGTTTACATTTTACTTACAGAGATTAATCTTCTCTTTTGCTAAGTGCATTGGAAATCACAAGCACTAACTATGTAAATGATGCTAGGAAATGTATCCCCCAAGTATGAAATAAAGCTCTAACTAGATAATGCTAATAAATATTAATATGTGAAGATAGCAAAGGAATATTAAGTGATTATGTTGCCCAAAGTAAGAATAATAATACACCTAAAGTTTTAAAGGCAGCCATTCAATATTTCAGAGCTCTACAAATATTAACAAAAGCAGAGCCTGCTGAAAGAATTCTATGTCCTCAAGCTTTATGACTTGAATCAGCATAAGAAGAGGAATGACCAGTGACTACAACTAAATGGGTGAAGAACTGATTCAATTGGTTAGAGCTGTTAATTAATTCTGATAGATACAGTCTACTTTTTCATCTTTCAATTATCTGCTCCAGTCATTTTCTAAAAAATAAAAAAATATTGTGTACAGTTTAAGAGTCTCTGGAGAATTTGCTTTCACCCTGGCCATATTTTCCATTTTAGGGGTCTTCAGATAATTGGATAAAGAATACTGGAGCAATGGGAATAGAATGGTGTTAAGCAGAATGTATAATAGACGTTTTGTCCACCAAAGCAAAAGTGAAATCCACCAAGAAACATTCCATGGGTGCCTTAGATCTTTGCAGGTTCACAGAGCAAAAGATGAAATGAGAAGCAGGCTCCCTAATTCCCTAGTGCAAGGCAGTCTCATAGAACCATCCTCATATTTATTTTTTATTGGTTCCAGTATTTGAAGACTATCATGCCCAAGCCATAACAAATAGCTTCAATTCAAGAGGGCATTCTCTTCACTGTTCTGCTTCAGAGTTGCTTCCAATACACTGTCATACTGCTATAAAGTGACGTGACTGATGACTAGGTCAGTGTGGTTTTCTAAGGAAGAATTTGTTCAGGCCATAAATGTTTTGTTTCCATACTGAAGAAGGTAAAGAGAGTATATGATGATAACCTTGCTGGGATGCAAGATAGATGCTCAGGTTCCTCCTGACATGCCCTCACAAACCACATCTCGGTTCCCTTGAGGAAAAAAATACAAAATAACTCTACTGTATATAGTAGGAGTATAATAACAAGCTCTGAGCATTGTCCTGAGATGATTGTTCATCCCTACAACATTTGAGAGGGATACATGTCCTTCTGCCACATTAACAGTTACCCTGTGATTTTTACTGTAAATGGGAAACTGAGTTGGAGATATTAAAAGTCAATGTTCTTAATCACAGAACTCCTGGTGCAGCTTGCAGCTTAAATTGCACTCCTTGCTTATGGGGATTAGGTAAAACCTATAATGGGAAAACAACCTGGAAACAATAGAGTAGCCATAGCACAATTGTTACCTTGCTTGCAAAAATCAAGAGGAACACAAAAAAAGGAAGCAGGAATTATTGGAATAAGCAGTAAAAAGCAAACAGAACAAAGCAGAGTCTATAGATGTGATTTCAAGTAATTCAGTGTTTCTATACTGTGCATTGCTTTCAGCCTCAATAAAAAGCCAATTCTTAATCCTGCAATTACCCAACCTTATCGCCATTGCCCACATGCTGACTATGGCTAGAGTTCTAGATGATATTCTTTTCATTAGTGTGGCCAAAGGCAAATTTAATTAGAGATGCATCTCTTGAATGGATAAGAGAAATATATAAGGATTAACAAATTAATCCTAACACTTAATTACATTAAAATGTTTGCCATTCTGTATAGAAAATACTGACATTCTAGCTAACTTCCCTTTTATCTGTTCTGTCTTCAGTAACAGTGGAAAACATTATTTCTGAAGAGGAAAAATGGTGGGATTTCCTTCCTGCCAGCTTGTGTACTGAACAGGAAGAAATAATCAACCTTGTTTATTTTGGACCCTATCAGTTCCTGACCACATTCCGTGAATGCAGGCATTTGGAAGAAAACAAACTGATATACAGGTAACAGAAAGAAAACTCTGTACTGATGGAGAGAGGAAACTGTGGCTAAATGCACCCAGGTAAGTCTAAATAGAGTAATGAAAAGAAACCCTGGTGGAATATTGAAAAAGAGATTCGTAATTGCACCACAAATCTCTGTTATCCAAGTCAACAACTGAATTCCTATTCCGTAAATTGTAATCCCTGTCTATCTGCCTCTTTCTCAGTTTGTTTTTTCCTACCTTCTCCCTAAACTGCATGTGTGCACAGGTAAGATAATGTATGTGCTTTTTGTTGGATTTCTCAGCTGTCTAAAAATAAGTCCCAGCTACACTATAGAACACCCACACAAACCTTTACATGTGCTTGCTATAACTTTACTATTATTGTTTTGACATTTAAGCAACAAATGCATGTTTTTCACTTTGGAAGGCAGACATCTGTTTTTCAGAATGCTTTCCAGAAGCTGGAGTTTTCTTACAGGAGCTTATTAAATCAAAGAAGTTCTACCATCACCCTCTACTTGTGTCCCTCAATCCAAAATAATTTAAGAAACAGAAAAGAGAAACTTATGAATAAACTTATGAGCATGAAAACTACCCTGATGTCAATTAAATAAGTCTATACAATGTTCACTCCAAAGTAATCTATGCGAATGCAGTTTACTATAATAGTACAAAGGAAGAAGGAAGTTGAGCACTGAGCTGTGATGTATGGAGAGTTGCCTAAGGAACCAGGTAACCCAGAACTTCAGAAAAATTGCATAATTTCCATGACAAATAAATTCTGTCTGTTTTCATTAAGGGAAAATGCAACCTAAAATACATATAATTGTTTGTGTCTGATTCTGGCATGTTGAATGCCATAGTTCAAGGAGGGAACATTTTTTCCATGAAATGTGCATAGGAGGAATTTTTGTGTGTGTGAGTTGTTTTGTTTCAGTTTTATTTGGGGAAGGGGTTCTGTTTTGCTTTTACTTTAAAAAGAAGACACTGCCAGCTCCATCAAAGTGTAGTTTGCAAAATATGAGATTGCAAATCCCTTAAAACATATCTAGTTCATCTGGAATTTGTAAATATATTAACTCAGTATTCTCCAAGGGGAAAATGGTATATTTTAGATGAATTTTGGATGTAAATTCTAAACAGGTGGACAGAACAGCAGGAGGGCGATATCAGGCTTTCCACAGGGGGCCCACACCATATAGTTGTGGAAAATGAATCACAGGGATTGGTAGTAAAGGAAATCGGATCTGCCAAGCTGAATATTTGTAAATGAAAAGAGCATGAATGCTCAGTAAATTATACATCATGGATTCAAAGCCTGTGTCTGCAACCACAATCATATAGACGAACATTAAGCCACTGTCCTTCACAAGAACCATGCACCTATTTTAATTTACTTTTAAAGTCTGCTATAAACCTGTGTTCACATGGCGAAAAGCATTTTTTTTTTTTAATATCCATACTGCATATGTGCCTGGGATAAAAGTGAGGTTTTTTTTTTAATTACAAACATTTGTGAGCTTCCTGCTGACGACACCATTTGTGACACTGGCAGGAACAGAGTCAAATGAAAAGGTGATGAACTTTATACCCTCCTAATTAAATAATACAGAAAAGAGTGAAGGAGCCCCTGTGTCATATTTTATCAAGGCACAAATTGTCCTGAAAATAAATAACGGGTATTATTTTTGGTGGCACAATCCCAATGGAGACATTGATATTTTTGTGGAATTTCCATTTATTGCTGGCATTCCAAAAAAGTGGCAAGTTTTTTGTTTTGTGTTGTTTTTCTAGTTGGCAATTTTCAGGAAGCTAACAGTTTTAATTTAACAATCCATTTGAAATATTTCAAAACCATTAGAAGTTCAGTGGTTAAATGGTCTTGGCTTACAAGGCTTCTTTAAGTGTGATGAGTTCATCTGTGTCTCTCAGACATAAATGAGGGAGGATCCTCAGTGACATTTGCCCGACCTTCTCATACCCGCACTAATTGTCTTGGGTGTTTTGCTCTTCATGACAAGGAATATAATCATAATAATGTAATTAAGATTTACTGAGCATTTACTACTTACAAGACACTGGATTAAATGTTTTACTTTCATTATCTCACTTAATCCTTATTGTAACTCTGGGAGTTAGGTAGCATTATTACCCCCTTTACAAAATGTACGATGAAGCTGTAGTTTGAAGAGGTTAATTAAGTTGTCTGAGACTGCTCATTCTAATCATTAGTATAGCCAGACTGGAAGTCTGAAGTCTCTGACAATAAAGCTATGTCAACTTTCAATGCGAAGTTTACCAACTGTTCAGCAAGTTGCTTGGAGAAGGCAATGGCAACCCACTCCAGTGTTCTTGCCTGGAGAATCCCAGGGATGGGGGAGCCTGGTGGGCTGCCGTCTATGGGGTCGCACAGAGTCGGACACGACTGAAGTGACTTAGCAGTAGCAGCAGCAAGTTGCTTATTTTCATTTTCGCTAGTTGTAGTTGTAGACTATTAACCTTTGAAAGTTACCTCACAAAAACATATTAAGCCCATATTGCTTGACTTCATGTGAACTTATTATCAGGGAACTCAAGAAAGATATCCACTGACTTTCCCTTCTAGCAGTTCTCTTGTCCCATGAAAATTACCAGGGTGATCACTTGCTACTCAGTCCTCAGCCTCTAGGTATTTAACTTCCTGTTTCTTCTTACTAAAGCCTCTCCTCCGGGCAGACAAACAAAACAAGGTCTAAGTAGACCACGACCTTTTCTATTCCCAACGGCCTTCATCCAGTTGATAGCCTCTAGGACATTCTGGCTTCACCAAAGTTGAGGCTTGTAAACCCTTCTCAATAGAACAGAACTTGATCAGATCAGCTACTGAGGCAGTGAATCAGGCCACCTTTATCCTAGATGCTTGGAATAGGTAGGTGGGAGTCAGACCACAGAAGAGAGTTGCATTTAAGCTCTCTGTGGACCTCTTTAGAAGACTTTCATCAATAGGTTTGATGAAAGAGGGCAAAAAGTGATCTCACTACTGGAATGAATAAGTTGAGACTCAAAATACAATCTTTACAAAATTATGTCCTGGTAAGAATTATGCCTCACTCACATTAAGACTCAAAGTGGCTGAGAAAACTCAAAATTCTTAAACCAGGTGCTAAAGAATTTGCACTGGAAACCTGCATATGGTGATTTGGCAAACACTTTTGCATGTTTTATGTTAGTGACTGGTAGAAATTTCAGTTTGTATATCTTATTATATCTAAATCCATATCATTATCAATATTTACATAGTTGTGCATTTTATTTAGCTTTTTAAAAAAATTATTGGAACATAGTTGATTTGCAGTGTTGTGTTTGTTTCAGGTGTACGGAAAAGTGAATTAATTATACCTATACATGTATCTTGGAGAAGGAAATGGCAACCCACTCCAACATTCTTGCCTGGAAAATGTAGCCTGCCAGGCTCCTCCATCCATGGGGTCACAAAGAGTCGGACACGACTGAGTGACTTCACTCCACTTCATACATATATCTGGGCTTCTCTGGTAGTTCAGCTGGTAAAGAATCCGCCTGCAATGCAAGAGACCTGGGTTCAGTTCCTCAGTTGGAAAGATCCCCTGGAGGAGGGCACGGCAACCCACTCCAGTGTTCTTGCCTGGAGAATCCCCATGAACAGAGGGCTGGTGGGCTGCAGTCCATGGGGTCACAGAGTCAGACATGACTGAGAGATTAAGCACAGCACATACATATATCCACTCCTTTTTTTTTTTAAGATTCTTTTCCCATATAGGCTATTGCAAAGTATTTTATTAAGCTTTATGCCAGTTTCATCAGCTTATTAATTATCTTTCAAGGATTGCTCTTTTAATTTATTATTACATTTGCTTATGCACTGTAATTAAATTTCCCCTTTATTGTTAATATATTGTTTACAAATTTTAAAAATAACATATAAACAATATTAATTTTTAAGTAGTTAACCAAATCTCTAATTAAAAACTAAGAATAGGCCCTTGGAAGTATAATGACTGAGTTAACATGCACAAATTTTTGGATCTTGAATACATATTGTCAAAGTTGTCTTCTAATATGTGATATGATAGTGCCTATTTTTCTACCCTAATAGGAATATTGGCTATCATTACTTTTAAATATATTTGGTATTTTATTAGATTAAATAAGAAATGGGAAGGACTGCTATATGTATAGGATTTGCTTTTTTTTATAATTTAAGATTTATGGTACATAAGTTTAATATATAACTTCAGAAGAACATGTCTAATATTAAAATACTATTTATTTGCTTCAATATCATTCTCATATTAGATTATTTTTAATGAATAGGTAAAATGATAACAAATACTTATTGGTTAAAATAATCTGTAATTAGTTATTTCTTACTAAAACAAAGTAAATATCTTTGAACAATATATAAAAATATCTGCTATCCTTTTTAAAATATTTTTTTTCTTAAACTGTCATTGTTCATTATATTTCTTTTCTGCATTTCTCTCTTGAAGTATGCAGAACTCATTCTGCTAGAATTATTAGTGTGTCAGCATTTCTATCCTTTTTGAGAGATTTATAAATCAGCCATAAAGAATGTGATGCTGGCATAAACTTGGCATATATTCTTAGCCCAGAAGCATTATTTTTTCACACTTTTTAAAAGAAAATAGTTTGGCTGTTATGAACCTACAAAGGGGCAAAATCTAAATGTTTTCTGACTCTAAATGTGCTATGCCCTTTTCCTAAAAAGATCTGTTCAACAGAAAGAAATGGAAAATTCAGAGACAGTTCAGATAACAGCTTCAGGGAAGTCATTACAAGTTTGCCCTGTCAAAGATTCATGTGTTAATAGCTTCATGTATACATCAATGCATACATGATAATAATTTCAGAACTTGTTCAATTTCCACTTAGGCAAAAATCTAAAGAAAATATGGAAAAATATATCCAAGAGATAACAGGCAGCATCCAAACAGGTATTTATTTAAGCAATGTAACTATTGAAATTCCTTCTCATCTACATTTTTGTAACTGAAGCTCTCTGAATATAGCTAATAGAAGACAATGTACCAGAACATTCCAACAACACATGACTGAAAAAGGAACAGTACTCTTCATTCATCTGCTCAATACCCACAGAAAAGTCTCTGCACAGTGCCTTGGTTCCTGGGGCCAGGGTGGGGAGATATAAAGTAAAAAAAAGTGTTTTATTATTGTTGTTGTTGAACATCTTTTAAACATCAGAAAAAAAAAAATGAGACATTTTATCATCCTAAAATGCAAAAACATTACTTAAATAAATATTGAGAAAACTTTTCTGATGTTCAATTTTTTATAATCATCTCGTTTGTAAAGATTACATTAAAGTTTAACCACATAATCATTGAAAAGCAATTACAGAGAATTTCAATATGTATTTATCATTCCCTTCCTTTTCCCTACATGTAAAGCAAATGTTCACGAAATAGGAATACTTTAAGAGAAATTTTATAGTCTTACTTCATAGCTGATTATCAAAAGTTGGTGATGATAAAGTAAATCAGCAGTATTTATATAAAAAATTCAAATTTATATCCTCTATACTTTATACTTCAATGGGGAAACTGGAGAGAGTGTAATTAATAATCATTCCCTAAGGGAACACTTTCTCAATGAAATATTTAGTGTTATATAAGAAAATCACCAAAGGGTTTCTTGAAAGAGTTCATTGACCTCACAGATATTATATTTCACTTCCAAAGATTACCAGTTTAGTTTACCAAGAATATGCTCCAAGAAATATCTGATTTTATATTCCTGCTCTAAAAACTGTTCTCCCCATTAAAATCTAAGAAATGAAAAAGCAATCTTTAATGGAAGGTAATATCATCTAAATGTGGAAGGAAGGAAGTTTTCTAGAATAAAATACTGCCCAGTTCTTATGGATAAGATATTTCACATCTTATACAGATGGTTTTTGACTTGTTCTCATTTCATAATGATTGAATCATTTCCAAATCACAGGATTTCATTCCCTGACCAAAAATTATTCATCACTGAAATTCCATAATCAAGTCTACAATATATAATATGCCACACAGAAATCATTTTAGAGGGCTATATGAAAATAACTCTGATATAAATTTTAATTCATTGCAGTTATGATATAACATTTCTGACAAATGAAAGAACAACTGCACTCATCCTATCAGGTTTGTTTTCTTCTATCTACCTATTTCTTCATAACAGAAACACTCAGGTCTACACAAAAAATATTAACTCATGTTTTACCTACCTTTAGATCTGATAACAAGACTTCTTTCTACTTCAGGTTTTTGGGTTTCACAAGAGGAAATTATATACAATGTCTTCCAACGTCAGTTCATCAACTACACTTAATAACACTTTATGTCACTGAAACTCTTTATAAGTTTATGATCTAAAAGAGAACTAATATTTATGCTGATAATATGCAAATTTGTGCTGATAATATGCAAAACTTTTACATTTAGTATCTAATTTAAAGGAGAAGACAAGATAGCAGGAATGGTGATGATGGACCTTTGAACTGTTTCTTCATGTAGCTTACCTGTGCCTTAAGGGCCTTTTCAGACCCAGTCGTGAACATATCACTTCTACTCAGTGAGGCAGTGCTGCTGAGTGCACCCAACTTCATGGCTTGGTGGGTCAAACGACACTTAATTTATGGGGGATAGCTCAGGTTGCATGTTTACTTGGTCCTCCATGTTTAAATGCTCAGTTTCTAGTAAACCCAATACCAGGCCATTTCTTGAATGGGGAATAGGAGAGCAGGTCTTTGTTCCAAAATTCTGAGAGTCTGCACTGTGATTCACCTAGACTTGCCAAAGGCTCCAAACAGCATCCTTACCTGACTCTAGCACTCTAAGACCATTGGATCTGCTGGGTCATATGGCCTTAGTGTTAGAGCAGCTTGTTTAGCATCCTGGACCTGTTGTAGAGCCTTCTCTTTTTCTGACCCTCACTCAAAGCTAGGAGCTTTTGAGTTTCTTGTCAGAAAAAGCTGGAATAACACACTAAAATGAGGAATGTATTGCTTCCCAATTCAAAAGACCCACTAAGCTTTGTGCTTTTTTATTTGTACCTACAGTATAAACAAGAGGATCAATTCTTTCTTTAAAAAAAAAGGAAACTGGTAAGTGTCAATCTACAGATGAATGGATATAGACGATATGGTGTGTATGTCTATAATGGTAAATTACTCAGTCATCAAAAAGAATGAATAATGTCATTTCCAGAAACACAGATAGATCTAAAGATCATCACTAATCAAAGTAAGTCAGAAAGAAAAAGACAAATATCACATAATATCACTTATATGTGGAGTCTAAAACATGATACAAATCAACATATATATGAAGCAAAAGCAAACACAGTTATAGAGAACAGACTTGTGGCTGCTAAGTGGTAGATGGAGTAGGAGAGGGAAGGAATGGAAGTTTGGTATAACAGAAGCAAATTATTATACATACAATAGATAAACAACAACCTCATACTATATAGCACAAGGACCTAAATTTAATATTCTGTGACAAGCCATAATGGAAAACACACACACACACACACACACACACACACACACACATACACATATATGAATACCTGAATCACTTTACTGTACCAAAGAAATTAATGCAACATTGTAAATCAACTATACTCCAATAAAATTTTTAAATACTAAAAACATTTAAAAAGAAGAGGAAACTAGATTTCAGAGGGTTTAAGTAACTTTTCCTGGGTCACACAGATAGGAAATAGCAGACTAAAGTTTGAACATAATGTACATTTTTTGTTGTTTGAAAGATTGTGTTATCTCAATTATATCATATTGTTCTAATTGAGGTGGCACCTACGTATACTTTTTGAACCTGAAAAGAAAAGAGATTAAAGTTGTTACCTTTATGTAATCATCCAGTAAAGATTATGTGGGAGCCTTATCTAGGACAGTTACCTTATAAGTGGAAGTTCAGTTCAGTTCAGTTGAGTCGCTCAGTCATGTCCATCACTTTGCAAACGGATGCAGCATGCCAGGCCTCCCTGTCCATCACCAACTCCCGGAGTTTACTCAAACTCATGTCCCTTGAGTTGGTGATGCCATCCAACCATCTGATATTCTGTCGTCCCCTTCTTGTGCCACCTTCAATTTTTCCCAGCATTAGGGTCTCTTTGAATGAATCAGTTCTTTGCAACAGGTGGCCAAAATATTGGAGTTTCAGCTTCAGCATCAGTCCTTCCAATGAATATTCAGGACTGATTTCCTTTAGGATGGAATGATTGGATCGCCTTGCAGTCCAAGGGACTCTCAAGAGGCTCCTCCAACACCACAGTTCAAAAACATTGATTCTTCCGTGCTCTGCTTTCTTTATAGTCCAACTCTCACATCCATACACAAATACTGGAAAAACCATAGCTTTGACTGGACAGACCTTTGTTGGCAAAATAATGTGTCTGCTTTTTAATATGCTATCTAGGTTGGTCATAACTTTTCTTCCAAGGAGCAAGTGTCTTTTAATTTCAGGGTCGCAGTCACCATCTGTAGTGATTCTGGAGCCCCCCAAAATAAAATCTGTCACTGTTGCCATTGTTTCCCCATCTATTTGCCATGAAGTGATGGGACCAGATGCCATGATCTTAGTTTTCTGAATGTTGAGCTTTAAGCCAACATTTTCACTCTCCTCTTTCACTTTCATCAAGAGGCTCTTAAGTTCTTCTCTGCTTTCTGCCTTAGGGTGGTGTCATCTGCATACCTGAGTTTATTGATATTTCTCCCAGCAGTCTTGATTCCAGCTTGTGCTTCATCCAGCTCAACGTTTCTCATGATGCACTCTGTATGTAAGTTAAACAAGCCGGGTGACAATATACAGCCTTGACGTACTCCTTTCCCAATTTGGAACCAGCCTGTTTTTCCATGTCCAGTTCTAACTGTTGCTTCTTGACCTGCATACAGATTTCTCAAGAGGCAGGTCAGGTGGTCTGGTATTCCCATTTCTTGAAGAGTTTTCCACAGTTTGTTGTGATCCACAAAGTCAAAGGCTTTGCTGTAGTCAATAAAGCAGAAGTAGTTGTTTTTCTGGAACTCTCTTGCTTTTTCGATGATACAATGGATGTTGGCAATTTGAGCTCTGGTTCCTCTGTCTTTCCTAATCCAGCTTGAACATCTGGAATTTCATTGTTCATATACTGTTAAAGCCTGACTTGGAGAATTTTGAGCATTACTTTGCTAGCATGTGAGATGAATGCAATTGTGCAGTAGTTTGCGCATTCTTTGGCATTGTCTTTCTTTGGGATTGGAATGAAAACATCTTTTCCAGTCCTGTAGCCACTGTTGAGTTTTCCAAATTTGCTGGCATATTAAGTACAGCACTTTCACAGTGTCATCAAGAAGGTGTTATATTTGAAAATGTTTCCTGTAGAAAACTCTTAAGAAACATGGAGTTTGGTGGTGACAGACTTGAAGATTGGAATCTACAATGAAATCAGAGCATAATAGGGTTATAATGTAGTACAAACATTATGCCTTAGCAGACACTTCTCCTATGTTACCCAAATCCCCTTTACAGACTTGAAAATTGTGCCCACAGTGCTGAGGATCTTCTCATAGCACTTCTGCAAAGCAGCGTAGAAATAGTCAAGAGTTGATGCTGATAAGAATAGCCCTTGGGCAACACCATTCCAAAGACAGTTGGATTTTCATATACATGCACCATAAATTTGAAAAACAAAAATTAAAAAATACAATTTATAATAACATCAAAATCATATGATATTTAGAAATAAATTTAACAAGATATGGAGATGTCTGTACTTACAATTGTTGTTGTTAAGTCACCCAGTCATGTCTGTGTCTTTGTGACCCCATGGGCTACAGCATGCCAGGCCTCCCTGTCCCTCACCATTTCCTGGAGTTTGCCCAAAGTTCAGGTTCATTGCATCAGTATAAAATTACAGAATGCTATTTACAGAATTAAATATCTAAATAAATGAAAAGATATGTCATATGATTTGGAGAATGCAATATGGTCAAATATTTCTATTCTTCTTAATTTAGTTTATACTTTTAATGCAATTCCAGTCAAAAGCCATTTCTTGTTGCAATGGTACCATTGCAACAAAAAGAATAAAATACTTAGGAGTATATCTACCTAAAGAAACAAAAGACCTATACATAGAAAACTATAAAACACTGATGAAAGAAATCAAAGAGGACACAAACAGATGGAGAAACATACCGTGTTCATGGATTGGAAGAATCAATATTGTCAAAATGGCTATTCTACCCAAAGCAGTCTATAGATTCAATGCAATCCCTATCAAGCTACCAATGGTATTTTTCACAGAACTAGACCAAATAATTTCACAATTTGTATGGAAATACAAAAAACCTCGAATAGCCAAAGTAATCTTGAGAAAGAAGAATGGAACTGGAGGAATCAACCTGCCTGACTTCAGACTCTACTACAAAGCCACAGTCATCAAGACAGTATGGTACTGGCACAAAGACAGAAATATAGATCAATGGAACAGAATAGAAAGCCCAGAGATAAATCCACGAACCTATGGACACCTTATCTTTGACAAAGGAGGCAAGGATATACAATGGAAAAAAGACAACCTCTTTAACAAGTGGTGCTGGGAAAACTGGTCAACCACTTGTAAAAGAATGAAACTAGAACACTTTCTAACACCATACACAAAAATAAACTCAAAATGGATTAAAGATCTAAATGTAAGACCAGAAACTATAAAACTCCTAGAGGAGAACATAGGCAAAACACTCTCTGACATAAATCACAGCAAGATCCTCTATGACCCACCTCCCAGAATATTGGAAATAAAAGCAAAAATAAACAAATGGGACCTAATGAAACTTAAAAGCTTTTGCACTACAAAGGAAACTATAAGTAAGGTGAAAAGACAGCCCTCAGATTGGGAGAAAATAATAGCAAATGAAGCAACAGACAAAGGATTAATCTCAAAAATATACAAGCAACTCCTGCAGCTCAATTCCAGAAAAATAAATGACCCAATCAAAAAATGGGCCAAAGAACTAAACAGACATTTCTCCAAAGAAGACATACAGATGGCTAACAAACACATGAAAAGATGCTCAACATCACTCATTATTAGAGAAATGCAAATCAAAACCACAATGAGGTACCATTACACGCCAGTCAGGATGGCTGCTATCCAAAAGTCTACAAGCAATAAATGCTGGAGAGGGTGTGGAGAAAAGGGAACCCTCTTACACTGTTGGTGGGAATGCAAACTAGTACAGCCACTATGGAAAACAGTGTGGAGATTTCTTAAAAAACTGGAAATAGAACTGCCATATGACCCAGCAATCCCACTTCTGGGCATACACACTGAGGATACCAGATCTGAAAGAGACACGTGCACCCCAATGTTCATCGCAGCACTGTTTATAATAGCCAGGACATGGAAGCAACCTAGATGCCCATCAGCAGATGAATGGATAAGGAAGCTGTGGTACATATACACCATGGAATATTACTCAGCCATTAAAAAGAATTCATTTGAACCAGTCCTAATGAGATGGATGAAGCTGGAGCCCCTTATACAGAGTGAAGTAAGCCAGAAAGATAAAGAACATTACAGCATACTAACACATATATATGGAATTTAGAAAGATCGTAACGATAACCCTATATGCAAAACAGAAAAAGAGACACAGAAATACAGAACAGACTTTTGAACTCTCTGGGAGAAGGCGAGGGTGGGATGTTTCGAGAGGAATCGGGTGGAGAGGGAGGTGGGAGCGGGGATTGGGATGGGGAAGACGTGTAAATCCATGGCTGATTCATATCAATGTATGACAAAACCCACTGAAATGTTGTGAAGTAATTAGCCTCCAACTAATAAAAAAATTTAAAAAAAAAAATAAAAAAATAAAAACAACTGACATCTCACTCTAGAACTGTAACAGAATGTAAATTAAAATCAGATTGGTGATTACCTAAAAGCGATCCACAGTACTGAAACTGCAATTAAATTGATAATTAAAAAAAAAAAAGCCATTTCTTTGTAGAAGTTGGCATGCTGATTTCTAAAATTCATATGGACCTGCCAATGACCAAGAATAGCCAGAATATATTTAAAAGGAAAGGCATGTTTGGAAGACTAACACTGCCTAAATCCAACACTCACTGAGATGATGCAATAATATGCCAGTGTGGTAAGGGTGGAAAAGACGATGGCACCAACTGCAGTCCTCCTGCCTGGAGAGTCCCAGGGACGGAGGGGCCTGGTGGGCTGTGGTCCATGGGGTCGCTGGGAGTCGGACACGACTGAGCGACTTCACTTTCACTTTTCTGCATTGGAGAAGGCACTGGCACCCACTCCAGGACTCCTGCCTGGAAAACCCCATGGACAGAGGGGCCTGGTGAGCTGCAGTCCATGGAGTCGCTAAGAGTCAAACACGACTGAGCAACTTCACTTTCACTTTTCAGTTTTATGCATTGGAGAAGGCAGTGGCAACCCATTCCAGTGTTCTTGCCTGGAGAATCCCAGGGACAGCAGAGTCTGGTGGGCTGCCATCCATGGGGTCTTACAGAGTCCGGCACGACTGAAGTGACTTTGCAGCAGCAGCAGCATGATAAGGGCATTTGTTGTTCAGTCTCTCAGTCTTGTTTGGCTTTTCGTGACCCCACGGACAGCTGCACACCAGGCTTCCCTGTTCTCTACCGTCTACCAGAGTTTGCTCAAACATGTCCATCGAGTCAGTGATGCTATCCCATCATCTCATCCTCTGTTGTCCCCTTCTCTTCCTGCCTTTAATCTTTCCCAGCATCAGTGTCTTTTCCAATGAGTCAGCTCTTTACATCAGGTGGCCAAAGAGTTGGAGCTTCAGCTTCAGCATCAGTCCTTCCAGTGAAATTCAGGGTTAATTTTCTTTAGGATCGACTGGTTTGATCTCCTTGCAGTCCAAGGGACTCTCAAGAGTCTTCTCTAACACCACAGTTCAAAAGCATCAATTCTTTGGTGCTCAGCCTTCTTTATGGTCCACCTCTCATATCCATTCATGACTAATGGAAAAGCAAGAGCTTTACTAGACAGACCTTTGTCTAGTAAAGACAGAGACCTTTGTCTCTAGCAGAGACCTTTGTCTCTGCTTTTTAATATGCTGTCTAGGTTTGTCATAGGTTTTCTTCCAAGGAGCAAGCATCTTTTATTAAGGGCATAAGGATAAGAAAATAGGTCAAGGGAAAGTATGCAGTATGGAAAGAGAAAAACACAACTCTTTTTTGGCAATCACGCCAAGACTTCCCAGGTGGCACTAGTGGTAAAGAATCTGCCGGCCAATGCAGGAGAGGTAAGAGATGTGGGCTCAATCCACATGGGAAGATGCCCTGGGAAGAAGTAAATGGCAACCCACTCCGGTATTTTTGCCTGGAAAATTCCATGGACAGAAGAGCTTGGTGGGCTACAGTCCAAGGGGCTGCAGAAGTCAGACATGACTGAGCACACACCTGAAAACATGGCAGAACAACTTATTGTAGAAAGAAAAATCTTTTCAACAAATGTTGCTTGAATAATTAAATATATAGGAAAAATACACCAAGATGCCACCTATAAACAAAAACCAATTTGAAACGGGTCATAAACTTTAAATTCTAAAACTATACAATTTCTCTGGAAGAAAACAAAGGAGAATAAGCTTAGCAACTGGCCAGTGAGTAATTTTTTTTAAAGGACACCAAAAGTAAGAGGGAAAACAAGTGATAAAGTATTTTCATCAAAACTTTAAAAAAATTTAACCAAAAATATCAGTAATGAAAAATGAATAAGCAATGTACACACTGAGGGACAATATTGACAATATACATACACATGTGTGTGTGTGTGTGTGTGTGTATCAATAAAGGATTTTTATTCAAAATATTTAAGATTAATATTACTAGTCAATACTAGAATACAATCAGTAGTAAAGATAAACAATCCAAAAGAACATGCAGACAAAAGTTGTGAGCAGATATTTCCCAAAGATTATAAACAAAAGATAATGATATGAAGAAGTTATAAATATTAGGGAAAGTCAGTCAAAATTGCAAAGTACCATTTTACACCACTAGACTAGCAAAAATTTAGATTTTAAATAAGAAATATTGACAGAATATGGTGAAACTTGGATTTTCCCATAGTACTGGTGGGAATGTAAAATAATACAAATACTTTAGAAAACTCAATTTCTTATGAAGTTAACTATGCACCTCTTCTTTAGCCTGGTCATTCTACATCTATAATAATGAAAATATAAGTCCATAAAACAACATTAACTAGAATGTTTAGGACAGCTTTATTCATAATGTTAGGCAGGAAGTTAGCCATGAGCAAAAAGAGGCAGCCCCTTTGGCTGAACATCCAATAGCTGCCTAATCCCACCAAGCTATTCACCAACCCTGCCCCAAACACACTCCCATCAGTACTCCAAAATGGTCAAGGGGCCAGAAAAATTCCCTACTGAGAATTTAAATCAGATGTTCCTAGAGGAACCAATGCAATATGTATGTGTGTTTATATATAAATATCCAAACCATATTTAAAGATTTTATAGATATACACTGATGACAAAAATTGAAGCAACAGTTGATTTCCAAGACAAATATATACTCTCCTAAAATAGCATTTTGCCTGTTTTCTGCCTTCACTAAGCTATAAAGTTGCTTACAATAAACATCAATGTTAAGGAACCGGGAGGGAAGAAAACCTAGAGTCTGAAGCAGAGGTAGAAGGAATATTTATAAATATAATGGTAAGAACTTGTTTTTTGTGTAAATGAACTGATAATCAAACATAGATTAACTATTTCTATCAGCTTATTGTTGAACAGAATTGAAGTCAACAAAAATAGGCTGCAAGTATTTCTACAGGATAAATGAACATGTTTCGTGCTTCATGTGACATTTTCTATTGATTTCACATAATGTGGAATGATATCACAACCAAAATAATAATAGACTATATCAATACCTGGAAGCAGTACAAATTGAGTACAAGCAACATGAAAAGATAGAGTCACTAGCTTACTTCGTCAATAAAGATCACAGCTTTCCAGATCATGCTTGAATTGCTGTTATTAATCACACTCTCCACCTACAGCAGGCAATATTGTGCAGCTGATGACTGATAATCATCTTGGACGTAATGTCAGGTCTTCCATGAACCAGGAAAACTTGGGCCATGTAGTTGAGATCTCACAGATTGTCAGAATCCACAATCCAATACCTGCTCAAATGAGCTACTTTTTTATTGTTAGTATTGAATGCACTGGAAGAAAACAACTGAAGGGCAATTCTTTAGATTTTCTAGATCATTTTTGAAATTCAGGTGAATTTGTGACATGTTGATCATGAACATAAAAGTCATTGGAAACAATTGTTTTATAATAAAAATTGAGTGCACATAATGTGGTTAAAGCACAAACATCTGCCACTCACACAGACATCATTCTGTAAACCCATCTAACTAACTCTATTTTCCTTTCTGATTATATCAGAGTAGCTTGAGACATCACAGAGGTTTGAGTGACAGGCGTCCACCCTGGTGCAGGGTAATGCATACTTTTGTTTATGAGAATCATGCCTCCTTGAAAAATGTAAATTTTTAAATTGGTTTTTATTGAAAAAGGGTATATAAGGAAGCAATGTTGTTGTCTGCACTGCTTAAAAAGTCAAAGTTATTATAGTCTCCAGCTTTCATAAAAATTTTACTAACTTTTTAAATTGACTTTTTGGTTTTGTAATGAAAAAGAGCATGAATTATTTAATAGCTCCAGACAGGTTTTCTTTTAAAATATATATATTAAAAACCATGCAGTACAATGAAAAAGACAATGTACAAGGAAAAGAATAACACTCATTACATTTGTAAGAGGTTAACAGGTTAACACCTTCACCTCTACCTCCACAAGACAGCCAAAATCATTTTTAAATTTTAAAATTATGTTGGGATCAGGCTTATTATATGTCATATACAACTTTAGTAAATATCTGTTATGCAATCTTTATTTGAAAATGTTAGCATGTTAGATTGGAACGGGATTTTTGAGGACACGCTGGTGGCTTGGATAGTAAAGAATCGGCTTGCAATGTGGGAGACCCAGGTTTGATCTCTGGTTCAGGAAGATCCCCTGAGGAAACCCACTCCAGTATTCTTTCCTGGAGAATTCCATGGAGAGAGGAGCCTGGCAGGCAACAGTCCATGGGATCACAAAGAGTCACACACAACTGACCAACTAACACTTTTGCTTTTTCGCTTTTGAGGACACATAGTTTGATCCTGGAAGTGACATAAAAATTTCCTCAATGGTGCTCCTGTCAGAAGCTCTTCTAGCATTTGCTCAAACATTGACCTTGAGAGGAAATATATCACTTCATAAGGCAGTGTTCTGTATTAAAAAATTTTGTGCTGTAGGAATGTTTGCTCATTTTAACCAGCATCTATCTTGCCTTCTTTCACAGAAAGGCCCTCCAAAGCTAGAGAGTACAACAAAATATCTTACAACAGAGATCCTTAAAATATGTGTAATTACACACAAATTTTACTTTGACATTGAAGTGTAATCAATTGTTAGAATTGTTCATATGAATACCATCATTAAAACTGTTAACAAGTAGGAATTGTAATATCATTTTGTAAAATAATTGCAATGTCTTCATATACTTACATTGTTTTTATCAGAACAAATCAATTCCCAATTTTGACAAAACTGAGAAAGAATCAAACACAAGTGGGAAGAAAATGAATGAGGATGTGGGTTTCTGCACCTTTATTGAGTCTAATTTGACAGTATCTTCATTCCCTCACAATGTAGCAAATGTAATGAGTTTATATATCAAACACCATAAACAGAGCTGCCACACCAGAGCTGCCATGTAGTCAAAATGCTGTCCCTGGCCCCTGGCCAATAAACTCATGCTTTCTCTTCAAGTATATCAATATGTGTGTGTGCGTGCTCGGTCGTGTCCATTTCTTTAGGAGCCCATGGACTACAACCAGTCATGCTTCTATGTCCATGGGATTTCCCAGGCAAAAATACTGGAGTGGGTTGCCATTTCCCCCTCCAGGTTATCTCTGTGACCCAAGGATTGAATCCCCGTTTCTCCTATCTCCTGCATTGACAAGTGGATTCATTTATCACCTAGCCACCTGCGAAATCCTTAAAGTAGGCTCCAAATGTTATGTGTTTATTTATCAAGCAGTGAATTTACTTAAGAGTAGGAGAAAAAATCTAAAATAAAGAAAACAATGCAGACAGATTCCAATAAGCTTGCATCCAGGCATCACTCTGCTGTGCTAGAAGGAAACAAATCTTTTGCCTTTAAAAAAAATTTAATCCAGTGGCCTCAAGGACATCTTGGTTCATGATTATATTTTTGTCTTTGAAAACCTGGCATTCTCTGAATGTAGTTATGAATCAGGAAAATGTCCAATGGATCACTTAAAAGAGAAGTTAAGCCAAATCATGTCATTTTAATGTTGATTAAACAGAAATCATAGGTAAGTCTCAGTCTTTCTGATTCAGAATTCTAACTGTTTGAACAATGTAGGCAAAACAACCAGGAGGTTCACTAAAATTACTGCTGAGTCATATATTTTGTAGCTTTTCACAACAAATCTATGTATTCTTAAGGGAAAAGAGCAAATGTTGACAAATTTCTTGTATAAAATGTTCTCTACACTCTAAGTTAAAAGGAAGGGATACTAAAGAGGGAAAAGGTTAAGCCCCATCTATTTCTCTGTCAAAATTAGAAATGAAAAAGAATGGATATATTATATTATTTTAAGAGAACTTACATTTTGCAAGTATTGGGTAGCAGAAAGAAGCTAATTCTCTCAAACTTGCATTTCTTCTCAAAATATTAAAATACATATAATTGAGTTTTGAAGGAAGAGCATAAGCAAAAGACATATTGCCTTTACCATAAGTTCAGTTCAGTTCAGTTGCTCAGTCGTATCTGACTCTTTGCAACCCCATGAACCGCAGCACGCCAGGCCTCCCTCTCCATCACCAACAACCAGAGTTTACACAAACTCATGTCCATTGTGTCGGGGATGCCTTCCAACCATCTCATCCTCTGTCATCCCCTTCTCCTCCTGGCTTCAATCTTACCAGCATCAGGGTCTTTTCAAATGAGTCAGCTCTGCGCAACAGGTGGCCAAAGTATTGGAGTTTCAGCTTCAACATCAGTCCTTCCAACACTCAGGACTGATCTTTAGAATGGACTGGTTGGATCTCCTTGCAGTCCACAGGACTCTCAAGAGTCTTCTCCAACACCACAGTTGAAAAGCATCAATTTTTCCATGCTCAGCTTTCTTTACAGTCCAACCCACACATCCATACATTACTATTGAAAAAAACAATAGCCTTGACTAGATAGACCTTTGTTGACAAAATAATCTCTCTGCTTTTTAATATGCTATCTAGGTCGGTCATAACATTCCTTCTAAGGAGTAAGTGTCTTTTAATTTCACCGCTGCAGTCACCATCTGCAGTGATTTTGGAGCCCCTAAAAATAAAATCAGCCACTGTTTTTACTGTTTCCCCATCTGTTTGCCATGAAGTGATGGGACGGGATGCCATGATCTTAGTTTTCTGAATGTTTAGCTTTATGCCAATTTTTTCGCTCTCCTCTTTCACTTTCATCAAGAGGCTCTTTAGCTCTTCTTCACTTTCTGCCATAATAGTGGTGTCATCTGCATATCTGAGGTTATTGAAGTTTCTCCTGGCAATCATGATTCCAGCTTGTGCTTCTTCCAGCCGAGCGTTTCCCATGATGTACTCTGCATTTAAGTTAAATAAGCAGGGTGACAATATACAGCCTTGACGTACTCCTTTTTTTTTATTTGGAACCAGTCTGTTGTTCCATATTCAGTTCTAGCTATTACTTCCTGACCTGCATACAGATTTCTCAAAAAGCAGGTCAGGTGGTCTGCTTTCCCTCCTCTTTCAGAATTTTCCACAGTTTATTGTCTTCCACCCAGTCAAAGACTTTGGCATAGTCAATAAAGTAGAAATAGATGGAACTCTTTTGCTTTTTTTTTTTGATGATCCAGCGGATGTGGCAATTTGATCTCTGGTTCCTCTGCCTTTTCTTAAACCAGCTTGAACATCTGGAAGTTCATGATTCACATACTGCTGAAGGCTGGCTTGGAGAACTTTTAGCATTACATTACTAGCGTGTGAGATGAGTGCAATTGTGCAGTAGTCTGAACATTCTTAGGCAATGCTCTTCTTAGGGATTGAAGTGAAAACTGACCTTTTCCAGTCCTGTGACCACTGCTGAGTTTTCCAAATTTGCTGGCATATTGAATGCAGCACTTTCACAGCATCATCTTGTAGGATTTGAAGCAGCTCAACTGGAATTTTATCACCTCCACTAGATATGTTCATAGAGATGCTTCCTCAGGCCCACTTGACTTCACATTCCAGGATGGCTGGCTCTAGGTGAGTGATCACACCATCATGATTATCTGGGTCATGAAAATATTTTTGTACAGTTCTTCTATGTATTGTTGCCACCACTTCTTAATATCTTCTGCTTCTGTTAGGTCCATACAATTTCTTTATTGAGCCCATATTTGCATGAAATTTTTCCTTGGTATCTCTAATTTTCTTGAAGAGATATCTAGTCTTTCCCATTCTATTGCTTTCCTCTATTTCTTTGCATTGATCACTGAGGAAGATTTTCTTCTCTCTCCTTGCTATTCTTTGCAACTCTGCATTCAAAATGGGTATATCTTTTCTTTTCTCCTTTGCTTTTTGCTTCTCTTTTTTTCATAGTAATGTGTAAGTCCTCGTCAGACAACCATTTTACCTTTTTGCATTTCTTTTTCTTGGGGATGGTCTTTATCACTGTCTCCTGTACAATGTCACGAATCTCCATCCATAGTTCATCAGGCTTTCTGTCTATCAGACCTAGTCCCTTAAATCTATTTCTTACTTCCACTGTATAATTATAAGGGATTTGATTTAGATTATACCTGAATGGTCTTCTGGTTTTCCCATCCACATCAAAGGTAAGGAGCGGCGGCTGCACTTTGCTGGAATAGCCGTGAAGAGATATCCCACGTTCAAGGTAAGTGAAACCCAAGTAAGATGGTAGTCTCTGAGAGGGGAAATCAGATGGTAGACAGACTGAAACCACAATCACAGACAGCTAGCCAATCTGATCACATGGACCACAACCTTGTGTAACTCAATGAAACTAAGCCATGCTGTGTGGGGCCACCCAAGACGGATGGCTCATGGTGGAGAGGTCTGACCGAATGCGATCCACTGGAGAAGGGAATGGCAAACCACTTCAGTATTCTTGCCTTGAGAACCCCGTGAACACTATAAGAAGGCAAAAGGATAGGACACTGAAAGATGAACTCCCCAGATGGGTAGGTGCCCAATATGCTACTGGAGATCAGTGGAGAAATAACTCCAGAAAGAATGAAGGGATGCAGCCAAAGCAAAAACAACACCCAGTTTTGGACGGGACTGGTGATAGAAGCAAGGTCTGATGCTGTAAAGAGCAATATTGCATAAGAACCTGGAAAGTTAGGTCCATGAATCAAGGCAAATTGGAAGTGGTCAAACAGGAGATGGCAAGAGTGAAGATTGACATTTTAGGAATCAGCGAACTAAAATGGACTGGAATGGGGGAATTTAACTCAGATGACCATTATATCTACTACTGTGGGCAGGAATTTCTTAGAAGAAATAGAGTAGACATCATGGTCAACAAAAGAGTCCTAAATGCAGTACTTGGATGCAATCTCAAAAACGACAGAATGATCTCTGTTCATTTCCAAGGCAAACCATTCAATATCACGGTAATCCAAGTCTATGTCCAGACCAGTAATGCTGAAGAAGAAGACCTACAGGGCCTTTTAGAACTAACACCCAAAAAAGATGTCTATTTCATTATAGAGGACTGGAATACAAAAGGAGGAAGTCAAGAGACACCTGGAGTAACAGGCAGATTTGGCCTTGGAGTACAGAATGAAGCAGGGCAAAGGCTAAGAGAGTTCTGCCAAGAGAATGCACTGGTCATAGCAAACACCCTCTTCCAACAACACAAGAGAAAACTCTACACATGGACATCACCAGATGGTCAACACTGAAATCAGACTGATTATATTCTTTGCAACTGAAGATGGAGGAGTTCTATACAGTCAACAAAAACAAGACTGGGAGCTGACTGTGACTCAGATCATGAACTCCTTATTGCCATTATCATAGCAGAAGTAAAAATGAAGGTTTTTTTTTTCTTGTAGAAGAATGATGCAGTATAAACACGGAGACAAATTATTTTGATACATTTGTGGGAAAGAAAAATAATAAAGAAAGGACAAGTGGAAGAAAAGTATTCAGGGTACCAAGAACATGAGATATGGACACAGAAGCTGTGGTTTAGAGCCCTGAAGAGAAAATTAGTAAATTTCTCATCGACATGGTAGGCAAGAAGGATGAGGTATTTTTTGTTTTTGTTTTCAACTCCTCATCATTTTGGTGTTTGTTTTTTTTTTTTTTTTTAATAAGACTCCAAGAACATAAACTGTATAGCATTTAGTTCAGTTTTGTTTTCCTTTTTGTTACAGATATCAAATTTTATAAAACATTGAGATATGTATGTCATACATCCTAGGCCAGAAAAAGAATAAAGTAGATTCATCTTTATAAAAATAAAACATGATGAAAATATGCCATTCATTTTTGCTTAAAAAGCAGTTTTTCCCCCCCTCTGAGAATCATATTGTCATAAATGAAAGACATACTAGCTTCATGCCTAATTGTTACTTTGAATTAATTCTTTACCTAAAGTCAATTTCCACCTCTTTGCATTAGATCTGGGTGCTTTCGAATGATTCCGAAAGTCTGACATATTGTAGGGTGACTAACCATCTTAATGTGCCAGGAACCAAAGAGTTTCATGGGACACAGAACTTGCAGTGCTAAAACTGAGAAGGTTCTGGACAAACTGGGACAGCCAGTCACTTGGTGTTTCCATGTTTCCACAATTGCCAGGAAATCTCTCAATATAACCCATACACATTAGTGGCAAACTTTAATTAAACACACTATTCCATTATCTGAAAGTTCCCAAATAGATGATTTTTGGTCTTACAGATAAAATAGAATGAGGATTAATTATTAGAAAATGAGAACTACCTTAGTGAAAATGTTTGTTTTGTTTTGCTTTTAATTGATGGTGTTCCTATTAGCACTCCATTTAAAAAATAATTATTATCCTTTCACAATGATGGCTTGTTTTTTTGTTTTTGTTTTTGTTTTTTTTTTTTTTTGGAAGGAAAATAAATACTGCTTCCCTCTACACAGAGAATTACTTAAGTGAATTTTAGAGACAGACTGCCCTTTATGATGTAATTTGTTAGTTTAGAAAGCAAAAGATTAAGAGGATAAAGCATAAAAATAGAAGGAAAAATAAAAACTATAAAGGTTGAATTCAGTGAGATAAGGTAGCTGCAGAAATATTGTCATCATGCAGATCAGTTAGAATTATTTGCCAACTGAGAGAAGAAAGTTTTAACAATAAAAGAGAGAAGCAGAGAGGGTGAAAAATATACAAGGATGGATGTGAAGGAATATAGTAACTCCCCCAAAATTCGAGAGCTAACGTAGGCAAGAGTGCGAGAAGAAGGACTGTTTATGAGTTTAAAGGGGAAAAAAAAATCAAAAATTAGTAAAATGAGAAATAATTTGGCAGTTAGTCCCTGTAAATGGAAGTCTGTAGTTATAAAGTCCCTGAAATATATGAAGTATAGTACACAACAGATTTTTTTAAATGGCAGTAGACCAGGAGAACAGATGTGTTTGTTAGGAACGCGCAGGTTTTAAGGAATGGACACATGCTCTCTTCATAGGTGATCTTATCCAGTTTCTTGGCTTTAAATATCATCTCTATGTTGATAATGACCAAAATTTCATCTACAGAACAGACCTCTACCTTGAGCTCCATAACTGACACAAAAAGAATATTGACCTTAATAACATTGCCCAGTGTCCATTCCCACAAGTCTGTCTTCCTCCCAACATTTTCCACCTTCTTTATTTATTTTCATTTTGTCTATGTTTTTTTTAATAATTAATCACCTTTAAACCTTCAGGTACCAGAGCAAAAAAGAGAAGGCCAAAGAATCTCAGGCTGTTATCAAAAATTATATTAATCAGCCATCTACATGTTTGTTCAAAATTAATTATTCCTTACCTATCATCATGGAAGCTGATTCATTTTTTTATGTATTCACTGTTTAATAACCTCAGTTGATTGATTTGTTGACATAAAATTAAAATTTTATTTTATGATTACTGATTTTATCAATCTAAGGGAAGGGATTATTTCATATTATAGGTTATTTATCAGACATTTAGATTCATCATTTAGTTTTATTTTCATATTGGTACACATAGTTATCTCTGGCAAATGATTAACCTGGAACCTTAAAGATGTTACTGGCCCAAAAACAGAGACTCAATGAATTTCTTAACAATCTATTGTAAAATATGACTTAGTCCCTAAAAAGAATAAAAAAGCATAATTTATAGAACAAAAGAGTAAAAAAAAAAAAACAAAAAATAATTAAGAAAACACTTGTGTATGTGGGCCCATTGTCCAGGCCCACATAAATAATCTCTTGTTATTTACACTTTCTAACAATTATGCATCCATAAAGAATGTATTGTTTAATTTTGAATGTTTTTGAAATATAGATTTATAGAATCATGCTATGTATATCCTTCTATGACTTGTTTCTCTGCCTCAATGTCACATTTTGGAGATTCATTAGTGTTTATTCTTTTATTTATTAAATTACTAATTTTCACTGCTGTATAATATTCTGCTTTATGATAATTTACAGTACCCATTTTGCCATTGATATGAATTTGGATCTTTTAAACTTGGTGTTATTAAAAGTAATTTTGCTATAAACATTCTGCACATGCCTACCTGTGAACATGTGAAAGAGTTTTTCAGAGTATACATCTAGAATTTAAATGGTTAGGTCTCAGAGCATGGATGTGTTGAACTCCTCAAGGTATTGATGAATTGCCTTTTTTTTTTTAATTAAAAAATGTTTTTTAATAATTATTCTGATTAGCATTCCTCTCAGGTGATGGATGAAAATGATGGGTTTGCTAATGGCCTCCCAATAATGTCCAATATCCTAATCACTGGAACCTGTAAATAAGTTACCTTAAGTGATAAAAAGAACTTGCAAATATAAATAAATTAAGAACCTTGAGACTGGGAAGCTATTCTGGGTTATCCAGGTGAACCCAACAAAAACATGCCCTTAAATGTAGAAGAGAGAGACAGAAGAGTCAAAATGATTCAATATGATAAGGATCCAACCTACTTTTGCTGGTTTTAAAGATAGAGGAGCCATGAGCCAAAGAAATCAGCCTCTAGAACCTGGAAAAGGCAAGGAAAGAGTATATTTCCCAGAACCTTGAGAAGAGAAGGCAACCCTAACAACACATAGATTTTAGGCCTGTAGAGTCAGTTTGGTGTTCTAACCCACACAACTGTAAAATAATAAAGTTAAGCCATTTTATCTTTGTGATAATTTGTTATCACCACAATTGAAAACTAATTCAATGAGCAAGCAAATTTCTATTTTATTGTATCCTCATGAATATTTTGATTTGCCAGTCTTGGCCAGTTTGCTGAGTGTGAAGTGGCAACCTGTTGTGATTTTATTCTGCATATGTATGGAGAGAGGGAGGGAGGGAGAGAAGCCAAGAGGGAGAAGGCTGGCTGAATTCCTTGGCTTGTGGCCCCATCCTGCATTTTCAAAACCAGTGATATACCATCTCCTATTGTCTACTATAGTCTAACATGTTTTATATTTTAATTATTTTTCTGTTTATGTTTTTCCCCTTTTCTACTTGAATATAAGCTCCATAAAAATAAAGATTTTCCACTATTTTGTTCACTGCTGAATACCTGATACAAAGTAGATTTTCAGTGACTATTTTACTGTATAAATCAATAACCAAGTTAGGCCTTGTCTTGTGCCTAAGTTTTGACATCCAGTTGCTTATTTTTTACGAAGCATAGGGTAAACCTGAATTCCTCCAGAGAGGATTTACATTTCATCCTGCCAGATGACTCCAGGCACTACCACTTTGAGATCACTTTAGCTTCATTGCCTGTTTCTTCAGATGTATTCCTGATATTTCATGTACTATAAGTATAGGTTGTACAAATCTATAAGATCCTGCTTGGGTTTTTTTTTACAATTTTTCAGATACTTTTGATTCTCAATACCAAGATTCAAGTTATTCATTGTTTGAGTGAGATGGGAGTAAAAAAAAATGCATATTTCTTATTCACCAGTATACTGAAGAATTGGCATAGCCCTATAATAGCATGACCAAGATATATAAGATTCAAGGATCTTTGGTGAGCAAATAAATTTTCTAAACACTGGTCTCCTCATCTGGTAAATGTGTTTGATAGTTTATTGTCAAGATTTGAGGTGAGAATTCAATAGGAAAATATGCATAAAGTACTTAGCAGCAACATGCATATAGTTGCCCCCAAATATTAATTCTTCTTTATCTTTTCCTCTTGATTCTGAAGCCATCTTGAAAAAAATGATTGAAATTTCTGGAATGAAATGCACATCTCTATTTATGGATTTTTTTTTTTTTACATTAAGAAAACTATTAAATCTTGAAGATTCTTACAAATAATTTCTTCAGTAAAATACAGTATCTTTTTTTCACTAAGTGATAGCTTTAAAGAGTACCTTCAGTCTTCTTGAATATCCAAACCTAATAGTATTTAAGAATTCAGTATAAATGAATCAGAAGTGAGCATATTAAATTTCCTTTGAAATACACCAAACATTTAGAGCTAACATTAAATATTAAAGACAAAGGAGATTTCCATAATACAAGCTAAAGCTCAAACTTGATACCAAAAGCAAAAAAAAAAAAAAAAAAGATGAAGAAACTTAGCAAATAGTCACTCTTTTAAACATTAGGCAAGTGGAATCATTATATTTGTCCTTCAAAGAGAAGACTAATCTAAAACCTGCACTGATTCTAGCCCTTAGGAATACCACATTAACTTCCAATTCCAGTAACAGGTAAACTTTAATTGTCACTTGCTTGCACTGAAAGGAATAAATCCATACTTCTCCTTGGGTGAATTCTGAGTCAGAGAGAGAGAGAGAGGAAAAATAAAACAACATCAGCCATATCACATACTCTAGGGAATGTTAATATTGTTAGGAGTTTTGGATTTCTCTTGAATGAAAACACCAAAGCGCATGACATATTATTTCTTCAAGAAAGTTTTCCTTCTGCCTTCAATTAACATTGCACAGAAATTATCTTTAATGACTCATGAGTGGATATGTATCCTTATCTGAATGTACATAAAAATAAATATTTTCCTAAAACATGTATCTCATATAATTTGTTTGAAATATTACATTTTTCATTGCAAAAACCCTTGACAACCACTGAACCAGTTGTCAGGTTAAAAGTATAAGTAAGCAATAATATAATTCTAAGTTTTTCAAACTATATTTACATTTTTATAACTAAGAAAAAATATTGTGAAGAGAAAAGGGCTCTTCTTGGTTCTCAGAGAAGCTAGGAGTCATTTTCTCTCATATACTTATAAAGTCTCAATTATTCCTGAAAATGGAAGAGGTAAATTCATGTATAATTCAAAGCATGAATAACAACAAATTATATTTTATTCAGCTTTGCACCACATAATTTTTGGGGCAGAGACTCTACCTTCTGACATGTAAGCTGAAACTGGAATGATGAGTAGGACTTGGGCAGGTTAAAGTGGTGACACATAGTGCAACTGGAAATGAAGTAGTTCAATAAATCTTGTGTAAAGTACAACAGCAAGGACTTCTATTATGTTGATAGCTAAATTAAATGCATTTTATTTTTGCTTCCATGAAAAGTTAGAATTATAACCTAGCTGACTTATCCAGTGGGATATAAGTAAACCTGAATTAAGATTTAGAAAATTTCTATTTTGGTCCTGGCTCTCTCATTAACTTGTAAGCTTTATGTTCTCATGCAACTAGTGTTACCTTTCTAGACCTCCTGTATTTCACATGTAAAATGATGAAATTGCATTAAGCCATCTTTAGGGTGTTTTCAGATTTTAAAATCAGTATATCCATAATTCTAGTATTGAAGCTGACTTTCTCAGGGGGAAAAATGGACTAGAGCACCATGTCTTAAACTTGTTTCTATTAGACACACGATAAAAAATGAGGTGCTTTTGTGGTTGTTGCCCATCCCCTTTCTCTCCTTCTCTTCTTTCTTGAACCTACCTCACTACTCCACTAAAGCTGTCTATTCAAAGTCATTAATGACTCTACTTTGACAATCAGAAGACCAGTTCTTGGTCCTTATCTTACTATACCTTTCAGCAGCATTTGACACAATGAATTGTCTGCTTTTTCTTGAAACACTTTATCCATCTGGTTCCTGGAAGATTGTTCTGTCTAAAATCTCTTCCCACCTCAATGTACTAGTTCTCATAGACTTTTGCTTGATCCTTTTTTCTTGACCTCTAATGGTTGAAACACTTTAAGCAACAGTTCTCAGATCTAATTGCTTCTTTATCTACATTCACTGGATAAGACAGATCTTATCCCATTCTAATGGCTTTAAGAAGATAGTAGCATCACTCATCAAGAACTAACCCTTTAGCTACAATCTCAGAATCCAACTATTGATATCTTTACTTGGTTATCGATTGGCATTTCAGACTTAACCTGTCCCAAACCAATATCTTGATGCCCACCATCTCCCTTCTTCCATAATTTCTTTCCTTTTAATCACCCCACCTAACTAAAGGTCAATAATGTTTTTCCAGTGGTTTAACCAAAACTTTAAGACTATTCTTAACTAATCTCTTGAACAGAAACTCTATCTTATAATTTGAAAATCTTATTTTTCTAATATTACATTATAGGTGCAGAAAATTTAATTCATCCTACTTATTGATCCATTACACACTTATTTATTCACATGGAGACATTAATAAAGTAGTAAGCATTCATGAACCTATCATTCAGTATAAAAACTGAATGTGGCTGAATGGATAATTTATATACATTCCCCAATATCCACTCCATTCCCTGCTACTCCTAACCCAAAGTAAAAACCATTAAAATTTGTGTTTCATCATTTTCTTTCTATAGTTTTATATACCTTTAAACTCATCTATATGTATCCCTATGCATTTTATTTGTTTATTAACATCATAAAAAAGGCTTCCATGGTGTATGCAAACTTGTTTTTTACTTTATATTATTGGGATTCATGTTGATTGTGACATGTTCCTGAGGTTACTTCATTCTGACTACTGCATATTTCATTATGTGAATATCCCACAGTTGATAAATTCACTCACATGTCAATAAACTCAAAGGATGCTTCTAGGTTTTGGCCACTGTGAACAGTGCCTCTACGCCCAATCTTAAACATATGGAAAGTTTCTCTCAGGTTCTAAAAGATGTTCTTAGTTTCTTACCCAGATTCTTGGGGATTCTTTTTACTGGATGTCACTGGTCCTGCTGCTAAAAATTTGGACCTGTAACATTCCTTGGAGGATTTTTCCTGAGAAATAGGTGCAGCCTCACCTGAATTACCTGCACCATGCCCCTTCCTCCCTACCCTTCCCACAGCTGGGAGGAAGGCAGATAAGGGTCACTGAAAGTGGTCAGAAGCCTTTCTCCCTTGCCTCAGTTCAGTTCAGTTGCTCAGTCATGTCAGACTCTTTGCAACCCCATGGACTATAGCATGCCAGGCTTCTCTGTCCTTCAGCAACTCCCAGAGCTTGCTCAAGCTCATGTCCATTAAGTTGATGATGCCATCCAACCATATCATACTCTCTCATCCCCTTCTCTTCCTGCCTTCAATCTTTCCCAGCATCAGAGTCTTTTCCAAAGAGTCAGCTCTTCACATCAGGTGGCCAAAGTATTGGAGTTTCAGCTTCAGCTGAAATCCTTCCATCGAATATTCAGGACCGATTTCCTTTAGGACGGACTGGTTGGATCTCCTTGCAGTTCAAGGAACTCTCAAGAGTCTTCTGCAACACCAGACTTCAAAAGCATCAATTCTTCAGTGCTAAGTTTTCTTGCCTCAAGACAAGGATAATTCTGTAAAGGGATCACATGAAATATCATCCTTGATTAGCTCCATTGTTTTTCCTAACCTGCTTCCTAACTCCCTTGTAAGTTTCTGTTGCTTACATTGCCTTTACAAATCATTACTCACGAATCCCTGTCTCTCTTCCAGGGAACTTAACCCAAAACAAACCTACAGTTGTAGGGTACAAGAAAATACAATCTCATAATACACTGCCTATTTTTCAAAAAATTGTATTGATTTACATTCCCACAAGTAACACATGAGTCTATGGACCACATCTCCATCATTTAGTATTGTCAGATTTTTAGAAAGTTTTCCAATGGAATAAACTAATATCTCATTGTAATCCTAATACAGTTTTCATAGTCACTAATAAAGTTGAATATTTTTTCATACTTATTAGCCATATATGTTTTTTATAACATGCTGGTTCATGTCTTTTTCACTCATTTTAAATTAGTTCTTGAGAATCCCACGGATGGGGTCACACAGAGTCGGACACGACTGAAGTGACTTAGCAGTAGCAATAAATTAGTTCTTCAGCTTTTAAAATAAAATCATAATGGATTTTTATACTTGCTTATATTAATAATCTTTTGTTATTTGTAGACATTGTATTTTCTAGTTTTAACTCTCTTAAGCATTTTAACAAGAAATAAAAAAATAATTTAAACATAGTAAAATGTATGATTTCTTTCACAGTTAGATATTTTTGTTTTGATTATTAAAATTTTTCCTACCCTAAGATCTAAATTTTGGTATGTAGTGTATTCTCTATTATTTATTTCTGGGTATTTTTGAATTCCTCATAGACTATCTTCTTCAATTATGATTTATTTATTAGTGCATGATTGTTTAATTTCTAATTATTCAGGACATTTTCATATATCTCTTGCTATGTACTCAGTTCAATTCAGTTCGGTCGCTCAGTTGTGTCCGACTCTTTGTACTAACCTAATTATTTTGTGATCAGGGAATACGATGTGCTAATAGCTATTCCATACCTATCCTACTTCAAAGGTTTTTTAATTTTGCTTTTGGGCCTTTTTACATGATTAGTATTTGTAAATATTCTATGTAAGTCTGAGAAAAATTTTCTAGTTGCTGGATGCAGATTTTTTTTTTAATCTATCAAATGAATGTTATTATACTTATTTGGGGAGTCTGTTTTCTGTGTTTGAAGCTATTTTGTGCTTGACTTCCTTGGCAGTCCAGTAGTTAGGATTCTGCACTTCCAATGAACGGGATCTAGGTTCAATCCCTGGAAGGGAAACTAAGATCCCACATGCCAAGTGGCAAAAAAAAAAAAAAGTATTTTATGTTGAAATTCCCTCTGAGTATGGTGATTTTTCTAATTTCTCCTTGTTGTTTTGCTTCACACACTCTGAGATCATTTTATTTACTGCACATATTTTTAGAATTTCTATGTCTTCTTGGCGTAGTGAGCATTGTATTCTCATGTAGTGATCCCCCTCTGAGGTTTACAATGCTCTATCCGTACTATATCACCTCACGTCCATCTGGGGCTTCCCTGGCGACTCAGTAGTAAAGAGTCAGCCTGCAGTACAGGAGATGCAGGAGACAAGGGTTTGTTCCTTGAGTTGGGAAGATTCCCTGGAGGAGGGCATGGCAACCCACTCCAGTATCTTGCCTGGAGAATCCCATGGACAGAGCAACCTGGAGGGCTATAGTCCATAAGTTCACAAAGAGTTAGACATGACTGAAGTGACTGAGCAAGGTCCACTTACTACCCAGAAGCCAGAGTGACCCTTTAAAACATAAGTGAGCATGCTTTACCCACCTGCTGAAAATTATTGTGTACCCTGTGACTGAGAACAAAGTTCATGATGTTACTCTCTACTTTTGCTGAAAATAGCTGCCCCATTTAGCTCATCTCTTCCCAACCTACCCCCTGCTCTTTCCTCCACAGTCACAGAAGCATTTTTGCTTCTCTGAGCAGACCAAACACGTGCTTAGTCCAGAACTTCTATTTCCTATTGCCTATGCTATAATGACTCCTTCCACACAAAACTGCAGAACTTACTCATTTGCTTCACTCATATCACTTTATTTTAAAACATTTCAAAACACCACTCCCTAACGCGTACCATGTCCCTGCCCTTTACCTTGTCTTGTGCGTGCGTGCGTGCGTGTGTGTGTGTGTGTGCTTGAACTGAAATACAGTTGATTTGGGCTTCCCTGTTTCCTCAGACGGTAAAGAATCTGCCTGTAGATCTGAGTTCTTCCTACAGATTCTGGTTTGATCCATGCCCTGGAGAAAGGGATGGCTACCCACTCCAGTATTTTTGCCTGGAGAATCCCAAGGACAGAGGAGCCTGGGGTGGGAGGGCTACAATCCTTAGAGTCACAAAGAGTCAGACATGACTGAAGTAACTAACAGACTTTACACTCAGTTGATTCACGATGTTCTATTAGCTTCTTGTGTACAGCAAAGTGATTCTATTATACGTATACCTATTATTTTTCATTATGGTTTATTATAAGGTATTGAATATAGTTCCCTGTAATTTAAGTAGGATTTTGTTATCTGTTTTATACATAGTAGCTTGTATCTGCTAATCCCAAACTCCTAATTTATTGCTCCACACCTTTACCATTTGGTAACCATAAATTTATTTTCTATGTCTATGAATCTGTTTCCATTTTGTAAATAAGTTCATATGTGTTGCATATTTGCTTGATACCATATGATAACTATCTTTCTATCTGACTTCCTTCAATTAGAATGATAACCTCTAGGTTCATCTGTGTTGCTACAAATAACAATATTTCCTTTTTTTTAATATCTGAGTCATATTCTATTTCTCCTGGCAATCTTGATGCCAGCTTGTGTCTCATCCAGCCTGGCATTTCACATGATGTACTCCACATATAAGTTAAATAATCAAAATGATGGCAAAAAGCAAAGAACTAAAGAGCCTCTTGATGAAAGTGAAAGAAGAGAGTGAAAAAGTTGACTTAAAACTCAGCATTCAGAAAACTAAGATCATGGCATCTGGTCCCATCACTTCATGGCAAATAGGTGGGGAAACAATGGAAACAGTGAGAGATTTTATTTGAGGGGGCTCCAAAATCACTGCAGATGGTAACTAAACCCATGAAATCAAAAGATGCTTGCTGCTTGGAAGAAAAGCTATGATCAACGTAGACAGCACATTAAAAAGCAGAGACATTACTTTGCCAACAAAGGTCCATCTAGTCAAAGCTATGATTTTTCCAATAGTCATATATGGATGTGAGAGTTGAACTATAAAGAAAGCTGAGTGCTGAAGAATTGATGCTTTTGAACTGTGGTGTTGGAGAAGACTCTTGAGAGTCCCTTGGACAGCAAGGAGATCCAACCAGTCCATCCTAAAGGAGATCAGTCCTGGGTGTTCATTGGAAGGACTGATGCTGAAGCTGAAACTCCAATATTTTGGCCACCTGATGCAAAGAACCAACTCATTGGAAAAGACCCTGATGCTAGGAAAAATTAAAGGCAGGAGGAAAAGGGGATAACACAGGATGAGATGGTAGTATGGCATCACCAAAACAATGGACATGAGTTTGAGTAGGCTCCAGGAGTTGGTGATGGACAGGGAAGCCTGGCTTGCTGGAGTCCATGGTGTCACAAAGAGTCAGACACGACTGAGTGACTGATCTGAACGGAACGGAACTGAACACATTCCACTGAGCTTTCCTAGTGATTTAATGATGAAAAATCTGCCTGCAATGCAGGAGACCAGGTTTTATCCCTGGGCTGGGAAGATCCCCTGGAGAAGGAAGTGACAACTCACTTCAGTATTCTTCCCTGGGAAATCCCATAGACAGAGAAGCCTGGAGAACTACAGTCCACAGGCTGCAAAAGAGTAGAACAGGGGTGAGTGACTAAACAACAACATATTTCATTTTATGTATGTGTGTGTGTATATGTACACACACATATGCACCATCCATTTTATCCATTCATCTGTTATGTTTTTTGTGTGTTTTTAAAGGTCTTTCATCATTATTTGTTTTCCTATCAGTTTCATAAAAGTAAAGCTTTTATTTTCACCTCCAACTCTTAAGCCTTCTTTCTCCCCCTCTATCTTTTATTTTTGCTGGTTGATCTCAGTTTTTAACTGCATGTTAAACTGGTATATTCTAAGAGTTTCAGAATTAAGAGTGTGTGATTGAATGTTAAGTTTACCGTTAAAGGGAATAAATAGAGAGTATAACAGTTATATGTAATCTTCAAAACATCATGAAACATAATGGACATAAATTGATGAAATTCAAGGGATCAAGATTCCACTATTGAGTATTTAAATATTTTGCAGGACACAAATGTTGGCGTTCATGGGGTTATTACTCAATCTCCCTTCAAAGAGAAAGCGGTTATGACAAATATAGTCAGCTGACAGCCATTACTTGCCACATCTTTGGGATCTACCACTATGTCCAGCTTGAGGAATCTTTCTCAGCTGCTCCCATAAACTGACTGATGACAGTGTCTTATTAGAGTTAAGGCATTCCTGCCAAATGCCGCAAAACTCTAATGAGAAATCCTTGCTCTGGACCTCCCAGTAGGCTGGTTAAGATTTTCTCAGAGCTCATTGTAGTTTGGGGCTCCCCCTATCCAGTCCTTTCTTTCTTCCCTCACTCCTGCAAGGGTATCAGGCCCACATTACAGTCTGAAGACTCTCTGCCTATTCCTATCTCATCTCCCCTATACCCTTCACAGTCACCCTCCCTTGTCCCCCTCCCCTGTATCTCTTTCACTTAAAAAAAAAATTGGAGGATAATTGCTTTACAATATTGTGTTGGTTTCTGTTGTACAACAACGTGAATCAGTTATAAGTATACATATATCCCCTCCCTCTTAAGCCTCTCTCCCACCACCCCCCCATCTCTTTCACTTCTAATTCCTTCTTGGCATCTGCTTCTAACTCAGACTTACAACAAACAATAGCTCTTATTTGAGGCTGCTGCTGCTACTAAATCACTTCAATGGTGTCTGACTCTGTGCGACCCCATAGACAGCAGCCCACCAGGCTCCCCCGTCCCTAGGATTCTCCAGGCAAGAACTCTGGAGTGGGTTGCTATTTTCTTTTCCAATGCGTGAAAGTGAAGTCACTCAGTCATGTTTGACTCTTAGTGACCCCATCCACTGCAGTCTACCAGGCTCCTCCATCCATGGGATTTTCCAGGCAAGAGTACTGGAGTGGGGTGCCTTCTCCATTATTTGAGGCTATTAAAATATAAAGCACCAGGACATTAATTGGGATAGGTTTGAAATCTATAGGCTATTCAATTATTCGATAAATAGTTGAGAATTACTGTGCACCCATATGGTTGTCTTAAGAACAAACAGGATGTATAATTTCATAATTAAAGCATTTCTACTTTCTGTTCACATTCTAGTCTTTGAATTCAGAGAAAATGTCTCCTCCTGCTCTCCTAGTGTTTGAGTCATGATTATAAATTACCAGAATGTCACCTTATCTCTTGTGAAATGAAATAATTTACATTTTATATTACTTGTTTTCATAGACTAGTCATGTTTGCCAGATGGTGATAGGTCATAAAAAATAAATAAATAGAACCAAATACCTAACTGCCCATTAAAGAGCAAAATAGTAGCAAAATCAAAACAGATTATATTTTTGAAATACTTAGATTATATAATTGGAATCCAAACAAAACCGCAAATCACATAACAAACTATTATCAAGGATTGGGACTATATTTCTAAAATAAAGTTCACTTTTTATGCAATAGATGTGTCCTGGAAAGTTATACACGAATTGAATTTGTCTAATCAAATCATACACTAATGTTTTTTGTTAAGGGAAATTATGAATCTCTTACCAAAAAATTGTCCAGAGGTTTATACTGGATTTGCTTGAATCAAGGTAAATTCTCAGGATGGCATCTTTCAATATATTAAAAGTGACAAATAATTGGAAAGGAAATATCTGATGAATAAATTCAAAAGCTATAGCTTGGAGTCTAGACTCCTGCAAAATAAAGGAGCAATGTCCCTGGGTCAATTTGATTCAGTAAACTTGTGAAATAATCAGTTATTTTTAAAACTGTACCACATTCTTTAAGATATCAAAGTTATCTTTCCTTCTAAGTACTTCAGAAACCAAATGAGAACAAGTATTCTTTCTACAATACATATTAATAGCTTCCTCTTTCCCAAGAATATTTTTATTGAAATACATACTCATGCATACAAAATTCAAGATACTTCATTACCTTATGAACTATTAATATGATATTTTAACATACAATTTCAAAATTAGAGTTCATCTAAAAGAATAAAGGATGATCATATTATCTAGTTTCTGTAGGAAAAAAACCTAATCTGCTAAGCAATAACATCTAAATGTCAAAATCTATTATTAAGCAAAACCTTCTCAAATGCTTCCATCACCAAAAGAAACTAGCATGTTAAACCACCAAATTCCAAATTTGCTCTCTATGGAATTCATTCTTATTTTCATAACAGAAACTGAACACATTACTACCACAATGAAATATATCCAGTTGATAAAATATTTCTATGCTGACTTCATGAAAAGTTTTTGCTTGGATGAAGATAAAGATGAGGACAAATTTGCCCCTGATCAGAACATAGGAACACCAAACGGCAACCAGCAATGTCCAAAAAGTGGTTTTTGAAATTTCTGTTTTTCAGAGGGTTTCCCAAATGGCTCTTTTTGATATTGCAAGCAGATTGCTTCAAAGGGCCAGCCATTTCTCTAGAGTTCACTTAAATATCTGTGAGCATGATCTTATTGGGTTACATATTAGATGTATATTGATTATTCAGTTAGCTTCCCCAGGACACTGTAGTTAAGGGGTTATACTGGCTTTCCATTCAAAGGCACAGCTAATATTGAATGCACAGCAGAACTACCTTTGAATTCACAGTCACTGTTAGCCTTTTTAGCATGAAATGTCATGTGTTGTGAACTTTGAAGATACAGTGCCTGAATCCACATGCTTTCAGTTTTCAAACAAAAGAAAATGTAGAATTGTACAATATCACATTATTCTTATCTAGGACTGAAGTTGAGAAAGTATTAAAAAGAAATAATAATTAACACAAACTATTTAACTAAACTCAGCAGTATTTCAGCTGCACAGGAGCAATCTGATGGCAGAGACCCTAGTATAACTTCATACATATTTCAGAAGTTGTTCCTTATAATCCAGTCTTGACTCCTGAAATTATATTAAACTTTGTCTTGATTCTTCTTTGAATATTTAATGTCTCAAATTTATTATGTATTTATTTTTGCACAATCTATTCTGTAAGAATAGACCTAATAGAGAATAGAAAAGCATCATTCCAAATCAGCATTAGGGGCTTCAACGGTAATATCATAGAGTAGTTATCTAGTTGATATATCCACATTCTGCCTGACAGAAAGACAGCCCCTCGTTGCTTCTTTTCAGGATATAATACAGAATAGAATATACAAGTTGCTCTTAGCTTTAGTTTTATGAATTTTCCTATAAAAAAGGGGCTTTTGGTAACTGAAATGTTAAAAGAAGTTAGTTTACTTAAAATAGTCATTCAGGAAGCGTACATTTGTCTACTGTGACCTTGCTTAGTTATTTAAGATAAAAGATGAAAGCCTACAGGACTTATTTGCAAACAAAACTTACTATGATCCCTGGAGTGTGCTCGGGTAGCCAGCAACCAGCTTATACAGGAACTCAAAGGCGCATCCTCTTGTCTCATCTATACCCTCTTATTCTCCTTCCCTCCATCTCAGGTAACTCAGGAAACTCAGTCTTTGTGTCTTATTTTTCTCACTTTTCTTTGTTTCTTCAAAATGGCTATGAAGCAATTACTGCTTTAAGTTATTTTTCTTGCTTTCTAATATATATGTCCAAATCCTAGCATTCTAGGTTATATAAAAATAAAAAAAGATGCTCTCCTAATTTTTAAAAATTTATTATTTTTTTAATTGAAGGATATTGCTTTATAGAATTGTGTTGGTTTCTGCCAAATAGCAACATGAATCAGCCATAGCTATACATATGTCCCTTCCCTCTTGAATCTGTGTCCCATCTCCTTCCCCATTCGATCCCTCAAAGTTGTTGCAGAGCCCTAAAAGTAATATTGGGAAGAGAAAAATGTATTCACAGATTAATTTTTGTAATTATCTCCCCTTCTATTGCAAACATTGGCACATGAACTCCAAAAACAAACATTTTAAGAAGGGCACTGAAGCCAATAGAAAATCAACCCTGAATATTCATTGGAAGGACTGATGCTGAAGCTGAAGCTCTAATACTTTGGCCATCTGATGCGAAGAGCCAACTCATTGGAAAAGACCCTGATGCTGGAAAATACTGAGGGCAGGAGGAGAAGGAGCCAGAGAATGAGATGGTTGGATGGCATCACTGACTCAAAGAATATGAGTTTGAGCAAACTCCAGGAGATAATGAAGGGCAGGGAAGCCTGGCATGCTGCAGTTCACGGGGCTGCAGAGTGGAACATGACTTAATGACTGAAAAATAACAGCAACATGTAATAAGTGCTATAAAGGCAGAGATTTGAAATGTTGGTAAATCCACAGGAGGACGAACATGGAAGCAAATTACTCCTCTCAAGGACTTTGCAAATGATACCATCCTGAAAGCAGGTAAATTTCCTAATTTGCATGGGATTTTATAACTTGTAAATACAGGTGTTAGAAATGAAAAATCCTAAGAGTTCAAATGATTTAAAGGATGATTTTTAATCTTGGAGAGGTATGAACAGTTTAATTCTGATTGATTTTTGGTAAGGCATTTTTGCTCTTGGTTATACTGGGCATGAAGATTTAACATAATGAAGGGTGAATTTGAGTTATGAAAGTGCTAATTTTTATAAATCAGTGGCCGTTTGGAGAACATATGCCTGGGGAATTAAGTTTAGCTGAGTTATGTTGAAGAATGTTTGTAGAATTGAGACCTTCGGGCCAACATGGCTGTGAAATACAATGCAATATCTTTTTTATTTTTTTCGAAGTGGAAGACACTTTACTCTCTAGAATATGATTCTGTGTTCTTTTATTCTTTCCAAAACATGGAGATATCCACAAGGATCTGTTGAAGAATTTTATAATTTCCTAGAATTTATTTTCTTTTCTTTCATCTTCAAACACGTATCCTGGTTCAATTTGACCCACAATTTTACATAATTTGCATTCTGTGATAGTCATTCATTGCTTATATAAAAATCAGCCCCAAATTTAGAAGCTTACAAAAATAACCAATTTTATTGTATTTTTGATGGTTCAGTTGTTTGATCAAGGCTCTATTACCTGACTCTTCTACTCCATGAAGTGTTGAATGAGGTTTGAGGCAGGCAGGCATTTGAGATCAGTCATGTGACTCTTTGCAAGAGTCATCCGACTCTGCAACCCCATCGGCTATAGGGCACTAGGCTCCTTTGTCCATGGGATATTCCAGGCAAGAATCCTGGAATGGGTTGCTATTTCCTCCTCCAGGAATCTTCCCAACTCACAGATTGAACCCATGTTTCCTGCATCTCCTGCATTGGCAGGCAGATTCTTTACTACTGCATCACCTGGGAAACCCTAAGGTTTCCTTAGGTTACCTAAGGTTATTCAGTAGACAGATGGACCAATCTTGAGTTTCCAAGATAGTTTCACTCACAAGTCTGGAGCCTTTGTAGCAATAATGGGGATGTTGGGTTTAGCTAGGACTTTCCACAAAAACACCTGCACATGCCCTCACCTGCACGTTCTCAGAGCACTCACATTTCCTAGATGGTTTTTGGCCCCAAAGAAACTGTTTCGTGAAAAATGGGTGGAAACTAGTCTTTACAACATAGCCTTGGAAATCACAGATTATCACTTTTGTCACTTTTTATTACGGAATTAGATACCCTCTCTAAGTGAGAGGAATAGAAGAAATTGCAAACATCTTTAGCCTATCACAGTCTGATGTGTGCTCATCAATTATTTACATTTCTCTCACTTGAAAAATAAACTCTTTGCCCTTTTGAAGCCCCCCAAATAGTCATCTCATTACAACAATGGGCTCAGATTCTAATTTCAGATTTTTACATCTAAATCAACTCCAGCTTAGAAAATATAATTGCATATATTTCTGCATAAAACTATCACAAAACATAATGGCTTAAATATATTTGTCATTAGTTCTTATAATTTTATGGATTTACTAGACCCAGCTTTATATTCTCATTGAGTATCTCTCACGTTGTTAGCTTCAGGCAGGACCTGCAACTAGAATTACATAAAGACTTTTTTATTCCATCTGCTTCCTGGGCTGGGGAGCTTTGAAGAAAAACTGGGATATCTTCATCCATATTCCCCCAGGTAGCCTCTTCAAATGGCTTAGTTGAGTTTTCTCAGCAGAATAGGTGGACTTCTAATATCTCCCAGAGTGAGAGTTTCAAAAGACAGGAAGAAGATTCTTGTCATTAAAGACTCAGAACTGAATACCAGTAAAATGTCGTAATTTGCCACCATAATTTACTACCCAGAAGCTACCCAGATTCAAGAGACATATACTCTACATTCATAAGAGAAATGCCAAACAACTTGTAGCCATGTCTAATCTTCCACAATTCCAGGCAACCACACTTTATTAATATTTACAAAAGCAATATTAATTTTGGAGATATTAATATCTCCAAAGGCAAAAACACACTCATGCCCTTCCCAAAGTCTTATCCAATCATAGTATCAGGTTGAGGCTCACTTTTAGAATCTTTTCACCTAATGGAGTTTTCAGTGTACATGATCCTCATAGTTGTGATTCCCCTAGTACATCCCTTAGTAGGGTTTCATTCAATATGAAGACTTGGTAATTATGAGACAAGTTAACCGACCTCCACCACACACACATCCAACAAATGATGATACGGTCTTGAGATAATCACAATAGACTGTCCCTTTCATGGAAGTAGGAGGAGAGCAAGACACACATAGCAGTCATCATGGCCCATAGAAATTCTGAAATACAGCTGAGCACATGTTGACAATGTATGCATTTGTAATCTCCTTTGATCCTCAAAAATGACTCCTTGATTCTGCTTTCTGGGTTTTCTTTTTTTTTTTTTTTTTTCTTGCCCTTGAATTCACCTTTTCTTCTTTCATGAGAAGTGGTCAGTATTTGACATTATATAAAATTATATAATTTTCTTCTGCTTCCTGTTTGTAGAAGTTTAGAGTACTAAAGTCAATTTACCTGTGTGTACTCTCCCTATTCCTTTTAGACTAAGCTGGTAGTCCAAGTTTGTGAGTTTTCTGTAAGTCTTGTAGGGATTCACTCAAATAGAAAACACTTAAAAATTGCCTTGAGACAAACACCTTTCCATCAGTTCAATTCAGTCGCTCAGTCGAGTCCGACTCTTTGTGACCCCATGAACCGCAGCACACCAGGCCTCCCTGTCCACCACCAACTCTTGGAGTTTACCAAAACTCATGTCTATTGAGTCAGGGATGCCATCCAACCATCTCATCCTCTGTCATCCCCTTCTCCTCCCACCTACAATCTTTCCCAGCATCAGGGTCTTTTCAAATGAGTCAGCTCTTCACATCAGGTGGCTAAAATATTGGAGTTTCAGCCTCATCATCAGTCCTTCCAATGAACACCCAGGACTGATTGCCTTTAGGATGGACTGGTAGGATCTCCTTGCAGTCCAAGGGACTCTCAAGAGTCTTCAACACCACAGTTCAAAAGCATCAATTCTTCTGTGCTCAGCTTTCTTTATAGTCCAACTCTCACATACATACATGACCGCTGAAAAAAACCACAGCCTTGACTAGACAGACTTTTGCTGACAAAGTAATGTCTCTGCTTTTTAATATGCTGTCTACGGTGGTCATAATTTTTTTACCAAGGAGCAAGTGTCATTTAATTTGATGGCTGCAGTCACCATCTGCAGTGATTTTGGAGTCCAGAAAAATTAAGTCCGCCACTGTTCCCACTGTTTCCCCTTCTATTTCCCATGAAGTGATGGGATTGAATGCCATGATCTTAGTTTTCTGAATGTTGAGCTTTAAACCAACTTTCTCACTCTTCTCTTTCACTTTTATCTAGAGGCTCTTTAGTTCTTCTTCACATTCTGCCATAAGGGTGGTGTCATCTGTATATCTGAGGTTGTTGGTATTTCTCCCAGCAATCTTGATTCCAGCTTGTGCTTCTTCCAGCCCAGCTTTTCTCATGATGTACTCTGCATATAAGTTAAATAAGCAGGGTGACAATATACAACCTTGATGTCCTCCTTTTCCTATTTGGAACCAGTCTGTTCCATGTCCAGTTCTAACTGTTGCTTCCTGACCTGCATACAGGTTTCTCAAGAGGCAGGTCAAGTGGTCTGGTATTCCCATCTCTTTCAGAATTTTGCCCAGTTTCTTGTAATCCACGCAGTCAAAGGCTTTGGCATAGTCAATAAAGCAGAAATAGATGTTTTTCTGGGAACTCTCTTGCTTTTCTGATGATCCAGCAGATGTTGGCAATTTGATCTCTGGTTCCTCTGCCTTTTCTAAAACAGCTTGAAGATCTGGAAGTTCACAGTTCAAGTATTATTGAAGCCTGGCTTGGAGAATTTTGAGCATTACTTTGCTACCATGTGAGATGAGTGCAATTGTGTGATAGTTTGAGCATTCTTTGGCATTGCCTTTCTTAGGGATTGGAATGAAAACTGACCTTTTCCAGTCCTGTGGCCACTGCTGAGTTTTCCAAATTTGCTGACATATTGATTGACTGCAGCACTTTCACAGCATCATCTTGCAGGATTTGAAATAGCTCAACTGGAATTCCATCACCTTCACTTGCTTTGTTTGTAGTGATGCTTCCTTGACTTCAGATTCCAAGATGTCTGGCTCTAGGTAAGTGATCACAACCATCTGGGTTGTGAAGATCTTTTTTGTACAGTTCTTCTGTGTATTCTTGCCATCTCTTCTTAATATTTTCTGCTTCTCTTAGGTCCATACCATTTCTGTCCTTTATTGAGCCCATCTTTGCATGAAACGTTCCCTTGGTATCTCTCATTTTCTTGAAGAGATCTCTAGTCTTTCACATTCTATTGTTTTCCTCTATTTCTTTCCTCTGATCACTGAGGAAGGTTTTCTTATCTCTCCTTGCTATTCTTTGGAACTCTGTATTCAGATGTGTATATCTTTCCTGTTCTCCTTTGCTTTTCGCTTCTTTACCCAAAACCCATGTTTTACTGCCTTAGAGATAATCTTTTCCTTGAGAACATGTTTTACCTTGAGAATATTTCACTAGGAGAGATGGGAAATGAGAGACAGCTTTAATTTCAGGTGTAGCATGTCTTGGCTCATTTATGTTTCCTCTAAATTCTGCTGGAAGACTGAAACATTTTATCTTTAGGTTACCTCTCTTTTCATATTCTATCTTAAGGACATGTAAGAAGTCAGTTGGTACTTTTTATATTCTTCCTGGAAATCTCTCCAGTGAGATCAATGAGTTCATTTGGTGACCTTTTTTTTTCCCCATTACTGCAGATAGCAGAGCTGCCAAAATTTGCCATTATATAAAGAGGGTCCTTTTCTGTAACCTCTAAATGTTTTACTTGTGATCTTTTGATCCCTCACTAATAGTCTTTTTGAGGCCTTTATAACTTGCAAAAAATTTCCTCAAATTTTTGTCCAGTTTGAACCTGTCACCTGTGCTCAAAGCCAAGGTCATATGTTTTAGGTTTGTCACAGAGTCAGACATGACTGAGTGACTGAACTGAGCTGAACTTAAAGTCAAGTTCCCACTTCCTGCTTCCAGTTTCTGTTTTCGTTATCTAATAAATAACTCCAATTTGGCTTATTAAAATATTTTATTTATTATATTTCAAGGTTTTTCAGGGTCACAAATTAGATCAGGATTCAGGGAACTTTCCTTTTATATTTTCTTAGGTTATTCGGTCATATTCATCTGGCAGAGGCTGGTAAAAAAAAAAAAAAAAAAAAAAAAAGATCAAATATGATGACTTATGTATCTAGAGCCTTCCCAGGGATATCTGGAAGCCTAACCTCTTCTGGTGTTGTCCCCTAGAGTGCCTACAAGTGACCTCTTTAGCTTAATTGTCTTAAGATAGAAGGACTTCTTATATAGTGCCAGAGGGCTCCAAAGAGAGGGACTTCCCTGGAGGTTCAGTGACTAAGACTTTGCCTTCCAAGACAGAGGGTATGGGTTCCATCCACCTGGTTGAGAAGCTAAGATCCCACATGCCTCACAGCCCAAAAACCAAAATATAAAACAGAAGCAATATCGTAACAAATTCAGCAAAGACTTTTAAAAAGGTCCACATTGGAAAAAAAAAAAGAGAGAGAGAGAATGTTATATAAGCTTGAGGAGGGGGTTGGGGGGATGTTGAAGGATCGAATGACCTGGCCTTGAAAGTTCCAGATTTTCATTTCTACTTCATTCAGTTGGCCCAGTGAGTTACCACAACCCATATTTAAGATGAGGAAAATCATACTCTATCTTTAAGTAAGCGGAGTAGCAAATAATTTGCAGCCATTTTAAAATGTACTGCACATTTCAACTACACATTGCATCATTTTTTATTAAAAAAAATCTTTTAATATGGACTTTTGGGTATCTTCTATGTGAAGTTTGTTTTGAAACTGGTGGTTTATTCTTCAGTAAATAATTTTGCTGTACTTAAGATTCATATCATTAGTTTTCATGAGGAAATTCTTTGTGTTTTGAGGTAACTAGACTGCATATGTATGTTTATAATCCTAGCTATTAAAATGTTACAAGTCTATGCAGTTATGACTCTGGTTCTGAAGTACAGATATTGCTTTGGAAGATAAAATATTGTGTAGGGATGATGTAATGGTTTTGTTTAAAATTAAATTGGGGAAACTTTTCCCCATTCCAGAGATAATTCACATAAGCACTGTAATGTATTAGGCCTTGCAAAGGTAAATCTATAACTTAGTTGTAATGAAAATACTATTACTTGTTGTAAAATAGATAGAAAACCCGACCCAAATTTTACCTTTCCCAAATCCCTGTCCTTGTCAAGTAACTTCATAGGTACTTTATAAAATAATTCCCCTACTCCTACTCTGGGTCTTGTTCAATACATTTAGAAATGAGTGTGTCAATTGTGAACCTGGGTTTCATGAGTCTTTGCATGCTTGTACTTCTGTAATTGTCATAACAATGTTCTCAGACCAGCTTAATGTAGAAGTGATAAATGGACCATATCTGAGTTGCTCAAGTCATTCCGGCCAGAACCAGCCTGGATTAGCCAATAGTCAGTACACCTGCAGACATGTGAGTGAATCTAAAAATCAGAAGAATCCCAAGCAAAGCAAAGCCTAAATCATGAGCACACACTCAACAGCTAAATAGTGTTGTTTTAAGTCACTTACTTTCAGAATAGTTGCTCATTGAGCATTATTGTAGCAAGTAACTGATACAGAAATTTATTCTAAGAGTTGGGTGATACTGTAATAAAAATCTAAACTATATGGAGCAATGTAGGGACAAATTTTTAGCAGAAGGCTGGAAGTGCAGTGAAGAGATATTAAAAGGAGGTTGGAAAAATTGCAAGGGAGCTGCTAAAGGAAGATAAAGTGAACATACTCTGTAGTTGCAAATCACTTTGTAAAACTATTATTTGCTTTAACTTACAAGATAAATGTAACTAACAAATACTTTATCTTGAGAACAGAAATTTCCAGGCAAAAATTTGAAAACAAAAATTATTTTGTATTGACTACATATGAAAATGTACTACGCTCAAGAGATGCGGCTAGTGCAATAGAAGAACAGAGGGTTCAGAACCTACTAAATTGGAAGTTAAAACTCATTCTCATCCCTAGCTCTCAAACTAAGATATGGCATAAGAGATAAAGACAAATCAAGGGTGCAGATACGGGTCCCTTTATTATGACCCAGAAAGCATTAAGCAGTTAATAGTGCCCTTCACCTGGACAAAAGGGTTTCTGCAAACTGAATGTCCTGATTCCATAGCAGTCTGAACAATCCAAGCACTATAACCAAATATATAAAGAGATGCAACTCTCAAAAAGAATAGCAAGTGTGGCTTTGAAGTTTGAAGCCTGCTAAATCAAACATTTTAAATATATTTAACATTTTTAAAAGAGATGCACTGGCAAAAGAACAAATAAGCTGATCAAAAATCAACTGAGATTTTCAAAATGTAAATAGATCATTGTTGTTGTTTAGTCACTAAATCATGTCAAACTCTTTGCAACCCCGTGGACTACAGTGTAACAGGCCTCAAATAGTTCATTAAGACCACAAATTTATATGGTCAGGAAACAAGCTTTGAATGATCCTTACAGGAAAATATTTCCAGTGCTGTCTTTAGATGTGGCAAAAAGGTGCTCCGGAAAAGGAAAGACATCCAAGTGATATGGGCTAAAAGGTGTAGAGAATAAAAGAATGAGAAACCCTTCTTTGGCATCAGAATTGGACTTAAGAACATTCTCCATCACCATAATAAAGGAACTGGTTATAACTGCCCAGTGCAATTTCAGAATTTCTAGATGAATGACTTCCAAAGAACCTTGGGTTCTTTGTCTTTGCTAACAATAGAGTTGACTGTTATTATCCTGCAGCAGTTTTTCCAATGACTGCTGGGTGTGAGTGGGATAGAAAATTTTTCTTTGGTCCATAGGACTTTAAAAGTAGCAGCATTCAAATTCATGTAGATCATAGGATCCTAGCATAGGAACTTCTCTGTGATTAGATGAGAATTGAATTTGTTGTTGTTCAGTTGCTAAGTCACGTCCAAATCTTCTAGACCCTGTGGGCTGCAGCACACCAGGCTTCCAAATCCATCACCATCTCCTGGAGTTTGTTCAAATTCATGTCCATTGAGTTGATGATGCCATCCAACTATTTTATCCTCTGTCGTCCCCTTCTCCTCCTGCCTCCAATCTTTCCTAGCAACAGGGTCTTTTCCAACCAGGTGGCCAGTGTACTGGAGCTTCAGCTTCAGCATCAGTCTTTCCAATGAATATTCAGGATTGATTTCCTCTAAGATTGACTGGTTTGATCTCCTGCTGTCCAAGGGACACTCATTTTGCATAAGGGAGGAAATGAAAGATTTGACCCTTACAAGCAGACAGGCTCTTGCAAAATTGCTCAAATTCTTCATCTTTTTATATTCACACTGTTTGACTTATAATTTGTACTGTTCTTTATCTCTGACTCTTGGCTCATCATATGACCTATTTGACCAATAGAATTATGAACTCCAAATTCAAGAGGGCTTACAGGTTTCTCTCTTGAATGTCTGCCATCACCCTGATGGCATGACCAGTAAGATCAGAGCTACATGGAGGAGAGCTGAGTCAGGACCCCTCAATCTTCCAAACTGAAACCATATCAATCTCAACCCCAGACAGTTGAATGAGCTCAGCTAAGATCTAAAAATTAACTAGATAAGTTCACTGAAAGTGACCTCTTGCACTTGCCCACTTAGTAAATGCTTAATCGTTTGAAGACATTGCAATTTAGAGTTGCTATTAGCATTTTACAGCAGTAGATATTTGTAAAACTTTTTATGAAATATTTTAGGCAAGCATAAAAATATTGGTAATGCTAAAATTAAGAGCAATATATCTAGCCAGATTAAGAAATAAACATTCTGAATTCATTTGAAGCATCTATGTGCAACTTCCCAGTAAATTCTTTCTTTCCTATATCTTAGAGATAACAGTAATTTAAGCTTTTTTTTAATTATCCTCACACATTTTTATAATTCTAGTAAGTAGGCAGTTTTTCTGCAAACAAAATATAACATAGTTTTTCATTTTTTAAATTATATGATAGCAATATTATCACCAGCAATGGGTTTTTATGTTCATTATTATATATTTTTAGTTTTTACCATTTCAAAACACATTACACCAGTTCAACTGTTTTCACTATTGTGTTTCATTACTTAATGTGCCTGTGCTACAATTTATTAAAGCACTTCCTCCACATGGACATTATATTACTATCATGTTAGGACATCAGGCACCATTTTGTGTATTGACTGCATGTAAGACGTTGGTTTTAAATTTTATATCCTACTGTTCTGAGTTACTAAAAGCAATGAAAAATTCTTAAATCAGCATATATTTTATTCATGCTTCAGGATTTGCCTTGTGTTTTCAGCTAAGAAACATCAAATGTAATACTGCTCATGTTGACATATTCCATGCATCACAACTCTGTAAAGCTAGCAAAGTTCACATAAACCTAGATTGCCTTAACCACCAGGAACAGTAAGCAATAAAAAATAAAATAAATTTTACTATCTTGTATAGACTTACTCAATATTCTATCAGTCCTAGGGGGGGAAAAATTTGCTTTATTTGCTCACAGTTTAGAGGGGTCAAAACAGACTCCTTGGCAATTCACTTTTTAATCTTGGCCTGGAAATCATTGCTCTAAGTGCAAATAAGAATAAAGAAAAGTATTTTATGTGTGATTTGTTAACATTCTGTAGTGAGAAAGCAGTATTGGGAGTTTTAAGTGTGCAATAAGTGCCTTTAAGAAGGATAGTAATGAAGAACTGTAAATAAAATTAAACATTTATTTTATTTTCCAGAATATCTCTTAGTGATTCTATATGGGGCTTGTTTGTCCTAAATAGACACAAATATTATTAAACCAGTGCATGGGTACCAAGGGAAGCCACTATTTGGATAAGTTCAGAAACATTAAAGGCAATGTACTCAAATGAAATATGGGAACATGTGCTCCTGTTGATGCTGGTGCTGCAAAATGTTGACCTTATTTCAATATCAAAATACTTATGAAAATCTGTACACTCCATTTCAGTCACTATTAAGAGGAGCTTGATTTTTGAACATGAGAAATTTTAAATGTCTAGACAGACACATATTAAAGAATCATACAGATTACTTCTTACATCTCAAATAACATTATTAGAAAAAAATCAAGACTCGTAAATATTTTCACTAGGCCAAAGACTGGTCTTATTTAACATTCCTAACTTATAATAAGAACAGTTCCTGTTTCTATCACAGTAATATGATTTATAACACTTCAAGGTCCACAGAACAGAGTAAATAGTTGATATAAAGTAATTATCAAAACTTTTTCTTCAAAAACATTTTTAAAATAGCAATGATCTATTCACTTTTTGAAGACAAGTCTTTATAAACATTTAGATTTTACAGTGCTTGAGTAATGTGTCATTGTGCCAACTTGCTACACTTTGTCTTTTCAAATTATCACAATTTTAGAGCAATCCATTTCCTTTCACTCATCTAGGTAGCAAATATTTTTATAAAAATTTTCCTTGTTTTATCTTGAATTCCTATTTCTATAAACCCTACGTTAAAAATTCTAAATAAGCAACATTATGAAATGAGGTGCCATTTACAAATTTCAATATAATAATGTGTCTGAATTGCATTGCAAATAATTAAGCATTCAGTCAGTCATAAATCCTCAAGCTGAAGTCTTTACATATTTTTAGGCAATGATCTCCACTTAAAAACTAAACTTAAAATGCTTTCATAATCAATGGATTATGTCAGCAAAACAAAATCTAAGAGTTTAATACAGTGAACAAAAGTCTTCATGTTTTCATTCAAGTCTATTCTTTAGACATTTCTACCATATTTGAGGCTCTTTCAGTTGTATATTGCTACCTGAAAACTCAATCCAAAATATATTGGCTTAACACAACCTTGTTTTTTTTTTATTTCTCACAATTTCATGAGTTTCCTGAGCAACATTTCTTTTGGATCCTCCTGGGCTCACTCATACATTTGCATTCAACTGCAGGTCAACCAGAGGCTAATTTCAGAAAGAATGGCTGAGATAGTAGGATCTTTTCCCCCAAGTGGTCTTTCATTCCTAAGGAAGCTCCTTTGATTTATTTAGATTCTGGTGATCTCAGAGTGTCAAAAGGGCTGGGCCAGCTTCATAATTTGTTATATTAATAACAGAGTATTTAACCAACGTAGGTCCTTCTAAGTCTGGTGTTCTGTAAGATTGCACAGGATGCATGCCCAGAAACTAGCCCTCAAAAAGGGCAAGAGAGGAAGCTACAGAATTTCTTAGAGCCTCAGATCTTAAGTCAAACAAATTCACATCTGACAGATTCTATGGGTTAACACAAGTCTATGCTATGCTATGCTTAATCGCTCAGTCACATTCAACTCTTTGCGTCCTTATGAACTGTAGTCTGCCAGGATCCTCTCTTCATGGGGATTCTACAGACAAGAATACTGAAGTGGGTTGCCATGCCCTCTTCCAGGGGCTCTTCCTAATGCAGGGATAGAACTCAGGTGTCCTGCATTGCAGGTGGATTCTTTAGTATCTGAACCATCAGGGAAGTCTATGAATACTGGATTGGGTAGCCTATCCCTTCTTCAGGGGAACTTCCTGACCCAGGAATTGAACCAGGGTCTCCTGCATTGCAGGGGGATTCTTTACCAGCTGAGCTACAGGGGAAGCTCCAAACACAATTTGAAGGCCAATAGATATTCAAAGGGATGGACCTGGATGAGGAGAATTTGTGATAATATTAAAATTCTATTCTAAGAAATGCTTTAATTCTGCCCCTTCTTATATCATCTAAATACCCTCAACATTTTCTCCCTTTCAAAAGATAATCTTTAAAAATATTAACTAAATTCAGTTCAGTTCAGTCACTCAGTCGTGTCCAACTTTTTGTGACCCCATGACTGCAGCATGTCAGGCCTCCCTGTCCATCACCAACTCCCGGAGTTTACTCAAACTCATGTCCATTGAGTCGATGATGTCACCCAACCATTTCATCCTCTGTCATCCACTTCTCCTCCCACCTTCAATCTTTCCCAGCATCAAGGTCTTCTCAAATGAGTCAGTTCTTCACATCAGGTGGCCAAAGTATTGGAGATTCAACTTCAGCATCAGTCCTTCCAATGAATATTCAGGACTGATTTCCTTTAGGATGAAATGGTTGGATCGCGAAGCTGTCCAAGGGACTCAAGAGTCTTCTCCAACACCACAGTTCAAAAGCATTGATTCTTCAGCATTCAGCTTTCTTTATAGTCCAACTCTCACATCCATACATGACTATTGGAAAAACCATAGCTTTGACTGGATGGATCTTTGTTGGCAAAGTAATGTCTCTGCTTTTTAATATACTGTCTAGATTGATCATGACTTTTCTTCCAAGGAGTAAGCGTCTTTTAATTTCATGGCTACAGTCACCATTTGCAGTGATTTTGGAGCCCCCAAAAATAAAGTCTCTCACTGTTTCCATTGTTTCTCTATCCATTTCCCATGAAGTGATGGGATTGGATGCCATGATCTTAGTTTTCTGAATGTTGAGTTTTAAGCCAACTTTTTCACTCTTCTCTTTCACTTTCATCAAGACGCTGTTTAATTCTTCATTTTCTGCCATAAGGGTGGTGTCGTCTGCATATCTGAGATTATTGAAGTTTCTCCTGGCAATCATGATTCCAGCCTGTGCCTCTTCCAGCCCAGCATTTCTCATGATGTACTCTGCATATAAGTTAAATAAGCGGGGTGACAATATATAGCTTTGACATACTCCTTTCCCGATTTGGAACCAGCCTGTTTTTCCATGTCCAGTTATAACTGTTGATTCTTGACCTGCATACAGATTTCTCAGAAGGCAGGTCAGGTGGTCTGGTATTCCCATCTATTTCAGAATTTTCCATGGTTTCCTGTGATCCACACAGTCAAAGGCCCTGGAATAGTCAATAAAGGAGAAGTAGATATTTTTCTGGAACTCTGTTGCTTTTTGATGATACAATGGATGTTTGCAATTTGATCTCTGGTTCCTTTGCCTTTTCTAAATCCAGCTTGAACATCTGGAAGTTCACAGTTCATGTACTATTAAAGCCTGCTTTGGAGAATATTGAGCATTACTTTGCTAGCATGTGAAATGAGTGCAATTGTGTGGTAGTTTGCACATTCTTTGGTATTGCCTTTCTTTGGGATTGGAATGAAAACTGACCTTTTCCAGTCCTGTGGCCACTGCTGAGTTTTCCAAACTTGCTGGCCTTTTGAGTGCATCACTTTCACAGTATCCTATTGTAGGATTTGAAATAGCTCAACTGGAATTCCATCACCTCCACTAGCTTTGTTATATTTAATATCAGAACTGATTTTGTCTTGTGTCTTTTGATCACCTTAATCTAATTTCCCCTTCTTCTACACACTCAATTCTTATTGTTGTTGTTGTTTTTCAGTTACTAAATCATGCCTCACTCTTTGCAACCCCATTGACTGCAGCATACCAGACTTCCCTTCCTTCCAGACATACCTGTCCTTCACTATCTCCCTGAGTTTGTTGAAATTCATGTCCACCAAGTTGGTAATGCTATCTAACCGTTTTGTCTTCAGCCATCCCCTTCTCCTTTTGCCGTCAATCTTTCCCAGCAACAGGGTCTTTTCCAATGAGTTGGCGCTTTGCATCACATAGCCAAAATACTGGAGCCTCAGCTTCAACAACAGTTCTTTCAAAGAATATATATATAGGATTAATTTCCTTTAGGATTGACTGGTTTGATCTCTTTGCAGTCCAAGGAACTCTCAAGACTGTTCTTCAGCACTACAATTTGAAAGCATCAATTCTTTCATTTGTCAGCCTTCCTTAGGGTCCAACTTTCACATACATGAATGACTACTAGAAAAACCATAGCTTTGACTATATGGACCTTTGTTGGCAATGTGATGTCTCTGTGATGTCTCTGTCTTTGACTATATGGACCTTTGTTGGCAATGTGATGTCTCTATCTATGGAAAAACCATAGCTTTAACCATATGGACCTTTGCTGGAAATGTGATGTCTCTGTTTTTTTTACTATAGGGACCTTTGTTGGCAATGTGATGTCTTATGTTCATCACATGCTGTCTGGCAATGTGATGTCTCTTTAGCTTTGCCATAGCTTTCCTTTCAAGGTGCAAGTATCTATTAATTTCTGCAGTCACTAAAATTTCTTTTAATGGTTGCAGTCACCATCCACAGTGATTTTGGAGCTCAAGAAAATAATATCTGTCACTGCTTCCACTTTTTTCCTTTCTATTTGCCTTGAGGAGCTTGTGTAACTGAGTGAAGCCGAAAGCCATGCCATTCAGGGTCTCCCAAGATTCACTGGTCATAGTGAAGAGTTCTGACAAAGTGTGGTCCACTGGAGGAGGAAAGAGCAAACCACTTCAGTGTTCTCCTGCAAAAACCCCAGGAACGGCATGAAAAAAAAAAAAAAACACCCTCACCTATGGTAGCCAAAAATCTGACCTCTTTTTTCCATGTGTTTGTTTGTTTGGTTGGTTGATTTTTGAAGTATATCTTGCCCACAACACTATGTTAGTTCTTGGTGTACAATACAATGATTCAATATTTCTATGAATCACAAGTGATGAGTCTGGTTACCATCTGTCATCATAGATGTCATCAGAATTTAAATAGGAAAGAAGATTGAAAATGAGTAAATTAAAAAGCATTATTAAAAAGCTATAATTTTTTTTCAATCTACATATATATTTATAAAAAATATATTTGGAAGGCAAAAGGGAATATTAAAGATCTTCAGGTTGTTCGTTACACTATATAGAGATCTCTGCCAGGTAATTTATTGTGAACAAATGCATTTAGGTGGGTGGATACGGAGCTGTTCCATTTCAACAAAACTGTGTAATAATCTCTAGATGCAGTGTAAGCCCTTATAAAGCACTGAAGTTCTGTATAGCTCAAATGAGAATTAGTCTCCGAGTGTGCAAAATAGACCAGGCTGTGAACACACATTTCTGACCTGTAGTTCAAAGGGACTAGTTGGCTTTAAAGAGAACAAAGAAAGACTTTGTAAACTAAAATCTTTAAATCTAAGGAAGAAAGGGAAAAATCTAAGGTGCTGTCAAGTTCACCGTGGGCCACCCAAGTCCTCAGAGCAGGAGTGCTAATGTCACTGGGCTATGATTAGCAATGAAAGGCTCTTTTATCATGTTGAGAGATTCATATTTCCAGCAACACTTGGATGTTTTCAGCATTATTTTAATGCTGTCTTCTGATTTTAACTTCTCTTTAAATGTAGTCTTACCTCTAAAGGCAATGGGTCCCAGTTCTCTGCATTAGTTTTTACCTTTTAGTGGCATCCTATTACAGCTTCTCTACATTTTGATTCTAAATTTGCTTTGTGTTCCTTTTCTGATGTCTAAAATAGTGTAGGAGGGTAGGTAGTTTGGTCCTTATAATTGCTGCCCTCATCTTATCTGGACGAGATACAACCATGTGTTTAGCAGAAAGGAAATTGACATAATATATGTTGTTGTAAGCTGTGATAATTGTAGAGACTTTGTTGGACCTATCCCTAGGAGGGAGTGAAAAGTTTAGTAACTGAGAATTGCAGGAGCTTTGCTGGCGTCTTCCAGCAAGAGCTCGTGGTTTTTGTTGTTATTGCAATTTTTTCACTCGAGAAAGACACAGTGAAAGAGGAAAGAAGAGTAGTGATGTCTGTTTCCAATTTCAGGTTAATTGAGGGGTTGGTTTATTCTGCTGAGAGTGCACCAAAGAGAAGAAAACCCATTATCGGAAAGGGGCAAAGAACCTTGGGAGAGGCTAGATTGCCAGGAGTGTGGCTCGGATAGCACTGAACACAGACATGAGATAGGGCCCCCTGCAGTTTCAGCCAGAAGGACTTGTTTCTGCCCCTACACTGATCGAGCGTGAGGCTGAGGACATTGAACAGGCCGGACTTAGCGGGAATTTTCAGCTTTCCATATGCTGCTCACTACTGCCAGGCTGTATTATGTTAATTAAACCTCTTCTTTCAAAGTGGTGATTATAAAAGAGGTCTGCCAATGTCCAGCATCGTGCAGAAGCCCAGGAACAGAAAACGGGGACTCTGCAAAGAGACAAGGGGAAGCCCAAACACCAGGACTCAGGCATTTGGGGGAAAGTGTAGTCAAAACAAGATTAACTGGTTTCTCCATGTATAAATGAAACAGTGAGCTCAGTCCCCAGAAAAAAGCACTGTGAGTGGTAGATACCTTGAAGCCAAATTTACTAATTAGAATCATCTCAAACAACTCCACATCTAATGCCAAGGACATCAGTAAAAAAGAGCAGATGAGTGTTCCTCTACAGGGCCACTGTGCCTTTCTATCCACCCATTCCCTCTTACGTGGTGTGGTTTGAAATGGGGAGTTTGGCATTACCACTGAGTAAGAGTATGATGCTAAAAAGTTTGCGTAAGGAGATCCCATTTTTGTAAATAATGACAAAATATGTCTAAAATGGAGGAGAGGACATATGGGAGAAACAAAGTACATGTGGAAGAGCTCACAGGTAAACCCGGGGTGAGCTGCACGCAACAAGGGCAGCTCCGTTGCTCCGTTGTCTCCGACTTTTTGGGGACCCCATGTCTGTAGCCCCATGGACCTTTTGAAGCTGGGGTGATGGCTGCGTGGCCCAGTGCTGGAGCGACTGTGAGGAGACACCCTACGTCCAAGGGCGAAAGAGTCCCAGGAAGACGGTGGGAGGGGCGAAATCGAGTTTAGCATCAAACCCCATACCCGCCAGAGGCACTCAGAGGGCTCAAACTAACTTATGCACACCAGGACCCAAAGGGCCCACAGAGACTGAAACAGCCCCGTGTTGAGGGTCTCCTGTGGAGGTCCGGGTCAGCAGAGGGCTGCTGCAGAGGAGGGCCTCTGGGGGCAGCAGACTTGGGTGTGGCATAAGCCTTCTTGGAGGAGGTCACCATTAACCCCACAAGAGAGCTGACAGAACTTACACAGGACTGGGGAAACCGACTTTTGGAGGGCACAGACAGAACCTTGTGTGCACTGGGATGCAGGAGAAAGGAGCAGTGACCCCACAAACTGACCCTGACTTGCCTGTGAGTGTCCAAGAGGCTCCGGTGGAGGCATGGGTAGGCGGTGGCCTGCTGCTGGGTGGGGGCACTGAGTGTAGCAGGGCCTGCACAGGGCCTCTTGAAGGAGGTCACCATTATCTTCATTTCCTCCACCATAGTTTGGCCCCAGGAAAATAAAAGGGAGGGAACACAGCTCCACCCATTAACAGAAAATTGGATTAAACATTTACTGAGCATGGCCCCACCCATCAGAACAAGACCCAGTTTCCCACTCTGTCAGTCTCTCCCATCAGGAAGCTTCCATAAGCCTCTTATCCTTCTCCATCAGAGGGCAGACAGACTGAAAACCACAATCACAGAAAACTAACCAATCTGATCACATGGACCACAGCCTTGTCTAACTCAATGAAACTATGAGCCATATAGGGCCACCAAAGACAGACGGATCATGGTGGAGAGTTTTGACAAAACATGGTCCACTGGAGAAGGGAATGGCAAACAACATCAGTATCCTTGCCTTGAGAACCCCATGAACACTATGAGAAGGAAAAAAGATAGGACACTGAAAGATGAACTCCCCATGTGGGTAGGTGCCCAGTATGCTACTGGAGATCAGTGGAGAAATAACTCCAGAAAGAATGAAGGGGTGGAACCAAAGCAAAAACAACACCCAGTAGTGGATGGGACTGGTGATGGAAGTAAAGTCTGATGTGTAAAGAGCAATATTGCATAGGAACCTGGAATGTTAAGTCCATGAATCAAGGCAAATTGGAAGTGGTCAAACAGGAGATGGCAAGAGTGATCAACATTTTAGGAATCAACAAACTAAAATGGACTGGAATGGGGTAATTTAACTCAGATGACCATTATATCTACTACTGTAGGCAAGAATCCCTTAGCAGATATGCAATAGCCATCATAGTCAACGAAAGAGTCCAAAATGCAGTATTTGGAAGCAATCTCAAAAACAACAGAATGATCTCTGTTCATGTCCAAGGCAGAGCATTCAATATCAGAGTAATCCAAGTCTATGCCCCAACCAGTAATGCTGAAGAACCTGAAGTTGAATGGTCCTATGAAGACTGACAAGACCTTCTAGAACTAACACCCAAAGTGTCCTTTTTATTATAGGAGACTGGAATGTAAAAGTAGGAAGTCAAGAAATACCTGAAGTAACAGGCAAATATTGCCTTGGTGTACAGCATGATGCAGGGCAAAGGCTAATAGAGTTTTGCCAAAAGAACACACTGGTCATAGCAAACAATCCCTGCAAACAACACAAGAGAAGACTACACATGAACATACCATATGCTCAACACCGAAATCAGATTGATTGTAATCTTTGAAGCCAAAGATGTAGAAGCTCTATACAGTCAGCAAAAACAAGACTGTGGCTCAGATCATGAACTCCTTATTGTCAAATTCAGATTTAAATTGAAGAAAGTAGGGGAAACCACTAGACCATTCAGATATGACCTAAATCAAATCCCTTATGATTATACAGTGGAAATGAGAAATAGATTCAAGAGATTAGATCTGATAGACAGAATGCCTGAAGAACTATGGACAAAGATTCATGAAATTGTACAGGAGGCAGTGATTAAGATCATCTCCAAGAAAAAGAAATGCAAAAAGGGAAAATGGCTGTCTGAGGAACCCTTTCAAATAGCTGTGGAAAAAAGAGAAGTGAAAGGCAAAGGAGAGAAGGAAAGATATACCCATTTGAATGCAGAGTTCCAAAAAATAGCAAGGAGAGGTAACAAAGCCTTCTTTAGTGATCAATGCAAAGAAATAGAGGAAAACAATAGAATGCGAAAGACTAGAATTCTCTTCAAGAAAATTAGAGATACTAAGGGAACATTTCATGCAAAGATGGACTCGATAAAGGACAGAAATGGTATGGACCTAACAGAAGCAGAAGATATTAAGAAGAGGTGGCAACAATACACAGAATAACTATATAAAAAAAAAAAAAAATCTTCACAACCCAGATAATCACGATGGTATGATCAATCAACTAGAGCCAGACATCCTGGAATGCAAAGTCAAGTGAGCCTTAGGAAGCATCACTACAAACAAAGCTAGTGGAGGTGATGAAATTCCAGTTGAGCTATTTCATATCCTACAAGATGATTTTGTGAAAGTGCTACACTCAATATGCCAAATTTGGAAAACTCAGCAATGGCCACAGGACTGGAAAAGGTCAGTTTTCAGTCCAATCCCAAAGAAAGGCAATGCCAAAGAATGCTCAAACTACCACACAATTGCCCTCATCTCACATGCTATCAAAGTAATGCTCAAAATTCTCCAAGCCAGGCTTCAACAATACTTGAACCACGAACTTCGAGATGCCCAAGCTAGATTTTGAAAAGGCAGAGGATTTGTTAAATTGAATTGCCAACATCTGCTAGATCATTGAAAAAGCAAGGGAGTTCCAGAAAGTATCTGTTTTATTGACTACCTCAAAGCCTTTGACTGTGTGGATCATAACAAACTGTGGAAAATTCTGAAAGAGATGGGAATACCAGACCACCTGACCTGCCTCCTGAGATATCTGTATGCAGGTCAGAAATCAACAGTTAGAACTGGACATGGAACAACTGACTGGCTCCAAATCAGGAAAGGAGTATGTCAAGGCTCTATGTTGTCACCCTGCTTATTTAACTTATATGCAGAGTACATCATGAGAAATGCTGGACTGTATGAAGTACAAGCTGGAATCAAGATTGCCGGGAGAAATACCAATAACCTCAGATATGCAGATGACACCACCCTTATGGCAGAATGTGAAGAAGAACTAAAGAGCCTCTTGATGAAAGTGAAAGAGGAGAGTAAAAATGTTGGCTTAAAGCTCAACATTCAGAAAACTAAGATCATGGCATCTGCTCTTAGCACTTCAAGGCAAATATATATGGAAACAATGCAAACAGTGACAGACTTTATTTTGGAGGGGCTCCAAAATCACTGCAGATGGTGACTGCAACCCTGAAATTAAAAGACACTTTCTCCTTGGAAGAAAAGTTATGACCAATCTAGACAGTATATTAAACAGCAGAGACATTACTTTGCCAACAAAGGTCCATCTAGTGAAAGCTATGTTTTTTCCAGTAGTCATGTATGGATGTGAGAGTTGGATTATAAAGAAAGCTGAGAGCCAAATAACTGATACTTTTGAACTGTGGTGTTGGAGAAGACTCTTGAGAGTCCCTTGGACTGCAAGGAGATCCAACCAGTTAATCCTAAAGGAGATCAGTCCTGGGTGTTCATTGGAAGGACTGATGCTGAAGCTGAAACTCCCATACTTTAGCCACCTGATGTGAAGAACAGACTCATTTGAAAATACCCTGATGCTGGGAAAGATTGAGGGCAGGAGGAGAAGGGGACGACAGAGCATGAGATGGTTGGATAGCATCACCGACTCAATGGACATGGGTTTGGGTAGACTTCGGGAGTTGGTGATAGATAGGGAGGCCTGGTGTGCTGCAGTTCATGGGGTCGCAAAGAGTCAGACACAACTGAGCAACTGAAATGAACTGAATATAAAGGAGGATCAATTCTTTATAGCAACTGAATATTTGCATAGAAAATCATTCTTCTCAAATAGGTACCTGTCTTGTTTTGTTTGTATGTTTTTTTTCTGTTTGTTTTTGTACCCACTTTTTTATTCTCTCCCTTGTCTACGGTAGGAGTTGAAGAAGTAATCTGATTCTTGGCTATCCTGTAAAAACTTCCCTTGCAGTCAGGAGCTCAATACTATTGTCCTTTTACTGGCAAAACTCCCAATGAGGTCAGTCAGAGCTTTCTTCCTGACCTAAGGAGAGTGCAATTGGGTCTCAGTGCAGCAGAAAATGTGAGCAAATACAGCCGGCTATTTGGTCACCGTAGATTGCTCAAACACATTTAGAAGGATTGAGTTCCTCTAATTCCTGCTGGGTTGCTGACCTTAAATTTGAGCAGTAGAGTATCAGAAGGAGAGGCTTGCTTTGGAAACATTCTGTGTCTTTTTTCTTTAGGCATTTGTGCAGACATTTAATTTTTTTTTCTAATTCTATCATGAGGATTAAATAAATGCAGATAATTTGCTAACTAAGTTTGTGAGGTTAGAGTAGGAATGCTGAAATTGGAGAGGAATAGAAGGAAAAAGAAGGAAGAGGATTGGCCAGATGAGAAATTACACTGGGAGATAAAATATAACATTTCATGACTATTTTTTTCAGAGGATCCAAAATCACAGCAATCGATACAATAAACTACAATGATATAACTTAGTAAATTATTTTTTTAATCCCTAAAGCATTTTTAATATTTTCAAAGTCAGTAAAATAAGCCTATATGATTTTTCTTTACAATATTTACTAGAACACAAAATATATTATCTCAATTATTGTTTGAATCATTTCACTTTAATCATATAATAGCATGCGCACTATGTTGCTTCAGTCATGTCTGACTCGGTGCGACCTTATGAACCATAGCTCACCAGGCCCCTCTGTCCATGAAATTTTCCAGGCAAGAAAAGTGTGGGTTGCCATGCCCTCCTCCAGGGGATCTTCCTGACTCAAAGATCAAACCTGTGTTTCAGAGATCAAACCTGACCTGCTTTGGCAGACAGGCTCTTTACCACCATGCCACCTAGGAAGTCCTTAATTGTGTACAATCAGCAGCAACTCAACTATGAAGTAGTCTAAGACTGAAACCTTGTTTTATCATTATTATATACTCTCTTCTTTTTTGATTGATTGATTGAAGAGACTTTATTCACTATGCATTACTGAAATTATTTATCAATAGGATTTTCTGTTGCTATTTTCATTTGAGATTTCATCATTGACTAAAAGAACATACTTGAATTTACATTTTTGATGAGTTTCTATTGAAATGTAAGTGGTTCATGAATTTTATCCTTCATTGTGAAAACAACACAACATGAGGTCTGTCCTCTTAACAGGCTAGGTGTATAATACAGTATTTTAATCTATAGGCACTCTCTGCAAAACTGAAATGTTATTCTTGTTGGTTAGTGGCTCTGTGTTTTGCACTTATCCCAGCCTCTAGCAGCCATATTTCAATGCTTTGCTTCTGTGAGCCTAACTATAGAAATTCGCTTCTGTAAGCAGACATCTCATGTAAGCGAACTCATATATACCTAAAAGTATTTGTTCTTTTATAACTGGCTTATTTAATTTAGCATTATGTCCGCAAGATTCATCCATGTTGTCACATATTACAGGACTTTCTTATTTTTTTAAAGCTGAATTTTTTTTCAATTCAGCTTTACTATATTTAGCAATAACAATGACTTTTTTTCCTGTAAGAATTTATTGAACTAGAGTTGATTTACAATGTTTCAGGTATACAGCGTGATTCAGTTTTATACATAGTATATAGATATACATATATAGTATTTTTCAGTTTCTTTTCCATTTTAGGTTATTGCAAGATATTGACTGTAGTTCCATGTGCTATATTGTAGGTCCTTGCTGTTTATCGTTTATATATAGTAATGTGTATCTGTTAATCCCCAATTCCTATTTAATCTCCTCTGTCCCCTTTCACCTTCAGTAATATAAATTTGTTTCCGATGCCTGTGAGTCTATTTCTGCTTTGTAAATAAGTTCTGTTGTAACATTTAATGGATAAAGAAGATGTGGTGCATATATACAACAGAATATTACTCAGGCATAAAAAATAATAAAGTAATGCTATTTACAACAGCTTGGGAGGACCTAGATTTTATCATACTAAGTGAAATAAGTCAAACACAGACAGATATTGTATGTTATCACTCATTGTGGTTGTTGTTCAGTCGTGTAGTTGTGTCTTACTCTTGGAACCTCATGGACTGCAGCACATCAGGCTTCCCTGTCCTTTACCATCTTCTGGAGCTTGCTCAAACTCATGTCCATTGAATCAGTGATACCATCCAACCATCTCATCCTCTGTTGTCCCCTTCTCCTCCTGCCTTCAATCCTTCCCAGCATCAGGGTCTCTTCTAATGAGTCAGCCCTTTGCATTAGGTGACCAAAGTAGTAGAGCTTCTGCATCAGTCCTTCCAGTGAATATTCGGGGTTGATTTCCTTTAGGATTTACTGGTTGGAACTCCTTGCAGTCCAAGGGACTTTCAAGAATCTTCTCCAGCAACACAGTTCAAAAGCATCAATTCTTTGGCACTCAGCCTTCTTTATGGTCCAACTCTCATATCCATACATGACTACTGGAATAACCAAAGCTTTGACTATACAGACAGACATTTGTCAGCAAAGTAATGTTTCTGCTTTTTAATACATGGACTCTAACCTGAATTCTTGACAGAAGTTTTAATAAGGATAGAGAAACAGTAAAGATAACTATTATTTAAAACAAATAAAATACTGTGGGGCCCAAGATTGAAGATATCTGAAAATATAGGTGCTCTCTTAACTTCGATCAATTTAAATTTTGCTAGATTGTGTCATTTGCCAGCCCCAAGTCTATGATTTTGAAGCCTGTTGTTTTTAAAACTTGATGTACCTTATGGTATAAATAAACAAAAATGAGATTCACTGAATGAAAATCTAATTCTAGAATTATTCTTCTACCTGCATTTTCATATGACTTCCAGTTCCCTTGAACACTCACTATGGGGGCAACAAAAGTAGAAAAATTCCGTACTGAACTTGGAACCAGAAGGCATCAACTTGAAATGTAGTTTGTTCACTTACTAGCTATAGGATCTTGGGGATTCACCGTTGGAGTAGAGGCTGTTTAAACCATTCTTCTCTTGATATACAAATAAGGACTGATACACAGCAACATGGATGAAACTCAAAAGCATCTATTAACCAAAAGAAGACAGACTAGAAATATATATTATGTGAAATAATTTTTCAGAGATGACAAAACTAAGCAACAGCAAATCAAAAGAATGGTTTCTGCAGGGTGAGTCTGGAGGGTGAAGGCAGAGATGAAGACTGACTGGGAAAGGAAATGTGGAAACTTGGTGTCGGGTATGTTTAGTATCCAGATCTTGGGGTTTTCATAAGGTTATATATATTCAAAACCACTATGTAGTACTTAAGATATGTACATTTTATTCCACATAAAATTTATCTCAATAAAATACTACAAAAATCCATGGAGACAGGAGAAAGAAAATGAAAAAATAGAGAAGCAGAAAGTAACTTGAAGTAAAGCCCAAATCCACAAGATGGGAAGAGAGGACGGGACATCAAAAACCCATTTGAGGGTCTCTGCATCCCTCAGTCTGTGAAAAAGTAGATTGCTACAACTAGATCCAAGAAATCCAAGAGGCAGAATATCCACTTTGAATAGGATTCCTTTCCTGACAACTATGCATTATTCCTTCTCCACTGTGCTGATGATTCCCTCAAAAAGCAAATTGCTTTCTAAGGCATGCTAGAAGTTCATGAAACAAATAGAATCTACTTTTTTTTTTTTTTTATCTCTACCTGAATCTATAAAAGTATCGTTTACAAAAATTTCAAAGTAGAACAGTTTCAAAATCTATCCCAAGTTCTTGAAATAACCTGATATGTGCTGTTCTTATTTACTATACAATGCACTACTTGGTGTTCTACAATATTTTGACTTCTAATTCCGAAAGACTACAGTTCCCCTCCCTTCATATCCCATCAAACATACTGCAACCACCCCCAACACGCACACACACACACACACACACACACACACACACAGGTGTACATTGCTGGGAAATACCTTACTGGAGAAAGGGCAGATAGCACATGAATATTTAGGAAGAAATGGTTCTGAAAAGAAATATAATTATTCATTAATAATCACAGAAATTGAATCAGAGGCATCCAGTTCATCTCCCTGCCATTTCAAGATTTTTCCCTCCATTAAGATACTCATATAGCAATATAAACAAGTGATATTGCATTTTATTAGTTCACATTATAATATGACATTTATATTCCATTTTCTATTTCACTAGTTGTCATGTATATTCCTATTGTTTTCATATTCCTCCTTTTGCCAATAGTGTTTTTAATAAGATTTTCCTTATAAAGTCAATTCTAAAATGTTTTGATGTTCTATATAATCAATTTTTCATAGTTCTGTAATGATTGCTTCATAACATTCTATGGCTGGTTTTATTGCCTTTGTTTTCATTTATAGAACTATTATAGGAATTGAAAATATAAATGCATGTGTAGAGTTTTCTGTATCACTGCAAAGATTTAAATTTAGAAATTTTGCAGGGCAGTCTGCAAAAACACGACAAAATAATCAGAGAGTTGAAAGATGGCTGTTTTCTGATGGAGTATTGTTATTGTAAAGCAAACTTACAATTGGATACCAAATGACCTCAGTAAATAAGTAGGTTTTTGCCTGTTGCAGTTAGTCAACAAACCTGAGTCTCTAATGGTATTTCTAAATTAGCTAAAAAATCAAGTATATACCCATCAATAAATTACTTTAGTACTTAGTACTTTTAATAGTTTATTTGTTGCTGAAAAACAACAAAGACAAAACAAATAGTGTGTGCAATAAATTAAATTGTTGAAATCTCTAATTGCCTCACTGACTTTCTATCATTGGAAATGCACACACACACACACACATACACACAAATGAGATGAGAACTAATGATAAGAAAAGTCTGGAACATATTATCTTGCAAAAAAAACAGAAAGGTGTTACAAGTAGAACTATTCCTAGAAGCTTTTACTTTCCAGAACTATCCTTTTGGATACAAGACTCCAGACCATCGGTTCTCAATCACAGTAGACTCAATGCTTCCTTTATGCAACAAATATCTTTATAATATCATCTTTATTCTCTCAATGCAATATTCACAAGTAATATCATGAATCAATCCACAATTTAAAAAAGAAATCATTAACTGTTCTATGATGAAGACAATAAATTGATTTATAACAAAATACATTAATACTTACATTTTAGACATAACTATGCTAGTAAACATAATAAATTAGGTAGGTGTGCACTCCTATAGGTAACATCATTGTGAATGTACAGATAAAAATGCAAATGGACTCATTTCATTGTGTTGCTGCCTTGAAAATTAGAGAAATTACAATGTGATTCTGAGAAATGATGAGTCACTCTTGGTAAAGTTCTTAACAAAGTATACTCTCCTAAATTTACACAGCTGTTTGTTGCATTACTGGGAAAATCTGTGTGTACTAAAACTATTCACAAAAATACTTGATTTTACTAGGCTCATTTATAAACAGGTCTTTCACTTACATGGTTACTCAGCAGAACATTAACAAGTCATGCAGTGCCATATAATTGTGCAAGACTTTCTACACACTCAGAGAACCCAGCGTTCCTAACACATGCCTATTAAATAACAGCAGGGTCTACCCTCTGGTCATGACAGCAAATGCCCCAACATGCTTCTATTTCCCAAAGAACCTCTAAGGGATTGTACGTCTGATTAAGAACCACTGCCCTAAACAAGCCATACTATATCTGTTTGCTACTACATACAAAGCATTAGTCTCAGCAACTGTAACAACAATAAAGTTAAGTCACTGCAAAAGAGAAACACTGTACCTTCCTGCTTTTCTCTTGCTTTTAGCCTAAGAGCCTTGAGTATAGAAGATAGGAGCAGCTCCTGCATGCATATTCTTTCTCTGACATCACTGAGGTGAATGCTTGTTGTTATTGGTCCCAAATGCTTTTCCCAGGACAATAATTATTTTTGGTCCATTTTTTTCCCAGAGGGCAACTATCCCTGTAAAAGGTTTATGTGTAATTATAAAGCATGAACCTTGAGATAAACTTACCCCATTAAGCAGCATGACATCAATGTGCATACATGCTAAGTCACTTCATATCTGACTCTTTGCAAACCAATGGGCTATAGCCTACCAGACTCTTCTATTCATAGGACTCTCCAGGCAAGGATATGGGAGTGGGCTGCCATGCCCTCCTCCAGGTGATCTTTCTGACCTTGGGATCGAACCCATATCTCTATGTCTCCTGTATTAGCAAATGGGTTCTTTACCACTAGCACCACCTGGAAAGCCCATGACATCAATAACAAAGACTAATGCTTAACAGGAACTACTGACTCCTGAGCCAAGCACTGTGCTAAGCAGTGTGATACGTATTACTGTAATTTATTCTCACAACCCTAAGAGGAAGGATTAAGAGGAACCCTAATCATTCCCATTTTGTAGATGAAGGAAATGAGAAAACAGAGGCACAGCCTAAAGCCACACAGTCATAGAGTGGTAGAGAAAGACTGGAAACCTGGCATCTGGTAATCTGGCCATCTGGTGCCAGAGTCCATGCGCTCAGCTACATGTGTTATTCTCTTTCTGATGCATGTGTATAAAAGGAGGGAGAGAGTTATGAACCAGTCGTCTGTCTAAAAATTTTAGAGTTTGATCATTGCTGTTATTTTCTTTTCAAACTTTCCAATGATGTAGTTACTCCTTTCTCTATCAGCTGAATCCTCAAATTACTACTGTGATTCTAAGCCCCTACTGCCTAGGTCCTGTGGAAGTTATCCTCAGCTTGCTGATCCTGGGAATGGCTCTAATTTTAGACTTATGGAGTCTTCCAGAATATGCACTGGCACATTGTGTTTCTGCTTATAAATCGTGGCCCTCCAATTTTCCAGTTTTAACTGAATTTTCCAATGAATATTTTCATTCCTCTGATTCACAGCACTCTAGCCCTGTGAATTTATAGGAACGCAGGAGGTCCGGAAATTTCATGAATCAGCAATTACAGTAGTTCTAGGTTATAAGTTCTCTGAGGGCAGATAATATGTTTCTTCTAGTCAACACTTTATCTCTATCTGTTAGGACGATGCCTAAACCTTAGCAGGTGTTCAATAATGACTGTTAAAGAAATAGATTAGTAAGTGAACTCTATACAGGATTTGAGGAAACACTTTGGTTTGAATTGAGTCATTCTGATACTATTGCTATGGCTATTCTCTCTTCTTAATCAAGTTTCTTCACTTTTTTATCATAATTGTCCAAACCTGTCAACATTCTATGGTTCCCTGCCAGACATGATCCAACTTACCGTTATCCATAACTTCTAAAATTAAAAATAGTATCAAATGTGTATGAAAATCACCCCTTAAAAATCTCCAAAATCTTTTTTGCACAACACTGAACTGCCATTTGTTGCATATTTATCATAGAAATCAAACTGTATAATAATCCTGTTGTATATTATGTACATTTTTTTTCTATGACAGTAAAAGTTCTGCTTTTGGAGAAGTTACTCTCCAAGTATTGAAAGGGAAAAAAGGAAAGTAATACATATATATATATATATATATATATAGGTCAAAATTGTTAGAACAGTATGCAAAAGCTATCCCCTTCATTTATATAACTTTTATAAATCAGAACAGAAAATATTTAAAAGCCTATAAAACATTCATGGCATCATTAAATTGGCTGATTTGTGAAGGTTTGCCTTTCATTGCAGTGATGTGTCAATACGGGATGATGTCGAATACAGCTGCAACAGCAACGCTACTCCAATGGCATGCAAAGATTCAAAATGATAAAACAATTTGAATATAAAATATGAACATACTCCAGTAAAATGAAGTGAATTCATCTTATATTCATTGTAAAGAGCAATTCCTCGAAATATATGAGCCAGGCTTAGAAGCACAATATTTAAATACTATCCTGAATGGTATGCACAAATCAGAGTACACCTCTCAGTGACACCCCAAAACAATTTTCCCAGTTCTGATTGTTACTGGTTTGTTCTTTTTAAAGAAAAAGAAATACCTCAAACCAATTTCAAAGACTAATTGGAAATCCCAACTAGGAACAAACCCTAAATTAATTCTCTGAAAATAGTTAATGGGAGTTGAAAATGAACTGCAATTTCCAACATAAAAATGCATAAATATATTCCCATCAGAGGAAGTAAAATAGAACCAAAAATTTGCTCTGGTTTACGGAGTCTCAGAATGGCTTATGGAACAGGAGATCAGAATACTTGAAATCTTAGGGAGAAATAAGTATTTGCAAATGAAAAACATTGCAAATGATATATATGATTTTTAGATATTTGCAAGAATATTTTTTAAAGTAGCAATAAAAGGGAAATAATCGGTCATGTCACTTTAGCATCTTAGAACATGGATCCACCTTAGCTCTCACTGTTGTCAAACTCAAAATTACAACATACAACATGTATTTGTATTTGAGTATCAGGAAGACTTGGTGAGGTTAACTTCTGGTGAGACTGTCTAAAATTCTCACATCCCTGTTTTGTCATACTGGAAGTCATTTCCCCTTTATTGGTGTTCTGTGTGTGTTAGTTGCTCAGTCATGAGACTCAGTCATGCCCAACTCTTTGCAACCCCATGGACTGTAGCCCGCCAGGATCCTCTGTCCACAGAATTCTCCAGGCAAGAATACTGGAGTGGGTTGCCAGTCCCTTAAACAGTTGGTGTTCTCTAAAGGCATTTAAATCTGCTCTCCTTCAGTTTATTTTCCCCTCCTCACTCACATTTTAAAGTGCACCCTAAGTCAAAACCCCTGTTCATCACCCCCTGTGCCATCAGAATAGATTGGTGCTGCTGTGTCCACAGCAGGGCTTCCAGTCTGTCATCACACCCCTCAAGGATTGCAGACATATTTTCTATTAGTCAACAGTGCATTTTCTTAAAACACTTCAGGGTTAACAAATTCCCATCCATGTGATAAATTCCTTCATGTACATATGTAAAATAAACTGAATCACTATGTGCTGAATGCACAGATGCTTCAATGTCCTAATATTCAGTAAGTCTTTCTTTAGCTATTTTAAAGTAATTTGAGAAGGATTTACAACTTCAATAGCTGATCTGCAAACTGCATCTAATAAGAAAGGTGACAGTTGGAGACTTTGTCTAATGTTCCGCAAAGAACAGTTATCTGGTCTTTCAACACTTCCCAAAGCAGTAGAATGAATGCAGAAGGGACTTCTTGTGTACAACATTCTATCTAGTAAATTAGAGGAGTGCTTCACTTAGCCTTTTTTTGTTTTCATCAGTGTTAAATTCAAGTACCAGATTTTGTTCAAATTTCACAAAGTTTTATGATAGTGTCCATTATCTCTTTTCATACATTGTACAAGATTCCACACTGTAGTTAGTTGCATTGAGTGGCTTCAGCTGCATGCAACAAATTCTAATAAATTCTCTCTTCACTTTTATTCTGTTACAAATATTTTCTAATTTTTTTTGTTATGAGTTCTTAGATAAACCCATCATTTAAAATGGACATTTAATTTCCAAATACATGGGGTTTTTAAAGTATCTTTGATATTAATTTCTCATTTTAAATGTTTTCTCTCTGCAATCACCATCTGCGTTTTTTCAGTCTTTTAATTTTATTGAGGTTGTCAATGGCTAAACCAAAGATCTCTCTTGGTAAATGTCACATTACACTTGAAAATGTTTGGGTTATCTTCAAATATCTTTTGATACTGATTTCTACAATAATTCCACAGTAATAAGAGAACAGACTCTTATGATTTCAATAACTTTAGACCATGAAATTTTTGCACCTTGTTTTATGTCCCAGATATGTTTCAGTGTCTCTGGTTTATAGTCTACAGGAACTTGAACAGAATTTGTATCCTGCTGTTGTGTGAAAATTGTATAAATCTTAATTATGTTAAATTGGTTCATTGTGCCTTTCAGATCTACTATAGCCTTCTACTTTTCTCTCTATTCATTTCATTAATTTTTGAGAGTTTGATATTGAAACTCCAAGTAAAAATCTTATCTACTTAAAAAGCAATTGAAATATATAATAGAACTATATGTAACTTCGTTCCATAATTTCCAAGTTTCCTGTAAATGTGTTTTTATACTTTCATAATTTAAAAAAGTAAAAAAGAAATATTGAAGATACAAAAAGAAAAAAATAAAGTACTATTTAGACAACATAGTTTGAAACAGAAGAGTGATTAAAGACTTGGACCAGGAACCACACCAGCTCAATAACCTTAAAACAGCTACTTATCTGTGTCTCAGCTGACTCTTCATTCAAACAGTAATGAAATTGATAATATTTTCATAGGGTTAGAAAAGAATTAAATGAAGTACTATGTATAAATTGCTTTGTATATTCAGAGTATGGCACTGCCATAGTAAGGGCTATATAATATTTACTGTCATGAAGGTGCTGGTAATGATGCTCTAATCCAGAAACAAATGATATAATTTCAAAAATTATTCTAATATGACAAATGTGATTATATATTTATATATCTAGTAAGGTCTTTTAAAAAGATTCCTTGTCAAGATTATGACAAGAGGCACATATGTGTACTTTTCCCCAACTTAAAAAATATCTACTATTATTTTCTTCTTTTGCTCTCCAGACTGGAAAATCTGAAGATATAGCTCTTCAAGTTTTTCAAATAGGGATCATCATTAGGGGAGCCTTGATGAGATACATTTAAATGGCCCCATATAGCTGAGGGCAGAGTTCCAATGTCCAGAACTGATTTCTCTATGGAGGTCTTACTATATATTAAGTTTCAGTGAAATTCATATTGAATAGCAAAGTGAAGGTTTGGTTACCATTAACCACAATATATTCAATTCTTCAGATGAATCCTTTATAGATAGAGCTATATTTAACCTGAATGCTCCTTCTATAATCCATAAGTGATGCATATTAGTTGAAAACAGAAACCAGTCAGCTCTTGGACATGACATAATAACTGAAAGATTTTAATAATTCTTTGTTTTGTTTGCCTGAATGAAAACAGCAATCTTTATGGCTCATGAAAGAGAAAAAACAACCTATGATCACCAAGATATATTTAAAAGAGTTATTCCAGTGGAGAGGAGGATAGAATAAATGCTACGTTGCTGCTCAAAAGTCCAATCTAGAACAGAGTTAGAAATGAATAATAAAGACTGTTTTCCTTATTTAATTTTTGACGGAGCTTTTCAAAAGCTGTATCTTCACAAACAACAATTTTATTTATCTCAATAGAAAAAAGTGTTATATTTGGTAAAGATGTTTTCTTTTAGTTTGTGTGTATATATATTTATTTTCATTTATTGGGGGATAAAGACTAGTTGATCAAATGCATTTGGTACTGTGGTAAGTATACTACAGACATATTCTAATTTAAGGCTTATAATAAACAAATATGATTATATTTTCTAACTTTATAGTTGAGGAAATTAAAAGTCTGCAAGCTTCATCCAATATGAGTAGAGCCAGCAGGAAAGCAAAATTTAAATCTGATTCTGTTCCACTCTAAATTTTGCACTCTTTATACTATACTGTGCAGTTGTTTTACCTGAAATAACTTCTTTGGGTAAATTATGTTTTGTGTTTTTTTAACTGGTTGTTTGAAAGTGTGGAAAACAAGGCTAGGTGTTTTTCTCACCTTCCCTGTAAGTAGCTCAGCCATTATATTTTTTATTTTTCTGCTTTTTCCATTTGGTTGAAGTACGCTTTCTCTTTCATCTTCTGGATTAGCAGGTATTATTGCTTAAACAAAGATACTGATCGAATCATGAGTGCAACAGATTTGTATGACCAGATCTGTGGCTGCCTTGTGCCAATTACAGCATCAAGTTACCTTTCATGGTGCTTTCAGGAGATCTACTATGGGACATTTCTTTCTACCCCTCTTTCAAGAAAGCTAAGTTATCATATCCTTTGAGAACTTTTAGCAAAATAACTGGCATGCTATTAAGAGCCACTTCAGGTACCCAAACATCTACCTCTTGACCAAGGAGAAGTACATCCATAAAGTTGAGGCTAAATATGTTACTTTCAAAACACTCCAATGCCTTCAACAAGACCTCATCTCCATGGGCTGATCCTGAGACACTTATTACCCAAATCAAAGAAAAACGAATTATTCAGAGCCCTTGTTACTAAATTGAGATTTTTAGATTTCTGAATGTGGAAAAATATTATTGGTTTTCAAAAAGCTATTGGATTTAAAACCAGTTAATGAAAAAAATGAGATGATATAATGCCATACGTCTAAGAATCTCTGACAATATTTGCAAAGTCTAGAGCTAAAGGCCAACACAGCATCCACAGAACCATGAGGCTCAATCATAAAGTAAAAGTCATTAGTTTTCATATTTCTAGATGAATAAAAAGTATAATTACTTTGGAAATAAGAGGGATATTATCTCAGAGTTTTCCAATTAATCTTGTCTTTAATTAATTAAAATTAATCTTATCTCTAAGTCTATGAAGGCAAGGATCTCATCTCATTAATCATTCTATCACTACTACCTACTGCTATGTATGATGATGTGTGTGCTTAAAATACATTGGGAAAAGGAATTAGCGAAATAATGAATGGATGACTTGATAATAGCCACAAGCAGAAAAAAAAAAGAATCACATGACTCCAACATTGGGTAAGAAGCTGTGTCAGAAACTAAGATTCAGGATGAGGATATTTTAAAATAAATAGCTTCCACCCCCTCCCCCAATTTGCCTATTACTGTCTCTGATGATATACAATCCCAAGTGAAAGTGTTAGTGAAAGCTTTGTTAATACATATTCCCTATATTCCAATCCCATAAAAGTTATATTTCACCAGATTGTGTTTTATGTCTTCTGTCATCCCCCTGTTGGTCACTCTTCCATTCTCCCTAATGTCACTCTGATTGTAGATCTTACATTGCAACATTCCTAATTTCCCCTGCCCTAATAATCATGTATTAACTTAAAAAATATGTAATAGAAGTTATATCAAGGCAAAACACATCAGTCACCAGGATATCTTCCCTATTAAATTTATCCTCAAATACTTTAATTAATGAATCCAAGTCACCAGTTACTATTAAGTATTCTTATTCTGGAGAGGGGTTTGGGGAGGACCATAAAATTGATAGATTAAGTAACTCATCAACACCTCCGCATGAATGGCTCAGAACCCTACCTTAATAGCTCATTGTGTCAATTTATTACCCATTCTCAGATAAGTAATATTCACTCACAATAGCATAGCAAAATCCCCAATAGCTTTTTTCATATAAATTATTCAACTAAAACTAAAAGAAATTGCAGAATATCCAACCTATACTTTGCTAACACAACTTAGTGACCAATTATCTCAGGGTGATCTTGTCCTCGATTTAAACCTATAGAGAAACAGAAACTTGGAAATGAGACATACAGCTTCAACAAAACATAGAAATATAACTAGTACATTGTACAGAGCTATCAATTCTAATATTTTATAAAGCATATTTGTAATTCAGTTCAAACAGTTTTAAATCCCGGCCCCTGCCAACGAATAAGCTTTTGTTTTGAGGGTTCAAAAACTGAGTAATAAACAGTTTCTTGACCTTAAGATCTTACTAATCAAGTGAGGGGTACTTTTAGTATACAAATAGTGTTAATGTAAAGAAGAAATTACTTGTCAAGAGGTATTAAATCTCATGGGAGTAAAAGAAGAAAAAGCTTGCATTTAGTTGGGCTGCCCTGGTTGCTCAGAGGTTAAAGTGTCTGCCTGCAATGCCAGAGACTCAGGTTTGATCCCTGGATTGGGAAGATCCCCTGGAGAAGGAAATGGCAACCCACTCCAATATTCTTGCCTGGAGAATCCCATGGAGGGAGGAGCCTGGTAGGCTACAATCTACGGAGTTGCAGAGAGTCAGACACGACTGAGCTACTTCACTTTCACTTTCTTTCAAATAAGCAAATAAATTGATGTGTTTGCTGAAATACAAACTATTTTCAACAAGACTAACTCTGTGCTATGCACTATCCTGATAACTGTATATTTGTTATAAAATTTGTTATTTTACTGAGATATAATTAATATATAAGCCCATTATTTTCACGTGGATAACATAATGACTATGTTGTTGGTCAGTCGCTAAGTCATGACTGACTCTTTGCAACCCCATGGATTGCAGCACACCAGGCTTTCCCTGTCCTTCACCATCTCCCAAGGTTTGCTCAGATTCATGTCCAATGAATCAGTGATGTTATCTAACTATATCATCTTCTGCTGCCCTCTTCTCCTTCTATATATATAATTATCATACTGAGTCTAACATCCATCACAATACATCATTATGATTCTTTTTTATTTTGATGAGAAATTTTCAGTTATTCCCTTAGCAACTTTCAAATACATAGTTCAGTATTATTGAAAATTTGATAAAATATAATTAACACATACAACACCATCATGAGGTTAAAGTGTTAAGATGCTTTATTATTCCAGTAACAGAGCTGGGTTGGACCTGGGTAGCCTTACTCCATAAAGCTTCTCTTAAACACTGCACCACACTTGCCTCATTTTCTTCTGGGAGAATGGTGTGAATGGTGCAGTCATTAATAAAAGCATAGATATCAGAAGGAGGAAATTCTCTGGGCAGAGAAGAATATTCATATATTCTTCATATGAATTCATATTTCTGTATTTCATATGACAGGATTTGACATGATACTCATGAAGTTGGCTTAAAAAGGTGGAGAAAACTCCAATTTTGATATTGGAAACTAGCCAACTTCATAGCGTTCTGATTGGAATAAATGGGATTACCACAGAAGGGGCAAAGTGTGAGAGAGAAGATGGTGAAGAGCTGAGTCTTGAGGAAAGTCTTCATTCAAAAGAAAAGTAGGCCTCAGAGAGGGAGTAGGCACAACTGCTATGATTTCTGAAGAGTTGAGAATGCCCCCTTGGGCCAGACTTCTGCTTAGGCCAGTTGCTCTAATGGATGGCATTCAACTTCTGACCCATCCAACACCTTCTGCAAGGCTTTGTATCTGGCGTATGTGAGACTTTCAAAAATGTTTTCAAAGAACTAACATTTTCTGTATGTATTTGTTTTGGGTATTAGGTTTTCATAACTCTACCTCATCAACTACTTAGTTTCTTTTCACCACTTTTAGAAAGGAAGAAACTCATACGTTCAATAAATGGGGAACCTGGGAGTCAACTGCAGGCTTGTCTATTTCTAAAGTGATTTCTATCTTCTAAACAATATCCCAGAGATGTGTATCTTTTGTTCATTGATTTGCTTGTAGTGCAGTTTTATTGTTGTGGTGACAAGGGTTGAAGAAATGAGAAGACTTAAACAGGAAATAATGAGCTGTCATTTTTACAGTCATACTATCACAAAACAAAGTTCACAGGAAAGAATAAACCAATATGGTGACTGGAAAATTGGGTTAAAACTAATTATTACTCCCATCTAAACAAAGTGAACCAAGTAGTAAGGAATATAGAAGTTTTGTGAAAAGATATTTTAATAGTATCACTATATTTAGTTATTAGTACATCATGCAAAATGCCAAGCTGGATGAAGCACAAAATGGAATCAAGATTTCTGGGAGACATATTAGCAACCACATATATGCAGATGATATCACATTAATGGCAGGAAGTGAAGAGGAACTAAAGAGTCTCTTGATGAGGGTGAGAGAGGACAATAAGAAAGCTGGCTTAAAATTCAAAATTTTAAAAATGAAGATCATGGCATCTAGTCCCATCACTTCATGGTAAGTAGATGGGGGAAAAGTGGAAACAGTGACAGATTTTATTTTCTTGGGCTCTGAAATCAATGTGGACAGTGACTGCAGTCACAAAATTAAAAGATGCTAGCTTCTTGGAAGAAAAGCTATGACAAACATAGACAATGTATTAAAAAACAGAGACATCAGTTTGCCAACAAAGGTCCATATTGTCAAAGCTATGGTTTTCCCAGTAATCATGTACAGGTGCTAGAGTTAGACCATAAAGAAAGTTGAGCACCAAAGAATTGATATTTTCAAACTGTGGGGCAAGAGAAGACTCTTGAGAGTTCATTGGACAGCAAGGAGATCAAACCAGTCATTCCTGAAGGGAATCAACCCTGAATATTTATTGGAAGGACTGATGCTGAAGTTGAAGCTCCAGTACTTTGGCCACTCGATGCAAAGTGCCAACTTATTGGAAAAGATCCTGATGCTGGGAAAGATTGAGAAGGGGTGACAGAGGAGGAAAAGGAGGTGACAGAGGATGAGATGGTTGGATGGCATCACTGACTTAATGGACATGAGTTTGAGCAAACTCAGGGAGATCGTGAAGGACAGGGAAGCCTGGTGTGCTACAGTTCATGGGGTCACAGAGAGTTGAACACAACTTAGCAACTGAATGACAATAATAATTATAATAGGCAAATAAGTTCAGGTCAGTTCAGTTTAGTTGCTCAGTTTTGCCTGACTCTTTGTGACCCCAAGGACTGCAGCACACCAGGCTTCCCTGTTCATCACCAAGTCCCAGAGCTTGCTCAAACTCAAGTCCACTAAGTCAGTGATGCCATCCAACCATCTCATCTTCAGTTGTCCCCTTCTCTTTCTGCCTTCAGTCTTTCCCAGCATCAGGGTTTTTTGTAATGAGTCAGTTCTTCATCAGGTGGCATCTATCAAAGACAGGAAAGTATCAAAACTAACAAACACACACTCACACATGCCCTTGATAATTGGACAAAAGTCATTCTATTTATAAGATTTCATACTCACTGTTGTCATTTTTTGTTTGTGTGTGAAGAATTTTCTTTCTGTCATTTAGTATTTTGGAATTTATTTTAGACAAAAGCACCTGATTTGAAACTTGAGGAAGTGAATTTAAATCTTTCTTTAAGGTTATCAATGAGATCAAGAAGCATGTTATTTAGGCATACAAAACACCATAACCAGGTGGATGAACTATTTGTTCTGCCCTCCAGATTCTCCCAAAATCCCTGGAAGAAAGGGCCAGGTCATGCAATTTCAGAGGAAGGGGTGGGGAAGTGGTATTTCCTCTTTTGTAAGAGGAAAAAGGAAACTCATCCATTTAGGATGTTTGAGTTTGATCTTAACCCTTCTGATCTAGAGTTGTTGGGTTTTTTTGTTAGATAGGTGAGAAAGTTGTACACTGATCCAAAGAAAAACATAATATCTGAATTATGACCCCACTCCCCCATTAGCAGTCACATGAAAGAACCTTCTGCATTACTAACTATTCAAGTTGACAGGGAAAATTTGAAAGGGAATGTGACATATGCCATAATGTAAAAACTGGAAGGAAAAGACTCCATTAAAAAAATTAAAAGATGGCGTCTTATTCTCTATTAAGAATTCTCATTCGTATGAAGAGATGTTGAAGAAAGAATAACACTGTTTAAAAGGCAACATCAAAAGTGTACTCAATTCTGACTGTATTCTAGCCATTCACTCATTTGCACTGTACCTCATCCCTTAATGTTTTTGTGGTTTGCATAACAAATTTGATGTGTTTTAGAAAGCCAGTGTAAAAAGGAGAGAGAATCTAGAATTGAAGCTTACTCTTTTTGAACAGCTATAAGAATGTTAATGCCTCATAAAGAACTAGCTGTATATCCCCTTAAGTTTGAATTGATTTTGATATTTAATCCTGATAGTCTTCAATATTATTGACCCATTGTAATGACCAGATAATGTTGATATTGTGAAATGTTGATGACTGGAAAACACCAAGGACATTACATGATTTATTTCTTAAATTAAAATATCATTTTCTATAGTGTGACCTATGTCTTTATGAACTACCTGATGGATTCACACAGCACAGTGAAAATCAGTGAAATATGAAGTACCAGTAATGATATGTAATATGTTTGCAACAGATGTGATATCCAACGTAACTGAGTGCACTGAGATTTACTGCTTCATTTAAGCTTGGCTGACATGGCGGATCCAATGTTACAGAAGATATCTTTTCAAAAGCACCCAGTCCTCCAGCCTCATTGTTTCAATATTCAATGAATAATTTTACATTTCAATTTTAAAGCACTTTGCTGCCTTTCTTAGCATTTTAGGTCCTTAAAACAAAAATGCCCAACTACTGTTCCAAGAACAGAAGGAAAATTAATCTAATTAATACATAGCACTAACTATTTAAATGAATTCTAATTTTGTCACTAATTAATACACAGCACTATTTAAATGAATTCTAATTTTGTCACTTTTTTTCTGAACATGTGCTCTTTTACATATACTACTCTTATTTACATCATATATAATATGAAAATAATATATCAGATTCTGTAAAAACCAGAGCTGAGTAATGAAGTCTAAAGTCCAAAGTAAATGTTCAATAAATATGTGTTAGATTAAAAATTCTGGTTCTTTTCTATTAGCTATTTTAAGTTTGCAAGTTACAGAAACATAATCAAATAGAATCAAGCAGAAAAGGCAGAGTGCAAATTATTGATGTAATACTTGAAACTACAAAGTCCTGAATATTACCTTCAAGTATGGTTATATCTAGGAGTTGAAAAAGTCATCATGACTCTTTAGTTTCACTACCACTCCCCTTCCCTCCACCACGGCCCTGCTTTTCTCCATATTAGTCTCATTTTAAAATAAGTCCTTTCTTTCTAATGGTCCTGGTAGCTCCCAAATTCCATCTTGCTACCTAAATAACCAAAGCAGAGGAAAATCTCTTTTCCAATAATTTTCAAAAAGTCATTGGTTATATTTCATTGGCCGGACATGAATTCTGGGGCTTCTCCTAGATCTCAGAAGTGACATCACCTTACATAAAGGTGTAGGTTAAGAGCAGAGAAGCAATTTCAACACAAGCATTATTTGCACAACTTACCTGAGATACTATACAATTTTACCTGAGAAAAATCCAGTTCTTTTTTTTTCAGTTTTGACCCCGCCACTTATAGCTTAAGGTTCCCAGTTAGGATTGGAACCCAGGCCATGGCAGTGAAAGCACTGAAATCTAATCATTAGACCACCAGGGAACTCCCAACCAACTTTTTAGAATATATGTTAGTCATGAAATGTCAACAGCATTACAATTCTTCAAGGAGTGTCTAAACTATTTCTAATGGTCTCTGGTAGTTTCAGGGGCTTCTCAGGTGGTGTTAGTGATAAAGAAACTGCCTACTAAGCAGGAGACCCTTGTTCAATCCCTGAGTGGGGAAGATCCCCTGAAGGAGAGCAAGGCAACCCACTCCAGTATCTTGTCTGGAAAAGCTCATAGAGGAGCCACAGGGTCACAGAGTCAGACATGACTGAAGTGACTTAACATGCATGCTTGTAGTTTTGAAGGTTATTCTTTTAATGTTCCAGTACCCTTATTTTATCTAATTTAAAGGAGTAGTTTATGTGGGGAAAGTATTCGTTATTATCACAATTCTCCCTGAAATTGGGCCCAAAAGCCACTATTTTGAGGACAAGTTTAACAACATAACTTTTTTAAATATTTATTTTATTGAAAGTGATAATTCCATCTGAAAAATGACTTTAATTTTCTAAAGAATCTGATCAGGTCTACTAATAAATGAAATTGATGCTAACAGGTTGGTAACATGCTTCAGTTGTTTTCCTAGGACTGAGAGAAATGTAAACTCTCTCTCTATGTATATGTAGTGTTACTACATATGAATAGTAACTTGTCTGCTCTGTTATGAATGGTTCATATGTGCAAGACATCTGAGTGGCCAGGGTTAGCTATTCAGTTTGTGATCATGTGTCAAAATAATCTAACTGGCCCACACAAGGATCAAAGCCCTGACCTCATTACACATAGAGGTAATGTGCTCACTGGGCTTACCAGCCACAGACAGGTAGCTGGGTCATTAAGTGTCTCCGAGTTCCTGATAGTCTTCTTCCAGACAACTCCACAACAGAGCTTGGTGATGATTCACCCAAGAGGCAGCCACACATATCTCAGCTTCCTGAGGAAGGAACCAGAAGAACACGCCAAACAATCTTGAGAAGCTGATAAGGCTTAAGTCAGCACCCTCTTCAACAACATCCCCAAGGCCTCTCCACTGACTGCTTTCCCTTGGCACACTGGTATGTCATAGTTGCATCATTTTTTAGGAAATGGAACTCAGAGCCTGATGCTCTCTCTAGGATTTTTGTTATTTGAAATCTGAGGTGTCCTTTTAAAAATTATTTTGAGGATGATAAATACATTTGGATGCACCTCTGGTTTCAAATACATCAGTATTCAAATCTCAATGACTAGATTCTAAGTTCATTAAGGTAATTTGAACACATTTTTAATTCTTCAATGTTTCATATTCTAGAAGTCATGTTGCAAAAGTGTGTTAAGTATTTTCTTTCAACATGTAGTGAACATGTCCCAGCCTCTCATTATCACAGCTTTTGGTTTTTCCTTACATGAGAGATGGTTTCTAGCCCCTGACCTATGTGATTAAAAAGACATATTTATACTCTATACATTTGTTAAAATGTGTTTTGTCAGATTTTATAATACAGCAACTGACTAAATGCACTTAAAGTATTTATTACATAGGTACCATACTTTAAAAGTCCCTTTTTAACCGCAGCTTTTCCAAAGCATGATACCTGTAGTTATATCAACATCAGATCACTACTAATTAAATATTTTGATAATGAACACCATAATCAGAACTTATAGACTGAACCTATCTTTTCAAAAGATATATTTAATATGCTACTTTATAGGCCTTTGCTAAAACTATTCTTCTATTTATCACTTTATGGTGATGGTAAGTTTCAAATTTCCTGAAGATTGAATCAGAAAATTTCTGACTTGATTTCCAGATACATGGATAAATAAAACTAAAGAATATGGAGTCAATTTTATTAGCTGTTAGTTCACACTAAGAAGGAAGAAAGACGGAAATGAAGGAATGAAAGAAGAAAAGGAAGAAAGGGGTAAGAGGAAAGAAAGGAAGAAAGAATAAAAAGAGAAAGGGAGAAACAAAACAAAAATAGCTTATAACTTTCCCATACAATTTTAGTAGTATGATTGCATGCAAGCATGCTTAGTCACACAGTCATGTCTGACTCTTTGCAACCCCATGGACTGTAGCCCACCAGGCTCCTCTGTACATGGGAATCTCCAGGCAAGAATACTGGAGTGGGTTCCCATTTTCTTCTCCAGGGGATCTTCCCAAGCCAGGTATAGAACCCAATTCTCTTACATCTTCTACATTCGCAGGAGAGTACCACTAGTGCCACCTGCAAAGCCCAAATCTACCACTAAAAACAAAGTTATGTGTGTGTATACACACACACACACACACACACATATAGTATAGAAACTATCCCTAGTTGAAAACAATTTTTGTTAAAGTCAGTCAGATATAAAAACAGAGCTTTACGTGCAATAGAGAGTGAATGAATCTGTTAAGAAACTCAAATAAAATGGCTGAAACATTTCTAAAATAATTTCTTTTTTTCTCTTTCAAGTCGAAATACACGAGATGGAAAGCAGGAGTCCCTAAAAGGAAAAGAAGGGAAGTGACCATTTTATTTAAAATGATTTGGCAAATCACTTTGCGAATAGTGTTTGGAAGGACTCTTTATGTAAACTCAGAAAGCTGTGAAAATATTGTATATTGTACCACTGAAAATATTACAGACATTCTGAAAAACAACAGAAAATGAAATACAATGCTATTTCAATCACAAAAAGTTAAATATAAGGATTTACAATAATATAACTTATATGGATAGTTATAAACACATAATTCTAAGCACATATAGGAACAAGTATAAAATATTGTAATTAAAACATTCATTAAATCACATATGGACTTAAGAGTCTCACTGAAATTCCACTATTAACTTTTAAAGGGTATTAAAGCTGCCAGTTCAGCTGTTTAAATAATAGGAAGACTTGTAATTGGAACATATTAGGTCATTGTAATAGAAAAACTTACATTTTAAACCTCTTTAATGTTAGTTTTCCTGGGGTATTCCCTGCATATTTTATTAATAGCAGGACTCTTGTCTGGGTGTTGTTTCAACTGCACAAAGTCTTTCTAGAATCCATGTGAATGTATTTGGAAAGAATCCACTGCAATGCAGGAGACCCAGGTTCCACTCCTGGTTGGGAAGATGCCCTGGAGGAGGGCATGGCAACCCACTCCAGTATTCTTGCCGGGAGAATCCCCATGGAGAGAGGAGCCTGGCGGGCTACAGTCCACGGGATCACAAAGAATATGACACAACTGAGTGACTAAGAACAGCTCAGCACAGCACAAACTGTCTAAAGGAAAATATTTCAAATATCTTAGGTCTGGTTAACAGGAAGTGTGCTTATCATGGAAATTTTACCTCTCAATAAGAATTCCACAGTCAATATCCCACAGTGTCAGCATTTAGAAACTCTTGGAAGGGAAAGATTGGGTGGCAGTGAGTTTAGAGAGTAACTGATGAAAAAGTTGGGTCTTCATGAGTGCTGAAAATGGAATCCTAGTAGATTTATTTATATGGTTTTAAAATTAGTTTCACTCATAAAGTCACTTCTCAAAACTATCTCAGAAAGTATTGAAGTATTGGTAATGAATTATCCATGATAAAGAAGCCACATTATCTATGGAATCATAGAGAGGAAAAGATACTCTACATAACAGGGTGAATATAAGTCAGGAGTCTCTACAATGGCTATACACATCATTTTATTTAAATTTATATTACATTTATTTCAGGATGACTCCATTTACCTCCTGAGCGTCCATTTTAACCCAAGTGTTCGTATCTTCAGTCTTACCCATCTCCTCTGCTAGAGAAGTGGTTCTCAGGGTATCGACTGCTTATCTTCCATTGCCTACCCATGTCTGTCCATCATTCAATGATTCAAATGAAAGATCAGTCTCTTCCCAGTACGCTGTTCAAAAGATTTTCCCAGCCCTCCCCTGTCTCTCTGTCTGCCTCCCTGCTTCCCCATTTCCTTTTTAACACCCTTCTTTCTAGTATTGTGCTAAAAGCAGTGTCATAAATTAGGTTTGTTTTTAGGGATTACACTTTTCCCTTATATACTTTTCTCTCGGTAATTGTTTAAAAATTTAAAATTTTTGATTCCAACTTTTGATCAATCAGTTAGCAGCCATTTCCTTATTCATTCATCTGTACATTCAACACAAAATTAAACTTAACCTTTAAATAAAGAGAACCTCAAGAGCATATTAAAAAGCAGAGATATTACTTCACCAACAAAGGTCCGTCTAATAAAAGCTATGGTTTTTCTAGCAGTCATGTGTGGATGTGAGAGTTGGACTATAAAGAAAGCTGAGCGCTGAAGAATTGAGGCTTTTGAACTGTGGTGTTGGAGAAGACTCTTGAGAATCCCTTAGACAGCAAGGAGATCCAACCAGTCCATCCTTAAGGAAATCAGTCCTGAATATTCATTGGAAGGACTGATGCTGAAGCTGAAAGTCCAATACTTTGGCCACCTTATGTGAAGAACTGATTCATTGGAAAAGACTCTGATGCTGGGAAAGATTGAAGGTGGGAGGAGAAGGGGATGACAGAGGATGAGATGGTTGGATGGCATCACCAACTCAATGGACATGAGTTTGAATAAACTCAGGGAATTGATGATGGACAGGGAGGCCTGGTGTGCTGCAGTCCATGGGGTCGCAAAGAGTCGGACACGACTGAGGTACTGAACTGAACTTAAATAAAGAGGCTTACAGAAATGGGATAAAAATCTCATATTCAAATCTTCCTTGACTTATGATGGGGTTGTGCCTGAGTGCTAAGTCGCTTCACTCCTGTCTGACTCTGTGTGACCTTATGGACTGTAGTCCTCTGTCCATAGGATTCTCCAGGCAAGAATATTGGAATGGGTTGCCATTTCCTTCTCCAGGGGATCTTCCCAACTCAGATATTGAACCATTCTGATAAACTCACTGTAAATTGAAAATATAATTAAGTGGAAAATACATTTAATACACCCTACCAAGCAAGGTGTATTATAGGTAAGCCTAACCTACCTTAAATCTGCTCAGAACTTACTTTAACCAATTTGAATACTGTCCAGAAAGTGAGAAGCACGATGACGGTACAGTTACAGAATGGTTGTGAGTGTGTCGGTTGTTTACCTTTGGTGATCAAGGGGCTGACTGGGAGCTGGGACTATTGTCTGCCTATTGTCGGCAAAGTATCCATATGGTGTATTGTTAGCCCAGGAAAAGATCAAAATTCATAATTTGAGGTATGGTCTCTACTGAATACATATGGCTTTTGCATCATTGTAGAGTAGAAAAATCTTAAATTGAATCATCTTAACTTGGAGACCATCTGTATTCAACTCTTCTTAAAATAAAGACTGCTAGACACATTTACACATTAACTCATTGAAACTTTCCAACAATCTATTCCCTCCCATTCCAGCTGGGTTCATGTTATGTAGGAGAGAGAACATCCAGCCAAACAGCAGAAGGCCTCCGTCCTGACTCTTCTCCATTCCTCACCAGCTATTTAAAGATGGGCATCTCACTTTACTGGCTTTAAACCATGGTATTAAAACCAACTGAAGATAATAATGATCAAAGTTCACACAGGGCAATAGATGTGAAAATTGTCTCTGCATTTCAAAGTGCTATTCAAATATCAGGTACTAAAATCTCTTACAAAGGTATGTGAAAATGACCTTCAATTTTTCACATAATTAACTTCTTAAAATGTAACTTGGAGCCACTTGAACTTTGTTCCTGTAGCAAAATTACTATCACTTTCTCATGTGTTCCTATGTGTGGGAGAAGAGTTGAGATAAGGATGGAAGGGTAGAATTAAAGATTTTTAGGATAGTCAATGGGTTTCTCTGATAGCTCAGTTGGTAAAGAATCTGCCTGCAATGAGGAGCCCCTGGTGCAGTTCCTGAGTCCGCAAGATCTGTGGAGAACGGATAGGCTACCCACTCCAGTATTCTTGGGCTTCCTTTGTGGCTCAGCTGGTAAAGGATAGTCATTATCCTTAAGTTTCTTTGTTGTAGTTTGTAAAGTTATCAAGAGATAAATTCTTACTCTGTGACAGGAACTAATTTAAGTGCTTGTATCTGTGCTGCAGTCTACAGATTCACAAAGAGTCTGAAACATCTTAGTGACTGTGCTTTTCACTTTCTGCACAGTATCCAGATTGGCTACTTTAAGTTCTGAGCAGATTTAAGGTAGGTTATGCTTAGCTATAATATACCTAGCTTGGTTAGATGTATTAAATGTATTTTTTACTTAGTGATATTTTCAATTTACAATGAATTAATCAGAATGCAATCCCATTTTAAGTCAAGGAAGATCTGTATATGAGATTTGGATCCCATCTCTGTGAGGCTCCTTATTTTTTAAAACCACAGTGAACATGGCTTCAATATTCTGGAAAGGAAAAAGAAAAATTAGGCTCAATTACCCTGTTGCTTTAAAGGTTGGGAACTGGGGACCAGGGGAGGTGATGAAAGGCGAGACTGAAAAATAAGAGGCAGGAGTCCAGTTATGTTCTGAGTCAAGGCAAGTTAGTGACAAGTTTTTGTTGGAGAAATATCTGAGCAACATTTGAAAATCGTATAATTCTAGCATGCTTTATTGAAACACCTGCATATCTTTGAACTTCAGTAAAGCCCTCACCCCTTCCATCCCCCACTAAACATACACGCTCTGATGGTTGTGGTACTATGGGGAAGAATTAAGAATTGAGACAGCATCAGGCCTATGATAATATGGCAAAGGAGACTAGACAGGATGGGGACCAGCAGAAATCAGAACTGAAAAGGTGTGGTACACATGCACATATCATTACAAGACCTTAGAAACTGGTGGTATCCTGCAGTTCTAAGTGGTGAGACTTTGAGAAGTTTCTTTTTCCAGAGACACGGATTCATCAGGAGTTGATGAGGATGATGCTAATTTCCACTTTGAGAGACTGTGGTCTATATTGAATATGAAAAATATATATATGTATGCTATATATACATATATATGAATGCACATTTATATATACATACACCTCTTTGACTGTCTTCAGTATTAATAAGACTATTTCTTGGAATAAAAGTGATAGGCACTGTTATAGAGAACCATTTCTGGAGACTTTGACTCTCTGCTAAATATACTTCTGTGAGGAAATTCTCCATGCCCCAGCTGAAGTTTGGATTTTACTAGATAAAACCACCTATGTTGGTTCCTGTAGCAGCATGGGAAGCAAATGCTGAACACCTACCTCTTCATCTTCTTAGCAAATTGACTTAAGATTCTGCTTCCCATCTTGAAACTATCTTGAATATGGGAAGTGATCTGATAAAAACTTACGTTAAAATGATATTAAATGATAGTCTAATGAGTAAGCTTCTCTGAAGTATATGTATATACTAAAATAATAATAATTAAAAAACATATATTGAACCCTTCCTTTGTTAACAGGCACTTTATATATATGTCTGATATTTAACGTCACACAAACACTTGACAAAACTACTTTTAACATTCTCATTTTGAAAATAAAAATAACAGCCTATGACTGGACTGTTAGTATTTCTGAGCTCTAGACCTCTATGTCATATCACATTATTTTTTTTACTCCCCCACATTTTTCTCACAGCTCACAGAACTTAGTCCACATTGCTATAAGGCTTAACTTTTCCACCTTCATTTTGTAAACATCTCAAAGTTTCTTCTGTCTCCGTGCCTCCTGTGTTGTATATAGAACTATCCCCACATCCTTCATCACTTTGCCAACCTCCATTCATCTTTGGAACCAAATGAAGTGTAACTGTCACTATAAAGTCTTTGAAGATACTGTGGTGGTTATATCCACCTGTTGTGTGTGCTGTCGTGTCTGATTCTTTGTGACCGCATGGACTGTAGACTTCCAGGCTCCCCTGTCCATGGGATTTTCCCAGGCAAACATACTGGAGTGGGTTGCCATTTCCTTTTTCAGGGAATCTTCCCTACCCAGGGATTGGACCCACATTTCTTGAGTCTCCGGCATTGGCAGGCAGATTCTTTACCACTGCACCACCTGTTAGAACCATTTATTACATACATACTCCACCACACTGCAAAATACTAGCATGGCACTGATTGATATTAATTTTTTATAAGTGTTAACTCTATTTTTTCCATAGATGAAAACTTCATGAGGGCTAGAATATGTCAATTTTGGTTTTGTTTTTCTAATTTTCACCATTTAGCCCATATCCTATCACAAGATAAAATGGATCCAGTACCTACCAGATATTTTCTAATTTTCACACAGGCACATCAAACTCAAAATGTCCAGACTCAGCTCCTTAATCTCTCCCTGAAAACTTCTTGAGACTCTGTTTCCATTTGAACAATGACCACCTATCTCTGCTTACACCCAGTCACCCAAGGAATCACCCTCCATTTCCTGATTCCTTCCCTCTTCTCATCCACAGTCATTAAGGTATGTAGATTCTACTTCTGAAATTTTCTCTTTTCCATTTGCAAAACCCAATATTCAATTTGTCTTGGAATATTGATACCTTTAGAACTTGTCTGGCCACTTTGGCTACACCTGGCCCTTCAAAAAGATACTTTTTTCCCCAAAAGCTCACAGTTGGTCAAGTTAATTTTTTGCTGAAAGTTTTTCAATAAACTATTTAACTGTCTTTAAAATGTTGTCATATTTCTCTGTTGTCTTCCCCCATCCCCATATCCACCTCTTGCTATCCAACCAGCTGACACCTCCAATTTCCCCCCAAATATCTGGTACTGGATTTCCCCCCTACTTAAATTATTATTTTTCTTTGGGAGTATAGCTGATTCTTATTTATCTTTAAGAATGACCTCTCACTTCCTCTAGGAAGTTTTTCCTCACTCATTCTTACCCCTCCCTCTGTTCTCCAGGGGTTTTGGTACTACCATAGTACCTGCCCTATGATCAAATATAAGTTTCATATTGTATGTTCATTGTCTTTACTGAAATAAGGAAAACGAGATTTGGTTAGAACAACTATAAAATTCAAAATGATTAGAAAGAATAAATTTTTCTTTTATTTGCAGTTTTTTGGTTTTTTTTTTAGCATTCACTATTTCATTCCTGTTACAATTTTAGCTTGAGAGAAAATCCAGACACCATGAGAACCCACAGAAGGTTGTGGTTTTGTTTTGGTTTCATAATGAAACATTTGTAATAAAACCTTTCTAATGGTGTCATGAAGCCTACAGGAACTGTAAAAACACTCAGCTCCCAAGGCTTTTTTTTTTTTTTTTTTTTTTTGGTAGCTTTAATTTGTTGGTTTTTGAGATAAAAGTTTTAAAAGCTTCAAAAATGATTTGGGGAACTTCCTGCTTTTTTAGAGCTGCAAAGACAATATTCCAACCAGAGTACTGTTTTCTTACATTAAGAGAACCTCAAAGGAATCTTCCTACGTAAGTGGCTCTGGTTTGTGAGAGATACAAAACCTGACTCCTATGTCTTTCACAGAAATCACGTGCTAATTTCAAGGAATTGACTTCCTTTTCTTGTTTTACGAGAGGGAGAGAGGTGGGGAAGGAGAGATGTTTGATGTTTCTTTTCATCTGCATGATTTTCTATTTATCCTTTATGATTTTGTGATTTATAAAGTTAAATGTTTGAAATGTGAAAGGAAGATAGTTGTGTGAATTTTTTTAGCTTAATCTCTGTCTTTTCATGAGCATTGTAGTTGAAATGAATATTAAACTTATTATTTTATTTTTATTAAATGAGTTGATTAAATAAGCTTGAGCATATATGGGAAGATCCCCTGAAGATGGGCATGGCAACCCACTCCAGTATTGTTCCCTGGAGAATCCCATGGACAGAGGAGCCCAGTGGGCTACAGTTCTTGGGGTCACAAAGAGTCAGACATGACTCAGTGACTGAGCAAATATGCACAAATATATGTTAAATGTGGTTAAAAATTAATAAAATTCACATAGATATTTTATTTATTTAACCACATCATATACATATATATTTGCTGTTGTTCAGTCCCCCAGTCGTGTCTGACTCTTTGAAAACTCCCTGGGCTGCAGCACACCAGGCCTCCCTGTCCCTCACCATCTCCCAAAGATTGCCCAAGTTCATGTCCATTGCATCGGTGATGCCATCCAGCCATCTCATCCTCTGACGTCCTCTTGTCTTTCTGCCATCAATCTTTACCAGCAGCAAGGACTTTTCCAATGAGTCTTCTGTTCACATCAGATGGCCAAAATACTGGAGCTTCAGCTTCAGCATCAGTCCTTCCAGTGAATATTCAGGGTTGACCTCCTTTTAAGATTGACTGGTTTGATCTCCTTGCTGTCCAAGGGACTTTCAGGAGTCTTCTCCAGCACCACAGTTCAAAGGCATCAATTCTGCCTTCTTTATGGTCCAGCTCTCACAATTGTACATGTGCCCTGGGAAGACCATAGCCTTGACTATACAGATCTTTGTCAACAGAGTGGTGTTCATGCTTTTCAACATACTGTCTACGTTTGTCATCATTTTCCTTCCAAGAAGCAATCATCTTCTGATTTCATGGTTGCAGTCACCATCCGCAGTGATTTTAGAGCCCAAGAAGAGGAAATCTGTCACTACTTCCACATTTCCCCCTTCTATTTGCCATGAAGTAATGGGGCCAGATGCCATGATCTTAGTTTTTTTTTTAATATTTAGCCTTAAGTCAGCCCTTTCACTCTCCTCCTTCACTCTCATCAAGAGGTTCTTTAAATTCCTCTTCACTTTCTGCCATTAGAGTGGTATCATCCACATATCTGAGGTTGTTGATGTTTCTGCCTATCTTGATTTCAGCCTGTAACTCATCCAGTCTGGCATTTCTCATGATGTGCTCAGCATATCAGTTAAACAAGCAGGATGACAGCAGACAGCCTTGCTGTACTCCTTTCTTGATCTTGAACCGATCATTTGTTCCATACAGAGTTCTAACTGTTGCTTCTTGACCCACATACAGGTTTCTCAGGAGACAGGTAAGATTGTCTGGTGTCTGGTATACTCATTTCTCTAAGAGCTTTCCAATTTGTCATGATCCACATAGTCAAAGGCTTTAGTGTAGTTGATGAAACAGATAGATGTTTTTTTGAAATTCCCTTGTTTTCTCTATAATCCAGCAAATGTTGGCAATTTGATCTCTAGTTCCTTTTCCTTTTCAAAATGCAGCTTGGACACCTGGAAGTTCTTGGTTCACCTAAGCTGAAACACAGCGTGCAAGATTTTAAGCATGACCTTACTAGCATGGGAGATAAATGCCATTGTCCAATGGTTAGCATATTCTATGGTCTACCCTTCTTGGGAATTAAGATGAGGATTGACCTTTTCCTGTCCTGTGGCCACTGCTGGGTCTTCCAGATTTGCTGACATAATGACTTCAAAATCTTAATGGCTTAATTCTTTAGGGATTCAGATAGTTTTGCTATAAGTTCATCACATACACTTGCTTTATTAACAGCAGTGCTTCTTAAGGCCCGCTTGACTTTGTACTCCAGAATGTCTGGCTCTGGGTGACCAACCACACTGTCGTAGTAATCCAGTTCATTAAGATCTTCTTTACACAGTTGTTTCATGTATTCTTTCCATCTCATTTTGATCTCTTCAGTGTCTACTAGGTCTCCACCATTTTTATCCTTTATTGTGCCCATCTTTGGGCAAAATGCTCCCTTGATGTTTCCAATTTTCCTGAAGAGATCTCTAATCTTTCCCGTTTTGCTGTTTTCTTCTATTATTAAGCATTGTTCATTGAAGAAGGCCTTTTTGTCTCTCCTAGATATTCTTTGGAACTCTGCATTTAATTGAAGGTGTCCTTCCCTCTCTCCCTTCCTTTTCACTTCTCTTCATTCTTTTGCTATCTGCAAAGCCTCTTCAGATAACCACTTTGCCTTCTTACTTTTCTTTTCCTTTGGCATGGTTTCATTTGCTGCCTCCTGTACAATATTATGGACCTCTGTTCATAGTTCTTCAGGCACACTGTTAGCTAGATTTAGTCCCTTGAATCTATTCATTACCTCTACTGCAAATTCATGTGGGATATGAAGTCATACTGGCTGGCCTAGGGTTTTTCCAGGTTTTCTTTAGTATAAGCCTAAATTTTACTATAAGAAGCTGATGATCTGAGCCACAGTCAGTTCCAGGTCTTGCTTTTGCTGACTGTATACAGCTTCTCCATCTTCAGCTACAAAGAATACAATCAAATTGACTTTGGTATTGACCATTTGGTGATGTCCATGTGTAGAGTCGTCTCTTGTGTTGTTGAAAAAAGGTATTTGTTATGACTAGTGCACTGTCTTGGCAGATTCAATTAGTGTAACTCCCACTGTCACTTCCAGTTCCTATGCAATCACTAATGTGTTTTTTTGTCTCAATAGATTACCTTGCATTTTCTAAAGGTTTCTATAAATGCAATCTTACATCATGTTCTCTTCTTTTTCATTGACTCAGTTAATCATCATTTTATTTCATCTATGTTATTGTGAACATCTGTAGTTTCATCTCTTTTACTGCAAAGCTATGTTCTACTATGTTATTATTCAAAAATCTGTTTGTCCTTTCACCAATGAAAGGACATCTTGGTTGTACTGCTATAAGCATTCTTAAACAAACCATCCTATGAATATATGCTTCAGTAAACATCAAGGTATAGAGTGGCTAAGTAATTTGGCAGATGTATGGTTAAATGTTTTCAGGAAATAAGCAAACAGTCTTTCCCAAAGTGGCTGCATAATTTTACATTCTGACCAGCAGTAAGAGAGTTATAATTACTTCAAATAATGGCCAACACTTGGTATAATCAGTTTTCTTAAATTTTTTATATTCTAAGAGGTATAGCAAGGTATCTCACAGTAGTAGTGTATATTTTTAATTAAACTTTTTATTTCAAAATAATTAACTCACATGCAATTGTAAGAAACAATGTAAAGAAATGCCAAAACTCATTACCCAGGTTCCCCAATAATGACATCTTGAAAAATATAGAACAATATGCAGTCAGTCCACTGACACTGATACAGTCAAGGTACAGAACATTTCCACCCCACAAGGATCCCTCTTGTCATCCTTTTATAGACACATCTACCTTCATTTCATTGTTTATTTGTTTTATTTGCTTCTTATTCTATTGTTTCTCTTTCCTTGGCTTCCCAAGAAAAGATTTTATCTGGATTCATTTAGGGTGCATTGGAATATATCACTTTATATGATACAGAAAGTAGAGTGGCTATTACAAGTATTACTATATATATATGTATATATATATCAGTTCAGTTCAGTTGCTCAGTCATGTCCGACTCTTTGCGACCCCACGAATCACAGCATGCCAGGCCTCCCTGTCCATCACCAACTCCCAGAGTCTACCCAAACCCATGTCCATCAAGTCGGTGATGCCATCCAGCCATCTCATCCTCTGTTGTCCCCTTCTCCTCCTACCCCCAATCCTTCCCAGCATTAGAGTCTTTTCCAATGAGTCAACTCTTCGCATGAGGTGGCCAAAGTATTGGAGTTTCCGCTTCAACATCAGTCCTTCCAATGAACACCCAAGACTGATCTCCTTTAGGATGGACTGGTTGGATCTTCTTGCAGTCCAAGGGACTCTCAAGAGTCTTCTCCAACACCACAGTGCAAAAGCATCAATTATATAATACTTACAGCATATACAGATCATTGATTTACTGCTTTGAGTGAATTATAGAAATCTTACTTCAACTTAGGACCTTTTACCCTTCCCACATTTGAAAAATAATTAACCTAAGTATTGGGTACATACTATATATATTGGGTACATCTATATATTGGGTATATATATTGGGTATATATTGGGTACCTCTAACAGGGTTAAAAATTTTTCCTTCAACCATAAATTGTGATTTAGGAAACACAATAAAAAGCAGTATAGTCTGTTACTTATTCTATTTTATTCACTCTGATGTTCTTCTTTCCTCTCAGAAGTCCCAAGCTTTCCTCTATTATAGTTTGCTTTCTCTTTAGAGAACTTCCTTTACTTTAGCTATCCTTAGAAATGTAAGAAATGCAAGTCCAAGTCTGGGTCAGGAAGATCCTCTGGAGGAGGGTATGTCACCTCACTCCAGTATTCATGCCTGGAAATTCCTTGGACAGAGGAGCCTGGCAGGCTACAGTCCATAAGGTAGTAAAGAGCTGGGCACAACTGAAGTGACTTAGCACTCATGCAAGGATAGTTTTGCTCACAACAAATTCTTTTAACTTCTCTTCGCTCAGAATATATTTATGTCCTCTTTATTCCTAAAGGACATATTTGCAGGATTTAAAATTTGAGGTTAGCAGTTTGCTTCTTTTGTATTTGAAAAATGTTGTATCACTTCCTTCTTGCCTCTGTGATTTCACATGAGAAAACGCTGTAATCTAAATTGACTTTCCTCTTCAAGCAATGTGTCATCGTGCTATGGCTGCTTTATATGGTGTGCGTGTGTGTTGCTGTTGTTGTTCTTTGGTCTTCATTTTCATAAGTTTGATTAAGTTTCCTGGCATGGATTTATTTGAGTTTGTCCATTTGGGGCTTTACTCAATTTTTTGAAACTGTAGGTTTATGTCTTTCATCAAATTTGGGAAGTTTTTAACTATTATTTCATCCAAATACTTTTTCAAATACTTCAAGTACTCTCCTCACCTCCTGGACTTCAATGATAAGGATATTAGCTCTTTTTATTTTTCTACATGTCATTTCTTTAGCCTACTTTCTTTCTGTTGTTGATTGATCTCTCTTCAAGTTCACTGATTCTATCCCCTGCCATCTTCAGTGACATTTTTTAGTTACTGGACTTTTCAGTTCTATAATTTCTATTTGGTCCTTTTATGACTTCCATTTCTTTGTTGATATTTTTTAATGTTTTCCTTTGCCCAAAAGAATTTGTAGTTGCTTGTTGAAGCATTTTTGGATGGTTTTTTAAAAATCTTGTCAGATAAAATCAACATCTGATCCATCCTGATGTTAGCATCTGTTGATTATATTTTCTCATGTTGTGATTTTCCTGATTCTACATGGAGTTAATGTTATACTGTGAGACTCTCAATTTTTTCAACGTTTTGAGGGGGTAGTCCCTTGGGACGGTGTAACACTAGGCAGTTGGGTGTGCCCGCTCACTCCCACTGTGCCCTGCTGACACTGCTCCCACATTTTTGGGGACTGACTCACACTGCTGCATTGCAGACAGTTGGCATGGAATATAAGCTTCTCCTTGACCCTGAAGATACCTTCCCTTTAAAAATAGGGCACCTATTCATACCACCTTATTACCTCTGTGTGGAGGGGTAAGATCAGCTTTCCATTGATCTCACTGCCCCTGCCCCAAGGATGTGGGAAGTGAAGGGATCAGGCCTAAACTGCCTTATTCTTGCAGGTTGGAGGCAGAAGCTCAACTCTCCACTGGGACCCCCCAGTGACGAGGAGAAAGGAGGTGGGGCAGGTAGATTGTCAACCAATCCCATTTCCATTACCTCCTGTGCCGCCTCAGGGGCATGCTCAGCAATCCACCCTGGGAATGGGGGAGCTGTATGCAGAAACGAGGGTGGTTAGCGCTGCCCCTAACTGCTTACGTAGTTGTTTTCCGGTGAATAGGAATGTTCAGCTCTCCACTGGGTTTCAGATGCACTGAGGGTGGGAAGGAAGTGAAATACATATTAGCATTTACTTGTGCTATGTTGTTTTATTTTATTGATGTAAGGTAGGGTAGAAGGTCATCTCCCCACTACCGTGGAGGAAGGTGATGTGAATTCTAGTGATGATCAGCTATACTTGCACTGCCTCTTTAGTCTCTTTGCTTCTGGGTGTGGCATTGAGGCTAGCTAGCCCCAAGATCCCAATGACACTATCCTGGTGAGGGAATGGGTATAGCATATGCATTTGCTAGACAGATAACAGACAATCAGCTCCTTGCTGCACCTGCCAGTACTGGAATTGACTTCCATGGGCAGGAATTTGGGACGGAGCAATACCTCTTCTCATGAAACATAGTGTCTTGAAAACCAATGTTTCATATATTTTGTCCAGTTTTTTGTGCCTTTCAGGTATAAAGGTAAACCTCATCACTGTTACCCAATCTATTTATTTCGGGCCAGAAGCAGAAGACTGAAATAAATCCTTTGAAATAACTATCAAACTCTTTTGAAAATGGTGTTGCGTTGAGCTAAAGTCATCACAGTTTCCAACTTTGCTGATGTGCAATCAAATGTAATTAGCTGAAGTACATCAGAGTACGAGATAAAAAAATGAGTCACATTGGTGTACTCACCATAACAACTTCACGTTTTAAAAATAGAGTTTTCCTCAGTAAGAATCAATCAATAGCAAACTGATGATTTATGTCTGGAGTCTGTTAAGCAATCTTTAGTGTTTTCTTGAAATGCAAACAAAAATAATGAAATGAGGATAGAGACACATTTATTCAAATAAGCAAAACTGGTTATCACTTATGTACATTTGTGAATGGTTTTTATAGTTTAGTAAGTAGTTTTGGAATAATGTAAATCTCTTGATTTTGATAGATGTTAATTAAGGAAGTTAAGGGAATACAGAAACTCCTTCTGGTAAGTTTGCAACTCCTCTGTAAATTTAAATTTATCTCAAAGTAAAGGAGTTAATTTAAGAAACTGTTCCCTATATTATTGTTATCATAGTTAATGACTTGAAATGTCAGAGTCATTTTCATTTCACTCTTTCAACCAATCAGTCACCAATGCCTTGATTTTCACCTCTGTGCTGTCTTATATTTTCTGCAACACACTCTTTGCTCAAGTTCCCATTAGTTAGTTCTAGCTTGGATCAATGCAAAGGCCACACATTAATCTTACTATTTCTATGTCTAAGAAGGAAAAACTAACTTAAATTGGTCTCCCTCTGTGAATTGACTAGAACTGACTCACCTCATCACTTGGTAGCCACTTAACTCCTCTGGACCACAATGTCTTCAACTGTAAAATGGGAATAATTACAAGTAACAGTAAGACACAAATTATATATAATCTTAGAATCAGCAAAGTGCTTGCACTTTTAAATGCTAATGCATAATTACTTGCTAGACAAGGCCAATTGTAAACAATTGCTTCCAGGAAAATCATTTTACCCATATGTTTAAGTTCACAGGTTTCTTGTGATCTGCTTGCATAAAAATAGCCACCAGTGGTGACGCTAAAACCCAAAGCACACTGACATGCTTCAAGCCAAGTCCATCTTGGGGATTGCAGTGGCCTCTTATTTCTACCTTGTTCAATTTCAGCCATGTAATATAGTAATATAGGACTAAAGCTGTTAATTTTCATTTTGTCACCTTCAGTAACTTCTTAAAGCCATATAGCTATAGAGCTGCCTACAAATTAACCCCAAGTAAAATAAGTCACCCTCAAATGATTGAATACCTTCCTGGATACAAAAAATAACATTCATTGATTAATACACCTGTAAATACATGGATAAAACTAAGTAACAAATGTTTAAAAAAATAATTTTTTTGCAAGTACAATTGAAGGAAACAATAGGACATGCTTTTAAGATTATTCATGACATTTAAAAACCATCATCACTTTTACAATTTTTATGAAACTGTAATATCATTGATGAGACTAAATACAAACTTTAGCAAGATTTACAATCTTTAAAAATTAACACTGTTTTGCAGAATTTTGCTTGACAAGTCACTGACTCAACCCAACTAGTTCAGAGGTTCAACTCCTCCTTTTTTGCATTCATAACAAAAAAAAAATCAGAAATTTCTTAATGATAAGCAGAAGTGAGATATCTTATATTTTTGATGAAGAACTGAGCATATTTTTAAAAATTAACATAGATATTTGAAAAAGATGAAAAACACCAGAGCAAACCTTGTATTTTAGTAGAATTTTCCAGGTTTCAATAAAAATAACACCCAGACAGCACCATATGTTGGCTGGATAGAGGGAGGAAGGGTATTGAATAATTCAGAGTTGCCGCCAGAACCTTAACATCATAATGGTTTTCATATTGCCTGGTTATTTCTTGCTGGACTCACTTAACTGGCAGAGTCCACATTTCCACAAGGCTTTATTCAGTGAAGAAAATCTATACTGAGACCCTAAGCCTTAACAAATTGCCAAGGGATGAGGCTAGAGATGACTGGAGATCTCAGCATATTTAAATATTCAGGAAGCGGGCCTGATAAATATGGAAGGTAAAGCAGAAATTTAAGTGAAAGCAAGGTTCCTATTTGCTTCCCAGGTACTTTGCCAGTTCACTGCGATGTTAAATAAGAATCTTGGCTTTCAGTATTGACAGATGAATGATCTGACTCTTGAGGAAGAGTTATTATCCAGTAAGGGCTTTGTGTTATACAAGCAATTCTGTTTTAGTTCTGGGGGCACTTGGCATAAAGATCCTCCACTATTACCTGCAGCTTGAGAATGCACAGCTGGAATGGCAATGGATTTGTTATTTGTAAAACATCCATGAATTTCACCACAGGCCCTCTACCAACATGGAAGCATCTGTGAGTCAAACTGTTCCCCAGCTGTTCATCCACTACCTGCGGGTTCTTGTAGCTTAGAGTCCCTATTAATACTGCCGGTTACCCTGCACCCCTGATGAGTCCAGACAAAATCGTTCCTTTTATACTACAGTTTAATGCACAAAATCCCTTAAGATTCTTTTTAAAAATTCATGGTTTTTTCAGAATCACTGCCAGAGCTTCTGGGGCAACTCTCCACATTTTCAACTGAAACCTTGTTTGCTTCCTAAGTTTTGCAAAACGTTCTCCCTTCCAGGCACATACATTCTTGCTGCTTTCTTGCACACACACACACACACACAAAAATGGACAAAATATCTATGAAAGCAAGATTTAAAGATTAAACAGAATAAAAACAAAATGCCAGACTGAAGCTGTTTTAGGACTTATCTTCAAAAGCACAATTGCTTCAGGACCCCTTAAAAATAGCTTTTCTTATTAAAGCTCTGAAAATTTTAATTTCTTTAACAGTGACATACATATTTTAGACTTTAATTAAAAGCTTCAGTGATACTAATTTGTATCATTGCACCACTGTACTTTTATTTAAAAACAAATTGAATTTATAAATCACTGGGTAAAGGGTATTTAACAGCTTTATTTCAGGAAATGGAAAAGGAGTAAATTTTCATACTAAAAACAAAGCAATAATATATAATGTTTAAATTTTCAAAGAACATTTATTTTAAATATTGACTAATAATTGTGGTAAATGGATGATTACAAGATAGAGTACTTCAACAGACTTTTGAAAATGTGAAAGAAAAATATGCAATGGCTTACTTTAAAATCTAGATATCTTTAATGATTACATTTTGCTTTATAGCCCTCAAATTTCAATAAGATAATTTTATCTAATGTAATACATAAACTTTGTAAGCAGCAATTTGCCATTTTTTCCACATCAGCTGATCTCCATTTCTTGTCATCAAATTGAATATTCTTCCCAATACCCAACATTTCTTTTTCTCTGGATGTGTGTTTCTTTGGATCTAAAGACTATAGATTCAGTTTACTAAGAATATAGTGTCAAGTGTAATAGCTTAAATCTGATGTATCACCCATTAACAAAGCAATAGCCATAGAGTTTCACTTCTATATGGATTTCTAGATCCCATTTGGATTTTGGTGTGATTTTTGAATTTCAGATATTGGCCTTCTTTTTTAGATTTTAGCTATTTATTTTGTTTGTACTCATAAATGAACATAAATATGATATACTTTTTAAAATAAAAGTCTTTGTATAAACGTCACTTTCAAATTGGAAATAACATATTTGACTCTGTACTCAAAAACAAAATAAGTCAAATACCTTCTACCTGTTTATATTAAAAGAAACACATTATCAATTCATAACTAGAAGAATGATTAATAGTATATAATGTGCAAGCTGGTGGAAATAGTGAGCTCAGCCTTTGATCTGTGGCCTACTTACCCCCACTAAGCAATATTTCTTTAAAGACATACCCATTCTTTTATTCCATTTATTATTTCCAGTCATATCATTATTTACACAGCTCTTTCTCAAACCCAATCCCCATTGCACCACTTAAGTCTTAGTCTCATAATTATAGAAAATATGTTCTACAAATATCTTCTCAGTGAAATATTGGTTTAATTGAAGTTTGATTAATTAGCAGCTTTGTCTTATGTAGACCAAATTTATAAAACAAATACTTCTGTTTTAAATTCTCACAGAAAATGTCATCACTATTTTCAGTTAATTGTGTTAATGATTACTCAAATTTTTGTTCTGAAAAGTTACCATGTAGAATCAGAGAATTTTCTTTCATACTTGAAATCCAACACTTTCTTTTCTGTGAGGTGAGTATTTCCTATCCCTTGGCCATCCTCTTCTTCCCACTCCCAATCCCCACGAATAACAGAAATGTAGGGCTCAGCATATTCTGATCAAACACAACACGCTAAAATCTCCACCAGTTATCACATATATAAATGTTTCAGAGACTAAGAAATCTACTTTTAATTCAAATTCTCTAATACTGTAGATGAATGATAGATTATTTTTACCATTGACTTTATACTGTCTCAATTTAATTTTGAAAATGCAGCATTTCATAAATGGTGATCTGTTATACGTAAATTAAGAAGAGTGGCTACTCCTTCATCTTTAAAGTGATTTAGGCATATAAACACATATTATATATAGTATGCACATAAATAACTTAGTTGGAAGGTATTCAAGTAGCATTTTTTAAAAGACTCTATGTTTAAAAAGTATAGCTTGGTAATTTAGTAGCTCTTCCAGAATATAATCAGGAGACAAGGGTTTGATCCCTGGGTCATGAAGATCCCCTGGAGATGGGAATGACAACCCACTCCAGCATTCTTACCTGGAGAATCCCATAGACAGAGGAGCCCAGCAGGCTACAGTCCATAGGGTCACAAAGAGTCGGACACAACTGAATAACACACACAAACCCCAAAATATAAATACCTATAGGGCTTCCCGTGTGGCTCAGTGGTAAAGAGTCTGCCTGCCAAAGCAAGTGACAGAGAGGATGCGGGTTCTATCCCTGTGTAGGGAAGATCCCCTGGAAAAGGAAGAGGCAACCCCCTCCAGTATACTTGCCTGAGAAATCCCATGGGACAGAGGAGTCCATGTGGTCTCAAAGAGTCAGACACGACTTAGTGGCTGAGCATGCACACAAAGGCAGAATGGGAAAATTTCTGCCCATAGAGAACCAATCATAAGTTTCAAAAATAAGCATAAATAGGTTGCTAAAAAAAATAGCCATTTTTGTATTCCTTGGCCTTTGATATTATTGGAAGCATGGGAAAAAATTGTTTGACTTTTTTTTTTCAGTCCATTTGAGACAAGTATAAGCAGTCAAAGTTGTTTACCTAACTTTCACCTCTAGAACAGAAATTTCCAAATATTAAAGACAGAACATTTTCCACTGGTTCACAGGGAATTCTTCAGTAGTATCTTTAAACAAAAATCGTAAAAAAAACCATTTCAGTTCTTTTCATATTCTCATTATTATACAATAGTTATTAAAGGATATTATTTTAAAATATCAAAGCAATTGCTTTTCCAGTGAGGGGACTGATATACTAGGATACTCTCTCTTGACTAAATTATTCAATATGACATATTTCCATTAGAAATGGTATTAAAACTACATTCTGAATTTCCTGACTCTTGAGACTGTGTTTGGACAATTATTTCGCTAGGGTGCCTAATGTATCGCTAACTGAAAAGGATCATTAATTCTTTCAGGGTACAAGGATATAATTTAAATTCTCAGGAAGAAACAGCTTGCCAGCTGTGACATTAACACCCTGAAATAGTTAATAGAATGAAGAGTTTACATCCATCAAGTATTTTATAGACTTTGGGTCATGCTAGAATCAGAAATTGTCTTTAACTTTTAAAATAAACTTAACTTTAATTGAATGCATGTATTTGTTGTTTGCTTGGAAGTCAAGGCAAATAATTGTAACCTCACATGTTCTATATACTCTCTAACTTATCTGTATGAATTTTCAAGGAAGGAATGACATGAAAGTGATAGCAATGACAGACTTTCAATTTCAGAGTTTTAAGTTTTTTATTTTAGATTACATTATGTATCTATTAGTAAAGGCTAAATTTCTCTCAATGTTCAAATCTTATCTGTAAATGACAAAACAGGAATGCCTGGCAGTAGAACTAATAAAAAGTGGGTAGGTAAATACATTCTTATATTGTTACTGTTTTTGAGATCAAAATGAGTATCTGAACTCAACTGTAGTATAGCTACTTAATCATTTAGTTGCAACCATTTAGATCCTTGAAACAAATTTTATTTAGTGCTGATATAAATTTTATCCATGTGATGCTGATATTCTGCTAAAGTCAAAAATTTGTTTTGCCTATGAGAAGATGAAAAGTAAAGTAAAATGTCTTAGCTATTTTGTTGAAGGTTTAGACAAAAGCAACTCATAGTGGTAATATTCCTAAGAACACAGGGCCTATAATCATGTACTTATAGTCCAAAATATAACATTTTTCTATAGTTTTATTTATAAATTATACTTCTCTGAGTTAAGGAACATGCAAGAAGAAAGATAAAGAGAGTGAATAAATGAGGCAAGGAGGGCAAGAGAAGGAATGGCAGAAGAAGAAAAAGGAGAAGGAAGAGGGAAGGAGGAATCTGAGGAAGGAGAAGAGGGGGAGATAAGAGGAGGGAAGGAGCAGAAGGGGCGTGAATAGAAGATCACTAGAGAGAGACATTGTACAGGAGGCAGTGATCAAAACCACCCCCCCCCCCATTAAAAATGCAAAAAGGCAAAATGACTGTCTGGGGGGCCTTACAAACAGCTGAGAAAAGAAGAGAAACTGAAGGGACAGGAGAAAAGGAAAGATTAAGAAGAGGTGGCAAGAATACACAGAAGTACTATTCAAAAAAGATCCTCATGACCCAGATAATCACAATGGTGTGACCACTCGCCTAGAGCCAGACATCCTGGAATGTGAAGTCAAGTGGGCCTGAGGAAGCATCACTATGAACAAAGCTAGTTTAGGTGATGGAATTCCAGTTGAGCTATTTCAAATCCTAAAAGATGATGATGTGAAAGTGCTGCACTCAATATGCCAGCAAATTTGGAAAACTCAGCAGTGGCCACAGGACTGGAAAAGGTCAGTTTTCATTCCAATCCCAAAGAAAGGCAATGCCAAAGAATGCTCAAACTACAACAAAATTGCACTCATCTCATAGGCTAGCAAAGTAATGCTCAAAATTCTCCAAGCCAGGCATCAACATTACATAAAACATGAACTTCCAGATGTTCAAGCTGGTTTTAGAAAAGGCAGAGGAACCAGAGATCAATTGCCAACATCTGCTGGACCATCAAAAAAGCAAGGGAGTTCCAAAAAAATATCTACTTCTGCTTTATTGACTATGTCAAAACCTTTGACTGTGTGGATCTCAATAAACTGTGGAAAATTCTGAAAGAGATGGGAATATCAGACCACCTGACCTGCTTCCTGAGAAATATGTATGCAGGTCAGGAAGCAACAGTTAGAACTGGACATGGAACAACAGACTGGTTCCAAATAGAAAAAAGAGTACATCAAGGCTGTATACTGTCACCCTGCTTATTTAACTTATATGCAGAGTACATCATGCAAAACACCGGGCTGGATGAAGCACAAGCTGGAATCAAGATTTCTGGGAGAAATATCAATAACCTCAGATATGCAGATGACACCACCCTTATGGCAGAAAGTGAAGAAGAACTAAAGAGTCTCTTGATGAAAGGGAAAGAAGAGAGTGAAAAAGCTGGCTTAAACTCAACATTCATAAAATGAAGATAATGGCATCCGGTCCTATCACTCCATGGCAAATAGATGGAGAGACAATGGAAACAGTGACATATGTTGCTTTCTTGGGCTCCAGAATCACTGCAGATGGTGACTTCAGCCATGAAATTAAAAGACATTTGCTCTTTGGAAGAAAAGCTATAGCATATCTAGACAGCATTTTAAAAAACAGATAGATTACTTTGCCAACAAATATTGGTCTGGTAAAGCTATGGGTTTTCCAATAGTCATGTATGGATGTGAGAGTTGGGATATAAAGAAAGCTGAGCACTGAATAATTGGTGCTTTTGAACTGTGGTATTGGAAAAGACTCTTGAGAGTCCCTTGGACTGCAAGGAGATCAAACCAGTCAGTCCTAAAGGAAATCAGTCCTGGGTGTTCATTGGAAGGACCGACACTGAAGCTGAAACTCCAATACTCTGGCCATCTGATGCAAAGAACAGACACATTGGAAAAGACCATGATGCTGGGAAAGATTGAAGGCAGGAGGAGAAGTGGATGACAGAGGATGAGATGGTTGGATCGCATCACCGACACGATGAACATACGTTTGAGCAAGCTCCAGGAGTGTGTGATGGACAGGGAAGTCTGGCATGCTGCAGTCCATGGGGTTGCAAAGAGTTGGATGTGACTAAGTGGCTGAACTGAACTGAACTGAGAGAGATCAGTGTCTCTTTCGGATGTATTCTATTTTGGCTAAAGGAAGGAAAGCTAAGCAAATTATGTATTTTTAAGGAATGTATTTACAAGGAACTCTGGCCATGACACATATAATACCTAAGTACTATTGGATGAAGGCCAGAGACCCCTCCTCCTTCCCTCCCTGTCTCATATCACTGTTTTGTTTCTCTTGGTTTTCTCTTTTCTCTTCCTTCAACATTTATATTTCAGCCTTTTCTAACCAAATGCAATCTATCCATCTGAAGCACAATAACATGCTGACTTAAGTCTTTCTGCTTCTTTATCTTTACAGGAAAAAAAAAAAAAAAGTATTCTACACCCAAACTACAGTAAGAAATACACACGTCATTACTGATTCTGATTTTGACCACCAATACCAAGTAATGGATTTTTTTTTTTTCCTTTAAAGTGAAAAGCTTATCTTGTAGGTAGATTTATAGAAGGACAGATAGTAATGAGAACACTTTACATCAGAACACTTATAATTAAGTTTGATTCTAGAATTTGGCTGGAAGAGGAAATCCAGTATTCTTGCCAGGGGAATCCCATGGTCAGAGGAGCCTGGCAGGTTATAGTTCATGGGGTCGCAAAAAGTAGGCCACACTGCGCGACTGAGCAGTAAAATTTGTAGGTGGCACAGAAAACTTCTTTCCTATTAAAAGGTTTGTAGTGTTTTGGTAAGGTTTTTTTTTTTTATTACTGTGTTTCCAATTTGGGAGAAAAATAGAATATCAATAAACCTAAATTTGGGAATCTGACTTTTTTTCTTTTGAAATGCTTTCAAAACTATAACACTCTTATATGTCTATTATTTCACTATAAGATATATCTGCAGATATATTAAGAGATCTAATATTGCAAGGTATTTATGCCTATACTTGAGTAACTTTACAACCTCTTCTTTTTACTAAATAGTACAAACTATTATCTTTTGTGTCAATTTATTATAAATGTTTTCTGTTCATATGAAACAAATTTGTTCTTCATATGTATTCAAATGTTTTATGTAAAAAAATTTTATGTAACATATTTTCCAAACATATATCATCATTTATGTACCAATCACAACTGAAGTTACCAGTGTTGTTTCCACTGAGAGGAGATAAGTAAAAGGAATCATTGTCACTCAATCTGTTTATTCCATTTTAATTTGGGGAAAAAATTAAAGTTGCTTAAAAATTTGGTTCTTGACATATTTCAGCTAAAGTTCTTCAACTTATGTCTTTAGTTTGCAAACACTGAAGGAAAGTGCCCATAAATATTCAGCTGCCTGAATAAATTAAGATTAAATATACTTGAAAAAGGATGCTGTGATAATATTCCTTTTGGGAAGATGTTCTCACCAATTTACATGCAAGAATGAATCTATATCATTTAAACTAATTTTCAAAACATTTGGCAAAGAGCAGCATTATCTTCAACTCAAAAATTTCTTCTCTAAAAGCATTTTTATTGCTCATGGAAATCAAGCTGCTGGGTTTTCTTTAGCTCCGTTTAAGGGTCTTGATCCTTCAATGGATTCAGACTCTATTTTGCAGGTATTGTTAGACAAAAACCATGAATATTAAGCCATTATTTTTACATTAGTCAGTTTTCCCAAGGCGGATTTTTATCATTTTAAGACATTTTGTTTTGTGTGTTACTCCCTTTTTGTATAATCACCTCTAAAATTATGAACTCTACAAGAATAATACATGCTGAATAACAAAACAGCTTGAAATATTCATAACTAAGAAAGAAACTGTTAAATGTTCATAAACAAAGTTGTTTGGAGACTCCTTTATTAATTTTTAATTTATTTGCAGTCAATTCCTTATTACTTCCAAATTCCTGTAGGGGATTCTGTTAATTAGTCATGTGTAAAATATTCATTAAAACCAGCTTCTTATTTTCTTTTTTTATTGCAAATTTACATTTCTAATCTTATAACCAAAATAAATGCCATTGGGTAGAAGAACCACATTAATTTTGATCAGCCACTAAAAATAGAAGCTCATACAGCAAGAGATATGGTCATATAAACTAGGCTATTATTGAGGTATTATACTATGTTGGTAGACCCTGATATTGAAATAGCAGATGGTTACCAATTTCCCCTTTGAAAAAAAAAGTTGCTACTATGTAAAATAGAGTATGTAAGAAATCCACTCTAATCTAAAATTTAATAATACTATATGCTTGTATACCTTTATATGTTAAGAATGTTTCAGAAACAACATACACTTTAGTTAAGGATTCAAGGTAAATCCACAGTGGCAAAGTAGATGCTAAATTTAAATCACTGAGTTGCACAAGTATTGCTAGACCAGTAAACTTCACATTTTACTTTTCTAATTAGTTTCTTAGTTATTTATCTATTGCACAAAAATATTTGTTAAACTTTTGAATAAAATAAAAATATTTTAACTGTCCGTTTTTACCATCAGTTACTGTTATTTGGATTCAATGTTACAGATAGCAAATAACATAGAATATGGTACATTTATGTGAGCTTATCAATTTTAATGTAACTACTGACTATTCCCCATAAGTCAGTAAAACATTCATAGGAATATCTTTCAAAGAATATATGCTATCTTTGTGAAAAATAGTTTCCAATGCCATGTATATAGTATTACAAAAGTGAAACTCTTGGCCTCGTGGGACTTTTTTTGGATACATCTTGCCATCTTATATTACTCCACAGAAACATTACAAGTTGTCTATACATGCGGCTTCTCTATTATAAGTCTATGTCCCAATTTTTAAGTCTTCAGTAATTCAAATATGTAAAATACAACTCCATTTGGAAAAATTGCTAAAACAAAGTAACATCATTGTTGTTCAGTCGTTAAGTCTTGTCCCAATTTTTGTGATCCCATGGATTGCAGCACACGAGGCTCCTCTGTCTTCCATTATCTCCTGGAGTTTGCTCAAACTCACATGCATTGAGCCAATGATATTATCTATCCATCCCATTTTCTGCTGCCCCTTTCTCCTTTTGCCTTCAATCTTTCATCATTAGGGTCTTTTCCAATTAGATGTCTCTCCACACGAGGTGGTCAAAGTATTGGAGCTTCAGCTTTGCACACAATACACAATTTGAAAAAATACCATTATTAACTGGAAAAAAAATTTTTTTAAACATATTTTGTGAGAAGGAAAAGGAAATTATGCTTAAATAAATGGAATATTTTGTTCATTTGGGGAATGAGGACAGTAAATTTACTACCAAATTAAAGTCATGGTTAGTGACAATCTCCTTACAGTCCAAGGAGATCAAATCAGTCAATCTTAAAGGAAATCAACCTTGAATATTCATTGGAAGGACTGTTGCTGAAGTTGAAGCTCCAACACTTTGGCCACCTATTGAGAAAAGCCTACTCATTGGAAAAGACCCTGACACTGGGAAAGACTGAAGGCAAAAGGAGAAAGGGGCAGTGGAGGATGAGATGGTTGGATAGCATCACTGGCTCTATGAATATGAATTTGAGCAAAGTCTAGCAGATACTGAAGGACAGAGGAACTTAACATTCTATGATCTATGAGGTCATAAAGAGCTGGACATGACTTAACAATTAACAACAACAAATAGTGGCAATACATTTATACTACAGAAACCTTTAGTGACATTAATCAAGGGCCTCTCAGTTCTAACTTTGTGTTCTGACACAGATCCATTTTGGAAGCAAGGATGTAGGTAGCACAATTTATTGGTTGTTTTAAAGAGAATATACTGATTTAACAGCAAAAAATAGAATGTTAGAACACATAGACCAACATTTTAGGATTTTATTTCTTCATTCAACAAAAAGTCAAACAGAAGTCTGAGTTTTGGAAAGACATATGGCACTATTAAAGCAGATCGCTAGTAATAGATAAAAATATACATTAAAAAATGGTTAATCATAGCAGCATATGGCCAATCCTTAGAGACCACTTGCCAGTCTAATTTGAACTATCAGTCAAATTCTTTCAGGTTGTTTATTTTCCTAAAAATCCATCTAACCTGATTTTGATCTAAGTCTGCATTGATTTCTTTATCTTGACCACAAAAATATCAAGAACTCATTCTATGGTGACATACATAGATAAATTAATACCAATGTAGTACTGTAATACAAAAGTTAACATGCCTTACTGGGAAAGGGTCTCTTCTTGCCCCATTATCACTGCCTTTTTATCTAAATGCTCCCTAAATATTTTCTTCCCAACACTATTTTTCAGAATCAACTGACTTAAGAGTTCTCTAAATTTCTTTCTGACCATGAGAACACCTGTCCTCAATATTTTGCAACTCTCATTCTCCAAGAGAGCTCAAAGCAGCAGTCATGATTTTACACCTCCATAATTTTTTATTTGTAGGCAATGTGAGTCTTCAAGACTGTAACATACAGAGAGCCCTTTATCTTAGTCTTCTCTCTGCATTCTATGTGTAATACCCCTTGATTATACATGTTGCTTGCCTTTCAGTTTAAAAATCATTTTCACATCATAGGGGTTAGGATAGGTAGTAGCTAAAGAAGAATGTGAAATTCAATCCTCTCTTTTACAGACAAGGACCCTGAGATCAAACGCATGTTTGGTTTTATTTCAGTGAACAGAGGGCTGGCTGGACCTGGGGCCACTCCACAGTTTCATTCTCCCTGAAAAGGAACAGAATCATGTGTGTGAATGACTGTACTATAACAAAAACAACAAAATAAGTAAAAATGCCAAGCTCTGATCTGGGTTTATGTTTTAGTTAAACTCAGGCTAATTTTCGAACATAGCTTGTTTTTCTGAAACAAGCAAAAAAAAAAGTCCTGTCTGTTTTGCAACACTGTTATGAGATCCCAGATTAGGGAAAAAAGCATGAAAACCATTGTAGAATGTATAAACATACATTATTATAATTATATAGTAAATTCTACCATCTGTCCCTTGTTCTTACTACAAACTTTAAAAAATTAATAAAATCCATCTTTGCTGTTTCTCAAAATGTTTTAAAATCCTGATTGTATCTTTCTAGACTGTATTCCTAAGAAAAGAGCATGGGTTTTTTGTGCAACCCAACAAACTCTTTTTCCTAACAACTTTTGATGATAACCAGCATTTAAAGTTTTATAAATTGTGTGTATGTGTTCTACAAGAGTAGTTTGACAAGTTTAATTCCAAGTGGAATTAGGATGATAGCTTCTCCCTAAGAATTAGGAACAACACTTTCTCAGAACTGTAAAATTGAGATATTTCTGAGAATATTCTCAGCTGTATCTGAAAAGACTTTTAAATGTAAGCTGTGGCTCCTTTTTAACAACATCTCCCTACAAGGTTTTCCATTTCAGACACCACCATATGCAGCACCTTCTTGCTCACTCAGAATGTCTATTTCATCTTTACAAAAATGTATTGTGTTATTTCTTTGGAAAGTACTGAAACTTTGAGTAAAAGTAGTGCCTTTTAATAAAGAATACCTATTAGTACATTGCACTTGCTTCTAAAAATGTGTTCTTTCCTATCCTTTAATAGCTGCAAGTAAGCTGAGTTTTATAAAAAGAAACAAAACAAAATTGCAGTCTATAACCTAGACAAATGATCAAAATACATTTTGTTTTTACTGTACATGCTGTGAAACTTGACTAAAGAAAACTACTTAGTTATTATTATAAATGTATCTGGTTCCTTCATGGATATACATGGGGTAATTTCTCATGAAGTTAATATATCCAGTTGTAAAAGTGTCTATGAAATAGAGCAGTGATCAAACTCATGTTAAAAATCATAAAGAGAGAAGTTTTATAAAGAAGATAGTTGGTTTTGGTTTTATTTTTCTGAAGAGTTAATTAAGCAATTATTTTATCCATAACCCCAAAACTTATTCGCAGGAGGAGAGCAAAATAATTAAGTATAATGTAATGTTATTGGTTATACTGGTGGGATTTTGTTAGAACAAGTAATATTTTTATTTCTTTATGCAATAGAAAAGAGAAACTTATTTTCCACTATCATTTCAAACTCTAATAACAACTTACCTCAGAAAATTGTGTGAAACATAGTCCCCTGATAAGAAATTTGAACACATTTTTATTCACATTTAAAAATCTCTTTAAGTTAAAATTCAGCTTGAAAAGGAAGGACTTTAGAAGAGAATCAAAGATTAACAATTCATCATTGCAGAATGACACTTCTTTTGACAACATAACTCGATTGCTACTCAAAAATAAATAATTTATGACTCAAATGCTGTGAATATTTATTTAGTGTCATACCTGTCATTTGTTTGGCTTTTTCCCCATGGATACAGAAGAACAATTGTATACCTCTTATTACACAGCCAAAATGATTCTTGGTAGCAGAAAACCACAAATAATATGTATCTGAAAACGGGCAGCAGATTTTCTCAGTTGTCCTAATAAATCACAAAAAGAACCAGTAGAGTTTCCCTAATACCACTCCACTTACTGTAAAGTCCACACTTTATAAAACATGATTCAAAGGCAACATTCGAGAACTCAATCCAGGCTACTTGATAGATATTATTGATTTAATAAAAGAATAAAAACAGATTCAAATCCCAAGGTTTTTCCAAAAATTAAGTCTCTATAGGTTTCAGACAGAATCTTTGTTTCTATCCTGTCATTTTCTTTAGGAACAATGCATAATCCTTACTTAAGGGTCCAACGTGGCATGCCAGAACTGAGTGTAGGTCAGAATTAAGAACAACTTCTAGGAAATTAAGCTAGAAAAGACACTACTGGATTCCGGGCAGGACTAAATAATGTTTTAGTTAGAACACAGTGTTTCTGTTAAGTAAACATTTCAAAACAACGTAAATTCATTTATTTGGAATCTACAAAGCTGTTAATTTATCATATAAACTAGTAAATTCAACATCAGAAAACATTTTGCTGGATGAAGGATTTTGGATAAAGTTTTAACACTAAAATGAAATGAAATTTCCTCTATCTCTTTTGCCATGTATTATTTATGCTTATATCATTTATGCTATTGACTGAAGTTATACATGTAAAGTGCACTGTCAAATAAAACTGTATATTAATATAGTGGATTACTATGCTGATGGTGATAATTAATATTTTTGGCCGATTTGACCAGATTCATTTTCATTCAAACTTAATGTATTTCTGGTAGTTAAATAAGCCTACATAAACCAGATAAAAAGTCTCTATTTATCAGAAACTTGAACCTTAATGGAAATCTCTTGACAATAATAGGATAATGAATATAATATACACGTTGATGTGTTTAATAAAATGGTAGTATTGAAATAAGTCAGGAATTTTGAGATCTAGTCACTCCACAAATCATGGACTAGGTTTCTCTTGTTCTGTAAAATATATGGATTGGATTACAGGTTCCCAATTTTCTAGCCAGGAATACAGTTCCATGTAAATGATCAGAATCAGAAATCAACAATATTTTATAGATCACTAAGAGCATATGAATACTTATAGCAAATTGTACTTTTTGGGGTCAACATTATTTCATATATGTACCCCAGATGACCCTCATCCCAACCTTCTAAATTATGCTATGAGGGAGCCAAAACAGACACTACTATCTTGGTATTGTTATTCAGTCCCTAAGTTGTGTCTGACTCTTTGCCACCCATGGACTGCAGCACACCAGGCTTCCCTGTTATAACTATCCCCATTTTACAAACCAAGGCTAAATTAGATTGTTTAATGTGCTATGGATGGAAACATAAAATATTCAACTGGGGATAGAGTTCAGATGTTTTTCATTCCAAGAGAACAAAAGTATTTTAGGATTCTTATGAAATATTATCTCAAAAATTTTAAAGAAATCACTGATTACAGAGCATTTTGATTTCTGTTAAAAATTAAACTTCCCATGGGTTAACAGAAGATTGAAATATATGAAATATATTCTAATTAAAATTTCATAGATTAAAATATATGAAAACTGAAATGTTCTACTCCACACATGTAGTAGTATGTAAAAGCAAGAAAACTAACCCTATTTTTTACACTTCATTAAATATTTTTAGGAAATAGTAGGGGAAAATGATAATTTAAGTTTACAGGTGTTAGGTACTTCGCCTTAGTAAGCTGTACTTGCATTTCAAACAGTGTATTGGAACTGAAAAATACACAGTTAATATAAAGTTTAAAAGTACTGATTTTTCTCTGGATTTAAGTATGAGTAAATAAATTATATTTAAAACCTCTAGGGCTGATTAGAATCAAGTTTAGTCACATTAATTTTTAAAACCAATTAATTCACTAAATATAAATGTACATAAGCTATTAATACCAATTGCTTTTAGATACCTAATATTAAGATTTCTGTGATTCAAGCACAGCCATTTCTCTAAAATATTTATTTACATGGTGTCTAAAAGCAACCTCAAGAAATGATTATGCTTTAAATAATTTGCTATCGGTTTTGATGTGGTTCATAAAATTTGAAATACAGAGATACAGACTGTGTATCATTTATATGTCAAAGACACTTGAATATTAACACTTAAAAATGTTCTTTCATTTCTAGTACTGATTTCCTGTGAAAATAATGTATTAGAATGGATTTCATGTAGAAGAATAAATATGACAAATTAGGACACAGTGAAACTTATTTGCTTCCTTCAGTCAGTTCATTTGGTGGACAGTTCATGACAACTTGTAGTTTTTCTTTTTTTAGTGGAGTGACAGTAAGCAGCAGTATATAACTGCCAAAAGGTTATTAGCAGATAGACTAAAGAGAAACTATTTTTGATTTGCTAAAAAATAAATATATCTTTGGTCCAACTTTAAATGTTTTTTTGGGGTAGATTCCATTCCTTGTTTTAGTTGACAGAAATGGCCTTTTAACTCAGATAGACTGACATTTATTGCATTTTGATATCTACTTTTTACAAAGTTTATGAAAATAAAATGTCATAATAATAGCTTTTGAGAACATTGTAATTTTTTAAGTCATGAAGTGAATTGATAAATAAGGGGAGGAGCAGGATGGGGAAAGAAAATGAGAGTGGAGGGCAAGGGAAGGGAAAAGTGAGGGAAAAAATAACCCTGAAGCCCTAGTAAACAAACTGCCTTCCATGGCCTCATATTCCATTACAGTGAGCTGTGTGTCAGTGGCAGAATGAAGTAATGCATAGATTCTGTAGATTCCAGTTATCCTGGACTGGGAATAGTTTCTGGACTTCCTAAGAACTCACGGAGAAGACGAAATTTGTGAAAATTCATTTCATCTGTTTTCATTTTATACTATCAGGTATTTTTTATGACTAAATGGAAAAGAAAAAATGAAATTCTACCACATGAATTTCTATTAAATATCATTTCAGCTATCAGTTGTCACACACCTGTTATTTGACACATTTCTGCCAATTGCCATGATTATGTATTTTTGCAACCTATATCATTCCATGGAGGCATATTTTTTGCAATAAACCCAATTTATTAAAAATGTATCCAGACATCTTAACACATACCAAATATTTGTTTTCAATACATTTAAATATTCTTCAGTCTAAATCCATAAGGAATTGATAAATGTGTCTGCCTTTAAGTAAAATTAAGTCGCTGTTTCCATGATAATGTCATGACAGTTCTGCAGACTCCCTTTAGAAACATACAAGTCAGCACATACACTTAGTTGCATACAATTTCAGGAAGTTTTAAGGCTTCCTGATTCTCTTCAGAAAGCTCTCCGAGGTTCTGAAGCTCTATCAAATCTATATAGTCTATCAATTGCCTTCAAAATTTTATCATTAAAACCATATGTCCATTACCTTTTTTGTATCTCCCAAATATATATATATTAACATATTCAAAAGAAGATTTTGAAAATATGAAATAAATTTGCAGTGAATAATATTTTATTGCCTCCTTATTGATATGACTCAGAATACAATTACCTATATTTTTGAATATGATTCATAATCTATAATATATTATGTAAAACTTTGCTTCAAAAAGTGTTCTTTAATTTTTGGCTAAATTTTTGTCAAATATTTTAAAATACGTTACTGTTTTTACTTCTTAAAATGACTCATAGTACAAGCATTAATACGCCACTTGCAAAACTGGCAGATTATATATCATAACACTTATTTATACATATACTGGTTATATGTAAATATATATATATATACACATATGTACATACATCATACGTGCATGCTCCGTCTCTCAGATATGCCTGACTCTTTGCAATCCCATGATCCCATGGGTTCCCATTGAGCCTGGAAGCTGCTTTGTGCATGGAACTTTCCCGGAAAGAAAACGAAACGGATTGCCATTTCCTACCCCAGAGACCTACAACATACTGAGTTATGATTATTAAGAATCTCTTGAAGCTGGCTAATCAGACTCCTTAATGGTCAGAATCTACCTACACAGGAATTTCTTCAGAGGGATGCTGAAAGCAAAACTACCCTTACATGTGTATTTCTGATACATATATTTAAATATCTTTAGTTAGTCATGGGCAACTTTAACTAAATGTAAATACTTTCATCTTGGCTTATTTAAATATTCCCTAGATTAAGTACACAAATATGCACTTCACTGAACATATTTATGATGACTTTCTGACTATTTCATTCAAGTGACATCTTATTTAGATCTTTTTCTTTAGCTGTGTCATTTAATAGAAAGAATTAAAGAAAATGTGTTTTTTTTTTAATGACAAATATATTTTCTTTTGGCTTTTCCCTGCCAAATTTTTTTCACTGTGATAAGAAAAATTTTATTTTCTGAAAAACAAAAATCATATTTTATGTCACCCTTTTCTCAAATTTACTCACTAAAATATTTCAATACTTATTATATTATTTATTTGTACAATACTCTGCTAAGTACTGCAGATTCCTTTTTCAACAGTTGGTATCTGTTTCCTCCCTTTATATAATAACTCTCAGTTTTAAATTTATTGAATTAACAGTACCACCCAAATTTCCTCTGACAGCTTTTTTTTTTCCTACTGCAAATGCACACATTTCCTAAACAGTACAAAATAGCTAGTGCTTATCAACTGCAAAGAATTACTTAACTCTGTATAAACGCTCACATAAGAATCAGTCCCCACCCTCAAAAACTGAGTTTAGAATAAATCCTGGAAGTAATTTTATCAGAGAATATGAAAGCTGACATTTCTACAGTTAACATGTTTATTCTTTAGTGGTGATAAAAAGGAAAAAGAAAAAAAAAAAAGACCGATCTAATAATTTCTGTATCCCAAATTATATCACAGACAGTGATTCTTAAAATGAAAACATACTTTGTAGACCTACTTGGTAAGGCTTATATTCTCTACTGTGATGAAGTATTTTGGGAGTGAAAATGACAGATGTGAAGTACATTAGCAAAATGAATAGTCACTTCTTCCCACCAGATGAAACACTTTTATCACAGCAATTTATCATGAACCAGATAGTTATTTAAGAGGAAATATTTGAACTACAGTATATATTACAAAGAAAGTTAGCAAATTTGAAATTATAACTGCACAACTGGTAAGCACTTTCATTACTTATTTTAATATTTTGAAATTAAATGTCATTTCAAAAGTGAAGAAGTGGAAAAAATACACAGTTATCAGAATACTTCTGGTAAGAGAGAGGAGGGCAGTTTAATGCTGATTTAGTCAGTAATTTCCTGCATTTTTCACTCTTCATTTGTCTACCTACATTTTTTGGAATCACTTGACTGATTTTGTGAGAAAAACTGATTCTTCCAACCACCTGTGACACTAGTTAAAATGTCCATGCTTTCTGCTCAAACATTTTAGAAATAAATAAAACTGCTAACTTCAAAGTCCAAATGCTTAAACAACAGAGAATTCTAATTTTAATTCTATTTGGTTTTATATAATTATTATTAACATCTATTATTATTAATGTCTATTCAGGAAGAGCTATTTGAAGGCCATTTGTTTACAAAAAAGACCTCTACAGATAGATATACATAATACATCTTAACAAATGACAAAATTTCAGAATGGAAACATACTTTGGTCAGGGAGAGACATTCAATCTCTAAGTTTCCCACTCATTTCATTAGAAGTGATGAGCCTCCTCTGTTAGGCTCTGGGAGTACAAAAATATGACAGTCACAGACCAAGCTCTCAGGAGCTCACATTTTATTGACAAGACAGTTGATATTCAATTTGAATACAGTGTAGACATGATGTCATAAATTGTGTTTAATATGTCAGGGGAGAAGCATAAACAGAGCACTTCAGTCTATGAGAAATCCTCAGAAAATGCTGCCTAAAGAAGGTGATCTGGAGTTTAGAGGGTGGCAGGACATAGAAGATCTCCCATAGTGGAAGCCAGCTCTGTCTCTCTCTATCTGGAAGGATGAATCTAGCCAGACAAGGTATTTCCAGGCCTCTGAGCAGTCGTGGTTTTAGGACCTGCTCCATGAAATGATACTGGACAGCAACAGGGAGGAATATGTAGGCAGCAGAGTTCTAAAAAAGTTTGAAAGTGAAAAGAAGTGTTAGTCATTCAGTTGTGTCCAACTGTTTGTGACCCCATGGAACCCTCCAGGCTCCTCCATTGCTGGAATTCTCTAGGCAAGAACACTGGAATGGGTAGCCATTCCCTTCTCCAGGGAATCTTCCAGACCAGGGATTGAGCCCAGGTCTCCTGCACTGCAGGCATATTCTTTACCATCTGAGCTACCAGGGAAGCCCTGAAGAAAAGTTGAGAAAAAAACTAAAAATGAACACACAAAGACAGACTTTTCCTCTTCCTGCCTTTGCACATGCTGTGAGAAGGGATGATGCTAATAGCTGTCACAGCTCTGTTACCACTCTAAGGAGAAATAAGAAAAAATAATGAGGGGGGTCAGTTGAACTGAACACAATCTGAAACTTATTCAGTTACATTTTGCATCTTCAAGCAAAATAGCATAGCTTTCCTAACCAGTTGAGAGAATACAAAATAGTCAAACATAGGAATAGATAAATAGATATATAAACTACTTATCTTAAGATCAGCACAAAGACAAAGTGGGAGATAGAGCAGGCAGCTTGAAGAACCTATCCTGTACTGATTATTTGGTCCTAAAATTCCATCATAAGTGATTTACTCTCTTACTATGTCTTAGTCTCTCAGTCATGTCCAGCTTTTTGCCACCCTATGGGCTGTACACACCAGGCTTCTTTGTTCATGGGAATTCTCCAGGCAAGAATATGTATGGAGTGGGTTGCCATGCCCTCCTCCAGGAGATCTTTCTAACACAGGGATTGAACCCATGTTTCCCACATTGCAGGAGGATTATTTACCATCTGAGCCACCAGGGAAGTTTGATTCACTCTCTTAGGTCTTCATATAAAAGCTTAATATGTATGCATAAGCTCAATTGTTATTAACTAATATAACAATGTGCATTCTGTCTATTGTGACATGATACTATCATTACATGATGCAATAATGTAGGGTCAGATGGGGAGGAGATGTTTGATATTTGGGAGAGGAATGGATAGGGTATCTATTAAGGTTTCAAACCAAAAGAATGCCATAAATAGAACTGAAGTTAGAATAGAGTCCAAATTTGCCTGCATTGTCACTTCATCTAGCTCTCATCCTAAATACAGTCTTCAAGATAAATTCTATCTCATTCCAGAAAGACATATTTTATATCAAGTATGGCTTTTATATTTACTTACTAATCAAGTCTACTCTGGATGGCAAGGAGATCCAACCAGTCTATCCTAAAGGAAATCAGTCCTGAATATGCATTGGAAGGACTGATGCTGAAGCTGAAACTCCAATACTTTGGCCACCTGATGCTAAAAACTGACTCATTTGAAAAGACCCTGATGCTGGAAAAGATTGAAGGCAGGAGGAGAAGGGGATGACAGAGGCTAAGATGGTTGGATGGCATCACCCACTCAATGGACATGAATTTGAGTAAACTCCGGGAGTTGATGATGGACAGGGAGACCTGGCATGCTGCAGTCCATGGGGTCACAAAGAGTCAGACACTACTGAGTGACCGAACTGAACTGAACTGTCTACAGAAGGACAGTTAGAAGTATTTCCTAGTAGTATTTGCAGGTCTATTATGCAATAATGACCACAAATCACTGCCATTATTAAAAATTACTACATGCAGGAATTATGCTTGACATGCATTATCTCATTTAATGTTAATAGCAAAATCACAAGACTGAAGCAGTCTTTAAATTTCTAAATAAAAGCAAGACTCAGTTGACCAAAGACATAGAATTTGTCAGTATATAGAGCAAGATTCAGGCTTCTCTTGTGGCTCAGGTGGTAAAGAATCTGCCTGCAATACAGGAGACCTGTGTTTGATCCCTGGCTTGGGAAGATCCCCTGGAGAAGGGAAAGGTTACCCACTCCAGTATTCTGGCCTGGAGAATTTCATGGACTGTATAGTCCATGGAGTCACAAAGAGTGGAACACAACTGAGCAACTTTCACTTTCAGAGCAAGATTCAAACTGAGGGTTTCTGAATGCCAAACCAGGGCTCTTAACGACTACATATGATAGATGGCTTCTAGAAAGAAATGTGTGATAATTAGCTATTGGGTGTGGCACATATTTGCTCTAAAGATAATTATTTCAGTGTTCTATTTTTGAAAATTGAGGTACTTTATTGCACTGTTTCTAAATTTTTTTTATCATACAATCATATCAAATTTTCTTGCCAATAAATGTTAACACTGCTTTTTCAACTGAGTGCAAACTAATATCTGTATGGATTAGTAATCCAGTCAAAGAAAATACCTGAAAACACTCTTATAACACCTGGTGACTAATATTCTCTTAATTATACTCATTTATAAAAATGAATGTTTTAAAATTTATGTTCAGTTCAGTTCAGTCACTCAGTCGTGTTAACTCTTTGCGACCCCATGAATCACAGCACGCCAGGCCTCCCTGTCCATCACCAACTCCCAAAGTTTACTCAAACTCATGTCCATCAAGTCGGTGATGCCATCCAACCATCTCATCTTCTGTCGTCCCCTTCTCCTCCTGCCCCCAACCCCTCCCAGCATCAGGGTCTTTTCCAATGAGTCAACTCTTCGCATGAGGTGGCTAAAGTACTGGAGTTTCAGCTTCAGCATCGATCCTTTCAATGAACACCCAGGACTGATCTCCTTTAGGATGGACTGGTTGGATCTCCTTGCAGTCCAAGGGACTCTCAAGAGTCTTCTCCAACACCACAGTTCAAAAGCATCAATTTTTCAGTGCTCAGCTTTCTTCACAGTCCAACTCTCACATCCATACATGACCACTGGAAAAACCATAGCCTTGACTAGATGGACCTTTGTTGGCAAAGTAATGTCTCTGCTTTTTAATATGCCATCTAGGTTGGTTGTTAGAATAGTAATAATATTCTCTCTTGAACTTTTGTAAGAACCAATGTGTTAATATTCATAAAGCACATTGTAAATCCTAGTTTGTGTGCATGCTAAGTTGCTTCAGTCATGTCTGACTCTTTGCAACTGTGTGAAATGTAGCACACCAGCATCCTCTGTCTATTGTCTAATGCTCCAAGTAAGAATACTGGAGTGTGTTGTCATGCCTTCTCCAGTGGATCTTCCCTGCCCCAGGGATCAAACCCATGTCCTTTGTGTCTCCTGCATTTGCAAGGGTGTTCTTTACCACTAGTGCCATCTGGGAAGCCCTTAATTCCTAGTTTAAAGGTAGTTAATTTAAGAAATATATGGACTCTAATAAAAATATTAGGTGTGATGTGTACTTAACTGAAAGTCAGCTGTTTGTTGTGTGTTGTTAAGAGTCTTAAGACTCTAAAGAGTCCCCTGGACTGCAAGGAGATCAAGCCAGTCAATCCTAAAGGAAAACTATATCCAACCTAGATAGCATATTAAACATCAGAGACATTACTTTACCAACAAAGGTCTGTCTAGTCAGAGCTATGGTTTTTCCAGTAGTCACATATGAATGTGAGAGTTGGACTATAAAGACAGCTGAGTGCCAAACAATTGATGCTTTTGAGCTGTGGTGTTAGAGAAGACTCTTGAGAGTCCCTTGGATCACAAGGAGATCCAACCTGTCAATCCTAAAGGAAATCAGTCCTGAATATGCATTGGAAGGACTGATGCTGAAGCTGAAACTCCAATACTTTGGCCACCTGATGCAAAGAACCTACTCATTGGAAAAGACCCTCATGCTGAGAAAGATTGAAGGCAGGAGGAGAAGGGGACAACAGAGGATGAGATGGTTGGATCACATCACTGACACAAGGGACATGAGTGTGAGTAGGCTCCAGAAGTTGGTGATGGACAGGGAAACCTGGCGTGCTGCAGTCCATGGGGTCGCAAAGAGTTGGACATGACTGAGCGACTGAACTGAACTGAACGGAGGTGCTGAGTCAATAGTGATTCCAAAGACTGTGTTTCAAGTGTCAGGATGGTGTTGACCTTAAATTTGGAAGTAAACATAGCTTTTAGATATTTTGAGGGAGGAGGCAAAGAAGAGGGGAAATTTAATTTTTGAAAACTGCTTTAGGCATTCAAATAAATAGCTTTAGGTGCTGCTAGGGATATGGTTTAAATGTGGCAAGTGTAAGGAACCAAGACATGAGTCTGGTCAGGCTTCAACATATTCATTGTTACTTTTCCAAGGCCATGTATAATACATTGCGCTTAAGTGCAATATTAACAAGTATTCAAGACATGAAGGGACAAATGTTTTAGTATAAACATCTCAAATGTTGCCATCAATTTTCCTTTATGGGAGTTATGCAGTAGAAGATCTTGAGGATAGGGTCAGCAGTTGCCTCAGAGTGAAGAGCCAGATCTATTTGTTTCTGACTCTATCATTCAAGCAACTTGCTTCCTATAACATGTTTGATTTTGAACAGTGTTATCCACATGAATTGACTAGGACTTTAGTCAGAAAATAGACTTCCAGATAAGTGAACAAGTTAAAGTGAACACAACTTACTTTTATCTATTAGAATACCAAGTCATTTTGTGTAAAACAATAACTGCAAATTTTCTGTAATCGATATTCAAATGTTTTTCTGACAATAATTGGCCAAAGTATTTGGCTACTTCCTGTAGCCACTTCTGGAAAGAGGAAGTTTGTTTTCCTGTTGCTCTGACAGGAAAAGGTGGGTCTACTTCATCAAACTGCAGAACCAAATTGTTAGGAAACAAGCAAAAAAGAATGAGTGCATTGGTATTAATATATGTTATTCTTTGAAGGTACATATCTATTTAAACAGTTTTGTGTGTGTTTGTATGTGTGTGTCCACATGCTGAGTTTGCAATGCTATAAACAAACCTCTTATTATGGATTACAGGTAAACCATTCTAAAACACTGATGTGACAGGTGAAACCATGAACCATGAGATGGGATCCTGATACTAATACTCACCAGTAGATTCAATGTACTGTGTTTAGTTATTTCAGTTGTGTCTGACTCTTTGCAACCCCATGGACTGTAGCTCCTTAGGCTCCTCTCTCAGTAGGATTTTCCAGGCAAGAATACTGCTGTGGGTCACCATTTCCTCCTTCAGGGGATCTTCCCAACCCAGGGATCGAACCTGCAACTCCTGTGTCCCCTGCACAGAAAGCAGATTCTTTACTCTCTGAGTCACTGGGGATGACATTGGGCACATTTTATTCTTCCTAAGCCTGAGATCTTAATTTGTAAAACAGCATTTAGTTCATGGAGTTATCTCAAATATACATTAACTTCTATCTACCAAATGCTTTAAAGTGACTGGAGCATAAAAAACAGATAGTAGACAGTAGGTATTAGTTTTTACTGTTAATATTACTGTGTATGCTATTTTGTAGATTACATAAAAATTTTAGAAATTTTCTTTCTGTTCTTTACTTAGACTTATACTGATCTTCCATTTCACTGAATAGTCTTTATAAGTAACATTTGAAATAGCATTTGTCATACTTACTGTATTCAGTTTTCCCAGTATTCAGGATTGTTTTTAAGAATCAATACACTGGTATCTTTTGTTAGCATTATGTCATTATGTTTGACATTTTAAAAATTTGAGATCTGTATCATTACTTTATCTAAATGAAGATCACTATTATACAGTTAATGAGAAAAGACAAATCAGTTACTCATCTACAAATCTTGCCAGTTCTGTGACAATGAGTCTAAGTAGGCAAACGCATTATGACATTGCAAATCTTCTTTTTCAGTAACAATCTTTACTCTATTTCAAAAAGATTCCAAATAAATGAAATATGAACATAACAATATTGCAAGTATAGTTATTTGATAAGTCTACATCAACACTTTCATTTATCCATGATAAAATCAAAGAAAAGGACAAACCAGGAAACTATTCTTTGTAACAAAACCAAAATATATAATTTACAATCAATCTAAAAAAGATGAAACAAATGAACTTATTTAAAAACAGAAAGAGACTCAAAGACATGGAAAAAAAATTATGGTTACCAAAAGGGAAAGGTCAGGGGAAGGGATAAATTAGAAGTTTGGGATTAACATACACACACTGCTTCTGCTGCTGCTGCTGCTAAATCGCTTCAGTCACGTCCGACTCTGTGCGACCCCATAGACGGCAGCCCACCAGACTCCCCAGTCCCTGGGATTCACCAGGCAAGAACACTGGAGTGGGTTGCCATTTCCTTCTCCAATGCATGAAAGTGAAAAGTGAAAGTGAAGTCGCTCAGTTGTATCTGACTCTTAGCGACCCCATGGACTGCAGCCTACCAGGCTCCTCCATCCATGGGATTTTCCAGGCAAGAGGACTGGAGTGGGGTGCCATTGCCTTCTCCACATATACACACTGCTGCTGCTGCTGCTGCTGCTGCTAAGTCACTTCAGTCGTGTCCAACTCTGTGCGACCCCATCCCTGGGATTCTCCAGGCAAGAACACTAGGATGCACTACTATAAATAAAATAGACAACCAACATGAACCTACTGTATAGCACAAGGAACGCTTTTGTAATAACCTATTTGAGAAAAAGAAGCTGAAAAGGAAATATACATATGAAACTGAAAGTCGCTCAGTCATGTCTGACTCTTTGTGACCCATGGACTATACAGTCTGTGGATTTCTCCAGGCCAGAATACTGGAGTAGGTACCTGTTCTCTTCTCCAGGGGATCTTCCCAACCCAGGGATCAAACCCAAGTCTCCCACATTGTAGACAAATTCTTTACCAGCTGAGCCACCAGAGAAGCATATGTACAACTGAATCACTTTGCTATATACCTGAAACTAATACAACATTGTAAGTCAACTATATCCCAATATAAAATTAAAAATAAATAAATAAATAGAAATTTTGCAAGTGAAAGTGAAGTCGCTCAGTCATGTCTGACTCTTTGTGACTCCATGGACTGTAGCCCACCAGGCTTCTCCATCCATGGGGTTTTCCAGGCAAGAATACTGGAGTGGGTTGCCATTTCCTTCTCAAGGGGATCTTTCCCACCCAGGGATCGAACCCAGGTCTCCTGTATTGCAGGCAGACACTTTACCCTCTGAGCCACCAAAAGTTTGCAAAGCCAGGAATAAAAACTAAAATCTTATTTTAAATGATCTCTTCAAAGTTATTTAGAGGATGTATTGCTGTTTAGTCAGTAAGTCATGCCTGACACTTTGTGACCCCATGGAGTGTAGCCCACCAGGCTCTTCTGTCCATGGGATTCTCCAGGCAAGAATACTGGAGTGGGTCAATATTTCCTTCTCTAGGGGATCTTCCCAACCCAGTGATTGATCCTGCATCTCCTGCAATGGCAGACGGATTTTTACCACTGAGCCACCAGGGAAGCCCAGAGACATATTATTTAAAGATAGAATATTTAAAATGAAATATTTGGAGTTATTTTATAGTCTATCTCTACATCATTCTTTTGAGTAATATAAAGTCAAAAAGAGCTTCTTCAGCAGAAGGAACTAATTTACATAAAAATATACTCGTGAGTCAACATTAACAATAGTGACATTTTAAAAGATAACATTTTCAAAAAAGAGATCAAAATCATTTTGCATTAAATAGTTCAAATTTAAATATATTTTTTACTTTATAGTATTTTTGATTCATTGGAAAGGATTTATGTTAATTTATATTTGAATGAAAAATAAATTTACAATTCTACTTCATGATTTATTAGATACTATAGTTTACTGCATTTGAAATACATCAGATATTTACTATCATTTTATTTTGGGAATTCAAAACTTTTTTCTTTTTAAATTAAAGAATAGCACTGATAAGCACATTTAGAAATTACTATCACTGGTTTTATATGACCGTGTAACACTGATGTGCCATAGCTTCCTTAATTATTTTCCTTTTGCTGAGATTTTAAATTATTTCCAATGTTTAAATGTTATAACTAAAGTGGCTGTACATATTTTGATGCTTAAAAACTGTCTAGACGAGTTCTTTTTGTGTTTGTGTTTTTAGAATATTTGGAAAGGACAGGAACCACTGAGTCAAAAGATGACAATACTTTTAAGACTTCTGGTTTTTTTTGTTTTTTTTTTTTTTCCCATTTACTTTTATTAGTTGGAGGCTAATTACTTTACAATATTGTAGTGGTTTTTGCCATGCATTGACACGAATCAGCCATGGATTTACATGTATTCCCCATCCCAATCCCCCCTCCCACCTCCCTCTCCATCCCATCCCTCTGGGTCTTCCCAGTGCACCAGCCCTGAACACTTGTCTCATGCATCCAACCTGGGCTGGTGATCTGTTTCACCCTTGATAATATACATGTTTCGATGCTGTTCTCTCAAAACATCCCACCCTCGCCTTCTCCCACAGTCTAAAAGTCTGTTCTGTACACCTATGTCTATTTTTCTGTTTTGTATATAGAGTTATCATTACCATCTTTTAAAATTCCATATATATGCATTAGTATACTCTATTGGTCTTTATCTTTCTGGCTGACTTCACTCTGTATAATGGGCTCCAGTTTCATCCATCTCATTAGAACTGATTCAAATGAATTCTTTTTAATGGCTGAGTAATATTCCATTGTGTATATGTACCACAGCTTCCTTATCCATTCATCTGCTGATGGGCATCTAGGTTGCTTCCATGTCCTGGCTATTATAAACAGTGCTACGATGAACATTGGGGTTGCACGTGTCTCTTTCAGATCTGGTTTCCTCAGTGTGTGTGCCCAGGAGTGGGATTGCTGGGTCATATGGCAGTTCTATTTCCAGTTTTTTAAGAAATCTCCACACTGTTTTCCATAGCGGCTGTACTAGTTTGCATTCCCACCAACAGTGTAAGAGGGTTCCCTTTTCTCCACACCCTCTCCAGCATTTATTGCTTGTAGACTTTTGGATAGCAGCCATCCTGACTGGCGTGTAATGGTACCACATTGTGGTTTTGATTTGCATTTTTCTGATAATGAGTGATGTTGAGCATCTTTTCATGTGTTTGTTAGCCATCTGTATGTCTTCTTTGGAGAAATGTCTGTTTAGTTCTTTGGCCCATTTTTTGATTGGGTCATTTATTTTTCTGGAATTGAGCTTCAGGAGTTGCTTGTGTATTTTTGAGATTAATCCTTTGTCTGTTGCTTCATTTGCTATTATTTTCTCCCAATCTGAGGGCTGTCTTTTCACCTTACTTATAGTTTCCTTTGTAGTGCAAAAGCTTTTAAGTTTCATTATGTCCCATTTGTTTATTTTTGCTTTTATTTCCAGTATTCTGGGAGGTGGGTCATAAAGGATCTTGCTGTGATTTATGTCGGAGAGTGTTTTGCCTATGTTCTCCTCTAGGAGTTTTATAGTTTCTGGTCTTACATTTAGATCTTTAATCCATTTTGAGTTTATTTTTGTGTATGGTGTTAGAAAGTGTTCTAGTTTCATTCTTTTACAAGTGGTTGACCAGTTTTCCCAGCACCACTTCTTAAAGAGGTTGTCTTCTTTCCATTGTATATTCTTGCCTCCTTTGTCTAAGATAAGGTGTCCGTAGGTACATGGATTTATCTCTGGGCTTTCTATTCTGTTCCATTGATCTATATTTCTATCTTTGTGCCAGTACCATACTGTCTTGATGACTGTGGTTTGTAGTGTAGCCTGAAGTCAGGCAGGTTGATTCCTCCAGTTCCATTCTTCCTTCTCAAGATGCTTTGGCTATTCGAGGTTTTTTTGTATTTCCACACAAATTGTGAATTTATTTGTTCTAGTTCTGTGAAGAATACCGTTGGTAGCTTGATAGGGATTGCATTGAATCTATAGATTGCTTTGGGTAGAATAGCCATTTTGACAATATTGATTCTTCCAATTCATGAACACTGTATATTTCTCCATCTATTTGTGTCCTCTTTGATTTCTGTCATCAATGTTTTATAGTTTTCTATGTACAGGTCTTCTGTTTCTTTAGGTAGATATACTCCTAAGTATTTATTGTTTTTGTTGCAATGCTGAATGGTATTGTTTCCTTAATTTCTCTTTCTGTTTTCTCATTGTTAGAGTATAGGAATGCAAGGGATTTCTGTGTGTTAATTTTATATCCTACAACTTTACTATAGTCATTGATTAGCTCTAGTAATTTTCTGGTAGAGTCTTTAGGGTTTTCTATGTAGAGGATCATGTCATCTGTAAACAGTGAGTTTCACTTCTTCTTTTCCTATCTGGATTCCTTTTATTTCTTTTTCTGCTCTGATTGCTGTGGCCAAAACTTCCAAAACTATGTTGAATAGTAGTGGTGAGAGTGGGCACCCTTGTCTTGTTCCTGACTTTAGGGGAAATGTTTTCAATTTTTCACCATTGAGGATAATGTTTGCTGTGGGTTTGTCATATATAGCTTTTATTATGTTGAGGTATGTTCCTTCTATTCCTGTTTTCTGGAGAGTTTTTATCATAAACGGATGTTGAATTTTGTCAAAGGCGTTTTCTGCATCTATTGAGATAATCATATGATTTTTATCTTTCAATTTGTTAATGTGGTGTATTATGCTGATTGATTTGCAGGTATTAAAGAATCCTTGCATTCCTGGGATAAAGCCCACTTGGTCATGATGTGTGATCTTTTTAAGATGTTGTTGGATTCTGTTTGCTAGAATTTTGTTAAGGATTTTTGCATCTATGTTCATCAGTGATATTGGCCTGTAGTTTTCCTTTTTTGTGGCATCTTTGTTTGGTTTTGGAATTAGGGTGATGGTGGCCTTATAGAATGAGTTTGGAAGTTTACCTTCTTCTGCAATTTTCTGGAAGAGTTTGAGTAAGATAGGTATTAGCTCTTCTCTAAATTTTTGGTAGAATTCAGCTGTGAAGCCATCTGGTCCTGGGCTTTTGTTTGCTGGAAGATTTCTGATTACAGTTTCGATTTCCTTGCTTGTGATGGCTCTGTTAAGATCTTCTATTTCTTCCTGGTTCAGTTTTGGAAAGTTATACTTTTCTAGGTATTTGTCCATTTCTTCCAAGTTGTCCATTTTATTGGCATAGAGCTGCTGGTAGCAATCTCTTATGATCCTTTGCATTTCAGTGTTGTCTGTTGTGATCTCTCCATTTTCATTTCTAATTTTGTTGATTTGGTTCTTCTCCCTTTGTTTCTTAATGAGTCTTGCTAACAGTTTGTCAATTTTGTTTATCTTTCCAAAAAACCAGCTTTTAGCTTTGTTGATTTTTGCTATGGTATCTTTTGTTTCTTTTGCATTTATTTCTGCCCTAATTTTTAAGATTTCTTTCCTTCTACTAACCCTGGGGTTCTTCATTTCTTCCTTCTCTAGTTGCTTTAGGGGTAGAGTTAGGTTATGTACTTGACATTTTTCTTATTTCTTGAGGTAAGCCTGTAATGCTATGAACCTTCCACTTAGCACTGCTTTTACAGTGTCCCATAGGTTTGGGGTTGTTGTGTTTTCATTTACATTCATTTCTATGCATATCTTGATTTCTTTTTTTGATTTCTTCTATGATTTGTTGGTTATTCAGAAGCGTGTTATTTAACCTCCATATGTTTGAATTTTTAATAGTTTTTTTTCCTGCAATTGAGATCTAGCCTTACTGCATTGTGGTTATAAAAGATGACTGGAATGATTTCAATTTTTTTGAATTTACCAAGGCTAGATTTATGGCCCAGGATGTGATCTTTTCTGGAGAAGGTTCCGTGTGCACTTGAGAAAAAGGTGAAATTTATTGTTTTGGGGTGAAATGTCCTATAGATATCAATTAGGTCTAGCTGATCCCTTGTGTCATTTAAAATTTGTGTTTCTTTGCTAGTTTTCTGTTTAGTTGATCTATCCATAGCTGTGAGTGGGGTATTAAAGTCTCCCACTATTATTGTGTTACTATTAATTTCCTCTTTCATACTCATTAGCGTTTGCCTTACATATTGCGGTGCTCCTATGTTGGGTGCATATATATTTATAATTGTTATATCTTCTTCTTGGATTGATCCTTTGATCATTATATAGTGTCCTTCTTTGTCTCTTTTCACAGCCTTTATTTTAAAGTCTATTTTATCTGATATGAGTATTGTGACTCCTGCTTTCTTTTGGTCTCCATTTGCGTGAAATATTTTTTTCCAGCCCTTCACTTTCAGTCTGTATGTGCCCCTTGTTTTGAGGTGGGTCTCTTGTAGACAGCATATATAGGGGTCTTGTTTTTGTATCCATTCAGCCAATCTTTGTCTTTTGGTTGGGGCATTCAGCCCATTTACATTTAAGGTAATTATTGATAGGTATGGTCCCGTTGCCATTTACTTTGTTGTTTTGGGTTCACGTTTATACAACCTTTCTGTGCTTCCTGTCTAGAGAAAATCCTTTAGCATTTGTTGAAGAGCTGGTTTGGTGGTGCTGAATTCTCTCAGCTTTTGCTTGTCTGTAAAGCTTTTGAATTCTCCTTCATATCTGAATGAGATCCTTGCTGGGTACAGTAATCTAGGTTGTAGGTTATTCTCTTTCATTACTTTCAGTACGTCCTGCCATTCCCTTCTGGCCTGGAGGGTTTCTATTGATAGATCAGCTGTTATCCTTATGGGAATCCCTTTGTGTGTTATTTGTTGTTTCTCCCTTGCTGCTTTTAATATTTGTTCTTTGTGTTTGATCTTTGTTAATTTGATTAATATGTGTCTTGGGGTGTTTCGTATTGGGTTTATCCTGTTTGGGATTCTCTGGGTTTCTTGGACCTGTGTAACTGTTTCCTTCCCCATTTTAGGGAAGTTTTCAGCTATTATCTCCTCAAGTATTTTCTTATGGCCTTTCTTTTTGTCTTCTTTTTCTGGGACTCCTATGATTTGAATGTTGGGGCGTTTCACATTGTTCCAGAGTTCCCTGAGGTTGTCCTCATTTCTTTTGATTCTTTTTTCCTCTCTGTTTCATTTATTTCCACCATTTTATCTTCTACCTCACTTATCCTATCTTCTGCCTCCGTTATTCTACTGTTGCTTCCCTCCAGAGTGTTTCTGATCTCATTTATTGCATTATTCATTTTTAATTGACTCTTTTTTATTTCTTCTAAGTCCTTGTTAAACATTTCTTGCATCTTCTCAATTCTTGTCTCCAGGCTATTTATCTGTAACTCCATTTTGTTTTCAAGATTTTGGATCATTTTTATTATCATTATTCTAAATTCTTTTTCAGGTAGATTCCCTATCTCCTCCTCTTTTGTTTGGCTTGGTGGGCATTTTTCATGTTCCTTTACCTGTTGAGTATTTCTCTGCCTTTTCATCTTGTTTAGATTGCTGTGTTTGGAGTGGCGTTTCTGTATTCTGATGGTCTGTGGTTCCTTTTTATTGTGGAGTTTTCTCCCAGTGGGTGGGGTTGGATGATTGACTTGTCAAGGTTTCTTGGTTAGAGAAGCTTGCATCGGTGTTCTGGTGGGTGAATCTGGATTTCTTCTCTCTGGAGTGCAATTGAGTGTTCAGTAGTGAGTTTTGAGATGGGTCTATGTATTTGGTGTGGCTTTGGCCAGCCTGTATGTTGATGCTCAGGGCTATGTTCCTGCATTGCTGGAGAATTTGCATGGTATGTCTTGCTCTGGAACTTATTGGCTCTTGGGTGGTGGTTGGTTTCAGTGTAGGTATGGAGGCTTTTGCATGGTCTCTTATTAGTTAATGTTCCCTGTAGTCAGGAGTTCTCTGGTGTTCTCAGGTTTGGGGCTTAAATCTCCTGCCTCTGGCTTTCGGTCTTATTCTTCCAGTAGCCTCAAGGCTTCTCCAACTATACAGCACTGATAATAAAACTTCTAGGTTAATGGTGAAAAGATTCTCCACAATGAGGGACACCCGGAGAGGTTCACAGAGTTATATGAAGAAGAGGAGAGGGAGGAAGGAGATAGAGATGAGCAGGAGGAGAAAAGGGGGGACTCAAAAGGAGAGAGACAGATCTACGCAGTTCTCTGTTCCCTAAGTGTTCTCCGTAGCCCAGAAAACCCACTGAGATTCACAGAATTGGATTGAGAAGAGAAGGGGGAGGAAATAGAGGTGATCTGGGGGAGAAAAAGGTGAGTCAAAAGGAGGAAAGAATAATCATCACACTTCTGAGTAAAAATAGGTACTGAATATTGGATTCTTAAATGTCCAAAATTGATATCAAATACTGAAAAACAAAGATTAAAAATCTAGAGTAGAGGTTAGACTCTTAAAAATACAATATTAAAAACAAAAATACAAAAAATTTAAGAAATATATATGAAGTTCACTTTAAAAATAGGGTCTTTTTTTTGCAAGGTTATAGTGAAATGAAAATGAAAATTAAGGAGTAATAGAGGAGAAATAGAGGACTTTTAAAGAAAGTAAAAGAAAAAATTTTTTTAATTAAAAAATAGTAAAAATATATGAGAATGAAAATGAAAATTAAGGAATAATAGAGGAGCAATAGAGGACTTTAAAAGAAATTAAAGAAAAAAAGAAAAAACATTTTTTAAAATTAAAAATAGTAAAAATATATGAAAATGAAAAGTAAGGAGTAATAGAGGAGTAATAGGCAATTTTAAAAGAAAATAAAAGAAAAAAATTTTAAAAAGAAAAAAAAATTTTTTAATTAAAAAAATAGTAAAAATATATCTAGGAATTTCTCTGGAGCTGTTGCGGGCAGTGTGGGTTTGGTTCAGTTTCAGATAGCTCTTCATTCCAGCTTACACTTCTCGATATCTATAGGCCCCTTCCAGTGTAGTCGGTGTTAACTACAGGGATTTTAATCTGTTGCACAGGTCACTTCTGAGGCGGTTCCCTTTGTTTATTTGGCTTCTGTTTGCTGGTCTCTTCAGTGTCTAATTTCTGCCCTGACACAAGCGGCCGGAGGTGGTCTCTTGTTTAGGTTCGCTTGTTCAGTCGTGCTGTGGGGAGGGAGGGGCGCTGCAGACAAATGTCACAAATGTCACTGGCCTGTGTGGGGAGCACTCGGAGTGTTCCGGCCACACTGCGTTTGCCCCACTCACGGCATGTGCTTTCCCCATCTACACTGCTCAGGCTCCAGGCTGCTCTATAGGGAGCAGGCCCTGAGTTTTGTGTGGTTCCAGTTTTCGGATACTCCACAAAAGCGCAGTCTGGGTTGGGCCTGCGTTTTGTGCCTTCCCCGCCCAAGCGGCTCAGGCCGCCAGGAGCTTGACGGGCGCACTCTCCCCGGGGGCGGTGCGCCTTATCCCCCTGCGGTCCCAGCCTCAGTTTCTGCGTGCGCCGGTCCAGTGCTCCTTGTATCTGTTCTGTGGAGCTGGTCTCTAGCCGCAACCCTTCCTGCGGATGTCAACCATCCAGAATCTCAGGAAGTCTTTGGTTAGAAACTGGGAACCTGTTTACAGTTTGGCAGGGGTGCCGTCTCTGGGGCTGAGTTTGCCCCTTTCCCCTCCCCCCTGCCTCCTGCCTCCTGCCTCCGGCAGGGGATGGGCCGGTCCGCAGCCAGCTAGCTCTTCTCTGGAATTGCTCAGTCTTTCCTTTGTTCCTAAGCAATGCCGCCCGCTCCTCTCCGTTCAGCCCCCACTTGCTGGTGGCAGATGCGAGCGTCTGGGGTACTTTTCTGCTGGGAGTTGCTTTTAGGCATGTAATCTGTGGGTTTTATTTATTTTTCCTCCCAGTTAGGTTGCCCTCTGAGATTCCAAAACTTCTTTCAGACCCGCCAGTGAGAGCGTTTCTTGGTGTTTGGAAACTTCCTCTATTACGACTCCCTTCCTGAGATGGCGCTCCGTCCCTAGCTCTTTTGTCTCTCTTTTTATCTTTTATATTTTGTCCTACCTCCTTTCGAAGACAATGGGCTGCTTTTCTGGGTGCCTGATGTCCTCTGCTAGCGATCAGAAGTTGTTTTGTGCAGTTTGTTCAGCGTTCAAATGTTCTTTTGATGAATTTGTAGGGGAGAAAGTGGTCTCCCCGTCCTATTAATACCTCTGCCATCTTAGCTCCTCCCCCACTTTTAAGGCTTTTGATAAACATTGAGAAATCACTCTCCAAATCAGTTTAGGTGTTTGTTTGTTTTCTTTGTTTAAGTAATTAACAATTGCAGAGAATTTGAGTAGGAGGCCACTTGTGTCAAGACATTCTTAGGCATTGTTGCTGTAACAATACCCACCTGATGGATTTTACAGGATAGATTTTCACAATGGACAGCAATGGGAAGCATAGTATGTGACTCAAAATTGCATACTTAGAGCTAAACAACACAGAGTTTGTCCCTGAGGGAACTTATAGTCTGATATGGGGCATTCCACTCACACGTAAGTAACAGTATTGAGATAGACCACGGTAAGAGTCAAAGTAAGGAAGTAAATTCAAGTTACATGGCAAATTTTTTTAAAATTAAATTTCATTAAAAAATCACCAATCACAAATTGAACGGTGTCCCTCATCCCTAATGTGTGCTTATAATGTGAAAAACCTTTATAGACTATTCTTATTTTGTTCCTTAATGGACCATGGCCCTAAATCTCCATTTCATTTATAACAGAGAAATGTACTTCACATTTTTCCACATTTTCTCCCAAAATTAATTTTTCAATATATCTTAACAATATCAACACATTTTTAAGATAATATGAATTATAAAATAAAAGTTTATGATCATGCAAAATAAATGTTGATATATAGAAACATATTTAGGATGCTTGATAAAAACTATAAAATGACTACTTACTAGGGATCTAAATTTTATCCTTTTTGACTTTAGTATGAAAATTCACCAATATCTGTAAATGAATGTTATCTAATAATTGCACTTGAGAGGAAAACCATAACCAACAACTGTACTAACAAAGTTATTAATTCTAAACATGGCACTTAAGATGCCAATGACTTAGAAACCAAAAAACTTTCTCAATAAGCCACAATTACCTCACTCCCAAAGGCCTGGATTGTGTTACAGAAACACCATGTGATAGAAATTAATAAGAATTCCCATTATCAATACAGCACTCTGGGATGCTTTTTTGATGTTTCTCTGATAAATACTATCTTGTTTTTTAATGACTGTCTTCATAATCTATTAAAGTCATTTTGTCAACTCTCTAGAAATGTTTCAGTAACCCTTTGATTGAACAAAATCCTTATGGATTTCTTTGAAATCCTGAAGGTCTGTCATTATTTTTAATGGAATAAGCAAAATGCTCAGATGTTGGAGACATGAGCAGTTAAATTACTTGGATTTGAATTTGCCACACACACTGAGGTGCTTTCATGTCACATTCATATTTTAATCAGGGATGACTTCTTTAATTTAATTTACAACTTAAGGGTCTATTATTATAAGCTATTTATGCTCAAAGAATAGGGATAAAGAGAGATTTAACATTAAATATATTACCTCACAATAAATATTGAAAAAACATTAATTTTGTCCTAATTTTGTTTTAATCCCTGGACTCAATGAATAAGTTTTTAAAAAAAAAAAAGGAATCTGAAATTAAGATTCTAATTTTGGATATTTTTGTTGTACTGATGTATAAAAAGCAGTTATATTTTAAGTAGTTACTATATTTGTGTCTATGTGGAAATTTATATACAGATGAACATACACTAAATACATGTGCACATAAATACATATATATTTATACACATGTATAAATATACATATGCATATATTCTGATGTGTATGTATAATTTCCCTAAACTGAAGTTCAGGTCCGTGTGGCAGCCATGACTCAGCCTAATGTTCTTCAGTTAAGTACAGTCACTCAGTCGTGTCTGACTCTTTGTGACCCCATGGACTGCAGCACACCAGGCTTCCCTGTCCATCACTAACTCCCGAAACTTGCTCAAACTCATGTCCATCAAGTCGATGATGCCATCTAACCATCTCTTCCTCTGTTGTCCCTTTCTCCTGCCTTCAGTCTTTCCCAACATCAGGGTCTTTGCCAATGAGTCAGTTCTTTGCATCATATGGCCAAAGTATTAAAGTTTCAGCTTTGGCATCAGTCCTTCCAATGAATATTCAGGATTGATTTCCTTTAGGATTGACTGATTTGATCTTGCAGTCCAAGTGACTCTCAAGAGTCAGTTTTCTTTATGGTCCAACTCTCACATCCATACATGACTACTGGAAAAACCATAGCTTTGACTAGACAGACCTTTGTCGGCAAGGTAATGTCTCTGCTTTTTAATATGCTGTCTAGTCTGGTCACAGCTTTTCTTCCAAGGAGCAAGTATCTTTTTATTTCATGTCTGCAGTCACCATCTGCAGTGATTTTGGAGCCCAAGAAAATAGTCTGTCACCGTTTCCATTGTTTCCCCATCTAATTGCCATGAAGTGATGGGACCGGATGTCATGATCTTAGTTTTCTGAATGTTGAGTTTTAGGCTAGCTTTGTCACTCTCTTTCACTTTCATCAGAGGCTCTTCAGTTCCTCTTTGCTTTCTGCCACAAGGGTGGTATCATCTGTCTATCTGAAGTTATTGATATTTCTCCTGGCAATCTTGATTCCAGCTTGTGCTTCATTCAGCCTGGCATTTCACATGATATACGCTGCATATAAGGTAAATAAGCAGGGTGACAATATACAGCCTTGACGTACTCCTTTCCCAATTTGGAACCGGTACATTATTCCATGTCCAGTTCTAACTGTTGCTTCTTGATCTGTATACAGGTTTCTCAGGAGGCAGGTCAGGTGGTCTGGTATTCCCATCTCTTGAAGAATTTTCCACAGTTTGTTGTGATCCACATAGTTTGTTGTGATCCACTTTGGTGTAACCAATAAAACAGAAGTAGATGTTTTTTTCTGGAACTCTGTTGCTTTCACTATGATCCAACAGATGTTGGCAATTTGATCTCATTCCTCTGCCTTTTCTAAGTCCAGCTTGCTTCCTGCCTAAGCCTTAGTTTCCTTCACTGACAGTCTCTGACCATTACCTTATGGGAGTCAAGAGCGAATTAGGTGGAGGCCTGGCATTACATTGTTACAAAATATAGTTGAGACTGCCAAGGTAGCCATGCCTTTGTCCTGGTATGTCAGGCGCACCTTTGTCCTCATATCTGGCTCTCTCAAATCTAAATCATTGCTAGTTCAGAAAACATCAGCTGGGATTAGGTTTACCTAGGCTTCAGAGTAAATTCCAATATAACAATGGATCAAGCAAGATAGCAGACTATTTTCCTTTCATTAAAGAAGATGAAGGCAGATAATTCTGCCAGTTCTAAGAGGCAGCTCTGTATCCACTGTCCTCAGGGATGGAACTACTTTATCACTGCACCAAGAGAGGCTACAGATCTTTCTCCTAGTCTAAGATAATTGCTAGAGTTGTGACTTTTACCACTGTGTCAAAAGCATCAGAAAGGAAGAAGCAGTGAGAAAAATTAGTCTATTTAGAGAAGGTTTCTAGAAGTGAAATCCAAAGCTTGTGCTTATACCTCAGTGGCCAGCACTCAGTTTCAGCGCTCCTAGCTGCAAAGTAGACTAGAAAAGAATAGGCCAAGTTCACAACTTCAAACACTGGGAGCATTATCAGGAAAGACAGAAAAAGATAATTGTTGAGAAACCACCAGCAATCCCTGCCACACCCTTATGACAGACTATGGTCTTTATACCATATTGACTATTATTTCTTGGTATGAATTTATTTTTTGATTTATCCTTGCTTAACTCCACCTTTAATGAAGTCAGGAACATGTTATATGATATCTAAAGTTATATGGTATAGGGATAGAACTGTCCAAGGATTCATCCTGGGTTGCCTATCAAGATAGCATGGATTAGGATTTCTCCTTTTTCCATTAGGAAGCAGTTTTCTCTCCTGTCCCAGCCACTCACAGGAGGAGGTATAATCTCCCAAAGGTCGTATAGTCCTTGATGTTAGGCAGCTGGTGCTTAAACCCAGATTTCTTGGTTCCCAGGAATCTGCTACCTTCTGAAAAAGCCATTTTCTTAGGCTTACCTTGTAAAAAGGTAGAACAGAAGGCCAAGTCCCCTTCACTGGACTTCAAACATAACAAGTTGTGCAGCAAAGCAGCTAGCCAGGGAAATTTACAAGCCCAAGGTCAGAAATAGAAAAGAAAGTTCAAGTCCTGTAGTCTTCTCACCATCCCCTTCGGAGAGTTAACTTGTCAAAGCTTTTCTGGTGTACATTAAGTACTGATATGCCTTCTAGTGGAGAGGGTTTTGCTTTTCCTTTGGATGGGGTCAATAGGAGATCAATCTCATCAGTTGCATAGAAAAGATTATTGGTCAATTTGGGTGCCTAGAAGTCTGACTTTCGATATGAGATGTTGACAAGAGATGTCTGGGAAACTACCCAGGCACCTTGGGATCCCATGGGAAGTCAAGTTTGGCACAGACTCTCCTAATAAAGAAAGCAGAAGGGCATCGCCAGACCCAGCTCAGGAAACCCAGAATGAGTCCCAAAGATCATCTTAGGGTATTTCTGATTGTTACACTATAATCTTAACTCTCCAGACTATCACACAGAATTTGCAATTCAGTAGACACTTATTCATGTTGGCTGGAAAAGGAATGAATTTATAGAGGATATCTGATGCTAAAGTTGAAAGCAACACTGAGAAATACACTAATACTTGAATTATTTGTTCTTTCTTTAAATGAAAAAAAAGTAGTCATCTTTATTTGCTAACCAATTCTCATGAAAGATCAAACCTTTCTATGAATCTATCAAGGGAAATACAGAGTGAGCCTGACTGGAGTAATGCTAAGAGGCTTTATCTTGGATATTGCTCATCAGAATGTTCTTTTGATTCCAATCACCTAATTGAATAGTTCCTTTAATCATAAAAGAAAAAAAGTACTCATTAAAAAACAATTTCTCACTGAGAACTGGAGGAATAAATAGAACACTGCCACTGATTTGAAGGCACATGAAGGAGCAGGAAGGCATGGCCAGGACTGAGTTTCCTGTTCAAATAGAGTTATCAGGCCAGGTTGGATGGCATCACCGACTCGATGGACATGAGTATGAGCAAGCTCTGGGAGTTGGTGATGGATAGGGAAACCTGGCATGCTGCAGTCTATGGGGTCACAAAGAGTTGGGCATGACTGAGCAACTGAACTGAACTGAACTGATCAGGACAGGTAGCTAAAGGAACACCTTTGGCTTTGGAAGATAAAGAAGCTTGATAACTCCTGGGTATATGCTGTCATTGGAAGCCAATGAGAAAGTGGTCTTAGTAGTGATAAATATGATCAGGGCATAATTCTCCAGATAAAACAGGACAGTTCACAGATAGTTTATATTCTATTGTTTCTAGTGGCTTAGTTAATAACCAGACACACTATGCAGACTATTTCTTCTGTTGGGTAATGATATTTGGAGATGACTCAGTGTTAGAGACTTTTGGTACTCTAAGTACAGATTATTAGGTTCAGTCTTACATACTGTACATTAAAAGTTGCATCTGGAAAAGTTACTTTACCATATACATATTTCTTCAGTGCTCCATAGCATCTAACATGAACCAGGATATTTACATTTAAAGTATCTGATAAGAATACTGATATGTTGGAATATTATCTTTCAGTAAATTTTTTGCTCAGTGAAAGTATGAGGTACAATTCAAGGATAACTCTGTTATTATTGAACAATTTATGGTGACAGAAGCACAAAATTAATCCATTTTTGTTGACAGCTTTGCAAGTTCTTTGAAATAAAAAAATAAAAAATGGGAAAAATGAGATTTAGCCATTCTATTGACAAGGATAGTAGAGAAATGGAACAAAATTATTATATTTACAGGACAACCTATAAGACCATAATTATGTGGTTCCTCTGAAATGCTATAGTAATGGACCACAGGACACTGTAAACAAGACACATCACTTAAAAAACTGTATACATCAACCTTAACAATCTTAGCACTGAAAGTATAAACAATACATAATGTTAATTTCAGCCTTCAAAAAGAAGACAGTAATAGGCACTGTTTAAAAGTTTTTAAAAGTACTTTCTTGCAAGTATAAATAAAATTCTTCAGTTCTCACAAATATGAGAGCAATGATAGACATTTAGGAAGTGCCTACGTTAAATTACCTGCTTACATAAAAAACTTATTTTTATTTTCTGATTTAAAGAGGCAAAGTGAAAAAGAACCTTGAAGTAGGATATCAACATTATGATTAAAGGGCCAATTATGTATATAATAATTTAACGGAAACTTCTTTTGCAGTGAGACAATTTCACACTAAAAATGTTATTACAATTATAGTTTAGAATTCTTTTAATTTTAAACCTGTGTTTATATTAGAAAAGTTACCTATAAGTACTTGGATATCCATTAATGAAAAACAAAAATAAAACCTCTTGATCATTCAGTGTTCTAGACTCAGCAATCATATTCATCACAAAAATAAAATAATGTGAGAATTTTTTTCACATCATTACTCTTCACATGATAAATAATGTTGTTTACATTTCACAAGCAAGTTTCAACTTCCAAAAGACACCATTTTGAGTATGTTTTCCCTTTGTGGAAGTCCATTCATAGAAAGAAATGTTTCTGAAATTATGACTAACTGATCATTATTTTAGGTGTCCATCACTTTCTTGTAAGTCATTGAATAAAAATAAAAGATGTTTATATAATTTCATATGACAAAGGAGTATATTTTACTCATACATTTAAAATTTTTCATTGGAAAAATATTAATAATAGGTATAATTAAAATTTGAAAAACATCAGTAACATTTAAGAATTTTGGAAGAGAAATTATTATAACTTGCTTGTGAATAATTTTTAAGACATAAATGAGAAATAAACTCTGTTATCTTAGCCCTTGTTTACCAATGTTAATATACAATATGTGTCAATGATGCCTTTATTCTACCATAACTTTGAGTAAATGTTCCCTTTAAATCTAATTATTTCTGTGTAAGCACAATTATTTTCACAATTGGTTGACTAGAGATAGTACTTTTATAATTATTTGTGATTACAGATAGAGATAAGGGGGAAATGCATAGTATGATGCCTATCTTTAACAATTTTTTTAATAAGATCAATCACAAATGACTATAAGCTAATTTATCTTATTTAGACTTCCAGATAGGTTTTTAATTTTTAAGCCAATCCCTTCTCACAGAAGGGTATTAATAAAATAGATTACAATAAGAAAACTAAATCTTGTCTAAGATTAAAGATTTGTGACAAAGTAGGAAGTAAAGAACAAGAATAAAAAGATAATTCTCAAAGTGGAAGGACGTTAATAATGATGTCCCCTGGAGATTTGAATCAGTAGCTTGTATCCTCAATATACATGTTAAAAATAATAGATGACAGTGAAGAACAAGCAGCTGAAATATGCTGATAGTATGTAATTACAATACTTAATTTTGGTAAAAAATTGAAGGAAATGGAGAATTGTAAGAAAGTATAATAAACTGGTGATTAAAGAACACAAAGGTAAATGAAATGTAATATAAAGCACAAAGTATTACATACCTTAAGAAATAATTTAAATTACTTGCACATCCTGATGGACTCTGCAACCTCTCAGGATATTATTTTGGACAATTCAATGAAAAAGAGCAATCAACTACAAATAAATCAATGCTACAACATGTTAAAAGCATAGCTAAAAAGTATAACAATATTAAATAGTTGATGATTGTAGCATGGCTTCTATTTTAGAATTACTGCCATTTTTAAAAGGTGAGGTCAGTTTCATATTCTTGTAACATGGAAAAGTTCAAACAAAGGAAAATACATTAACAAGATAAAATAGAAGTCAGTTACAATACAGAGAGCCAGCATAATGCTCCTACCTCTATTTTTTTGGCTAATGCCTGGCTTAAAAATATCAGTTCCAAAAGTGTGAGTGCTAATCTATAAATCTTTATAAACCATAGAACAGAAAAAAACATATAAAGCAGAGACATTTGCAAATGTTAAACAGAATAATGGAACGATTTAGTGAGTTTTCTGAAGGCCACAAAACAATCGAACAACCAGGCTGGGAAGGAACTTGGATCTCCTCCCTTCCAGCCATGGTTGAAAATTACCAGATGCTTTTTGCACCCTCTTTGTAGCACAAAAGCTAGTTTAGTGTTTCTGTTTCTAGTTTTCGAAACTCAATTTAAAAAAAAAGTTTTTTTTAAACTAACTTGAGTATTATAATTAGAAAATTAAGTTGTTGAAAGTGCTTTGTGGAAATGTGTACTAAAACATTAAAATTTATATTTGATACAAGATAGACATTTGATAGGCTCAATATAGATTAGAAAGTCACAAATACCCAGGTAACTAGTTTCAGAACTTGTAGCATCTCTACACTGACTATTTAAGATCATTAGCTTAACAGTAGACCAAAAACTGCTCCTCACAGTTTGGGAAATATAGATTACAATTAACTAAAGGTTTTCCTGACTTTTTCTTTAAATTTAAGTGCAAGTGATAGAGATTGGCTATATTCACATGAAATTGGGCTTTCCTGGTGGCTCAGATGGTAAAGAATCTGCCTATAATGCAAGCGATCCAGGTTCAGTCCCCTGGCTGGGAAGACCCCCTGGAAAAGGGAATTGCTAGTCACTGTAGTATTCTTGCCTGGAGAATCCCATGGACAGAGGAGCCTGGCTATAGTCCATGGGGTTGCAAAGAGTAAGACACTGCTGAGCAACTAACACAACAACAACAATGATAACATGAAATGCATCTGGAAACCTAAAAGACATTTTAGACAAATAAACTACAAAGTAAAAGATTTTTATTTCTAATAGACTTGACTATACACCATTCTAGGTATCTATTGATTTTTTTTTTATTCATCCAATCATCACTTTTACAAATATATATCTTTATCCTCAAGCCATTGTGTGAGGTGTCATAGAGGAAAAATTAATTAGATTTCTTACTGTCAGTTCTAAAAGACCAGGTTAAGAATCATTAACAGACAGGTTCACATTGTGGAAATTCAATCCTTATCCACTTGTGGAAGTTTCCTTACAATAAGGAATTAATGTTTCACTTTGGTAAAGGTTTTCTTGGTTTAAACATTGAGTATATTGCCATCTGATTACTCTTTCCAACCTTACACATAACTCAATTTTCCTTTTTTCTTTTAAACCTTTTACAGTATTTTTTCCAATTGCACAGTGCTATTTCTAGATTTGAAAAAAAATTGGCTTGTAGAAAAACATATCTGGTAAATTGTAATCCTTCTGAGGGTCCTATGGGAATACAGATAATAAGAAATGAGGAAACACTTAAATTAACAATTGTTGACAAGGTTTCCATATTTGAAAAAATTCAATGATGTGAGTAATGATGATATTCTAAGAAATAGTCACAGAGCTGGCCAAACACTTACAATTCAGTCACACTATCAACACCCAGGTGAGGAATCAGTATCCCAGGGGTCTCAGGAAGGGGGACCAGAAACTGGATGTATTTCTTGTATTAGTCTCTGTGGGCACCATAAATGCATTTATGGGAAAGGACTTCATTTCAGTTGTGTAATATTTTCCTATATTTGATGCTTTAAATATTAAAGATATCAAATACCCAATAGTTCTGAAATGTATGTTAGTGACTTTAACAACCCACTATGATCTACTAAGGCAAGCATTGTTATTTTCATGTAACAGTGGGTAAACTAGTCCCCAAATAGGTTAAACAATCTACTCATGATAAAAGTTAGAGTTAAACCCAGGTCTTTCACAGTAAATACTATCCAGAGCAAGCTTTAACCTGACCAAGAACCTTTCAAGGAAATCCTGTTTAATTTGGCACCTTACAGACAGACCCAAGATAGAACTAATCATGGATTTGATAAGATCTCACATTGTAGGATGAATGTCTGTACTAGTGTATTAAAACCACAATCAGGTAGACAGCTTAAAATGATTTTACTTCCATGTGTTATATTTAGGCCAAAATCAAGCTCTAAAGGATTGTTAAATTTTCAAAAAACTAGACATGTCTCCGTGGTACCCAAATAAAGAATGCCGCTAAAAGTTTATGCTTAAGGTCCTATATTTCTTTGAAAATACATCTTTAAACTATGATTTTCTCTCACAATTAAAATATTTGGATTGAAAATTCTAAATATTTTTCATTAACATAAAGACAACAGATTCAAAATTATTCAGTTATTATATTTATTTCTTATAGATATAAACTTTTTCAAGTAGTAAATTTTAATTTGATTAAGAAGAATAATCTTAAAACTATGAACATAATTAAATACTTCATGCTTACTTTTTGCTCTCCTGTATTTTCTTGATAAAAAGTAAATGAATAAACTTTTTTTTTTGAAATAAAAACATATGTAAAGGAAAAGTTTGGAGATTACTTTAATTGCACTTTAGCTAATTTTTGTTCATTGTTAAGCAATATATACATAAAGAAAAATAATATTTTTTTAAATTGGCTGCCTTCTATTATCTTTAGTATAAAAATTAAGCATGTGCAGATGATCTATGGAGTAAACTAATTTATGATAGTGATTTTAAAAGCAAGTACTGTGTTTCAGTTTGTAACTTGTCTCTGGAAACAATATATTTATACATTTATGTCTTTCAAATGATGAGTACACTCAATGACTGCATATGATAAGTATGATGCAACAACTTTGGAAAAACTAACTTTCCACCAATGGATCAGGTCATTGGAATAGCTCAAATTTTATCTTATAAAACCAGGTTTGTTACTTTTTCCCCCTTTTAAGCCACTCTTCATCTTGTCTTTCTTCTTTTTGTGAGTTTCAGCTGTGGTTTCTGTTTCTGTTCACACATCTAGAAGACATTCACACTCTCAGTCTTAAACCTACCCCTCAGCCTTAGCAAGTTCACCAGATTTCAATTTCCTTTAATTCTTTCTCCAATCTGTCCATATCTCCCCCACCTGAATATTCCCATCCTGGTTCAGGCAGTTGTAGTCTATTTCCTGGACTACTCTGGCTTCTCAGCCTTTGATGTCTCCATAACATCCCTCATTCAGACTGCTGCCAGAGTTTTATTCACTGAATCACTGTCTAGCTTTAAAAAGGAAAAAAAAAAAAAAAAGGAATCTTCAAAGAAAACCAATTACAGCAGAATAAAGTCCAAAGTTATTTTTCGTGGTATTTAGGGCATTTAAAACACCTTTCCAGACTCCCTGAGTAACAGTAACTGATGACTACTCATTTTTGCAGTAGCCTTCTCCGGGTGATACCACTGTACAAAGAATATAGCAGGTTGACTGAGAACAGTGATTCAGAAACAAAAGAGCCTGGGATTGAAAGTAACCAGCGACTTAAGACGCTGTGTATGATTTCAAGCAAATCACACAACACTTCTGTTCCTCATTTATTCTGGGACCATACTCAAGCACTTTTTGTAGGAATATAATTAAGCTAGAAAAGGGTTCAGAAAAAGAATTGAAAGCCAAGGAAATATGTCTATATATGGTAGATTAGTACATAGTTGAGTCACTCAGTTGTGTCCAATTCTTTGCATTCCCATGGACTGCAGCACGCCAGGCTTCCCTGTTCATCATCAACTCCTGGAGTTTACTCAAACTCATGTCCATTGAGTCGGTGATGCCATCCAACCATCTCATCTATCATCCCCTTCTCCTCCTGCCTTCAAACTTTCCCAGCATCAGGGTCTTTTCCAATGAGTCTGTTCTTCGCATCAGGTGGCCAAAGTATTGGAGTTTCAGCTTCAGCATCGCTTGTTTCAATGAACACTCAGGATTGATCTCCTTTAGGATGGACTGGTTGGATCTCCTTGCACTCCAAGGGACTCTCAAGAGTCTTCTCCAACAATACAGTTCAAAAGCATCAATTCTTCAGCACTCAGCTTTCTTTATAGTCCAAGCCTCACACCCATACGTGACCACTGGAAAAACCATAGCCTTGGCCACACAATCTTTGCTGGCAAAGTAACGGCTCTGCTTTTTAATATGCTGTCTAGGTTAGTCATAGCTTTTCTTCCAAGGAGTAAGCGTCTTTTAATTTCGTGGCTGAGGTCACCATCTGCAGTGATTTTGGAGCCCCCCAAAATAAAGTCTGCCACTGTTTCCACTGTTTCTCCATCTATTTGCCATGAAATGATGGGGCCAGATGCCATGATCTTAGTTTTCTGAATGTTGATCTTTAAGCCAACTTCTTCAATCTCCTTTTTCAATTTCATCAAGAGGCTCTTTAGTTCTTCTGCACTTTCCCATAAGGGTGATGTCATCTGCATATCTGAAATTACTGACATTTCTCCCAGCAATCTTGATTCCAGCTTGTGCTTCATCCAGCCCAGAGTTTCTCATGATGTACCCTGCATATAAGTTAAATAAGCAGAGTGACAATATACAGCCTTGACATCCTACTTTTGCTATTTGGAACCAGTCTGTTGTTCCATGTCCAGTTCTAACTATTGCTTCCTGACCAGCATACAGATTTCAGAAGAGGCAGGTCAGGTGGTCTGGTATTCCCATCTCTTTCAGAATTTTCCACAGTTTATTGTGATCCACATAGTCAAAGGCTTTGGCACGGTCAATAAAGAAGAAATAGATGTTTTTCTGGAACTCTGCTTTTTCAATGATCCAGCAGATGTTGGCAATTTGATCTCTGATTCCTCTGCCTTTTCTAAAACCAGCTTGAACATCTGGAAGTTCATGGTTCACGTATTGCTGAAGCCTGGCTTGGAGAATTTTGAGCATTACTTTGCTAGCATGTGAGATGAGTGCAATTGTGAGATAGTTTGAGCATTCTTTGGCATAGTCTTTTTTGGGATTGGAAAGAAAACTGACCTTTTGCAGTCCTGTGGCCATAGCTGAGTCTTCCAGATTTGCTGGCATATTGAAAGCAAATTTGGCCTTGGAATACAGAATGAAGCAGAGCAAAGGCTAATAGAGTTCTGCCAGGAGAACACACTGGTCATAGCAAACACCCTCTTCCAACAAGTCAAGAGACGACTCTACACATGGACATCACCAGATGGTCAACCCCGAAATCAGACTGATTATATTCTTTGCAGCCAGAGATGGAGAAGCTCTATACAGTCAGCAAAAACAAGACCAGGAGCTGACTGTGGCTCAGACCATGAACTCCTTATTGCCAAATATAGACTTAAGCTGAAGAAAGTAGGGAAAACCACTAGACCATTCAGGTATGACCTAAATCAAAACCCTTACAATTTTACAGTGGAAGTGAGAAATAGATTTAAGGGACTAGATCTGATAGACAGAGTGCCTGATGAACTATGGACAGAGGTTTGTGACACTGTACAGGATCAGGGAGCAAGACCATCCCCAAAAAAATAAATGCAAAACCATAACGTGGTTGTCTGAGGAAGCCTTACAAATAGCTGTGGAAAGAAGGGAAGCAAAAAGCAAAGAAGAAAAGGAAAGATATACCCATTTGAATGCAGAGATTCAAAGAATAGCAAGGAGAGATAAGAAAGCCTTCAGTGATCAGTGCAAAGAAATAGAGGAAAACAATAGAATGGGAAAGACTAGAGATCTCTTCAAGAAAATTAGAGATACGAAGGGAACATTTCATGCAAAGATGGGCTTGATAAAGGACAGAAATGGTATGGACCTAACAGTAGCAAAAGATATTAAGAAGAGGTGGCAAGAATACACAGAAGAACTGTACAAAAAAGTTCTTCACAACCCAGATAATCACGATGGTGTGATCACTCACCTAGAGCCAGACATTCTGGAATGTGAAGTCAAGTGGGCCTTAGGAAGCATCACTACCAACAAAACTAGTGGAGGTGATGGAATTCCAGTTGAGCTTTCTCAAATCCTAAAAGATGATGCTGTGAAAGTGCTGCACTCAGTATGTCTATATATAAGTACATGAATTATTGTGATTTGTGTCACTGTGATTTGTTTTAGTTGTTGCCCCACTAGTTTATTGGGCTTCCATAGTGGCTCAGACGGTAATGAATCTGCCTGTGACGCAGGTGCCTTGGGTTCGATTCCTGGGTCAGGAAGATCGCCTGGAGAAGGGAATGGCAACCCACTCCAATATTCGTGCCTGGAGATTTCCTAGGACAGAGGAGCCAGGCGGGCTACAGTACATGGGATCACAAAGAATCGGACCTGACTGAGTGACTCACACTCCACTAGTTTATTTTTATCTTCTTGGAGTCACAGCTTGTTCATCTTTGTGAATACAAAGTGGATTCTTAACATGCTTGTTCAATTAAACAGAATGCATACGAAATGTGACAAAGGTGTGCCCAACTGTTAAAAGGTCTAATGACTGATGTCCGAGACACAAAGATCAGTCATTTCTTTATACTACTTTATTGAGGTATAATATACATGTGATAAAATGCACAAATTTAAAGAGATGACTTCTGACACACCTATGCATTTAGGTAACCACCATACCAATCAAAATACAGAATATTCCCATTATCTCACATTTCCCTTCTCCCTCCCTGCAGTCAATCCCACACTCCACTTCAACCTCGAGGAACTACTTATCTGCTTTCTGTCTTATAGATCAGCCTCACCTGACAGTTATGTTTAACTTTTACACTAAAACTGTTTCCTTGTTTCAACCTAAATGATCTGAATCTATGTGATCAACTCATATATAGTAACATGAAAAGAAAGCTATATATGATGCACCAGGGGTTCAGGAGAGGAGACTGGTGAGCAGAAGGGTAAATTTTAGTTGAAAGTGGGAAAGATCATTTTGTACTTCGTAGACATTTAATTCTTGACACTTGTGTTTTTGGTTTGCTTGTTTTTCACTCATTTTAGACACAAGCCTAACCTGTAGGTAAGATAGCGTACTTTTTTATTCTTCGCTATGGAACCCTGAGTTCCCACAAGGTGCAGACTTAAGCTAGAAACCCAGGCCCTGTCGTTTGGAGCCAAGTTTCCAACCTACTTCTAAACCCACAGTTCTTTAGGGAAAAGTGTTAGTGAAGGGAGGGAAAAAAAAAAAAAAAAAAGACGTGTCCTGCGAATTGAGGTTGTAGGAAGGATCCCCTAAGATCTAGGCGGTTCTGGAAGTTCTTTCGGGGGGACGCTCCGCAGACATCTGGAGCGCTTTGACTTGGAGGTCTGCACCCTGGACCCTGCGCCCCGGCACCGGGCAAAATCCCTCCCCGCGGAGCGCACGGGGTTGGCGGCCCGCGGCGCGCACGGGGTTGGCGGCCCGCGGCCGGGAGGGGGTCAGGGTGGCGTAGGGGCCGGGTCCGGACGTGGCCTGCAGACTCAGCGCTGAACACACGCACTCACACAAAAGAGGCCGGAAAGTGGCGGGAGGAAGCGGCCGCGTCACGCGGGCCGGAGCCGGGAGCCTGGCGCGCCCGCCCCGCCGCGGCCCAGGTACTCGGCCCGCTGGTCCCGTCGCTCCGCCCGCGCCTCCGCCAGCTCCGCGGCGCCGCCAATGAGACTCCTCCCGCTCCTAGGTAAGTGCCCGTGCCCGGCGGCCGGGGCTGCCCCGACCAGCACCTGTGGGGAGTATGGTATTTCCAAGGTGGTACGCACGGGCCAAGTGCATTTCGCCAAGACTCCTGGGAGAACTGAACTAGCCCTTCCCAGGATGTTTTTCGCCTTGGCCTTTAAACGCTGGGGTTCGATATTCAGTACCCAGGAACTAAGTCATCTCTTTGTTCCTGCTGACCAAGTGCCCAAAGTCCCAGACTTTGACCTTTCTTCGGATTGTCCCTCAAAAAATCTGGGAACTTCAAACCATTAACACTTGTGAGAGGTTTCCTGGCCTTGTTTCAAGGGGACTGCTGGCCCAGACTTTGAGTTTCTTTAAAATCACCATTTTGATGATACTGTGCAGAAAGATAATAAATGACATCTTTGAAGCCAAATTAATTCTGGTTTAGACAGTATATACAGCCCTGTGTGAAGCTGGGATTTATAATTGAATGTTTAAGAATCTCTTGTTACCAGATAAGGCCAATTTATCTCGGATGACTGTTTTCAGAATAATGACTTGCATGATTCATAACTGTCCATCTCAAGCAGGCTTGTCTTGAGAAGGACTAGGACAACAATAAAAAAAAAGGAACGTCCTACGCTTTTCCTTATCTTTTCTTAACAGCCCGCAAAATACCATTTCCAACTTTGTTTACAAGAACTCTGAAATAAAGGCTTGTACTCTCTCATGCTGCGTGTTGTTGGTCATGTTTGAGTGGCGTCCTGTTTCTGGAAGCTCAGTCTTTGACAAGTACATTGAATTGTTTTTTGTTTTTTTTCCCTTCTAATGGGAAAAAGTATAAAAGAAACTTTATTATGGAAAAGGCAGAATTTTAAAAGATCTTTAGAACACAGGAAAAAAAACAAACCATTAATTGCATTTGTCCTCCTGGATGGTATCATCTTAAAACAACACAGATTTGACTTTGAAAAGACCCAGATACTCAGTACACCTTGATTTCTTTCTGCAGAGAGTCATTCCCAGGGTACGGATATTGTTTTACAGTCATGCAGCTACCTTTAAGAGTATCTCACCTCTAGGTGAAATGTCCAATGATGTTAGAATACTGTTTTCTTTATAGAGCCAGGTCGTTTATTACATTTCAACTTGGTTGAGGTTTACTTGATAAACGTTGAGAATGAAGAAAAGCGTTAATTCCTGCTTGTGTCCTGTTATTTACCTAAATTCTCCTTTGGGAAATTCTCATGAAGTATTTATCTAGATGGGAAAACAAAAAAAGAAGGGTATTAATGTATATATTGTCTAATTCAACAATGGAAGAAGGTTTTTCTTTTTGAAAAGCTGTATTCTCTACTTTCCTTAGTGGGTTTTTCCACTTTGCTGAATTGTTGCTGCGCTCAAAACTGTATCAAGACGCCTTGCCACCCAAATGCAAAATGTGAAATTCGGAATGGAGCTGAAGGCTGCTATTGCAACCTTGGATATTCAGGAAATGGCATCACAATTTGTGAAGGTAAACAATGTTTATTACCTCTTTTGTTGTGTATTTTAATATGAAGTTCTGATATAACTGCTTTTTTCCTAAGCTAGAAATTAAGTTTCCTTACTTTATACTGCTTGATTTCATGCTATTGGTTAAAAAAAAAAAAAAGCTTAATTAACTAAGCAATAAATTTGAACTTCGCAGGTCAAAATTTATACTTGATTATGGATTTTTGATGCTTCCATGCATATCTTATTGGGTTGGTTAGAAAGTAGTTCCATAAAATGGCATGGAAAAATCTGAATGAACTCTTGGCCAGCCCAGTAATTTGGGTAGATTGCCCTGGAACTTAAGTTGGAAAACTAGGTTGCAGAAAGCAGAGTCAATACTTTTAGGGGGAAAAGCACAGAGAATTCGTGAAGACCAGGCTATATCCATATGTGTTGCATTTAGATACCTTCCTTAGTACTTGAGTATCTAAATTTGAGAATACCCATTAAGAGATTAGAATTTTTTCTCTTGTGTACTCTGGACATATACCCTGGAGAGAGAGAGAGAGAGAGAAAATTTTGAAATATATTCTATTCTGAAATAGTAGATCTCATTTATGAAACTTTAGGGTAGAGCCCAGAAAAAGAACTCCAGGAAAGTTCCTTCGAGGTTACAATTTAGCCCGTTGGCTTGATGAACAGAACACCATCCGATAATCAAATATAAGTGATTTCTTATCTGTGGTCTTCATCATTACCATGCCTCTTCTTTCCTCAGTCTTTACTCAATCTTTATTCTCTCTTTCATTTTTAGTAGAATCTAGTTTAACTAGGTCAATAGGGCAAAATTCTCTGTAGGAGAAAGCAAGAAAAAAAAAAGTTCCAAGTTAGATAAATCAGTTTTAAAATATAATTAAATGTCAAGTTCAAATTAGAACTTTGTGGTATTACACTCCTAAATGTATTTAAGATAACATGAACTTTTTCTAATTAAGCCAGCATATTGTACATTGTTAATATTGTGTGTGTTTGCATATAGCATAAACAAGTTGCATCTTATGATTCAATTTGATAGGCTTTAAAAAATTAAATATGCAGTATATAGTAAGGCCAGACCTCATCATAATTAGTTTAATGTTTAAAAAATGTGGAGCAAAGCTACAGTTGCTTAATGGTGCATTAGATCAGGCATTTCTGCTTGTATATACAGCCAGGATTTGTAATTTACTATTGTACAAGCACTACAAAACTCTTTCCGTAAATAATCTTAAATTTTTATTGTGTATTTAATTGGATGGCATTATGGCAAGTTGATAGTTGAGTGACCTTCAAAATATGGCATCAGACATATTAGTGTGTTTTTCCACTAATCATTGCAAATTGTACCAGAGTACTTTATAAGCAGTGTTGCCTTTTTGTTATTTAGATACTTTTCAACTATCATGATTACCATCATTAACGCCAGTGATTTTTCACAATTTGAACCCTCATCAGTCAGCCAGTTCATAGTCATGTTTTTAATGATTTCTTTTGAAAACACATCTTCCATTATCCAATGCAATTGTTTTTCCCCCCTGCAGTTTAGTCAATAGCCAGCTGAAGGGCAGAAAATATTTTCCATTGAAAAATAAAAGTATTTCAAGACCTTTGGCCCTGCACTTCATTTTTAAACAGAACACAGTTTTTAATGGGAATTTTTTTCTTTTAAAATTCTTCTTAAATTCCCTTCTTATTTAAAGAATGGTACATATTCACTTGTGTTGATATTCACTATTTGAGGTTTATACTATCCTTTTAAATTGTTCAATCAGTGATTTTCATCTTTTTCACCTTTTATTAATTAACTAATTATTTATTTAATGAGTAATTAAAATTTATTAATTTTATTAATTACTTTTTTCAGTAAATACATTTACTCTGATTTTTGGAATTAAGACATTTTTAGCTTCTGAATCAGCTAGGTTATATTTTCGGCATGAATAATCTTGTTGCCTTTTTCTCATCTCTAAGGAGCTTCTCATCTTTCCTTATTTTTCTCTAAGATTGTTAGTAGACCACTATGAAATCATTGGACAGAATTTTTGTTACAGAGGATGCCTACATTTTGAGCAATGAAAATTGTTGTTTTTTGGCATTATAAATATCATCTTCATTCCCTAATAGCTCAGTTGGTAAAGAATCTATCTGGCTGCAATGCAGGAGACCCCAGTTTGATTCCTGGGGTGGGAAGATCCACTGGAGAAGGGATAGGCTACCCACTCCAGTATTCCCGGGCTTCCCTTTTGGCTCAGCTGGTAAAGAATCTGCCTGCAATGCGGGAGACCTGGGTTTGATCCCTGGGTTGGAAAGATCCCCTGGAGAAGGGAAAGGCTACCCACTCCAGTTTTCTGGCCTGGAGAATTCCATGGTTTGTATAGTCCATGAGATCACAAAGAATCGGACACAACTGATTTTCACTTTCATTATCTTCATAAAATTTGTCTTCCTCAAAGACCTCCCAAATAAATATCATGATAATAACCCAATACTAAATGTACACTGTTCCAAAAGCTAGTTTTGAATAAGTTATTTAGACTTTGGATTACACAGTCCCATAGAAACAAGTTTTAATAGTAGTGATTTTATCTCATTAATTATCTTTTTATTAAACAAGTACTTATTATGTTCATCATTATTATCATTATCACCATCATCATCAGGATAGTTAATATCTACTGTGCACTTAGTCTAGTATATTAATTAGCATAACACCTTCATCTATTATTATTCCCACTTTATCTATAAGAAAATAGTCTTAAGAAGGTTCAGTGAAAATCTGAAGTGACACAACAAATAAGTAGAGAAGCCAAGATTTGAACCCAAGTCTGTCTCACCCCAGTGCCTGTATTATTACTCACTGTGTTTGACCGTAAAGCCTCTGCTTATCAGATACTGCTATGCCCTTAGGTTAAAATTATAAGTAGGAAATTGACCTTGATTTCTAGTATATCTGAGGTCAGTCACAGAATTATATTAATAATTTGACACAATGTTATAAAGGGTATTGCTGCTAAGTCACTTCAGTCGTGTCCGACTCTGTGTGACCCCATAGACGGCAGCCCACCAGGCTCCCCCGTCCCTGGGATTCTCCAGGCAAGAACACTGGAGTGGGTTGCCATTTCCTTCTCCAATGCAAGAAAGTGAAAAGTGAAAGTGAAGTTACTCAGTCGTGTCTGACTCTTAGCGACCCCATGGACTGCAGCGTACCAGGCTCCTCCATCCATGGGATTTTCCAGGCAAGAGTACTGGAGTGGGGTGCCATCGCCTTCTCCAATAAAAAGTATTAGAAGAGGTAAATTTGAAATGGATAGTCAACTGCAAGGAACTTTGAGAGTGGAGGTGACATTTACGCTCAGAGTTGAGAATAAATTTGTTTTATTAAGATCAACTTATAAAGATCTTTATTAAGATTGACTTTTTAAGGTGAGCTTCCATGGTGGCTCAGTGATAAAGAATCTGCCTGCAATGCAGAAGGCCCAAGTTCGATCCCTGGGTCTGGAAGATCTGGAGAAGGAAATGGCAACCTATTACAGTATTCTTGCCTGGGGAATTCCATGGACAGAGGAGCCTGGTTAGCTCCAGTCCATAGGGTCACAAGGAATAGGACACGACTGAGCAACTAACACACACATTAAGATCAGCAAAGTGACAAAGAGAAGTCAGGCAAAAGGAGTCAGCAATAACAAAGGCCTAGAAGTTGAACATGTGTTTTGTTTGTTTGTTTTAAGGAGCTCCAATTATTTCATGCTGACTGTATATCACAATATATATTAGTTGAGGGATCAGTGGAAATTAAGTCAAGATGTCAAAGGTATGGACTTTGTTCTGTTCACCAAAAAAGAAACTTTGGTAGATATTAAGTAGCTGAATTACAATGATAAGACTGTTGATATTAGAAAGATGACTCCCTTAGGTAGAGTAAGAATGGATTAGTGAGGGTCAACCCACAAAAGGCCATTTACCCAACCTGTAAAACCAATAATCATTTATATTTGTACAGTTCATTATAATTTATACTGCCTCTACCCAGTGTATCTTTAATTCTTATATAAAGCTTTTGAAATATAAACTAAAGATTCTTTTTTTTACTGACAAACAGCAATATAACTGGGTATAGCTATTAATAGCTTCTGTGGAGCTCCATGCTACAGCCTTCACATATGAGAGAAGTAGGACTCTAGAAGCTTAAGTGAGTTTTCCAGGATCCCAAGGCTAATGTGGTAAACCTAGGACTCAAACCTGGGAATCTCAGCCTTCTCTAGATTACCAAAAATGTCAGTGTATTACCAGTCACCTGACATAATCCGGGTAGTACAGATTTTTAAATCAAATTGTTAGAACAGAATCATTTTAACAAGAGTTTATTTATTACCACTTTATTGAAGTATTAATGATAATTTATTTACACACTTATCTTTATGCTGACATCTAAGTACATTTTAAGATAGGGGGTGAGAGAGATTGTGTAGAAATTTTGGGGTACATTTAAACGCTATTGAAATTGTTAATATTTAACTCTAAAATGTAGGTGATTCTTTAAATATATATTACTATTACTCTTCCTTATGGTTCTCAGTACATTTTTGGTTACCTTCTAGTGTACAGTAGTTTACAAATATAGGAAGTTAAAGATCCCTTCTCTCCCAGGTAATTATGTTATAAAAGGGAAGAAGGTAGGAATGGCTGAAATCATCTTTGGGTACACCTAAAACACTGTTGCTTGAGTTGGAATCAACTGAGCTATGAGAAGCAAGAAGCAGGAGCTAGGTGGAGGATGCAGTTCAGCGCATGTTTGGGTGAGAGGATGGGGGCGGGTAAGAAAATAATCTCTACTCTCATATCAGCTCACTAAGAGGGGCAATATTGTTGGAAGTTTCCTGTAGTCAGAATGGGTAGGAGGAAAACACTTGCCCCAGGTAGGAAGAGGAAGGGTCAGGAAGGATGTAATTGACTGCTTGTATGCATGCATAAAATTTTTTCACAGCTCAGACATGCCATTATGAACCACATCACAGGCACTTTACAAAAAATAATGAAGTCTTGGTGCCTGACTCAAGGAGACACACTGCATGATTAAAATGTAGTTTTTCATTATTATCTAATAACCATATGTATGCTTGTAAAATTCAACTGGAAGAACATCGTCATAAACTAGAGAGCAGTATCAGGCTGGTAAAGGTAGAGAGAACAGTGTGACAATAGCTATCTAAGAGCAGAATGTGGGAGAAATATTAATTAAAATAATCCACTAACATGAATCTGCCCAGGATAAAATAGAAGTGCTGAGAACATGTAATTGCTTCCATAACAATTTTTTTTTTTTTTTAGTAATAAAGAGGGTACTCATCAAAATAGGCAAAGCAACAGTCATCAAAACGGACACAAAGCTTGCAAAATGTATATGTTGTATACATGCACATCAGTTAACACAGTTAGGTATACTCTAAACTATGTCCTACAAATAATAACTGTAGTTATAAGTATTTAATGAAGTAATAATGTCTGTAATAAAAATGTGACCAGAAAAATAACTCTTTATTCACATCTGAATGATATTTCATATTTAATAATGATACATACACATAGTCATGACTTTATGATGTGTATATGTATATACACATATATATCTTTTGTCTTTTATGAAGTATAATTATATTCTGCATGTAAACAGTTTTTAAGAACAAGCATGCTGAACATCTAATGGGTGTCATTCATTTCTCACCCAAGTAAATACCATTGTAAGATGGTTCATTTATGAACATGATGCTCTCAGTGCTCAAAACTGTTCTCGGACTTTTATTTATAATTTATATATATGATATAAATTGAATTTAAATTATTCAAATATATGCTTTTTTTCTCTATCCTCAATGGAAGTGAGATTTTGAGAGGGATTTTGAGGCAATGAGATTTGTTTAATTTTCAGAAACAACTAAGAGAAACTTTTAGCCAAATCTGATGGGTAAAGTAGAAGATTAAATGCCAAAATGATGTTAAGAAAATGGTGTGTGGTTATAAATTAATATGAGGTGAAATATTTTTCATGAGTAGCATGGAATGAAGACTTTTTTGGTTTTGAAATATTTTGACATTGCATGTATAGCAAGGTCACTGTGAATAAATACACTGACATTCAAGTTGTTAATTTTCATTAAGGTGCTTATGTTCTGTTATTTGTTTAAATATAGATGTATCATATTCATGCATTCAATTCATAGCCATTATCTGTTCTTCATGAATATAATTCCAAAGGGCATTGTTAATATCTCTAGCTCTAAAAGTAACAAAGATAAGCCTAATACATTGATGAATTAGATTCTGTATCAACTTATTTAAAAATGTTTTCACTGATACAAATATTTTATAAAATAAACATTACAGTGTAGGACAAAATGTCATAATATGTGTCAGCGCATTTTTGGGGGAACAGAGCAAGCATTTTCATATATGATAAAGCATCATCATTACCTTTAAAATGACTGAGAAAAAAGCAAAATGATTTACTCATTCCAGCAGTTAGAATATTCATTTTGTCCCTGTCATTTTTTAAACCTGTTATAGTTTTGAAAGTTTAAAAGTTGGTACCCTTAATAATTTAATATATCAACATTCTATTTCTGTTACCAAAAAAGATGGTCCATCAGTTTAGTTTTATCATGATCAGGCAAGTTAAATAGTCTGGCTACCTAAGTGAGTATTTATTAAGTCAGTTTGGAACAAACACAAAGAAAGTTAATCTTTAAAATATAACCATATTTGCCTTTTGTGGAGTTATAAACCCAGAAGGTACAGTGGATCAAAACTGTCTGGATCAGTTTCCACCAGAGAGGTGATTTTTCACAGCAGATTCTGAATCTTGTCTTTTTTGTCTTAAGGCTGCAAATGGGTATCTATTGAATATTTGATTTTCATTCTCATCTGGCATAATCAGCACTTCCAGTAGTTTATCTGCAGCTTTCCTTATGCTTTTATATTTAGTACTTGTAGCTCAGCCGGTAAAGAATCTGCCTGCAATGCAGGTGACCCGTGTTCAATTCCTGGGTTGGGAAGATCCCCTGGAGATGGAAATGCAGGCTATATACAGTCCATGGGGTCACAAGGGTCAGACACGACTTAGCGACTAAACCACCACCACTCCCACCACCACCTTTTGTGATCTCGGAGCTTAGGAGCAGAGAATTTAGTAGCAGCCAGTGCCAGCATTTTCTTTCATTTCTTCCTTTCTCTTTCTTTTTTTTCCCGCCTCTTTGTCCTCCTTCTCTACCTTCCTCTCTTTCCTTTTCTCCAGTCCTTGGAAGGAGGTGTCTTATGATTTTTGTCGTTATTCAGTCAACCAGTCTTGTCCAGCTCTTTGTGATCCCATGGACTGCAGCAAGCCAGGCCTCCCTGTCTCTCACCGTTTCCCAAAGTTTGCACGAGGTCATGTCCATTCATTGCTTCAATGAGGCCATGTCATCCTTTGACGCCCTCTTCTCCTTCTACCCTCAATCTTTCCCGGCATCAGGAACTTTTCCAATGAGTCAGCTGTTTGTATCAGATGACCAAAATACTGGAGTTTCCGCTTCAGCATCAGTCATTCCACTGGATATTCAGGGCTGATCTCCCTTAAGATTGACTGGTTTAATCTCCTTGCTGGACAAGGGACTCTCAGGAGTCTTCAGCACCACAGTTTGAAGGCATCAATTCTTTGGTGCTCCGCCTTCTTTACGGTCCAGTTCTCGCAACTGTACATGACCGTTAGGAAGACCATAACCTTGACTATACAGACCTTTGTCAGCAGAGGAATATCTCTGCTTTTCAACACACTGTCTAGGTTTGTCATTGCTTTTCAGACAGGAAGCAAACGTCTTCTTATTTCATGGCTGTAGTCACCATCTACAGTGTTTTAGAGCCCAAAGAAGAGGGAATCTTACTGCTTCCACCTTTGCCCCTTCTATTTGCCATGCAGTAATGGGGCCCGGGTGCCATGGTCTTCATTTTTTTAATATTCACTTTTAAGCTGGCTCTTTCATTGTCCTCCCTCACACTCATCATGAGGCTCTTTAGTTCCTCTGCTTTCTGCCATTAGAGTGATATCATCTGCATATCTGAGGTTGTTGATGTTTCTCCCGCCTATCTTGATTCCAGCCTGGCATTTCTCATGATGCACTCAGTATATAGATTAAATAATCAGGGTGACAGCAGGCAGCCCTGAAGTACTCATTTCTTGATCTTGAACCAGTCTTTTGTTCCATACAGAGTTCCAACTGTTGCTTCTTGACCCGCATACAGGTTTCTCAGAAGAAAGGTAAGATGGTCTGGTATTCCCATCTCTTTAAGAGCTTTCCACAGTTTGTTATGATCCACACAATCAAAGGCTTTGGCATAGCAGATGAAACAGGGGTAGATGTTGTTCTGGAATTCCCTGGCTCTCTATGATCCAGTAAATGTTGGCAGTTTGATCTCTGGTATGGCTTTTAAGAAATACTTAAAGAATATTTGAAGATTTAGAAATCTATGTCTCAATAACATTACATCCACATTTTCTTTCATATGTGAAATATTACTAAAAATTTTTGAGGAAGTAAATTTTTTATAAAACAAATGTATTTTTATACCCTCCAGACGAATTTCTTAGGAAATGAATAATAATGCAAAATTGAAAATGTTTGAACTCTAATCTGCTTCTAGATAGCTGTGTATCAAGTGTTTTTAAAGTGAGGTGCCTATTTCCTTGTGACTTCTTGTACTAAATGGAAAATGTAACCTATTAAAAAATGATAGTCTAAATTAACCCAAGGCTTACATTCCAGGATGCATGTTTTCTGTGAACTTCATCCAAATAAATAAAACACCTTTGCCAATTTCAGAAATTCTTTTCCTTGTAACTAGAAGTATGACCTCTTTCATCTATTGTCAAGGGAGGTTACACAATAGAGAAAACAAACTCAAGCACAATAATTAGGTAGAATGTCCTCAAAAACATCCACTACATAAAATTACAAACTCTTTTACCCTATAAAAAGAGAAAAATAAAGGAATAAACCATTATAAAAACTTTAAGCTAATATTTTATTATTAAAAAGAGAAGGAAAAAAGGACTTGTGTCATCTGAGTTTTGCTGATCAACTCCACAGTTTTAAATCTGAAAAGTTCTCTAATGTAATTTGACAGTGTCATTTTTCAGGAATAATTTTTCTGAGTCATCCTGTTTCATGTTTATCTCATAGGACAATTATGAGAATGAATGAGATACAAACTAAGAAGTAATCTGAGACCTTAAAAAAGAGTTTAACATGGATATATGATTCTGGATTTTCCCAACCAATTTATAGTGAAATATGAAAATGTTTCTTCATGTAGAAGTCTCATTTGTCTTTAATTACTTTTTAATCAGTATTAGCTAGATGGATTCATTGCATATTTAGAATCAGAAAAGTAATATCAGATAACTAATGGCACAGAGAATTAAACAGAAATAGTAAATATCAACAGAGAACTTCTGAGTTCTAATATCAATAATCAAAAAGACTTATTCAAATTTCTATGTTAAATCAACCCTAGATAAGACTTACTATCTGAGTTAACATCAAAGTATTGACTTTTTTTTCCAATGAAGACTATCGATTTCTTTTTTATTGCTGCAGATTAAAATGTTGATTCTTCATACATATTATATATATACATACATATATATATATATATATATATCAGTTCAATCGCTCAATTGTGTCCGACTCTTTGCGAGTGAACCCATGACTCTTTGCCTCATGAACCACAGCACACCATGCCTCCCTGTCTACCACCAACTCCCAGAGTTTACCCAAACTCATGTCCATTGAGTCAGTGATGCCATCCAACCATCTCATCTTCTGTTGTCCCCGTCTCCTCCTGCCTTCAATCGTTCCCAACATCGGGGTCTTTTCAAATGAGTCAGCTCTTCGCATCAGGTGGCCAAAGTATTGGAGTTTCAGCTTCAGCATCAGTCCTTCCAATGAACACCAAGGACTGATCTCCTTTAGAATGGACTGGTTGGATCTCCTTGCAGTCCAAGGGACTCTCAAGAGTCTTCTCCAACACCACAGTTCAAAAGCATCAATTCTTCTGCACTCAGCTTTCTTTATAGTCCCAGTCTCATATCCATACGTGACCACTGGAAAAACCATAGCCTTGACTAGACGGACCTTTGGTGACAACGTCTCTGCTTTATAATATGCTATCTAGGTTGGTCATAACTTTCCTTCCAAGGAATAAGCGTCTTTTAATTTCATGGCTGCAATCACCATCTGCAGTGATTTTGGAGCCCAAAAAAATAAAGTCTGCCACTGTTTCCACTGTTTCTCCATCTATTTGCCTTGAAGTGATGGGACCGGATGACTTGATCTTAGTTTTCTGAATGTTGAGCTTTAAGCCAACTTTTTCACTCTCCTCTTTCACTTTTGTCAAGAGGCTCTTTAGTTCTTCTTCACTTTCTGCTCTAAGGGTAGTGTCTTCTACATATCTGAGGTTATTTATATTTCTCCCAGCAATTTTGATTCCAGTTTGTGCTTCATCCAGCCCATCGTTTCTCATGATGTACTCTGCATATAAGTTAAATAAGCAGGGTAGTTACCTGTGAAATAATTCCTTCTTAGTGTAGTTGTAGCCGAGTGGTTAAGGAGATGGACCAAAAATCCACTGGGGTCTCCCCGCGCAGGTTTGAATCCTGCCGACTACGTGGTAGTTACCTGTGAAACAGGTATATATATACCTGTGTGTGTATACACACATATATACACTGACTTACTGACTTCCTAGGTGGCTCAGCCATAATGTGTCCACCTTCCAACTGAGGAGACACAGGAGACTGAGTTTAGTCCCTGGGTTGAGAAGATCCTCTGGAGGAGTAAATGGCAACCCACTCCAGTATCTTGCCTGGAGAATCCCATGGACAGAGGAGCCTGGCAGGCTACATTTCATAGGGTCACAAAGAGTCGGATACTCAGTGAGCAACTGAGCATGCACACACATGCATGCACACACACACACACACACACACACTCTTGTAATATGTGCTACTGGTGATAAAGCATCAACAGCAATAAAATTAGATACCATTTTTCTAGAATTAGTTTTCTTTTTTTGCATGCTGAGTGAACAGGGCAGTTCTACCATTTATACTTTCTGTTCAGCTGTATCTTTAGGAAATTCTAGGAAACTTAAGGTGGCTCAGACAATGAAGAATCCACATGCAATGCAGGAGACCTGGGTTTGATCCCTGGGTTGAGAAGAGGTCTTTGAGAAGGGCATGGCAACCCACTCCAGTGTTCTTGCCCCCATGGACAGAGGAGCCTGATGGGCCATAGTCCATGGGGTCACAAAGAGTCAGACACAACTGAGTGACTGCACACAGCAGAGGAAATTTAAAGGGCGGTGCTAGTGGTAAAGCAACTGTCTGCCAATGCATGAGACATAAGACATAGGAGTTTGATCCCTGAGTTGGGTAGATCCCCTAGAGGGCGAAACAGCAACCCACTCAAGTATTCTTGCCTTGAGAATCCCCTGGACAGAGGAGCCTGGCAGACTACTGTCCATAGGGTCACAAAGAGTTGGACTTGATGGGAGCGACTTAGCACACATACACACAGGAAATTTAAATTAAATGAAAATTGTACTCTAGATGTGGGATTTTCATATATTTTAAACCTCTTTTGCTTTTCAAGAAAATATTAGTATAAAGAACAAAGAAATTTGGAATTAGCACCTTTAACATCACAAAGTGACTCACTGAGTCTCAATTTTTTTGTTTTATTATAGTTCCCTATTTAAAATATTTCAGTATTTTAAAATTGCTGATTTCATTTTGCAAAATTGATAATATTTCTTTTGTTCTTGGAATGTCAATTTTCTACAGTCCCAGTTTTAATAGGGCACCAACATACTTTATAGCCAAATCCCAGTCATTTGGAAGCAAATTAACCAGATTATCATTTTCCCATTATTTCTCTTCTTCCTTATTTGGTCTCTTTAATGCTTGAATAAGTAACTTCAGATTTACAGCTTATTCACAAAAAGAGTAATAATACTGATGATAATTTGAGTGCTTTCTCTGAGCTACCTTCTATTCTAAGCACTTTACATGAATTTACAAATTTAATCTTCGTAACAACTCTGAAATAAAAGCTCATATTATCCTCAATTTATAGATTAAGTAATTTTCCCCAAGGAAACACATTCAAACAGTCGCCTTGTATGATCCTCAAACTACTATGTGAGGTAAATCTGCAAATAATGAAATTGAATCTCATTAATAAAAAATGAATTATTGTAGTTCTTCCCCTCCCACCTTGATTCTGCTTTATTTTTTTCCAGTACATTATCAAAACAACGGATAAAAAGAAAAAAATCTGTGGGGTACACATTTATGACACTTTAGGAATCAGTGCAGGGAAGTTAAAACTATTTACAAGCTTTAATATTTTGATGAAATTCTTAGACCAGGGACAGTTATTTCACTCCTGTTTATCTATGTCTTTAAAGCCCAGTGAATTGACAATAAAATCAGTGAAATCAGAGAGGATTCATGAGAAGTCTACAAATTAAGAGCCAACTTCTCAAAGCAGAATCTTGTGCTACAAGTGGGATAGTTAAGTGTACACAGAGCAGGCTTCAGTGAAGATGGTGTCTTTTCCCTGTGGTGGTCATATTCTTTCTCTCGCCCAGAAAGGGAGGAGAAACTTAAGTGATTGGTTGACATTATTTTCCTAAGGCTATGCAGATTGGTCTATTTCCCACTGGTGTTTTCTCCCAAATGAAGCCAAGAAAATACTCTCAAAGAAAACTTTGTCATCTGCCTGCCATCACTGAAGTTGAAAATTAATACCATCTTTCTGCCCATTCTCCACCTATGCTAATTAGAATAATGCTGGAAACTTCCTATGGCACACCCACATATACAGGAAACTCAGAACTCTTGTGCTAAAGAATTTGTAATTGTCTGGCAGACAAAATGTAGGCCAAAATACCTGTGATAATCAACATTGTTCTTTAGTTATAAACATGACGGTCATTTAAGGATAACCAATTACTGGAGAAAAGCCAAAAATACAAACACAAAGATGAATAAACAGAACAACTGGCCTAAGAAAGATACTTTCTAAGGAGAGAAATGAGGTTGAAGGAAAAACTCCAGTTGATACCCTCAAAGAGATTCTCAGAAAGTTTGCATCCAAACAAACAAAACAAATAAAATATGCTCCTGGGTATGAAAAAGCTGTCATACCACAAAACATACTTTCTTCTTTAGTGTATTCTGTAACCTTTGTGCTGCTCAATTCCTTGTGCTTTCTTTTTCCTTTTATTCATCTCCTTTTGTAGCAATCCCTCAAGACAGTAAGCTGGTAAAATTGTCAGTAATGCAAGCAATTCTTAAAAACAGAAGATTGAGACTGAAGTCTCTATTCTTGGGTTTTCTCTCCTATAGAAATGATCACACATAGAACAGGGAAGCTACAAATTTCAAATTTGCTTACACTTCAGTGGAGGATACCTGTGGACTGCGTAAGTCAAAATATTCTTAAATTCGTCAGCTCAATACAGTCTGCCTTTTTATAATAGCCCACTTTCATCCCCTTGCTACATCTCTCCCAGATCCCTTCCCTACTTTATCTTAAAGGTGAAACAGGGTAGTCAGTGTGTTTTCTGACCCTAATTCCATGACCTACTGGTGAATTTTCACATGGTGATATCACTAGTTTTGGGATAGAGCCCATACCTGGTGCCTAAGAACAGTGCTGCTGCTGCTGCCGAGTCCCTTCAGACGTGTCCGACTCTGTGCGACCCCGGAGACGGCAGCCCACCAGGCTCCTCCATCCCTGGGATTCTCCAGGCAAGAGTACTGGAGTGGGTTGCTGTTTCCTTCTCCGAGCATTGTTGTTGAAAAGCCTCTGCTCCATTTAATTGAACTCAAGATTTATTTTTGATTCACTTGTAACTTCTGTCGTTGTAATACCGCAATTATCTGCAGTTTCCAACCTATATTGTTTGTTTCCCCTGAGTGATTTCATGAATTCACTGGCTAATATACTTGATAGTTACTACCAAACAAATCTATGTATCTGCTCCAGTGAAATATATTTATCTTCTCATCTATATTATTCCCAGATTAAGGCAGTAATATACAATAGAGCAGAAAAATAATACTCAGAGACCGCAAAACTAAAAGGCAAAGATGGAAACTGTGAGAGCAAAACTGAGAAACCAAACACAGAGAACCTAATACCCATCCAATCAAAGTCTTATTGAAGAGGGGTCAGGCAAGATTTAACAAAAGAAATAACAAAAGATACGACAATTTCCCAAAGCTTAAGAAACACAGGAGTCTTCATTTCAAAGAATCCTCCAATATTCACCTGTCTTTTGAATAATATGTTTGTGCCTTACATTTCAGCTTTTGTTTAAGGAATACCTCTATTGATATCTTGCTATAAGAGTAGTATAGTTTACTTTGTGACCTGTCAGTTTTATTTATATATTCAAGATGTTTATTACCTTTGTGCACCTAAATAATAGAATATGTAGGCTCCTTCATTCATGTAGCATAGTTGAAAACCTACTCAAATTATTTGAGTGACTCTTACCATCGGGAGAGTGAGTAGAGGCCAAGCGGCCAAGATCCATCCATGACCACTACAAGAAGACTTTCTATCAGTCCTTTAGACCTCCATTTCTATATTCATCTACTTTCATTTAACTTCTACTTCATTTAAGCCCTTTTCTGATACTAATTATAGCTTAAGAGAGGAAGGGTATGTTTTATAAATCCTGTAATATTACTCTGTCCTCTTAAAATAATTACTACTCCAGTTTCCTCTTCCAGGTTTCCATTATTCAGTTCAGTTCAGTCACTCAGTCGTGTCCGACTCTTTGTGACGCCATGGACTGCAGCACACCAGGCCTCCCTGTCCATCACCAACTCCTGGAGTTTACTCAAACTCATGTCCATTGAGTCGGTGATGCCATCCAACCATCTCATCCTCTGCCGTCCCCTTCTCCTGCCACCTTCAGTCTTTCCCGGCATGAGGCTCTTTTCAAATGAGTCAGTTCTTCGCATCAGGTGGCCAGAGTATTCCAGTATTAGATCCCTTTTTATATGCTTATTATTAACTAAGACCCAGCCCCATAACTTGACCCCTCCTAGTATGTCATGCCCAAGTAACTAGATTCTTTGATAATGTATTCTCATATAACTGTGCCATGGTATCCAAGGTTTCTCTTGTTATTTACATGGACTAGTCTATAGAATCTGCCTGCAATGTGGGAGACCTGGGTTTTATCCCTGGGTTGGCAAGATCCTCTGGAGAAGGGGAATGACCACCCATTCCAGTATTCTTGTCTGGAGAATTCCATGGACAGAGGAGCCTTGCAGGCCCCAGGCCTGCCCATGGAGTCGCAAAGAGTTGGACACAACTAAGCAACTTTCACTTCACACACACACACTAGTCCTGTTCAACTGAGACTTTTATGATAATGGTTGTTAATGTCTCTCTCAGCTTTAAAATTCTGATTCTGTTATTGTGAGACTTTTATTTGAACTTTAGTCAATTTAAATTTCATCTTTTTTAGTAACTAATGGATTTTCAACTCAGTTTGGAACAAGAAAGCAAAACATACGGATTTTTGTCTTTTGTCTCTAAACCCCGTGCTCTTTCCACTGTACCACACTGCTTTTTACCCTGATCTCTGGAGCTGGCATGACCAGTGCAGGTGAGGCTTTCATCTACTGCATGTGCTCACTTCTCTCTACTCATGACCATAACACCATGATGATATTTTTTTTTTTTCCCTACTGAACCAAGGTGTGACCTCAGAGTTCGTCAGACATATATTACAAATCCGTAGATGTCAGCACATAAATAAAACTTATTTTCCATTATTTCCAGCATGAAAACCTGTTTTGTCAGTGACTTTCTCCTGTGGAAAAAAGTTTCTGGGCCAATCTTCAGTGAACCCTCTGTATTGCAGTGCTAAAAAGTAAGGTGTTAAATATTATATAATATGATCAGCAAGAGAAGTGTTGTATCAGAGTCACTAGAATCATCCAGAAGAAACAAGAAGGCTATAAACCTTGATTTTTATATTTGCTCCCTTCTGGGAAAGGTTTAGTCACTGTTGTATGTGGTTGAGAGTACCCCTTTTGAATAAAATAGTACACATATTCATTTTGTGGAGAGGAGGGTTATGATTCATGTGATTTTATAAGTACGATTTAACGAACAATCTGGAACAAAATGCTGCAAAATGGAACTTGTCCTTGTGTTGCAACTTCAAAGGAACACTGATGATCATTTATTTGTAAGTGTAATGAGCCAGGGAGTTTGAGAGTGGACTTGATCAGAAGGAAGTTTTCTCAGCTGGAATCCTGTATCTAAATTTCTCCATTCTGAGAATTTCATGTATTTCCAGGCATCAAAATACTTTGCGTCAGACAATAAACGGAACAGAATAATCAATTGTGTGTGTGCTCAGGAGAGAAATAAGGCACTTTAAATGTTGGGAATATTATAAGCTTTGATTTAATGTTTAAGACTCAATACATACGTCAGTTTGCAAGGCCTTTCTTATTCCTGTATGTTCAGAATGATTGTTTGCTTTTTCATCTTTGCATAATTCCTTTTTATTTTTGCATTAATTCATTAATATTGGAATAGGTGTTGATGGAGTCTGCCTGCTTTTAAATGGTGCTTGGGAAATCCCAACAGTGACTGTTGCTTGAAGACAGTGACTAATTCTTATTCTTGACTGCATCCTTGGAAACTATCAAAATTCCCTGGATATAGTCTGTAAAATACATGGATTGTTTTTTGAGTGGTTATTCTGATTGGTTAGTGCCCCATTCTTACTATTCCCTGTCTGTGCTGAATTTACCAAGATATTGTGTATGATATTCCTGCTTGCATGGGTCAGCACCCAGGTTTGCTTGAATTCTCTACATTGTAACAAGACCCAGACAGCAAGATTACCTTATGTATAATCCCATCCCAAGTATTTTGCTATAAATAAAGACTGTCCATTATAACCAGATGGAAATGTGTATGAATGATCAGTTTGCTTAATAAACTTTACGTTGGTTTTCTCCAAATTGCCTTTCCCTGTTTCATTGTGAGTGATCAACTATGCAAGACTGAATTTCCATTAACTTATCTATTGCTCTTTTGAACATTTTCATGAATGAAGAAGCAGTATGTCCTAAGGCAGGGTCGTTTCCCATATTGGCACTGATGCCTTGTGATGACCTCCTGTTTTTGAAGCAGTCTGGCCCTAATCTTCAGAGTTCCAGTTGTCACATTAACTGTGGTATTTTTTCCTGCATCTTATGTGTAAAATATGCTGTTTTCATAGAAATCCTAGGAATTGTGAAATTATTGGCACTTAGAAAAACTATATTTTCACTTCTATTCATAATAATTGTCCTTTAATTTCAGAAAATAATTTTTGTGTTATTGAAAATATCTGTCTCACATTTATCACTTTTTACAATGAACCAATCTTTTTAAGTACAGTGTTACATATGGCTGTCTTTATCCTTCACTTACTTAGGGTGAACTTTTGTCTTTTTTGCATTAATATATACAAAGTAAGACTGCTATTAAAACAAATTTTACGTTGATTTTTTATCAAGCTCTAAATTTGATTAAAATGGAATAGATTATAACATGAATAAAGTGGGAAGAAATAAAATACTCTCTGTAAATTACTTTATTAAAATTTTAATACTTGTAATATATAAAGATTATGAAGAAAATATTGTCTTCATCTACAAAAATGTTGTGTTTAATTTTTGTAGATGTGTTTTAACCCTTCCTCAGAGTTATTCACCTCCTTGCTTTAGAAAACATTCTTTTCATTTTGTCTAGCAGTGCTGAAATCAACAAAAAGAGTATATGGTTAGGAGTGTGTGGAAAAAATGCTTTGAAAAGCTCTAGTGTATTATCTCAGATAACTTTTTCTTCCCGTCTTCTTGAGATATGATTTTATATATCATATTTTATCAACCACCAAATTGGTCTCAAGAATCTGAATTTACAATAAATGAATTTTTATAATTTGTTGGTGGCTGTATGAGATAATACCACTAGGTAGTGTACATTATACAGCATTTGTATGAAAGTATCATGCATCTGTTAAAAAACAGAACAAATATTTGTCTACCATGAAAATTGTGATTTTATGAATATTAAAACATTAAGGCAATATTATTGATATATTTCAGCTCCTTTAACTGTTTTGGTTCATTGCCATTGAGAGAAAAGGTAAAAAGACTTACATTACTACCGTCTCATGTGGAGTTGTGAATAGGGTGAGAATCAGTTATTAGAAAAAACATTTTGTTTAAAGAAATTAGAATATAGAGAAAGAACTCCAGCACCTGAATATAATACATGATGGTATTTTATATTCAAGTCAATGAATTTTCATTAAAAATGTGATTATCTTGAGTGTCATTGGCCTGAAAAGTTCAATTCCTGCTAAGTCCTTTTACGTGGAATTTACTGCATGGTAATGCTATTTTCCATATTAACATGATTTTTCCCGCAATTTTATGTTCAGATAATTTATATTACCAAGAAATCCAGATTAGTATACAGTTTCAGAGATTTCTCTTTATAATTGTTTAAAGTTCCCAAACAAATTGCTAGAAGATAGAATCCCAGATGTGTTCAAACCTTGTACTTAGTTTAAGAAGGAAATTAACACTTTGGTCCTTTATTTGCCATGGAAAAAGATAATGACATTCTCTAGGAAGATTAGCATCTAACCAAACATTGTAGGCTATATATAGCATACAAAGCCTTGTGCCATTTGTGAAAACGTTATCAGGGAGAAAACCCAATGACTGATTTTTTGAACTGTATTTTTTAGGGACACAGATTTAATTTACAGATTATGGTTTGAAAATAAAATTTACTGTATGAGTGTTTTTAGCTGATAAGAAATTGATTTTGTGGCCTTGCTACACATTAATTGAAACATCTGCCAATGTATCTTGATGTGGTTTAAGGAACTGTAGACACTTGGAATTGTATCATTTCTTCATGTTAAACTTACTAGTTAATCACTTTGTTACCATATAAAGAAAGAAACTAATTTTCTGTGAGGTTTGAATAATCTCCCTCTCTGGCATAACAAGTGGGATTTATGTAATTGACATTATATTTAGTTGTTTCATGATATTGAAGGTGGAGTTCTTTAGTAGTAGTATTCTCACTGAGCAGCATGGTATTTTGTATTCTCTATTATCTTAAAGGTTATATTTGTAAAATAAAAAATATTAAAGTGTGCACACATTAGCCCACTTAGACATAAAGGTTATTATTTAAATTATTCAGTAAATTGTTTTTAAGAAGTTACAGTAGAATTAAGGTAGTTATCAGTGTTCTGCATGTCTTAAATCTTAGCTTATTTAGCAGATATTAGGATGTGTTTACAGAGGAAAACCTGAATTACAGAGGAGAGTTAAAACAAATTGTGAAATTTGTAGTCTTCCCTAAGAACACCAAAATGTTTTGAGATTATTTGGGTTGACTAATCAAATCAGTTATATATGCAATAATTATCCAGAAAAGTAAGCATCTCACTTTATTTCTCTTTTGTGGATAAAACCTCAGAACTAAAATTTAGGTCATGGTTGTTTAGTGACATTATGCTGAGATGGCCCTCTGCTGATGAAAAACACGTTCTGAGTATTAAAGAATTTATTATTAAAAATGTCATTGGAGTTATAGTTAACATTTAGAACTCAAGAAAGGAATCTGCTGTTTATTTGTGTATTTTTGATAATTAAAGTTGACACGTGCAGAAGACTAAATCAATTTGAACAAGGTTGAATAGAAGTTGAGATAGTTCTAACACTTACTTGGTAGCTTTGTGTTTCTAGAAAATTGTTGATATTTTGAAATGAGACAATTCTATATCCTTTGTGTAGGAAAGGTTCTTATGCTAGGTTTCCTGGTGCCATATGGAGGATATGGTCTAAAGATCATTTCTGGACCTTTATAAACACAGAAACCTATTGAGAATACTAAAAAAGTGCAGCAAATCTCTGTTGTATATACAATGCAGGAAAGCAAGCAGATGCTTGATTATAGTGTTATGTTTGTTCAACAAATATAATACTCACTGCAGCAGTTTCATAATGGAATACCATGTGGAGAAGAGTGTTTTTAAATATGTTTTTGTCTTTGATTTCAGTTTATTAGTAAATAAATATATCAGAAAATTTTCAATAGAGGCATTAATTGTTTTATAGTAAATAATCTCTTTATACTTATCCTTTTAAACAATCTGATGGCCAATTTAAGAATAAAGAAGTGGGAAGTTAATCTGACTTTAAGCAAGGTTTTAGATTATAACTTATAATACATTTTCCTTACTCTGTTGAGAAAACTTAAGTTTTATCAATTATTGGAGATACAATTTTTAAAAAAGAATCCATCAATTTATTAATTGTGACTGAAGGACTTTCTACTAAATGATACCTTAATATTTAGAGATCAGTTCCTTTATAATTGAAAAGAAACTGCCATTATGACAGTATTAAAACTTAATGACCCACGTAGAAATATGAAATGCTTAGAGAATAGAATTTAAATTAAAATTTGATATATGATTAGTATTCAAATCTAGAATACTGAGTACAAATAATAATATAGAAGGGAAAAATGGGTATTGTTTATTTAAAAGTAGATTTCAGCACAGGAAGTATTTTAATGGAGACCCACTTTGAAAATCTATACCTCAGCATTTTGGATTCAGATGGTATTAACAGTTTCGACCAAAACTGATCAAAGGTGAATTACAGCTTATTTGGAGAAGCAGGGCTATAGAAGAAGCAGACATTGAGGAAGACTCACCTGGGATCAAATCCTGGTTCTGTCATTTACTAGCTGTCATATTTGGACCAGTTTCTATGTCTTTAGTTTATAAATATTCTTATCAACCTCAAAATATCTTATGCAGATACGAGAAGATAATAAAAGTATAGCACTTAATTATGATACTGGCCATATAGAAAGGCCTCGGTAACTATTACTATTCAGTTGAGTTCAGTTCAGTTTCTCAGTCATGTCTGACTCTTTGCGACCCCATGAATCGCAGCACGCCAGGCCTCCCTGTCCTATACCAACTCCTGGAGTTTACTCAAACCCATGTCCATCGAGTCGGTGATGCCATCCAACCATCTCATCCTCTGTCGTCCCCTTCTTCTCCTGCCCCCAATCCGTCCCAGCATCAGGGTCTTTTCTAATGAGTCAGCTCTTCACATGAAGTGGCCAAAATACTGGAGTTTCAGCTTCAGCATCAGTCCTTCCAATGAACACCCAGGACTGATCTCCTTTAGGATGGACTGGTTGGATCTTCTTGCAGTCCAAGGGACTCTCAAGAGTTTTCTTCAACACCACACTTCAAAAGCATCAATTCTTCTGCACTCAGTTTTCTTTATAGTCCAACTCTCATATCCATACATGACCACTAGAAAAACCTGACTAGACGGACCTTTGTTGGCAAAGTAATGTCTCTGCTTTTTAATATGCTATCTAGTTTGGTCATAACTTTCCTTCCAAGGAGTAAGCATCTTTTAATTTCATGGCTGCAGTCACCACCTGCAGTGATTTTGGAGCCCCAAAAATAAAGTCTGACACTGTTTCCACTGTCTCCCCATCTATTTCCCATGAGGTGATGGGGCCAGATGCCATGATCTTAGTTTTCTGAATGTTGAGCTTTAAGCCTACTTTTTCACTCTCCTCTTTCACTTTCATCAAGAGGCTTTTTAGTTCCTCTTCACTTTCTGCCATAAGGGTGGTGTCATCTGCATATCTGAGGTTATTGATATTTCCCCTGGCAATCTTGATTCCAGCTTGTGCTTTTTTACTATTACTATTGAACTATTACTAATGTAAATCTGTCAGTCACTTTCTGCCAATTTTTTTTTGGTAGGTTCATTCTTTGTCTACTTTTCCAACCATCCAGAAAATCAGATTAAGATCATCTAGGCAGCTAGGTTATAACAATGAAGTACTCTTCTGCTTTTACCAAATTCCATGAACAGCAACACATATGAGCACTTAGTCATATACCTAGAATAAAAGTATATTATACCTCACTTGTTAATAGTTTATTAATCCTTAACTGACATTTTAGGCTTCCTGTCTGAAGGAAAAAATGAATTGATCATTCACTTACTACTAATCTTTTTTTGAAGACTGATTTTCATTTAATTACCTTTGTACCAATCACCTGGTTAGTTTGGTGGAAACTGAATTTAAAGAGGCATGTTTAAAAAGAATATTTAGGAACTAACTGCTTCCAGATTTTATACACACACACACATATATATGCCAGTGAGTTATTTTTTTTTAAATCTTTAGCGTTAAAGATGTGGTACCTAGTGGAGGATGTAGAGTACAGTAGGAAACATTTAAAAAAATGTAAATTCTCAGAAAACAGTTTATTCCACTTACTGTGAATATTTATCATAATTGATTAACAAATATATTAATATTGCTTGAAAACAGAGGATTTACAAGAAACCTTGGAGAAAATCTACATATTGTGAAACTCTAATTTCTTTGGCATAGCAAATCTCCTATTGAAATTGGCTATTTAAAAGTATACAAAGATTATAAATCAACTATATCTCAATAAAAATTAAAAAACAAAACAAAATGAAGATTGATAGATGCACAAAAAAACAGATATATATTTCTCTATATGAGGTTTTTTAAATTATTATTATGCAATTTTTTAAAAAAGACTTGCAAGATTATTTGGCATACACTTAGAACAGAGAAACATATATATATATATATATATATATATATATATATATACACATATATATGTGTTTGTGTGTATATAAATAATATCATTATATATAAGAAGAAGATCACCGTACAAATGCTTCTGTGTGTGTGTGCTCAGTCATGTCCGACTCTTTGCAGCCCTGTGGCTTGTAGCCACCTGGCTCCTCTGTCCATCAAATTTTTCAGACAAGAATGCTGGAGTGGGTTGCCATTTTCTTCTCCATGGGATCTTCCCCACTCAGGGATTGAACCCACATTTCTTTTGTCTCTAAGCAGGTGGATTCTTTACCACTGTAGCTCCTGGGAAACCTATATATGCTTATATATGATAATGCAATTCATTTGCCATTGAATGAGACCATTCTGAGAAAAATATAAATACAATAATTTTGCAGAGTGAAAAGATGAGTATTTGGTACAACTTTGTTTCAAGGATGAGAATTTCAATATAATCTCTAGATAGAGTTAAACTGTAAGAGAAATCACAGGTCCACAGAATAACCTCCTGGAAAGCACCTATCAGGATTTTCAGTACCTTGAAGAACAACATATGTTCATTGACAAGAACTGGTTGAGAGTAAAGATTGGAATTACTGTCATGATTCTGCTTTTCTGTGGCTGTTCAAGAATTCATCAATGTAATAGTACGTTCTGAATAAGGATAGATTTGAGTGGAAATATGTCAAGACATCTTTATTCAGTTCAGCAACATTTCTGAGTTATGGTTTAACTTATGTCACCCCAAGATGATCAAATATTTATTCACTGCATTTGAACCATCTGTACTTCTTGGAAACCTTTCTGGTAAATGAAAAGAAAGATAAATATAAATTCATTTGATTAAGAATAAAAAATCATTGTTTTGAAACTAAATCTCAACTAAACATTTTTTAAAGTCAAAACAAACTTCACAGCACTAGGTTAGTGGTGAAAATCCATATCAGACTCTTAATTTACTCCTTTCTATTTGCTCAAAATTCTCAAAGCCAGGCTTCAGCAATATGTGAACCATGAACTTCCAGATGTTCAAGCTGGTTTTAGAAAAGGCAGAGGAACCAGAGATCAAATTGCCAACATCTGCTGGATCATCGAAAAAGCAATAGAGTTCCAGAAAAACATCTATTTCTACTTTATTGACTACGCCAAAGCCTTTGACTGTGTGGATCACAATAAACTGTGGAAAATCTTCAAGAAATGAGAATACCAGACCACCTGACCTGCCTCTTGAGAAACCTGTATGCAGGTCAGGAAGCAACAGTTAGAACTGGAAATGGAACAACAGACTGGTTCCAAATAGGAAAAGCAGTACATCAAGGCTGTATATTGTCACCCTGTTTATTTAACTTATACGCAGAGTACATCATGAGAAATGCAGGACTGGAAGAAGCAAAAGCTGGAATCAAGATTGCCGGGAGAAATATCAATAACCTCAGATATGCAGATGACACCACCCTTATGGCAGAGAGTGAAGAGGAACTAAAAAGCCTCTTGATGAAAGTGAAAGAGGAGAGTGAAAAAGTTGGCTTAAAGCTTAGCATTCAGAAAACTAAGATCATGGCATCTGGTCCCAACACCTCATGGGAAATAGATGGGGAGACAGTGGAAACAATGTCAGACTTTATTTTGGGGGGCTCCAAAATCACTGCAGATAGTGACTGCAGCCATGAAATTAAAAGACGCTTACTCCTTGGAAGGAAAGTTATGACCAACCTAGATAGCATATTATAAAGCAGAGACATTACTTTGTCAACAAAGGTCAGTCTAGTGAAGGCTATTGTTTTTCCAGTGGTCATGTATGGATGTGAGAGTTGGACAATGAAGAAAGCTGAGCGCCGAAAAATTGATGCTTTTGAACTGTGGTGTTGGAGAAGACTCCTGAGAGTCCCTTGGGCTGCAAGGAGATCCAACCAGTCCATCCTGAAGGAGACCAGTCCTGGGTGTTCATTGGAAGGACTGATGCTGAAGCTGAAACTCCAGTACTTTGGCCACCTCATGCAAAGAGTTGACTCATTGGAAAAGACCCTGATGCTGCTAGGGATTGGGGGCAGGAGGAGAAGGGGACAGAGGATGAGTGGTTGGATGGCATCACCAACTTGATGGGCATGGGTTTGAGTGAACTCCGGGAGCTGGTGATGGACAGGGAGGCCTGGCGTGCTGCGATTCATGGGGTCGCAAAGAGTCAGACACGACTGAGCGACTGAACTGAACGGATTCTTTTAAAGTTGTCATTTCAAAATTACTATCAAGGAAATGATAATCCATTTAACTATTTTAAAATGTGTAATAAAGTATTTAAACCCTTAGTATAATAACATTTGTTTTTTTAATTACTTTTATTTTGTAACTGGGCAAGAAAATACTAGGTTATGTCTTATATTCAATTTTAGAATTTTATTTATTATTTTTAATTGGAGTATAATTGCTTTAAAATGTTTTTTTGATTTCTATGTATGGCAATGTGAATCAGCTATATGTAAAGTTTAAAATTTTTAATTCTAACATTTTTCAACTTTCATTCTAATTTTTCAATATTCATAAATTACAGAGACACAAAAATAAGCTGCTACTGAAAATATGTTAAATAATACAAGAAGTAATAGCTTATAATACACTTAAAAATCCATTCTGTAATTAGTATGGATTATTTTTTAACAATAGAGCAATAATGTTGGATCAAATCAGGTGCTTTTTTGCATAATTTAGCATTCATTTTAATTCATGTATTCATTCACTCAAAAAATACTTGTTGAGCACCTATGTTGTGATAAAGTACTACTTTAGAGGGTTAAATATAAAGTAGTGGATAAGTATATGTGGCTGTTGTGGATTTTAGAGGGATAAATAAACATTTAAATCACAGTTACACAAATGATTAATCATTTGAGCGGCCCAAGTAACCATGGAAACTTCATAAGGAGACAATGTTTAAAGTGATGGTTGAGCTGGAAATTAGCTTAATGAAGCATATGTTTGAGGATAGATATGACAGGTAGGAATGATCATCATATGTACTTATGAAAGCACTAATGAATGAAAAAGAAATACAAATTCTAACAACCAAAATAAGTTGCTGAAGTGAAATGCTGCAATTGTAGAACATGTATCTAAAACATAGGTCAGTAGCTATATTATGTAAAGTCCTGATGTTATCCATAGTGAAAAAATGGATTCTGCTTTCAGAAATTCACTTGTTCTTCTATACAAAATAAATAAATTGAAGGCCAACAAAGTATGGATACAGGTTCATCAGGTGGATGTTGTCTCCTGAGTCATGGAGAGTGAATATTGGCTTAGTCAAGATTAGTGACCAAAAAGATGGAAGAAAATAGAAGGGAGTGACATATAAAACGTAGAGTTCTATACATCTTAATGATGATTGGATGATGTTACAAGTAAGAAATGGGAAGATGTGAAGGATATCTCTTAGACCTGTAGTGTGAACAAATAGGTGGATACTGGTGCATTTGATGGAAAAAAGGAAATAGATATGGAGAAAAGTCATTAGCTCTGTTTTGGGTATGGTATCATTGTCATGCCATTCATATATATAAGTGGAGATAACACTACATATTGGTCTGGAACTTAGAGAAGTCTTGAATAGAAAGAAAATTTTTTGAGTCATCAACAGGATATTGGTGTTAATGGAAACCATGGAAGCAGATGTGTTTACCTATAGTGACTACATAAAAGAGATCATAGAATGAAAATGAAGAACTAAGCTCAAATCTTCAGAGAAAGGAAAATTGACATAAAGGATTTAGGAATGTGGCCTTAAAGGAAGGGAGAACTTGTGTGTTATCATTAAAGCTAAGGGAATGCATTTTTCAAGAAAGAAGAGTTCACAGTTTCAAATGCTACTGAAAGGCCCAGTGAAAATCAAAAAACAATCAATAGCTGTTTTAATATAGAGATCAATGGTGGCATTGGCAAGAACTACTTTGGTGAAATTTTGGTGACTAAATCCAATCTAGAATGGGTTGAGTAGAGCCTGAAAAGTAAAGAAATTATTTTAAGTAGTAGCGTTATGAAAGTAAGCAAAAAAGTCAGTGTGGAAATTGACCAAATATAAAGGTTGTAGAAAGAATTGAGTAGAAAATGAGAGAAAAGTTTAGAAGAAAGTATAGGTTCAGTGAAGACAAAAATGGATAGGATTTTGAACACAGAAAAAGTGAGGCTAAGTGAGGGTTTAGAACAGGGGATTCTAGTTTACTTGTTCACACAGGCACAGGTTTATTATCTAGAGCATCCCCACATGCCATTTCAGATCCTTGAGTGGTGGGGGACAGAACAGGGAATAAATGTGGCTTGTCTAGGAAAATGACAAAGGAGTCTTGAAATATTGGAAAATATAGAAACAAATAAATCATCCAGATAAAATAAATAAGCAGTATTGTTTGCCAGACCTGGAACAAGATGCCGGATTACTGTTCCAACAATGTCATGTTTTCTGTCTTCTCCCATATACAAGTGTCATGATTTCTGTCTTAATCACTTCTGATGCTGTAACAAATACCATAGACTGAGTGACTTAAACATCAAATATTTATGTCACACAGTTCTGGAGGCTGGAAAATTCAACATCAGTGTGCAGCAGAGTAGATGGCTGAAGAGAACACTTTTCCTGGTTTCCTGGTGGCCATTTTCTCTTCCCTTCATCCACTTAAAAAGGCACTAATCCCATTCATGAGAGCTCCACCCTCATGGCTTAATTATCTCCCCAAAAATTGGGATTGGGGCTTCAATATATGGATTTTGGGGAGATATAAATATTCAGTCAATAGCAGTATCGCCTTGGAATTTTCAGTCAAAAGCAGTATCGCCTTGGAATTTTCTCAGAACAGTGTACTGATAATTACTAGATAATTAGAATTGACATAGAAATCGATCCTATTCTAACTAATGATGGAGATTGTTGTTTTTTTGGTTCTGTTTTCATGCTATAAATTAAGAGTTTTTCAGACTGCACATCCAATATATGTACATTTATTTATAAATTTTATTTATAGCCTTCTACATTACAATCAATAACTACTGATATGCAAAAAGGAAAAAATATAAAGAAAGAAATGTTAACACTTTTCCTGTATATCAGTGGATTATTTTGCACATGCTTTGGGGTACATTTCCCCCACTGTAATTTGAAAACAGCTAGTACTGATGAGGTCCTCTTTGACAAATATACCATGGTCACCTGTTTTATATATGCTATGTGACTCTCTGAAGTCAGCCATGGAAATTGTTAATTATTGTGATTTCTGTTAGATATTGATTTAGATATTGAGATTTGAAGCTACTTTTAACTAATGTTTTAGGTAATAAAAAATTCATCTGAGATTGAAAATTTTCTATTAAAAGTAGCACTAACACCTCCTTCCTAAATATCCCTTTTAAATGAGACCATCATGCCATGATTTATCTCCTTTTGTTCTATGACCCATGTGTTGAGATTAAGTTGTCTTCAAAGCATCTTATTGCTACAGAACACCTCCCTTATGGTCAAATACATTTTTAGACTTTCTCTCCAATCTCTTTTGCAAAATACATTTTTTTCTGTTTTGATGATCTTTTGAGGCAGTAACTTAAATTGTTTACAATCGTTTTGAAAAGGACTCCAGCTGCTTTTAGTTATGATGAGTCAACAGCTTGGAAAATATTTGAATTTGAGTAGAAACCTAGTTTGCATTTGGATTTCAGTTGTATTTTATTTGTTGCAAATATTGTGTCATGTAACATCTTTTCAAAGTTTGAATAATAGAAGAAAAATGATGACTATCACTTTTAAAAATTGGTATCTTTGTTGCAGACCTCATTGTCAAAAAAGTCACTTTTAGTCATATTTCTGTCATATAAAAACTTAAATATCTATAATATTTTTCACATAATTCTTAAGCTTTGCCACTCATGTCTGCAGCCATCTAAGAAGATTTTATTATATGTAATTTTTGTTTTTCATCTTTGTTTACGTGGGAAATGAGACATTATGTATGATAGCTGTCAACCTTCTGAAATTACCATTGGAGGAAGCATATTATGTTAGTTGTGCAAAACAATTGAAAAATCAAAAACAAGATAACTGTTGTTAAGTTTATTAAATCAGGAACAAGCTCTAATATTTTGTTTATGAATATTTTGTTTTATAAAAGTGATATATATATGTATGTGTATATATATGTGTGTATATATATATATATTCCTTATAAAAATTTCAAGCCATTTAAAAAGAGGAGACAGCAAAACATCAGTAAAGTTCGCAGACCCCCAAGCCAGCTTTTAGACATTTAATGAACACTATTCTGGAGATCTTTCTATAGATACCTATAAAATGACATGATAGATAAGGGAAATAATTGACAAGTGATAGATAGACATATAATGATAGCAGATGTGTTATTATTTTACTGAAGGGTGCTCAGTCTCATTTTACTAGATTTAACAGAAGAAAAAGAATATACTGTTATAACTGAAAGTATATAATATACTATATATGGAAAGATACTTTCATTTTACTAGAATTTAACAGGAGGGAATGAAACTGAAAGAATTGCTAATTGCAGATTTCTTTGTTTAACACAGAAATTTTAAAGTAAATGTAAAGATAAGAAAAATTATAAATAGATTCAGAGTGCTGAGATAATTTTTTTAATCATTTTCATTTCAAACAATGCTGGTTTGCCTGGTGCTACAAAAGACTAATTGATTATCATAGTAACACTTCTCCTTTCCTTTCCTTTTTTACCTGGGTTTTGTTGCTTTTTCTGTTTTTTAATTTATCAAGGCTTATTCTAGTAATAATTCTGTTCTACTATGATTCCCGTAGAAGTTTAGTCTTACTTTTATGTTTAAAAGCATTTAGTGCTTTCCTTGAGTAATTTTTACTACTGATGCTCCATTTCTGGGAATTAAAAAATGTCTTATCTGATTAGCTGAATTTCATTACTGAATGTTTTTTTCAAGGAGTGTTTGTGACCACTGTGTCTGTTAGGTTCCACTATACTTAAAAATGTCTAATAGATTCTTTCATAGTTGAAAATCTTGTCTGGACATATTGTCTTTAAGCCAGATTGTCTTTTCTTTAGAACTTTGTATACTGTTTTTTTTATATCTTCTGGCATTGACTGCTCTCATACCAAACATTCAAGCTAGCATAATGTTTAGCCTTTCATAGATGACATGCCTTTTCTGTTTAGATGAATATATTCAGAATTTGTCCAAATTCTGTGCTGAAAGACATTTTCCTTTTCTCTGCAATTTTGTTTAGTAGTATCCTTAATCTTTAGCTTGCACGATTAATGAAACAAGCCAAATATAATCTTTCAGTTCAGTTCAATTCAGTTGCTCTGTCGTGTCCGACTCTTTGCAACCCCATGAACTGCAGGACGCCAGGCCTCCCTGTCCATCACCAACTCCCGGAGTCCACCCAAACCCATGTCCATTGAGTCAGTGATGCCATCCAGCCATCTCATCCTCCGTCGTCCCCTTCTCCTCCTGCTCTCAATCTTTTTCAGCATCAGGGTCTTTTCAGATGAGTCAGCTCTTCGCATCAGGTGGCCAAAGTATTGGAGTTTCAGCCTCAACATCAGTCCTTCCAGTGAAGACCCAGGGCTGATCTCCTTTAGGATGGATTGGTTGGATCTCCTTGCAGTACAAGGGACTCTCAAGAGTCTTCTCCAACACCACAGTTCAAAAGCATCAATTCTTCTGCACTCAGCTTTCATTATAGTCCAACTCTCACATCCATACATGACCATTGGAAAAACCATAGCCTTGACTAGACTGACCTTTGTTGACAAAGTAATGTCTCTGCCATATAATATGCTATCTAGGTTGGTCATAACTTTCCTTCCAGGGAGTAAGCATCTTTTAATTTTATGGCTGCAATCACTATCTGCAGTGATTTTGGAGCCCCAAAAAATAAAGTCAGCCACTGTTTCCACTGTTTCCCCATCTACTTGCCATGAAGTGATGGGACCAGATGCCATGATCTTAGTTTTCTAAATGTTGAGTTTAAGCCAGCTTTTTCACTCTCCTTTTTTACTTTCTTCAAGAGGCTCTTTAGTTCTTCTTCACTTTCTGCCATAAGGGTGGTGTCATCTGCATATCTGAAGTTACTGATATTTCTCCCAGAAATCTTGATTCCAGCTTGTGCTTCTTCCAGCTCAGCATTTCTCATGACATACTCTGCATATAAGTTAAATAAGCAGGATGACAATATACAGTCTTGATGTACTCCTTTTCCTGTTTGGAACCAGTCTGTTGCTCCATGTCCCATTCTGTTACTTCCTGACCTGCATATAGGTTTCTCAAGAGGCAGGTCAGGTGGTCTGGTATTCCCATCTCTTTCAGAATTTTCCACAGTTTATTGTGATTCACACAATCAAAGGCTTTGGCGTAGTCAATAAAGCAGAAATAGATGTTTTTCTGGAATTCTCTTGCTTTTTCGATGATCCAGCAGATGTTGGCAATTTGATCTCTGGTTCCTCTGCCTTTTCTAAAACCAGCTTGAAAGTTCATGGTGCACACATTGCTAAAGGCTGGCTTGGAGAATTTTAAGCATTACTTTACTTAAATGCAATTGTGAGATGAGTGCAATTGTGCGGTAGTTTGAGCATTCTTTAGCATTGCCTTTCTTTGGGATTGGAATGAAAACTGACCTTTTCCAGTCCTGTGGCCACTGCTGAGTTTTCCAAATTTGCTGGCATATTGAGTGCAGCAGCATCTTTCAGGATTTGAAATAGCTCAACTGGAATTCCATCACCTCCACTAGCTTTGTTCGTAGTCATACTTCCTAAGGCCCACTGACTTCACATTCCAGGATGTATGCCTCTAGGTGAGTGATCACACCATCACGATTATATGGGTCGTAATGATCTGTTTTGTACAGTTCGTCTATGTATTCTTGCCACCTCTTCTTAATATCTTCTGCTTCTGTTAGGTCCCTACCATTTCTGTCCACATGTATTTCAAAATATGACTTTAATATTTCAATAGCTCACTCATTTTTATCTGAACTATTATTATAGTTCTATGTTTTAGTTTGTCTTTTGATCTCTTAAATTATGCAGTATTATTTTTAAATAATAGAGGTCATAATAATAGAAATAAAAAGAGGTATAAATTTCTTATTTGTTCCTGGAAGTCTTCTAGGATCTTAGTTATATTAACTCATATGATCCTCGTAATACCTATCTTTCAGATGTGGAAGCTAATAATGTTTCCAAGGATCACCCAGTTAATTAATGACTGAATGAAATTCAAAACACAGGTGGGGCAGCTTCAGAAATGTTCTGAACCACTGCTTTACTGTCTGTTTAAGTGTATTATTTATACAGTAAAGTAGTTTTAGATTTACCTGGTTATTTATCCATTTCTTTCTCACCATTTTGTCATGTTTACCATTCCTTCTTTCTGGGTTCAATGTTATCTGCCCTGAGGTTCACCACTGATAGCAAATTTTACAGTTTGTTTATTTGAAAATGTCTGTATTTTTCTTGTGCTTGAATGTAACATTCTGAGTTAAGAGGTAATTTTCTCTAATTATATTAGTTTCTCTAATAACAGGTAATTTCTCTATTTGAAGGAATATGATATAGTATCTGCTTCTTGTCACTGTTTAAAATGTCTGTTGTCATTTATCTTTATAGATCATCTGTCTTTTCTCTCTACTTGTATGTATGAGTCAACTCAGGCTGCCACAACAAATACATGCACTAGGTGGTTTGAACAACAGAAGTTGGTTTCCTCACAGTTCTGGAGGCTGAAAGTTAGAGATCAGGGTGCCAGAATGGTAAGGTTCTGATGAGAGCTCAGTTCCTGTCTTACTGACGATCACCCTCTTGCTCTGTCCTCACATTCACATTATTGAAAGAGAGAGAGAGAGACTGATGCCTCTTCACATAGAAGTCTAATGACATTGGACCAGGGCCCCATTGTCATGACCTCATCCAACCCTAATTAGCTTCCAAAGACCTGTCTCCAGATATCATCACATTAGGGGTCAGGACCTCAATATATGAATTTTGGGGGACACAAACATTCAATTTATAATACTGTTAATAAGAGCACCTGCATATAAGATTACCTCTTGTCTTTCACAATGATGCGTCCAGGTTTAGACTTCTTTCCTTTATCAGACTTAGAATTTTATTTCCAGTGTTTAAATATTTTCATTTTAAATTCTGTAGCATTTGTTGTTGTTCAGTTGCTAAATCATGTCTGATTCTTTTCAGCCCCATGGACTGTAGTCTACCAGGCCCCTCTGTCCATGGAATTCTCCAGGCGAGTGAGTTGCTGTTCCTTTTTCCAGAGGATCTTCCCAACTCAGGCATCAAATTTGGGTCTCCTGCATTGAAGGTGAATTCTTTACCATCTAAGCCACCTGGGAAGCCCACTTTCTCCCAGAAAGTGAAAATGAAATTCTCTCAGTCCTGTCCAACTCTTTGCGACCCCATGCACTGTAGCCTGCCAGGCTCCTTTGTCCGTTGGGATTCTCCAGGCAAAAATACCGGATTAGGTAGCCATTCCCTTCTCCAGGGGATTTTCCCAGGAATCGAACTCGGGTCTCCTGTGAATCCACTCAGGTGGATTCCTTACCAGATGAGCTACCAGGGAAGCCCAGAGTTTGCTCAAATTCATGTCGATTGAGTTGGTAATGCTATTTAACCATCTTTTCCTCTGCCACCCGCTTCTCCTTTTGCTTTCAATCTTTTCCAGCATAAGATTCCTTTCCCTTATAGACAAAGTATCGGAATTTCAGCAACAATCCTTCCAATGAATATTTGGAATTGATTTCCAGATCAACTAGTTTGATCTCCTTGCAGTCCAAAGAACTCTCAAGAGTCTTCTTCAACACCACCCACTCTTAAAATAATGATGCTTCTTCATTTAACCTCACTGAAATTCCAGTCAAATGTTCTCTTTATAAGCTTTTTCTTTTTACTCATCTCTTTGTTTATATATGCTTCTATGCTGTGTGTGCTTATATGCTCAGTTGTGTTTGACTCTTTGCAACCCCATGGACCGTCACCTACCAGGCTCATCTGTCCATGGGGATTCTCCAGGCAAGAATACTGAAGTGGGTTGCCATGCCCTCCTCTAGGGGGTATTCTCAACACAGGAATCAAACCCAGGTCTCTGACATTGCAGGTAGATTCTTTAATATCTGAGCCACCAGGGAACCCTGAGCCATACATGTTAGGTAATTTCATCAGAGCTAGCTGTTTGTCAACAATTTTTACAGCTGTAGTTAGTCTCTTTTGTAACAGTCTGCTAAATTATTAACTCCAACTATTAGTTTTTAATTCTAGAACTTCTACTTGATTCTTTAAAATTCTCAAGTCTGTAATAGAAACATTTTATTTGCTTTCACATACTATACATGTCACAACTTAAATATTTTAAACATAGTTATTTTATATAGGTATTCAATAATTTCATTTTTAAAGTCCCAAATTTCTTACTTGTTGTTTCTGCTGATCCTCAAGAATGGTGTGTGTGTGTGTGTGTGTGTGTGTTTAGTTTTAGTTGTAGAATTTATTTTAGCCAGTCATTATATGGGTGATCATGTGATGCCTGTGTCAAAGATCTTTCTAAGGAGGAAGAATATTCATTTGCTTCTTGCAATGAATGCCCGCTTAACTACCTCAAAGTCACTTTCCACCAATTTGTCAGGTTACCATTACTGTGGCCACAGGCATGTAGCTACAGATTCTGAAATGCCTTTTGACCCCCGTATATTGCCTAGGCCAAGATAGATAATTTTTGTGTCACCTCTTTTCCCTGGTGAAGATCTTTGTAAGTCCATCTTATCACTGTGTGTGCAGTCCTTTGGTGTTCCTGACTTTAAACAGTTGTTTTAGTCCTTGCTCACCTTGCACATGTTCAGTCCTTTCCTCCCAGAGAAGCCATTGAAAATTATCACACCTAAAAAGTCTTTTGAGGCTTATTTTTACACCATAATATTATCTTTCTCTTTATTTTTGTCTTTGAAGATTTCATGTAGTTTTTAGTTTGCTCAGTTTTACCTTTAAGAGTACATTTATTTTATTTGTCTTATTTTATCTAGTATTTCTATTGTTGGAGAAAGATATTAAGATTATCTAGTCTTTATGTATTTAGAATAAAAATTCAAAATCCTTTGTAAGTCATCTTATGACTGTGAAGAAAGCTAGCCTGAGGGGGGAAAGCATTAATACTGTGGATGACAGAGCAGACAGAGGAAATAACCTTGATGGCATGGCTATGCTGGTAAATTAATCAACCCTGTAGTCATTCTACCGCTGCAATTTTCCTTTTGTGAGATAATTAATTACCTTATGGTTTAAGTCACTTTGAAATGGGTTTTCTGTTACTTATAGTCAGAAGCACCTTATGTGATCTATGATCAGTTTGTTTGCTTTGATTTCTCAACCTTCCTCACCTGTGCCTAGATTGTAACGCTGTATCGGTGTGAGTTGTTACCTTACGTTTCACTGAACAAGGTTAAAGCAAAGGGTTGTCTGGCTCTAACAGAAATGGCACACATATTTTGAAAGACACACATATTTTGAAATGGTGCTTGAAAATATGGGAAATATAAGTGAGATTTTCACGGTAAACCACTCTCAAGCTTCTATTTAGGATTGCAAAACAAATCAGAAAAATATTCAAAACATAAAATTTAATTAAAATATGTGAATGCAAAATTTATTATAAAGCTTAAAGAAGAAAATTATACCATTGTTTTCTTAGAAGATCCAGAACTCAAGAGAAAGCAAAATAGATAGGTGAGGCAGATTGCAAAAAAGACTGAAAACAGGTAAAAGCTGAGAGTCCAAGATGAATTATAATATATATGGAATACAAAGGGAAAATAGTGAAATCCTCTGTAATTACATTAAAGACATTAAGGGACATAAAATGTTTATGCAATGGCTTAAATAATTAAATTTCTTTAACTTTTGTTTTACATTTATTATTATATAGACATAATTCATAACACAAGGAGACATTTTAATAATTCTCATAGCCACATTTATAAAACTAAGGAAACCCCGACTTTTATTTGTTTCTCTAAGACAATATCCCTAGATATTTTTAAAGATATGTTTAAAGAGAGTAAAAGATGATTAATAGTACTATGAGTATTACTAATAATAACTACTAACAGTTACTGAGCACTTAATACAATAGCTTTCATTTCACTTATATCATCAATATCAGTAGGCATTCTTATTGTAACATTTTGTGGGTGAAAAAATAGTTATAATTCAACTTTCATACTTGAATCAGTAGTGGAATCAATTGACACAAAATAATTTGAGACATCATGAGGTGAAGGGGCATATCATCATGTCTTCATTGTAAATGATCTTTGTATTAGTCACTTCATATTCACCTATTTTGCTTTCAGTAGGCATTTTTTTTATCCTGTATTCTTAGAAGTTTTCATGATAATGTGATGACCCTTGGATGAAGGGCTTGTTGAGGGGCAGGAGTGAAAATTAGAAGACTGTCATGGAGATGGGACAACATCTTCCACAAGAATTCTGAGAGGTGTCACAAAGACCAATAGTTTTGGAAAATGATTGTTCAGCCAGAGACAGAAGAAGTCACTGGGGCTCCAGTAGTAGGCTACAGTGTACAAGCTGTTTACATGGACGAGACTGATGGCTATTCTCAGGCTTAAATAGTGATGGTACAAGAGGAAAGGGATTTAAACTCTAGCACGAAATTTAGGTTACATTTAGGGAGAGATTGTTAAAGTGAGAGGTGTTATGTACTAGAATGAGTACAAAGAGAGGTTGTCATATCTACTTTTCTGGAGGTTTTTACAAATACTATAGCTCCTCATTTCTCTGAGATGATTTAAACATGAGAGATGAACTAAACAACCCTTCTGGTTCGTTCCAGCCTTGTAAATTCTGTGAAGAAATGAAATGTTTCTTTGGAACCAGTCATAAATTCTGTTAGGCTGCAGTTAGTACTTTCAGTGGTAAACTATTTACTAAAGATTTTGTCTAAACTTTCTGACTTTACTATGTAAAGAAAACTTTAACTCCTCTGTGGCTGTAAAATTTTCTGTTTCAAGAAACTCTTTTAATTGTAGAAGTAAGAACTCTATTTCAGTGGAACACTCAAATGGGCTTGATTTATACGTCTCTACTAGAGACTGTGTTATATTGGGAGAAGCAGTGTTTTTAAAACTAAATATTTATTGTGTCTGTTCTTACCTGATAAAGTTGAAAAGAAACAAAGATGTCTGTACTCTTACAGAAGAAACGCTAAGTGAAAAAGTCTACAGTAAATATAAAAGATTGAAGTTCACTATGTCTGAGAAGAGAGAGTACATAGTAGAAGGAAGTAGAACTTCCAACTGGGGAGTGCACACACGTATATAGGTGAGAAATTAGCAAGGCTGCAGGAAAAAGACGAAATCTGATCTGTGTCCTAAAACTTTAGTACTCTTGTTAAAGTGAGGTTAAAAATGAGTAATACATCAGAAGTAATATGTTTAATGGCTCTGAAAATGAGAGACATAAATTATTTGAAAATCTTCAAGCATTTTCTAGATCGGAAATGTTAGCTGCAAGGGTAGGATGAAGAGAGATATAGCTAGTGCTGAATTGTGAAGGAACATCAGTAACAAACTTTGGGGACTGGACTTAAATATCAAGCTATGGACTGTGAAGTTAATTTTGAAAATGAAAGTTTTTTAAGTAGTGAAAGGCCATGACGACACTTATGTTTGGGTATATAGCTCTCACAACCATGTGAACGATGTTTATTTTCGAGGGTTAGGTTAACCATTTATAAATGACCATAAAAGTTTTGTTTCTTCTTTATTAAGAAGGCCAGCCAGATTCGGGAGATAATTAGAGGAGCTATAGATAAGAATATGGTGTTTCCTTGGTTTAAGTTAGGTATATTTGGACATACATTTTCGTTAAATTTTACCCATAACTGATTCTAAAAATGGCTGCTGCTGCTGTTAGTAGTAAATAATAAATATTGACAGTCCAAAAATTATATTAAAATATTTGAATATTACACATTTTAAAATAAATATTTATTGGTTTAATGATATGAATATTAAAATATTAAAATGTATAGCATCAACATTAGATTATCAATCTAAAATATAGAGTAGGATAGAGTGGGATAGAAAATGTTAGGATAGAGATGAAAAAAGAATGAAATCTTTGACTTTAAATTAATTTCTGTTTTAGTTTTAACTCCCAAGTTTTTCAGGTTTGTAAACTTTGAAAAGTCAACCTCTTTGATTCAAATTTTCCAGCAGGTAAAATAGAGCTAATAAAATCTTAACGCACAGGAATTTTTGTGAAGATCAATTGAAACAACGCATGTAAAGCACTTGGAGATTCAGCACCTGGAAAGTACTTGATAAATGTTAGTCTTCTCTTGTGCATATTTGTAAAATTATACAGCTTCTTAAGGAATCCATCTCAAAGGGAAGTATATATTATATATGTTGAGGAGGAAAGTTATGAGAAAAAGATGATAATAAAAATGGAAATATCTGGCAAGAGTGGCTTGGAGAACTCTATGGGAAAAGAATTGAACCATGGATTATTGCAGGCAATTTTCACATTGAAAATTGTAGCTTTTTGTCTTGTTCTTATGGCAAAGATAGTGCCTTTCACTTTTACAGTGTCAGTTGTAGTTGAGGCAATACATTTTTAAAATAAAAATATTTGTGTAGGTAACAGAACCAGTAATGTCAGAAGATGATCTGCACTGATCCTTCGTAGAGGGCAAGAAAATTCCCCAGAGTACCCCAAGCTCCAGAAATCTAGAACCTGATAATAGGCACAGAGATTAGAGTGACAAATATAGATCCCATTGACTACTTTTAAACTTGAAGAGAACTGGAATGCCAATGATTTGATATGTGATTTTAGGATCCAAGAGCCAAGTGAAGGTCTTACTATTTTGGGTGCCAAAGAAGCTGGTCTCAAACCTTTTTCATATGGCCATTGTAATAGAGAATGTAGAGTAGAGTGGGGATTTGTTATGGAAATTTATAATGTTGCAAAATTTGGTGAGGTTAATACTATTTGTTATTTGTTAATTTCTGATTTATTAAATGTTTCTGTTCTGGTCCAGTGGGTTGTATTTCTTTGCTAATATTTTCTACCACAAATCATGAAAAGGGTGACTGTCCACTATTTTGATTGTGTGTTACAGTTTGGTAATTAATTCCAAGTAAAGATTATACCTGTGTTGTAAAATGTAATCAATAGTGTAAATAGTCTATAACTAAATTCTACTAGGACCACATGAAAAATGGGGCTTCTATAAATATAGGCTGGATTTTTTGTGACTTCAATTATAAAAACTCAAAACACAATAATAAGTGAAAAAAAATAATATCGCAACTAACAGATACTTCAGCAAAGATGGGGATTGCCAAGACACATATAAAAAGATATTCAACATCACTAGTAACCTGGAGGAATGCAAATTAAAACCACAATGAGCTATCATTACCCACCTAATAGAAAAGTTAAATTAAAGTGATAGACCACAGCAAATGTCGATGAAGATGTGAAACAACTGGATCTCTCACACATTAGCTACAGGAAAGGAAAATGGTCCAATTATTTTGAAAACATCTTGTCAGTTTCTTGTAAACATATACTTACCAAGTGTCTGTTAGTTGTAATATTATTGTTTTTTTCACTTATTATTGTATTTTGAGTTGTTAAATTCAGTTCAGTTCAGTTGCTCAGTCATGTCCAACTCTTTGTGACCCCATGAATTGCAGCACGCCCGGCCTCCCTGTCCATCACCAACTCCTGGAGTTTACTCAAATTCAAGTCCATTGAGTCAGTGATGCCATCCAGCCATCTCATCCTCTGGCGTCCCCTTCTCCTCCTGCCCCCAATCCCTCCCAGCATCAGGGTCTTTTCCAATGAGTCAACTCTTCGCATGAGGTAGCCAAAGTACTGGAGTTTCAGCTTCAGCATCAGTCCCTACAATGAACACCCAGGACTGATCTCCTTTAGGATGGACTGATTGGGTCTCCTTGCAGTCCAAGGGACTCTCAAGAGTCTTCTCCAACACCACAGTTCAAAAACATCAATTCTTCGGCACTCAGCTTTCTTCATTGTCCAACTCTCACATCCATACATGACCACTGGAAAAACCATAGCCTTGACTAGATGGACCTTTGTTGGCAAAGTACTATCTCTGCTTTTTAACATGCTATCTAGGTTGGTCAAAATTTTCCTTCCAAGGAATAAGCATCTTTTAATTTCATGGCTGCAATCACCATCTGCAGTGATTTTGGAACCCAGAAAAATAAAGTCTGACACTGTTTCTACTGTTTCCCCATCTATTTGCCATGAAGTGATGGAACCAGATGCCAATATCTTAGCTTTCTGAATGTTGCGCTTTAAGCCAACTTTTTCACTCCCCTCTTTCAATTTCATCTAGAGGCTTTTTAGTTCCTCTTCACTTTCTGCCATAAGGGTGATGTCATCTGCATTTCTGAGGTTATTGATATTTCTGCCAGCAATCTGGATTCCAGCTTGTGATTCTTCCAGCCCAGCGTTTCTCATGATGTACTCTGCATATAAGTTAAATAAGCAGGGTGACGATATACAGCCTTGACGTCCTACTTTTCTTATTTGGAACCAGTCTGTTGTTCCGTATCCTGTTCTAACTGTTGTTTCCTGGACTGCATACAGGTTTCTCAAGAGGCAGGTCAGGTGGTCTGGTATTCCCATCTGTTTCAGAATTCTCCACAGTTTATTGTGATCCACACAGTCAAAGGCTTTGGCATAGTCAGTAAAGCAGAAATAGATTTTTCCCTGGAATTCTCTTGCTTTTTCAATGATCCAGCAGATGTTGGCAATTTGATCTTTAGTACCTCTGCCTTTTCTAAAACCAGCTTGAACATCTGAAAGTTCATGGTTTGTGCATTGCTGAAGGCTGGCTTGAAGAATTTTGAGCATTACTTTACTAGCATGTGAGATGAGTGCAATTGTGCAGTAGTTTGAGCATTCTTTGGCATTGCCTTTCTTTGGGATTGGAATGAAAACTGACCTTTTCCAGTCCTGTGGCCACTGCTGAGTGTTCCAAATTTGCTGGCATATTGAGTGCAGCACTTTCACAGCATCATCTTTCAGGATTTGAAATAGCTCAACTGGAATTCCATCACCTCCACTAACTTTGTTCATAGTGATGCTTTCCAAGGCCCACTTGACTTCACATTCCAGGATGTCTGGCTCTAGGTGAGTGATCACACCATCGTGATTATCTGGGTCGTGAAGAGCTTTTTTGTACAGTTCTTCTGTGTATTCTTGCCACCTCTTCTTAATATCTTCTGCTTCTGTTAGATCATACCATTTCTGTCCTTTATCGAACCCATCTTTGCATGAAATGTTCCCTTGGTATCTCTAATTTCCTTGAAGAGATCTCTAGTCTTTCCCATTGTGTTGTTTTCCTCTATTTCTTTGCATTGATTGCTGAAGAAGGCTTTCTTATCTCTCCTTTGCTATTCTTTGGAATTCTGCATGCAAATGGGAATATCTATCCTTTTCTCATTTGCTTTTTGCTTCTCTTCTTTTCACAGCTATTTGTAATGCTTCCTCAGATAGCCATTTTGCTTTTTTGCATTTCTTTTCCATGGGGATGGTCTTGATCCCTGTCTCCTGTACAATGTCATGAACCTCTGTCCATAGTTCATCAGGCACTCTATCAGATCTAGTCCCTCAAATCTATTTCTCAATTCCACTGTATAGTCATAAGCAATTTGATTTAGGTCATACCTGAATGGTTTAGTGGTTTTCCCTACTTTCTTCAATTTAAGTCTGAATTTAGTAGTAAGGAGTTCATGATCTGAGCCACAGTCAGCTCCCAGTCTTGTTTTTGCTGACTGCATAGAGCTTCTCCATCTTTGGCTGCAAAGAATATAATCAGTCTGATTTCGGGGTTGACCATCTGGTGATGTCCATGTGTAGAGTCTTCTCTTGTGTTGTTGGAAGAGGGTGTTTGCAATGACCAGTGCGTTCTCTTGGTGGAACTCTATTAGCCTTTGCCCTACTTCATTCTGTACTCCAAGGCCAAATTTGCCTGTTACTCCAGGTGTTTCCTGACTTCCTACTTTTGCATTCCTATCCCCTATAATGAAAAGGACATCTTTTTTGGGTGTTAGTTCTAAAAGGTCTTGTACGTCTTCATAGAACTGTTCAACTTCAGCTTCTTCAGCATTATTAGTTGGGGCATAGGCTTGGATTACCATGATATTGAATGGTTTTCCTCGGAAACGAACAGCGATCATTCTGTCATTTTTAAGATTGCATTCAAGTACTGCATTTTGGACTCTTTTGTTGACCATGATGGCTACTCCATTTCTTCTAAGGAATTCCTGCCCACAGTAGTAGCTATAATGGTCATCTGAGTTAAATTCACTCACTAATTTAAATTTTAAATTATATTACGGATTAATATTAAGTCTTTTCTAAAATATATTCTTTGGAAATATATTCTCCTATTCTGTGACTTTATCTTAACAGTTTATTTCAAAGAGCAGATGTTTAAATTTTTGGTGAGCTTTATCAATTTGATCATTTATTGATTTTGCTCTTTGTACTGTATCTAAAAATTTTTTTTTATAATTCAAGTTACAAAAATTCAGCCTATATTTTGCATTGTGGTCTGTTTTAAGATACTTTTTATATATGGTGTGAGGTAAGGTTTAAAGTTCTTTTCTTTTTTAACATATCAATATCCAACTATTCTTTCACATTTCCAAAAAGACTGTCTTCTTCAAGACGTTTTTCTGTTCAGTTGCCCAGTCATGTGACTCTTTGCAGCCACGGGGACTGCAGCATGGTAGGCCTCCCTGTCCCTCACCATCTCCCAGAGATTGCCCAAGTTCATGTCCATTGCATCTGTATCCATTGCATCCAGCCATTAATTCATGTCCATTACATCCAGCCATCTCATCCTCTATGGCTTCTTCTCCTTCTTCCCTCAGTCTTTCCCAGCATCAGGGGCTTGTCCAATGAGTCAGCTGTTTGCATCAGTTGACCAAAATACTGGAGCTTCAGCTTCAGCATCAGTTCTTCCAATGAATATTCATGGTTGATTTTCCTAAGATTGACTGGTTTGATCTCCTTCCTGTGCAAGGGACTTTCAGGAGCCTTTTCCAGCACCACAGTTTGAAGGCATCAGTCTTCTGTCTTCTTTATGGTCCAATTCTCAGCCATATGGGACCACTGGGATGACTGTTGCCTTGACTATATGGACCTTTGTCAGCAGAGTCTCTACTTTTCAACAGGCTGTCTAGATTTGTCATTACTTTCCTGCCAAGAAACAATTGTAGTCTGATTTTGTGCCTGCAGTCACCATCTGCAATGATTTTAGAGCCCGAGAAGAGGAAATCTTTCACTACTTCCACCTTTTCCCCTTCTATTTGCCATCAAGTAATGGGGAGCCAGTAGAATTCACCTACAATGCAGGAGTCCGCTGTTCGATTCCTGGGTCAGCACAATACCCTAGAGAAAGAATAGGCTACCCACTTCAGTATTCTTGGGCTACCCTGGTGGCTTAGACAGTGAAGAGTCTGCCTGAAATGTGGGAGACGTGGGTTCTGTCCCTGGGTTGGGAAGATCCCCTGGAGCGGGGCATGACAACCCACTCCAGTATTCGCACTCCAGTATTCTTGCCTGGAAAATCCCCATGGACAGAACAGCCAGGCCGGTTACAGTCCATGGGGTTGTAAAGAGTCATACACGACTGAGCGACTAAGCACAAAGGAGCCAGTTTTCTATACAGGGTTCTAATTGTTGCTTCTTGACCCGCATACAGGTTTCTCAGGAGACAGGTAAAATGGTCTGGTATTCTCATCTCTTTCAGAGCTATCCACAGTTTTTTTATGATCCATACAGTCAGAGGCTTTGATGTCATCAATAAAACAGAGGTAGATATTATTCTGGAATTCTCTTGCTTTCTCTATGATCCAGTGAATGTTGGGAATTTGATCTCTGGTTCCTGTTGCTCTTCTAAATGCAGCTTGGACATTTGGAAGTTCATGGTTTGCATAATGCTGAAACTTAACATGCAAGATTTTAAGCATGGCCTTACTAGCATGGATTGTTGGTCAGTCACTCAGTTGTGTCTGATTCTTTGTGACCCCATGGACTACAGCACCCAGGGTTCCCTGTCCTTCACCATCTCCCGGAGGTTGCTCAAACTCATATCCATTGAGTCGATGCCATCCAACCATCTCATCCTCTGTTGTCCCCTTCTTAGCATGTCTTCAATCTTTCCCAGGATTAGGGTCTTTTCCATTGAGTCGGGTCTTTTCCAGTGAGTCAGCTCTTTGCATCAGGTGGCCTAAGTATTTGGAACTTCAGCTTCAGCATCAGTCCTTCCAGTGAATATTCGGGGTTGATTTTCTTTAGGATTTACTGGTTTGAACTCCTTACAGTCCAAGGGACTTTGAAGAGTCTTCTCTAACACCACAGTTCGAAGACATCAGTTCTTCAGCACTCAGCCTTTTTTATTGTCTAGCTCTCCCATCCATACATGACAACTGTAAAAACCATAGTTTTGACTATACAGACCTTTGTTGGCAAAGTAATGTCTCTGCTTTTTAATATGCTGTCTAGGTTTGTCATTGCTTTTCTTCCAAGGAGCAAGCATCTTTCAATTTCATGGCTGCAGTCACTGTCCACAGTGATTTTGGATCCCATGAAAATAAAGTCTGTAATTTTTTTCCATTGTGTCCCCATGTATTTGCCATGAAGTGATGGGAGCAGATGCCGTGATCTTCATTTTTTGAATGTTGAGTTTTCAGCCAGCTTTTTCACTCTCCTCTTTCACCTTCATCAAGAGGTTCTTTAGTTCCTCTCCACTTCCTGCCATGAGGGTGATGTCATCTGCTTATCTGAGGTTATTGATATTTCTCCCAGCAATCTTGGTTCCACCTTGTGCTTCATCCAGCTTGGCATTTTGCATGATGTACTCTGCATATAAGTTAAATAAACAGGGTGACAATATACAGCCTTGATATACTCCTTTCCCAATTTTGAACCAGTCCATTATTCCATATCTGGTTCTAACTCTTGTTTCTTGACCTGCATACTGGTTTTGCATGGGAGATGAGTACAATTGTCTGATAGTTAGCACATTCTTTAGTACTACCTTCTTGGGAATTGGATGAGGATTGACCTTTCCCAGTCCTGTGGCTACGGCTGGGTCTTCCAGATTTGCTGACATATTGAATGCCACACCTTGATGACATCATCCTTTAGGGTTTTGAAATAGCTCTACTGGAATTCTGTCACATCCACTATCTTTATTAACAGCAGTGTTTCCTAAGGCCTACTTGACTTTGCACTCCAGAATGTCTGGCTCTGTATGAATGACCACACCATTGTAGTGATCTGGTTCATTAAGATCTTTTTTGTACAGTTCTTGCATGTATTCTTTCCATCTCTTCTTGATCTCTACTAGATTTAGTGTCTACTAAATCTCTATGGTTTCTGTTGTTTATTGTGCCCATCTTTGAGTGAAGTAATACCTTGATATTTCCAATTTCCAATTTCAAAAAGACTACCCTGCAATTAAAAAGGTATGACTTCTTCCCTTATTTTACTTCCTTTTACTTCTTTTTATTCTAACCAAAGTACCCTTTTTTCTTTTCTGCCTTATTGTACTGGCTAAAAGCTGTAATTTAATGTTGAATAAAAGTAATGACAGCAGATATCCTTATTTTCTTATTCACCTTAAAGAAAAGCACACAGTTTTTCACCATTAACTATAATTTTAAATTTTTTGGTGAACTGCTTTATGAGGTTGAGGAAGCTTTCTTCAGTTTCAGTTTGCTGAAAGCTAGCTTATCAGGAATAGATTCTGAATTTTGTCAAATGCTTTATCTGCATTCATAAAGACAATCCGATTCTTTTTTTTTTTCTTTTTTAGTTGGTTAATGTGGTGAATTATATTGTTTTTCAAAAATTAGGCAGTGCTTTCATTCCTGAGATAAATTCAGCTGTCATGATATAGTATGCTCTGTATGTATTATGGAATTAAATTTGCTATAGTGGTGTTTAGAAATTTTACATCTGTTTTCATGAGCTATGTTGGTATGTAGTTTTCTTGTAATGCCTTTATCTGATTTTTGTATCTGGGTAAGGGTGACCTAGGATAAATTGGAAAGATTTCCTTTACTTGGATTTTCTATAGATTTTGTATGGCATTGGTATTTCTTTCTTACATTTTTGGAAGAATTTACCACTGAAGCCATTTAGGCCTGGAGTTGGCTTTCAAGAAAACTTCTAATTATAAACTCAAATTCAACAGTAGATATAAAGCTTGTCAGATTATCTTCTTAGTGAGTTTTTCATTTTATCTAGGTCAAGATTTGATAAACCTTTTTATAACAACCAGAAAGTAAGTATTTTAAATTACCAGGACAAAATGAAGGCTTTTATGTATGAATAGTACTTATATAACTACTTAACATGTGCCCACTTTAGATTATAAAACTATCCTTGACTCATGGGCAGTACAAACAAAACTAAACTAAATTAAAATGAAAACATCTATGAAGTGTATTTTTCACTTCAGATATTGAAGATTTTATTTTGAGAATTTTCAAGATATTCTATATCTGTACGTAATTTTTGAACATATGGGAGGAACTTTTGAAGCCCAACACTTTTGAACATTCTACCTAATGTCCTATTTTCCATCTGGCTTCCAACTGTTCCATCAGAACTGTTGCATGTGAGCTAGGAGTACTGTTCTCTCATTCTTTGAGATGGTTCTTTCTTCACATGCAGCCATTTTTCAGTACTTTGCTAAATCCTCAACAGGAACTTTACAGGTCTTTAGGATTCTCTCTCTGCAGCTTTTTTTTTTTTTTTTCTGTTCTGCAAACTCTAGCCACCTTGATCTTCTGGCCCTATTAGCCCATCTGCTCAATTTGGAAAATTCATCAGCCTACCTTTGGGTCATGACCAGGAAATTTTCAAGGCAGTGATTTACTTTGTTTTGTTTTGCTTACTTCACAGGGACTAATATCTTTTGATATCCATCGTCCAGTGTCTTAAAAATCATTTTTTCATATATTTTTTTCTCTTTTGTTGTTGTGTTGTTAATGTTGAATATTTCTGGTAGGAGAATAATACAATCTCTGATATTCATCTCCAGCCCTTTGTGTTTTTCTGTATTGTATTGTATTTTCTGTATTTCTGTGTTTATTTGTTTCTCTGTGTTGTTGAAAAAAACACCATAACTAGTTCTACAAAAACTGACTTAGATGGTCAGAATTTTGTTTCAGAATTTAGTGATTCTAAATATTCCTAGAAATTAGTATTTTGGTAATGAGGTAACCAGTCCATTGATACGGTATATGCCAGCCTTATAATAATTTAACATTTGTCAGTAGTGATTAATATTTGTAGTAGATTTGCAAATTTTTTAGCTTTGTTTCTAGACATCTGTTCAGCTCAGTTCAGTCACTCAGTCACGTCTGACTCTGCGACCTTGTGGACATCTGTTACTTGTTTGTATTTTAAATGATATTGTGATTTTTTATAATGCAGAAAAGAAATGCAAATATTTTTTATCTTGATGTTTTATACTGAACTTGCTGTATTTACCTATATTTCTGATAACTTATCAAATCATCTACTATCTTATGTTTCCCTTTTAATATTTATGCTGTTGCTATTGTTGTTCAGTCGTTAAGTCGTGTCTGCTCTTTGCAATCCCACGGACTGCAGCACACCAGGTACCTCTGTCCTTCACTATCTCCTGGAATTTGCTCACATTCATGTCGATTGAGTCAGTGATACTATCTCATCCTCTGCCATCCTATTCTCCTTCAGTCTTTCCCAGCATCAGGGTCTTTTCCAGTGAGTCAGCTCTTTGAATCAAGGTGCCAAAGTATTGGAGCTTCGGCTTCAGCATCATCCCTTTCAATGAATATTCAGGGTTGATTTCCTTTAGGATTGACTGTTTTGATCTCCTTGCTATCCAAGGGACTCTTGAGAGTCTTTTCCAGCACCGGTTTGAAAGCATCAGTTCTTTGGTGCTCAGCCATTTTTGTCATCTAACTCTCACATCCATAGATGACTATGGACAAAACTATAGATTTCAATATATGTACCTTTGTTGGCCTTTCATTTATTTTTACTGCCTTGCTGTATCACCAGTAGAGTGATGGATAGATGTGTTAAAAGCAGACATCTTTGTCTCATTTCTATTCTATTCTTTCTTTTCGCTATTAAATTTTATGTTTACTTTATTAACCGTTTTATTACGTACAGAAATTTTCATCAGGAATAGATGAATTTGATAAAGTTGTTAAGCTTTCTTTATTAAGATGATCTTGTTTATTTTTAATACTCAGTTCAGTTCAGTCAAGTTCAGTCGCTCAGTCGTGTCTGACTCTTTGCAACCCCATGAATTGCAGCATGCCAGGTCTCCCCGTCCATCACCAAATACCGGAGTTTACTCAAACTTTTGCCCATCGAGTCAGTGATGCCATCCAGCCATCTCATCCTCTGTCGTCCCCTTCTTCTCCTGCCCCCAATCCCTCCCAGCATCAGGGTCTTTTCCAATGAGTCAACTCTTCACATGAGGTGGCCAAAGTACTGGAGTTTCAGCTTCAGCATCAGTCCCTCCAATGAACACCCAGGACTGATCTCCTTTAGGATGGACTGGTTGGATCTCCTTGCAGTCCAAGGGACTCTCAAGAGTCTTCTCCAATACCACAATTCAAAAGCATCAATTCTTCAGCGCTCAGCCCTCTTCACAGTCCAACTCTCACATCCATACATGACTACTGGAAAAACCATAACCTTGACCAGACAGACCTTGTCTCTGCTTTTTAATATGCTATCTAGGTTGGTCATAATTTCCCTTCCAAGAAATAAGAGTCTTTTAATTCATGGCTGCAATCACCATCTGCAGTGATTTTAGAGCCCCCAAAAATAAAGGCTGACACTGTTTCCACTGTCTCCCCATCTATTTCCCATGGGGTGATGGGACCAGATGCCATGATCTTAGTTTTCTGGGAGAAGATATATGCAACACATGTAATCTATTGGTAACCTTTACATCAGATATGTAAAGAATGTCTCCATAATAATAAGGCAAAGAACCCAATAGAAAATGTATGATAGACTTGAGTGGGCAGCCTATGAAAGAAGATGTTCAAATGCATTGTGAGCCCAAGAAAAGATGCTCATACTTATTAATAGTCGCAAATATTAACAGTAAACAAGTTAATACTACACACCTACCAGGATGGGTAAAATGTTTAAAGATTGTTAATGTCAAATGTTAGTGAAATATTTGAGCAATGTAAACCTTCATCACTGTTGGTATGAAAATAAATTGATATAACCACCTTGAAAGACAGTTTGGCATTATGTAATACACTTGAAAATAAGCATACCCTGTAACCCAACAATTCTACTACTTATGCAACAAAAGGCATAAAAATACTCATAGCAGCAATATTTCTAATATTTAAAACTGCAGACAATCCAATTGACCATTATCAGTAGAGTGTATAACTTAGTTGAGGAATATTCATATAATAAAACATTTCACTATCATCATTTCTATATAACTGTCATATCATTAATTTATCATGAGATATTTATTCTAAACAATCATTTGTGTTTCCTTCATCATAGTTACAACTCAGAAATCATTTTGGTCCTATTCATCAGAGATTTCCGGACATATAATAGCTAAGAGTTAGGATTGCTTTATAATCACATAAAAGAACTCTCAATTTCAATTTTGTGCTAGAGAGAAAAGTTGATCTATTTATTCATTTTTTTTCTTTCTTTGATTGTATTTTTATAATAGGATCTGAAAAATAAATGTAGCCCTCTGCAATCTATTTGCTACTCTTGTTGGTATTTCTTCAACATATTAAATAGGTGACTGTGGTTAGAATGATGGCCTGCAAAGATATCTATGCACGTATCCTTGAAACTTGTTCAGTTCAGTTCAGTTGCTCAGGCGTGTCCGACCCTTTGTGACCCCGTGAACTGCAGCACGCCGGGTTTCCCTGTACATCACCAGCTCCTGGAACTTGCTCAAACTCACGTCCATCTAGTCGGTGATACCATCCAACTATCTCATCCTCTGTTGTCCTCTGAAACCTGTAAATATGTTATATTACATGGCAAGAAGAAAGTAAGATTGGAATGTGAAATTAAGGTTGCTAATGACATGATCTGAAAGTAGGACAATTATCCTGTACTATCTAAGTGGGCCCAATGTAATCTCACAAGTGTCCCGAAATGTGTAAGAGGAAGGCAGAGGGTCAGTGTCATGATGATAAAATGAGAGACAGACTCAACTAGCCATTTTCATTTGACAGTGGATGTGGGCCATGAGCCAAGGAATGCTGGTGGCCTCCAGAAGTCAGAAAAGGCAAGAAAGTAGATTCTCTGCTAGAGCTTTCTAAGGAGAATTCAGCCCCAGCAACACATTTTAGCCCAGGAGAGATCCATTTTAGACTCCCACTGAAACTGTAAAATAATAAATTCATGTTGTTTACAGCCACCAAGCATGAGGTAACTTGCTCTAGCAGCAGTAGGAAATTAATACAGTAACTGAGTATGTTTCCTTGAGTATAATATTGTGTACTCAAGGAAATTGAAAAGCATAAGTGAGTACATTTTTTTCTACCTCACAGGATTTTTGAGTCATATTTTTAAAAGAGACACTGTAAAAGAATTTTTAAAACCAAATGGCACAATTGGGTTGCCAAGAAATACCTGGAAAAGTAGAAAATAGATCATGCCACCAAAATACTAAAATTCCCCTGTATTCACAGGGGGGCATAACACAGGGTGGTGATTTTCAGCCCCTATCTTATAGGTAATTATTAAATACTAATTTAAATCAGGATACTTACCTCAAAAGTATGTGTGAGTATGTTTTCAATGTACTGATCAAAGAAAAGAGGGTGTATTTTTCTCTAGGAATTGTTGTCAATGTATTTCAGTGATTAAGTAAAAAATCAAAGTTAAAGCTCATGAAAAACTACTTAAAGATTTTTTCAGTCATCCTAACCTTAATATTTACACAAATTAGTTAGAAGTCTTCTTGCAGTTGTTGAAAAGGAGAATTGCAAAATATGAATGTACATGAGGAAAACAACATAAAACAAAAGGCCTTTAGAAATAATGGATATTTTTGCACATTTTACTAGTGGAAAAGAAGAACAAGCAGATCAATTTATCATAAAGATTTTAGAGGGCAAAATTTGTTAAAAAATAGGTTAACATTATCTAAATAGACTTCCTTCTTTATTTCTATTGACATTTAACTATTTTTTATCTCACATCACTTAGGATAAATTTATACATGTTATATTTTATTCAAATTGTATTTTCAATATGTTGTACTTGCTTATAAAATATCCCTTATTTGAAACTTCCAATGTAGTCATAAGAATACCTTTTAAAGCCATATATATTTGCATGATAGGTTGTAAAATAATATTTTTAATTATAAGCAGAGGAGTCACTCAGAACCCTTCATTTCTTTAGAAATGTAGGCTGTCTCTTTCTGTGTATAGCTGATATATAATACCTACACATATATGAAAGGAGTTACTAGACATTTGCTCTGTTACATGGAGCAGAAATAAACTCATTTTTAAAAAGGCATGTAAATTAGGTGGTAAAAAGAGTTCTTGGTTTAACTCTAAGATCTGAACCAAAATTAAGGAAGCTGTTTTAAAAAATGTTTTGAAACCAGTTCATAAGGAAGGAAAAGACGACAAAAATCTGGAAGTCAAAGGAATAAAGTGGAGCAAACTGGATATCTGAAGATGCAAATGCTAACAGTCTAAGGATGCATGCGACCTGTCTGGATTCCTTTAAAACCACAGAAATATGTGCTTTGCAAATGAATTCAGTCTGACATTCAAAGCTGAGAGGCCCACACCTGGTGGGAGCAGAGTCCACTGGTAATCTTAGTCCTCAGCCAGACTTCCCACACTTTTGCTGTAGCAGGAGTGAAGCAGCAACAACAGATGGAGTGTCATTGTGGAACAGAAAACATTTGGGGGGAAGCATGTGCAGATGTATGCTGGCCATGAAACTATGTGAAAGGTCTTGCAATTTGAGAAATTAATCGGAAAACAGAACCGTTTCAGAGAATTTGAGAAAGATTTGGCAAAAGACTACATTTGTGAAACCAAATAGCCAACACCATCCTCCTCATCTTCAAATAATAAATTTTATTTCCCAACATGTTCCCTTTCTAATTCAAGAAACTCCTGTCAATGTGCTAGTTGAGAATATGTTCAGTTCTTCCATGTTAAAGTTTGCTATAGGAATGAAACTATTTTTACGTAAGTTCCTTATGTTTTGGATTTTATTCTTTTTAACATATTTGCAATCTCCATTTGTTCGAAATATGCTGCATTAGAAAGCTTATGAGTCTATAAAGTTTACAAAGAAACTTACTGATTCTAATCTTAAAATTGCACGGTAATGTGTTTCTGTTTACTGTCTTAATGTCGATTTGACCTCTGTATTCAACCTTAGCATTCATATTGATACAAAATCCAGTCAGATTTGTCATCCTGTTGATACAGTATATACAGTATGATAATAAAAACAAGCTTTACAGGAGAGGTAGGATTCTATAACCTAAGTGGTGGGCTAAAAATAATTATTTACTTTCCTACATGTTTACTCAGAAGTTAGTATGCTTTGTTATACATAGTATTTCTACAGCACCTTCAAAGTACCATGTACTCCCTGAGGGCATTTGCTGTTTTATTTTTAAAGTCGTTATATTTAAAGCAGTTTTAGATTCATAGCAAATTGAGAGAAAAATACAGAGATGTTCTCTGTACCCCCTAAGCCAACACAACCACAGCTTGTTGCTTCATTATTGACACCCCCACCAGAGGGGGACGTTAGAATTGGTGAACCTACATTAACACATCACCATCATCCAGAGTCCATGACTATATGCTAGGGTTCAGTCTTGGTGTTGTGCATTCTATGAGTTTGAAAACATAAATGATGAAATGTATCTACCACTGCATTACCGTACAGACTCTTTTCACTGCTGTAAAAATCCTCTGTGCTTGTCCTATTCTCCCTCCTCCCAACTTCAACGGATGTTTAGTGTTTACAGTAACCCTTTCAGTGGACAGAAGTAATTCCATTTTGCTGATGGAGAAATTACAATACAGGCATGTCACATAGGATTCAAACTTAGGTCTACATGATTCTTCAGTTTGTGTTTTTTCTGTCTAATGATGGCTCTTTTCAGCCAAGATTCCAGATATAGTAACAGCTTCATTTTAGCTCTGGGCTTCTATCACTTCTGGGGCTTCCCTGGTGGCTCAGCGGTCAAGAATCCGCTTGCCAATGCAGGAGATGCGAGAGACAGAGGATTGAATTGCTGCATCAGGAAGACCACTGAAGGAGGAAATGGCATCCCACTCCAGTAGTCTTGCCTGGAAAATCCCATGGACAGAGGAGCCTGGTGGGCTACAGTCCATGGGGTTGCAGAGTCATACTCGAGTCATAAGCTGAGCATGCACACATCATCACTTTTAAACTGAAATAAAATTCACTTTCTCATTGGAGAATAATTCTTTTGGTTTCGTTGGTGATAATACAAACCTTGCTAAATATTTTAGAGTGTCAGCTCAACTATCAGATTTAAAATCCAGCTCTGACACTACAGTGTGGTCTCCTTCAGCCTGCTTCTTACTCTCTCTGTGCTTTCAGAATTTGCATCTATAAAATGGGGATAGTGCTTTTCAAAGGTGTGTTTTACTATTTAAATGGCAGTTACTATAACTGCTTAGCACATAGTAAGTGTTTCAGTTCAGTTCAGTTCACTCGCTCAGTCATGTCCAACTCTTTGCAGCCCCATGGACTGCAGCATGCCAGGCCTCCCTGTCCATCACCAGCTCCCAGAATTTACCCAAACTTATGTCCACTGAGTTGGTGATGCCAGCCAACCATCTTATCCTCTGTTGTCCCCTTCTCCTCCTGCCCTCAATCTTTCCCAGCATCAGGGTCTTTTCAGATGAGTCAGCTCTTCACATCAAGTGGCCAAAGTATTGGAGTTTCAGCTTCAACATCAGTCCTTCCAATGAACACTCAGGACTGATTTCCTTTAGGATGGACTGTTGAATCTCCTTGTAGTACAAGGGACTCTTCAAGAGTCTTTTCCAACACCACAGTTCAAAAGCATCAATTTTTCGGTGCTCAGCTTTCTTTATAGACCAACTCTCACATCTATACATGACTACTGGAAAAACCATAGCTTTGACTAGATGGACCTTTATTGGCAAAGTAATATCTCTGCTTTTTAATATGCTGCCTAGGTTGGTAATAACTTTTCTTCCAAGGAGTAGGTGTCTTTTAATTTCATGGCTGCAGTCACGATCTGCTGTGATTTTAGAGCCCAAAGACAAAATAAAGTTTGCCATGGTTTCCATTGTTTCCCCATCTATTTGCCATGAAGTGATGGGACTAGATGCCATGTCTTAGTTTTCTGAACGTTGAACTTTAAGCCAACTTTTTCACTCTCATCTCTCACTTTCATCAAGAGGCTATTTAGTTCTTCTTTACTTTCTGCCATAAGGATGGTGTCATCTGCATATCTGAGATTATTGATATTTCTCCCAGCAATCTGGATTCCAGCTTGTGCTTCATCCAGCCCAGAGTATTTCATGATATACTCTGCATATAAGTTAAATAAGCAGAGTGGCAACATACAGCCTTAACATATTCCTTTTCCTATTTGGAACCAGTCTGTAGTTCCGTGTCCAGTTCTAACTGTTGCTTCCTGACCTGCATACAGGTTTCTCAAGAGGCAAGTCAGGTGGTCTGGTATTCCCATCTGTTTAAGAATTTTCCACAGTTTATTACGATCCACACACTCAAAGGCTTTGGCATAGTCAGTAAAGCAGAAATAGATGTTTTTCTGGAACTGTCTTGCTTTTTCAATGATCCAGCGGATGTTGGCAATTGGATCTCTGGTTCCTCTGCCTTTTCTAAAACCCGCTTGAACCAGGAAGCTCTCGCTTCACATATTGCTGAAGCATGGCTTGGAGAATTTTGAACATTACTTTACTAGCATGTGAGATGAGTGCAGTTCTGCAGTAGTTTGAGCATTCTTTGGCATTGCCTTTCTTAGGGATTGGAATGAAAACTGACCTTTTCCAGTAAGTGCTTAATCATTATTATAATGTCATTATTAGAATATAACCACTATATATATCATTGTGTAGTCATTCTTGGGTTCAGTGGTAAAGAATCTACTTGCCAATTCAGGAGACTCAGGAGACGTGGGTTCAATCCCTGGGTGGGAAAGATCCCCTGTAGGAGGAAATGGTAACCCACTCCAGTATTCTTGCTTGGGCAATCCCACAGACAGAGGAGCCTGAAGGGCTGCAATCCATGGGGTCTCAAGGAGTTTTAGCAGTTTAGCACACACACACCGTCATTATTAGAAGAGAGTGGTGGAAATGGGTACAGTAAGTTTAATGCTTACAATCTTTCATTCTTTCCAGCTATTGGTTTTTAGAGGAGGTTATTTTAAAAGGAATTCTGGTTATACTTATTCTTGGGAATCATTTTATTGTTTGCTACAAAAATGTTGGGTTGTGGGATAAGGGAGAGCTCCATTTTTCCTTAAATGAACACTTTATTTTTGGGTTTCTCGAAGAATACTGTAAAAACTGAAATGTCAGCATGTTCTATATTATTTATTTCTATGTTAACCAGCAAGTTTTGCCAGCTATGAACAAGAAAATACAAAGAGTTAGTCTCCAAATATCTCCTTTACTAGCATAGTTAAAATTGAGTCATCAGTTAATATTTCACTGACATTTTATTTTTATAACAAAGCATTATTCAGATTATAGGGTTTGTAAGTTGTACTTAAGAATTATTATTTTAGAAATTTAAAATTTTTTGCCTTTACATTAAAAAATGAATGTCTAAAAATATACATTTAAATTTAATTGGAACTCTGGACTATACTGTTATAAGCATTCAATTAGGTTTCTGTATTATGACTTAAGTGAATTTCTATTTTCAAAGATTAAAATGCTGGGAGTAAAATAGCTTCGCAGTTTAACTTATTCAAGTCCCATTACAGTCACTCTCCCATTTGTTGCTGAAAACAACTCAACAGAAATCTTAAAAGGATCAATATTAATATCACTACCTTGCATGCGAGAAAATGGATACACAAAATAGAACTAAATGACCTGACTGAAATAAACAACTGGTTGTAAATAAGGTTTATCTTCCTGAAAAGTCTTCATACTTTTTAACATCAACAAACAGAATTGCATTCTGATTACATGTCTTTTGTCTTCCAGAATATCTAGTAGGAGTCATTTAGCCAGAACTGAGGAGTCCACACTTTCAACATCTATACAACGAAGACATTAGGCATAACTAACTGCTGTCACAACTGTCTTTAAGTGGGCTTTGAAAGAGACAATTTTGATACTGTTATATAAAACATCACACATGCAGAAAACAGTATTTTATTTGATGAGCTTAACAGTATCTCAACTAATAAATTGGCTGTCATCCTTTCCCTGGGTTGAGATAAGGGGGATGAGAACATGTAGATCCTTTTTTTGCATGCCAATTTGCAACTACCCCATGATAGAGCACAGTTGTACTATGATTGATGAAATATTTTAGAAAGAAAAGAAAGGACTTAAATGGAAGATTTATTAGCTTTTGAAATGGCATTGCTAACAGTAGTGGTAGGAGAAAAATAAACATGAAAACAAACATTTTAAGTAGATAGTAAGGACACAAACTAATCCCAACAGCCTAGAATGTCCTTGCTGTTTTCACTTACTCTTGCATCATATAAGAGGATATAAACAACTTAATTCTAAGGTTGTTGTTGCAACCTTTTCTGCTTTATACTTTCATCAGAAATAGTGTCTAAAATAAAAATGAATACCTCTAAGACTTCAGTGGCTTGTCATAAAAAGATGTTATTAAACATAAAGAGATTTCAGTGACTGCATACTATGAGCTAGAAAGGCACTAGAGTGATAAAGTAATGTACATTATATAGTAATATCAGGATCACTCTGATCTTGAACATTTATTTCCAAGTTGAACAAAGCTTTTGAATCAGTCTCCTTTGCTCTTAAGTATTCGTATCTCAAGTTATAGAATCAGTTTTACCGTCCCATGTTTGGTCAGATCACTGGTCTGGAAAATAAGGCATCACATCTTTTCCTAGGGTCTGTGCTATTAGCCAAATCATCTTCACACAGCTCGGTGTACCTAAACAGTGGAATAAGGCTGCAAAACTGATGGTGGAAAGCAATTTCTAACTGACCCTTAAGGCATTTATGTTAAGGCTGGAAGTGTGATGTTTGATTACACCTAGTATCATTTCAACTTAAATACCCATAAATTACTCTCATCTTTTTTTGAATAGCAACAATTTCTTAAATCAATGAACTCTTTTAAGAATTGAAGAAATGTCCATATGTTTATCATATGCACCATAAAACAGTGTTTCTTTAGATGCTCTAATTATTTCTTTGGGCCTTGATTTTATCATGTGTAAATCTGTTTTTATCTTTTTTACTAAGAAATCCTGTAAAACAGCCAAGTGACTGATGATTTGAGACCAGCCAGACATAATAATCATTTTGTAGCATGCTTCAGGATAAAGGCAAATTTGTCTTAAAATATAAACAAATGTCATATTTAATCCTGCTAATATGAAGACTAGGAGTGCAAGGTTCATTTCCCACAATCCCAAAGTAGACCTCAAATATCCAAATTCAATTAGAGGGTTCCATTTCACGAAAGAGACTTCAAAAGGCAGAGGAAGATAATCTTGGCAGCAGCACCCCAGGAATGAGAATACTCCTCTAACTAGACAGAGTGTCCTTACCTTTTTTCTGGCTCTTAGGATTCGGGGACCAGACAAGAAAGGCAGACAGGTATGCAAAGGAGCAGAGAGGGGTTGGAGCAAAACTCATGCGTCAGGAGTTGCCTAGCAAGCAACACCTCTCTGTTGCAGTGTGAACACTGGTATGATTTATACTTCTTACAAATCACACACTAAGTTTTCAACAGTTTGTCAATAAAAGGTGCATGACATACTCTGATTTGGGAGCAAGCAAGAAGACTCAATATTGTGGTCTCCTTATTGAGTAAGCATTTAATGTGCATCTACTATACACCGGATATGTACACTTGACCGAAAATATAAATATCAAAAACATGGTCTCTTTCCTTGAGAATCTTACAGTTTAAAGTAGGCAACATATTTGTAGATGGTTCATCAACTTAAAATAATAAAATACAGAAACCATATTTTAATAATAATAAAATATGAAAACAAGCTTTTATGTAAGCCATGTTTTGCATATCAAGTTTTATTTAGAAAAGGTAAGCTTACGTGGGCATTTTTCCCGTGAAAAATATATTGGCATCATATTTTGTATTATTTAAAATTTGTTATTTGTTCTATTGACCATAGATTTATAATATCCTCACCATTATTGTACTTTATTTTGTATGTAGTGAGTTATCTGTCAGATTTTAAAGGATATGTTACCAGAAAGAGAAATATTATTAAAATTAAACTTCTGTATTCTTTCTTTCAGAAAATAAAAGCTATGTCTATTATACATATGTATATATGTTTTAAATATATATACATATATATATATATAAATGACATATTTTTGAAGAATGTTCAATATGATTTATGGAATTTTTTAAGTAGCAAATGTCATCTTGGCATCTTGTCATGACAAAGTTTATGCTTGGATGGAGAAGACAGGGGATAGAAAAGAATCAAAGTTGCCTTCAACATAGGTCTGCAAGAGCTCTCATGAAATGGTAGTGCGGATTACAAGAACTTGAGAGAGGTAGAATGGTTGTCATCTTTGAAAAAGGAGATAATAAATGAAAATGTTCCATATTTACTGTAGGGAAATGCTGAGAGAGATGTGGGACTATTCAGTAGCTATTGAATTAAAATGCAGAGAAGGATCAAAGATTTAGGAGAAAAAAAATGTAAGCATGTCACAGAGAGTGAATGTGATTTCTAGGGAGAAGGACAAAGGCTGCTTGCTGACTGAGGCACTTTAGGGATGCATTAGATGTTGATTGCAATGTCATCTAAAGTCCTGCCCGTGGTCTGCTATCCAGGCCCTGTTCAAGATGCAGAGCTGCTTTCATACAGAAAGGGGATGCTTTTTACAAGTTGCTGCAAAAGGTTCGGATACTTACCTACTCCCACGCCTACAAAGATGTGTCTGTTTGGGGAGGGCACATTTTTCTAATACGTACAGTGGCTCCATAGCAAGGGCATAGGTACAGGTATATAAAAGCTATACCTGCAGCCCCAGCCTGGCTCCAAGGTTGTTGTGACTACCAGTAAAAAACATTGCTTGGCCTTTGACATACAGTAGGTCATCAGTACATGGTGTCATGAAATGTGAAACTTACACTGAACAGAATCAAGTGACTTGAGCCATCTGTGCTTATTCAGACTGTAGTTTATGTAGTTAAAGGGCCACAGAATCAATGGAGTGAATCATGACCAGCTTTGTAAAACATACTGAAATAATACAGAATTGAAAATATCAAATCACAGTAAATGATAAGGGTGAATTGTTTTTAATTAAAAGTTGTTTTGCTATATTTATAAATATATATAGTCATACATAGGTGACTGTAAGAAAAAAAAATTGCAAACCTTAAGAAGAACATAGTAAATAGAAGAGTTATGACAGTATCAAAATTTAACTCTGCACCCCATTCATAGTTGGCTTTTCAATCTGTATGGTCTGGGATAGAGATAAATATGTTAGATCACTCAATAAGGGTGGCAGGGCTGTAATTGATGTTTCAGTAGCAAGGTATCATTTTCAGATTTATGGTATGTTCCAAAGGTTTACGGTTTCCAGGAACCTGATTTAAATATTTATTATGGCATTTGTGTGATAATTTTAAACTCTAGATATTATTTACAACATATAATATGTAAAATCATAAAGTGCTCATGGGCACAGGTATAGTTTTAAAAATTCTGAGTAACTTTTATAAAGTTTTGGAAAAATCATGGTACAAGCAGATAACTTTAAAAAAAAGGCACATCTTTATTTCAGCAAAATAATCCATATAAGGATATGCCTCTAGGTAAATATCTTTCTTAAAAAATATCAGATATTTCAACTTATTAGTAAGCAACAGGAGTTAGGATTCATCATTGTGTTTTTCAGGATGGTTCACTTACTAAACTATGAATGTTATCTAAAGTTAGCCAGTATTCTTCAAACACTGTTTTGAATGGCTGTAAATTATCAGATAATTTGAAAGGTTTGTAATGGATATTTTGTTGTTCTTGTTGTTGTTGCTATTTAGTTACTCAATTGTGTCTGACTCTTTTGTGACCTCATGGACTGTAGCCTGAGAGGCTTCTCTGTCCATGAGATTTCCCAGGCAAGAATACTGAAATGGGGTGCCATTTCCTTCTCCAGGGAATCTTCCCCACCTAGGGGGTGAACTTGTGTCTCAAACTCGTGTCTCCTGCATTTAAATTTAGGTGCTTGCTTATTCTTACCATTATATGTCTTCAGTGAATGTTCTTGAACTAACTTTAGCCATATCTCTGAATCTTTGAATAAACACCTACAAAGAAAATTCTTGGGGCAAAAATTTGGCCATTCTTCAGGCTCTTGATTTAGCACTCTATATTTCCATTAGCAGGACATGTGAGTGCTCCTATAACACCAACTCTGGTTCAGTATTCTCTTACGTTCCTCTATTTTCTCATTTACAGTTATAGGAAATTAAAAAGTTGAAGTGTTCAAGTAATGCAAAATGAGTTCAGAGCAATAAAATCAAGGGAAGTACGAGTTGAGTTCCATTACTTCTGTAAATTGTAATTAAAAAAAAAAAAAAGTCATGATACCAGGTTGCCCACCAATCCAAAGACTGTTCTGACATTTTCCCCAAGAGAAAAACATATCCTAAAGTGAGAGTGGAGACAGGATTGGAGTAAGATGTTATGGAAGATGTTCCTGTGTCTTTGCTTTTTCCGCCCTATGCCCCAGTCCTGGTTACAAAACTTTATTAGTAGCAGATAAGGAATATAGTGTGGGATAATGTCATAACCAATGACTAAGGACTATTTATTGATCACAAAATAACAACAAATCTCTAACTTTAATAAAAAAGGTAAGAATTTTTATAGATATCTTGCACATTTTATAGATGATAATTGACCTTGCATTTGCTATTTTGAGTAATTCTTTATATATTGGTATGGATAAATATTTATTTGCAATCATATATTTTGAGTTTCTTTTGTGAATTATGTAACTAATTTCCACTATGAAAAAGCTACAAAATTTTTTTTAAGCTCTCTGGTTTCTCTGTCTTATAGATTATTTATAAGTTTTTGGTTTTTATTTGTTTTTTTTTCTAAAGCTTTAGATCATTTTCATTAAAAAATTTTGTTAACATTTAATGCTGTTGATAACTAATTTAATTCACTGTTTTCAGCAATACTATTTTATATTATATGTTATGAAAAATAATAATAAGGAAACCTACTTTAGTATGAAAGAATTGAAAAATAAAAAGTATATTAGATTGAGAATTTTGAAAAATGAGCATTAAACTCTTGCCTTCCCCCAAAATTAAAAGGTAACATAGTCTTGAACATTAGACAAATACTATTTTTCATTATTAGTTTGACATCAAGATGAACTGGTTGATAGGGAAATAAATTTCAAGTCTGTTGCCATTTCTTGCTCAGATAGTAACAGTCATATCTCTAGTAATCAATAGTAAAATAAGAAAGGCTCGGGAAAGCTGATATAACCAACATGGGGATCAGGAACAAATATTCCTCAGCCATAGGGAGTCTTGTCTGTCAGAGCCTAAAGCTGAGTGCTGAGAAGTTATGTAATTTTCAATGCTATTCAATGCATTGAAGCAAGAAACAAGAAAAATTCTAGTTTAGCTAAAAAGAAAAAGCAGACAAAAGTCTTGACAGCTTTTGTATTTTAATAACTTCTGCCACATGTTAATGCAGTAAATATAGAGATCAAGTTTATGATCACAAGCTAAGGAAGGCATCACATTATCATAACATATGTACTGTTGGATTCCAAAGGTAACTACAAATTATATTAGAACATAATGTTAAAAAGGATTAGAGCCAATTTTATGATAAAGAGAGGTCTATGTATCTGTGTGATAAATGAACTTTCAACTTTCAGTAAGTGTAGATCAGATATAATTTTTCCCCAATATATTTTATTACATCAAGGAAGTGTTATAAAATTTATGATGTCTTAAAATTAAGGAAACAAGGTTTCATTAAGAATTAAATTAGACTGTTAGTAATGTGGGTATTTTGGGTATTAAAAGTACCATCCCTATTTTCTTTGTCCTCCGATTTATTTTCAAGGTTGCTTTAATTTAAATTGTGTGTTTATTATTAGCAGAATAGATCTGGATTTCATCTGGAAACTAATCTAACAAGCTGTATCTTATAATGGGGAAATATTAGTCTTTTCCACTTAGCATAGCAGTTGATATTTTTGATTGATATTTTTATGTCATCAAAATTATTTCGATTAGCTATTTTTACTAATAGTTTCATTTATTCTTTTAATTTTTATTTAATCAATTTACTTTTTCTTTTTTGAAAATTCAATTGTAAATTTTTAGTCCATTTCCTGTTCTTACTCACAATCAAACTCACATTTTTGCACTTTACCAAAATCAGGTAACAAAACTTCCTTTTTATAGGGTGTTTTAGTTGCTATTGTACTCTGTCCTCAATCTAACCAAAGTAATATGTACTCTATGAACCCACTATATCCAGACTATTTATTAGGTTTTCTTTCAGTAAATTTTTTTAAGAATTCTTGTTATCTTTTATATTATACTTTCATAATCACAATAATCATTTATTTGAATTTACATATTGCAGAATTTATTGTCTATGACATTGTTACACTTCCATCTCATTTTCTCTTGTTGAGATCTGTCTTCTAAATTCATTATTATTTGATTCAGGAGGTATCTTGAATGCTGTCTTCACAGAATGTGTGGGTGACCTACTCTTTGAATCCTTGTTTTTACAATGTTTTCAGATTTATTTGTCTGGTTAGAGAATTTCAGAACTGGTCTCGCAGTCATTTTATCTCAGTGACTTACACATAGTACTTGACAGTCTCTCAATTATGTTAGCAAGATTCTGATACTATTCTAGTTGTTTTTCTTTGTAAACTGGTAAATTCTTTAACAACTGAGAGCTTGTTACTGAGCCAGACTTAGATCTGCTTATCTAAAGTGCAGCAAAGCCAGTCTACTGACTTATGGTGAAGGAAAGTACAGCATTTATTGAAGGACACCAACAAGGACAACAGGGATGCATGCTCACCTCATTAACCTTCTTCTGGTTGGTTGATAGTGAGTAGCAGGGTGATGTTTCAGAAATCTTAATCACCAGCCCTTTGGTCAGAACCAGTCTGGGTCTATGTTCTGTGGTCAGCAGGCAGTCACCATCCTCTGATGGGTGGAAGGTCTTAGTTTCTGCAGAACCACTCAAAGATAGGATTCAGAGTATTATCTATGTCCATTCTGAAAGAACTAAGTCCTATGACTTATTGTTGTATCATTAAGTGCTTGAATCTGCTCCTTAGAACATGGGGAAGAGTTAGGAGACTAAAACCTTTTCTCTACAAAAAGAAACAAGGATACCGAGGGCTACTGCACCTAAAAAGGCCCCCTGCACAGTCCTTCTTGGTTCACATTCCCTCTTTTCTTTTATACATGTCAATCCTAATGAGAACAGGGACAGTACAAGACAGTGTTATAGAGAAGGGGGATAGAGAGATTTATTACAAACTCTGCAGGGGAACTCAGTTTTAGTTTCAAGTTTGTAAGATTTTTCTATCATGGATTTGATTTTCCCCTTGAATATATATTATTTAATGATTAGAAACAAAAATCAATAAAGCTATTTTCTTTAAAAGTGTTTCATAACCATCACAACAGCACCAGAAGGACTATATGTGAGTATTATTCATTTTTACTATTAGAATTGGTAGATACAGTGAAATGAAAAAACTTCAGAATAATTGATTTATAATTTGAAATACATGTATGAGGATTTTCATCCCACCATTTGTATCAAATGAACAAGAGAAGTGGTTTCCAGTGTCTAGAGAAATAAAATGGTTTATTTTTCTCCTATTTGCCTATTCTTCTCATACTCGGTTTTACTTGTTTGTTCTAAAATGTGTGTTTTAATAATTCTGAGAAAGAGGGGACAGAAAAGATGACAGTAGTATAAAATTAGAATATTTTCTTGAGTTCTACATTTCCCTCAGAAAATAAGTAAATGCAAAAAGAGCAACAGAGACCCTCCTACATATCTTTCTTTTCTGGTTTATATAACCTTTGCAAAATCTGATCCATAGTCAAAGGCACACTTTTCCTTTCAGAAAATTTTCAAATGATGCTTCTTGCTTCAAACAATTTAACAAACACATTTCTACTAAATATTTTTTTCAAATACTAAATACTTATCATGAACACTTTATTTTTGTGTAATTTACTGTCTTTACCATGATAAATTCTAATATTTTGCATTTGGTGTATCTGACTTTTCTTTTACTAAATCATATTTAACTAATTTTATGGCTATGGGAAATGTACATTTTATATATACTATGTGTTTTATAGTCAACAGTGGTAATGTAGGAAGTATATCTTCAGTATTGAATTTATTTTTTTTCTCTGTCTTCTTAATTATTCTGCAAATGTCAATATGTTTATGTGGAGGGGTGGTTTATGTGTATATCATACTCATAGTCTGGGATGCACTTAAAGATTCAGGTACAGAAGAGGTTCCCAGAGGGGAAAAAAGGTATAATTCCATATCTCTCCTTTGATACCTTTCCTTGTCTTGTAGAACGGTTGGTAATGACAGTTCCAGTGTGAAAACAATAGCTCCATTACTTTTCTTGACTGACTGAACCCATTCTAGTTTCATTGCAGCTCTGCTTTTTTTCTTTCCCTTCCGCTGACCTTTTCCTCCCCCTTACCTCATAACTATATGTTTACCTTCATATTCCCCAGAAAAATATAAACTGTAGGAAGTCTATAATTGAGGGGACTCGTAAGGAAGATTTTTCTAAGTTCATTAGAGAGTGCTAGATATGAGAAGAGAATTACCAATGTTACTGAAAACAAATGAGCCCAGAAGGCTGCCTTGGGGAGAAATAGGAGGAAAAAAAGCTTCTGCATTGCTCCACCTTTGACTTAGAGGGCCTGATTCACAAGAAATCACATAATGGTTATAGTCATTTTAGTCTTCAAATTTACAGAGCAATACCGGCAATCATGTCCAGAGGGAAAGTGTGTGTAAGAGGGATGCTGCTGTTAAAAGTTCTCTGGCTTTCAAGTTGTTATAATCAATTTGAGTCCAGCCAATAATATTTCAAATGCTAGAAAAAGAAAGGGGAATATTTTCTCTTTCTAAATTATCCCCCCTCCCACGTTCAGTTGATTGAAAAATTGAATATAAACTAAAATCTTGTTCAGATTCTGGAATGCCAGTGACTTATAAAACCAGTAAAATTCTACTTTATTATACAGAAAGTAATATAATTATATGGTTGTTGCCCAAAATGTGTCATTCCTACAGTTATCACTCTTGAATTTGGAGAATTAGATACCCACTATTTATGACTTATTTAGAAGCACACTTTACAAAATACACCTCACCCTACAATACAAAGATATAGCTTGGTTTTTAGAGTCGGGCAATCTTAAATATTAATATAAAAACCATGTACAACAGATTCTCTAAGCTAGCATGATTTAACCCATCTCAGCTTTAATTTTCTAGTAAGTAGAATGAGGATCATATCAATCATTGTGTTATTATAATGATTAAATAAACTAAAATGAGCCATCTAGCAGAATACTTGAAAAATATTTTCTCTCTTCTTTCAGATTATGAGGTACAAATCATGCTGATCTAGTTTTTAATATAAGCCCACAATGAACAAGTAACTAGCCATCAACCATAGATTAGTTGAGTGCTAAGTAAGCTTCCCAAAAATATACTGAGAGGAAATATTTCTGGTATATGTTTTTGGGAAGCTTAGTTAGCACTCAACTAACTTCTGGTTGATGGTTACACGTTATGTTAAAGCCCTATGTAGTTTTCTGATAGGCTGGACTGAATCATGTGGAACCCCAAGGAACTTTCCGGTCACTCTGAGACCACACACAGGTTAAGCGGCTCCCTCGGTCCTTTTTACCTACTTTCACATCCTAAGGAAGCAAATTCAAGTACGTAGAAGCATACAAAAACACAGTAACAACAACAACAAAACGGAAGAAAGGAAAAGGGAAAACAAGGGAGTGTGCTAATGCCAAGGCAGAGTTCATTTAAACTACTGAGATCAAAGCAGGAGGAGTCAGGAGAAAGGATCCATCTAGAGATGAGTGCAAAGGAGGCAGCAAGCTTGCTCCCTGCACTGGAGCCTAGTAATTGCCAGGCTCCTGCCTCTGACCCATCCTCTAGAAGAGAAGTAAGGAGTCTTGAGCTCCAGCTTGTGATTAAACAAGTTATGGCTTCCCTGTGGAGTATCCAGTTGTGGATACTCCAGATGTCCTAATGGCAACTCAATCTCTCCCTGGTCAAAAATGAACTCGCTCTTAGCCACAAATCTTTTCCTCCTGTGCTTCTCTCTGTCCTCATAAATCAATATACCCAGCAAATCCCTCCAAATCAGAACCTGCGAATCATCCTTGCTTCCTCTGTCCAACTAACTCATATCCAGTTAGTCTCCAAGCCACACTAATATTTTAAAACTATTTTACTGTGAAAAATTTTGAAGTCACATAAGTAGAAAAAAGAATATGAAGATCAGATGATAGTCATCCAGATGACAGTTTTCAGTGTATGCCTAATCTAGTTGAATCCTACCCACTTTCCTTTTCCTCCCCAGATGACTGACTTTTAACACTTACACGTGTCTGATCTAACCCACTTTACTAATTTTCCTTGACTGTGTTTAGTTTCAGTTTTTCATGTCTTACAGTGTTTTAGCAGATCTACCTGGGTCTTACCTCATTTTTCTTATATTTCAAAAATTGTTTTGAGATCAAATCAAATCAGATTTCTCTACTACGTAAAATCTGAGGATGCTCATCCTTTAACCACTGAATTTAGTCCAAAAATTTTAGCAAGTATTTTCCCACTTTAGACCATACATATCTGCATAGAATCTTGCCCTACAGTCTCTACCATCATACCCAATGTTCCACAATATGTTATTTGCTATTCAACCCTTTTGCAAACCCCATGGACTGTAGCCTGCCAGGCTCCTCTGTCCATGGGATTTCCCAAGCGAAAATACTGGAGTGGGTTGCCATTTCCTTCTCCAGGGGATCTTCCCAAACCAGGGATCGAACCCACGTTTCTTGATTTTCTTGAATTGGTAAACAGATTTTTTAACACTGAGCCATCTGGGCGCTTAATAGTTGTTCTCTTCTGCAGGCTTCAGGCATTTGCGTGAGTTCTTTCCTTGTTTTGAATGGATTGTTGGGGCCCGTTTTCTTTGTGTTAATTCTTATACTTCACTGCTTGGCTTAATCATCTCTTCCTTTTCTAAACCTTTTCTGAGAATAACCTTCCCCCTTTTATCCTGAAAACTTGCTAAGGAAACCATTGCTTCTCTGAGTTACCAGTATATGGCTAAATAACTTGTTTTATTTGTTATATACAACACATGCTAATAATTTGAGGTTTTGTCTGTCTTTTCTAGCAGCCATGGAGCCTGTTGTTATATGTTAGATGTGTGTCTTTGTTCTTGTAGTGCTCAACTTGCTGTGTTAAGCGTAAGCCAGTAAGAATTTCTGCTGAAAGAATGGCAAATATTTCTCCTTATTAACATTTTTTTTTTATCATTTTTAAATAATGTGTCTTCTCTTTAACGGTGTTACAATGAATTTTTCAAGTGACATCCTAATCTAAATATTTATTTTATAATCCCACAATAAATTAAATATAGCATCACAGAGAGTGACTAAACTGATATATTGATATAAACAATGGAGATAAGAGCACAAAAGAAACAGTCGTATATTTTCCTATATTATACTCATTCAAATAAATTTTCTCCTTGAAACTTCATTTTTGTTAAGTTAGACACTGGAAAGTTTAAAGCTATTTAAATAATTCAAATTTATATGTTACTTCACAAAGATAATTTTTTGCCCATCTCCACTCTCTTGGGGGAAGAGAAGAGGTTACTTTCAGATAAGTGGTATTTCAAGGAACAAGATTGGAATCAGACCATTTAGGGAATTTGTCTATATCATATATCCAGCCCAGAAGATTGGGAGATAGATTAGAAAATGTTTTTATTTCCAGATTCTTGATAAGAAAGCTAAGAGGTCAAGTGCTCAAGACTACATAGTAGGGAGAAACACAAAAATCAGTGTGAATCTTTGTTTTTTATTTTGTTTTTATTCTGCTGGTTAATGTGTTACCCAAAACTTGAAAATAAGTTGAAATCAAATAATATATCAGTACATTAATTTGTTTTCAGAAACAATCAGGTGGTATAAAGTGGCTCGTTTTCTTGGACTCTAACCAATAACTCAGACCTAGTGAATTCTTTTCCTCTGTATTTTTGCATATCATTTTTGCAGCTATAGACCACAGGGGATGCAATCTTCATCATTTTCTATATTACCAATAACTGATCCGAGAGCACAATTCCTTTTAAAGTTAATATAAACTTCTCCCAGTATGCTGTGAAAGGAGTCAAATTTTGAGATAAAAATTGAAACTTTTATTTTAATAAGAACTCAATTACATGCTCCTATGTTAACTTGCTTTAGAATGTGAACTCTGACAGCAGGGCACAGATCCTGACTTTTTGATTAATTTTTACTTATTTCCCAATGTGGACATACTCACATTTGGGACCTGGGAAGTTCCATAAATATTTGAGTAACTGAATGATTGAGTCAAATCCAATGTGTATGAAGTAGTTTTCTTCAACTTGATTTAGGTGCTTCTGTGTCAATTTGTGACATGCTCTCAGGTAATTTTAATAAACTAATCTAATTTATTTTGAATGAATGTATAGACATATATGTTTGCTTTCTGAGTATATGTGTGCATATAGTCATCTAAAGTTATACAATATCTCTGTGTACAGAATAGATAAATTGATAATTAATACACACATGTTAATAAAGTATTAACTCTTCAACATTTTATATGATGACCCACCTATTTCTCTTACTTTATTATCACATTTTCAGCAAATTTACTTAACTCCCTCAACATTTATATGCTTTAATTTAGGGATGACAAATGCCTAGCCAAATGCTAAATCTGAAAAAAAAATTTTAATATGATTTTCAAATTTTTGAAAATTTAAGTCCTTTAGGAAATTTGTGTGCTTTCCTGTAACACAAGCCATACTTCGTTCTACTGTCTGGCTCCTGGTGGAGTCAGACTTTAAGTCACCCACTTCTCTGGCCTAACCAAGCTTCTGAGAACTCAAATCTTTGCCTTTACACGTCTCCAAGTTGTTGGCCTCTAAAGAAAGAAAGAGAAGTCGCTCAGTTGTGTCCAACTCTTTGTGACCCCATGGACTGTAGCCTACCAGGCTCCTCTGTCCGTGGGATTTTCCAGGCAAAAGTACTGGAGTGGGTTGCCATTTCTTTCGCCAAAGGATCTTCCCGAACCAGGGATCGAACCCAGGTCTCCTGCATTGGAGGCAGATGCCTTATCGTCTGAGCCACCAGGGATACCTCTAGGGGGAGTTCAAAACTCTTCTCTGGGTACTCTGGTTTTTTACTCACCTTAGAGTAAATCAGGGAGAAGGAAATGGCAACCTCCTCCAGTACTCTTGCCTGGAAAATACTGTGGACGGAGGAGCCTGGTAGGCTATAGTCCATGGGGCCGTGAAGAGGTGATTGAGCAACTTCACTTTCACTTTTCACTTTCATGCATTGGAGAAGGAAATGGCACCCCACTCCAGTGTTCTTGCTTGGAGAATCCCAGGGACAGAGGAGCCTGGTGGGCTGCCGTCTTTGGGGTCGCACAGAGTTGGACACGACTGAAGCAATTTAGCAGCAGCAGAATAAATCAGACCACATACTGAAAATTAGAACTTTGAAGGAGACAATGGAATTGAACCCAAAATGTCAGAGAGGTGCCTATGGAGAAATGAAAAGAGGACTGAAGTCTTAACGTGAAGAAGATAGTAAGTGTGAGGCCTGGCCTAGCTTTGCTCTAGGCTTTGAAGAGAATGATCTTGCTTCTTATAGACTGACGAGTTATTCTTATTAACTGGTTATATGCAAATGAGATGGTCCTGTGAGGAAAGTAGTGATTTCAGGCCTGTGCTCGGAGCAAAGAGCAGTCTAGGTGCTGCCTGCCCCTTTTGTTGTCGGGACAGGCCTGCCTCAGGCCTAGGAAGTGTCCTACAGGGTCCTACAGTTCACTGTGAGATAGACCTGAATTGAAGGTTATTCTCAGAGTGACGAAGGTGTTACACTTGTTGAGCTTGGAAGCTCATGGGTAACAGTCAAGGTCAGGTCTCAAATATTTGAAAGTCTATTTTCAGAGATATAAGTAAATTGTATTTTTTTCCTATGTCAAAATGAAATAATATCATTTTATTGATGTTTTGAATGACTTTTAAGAACATGGAATATTTTTTAGGAAAATAAAGTTAATATTAAAACTTTAAAATAAAGTACTATATAAGGCCATATACAAAAGAAATGGAGATTCTGCATAATCTGAATTATCTTTAAAATGGAGGTGCCTCAAAGAATGAGTGGTTGTCTTCATGTAATAAAATTACAAATAGGTTTTATTTTCTTTTTTTCCAGTGGCTTTTCAATAGATTATCATGAACAGTATTATTGGAATTTGTAAAAATGTTATAAGGAAACAAATTTTGATCTTTCTTCTTTGTATTTAGTATGGATATATTCTATCCATATACTAATGGAATTTGGACTTTTTGAGATCTTTGTTATAGTTTCTTTAAGAATATATTTATTATTATACATATCTAAGAATAAGCAACTTAAACGTTTATTTCCAGACTTTGGAAGCTCACTTCTTCATGAGAAGGGATACGTCTCTGTCACTTATGAAGGACTTATGTTACGTATTAAAGGCCAAGTAGCTGTTAAGAATTTTAAGTGGGGTATAACTGGATCAGATTTCTAGTAACTTAATAACAACAATATATAGAAAATAGTATACTTGTATATTGCATACTACATGCTAGGCACCACTGTAAGCATTGTCTGCTCATGGACTCCTTGTAATCTCTTAAAACCTATTGAGGTGGTCACAGTGTATTTCCATTTTATGCTAATCTTCCTATCACAGTGCCTAGCACACAACAAACACTCGAAAAATAATATCTATTATGAACTCTTTTTATAGCATAGTACTTAAGAAGGGTGAGATCTCTTTGACAGTCAGAATACCTAAGGCTTTAGTCACAGTTTGCTACTTATCTGTGTGCCATTGGTCGTGTTGTTCTAGCTTTTTATACTTTAGGTTTTTTTTTTATTTGAAAATAACAATAATGCCTGCCTCATAGGCATGTTGTATATGTACATGAGCCCTCCTTCAGGGGATCTTCCTGACCCAGGGATGGAACCCACATCTCCTGTGGCTCCTGCATTGCAGGCAGATTCTTCACCGCCGAGTCTCTAGGGAAGCACCGGGCTACAGTCCATAGGGTCACAGGGAGTCGGACGCGACTGAAGCACCCAAGCACATTCTTGTGAAAGAATAAGTATGGCAGAGAACTTTAGCTGTTCAAAATCTCTTCTTTCTTCTTCCTGGCACACAACTGGCCTACAGCCATCAGCTTCCCCGTGGTTAGCTGTGGACATTTCAATGAATTCTGGTAAATAGAATGTGGATAAAAGTGATGGGTGCCATTTATAGCTGTAGCTTATTACTTTTTTATGCTCTATTTGAACCCAGCTCCCCACCAGGGTGAACACAGACAGTGTGGAGGCCCGATGGGGGTGGTGGAGCATTAGATGAAGCAAGTCTGGGTCCTTGAACCATTATGGAAGTAGCTGCACCATCAACCTGAACACTAACCTTGGCCTCTGACTAGAGCAGCAAATAATCTTTTATTGTGTTGAATCATTACATGTTTGGATATATTTGTAGCAGTTGGCGTATTATAATTGATATACTAAGTCAAAGTGATAAAGCATATAGATAATAAAATAAAATTATGTAATAGAGCCTCATAGGTTGAATATATTAAAAAAAAAAAAAAATAGGATTTCCAAATCTTACCTGCCCTGACCATAGTAGTAATTTTGGGGGGAAAAAAAAAGAGGACTTCACATTTAGTTGTCTGTAATATGGTAACTTCTGTACTTATATCTGTAATGTTTGAAAATAAGTGAAAATAAAATTTAAGTGAGAGACAGAATACAAATAAAGTTTCTGTTTTTCTTTTGAAATCTCTACCTCAATATCTTTTCCTCTCTCAAAATAGACCCATAATCCATCAGATACACTCTTACCTTATATATTTGCTTTGTAAAATGATCCTTGCAGAGGCAGCAGGATGCAACAGCAAAGAAAACAGGCATTGGACCAGACTACTAGGCTCTAACTAAATAGCTCTGTGACCTTGACAAGTTACATTTCTTCTCTATGACTTATTTTCCTCATCAGTTAAAGAGAATAATAATGGCACCTGCTTCTTAGAATGTATGTAAAGAACAAGTGAAGTAATAATTATAAAATATTTAGGAAATCTCCAACTCTTAGTTATCAATATATGTTTTCAATAACCTGTGTACAAATTAAATGTTATATAAATCATTCTTTAAAAATAAATTAACCTTGTGCTGTGCTTAGTCAAATCTGACTCTTTGCAACCCCGTGGGCTGTAGCTTGCCAGGCTTCTCTGTCCTTGGGGATTTTCCAGGCAAGAATACTGGAGTGGGTTGCCATGTCCTCCTCCAGGGGATCTTCCTACCCTAGGGATCAAACCCAGGTGGGCAGATTCTTTACCATCTGAGCCACCAGGGAAGCCCAAGAATATTGGCGTGGGTAGCCTATCCCTTCTCCAGGGGATCTTCCCAACCCAGGAATTGAACTGGAGTCTCCTGCATTACAGGCGGATTCTTTACCAGCTGAGTCACCTGGGAAGCCCCCACATTAACCTTGGTTTGATAAAAATGGAGAATAAAAATTCAAGACATTTTCCAAACTCAATTCATACAACTGTTTCCCTATGACTTCTCCCTGGGCCCACTGATTAAGCTTCCCTCAGCCTTCAGAAACATCTCAGTCACCCATATGTTTGAATGTTTGCCCCAGATTTTTCCTTTTAATTACTTTGCTTCTCTCTGTCTAATCAGTATGTACCTATCTTGGAGATTAGCCAGTTTGGGTCTATTAGTCCCCTAGGGCTGCAGTAAGAAATTAGCACAAACTCCGTGATTTGAAACAACACAGGTTTGTTCTCTCACAGTTCTGGAAAGAAGTCTGATATCCTGGGGTAGGAAGGTCCCCACTCTCTGTAGGGCCTAGAGAAGAATCTTTGCTTATGTCTTTCTAGCTTCTAGTTAGCTGTCCTTGGGACTCCTTGACTTGCATCTGTATTACTTCAGTCTCTGCCACTGTTTTCACATAGCCTTGTCTTCTGTGGCTCCATTTCTGAATTTTCTAAGGACATCATTATATTATATCATAATGTATTATAAGGACACCACTCTTGGGCCCCTCCTAATTTAGCATGCCCTCATCTTAACCTGATTATATCTGCAAAAGCCCTATTTCCCAGTAAGGTCGCACTCACAGACACTGGAGATTAGGACTTGAGTATATCTTTTTGGGACGCACAATTCAGCACACTAGGAGATCTAATGTCTCCTCCAATCAATCGTAATTACTTCTGAGAACCATTTATTTTTTATTTCATTTATTGGACAGGTAATATGAATCTGCTTTCTAATTTTTTTTTTTTGCTTTCTAATTTTTAAAAAAGGTTTATGAACCTATGTATCTTCTCTGATAAATTATAAGAGTATAAGGGTAAGGACTATGGATCATGGATCCATATGGATCCATGATATTATTTGGATCATGGATCATGATATTATTTTTTTCTCTTTGTATACTTTTTCATACATCACACAATGCATATGGTAACAAACACATATATTAATGAACAAATGAAGGGATACAAACCTGATAACACAAAATTCTTCTGGAGAGTAAGTGACAAAAATAAATGGTACATGATTAAATAACATCAATGTGTAATCTCTGATTTTTCATTTTTAACTTATGCTTTTGACTGATTATTGTGAGTATTATTGTGACTGATTATTGACTGAGTATTGTGAGTTCACCAATAAGATATTCATTAACATTGTGATCTTTAAATTATATGTAAACATTTGAAAAATAATCCAATAAAATTCAATAGCTGTGTTTAGTGCTTTTGCAGTAAGAGTTTCTACTTTGCTTTGTGACTGCAAAGGTTTTACATTTAAACAAGAAGAATCAAGTATGTAATGTGAATTCTTATTATCAACTCTTGTTAGAAATAATATCACATACCTTATACTATTTAATGGGGAAAATTCCCAAAAACTGATGGAAAATATTAGGAATTCATCTCAGTTCTGTAAAAATAATGTTTTAAACTGATATGTCCACAGATGATAACGAGTGTGGCAATTTGACCCAGCCCTGTGGTGAGAATGCTAACTGCACGAACACACAGGGGAGTTATTACTGTGTGTGTGCGCCTGGCTTCAGATCCAGCAGCGACCAGGACAAGTTCATTACTAACGACGGGACCGTCTGCGTAGGTGAGTTCAGCTACCTGGCTTAAGATTTATGCCTTTATTGTTTATACCTCCACAGATTAAATAATATCCAGTCAAATTCTGTCCTTTGATTGTACCCCAGTTGTTAATGCTTTCAGAATCTTCATTAATTCCTTTAATTCTCCGATATGGTATCAGTTACTATGGTATATTTATCCAAGAATATAAGACAAAGATATTTTTTTGGAAGATAGCAGTTTACCAAAAAAAAAAACATTGTGATGTTATGAGATCTAGCAAGGTGGCAAATAACAGAATAAATGCTTACACTTCAAAGTAATATATTCACTCCAGAAAATTACCATTAGTATCACCAAACAGTGATGCTTTTATAAATATGCACTCTGAGAGAGGCCCTACATTTTCCTGGAAAGTGTTCATATAGGCATTGCTTGTGAACACTAGTAATGTTCACTCTAGGCAGCACTTCTGCTGCCCACCAAAAGTTTGCCACATTTAAGATCTGCATTCAGTTTTTTTGAAGTCCATCCTATTTAGAAGTTCACTGCAGTGTCTTCTAGAGGGATAAAAGTAGCTGTAGCTCTATTCCTAAGTAAAATATTGTGAGAGAATTTCTAGATTTTTTAATGTTCTTCTATTGTGTTTTGGTCACACATTTGATTCATCAGATACTATAATCTGAGAAAAAAATTGTAAAAAATTGTAGAAATTTCAAAAGATGAACAGTTTTCAGAGACAGATTCTCTGGAACCAAGACATTAACTTTGAAAATAAATTGTGAATCATCTTAATCGTGGTTTCTAAAAATTGTCTAGTTTACCAGTAGCTAGTATGATTATAGTTGATAATTATGTATAAAATTAATGAATGACCTGAAGCCCTGAGAGTTTGATCACATAGCCAGGGCTAGATATGAGATGAGCTCAGGACTGAAAATGCAACATGGGCAGGGGTAAGGTGCTGCTTCTACCTTTCATAGTTAAATGAGAGACATCCAATCACACGAAAGCTTTAGATCAGCCCCCAGTAAAGTTCTCATCAGTAAGCTAAGGAGAAGTCCAGCAATGTTGTTATTAACACACACAATAAGTCAGGAGATAATGTTCAAAGAGAATTTCTCATTGAAATGTCTGTATCAAAGAAATTATCCTGTCTTGTGTACTTAGAGTTCACAGTATTTTCTTTTTTACCTAAATAAGGAAGATTATATTCTCCCATTATAGCCAAGGGAAGTGAAGGGCTATTCCAGAGTCACAAATTTAGGTTAAAGGAAAGGTTAAAATCACAATCTTCTACTTGAATGCCACTGATATTTCCACAAGAATCTCAAATGGGTGACCACTTAAGTCTGACACATGGATCGGGATCATGCAAATATAGTGAATCAAACTTTACAAGGCCATACATGATGGAAAATATGAGAAAATAATTGTTTCTGTTGAATTATAATTTTATCTGGATTTTTCACAGCAAAAAGTTTTTATTGGATTGTATCATTACAATATATTCAAGAAATTAAAACCTTCCCAGAAAATGTATAGTACCTCGCTGTTTGTTCTTCTCAAACCTACACTCATGTATCTAGTCTTAGAATGTTATATAATGTGTACATATCTTTATCTTTAGTAAAGTTCTAACTTTGTAGCTATATAACTAGAAAAATTTCAGTTAATGAAGAAATCAAATTGTAACACCTTAAATACTGAAATTTAATACAATTTTAACTGTACTTTCCATTCCCTCTTATCTCTGCAAGAGATTTGTCTCTTCACCTGATCATTTGTCTTTTGTCTTTTCACCTGATCATGTTTACTTTTGATACACCTCAGTCCACAGAGGGATATATAGTTCTCTGTCTAAATCCCTTAACTGTAAAGAATTCTTATTTAGAGTAAAATTAATCATAGGCACACAGAAAACACACACAAAGATGACCGAAAGCCAACATTTTATGCAAGTGTAGTACAATTGTGATCCACACAGTCAAAGGTTTTGGCGTAGTCAGTAAAGCAAAAGTATATGTTTTTCTGGAACTCTCTTGCTTTTTTGATGATCCAGTGGATGTTGGCGATTTGATCTCTGGTTCCTCTGCCTTTTCTAAACCCAGCTTGAACATCTGGAAGTTCACAGTTCACATACTGTTGAGGCCTGGCTTGGTGAATTTTGAGCATTACTTTGCTAGCAATTCTGCAGTAGTTTGAACATTCTTTGCATTGCCTTTCTTTGGGATTGGAATGAAAACTGATTTTTCCAGTCCTGTGGCTGCTGCTGAGTTTTCCAAATTTGCTGGCATATTGAGTGCAGCACTTTCACAGCTTCTTCTTTTGGGATTTGAAATAGCTGAACTGGAATTCCATCACCTCCATGAGCTTTTGTTTGTAGCGATGCTTCCTAAGGCCCTGAGAAATCTGTATGCAGGTCAAGAAGCAACAGTGAGAACTGAACATGGAAGAACAGACTGGTTCCAAATCAGGAAAGTAGTACGTCAAGGCTGCATACTTTCACCCTGCTTACTTAACTTATTTACAAAGTAAATCATGTGAGCTGCCAGGCTGGATGAAGCACAAGCTGGAATCAAGATTGCCAGGAGAAATATCAATAACCCCAGATACACAGATGACATCACACTTATGGCAGAAAGTGAAGAAGAACTAAAGAGCCTCTTGATGAAAGTGAAAGAGCAAAGTGAAAAATTTTAAATTCAACATTCAGAAAGCTAAGATCATGGCATCCAGTCCCATCACTTCATAGCAAATAGATGGGGAAGCAGTGGAAATAGTGAGAGACTTTATTTAGGGGTGTCCAAAATCACTGCAGATGGTGACAACAGCCATGAAATTAAAGGACACTTGCTTCTTGGAAGAAAAGTTATGACCAACTTAGAAAGCATTTTAAAAAGCAGAGACATTACTTTGCCAACAAGGTCCATCTAGTCAAAGCTATGGTTTTTCCAGTAGTCATGTATGGATGTGAGAGTTGGAATATAAAGAAAACTGAGCGCCGAAGTTGAGTTAGAGTTAGACAGCCTTGTCTAACTCAATGAAACTAAGCCATGCCATGTGGGCCCACCCAAGACAGATGGGTCATGGTGGAGAGTTCTGACAGAATGTGGTCCACTGGAGAAGGGAATAGCACACCACTTCAGTATTCTTGCTTTGAGAACCCCATGAACAGTATGAAAAGGCAAAAAGATAGGACACTGAAAGATGAACTCCCCAGGTTGGTAAGTGCCCAATATGCTACTGGTAATCAGTGGAGACATAACTCCAGAAAGAATGAAGGGATGCAGCCAAAACAAAAACAACACCCAGTTGTGGATGGGACTGGTGATAGAGGCAAGGTTTGATGCTATAAAGAGCAATATTGCATAGGAACCTGGAATGTTAGGTCCATGAATCAAGGCAAATTGGAAGTGGTCAAACTGGAGATGGCAAGAGTAAACATCGACATTCTAGGTATCAGTGAACTGAGATGGACTGGAATGGGTGAATTTAATTCAGATGACCATTATATCTACTATTGTGGGCAGGAATCCCTTAGAAGAAATGGAATAGGCATCATAGTCAACAAAAGGGTCCTAAACACAGTACTTGGATGCAATCTTAAAAACGACAGAATGATCTATGTTCGTTTCCAATGCAAACCATTCAGTATCACGGTAATCCAAGTCTATGCCCTGACCAGTAACTCTGAAGAAACTGAAGTTGAACGTTCTATGAAGACCTACAAGACCTTCTAGAACTAACACCCAAAAAATATGTCCTTTTCTTTATAGGGAATGGAATGCAAAGGTAGGAAGTCAAGAAACACCTGGAGTAACAGGCAAATTTGGCCTTGGACTACAGAATGAAGCAGGGCAAAGGCTAATAGAGTTTTGCCAAGAGAACACACTGGTCATAGCAAACACCCTCTTCCCACAACACAAGGGAAGACTCTACACATGGACATCAACAGATGGTCAACCCCGAAATCAGATTGATTATGATGGAGAAGCTCTATACAGTCAGCAAAAACAAGACTGGGAGCTGACTGTGGCTCAGACCATGAACTCCTTATTGCCAAATTCAGACTTAAACTGAAGAAAGTAGGGAAAACCACTAGACCATTCAGGTATGACCTAAATCAAATTGCTTATGACTATACAGTGGAAGTTAGAAATAGATTTAAGGGACTATATCTGATAGACAGAGAGCCTGATGAACTATGGATGGAGGTTAGTGACATTGTACAGGAGACAGGGGGCAAAACCATTCCCAAGAAAAATAAAATGGAAAAGCAAAATGGCTATCTGAGGAGGCCTGACAAATAGTTGTGAAAAGAAGAGAAGCCAAAAGCAAAGGAGAAAAGGAAAGATATACCCATTTGAATGCAGAGTTCCAAGGAATAGGAAGGAGAGATAAGAAAGCCTTCCTCAGCGACCAATGCCAAGAAATAGAGGAAAACAACAGAATGGGAAAGAGTAGAGATCTCTTCAAGAAAATTAGAGATACCAAGGGAACATTTCAGGCAAAGATGGGCTCAGTAAAGGACAGAAATGGTAGGGACCTAACAGAAGCAGAAGATATTAAGAAGAGGTGGCAAGAATACACGGAACTGTACAAAAAAGATCTTCATGACCCAGATAATCACAATGGTGTGATCACTCACCTAGAGCAAGATATTCTGGAATGTGAAGTCAAGTGGACCTGAGGAACCGTCACTACAAACAAAATGGAATGATGGAATGATGGAATTCCAGTTGAGCTATTTCAAATCCTGAGAGATGATGCTGTGAAAGTGCTGCACTCAATATGCCAGCAAATTTGAAAAACTCTGCAGTGGCCACAGGACTGGAAAAGGTCAGTTTTCATTCCCATCCCAAGGAAAGGCAATGCCAAAGAATGCTCAAACTACCACACACTGCACTTATCTAACAATTGCATTTAAGTAAAGTAATGCTTAAAAATCTCCTAGCCAGGCTTCAGCAATACATGGACCGAGAACTTCCAGATGTTCAAGCTGGTTTTAGAAAAGGCAAGGAACCAGAGATCAAATTGCCAACATCCACTGGATCATCGAAAAAGCAAGAGAGTTCCAGAAAAACATCTCTTTCTGCTTTATTGACTATGCCAATGCCATTGACTGTGTGAATCACAATAAACTGTGGAAAATTTGAGAGATGGGAATACCAGACCACCTGACCTGCCTCTTAAGCAACCTGTATGCAGGTCAGGAAGCAGTTAAAACTGGACATGGAGCAACAGACTGGTTCCAAATAGGAAAAGGAGTACGTCAAGGCTGTATATTGTCACCCTGCTTATTTAACTTATATGCAGAGTACATCATGAGAAACACTGGGCTGGAGGAAGCACAAGCTGGGATCAAGATTGCCGGGAGAAATATCAGTAACTTCAGATGCGCCGCTGACACCACCTTTATGGCAGAAAATGAAGAAGAACTAAAGAGCCTCTTGATGAAAGTGAAATAGGAGAGTGAAAAAGTTGGCTTAAAGCTCAACGTTCAGAAAACTATGATCATGGCATCCGGTCCCATGACTTCATGGCAAATAGATGGCGAAACAGTGGAAACAGTGGCTAAGTTTATTTTTTGGGCTCCAAAATCACTGCAGATGGTGATTGCATCCATTAAACTAAAAGACGCTTACTCCTAGGAAGGAAAGTTATGACCAACCTAGATAGCATATTATAAAGCAGAGACATTACTTTGTCAACAAATGTCCATCTATTCAAGGCTATGATCTTTCCAGTGGTTATGTATGGATGTGAGATTTGGACTATAAGCTGAATGCCTAAGAATTGATGCTTTTGAACTGTGTTGTTGGAGAAGACTCTTGAGAGTCCCTTGGACTGCAAGGAGATCCAACCAGTCCATCCTAAAGGAGATCAGTCCTGGGTGTTCATTGGAAGGACTGGTGTTGAAGCTGAAACCCCAATACTTCGGTCACCTGATGCAAAGAGCTGACTGATTTGAAAAGACCCTGATTCTGGGAAAGACTGCGGGCAGGAGGAGAAGGGGATGACAAAGGATGAGATGGTTGGATGGCATTACCGACTCAATGGACATGGGTTTGGATGGACTCCAGAAGTTGGTGATGGACAGGGAGGCCTGGCGTGCTGTGGTTCATGGGGTTGCAAAGAGTCGGACATGACTGAGTGACTGAACTGAACTGAACCGAGCACCAAACAATTGATTTTTTTGAACTGTGGTGTTGGAGAAGACTCTTCAGAGTCCCTTGAACTGCAAGGAGATCCAACCAGTCCATCCTTAAGGAAATCAGTCCTGAATATTCATTGGAAGGACTGATGCTGAAACTGAAAGTCCAATGTTTTGGCCACCTGATGAGAAGAACTGACTCATTGGAAAAGACCCTGATGCTGGGAAAGATTGAAGGCAGGAGACAAGAGACGATGAGAGGTTGAATGGCATCACCAACTCAATGGACATGAGTTTCAGTAAACTCCGGGAGCTGGTGATGGACAGGGAAGCCTGCATGTTGCAGTCCATGGGGTTGCAAAGAGTTGGACACAACTGAGCGACTGAACTGAATACATTTGTAATTTAAGACTTCCTCCTAGTATTGTTATTATTGAGATACTGTGGAAGAGCCCTACATCTTTGCTAACTCGCCTTTTAGCTCTTTTAAGATCTCATTAAACAAAATAAATTAAAACCCAATATCCAATATCCTGTGTGCTATAGTTCATAGGGTCGCAGAGTCAGACACAGTTGAAGCAACTTACCATGCATACCATCCCGTATTGAGTCCTCCAGTTCCCACCTGTTTTATCTGATGGATCATTCAGTGAAAAAAGTCTTTCTCTGGAAAATTGTTATTCTCACCAATTTTGTTGTCCTCAAAGATTAAGGTTTTCTCAGAAGCAGAGTAGCTGTTCCTTTTTTTTCTCCCAGTCCTGTGTTAATTTCATTGTTAACTATGATAATCCTCAGGGAATTTGAACAGGGAAGCATAATTATTTTCTTTTTACCTTAGTATTTTACCTTGTAGTGGATTGCTTATGATTTGAAAGTTTAGCTGATGCTTGAATTTGACATATCTGGTAATTACAGTGATTGCATGCATGCTAAGTCACTTCAGTTGTGTCCAACTCTTAGCCCACCAGGCTTCTCTGTCCATGTGGATTCTCCAGTCAAGAATACTGGAGTGGGTTGCTATGCCCACCTCCAGGGGATCTTCCCAACCCAGGGATTGCATCTCCTGCATTGGTAGGTGAGTTCTTTACCACTAATGCCACCTGGGAAGCCCGATTATAGTCATTAAGAACATCTATAAATATATAAGGAAAACCTCCAGTACAGGACAAGAAATTACCCAAGCAAAATTCTTTATTCTTTTGAAATACTTTTTTTAAACAGGTGAAGTAATCTTATTGGAGAAGACTTTGAGTGAGATTGAGTATCATTCCTATCTTTCTTCTCCTTGGAATCACAGTAAAATAGAACTTCTGGTGCCCAGTTCCCAAGACACATTGTTTACTAGTGGGAAAACAGGCATTCAGTAGTATGACTTTCCAAACCAAATGAGTAGAACCCAAGGACTTCACGTTTTCTGTGTTCATAAGAGCAGTGTTTACTTCTTGTCATTTTTTTACGTCCTGTTGTCTTAGGTACTCTGATTTTTTTTCTGGCTTTGAATAATATTAAAATTCAATTTTATCTTTGCAAATTACTTCCAGTAATTGAACATTTTATCTTTTTTATTTTTTTGCAGTCTGTGAGTTACACAACATTAGAAAATTCAGGTATTGATGAAAATTATGAAAATTAAAGCAATCATATAATCATGTTTTGAAAGAAGATTATGATAAAATACTGCTGGTTTGGCTCATTGTAGACATGAAAAACAAGCATAATTGTATTAATGAAAAAGCAAATGAATATTTTGATCTGTAGAACAAGGACGTGCATGTTATGACATACTTACATTTAGTGAAATCAAGTTATTGGTGTTAAGCTGAGTGTTAGTTTGGTAATGGAAAAAGTGGATCACTTATTAAATACAGCTTGTCAGTTCTAGCCTAGTTGAAATAATTACATAGCAGCAATTTATCTTTCATTAAAATGGGGGAAAGGGTGCTTTTTCTCTTTTATAGCTCTAGGGAGTACCAAAACATGTCCGTTTAACAAGACATTCATTATCAATGTGTTTTCTCCAAACCTACATAGTCACAGGGCTTATGCTATTAAGAAAACACACAATCTGAATAGAATCATTGGACCTGATTCTCAGTTACAGTATCAGGCACCTACTGTACCTTAGGCACCCCTCCAAACACCTTTACATACATTTCCTCATTTGTTATAAAAAGAATCCTTTTGAGTTAAGGGTATTTTATGGTACCACACAGGGTCATAGAGCTAATGAATATTAGAGTCAGGATTTGAATTAAGGTCTTCCACAGGACCTTTACCTGTAGGAAGGAGGATACATACTGATTTTATTAGATCTGAGGTCCTGCAAGAAATTGCAAGAGATATTAATGTGGACCGTGATGTAAAATGGCAGTCACATTTACTTTGGCTAAGTCAAAGCATGGGATACTCTTTCAGTATTTTATGAATCTTTTCATACTACGAGGTAGCAGGAGGTATAGAGTGAAATGCTAAGGATAGTGAAAGCTCCTTGACTATCCTGGAACACAGCCAGTTGTGGTGGTCACACACTCCATCACTATGTTAAACTCAGTAGGTTCTACTACTGAGGGCCAGAGTGAGGATAGCAAACTTAATGTCTACATTTTAGTAAAAAGCTAGGGGAACAATAATGTAAACAAGGAAAGTATAAATAATTCAGAAAACATGTCTTTGATGGGGGTAACGAAGGTTTGAAAAACAAATCTTTGGTAGGGTGATGAATATTCTTCTAGAATATTTGGAGTCAGAATATAAAATTTGCATAATCCAAATTTCAAATATTCATCTCCAAGGGTTTGACCTCATTATTTTTAAGATTAACATTCTGTCACTTGGTGAATTCAGAAGTTGAAATACCTTAGTTGGTCCAAGGCTGACATGCTGGGATAGCGAACAGCTTTGTGGGTGCTGGGAGAGCTGAAACCCTGGCAGAGAACCCAAAATAAAGACCACAGGGTGTGTAGAATACATAGGGGAAAGTTGAAACCGTCAAGATCAACAATATCTGAGCCACTAGGGAACCCCACGACTGTACACTTATGTCCAAAGGCATGAGGGAGGATGAAAATGGTGTTTGCAAAGTTAAAATCAGTGTGTTGTTCAGAGATTGGATTTGGAATACAGTTCCCAAGAAAAGTTGCACCTTTTTAAATGATTTTGAAATTGAGAGAAATCATCACTTCATTTCCAATTAACCGTAGAAGGCATCTGAAAATGTGAAATAAGGGTATTCAGAAAACATAACTTTCTTTCCCATGAAATAAATTGTTCTATTTATGATACTTCATGGGTCTCTTCACACCTTCATTGGAATATTATCCTCATTTGGGTGCTACACAAATGATTTATTCAACACTGCTCCAAAAAAGACTAGTCTTTTGCTTTCTTTTATTTTTTCTCACTTCTTGATTTCATGAAGAATATTAATTCTAGTCTGCTGTCCACTAGCATCTTTACTTCAGCCAAACTGGGAAGTTTTCCCTAATGATTCTCCAGATCTCAAGAGCCAACAGCTGTCACCCCCTCCTTTATTTCTGTCCTGTGTGTGTGTGTGTGTGTGTGTGTGTGTGTGTGTGTGAAGTGACAGTTTATGATTACATGTGTATAGAAATTCAGGAAGAGAGTGAAAGTGCTAGGGCAGCATTTATTCCTTTAAAAGCAGAGGACTTGGATATCTGGGTAATACAGATCATGACTGGGGACTTTCCAGGTGGCCCAATGATAAAGAATCTGCCTGCCATAGCAGGAGATGCAGGAGATGTGGGTTCAGTCCCTGGGTCTGGAAGATCCCCTGGAGGAGGAAATGGCAACCCACTCCAGTATTCTTATCTGGAATATTCCATGGACAGAGGAGCTTGGTGGGTTGCAGTCTACGTGGCTGCCAAAAGTCAGACATGACTGAGTGAATGAGCACACACCGACAGATCGTGACTATATAGCCTTGGCAGAAGAACGAGGCGTTTTCTACTGCTTTTCCAGGCCTGCTAATCATCTTCTTTAAATCCAGTACCATCACCTTTTTAGCAAATGGAAATTTCTTTAAGAACAGGTGAGACTTACTGCCTGGTGGTATGAGGTTTAATGGGGGCGGGGGGGTGGAGTTTGTACCATTTTTGCATTTTTAAAATGAGAAATTGGGATCAGCTACATTTTATATATCTAGTGAGATGACATTTTAATTGGATTTTGATCATTCTCCCTTTATAAAAAGGCAAACAATTTTGTGCCACTCTATTAGTTTTTAAAAAATCAAATTACATATTCAGAATTACAGACTTATTCTCTAACATAGAGTAGCTCTAAGATGTCAGAGCTAGACTTAGGAGCACAGAAATTTTTGCATTAGTTTAAGGTAATTATCTGGACTCTTTAGTCCCTTGGAATCATCCCATATTGGAACTTTGCCTACTTGCAGAGTATTTATACTGTATTTATAATTTTAAGATATATTTCACTCTTCACTATAGTATGTAAAATTTTAAATTAAGAATATAAATTATGTGAGTTTATAACCTACCACTTTTATTGTAGCTTTGCTATATAGCTACTGAAAATCTAAGATTTAATTCTGTACAATTTGTTACTTTATCTATGATGACTGTGTATTAAGAATGATATCAAAATATACCCTGAACAAAAGTTATAAGGTTTGATAAAATTTTAAGGGCACTGAATCACACATTCTGCTACACCTTAATTTTTTCAGTTAACTTATACAGAAAAATGAGGGTCTTCCCAGATCATGCTAGTGGTAAAGAAGCCTCCTTGCCAATGCAGGAGGCGTAGGAGATAGGGTTTGATCCCTGGGTTGGGAAGATCTCCTGGAGTATGAAATGGCAACCCACTCCAGTATTCTTGCCTGAAGAATCCCATGGACTGAGGATCTTGGAGAGCTACAGTCAATAAGGTTGGAAAGAGTTGGACACAAGTGAAGTGACTTAGCATGCACATATGGAAAAATGAGGCTTTGGAAAGAAAATGGGCTGCTCTTTTTTTTTTGCTTTCCAGATTATTCTAAACTGAGTTGTTACAATCAGTTTAATTTAATACTAGAAAACAAAGAATTCTAAATGTGTTTTTGAAATTAGGTTTTTATTTAATTAGGAATAAACATTGCATCATCAATGATGGAAATTATGACTTATTAATTTTGCTGATGAATCCTGCTGTTTAAAAAGCAATTCAAGTGTTGGTCTATGAATAACATTTTCAATATACTGTCAAAATGGATTGACCAAAAGAAAGTGAAACTACATGCAGCTAAGTTTGCCCTGTCCTTTTCCAGATCATGGAATTTTTCTTGCTTTCTTACATAATTTGATATGAAATTACTAACAGTATGTAATACTATTATCAACAAGGTAACAACTATATGAGCGCTAGGTTAAAATCTTAATTTTTCAAATATTTCCAGATATTGATGAGGGCAGTGAATCATTTGCCTGTGGTGATCATGCAGTGTGTAAAAAAATGAATGGTAGCTATAACTGTTCCTGCAGGGAAGGTTATCAGACATCCACAGGAAATCACAGTTTACACCTATTGATGGCATTTATTGCCAAAATAAACATACTATTTAATTTTATATATTATCAAAGCACTATGGGGACTTCTCTGGTGGTCCAGTGGTTAAGACTTCACTTTCCAATACAGGGGAGTGCAAGTTCAATCCCTGGTTGAGAAACTAAGATCCCACATGCCTCACGGCCAAAAAAGTGAAAGTCACTCAGTCATGTCCAACTCTTTGCAACCCCGTGGACTATATAGTCCATGGAATTCTCCAGGCCAGAATACTGGAGTGGGTAGCCTTTCACTTCTCCAGGGGATCTTCCCAACCCAGGGATCAAACCCAGGTATCCCTCATCACAGGTGGATTCTTTTTTTTTTTTTTTTTCATTTATTTTTATTAGTTGGAGGCTAATTACTTTACAATATTGTAGTGGTTTTTGTCATACATTGACATGCATCAGCCATGGAGTTACATGTATTCCCCATCCCGATCCCCCCCTCCCACCTCCCTCTCTACCCGATCCCTCTGGGTCTTCCCAGTGCACCAGCCCCGAGCACTTGTCTCATGCATCCAACCTGGGCTGGTGATCTGTTTCACCCTAGATAATATACATGTTTTGATGCTGTTCTCTCGAAACATCCCACCCTCGCCTTCTCCCACAGAGTCCAAAAGTCTGTTCTGTACATCTGTGTCTCTTTTTCTGTTTTGCATATAAGGTTATCATTACCATCTTTCTAAATTCCATATATATGTGTTAGTATGCTGTAATGGTCTTTATCTTTCTGGCTTACTTCACTCTGTATAATGGGCTCCAGTTTCATCCATCTCATTAAAACTGATTCAAATGAATTCTTTTTAACGGCTGAGTAATATTCCATGGTGTATATGTACAGGTGGATTCTTTACCAGCTGAGCCACCAGGAACAAATTCAATAAAGACTTTAAAAATGGTCAACATCAAAAACAAAATCTTGAAGCACTATATAAAATATTAACTGCATAGTTGTGAAGTATCAAAGAGCTACACCTTCCAAGAAACGTGCCAATAGTCCTTTTTCTATAAAATGAAATAATGGAAGATGTTTTAGTTAATGGTACATGTAGATCACATATTTTATGTAATTGCTGTTTAGTCAGTAAGTCATGTCCAACTCTTGTGACTCCATGGACTGTAGCCTGCCAGGCTCCTTCTGTCCATGGGATTTCCCAGGCAAGAACACTGGAGTGAGTTGTCATTTCTCTCTCCAGGGGATCTTCCCAACCCAGGGATCAAACCCCATCTCCTGCACTGGTAGGCGAGTTCTTTACCACTGATCCCATATACCCTATTTCCTTTCAATAACTATAATTTTCTATTTTCCATAAAATAGTTTGCATTTTAATGAATAAAAATAAGTGAATTTTTATTAGTAGTAAAACTTAAAATTAATAATAAAAATGTTTTAAATAAATAAACTTTCATGAATAAATAAAAATAAAACTCAAATGTTAAGAATGTGCTTTTAATGTCTAAATAAGTGAGCAAAATCGTTGGAATCAATATAATTATCTTAGGGAAAATATTTTTTGAAACTTAATACATAACTATTTTTTTCTACAGAAATTGTGAATCCAGACTGCCATTTAGATAATGCCTGTATTGCCGAAAATATTAATAAAACTTTAACAAAAGTGAGTAAAAGAGTTGAATTAAATTTTATTCTGTTTTGACATTTTGGTTTCAGTTAAAATCTTTCCAAAGGTACATTTTTTTAAGAGTAACAAACCGTTGATCTTCATGTAGAGTTTAAAATATTTACATATAGAGATCCAAGTATTTCATTTGGGTGTCAGATAGGATTAATTTGAAAATCCCCAAAATACTGAAGAAGACATATATTTAATGTAAGTTTATTTTCACTATTCTGTATACTGAAAGTTATTTCAACGTGTTAAGAAACTTGATGGATAAAATAGTAAAAACACATTTTGATCACAGGCCATTTCCACATTCTAAGAAGACATAGTTCTATGCAATTAGATTTTGTACACCAAATACTATTTCAAAGAGTAAGATGTCCATGAAATTATTGTCCTGTGATTAGAAGTGAGTTTCAACATGACTCATTAGCAATCAAGTAAAGCAAATTGCCATTTTATCATGTAAAAAACTTTTATGGTTTACTAAAACCTAATTCAAATTAAGTCATAATTTATTATAAATTTTAAAAGCTAATTTAAAATGATAAATTCAAATGTGCATTGCCTTTCTGAAGTAACTTCTATGCTTTTTCAGCTATTTGCTAATCCTTTGTAAATAATTTCAGGTTTCATTGCTTCATGTTAGGGTTTAGTTGTAGTCTGATAGTTTACATGTAGGAGAGAAAAACAATACATTTAACCTGGAACCTGTATTCTTGCAAAGATCCAGTAGTGCTTTAAGCTGGTTTTCTTTTTCTGGACTCATATTTGTTCAGATTAGACACATAGAAGAACCTGTGGCTTTGCTCCGAGAAGTCTATAGAAATTCTGTGAAAGATCTTTCACCGATGGATATAATTACATACACAGAAGTATTAGCTGAATCACCCCCATTACTGGGTTATATGAACAGCGTGGATTCAGACAAGGACACCTTTTCTAATTCAACTCTGACTGTAAGTATGTTGAGCTTTAACTCAGTGTAAGTTTAAAATTTTTCTTACATCTGTGATTAATGTAAGATTCCAACATTTTTAAAAGGTACGCTTTCTTCCAACAGGAATTTGTAAAAACTCTGAATAATTTCGTTCAAAAGGATACATTTACAGTTTGGGACAGGTTATCTACAAATCAAAGAAGAACTCATCTTACAAAACTGATACATGCTGCTGAGCAGGCTACCTTAAGGATATCTCAGAACTTTCAAAAGACCACTCAGTTTGATACTAATTCAAGTGATATAGGTAAGAAGTCAAGGTCAATTTCAAGGCAATAGTGTTTTCCAAAGAAGCCATTCTCAAAAGAGGTGAAAAGTATCTGAACTGCTGTTAATTAAATTGGCAGTTGTTTATCAGTGCAGACATAAATGACGGTGCATATCACAAAAGTGGGTATGAATGAAGTTTGAATAAAAAGGATGAATGCATGAGATTTGTCTCCTACTTGCAACTTTCACCTTTTCCTATTTCTGAACTGTTTAGCATTTAAATGCTCAGAGAACCTTACTTCCTTGTCATCTCATGACTTGGCAGGATCTGTCTTGACTGGTGATAGTACAAAAGATTTTCTGGATGTAATATATTTAAAGTTAAATTTTTATTGAATTATGACACATATAAACACAAATATATGTATCAAATGAATATAAGTTGATGAATTTTCACTAAATGAACACATCTGTATAATAACACCTCAGAAGACCCCTCATCCCCCTTGCCAACCACTCCCTAACCCCTAAAGGTAATGCCATCCTGACTTCTAACACCACTTCACAAGCATAATTTTTATTATTTCTGCAATAATCTGATTCTTATTTTTAATGTTGAAATCCTTTGGGCATATATCTTTGTCATGAATGTAGTGTATTTTAATTTCTTATTGGGAATCCTTTGCCTTTCAGTAATATAAAGCAATTAACATAGCAAATTAGAATGTTTCCTGCTTTATGAAAGCTCATGCTCGACACTTTTAAGAATCTGATCAAACTGAGGTTGCCTGTAAAGTTGTTCTGAGGCAACAAGGTACACTCTCTGAAATAATCATCTCATACACCTCTATTATATTTTCTGGATACTATCCTGCTGTGCAGTAGTAGATATACAAAAATCATTATGTCATCGGGATTCACCAGTTACTCAAAATTAAGATAACAAGCATTGTGACTCATATATAGAAGCTTAAATTTCTATATCTGTTCATGAAAAAGGTGACTATACACAGGTAAGGAAATTATCACTCAAGAATTTAATTCAGTCACTCTGTATATAATAAATTATGTTGTAGATATCATCCTCTAATACATTGTAATTGCTTGTCTGCTTTAGTAATTATGATTTATAGCTTCTTTGCATACATATTTTCTTTTATTTTATTAGTAGAGATAGAATTAAACAATGAATGCTGTAGTGTAATAAAAAAACTAAACTTGAATCAAATTTTTAAGTACAAATTATGTCTAGACATCATGTTCAGAATATGTTCATTCTACCTGATGTAATTAAGAGTTGAAATACAATAATGATGGATCAAATTCTTTCTGACTAAATATATTAATTAAACTGATTTCAGAGAATTTATTATTTTCATATTTTTGTTTCAGCTCTCAAAGCTTTCTTTTTTGATTCACATCACATGAAATATATTCATCCCCATATGAATATGGACGGAGATAATATAAAGATATTTCCAAAGAGAAAAACTGCATATGATTCAAATGGTAGGACTTTGACAAGCTTATAAACAATATTTCAATGTTTTGCAATAAATACCATACATTTGCTTGTATCATATGTGCTTATAACATGTGTGGTTTTCTGTAGAAAAATACTTTCTGTTTATACATAGAAATTCTATATTTGTATTTGAGACTTTTATTATGATAAAAATACCTGGGGAGGATTTTAGCTCATATCTAGATCCTTCTTGTCCTTGACCCTCCAAATCTGTAATTATCTAATATTGTTAGGATCCCAGTGGAAATATACAAAGGAACTGTGGTTTTATTCCTCATTTTGCACCAGTCAGTAGGTGCTATAATTTTCATAAAATCCTTTTAACAGTTCTTCTTCAGAAATCCTTCATATTCCTCATTGTGAGCCTGAATTTGGGATTGTGTGAGGAAGACGAATAGAAATAGTTTTCCAAAAAGGTAGAAAGTTATTGTTTAAGCTTGAATTTCTCTTCTGTTCATTTCTTGATCTTTGTACAGTAACTCTTCAACTAAACTAAAGGCAGGGTTTCTTAAGAAATGTGATACAGGAGTGCTAGTACTTTATAATAATAAATATATTATTTAATAGTAATAGTACTATTAAATATAATAGTATTAAATATAATAGTACTTTATAAAGCAGATGACTTTATAATTATCTAACTAATATCCTCATTTTATGGACAATAAAACTAAAGCACAAGCAGTTAATGGATTTGTCTCTATATACGTTTAACAGATAATACAAAACTAAAACTTGAAGGGAAGGAGTTAACATAGAAATTAGCCCTGACCAGATTTTACTTGTCACCTAACCACAGACAAGCTAGCAGCTGCTCTTCTGGTTTAACCATTTGTCTGTCCTCAGTGCAATGCACTTAGGAAAAAAAAAAAGTAACAACCCTGCTGATAATAGAAATATTGTTGTTCTCATATAGGTCAAAATATATTACCTAAAGAAAGCATGATTATAATATTTTCTCAAAGCAAGTATAGGTGATCATACATAAAATGGAAAATCTATGTAATAGTACACATATGTCACTTTATAGACATCATTTTATTTAAAAAAATACATTGTCTTTATTGTTAAAAAGCAGTTTGTGCTTTCATTCTCAGACAAAATATCCTTTAAAAAAATTTTTACAGCACTAATGTGAAATGTTTTTCTAATCTATTGATATTATCCTCTCAATTTTTTTCTTGTCATTTTTTATTCAAAAGTAGGGAACAGATGGCCATAAAAAAGCAAAAATAACTAAGCCATACTGCCATTGAACCTATGGTTCTTACCCCATTATATCATATTCTAATTAACCAAGCACACACATAATATTTAGGAGCAAATCCAAAGAATGTGTTAAACTGTTGTATTTTCAAAGACAATTTGAGTAGGATTTAGAAACACGAGAATAAAGACATTGAAAATACTTATCATAGTGACAGATGATAAAATTGTCATGGAATTAATATCTCAAAGAGATTCTGTCTGAGTGTATGGTAGGTTTGTTATATTTCATAATCATGCATGCAAACTCTGACACTTGAAAGGGACAGTAATACTGGCTCTCAAGAATGCAGAGGAAGAAAATTTGTTTTCCTCAAGGTTGAATCTTTAAAAGAAGGACAAGTGTAACAAACTGATCAAACCCATTCAATGATGTCTACATGCAATTATTCATTTATTGACAAAATCCATAATGAAAACATGCATTAGTTAAAAGCTGCATAATGTCATTAGTAGGAAAATACAGGAGGCACAGATGGGTTTTTAATATTTTTTATGTACTGAATTTTGGTGTCTGTCGTTAATGAATGAACTAGTTTACAAAAATAGATACAGAACTGATATGAAAATTAAAAGCTAGATCAGGCCTAGAATTAGAAATTATGAAAATTAAAATAGGTTCCAAATGATAAAAATGAACAAATATTAAAACTATATTCAGAAAAAAATTTAAAAGGTATTTTGAACCATCCCATGTGGTATGCATCTTCTTTTACCCAAAATTGATGTTAAAAAATAGTTTCCTTTAGAAAGGATAGGAGTGATTCATAGTTTTAAACCCATGTTATCTTCATGCTGCTTCATTTGATTTTGAACCATCCCCTCCTACAACCTCTGAGAAGTTGCCTTTGCATGAACTTGTTCATCAACTGGACTAGGTCAGGTTCACCTAAGAGGTTTCCAGGTTCTGCTTCTGACCCAGGTCTGTCCATAGCAAATGCTGGGTTAGTTGCCAGTCTCTTAGAGCCATCATAATTTCGCTAGCTCAAACATGGTATACTAACATTATTTCTCTGAGCTGGCAGTTTAGGAAAATATGTAACATATCTGAATGTCAGCAAGACTCTTAGCGGTGTCTTTGGTACCTTTCTAGACTGAGATACAAAACATAGTGATATACTTTTGCAAATTCTAGCTCACATAATGATATCCAAAGAACACTATTTACCAATAAATATATTAAATAAATTGTGATGTGGAGAGTTCCAGCTTTGTATCACAGTCCTTAGTTTTTGATGACATTGTCAACATTTGTATTAATGATTGTGATTAATTTATGCTTTTCAGATTATTTACTGGTGTCACAAATTTGAGGAAACAAATGAATATGATAGAGTTATTCCTAAGTTTTTGAAGAATCAAAGCAAGCATATAATGTTTCCAATTAATAAGTATAGCAATAATCATCTTAATATAGCATCTTAAATTTTACAGACAACTCTCTCATATAATGACATTACATGGTTTCCATCTTATCCAAGTAAATAGCCAGGGGGAATATCCCTATTCATGCATTATGTTTTACATGAGAATGTTCAAGTTTACCCAGGAACAGACAAGTATAAGCCATGACTAAAACCAGAACTTCTAATTCTAAATAAATAAATTCTGAATATAAATTCCTCAGTTTACTGTCTATCATTCTATACAACAGAGAAGTTACATGACCTAAGTGAAAATGGGAATTTTAAAAGACAATAGATGCTGATGTTGAGTTATTCACACAATTAATATCAGTGATAATGAACTGCTACAAAAACCAAGGCAATTTGAGATCCGTTAAAGTAGGTGTGGCGTTCAGGCTAAGGAAAAAATAGTCATGAGATAGTATGGACTGATCTGGTAACAGTCTTGGGTTATCTGCTGATGTGCTGCATCTGGGGAGTGTGAGGGTGCGGATAAATGGCTGCCTTGAAAGACATTAAATTCCCTCCCCTGAGACTGCATAACTGTATGTCATCAGTGTAAATAGGAAACATCTCAGTGGGCATGAGATGGAGCTCAGTGGCATCTACACCTCTTCAGTTATAAACTTTCTTAACACTATAAATCTTTTTTGTTATACTGTAATTTTTTACCAGTATCTTTCTAATTTGAATACTTGCCCAGCAAAGTAGTAAGTCAAGATTTTATTTTTCAAGTAAGTGTACTTAACACCTTGGTTCTTACTCAGCACTTATTTATCTAGGACAAAATTTCTTCTAACTATAATTTGTGCCAAGGAAATGCTACAGTCCATGATCAGAGTCATAGGAGTCAGAGAACCTGTTTTAATATTGTTTGATGATGTGAGCATAGATATAATAAGACCCACATTCCAGTATCTGGGAATGTGTATAACTGCCTCTTTTATGTTTAAGAATTTTTTCTGAATACCTTTATTTGATTGACAGGCAGTGTTGCAGTTGCATTTTTATATTATAAGAGCATTGGTCCTCTGTTTTCATCATCTGACAACTTATTGGAACCTCAAAATTATGATAAAGCTGAAGAGGAGGGAAGAGTCATCTCTTCAGTAATTTCACTCTCAATTAGCTCAAACCCACCCACATTATATGAACTTGAAAAAGTAACATTTACATTAAATCACATAAAGGTAAGTTGAAATTCCAGTGACTATTGATTATTATTGTGAAACTTTCAAAGAAATGAGTTTTTTTTGTTGCTGTTGTTGCGTCACTTTAAGTGTATGTGAATTCTTGAGTTTAAACCTACAAATTCAAAATCAAATTAAGAGTAAAGTGATTCCAGCTAATTTTTCTATAAAATATTTTGGGGTCCTCCCCAGTGGCTCAGAATTTGCCTGCCAATACAGGAGACAAGGGTTCGATCCCTGGTCTGGGAAGATCCCACATGCCACAGAGCAACTAAGCACTTGCATCTCAACTATTGAGGCTGTGCTCTAGGGCCCAGGAACTGCAACTATTGAGCCCACATGTTCCCATCTACTGAAGCCCACATCCTAGAGCCCATTCTCTGCAACTAGAGAAGCCACTGCAAAGAGAAGCCCACACAAGGCAGCTAAAGAATAGCCCCTGCTTGCTGAAAGCAGAGAAAGCCCACAGTGAAGCAGTGAAGATCTGTCACAGCCAAATATATTAATAAATGATATCTATTAAAAAACTGTATATCTAAAAATAAATAAAAATAGCTTGGTACTTTCGGTGCTTTTTAGACTTTCTAATGAATACCAAAGAATTTTATGTATTTGATCTCTGAAATTAAACTACATTTTAGTTTTAAAAGTACATTGTTTATTTTGGAAGTCTCTGTACCTTCAAGGCATAAGTTATAAAAATATATCAAAGAGATGAATATTACTTTTGTAGTGAGGGAAATGTTTGGTTAGTAATTGTCATGTAAAACAATATTTGGAGGGATTTGGGTGCTGATTACAGGGAAATCATGGAGAAGTTCATGTTTTTTTCCTAAAGAAATCATCTGAGACCACTTTACTCTTTCATTGTTACTCTAAATTTTTTTTCAAATCCATATATAATTAAAACCATACAATGAAAAAAAATATGATTAGAAATATCCAAGCATTTAGGTTTTTTATAGGCCTAAAAGTGAACGGGGAAACACGAAATCATATTGTTTGCTGCATACTGTTGATGGTTTCTTGGGCTTTCAATTGAATTTCAGTCCTAGTACATGATTAAAGTGCCTCAGAAGCTCCATTTAGAGAACCTTGAAGCTGGGCAAGGTTGTCATGCAAATTGAAAATTGTATTTGCATGTTTATGGGAAACAGGGGACTCAAAGAACATATAGTCAGCCTTCCATATCCACAGGTTCCACATCCATGAATTCAACCAAACACAGATGGAAAATATTTGAGGGGAAAAAATTCCAGAAAGTTCCAAAAAGCAAAACTTGAATTTACTGCAGGCCATCAATTATTTACAAAGCATTTACAATTTATTGTGTATTATAAGTAATCTAGAGATGATTTAAAATATATGAGAAGATGTGCATAAATTAGATGCAAACACTATTTCACGGAAGTGACTTGAGCATCTGTGGTTTTCAGAATGCACAGGAGTCCTGGAATCAATCACCTGTAGCTATCAAGGGACCACTGTATATGCTTACATACAGTCCAGATGTGTCACTGTAAAGAAAGACGTCCAATGTAGAGAGAAACTAAAATGTATAGAAAATCCAAATAACTAGTAGCTCAGACCTAAACATTGATAGGCATTCTGTTGAGAGAAAAAGAAGGTGTGAAATGTTTTAAGAATGGAAATTAAGTTTAGATATTTTCAGATACTAAATGCAAAAGACTTTTTGATCCTAGAAAAAAAAATGTTGTTCTTTTACATGGTTCATGGTCTTTCTATGCTATTTTAATTGGAGTATAATTGCTTTACAATATTGTTTTAGTTTCTTCTGTATAATAAAGTGAACCAGCTATATATGTGTAAATTCCCCTCCCTCTTGAACCCCCTTCCACCCCACCCCCCATCCTGCCCATCTAGGTCATCCAGAGCATTCAGCTCAGCTCCCTATGCTATGCGGCAGTTTCCCACTAGCTATTTTCTTGTGGTCCTTTAATGGACCGGAACCTGGTGGTACGGAGTCGACGATAAGAAAGTAAAAGAGAGAAAGAGGCTGATATTCCCTGGTTTAGGCAGAGGACCAATAAAGCCCTTGACACAGGACTTGGATTGCTCACGAAGGCACCAGGCGCCCTCTCGAGGGGGTGTAAGGCACAAAGTGCCTTCTCGAGAGGGTCTTAGAAGCCCAGGCAGGAAAGTGAGCACAACGGGTCTCCACACTCCAGAGAGTCAGCCAGAGAAAGAGAGAGAGAGAAGCAAGAAAGACACGGGGACCTAAGCTCTGATGGAGCAAAGGTGCTTTAATGATTTTTCTATGAGTATATATAGGCTATGGTACAAGAAACTTCCTTTGGGAATGATAGAGATCAGAAAACCAAACGTACAGCAACCGTTACCAAGGGAACAAGGGGTAAAGTTAGTCACCAGGTCAGGAGACAATCCATATCTCAAGAAAGGGGAGCAAGACTACGCAGTTTTGTCCTAAAGAGAATGTTTACTAAAGGAGACCCAAGCCTGCCTCACACAATGACCTCAGTCCCTGGGAGCAGTGTGCTGTTCCGCTTGAAGAAGGACAAAGGACTCATGAGAGACAGCATGTAGGAATCCTCCCGTCAAACATTCCCTGACACTATCCTACATTTTTGTTTTTATTATTCAGTTACTCAGTCATGTCTTACTCTTCGAAACCCCATGGACTGCAGCACAACAGGGTTCCCTGTCCTTCACCATCTCCCAGAGCTTGCTCAAACTCATGTCCATTGAGTCGGTAATGCCATCTCATCCTCTGTCGTCCCCTTCTTCTCCTGCCTTCAATCTTTCCCAGCATCAGGGTCTTTTCTAATGAGTCAATTCTTTACATCAGGTGGCCAAATTATTGGAGCTTCAGTTTCAGTATCAGTCCTTCCAATGAATATTCAGTTTATTTCTTTTAGGAGTGACTGGTTTGATCTCCTTGCTGTCCAAGAGACTCTCAGGAGTCTTCTCCAACACCACAATTAAAAAGCATCAAATCTTTGGCATTCAACCTTCTTTATGGTACAGTTCTCACATCCATACATGACTACTGGAAAAACCATAGCTTTGATGAGATGGACCTTTGTTGACAAAGTAATGTCTCTGCTTTTTAATACGCTGTCTAGGTTGGTCATAGCTTTTCTTCCAAGGGGCAGGTGTCTTTTAATTTCGTGGCTGCAGTCACCATCTGCAGTGATTTTGGAGCCCCCAAAATAAAGTCTCTATTTCCATTTTTTCCCCATCTATTTGTCATGAAGTGATGGGACTGGATACCTTGATCTTAGTTTTCTGAATGTTGAGTTTTAAGCCAGCTCTTTGGCTCTCCTCTTTCACCTTCATCAGGAGGCTCTTTAATTCTTCTTCACATTCTGCCATAAGGGTGGTGTCATCTGCATATCTGAGGTTATTGATATTTCTCCCAGAAACCTTCATTCCAGCTTGTGCTTCATCCAGCCCAGCATTTCACATGATGTACTCTGCATATAAGTTTAATAAGCAGAGTGACAGTATACAGCCTTCACATACTCCATTCCCAACTTGGAACCAGTCTGTTATTCCATGTCTGATTCCAGCTGTTGCTTCTTTTTTTTTCCCATTTATTTTTATAAGTTGGAGGCTAATTACTTTACAATATTGTAGTGGTTTTTGGCATACATTGACATGAGTCAGCCATGGATTTACATGTGTTCCCCATCCCGATCCCCCCTCCCGCCTCCCTCCCCACCCCATCCCTCTGGGTCTTCCCAGTGCACCAGCCCCGAGCACTTGTCTCATGCATCCAACCTGGGCTGGTGATCTGTTTCACCCTTGATAATATACATGTTTTGATGCTGTTCTCTCAAAACATCCCACCCTCGCCTTCTCCCACAGAGTCCAAAAGTCTGTTCTGTACATCTGTGTCTCTTTTTCTGTTTTGCATATAGGGTTATCATTACCATCTTCTAAATTCCATATATATGTGTTAATACTGTATTGGTCTTTATCTTTCTGGCTTACTTCACTCTGTATAATGGGCTCCAGTTTCATCCATCTCATTAGAACTAATTCAGATGAATTCTTTTTAATGGCTGAGTAATATTCCATGGTGTATATGTACCACAGCTTCCTTATCCATTCATCTGCTGGTGGGCATCTAGGTTGCTTCCATGTCTTGGCTGCGATGAACATTGGGGTGCACGTGTCTCTTTCAGATCTGGTTTCCTCGGTGTGTATGCCCAAAAGTGGGATTGCTGGGTCATATGGCAGTTCTAAGAAATCTCCACACTGTTCTCCATAGCGGCTGTACTAGTTTGCATTCCCACCAACAGTGTAAGAGGGTTCCCTTTTCTCCACACCCTCTCCAGCATCTATTGCTTGTAGACTTTTGGATAGCAGCCATGCTGACTCGTGTGTAATGGTACCTCATTGTGGTTTTGATTTGCATTTCTCTGATAATGAGTGATGTTGAGCATCTTTTCATGTGTTTGTTAGCCATCTGTATGTCTTCTTTGGAGAAATGTCTGTTTAGTTCTTTGGCCCATTTTTTGATTGGGTCATTTATTTTTCTGTAATTGAGCTGCAGGAGTTGCTTATATATTTTTGAGATTAATCCTTTGTCTGTTGCTTCGTTTGCTATTATTTCCTCCCATTCTGAGGGCTGTCTTTTCACCTTGCTTATAGTTTCCTTTGTTGTGCAGAAGCTGTTGCTTCTTGACCTGCAAATAGGTTTTGCAGGAGACAGGTAAGGTGGTCTGATATTCCCATCACTTTAAGAATTTTCCAGTTTGTTGTGATCCACACAGTCAAAACTTTAGTGTAGTCAGTGAATCGAAGTAGATGTTTTTTTTTTCTGGAATTCTCTTGCTTTTTCTGTGACCTAATGGATGTTGGCAATTTGATCTCTGGTTTCTCTGCCTTGCCTATGTGATGGTAGTTTGGTTTAGTCACTAAGTCATGTCCAACTCTTGTGACCCTGACTGTAGCCCACCAGGCTCCTCCCTCCATGGGATTTCACAGGCAAGAAGTACTGGGGGGTATTTCCTCAGTATTTCCTTCTCCAGGGGTTTTTCCTGACCCAGGGATCAAACCTGGGTCTTCTGCATTGTAGGCATATTCCTTATCGATTGAGCCACCAGAGAAGCCAATACTATTTTACACATGATAGTGTACATATGGGCTTCCCTACTGACTCAGTAAAGAGTCAGCCTGCAATGGGGACACCTGGATTTGATCCCTGGGTCAGGACGATCCTCTGGAGAAAGGAATGGCTACCCACTCCAGTTTTCTTGCCTGGAGAATCCCAAGGACAAAGGAGCCTGGTGGGATTCAGTCTATGGGATCACAAGAGTCGGACACAAATTAGTGACTAATATTTTCTTTAATGAATATTTAATCTGAAGATTTTGTTTGACTCTGCTTTACTCCACTTATCAATGATTTGTTGTTGTTTAGTCACTAAGTCGTGTCCAACTCTTTTGCAACCCCATGGACTGCAGTCTGCCAGGCTCCTCTGTCCATGGGATTTCCCAGGCAAGAATACTGCAGTGGGTTGCCATTTCCTTCTCCAGGGGATCTTCCCAACTCAGAAATCAAACCTACATCTCCTGCTTGGCAGACGGATTCTTTACCACCGAGCCACCAGATCTAAAATACAGTTTGGACATATCTTAGTCTCAACACAATACCCACTTCACAGGGCTCTTTGAAGGAGCAAATTAAACAGAGTGGGTGAGACAGCACCGGTTAACCTTAAATTGTTATATAATTGTAAATAGTGTTATTTCTGTAAGATAAACTAGCATAGATATATAGCATTCTGTGACTAACTTATTAAAGCTTACAGTGCACTAGGTATTGTGTTGTGATTAGTTTACATTAATATATGATAAGGAGAACTCTGCCATTTACTGAACAATCATCCTGTAGTCTGTTTGATCAGCCCTTGTGATCTATGATCTTATACTCACCACACTTTGCCTCATTCATTACTGGAACTGCATTGACTTCTAGATATTTCTGGAAAACCTTTGTTCAGTCTCACTTCAGAACTTTTCTAATTTCCATTCCGACTGTCAAAACCCTCTGTTCCCTAGTCTTTAGGGCTCACTGTCCCTTAATTGGAGTATTTTCTTAAATGTCTTTTCCTGTGAGAAGCCTCCTCAGATTAATCCTGTTCTCATTTCCCTGGCTTATTTAATAATTCCTCATCTTCTCATTAGAATGTAAAGTCAGCAATACAAACACTTTTTTTGTTTTGTTCAGTGTTTTATTTTTAGCACCTGGATCAATGACTAACAGCTAGTGCATACTCAATAAATTATTGTTGAAGATAATAAAGCTATGTCATGCACCATTCTAGATGAGGTACGTGATAGTGCTCAGTCGTGTCTGACTCTTTGGACCCCATGGTCTGTAGCCCTTCAGGCTCCTCAGTCCATGGAATTTTCCAGGCAACAACATGAGTAGGTTGCCATTTCCTCCTCCAGGGGATCTTCCTGACTCAGGAGTTCAACCCTGGTCTCCTGCATTTCCTGCATTAGCAAGCAGATTCTTTATGAGTGAGCCACCTGGGAAGCCCCTACGTGATAATAATTCTCACAACTACATGAAACAGCATTGATAAAATATAGCATGGTTGTAGTATAAACTTCAATTCTTTCACACAACAGCAGCACTCTCTTATTAGTGTTGATCTTATGCTTTCCTTTTAGGCGTGGTTTTGATTATATTGTTATGAAAAATAGTATTTTAAATATAACTGAAATGATTTCGATGTGCCACATTTTTCTCATCAGTAAAATGTCTCTTTTTCAGACCACAGATAAATATAAGAGTCAGTGTGCATTCTGGAACTACTTACCTGACACCATGAACGGCAGCTGGTCTTCAGAGGGCTGTGAGCTGACATTCTCGAATGATACCCACACCTCGTGCCGCTGTAACCACCTGACACATTTTGCAATTTTGATGTCTTCTAGTTCTTCTATTGTAAGGCAGTTTCCCACTTCATATTTCTAAATCTGTCTTTGCTTTTTTCTTGTTTTTTATGTTGTTCAAGAGAATAATTTTTATATGTTCTTTGGATGTAAATAGCATATTTAATTAATTGATATGATCTCAGCATTACCTTTTTTAGTCTTTCTTTTCATACCTGTGTTCTATGACATATCTAATTTAAATCTTTGTTTTTAGTGTAAGACTTACCAGTCTATAATAGCTAGTAGATTGTATATCAGATTTCTATCCAGACTTTAGTTTTTAATGCTGCTTTTAGGAACCATTCATACATTTTAAAGGATCATGAACTTTAAGGGCTTTTGCCTTTGTATTGAAAGTTTATTTTTACCGGTGACAGATTCATTTAAATCTCTGATAGCTGGTCAATAAGTGTTAGCACACTTGTAACAAATACAATTTTTTAATAATGTAGAATGCCTCAGATTTTTAAACATGAAAAATCTCTCTAAAGTGAAAAGCTTCAGATTATGTATTTTACATCATAATATCTTGCTCTTACATCATATAATTTTTTTATTTTGTATTTTGTAATCTTTAGATTGCAGTCTCATTTCTATACAAAACTTAGAATTCACTAAATACTTATTGTGATTAAATAAATCTGCCTAACCATAATGTCAGTGATAAAGTTTTGTTTTTTTTTTTTTAATGAAACATGATTTTTTTCCTGAATGTTAAATAAGATGCCTGTGTTATATATATAAAACCGTCTGGTTAGACTGAAACCAAACTTTCCCATTTCAAAGTCTCTCACCTATACTATTTTGTTATTCTATTTATGCAGCTTTTCTGATACCCTTATTTAATGTGTTTAAATGAACTACTGCATAGAAATAAGGCTTATTCTTGCCACTGATAAATCTGCTTTAATTAACCATTTTCACATTATAATAATGAATTGCCTTTCTAATATCAAGAAACCAATGGTGATAACATTGTTAAACCATATACTAATATATACTATGCTTAGGAAAAAAATCACTACAGAACTGTTAAAGTACTATGTGATTTATATAAGATTTCTGTGAATATTAAGCATATTCAGAAGTACAAAGTTTTCTCATCTAAATGCACATTTGTATTTTTACATTTTAGGAAAAGTTTGATTAATGTTTCACCGAAAAAGGAAGTTCATTATATGTTGTAGTTCCTTTGACAAGCTACTGAGTTAAGTCTCTTAACAGCTGTATTATTATTTTCCCTTAGGGTATTAAAGATTATAATATTCTTACAAGGATCACTCAACTAGGAATAATTATTTCACTGATTTGCCTTGCCCTATGCATTTTTACCTTCTGGTTCTTCAGTGAAATTCAAAGCACGAGGACAACAATTCACAAAAATCTCTGCTGTAGCCTATTCCTTGCTGAACTTGTTTTTCTTGTTGGGATAAATACAAATACTAATAAGGTATGTAGATCTCTCTTACTCTCTGCTTTCTAAATTTTTACTTTCCTAAATATATATATAATAGAAACATGGATTGGAATTAAGGACTTGGTGGAGCAAGCACACTGTATACTTTGTTCTTAACACTTTTCTAAGTTTGAGAATGCTAACATATATTAGCAACTTGCTGATTAATTCCATTACCACAGTGGCCTTCATGATGAACTGTAAAAAGAAATAACCTTGTTTTGGTTGTATTTGTTTGTTTCTACATGGCCATTAAACAAAAGTAGAGGGGAGAAAGATAGTTGAAAAGAGTGTTTATCGTGTGACAGGGACAGAACACAAAAGTGGCTAGAATTCATAGGTTGAAATTTGATAAATTAGCTTAACCTAGTAACTGCACTTTTGTAATAACCATTTTCCACCGTTATTGATCTAGATCCTTATCAAATGTCTCCCATATTGATTTAGACTGGGTCATCCTAAGGTGGGATTAAACAAGCAATAACTTTATTAGGTGAAATGACTCTGAGAGAAGATGGGAAGAGAGAGACATGGAGAGCCATCAGACCAAGATGCAGGTCTGAGCCTGAGTGAAGAAGGAAGGAAGGAAGGAAGGAAGCAGTAGCGGTAGAAGCACGTTGGGTTTCCCTGGTGGTGCTAGTGGTAAAGAATCCACCTGACAATGCAGGATATGTAAGAAATGCAAGTTCGATCCCTGGGTCGGAAAGATCCCCTGGAGGAGACAGTATGGAAACCCACTCCAGTATTCTTACCTGGAGAATCCAACGGACAGAGGAACCTGGCGGCTTACAGTTCATGGGGTCACAAATAGTTGGACACAATTGAAGTGACTTACCACACATGCACAGAAACCCTTTACAAGCTGAGGAAAGCTCAGCTTGCCTATGAAGTAGTCCTTTCAGAAGATCCTCAACCAAAGTCACATGGCAAGTCTCTCAAGAATAGTAATGTCTTGCTGTGCTCAGTCAGTGGCTGTCAGCAGTCAATCCTAAAGGAAATCAACCCTGCATATTCATTGAAAGCACTGATTCAGAAGGTGAAGCCCCAATACTTGGGCCACCTGATGTGAAGAGCCAACTCATTGTAAGAGACTCTGATGCTGGGAAAGATTGACGGCAAAAGGAGAAGGGGGTGGCAGAGGATGAGATGCTTGGATGGCATCACCAACTCAATAGATATGAATTTGAGCAAACTCTGGGAGATAGTAAAGGAAAGGGAACCTGACATGCTGCAGTCCTTGGGGTCTCACCAAGACTGACGTGACTTCAGTTCAGTTCAGTCGCTCAGTCATGTCCGACTCTTTGCGACCCCATGAACCTCAGCATGCCAGGCCTCCCTGTCCATCACCAACTCCCAGAGTCCACCCAAACCCATGTCCATCAGTCGGTGATGCCATCCAACCATCTCATCGTCGGTCTTCCCCTTCTCCTCCTGCCCTCAATCATTCCCAGCATCAGGGTCTTTTCAAATGAGTCAGCTCTTCGCATCAGGTGGCCAGAGTATTGGAGTTTCAGTTTCAATATCAGTCCTTCCAGTGAACACTGATCTCCTTTAGGATGGACTGGTTGGATCTCCTTGCAGTCCAAGGGACTCTCAAGAGTCTTCTCCAACATCACAGTTCAAAAGCATCAATTCTTCGGCGCTCACCTTTCTTTATAGTCCAACTCTCACATCCATACATGACCACTGGAAAAACCATAGCCTTGACTAGATGGACCTTTGTCGGCAAAGTAATGTCTCTGCTTTTTAATACGCTGTCTAGGTTGGTCATAACTTTCCTTCCAAGGAGTAAGCGTCTTTTAATTTCATGGCTGCAGTCACCACCTGCAGTGATTTTGGACATGACTTAGTGAGTGAACAGCAGCAACAACAGCCATCGGAAATCGTGAGCACATCAGTGGCTTTCCTATGCAGCTGCTGCAGCCCACCCTGCAGCTGGAGACCAGAGAAATTCATCAGCGTGGCCACAGAACCTTCAGTTGCCTCCATATTTCCATTCTTTTTAGTGATCTTCCAAGTAGTGGAGATAACCAGCAGTTATCAAGGTTTTCTTCTGAAGTAGATGCCACAAAGCACCTATTTAATATAATATACACTAAATTGTAAACTCTATATCTGTTTTTATTTGTTTTGCAATGGTATTTATAACATCATTCATTTTTGTGTATCCCCACTATCCTCCAATGCATAATTCGCCTGTCTTCATCCCATTGTTATCCTCATCACAAAACTATTTTTTTCAGTCTTTATTTTCCATTCTACATTTCAGCTGTCAAATTCTCCCCATTTTCAAGCCATATTTCAAATTTCACTTCTTCACTAAAGTGGTTCCCAGATTTTAATCACCATCCCCAACCTTATATAGTGATCTCAAATATATTTTAGTAGGTAATCTCTTTATGGTTGAATTATACTCTATGAAGTGTAGTAAGTATCTAAATATTATGTTATCTCACCAGTAATTGGGTTGTGTGTGTGTGTTAATCACTCATTCGTGTCCGACTCTTTGTGACCCCATAGACTGTAGCCCACCAGGCTCCTCTGTTCATGGAATTCTCCAGGAAAGAATACTGAAGTGGGTTGCCATTTCCTTCTCCAAGGAATCTTCCTGACCCAGGCATCAAACCTGGGTCTTCTGCATTACGGGCAGATTCTTTACCATCAGAGCCACCATGGAGGCCCAATTGTGTTAGTTCCCTTAATACAGAAATGTATAACTGCTTCGTTTGTTATTTCTAACTGTCATTCTAAGTGTGAAGTCAGTACTGATAGATAACATTGTACTGAAATCCATCTCAAATTTACCTGTTAATCTTGTAACTTAAAGTGAGTATATAGTGGATATTTTTGTAAAATATATCGTCATTTGTTCATATGTTTTATAAATTCAGTACTCTCTCTTATTTATTATGTTTTGTTTAGCATAGTGTTAGCAGTAATTTTCATTCTTTGAGCACGATTAAAATAAAGACATCTGCAAAACAGAAATCAGCTCAAATCATGACATAGTCACTGAGATAATCATGGTTGCATGCGACCAGTCCACAGTTGATCACATAAGTGTATAAAAAGTATAAATCTCTGGACAAGACTAGCGACTTAATTCTATTACAGGACTGATGAGTGTTGCACATTGATGAAGCACAGTTCTTTTAAATCAGGTGGAAGTGGTACAATTAAAAAACTTGACATTTGACAACGATATTTTACTATGATCAAGCATTATATAAAATGGTATAATTTATAGAGAAAGTCAAGATTTTATGTTACAATAATGTTAAAATAAGCATTGTTTATGGTTTCTTTCTTTCTTTGTTGTCTAGCTCTTCTGTTCCATCGTTGCTGGGCTGCTGCACTACTTCTTTTTAGCTGCCTTTGCATGGATGTGCATTGAAGGCATCCACCTCTATCTCATTGTTGTAGGAGTCATCTATAACAAAGGATTTCTGCACAAGAATTTTTATATTTTTGGCTATCTCAGCCCAGCTGTGGTAGTTGGATTTTCAGCATCATTAGGATATAGATATTATGGCACCACCAAAGTGTAAGTTAAGATGTTCTCATAAATATTTGATATGCAGTTCTGATTAAGCTGTGCATACCATTGAAACTTTTGCTTTGTCGAAGTACATACAAACATAAGTATAGATTTTATCTCTTATTTCCTTTTCAGATGTTGGCTTAGCACAGAAAACAACTTTATCTGGAGTTTCATAGGACCAGCCTGTCTAATCATTCTTGTAAGTATATTTTAAAATTGTGGTTAAAATTCAGAAAAGTATTGATTTAAAAGTGCCTACAATTCTCAGCAATCAGTCATTACTTCGAGAGGAAAAATTATTTTGAGCACTTTACAATAAATCATTTCTTAACACTATATATATTGCTTCACTAATAAGAAAAAACTGGGCATCTTAAAGTCAAAGCTGTTACAGTTCACTCGCACCTCTTGGGAGGAAGTATTTTTGCATTACTTGTAAGAAAAGCATTTTTCACTTATCGGTAGTATCTCAGCATACTTCAGTACTGAGAGTGTGCCAACCAGCTGATAATCTGGCATTTCAGATGTTTACGTTATTTAATCTTTTATCAATGATCAGTGATCTTTGAAGATTAGACTGTCATCTTTATAGTTTTATCATCCTTATGTACCCTGTCATCACAAAAGTGATTTCAAACTAAATTGCAACATCAGAGACAAGAACCCACTATTTCCCATGAGCAGACAAGTCATATATTGATAGCCCTATTTCAGTTGGGAAGAGGGCCTTTTAATTCTTATTGGAAGTGGTTTCAAACCTACAAATTTGGCAGGTGTTATATGTTCCATTCTAAATAAAGACATTTTTATATGTCTCCAGAGCATTTCTAAGTGCCGTTAAGTTTTCAAAGCCATTCTGAATATAATAGTCTGTCAGTGAATCTGGGAGGTCTGACAATGCTCTACAATAGAATGAATTGTTAATGGGGGAGTTGTGACAATATTTTGGACAACTTTGTCTCATATGTTTTGACCATAAGTTAGGTATCTTTTTGAATTTTTTCCCTCTCAGTCTTTTCCCATGTGTTTTTATGGTTGTAAGGAAGCTGTTAAATGGAAAAAGACTTGACATGCAAAGCAGAGGATTTTTATCAAGGTTTATTTTTTAATGGCATGAGTGAAAGTGCATTTAGAGACTATATTTCCTAAACATTGCAGAAAAATTGCTTATAATTCTGACAGTGAATCTAGCAATAGAAAAAGAAAACATTGGCAAGATTTCAGCTAAAACAGTTTCAGAGTTAATTTAGAATTGCAAAATTTTCAACTATGTGATAATATAGGTTGAATGTGCCCCATCCATGTATTTTCATGTGTTTCCCTGATACGGGTATTTTGTGTGTAGGCCCTGTCTATATATTCTTATTGTACTTATTCCTTCTCTACAGAGTGAACCATCTCTGATACTGTTTTGTACAAGTGAGAGTTCTGTGGATCAGTGATCCTTAGAGTTTAGAGGAACATAGTGGGCTAGGGATTTTCTGGAAGCAGGACAAAATAACAAGCATACTTCTCTAAAGTAAGAAACGGAAAGTTTTCCCTGAAATTATTTTTTACTCTTGCTGTTATAAGGGGAGAGATAACTTTGGATTCTCTTATGGTAAGATGGACAGACTTTAGAAAGGATATCCAAAACTGAGTCCTCTAAACTTTCTTAGGAACCTAAATGAACAGGGTCACACTGTCCTAGTCTGAAATCAGTGAACCAATGTGTCTTCCATACAGTTTCTGTATATTAATCATTCCATTTAACTAGAGGTTCAGCTATTTAAGAAATGGATAAGGCCCCTTAGTTTTACTGTAAAACTGGATACTGTTTATCTTTTATGTATATTTAAAACAGCAGAAAGTCTTTAATTATTGAATGAAACTGAATTCCTTTACTCTAGTTACATCACTTTCTGTGCTAATGCTGGCATGTTAGTATTAAGCAGTATGATACATTAAGTAAAACTTTTCCTGTTGTCCAGAAATAGTATTGAGTTCAATGAGTAAAAGAAGTATTGAGCACCAGATATTTAAAAAAGAGCCACCAATAATGTGGACCTGATACTTTCCAGGAGTCTTACAAAGAGACAGTAGGACCAGCTATAACCCAGTAAGGAGATTTGAGGGGTGGTGGGGCAAGAGAGTCATGACTTGGAATTAGGAGTCCTTGGCCTGTAAGGGAGTGCATTGTTCTTTGTGTAAAGATTTTCCTTACCTTACCAGTGAAAAAAAATAAGTGCTCTCCCTAGTTCTTCTTGAAGACGAGTTGTAGAGGAGTACTGCAAAAGGTCTGTAGACAATGGAATTGGAAATAGTAAAATAGTAAAAACTCCCATCCTGATCCCAGATTGAATGCCAGGGGAATTTTCATGTCTCCTTGATATGCAAGAGGAGAGTATGAACAGTTTTTATGACAACTTGACATATGTCCCCTGGCTTTGGGTCAAGGGTGAACATAGAACATAGAGTTGCTTTTAGTTCCCTGCAGACTGCATGTTATTGTCCATTCCCTTGACAGCAGGGAGGAAAAGGATTACTATAGAGTGTGCCTGGGAATTAAATGATGGGGGTAACACACAAAGGTTTCAGCTATCTTATAGGTACAGAATATTTAGACAAGGGAAAGTTGTAGGGGTGCACAGAAGGTTGTTAGGTCAAGTGAAGTTACACACAACAAGAGAATAGGTTGAGGACAGGGATGTTGAATGGTAGCATGGCTAGTGCTCTCTGAAAATAGGAGTTAAGATAGAAATAAAACACTATAAACATTCAGATCAAACTTACCATCTAAGTGGAGGCCAACACATAAACCAAGATTGTTGTTGTTGAATCGCTAAGTCATGTCCAATTCTTTTGCGACTCCATGGACTGTAGCCCCTCAGGCTCCTCTGTCCATGGTATTTCCCAGGCTAGAATACTGGAGTGGGTTGCCATTTCCTCCTCCAGGGGATCTTCCTGACCCAGGCATCGAACCAGTGTCTCCTGCATTGGCAGGCATATTCTTTACCCCTGAGCCACAGGGGAAGCACGCCAAGACTACCAGCAGTAATAAGAACCAAACAACCAAAGTGATGCCATGAAGTGCTATCACCAAGAGCTGATCAAACCCTTCTAGCCCCCTGCAGCAGAGGAGCTGTGCTTTATGAATGGAGGAACACATCCTAGAACCAACCATGCCACTCCAACAGTCATCTACACAGAATTACTGAATTGAAAATTATCACCCTATGTTGGGGCGTATTCTGGTAGGAAAGGATGCCAGGCCATATCATTAAGTTCACTGTCTTAATTGAGTGGTCTGGGCATGATGGGAAAACAAAGGAAATATAAGAATTATGCTCTGTCCACTATAGTATCAGTGAGGAGAAAGCAAGTTGAAACAAATGCAAAGCATAACATATAATTAAATATAAGTGATAACTGGTGAGATCTGAGAGACATCAACATGGGCTGGACCACATCAGTGAGATGAGAACTCATTTGTGGATGGGGTGAGAAACAGAGTCTACTCTACATACACTGGATTCTTAGTGTGAACTTAAGTGTCTCCTAAGCAGCCCTGTAAGCTTGCCAGATTCCTTCTGAAGGAAAACAAAGGGCACAGACAAAATATTTGCTATTGTAAATAAGGAATTCCAGAAATCACAAAATTATCATGTTATTAAAAATATTCAAAAATCGTATTTTCATAGATACATCACTCCTTAAGTCTATGTGTCATTAATTGTTTATCAACTTTCCCACCCTGAACTTATCCATTTCTTCTCCACTTTCATAATCAGACATTTGTTATCATGTTGAGTTATAGTATTAATAACAATAACAGGAATTTTAAATTTACAATTTATTGAGCAGCTACTAATTTTAAAAAGACAGCTAATATTTCACTATTTAGTCTCCTTAAATCATCCATCCACATTGTTACTGTCCCATTTTATAGTTAATGAAAAGTAGAATTTGATTCAAATTGCTAAGTGATTGGCCCCAAGACACTACAAATAAATGAGGCTAGAACTTGGAACTAGTTCTGTATTAATTAAAGCTCAGCTTTTCATTTTAACTTGCCACTTTTGCAATTGCCTTCTAATCTGACATTCTGATGGCATTCTGTCCCATTTCATTTTAATCTACTCATAATCAACTGCCCCAAACTCAGCTCACATAGTGGGAACTATTAATAAGAAAAATAAGAACATTAATATTAAGCTCTTTTATTCCTGGTAACAAGTGTGTTAGTGTATTTAATCTAATCCTTCAACAACTCAAAAATGTATATGTGTGATGTATTTTATTTTCAAGTTGGAGAAATTGACGTATACAGTGGTTACACAATTGGCCCGAAAGCCACTAAGTACATAAAGCAGGAACTCGGGTTCATGAATTTGAATCCATGTCCTACTTTCTTCATCTCAGTGCCAGTAGTTTCCCTTGACCTATAGTTCAAATAGGGCTTCCCTGTGGCTCAGCAGTAAAGAATCTGCCAGCAATGCAGGAGACATGGGTTTGATCCCTGGGTTGGAAAGATCCCCTGGAGAAGGAAGTGGCAACCCACTCCAGTATTCTTGCTTGAGAAATCCAATGGACAGAGGAGCCTGGTGGGCTACAGTCCATGGGGTTGCAAAACAGTTGGACACGACTTTAGCAACTAAACCACCACCACATGTTTCAAATACCATAGACTGGTATATAGAGTTATCAGTAGTTTAGCTGAGCCCTGTCTATTTTCAGTCCTTTTTTACACTTCTTGTCTCCACTAAGCAACTCTTATAAAAACATTATCCTCTTTAGAATATTTACTGCTTCTTGGATATTTCCTTGATTCTTTTCAGTCAATAATCCTACCACCTTGTGATGCCTGAAATCAACATGATCCTTTCTTCAACATGATCCCACAGAACTTTGATTTAAATCAAATCAAAAGAGTACTCTTAATGCTTTGTTTGGTTTCACCTGGTAACTTTCTCTGTGCATTACACTCCTCATCTCCAACGTCCAAACACCCAAACAAAGAGCTGTGAGTCTCTTGGTTCACTAACCGTAACTTGTTCAATAATCAGTGCCACTGATTATTGCATGACCTTAGGGACCACAGCCCAGTGAGTTGCAAATGAATTCTCTACAGAGCAACATTCACAATACCTTCTATGCATGAGCAGACTCTACACTGTAAAACTATCAGCCCTCTCTTTGGTTACTCCAGAACACAGAAGGTAGGAAGTCCTTGATAATTTTAATTGATTCATTAGTAAAGACCATGACAATAAAAGAGGCAGGCAGAAACACCTTGTGAGCTTTCTTAAGACATCACTGTTCTATGTTCTGGATTCCTGACATGTAAAATGAAGATAATCATGGCCAGTCCAACACAAAAAGATAAATAAATAAATAAATACCAAACAATTTTTTAGAAAAAAAAGCATATAGTCTTTCAAAATTAAAACAGTAAAATACACAATAATTTGGAGGACAGTCTTGGCTTTCTTAGCTTTACCTTTTGTATTAAAAATTAAAGTAAAACCCTGATGTTAAAACCATCATTTGCACAACAAAAATTTGTATGCACAGAATGTATGTTTGGCCAATATAGTGTGTGTGTGTGTGTGTGTGTGTGTGTGTGTATATATACATATACATAAGCATGTGAAAGTGAAACTTGTGTCTGACTCTTTGCAACCCCATGGACTATAGCCCACCAGACTCCTCTGTCCATGGAATTCTCCAGGCAAGAATACTGGAGTGGGTTGCCATGCCCTTCTCCAGGGGATCTTCCTGACCTGGAAATCAAACTTGGCTTTCCTGCATTTCAGGCAAATTCTATACTGTCTGAGCGACCAGGGAAGCCCATATATGAGCATAATTCACCACTAATTCTTAAATAGTCATGAAGATACAACATCATTTGTTTGATTATAGCAAGATGTTATGTTGTAATAAATGTGTTTGTTATATGGACTTTGTTAAAATTCTCTAGTACACTCTACTGGAAAATGTAACTGAAATGAAACAAAATGTGAAGTATCTTAAAGAAAAGCAGTAGAGATTTAATAGGATAAATAGTATATTTTTTCCAGAGTAAAGATAAAATATAAGGAAGTCTTCAAATTTAAATAGATAATTTTTGGTGACTTTGCTGTGCGTGCCTTTAAATGGGAGATAAGATTGCTTTCACAGCTTTCTATGAACAAATCTGGGAAGACTTGCACTTGTAAACAACATTTTAATAGAACAATTGACAATGACTTTAATTCTTACATGGAATGCTTTTGTTTCTTTTGAAGACTAAGAACTAGTTCCCAGTAAATGATATTTGCTTATTTTTATGAATGGAGCCCTGGGGCGTGTCTGGTTTGGGGTTATAATAATAATACCTTTAAGACAATATGTAAATAAGTATAGTTCAACACTGGTGGATTTTTCTACCCCTTGATATGTTGTTTTTTAACTACTTAGGTATTTGAGCAGCAACATTTTCTGCATTGATCAAATGAATATACTTCCTCAGGTGTTGACTCATTAATATTAAGAATCTCTTAGAATTCTGAAGTATGAACTGCTGACCCCATGATTCTATCTATGAATTGCTACATTTAGAATGTTGAGGTTATAACTATACATGAAAAGGCCTAGCCATGCTTTTGAAAGACTGAGCTGTACAAGAAAGAAATTTCTAAATCTTTGTAAAGCAAGCTGCAAACTGAAGATAATTTCATAATTTATTTCTTTCTTCAGTATTTTTAATCTCATGCTGAATTCTTTTAACTAAAACTGTACAAATGATTAGATTCAAGTACACAAATATAAAAAAAAGTTTGTAAAAATAAGTTAACTTTTAAGTAAAAATTAAAATTTCCTATAGATATGTTCAGTACTGAAGAATTTAATTTGCTTGATTGAGGCAAATACTAATTAAGCTGTGTCCAATTAAAGCATTTTCTTTTTAAAAAAATGAGAGCTTTCATTTGAATTTAAATCACAACTCTTATAATTGAGTGTTTCTGCATTGCTACTTTAGCCATTTCTCTTTAGACTGCCCAGAGTTCCACTCAGTTTTTTGTGGTGGTCTCCTCTAATTGTTCTAAATTGTCTTTTAATTCCCTTTCACCAGGAAATACGAATTAAAATCTACTCAAAAATGAATTCCTCACATAACCCTTACAAACAGACCATGTCTGTGTGTACTTATTATTATGTGATATATTCTTATTGCATTTTTTTAAATTTCACAAATTTCCCACACTTGAAAGAAATGTAAATATTCGACTTTCTAAAGTAAAAAGTGAACATTTCAAAACATGCTCCATGACTGACTCTTCTTTTTCTTAAGATTTACTTTGTATCCTTTGTATCCTTTATATCCTTCCTTATGCTTGCTATGCATACATGCACACATAAATACATATATATACACATATATGTACACTTACATATGTATAAATGTAAGCAATAAATTTTATTATAAAATCATATAACCTGAATTATTTGCAGCCTGTAATATATCATATTCATCATTCTTTGTTAGAATATACAATTCTACCATTTTTTATCATTACATATTATGAGTATCCTCTTTTATTTAACTTCTTCCTTATTGAACATTTGTTAGTGCAAGAGAATGGCTATTTCAATACAATTACATATACCCATTATATAAATTTGTTAGGAAATGCTTCTTAGAAGTAAAATGTACAGCACAGGTTATAGTCAATAATATTACAGTAACTTTGTATGGTACTTAATATACAAAATTATCAAATTGCTGTGTTGTACACCTGAAACTGTTATTGAGTCCAAGCTCATTCTGCTTGCCATGTGACAGGTCAGTAAGTCGACATACAAAGTGTTAAGACAAGGAATATGACTTTATTTGGAAAACCAGCTGACTGAGACTATGGGAAATGAATGTCCAAAATAACTATTCTGTCAGTGCTGGATGTCAGGTTCTTTTATAGAACAGAGGTGGGGGGGTGGGGTTGAGGAAGAAAAGTAAAAGGATCATTAATCTTGCAGATATCTCTGGAATGGCCAATCTCTGGGAAGGGATGTATTAATTTCTCCCTTCCTGTAGCCATCCACAGGTAGACAGGGTCCCATAAAAAGGCATTTTGGTTTAACATTCAGGTAGAGGGGCAGAGTTCCCCAAGAAGGCCATTAAGTATGGACAATATCCTTTTAGTGAACAAAAGCTACTAGAAGCCAAGATTAAAGTAAAAGAAACAGATACAACATGGAGTCAGTTCTTTCCTGTAACAAAAATAACAGAACTTTGTAATTCAGCTAAACTTCAATTTAAAAAGAAAAGTACAAACTCCAGTAGAGGAAGATTTTTAAAGTTACAAATTGCCTCCATAACATTTACTTCAATTGATATTCTACTTTCATTGACAAATTATAAGAATGGCCATTTTCTGACATTTTGCCAATATTCAGTTCAGTTCAGTTCAGTCTCAGTTGTATCTGACTCTTTGCGACCCTGTGAATCATAGTACGCCAGGCCTCCCTGACCATCACCAACTCCTGAAGTCTACCCAAACCCATGTCCATCGAGTAGGTGATGCCATCCAGCCATCTCATCCTCTGTCGTCCCCTTCTCCTCCTGCCCCCAATCCCTCCCAGCATCAGGGCCTTTTCCAATGAGTCTCTTTGGCATGAGGTGGCCAAAGTATTGAAGTTTCAAGTTCGACATCAGTCCTTCCAATGAACACCCAGGACTGATCTCCTTTAGGATGGACTGGTTGGATCTCCTTGCAGTCCAAGGGACTCTCAAGAGTCTTCTCCAACACCACAGTTCAAAAGCATCAATTCTTCAGCGCTCAGCTTTCTTCACCATCCAACTCTCACATCCATACAGGACCACTCGAAAAACCATAGCCTTGACTAGAGGGACCTTTGTTGGCAAAGTAATGTCTCTGCTTTTAAATATGCTATCCAGGTTGGTCATAACTTTCCTTCCAAGGAGTAAGCATCTTTTAATTTTATGGCTGCAATCACGATCTGCAGTGATTTTGGAGCCCAAAAAAATAAAGTCTGACACTTCTTCCACTGTTTCCCCATCTATTTCCCATGAAGTGATGGGACCAGATTCCATAATCTTAGTTTTCTGAATGTTGAGCTTTAAGCCAACATTTTCACTCTCCTCCTTCACTTTCATCAAGAGGCTATTTAGTTCCTCTTCACTTTCTGCCATAAGGATGATGTCGTCTGCATATCTGAGGTTATTGATATTTCTCCCGGCAATCTTGATTCCAGCTTGTGCTTCTCCCAGCCCACCGTTTCTCATGATGTACACTACATATAAGTTAAATATGCAGAGTGGCAATATACAGCCTTGACCTATTCCTTTTCCTATTTGGAACCAGTCTTTTGTTCCATGTTCATTTCTAACTGTTGCTTCCTGACCTGCATACAGGTTTCTCAAGAGGCAAGTCAGGTGGTCTGATATTCCCATCTGTTTCAGAATTTCCACAATTTACTGTGATCCACACAGTCAAAGGCTTTGGCATGGTCAATAAAGCAGAAATAGATGTTTTTCTGGAATTCTCTTGCTTTTTCGATGATCCAGCGGATGGTGGCAATTTGATCCCTGGTTCCTCTGCCTTTTCTAAAACCAGCTTGAACATCTGGAAGTTCACGGTTCACGTATTGCTGAAGCCTGGCTTGGAGAATTTTGAGCATTACTAGCCTGTGAGATGAATGCAATTGTGCGGTAGTTTGAGCATTTTTTTGGCATTGCCTTTCTTTGGGATTGGAGTGAAAACTGACCTTTTCCAGTCCTGTGGCCACTGCTGAGTTTTCCAAATTTGCTGGCATATTGAGTGCAGCACTTTCACAGCATCATCTTTCAGGATTTGAAATACCTCAACTGGAATTCTATCACCTCCACTAACTTTGTTCGTAGTGATGCTTTCTAAGGCCCACTTGACTCCACATTCCAGGATATCTGGCTCTAGGTTAGTGATCACATCATCGTGATTGTCTGGGTCATGAAGATGTTTTTTCTACAGTTCTTCTGTGTATTCCTGCCACCTCTTCTTAATATCTTCTGCTTCTGTTAGGTCCATACCATTTCTGTTCTTTATCAAGCCCATCTTTGCATGAAATGTTCCCTTCGTGTCTCTAATTTTCTTGAAGAGATCTCTAGTCTTTCCCATTCTGTTTTTTTCCTCTATTTCTTTGCATTGATCGCTGAAGAAGGCTTTTTTATATCTCCTTGCTATTCTTTGGAACTCTGCATTCAGATGGGAATATCTTTCCTTTTCTCCTTTGATTTTTGCTTCTCTTCTTTTCACAGCTATTTATAAGGCCTCCTCAGGCAGCCATTTTGCTTTTTTGCATTTCTTTTCCATGGGGATGGTCTTAATCCCTGTCTCCTGTACAATGTCACGAACTTCTGTCCATAGTTCATCAGGCAGTCTGTCTATCAGATCTAGTCCCTTAAATCTATTTCTCAGTTCCACTGTATAATCATAAAGGATTTGATTTAGGTCATACCTGAATGGTCTGGTGGTTTTCCCTACTTTCTTCAATTTAAGTCTGAATTTGGCAGTAAGGAGTTCATGATCTGAGCCACAGTCAGCTCCCGGTCTTATTTTTGCTGACTGCATAGAGCTTCTCCATCTTTGGCTGCAAAGAATATATCCAGTCTGATTTTGGTGTTGACCATCTGTTGATGTCCATGTGTAGAGTCTTCTCTTGTGTTGTTGGAAGAGGGTGTTTGCTATGACAATTGCTTTCCCTTGGCAAAACTCTGTTAGCCTTTGCCCTGCTTCATTCTGTACTCCAAGGCCAGAGTAGTTTTATCTACTGTGGTTATCTTATGGCTATATTTGAATATATATAGACCAGGATTCTGTAAGAGGCATTATTGACATTAGGACCAAGTCTTTGTTATGGGGCCTTTGCTTTATAGAAGGTTAGTAGCATCTCTGACTTCCACTCACCTAATGCCAGTGGCACCAGCCCCACATACCAGCCAGGTATGGCAAACAAAACTGTATCCAAAAATAACAATATCCTTTGAGGGCCATATTCCTCATTCTCTTGATTGGGAGCTACTATCCTACATTGGTTTGTAAGTTTCTTTTATAGGAGCGCATTTGCAGCTTTCTTTAATTGGCATAAATATAAGAAAAGGAATTGAAATCTTAGCTTGGGCAATGTCCTTTAGATGACCCCATCGAAGCTATATTAGAAACACTATTCATTGTAAATTTTAAATGGTGGGGATAACATTTTAATTACATGTTTTAATTTAATGGCATCATATTTGTTAACTGCATCTTTTAGTGACCTCTGTGGTTCAAGGCACTTCAGGATTCTATCATTTCACCATATTATGTGTTATTAAGAACTTCAGAGCCTATAACATTTAGCTGTTTTTTTTTTTTATATTATTCTGACCTTCTTATAACAGGTAGCTGGAATTTAAAAAAGAAAAAGTGGAGCTAAAAGAACAGCATAAATAATACATTTGTAGTTTTCAGTATATTCCTATTCATGGGGGTTATATTCTTACCAGAAATACATTTTGCAGATAATCTACTAGGTACTTGTTCTAGAAAATTTCATAAAAATTGAATAACTTTATAAAAATTGGAGATCAAAAATAATATTGAAAAAGAAATCCTTTGAGTCTCTCAAGCCCAATTAGAAATTACCAGCCAAGATGAAGTTCATCACTGGTGTTTTTGTATAAATGTAGCTTTACATCAAGGGATATTACATAATGAAATGGTAAGAGGAAAACAGTAAGAATGTTGGTACAGCAAGATAGTCATTAGAATTATTATTCACTTTACATTCATATAATCTCTTAATCTTTACAAAACCCTTTTAGCATTTCAGTTAATCCTCCCAAAAGCTTCAGTAATATATCAAAATTAAGATAGTAATAGCATGTAATAAGAGATAATGTTTTACTAGTTTTTTGCTAGATCTAGTAACTGTAATCTTGACTTATCTATTTATAAATACCTGTGGGGATTCTGCTATTTATAGCTTTTTAAAGAAGTGAACTAATTCCTTGAGAGGAACTGATTACACTAAAGTAAATTATGTACATTCTTATGTATCTAACAGATGAAATCTTCAAGCTTCTACTCATTAGAATACATAAAAATCCTTAAATTTAGCTAAGAGCACACTACATATTCTGATCATTCTCTGCCTCAGAGTCCTTACCCATACTGGCTTGCAACAAGAGTGAGCCCTTCTTTGAATCAGTCTGAGTTAGCATTTGCTGACCTCTTATTCTACACATCTGAAAATGTTTAATCTTCCCTATAAGTATTCATCATGTCCCTCTGTCTCCTTCAGTATTCTCTGCAAAACATAAAATATTCTGAGAGAATGTACTATCTGTGTGGCTCTGTCTTGATTTCTGTTTCTCATATAAAAATGTGTCTAGTTTCAGGGCTTCTCAAGAAAGGAACATTTACAATTCTTTCTGATGAAAAAAACATGCCTCCTGATGGTATCTGTTCAAAAAGAGAGCCCAAGTCTTTCAGTGTTAGGGCATAGCCTTTTTTCATCAGAGTTTCATTCACACTTTGAGTAAAAGCCACCATTTTGTCTATATTTTAAATAAGTGGAATCTTAAGAGAGTTTAAGCAACTTACTTAGGATCACCCAGTGACTGAGTGGTAGAGACAAACTCAAGTTTCCAATTTTACATTCTGTGCTGTTTCCCTATCACACATTCTTTGATCTTTCCTTGCCCAAGAGGTTGAAGGGAGTAGATCTTTGTTAGATCCATGAAAACCTTGTTCCCGTCTCCCAGATTCCACAAATGGTTTCAGGGTGAGTTGTCAGAGACCCAGCAATAGCAAACCTTCTAAAAATTATTCATAAGCTTTCAATTCTTATAGGGAAGTTATCAAAATAAAGTACTCTTCCTCTCATTTGAAAATGAGGGAAATCTTGTCTACTGTAGATGTCTCTTCCCCCATTATACATTATTTTTTCTAAATACTTGCCAAGCATATCTAGCAACTAATCAAAATATCCTACCTGAAGTCCTGACTATATCAGACTATAGATCAGTATATGGAATATAGTTTAGATGTTTACTTTTCTTTTAATTGATATTCATCAGTAAGCAATTTTCAGTACCCTGTATGACATCTGATTGCTCAAATTCCTTTTTCATTTTCTCCCATTTCGAAAAAGCTGAAAGGTAAGTTTAGTCTTTCAACCATTATTTATTGTCCTTAATTCCATACTTCTTTTTTTTTTTTCTTTTCAATGGTTCTTTGTTGTTGTTGATGTTGGGCCTTGGTTGCAGCATGAGGGATCTTTTTCCACATGGGCTTTCCCTAGTGTTGGAGTGAGGGCTCTAAAGCATGCAGGGGCTCAGTAGCCCCATGACATATGGGATCTTAGTTCCCTACCCAGAGATCAAACCCATGTCCCCTGCATTGGAAGGTGGGTTCTTAACCACTGAATCATCACGTAAGTCCCAATTCCATACTTCTGATTAGAAGATTTATTTTCTTTAGAAAAAATAATTTGTTCTTTTGAATTCTTTGGAGAATCTATATGATTTTTTTAAACTATCAATATAGGTAGTATTAAATCTAAATAAAGCTGCAAGGAGTTTTGGAAGGAAAAAATAACCTGGGAAAAAATAGGTACAATACTTAGAATATTTCAGCATAGGGCAAAACTTTATCGAGTATTAAAGCCCCAGCTAAGGCTGTGCCAAGAACTGAGAATATGTAAATAGAAAGACCTTTCTCCCGAAACAGTGTATCAGGTGGACGTATACACACGAACAACCCAAAGACAACACATCTGTAAGCTTGAGGTAACATCATGGTGCCTCAGATGGTAAAGAGTCTGCCTGCAATGCAAAAGAGCAGGGTTCGATCCCTGGGTCAGGAAGATCCCTTGGAAAAGGAAATGGCCAACCATTCCAGTATTCTTGCCTGGGAAATCCCATGGACAGAGGAGCCTGGCAGGCTACATCCTTGGGGTCACAAAGTTTGACACAGCTAAGTGACTAGACCACCACCACAAAATCATGGAAAAGCAAATCAGAACATTTCTTTACCCCCTGTTTACATCTTTTTGGCTTCATATTGTTCTTGGGGTCAAGTCTAAAACCTTAAGGAAAGCCAATGATAAGGTTATTTAGGTTATTTGCCATCAAAGTCAGGACCCTTTTGAAGTGAAAAGTAGGTAATAAAAATATTTCAGAACGTTTCCTGTATTGGTGGCCCTATAAAACAGCTCTTTTCAAAAGTAGTCTTTTTTTTCTACAGAGTATCTACACTTATTTGGAATAGAGCACCATACGCTTGATAGACATTTTGAATGATAATAATAGATTCGCAATGATAAATGTTTTGAATCCTTCTTCCACTACCCCTGAAGGGAGTGGCTGTCCCTCGCCACTTGTGCCTGAGCCTATTTGAGTGAAAGGTGATGCTTACATCATATCTAGATAGGATCTGGGACGAGAGGCGGGATGTTGCTGGTTATCTTCCATATTTAGGCACATTTGAAATTAGAAGGGCCACTACTCACATGACTCACATGGTACCCAGGAGCATGGCAGAAGCTGGAGCTTTCCAGACCTGTATGAGCCTATCTCAACAAGACGTAAACAAGTAAGACTCAAGTGAATTCTACACTGAGCAGAACACTTGGTAACAGAAGTGGCAAGTACTAGGTCCCAGCAAACAGGAATAAAGTGGACACTTTCCCTGGAAGGCACTGCATGTTTGGACTCCCTCTGCCTATTAGCCTCATCTCTCCCGCGGGATTTTGTGTTTTAGTAACATTGGCTGCTTTACAGTTTCTCAGCAGTTCTTTGTGCCTGTCCTTCTAGGACCTCTACCCTAAAACACTCTTCATAGCGTTCCCCTGACTGTTCTTCCTCTGAGTTCCTTTCAGATACCAGTTCAAACAACACTTTCTGAGGAAAGCTGTCCTTGACTCATTGGTCTCTTTAAATCTTTTTGTTATATGCCTACGTAGAAGCCATATATATATATATATATATTTGAAGATTTTCCTTTGTTCATAATTACAAAGATGTTAGTTTGAATGACATATTCATAACTGATTCAGATCTGTCTCCTCCAGGAGACTCTAAGCCCTTTGAGAGTGAAACATTATGGACTTTCTTTCACTACATCCTTGAGATTTCCCAAGAAGGCTATAATCCGTAGGGTTGAAAGAGTCGGACACAACTGAGCAACTGAGCACACACACACTCAAGTAATGCAATTGGATGAATAAATAATGCACCAAGTACAGTGGTTAGTCAAAAATGTTCATTCTTTTCCCCAAAGGAAATTTAAAGAAAGAAATCATCGTCATGGTAATGAGTTATTTTGGAAAGAATGTCTCAGAAGAGAGAACATGTGAAGCATTCATTATATCACTTTTTTAATTGGAATATAGTTGATTTACATGCCGTGTTAGCTTCAGGTGTACAACACAGTGATTCAGTTACATACACACACACATACACACACGTATATATTCAGATTCTTTTCCCTTCTAGGTTGTCACGAAGTAATAGTTCCCTGTGCTATATAGTAGGCCCTTGTTGATTATCTGTCTTTTATATAGTAGTGTGTATTTGTTAATCCCAACCTCCTAATTTATCTCTCCTCTATCCATAAACTTGTTTGCAATGTGTATCTTTTTCTGTTTTGTAAATAAGTTCATTTGTATCTTTTTTAGATTCCACTATAATTTCTATCATATATGTGTCTGTCTGGTTTACTTCGCTTAGTATATTGCTACAAATAGCATTATTTCATTCTTTTTTTACTTCCTTTTCACCTTAGGCAAATTGCTATATCTATCTATCTACCTTCATTGGCGTTTTCAGTTTAACTGATTAAAATGGGTTCCTAGCCAAATAATGTCAGAGTTTTTCAAAGCAGTATGATTATTAAAAAGCACATATTTGGTGTCCTCTCTATGCCCTGGATTTCTAATATGTACATGAGGATAATGATGCCAACTCTATAGACAGAGTTACTATAAAATGAAAGGAAATTAAAATGATAAAAAAAAAATCTTTAAAATTTTGGATAAGTGTCAATAATTTGGGGGACAATCTTATGTCCTTCTCTTTTTACCTTTTATATTGGTGATAACCTTAGCAATATCTTTTAATTTAATTGCTTAAGTTCTATCTTAGACGCTAATTAACAGTTGAATGATGATATGTTTGTATAATTTTTAACTGTTAATAACCTCTATCCTCATTTTATACAGCAGCTATATACAAAGAACATTTTTCCTTGCTTATATCTTAACAAAAGAAATTTTATTACTCAGTTTTCATTGTCACATTAAATCGAATAATTGTTGTAAATGCTCTTCACATATAGTTTTCCTCCTTCACCTTTGTTCCCTTTCTAGCATCTTTCTATGGCTTATAAACATCTACAGTTGAAACCAACCATAAAAATAAGCTCTTGAAATTCACTTACACCCACAGAGATCACTTTATCATTCATGTTTATAAATTTCTAGCTCTCCTCACCTTTTAATTCTGTTTGGAGACTAGTAAATTATTCTTTTAAACATCGAGAAAAACTAGCCATTAAAATATTCCTAATGGAAACATTAAAAACATGAAATGCAAATATTTTTTTAATTTATGATTATATATTGCTGTGGGATTTTAGCCATAATAAAATAGAGCAATTATTTAACTGTTACCTCAGGGGATGTGGGAAGATGTTTTCCTAATGAGGCAGTATTCTGCACACTTGTTGATTAAGACTTTTGTGTGGCCTGCTTGTGTGCCCAAGTCTGATTAATGAATACATATCATAAAGTCCGTGGGTCTGTGGTTTCTATTAGATGCAAAATGTTGCATATATCCTGAGGCATCCATTCATAAAATAAAGGAGATGAAACTTCATTCTTTACTTTTTCTCCAAATTATTCCTAGAGGGTCATTTCATTTTGCTAACTGTTTCAGTTTCCATTGGTATATCTACCTACAGACAATAGATTTATAATGATACTGTTTTGTCAAAATTGCCGGAATATGAGATGAAACAAAATTTAGATTTAAGAATGTTTAGTCAATTTAATAGTTGAATGTTCCTTTACATACACCATTAAGGGTACCTGAGATTGGGGTATACCACCCTTCATCCTCTTAGTTATTCAGCAAATGTTTGTTGAGCATCTTTTATTAATATATGTCAGACTTTGTACTATACCCTGGGAATGCATCAGTGAATAAAATATTAAAAAGTCCTTACCTTTATGGATCTTATTCTAAACCACTGTGCTTAGTCGCTCAGTCGTGTCTGACTCTTTGTGACCCCATGGACTATGGCCCAGCAGGCCCCTCCATCCATGGGGATTCTCCGGGCAAGAATATTGGAGTGGGTTACCATGCCCTCCTCCAGGGGATCTTCCCAACCTAGAGATGGAACTCAGGTCTTCTGAATTGCAGGCAGATTCTTTACCATCTGAGCCACCAGGGAAGCCCGCAATAGTCACAGCCTGTTTTAATAAATAAAGATTTTTTGCAATATAGTCACATTCCTTTGTTTGCATATTGTTTAAGGCTGTTTTAATGGTATGAAGAATTGAGTAGTTGTGACAGAGAACATATGGTCCTCAAAGTTTAAACTATTTACTGTCTGGCCTTTGATAGAAAAAGTTTGCTTATCCCTCTTCTATGTTAGAGTGATGTAAGTAAAGATAACTAGCCTCTCCCATCAAATATCCCAGAATATCATATTAGATTTATTAAGAATATTCTTCTTATATTAATGTATCTAATAATTATTTATATTTATTGCTCTTTAAAATACAGTTACTCTTTCCTTTCCTATAAAAATTTTAAACATAGTTAGATTTTTGACCCTGAAATTTCAATTCTACCCTAGAGAAGTTTTAATAAGAATGAGAAATTGTTTAGATGAACAATAAAGAATTAACTTATTGTTTAATTAAACCTATTCAAGTATGTATTTTGCTGATATTATTTTAGAGGAAAATCCTGAAAGTGGAAAAAAAGATCTTATATTTTACGTTGAAGAGATATTGCCTGAAATAAAGACTGACAGATATAAGTTCTGAAATTTTAAGGTGCTATTGACAGGTCTAGTGAGTCTTATGACACTAAATAATGTCTATCCAATTGTTAATAAATATACACTCTATTTATTGTTAGACACTTCAGATATTTGAGACAATTTGAGAGAACATCTTGCCATATGATTTAGTAACTATTAGTGATGATTGATGTTTGTTTGGAACATTTATATTGAACATTATTCCAAGTACTTTATTATGTAATTTAATACATACAAAAATCCTGTGAAATAGGTACTAATATTATCCATATTTTACAGACAAGGAAAGTGCAATACAAGGAATTAAATAAATAAAAGTGAGAACTGGAATTTAAATCTATTTGTGGATTTTAACTTGATCGATTTATGAGGACTTGCAACTTGTCTGGCAGATAACTCAGTCTAGGAGTAGGAAGAAAAGTCAGTTGCATCACTTTCTTCTTCGTGTATACTTATCAGTATTAATTTTAATTCAGAGTACACTTGGATACTTTAGATCTTACTTTTTCATTTTATTGCCGTACTCAGTCGTGTTGGCCTCTTTGCGACCCCATGGACGTTAGCCTGCCAAACTTCTCTATACAGGAAATTTTCCAGGCAAGAATACTGGAGCAGGTTGCTATTTTCTTCTCCAGTGTACCTTCCCAACACAGGAATCGAATCCACATCTCTTGGGTCTTCTGCATTGGCAGACAAATTCTTTACCACTGAGCCACTTGGCACGGCTACTTTATTAAACTACGTGATATGATCTGGAAAGCTACCTGGCAGGCACACGTACTATACCCAACAGGAGACTTAAAGATAACAAAGGGTTGGAGGAGGCGGGGGGGGACTTCTCTGTCTTTAGTAACAGTCATTTGTCTCTCAAAATGGCTTGTGTATATATAGAGATAGATATATATTTTTCCCAAACAGCTTTTATTTGATGTGTGACCATGTGATGTAGAAAAGTGATGGCACCAGTGTCCTCTATATTTGAAGTAGTAAACTTTGATTTTTCCTTGGAAAAAATATCAGTAGGAACGCTAATGTGTTCTTCCTGTGTAGTAATAGATTATTTTTATATTCTGCGTAAGACCACTGACATGAACCCAGTAACCACACTTGAACTCTAAAGGCTATAGAGCTCTATTGTTCAGCAGCACAGGAAAAACTTGACCACAGAGATCAAGAACGCATGTGTCTCCATTAGGGGTTTATTGGCATAAAACACTATATTGTTTTCAATGTCACTGGTGACTTACTAAGTTCAATGCATAGTAATGTCAAATAGCTAACCAAGTCGCTACTCATTAATGTTTTCCACTTTTAACCATTTCTAAAATAAAGTTACTGTTAGCAGTCAGAAATAAATAAACATCTGAACAGTTAAATTCTTGAACTTTTAGATGTCAATTTAACTTCTCTTTATCCTTCATCTACAGTTTGGTAGTTTTGCAGAGTTCTTAGGAGCATTAACTGTAGAATTTGTCTACTAGGTATGAATCTTGACTCTGCTACATGCTGTTTCACTTTGAGCCTGTTATTCAACTTCCCTATGCCTGTGTTGCCATAAATGTGAAATACATGTAATGATACAGATCTTACTCAGCTTACAGTGGGATTATGGCTCGACTAAACCCCATGTGTTAGATGCATGTAGAAATGCATCTAATACAGACAGCTAGCTTTACGAACATCATAGGTAAGCCTAGCCTACCTTAAACATGCTCACAACTATTATATTAGCCTAAAGTTGGGCAAATCTTTTAACACAAAGCCTGTTGTGTGAGAAAGTATTGAATATCTCATGTAATTTCTTGAATACTGGAAGAGAGAAACAGAGTGGGGTATGGATGCAGATACTTGTCAGTGCCCTGGTTGTTTACCCTGGTGACCTGGTGACCTGGTGACCTGGTGACCATGGGGCTGACTGGAAGCTGAGGCTCACTCCCACCACCCAGCATCAGGAGAGTACCATGTCACATATAACATGACTGGGAAAATCAAAATTCAAAACCTGAAATACAGTTTCTGCTGAATGCGTATCACTTTCCCACCACTGTAAAGCCGAGAAATCCTAAACCAAACCATCAAAAATGAGGGACTCTCTGTAATGATAATATTAAGAGGAATAAGCACACTTATCCTATAAAGTTCATGTGAGGGTTAAATAAATGAATAAATAGAGAAAGCTGAGAATAGTGTGTCTGGCACATAGAAAACAATAAATATTAGTATTTTTTTTATTGATTTGAGTCTCTATTTTAGATATTGAGTATATAAAAAATGGTAGAACAACTATTCATCCAGTTGTATACCCAAGAAGTAAAGCCCTATTGGGAGAGTATTGCTATGTTTTAAAGTGTAAACCTTAAGAGATTAGTCAAGTATCAGGAATATTGTTAATGTTGTTCAGTTGCTAAGTCATGTCTGACTCTTTGTGACCCTATGAACTTCAGCAGGCCTGGCTTCCCTGTCCTCTACTATCTCCCAGAGTTTGCTCAAGTTCATGTCCATTAATATACTGTTAATATCCCAGAATAGTCTATGGGGGATACTCTCCTCTTAGGATATTTAAAACCTACTTAAATATATTGTATTTTCAGATGCTTTCAAATGTTTCAGTATATTTCAGATTACTGAATATTCTTTTCCTGTACTTACAAACTACACTCCCATTTCTCATTATCTACTGTCTCACGTGCCAGGCATTAGCCTCAGGAGAAGACGTTCTAGATATTCCCAAAGCTGCTCAATACTAAGCCTAGGGAATATTAAAAAAAAGATGAGGCTTGTGATGCTGAGAAAGAAATGCTTTCTAGCAGTGTCATGAGGCTATATGTAAGGGAAAAGTTAGTCTACTCCACAGTTCTAATACAATATCAACAAACTCAGTGGCAAAACAATTTCTGTGTTTCCTTTAAGTTTATACTAATGCAATTTACCATCTAAACTTTGAAAATTTCATTTTCAAAGAAAATGATCACAGAAATTGATCACAGACCAGACAAGAAATTCAGACAAAGCTTTATTGGAGACCCTGCTGCAGCAGGAGGGGCGAGAACAAACAGGTCCCTTTGCTTGCCTGCTCCCTGAGGGGATTAACTTGTTCCATATACGGGGTGAGGGTAGGGAGGTGTTCAGGGGTCGGGCCACAAGGATGGCTTAGGTGGCTTGCCCACCACTTAGGTGGTGTTGTGTGCAGGGGGCATGTCAGTACCCTGCTTTTGCTCTTGAGCCCTGCTTTTGCTCCAGGTTCTTCAAAAGTGGTAGTTGAGTTTGTTGGTCTCTCGGTATCTTTTGTCCAGAATCGGCCACACTTAATTTTAGTCCCATATAATTTCTTTGTATTTTGTTGCTTGAGGAGAGGTGTGTTCAGGTGCATATGCTGCTGCACTGCACTAAAGGTCCCAGGGTTCAGCTTGTCTTATAACTATTGCTTTATTAGCGAAAGGTTTTTAACAGGTGCTAGGCCAATCAATCCGAGAAGGCAATGGCATCCCACTCCAGTACTCTTGCCTGGAAAATCCCATGGACAGAGGAGCCTGGTGGGCTGCAGTCCATGGGGTCGCACAGAGTCGGACACCACTGAAGCAACTTAGCAGCAGCAGCAGCAGCCCAATCATTTGCTTCCTGGCACAGCTTCATCTTGCAGATCTTGGGATTTCCAGGGGGAGTTCTGCCAAGTCTGGGTGTATTCTTTACTGGGCTCAAACCTTTTAAATGTGCTTTCAGCCACTATATACCTTCAGGGTATTTTATCAGTCTCAGTACATTCACACATGTTCAGGTTCCACAATGGTTGCAATATCTGAAAATTCACCCCCTCTTTGTTTGAGATCTCTTTTCAAACAATTATAGATCAGCCTGCATTAAGAGGATAATGTCCTTGGGGTTTTCTACTATGAAGTCAGTGTCCTCAGATTATAAAAAAGATCAGATGAGAGAATGATTTGAAAGCTATGAAATCAGAATTGTCATACAAACCACAGAATGCTCATGTGCTTTGACTTTCACATAAACAACAAATTATTTTTTAAGTATGTTCTCAATGTTGTATGGAATACACTTACACTAAAAAATTACATTGTCATTTATCTGAAATTCAAATTTAACCGTCATCCAATATTTTTATTTACTAATCTGGCAACACTATGAGAAAGACCTATAAAGGTAGGTATTAATGTTATAATGAAGAAAATGTGAGAAGTACTTGAAAGTATAGACTGCATTTATGATTTGCTGAAAAGGAAGTTTACAAGTTATAAGTTGGCTTGATCTTTTTACTTTAGGAAACACAGAAGCAGATTTCACAAATAGTAAATGTTTTCATATAATTGACTACCCACCAACTATCTAGAGCATCAGTAATAAATATGAGTTATTGATACATTAGCATTTGTTTTAAGCTGGATTTAAAATTTTTATTTTAAAAATAAGAAATACTCTAACTATGTGGGGTTTAATATCTATACCAAGGTAATCAGTGATAGTCAACTAACACAGGGTGTTTTACTAATGCTGTAGTAACAAATTATTACAAATTTAGTGGCCACAAATCTGTGAATTCACAGTAGGGGAGGTCAGAGGTCTGCATACAGCGAGGCTCAACTGACTCCTCTGCTCAGAGACTCACTGGGCTAAAAACAATGCAAAAGCCATTCTGGAAACTTTGGGGGAGGGTTTATTTCTGTGCTTATGCAGATGATTTGATTGCTGGCTTTTGGACAGATGTCAGACTCCATTTGTGCAGGCTCCCACATTTCTTGCCTCATGGCCCACTTGGTTCTCTGCTTTCTGACCTTCACTTCTCCCTCATCTCTCCCGCCTTCTTCAGCATCTCTCTGCTGAATCTCTTTTGCCTTCCTCTTTCATTAAGGGCTCATATATTGACATTGAGCCCTTTTTGATCCAGGATAACTTTCTTATCCTAAAGTCTATAACCTTAATTCTATTTGTAAAATCCCTTTTGCTGTACTCACAGGGTTCCAGATGTTAGGGTGTAGATATTTTTTTTGGAGGGGACATATTATTCCACTTATCACATAACCCAATACTATGTGAATATCCTGTAACTAAGGCATGTAAACTAAGGCATGTAATTAAGGCCTGAGCTTCCCTTGTAGCTCAGTTGGTAAAGAATCTGCCTGCAATACCAGAGACCTGGGTTTGATTCCTGGGTCAGGAAGATACCCTGTAGAAGGAAATGGCAACCAACTCCAGTATTCTTGCCTAGAGAATCCCATGGACAGAGGAGCCTGACAGGCTACAGTCCATGGGGTCGCGAGAGTTGGACATGAATTAGCAACTAAACCACCCCCCTGCAAAGCATGTAAAAGAGCAATTCCAAGTATTTTTTTAAAAGAAAATCAGAAGATCAAATTCTCAGCACTTAATTCCAATCTAGCTAGTAGATTTTTTTATTATTATTAATAGATTATCTTTTCATTTTAAAGCTTAAATTAAGAACTACTCAGCCATCTCTGCAGTGGCCTAAGAATTGAGAATGGGTCTTCTTTTTTTATAACCTCTTGGTAAGCCAGTAAAATCCACCTTTCGTCCATGGCAAAAGCAGTTCTGTTCTAGGCCAGTTAATTTAAACGTAATAAAACTATTTGAAAGGATATTATAGTTGTGATCATGACACATTCTTAAATGAACCAGATAACATTTGATATATGTGAAAAATTAAAGCACGGGACTAAAAGTGCTGTAAGAGAAATTTTCTCATTTTTTCTGGTGAGATCTGACATCAGCATATAGATGGCTTCATCAATTATTGAGAAAAAGACTAAGAAAGGGAAAAAAATGACTGATTGGGATGCTTCATTTTGAAGTCTGAGTTTGAAGCTCTTGGTTTGAATGTACCCTGTTAGGCTTAATCTTTAAGAATTAGCAGCTGCTCTCTCACCAACCCATCTATTTAAATTTCTAGTTAAAAAAAACCTAATCCACTTAAAAAATTTTAATGCTTTCTGTCAAACATCAGAGTATGTGTGCCAAACTTTAAAGTAATTGCACGTATCAATGAAGTGAAGAAACAGATATCCGTATAGATAAATATCACTTAAGATGAAGCAAAGGAAATTATTTGAAAGATTTTTTTTTCCAGAACTATTTTTATTCTCTTCTGTATTCTGTATTCTAAAGTACCTCAGTGAATTTCAGAGTTCTTATTATATTTACCACATAGTGTCCTTGTTTTGTTTATTCCTAGAAAAGTATTGTGGATTCCTGGTTTATAAGTTAAAACTGTATTTTAAAAATTAAGACAGAAATGATAATGAAAGACTGTTAATTTACAAGTCATTAATTAGCCCCTTTGCTTTTGTGACGTTATCATTAGAGATAAATAATAAAGGAACAACAGCTCTTAAAATCAGCACACATAGGTAAACAGTAATGAGCAAAAGTGTGAATCATTTTAAAGGGTCTATTTTCCTAATTAAGGTTAATAGTAATTATTTCTATTATATTCTAAAGACTTGCCTGGTGACTCAGATGGTAAAGAATCTGCCTGCAATGTGGGAGACCTGGGTTCCATCCCTGAGTTGAGAAGATCTCCTGGAGGAGGGCATGGCAACCCACTCCAGTATCCTTGCCTGGAGAATCCCCATGGACAGAGGAGCCTGGCAGGCTACAGTCCATGGGGTCGCAGAGTCAGACACAACTGAGCGACTAAGAACAACACATTATATTTTAAAGCTTTACTGAAGCATTCAAGTTTGTTATTGTTGACAGTGTTAATAGTATCTTTCTAATTATTTAATCTAAAATATAGATATTTCTCTACTGGAATAATTGCAAACTATTTCTTGTTATTAGAAATTTTTTTTTAATTCTACATAATCTTGTTCTGAGTTTTGTTTTTTATCACATCTCACACTGTTCATGCTTATTTAACAAAATATTCCCTCCCAGAAGATACTTTTCTGGACCACATAAAATGCATAGAGTTTCAACTTAATTTCCACCTCTTAGTAATTAAAGTCCTGTGCCTTTAGGTGATACTAATTCTTAACTCTATTAGAAAAAGAATTTAAAGTAGCTTATATATTTATGAATAAAGAGAATGAGGCAGTGTAAAAAGAGTAAATGTAGGTTTTTCCAGTTATCCCAAATTTGCTAAAAATTATAATATGACCTTGTATTTGGCTTTAAGTTTTATCAAGGAAAAAGATATTCTGATACTTGTTAAAATGGTAAGTAAGGCTTCATTCAGGACTATTGTGATAGGTGCCAAAACTATCAAAATAGAAGGGATTAAGAACAACTCTGAATACTATAAGAACAACCAGGGATTTACAGCCTAAGAACAGGTTATGTGTGGGGGTTGTGGATGGAAAATTACTAGACATCAAGTGTAGGGAGAATTCTTGCTAAACTTATTTTAAGAGGTTTCTTGCTGAATGGCAGGCCAGGGTGATCAGATATCAATGATGGGAGATGAAAAATTTGATTGGACTTTGAAAGTGATCACATATCAGGGGGTGGGGGGGGGCGGGGTGGAAATCCTCTGTAAGCTGACTCAACAGAATTCCTGCTAAAACTAGACACTGCAAAAATGGCACTGAAGCCCAGGGTCAAGGCCTGAATAAGAAGAGGGCTCAGAGAAACTTGACTATAGTTTAGTTAAGGAAAGTTGCTGTCAGTTTCCTACTGACGAAAGCCAGGGAAGAACATGTCGACATACAGAATTTGCACTGTCCAAAACAGAAAAAAATACCATCATGCTCTGCATTTCCATGCAGTTGAACTCAGATCTGATTTTATCATTTGGGTTTCAGTTTTTCACAAAGCTACCCTGGGAGTCTGTAGGTAGGTAACTAGCATTAACCAGAGGTGGTGAGGTAATGAGCTAAGGGGATATCTAAGGGTCCTGCAAGGACAGTGACCTGAAGGCATGCTTTATGTGCTGGAGGAAGAACAGAGAACCCAGTGTGAGTGGAGTGAACTGATCAAAGCAGAGAGAAGTAGAACTTGAAGGAAGAAATACATCATTTCAGATCTTGTAGACTATTGGGAGATTTTCAGGTTTAACTCAAATAGGAAGCCTTTGGAGGGTTCAGACTAAAGAAATGATCTGACTTACCTTTTAACAGGTCAGTCTTTCTGCTGTAATGAGAAAAGACTGTAGGAAGGCAAGGATGCAAGCAGGGAGACCAATTAGGAAGCTTTAGCCCAGGAGAGGCATGACGGTGTCCTCTTCCAGGAAGGAAATGTAAAGACGTTATGTGCTGGTCATATTTGGAAATATGTTTTGAAGGTAAAGATGAAAGGTTTGTTGATTAATAAACTTGATTACTGCTAGAAAATGAGATAAAAGTTGGTAAGGTTTACAGCAAAAATAGATTCTTTAGGAGAAGAACAGTAGTTTAATTTTTGACGTTTTAATTCATCATGTCTGTTGGATTTCCAAGTGAAAAAGTCAGATAGAGCCTAAAGATCTTATCTGAATCCACTGAGTCTGAGTGAGTAAGTGTATGTAGCTGGTCCAGCGACTGAGATCCAGACAAGTCACTTGTTTTCTCTGTGTTGTCCTCCTTTGGTCACTCAAGACTGGCCTAGAAATCATACGTTAGAGCGTCATCTCGTGTCCTTCTCTTCTCTGCAAACAACTGCGTGGCACTTCCTGAATAGTATTGTACTTGCCTGTTGACTGGCCATCTCCCCCATTTTACTGCAGGTTTCTTTCAGAAAGGGACTGTCGTGCATAAGTGATTCTTGAGTGAAAGAATAAAAAACCTTTGCATTTAAGATAAAATCTAAGTACTCTATCTCTTTCTATCTTGCCTCCTGCTACTCTTCCCTTTGTTTTCCTTAAAGACATACCACATTCTTGACTCTTTTTAAGTCTCATGGCTTTTTGAAAATGCCATTTTCCCTCATAAAATGCCTTTCTCCCTCATTTCTGATCAAGTTCTGGTTTAAATGCTAAATGTACCCAGGACTCACCACTATATCAGACACTTAGAGGGCCCTTTATAAGATGTTTCAAATACATGCAAATAAAATGATCCATATACTTGCATTGTTGATTAGTTGCTAAGTTGTGTCCTACTTTTTTGAGACCCCCATGGACTGTAGCCCGCCAGGATCCTCTGTCCATGGGATTTCCCAGGCAAGGACACTGGAGTGGGTTGTCATTTCCTCCTGCAGGGAATCTTTCCAACCCAGGGATTGAAACTACATCTCCGGTTTCTCCTATATTGGCAGGCAGATTTTGCTGCTCACTGAGCAACTGGTTTTGTCATCAAATGTGGATGATACAATGTATTTCTGATTGTTTTCATTGAATAAAACCATAACACTTTTTTGATAAAAATGCTTTAAGCTGTTTTATCTTATAATTGGGAAAATATAAGTTTATGGACTAAGAATCAGTCTCCCGTTTCTATAGCAGCACCTATTTTATAAGTGTGTAAACATTTTTCTCTTTTATGTAGAAAACATGTACTTTCCAGAACTACATCACCCATAGAGAATGTTCCATTTTATTCTTCACTATTTTAGCATATGATGTAAAAGCATATCCAAAATGCATATACATTTCTGAGAAACCATAATAGCAACTTTTTCAGTGTGTTTTATCAAAATTAGAATTTTAAGAAACTCTAATAAAGATTATTTTAACCACTAACTTGGAAAATTTATGCATCAATGAACAATTATTTTAAAATTTAATGTTATTTTATCTTACAACTCTTTTTTTGTTGAGATAAGTTCAATATAAATACCTCATAAAATTCTCTGAAGATTTTCAAATCAATAATGTTTTGAGTATACTATGTATACTAACCAAATTTTAATACTTTTTCTTATTTAAAATATATTTATAAAATTAAATACAACTGTTCCCAAATTTATTTAAAGAAGCTGTCGCTATAGAAATCTAGAAAATACTAAGCATCTCTCTTTCATAAGTAGCAAAGACTATTTATGAAATTAATATTATTAAGTTGTCATTTAATTTAGTTGTTTGAACATGTAACAGAGTGAAACTTGTCAACTGAATCAATTTAAATATATTTTATCTCTCCTCTACAATTGCTGAATTCTTTTCTTTGTATAGATTCCTTACTTAATAAGAATTTGTTAATCACATAATTAGAAGCAATAAATATTTGGAAGCAGGAGAAGGGACTAGATCCATATTCCTCTTAAGAGTTTCTCTCAAGAACCTCTCCATGGAGACATGACAATATGAAATTATCTGGTCTATTATTTTATACTGCTTTTGTAACAGTAACTAATAAATACCATTTTCAGTGCTGTGTGTGTGTGCTCAGTTACTCAGTTTTGTCCTACTCTTTCTGACCCTTCGGACTGTACCCTGCTATCTCCTCTGTCCATGAGATTTTCTGGACAAGAATACTGGAGTGGGTTGCCATTTCCTCCTCCAGGGGATCTTCCTGTGGCTTCTGCAGGGATCGAACCTGTGGCTTCTGCATTGCAGGCAGATTCTTTACCGCTGAGCCTTCGGGGAAACCCCTATCATTTTCAAAAGCTATGTAAAATTTTTAGAATATGGAAAAAAAACATAATTTTTCTATAAGTTTCTGAAATCCTAGTATAAGAATTAGCCAAAAATTAAAATACTGCACTTTGCTACTGCTGTTATAAATCTTCTGAAAAATCTGTTTGTGTTAATAAAATATATTCAATAGAAGATTAATCTACAAAATTTTTTAATAATTTTAATATTTTAAATTATTAACATGCTTTTGTTAAAATAAATATACATTTAAAATATATCCCTCAATTAATCCCCTGACACTGTAAATATGGCTTACAAATCTCCGAGAGTACAAGAAAAGGAAAAAAAGAAATGGGAATTTTTCATAATAAAGTCATTTTAGAAGGGGTAAAAATTCTGTGCATTCTGTATAACACATACTCTGGAATATAGATAATAGAATATAAATATTTATCAATAAAATGTATGTCTTCAAACAAACATATATTTCATTGAAACATTCATTTTGAAAGTTTATGAGGTTACATTTAGGAAAATTAAATCTCAGCATAATATTAAGAGAGATAGCTAGATGAACCATACAAAACAAAATTTATTCAAACTTTCTATAGTGATGGAACTTGAGTGTTTTTTTCTAATTTCCTTTCAAATTCTCTTTTCCAGTTAAAATTTTCAAAGGATTAACAGAATTTTCACTAAAACTTCTTTTCAAAGAAATAGCACATAATTTAATGAACAAAAATTTGATCATTAAGTTTTTCAAACCAAAATTTATCTTGATATGTATATTAACCATATTACTGGCAGAAGATGATATTCATCAATCTGTAGATGTGATTATAACATCTGAAGAAATTCTTGAACAGGTGCTTAATACAATCTGGAGAATTGTACCACTACAATTTGTACTGACAATTTTCAGTGGTGTTGTAAAGATCAACCACATTTTTGTTTGCATACGTCTACCAGAGGATTTGTGCTTCTTAATATATATAAAAATGTCATGGTTTGTTGGTTTCTATTTATTTTATATATTTGCCACATGTTTATTTCATTTATATGTATCTAGTTTGTTATGAAAATTATCTCTTGAAATTATTTTCTCAGTTTAATCTCTTGGCATTTGGAGTTATCATATACAAAGTTTTTCGTCACACTGCAGAGTTGAAACGAGAAGTTAGTTGCTATGAGAACATAAGGTAAGTATTTTTTTGATTGTATTTTCTTTAGCAATTCAAAGCTTTTGTAACTTAAAGTGCAAGTAATTTTTGGAAGGCAGTTTTTAAATTAGTTTTTTCACATTTTCTCCCATCATATTTAAAATAGTTACTGCTAAATAGCACTTAATATGTTTAATAAGCCTGTAATCACCACAGATCAAATGATAAGTAAAGTAATCTTTTTTGAACATACTCCCCTTTGGGAAAAAAAAAGATAATGACTACATTTTAAGACAAAAGTCGGCCTTAGGATCTGCTTCTGCAAAGCAGTTCTCAGACTTAGTAGCTGTTTCTTTCTTGTATTCCTAGTTTGCATGCTTCCATGATTTTTCCTCACCTCCTGTCCTTTAAAATTGATTTATTGAGTCCTTGAAAGTGGTTTGTTCAGGAAAAACTGAAGTGTACTGTAGGGAATATTAGAAACAACTGAGGTTTGGGTTGCTTGGGAACACTTCTGTAGTTTCAATATCTTGCACAAGATTTATAGTTAGAATTTAGCAAATGTTTGATTACTTTCTTTTACTCCTCACCATTCATAGTAACATGTAGGTTGCTGGTTTTAATAAAGTTGAAAATGACTCATTTTCTGTGGTACACTGCAAAAATATCTTCTGCAATAAAGAATGATTGCACTAAGAATGAGTGAGAAAATAAGCATCAGTTGCCTCATTTTCAAGGCAGTGTCCTCAGTGAGCAGGATTGAATGTTGTTTTACCAAAACTCAGAGGTGGTAAGTTGAAAATACTTAAGAGAGTATGTTCCTATGTTTTTTGGGGTTTTTTTGTTTGTTTTTTTTTTTTTTAAGAAATCAGCATTCTAACATTAATTTACTTTGAAGTAACTGTATTGCAACCCCCCCCCCCAAAAAAAACTGTTGTTTTATATCTTACATGTTCTTCTCTACTGAACCTAAAAGGAAAGCAGAAGCTTCCTTTGATGTCCTGCCTATGTGCTGACCTAAATCCACATGGTATATTTTTCAAGGTTTCTTAGGGAGAATACTTCTTAACAGCTATATGTCTTAGCTCCAGAAGTTCCTGCAACGTTAGTTTTGAAATCAAAGCATGCACACTGTAGTATACCAGATGAGCATATTTTAAGATTAAGGAAATTTCTCGAAAACTACCAGATTTTAATAATGTGGCCTTGAATTTGGACACGTGTCCCAGCCACAGTGCACTAGTATACCCTAGCCTGTCCCATGTAACAATGGCAGAGTTTATCAGTTTCAAAATTCTGTTGGTCTTTACCGAAGATTTCTGGGTTATTCCAACTTCCTACAAAATTTAAGGGATCTGAGGGTGTGTTAAGTCTCCATAGCTTTCTCAGCGGGAACACTGCACATTTCTTCCAGGTCTTGTGCCCGAGGAGCTCTTGCCCTCCTGTTTCTCCTTGGCACCACCTGGATCTTCGGCGTTCTCCATGTGGTGCATGCATCGGTGGTGACAGCGTATCTCTTCACCATCAGCAATGCTTTCCAGGGGATGTTCATCTTCTTATTCTTGTGTATCTTATCTAGAAAGGTAAATAATTTGTTATCCTCATCAACCTTCTAGTATAGGTATGTCGCATCAGTTAGCAAATTGATAAAAATCCTCATTCTAGTAAATTTATGACTTGTGCCTTTATTGCCTAAATGCAGTACATCTTAGCATTGGAATAATCAGGACACATATTGTTCATAGCAAGATGTGCTTTTAAAAACTTGCTAGTAGGAATATAACTAATACAGCTTACATTCACTTGAGTGTATTCTGACAGATAATCGGAAAACAACAATAATTTATAAAACCAAATATAAGGTTAATGTGATTTGAAAATAATTTGATGTGATTGTTGCAATTATGTTTCACATTTCTTACTTTATTTTCTTCTTTTTCTTAGATCCAAGAAGAATATTACAGGTTATTCAAAAATGTCCCTTGTTGTTTTGGATGTTTGAGGTAAACAGAACTATGGATAATTATTGTTATACAGAAGTAAAAATGCCCAACTGCAGATGGCCAATGTATAAAAATGATTCAAACAAATTGTCCAATTATTAATTACTAGGTAATCAATTATTTTAAATCCATTTTTCTCTTTACTGTGTAGAAACTGTAGATAATACAAGATAAAATTATGTACCATATAGCTATAGTAAGCTTTTCTACATGGCTTACTTAGCTACATCAAAAACAGTATTACAGATATTTGGAAAGTAATTAATTTTTCAGAATTATATCACTGCACCCAAGCAAAGATTTTCTTTCTAACACAAAAAATGTATGAATGTCCTGAAGGAAACCACTGGCTTGATATTTTTGTGACTTGTGTTGCCTTTGAAACTAGTCCTCTATCACCTTGGTAATGAGCTCTGTTACGGAAAGTGGAACATAAGAGAATGAAGGGGTAGGATATGAAACAGTAAAAAGAGAGTGATTGTTATAACAGTGAGATGTATTTTGAGCAGACTTGTTGTTTAGTAAACTAGATGAGAATTGAATAAACACATCTTACAATTCTATGAGTTGTTCTGAACTTAAAGTTTTACTAAAACAACTTAGACTTGTACTTGTTACATCAATTTTCTATCCCTATAGAAAACACAAAACTTCACAAAAGAAAAAACTAAACATTTCTGTTCTGTTTTTACGTAAATGTTAGAATGAAGTATACACTCTTTCTATACTTATTTCACAGATTGTGACTTCAAATGCTTATTCAGAAGTACATAAATGTGTCAAAATATAATATTGTTCATGCCTGTAAATGTAAAAATCATGTATATAAACCTGAAGTATTCAATTCCATAACATTTCAGTGCAGTGATAAATACTATATCTCATTAGACTCATATATTTGAGTTATTTTTTTAATTTTAGAAATATTATAGTTCACATTGCAATATTCCCTTTTAACTTACTACTTTTAAAAGGGCACTGTAAATATGAAAGTATTCATAAAGTGAATTGCTGTTTTTTTCTGTTCAGAAAAGTACACATTAAAAATGTTATTTATAACAAAGAGATCACTGAGAACTGTATAAACTTCCACAGAGAATATATTTTCTGACAGTTTTCCACTAGTAAAACATATCTCCTAAAATGTAAGTCTTCTACCTTCCAATCTTCAAATTAAAATATAGAAGCAGGGATTTTATTTCAAAATATATGTAATTGTTCTGCACTTACCTGTAAAAGTATGCCAATACACCAAATGTTGTGATTTTAACTTAATTTCTCCAGCTGTTAAAATGAAGTCTGTCAAATCTTGCTCTAACAAATAAAATGTTATCTAAATGAATCCTTCTACTGCTTGGCTGAGTCATTTGTCAAGAAAGATAAGCTACCTCCCAATGTCTCAAACATTTTTAGAAGATCTGTGATAATAACTTTTTATTTGATCTTTTGATCTCTTATATGGTTAGCCTATAACCTGTTATTCAGTTCAGTTCAGTTCAGTTGCTCAGTCGTGTCCGACTCTTTGTGACCCCATGAACCGCAGCACGCCAGGCCTCCCTGTCCATCACCAACTCCCGGAGTCCACCCAAACCCATGTCCATTGAGTCGGTGATGCCGTCCAACCACCTCATCCTCTGTCGCCCCCTTCTCCTCCTGCCCTCAATCTTTCCCAGCATCTGGGTCTTTTCCAGTGAGTCAGCTCTATTATCATTATAGTTATCACTGTAGGACAGTGCTATTGGAATAACGGTACTGAAAAAGTAATCAGTTCGATCAGTGTATACAATTTATGTGTGGTGGGCAGAATAATGGTCCTCCCAAAATGCCCACATCCACATCTTTAGAATACATGGATATGTTAGGTTACATGGAGAGAAGAATTAACCAGCTAACAGCTTATCAGCTAACCTTGGCATGAGGAAATTATCCTGGATTATCCAAGTGGGCCCCATGTAATTACAAGATTCCTTATAAATGAAAGATGGAGGCAGAAGAGGGAGCCAGTCAAAGCAATGCAACATGAGTCATACTCAGCCACACATTGCTGGTGTTGGAAATACAAGCAGTCCAGGAGCCACAATATGGAGGCAGGCAGCCTATAAGCTGCAAAAGGCAAGAACATGGACTCTCCCCTAGACCTTCTAGAAGGGAGTCAGCCCTGGTGAACCTTCATTTTAGCCTAGAGAAACTCAATTCCAACTTCTAATCTCCAGAAATGTAAAATAATAAATGCCACTCAACAACATCCATTGTCACAAGTGCTTGGTTTACTGAGGACATTATCATCAATGAAGAGCAGATATAATTCAGAGAGGCTATGAAACAGGAAAAGAAAAGTGAAGGTCTACATTTGGTTTCTTTTTGTTTATATCCTAGGAATAAATGTGCTGCTTGTGAATCAAATAAAAAGAAAATAATAAATGTATTTTAAGCCACCAAGTTTGTTGATAATTTGTCACAAGTTTGTTGATAATTTTCATAATTTTTCAAAGCAACTATAGGAAGCTAATATGGAAATATGTATGTGATGACATCTTTAGAGATAAGTGAGTATTTATATCATTAGAAAAACCTTAAATTCTCTATCTTGTTTTCATCACCCCTCTCATAGACATCACTGGATGAAGCCCCTGTTCTTTAGCAGGAGATTTCATATCTGCTTACTTACCTTTTTATTAGATAAGTAAGGATCTCTCTCTTACTTATGTGCACATGTATACATGTATGTTTATTGCATTAAATGCCTCATAGCATTTTCCCCTTGTTTTTATAATTCAAACTAAAAAGGATTCAAAAAAGTTTTTCACTGTGCTCAGTTTTTAAAATATAAACATGAACATTACTATGTCAGGAAAGTGTTAAGGTGCTGAATTCAAAAGGACATACAAAGGATAAACAAAAGTACATACAACTGCTGGCAACACACTTCGGACTTGCAGTGAAGCCCTGTCCCCTGAGGCCCAGTAGCTCGGCCTCAGCAGGACCCAGGGTGACCTGCTCTCAGAGGGCTCACCCGCATCCCAGAGCGACACTGCCCCATGTCGTGGACATCACCCATGCCTCCAGATTCCCACACACCACACACTTAATTAACATAAAAAAAAACTTTAAAACCACTCAAAGTCTGTGAGATAAAGACACCCTGCCTCCTTGGTTTTCACATTTGCCCTGTGAGTTTCTTCAGTTTTTTTCCCAAGACTTTCTATGGTTTAGTGGCTAAAGACACACACACACATACACACAAATACATGCACACACACACACACACACACCACTTTTTCATGTGATGGTGAGGAATAAATACTAGGATTTGAGATTTCAATCTCTTCAACCTCTAAAATATATCACAAATTCATTAATAAATATTAATTTGCAAACTATTAGCAAATGGGAATAGAAGGTTTATAGTATTTCAGGGGATTCAATGAAAGAAATTAATACTTTTAAGATGTGCCTCAAACAATGAGATGAATGGACACCAAAGAAGTATAAGATAAAAGCCCTGACTGAGTAAAAACTTACTATTAACCAGAGACACTATAATCCCCTAATAAAAAAATCTGTTGATTGATTACACTGTGATCAGGGAAATATATATTTACACACAGCATAACAAAAAAATCTATGAGGAAGTCTATTAGCAAATACTTTACAATCTTCATGCTAGGCATAACCAACAAACTATATATACTCCTTTGATGATGGCATCATTTTTTCAACCCTTTTTAATTCAGTGCCCCCCAAGTTAAACAATAACCCTGCACTTCTTAATTTTCCATATATTTAAAGTTATTACATCCACCTTTAATGATATGAAATGTGAGCTTTTTCTCTATATCAAGATTATTCTCTATTTTTTCCAGCATGAAATCTTTGAGGAGAGCATGCATTATTGATTTAGTATTGATCCAGAAAGATAACCTGTTGTTCAGATTTTTCTGCTACCTAGAATGTCTTCTCCCATGCACATTCTAGTATGAAGCCTCCCAGATTAATTAATTTAGTTCTTATTAATTTCCCCAGTCACTACAACTATAGTACTTGCAAGGTGTACAGAATAACTTAGCACTTAATAGGGGTTGTTAAGATATCACTGTGTTCAAACTTAAAGCCTTCAAGTTTTAGACTACAGATATAAGAGAATTAACTCAGAAATGGCACAGAAAGGGGAAGAAAGGAGTCTTTCCTGAAATTTGATTTCAGTTTGTTAAATTGCACATCTCATTTAATTCTTACAGTAACATATGCAATTTTGTCATCATTTTTCAATGTGAAAAGTGCTCAGTCACACAGCTAGGAAATTACAAATTTAACATTTAAATTAAGTCATTGCTCCTTCTGCTTCCCCATGGAAACTCTGAGGAACTTGTTCAGATGTTCTCAGATAGGAAGTCAAAGTGGTTGGATTCATACCCAAGTTTCTGCCTCTGAGTCTAGAGCATATTCCACTGTTTCATAGCTATAGACTCATACAGTGCAAGGATAATATCCCTGTTTACAATTATGTTCTTTTGGGTATGGAGGAGTGAGACGTGCTTTTTAAACATGTATTTTCTACATGCATATGCAATTTGAAGTGTGTATTTGATATGTTTTAAGATGAAGTATTTTTCTTCTTTTCTCTTTGCTGCCCTTTCTCTGCGCACTTATTCCTATCCTCCCATCCCCACTTACACTCTCAACCAGGCCATTTATTTTAACTACCTGGTGTGTATTCTTCCATTTTTTTCTTCCTGTTCATAGCATCATATCCAAATGGTTGTATGAAATCACATTTTTAAAATAACCTCTTATCACTTGGAGACCTAATGTATATATTTCATTCATTCCTATTAAATGATGAATAATATTTCATATTAAGGATGGACCATAAATTTCACAGCTGGTATGTAGTCTGGATTAATGCAGTAATACTTTGGAAGACTTCAGTATCTTTCAGGAGTAATTGTCTCCATGCTATGTGGCTTGGTTTTATTGTTAAAAATACCAAATGTCAAGTTATTTTTTTCCTTATGATGGATGTGGACACGTGTTGATAAGCCAAAGCACTATAACCCTTTCATTGATATAGAGGTTGTTTATTTCTTGCAACTATTCAGTGAAAATCATGCCATGTGTTTGAGATCCACAAAGCTCCTTGAGCATTTTCATTTAAGTGAAAAGGGTTTGAATTACTTACCCTAGATAGAAAGCTTGAGCAAGCATTATGATCAGTAGGCAATCTGAAAGTGCAGAACAGTTTGCTTATTATTCCATTCAAACCTTATACATCATAGGTTTGTATGGTAGTTATGATTAATATAAAATGAGAGGGTTGGTTTAGTTGCAATGGATCTCTTTCAGTGCCAATGTACCACAATTCTAATATCAACCCTCCCCACCACTTTGAGGCATTGTAAATAATAAACTCTAAAAAGTATATTACAATTTTATACACTCAAAAATAAGGGGAGAAATAATAGGTTTCTTGCAAAATTGTTCTTCAGGAATACGGTTTCATTTCCTATTGGGCTGCAATTTGCCATATATCAGCATCCGAGGACCAGGCTGCTCAACCTGAAAATGATTATTTTCTTTCTTTTTCTTAATGTATCGGAAGTGGATCTAAAAGAACCTCCAGTATACAGGGGGGTTAATTATCCTGGCAGTCAGTTAAGCTTTGTAAGTTTTAGGTGATAAGAACAGAGCCCTAAAAAAGACTCCCCACTAGTGCTGCCTGCTGTGAAGAAAGAGCGTTGTGCTGCCACTACTGCAAATATTGTTCAAATTACCCTAAAATTCCCCCCGGTTTTCTGTGCATCGGGCTCCTGGGGAGCGGCACTGCGCCAGTGAGGTCATTTATTCTGTCACTTCAGCCCACTCGGTAATCATGACAACTACATCTTTCACTCAATCTACTGCAGGAGGCTTTCCTGCAAGACCTTCTATGGCCTGAGTGAGGAAAGTAATTATTCCAAACAACATCTCTTCTTGTTTCTCAAGTGCCACCCACTCCTCTGCAGAATCACCTAAATGCTCCCCAATTTGATCTTCCTTCTCAGATCAATCTCTCAGATTCTCCTAAAGGAACATGTAAATAAACAGCCACCTCTCATATCTTAGAACTTTACTTTCAGAGAGGCAGCGTGGTTTGGTGGGTCACTCTACAGTCAGAAATTTCTTTTCTACCTACAGTGAGAAATGAGGTCTCAGGCCAGTTATTCCCTGTAACTCAGTTTCTCGTGTCAGAAAAGAAGATAACAAAACCTACTTCATCACATTTCTGTCACAATTCAATCAACTAGTGTATGGAAGATAGTTACTACAGTGCTTAGCATACAAGTGATATCAATGGTAATAGATTAGCTATGATTATTTCCATGTGGGTGAACAGCTATTGACTATGCACCTTAAGTGTCAGGGACTGTTACAGGTATGTGGTGGAATTTACCAAAGGAAACCAAAATAATAATTTTTTTAAAAGACGTGCATTTATTGTATAAAGTGAGGATTTCCATGTTATTGATTTATCAGCAACTTATGTCTGAAACAGCTGAGGAAACAGTAAAAATAAAAATCAGTGATCATGAAGTCAAATTGTAGGTTCACTTTCTTTATTTTCTACCACCTCCCAACCTATACTCCATCTCTACCCTGCCTCATTCAAAATGTCAAATTTCACTGCCTTCCACTGTAAAACTAGTAGAATGTCAGAGAGAATGTTAAATGTTCAACGTTGCTGACACACCCGTTGGGTAGGGGTGCAGCCAAGGCCCCATCATTGCTCCGAACAAATAAAATCCTTGCCTGTGCAAGGCTAAATGTCCTACAATTTAATTAAAATGGTTTACCTACACGAAGGTGCATTGATATACTTTTATTTAAATTTACATACTGTGAGCATTACCCCTGGAGAAAGAAATGGGAACCCACTCCAGTATTGTTGCCAGGAGAAACCCATGGACAGAGAAGCCTGGCAGGCTACAGTCTATGGGGTTGTAAAGAGTTGGATATGATGGAGCAGTTGAACAACAACTATGAGCACTTACATGAACTTGAAAAATATAATCTCTTCTTTAAACAGTACTTATAAGTGAAGATAATTTTGTTTTCTCAACTTTCCATATATTCCTAAAAAAGACCAAGAAATTCACACTGGCATCATTTGGGTACTTCATCTCCTTTGTGCAGGACAATTTGCAGTAATTTCATTTGCTCTCACCTAATGTAAAACCATGGAGGTGAGAGTTGGACTATAAAGAAAGCTGAGCACCAAAGAATTGATGCTTTTGAACTGTAGTTTTGGAGAAGACTCTTGAGAGTCCCTTGGACCACAAGGAGATCCAACCAATCCATCCTAAAGGAAATCAGTCCCAAATATTCACTGGCAGGACTGATGCTGAAGCTGAAACGCCAATACTTTGGCCACCTGATACAAAGAACTGACTCATTGGAAAAGATCCTGATGCTGGGAAAGATTGAAGGCGGGAGGAGAAGGGGACAACAGAGGATGAGATGGTTGTATGGCATCACTGACTTGATAGATGTGAGTTTGAGTAAGCTCTGGGAGTTGGTGATGGACAGGGAAGCCTAGTGTGCTGCAGTCCATGGGGTTGCAGAGTCAGACACGACTGAGCAACTGAACTGAAATGAATGTAAAACCATAGAAACCATGCTCTTTTAAAACACACTCTTGATTTCTTTAAAGGCAAAAGCAAATGAGCTATTTTAATACTTCAGAAAAAAATAGAAAGGAATCTTCAGTAGAGAGGAAGAAATATTCTTTAATAAAGACTTGCTTATATGTAAAGTGCATTTGTTTTTACCTATTTTTGTCCTATTTAAGTTTCCAGCATTGTTTCCTGAACAATAAGATGTCTTTGTTATTATATACGGGCAGTTTCTAGTTTCCATATTTAGTAAGCTAGATATTGCAAATTTTTGAGATAAATGAACCAGGAATTCTATTAGTTACTAATTTAAGAATTCATGCATTTTGTTTTATCTGTCACCTTCACCTGCATACCTCATCATTCTGATGAAGAATGCCTCAGAGGTCAGAAACATAGTGCTTTATTCTTTTATGTGCTAAAGTATAAGACATGTTTAGCATTGTGTGATCTTTTTTCTCAAGTAGATTTGCATGCATAGTTTGGAAGCTGAATAACCCTACATAAGCAAACATTTTTTTTTTCACTTGTTGGGACAAGTAGAGGAAGAGACTTGCTCTTGCTCATCAAACCTCTATTTTCTTGAGAAGCAAGAGTATAATGTTATTTCTTAGTATCCTTGTGTTTTCTTTATAAATCTCAGAAAAGGTAATGGAATTAATATGTACTCTTGCACTTGGACAAAATGCGATTTTATACACGAAGCATTATGTACATTCACCTTTCTTATGAAATAAATATACCAACTAGATATTACTAATGCAAAACACATAAAAGAATTGAATCAAAGCAGAAATAAGGGTACAGCCATAAATGGAGTTAAAATTTGAATGCTTTATTCATCCAGGTTCTGGCCTGTTACCTGTTGCTTAGGTAACCACATCATTCCAAAACCTGGTGCCTTAGAAAAATAATTTATTTCCAATATTCTGGGAGGTGGGTCATAGAGGATCTTGCTGTGATTTATGTCGGAGAGTGTTTTGCCTATGTTCTCCTCTAGGAGTTTTATAGTTTCTGGTCTTACATTTAGATCTTTAATCCATTTTGAGTTTATTTTTGTGTATGGTGTTAGAAAGTGTTCTAGTTTCATTCTTTTACAAGTGGTTGACCAGTTTTCCCAGCACCACTTGTTAAAGAGGTTGTCTTTTTTCCATTGTATATCCTTGCCTCCTTTGTCAAAGATAAGGTGTCCATAGGTTCGTGGATTTATCTCTGGGCTTTCTATTCTGTTCCATTGATCTATATTTCTGTCTTTGTGCCAGTACCATACTGTCTTGATGACTGTGGCTTTGTAGTAGAGTCTGAAGTCAGGCAGGTTGATTCCTCCAGCTCCATTCTTCTTTCTCAAGATTACTTTGGCTATTCGAGCTGAAGCTCAATTCCAGAAAAATAAATGACCCAATCAAAAAATGGGCCAAAGAACTAAACAGACATTTCTCCAAAGAAGACATACAGATGGCTAACAAACACATGAAAAGATGCTCAACATCACTCATTATTAGAGAAATGCAAATCAAAACCACAATGAGGTACCATTACACGCCAGTCAGGATGGCTGCTATCCAAAAGTCTACAAGCAATAAATGCTGGAGAGGGTGTGGAGAAAAGGGAACCCTCTTACACTGTTGGTGGGAATGCAAACTAGTACAGCCGCTATGGAAAACAGTGTGGAGATTTCTTAAAAAACTGGAAATAGAACTGCCATATGACCCAGCAATACCACTTCTGGGCATACACACTGAGGAAACCAGATCTGAAAGAGACACGTGCACCCCAATGTTCATCGCAGCACTGTTTATAATAGCCAGGACATGGAAGCAACCTAGATGCCCATCAGCAGATGAATGGATAAGGAAGCTGTGGTACATATACACCATGGAATATTACTCAGCCATTAAAAAGAATTCATTTGAACCAGTCCTAATGAGATGGATGAAGCTGGAGCCCATTATACAGAGTGAGGTAGGCCAGAAAGATAAAGAACATTACAGCATACTGACACATGTATATGGAATTTAGAAAGGTGATAACGATAACCCTATATGCAGAACAGAAAAAGAGACACAGAAATACAGAACAGACTTTTGAACTTTGTGGGAGAATGTGAGGGTGGGATATTTCAAAAGAACAGCATGTATACTATCTATGGTGAAACAGATCGCCAGCCCAGGTGGGATGCATGATACGGGTGCTCCGGCCTGGTGCACTGGGAAGACCCAGAGGAATCGGGTGGAGAGGGAGGTGGGAGGGGGGATCGGAATTGGGAATACATGTAAATCCATGGCTGATTCATATCAATGTATGACAAAACCCACTGGAAAAAAAATAATAATAATAATAAAAATTTTAAAAAAAGAAAAAAAAGAAAAATAATTTATTATTGTTTCTCACATTTTTGCTGGTTAATTGGGCTTCAGAGGGTACCTTTCACCCAGGATTTCTCATGAAGATACAGTCAGATGTTCACTGGTGCTACAGCCATCTGACTTGGCCACCCACTACCATCTCCACAGGGGCTGCCAGACAAGCATCATTCATGATCTGTCCATGTTATTTGGGTTTTTCACATAGCATGGACTCTGGGGTCCTTGTGGCAGCATCTCCAAAGCAAACATTCCAACAGTACCTAGTAGAGACTGAAAGCTGTCTTACCACCTGGCCTCTAAAGGTATAAAGTTCACTTCTACCAAAGTGGTCCACCCAGATTTAAGGGGTTGGAGAAACAGATCCATCTTTTAATGGAGTGACAAAGTCACATACATAAAAGCATATGGAATAGGGAAATATTATTGAGGTCATTTTGGGAAACTATAATCTGCCATGACTTTTATGCTCTTGCTAATATCTATGTGTTGAGTTTCCCTGGTAGCTCAGCTGGTAAAGAATTCACCTGCAATGCAGGAGACTTCAGTTCAATTCCTAGGTCAGGAAGATCCAGTGGAGAAGGGATAGGCTAACCACTGCAGTTTTCTTGGGCTTCCCTGGGTGCCTAAGCTGGAAAGAATCCACCTGGAATGCATGAGACCTGGGTTCAATTCCTGGGTTGGGAAGATCCCCAGGTTGGGAAGATTCCCTGAAGAAGGAAATGGCTACTCACTCCAGTTTTCTGGCCTGGAGAACTGCATGGACTGTTTAGTCAATGGGATCACAGAGACTTGGACATGACTGAGAGACTTTCACTTTCATGTATTACAATAATATCTTTTCATTAGACAAAGCAATGAATTCAATAGGATTGCTTCCCGAAAAATCCCTGAATATAACCTGATGAAGTCACACCCAACAATCCATCAAGAGCAATAAAAGCCACAAAGTACCAAAAGATATGACTCAGATAACTATGTTTTGTTATTATATCTGAATCCAGATGTTATTCTTGAGCCATGAAATTCCAGATGTTCAAACTGGATTTAGAAAAGGCAGAGGAACCAGAGATCAAATTGCCAATATTTGCCAGATCATTGAAAAAGCAAGAGAGTTCCAGAAAAACATCCACTTCTACTTTATTGACCTCGCCAAAACCATTGACTGTATGGATCACAACAAACTGTGGAAAATTCTTCAAGAGATGGGAATATGATACTACCTTACCTGCTTCCTGAGAAATCTATGTGTAGGTCAAGAAGCAACAGTTAGAACTGGACATGTGACAAAAGACTGGTTCCAAGTCGGGAAAGGAGTGTATCAAGATTGTATATTGTCACCCTACTTATTTAACTTTTATGCAGAGTACATCATGCAAAATGCTGGGCTGGATGAAGCACATGCTAGAATCAAGATTGCAGGGAGAAATATCAATAACCTCAGACAACAGAGGATGAGATGGTTGGATGGTATCACCAACTCAATGGACTTAAGTTTGAGTAAGCTCTAGGAGTTTATGATGGACAGGGAAGCCTGGTGTACTGCAGTCCATGAGATCTCAAAGAGTCAGACACGACTGAGCAACTGAACTGAACTGAACTGAAACCAGAGGTAGATTTAAAAATCCATGTCTGTATCAGTATTTCCCATATTGTATCCTAGTGTTCCAAATACGAGTATTTGAGTATTCTGATTAAAGTTAATGTATCTTATTTGAAAAAATAATATAGGTATTCCATAAGTAAAAAATTTTGAAAAAGCCTGCATAGTTCACCCATAACCACTAACCAGCTCTACCACTGACCAAGTCAGCCTATCAATTCTTTTTAAATATATGAATTACTGCTGTTTAAAAAAAGAAAAACACACTCTCCAAAGAAGACATACAGATGGCTAATAAACACATGAAAAGATGCTCAACACCATTCATTATCAGAGAAATGCCACAATGAGGTACCATTATACGCCAGTCAGAATGGCTGCTATCCAAAAGTCTACAAGCAATAAATGCTGGAGAGGGTGTGGAGAAAAGGGAACCCTCTTACACTGTTGGTGGGAATGCAAACTAGTACAGCCGCTATGGAGAACAGTGTGGAGATTCCTTAAAAAGCTGGAAATAGAACTGCCATATGAACCAGCAGCCCACTCCTGGGCATACACACCAAGGAAACCAGAACTGAAAGAGACATGTGTACCCCAATGTTCATCGCAGCACTGTTTATAATAGCCAGGACATGGAAGCAACCTAGATGTCCGTCAGCAGAGGAATGGATAAGAAAGCTGTGGTACATAAACACAATGGAATATTACTCAGCTGTTAAAAAGAATACATTTGAACCAGTTCTAATGAGGTGGATGAAACTGGAGGCCATAATACAGAGTGAAGTAAGCAGTAAGCCAGAAAGGTAAACACCAATACAGTATACTAACGCATATATATGGAATTTAGAAAGATGGTAATGATAATCCTATATGCAAGACAGAAAAAGAGACACAGATGTATAGAACAGACTTTTGGACTCTATGGGAGAAGGCGAGGGTGGGATGATCTGAGAGAATAGCATTGAAGCATATATATTATCAAGTGTGAAACAGATCACCAGCCCAGGTTGGATGCATGAGACAAGTGCTCGGGGCTGGTGCACTGGGATGACCCAGAGGGATGGGATGGGGAGGGAGGTGGGAGGGGGGATCAGGATGGGGAACACATGTAAACCCATGGCTGGTTCATGTCAATGTATGGCAAAACCCACTACAATATTGTAAAGTAATTAGCCTCCAACTAATAAAAATAAATGAAAAATTAAAAAAAAAACACACACACAAACAAAAATGTTGATTTATGCTTAACATAGTTTCCCATACCTTTTTTTTTAAATCAGGGTATAGTTATTCAGAGTTATTTTAGGGTTTTCCAATGAACTGGCCCTTTGCATCAGGTGGCCAGAGTATTGAAGTTTCAGCCTCAGTCCTTCCAATGAATATTCAGGGTTGATTTCCTTTAGGACTAACTGGTTTGATCTCCTTGAAGTCCAAGGGACTCTCAAGAGTCTTCTCCAGCACCACAATCAAAAGCATGAGTTCTTCAGCACTCAGCCTTCTTTATGGTCCAACTCTCACGTCCATACAAGACCACTGGAAAAACTGTAACTTTGACTATAGGAACTTGTCTGCAATGTGATGTCTCTGCTTTTTAACATGCTGTCCAAGTTGGTCATAGCTTTCCTTCCAAGGAGTAAGCATCTTTTAATTTCATGGCAGCAGTCACTGTCTGAAGTGATTTTGGAGCCCCAAAAAATAAACTCTGTCACTTCTTCACATTTCCCCTCTATTTGCCATGAAGTGATGGGACTGTATGCCATAGTTTTGTTTTGTTTTGTTTTGTTTTTAAATGTTGAGTTTTAAGCCAGCTTTTTCAGTCATGCAGGAGATGCAAGAGATGTGAGTGAGTTTGGTCCCTGGGTCAGGGAGATCCCCTGGAGGAGGAAATGACGAACCACTCCAGTATTCTTTCCTTCAAAACTCTACGAACAGAGAAGCCTGAAGAGCTACAAGAGCTACAGTTCAGGGGCTGCAGAGAGTTGGACATGACAGAGTGACTGACCATACACACATGTTTTTCTGTGAAAACAATAACAAAAGAAGATTCAGTAGCTTTATTAAGTAACAATCCAAGGGCATATATTATTTATGCAATGCTACAAATGATTGGGTAATTGAGAGCCCAGACAACTCCCTACCTGTGGCATAGTGAGAATTAAAGTTCTCCCTGGCCAATATACAAACAAATATCAAGCTAAATGAACTTTACAAATACATTGATCTTAACACTAAATTTCAAGGTTATAAGTGTAAAATCCAAAGTCAGTGTGAAACCTACACCTATTTTTCTTTCACTTACTTGATAATTTTCAAAGAAGTTTCAAGTTTAGAACATACTTAAAAATATTTAGTTCTCAAAAAAAAGCTATTATCCTAAAATTTAGATGAATATATTTTCTTTTTTGCAACATGGCACATAAGTTATTTTTTGTTAGTCACAATTATCATTCTAAATTTAATCATTGTGTAACTAGTTACAATGTAGTATTTGCTAAACTAATGTGAATTAACTAATATTTAGTAAGTAAATGAATGCATATTCAAGTATTTTTATTAAAGTATAATTGATTTTAAATGTTGTATTAATTTCTGCTGTACAGGAAAGTGATTCAGCTATACATATACGTATTTTTTTCTTACATTCTTTTCTGTTATGGTTTATCATAAGATATTGAATCTAGTTCTGGTGCTGTACAGTAGGACCTTGTTGTTTACCCATATTCAAATATTTTTAAGGTTATATAATCATATCCAGTTCCAGCTCTGCTTTAGGCAGTTGATGCTATTTACAGAATAATATTTCTACATAGTTCTCTGACTAGAAAGAAGACAAATATTTAATATGAGAAAAATTAAGAAGTTTACATATACAAGGAATCTATTTCAAAAGTTTGATATATTTTACTGAGACCAAACTTAACCTATGTCCTGTTTTCTCTTTCCATGACAACCTGAGTCAAAAAGATATGACCTGAAACAGATTGTACACTAAGATTGCATTTCATCTCACCCAGATCAAGTTGTGGAGCTTTTTCAAAATGACAGATTCAAAAATAAAATGGGTGCTACCCAAGACATTAAAGAAGTTTTGAGTCTCTGATTCACTATGATGGTTTACAAAAGAGAAAGGGCAGTAATGAAGTTGTGTTTAAGTAAAAATGAATTTATAAATTAGAAAGGAAATTAAAGACATTTTTTAAAGGAAAGTAATTTGCAAGGCTATCTCCCCTGAAGCTACACAAAATTCAAAAGGCATCTACCGAATATGAAAAGAGCATTCAGTGATATCTTCCCTGTCTACCCTTTTAATGGGTGATTTGTATGTAATACTTCCAAGTGCAATGAGAGTATTACTGACTACTGAATCAGACATAATCACCCGATAGACCGAAAAGGGGAAGCTGAAGATAATAGGGAAAGGGTGAAAAATCTGACGTTCAAAATGTGTTTTTCTCTGAAACCACCCAAGCAACACAGCCCATGAACACTGCACACATCATTACAAGGCCTTTGCCACAGCATACATCTCTCATTTTTAAAGAGAAAATTACCACCACCAAAAAATTAGCCTGTTTCCTTTAGCCCTCTGCCTCTAATAAGCTAAATCTCAAAGCGAGCAATAATTGCCTTCTGGTGGCACTACAGATACTAGCATATTTGAAATGAAGAATGCTATCTTGGCTTTAGTTAAATTCATTTTCAAGAGGTGATATTCCAAAAGTATTGTATGCTAATGGAAACCAACGAAAAGATCTGTAGACAGTAACCTGATCACTGAAAAACAGACACAAAAAAATATTGACTTATAAGCAAGGGATGATAGCTAAATTTAAAAGAATTGCCTCCCTTATTAAAATAATGCATCCCTGAGGGAAGAACATGTGAAACATTCTTGTTCCTATAGGGTTAAAGACAGACAACATCCTATAAAGATTAACATATAATAATACAGAAAACTGCAACAATTAAGTTATCTAAGTATAAAAATTGACCACTTTTAATATTTTCCTTATTAAAATGTTGGTTTTAAACATATTGTAATTTACTTAAACATATTGTAATTTACAACCTTCTTTCTGCTAGGAAAGGAAAGACCTCAAGTTCTTCAAAAATCTGGTAAATATTGTCACTACCATGTATATTTAAATTCTGTTTTATCTTTAAAATTCATACAATTTTATGTCCTGTGTGACGTATAATGAAGAATTAGCTTTACAAAAAAAAAAAAATTAGCCTTACCCAGAGAGAGGTCTGAACTTTGCTCTCAACTCCTGGAAAGTGGTCTCAAGGTCCCTGAGATGTGTGACCCAATGGGAGTGTTTTTGCTGGCCTAGGGGCTATGACCTTCACAGACTATCCATGTGATTTATGGTGGGATATTTGGGCCACACCATATTAGCTGTGACCTCTAAAGGAACTGGAGGCTAAAGTGTTAGTTCAGTCTTGGAGGGAGGCTAGAGATTAAAGGTCAGCTGTGCAGGAAATACATAATCAAGACAATAAAAACTCTGGACACCAAAGGCTCTGGTGAGCTTCTGTCCATGGAATTTTCCAGGCAAGAATATTGGCATGAGTTGCCATTCCCTTCTCCAGGGATCTTCCTGACCCAGAGATGAAACCTTGGTCTCCTGCATTGCATTCAAATTCTTTACCATCGACACATAAATATAGCAACTGATTTTTGACAAAAACACAAGACAATGTAATGGAGAAAAAATAATAATTTCAATAGAAATGAGTCCATGTAAAAAAATATGAAGAGGACAGAGACTAAAGGTCTTACAGATACATTAAAAAAAAACTAAAATAGATCATAGACATAAATATAAAATGCTAAATTATAACCCTTTTGCAAGAAAACATAGAAAAAAATCTATATAACCTAGAGTTTATATATAACAAAAGTATAGTTTATGAAAGAAAAATTGATAAGTTCCACTTTTTTTTTTTTTTAAATTAAGAACTCTTCTGCAATGACACTATCAAGAGAATATAATGACAAGCCACACGCTGGGGAAAATATTTGCAAATCACATATCTGTTAAAGTATTTATACCCAAAATATACAAGAAGTCTAAAAGTCAACAATAAAAACCAAACAACACAGTTTAAAAATGGGCAAAAGATCCGGACACTTCACGAAAGCAGATATACGATGGCAAATAAGCATATGAAAACATACTCAACACCCTTTGTCATTAGAGACATGCAAATTAAATCAACAATGAGATAGCACCACAGGCTGATCAGCAGAACTAAAATCTAAAAAAAAAAAATGACAATATCCATTGCTGACAAGAATGTAGGGCAACAGAAACTCATTCACTGCTAGTAGGAATGCAATGCCACCACTCCAGAAGACAGCTTGGCAATTTCTTACCAACTAAACACAGTCTTATCATATGATGCAGTAATCATGCTCCTAGATACTTACCCAACTGACTTGGAAATTAATGTCTACATATTGTAGAAGCTTTATTCATAAAAACTAAAAATGTTAACAACCAAGATGCCCTTCAACAGGTGAATTAATAAACAAACAGAGGATATCCATGAAATGAAATGCCATTTGGTGATTAAAAGTAATGCACTATAAAGCCTGAAAAGACATGGATGAAGTTTAAATGCATATTACTAAGTGAAAGAAGGCAGTAGGAAAAAACTATATATGGTATAATTTCAGGTATATGACATTTTCAAAAAGTCAATATTTTAAAGACAATAAACAGATCAGTGGTTTCCCGGGAGAAGCAAGGAAGTAGATCTATACATGGGGAAATATTACAATACAATAGATTTTTTAGTGCAGTGAAACTATTCTGTATGATACTGTAATAGAGGATACATGATACTGTGCATTTGTCAAAAAATATAGAAAGATACAGCAAAAAAAGTAAATTCTAAAGTAAGCAAATTTTAAAAATCACTTAGAAAGTTGAGGGATTCCAGAATGTAATGTGAAATGTGGCAAAAGAATGTAACTCTACAGCAAACATAAGATACGTCCTCACTGAAAGAAGGTGGGGTGAAGAGTGCTAAGTGAAACAACTTTGGAAATGAGTAGTCTATAGGACTAAAGGGAAAAAAAAGAAATGTACATCCGCACTCTATTATAATTGATAAAATTGTTTCTTGTGAGTGTATGGGTTAATAATTCTGAAATCACTATATATGTATACTGGAATTGAACAATTAAGTAAAAGTTAGGTGGAAGCTGACAGCCAAATGTCTCACTTTTGGAGTGAAAATTTTCAGTTAAAATTCTATATATATAGAATGATATATAAGACAATGCATTAAAGTAGGTGATATCAGTATGAACTGTTTAATATAGACACAGATGATCACATATTGAAATGTGTGTATATGTGTTCATGGGCTGTGCACATTTGTATACATGGGTTGGTAGATCATCATCTATTTAATTGCTCTATCATCTGAGAGAGTTTAAAATGATAACCTGATAAACAATGAGCACATCTAACACTCAGATCTTGATTTTGAATATTATTCTCCAATAAAAGGAACTGGGCTTCTCGAAGGAATGACTATTCTAGGAATGGGGCAGGAAATATACAAGATGAGCCTGGGCTATCTTGTAGTGCCAGAAATTAAGGAAATGCTCAGTTGTTTTTATGGATGGAAATATATCAAAAGGGTTAATGGAAAGAAACTCCCAATAGTCAAAACTAGAACACAACTAATCTTTGACAGAGAGGTTGGGCTTCCCTAGTACCTCAGATGGCCCAGATGGTAAAGAATCTGCCTGCAGTGCAGGAGACCCAGGTGCATTCCCTAGATCCCCCGGAGATCCCCTGGAGAACAGATCATTGAGAATATCCCCTGGAGAAAGGAATGCAACCCACTCCATATCCTTGCCTGGAGAATTCCATGAACAGAGGAGTCTGGCAGGCTACAGTCCACGCAGTCACAAAAAGTTGGACACCCCTGAGTGACTAACACACACACAAGGGCTGTACACTGCAGAAAAATTGGTCTTTGCAAAAAATGGTACTGGAACAACTCTATATCCACATGCAAAAAAAAAAAAAAAAATGAATCCACACACAGACCTTTACCCCTCACAAAAATTCAAACTAGAGCTATGTAAATGTAAAGTGTTAAACCATGAAAGTCGTAGAAGACAACAAAGGAGAAACACGAGTTGACCTTTGGTTTAACACGAGTTGACCTTTGGTTTAGCAGTGGCTTTTTAGATAATACCAAAGGCATGATTCATGAAAGAAATAATTGGTAAGCTAGAGTTTATTAAAATTTAAAAATTTCTGCTCTGAAAAAGGCAATATTAAGAGACTAAAAATACGATATACAGACTTGGGGGAAATATTCGCAAGACACATCTGATAAAAGACTGTTTTCTAAAGAATATAAAGAACTCTTAAAACTCAACAATAAGAAAACTAACAATCTGATTGAAGATAGAGAAAAGACCTAACAGATTCATCATCAAAAGATATTGATAAAAAAAAAAGATATTCATATGACAAAAAAGCATATGAAAAGAAGCTCAATACCATATGGCATTAGGAAAATGCAAATTAAAATAATAAGATACCACTATGAAAACCGCACACATCCAGAAGACTGACAACACGAAATGCTGGTGAGGATATGGAGGGCCTTCATTCTTTGCTGGTCAGAATGTAAAACAGCACATCCACTTTGGATGACAGTTTGGTAGTTTTTCACAAAGCTAAGCATATACTTACCATACGATACTACAGTCACACTGCTTAGTATTTACCTAACGAAGATGAAAACTCATGTCTACACAAAAGAGTTGCACACAGGCATTTATACCAGTTTTATCCATAATGGCTAAAACTTGGAAACAACCAAGATGTCCTTCAGTAGCAGGTTGGATAACTAAACTGTGGTACATACAGACAGTGAAGTATGACTCAGTACTAAAGAGAAATAAGCTATCTGGTCATGAAAATACATGAAAGAAATTTAAATGCTTATTACTAAATGAAAGAAACCAATCTGATCAGGCTAAATACAGTTTGATTCCAACTATAGGACATTCTGGAAAAGGCAAAACTATGGAGGCAGTGAGAAGATCAGTGGTTGCCAGGGGTTAGCAGGAAGAAGGGATGAATATGCAGAACAGAGAGAATTTTTAGGACAGTAATACTGTTCATATGATGCCATAGTGGTGGAGGTATTTTGTAATACATTTGTAAAAACTCAAAAAAAAATGGGGACTTCCCTGGTGGTCCCAGTGGTTAGGATTCTATGCTTCCACTACATGGGGCTCAAGTTCGATCCCTGGTCAGGGAACTAGGATCCTGCACTCCATGTGGTGAGGCCAATAAATAAATAAAGTGTTTAAAAAAACCTAAAGAATGTACAGCACCCAAAGTGAACCATATAGTAAAGAATGGACTTTGAGAGATAACCATGTGCAAGTGTAGATTCATTGTAACACATGTATCTCTCTGGGGTGTGATGTGGGTCATGGGAAAGGATGTGCATGTGTCAGTGCAGAGGGTATGTGGGAACTCTGCATTTTCCGTTAAACTTTATAGTGAACCTGAAACTTGCTTTTGAAATGAACTTTATTAAATCAATACTTAAAGCATTGAGTTATAGCCCAAAGTACAAAATAAATATCCATGGGTTCAGATGGATATAAATAAATAAATAAGTGGGGGAGAGTAAGCCAATCTTCCACAAAATAACAATCCATGTAAATATCATCACTTAAGAATGTGGACCTTAATTCCCCTACTTAATTATGGATGATAGCAATGTGACCGCCTTCCAAAGAGTACACTACAGAAAAGAGGAAAAAGTGGGTAACGCTGGAGAAAACTGACAAGCACTACCTCAGTCAGATGATCTAGATCAACATCTGAAGTGATATGTCATGCTGCCAGATGTGGCTTATGTCTTGATAGAATAGGAATGTCAATTTTGCTCTGTGATCCTCCTTCCCAAAGTCCATGAAAAAGTGAAAGTGAAAGTCGCTCAGTTGTGTCCGACTCTTTGCGATCCCATGGACTATACGGTCCATGGCATTCTTCAGGCCAGAATACTGGAGTGGGTAGCCTTTCCCTTCTCCAGGGGATCTTCCCAACCCAGGGATCGAACTCAGGTCTTCCGCATTGCAGGTGGATCTTTACCAGCTAAGCCACAAGGGAGGCCCATAATCCCAGTCTAATAATGAGGAAAACATAGAGCAGAGTCACATCCCAAGTGAAAGACATTCCACAGAAATTCCTCAAAATTGTCAAAGTCATCAAAAACATGGAAAATCTGATCCATTGACATAGTCACTGGAGCTAAGGAGACCATAAATAAATAGATTTATGGTGCCCTCAATGGAATTCTAGAACAGAAAAAGGATATTAAATAAAAACTAAGGAAATCTGAATTACAAACTTTATATAATAATAACGCATCAGTATTTGTTCACTGATTGTGACAAATGTATTGGCTTTGGGTATTTAGGAACTCTGTACTGTCTTCACAATTTTTCTGTAAATCAAAAAATTTTCTTTGGAAATAGAAAATATTCTTTTAAACATTTAGTATGTTTAAAAATTCACCTTGAAATATAATTAAATTCTCATATCAGAAAATGAAAATATATTTGCAAGTGGAAAAGATATGCTTTGCATTTTTTTAATTTACATGCTGTACCCACTATTAAATGTTTACTTTCAAATACACAGCATTACTTGGTACTGATAAAGTTCTGCATCATCACTCAAATAACTTATGAGAACAGGAGATAACCTCAATGTTTGACCTGAAATAACACTGACCACATTAACACCTACCTAACAGAATATGTAATTGCCCTGTCTGACCAATCTCTTTAAGGTTTTGACCCTGACAACAAACACTAAATTAAAATGCTAGAGTAGAGCTAGAGTGGCTTGTGGCTCTGGGGCATGGAATCAAAAGATGCTGGATGTTTCCTAAGGTCAGGAAAAAAGCGAAGATCCAAGCTGATAAAATGAACAATCAAAGAAGATGGGCAAGGTGGTAGAACAATTTCTGAAGCAACAGGATCTCAAAAGGCAAAAGGGAAATTATAGGAGGGGCTTTTGGGAGTCCAGATACAAAATAAAGGCTCTATATTATGGGTGTTTCAGTGCCACCTGCCCTCATATTTGGAGAGCACTATCAATGATAATGAGTCTGATCCAGCTAGGACAACAGTTCCTATATTCCTTAGCTTTCAGAGTCTAGCTTGAGATATGAATAAGAATTGGCTAAGCTGGAGTATTAGGTACAGCAATTTTCAGAACTGAAAGAATGAAGAGGATGCAGTCTTTATTAAGTAATCCTATGTGAGAATCCCTCATTAAACCCTTGTGAAAGAAGCCCCACATTAAGAGAACCATCAATGGAGAAAACTGATTATACCAATGTTTCTCTCCCTCCTATGGATACTCTTTGATATTTGTCTGACTTCCTGGACTATTTAAACATGCTTCTCTGATTTGTCTCATTGACTTCTCATTTCTTACCTTCAGACTCACCTCCACACCCATTTCTGTCTCCTTGCCCTATAGTATGAGTCTATTCTGACTCAACATCCAATTGTGTTCCCCAATCTTCAGTCTGGGCTGAACTATTCCTTTTGTAGCCCTGTATAGAATCCAAGGGCTTCCCAGGTGGTGCTAGGGTAAAGAATCCATCTGCCAATGCAAGAAACGCAAGAGACCCAGGGTTCAATCTTTAGGTTGGGAAGATCCCCTGAGGTCGGAAATGCAACTCCACTCCAGAATTCTTGCCTGGAAAATTCAATGGACAGAGGATCCTGGGTGGGTTACAGTCTATGGGGCCGCAAAGAGTAGGACAGGACTGAGCACATTACACATAGAATCCAAGACACCAGCCCAGAATATATATACCTCTCAGGGGATTTACCCTGTAACATGCTCCTTCGATACAATTGTAACATTTCAGCCTACTCTAGTTTCTTTTCAAGAATGTGTATACAATTTGATAGTGTACAAAAACATTTCCACATATATTTATTCATCTGATTCTTCCACAAACTTCATGTAATAGTCAAATAATAGTTTCCCAACATTAGAAGTAAGTTCTAGGTATGTTACTTGCTCTAAATCTCACAGGTACTGACTGAGATTTTGAGTATTAAACCAAAAGTACACACAGAAGGTACAACATGTTCTGTTAGTCTGGTTTAAGACCTATGATTGACAAGACTAGTCTGAAAAATCTAAGATCACAAATATGCCACATGAAAACAAACTTCTTCCACTGTTATTTTTGAAAACTACATCTCTATACTAATGAGTAACACTTGAAAATCTTTCAAAATAAGCTTCTTTTCTCCACTGTCCCTCACTACAAACTATAGTCATTTTTTGGAATTATTTGGGGGATTAGTCATTTATAGGAAGCAAGGATTTATACTTAACTCCCAATTATAATTGGTCACACAATTATGCTATTTATTTTCCACCATTTCTACATGCTTTTCATGTTTCCTGCCAGACTCTTTTGTCACTGCATCATGGGATTGTTACTCATGCTTTCATCCAAAACATGATCATGACAACAAATTTACCATTTGGGGTATAAGATTTTCAAATAGAATACATTTTAACACCCTCTTGTTAGTCTTTATCTAAATCTAAACTTTGCAGACCATTCAAGACCCTAATAAATTATCTTGCTTTGAAATTCATTTCGACTCCCTCCTATATATTCCAATCATCAATTTCTTTTTATCCCAAGTAGGTACTGATCACTAAACTCTCTATCCCTGGATTTTGTTTTATACTTCTCTCCCTTAATTAATATCTTTCATCAACTTTAAGATCTCAAAATGCACCTCTTTTAAATAATTTATTTGATTGTCTTTACACTATCAGTCAAATCCCTCTCTGATAATCTTATTTTCAGAATACGTTTTTCATCTGGAGTGATCGTGTTTCAGATGTCAGGGGGAAAATATGTTCTCTGTCCTCTCCCAAAACCCATGCTGAGCACTAAGAGCATGGATTATGCTCTAATTGTTTATGGCTTCATTACAAACCAACTAAACTTAGTAGTGGGCATAACACCTGATTTTTTTCTTTATTGCGCCATCTAATCTGGGGAGTCAGAAATTCTACGAGGACATAGTGGTGTGGCTTGTCTTTTCTCCTGTATGTCTAGAGCCTCCTCTGTGAGTGATACAAATGTCTGGGAACTGAAACGCCTGGAGCTATAGAATATACTTCCAAGACAGTTAATTTACTCGCATGTCTGGTTCCTGGGCTGGGATGACTCAAAGGCTGAGCTTAGCCAGAACTGCCAATAAGAACATCTACACACAGCCAAACCAGTGTGTCTTCTGGGCTCTAAGAGGTATCATCTCGTGCACAGCATTCCAAGAGACCATGGCAGAAGCACAATACTGCTTTTAACCTGGCTTCAGAAGCCCTGCAGCATCACTTCTGCCATTTTCTGTTAGTTACAATCCAGATTTAGCAGCAGACAGAGGAGTTAGGCCTCACCTCTTGATCAGAAAATGGTTAAGATAATATTTAAGAAAACATGTGAGATATATTTGTTGCAACCATCTTTGTGGGTTAAAGTATTAAAAATTATCAGAAGGCAAAAATAAATTTTGTTCGGATGGCATTCCATGTCAGGATATATACTGCTTACCTCATTGTTTCCAATCTAGGAAACATAATCTCCACTATTAGGTCATAATTGTAGTCATATGTTGAATGGCCAGCATCACTTTCTGTCTGAGAATTCTTCCTTCAATACCTGTATTCCTGCAGTGCTATTACACGGGGTGCCAAACACACCCAGGCCACTGAAGGTGAGGGAGTCAGAGAGAAAAGGGACATGATGTTCCAAGCTAATCAAAAAACCAAGCTAATCACAAAACTCAACTTTGCAAATCATTCCTGAGAACTACGTGTCTTGCTGGACCAATCAGTGTTTTCTGAGGACAAACATTAGAGAGATAAAATCTATGGGGCTTCCCTGGTGGCTCAGATGATAAAGACTCTGCATGCAATACGGGAGATGTGGGTTCAATCCCTGGGTAGGGGAGCTCTTCTGGCATAGGAAATGGCAACTCACTCCAGTATTCTTGCCTGGAGAATTCCATGGACAGAGGAGCCTGGTGGGTTCCATTAGGTCACAGAGTCAGACACGACTGGGTGACTAACACTTTCACTTTTCAATTACCTCCTCTAGTGCTATTATACAAAGAAGGCAATGGCACCCCACTCCAGTACTCTTGCCTGGAAAATCCCATAGACAGAGGAGCCTGGTAGGCTGCAGTCAATGGGGTCGCTAGGAGTCAGACACGACTGAGTGAGCGACTTCAATTTCACTTTTCACTTTCATGCACTGGAGAAATAAATGGCATCCCACTCCAATGTTCTTGCCTGGAGAACCCCAGGGACGGGGGAACCTGGTGGGCTGCCATCCGTGGGGTCACACAGAGTCAGCCACGCCTGAAGCGACTTAGCAGCAGCAGCAGCAGTGCTATTATACTGGAAACATGGATAACTGGTCCCTCCAGAAGCCTCCTTAAAAACCACATGTGAAAAGTTCATCATGAGTAGAAAAAAATTAAAATGATACATAGCAAGAAGCAGAGCTGAGGGGTGAAGATAAAGGCCTGATAACCTTACTAGAACCCTGGATTTTAATGTGCATGTATCTAGATCTACCCCTGATTTCCAGGTTGTCCAGACCAGTTAGTTACTTTTTTTTACAGTATGTAAATTGAATTTCCAGTACCTGTGCTGACAAAACCCTGCTGATTTGAATAATGTTCACCTACTATGTAACGTATATATAAGAATGTGTGTGTGTGTCTGTGTGCACTTAGTCACTCAGTTGGGTCTGACACTTTTGCAAACCCATGGACTATAGTCTGCCTGGCTACTCCAGCCACAGGATTTCCCAGGCAAGAATATTGTAGTCCGTTGCCATTTCTTTCTCCAGGGAATCTTCCCAACTCAGGGATTGAACCCAGGTCTCTTGTGTCTCCTGCATTGGCAGGTAGATTCTTTACCACTGTGCCACCAAGGAAGCCCAATGTATAAGAATACTTGAAAGAAAATCTTTAACAAGGAAGAGCCTTCAATAGAAAATGTTGATGTGAAACGAAACACTTAGAACAAAAGAAATTCTGATGTAGATGGTCAAGGCACAAATTAACAAAACAATTTTGAATGCAACAACATAAATTACAATGTCAATTGGTCCACTCAGAAACTGGTGGCAAGGAAATCTTGGCAAGGAAAGTCAAAAGAAAAATTTTGAGTTAATTAAACCTAGGTTACTTTTTATTTACTCATGTTACAGGTCTATTGTTCAATTTTCCTATACTGGGTAGAAATTTCACTCCATAGCATTTGGTGCTAGAAGAACCAATATTTGCTTTACTGTCCTCATTACTAAGACTTTTTAATTGCTTGCTCTCAAATGATCAGATTACTTTCTTTACTAGGCAATGTGGTTGTAATACTGAACAATATGTACACATTCCTTTATATTTTTATGGATGTTTTACATTCAGTCAGAATGCTCTAGAGCATATTTTCTCTTCATTTTCCCCCACTTCTTCATTCTAACCTGAGTGATCTTTCAACAAATGTTTAGTGAGTACATACCATATGCCAGCTACTGTGTTAAACACAGGAGAGACAAAGTTATGCAGAATAAATTCCATATCATCCAGTCTGGAGGTGGGAGTGATGCGCATGGATGTTACTTCTGCTTCAGTAAAACTGAACTCCAGATCACATCATAAATGTCTTCGTTTCCATGCTTTGGCTTAAGCCATGTTCTATGTCCTAATACCTTTTCCCCCCTATTTCTTTTTCTCAACCTCAACCTCATTCAAAGAACTTTCTAATTTCTAGACTTGAATAAGATCAAGATTTCTTTTTGAGGTTCATTTGCGAAGAAATATTTTTAAAATCCTTTCTTTAGTTAAAGTGCTTCCCAGGCGGTGCTAGTGGTAATGCTGTCAATGCTGGTGACACAGGAGACCCAGGTTCGATCCCTGGGTTGGACAGATTCCCTAGAGAAGGGAATGGCAACTCAGTCCAGTATTCTTGCCTGGAGAATTCCATGGACAGAGGAGCCTGACAGGTTACAGTCCATGGGGTCACAAAGAGTCAGACACAACTGAAGCAACATAAAGAACTAAAGAGCCTCTTGATGAAGCTGAAGGAGAGTGAAAAAGTTGGCTTAAAACTCGACATTCAGAACACTAAGATCATGGCATCTGGTCCCATCACTTCACGGTAAATAGATGGGGAAACAGTGGAAACAGTGACAGACTTTATTTTGGGGGGCTCCAAAATCACTGCAGATGGTGACTGCAGCCATGAAATTAAAAGACATTTGCTCCTTGGAAAAAAAGTTATGAACAACCTAGACAGCATATTAAAAAGCAGAGACATTGCTTTGCTGACAAACATCTGTCTAGTCAAAGCTATGGTTTTTCCAGTAGCCATGTATGGATGTGAGAGTTGGACTATAAAGAAAGCTGAGCACTGAGGAATTGATGTTTTTGAACTGTGGTGTTGGAGAAGACTCTTGAGAGTCCCTTGGACTGCAAAGAGATTCAACCAGTCCATCCTAAAGAAAATCAGCCCGGGATATTCATTAGAAGGACTGATGCTGAAGCTGAAACTCCAACACTTTGGCCACTTGATGTTGAAAACTGTCTCATTGGAAAAGACCCTGATGCTGGGAAAGATTGAAGGCAGGAGACGAAGGGGTCAACAGAGGATGAGATGGTTGGATGGCATCACCGGCATCACTGACTCAATGGACATGAGTTTGAGTAAACTGGGAGTTGGTGATGGACAGGGAGTCCTGGCATGCTGCAGTCCATGGGGTCAGAAAGCGTCGGAACAACTGAGAGACTGAACTGAACTGAATCAATGATTAATTCACAAAAAAACAAGTTTCCTGTTGACCAAATACATGATATTTTCCGAGTAAAATTATTAATCATCACTCCTGTAGGAATCATTTAGGGAACTTCCTGTTTAACAGTTGCCTATTCTGTTTCACATTGTCTATATAATGGTTATTTGAGCACTATTTAGGTGTCTAGAATTGGGTTGGGCCCTATGTCACACAAGCATGGTAGTATATGCCCCTAATAACAGAAGGACGGTGCTAAGCAATACAGCACAGAGACACCAATTAGAAAACAAGTTATTTTGTAAAAAACACATGAAATAAAGAAACTGAATAATAAGTCATAAATAATAGGACATAATATTTATAATGTTCAAAAAGATGACAAAAACAGAGGATCAACATAGAACAAAATTCTCAAAGAGGCTGAATAAAGGTGATAGAACATGATTCTTTAGAATGAGTGGTGATGGTGGTTTAGTTGATAAGTCATGTCCAACTCTTCACCATCCCGTGGACTGTAACCCGCCAGGCTCCTCTGTCCATGGGATTTCCCACGCAAGAATACTGGAATGGATAGCCATGCCCTCCACTGGGGGATCTTCCTGATCCAGGGATCAAACCTTTGTCTCCCAATTGGCAGGAGGATTCTTCACCACTGAGCCACCTGGGAAGCCTGTAGAATGAGTTGTGCTGTGCTGTGCTTAGTCACTCAGTCATGTCCAACTCTTTGCGACCCCGTGGACTGTAGCCCACCAGGCTCCTCTGTCCATGGGATTTTCCAGGCAAGAATACTGGTGTGGGTTGTCATGCCCTCCTTCAGGAGCTCTTCTCAACCCAGGGGTCAAACCCAGGTCTCCTGCATTGCAGGTGGATTCTTTACCATCTGAGTCACCAGGGAAAGGTGTCAATAGAGGAAAATGAATGAGGTGCATGGCTTTTGTGGAATAAGCATTTTGGACTAGGGTGTCAAGGTGGGACCACACACAGTCCCACCTTGGCAGTGAGCACTGACCTCCCTAGGGCAGTTAGCACACATTAGAGTAGTCAACAATAAAACTGAAAAGTTAGGGAAGCATCCTGTTATCAGGGAAACTGAAATCTAAAGAAAGCTGAAACATTTTTATGGTCAGAGCAGAGAATCACTTTAGGTTCTTGAGCAGGAAAGTTATAGGTACCCTCAGCCAGAGGCACTGGTTCAGGAAGATAGACAATTCTTGGCACTGAACTGATAACTACCTGGGTCAGAGTAGGTACCCAGCCCAGGGATAAAGATCTACCCAGTGTGAATAATGATTATTATTATAAGTTAAAGCAATCAGTTTGAATGCATAAGGGACAGTTCAATGGAGAGGAAGAGTTATAAAGAGGAAATTTGTAGTCGAATCACATCATGAAATCACATGCATAAGAGTGGACAATTGCCCCCAATAATCTGCTTGTGTGTAAGGTGATCAGAGCAAAACTCCATTCTTTGGTTCTGGAAGCCTAACACACTGGCATCATGAAAGTGATACTTGAGGAATATTTATCAGGCAGCATTGCTGAATCTTGGCCCAGGTAACAGAAAAGCCAAGAGAACCACTAGGAATATATTACAAAATGTAAGCAAGCTAGACTGGGGAGCAGCAGAGCTAGAGACTAAGGTAATAGAGGTAAGGAGTAAAGAAATATGAATGTGATGAACTGACCATCATCAGACCCAGTTCTCTAATTGATCCATAGATAATTAGATAAACATTTGTGTGGGGGATAATAAGTTAGGCTTATGTTTGAATTTTTAACAAGTGAGAGACAGTTTTCTTTGGTGTCCTCTTTTGATTCCCTTCCTCCCTCCCTCCCTCCCTCCTTTTTTCCTTTCTGTAATATAAAGAATGTATTAGTTGAACCAATAGCCTTCAATCAGGCAATCAAACTAACTTGGATAACTTTGCCTATTTGACCTGATGGAAACAACAGTCAGCTTATCAGCAATCAAAGAAATACGTTCTCAGAAGCTTAAGAGTTTTTCAAAATAATTAACTCACAATGGACAATTGAAAAAAAAAAAAAAAGAAGTGTATCACCCACAGTAACACTCAGGTTCTAAACACAGGCAACCACAACAATGGCTAAAAATCTGAAGAGTAGCTTGGGGGCCTGCGCTTTTCTATTCTCAGTGCTGAATTTTCAGATCTATGTATCGTTTGGCAGAGTGACTACCATATAAATTCCCCTGTGACTCCAGTGAGCTGTAAACCTGCTCATTACAGCTAGCTTTGTGCTTAGCACTGTTACCAGGGAGATTTGGGGGGGCGGGGGGATAGATATATATATGCACATAAATATATATACACTCTGCTTGTATTCCCTGACACAGAAACTCTCTCCACCCCCTGCCACATATTCACATGGTCCACGCCCTCACGTTCACGGCTTCATTTGGAACTTGCAACTGCCTACCTTGAGAGCATTCCTCATCTCCTTTTTCCCTGCTGTACTTGTCTCTCATTTCTCACCTTCAAACAGAGTAAAAAGTTTTGCTTTTATAGCTTACTTTCATATTATAAAATTTATGTTTTTATTATAGTAGATTTCCTTTTAAGAACCAAATAAGGTAATTAATATGAACAGAGCATATCACAATGTAAATGCTCAATAAATGTCAGCTAGTTGCCAGGCTTCCCAGGTGGCTCAGTGGTAAAGAATCCACCTGCCAAGCAGGAGATGAAAGCCTGGTTCCTGGGTAGGGAAGATCCCCTGGAGAGGCAAACGACAACCCACTCCAGTATTCTTGCCTGGGAAATCCCACGGACAGAGGAACCTGGCAGGCTGCAGTCCCTAGAACTGTCAAGAGTTGGACTGAGCAACTGCTCAGCAGCAGCAGTTCCTGCCTCCTCTGTACTAGTCAAGACAGGCTAGGTTTGCTGCAGTAACAAATAAACCTAATATCTCAGCTGTTTACAGCAACAGAGGTTTCTTTGTCATTCACAGATCATGCTTCTGCAGATCAACAGACTCTGCTCCTCTTAAGCATTCAAGGACCAGGCTGAAAGAGAAATCGCCTTCTCAAATAGTGCAAGTCACAATGATAAGAGGAAAAACAAGAGTTCTGGCAGGGTGGGGGTGGGGGTCATACATTAGTGATTAAATATTTGAGCAAGAAATTACACACTTCACTTCCATGAAAAACTTATTGTCTCAAATTAACCACATGACCCCACCCAACTACAGAAAGACAGAAAGGGCACTTAATGCATCTGGAAAGAGAAAGGAATGGAATTTTTTGACAAATAGTACTAATTAATAGCAGGTCTTACCTAGTGGCACAGAAGGTAAAGAATCTGCCTGTAGTGTGGGAGACCTGGGTAGAGAAGATCCCCTGGAGGAAGGCGTGGCAACCCACTCCATTATTTTTGCCTGGAGAATCCCCACGGATGAAGGAGCCTGGCAGGTTATAGTCCATGGGGGTCACAAAGAGTTGGACACGACTGAGCGAAGAATAATGATAATAACAACCACATCTCCAAATTCAACCTATTTGAGTCCTTTTTAGTTTACTTTTTATGTTACTTTTATATCCCATTTTCCCTGAACCACCATTTCTAGAGATATGCTTTAACTGATAGTTTGCTTGGACTGTGGCAATAATCTAACCGGTTTTACCAGAGTGGTTTCACTTCCACTCTCTCGTATCTTTAACGCATATGTCAAAGTGATGGTATGGTCCTAATCATGTCACTTCCTCCTCCAAAACTTTTGACAAAAGTCAGCTTAATATAATAGTTAATAGTCTTAGCTCTGGAGTCATACCAAGATTCAGACAGATACGCTATCAGCCAGATAGGTGACTTTGGGAATATTACTTCAATTTTCTTCTAAGTCTCAGTGAGGTTTTGAGGATTAAGTAAGATAATGTTTGTAAATTGTATATTTACCCACTATTAAACTTGAGAACCATAGTTCAATAAACGTTAACTCTCATTTTCTCCACTGCTAAGGAATAAAATACAAAATCCTTACCGCCATATTCAAGCCTTTTGTAGCCTGACATCAGCTTCATTTCCAGTCTTGTTTCCTGTGTTTCACATTTCCCATGTACTTTGTTACAACCCTACCATCCCCCATTCCATCAGTAAAGCATAAACTCTTTACTGTTATTTCTTTTGACAGACTGACTCTATACCCATAAATGCCCATTCCCTCTTTATCCTATAGAAAACACCTCCATAGTCCAAAGCCTATCTCAAACACTAGACTCCTCCATGAAGCCTTCAATGATTATCTAGTCAAAGAAAATCACTTTTTTCCCTGTTTCTTTATACATTTATCATATCACTTATCTCCCGGTCCTTCTATTTAAGGTCTCGGGTTTACATCCCAATTAGGTTCTAAGGCCCTTGATTGAACTCATCACATATGGACTGAAATGCTACTTTGTACCCAGAATGGGGCAAAGAACCATGGACGTGTAAATTAATACAACAGATGTGGATCCCTTTGGACTGTGCTCTCCCTCTGGGGTTCCTTGCCCAGGAATGTTTGTCAAATTGCTTTCTTTTCTTGCATAAGGCAGACTGGAGAGTCTTTACATTTTTCTGGACTTCCTCCTCGGGATTCTCTCCAGGCTCCACATATCTGCTTAAATTGCTTTGGTCAGCTCTAAACAGGAGGCTCCGAAAAAAGCTTTATAAATGCTAAGGATTGTGAGAGGATTAACTCATGTTTGCTATAGTTACACTCCTGTTTATAAGTCCCAGAATCAAACTTTGCTTCATGAACAGCAGGACTATACGGTGGCTGTTTTGCTGTATGCTCAAATATGTGTTGGGGAAGGACCAGATTCTCAGCCTGTTTAGCTATAAGCATTTTCTCCAAATTGCCTACAATGTGATCCACCCCACAAAGAATGTATACCAAAAACAAAGCTTTGTTTGAAGTGAGGTATTTTCCCAACTTGAAACAGAATAAAATATAAACTACCTAGCAGCAGTCCAACACTTTTTTTTTTTAATTAACTAATGAAATGTTCCAAGAAAATACATTCCACAGTCCCAAGAGAAGCCTTCTCTATGAAGTCTTACTGGTTTATCATTATCAGTGGTTCTGGAAGAAAATTTGCCTTCATCATGATTATTCCCAAGAGAGAGAAATAGCAAGATGGGGAGAAAGAACTCAGCATCAGGAGTCTGATAATCCTGAGTTCAAATGTGTGTGTGTGTGTGTGTGTGTCTGTGTGGTGTGTTACCTGCTCAGTCGTGTCCAATTCTTTGCCACCCCATGAACTGTAACCCACCAGGCTCCTCTGTCCGTGGGATTCTCCAGGCAAGAACACTGGAGTGGGTTGCCATTTTCTTCTCCAGGGGATCTTCCCCACCCAGGGATCGAACATTGTCAGGTGGATTCTTTACCACTGCACCACCTGGGAAGTCTGGGTTCAAATGATGTCACTTAATAAGGTATTCTTTAAGTCTGTGAGTCTCTTTCTGTTTTGCAATTTCATTTGTATATTTCTTTTTAGATTCCACATATAAGGGATGCCCAACAATATTTCGCCTTCTCTGTCTGACTTACTTCACTCAGTATGACAATGAGCTTATGATTGCCTGGGAGAAGGGATAGTTAGGAAGTTTGGGAAGGTCATGTATGTACGCACTGTATATTCAAATTGGATAGCCAACAAAGACCTATTGTATAGCCCATGGAACTCTTCTCAATGTTATGTGCCAGCCTGGATGGAAATAGGGTTTGGGGGGAAAATGAATACATGTATATGTATGGCTGAGTTCCTTCATTGTTCACATGAACTATCACAATATTTTTAATCAGCTATACTCCAATACAAAATAAAAAGTTTAAAGTTTGAAAAAAGAATAAGGTAAACTTTGGTCATCTAATGTAATCTTTTGAGCCTTAATCATCTCTTTGGTAAAATTCAGATAATAATACATTTTATAAAGTGGTTGTGAAGATTAGCAAGAAGGTGTTTATTCAGTGTCAAGGTTGAATATTGTCACTCTGCTTATTTAACTTATATGCAGAGTACATCATGCACAATGCTGGGCTAGATGAAGCACATGCTGGAATCAAGATTGCAGGGAGAAACATCAATAGCTCAGATACGAAAAGAAGAGAGTGAAAATTTTGGCCTAAAACTCAACATTCAGAAAACGAAGATCATGGCATCTAGTCCTATCACCTCACAGCAAATTATTGGGGAAACAATAGAAATAGTGAGAGACTTTTTAGGGGCTCCAAAATCACTGCAGATGATGACTGCAGCCATGAAATCAAAAGACACTTGCTCTTTGGAAGAAAAACTATGACCAACCTAGACAGTGCATTAAAAAGCAGAGACATTACTTTACTAACAAAGGAAATCAGTTCAGTTCAGTTACTCAGTCCTGTCTGACTCTGCGACCCCATGAATCGCAGCACACCAGGCCTCCCTGTCCATCACCAACTCCTGGAGTTTACACAAACTCATATCCATTGAGTCGGTGATGCCATCCAACCATCTCATCCTCTGTTATCCTCTTCTCCTCCTGCCCTCAATCTTTCCCAGCATCAGGGTCTTTCCAAATGAGTCAGCTCTTCACATCAGGTGGCCAAAATATTGGTGTTTCAGCTTCCAATGAACACCCAGGACTGATCTCCTTTAGGATGGCCTGGTTGGATCTCCTTGCAGTCCAAGGGACTCTCAAGAGTCTTCTCCAACACCACAGTTCAAAAGCATCAATTCTTCTGCACTCAGCTTTCTTTATAGTCCAACTCTCACATCCATACATGACCACTGGAAAAACCATAGCCTTGACTAGACGGACCTCTGTTGGCAAAGTAATGTCTCTGCTTTTTAATATGCTATCTAGGTTGGTCATAACCTTCCTTCCAAGGAGTAAGTGTCTTTTAATTTCATGGCTGCAATCACCATCTGCAGTGATTTTGGAGCCCAAAAAAATTAAGTCAGCCTCTGTTTCCACTGTTTCCCCATCTATTTGCCATTAAGTGATGGGACTGGATGCCATGATCTTAGTTTTCTGAATGTTGAGCTTTAAGCCAACTTTTTCACTCTCCTCTTTTCACTTTCATAAAGAGGCTCTTTTGTTCTTCTTCACTTTCTGCCATAAGGAAATCAGTCCTGAATATTCATTGGAAGGACTGATGCTGAAGCTGAAACTCCAATACTTTGGCCACCTGATGCGACGAACTGACTCATTTGAAAACAGCCTGTTGCTAGGAAAGATTGGAAGTAGGAGGAAAAGGGGAAAACAGAGGATGAGATGGTTGGACAGCATCACTGACTTGATGGACATGAGTTTGAGTAAGCTCTGGGAGTTGATGATGGACAGGGAAGCGTGCCATGCTGCAGTCCATGGGGTCACAGATTTGGACATGACTGAGTGAATGAACTGAGCAGGTATGCCATGTTTAGAATCCCCCTTGTTTATGGCAGTTATTAGCTCCTGTAGTTTCCTTCATATCAGCCTGTCTTGCCAGACCATGAGTGTCTTGAGAACAGTGATAATTTTTAAGAATGGTGATTATCTCAGCCACTGCCCCCATTGCCTTGCGCAGTGCTCAGAAAATAATTGTGTAATAGATAATTTATAAACTCTGGCTATTTACGAGTCATGCAGGCTTTCTTCGACATCTGTTACCCACCTGCCATTAATTCCTCTGTTTTACTGCCTGTCACTTCTCATTGAACAGTGACCCAAAGCTTGAAGCTGGTAAGTGGACTGTTACTTGAATTGGTGTTAGAGGTTTAAGGATTTAAATACAGTAAATGAGATAAGGATGGAGGATCCCCTGCTAAAGAAATAATGTTATGTTCAACTTCGAAGAACTGACTTCAAATCAAACATTTTTAGCAATGACCTCAGAATACTCCTTAAAATTAGAGTGCATTTATCTCTTGCTTTGAATTTTTGTTTGCATGTGCATGTGTGTAAATATTCCTCAGCAAGGAATCTGCTAAGGGGTAGCATTTTTTTTTCCTTGTGAATAAATGTGTATGCTCTTTCAGAAAACATGAAAGGGGTGATAGTAAAAGTAATTGCAATATCATATTGAATTCAAATCTAAAAGGTACAAGATCTTCATTTTATAGTCAATACTTTTAAAGGGACAAAACCCAGTTTGGGTACTTTTGTCTTTTAATCAATAAAATGCCTCTTTCCTCTATTAGGCAATGTCAGTTGCAGTCAACCATTGTCAACAACCAATTTGCTCTATCAGTGAAGCAAATCATTACCAAACACACGGTACCCATGTTAGAGTTCTCCATCCTGTCCTGAGCAAAAATAGAGAAGAAAAAATATTTCCTTTTATACGAGGAATTAAAAAACAAGATATAAATGAGGGTGAGTTTTCAAGCTAACATAAAAGACTCATTTTTATCTTTTCCTAAAACCAGAGGTAATTATCTGTCCATAGCATACACTGTCTCTAATGATTTCTTTTAAAACCCACTCATTAAATACAAAAGGCCAGTAACTTTGTGACAGCTATCACCTTGGCAAACACAGCAAACAGAGACAGGAATGGTAGACATAGCCCACCTCGAAGAAGGAAAGAAAAGAGAGGATATTTTATTTCAAAGCCAGGTAGTCAGAATCAAGAGGGCTGAAAACATAGATAAAGAATATTTTCCCCTGTCCCTCATATAATCAGCATAAAATGGTGCTGGCCATATCATCAGTACTCAATAAATGTTGGCTTGTCAACTCATCCAGTTACAGAACCTGAAGTCTCCCGCTACTGGAAGTTTATTCTCAAGGACAGAAGAGCTTTTAAGGAAGGCCAGAAAGCCTCTGGGACCGTGGGAGGAAGATAGTGCAGCTGGATGGAGACCACACAGATTCTTCAAACGATTGGACTTATTATTAATCATCGAGGCAGGGTGAAGCTCAGTAAAGCAGAGCCAGGGAAGACAGTCAGTTGAGGAAAAGACTGGCTGACTCTCTGCATTCCTGCAAGGAAGGGTTTCTTTCTTGGCACAGGAATCTTCTAGGTCTGTAAGGCAGAAGATCTCCCAGCTGTCAAAACCCTCTGTTCACTCTCCTGGTTCAGCGCCAAACCAGAAGTGTCAGTCAATAAGAGCTGGTGGCGGCAATGCAGCTGACATTCCTTGTCTGCTCCCTGCGCCTGGAACATTCTGGAGAGAACCTACTTCTACAGGGTCACTGGGGACCAGCATAAATCCAGGTGCTGTTCTGCAGAGCCCGGAGTCACAGGTGCCAGAGAGACTGAGCACCCCTGCGGGGTGAGGCAGAAGGAGCCACAGAGATTAGCATTGGGAACGAGAAGAAAGCTTCGCTGTTTCTCATGTGTTCACACTGGCATGGAAGGAAGATATTTCTTCTTGGAAGCCAGACCCAGGAGCAACCTCTGCTACTATGGGAACAGCTGTGGTAGCTCTTTGGGAATGGCTGAGTTCCAGACTTGGGGTTGGCAATCCAAGAAACCTCTCTAGTTTTTGGCTCTGAATTGATCACTGCACTAAAACTGAATGTTCAACTGGAATAAATAACATTTCAAACTCTGTTGTTTCAGGTGCAGCTTATCCCTACTAAGTTTAAAGATATAAGACTGACTTCCACACTTTGAGTTTCTTCATAACCGAAAGCAATACAAATACAGAATTTAAAATCCTTTTAGAGATTTTCATCTCAATGCACTGGGACTTGGGGATTTACACATATAATTCCCATTAATACTAATAGGTGTTAGAGTATGCACACCGATTCCCTTGTGTTGAAATGAGAACATAACCATATGGATACTAATAAATACATTTTTAATTCTGATTTTATGCAGATTTAACATAATATTTTATACAACACTTAGCAACTCTTCGGAGACAAAAACTGTCTCAATTAATTCTCCCCAGCAGAGACAAACACGTTCATACACACTCCTATCATTTCTGTAAGAATATCGATTTCTTTTGTACAGATGAGGAGAAGGTTTGGCTAAATTATCGGTAGTAGTTTAAATGTATGCAATGTTAAGATTTTTCAAGTGCAAAATGTACTTTGTTTGCAACCATACCTTCTTTATATGTACCAACTTCATGACCCATCAGAAGTTTTTTTTTCCAGGTGATAATTTAAAACTGGGAGCTATGATTCTATCTTTTTACAGTGTTTTAGTGCCACCTGCTGGGTAAAATTTTAAAAGCAAGAGATTCAGACATTGAATGAACCTACCTTTTCCAAGCCAAGAAATGATTAGCTGAGAGAGTCTACTAACAGTCACAAAGGAAAATAAAAGATTTTTTTTTAATGAAGATGAATAAGAAAAGAGAACTGGTTGAAGAAAATAACGGGAGTGACATGGCTTGTATGGGCCTGCAGAACACAACTAGGAACAACTTTTTACCTGTTCTTTGCTGCTGTGATTCCATGCCCCTGCATTTGTGAGTCACAGATTTCATGTAGTGTTAGGCAGACAGTGAAGCTTCTAACGCTAGAATAATCAGCAAAATTCCATCAGTTTGGATTGTTTTAAACAGAACTCATTGCTGGAATGTATCCTCAATAGCCATTCTTAAAGATACAAATGGAACACCTGGTTGACTACTATGTAACTGAAACAGTTTACACTCAGAACATGGAGTAAATATGTATTTCCCATATTGAAAGATGCACAAATAGTTAAAAAAAAAAAAAAAAGAAGAAAAGAAAGGTTTTTTGTTTGTTGTTTGTAAGAATAAAGAGAGAACAAAATTGGAAGGAATCAATCATAGGAAGAATGAATAGATGTAAGTCTGATGCAAACGTGGTTTTTGTTTTTGTTGTTACATTTTAACATATTTTAATGGACACATTTTTTTAAATAAAATCTCCCCAAACTCCAGTTTATGGTGCATACATAAGAATGAAATATGTATTCAGGATGGATTACCTTACAAATCACAGAAATATAAATGGACAAGGTCATTGGTTTAGGACTTACTAAAGGGTTCCAATATAAGTAACCTGGAGTTGTGAAATTCAAATAGATTTTAAATAATAATAGGACTGACTTTTTAGAAACACAATTCTCTCACAGAAACACAATCAAAAAAGCACATATGGTGTTTGAGAAAGAAAATTAAATTTTAAAAATTTAATTACCTTGAACTTGATATAGAGCAAAACGCAAAGACACAGTCCTCAGGAGAAGCAAGTGTTGATTTATCTAAATTTAACAATACAGCTGCTAACAAAGTGCATGGAGAATCTAAAGACACAATTGCTAAAAGGTCATGCCTCTCAGGTAAGTATTATAAACTATCTGATAAGCTGTTCAGCCTCTAGACATTGTGGCTTATAAGGCCTCCCAGCCCAGCATCCCCACCCCCAACTCCTAAGACAAAAAAGAAGGGAAAACACTTTTTTACTTAGAGATCTCACCTAAGGAAACAGTCCAGAGGAAATGCAGTTCTACTTCAAACAAGAAGTGCTTATTGAATTTGAATCTTAGGATCTGGGGACAGTTGATTTAAAAAATGTAATGGAGGCCAGTAAGCCTCCTCATGTGAAGCTTACTAATAATTGTGGAAAGATAATTGCAACTTTTTAAATTTTCCCATTTTCATCAATCACAGGCTTATTAGGATTTTTTTTAATAAAGTATTTTTATCTTCCTATAACTGGAAAGAGGAAATTTAAGAAGAAAGGCTTGAAGCATGCAGTGCTGTAAATTTTTTAAGCTAACAACCTTGAAAAGACAGTCTCTTTGAACAAATCAACATTTAGAAAATGAAACATTTCTTATTTGGATTAGACCATTCATTGCTTTACTTCCATATCATAATGTGTGTAGAATCATTCCACACATATATGCACACATATATGCACAGAAACACACAAAAGGATCTTTTAATTCTGTCCTCAAAGCAAATTTTTAGGTAGGCCCTATCGACTGCCTTCCAGATTCCAGCCAGGTGATTATTTGTACTTCAATGGTACATGGAACAATTGTGGGCTACGGGTTTATAGATTATACTGCATCATATTGAAATGACTTATTTTTTCCACTGTTAGGAAAGCTGTTGGAGAAGAATAAAAGCTGTTTCTACAAATACCACCAAAGAAGACAGTTAAAGTGAATACATTCTTTTCCTTAAACCAGGATTTCAATCATTTTTATGTCTCTTGCACAAAAAAGCCCTAATATTATAGAGCTCTTTCCACATTCTCAGGCACTATAATATTATCTTCCTGATGCACATGCCCAGCTCCTATTAAATACTAATGGTGGTTCCACATACACATCCTGAGGACACGGTAGCCCTGAGCAGCTTTTACACCACACATAGGAACAGGGGATATGATTTTCTTGATGTGCTTTAGCCGTGCATTAAAATGGATTATATTTTCACTAATGCACCTCATGAAAACAGATTGGTCTGTCTTCAGATTTTACGGACGAAGAACAAGGAGATGGCCTTCAAGCCATCACCAATTCAAATTGGTTTAAGAGAAGGTAAGAAACAGTAGTTCAACACCTAACAGATGTGTCTACATTATACATCTCTATCATTAAACAACACATGTTGTCTTTCATGTGTGTGAGCGTGTGATTATACATTTTTGCCTAGCCTTATGATCAGTGGATATGAACAAAGCCACTTTAACAGATAAAGCCTAAATGATAATGTCTGAACTCCATCTCTACTCCTCTTCCATGTCATCTAGCTGTAGCATACCTTTCCCGTTCTCCCACAGTCATTTCTGAAATTGACTGGAAATGTGAAAGATCCTAAGTAGATCCTCATATTTCTCTCTACATCACCTTGTAAGCAAAGTCCCAAGAGATTATTACACTGAGTTAAATAAATGATTGATTTCTACTCTTCCGTGCTCTCTCACAAGAGCTTTCTACCTCTTCATGTCTCAACATTAAAAAAAAAACCTCTTCCAAAATATGTTGTGTTTCATTTGTACTTAAGTTATATTTCGCACCTTTTCTAAGGTGTATGAAAGACAATTAAATACTAAAAGATGGAACAGTCAGCATTTTTGGCACTGTTACTCTTTCTTCACTTAGTTTCTGGAAGTTTCTACTCTTTTTCTCGCTTCTCACACTCACCACTCTCTAGTTTTCTTCTTTGCTGGATCCCTCTTTTCATCCAGATTCCAGATTGATTCCCTACTTGAGAAGCCAGGATACTGTGAGAGCTCAGTCTTTGAGCTTTTACTCTGTTAATATTCACTTATAGGTAATTTCATAAAATGACTCCCAAGTTAACATATCCATTGCCACTTTTTTCTTTAATTGCCCAAATCCTCTATCAAATTGCCTACCTGACATTTCCATTTTGATGTTAAACACGTACTTCCAAAAAGTTTCCACCACTACAAACAATGACAACAATCACAAAACAATGACAACAGCCTCAGCCTCTATTCTCTGTCTCAGGAAATGCCAATGCCATCCATGAATTTTTTTAGGGAAAATCTTTGAGTTAGCATTGACTCTTTCTTTTTGGAAGACAAGTGTACAATGAAACTGAAAAGGAGATATTGGATATACACACAAGATAATTGTAGACCACTTAAAACATTTTTAATTAGAGTAAGAAAAAGCCATTGTTGTAGAGTGAGTTAGTATAATTGGATTTATGTGGAAACTATGTTGAGTGGGACAGTTGCAAGCTAGAAAAAGGGTGGGAGGAGGTTATGACACCAGAATAATATTCCCAGACAGAAATGTTGGTATCCTAGATTTGTGGAAATTGAAATTGATAGGATTTGATTATGTACAAGACTTGGAGTATTTCTAATGCATACAACTAAACAGACGGGTTGTGTCACTGGAAGAGGACCTGTGTTATATATATTTTTGGTTGTTTTTCTTGGGAGATAGGTAGAAGTCATTTGTTTAAATTTAGCCATGTTGCTTTTAATATGTTTTTACTATATCAAAAAGACAGTATTAACTAGCATCTGCATATACTTGTAAGCAACTATGTGTGGTGACCCAGAATGAAAGAGGAGATAAAACTAAGGAGGGTCTTGGAATGCAGGAAAAACCAAACCCTAATCATCCTTCCCTCCCCCATGTTGTAACTATTAATGGAACAGTATAACCTGTCTCCCCTTCTACCCCGACAGGGAGAAGGTATTTGCCCTACTCTTCCCCCACCCAGTATATATGCCTCTTCCAACAGCAAATGACCCACAAAACCCTATCCCACTCCTTTTACCCTAGGTATAAAAGTGGACTAAGGATCCCTGTTCAACGTCGGTTCTCCCTTGAGCTGGCCTGTTATTCTAACAGCATCTCCCACTCTAATAAACTTTATTTCCCTCTCATTCTGTCTCATGTCTGGAAATTCTTTTCCAACACACACCTGGACCCTGACACTGTGGGAGGTAGCTAAATCTAGAGACATATATTTCAGAATCATTCACATATTGAGAAAAATTTAATCCATTATTTTCAATAATATAGGCTTTGATGTATAGTGTAATATTAGAGGAGTTTACTTAATACTGACCCTGGCAATGTCAGTGTTCCTTGGGTAAGTAGAGAAGAATGAATCTCCTAAAAGAAACAGGATAAGTGATCTGAGAAGAATGAAGTAAAGTATATGATGACATGGAAGCAAAAAAAGAGAGAGAGAGAGAGAGAAAAAGTTATTTCAGGAAGGGTGAGTCCTAATGGAAGTTCAAGTAAATTACTGATAATTGTCTGAAAAATTTAGAAAGATTGGGATACTTGTAGTCTTAACATGTATTGTTTTGGTGGAAGGATGAGGTCAAAATGCTGACAGGACTAAATAAGTGAGTAAATTGGAGGGAAGGAAATGGAAAATTTTAGGTGATTATGTTGAGAAATTTAGATAATAAACTTTTAGGATGGTAAGTGAGAGAGGGCATGAAGCTAGAAGCAGGTAATGGCTAATGCAGTGAGAACAGGAAAAAATTAAACAGTCAAGCTGATATGAATTGGGGACATATCCAGGTGACTGTGATAGGGGAAAAAAAAACATAAAAAGAAGTTTAAGATGTTAGTTAAGAGTGTTGTTGAAATGATGGATCATAAAATTTAAACTGGATGACAAGGTATGAAATGCATCTGACAGAGAAAGTAATGAATGGGTAAGAATGAATAAGTGATATCGACAGTGTACTGAATAGCTGAGAAAGAGCTGTGGAATAAGTAAGCTGAACATATATGAGCGCATGAGCTTTCTGAGGGGGCACAGTGGTAAAGAATCCATCTGCGGATGCAAGAGATGCAAGAGACGGCCATTTGATCCCTGAGTTGGGAACATCCCCTAGAATAGGAAATGGCAACCCACTCCAGTATTCTTGCCTGGAAAATTCCATGGACAGAGGAGCCTGGCAGGCTGCAGTCCATGAGGTCAAAAAGAGTCAGGCACAATTGGGTGACTGAGCACACACACATAAAATGACAACAAAAAACGTGAGGTTTAGATTACTTATTTTAGAGGAAAAGATATCAGAGATGATGGAATGATGTTAGGGGCAATCACAGGAGTAGATTGCTAAAGTGAAGTACAGGAAAAAGTCATTGGAGTTAAAAAGATCAAAGCACTGAGAAGCCAGGACACTGAAGGGTTCGTCTTTTAACAGGGAAAATATACAAAGTGACAACCGTAAACTGGGCAACAGTTTTCAATACATTGACTTGAGGAAAAAGAATTTATTACAAGAGACTAGAAGAGTAATGGGCAGGAGGTAATAATGGAGATAAAAAGGGACGTCAAAGCCTAATTCTCGGTCATGAATTATGTTGGAAGGTGAAGAGTAAAGAGAAAAGGGCAGAAGTGACGTCTGCAGGGAGGCTGTTCTCTGTTAAGACACGACATTGGAGTGAACGTCAAGATGTCCATTGAGGATACAGTGCTGGCATGCCTACGTGTCACTGCAGTCATGTCCAACTCTTTGTGACCCTATGGACTGTAGGTACTAGTGGTAAAGAACCCATCTGCCAGTGCAGGAGATATAAGAGATCCAGGTTTGATCCCTGGGTCAGGAAGATCCTCTGGAGGAAGGCATGGCAACCCACTCTATTATTCTTGCTCAGAGAATCCCATGGACAGAGGACGATACAGTAGAATTTGCCAATTACGGGAGAGAACTCCAGAGGATGTGGATGATGTAGAAGGTACAAGACGGCAGCCCAAAGGCAAAGTAGTATAGAGTATTACAAAGAGCATGGAATATCAGAGAACAAATCAACCAGAGAAGCAGTGGGCTGGGATCTTTACCTGATGAAAACAGAGATCAGAAGTGTGCAGAGTTAGATACAACAATCTTGTTGAAGAAAAATAATATTTTATCATCTGCCTTGGCTAATAGGAAAGCATCAATTCTTCTTTGATGCTTTCAAACTGTGGTTCTAGAGAAGACTCTTGAGAGCCCCTTGGAAAGCAAGGAGATCAAACCAGTCAATCCTAAAGGAAAACAACCCTGAATACTCGTTGGAAGGACTGATGCTGAAGCTAAAGCTCCAATATTTTGGCCACCTGATGTGAACAGCTGAGTCGTTGGAAAAGACCTTGATGCTTGGAAAGATTGAAGGCAGAAGGAGAAGAGGGCAACAAAGGATGAAATGGTTGGATGGCATTACTGATTCAATGGACATGAACTTGGGCAAACCCCAGGAGATGGCGAGGGACAGAGAAGCCTGGCATGCTGCAGTCCATGGGATGGTGAAGAGTCAGACAAAACTTGGCATCTGAGCAATAACAACAACTAGCTAATAAGAGCCTCAGATGCCTGGAATACTGCATATCAGGCGGTTTGACTATTAGGAAACACTGTGGACTATACACAATGTATAGACCCACAAACAGTCAATTCAGTCTCTATGCTTTCAGAATGATAGTTAATGCAAATATTTGGCAGGTTCATACTTTAAAAAAACTTCAAAGATTATTGGTAGATGTATTTGCCTGCGTGTGTGTGTGTTAGTCACTCAGTTGTGTCTGACTCTTTGTGACCCCATGGACTGTAGCCCAACAGGCTCCTCTCTCCATGGGATTCTCCAGCAAGAACACTGGAGTGGGTTGCTATGTCCTTCTCCAGGGGTGTATTTGCCTAGGCTTCCAGATTAGAGGAGAAACGTGATGTGGCCATTTAAGAGAATGATAAATTATGAAATCATGTTCAACTTTTGGCATGATTAATTACTTTTCAAAATGGAGACACAGATAAAGAGAACAGACTCGTGGACAGAGTGAGGGAAGGAGAGGATGGGATGCATTGAGAGAATAGCATGGATATACATACATTACCATATGTAAAATAGACAGCAAGTGGGAATTTGCCCTGTGGCACAGGGCGCTCAACCCAGAGCTCTGTGACAACCTAGAAGGGTGGGATGGGTGGGAGATGGGAGGGAGATTCAGGAAGGAGGGGACACATGTATACCTGTGACTGATTCATGCTGATGTATGGCAGAAACTAGCACAATATTATAAAGCAATTATCTTCCAATAAAAACAAAAACAAAATATGAAGTTGAATTTCTTAGCATATGAACTTGGTCTTCAGATTTGAAACTTTTGGCTTACCCCTCATACATAGCAAAATCCTGCTCCGAGGCAGACATAACAATGTCTAGCTAAAAATGAAAGGGGTGATTCTTATTCTCAGCCTCTTTTCCAGGGAAAAGCAAATCTTAGGAAGTTAGCAGATATCAACTCCAATCCCAGTGACCAGACCTGAGTCACATTCTCTTGGTCTTGCTGTAGGGATGCTTCTAAGAATGGTTTGGGGAACATTTCAGCCTCTAAGGTGGGAACTTGACTGCACTGGCATAGAGGAAATGAGAAGGAAGAAAGATGACTAATGGATGAGCCACTAGTGACATCTGCCTTAGGAAGATCAGGTGTCCTCTTACCAAATTGTAAGTGGTGTGTGTGTGTGTGTGTGTGTGTGTGTGTGTGTGTGTGTGTGTGTGTGAGTGTGTGTGTGTAAATAGAGCTCTAAATACAGTAAAATTGTTTTGCAGATGTTTCCAGTTTGTCAAAAGTCTCTTTGTTTTGCTTTGGGGACTTACTGCTCCTTATAAAAAGTTTTGTTTTGTAGGTCAGTCATTTCCTTTATGGTTTCTGGCTTTATGGCATGCATAGAAAACTTGTCCCTTATCAAAGATTCTGAAATAGTCACTTCTATTTTCTTCAACTGTTGTCAAAATTTTACTTTTTAATATTACACACATTGCTCTATCTGAAATTGATTTCAGTGAGGTATGGATTTTCATTACATTTTCCCCCCAAAGGCTAACTAGTTTTCTCAGCATCATTTGTTGAATAGGCCAATCTACTATCCATGAATTTGAAATACTACATTAACAAAATGCTAAAAATCCATAAAACTCATACAGATTCCAAATTCTTATTTTTTGTCATTCACCTATTTAATTAGTGTTGCTTTAGTCTTGAATTTTAAAATAAGAATGGAAAGCAGAGAAAAGGTGGAAATAAACCTGCCAAGTTCAGTCCAAACTACACCTGAAGGAATATGGGTTGCACCCACTTTTTAAGATGAACCAAAACAACCTCATGAATAAACAGGAAACATCTATGGAACTGAGAATTCCTGAAAATGTCTGTCCCTGACTTTGTCAGCCCATCCAGCCACAGGCTCTAAAGATACTCTTCCTATAAATTTTTGCCCCCTTCTGCTGAGCAACCAGGATATTTTTCATCTATAACAAATAGTAATTGATCTCCTACTGTATGCCATGCACTGTTCTAGGAACAGAAAAAACTAACGTCTGAGTCTATGTCGCTACTACACAAAGAAGCAAGTGCACAATGCAATTTTACATAGTGATAAGTACAATGAAGAAAATAGGTGAGGAGATGAAAAGTGACTAGAATCTGCTGGGGACTTTCAAATCAGTGGTCAGAGAATGCTGAGCTGAGTGAGCACTGAAGCCAAGCCTGAGAGCTTAGGTGCTGAGCACTTTAGGCAGAAGTGATTTCAAATACAAAAGTTGCAGGCTGGAATGAGCTGAGAACTGGGGATGTTTGAGGAAAAGATAAGGTAAGAGTGGGGTGAGGGGTGAGGATGGAGGGAATGGGAAATGAGATTGAAGAGCAAGGCAGGCCAGCAGACCAAATAAGAAATCATGGGTCCTGGTGAGACTGCATTTCAAACCCACCAACTGGGAGAGCTTTAAATGCACTTGCAGCCCTTAACTCAGAATCTCATATGGTCAGGTAATTCTACAGGAACTTCCTGCTTTAACTTAACTGCTGCCATCACATTCCTTACTCTAGCCTTTTCCTGCACCTGGCCACACTGGAACCATTGGTAGTGATAATCAATAAAAAGAAAAAAAAAGACTCTTTTAATAATGCTTGTACAGAAAAAGAAAAGCTGAATTCCTCACGCTCTTATTCTTTCTGTGGAATTTTCCCTGATCCTGTTTTCTTTTTTTTCCTGGTATTTGTTGCACTCTTATTATATTAATGACAGGGGTTTCCCATGTCTTAGTACATTTAGTCTTCGCAGTGATGCCGTGGGTGCTGTCACTGTTCCCACGTACAGATAATGGACTTGGAACACAGACTCTGCCCTCAGTCACACAGCTAGTAAGTGGAGGAGCTGAGATCTGAGTGTAGGAATATGTCTCCAGACCCTGAATGTCAAGCCATTATGCTTTTCTGCATCCCCAAAGCCCTTTCTTGTCAGTGACACTGTGCATTTGATTGATACTCAGGTTTTTGGAGAACCAGAAGAGAATTATTTGAGAAATGCAACTTCTGAATAACAGGAGCCCACAGTGTGCCTATCTATTAGGCTTTGTTCACGTGTTTCTTTATTTAATACTCACAATGATCCTACAACACAGGCATTTCTTCTGTCTGACACCATATCCAATTTCTAATATCTCTACGCTACTGCTTCCCAATATCTAGCAATGCCCTAAGCATACTCAGGGTCATCCTTAGACTAGACAGCTGCATGTTTTTACCTTGATGGATAAATATTCAGGCAGACCAGAGGTCTGCTGGCAATTGTTCTAATTAATGGAAGACAGTAGATATCCAGTGCCCCTCTTTCTTGGCTCACTGACCGCTACAGCTTATTGCCTGAGGGCCACATTAAGCAATTATCTGATCCACAGGAGGTGTTCAGTCACGTTCACTGAGGAAATGCATACTGCCCATAAAATACTAACAAATTCAGCATGTCACACTGTTATTTTTAGAAACATAAATATAACTCTCCTTTTTCTCTTCCATTTCCTTGCTTGACTCTTATCTAACCGCGCATACACCATGTGCGCCAAGCACTCATGTGCTAAATGCATAAGAAATAATATGGGACCCTGAAACTCAAAACAATCTAAAGAGGGCTATTGCCATTGCCACATGTGCTCTCAGTCATGTCCAACTTATTTGCAACCCCATGGACAGTAGCCCATCAGGCTCCTCTGTCCATGGAATTTTCCAGGCAAGACTACTTGAGCAGGTTGCTGTTCCCTTCTCCAGGGATCTTCCTGACCCAGGGATCAAACCCGAGTCTCTTGCACCTCCTGCATTTTTGGCAAGTGGATTCATTTACCACTGCACCACCTGGGAGGCCCCCTAGTGAGGAAGGCACTATGTTTGGCAGAAAAGAAAAATGAGGCATAGAGAGGTTAATTTACATTTCCAAACTAACAAAGACAAAACTAGCTTGTAATACAGACAGGATCAAAAACACAGTGAGCCTATTTCCAACTTCTGAGCTCCTAACCACCTTGGCCCTGCCTTAATATGGCTACCCTGTCGCTGAGAACCTCCTCACGTCTCACTGACCCAAAGGCAAAAGTAAGAGGCTATGTATAGTTACGCTTAGCTTATAGTATATTGAAGTCACTATCCCTTTATGTGTGATCATTTCCATTTTCCCAGAATTCACTCTCCATATAAATATTTACACAAATCCTCAGAGCTGCTTACACTCTGTGCATAAATAAGCCCTTTCCAGAACTCCCCTGCTGCCAAATGTCATCACTCAAGGCTGAACTCCACAATTGATGGCAACCTCCCCTCCCCCAGGTGGTTCAGTTTCCTCCAGCCTGAGAGCCTGCTGTTGATACCCCCGGGACTGTCATAGCTAACAGCAGAGCCAGATATTTAGGATCTTTTCTAGCCCATCTAAAAGTGCCAGCAGTTTCCCCAGATGTAAAATCTGCTGTCTCCAAGGACTCATAGATCAAAGAGAAAGATGTGTTCTCCTCACTTATGTCCAATCAGAGACTAACCACAGCAAAGCGACCTGGACCTGAAATTATACTCTTTAGTGGGCTTCCCTGGTGGTTCAGATGCTAAAGAATCTGCCTGCAATGCAGGAGACCTAGATTTGATCCCTGGGTTGGGAAGATCCCCTGGAGAAAAAAATGGCAACCCACTCCAGTTATTCTAGCCTGGGAAATCCCATGGACAGAGGAGCATGGTGGGCTATAGCCTATGGGGTCAGACCAAGAAAATCTTAAAGCAAAATGTAATAGTGAACTGTACTAGATAGGCAAGGCCAAGGCTATAGGTCCATTAGTAGCTGATTTTAGGCAATAGCCTTCTTTGAATAGCTTGCCCGGTAAAACTGGGAAGCACTTTCCACTGCATAGAGTGGAATACTCTTGATCAAGAGTCAGGGTAGTCTGAGGCTTGCATGTACTAGATTCTAAATTAACTCTGAAATTAGTTCTCTTCAGGTTCCCTGTGTGTGTGTGCCTAGTTGATAGGTTATGCCTGACAACACCATGGACTGTAGCTTACCAGGATTCTCTGTCCATGGGATTTTTCAAGCAAGAATACTGGAGTGGGGTGACGTTTCCGCCTGCAGGGGATCTTCCTGATCCAGGGATTGAACCCATGTCTGTTACATTTCCTCCATTGGCAGGCAGGTTTTTTGTTTGTTTATTTGTTTTTACCACTTGTGCCACCTGGTTGGCTAAACCCCAATACAAAACAAAAAGTCAAAAATAAATAAATGTAAATTAAAAATAAAAAATTTAAATCTTCAAACAAATACATTTCTCTCTGAGAGCAACTTATTCTTTTGCTGCCCACATCAACAATATTTTGAAAGTATTTGGCTCTTTGAACAACTGCTTTGTCAATCAAGCTAAATGTCCTACAATTGGTATTTGTTTAAATAATCCTCTTAATGTTGATGTATTTTTTTCAAAACAAGAAGAAACTAGAAATAGTTAACTTACTCAACAAATGGAGTTCCTTCCAAATTTCATATCTGAAGTTTTAGCAAATTGAAATTATTGGCAGCTTGCAAACAAGAACACATTGAAAGATTTGTCACTTTCAAATTAGTCATATAATGCAAATTTGAAGACTATTTGAAAAAAAATTTAATGAAACTAATAAACTCATGTTATAATATATACTTCAGGAGGTACCAGTATTAGAGATAGTATTAGAGATAATTATGACTAAGCCATACAACTGAAGTATGCAAAGATGTACCAAGAATAATTTTTCAGGTTATGTTAATCATTTTTAAGTGAGATATTTAGTTTTTAAATGTTGCTTTAACACTGATTGTTTGGGGGGGGGGAAATTTCTTTGAAATAATTCTTAAATATGATTATCTTATGTCTACAAATAAAATTAATTCAAACTGTCCATTCATAAGTGAGTATTTTAAAATAATATTACTTTAATCAGTTTTAATGTCCTCTTTTACTCCTCAAAGTGTTCCGGTTTCCAAGATAAACATATTCAGCTTACTTACAAACTTTTTAAGACTTTGACTTTTACCCTGATGGGAATAAAAAAACATGTAGAGCTAAGGAGTGATGTGATGCAGCTTAAAGATTATGTGTAGAGAATATATTAATACATTTTCTCCTATATTCTCGGATCACTTTATCAGCTATAGTGATTCATTTTAGAGGATGAGATTTGCTAAGAGAGATGGAAAGATTCTAAGCCCAGTTTGGGACTTTAAAGTCGACATGCTTATTAAACACCTTAGTGATACTGACAAGAAAGTAGCTGAACATATATGAGTCAAGCTTAGAAGAGAACTCACTTGGATAGGTAACTATGAAAATCTTTAGATATTTAGACAGCACTTAAACTCAGAATATTGGATTAGATTACCCAGGAAAGAATTAAAAAAAAAAAAAAAAACACTTTGAGAAAGTAAATCTCAAGGACTCTACCATTTACAGATACACAGACTAGCAAATGAAACTGCAGTGTTCAGTGTAGGAGGAGAAAAACCAAAGAAGTAGGATAGGCTGGAAGGCAAGTGAAAGAAGTGCCTCACTGAGGGAGGTGATTAAGTTTATGAAATGGTGCTGATGAGCCAAATATGAGGGGAAGTGGGAACGCACCATTGGACTTAGCCATGTGGAGGTCATCGTTGTCTTTGCCAACAACTCGCGTGATTGAGCACTGATGGCAGACGACTGACTTGTTGTTGTTCAGACGCTCAGTTGTGTCCAGCTGTTTGTAACCCCATGGACGGCAGCACGCCAGGCTTCCCTGTCCTGCACTATCTCCCAGAGTTTGCTCAAACTCACATCCTTTGAGTCGGTGATGCCATCCAACCACCTCATCCTCTGTTTCCCCATTCCCCTTATGCCCTCAATCTCTTCCATTATCAGGATCTTTTTCAATCAGTCAGCTCTTCACATCAGGTGACCAAAGTATTGGAGCTTCAGCTTCAGTGTCAATCCTTTCAATAAGATTCAGGGTTTTGTTTCCTTTAGGATTAACTGGTTTGATCTCTTTGCTGTCCAAGGGACTCTCAAGAGTCTTCTCCAACCCCACAGCTCAAAAGCATCAGTTTGTTGATGCTCAGCCTTCTTCATGGTCCAACTCTCATATCCATTCACGACTACTGGATAAACCATAGCTTTGACTATAGGGATCTTTGTCAACAAAGAGATGTCTCTGCTTTTTTAGTACACTAAGTTTGTCATAGCTGTTCTTCCAAGGAGCAAGCATCTTTTAATTTCACGGCTGCTGTCACTGTCTACAGTGATTTTGGAGCCCAAGAAAATGAAATCTGATGCTCTTTCCACATTTTTCCCATCTATTTGTCATGAAGTGATAGGATTGGATGCATGATCCTAGTTTTCTGAATGTTGAGTTTTAAGCCAGCTTTTTCACTCTCCTCTTTCACCTTCATCAACAAGCTCTTTAGTTCCTCTTTGCTTTCTGCCATTAAAGTGCTGATATTTCTCCTGGCAATCTTGATTACAGCTTGTGATTCATCCAGCCCAGTATTTTGCATGATGTACTCTGCACATAAGTTAAATAAGCAGGGTGACAATATACAGCCTTGATGTACTCCTTTCCCAATTTTGAACCAGTCCATCATTCCATGTCCAGTTCTAATTGTTGCTTCTTGTCTTGCATACAGGTTTCTCAAGAGGCAGGTATTGTGGTCTGGTATTCTCATCTCATTAAGAATATTCCACAGTTTGTTGTGATCCACCCAGTCAAAGGCTAAGAAAAATAATATGGTGTCTGAAATTTGTATGTACTTTAGCTTAGAAAGAAAGGAAGTGGGGGAGAGAGAAAAAGAAAGAAAGGGTGGAAGAAGAAAAAGGGTAGATAAAAATAGTAAGACAAATAATTGTTAAATCTGAGTAAGAATATAGAATTTCATTATCCTATTCTCTCTATATTTGTATATGTTTGAATTTTTCAAAATAAAAACCCAAAAAGAGGAGAATAAAAGCAGAGACTGAGAAGCAACTGTATACAACTTTTCTGAGTGTTAAATTAGAAGAGGGAGATAAGAAGTGGAGTGCTACATGGGTGCTAGCTGAAGAGGAAGTGGAATCCAGAGAGATTTCTTTCTAAAACTTATTACTTGTGTGTATGATGATTGCAATGATCCAAAAGAAAGGGGAAACTTGTGCATAGATAGAAAAAGGGAGAAATGCTTGAATATAATCTAGCAGATGAGATGAGAGGGAACACCATAGAGTGTTTAGCTTTAGATAAGAGTGCAGTATAGTTATAGGAGGGAAGAAGGCTCTCGGGACACTATTTAAGTTCACTGGGTACTGGGAAGGAGGAAAGATGTGGCATCTTTATTCCAACTGTTTCTATTTTCTTAGTGAAACAAGCAGGGCTATAGGCTGAAAGTGAAGATGGACAATGAGGTACCATTACACGCCAGTCAGGATGGCTGCTATCCAAAAGTCTACAAGCAATAAATGCTGGAGAGGGTGTGGAGAAAAGGGAACCCTCTTACACTGTTGGTGGGAATGCAAACTAGTACAGCCGCTATGGAAAACAGTGTGGAGATTTCTTAAAAAACTGGAAATAGAACTGCCATATGACCCAGCAATCCCACTTCTGGGCATACACACTGAGGAAACCAGATCTGAAAGAGACACGTGCACCCCAATGTTCATCACAGCACTGTTTATAATAGCCAGGACATGGAAGCAACCTAGATGCCCATCAGCAGATGAATGGATAAGGAAGCTGTGGTACATATACACCATGGAATATTACTCAGCCATTAAAAAGAATTCATTTGAACCAGTCCTAATGAGATGGATGAAGCTGGAGCCCATTATACAGAGTGAGGTAGGCCAGAAAGATAAAGATCATTACAGCATACTAACACATATATATGGAATTTAGAAAGGTGATAACGATAACCCTATATGCAAAACAGAAAAAGAGACACAGAAATACAGAACAGACTTTTGAACTTTGTGGGAGAATGTGAGGGTGGGATATTTCAAAAGAACAGCATGTATACTATCTATGGTGAAACAGATCACCAGCCCAGGTGGGATGCATGAGACAAGTGCTCCGGCCTGGTGCACTGGGAAGACCCAGAGGAATCGGGTGGAGAGGGAGGTGGGAGGGGGGAATCAGGATTGGGAATACATGTAAATCCATGGCTGATTCATATCAATGTATGACAAAACCCACTGGAAAAAAAAAAATAATAATAATAATAAAAAAAATAAAAATAAAAAAAAAAAAGAAAGTGAAGATGGATAAGAGAGTTTTAAATTTAAGAAGCAACACGAAATAGTTACCTTGGAGAGCAAAAGAAGGAAAGGACTTCAAGTTCTAATAAGTGAAGCATCATGGTTGTAGGATTTTTTTCTCCACTGTGTTAGGAGTCCCAGTGTAAATGCTGAGTACAAAGAAAATTGAATTCATTTAGGGTTCAGATTTTTCAGATCTGTACTCTAAAGGTCAAGACAATGAAGGCTATAGGAAAGGCATAAGGAGGAGATACAGTAAGGATTTTATAGTTTGAACAGACTGTAGATCTCCCTAGCATGTACAGAGAGTAAAAGAGATGAGAATCGGAGTGATGTGTTCACCTATATGTTGATTGCATTAAAATGTAAAGTTATTTTCATTTAAAAAATCACAAAAGTGGGAAAAGAGTTTGAATATTGGGGAAAACTTTATTTATGTTTATATTCATGTAAAATTATGAACAGGCTTCCTGGTGGCTCAGACCATTAACAATCTGCCTGAAATGCAAGAGACCTGGGTTCAGTCCCTGGGTCAGGAAGATCCCCTGGTGAAGAAAATAGCTACCCACTCCAATATTCTTACTTAGAGAATTCCATGGACAGAGGAGCCTGGTGGGCTCTTGGGGTCAAAAAAGATGGACAATTTCACTTTTTCATACTTATGTACAATATGCACTACATAAGTTTAAAAATACATTTTTAAACTTCTAAAAACAGTAAAACAACAAAAACACTGCATTAACAGTTCACAAAGAGAGGTCAATAAGCACAGGAAATGATGCTCCACATGACTAGTAAAAATAGAAAACATAGGTTCACAGTGAAATTACCACTTCATAATGACCAAGTTGGCAAAAATCTTTTAAACTGCTATATTAAGCTGTCATATTTCAAAGAGTAGAAAAGTAGGGAAGCATCAGGAATGTTTATACACTGCTGTGGAATTGGGAATTGGTGCCATCACTTGGGAGAATGTGTAAAATAGCACCATGAAAGAAGGAAATAAGAAAGGAAGGAAACAGGGATGGAGGGAGGGAAGAAGGAAGTGAGGGAGGAAAGGAAGGAAAGAAGAAAGGCAGGAAAGAAAGAAAGCAAAACCATTTAAGTGTCTATAGCAGGAGAATGGGTAAATAGATGGTATATTCATACCATAGGGGAGGGAATGCATATAGATAAATCTTACAAACAATGCTGAATAGAAAAAAATGAAGTTGCATATTGAAACCAATTAAGATTTAAGTATTCAAAACAACACTATGTATTACCTAGGATTACATACATATTTAAAAAACCACAAAGAAATTTTTTAATATAGTGTTAAATAATAATGTTAGAATAATGAGGACTTCTAGAGGAGAGATGGGTTGTGTAGAGGAAAGTTTTGTGAAAGATTTAACAGTACTGGCAAGTATTTTCTTGAAGAGGGTGGTAAGTGTAAGGGGGCATGCTCAGTTGCTCAGTCATGTTCAACTCTTTGCAACTCCATGGACTGCAGCATACCAGGCTCCTCTGTCCATGGAATTTTCAGGCAAGGATAATGGAGTGGGTTACCATTTCCTACCCCAGGGGATCTCCCCAACCCAAGAATCAAATCTGTATCTCCTGCATTGACAGGTGGATTCTTTACTAATGAGCCACCTGGGAAGCCCTAATACATGAGTGTCTGATATATAATCCTCATATTCCTTTGTATGTATTAAATGTTAAAATTTAAACCTACAATTCAGTGACATATGGTCTAGCAACCTCAGAACTACTACTATTAGAGAGTCTCCAGAGTTTCCTGGTGGTCCAGTGTCTGGGAGTCTAAACCCCCAATGCAGGATGTATGAGTTGGGCCCCTGATCAGGGAACTGGATCCCACATGCCATACATAGGAGTTCACATGCTGCAAGGAAGATCAGAGATCCTGCATGACTGCCCTAAATTTTTAAAAGGACCACACTGAAGAACTTGTATATATGGATAGGTAATTTCCTTGATTTTAAGCGTTGAAAAGGGTAAAAATATTAGAGCAATTATTCTCCTTTGAATTCATCTATTTCCATGAAGTCTCATTAGTTAAACCCAATAGCCCTTATACTCCCTGAGGCAATCAAAAACTCCTACCTTAAATCATATATGAAGTTTGACAGGCCAATTTTCCAAAAGTTCAAGGTTTTCTATTAAAATTTCTATTCAGGTGTTTTTTGTTTGTTTCTACATGAGAAACTGTGCCACTCTAGCTCACACATATTTGTCATATGGATCTTAAGCTTTCTCTTTCTAATCTCAGCTTCCAAATTATGAGTCAGTTCTTGGGATCCATTTCACTCACTTCTCTGAGGAACTACTAGTAATTTTAGCAACCATAATGGACAATAACAACTAGTTTCTAGAGATGTAATTTTCTCCTCTTCTTTCCGTTTACTTAAAATCATCTGTAGGGATTTCTCTTCTCAGATCAAGTTCATGAATGAATTTGCAGTTGTCATTTTGATTGGCAGCAGAGCCAGTGTTAAGTTATAAATGACTCAGAATAAAATAGATCTTGAATCTACAGAACTCAGTTTACTACAAACCCATGGAAATTTGCATAACTCATACAGTACATTTGCTTAGTAATGCTTTTTACACCTTTGTTGAAATTTAAAATGAAGAATGGTCATATTAACTTACTAATAAATATATATTTCTCTGTCCATTTAATCAAGGTAAGATATCAGTATTGCATCTGTGTAATGTCTAAACATAAACTTAAATGAGTCAACAAGTGAATACTTAGCAAAAGAAAGTGATGAAGTTAAAATTGATACTAGTTTAAGCCAAGGAAATAGAAATTTATTGAGAATGTGCATTTTTTTTCATGAAATAACAAAATAAGATAAGGGCATGAAATCTATGCACAATATTCAGCTACAAAGCAATTTTAAACTTGATGCAAGTGTGTTCCTACACCGTGCATCCTGAGCAATAATGTTTTAGAATAATGGTAATATATGCTCATGGCAGAGACATAAAGTTTCAAAAATTTTTCAATTTAAAAATCTCTCAATAAAATGGAATGACCAAAGGGCTATAAATCTAGGTTCTAGTTTTTTACTCATTCAATTATTTACTAATTCATTTACACTAATTGCATATCTACCATGTGCCAGGAACTTACTAGGCACTGGGGTGATCAAGATAAGTAAGATACAGTTTTTGTCTAGATATTGCTGTCATTCAAGTTCAATAAATAAGGCTCTATGACTTTGCCCAAATCAATGGGCAATGGTCTTCTTTCAATGTCTCCTTTTATAAAATAGGGAAAATTTGGGCCATAAACTATCCAATCTCCTTGAAATGAGGATCCAACATGCATCTGAAAATTCTGCTTAAATTATTAACCACAGAAATTTCCTGGAAAGGATGCTATGATTTTTTGAATGACTCCAATCTGGACAATGCCTTCTAAAAAAGCAGCTTTGTGCTGCTTAAGGAACAGGCATATCTTAACACCTTGAGAAGAGTTACATGTATATGTAATACATTGCTGTTATTGTTACTTTGAATAAACTTTTACCTTTTAGATCAATTAAGGATAAGAAAAATAGTAGATTTTATCTTATTTATGCCTACTCCTTTGCCTTTTCTCTCTTTATATTGTTGTAAATTTCTTTTTTTGTTTTGTTTTGTTTTGTTTTCACCAAGGATATACTTTTTTTTCCCATTTATTTTTATTAGTTGGAGGCTAATTACTTTACAATATTGTAGTGGCTTTTGTCATACATTGGCATGAACCAGCCATGGATTTACATGTATTCCCCATCCTGATCCCCACTCCCACCTCCCTCTCCACGCGATTCCTCTGGGTCTTCCCAGTACACCAGACCCGAGCACTTGTCTCACCTATGTCATTTTCCTTCTTTCTAAATACCTTCTAATATTTCTTACAATGTATATTAGCAAAAAATTTCCTCAATTTTTATTTGAGAAAGTCTTTTCCCCTTCACTTTTGAAGGATGATTTCACAGAATACGGAATTCTAAGTTCTTTTGTTGCTTTTATTTTCTCTCAACACTTTTAATATTCCATTCCCCTCCCTTTTTACTTGCATTGTTTCCAAGAAAAAGTCAAATGTCATTCTTATTTTCACCCTTTCAACTTTTTAACTTATTTCAACTTTTCTATAGGAAAGGTTTTCTCCTCTGACTTCTTTCAGGAGCTTTTCTTTACCTTTGATTTTCCATGGTTTGAAAATGGAGTACCTAGGGTGAGCTTTTCTGCCATTCACCACGACTGCTTGGAGTTCTCTGAGTTTTACTGAGTCTGTGGGTTTGTGTCTGATGTTAATTTGGAGAACTTCTCAATCATTATCGCTTTAAATATTTCTTCTGCTCTTAATAGGAAAAGCAGTCTCATATGCACAGTCTTTTGAATTCTGCTCAGCCACAGAAGCTTGGCCTTGGGCCTAAAATACTTCCTTATGAAGAGCCCCCATAGACTGTGCTAGGCTCAGCACCTCAAATGGGACTATTTCTCTGTTTTATGTCAATGTGGGCTCTTTTGTTCTGCTTAAGTGTGTTAATCTTATAGGACCTGCTCAACCTCACTGTTACATCTGTCCTCTGTGGAAAGAAGAGGTTCTTCTACTGTGGCTTGAGAGGGGTGTTTGTAGGCAAATTGTCCTGCATCAGCTGATGGGAGAGAACAGCTGGTTATGGGGTACTGAAGACCACAGCTGAACCTTGCTTTGTCTTTTACCTGGGTTAAGTAAAGGTTATTTCCATCCAGAGCTTGCTTGTGTTGTCTGTTCCTTGGTGACTGTGATATCAAGATGCAGTGGTAAGAATCGTTTAAGGGATTTTCCCTTGTTAATTGTTGCCATTTTTTAAAATCTATTAGGTTGGTGCAAAAGTAATTGAGGTTGTCGCAAAACTTTTGCGCCAATGGCAATTACTTTTGCACCACTGCAATTACTATTACTTTTGCACCAACATCGATTAATTTTGCATCAACTGCAATTATTTTTGAGCCTCAATAACTTTTGCACCAACTGCAATTATAATACTTCCAAACATTAATTACTTTTGCACCAACCTATACACATGTTTGGGTGCCATCACATTATTTTTATTCTTTTATGAGTTACACTTACAATTTTATCATGAGCACTTAACATAAATTAAACAGTTGAAATATAATTAGTACATTAATTGACCTTTCAAACACCAAGAATTTTGAATGTTTTCTATGTCACCATTTATGTGGTATTATAATCTTCTTTTGTCCTTTTTGGGCTTCCCTTATAGCTCAGTAGGTAAAGAATCCACCTGCAATGCAGGAGACCCCAGTTCAATTCCTGGGTCAAGAAGATCTGCTGGAGAAGAGATAGGTTACCCACTCCAGTATTCTTGGTCTTCCCCTGTGGCTCAGATGGTAAAGAATCCGTCTGCAATGTGGGAGACCTGGGTTCAATCCCTGGGTTGGGAAGATCCCCTGGAGAAGGGAAAGACTACTCCACTCCAGTATTCTGGCCTGGAAAATCCCATGGACTAGTCGCAAAGAATCAGACATCACTAAGCGACTTTCACTTTTGTCTTTTTTACTTCCCTGAAATTTACATGAGTTCTCTCTAAGTTCCTTGTGTTGTTCAGTAAACTTTTGGTACAATATTGTAAATCAACTATACTTCAATGAAAGAAAAAAATGTGGTAACTTATCCTTTCACTAGTATGTAGTTCTTTTATACTACCCCATATTACTGCAGTGGTGTCCCTTTATCTCTTTCTGATTCCATGGGCCTAACAATAATGTACCGTTTCCTGCATGCTATAACATTGTTTTAAAATTTTATTGAAATATAGCTGATTTACAATGTTGTGTACTATGTCATTTGTTTTCGAGATCTACATACCTGATATATGCGTTGCTTTTAGGAGTATCCCCTAGCTTTTGATTGCTTAATGCATACTGCTTTGGTTTTAGCAAACTATTCTTATTTAAACTACTGTTTAACTTTCTTACTTCATTACAAGCTCAGGCACTCATTTAAACATAAGCATGTTAAAATTTACCCAGGATCGAATTATATCAAATAAAGAAGGGTTTTTGTTTGTATAATATCCAATCAATCAGGAAGCTGGAAGCAGAAGTCTCTAAATAAATGTGGCTCCCTCTCAGATTCTTTGATTTTAAATGATTTAGGGGAAGACAATCTAAGACCTGAAGCCAAAATTAGGTATGATCAGGATATAAAAATGAATATTTTCCAAATTTGGCACATAACTCAACATGCTTTATTTTTATTCTACTTTTTTATCTCATATCCTCAGCCTTAATTGAGGCATGCAATTTGCTAAATTGTTATTCTAATATAATCTAATTTCAAAGGTCACTAGAATAAGTTAATTTGGGCTTTTTAAATGTTATTTCTTCTGAGGCTTAGTAATTAGAAATTGCTTCCAATCTTTACTTTTTTTGCAACCTCCCTTTGCATTTATAAAATTATATAGAAAACTGAAATTACATGATATATATATATATATATATATATATATATCTACTACCAACTACTGCTTTTGATAATAGACACTTTATAAAATAGTCTACAAATCAATAACCGTAAATGACAATAATTCTGCAAAGATTTTAAATCTTAAGGAAAAGCATTATATAAATCTAAATATAAGAAATAAACCTAAGTAGGAACTATATTCATAAATCTATAAAATTGACTTTTCTGCTTCCAATCTTTAAATGATTAATAGTCATCAAAATATTATTTAGGTTATCATATATACACACGTGTGTGTGTGTGTATATATATATATATGATTTCAACATGATTTGAAACAATAGAAGACTAACCACTTGTCTTAGGTCAAATGATGCTAAATAAGATTCTGTCTACAAAATCACCAATGATAATGAAAAACAGGTTAAGAGTCTCTTTGTAATCACTTTCATTTTCTGAAAAAATATTTAGACTTACTCTTGAAATAAGCTCATTCAACTTAAAAACCCTGTATGTGTAGTAAATCTGACAATGACCAGAACACTGTGTTGGGGGCTTTCATGGATTTCTTTGAAGTTAATAATGCCCTTCTTCTACAACTGTACATAAATAAGTTCTCATGGGTCCAAAGAGAAATCCTGTCCTCACACTAACTCAACATGGATAAAAGCAGAAGCAAATCGCTCTGCCATGGAGACAGCTGAGGTCATTGAAATCATTGCTCCACTGAATGATGCTTAAAATAAAAATGTGAACCAAATTGAATAAAAATAACAAAATAAACAAACTTTATGTTACATGAGCCAAAGAATACTTCAAACTCTATGGAGTAATCAGTGATTGGCATTTTTATAATTATCAGATTAAAGAATGCTTTCACTTCTAAAGGCATTTCACTTTTAGATGATTAGTTGATTTTGCATTTTTTAAAATAAAATCAAGCTCTCTATTTAAGTTAGAACAAAGAGGTCTGATTGAGCACAAAGGATCCTTTGGATGCTCAATTGCTTATCTTGTCTCTCTGACCTGGTGTTATCCTGACCATGTGTCACAGTGACCTGCCGATGACAAAAATAAGCATTGCATTCCGCACATGTCAAATCTAATGGCATATTCAACTGCTGACATCAATTGTCCTTAGCCCAAGATGTTATTATGTTTTACAAAATATCAATTCTAGAAAGATACCATTCAAAAAGATAAATTATTGTGACATGTTTTTTTCAGGAGAAAATTTATTATTTCTCTTTAAAATGTACTTCCACCAAAAAAGTAATGTTTTATTATTATTTAATGGAAATAAAGCTAATAGGATAATTGTAATTAAATGTTAAGAAAGTAGTGTTGATTTCATTGCTGTTGTTGTTCAGTAGCTAAGTCGCGTTCAACTCTTTGCAACCCCATGAATGCCGCACACCAGGCTTCCCTGTCCTTCACTATCTCCCGGAGTTTGCTCAAATTCATGTCCATTGAGTCAGTGATACCACCCAGCCATTTCATCCTCTGTCACCACCTTCTCCTCTTGTCCTCATTAATTTCATTATATCAACAAAACTTCTAAGAAACTTTCTTTAAAATCACATGGTAAGTCATACGAAATTTTATGGTACAATTTTTATTTTGTTCCTATGGTATAACTTTTTTTTTATTTTGTACCATTCCTTGTTAAAACATTATAACTTTTGAGAACTAAATAAATCTTATTAATGATCTTATCCAACTCCTTCCTTGTATAAATGGGAAAGCAAATGTCTGGAGGGATTAATATGATTTGATCAAGGTAACAAACTTACAAAGTGACAGTCAAAATTGACATACAAAAACCTTGCTTCTGTATGTCAAAATTTTAATGCAAAATTACTGGAAGAGAAATAAAGTTTCACATAGTTCATATTTCCATAATAGAAAGGGAATTGCACAATATTATAATATTGCAAGAAAAATTTCTATAGAATATGAGTATGGTTTGTCCAGGCTATGTTTTGGTTTTTTGACATTAAAACCTGGCCAAAAGATAAAATTATTTTTATCATGAAATTTGAAACACTAGTATTCAGCAGGGTCCTCTAAAAGAAGCAACCCAGACAACAGTCTGAGTTGATGAACTTCATGTCAGATTGCAATCAGGAACATTCACTGTAGACAGGCATGTGTTTTAAAATACAAATTCCATGCCAGTTGATTACTCTTATACTTTGAGTTCTAACATGATGATTAGCAATACACTTTTCCTAACAATATTTTCTCTTAAGTTAAATGGATAAAATATATGCATGGAATTAGTGCCATATTTTAAATGAAATTGAACTGGACTTCCTTGTAATCATGTAATTATTTCTTTACAGCATTGGCTGTCACTTTTAACTACAATTTCTGTTGATGAATGATTTGGGAGATTTGAAAAAAAATGGAATCTGCAGAGAATGTGCAAAATTAAAGATAAAGATTAAAATTGTATGTCTCCTTGGACAACGGAATGGCAACCCGCTCCAGTATTCTTGCCTGGAGAATTCCATGGACAAAGGAACCTGGCAGGCTACAATCCATGGGGTTGCAAAAGAGTCTGACACGACTGAATAACTAACACTTTTAACCCCACACAATGACAATTAAAACTAGCCAACAGTATTTGACTGTGTATCAATGTTACCAGATACCAAAATTAAAAATGGAGACTGTAAAACGTACTGATTTTTTCAAACTGTAGTATACTGACACAGGTATACTAATTTTAAGAAACATATCTCAGCAGTAGAACATATATTTAGGGATATGACATTAAGTCATTTTCATTCTAATGATGTATTCAGAAGTCAAAGTAAATGTCATCTACCATAGCTGCCTACTTGATTGTTCTGGTGAAAATTTACAATCCTGGCTTTGAGCAATTTTCCTAATCCCATTTTTTGGCCTTAAACATATGATATCACTAATCATAACTCAGCATCAGGAATACAGTGAGAGGAGTACCCAGGAATATCTGCTGAATTTTAATAGTCATTAATGTAACTCTCTTACCTGAAGAGAATGTTTGTAGCAAATAACCCAAGCATGAAAGCAGTATTTCTAAAGTGATAATTAAAATGCATTTCCCTTTCCTACCGAGGGGATTTTGCAATTCAAAGCATACTGCATTCATTCTTACACATTTATGCTCTCTGCACTCTTATTTTTACTTCAACCAACCCTGCCAAGTACCAGATGCACATTAAATGTATTAAAGTGGGTGAGTCACAAATGTCTTCCTTATCACTAAGGAGAAGGATCATATTTTCCCTCACAAGTGTTAAAATAATATCTTAACCTCTAAACATCACTCTTTAAGATCTCTTGACTTTTATATAACGTTAGCCTTCCTATCTTTGTGAGTTTCCTATTAAGGGATAGTCCATCAAGGGTAAATTAGTTGATAACCTCATTCTTGTTTTCATTTTGAGGTAGCAAGAAAATCCCCAGAGAAGGAAATGGCAATCCATTTCAGTATTCTTTCCTGGGAAATCCCATGGACTGAGGAGCCTGGCAGGCTACACTCTATGGGGTCACATAAGAGTCAGTCACAATTTAGTAACTAAACAACAACAAATAATGTATTGAAAAAAATAGAAAATATTTACAAAGGCTTATCTAGTTTTTAGAGTTTGAAGAAGGTGGGAAAAGCAGAGAATATAGTTTCAAATTAAAAAAAGAGACATTTCATTTGCAGTCTAGACTTTTATGCTAACCCATATCAACATAAATCATTTGCTGGCTTTTCAAAACTGCAGCAAAGTGCTGGATCAGATAGGTCCTAATTAGTCCTAAAGCTATTTACATAATGTTGCATATACTACTTAATCAAAATGTTTTAAAATCAGCTCCCTGTAATCATTCCTGAGGTTTTATAAAATTGGAAAAGTGAAACAAGTCATTGTTTTTCCTGGAAATAAAATAAGATGTGGTTCTGGACTTGAAGTCTCCTGTAGCCCATTAATAAATAAGAAGTGTGATATTTGTTGTGTGAAAATCATGAGTTGTTGAATATATTTTAGAAATATGCAGTCACCTCATTAAGTCAGATAAACAAGGCAAGACTGCAGTTTTCCACACAAATCCAATATTGTTGTGCCTTTCTGCCCAGCTTCATGTCTTGCTGCCATATTTTGGCTCAGGATTGGTAAGGACTAAACATGTTCAAAACCTAAAATCTGACATAAGTATCTTGCCTCCAAAACTGAGAATATATTCAGCTCCACTAGAACTTAAACTGTAAAAGGAAAATACGAGGTGGCTCAAGCTCAAGCTCAAGCTCAGTTTCTCAGTCATGTATGACTCTTGCAACCCATCGACTGTAGCCCGCCAGGCAATTCTGTTTGCGGGATCCTCCAAGCAAGAAAAATAGAGTGGGTTGCCATTTCCTCCCCGAGGGTATCTCCCCAACCCAAGATTCGAATCCTCCTCTCCTGTGGCAAATGTTGCTTGTTGTTCAGTTGCTCGGTCATGTCCAACTCTTTGTGACCCCATGGACTGCAGCACGCCAGACTTCTTTTTCCTTCACCATCTCCCAGAGCTTGCTCAAACTCACGTCCATTGAGTTGGTGATGCCATCCAACCATCTCATCCTCTGTCATCCCCTTCTCCTCCTGCCTTCAATCTTTCCCAGCATCAAGGTCTTTTCCAATGAGTAGACTCTTCACATTAGGTGGCCACAGTTTTGGAGTTTCAGCTTCAACATCAGTCCTTCCAATGAATATTCAGGACTAATTTTTTTGAGGATTGACTGGTTGGATCTCCTTGCAGTCCAAGGGATTCTCAAGAGTCTTCTCCAACACCACACTTCAAAAGCATCAATTCTTGATGTTCAGCTTTCTTTATGGTCCAACTCTCACATCCATACATGACTACTAGAAAAACCATAGCTTTGACTACACGAACCTTTATTGGAACAGTAATGTTTCTGCCTTTTAATATGCTGTCTATGTTTGTCATAGCTTTTCTTCCAAGGAGCAATGTCTTTTAATTTCATGGCTGCAGTCACCTTCCACAATAATTTTGGAGACCAAGAAAATAAAGTCTCCAAGGTTTCCATTGTTTCCCCATTTATTTGCCATGAAATGATAGTGCCAGATGCCAAGATCTTAGTTTTTTGGTTGAGTTTCAAGCCAGCTCTCCTCTTTCACCTTCATCAAGAGGCTCTTTAGTTCCTCTTTCTTTCTGCCATAAGGGTGGTGTCATCAGCATATCTGAGGTATTGATATTTCTGCCAGCAATTTTGATTCCAGCTTATACTCCATCCAGCCCAGAATTTTTCATGATGTACTCTGTATATAAGCTCAATAAGCAGGGTAACAGTATACAGCCTTGACGTACTCCTTTCCCAATGTGGAACCAGTCCATTGTTCCATGTCCAGTTCTAACTGTTGCTTCTTGACCTGCATAAAGGTTTCTCAGGAGGCACGTAGGGTGGTCTGGTATTCCCGTCTCTTTAAGAACTGTTCACAGTTTGCTGTGACCCACACAGCCAAAGATTCAGGGATTAGATCTGATAGACAGAGTGAAGAACTATGGACTGAGGTTTATAAAATTGTACAGGAGGCAGTCATCAAAACCATCCTCAACAACAAAACAAGATGCAAAAGGCAAAATGATTGTCTGAGGAGGCCTTACAAATAGCTGAGAAAAGAAGTGAAGCTAAAGGCAAAAGAGAAAAGGAAAGATATACCCATTTGAATGCAGAGTTCCAAAGGATAGCAAGGAGAGATAAGGAAACCTTCCTCAGTGATCAGTGCAAAGAAATAGAGGAAAACAATAGAAAGGGAAAGACTAGAGATCTCTTCAAGAAAATTAGAGATACCAAAGGAACATTTCATGCAAAGATGGGCATAATAAAGGACAGAAATGGTATGGACCTAACAGAAGCAGAAGATATTAAGAAGAGGCGGCAAGAATACACAGACGAACTGTACAAAAAGGATCTTAATGACCTGAAAAACCACCAGGGTGTGATCACTCACTTAGAGCCAGACATGGTGGAGTTCAATGTCAAGAGGGCCTTAGCAAGCATTGCTGCAATCAAAGCTGGTGGAGGTGATGGAATTCCAGCTGAACTATTTCAAATCCTAAAAGATGATGCTGTTAATGTGCTGCACTCAATATGCCCATAAATTTGGAACACTCAGCATTGGCCACTTGGCTGGTAAACAATTTTCTTTCCAATCCCAGAGAAGGGCAATGCCGAAGAATGTTCAAACTACTGTACAGTTGCATTCATTTCACATGCTAGCAAGTTCATGCTCAAAATCCTCCAAGTTAGACTTCAATAGTACATAAACTGAGAAATCCAGATATACAAGCTGGATTTAAAAGAGGCAGAGAAGACAGAGATCAAATTGCCAACATCCTTTGGATCATAGAAAGAGCAAGAGAATCCCAGAAAAAAATCTACTTCTGCTTCATTGACTATGCTAAAGCTTTGACTGTGTGGATCATACAAAAAACTGTGGAAAATTTTTAAAAAGCAGCAAAGTAGTCAAAAGGTAAATCCTGGAAGTCGTTGTAAGCCACAGAAATGTGGACTGAATGTGTCCCCACACAAATTCGTATGTTGCAATCCTAATGCCCAATGTGGTGGTATTTGAAGATGTGGCCTTTGAGAGGCAATGAAGTCATGAGGGTTGGAGACTTAATGAATGAAATTGTGTCTGTGCAATTGCTCAGTCGTGTCCAGCTCTTCATGACCATGTGGACTGCAGTCCACCAGGCTCCTCTGTCCGTGGAATTTTCCAGGGGATAATACTGAAGTGGATTGCTGTTTCCTACTTCTGGGGATCAAATCCGTGTCTCTTGTGTCTCCTGCACTGGCAAGCATGTTCTTTACTGCTGCAGCATTTAAGCCTCTGAATGAAATTAATGCCCTTATCAAATATTTCATTGAACTTTCATTTCTTTTGCCACCTGGAAACCAATGAAGAAGACTCTGAACCAAGTAGTGGGCCCTAAACAGACATTGTTGATTTGCCAGCATCTCAATCTTGGACTTTTCAGCCTCCAAAACCTGAGAAATAATTCCTGTTATTTATAAACCACCCAGTTTATGATATTCTGTTATAGCAATCTGAATTGTCTAAGACATGGTAAAATGTTTCACTTTATCCATCAGTTGAAAAAATTAGCTGGGGAAACAATACTAGGTTTGCATTTAGAAAACCTACTTTACTTTCAAGTAAGACAGAGATTTGCGGAAGGCAAGAACACTGGCAGGAAGATAAATGAAGCAAAGGCATTTATATGTAAGAGAAATGGTGTTTGGATAGAAGGTTAATGAATATTGTCAAGTGGTTAAGCAGCTCCTGACTAGCAGTTGGTAGCAGCTGCTAGGTTGGCTTGCTATAATTCCATATGTTCAGTCAGCAAAAAACAAAGAACCTAAATGAATTTAGACAGTTTATTACTTACACAAAGTAAAGCAGAAGCAAGATTAGCATGGTTTCAGCTACCTGTGACCCTAATCCCACAGAATGACATGGGGCTTAGTGGCCAGATGACAGCCCAATTAGTATATTACTCAGCTATGAAGGAGCCATCTTTAGACTGCAGTTAACCGGTGGTTTTATAGGCTTCACTGGGGAGGGGTGGTGGGGTGGGAGGTCCCATGTCTCACCACAAGCAGTAGACCTTCCCCCTCCCAATAGACAAGGAATCCCCTGCAAGGTAGATAGGTGGATGAAAAACAGTCTTAATGACAGTACTTCACAAGATTGCCCTGATATATTATGGGGAGGAAAAAAGAGCATTCACTGAGACTTGGGTCAGACTAAAAATGAAAAAAATAATCCAACTGGAAGTGTGAAAAAGGCATGACAGGTATTTTATTGAAGAGGACATACAGATGGCAAATAAACACATGAGAAGATGGTCAACATCATTAGTCGTAGGAAAATACAAATTAAAGGCACAAAGTGACATGACTATATACCTACCAGAATTGCTAAAATGTTTTAAAAAGCTATTTGTTAGAACTGCATAACAATTATAAATGTGTATGCACCTAGTAACGGTTTTAAAACGGATAAAGCAGAATCTTACAAAATTAAAGAAGTGAAATAAAGTCATAATTATAGTTGAAAATTTTAATACACTAGCCTCTTCAGTAACTGACAGAATACAAAAAGTTATACACACATATCTATATCTATATACATATCTATATGATATATAACAAGCCTATAGAACATCTGAACAATTCTTACTCAAATTTCTCTTTTGGCTAGCCCTGAGAAAATTCTGAAAGAGATGGGAATACCAGACCACCCGACATGCCTCTTGAGAAATCTGTGTGAAGGTCAAGAAGCAACAGTTAGAACTGGACATGGAACAACAGACTGCTTCCAAATAGGAAAAGGAGTAAGTCAATGCTGTATATTGTCATCCTGCTTTTAACTTATATTCAGAGTATATCATGAGAAACGCTGGGCTGGATGAAGCACACGCTGGAATCAAGATTGCTGGGAGAAATATAAACAACCTCAGATATGCAGATGACACCACCCTTATGGCAGAAAGTGAAGAAGAACTAAAAAGCCTCTCGATGAAAGTGAAAGAGGAGAGTGAAAAAGCTGGCTTAAAGCTCAACATTCAGAAATCTAAGATCATGGCATCTGGTCCCATCACTTCATGGCAAATAGATGGGAAAACAATGGAAACAGTGAGAGATTTTATTTTGGGGGCTCCAAAATCACTGCAGATGGTGACTGCAGCCATGAAATTAAAAGATGCTTGCTCCTTGGAAGAAAAGCTATGACCAACCTAGACAGCACATTAAGAAGCAGAGACATTACTCTGCCAACAAAGGTCCATCTAGTCAAGGCTATGGTTTTTCTAGTAGTCACGTATGGATGTGAGAGTTGGACTATAAAGAAAGATGACCACCGAAGAAGCGATGCTTTTGAAGTGTGGTGTTGGAGAAGACTTTTGAGAGTCCCTTGAACTGCAAGGAGATCTAACCAGTCCATTGTAAAGGAGATCAGTCCTAAGTGTTCTTAGGAGTGACTGATGTTGAAGCTGAAGTTCCAGTACTTGGCCACCTAATGTGAAGAACTGACTCATTGGAAAATAGCCTGATGCTGGGAAAGATTGAAGGCAGGAGGAGAAGGGGACAACAGAGGATGAGGTGGTTGGATGGCATCACCAATTCAATGGACATGAGTTTGGGTAGACTCCAGGAGTTGGTGATGGACAGGGAGGCCTGGCTTGCTGCAGTCTATGAGGTCACAAAGGGTCAGACATGACTGAGCGACTAAACTGAACTGAAGAGATGCAAATTCAATCCCTGGGTCAGAAGATCCTCTAGAGAAGGAAATGGCAATGCACTCCAGTATCCTTGCTTAAAATATCCCATGGACAGAGGAGTTTGGCAAGCTAAAGTCATCAAAGAGTAGGACATGACTGAACATGCATGTATGCATGCAACCAGAAACAGAGAGAAGGGAATTTTGGAAAATGTTGTTGAGCTGAATCAAGATGACACATTACACCATAATTACTGAGATGGCACTAAAAGCAGAGGTCAGTCTTGGGTAGCATTCACCTGGAAGCTATATAAAGTTCATCTCAGGTCAGAATATCTTGAGGAAGAAAAGAAGAATTAATTTGCTGGTTCCTCCATTTTAAACCTGTAAAACAGCTGATGGGGCTCCAATTTTTGTGAAAATATGGTGATCTTGATTCTTCCCAGTTAATGGAGATACAAGTTTAATAGGTCAGAGTTTCTTCCTAGGTAGAAACCAATATTTTTTGGAAATTTTTAATATTCAGAGGGTTAGTGAAACATGCTGCAAGACTATTACCATTGACCTTGAGACCTTAACTGAGTCACTGTCTCCCTCCTCCACCTCCCACTCTTTCAGCCAAGCTGGTCTTGGATTCATGCCTGGTAGGATGACACAGACGTTTACACCAGAAGGATAACTAAAAGGCCCTTAGTTATATTGTCTTTGTTGGGTTATCATTGCTTTAAGTACCCAGTTGCCACTATCATTGGGAATGAAAGCAACAAGAAACTTGTGGAACCCATACACACTAACTCTATGCCCCCACTGTGTAGCAGCATCCCAACATTGTCATGGTGATCAGAGTTGGTCACTTTCATTAGTATTTATTTTCTGCCCTTTGGACTGTTGATATGAAGAGCTCAAAGTAATCAAGTAGTAGCTGTCACTTCAAGTTCTATGGACATAGTGACCTTTATTGTGTGTCTGGAAGAAATATTTCCTTCTTGGAAACCAGGATCTCTAATGTGACAGATTAGTAAATACAAATTCCATAAGTGAAATATTTAAAGTGATTGTGGCGGTGGGGGGGTGGGGATCATATTTCTAGTTCTTGATTTCCAGACCTGTACATTTCACCTGTTGAAACACAACCACACTGAGGCCATTGTTACACACCTGTACCACATCCTAAAGGACAGCACCCTGTCCTCACATGATGTTGACTCCAAGTTGGAATATTAGTTAGAGCTTCAATAGCAATTCACCTTTTCTAGAGGACAAATGCTCCTGGTTTTTTTTTTGTTGGTGTTGTTGTCGTTGTATAATAGGGCCTTTGAAGTACTCTCACTTTTTGTTTATCAGTTCCGTATAACATGATGACATTAACGGAGAATATTCAGGGAAATTTTCCAGAAAAATAAAAGCAATTCAAGCCTCTGACAGCTATACTGTGTTAGAGAGTAAGACTGTTCTCACGATCCTAGAGGCAAGACAGAAGTATATATGGTTGTCTCTGCCATATAAAAGTGAATTGCCTAGAAATTAGAAAGAATATATGTTAATATATACCAGATCAGTAATTGCATAGTAAGTGTGTAAATATATTCCAGTTAAGATATTGGAAAATACCTTGAAATATTAATAGCAGCTACAAGCGAGATTATTGCATGGCTAACTATATTAATCCACTATCATTACCATAATTAATTTGGTTTTGTGGTGGCTATACAGGTGAGATGAATTGGATTAAGAATTAAGGATTGATGACAGCAATAATCTCTGAAATCCCTTCCAGTATGTGATATTTCTTCTGATTCACCATCTTGGTTGGGTAAGGGAGGAATCGAAATGGCTAAATCCTTTTTAACCACAATGCTTTCTTACTCCATAGATCAGAAACTAATATGAGAGTTCTGCGAGTTCCTAAGTATTCCCTAATTAGCAGTATTATTGCTTAGTAAAGAATCCGCCTGCAATGCAGGAGACACTGGTTCGATTCCTGGGTCAGGAAGTTCCCCTGGAGAAGGGATAGGCTACCCACTCCAATAAAAGAGAGGAGTTTCCAGGATCTCTCAGTGGTAAAGAACTCGCCTACAATGCAGGAGACACAGGTTCAATCCCTGGGGTGGGAAGATATTTTGGAGGAGGAAATGGCAACCCACTCCAGCATTCTTGCCTGGAAAATCCCATGGATAGAGGAACCCAGCAGGCTTGGCCATGGATAGGGGGACCCAGTCCATGGGGTCCCAAAGAGTTAGACATGACTAAGCACACATGCACATATCTTACTTTTAGAAACACTATGAGACAACAGTCACTGCCACATATTCTCATTGTAGACATATTGCCCATTTTGGAAATTATAATGACCTTAATTCTGACAGTTAAGTGCCACCATCTGGTACCTTTCCTATTCCAGAATCATCATCCCCATTGATAACAGGAAGTTCTGTTCCATGGCAGCACTTCCAACAAATTATTATCGGCTTTCCATTGACGTTACATACTCGTATCACCAGTGCATTCTTTATTGCCTTTATGAACAGTCAGGTTGTGGGTTTCAGGTATTTTTAGCTATATTTATTCTAATATTTCCTTCTCCTTGAACTCGGAGAGCCCTTCCTTAATAATACACCAAGGAAATCCTGATGTCATCTCCTGATTCACTATAGGCCATCATCATGCTTCAAGAAGTCATAATAACAGGTGGAACAAAACAGCAGAATATGTGTTGGAGTCAGGATTGAAATAACTGAGATTTCTTAAGCTATTGGCAATATTATATAATTTAAAAGCATGTAATTTGTAAAGTTGTCACTTTTAATTTCAAATTATTTTGTATTCTGTGACTTTGTGGTATAATTTATTTTTTATTAATTTTTTTATGGTATACGTTAGAGTCTTCAAGAATAGTTGGTTTTGAATTAGAAACTGTAAACTTTAAAAATGCACAATGCGAAAGTTGCAAGTTAAGTTTAATTGGGACAAAATGAAGACTATAACCCAGAAGACAACATCTCAGATAGTCTGAGAAACCACTCCAAGGAGGCAGGGGGAAGGCCTGTATACATGTGATTTTGATGAAGGGGGAGTTCATGCATTCAAACACACACATGCTAGTCATGAGGTACAGACATCACCGTGAAGAGTTTAGTGCTTTTCTACATATGAGGAGATATAAGAATTGGGCTCATAAAATCAGGTCCTGAAAATAACTATCTGAAGACTTGCTCTGCCAGTTTTTCCCAGAGCACAGAGTGCCTCATTTCGGCTCTCCACCTTGAACTCCTTTCAGGGGTTGTTGAAAATCAGCACCTGCAACAGCATATGATTTAATCCTTGTAGAGGTAAATGGCAAGTGCCAATATGAAGTTGAAAAAACAAAGTTGAGTTTCAATTATGTCTCGACAATTTACTGGCTGTTTGACTTTATCCTTTCAAATCCATGTTTACATTTGTTCATCTAAAATGAAGAGTAATTGTACCTTCCTTATGGATTTTTTAAGACTGTTAAATGAGATAATATATGCAAAGCACTCAGAAGTGTGTAAAGTCATAAGAAATACTCCATAAATGATAGTTTTAATTTACTGGAAGAAGCAAATCTTGATTTACAATTACTATAAATTTTCATGTGTACTTACAGAGAATGAAGCCACATGTTACCTTAATTTACATCATTCTTAATTGCAACTTCCTATAAAGTATACATTTAATTTATAAAAATATCAAAAATACCATTTATTTTGAGACCAAAATTGTGTAGTGTAGTGGAAATTGTATAAACTTTGGAGTTGGAGACCTCGTCCTTGTGTTTGAACTAATGCCAACTTGCTGAGAGAATTTGCCCATGCAACTCCTATTGCATTTCAGTTTCTTCGTCTTTCAAGTGGAAACAGTGATCAGGCTTTTCATATTTATTGCTTTGTCATTTTTAAACTAAATAACCTTAATCATACAGATTACTTTCTGTGTGGCTCTGTCTCAACATCTATGAATGGGGGATAATAACTGTATATGTCACTATGTTGTTGAAGAGTACATGAGATAAAAAAAGTTGAATACTTGACAAAGTGCCTGGAAGGAAACCAGTGTTGAATATGTGTTATTGTGTCTGTTTATTATGTATTCACCCCTCAGGATCTCTGGGAGAAGGTAACGTGGTTTGTAGGTTAGAAAGCATCTAAACCAGTTTTGTTACTATTCCAATGACATCTAGATTTCAATAATCTTTTGCTAGATTAGTAAATAATCTAAATTTATGTTGAAAACACTTTTAGAAAAAATATAATTTCCTCATTTTTGATAAATTTTTATATACTTTAGTTTCTAATGCATAGTAATAATCACTTCAGATAATTGTGACTGGAAATTTAACTATGCAAATATTAAAGATATATTTAATGTTAAAAAAATGGATATAATTTGGCTAACACAGAAAGACATCTGCTTTTCTTGCAACTATAAATCTTATTGCCTCCAAAAAAATGCATATTTATTACAGTTAAGTTCCAAAATGATTATTTGACTAAATATTTCTATTTAAAGTGAATTTGGAGTATTCACAGTAAACTTCACATTAAAATAAGGTAATCTGTTTTCTCTTTTCTTTTTCTTCTCTTGGGCTTCTGAGTAAATGTAAATTTGTTATAATCAATTTCCTGAGAAGTACATGATAGATAACACATTAGGCAGACTATTGGCTTTTGAAACATTTATAAACATAAAAGCTTCAGCATCTTATATGAAAAACTAATAGATTTTTAGGAAATTCTTCATAGTATGAACAATAATGAAATAAGAAACTATTCTGAAGTGCTTCTTAAAATGAAGACTATCAATTAATAGAAGACAGAATTGATAAAAATGGATGTATTACAAAAAAACAAATGGCATTGCAATGTAGAGAAAAGTGATTATTTTTAATCTTACTTAATTCCAATATTTTCTACTTTTCAGACATGTTCTCAGAACCAAAAATTGTATTAGAGTAAGTACTGTTTTATCTCAATTAATTATTGCATCTCATTATATTAGTATATAAAATATATAGTTTTTTATAATTAAATATAAAGTATGTAGGCATTTTAATGTAAGTATAGCTTTCACATTTGCCATATATTTGTTTCAGGAAAACAAAAGCACATTCATTATTTAAATCTATTCCTTATATTTCATTAAATGGAATTGAACATGCTTGTAAAGCTGGAGTTGTATTTTATTTTTCAGAACTTAACTTCCATAAGGGGATGACTTATAGTTCTAAATATGGAAAGATATTTCTATTGGATCACCACAACAGTACCTGGAAAAGGTGGGATGAGGACAAAGAATAAAGTAGAAATCAGTGGCACAGATCTAAAATCCAGTCTTATTAAGATAAGAAAATATATTCAATTTGAAGATTGAAATTATCTTTCTGTACAACTTTTTTGAGTTTTGGAGAAATAATTAAGTTTCATTATATGTTTTGCTTATTCACACAGAATGTAACTAAGACTGTTACTTTTATTATTTTCATTTCTTTCTGCAGTAGCCTAAATTCTATTTCACACTTTTGCCAGGTAATTCTCAGTTCAAGTCAACCATGGGTTTGAGGCATTTCTTCTGCTTTGTGCTCAGGGAGACAATGGAGCATAATTTTGAATGCATAGCAGTTCATTACAAGATCAGTTGTACCAAGTCATATATCCTCAGATTATTTAGTCAAGTCATTTCTTAAGCAGAAAACAGATGAATACAAAAGCAAATAGTTTAGTGCTATTTGATATTTAACAAAATTAATATAGTTCTCTGGTTTTGCATTTCAAGGAGTCTTACTACATATATATTCAACAAAGAAAAATGATATCCCTATTGCCTGTTGATATTGATGTTTCCTATCTTGCATTAAAATATGTCTTCATTCAAAATTCTGTACTGCAGAGAAATATACGAAAATAATCCCCTCAGTTTTTTTCCATCATAGAAGCATTACTTGACTTGGGTAAATATGGAGGATCACAGAGTAATCATGCTTTATGAAAAGGATGTTTCATAACTCTATCTGCACCTATATCTCTATACAGATATTTATCTACAAGAAATCCTTCAGTAAATCTTTAAAATAAGTGTCCAGAGATAAGGGATCAGTTTTCTGTATCACCCATAAAGTTCTGCACATGAAACAGGTTGCAGCTCCAACCTAGACTGAGATATCTTTAAGATCACCTCTGGAGTTAATCTCTTTAGAGATCACCTCTGCAACAAAAGGGCCTCTTGATGAAAGTGAAAGAGGAGAATGAAAAACTTGGCTTAAAACTCAACAATCAGAAAATTAAGATCATGGCATCCGGTCCCATCACTTCATGGCAAATAGATGGGGAAACAATAAATAGTAACAGACTTTATTTTCTTGGGTTTCAAAATCACTGCAGATGGTGACTGCAGCCATGAAATTAAAAGATGCTTGCTCCTTGGAAGAAGAGCTATGACCAATCTAGACAGCACATTAAAAAGCAGAGACATTACTTTGCCAACAAAGATCCATCTAGTCAAGGTTATGGTTTTTCTAGTAGTCACGTATGGATGTGAGAGTTGCAGTATAAAGAAAGCTGACCACCGAAGAACTGATGCTTTTGAAGTGTGGTGTTGGAAAAGACTCTTGAGAGTCCCTTGGACTGCAAGGAGATCCAACCAGTCAATTCTAAAGGAAATAAGTCCTGAATATTCATTGGAAGGACTGAGGCTGAAGTGGAAATTCCAATACTTTGGCCACCTGATGGGAAGAACGGACACAATTGAGTGACTGAACTGAACTGGAGTCAATATTCTCCTGCCTTTGAATTGTTTTTTCTCCTTTGTCTCTTACATCATTACTATAAAAAGGACTGAAACTGTTTGATAAGTTCATAAATAAACTACTGAGCTTGAACCTTGATAAATGGAATATTTCCTGTCATATCAGTAAATAAAGGATATCACAGTCATCAGCAATCACAAACAATCATGGACCATGAGCTGGTAAGTCCTGAGGAAACTAAGGAAGGAAAGAAAACCTGCCATCCAGTAGCCATCAGACTGCAACCACTCCCCACGGTTAGCCCTGAGGAACCCCAGGACATGGAAAACCAGGATAGTGGCCCAGATACTTGAGGTGTCAGTTCAGTACAGTTCAGTTGCTCAGTCGTGTCTGACTCTTTGCAACCCCATTGGACTGCAGCATGCCTGGCTTCCCTGTCCATCACCAACTCCCAGAGCATGCTCAAACTCATGTCCATCAAGTCAGTGATGCCATCCAACGGTCTCATCCTCTGTTGTCCCCTCTTCCTTCCACCTACAATTTTTCTCAACATCAGGGTCTTTTCCAAGGAGTCAGTTCTTCACATCAGGTGGCCAAAGTATTGTAGTTTCAGCTTCATCATCAGTCCTTCCAATGAATATTCAGGACTTATTTCCTTTAGGATTGACTGGTTGGATCTCCTTGCAGTCCAAGGGACTCTCAAGAGCCTTCTCCAACACCACAGTTCAAAACCATCAATTCTACAGCCCTAGCTTTGCTTATGGCCCAACTCTCACTTCCATACACGACTACTGGAAAAACCATAGCTTTGACTAGACGAACCTTTGTTAGCAAACTAATGCCTCTGCTTTTTAATATGCTATCTAGGTTGGTCATAGATTTTCCTCTAAGGAGCAAATGTCTTAATTTCATGGCTGTAGACACCATCTGCAGTGATTTTGGAACCCAAGAAAATAAAGTCTGTTACTGTTTCCATTGTTTCCCCATCTATTGGCCATGAAGAGATGGAACTGGATGCCATGATCTTAGTGGAGAATTCTGACAAAACGTGGTTCACTGGAGGAGGGAATGGAAAACCACTTCAGTATTCTTGCCTTGAGAGCCCCATGAACAGAATGAAAATGCAGAAAGATATGATAATGAAAGATGAACTCCCCAGCTTGGTATGTGCCTAATATGCTACTGGAGATTAGTGGAGAAATAACTCCAATAAGAATGAAGAGATGGAGCCAAAGCAAAAGCAACATTCAGTTGTTGATGTCACTGGTGATGGAAGTGAAGTCGAATGCTGTAAAGAGCAATATTAGGAACCTAGAATACTAGGTCCATGAATCAAGGTAAATTGGAAGTGGCCAAACAGGAGATGGCAAGAGTGAACATCAACTTTTTAAGAATCATTGAACTAAAATGGACCAGAATGGGTGAATTTAATTCAGATGACCATTATATCTACTGCTGTGGGCAAGAATCACTTAGAAGAAATGGAGTAGCCCTGATAGTCAACAAAAGAGTCCAAATGCAGTACTTGGGTGCGATCTCAAAAATGACAGAATGATCTCTGTTTTCAAGGCAAACCATTCAATATCACAGTGATCCAAGTCTATATCCCAACCAATAATGCCAAAGAAGCTAAAGTTGAATGGTTCTATGAAGACCTACAAGACCTTCTAGAACTAACACACAAACAAGATGTCCTTTTCATCATAGGGGACTGCATTGTAAAAGTAGGGAGTAAAGAGATATCTGGAGTAACAGGCAAATTTGACCTTGGAGTACAGAATGAAGCAGGGAAAAGGCTAATAGAGTTTTGCCAAGAGAACGCACTGGTCATAGCGAACACCCTCTTCCAACAACACAAGAGAAGACTCTACACATGGACGTCACCAGATGGTCTATAATGAAACCAGATTGATTATATTCTTTGCCGCCAAAGATGGAGAAGCTCTATACAGTCAGCAAAAACAACACCGGGAGCTGACTGTGGCCCAGATCATGAACTCCTTATTGCCAAACTCAGACTTAAATTGAAGAAAGTAGGGAAAACCACTAGACCATTCAGGTATGGCATAAATCAAATCCCTTATGATTATACAGTGAAAGTGGCAAATAGATTCAAGGGATTAGATCTGATAGACAGAGTGCCTGAAGAACTATGGACAGAGGTTTGTGACATTGTACAGGAGGCTGTGATCAAGACCATCCCCAAGAAAAAGAAATGCAAAAAGGCAAAATGATTGTCTGGGAGGCCTTACAAATAGCTAAGAAAAGAAGTTGAGGTGTCTATCAAAGGAATGATTCAATGAGCCCAGACTCATTCATCTCCCTATATATATATCCTATATATATATATATATCCTATATATATATATATATATATATATATATATATATATATATATATATCTCCCTACATATATAGAAAAGTGCTGAATTCTGTAACTTTGAATATCTGATTTTCCTTAATTAACAATAATCTTTTGACTTTAGACTACCTGTCATTTGTTGTAAAACTTCTATAAAATGTGGCTCCCCCACCCATTCTTGGAGCAGTTTTCTCAGGGTTATTTGAGATGCTGCCTCCTGTGCTTGAAGTTCCAAAAAATCCCACCAAATAAAACATAACTGTCAACCTTTGTGTTGTGGATGGATTTTTTTTTAAGTCCACAACCTAAAAGACCACTTCAAATTCCCTTCCCATTTTTCAGGACCAAAAGGGTCTAGATTTGCAGCAGTTTAGTGGATATTTACTTAGGGGTCCACTGCACTGCTATGCAATCACCAATTATTTTTTTCATTCCCACCAGTATTGTCTTTTTCCAGACAATATTCCACTTATAAATATTAGCTTAGCTAATTACTAAATCTTCTATTTCCTGGTGGCACATGAGGTCTTTTTGATTTCAGTCATAGGCTGAGGTGAAACCTGCTGAAATAATGCAACTTGGCAGTAATCCAAATGTGAATGACAGTTGTAGCCATAAGTGTTGCCAACATTTCTTAAGATTTTCTTAAAAAATTAAATGTAAATTAAATATTTTCCCACCAATCTCTCTGCTAAAGTGTCACAATCAGCATTACAATTTTCATTGCTTTTCTCAAAAGAGCATATTAATATTGATATCCTCACCTGCTTATAATTTATAAATTAGTCTAGAAAGTCCTGTCACAGTAAACTTGTTTTTTAAAATATATTTTAAGATCTTTATACATGTCATTCCAGAACTCTCTCTACAACTACACAAATTCACACATTGTCATTCATATAGCCAGAGTCTTAGTAAGAATCTATTTTTCACTTATTATATTTGAGGACATCATTAGAGTTTATGGCTTTTAGAAAGTAAAATATGCATGTTGTTAGTAAATGAAAAATCCTAAAGTGCTATCATATTAAAAATAAAAGACTTTTTATCTCGTATTCCAATTCCAAATATTCTCTTCTATTTAGCCATAGTTAAGTAGTTACTATATGCCTCTCTGGAGGTGGGGAAAGTAAATCCTAAATGTTTGAATACACACACACATACATCTCTCTGTATGTTCATGTACATCCTTGTGATTATCTTTTTTAATTTTATGAAATGGATTGCTCATGTGCATTGTTTTATTCCTTCTTTTTTCATATATCAACATTTTAAAAGAAACTTCATCTCTGCGTATATACCACTTTCTATGAATTGTATCAACACACTGCCTTATCCTTTGGCTTTAGGTTGAATATGGCCAAGAAGAGACATGAGAGGAAATCAGAGGGAAAGAGGAGAGTGAAGGTGAGATATTTAATCTCCCAAACCTCCCTGCACTTGATTGCCTCTGCTGACTCTGCTTCTACACTACTGGGCCTGGCTCCTTACAGGTAATCCTCTGCCTCTAGGTGCCAATAATACTTTCACTCATTCCTTCAGGCTTAGGGATGGTAATGACCTCTGCTGTCTGTCACTAATCCCCTGGTCCTGCCCTATTCCCACTATACCCTGAAGTTTCTTTTTTGCCTCACCCATATCTTTGTAAACAGATCCTTGATTATTTCCAACAATTGCTAATTTTAAAAAGCCATTTGTTGTTTGCTTTAGTTGTATTTTACAAGATAAGGATTTGGTTTTTATATGGGTACCCATGGACTCTCTAGAGAGGTTCAAGTATTTAAATAGTATCATTTTGGCAACTGTATGGAGAACAGATGACAGAGAGAAAGAGCTGGCAGCAGAGAGATCATCAAGTGGATATTATAATAATCCAGATAAGAGATGAGGGTGGCTTGCAAGAAGTGGTCAAAGTACATGTGAGGAAGTGATTGAATACTTGATACATTTTTGAACAAATATGATAGGATTTTCTGATGGGCTAGTTTTAGGATCTGAGAGAAAGAGGGAACCCTCAAAATTCAAAGCTTTTAATCTTAGCATCTAGAAGAATGTGCCTTTTACCAAAATAAAGAGCAGTTGACTTTAGGAAAAAAAATCAAATATTGGAAATATCTAATCAAATATACAAATAAAATTTGGAAAAATTCTAATTTTTCAGCATCATCTAGACATTCCAATAAATAAATATAAATCTGGGGTTGCAAGAAGTAAACATGGGAATCAAGAATACAGAATGACATTTACTGTAAGAGACTGGATAAAACTGATAATGGTATGTGTAAAAAGGGAAGGTAAGAGAACTAAGTCTTGGGACAAAGATATATGGGGGCAAAGACTGTAAGAAAAATAAAACTTAGCAAAGGACAAAATGTCAGAAGACTGGATTAAGAGAATAATCAATAGATTTTGAGAAGCTACATTTAAAAAGTGTTTCAAGAAAGAGAGGATGATGAATTTTACCAATGATGTTTAGAAAGCAAGTTAGACTTGACCAATGAATTGGGCAGCAAGGAAGCCATTACTGTGTTTGACAAAAATATTGTACGACAAGACTTCATTATAGAATGGAAAAAGTAGAAATACAGACAGTAAAGGAAAATAACTCTTTCATGGGATTCTCATCAAGATTGACAAGCTCAAAAGGGAACAGAAAAAGGGGAAACTGGACAGTGATAAAAGGAAGATTGGTCTTGGTGTAGGAGAAAGTAAAATTATTCCTATGCATTTTTCCATCCTCTTTTTAAAATAAAAAGTAAGTTTTTTTGGCTGAGACTAAAGAGGGAATCCAACCAGTTCATCCTAAAGGAGATCAGTCCTGGGTGTTCATTGGAAGCACTGATGTTGAAGCTGAAACTCCAGTACTTTGGCCACCTGATGCGAAGAGCTGATTCATTGGAAAGGACTCTGATTCTGGGAAAGATTGAGGGCAGGAGGAGAAGGGGACGACAGAGGATGAGATGGTTGGATGGCATCACTGACTCAATGGATATGGGTTTGGGTGGACTCTGGGAGTTGGTGATGGATGGGGAGGCCTCACGAGCTGCGATTCATGGGGTCCCAAAGAGTCAGACACGACTGAGCGACTGAACTGGAACTGGAAAGAGGGGAAGTAAGGTTGAAGTTTTGCAGACACAGAAGAATGTGTTTAGTAGCCATCTTGAACAGAGGTCAGCAAATTTTTGCCTCAAAGAACCAGATATCAAATATTTCAGTCTTTGTGAAAAACACAGTCTCTGTCACAGTTACTCAACTTCAGTGTCACAGTGTAAACAAAAAATCATGACTTGTGTCAATAAAATTTTAGTTATAAAAGCAGGCATAGATGTATTTGGCTCACAGAAGATAGCTTACTGATTCTTGATCTAGGAGAGTGAAAAAAATGGACAAGAGAAATGCATTAGTGTTTCCAGAAAGCTCTCAAGGCTGATTTGAGAGTATAATCATAAAGTGGAACCAGCCAGAATGGAGTGGTTTTGCTTGAACCATGTTGTTGATGCTTGGAGGCAGATGTAAACATACTAAAGAAAGTGTTGAAAAAGACACACATATTTTATTTTTAGTTTCTGCCAGAATGTGAAAAGCTCTAGTCACTTAATTCCCCTCTCTTACAATCTTGTGCTTTTTTTTGCATGGTTGGGCATTGTTCTCCATTTAGCAGCCTTAGTGATTTTCTTAATTCCTTTATCAGACAGGTAGTTTCCTGCACTTTCCCCTTCAGTGTCTCCCACTGCATTAATGTGCCATATTCCAAGCATGACTCCCTATCGCTTGCAGAAGCTGACCCCAACTTCCTCTGCTGCATCATCTCACACCTCTTGATTCTATTGTTATTACACTCTGCGCATTCTGATCCTGCTTCTATTTCTCAAATATATCAAATCTTATTACTCTGTCCTCAGGCTGTTTCCTCTGCTTGGAATGCTCTTCTTCTGAACGTTATCTAAATTTCCATTCACTTCTTAAGTTCTGTTTAAACACCTTATAATGCCCTTTCCTCTTAGAGGTGCTCCTTCAAACTTAATACTCTTCTCCCTCTGCACACCTCCTTTTTCCCACACAGCAACCCACTAATTTTTCCTCTGGATTCTGCCCTTCCCCTTCACTGGATTCAACATAATGATGCATTTATAGCTGATGTCATTTGTTTAATGTCTATATGGCCACTAACATATACACCTAATGAGGGCAGGGTACACACACAATCTGTTTCACCAATACACATCCTGAATTAGCCCTTGATTTAGCAGATTTGCAATCAATATTTACTGATGAATGAATTAAGGAATTCTCTCAGATCTCATGCATTTAATGGTTGAGAGGTATTAAATGCTGCTTTCTGATTGTCACACCCTGCATTACTCTGCTGAGGTTGCCATTAAAGATGACCACACAGTGGGTGACTTAAACAACTGGAGATCATTTTCTCATGATTCTGAGGGGGTGGAAGTCCAAGATGAAGGTGCCATCAGAGTTGGCTTCCGGTAAGGAATTTCCCCTTTGTAGGCAGAGATCTTGCTGTGATCTCACGTGTCTTCCCTCTTTACACCCTCAATGGAAGGAGAGCTCTATGTCTCTTGCTCTTATTGGAAGGACACTGGTCCTATGTATTAGGGCCCCAACCACATGACCTCATTTTATCTTACCTCCTTAAAGGCCCTATCTCCAAATTTTGTCAAATTGGGGATTAGGGCTTCATCATAGGAATGCAGGGAACACAATTCCATCCTAAGACTCCTACACTCAGTCAGGTTCTCCCTTATTTGCTCCGATAATGCCCTGCTACACACTGTTGACACGGCATTTTATGTGACTGGCTCCATGCCCCTCCTTCCTGTTTGACACAATTTCAGAAGAGCCCAAGTTGGACCAGTTTTGTTCAATATTCAATCCCAGTTATGCACTGGAAACACCCCAAACTACTTGTTGAGTAAATGAGTGAGTTTTTTCAGTATTTAGAGTTTTATTTTACAGAGAAATCCTAATATTTTTATGCTCCAACTAACTACACTGTCTTATGGGAAACACAGTCATTTAAAGATTTTTCACTTGCTTTCTACAGAAAGAGTCAAATTGAAGATAGAAAAACAACAAGTTAAAATACAAAGTAGGGATCGGTTATAGTTTATGAGTGTTAATACACAGGTACAAATGCAAAACATGCTTTGATGTTGATTTGAACAAAACCACAAAATGACAGCTTGGAGACAATCAGAAAATTGCAACACAGACTGGATATTAAATAAAATAAATGACTGATTTTGTTAGGGTCATGAAAATGGCATTATGATTTTTTTTAATTCATTACTTATTAATGATAAGTTTGCTGTTGCTGTTATTTAGTCGCTCAGCCGTGTCTGACTCTTTTGCGAGCCCATGACTGTAGACTGCCAGGCTCCCCTATAGATGGGATTTTCCCAGCAAGAATACTGGAGTGGGCTGCCATTTCCTTCTCCAGGTGATCTTCCTGACCCAAGAATTGAACCTACATCTCCTGCATGGAAGGGGGATTCTTTACCATGAAAACACCCAGAGACAAGGTACTGAATTACATATTTGTAAAACGGTTTGAGGCACAATATCTGGGATTTTAAAAAATATTCCAGGAAATAAAAGTAGAGGCGAGAGATAAAACGAGATTGTAAAGTATGAATATCTGTTGAAGCTGGATGATGCAACGTAAGGATTCATCTATACTATTGCCTCTTCTTTTTATGCTTAAAATTTCCATAATAAAATTTTTAAAAATAGACAAAATGAAAAGAACTGCTACGCACAAAGTTATTAAACTCCTAAAAAATTTTCATGCAAATCAAAGCTATTAATATAATTCATTGGGAGATTAATTCAGTTATAGTGATGGAGTATAATGGCAACTGGCCAAAAAATTACTTCGTTCTTTCACTTAATCTCACCAAGTCATTGGCAAAACAACTTGTCATCCTTGTCAATTTTCAGTATCCTGGGGCCAAAACAGAAGAATTTATGTACTATATTAAAAATCATATACTGGGTACATAGAACAGCAACTTGGAAGTTTTTGAAAATGCCATCAAGAGAAAATACATAGTTTGAAAAATTATGGTACTTCATATCAATTGTTGAAATTATATGAATAGTAGTAAAATCACCCCATTCACTCCTAAAGAGCAATCTGTCTTGAAATCTGTCATGAAATAAGAGACTTGTGGAATGTAGAAATTAATTTTTCAAAATGACTGAGGTAATTGCAGCACAGATGTTAAGGTAAAAAGTCTCCTCCTTATGACATCATATTAAGCCATTTAATATTATAACTTGCATTTTGTAGGTGTGATGTAGAAATGTTCAGAAATACACTTGCTACAAGAATCTCTTCCATTGTTCTTGGCTTCCTTTGTGGCTCAGATGGTAAAGAATTCACCTGCAATGTGGGAGACCTGGGTTCGATCCCTGGGTTTGGAAGATTCCCTGGAGAAGGGAAAGGCTACCCACTCCAGCATTCTGGCCTGGAGAATTCCATGGACTGTACAGTCCATGGGGTCACAAAGAGTTGGACACAACTGAGCAACTTCCACTCTTCACTTTCAAGGATGATTATTAAAATATAAACTAGCTTATGTGGCAGCCTGGTTAGGAGAGGAGTTTGGGGCAGAATGGATACATATATATGTATGGCTGAGTCCCTTTGCTGTCCACCTGAAACTATCACAACATAGTTAATTGGCTATACTCCTATATAAAATAAAAAGTTTTTTTAATTAAAAATTTTTATAAACTAGTAACCTGAAATATGGAGTAAAGGGCAAATAACTTTCATGAAGTGAACACTTTTTGATATTACCTAATCAAGAGTAATATTCATTCTTTCATTTAATATACAAATAATTTATTTTCATTATGATCTATCAAGTAGAAATTATCCTATAGATAAATTGATAACTAGAGTGTTTTAGGAAATTTTTAAAAGAAGGGCTCTGATTAAAGCCCAGATGTAAATGATTCCAAACCTATTTGCTTAACCACTGGTGTACATTACATTACCACATTTGTGAAATATCCATTGAGCCCTGAAAGAGTGATATATGCTCTGGTAAAGTTGCAGCCTGAGATTTTAAAAGCAGAAAGTTTATCTAGGAACACTGGGTTTTTCATGTGTAGGCAAAATGTCTCAGTCCTTTGGGGGTACTGCAATAAAAATATCACAGACTAGTGACTTATACAGTAAACATTTATCTCTCACAGTTTTGGAGGCTGAGAAGTCCAGGATCAGATTTAGTGTCTGGTGAGGACCTGTTTTCTGATTTGCAGATGGCTGCCTTCTCACTGTGTCCTCACATGGCAGAAGGGGCGAGAGAGTTCTCTGGGGAGAGTTGCGGGGAGGGGGGTGGTGGTGTTCTTTTAGAAGGGCACTCATCCCATTCATGAAGGCTCCACCCTCACAGCTTAATCCTCTTCCAAATGCCCATCTCCTAATACTGTCACACTAGGCATTAGGATTTCATCATGAATTTTGGAAAAACACAAACATTCCGTCCATAACATAGAGTCAGTCTTCATAATGATTCAGGGTCTGGTCCTTCATTGGGAGTTTCATGAAACTGTCAGGTCCACCAGATTTGACTGAATGCTTCACAAGCACAGACTCGGTAACAATTGGTCCTAAGTTAGTAATTAATTCAAAGGTTTCTGCCACACAACATTCCCCAACTCTAGTTTCAGTTCAGTTCCGTTCAGTTCAGTCGCTCAGCCATGTCCAACCTTTTGCGTCCCCATGAATTGCAGCACACCAGGCCTCCCTGTCCATCACAAACTCCCGGAGTTTATTCAAACACATGTCCATCAAGTCGGTGATGCCATCCAGCCATCTCATCCTCTGTTGTCCCCTTCTCTTCCTGCCCCCAATCCCTCCCAGCATCAGGGTCTTTTCCAATGAGTCAACTCTTCACGTGAGGTGGCCAAAGTATTGGAGTTTCAACTTCAGCATCAGTCCTTCCAATGAACACCCAGGACTGATCTGCTTTAGGATGGACTGATTGGATCTCCTTGCAGTCCAAGGGACTCTCAAGAGTCTTCTCCAACACCACAGTTCAAAAGAATCAATTCTTCTGCACTCAGCTTTCTTCAACTCTAGTTTACATAGCTTTAAATAGTAGGAGCAGGGACTCAAGACACAGCCAAATAGTAATTGCTTCAGCTTGTCTCATAGCATGTACACCACAATTTCCACACCTCCTCTCCCTCCAATCCATGACCACCACCATGCAGACTGTGCTCCACTGCAAGAGATATCAAAGTGGGTGAGGTTTATTTCAGTATAGAAAAAAAATATGCCCCCCTGGTCCCTGTCTAGCATTACCATAATTGTCACAAGATCCCTTTGAGAGACCTGGTATCTTCAATGAAAGAATATCTAACTATTTAGAAGAAAGATAGTACCACAAGCTCTAGATTGTTTCCAAGGTCATGTTTATATTGATCTTCATCTTTTCAGAATGTTAAAAACACTTTTCAGGCTTTGGTGTAATTTTATAATACATAGTGTACATTTTTCTAAAATTTTGGATATCATGTGAATAAAGAGATGCATATGTTGTACATATTTTATACACACACACACACACACATATATTTATATATATATATATTATATGCTGGAAAATGTTTTCCCTTCTGTAATATAAATTATGGACCTTGGTTGATAATCTTATATCAATATAGGCTCACCGACTGTAACAAATGTACCACTGTGGTGTGGGACATTCATAGTGTGGAAGGTTGTATGCGTGTAGAAACAGAAAATATATGGAATTATCTCTGCTTTCGACACAATGAACTTTGCGGTGAACTTAGATTTACTCTAAAAAAATAAAGCTTATTAATTTAAAAATTTGTCAAAGGATTTTATCCTTCAAACACAAATAATTAGTTGTTAACTTCATTAATAATTTTCTTTATCCCCATATTTAATGAACTATTTGTGTATAGATCTGGTCATAATAAATTAAAATGAAGTTTAAGGCATTTTACCAAATATTTCTAATCTTTTATAAAGTTAAACTCAAAATTCATTTTTGTTAAGGTAAAGTAACCTATATGTAAATTATGCATCTTTCTCATAAGAAAATACTAATCTCTCATCTTCTGTTGGTGACTTTTGGGTTCAGAGATAAATACAAATTTATTTTTCTTTCCAACAGAAATAAACAACTAAAGGAAATGTTTTCATAATATTTTCAGATTTCCTGTTGTCTCCATAGATTATATCCAGATGAACTTTGTAATTCAGAGCAAACCAATTATTTCAACCTTTTCATATGCTTATATTTTAGAATCAGATCAGTGAACTGAACTGATTAATGGGTAAGTTCAAAAAGAGATCAAAGTTTTTAATGAAGAAAATTTCCAGTAGAGTAGACCAAAAGACTAAATTGAATCTAATTCTAGGAAGAAAATCAAATACAACTGCAGTTTAAACAATAGCACATCTATTAAACTGTAATGCACAGGATTCAGTTCTATTTTAGACTCCTTAAGGATTATTTACAGAAATTAAAATCTTATTTAAACCATTTAGTGCTCAAAAGCACAATGCTTAAAAGAAATATAAACAGTCAGTTCAGTACAGTTCAGTTGCTCAGTCATGTCTGACTCTGCGACCCCATGGACTGCAGCACGCCAGGGCTCCCTGTCCATCGCAACTCCCAGAGTCTACTCAAACTCATGTCCATTGAGTCAGTGATGCCATCCAACCATCTCTACCTCTGTTGTCCCCTTCTCCTCCAACCTTCAATCTTTCCCATCATCAGGCTCTTTCCCAATGAGTCAGTTCTTCTCATCAGGTGGCCAAAATATGGGAGTTTCAGCTTCATCATCAGTCATTACAGTGAATATGCAGAACTGATTTCCTTTAGGATGGACTGGTTTGATCTCCTTGCAGTCCGAGGGACTCTCAAGAATCTTCAACCCAAAAGTTCAAAGCATCAATTCTTTGGCTCTCAGCTTTCTTTACAGTCGAACTCTCACATCCATACATGGCTACTGGAAAAGCCATAGCTTTGTCTAGACAGAAGTTTGCTGGCAAAATAATGTCTCTGCTTTTTAACTTGCTGTCTAGGTTGGTCATAGCTTTTCTTCCAAGAAGCAAGTGCCTTTTTTAATTTCATAGCTGCAGTCACCATCTGCAGTGATTTTGGAACCCCAAAAAATAGTCTGCCACTGTTTCCATTGTTTCCTCATCTATTTGCCATGAAGTGATGGGAGCAGATGCCATGATCTTAGTTTTCTGAATGGTGAGTTTTAAGCCAACTTTTTCACTCTCCCCTTTCACTTTCATCAAGAGGCTCTTTAGTTCTTCTTCGCTTTCTGCCATAAGGGTGGTGTCATCCACAAATCTGAAGTTATTGATACTTCTCCCAGCAATCTTGATTCCAGTTTGTGCTTCATCCAGCCCTGCATTTCTCATGATATATTCTGCATATAAGTTAAATAAGCTGGGTGACAATATACAGCCTTGATGTACTCCTTTCCCGATTTGGAACCAGTCTGTTGTTCCATGTACAGTTCTCACTGTTGCTTCTTGACCTGAATACAGATGTCTCAGGAAGCAGGTCAGGTGGTCTGGTAGTCCCATCTCTTGAAGAATTTTCCACAGTTTGTTGTGATCCACACATCAAAGGCTTTGGCATAGTCAATAAAGCAGAAGTAGATTTTTTCTGAAACTTTCTCGCTTTTTCAATGATCCAATGGGTGTTTGCAATATGATCTCTGGTTCCTCTGTCTTTTTTTAAATCCAGCTTGAACATATGAAAGTTCATGGTTCACATACTGTTGAAGCCTGGCTTGGAGAATTTTGAGCATTACTTTGCTAGCTTGTGAGACGAGTGCAATTGCGCGGTAGTCTGAGCATTCTTTGGCATTGTCTTTCTTTGGGATTGGAGTGAAAACTGACCTTTTTAGTCCTGTGGCCACTACTGAGTTTTCCAAATTTGCTAGCATATTAAGTGAAGCACTTTCACAACATCATCTTTTAGGATTTGAAATAGCTCAACTGGAATTCCATCACCTCCGCTAGCTTTGTTCCTAGTGATACTTCATAAGGCCCACTTGACTTCATATTCCAGGATGTCTGGCTCTAGGTGAGTGATCACACCATCATGATTATTTGGGTTGTGAAGATCTTTTTTGTATAGTTCAGTGTATTCGTGCCACCTCTTGTTAATATCTTCTTCTTCTGTTAGGTTCATACCATTTCTGTCCTTTATTGTGTCCATCTTCACATGAAATGTTCCCTTGGTATCTCTAATTTTCTTGAAGAGACCTCTAGTCTTTCCCATTCTATTGTTTTCCACTATTTCTTTGCACTGATCACTGAGGAAGGCTTTCTTATCTCTCCTTGCTATTCTTTGGAACTCTGCATTCAAATGGGTGTATCTCTCCTTTTCTCCTTTGCCTTTCATTTCTTTTCATTTCACAGCTGTTTGTAATGCCTCCTCAGATAACCGTTTTGCCCTTTCCATTTTTTTCTTGGGAATGGTCTTGATCCCCGCCTCCTGTAGTGCCATGAACCTCCATTCACAGTTCTTCAGGCACTCTGTCTATCAGATATAATCCCTTGAGTCTATTTCTCATTTCCACTGTATAATCATAAGGGATTTGATTTATGCCATACCTGAATGGTCTAGTGGTTTTCCCTACTTTCTTCAATTTAAGTCTGAGTTTGGCAATAAGGAGTTCATTATCTGAGCCACAGTCAGCTCCTGGTGTTGCTTTTGCTAACTGTATAGAGCTTCTCCATCTTTGGTGGCAAAGAACATAAACAATCTGGTTTCGGTATAGACCATCTGGCGATGTCCATGTGTAGAGTCTTCTCTTGTGTTGTTGGAAGAGGGTGTTTGCTATGACCAGTGCGTTCTCTTGGCAAAACTCAATTAGCCTTTGCCCTGCTTCATTCTGTATTCCAAGGTCAAATTTGCCTGTTACTCCAGGTATTTCTTGATTTCCTACTTTGGCATTCCAGTCCCCAAAAATGAAAAGGACATCTTTTTTGGGTACTAGTTCTGGAAGGGCTTGTAGGTCTTCATAGAATTGTTCAGCTTCTCAGCATAACTGGTTGTGGCATAGACTTGGATTACTGCGATATTGAATGGTTTTCCTTGGAAACAGACAGATCATTTCTGCTGTTTTTGAGACTGCCTCCAAGTACTGCATTTTGGACTCTTTTGTTGACTATGATGGCTACTCCATTTCTTCTAAGGGATTCTTGCCCACAGTAGTAGATATAATGGTCATCTGAGTTAAATTCACCCATTCTAGTCCATTTTAGTTCACTGATTCCTAAAACACCAATGTTCACTCTTGCCATCTCCTGTTTCCAATTTACCTTGATTCATGGACCTAATATTCCAGGTTCCTATGCAATATTTCTCTTTACAGCATTGGACTTTACTTTCATCACCAATCACATCCACAACTGGGTGTTGTTTTTGTCTTGTCTCTGTCTCTTCCTTCTTTCTGAACTTATTTCTCCACTGATCTTCAGTAGCATATTGGGTATCTATCAATCTGGTGAGTTCATCTTTCAGTGACCTATCTTTTTGCCTTTTCATACTGTTCATGGGGTTCTCAAGGCAAGAATACTGAAGTGGTTTGCCATTCTCTTCTCCAGTTCATCACTGAAACTTTCATGAACATTAAATGATTATATATAACATTATATGAACATTATTGAAACTTTTAAAGCATAGAAATTTGAAATGAGTAGACCTAAGAATTGTCCCTCCCCCATTCCAAAATGATTATTTTCAGAAGCATCAGTTTATTTATTTTTCTGAATTAATGAATTAAATGTCTTCTTCCATAATCCCTTACCCTCAGTGGGAATTATTAACCTGAGGGGACAGAGGTGGAGTTGACTGCCAAGAACATATAGAAGTAAAGTACTTGATCAATTCCTTCTCCAGCACTTCTTCCTATTTCCATAGTAGAAGAAGGCAAGAATTGTGACTTCGATCTAAGCAGAACTAAATTTCAAACGTTCCATCTCTTGTGTTTTTTAGAGCAATATTGGAGACTACAAAGAATGGGAGTCAGTGCCAAGATTCCTGGTGCTGTGTTCAAGTTCCAAAATCTGTAAAGATTAGTAAACCCCAAATAAAGAGTCCCAGAAGATCTGACGCAAAGATTTTTAAGTTATCACTTAGATTGAAATACATATATATTGCCTACTCATGTTTCTTCTGGGTTAAATAACCACTTGATTTCTATCTTCTCTGTCCCCACTGAAAACCAGCATCAGAAACAATGTTGTCTCTGAGATGAACAATTTTATACATTTTCAGTAAATATTTAATTTCATAGGTAAGGTATTTTATTTTTCATATATCTTTTAAGATAAATGTACATCATATAATTGAATATTATGATTATTATTCATTAACTATCCATTTAAGGTGCCATTTTTGAGAGTGAGCACTTGGACTCACTAAATTATTTTCCTTATCAACACAGCCAGGTCCAACTTGTTTTCCAGTATCACAGTAATTTAACAGCTGAGCTAGCAGCAAGACATGGGCCAGAGCTACAAGGAAAGTGAGAGCCACAGTCCTTCAGCAAAAGCTAAAATGCTGCTTTTACATCTCACAATGGTTTTGCAACTGCCATTCATTTAATCCCCACAGAATGCTTGTGCCCAATTCAGCTATTTTCTGTTTTTTTATACATAATCTGGTACCTTTTAACAAAATAAATGTGACTTTTCAATAAGGAGCCAACAGTTAATCTTTTGCTAATGGCTCACCCTATACATCTATGTCTGTCCCTCATAACTAGGCAAAGTTCTTCTATATCTTGAGTAATAATCATTTCTTAACAAGTCTGGAACAAGGATAATCATGGGGAATGCAAACCAAACAAGGATCTTCAGTTGTCAAGATATTCCTTTTCCCAGATAGCCAGTTTAACTTTGTTTGGTTGATTTTTAAAACTGGTTTATAGGGAAAAGCCACAAAATGGGTATTTTCTAATGCTGCTATGCTATTCACAATTCTTTGCTAAAAGAGATCCTGAAAACAAAGTTAAGTGGGAAGCCACTGGATGTGACAAATTCTTGATACATTAAAGTGTTAGTGTTAGTTGCTCAATCATGTCCAACTCTCTGTGACCCATGGACTGTAGCCCACCAGGCTCCTCTGTTCATGGAATTCTCCAGGCAAGAGTTACTGGAGTTGCCTTTCCCTTCTCCAGGAGATCTTCCCAATCTTGGGATTGAACCCGGGTCTCATGCATTGCAGGCAGTCTTTACTATCTGAGTCACCAGGGCAGGTTCCAAATAGAAGGTATTCATTATATCTTAAAGTACAATAATTCCAAATAGTCTTCAGTGTTATGTCAATTTCAGAAGAAAACAAAAAAGAAGAATATCTACCTGCAAATGTACACATTTATTCTGTGCTAAAATATTTTTGGCTAGACATTAGACACACTCCTGAAGTGTGTGTTAATTGTCAGATCATGTCGACTTTATAAAAACAATACATCGTTGAACTTTATATGTTATTTTAGTTACCTACTGATGCATAGCCAGCTACCTCAAAACTTAGTGCTTAAAACAGGAAACATTTAGAGTTGATTGCCACTATTTACGAGTAGTTACATTTCATAAAGTTGCTGCAAACACAGATGCAGTGAATGCTGAAACATTGCTCCTGGGGGAACATAGGCTTAGATTGCTACAAGCCTCTAGTCACAAACTGTTCATCAACTTAGCATCAATATATAACTTTGTCATGTTATTACTGGTTGAAAACAACTTGTTTAATATATATTGTTGATTCATTAGCATTGAGCTAGTGGGTCACTCAGTGGACATGAGTATGAACAAGATGCTGCTGCTGCTGCTGCTAAGTCGCTTCAGTCGTGTCCGACTCTGTGCGACCCCATAGACGGCAGCCCACCAGCCTCCACCGTCCGTGGGATTCTCCAGGCAGCAGTACTGGAGTGGGTTGCCATTGACTTCTCCATGAGCAAGATAGAGGGGAGATATTATCCAGGAGATAATAAAGGACAGGAAAGCCTGGCATGCAGCAGTCTATGGGGTCACAAAGCGTAGGACATGACCTAGTGACTGAAAAACAAAGTGGCTGATAAGCACTATAATTCATGCCTGAAAGAAGTTTGTCTAACACTTTTATTTTCTCCAAAAGACACATCACAGCTTTCTTGTGCTTAGGAACACTAGACACATTTTACCACTTTGCTTGGGGCCATTGTAAACAACAAAATCACCATCAAAAAGCACCAAAATGTGAAAAACACCAACCCAAAGCCCCAAATAGACCATGAAAAGACACATGTTTACAGTATGACATCTGATAGGAACGGGCAGAGATGCCCTTCTTTGATCCTAACTGGGACAAGGCACATTGGGCCACTCACATTTTTTACTGCTCTGCAAAGGTCTGTAAAATTGCCATGAGTATTGATTTTGTGGTTATGGATATATTTTAGTGAGTAGGAAAATTTGCAAATAGAGAATCTGTGAGTAATGAAAACTGATTGTATTATGCAGTCTCTGAGGGACAGGAATCTGGGAGTAGCTTAGCTAACTCTTACTCATTCCTCAGAACTGAGTCTATATGACACCTCCTAGAAGCTTGCCCTAAACAATACTAAGTCCTCTCCTTCTGTCTCTGGTGTCCACTTTTATCATATCACTTGCTAGACTAAGCCATAATGTCACGGTAGCTAGTCTTTCTCAGTACTCAACTGTAAGTTCCTTCGGGGCAAGAGCTGTGTCTTCCTCCTCATTATATTTGTCTATCAAGTATTTAAGGAAGAAATAAGACCTATTATACACAAACTTTCAGAAATTAGTGGTAGAGAGAGCACTGTATTCCCAATGTATTTTATAAAACCAGAATAACTTTGTGGTGAAATATTACAAGAAAAAAAAATCAGGTCAATATCTCTCACAAATACAGATTCAAAATTTCATAATAAAATATTAATGAATTCAATCAATCCATGTATAAAAAGAAAAATGTTACAAAAAACCTAATTTAGCCCAGAAATTTAGTTTGATATTTCATTCAAAAGTCAATGTAACTCAAAGAATTAACAGAATAAAAGAGAAAACCATATAACTTCCATAATGCAGAAAAAGAAAAATATCAACATCCATTCATCATATTAAAAAACAATACATCAGCTTTGCACAGTGGCAGTATCATAGCCAATGAGGTTTATCCGAGGCGTGATTATTGCTAATTGAAAATTAAAAAACAATACTTCAAACTAAAAATAGAAAGAAACTTCCCCTTAATGCAAGAAGGGAAACTTAAGAAAAGTCTAATGCTGACATCACAATTGATGAAATATTGAACATTTCTGAGAGAGGAAAAAAAGTCAAGATATTCACTCTTACTACTTCTATTCAGCACTATATTGGATATCCAAGCCAGTGCAGTAAAGTAAAAATGTTTAAAAATAAGTAAAAGCCCTAAAATCTAGAAATAAGTAAAACTGTCCTTGTGTGAAAGTGTTATGATTATATATAAAACTCTATGTAGTCTACAAAAGAATGGCTAAAATTAATAAATGAATTGATCAGGATCACAGGATTCAAAATAACCATATGAAAATTATTTCTATTGCTCTCTGCTAACAATAATGGCATCCCTAGTGGCTCAGAGGGTAAAGAATCTGTCTGCAATGCAGGAGACCCAGGTTTGACCTCTGGATGATCTCTTGGAGAAGGGAATGGCTACTCACTCCAGTATTCTTGCCTGGAGAATTCCATGCACAGAAGAGTCTGGGCGGGCTACAGTCCATGGGGCCACAAAAAGTTGGACACAACTGAACACTTTCACTTCACTACTAGCAATAAGCAATGCCATTAAAACTAGCATTTAAAAGTATTGATACTTGATTAAATCCAATTAAATATACGTACAACCTGTATACTGAAAAAAAGAAAATGTTGTCCAAAGAAGTTAATGAAGATCTAAAGGAATAGATTTACCATTTTATGTACTGGAATGTTCAGTATCCTTCTCTAATTTGCCCTATGGGTTCAACACAATCCCTAACAAAATAAAACAGAATTTCTAGTAGAAAGTGGTGAGAAAATTCCAAAATTCATATGGAAATACAAAGAACCTAGAAAATAATCTTTAAAAAATAGAACTATAAAAATTATAAGAATTGTTTTCAGAACTTAAAATAACAGTGTGATTTGGGTGTAAGATAGATTCGTGAATAGAATAGAGCCCAAAAAAACTCATATGTGTAACTATTTGAAAAATAAATTGAGAAAGAAAAGGTTTTATTTGGACAAATGTTGATTAATCAACTAAATATGTTAGGAAATATGAAAGTAGACCCAATTTCACACCACACACAAATATTAATTTGAGATGTCATAGACCAAAATTAAAAGCTCAGGACCACAAAACTTCTATTAATAGAAGGATCCATACTATAATATCCTAATAACTTTAAAGTAAGCAAAGATTTCTTGATAAGGACTAAAAACAAACAAACAACAACCAAAAAAAAAAAAAAAACCACGTACAACTTTTAGCACAAGTGAAATTCCTTAAGTGGAAACTGGCTACTTCTGGAAAGTTTTCCCTTAAAAATGAGATAAATCAAGTGCAGAGAGAATGAGTCAAAAGACATATATATGACAAAAACATTTATATTCAGATTATATACAAACTCATAATAAACAATAAAATTGTGAAAAATTATCTCTATTTTAAATTAGTAAATGTTCAGGGCTTCTCTGGTGGCTCAAATAATAAAGAATCTGCCTGCAATGCCAGAGATCCAGGTTTGATCCCTGGTCTGGGAAGATCCCCTGGAGAAGGGAATGGCTACCCACTCCAGTATTCTTACCTGGAGAATTCCATGGACAGAGGAGCCTGGTGGGCTACCATCCATGTTGTCACAAAGTGTCAGATATGACTGAGCAACTTTCATTTCAATAAATTATTACAACAGGCAATTTCCAAAATAAGATATTCAAACGAAAATGAAAAGGCACATGAAATCATAAAAAGACACTCAAAATAATTTGTGATCAGGGAAATACAAATTAAAATGAAAACCACAAAAAGATGTCTTTTCACATCTATTAGAGTGGCAAATAAACACCACACTACACAGAGTATAGAACACTTGAAACTATCATACATTGTTTTTGAGAGTATAAAATAGAGACCACTTTGGAGAAAGATTTGACAATTCCTTTTTAAAATTAAGCATAGGTCTACTCTACAACCCATCAATTCCATTCTTTGGTATTTACACAAAAGCAATGAAAATATATATATCTGCATTAAATATTTATAATATTCATAGCAGTTTTATTCAAAAACTGCCAAAGCCAGGAAATAATCAAAAAGTCTGTCTAATAGGAGAATGGACATATTGAGATAGTTTCAGACAATGGAAAACATTTATTCAATAATGTAAAAGAATAAACTACCAATACACACAACATTCTCAAAATTCTCAGTTATTTGGCTAAAATCAAAATCCCAGACAAAGACAAACATATTCTGTATGAGTCCATAGACACACAATCCCAGACAAAGACGAACACATTCTGTATGAGTCCATAGATACACAATCTGTGGATTCACATAATTAGCCTACAGTCCAAAGTTCCTTGCTTAGGAAAGAGGAAATGAAATCAACTAGAAAAGAACATGAGGGAATTTTCTGAAGTGAAGAAAATATTCCAGGTATTATTTCATTTTGTGAAGACACCAGTGAATAGAATAAATTAAAACATGTAAAATTGAACACTTAAGATTTATGCATGTTATTGTATGCCAATTATGCATCAATTTAAAAAACACTGAATTTACTTTACTCTTGAAGCTGATTTTACTCTGTTTATAGCCTTTGTTCTTGGTAAATGACAGTACAAACAGTTGATTCACCCATAAACATAGGAATTCTCTTTGAATCTATCCTCCATAAGCCTACTACCTACCATCAAATTTTCCTGAACCTGTTTCATAAATTATCATCATGGTGCATTTGAACTAGTAGCCTCCTAACTGGTACCTCTGTCTCCATTTGCCTTGCATTTATTCACCACAATTTATGTAGCATGATATTTTATGAGAACAAATGTATGAAAGCTTTTAAGATTTTCATATTGATCTTATGAAAAAAACAAAGTATTTAATATTACTAACATTTTCTACAAAGTCATAATAGCTGAAGGCTAAATTTGTGTCATAATAATTCTCGGAAGGTCAAATATTAGCCTGACCTCGCAAATGTGTAACAAAAACTCAGTAATACTGACAATCTATGGATTCTCAAAGATTTGCCAGAAATTGTACTAGATGATACATGCATAATTTCTAATTTCATCAGTCGCCAATGAATAAACAGAAGTTTAAGCAGGTTAGTAACTTCCAGACGGTTAAGTTCATGTGTAGTGAAGCTGGAATTTAAATTCAGGTCTGTAAGTCTCCAAAGCCTGTCTGCTGAATTTCAATGATGTTACTGGGACATGTTCATAGATCTCTGGCTGCATATAGCTGTGTTTTATATGGTTGACTATGATAATTACATGAGCTGCACTAGCTGGGTCAATACCAACTATTTTTCTTAAGATTCTCAGTGATGAGCTCCCAATAAATAACACTCGCATGGAAACTCCCCAATACAGGGTTTCCAAATGTGTCAGTTTATGCATTCTGTTTTGTAAATCATCATAATAGAAAAAGTAATGTTAGGAGTTTTCCAGAAGTGTCCACATAACTTATTAGAAGAGCACCATGGACTTTCTAATGTCAAGAAAGTGACTAAAAATAGTACTAAAGGTCAATTTCTGAGAAAACAATGGGAAGGGATGCCCTTAAAATATTTTTGAAACCCCAAAGGAGAATGTGGGGCTTCCCTGACAGTTCAGATGGTAAAGAATCCATTCGTAATGCAGGAGACCTGGGTTTGATCCCTGGGTTTGGAAGATCCCCTGAAGAAGAGAATGGCTACCCACTCCAGTATTCTTGCCTGGAGAATTCCATGGACAGAGGAGTCTGGTGGGCTACAGTCCATGGGGTCACAGAGTCAGACACGACTGAGTGACTAACACTTTTCTTAAAATAAAAATGTAGCATTTTTAGATCATTGGTGGATATGAGCCTTCTCTTTAATTCCATAAACTCTACAATAGCATTTAATCCTCATTTCAAGAAAACGAAAAAGAAAACAGACCATAAAAACAACAGTAATATCCAATACACACACTAGAAACTTGAGGACGTCTGGCAAGGTGTTCTTAAAGCAATGCAATCAACACTGTGCACTAAAAGTATAAAGAATATTTTTCAGGAAGTGCTGAAGGTAAAAAGCAGTTTTATAGTAATAGCCAAATACATCTCAGGCATTCAGGGTTTGAAGAAGGGCTTACTTCTTTTTCTCTTTTATGCTTTAATGTAAATATTTATGAAAAGTGAAGTGTAGGAAGGAAGAAGATGGGCTTGAGATAAGTCACTGCACTTCTCTTTGTGTCCAAAAGAAAGTATTTCAGGAAACATTGGAGTAGAGAGGATACTACCAGCAATGTGGTGATTCAATGGAATCGTGTGCTAAACTCAAAGAGAAATTTAACATGTGTATAAAATATATAGGTTGACACAATCACACTTTGGCAGACATATAGCCTATAATATAATCTAAAATAGCCATGCATCTCTACTGTGCCAGAATAGTAAATATTTTAAAGAAGAGATCACAATGATCAAGAGATATCTCTTGACACTAAGTTCCTAACTAACTTATTCCTTGTTATAATATATTCAGCTGTTATTAGAGACTTATGATTATTAAAAGAATTCTTCAAAGAGTTTTGTGAAAAAAAGGGAAGAAATATGAAAAATATACTTTTTTCAAAAGAGTGGTAATGTAAGTGACTATTATATTTCTGCTCAAATGTGAGGTTCTAGTCCAAACTCAAGAAACAGTCAGTCAGAATTCACCAATCACACTGCACAGTGGAAATATTTCAGTAATAGAATGTAAATGTCTTACATTTGCACTAAAGACAGTTTCATAAAGCTAGAGACAATTTGTATATAAAGTACAAGTGTACTAGTATAAGCAAATATTATTCAACTCAAATAAATCATTCTTTAACTTGTTCAGTTCACTTGTTTAGTCATGTCCAACTTTGTGCAACCCCATGGACTGCAACACGCCAGGCTTACCTGTCCATCACCAATTCCCAGAGCTTACTCAAACTCCTGTCCATCGAGTCGGTGAGGCCATCCAATCATCTCATCCTATGTTGTCCCCTTCTCCTCCTGCCCTCAATCTTTCCCAGCATCAGGGTCTTTTCTAATGAGTCAGTTCTTCACGTCAGGTGGCCAAAGTGCTGGAGTTTCAGCTTCAGCATCAGTCCTTCCAATGAACACCCAGGACTGATCTCCTTCAGGATGGACTGGTTGGATCTCCTTGAAGTCCAAGGGACTCTCAAGAATCTTCTCCAACACCACAGTTCAAAAGCATCAATTCTTCGGTGATCACCTTTCTTTAATTTGTAACAAAATGCATATACACACTGTCAAATTTTTTCAACAAAGTTGAACTATATGGTCTGTTACGGACTGAATGTTTGTATCTTTCTAAAATGCATGTGTTGAATCCATAACACCCAATATGACTGTATTTGGAGATGGAGTCTCTAAGGAAACAAAGTTAAATGAAGACATATGGGTGAGATCTTGCTCCCATGGGATTAGTGTCATTATAAGAGACATCAGTATTCTCTCTCTCTCTCTCTCTCTGTGTGTGTGTCTTCATCTTCCTACTCTCCTTGTGCACCAAGGAATGGCCTTTAATGAGAAGAGAGCTATCTATAAGCCAGGAGACGAGTCCTCACCTGAAACCAAATTTGCCAACATCTTGATCTTGGACTTCCCAGTCTCCAGAATGGTAAGAAAATAAATCTGTGTTGTTTAAACCACCCAGTTTGTTAGTTAGCCCTAACTGACTAATACATGGTCCTCAATTTCAAAGTGTCACAGCATTAGATACGCAAAGGAGGAGCCTTCCTGAAGAAAATCGAAAGAAATTGCTTAGCAATGTAGGTCTTTAAAAAGTATTTATTTATTGCTTATATTTAATCAAGGTAATTATAAGTACTTCCTTAAAAGATTTTCAAACAAATGCAACTGAGCATGAAAAATATCACTTCAATTAGTTGCCTGCATATATAGTCTTATCTTCCTAAATGTAATAACCGGAATGCATCATTTCGTTGTGTAAACATGTTTTCCATTGGTAAATATTTTCTCTTCATCATGCATAACTCCTTGATACTAATGAAGACTGAGGGACTGGCCTAAACAGCTGTAAAATATCTAACCTATAGATTAAAACCAACCTATTTTTAATAAGAAGACATTGATTTCTAGAAATAGGAAAAATATTGGTAACTGATCATTGCTTATCTAAAAATCTGAAACAATACCTTGCAATTATGAAATAGTTTTCCACAAAAATCTCAGAAAGCTACACAAAATATATCTAACTTGGATAACAAGAATTTTTATTAAAAGCACTTCATTACTTACAGTAGAGTTCTGTTGATTTGAAGTAAGTTGAATATCTTATTTCTCCCTATAAAAATACAAGATATAGTGAGAATGAGACACAGCAAGTATGGTAATTATGTATTTTTAATTTAATGAAATTTGTTTCATGTAATAAATAAACCCTATAAACCAAATATTTAGTTTTTATTCTGAAAACTAGAGAAGGGAATGGCAACCCACTCCTGTATTCTTGCCTTGGGAATCCCATGGACAGATGAGCCTGGCAGGCTACAGTCCGTGAGGTCACAAAGAGTCAGACATGACTGAGTTACTGAGAACATACACATCCTGAAAACTAGTTATATTCACCTTAAGAAGTACAGGAGAGATGATAATGAGGACAGAGTTCTATTACAAGTAATCGAATTTACCATTTCCTTCCATTTCTGCTTTTGTAATGTAACGCAGCCAGTGTGAGACTGCAAGAATTTCTTATACAAGAGTAGTCTCCATATGCTTTTGTGATATTAAATGACAAATCATAAAAGACCTATATGTATATCATACAAATATCAAATGAATACATGTCAAAGAATTTATTTAACTGAGGTAACTGGTAACGTGTTACAACCAGTCCAAAGGAGAACCAAAGGACTACAAATTTGTATGGAATAAAGAATTGTTGAAATAGGTGTGCAAATGACTCGAAAGTGGCGTTTTCCAGAGGGGTACTTGAGTACTAGGGAGTGAGAGGAATCAATTAAATTGCCCCACAATGTAATTTATTTGCATGTTTATTGACAAGAATTCTTTCTCATTGCTAACAGTTATCTGTTAGCAGATTCTAAACTAGCTCAAAGGCAAAAAAGAAAAACACTAGAATTACTAACCCAGAAAGTATGATAGTCTAAGCAAGGCAAAGTTTCCATTGAAGCCACCTAGTTATTTTTTTGTTATTATTTCAAATTCCCTAATATGGGTCTTCCTTTGCTATTTAACTGATAAGGTTATTTTGGAGACACCAAGTCTAGACTGCCCCCACGTGCCAGCAATTACAGGGATGACTGGAGCAGCTTTGCAGACTAGTCAGTGTTTGACCCGTCAGGATAGTAAATTCAAGTCTAGAATTTTCCTTTGGAGTTTCAGCTAAAGTCCATTGTCCTCATATTACTAAATCATCAGAGACATGACTGCCGTTCAGGAAGACAGATTAATCAAACTCACAATGTCTAGACAGGGTAAGAAAAACTTTGTGCTTCAAAGGAAAACAATACATTTTCTATGAGATGTGCTTCTAGGTTGTCTGATTCTGACTATGGGAACTACTGTACAAGAATAATTCTTGTCTATCAACATGCAAAAAAATTATGTAAAGAGACAAATATCTCTTGCTATGGAAAAACCTGTTTTGTTTCCAGGTGTCCATTCATTTCAACATTCCATGATTCTATATAAATTTGTGTTTCTTTGAACAGATTTATAACATCTTAGCTTCCTCATGAATGAGTTAAATAAAATCTCTAATATGTACTCATTCTTACATCTATATAAGATTCATAATTTTCCTTTCCTTTGACAATTATTCTTTAACAACAGCAGTTGCAAAAATGTATAACATGATAGGCAACTGAAAGCAATACCTTAATTATAGCAAACATATCATATTGTCTTTATCATTTCTATTTGGTCTGATAAATCAGCACTCTCTTTAAAGACAAGAGGGTTGTGTTGGACACTGTCCAAGGAGGTTGACACAACCTTCTTAGAAGCCACACAAATATAAGACAAATTTACTTCTCAATAATTTTTGAGGCATATAAATTATGTACTTCACCCAGTGTAATGAGAAAACTAACCCTAACATTATAGACTGAGAGAAATAGCTTTGCATTTGGACTATAAGTAAAGAAGAACAGAAACATATATTAAAAGAAGTTCACTATTTGTGAAACTGGTTTGTAAAAACTCAGAAGGAAAAAAATAATGATGCAATAACAAATTAATTATCTTTAAACTCTTGCTAATGCCATTATTTAAAATACCAATAATTATATAAATAATTAAGATTTTAAAAATAGGGTGCCTGTATCAGTGCAGGTTTTAGGCACAGGTAATGGGATATTGACTGCTTGGTGGGAATTAAATACTACTACTTGGTTCCTCAAGTCCAGAGAATTCTTCCACTAATGCCTAAAGCATTATCATTATTTAATTTTTCTCCTTTTAATTAGCTTTGTCCTTGGGACTTTAAAATATCTATTATTTAACTATAATTCTGAAAAGAATAGCACATCAATTGCTTTACACATCACTATGAATGTATTTGGACTTCCCAGGTGGCAGAGTGGTAAAGAATCTGTCCGCCAATGCAGGAGGCACAAGAGATGTGGATTCAATCCTTGGGCTCAGAAGATTCACTGGAGGAAGAAATGGCAACCTGCTCAAGTAGTCTTGCCTGGAAAATTCAACAGACAGAGGAGCCTGGCGGGTTTTAGTCCATGGGATCACAAAGTGTCGGACACAACTGAGTGAGCACACGCACACACACACACACACGAATGTATTCATCAGGTCATTTTCCTCCACTACCAATAGATCCTGGAATAATGTCAATATTATACCCCAGTGGTGAAGGTGAGAGAGGAGAAAATGTTTATAGGACATTCTAAAAGAGATTAAGGTGTCTTAATCAGAAATAAATGTAACTTTAAAAGTTTTGACACATCAATATCAGCTAAATTTGATCAGTTTGTAAGTCTGTATCTATTTTTTGCTTCTTACGTCAAATTAAAGCCCTTTTCTTGATATGACACATATTCACAATGTCAAAGAAAATCAAAGCTGGAAAATAGTTAAGAAGCAAAACCAGATTTCATTTAAGAACTGTTGCAATAGAGGAAAAGACACCTCAGTTTAGAACTGGGCTCCATTCCAAATACTGCACGGAAAAAATGGAAATTCATGGCTCAGGAAGTCAGTGGATGGAAAATTACTAGGAGGAAACTCAAGGATAAGGGGGGACTCTGGCTAAATCTACTTGACAGGATTCTTGTCAAGGTCAGACTAGGGTGATCACATACTATGGATGAGGGATAGGAATTTGACCAGATATGGAGGGTGATCAGATATCAAGGACTGAAATTGAAGGTGGATGCCTAGAGAGAGATTAGAGAAGTCTGGTCAAGAAGTTAGGTCAAGAAGACAGTCTATGTCAACAATGACACATCGAATATTCCTCTTTAAGTGCAATCCAGTGAATGATAATTGGGTGAAGAGAAAGGTGTTTGCAAGCATGAAATTTTCTCCAAATTGAACTTCTACATGTTTATAAATGAATAAATTTAAATTAAAAAATCATAGAGTTGATAAATGGAGAGAAGAGTCTAAAAGCATACCAGAAACTTCCCTGATGATCCAGTGCTTAAGACTCCAGGCTTCCAATACTGGCATGCTGGTTCAATCCCTGATCAGGAGACGAAGATACTACATGCTCCACAGAGAGGCCAAAAGATAAAATAATAATAATAATAATAACAGCATACCAGACAACCAGAAAGGCCTTTCCATGAAACTTAAACAGAAGAGCCACTCACACTAAGATGTAGAAATCTGTATCTGTCACATAATCTCTCTAGAGAATAGTTGTTCAGATTTTGGAATATGATACTGGCAAATTCTACTGCCAGTTCTGATGGAACTAGTTATTAATCTAATTCTAAATGCAATGAGTGCATGTAAAGCCAAATCTCATCCCCCAATTCTATCAGAGCAGAAAAAAATGAGTTCAAAGAAGATTACCCAATCCTAGGACAAATGTTTCTGAAGTTAGATGTGATTTTATTGAATTTCACTTTTATTATTTTAGCAGATATCACTGGATATATCAAACTACCTTGTTTTAATTTAGTTTCTGATAAAAGACTTGCCACCTGGCCTAGTTTTTTTCCAAAAGTTTCACCAGTTTTCCCAAACTACTAGCAAAGGAATCTCATTTGTTTCATTCCTTGATCTCCTTTTTATCTCTAGTGATGTCCATTTAACACATCTCATGAGCTGTTACTACAGAATGTGAAGGAATGCAAATGATCTGGCTGGTACATTTGGAAAAAACAGTATAATTGCCATGAAATGAACAAGGAGCCTCTAATTAGACACATTAATAGGACAAAGATGAACAGTATACTGTTTAATGATATCAGTTTTATGGTTGAGATTTCCAGCATTTCTCCTATTATGCTGTATGTCATACTAGGCAATTAGTAAATTGATTCAAATGGCACAGGGTGGCTTTAAAATCCAACTGTCCTTGTACTGATGTGCATTTCCTTTCCTTTATACATTTTCTTATGACAGGAAATGCCTTTCAATACTTGCTAAGTTAGGAAGACAGACAGGCATCACTTTCTCACCAGAACTCTATAATATCTTGATTTTTATATATTTCTCCTCAGATGGTCCTGGATTTAAAATGTGGGTTAAATCTTTTTGTTGTAATCTACCCTCTAAAATAAATAGAGATGCACACTTAACAAAGTATGCTCCTGAAAATGCATTTAATCATATGTGACACAGTGCATATAAAAGCAGTAACATCCAACAAGTAGTAGAAAAAATGTTGTTTAGTTGCTAAGTTGAATCCAAGTCTTTGTGACCCTGTGGACTATCCTGCCAGGGTCCTCTGTCCATGGAATTTTCCAGGCATGAATACTGGAGTGGATTGCCATTTCCTTCTCCAGGAGATCTTTCCGACCCAAGGATCAAACTCGCATCTCCTGCTTTGGCAGGTGGGTTCTTTACCACTGAGCCACAAGGGAAGCCCAAGAAAAATAAATGTAAAGCAAGAAAACGACTTTTGAGCTATTCATACTTCAAGTGAGAGCAGTGCAATTCCATTGTCGTAACTGAAAAGCAATATCTACAAATAATTTAACAACTGTATATACAGAGTTATTTGGACAGAAATGTTTCTTTGTTGTACTTGATAAATACTTATTTCAAATGGAATAGAATTTTTTTTAATGTTCAATATTTTTTCTATCTCTTTAGATACTTTGATTCGTGGCATAAGTTCCCTTTATATTTTTTTTCAAATAAAATTGTTTGATCTGCAAAACCTAGTGATTTTATGACCCCTGGAAGCATTTTCTCCAGGTGTAGTTTATAATATAATCTTAGTGTTTCAGATTTTTCTTTTTTATACAATTTCAAGCATTTGGAGAACCTGAGGGGACTCTCTTAACAGTCAAGAAGGTCATTAGGAGTTGGCAGTAGAGTTTCATAGCTCAGTGATATAAACTATTATTCTTTTCAGACTTTCAAAAGATCATGCCAACCTCCATTGGACTGCCATTAGAAAGGAGCATCTGTTACACTTCTGTAAACTGGACATTATGAGCATAGTTTACATGATTGAACCTTGTAAGTGCAGCATTTAAAGCACAGAACTGTTGTGATGACTTTATCATAACTGAAGTCATATTTCACCAACACTTTGTGAGATATTGGACTAAGTGCTATGATGGATACAATGCATAAAGGGCATATCTTTAACTTAGAAGACTGCATAAGAAAAGTTATTTAATGATGCATGGTGGAAGGGAGAAGACTTGAAACAGATTGGTGCTCTACCATTAGCAATGTGACAGTGACCAAATCTCAGTATTGCTGAATCTGAATTTCCCAGGTTAATACAACCAGGGATACACACAGAGCTGTTATAAACTGGTTCCATAAAGGGGAGTGTGTAATCTGGAAATTCTTTTTTAGATTTTGTTTGTTTTTAATGCTGATATTAAAGGGCAAATATAGAGTGGTTGAAGAAATAAGAAAGAATGCAGGAAGAAAGAAAAATCAACATTATGAAAAATCTCAGAAAGGATAGGTTTTAAGAACAAAATGAGGATTAGTCTCAGTCTAAAAGATTGAAGAAAAAAAGATGGTTCTAGAAGTAGATACAGATATAGATATACTATAGATAGAGTAGGATGAGGTGTTAGTAAAGAAAATTCATGCTTGATGGTTTATACTCTTCTCTTTGAAATAGAAGTCAAGATTGTTTCTCAACTTGCCGGAAAACAAAGTAAGCTGCATGACGTGCAAATGGAAGAATCAGGATAGTTGTTGAAATAAATCAGAGAACATCTGTTGAATTGTATGATTGCCTCTGGTTATACACTTGTGTAGTGAAGTAAAAGGCAATTTTTAATGTTTTTCATTTGTTAGAGGATTATAAGGGATGACAGAGGTCAGGGAGGCAAAGGAATTGAGGCCGTTAGCCAAAGGACCCTTGAAGTGAACCAAAAGTTTAGAAAAGGAAGAAATACCTCAAGTAAGCCCAGAGACTAGAAGACAGGGTTGGACATCAAGAGACTGAATGTTTCGGCAAGATCAAAAACAAGAGTTTAGGGAGTACTGGCATGACATCTGAAAATAAATGATGCTGTAATCAGAAAGAAAGACAATGGCGCCTAAGCTTCTGAGGGGTTCAGAATAAGCTTCCCCAAAATGTTTGGAGCTAAAGGCAATCAACATCCTGTAGGCCTAAGAGAAACATCTGCTCCTCCCTTAACTACCTAGACAAACTTAAATTGGGGTCTTTTTCAGAATGAGAATTATTGTCAGAGATAAATTTTATCTGAGTCATCCATCAGTATGGCAGAGCAAACATCTAATTACTAAGCATCTCATTGTCCTGTGAACTGCTTTATTCTCCTTGTGGAAGCCCCAGGCCCCTTTCCCATTGCTTAGCTCAGGATGGTCTATAAACCTCATTTTACCCTTCTGTCTTTGAACCTCTCATGTATGCAGGAGTTCCTGTGCATGCAAAATTAAATTTTATTTTTCCTATTAATCTGTCTCAGATGTATTTGATTATTAGACCAGTCAAAAGAACTTTTGAAGTGTAAAGAAAAATGCTTTCTTCCCAATACTTTCTTATCCTACTGTGTGGAGGCTCCACTCCAGGTGAGAGCAAAACTCAGATTATGGCAATGAATGAATACAAGTTACCAAGGAGAAATGTAAGAGGAGGACGCTAACATAGAGGAAATAAGGAGTCATGAAATTTGAGATCATGGCATCTGGATCCCATCACTTCATGGCAAAAAGATGGGGAAACAACAGAAACAGTGACAGACTATTTTGGGGGGCTCAAAAATCACTGCACTTGGTGACTGAAGCCATGAAATTAAAAGACACTTGCTCCTTGGAAGAAAAGTTATGACCAACCTAGACAGCATATTAAAAAGCAGAGACATTACTTTGCCAACAAAGTTCTGTCTAGTCAAAGCTTTGATTTTTCCAGTAGTCATGTATGGAAGTGAGAGTTGGACTATAAAGAAAGCTGAGTGCCAAAGAATTGATGCTTTTGAATTGTGGTGTTGGAGAAGACTCTTGAGAGTCCCTTGGACTGCAAGGAGATTCAACCAGTCCATCCTAAAGGAAATTAGTTCTGAATATTCATTGGAAGGACTGATGCTGAAGCTGAAACTCAAATACTTTGGCCACCTGATGCAAAGAAATGAATCATTTAAAAATATCCTGATGTTGGGAAAGATTGAAGGCAGGAGGAGAAGGAGATGACAGAGGATGAGATGGTTGGATGGCAACACTGACTCAATGGACCTGAGCTTGAGTAAGCTCCAGGAGTTGGTGATGGACAGGGAAGCCTGATATACTGCAGGCCATGAGATTGCAAAGAGTCGGACATGACTGAGCGACTGAACTGAACTGAACTGAAGTGAGATTTGAGGTATTTTGGGCTGATGTGTGGGGTGAAATCACACAGGATAATGGGTGATTGGGTGAGGGTGACCATGAAATAGAAGTCACTGTCTTCAATAAATGCCTGAAAATGTGAATTAAAATATACGTTTTTATTTATATACACTTACATAACTTTATATCCCTGGTAGCTCAGCTCATAAAGAATCCGCCTGCAATGCAAAAGATCCCAATTTGATTCCTAGGTCAGGAAGATCCCCTGGAGAAGGGATGGTCCACCCACTCTATCTTGGACTTCCTTGGTGGCTCAGATGGTAAAAAAAATCTGCCTGCAATGCTGGAGACCTGGGTTCGAACCCTGGGTTGGGGAAATCCCTGGAGGAGGGCATGGCAACCCACTCCAATATTCCTTCCTGGATAATCCCTATGGACAGAGGAGCCTGGGGGGCTGCAGTCCATGGGGTTGCAAAGAGTCGTACACAACTGAGCGACTCAGCACAGAACAGCACATTAACTTTATATAAATGGAAATGAAAATTAAATGAGGAAAAGAAGAATACAGGCAAGATAGCAAATGGTTCCAGTTTCATGTTGAAAGGTCTTTGTCAGTTCAGTTCAGTTCAGTATCTCAGTCGTGTCCGACTCTGCAACACCATGGACAACAGCATGCCAGGCCTCCCTGTCTATCACCAACTCCCAAAGTTTATCCAAACTCAAGTCCATTGAGTCAGTGATGCCATCCAACCATCTCATCCTCTGTCATCCCCTTCTCCTCCTGCCTTCAATCTTTCCCAACATCAGGGTCTTTTCAAATGAGTCAGCTCTTCGTATCAGGTGGCCAAAGTATTGGAGTTTCAGCTTCAACATCAGTCCTTCCAAAGAACACCCAGGACTGATCTCCTTTAGGATGGACTGGTTGAATTTCCTTGCAGTCCAAGGGACTCTCAAGAGTCTTCTCTAGCACCACAATTCAAAAGCATCAATTCTTCTGAGCTCAGCTTTCTTTATAGTCCAACTCTCACATCCATACATGACTACTGGAAAAACCATAGCCTTGACTTGATGGACCTTTGTTGGCAAAGTAATGTTTCTGCTTTTTAATATGCTGTCTAGGTGGCTCATAACTTTCCTTCCAAGGAGTAAGCGTCCTTTAATTTCATATATGAATTTTAAAATCCTGGGAAAATGACAGTTCTCACAATCTTGAAAAAACTGAGACGCTCCAGGGAATGAGGTTTTCCACTGAACAGATCTACAGAAGAAATGGTGCTTTCTGTAGATACCCAGTTTTCTTTATGGTTCCCAGAAATGATAGTCCTTTAAAAATAACATATAGATCATATGCATAAACTTCTATAATATAATATATTCTATAATATACTATTTGTAATTATCAAAATATGGTTTCTAGTCATAGGTAATTAAGCATGATAGACCCTGATATAATACTTGTTAACTTAGGAGTTAGTATTGAATCATGCTTAATTATAGTAACTAAACATTAATTGCACTAATTTAATCACATTAACATTTGCCTTTTTTTACTCTCCTCTCTGTCTAATTGAGACATTTGTTACGTGAACTAAATTAATTTTTGACATAGTATGTTTCTTGATATTAGGCCTTCGTCAGCCAATGATGCCTCTGTTGTCCATCACGTTTTTACACTTGGATTTGAAATGTACATTAGTGTGATAAAATGTTTTCCCTGTCATTTTCCCATGAGCTGCTTCTCATTTAGTTAAATACCTCTTCAGGGGGCTGAGACTCCATTGATTTCAAAGTGGGATCAGCATGCAGATGAGATTTTTAGACCATATTGAATAATGAAAAATTGGACTCCTCATCACTTTTCCCCAAGAGGGAAAGGCTGCATTCAGCAGAGCCAAGGAAAGAGAACACAAATGAAAAAATATAGAAACCAAGGGAACAGCAGGTAGAAGAATTAGTCATGGTTGCTCTGGAGTATAAAACTTTACCTCCAATATACTGCCAAAAATACTGAATGATTTCATACAACATGTTATTCGAGCTTTTACAAAAAACAGTTTTCTGAGATTTTCTTTCTTTTATGCCCTTGTGTTTTCTTGACTGTTTTTTAACCCAGTTTCAGTTTCCTTAGATATTTTCAGAGGATAACATTTTTAGAGCATATTGCCAAAACTACTTACCCGCAGGAGTCCTATTGACCTTGATCAAGGCCACAAGGCAAAATCCCCTTTCCTTAACTTTGAAAATTAGCTTGATATTTCCAGTCATATTTTCATCTGGTTTTGCTATTCCACATATGAGAATTATTTCTCTGAGAGGTTTGATTTACTTCTATTAATTATTATTCAAAAATTTATGCTGTAAAACAATTGCAAGCAAATACCAAATGAATGAAAACAGATGGCAGTGTAATCTGGAGAAGGAATTTTGCTCAGAGGTGGGAGGAGGAATGAGCAGAAAAATACAACATAGATAGAATTTTCTTAAATTGCCCTCAGAAAGTTAGCATTAAAAGCGACTAAAATAAGTTTTGCTAGTATCTCTTTTAGTTTTAAACATGTTTATATTTCTAAGGTAAAAATCTATAAAAAATAATCCAGAATTTAAAGAGCAAAAATAAATTATTTTATTTTATGGTCTCAGTTACAACATTTGAGCCTATGTTAGATCAATGAAAAGATTTACCTAATGAATTTAGAAACTATGACATCTGAATGATAAAAGTAAGCTTGAGAATTTAACAATTCTTTGAATAACTCATTAAAAATTTCACCCAGTCTCTATGACTCTTGTTCTAGCAGCGTTTGTAGACTTTATCCACCCAAGATCAGAACATTTGGTCAATTTCATCAGTTCTTTTAGATAATGTATCTAGAAAGTGAAAAGGAGTCAACATTTGAGGACCGTTCCATTCAGATTGCTGCTGCTGCTGCTAAGTCACATTAGTCGTGTCCGACTCTGCGACCCCATAGACGGCAGCTCACCAGGCTGCTCTGTCCCTGGGATTCTCCAGGCAGGAATACTGGAGTGGGCTGCCATTTCCTTCTCCAGATTAGGAGGGGATATTTTGATCTCATTAACATCCACAACAAGTTGCTGAAGTGAGGACCTACTCTGGGAAAGCAGGCCTCCAGGTCACAAGATGAACATGTAAGGTCAAGTTCACCCTATATTAATCAGTCAAAAATACCTCTGCCTAAAAAGCCTAGTCCGAGATCCCCATGAGGCAATGTACTTAACACTTCCCAAACTCCCTTTTCAGCACAGATTACCCACTGTACTTATAGCACCAGATGGAATCTTGAAAAAAGTGTTGCAATGCAATCAGGCATCAAAGTTAAAATGAATTTTACAAACAGTACTAACTACATTTCCAAACCACTTTTGGCATATTTCTTTGGTCTTCTCCATTCATTTTGCCAGCAGTCGTTGATTTAAAAGGTTATTTGAATGTGTGTATTTTTATTCGAATGTAACATTTACAGAGAAAGCACTTATGTAAATAAACCTTTGGAAAATGAGGCTGTTATGATTAAAGCACAAATGTGGGCATATGCCGTGGAAAATACTGTTCTTTTTCTTTAATACTATGTTAAGGAGAAGCTATTTAAATAAATCCCAAGTAAACATTTTATGCATACATTCACTATTATAGACACTCAGTTTTCCACAATATTATAGAAATGTGTGTAAGTACTTTTAAACTGGAAATATCTATCATGCTTTTCCTAGTACAAAGATCATAGGGAGCATAACTCTCATATTTCATACATATATTATATATAAAATATATAATGTATATATATTAAAACACCGGGGCCAACTCTGGCTTCTATTTTTTCTCTTCTGTATAATTCCACAGATGACACATGTGGCACCTGTGATGAAGCTACATTTGGCCAACTCTGCACTCACCAGGGAAGAATTGATCGTCCGCTTTCATTAGGTGGTCGAAATAGACCACTAGCATAAAAAATTGTTCTTAAAATTAAATAAGAAAATTTTCTGCCTGGGGACTACTGTGCTCCAGTAATTTGAATTATGGAATGGGCTAAATAAAGGCCATTTCTATTCTCTATTTGCCCATATGAACCACCTGAAATGCAAGTTGATTTTTTTTTAATTCTTTTATCCGCTCAGCTTGGTAGGATTTATCCTTGAATGTTCTGTTCTGTGCACACTGCATGGAGTGCTGCCACATATTTATCTAGCAATCTCTAAAAAAATAGAGAGCTTTTAAAAAATAAAGACAATAAAGCTCATAACATTTGCCAAACTATTAACTGTGATATGCAATTGTGAGATTGTTTGACAAGGAATTTCACAGAAAGCTGAAACTTCTCATTTCTATAAAGTCTTTTTTAATCAATGGCTTCAAAGTTGAGACGCAGGGAAAGGTATGCAGTGATTTTAATCTGATTAAAACCTACCAGTGTTTGTTAAGTGTCTACTATGTGCAAGAACATGGTTTGGTAAGTCTGTGGTCTATAACATTCATTTCCTCACCAGTTAATGAAGTTTAAACACTAAAACCTCAGCTCAGCATCAACAATTCCTAAAATGTTTTCCTGTCTCCCACCTCCCCAGTCACCAACTTAGATTCAGGTCACTTTTAGTTTTGCAGTGTTTGCTTCTATGTCATTGCACTGACCCTCCTGGATCATAATTGTTTGTTGCAATTATCTCCTACTCTAAAAGGTTTCTCAGAGTCAAGAACTCTGTCTTTTTCTATGTTGTGCAGAGATTAGCACAATGACAGAGAGGTGAGTGAATAAATGAGTGAATTAAGACAAAGTCAAGGAGTGTATAACCTCATAATGCAGATGAGCACAAAGTTTCCAATAGTGTAAGGTGGAATTTAATAAACAGCCGAAAAGAGTTAAATAAACTGGCTATAGAGTAGTTCAGAACAATAAACAACTCTGCATTGTTAATGCTGTTCAGTCATGAAGCCGTGTTCCACTCTTTTCAACCCCATGAACTGCAGCATGCCAGGCTTCCCTGTCCTTTGCTATCTCCTGGAGTTTGCTTAAATCCATGTTCATTGAGTCAGTGATGCCATCCAAACATCTCATCCTCTGTCACCCCCTTATCCTCCTGCCCTCAATCTTTCTTGACCTCAAGGTGTTTTCCAATGAGTCAGCTCTTAACATCAGGTGACCGAAGTATTGGAGCTTCAGCTTCTGTTATCAGTCCTTCCAATGAATATTCAAGGTTAATTTCCTTTAGAATTAACTGGTTTGATCTCCTTGCAGTCCAAGGGACTCTCAAGAGTCTTTTCCAACACCACAATTCAAAATCATCAATTCTTCGGTGTTCAGCCCTGTTTATGGTCCAACTCTCATATTTATACATGACTACCAGAATAACGATAGCTTTTACTACATGGACCTTTGTCAGCAAAGTGATGTCTCTGTTTTTGAATAGGCTGTCTAGGTTTGTCACAGCTTTTCTTCCAAGGAACAAATGTCTTTTAATTTCATGGCTGCAGAGACTTTGGAGCCCAAGAAAATAAAATCTGTCACTGTTTCCACTTTTTCCCCATTTACTTGCCATGAGGTGATGGAACCAGATGCCATGATCTTGGAGCTACTTTTTGGAGCTACTCTGTGTGTGATAAGAAAGGGTGGCTTTTGAGGTCAACCTTAAAAGATGAGTAGGAATCCAATAAGGAAAACAGTTTTGATGATGGAAGGAAGAAGCATCACAGGAACAAGGACAGAAGGTCAAGAAGACAACTAACACATAGCAGGCAAGAAGGAGCAAAATACGGTGATTTAAACTTCAGGCTCTGGGACCAGCCAACTGAGGTACCAGTCCTCATAATGGCCCACCTCTTGTTCTGTGACCTTGGGCAAGCTGTCTAACATCTTCAAGTCTTGCTTTTTTTTTTTTTTTTCTTTTTTCCTAATTATAAAATGAGAATAACAATGGTAACTATCTCACAGAACTATTGGGAAAATTAAATGATTCCAAAGATGTAAACTGCTTGACACATGACAAAAATTCAACAAATGAATACTACTTGTAACTCATCACAAATAGCCCCATCACTATTGTGGAATCTTTGTGCAGAAAACAATGGGCAGTACATCTTGAAGTGGATGTAGTCACAATATGGAAAGTGTAAATTTCCAGAATTGGGTTTACATATAATTTGTGACACTACAGGGAGAGACATAGTTTTACTACATCTCAATTTAGTGCAGTTCATTGACCAGGAGCCTGTATCTTGTTTTTCAAATAAATGGGAAATTCCTGAAGCCACAGACTATGTGGGGCACTACATAGCATAGCACCTAGAATTTATTAAATGTCAGATAAATCATTCATAATCAATTCCTGGACTAAAGAGAGATCTTTAGATCTCCACTCTGGAAAGTCAAATATCTCATTAAAAGTTTCTTTCCTTCCCTTATTTGGAGGTATTCACCAAAAACACTCCCAGACTCAATCTTTTTTTTTTTTTTTTTTTTTTATGCACTGGAAATTGTCTTGGGCACTGCTAGAATCAAAAGATAAAATGAACTCTTTCTGTTCAATAATACTTTTTACAGATAAGTTTATTCTGAGTAAAAGGGGTATTTAATAGAGAGATAACAATCTAAATTAATATAGAAGGAGTGTTATTTAACTGCAAATTAAGTCTTCCACAATCCATGATACTATAAACCCTAACTTAGCAGGTAACTTGCCCTAAATTATTTTAGTGTATTCACATATTAAATCATTGAAAGCAGGGAAAAATTATCATAAAATATAAGAAAAATATCAAAAATAATTAAATAAATAAATATATATATGAGATAGGAAATGAGTGAATTTAAATTAATTTCCAAAATACATTAATAAGTTTGGGTAGTGACACATCTGCTTTCATTTGAAAGAATGCACTATTGTTAATATAAACATTAATACTATAAGCGTTAAGAATATTCTTCTACTCAAAATACAGCAATTTCATCATCTACTAACATGAGTAATTGTTGAAATGAGACTGGAATTCAACTTTCTAAAAACAGTCTTCTAATTAAAGGTACATTATTACAGAAAATATTAAAATCACTATAATGACATATCTTAAATATTCTTCTAGAAATTAACATAAGTATACATTTAAATGGGAAATTTAATATTGATAATTTTTGCATATTGCTTTTGTTTTATTTTTTGTTTTGCTTTGACTTTGGTAAATGAGAGTTAAACTCAAAGTGAGGGAGTCATACTGGGTTTTACTGGCTTTTACTAAATATAGAAAAAAATCTACTTTTTTCACTGAATTTAGTAAAGCATCCTTCCTCTCTGCTTGAATTATAATATTACCTGAAATAATTAACTGTACAAGATTATTTGCATATTCAGCTCACAAAGCCACTTCAGTCATTACATGACTTTTCTGTTTGGTTTCATACAAATTCCCAAGGCAGTTTTAAAGTTCTTTGGAACTGTTCTTTTCAACATAATTGCAGATTTGTTCATGGAAATGGAAATTATATTTTTATTCTGCTTGGAAAATGAACTTCTCAGAAACTGAGGATTTATCGGCAGAATAACTATTTTTCACACTTCCTCTTTGAAATATTCCAGGAATTCTTATCAGATCGTAGAATGTGCAATTGAAGGCACTGAGTCTTATTGGGTGTCTATGAGGATCAGTTGAAAATATCAGTTATTTCATCTACTTTTAACCAAACTATTTTCTGGTTTTGGACTCCTGAGTCTATTTTCCAAGGTAGAGCTCTGTTGTGGAGTTTATCGTGTTCTATCACATGTATTCAACTCTAGTATGTCAGTTAAGGTCACAATCCTCCTGAATTAGTTGCTCAAAGTGAATTTGGACCCAGACTAGAAAGTAGTCTTCACTTTCCAGTCATTGTTAGGAGAGGATCCAGCAGCTCCTTTTCCTCTTATTTGTTTTTATGGTCTCAAATATTCCTAATTCAAATGTAGCAGATATACCATATACCAAAAACTGTCTAGAATTCTATTTAAGTATACCAAAAATGCACATAAACAAACTTGTCTTTGTTTTTAATCCTGCTAGAGAGAAGTTTACTGGATTTAGCAAGTGTGTGTGTGTTAGTCGTTCAGTCATGTCCAACTCTTTGCAACCCTGTGGACTGCAGTCCGCCAGGCTCCTCCGTCCACGGAATTCTCCAGGCAAGAATACTGGAGTGGGTATTCAATACAAACACCCAGATAAATTTAGATAAACTGAAAACTTGGAAAAATAACATTTGGATAAACAACAAATGTAGGAGTACATGTCCCAAATATTGTGTCTTGTATTTTTATCTGATAATCCTACACAAGAAAGTCATCAATTTGTCAAAGAAACACAATGCCTTTGGAGTTTTCGAGCCCAGTGCTATTTTAGAAAACAGATGTTTAACACCATAATACGGTAAAGAAAAGAATTAATCAGTTTAAACAACTTAATATTATGAAGTTGGTAGTTTAATGTTTCTTCTAAGTTGTTAAAGTTTTCAGGCCTAATCATTCATATTTATTTGACAACTCTTATGGTCTGGTGAAAACTAGAAATGATAACAATTTAAAGAACCTTACTGCTTAAAAAGACCTCTGACCTTGGGTCAAATCACTATTTATAAGACTCTTAACCTGAAAGTGTTGATTAGATACAGCAGGCGCGCATGACAAGAGCCCACATGGCTAGGGTAAAGATCTGGGAACTGATAAACATACACAAAATTTTGCAAAAAAGAAAAAAATCAAACAAACCAAAACATCACATGAAATAGTAGGCACTTCACATAATGATTCTGACCTATATGTTCCAGTGCTGCATCCCTATGGCACTCAGTTTACAACACCTTCAGCCCTGCAGAATAATAATTTGTATGTTGTTTATCTATACACATAAGTGAATAGCCCTCTGTGAATTATAAAAGCACAGTGGACATAGTATATGTTGACCAAGTCTTGATTTCATTAGCTTAATCAAGTATTTGTTACCCTGAAATAACCAATGATCCAGACACAAGATTTTTAAATTTTGTTAATATGTACAAAATCCACTGGAGTAATGTCCTAAAATATTGTTCACTAGTTTAGTGTGGACAAATTCTATAGTGGATTTGACAGCCAAAAACTAGAAAATACTGGTATCATTTTTAACTAGAAAAGGATAGTTTTAGCAAGGAAAATTATATCTTTATCTCATTTATGAATATAGAAGCAAAAATTCAAACACTAGATATACAAACTGAATCCAAAACAACATAAAAATATACACCATGGCCAACATACACCATGGACTTATCTTAGGAATACAAATAAGCTTTAACATTAAAAAGCCTATTAAACTCTTTAATAATAAATATATTATATTAAGGGGAAAGAGCACAAGGGCACCTAAGATTTGGAAATTTTATAAAATACCCACCCATCTTCATATAAAGAGCCAACAGAAAACTAAGAAGAGAAGGAGCTTCTGAACCTGATAAAAGATACGTACCAAAAAGTCCCAGGTGGTGCAATGGTAAAGAATCTGACTGCAATGCAGGAGACTCGAGAGACACGGATTCATTCTCTGGGTTGGGAAGATCCCTTGAAGGGAAAATGGCAACCCACTCCAAGAATTCGTGCCTGGAAAATCCCATGGACAGAGAGCCTGGTGGGCTACAGTCCATAGAGTCATAAAGAGTAAGACACAGCCGAGCACGCATGCCCAAAATTACCCAAAAGTCTGCCACAAGTGTCCTGTAGTATGTAAACATTACATGTTTTTCCCTCAAAATCAAGAATAAATCAAGGATGCCCATATCACCACTTTTATTCCAATTTTATTGGGGATCTTTTCCAGTATAGTAAGAAAGGCAAGAGTCAATTAAAGGCCTAAGTGTTTGAAGAATACTCAAAGAAAGAAAATATTTATAAATGGTGTAATTGACCACATAAAATATCCAAAATTATTTATAGACAAATTGCTTGAATTAATAAATTTTAGCAGAGTGCTGCTGCTGCTGCTAAGTTGCTTCAGTCATGTTTGACTCTGTGTGACCCCAGAGATGGTACCCACCAAGTTCGCCCGTCCCTGGGATTCTCCAGGCAAGAACACTGGAGTGGGTTGCCATTTCCTTCTCCAGTGCATGAAAGTGAGAAGTGAAAGTGAAGTCTCTCAGTCATCTCCAACCCTTAGCGACCCCATAGACTGCAGCCTACCAGGCTCCAGGCAAGAGTACTAGAGTGGGTTCCCATTGCCTTCTCCTGATTTAGCAGAGTAGCTTGTTATAAATTTACTATACAAAAATAAATGATGTCTCAGCACATGGAAAACACTGAAATAATGTTTAAAGCAGAGAGAGCCAGTGCTAGAGAGAGAGAGAGAGAGACTAGCACAACAACAACAGAAATGAAAGATGTAGAGACACATGTGGAGAAAAATGTTCACATTATCAAGAGACATTAAAGAAGATCTAAATAGAGATAGCCCATGTTCAAGGACAGAATTATCCAGTATTCTAAAAGTGTATACTCTCCTCAATTTCCACCACCTCCACTTATATCAATCTAGTCCAAAACCCCATCCTCTTTCCTCATTTTTCTAATCCTCTCCTTATTGGTCTCCATACTTCTACCAATGACCTCAGAACATGTAAGTCCTGTGCTCAAAATCTTCAGTAGATTCACATTTCTCCATATACATGTTAAAATCCCTAAAATCACTGATAACATACATGGTGATCTGGGTCCTTCATTCACTCTATCACTCTCCCTTCATTCAGCTTGCTCCAGATGTCATGGCCTCCGGGCTATGCTTACAACATCCCAGGATCCTTCCTTCTCTGGCTGTTCTTTCTGCATCACTAAAACCCTCACCTATGCTGAAATTCTCTTTCAAAAACATCAACCCTGGTTACCTTACCTAAAACTGCAGCTGGCCTTATACCTCCAGATTCCCCATCTCACTTTATTTTTCTCAATGGTAATTGTTACCTCCTTGTTCAGTTGCTCAGTAATGTCTGACTCTTTGCAACCCCGTGGACTGCAGCATATCAGGCTTCCCTGTCCTTCATTATCTCCCAGAGTTTTCTCAAACTCATGTACATTGAGTCGGTGATGCCATCCAACCACCTCATCCTTCGTAACTCCTTATGTACTACATCATCCTCTTTTTTATTATGTTCATGTTCAGTCTCTGCTCAGTTAAAACTTAACCTTCATGAGGGCAGAGATGTTTTTCTTCTGTTTTGTTTATTGCCAGATCCACAGCACAGTCAATTGATACCTAGCACATAGGTCAAATATTTGTCCAATACTGCAATGAATGAAATGCAACTTTACTACAGTGAGATAGGGATTATTAATTAATTAATCTAATTATTTGTAATCATTACCCATACCCATTAGAGTGCCAAAAAATGTAAGAAATATGACAGTCAGGAAGGATGTAGATCAGCAGGAACTCAGACAATCTGGTGGATTGCAATTTTGGATTTATTTCAGAAAACATGTTGACATTATCTTGTAAAGTTGAACAAACTTCTACACTCCCTGTGAAGCAATCATTCTACTCTTATGAACAGGTATTAGAGTAAAATCTAAAATTTTCTGTAAAAATTATTACAGAAGTATACAAGAAGACACATGCAAAGTATTCATGACTGCAACACTTATAATAATAAAATGCTGGAAGTGACACAAATGTCCTTTGACCCAGAAATAGATAAATAAACGATGTCATTTTTACTGAATCAAATATTACAAAGCAGTGCAGATGGATGGATCACAGCTATTTACAAAAATATGGATGCACCTTATAATGCTGAATAGATATAGTAAAGTAAAGTTGCTCAGTCGTGTCCAACTCTTTGAGACCCCATGAACTGTAGCCTACCAGGCTCCTCTGTCCATGGGATTTTCCAGGCAAGAGTACTGGAGTGGGTTGCCATTTCCTTCTCCAGGGGATCTTCCTGACCTGGGGATCAAACCCAGGTCTCCAGCATTGCAGACAGACGCTTTACCATCTGAGCCAAGACTACATAAAACAGAGAACTATTTTTATAAATTTCAACACAAGAAAAATTGAATCATAAGTTGCCTCTGGTTTACACAAATATGTCAAAATAATGACATATATAGTTTTCTATACTAGTGTAGAAACTACTAGCCCTACTAAAATGCTTCAAAGTAGTTTTGTCCAGTGGAAAGCATGGAATAGTCAAATGTACACAAATAGATGAAACTCACATTAACATTTAAGTTCTTAGGTTGCATAATGGCTTCACCAATGTTTATTATATTTTCCCCTATCATATGGGCTTCTCAGGAGGCACTAAAGAACCTGCCTGCCAATGCAAGAGACATAAGAGACACAGATTCAATCCCAGAGTAGGGAAGATCCTCTGGAGGAGAACATAGCAACCCACTCCAGTATTCTTGCCTAAAGAATCGCATGGACAGAGGAGCCTGGCAGGCTACTACACACAGGGTTGTAAGAGTCAGACAAGACTGAAGTGACTTAGCATGCACATGTCACATATATTTTAAATATATACATGTGCTTTGAATATGTCAAAAATAATTTAGGTATATTTTAAATACTTAAATATTTAATATAAAAGACTAACAGAAAAAGGAATGCAAAATGCCCAAAGCACTTTTTGCCTTGCTTCAAAAATGAATTTGTATCTTAGTGATGTCAAACGATTGTATATTCAGCTTATGTTTCAAAATTCTCAACAATCTTTTGGTGTTCAGCTTTATGGTCATTGATTAATCTCAAATTCTGCAATTTGGAAGATAATCCACTCAAAAGTTTGATCTTTCAAACTTCTGAAAGAAGTCCCTCAGTTCATATTTGAGATCCAAATTTTCTACTTTGGTGTTTCATGTTGCTATTTTTACTAGTTGAAATAGTCTTTCTCAATTATCATGACAGATACAAAAGAGTTGAAAAAGGGAAAAGCAGTCTAAAAGAGGGGTTTTTCCTAATCAACTCAGCTGTACCACATTTTTACAAACAGTTCAACTGTGTTTATTTTCAGACAAAACCCTCATGTTATTCCAATAAAGGATAACCTGTTTTTAAATTTTATATAGTATTTTCTGACCCACGCCAATTGCTTAGATGGAGCTAAGTATGTGGCCACAGTGGTAGGTGACCATGAAGATTTTGTGAGACACATTCTCTTCTGCTAGGCAGATGAAATCCTTGGGACGAAGTTTTCAAAAAAGAAAACGGAAACTTATTTCCATTGCATTACATATTTTGATGTATTCCTAATGTATTCCTTTTCAAAATATCCATTGCTAAAGTAGAAGCAAAGACAGAATGAACAGCAGTTGTATCTCTATGCACACCAAGTAACCATTTTTAAAACTCTTAAAAATGCAGCAGAGTAATTTAAAAGAGCAAGTGGCATGGTTACTTTTTTTAAAGCATGGATTCTCTGTAGCTACATTTTCCACACTCAAAACATGCAAATTACACAATACATGAATTTAGATATGGCTAGTCTCTATCAAGACTGGCTAATGCAAACATTAAACCCACTTATTTCTGTGCTATATGGAGATGTATTATTACAGAGCCAACATTTCCCTTACAACCATTCAATAGCATTGCCTTTAACATCAAGGCATATTTAAGATGTTGAAAGATTCCACTCAATAATATTCCTTGAATCAACAATAGCTTTTTTAGTTTTAATCAGATACATTTTTTTCTTCACTTTATGTCTTCTCCTTGACTTCCTGTAAATACCTTAGAAATTTCCAAGTGTGAATTTACCATGCTTGATGAAGTCAAGTTGTTTTTTTGAGTTTGAATTACAAGTTGAAGGAGGCTATGGTTTTGTTAACTCAATATTTATACTCAAATGCAAAAGCTATCGAAATTATTCTATGCCTATAGTCTGTGATTGCTCCTTTTGTGTTCCAGTCACCTTTCCTTTTGAAGTCATTGTTATCTGGATATAAAACTACGTATATATGTCCTATTTGCAAATCAATATTTCTATTTAAGAAAAAGGTCTAAAATTTTAAAAAAAATTAAACTCTTCTTGTCTCAAAATAAATCATCTCCAGCAATTTAGTTTCTAAAAGAGTTTGGCTTTTATGCTTATGCAAGGCTGACTTCTTGCTAAGCCTTTACTCCAAGGCATTTCCTAATAGAGATCCCTGGTGTTTGCCCTTGTCATTTTGCAAGGATTAATTTGATCCACCCTCATCCAGCTAAACTGCCTCGTGTCTCTTGTTAGTGTTCAGTTCATATCTAAGCCCCTGTATTTGTTCTTTACGTTTTATAAAATAACTCTCTGTTCACTTTCAGGATATACCACTCATCATACAGTCAATGACTGGAGAAAATGTACTGTCTCTTTATAACATTTTAATGCTCCCAAATATTATTTGTTAAAGGAGGGATTATGAAGGAAGTATTGTCATTCTAGCTTAAATTTTATGGTTTTCCAACACTTAGCATAAAAGGAACACATTCACAATCAAAATCCCTTTAAAGGTAAAGGAATAGAATGTTTAGTCTGAAAGCCTAAAAGGTAAATGAATATAATATTTAGTCTGAAAGCTTAGAGGGAAGATGAGGGGCGGCATAAAGACAAAGGAAAAATGGGAAAGCTGAAGCAGTAAGAGAGGAAAAAAAGCCTCAAAGATGAATTGTAGTAGAGAGAAGTGCTTATCATTATTCTCAGAATGTATAAATTTCTCTTTTTGTACCAAAATATTAAGTCCTTTGAAATGTTCCAAAAAGATCAAAATATAAAATTGATTCCCACTCTTGTATTCAAAGATTAGCATTTCATGAGCTTCTGCCCCCTCTTGGTGAATCTCTCCTTACTAACATTAGTTATCTAGACACTTGGCATTTTTTCTCAGCATGCATGAGTCACAACACAGACATCTCTATCCTCAAAATAAATGGATGTTGAACTTTGAATAAAACATGCCTCTTTCATCTTCATCTCAAATGTGTGTGTGTGCACCTCCTCCCTCTTAGTCTGTTGTTAGATTGCCTTCAAATAACACTTCTTTCTCTTACACAATCCAGGTTGAAAAAGGATGGGCTGAGGATTTACCTTGGGAAGCATCTCTCCAGGAATGGAAAGAATCAAGGAAGGGATACCATTTCCTTGATATTTTTTGCAGGGCTCCAAGTTACTTTTATTAGGCTACATTTCTAAGAGATACTACATTCTAAGATTTCAGAAAGCATACTTGCTTCTTGATAATACAATTCAATTTTCTAAAATAAAATTATTTTTATTTCACTAAAAAATGTGACAATCAGAAAGATTATTCTAAAAGAGAATGTGGAAATATCTTAGTCAAATAAAAATATGCTCCATTTTGGGTTTATTGGCTATTGTAATATTCCCGAGTCTTACCTATCTGCTATCTTGTTTCTATACAAGGAACTGCCTACATTGTAAGGTGGATATTTTCATCTCATTTTATGGATTTGGAAACTGAAACAGCGAGTCATTTATCATGTCACACTGGAAGACACTCTCAGACCAACAGACTCCTAAAATTAGGAGTGTCCTAATTTTTTACCCAGAGTTGTTTTTATTTATTCACTCATCCAATACCATTGATTGAATTTCTGTTATGTACCAGGTACTGCCCTGGACTGTAAGAATAACACTATGCTGCCTTTTAGCCTATAACTGCTGCTGCTGCTGCTGCTAAGTCACTTCAGTCGTGTCCGACTCTGTGCGACCCCATAGACGGCAGCCCACCAGGCTCCCCCGTCCCTGGAATTCTCCAGGCAAGAACACTGGAGTGGGTTGCCATTTCCTTCTCCAATGCATGAAAGTGAAAAGTGAAAGTGAAGTCGCTCAGTTGTGTCTGACTCCTAGCGACCCCATGGACTGCAGCCTACCAAGCTCCTCCATCCGTAGGCTTTTCCAGACAAGAGTACTGGAGTGGGTTGCCATTGCTTTCTCCGAGCCTATAGCTAGATACCTGTAAATATATCAATTTGTAACGTAGAAACATTACACATAAATTTAAATTAAAATATATTACTGGAAGTCAAATTATTTCAAGTGAAACTGAAACTGTCAAATTATTGACCAAATTTCATTACTGTTTATCATTATTATTGATTCAACTTGCCACTATAACTAATTCAATTTTAATTACAGTGGACTCCAAACTCCACAAAAACTGAAACTGTCATCCTCTTCATTACTCTAGCATCTCACAAAATTTCTAGCAAATAATAAGCACCTAGAAAATATATTTTGAGAGAATTAAGTAATGACTTTTCTCTATTCACGGATGCTTATTCACTGTATCCCAAATCAGCATCCCCACCCAGAGCTGGCACTTGACATAACTAGAAAATAGATAAAATTCTTCACTGACATCATCCTTCCGTCTCCCATCTGACTCAGTCCTTTGGATTCTCTCCTTCCTCAAGCTTCTATATTGAGTCCCATGATCACAAGAATCTTTTCCAGGGCTAAATTTTAAATGATACTAGTATTTATAATGTGTTTGTGTGCTCAGTCATGTCTGATTTTTTGTGACCCCATGGACTGTAGTCCACCAGGCTCCTCTGTCCATGGAATTTTTCAGGCAAGAATCCTAGAGGGGGCTGCCATTTCCTACACCAGGGGTCTTCCTGATCCAAGGATCAAACCTGGGTCTCTTGCATACCTACATTGGTAGGCAGATTCCTTACCACTGTGCCACCTGGGAAGATCATACTGCACTTGATTTAGCCAAAATGCCAAGAGGTATAAATACTAGTATTTATAATTCAAGACTATTTTAATTCGCTTCTCTCATAGCTCAGTTGGTAAAGAATCTGCCTGCAATGCAGGAGACCCTGGTTCGAGTCCTGGGTCAGAAAGATCTGCTGGAGAAAGGATAGGCTACCCACCCCAGTATTCTTGGACTTCCCTTGTGGCTCAGCTGGTAAAGAATCCACCTGCAATGTGGGAGATCTGGATTCTATCCCTGGGTTGGGAAGATGCTCTGGAGAAGGGGAAGACTACCCACTCCAGTATTCTGGCCTGGAGAATTCCATGGACTGTATAGCCCATGGATTCACAAAGAGTCGACTGAATGACTTTCAATATCATTTTAATTGTATTTTTTTGTATGGTTCTTCAAAAGTTTCAAGATCAATGGAGTAAATCCTTAAAAGCAATATTTCAAACAAAAGCTGAGACTATATGTCTGAGGTAAAAACACCTACCCGACCCCTATTCAATAGAAGTCACAATTTACAAGACACTGTCTCTTGATTCATTTGACTTTGGCTTCCTGCTGAACATTTGTATGAGTAAACCATTTGGAAATCAATGCTTCACTAATTTTAAAATTAAATACTCTCCTAGAAATAAAACAAAAAGTAAAGACTCTTTCTAAAATAAAAGAAAAAAATCCCTTAAAAAATAAATTCTCACCTGGAAGCTCTCCTTAACAGATTCTTTCACATTTTAAAAAATTCTTCAATTTTGGTAAGGACCTAACAAATTTGTTTTAAATGAAAAACCAGCACTTCAGCATTTGTCAAGGATGTTTGAAAGATATAAATCTGAGGGACAATAAAAGGTTTCCTTCCATTGTCCAGAGTTGTTACTGGGATCACCTGCCAAACAATGAACTGCAGTTCTCTGGCCTCTTTGCTTGTCACTGGAACCCTGGGACTGAGCCTTGCTGATGGTGTCTGCAGAAGAAATACGAAACACTTGCCCGCCAAAATGATAAAGAAATGAGCCTTCTTCACCTTCTCCTTACTTATCAAGGAGGAATCCACGGCTCTGGAAGAGGACAGAGCCACAAAATGGAAGGAGCTTGGAAGTATGGAAAGCTGTCCAACAATCAAGAATACTTAATCTGGATTTTATGAGAGAAAGAAAGAATCCTCTATTTTATTGATCCATTGAGATTTTGGGCTGATTCACTACAGTAAGCATCATCTTCAGTAACAAAATGCTCCACTATGAAAACAACATTGAGACAGATATTGTGGGTTTCCCTGGTGGTGCAGGAGTAAAGAACCCATCTGCAGTAGGGGAACACGGGTTCAATCCCTGGGTCGGGAAGATCCCCTGAAGAAGGAAATGACAATCCAGTACTCTTGCCTGGGAAATTCAATGGACAGAGAACCTGGTGGGCTACATTCCATGAGGTTGCAAAGAATCTGACACAGCTTGATGACTAAACACACACACACACATACATATTCATTTGTTAACTATGTCTTTCAGTCTGTTTGGGCTACCATACTAGAATGCCACAGATTGGGTGACTTAACAAACAACAGAAATCTATTTCTCATGGTTCTGGAGACTGGGAAATTCAAGATCAAGACACTGGAAACGTGATGTCTGGTGAAAGCCCACTTCCTGGCTTACAGAGGTCATCTTTTTGCTGTGTCCTCACCCAAAGAAGCAAGGGTTTGGGGGGAACTCTCTAGGGTTTCTTTTAGAAAATGAAAGTGAAAGTTAGTCATGTCAGACTCTTTGTGAACCCATGGACTATACAGTCCATGGAATTCTCCAGGCCAGGATACTGGAGTGGGTAGTCTTTCCCTTCTCCATGGGACCTTCCCAACCCAGGGATCAAACCCTGGTCTCCTGCATTGCAGGCGGATTCTTTACCAACTGAAAGGGATCCTTCAAAAGGGCTCTGCCCTCAACCTAATCAACTATTAAAGGAAGGCCCCACCTCTTGGTGTCATCAACTGAGGTTAGGACCTCAAAGTTTGTGTGGGGGTCACAAATTTTCAGTCTTAGCACTGTAGAAGCAGGTACGGTATCAGATAGGATTTGTGTACGGCATTTATTTTTTTCTCTGTGTTGTCCTTTCTAACATTAATAATGCTTACTTTGGTCTTTGAACATTTATATAGAAGGAAATGTTACAGATCAAATACACGAATGGAATTCTCCTAAGAATAAAAAGTGTTGCAATCTGTGACGTTCCTACAGTATTTCAAATATATCACCATAAATTTTGAGGGACTCCTACGGTTAGTTTGTAGTTTGTTAATTTCTATGGGTTTCATGGAGTTAAATGCTGAAATATAGATGGTGCTTTCAGGGATCCTGAGAAGACCTCAAATAGATTGACCATCCTCAAAAATGAAGAGAAGTCTCATTTTAAGTGGACCTCCTCCTTTATGTCTCCAAAGGCTGCTATGTTTTAAATGTGTCATCTGTATAGAAGATGAAGTAGCATCAGCTTTAGTTGCTAAGAAGATAGTGGCCACAAATACACAAAATAAAAAGAAGGCTTCACCAGCTAGTGTAGACAATGTGGGCTGAAAGATGAAAGTGAAAGTGAAATTCACTTAATCATGTCCGACTCTTTGTGACCCCATGGACTGCGTAGTCCATGGAATTCTCCAGGCCAGAATACTGAACTGGGTAGCCTTTCCCCTCATCAGGGGATCTTCCCAACCCCAGGATGTTCGAACCCAAGTCTCCTGCATTGCAGGCGGATTCTTTACCAGCTGAGCCACAAGGGAAGCCCAAGAACACTGAAGTGGATAGCCTATCCCTTCTCCAGCAGATCTTCCCCACCCAGGAGTCAAACCAGGGTCTCCTGCATCTCAGGTGGATTCTTTACTAACTGAGCTATGAGGGAAGCCCTTGGGCTAAAAGATATTTGAACTTAAAAATCTTCCAAATAAATTCAAGGTGAGTAGGAGAATTTTACATTACCTTCTAGCTCATTTGCTTTCAGACACTACCAGGGAAATAATTAAAATGTGTTTACTAAATCTCTGAAAATGAATATTTCTTAATTAAAGGGAAAATGCTTTGCATCAAACAATGATACAAATCTCCTGAGAAAGTCTGTAATTTTTTAAACTATGATAACAAAGCAATGGTTGTTTACCCCTCCCTATGCTACGTACACTCTTGTTTGATTACTCCAGCTCATAAACAAAGAATTAAAGAACAGAGAGATATGTCAGCCTTCTCAACCCTTGTAAACAACTCTTTGATAAGTGAAGGGCAAATTCGGTGGTAAGAAAATAACTCTGTCTGATGTAATGACAGGGTTTCTTTTATATTTTTCAAATGAGCTCTTTCCTGTTCTTAAAACTACCTTATCAAAGGACACTTTAAAAGGGAGATGTTTCTTTAGACAATTTGCTTGGAGCATTTCTAATGTTTAGTATACCCAAGGTAAAAAAGAAAAAGCCCAGTTAAGACATTATGCTGAAAAAGGAGGAGGTCAACTGCTTTTTGCCTGCTATTAGCATCAGAAGAGATGTTCTAAATAGGATTTAGAATTCTATCTATTACAATGGCTTAAAGGAATTTTTATTTTTTACTTTGGTATTACAGAAAAACATGCATTTATTAAGAATGGCTAAATTCAAATTAATAAATAAGAAGAATATGCTGCTCTCATTAATTAATTTAAATATTCTTATGTACTCAATAAATTTCAAATTTTTTTTCTGGAATTAATTTCTAACCATGGCATATGGTGACATGTCTGGTCTAAATCTTTAATTTTGGAGAGATGGGGAGCTAAGGTTGTTTTGATTACACGTGACTTTTGACCTTCACCTCATCTGTTTTGGAAAGTTTTCTTCCTTCTATAATGGTTTTAACTAGAAGTTACAGAGAATTCTTCCCCTCTCTCCATGATAACTCAAGTTTAGACTTTAGGTAAAACCATTTTCTGATGTATTGTGAGATTTAAGTGTTCACCGGCATGATGAGATATCAATCTTTACAATGTGGAACCTCCTTAATGTTTCCTTCCCTTCTTTTATCCCTCTGATGTTAGTATATCTAGGCATGGTTCTTAGACCTCTTCTCCTCTGTCTCCTCTATATCTATCTGCCTCCCTTGATGACTGTATCTAGTCACCTGGAGTTGCATGCCATCAAAAGCTAGACACCGCCTAAATTCATATTTCCAGTCCCAACATTCTTGCAGGACTCCAGACTTAAATGGCCAATATCCATTTGAAATCTCTATTTGAATGTAAAATAAGCTCCTCCAACTTAGCAAAGTTGAAACTAAACTTTTGATGTCTCGTAAGAGGAAAAACCTATATGCAGGTCAGGAAGCAACAGTTAGAACTGGACATGGAACAACAGACTGGTTCCAAATAGGAAAAGGAGTATGACAAGGCTGTATATTGTCACCATGCTTATTTAACTTATATGCAGAGTGCATCATGAGAAACGCTGGGCTGGAAGAAGCACAAGCTGGAATCAAGATTGCCGGGAGAAATATCAATAACCTCAGATATGCAGATGACACCACCCTTATAGCAGAAAGTGAAGAGGAACTAAAAAGCCTCTTGATGAAAGTGAAAGAGGAGAGTGAAAAAGTTGGCTTAAAGCTCAACATTCAGAAAACTAAGATCATGGCATCTGGTCCCATCACTTCATGGCAAATAGATGGGGAAACAGTGGAAGCAGTGTCAGACTTTAATTTTGGGGCTCCAAAATCACTGCAGATGGTGACTGCAGCCATGAAATTAAAAGACGCTTACTCCTTGGAAGGAAAGTTTTGACCAACCTAGATAGCATATTAAAAAGCAGAGACATTACTTTGCCAAGAAAGGTCCATCTAGTCAAGGCTGTGGTTTTTCCAGTAGTCATGTATGGATGTGAGAGTTGGACTGTGAAGAAAGTTGAGCACCAAAAAATTGATGCTTTTGAACTGTGATGTTGGAGAAGACTCTTGAGAGTCCCTTGCACTGCAAGGAGATCCAACCAGTCCATCCTAAAGGAGATTGGTCCTGGGTGTTCATTGGAAGAACTGATGCTGAAGCTGAAACTCCAATACTTTGACCACCTCACGTGAAGAGTTGACTCTTTGGAAAAGACCCTGATGCTGGGAGAGATTGGGGGTAGGAGGAGAAGTGGATGACAAAGGATGAGATGGCTGGATGGCATCACCAACTCAATGGACATGAGTCTGAGTAAACTCCGGGAGTTGGTGATGTACAGGGAGGCCTGGTGTGCTGCGATTCATGGGGTCACAAAGAGTTGGACACTACTGAGCAACTGAACTGAACTGAATTGAAGGGGAAAAAGAAGGCCTCACTTGTACTTTTTCTTATCTCAGTTAATGGAACCAAAATTACTCTCTCCTCCTACATCAGCCAATGCACTCCATCCATATTTGCCTTTTGCTGGTCCTCAAAACATAAAGCTAGCTCCTTCCTCACACCTCCACACTTCTGTTCCCCATGCCTGGAACATTCTTATCATAGATCTTTGCATGATTAGTTACTTCATTTTGTCCACAGTTGTCCAAATGGCATCTCTTCAGAGGATTTGCCTTTGAATCATGCCTCCAAATCAGTTGTCACTCTCTTTACTCTGCTTTTCAGGTAGGATTTGCCTGAGGTTATATTATTTATTATTTGTGTCCCTCAGAAGAATGTAGGCACTCTGTCTTTCATGACCCTATCTGCAGTACCTGTTAATACACAGCAATGTACAACATATTAAAGATATTCACTAGCATTTGTTGAATGAATGAATAAATGATACATGGGCTCTTTGCTAACATTTTCACACCCTCACATGGCCAAGGCAGAAACTGCCCACAGTAGCCTACTCTGGCACTCTGGCACTGTGTGTTTGTCTTGGAAAATTGTGTGTGTGTGTGTATGTGAGTGTAAACTGAGACAGCTGTGTCTCTAGGGGCTATGAAAGTCTGGACCAACATTTGTAAAACATAATCATGACTGATTTTAATACCAGAAGAGAGAGACTTCTTTCTGCTAAAATCCAAGTCTCCAGAAAAACTGTCAGACCAGCAGTGGTTCTTCAGGCTACTGTCTTGGGTATAGAGACTGCAAGATGCCTCTAAATGCAAGACTACCAGTGATGCTACAGACTTAGAGATTAGTATAGCATGTAAGCAGCTAAATTTGTCTTTTATATCAAATTTGATTCTAACCCCCACATTCTCAAATCCTTACACTATCCTACTATGTCCAAGGATCCATGATAACTAACACCATGGGAGTGATTTAAAATTACTGCTTTCAGGTAGGATGAAACCAAAAATCGAAGATAAAATGTCATAAGATTTCTTAGAATTCTTTTATTCTAAATAGAGACGTTTCTTCTTCCCAACCACAGGTTCCAGGCCAAAGCATTGAATTTCAACTCAGTGACACCAGCAGCTATTAGTAAATATGTGTTAGTTATAGTGGTAGTCACAAGTAGGGAGATTCTGCTAGACGAGTTCTCACCGTCCTCATTTGAATAAAGAACTTTGTGCATTCAATTTGATATTGCTCTACTGTTGAGATGCTAAATTGGCTATTTGTATCAAAGAAATATTGTATTTGCGTATAACATAAGATTTCAGTTTTGCATACTTTGCAAATATAATTCTGTTCACCATGACTTTACAGGATTCAGGGGAAGAAAATGGATCCCAGGAAGCATGTATGGTGGGAGTTGCAGGAAAATTATTAGCAACAGTGGCAGCAATATATTAGCTGTAGTACCTTTTTTACACCTGAGGTTATTAGCTTTTTATTTTTTAATAACTTAATGCAATAGGAACAACCTTGGGAAAATGAATTTTCTGGAGTAAACAATGGAAAGGCACTATTAACCTAACACAGCAGGAAATACATTGACCACAGTTAGAAATATATTCTCTCAGAATGCAATACACAGAGTTTACTTACTAGTTCTAGTATCTCTTTGTAAAACTAAAGAGAGAAAAATACCCAGAAAGAAAAAAAAAGACGCATTGATTGTTGATGTGTATTCTGCAAAGACAGCATACTGAAAATGCACAAAAGTATTCAACTGTGACTATGGAGTATGCGTTACTTTACATAAAATGACTCCTAAATATCTTTATCTGTTTTAGATGTCTCAGAGTATGTAAAGGGAATAAAATATTCAATTACTTTTTAATGTCTAAAAGTCACTCAGCAAAATGAAATCAATGCAATTGCCAAGAGCCCTCTTTAAGGAATCAGCTATATTAATTCAAGATATGCCTTCTTCCCTCAGGTAACTTTAGTTGGAACATTGTTATTTATACTTAACCCTAGATAAGGGTTGAATCCCATGCTTTCAAGAAAGAATAAGAAATTGATCATTTTAATGATAGGCAGCAGAGACGTATCAAGTTCTGCGAAAAGCAGTTAACAGATGCTAGATTATGAATTTAACCTGCTAAGAGATATCCACAATTTCATACCCTCAAATCCTACCTTAATGTACAGGTAAACTGATATAGATCTATAGCAGACCAGTTAGTGCTCATGTATTCCTGTAGTCTAATACATCCACCCAGAACAGCAGAACAGAGCTGTGCTCAATTTTCATAAGATTCTCTGTGAATTGATTTCACAAGAGAGAAATTAAGCCAAAATATTACCCATGGTTAGACTTGACACAAGCAGGCACTGCTATAAAAAGTTGCATTCTTGGTATTTTTCCAGATTTAACTAGTGTGACAGGAACTGCCTCACTTCCAGGTATCATAGACATTTTCTCAATATACTTGTCAAAGGAACTCAGGGTCTGGCTCCCTAAGGATCCTCAGAAGTCCTTAAGAACTGCAGAAGATCCAGATTATCTCAATTATGCTGCCACAAAGATCAAAATGAATTCTTGGGCTCTATCGTCATTGGAAAAATATATTAATAGTAAAGAAGTTGTTTAGATTGCACACATAAAGGCCAGTTTTGCTGTAGCTTTTCACTTTATATGTTGAATATCACCTTGAGGAGAAATTTGCTGTCAGGACCTGACAAGAAACGGAAATAAGCACATTCCCTATTTTTCAGTTGCACAAAAGACCTTCCCAATGAAGTTGGGTTCACAACTAGGATGACCTGCCTGTGACAGAGAAAACTCCTTTTTATATGTATATTTTAAGAGGACTGTCTTGCAGAACCACCTAATACTACATAAAGTATATTCGTGTAAAAGCAAACAATAACAACTTTCTGATCATTATCAGATTTGTGTACTTATTTGAAGAAAAAAGAAAATTATAGTCTTAACTGCTCTATAATAGTAAGCCAAAAAGTTTTTGGCACTATTTGCAGATTTTGACTTAAAGGTTTAATTCAGGGTGAAAATTGCACTGGGACACATCCTGAGAGAAATAGTTATGGCTTTGTTCATTCTTTCCCCCTAAACAGGAAATTGGTTTTTTGACTCTACACTGTTTTAACAGCAGCATAAATGCAGCTCACTCCTCTGAATTCAGGCGTAACACTCAATGATGAAATGGGGGTGCAAGGGAGACAGCAGGTCATATGCCAGATTAGGGTGAATAAAATTGACAAACACTAGCAATCCCAACTATATCCCTAAGAAATTCGTTGCTACAAAAAAATATATATATCCAGCAATTAAAAAAAAAAAATTAGACTCTTAGATTTAGAAGGCAAGCAACTGCTTTACTACATGTCTTTAGGAGGACATATTAAACATGTTACCACACTAGAGGTATCTGCAAATATCAGTTGTAAACCGGAAAATTAAACAAGTTTAATTGCTTCAATGACATTCTTATTTTATTTGCCTGAAGTAAATATTTGAAATATTGTATACACTTCTTTGAATCTCAAAGGTGATACAAATTGCAATTGTATCTAGAGACAGATATTTTGATAACTTTACATTTTGCTTTTTTTTTTTTTTTATAACCAGTTTGGCATGATTGGGGCTTCCCTGGTGGCTCAAATATTAAAGAATCTGCCTGCAATGCAGGAGACTGGGTTCAATTGCTGGGTCATGAAGATACCCTGCAGAAGGAAATGGCAACCCTCTCCAGTTCTTGCCTGGGAAATCCCATGGACAGATGAACAGGGCAGGCTACTGGGGTTGCAAAGAGTTGAACACAACTGAGTGATTAATACTTTGGCATGATTATCTTCTGCTTTAAACTACACATTTATGGCGAGGAGAATATTTTTAAATTGAGACTAATCTGATCACTAATAGAGGAATACAGGGCATGAATGATGTTTATCTTTCTTCCCCAAATAGAAAATTTTCTACATCAAATTAACTCAACAGCAGGTTTTCTTCCTGTTGTGGGTATGGTGAAGTTGAAGTACAATGATAAGTGCAGACTCTCACTTTCAGATCAAATATCTTTAGGTAATTCATTTGATGTCTTCACATCTCACTTTCATCAATTACAAAAGAGATATACTAATATATGTATTTAAGGGCATTGGAAAAATTCAAGAGATGAGTGTACATAAGAAATTGATTAGTTTGTGGTCCATAATAGATACTCAATAAATGTTAGTTCTTTGGAAGCACATATGTAGGTTGGGAAGATCCACTGAAGAAGGGAAAGGCTACCCACTCCAGTATCCTGGCCTGTAGAATTCCATGGTCTGTATAGTCCATGCAGTCTCAAAGAGTCAGACATGACTGAGCTACTTTCACACACACACATGTAGGTTTTATGGACTTAGGGTTATTTTATAGCAAGGAAAACTGAAACTTATAGAGATGAGTGTGTAGTGGCTACTATAACATAGGTGAGCTATATAGAGGCAGAGCTGAACCTAGAATCTGATCTGACTTATTGAAAGTGAAAGTGAAGTCACTCAGTCATGTCCAACTCTTTGTGGACTGTAGCCCACCAGGCTCCTCTGTCCATGGAATTTTCTAGGCAAGAGTACTGGAGTGGGTTGCCATTTCCTTCTCCAGGGGATCTTCCCGACCCAGGGATCGAGCCCGGGTCTCCTGTACTGCAGGCAGATGCTTTACCATCTGAGCCGCCAGGGAAGTCTCTGACTTATTAGTTAACATATATAGTGGGTTCAGGGCTTCCCAGATGGTGCTAGTGGTAAAGAACCCGGCTGCCAATGCAGGAGACCTAAGAGATACAGGTTCCATCCCTGGGTCACAGAGATCTCCTGCAGAAGGGCATGGCAATCTACTCCAGTATTCTTGCCTGGAGAATCCCTTGGACAGAGTAGCCTGGTGGGCTACAGTTTGTGGGTTTGCAAAAAATTGGACATAACTAAAGCGACTTAGCACATATTGGGTACCAGAAGGCTGACTATAACAGGAATAAAACTTTGAAGCAGACCTAAACTCTGACCCAGTTGCAGTGCCTGCAACTAACAAGTCTTTAACCTCTGAACCTCAATTTCCTTATCTAGAAAATGGAGAAAATACCTATGTACCTCAAAAAGTTATCATAAGAATTAACTGAAGTATTAGATGTGGATAATGTAGCAGTATCTAGCAGGTAATATTTAAAGCGCAACAGAAGATAGTCATTATTATTATTTTTAACCATGATAAACAGTTTATTAAAAGGATTAAAAAAGAGAAATGTCCATTTTTATTCTTCGTTTAAGAAATTTGCTTATATTGTGAGGACATGTCTGGGAATGGCTAATATTGTGTGTTGGCATCATGGAAAATACTATGAGATACTCCCAAACAACAAATTCCTTGCCCTTGAAGAGCTATTGGGGAAAATAACACAAGAAAAAATTGTTATTGACACTAGCAGTGTTTAAATAACAAGTGAGATAAATAGAAGGCTGATAAGCTAAAATGATGGAGAAATAGATCAATGGTTTTTCCTGAAATGACCAGAAAAATTTCACAGAAGAGTTGGAACTGAAGTCAAACCCAAGAGCAGCTCTATTTAAGGAAACTTTAGTTATGTTTTCTCTTTTTCCTATAGAAATGTTTAAAAATAGCTTCAGATGTCAGAATTATGAAAGAGAACTCAAATTTTCTTTGGGGAGTTGTGAAGAAATATAACTTTTTGGCTGAAGGCTGATGGACAAATATTCTCTATGAATATCATAAAGATGAGCACAGCTTTAGTTTCCTGTCTGTGCATGTGTGCATATGATTGTGTGTGGGTACACATGCACAAGTTTTCATGAGTTTGCTCACTTACACTCCAAAAACAAGCATTGTTTTCTAAACCAATGCAATGCACAATGTAAGTATTCCTTTTTTCAAAGCACAGCAGAATAAGTGTCTCATCAAGTTGTTTCTCAACAGCATCTCCACGGACAGTTGATACAACCATTAAAAATGCTGGCAGTGTGTCTGGTTTGGTTACTGTTTTGATGTGTTTTCTAATGGTGCTGCTTGCCTTTGGCAATAATTGTAATTCAATTTATGCCTCTAAAAAATCATCCAATCCTATTGCCTATGCAGTTTCACAAAATATCTTTTCTCTGTAGAGTTAATCAGCCTTACACTGAATGTTTTCTATTACCTAGATTTCACTGCATCGCCCAATAAATTTCAAGTTGAACAAGTCTGCATTCCAGAAAGTAAACACATTAGAAATAAAGTGACCAACCTTGAGTGGATGACAGGAGATGCCACTCATAAAAATAGTGACTTGGCTCTATTATGAAGATTGGGATGTGTGGGTATGTATGGGTGTGTATTTTGTTCTGGATAAAGAGATTATTTTAAACCTTCCATGATATAAGCACAGTTCTATGGTAACATTTAAAATAATTGTATGCGTAACTTCATTTCACTTTCATCCAGAGTTTAAAATGTGTTTGAAAAATATTCTCAAGGCAAATGTTGTATATACATAACCACTTTGTCAAGCAGTCTTAATATGGAGAAGTATAAATACGAAATAACTCTTTTCTCTAATCACCATTTTCAGTTATGTTCTGTATAATTTTCCTGGGCTTTGATGTTGTCTTGGGCTGATTCTATCACCTTTGATATGTAGAAGTTTAATTCAAATCTGTTAGTGGTTTACCTGCTGCTAGAAGAGCAAGAACTGGAACCCTGACTCAGTTTCAAAGCCTTGCCCTGAAATCCTGACTCTGACTATAGCAGGCAAAGGTAAGACATGAACTGAGCCAACTCTTTCTAGTCCCCCTTTCAATACCAACCATCAGGTGTGGGGTAGAGAGAAGGGAGCAGAAAAGAGATGAAAGTCTCTTTCCTTACCTGGATGGCCTTTGTGTTTCCTCACTGATTGTGTTCCTTAAGTGAATCTAATGTGCTCATTATCAATGCTCAGAATGTGTCTGAGTCCAAAAGCAGAATCTCCTGTGACACAAAACTTCACTTTATAAAATGTGGCCCTTGGACAGGTGGCATTGGTATCACCTGGAAGACTGTTGGACCCTCAGCCCCCATACATGCTCAATCGAAATCTGAATTTTAACAAGATACCCAGGTGATTTGTATACACATTAAAATTTAAATTATTTTGGTTCAAAGCTGCTGTTTTTTACTTCCCTTCTGTTCCAGACTGATATACTTTTAAAGTATAATGCAAATAGATTGCTAAAAACACATTTAAAAAAAAAAAACAACAAAGCACCAACCTATGTTTTGTTATTTGATTCAATAGACCAGGATGGAATAAGAAGTACCAAATCTGCTCTCCCACCAGAAACATACATGAAATGAGTTATTTTCAAACATTAGACAACAGGCAACATGAGTCTTTGATTCCTAAGAGAAGGAAAACAAATAAGGGGAGCCTTATTGTCACCTGCTTACCTAGAGATGTGGTACAAGAAAGGGGAACCCATGCAGAGCAGAATAGGCTCACAGAATTGAGGAGTCAAAGCATCACAATTCAGTGAGGTTGGGGTAGCTTGACTTTACGGGCAGAGTCCTGGAAAGGAGGTAGTGAGGGAGAGAAATCTCTTTAAGTTTGTTGCTGAATTCTAAGTTAGGCATTAACTGTACATTATGTTGGGACGTCATAAGGCTGGGCAGAAACTGTTAGGGGCCTCTAAGATGAGCAAACCAGAAGTTTATACAGAGCTGGGAGATTTTTCAGTTCCAACCAACAAGAGGGGGGAAATCTTTTCTAGATTTTCCCCCCTCAAACTCATACATACAATTTCCAGATTAACTTAGTGAAAATTAGGAGAAACGGCTCTTAAAAATTCTAAATTCTAAAAATTCTAAAAAACAGGTCTCTCTCTTAACAGACCAGCAGTAATTTTGTCTTAACAAAATAAAACCATAAGAAATTATTATTCAAGTTCTGTTCAAACAAAAGGAGAAAATAATTAGCAATCATGGAGAATGTAAAGAAAATTTTATTAGAGGAGCTGAAAGTAGAAAGAGAATATATAACCTTTTGGTGTCTTCAGACCATCCTCTACTAACTACAATTTTTATCCAGAAATCTGGGAAAGTCTGCTTCCTGGACAGAGTATTATGTGTGGAAGAGGCCTTTCACATTAAGCATAAGTGTTACCTGTTACTATTTGAAGTGATCATCCCTTGTCTGCATGACAGTTCTTTAACTATTCTAGAAGTGAGCAAGGACCAGGAAAACCTAGGCAAAAGTAGTCTCTAACCAGCCCTTAGGATGTGGAAAGCCTGGCTAAAATCCAATCTCAGGTGTAGTATGCTTTAATCATATGAAAGTTTTCTGTAAGTTTAAACTTTAAATATCAGAAAATCCATTTATAAATCATAAGACAATTCCAGGAGTAAAGTCAATTCAGCTATAGATTTGGCAAACACAAAACAAAACTAAATATGGACCTAGAAAATTTGGATTTGAGTTGCAAATATGTCAGTTAACAGTTCTTTGATCTAGAAGTAATAGGCTGTATTTTCTTTAAATGTATCCATTGTAAAATAATGAAAGAGTTAAATACAGTAGTTAATTAATATGAGTAGTATAAAATGCTATGTGTGTTATGTGCATATATGTAGTTTTTTTTTCAAATAAGCAAGCTCTTATACACCAGCTAGTATACACTGAGCACAATTTTATGCATATTTCTTCTCATAAATATTAGCTCATTTAAGTCTCACTTTATAGATAAGGAAACTGAGTGATAGGGAGGTTAAGTAACTTGCCCAAGGTAACACACAGTTAATAAGTGGTAGAGCTGGGACTAGAACCCCAAAACCCTGGTTGCAGAGTCTGAACTAATCCAGGTTTTCTATGGTCTTTGAGAGCAGAAAAATCAGTTTTGTTGGTGAGCTTCTGGATCTTTCTGACTTGCACTCAAAAATGAGTTTCTTGAGTCATTGCTTTGCTTTGGTAGGGTCTGTGATTGCCTTCAGTGTGCTAGTGAGGGATTAAAGAAAAAAAAAACACATAGAAATCAAATCTTAGGGTCAAATTATTGTGAACTCATGGACTCACTTTTTTGTGTGTCTTTTGGTTTTGGTTATGTCTTTTTTTTTTTTTTTTTTTTGATGAATAGATGGCATTTTATACTGGCTCAAGTGAATCATGCAGACAACTCTCAAGAATATCCTTTGAGACAAATTATCCAGAGTCCCTGGAAAACAGTCACCACTTGAGCTAGATCTGTAGGGATGATTCACAGTTGAAAAGGGGTGGCTCAGAGGTAAAAAAAAAAAAATCTTCCTGCTAGTGCAGGAGATGAAGCAGACATAGGTTCAATCCCTGGGTCAGGAAGAGCTCCTGGAGGAAGAAACGGCAACCTGCTCCAGGATTCTTGCCTGGAAAATTCCATGGACAGAGCAGCTAGGTGGGCTACAGTCCATGGGGTTGCGAAGAGTCAGACACGACTGAGTGACTGAGCTTGCATGCATGCATTTATGATCACCACAATCTCACATGGCAGATTTGTAATGATCTTATTTTACAGAGAAGAAAATGAGAACTTGGACTGAATTTCTAGGCAAAATATTAGCAGATCAGGCCACACTTCTGTGACCTGAGAACCTCTGAGTGCATGACTGTGTTAACGGGGTCCCCATGATCAGGGACCTGACTGATACATTCATAGAAGTTCACTGTAGCAGATGCTGGTGATACCCCAGGCTGTATCTCCCCGGACCTACATGACTTGCCTGCAGCCATGGGGAACAGTTTCTGGCCCACTGATAGTTTCCCACCTCAGACCCAGTTCTCTCTCTTTTTCTCCATCTGAGGGATTTCTCAGGCATCATCACGCAAACCTGATCATGTACAGAGTTTATGCCCATCCTGGGTGTGACCTCTCTCTACCAGAAGGAGATGGGAGACTGGATAACTTCTCCCCATTTTCTAGTGGGAGAATGAACTCAGTTTTTTTTTTGTTGTTTTTTTTGTTTTTTTTTTTCCAGTGGGTTTTGTCATACATTGATATGAATCAGCCATGGATTTACATGTAAAGGTAACATTTATAAAAGATTGTTTGACAACCATGCAGACCATCCATGACATAGATGACATAGATTAATAATTTAAATTTGTCCTGAGGTGAATAGTCATTGTTTGGCTCTGACGGCCTCCTATGTAACCACAGATTGATCCAGAAATGTAAGACCTTTCTTTAGTTCTTAATAGTGAAAGACATAAAATTCCAAAGACTTTCTTATTTTCATATTGCTAAAGGAATTTAGTAGTGACTACACAGTTTCTAAATTTAGTGTTCATAACCTAAATTAAATGTATTATTAAATTTTACTGAGCACTATTATTTCAGGATTTTAGTAAGAAATCCAAATAAATCCTTACTATGCCTACACATGTGCACCTATTTAGAACATCATGAACCCCTAGAACACGGCAAGATCACGTGAGCTACAGGGAGTCGTGCCCCATTTAAGTGCACCATGACTGAAAAGTTGAGGGTCCAGACATTTCCAAACAAGGATATGCAAACATTTTCCAAAAAAAAAAACTATAGAAAAGTTAATGGGAATCAATTTCTACATCTTTAATTTTTGCATGTAATGCTTCCTCCTAAAATTGGTCTTTCTAAGAGAATGCCTTGGGTCCAAGTTTTTCTTTCTTAACTCTCTTTTACAGTTGTCTTATCATTTTATAAAAGAACAGGATATCCTTCACTGTTTTATAATAATTGGAGGAAAACCCCACCTACCCATTTAAGAGAGATACTTGACTTAAATGCTTAATAGTTATTCACGCAATTTGAACCCATATCTGTAAGTTTTTTCTCTACTATCTATTAATAATCATTGTTATGTAATCTCAATTCAGTAGAAAGTTTCAACATTTGAAGTTTATGGTCAAGGAATTTTAAAAAATAAAATAACTTATGTACATTTTTTGTGGCAGAGAAATATGTCTGAGTCATCATTAGAAACTTTCAGGAAAATCTTTTTCACTAGGATTTAGTTAGCTATGACAAACCTAGACAGCATATTAAAAAGCAGAGACATCATTTTGCTGACAAAGGTCCATATAGTTAAATTTATGGCTTTTCCATTAGTTATATACAGATGTGAGTTGGACCATAAAGAAAGTTGAGCACCAAAGAATTGATGCTTTCAAATTGTGGTGCTGGAGAAGATTCTTCAGAATCCCTTGGACTGCAAGGAGATTCAAACCAGTCAATACTAAAGGAAATCAATCCTGAATATTCATTGGAAGGACTGATGCTGAAGTTGAAGCTCCAGTTCTTTGGCTACCTGATGTGAAGAGCTGACTCATTAAAAAAGAACCTGATGCTGGGAAAGATTGAAGGCAGGAGAAGAAGGGGATGACAGAGGATGAGATGGTTGGATGGCATCACTGACTCAGTGGACATGAGTTTGAGCAAGCTCCGGAAGATGTTGAAGGACAAGGAAGCTTGGTGTGCTGCAGTCCACGGGGTTGCAAAGAGTCAGACACCACTTATCAACTGAACAACTGTGAGCAAAGTGGAATAGACTTAAAAGTTCAAGGATAATCAGTGTAAAACAATGTAAAATCTTTGTCAAAAGGAGCTTATACTGCTTATATATTTCAGGGATACATTTCTCATTACTGAGTTGATTAGTTTCCAGTGAATTCATGTAAAAAGATAATGAAGATTTATTTTTAAATGTCAACATTCACAGTGCACCATAAATTACAAACTTTGTAAGAATTTAACTTTAAGATAGAAAACTCAAATTAACCGAATGACAAGCAAGAAGGGATTTTTTTCCAAAGATCTTCTAGGTTCAAAGACCTAGATCTAGGAACCATCTTTTGATCATCCAGAGCTAAAAGAATGTTGTGCACTCAGATCATGTTATTATAGCCTCTCATAGAATTGCCTTCACTGAATTTCATTTTAGCAATGTCTCCAGCTCTTATTAAAAGTAATTACAGGAACAGCCATATGGAATCCATCACTTCAGAGGAATGCTATTAAAGGCAGTGTATACCGTGTCACAAAATGCCCTCTAAACAAAGTTCCACATGAAAAATTTCTTTTGGAATTCTGTTCTGGGAAAAGGTTTGCTTCCCTTGAGCAGTTAGTGTGCTTCTTCCTTTCTTATCATAAGTCTTATAATATGGGCTATATCTCCCTTCTTACTTCGGCTTCCAGGAAGTTTGACACTAAATCTGAGGTTAGAACAAAAGAATGATTTCAGTCCTAACAGATACACAAATTTTGTTGCAGTCCCATCAATCTATTCTTACGTATAACTTCTTCCTCCTAGGTTTTTATTCTCAATTCTCTTTGCCCTGATTTTATGATGCATATTTGTTAACCTGTCCCCAAATCTCTGGGGAGACAGGACATGAATAAATGTGAATTTGAATAATAAATATTCTTCTCAACAAGATATCCACAAGCAAATCACACACTTGTTTCTCAGTGTATTCTTATTCTGTGTTGGCAAGGAAAAATCACCAAAACAAGGAACCTCAGAGGTAAGAACAGGACACCAACATTATTCCCAGGTAATGCTTTCTTTTAATCAGTTTCTTAAGTAAGTATACTCTGTGCAATTATTTCTTGGTATGAGCACAGGAATCGATCTAACCCTTGACTGCTGCATCCACTTAACAGGACTTAGCAGTTTTCATGAAATAAAATTTCCATCAGATTCAGCAGTGTCTATTGTATCTACAAAAGGTTGTTGTGGTTGTTTAGTCATGTGTCCAACTCTTAGTCATGGACTGCAGCACACCAGGTTCTTATGTCTTCTACTATCTCTGAGTTTGCTCAGATTCATGTGCATTGAAGCAGTGATGGTGTCTAACCATCTTATCCTCTTCTCCTTTTGCCTTCAATCTTTCCTAGCATTAGGGTCTTTTCAAATGATTCGGTTTTTCACATTGAGGTAGCCGAAGTATTGGAGCTTCAGCTTCAGCATCTGTCCTTCCAATAAATATTCAGGGTTGATATCCTTTAGGATTGGTTGGTTTGAGCTCCTTACCATTTGAGGGACTCTCAAGAGTCTTCTCCAGCACCACAATTCGAAAGCATCAATTCTTTGGTGCTCAGCTTTCCAAAAAAAAAAAAAGGTAGGAACATTTAATAGTAGGTCAAACTAAAACTTCTTGCCAAGAAAAAAAAAAAAAATCTAAAATACATCTATTCAAAAACAATACTTTTATCTCCTTTTAGTGAAATCTGATTTAATGTGATAATCCCTTTCCTTCAGGTTTTGTCTCAAATGCATGACCTCTTCTAATCAATTATTATGGAAGGAGTCACCTCAGCAGCATACTGATGAGTAAGGAGAAATCCCTCTTCCCACAGATGACACCACTGGTTCTGCCTTCATCCCTACAGTCTCCTCAGCTCACCTCCACTCAAGACACCTGTCACTTAGCCTTCCCTCATCCTGTTTCCACCTCTGAGAGACTGGCACTTTTGTAACCAGCTGACTTTCCCAGCTCAACCATATTTTCTTCAATCAGTAAATAAATATTCAAACTAAGTTGAAGTACTAGAAATACAGAGATAAATGCCATCGAGAATTTTATAATTGAATATTCCAGAGACAAGAAGAAGATCTGTGAACATGGGAGAGGCTTCCATCAAGAATTTGGTTTGCTCCTGGCTTCTTTTCCCTTTGGGAACATCTCTAAGCCCTATTTAATGCTGTGTCACAGGGGTCCTCAACATTTTTGGCACCAGGGACTGGTTTTGTGGAAGACAGTTTTTCCATGGACCAGGGCAGGGGATGGTTTGGGGATGATTCAAGCATTACATTTATTGTGCACTTTATTCCTATTATTATTACACCAGTTCCACCTCAGATCATCAGGCCTTAGAAGCAAATGTTGGGGACTGCTGCTGTATATCACACCACATTGCATGCCTCACACTTTCACTTCTACACTATCATTTAAATAAACCCTATCATCACACAAACACATGCATACAGAGACGTACACACATGCCCACACATATCACATAAAAGTTAATAGACTTTATGCACATGATTACAAAGACATCTTCTCTAAGGGGATATTCAATGGGACATTTGTTTGCCACACAGAAAAATCTATCTTAAACTGGAAAGTTAATTAATTGGGAATAGAAATAAGTGCTCACTTAGTCATAGTAATATTTCCTAACTAGGGGAAATTTTAAATCTATATAAAGATAGATAAGGGGGACACAAATAGGTCCTTGAGATATATGCAGTAATAGGGAGGCAAAATTTTATCCACCAAACTGTATTTGTCATTGAATTTTTTAATAAATATATAAAAATATCACATTGGGGTATACCTCCAAAGGTATGACTATGTAATAAAAAGTGACAGTTACTACCTCTGAGGAGTGTGGGTCCAGGCAACTGGTGGAATAATGTATTTCACTAACTACTGTGTAGTTAAATTTAATCTCAGGAGCTAGAAAACAGTGAAAATATTACTCACTCAATCGTGTCTGACTCTGCAATTCCATGTACTCCAGGCTCCTCTATCCATAGAATTCTCCAGACAAGAATACTAGAATGGGTTGCTATTCCCTTCTCCAGGGTATCTTCCCGACCCAGCGATCCAACCCAGGTCCTGTGCATTGCAGGCAGATTCTTTACTGTCCGACCACCAGGGAAGCCTGAATTGCTCTATAATTTCCAAAGGAAAACAGTGAACTAGACAATACTGAAGTGAGGAGTCTGTGAGGTCACAGGTGAGGGAAGGGGACTCTAGATTGCCCTCTACTCCCATCATCACCCAATTATTGTCCCCATTATCTGGAAAAGCAATGAATTTACAAAGAATGATTTTTTAAAATTGTTTGCCTTTTTGTGATGGATTTAAATTTGCCCTACAGATATTGGAGTTAATTCTGAATAAAAAATTGAGGTTAGATATCCTCAGAAAATATCAATCTTTAAAAAAAAAAAAACTCCATCACTCTGTTTACAGCAAAATGATTTGTTAAATTAGACAATGAAGTGACAAGATATTAGAATGTTTCTTTTTTTAAATTGTTTATGTATTTATTTTTGGCTGTGCTGAGTCTTTGTTGCTGCTCAGGCTTTTCTCGAGTTGCAGCGAGTGGGGGCTGCTCTCTAGGTGCAGCGTACAGCCTTCTCATCGCGGCGGCCCTCTTGTTGCAGAGCATGGGCTCCAGGGCACCCAGGCTTCAGTAGTCGTGGCTCCCAGGCTCCAGAGCACAGGCTCAATAGTTGTGGCACATGGGCTTAGTTACTCTGTAGCATGTGGAGTCTTCCTGGATCAGGGATTGAACCCATGTCTCCTGCATTGGCAGGCGGATTCTTTACCACTGAGCCATCAGGAAAGCCCCAGAATGTATTTCTTAACCCCCTTTAATACTACTGTATTCTGTATGTATAATGTTCCACATTATGAAGATCCAAAAGATGCCATATTTTACAACCATAATGATCCCCTGCATGGAGACAAAAGTCATTGGACAGGAACACAGCTGGCCTTTAGTATATTGATGGGGTCAGTATACTACCCAAAAATACACCGCCTTGCAAATAAACTGTCTTATGCCAAAGGAGTCTGGGGAAATAGCAGAAGCAGGAGGATTACTCTGACCTTCCCACCTCCCCCATCTGTCTGGAAACTGATCATAAAACTCTTATGTGAAAAGTACCCTCCATTCACCAGGAGGAAAGAAGACATCCTTGTCATCAGAGACAGGGAACTTGGGGCCAAGAAATCTGTACAATAAAACCTGTTCAACTAACCCTTAATCTTCTTAGTTACTTCTTCACTATTTTCCTTTATCTCTATCCCAAGTTTCTCTATCTTGTCAATTTTTCATGAGTTTCTTTTTCCTTGTCTAAACGGTATAAAAACTTCCTGTTCTGGTCCTTTCTTGGGGTCTTTATTTTCTTGGAAAGGCTCCCATGCACGTATAAAAATTTAATAAAATTTGTATGCTTTTCTCTGATTAATCTGTCTTTGGTAGTTCAATTTTTAGACCAAACCAGAGATCCAAAAGGATCAAGAAAAACTTTTCCCTCCTTCACTGTCCGAATGTCTAAACTCAGTTGAACTGGCACTCTACCTTCCTTCTAGCCTAATACTAAAAGAATATATAGGGAGAGTACTTTGATTTGACTAGAAATGTATCATTTCAGTACGGTAACATTGTTCTCTCACACTATTCAGATGGTGGTCTGATCTGCGGGCATCACATACGTGTACCTTTGTCTATGCTATATCCCTGGCCATGAATGCCATCTCCTCCTTGCCCAGATGGCCTTCATCTCCTGGCTCCTCAGGTCATGCAAGGCAGTATCTGTTTTTCTCTCCCAGCCAACCTGGTCAATACCAACACATTCTAGAGGACCCAACTTAAATATAATCCCCCTGTCAGATCTTTTTCCTTCTAAGATAGGGCTGTTAAATATCCCTGTTGGTACATTCTTCTGCAATTATAAAATCTTAAGAGATTTTCAAATGCTCTCATCAATCTACTAGTCCTTTAGTATCCTGAAGGATGAATACAAAACTTACTTATATCTGTTATCATTAGAACTTGACAATTTTATGAAGTTATACATTTGCTGAAAGAAAATGAATAAAATAAACAGTAGGTGAACATCAACTTGGAGAAGGGAATGGCAACCACGCCAGTACTCTTGCCTGGAGAATCCCATGGAGAGGGGAGCCTGGCGGTCCATGCGGTCACACAGGGTCAGGCACGATTGAAGAGCGTCAGCATGAACATCAACTAGATTTAAAACAGAAGGTCCAAAGTATTTATTTTATCCATCATAAGTATTAAATTAGTTTAATAATGGCTAAAATAAAACCTATCTGTGACCATAATTTTTCATTTATTAACAGAGCTGCAAAATTCATAATATCAACACAAACATATGGAGGAGTAGAAATGCAAATCAACCACATTGCACCAGTCAGAAGCTAAAGAGTCAGTTTTCCATTAATGAATTAAAACCCTTTATTCATAATTTTTCAGAGTTAATGATTATAAGCATTAATTTCAGTTCTATACCATTAAGCCTTTAAACCGGACAATTTTCAGACAATTGTATAATACTTTCATCAAGCATATTGATTTTATTCAAAATCCTGGCTGTAAAATTAAGCCCCCTAGCTTAAAGGCATTTATACAATTTTTCTAGATGTTAAAAGTATAATTAGAACTATTTAATTAGTCAGAAATATTAGTCTTTGAACTAAAATTAGTACGTCCTCTCATTCTGGAAAATAAAAATATACTTTGCATCATTCAATCACCATTAACTTTGAATATCATGCTGATATTGATGGGCAATTCTGAATATAGCAGTTGATATATTTTTATTATATTTTCTACCATAAAGGAATTTGAAGATAGTTAATTAAACTGAAAGTCGCTCAGTCATGTCCAACTCTTTGCGACCCCATGGACAGTCCATGGAGTCTGTGGAATTCTCTAGACCAGAATACTGGAGTAGGTAGCCTTTCCCTTCTCCAGGGGATCTTCCCAACCCAGGGATTGAACCCAGGCCTCCCTCATTGCAGGCAGATTCTTTACCAGCTGAGCCACAAGGGAAGCCCAAGAATACTGGAGTAGGTAGCCTATCCCTTCTCCAGGGGATCTTCCTGACCCAGGAATTGAACCAGGGTCTCCTGCACTGAAAGTGGATTCTTTACCAATTGAGCTATCAGGGAAACCCTATCATTAATTTAACTATACAGGAACTATAGCTTGTAAAGTAGTAAGAATCTCTTGGGATATTATAGATTTATTTATTTATAAACAATTTTCTCTTGAAAATAAAATTACACTTCTAAATGCAATAGTTTATTTCCAAGTGTGTTTTCACATAGCCATTCTATAGAATGCCATAGTCAATGCTATAAAACTCTTAGAATTTTTCTTTCCTTGGGACAAATTATCTCTATGCTGGTATGCTAGACTTAATGCACAATAAAAGGACAATGTCTGTCCCTATAAATCTGAATCATAATAAAAAATAACAGCCATTTAAAATTTTAATGCAGCTTAAGCTTCTAAGATATATCCTGACTGGTATTGTCCATCTGTGTTTGTTCATAAATATCAGAAAAGGGAAATTTTTTAAATTTTTATTACATTGATTATTAACCATCTGCTAAATCTCAGAGAAAACCAGAAAAACAAGTAGGGATCAGCCATGTGTGTGAGGTGGGGAACAATATTGTATTCCAGGGGTTCTTAACGAGGGGAGATCATGTGAATGATCCAAGACCCTTTTTAAAAAGTAGAGGCCTGTATCAACTCCTTGAAATTCAGATAGAGTTATTCAAACATGAGCCAACAGTTGAGAATCATTGTTTTAGGTAGAGCCAATGACAAATGCTAGCACAGATAAGTGTTAAATAAATAAATAAATAAAAGGAATATTAATATGCAAAAGTAATCAGAAAAACTTCTTTAGATTTTGCTTATAAAATATGAACTACTGAGGTATTGAATGATAGCCTAAACATAGTGATTCAAATTTTAATTTTTCCTGGTTTTTAATGTTATCCTTATTGATCCTTAATATTTGTGCAAACTAACTTCATCATTAATTCTTTCACAAATATTTCTTGACCTCCTATTGCATGCCAAGAATACATCTGGAGATGTAAAGAAAAATAAGATGAGGTGCCCCTTTCAATGAGAGATGAATTTTTACTTGAAAACATGAAGAACAATATTTTTGTTTTAAGCTCTATACTTTCATGATATGTGTGACAATTTGTCCAGAGTCTCTGTCATTTTGAAATTCTTGTTATATATTCTTTAACAAATATTCATAGACTGTAGTAATCATCCATTTCAATTATCTCAGATTCCTAATCTCTCCCATTCCTTTCCTTGCCTCTCAGCACCACACAATAGCTAGTTTTTCATTCCAGTTTTGTCTTTGATCTTGACATTTCACAAGTTTCATCTTTTGTTATGGTTCTGCCCATAATGCCATGATATTTATTTTATCTCACCTTCATAAACCTTAGTTTGCAAAGAAACAACCTCCTCCTTGTAGTGGTAATCGTGATGGTTTCTGTGATTATTCCTCCAATTTTTTTTTCTTTTTTTCTTGGTGTTCTGGTTTTTAGGCATTTAAACTGATGACTAAGAGATGAGTTATCAAGGAAAACCGGAAGTGAACATGCTGAGCCCTAAGAGAAGTCTTTGTTCATCAATACAGGGTCCCAGTAAACCCAAGACCTGGAACAGGATGAAAGTGAAAGTCTGACTCAATGAGGAAGCAGATGTAACTGCTCCAGCGAGTGCCTCTGGAGGATAATAAAGTTCCTTAAGTAAGTGTCCAACAGTTACTTATGAAAGGATTACTATTAATATATGGAAAGTTCTTAAAACAGTGCCTGGCACAAAATAAGTGGCCAATTAATGTGAGTGAAAAGGGAAAGGGAAGGGAGGGAGGGAAGGATAGAGGAAGGAAGGGGAAAGCACTGGGAAAAAAAGGAGTGAAATTTCCTTGAGACACAGCTTGGCATTTTTTTCTATTATTGCCCCCAAATTGAACACATTGAACCCTCCTCATAATCTTCACCCCACAAAACCAAAGCCCCACCACCTTAGAGTACAATTCTGTTTCCAGCTCTTGTGAGGTTTCATGCCCCACCAAAGAGGTTTATCAAAGTACTGTATCTCTTTCATCCACATTTAATTCCTTCCTGAGAAATACTGATAAGTATAATTTTCTTCATTTATTTTATTTCATTAAGGTTCTAGCACCCTGGCCAGGTTTGAGAGTCTCTTAGGGATTCAAATTTGTGAGCTTTCTTCCCTAACTGCTTATTAATAATGTTTTGTCTTTTTCACCCAGCCATCTCTCATGATTTCACTTCTCAGTTTGAAGAGCAGGTTTACAGGATGCTAAGTGATTTGCCTGGGTGCAGAGTTTGTGGTTTTGTGGGGACTTCAACCTAACTGTCTGTCATCATTTGAGTACACTTGCCTTTCCATTAAATTTTTTGCTTAAAATTCAGATTGGAGAACTCACTATACTTCATATTTGGAAATTAAGAGCAATTAAAATTGAATTCTCTAAAAGTGTAAAAACCAATAGAAAATAGATAGGCAGCCTTTAAATTTTCTCCTCTAGTTTTACTGAAACCATTGTCAGTAGACTAAGTTAATATAAGTTGCCTTAATTTGTTAAAGAGTCCATCTATTTACAATATGATCTGACAAATGCTATTCTAGTATCTAACTAATTGTTTAATTACATATAATTATTTATATAATTATATAAATATAATAAAATTAATGATTTTTGTTTCTGATCAGAGACAGTATGACCTGTGGAGAATTATTTGATCTATATAAACCCCAGGGTGTAATAATAATGCAGGCTATCATAAGATTATGACGTATTTTTAAGAACTGGGTTGGAACGGGGCTAATAATATAGAATAAAATGATTCTGAAGATTGCCGTCAAATTTTCACATTCTTCAGATGATACTGTACTTCACAATCTTCAGATAATAAGAAAGTGGGTTTTGGATGCTTTTATTTCTTTTTCTCCACTTTTAAAAACTGGAATTGACCAATAATCAAAAGAAAATTTTAAATCAATAAAATGTAAATAATCTTTCATCTTCCTATAAACAAAATAAGAAATGCACACTGGCCAGTATTCTAAGTGACCTTGTGAAAATAATATTATTATTCAGTTAAGCTTTTATTGATTCAGTTAAGCTTGCTTTCATTTCTAGTAAAAAAAAAAAGGGATTTGTAAGTTTCTGACCAAAAATCTTACTAACTCTCCAAGTAAAATAATAAAAAACAAGATCAGCAATTGTGACAGATAGTATTTTTCAAAAAATGACTGCACCTTTACATAGCTCATTCCATGTACTCATCTTAAAATACAATATTTATGCTCCTTCATGGGGAGGTGAGGTCTGTGTGTCTTCCCCTTTAATCTGAGTGGACCCCTGTAACTGCCTCCACCAACAGAGTATAGCAGAAATGATGCCATGTGATTCCCTACGCTAAGCTGCAAAAGACATTTTGGCCTCCATTTCTTTCTTGAGACTCATGCCTTTGAAGTCCCAAATCACTCTATAGGAGACTAGCTATAATGAAGATTTAATTCAGCAGAGACCACAATGAGAGAAGGAGAAATGCCCAAGAAGACCCAGCTGTTGTAGCTCTGGGCAATGTGAGTTTTCCCAGCCCAGCCTTCAGATGCATGAGTCAGAAGTCTTCAGCAGATTCTGGCTCTCAAATGTTGGACTGCCTCAGCCATGTTAGGTGGAAAGAAAATTAGGTGTCCTTACCAACCCAGCTCATACGGCTGATTCCTGCTACTTAGACAAAATAAAAGATGTTTTAAATCACCAAGCTTCAGGTTTATTACACAGAGGAATGAAACAGAGACGCCCACTCTACACAAACACTGTGAGTTAAGCAAATATGGCAGAGAACAGTTAAATCATTCATTCATTCGCACATTTTCACACATTTCCATAAACATGGATTAAGTCCTGACACGTGCCAGTCACAGTGTCAGCAGTAGCTGGTGGTAAGTAACAGAGGCAACGTTGGCCCCCTCCATGGAATTTAAAGCACTGGAAATGCGCCAACAACAGGCAGGTCTATGAACAATCTGATGTCCTATAACAGTGGGTATTAATAGAGGAATCTAGAAAAAAAATCATTTTTACAGAAATAGTGATGGAAATAGCTGACAAATTTCCTTTTCAGTGGTGACATGTATTTGCTGACCTCAGTCAGAATTTACACTAAAGAACAATAGGGAAAAAGATTAAGTGAATGAGATAATTTAGAATCTTGAAATCAGATCTAATGTTTTATTGATATCTCTTTCTCTGTATTAAATTGTGAATAACAGACCCCACTTTGGGACAATATAACATTTTATGATGTTTTGAAATCTGTGGGTCAGATTGGTCAGGAAAGTATAATTCTAAGATAACCTTACTATTGTTTGATTCAGCAAAGAAATGATGCTGAGATTCCCATTCAAACTTACAGTGTAATTTGTATTGTTTTATATGGTTTTAAATGTTCTTTATATGCAATATAGTTCTCATAAATAGCAAAGCCAGGAATAAATTAAAGAAGCTTTGCACATGCTAGTTATGCAAACTTAATCCAAATAGAGGCTCTAACACTCATCTCTATACCATGATAAACCTCCAAAAGCTGAGAATTTTTAGTGGGAGGATGAATCATATTATTCCATTTAGATTATTTCAGCATTAAAGGATATGGCTTATTCATGCTGCAGATGATAAAGCCGTGTGGTCAGGTTAATGCTAAAACTGACTAATGCTGTGCCAGATTTGAGAATACATGAGAAATTTTAATTAGAAGTTTATAAAAGTCTAAAAAAATCTCTGAAGGGTTTATCCTTAAGAATGAAATGAACTTAAAACAAATTTAGAGCTAATATATTAGCTAATATGCAGGCAGTGATTAAGGGAAAACAGGTAGCTGGTACATAAATTGTAAAATGGTCTCCTTTTTAAGGCTGGTTGTGGAAGCCAACTCCAGTTGCTTGCAGAGGTTGTTTGTTCTCAACAAAGAGCAATCAGAAGTGTGTTTCCCTTTGTCAGAAAACATGACGCACTCTCAAGCTTTAGGCTACTTCTGTTGGACTGAGACATTTGACTCTACCTCTAGAAACTAAGTTTAGATCTGTTTATTTCTCCTACTATTAATTTATAATCATCTTATTTTCTTCACAGATTTGCTAGTGAAATTGACTGGAATATTACAAGGGAAAAAAAGCATTGTTCAAGGGAAAGAAGGAAATGGGGAGACAAGAGATGTTGATTATTAACTGCACGTGCCCAAGTGATCTTTTTCCCTTGATAATCATCTCAAAAGTTACTCTAAGATGTTAAACCACGATTACCATGGAGGGATACCCTAGCTATAAAGGGGTTATAGTAGATGCAGTAAAATATTTTTAAAATATGCTCTAAAAGAAAGATAAATCCAATGCAATTCACATAAAGCCTAATGCATTATGTACAGTTTGTGCTTAATAAATGCATTACTCATAAAATATACATCCACATGTCCTCCTTTCTTATCAATAAAGCAATCAAGCTGAGCATAAGATTATCCAGAAATTCTGCTCCATCCAATACAAAAATATAATTACATCCTTCCCTTTTTAAATCATGCTCAGATGAAAAGAAACAAGAAATGGTTACCTTTAATATTTCATTGTATAAAGTATTTCATATTTAGCCTGCTGAAAATACTACATGCATTTTTTTTCTTTCATGTTTCCCGGCATAGAAGAGAAAAAAAAAAAAAAAACTGCAGCTTTTTACTCCTAACCCAGGAACTAATCTTAAAGTATAATACAGGTTAGTAATTGAGACTGGTTGTAGTTACCCTGAAGCATCCAGGGACATTTTGTGCTACAAAGGCCATATTTTGATTATCAGTAAATGGACATAATGTTAGTTCCTGATCTCTAAAGGAATTTGACTCTATGTTTGTTCTTTTAATATTCTTCTCCATTTGTCAGTTTGAACAGCCCATATCCACTGTTATGAGTTGCTAGGCATCCAAATCACATCTCTCCAACAGAGTTTGCCCAAAGCATTTCTTCAGCTAAGATCAAGATTCTGTGTTCAAAACGAGCATTAAGCTGGATGCTGGCAATGTGCTCCCCTCTGATCTCCTATTTTTCATGTTGACAAATGACCCTTTAATTGCTGGATGTCATCATACCCCTGTACATTTAAAGCCACATTCAACTGATAAACAATTATCAGGTTAAGTTAACCATGGTTCATTTTAGTATATAGTTAGGCAGATTCTATAGAATGCCTGAAATGTTGGTCGCATTCCTGCAGTCAAATTTCTGGATGATTATTATGAGAATAAGAGAGGAGTCTTTAGAAAGACAAGATAATATACAACAGTTTTTACTTCCTCCTACCCCCACTTCACTGCCCCCCAACTTCAGATCTTATATGATTATTTGCTGCACACCAGCAGACCTATGATTCTCTCTAGTACCTGTTAAGGCATCTTTGTATACTTCACTAGCAAGAGTGTCATTTGGAAAGACAAGTACCACTTTACATGAGGCAGGACTTTTTATATCTCTCACACTCATTTTTCTCTCTGACAAGCAAAAAACTGAAGGTCTCATTTTCCAATCCTTATTAAAAAGTGTGATCCTGGTTGTTTGGAAGGCTCATTAGTGCCATTGCTCAGTGATGGACTGCACATCTTTATAAGAAAGACAGATTGTATGGATGCATCAGGATGCTGGCCATAATGAAACCCAAGTGCATCCCCTGCAAGCCTCAGAATCTAGATCTTCATTTGCTTTTGTAAAAAATGAGAACCCAAATGAGAGTTTGAAAACACAGCTATTCCTAGTTTTCTCAGTAATAAGCATGCCCCACTACTACATACAAGACCTTTAGGGAAAGTAAAAGAAGTTAACTATGTAATTCTTTGCAACTAGAGTGCTGAGATCAGGCAAAAAAAGCAGAGGACTGTTAGGGATGGATTAAAAATATACACAGGGAACTTCCCTGGTGGTCCAGTGGCTAAGACTCCAAAGTCCCAGTGCAAGGGGACCAGTTTTGATCCCTGGTCAGGAAACTAGACTCCACAAGCCACAACTAAGACCCAGTGCAACCAAATAAATAAATTAAAAATAAATATTTTTTTTTAAATGTATGCAAGATCAAATTCAGGGACTTGTTGTCCCATCAGTGCTAAAGCGCTGGTCTCGGGTGATGGTGTCAAAGGCATTTAATTTTCTGTACTTTTCAATTTTCTTTCCAAATATATGAGTCATAGAGTGTCTTTCTCTAGATCACAAACTGCCAAAAGTTGAGCTAAATGAAAGATTATTTTCTCAAAATAAAAAGAAAACCATGGATGTAACCTTACAACAATAAAACAATTATAATATTAACAGTTCTGAGTATCGGGGAAAATGAAGCAAAATTCTGCTACAGAGTTAGTAATCCAAAGTTTTTTAATTAATGTGCTCCTCCATCTCTAATGAGCTATGCATATGTGTGGTTTCTATTCCTAAAGTATTTCACAAAAGAGGACTCCATGGGATAAATATATACTTGTCTTTAGTCCTAAGACCTTATTTTGCCACTGGGTGGGATGGACGAACCATTTAATCCCAATAGGCCACATACCTTACCTGTCTCACAGAGTTGCTATTTTTAAAAATGTATATATATATCAAAATAAAACATAGGGAATTTCTGGAGTTAATTTGACCTTTGAGACCATCTGAATCAATCTCTTTATTTTTATATGAGCAAATTTAAGCAAAAAGAAGTTAAGTAACATTACCAAGGTCACCCAGTATTTAAGTGGTGATTAAATTAAGTTAATACCAAATTATGACCTAATAAAATAATTTTATTAAAAGTATATTACTTATTTTATTATTCATAGATTTATAAATTAAAACTAAAATGTAGCATTGATCCTAATTAAAGCTCAAATGCATAAATGACTGCATATAGTAAATAACATATGTAATATATCTCTCTCCTGAAAGTTACCTTAAAAGATCCCAACTAAACATTGTATTTTCTGGGATGATACTATTAATTTTCTCCAACATTTTAGAATTATAAAAGAGAGTTAGGACATTATATAGAGAGAAAATGCAGTTATATTAATGGGATTTAAAAGCCAAAATATTTTAATTTCTTGTCATTTTTTACCTGATTTATCAAAATTGTGTCATAAACAAATTGATATAATTTGGTTTATTTTTTTTCTTGGTATTTATATTTTATGAAGATACTTCTCTTAAAAATAGAAGTAACTCAATGCAATGTTATATCTATCATTGGATCATGTAATAGAAAAATTACTCTTATGGAAAAACTGATAGGGTCCAAATAGAGCCTTTAGTTTAGATAATAGTGATTGGCCCACCTGATGCGAAGAAGTGACTCACTGAAAAAGACCCTGATGCTGGGAAAGATTGAAGGCAGGAGGAGAATGGGACAACAGAGGATGAGATGGTTGGATGGCATCACCGACTGGATGGACATGAGTTTGAGCAAGGTCCAGGAGTTGGTGATGGACAGGGAAGCCTGGCGTGCTGCAGTCCACGGGGCCGCAAAGAGTCAGACATGACTGAGTGACTGAACTGAGTGTTAATTTCTTAGTTTTGACAAATGTCCCATAATTAGGCAGTATGTTAACTTTAGGGGAAACTAAGTAAAGGCTTAAAACTCAACATCCCTCGACATCACTCGTTATCAGAGGAGTGCCAATCAAAGCCACAGTGGGGTACCATCTCACACCGGTCAGGACGGCTGCCATCCAAAGTCTACAAGCAATAAACGCTGGAGAGGGTGCGGAGAAAAGGGAACCCTCTTACACTGTTGGTGGGAGTGCAAACTAGTACAGCCGCTATGGAGAACAGTGTGGAGATTCCTTAAAAAACTGGAAATAGAACTGCCATATGACCCAGCAATCCCACTGCTGGGCATACACACTGAGGAAACCAGATCTGAAAGAGACACGTGCACCCAATGTTCATCGCAGCACTGTTTATAACAGCCAGGACATGGAAGCAACCTAGATGCCCATCAGCAGACGAATGGATAAGAAAGCTGTGGTACATATACACCATGGAATATTACTCAGCCATTAAAAAGAGTACATTTGAATCAGTTCTAATGAGGTGGATGAAACTGGAGCCTATTATACAGAGCGAAGTAAGTCAGAAAGAAAAACATCAATACAGTATATTAATGCATATATATGGAATTTAGAAAGATGGTAATGATGACCCTATATGTAAAACAGCAAAAGAGACACTGATGTAAAGAACAGACTTTTGGACTCTGTGGGACAAGGTAAGGGTGGGATGATTTGAGAGAATAGCATTGAAACATGTATATTATCATATGTGAAACAGATCACCAGTCCAGGTTCGATGCATAAGACAGGATGTTCAGGGCTGGTGCACTGGGATGACCCTGAGGGATGGGATGGGGGGGAGGTGGGTAGGAGGGTCAGGATGGGGAACTCATGTAAACCCAGGGCTGATTCATGTCAATGTATGGCAAAAACCACCACAATATTGTAAAGTAATTAGCCTCCAGTTAAAATTTTAAAAATAAACAAATAAAATAAAGAAATTCCAAGGACCTCCCTGGTGGTCCAATGGTTAAGAATCCACCTTTCAATGCAGAAGGAATGGGTTCAATCTTTGGTCAGGGAACTACGATACCACATGCCTTGTGATCAAAAAAAAAAAGATAAAACAGAAGCAATATTGTAACAAATTCAATAAAGACTTTAAAAATAGTCCACGTTAAAAAAAATTACTTTTAAGGAATTCCAGTCTCTTGTAAAATATTTCTGAAAAGCAGTAAAGAGGACCTACTTTATCTAAAAAAAAATAAATAAAAATTTAAAAAAAACCTCAACATTCAAGAAATGTTCAGGGCATCCAGTCCTATCACTTCATAGCAAATAGGGAAACAGTGGAGACAGTGGCAGACTTTATTTTCTTGGGCTCCAAAATCACTGTAGATGATAACTACAGCCACAAAATTAAGAGACACTTGCCCCTTGGAAGAAAAGTTATGAAAAACCTACACAGTACATTAAAAAGCAGAGACATCACGTTGCCAACAAAAGTCTGTATAGTCAAAGTTATGGTTTTTCCGGTACTCATGTACTGATGTGAGAGTTGTACCTTAAAGAAGGCTGAGTGCTGAAGAACTGATGCTTTCAAACTGTGGTGCTGGAGAAGACTCTCGAGAGTCCCTTGGACAGCAAGGAGATCAAACCAGCCAATCCTAAAGGAAATCAACCCTGAATATTCTTTAGAAGGACCGATGCTGAAGCTGAAGCTCAATACTTTGGTCACATGATGTGAAGGGCCAATTCATCGGAAAAGAATCTGATGCTGGGAAAGATTGAAGGCAGGAGGACAAGGGAACAATAGAGGTTGAATGGTATCACCGATTCGATGAACATGAGTTTGAGCAAGTTCTGGGAGATGGTAAAGGACAGGGAAGCCGGGTGTGCTGCAGTCTGTGGGGTCACAAAGAGCCAGACACAACTGAGTGACTGAGCAACAATAACAATGAAGTAAAGGATATAAGGAAAATTCTCTTTACTATCTTTGCAACTTTTCTATAAATCTAAAATTATTCCAGAATAAAAAGTTTAGCTTTTAGCATAGAAGTAAAATTGAGAAATATCAATAAGGGGGTATACTGGGCCAATAAAAGCAATCTTAATTGAACAGAAAAATGATGAAAGGTGGTAATTGCAAAGAAATAAAAGAACAAGGTTAGGAGAGAAAGAAGGAAGTAGGGAGGGAGAAAGGAAGAAGGAAAGAAGGGGAAAAGGAAGCAAATTTTTCCAGTTCCTCATAATCATAGAAATATGGGGACATATTTTCCCTAAAACCACAAACTGTCCAGGTCCTATTGTATGAAGTGCTATCGCTCAGTCGTGTCTGATTCTTTGTGATGTCATGTCCTAAATTTACTCATTTAATCCTAAAAATACAATGAAGTAGTTGTTTTATTACCCCCATTTTAGAGATGATTGAGCTGAGCCACAGAAAATTTAATTACTTGCCTAATCTCCTAGGATTTCAACTAGGATCTAATAAATACCAGCCTTTGCAGCAAAAGAATGACTGGCTTTCCTTTCTGATGGACTTGTGCCCTTTAATGATTTACAAAGTGAAGCAATATTTTTCTTTCAGTTTTTGCTTGCAGCCATTTTAGTCTCCCTACTTATGCAGGAGGCTGAACCCAGAATGGACTTCCATTAAAATTATTAAGTTTTACTCACAAGTATAGCTTAGAATGTTGGCTAAGATGAAGTTAGGTTGCTCCAGGCAGAAACTGAGAGACTACCCCATCCTGCATATTTTACCACTTAGGGCTTCAAGCAAAATCTCACAAAACCCTCCCAAGAAAAGCTCTCTTTAGTTTTTTCATTACAGCTCTCTTTCTCTAAGGCTCAGAATTAGTCAAAGAGGCAGGACCAGGTGATAGATACACTACTTTGTAATTAATCCTTTCCATCTTACTGCTTGCTTCATCCTATTCCATTTTCCTGTCTCTCCTACTTCTATCTCTGGATTTTTCAGTTTCTTTTGTAGAGGCCACCTGATCCTCCCCACATCACCAAAAGCAAAATGGAAGAAGTTGTGGGGGCCAACATGTCAATTGACCAGCCTCTCCAAATCTAGGAGTAGACTCAGCTGGGACATCCCCCTTTGTAAGCTGATATGTGGGCAAGCATAAGGTAGAGAAGAAAGGATAATATTCTTGTGAATTTAAATAACTGTGGTTTCCTAAGAGGCTAAATATCTATGAATAGAAGCATCTTTCTGTACAGTTGGAAAAACTTCAATAAATATCCATTGCTAATTTAGCAATTTTAAATTTACAAATAAAAAAGAACGATGTTTGAAAAGGTGCAGCATTTTCCCTAGGGGCTTCAGCTACATGGATACTTGTATTTCCTAACTCTGCTAAAGTAACAAACCCAGAAGACATAGCTCATTAAGTGGTGAAATATATTCACACTTCCACAGCTGCAAATGAGCTCAACCCCAGAAGGTCACTCTGAGAATTAAATGAGATGATGTGAAAATACTTGAAAACACTGAGAAGCCCTATCATCATAAACCATCACTGTTGTTAAAGTATATTTTCTTATCCCCTAGGATCACTGAGATGGGATACTACAGTGAAATATTAATTGCCAAGTTTTTCTCTCCCTTCCTTTTTGCCTTGTGATCATCTTTCCTTAGGGTAGTTTATTACCCCAAGGGTCTCCCACATTGCAGGCAGATTCTTTACCAACTGAGCTATCAGGGGAGACCCGGGTTCAATACTTGGGCTGGGAAGATCTCCTGGAGAAGGGAATGGCAACCGACTCCAGTATTCTTACCTGGAGAATCCCATAGACAGAGGAGCCTGGAGTGCTACAGTCCATGGGGTCGCAAAGAGTCAGACAGGACGGAGCAGCTACACTTTCACTTTCAACGCCTATGCAAATGGTTTGAACAACTTGCTGGATATCAGAATAGGGCAGGACTTCTGTCCACTGACACTGCAGCAGCGGATCACTGCCCCAGGACTGAAAATTATAATCAAGGAGAAGAAAGACAAGAGGAAAAAAAAAAAAAAACAACTTCAATTTCCTTTTAGTTTAAACTTGAAATTATCTTCAGATAAATCCCTCAGTTGGACTGAATTTCCCTGCAAGCCTAAGGAGGAAAATAAAAACCTTCTCTGCCTTCAGATGGAATATAGCTTGAAATAGAAATTAAAATCAGTTATAAGAAAAGGTAGGGAATTCCCTGGTGGTCCAGTGGCTGGGATTCTGTGCTCTCATCCCTGGTCAGGGAACTAGATCCTGCATGCCTCAATTACCACTAAATTTAAAAAAGAAAAAAAAAAGTAGTTATATTCTGCATGAAAGATTATATATTATGTGAAAATTAATATTTGCTATGTGCTATTTCTGGTAAGACAATGTTAAAAATGGAATAATAATCTTTCACTCAAAAATTCTGCTTCAAATCTCTTGCATGTGTGTCTGCTCTGGACCTACTAGCACTACTTTAGCTCAGATGATAAAGAATCTGCCTGCAATACACGGACCCTGGTTCAATCCTTGGGTCAGGAAGATCTCTTGGAGAAGGGAATGGCAATCCACTCCAGTATTCTTCCCTAGAAAACTCCATGGACAGACCACGGGGTCCCAAAGAGTTGGATACAACTGAGCGACTAACACGACTAACGTTTTACCTAGTCTGTAAATATTATCAAATCAGTAGATGAAATTTTAGAAAGGAACAAAGAAACAATAAAACAATTACAGGGAACCTTTCCATGATGTTTATTTTGAAAGCCCTGTTTTTCATTTAGTCTCAGTACCCCATCTTCATAATTTTAAAAATTCTCCTCTAAATGTATTCTACCGAAGCCCTCCTTTCTGGAGGTACCAATATATAAAATGGAAACATAAATATCTAGAGAAAATTAATTCTGCTTTTAATCTCGTTGGTATCAAGTAGTTATTTTTCTTCCCTGCCCCACTTCTGGAAAAGCCACACAGGATGGCTTTTGACCAACAGGATGTTAGCAAATGTGACACAGAACGAGGCTGAGCAGGACCTTGGCAAATGGGTTTTACTCACTCGTGCTTCTGATACCAACATAAGAAGAGCCTCCCCAGAGCAGCTAGTGCCCCTTCAGCCTGGGCCCAGAATAAACACAAATGGAGCAGATCTAGGTTCAACTCTCCAAAAGAGCCAGTTATCATCCACAGCTCCATCCACAGCTTAAACTAGAGCCACCCCATTTCTCTCACCCTAGATCCGTTCCTTCCCAGGCCACCCATGTGCTCAGTCACTCAGTCACGTCCAGCTCTTTGTGACCCCATGAACTATAGCCCACCAGACTCCTCTGTCCATTGAATTTTCCAAGCAAGAATACTGGAGTGGGTTTCCTCCTCCACGGGATCTTCCTGATCCAGGGATCAAACCCACGTCTCTTATGTCTTCTGCACTGGCAGGTGGATTCTTTACCATTAGCATCACTTGGGAAGTCCATGGGCAGGAATAAATTGTTTAGCACCTAAATTTTGGATTAGTTTGTTAAACAACAATAACTGATAACATAAGACCTTAGAGTCACTTGATTCTTAACCCCTGTCTTGTAATAATAGTAACTTTGCCAAAAATAGTTGGGTAACTTGTCCACCGTCATTGAGACAGTGGCAGAATTGAGCTCTATGCACACCTGCACTTCTACATGTTCATAAAGCCACATTTCCCAGAACTGAATGGACAGTTTTATTTTAGAAAATCATAAATAACCAAGGGAGAACTATGTTTCATTTCCCCCAGCACTGTGCATGGGCCTGGAGCCAGCACCACTCCTAAAGATAGAATCCAGATCCAACTCTAATCCCCAGGATCATCTCACATGATGCTCAGTAAGCAATAGAGAGGGGTGCTGCCTCCCACAGTGAAGATGACTCATGCCTTTGTTTTAACTGAAAGGTACGAGTGCACAGTCATCTCAATAGTGAGCATCAAGTCTTTATCAGGGGGAGAAGGAAAGAAGGAAGAGGGAGGAAGAGAGAGACATCCAGAGAGAGGGAGGGAGGAATGAGAAGGGAAAAATAAAGGAAAGGAGAGAAAAAAGCGGGGAGACATAAAGAATACTGACAGGAATATGTTACGGGACTTCCCTGGCAATCCAGTGGTTAAGCAGTGGGTATGGATTCCAGTACAGCGTATGTGGGTTCAATCCCTGGCTGGGAAGCTAACATTCACATATGCCTCATGGCCAGAAAAAAGACAAACATAATATAGAAGCAGTACTGCAATAAAGTCAATCAAATCCTTAAAAATGGTCCACATCAAGAACATCTTTAAAATATATATATACACACACAAATATAATGTTACCTTTCTCCAGCTCTAATGCTTTGATGGCAAATAAAGTAGATGAAGAGCATGATGGTCATTATTGTATTTTTGGCACCATACTTGTGATTGTGCCCACGTAATAGACGGCACCTAGGTGCAAGAATCCGTGTGTCTCAAGAGGAACCAGAAGGTGGGGCTGTGGAAGCGTGGCTGGCTGGAATAGTGAGTGAGTATGTTGAGAAGAAAAAGGGAATTTGCATTCTAACATGTCTCATGTCCTGTGTAAACATAATCCAGAAAGTTCACAGACTTCAGACATTATTAACATACACACAGACATATGCACAAATAAAATAACAATAAAACAGGGTGAAACATGTCATGAAATTGGGAGATGGGAGTCTGTAGATTCTGTGAAGATTGTTCTCTTCAACTTTTTTCAAAAATAACAAACATTCTAAGGTGACTAGTAGTAACTTTATATATATATTATAACATAAAATAAAATATAAAGAATAGGATGAAAATTTGCCTGATATGGCGTCCAATCATACCCTTAAAAATGAGTTTTAGAAACATTCAAGGAAATAACAAAGCCATATTTTCCCTTTGCTATGTGCAAGGAATTCCCATTGAAGTCAATGGGATTTTACATAATCAATGGCAAATTACGGTCCTTAATGAAAGAGGAAATTATAATTATAGAGCTGCTAGTAGCATCACTAGAGTTAAGGCTGAGCAGTCTTTTCCATTATCACTTATCAGGATTTAATAGCTCAGCTGTTTTGAGTTCTACTTGGCTGAAATGTGATATTCAACTCATCAGGCTGGGTGTAATTAGTTATTATTATTGTTATCACACAAACAAATATTTTAATTAGTAAAGCATTTTTTAAATTATGAAGCTTAAAAAGAATGTTTTTTCTAGTGACAGGTGCAAGGGTGGAGAAAGAGAGAGAAAGGAGACATTCTTCAAAGAAGGTAAAATGTTGGCATATCCCTCAACTGGAATAACTCACTTTCTTTTGATTGTGGCTTCAGTGTGATGTTCTAGGAAACAGTACCTCCTGGGGAAGTGGCAGCACTACAGAAGACTCAGGGAAGACCATTCGCTGGTTCCTTTCCACCCATTTTTATATTATGTGGGTAAGTTCATGCGCAGCTTCCCCGGTGGTCCAGTGGTAAAGAATCTGCCTGCCAATGCAGGAAACACAGATTCGATCCCTGAATCAGGAAGATCCCCTGGAGAAGGAAATGGCAACCCACACCAGTATTCTTGCCTGGGAAATCCCATGGATAGCGGAGCCTGGCAGGCTGCAGACCCTGGTGTTGCAAAAGAGTCGGACACAACTTAGTGACTAAACAACTAAAGTGCATACAAGAGCAACTCACTACAAGGCTCCTAGAAATTCTCGAATTCCCACTTGACAAGGCCAGTCTCACTTTTCTGCTGGAAGTGCATCTCCCTTGGCTTATACATGTTCTCCTGTTGCTCACGGTCTGTAGGAATATCCATCTGAGATGTGGACAGACCTTAGCCCAGAACCTTTTGATAGATGCCAGGCAGAGTTGTCAGCATATGTGGCAAATATCCTCTCACTCTCCCAGATGGGTGGCCTTCAGAGACCAAGGTACAGACTGCACGTCAAGCACAGGTGAGGAACCTAGAGCAGCCAACTCTCTCTCTCTCTCTCTTTTCTTTTTAAAGTGGTTTTTGTATTCACAACTCCAGAGTTTCTGGGCACTTGCAAAGGCCACCTGTGGATCCTTACATGGAAACGTTCACAACCTACGGAAGGGGTGGATCAAGGGAATAGAATGTGAAAGGAAAAAAAAATCTTGTGTCTATTATATGCATAATGCACTTTCCCTGCATTGTTTAATTGAATCCCGTAACTACTGTGGTGTGTAGCATTTTATCCCCAAATGTGTAGCATTTTATTAAGAGAAAAGCAAAATGAAATTCAAAGAAATTAAGTGATTTTTCCCAGATGGTTCGGTTAGTCCATGGCAGGGATGAATTTCAGTCTCAAATCTCAGAAGGCCAATCCAGTACTTATCCTATTTCCTTCCTGACTTCCAAATCCAAACCTCTACTCTCTCTTCAACACGGTCCACTGGGGTTTCCATCCTATTCTCTTAGAGAAATAGCTCTTGTCAGGTCTGCTGACCACCTCCATTGCCAAATCCAGTGGTGGGCATCCATCTTCATTCTTCACCACTTCTTGTCAGCACAGAGCAATTGGGAATCCTCTCTGACCCCCTTTTCCAAAATGACCGCTGTCCAGTGTAAGTTTTCTTCCTGCCTCCCTGAACGCTTTTTCTTCATGTCTTTTGTTGCACCTCCTCCCCTGCTCAGCCTATAAATGCCCCAGCCTCAGCCCTGGGCCCTTTTCTTCTCTTTTGTCTTGCTCACTCCTGCCCTAGGGGCTTCCACTCAAACTCTTCTTTTATCTCCATATAGAAGACAATACATCACCCTCCATTCTACACTGAGATGTGGACTTGTATACATAACTATCTATTCAATAATTCCATGCATTTCTAATAAGCATCTTACATGCAACATTTCCAAAATAAACTCTTACCTCCCCCACCCATTGGAAAAGACTCTATCCCTTCTCTATTTTTCCCATCTGAGAAAATAGCGCTTCCCCTTTTGTTGCTATTGAAACCAAAAAAACAATGTGTCATCCTGTCTTTCTCATGCCCTCTATTATGACTCTATCAATAAATCTAGATGATTCAGCATCTAAATATTGCCAGAAATTTACCCATGCTTTCCAGCATCGATATTCCAGGTCAGCAATTACCTACTAACTAGACTCCTAGCTTCCACTCCATTAGGTAGCCAAAGTGATTTTTCCAGCATAAATCAGATGAAGTTACTTTCAATCACCAGCCCAGGTGGGATGCATGAGACAAGTGCTCGGACCTGGTGCACTGGGAAGACCCAGAGGAATTGGGTGGAGAGGGAGGTGGGAGGGGGGGTCGGGATGGGGAATACGTGTAAATCTATGGCTGATTCATATCAATGTATGACCAAAAAAAAATAATAATAATTTTAAAAAAAATTTAAAAAAAAAAAGGAAAAGAAATACAAATACACACACAGCAAAATTGTCTCACGACCCTTAGACTATAATCCAAGTTCCTTTCCAAATTCTCACCAGGATCTCACCCTCTCATTAGCCTGCCTTATTTCATACATCACACACTCTTATACCAGGCTGTAAGCCAGACCCTGGTCCCATTGTTGTCCCTATTCTCTTGTTCCGCCACAAGCAGGATGCCACTTCCACCACCTTGAGGACTTTGCACTTACTGTTTACACTGTCAGGAACACCTTGAGTTTTGCATAATTGGATCCTGCTTGTGGTTGATTTCTCAGCCAACTGTCAGCCTCTTAGGCATTCCAAAATAAGCCTTGTAATGTTGGTCCTGGCACACAAGCCTAAAATATTTATTATCTGCACCTTTGCATTAGTCAGCCAGGCTGCCATCATAAAACATCATAGACTGAGTGGCTTAAACAACAGAAACATTTTCTCGCAGTTCTGGAGGCTGGCAGTCTGAGATCAGGGTACCACTAGGTCACATGCTGGTGGGGGCCTTCCTCCTGGCTTGCAGAAGGCTGACTTCCTGCCAGGTCCTCACGCGGTAGAGAGCACACCCTGGTGTCTCCTCCTCCTCATATAAAAGAGGACCGGTTCTAGACAATTGGGATTCTACCTTTATGCCATCATTTAACTTAAATTGTCCAACACAGTCACGTGGAGAGTTAGGACTTCAACACAAATTTGGAGGAGCACAATTCAATTTGTAGCATCAAAGACATGTAGTATTGCCCATCTATCTGGCAAGGGAAGTTTACCAAAACTTCATGCTGCAGAATGCATGTGCATTTTCCATTAAAACATTTTATATATGTAGAGCAGAGTAAGATTAGAAGTACCCACGATGTTGGTTATAAAGCATGAACCAGTTATTTTAATTTCCTAAAACTCTCATTTTTGTTCTCTTTTTAAAACACATTGTTTGAACAAGAGAAAACAAACCTAAGAGTAGAATGAACATAAATATCTCCTTGGTTTTTAAATTTGCGCTTGGTTAAAAATGTAAAAATTAGTAATAATGAGAATCAGAAAGCCCTTCTAGAAGGCTTAAAGAAACAGAGGAAAGAACTGAGAATGTTTTTCCCAACAACTGTTTCCTCAGTTTCATTCACTGTTTATCACATTTTTGGAAGCCATTTTACAAAGTGTGTTTTTTCTAAAGTCTGACCATGCCCTAAGAGAAGAAAAGAGAAAAATAGATTACCCCCAAACAACCAAGACCTAGTTTTGTCCATCACTAAAAGAATAGCCAAGTAAAATATAGTAGGTATATACTATGGAATAATAATAGCTAGCAGTCAGAAGTAATAGCAGCTTGAACATTTCTTAGAAATGGAGTGTTGAGTGAAAACAACAAGATACAAAGGTCAATGATATATTACTATTCATAAAAATTAAAAATATATGTATATGCATCAAACATCACATAGTTTACATATGTGCATATACTGTCAAGGGTAGGTATCAACTATATTCCTTGAATACCTATGCGGAGATCTATTTGGAAGTCCAGGGAAAGAAGGAAAATGAGAGAAAGAGACAGATTTTTCAACCTGTGATGATGGTAAGCAGAATGTAATTCGCTCAGATATTTGCACCTGAGGTTCAGAGGAAGGGATGAAGGGAGAGGATGAGGGAAGGAGGAAAGAAGGAAGGGGAAGATGAAGGAAGGGAGGGAGGAAGAAAGGAAAATGAGCATAGGGACAGAAGTAGGGAAATTATAATGGTAAATATGACTCTCTTCTGATCACATCATTTCATTCAGGTCCTAAGTCCCCCAGGATGTGCTCATGGACCCTTCCTGAGTGTGGAATAAAATTGAAGCAGTAACTCAGAGTGTCAGATAGGATCAGAGAGGCAAACAGTACAAGCTTAGATCGTGAAAGTAAGGGGCTGCCAAATTGCCCTTTTTCTTTCCTTGAGCCTTAAGTCTATCCTGACATATTGTTGCCATCTACTGGTCCTTTCAATTAATAGCCTTTGCAAAATTCTTGCTTGACTTGGACAATTTTATGTTTATTTGGGAGCCAGTAGTGAGTCTTTTCACTCAAATACCCCATTTCTTGCTAAAGACATCTTCTCTGAAGCAACCTCTTGACCTCATTCTGGTATGTTTCATCTTAAGCCTTTTCTTTGTTAGAGAAACTCTGCAGAATTAATTCTTTTGTTAGAAGTACTCTTTCAGGGAAGAAACAGAGTGTAGTTTCTGATAGGGGCAAGAAAATCCATTTCCCAAGTTTGCTATAAACATCAGCCTTGATTTTCCTTTTCCAAAGCTGGAAACATGTCTTGGAACTTAAGTGTCCTTATAGACACCTAACATGCATGTATAATACTTTCCTGTCTGAATTTAAAAGATTTGCATAAACATTATAATCTTGGGGATGAATTTCTAGTTTTTTTTAATTTAATATAAATTTATGAACTATAACAATCTTACTTACAGTTGAAAGTGTATTATCAAATGCCTTATGATTTTATTGTCATTTCCCCATCTTTCTCTTTTAATTTCTTATGTCAGACCATTCTCTGGTTTAACTCATAGAGCAAGGATAAATGTCAGTTTCTGTAATGCTGTTTCAGCCAACCAGCCAGTCACTTACTTCAATACTGATGGTCCCCCTGAACATGTGTGCAAGAATCTAGTCAAGTCTTAGACTTGTTAATGAATATAAATTATTTATTGTTGTTGTTGTTCAGTCACTAAGTCATATCCGACTCTTTGTGACCCCATGGACTACAACAATTGTAAAATTTCAACCAAAAAATCCTGTCTCATTCCACATTCCCTTCTTAATGGAATAGCATATCATATTAAATCATTCCTCATTCATGTTTAGAGTCTGCCAATTAAAGAAAGAGAAAAATCAAGTGAATTATTTCTGGAGAAATAATTGAGAATAACTGAGAATAACCACGAAACTGACTAACCATCATCTCTTCCTTGATGGTGTGGCTATTAAGTGGCTGAAACTGATTCCAGAAACAGATCATCCTCAGAATATTTCCTCAAAATCTCCTGTGATCCATAATGCTGTTGTTATGGGAAAACAGTACTGAGTCTCCTGAGGATTCAGAATATCAGGAAGGACTTGAAGCCCTAAGATATTAACATGGTAACGTTAATGTGTTAGTCACTCAGTCATGTCCAACTCTGTGTGACCACGTTGATTGTATCCCACCAGGCTCCTCTGTCCATGGAATTCTCCAGGCAAGAATACTGGAGTGGGTTTCCATGCCCTTCTCAAGGGTATCCTCCCAACCCAGGGATCAAACCCAGGTTTCCCATATTGTAGACATATTCTTTACCATCTGAGCCACCAGGGAAACCCTGAAGCTCTAAGACAGGGATCAGCAAGCAGCAGCCATGGGCCAATTTTGTACAGTTTGCAAGGGAAGAATGTTTTTTACATTTTAAATGGTGGAAGAAAATATCAAAAGAAGAATAATATTTCCTATGCATGAAAACTATGTGAAATTTAATTATCAGTGTCCATGAATAAAATGTTACTTGAACACAGCCATCCCCACTTACTTACCTTCTGTCTTTGACTGCTTTAACAATACACCAGCAGAGTTCAGTAATTGTAACAGAGAGGACATCACCCATCAAGCTGCAAATATTTACTAACTGGCCTCTACAGGAAGAGGTTGCTGACACCTGCCTGAAGGTCACAACTGGTGAAAGTGAGATGAAGTGCTAAGAAGTTCTAGGTAGTGTCTCCAACCTGAGACACCTGTGAAAGGGTTTCCAAGGAAAACATGAGAACCAATGCAGCAAGCCTCTCACTCTCAAAATCTACTGTTCTTTATTCCTCATACCTTTAGTCCCTTCACCATCAGACACTAGTCTCAAGAATCTTGAGGTTCCTTTACTGCTGTTCCCTTGGTGTATTAGTTCATCTTAAACTACAAATATGAAACAGGAAGGGCTTATATTATGTATTTCCCTTACTAATCTCAACTCTGGTGGTCTATGGAGGTTAGGTCCAAACAAACAATTGAAAAGCCCCAAGTGTATACACAGAAATCAAGCTAAGATTCTTTAAAGTGGTGTTGTCCTTCATTGTATAATAATATGTGGGCAAAAGCCAAGCATATAGATGGTTTTATTTCTCCATGGTTCTGTTTTCTTCAGGATTTTTTCCCATGAAATGATGAGTTCCTTGGTATCTCTGAACTCCTCTATTTTACATTGCTAGCCCAGTGAGACTAAAAACAAGCTTTAAGCCTCTGCTTTTATTTGGCCTTTGATTTTCAAAACTGTTAATCATCAAGGCCCTCAGAGGGTAAAAGGTACAGAGAAAGAGCTCACCTTGCTGTATTTTTTCTTATTTTTGGCTGACTTGGTTTCTCTCCAATAGCTGTTTTTATCTATTGATTCTTCTCTTTTTTGTATCCGACTTTTATTACTTTTTGTTCCAAGACACGAAGTTTGTTCTGATGCAAAGTACTCTCTTAAAACCAGAGGTTGAACTATTATTTTCTCTCTTTTTAAAGGAAATGATGGTCTTGTCAGGCAAGTGTATGCTCCTCGGTTCTGTCTCATCACAACAAAGATTTGGAGTGACGGACATTAAAGCCCTCAGCGCGTCACAGCTCTCAAGTCTTGGACAGACCGTGTTATAGCTCTTAGACAAATCAGTGTTACAGCTCTATTATATTTAGAAAATAGCAAGAGAATCCATTCTCGAGGCATGAGGGCATGCTGACCCAAAGAGGTAAAGAGAAGAGTGGGGGAGCACACCAGCGTGCAGGAGAGAGAGAGAGCGCGCGCTTTGGCTCCCCCTTTTATGTTTTTTCCTCCCCCGGCCCTGCCCTATGCAAATTGGGCTTAGCCAGGAGTGCTGTTTGTTCTACCTGAGGTCTTCACTCCAGTCCTTGGACCTTCCTTTGACCTTTCTTTGTTCTATTCTAACTACCTTACAGTCTCAAGTCTCTTTCTACTAGGATTGCCAAATGATAAAGCTGTCTGCTCCATTCCAACAAAAAAGTGACTTAAGGCTGGAAATCCCAGAAGATGTCTTCCTAGTATAAAGTATATTTTCACTGAATGTTCAAAGAGTGCACTTTACAGTAGCAGATACAATTAATTGTGTGCCACAGAAGAAGCCAACCTATAACCTACATAAGAACAGAATTTTGTCCCAAGGACATCTTTAGAAAGTAAAATGCCATTGGGAGACTATAAATCTATGATAACTACTCTCAGAATTGCCATTGAGAATCAGAATTGCAGTTGAGTACCATCAACTGCCCCATTCTATCATGTATTTATGCAAATACTGAGCCCTAATGTACTCAGAACTGAATTACCTCCACTTTTCTCTCTTCATTATTTCCTCCTGCTTTTCAGTAACCATAGAATGTTTATTTCCCAAAAATGTGGAAGTAGAAAACTTCAACATGTGATTAGTTGATTTCCTAAAGGCAGACCTTGCTATAAGCAAGTCATAGTCAATGAATGTTTTGATTCATGGAAATTCTAGAAACTCTTTAATGAACCTCATTAAAAGTCTGTTAACTTGAAACAGATTCCAAGAAAAGTAATACTTTCATAGATAAAATAGACCTATCACTATTTCAAGAAAGCAGTAAGCTCATATATGGTGAGGTAAAAGGAAAGAAATAATAATGGTAAAAGCAGAAATCAGTTAAATAGGACACAAAATATAATGGATGAGAGCAACAAAACCAAAATCTGATTTTTAACAATGACTAGTAAAATTGACAATACCCTAGTAGTAAGTACCAAGAAAAGGCAGCATAAAGTAAACTCAAAGTAAAAGTAAATAACTAACAAAAATAAGAGAACAAATCAATTAAATAGAAATAGAAAAGCAAAGATGAAAATCAGTAGAATCAAAGCTTATTTTTGTAATGATTAAATTGATAAAATTAATCAAAATATAGCTGTATTGACCAAAAAGAAAAGAAAAATCAAAAAAGAGATGCATCACTGTAGATTTTGGTTCTATTTTAAAAGAATAATAAGGAAATACTATGAACAGCTTAATGCCAATAAAGCTGGCCTATGGACAATATGCTCGAAAGGCATGACTTATGAAAAGATATCCAAAATGAAATAGAAAACATAAATAAGCCTATAACAACTACAGAATTAGAATTTATAATCAAAATCCTTATCACAAAGAGAGGCCCAGAAGGATTCAGTGATAAATTCTATCAAACATTTAAGGAAAAATAATACCAATCCTACAAAAACCATTTCAGAAAACTGAAGAGAAAACATTTTCCAATTCATGTAACAGAGCCAAAATCAGACAAAGACATCTCCAGAAAAAAAGAATTACACACCAAAGTCCCATAAACACATACACAAATATATAAATATACAAACAGAAAAATGTATAATGGCCAAGAAAGGCTTATATTGATAATGATATTCATTGATCAATGAATTATCATTCATTGATAATGAATGATCAATTGGGCAATCAAAAATAAATCAATCACCATAAAAGTGATTTTTCCATAAAGGAAAAAATCCATGTGATCATCACAATAGATGCAGGGAGAAAACAAGAAAAACCTTAACTTCCATCTGTGATAAAAGTTTTGAAAACTAGGAATAAAAGGGAATTTCTTTAACATGATAAAAGGCATATTTGAAAATCTTATAACTAATATCAATCTTGAAAGGCTCAAATCTTCCTAGCTAAGATCATAACTTAAGGAAGGATGTCTATCTCACTTCTGTTCAATCTTGTGATGGATCTTTTAACTAGCCAATTTAATCAGGTAAAGAAATAGATGCTAGATAGATAGATGGACAGACAGACAGGGGATTGATTGATAAAGGCAAAGCATAAATATTGGAAAGAAAGACTAAACACTGCCTTTACTTGTCAAGGACATTATCAATCATGTACACAGAAAATCTCATTGAATTTATACAAAAGCTACTAAAATTAATAAATAAATTTAGCAAGATCATAGGACACCATCAATAATACAAAAATCAATTTTATTGCTGTAATAATCACAATTAAAGATATTAAAGTAAAATTAAAAACTATCATCATTTACTAGAACATCAAGATATGAAACAGGAGCAAATTTAGCAAAAAAAGGAGGGGCCCAAATTTGTACAACGAAAAGTACAATATATTGCAAAATTAAAACACATAAATAGATATACTGTGATATTGGCAGAATATTGGCTTTTGTTTTACTGTTTTATCTTTGACATATTTAGAAATTAATTTGATCATGACCTCATAAAATAAGTTTGGAAGTGTTTCCACTTTATCCATTCTGTGTATAAAAATATGTAAGATACTTGGACGAATTCATCTGGGAATGGGGTTTTCTTTGTGGATGGGTTTACTTTTCAAAATTTAAATGTTTAATAGCTTAATTCAGGATTTAGTTAGGCAGACAGGGCAAATCACCCCTTCCTCCACCTTTATATCCTATTGAAACACTCAACAGATTGAAAGATGCCAACCCATATTGAGGAGGGCAATGCACCTCATTCAGTCTATCAATTCACATGCCAGTCTCTTCCAGAAATAGCCACAAACTTAACCAGAAATAGCGCCTAATTTCCCAGGTGACACAGTTGTTGAGAATCTGCCTGCCATTGCAGGATATGCAGGAGGACGTGGGCTCAATCTCTGGATTGGTAAGATACCCTGGAGATGGAAATGGCAACCCACTGCAGCATTCTTGCCTGGAAAATTCCATGGACAGAGGCGCCTGGTGGGCTACAGTCCATGGGGTCACAAGGAGTTGGACATGGCTGAGCACACACACAACCACACACGGAGAGACATCTGGACAGTCCATGGTAAAGTCAGGTCATAAGATAGACTATCGTATATGGATATAGTACATATATCACAATTTGTCCATTCATCAGTTGATGGGTTTTGCTATTATAAATAATGCTACAATAAACATGAATGTACAAGTCTTTGTATGGACATATGCTATCACTTACATTAGATAAATACGTAGAATGGGATTGCTGTATCAGATCATAAAACATGTTTAATTTCATAAGGGCCTTCCCTGTTGGTCAGAAGGTAAAGAATCTGCCTGCAATGTAGGAGACCCAGGTTCGATCCCTGGGTTAGGAAGATCCCCTGGAAGAGGAAATGGCAACCCACTCCAGTATTCTTGCCTGGAGAATTCCATGGACAGAGGAGCCTGATAGACTTCAGTTCATGGGGTCACAAAGAGTTGGACATGACTGAATAACTTACACTTACTTACTTACACCATATTATCTTCCTAAGTTAAAGTGCTATTTTAAATTTCCATAACAAGGTATGATAATTTCAGTTACTTCACATCTTTTGTGGGAAGTATTGTTCATCTTCTTGACTTGAGCCATTCAGGTGAGTATGTAGGGATATCTCACTAACATTTTCACTTGCATCTTCTTGATGACTACTGATGTTGATCATCCTCTGTGATTATTGGCCATTTTTGTGAAATATGCCAAGCCTTTTGCCTATTTAAAAAGTTTTTCTTCTCTTTGAGTAGAAGTCCTTTATGTGTTCTGGATAAAGTCTTTGTTTACTTTCCTGATATCAGCGCTTTGTTGATATAGTTTCATTTTTTCCCTCTCAGTGGTTTTCTTAACAAGGTGCCTCAAAGAGAAAACATTTTTTAATTTTGATCTAATCAATTTTCAATTTTTTTCTCTTATGCGGCTTTTAGAGTCTATTAAGAAATCTGTCTTGCTCAATGTCATAAAGATTTTGTCTTAAAGCTTTTTTCTAGAAATTTAATAATTTTAGCTCTAACAATTAATTTTATGACTCATTTTGAGTTAATGTTTGCATATGGGGTGAGGTCAGGGTTAGAGTTTCTTTTCCCCAATCGTTTTTTTATCCATTTGTTCTGGCACAGGTTTTTAAAGGGCTATCTTTTCTCATTAAATAATTTTGGAACTTAGATTGGAAAATCAATTGAATATTTAAGCATGAATGCCCTTTATTATGCTTTTCCATAGCTCCTTCGAGGAAACACCACATTAGAACAGTGGGTTACCCATTTGAGCCAAGGTGGAAACACTCTTAGGGATTCCCAGATAGCTCAATGGTAAAGAACCCACCTTCCAATGCAGGAGACATAAGAGACATGGGTTCAATCCCTGGGTTGGGAAGATCCCCTAGAGAGGGAAATGGCAACCCACCCCAGTATTCTTACTGAGAAAATCCCATGGACAGAGAAGCCTGGTGGGCTGCAGTCTTTGGGATCGCAAAGAGTCAGACATGGCTGAGTGAGCACACATGCACACAAACCTTCTTAATGATTCATTTTTAGGAAGAACTCTCAGACAGTTTTTGTTGATGACTTATAGTGCCAAGGTGCTACCTGATTCTCTGCTGTTTGCATATTCATGTAGTTTTTGGCAGGCACCTGAGACAACTAAGTGAACAATGTTTTTATTCAGATGCTTCAAACTTAGTTTTACTGTGCACTGATGACTTTCCTTATCTTTGATTTTGGTGAGGGGATTTAATTACCCTGAAGTGTCATATAAACTAATAAGTGATGATTCAAAGAGTGAATGGATTACAATTAGCCACTGTGAGTTTTTGCTTCATAACCCTGTGCACACATGCATGCTCAGTCGCTTTAGTTGTGTCCAACTCTTTGCAGCCCCATGGACTATAGCTTGCCAGGCTCCTCTGTCCATGGAATTTTCCAGGCAAAAATACTGGAGTGGGTTGCCATGCCCTTCTCCAGGAGATCTTCCCAATCCAGGGACTGAACCCATCTACTACGGCTCCTGCATTGGAGGTGGATTCTTTACCCACTGAGCCACCTGGAAAGCCTCTTACTCCTGTATATTATTCTAAATTTCTGCAATAACTGACATTAAGGGAAAACAGCAATAATAAATGTTGTGCAGGGAAAATAAAATGTATTGTGGTTTTATGACTGATACTGGCTCTAACGCAACCAATTCATTTTGTGACTAATAGCAACAAAGAGAAAAAGAAAACAAAAAGAAAACATGAAATGAGCAGCTGAACAGAGTGACCGAGCCAACATACTGATCAGCGATCCAGGTGGAAGCTCCCAGAGACCTGGCAGATCATTCCTTCTCAATGCAGTCAGATTCTCAGTTTCCCCAGTTCTCTCTCCCACTGCTCTGCCTTTTTCTCACTCTCCCCACGGACTGTCATTCTCCTCTCTGCTCCCTGCCCGACTTTCATTGCCAATTATGAACTTGTCTCTTCTTAGTCACGGACTTAACCTGGTTGAAGTGACGAAATGATATTCTCACTTCTCTGGACATAGAGTGTTGTCTTTTGAGCCCATAAATGACAAACTGGAACCAATTACAGATATTTGGTGCATCATGTGGTAATCTTAAATGATGTATGAAAATGGTATCAACATGGATCGATTTTTATATCCTACTTTGATTCTACTTGGCTGCAAATGGTGATAAAACTTGTTTTGAATAGAAAACTATGAAAAGGTAAGAGAAAAGTCACAGAAAAAGTTCGTAACTTACAGGGGCCAATGTCTTTATTTAAAGATTTTTCCCACCACTCATACAGTGAAGATACTTTCAAAATCAAGTTTAATTGCTTAGAATTTCATGTATCAGAGGGATATACTTTATAGAGTTTTAACTGCCTGTCCCATATATGCAAATATTTACATCAGGATTTTTATCATTATAATATCATAGAATTTCAGACCTGGAAAAGGGCTTAGAATTAATCTTGTGAAGTCCATGCTCTTAACTTTACAAATGAAAAACCTAAGTCTTACAGAAGTAAAGAAATTAAATCTTAGAGCTACTTAACAACAAAGCAAAATGTTGACTGTATGCTTCCAGAGTCCCGTTTTAATGCTGCACTCCCCAAACTCTAGAATTGGGAACAATATGCTACACAGTGGGGATTCTCATGAATAATAATCATGAAGGTTGGAAGGAATCAATTTTCTTGAATACAGCTAGGAGCCCATTCTTATAACTTACGATTTACATGATTTTCAGGATAAGCATGTTTTCCATGCATATGGAATGCAAAGAAAATGTAGCCCAGATGACTGCTAAATGTTTTAAAAACAAAATATGCATGGAGAAGGAGCAAAATTAGAACAGTAAAGGAGTAAGTCTAAAAAACTTATAGCTTGAGACTTGAAGAATATCTCAAGTTTGCAGAGACTACAGAATATTTGCAAGCTTCTAGATACTGAGATCTTGGAATGACTGAGAATGATATATTGAAATGCATGTTCTTAGCATTGCTATGATGCAGTTAAATTGTGTCATTTTAAATCAAGAGCCCTCAACAACCCCAGACCACATCCCTGAAAAGAACTGCCTCGCCTTCCAGCTACCATCATGACTAAACTTTGTGCAGAATGACCCTTCTCAAGACACTTGCACAGTTTACAGTACATAGATATTCAATAAAGAATGGTGTTAAACAGGTGAATTTATCTCCTCCCACAATGTTGGGAAAGTTGTTATTTGATATACTGGAAAATATGTGGTTTGACATACAGATACAGCAGATACTGACCAAGCCTAATATTTGTGTTAATAAATCATAACCACTGATAAAGGAAAAGCATCTCACCCTCTGCAGGCTTTCTTGAAAAAGGTAGAAACCTTTCTGTCTTTAGGAGAAAATGATCTTTTAAAAGAAACTCAATGCACTTTTTTCCCCTAAGCAAATTAGAATCATGCTAGGATGGTGAAGTCTCCAGAGAGAGTGAGGACAAAATCTTGACATCCATTGTAGTTTCAAATTCTCCATGCCTCAGGAAGAAAGTCCTTTTCCTCCCATTTCTGAGCTAACAGAAGATCTCCCTGGTGTCTGGAGAGAGAGACTATATACCAGGGTCCTTGAGCTGTCAGTACAGGTAAGACCATACTAGGCAATGTTTTCACACTCATTTGAGCACTAAAGGAAGTGTTGAACCCATGGGAACTTTTCATCAAGCAATAGCCAAATGTGTTTCAATATTAAGAGAAAAAGACCTATACATAAAACACTTTGTGTATTAGTTGTTCAGTCATGTCTGACTCTTTGTGACCCCATGGACAGTATCCCATCAGGCTTCTCTGTCCCTGGAATTCTCCAGGCTAGAATGCTGGAGTAGGTTGCCATTCCCTTCTCCAGAGGATCTTCCTGATCCAAAGACTGAACCCCGGTCTCCTGAATTGTAGGCAGATTCTTTACCATCTGAGCCACCAGGGAAGCCCTACTGTAAGGCAAAAATTACTGCTGCAACAGAAGCATAATCAGAGTGCTGTATAAAGAACCAATGGAACATAATATTTAACTGACAGTATGAGAAATGTTTTTAAATGGTGTGGTAGACCAATTGGACTTTGAACAATTGGTTAAATTTTAGTAGGACAAAAAGCATAGAGATTTTGTTCTGTGCTGCAGGAATAGTAGTAAAGGCATGAATGTGCATCCTGTGTTTGGGAATAACCAGAAAACCAGAGATAGGAATGTAATTTGTAGGAAAGAAAAGAAGTTAAAGAAGGGTCAGCTGCACTTCTGCCTCCAGATCTGTTCCTCAGGCTTGCATCCCATTCCACTCCACACCTCAGACAAGCCCATTCCTATGGACTGTTTCATCCAGGCTTCTACCTCTTCTGATTTATGAATGAGTTTGGCCAGTGGGAGTTGCCAGCTAGAGACTATAAGGCTGTTTGTAGCGCAGAAATGGGGGCTTTTCAGCTCCTTTCTCACCCTTGGGTGTGACCTCCAGCAGCAACTAAGTCCTTCTTATGGCTCCAGCTTCCATGGGACAGTCCACTGTGTGCAGTTTCTCACCAGGAAGCTCCCACTGTAGTGTAGCTTTCCTCCAGAAAGCTTTGGCTTCTTGGTTCTGGTAACACCATCTCACCACTTTGTCCTCCCTGCCTAGGTAGAGAGGTAGCAGCTTCCTCTTTCAACAGAAGGAAATCAGGATATGTCACCCCAAAATATGCCTCTCTGACATAAAAGTTATTTTGAGGAATTAACAGAATGTGAACACTTAGGTGACGATGATGATGACACAAAAATATCTCCTATGGTTCTTGTCCTACAGTTATTAGATTTTCACATACACAACAGATAAGTTTATTAACTGTTCAGCATGATGACCATTTACTGTTCATTAAGTGGAAGTAAATCATCATAAAGGTCTTCATCCTTGCCATCTCCATGCTGAGTAGGCTGCAGAGGAGGGTTGGTCTTGCTGTCTCAGGAGTAGCAGAGACCGAAGAAGGAGAGGAGGTGGAAAGGGCGGCAGGAGGGGCAGGCACACTTAGTGTAACTACGGAAATATATCATAACTTCTGTCTGATTTCGCTTTTCATTTCTCTCAAAATGTTTCTATACAGACTCAATCCTCCTACCATTACCATTCACTTCAGTGCCCAAATCATAGAAGGGGTCATCCATGTCATAAAAGAAGGTAAAAGCAGTCTTGAAAAGTCAGAACCCTTCTGACTTTTGTCTAACGTTAGTTTTTTTGTTTTTTTTGTTTTTTTCTGGCACTGCCTCTTGTACATCTTCTCCATTGTCTGGCACTGGCTCAGAAGCACTCAGTCATCTTCTGGTAATTCCTCTGGTGTGGTGTCTATTAGCTCTTGAATTTCTCCAAGATCCATATTCTGAAACCCTTCGCAACCACCACCCTGTCTTTTTTTTGCCATATCCACAGTCTCTTTCATGATTTCCTTGACTGGCTCTGTCATAAATCCTGAGAAGTCACGCACAACATCTGGAAACAATTTCCTCCACAGGAACTTATTGTTTCAGGCTTTATGGGTTTTGCAGGTTTTTTTACAATAACAATGGCATCTTTAGTGGTGTAATCCTTCCAGACTCATAATGTTGTTTCCATCGAGGTTCTCTTTCACAGCATTGACAATCCTTTCCATAGAGTTCCATGTGTAATGAGCTTTAAAGTCCCTAAGAGCCTCTGATCTGGAATTTGAACCTCAGACACTGTATTTGGGAGCAAGTAGACCACTTCAGCACCTGTGGTGCTGAACTCATGAGGTTCTGGGTGGCTAGGGACATTGTCCAATATCAAAAGATCTTTAAAAGACAGTGCCTTACGGGTGAGATATTTCCTGACTTCAGGGACAAAGCATCAGTGGAACCAATCTAGAAAAAGACTTCTCATTGTCCGGGACTTCTTGTTGTACAACCAGAAGACTGACAGCTGGTGTATATCCTTTCCTGTCAAGGCTCAGATGTTAGCAGCTTTATAGATACAGGCGGTTCTGATCATAAACCCTACTGCATTTGCACAAAATGGGAGAGCTAGACTATCCATTCTTGCCTTAAATCCTGGTGCTTGTTTCCCTTCTGTATTAATAAATGTTAATAATTAATAAATGTTAATAATTCCTGGAGATACTCTTTCCAGGAAATTGTCTGCTGCCTTTTGGTCAGTGGAAGTTGCCTCTCCTGTGATCTTGATATTTTTAAAGCCAACATCTTTCTAAAATTATCAAACATCCTTCACTGTTAAATTCTACAGCTTTAGATCCTTTACCTTCCTTTGGCTTTCATTGTCATATAATAACTTCACTTTTTTCCAAAACATATTAGTCTGTAGATATGCCTGTACCTGCATAAAAGCAGCATTTTCAATACAGGATAAAAAGGTATTTTGCAAAAAGTGCAAAGTTTTCCTGCTTGCTAATGTAGATGCAATTATGACTTCATGGATTTCCTTTTTGGGTTTTTTTTTTTTTTTTTGGTTGTTGTTGTTTTGTTTGTTTGTTTGTTTTTATAATGGTCCTTATGCTGGATTTGTTTATCTTGAAATGGCAGGCAACAGAAGCTGCAGACCTCCATCTAGGGTACATATCCAGCAATTAAACTTCCTCTTGTAATACCGTCATGACTTTTCTCTGCTTCTTGGGAGCATTTCCAGCTTCACTAGCAGCACTTCGTATGGGTCCCATGGTGTTAGTAAAGGTTTATGGTATAGAACTAAACATGATGAAAACCACACAAGAACTGAGGAAGATCACTTTCTACTGTGATGCACAATTTACTGGAGAGAGAAACTGCACATACAGAGATGATTAGCATCACGTGGCATTTTACACAGACCCTCACAACACCTAAGCTCACCTAAACAGCAACGAGAGGGGCCTGTACAGTAGTGCAGCGTGGACTGCAGCTAATTTTACAATTATGATTTAATACTGCATCGTTACATTTCTTTACTTTTTTTTTACGTTTCTCTTGGCTATAAATGGTGCCAAGTATGGTCTTTATGTGTTTTAATGCATAAGTTTTGATAGATTTTAAGTTTTCATAATAGATTTCTATGTATTTTATGACTATAAATGATAAAATAGGCTAGGATATACACATATATTTTATGCATTCATGACATATCTACTTTTTCTTCACTTTTTTTATATTTCTAGACTACATGGTTTATCAGTAAGTTTTTCAAACCAGTGCAAATCTCCAAAATTTTGTCCAATATATTTACTGAAAAAGATCTACTGTCAGTGGACCCATACAATTTAAACATGTGTTGCTCAAGAATCAGCTGTAGATTTTTTTTATCTTATTTTCAGCTGTGTTTTCAGGAATCAGGTTCACATCCACATAAGTCTTCATTTTATTCCTTCAAACATTACTGAACATCTATTATTCACAGAAACTGTACTAAGTGAACTGACCACAAAAAGCAGTGTGCCTATACATGGCCAAGTAGCTAAATAACATACAGTGTGATAATGCTTGAACAGTGTCTACAAAGAGTCAGCAGAATGCAAATGACAGAGAAATCAATTCCTGATTGGCAGGTGGTAGAGAGGTATACAAGATGAAATATTACAGAAGGGAAACGTGAATAGTAATAGGCATTTGTTTACTGCCTAGGCTTCCCTAGTGGCTCAGTGGTGAAGAATCTGAGTGCCAATGCAGGAGACATGGGTTCGATTCTTGCATCTGAAAGATCCTCTGGAGAAAGAAATGGCACCCCCGCCCCAGTATTCTTGCCTGGCAAATCCCATGGATGGAGGAACCTGGCAGGCTACAGTTGCTGGGGTCACAAAAAAGTTGGACATGACTTAGCAACTAAACAACTGCAACAACATTTACTGTCTACTGTGTTTCGGACACTTCAAAATATACTTTAAGTATACTTTTATTTAATCCTCAAAAGAATTCTCCGAAGTAGGTACTATAATTATTCCCATTTGCCAGATGAGAAAACAAGGTACATAGAAATTAAATAACTTTCCCAAAGTATAAACAATGGCATGGATATGGGACAATACATAAAACAGAAAGAGAAAGTCACTCAGTGGAGCACTTGTTTGAGTGTTTGAGATCAAGTATGTCCAGATTAAGAAAAATATCCTAAGAAGTTTGGACATAATGCTGTGTAGGCAAAGAAATTCATCATAAATCTCTGAAAGAAGCATTGGTAGGAAGCCAGGGCACATGATCATGTTTTTAGAGCAATGTGCTATAGTAACTAATTTGTAGACTCTTCTCTCTTATAGAATAATGCTAAATCAAATATAAATTCAAATGCTAAATCAAATATAAATTGAAGGAACATGACTCTTGAAGCATAATGTTTCTTCTGTTCTACATGAATGTAATTTGCCTCCACAAATTGACTCACGTGTAAGTGGGTTCGAACCTCATTATCCAAAAGTAATGTAATTGGGAATAACATTGTTTTAAAGCAAAAGACAAAAGTTCCCATTTTATGCGTTTATTGATCACCATAGGCCTTGAGCATTATACATTCAAATTTCTATTTAAACATGCTAAAATAGTATATGCTAATAACATCTTAGTTTGCAAACATGCATGAATAATGTCTGATATAACGCCAGGAATAAAAAAATTCTAGCACAGAGCACAGCATTTCCAAATGTTATCATATATTCAACACCAGGAGAAAATCATCTTCCACTTAAAGAGTGCATACCTTTAACAAAATTATATTTAAAATTTTTTTTCTGTTGTGATGGTTTTCCTTTAAAAAAAAAAAAAATTAGAAGCCTTAGTTTTCAGTTGAGCTTCCAAATTCAACCTTTACCACCTTCTCCATTTAGAGCATTGAACACTAGGGGGCAGAAATGACCCAATCATTTAGTTTGTTTCTGTTTTCAGATTTTGAATCTGAGATGTATGCTCCTAAAGCCAAAGGTGTATTTTCTTTAAAACTGCATATCAAACAAACAAACAAAAAGAAAGAAAAAAAAACTTAGTTCAATTTTAAGTCTCTTTCATTTTTTATTAGTTACCAAGTCCAAATCTTTTGTTTTCAACTACAATAAAATTAAATTTACAATAGAGAGATTGATAGCTGATTATTGGTTTGTTTGATAGTTGATTATTGGTTTGTTGTAGTATAAAACTAGCAATGTCCTTCAATACCTGGGTTTATGTTTCTAAGTGCCTACAATAATGATTAATGTAGTTATAAATATTACCTAATTCACATATATTATTAATTACATATATACATATTATACATATTATACATTATACATATTAATGTAGTTACACATATTATCTAATTATGTATATACATATATTATCTAATGATTTAGTTATGTATATTACCTAATTTAGTGCTTATGACATGTCTATGAATAAAGTGTTAGCATCCTCATCTGTAAGACGGGGAAATTAATGATTTTTTAAAAGATTGCAAATTATGCAGCATAATAGGGATTTAGACCCAGTTCTGCAAATTCCAAAAGTTTTCTATGATACGAATTTTTTTTCTGTGTTAGAATGGAATATATAATACATGCAGGAGAGTACATAAAATACAAATATTCAACTTAAAAATGATATTAAAACAAATATCCATTTCACCACCATTCTGATCAAAACAAAGGACACTTTTAGCTCCTGCAGAGGTACCAGGTGGCTACTTACTCTTCACAAACCCCCTCCACCTTGGGAGGTAAAGAAATAAGAGTCTACCTGATTTTCTATGTTCTTGCCTGTAGAGACCAGCTCAACAAGCAGGGTTTCCGAAAGTGCGATATGGCGAGAGAGTGAGAAACGAGACACAAGAATTTGGATAAAAGCGAGGATCAGGGGACCAACACCGCTCCAAGGTGAAGGTGCCGAAAAGGAATCCAAGCCAGCTTTATTATACTTTCAGCTGTGAATGAAAGAGTATGTGGGGAGTTAAGCTATAACTCATGTGGCCTTCAAGCCAAAGAACAAAATGATCATTAACCATTGATTAAAAGGTCCGTCTAGTCAAGGCTATGGTTTTTCCAGTGGTCATGTATGGATGTGAGAGTTGGACTGGGAAGAAAGCTGAGCGCCGAAAAACATGCTTTTGAACTGTGGTGTTGGAGAAGACTCTTGAGAGTCCCTTCGACTGCAAGGAGATCCAACCAGTCCATCTTAAAGGAGATCAGTCCTGGGTGTTCATTGGAAGGACTGATGCTGAAGCTGAAACTCCAATACTTTGGCCACCTCATGCGAAGAGTTGACTCATTGGAAAAGATCTTGATGCTGGGAGGTATTAGTGATAGGAGGAGAAGGGGACGACAGAGGATGAGATGGCTGGATGGCATCACCGACTCGATGGAAATTAGTTTGAGTAAACTCCAGGAGTTGGTGATGGACAGGGAGGCCTGGCATGCTGCGATTCATGGGGTCGCAAGGAGTCGGACACGACTGAGCGACTGAACTGAACTGAATTAAGAAAGAGTAATCAATAACAAATCAGTAACTAAGACTAATATTCTTATCTACAGGTTTTTCACCGGATACGTAAAACATGTGACTCTGAGACACCAGCTGAGAAACAGTTTGAGGTCAGTTTTCCAACTCCAGGATCATATCTTGTTTTCAAAATTATGAATTGTTCCCTCTGGACTTGTTCCAAAGGTTTATTTGTTCCAAATATTTGTTCCAAATATTTCCTTCTTTTTATTGCTGAATAGTATTCCACTGTGTGGATATACCACATCTTTTTACTTATTCACCAGTCAATAGGCTTTTGGATTGTTTCCAGTGAAGTTGAAGATATGTAGACAGACCCAACGAGCTAGCAATTTCTCAGTTATACATCTTAGGGGCAATTTTTTTTTTTTTTTTAAGTCTTTTTTTTTTTTTTTTTTCCAGTGGGTTTTGTCATACATTGATATGAATCAGCCATGGATTTACATGTATTCCCAATCCCGATCCCCCCTCCCACCTCCCTCTCCACCCGATTCCTCTGGGTCTTCCCATTGCACCAGGCCGGAGCACTTGTCTTGTGCATCCCACCTGGGCTGGTGATCTGTTTCACCATAGATAGTATACATGCTGTTCTTTTGAAATATCCCACCCTCACATTCTCCCACAAAGTTCAAAAGTCTGTTCTGTATTTCTGTGTCTCTTTTTCTGTTCTGCATATAGGGTTATCGTTATCACCTTTCTAAATTCCATATACATGTGTCAGTATGCTGTAATGTTCTTTATCTTTCTGGCTTACTTCACTCTGTATAAGGGGCTCCAGCTTCATCCATCTCATTGTGCCTCAAAAGATGTATATAAGAATCTTTGTAGTAGCATTATCCATTATCATCCCAAATTGGTGATAATCCCCAGGCCTATGAATAGTATTAATAGAATAGATAATAAATTGCAGTATGTTACATAGAGCCCCTCTCCACCTTGAAATGTAATCACTATCTTCATTTTTATGACCATCATCATTTTTAAGATCATCATTTCCTTTGTTTTACTTAGCACTTCTGTGAGATTTATATAAATCTATTCATCATGTATAGATTCATTCATATCCTTCTCCTTTTGGTCAATAGTATATTTTTAATATTTATTGATACTGTTGTATATAGTTATAGCTCTTTAATTTTCATTGCTACATGAAATGAAATCTGCATGTAATATTAATTTGCTACATCCTTGAAGAAGTGTTCAGATATTCAAACAAAAGCGGCTTTAGGTTAAAGAATAGATTAACAGAGACCCAAAGAGAATCAAGCACTTTAGAAATAACATAAGAAGGCAAAAGTTAAGACAACTTAACTTTTGAAGGTCAGAAGATGTTGACAAGTCATGTTAGAATAATCTTTTCCAAAATCACACACACACATATGGACACACTCAAGTTAGACTTCAGTTTTACAAGAAGAAACTTTAATTTTTCACAGATACAGAACATAATTTTTAAAGAAATTATTAGTCTTTTGTACAATTAGTGACTTAAGTTGTGCTGTTCCTCTTTATAGGTATTATGATTTTGTATGTGTAATTTCATTCTAGACTTAAATAAAATATCCCCCTCAGGTTCAGCTGCTTCCCTCTTCCCCGTATTTTCTCATTTCACACTTTTCACTCTTCTATGATGAGATTAAAAGCTTTAATATGCAACATGTTCGCTTATTTTCTTTATTCACACTTGATCATTTCTTTCTTCTGATCTCTGAGTAAAGGAAAAGAACATATTCTTAATGGGTTTTCTAGGGAAAAGCACAGAGAAGGCAATGGCACCCCACTCCAGTACTCTTGCCCGGAAAATCCCATGGACGGAGGAGCCTGGTAGGCTGCAGTCCATGAGGTTGCTAAGAGTTGGACACGACTGAGCGACTTCATTTTCACTTTTCACTTTCCTGCATTGGAGAAGGAAATGGCAACCCACTCCAGAGTGTTCTTGCCTGGAGAATCCCAGGGATGGCTGAGCCTGGTGGGCTGCCATCTATGGGGTTGCACAGAGTTGGACACAGCTGAAGCGACTTAGCAGCAGCAGCAGCAGGGAAAAGCAACCAGTAGGAAGAAGAGACACTGGGCTACGGGAGGTCTAAGTCAACCCTGACTTTGGGAGTGCATGCCCCATGAGGAAGAGATGGAATGGGAAAACCAAGATGGCAGAGTCAGAACCGCAAACGTAGTAATGTGATAGTTTCCCAGGAGTTTGCAAGCCAGAGAGCCAGAGATATGATACTCTGATTTTCCACAGACTGAAATAAGATTTGAGTTTAGGTTAACTCCTGCCTTATCTTTGATTGGAACAGTGCAGCATGTACTATCCACAGGTTGATAATAGGAAATACACATAAAGTCATAAAGCTGTTCTTAAAGTGTGGTGAAAATTGTTTCCTGTATCACTAAGATGTTACCTGCACTTTTCACTCTTTTTCATATGAATGCACAGTGAACATTTCCAGAAGCTTGTGATATGTGGTGATGACATAACTAATCTGATAGCTATGGAATATTAGCTATATTCCATAGTTCTGATGGAATATAACTTGTGTTTTAACAATTTTTTAGTTTTAATTTCTAATATAATAAGTATCAGGAGATAAAAACCTGCATAAATGAAAGCTCTTTGGGGTCTTCACTTAATCTGCAACTTACTATTAAATTTTTGGAGTCTTTAAATAGCAGCTCTCTGGCCAACCCAGGCTTTATAGCTATGTTAAGTGGGAGGGACAGGGAGCAGTGTGCTTACCCAACTCATCTGGATCTAGAATTGTTGAATAGTTTTTGAATTCTCTTATTCTTTTGTGTTATAGTGCATATTGCGTATATATGTTTATATATGTATGAACATTATGAACTGTGCATCATGTGAGATATTTAATCAGGATTACAATTACAGCTATATCAAATATTTGAAAAAAATAATAATAAAATCTGAAGTCATAAACGGGAAAAGCACCTGCCTCTACCCAGAACTGATTACACTGCATTAAGACAGCCTCTGATGAGGGAAAGCCATTGAAAAGTCAAGTAAAAAAAAAGGCATAAGTATAAAGCTCCAAGGAAAGACCAATAATCAAAGATCACATCTGATCAGAAACAATGCTGAGTCAGTCCTTTTCTGAGTCCCAAGCAGCAAAGCCCACTTTGACAAAAGAGAACGAGGATATTGCTTGGTCTGTTAAGACAGAGGTGAATCATTTCAAATTTTCATTTTAAAACAAGACAAGAAGGGGAAGAAGTAATGTAGGTCCAGTATGCACCCAAATTGGAAGTAGCCACATAGTGGACACCCTGAAGCTTTTACACCATCAAGCACATCTACCTGTGTTCTCAAAAGGCAAATTCTCTAAGAAGTCATCTGCAGCCCACAGCATCTCTTTCAGTGCAGAGAGGATCAGGACGTCTATGACAGGCTCCAGTTCCCACTCTGAGGTGTAATTACTAACCACAAAGATGTCAGAAAGAGCGAATCCAAGTTTTCTGTGAACTGCCTCTAGCTGCAATAGAGAATGTAAAGCCCAGAAATCTTAAAACGGTGAATAATACAATTTTATGTCAATATAAATTATGAAAGGACTAACATATAGTAAGGACTTGACAATGCTTTTGCTGTTGGAGAATGCAGAGACAGAGATCTGGCCCCATAAAGGGGTTTCTTCGAGAACTTCACAAGTCAACTTCTAACATCATTGCTAATTTTCATTTAGAATACACATAATAGATTCGATATGAATGAGAAGTGAAAGGTACCTAATAGTTTCATACAAACTACACTGAAATTCAAGCATTTTAACACCTTTATATTAGAATCTATCATTTCCTTTAATTTCCTTTTTAAATTTCTTTTCGATTTTTATTTATTTATTTTTGGTTGTGCTAGGTCTTTGCTGCTTTGCACAGACTTTCTCTAGTTGTAGCGAGTAGGGGTTACCCTCTCTTTGAAATGCGCGGCCTTTTCATTGCAATGGCTTCTCTCGTTACAGAGCACGGGGCATTAGGCACATGAGCTTCAGTAGTTGCAGCCCAGGGGCTCAGCCGTTGCAGTGTGAGGGCCCTAGAGAGCGCAGGCTCCAGTAGCTCAGGCTTAGTAGTTGCAACACATGGGCTTGGTTGCTCCAGGACATGTGGGATCTTCTTGGACCAGGGATCAAACACAAGTTCCCTGCATTGGCAGGTGGATTCTAATCCAATGTACCACCAGGGAAGGGAGTTCCCTTTCAGTTTCCTTTTAAAGGTTATGATCAGGATAAGTCGGTTTTACTAGACTAATTTAATGTTATGCTTAATCCAGGCTTAGCCTAGTTTATTTGTGGAACCACACTTCCTAGGTTCAAAATAGGACTCTGTCACCTCCTAGCACCATCAGTAAACTAGCAATTGTTTTACTCTGTATGCTTCTGTTTCCTTATCTAACAAACGTGGTAATGACGGTGCCCATCTCATAAAGTTGTTATAAAGTACTGAATAAGAAAATACATCACATGCTCAATGGGCTTCCCTGTTGGCTCAGTGGTAAAGAATCTGTCTGTAATGCAGGAGACCCGGATTCAACCCCTGGGTCAGGAAGATCCCCTGGAAGAGGGCATGGCAACCAATTCCAGTATTCTTGCCCTGAGAATCCCCATGGACAGAGGAGCCTAGCGGTCTACAATCCATGGGGTCGCAGAGTCAGACATGACTAGGCAGCAATAGTGCTCAACAAATATTAACTGTCTTTATTTCCTCCCACCTATGGTTCCCACCTTCAGGTTCCCTCGACTCCAATCTATTCTGCACATGGGTGGCAGATTTTTATTGGCTTAACTTTGGTCATACCATTGCTCTTTCAAAAAAAATTACTGCAATTCCATATAATGCACCTAATTAATAGAATCATCTCATGCAAATGTAACTTCCTCACTCTCTCTACCACTCCAAGGATTCAGCCCTCCGCTAAACTAAACAGTGCCATGCTTCCCATACACACTGCCTTTTGCTTCATTGATGCATTGACTTATGCTGTCCCCGGGGCCTCAGATTTTCCCCTTTTGGTCCCTTCACTTCCTGAAATGCTCCTCCTCAGTATCAACCCAGTAATGAAATCATTCCCCTTCCCTTTAATATACTATTTTCCCTTCTCTAAACTTTCAAAGCATTTTATTTTTAATCATTTCTGTTTATCACACTCAATCATATCATATTCTTTTGTCAATTTCTTCTTTTCCTACCACCTCCCCCAGTCTCTTTACCTCTTCCTACAAAATTATAAGCTTTTTTAGTGCAGGGAAATTATTTTTATTACCTCTGTACTTGATTGGAGACTGTCATATCTGCTTGATCAGCAAGGTAATTGATATAAGTTGAATAGAATCTAAGTTAAGTTGTAATGAATGGAAATATCTGTGTCAGTGTAAAGATAAATATATATTTAATTTTTAAAAATTGGAAAATGAGCCTGAATTATCCCAAGCAATTGTTTTAATTCTTCTTAAACTCAGTAGGTGTTTGTTTTTACTTTTATACACAGTAATATGTGATTAGAGTGACATAATACCGCAGAAAATGTGTTTAAAAATGGCATCACCCATTACCTTAAGTTTCACAGGCACACATTTGTATATGTCTATGAGGTCAGCTTTTGTAATCAGATCCAAGGTATCTACATGAGTGAGCATACCACATGGACCACATCTATGCCAAAAAGATCCATATTATTTTTATTATTAAAGACAACATGAATATTTTTCATTTAATCAGCTATCATTTATGCAATATGCTATCTATGGAGCAATTCCAGAGACTTGAGAAGATTCCATATCCCCCACAAAAAATGTCCCCTTTAACTATTCATTCATACTTGGAATTCGTCTAATAGAGGAAATATCCTTCATTGCCTCCTATGGGAAAAGACAAGACTTCAGAAGAAACCACCTCTTGGAAGAGGTAACTAAAATGTATGCTATAATAGCATTATTAATTGATTTCACATCCTATCCAAACATTTGTGTTTTTTATGGAGATTAGAGAAAACCAAAAGAACTCTAACACACAAGATGGGGGAAAAGATGCCTCAAGAAGGAGATGGAATTTTAACAATGACCTCACTGCACATCACCCTTGAAAGCTTTTAAATTTCAGTGAACAAGTAAATCAATCATTCCCTGCTTCTAACTTAATCAAAGTTGTGACAAATTGGCTCATCTGCAAACAGTGAATAACAGGGCCTAGAAAAACTATTAAGGCACCCTAATTCCCTAATCCTATTTACCTTCTCCGAAGCCTTGATGCTACCTCTCCCTACTCAACATCTTACTTTCCTACATCTTTTTCTTACTGAAATGTTCTTTTCCACTTTCTAATCCTTTAAGAATCAAAAGGGAATTTAGGATTCTTGGTAAATAAACACATGCTAGAATGCCAAGGTAGCAGGCAGTGAAGATTATAGTAACCTCTTCATCTATATTGATTTGTTTAATCTTTGTAATAAATCTCTGAGGTAGGCTCTATGATTACACTACAATTTTATAGATCAGAAAATTGAGGCACAAAGTCACTCAGCTTGTGAGGGATTAATTTGATTGAATCACACTGATTAGCCAGAGGAATATTCACCTATGAGGGCTTCCCAGGTAGCGCTAGTAGTAAAGAACCCGCCTGCCAATGAAGGAGACATAAGAGACGTGGGTTCAACCCCTGAGTTGAGAAGATCCCCTGGAGGAGGGTGTGACAACCCACTCCAGTATTCTTGCCTGGAGAATCCCATAAACAGAGGAACCTGGAGGGCTATAGTCCTATGGAATCAGACACAACTGAAGTGACTTAGCACACACACATTCACATATGCAGTTTCTTAAGTTCTTCATACTGTCCCCAAACTACGCAACAATATAATCAATTGTCTTAGAAGTAAAGTGGAAAGAGACTCACCAGACTTAATCAACTCCCTTCGAATTCTTTTGATCCTTTTCACCATCTGATTGGAGAGCTGTTCAACAGAGTTGGCATTGAACACAAATGCCACGCAATGGACTCTGTCCTCCAGCAATGGGCAGCCTGTATGGTTACCAATACCTTTTGGCATTAGTTTCAAGGAATTACACTGTAAAGTAAACATAAAGCAACATATTAATTCAATGAATCACACTCCGCACCAAGCACAGTTCAAGTGACTGAAACTGAACCAAACGGGCATGTCTCTACCATTAAAGGGCTACCGATCTGGTAGAGAAGACAGTTGTTATGCAATTAGATAGCTGTCCTTTCACATGGTCAGGTAAAGTTTCTGTGAGGAAGGGTCATATACTCAGAAAGCTAAAATTTTGGGGGGAGTTAGTCTGATAAAGGGAATAAGGAGATGGTAGAGAGCATTCGCGATAGAAGCAGCAATGTGGATAAAGGTGGAAGTGAAAGCATTCAGAAAGAAATCTGGTATTATCAGAATACAAGGGGGAAAGTGATTCAAAATAGGATGTGTTTACTCTTGAACTAGCAATTCCTCTGCTGGGAATCTGTCCTACATATATACTAGCAAAATACAAAGTGATATATATACAAAGCTATTAACTTCAGGACTATTTGTAGTGGCAAAAATCTGATCCATCAATGACATATAGTATTCTGTCACCTCTCTAAGAAAGGAGAAACCACAAATAAACTATAAATTTTTATATGGGGTACTTACAAGAAAAGAGGAGGAATGTATTTTATGAGTCAGAGAAAAGATGGATTCTTTGAGTACACCCTCTTTTCTAGATTTGACCTTGTATAGATGATAAACATAAATATAAAACTAAATTTTAAAAGCTATCCTTAACTTTAAACAAATAAGCTTTTATATCCAGTGGGATCATTACCACACAGAGATATACAATTTGATTGACTTGAAAACATAGTCATTTGTATATTTCTGCTACATGTTTCCTAAATTGAATATAAAAATCTGCTAAAAGACTAAGTTGTTTCCATCTTTGATTGTGTTTATATTATGTTGGTATTAAATATGATCATGATTAGATTGTTCATAGTAGTAATAGAAATTTTGCTCTGAGACCACAGTGAATAATATGTGCAATAAAGCAAATGAGTTGTGACATGATATTCTGCCAACTCTGATGCACTTAAGAATAGGGATTCTCTGCTTGGGAGAAATCAGATACAAATGTAAGATTGTTGTTCAGTGGCTAAGTCATATACAACTTATTGCGACCCCATGGACTGCAGCACACTAGGCTTTCTTGTCCTTCACTATCTCCCCCAGTTTGCTCAAGCTCATGTCCATTGAGTCAGTGATGCCATCCAACCATCTCATCCTCTGTCACCCCCCCCTCCTCCCCCTACCCTCAGTCTTTCCCAGTATCAGAGTCTTTTCCAATGAATAGGCCCTTCACATTAGATGGCCAAAGTTTTAGCACTTCAGCTTCAGCATCAGCCCTCCCAGTGAATATTCAGAGCTAATTTCCTTTAGGATTATGTAAAATAGAAGAGATTAAGTAAGAATTTGAATGGAAAGTTTCTGCATGAATTCAAAATATATTTTATCATAAGTACATATATTATATGTGTGTGTGTGTGTGTGTGTGGGTATCTTAGCCCTGTCTACAGAAAAGGGCAAGAACCAGTAGCCAACTAAGAAACAATCAACAGTTCTAATGACCCAAGCAAAGACTCCTTAGAGAAATCACTGATTTAAAATCTAGAACTGGAAATATATACAATGTGGCTTGAATATCTAGTATATTATAAATAAGAAATATAGAAAATTTTTCAGGTTTCTGTCAAAAAAAATCACTTAGTATCCAAAATGTAGAGGTTTCCACTTGTCAAAAATGGTATATTTGGCATCAAAATGGAGAAAAACATAGTAAATAGAAACATATCAAGTATGTTCAATTCATGAGTTCATATGGATAATGAAATAATAAATGGTAATTGTTGGCAGATACAAAGAGCTAACTTACTGTTTCAAAAGTTTGTAAAAAAAAAGAGAAAAAATGGAGCATACATTTCTACCTTTCCTATATAAGCTCTACCACTAAATAATCTAGTAATAGAAGAGGGGAAGTTTCTCTTTCATATGTGAAATGAAGGAGTGATAGAAAGAGAATATCACTATTTTCAAACAGTAAAGGATCCAGACATTGAACACTGATGAATACCTATATTAGAGAAATGACAAAACCCAAAGTTGTATGTCTCTTCATGAAAGAACACACCACCACCTATGAAGCAGAAGCTGAATTTAAACATGCCACAGGCATGGTTTTGGAATTTTTTCCATGGTTTTGGAAACCCACATCAATTGAAACAAACAGCAAAGTTCAGACTATAGGTTAGTCTAGAGAACAAACAACTAGATTTCTTAAAAAATTAATTTCAAAGAAGAATACCAGAAGATATAGAGGCAGAACATACAGACTAAAAGAGGCTGGAGAGATTTATTTGAATAATGTTTCTAACAAATTGTTAAAAAAAAAGATGCATGATAAAGAGAAATGGGTAATAGCTTGCAAATTAAGAACAAGTATAACTTTTAGATGTGATAAGCATATTATGGCTATATTTAATAAAAGACACATATGTGCCATTAGTGTATATATTATATATATATATATGTTTATATACATACATATATAAAAAATTTGACATGTTAAATATAAATTAAATATATATATTTTAATAACAAATTTTAAATAGATATATATATTCAAATAAAAGTGAAAGTGTTAGTCTCTCAGTCATGTCCAACTCTTGGGAATCCTATGGACTGTAGCCTGTGAGGCTCCTCTGTGCATGGAATTCTCCAGGCAAGAATACTGGAAAGAGTAGCCAGGAAATAGTGGAAAGGAGTGGTTACTCCTTCCTCCAGGAGATCTTTCTCACCCAGAGATCAAACATGGGTCTCCTGCATTGCAGGCAAATTCTTTACCATCTGAGTCACCAGGAAGACTAGAGATCTCGTCAAGAAAATTGGAGTGATCAAGGAAATAATTCATGCAAGGATGGACGTGATAAAGGACAGAAATGGTAGTACCTAACAGAAGCAGAAGAGATTAAGATGTGGGAAGAGTTCACAGAAGAACTATACAAAAAAGGTCTTAATGACCCAGATAATCATGACAGTGTGGTCACTCACCTAGAGTCAGACATCCTGGAGTGTGCAGTCAAGTAGGCCTTAGGGAACATTACTACAGACAAAGCTAGTGGAGTTGATGGAATTCCAGCTGTTATTTCAAATCCTAAAAGATGATGCTGTTAAAGTGTGACATTCAATATGTCAGCAAATTTGGAAAACTCAGCAGAGGCCACAGGACTGGAAAAGTTCCTTTTTCAATCCAATTCCAAAGAAAGGCAATGCCAAAGAATGTTCAGATTACTGTACAGTTGCACTTATTTCACATGCTAGCAAGGTAATGCTCAAAATCCTTCAAGCTAGGCTTCAGCAGTAGGTGAACCAGATACACAAACTGGATTATAAAAGGCAGAGGAACCAGGGATCAAATTGCCAACATTCTTTAAATCATAGAGAAAGCAAGGGAATTCCAGAAAATATCTACTTCTGTGTCACTGACTATGCTAAAGCCTTTGAATGTGCGGACCACAACAAACTGTGGAAAATTCTTAAAGAGATGGGAATACCAGACCACCTTACCTGTCTCCTGAGTAACCTGTATGCAGGTCAGACATTGAACAACAGGCTGGTTCAAAATTGGGAAACAAGAACATCAAGGCTGTATATTGTCACCCTGCTTATTTAACTTCTATGCTGAGTACATTATGCAAATGCCACACTAGATGAATCACAAGATGGAATCAAAATTGCCAGGAGAAATATCAACAACCTCAGATATGCAGATGACAACACTCTAATGTCAGAAAGTAAAGAGGAACTAAAGAGCCTCTTGATGAGGATGAAAGAGGAGAGTGAAAAAGCTGGCTTAAAACTCAACATTCAAAAAACTAAGATCATGGCATTCAGTCCCATCACTTCATGACAAATAGAAGGGGGAAAAAATAGAAGCAGTTATATATTTTTCTTTCCTTGGGCTCCAGATCACTATGGACAGTGACTGCAGCCATGAAATTAAAAGACACTTGCTCCTTATAAGGGAAGCTATGACAAAACTAGGCAGCATATTAAAAAGGAAAAACATTACTTTGTTGACAAAGATTCGTATAGTCAAAGCCATGGTTTTTCCAGTAGCCATGTATGCATGTAAGAGTTGGACGGTAAAGAAGGTGGAGTGCCGAAGAATGGATGCTTTCAAGTTGTGGTGCTAGAGAAGACTCCCGAGAGTGCCTTGGACTGCAAGGAGATCAAACCAGTCAATCCTAAAGGAAATCAACCCTGAATATTCGTATGAAAGGACCAATGTTGAAGCTGAAGCTCCAATACTATGGCTACCTGATGCAAAGAGCTGATTCACTGGAAGAGACTCCAATGCTTGGAAAGATTGAGGGCAGGAGGAGATGGGGACAACAGAGGATGAGATGGTTGAATGGCATCACTGACAGGATGGACATGAGTTTGAGCAAACTCCAGGGGATAGTGAAGGACAGGGAAGTCTGGTGTGTTGCAGTCCATGAGGTCCCAGAGGGTCGGACACAACTTATCAAATGAACAACAACAACAGCAGCAACATATATTTAAAGGCATATTCACTTATGGGTGAAATGTTATGACTTCTCATATTTTCTTCCAAATAATACAGGAGAGAAGAATGTGGGTAGACATAGATGAATCAAGATTGGCTATAAATAAAAAAATTGTTGAAGCTATGTAAATGAAAATTTGTTAAATGGTTTTGTCCACTTTTACATAGGTTTAACCTTCTCTATAATAAATATTTCTTTTAAAGAATATTTTAAAATAAGCTTAGCTACTTCTGTAAGATAACTTGACACTAAAGAATGAAAGAACCTTGCATGAATTTAAAAATAAAGTATTTTCTGTTTCTGGATAAAAATACTGGATGTGTAAAGATGTATATTGACATGCAACGTAAAATTTTCACATCATCCCAATCAAAGCAACAACAAATCAAACACAGAAACAACCAAATAAGGCACAAACAAGTTCATTTGAAAAATTGTATGTATGAAATAGTCAAAAATCTGTGAGAAATGAATAATGAATGATGTATCCAGTGAGTTATCAAGACACAATTTATTGCCATGGAAATTAAAACAATTAGACAATATAATAAAAACAATATCACAAAGGAATTGAAGTATATATTAATAGGACAAACTATGGAATAAAAAGTAATACATATATTTAAAATGAAAAATATGCAAAGACATTCAATGAAAAATGTTGGCACATTTAGCTATTCATTTGGAACAAGATGAATTAATAATTAACTTAAGATCTAAATGTTTATAGAAAGAAATGGGAAAGTTAATTTGTTTTTTTTTAAAGGCTGACTGAAGTAGTTCTTCTCTTTAATCTTTTCCTTTTTCTTGCCTGGAATATTGACAGTGCTTAGCATGATCATCTTGAGAACACAAAGATTAAAACTACATGTCTTAGCCATCCCGGCCTGCTGTCACAGGTTAAAGAGAAAAACCTTTATTTCTCATGGTTCTGGAAGCTAGGAAATCCAAGATCAAAATGCTAGTAGATTTGGTGTGTGGTGAGAGCCACCTTCTTGCTGTGTCCTCATATGGCTTCTAGAGAGGTCATCTGTTGCGTCCTTTCTTACAAGGATACTAATTACATTTATGAGGGCTTCATTGTCATGATCCAATCACCTCCAAAATTCTCTATCCTCAAACCTCAGCACGTTATGGATTAAGCCTTCAACATATGAATGTGGGGTTGGGAGGGCAAACATTATGCCTTACGCTGAGGGATCTCAGAACCAAAAGTCAGAAGGACTCTCGAAATTGATAACCTGCCACACTAGCCCAAAACTGCCTACCTTCAGACTTCCTGTTACATAAGAAAAATCATCCACGTGAGTATATTGATGTAGTTAGATTTCTGTTTCACACAACCAAAAGCAAGCCAACATGAAACAGCGTTCATGGTTACAACAGCTATGACAAGAATCCTTTGGATGCCCTGTGTTGCTGTCACTTCAGTTGTGTCTGACTCTTCATGGCCGTGTGGACTCTATCCTCTGTCCCTGGGAATCTCCAGGTAAGAATACTGGAGTGGGTTGCCGTGCCCTTCTCCAATGAATCTTCCCAACCCAGGGATGGAACCCAGGTCTCTTGAGTTTCCTGCACTAGTAGGCAGGTTCTTTACTACTAGTGCCACCTGGCAAGCCCCTTGGATGTTTTAATTCTTTATAAAATAAAATATCAAAATGCAGAAAAGGATCATGAACAAGTATAGTTTAATACAGTAAATCCCAACACACTAGAGTCTGATATTGTCAGTTGTGGGCAAAAATAAACTTTTTAAGTATCAATTATACATTCTCAATAATTAGCTAAATCATACCTGGTATCTGTCAGGAAAATGGCCTTCTAAGATATAGGGTATGTCACCCATGTCCAGGCCTTCTTTCTCACTCAGCCCCATTGAGTCACACAGAATAAATGGCAGAGTGTTGTTATCCTTCGCATCCTTAATGAAATATGTTCTGTTCTGCAGAGGGAAAAAAGCAGCTCTAAGAGCTCATTAAAAAAAAAACAACTGTAAATTGAAATGAACTCTATGTGTAATTAAATTGATCAGCAAAAGACATTTCAAATCTAGTTAACTTGAATAAAGAAGCAAAGGCTGAGTGATCTAGCATGGACTCACCTTTTCAGATGTCCCAGTTGGATTAGAACCCACCAAAGCCTGGTTCGTTACATGGCCTCGGAAAATAGACTTCACTGAGTTGACAAAGCTAGACTTCCCAGCTCCAACTGGACCCAGAAGCAGAATCCGAATTTTGTTAACCAGGCCTCCATATGGTACGTAATTTCTGATAGCACACAATAAGCTCTCCTTGAGCCTGTTTAGATAAGACAAGTTTAACAGTTGACTAAGGTTAAATCATAAGACTCTACCATAAATTTTCCTAGAATTCAGTCTCTTTTTTTCTTCTATGTTATTATTTATTTCTAACTAGCAACTTGTATACAAAGACATGAAAATATCTTATCTCAAATCCTATTGTAAAAGAAGTAAAAGTAAAAGTAACAGTTTTAACTAAAACCAATCAGACATAAAGCCTTTTGGACTTAAGTATATATAAATCTTGGAATAAACAGCAATTATGTTAAGCAAGAAGATAAATTATCAATAATAGACTTCAAAAACCACAACACAATATGTGACTTTTGAAGTTTTATAGACGTAGATGGTTTCTAACATGTTCTTGAAGTTCGTCATAAGTATTCCCGTCCTGCCCTGAAATAGTTAAAACTGTAGCTCTAAAAATTCTAAGCAAAAATACAGACATTCAGCCAAATAATAATTTCCCTTTAATATATAAAAACATTAGGAATGCCTTTCAGTGCTTTTTTTGCTTTAACATTGAAATTATGAAATATTTTGTAATTATAGATACAGTTTGTTCTTTGTGAGGTACAAGTTATATGCTATAATTTACACTACCAATTTTATTGACAGACTGTACAGTAGAATAGGGTTTTCCAGGTGGTGCTAGTGGTAAAGAACCTGCCTGCCAATGCAGGAGACATAAGAGACAAAGGTTCAATCCCTGAGTCAGGAAGATCCTCTGGAGGAGGACATGGCCAACTCACTCCAGTATTCTTGCCTGGAGAAACCCATGGACAGAGGAGCCTGGTGGGCTACAGTCCAAACGGTCGCAAAGAGTTGGGCATGACTGAAGAGACTTAAAGGAGGAAAGGATAGTAGAATAAGTCTCAGATAATGAACAGAATAATAGAACATTAAAAACATTGACTTACTCAGTAATCCCATTCATCCTCCTTTTGTCCAATAAATCTAGAGAAATAATCAAAGAATAATGAAGATTACAGGTTGTTGAATGATTGGAACTGAATGAATGTCAATGAAGTCACTAGAAAAAATTACAAAAATTGCCTTTCTGCAGGAACAGTACAGTATGGTGAAAAGCAAGTAGAAAATTACAGGAAATCTCCCTAATGTATTTCATTTGAAGAGTCCAGAGCCGGACTCAAGGTGGGCACTGCAAGATCTTTTCTCACCAAATTATTTAGCAGTAGTGTGTGGTCCACTCCAATACCAGAGATGTGGGCTGGGTCCTCTCTGAATTAGAGAAGCAAGGCCTAGAGGAATAGACAGGCCAGGGAAAGACTCAAAATACTCTAAATATCTTCTCCTCCATAAATCCAATAGATCTGAAGGGGATAATGTACAAAAACACACAAATAAAAAACCACAGGCACCAGATTTTCTCTAAAACCTACTATCAACTGTTGGGCCTCAGAACTTCCAATCCAATTGATTTTCTTCTTGCTGCAGAAGGAAATGTAGTACTTGTGCATAAACAATGAGAGCACAGTAAAGGTTTCAAGGGCAGACTTAGGTCTTCACTGAACCAGTGAGACTCAGGCTCAGCATTCTTTTGTTTCTTGGAAAGGGTTACTCTTTTTTGGTGGATTTAAAACTGGAAGGATTAGGTGCAGTGATGCTGGTAACTCTAAACAACAAAAGAATAATACTGTGTGGAACATTTCTAAATATAGCTAAATGCATGATTACAAAGAAATGTTCTTTAAATTACCAAAGGTAGAAATAGTGAAGACTGTGTTCAACGACTACAATATAATAAAACTAGAAAAGAACGAGTGTAAACAAAGAGAAGGGCAACCTCTTAGGATTTCACAAAGCACTTTTTATATAGCTTCAACATCCAAAAGGAAATAAAAATCAAAATTGTAAATGTATAGAATATAAGAATATAAATACTTAATATCAACCTTAGGATGTGTATATTTCATGAATAACAAGAAAGAAGGAAAGAAACAGAAAATAGAAACAAAAGAATAAAGGGCAACAAATCTTAGAAATATAAGAATATAACAAAAATAAAAAGGAAAATTCATAAATTGAAAAAGAATAAATCAATATAGTAATTAATTAATGTAAAATATGAAATAAATAAATTACTAACTAGTCCAATCAAAAAAAGCCAAATTCACAAAATGTCACACCACAAGTTACATACCAGAATGGCTACAAATTGCAAGATCAGTAATAAAAGATTTGGGGAAAGTTTTAGAGACAGACGGTCTCATACACTGCTTGTGGCAATGAAAATGGGTATGACAATGTTGGAAAACGTTATCAGTATCTACTGAAACTGAATATACACATACCTGATGACCCAGCAATTTCATACTTATATTCTTAAAAAAAATTATATGTATATATGAGCCAAAAGACATATACAAGAATATTTATAGCAATATTATTTGTACTAGGCCCAAACTGGAAAACCCAAATGGTCACCAAAAGTGACTTGATCTTTTTTATAGTGTGGTGGACTCATTACAATTAATATTATATGAAAATAAAAAGGAGAAAATTACTACTATATGTAATACTATGGATGAATAATTAGGGAGGTAGAAGTTAAAACAGCTGACCTAGGATACATTCACTCTCTTTACCAGGGAAAGAAAAAAAGTAACTAGGTCTAATTTTCTTATAAAGATGCTAGTAGCCTCGTCTCCTGGGAAATAAACTAGTGATATTTGCTACAAGGATGGTATTTTTTGCTTGAATATCTTTAACAGTATGTTCCTGACTAAGAATTATGTGCTGAGTTACTTCAGTCATGTCAAATTCTTTGTGACCCCATGGACTGTAGCCCGCCAGGCTTCTCTATCCATGGGAATACTGGAGTGGGTTGCCATTTCCTTTTCCAGAGGATCTTCCTGACCTAGGGATCTAACCCAAGTCTCCTGCATCCCCTGCAGTAGCAGGCAGATTCTTCATCACTGAGCCACCTGGAAGCCATTTCTTTATTTCAAAATGATATATTGACATGTAACTAGCTAAAGGCTAAAAGGCAGCATAGTGTTATTCTAGAGTCCAGGACAGGATCTGGCACATAAACAGGCATTTCTACAATACTTTTGTGGGTAGCACAGACAACTGAAGCTTTTGTAAGGCATCTACCCAAATGTAAACATACATAATTCTTAAACAACAACTCCGCTATCAGGACGTTACCATAAAGAAGTATTTTTGTGTACTCATATGCATACAGATAATACAGGAGCATTGGTTGTAACAGCAAATATAAGAAACAACTTATGTCCTTAGTAGAACAATGGGTAAACTAACTTTGGTCTTTTGATATGATGGATATAATAGGAAACTGCAGCAGAAAGCATCGAGTACCAGCCAAGAGAAGTTCAAGCTCTGGTTTTCTAACAGTCTCACAATCTGCAAGTTTGCTTTCTGTTCTCTCTCACTTCGTTCCACATTATCTCCTCCTCCCGACCCCTTCCCCACACTCCAGAGAACTCTAGATATGCAACTTTTGACCATGGTTGTGTTGTAGAAAACAATTTGGGGCCGGTTTTCAGTCTGGGCCTCCTGAAGATAAGGACAATAAACAATTAAACAATAAAAAATTTATTAAACAATAAAAAATTATTGTTCCTTACAGGAATGGGTCAGCTAGAACCCTCCAAATGTGAAGGGTTATTTGGTTAAACCTACCTTCACATCGAAAAACTTCACAGTCCTGGAAGGAAATATAATGTTGAGATAGTCCAAGTTTTTTCACTGTATTTATACTAAAAAGCATCGTTTTTTTGTTTAGATGTATACTGACTTCACGATTTCCATAACAGTCTTCATCAAACAACATACGTAGTTTAAATGGTCCTACTTTGCAGTCTGTAATTGTAATCTCTTGAAAGACAAAAACAGTGATTAGATAGTTTCCTTCCCCATAGTTCTTTTGCATATATGCCCCAACAATCTGATCTTCACTGTAAACCACTGTTAGAGTGGGTACTTGTTCAGAGCATATCTTAAGCAAACTATTAGTAGAGAATCCATGGACACTGGCCTTATAGAGAAGACTAAACTGCTTTTCTCCAAAGTAATTTTGCAGCTTTTTCTCTTGCCTCCATGTCAAACGAGTTGCCACTGCCATACTTCTCAATCTGGTGGAAAATCAAACATTTTCCATTAAACATTGAAATTTTTGCACTGCCAAAAAGTTTGCATTAATGCGTCTTATTTACTTTGCATTACAAATGAAACGTGTAAACAGAGAGTGAATAAATAGCAAGAAAAGTCATTAGCTAGTTTTTCATTTTAAATGATTTTTTTTTAATTAAAAAAAAAAAGACTACTGTTTGCAAGAAGCTAGGGAAAGTGGAAAGCCACAAATCATTTACCTGTTTGGAGAATCTCTTCAAGGGCTGAAGCTGAGGGTAGCTGCTCTGTCTGACAGCTAGACAGGCACAAAATGTGAGAAAAAACTTTCTCAGCAACCTTGAGGCTTTGGAGAGGCAGGGAAAAGGAAACTGAAACAGTGAGGTCCAGCCCAGTTGGCTGAGTGCTCACTTCCTCTAGTAAGCAAGCAATAAAGGGATCCAGCTAATTTTAGATAGTAAAGTCATATAAAAATTATATTAGAAGAATCAAGGAATTGAAGTCGGAAGGAAGAAAACCTAATAGCTCACTACTTTTTTTAATGACTTAAAAAAAATTTTAAGGACTATTCAGTTTCTATATATGGACACACAAAAAAAGCAATGTCTATTCTACCTCCAGCATGCATCTCAAATGTGTTCATTTCTCTTCATCTCTGTTATCAATATATTCTAAACCAACAAATGTAGATTGTTTAAACAGTTTCCTAACTCGTCCCTCTAATTTTCTGTTTGCCTCCTCTCCAATACTGTCTCTTCAACGGAATCAGTCATTTGTAATATATACACTGAATAATGTAAATTTCACACTAAAACCCCTTCTCTGATTCCACATTGCTGGGGGTCACAAACCTGTGTTCTATAGGCTGAACACAACCTGCAGGTTTGTTTTGTAGGGCCAACACAATTCCTTTTCCTTCTTCTGTTTTTTTTTTTTTTTTTTTCCCTTGGTGGGAATGAGGCGTGGGAGTAGATTTTAAGTTTGAATATTTTTATATCACTCCATTTCCGATTGTCCTCATAAATCCACTAATTCTGGTTCTGAAAATCTTTAATTGTTTGCCTGGCCCAAAGAGGAATTTAAGTTTTTTATTCTATTTTTAAAAGCACTATAAAATAAAAATATTTTAGATAGTTTTAGGTATTACTTACTTAGCTAAAAGAGTACCAGAAGCTATCATATGCTTATTATTTACAAGGCACTATCCATGTTATCTCATTTATTCATTTCAATAATCTTGTGTGAAAAATACCAACCTTGCCTCCAGTTTTCAGATAAATAAACTACTGGAGTTTAATAACTTGCCAAAATTCACTCTGCTGCTAAATTTTAGAGCCAAGATTTGAACCATAATCCGAGTGAAAGCAGAGTGATAGGGATTTCACAGGTACATACATTTGTCAAAACCAATCAAATTATATACTTCCAACAAGTGCAATTTTATGTATCTCAATTATATCTTATTATAGCTGCTAAAAAAGTCTACAAGTTCCAAACAGTATATTATCCTGTTTTCCCCTGTATAGTAAAAAAGTGTGTAATACAGTTAAACTGCCTGGCCACATTTTAAGGGCCATACATAGATATACTTAAATAATTCATTAACATGAAAATAAAAGTAAGAAAAATAGCATCATAAGATCACTGGTCTTCCATTCAAGTAGATGTTCTTTTGCAAAAGTCATTAATTATCTATCAACTCCAGAGTCTCTAGCTATGCAAGGTAAGCTTCCTATTTGTATTGTGAACTAAGATTCTTTCATTCATTCTTTCTTTCAATATTTATCGGATACCTACTATGTGCCTCCACTGTTTTGGAGGCTAAGGATATAGTAGACAAGACAAAATTCCTGCCCTCATAAAACTATAGTCTTTAGAAGGCAGGCAATCAACACAAATGTTATCTAGAGAAAAAAGTTGTGAGGAAAATAAACGGGAATAACAGGGAGAAGAATGACGAGGGGTATCTGCCACTTTAGATCATACAATAAGGGAGTGTCTGAGGAGATGGTGTTGGCGAGGAGACCTGAATGAAGGTGGGGAGAGTGCCCTGGATATATCCAGAGGAAGGGCATTGTAGGCAGAGGAGGGCAAGCAAAACCTTGGATGGCAGTAAGGAGGACGATATGGCAGCAGTAAAGTAGGTATGGAAGAGATTAATGTCAGTGATCACTCTAAAAAGACAAAGAATATAGGGCAGCGAGAAGGCTATTGCAGTATCAGCTGCGAAGTGAAGATCACGTAGCCTAGTGTGATAGTGAAAGAAGCAATGGAAAGTGGTAAGAATCAGCATATATTTAAGGATGACAAAAAAGCTGTGAGAACTTACTGTAGGACTGGTTGTGATGGGAGGGGAGCAGGAATGGAGGACAAAGGAGAATTTACCCTTTGGACAAAGGAGAATGGCCCTCACGGATTTTTGTCTTGAGAATGGGTAAATGATGGAACCACTTGTTGAGATGTGTGTACTGGAAGATTTCTTGAGGGGATATCATATATTCTGTCTTATACTGAAATCTGTAAGTGCATAATACAGCTAGTTGGGTTTATGAGATCAGAGACTAGGAAAGAGGACCAGGTTGAACATTGAATTTGAGAATCATCAGCATAAATCCACATCTATATATCTGGAGAAGGAAATGGCAACCCACTTCAGTATTCTTGCCTGGGAAATCCCATGGACAGAGGACGTTTTGGGCTACTGTCCATGGGGTCTCAAAGAGTCTGACATGACATAGTGACAAAACAATGGCAGCAATATCTATATTTATCTATCTAGAAAGCTAAAAGTGACCTTAAATTAATGACAGCAGTCCTATAGACCAAAACCTGCCCCTGTCCCCAACATCTAAAGGTCATATTTATTAAAAGGGTCTATCCAAGAAGACTCAGAATGTGTGACCAGAAAAGAGAAAAGCCGGAAGAGTAAGTTATCCCAGGAACCACGTGAAGAATGAGAAAGTGACCATCAAATATTCCACCATCAAATAGTGGAATACTTTCCTTCAGAGCCTCCTGCATTTAGACATCTGAAAAGACTCACTCTGTCTCTCAGGATCTGGAAATTTGAGGAAAAGTCTCATCTCACTGTGGCAGAGGGCATTAGGGTAGTGGCGACTATCTCTTGTTAGGGAAAGGGTGGAAATTGTTAGAGAAGGTAGCTCTGCTGCAAATAAAGAAGTGAATCTTCAGGGAAGCTGTCTCCACAGAGTTGAGTGAGGCTGTGGTTTGTGCTAGCAACGGAGAGGGAGGCCTCCTGCCCTGGCCTCAGTGAATGGCTCAAGGGTAAGCAGTTCCATTTCCTTATTTTCATGCTCAGTAGAGAGGACCTCTTGTCAAACTGGCCAGTCCTGAGAGTCCTGAGTTCTTAGTGCATCAGGGACCACTGCTTTATATGCTGTTGATGATAAGGAAGACTTTAAAGCTGACTCCAGCAAACAAACATGGGAAGGTTTCTGAAAAGCTGTGATGGGAGGAGCAGCCTCGAGTGGAGATTATTTGATAAAACAAAAGGCTTTCAGAGATTAAGTGAAGTTGCTCAGTCGACTCTTTGGGACCCCGTGGACTGTAGCCTACCAGGCTCCTCCATCCATGGGATTCTCCAGGCAAGAATACTGGAGTGGGTTACCATTTCCTTCCTCCAGGGGATCTTTCCGACCCAGGGATTGAACCCCGGTCTCGGACGCTTTAACCTCTGAATTGCTGCTGCTGCTGCTCAGTCACTTCAGTCGTGTCCGACTCTGTGCAACCCCATAGATGGCAGCCCACCAGGCTCCCCCGTCTCTGGGATTCTCCAGGCAAGAACACTGGAGTGGGCTGCCATTTCCTTCTCCAATGCATGAAAGTGAAAAGTGAAAGTGAAGTCGCTCAGTCGTGTCCCACTCTTAGCGACCCCATGAATTGCAGCCCACCAGGCTCCTCCGTCCATGGGATTTTCCAGGCAAGAGTACTGGAGTGGGGTGCCATTGCCTTCTCCGAACCTCTGAATTAGTGAGGGTTAAATGCAGTGTGACCACTGTCTGAACTTCTCCTATGTTCAGGTTCCACTGTTCCCTGAAAGGCTCATAAGAGCAGAAGATCCTCTCTTCTTCCATTTTGAAGACTGCCTTAAGAATTCAGATGGAGTGAGGGGTCTAATATCACCTGGAAGGTAGCTGTCAGCTCCAATAGAAAGATGGGAATCTTAGTGTAATACTTGACACATTCCTTGTATGATCAATGAAACCAAAATAAATAAGGCTTAGCCCTGTAAAAATAAAGAAAACAAGACATGGAGATGGCAGGAGAAATCATTTGGTAGTCAGCACTAACCTCACATTCTTTTGAAAGATGCTGTAGAACTGGCATTTATCAAGATGTAGTTTCAAACCTGCCCTCCTACCCACTCTATACACACACATTATTGTTCAGTTGCCCAGTCATGTCTGACTCTTTGCAACCCCATGAACTGCAGCTCACCAGGCCTCCACATCCCTCACCATCTCCCAGAGTTTGCCAAGTTCATGTTCATTGAATCAGTGATGCTGTCCAACCATTTCAACCTCTGATGCCCTCTTCTCTTTCTGCCCTCAATCTTTCCCAGCATCAGGGACTTTCCCAATGAGTCATCTATTCACATCAGATGACCAAAATACTGGAGCTTCAGCTTCAGTATCAGTTATTCTAGTGAAAATTCAGGGTTGATCTCCTTTGAGATTGACTGGTTTGATCTCCTTGCTGTCTAAGGGACTCTCAGAAGTCTTCTCCAGCACCACCACAGTTTGAAGGCATCAATTCTTTGGCAATAACCCAATAACTTAGACAGAACTTGCTCATAAATTATGTCATTTAAATGAATCAACACCTTCAAAAAGTTTATATTCTCAGCTTTCCTTTCCTTGAGACTTTAAAAAAAACAAATTAATACATGCTCAATATGAGCTCAGAGTTGGGATAGATCCTACCCAAAAGCCTGTGTTTGTGTCCCCTCCACCCCACCCCTTGCATACTCCCGCTGGTCCTTTTAGCAACAAGGATCAACCCTATATATTTGGAGTATTTTGAGTGTCTCAGGTCTTTATAAAAAGATATGTTCCAACCGTTCAGACAGCCTCAGACAGCCTGAGTCTCAGCCTCACATTTTAGAACAGAAATGTGTCCTTCTATTGGATAATCTACAGATGATTAGATTATCTCTAGGTTAAATCATTATAATCAAGCCATTTAATAATGAATTTAATGAAAGGCTCACAGGCCACATTGACAAGATTGTCACATACAGTTTCTTCTGTAAGGTGTGGGACTTCTTCAAATGGGAATAAAGACTTTGGGCACATTGCCCTGGCTTCTAGTCAGTATCTTAACTTTCACATGGTACTGAGAATTTCCCCCTTTGCTAATGACACCCTTCCTCTGGGTCTCTTCGATTCTGTTTCTCTTGATTTTTCCATCAGTGTTATGGCCAATGTCTCTTCCCTCTTTCTTCCCAGGATCGGTGACTACCTTGTACTTTCTACAGAACTGAGTCCTTCTATTACCTTTTTAGTACATAGCAATTCCATAAATTCTGTGTTCAGATCCTTTCATGGCCTGGACTCCCAAGAGTCTATATGAAAGTTTAAAAAACTCAGATCACCGTTTCAGATTTGTTTGGGTTTTTTTTAACCCCTGTTCTAAATAATCTTAATTCTTAAGAAGACAATGGGCATGACTCTGAGAAATAAGGGATGAAATATACACAGGAAAATACAAATAACTATATATATATATATAGTTATTTTAAGAGGTTATTCTAGCTGCATGTGCAACCCATTTGAAATATCTGAAGCCCTACTATGTAGATGAGCTATTTTTTCTCCCTGGACTCTTCAGCCATGGGGACTTGACAATTCTCCCTTTATAAATCTACACTGAGAATAGAAACACTGATTGCCTATCCGGCAGAACAAGGTCTGATACACTTAGAATAACATATCTGTATTTTTATCTTATTAATAGTAAGCTTATTGAAATTATAGTGATCCATTCACATTTGAATTGCTTCTACAACATAACACCAAAATAGAACACAAATGTGCTCAAAAACTTAACTATGTGCGATTTTCTTTGCATTTTTTATTAATATCAGACTGGCATTCTCATGAAATATTCCAAAGAAATAAATTGTTTAAAAAAATTATCATGATTTACCCACCTCTGTTGAGCTCAGCTTGTTGGTCTTTTCCCTGCCTCTTGTGAGTTCCTGCCATCTGTACTTGCAGTTTTGCTTACACCAAAATTTCTTCCCTGGGGCCTGGAATAGCTTGAATCTATCCATGTGAGGGGTGTGCAGCTAGATATTGACTATTATCTAACTATTGTCTGACTGACCCCAGGGTCCTGCATTTTCTCCGGCACCAGAGAAAACTTTTGCAATGGTTTGGTAGGCTTGATTCCATCTTGCTTAGATTGAGGGCAAAAATCAGATGTATTTAATCTACTCTTCTCCATAAATTAGCCAAGACATTTATCACATTAAGGATGGGATTTGGGGACATCCAAATTCTCACAGCTTTATGGAATGCCTTAAGACTTTGATCAAGCTTCCCTTGTGGCTCAGAAGGTGAAGAATCTGCTGCAATGCAGGAGACGCAGGTTTGACGCCTGGTCAGGAAGATCCACTGGAGAAGGGAATGGCTACCCACTCCAGTATTCTTTCCTGGGAACTCCATGGACAAAGGGGCCTGGTGGGCTAATAGTTCATGAGTCTCAGAGTCAGACTCAACTGAGCAACTAACACAAAGACTTTGATCAGCCTTGTTATCAAGTGGCCACTTTAGCATCAGATGGAGTTATGTCCCTACAAGATGATTAATCATCAGCTGGTATTTGAATCATCTGAAGCTTACTTGAGTCCCCCAATCAGTTTTGTCAAATTAGTTATTAGCCTCCTTTTTTTATGAAGAAGCAACACGATAATCTTTTAAGATTAGTTTTCTAAAGAAGACAAAGGCTTGCACATCACCCACCATAACTACTCCTCTTATTAAGATGGATGCTGGATGAATTTGTACAATGCTACAAATTTCTGTCAGAAATAATTACTTTTGTTTTTACTTTTTTTCAAGTTTCATTAAGATATAACTGATATAAAACATTATGTAAGTTTAAGATGTTCAACATGATGATTTAATAAACATATACTATGAAATGATTACCACAATATGGTTAATTAACATACCCATCATCTCATCTCAAATCATGACCCTCTTGTATGTGTGGAGAAAATATTTAATAACTACTCTCTAAGAAACAACTGAAATTTTGTATCCTTTAACCAACATCTCATTTCCCTCCCATTCAGCCCTTGGCCACCACCATTTCATTAACATTTAAGTAATGTTATGCAGTATTTGTCTCCCCTATACGACTAATTTCTTTTAGCACAATACTCTGGTCCATCCATTTTGTCTAAAATGGCAGAATTTTCTTCTTTTATGGTTGAATAATATTCCATTTCTTTATCCATCAATCTGTTGATGGACATGTAGATTAAGAAACATGTTGTGGCATGTTTTAATGCCACAACCCAACCCACTCATTCACCTACCCCACCTACCACACAAAGGTTCTAGCACTGATACTTAAAACTGTCTCACCAACATCCCTCTCACTTTAAGACAATATTCTACCTTATATTTCCCCTTGTTTTATGTACTGTGCCCCTTAGCACTATTTTACTAAGAAGTATTTTAGCAATTTTGGCTGGACTATACAACTAGATGAATTGCAAATTATGTAAAGTTTAAAAAATCCTGAATGGCTTCTAAAATGCAGCAAAATGGTGGGTCCTACTGTCTCTCAGGATGGTAGAGAAAGATCAGCAGAATCTACAATGTCAGGGCAAGTCCTCTCTCAGACAAAAGAGAAGTTTATCCCTTTTTGAAGCTCCCTGCCATCACCAATCTTTTCCAGCCTAAACTCCAAATAAACATTTAGCTCCACTGGAGGTTTAAATGTGCCCAAAGTAGTGTAAAGTCAGAGGATTCAGAATTGTGACATCAATTATCTAACATTGCCCTTTATAGAAAAAAAGAATAAACCTCAGTATTTACAAACAATGTTGGCTCACCTAAACAGTTCCTCATTGCTTAAGTCTGTTCATGATTCCATTACTTCCCTTCTTTTTCAGCATCTCCTTCTCCCTCATAACAGTATTCCATGCTATCCTTTCAAATAAAGTTCCACTTTGAATTTAATTTTACATCTAGAAAAACTTTCCTCTGCCCAGATTTTTGCTGACTCCACTCTGGAGAAGGATGAAGTATGGCCCTACAGTTGGTGAAATCAATGGTGTGTCTTGAGTCACTTTCAGTCTTTTCCAACCAACAATAGCTATGGCTTTTTTTTCTCCCTAGAATACATGGAGGCAAACATACCTTACTTTCCAGACCTGTTGTGTCTTACATCCATGTCATAACTATCCTGTCTGCCACTCTAATTTTGTTCCCAACATCTACTTTGGGCTCTACTCCTCAATACTTATGACCATTCTATTCCCAAATATTTTCCAAAGAACCTATCCATCCCTTCCATTGAATTATGGCTTCTGGACATTCATTGGAATATGGCTTCACCTGTAGCTTTGCTTTTGGAAATATTCCTTTTCCTATAATTATCTCGAAGGAATTCTTGCCCTTGTAATACTCAGGACTTCCCCCAAAAGATAATAATTCTAAGTTAGATTGTATAATGCAAAGAACTATTGATCCAAAGCATATTCATTTGAAAAAGACAGAAATTTAAAGGAGTTAAGTAAAAAGAGAGAAAACCTGATTCTTCTTCTTTCTTTATTAATAGTTCTAATTTCTCCAGCTATTCAGTGAACTTTAGAATCATTTGGGAGTACTTGTATAAAAGAACCTTATTATTAACTTGCACTAGTAACCTTATTTGATCACTCTACTTTGGAAATATGGCTAGGGTGGTTTGGAATTCCATCAATGAAAATCAGGCATGGGTTCATCAAAGGAAAAATGTTTGTTTTTTCTCACAGAAATGAAATGTTAATCTCTTGGGAACACTTGTTTCTTTTAATTAACTTAAATTCATATTTTCATCCAGAGTTAAGTGATACATTCTCCTTCCTTTATTTCTCTCCAGCATTTCATTCTCTCACAGTCTTCCTTTTCATAAGGAAAAAATTTTAAATACATGTTATCACACTGGGGAGATCGGGAGATATGCTTAATAGCAGGTATGCTTGCACCCTTCCAGGCAGTGTGTGAATTTCTGTGAATACAAAGATAAGCAAAATCCAAACCCTGCTTCGTGAAAAGCTCACTATTTAGAGAAGCAGATATCTATAACCATTTTATACTCAGTGGGGTTAGTACTGACACTGAGTTTTAAATTAAGTGTTGAAACAATTAAGACAAGTAAGTAAGGGAACAGTTAATTTTGCTGAGGATATATTCAAAGGTGTCATAGAAATTAATTTGTAAATAGTGCATAAATACGAAAGGTGGTTTGCAATAGGACATATGTTGGCCCACTACTGCTCAAGATTGGCCATTGTACTTGAGGTATGACCGATCTTAGAAGGAACCATCAGCTAGATGTTGTCGGGACAGAAAGTAAAACACAAGTAGAAGCAGAATCTCAAAGAGGCTGTTGGCAACTCCAGCTTGGGCCAAGTGTCTGAATCAAGTCAATTGAGGCAGAGTTGGAACATTCCTGCAGTTGCATCTGGAAACAAAACATAAAAAGAGTAAGAACAAAGCAATATTGTTACATGGCTGTCAGGACTACCACAGGCAAATTGGTACCAACCATCCAAATGAGAAATAGCTTAGCGTTTTTTCAAAAACTTTGTGACAGGAGGAGGATGGGACCAGATCACCTGTTTACTCAAGATGCAAATCCTCTAAGAAGTCATCTGCAGCCTGGAACATCTGCTTCAGTGCAGAGAGGATCAGAATGTCCTTTAAAAGGTCCATCTCCCTCTCTGAAGCATAGTTTTCAACCACCAATATTCTAGAAAGAGGAATGCCTAGTCTCCTGTTGGCATTCTGTATCTGTGGAAAAAAGAATTTAATAAATGTAAGTCTTATATCTAAAATTTGACTGAATTTAAATATAATTTAAGAAAGAAACAGTAAACACAATGGCTTAATATTATTTTCTGAATATAATTATAATTCAGATTATTATTTTAAAGTAGGGTATTAACTTCAATCAACCAGCCAATTGATCCGTTTCTTCATTTACCTGTGAATATGCAGTGTGAGCATGCACACACACACACAAAATATAAAACTAATACAATTCTATCTAGTTGCAAAAAGTATTCTTTACCTGGCTTTGAGAAATCATAGCCTTATTCATCTTTAAGAAGTTGTCTTGAAGAACTTCATTGCAATTTTTCACTTTAGTAAGTAATGCTACTTGTGCTACACCTATATCAAGTAGATAAATCAGTTATTTTATATCATAAACAGCAGTGTATCAACAAGGTGATTAAATATGTGTGAAAATAGTACTCTGTAAGGTAAATTTAAGATCAGGAGAATGCAACATCCCCAAGAAATCTAAATATGGGACCTGAAGTTCTTCTGATGGGAGAAATTATTTCTTCCAACATGAGAGACAATTTCTAAATGGAGTTAAAATTATACTAAATTGCAATCAGCTACTATCCCATTCAAACAGTGTGTTTTAAATTGGTCAGGGGGGGAAAGTGGTTGCTGGATCTTGAAGACTAAAGAAGGACCCCACGAAAGAGAGAAAGCAAGGAGAGTTGTGTGAGAGCATCTGTGAATGTGAAGTACACTGATTTCACAGTTCTGCTAAGGACCTTGCCTTTTCCCTAAAACCATAGAGATCAAGGTAAATAATAACTGGCTCTAACTGAATCAAAGGTCTACTTTACTAACAGCTATTTTCCCAAGAAGGACAGAGGGATATCTCTACAGACCCCAAGGACATAAAAAGAATGAGAAGATACTATGAACAAGTCTACATTCATAAATTTGACAACTTAGGTGAAATAGAATGAAACTATACACTACAAACTACACTACAACTTATCTAATATGAAACAGATCATTTTAATAGCTCTAAAACTATTTTCAAATTGAACTTATGGTTTTAAAAATCCCTGAAAACGGAATCTCCAGGGCCAGATGGTTTTATTGGAGAAGTCTACCAAACATTAAAAAAAAAAAAAAAAAAACTCTACACAATCCCTTCCAGAAAATGAAAGGGGAAAGAGTACTTCCCAACTCATTTTATAACACCTATATTACCTGAGACTAAACTCTGACAAACACTACAGAAATTAAAAAACAAAACAAAACTACAGACCAATATCCCTCATAAATATAGATGCCAAATTTCTTAATAAAATATTATCAACTAAGATTCAGCAATATATAAAAGGAATTATGTACCATGAACAAGTGAGTTTTGTGTTATGGAGACAAAGTTGGCTCAAGATTCAAAGTCAGTCAATATGATCCATGATATAAACAGACTACAGAGGGAAACAATTCCCATGATCATATCAATCTATAGAGAAAAACCATTTGGCAAAATTCAATAGCCATTCATGCTTTAAGAAAAATTATCAGAGAAGTTGGAATAGAGAAGAACTTCCTCAACTTAATAAAGAACAGCTATTAAAAACTATAATGACATTAATTGACATTAAGGTGGTGAAACATTGAATCTCTTCTCCTAAGTTCCGAAACAAAACAAGGGTATTTGTTCTCATCACTATTCAACTGAAAGTACTAGCCAGGATGGTAAGATAAGTAAAAATAAATAAAACACATACAAGTTAAGAAAGAAGAAATAAAATTGTCCCCATTTGAGATGACATGAAATCCTAAGAATTTAATGATGAAAAAAATCTTCCTAGAACTAATAAACAATCAACATCCCATTAAGACTTTTTTTTGTAGAAATATACAAAGTAACTCTAAAATTCCTACAGAAATGTAAAGGAACTAGAATAGATAAAATAATTTTGACAAGTAAGAAAAAAGTGGAAGGAATTATTTTACCCACTTTAAGACCTATAGTTTTTATTATTATATAACCACAGTGATAAAGACTGTGTGATGTTGGTAGAGGAATGAACATATAGATCAAGGGAACAGAATAGAGACCCAGAAATAGATGCACAGAAGTAAGGACAATGGATTTTTGATAATGGTACAAAAGCAATACAATTGAGAAATGACAGTTTTTTCAACAAATGGTCCTGGAGCAACTGAATATCCATAGGAAAAATAAAATAAATCTTGACCTACATTTCACATCCTACACAAAATGTGACTCAAAACTAATTACATATTTAAATGTAAAATGTAAGACTATAAAACTTCTAGAAGAAAACAGAAAAAAAACCCGAGACTTAAAGCTTGGTGAAGGATTTTAGACACAAAATGAAAAGAATGATCCTTAAAAGACAAAATTGACAAATAGGAGTTCACCAAAATTTTTAATATTGTGTTTGCGAAAGGCTCTGCTAAGATACTGAAAAGGCAACTGAGCACTGGGAGAAACTATTTGCAAACCATATATCTGACAACTGAATCATATCTAGGATTTACGGATCTTTTAAAACTCAACAGTAAAAAAAAACCCAAAGTGTACAAATAGAAAATAGGTCAAAGACATGAAGAGATCCTTTACTGAAGAAGGCATATACAAGTAAATAAGTACATTAAAAGATGGTCAATTTAACTCGTCATTAAAGTGAAGTCCCTCAGCCGTGTCCAGCTCTTTGCGACCCCATGGACTGTAGCCTGCCAGGCTTCTCCATCCATGGGATTTTCCAGGCAAGAATACTGGAGTGGGTTGCTATTTCCTTCTCCAGGGGATCTTCCTGACCCAGGGATTGAACCCAGGTCTCCTGCATTGCAGGCAGACTCTTTACCAGCTGAACCATCATTCAGTTCAGTTCAGTTCAGTTCAGTCGCTCAGTCGTGTCCGACTCTTTGCGACCCCATGAATCACAGCACGTCAGGCCTCCCTGTCCATCACCAACTCCCGGAGTTTACTCAAACTCATGCCCATCAAGTCGGTGATGCCATCCAGCCATCTCATCCTCTGTCGACCCCTTCTCCTCCTCCCCCCAATCCCTTCTGCCCCCAACCCCTCCCAGCATCAGGGTCTTTTCCAATGAGTCAACTCTTTGCGTGAGCCACCATTAGGGCAATGCAAATTAAGACCATGGCAAACTATCACTATATACCTACTAGAAGAGTTAAATTTTTTTTTTTTTTAAAGCAATAATGGCAAATACTAGCAAGAATCCAGAGAATCTAGATCTCTCATATATTGTAAAATTATAAAATGTGCAGTAATCCTTAATAGTGGTTTGGCGTTTTCTTTAAAAAAATAAACACAGAGTTAGCATAGGACCCAGCAATCACACTTTGGGGGAATGATCCCAGAAGAAATAAAACTTACACCCACACAAAAACCTGCACACTAATATTCAAAGGAGCTTTATGTGCAAGAGCCAAAAAACAGAAGTAATCAAAAAGTCCTTTGATAAAGAACGGTTAAAACAACTATGGAATATCTATACCATGAATTAGTACTCAGCAATAAACAGAAATGAACAACTGATATACAAAACAACTTTTATGGAATTCAAAGGATATTAGACTGAGTGAAGAAAGCCAGCCTCAAATCAGACATACCGTTGAGATTCTAGTTGTATAACATTCTCAAACTTTATGGAGATGAAGAGAAGATTAATGGTGAGGATTGGGAGGTACCATGACAAAGACTTTTATGGCGATGGAATAGTTCTGTATGTAGTGGTAGTTACTCGAATCTACACATGTAACAAAATAACAGAGCTATAACACACATTATGAGTGTTGTATCTCCTGGTTTTAATCTTTCTGGTCTAGTCACCTAATATAGGGAGGTAACTCCTCTATCTAGCCATAGGAAAATCACACATGATGAAAAAATTACAGCCATTCTAGTCTTTAAGGATTTCAGTAAAGCCTTTGAATGATCTCTATCTGCTATTGCCACCAACCAAACCGGGACTCTAAAAATTGGAAGAAGGGGACATGGGACCTTGGTGTATTCTTTTTGCAATTTTCTGTGAGTGTATCTTTATTTCAAAGTAAAAATGTTTTGATGAATACAATGAAACTCACCACAGTTTATTACTTCTCTTTGAATTTGCTTGAACTTCACCATCATTTTAGAGGAGAGATTGTCCATAGAGTTGATATCAAAGACAAAAGCTACACAGTGAATCCTGTCTTTCAGTGATGGAGAGGTGATGAAAGTAGGATGCTTGGGTGTAATTGGTTTATGGGGACTAAACTGTTATAGAAATATAAGGTAACATTAGAGAGTCTCTGATGAATTCTTTCAGATACAATTCATGTTTTAAGCATGATCTCCACTAACCTCCAACACAAAACTTCCCTTCTCCCGGATACTCCTGCCCCAGATTAGTTCATAGCATTCTTTCATACTTCCTCTCCACTGTTAGCATGATATCATTATATTAAAAAAATACAACCCACTTCATTGCTTTGGCAAAAAAAAAAATTATAATTACAACTTAATTAATTATTAATGGAAATATTTCAGAAAAGTACAAACAATGTTATTTGTTATTTTAAAAAGCAACTTCAAATCTCAGTCTCTTCAAATCTCAAAGCACAATTGAGGAAAAGGAAATCACTGCTTAGAAATTGAGGCTAATTTTATTGCACCCAATATCTGAAAGAAAGGTGACAATAATGGTTAACTTTCTGAGAACTTAGAGTTTATCTTTTCATTTAATCTACTTAGCCACCTATGAGATCAGCATTATTATTATCTACATTTCACATATAAAAAAACCAAAACTCACAGAGACAAGCATGTAACTTACTTATGGGTACACACATCTAATTGGTGGCAGAGCCAGCCTTTGAAATCAAGTATTTAGGCTGTATTAAGTAGTGAAGCCTGCTCACCTTCAGTATAACATCACATATCAACAAAGAGTAGTCGTTTCAATATTTTGTCTAAGTGATTATAAAAGTGCAAGAGATTATATTACTCCTTTCCTACTTTTAGAATCATTGCAAAGAGTAATATAAACACAGTTCCTCCTGACCTTTTCCTGGAAGCTATATGAGTAAAATCTTGCCTCTTGGTTATATTTCTTAATGCTGTAGAAAATAAGAGAAGTTATCTGCTTTCTTTACATAAATATTTTTTAATTTAAAATACAGTAATGTTGGTTGGTGTTGAAACCACTTTATAAAAATTGAAAATGCATGTGATAAAACATCAATGAAAAGCATTGCTGAAAATGATTTGAAATGTTCTACACTCTGAAGGATTCTTACCTTATATCTGTCTGGCACACACCCTTTTAAGATGTGGGGTATGCAAAGCAATCTATAGATTCAATGCAATCCCTATCAAGCTACCAACGGTATTTTTCACAGAACTAGACCAAAGAATTTCACAATTTGTATGGAAATACAAAAAACCTCGAATAGCCAAAGTAATCTTGAGAAAGAAGAATGGAGCTGGAGGAATCAACCTGCCTGACTTCAGACTCTACTACAAAGCCACAGTCATCAAGACAGTATGGTACTGGCACAAAGACAGAAATATAGATCAATGGAACAGAATAGAAAGCCCAGAGATAAATCCACGAACCTATGGACACCTTATCTTTGACAAAGGAGGCAAGGATATACAATGGAAAAAAGACAACCTCTTTAACAAGTGGTGCTGGGAAAACTGGTCAACCACTTGTAAAAGAATGAAACTAGAACACTTTCTAACACCATACACAAAAATAAACTCAAAATGGATTAAAGATCTAAATGTAAGACCAGAAACTATAAAACTCCTAGAGGAGAACATAGGCAAAACACTCTCCGACATAAACCACAGCAAGATCCTCTATGACCCACCTCCCAGAATACTGGAAATAAAAGCAAAAATAAACAAATGGGACCTAATGAAACTTAAAAGCTTTTGCACTACAAAGGAAACTATAAGTAAGGTGAAAAGACAGCCCTCAGATTGGGAGAAAATAATAGCAAATGAAGCAACAGACAAAGGATTAATCTCAAAAATATACAAGCAACTCCTACAGCTCAATTCCAGAAAAATAAATGACCCAATCAAAAAATGGGCCAAAGAACTAAACAGACATTTCTCCAAAGAAGACATACAGATGGCTAACAAACACATGAAAAGATGCTCAACATCACTCATTATTAGAGAAATGCAAATCAAAACCACAATGGGGTACCATTACATGCCAGTCAGGATGGCTGCTATCCAAAAGTCTACAAGCAATAAATGCTGGAGAGGGTGTGGAGAAAAGGGAACCCTCTTACACTGTTGGTGGGAATGCAAACTAGTACAGCTGCCATGGAAAACAGTGTGGAGATTTCTTAAAAAACTGGAAATAGAACTGCCATATGACCCAGCAATCCCACTTCTGGGCATACACACTGAGGAAACCAGATCTGAAAGAGACACGTGCACCCCAATGTTCATCGCAGCACTGTTTATAATAGCCAGGACATGGAAGCAACCTAGATGCCCATCAGCAGATGAATGGATAAGGAAGCTGTGGTACATATACACCATGGAATATTACTCAGCCGTTAAAAAAGAATTCATTTTAATCAGTCCTAATGAGATGGATGAAACTGGAGCCCATTATACAGAGTGAAGTAAGCCAGAAAGATAAAGAACATTACAGCATACTAACACATATATATGGAATCTAGAAAGATGGTAACGATAACCCTATATGCAAAGCAGAAAAAGAGACACAGAAATACAGAACAGACTTTTGAACTCTGTGGGAGAAGGTGAGGGTGGGATGTTTCGAAAGAACAGCATGTATACTATCTGTGGTGAAACAGATCACCAGCCCAGGTGGGATGCATGAGACAAGTGCTCCAGCCTGGTGCACTGGGAAGACCCAGAGGAATCGGGTGGAGAGGGAGGTGGGAGGGGGGATCGGGATGGGGAATACGTGTAAATCTATGGCTGATTCATATCAATGTATGACAAAACCCACTGAAATGTTGTGAAGTAATTAGCCTCCAACTAATAAAAAAAAAAAATTTAAAAAAAAAAAAATAAAAGTTCACTCTTCAACTAGCCTTTAAGATGTAATAAGAAGAAGAAAAACTCATTAATACTTTAACTGTGGTCCTCAAACATTTTGAGTGTCCCAAAGATATTTTATTCATGTGGGTCTTGTCTATTTATGTGCAACATACTAGAAATTAAAACAAAAATTTTTAATAGTTCTTAAATTATTTAAAAATATAATATGAACCTGTTATATATTAATCTAACAATTTTAGAAAAAAACTATTTTCAAAAAATTATAGAAAAGAGTGGGATTGATTTACCTTTTGCAATTCTTTTTAATGTCTGAATCAATAGAAAACAGCAAGATTCTCATAGTTGCCTCTGCATTCAATCTGTTGTGATTTATTGTTTTGGTTGAAGTATATGAAAAAATATGACCTCACACATACAGGTAGTAGGCAAGGAGGGAGTATTTAATTTAACAGCTTTTAGAGAATTATGGACATTGCTCATTAATAATACATCAAAGCTGAACAAGTGATAATTCCATAAAGATTACCTGCAATGTGAAATCTGTGATGCTTTCAAACTATGACATTAAGTTTGTTGATCTATTTTACACTTTGAATATATTTTTTATCCATCCATGATTTTGTAACTTGATGCACTGGTCATTTGAAAGTACTGGTTCACTGGCTTATCTGGATCTTCCAAATATTGGCACATTTCATTTTACAACATTAAAATATCATATTTGTTAATGCCATCATTAATCTCATTAGATAAGTCTTTAAGTTCTTAAGTTTTCAATCTCAAAGTAGTGGATACAAGCTTCCTCATGTTCTTTTTCTTAAAAGCTCAAATGTTATCTTTGACAACAAACACTATGGGTTGTTATCCTTGAAGTGATACCCTCATTTCGTGCATTTTTCCCCAAAATGTCTACCAAATATCCAAGTATAAATAAGGAAGTCTTTCAGTTGTCTTTTCAATCATATATGATGTTCCATGAGAAAATTTCAGCTTACACCCACTATATTTTGACATGCATTAGGAGCACTTTGCATGCAGAATCTGCCTGCAGTGCAGGAGACCTGGGTTCGATCCCTGGGTCGGGAAGATCCTCTGGAGGAGGTCATGGCAACACACTCCAGCATTCTTGCCTGGAGAATCCAATGGACAGAGGAACCCAGCGGGCTCTAGTCTATGGGGTCACAAAGAGTGGGATACAACTGAGCAACTAACACTTTCACTTTCACTTTCAGGAGCACTTTATATGCACATCCCATTTTGTCACACATTTTAAAATGATGTGCATTCAAAAGTTGAGCCTAAATAAAATCAATAACTGTTACAGATTCATCAAGAAAATTCTTAAATGAAACTGGTGTTTTGGTATTTTTTATAGCAAGCTCAGTGGTAGGGACGATTACAGTGACTGTGGAGGATTTGCTGCCATTGCTTGATTCATGCTAAGATGCCAACAGATAAAATTATATTTGTTTGATCAGTTCAAGTGTTAATACACTAGAAACAGCAAAAAAAGATATTAGTATTTTTAAAAGAGTCTTCAGCTCATGCTGCTGCTGCTAAGTTGCTTCAGCCGTGTCTGACTCTGTGCGACCCCACAGACAGCAGCCCACCAGGCTCTGCCGTCCCTGGGATTCTCCAGCTCATAGATCCCTTAAAAGCATTTCAAAGACTCTCGTGGGATCAACACACGCTATCTGATCCCAAGACTATTTTTTTAGGATAACTCTGAAAAAATTTCATTTATTGGTCAAATACACTTTCAACATAGACTCAACTATGGAAGATTTGGGAAGAATCACAAAGAAAAGGGCTTCTCAGAGATACCAGACAATACTCAGTTCTTTCAGCACAAACCAGGAAGTAGAGAATTCCTCTGTAACCTATTGTCATTTGTGATGGAGTCAAAGCACCCATGGCTTCATAAAAATGCCTAGAGCAATTCTACTGGAGATTTTAATCTAAGTGAATGGGGTTTATTGGTACCTCAACATGAAAGAAATTACATGGAGCATTAGAATTAGATAATATTCAATACATTGTAAAATTTCAAGATCAATAAGCAACATTCATATTTCCAATAACCATTAACCTGTTTCATTTACAGCTTCAGTTTTTCAGAAAGAAGGGTCTCTGAGCAATAAAGTATTCCATTTCCTTCACAAATATGCTGTCCTGTTTTCCTTTAATGTGTATAGTATTTGCATTCTAATTGGAGTTCAATACATCTTCCCTTAAAGCAGCAAGTCTTTGGAGTTTTCAACATACAAAGAAGACAGAAATTTTGTCCTGATGAGTACCACTATTGCAGCATGTCTCACACTGAATAGTATTTACTTGATTATTATCTACATTGGTCTCTGAGCTCCCTGATTAAAGGGACTGTAGTGTTATTTGCATTTAGGTCTCTATTACAACACAATATTTAGCAAACAAAAACATTTCAATCAATGCTTAATGTACTGAATTGCTGTTGCAGTATCTTGCTCCTGAGGCTAGGCCCATATATCATAATAAAGCCACTGAAGTGGATAGAGAATAGCCAACATCCAGAAATAAGATGTGATTATTAAAAGTCTTAGAAAATGCTTTCAGTTATTAAATATGACATAAAACTAAAATCAGCTATAACTGTCTTATGCTAAATTTTGCATTGACAATGTACAACATATTCTCTATCACAAGATAACAATATTGGACTTTAGCAATCATAGAAAAACACAGCTTGATTTTGACATTTTCTATTAATTCGCTTTATTCTTTTTGTTTGATTACATAATATTGACAAGCATAGAATGGAAGTTTCTAGATAAATATTGCACTATAAATCGAAGATCTTTAGCATAACAGTTTTAAAAATAGTATTAGTACTTATTTCCTTAAATATATTTATTTACAAATAAGACAGTCTTTATAGGAGCATTGGTAAACTGATTTACCCCATGAAGGTTTTGTTTCTCATGATCATTTTCTATTAAATGATCTCATATAATGCAAAAGTGTTGCAATACATAATTTTCATTATTTTATTACAAAAAAAAGAGAAAATAATTTCAACCCAAGGCAAAACCATGTGGGACATGAGTAAATATATATATATCAAATAAAATGGACAAAGATTTCTACAAAGTTTTTAAACATTTATTATTTTTTGCAAATACCAAAAAGCATTCTTCTTAAAACTGCTCATATCCATAAAAATGGAAAGCTTCTCTGTCTAATATCTCATGGGGGCAATTCTGATTCCATTTTTATTCCTGTTTTACATTTGATTTAGCATTTAATTGTTCACAGATTAGGAGGTTAAGCTATTGAGAGAAAATGCCAAAGAAATTAACAAACCTCATAATTGTAACCTATAAAACAAAATCCTCAGTAAATCCTGAAATAACTTACCTGTTCAGTAATGCTGGTGACATCAGATCCCACTATGGCTTGGCGAGTCAAATGGCCTTGGAAAATGGACTTCACTGAATTGAAAAAACTGGACTTTCCAGACCCAACTGGACCCAGCAAGAGAATACGGATTTCCGAAACCAAGTTTGCAAAGGGACTGTAGGCTCTGACGTCTGCTAGGAGACTATTTCTGTGCCTGGAAAACTGCAGTAGTTAAATACAACAGCCAAACTTCCATAAGGAACAATATAATTCTGCTGAGCTTTTCTTCCTGCTAAAAAGCATGTTTTAACACTTATTTATTATTCTGATATTAGCATCTTCTTTCATATAACTTGAAAGGGTCTAAGGTTATACATTCTGTGCTTGAAGAAAATGTACTTATCTACATCTAACTAAGTTAAACTAACCAGCAACCAAATCATTTCTAAACTATTAGCCTTATACCCCGTAAGTATAATAAGAAATAATAACAACACTGAAAGTGAATTTTCAGTAACAATGTTACATTAAGGGGAAACAAAAATAAAATATATGCAATGCAGGTGTTTGTCTATAAAGTGGGGAGGGGGGACTTTGTTTTTAAAATTTTCTGAGGTTCTCTGAAAACTTGATTCTCAAAACAAGGATTCAGAGGAATTATCTAAAATAGTCATCTCAACTCTGGAAAACTTTGAATCTAGCAGGACCATAGTGAAACATGAAGTCAAACTGCCATGAGGTGGATCTTAAAAATTTCAGCTGGTAGTGGTTGTTTTTTTTTGTTGTTGCTGCTCTAAATTGTCTTCAACACATTAAGTCAGGACCACTGATTTTTACCACTCCAAGTAACATGGTTTTTAATCTCACCGTCAGTGCCATTTATACAGTTGATCTAAATGAAATGAGTAATAGATAGTTCAAGAAACTAACTTACTGTGTGGCTCTTGTTATCCTGTTTATGTAGCCTGTCTCATCCTTAATTCCTAAAAGAAATAAACATGGCATAACAATTTTTAAGCTTGTCTGATTAAATGTGACCAAGTCTAACTTCTAAATAGGGCATTGAGTCTTTTTGCATAACCCAGCTGAGCTGTTTGGTCAGGAATTAGGGTTGGCAGCATAATGAGATTAAGAGGAGCTAAAAGTATCTTCTTTGTATAAATCACTCTGCAAACTCATATAATTATGCCTAGGAGTCCCAGGACTGACTCAAAAGGTGTCATGTGTCAAAATAGTGAGGCTTCTCTCTCTGTCTCCATCTCTTCACTCGTACTTCTCAACTTACTTTGATCAAAGCTGCCTATACTTTCTGGGTGATAACCCCATAACCTTTATGCCTTCCATTTTTCATTTTGGAGGTTATTAAAAAATTTGTGGTATGATATTCACTTGTCTTTTTTTTTTTTTCTTGTTCTTGTAGATTAATTATGAGCTACCAAACACAAAAACTAGAATCAGAACATAGTAGTGTACAAATTAACATACCTTCAACTCGAAAAACTTCACATTCTAAATATGGGGAGTCTGAGTCAGATTTTGGTCTTAATTCCGCCTCTAAAAACATAATTCCTCCTTTTTTGCTGAAATTTGAGTCAGATTTTGCTCTTAATTTTTCCTTTAAAGATCTAGGTATATTAATGCATCTTTTGCTGAAATTTAGAGATAAATACTTATTGTCATAACTAGAGAAATTAAATATCAGGCTCTTACTATTACTTGTCACTGTTGAATTTAAAAATACAGATTTCATTTCCATTGTTTCATCCTTTTGAAGTGAAAAAAAGAAGGAAGCATTTGGCTCTATAAAACTTTTAGACATTTCAGAACTATGCCCAAGCATAAAGATACCAAAAATACTGTCGGAATGATAAATCACTGTTATAGTGGATCCTTGACATCTGCACCTATTCTGCATTTCTGCAATGTCATCTCCATGGACACTAGACTTATAAAGAAGTCTCAGAGAAACATTTCCAAGCAGCTTTTGAAAACTTCTTTCCTCATTCCATGTCCATCGGGTTGTCACTGCCATTGTTCTGTTTCTAGTCGGGAAAAAAATTTAATAGTTTCAGAGAGCAGTACAGTATTGTGATTTCTGCTATACTAGTTTCAATGAGTTCTTTATTCACTGACCCAATTAAAGCATGTTATTTGGATCTGGAGTGTAAAGAACTATATACACAAACATATGTATATACATGTACATATATATTATATATTTTAATATATATAACATTAATGGGTAGATATGAAAAATAGATAATTTAGACATTTAAATATCATTAATTTTTTTTAAGTCATTAGGAAAAACAAACTAGAGACTGGGTTTTAAAAGTAGAGAAAAATTAATGAATTAGAGCAGAGATTATCACACTTTTTCTTAGTAACACATAGTAAAAATTTTAGGATTTGTGGATAATATGGTTTCTACCAAGTTACTCAACTTTGCCAGCATAAGGCAAAAACAGCCATAAACAAAGCTCATGACAGGGTTCAAATAGAAACTTTTTTACAAAAATAGATGGCTGGAATGAGGGCATATTTTACCAATCCATGAATTTGATGATAGAAGTGAGAAATTAACTCAGAAAACAGTGCACAAAGAAAGAAATTGAAACATGAGAGGATTTAATATGTAGGAAAGTCCATGATGGCTAGAACATTAGCCATCATGCCAATCCTTTCAATAAGAACAATTAAAAACAAGGATAACTGTGATATAGATATATTTGAAAGCACTGGAGAGAAAACAAAGCAGTAAAGAATTATGTTGTTGGCTAAGATTTGGAAAAGAAGTGAATACAGAGAGGTAAACTTGGCATTGATGCATCTGTCAAATTAAGAAGATGCTAAGAAATTCTTTAAACCATGCTTAAACAGTACATGAACCATGAACTTCCAGATGTTCAAGCTGGATTTAGAAAAGGCAGAGGAACCAGAGATCAAATTGCCAACATCTGCTGGATCATCAAAAAAGCAAGAAAGTTCCAGAAAACATCTACTTCTGCTTTATTGACTATGCCAAAGCCTTTGACTGTGTGGATCACAACAAACTGTGGAAAATTCTTAAAGACGTGGGAATACCAGACCACCTCACTTGCCTTATGGCAGAAAGCGAAGAAGAACTAAAAAGCCTCTTGATGAAAGTGAAAGAGGAGAGTGAAAAAGTTGGCTTAAAATTCTCAATTCAGAAAACAAAGATCATGGCATCTGGTCTATCACTTGGTAAATAGATGGGGAAACAATGGAAACAGTGAGAGACTTTATTTTTTTGAGCTCCAAAATCACTGCAGATGGTGAATACAGTCATGAAATTAAAAGATGCTTGCTCCTTGAAAGAAATTCACAAGTGGAAGTAACTTAAATGGACTATAAACATATGAAAAGATGTTCAACAGTTCTAGTGACAAGAAACTGTAAATTAAACAACAGTGGGACATCATTTCACATCAAACAAAAGTTCAGTGAAAGAGATGACCAGGATATAGAAACTCAAGAATATTTACATTGTCCTGATGGGCATGCATCATTTTGGAAACAATGTGCATAGCATCATTGTTTATGGTGATGTTAGAAGATTGGATGTACAAATTTTGGCATATTCATAAAAGGAAATACTAAAGAGCATTGAAGTAACTGAATTAGACCTATTTGTCTCAATTCAGATAAATCTCAAAGAATTCACATTGACTGGAAAGAAACAAGTGGAGAATGAGAATCTTAGTATGATACCATAAATAAACTGTTAATTTACAAAGCAATACTAGAGGTCATTTAAATACATACATATATACAGTACTTTCTCAGAAATAAATAAATAAATAAATACACACATATATACAGTAAAAGAGCATAAAAACAAGCATGACAATAATTTATGACAAAGTCTAGATACAATTTCTCTCTAGGAAGTAAGGTAAGTGAAGAAAATATAAGAGAGACTCATCAATAATTTCAGTGAGATCTGTAATGCCTTGAAGTTGTCAAGAAAACAAAACTATTCTTATTAATAAAGCAAATCACTTAAAAAACCAGAACTGTATAAGATTACAATAGAGTTTATGTATTCTCTGTATTCCCTGTATTTGAAATATTCATTAAAAAACAAAACCAACAAAAGAGAAAAGCATGATCTTACTAGCGATTTCACTTGAAATTCTTCTTCAAAGAAAGAAAAACAGGCAAATTTCTTTGCCCACAACTAAGAAACATTGGATGGCAGCAAGTCACTTACCAGCCTTTCAGTTTGGGACAAGGATTAATGGAGTGTTAAGTGCTCTGTCACACTTATGGACTAGACAGAGTTTGGAGACTAAAGGTTCTGTTGAGATCAGTGGCTTCCTGTTCCTGGAAAGGAAAGTGAAACCCCAAGCAGCAGGAGCAGGAAACAGCAAGCCAACTGCTGTTAAGTTTCTTTTTCCCTAGAGAAGAAAGAGAACAAGAAAAAAGAAAGAGAGATCTGCTCAGCACAAGAAAAAGGTGCAAAGATGTTTGGTCCCTCAGTAGCCCACATCCAAGCATGCATGAAATGCAATTATTAATAAGAAATTACAATAAAACCAATAGTTTAAAATTTTTTTGTCCATTTAACTGTCTATTTGGCACCGATCTATGGGACTACATACATTTTCCTAGTTTCTTCAATCTTATACAGTAAACTTTACTAGCATCCATATTTCTCAAAATATGAAAATGAAACTTAATGACATTCAGAGACTTCGCCCAAAGTGATTGAACTGATAAGAGTAGTGCAGTCAGCTGGTATTCAAAACCCAGACTCTCTGCACTGGAACAAAGAGATTACAATTTGGCTTTTCCTGAATGCCTACGTAAGGCAGTGAGCAGCCTCTTCTCCCATTTACAAGTTCATTCATTCAGCATGGACTTAGATCCTGGAGAGCAAAATGCTGAGTAAGATAAAACCTCTGCCCTCAGAGACCGCGCCTTGTACTCAGGGAGGCAGGCAGGTAAACCGACAGCTTTGTTAGCGTGCCAAGTGCTACAGGAGGAATAAGAACGAGATTGTCTGGGGACCAGGATAATGGTGGTCTCACGCTACTGTTAGGGGAAGCACACTGATTGAAACCGCTCACCCTGGCCAGGCACCATAGTAACCATTTGCATGAGTTTTATGACAGGAGATCCTGATAAGGAATACGGAACTAATAAGCCACCACCAACCGGAAGAGTTCAGGAAAGGTCAAAAGGAAACACCACGTGTCTATCCACTTCCCAGAATCCCTCTTGCTAGCATCCATCTTGGCTGAGCGATGCCTGCGCCACCAGGAAAGACTCTGAAATAGAATGATTGGCCAAAGACTACCCGGAAACTAATCCCATCACCATAAAACCCAAGACTGCGAGCCACGCGGCTGAGCAGTTCTCCTGGGTTCCCTTACCTACTGCTCTCCGCCCCGGTGCCCTTTCCCAATAAAATCTCTTGCTTTGTCAGCATGTGTCTCCTCGGACAATTCATTTCCGAGTGTTAGACAAGAGCCCAGTTTCGGGCCCTGGAAGGGGTTCCCCTTCCTGCAACACTACTAGTCGTAAGTGAAGTGAAGCTAAGTCGCTCAGTCGTGTCCAACTCTTTGCGATCCTGTGGACTGTAGCCTACCAGGCTCCTCCATCCATGGGACTCTCCAGGCAAAAATACTGGAGTGGGTAGCCATTTCCTTCTCCAGGGAATACTCCCGACCCAGGGAGCATTGCGGACAGACGCTTTACCCTCTGAGCCACCAAGGAAGCCCTGCTAGTGTTAAAGCACTAGTAAAATACTTGCTAAAAGATCGAAGTTTAGATTGAGATAGGAATTACAAGGAAGAAGTGAAGCAACAGAGAGCGCAGTGTTATGAGACCTCCAATTATTTTAGTCTGTCTGGAATGGAGTGACGTCAGATTGGCAGGCAACAAGGCTAGGGAGGTGATCAGGGTTTTAAAGTGTTAGTCGCTCAGTAGGGTCTAACTCTGCAACGCCATGGACTGTAGTTAACCAGGCTCCTCTGTCCACTGAATTCTCCAGGCAAGAATACTGGAGTGGGTAGCCATTCCCTTCTCCAGGGGACCTTCCCAACCCAGGCACTGAACCCAGGTCTCCTGCATTGTAGGCAAACTCTTTACCATCTGAGCCACCAGGGAAGCATGGGGTTCTAAAAAGTCTTATTTAACTTGAATTTTTTTCAGAAAGACAGCATTCACACTCTGAAAGCAGGAGGTGGCACAATCAAAACTGAATGTCTTAGAAACAAAAATTCTTCTGTTGTCTCTTGCTTTGTAACAAATACCATAAACTTGGAGGCTTTGAAACAACTCGCATTTATTATCATACAGTTTCCATGGATCAGGAGACCAGCATGGCTCAACTGGATTCTCTCCTCAGCGTCTCTCACTAAGGTGTTGGCCAGCGTTGGTCTCCTCTTCCTCTGGAAAAGCTCTTTCAGGTAATGGCAGAATTCAGTTCTGAGAAAGTGTAACACTCAGGTCCCCTATTCTTTGCCAGTCTGAGGCCACTCTCAGCTCCAAAAGGTTGCTCCCGGTTTCTTGCCAATGGTCTTCTCACTCATCAGGGGCTTACATGACATGGTGGTAACAGAATCCTCCAGGCCAGCAGCAGAATCTCTCTCATGTCAAATCTCCTTCAGAAAAAGCCCCTTTCTTTTAAGGGTTTACCTGATTGTATGGAGCCCACCCATTGAAGATAATCTCTGTTTTAAAGCCAAGAAATTAATCATGGAAGTGACAGTCCATCATTTTCAGATCTCTCTTGCACTCAAAGGGAGTCAGTTACACAATGATATAGGTCAGAGGGGGCCAGCATAGATTTCTGACTATCACAGAGAATAAGACTGAGATAAAACTGACCACTTTTTTGCCTTTTCTTTATTTTCTTAATATTTATTTGGCTAAACCAGGGTTTAGTTTCAGCACACAGAATCTTCTGTCTTTGTTGTGGGATTTAGGATCTGTAGTTACAAGCATGTGTTCTCTTAGTTACAGTATATAGGATCTAGTTGACTGACCAGGGATCGAACCCAAACATCCTGCATTGAGAGTGGGGAGTCAGCCACTGGACCACCCGGGAAGTCCCTCCATTTATTTATTTATTTATTCAATCACCTATCCATTCATCTGTTGTTTGTTTTTTTTTTTTTTTTTAAGTATAACTGACTTAAAATACTATGTTAGTTTCACCACATAGTGATTCACTATTTTTGCAGCTTATATTCCATTATAGATTATTACAAGATAAAGGGTATAATTCCTTGTGCTGTACAGTAAATCCTTGTTGTGTATCTATTTTATGTATAGCAGTTTGTATCCATTAATTCCTAACTCTACTTTGTCCACCTTCCCATCCCTCTCCTCTCTGGTACCACAAGCTTATTTTCTATGTCTGTGAGTCTGTTTCTGTTTCATATATAATTTTATATTTTAGGTTCCACATATAAGTGTTGGACGTTCCTGGTAGCTCTGCAGGTAAAAAATCTGCCTGCAATGCAGGAAACACAGGAGATATGAGTTTGATCCCTGGGTTGGGAAGATCCCTTGTAGAAGGAAATGGCAAACTACTCCAATATTCTTGCCTGGGAAATCCCATGGACAGAGAAGACTGGTGGGCTACAGTCCATACAGTCACAAAAGGGTCAGACACGAGTTAGGGACTAAACAACAACACCTGAAACTACTATAATGGAAGTCAACTACACTTCAAAAAAAAAAAAAAAAAATTTAATCAAACAGGGGGAAAAAAACACAATTTCCAGTTCTGCCTAGAGTAAGAATCTAAATTTTAGACTCAGGCCTTTAAAGACTCAAATGGCCAAAGATTTTTGTCAATTGAGTTATTCCTATAGCTGAATAGTGGACCAGCTCTAAAAGCAACAGGCATCCCCAACACTGAGTGTAGTCAGGAAAACCAGAGAGCCACAGCTCTTCTCGAGGAACAGAAAGGTATAGCCATGCCTTCCTTCTCCTTCTTTGTTCTTCTGCAGCCTCTTTTTGGTACAGACTCAGGTTAGAGTCAGACATGCCTGCAGCAACTGAGCATGCTCACATGCGCTTGAGACAGTACTGAGACGTACTGTCTTGCCTTGAACATTTTGGTTTCCCTCCACTCTACTTAATTTGCTTCCTCCTTCCGTCTCCATTTTCTGCCTCCTCAGCATTTTTCCTTCCTTGATTTTCTTTCTGCTTCTCTGTGGTTTGTATCCAATTCTGCTTATTTTTACTTGGCCGCTTAATGTATATTTGAAGAATGAATTAAATGAAATAGATGTATGACAATTTAGAAACTCCCAAGATTAAAGAAGAACCCAGTCATGATTGCTGTGGCCTGTTTTCTAAAAGGAAGATAGAGCATATTTAAAGAAAAATATCTTTTTGAGAAAATAAAAATAATAAAAATAAATATTTTTCTATGATTTAAGAATTTCCTTTTCTTATGATTAAATATAAAACTACATATTGATTGATTTCTCATTATTCTGCACTGTAGATGAATAGTGAATGCATTTAAACATGATAGTCAAACTCAGGAAAGACTCTACAAAGTTTATGTAATTTCAGATTTGGGGCTACCACAAACTATGGTATGATAAATGATCAATTTTATAAATTTTACTATAAGTACATTTAACATTTTTATTGTTAAATGAAGAAGAATGTTCTACAATAAAATTTTCACAGTAATCATGAGCATAAAATAGAGGTATATTTAAAAGAAGCCTAAGTTTTCATTCTTCCAACTCATGTGTAAATCATCATTTTCTTTAAATCAATTTGTTCATTTCTGAATCCCACTGCCAGAGTGTCAGGAATTTATGCTCTGGCATTTGGGGGAACTCTCCATTATTAGAATTGGACCAAGGACTTTGAACCAGAAGCAGGACAATGTATGTCCTAAAGCAGTTAGGGCATGTGTCCTAAGCAAACTATTCCAATAACAGGAGCTTGATGGGCCCCTTCTCCCTTGACTCCTGGACAAGTTTACTTCCAATTTCCCTGTTGATATCCGTGTGACACATTGCTGTTCTTTAAGTCAATGAGAGCTGACTACTGTTGCTTATAAAAAAGGAACCCTAAAGAAAAAAAAAAAAAAAAAAGGAACCCTAACAAACCTGCATTTACTTCTCTATCAACACTCTCACATCCTGGATGATTTGATTCATTCTCACACTTTATTTTTCTTTTTTAAAAGTGTATAGTACAATTAGTGTTTTTAATTGCAAAATGGTTAATTTACAAGGTTATATTAGTATCAAGTGTGCAGAATCAAATGATTCAATTATACAAATATATATAATATACTCTTTTTCAGATTTTTGTCCATTATAGGTTATTATAAGATACTGAGCATAGTTCCCTATGCTATACAGATCTCTGCTGTTTATCTATTTTCGTATACAGTAGTTTGTATCTGTTAATCCCAAACTTCTCATTTATCCCTCCCTCCCCCACCTTTCCCCTTTGGCAACAATAAGATTGTTTTCTATGTCTGTGAGCCTGCTTGTGTTTCTGCACAAAATGATTCCGTCCTTCAGAGCCTTCTGGAAGTCGGGCCGATGGACAGGCTGATGAGTCCCTCGATCCAGCTTCTGAGCTCCACCTCCACCTGAGGGTCATGTTCCTACAGGAGGCAGTCCTTGACCTCTGCCAGAGAGCCTGTAGATGGGCCCCTTGTTGAACTGCATGGAGCTCAGGGCTGGTGGAGGGCCACTGCAAGACAGTGTGGACAGAGACCCACTGCCAGGCTGTCAGAAATGCTGGCTAAAGAAGTGGACTGGGTGCTCCACCCCCACTGCTGATTCAATGGAACCACTTTGAAGCGGGAGGTGGGGAAAGAACGAACCTAAGTAACCATGAACTTCCAGTTATTCAAGCTGGTTTTAGAAAAGAACAGCATGTATATTATCTATGGTGAAACAGGTCACCAGCCCAGGTGGGATGCATGAGACAAGTGCTCCGGCCTGGTGCACTGGGAAGACCCAGAGGAATCGGGTGGAGAGGGAGGTGGGAGGGGGGCTCGGGATGGGGAATACGTGTAAATCTATTGCTGATTCATGTCAATGTATGACAAAACCCACTGAAAAAATAAATTAAAAAAAAAATAAAAGACCAAATCAAACAATTTAAAAAAAAAAAGAAAAGAAAAGGCAGAGGAACCAGAGATCAAATTGCCAACATCAGCTGGATCATCAAAAAAGCAAGAGAGTTCCAGAAAAACATCTATTTCTGCTTTATTGACTACACCAAAGCCTTTGACTGTGTGGATCACAATAAACTGTAGAAAATTCTGAAAGAGATGGGAATACCAGACCACCTGACCCACCTCTTGAGAAACCTATATGCAGGTCACGAAGCAACAGTTAGAACTGGACATGGAACAACAGACTGGTTCCAAATAGGAAAAGGAGTACATCAAGACTGTATATTTAACTTATTTAACTTATATGCAGAGTACTTCATGAGAAACACTGGGCTGGAAGAAGCACAAGCTGGAATCAAGATTGCCGAGAGAAATATCAATAACCTCATATATGCAGATGACACCACCCTTATGGCAGAAAGTGAAGAGGAACTAAAAAGCCTCTTGATGAAAGTGAAAGAGGAGAGTGGAAAATTTGGCTTAAAGCTCAACATTCAGAAGACTAAGATCATAGCATCTGGTCCCATGACCTCATGGGAAATAGATGGGGAGACAGTGGAAACAGTGTCAGACTTTATTTTGGGGGGCTCCAAAATCACTGCAGATGGTGACTGCAGCCATGAAATTAAAAGACACTTACTCATTGGAAGGAAAGTTATGACCAACCTAGATAGCATATTAAAAAGCAGAGACATTACTTTGCCAACAAAGGTCCGTCTAGTCAAGGCTATGGTTTTTCCAGTGGTCATGTATGGATGTGAGAGTTGAACTGTGAAGAATGCTGAGAGCTGAAAAATTGATGCTTCTGAACTGTGGTGTTGGAGAAGACTCTTGAGAGTCCCTTGGACTGCAAGGAGATCCAAACAGTCCATCCTAAAGGAGATCAGTCCTGGGTGTTTATTGGAAGGACTGATGCTGAAGCTGAAACTCCAGTACTTCGGCCACCTCATGCGAAGAGTTGACTCATTTGAAAAGACCCTGATGCTGGGAGGGATTGGGGGCAGGAGGAGAAGGGGATGACAGAGGATGAGATGGCTGGATGGCATCACTGACTCGATGGGCATGAGTTTGAGTAACCTCTAGGAGTTGGTGATGGACAGGGAGGCCTGGCGTGCTGCAATTCATGGGGTCGCAAAGAGTCAGACACGGCTGAGCGACTGAACTGAACTGAAGTAACTGCAAAAAACAGTATTTTGACTAATACTCTAACACTAAAGATGAAAGCAACTGTAATGTTCCATTGTATATATGTACCACAACTTCTGTATGCATTTATCTGTGGATGAATATCTAGGTTGCTTCCATGTCCTGGCTATGTAAATAATGCTACTATCTGTGAGGACCTGGAGGGGTGGGATGTGGAGAGTGAGGCTCCAGAGGGAGGATTAAAAAAAAGTAAAACTCTCACTGTTTGCAGATGACATGATACTATACATAGAAAACCCTAAAGATGCCAGCAGAAGATAAATTACTAGAGCTAACCATTAAATATACCAAAGTTGCGGGATATCTAACTAATACACAGAAATCCTTTGTATTCTTACACACTAGTAATGAAAAACCAGAAAGAGAAATTGAGGAAACAATCCCATTCACCACTGAAACAAGAAGAACAAACTATCTAGGAATAAATCTACCTAAAAAGACAAAAGACCTGTATGCAGAAAACTATGACACTGATCCATCCATGCTAGTGCTCTGTCATGTCTGACTCTTTCTGACCCCATGGACTTAGCCTGCCAGGTTCCTCTGTCCATGGGATTTCTCAGGCAATACTGAAGTGGGTTTCCATTTCCTCCTCCAGGCCATCTTCCCAACCCAGGGATCAAACCCACATCTCCTGTGTTTCCTGCATTGCAGGTAGATTCTTTACCTGAGCCATTGGGGAAGCCCTAACTGATGAAAGAAATCAAACATGATACAAACAGATGGAGAGATATACCATGTTCCTGGATTGGAAGACCCAATGTTGTGAAAATGACTATACTAACCAAAGCACTTCACAGATTCAGTGCAATCCCTATCGAACTACCAATGGTATTTTTCACAGAACTAGAACAAAAAATTTCACAATTTGTATGGAAACACAAAAGGCCCTGAATGGCCAAAGCAATCTTGAAAAAGAATGAGCTGGAAGAATCAACTTGCTTGACTTCAGACTATACTATAAAGGTATGGTCATCAAGACAGTATGGTACTGGCACAAAAACAGAAATATAGACCAAGGGAATAAGATAGAAAGCCCAGCAATAAACCCATGCACCTATGGGCACTTTATCTTTGATAAAGGAGGCAAAAATATACAATGGAGAAAATACGGTCTCTTCAATAAGTGGTGCTAGGAAAACTGGACAGCTGTGTGTAAAAAAAAATGACATTAGAGCAATCCCTAACACCATACACAAAAATAAACTCAAAATGGATTAAAGACATAAATTTAAGACCAGAAACTATAAAACTCTTAGAGGAAAACATGGGTAGAACACACTTGGACATAAACCACAGCAATATCTTCTATGACCCACCTCCTAGAGTAACAGAAATTAAAAAATAAATAAACAAATGGGACCTAATTAAACTTAAAAGCTTTTGCACAGTGAAGAAAACTATAAACAAGGTAAAAAGACAACCCTCAGAATGAGAGAAAGCTAATAGCAAATGAAACAACTGACAAAGGCTTAATCTCCAAAATATACAAGCAGTTCATTCAGCTCAGTATCAGAAAAGCAGCCCAATCAAAGAGTGGGCAGAAGACCTAAACAGACATTTCTCCAAAAAAGACATATGAATGAACACATGAAAAGATGTTCAACATTGCTCATTATTAGAGAAATTCAAATCAAAACCATAATGAGGTAACACCTCACACCAGTCATAATGGCCACATCAAAAAATTCTACAAACAATAACTGCTGGAGAGGGTGTGGAGAAAAAGGAACCCTCCTGCACTGTTGGTGGGAATACAAATTGATATGGCCAGTATGGAGAACTGTATGGAGTTTCCTTTAAAACTACCATAGGACCCAACAACCCCACTACTGGGCATGTACCCTGAAGAAACCATAATTGAAAAAGACACATGCCCTAATGTTCATCACAGCATTATTTACAGTAGCTAGGACATGGAAGCAGCCTAGATGTCCATCGACAGATGAATGGATAAAGAAATTTGGGCACATATATACAATGGAATATTAGTCAGTCATAAAAACAAATGCATTTGAGTTAGTGCTAATGAGGTGGATGAACATAGAGCCTACTCTACAGAGTGAAGTAAGTCAGAAAGAGAAAGACAAATATCATATATTAACGCATATATATGGAATCTAGAAAAATACTATTGATGAACCTATTTTCAGGGCAGAAATGAAGATGCAGACATAGAACAAACTTGTGGACACAGTGGGGGAAGCAGAAGGTGGGGTGAATTGAAAGAGTAGCACTGAAACATATGCATCACCCCATGTAATATTAGATAGCCAGGGGGAATTTGCTCTATGACACAGAGAGCTCAATCTGATGCTCTGTGACATCCTAGAAGGGTGGGATGGGGTGGGAGGTGGGAGGGAGGCTCAAGAGGAACGGGACATACTTATACCTTTGGCTGATTCATGTTGATATATGGCAGAAATGCAGAAACCAACACAATATTGTAAAGTAATTATCCTCCAATTAAAAATAAATATACAAAAAGAGTGAGGGGATGGATATAAATACACACTTAGGGCTGATTTGCCTTTTTGCACAGCAGAAACCAAAAAAAGCTTTGTAAACTAATTATCTTCCAATTTTAAAAAATGTTTAATTAAAAATTATTTTTTAAAAACTGTAAAACATTGTATTCCAGTTACTAAATGTGTTAGCAATAGGGGTTTGGATACTTAAAAATCAATTTTAAACAGATTATAAATCTGAAATGTGAAAGGTAAAGCAATCATACTTTTAGAAAAAAAATTATATAAACATTGCCAGACTTTGGAGTAGATAAAGAATTCTTAAATAGAATGCAAAAAAAAAAGCTAACTATAAAATCTGATAAAGTGAAAAATATTAAAAACTGAGGATTTCTTATCAAAAGACACACCAATAAAAATGAAAATACATCCCACAAATTTCGATGGGAGCGTTCCAATTCATATATTTGACAGAGAATTCATATCCAGGATATTTCAAGAACACTTAAAAATCAGAAGAGAAAAACAAATAGAAAAATTAGTGCTTCATAAATGGTGAATAGACATATACAAAATATTCAATTTCATCAATCATCAAGAAAATCAAAATTAAAGCCACAACGAGATATCACTATTCACCTACCAGATTTACTAAAATGAAAAAGACCAACCAATTGTTGGTTAAAATGTGGCACAATAGCAATTCGGGTTATAAAAGTATAAACTGGTACAACCACTTTGCAAATTAGTGGGCAATATCAGTGAAAGCAGAACATAGAGTACCTCGTGACTCAGTTCTACCAACTGTGCACACTCCTATGCATTCTCCATCACAGGAAATGCACAAGAATGTTCACAGCAGCGCCATTTGTAATAATCCCAGGCTGAAAACTCATCAAATGCCCACTGGCTGTAGAACAAATAAATATGTTATGGTATATTCACAAAATGAAATACTGTATAGCAGTGAGAACAAAAGAATGATACCTTCACACGATATACCTGGATGGATCCCACAAACATAACGTTAAGTGAAAGAAACCAGGTGGGAAAAGAATGATCTATCAATGTTCAGGTATAGTCAAAACCTACCCATGGTGTTAAAAATCAGAATAGCGGCCCCCTGCAGGAGTAGTGACTAGAAGCAGAAACGAGGGGAATGTTGTAGGTGTTAGTGTAATAATATTCTTGACCTGGGTGCTGGTTACACAGGTATGTTCAATTTATGATAAATTTATCAACATGTAATTTGTATACTTTTCTATATGTGTTATATTTCTTTAACTTGCTTAAAAGAGAGAAAAGGAAATAAAAGCAAACATAATGACATGAAATTAATGAATATGGTACAATTAACTCATAATTCAAATATAATGGGTATGACTCTGCTAGGTTGCTTCAGACATGTCCAACTCTCTACGACCCCATGAACTGTAGTCCACCAGGCTCCTCTGTTCCTGGGATTTTCCGGGAGCTGGTTGCCATTTCCTTCTCCAGGGGATCTTCCCGACCATGCAGGGATCCAACTTGGATCTCCTAGGTCTCCTGCATTGGCAGGCAATTTCTTTCCACTAGCGCCACCTGGACATGAGTTTGAGTAAACTCCGGGAGTTGGTGATGGACAGGGAGGCCTGGCGTGCTGTGATTCATGGGGTCGCAGAGTCGGAAACGACTGAGCGACTGAACTGACTGACCGAGCGCCACCTGGGTATAAGATAGGAAAGATTTAACAAATTCTGGTTACAGTCTTCATTTAGAATACATGTTCTCCTGCCACAAGGGGGTACCCTTGCGATACCCCTTTACTTATGACACTGCCTGTTTTCTAGATTCTCTTGGTGTTCTGAGGCATTTTACCTGTTTATCTTTGAAGGATTCAGCAAGGCACTCTCTTTACTGAAAATCTGTAAGTCTACAGAATAGAATATAACATGAAGCCTCTCCGCGATTACTTCAAAAGTGGTCATTCAGTGGTGGGACATGTTTCTGCAAACTCTTAATCTAATTACTAGAAAATGCATCTTAATCTAGTATTTAAACCCATCCTTTGCCCTTTCTAGTCTTTATTCTTGCTCTGTCCCTTGGGTCTGTTTCTCTGTTTTGGACAGAGGTATAAGCTTCTTTTAAGGCAACTGAGGTGTTTTTATCCGCTACATTCTATCTCTAACTTCTTAAACTGACATTTGGGTAAACACTGAGATTTTTTTTTTCTAGGTGTTATCCTGTTTAAAGATTTTGTACAAATATTTAAACAATATATGTACAATCCCCATGGAGGGTAGCCCATCAGGCTCCAATGTCCATGGGATTTCCCATGCAAGAATACTGGAGTGGGTTGCCATTTCCTTCCCCAAGATATCTTCCCAGACCAGGGATTGAACCTACGTCTCCTGCATTGCAGGAGGACTTCCTTCTATAATTTTGTCCACTCATGAATTCAATCATTCATTCACTGAGTATATATGAAATGCTAGTAAGGTGCTCAGCACTTTCTAGAAGCTGAGATGTGACAAGTTCCTGCCTTCAGGCTCTGTTTTCAGTGGGAGAAAAATGGAAAATAAGTAATTGAACAAATGAATAAGCAAGCTAATGTCAGAATAGCAAAAATTCTGGTAAGCTGACAAAAGAAAACTTAGGTAGTAGTAAGTTACAGGGAGTTACTTTACACAAGCCTTCCTTTAGACAGGAAAGACCTCTTTAAAGAAGTACCATTTGAGTTAAGACCTGAATTGTGAAGAACCAGCCACAAAAATGACCCAGAAAAGAGTTGCAGGAACAGAAAATAGCAATCAAAGAACGATCTGAGGCAGTGACAAGCATGATGAGAAAGAGAGAAAGATCAGAGTAATGTACAGAGAGCAACAGCAGAAGTGTGAGATGAGGCCAGTACGGTTGGCAAGGATCAGAGCTGGTGTAGATCAATCAACCACATCAGGGAGTTCCTGTTTCATTCCAAGTATAATAGGGAGCCAGTGAAGGTTTTCAGCGGAAGGAAGATATGGTCCAGGGATAGTCTGAAAGCATCACTATGTATGCTGAGAAGACAGATGGCAAGGGAAGGTAGCAAAAGTAGGTGACACATCCAAGTGAGTTATGATGGATGGACCTAGGGTGGTGATGATCAGGATGGTAGTAAATGAAGAGGGAGGAAGAATATTTTGGAGGTAAAGCCAGGAGACCTTGCTGATGGATTCTACATGGGACTGGCAGAAAGAGAAACAAAGAACAATTTCTAAATTTTTGGCTTAAGCAATTGACCATATGAAGGTGTCATTTTCTGAGCCAAAGGGAAACAGGAAAAATCAAATTTGGCCCATGGATCCAAAAGTTCCACTTTGAGTGTACCAACTTAGATGTTAAATAGTTATGTGGAGTTTTTTTCAGTTGCCTGTTAGACATACTAGTATAAAGGAGCTTCTTAGGAATGCCTGTCACTTCACGATTTGTTCATCCCTTTATTCTGTCTTCTCTCTTCTTTCTCTCTCTTCTCTGAGCTGATTTTTAAAAACTCCAGTAGAATGCATTTCCCAGGCTGAATCTAGATAATGTTCAATGATTCATTCCTCTGCCCCGCAACCAACCATGCCCCTAAGGAGCTATTACTGAAAACAGAGAATGTAATCTAACTTCTGCCTTACATACCATGGGTTTCCCTGGTGGCTCAGCTGGTAAAGAATCTGCCCGCAATGCAGGAGATCTGGGTTTGATCCCTGGGTTGGGAAGATACCCTGGAGAAGGGAACAGCTACCCATTCCAGTATTCTGGCCTGGAGAGTCCATGGGGTTGCAAAGTCAGACACGACTGAGCGACTTTCACTTTCACTTACTTATTGTAGAAAGTTGCTGGGAATCAGGAAACATTTCCTGTTGTCAGGAATCAGAACTGTTTTTTGCCCATTTTTGTATTACCTGAAGCAGTGCTAGTATTTATATAAAATAGATTACTTAAACAGAAGTTATGTAAACCAAATGTTATCACTTAAAAACACCTTTTAAGCCAGCTCAAAGATCAGAACTTTGACAATTCTTTAATAAGGCAGATATCCAACATTTGCCTGACTTAGAAGTTCATTTTCTCCACTAACCTGATGGGTCAATGCAAATCCAAGCAGCCAAACCAGTTTGGCAAAATAGACGGAGATTTATCTAAAGTGAAATTGGACACTACTTACATGTCATTCTCACTGAATGACTTCACTTTCTGATGTAAAGAAAACTGCTCCTAAATATCCACATTTTAATTTTAGTCAGAATGTAACATAATGAGAAGACTAGGAGAGAGAGGAAGGGAGGGAGAAAGAAACAGAGAGGCAGAGAGAGAAGAGGAAAGAAACAGATTACAGAGAAATATATTGATTCCTTCTGCGAACATTTAGGACTTCAGGGGATTAAGTTTGAAGGTCTAAAGTTTTTAGATGTTAAAGGTGTTATAAATAAAGTCTTTGGCTTTGAAGTTTGTTCAGTGAAACGTAGAAACAATATTCAGTCAAAATAATAAAAGTATATTAATAATGACAGTTCCATAAGCAATGAACATATGTTCTACTCATGAAGACTATCTACAAAATAGCAAATGTTAAAAGAATTATAAGTAAAACTCTCTTTTCTTTCTATAAAATAGTCATTAATTCATTTAGTTCTTGAAATTAAATAAAAGCATTTTGGATTCCACCAAATCAGCAAACAACCCCTTGCAACTATTCAAAAATTAAAAGATAAAGAATGATAATAGAAAATATATGTATATAAATAAAAGTTTTTCTTATTACTTGAAGTCTGATTTTCAATTCAGTGGTAAATAGTATATTATAGAAAACATCAGTGTATTAAAAACAATTCTTTGCAACTAATAGGATTTGCACTGGAATCTTTAGTTCCATTTAGTTTCAATCAACAATTTTTTTCAAATATTAATCCTCTCTCATACTGCTACTTCAGCAAATCATCAAAACTCTACCTACTAAATCTCATGAAAAACTTCCAAGACAATTGAGTGTTGTGAGAATTATATTGATTAAGTTGTACATTTCAGTGTTCTAGAAAACCAAATTGTAAAGCATCTTCTTCAGCTCTATTATTCATATCATCCTTCCTATCATGCATCAGATTCCAGTAAATATAAACCATGCTATTCAGGGTCAAGAAACAAAGAATGAACAGCTGATTAAAAATGGCAGGGTTGGAGAACTGGGCAGAGAAATTTTTAAACTATTTTCAAGTATTATTAATGTACCAAATCTTTATGGACCATCTTTTATGTGCCTGGTTACTGAGCTAAGCACTGAGGAGAGAAACATGCACAGCAGAGGGTCCTTGTCCTCACAGAGGTTTTCCAAGCAATGCAGACCCAGATTTTGAGAATATATTCACACAAATATATATATATATATAAATATATATACACACACACACACACATATATATATTACAGATCATAATTATAGCTATTTAAATCAACAATCCTTTTCCTCACTTAATAGAAGCACTTTTTAAATGTATCAAGATAGTCCAAGAAAAGTAGAATTGAATCCAGTTGGATGGGAAGTTTGCAAGCTGGGATATGGTGGGATTAACTCACAAACTGGAGGACAGAAAGAGGAGGAACAACACTGTCAGAATCTTTGGACTGCGGTGACTTCAGACCATATACTAGCCAGTGGTTCTGAGATATAACTCATAAATCTGTTTCCTGGTGTCTTCTCAAATCTTTGGCACTTGAAAGTTACGTGCAGTAGTAACACTGCATCTGAGTATCTTTTGCTTTCAATCTCTTTAAATTCCTCAAGTCCTAGTCACTAAGATTATTTCTGACTCACCATACAATTCCGTGTCTATGACTGATGAAGAAGAGTCTAACAAAGTTTTTCTGGAAAATTCAGTTTTGTTTATAGGCCATATATTCAATACTGAGTAAGCATTGTTTATTCTTTTTACCACACAACATATAATTTATGAAAGCTTAAAGTCTATAATTTCATTTTATAGACAGCTATACTCCCCAGCTTCTTAATATATTTTCTAATATAATATTAAATGTGCTTGATTTTTTTTGACATGGCTTCAGTTAAAATTTCAAGGTATCTAGAAATTAACTTATGTACATTCCATAGTTCTATTATCTTTAAAAATATAACTATTATATTTTTTCCATTCTATATAAAGTAATTAACATTGATGAGAATTCACTAACTTTCACATGCACACTCAGTCCTGTCCAATTCTTTGTGACCCCATGGATTAGCCAGCCAGGCTCCTCTGTGCATGGAATTTTCTAGGCAAGAATACTGGAGTGGGTTACCATTTCCTTCTCCAGAGGATCTTCCCAACCCAGGGCTCTAACCTACATGTCCTGAGGCTTCTGCACTGGTAAGCAGATTCTTTTCCACTGAGACACCTGAGAAGCCCTTCCTTACTCGTCTTAATTTAGAGATGTTGCTCTCATGATTTCATGAGTGCTTGATTTCACTTTACTGGCTATTTCCTTAAAATCTTGGTTAGAATATAGCAAAAATGTTCAAAAATAGTAAATAAAGTACATGCGTGTGTGGTTGTGTGTGCGCATCATTCTCTGTCCAAAATACAGAATGTTTATTTTAATTAATAAGAATCTAATTGATAGTATGTACAGGCAAATGAAGAAAGTAAGAATCCTAGGCACATGATTAATCATCAAAGAAATTCACAAAAAGTCAAGCTCCCAGTCCACAGCACTCTTGGTCCTCAAGGCACCAAACCATCTTTCAGTCACCAGGACAGCTCTAAAAATCTGGCCAACTTTTAATCCCCCCACTATGACAGTCCTCACATCACTCTCTTTTTCTGCTACCAACACAGCTCAGTTACTATGTCTATTTCCCCTCTAGCTGCCAATTAACTAATTTTCTCCATATTTCCATATTCAAATTCTTGATAATGAGTGAATCTAGTGGGACCTGCTAATTACCATTAAGCCTTTCCAGGCCATCTTAAAAATGTTAATCCTGATATAGTCATACATGGCTGATAAGGTTACATGGCATGAAACATGGGCACCCTGGTACTGTGCTGTGTGGTGCCTAGTCACTCAGTCACGCCCAACACTTTTTGACCCCGTGGACTGTAGCCCACCAGGCTCCTCTGTCCATGGGAACTCTCTGGCAAGAATACTGGAGGTGGGTAGCCATGTCCTCCTCCATGGACCCGGATATTACTCAGCTGTAAAGAAAAAAAGAATGAAATAATATCATTTGCAGCAACTTAGATGGACCTAGAGATTATAATACTAAATGAAGCAAGTCAGAAAGAGAAAGACAAATGCCATATGATTTCACTTATATATGGAATCTAAAATATGATACAAATGAACTTACCTATGAAACAGAAACAGACTCACAGACATAGAGAACAGACGTGTGGTTAACAGCGGAGAGGAGAGGTGGGGGGGCGATGGATTGGGAGTTTGGGATTAGCACACGTAAACTATTTTATATGTATATGTTGCTGCTGTTCAGTCACTCAGTAATGTCTGATTCTTTGTGACCCCATAGACTGCATCCCGCCAAGCTCCTCTGTCCATAGGATTTCCCAGGCAAAAATACTGGAGTAAGTAGCCATTGCCTTCTCCAGAAGATCTTCTCAACCCAGGGACTGAAGCCAGGTCTCCTGCATTGGCAAGCAGATTCTTTACCACTTACCTGGGAAGTTCAGTGATTCATTGTAACTGAATCACTTTGCTATATACCAGAAACTAACACATCATTGTAAATCAACTATATTTTAATAAAGTATTTTTTTAAAGAAACTAAGGATAAATTATTTTATGCTTAAAGCTACCAGGTGTTCTTAAATTGATAAAACCCAGTATAGACTTCAAATTCCCATTATGTTTTCTATTCTTATGAAATGAACATTGACCACTCAGTTACCATGAGTTTAATGATTAATACATAGTTTTAATATATGGCTTTTAAATTTAGGAGATATTGAAGGGAGTTTAACAAATATTTGTCAAGAGGGAAGGAAGGATTAGTATTTCTCATGAAGATGATATAATGTTACAATTTACACAGTTATTAGCACAAGAAAATTAAGCACCTGTTTTTGAAAAACACAAAGTGCAGAGATCGGGATCCAACAGATGTTGCTTCTATTAATGCACAAATTGCTTGATTATTTCCTAATGCCCTGTTCCACTGCCATGCCTTTTGGCCTGATGACTTCATTGGATATGCTAGGAAGGCACAATTTGTCTTTCATTATTTATGACCTTGGGAAAGTTGAGCTATAGTGAAGCATGAGCATCTCACCAAGATTCTTTATTTTGATCCAGATATCCAGCTGAGACCACTAAAACATAACGCATTTGGAGGAAAATATGAGGCCACACAAATTTATGCTGATGCTTTGGTACCCACAGAATAAGATTATATTGTGGTGTTTACAATGAGACTCCAATTTATCTTCACCTTAGGAGTTGGCAACCTGCTTTCAAACTTTGAAAGAGTTTTGCAAATATTGGAAGGCTTATATGTTTAACACTCTGTTAAAGAAGAGATTAAAGAGACGGTGGGATGAACTGACAGAGTAGCATAGAAACATATACATTACCACATGTAAAACAGTGAGAATTTGCTATTTGACACAGGGAACTCAACCCAGTGCTCTGTGACAACCTAGATGGTGGGATGGGGTGGGAGGTGGGAGGGAGGTTTACAGGGAGGGGACATATGTATACCTGTGGCTGATTCATGTTGATAGATGGCAGAAACTAGCACACACAAAGCAATTATTCTCCAATAAAACATTTTTTAACAGATGGTAAAAGATAAATTATCTAATAGACAGTTGGAGAGATAGAGATGTAGTATATAAAAATATTATTAGACAAAGGGACCAGAGACAAAACAAATCGAACAATGCTTCAAAAAAAGTAAAACAATAATAGGGTCTATATTCTGAAGTTAATTCAGCCCGTGCTCTTATAAGAAATTAGTTGAATACTGTTCATTTTTAGCTTTTAGTTCAGTTCAGTCGCTCAGTCGTGTCCAACCCTTTGTGACCCCATGAATCGCAGCACGCCAGGCCTCCCTGTCCATCACCAACTCCCGGAGTTTACTCAAACTCATGTCCATCAGGTCGGTGATGCCATCCAGCCATTTCATCCTCTGTTGTCCCCTTCTCCTCCTGCCCCCAATCCCCCCCAGCATCAGGGTCTTTTCCAATGAGTCAACTCTTCGCATGCGATGGCCAAAGTACTGGAGTTTCAGCTTCAGCATCAGTCCTTCCAATAAACACCCAGGACTGATCTCCTTTATGATGGACTGGTGGGATCTCCTTGCAGTCCAAGGGACTCTCAAGAGTCTTCTCCAACACCACAGTTCAGAAGCATCAATTCTTCAGCACTCAGCTTTCCTCACAGTGCAACTCTCACATCCATACATGACCACTGGAAAAACCATAGCCTTGACTAGACGGACCTTTGTTGGCAAAGTAATGTCTCTGCTTTTGAATATGCTGTCTAGGTTGGTCATAACTTTCCTTCCAAGGAGTAAGCAACTTTTAATTTCATGGCTGCAATCACCATCTGTAGTGATTTTGGAGCCCAAAAAAATAAAGTCTGACACTGTTTCCACTGTCTCCCCATCTATTTGCCATGAAGTGATGGGACCAGATGCCATGATCTTAGTTTTCTGAATGTTGAGCCTTAAGCCAACTTTTTCACTCTCCTCTTTCACTTTCATGAAGAGGCTATTTAGTTCCTCTTCACTCTCTGCCATAAGGGTGGTGTCATCTGCATATCTGAGGTTATTGATACTTCTCCCGGCAATCTTGATTCCAGCTTGTGCTTCCTCCAGCCCAGCATTTCTCATGATGTACTCTGCATAGAAGTTAAATAAGCAGGGTGACAATATACAGCCTTGACGAACTCCTTTTCCTATTTTCCTGTTGTTCCATGTCCAGTTCTAAATGTTGCTTCCTGACCTGCATATAGGTTTCTCAAGAAGCAGGTCAGGTGGTCTGGTATTCCCATCTCTTGAAGAATTTTCCACAGTTTATTGTGATCCACCCAGTCAAAGGCTTTGGCATAATCAATAAAGCAGAAATAGATGTTTTTCTGGAGCTCTCTTGCTTTTTTGATGATCCAGTGGATGTTTGGCAATTTGATCTCTGGTTCCTCTGCCTTTTCTAAAACCAACTTGAACATCTGGATGTTCACGGTTCACATATTGCTGAAGCCTGGCTTGGAGAATTTTGAGCATTACTTTACTAGTGTGTGAGATGAGTGCAATTGTGTGGTAGTTTGAGCATTCTTTGGGATTGCCTTTCTTAGGGATTGGAATGAAAACTGACCTTTTCCAGTCTTGTGGCCACTGCTGAGTTTTCCAAATTTGCTGGCATATTGAGTGCAGCACTTTTTAGCTTTACTGAGGTATAATTTATGCACAAAAATACTGTACACACTTCACGTATGAAACTCTTGAGTTTGGATATATGCATATTTTCTGTTTTCCAAGATTAATAAGTTGTAGAGATCTGCTATACAACACAGTATCTGTGGTTAACAAACCAGTATTAAGCACTGCAAATTCTATTCATTTGTACATTGTATGTTGAGACAAGAGAAACTAGGATGAATAGAAACAACCAACTTTATCCAGATTTTTTAATATCATAAGCCTGGAACTATGTGCAGCACTTTTTAATTTTTAAAAATGTGTTACTCTAATTTCTTACTATTGGTTTTAGTAGTTTCTTCTTTATTTCAGTTTTGCTTGCTAGGCTTTTCAAGAATATTAGATTATTGAGTTCCCAACTCTTAGACAAGTAACCGATTTTTAGATTTTTATCAGTTGCCATTTTCTATTTCCTGAGTCATTAATCTCTTATTTGCTCTGTACTCTTTGTCATTTTTGGTGCTGTGCTCATCCTCTGAGTTTGGGGAATGACATTAATTTTGCATTTCCTACACATTTTCCTTTAGTTCATGGTGCTTTCAATATTTTTGTTGCTGTTGTTCATCTTCAAATGCATTGGATAAATGTTTAATTCAATGGTTATAAATTTCATCTACTTCAATAATAAAATATTTAAAGTTTTGAATTTTCTCTTGAATGGACTTTTGGACGTATTTCATATTTTAATATGAAAATTACATCTTCACTTTCTCTAAATAGTAGGAAATTGAGCTTGAATTTTATTTTAAACCCAATAGTAGTTTACATGATTATGCATAATAATTTATTTTCAATGTGTTATTGAAATATCTGGCCTTTGGGAAAAATTTGTTTAGTTAATGGGTAGTCTAAAATTATTGTTTCTATCAAGTTATCTATGTATTTCAAACACATTTTTACATGAAATACTGTGAGGAAATGGCTTATGACCATGATATTGTTCTTGTGAACCACGCTTATTCATATAAAATTATCTTGCTTAATGATTTGTCTTGAATTGTTGTTGTTGTTTTGTAGGTAAGTCATTTCTGACTCTTTGCCGCCCCGTGGGCTACAGCATGCCTGGTTTCCTGTCCTTCACCTTCTCTTGAAGTTTGCTCAAATTCTTGTCCATTGAGTCAGTGATGCTATCTAACCATCTCATCCTCTGCCACCCTCTTCTCCTTTTGCCTTCAATCCTTCCCAGCATCAGGGTCTTTTACAATTAGTCAGTTCTTCACATGACCAAAGTATTGGGGCTTCAGCATCAGTCCTTCCAATGAATACTCAGGGTTGATTTCCTTTAGGATGGACTGGTTGGATCTCCTTACTGTCCAAGGGACTCTCAAGAGTCTCCTCCAACACCACGGTTCTGAAGTGTCAGTTCTTCAGTGTGCAGCCTTCTTTATGGTCCAGCTCTCACACCCCTACATAACTACTGGAAAAATCATAACTTTGACTAGATGGACCTTTGTCAGCCAAGTGATGTCTCTACTTTTTAATACACTGTCTAGGTTGATCATAGCTTATCTTCCAAGGAGCAAGCGCATCTTTTACTTTCGTGGCTGTAGTCACCATTCACAGTGACTTTGGAGCCCAAGAAAATAAAATCTGCCAGTTTCCACTTTTTCCCCATCTATTTGCCATGAAATGATGGGACCAAAGGCCATGATCTTAGTTATTTTAATGTTGAGTTTTAAGCCAGCTTTTTTACTCTTTTTCAGCCTCATCAAGAGGCTCTTTAGTTCTTCACTCCCTGTCATTAGAATGGTATCATCTGCATATCTGAAGTTGCTGATATTTCTCCCTGCAATCTTGATTCCAGCTTGTAATTCACCTTAGTGAGTGTGAAATGATGTCTTATTGTGGTTTCACAATGTTTTAATTACCCTAACATAATAAATTTAATGATTTCTGCTTTACCAAGTATCTCTTCCTATTTTTTGAAGCAATCAAACTAATTTATTTATTTTTAAATGACCTTTATATTAATATTTGCAGGTAGAAAACAATTGTAATTTTCACTGGTACTGTGCTACTTTTAGTGATTAATTTAGGGAAGTTTTATATACTTACAATTTTTGAAGATTCTTTTGTGTCTCTTAATAAGATTTTGTATTTTTCATTTAGATCCTGAACATTTTTATTATGCTTATCCCTAGAAATATGACACCCACTGGTTTGGCTACCACACAGAAAAGCTATTACAGGTACTGTCATTTTATTTTGTTAACTGGTAATCCAAAGACTGAATCCAGACTAAAAGCAAGATATTTTATTTTGAATTGTTTGTTTCAAAAACTTTAACTATTCCAGGTACTTTTGAAAAATTAAAAGGTCTAGCCTCTTCCCAGAAGCTACCAGTTGGCTGGAGTTTAGGTGCACTGTTCCCCTTACATGGAAAATGCTTTTTCCAGTTCACTTTCTTCTCCACTACTCCTTGCTTTATTCCAAAACTAAGGCTGAGTAAGAAGGGATAAACATGTGTTCTTAAGCTGTTGTTGATATAGTTTTTCCAATAACAGAGCTAGCAAAATAGAACATTTCCTATAAATGCATCTTGGTTGAGTTTCTCAGAAAGCATAGCCTGTGACAAGGACTTTGAAGGTGGAGAGTTTACCTGGGAAGGAATGAGGGAAGCCAGAAGGAGGGAGTAGGAAGATTGAGAAAGGGAGAGAGAAAAACAAGGGAATATACTTTAGTGAACTGGTTAGTGCAGTAAACAATGGAGGCACAAGCCCCCCAAGGACCTCTGAGAACTGTGTAGGTGTCACCTCAGAAAAAAAAGAAAGTGAAAATGTTAGTCTCTCAGTCGTGTCTGATTCTTTGCTACCCCATGGACTGTAGCCCAGCCATCTTCTCTGTCCGCGGGACTCTCCAGGCAAGAATGCTGGAATGTGTTGCCATTTTCTTCTCCAGGGGATCTTTCCGACTCAGGGATTGAACCCCGGTATCCCACATTGCAGGCAGATTCTTTACCATCTGAATCATTCCTTCAAATAATGAGAGGCTGTTGTACTCATCCGCTGCTCCCCCCAATCTACATTAGTTGAGAGCTGCAGCAGGGACACTTCATGCAACCCCCAAATCAGGGCAGAATCAGCTCCCTTGGCTTTGGGGAAAGCCCTGAGGCAGAAAAATTGAGCAATACTGCTGGTGCTTGAGGCACAAAGCAGGAAAGTATCCATCACAGTCACATCCAAAATCAAAGCTTGAAGAGGATGTGGCTGGGGAAACCCAATAGCAGCCACAAAACCATTTTCCTGTCAAAAGTGGGAAAATCAAGAAAAAACCAAATGAATGCAGGTCTGAATAAACTATCCCAGTGTCCAAAAAGATACAACTTAAGACTCCACTGTGAAATAAACCATAGTGACAACTACAGCTGTGGTACAAAAACACGCACATTACGAAAGTTAGTGTATAAGAAAAAAGACTGAAATTTCCACTGAGCTTTTTTTAATGCAAATAAAATACATGACATTGCTATATATATAAAAAAAAATGATGAAGTAAGTGAAAAGTTGCCCAGGCATCAGAATCTCTTTACAGATAGCAAATTTATAAAAGAGTGGCCATGAATTACAGAAGAAATTGAATATCCTGAATGAAGATATGAATTCACAAATTTAGTCCCAATGGAAACATGAGATCAGATTGTTAAAAGTAAGATGGATAAATCACAAAACATCTTTCATTTCATGTTTTTAAAGAGTTAGTAAATCATTTGTGTCTTCCAACACAGTTAATGAGTACTTAGTTACAGATCAAAATACCTGGGGATCTATAGTTATTTGCAGTGTCAATGTGTGTTTTGGCGAGACTGAGGGTATCTAGGGCATACTGCTCAAGACAGATATAATACACAAAGAAGGCTTATATTTGTGTTGAGAAAATTCTGAATGCTTCAGTATAATATGCTCAGAAGTAGTATGTGTGCTATGTACTTAGTCGCTCAGCTGTGTTCTACTCTCTGCGACCCCATGGACTGTAGCCCGCCAGGCTCCTCTGTCCACAGGATTTTTCAGGCAAGAATACCGGAGTGAGTTGCCATTTCCTCCTCCAGGGGATCTTCCCAACCCAGCAATCAAACTCACGTCTCCTGCAAGGCAGGCAGATTTTTTACCTGCTGAGCCAAAGTAATATACATAATTAAAAGTGAAATTCCTTTAATAATTGAGGTTAACATTAGGCTTCTTAGAATATAAAATAGATAACAGTTATCTACTAGGCAGTGCTAGACACTGTAATGAGCATACATATATTTATTCAATTTATAACTTTTAATGTATAAAACCTTATGGGGGTAAGTACCATTACTACACCAATTTTTATAGATGAGGAAAATGAGGAAAAGGGAAATTAAATAGCTTGCCCAAGGTTACACAGTATGTCAGTGAGGGTTCTCCAGAAGAACACAACACATAGGATTTATTTTAGGAAACTGTCTCAAACAATTGTGGAGGCTGACAACTCCGAAATACATACAGTAGGCTGGCAGACTGGAACCTCAGGCAAGAGTTGCTTCTGCAGTTTTGAGTTTGAAATCTGTAAGGCAGGTCCTCAGGCTGGAAACTCAGGCAAGATTTTTACATTACAGTCTTGAGGTAGAATTCTTTCTTTCCCAAGGAAACTTCAGTCTTTTGCTCTTTAAATGATTAGATGTGATTCAACCACCTTATTAAGAGTAATATCCTTTAACTCAACTGATTGTAGATATTAATCATATATATACATAATACCTTTGTTGTCACTTTAATGTCATTATTGTATTATGCTAATGGCTGATGACTAGAATCAGAGACAGAAATGAAAATGACCTTTACTTTTTACATCCATAAACTGTTTCCTCAACCAATTGTAATTCTCTCTACAATTCAGGAGACGGAAATGGCAACCCACTCCACTATTCTTCCTTGGAGAATTCCATGGACAGAGGAGGCTGGTGGGCTACAGTCCATGGGGTCGCAAAGAGTCAGACACGACTGATTGACTAACACACACACTACAATTCAACTGAGAGGCACTTGGAATAGTAATGGGAACAGAGTGGACAGAGCATCTAAAGGAATATTCTCATTATAGTATAATCTTATTCAGCTTTTAGTGAGAGACATGGCCAGCACATTAGACCTTTAAGAGTTGTTATTGTTCAGTCACTAAGTCCTGTCTGGCTCTTTGCCATTCCATGGACTTCAGGACACCAGACTTCCCTGTCCTTCATTAGCTCCCTGAGTTTGCTCAAATTCATATCCATTGAGTCAGTGATGCTATCTAACCATCTCATCCTCTGCTCTCCTCTTCTCCTCTTGCCCTCAAACTTCCCCAACATCAGGATCTTTTCCAGTGAGTCAGCTCTTCTAAGCAGGTGACCAAATTATTAGAGCTTCCCCTTTAGCATCAGTCTTAAAAATGAATATTCAGGGTTAATTTCCTTTAGGACTGACTGGTTTGATCTCCTTGCGGTCCAAGGAACTCTCAAGAGTCTTCTCCAGCATCGCAGTTTGAAAGGATCACTTCAGCGTTCAGCCTTCTTTACGGTCTTACTCTCACATCTGTAAATGACTACTGGAAAAACCATGCCTTTGACTAGATGGACCTTTGTCAGCAAAGTGATGTCTTTGCTTTCTAATGCACGGTCTAGTTTTTACACTTTTTTCCAAGGAGTTTTTCTTCCAAGGAGCAAGAATATTTTAATTCCATGGCTGCAGTCACTGTCTACAGTGATTTTGGAGACCCAAAAAATAAAACCTGTCACTGTTTCCAATTTTTCTCAGTCTATAGGCCATGAAGTGATGGGACTGGATGCCATGATCTCAGGTTTTTGAATGCTGAGTTTTAAGCCAACTTTTTCACTTAAGAATGCTCACTGCCAAATGCCTTATATGCATTATATTAAAACATTTCAAATATGTCTCCTTCCTCAGATCTATAATTACTTCATTCTCTCTCATGTTTCTGCTGTTGAAGCTCAATGTTCAATGGAATTTAAAACCTGTCATTAGCTGTATCCTAAAGGGTATAAATAAAATAGAATAATACGTTATTAGATTCATTGAGGGAATGAAAGGGCTTCCCTTGTGGCTCATCTGGTAAAGAATCTGCCTGCAATGCGGGAGACCTGGGTTCAATCCCTAGGTTGGGAAGATCTCCTGGAGAAGGGAAAACTACACACTCCAGTATTCTGGCCTGGAGAATTCCATAGACTGTATAGTCCATGGGGTGGCAAACAGTCAGACACGACTGAACAACTTTCACTTCACTTCACTTCTTAGTCAATTGCTTCAAAATTGGTGGGCAGTGCTTACTCAAAGAGTATACTGCCCCAAGTTCCTTTCGGCTGGTGAGAGACCTATAACTAAATTCTGGTCCTAAATATCAGCAGAAGTGTTTTGTAAGACTTGAGAACAATTGGCTGAAAGGTATTACTAAAGTTAGTTGGAGTTCATTATTTTCCCTTACACTATTCTTCCTTCTGAGAAGGCAAAATGATAGGATACTGAAAGAGGAACTCCCCAGGTCGGTAGGTGCCCAATATGCTACTGGAGATCAGTGGAGAAATAACTCCAGAAAGAATGAAGGGATGGAGCCAAAGCAAAAATAATACCCAGCTGTGGATGGGACTGGTGATAGAAGCAAGGTCTGATGTTGTAAAGAGCAATATTGCATAGGAACCTGGAATGTTAAGTCCATGAATCAAGGCAAATTGGAAGTGGTCAAACAGGAGATGGCAAGAGTGAATGTCGACATTCTAGGCATCAGTGAACTAAAATGGACTGGAATGGGTGAATTTAGCTCAGAGGACCATTATATCTACTACTGTGGGCAGGAATCCCTTAGAAGAAATGGAGTAGCCATCATAGTCAACAAAAGAGTCCAAAATGCAGTACTTGGATGCAATCTCAAAAACAACAGAATGATCTGTTCGTTTCCAAGGCAAACCATTCAATATCACGGTAATCCAAGCCCATGCCCCAACCAGTAACGCTGAAGAAGCTGAAGTTGAATGGTTCTATGAAGACCTACAAGACCTTATAGAACTAACACCCAAAAAAGACGTCCTTTTCATTATAGGGGACTGGAATGCAAAAGTAGGAAGTCAAGAAACACCTGGAGTAACAGGCAAATTTGGCCTTGGACTACGGAATGAAGCAGGGCAAATGCTAATAGAGTTCTGCCAAGAGAACGCACTGGTCACAGCAAACACCCTCTTCCAACAACACAAGAGAAGACTTTACACGTGGACATCACCAGATGGTCAATACTGAAATCAGACTGATTATATTCTTTGCAACCAAAGATGGAGAAGCTCTATACAGTCAGCAAAAACAAGACTGGGAGCTGACTGTGGCTCAGATCATAAACTCCTTATTGCCAAATTCAGACTTAAACTGAAGAAAGTAGAGATAACTGCTAGACAATTCAGGTATGACCTAAATCAAATCCCTTATGACTATACAGTGGAAGTGAGAAATAGATTTAAGGGACTAGATCTGATAGACAGAGTGCCTGATGAACTATGGACGGAGGTTCATGACATTGTACAGGAGACAGGGATCAAGACCATCCCCAAAGAAAAGAAATGCAAAAAGGCAAAATAGTTGCCTGAGTAGGTCTTACAAATAGCTGTGAAATGAAGAGAAGTGAAAAGCAAAGGAAAAAAGGGAAGATATTCCCATTTGAATGCAGAGTTCCAAAGAATAGCCAGGAGAGATAAGAAAGCCTTCCTCAGTGATCAATGCAAAGAAATAGAGGAAAACAACAGAATGGGAAAGACTAGAGATCTCTTCAAGAAAATTAGATACCAAGGGAATATTTCATGCAAAAATGGGCTCAATAAAGGACAGAAATGGTATGGACCTAACAGAAGCAGAAGATATTAAGAAGAGGTGGCAAGAATACACAGAACTGTACAAAAAAGATCTTCATGACCCAGATAATCACGATGGTGTGGTCACTCACCTAGAGCCAGACATCCTGGAATGCGAAGTCAGGTGGGCCTTAGAAAGCATCACTATGAACAAAGCTAGTGGAGGTGATGGAATTCCAGTTGAGCTATTTCAAATCCTGAAAGATGATGCTGTGACAGTGCTGCACTCAATGTGCCAGCAAATTTGGAAAACTCAGCAGTGGCCACAGGACTGGAAAAGGTCAGTTTTCATTCCAATCCCTAAGAAAGGCAATCCCAAAGAATGCTCAAACTACTGCAAAATTGCACTCATCTCACATGCTAGTAAGGTAATGCTCAAAATTCTCCAAGCCAGGCTTCAGCAATATGTGAACCGAGAACTTCCAGATGTTCAAGCTGGTTTTAGAAAAGGCAGAGGAACCAGAGATCAAATTGCCAATATCCTCTGGGTCATCAAAAAAGCAAGAGAGTTCCAGAAAAACATCTATTTATGCTTTATTGACTATGCCAAAGCCTTTGACTGTGTGGATTACAATAAACTGCAGAAAATTCTGAAGGAGATGGGAATACCAGGCCACCTGACCTGCCTCTTGAGAAACCTGTACCCAGGTTAAGAAGCAACAGTTAGAACTGGACACGGAACAACAGACTGGCTCCAAATAGGAAAAGGAGTTCGTCAAGGCTGTATATTGTCACCCTGCTTATTTAACTTCTATGCATCATGCATCTATGCATCTATGCATCATGAGAAATGCTGGGCTGGAGGAAGCACAAGCTGGAATCAAGATTGCCGGGAGAAGTATCAATAACCTCAGATATGCAGATGACACCACCCTTGTAGCAGAAAGTGAAGAGGAACTAAAAAGCCTCTTGATGAAAGTGAAAGAGAACAGTGAATAAGTTGGCTTAAAGCTCAACATTCAGAAGACTAAGATCATGGCATCTGGTCCCATAACCTCATGGGAAATAGATGAGGAGACAGTGGAAACAGTGTCAGATTTTATTTTGGGGGGCTCCAAAATTACTACAGATGGTGACTGTAGCCATGAAATTAAAAGACACTTCCTCCTTGGAAGGAAAGTTATGACCAACCTAGATAGCATATTCAAAAGCAGAGACATTACTTTGCCAACAAAGGTCCGTCTAGTCAAGGCTATGGTTTTTCCAGTGGTCATGTATGGATGTGAGAGTTGGACTGTGAAGAAAGCTGAGTGCCAAAAAATTGATGCTTCTGAACTGTGGTGTTGGAGAAGACTCTTGAGAGTCCCTTGGACTGCAAGGAAATCCAACCAGTCCATCCTGAAGGAGCTAAGTCCTGGGTGTTTATTGGAAGGACTGATGCTGAAGTTGAAACTCCAATACTTTGATCACCTCATGAGAAGAGTTGACTCATTGGAAAAGACCCTGATGCTGGGAGGGATTGGGGGCAGGAGGAGAAGGGGATGACAGAGGATGAGATGGCTGGATGGCATCACCGACTTGATGGACATGAGTTTGAGTAAACTCCGGGAGTTTTCGATGGACAGAGAGGCCTGGCGTGCTGCAGTTCATGGGGTCACAGAGAGTCGGACATGACTGAGCCACTGAACTGAACTGAAGTGATTCTTCCTTCTTCAACTCAAACAAGATGACTGAAGCTCCTCCTGCCATTTTGGATTGTGTGGTGACCTGAAGAAGGAAACCACACCCTTCCATGGTAGAACACAGAATCAGTTTGGCCGCCTAATGAAGCTCTGTGACTGCCATACTAACCTCTGGAATTCATAGTTCCTTCTTTCTTTTCATGCCCTCCAATCTTCTGCTGTTGCCACATGATAAGCTACAGTAGTAGAGAAATCCATGAATGCAGTCCATTGATGTCAGCCTATGAAAGCATAGATTAGGGTAGAGAAAGATAGAAAAGTACCCATCCTTCCAAGGTGTAAAATTATGTTACAGATGTGAAACAGTGACTTCAGAGAAGTTAAGGAGCCTCCCAAATTACAAAGATTATAAACGATAAGGTCTGGCCTTAAACTCATACTTTAATCCTTTCTATGGAGAAGGAAATGGCAACCCACTCCAGTGTTCATGCCTGGAGAAGGAAATGGCAACCCACTCCTCCCTGAACCAAGGAGCCTGGTGGGCTACAGCCCATGGGGTCACAAAAAGTTGGACATGACTGAGCTACTTCACTTCATGTCATGCTAGTATTAGGATTAATTAACACAGGATGAAAAAGAATAGGTCTAGACAAGCATGCAGTCAACATGGACCATAATGGATAAATTATATAGAATGACGAAAAGAAAAGGAGGGTTGGAGGTGAGTTCCAGAAGAGACAAGGTAAATAAAAGATTGTCTCTTAGACAAGGTAAGAGTCTTTACATCACATTGAAATAATCCCCCCCTGATTGAAAGAACAGTAAGCAGAATTTACAAGCAACTGTCATCGTGTAATAGAGCTCAGGTTGAGTGTACAGAGTCTGAAGATTACCTTTACTCAGAAGATCTTACGACAGCTCCTCACTAACTGTGGTCAGCATAGTCTTTTAGAATGACTGTTGCTTCTGTCAGACTTTGGACGACATGAACAACACTATGTCTTCACTTTTGTATCCTCACTATCTAATGCAGGTCTAGACACATGGGAGGTGCTCAATAAAACTTGCAGAATAAATTAACACAAATACATTGGTGGTCAGTGTCATGCCCTCTGTAGGAAAAAAAAAAATGGCTAGATTGGACTCAAATTCTACAATTTAAGTTACTTGGAATAATTTTCTTAACTTTTACACTTATTAATCAGTAAATTGAGGAAAATGACATCTTCCTCAGATAGTTGCTTGGAATAATAAATGAACACAAGTAAAACAATGCTTGGAATGTAATAAGCATTCAACGTGTGTTAACTCTAATTCTTACATGTTTTAAAATATCTTTTCTTTATTATGTTCCTTTGATTAAAAAAAAAATTTAGTCTAGTTGAATATGATTATTTGGGAAAAATAAGAGAATGAGGGAAAACATTTATGTGAGAGAGGAAAATTTGCGAGATAGTCATTGGAGAGAATGGGTTAGGACTCAATGTCAAAGAAACTGTGAGTTCATGGTGTTGAATACTTGATTGATGTTGGTGATCAGCAGTCTGTGGCCCCAGTAAGCTCTGCAAATATGGTGTTCCTCCAGCATCATTCCACTGCTTAAGTACAGATACAAAGACAGTATGCAATTTGGTTTTCAATTTTGCCAATCAGATGAGTTAAATAAAAGAAAGGAGTAAGGGATTGGGAGAACCTGAACAAATGATAAAGCACGCAACTAGCAAGGTTATGACCAGAATTCCTAAGATTTCAGAAGTGATTCTGTTTTCTCATGATTTATATCTCAGAGTTAAATACAGTATTGGACAGTGAAGTACAATGGTGGAAAAGACCATTAAAGAGATGGAGAGCAATATCTGAGAGACCAAGATGTTGATTAAACCATGGAAAATATCATGGTCAAGGTGGTAATGTTTCCACTCTCTGATAATAATGTTTCCACCAGAAGATCTACATTGATTCCAGGAGTGGGTGAAGGCGGCATAACAGGATGTTATTATAGGCCCTAAAAAGCTATGGACTTTATAAGAGAAAGGGCTAAGAAACACAGACATCCTTATATCAGCTTCTATATCCAACCATCTATATTTAAAATAAGAAGTTCACACAGATACCTCCAATTCCAACCCATTAATTTAGGGATTATTTTACCCTTGTCCCTTTTCATATTTATAAATCCCTTCTCTGACAGTGAAAAACCTGACTCCCATGATCCATGGCCTACTTACTTATTTATTTAATCCCCACTGTCTGTAACTAACTCCTAGTCAAGCGAGGTGAAATCTTAGCCCAGGACTCCCAGCTGTCCCTCACTTCCTGATGGGGGGCTGCGGGGGGGCTGCTGGTTAAGACAGTTGGAGGGATAGGGAAGAAGGTAGAAGAATAATGTCCAGTTACAAAGCATGGCTTCAAGGAGTGCACTACAACTACTGATCCCACGCTCTAAAGCCTTTGAACCATAACTACTGAAGCCTGCACACTCTGGGGCCACAACCAATGAGCCCCTGGGCCGCAGTTACTGAAGCCCATGCACCCTAGAACCAGCAGGCTACAATTACTGAACCTGTGTGCTCCAACTCCTGAAGCCTCTGTGCCCAAAGCCTGTGCCCCACAACAAGAGGAGCCACCACAATGAGAAGCTCTTGTACCACTACTAGAGAGTAGCCCCTACTCTCCACAACCAGAGAAAAGCCCATGCAGCAACAAATACCCAGCGCAACCAAAAATAAGTAATTTTTTTTAAATTAAGTGAATTTAAAAGAAAGTGTGGCTTGGCGCTTGCCACTCTCCTGCTCTTATGCAGAAAGTACTGAGAATTTTGTCTAGAACCAAAATCTCTGCCTCCCCTTGCCCCCATCCCAATGTGAAGGGCTTGATCCCCATGGCAAGGGAAGAAAATATTTTCAGTTAGGTAAAGCTGGCCCCCTGAAGTCCTTCAAGTGTACTGCACTGACCTCTCCACGTCTTAATTATTAATACTACTCAGTTAGAGATCTTCAACTTAGTAATTAGCACTACTGTTGTTGACTGAGACTAAATTAACTTTCAAAACTAGATTTCTTCTTCTTTTCCTATTTCTTCCCCATCTTCCCCAGCTGCTCTGCCTTAGTTCTATGAAGCGTAGGCAGTGGCTGAGTGTCTCTGACCAATAGCTCCTGCCAAGTATCCTCTCCTGCATGGCTCCAGCCCTCTTGAACTCAGGTGACATTCATTCCCCTTGTTCCTTCAAGCCTCCATGAGTCATAACCTTTTGCCACTGTTGCTGGGCTCCAGGCACTTCAGTATCATTTGTTGGCTCTCTTAATTCTGTCCTCACCTGTGTTAAAGTCTTTTCAGTAGATTCACTATGTAGAATTCTATTTTCCACCAAGATTCTCACTGATAAAAGATTAAAAAATGAGTGCAAGTTGCTTCCTAGAGTAACTTAACATGTACCATGTAGCTATTAAAAATAGCTCTTATAACTGAGTTATTATACTGCTTCTCCAAAGTTTTCAACAGAGTCAAATATGTATCCAGAGGTAGGCTTTGAAACATCATTTCCTTCTCATGTATTTGAAATACACTTGATATCTCAAAAGTATTTAGGTACAACACTAATATTTCATGGGCATCAACAGCTTTTTATGCACACTTTTAAATGTACATCTAGGCCATCTTAAAAAGACATTTTTATATATCACGTTAGCATGGGTATACATATTATTTGTAAAAGTTTTTAGAAAAAAAAGCTTTTAGGATAAGAATAAATTAGATAGCATTTGTTCTATTGGAATATAAAAATTTGAATTACATTTATTGGAACATTAGTTATGAACCTTACAAAATAAAACATATCTTCCCAAATATTTACTGCTTTCCAATAACTAAGTGTCCTAATTTGCATAGATTTACAATATGAGTCAGTGGAAAAAGTCACTGCAAGACTTCTAGCCAATAATAATCCCACATATCCATCCAGTACTTCTAACATACAAACTGAAAGTCAGTTCCCATGTACTTTAACTGATTATGGCATATTTTATTTTTCTCTCATTCTACTCCATACTCTTGAGAGTCCCTTGGACAGCAAGGAGATCAAACCAGTAATCCTAAAGGAAATCAACCCTGACTGTTTACTGGAAGGACTGATGCTGAAGCTGAAGCTCCATACTTTGGCCACCTGAGGTGAAGAGCCTACTCAGTGGAAAAGATCCCGATGCTGGGAAAGATTGAAGGCAGGAGGAGAACAGGATGACAGATGATATGGTTGAATGGTCTCACTGACTCGATGGACATGAGTTTGAGCATCCTCTGGGAGATGATGAAAGACAGGCAAGCCTGGCATGCTGCAGTCCATGGGGTAGCAAAGAGCTGGACATGACTGAATGACTGAACAGCAACAACCCTATACCCTAGCATATGTGTGTACCTAATCATATGTGCATGCAGACAGTGACTCTTTAGGAGAGGCTACCCAAACTAGAATAGATAAAAAATAAGAATTAATAAAACCATTAAGTTCCACAGTGGATAAGTAGCTCAGTAGCTTTTGTGAGTTATGCCTTATACGCTATCATCCCACCCTTTCCTTCAGAATGGTCTCTAGATTTTCAGACAACCCAAAGGGGTGATCTAAACACAAAGTTCCTCTTGACTTTCCTCCTTCTGTGTTTCATTGTTCAGCTGCTATTTATTCCCATTGCTGCTATATGCCAGAGAGTTGTCACAGTCACAAGAGTGCAGTAGTTGATTTATCAATAGCTGTAACTTTCCCAACTGCTGATCAGTGCCCTTTAGCAGAAAGGAGTTGTTCAATATGGGGGATACAGGTACCACTCTACAGCCACCCTATCTCCTTACTAGCCATATAAGCTTGTATGAGCCTCTCTGTGCCTCAGTTTCCTCTTTCTCTAAAGTTTAGGATTGCCATTATCTTATTGCTGTTGTTCGGCCCCTAACTCATGTCCGACTCTGCCACCCCATGGACTGCAGCACACCAGGCTTCTCTGTCCTTCACTATCTCAATTTACATAATCCTTTCTGTTCTTAAATTTAGATTAAAACAGTTCACAAAATCATCTAAATGTTTTAGAGACTTGAAGTAATCTCTTCCTTTGCCGATGAAATTAAAATGCTTCATTTGTTGGCAATTTGTTCATTAAAAGCTTCATTAAATCTGAATTGTTAGTTCTGATAAATAACTTCTACCAAAAATTCCTCCCAAATTTCAATGGTTAACTCAGGGGAAGTTTATTCTTCACTCATGAAATAGTCCAATACAAGGTGGTAGGGGAGTGGATGGAGGGTGTCCCTCTGCTGCATGCAGTAGGTCAGGAACCCAAGCTGAGGAAGACTCCATCATCTTCAACACAAAGTTCCTAAGGTTGCTATAGGCGGTGATATCACCAGCACTGGAAGAAGAAACACAAATAGGATCAGGCAGAAGGCTTTAGGAGCCAGTGCTGGATTCAAGATTGCCGGGAAAAATATCAATAACCTCAGATATGCAGATGACACCACGCTTATGGCAGAAAGCAAAGAAGAACTAAAGAGCCTCTTGATGAAAGTGAAAGAGGAGAGTGAAAAAGTTGGCTTAAAACTCAACATTCAGAAAACTAATATCGTGGCATCTGGTCCTATCACTTCATGGAAAATAGATGGGAAAACAATGGAAACAGTGACAAACTATTTTTGGGGGCTCCAAAATCACAGCAGATAGTGACTGCAGACATGAAATAAAAAGACACTTGCAAAAAAAAAAAAAAAAGACACTTGCTCCTTGGAAGGAAAGCTATGACCAGACTAGACAGCATATTAAAAAGCAGAGACATTACTTTTCCAGCAAAGGTCCATCTAGTCAAAGCTATGGTTTTTCCAGTAGTCATGTATGGATGTGAGTGTTGGACTATAAAGAAAGCTGAATGCTGAAGAATTGATGCTTTTGAACTGTGGTGTTGGAGAAGACTCCTGAGAGTCCCTTGGACTGCAAGATGATCCAACCAGTCCATCCTAAAGGAAATCAGTTCTGAATACTCACTGGAAGGACTGATGCTGAACCTGAAACTCCAATACTTTGGCCACCTGATGCGAAAAACTGACTCATTTGAAAAGACCCTGATGCTGGGAAAGATTGAAGGCAGGAGGGGAAGGGGAGGACAGAGGATGAGATGGTTGGATGGCACACCGACTCAATGGATGTGAGTTGGAGTAAGCTCCAGGAGTTGGTGATGGACAGGGAAGCTGCAGTCCATGAGGTTGCAAAGAATCAGACATAACTGAGCAGCTGAACTGAACTGAACTGGTAGGTAGAGTTTGAGTTGGAAACAAATGGTCAGCATATGATTTTTAATAATCATTTTATTTTGGAATAATTTTAGATTTTTAAAAATTTCAGCTTAGCACAGAGTTCCCATATTTCCTCACCCTGTTTCCCCTAATATCTAATATAACCTTGGTAAGTTTGTCAAAACTATGAAACCAGTATTGGTACATTACTGTTAATAAATGCCAGACTGTATTAGGGTTTCACTAGTTTGTACACTAGTCTTGTTTTGTTATCATTGTTCCAGAATACAGTCCAGGACTTCACATTTCGTGTAGTTTCTTCTGGCCTGTGACAATTTCTCAGTCTCTCCTTGTTTTTCATAACCTTGATAGTTTTAAGGAGCATTGATCAGTGATTTTATAGAAAGTCCTACAAATTGAATTCATCTGATGGTTTGCTTATGATTAGACTGGGGCTATGATGTCAGGAAAAAGTGCCACAGAGGTAAAACTGAAGTGTCCTTCATATCACAACATATTAATGAATACATGCTACCAACACTCACCACTGGTAATGTTTATCAGGATCACTTGGTTAAGGCAATACTTGCAAAGTCATTATTTTCTCCTATTCCATCCTTCAGAAGCAAGCCATTAAGCCCAGATCACATTTGGAGGATATTTTAGGTTAAAATCGAGCAGAGTAAAAAGTCATTGAAAAACACGATTCCTGTTCCATGCTATTCTTGTCTCCATTCATAGACAATAGACACTAATGTCTACATTACAGTAAATAATAAAAGGCTATCTGTATTTACTGTCTAAAAAGCACTTTGAACCAGATGAATTTAGTGTTGCTTATTCATTGTTAAATTTTAAGCTAGCTCTTTTAGTAGTATTTAATACAATCTTAATTGAAGCAAAAGTCCACTCACACAGAATTAGTCTGGGATAGTTTCTCCTATAAATCAGATAGAACCAATAACACATAAAGTAGAAAGTGTTAGTCACTCAGTCACATCCAGTTCTTTGTGACCCCATGAACTATAGCCCACATGACTCCTCTGTCCATGGAATTCTCCAGCAAGAATACTGAGGTGGGTAGCCATTCCCTTCTCCAGGGGATCTTCCCAACCCAGGGACTGAACCCTGGTCACGCACATTGCAGTCAGATTCTATACCATCTGAGCCACCAGGTCACTCCTAAAATTACATTTTTTTAAATAATTCACATTGGCCTTCAAACAATGTTCTTCTAACTTAAGTGGAATTATTTCAAAGTACAAACCTTAGTTTAAAATACATTTATATTTACTGCTTAATATTTGCCTTTAAGAGCTTAAAATTTTATTTTGGCAAAATAAACACTTTAAAAGCTGTTTCACATGTGAAATTTTCTTTGATGTGTAATTTAATAAAATGATCAACATAACATGTGTTTCTACATTTTTTTTATAACAAGCTCTAAAAATCTGGCAAATTGTATTTAGTTTGTTTTGATTTTGTTTGTTTTGTTCTGAGAATTTTTTTTATTCTCAAGTAACCAACAAGGGAATGGAGAAATGTCTCCAATGGATGAAACTCAGGATTCCTTCTATTCTTTACAATATATATGGTATATGTGGTAAATCTATTATTCTTGGTATGACAACCACTATGCTAGAGTTTTTTAACATTTCGCTAGCTGAATGATTTGTTTGTTTAACTAATATATGGGGTGGGGGGGGATACTACAAAAATGTAGTACTGAAATCTCTCAACTCTTCCTCTTCCCCAGATTGGGAATGCTTATTAAGATTCTTCAAAGAAAGTGAACTATTTCATTAAAACTTGATGTACAGCAGGCCTTTCCTGAGGTTTACAAAGGTTTGCAAGGCTGTGTGTAGCCTATTACCATTTTATAAGTGGCTGGATGTTCTCTAAAATCAAAACAGAGGGAGACAAGACAGTAATTGGTCTTGTCATCAAACAATAAAGCAAATTAGCTTTTTGTTGGTTTTTTCTCCCCTTTAAAGTTTCCTTAAATTTCAAAGTCAAAGAAAATAAAATCTCTCTGGCCATAAAGCAAGTAGCCTGTTAAGAAAAACAACTTCTGATGACAGCAAGATGCTAAATAAAGCTCTTTCGATTTGGAGAAGCCTCTTCTTTGTCTCAGGGTAGGACTTCACCAAAACCATTCCCGATCAGAAGATATCAGTTATGTTTTTAAAGATATTTGCAGAAGTAAATTTCATCACTGCTCTTAGGAAAACATCTTGTTAACAAAATACCCGTGCAACAAACATTACTGCCTCCAGCCACTGAGGGATGCTTTGTGATTCTATCTTCAATTTCTGAAGTTACTGAAATTTTAGCCTGGAAAGCTGGCAGTAGAAAAAAAAATCAGAGAACAAGAATATGCAAGTAGCAAAGGATAAAATTGAAACTTATTCCAAATCTAGAAAAAATCTACCAAATTACAAATATTTTTCAGACAATTTAATTGATAGCATAGATACAGGTCTAATAAGTACTCATATAGTATTTATGAAATAAATAAATGCCATAAAATGTTTACAGCATCACCATGATATAGATCTCCCCTATCAGCATGATTCTTCCTGTGAGAAATTTATATGTAGCAACATGCCAGGATAGGAATTTTAAAGAGGAATTTATTTTATTTTATCTTATAAAGAAAATGACACATAATATCTGAAATAACTGACATTTTTCATATTTTAAGCTTTTAGAACAGATGTATTAAAACAGCATAGTTATTTAAACTGATCTTGCTCCTGCCTTTGAAGTCTTCTTACCATTTTTATCTCATTAAGTATTTATTCCAAATAACAATGTGACAGACAACAAGGATATTGATAATGAGGTGACAGGGGCAGAGAAGCTGATAAATGTTGCTTTCTATTTCTTTACATTTTGTGGCAAAAATTGCATAAGAATTAGTAATGTATTATAATCAGTATTTAAGTTCTAATTCTGACTCTCAATAAACTTAGTATCATTTGGCCTCCATTTGCAGAAATCAGCAACAGTAATAACCTACCACAGAACTATTATGATGATAAAAGGAGACCATGTATGAAAAATAATTAGTGACAGTCAGACATGAACTGAGTGTGTTATATATGCCAGGCACTATGTTGAATACTTTTCATCTGTTATCTCATTTTCAGTGTTTAAAGAACTCTACAAAAAGAAATTTTCTTTCTCTCAATGTGTTGCTGTGATTGGAGAAGGTAATGGCACCCCACTCCAGTACTCTTGCCTGGAAAATCCCACGGATGGAGGAGCCTGGTAGGCTGCAGTCCGTGGGGTCGCTAAGAGTCGGACACAACTGAGCGACTTCACTTTCACTTTTCACTTTCATGCATTGGAGAAGGACATGGCAACCCACTCCAGTGTTCTTGCCTGGAGAATCCCAGGCACGGGGGAGCCTGTTGGGCTGCCGTCTATGGGGTCGCACAGAGTCGGACACGACTGAAGCGACTTGGCAGCAGCAGCAGCAGATGCTGTGATTAGTCGCTCAGTCGTGTCCAACTCTGCGACCCCACGTACCGTAGCCAGCCAGACTCCTCTGTCCATGGGAATTCTCTAGGCAAGAATACTGGACTTGGTTGCCATGCCCTCATTCAGGGGATCTTCCCAATCCAATAACCATGTCTCCCACATTGCAGGCAGATTCTTTACTGTCTTAGCCACCAGGGAAACCCAAGAATACTGGAGTGGGTAACCTATCCCTTCTCCAGGGGAACTTCCCCACCCAGGAGTTGAACTGGGGTCCCCTGCACTGCAGTCAGCTTCTTTACCAGCTGAGTTACCCGGGAAGCCCCTCTCCTGTGTTAATACGCACATTTTGCATTACAGTAGCTATACAGTATAGATGGGGAAACAATGGAAACAGTGAGAGACTTTATTTTCTTGGGCTCCAAAATCACTGCAGATGGTGACTACAGACATGAAATTAAAAGACACTTGCTCCTTGGAAGAAAGCTATGACCAACCTAATCATTATATTAAAAAGAAGAGACATTACATTGCCGACAAGTGTCTGTCTAATCAAAGCTATGGCTTTTCCAGTAGTCATGTGTGAATGTGAGAGTTGGACTGTAAAGAAACCTGAGCACCAAAGATTTGATACTTTTGAACTACTGTGCTGGAGAAGATTCTTGAGAGTCCCTTGGACTGTAAGGAGATCCAACCAGTCAATCCTGAAGTAAATCATTCCTGAATATTCACTGGAAGTACATACTGAAGCTGAAACTGCAATACTTTGGCCACCTGATCCAAAGAACTGACTCATTAGAAAAGACCCTGATGCTGGGAAAGATGGAAGGCAGGAGAAGGGGACAACACAGGATGAGATGGTTGGATGGCATCACTGACTCAATGGACATGAGTTTGAGAAAGTTCCAGGAGTTGGTGATGGACAGGGAAGCCTGGTGTGCTGTGGTACATGGGGTCACAAAGAGTCAGACACGACTGAGCGACTGAACTCAACTGAACTGAGTTTAAGTCCTTCAGCTTAATTTTTCAAGATTGTGTTGGCAATCCTATAGATCCTTTACATTTCCATATAAATTGTAGAATTCATTCAGCAGTTTTTTTTAAAATCTGCCTTCTTATAGCTTATTCTAACATAATGTTTATCACAATATATCATCATGATTTGTTTAAATACCTGTTTGTCTTCTACTGCGAGATCCCTCAAAGAAATGAATGTGTCTTATTTATTATATTCTTAGAATCTAGACTCTTATTATAGAGAGTGCACTTTTGAGATTTCTGATTATTTGTTAACTGACTAATACAATTAAGTCAGCCTTGAGTTGGTTCTTATGGTGTCTATGAAACAGAGTACAATCTTTCTCATAGGTTTTCCCCTAGGAAGCAACAATTAAAAAAAAAAAAAAGTGTCCTTTGTATTTTAGCTATTTGAGACTATTGAGCTTGTCTCCCCACTCCTTACCTATGATGAAATTCATTTTCCTAAATTGATCCATTTTCTCTAAAGATCCAAATTACTGATTGATCTACTAAGGTTAGAACATATTGCCACTTACCCAATAGGTCAAAAATGGCCAATATACACAACACTGTTGAGAAAAATTAACAAAGACCTATATTATAAACATGCTGTGCTCATCGGTTAAAAGACTCAATGTCATTAAAAATGTCTATTCTTCCAAATTGATCACAGAGTCAGCATAATCATTACCAAATATGATTTGGTAGTGAGAGATTGGTGAACTAATTCTAAAATTTATTTGGAAACATAAAGGATCCAGAATTACCAACATAATCTTGAAAAAAGAGAAAGTTGAAGTACTAATCTCAGATTTACTGTGAGACTCATTGTGAAGTTACTTCAGTACAAAAAAAAAGTGCTATTGATATGAGGATCTGTTCTGCTCTGTTCAGTCGCTCAGTCGTGTCCAACTCTTTGCAACTTCATGAACTGCAGCACGCCAGGCTTCCCTCTCTATCACCAACTCCCAGAGCTTATGCAAACTCATGACCATAGAGTGATGCCATCCAACCATCTCATCCTCTGTCATCCCCTTCTCCTCCTGCCTTCAATCTTTCCCAGCATCAGGGTCTTTTCCTTTGAGTCAGTTCTTTGCATCAGGTGGCCAAAGTATTGGAGTTTCAGCTTCAGCATCAGTCCTTCAGTGAATATTCAGGACTGATTTCCTTTAGGATGGACTGGTTGGATCTCCTTGCAGTCCAAGGGACTCTCAAGAGTCTTCTCCAATACCACAGTTCAAAAATATGAGGATAGACCAATAGAAAAAATAATAGAATCTAGGGATAGACCCACATATAGACATTCAATTGATTTTCAATTAAGGTGCCAAGACAATTCAATAGCATCAGTGTTTCTAATAAATGACATTGGAACAACTGCATATTCATATGGAAATAAACCTAAGGTACCCCATATACAAAAATTAATTTAATAAAGTCCGTGTACCTCACACAAAACTCACAACCATAAGTTCTTAGAATAAAACATAAAGAAATAGCTTCTTTTCCTTTTATTAGGCAAGAATTTTTTGGATAACACACAAAAAAGAAAAAAATAATAAATTGGACTTCATCAAAATTTTAAAGTTTTTTCAATCCAAAGACACTACTAAAGTGACAATAAAAAAGATGAATGACCCAATTAGAAAACAGTCAAAACACTTGAACAGACACTTTATAAAATAAGATATATAACTGGTCAACAAGCACATAAAAAGATGCTTAATGTTTTACTTCAACTCCTTTTTACTTAAGAGAAATTAAAACACAGATGTCTATCAACAGAAAAGCTTAGCTTTGAATGCTCACAGCAGCTTTAATAAGCCCCAAATATGGAACAGACCAAATATCCACCAACAGGAAAATAGATGAGCAAATTGTGGTAAGTTCAAGCAAAGAAATACCACTCAGTTAAAAAATAGAAGGTGATGCAAACAAATTACTAATCCATGAGTTAATCTCAAAAACATTTTGCTGAGTGAAAGAAGGCAGACACAAGAATATATACATATATAATTCCCTTCATGTTCCTTGTAAGAATAGGCAAATTGATCTCCAGTGATACAAGTACATGGAGGATTCTACAAATGAGACAGCCTTCTTGGGGCTCCATTAGCAGAAATGTAATAATAGCAATACTTTCCACAGAACAGTTATGATGATAAAATAAGACCATGTATGAAAAAATAGTAGCTGTCAGTAACATGAATCGAGTATGTAATATGTGCCAGGCACTATGCTGTTTGATTTATGGATTCTTCCATGTACTTGAACTTGATTGGTTTCCATGCTGATTTCCTCAGATCAAACATGGCTTCACTCCTAACTTTGTGAACAGGATTCTAAGCCAAAACTTAGGATTTAATAAGTATTTAGGCTCATCAAACACCTTGAGTTATCCCAAATGCAATAGCACCCCTGACCTAATCTGTTAAATAATTATTACTCCTAAGTTCTCACTCATCTTATCACGGCACAAGATTCCAGATGTATTAAAACACACACACACACACACACACACACACACATAAGTAGATTTGCTGCCTTCATTTCCACTTTTAATGTTTCCACACTGATTTCTAAAGTACTCAGTACAATATTCTTCACCTAGTGAGTTCTGTCATGCATAGTGATGATTAACTGACATTGAAGAGGTACATACCAACAAGATTAGGTTGATTCTACTAATGATTAATGTATTCTATTACCCTATAAAGGATAGGCCTTTTGGGATTCTGGTATTTTTAGAACATCTTTAAAATATCATATGCCTATTCAATATCTCGAAAATATCAAACACTTTGATTCCAGAAATACATTACTGAAGCATTCAAGAGATGAATGCCCAGTGATCAAAAACCTTTAGCAAAAGAGTTCCCATCATGGATTTTATTTTGCCAGTTCCAGGATGGGATGGGCAAGGGCTGGGGGAGGGGGGTTGGTAACCCTTTATTTGCCAAAAGCATCTAATAAAACCAATTGCTTTACAAACTAATGAGAAAAACTGTAAGAACCAAGCAGATCTTCTTGAAATATTACTTGTAGGATAAATAAACCACAGAGTAGGAGAAAATAACATATTCAGCCACACAATTCACTTTTTTTCTTTCCAGCAACATGCATTATCTGAAAGTTGAACCAGTACCAAAGAAAGGCATTCTAGGAAAATGAAGCAGAGAAAGGAGGAAAGAAGAAGCTAGTATATTCACTTAGAAATCCTGAAGGCACAGAATACCAAAGTGAAAAAGAAAATGTGGATATTGTACCACAGCCTTTCCCAGTGTACAAAGCAGTTGCCAGATCTCTAAGACTGAGTGATTCCTAAAACAGCGTCTTGCTCTCCTGTCCCAAGTGATGACATGGTCAATTCTCTGTGATTTTTCTTTAGATAACCATCATCTGCCCCAATGAAAGAATGTGGTAAAATAATTTTTAAAACTGGGGATTTACAAGCTTCTAGCATCTCATTGTTTGCCACAGTTTGGTAATTCTCAGATTAAAGTCATTTAACATTCCCATTACTTTGCCAACAAAGGTCTGTAGAGTCAAAGTTATGGTTTTTCCAGTAATCTTGTACAGATGTGAGAGTTGGACCATAAAGAAGGTTGAGTGCCGAAGAAGTGATGCTTTTGAACTGTGGTGTTGGAGAAGACTCTTGAGAGTCCCTTGGACTGCAAGGATCAAACCAATCCATCCTAAAGGAGATCAGTCCTGGGTGTTCATTGGAAGGACTGATGAGCTGAAGCTCCAATACTCTGGCTACCTGATGTGAAGAGCCAACTCAATAGAAAAGACCCTAATACAGGGAAACAATGAAATCAGGAGGAAAAGGGGACAACAGAGGATGAGATGGTTGAATGGCATCACTGACTCAATGGACATGAGCTGAGCAAGCTCCAGGAGATGGTGAAGGACAGGGAACTTTGGCATGCTGCAGTCCATGGGGTTGCAGAGTCAGACATGATGGAGCAACTGAACAAAGTTCCCATGACAAAAATTAACTTAGATCTCACAGGGAGATTGACTATCTTTAGATTTCTCTTACCTGCCACTACGACTTTGTTAGTGCAATTCTCCTAATAGTTTTGGGGGGTATTGGAGGGAGGGGTACTAACATAATTCCCCACTATATTAATATTTAATAGTAATGTTATGGTATGATAAACGCACAAGCCTCTTGGAGATTTACGAAGCACTTTTTGTTTACTTCAGTTTCATTGTAAAATATTGACAGTAATATATGTCTCATGGGGTTTTCTTATTTATTTATTTTTGTTTGCACTGGGTCTTCACTACTGCACACAAACTTTCTCTAGTTACGAGTTGGGGTTACTCTTTGTTATAGAGCATGGGCTCTAGATTGCCGGCTCAGTAGTTGTGGAGCAGGGGCTTAGTTGCTCCATGGCATGTGGGATCTTCCTGGACCAGGGATTGAACCTGTGTCCCCTGCATTGGCAGGCAAATTCTTAACCACTCTACAACCAGGGAAGTCCTCAAGGGGTTTTTTTGAGGGTTAAAAAATGTCCAAGTTCAACTATTGGAATGAAGAATACTCCAAAATTGTGTTTCCCACCCCTCTGTGCACACACACAATAGCCCCCTTTACCCAACTGCCCACTTGGTGCCCAATTGGTGTAGAGGTATATGAACATTAGTAATGTCAAAGGATGTTATTAGCCCTAAATTTCTAAGAGCCAATTATCAACTAGAAATGAATATTTCTTTTTTAAAAGGTATATTCATCCTGTACATAAATAAAAAGTATTTATTCTTTTTTTCTAGAAACCATAAATAAAACTTGTTGATTAAATGTACTTACAATGCAGAGTTTCAATTTAGGAAGGTGAAGAATTTGGGAGATGGATGCTGGTGAGAGTTTTACAACAATGTGAATGTACTAGTGCCATTGGACTGTATGGTTAAATAGGATTAAAATATTAATAGTATGCTTCATATTATGTGACTACTGCAATTAAAAAAACATTTAAAATATAGGCATAGCAAAAAAAAAAAAAGATGGGTGAGTATATTTCTAGAAGAAAACAAAGAAAGTGGTAAAATAATGAGTAGTATTTGGAGTATATACACTACATAATAGAATCTTTTAATCATTAAAAAAAAAAAAAAAAACACCAGGGTAATGATGGTGCTAGAGGTGAAGAATCCACCTGCCTATGAAGGAGATGCATGTTTCAATCCCTGAGTTGGGACGATACCTTGGAGTAGGAAGCAGCAACCATTCAGTATTCTTGCCTGGAGAATTCCATGGACAGAGAAACCTGGTAGGCTACAGTCCATGGGGCCACAAAGAGTCAGACACGACTTGAGTGACTGTGCAATGGAATTGTCAATCATGGTATCGATGTCCAGTCCTATAGACTATGTAATTTATACAGCTCTTTATTTATATCACCACATTAAAAATTACTTCTCATAGCATCAGTGTAGCCTCGATCTTAAGAGACTGGTGTTTTAATCCTCTCTCTGTGCTTTTAAGCAAATATTTTCACCAAATTATAGATTTTGTCTATTTAAAATGATGTAATAGTATAATGGAATAATACTACCAAGTACGGATCAAATTAGGTCACTGATGAGCTTATAAATCTAAAATTTCAGGCAGGAGAATTTGATTTCCAGAACTTGATAAAGGGGCCTACTTGCGGTCAAATTCAATTAGTCTCAGAGTACAAGCATAATTAGGGGCTTCCCTGGTGGCTCAGAGGTAAAGAATCTACCTGCAGGAGATGTGGGTTCAATCCCTGGGTTGGGAAGATTCCCTGGAGAAGGAACTGGCAATACACCCCAGTATTCTTGCCTGAAAAATCCTATGAACAGAGGAGCCTGTAGGGCTATAATCCATGGGGTCGCAAAGAGTTGGACACGACTGAGTATGCAGGCATTCACAAGCGTAGTTATTGGTAAACACACCTGAAAAGTAGAAGGGGACTCAGAAATCTCAGAGAAGGGAAAATGGTTTATTGGATTACCCAGACTCTCCAGAAAAGACCCACTAAAGACAAGATAATGAAGAACTTCGTTTGTGATGCTAAGTAATTTGGACAAATTTGATAGTAATGAAGACTGGAAATAATTTAAAGTCAGTTTGTAACTGTTGTTCAGTCACTCAGTTGTGTACAACTCTTTGCAACCCCGTGGCCTGCAGCACGCCAGGTTTCCCTGTCCTTCACTATCTCCTGGAATTTGCTCAAACTCATGTCCATTGAGTTAGTGATGTCATCCAACCATCTCACCCTGTTGTCCCCTTTTCCTCCTGCTCAAAGTGTTTCTCAACATTAGGGTCTATTCTAATGAGTCAGCCCTTCACATCACATGGCCAAAGTATTAGAGCTTCAGTTTTGGCATCAGTCCTCTCAGTGAATATTCAGGGTTGGTTCCCTTTAGGATTAGCTGGTTTGATCCCCTTGCTGTCCAATGGACTCTCAAGTCTTCTCTAGCACCACGGTTCAAAGGCATCAATTCTTTGGTGCTCAGCCTTATTCATGGTCCAACTCTCACATCCATACATGATCACTGGAAAAACCATAGCTTTGTCTAGACAGACCTTTGCTGGTAAGGTGATGTCTCTGCTTTTTAATACACTGCCTAGGTTTGTCATGGCTTTTGTTCCAAGGTGAAAGCATCTTTAAATTTTATGGTTGTAGTCACCATTTGCAGTGATTTTGGAGCCCTAGAAAATAGTCTGTCACTGTTTCCATTTTTTCCCATCTATTTGCCATGAAGTGATGGAAGCAGATGCCATGATCTTTGTTTTTTTGTGTGTGTGTGTGTGTGTGATCTTTGTTTTTTGAATGTTGAGTTTTAACCCAGCTTTTTCACTCTCCTCTTTCACTTTGATCAAAAGGCTCTTTAGTTCTTCGCTTTCTGCCATAAGGGTGGTGTCATCTGCATATGGTATTGATATTTCTCCCTGCAATCTTGATTCCAGCTTGTGCTTCATCCAGTTCGGCATTTTGCATGATGTACTCTGCATATAAGTTAAATAAGCAAGGTGACGATATACAGCCTTGACGTACTTCTTTCCTAATTTGGAACCAGTCTGTTTTTCCATGTCCAGTTCTAACTGTTGCCTCTTGACCTACATACAGGTTTCTCAGGAGGCAGTTAAGGTGGCCTGGTATTCCCATCTCTTTAAGAATTTTCCACAGTTTTTTTTGTGATCCACGCAGTCAAAGGCTTTAGCATTGTTAATGAAGCAGAAGTATGTGTTTTTCTGGAATTCTCTTGCTTTTTGCATGATCCAGTGGATGTTGGCAACTTGGTCTCCGGTTCCTCTGCCTTTTCTAAATCCAGTTTGTACATCTGGATGTTCTTGGTTCACATACTGTTGAAGCCTATAGCTTGAAGGATTTTGAGCTTTACCTGGTAAAGACTTTCCCTAGTAGTCCAGTGGTTAAGATTTTGCCTTCCAGTGCAGGGAGTATAGGTTACATCACTGGTCAAGAGATAAGATCCCACATGCCTAGAAGCCAAAAGAAACAAAACATAAAACAGAAACATTGTTGTAAAAACTTCAACAAATAAAGACCTTAAAAATGGTCCACATCAAAAAAACAGGTAACTAAAATAGAAATATTTTTAGGAGGAAAATTCCACATTCAATGTAAATGGTCAAAGTGGTTATTCTTTGTGCACAAAGTGGTTATAAAAAACAGTTAGGCAGACATAGATCAGGTGAAACATAATTCTTGATTGCAGTGGGAATTATAATGAAGAGCAAAATTTAAAAACTTACACGTTGGGACTCAACAGCCCTCTGTTAATCATCAGAGCAAAGAATGACTTGTATCCATAAAGAAATGTGTCACTGGGCAAGTGAAGGTCAAACCACACAGGCTCAGATGGTATTAATAGTTACAAATTTAATAATGAGACTCTCACTGACTTGCAAAACTTTTCAGAATTACAATTGAAATGCTGAATTTCAGGGGGTCATCATCTTGTAAAGAATTACTGGCATTGCTTATGAAAGTTGAATTATTTCCAAGGGCAGTGTTGTAATATAATGGTGTATCATCATCCATTTCTCCTTTTTAAATTAATTTTTTTGGAATATAGTTGCTGTACAATGTTTAGTTTCTACTATACAGCCTCTACTATATATAGTATATATTCCACTATAGTCTCTACTATATATTCAATTCACCACAGTGCATTAAAAGTAGAATTCCCAGTAACCTGCCAGGCTCCTCTGTGGAATTTTCTAGGCAATGATACTGGAGCAGGTTGCCATTCCCTTCTCCAGGGGATCTTCCTCACTCAAGGATTTGACCCGTGTCTCTTATGTCTCCTGCATTGGCAGGCACTTTCTTTACCATTAGCACCTTCTGGAAAGCCCAGTAGTATACATATATATATGTCAATCCCAATCTCCCTATTCCTCCCACCACCCCACTTTCCTCCTTGGTATCCATACATTTGTTCTCTATGTCTGTGTCTCTATTTCTGCTTTGTTATTCTTCAGATCTGCAGAAGTTTTTCTTCTGAGGCTAAAGACAATAATTCTTTTCCCGTGATGCTTACTTCTCACAAATTAAAATTCAGAAAACTTTCTAAATACCTACAGTGATTGACTGCAATGCCAGCACATAAGCTAAGCAACTGATGCCGCTTCATTAGGTCAGAATGAATTGCTGTCTCACTTCTGAACCGAATCACAATCCATGGTAGGTTCTCTTGAGAGGTAAAGGCAAGCTGGTCCAAAATGTATTTCTATTTTAGTCAGACATAAACTATAATGGGTTTAAATCAGTGGAGGGCCAACAATTTATCATCAAAGGTGTAAAGGATGGACTAGCATGTTTAGAAAAAAAGCCAATTGATACCTCTTGGCGATAGCACAAAACCACAACCAATGCACAGATACAAGCTGCTCTTCTCCTCAAGGCTTTGGCACGTGGAGTTCCTGGAACACCCGTCCCGATCACCACAAGTTTCTGATTAGTACAATTAATACGGGCTGGGAGATGAGTGCCACATACCAGAAAGAGGGTAAGACCCACAGGAGCCACAGTGAGATCATCTGGCGCATGCTCCCTCATGGGAAATGCCACTGTTTCTTAAGGCATCACTGAAAGCATCACTCAATGACAATTTTAATATCTGCTTAACCGCAGTTTGGAAAGCAAATAGCTATGCAGTGCTTCTAATTTTAGCTTCTTTAATTCTCAGGACCTTTTTGCTCTGTGTAGCATTTTCTTTTGAGCATTGCTGTGAGGAAATCACTAATCTTATAAAATAAAATCATAGAGTGATGACAAATGTCACAATCTTCAGGAAACTGCATCCAGTTGCTATTTTCCACTCTTTTAATAGTGCCATGTTTTACAGATTAGTGTATTTGGCACTGAGATTTCAGAATGATATATTTATTTAAAGAAGTGGCTACTTAAAACATGTTTATCTGTGTTTATGTTACCTTGTAAGTCTCCCAGTAACCAATGATACACTATTCTTGAGAGGGAGAGGAGCTTCCCTGGTAGAACCTTGTCTTGAAAAAGCGCAGCCAGAGCCTTTGCTTCTGTAGGTTTTTCCCTTTACCTTAGAAATACCATTTATTTGGTCTTGCATAACAGACCTTGTATTCTAACACCTTTAGAATGAGATTTTGGGTTCAAGTATTTTTATTTAGTTTTGGTCTGTTTATTGTCTACGGTTAGTCTAATTTAATTAACTTGACCCAAAAGCATTAGTATTATATTTTATTTGGAAACTGAAACATTTCAGTACCCCTCTGGGAAGCCAAAAACTGACTAAAGGTTTATTTTACCAAAGCAGCAAATTATTTTAAGATTAACTGAACTCAAGCAAGAGTAGAAAATGTGAAGATCAAAGAAGATTGTAAACATTGAAAGTGTAGGCAGGAAAATACAAAATTTATCCAAATAGCCTTGTAAAAGGTTTTTGGTTAGGGTTATAAAGGGTAAGCAATATTTTTGGGCTACTACGGGAATTTTGCCAGTGTACAACACAAAACTTCCTTTGACACCTGTAAGAAATTAACCAGCTAAACTGTGGCCTCACTTATATCTCCTTTGTCTTTTTGAATATGATTTTTACTGTCAATCTATATCATCCCATATTCTCCTAGCCTCTTTCTAGATAGCTCTTAAATTTTTCAAGCAAATTTTTTGGGATTGGAGCAAAAAGAGTGTTTATGAAAGGAATTAAATTACCAGTACTAAAACAGTGATACCATTTTGCCCTGTCAAAAAGTTGTTTCTTGGTTCATTCTGAGTAGCTGATAGACCAGTGGCTCTCAGAGTGTGGTCCTCAGACCAGCATTGCCTAGGGACATTCCCCTGGATCTTGTTGCTACTGCTGCTAAGTGACTTCAGTCGTGTCTGACTCTTTGCGGCCCCATAGACTATAGTCCAACAGTCTCCTCTGTCCATGAGACCCTCCAGGCAAGAGTACTGGAATGGGTAGGCATTTACTTTTCCAGAGGACCTTCGCAAAGCAGGCATCAACCCTCGTCTCTTACATCTCCTGCATTGGTAGGCAGGTTCTTGTTCAGTTCAGTTCAGTTCAGTTCAGTTGCTCAGTCAAACTGAGCAACTCTTTCTGACTGTTCTCAACTCTTTTGAGCAACTCTTTGTGAATGTTCTACTCTTTGTGACCCCATGCACTGCAGAACACCAGGCTTCCCTGTCCATCACCAACTCCCGGAGCTTACTGAAACTCATGTCCATTGAGTCTGTGATGCCATCCAGCCATCTCTTCCTCAGTCATCCCCTTCTCCTCCTGCCTTCAATCTTTCCCAGCATCAGGGTCTTTTCCAAATGAGTCAGTTCTTCACATCAGGTGGCCAAAGTTTTGGAGTTTCAGGTTCAGCATCAGTCCTTCCAATGAATATTCAGGACTGTTTTCCTTTAGGTTGGATCTCCTTGCAGTCCAAGGGACTCTCAAGAGTCTTCTCCAACACCACAGTTCAAAAGCACCAATTCTTTGGCATTCAGCTTTCTTTATAGTCCAACACTCACATCCATACATAACTACTGGAAAAACCATAGCTTTGACTAAATGGACCTTTGCTGGCAGAGTAATGTCTCTGCTTTTTAATATGCTATCTAGTCTGGTCATAGCTTTTCTTCCAAGGAGCAAGCGTCTTTTTATTTCATGGCTGCAATCACCATCTGCAATGATTTTAGAGCCCCCCAAAAATAGTCTCTCACTGTTTCCATTGTTTCCCCATCTATTTGCCATGAAGTTATGGGACCAGATGCCATGATCTTAGTTTTCTTAATGTTGAGTTTTAAGCCCTTTTTCACTCTCTTCTTTCACTTTCATCAAGAGGATCACTTTCTCCGTAAAGGTAGTGTCATCTGCGTATCTGAGGTTGTTGATATTTCTCCCAGCAATCTTGATTCCAGCTTGTGCTTCATCCAGCCCAGCATTTCTCATGATGTACTCAGCATAGAAGTTAAATAAGCAGGGTGACAATATAAAGTCTTGACTTATTCCTTTCCTGATTTGGAATCATACTGTTGTTCCAGTTCTAACTGTTGCTTCTTGACCTCCATACAGATTTCTCAGGAGGCAGGTCAGGTGGTCTGGTATTCCCATCTCTTGAAGAATTTTCCACAGTTTGTTGTGATCCACACAGTCAAAGGCTTTGGCGTAGTCAATAAAGCAGAAGTAGATGTTTTTCTGATATTCTGTTGCTTTTTTGATGATCAAACAGATGTTGGCAATTTGATCTCTGTTCCTATGGCTTTTCTAAATCCTTCTTGAACATCTGGAATTTCACAGTTCACGTACTGTTGAAGCCTGACTTGGAGAATTTTGAGTATTACTTTGCCAGCAAGTGAGATGAGTGCAATTGTGCAGTAGTTTGAACATTCTTTGGCAGTGCCTTTCTTTGGCATTGGAATGAAAACTGACCTTTTCCAGTCTTGTGGCCACTGCTGAGTTTTCCAAATTTGCTGGCATATTGAGTGCAGCAGTTTCACAGCATCATCTTTCAGGATTTGAAATAGTTCAACTGGAATTCCATCACCTCCACTAGCTTTGCTTGTAGTGATGCTTCCTAAGGCCCACTTGACTTTGCATTCTAGAATGTCTGACTCTAGTCCAGTGATCACATCATTGTGGTTATCTGGGTCATGAAGATTTTTTTGTATAGTTCTTCTGTGTATTCTTGCCACCTCTTCTTAATATCTTCTGCTTCTGTTAGGTTCATACCATTTCTGTCCTTCATTGTGCCCATCTTTGCATGAAATGTTCCCTTGGTATCTCTAATTTTCTTGAAAAGATCTCTAATCTTTCCCATTCTATTGTTTTCCTCTATTTCATTGCATTGATCACTGAAGAAGGCTTTCTCATCTCTCCTTGCTGTTCTTTGGAACTCTGCATTCACGTAGGTATCTTTCCTTTTCTCCTTTGCCTTTAGCTTATCTTCTTTTCTCAGCTCTTTGTAAGTCTTCCTCAGACAATCCTTTTGCCTTTTTGCATTCCTTTTTCTTAGGGATAGTCTTGATCCCTGCCTCTTGTCTAATGTTATGAACTTCCATCCGTAGTTCTCCAGGCACTCTATCAGATCTAATCTCTTGAATCTATGTGTCACGTCCACTGTATAATCATAAGGGATTTGATTTAGGTCATACCTGTATGGCCTAGTGGTTTTCCCTACTTTCTTCAACTTAAGTCTGTATTTGGCAATAAAGAGTTCACGATCTGAGCCACTGTCAGCTCCCAGTCTTGTTTTTGCTAACTGTATAGAGGTTCTCCATCTTTGGCTGCAAAGAATATAATCAATCTGATTTTGGTATTGACCATCTGGTGATGTCCTTGTGTAGAGTCTTCTCTTGTGTTGTTGGAAGAGGGTGTTTGCTATGACCAGTGTGTTCTTTTGGCAAAACTCTGTTAGCCTTTGACGTGCTTCATTTTGTACTCCAAGGCCAAATTTGCCTGTTACTCCAGGTATCTCTTGAGTTCCTACTTTTGCATTCCAGTCCCCTATAATGAAAAGGACACCTTTTGGGGGTGATTCTAGTTCTAGAAGGTTTTATAGGTTTTCATAGAACCATTCAACTTCAGCTTCTTCAGCATTACTTGTTGGGGCATAGATTTGGATTACTGTGATATTGAATGGTTGGCCTTGGAAATGAACAGAGATCATTCTGTCATTTTTGAGGTTTCATCCAAGTACTGCATTTCAGACTCTTTTGTTGACTATGATGGCTACTCTATTTCTTCTAAGGAAGTCTTGCCCACAGTAGTAGATATGATGGTCATCTGAGTTAAATTCACCCATTCCAGTTCACTGATTCCTAAAATATCAATGTTCACTCTTGCCATATCCTGTTTGACCTCTTCCAATTTGCCTTGATTCATAGACCTATCATTCCAGGTTCCTATATTGCTCTTTACAGCATTGGACTTTACTTCCATCACCAGTCACATCCACAACTTGGTGTTGTTTTTGCTTTGGCTCCATCCCTTCATTCTTTCTGGAGTTATTTCTCCACTAATCTCCAGTAGCATATTGGGCACCTCCTCACCTGGGGAATGCATCTTTCAGTGTCCTATCCTTTTGCCTTTTCATACTGTTCATGGGGTTCTCAAGGCAAGAATACTGAAGTGGTTTGCCATTCCCTTTTCCAGTGGACCACGTTTTGTCAGAATTCTCCACCAAGACCCATCCATTGGGTGGCCCTACACAGCATGGCTCATAGCTTCATTGAGTTAGACAAGGCTGTTGTCCATGTGATCAGATTGGTTAGTTTTCTGTGATTATGGTTTTCATTTTGTCTGCCTTCTGACAGAGAAGGATAAGAGGCTTATGGAAGCTTCCTGATGGAAGAGACTGACTGAGGGGGAAACTGGGTCTTGTTCTGATGGGCGGGGCCATGCTCAGTAAATCTGTAATCCAATTTTCTGCTGATGGCTGTGTTCCCTCCCTGTAGTTTGACCTGAGGCCAAGCTGTGGTGGAGGTAATGAAGGTAATGGTGACCTCTTTCAAAAGGTCCCATGCACGCACTGCTGCACTCAGTGCCTCCAGCCTGCAGCAGGCCACCACCCACCCATGACTCCACTGGACACTCCTGGACACTCACGGGCAAGTCTGGGTCAGTCTCTTCTGGGGTCACTTTTCTCTTTTCTCTTGGGTCCTCTCTTGGGTCAGTCTCTTCTGGGGTCACTGCTCTTTTCTCTTGGGTCCTGGTACACACTAGATTTGTTTGTGCCCCCCAAGAGTCTGTTTCCCCAGTCCTGTGTAAGTTCTGGCAGCTCTCTGGTGGGGTTAATGGTGACCTCCTCCAAGAGGCTTATGCCATAGCCAGGTCTGCTGCACCCAGAGCCCCTGCCCCCGCAGCAGTCCACTGCTGACCTGCACGTCAACAGGAGACACTCAAACACAGTTCTGGCCCAGACTCTGTGGGGTCTCTGGGTCCTGGTGTGCACAAGATTTGCTTGAGCCCTCTAAGCATCTCTGGCGAGTGTGGGTTTTGATTCTAAATGTGATTTCACCCCTCCTACCATCTTGCTGGGACTTCTCCTTTGCCCTTGGAGGTGGGCTATCTTTCCTTGGTGGGATCCAACATTCTCCTGTCTATGGCTGTTCAGCAGCCAGTTGTAGTTTTGGAGTTCTCACAGGAGAAGATGAGTGCACATCCTTCCGCTCGGCCATCTTGCCACATCTTGTTAGAAATGTAAATTTGGTGGTTCCTCCCAAGACCTACTGAATAAGTCAGTGGAATAGAGTCCAGCAATCTGATTCAGCAAGACGTTCAGGTTAAAAGGGTTTTCCAGGTGACACAGTGGTAAAGAATCCACCTGCAATGCAGGAGGCCTGAATGCAGCCTCCATCTCTGGGTCAGAAAGATCCCCTGGAAAAGGAAATGGCAGCCCACACTAGTATTCTTGCCTGAGAAATCCCATGGGCAGAGGAGCCTGGCAGGTTATGGGGTCTCAAAAGAGTCAGACATAACATATCAATTAAACAACAGCAAGGTTAAATGAGATCCCCAGGATGGACCCTAATCCAATATTACAATATTATCCTCATCAGAAGAGGATATTAGACACAGACAAAAGACCATGTGAAGATAAAGGAAACGGACAGGGAGACAGGCTTCATTAGAAATCAACTTTACTGACACCTTGGTCTCAAACTTCTAGCCTCCAGAAATGTGAGGAAATACATTTCTGTTGTTTAAGCCACCTAGTCTGTGGTGCTTTATTACAGCCCCAGAAAAATAATATACCTCCTAATTAACCCACCTAACCACCTGGAAACTACTCACAGTCATGGAAGACATATGGCAAACAGGAAAAATGGTATTACATAAATATTCTTTACTCAAAAAACAATTCAAATGCTGAGTCCTAGTAGTGATAGTGGCATTGTTTAATACTAAGGGTACTATTGCTTTTATTATTGTGTGGTCTAGACCACTGTTTCCCATTCTGAGTTAATAATAGAGGCCAGGTGAGCTAAGTGCAATATTTCAAAAAGCCTAGTGGAAATCTATCCAAGATAAGACTTCAAAAATATAACTTAGAAAAAAAATTCTGAAATTACTCTCATGATGTGGGATCTATTGGTTATATATCTGGAATTTAAAAAGAAAAGTTAGAGGCCCATTTCACATGACATACAAACATACATTCCATGAAAACTACACAGTTTAAAGATTAAAAACAAAACTCAAATTGTAGAAAATGACATAAGGGGATATATTTATAATCTTTGAGGACAGAAAGTCTTTCTAAACAAGAAACAAAAGAAGGAATCCATTAAAGGTTAGTTCTGCCTAAGTGAAAATGTAAAATTCTTATGTGCTGAAAGACACCTTCAATGCAGAAGAAAGTGGCAGCCTGATAGAAAAGTATTTGTAGCAAACATAGAAAAGTATCAATACCTGCTGTGGACACAATCATGTCTCCCTCGCACCAAATTCCTACGTGTAAGCCCTGTCTCCCAATGTAATGGTATTTAGAGATGGGGCCTTTGGGAGGTAATTTAGTCTTTATTTTTTAATTAACTTTCATTGGAGTACAGTTGCTTTAAAATGTTGTGTTAGTTTCTACCGTACAGCAAAGTGAATCACCTATAATATACATATATCCCCTCTTTTCTTAATTTCCTTCCCATTTAGGTCACACAGAGCACTGAGTTTCCTGTACTATGACAATAGGTTACCATTTGATGAGGTCCTGAGGGCAAGGTCTTCATAAGGGAATTAGTGACCTTAGAAAAAGAGACCAGACAATTTGCTTCCTCTCTCCGCCAAGTGAGGACATAGCATATAGGATATAGCAAGAAGATGCTTAGAAGGAGAGCCCTTGCCAGTTAATTGTCTAACACCTTAATCTTGGTTTTCCTGTCTCCAGAACAGGGAGAAATAAATTTCAATTGTTTAAGCCATCTAGTCTATGGTACTTTGTTAGAGAAGCCCAAGCTGACAAAGATAATATCCTTAATATACACAGTCTTCCTGCAAATCAAGAAGAAAAAATGAGCATATTAAAAATGGATAAAGGTCAGGGACAGGAAATTTACAGAGGAAGCGCAAATGACTCATAAACGTATAAAAAGTTGCTCATCTTCATTAGCAATGGAAAATGCAAGTAACCTCAAGGATGACTTAAATATAATTTATTTTTTGCCAATCAGATTGGTGACAATACAAAGATTGCTGGAATACACAATACCTGATGTCACGAATAGGGCATCTTCTCTTAAAAGAGGATGGGGGTACACATTGCACAATTTAGCAATGCAAATGAACATTGAAAATGAGCAAGTCTTAAGTTAGCAATTCCACGAAACACACATACACAAAAACATAAAGGTGTGCATATCAAAATAACATCATTTTTAAAAGGGAAATAACTGAAAACAAAAACTTTCCCTCAAATAGGAAAATTGTTAAATTATAGCACATTTATATTATGTAACACATTTATAAATGTGTATACACATATATTTATATTATTTATATGATGTAATGCTATTTAACTGTTAGCAGTATTCTGAATATATTGACATGGACTACAGGAGATCCAACCAGTCATTCCTAAAGGAAATCAATCCTGAATATTCACTGGAAGGACTGATCCTGAAGCTGAAGCTCCAATACTTTGGCCACTTAATGCAAAGAGCTGACTCGTTCAAAATGAACCTGATGCTGGCAAAGATTAAGGCAGGAGAAGAGGATGACAGAGAATGAGATGGTTGGATGGCATCACGGACTCAAAAGACATGAGTTTGAGCAAGCTCCAGAAGACAGTGAAGGACAGGGAAGCCTGGCATCCTGCAGTCCGTGGGGTTGCAAAGAGTTGGACATGACTGAACAACTGAATGACAAATTGAAATTAAAAAGTGCAGAACACAACAGCATGTCTTATATGATCTCATTCGTTAAAACTAATATGATGCAGGTGTGTATTAGTGTAAAATTGTCTCCTTTAGCATGGGAAAGGTAGCAACATAACAACAGGTGCAATTTGCTAATTTGTAGTTTTACCAATCAGACATTAAAAATAACTCAGATGAAATTAAATATGAAACTCTAAGATTGAGTTTATGTCCTAAGTAGAAAAGTAAAGGGCACTTCAAATCCAAAATACAGTTCCTTCAGATTTCAGTAATTCTATGTCTCCTTTTTATGACTAAGATGCCTATAAAACCAATGCATAATTTTCCTTTTCCAGCCAGTACAGAGCTACTTGGAGGCTGGTAGGGGTGGTGAGGTCCGAAGCAGCTTCTGTTTTTCTGAGCAGCCCTGGTCAGTACAAAATGGACCCAGTAGTCTTGAGTTACATGGACAGTCTCCTGCAGCAGTCATCTCACTACTGGATCCTCCAAACTGGCTCAATGACCACATTACTGGGTTTTCCTTTGAGCACCTTGCCAACAGTCAATTTCATGACTGCTCTGACCATGTCTGCTTCATCAGCCCTGAAGTTACTCAGTTCATCAAGTGGCTGTCAACCCAGCAGAGATCACCGTGTTCCTTGAACCCTTGGATCTCCCCAACAAGAGAGTTGTATTTTTAGCCATCAATGATAATTCCAACCACACAGTTGGGGGAACCCACTGGAGCTCGTTCGTTTATCTGCAAGGTAAAAATGGCTTTTTTCATTATGATTCTTATGGTAGCAACTCATTCCATACAAAGCAGGTAGCAGAAAAACTAGAGGCTTTCTCAGGCAGAAAAGGAAACAAACTGGCCTTTGTGGAGGAGAAAGCTCCTGCTCAACAAAAACAGCTGTGACTGTGGGATGTACGTGATATGTAACACTGAGGCCTTGTGTCAGAACTCCTTTAGACAACAGCCAGAATCACTATTGCAGCTAAATCACTCCTACATACATCACAAAGAATAGAGAAGAATGGACAGATCTCACTGCCAGACTCGCTTAAAAATTAGCTGTTGAAATATATTTGACTTTTGAAGTCTCTTTTGCCTGTCCCCATGTATTGGAGGGCTGCAGTCTCAGTGCCTGAGGGAAGATGCCCAGGAGAGAAAAGCTTAGAATGTTTTCCTTCCCCTGAGAGAAGGTTGTCCTCTGCACTATCCTAATGGAAAGTTTCACTTTAACCCTAACTTCAGAGCAAAATGTTCTGTGAAGAAGTCTTCAAAATATGCACCAAAACTGATTAGTTCCCTTTTGGGCTCCCTCATCCACACTGGTTTATTACAAAGAAAAAAGATTGATCTGTAAAACAAATTAAGAATACATTACATCTAGAAGCAAGAAGAAAATCATAGAGCAACCAAAAACCAAAAACCACAGCCCACATATTTCAAGAGATCAACTGGCTAGAAGCAGATTAAGACCTAACCTAATTCACAATCAAAGTATTATCAGTTACTCAGTTCTGTGACATCTCTTCCACTCAACAAGCAAAGGCTTTTCCAGGCATAACCTTTGCCAATACTTGATAAAGGTGATGTAAGCCCATAGTTGCCCATCTGATTCCTGGAGCACTTTAAGTGTGTTGAAATAAATGTCTGTGGTGGACCTCTTGTTTTGCTTCTGAAACTTACTATAAGTTGGTTTATTTTTGAGATATAAAAGAGAAAAAGTGACCTTTCTCAACTCTTTCACTTAATTCAAAATGCAGACAATGTAATTTTTGAAATGTGGAACCAAGAGTAAAAAAGAAATGCTATTCCTTCTAAATTAAAAAAAAATGCGTAATTTCACTATTTTTCCCACAATCTAGATGAGTAACTAAAAATTATACTTTAGCAAATATTAAATTTTTGATCATATAAAAATCTTCCAACTATTAATACTTTTTCATAATTGCATATCATATCTTTATCATATTACTTTCAGTTGATATTTTTGCAGGGTAGAAAGACAACTCTGCCAGAAATTCTTTACAATAACTTCCTACAGAATCTTTGAACAAAACATTCACTATACATAAACTTATATCTCAAGATTCCTAAGATTTCAATTTTGCCAGGTTTCTGATTCATTTCATATACTGTCATGTTTGGGTTCAAAATGAAGCGACTTGGTGAAAAAGAAAAGAAATATAGTTTAATCTTATTCTAGTGCTATTATCCTACTTTGGATTTTCTAACAGTTTGATAAAATTCAACAGCAAAGAGTATATTAAGGTATCAAGATATTCTAAAAGTGAAAGTGAAGTTGCTAAGTCGTGTCTGACTCTTTGCAACACCATGGACTGTAGCCTAATAGGCTCCTCTGCCCATGGGATTTTCCAGGCAAGAATACTGGAGTGGGTTGCCATTTCTAAAGAGACTGAAAATGCAAAGGTAAAAGTAAATTTCAAACATCTTCATTTATTAGAAAAAGAACTATTTCAGACAATGTTGCAACTAGGCTATTCTTGGCATTGTACAGAATGTTTTACTCCCTGCATTTTTAAAAACCAAGCTTTTCACTTTTTATTCTGTGGTGTCATCTAAAATTTCTATTAATTGCAAAAGGCTTGTGGAATATATATGGCATTCATTCTGCTTTTTCTTTGTAGATTACAAGATTCTTAAATAAATGAGACCTAAATATTAGGGATGTTTCTAAATACATTAAAAAAAAATTTTTTTTAACCTGGTTCCAGTTTGAATGCTCCTAGGAAGTCAATAATGAAAAAAAAAAAACAAAAAAAAAACCCAATTACCTAATATGGAAATCACTACTGCTATCCACCAATTTTTCTCAGCCCTCCTTTGAGATATTTCATAGTATTACACTTACCTGCCCTGCTTGAAGTTAGTGGGGCCATTTTACTTGCTTTGGCCAGAGATATGTGAGCAAAAGTAATATGTGTCACCTAAAGGTGGACGCTCTTAGAGCCAGTGCCTGATTCATCGGGCTGTTTTTCCCTTTAGCACCACAAACAGCAACATCTAAGATTACTGCTGCTTCGTCCCAAGGTCTCTGAGGGCTCCTCTTCTGAGTGGACAGTATCCACGGGTGAGATCCAAAGCTTCCTGGATTTATGGCACTGAGATTTGGGGGTTGTTTGTTATTACACGTATACTTGTGCCACTGTGTTTTGGAAATGATCAAATTCCCATCGGAATTATAACCTACCTACGTAAGATGAGGCACAGGAAAAAGAAAGAAGGCAGATGTCACAGAAGAGCGGACAGGAAAGGGATAGCAGAAGGAAAATAAGCTGAAATCCTTAGTTTAGGTTTCAGGAACCTAAACCTGAAAGTTCAGGTTCCAGAGTCCCAAACTGTATGTGATCTTCCTAAAAATAACCAGTCTTGATAAACACCAAAAGTTTATTTTTTAGGAATCATTTGTTTGAGGTTTTAAAAAAGTCAAAGCACTAAAATGACATGAGTTGCATACTGATGGAAGACACAAAATATACATATCACTATTTACTCTCTTATACAATCCAACAAGTATGAAGAGCATAAAATACATTTATTCACATAACACATTTCATCAACTGTTAAAATATGTCAATGACAAGTTGAAGTCCAACAATATTATTTACCAGGCAGTAGAATATTCCGACCCCCAGTGAAGCAGGAAAATGTACACTCCCATCCTTTATAGTCTCACCTTAGAAAATTAGTTTTGAACAATAATGATAATATATATGTGAAGCTTGCACTAAGTTTCACAAAAAGTTCACTCCACTTACTAAATGATTTTACTTGGACTCTGAACTCAGGTTGGGCACAAAACTAAAGCAGGTTTATCATTTTCATACTGAAAATGATCAAACAAGATCATTTGTTTTACAAGACAGATATATCTATGTATACATGTATATGTGTTAACTTAGTATTTTTCACTTCAGCAACAACAGATAATTAGAAGCAACTTTCTGCTTTTATAAAAAAAAAATGTTTAAAGAACATATTTCTATCATCTAGTTAAACCCATCAGTAAAAAGTCTGATATTTTGGGATATACTTAAAGCTAATTATGAAACAGCACTCTCTTTCTGTACACCTAAACACATCTGCTGGGGGTTTTTAGTCTCGTTTTCTTCAAGTTCACTAACATTAGAAAAAGCCTGCTTTTTCAAGTAATCTGCCTAGAAAAACATAATCCCCCAGAAATAATGTAATCAAATTGTATATGAAGTTGCTTAGATACTATTTTATCCAGTGAGAAGGGAAATTCAGTTACTCTGATGGTCTAACGATAAATTTTAAAGTAGACTGTAAAGCTTTAAATGTGGTAAGCTTGCTGAACACTACTTCCAGTCATTTGAACAAATATCCTTCCCCTTTGAACAAATATATGAAAGTTATTGGTAGATGCTCCACTTTATTATTCATTATATAATAAATTGTCAAACCACATGGAAATATATATAATAACAGAAATAAAATTGTGAAGTCAGATATGCATATTGTTGTGCTCATTTCATTTTCTGTGGACAAAAAAGCCTAACACAATGTAAGCACACACATTCTTTGACTATTTTTTTTCCCGATTTTTGGTGTTTATTTCTTGAGTTTAACAGCATCATGAAACCGATCTAGCTGTTCTAAACCTAAGCTCAGATAATAGAGATAACCCTTCCAGGATATGCAGAGAATGACTGCCCTGTCACTCCCCAAAATCTTGCATGCTAAGCTCATGCACTCCCATACACAGCCATGTCACAATATCTCCTCAACACAGACACACATGGCCAGAGCGACATCACAGCAAGAGAGAAACAATTCTGTCATTTGTCTTCTCAAGGAGAAGAGGCCTAAAACTGAGGTTTTCTCCTCCATATATCTCCTAGATTAGGCTCTATGGAACTGTTCACTGCAGCATCCCAACCAGCCTGAGGAGAAAGGATGGAACTCTGATTCCTTCTACCTCAGCTCACAGAACACCAACACTCTCTCAAGGAACTGCAGGAAATACATATCTCCTCTAAACCATCTATAAATTCTTTTAGTCTTTAAGTGCTCCTAAAACACGTGAGAACATTTATGTAATATAACAGCAATCACAAATTGCAACGGCTTTTTAAAAAGTATATACACTGGAGATAGATAGATACATACATCTTAAAATAACCAACATGTAGTTGTCAGCTTAAACTAAAAGTACACAAAACCTTTGCACTTCCATGCTCATTGGTACCAACATATCCTTTCCAGTAGTTCAATTTGGCAAGTATCAAGCATCTACTATGTGCTCTATATATGTGAATGACCTAATTTGGTGTGATTCATCATTTACTGGTCATAAACTAAGAATATCATATACCAGTGTGTATATGCATGTTGCCCTACTTTAAATTCATTGGGAAAGAAAACAGTTGTCTTTAAAGCTACACTCAGGCTGTTTGCTTGAACAAACATTCTTCTAGTGTATTCATTACATTAAGCATACATTCTTTTAATGTATTCATTAGAATTTACCAACATCACCAAAGTAAACAAGAACTTTTAAACTACCAGTCAAAAGCAAAAATTTGTAAAAATAGTAATTTAAGTCTAATTGATCTGTACAGATTTCCTAGAGAATCTAGTCAGTTTCACAAAGAGGATTAATATTAAAACAGACCCCAACTAATGAAAAAACCAGTTTTTTATAGAAATGCATTTCCTGACTATAAAGCAGAACTAGCTACCCTATGCTCTGACAGACTCGGGACATTTTGAATGATTGCTAAAATTCTTCAAGTTCAATTACACAAACAAGCAAAGAAAAAATTTAAAGTATTATTAGGAAATTTGGAGAGAGATTTTTATCCTTTGGGTAATCATTATAAGGGTCTCAAAATGTCTGGCTAATTGCCAAACTTCCCCTTGACACTGGTAGTACAGGCTTTGGAAGACGCCATCTTACAGATTTAAGGAATTCTTCTCAACTGAAATTTCTGATGTCCTTGGTGTGTGTGAGAGGATGTGTGTTTGTACAAGTGAGAAGAAACACTAGCTGCAGATGGTCTTGAATATTTTCCTCTAGAAGTTGTTTCTTTTGTTCCCTGACACAGAAATGACACTGTGTCAATGGCGCTCAGGTAAAGCACCTTTACCAATGTTCTGTGAACCCATCACTTGGGGTTTAACTTCTGCTTGTTTGCATCATCCATGGCTGAGCCCCTTAGGAACTGCTACAATGCAAGTCACCTCTACACCTGCTCACACAGACTTTGTTTCTCTACAAATTACTGACTATCCATGAGCATTTTCAGAGGAAATGGTGATTACTTGAAAACTGTGCAAATCTATGACTTAACAAGAATATCTTCAAACAAAAACTGACCTTCATATCAATAAATGCAAGCAGTCATATCTGTCAAATATGACAAAGAAAAGTTCATTCTAAACAGGCTCACAAGATCAGGCAACCTGACAGCCAACCACATATGTGGAAGTCATTATAAGAAGCCACAATCAATCCCCTGTGACATGACAACACATGTATTAACTGAGGCTATGTAATGAGGAGTAAAACAGACCAGATCAAAAGAGGTGCCCCATTTCACTGTGCCTGGTCTACATAAAGCAGTGACCCCCTAATTAGCCATTTCACTGTGCAGGTAGTAGACCAAATACATGCTTCAGGCGTCAAGAGAGTCACTCATTTCAAAGGCAACAATACCACAGATAAGGCCCAAACTGCTTTCAGTTTGACTCCTATGGCATTATTTTATCACATTTACCTCCAGTTGACAAAAGCATGTTAAAATATGTAATTATACAGCTAATTTAACAAATTTAAAAGCCAAGTCTGACAAAAGTGCCCCCATACTATCTGGGTAAGGGCTGATTTTTCCAGTTAGACTTTCTCTATTTATACAATTAACTGAAATATTGCCAACACTTTTTTAAATTTGGTCCTAGACCTACACTGATTTACCATCCTATTCAACTAGGTGCTTGTTTGCTGAGTTACTTTCTCTGTAACTGGTAAATCAGAAATAGCAGCCACCTTTAAGGAATTTTTAATGGAGCTAAGCTCCCAAACATGCAAGCTGATGACATGTACTCCACAACAGCGTCTGGTACACACATAGAGATTCCTAAGGACAGCCTTCCGGAGAAGAATATACACCCAAGGATCTAAGATTTGATTCCATGTTGCCATTCGAAGAGTAAAAAGGGTTCTTTCACAGGAATCCTTAAAATCTTGTATATTCATCCCAATGCTGGCCATTGTCACCTGCAAAACAAACAAAATAGAGAAATCAGTTGATAAGACATTTCCTCAGTCCTACAGTTTTTTAACTTAACAAATTGCTACATGGTATTTATTTCACTTTCCACAAACTGATGTTATTTTGCAAAACATTGAGAAAAAGAAATGATAGCAGAATAGCAGAAACATTGACACAGACATCTAAATCCTTTGAATTCAAACTGACGCCAGAACTACGAAAATGACAACTTGTACGGCAAGTCAAATGCGCACAAACAGAATGACCAAAGGGCAGACACTGATCCTGGTAACAGACCTTTTCTTACCTCTGGGAATAGAAAATTCAAAGCCAACATATTTGCAAATTTCGATGAAAAACTAAAGTTTATTTATGCAAATAGATTAAAGTATAGATAAGCTAAAGTTTATATAAACTATAGATAAGAGTTTTTAAATTTTTATTTAGAACAGCTGTACATTGTCACTAAGTCATGTCTGACTCTTTGCGACCCCGTGAACTGTAGCCCTCAAGGCTTCTCTATCCATGAGATTTCCCAGGCAAGAAAACTGAAGTGGGTTGCCATTTCCTTCTCCAGGGGATCTTCCCAACCCAGAGATCCTATCCATGTCTCTTGCATTGGCAGGCAAATTCTTTACCACTGAGGCCTATATACACCAGGGAAGCCCTAGCTATAGATTAGAACTGGTCTAAGCACTGAGCCTCGCTTTAACTTCTCAATGAACATTTGCAGAACAAACAAGATGTCTTTGAAAACACCTTGGATATAAAAACAAATAACAAATAAATGAACAAAAGGTAAAACTGAAAACTTAAGGGGGATTACACTATTATGTCAGCAGGATTAAGAAACAATGTAAAAGCCTAAAACCCAAATGAAAAAAAAAAAATCAAGTCTTCTTGGTCTTCTTGATGGGTCATTATAAAAAATAAAATGTTTCAATTTGGCTGGTGATACTCATGGTTGAAGGAGAAATGTCCCTTACCAAAACCCTCATTGTCTACACAACAAAATACAAACTCCTTAATTGCCTTCTTGATGACGCATCTGAAATCCATCTCTATAACCTCATCTCTCCTGCCAACACCCTATGCTCCAGCCACAGTAAAGGCCTCAACTGTCCCAGATCCACCATGCCCTTCTGAGCTTTGGCTTGTATGACTCTCATTTTGAACCTCTACTCACCATTTCTCTACCTGACAAACTCCTATCCATCCTTCAAACCCCATGTCATAATGGGCTCACCTCCATGAAACTTTTCCCAACTTCACTGAGATGAATTAGCAAGTTGTGCTGTCCCAGCACCCTGTCCCTACTCAGCTGCGTCACATGCCACACTGCATGATAACGATGCATTATTTACTTGCAAATCTATGATCATCTCTTCTTTTTATTTCTAATATCTGGTACAAAGCTGTCACCTAAGATGTTCTCAGTCAATGGTAAAATGACCAAAATTATATTAGTTTTTATTCACTGAGGCTGTTTCTAGAAGAACAGCATCTAGTCATCAGAGAAACATCTGCTCATCCATCACAATGGTCTGATATTTTGAGGCCTAGAATGTTTCTAAAAGTAAAGGATTCCAAGGCAATTTGTTGCCACTAAAAGTAACAAGATCTTGCAGTCCATGCAGATCCTTTGGGAAATTTTTTTTTCCTTTATGGTTCCTCTTGTAGGGGAAAAAATGGTCAAAGAGCAGGTCTAAAGATTCTCTAGCTAATAAAATCAACCAAGTTTCACTGCAAAGATAATTAATCCTCAGACAACAGTACCTGGGTTAGGTCCAGACTCTTCTATCACTTCTCCCCAAGTTAGCTAACAGGATTGAAGAAATAAGCCTATATGAGCCCTGTTTCTCTTAAAAGAAAGAAGGGCCAAGGCCCAGTTGGCAATTGACTTGAGATACTCTCATTTTATGTTTTTTCTTTACTTATCAAATATTTGTTGATTTGCTATGTGCCAGGCAATGTGCTAGGCTCTGAGGACACTGTGGCAAACGAAGCAGGTATTGCCTATCCTTATGGAACTTACAATCTATTTGCTTCGCCTTTTTTTTTCCTGGATGGGGGTTGGGGAGGAGTGGGTTCAAGAATGAAAGAAGCAATAGTTCTCATGCCTGATAAATATTAAGTGAATGCATTTCCTGTTAATGACTGCATGTGTTCCTAGAGATCTCAAAGCCCAGCAAAGACACTGCTCTCAAAGTAGCTGGGAACAAAGATGCTTGGTGCACTTGGATGAAACAGCTGGGCCTAGTTTAGAAACATGCAAGCTTAACATGTTTCAGTTACATGACATGCACTTCTCTGACTCTCCTCCGTCCCTTTCAAACACCAATGTGGTCACCAGCCATGAAAAAACATTGAGTCTTCTGCTGAGGGCAACTAGTACCCAGGGTTTTTTCCAGAATACCAGGGTAGTGGCCAGACACTCCTCACTCTCCCCTTCCCATGACCCCAGCCCCAGCCTGGAAACATGGTTGCTCTAGAACCTAGCTTGGGAGAAGCACCAACCAGTTACCCACCAATAAAGATGTGGGTGGAGTATTTTTGTAAAAGAAAGATCATTAGTATATTGTTGACAATAGTATATTATTGAAAATTCAGGACAACCCACGTATGCAACAAATCATAAATTATGGTAATTTCATGTAGTGGAAGATATGTAAGCATTTATGTTTGTGATTCAGTCTTATTTTAATATTTATTTTTATTTATTTATTTGGCTGGACTGCGTCTTAGTTGCAGCATACAGGACCTTTTCTTTTTAGTTGTGCTATGCAGGATCCTTTTAGCTGCTAACTCTCAGCTGTGGCATGTAGGATCTAGTTTCCCAATCAAGGATCGAACCCAGGACCCCTGTATTAGGAGCTCAGAGTCTTAGTCACTGAGCCACCAGGTAAGTTCTCAATTTTAATTTTTTAAGGCAAGTTACCAAACTATATTGACTGTCTGATCCCGATTTTGAAAAACTTTATGTAATTTTGTGCTCACATAGAAAAAAAGCTAGTGTATTTCAATGGGTTATCTCGGTTAACTCTAGATAGTAGAATTGCAGAGGACTTTGATTTTCTCCTATGCTTTGTCTCTAATTCACTACTTTGTTCGATTATGAATCACTTCATAATCTGTAATTTTTTCCTCAAGTAATCTGTTGAAATATACAAGCATACTTTGTTGTATTGTGCATACCTTTATTGTGTTTTGCAGATACTGTATTTTTTTTTTTTTTCCTACAAATTGAAGGTTTATGGAACCTCGTGTTGTCAGATGATGGTCAGCATTTTTTAGCAATAAAGTATTTTTAATTAAGGTATGTATATATATTGTTTTTTTAAACATAATGCTATTGCAAAGTTAAGAGCTTACAGTATAGTGTAAAACATAATTGATTGAAGATTGTTTGCCCTGGGAATCTAAAATTTCATGACTTACTCTATTGTGATATTCACTTTACTGTGGTGGTCTAAAACCAAACTCATGATATCTCCAAGGTTGTTGTTGTGGTTTTAGTCGCTAAGTCATGTCCAACTCTTGGCAACCCATGGACTGTAGACCATCAAGGTACTAAGTCCATGAGATTTCAGGCAAGAATACTAGAGTAGGTTGCCATTTCCTTCTCCAGGGGATCTTCCCAACCCAAGGACTGAATCTGCATCTTTTGCACTGGCAGGCAGATTCTATACCACTGAGCCATCAGGGAAGCCCTTGATCCCCAAAGTAGGCCTGTACTATTGCACTAAAGTCTCAGAACTAATGTTGATCATTTACGAATGTCTATGTTTATGTGAGTGGGGTACTAGAGAATTGCTGGGGAATTTCAGCCCTGATAAGCCTGATAGAAAGTTGGGAATTGGGGTAAGAGCAGGAATGTCTCCATTTTCCCCAGGCTCCATCAACGGTCACCTCACAAAACTTGAAAGCATTCTTCTCTGGCTGGCTCACTGGAACTTGGATCCCAGAGAGTTGTGCATAGATTCTCATCACTCATGCAGTCTTTCATCTAGTTTCTAAGAGCTACTTGACACGTAACTATGCTGTGTTATTTTCTAAAATATATTCCTTTAGAGCTTGGCAGGTTAGTCAGTCATCTTTGTTAATGATTATAACTCTAACTGAGAATTGAAAAGGCCAAGTGTTTAGATACTCTATGGAAAAACAAATGAATTAACTTGATACTTCTCAAGACACTCAACATTAAGACAAGAGAGAAATAATGAAATCAAAGAAGCATGTGGGCCAGAATGTTTGTGTTCATTGCTAGTTGCAAAGAGCAAAACAGACAGATGATACAATAAGATCTCCACTTATTTGGGCCACATAATACAATTAACTGTTAAGGTGACTTCATATTTCCTAGAATTAACATCTAAAAAGATGACCTTTTCATCTTAGGGGATGGGAATGCAAAGGTAGGACATCAAGAGACACCTGGAGTAACAGGCAAGTTCCGACTTTGAATACAAAAGGAAGCAGGGCAAAGGTTAACAGAGCTTTGCCAAGAGAACACACTGGTCATAGCAAACTCCCTCTTCCAACAACTCAAGAGATGAATCTAGATATGGACATCACCAAATGGTCAATACCAAAATCAGACTGATTATATTCTTTGCAGTCAAAGATGGAAAAGCTCTATACAGTCAGCATAAACAAGACCAGGACCTAACTGTGGCTTAGATCATCAGCTCTTTATTGCAAAATTCAGACTCAAATTGAAGAAAGTAGTAAAAACCCTAGACCATTCAGGTATGACCTAAATCAAATCTCTTATGATTATACAGTAGTGACAAATAGATTAAAGGGATTAGATCAAATAGAGTGCCTGAAGAACTATGGATAATTATTCATAACATTGTACAGGAGGTGGTGACCAAAACCATTCCCAAGAAAAAGAAATGCAAAAAGGCAAAATGGTTGTCTGAGGAGGCCTTACAAATAGCTAAGAAAAGAATAGCAGCAAAAGGCAATGCAGAAATGGAAAGATACACCCATCTGGATGCAGAGTTCTAAAGAACAGCAAGGAAAGATAAGAAAGCCATCTTAAGAGAACAATGCAAAGAAACAGAGGAAAGCAATACAATGGGAAAAACTAAAGATACTTCAAGAAAATTAGAGATAACAAGGGGACATTTCATGCACAGATGGGCACAACAAAGGACAGAAATGGCAGGGATCTAACAGAAGCAGAAGAGATAAAGAAGAGGTGACAAGAATACACAGCAGAACTGTAAAAAAAAAAGGTCTTAATGACCCAGATAACCATCATGGTGTGGTCACTCACCTAGAGCCATACATCCTGGAGTGTGAAGTCAAGCGGGCCTTAGGAAGCATCACTACGAACAAAGCTAGTGGAGGTGATGGAATTCCAGCTGAGCTATTTCAAATCCTGAAAGAAGATGCTGTGAAAGTGCTGCACTTAATATGCCACACCATGATGGTTATCTGTGCATGAAATGTCCCCTTGTTATCTCTAATTTTCTTGAAGTATCTTTAGTTTTTCCCATTGTATTGCTTTCCTCTGTTTCTTTGCATTGTTCTCTTAAGATGGCTTTCTTATCTTTCCTTGCTGTTCTTTAGAACTCTGCATCCAGATGGGTGTATCTTTCCATTTCTTAAAAAACTGGAAATAGAACTGCCATATGACCCAGCAATCCCACTTCTGGGCATACACACTGAGGAAACCAGATCTGAAAGAGACACATGCACCCCAATGTTCATCGCAGCACTGTTTATAATAGCCAGGACATGGAAGCAACCTAGATGCCCATCAGCAGATGAATGGATAAGGAAGCTGTGGTACATATACACCATGGAATATTACTCAGCCGTTAAAAAGAATTCATTTGAATCAGTCCTAATGAGATGGATGAAACTGGAGCCCATTATACAGAGTGAAGTAAGCCAGAAAGATAAAGAACATTACAGCATACTAACACATATATATGGAATCTAGAAAGATGGTAACGATAACCCTATATGCAAAACAGAAAAAGAGATATAGAAATACAGAACAGACTTTTGAACTCTGTGGGAGAAGGTGAGGGTGGGATGTTTCAAAAGAACAGCATGTATACTGTCTATGGTGAAACAGATCACCAGCCCAGGTGGGATGCATGAGACAAGTGCTCGGGCCTGGTGCACTGGGAAGACCCAGAGGAATCGGGTGGAGAGGGAGGTGGGAGGGGGGATCAGGATGGGGAATACGTGTAAATCTATGGCTGATTCATATCAATGTATGACAAAACCCACTGAAATGTTGTGAAGTAATTAGCCTCCAACTAATAAAAAAAATTTTTTTTTAATTTTAAAAAAAAAGAGTATGCTGTTAAAGTCTTGTACTCAATAGGCCAACAGATTTGGAAAACTCAGCAGTGGCCACAGGACTGGAAAAGGTCAATTTTCATTATAATCCCAAAGAAGGGCAATGCCACAGAATGTTCAAACTACCATACTATTGCACGCATTTCACATGCTAGCAAGGTAATGCTCAACATCCTTCAAGTTTGGCTTGAAATACATGAACTGAGAACTTTCAGATGTTCAAGCTGGATTTAGAAAAGGCAGAGGAACCAGAGATCAAATTGCCAACATCCGTTGGATCATAGAAAAAGAAAGAGATTTCCAGAAAAACATCTACTTCTGCTTCATTGACTACACTAAAGCCTTTGACTGTACGGATCACAACAAACTGTGGAAAATTCTTAAGGAGATGAGAATACCAGACCACCTGACCTGCCTCCTGAGAAACCTGTATGCAGGTCAAGAAGCAACAATTAAAATAAGACAGGAACAATGGACTGGTTAAAAACTGGGAGAGGAGTATGTCAAGGCTGTATATTATCACCATGCCTATTTAACTTATAAGCACAGTACATCATGCAAAATGCCAGACTGGATGAATCACAAGCTGGAATCAAGATTGCTCGGAGAAATATCAACAACATCAGATATGCAGATGATACTACCCTAATGGCAGGGTACAAAGAGGAAATAAAAAGTCTTTTGATGAAGATGAAAGAGGAGAGTGAAAAAGCTGGCTTGAAAGTCAGCATTCAAAAAACTAAGATCATGGCATCCAGTCCCATCACTTCATGGCAAATAGATGGGGAAAAAATGAAAACAGTGTCAGATCTTACTTTCTTGGCCCCCAAAATCACTGTGGACAGTGACAGCAGTCATGAAATTAAAAGACACTTGCCCCTTAGAAGAAAAGCTATGACAAATCTAGACAGCATATTAAAAAGCAGAGACATCACTTTGCAGACAAAGGTCTGCACAGTCAAAGTTGTGGTTTTTCCAGTAGTCATGTATAGATGTGAGAGTTGGACCATAAAGAAGGCTGAGCACTGAAGAATTGATGCTTTTGAACTATGGTGCTAGAGGAAGACTCTTGAGAGTCCCTTGGACTGCAAGGAGATCAAACCAATCAATCCTAAAGAAAATCAACCCTGAATATCCATTGCAAGGACTAATGCTAAAGCTGAAGCTCCAATACTTTGGCCTCCTGTTGTGAAGAGCCAACTCACTTGGAAAAGACCCTGATGCTGAGCAAGATTGAAGGCAGGAGGAGAAAGGGGCAATGGAGGCTAAGATGGTTGGATGGCATCACCGACTCAATGGTGTTCTGTGGTCCCTGAAATCACAAAGATTCATACACAACTTAGTGACTGAAAGATGACAACTGCCTATCCCGGCTTCCCTGGTGGCTCTGTGCTAAAGAATCCACCTGCCAATGCAGGAGATGTGGGTTCAATCCCTAGCTTGGGAAGATCCCTTGGAGAAGGAAATGGCAACCCACTCCAGCATTCTTGCCTGGAAAACCCCATGGACAAAGGAGCCTGGCAGGCTACAGTCCATGGGATTGCAAATGAGTTGGACATGACAGAAACTAAACAGCAATTCTGTATCAAACATTAAGGTCACCAAATTAAACAATCTTCCAGGCCACTCTACTCATACTCACAGAGCTCACATTCATTAAAGTTTTATTCTGGAAGTTACTCCATCGTCCCCTACCCTGTCTTCTGTTGACTGGAATCAGTACTCCAGTGTCTATTAACAATTATAAGCAATGTTAAATTAAGAATTATGCTTCTGTTCCTCTGAGTAATCATGAAAGTAAATCAATCCATTAGTGAACAGTTTCTTAGAGTATACTCCGTCCAGTCCTTCCAGTAGATGCCAGTGATGCAAAGAACAATAGTTAGAGAAATCTCAACATATGACATATTTTGCTTCTTTATTTAGATTTTGTCTCTGCAACTAAAATATCATCTTCGAGGCATGTATTTTTATCTGGTTGTCTGCTGTATACCCAGCACCTGGCATACATAGGACAGATCAATATTAGTTGAATGAATTAAATGAATGAAATCCCTATGAGTAGAGACTGATAAGAAAGCAAACAGTTATATTATTGTAAGTAATATAATAGAGACATATAAAAGGTGCCACAGGCAGAGTTACTTGCTAGTACATGATCACAGATGCAGTCATTAAAGTGGTGAGTTTTTGTAATTTTTCTAGGACATAAAAACTTCATTTAGTCAGACTTGAATAACTTTGCATTTATGGTGATTCTGCAGCAGTTTGTCTGTACTTCTCCTTAGCACCATTTTTTTAAGGAAATTTAAATCAATATATAATTAAAAACCCATTTCTGATAGAATGTTCAGCTTCTTTAGATACCAAGCCATTTTTAAGAATTTTATCAACATCTATTTTCAAATGAACAATGTCTATGACAACTATACATGGGTCTCATCTAGTCACTAAAACAGATAGTTTCATACATAGTTATCTCACTCCAAGAAGCAGACCATTCCTTCCTCCTTTCCATCATCAGAGAAGATTTAGTTCAGGGACACTTTTTTGGGGGAATAAAAGCATGCACAGAGGTAGAGTCCACTGATTTTCAAGTTATTGTCCCTTATAACATTGTTATCCAAAGACTGATCTTTAGGTTTGGCACTTAAATAACCACAGAGATGAGGGCTAATTCTGATTATGCAATTACAATCCAGTCTTACCATATGATGACAAAGGTCCATTTGGAAGTTTTACCAAAGAACCACTTCCTTATACCTCCATGTTTAAGAAGTTCAATCATTGTATAAATTTAGATAACTAGTGATAAAGAATGATGGATAGATGAGGGATTTTTAAATGTCATAGTACCTACAAAAATTCAAAAATTAAAAATTTAATTTTCATTTAATTTCATTTATATTGCCATAATGGCAATTTTTAAAAGGTACATAATCACTGAGTATAATCACTGAATCTGTCTCACTAGAACAGGTAACTTTTAAAGTTAAATATACTTATGGTGATTTAACTATAGCATTTATGCCTAAAATAGAATATTTTATCTCTACAACAGTGACTACAAGAACCTTGAGAAAAAAAAACTTAACTCTAGTTAAAAAAAACTTAACTCCTACATAATATTTTTAAAAAGTAACAAATTGAAATGTAGAAGCTCTAGCAGGATATATCTTTCAATTATGAACTTTTTCCATATCTAAATTTTATAAATTCTACATTGTTGAATATAGAAGGTAATATTTCAATAATTTCCTATTTATTGAGTACTCATTAAAATTAAGACAATATTTGTACTTGGTGAATGATGATGCAGAGATAAGTAAAAGAGAAATATTACAGTGTTGGGAGAAACAGACAAAAACATATATTATTTCTTACAACACAACTCTACAATATCTGTGAAATGTTACCTACCTCCAAAGTATACATTTATGCTGCATGATACAAACACTTGTACAAATAATCTTTTTTCTGTTTGATTTGTTGATAGATTAATCAATGGTCCAATCAACAGTGCATTTTTGTCTCTGTCTACAGACTCTGACAGTTACAAAGAAATGAGAAAAATGTGCATACTGCATTACGACAGCTCCCCCCTAGAATGCGACCATCCTAAATTATACTATTTTACATGCATCTTTGCTCCTTCCTGACAGCTGAGGAAATGAGGTACAAAGCAAAGAGCAGGAAAAATTTTCAACTGAACAGTACGTAAAGAAGAAAAAAAGTGTAACACTTGAAAAACAAAACTATTAATCTTTCCAGACAAGGGTAATTTGTAGAATACATGATTATCATTTTGTATTCCAGTATCTTCTGCCAGACCTGTACTTTTTTTGAGTCTGCTTAGAAGGAAAATTTATGCCAGAATTTCTAGGAATAATTGTCCACATAGGCCCCTGCTGCTAGTCTTTACCCCTGCAAAAGTTGTAATTTTTTGACACTTTTCAAAGGAATAAAATATAGTCATCCAAGAATACCAAACATAAAAAAATTTCTCAATAAAATGTTTACTTTTATATATATACATATACGTGCATGCTAAATTGCTTTAGTCATGTCCAATTCTTTGCAACCCCATGGACCCATAGCTTGCCAGGCTCCTCTTCCATGGGATTTTCCAGGCAAGACTACTGGAGTGGGTTGCCAAGCCCTCCTCCAGGGGATCTTCCCAACCCAGGGATCAAACCTGTGTCTCTGGCACCTCCTGCATTGGCAGGTGGGTTCTTTACCACTAGTGCCACCCGGGAAGCCCATATATATATATACATAGATATATATCACATGTGATCATTTCTCTAAGGAAGGCTATTGTTGTTCAGTTGCTCAGTCACGTCTGACTATGCGACCCCATGGACTGCAGCACACCAGGCTTCCCTGTCCATCACCCTCTCCTGGAGCTCGCTCAAATTCACGTCTATTGAGTCGGTGATGCCATCCAACCATCTCATCATCCAACCAACCTCTGTCATCCCCTTCGCCTCCTGCCTTCATTCTTTCCCAGCATCAGGGTCTTTTCTAATGAACTGACTCTTCACATCAGATGCCCAAAGTAATGAAGCTTCAGCATCAGTCCTTTCAATGACTATTCAGGGCTGATTTCCTTTAGGATGAACTGGTTGGATCTCCTTGCAGTCCAAGGGACTCTCAAGAGTCACATGGACATTTTTCACAAAGTAATGTCTCTGCTTTTTAATACACTGTCTAGGCTTGTTATAGCTTTTCTTCCAAGGAGCGAGAATATTTTAATTTCATGGCTGCAGTCACCATCTGCAGTGATTTTGGAGCCCCCAAAAAACTAGAGTCTGTCACTGTTTCCATTGTTTCCCCATCTTTATGCCATGAAGTGATGAGCTTCCCTGGTAGTTAAGCGGGTAAAGAATCCGCCTGCAATGCAGGAGACCCCAGTTCAATTCCTGGATCAGAAAGAACCCCTGGAGGAGGGCATAGCGATCCACTCCAGTATTCTTGCCTGGAGAATCCTCATGGACAGAGGAGCCTGGCGGGCTACAGCCCGTGGGGTCCCAAAAGAGTCTGACATGACTGAGCGACTAAGCACAGTACCTCTTAGGAGAAGGAAGGCTATGGATATGTGCTATGCTTAGTTGCTCAGTTGCGTCTGACTCTGCGACCCCATAGACTGTAGCCTTCCAGGTTCCTCTGTCCATGGGGTTTTTCAGGCAAGAATACTGGAGTGGGCTGCCCTTTCCTTCTCCAGGGGATCTTCCCAACGCAGGAATCAAACCAGTGTCTCCTGCACTGCAAGCAGATTCTTCACCCACTGAGCCATCCAGGAAAAAAAAAAAACATAAGAAATGTGAAACAAAATAAATCAAAAGATATGTTCCATGAATCAAACAGAGATTGTACTGAGTTACAATGAGAGCAACTTACTCACAACTGAATAACAGACTCTACAGTTAAAATAAAATGTATTACCAACTGTAGACTCTACCATAGAACTGGACCAGCATCAAAACACATGCCAGGACCCAGTCATAGGAACTGTCATACTGGTAGTTATGGGATACTAATTCTCAGCAAAGACAGACAGGCTGCTGTAAACTAGAGCAACATGCTATAGAACCTAAAGCAAGAGATACAGCCATGAATAATAACAACGAAAATCAGAACTGAGTATTGCCCTGGACTAGGAAAGCTCTTTTATATAGTAGGTCAAATAATCTTCATAATGACCGTATGACTATGTACTAATGTCATCTACACTTTGCAGATAAGAGAACTGTGGTTCAATAAGATATGGGACTAGTCCATGTGAAGTGCTGGGCTTGAATGAAAACATACTCAGGACCTGTCCTTCTAATTACTACACTAGACTGCCTAGGGGCCCTGCAATTTACTTGCTCAATATTCTTGCCAAACTTCAGGAGAGTAAAGAAAGCTTCTTAGGGAGAGGGAGACACTGGGAGAGAATCTTACCTGAGGGAACAGAGCTCTCACCACACCCGGGCCTAGGGAAGGAGGCCCCTGGAATCTAATGCTCCAGCCAACGTTTCCATCTACCTTGAGGAAGTGGTGGGGATGGAAGGAGAAACGGGTTCAGGATTGAAGTCCTGCTCCAGCTGTAAACATACCTGAAAAAGCCCTTCTCTTTTTCCTTTCAGAGTAACACAAATATATCCAACTTGCCACTGAAAGAGGTCAAGAATGAGCTCTTCTGTCCATGGGATTTTCCAGGCAAGGGAACTGGAGTGGGTTGCCATTTCCTTCTCCAGAGGATCTTCCCGACCCAGCGATCAAACCCGGGTCTCCCGCATTGTAGGCAGACGCTTTACCATCTAAGCCACCAGGGAAGTCCTCAAGAATAAGGCAGAAGCTACAAAACATGGTTTAGGATTGATGTCTCTGAGTCAGAGGGGTCTGAAGAACTATGTTAATGTTTTTGTGACCCAAATCCAGTCATGAGTAAATGATTATGTGTTTCTGCGATCACTACAGCTAAGATCCATGTTCATGTTTCAAAGATAGAATTTAATTGATTCTGAGAGTAGGAAAAAACAAAATGTGTTCCACTTATTATATACACATGGAACTGTCTCCATCACTTCACCTGAAAAGAAAAAAAATCACAAAATCTTAGACAACACAGGAAAGTCTCCTTTATCTAGTCCAGTCTTCTCCACAGAGCAGAAATTCCTTAATTAACTGTGAGAAAGACTCAGCGTTACTCATGAAAGAACCTCCTCCACTTTAACTGTGTGGGTTGTTGAACATTCCCTATTATCACAAGTTAAAATTTACTCTATGTATCTTATTTTTCTGCTCTCCAAAGCATCATGGATTAAGTCCACTTACTAAATGTCAGCCTTTTACATACTTTACTTTAAAAACAATACTGGTCTACCGTAATATAAAAAAGAAATAAAAAATATGGTATCTGAAAAAAAGAAAAATAATACTGATTGGTCTTACATTTTCTTCAACTCCTAGTTCTTCAACTACTTCTCATACAACATGGTTTGCAAACTCCTGGCTGTCTTCCTCTCATACCCTAGTCTGAATCCTCCTTTTAAAAAACTCACTAGTCAGAAATAAAATTAATGCTCTATGTATGGTCTAATAAGTACAAAGTTCAGTGGAACAATTATTTCCTGGGATCTGAATTAACTGCCTACCTGTGCCTCCAGTATTACGTCAGCTAGTTTCTCCTTTGCGTGCAGCCGGTGAATTGATTCTAACTCCTAGTATATCACAGGAAATTTAATTCCTCCCTGGGAATGACCTATCCTTCCACACTTCCTACACCGCCCTCACTAGGAAGCCTTACCTAAGCTGCCTATAGCTTGGTAATCTCTCGTTCTAGATTCCCATCAAGCTTGGCACCACTTCATAAGCACTGACAGACATAGTATCAGTATAACATGAAAAAAATATATTACAAAGAGATAATGACAGTATATGTATACTAGTCCTCCCCTATATTGTAAAAGCCTTGAGTAGGAATTATACTTTCTCAACTCCTTCTCTCTACGATACACAGGAGAACAGGGAAAAGACTCCCATAGCTTAGGTAAGAAAGACAAGAAGAAACAGGCCATTTCAAGAACAGAAGTTCAGAGATTTAAGCAGAAAGCAGGCCTGGCAACCCCAGATCCAAGTCAAGGACACAAGGTGAAAATCAACAGATGTAAAAGAAAGCTTATGTGGACGTGTGTTTCAAGGATTACCTCAGATCTTTGAGGAGAAGGCAATGGCAGCCCACTCCAGTACTCTTGCCTGGAAAATCCCATGGACGGAGGGGCCTGGTAGGCTGCAGCCCATGGGGTCTCGAAGAGTCAGACACAACTGAGCGACTTCACTTTCACTTTTCACTTTCATGCATTGGAGAAGGAAATGGCAACCCACTCCAGTGTTCTTGCCTGGAGAATCCCAGGGATGGCGGAGCCTGGTGGGCTACTGTCTATGGGGTCGCACAGAGTTGGACACGACTGAAGTGACTTAGCAGCAGCAGCAGATCTTTGAGACCATTAATTTCTAGTCTGCCCAAAAGTGTCTATTTACTTCAAGAGACTTGGTTAAAGTGAGTTCTAAATACTTAAAATTTTTAAGGTTAGAAATCAAACATCTTCTCAGAAACCTTTCCTGTACTTAGGGAAGGGTCATAATCTCAGGTCAAAACTGAGAATGATTTGGGAGGGTGAAGAGGAGCGATATAGATCAGAGATTTCTGACTGGCCAGATTCCAGAAGGACTAAGGAGCTTGGGAGGAGGGGAAATGGGCGCATCAAGGTGCTATAACACAGACCTCTCTGTCTTACAGGTTAAAAAGCTTGTGTTGATTATCATAGTAAGTGAAATAAGTCAGACAGAGAAAGATAAATCTCATATGATGTCACACTGGAGTCTAAAATAATGATACAAATGAACTTATTTACAAAACAGAAATAGAATCAGACATAGAAAACAAACTTAGTTACTAAAGAGGAAAGGGCGAGAGTTAAATTGGGAATTTGGGATTAACAGATACATACCACTATACATAAAATAGACAAACAACAGGGACCTACTGTATAGCACAGAGAACTAAATTCAAAACTTCATAATAACCTTTAATGGAAAAGAATTTGAAGTAGAACATATATATATGTTATATACATATATATATATACACACATATATAATTATATGTGTTATACATGTGATATATATGTGTTATACACACACATATATATACACACATATACTTTTCTGTACCCTTAAAATACTGTAAATCACTATATGTCAATTTAAATAAATAAAAGCCAATAAACAAGCAACAAAAGAGAAACACTGCATATCTATACAAGTACTGTAAAAAAAAGGTGTAGGACACTCGACATATCCTAATGGGGCAGTCTCCATGGTACGTTGTTAAGGATAAGACAAGCAAGGTGCAGGCCAAGGAGTTCAGCATGGTGCTCTGTGATGACCTAGAGGGGTGGGATGGGGTGGTGGGAGGGAGGCTCAAGAGGAAGGGGATATATGTATACATAGAACTGTTTCACACTATGTACAGCAGAAATTAACACAACATTGTAAAGCAATTACACTCCAGTTTAAAAAAAATTAAGAATCAAGGTTGCAGAAAAGCATTACATTTTGTATGAAGGAGATACAAGTTTATACATATAAATTTATGTTTGCATGCATATTCATAAAATGTCTTTGGAAGAACAAATAAACCAGTATCAGTGATTGCCTGTCAGGGATAGGACAACAGTGAAACAGACTTACCTTTTTAAAGCTTTTGAATCTTGAACCAAATCAAAACATAATGCAAACAGTAATTCAAATGGAGACAAATAAAACTGAAACTCCCCCCAAAAAAACTTTTCTAAAACCCTGATAAAATAATTATCTTACTTCATTAAGATAAAAAAATTGCATAATCTTTAAAAATTGGGAATCACTATACTGTACACCTGTAACATATAATATTGAACATCAACAACTTTGAAAAGATTTTTAAATTGTCTAAAAATTGTATCATTCCTTGAATAAGACTGTAGTGTTTGCTATCATTAAAAATAAAAAGAGCTTGTGCTATGCACCTTCTACATAATACATTGTCAGATTCAACCACTGTTAAATCAAACTCACTGGTAACCACTTAGGTTGATTTAATTTTAGAGAAGCCACCTAGCACCACTGGATTGGTACTAAGCCATGGGATATTCCCTTCTTTCACTGTCTGACACTTCTAGTCACAGGAGCGGAGCAGGAAGACGAGATCTGCTGGGGTGGCTTGGGCATAGTAGGAATAATAGAATTCTTTTACTCCACTCTGTCTTCAATGAAGGGCAGAAAGGGAAAGGAAAATTCATATTGGCACTTGATATATATTGACAAAACTCCCAAGGAGTTTTGAGACTATTTTTATAGTCTCAAATAGTCAATAGGGACTATTTTTCTGATACTACAGATAAGAAAACCAAATCACAAAAACATTAATTTGCCTGAGTTTACTCTGCTGGTAAATAGCAGAGGCAGGATTTAAACCCAAGTCTACCTGGCTTCAAAGCCCGTGACTTTTCACTGTACCATTCCCAGTAATGAGGCCAGTAGCGGTATATCATGTCCACAAACAAGATGATAAAAAGAAAATAAATAACATTCAGTGAATACTTATTATGTCCCAAGCACTGCTTTAATACTTTATTATCATCTTTAAGCCTGTCAACAATCCTTTGAGGAAAGAAGTATTATTCCTATATCAAGATAAAGAGACTGAGGCACTGAGAAGTTAGGTAACTTGCCTCAGGTCATGCAACTAAAACATGGTTGAGTCAGGATTTGAGAAACTGGAGATGATGAGGAACGACTCATGTACTAGTCTCCCTGGCATTGGTATGTCTCATTTTTAAATCTCTAGGTTTCTATTTCTGTCTGCCTATGTCTAGTTGTCTTTCTAGCAGATTCTGGCACTCTCTCACCCAGTATTCCTATTAATATACTTTTACTAGTATCACTTATTTAAATCAGGAACATATGCTTATAAATGCATTGCTCCAAATCTCTTGTACCCGAAATAACACACGCAACCGACAGGTAAGTCATATGAGCTGAGTACCACACAACTGAGGTGCTCTTCAGAAGGATGGTTGTCAAAAAGATGCAAGAGCAGAGGAGAGCTATCCACTCAGAAAGGAAAGGTATTTTTTAGCATTAACTGGGAGATGTAAAGTGATACAATAGACAAAGCTCTGCTGTGTGCTGTGCTTGGTCGCTCAGTCGTGTCTGACTCCTTGCGACCCCATGGACTGTAGCCCACCAGGCTCCTCTGTCCATGGGGATTCTCCAGACAACAGTACTGGGGCGGGTTGCCATGCCCTCCTCCAGGGGATCTTCCCAACCCAGGAATCAAAGCTCAGAATCTTTTTATTTTCCTTTTTTCATATCTACCCCATGATGAATGGCATGATTATTACTTTATTAGTCTCTTTCTTCTCATCCTTTTGACTGGTCTTCAAATACCCTTTTGGATCTTTTTTTTTTTTTCAGTTTACTTTTTTAAAATCCACACTTCTAAATTGTTATCCTTAGTCGATTATTTCCGTTCTTTGGCAATAATGAAAATTAAAAAATAGTAGGCAAAAATTTCAGGCCTTAGAAAAAGAAAACACCTGTATGAAAATACATGTTTCTTTATATGTCCTACCTGTTATAAAAGTGATATGAAGTATTTTACTTTGAACTATGCTATAGTAATACTGTAAACTCTGGCTTTTTCTAGCTATGATTATCTATCTCAAACCCATAATTAGACTTTAAAAAAAAATGGTTATGCTCTAAACATTAGCACTGATAGATACATAAGGTATTTTCATCCTAAGAAATGTTTATCTTAAATGTCATGACTAAAGTAATTATTAGCAAGTCACCTATGACTTAAAGGGAAAACAACTAGTTCAAAATCAATTGTAGTATTGGAGGAACAAAAGACTACTTTGTTTGACTGCTGGTAACATTGTTTTAATAGGAAAAGCAGACTGTAGCAGTAAGGTGTTTCAGACTGGATGTTAGGGTGTTTCAGTAAAACATCCACCCTGAAACACAATGTTTTTCCAAAGGGAAATTTACAACAAGCAAAGTTGGTTTGTTACCGCAGAAGTTTGGAAAGATTTTCTAAAGCCTCTTTTAGGCTCCAGCACAATAATTTATTATGTAACAGGAATTTTTAATGAAATGAAGGTACCTTCAAAGAGAAAAGATATCCACCATTTTTAAGAGAAAACTGGTCATTGAAAAACCCACAAACCAACTGCAAAGGCTCTCAACAACTTTATGGGTATGTTGGTCACATACTCTTTATAGATGAACAAATTGAGACACATAACACATAACTAGGTAGTCTGGGTCAGGATTATAACAAATGTCTATTTAACTAGAAAGCATAATATAAGTATAATTCAAAATGAAATCAACATATGCTTCTGCTCAAGAGAAAGAAAACAGACCTTGCAGATTATCCAGTCAATTTAGTTAAAAATAATTCTGTTTCATGACAGCACTTGAGTCACGTGTCTGTCTTGAGTCTGGTTGTTTAGTCACAAAGATAAGTTAAAAATGAATTATCAATCATTTACTGATAAATGATTAACAATAATATTAATCATTGAGATTATTTTTTACTTTCTGATCTTAATTATCTAGAGTTACATAATCACACTTTTAATTTTTCTTCAGGTTATCTAAGTAGCAAACTGAAATTCATCTTCCTTAGTTGTAAGTCAGTGTATACACTAGCATTCTTTTGACAACAGGCTACTGGCCTAAATCCAATAAAATTCACTCTCTTCCATGTGATTTTCAACACTTAGCCACAAAGCTCTGTTCCAAATCCATTTCCTCTATGAAACAATCTAGTGCAATCATTATCCCCCACATGGTTCTTTCTCTTGATACTTTGTTCTGTATTACCCAATCACCAACCATTTCACAAGCATATACCATGGCCCCACTAAACCATCAACTCTGCAAAGAAAAAGACTGTCTGACTTGTAAATCTTCATCCTTAGTGCCCCCCTCAGTGTGCAATACATAATAGTGAAAAAGTCGCTCAGTCGTGTCCGACTCTTTGCGACCTCATAGGCTATACAGTCCATGGAATTCTCCAGGCCAGAATACTGGAGTGGGTAGCCTTTCCCTTCTCCAGGGGATCTTCCCAATCCAGGGATCAAACCCAGGTCTCCCACATTGCAGGCAGATGCTTTACCAGCTGAGCCACAAGGGAAGCCCAATAAATACCAAATGGAGGAATGAATGAGAAGAAATTTCATGGTCCATGGAAGCCACACAAACCACGACTCTTCCTTTACACTGCACTGGGCACATAGTACTGCCTAGTTGTTAACTGGCATACATCCTTCGCAGTAATGCCGAAAACTATCCCAGTTGGCTTCAATAGTTGCATCAGCGTCATAAATCAATGAGTAGCCAACATTCATCAACTTTATGATACTGTTATGTTCAACATCCAATAGAAAGCAAAGTTAATGAGTTGTAGCATTTGGGAAGAGAGGATCTTTTAAAATTTATTTTATTTTATTTATTTTTGTCAAGAGACTAAGTGAAGTGGTAAACTTGGACCTTGAAAGTCTAGCATAAATATGTCACTGATGTGTCTCTTTGGCATGATTTTAGGAAATGCAATTACAATGACATTTTGCATTCCATTAATCATATTTCCCTAAGACTTTAGAAAGGCTGTCATTTACTGGTGTATTAGCATCATCATCATCAAAATTTTACAATAAAACTTTTGTTAGTTTAAAATACAGTTAAGACCCAGAGGCCAGCAATAATTGTCTAAAAATTAAACCATTTTACTACAATATGAAAAATTATTGCTATTCACTGGTAAAAAGATTTAACCTTTTATCCCACAGCTTTCTCAAAAGTCATAAAAAATCTAACTTGTAAATAAAAATATTTATTTTTTTGTGCAGTATATACAGTTTTTAGGTTGAGTTGATAATCTTTCTGAAAATAAAGTAAATAAAGTACTGACTGCAAGATCTCTGTCTTTTATACAGCATTTTATCTTACCTAAAAATTCATAGCTGATACGAATCGTATGGCTTGTGGGAAAGTATAAGAAGAAGACTTTGAGAATTTGCCAAAGCGGTCTACTGGAAAGGAAACATCAGTCATGCTATTTGCTATTTGATGAACTTTTGTTCATCCTTAACAAGGGTTACACAGCCTTGTGAAATTTGCCTTTTATGAAGCAGATTGAATCCTCTACCTATCTTATGGATAAGTTATGGTTGTCTCCACAAGTCACACAAACGCATTCTCTTCCTTTTAATGAGTGACTGAAACCCACCCATTAAAAACCTCCTTGACTCACTACTGACCATACTTTTGCTCTACCAGACTCTTCACTCCTATTGCTATCACAAATCACTGTGTCTGTTATGGCTATTTCTTGCTACACAGTGACACAGGTGGTGATCTCATTCTTTTCACTTGTCCCAAATGAGAATCTATGTTTTAAAGAATATGCAGAAATGCCAGTGACCCAACTTCATTCTGATAAAATTACTGGTGTTCTTGTCCTGCCCCTCTATGTTCAGAAGGACCTATAGGTGAAACTGTTTGGGACCGTGGATGTCTGTGGCAAACTGGGTATTAGCGCGATTCACTAACAACACACATTTCGATCATTCCTCACTGACAAATGATGCCAAACAAAGCAAAAGGCAAGAGCACTAGGACACATCTAGCAGGATTCAGTCCTCTCATTTAAGATGTGTGGGACTGTGTCATGCCTATAATGGAGGTGCAGGAATGTTCCTCCCTTATCTACTCTCGGTGTGGAGTTACACTTGCTACATCAACCCTGCACTTCAGCAGCCTCTCAGAGAAATGTATTGGTTGTCTTCAATTTTTTATCACCACATAGGACACCACTTTGAAATAAAGATCTAGCAGTAAATTTTTAGTTTCAGGGAATAACATATTCTGTATAGTTCTTGCAGTATTGGGCAGGGCCTGGAATTTTTGTTTGTTTTTTGCTCATAAAGGCATATTGCCAATCTAATAAAAATAAGTATCAGTAATAGATTTAAACCAACTAGAGTACTCCTTGGTGCAAGCATTATATAAACAGTTATTGATATTATACAAGCCTATCACTAATTTTCTGGTTTTAGAAAAGGCAGAGGAACCAGAGATCAAATTGCCAACATCCGCTGGATCACTGAAAAACCAAGAGAGTTGCCGGGAGAAATATCAATAACCTCAGATATGCAGATGACACCACCCTTATGGCAGAAAGTAAAGAGGAGCTAAAAAGCCTCTTGATGAAGGTGAAAGAGGAAAGTGAAAAAGTTGGCTTAAAGCTCAACATTCAGAAGACTAATATCATGGCGTCTGGTCCCATCACTTCATGGGAAATAGATGGGGAAACAGTGGAAACAGTGTCAGATTTTATTTTTGGGGGCTCCAAAATCACTGCAGATGGTGATTGCAACCATGAAATTAAAAGACGCTTACTCCTTGGAAGGGAAGTTATGACCAACCTAGATAGCATATTAAAAAGCAGAGACATTACTTTGCCAACAAAGCTCTGTCTAGTCAAGGCTATGGTTTTTCCAGTGGTCATGTATGGATGTGAGAGTTGGACTGTGAAGAAAGCTGAGCACCAAAAAACTGATGCTTTTGAACTGTGGTGTTGGAGAAGTCGCTTGAGAGTCCCTTGGACTGCAAGGAGATCCAACCAGTCCATCCTAAAGGAGATCAGTCCTGGGTGTTCATTGGAAGGACTGATGTTGAAGTTGAAACTCCAGTACTTTTGCCACCTCATGCGAAGAGTTGACTCATTTGAAAAGACCCTGATGCTGGGAGGGATTGGGGGCAGGAAGAGAGGGGGATGACAGAAGATGAGATGGCTGGATGGCATCACCGACTCGATGGGCATGAGTTTGAGTAAACTCCAGGAGTTGGTGATGGACAGGGAGGCCTGGCGTGCTGCAATTCAAGGGGTTGCAGACAGTTGGACATGACTGAGTGACTTAACTGAACTGATCACTAATTTTAGAAGATTGCTTATAATTTATAACTAGTGAATTGAAACAGCTTCAAAGATTTCTAAGCAGCAAACAAAATATTGTGATACTACCCTTGGTCCTGTAGTATAATAAAGAATTTGGGTGGCCATTGTCCCCTGGTTCCTGGGCAGTAGTCTCTAAGCCCTTGAAATTTCCCAAATGATAAATGTGTCTATTATTCATGGTGGGCCCCTGGAATCAGGCCTGAGTTTATGCTAATGAGGTGACTCATGGTGGTCCCTTAAATAATTTCAGGATGGGAACAGGCCATGCTGGAAAGACCATTCACGTAATTAGTGGGTTGGAGCTTTGAACCACGTGAGATCACCCTGACCTCCTGGAGGCTGACATGGTCAGTAATTCAATCAATCATGACTAGGCAATGAAACCTAATTAAAAACTCTGGACACTGAAAGCTTGGGTGAGCTTTCCTGGTTGATGCTGCACATTGATGTTTTGGGAGGGCGAAACATCTTGAAGACATGTAAACTTGATATTGTGGGACGCTCCCAGATCTTGCCCAATGGGTCTCTTCCTTTGGCTAGACTCATTTGTATACCTACTCTACAGCAAAACACTAAAGATAATGCTTTCCTGAGTTCTATGAGTCACTCTAGAGAATTATCAAACCTGAGGAGGTAGGAGGAATGTCTGAATTTATTTCCAGTTGGTCAGAAATGCAAGTGGCCTGAGAATCTCCAAGCTTGCAGTGAGTGTTTAAAGTGAGGGCAGTCCTATAGGAGACTGTGCCTTTAATCCATAAAATCTGAAATACCTGTGACCAGTTAGCATCAGAATTGTATTACAGGTCCCTTGTTAGATCTTTGCACATGTACGTGTGATAAAGGTTAAGACTGGAAATATTATAAAAGTCCTGGACTGCTTTAGTTTTGGCATCCTGATATTGATCTTACACATGATGGAATTTGTGATCAAGATACCATTTTCATACCTTTAAAAGGCAGTCAGAGGATATACGTGAACTAAGTCATGGTGGATACCATAGGCATTGTGCTTATTCGGGTTGAGGTGCTCAGTCATGTCCAACTCTGTGGCCCCATGGACTGTAGCCTGCCAGACTCCTCTATCCATGGGATTTTTCAGGCAAGAATACTGGAGCGGGTTGCCATTTCCTACTCCAGGGGACCTTCCTGTCCTGGGATCGAACCAGCATCTCCTGCATCTCCTGCATCAGCAGGTGGATTCTTTAGCACTGACCACCTGGGAAGCCCACCCTAGGCATAATCACTAGCAAAAAAATTCTTGCATTTGTTCAAAGTATAGAGTTTCCGATAAAGTTATTATGATTCCTTTCTGATTGGCATAAGATAAATACTTTATTAGAAAAGTATAAAGGATGGAGTCAGAAAAAAACCTTAAAAATCATATACCTTGGCTATTTGTTTCACAGGGAATAAAATAACTGAGGAAAAGGACATTAAGTGATTTGCCCAATAGCTATTTAACATCGGAGCTGGGACTAGATCTGTAACATCTCAAATCACACTGTGATGTCCAAACTCCTTGTGGTGAAACATGTTCAGTTACCAAGGCAGATAAATTGTAGTCTAGTAGTTTTGCCAGTGAGAGAGAGCGAAAAATAGCTATGTGGGATACAATCATATGCTTTGTCTTTCTTCTGTTGATCATTAAAGTAGCACTTTTCATATTTTCTTTACATTTCTGCTGACTTACCTAACAAAAGAGGTAGCCAATGCAGAAAACCACTCATTTTATAAGCACTTATAAAGCATCTATTATAAATCATATATTATAAACCTGTACTAGGTACTTAGAGATGTCAAGATTAATTATTAAGCCCCTCTTTTCTAGTGAGGAGAACTTGATCCTTCATTAAAAAATAAACACAGTTGTATAAGTCCTGTGGTGGCAGCCATGAGAAAGCAAAGAGAAGAAGGCTGGGGATATCACGGGTGGGTCTTCTCTAGCCATCTAAGGAATTTGGCCATTATTCTGTAAGCCTGACAAGCCATTAAAGGGTTTTAAGCAAAACAAACAAAACACAAACAACAACAAAACAGAGGAAAAAAACAAAACCCTCCTTTATTGCATATTTCCCTAATGCGTACATGGGATATGACTGCCAACTTGCTTGACTCTCTTAATAGAAATGTTTTCTTATCTTGCTGCTTTTCTTTCCACATAGCTCAACAACCTCAGTGGTTTTGCTAAAACTATGAAGGAAGCCAGGTACACTCTAACTTAGTGTTTATTCAATCTCTATCATGCTCCTGCTGTTGCTGCTAAATCACTTCAGTCGCGTCCGACTCTGTGCGACCCCATAGACAGCAGCCCACCAGGCTCCCCCGTCCCTGGGATTCTCCAGGAAAGAACACTGGAGTGGGTTGCCATTTCCTTCTCCAATGCATGAAAGTGAAAAGTGAAAGTGAAGTCGCTCAGTTGTGTCCGACTCAGCAACCCCATGGACTGTAGCCCACCAGGCTCCTCCGTCCATGGGATTTTCCAGGCAAGAGTACTGGGGTGGGGTGCCATCGCCTTCTCTGAATCTCTATCATAGAAGTCTTATAATAAAGAAGGTAGAACCAGTTCCTTGTCTGAACAGTTAAAACTCAGTTTTGCAATTCCTGGCTCAAGTGAGAATCATGATGGAATCTGAACCAGGCAGACAGTAAAGGAATCAGGTACCCACCTGAGTGTATAAGCACCTTCTAGAGCCCCTACACGCCTGTGGCCCACTGCGTCTCCAAGGCACTGTCCAGGGAGAAACCAAGTCAGAGATTTCTGGTCGCAGAAAACCTTCCAACACATAGCTCTCCGTTCCATAAGGAACGTGGGAGGCGTGCTGCTATTTGCAGAATCCTTGGGTAGCTCCTCAGGATTCCAGGGACGAAGAATAATACAGTCCATCAAAACAAACACACAAGTATAAATTATTTACACAAAAAGTTAATTCAGTCTTGGTTTAGAGGCCTAGCAGTTAAGACTATCAGTCTATGATCCAGAGCTAAAGCCAAACTGAGGAACTTCCTACAAACTAATGACAAAAACTCTTCAAAAGTGTCAAAGCCATAAAAGACAAGGAAAGACCATGAAATTGTCACAGAGACTAAGGAGACATGACCAAGGAGTCACATCAGTGTAATACTGGATCTCAGATTGGACCTGGAACAGAAAATGGTCTTAAGTAGACTCCAAATAGAGTCTATATTTAAGTTAATTATATCATACCAATGTGATTTTCTTAGTTTTGATAATTGTTCTATGGTAAAGCAAGATATTAACATTAGGGGAAGCAAGGTGAAGGATTTCTTTGCAACTATTAGTAAATCTATACATATATTTTTTAAAACAATAAGCTTGTATGGTTTTTTGGGTTTTTGGGGGGGGGTGGGTTTTGCGGTTGTTCTGTTTGGGGAGGTTTTAGCTTCTTGTTGTTGTTGTTGTTTAGTTTTTAAAGGAATATACGTTTATGGAAAAAACCACTACAATACTGTAAAGTAATTAGCCTCCAACTAATATAAATAAATGGGAAAAAAAAAAAGGAATATAGGTTTTAGAGTCAAAGTCTTGGGTTTAAAACTTAGTTCTATTTCTTACTAGCAATGTAGCCTTGGGCAACATCCTTAATCTCCTTTAATCTCTGCACTTTACTTTCATTATCAGTAAAATGAGAATGAGCTTTCCCAATGGTTCAGAAGGTAAAGAATCTGACTGTTATGCAAGAGACCAGGAGAGGTGAGTTTCATGGTTGGGTTGGGAAGATCTGCTGGGGAAGAAAATGGCAACCCACTCCAGTATTCTTGCCTGGGAAATCCCATGAACAGAGGAACCTGGTGGGCTACAATACATAGGGTTACAAAGGGTCAGATATAACCAAGAATGCAATCTGACATTTGAAAATGGGAATAATAAAAACATATTTGTAAGTGAATAAGGTTAAATAAGATATTTAAACACAGTATTGTGTCAGGTACATAAATTCCTACAAAGTTATATCTAGTATTTGCTAATGAACATTACCATAATTATTAAATTTACCATTATTATTGTTGTTATTATTAGGATTTTCTGGTTCTGGAGTCACTTCAAGAACTAATAAATGAGCAGTGGTATTATAGATAGCATACATTTACTCTCTTGCTCATTCTGTGGGAGTCAGAAGGAGTAAACGGGCTCCAGTATCTTCTGGGGTAAATTAATTAATCAAGCCTAGGGCATGTAACGTTGCTGAGTGTGGTGTGAGAGGGGTGGAGGCTGAAGTGGACAAGTACATGGATGGAGGCGGCTTCACCAGCCTATAACAAATGCCCTCATCAATTTATATAATTCTCTTTCAATGAACAGATGATTATCCTCAATAAGCTACTATACCAGCTGCCTGAAAGGTACCATCAAGATTAAGAAATCCATGAATTGTTGTAAACTGTCAGTTACAACCAGATCTTTGTGTTCCAAAGAGCTGATGAGACTTTGTCTTCAGAAATCTGGTATTGATATTTTTGCTGCATTGCAGGCCACATTTAGACATACTAGGAGTACAGTTCCCAAGAGTTAAGAGTGTATAAGGACAGCATTTGAACAAATGAGTGACTGAGTACTTTAAAAACTTTCTGGACCCATTCTTTAAACAATGAAACATAAACAGTACCTGATATACAAACTTTTGAAATATCACTCATTTATCAGTTACTTTTTAGAGTACAGAATACAGCTCACATAACAATGCAGAATCAAATTTAAAATATTTTGCATTGACACAAAATATTAACTAAAATAAAATTCTGTTGCAATGTTAGTAATCCTTACACACACACAAAGTTATTTTGTAAATTGAACTTTATATCATAACTGAGGGCTTCCGTGATTGCTCAGTTAGTAAAGAATCCACCTACAATGCAAGAGACCCCAGTTCAATTCCTGGGTCGGGAAGATCCGCTGGAGAAGGGACAGACTACACACTCCTGTATTCTCGGGCTTCCCTTGTGGCTCAGCTGGTAGAGATTCCACCTGCAATGTGGGAGACCTGGGTTCCATCCCTGGGTTCTGATCCTTAGAGTTCCGATATTCCAGTTAATCCAAAGACACTTATACTTGTCCTTCACATTCTCCTTTTCCCCAGATGCTATTCTCCAATGCAGAATTTTTATTCCTGACCACCACCTCCCCATGAGCTCTGAATTGAACTGTTTCTCCTCCTTTGACTGCTTCAGGGTACTGGCCACCTTGGACTCAGTCTCTAAAGATATTACTCCCTAATTTTACAACTTTTTAAAGATGTAAGTGAGACTTCTGGTAGAAAGGAGAGGGAAGTCTACAAACTAGTTTAATCTGTCTGTAGGACAATTTGGCAAAATACATCATATGTCTTTATAAGATATTTTCCCTTGAAACTATCAATTTTATGTCTACAAATTTATTCTAAGGGAGTAATAGGAAGAGTGTGCAAAAATCCACAGGAATCTCATCTCAGTGTTGTTCGTAAACAGAAAGCAGCCTCTAGAAAAAAGAAGCAACCTCTAATAAGCAGTAATTTGTAAAATAGGTTATAGAATAGCTACAAAATGGGACAGCATGCAGCCATTAAAATGATGTTGCCTAAGAATGCTTACAGAAAAGACAAAATATTTACATTGTAGTTAAGAAAATAAAATTACAAAATAGTAGCATTTTAGTTTGATTATAATAGTAATGACAATAGCTGAAATTTACTGCATAATTACTACATGCCTTCTGAAATAGGTACTACTAATAATCCCATTTTAATTACAAGGAAAAAGAGACAAAATAAAATTAATCAACTTGCCCAAGGTCAAATGGTTAGTAAAGACAATCTGACTCCCAAAATTACACATATAATACAGCCTCTTTAATACATGTGTATATGCTTTGAGAAAAGCATGGAAGAATTTAACAGAAAGATAACAGTACTTAACAGAGGTTGGGTATGTACCTGCCATAAGCAGAATTTCTAGACTGACCCCTAAAGATATTCCAACCCAATCCAATGTAATGAGATGTGCCTCCCATGATTATGCTATATTATAATAAGGTACATGGACCTTAACACAGTGAGATTGTCCAGGTGGACCTAATCTAATCACAAGAGCTCTGCTAAAAGCATAGAACTTTCTTCAGCAGGTAGGAAGGAGTCAGCGAGATCCCAAGGATTCAGTGTGCAATTTCTGCTTTACTGATGGAGGGGACCACATGAGAAGAGAGGTCAGCTGCCTCTAGGACCAGAGAGCAGCCCCCAGCTGACAGCCAGGAAATAGGAACTTCAAATCTATGGCTGTAAAGAACTGGACAACAACCGGAATCAGTTTGGCAGAGGATTTTTTCCCCAGGCCTCTAGGCTGGAGCCCAACCTCACTCTTACTTTGATGTCATTCTCAGGGCAGAGAACCCAGGTGAATTCACCCAGACTTCTGATCTCCAGAACTGCGAGGTAATAATGTTGGCAATTTCACACTGCTAGGAAGGACTGATGTTGAAGCTGAAACTCCAATACTTTGGCCACCTGATGCGAAGACATGACTCATTTGAAAAGACCCTGATGCTGGGAAAGACTGAAGGCAGGAGGAGAAGGGGACGACAGAGGATGAGATGGTTGGATGGCGTCACCGACTCGATGGACATGAGTTTGGGTAAACTCCAGGAGTTGGTGATGGACAGGGAGGCCTGGCATGCTCTTGTCCATGGGGTTGCAAAGAGTTGGACACGACTCAGTCATATCTGATTCAGTCCACGGACTCAGTCAGACACAGACTCAGTCGTATCTGATTCAGTCCATGGACTGCAGCAAATGAGTCAGTTCTTTTTAAGCCACTCGGCTAAGTTTGTGTGAATTTGTTATCTAGCGATAGAAAACTAGAGTACTCACAAGGGACTTAGAATTAGGAAACAATAAAATTTATATATTAAAAACCTACAACAGCATTATACTTGAAGGAGAAAATCAAGTACAGACACTTTTTAAGATCTGGAACAAGGTAAGGACATGTGTTATTACTACCATTGCCTGAGTATTGTAATTCCTGGCCAATGCTATTTTTTAAATGAGGTATATAAGAATTAGAAAAGAAGAGATCAAATTTTGTCATCTTGAAATGATTAGAATCAATAAGTGATTGGAAGCAATAAGTTTATCAAAGTTGCTGAATACATGATCAAGTCAGAAAGATAGAAAACTTTTCTCTACACTGACATAACCAACCACAAAATATAAGAGAAAACTCATTCAAAAGAGCATAGAAATTATAAACTATCTAGGAATTTACTTAAACAAGAAATAAACAAGCCCAATAAAGGCCCTTACATTTTTTACCTCTCCTTTTCCATATTTTCCAAAATTTATTTAATGAACACATATGGCTTTGCTAATAAAAATATACCATATCAATGGCGATACTCAAAATATTTAGAACATTGGTACCAACCAGAATGGCATGGGCAATAAAGAAGTCACTCAGCCATTCAGGTATTTGACAGGTGAAGAAGAGCCTCACAACCTCTAATTGTTAATTATTGTATTTCTCTCCCTGAATTGGCTGGGAAGAACAAACTTCAGCCTTACACTTTATTTGAAAATTTTCTCTCAATTAATTATTTTTTCCTGTGCTCACAAAGAAAGAGAGGACAATTAAATCAATAAGGCAAGCTGGCTTACTTTAAAAACACATGAAACAAACAAAAAAAACATAAGTGGCATAGAAGGGAAAAGGCTATGTTCGCATGGTTTCACATGGGATGGAGAATGAAAGAGTAATAAAGCAAAACCAGGGAATTCCCTGGCGGTCCAGTGATCAGAACTCGATGCTTTCAGAACTTGGTGCTTTCACCGTAGTGGCCTGGGTTCAACCCCTGGTCAGGGAATTAAGATCCCACAGGTTTCATGGCTCAACTAAAAAAAAAAAAGTAAAATCAGCCCATGTGGCCTGCACATGATCAGTAGGCTGAGCATGTTATCCTGCCTGCGGGAACAGAGTAGAAAGGTATGGCTCAGATAACATGTCCCACATGAACCCAGTCATTCAGAAATGCAAACAGGAGGGCCTTGCAATTACTTGCCTTCAAATTATGAAATGACCAGATTAAAAATCCTTGGAGCTTGATTTTCAGACCCCGGAGGAAGCAAAAAGACAGTAATTAAAGCATGTGAGCATATTAAGTAAGTACTTTTATAAAATCCACCAGAGTGGTAAGTGTAACAAAAAGTAACTTAAGAGGTCAAATTGGTTTTTTTTCTTTTTATCACAATGCTGGTATCCCCAACAGATAGCTTGTTTCTCTTAATTCAGAATTGTTTTAGAATGTCAACACATGACTTCTAAAAACATGCCATCTCAGAATTTTGCACTTACTCCTTTCCATCTTTGGAGAGTTTTCAATATATTATTCATGCAACTAGTTCACTATCAAACATCAATGGTGCCTAACAATATTTGGCCTTGCACAAAGCCATAAAATATTTAAAACTGAGAAAATGCACATATCCACTTTACAAAACAGAAACAGACTCACAGACTTAGAGAATGAATTTATGGTTACCAGAGGGGAAGGGATAGATTGGGAGTTTGGGGTTAACATGTACACACTGCTATATTTAAAACAGATAACCAATGAGGTCAAATTGTTTTCATTTTACAAAAACATTCAAGGAGCATCAGAGAGAAACACCCTCTGTTTACTTTAACCACAACTGATCCCAAACTGAAGGCAGTTTGCTGTCAAATTGCACTAATTCATATCACTCAGAAAGGTCTAGCAAGTCTGAAAATGACCACCAAATGTATCAAGACTGTTCTTCCCTTAGGAGACTGTCAACAAATGCTCCGGAAATTTCGTCCTTGCACTACCATAAAATTGTGGTTCCATGCCACTCCCTTCTTTCCAGTATATAAATTCCCTGTTATTTTTTCCATCAAGCTACCAAGTTTTCTGGTATTATTTGTGAAACCAGAAAGCCAAGACCTTCCTCTGTGGTTATATAGAAGATACTGTATTCCTAAGAGGTTTTGCAAATAGTACCACAAAAATTGTCTTGCTTAAAAGAAAATATTTCCCAGAAATAAACAAGAGGAGATAAACATATGGAATCAACAAGAAATCAGGCTTTGCATTCAGGTAAGTGTTTTGATAAAGGACTGAACTAGCCTTCAGATTCCTCTGCTTGGGTTAACCAGTGAAAGATACAAGATCCAAAACCCTGACTTGCACAGGTCCAAAATCCCAAAAGGTAAAACGGTGTCAGGTTGGCACCTTCGAGAAGAACTGACCTTATTAAATGCATTCATATTAAGAAGCACATCATGAAAAGGACGGACGCAGTAGAAACTGAAAATGACATTTACAACAAGTTTATGGAAAAGAAATCCGTGTGGGCAAAAGATGAGATCATTTAACCCAAGGAAGAAAAGAAAACAAAACGTTTATAAATCAGTGATTGAATCATAAAACAAGATTTGCAATTCTAGACGAGAACTCAATCTCATGGTTGGTAGTTAAGAGCCTGCTTCACTAAACCTAAAGACCACCAGAGATCACATAAGCCTGAACTCAAGGGAGCTTTAGTCAAGAACTCTCTACCCTCCACTGCTAAGTGTAGACTAAATACAGATGAAGGTGTCAGCAAAGCTGCTCCTTGGAAGGTCATGGGCACTTGTTCACAGGGTACTTCTGTAATATAGTCAGTTCTGCTCATGCCTCCCCAAATAAACCACAAATTCCTTTGAAGTTAGGATCCCATTTTATTCATGTTTATATACCCACAAAGCACATGTGCAAATGCCCATGGTACACACTTAGTGACAGTTCTTCAAATTACTACTTAGCTTTACTAAAGTACCATATGGAATAATGGTCATAATAATAATCAAAACAATCACACGGCACCTCTCACTGGATGCTTACCAGGTATCATGTGAAGATTCACAGGATACTTAATCAGTGATATAGTCAGTAATGTCATCCATATTTTACAGAAACTAAAAGTGAAGCCCACAAAGATCCTCAATAATTTGCCAAAGGAGATGTGGCTAGTCATAGGTTGGGAATCAATGCTGATCCTTTCTTCCCAGCAACTGAAGCTGAAGAATAGTTAAGCACTTTGACTTAGAAGGCATAGTCTCTATACAAGTCAGAATTTGCTGAGGCTTTTTACGGGGGGCTTGTTCTTTTCCTCTGCCCTTAAATACTTTAAGCCCCTGTAGAAAAAGTCTATAAAATAAAATGCCCCGTGATGCTTCACACAATTTAAACAGTGGGAACTATAGTAATAAAATAAATAGTTACATTTTTTAAAAAGTGTTTCTTATTCCAGAATCAAAGCCTGAAAACCCCAAACAAGGGATCTGTAAATACTTGGCTCATGGTCCATCTGACATGGAATATACACTCTCCTAGAAATAAATGTCATTCTTCACACTGTAGTCACAGACACAGTAATGGTTGAATGTTTCTCTTTTGTAGTCAAATAATTAGTAGGGCATTTCAAAACTGATGTCTCTAGAGTCAAGAAACAGAAAATCACTTGTAACTAAAGCATGGAGTTATGTAATTTGTGTGTACGTGTGTAGCTGTGTCAAACCAAAAAAAAAAAAACAACTCATAATAAAGGGAATCAAAAAAGAGTCAAACAACCTCATCTCAAAAGCAACACAAAATGGATAATTGCATATTTTCAACCAAACAAATGATCATCAAAATGCCCTGTGGTAAGTCGGTAGAGAAGACATACTGAGATTATTGACCAAGTAGAACAGATAAGATATAACTAACTGTTTTTCTTTAAAATTTTTGCCACACAATATAATTGCACATTAAGCCTTAAGAAGAATTGTTTTCAAAGTATTTCCTTTGTTACTCACAAGTTAAATCGTGATTTATTATTTGCCTTATCTCCCAACATAAGTTCTAGAAAAGCATTGTATTCATTACACATATTTCAAGTGAAATTTTTCAAACAACTTTCTGCTCTGTTGTAATCCATCCTGCTCTGTTGTAATCCATCCTCTATGCGGTAGCCAAAGTTATCTTTTAAAATCATACATCAGATCATATTTTTATCTTGTTAAGAAAGCATTTCAACCAAATTTAATCCAAACTCAGTGACCGAAAACATCCTCGACAATCAAAGGTCCCCGACAATCTGACCCTCGCCTTCCTCTCCATCCTCAAATCCTACCACCCTCACCTGTGCACCCCTTGTTTCAGTTAATGGTCTTTGCCCTGTTTCTCACTACAAGGAGCTCATCCTCACTGCTAACTTTTTGTGCCATTTGTTCCCACTACCCGACCACCCTGCCAGTATATCTTCCTGTGGTGGGCTCCTTTCTGTCATCCAGGGTTAGCCTCATCATGAGGCCTTCCCTGACCACCCAACATAAAAGGGCCCCAGACCCACCCTGAGCAACAGCACTTACATCTATATGAAGTTATTCTGTTAATTTCCTTGGTTACTTCTCTCTCTCTCTGTCTCTATCTCTCTGTCTTTGTCTCTCTCTCTCCAAACAGTCCCTACCCCTGGCAACCACCACCGTTAGACAAATGGAACCTCCATGAAAGAGGGAATATTGCTGTCTTGTCCAGCATCATGGACTTCCCTGGTAGCTCAGCTGGTAAAGAATCTTCCTCCAATGCGGGAGATCTGGGTTCAGTCCCTGGGTTGAGAAGGTCCCCTGGAGAAGGGAAAGTCTATTCACTCCAGTATCCTAGCCTGGAGAATTCCATGGACTGTATATATAGTTCATGGAGTCATAAAGAGTAGGACACTCACCATCTAGCACCATAGTCCTAGAATACAGAACAACGCCTGACACATGGAAGGCCCTAAGAAAAATATTTATTGAATAAATGAACATTTCTAAACATATTATATTTATGGATGCATTTTAGTTGTTTTTAATAGTGAATTTTCACTAAGGCCCTATCTTCAACTGCCTAAAAATCAAGCACGATGGCTTCCTCCAACTGCAAATATGTCTGACTATGACTGACTGCAAGACATTTGGAATAAACAGGCTGTTCAGTGAGAGATGAACACATTTTCAACATAAAAGTTTGTTTTGTAGTAATCAAAATTCTGAAACTGGCTCCTCATGGCACCCTCTGGTTTTAATCAAGCCTCACTGGTCCCTCCAAACATTCAACAAGGACAGTCTCCTCTGATTTCAACTTTCAATGCTGGAAGAGCAGAGAAAAACACTTCTCAATGGGTGGAAAAAAAAAAAAAATCTGTACATTATCTAGGCTACTTTTGATATTTAATACCAACTAACAGAGCTGTCATTATTATTTTAAATTTACCCAGATAAATGAGGACACATTTAGGTTAAGGACAGCAGAAAAAGCTAGAAGACTAAGGACATAGTCAGTGCTCTGGAAGGGAGAAGAGAAGCAAATTCTTTTTTCCAATTATTGAAGGCAGACTTGTTAGCATACTTGTTCAAAGACTTACTCCCAGTCAGGACCATGTCAGGATAAGAGTGGAGTACAAAAATAATCCTCCTTTTAGTCCTGTTCACCTTTTTCTACAAATCACAACCTGCTCAGTGTCTTTCAGCTGTCTTCATGTCAGAGCTCTTATCTGTGAATCTTGACTTTCTGAAGATATTTTAACTAAAATTTGCATTGTAACATATGGCCAGTGATGTTACAACTGCTTATGATGCTACATGCAAATAACATCCAGTCTTATATGACTGGATTCTTTGGGGAAACCTTCTGAACATAGAGAATTATAGTTTCCTTGTATGAAGAAATATAGAACTGAAAAGGCAATAGGGATTCAGTGCACTAACATCATGGCTGCTGCCATGAAATTAAAAGACACTTGCTCCTTGGAAGGAAAGTGATGACAAAACTAGATAGCATATTAAAAAGTAAAGACACCACTTTGCCAACAAAGGTCCATATAGTCAAAGCTATGGTTTTTTCTCAATGGTCATGTATGGATGTGAGAGTTGGACCATAAAGAAGGCTGAGCGCTGAAGAATTGATGCTTTCAAATTGTGATGCTGGAGAAAACTCTTGAGAGTCCTTTGGCCTACAGGAAGATCAAACTAGTCAATCCTAAAAGAAATTAACCCTGAATATTCATTGGGAGGACTGAAGCTGAAGCTCCAATACTTTGGCCACCTGATGCGAAGAACCGACTACTGGAAAAGACCCTGATTCTGGGAAACATTGACAGCAAAAGGAGAAGGGGGTGGCAGAGGATGGGATGGTTAGAAAGTATCACCAACTCAATGATCACAAATCTGAGCAAACTCTAGGAGATAGTGGAGGACAGAGGAGCCTGGCGTGCTGCAGTCCACGGGGTTGCAAAGAGTCAGACACGACTTACTGGCTGAACAACAGCAACAAACATTTGTAAAGTGCTAAGAGTGTTGTCTGGCATATGTCAGGAGCTATATGTGAAGAGTTTTAATTAATTAATTTTTATATTACAAAACAAAATTTCTAGGCAAAAGCTTTACATTTAAAATGATCACAACAATTACAGTTTCTAGTTATATTTCATGGAGAAGGAAATGGCAACCCACTCCAGTATTCTTGCCTAGAAAATCACAGACAGGGGAGCCTGGCTGGCTATAGTCCATAGGGTCACAAAGAGTCAGACACGACTGAGCGACTAACACTTTCACTTCAAAACTAACATTTAAAAACAAAATCCTGATGTGACATCATATGAATTTAATAACCACCATTATAAGGATGCTGTTTCATTCACTAATTTCATTTGTGATGAAAAGATTCTAAGAGATGAGCTGCATTTTCCTTGAACCTCTGTAAGTAGTGTACCATGCACAGCAGGATAAATAAAGTAGAAAAATATGGCCCTGACTATGTCATCAAGGGCTCCTTGTTTGTTTGCGAGATTAGACAGTTATAAGACAAGTAGTGCAAATTTACAACTATATAGAAATTTGATGCTATACTTTCCCCATAGGAAGAGAGATAAATATGGGCTATAATAATCAGAATAAGTCATGAAGAAAATCATTACAGATATAAAAAACAAATCAAGACTTCCAGAACTGTAATTCTCTAAAAAAAAGAAAATCAGATGTGCATCAGTGTAACATGTTATAACAACACATTCTCCTAGAGAGATGATCTTTAGCCAACAGCCACATATACATTTGATTATACTTCATGCTAAACCATGCAATTTGGACATTTTAGTTATGAAATTCAGATTTTCTTTAATAAATTTTGGAAGGAAAATTACATTACTTAATCAACATTTGTATATGAGCATTCTGATTTTGGGCTTCCCTGATAGCTCAGTTGGTATACAACCCGCTTGCAATGCAGGAGACCGGGTTCAATTCCTGGGTCAGGAAGAAGGGATAGGCTACCCACTCCAGTATTGCTGGGCTTCCCTTGTGGCTCAGCTGGTAAAGAATCTGCCTACAATGTGGGAGACCTAGGTTTAATCCCTGGGTAGGGAAGATCCCCTGGAGAAAGGTTGATTTTAATTATAAAAGCATACTCACCTGTTCTTAAAGTCATGCTAGCACATTAATTTCTCCCTCCCCTCCTCAAGCTGGGGGATAGGTCTGTCTCTGAAAAGGGAGGCCTAAGACCGAACTTTTCCCTCTACCCACCTCAAAGAAGGCTCTTGTTTCCCACAGATCCCAATGGCCTTCGTGGACAGAAAAAATGAGGCTAATTCCAAAATACAGACCTTCATCCTTCAAACTGAAACATTTCTGTTTTGGCTGTGGGGGAGGGGTGATGGGGCATTGGACCAAGAAACCCCTCAGGACTCATTAGGTTCTATTACTTTGCTCAGGACATGAATATACAGGGCATCCTTCAGAAATCACTTTGATGCATGAATTTCAATTGCTTGTTTGCTTGTCTCATTATCCTGTTTAGCATATAAATAATCTCTGGGCGATTTGAACTGCTGTGTATTTGAGTTTTCAGCAGCTATGTAAAACAAAGCAAGAAGTCCAAGAGAAAGGTGACACCAATGCCATGGTTAAGCTTAAATCAATTCATACTCAAAGCAGATATTCAAGACCAGGGCACCGATACAGGTAAACCAGGTTATTCATTCATCTTAACAGCCAAACATAAAATGGCTTGCTAAATCAACCATGAAATCCACATCAATATAAAACCGTAGAAATAAGCAGAGTAGCTTTTGCATTCCTACCATTTATCTTAGACAGACCTAAAGCGGGCAATCAGGAGAAGGTCAATAGCACACAATGGAAATTACACCTCGACAGACAGACTACTGTCTTCTCTACCACTCAGGAGAGATTTTAGCAAGTAGTTCTGGCATCCATAATCACACATCAGCCTGCTTCGAGCTGAGAGAGATGTACTAAAAAGGCGAAGATCTCCTCTAAATGTCATGCATTTTAAACTGCCTAGTTTTTTGGTTTGTTTGTTTTTGACTGAAAACTGCAATTCTTTATGTTGTTCAGTTGCTAAGTCATGTCTGGCTCTTTGCAACCCCACGGACTGTAGCTCGCTAGGCTCCTCTGTCCATGGAATTCTCCAAGCGAGAATACTGGAGTGGGTAGCTATTCCATTCTCCAGCAGACCTTCCCAATCCAGGGATCGAATCTGCGTGTCCCACTTGACAGGTTGATTGTTTACCATCTGAGCCTCCAAGAAAGACCCAAGGTCCACTGTGGTCTTCAGCAAATTCGTGGGATCAGGCAGAACTGACCTACTTTCTACACTGGAAATTAGCCATGCTTTTCCCTTCATGACCTGCTCCCCTTCTGATTTAACTTCATACTCCCCAAATTAGCAGAACTAAAGTATCCACCAGACTACGGACCACAGAAAACATGAAAATTTACTCCCCATGTTGTCTTTTTTTCAATATCAGAATTCTAGCACCCAACCAAGAGTTATTGGAGGCATGACAGAAAGAGGAAGAAAACTTCTTCTTATTCTGCTTGAATGTTATGATGATGCTATATTCCATTAATAAGAATGGCATGAAAAGATTCTTAGACTATTCCAATAATAGTAAATGCACAAACAAAATCTAAAATAGTCAAAAAGTCTATTGCTGTCATTGCAGTAATAAAGCTCACCTTCAATATAAGATAAGGAATTTAAAGCAAAACGTTTTTAAAGGGAGAGGGAAGATTGCTTTATATTTATAAAAGGAATAATTTAAACAAAGATATAACAGACATGAATTAACCCCTGATGACATTACATTGAAATCTAAATCTTTGAAATCCAGTGAAAACCATTAGAAATACAAACTAACAAAACACAAATATAATGAAGTCTAAGTTCTCATACATATTATTTGACAGAGCAATTAGAAAGAGACATAAGAAAATAAGATTCTATAATAATTTGATTTAATAGCTGTATATTGAACTTTGTAACTTAAAAAATAGTATAAATTCTTTTCAAATGCCCATGGATATTTATAAAATCTGATAATAAGAGCTTAACTAACTTGAAAACAGTAAGATTTATAAGTTGATATAAGACATTTTTAAACTATTAAACAATCCTCTGTGAAGACTAACTTAAAAAGAAAAATTTCAAATTTCATACAAAATATTCATAAAATAAACACATTTATAAATGTATATATCCATATTTTTATATATATAATATATATATTAGTAGAGAAGAATCTTAATAAGCAAATTCTCAAAACAAAAATTTGCTACTAAATTTATACTCTCAAAAATTGATTAAATTATACTAAAATGTACCAATATTGGATCAAAAAAAGTATGAACCTCAAACCAATAGACAGAAAAAAACTAAAACTTTAAGAAAATAATACTGAAATGATTCCATATCATCACAAAACAGCTGATATCCAAGTTATTTCAATTATTCCAGAACACAGAAAAAAATTTTCCTACTCTTGTTCAAAACTAACATAATTCTAGTATTAAAAGCAAAAGAATAAAACAAATGAAAATTATGGACCAACAAAACTTTTATAAACATAAAAACATGCATGAAAGACCTCTCCAACAAAAATATATGCAAGTACCAACATGCACATGAAAAAAGTGCTCAACATCATTAGTCTTTGTGTGTGTTAGTCGCTCTGATGTGTCCAACTCTTTGTGACCCCATGAACTGTCGCTCACCAGACTCCTCTGTCCATGGAATTCTCCAGCAAGGATGCTGAGGTGGGTAGCCATTCCCTTCTCCAGGGAATCTTCCCAAACCAGGGACTGAACCCAGGCCTCCCGCATTATGCTACCCAGGAAGCCCTTCATTAGCCTTTAAGGAAATGCAAATCAAAACTAGAAACGACTTACCACATCAACGAGACACAATATATAATACAAAATGTTTTAATAAAATAAGTGTTGGCGAAAATGTGGAGGTACTAGAACCCTCATACATTGTTGACAGGAAAGTAAAATGGTCTACCATGTGGAAAAGAGTTTAGTGGTTCCTCAAAAATTTAAAACATAGAATTACCATATGACCTAGCAATTCCACTCCTAAGTATAAACTCTAATGAACCGAAAATAAACGTTTAAACAAAAATTTGTACACAAATGTTCATAGCAGCTCTATTCCCAACAACCATAAGATGGAAACAATCCAAATGTCCATAAGCTAATGAACTGATAAACAAAATGTGGTCCATTTATCTGAATGAATACTATTCAACCAAAAAATGGAATAATGTATTGATACATACCATCACATGGAAGAACTGTGAAAAAGTTATGGTAAGTGAAAGAAGCCAGATACTAAAGGTATAAGCTTCCATTTACATAAAGTATCAAGAAGAGGCAGATTCATAAAGACAGAAGAGAGAGTAGTGGTTGCCAGGGATCACAAAAAGTGGGGAATGGGAAAATGATTGCTTAATGGGCATTGGGGTGTTTTTTAGAGGAAAATTAAAATTCTCTGGACAAGACAGGGATAATGGTTGCAGAATACTGTGAATGTACTAAATGTCACTGAATTGCATCTTTTAAAGTCAAAATAGTGAATTTTATACTATATGAATACTGTCACAGTAAAAATAAAAAATAAATGTATCAAGATCGGTGCTTTCTTATATAATGATATGAAAAATAAAATAAAATAATAAAATAAAAAGATTTTATTATGATGATAGGAAAACATTTTAAAATCTTAGGATAAAAATGTTGTGAAGCACTGTTATGAAGGAACTACAAAATTATTATTCAAAACATGACTATGATTGTGAAAGGAAATACTCTTATACTATAATAAACTGAACACAAGTGTAAATAAAATGTGAAGAAAAGTTAAAGATAGGTCAATAAGATGAAACAAAGGGTATAGAAAGATTCAAACACATTTAAGAATTTCATATATAATAAAGGTAAAAATTCAAAACAGTTGCAGAAAGATGATTTAATAAATGATTTGGGATAACAAGCTAACCATTTAAAATGAAAAGAGTGTCATGCTATTAACTTGTAAATTAAATCAACATAAATTTTAAATGTATTTAAAAAAAAGACAAAAAAATGAAAAAGCAAAAGTGATAGGAGAAATGAATACCAATATCATCTTAGCCAGAGAAAGTATTTCTTAACATGAAACAGAAAGCAGTAACTACAAAAAAATTATTGACTCATTCACTACTTATAATGAAAATACTAAATTAAAAAGCTAACAATGAACATGGAAAAACAACTACTTTTGTAACAACTGATTTTATAATTATTTTTACATATTAGCATTATCTAATCTTTGTCATCCAAAGACTTCCTGAAAATCATTTACAGATAACCATACCTTCACAAAAGAAAGGAGATAATGCCCAACAACATAAGAAAAAAGCTCACTCTGTTAATCAAGGCACTTAACTAGTATGTAGTCTGTTTCTGATGAGTAAAAGGATGCACCCAGTATACTGACAGTGTTTATCTCTGGGTAATGAGATTTAAACGATGTTTTTAAATTTTAATTTGTACTTTACTTTCTTACAATAAAATTTTATGGTTGAGGAAAACCTTGCCTTTTTCAGAGTAGCTTGAGGGAATATAACACATGAAAGTCAATATTCCTCAATAAGGAGAAGATGCCCATGGAAATAAAGGGAGGTCTTTTCTTTCCAGTGGAGTTTCTACGACAGGAGAGCATCTCTCCACCCTCACACCCAATAAGCCAGTTTTCTGCTGCCTTCACTGCCTCATCCCTGCTCCTCTCCCCATCCCGTATTCTGTCTCTCTGTCATTCATATGGTTTTTATTTTCCTTGTTTTCTGGTCCTCCGTCATGAACATAAATGCACGAAGCAAAATAGGAAAGATGCAACCATAGTAATAACAATAACAATTACTGTTGCTGCTGCTGGAAGTGAAAGTCACTCAGTCATGTCTGACTCTTTGTGACCCCATGGACTATACAGTCCATGGAATTCTCCAGGCCAGAATATTCGAGTGGGTAACCTTTCCCTTCTCCAGAGGATCTTCCCAACCCAGGGATCAAACCCAGGTCTCCCGCATTGCAGGAGGATTCTTTACCAGCTGCTGCTATTTGATACTAATGTACCTTTGGTCCCAGAGGGTCCTCCACTATTGCTAAAGAAATTAACTCTCTGCTGTGCTCCCAGGCAGGGCCAGAAAAATACATATAGTTATATTTATGTCATATCAAACAAAGAAAGAGAAGGAAAAGTAGGATGTACATAAGAGAGATTGGAGGAGCAAGTACAAAGCTCACAGGTAAACTGAAGGAGCAAGAAAGCATGATTTCTAGAATTTGGCTCAGGAATATTTTCCCAGGTCATGTCTTTATCTCCATGCTTTACTCTTCACCTAGAGAGATACCCAGCCTTTTGCTCAACAAAAAGCTGCTGAAAGAATAAATCAGCGAATAAGTTAACAAGTAGATTGAAGCATAAATGATTTAATTTCCTTCATTTATATTTATTAATGTTCACAGCAACTTGCTTTTAAGTCCTTGCTAACATTTTCTTAACCTAACTTCTTGGAAAGAGTTAATTGCTTTTGTAATGCTTTCACCAACATTTATTTCTCTTCTATATCCTGAGTCACTTTCCTTCTCAAAAGATAATCTAAAAATACTAATTTGAATCATTAAATTTTTATTAATCTGATTCAATTTTTCTGCTAGTCATATTTTACTTGAAAAATCATCTAGCTTTTAATATTAATTTATTACAAACTGCTGTTTTCTAATCTTGTTCAAGCCTGTTCCAAATATTAGAGAGTTTATTTGTACACTTTTATATCTCTAGTAATTATATACATTATTACATTATTATCTCTTTTCTCCTGGTTTTACATTACAATTTACATCACTTGACTTTGGATCACAGTTTTTCCAGTAATTTTTCTTTGTAAATGATGTGCTACAGATATTTATAAGTTATCAAAACAGTCTCACCCACTACATTCATACCAGAATACCTGCTATTCTTTTTTGCCATAGTTTTGTTGTTTTTTTGTTTGTTTGTTTTTCCATGCAAAAGCATTTATTTGGTTATCCATTTTAAATACAGCAGAGGGATAGTTAGGGAGTCCAAACTTGACTGCACCTGCTATTGTATCTGCTATTTTATTCTAACATAAAGTATAATCAAATATCTTCTTATCTCAATTTTCTATATATGTCCTCCATTTTCCTTTTCTATAAGTACTATTAATTAAGGCCATAGATATCACTACCAATTAGATCACAGAGATTGTTATTCTGCATTTAGAATACTGCCTGGCACCTGGTAGTGCTCAATAAACATTTGTCAAATAAATAAACAAATAATTCCTTGTGGACCACCAATTTGGGGGTAACAGCTTCCTGCTGTAGCACTCATATTCATTTAACAACTAATTAAAAAGTGCCTTTGACCATCTTGTGGACAAATGATCTTTTGTTGGCGTTTGCTGGTCGGCAGCATTAATATTTAACAGTAACAGCAACAATACTGAAGCATATGGTATTTACTCTGTCAGGCACTATATTAACTCGGTGGTGGTTTAGTGGATAAGTCATGTCCAACTCTTGCGACCCCATGGACTGTAGCCCAACAGGCTCTTCTGTCCATGGTATTTGCCAGGGAAGCATAGTGGAGTGGGTTGCCATTTCCTTCTCCAGAGGATCTTCCCGACCCAGGTTCTCAACCGATGGACCCATGTCACTTGCTTTGCAGGAGGATTATTTTACCGTGGAGTCACCAGAGAAGCCCAATTATTTTAACTCACATCTATTAATTTACTTAGTCCTCAAAAACAACTCAATGAAGTGATACTATTATTCTATTTTACATATGAAGAAACTGAGGCAGAGTGGTTAAGGACACATAGAAAGTGGAAGAAATAGGACTTGAACCCAGACTCTTAACCACTACATGATAATGACTCTCCAAGACCAAGTATTTTAATTCTTAGGGTGTATCTTTTACTCCAACTAAGTTATAAGCTCTTCAAGGAAAGAGCTTAATCTTTTACCTCCTGGAATCAGTCACAGCCCCAAGATTAGTGCCTTATATGTAACAGGCTCAATAATTTTTTGCTAATTTTAGCACTGACCAATAATGCATAAGTCAATATCTAATAAATTATACTATAATAATAAAAATTTGAATTCATATAAGATGGGAAAGATTAGCATGAAACATCTTTACTTCTGGTAAGGCAGTGAAATGAGGCACAATAATCTGAACTGTTGGGTGAAATTGTCCAGGAACATTATCTGTAGCTATGAGCTCCCTCTGTTCCTTTCTAATGTAACCAAACCTTCTCAACAGAGGAAACATGGAAAACATCTGAACTAAACACAGACGATTATTTCTAATTGAGATGGTGTGTGGTAATGACAGCAAAAGATTTTTGAGGATTTGGGGATTGTGTTGAGCATACTATGTGCCAATCACCATGTTATGCGATTGAAAGCAGGGCAGATCATACCTACTGACAGTACTTGTCAGTAACTACTATTATCATAATCAGTTCACAGATGTACAACATTGGCTTAGAGTAACTACAGGTCACAGCTAAGAGGTGGTGGGGTTGGGACCTGGCCTATGCTTAAGTAACTAGAGTATTCTAAAAGGAAGATTTGACTGGGGATTATGCACCAAAGTCTAAAATCATGGAACAATAGACTGGTTCCCAACTGGGAAAGGAGTATGTCAAGGCTGTATATTGTCACCTTGATCATTTAACTTACATGCAGAGTACATCATGTGAAATGCCAGGCTGGACAAAGCACAAGCTGGAATCAAGATTGCCGGGAGAAATATCAATAACCTTAGATATGCAGATGACACCACCCTTATAGCAGAAAGTGAAGAGGAACTAAAAAGCCTCTTGATGAAAGTGAAAGAGGAGAGTGAAAATGTTGGCTTAAAACTCAACATTCAGAAAACTAAGATCATGGCATCTGGTCCCACCACTTCATGGAAAATAGATGGGGAAATAATGGAAACAATGAGAGACTTTATGACTTTATTTTTGGGGCTCCAAAATCACTGCAGATGGTGACTGCAGCCATGAAATTAAAAGATGCATGTTCCTTAGAAGAAAAACTACGACCAACCTAGACAGCATATTAAAAAGCAGAGACAATTACTTTGCCAACAAAGGTCCGTCTGGTCAAAGCTATGGTATTTCCAATAGTCATGTATGGATGTGAGAGTTGGACTATAAAGAAAGCTGAGTGCTGAAGAATTGATGCTTTTGAACTGTAGTGATGGAGAAGACTCTTGAGAGTCCCTTGGACTGCAGAGAGATCCAACCATTCAATCCTAAAGGAAATCAGTCCTGAATAATCATTGGAAGGACTGATGCTGAAGCTGAAATTCCAATACTTTGGCCACCTGATGGGAAGAACTGATGCATTGGAAAAGACTCTGATGTTGGGAAAGATTGAGGGCAAGAGGAGAAGGGGATGACAGAAGATGAGATGGTTGGATGGCATCACTGACTTGATGGACATGAGTTTGCGCAAGCTCTGGGAGATGGGGATGGACAGGGAAGCCTGGCATGCTGCAGTCCATGGGGTCACAAAGAGTCAGACACAACTGAGCAACTGAACTGAACTGACTGACTAAAATCTAAAATGATACCTTTTACATAATCCAATTGTCTCTGTCTCCTCTGCCATCACACCTAGCCACACTTCACTTTGGCATTTCACTGTCTGAATTTAATTTGGGGGTTCAATAGCTTAGCAGGAGTGAGAAAAACCACCACCTCCCCACCTCTGGATAAAACCACAATTGTACCAACTCCTCTGTGGCATCACCATCCTGACACCCAGCACTGACAAATTTACCCAAACTTTGAAAGGTAATATTTGAAAATATCAAAAGGCAAATTTCTCCTATTGAATGAAATTCTCTCTGAACACAGTTAAATGACATTGATAGACCTGGTAAAATCTGGTGCGGCTATGAATGCCTTCCAAAGCAAATATAAATGAAATGCCTTTTATACACCTCCTGTAAGAATAAGACTAAGCAAATAAAATTAAAACTGGCAACCCAAAGAGATTCGGGGCACATCAACATCTTGAATTGTGCTTCAAATGTTTTGGGGCTTAACTTAAAACTCCAAAGCACATTAAGGCAGAAGACTTTCAGATCCATGATGGTATAAATTTAATCCACATGTGTCTGATTCATTTACACTTGAAGCATTCAAGTAATGTTTTGTAAGTGCCGTCTCAATGTCTATGACATCTCTGGGCATTTTTATGTCTTTCTCCTTAAAAAACAGGAAATCATGCTTTGGCAAGAGTAAATAAACTTAAAATACCAAAGTATTACAGACCACCAAGCACAACTAAATCAACAGACTTTTGTGTAAGTTCTCAATCCAGCAGTGTCTTTTTTATAATTAGATTGACTTTTGCTGGTCCAATTTTACACCATTCATTTCCATGAAGGGAGATGTTATACTCAAATATGAGTTCAATTCCAAAGGCCTATAGACAGCTCAACAGATTTACCAAATCACACTGTAAAGCTATGTGTAATATACTTTATATTGAGATAACGTGTGAATAAATGGACTTCTAGAAGAGGGTCCTAAGCCAGATTCTGTGGGAAACAGACTTTGAGACAGTGATCTACATGCAGAAATTTTTCTGAAGGGTGTGAGGCGATGAGGAAAGCAGGATTTGGCAGAAGGAGGCGCAGAGCTGGAATGCAGTTACAAGTTCTGAAGGGCACAGGACCCTTCAGAAATGTCCCACAGGAGGCAAGGGTGTGCTTTAGGTCCCCACACCCACCCATCACTGTCCACAGAATGACCAAAGAGAAGGGGCACAACCACAGACAAGGCAGTGCCCTTTGGCTGAGGGTAATTTCCCTGAGGGGAAAACTCACCCCATAGGGGATCCAAGTGGAATACCAGTGTCTACTAGACAAGGCTGTTGGGATTTTCTGAGAATTAATCCTCTGTGAATATAAGACCTACTCAGTCTTTTAGTCTGATTAGCAATACAAATTGAGCCATATATTCACTCAATCAGCTAGCAAAGGCTTGAGGTAAGCAAACTCATTTTATAGGGAAATTTCAACATTTACTATGGAGCTTTAATTTATGACAATGTACGACCAGTGTCTGTAGGTCTTACTCAAAGAAATTTTCTCCTCCTGTGTCCTGAAATAATCCCCTCAAAGATAAAACACATCTTGGAGAAAAACACATCTTGGAGAAAAAAGTTCTGCACGTAGAGAAGAAGGCAGTGCTAAAGATAATAATGGGGCAAAAGTAACTTTGAAGAAGTTGTATCACCTAGCTTTTTCTCTTTGCCATTGATAATACACATTTGATACCTGGTTCCTTTTCATTCATTCATTCAATAAACATTGGTTATGACCTACTTCTTGTAGAAACTAAAACATAAGCCAGCAAATAGCTCTTAAACGCCAAGAACCATTGAGACTAACAGAGGAAACTGACATGTAAACAACATAACAAAATAATATCAATCCCAGTTTATCTACGAACTTCTTTCAGATTGCTGATGAAATTCCTAAATTCTAGCACCAGACTCAAATTACAGAATGTTCAGGATTCTCCAGGATGCAATTCTAATACTCCTGGGAAACCTCTGAACACACTTTCACCTCTTAGATCTCTCCAATCCAAATCCCAATCCACAGTTTTGAAGTATACCCAAGGCCAACCAATCAAGTCCTGACCCCATCAGCAGACTGAGTCCAAAGTGGAAATGAGAACCACTACCCACTGAGCGCTCATTTACATTAGATTCATTTAGAAAATACTTATTGGGCCCAACTCTGTGCCAGCCATTGGTCTTAGAATTGAGGACACAGCAATAAACAAGGTTCCTTCCTTCAAGGAGCTTACATGCTAGAGTCAGAAGCCAACAACCACCAAGTAAGCAGATAAGTGTATCCCATATTATCTGATACTGCTAAATGCTATGAGAGTAAATAAAGCAGAGGCATGGAATAGAGAAGAGAAGGGTTACTTTCTAAGACAGCCTGGTTAGACAATACGGTATTTAAGAAAGGAGTCAGGGAAGAGCCACATGGAAGTCAGGAGGAGAGTACTCCTGGCAAGAGAACACCAAGGCTTCAGGCTCGGGATGTGTTCCCAAATGTCCCGTCCAATGGAACTGTTCCTCTGCCAGCTCCTGTCACTGACTCCACACCACATACTTCATGTCCACCCAAACACAAGAGCAGCCTGAAGACCATCATAGAAACTACATTTAACTATCTCTAAAATGTGCCTTATCTTCTGGATATGAATTTTGAGTTGTGTCTGAGTTGTTTAAGAATTTCATAAAAGTGGGGTTTCCCTGGTGGTCCAGCGGTCAAGAATCCACCTGCCAGTGCAGGGTATGTGGGTTAGATCCCCAGTCCTGGAAGATTCCACATGCTGAGAGGCAACTAAGCCTGTGAGCCACAAGTACTGAGCCTGCGCTCTGGAGCCCAAGCTCTGCAACAAGAGAAGCCACCACAATGAGAAGCCCACACACCACAACTAGAGAGTAGCTCCTGCTCACCACCACTAGAGAAAGCTTGCATGTAGCAACAAAGATCTAGTGCAGTCAAAAATAATAAATAAATAATTTTTAAAAGAATTTCATAAAAGTAGAACCCAAGTATTATCAGTCCTTTCTCCAAACATCATCATTGCAGCTTCCACAATCTAAACCAGGGAGCACTCCCACTTCACAAGGGAAACCAGCTAAAACAATTATCAACAATATCACCTCTAAATTAGTAGCAATGCAAGAATAGCCAAAAAGATCTGACATAAAGTTATAAAACAATCCAGTTTGTTTTTAATTTTAAAATGAAGCTCATTCAAAGTCCTTTATTTGGTACAGTGAGATCCAATGATGGATTGGTTAATTGATTTTTTTAGTTTGGGAAGTAATTCAAACAGGTACACATTATGTATGCAAATATTTATACATTTCCACATTTTCATTTGAAATATGTAAATGTACATCCATTCACCATCTTTTTGCTGTAGAGCCAGGTGGAGAGGACACATACACAGATTGTCATTATACAGTTTTTACACATGATAATGAGGGCCAGCCTCTCAAAGAAAGCAATCTTACTAATAGTCAAAATGTTCTATTCTGTTGTGTTATTCCACCATTTGCCACTAGCCCTGTAAGATCTGGTCTTTATGACGCCAATACCTTTAGCAATTCAGTAGAATTCAATTAACCATTCAGTTATTTGATTTATATCTGACAAACATCTTAGTGACCAAATGTTTAACTACATGACTAGAAATACTAGCAGAAGAGTAAAAACCTTAGAAAAATTAAAATCAAACTCTATGTATGAAACAAAACACATTTCTTGGGTAAATTCACCTATATAAGTTATCATTTTGCTCTTCATATACTTTCCAATTCAAATTGATCCTTCCAGTAAAAGACTGCTAAAGTTGAACTGTGTCATAACTCGACAGTTGCTCACTTACGGAACAGATTAAAAATTACCATTTGGTTTCAATATCTGCTTAATTAACTTACCTACAGAACTCAGAACCCACATTCTGGTAAATCATTTCCCATCTCTTGACATTCATACTACTTAAGTTACAGTCAACCAGTCAACAAGTATTTATTGCTCTGCCAAACTAGTGAAATAAGTATAGGAATAATAATAAGTTCTTTTTAGGATTACATAGTCTAGAAATGGAATGTTAAAAAGACTCACTACCTGAAGAAAGACAAAAGTAAAGAATATTAAGGAAATGTTACTTAGAAGTGCTGGTAAGTGTCTTCTTTTTCCACATCACTCTAGAAACATCAGAAAAATATCTTCAAGGTTTATTTATTAGGAAAAAGTGGTTCACCTAAGATGCATGCAAGACAATTTTATAACGGCCATTTGACTCTCAAAGATTTTTGTATTAACTTGTTGCTAAATGGAATTGTAAGTTAGTCAGTACCTATTGCATTTCCCTGTGTTTTTCAGTTGGGATTGTAATTAAATGAATTTATATGAATTAACAGTGTTTAAAACTATAAAATTCAGATATTGAAAATTTTTACAGACATTAGCAAGTTACACTTTAAGCTAACATTATGATTATGTTTCTAAGTATCAATTCCTGAAAATAAGCATATACAGACACACACATACACATATATTCCTCCTTTTGTGGGGGAAAAAATAGGGAATTTTTAGGGCAGTGAAACTATTCTGTATGATACTGTGATGGTGGATACATATCAACATACATTTGTTAAAACCCACATGCCGTACAGCACAGGGAGAACCCTAATATAAACTGCAGACTTTATAATGTACTCATATTGGCTCATCCATTGTAACAAATGAACTACATCAATGCAAGATGTTTATAGTAAGGATTACTGGGTGTGAATAGATGGAGACATGAGGAGGTATGTGAATTCTATGCTTTCTACTCATTTTTCTGTAAACCTACAACTACTCAAGAAAAATAGAATCTACTAAAAGAGATTTCTAACAAACATCATGATCATCTTACCTTTGTATTAAACTCAATCATCAAGATTAATAAAGTATCCCCTTTTTCATCAGCCACAAGTTTTAAAAGTTTTAGACATTATGCCAAAGCTATTGATAAGTTTTGATGCAGTAAATCCTGCCAATCCCAGACACCAGCACCTGCATTACTCACTTCCTCCTTTCAGTTTATGCATGCACCGGTACCCTTATTCCAGTTTGAGGCTTGAAAAATGACAGTGAACACAGGTCAAAGACCGTCTGCAGATGTTCATTCAAATTCAACATTTCATTCTTATCAGGATGAGAGAAGGCACAGTGTAGAGTAGGGCATTGACCTGGAAGATGTCACAATTATAGCGCATCTGTGGGAATTTAGAAGCTCAGTTTCAGAGATATGTTTTAAACATTTAGAAGCTTCTAAAATGTAGGGTGCAGAATGATGGCTCAGTCATTAACACCTATGCAGTTCCTCCTGGGCATTCAGAGGATAAAGGAAAAATGGTTCTATAGGGAAATCAGTGTTGGGTGTTATTTTGTCATTCCCAAGCTAGGGTTTTTCATTCAGGTTCCATTTAGAACTGTCTGAGGGCCTTAACAAAACAAGTAAGGCACTTGTTATAAGTCACATGTTATAAATCCTTTAACCAGAACTTGCCATGAAGACCCAAGACTTCACAAGAGAAAGAAACTAGGAATGCAAAGAATGCTTGAAACAACTTAAAACATCAATTCAGCATGGGCTATCTGTGGTAGACCTACTACCCATCTGATGCAGAAACAATTTTCCACACTAAAAAGCACTTTAGAAGTAATGATGCATTGGGGTCATAAGTGTAGCAATAATTCACAGTTAAATAGAACACAGACCTCAGAAAATGTTTCATAAAAATAAAATTATATTTCCACTAGGATATATATTCAAGATATTAACTAAATTGCAATATCTATTTTAGCAGTAAAGAAAACCAAAACTTCAGGAAAAGAAATTAGAGAAAAACATAAATTCAAAATACTCCTGGTTAGGATGAAACTTTGTTACCTTCTATTTTCTGACAGTAGTTAACCTAAAACTCCTTGCTCAAAGTCAAAAGCCAAAATTAAGTAGAATTTTAAGGGTGACTGGAAAAAAAAAAAGCAAAAACCAAAACACCAGTGATTAGCCCAGGGTTACCTGTGTCTCATTAAGTTCACTACTTCATGGTTTTCAGGCTTTCTCCAGAGCTTCATTTTTACATTTTCTTTAAATATTTTCAGCTACCTCTTTTCTCCCTTTCTTAGCATTCCCTTTCCAACCCTCAAATCAGTCATTTTACTCAGACTCACTTTTTATTTTAAAAAGCTACTCTATTTCAAGTTTAAAAGAAAAGGAGAATTATTCTAAGGGAATTCCCCTTGTCAAGTAGCATAAATTAAACTCTCCAAGAATGAACACTGAAGGGATTCCAAGTGTTGCCAGAACTTTTCTCAGCTATTCACATTCAAATAACTAAACTATGAGCTCAGATGAGACCCCCAAGTTGGGTTCACCTAAGGCCTCCTAAATTAACAATAAGCAAGCTTCGACATGTTGACTTGCCATTGACAGATGTAGCCTATCCTCCACTAGATTGGGCACCTCAGACCAATTCCAGAATACTGTGTAAAAAATACTTAAATGATACAATTCCAGTAGTTAAATTCAAATTGTGAGGAAAAAAGAGGTATAGAAATAAAGAAATATTTTAAAAGCAAGAAATCCTTTTGCAGAGTAAAATTGACTACCATAGGATCTATCTGCAGCAGCAACTCTTAAGACTTCTGTTCACCAGGACCATCAGGATTGTTTATTAAAGCTCTACTGGCCACAATTCTTAGACAATGAACCCACAGGGGCCTAGAGAAACTGCATTAAAACAAGCAAGAACAAGCACTTGCATATCACTATGCAAGGTACAACCGACCATGACCTTTGTGTTATGGCTACCTTTGTCTTAACACTTTTGCCTTACCTCTACCTGAGTATCAGCTGTATTACTAGCTTTGAATACCAATCTGTTTCCCCCTTGGTAAACAGAAAAAGGAATGGAAATAATCTTTACTGCCATCAGTAGCTACATACACAAGGATGTTTTTTCTCTTTCATTGTGTGTTATCACCTTTTCCATCATAAACAGTTGCACAGAGTTATGGCCATACTTATCAATCACAAGTATTTTTTTGTCTTCTATTTAGAAAGTCATATAAATGATTTATGTTTGTTGCTAATTCTTTAACCTTAGCCTTCATTTCCAAATAAAAATACCAAGATGTTAAATATAGCTGCTGGAAAAAGAGGCAATGAAATGATAAGAGAAGATTCCTTGGCTCTCATATCCCTCCCTGCATTACTATCATCCTCGGTTAATGAACTAGAGATTTCTTTACCTGATCTACCCATTGAGGTCACCTGCACGATCCAACTATCTCAACTCATCACTTCCCTTTGCAAACTGAGACCTGGTCATTGTGTGTTGGAAGAAGCCAATCTATAAATCACAAGCCCGTGTGATTTTCTATCAAGACGTACTGGAGTCCATTCCAATATTGTTTTATAGTCATTTTTTCACATTTTAGAAACTAATCATATTCAGTATATTAAAACTGTCATTTCTGCAAAAATTACTTTATACCACACTGCAATAGGTAACACTATGGTTAGAATTGTTTAGTGAGAATATTTCTTTTATTTCCAGGCTTGTGGGAAAATAACCATGTGTCATAGTTAGCTTAATTCTAAGCCAGAGATGAGAACTAAAATAAGTTCTGAATAGGAGTAAATTCCAGCACTCAAAAGATGAAACAGCATTGCCCATCAAGACTAACATCTTTGAAAAAGACAACAAACCATGTATTGAATATGGATTAACTGAAAAAAGCAAAAAATTGTCAAAACCACAGATCCTTACCAGAAACGGACTCCAACAAATGCAGGAAACACACATTATACCCAGAAGCTGGATGACCATTTCAAAGTGATGAGACCTGCCTTGTCTGTGCTGCTGACTTCTAAATTTAACTTTCAAAAGTGAAATTCCCGTGATGGCATTGCAAACAAATGAAACACCCAGGGCTAGGAGCCCCAGAAAAGCAAAAAGTAAAAGATAAAACCTATCTTCCCAGTCTTTGATTTGATCTGTTTTGTAGAAACACCAGGTCCTCGAAGCTTGAATTTTATAGTCACGATGCCCAAGGATGGGCAGCAAAGCTACAAAAATAGCAAAAAAGCACACCCCACTCAACATCATTTTAACATGTTTGGTTGTAATTTTTGTAGAGTGAAATATTGGTTTGGTGACTCCAATACATCGCTCAATGGCCATCAGACTGCCTAGAAAAAGTGGGCACAGACCAGAGAACACCATGCAGATACCAAAAATACTGCAAAGGATATTTGACTTGTCAAAGTAGATCCAGTCTTTATCAGAAGCATACACAAAGACCGCTATAGTTCCATTGATGAGGTGCCCAAAGAAATCTGTGATCACTAGAGCACTAGCCAAAAGCAAAAACGATGACTTGTACTTCTGTCTAAATCTCTGGTATGCCTTCATGAGAATAGCAATGGCAAGGCTGTTCGATAAGATTCCCACTGTCATGAAGATTATTGAAAAAGATATTGAAAGGTCTTCTTCCAGTTGGCAAGTTGTATTTGAAAGGAGCTCAGATGCAGGAGACACTGACTCTATAGAACTGTTTGTGGACATTGTTGTGGAGATAAGAACCGGCCACTCAAGTCATCTCCCTCTCAAGAGTTTAGGCTTGCAGTCCAGAGATCTGTAGCATAAAGACAGAGAAATCATGAGCCCTGGAAAACTGCTCATCTGGCATCCCAGCACCCTATGGTGGGAATCAGATTTATCCAGCCTATCAGGAGCCAGGTTGCATCATGCTGGAAACAACACACATCTGCCTGGGGTTCCACATCTCATTTTCAAGGTAAAGAAGCTACCAGAACTGAGACCTCTTGGTTAACTTCTGTGTCTGCTCTGCCAATGAGCACCTCCAAAATCTCCTCCTGACACTTCACTGACACCCTAAAACTTCAGATTTACCAAGTCACTTAACAAGACTAGATTTAAACCCAACTGAGTTTTTAAAAGTGTGATAGTCTATTCTAATAACTAAGTGACGGTTTATACTTTTTGCTTTTTCCTCTGATGAGCTTTGCCCCAAAAGTGTAGATTATTCCTTTGGGAACTATGTCTGTTTGTCAGGCAGACAAAAATCATCATCCCCAAATTTTGGGAGGGTGCAGGGTGGAGCCGCAAGCGCACTGACGCTGCACGGGCTTCTCTGAATAAGTTCTGAATTCGAGCTAAAACTATGTGATTTAGCTCAAATAACAGCAAACCACACACCTCAGTGACCCATGGAAGGCTACCACCTGTGCAGAAATGCAGGTGGGTGACAGCAAGGGAAACGACCACCCTCACTGTGGGCACTTCTGCCTCGATGCTGCTGATCTTAAGTTACAGCTTCAGGGCAGCAATATCCAAGGCGAGTTATTCATTTGTAGCTCTTTCCCTAAGGCTTCCTTGGTAGCTCAGACGGTAAAGAGTCTGCCTGCAATGCAGGAGATCTGGGTTTGAACCCTGGGTCAGGAAGATCCCCTGGAGAAGGACATGGCAACCCACTCCAGTATTCTTGCCTGGAAAATCACATGGACGGAGGAGCCTGGCGGGCAACACCCCATAGGGTCGCAGAGTCGGACACGACTGAGTGGCTAATACACACACAGCTCTTTCCCTAGTGAGCTGAGACCTGAGTCACAGACCCTCTATGCCCACCCCCGCCGCCACCCCGCCCCGAGCTCTTTCGGCCGGCGTTTCCCCAACAGCTTTCCCGGAGTTTAGGAATTCCGAAGCCAGCCTTTCCTGGGACCGGCCCAAGCGGGGCCGCCCCGGTCTGCCCGCAGGGCGGCCGCCTCCTCCGAGTCTTACTCACAGCGCTACTTTCGCCCGCTGCTACCCCAACGCCCCCAGGCCTCTGCTTGCAACATCCTTCCCAAACCTCTTAACTGGCTGAAACTTTCTGCGATTGCTCAAACGCCAGAGGGCCGGTCTCCCTCCCACCCCCGGGGCGCCAAAGACCTGCGGTGATCCGGATGTGGGGGTCGAAGTGTCGCGGGCAGGGAAGCGAGGGTTGAAAGGGGATATTTTCCTTCACCCGTTTCCCTCCTCTTAGACCCTTTCTCCCGGGTCCCAGTCGCGCACCTCAGAATCCGGACGGGTCGGTCTTTCCTCTGCGACTGTATCCTTAGCTGGGGGCATCTGTTCCAAACGTGTTGGCCAGCGCAGGCTCAGGTACCCTCGGGTGCGGCTGCCTGTCGCCGCCCCGGGCGTCCGAGAGTGGGGTGGCTAAACCTCAGCCGGCTTGAGCATCCGGAGACCAACGCGTGGGAATCTAGCCGCTAGAGGGGTGGTGACCTTGGCATCCCCGGCTGCGGGCAGGGCTCTAGGCGGAGCAGAAGGGGGCGCCGGCCCGTGGGCCATCCCGCGCCCCGCTCTGCTTCGCCGCCGCCGCCGATGCCGCCTAAGCGCAGCTCCGCGCCCGCGCCACGGCTCCGGCCCGGACTCGCTCTCGCCGCGCGTCCGCCCGCGCGCTCGGCCAGCGCGGAACCTGCCCGCTGCGCGCGGCTAGCCGGGTCCTTTAGCACCTAGCGGCGCTCGCCGCCTGGGCGGGGAGGAGGGCGCGGTTGACCTCCGCCCCTTCTTCCCCGCCCCTTTCGCCTTGAGCCGGACCCAGAGAAACTTCAGCACCGTGCTCAGATGCTACAGCCCCCCTCCTCAGCATCACTACGGCCCTCTTAGCTGCCCGACCACTTAGGGGAAAGTTTTGTTTTAAACTCATTCTCCAGCTAAAGGCGCCATCTCTACGGCTGTAAAAATAGGAATCAGGAGAGCCGAGGAAAGCGTGCAGACAGCAGTCGTGAGAGCGTATTGAAACTGTCAGATTGTAGTTTGCCGACTGTTCATCCCAAATCCAGCTTAAAAAGAATAAGCCAGGTACAAAGAAAGAGATGGTGCATCTGAGATGGTGGGCTTAGGGGCCGATGTCCCCAAGAAGTGAAAAACATTCGGGCCACGTGTTGTCAGTGGGAAGTCGCTGCCTTAGGCTTCGCTGTCCCTTAGAGGACTGGACTGTTTCTAGCTTTCTAAAGAAGGTGAGAGGGGAAGGGTGAGGCGTATTCTCGCAGGACACATGCAGATAAAGCAGTAACATTTTAGTGATTTTAAAAGCCCAATGGTGAGAGAATTTCTAGTGGTGTGTTTACTCAAAGAAACTAATAAATTTTGCTGAAATCGTTTCATAATCAAGTAAAGAAATATCCATTAGGAATTGTAATTCGAGTCATTTTAATGTTGTAACCGATTTTTGCTTATATTGTTTTGATCTGTACCTATTAACTTTATGTCATCTTCATAGTTTATGGAAATGTATTACTGATCTTTGCTGTTTTTGTCAGTAAAATATTGCCACAACTTATGTGAAAAACCAATGCCACATGGAAATAAACCCTCTTTTCTCTGTTCTAAAATCAGAAGGGGCCTCTAAACTCCTGGAAATTAAAAAGGACCATAAAATGAGATAAATAAATTAGCCATTAACTATAGAGAAGAATGATTGCAGTTTTTTTTTTTTTATTGCAGTTTTTCTCTATGGTAGACACTGAGTTTTTTTTTTAATGATATGATCATAGCTTGTAAAATAAAGTATTACTCAGGTAGAGTCACTTGAAAAATCTGGTTAATCAAATATTCCAGTTAGTAGAGAATAGTATGTCTGAATGACCAGTGTCCAAAAAACAACTATGTAATAAACCACATGGAAAATGTGAATCACACAGAGCACTATTCTATCCTTTAGTGATTAATATCACTTGATCACATTGGATACAATTATCTATTTACTTACGCCTCTCCCACTGAACTGCATTTCTGCAAAGGTCTTATTCATCTCTCCATCCTCACCTAGGACTATCCTCCTGGTCACTTACTAACATTGTTTGAATTCATCGGTGGTACAACCAACATTCTAGGATCACACTTCAAGATCTTAAAGAGTCCCCATCTCTCACTGGCACAGCTCACTAACAACAGCTACTTAATCTGCTGAGTGAAAAACAGAAAATTCTCACGAATGCCATTTCAAGTCATAATGTTTATTATGTATATTTAAAACATTATTAATTTATTTTTCAAAGTGCTAGATAAATCCTATTTTTTTAAAGTACCTACTTTGAAAAAAAAGTGTCTACTTTGCATGTATTCTTGGAGTTCTATTTTTAGAATCCATTCCTTAATCAAGAAACATTTCACCTGAATCTTAATAAAAGATTCTAAAGAACCTACATCTCTTCTCAAGATAGAGTATATTAGTATCAGTAGAGAAGGTACTAACTAATATGGAAGAGTAAATAATTAACTAACGACTCTTAAAAGAAAAAAATACATATCTGGCCTTATTGCACCCAAATCTGATCCCTATTCAAAGTTCCCAATGGCAGCCTCTGACTGCTTACATAAGGAATTGCTAAGTCACTTTAGTCGTGTTCGACTCTTTGTGACTCTATGTCTAATAGCCCACCAGGCTCCTCTGTCCGTGGGATTCTCCAGGCAAGAATACTGGAGTGGGTTGCCATATCCTTTTCCAGGGCATCTTCCAGACCAAGGGATGGAACCCACGTCTCCTGCGGCGCCTGCATGGCAGGCGGATTCTTTACTGCTGAGCCACCAGGGAAGCCCCAGTGTGAGGAAGAAGTGCTGGCAAATCAGCAGATGAGAGAAACAAACAGATCAAAAATTAGTTGGTGGGTGAAGGGGGTGAGAGATGGTGAGGGGGCAGGTGGGAAGGGGGTGGTTGATAAAATTCTTCTGAAAAACAGTAGTTGGTATCATTACTGCTGAGAAGCAGACGCACGTAAAACTCAACTTACACATTCATTCAACAAATTTCTTGAGTGTCTATTTTGCATCACACACTGTTTCTAAGAAGCAGAAATACAGCTGTGTGGACAAAGCATCCAAGCCCCTGCTCTGGTGTGGCTTTGAAGTGAGGGAGGGCACTTACTTTTGTGGCGCCTATGCCTAAAACCTTCATGTGATTTGGTGGCTTCCCTTTAATGGAGCCAAAGCTGATGTCAGCCTGTCGACAGGAGATAACACGACAGGTGTGGGCTTGGCAGTCACGTTCATTCAGGATTAGATGCAGAACACTCTGCTCAGAGAAGTGTGCACATTCTAATTAAAGTCAGAGAAACCGGGACTCAATGACACTGAGGACAGAGTAAAAACTCCATAAAAATTAAAAGGCGTGTTGGAAGTTGATTTTTATAGTTTTAATAAAACTGTCTAGGAAAACTTTTCTGGAATTTACCATTGACATTCATGCTAGAAACTATGTCCCAGTTTGGCAGTAATTAAAATAACAACTTCTTTTTTAAAAAAAATTATTATGTAACTCTTTGAAGCACCAAAAGTAACATATGTAATGCATTTGTAAGTTGTGAATTATTATATAAAATAAACACCCATGTACCTACTATCTAATTTAAGGACTATGTGGATTTCCTAGGGCTGCTGTTACAAAGTACTACAGACTGGGTGGCTTAAAAAACAGAAACGTATCTTGCAGTCTGGAGTTTAGAAATCCAAAATCAAGGTGTTGGCAGGGTTAGTTCCTCCTAGGGGCTGTGAGGGAGAATCTGTTTCATATCCCTGGCATGGCTTCTGATGATTTGCTGGCAGTCTTTATCATTCCTGGATTTTAGATGCATCACTCCAATCCCCACTTTCATCTTCACATGCCATTCTCTCAATTTGTCCTCACATGGTCATCTTTTTATAAGGAGACCAGTCATATTGGATTTGGGACCCACCCTACTCCAGTATGACCTGATCATAATCAATTACATCTGCAACAACACTATTTCCTAATACAGTCACATTCTAAGACACTGGGGGTTTGGATTTCAATTTATTTTGGGGAGTGTAGGGGGAAAGAGTCATTCAATCCATTGCAAAGGCTATACAAGAACATTACTAACATTGTTACATCTATCTTCATGTTTCTGTCTCCATTTCATTCTTCTGTATCCCTCCCCCAGAGATAAAGGATATAACCACTATCCTGATTTGTATGTTTGTCATCATTCTCTTGCATTGTATTGTTTTATTACATAAATATGCATATGAACCAATGTATTATTTAATTTTCCTTGTTTTGTAACTTAATCTCCTGTAACTTGTTTTTTTAACACAAGATTTATAAGATTCACAGATACTGTTGTATGCAATAGGAGTTATTCATTTACAAAATTCTACAGTCACAAAAATTTGGGTATCCAAATTTTTAAAATATCATCCTGTTAATGGTTATTAGGATTATTTCCAGTTTTCTGTTCTTAGAAAATAATCTACTATGAATAATCTTGTATTTATCACTTTGTGTAGGAGTTTCTCTAGGACATATACCTAGAATGAAATCACTGGGTCACAGAGTTTGAGAATGTCCAACTTTCCAAGATAAGGCTGTGCCTAGGAGTTTTCTTTCATATTTGTGACAACACTTGGAATTGTCTATCTCTTTAATTATTACCAACCAGATGGTTGTAAAATAATATCACATTGGGACCTAAATTATATTTCTCTTTGCATTCCTGTCTCTTTTTCTGTGAAATATCTGTTTGTCTCTTTTGTCCAAATTTTTATTGGATTTGTTGTCTTTTTATTAATTCTTTATGTGTTCTAGATACTAATTCTCTATCAGTTGTAGAGACAACATCTTTTTCTAAATCACAGCTTGCCTCTTCATTTTCCCTACTCTCCTTTCTTCGCTAGCGTTGTTTTACACAGTGCTTTACTTAATGTGATCAAATTTCAAGATCTTAAATCTCATCTTTTATGCTGTACTTCAGCATCTTTTCTGTCACATTTTAAAAGCCTTTCCAGAACCTGGATTATAAGATATTCTACTATATATTTTCTAAACATTCTAACATTTGTGCCATCCACATTTAAGTCTTTAATCCTACAGATAATTATTTTTCAGTATTTGTGAAGTAGGAATCCAGGAAGTTCCTCTATACAGATAACCAATATTTGTGGTGCCATTGGTAAATAATCTCACTATTATGGGTTGCATTGTGACCTTTAAAATTCATATATTGAAGCCCTAACCCCCAGCACCTCAGAAAGTGACCTTATTTGGGGATAAGGCAGGTAACCAGAGGTAACCAGGTTAAAATGAGGCCATCAGGATGAGTCCCATTCAATCTGAGTGGTATCCTTATAAAAGAGGGAGATTCAGAGACAGAGACACGTACAAAGAGAACACCACGTGAACGTGAAGATGGCCCAGTTACAATACCTGCCATGGAAAGAGGCCTAGAACAGGGTCTTCCCTCACAGCCCTCAGAACAAATCAATGCTGCCAACAGCTTCATCTTGGACTTCCAGCCTCCAGAGCTGTGAGACATTTCAGTTGTTTAAGTCACCCCATTTGTGATACTTTGTAATGGCAGCCTTTACAGATTTGTACATCCTCCCTTCCTCATGAATCTCTCATAGACCAAGTTTTCATATATGCATGGGAAAATAATTATTCCTTGACAGAACTACTATACTCATTGGGTTCCACTGGACTCTGGTTCCCCTGGAAAGTACTATTTGGGGAGTGCTATTGTTACCCTTAGGATAAACTGAATTTTTTAAGGTGGTTTTCAAGACTCTTCTTAATCTATGTTCCTACTTCTGCCATGAGGCTTAACTCTCCTTCCTCAGCCCTAAAACTCTTTGCCCAGTCACACTGACATCCTCAGTTCCTACAACCTGTCCCTTGGCCTTCTGCCACCACTATCTTTAGTAATCTTCCTTCAATCTCTCACACATTGCCTGATCCCTATTCAGACTCCAATGTTCAAAAATTAGTGTGCTTTCTGTACATCATGCTAACTGCACGTCTGTCATTGCCATTGTATGTCCAGCACTTTGCACATGCTGTGGAGGTGCTCAGGAAAGAATGAATGAATGAAGGGGACATACTTCAGAAGTGGAAATCCGAGCACAAAGAAGTAACTTGCCTGATTAGAGTGGCAAATACATGTGACAAAACCACATCTATCTGACCAAAAACCCATACTCTCACCAACTCTTCGTATGGCTTCTGGGTTTACTAGGACATAAAGTGCTGTCCTTTATGCACAGTTTGTTGCTGCTAAGCCTACCACCAGAAGGGCAGATGCCTGTATTGTTTTCCTTTTGGTACAAGAAGTTTTGCAATAATCCATCTACATTCTTTCACAAGATCCAAGACCCACAATGCCACTGTTCCAGCACTTATGCTTTTGTTAACTCTTCAAGACAGGCAAAATGGAAAATCTATGTGGTGAAAAGAAGGGAAAACTTGGAAGGAAGCAGAAGAGAAATGTATTGATTTTCTGCCCTTTGCCCAGCACTGTGATGGGTTCTTTAAGTGTACACATCAATGCCACCAGGTGGTTATTCTATCCTCATTGCACAGAGGAGAGATGAGGAAGCTGAAGCCCAGAAAAAAAAATAAATTCTTTGCCCAAGATTACACACCTATGCTGAAAGGGAGGTGCAGATCAAACCATAAAATACTCAGCAATTTCTGCTTCATTCAGGGATGGGGGCCAGTGCAGATCCTCTTAAATCTCCTATCCATCCCCACATCTCCCCATTAGCCTGGACCCTGCTATTGGCTACTCCCGTGGAGCTCTGGGTGTCTATCACCATTCACTACTTATTCTACACATGTACTAGACTCAAAGTGAGCAACGTGTTATGCTAACAAATTTTGAAATGCAGGGATCAGGTAGCCGCTGTTTCTGCCCTTAAGGAGCTTAAAAATCTAGACTGGCATGCTAGTTCTTGTTCATGACCCCCTGTTTTTTTCCCTCTTCATTCCATTTCATCTTCATCCTTTTCCAGGATTCAATTAGCCCTCTTCATATTTTTCTTCCTGTCTTATCTGACTTCAATATTTCATATAGATATCTAGGATCCAACTAAGAAGCAAATTTAATCCACCCAGTACCCTATTATCTTTAAGTGGCCCCTGAGCAGGTGAGACACAAGACATACAGTGTTTGACAAAAGTGAAGTGACGAGGACAAGTTTGCACCAGGGAAGAGAATGGACCAGACACAGCATCACAGAAACTCCTGAAGGCACTGGGGACCACAGACAGGGGCCACAAAGGAAGACTGTTTTGCAAAGAAACTGCCACCTTCACTTTTTTCTGCATGCTTGCATATGAAAAGATATAGGATTTACATATATGGAGGTCTGACTGTGTCTCAATGATAAATGTTTTACATATATATTAAATTAATTTTTCCAAGAACTCTATTTAGAAAAGGCAAAACCATGACCTTCACTTTGCAGAGAGGTAATTGAGGCACAGAAAGATTAAGGAGTTAAACTGCTTAACACAGAGTGAATTCAGTACCTGGTCTGCCCAACTTCTTGATCCTAACTCCTAGCCCAACTGCCTCACTGGCAGCTAAGACACCCTTGCACGCTGTGGTCTAACATGCAAGGTTTCCCAGTATTGGCAGCTGTCACAGAATGTCCTTTTGTGGCTAAGCGGTTATCAGGGGTCATCTTGATTCTTTATCTGTATTCAATACTTGTCTACAATTTTCTCATGGATTTTACTTCAGTGAAATTTCAAAACACCCACATCCAAACCCAGAGCAAATCTGAAACCACATCAAAAGATCATGAGACCATCCTTGCCAAAGTAAAGAAAATCCCCCTTAAAAAGAAACACTAAAAATGAGTCCCTTGCTGGAAGAAGAAAATATTGATAGATTCACTTTTCCCCCAACTTGGCACAAAGGAGAAATTACTTTCTCTGAAAGATGGAGCTGTCTCAGGGGTGTAAAAAAAATATCCAAAAGCTGAACTCAAGTAGGACTGCCTGCTTCACCATGCAGCCAGTGCCATCTTGAAATTTCTCAATCACTTTAGCTTTGAATTGTGTATTTAAGTAAAGTCCAATGAGACAATGGAGCCTGCACCCCCAGCTAAGACCTCTAAATCTGGTACACACCCACATCCCCGGGATGGGCTTCCCTGGGATGGGTTCTTGGCCACCCAGTCCCCTGTCCCAGACCTCAGCCAGACTCCATCGACACCCTCACATGATAACTGCTGCCATTCTTCACTGAGGAAGGGGCCTGGCCATGAGATTGGGTAGGGTGGGCACAAGGGTCACTCTTCACCAAGGAAGGGCCCTGGCCATGAACTTGGGTAGGGTGGAGATAAGGCATCTCGGGGCCAAGCGTGGCTGCTACACTCCCACTCCAGGTGAGCTTATCTGGGCCCAGGCAGGGCAGGCTTCTCACCCCCTCATCCAGCTACTGAGCACATCTGGGCACAGAGGTTTAAGATCTTCACATGCTCAATGGCTCAATCGTGCCCAACCCTTGTGACCCCATGGACTGCAGCCCATCAGGCTCCTCTGTCCATGAGATTTTCCAGGCAAGAATACTGGAGTGGGTTGCCATTTCCTTAGGGGTCTCCCATCTACTATGAACTAAGGCCGTAGGCCCATGGAAATAGGGAGCCACCTGGTTCAACCCCCCTGGCCCAAGCCCCCTACGGACACTGCACATGGGTCCCTAGTTTGATGGGAGAAGGAACCCAGTAGCCATCAGGCTCAAGCAAATTCACACACACCTCAGAGACACTTGAGTACCTGTGAGGGTTTTGTATTGGCCCCTGTGCCCCAAGGGCCCCTCAAAAAGCTCCAGTCTGGGGAATTTTCTCTTCTTCCTTCCAAGTCTTTCTCATTCTGTCTTGAGTTTGTCTCTGACCAGCTCAAGGCAGCCTTGAAGGACAAGCCACAAAATAGAAATTGTGTAATTTTGGTGACTCCACACCCAAGTGAAATGTGATATTTGCATTTGAATTGGCATTGCACAATATAGAAAGGAACAAGAAAATTCATCCTAGTAGTCTAACATTTTAATTTCTATTTCTTTAGAACATCAAGTAGCAAATAAACAACACCATGACAAGTCCAGAGAGAGACCAAAGGGAAAAAATTTATGTTGTAGTATTTTTAAGTGTACTTTCCCCCTACTTTTTACATTTCTTTCTCAGTTTCCACACATCAAACACTGGATCCCAGTTTTCTGGGTTCCTCTAGGTTACAACATACAATCAATAAACATTTGGTAAGTGAATGAATAAATTTCTATAACAATTTTCCCTTATGGCACTAAAAACTCTCTACCTGCTAAACTGACAGCGAGGTTGTGTCCTCTGTATTTTTGTATTTCCCTAAAACTCAGCATAATTCCTTTGTTGATGATCATTACAGTGTATTGAATCACCACATACACTTTTATTTTCCCTTGTCTCAGTAACTGTATCTCTCTAGACATTTAGACTGTGTCTCATCTAGACATTGTGAAGTGGAGATCAAAATTATAGGCTGAATAAATAAAAACGAAAAATACTCTCAAATTATCCAACACACAAAACAGAAAAAAATTGAGAGGAAAAAATCGTTCTCAGATGGAATTGTGCAACTCATTAGCCATCTTCTCCACAACTTGCTTCCTACCCAGGCAAAGCTGAGGCATCAAGTCTCATTTTTCTAAAAGCCAGTTAGAACTTAGGGTAATATGGTTGATGTTGTTTCCCCTCCTATTATAAAATTTTTTTTAATCAAACTGAAAGTTGAAAGCTCCACATGGTCATAAATTTTTTTTAGTTCAAAAAAATCTTGGCTCTCAGATGTGACTTCTCCAACAGTAAGAGGCTCTCATTTTGTGAAAGTGTCTGCCAGAACCAGTTATCACTAACCAGAGGGAAAACACTGCTGTCAGAACGCGGTGTCCTTGACAAACAGAAACAGTTTCTCCACACATGTTGGGAGTTTGTCTTTGCACATCATCATAATTGAGAATAAATCTTTATTCTCAACAGGACAATCGTCAGACAGAAATGTCTCCCTTTCCAGAACATTTCTCCTACACAGTGAACACCTTCTGCATCTCCATCACAGCTGATGGTCTAAGCACAACTGAATGAGGCTGGAACTTTGTCTCAAAATGTGAACATTCTCCTGATATTTCTGTTCTTTTTAACAATCCCAAATATCCAGTGGGTCAACATATTAGCCATTTGTGATGCCCCCTCTCTCCCTACTCCAACAATGGCTCAACATGCCAACTTAGTCATCAATTTGTTGATTATCTTAGACAAGTCACTGGACCCTTCTGATCTTCAGATGCTTCATCTACACACTGGAGAACAAGAGGCAAGGGAGAGAGAAAAAGAGAAATGGCAGGGCTAGAATAGTCTTTAGGATTCTATGTTGATGTTTAGTCACTCAGTCATGTTCAACTCTTTTGCAACCCCATGGACTGTAGACTGCCAGGCTCCTCTGTCCATGGGATTTCCCAGGCAAAAATCCTGGAGTGAGTTGCCATTTCCTCCTCAAGGGGATTTTCCTGACCCAGGGATCAAACCCGCATCTCCTGTATTACAGGTGGATTATTCACCACTTAGCCACCTGGGAAGCCCTAGGATTCTGGATTAGTTCTCCAGAAAAACAGAATAAATAAGGTACGTGTGTGCTTGTGTGCATATGTGTATGTGCACATATACATTACAAATATATACAACACTCATATTCAAATATATATCATATATAAGATATATATGACATATGTATACTTAATATACTACATGAGTATTCAGCCCACAGGCAGAGACTCAACAGAACCATGCTCCAGTTTGAGTCCAAAGGTAGACAGCTGGGGAATCCCCTCTCACTTGGGGAGGCCTGCCTTTTTGTTCTATTCAGGTGTTCAATGTATACACACACACACATAGAGCCTAGTGGCTCTCTTTCTCTGCAGAACCTAATACAAAATCCTAATCCTACTCTTTGACCTCAACATGAGAACAACCATTCCATATACCAGGTGGGAGGTCAGGGCACCAGCATCTGGATAGCACTCCATACAGAATATGAGTCACACAGGGAACTAGAGGACAGAATTAAAAAACTAAGGGGAAAGCCATTTGTAAAGACTAGGTGAATGTAGTGGGATTAGTGGAAATCAGCTCACTGGACATGCAAGTGCCTAGGACTCATCCCACATACTCCATGGGAAACTCTACTCCAGTTCCCCTTGGCTTGTGATCTGAGTCCACTGATAGCTCCATCAGGACAGGCCCAGGAATCTGCTAGAGAAGATTCTAGCAAGGACAGACACACCCTGCTAATTCTACCACTGGCTTACACATTTATTCAACAAACGTTTATTTCTTTAGCTTGAACAAAGTTCTGGGTGCAATGATTTTAGGCTTTCTGGAGTGAGTTTGCCATCCAATTAAAGCTAAAACTTAAGTGGGCAAGAGACCTTTGATAAAACTGGCATGATAGTCACCACCCAACTATAACTTGAAGAAGAAAGAGAAGTTGAGTTCATAATCCACATCACATCTGCATGTTATCTCAGAATTTAACTACATCAGGGTGTGGTATAGAAAACACACTGGGTAAGCCATGCTGCCACTGAAAGCCTGAAGGAGCTTGGAATATGAAACGAACCACTGGTCCAGGATTAGACTGGCCATCACTGTGTCATTGTGCCTTCAACTTGCCAAGAAATCTCCTCAAGTGGTCAGTCTAGGCTGTTTGGTCAGGAAGGCCTGAGGCTGACACATCTAACTGAAATTTAATTACCTCTGCCTCATATATAGATTCTACCAGTTTCAGATACATTAAATTCAGACATCAGTTCAGTTCAGTTCAGTACAGTCACTCAATCATGTCCGACTCTTTGCAACCCTATGAACTGCAGCACGCCAGGCTTCCCTGTCCCCCATCAACTCCCAGAGCTTACTCAAACTTATGTCCATTGAGTTGGTGATGCCATCCAACCATCTCATCCTCTGTCATCCCCTTCTCCTCCCACCTTCAGTCTTTCCCAGCATCAGGGTCTTTTCAAATGAGTCAGTTCTTCACATCAGGTGGCCAAAGTATTGGAGTTTTGGCTTCAACATCAGTCCTTCCAAAGAATATTCAGGACTGATTTCCTTTAGGATGGACTGTTTGGATCTTGCTGTCCAAGGGACTCTCAAGAGTCTTCTCCAACACTACAGTTCAAAAGCATCAATTCTTCAGCACTCAGTTTTCTTTATAGTCCAACTCTCACATCCATACTGGAAAAACCATAGCTTTGACTAGATGGACATTTGTTAGCAAAGTAATGTCTCTGCTTTTAAATATGCTGTCTATTGTACTTTGTACTTTATAACAATAACAAAATAACTTAACAAATGAAATAAAAGTAATACTGTGTGCTGTATTAATGGAAAAAAAAATATGCTATCTAGGTTGGTCATAACTTTTCTTCCAAGGAGCAAGCGTCTTTTAATTTCATGGCTGCAGTCACCATCTGCAGTGATTTTGGAGCCCAAAAAAATAAAGTCTCTCACTGTTTTCATTGTTTCCCCATCTATTTTCCATGAAGTGATGGGACCAGATGCCATGATCTTAGTTTTCTGAATGTTGAGCTTTAAGTCAACTTTTTCACTCTCCTCCTTCACTTTCATCAAGAGGCTCTTTAGTTCTTGTTCGCTTTCTGCCATGAGTGTGGTGTCATCTGCAAATCTGAGGTTATTGACAGTTCTCCTGGCAATCTTGATTCCAGCCTGTGCTTCATTCAGTCCAGTATTTCTCATGATGTACTCTGCAAATAAGTTAAATAAGCAGGGTGACAATATACAGCCTTGACAATATAAATCCAGACAGAGACTATACCAAAAGTGCATAATATATGTTTTATATATATGTTTATATATATGTTTTACACATAATATAGTATATGTGCATAATATATTGCAAAAGTGTAAGACTATATGCCAGAAGAAGAAAAAATTTTAGAAGAAATTACTTCATCAGAATTAAAAGCTTGACCTTAAAATAAGCAAATATTTATAAAATTAAAAGAGGCAGTGGTATCTGCTAAACTCAGTTGATTTCAAGTACAGTCATTATATATTTACACTCAAAAGCAATGGAAAACTTTTTTCTCACATACATCATCGGTTGATTGATTTCACTCTCCCAAACTGGTATTTTGAAACTAATTTAGACAATGTCTGTATGTCTACAGTTATCCCCTATTTAACTTAACAGACCAGATATTAATGGTTTCCTCTTCCTAACAGTAGACTCTACAAAGGCTTACATAAATAGCCTGAAAACTACTTCTCTAATCGTCCTCTGCCTCTCACCTTAATCACCTTGGCTATTTTTCCCGCCTTAGGGTGTGTGTACGGTTGCTCTCTCCATCCGGAATAATTTTCCCACAGATATCCACTTAGCCAACTCCTTTACCATCATCATGTCTTTGTTCAGATCTCACCTTCTCAATGAGTCTGTCCCCTAGTTACTCACCCCACCAGCCCTCACCAGCGCCCTGCACGGATCAGCCCTCTCCCTCCCACTCTGTGCTCCTTTTTCTCTTTTCCATGGTGCTTTCTACCTGCTAACAAAATACATGATTTCCTCCTTTATTATAACTTTTTTGCTATCTCCTCTTCTAGAATGACATCTCCATGAATGCTTTAGTGTCCCATGGCTGCAACAACAAACTACCACACACTTGGTGGGTTAAGCAACATAACTGTTCTCTCTTATGGTTCTGGAGGTCAGACGTCCAAACTCAGTGTCCGTAGGCTTCCGTCAAGGTATCAGCAGGGAGGCTCTGATGGAAGGATCCATCTCTTTCTCTTTTTCAACTTTCAGAAGCCATCCTCATTTCTTGACTTGTGGGCCTTTCTCATAACTTCAAAGCACACTACTCCAATCTCTACCTTCTCCTTTACTGAAGGAAAATCTCTGTCTCCCTCTTGTAAAGACACTTCTCATCACACTTAGAGGTGCACCAGGATAATTCAGGCTAACCTCACATCTCAAGGTCCTTAACTTAATCCTACCAGCAAAGTCCCTTCGCCACAAAAAGTAACATATTCACAGGTTCCTGGGACCATGATGTCAACTATTTTGGTGGGCATTTCTCAGCCTACCTCAATGAGAATAGGAATCTTGTCTGTTTTGTTCCCTCAGGTTATCTCAACCCAAACCTGGGACACAGTAAGGACTCAATAAATGTCAATTAGCAAAGTTAAACTGCATAAGGTAAAATCATACAAACAGTTTACAACATTTAGTTGAGAATCTGAATGTATAATATCTGATCTTGAGAAGCATCCACAGATGACTGCACAACGTGTTTTTCGTTGTTGTTGTGCTCAGTCGTGCCCAACTCTCTGTGACTCCATAGGCTGTAGTCCACCAGGCTCAGTAGGATCCCTTTCGCCGTGAGATTTCCCAGGCATGAATACGGGAGTGGGTTGCCATTTCCTTCTCCAGGGGATCTTCCCAACCCAGGGATGCAAGCGCCATCTCTTGCATCGCCTGCATTTACAGGTGGATTCCTTACCCCTGCACCACCTGGTAAGCACCTCATAATGTGATAAAGCATCCAAAGAAGCCAGACAGCCGAGTGTCACTCACATCATCTTTAACCTCCTTCACATCTTAGGACATTTCTTTTTGTGAAATAAATGAATTCCCTATTGCATTGAATTGCCCCTGAATGATCAGACTGAAATATGACCTCTCTTTTGTTTCTTTTTAAAAAATTCTTCCACCTTTTTGCATTGTCTATGTGCTGTACAATTCTCTGTGAAGGACTGCTTCTCAGGGTGCATACATTCAGAATCACTAATTCATAATGCTTAACTAACCATTAGTCAACAGTTATCGCATGACATATTCCTCTTGGCATGCTCTTAAAATCGTTATTACCTCACAGAAAGGAATTACAACTCCAGATAACAACCCACAATATTGACACTCAAAAATGTATACTTTATCACTTGATTATTGGAGATTCATAAGACTTGTGGAAACAACCAGAAGCAGTGGTCACTCTCAATCAATAACTATCTTATCTTTAATCCATCCCATGAAGCAATGAATCAAGCTATGGATATAGGCTTTATTTATTTATTCATTTGTCTTGCTCCACAAAAGATCTGACTATGGCTTAATGGGTGCTGTTTGAATAAAACAGATGGTTAATTTTTATTTTATCTTTTAATTTATTTTTATTGAAGTACAGTTGATATACAATATTAAATAAGTTACAGGTGTACAATATAGTGACTCACAACTTTTAAAGATTATATTCCATTTAAAGTTGTTATAAAACATTGGCTATGCTCCCTGTGTAGGACAATATATCCTTGTAGCTCATTTTATATCTAATAGTTAAATTAAAAATCCAAATTCAGAATTAAAAATTATGACTGGGCAAAATACCAATAAGAGAGTAGACATCAATATCAGGAAAACTTAAATATGCAGTTTATCAGCATTATAGAATTACTGTATTTGAGTCTGCATTGGATCCAAGCTTCTTAGTAAGCACCACTTAGTAAGTAGAGGAAGTTATGTAGTTGTTTCAGACAAAGAAAGAAGGGAGAAATGTCAGTTCTCTGGGGTGGGGGTGGGGAGGATTCTCTTGGCATGTGAATGAGAGATATCATGATGGAAGATGCATAATATGATGTCACACGCAATGTGCAAATGTGACTAAGAACACTAGGATCATAAAGATCTGGCTTTGAAAACTGGCCCCACTACTTAACCTCTGTAACCTCAGTTTTCTCATTGGTTAATAGATATTTTTTAAGTACCCACCTAACAGCATTATTGTAAAGAGCAAATTATGCTTAGATGCAAAGCAGTTTAACATGGATAGCAATATCTACTTGAAAGGACTGCTGTACAGAATAAGTGATGCAAGTGATGCAAAGTAATGCATCATTGTCAGACACAGCAACAGATGCTATGCCAAAGGTTCAAGCAATGTAAGCTATTATTAACATCCACTAGCATTTTACATCTAAGATAATTGTCCTACCTGGAATCTAACTGGAAGCTTAAAGTTAAATGTGAGGCTCTAGTGTACTGTACGCTGGGCTGGAGGAAGCACAAGCTGGAATCAAGATTGCCAGGAGAAATATCAATAACCTCAGATATGCACCCTTATGGCAGAAAGTGAAGAAGAACTAAAGAGCCTCTTGATGAAAGTGAAAGAGGAGAGTGAAAAAGTTGGCTTAAAGCTCAACATTCAAAAAACTAAGATCATGGCATCCAGTCCCATCACTTCATGGCAAATAGATGGGGAAACAATAAATAGTAACAGACTTTATTTTCTTGGGTTTCAAAATCACTGCAGATGGTGACTGCAGCCATGAAATTAAAAGATGCTTGCTCCTTGGAAGAAAAGTTATGACCAACCTAGACAGCATATTAAAAACCAGAGACATTACTTTGTCAACAAAGGTCCATCTAGTCAAGGCTATGGTTTTTCCAGTAGTCATGTATGGATATGAGTGCTGGACTATAAAGAAAGCTGAGCACTGAAGAATTGATGCATTTGAACTGTAGTGTTGGAGAAGACTCTTGAGAGTCCCTTGGACTGCAAGGAGATCCAATCAGTCCAACCTAAAGGAGATCAGTCCTGGGTGTTCATTGGAAGGACTGATGCTGAAGCTGAAACTCTAATACTTTGGCCACCTGATGCAAAGAGCTGACTCACTGGAAAAGACCCTGATGCTGGGAGGGATTGGGGGCAGGAGGTGAAGGGGACAACAGAGGATGAGATGGCTGGATGGCATCACCGACGAGATGGACATGAGTTTGAGTAAACTCCGGCAGTTGGTGATGGACAGGGAGGCCTGGCATGCTGCGATTCATGGGGTTGCAGAGTCAAACACAACTGAGTGACTGAACTGAACTGAACTGAAGTGTACTGTTTTATATAAATAACAATGGCATGGAATTAATTTGATGATTTCTAAATGTATTGCCAACTTTGCTCTTCAGCTCAGTTCAGCCACTCAGTTGTGTCCGACTCTTTGCAACCCAATGGACTGCAACATGCCAAGCTTCCCTGTCCATCACCAACTCCTGGAGCTTGCTCAAACTCATGTCCGAGTCTGTGATGCTATCCAGCCATCTCATCCTCTGTCATCCCCTTCTCCTCCTACCTTCAATCTTTCCCAGCATCAGGGTCTTTTCCAATGAGTCAGTCCTTCACACTAAGTGGCCAAGTATTGGAGTTTCAGCCTCAGCATCAGTCCTTTCAATGAATATTCAGGACTGATTTCCTTTAGGATGGACTGGTTGGATCTCCTTGCAGTCCAAGGGACTCTCAAGAGTCTTCTCTAACACCACAGTTCAAAAGCATCAATTCTTTGGTGCTCAGCTTTCTATATAGTCCAACTCTCACATTCATACATGACTACGGGAAAAACTATAGCTTTGACTAGATGGACCTTTGTTGGCAAAGTAATGTCTCTGCTTTTTAATATGCTGTCTAGGTTAGTCATAGCTTTTCTTTCAAGGAGCAAGCATCTTTTAATTTCATGGTTGCAATACCATCTGCAGTGATTTTGGAGCCAAAAAAAAAAAAATAGTGTCTTACTGTTTCCATTGATTCCCCATCTATTTTCCATGAACTGATGGGACTGGATGCCATGATCTTAGTTTTTTGAATGTTGAGTTTTAAGCCAACTTTTTCACTCTCTTTCACTTTCATCATCTTCGCTTTCTGCCATAAGGGTGGTGTCATACAGGTATCTGGGGTTATTGATATTTCTTCTGGCAATCTTGATTCCAGCTTGTGCTCCATACAGTCCAGCATTTTCACATGATGTACTCTGCACAGAAGTTAAATAAGCAGGGTGACAATATACAGGCTTTACGTACTCCTTTCCCAATTTCGAACCAGTCTGTTATTCCATGTCGAGTTCTGTTAATTCTTGACCTGCCCCCTCATAGTCAATAAAAGAGTCTGAACTTTGCTGTAAATAATGGCAATATCTGATACTATTGAGTGCCTGCCATTCAGCCAGACATTGTTCCCAGTAATTCACACAGACTATATCACTGAATCCTCGCTACAAATACTATCCTGTTCCTCAATGCACAGATAAAGAAACTAAAGTTCCAGGAGTCTAGGTAGCTTGCCTAACCGCCCAGCAAGGAAGTAACTGATAACTCTAGTTCTCTCCAAATTTGATTGAATAACTATCCCCATCTTATAATAACAGTAGACTGGAAAGTTCAATTAGAGAAGCTTGAATGTAACTCCTCATTTTAAAGACGGAGAAACAAGTCCCACAAGACACTGCAGACTTGTCCAAAATTCTCAGGTAATTATGGCAAAACTAACATAAGAAGCTCTTCACTCTGCAGGGGAGAGCAGGAAAGGTGTAACGGATAACTTTGTCAGGGAGAGGTGTGGTTGGTGGGTGCATTCAAATGTATGATGATGAGAATGGCTCCAATACTGCTCTATTGCAACATACACTTGACACTCAAAAAAAAAAAAAAAAATCAGTGAAAAAAACTCATTAAAATTAATTAATGTTTGACTAAGTCTGATGACTGTGTTCCAGTGGCTCATTTGATCTCCTCATTAGGCAGGACCACTGTCTTATTCTCCCCACAAAATGAGTAATGAAGCACAGTGCTGATCATCAAGAGCACAGTAAACCAGGCCCCCATTTTGCTACTCTGTTCTGACCTTCTGCTCCGCAATTAACAAGATGACTAGATCTCATTCAATGGGAGCCGTCTCTTTTATTTCTCGTAGTCTCTCACCAGACATCTATTAACAGTTCTCATAAAGTATCACATGCTTTGCAGATTCTTACTATTGTCTGTTTTCATGCTGGTTTTCATAAGTAAACTTTAGGTGGTCACCAGAATGCTTTGACTTTCGGAAGTAATCAACATTTTTATGCATTTTCTATGCTTCCAAGAATTTGCTTAAGTACTTTCCTTGTATTAACCTCACTAACACATTTTATTCTCAGGACAGTACTATGAGGCAGGTACTCTTATTACCCCAATTTTGGAGATGAGGTAACATACAAAGAGGATAAAGAATGCCTCCAGGATAAGGATAAGGAATGTGCCCAGGGTTTCAAAGTTAGTAGGTGGTAGACTGAGAGACAAACTCAGGCAGTAATGATCCAGAGTCCACACTCTGAATCAAACCTAGCTGACTAACCCCACAGCAAAGATGCTAAAATGAAACTGGAATATATTATTACAGTCATTTTGTTCTACAGAAACTGAAGTGATCAAAAGAGGAAAAGGCAAAAAAAAAAAAAAAAAAAAAAGAGGAAAAGGCAATATGTAAGAACGGAGCTCTTCTCACTGAAGAATTTGTACATTGCCTGTGCCCTGAAAGGTAGACTCATCTGCCCAGAGCACCCACCAACTAAATGCTGTGCTAGACATGGGACACGATCTTGTCCTCTTATAACTGATGAGTCCACAAGCTAAAACACTGCTTCATGCTCACTCAGATTTTAACCCTACACACGCAGCCATGTTCTCATCCTCCCTAATAAAACCAACAAGGGATCAAAGCTAAAATAAGATACGGTCAGGGAGAGTAAGAATTAAAGGATCTAGCGAAACTTAGAGCACAGTTACTGCATGTTTTTATCCATTTTAAGATATGCAGCACCTTATGAGTTCAAAATATTTTCTCACATTACAATTTTCATGATTAAGTATATAAAATGTATATTTATAATATATTTATACTTCATATACTTTATATATTTGCAACATTTCTCACATCACAATTTAATTGAACACTTTAATAGATTCTTTTCATTTCTTTTTAAATCAACCTATTTCCAAGTTAAAATGGACTTACATAGTTTTCCATACTTTTGAAAACTAAAAAAAATATATACCAGACACATTCTATTGCAGTTTTCTCCTTCATGGTTTCTGAAGTTCATTTCACAACCGAATTTCTTATAGATATCATTTGTGATAGAGGATCAAGCAGCTTGATATTCATTTTAGAGTTCATTTGTCTCCCTTCCACTCAACCCCTATACCGTTCATTGAGGTTTAAGATAAGCAGAACGCTAAATATTAGAGAAATGCAAACCAAAACTACAGTGAGGTATCACCTCATACCAGTCAGAATGACCATCAACAAAAAGTCTACAAATAATAAATGCTGTCGAGTGTGTGAAAAAAAGGGAACCCTCTTACACTGCTGGTGATAATATAAATTGGTGCAGCCACTATGGAAAACAGTATGGAAGTTCCTTAAAAACTGAAAATAGAGTTACCATATGATCTAGCAATTCCGCTCCTGGGCAAACATCTGGAAAAGAGTAAATGTCTAATTCAAAAAGATACATATTCATAGCAAGCACTATTTATATTAGCCAAGACACAGAAGCAACCTAAATGTTCATCAACAGTTGAACAGATAAAGATGTGGTATATACATACAATAAAATATTACTCAACCATAACAAAGAATGAAATAATGCCATCTGCAGCAAAATGGATGGATTTAGAGATTATCATATTAAGACAGAGGAAGACAAATATCATATGATATCACTTATATGTAGAATCTAAAAAATGATACAAATGAACTTACTTACCAAACAGAAACAGACTCACAGACTTAGAAAACTTATGGTTACCGATTAGGGAAGGAGGTGGGGAAGGGACAAATTAGGAGTCTGGAATGAGCAGATACAAACTGGTATACATAAAATAAACAAGGTCCTACTCTATAGCACAGGGATCTACATTCTATACGCATAGAATAGCCCATAATGGAAAAAAAAAACTGAAAAAGAAAACATATACATGCATGTGTGTGTGTGTGTAACTAAATCACTCTGTTGTACACTTGAAACTAATACAACACTGTAAATCAACTATACTTCAATTTTAAAAATAAATAAAACAAAATTTTAAACTTAAAACAAGACAAGCAGCACACATCTCTCTGAAGCTGTATCACACACTAAGAGTACAGGTCCTGGCGCCAACATCCCTGTTTCACCTCCATCTTCATCATGCATTAGTTAGGACCTTCAGTGAGGTACTTGATCCCTCTGTGCCTTGATTTCTTGCAAACTGGGGGTAATAACAGTGCCACCGCTAGTACTAATATTCTTCACCATGCACCAGGATGGGAGATCTGGCTCCTTAAAACACTGAAATACTTCCATGCCAGTAGATAACCTGCTGCCATCTCAAGCATCACAGTGCCCACTCACACAGCCTCCACCCAGGCCTCACCCCCTATGTGGCCTCTATATTGTAAACATTAAATTTAAACATTGAAAATCTAATGCTCTGAATAGCAGGAATCTGACAACCCTGATCCAGCTGTGTACCCCAAATTCATTCCAGTGGGCCAGAAACCAAGCCTTATAGGTTGCTAAATGCTTTATATCACTTATAACTACCTTATAGGGTTGTTACAAGAAGCAAATAAATTTCACACATTATAGGAAATGCTCAAGAAAACTTTATTATTACTTTGATCGAAACTATTGACGAATAATATGTAGTGACAACTATATGAACCACTTGAAAAATGTTACTGGTAGTATTTCCTTATCACATAGCTTCAATTCTTAAGGCTATTTCAAAGACAAAGCAAGGGCTTCTCAGACTCATGAAAATCAAGCAGTGAGAAGAATCCCTCTGAGAAAAGCTCAGTTGTAAATGCATGTGCTTATTAATATTAATAATACAAAACAAATAGCTTTTCTTAAAAATACAGATATGAAGGGGTTAAGAGGATATCCAATAACAAGTGATGCTGCTATCTTTCTAACATAATATGATCTTTTCTAATATAATGAATGCTTATTTAAAGTGTCTTTCCTTTAGAGTCCAATAAAAACTTAATTAAAAAGTAAGAACTCTTAAACACCATTAGAAGGTAAAAATAAAGTTTTAAAATAGTTCAGAGAGGGTTTTTTAAGTATTAAAATGAATATTTGAGCTAAAAATAAAAGTTAAATTGTATAGATCAATTCTTAAAATCATGTCATTATAAAATTACACAAAAAGCTGTATTTATAACTTGACACCATTTTCTCTCTCCTAATGGTTCCTGGTATTTAAATGCAAAAATAGAATTTGCATATGTATATGTATGTAGCAGGGTAGAGGTAGGCTGAAGCTGGTACAAGCTAAAATAACCAGCTACAAATAAGAAGTAAGAACCAACTGCCTAAATGAATGCACTTTTTTTTTTTTCCCAGTGGATTTTGTCATACATTGATATGAATCAGCCATGGATTTACACGTCTTCCCCATCCCAATCCCTGCTCCCACCTCCCTCTCCACCCGATTCCTCTCGAAACATCCCACCCTCGCCTTCTCCCACAGAGTTCAAAAGTCTGTTCTGTATTTCTATGTCTCTTTTTCTGTTTTGCATATAGGGTTATCATTACCATCTTTCTAAATTCCATATATATGTGTTAGTATGCTGTAATGTTCTTTATCTTTCTGGCTTACTTCACTCTGTATAAGGGGCTCCAGCTTCATCCATCTCATTAGGACTGGTTCAAATGAATTCTTTTTAATGGCTGAGTAATATTCCATGGTGTATATGTACCACAGCTTCCTTATCTATTCGTCTGCTGATGGGCATCTAGGTTGTTTCCATGTCCTGGCTATTATAAACAGTGCTGCGATGAACATTGGGGTGCACGTGTCTCTTTCAGATCTGGTTTCCTCAGTGTGTATGCCCAGAAGTGGGATTGCTGGGTCATATGGCAGTTCTATTTCCAGTTTTTTAAGAAATCTCCACACTGTTTTCCATAGCGGCTGTACTAGTTTGCATTCCCACCAACAGTGTAAGAGGGTTCCCTTTTCTCCACACCCTCTCCAGCATTTATTGCTTGTAGACTTTTGGATAGCAGCCATCCTGACTGGTGTGTAATGGTACCTCATTGTGGTTTTGATTTGCATTTCTCTAATAATGAGTGATGTTGAGCATCTTTTCATGTGTTTGTTAGCCATCTGTATGTCTTCTTTGGAGAAATGTCTGTTTAGTTCTTTGGCCCATTTTTTGATTGGGTCATTTATTTTTCTGGAATTGAGCTGCAGGAGTTGCCTGTATATTTTTGAGATTAATCCTTTGTTGCTTCATTTGCTATTATTTTCTCCCAATCTGAGGGCTGTCTTTTCACCTTACTTATAGTTTCCTTTGTAGTACAAAAGCTTTTAAGTTTCATTAGGTCTCATTTGTTTAGTTTTGCTTTTATTTCCAATATTCTGGGAGGTGGGTCATAGAGGATCTTGCTGTGATTTATGTCAGAGAGTGTTTTGCCTATGTTCTCCTCTAGGAGTTTTATAGTTTCTGGTCTTACATTTAGATCTTTAATCCATTTTGAGTTTATTTTTGTGTATGGTGTTAGAAAGTGTTCTAGTTTCATTCTTTTACAAGTGGTTGACCAGTTTTCCCAGCACCACTTGTTAAAGAGGTTGTCTTTTTTCCATTGTATATCCTTGCCTCCTTTGTCAAAGATAAGGTGTCCATAGGTTCGTGGATTTATCTCTGGGCTTTCTATTCTGTTCCATTGATCTATATTTCTGTCTTTGTGCCAGTTCCATACTGTCTTGATGACTGTGGCTTTGTAGTAGAGTCTGAAGTCAGGCAGGTTGATTCCTCCAGTTCCATTCTTCTTTCTCAAGATTACTTTGGCTATTCGAGGTTTTTTGTATTTCCATACAAATTGTGAAATTCTTTGGTTTAGTTCTGTGAAAAATACCGTTGGTAGCTTGATAGGGATTGCATTGAATCTATAGACTGCTTTGGGTAGAATAGCCATTTTGACAATATTGATTCTTCCAATCCATGAACACGGTATGTTTCTCCATCTGTTTGTGTCCTCTTTGATTGCTTTCATCAGTGTTTTATAGTTTTCTATGTATAGGTCTTTTGTTTCTTTAGGTAGATATACTCCTAAGTATTTTATTCTTTTTGTTGCAATGGTGAATGGTATTTTTTCCTTAATTTCTCTTTCTGTTTTTTCATTGTTAGTATATAGGAATGCAAGGGATTTCTGTGTGTTAATTTTATATCCTGCAACTTTACTATATTCATTGATTAGCTCTAGTAATTTTCTGGTAGAGTCTTTAGGGTTTTCTATGTAGAGGATCATGTCATCTGCAAACAGCGAGAGTTTCACTTCTTCTTTTCCTATCTGGATTCCTTTTACTTCTTTTTCTGCTCTGATTGCTGTGGCCAGAACTTCCAACACTATGTTGAATAGTAGTGGTGAGAGTGGGCACCCTTGTCTTGTTCCTGATTTCAGGGGAAACGCTTTCAATTTTTCACCATTGAGGGTGATGCTTGCTGTGGGTTTGTCGTATATAGCTTTTATTATGTTGAGGTATGTTCCTTCTATTCCTGCTTTTTGGAGAGTTACAAATAAGCTACAAATAAGAAGTAAGAACCAACTGCCTAAATGAATGCACTTTTTTAAAACTAAATAACAATTTAGGAACAGACTTATAATTACTGGAGCAATAACAATCTTAACTGTGAAACTACTACTGTGCCCAATAGTATTTTCTCTCAATAAGCACTGAAGACAGATTTTGTGATTCTTAGCTCTAAAAATTCATCCTTGGTATTTTTATGAGGTCCAAGATGATTTTATAAAAACTAAGACCTAGATTCTCTGAACATTTTCCAGAAAAGAAAGGTTTAGTGTTACTATGAAAAATAATGTCTACCATTCACCAGCATTTCTAGAAAACTCAGGAAAGTAGATGGAGTGATTCAAGGGGGCAGAAAGTAGAGGTCCAAAGGCTATTTGGGAAGATCCTCCTATTTCAGGCTGTTTACAGCACTTGCTGTAAACTATGAGCCATGCCATGCAGGGCCTTCCAAGATGGGCAGGTCACGGTGGAGAGGTCTGACAAAATGTGGTCCACTGGAGGAGGGAAGAGCAAACCACTTCAGCATTCTTGCCTTGAGAACCCCATGAACAGTATGAAAAGGCACAAAGATATGACACAGAAAGACCAACTCCCCAGGTCAGTAGGGGCCAAAAATGCTACTGGAGAAGAGCAAACAAACAGTTCCAAAAGGAACAAAAAGGCTAAGCCAAAGCAGACATAATGCCCAGTTGTGGTGAAAGTAAAGTCTGATGCTGTAAAAAGCAATACTGGAACCTGAAATGTTAGGTCAATGAATCAAGGCAAATTGGAAGTGGTCAAACAGGAGATGGCAAGAGTGAACATCGACATTTTAGGAATCAGTGAACTAAAATGGACTGGAATGGGAGAATTTAATTCAGATGACCATTACATCTACTACGGTGGCCAAGAATCTCTTAGAAGAAATGGAGTAGCCCTCATAGTCAACAAGAGAGTCCGAAATGCAGTACTTGGGTGCAATCTCAAAAATGACAGAACTATCTCTGTTCATTTCCAAGGCAAACCATTCAATACCACAGTAATCCAAGTCTATGCCCCAAACAGTGATGCTAAAGAAGCTGAAGTTGAACGGTTCTATGAAGACCTACAAGATCTTCTAGAACTAACACCAAAAAAAAAGATGTCCTTTTCAGCAAAAGGAACTGGAATGCAAATTTAGGAAGTTAAGAGCTATCTGGAGTAACAGGCAAGTTTGGCCTTGGAATAAAAAATGAAGCAGGGCAAAGGCTAACAGAGTTTTGCCAAAAGAATGCACTGGTCATAGCAAACAGCATTTTCCAGCAACACAAGAGATCACTCTACACATGAACATTACCAGATTTCAATACCAAAATCAAACTGATTATATTCTTTGCAGCTAAAGATGGAGAAACTCTACACAGTCAGTAAAAACAAGACTAGGAGCTGGCTGTGGCTCAGATCATGAACTCCTTATTGACAAATTCAGATTCAAATTGAAGAAAGTAGGGAAAACCACTAGGCCTTAGGTATGACCTAAGTCAAATCCCTTACAATTATACAGTGGAAGTGACAAATAGATTCAAGGGATTAGATCTGATAGATAGGATGCCTGAAGAATGATGGGCAGAGGTTTGTAACATTGTACAGGAGGCAGTGATCAAAACCATCCCCAAGAAAAAGGAATGAAATAAGGCAAAATGGTTTTCTGTGGAGGCCTAACAAATAGCTGGGAAGAGATAAGAAGCAAAAGGCAAAGCAGAAAAGGAAAGCTATACCCAACTGAATGCAGCGTTCCAAAGGATAGCATTGAGAGATAAGAAAGCCTTCCTCAGTGATCAATGCAAAGAAATAGAGGAAAACAATAGAACGGGAAAGACTAGAGAAATCTTCAAGAAAATTAGAGATACCAAGGGTACATTTTATGCAAAGATGGGCACAATAAAGGACAGAAATGGTTTGAACCTAACAGAAGCAGAAGATATTAAGAAAAGGTGGCAAGAATATACAGAAGAATGATATTAAAAAATCTTAATGACCCGGATAACCATGATGTTGTGATCACTCACCTAGAGCCAGACATCCTGGAATGTGAAGTCAAATGGGCCTTAGGAAGCATCACTATGAACAAGATAGAATTCCAGCTGAGCTATTTCAAGTCCTAAAAGATGATGCTGTGAAAGCACTGTACTCAATACGTCAGCAAATTTGGAAAACTCAGCAGTGGCCACAGGACTGGAAAAGATCAGTTTCCATTCAAATCCCAAGAAAGGCAATTCCAAAGAACATTCAAACTACAGCACAATTGCACTCATTTCACATTCTAGCAAGGTCATGTTCAAAATCCTCCTCCTTCAATAGTACATTAACCAAGAATTTCCAGATGTTCAAGTTGGATTTAGAAAATGCAGAGGAACTAGAGGTCAAATTGCCAACATCTGTTAGATCATAGAAAAAGCTAGAGAATTCCAGAAAAACATCTACTTTTGCATCACTGACTATGCTAAAGCCTTTGACTTTGTACACAATAAACTGCGGAAAATTCTTCAAGAGATGGGAATTTTAGACCACCTTACCTGCTGTCTGAGAAACTTGTATGCAGATTAAGAAGCAACAGTTAGAACTAAACATGGAAAAACAGACAGGTTCAAAATTGGGAAAGGAGTGTGTCAAGGTTGTATATTGTCACCCTATTTATTAAACTTACATGTAGCGTACATCATGTGAAATGCAGGGTTGGATGAAGCACAAGCTGGAATCAAGATTGCCAGAAATATCAATAATCTCATATATGCAGATGACACCACAAGTGAAGAAGAACTAAAGCACCTCTTGAAAGTGAAAGAGGAGAGTGAAATAGCTGGCTTAAAACTCAATATTCAAAAAACTAAGATCATGGCATCTGGTCCCATCACTCCATGTCCAATAGATGGGGAAACAATGGAAACAGTGACAGATTTTATTTCCAAAATCACTGCAAGATGGTGATCACAACCATGAAATTAAAAGACACTTGCTCCTTGGAGGAAAAGCTATGACCAACCTAGACAGCATATTAAAAAGCAGAGATATCATTTTCCCAACAATGGTCTGTCTAGTCAAAGCTTTAGTTTTTCCAGTAGTCATGGATGGATGTGAAAATTGAACCATAAAGAGGACTGAGCACCGAAGAATTGATGTTTTTGAATTGTGGTGTTGGAGAAGACTCTTCAGAGTCCCTTGGACTGCAAGGAGATCCAACCTGTCCTTCCTGAAGGAGATCAGTCCTGGGTGTTCATTGGAAGGACTGATGCTGAGGCTGAAACTCCAATACTTTGGTTACCTGATGTGAAGAGCTGACTCATTTGAAAAGACCCTGATACTGGGAAGGATTGAGGGCAGGAGGAGAAGGGGATGACAGAGGATGAGATGGTTGGATGGCATCACAGACTCAATGGACATGAGTTTGAGCAAGCTCCAGGAGACGGTGAAGGACAGGAAAGCCTGAAGTGCTACAATCTATGGGGTCGCAAAGAGTCAGATACTACTGAGCACAACAGCAGCTGAGGCCTGGCAGGGCAAAAGTCTGGCACTGAATGATCCTGTTCTCCCCACTTGCAGTGCCTTTAGAGGAGAAAGTGAAAATATTAGTCGAATAGTCAGGTCTGACTTTTCGTAACCCACTGGACTGAAGCCTGCGAGTCTCCTCTGTCCATGTGGTTCTCCAGGCAATACTGGAATGGGTTGTCATGCCCTCCTCCAGGGGATCTTCCCAACCCAGGGATCAGACCCTCATCTTATGTCTCCAGCATTGGCAGCCAAGTTCTTTACCTCTAGTGCCACCTGGGAAGTCCTTTAAGGGAGAAGTGAGTGTTAAGCTTCTCTGAACTGACTGCAAAGAAACTTCCAAATAAATGCTTGGGTCTTAGTATCACTTCCTTCATTAAAGAAGGGAAGAGTCAAAATTTTCCATTTCATTGTTTATCAGAGGAAAATCCGAAAATATGTACTACTGAAATTAGATTTTAATTTTTGCTGTTTAAAAAACACAGTTTATCAATGGCTAATGGAATTTTGGGCTTCCCAGGTGGCACTAGTGGTAAAGAACCCTCGGGCAAGTGCTGGAGACATAAGAGATGCAGATTCGTTCCCTGTATTGGGAAGATTGCCTGGAGGAGGGCACAACAACCCAATCCAGAACCACATGGATAGAGGAGCCTGGTGGGCTGCAGTCCAGTGGGTCCCAAAGAGTCAGACATGACTGAAGTAACTTAGCATGCACACACTCAATGTAGTCTTAGACTTTCAGCTAATTGCAGTATATTTCTCTTATTATTTTTTAAGTAGAAGTTCAAAAAATTTCAAAATAAGAATGCATATTCAGGATTTGATAATATTTCTCAAGAAATGGCAAAATTAATGTTCATGAAGAAAAAGGATGTTCGTAGAAATAAATTTTTGTAATTTTTTCTATTATGTTTTAATGAATATTACAAATGTTAATATGCACACTTAAGAATAAAATATCAAATTGCAAATATAATTGAATCACAAAATATCACTCTGCTACTTCCCTCTCCTTCCCTTTTTGAAGTGAATAAACATAGTTGTGGAAAGATCTTAAAAATATAAAGCACAACTAGAAGGTAGAATAAAAAAGAATTAGATTGTCAAGGCAGAGAGGAGTAACGGTGGACAAAAACAATTATTACTTGCAAAATTTTCATAATTTTGCAAGTAATAATAAAAAAATTTCACAATTTTTATATGAGAAGTTGTACAACAGAAATCCATAGGCTCCCTGTTATGAGATATCATTAACAGTAAAAATTTACTAACTTAACAAATAATTTTGAAGGCATTTCATGACACTTTGAGGATGTGTGTGTGTGTGTGTGCGTGCACGCATGTGTGTGTGTTAGTCAGTCAGTCGTGCCTGACTCTTTGTGACCCCATGGACTGTAGGCTGCCAGACTCCTCTGTCCATGAGATTCTCCAGACAAGAACAGTGGAGTCAGGTCCCAGGCCCTCCTCCAGGGGATATTCCTGATCCAGGGATAGAACCCATGTCTCCTGCATCTCCTGTACGACAGGCAGATTCTTTACTGCTGAGCGACCGGGGAAGTCCTCTGAGGACATAGCAGTGAATAAAATACCAAAATCCCTTCCCTTGGAAACCTTTCATTCTAATGGGAAGAGACCTGGGTCCTGGCACTAGCTGTTCCCACTGGCATGGCTGTTCTTACTGTGATTCCATCAAGTTCCTCTCATACTTCAGGCCCCCAGTTTGGAGGTAACCAGACTAACCCACAAAGGATATGATGGTGGCTTGGACCAGGTTGTGAAAATGTGAGAAGAGGGTGAACATATTTTGAGGGTAAAGTCAATAAGATTCACTGATGGATTGGACATGGAGTGTAAAGAAGAGTCAAGATGCCTCCCAGATCTTGGCCAAAGCAACAAAAAAGATGAGGTTCCTAATAGCTGAGAAGAGTAAGAATAGGTATAGAGATGGTTTGATAAGGTAGATAGGAATTCAGCTGCAGATGTGGTAAGTTTTAGATGCCTGTTAGAACTACAAGTAGATATGTTGAGCAGGCAATTGTATACATAAGCTTGGAGATCAAGCAGAAGATGTAAATTTGCAAATTATCAATATTTACCTATAGATGATTTTTTAAAATAGGAGACTGAATGAGATCAGTAAAGGAGCAACTGTAGATAGAAGAAAGAAGAGGAGGACTCTCAGTTGAGTTCAGGCTGATGACAAAGGAAGAGCAAAAAATCAGAAGTAGCAGGTAGGTGGAAGGCAAATCAGATAGGTGTGATATTCTGTGGGGCAAAAGTAAAGAAAACAGGTAAAGGTAAAGGACAGAAAAGTAATCAACTATGACAAATGCTACCAGGAGGTCAAATAAATTCCTAAGAAGTGATGCTTAAGAAAGTGGAAATACATGGTGACTTTGACAACAAAACCAACTAAGTGCTATATTAAATACTACACATGCATTCAAGATAAGTCGCTTCAGTTGTGTCCAACTCTTTGCAATCCTACGGACTGTAGCCCACCTGACTTCTCTGTCCATGGGATTTTCCAGGCAAGAGTAATGGAATGGGTTGCCATTTCCTTCTCCAGGAGATCTTCCAACTGAGGGATCAAACCCACATCTCCAGCAGGTGCAGATTCCTTACCAAGAAATCCCTGGGAAGCCCAGTATATAGTATATGTGAAAATGAAAGAAAGTGAAAGTCGCTCAGTCATGTCCAACTCTTTGCGACTCCTTGGACTATACAGTCCATGGAATTCTCCAGGCAAGAATACTGGAGAGGGTAGCCTTTCCCTTTTCCAGGGGATCTTCCCAACCCAGGGATTAAACCCAGGTCTCCTGCATTGCAGGCAGATTCTTTACCAGCTGAGCCATGAGGGAAGCCCAACAATACTAGAGTGGGTAACCTATCCCTTCTCCAGTGGATCTTCCTGACCCAGGAATTGGACCGGGATCTCCTGCATTGTAGGCAGATTCTTTACCAACTGAGCTGTCAGGGAAGCTCAATATAGTATACAGTATACAGTTTAGAGTACATAGCTTAAGGCGCAGTGGTAAAAAAGTCTGCCTGCCAATGCAAGACATGCGGGTCCAATGCCTGGGTTGGGAAGATCCCCTGGAGAAGGAAATGGCAACCCACTCCAGTATTCTTGCCTGGGAAATCTCATGGACAGAGAAACCTGGTGGGCTACAGTCCATGGTATTGCAAAAGAGTCAAACATGACTTAGAAATTAAACAACAAATATACTATATATTTAATAAACATATATCAAATACCAAATTCTATATTTGGATTTGTACTATATTATAAGAACGTTTGGAAAGTGAGTTATAAAGTCAGGTCTCCAAAAAAGGTCATCAGACCTCACCTTTATGTTCATATAATTTATAAATCTTAGTATGTAGAGATACATCTCAGTAATATTGTGATCTGCAGGGAGTCCCTATATGACTCTTGGGTTACTTTTTGCTCAAAGGTGTCTAGCAAAGGGAGCGAGTGGGGCCCAAAGTGTGTGAATCTGCAAAGCTGGGAACACACTGTGCACTGTTCTGTAAGTTACTTTTCTCTTGTACCACATTGCAAGCATTTCTCCTGTGGTCACACTTGGACATTGCTGGCATGTAGACAGTGTTTAAAACTTAGGTAAGAGTGAAATAATCTTGGGAGAAGTAAAAATAAATAAAAGAGGAAGGCTACTAGGATGTTGAGCATAAGAGAAACAAAGAAAAAGCAACATAAATACAACATGGAGATCATTAATGAATTTAACAAAAGAAGTTTCAGTGGGGTGATGGGGTTTATAGAAGCCAGATTAGAGTTGGTTTCAGAGTGAATGGAGTGAGAAGGAAGAACAACATGTGTAAGATGACTTTCAAAGAGTGTTGTTTTACATGCATTAACTCATTTTATTCTCTCAACAGCCTTATGGAATAGGTACTCTTGTTATTCTTATTTTACACATGAAGTAATTTGCCCAAGGTCACACAGCTACTAAGTGCTCGAGTTGGGATTTGAACCCAGGTCACTGTAATTCTTAAGCCCATGCTCTTAACTGCTGTTCAGTATGGCAAGGTACATAGCACAAGATAAAGTACAGATTTTGATATTCACTGATTCATTCATTTAATGTATAAGAGTTAAATCACACAATAAATTCTTAGATGTTTACCTAACCCAGAAGCAATTTTTGAATATGTGAAAAACTAGATTTTCTGTTCAAAATCTGGTATTTATAATAGAGGAATGAAATGCTAATAAACTCCTCAAATATTCACTCATCACTTCTTATGTACTTAAGGTAATGGTGAGGTAACACCAAGTATGAGACTTGTCTGTTCTCAACTAGCTGAGCCCACTTGGCTGCTACCTTGATAAAGTGATGGACCAAACCGTCAGCACTGTGTGTGATCTAGATAGGATCTGCTGATATTAGTATGTGGGACAGTGGAAAGAGATATTTGCAAGGCTATTATAAGCTCATTTTAAAATACTCAAGTCTAGCTTATTTTCCAGGCACTTTTAAAACTGTGAAAAGTTAAGGTTTCAATACTCTTTATCCGTTTTTCTCTTTTATCATCTGATTACTTGAAAATCACATATATTAGGTATATATGTCTGGCAGGTCTGGCATATAACTTTACAGGTCATATGGTTATAAAACATGTAGTAACACATTGTTAAGAGTAAATGATTCTTATGTCTTGACTTTCCAACGTGGATTTTAAGCGGTGTAAAACTGAGTGTTTTATATCCATTCCTATGTTCTTGAGAAGAATTTCCTTCAGTACTAAGTTGTTCCAGCAATTATCACACTATAATGTGTCCTTTCTTCTACACCAATCAAAATCATAAAGTTCTTTTATTAAATAAACCTGTAAATTTTTATACTTTTCCTTGCATTGCTCTAGGTTCTTCCAGATGATTTAATTTTATCATAAGATTTTCCATGGGTAAACTTCAGCCAAATTCTTAAGATTCATGCTTGGTTTTTATACTGCATTGCTTCCCAAATTCTCCACAAGTGATTTACAACAGGACTGACAAACTAGAAAATTCTCTATGTGTATTTATAAGTAGTATCTGTAATATACAGTACATGTGTATTCAATTCCACTTAACAGTTAGGAATTATATATATATACATATATTTACATATACATCAGTATTTATGTTAATAAGAATATTATTATCATTATGAACAGCACATGTTCTCTGACACATATTTGAAAATAACAAATATTTTCAGAAAAGAATTCAATATAAAATTGATAAGAATCTAAACTCTAAGTCAAAGTAGAGCAATCTACATATATATATATATAAAATATATAAATGGAATATGCTATGCTCCTGTTATATATAATTATATTTATTTATTTTAAAATTAGTTAAATTATATTCATTAATTTAAATTACCTGAATATATACTAATTTACTACATAATTATATATTTATGTAAATATTGTTAGTGGACTAGAGCAGCTCTATTGTTCTACCTTGATTTAGATTTCAGACTCTCATCAATTCAGTATGTTGGATTATTTTCCAAGAATATTTGTTATTCCCTAATAAGTCAGAGAATATGGTTCCTATATATGAAAAGAATGTTGTTGAACAGCCAAAACTTGTCATCTTCCTTGACTGGGAGATGCTGCCAGACTTTATCAATCAGTTGAAGAGCAATTGAGCGTCTCCTGATGCTGGAGAGCCACTCACAACAAAAGCTCTAGCACAGCTCTATTGTCATGCTCACATCATTTCATGAACAGCATGCCCATGAGATTATGCTCACCAGATCAAGGGTAATTCTGGGACTCAGCTGAGAACTGGCAAGGGATCTCAGTCGTCTTTGGAACCCCAGTTCTTGGTACACAAGGTTTTCTGCAAATGTTTGCAGAATGAAAGAAGGATGAAGAAAAAGAAGGGTGGGTTAATTTAAGTGTCTCTAAAACTCCACTGTAACTCTGTACCTCCTTTCCACCAACTGAATAATCTGAAAGTCTGTTTCCCTAATTCCTCTAACTCCCCAATCCCTTTTACCTAATCTGTTGGTAAATTTAATTGGTCCTACTTCCACTATAAATCCTGACTCCATCTATTCATTCTCTCTCCTTCTCTCCACAACCTAGCCCAAGCCACACTCTAAACCTCACCTGAAACACTACAACAGCCTTCTTCCTAGGCTCCTGATTCCACTTTGTCTACCTCCAATGTTCCATAATACCACTTCCAGAATAGTTTTTTTTTTTAAATATAAACCTAATTAATGCCACCAACTTGCCTAACGTGCACCAACAACTTTCAAATATGCTTAAATGAAAGCCAACCTCTCTCCTCTAAAAACTCTGCATAATCCAAGCCCTGTCTACTTCCCAACTGGCATCTTCCATCATTCTTCCCCAAGCGCACACATTTCCAAGCACACAAGCCCAGTTGCAGTTTCCCAAACACACAAAGGTCTTCAAGATTTGCACACACACTCTTTCAACTGCCAGTTTGAAAACATAACAGAAAAATCCTTCCCCAACAAGGGCTTGATTCTTTAATATCAGGGAATATACCTAGACATTTTCTGGTGAGATTTTTTAATTCCACAGATATAAAGAAAGGGCTACATGCTTAAAAAATAATTTTTACAAAATTATCCCCAAAAGAAAGAGAATCAAAGGTTTTAGATTTCTAGCTTATATTATTGAGTATAGAATTTAAAAAGTAAATCCCTTAGCCATTACTAGAAAAAAATAGAATTCTGAACAAAAGAACTGTGACCTTGGAAATATTTATTAGATCGAGGAGAGAAAAACTAAATAAAATAACAGAAAATTAGAATAACTTGACAAGCTTGATTTATTAACATGTAGAATTTTGTACCCAATAAAATACTCATTCTTTTCAGATATTGTGGAATTATCTTTAAAATTAATAATACAGTAAACCATAAAAGAAATCATAATAAATTCCAAAAAGTAAGAATATTACAGTGTGCCTCACTAACCACACTGCTATAAAAGCAGTTATTACTAGCAGGTATCCTCCATCCTCCCACCATCCAGCTAATCATCTGTGACTTTAAAAATCTTCCTCCAAATAACTTGGGCTAAATAGAAATTGATTCTGAAATTATAGAATTTTTAAAGGGAAAGGCAATGATAACACATTGAAACTTTAAGATGAAATCAAGGAGTACGGAATAAAAATAATATAACTCTAAATACAAACATTAGAAAATAAGAAATATCAAACAGGTTATTTCAGTATTCTTCTAAAGGAGCTAGTGAAAGAATAAGTAAGTAAGCCAAAAGGCAGTCAAAAGAAGGACTCTGTTGAGATAGAAGCAGGAATTAATAAACTAGAAATGTAATATTTCCAGAAATTGTGAAATGGCATTAAAAACCTTTTCTAGCACAAATAAGACAAAGATTTAGCAAGTCTGAATAAAAATAAAAATGGGAAAGAACAAAAGATATGCAAAATTAGCAAAAAGAAAGCCAATATAGTCACAGATACAGGTGAAATTTGAAAATCTAGATAAAATAGGTGACACTCTTAAAAAAATAATAATAAATTATCAAAATCATCCTGAGGAGGCAGATGACCTACGAGAGCTAATTCTAAAAAATAAAATATAAATCTGTCAAATTTGTACCATCCTAAAAGTCACCAGGCCTTCAACAGCTACCATTAATATTCAACATAAGCAAGAGGGATTGTTAGCAGTTAGCACTTTCCAGGCATTGTTTTGAGCACTTTGTTAGGTGACTGACTACAATCTTACTTCTTTCTATAATCAAAGAAGCAGAGACAGGCCAAGTAATTTGTCAGCTTTCACACAGCTATTAGGGGGACTGGAACACAGACATAAACATATACACTGCATGGTATGTAGTGACCACAAACCTAACATCTTGACCTCTAAATTATGTGCAAGAGTGATTTCACGTGAAAACAAGGTATTATTTTTAAGAGATACAGAAAAAACATTGATCATTTCAATAAAAGTAGAAAAGGTTTTGATAAAATGTAAAAGCTATTCCTGAGTTTAAATAGAAACATTCAACATTCTATACCGGATAAGAAAATATTTCTCAGAAACCACCAGCAGACACAAGACTCAAAAGTGAAACAAGAGAGCAGAGATGCTTAAACTGTTATTAAGGGAGGAGATATGCCCAGGTATGTTTAGAAAAACATCTTTTGCAGAACAAATAAGTTGGTTTGTTTAGCTATTAAGCAAATTAAACGGGTTTCTTTTATATTGGGGCATTTCTCAGGGCTTTAATATGTTAATATGTTTGTTCCATGATTCCTCTGGAATGGAATTTGCTGTGATGTTTCCCAAGCTTCCACTACTGAACCCTTTGTTCTCCCCACTGGGAACTAGGGTACACACCTACACAGTTTAGAAAACACAGCTTTGAAGCCTGATAGTGCTAAAGGTATTGGCACTAAAATTACTAATAAAATAAGGATTCTCACTCTGATGCCTACTATTTGCCATTACTCCAATAACCTAGCCAATGCATAAGAGGAGATAAATAGAGGTAGATATTGGGAAGGAAGAAAAAACAATATTTGTAAATGATATGATGGCCTACATAGAAAATTCAAGAGCAAAATAGCCTATCAAATTATTGTCTTAAAATAACAATAACTTAGATATATTTTTAGATACAAAATAAGTATGTGTAGAAACTGGCCTCCACACTCAATAAACTCACAAGGCAGAATTTATATGCAGTCAGAAAGGGGTGAAAATAAGGAGAAGAAAGGGGAGAAAAAAATCACTGAACATAAAATACATCAGTTAATAATTTCCCCATTTTATCTCAAGAGTAGCAACAAGATTAAACACATTTCCTTTGTTTTGAATTTTGTATTCAAGGAAAATTAAAACAAGCCACATGATAGTGGATAATACAATTAAAAGTAAATCTGCTTATAATTAGCTGTGTAAACTTTTGACAAGTTAACTTTCCTACCAGAATCTCAGGATTTAGAAGAATGTTACAGATCACCTAATATGGATCAAAAGCCTTATAAATATTTACCTTGATATATCAGAGCCACTTCAGAGAATTTATCATTAGAAAGAAGTCCAAAATATGCACAATGCCGAGATCACATTTTAAGAGTGCAACATCACAAACTTCAGTGCATGCAAAAGGCTATTTTCTTAAAGAAATTACAGTATATTCACACTGTGTACCGAAACTGTGTTTACTACACTGACCTTAAAAATCCCATGACCACGTGAGAAATGTTTGCAAAGTGGCACAAGAGAAAAGTAACCTACAAAACAGTACACAGTCATTACCGCAACTTTGCAAATTCACACCCTTAGGACCTCACTCGTTCTCTTTTTTTAGGCCCCTTTTAAGCAGGAAGTAACCTGAACAGCCACATATGGATGCCCTACAGATCAAAATATTACTGATTCTTATCTTCATGTACTCAGATTATATTAAGATGATTTGTATTTTCCTCTTAGGGTTCCCATATCTGCAAAGTCTACACAATTCTTTGTAACCAAAAAAAGTTAACAAATAGCATTTTTAATTTTCTAGGTTAACCACAAAGCCTGTTCTTAGTCCTCTTGAATTATACTCCTCCCAGCACCTTCTACCATTCCATATTCAAAGGTCTCCAATGACATGACCTAAAGACTTCCAGGAAGATTTTGAACACTTCTCAACTGTGAGAGAATTTGTTCTTGTATTGAGCTGTAATCTGATTCTCTGTAACTTCCACACAGTGGCCGTGCAAAATAAGTTTATTCCTATTATAAGCAAGAGTTTTTCCAATGTTTTTAAGATATCAAGCATGTAGCATTTATTCTTCTTTTTCCAGATAAAATAGCTCCCAATTTTTTACAACTTTCCTCTTAGTGGCATAGATTTGTAATATTTCTATCAATGTGTGGAAAGATCTTTTAACATATATAGAGTGTGAAAGAAGTTAACATAGCCTTGGCCAGTATCCCTAACCAGAATAGGCATCATAAAAATAATAGCTGAAATGTCACTTAATGATGTAGCATTCTTGCCATACTGCCTTTGCTAATTTAAAGCAGCAAATGTTTTTTTTTTTTTTAATTTATTTTTATTATTATTATTATTTTTTTCCAGTGGGTTTTGTCATACATTGATATGAATCAGCACACTGAGGAAACCAGATCTGAAAGAGACACGTGCACCCCAATGTTCATCGCAACACTGTTTATAATAGCCAGGACATGGAAGCAACCTAGATGCCCATCAGCAGATGAATGGATAAGGAAGCTGTGGTACATATACACCATGGAATATTACAAAGCAAATGTTTTTTTAAAACATGTTGTTCAAATTATTAATCTATTTTTTAAAGAATCAATGCCTGCTTATCAAGTATGTAAGTGGGGGTTAGGGTATGTCACAGCCTGAAAGTTGTTCAAGTAGTGAATAAGACCTTTCTCATTCTGTTCTCTTGCTCAAGAACTCTCATAATGGTTCCTTCTCTTGGGTAAAGAGTCACCAGAAAGAACTCTCCCACCCATTTCTATATAAGAGATGAGAGACAAAAAGAATGACACACATTATTAATGAGAAATTTCCTAGCCCCCAAGGATTTATAAAGATTCCTCATAACAGAATATCTTAACAGAAAAGTTCCAATAAAAGCAAACAAAAGTATACAAATCACCCATGCAAGCTTGTAAAACCTACTTAGTCATACAAACAGATTTACAGTATAAAGAAAGTAGACAGGAGAAAACAGAAATATGGAATTGAAATATGGGGTTGAGGAAAATGTGGTAACATTCAAGTATGTGAAAGACTAAAGGCATCACCACAGTCACATGTCTGGACCGAGGGATGCGTGAGAGCCATTGGAGGAGGAAGGAGGAAAGCATAGCTGTCCTCTCTCAGCTCACCTCAAAGCCCTCGCCTCTCCGTCACTGAAATACTGTGGCACATAGGGAAGATGACTCCACCAAGCAAGGTCTGGAATTGTCTTCAGTTTCCTGTGATAATTTTTCAACTAGGAGATTAAGACACAGGCATCTTCCCCAAACCTTATTCTGCAGTTATCCCCATTCTGCGTTTTCAATCTTACCATCTCTATTCAATCATCCTGAAGCATTTGGCCATGCTCTAAGGTCTTCCTTCCTGGACCTCACCCATCCCCAGCTACGGTCCCACATCCTTGCTCTGCTTCACAACAACGCTTAGCACCTGGTCACCACTTTGTTATCCCCCATCCCCTTTTCTTTTCAACATTTCTATTAATTTTTAATTAAATAAATATGTTTATTCACTGTTCCTCGTAAAGAAATGCAATGGTCTAAGGATGTCTTATGTAAGGTCACAAATGTTAATAACATGGTTTATCTTGATCCACATCCCCTTCCATCTATGCAAACATATATGCTTTTATGAAAAAACTCTGTTATCGTTTAACAAACTGAAACTGCACAGCATAAAGTATTTGCCATTTGCTTTACTGATTTGAGAATTCATGATAGAATCCACTTGAGTCCTGCTTCTGACCTTCCACAACCCTGAAATTGTTTGTCAGTCTCACTGTATTACCCCTGTGCTGAGGCCTCTCAGGTGGCTCAGTGGTAAAGAATTTGCCTGCCAAGCAGGAGACCCACATTCGATCCCTGGGTTGGGAAGATCCCCTGGAGAAGGAAATAGCAACCCACTCCAGTATTCTTGCCTGGAAAATCCCATGGACAGAGGAGCCTAGCAGGCTACAGTCCGTGGGATTGCAAAGACTCAGACACAACTTGGCAACCAAACCACCACCACCACCACCCCTGTCAAGTACAACAATGTAAATACTTCCATGCTGTCAAGTACAAGGATCACTTCTCTAGTTTTCACCTTGCCCTGGCTCCTGGCAGAGTATGAAAGGTGACTACTTTCTTAAAGCACAGTCTTCACTTGGTTTTGTGATGCTCCAATTCCTGGTGTTCTTCCTATCTCTCTGGATGTCTCTGCAGTCTCCTTTGTTGGCCCATCCACTATTGACCATCAAACGTTGGACATCTTGGACTTTTTTTTCACTTTGCTACCTCTGCAACCTTTATTTGACATCTAATAGAAATATTATATTTCTCATGTTCAAAATGTAATTGATCTTCATCTCCAACTACCCATTCACTCCAACAAACATCCAAGCGGGTCATTAGGAGGGTAGGTAGTGGATATACAAGTTTGGAGATCAAGGAAGAGTGATGAGTCATAGTATAGATGATTTTAAAGCCATGGGCATGAATGAAATAACCCAAGAAGAGATTCGAGTCAGAGGCTTCCCCCAGTCCTTTGAAGAAATCAAAGAAAGGAGTCTTTTATTAAAGTTTGAGTGTTTTTTAAAATAATAATGCAGCATGGTGACAGCAACAGATTATTTCATAACAATGGGTCAGCTCTTCAGTCCTAAATTTGAAAGGCTCAGACAAGACAGCCAGGAGTTGTAGAGGCCTACAGGACCCACACTGAACCTGGCTGCCTCCAGCCAGGGTGACACAGGCAGGCCAGGGGCTCCTTTTCCTAATCGGCTTTCACACATAAACTTTACTCCAGTTGCACTTCTTTGTCAAAAGCCAAAGAGTAACTATCCAACCATTATTTCTTCATTATCCATAGAAAGAAGTTCATTCCTTGAATTTTCTGTTGTTTTGAGAAATGCAAAAAATTGTAGGGAGATTCTCTGGGCTTCTTATCTGAAAATCAGTCCCAATGCTAGAGCCAACTGAGCCAGATGAAATGTTGAAATCAAATTGCTGGCCTAGAGAACATACGAGCTGAACAACAGTCACATAAAATCAATGAAATAACCATTAGTTCTTGTCTTCCATGTCAAATGAACTCAAGTCTTAAAAAAAAATTTCATTATCATGATCAGACTGCTCATGATAGTGATCAGCCTCTTTGAAGAAGATAATGTGATTGTGTAGTTTGAGATCTGTGTCTCTCCCTGAGTTACAGAATATTCATTGATTTTGAAGCTGAGCCTATATAACAATACTTAACCAATAATGTGTCCAAACAAATGTTTAATGTCATATATTCCGAGCATCAGGAGAATGAATTACTGTTTTGAGGAAATCAAGAGTATCACCTATGAGTAGTCACAGAATAAAACTATTCATAGTCTACCTTAGCAATTCATTCCAATTCATTGTCATATCAGATATCAAGTAAGTTCTGGGATAGAAGATCTGCAATCTAGATGGGGACCCAAAGAAGTTACACCTCCAAAAGCAGCACCCATTCTTCCATTCGATAACCAAACACTGGTTGTCACCCACTATTTATTAGACACTCATCCCTGGAGAGACATCAGCATGACATCCACTCCCTCAAGGCACTCACGGTCTAACACCGTTATGAACTCAGAATATTATATATACAATGATGGAATGTGTATGTACTATGAGGATGTGTTTTTTTTAACTTCAACCCTTAGAAAGGAGCTTACAAAGGACCAGGGAACTTTAAACCACTAGCAAATTGATGATGGTGAAAAAAGGGCTCACCATCAGCAATTGAAAAAATTTCAAGAAGGTCAAAATTTTAAAATATAATAACAAGAGATGAACATAAAGAAAATTGAACCATGTCAGAGTTGAGAAATTTGACTTATCCTTAAGAAAACAATGCTGACAAAAAAAAAAAAGAAAACAATGCTGAGTATACGAGAAAATATCCTCCCTTTTAGAAGAAAGTTCAGCAAGCTAGAAATAGTGCTGAACAAAGAGGGTCTAAATATCAGAAATACAAACACCAGAAAAGCAACTCATGAAATAGGGTTGAAGAGCATGAGACCCAAGGGTGGGGCCCCAGGCAGAGATTGCAGGTTTTAATTCTGAGCCCACTGTCTATTACGTTGTGTGACTTTGGGGCAAGTTATCAGACCTCTCAGTACCTTATTTTCCCTGGTTGTACATTAAAACTGTACGCCTGATGCGAAGAACTGACTCATTGGAAAAGAGCCTGATGCTGGGAAAAACTGAAGGCAGGAGAAGGGGGCGACAGAGGACGAGATGGTTGGATGGCATCACCAACTCAATAGACCTTAGTTTGAACAAGCTCTGGGAGTTGGTGATGGACAGGGAAGCCTGGCGTGCTGCAGTCCATGGTTGCAGAGTCGGACACGACTGAGCAACCAAACTGACTGGAATAGACTGTGTTAAAGACTTATTTTGAAGCTGAAAGTAAGTAAGCTGATCTACTTAAAATACTTAGCTCAGCTCCTGGCACATAGGTAAGATCCACACAAACATTTTCTATTATTACTAGGTTTTCTGGAGAATTCGTGCTTTTATTTCTCTTATATTTATAGAGTGCAGCAAGTAGATGATACACCGCCTGAGGTGTCACTGAGAAAACATTGGGCAAACAATATTGAAAAGAATCGTGTCCAAGAAGGGCTTATAACTGGCAACAGAGAGAGAAATAACAGGTAATCACAGTGTAATGTGAACTCAGAAAAGGGAAGTAGGAATGTTTATAATTCCCATAAAAATAATAAAAACTAAAAAATTTAGTTAACCACTGCATTGACCAACCTCTATTTATTAAATGCCCTGAATGGTTAGGCAAATTGAATTTACCATCTATTTTAGCCTCCTAACAAAGCACACCAGTTCCCTAAGTTAACACAGAAACGGTGGGGAGAAGGCAAGTAGAATACCCTGCAACAGGAATTAGGCTGTTCAGAAGAGTTGTTAGAGAGAGGCCCTATCCTTCCTCCAAAGAAAAACAGCAAATGTGAGTTCTCTTCTCTATATTTGCTCCTCCTCTGACCTCATCTAGAATAAAAATCTGCAAATTAAAAAGCTGGTAATGTGTTATGGGGAAATCAGTCCAAACAATGAACATCTGAATTAAAGAATTTTCCATTGCAGTTTTACTACTTTTAAGCATATAAAATAATGAAGCTATTTCACACACACACAAGGAAGGATATATATCTTGAAAGCAAGAAGGACATATATCTTGAAATATGCATGTATGATGTGTGTGTGTGTGTGTGTGTGTGTATATATATATATATGTATATATATATATAAAATCATAGTCCCTGCTTTCAAAATGCCCCAAATTTAAGAACTCAGGCTACTGTAAATGTGTCTAACTTAACTCTTTGCCTCTGTTCTTGCTGCCTTCCAATTCATCCAGGAGCCTGGGTAATCTTTCTAAAATCAATTTGATTGAGACTCCCCTGCTTAAATGGCATCCCTAGTGGATCAGACAGTAAAGAATCCACCTGCAATGCAGGAGACCTGGGTTTGATTCCTGGGTTGGGAAGATCCCCTGGAGAAGGGCATGGCAACGCACTCCAGTATTCTTGCCTGGAGAATTCCATGAACAGAGGAGCCTGGTGGGCTACAGCCCATGGGGTCACAAAGAGTCAGACACGACTGTGACTAACACAACTTCATGAGACACAACTACTTCTCTGTTTAAAAGCCTGCATTGCTGTTAGAATAAAATGCAAACTGCTGAGCATACCACAGCCAACCTTAATCTAGTTGCCACTACTTCTGCAGCTTCATCCTCTGTCATCACCTCACCATCCTTCTCCTCCTCTCTTCCTCTTAAAACCTATACTCCCAGCCACATGAGTGACAGACATTTCCTTAAAAGTGCCTGTCTTTGTTTATGTGTCTCTATCTGCCTAGAATGCCATTGCTTCTATTCCACCTGATAAACCTCGATCTTGGAAGGCATTCCCCGCATCATCTCTTCTATGAAAACTTTCACTGACAGACACATGTACATACACACACATGCACACATGTGCCTTTTCATTCTTCATGGTACCCTAACTCAGTTCCATCACTGAGTCATAATACTGTGTACCCCGCTGTAGTGTGTGGTGTCCGGATCCCCACTTTAGAACTGAGATGCTGAGTCTCAGCTGAATGCCCCAGTGAAATTTGCCTAGGCCAGCTCAAATCCAGGATGAGTCAATAAAAAATAGGATACAAAGCGCCTCTTGCTTCAACATGAGATGATTCTGAAGTCCATTCCTGCTCCTGAGCTCCTGGGAGGACATAACAGTTCAACTCCTTTCACTGCTCGATCCTCTTCCCCCACTTCCCTACAGAGACCGACCAGTGCACTCACTCCCCAGCTAACTCCACCTAGGAGTGTATTTCCCAGGAGCCCTAACTTTAGACACTGTTTTACACTGACCTTTTTACAGCTATTTTCACATACCAACCGTAAGTACTTTAAGGCATGGGCTCTATGTATTTGTGTCCCTCAGCGCAGGCTGTCAATAAAGTCTTACCAAAATAATGAATAAACATTAATATGAACCAAGTTGTACAAACATTGCTCTTGGTAAAAAGTAACAAAGACTGCATAGTGTCTCCAATAACAATTTCCCCTCTTCTCTACTCAAAACATCTTTGCATTTAACTGGACCCATGGCCACCGAGAAAGGAAACTACATTTCTCAGCTTCCCATGGACCTAGCTGTGGCCATATGACCAAGTGCTGGTCAGGGGGATGTTAGAGCAGAAGTGATATGTGCAACTATTGCTCCATGTCCCTATAATAGATAAATGTGCTCTCCTTTATCCCAGCTTTGTCCTCCCCACTGTGATATGAATACCGTGATTATAATTTGGCCCTTCTATAACCATTTACACTAGGCCAAAACCTTGGGATGGCAAAGCCTGGCTTCTAAATATCAAGGAGCTATTCTATCAACAATGGGCTCAGAGTGTTAAATGAAAGAAATATCCATTTCAATCTTATTAATCTCCTGTATCTTGGAGTCTATTTATAGTATCCTGCACCCTAATTAATATCAATAATTGCAAATGGCTACTCCGCCTGAGGATCAATCTGCTAAATGCTAATTTGTCAAATTAACCAAATGCATCTATTAACCAAATACATCTATTAACCAAGAACTTTTTCTTTTAAATTTTTTATAAAGTTGTCAGAAATATACTGTCCTCCAATGAGAGACTGTGGGAAGCCAGACTCTAACCTCCTTAGACCTCCAAACTCTCCCTGTCCCCGTCCCCTCCCTGGCCCTCTGCTCCTTAGTCTCCTCACTCTCAAGAATAGACAGCTGAAATAAAGCTCAGACTGACTCTCCTTCTTTTTTCTAGTAGAGGATCCCTACCTCTGCCTTGGCTCTTTTCATCATGGAGTTCAGGGGGAGACAAACTCAACATTCCTTTAAAAACTGTTATGAAAAAAAGAATGAAAACTCATCAACATCTAACATTGTTTAAAGCTTCTAATGATAATTAAAAGTATTAATATTTCTTATCCAATATAAAGCTTTATAAGTATTTTAAAGAAACACAGGCATTTGGTGAAAGATAAATTAGGAAACTGGTCATTTGGTTGATTTTTTGGTGAAGAAGTATTCAAATAATTGACTTCAGGGATTTAAATGGGGTTTCTCCTTCTGGAGAAACATAGACTGGCTTGTTTAAGGTCCATCCTCTTGCTGAGAACATAAAAAAGAAATCTGGACTTATTATTTTGTTTTTGCTTTTGTGAAATTTATTTCTTTTTAACAGAAGGATAATTGTTTTACAATATTGTAAATATTGTACAACAAGTACAATATTGGTTTCTGCCATAGATCAACAGGAATCAGCATGTTCTTTCCCTCCTGAACCTCCCTCCCACCTCCCACCCCATCCCATCCCTCTAGGTTGTTACAGATCCCGGTTTGCTTTCCTTGAGTCATAAGGCAAATTCCCATTGGCTATCTATCTTACATATGGCAATGTGTATGTTTCCATGTTACTCATTATTATTTTTTAAAAATCTACTTAAGGGTATCAGTAAGTTACCAGTAGTAGAAGTTCAAGAGAAGGAAAACACAGAGGAATTAGTCTGAAATCTGTTCTTAGTATTCCTCATGAGTCATTTACTGATTCAAAACCTGCAGCTAAAGTTCAGAAGGGACAAAAATGGAAACTCAGAACCCATTAAGAAGGAGGGATCTTGGGAAACAAAGTTTTCAAGTGGGTCCTTGGAAGCATGTACCTTAGAACTGGAAGTAAAGTGGAACTACTTACAGCTGAAGAGCAGCTCCTACTCAGCTCAACCCTTGACTGAATTAAAGAGGTCTGCCTGTGTTCTAACTGCTTCCCTGAAGTGAAAGCAAATTCACTCTGAAGGAAGACAACACATCCAGAGGCTCAAATTATCTCTGTAATTCTTCATAAACAGTGTTGTTATGACTGAATTATATCCCCCAAAATATATATGCTTAAAGCCTAAATTCAGTACCTCAGACTGTGATGCTATTGGGAAGTAGGGCCTTTAGAAAGCTAATTAAATTAAAACAAAGCCATGAGGGTGGACCCTAATCCAATCTGACAGGCATCCTTATAAGAAAACAAGATTAAGACACAGACAGACATCACAGATGCAGAAAAGAAAGACCACAGGAGGACATTGTGAGAAGGTAGCCGTTTTCATGCTGAGGAAACAAGTCTCAAGAAAAACTCAAACCTGCTGACACCTTGATCTTGGACTTCTAGCCTCCAGAACTGTGAGGAAATAAATTTCCATTATTTAAGCCACCCAGTCTGTGGTATTTTGTTATGACAAACTTAGCAAACTAGTACACATGTCCAGAAGTTAATTTTTTTTAAAAGAACAAAAAAAAGAAGAAGAAGAATGAGGATGAATACTCATAAGCTGCTTCTATCTCTTTAGAGTCAGGATCTTGTCTGGGGTCTCTTCACAGACGTTACTGTCTCACAAATATATGCCTATGATCATATTTCTTTTGCCTTAAAGTACCCTTTCTTCTCTCAGTTTCCTGGCAAAACTCTTTTCCATTCTCTGTGGCTTCCCCTGATCCACAGAAAATCACTGTATTTTTCCATCCTTTATGCACTATGTCCCTGGTACAGGGACAGAATGACTTAGAAGAAATGGAGTAGCCATCATAGTCAACAAAAGAGTCCAAAATGCAGTACTTGGATGCAATCTCAAAAATGACAGAATGATCTCTGTTCGTTTCCAAGCAAACCATTCAATATCAGAGTAATCCAAGTCCAGTACTCACATATGGATGTGAGAGTTGGAAAGTGAAGAAAGCTGAGCGCCGAAGAATTGATGCTTTTGAACTGTGGTGTTGGAGAAGACTCTTGAGAGTCCCTTGGACTGTAAAAAGATCCAACTGGTCCATCCTAAAAGAGATCAGTCCCGGGTATTCATTGGAAGGACTGATACTGAAGCTGAAACTCCAATACTTTGGCCACCTCATGCGAAGAGTTGACTCACTGGAAAAGACCCTGATGGTGGAAAGGATTGGAGGCAGGAGGAGAAGGGGACGACAGAGGATGAGATGGCTGGATGGCATCACCGACTCGATGGCATGGGTTTGGGTAGACTCCGGGAGTTGGTGATGGACAGGGAGGCCTGGCATGCTGCAATTCATGGGGTCACAAAGAGTCGGACATGACTGAGTGACTGAACTGGAAATGGAACTGGAATCCAAGTCAATGCCCCAACCAGTAATGCTGAAGAAGCTGAAGTTGAATGGTTCTATGAAGACCTACAAGACCTTCTAGAACCAACACTGAAAAAAGATGTCGTTTTCATTATGGGGGACTGGAATGCAAAAGTAGGAAGTCAAGAAATACCTGGAGTAACAGGCAAATTTGGCCTTGAAGTTCAGAATGAAGCAGGCAAAGGCTAATAGAATTTTGCCAAGAAAGCACAATGGTCATAGCAAACACCTTCTTCCAACAACACAAGAGAAGACTCTACACAAGGACATCACCATATGGTCAATACCAAAATCAGATTGATTATATTCTTTGCAGCCAAAGATGGAGAAGCACTGTACAGTCAGCAAAAGCAAGAAGGGGAGCTTACCGTGGCTCAGATCATGAACTCCTTATTGCCAAATTCAGAAGAAAGTAGGGAAAATCACAAACCATTCAGGTATGACCTAAATCAAATCCCTTACAATTATATAGTGGAAGTGACAAATAGATTCAAGGGACTGGATGTGATACACAGACTGCCTGAAGAACTATGGACAGAGGTTTGTGACATTGTACAGGAGGCAGGGATCAAGACCATCACCAAGAAAAATAAATGCAAAAAGGCAAAATGGCTGACTGAGGAGGCCTTACAAGTAGCTGTGAAAAGAAGAGAAGCAAAAGGCAAAGGAGAAAAGGAAAGATATACCCATTTGAATGCAGAGTTCCAAAGAATAGCAAAGAGAGATAAGAAAGCCTTCCTCAAAGATCACTGCAGAGAAGTAGAGGGAAACAAGAGAATGGGAAAGACTAGAGATCTCTTCAAGAAAATTAGAGATACCAAGGGAAAATTTCATGCAAAGATGGGCACAAAAAAGGACAGAAATGGTATGGACCTAACAGAAACAAAAGGTATTAAGAAGAGGTGGCAAGAATACACAGAACTGTACAAAAAAAGATCATGACCCAGATAATCACGATGGTGTGATCACTCACCTAGAGCCAGACATCCTGGACTGCAAAGTCAAGTGGACCTTAGGAAGCATCACTACGAACAAAGCTAGTGGAGGTGATGGAATTCCAGTTGAGCTACTTCATATTCTAAAAGATAATGCTATGAGAGTGCTACACTCAATATGCCAGCAAATTTGGAAAACTCAGCAGTGGCCACTAGAGTGGAAAAGGTCAGTTTTCATTCCAATCCCAAAGAAAGGCAATGCCAAAGAATGCTCAAACTACCGCACAATTGCACTCATCTCACACGCTAGTAAAATAATGCTCAAAATTCTCCAAGCCAGGCTTCAGCAATACGTGAACCGTGAACTTCCAGAGGTTCAAGCTGGATTTAGAAAAGGCAGAGGAACCAGAGATCAAAATGTCAACATTCACTGGATCATCGAAAAAGCAAGAGAGTTCCAAAAAAACATCTACTTCTGCTTTATTGACTATGCCAAAGCCTTTGACTGTGTCGATCACAATAAAGTGTGGAAAATTCTGGAAGAGATGGAAATACCAGACCACCTGACCTGCCTCTTGAGAAATTTGTATACAGATCTATGTCCAGTTAAAACTGTACATGGAACAACAGACTGGTTCCAAATCGGGAAAGGAGTATGTCAAGGCTGTATATTGTCACCCTACTTATTTAACTTGTATGCATAGTACATCATGAGAAACCCTGGGCTGGATGAAGCACAAGCTGGAATCAAGATTGCCAGGAGAAATATCAATAACCTCAGATATGCAGATGACACCACCCTTATGGCAGAAAGCAAAGAACAACTAAAGGGCCTCTTGATGAAAGTGAAAGAGGAGAGTGAAAAAGCTGGCTTAAAACTTAACATTCAGAAAACTAAGATCATGGCATCTGGTCCCATCACTTCATGGCAAATAGACGGGGAAACAATGGAAACAGTGAGAGACTTTATTTTTTGGGTTCCAAAATCACTGCAGATGATGACTGCAGCCATGAAATTAAAAGATGCTTGCTCCTTGGTAGAAAAGTTATGACCAACCTAGACAGCATATTTATCTTTTTTTTTTAAATAATATTTATTGACATGAATAGACAGCATATTTAAAAGCAGAGACTTTACTCTGCCAACAAAGGTCCATCTGGTCAAGGCTATGGTTTTTCCAGTAGTCATGTATGGATGTGAGAGTGTGACTATAAAGAAAGCTGAAGGCCAAAGAACTGATGCTTCTGAACTGCGGTATTGGAAAAGACTCTTAGAGAGTCCCTTAGACTGCAAGGGGATCCAACCACTCAATTCTAAGGGAAATCAACCTTGAATATTCATTGGTTGGACTGATGCCAAGGCTAAAATTCCAATACTTTCACCACCTGATGTGAAGAACTGACTTATTTGAAAAGACCCTGATGCTGAAATGATTGAAGACAGGAGGAGAAGTGGATGACAGAGGATGAGATGGTTGGATGGCATCACTGACTCAATGGACATGAGTTTGAGTAAACTCCAGGTCGTGGTGATGGACAAGGAGACCTAGTGTGCTGCAGTCTAGGTGCAAAACTCAGACACGACTGAGCAAATGAACTGAACTGAACTGTCCCTGATACATACTTCTATTATTTTACTTAGCATGATATGGTGTGATATTTTTAATATTAGACTTCCTAATAAACTATGGGAAACTTCAGAGTAAATACTATCTTAATCACATCTGGGTTCTTACCTAACACACTGTCTGAGGTAATCATTAAACATTTATACAAGGAACTGAATGGATAATGTCCTACTTTTAATGAGAGTATCAGAACATTTCTGAATCTTTCCTCCAACAAGGAAAATTAAAACCTGAACAAGTTTTTAATGAAAGATTTTTTACATGGACTGTGTCATTATCTTCATGTATGACATGAAGAGCAGTATTACACATCCCCTTTTTTCTTTATTCGACTCTACCAGCTTGTAATGCCTAATAAAATCTATATTAGAAATCCATTGTTTCAAGTAAATAATATATAAATAAGAAATACCCTAATTTTCTTTATTAAGAATATTAATACTTAAATGTGAGCATTTAAGTGTTTACACTGTGTAAACACTTTACAGTGTGTATCTTTGGCATTGTCCCCCAGCCCCTCTTTTTCCAAGCAACATGACCTTCACATCCACCTAGCCTCATCTGCATGGTAAAAAGAATAGCTCCCAGGAGTCACAGTTATGCATATGATTCCCATGCCCTAAAATTGACTAGCGTGAGAGTAAGTACCTTAACCAAGCTTGACCAACCAAAGTTCTGCCTCTAAAGTTTAGAATTTAGAACAAAACAAAAATGTAGTCTTTCTTTCAGTGGTTGAAATTGTTACAAGTAAATTAGCAACTGTATGAGTGATGTTCTTCCCTGTAGCCCAAAGAAGTAAAAACCTGTCTGCAGGAGAGAAAAATGATACAAACTCATCCAAAGTTAATGACAGACACAGGAAAGGCCAGATAGCATTACATCCCCTGGTTCCAGTTGTAACTACTATGCAATCCGTGGGTACCATAAGTTATGCATATATCCTCTTTGTGCTTTAATCTAGCTCAGATGGAATTCTGCTGCTTGCACCAAAGTCATAAGAGAAATTTATTAGAAACTCTCCAACTAAAGTCTAATGCCATTTTTCTTCAACAAAGTAGTGTTGTTTTTGTTGCTCAATCACTAAGTCATGTCCAACTCTGAGACCCCAGGGACTGTAGCCCACCAGGCCTCCCTGTTCCTCACTATCTCCTGGAGTTCACCCAAGTCCATGTCCATTGAATCAGTGATGCCATCAAACCGTCTCATTACCAAAGTAATCTGAACAACTGTAATTAAATAATGCAGTACATTTCCAACACCTTTCTCCCCAGTGTGGTGCTGGCTATCCATAAGGTAAATTTTGATGAGAGGATTATTTGGGAACTCCACAGTGGAGGATTTAAGTAAGAGAGTGCAGGTTACTCACAGCTACAGGACACTGAACATCTGGAGAGATGCTATGGATCACAGAGGAGCAATATGTTTGCTGGGATGGAAGGGGACTAAGATGGACATTTCCCTACTCTGCAATTGCCAACATGGATCCAAGGATATGATTACTGAGATATACCCAAGGAAAAAAGTGAAATACCAAAGAAAGAGCAAGAGGAGCAGAAGGAGAAGATGAGAAGGAAGAGGAGCAAGAATCAGGAATGACCCAAGACAGATGAGGTGACCTTCAAGTTCTCTTCAAATGTTAAGAGGAAATATGAGCTATGAATGGAAGAAGCTAATTCTTGAATGTTATAGCTCAACTGCAATAATAGTGCTGTGCAGATTTTTTAAAAAATAAACAGCATGCCTGTTAAATTATTGGGCTTTTGAATTCTAGCAATTCACTGGGAAAGGAAAATTTGAACTTCCTTAAAGTTCTTATATTTGAATCTTTTTTCTTTTAAAAGAGATAAATGATCAATCATCAGGCATCATCACAGTAAACAATTTCTAAACAACGGGCTAACCTAGGAACACTTTGGGTTTGGTGATTATTTCAAGATATTTTTCAAATATCTGTGATTTTACCAAAGCCAAAACACATTTTGTGTCTTACCAAACCCAAAATAAATGTTGCCAAGAATTTTTTTACATTTAACTTTTTTTAAGTCATGTGTATTTTATGTGAAATTTAGTTCATACGTTTCTGATTTATTTATATACAAATAATCAAAATTTTGTTTTTTAAGAACCATTTGATGTCCACAGAAGCATTTTATAAATGATCTAAAGTGTTTAATAATTTTTAAAGCCCTTTTTCCTATAAATAGGCAACCTTTTTCTTTGAATTTACTTAAAGCTTCTCCTTATTCCCCAACCATATGCCCCCAAAGTTAAAATATTAAAGTTAGCAAATTTTTGGTTTTAATTACAAAATAAGGAAGCGCCATGCTTTCCCTACTAACCTAAAGATAGAAACCTGGGAAGATTTTCTTGCTTATCCCTTATTCTACTTTTTCACAGTATTTTTATTTCCTTTGTTCCACATGTTATTAGTGGAAAAAACTATGTATGCTTAAAGTTTAAAGAATTTGATTTCTCATTTGACTCAGTTCTAATAAGGTGGATGAACTTAGAGCCTGTTATAAAGAGTGAAGTGAGTCAGAAAGAGAAAAACAAATATTGTATATTAATGCATATATATGAAACCTAAAAAGATGGTACTGGTTAATATTTGCAGAGCAGCAGTGGAGACTCAGATATAAAGAATAGACATGTGGACACAGTGGGGGAAGGAAAGGGTGGGACAAATCAAGAGAGTGGCATTGAAACATATACATTAACATATGTAAAATTAGATAGCCAGTGGAAAATTGCTATATGACACAGGGAGCTCAAATCCGGAGCTCTGTGACAACGTAGAGGGATGGGATGGGATGGGTTGGGCGGTGGGAAGGTTTAAGATGGAGGGGACATACATGTACCTATAACTGATTCATGTTGAAATTTAGCAGAAACCAACACAATATTGTAAAGCAATTATCTTCCAATTAAAAATAAATAAGTTTTTAAAAAACAATTTGATCTCTGAAGAAAAATGACAACTTTGGTAAAGTTTATGGAGCATAAACAAAGATAAACAATAATTAAATGAAGAAATAACAGCACAGCACCATATTTTCACTGATAATGCTAAAACCAAAGAGACACTAGACTAAATTGACAAACAGCCATTATTGATAGCTAGTTCCCTGAAATAAGATGCAATCAAGGGAGCAAATTAACATATTTTTATGTATCCTTTTGCCCCTCCATTCTCTTCAACTGCCCTATCATACACAAGTACACATTTTTAAGATGAGACATTAAAATGTAACATTTGACATTGTAGTATGATCCTTTTTATCTTTTCTTCTGAATAACCTAGAATTAAACCAACTATCCTTGATCATTTGGAAAGACTGCCTCTTTAGAGCAGTTGTTGTTCTTCAGTCTCTAAGTCATGTCCAACTCTTTGCAACCCCAAGGACTGCAACACGCCAGGCTGCCCTGTCCGTCCTTCACCATCTCCCGGAGTTTGCTCATATTAATGTCCATTCAGTCAGTGATGCTATCTAACCATCTCCTCCTCTGCCACCCCGTACTCCTTTTGTCTTCAATCTTTCCCAGCACCAAGGTCTTTTCTAAGGAGTTGGATTTTCACATCAGGCGGTCAAAGTATTGGAGCTTCAGCTTCAGCATCAGTCCTTCCAATGAATATTCAGGACTGATTCCCTTGAGGATTGACTGGTTTGATCTCCTTTCAGTCCAAGGGACTCTCAAGAGTCTTCTCCAAAAGCACAATTTGAAAGCATCAGTTCTTGGGTATTCAGCCTTCTTTATGGTCCAACTCTCATATCCGTACATGACTACTGGAAAAACCATAGCTTTGACTACACAGACCTTTATCAGCAAAGTGATGTCTCTGCTTTTTAAGTCATAGCTTTTTATTTTTCCAAGAAGCAAGTGTCTTTTAATTTCATGCTGCAGTCATCACCTGCAGTGATTTGGGAGCCCAAGAAAATTAAATATGTCACTGCTTCTACTTTTTTCCCTTCTATTTGCCATGAAGTGATAGCAAATAGAATGGGTAAAAGTAGAAGCAGTGACAGATTCTGCAGAAGGGTCCTGCTTAATTCAATGAAGCTATGAGCCATGCTGTACAAGGCCACCCAAGACAGACAGGTCATAGTGAAGGGTTCTGACACAGTATGGTCCACTGGAGAAGGAAACGGCAACCCACTACAGTATTCTTGCCCTAAGAACCCCATGAGCAGTATTAAAAGGCAAAGAGTTATGACAATGGAAGATGAGCCCCCCAGGTCAGAGGGTATCCAATATGCTACTGAGGAAGAGTGGAGAGCAATCACAAATAGCTCTATAACATAAATACCAATAATATTAAAATTTGTACATTTAATTTGAAGACTTAAGTCTATAAAATTATTTCTATTCCTACATTAATAGTTTATCCCTTTAGATGTACAAACTCATACAGCTCATGCTCAACATCACTAATTATTAGAGAAATGCAAATCAAAACTTCAATGTGGTATTACCTCGTAACAGTCAGAATGGCCATCATGAACAAATCTACAAATAATAAATGCTTGGAGAGGATGTTGAGAAAAGGGAAACCTCCTACACTGTCGGTGGGAATATAAACTGGTGCAGCTACTCTGGAAAACAGTAGGGATGTTCCTTAAAAAACTAAAAATGGAGTTACTATACAATTCAGTGATCCCACTCACTCATGGACATATACGTGGAAAAGACAAAAACTCTAATTCAAAAAGATACATGCACCCCAGTGTTCATTGCAGTACTATTTACAATAGCCAGACATGGAAGCAACCTAAATATCCATGAACAGATGAATGGATAAAGATGTGGTACATATTTACAATGGAATATTACTCAGCCCTAAAAATGAATTAATGCCATTTGCAGCAACATGATGGACCTAGATAATATCATACTAAGTGAAGTCAGACAAAGACAACTATCATATGATATCATTTATTTGAGGAATCTAAAAATAATACAAATGAACTTATTTACACAATAAAAATAGACTCTCAGACATTAAAAAAACTTATGGTTACCAAAAGGAAAGGGTGGAAGGGAGGGAAATATTAGGAGTTTGGTATTAATAGATACACACTACTAATGGGCTTCCTAGGTGTCTCAGTGGTAAAGAATCCACCTGTCAAGCAGGAGGTGCAGGCTCGATTCCTGGGTCAAGAAGATTACCAAGAGAAGGAAATGGCAACCCACTCTAGTATTCTTGCCTGGGAAATCACATGGACAGAAGAGCCTGGTGGGCTACAGTCCATGGGGTCATAAGAGTCAGACTTGACTTAGCGACTAAACACACACATGCATACAAAAAACAACAAGGACCCATTGTATAGCACGGGTCATTATATGCAATATCTTGTAACAACCTATCATGGAAAATAATCTGAAAAATAATATATATATATATAAAACCGAATCACTTTGCTATATACCTGAAACTAACACGTTGTACTCTGCAGATGGTGACTGCAGCCATGAAATTAAAAGTTGCTTACTCCTTGGAAGGAAAGTTATGACCAACCTAGATAGTATATTAAAAAGCAGAGACATTACTTTGCCAACAAAGGTCCATCTGGTCAAGGCTATGTTTTTTCCAGTGGTCATGTATGGATGTGAGATTTGGACTATGAAGAAAGCTGAGCACTGAAAAACTGGTGCTTTTGAACTGTGGTGTTGGAGAAGACTCTTGAGAGTCCCTTGGACTGCAAGGAGATCCAACCAGTCCATCCTAAAGGAGATCAGTCCTGGGTATTCATTGGAAGGACTGCTACTGAAGCTGAAACTCCAGTACTTTGGCCACCTCATGCGAAGAGTTGACTCATTGGAAAACACCCTGATGCTGAGAGGGATTGTGGGCAGGAGGAGAAGGGAACGACAGACGATGAGATGGCTGGATAGCATCACTGACTCGATGGGCATGAGTTTGAGTAAACTCCGGGAGTTGGTGATGGACAGGGAGGCCTGGCGTGCTGCGATTCATGGGGTCGCAAAGAGTCGGACACGACTGAGCAACTGAACTGAACTGAACTGACTGAACATGTTGTAAATCAACTATGCTTCAATAGAATTAATTAAATTTTAAAAATAGCTTATCCTTTTAATATTTTGTTCCTCCGGGCACAATTCCTTCTATTCCTACAATACTAGAGTTCAACTTCTTAACCTTCTATCCCTTTGCTAAATATTTCATTCTTTTTTTAAGTATTATTTACTGGACACTTCCTATCAACCAGGCACTCTTCTAAGTTCTAAGGTTACATATGTGGCTAAAACTGACAAAAATCTCTGTCTATATGGAATTTTTCTTCCAGAATATGTTAGTATCATAAAATTAATTAGAAAGGATAGATAGTAGTCAGATAACTTAAAATTAAATGTTATAACTGAGGATATACTACAGTGCATTAATAATCACCTAACCATCACTCGTGTCATTATAAGGATTTCATCCTTTAGCTCATTACAATTGTACCTGATATTTGTGCACCTACCCTAATATCTGCACCAAAAAATATCACAAATAGATATTAGGACTAAAAGCCACAGCCCCGACAGTTCTATGAATAGCAAATTCTATTTACATTTCTGTCTGTGGTGCATACCAGTCTTTCAGATCAAGAAACTACTATTTTAAGGATTCCACCTTTGAAGACTTAGAGACATTATATTATCATCATAAGATCACAAAGTTCTCAAACAGGTATCATATTCACTACCCAAAGTTTGGGATGTTAAATTTCCTCAAATTTCATCTCCATGGATACAGATTGGGAAATACCCTGCCAGTGGGAAAACAAAGCCTGCCTGCAGCACTCAGCTTACAGAGGAAATTAAGCAATTTGCTAACCGTTGTACTTCAAGAGCAGAAGCAGCAGAAAAATACACTTCTCCCAGTAACTACAAATTATTCCTCAGGATATATTTTGTTCAACAGTAATACGATTTTGCTTGAAATTTCTGGCCCAAGATCCCTGTTATCACATGAGTCATAGACAATCACCCCAGCAAATGCACTATTTTATAGTCATATAGTGCAACAGCAGGGAGGAGAGCTAAGGGGTCGGTTCTGGATTAGAACACTGTCTTGACCACTTTCTAGCAGTGTGACATTGACTGGGTCACTTTAACCTTCTTGAGATTTATAGGGTTGTTGTGAGAATCAAATGTACCAGATACTACCAGTTATGCCTCACTGAATCTTCACAACAATCCTGAAACAATTCAATAAGCTGTCATAATTGAACAGGTATTCTCGAGTGGAAGAAATAGTTTAGATAAAATGTCTTCCATGGAACCAGGCCACAAACAAACACTCATAAGTTAGTTCCATTCTCCCAGTGCATTCAAGTGTGTGAAGCCCCTTGTATGCATAAGGAAAATAAAATGTGTATACATACAGCTGTTTAGTCACTTAATATTTGTCTCGGTCTTAGTAAACTCCATTCATCCTGTTTACACTCAATTCTTGGATCACTAAGAGACAGCTGTGAAGTGTAGGTCCCTCACTTTCTACTGCTTCAGACAAAATTTTTCTATCCTTTCACAAGTCAAAAGCAGCAAAGCTTATTGTAAAGACTAAAGATAAGTGAGTTTAGTTACATCACATTCCAGTACTTGCCTTTCTTTTGGTATCTCTTTAGGGAGAAAGAAGGGCCAGCATTTAAGAATACTAGTCCTCATAAAGATGTGAATGGGCTTGTCTTCCCCATTTTCTCCTACCCTTTCAATAACTGTTATTGTTCATTCTGTTGAACGCATTAAGGAGAACAGTTGACTATCTACATTTTTTTTTTCTTTTATGTGAAAGGGAAATGCACACAGTAGTTTGGTTGGTTAGGAACTGAAGAAAAAGCCCCAAAGAGGAGATAAAAGAATTCTCCCCTTGACTCCAGACGGCAGCCTTCCTGAAAGGACCTGGGACAACACCATGAAAATGCCTTGAGTTATTTAACTGTTGCTGTTCTTACTGTTTTCTTTTGCATACACCACTGAATTCTGAGTCATTGATTCACAACATAAGTGTGTCCACAGGAGAACCCTGAAGAATCAGAGTGTTAGAAACAACAACTCTTCACCTATCACTGCTCTGAAGTTTCAGTCCATGGTACTATTTCCATTCTGAGCTCTGCAACCCATGAGAATCACCTAGTAGCTTTTCTTTTCCTTTTTCTGTAGACTTTTCTTCCTATAACTACCATATTCAAACATTAGGTTAGATGGATTTTTCGGCTATACAATTGGATTTGTACTTCTGTTTGGCAACATATTTGTATACTTACAAAACTTTTCTTACTGTTTATATTAAGAAATAGAGTTTTCTTAATATTTATAAAATATTTTTTTATTTCTTAAGACCCATATTAACTTCTAATTCATTAAAATAATGTGGTTCCTCTACCTTTCTACTTAAAAATACTTGATTTCAGACTTGGTAACATTTTTAAAGTGAATTCTCATTGACAGTGAGCAAGCTTCTGGCATACATTTTCAAGTTAACCTTCATTCAGATGTCTAAATAGTAACTGGATATTTATGTATACTGAAACTCAAGAAATATTAAACCTCTATACATGCACAGAACTGTGCCACGAATTAAATATGATAGCATGTGTGAGATTTAAACCAAAGTAACGGCAACAACATCAATCCATGTATTATTAATATCAATAACAGTAGAATCTCTTAATTCACTTAAGAATGTAATTCATATAATATAATAACTATTTCCTCCCTATATTAATAATTTTAAACCCTTTAATAATCTAAAATTCTATTCCTGCAATAGTTTAGTTCAACTCCTTAATAATCTATCTTTGTGTCTAGGATACAAAATAATTTGCTAAATAAAAAAGCAAACTATGAACATAATCTTATTTTTTCTAACTGGTGGCCCTATCTCCCACTTCTCTAGAATATATTATAATTACTTAACAAGTACCTTTTTTCACCATGCAGTCATACTATTTTCTTCAAGCAGCTGAATAACCTATTTTTATGCTTAACACTAAACGGTCCAACAGTTTATAACCAATATGAAGCTCAGCCATAAAATTCACCCCATCTTCATAGCAGGGTTCAGTCCTCTGGCTAAAGAAATAACCACATTAGAACTATATAATTTACAGAAAACTTAATAGAGTCCTACAAATAAATAGCCTTCGCTTGTTTTACTAGATAAGTAGTTTAACTTTCTAACTTTGGGAAATAAAGCAGCTAATTGCTCAGTCCTCCACATCCCTTTATACAAACAAGGCCCAATTCCTCTAGCCACACAAGGTGGGCAGTGCTGTTTATTGCTCACCTACCCCCCTGGCACACAGTGAAAATTAATGAGTTGGTGTTGAAAAGCAAAAAGTGCCTCATATAAAAAGAAAATGTAAATACTAAGTGCCATTACATCATTAGAAATAAAGATCACTTGAGTGGACACGGCAAATAAAAAGGAACACTGAGAAGCTGCCACTAGCTTGTATTCCCTCCTCCTGGAGCCAAAGTCATGCTGACTGCCCTCTCCTGTGTTTCCTGGCTCAAGGATTCTATAAGACCATATAAGGAGAAGGGAATGGCTACCCACTCCAGTATTCTTGCCTGGAGAATTCCACGGAATTCAAAGGAGCCTGGTGGGCTACAGACCACGGGATCATAGCGACTAACACTTATAGATATATAAAGGAAACTATAAAACCCAACCCCTATTCTATTTATTATAGGATGATTAAAGCATGCCAATTGAATGATTGCAACAACTGATACCGACATCAGAGAATAGCAAGATTCAGGAAACCAAAGGATGCGTTCCCCATTGTGATGCCGATGACCAAAGAGCAGTCACGGAGTCTGTGATATTATGTGACATACTTTATTCTCAGCTTCAATGCAGAAACAGATAAATCACTGACAAAATGGCAGTTTCTTGATGCCCCAAGAGATATCACCTAACTGTGCCTAACCTAGACATAAATACTTGTTGAAATTGTCATGATCTCACTTGTCTCCTGTCCGATAGAAGTTAAAAGGGGGAAGGGGTCTTTGGAATGGAGATAAGGCAATGATACAAATATTTATTAGCTCTTCCTTTTTACAGAAGGATACATGTTGAGGACAAATGTCCTTCACATGCAGATTGATTGTTCTAAGAAACCAATCTAAATAAAGCTTCATTTCCTGGTCCCCACTCCTCCCTGCTGTGTTTCTGGGTCATTCTCCCCTAAGAGCTGATATGCAACCTTCTCACCCTCCCATGACAGAACAGGTAAAGTCAAGTCTAGGAAGTTTCCCAGCAACTCCTGAATCTACTTTTCCAGAATGACTTGGTTGAAAGAGTTATGAGCCTCAGATACACCTGTACACAAATCCATGTCAAAGTTAAATAATTTTTTAAATTATCTTCCTCACTTCTCCTAAATTAACACACTCAATCATGTTCAATAAAATAAAGAATGATTATAGAAGTCTGTCAGCTTTAGAGTCCTGGCTCAGACCCTTGTTGATCATTAGCAAGTTAATGAATCTTTACAAACCTATTTCCTGTTTTGTAAAATGGGTATGACAAGGCCCACCTATCAGGAAAATTGCTAAATAATAAACTTGAGCTCCCAACACATAATAAACACACAATAAATATGAATCATTACTCTTTTGAACTTGCTATGAAATTATCCACAGAATCCTAATTCCTGATCCATCTTCCTGAGAACTTGCTTGGTCAAGCCACCCACATTGTTTTCCCCCTTCATCTAATAAAAAAAAGTCAGGGTGGTCCATAGTCAGAATGCCCCTTGGCCACTTTTTATGTTCATTCTGGCAGGCCTTTGCCTGACTACTAACCAGTGCTCATCCCACACCATTACTAAACCTATTCCTTAAGATCATCTAACAATGTCTTTCTCATTTCACAGTTTCTGCCCCACTGCATTGTCTGTAAAGCAAACTTTATAAACCAACTTTTCCTCTTACTCTTCTTTTTTCCTTTTCATTTCCTTCCTAAACAATTCAACCTAAAAGCTTTTAGGTGGGCTGAGCAAGGTAAGCATCAGACCAGGGACTATGGGTGCACGGTGGCGTCCTGGCTAGAAAACTGGATGGAGCCCAAGCAGAAAGAGGAGCGTGTTCACACACTGAGAGTGGCATCCAGTTAGGGGTGGGGGAGCCCTAAAACGAGTAAAGAGAACATCCTTGTCAAGAGACATCTCAGAGTGGATTGTCAAAGCCTGAGCGGGGTGAGGAAGGTTATTGATGCAGAGGGATGGCCAGGTGCAGGCTGTCCAAGTGGAGTGAGAAAGGTCTCTATGCAAATGACAGCACGGGGCGTCACAGCCCAAGCAGGCTGAGGTGTTTGGTTTCCAGGTCTAAGGAAGGTACATAGAGTATCAACGCAAGGGGTGTTCACAGTGGGAGATGGGTGATACACAGGAGAACTGAGCAAAAAAGAAATATATTGAGGATATTAGGGGCTAGATTTTTCACAGTTGGTGAAGGGAGTTACAAATGTGGAAAGGAAAAAAACCTAGACTGAATCTTATGGTATTAGGCTGGAACTGGAGATATCTCTGTGACCTCACAGATTCAACATTTAGATAAACATAGAAAAATACAGATGTAAAAAATATATATTATTTTTTCTATTGCTACTCTTGGGTGGGTGCTTGAGTAGACAAAGCAGAGGAATATATAATTATACATACATATATATATAATAACAAAGAATATATAATGTTATAACTACACATTTTACATAATATACATACATATATATAATAACAAATAAAGAATATATAATGTTATAACTACACATTTTACATAATATACATACATATATATAACAAATAAAGAATATATAATGTTATAACTACACATTTTACATAATATACATACATATATATAACAAAGAATATATAATGTTATAACTATACATTTTACATAATAAATAAATAATATATAATTACAATAACACATATTCCCCAGCTTTGTGCATTCAAGGGACCTGGAAGCAAAAACACTACAATAGCAGCAATGAGTTTATATAGCACCAAGATCTTGGTTTCTAAATATCATTCTCTAATGAAAGGACTCAGAGATCCTTGGAGAAATAGATGATTCCAGGACTGAGGCAAGGAAAATAAAAAATGATCCCAGAACCTATTCTTGTGCTGGAAAGTACAGATGTGTTCAAAGGATGAGCTATGTCAAAAGGACATAGGAGCCACCTTGAAGAAGATTTCCCTGATCAAATCAGTATATAATTTAAGTTCAAAATAAATAGTGATAGAAATATATTGTAAGTGTTGAATAAACTAGGAATTCATGAGTAATGAGTGAGAAAGCGCAAAATGACAGATAAGTAGGTAGATAGATAGATAGGAGGGGGGATAGAGGAAGGGAGGGAAGTAGGGAGGCAGGAAGAAGAAGAAAGCAAGGAAGAAAGAGAAAGAAAAAGAAGGAAAGGGAAAGAAAGGACGAAAGGGAAAATGTTTGTTTAAGAATGGCATGTCTAGCTATCCTCAAAAGACTGCTTTACAAAACATTTGTTAATAACAAAGAGTAATTACAAAGATAAACTTGTATATACCAGTTTACAGATTAACTATTTTAATCAAACGATCACAAATCATTAAATGATTGATGAACACACTGTCAATAATGAAGCAAATAGAAATCCTGATGCATTATAATGAGATGAACTCAGCACCACTTTTGTAATATTTCTGCCAAAGACACATAAATTGACTCTAATCAATAGAAAACAAAAGTATACATTGAGGAATTTGCACAAAATAACCACCCTATAATTTTCAAGGTCATGAAAGTCAAAATAAGAGTGGAAAGGGGTTGAAGGAAACTAAAGAGGCACATTTGACAGCTGAATGCAACATGTGATCTTGACATGGATCGTTCTGCTACAAAGGGTATTTTCAAGATAATTCACAAATCTCAAATGGTGTTTGAGGGTTAGATGGTAGTAATGCGTCGATATTGATTTCTGAATCTAATGGTTTTACTGTGATTCATTAGGAGAATGTTGGCAGTAGAAGGAAATACACTAAGTATCCAAAGGTTATGGGCAACTTGCTCTCAAATAGTTTAGGAAAAAATTTCTTTGTACTCTTCCTGCAATTTTTCTGTAAATTTGAGATTGCTTCAATGTAAAATATCTTTTTCTAAATAAACACACTGACATAAATGCAGTGAAGTACAAGAACCTTCAATACGTCATAAAAAGATAAAAGCAGAGATGTCAGAACAAGGCAATGGTCTCTGCAAGCTACCTGACAAGTTTTATGTGAAGGTTTGTAAAATAAAATCTATCTTATTGTTCACTGCATGGCCATTTCACTTCTGGGTGTCTGGCTTGCAGTGCTGATTCTGCCACTGTTTTTCTTTCTTTCTTTCTTTCTTTTTTTTTTTTTTTTTTCTGCCACTGTTTTTCAAGTGGTACACACAGAGTAGGCACTGGGAACAGAAAAGTGACTCTTCAGTAAGAACACAGTCAGTTTCCATGTCAATTTGAAATGCTGAAATTGATCAGGGCCACTCATTTCTTTGTTTACCTACTGGCATGGAAAACCCTTCATGCCATCATGATTTAATATCCAAGCTAATTTTTAAAAACCAGAATTGGCACTCCATAGGTCAGTTCCAGACAGCCTGTCACATGTGTGGTTTTAAGAATGTGCCCTTAAAGAGATGGCAGGTACCCTAACCAAAGTGGCTGACAAGTTGATGGCCAAAAGCAGTAAATACACAGCCTAAGTTTGTATATAATGGTCAGCACTGGTGACATTATTTATAGAGAGGAAAAGCCCACAATGTAAACATACAACACACACATTTCTTGGACTTAATGACTCTAGTGCTTAATCATTTGAGAGTTTTCATTAGAAGTGTTCTAAATTAATCTAATTTATAATCTGATACAAAACATTTCTCAAACTAGGTTTGGACCACTCCAAATGCGAATCTACAGGTAGTCACCACACAGATGTACACATACCTTTAAGTCAACTCAGAAGTTCTGCTTTCAACACAGGCTCGCAACTCCAGCAGGAAGCTGATAACCCATCCCAGGTAAGGGCAATCTCTTCAGTCATTTTCAAAATTAATCATATTCCTGTTTGCATCCTGTTGTGGTTTGCATCCTATCAAGCTCCCCCATACCAGGGGATATATCCATTTTATTTTTATTTAAGTGGTGTCTTTGGTCTGTTTCTTCTGCCCTTAGCAGTATATTACAATATTATAATTATTTCTCATGTCAAGAAATTTTTTTCAGAACCAGGCTGCATAGAATTCTGCTAAACTGATTAATCTATTTTTTTGACCTTGTTAGTTGACACAGAGTTGACAAAAGCTGATGTTTTGTATATGAACCTCTGACTGTTTCCTTTGCATAATTCCCTAAAAGTGAAATCACTGAGCCAATGGCTTTGATAGTATTAACAAGAGCTTCCCAGGTGGTGCTAGAGGTAAAAAAAAAAAAAAAAAAAAAAAATCCACCTGCCAATGCAGGAAAGCTAAGGGACGCAGGTTCGATCCCTGGGTCAGAAAGATCCCTTGGAGGAGGGCATGGCAACCCACTCCAGTATTCTTACTGGAGAATCCCATGGACAGAGAAGCCTGACGGGCTACAGTCCATAGGGTCGCAAAGAACCGGACACGACTGAAGTGGCTCACACACACAAACACACACACACACACACACACACACACAGTACTAACAAATTGCCCTCCTGGAACCCTACTCAATACTCTATAATGATCTATATGGAAAAAGAATCTAAAAAAGAGCAGATATACATATATGTATAACTGGTTCATTTGGCTGTACACTTGAAACTAACACAATATTATAAATCAACTATATTCCAATAAAAAAAATTCTTAAATATAAAAGAATACAAAAGCAAATTGTCTTCCCAAATTCTTACAAGTTGTCCTCCCATGAGTTTCTTCCCTTTCCCCTTGCTAGGACTGTTGTTATTATTCAGTCACTCAGTCATGTCCAACTCTGTGCAACCCCATAGACTGCAGCACGCCGGGCTTCCCTGTCCTTCACCAACTCCTGGAACTTGCTCAAACTCATGTCCATCAAGTAAGTGATGCCATTCAACCATCTCATCCTCTATCATCCCCTTCTTCTCCTGCCTTCAATCTTTCCCAGCATCAGGGTCTTTTCCAATGAGTCAGTTCTTCACATCGGGTAGCCATATTGGAGTTTCAGCTTCAGCATCAGTCCTTCCAGCGAATATTCAGGACTGATCTCCTTTAGGATGGACTGGTTGGATCTCCTTGCAGTCCAAGGGACTCTCAAGAGTCTTCTCCAACACCACAGTTCAAAAGTATCAATCCTTTGGGGCTCAGCTTTCTTTATAGTCCAACTCTCACATACATACATGACTACTGGAAAAACTATAACTTCAACTATACAGACCTTTGTCAGTAACGCAATGTCCCTGTTTTTTAATATGCTGTCTAGGTTGGTCATAGCTTTTCTCCCAAGAAGCAATCATCTTTTAATTTCATGGCTGCAGTCACCATCTGTAGTGATTGTGGAGCCCAAGAAAATAAAGTCTCTCACTCTTTCTGTTGTTTCCCCATCTATTTGCCATGAAGGGATGGGACTGGATGCCATGATCTTAGTTTTTTGAAAGTTGAGTTTTAAGCCAGCTTTTTCACTCTCCTCTTTCACTTTCATCAAGAGGCTATTTAATTCCTCTTGACTAGTATTGAGTATCATAATATTCAGTTCCAGTACTGAAGTGTGGTAATACTTCACTTCAGTACCTAATTGGGTAGGCCACTCCTTGAGAAAAAAAATTTGCTTAGAGAGTCAATATCTTTTGAGCTCCAGGGGGTTTTGTTTGTTTGTTTGTTTGTTTTTCCAGAGAATACTATTGCCCTAAAAGGCTGGTTATCTCCTTATCTCAAAGAGAACAACCTTCTGGATACTACCATCCTTCAGTGTTATCTGGTTAAAGTAAATTGCCCAAAAAGCAAAGAAATGTTTACTTTCCTGGACTTCTGAGTTCTACACCAGTCACTTCAACTGTTGCAACTCAATTCTTTTTGCCAAAATCAACTCATTCACCAACTGTTTTTAATTAGCTATGGTTGCAATAGTATTTGCATTTTGCCCCCCTCCTCTTTTTAGAAACATAAATTTCCAAATTAATTACCTATTAGGCTTGAAGTCTCTTGTGTTTGCTAATCCTGAGGGTAAAGTTTTTTTGTTTTGGATTGGTTTGCCATTTATGTGTGTGTGTGTGTGTGTGTGTTTGTTTTGGAAAGTTTGCAAATCCATTTAGTTCTCTCTGAAGATCACATAGCCAAATAAACATGATACCATTTTTGACAGCAGTTGTTACAATACTGTATATTCTTTTGGTTATTCTACTTAGTTTTGACTTTTTAAAGTACTACTAAAAGGCCGTTGACTCCATTCACATTATTATAAAAATAAGGTGCAAAGACACAAGATAGGCAATCAGGTTTAGCTAATTGAATACATTTAGAAAAAAGTGTACTTAAATAAGCAGACACTTAGCCTTTTCAAAATTAACCTTTCTCACATTGGCAAAAAGAAGAATTTCCTCTCCTCACTATCCCATTATTGTTTTTTATTTGAAATATACTATAGAGGGTAAAGTAGTATAAAGAAAGATTATAAATTCAATGAGGGAGAAATTCATATATTACTATTACTGTGCAGTCCTTTTAATTTTAATGTTTGCTTTGGTATAATAAAAATCTCATCCTAATATTGCATAAAAAATCATTTTTGCATTTAAATTTCCTTGCTCTCAACACAAGATTCATCTGGGATAAGACAAACAGCATTAAAATTCTGCATTAATTAACCTGGAAGAATGAATCTTCCTGAATGGTTTTCGGGTGCAGGTTCCAAACTACATCGCATCATAGTTTGGTCTGGTTATACAAAGGGAAAATAACCAAACAGTCATATTTCTTGAGAACTCCTGGACTGAGCGATAATGTTAATTCAGGAAATGAATTCCAGAGTTTATGAGGCTCCTCAGGATTCAGCTTGACTCTGTAACACTTTAAAAAAATTTTTTTTAATTTCAGTTTTAAAATGGAGCTTTTGTTTTCTGCAAACATCTTTCTTTTAAACCCAGAGTTCCCTCCTCTGATTCTCTTGAGAAGGGATGTGGATAATCTTTTGGCCAGAGCAAATAATTTTAATACTTTAGGGGGATCAAGCTGTTTGCTAGTCGGGCTCAATGACCTCAGCTCTGCTCTGTGGGGACCAGTTTCTACAGATGTGTCCACCAAGCTCAGGCCGAGCTCTGAGCACAACAGACAAGCAGAATTGTAGGATGTAGAGCCAAAGAAGAAAGTAAATCTGCTTCTGCCATTTGCTGGGTATGTGGGCAAGTCATTTGACTTTCATGCCTCAGTTTTCTCATCTGTAAAATGAGAAGGATAGCAATATTTGCTTGACAGGGTTGTTATGAAGATTAAGAAATGTAATGCATACAGAGCCCTTTGCAAGGTTTAGAATATTATATACTGTAATATTAGCTATTTTATTATCCTTTTTAATTTACTGTCCAGAAAACACTAATAGAAAACATAAAACTGGATTTTTTTCAATTTAAAATTTTAGCTTGTTGAAATGTTTTAAATTCATTATTTCTATTCATTTGGCTATTCATAATAGTTTTAGAAATTATAGCATTTCCTATATTTAAGATTTAAATATGAGATTTTCTTACTTATGCATTTTCTCACACATTAAAAATTTTTCAAATTTAAAAAAAATGACAAAATCAATATCTAGAGGGAGGGAAGATGGAAGGGGGGGTTCAAGAGGGAGGGGACATTTGTATTCTTATGGCTGATTCGTGTTGTATGGCAGAAACCAACACAACACTGTAAAGCAATTATCCTCCCATTTAAAAAGCTATATTCCCTATACCTACTTCACAAATGTACATGTGAATATTTTCCTTATTTGTTATATTTTGTTTTCCTCATGTTAAATAAATAAATCATTAGGGGGGAAAATGACAAAATAGAATGTTTCATGTGGGAAGACTCAAAATTGCTGTAAAATATAAGTACTTAAAAGGGTTTGTTTTTTTTTTTAACAAAATAATATGTTTGCCCTCAAAAAAAAAAAAAAAGTTTTGGAAAACTTTAAAATTACCCATATGGAGAAAAAATTATCTTAAGGAGGTATACTTTTCCACACTAAAAATTAATTTGTTTATTTTAAAATTTTCATTTAATAAGCATTGTAGGTACCTACTATGTTGTTGCTGCTGTTTAGTCATTAAGTCATGGCTGACTCTTGCAACCCCATGGACTAAAGCCCTCCAGGCTCCTCCGTCCATGGGATTTCCTAGGCAAAGAATACTAGAGTGGGTTGTTATTTCCTTCTCCAGGGGATCTTCCCGACCCAGAGATCGAATCTGTGTCTCCTGCATTGTAGGTGGATTCTTTACTGCTGAACCACAAGGGAAGCCCACCTACTGTGTGAAATACCTACTAAGTAGCTATTAAGCACCTAGTTCAAGCATCTATGCTCTGCACCAAGCAGATGGAAGCAGCTTTCAGCTTCCTCACAGAGCTCACTGACACCGTTCAGCTCAGTTCATAGAGTTCATAGTCCCAACAAAGTTGATGGGTAGGTTCTAGGATTCATCTTTTCAAACAAATCTCTGCTTTAAAAATGAATAAATAAAACATTTGGGTTCTATTTACAATTCAGTTTTTCCTGGAGTTTTTCCCACTGGATTAGAATCACAATTTCTAAAGTCTATGAAGAGTAGTGATTTAGCCTAACTTATACTGATAAAAAGCCAGTGGCCCTGTCTGTATAATGACAAAGTAAATTACATTTTTAATTTTTGTTTCAGCTAAGCTTTTTGTTTGGAATCACATAAACTACCACATAGGATAGTTCTGAAAATTAAATGATATAGTGTTTATACAATAGCTAGTACAGAGATAGAATGCAATAAATGACAGCCATTAACATCCTTATTTACAGCTATAGCAACAAGGAGGAAGAGTCAAATCCACATTTTAGGCTGTGGCACAGTAATCTTTTGCCTTGTGTGAATAGTATGCTTCGTAGCACAAATTAAACCTGTATGATAACAGCTTTCATATTCTATTTTAAAATATTTCTAAGTTATAAGGAGACTCTCTCTGATCTATATTTGCATACATCTCTTCCTCATGATAATTCTGAAAGGTATGTATTCATTTCGATGTCTTACAGACAAGGAAATTAAGGTTCCGGAAGTGAAATCGTCTGGCCCAGTTTACAAGGTTAGTAAGTGGCAGAACCAGGATTCAGACGTAGACTTGTCTGACTCCAAAGTCTTTCCATTTGCCTCTACTGGAAGACTTTTGTTAATAAAACTGAATTCATAAACTTGTTTTTCAAACTGTTCTTTCTTCTTGAGTCCAGAATTCCTAGAGACTCCAAAAAGATGTCTGGGATTTGCTAACCACTATTCCAACAAAACCATACACCAAAAACTTCTTCTGCAGTTTGATTTTGTCACACAGAATAATTTCTCAATATAAAATAAATAAATAAAGGTAACTTTAGAATAACAAAAGCTCCACCTTGATGGTTTAAGGTTTGGACTGATCACACACAGTGTTCCGTTCTCTCTCCCACTCTGTCTCTTGTATAACAGAAACCGAAGAACAAAATGCAGGAATCTCACGTAGAAATTCCCTCTCTGGGCATCAAGCAAAGACATCCACGCCACTTTGTGACACCTGCTCTCCTATCTCATGGTTGAAAAACTAAGGCAACCTTGGAAACCAGATCAAAGTTGAGTGACAAATGAAAAGTACAAAACACCTTTTTACTTAAAAATGGGGATATAGTCATGGTCAAAATTGTCACCGGGTTCACTGATACGTGTCAGCTTCTAGACTGACAAGGTAACTCTTCAGGGCAAACACAGATGGTTCAAAAGTTAGTGCCCATCAGGAGAGAGATGGAAAGGCAAGCTGAGCAGTTACCCCTGAAATAAATAGAAGCATTTTCTTAGGACAGACAAGGAATAAGGAATCTCCATGAAGTACAAAAATGAACAAGACCTGAAGTACTTTTTTAAGGCAGAAGATAAAATTAAATGACTTCATAGTGAATCTATGATTTTTTTAAATCACACAGTGATAATTTTAGAGACAAACATTCATTTAAATACTCTGAATTTCCTCCCGATCTGATTTTTCATTTACTTTCTGATTTAAGCAATTTCTTAAGATACTTAACATGATTCACCAATGGTATATATTTTGTTCAATCTCTTACCTAACTGCAGAATTGTTACCATCTTTAATCTGCTCAGGACTTGGGAATCATAGTGGAATGGGGAGGGACACCCCCAGAGCTCTTTTGTCTGGTCATTCCAATCAGCCTCAGAACCTCAAGCCAAGCTGACAGAGCCAAACACGTATCAATACAAATAAAACATCGCAAGAGTCTTGGCAGATCTTCGAGTGTTGTCTGAACATTTTCCACTAAGCAACGCCAACTCTGCCACCACTTAGCTACTCATATTCTACTTGCAATCAAAACTCCAACATCTGGAAAGAATAATCTTAATTTTTAACATGTTAGTCCTTAGAGGACTCATGAGAGTAGAGAAAATAAGAAGCCCCCCAAGAATGTCTAAGTCATTTAGAAAGTTAAGTTGTAAAAAATAGTCTTTCTTCCTCTTACATTTGCAGTTAAAGAGTGATAACAAAATTAAATACACACAGGGAGCTGTCTTCTGTTGGCATTTATCCTGCCTTATAAATCTTATATATTCTATTAGCACTTACAGTGGTAGCCAGAGTATACCCCAGTAGAAAGAAAGAAGTCACTCAGTTGTGTCTGACTCTTTGCAACCCTATGGACTGTAGCCTGTCAGGATCCTCCGTCCGTTGTATTTTCCAGGCAAAAATACTGGAGTGGGTTGCCATTTCCTTCTGCAGGAGATCTTCCTGACCCAGGGATCGAACCCAGGTCTCCCACACTGCAGGCAGACTCTTTACTATCTAAGCCACCAGGAAAACCCATTCCCCAGTAATTTCTTCAAATGGTAGCTTCAGCATAATGTCATTCTTGCTTGTTAAGTCCACTAAAATCTGAAGTGACTATGGATCCTGGTGGCAATCATACCAGGAAGCAAAAGACAGTGGCATCAGACAGACCTGAGTTTCTATCCCAACTCTGTTTTGTTCCCTTGGGCCAATTACTGAGCTTTCCAATCCTAGGTTCCCTCATTTGTAACAGAGGGCCAGTGGGGATAACCCTGCAATTTCAAGAAAATTAAATGGAACACTCTGCAATCTAGTATAGTGCCTGAGACATATTGGTGCTCAATAAATGATGGTTAAAATAAATTTAAAAGAAAAATCTACACGTATCAGACCCCTAAAGTTCCTTTAAAAATAATGAAGAGGTCTGTGGTATGATGTTCAAGATTAATAAACTAAGCATAACAAAGAGTTTCCCCAATCTCGGTAGGAAATACTCACCAAAATATAGGAAACTCACTCTAAAGTAAAAGGATGCCAAAAGATTCAGATGCGGCCCTACAGTGATCACTACTAGAGAATGATGACTGAGCTCCACAGGCGTGAGGTCCATCCATGTCCTTGGCTACCTTCTGTGGGCCCCAAATCTCCTTCCCTGGCAAAGAATATCCCCCACTTTCGAGAACTGGGCCATCAATACTGCTCCAAGAGCCATGGTAGAAGAGGAGACCCTGACAGACAACAGCCCTGGAGTTAAGGCAAGAAAAACAGCCACAGCAACAGCAGAAGCTGCAGTTCACAGCCAGGAGTGCTCAGGACCCCTCGGCTACCGTCAAAGACAGACCAAGAATACCACCTGATAGGATCAGCACAACCCACCACTATGATTATCCATGCTTTTGGTTTACTTGCAAATATGGATTCCAGAGAGGAATCCTATTTTGTTCAGTCAGTATTTATTCAGTCTGGTATAGAAACCATGGCTTCGGTTCCACTTCTGATATGGCTACAATTTTATAAAAAGGGAAGTAACTCTATGAAATTTTTGGTGTAGACAGGTAGCAAATTGAATGTGAATGGACAGGGCTAAGACTGTAACCAGTCCTAATTTCAGCACTTTATTTTGAAACAAGCACTTCACAGATCCTAGCTTCAGATCCCTTGACTGTGAATTGAATATAATTCTACTTGCCCTAAATGCTCCACAAGGTAGTTCTAAGTTTATAATGAGATTATATACTTAAAAGTTCTTGAAAAGGGTGCATATGGTTTTGTTGTTATTTTGAGAAACAAAAGCAATTGACTAGGAAGTAGGATGGAGGATGCTTTAGCATTAAAACATACATCCAGCCTAGAACCCTCAAAGACCTTATCATCTAGTCCAGGAGACTGACATGAAAAAAATAACCATAATAAATTATGTAGTTTAGATGAAAAGACAAATTGCTACAGAAACACACTGAGTTATGCTTGGGAGGTCACTGAAGATGTGATGTATGAGCAGGAGTTTGCCAAGAGAACGAGTGTGGAGGATGTGTGTGAGCAGGTGGTTGGGGGAGGAGGAGGGGGTAGGACCCTCTAGGCAAAAGGGACCATGTGAGCAAAGGCAGAGACACATGAAAGTACATGATATGTTTCAGGGTCTGCAGTATTCTTGTTTGGCCACAGCCTAAGACACATGAGAAGGAGCAGAAACTGGAAAATTAATCTAGGATCAGCATGCAAAGCCATACTAAGGAATTTGACCTTTTTCCATTAGGCAACAAGAACGTCACTCAGGGTTGTTAAGCAAGGATAATGACATAATCGGATTTCTGTTTCAGAGCACTCACTCTAGCAGCAGTGAGCAAAACAAATTGGAGACGATTGCAAAGGGTCTTCTATGTACTGCCAAATATGTATCCCTTAAGTGCTTTGCTCCAGGAGGCCAGGAAGAGTGTGTCTTGTTTATCTCATTGTATACACAGCGCCTAACATGGTGCCTGGCTTATGGCTGGCCATCATAAATATTTGTTGAATTAATTCGTTGCTATTGAAATGACCATGGAGATTTTTCACAGATGTACTTTAACCTTATTTAACCCTCAATGCTGCAATTCATGACAGTATTTTCACATATTTATATCCTAGTCATCTTTGTATTCCTAACACCTGACTCACTCTCCAGCATACAATAGCAGCTTAATAAATCCTCGTGAACTGGACTGAACACAAGATCATTCATAAGACCTGCCCAAAGGACACAGGGAATGTGAGTACTATCAATCTTTAGCAAAATTAGGGTGTTCAAATCATTACTGGCACATTTCATTCTGACCTGAATTTGCAAAACAGGTAGATCCATTCTTGAAAAGTAAAATAGCCACCCTCCAAAAGCCATAAATATGTTTTTACCAATATGTATATACTATGAATACAAAAATGTGAAAAATCAATTAATCAGATAATGGCAGAAGCCCATTATTGACTCCAAGGACTTCAAAAAATGAGTGAGCACAGTGCTTTAATTTCCAAATTGTGATGAACATTAAATTCAGAGAGAGAAAATTAGTGAGCCTATGAAAATACTTATTAGTAATATTTGTTGCCATTTTTATAAGTAAAAAATAACCTAATAGTAATTTCACATAAATCAAGCTAAGGGTTGTTCAGTACAAGTTTATCATTTTTTTAATAACTTCATGGCAATGTGTCCAAATAAGTGCAAAGACAAAAAAACAGACAATGGTCTTTTTTTGCTCTATGTATGAAACAAAACTGACTATGTTAAGAAGTTTACTACAGATAAAATTCTAAAATTTATTGGCAATATTAGGTAAAATAAGATGCCAAGGCAAATTTTATTTGTAATAAAAGTTTTTTTTTAACTTTTAAAAACTTTCAATAAAGTATTTACATAAACTAATGACTGATAGTTTACTTCTACAAGGACAAAATCCAACAACCAAAAATTTGAACATGCCATCAAATCAGTGATTCACCTTTACATAGAAAAATGAAACCCAATTTTCTGAATTCAAATTTATTTGCATGTGTGGACACAACCATTTTGTGGCAGAGACTTGCAAATTATATTAATCAAGACTTACTGAATACTAAAATGGGTTGCCCCAGAAGGCAATTGCCTTGGGAAAAAAAGATAATTTATAAACAAATAGAGCTTAGAAGTCCAAGAGTTGCTGCTGGAACAAAGAACAACCCATCAGTCAAAAAATATAAACACAAGCCAGGGAAAGAGGACTTTAGTTGGTTACAAGAAGTAGTTCCAACATTCAGGAAGAGACATGTTGAACAAAAGAAAATAAGAGCAAATAAATAGCATACACATCCCCAAGAAACAAAAGGAAAGCAAAAATGACCATAGCCAAAATGCATCTTCCCTTCTGTCTTAGTCTGTCAGGCTGCTACAACAAAATACCTTAGATTCAGTGTCTAGTGAGGTCCTCCTTCCTGGCTTGGAGATGGCAGCCTTCTAGTTATGTCTTTACATGGTTTTTTCTGAGTGCCTGCACTCAAAGGGAGAAAGATCACTTTCTTCTTCTTCTTAAGGCCACCGATTCCATTATGACAATCCTAATCTAAACTTAATTACTTCTCAGAGGTCCCACCTTCAAATACCATCCCACTGGGGATTAGAGCTTCACCATTTAAATTCTGCAAGGACACAAACATTCAGTCCATTAACACCCATAAATCCCTAAATTTCACCAGTAGCAATTCTTTCTGTCATGTTAAGTTCCAGGGCCTTCTGTCTAGAGGTCCTCTAAGAAATATTATCCCTGGGAAGGATAATACCCTACCTGGAAGAGGCTAGAGGCTATATATGAGAAGACAAAGTGTCTACATTAGGGTCACAGGAGTGAAATGCTAGCAGGCACAGAAAGAGAACTTGGGGTCCCTGAGTACAATGAACTGACTTCCCATCACCTACACCTGATAAATCATAAACATAACATCTACCCAAACTATTCCAACCAATTTCTAAACAATGCATTATGTAACTCAGGAATTTGAGGAATCTGCAATATGGTCTATCTTCTAAGTACACACCCTTAGGAATTGCTTCTTTGTTTACTTTGGTCTTATAGGTCCCAAGAACACAAGCCCTACTGGCTTTCAGAGTGAGGTGTTTGGAGAGTTTGCCTTTCTGGCAGGAATTTTAAAAACTGGAGCTCTGAATGTGAAGTCCAAATCTCAGAGAGAAGGCTGGAGTTGAGGGTTCCCTCGCAATTGCATGGTGACCCACTGGCAGTGGGCGTGTGGCAAGAGTGTGCCTCAGCCTTGTCTATATGTTTCTCTGCAAGTATTTTCTCAGTTGTCAGACATGTAGGAGTTGCCCAGCTAGTTTCTGGCTCCCCTTCAGAAGGAATCGCTCCATGCGTAGCTGTACATTCCCTGTGTGAACAGGAAGACTGAAGCTCAGAAGCCGCCTGTGTTGCCATCTTGGATGACTCTCTTTGTGAACTCCAGCATGAGATATGAATAAAATCAGATACCTTACCATTAAAAAAGTGAAAATTAGTTCCTCAACAAACCATTTTTCATACACTTGAATTTCTCTGATAATATAGCATGATGTATTTTTTTCTTTTTTTAAGAGAACTGAAAATTGAAAAATATAAAACTTTTAAAATGGTACAAATGAACTTATACACAGAACAGAAATAGAATCACAGACATAGAAACGAAACTTATGGTTACCAAAGAGGAAAGGGAAAGAGGAACAAATTAGGAGTTTGGGATTAACATATAAATACTACCATGTATAAAATAGATAGCCACCAAGGACCTACTGTGAAGCACAGAAACTATACTCAATATTTTATAATAGCCTGTAAAGGAAAACAATCTGAAAAAGAATACATATGTGAGTATATATTAATACATATATATGAATAACTGACTTTGCTATATACCTGAAACTAATGCAACACTATAAATCAACTATACTTCATTTAAAAATAAATAAAATATAGAAAGAATATTCATCCAAAGTATCCTATCAAAGATAACTAGAGCTAACATTTCAATGTATTTCCCTATTTATAATTGTAAATATAAATGAGCCAGATTTTTCTGAATCTGAAGTCAAACAACATTGCAGTAAACATGCATAAAACTTTATTTTTCTCTACTGTTTGTTCTTTAAATATTCTTTCCTTAGGATATATTTCCAAGAGAGGGAGAACATGAAGCCAGAAGTGGGCCAAGGAAAAAGAACTGGTCCAAACATGATGCATATAACTAAGTTGTCTTTCAAAAGAAAGAAGTTAGTTGCTCAGTCCTCTCCAACTTTTTGTAACCCATGGACTGTCGCCCGCCAGACTCCTCTGTCCATGGAATTTTCCAGGCAAGAATACTAGAGTGGGTTGCATTGCCTTCTCCAGGGGGTCTTCCTGACACAGAGATCTAACCCGGATCTCCTGTACTGCAGGCAGATTCCATACCATCTGAGCCACCAGGGAAGTTGTCTTTCAAAAATAGAGGCAATTGCCTCTTCTGCTCTCTCCATAAATATTAGAATATTATCACTTTTTTAATATTTGTGTATTTAATACGTGAAAATGAAGCCTCATTCTTGTCTTAGTTTTTATTTATTTGATTATTAGCTGTACCAAAGATTATTTCATATGTTTATTGGTCATTCATGCTTCTTCTTTTAAGTTTTTTTCTATTCATTCCCTTTAACTATGTTGAGCTGTCAGAACTTTCATCATTAATTTCTATATACAATTTCTATTTCTGTGTATATTAAAAATACTACTATTTTATCATATTTGTTATAACTTCTTATTTTTAAATTTTTATTATGTTCTTTAAGTACATAAAGATATTTTAAATATTTGTGTATCCAAATATTTGTGTATTCAAGTATTTGTGTAAAACTTCCCATTTTCTGGCACAATATATTTCAAAAAAGAAACTACCTTTCCCCCAGTTCCTTTGGGGTAAAAAAAATTAAAGGCATGGTCTTGACATATGTTATGCGAGATCTTGTGGTTTTTTTTTTTTACTACAAAAGGATAACAAACCCTAATATATGACCTCTGCAGGATCAGGCTCAAATAGAAGAGTCCAAAGCATGGAATAGAATAACAACCATCTTCCCAGATCAATCAGTTAACAAAAAGGAATCACTCAAAACTGGAGAAAAATGCATGGCTAGTACTTTCCAAATCTAAGAATCTCACCACTATTTTTTCTGGGAAATCTTGCCATACCCAAAGACCACAAACCACTTCTAGGCCTTCATAATAGTAGAGAAATTATGCCAACCAAGCTTTGAAATTCACAATATATAAATACAAGATAATAATAACAGTGGGGCAACCACATACCACTGTCAATACGCTTACTCAATTGATTACCAGGAAGAAGATAAAGCTATTCTAGAGATAATGCCATTTTATTTTTCCATCTGAAATATCTTTCTGCCTTCTCCCCTGTTGTTGCTGCTGTTGTTACTAAGTCCAACTCTTCGTGACCCCATGAAGCACACGAGGATCCCCTGTCCTTCACTAACTCCCAGAGTTGGCTCTAATTCCTGTCCATTGAGTCAGGGATGGAATAGTTAAATTAGTCAGTCTAACCATCTCATCCTCTGTCACCCTCTTCTTTTGCCTTCAATCTTTCCCTATTACCTCCACCAATTAAAACCATTCAATATTCAGATAATTGCCCCTTCCTCCATCAAATTGTTCATGATCACTCTGTTAAATACAATCTCTCCTTCTTGGGAATGCCTTATTGTGTATCCTACCTATATGGGCATATCATAGAACCTTATTTTACAGTTTTTTTCTACACTTGGTTTAATCCCTCCTTCTTATCACACACACCACCACCACCACCACCATCTTCATCAATATTAGACTGCAGCACTGACATCCCATAAGCTTTTATGATATTTTAAAAGCTTTTATAGTCCTTGAACATAGTAAATACTGACAAAATACATTTTTATGTAAACAGATGAAATATTTTAATGCACACATTCTTTTGCTATTTAACAAATAAAACAAATTCCTTTAGGACAAATAGTTCTCATAGTAATTTTTTGTGATCATAGTCACTTTTAAGTTACTATTAATCATGAAGGGATTCAGGGACTGGTTTCTCCAGTAGTCCTACACCTGCCTTAGGAGTGTACTTCACTTTACTATGGTGAATGAACACAGAGGGCAAATTTTCTGTAGAGAGGAGCCATAGAACAGATGCACACATGAAAACAACTCACTCAGCTTAGTAAATCTTTGAAATGAGTATGCTCGTCTTTCAACCTTTCCCTGATCTTCAGTCTTGCCTGTGATTAACCTCCTTTACCTCAAAGATGGGTCATTCTTTTGCCCCATATATAGATCACACTTTATTTCAGCTTTCCAGGTCTGTGGAGAAGCAGAGTTCTCTTCTGATTCTGGTCAGGTCCTGAGGTCCTTCTTTGTTATTTTAGGTTCTAAACTTCTAGAAGTCAATAGAACTTTAATTCTCCTTAATACTTCCTACGAAGATTCTTTATTTTATGACCTTATAACCCCAGTCAAAGTCCTCCTCTCAGGTGGCGCAGTGGTAAAGAATCTGCCTACCAAATCAGGAGACACAAAGATGCAGGTTCAAACCCCGAGTCAGAAAGATCCTCTGAAGCAGGCTTACCTGATTATTCTCCTTTAAACAAATATTTATTGAGGCATATGCTCAGTACTAGAGAGACATGGTATGCTTGGGAGACACAGCTGCTATCTTAGCAGGCCTAAGAGTAATAGGAAAGATGTACAATTAACAAATTTTAAAAAATGAGTTAGTGAGAAATTGATGCTTTAATTTTTTTAATTTATATATATATATACATATATATTTTATTTCTGTGGATTCATCAACAAAACTTACATTGATCTTCCTTTTACAGGAGCAAGCCTCTGTGTTCCAGAGTTTGTAGCTCTTCATCTAAGGAGCTTGACTGATGTTTATTTGAATGTGTAGGTCAAGCACACAAAAAAACCAGGCCAAGTGAGCTGATAGGGTGATAGACACTGAAAGTGATGCTTGGAAGAGAAGGGGTAATGGTCCAAACCCACAGTTCAGAGTGGGGGTTGGCCATGGAGGGAATAAGGGAGATGATTACAGCAGTTTATACGCAACACCCTGGATGTGGCAAAACTAGATGGAAGAAGATACAAGAATGCCTAAGATGTCAGCAATAATGTCTTGGCTTCAAAGACAGTGTAGCACAAAGTAAGTGGGTAAGCAGTAGAGTCTCTGCCTTTGAAAGGACCAGAGCCTCTCAGGGGTGACCTTAACAAACTCCTGATCCCTCCCCATTTGTCCTGTACTGCATAACACTAGGGCCCTGATTCTACCCAAAGGAGGAGGATAGATCTCAAAAAATGTCTGAAACTGTATCTCTTGCCAACCTTGGAAAAGGAAGTGAAAACTAGACTTTTAACAAAGAATAATATGATATTTCTTACACTCTGTCATAAACAATTCAGTGCTTTATTACACAACTAATTACAACAAATTGTGAGAAGTTATCTGAATGCCTGGTCTTCACTAGTCTATCCCAGACTCTCTCCAAGTTTCTCTCTCTCCCTTTGAGTCCTATTTCTTTACAACTCCACCCTCCTCACCAGTCTCAACAGTCCATAGCGCTGTCAGAATTCATTTCTGCCAGTCCCAGTATAGTTCCTTCTTTCTGCCTTAGCAAAATGTCCCCTTATCCATTAATAGAATTAATAAACAACTCATTGGTTTTCATATTGGGTTGTTCATTAATTCTAACAAGGGAACACAGCTTTTCATACACAAGGCCAAAGAAAGGCATTTTTCTTATTTGAAAGTTCATTCCCTTTAGGGCTGAGTACCTAGTATGTTGAACACAGACTCTATAACATGTACAAATAAAGAAATGAAGGAGGAGAAGGATATGAACACAGTTGGCCAGATCAGACAAATTCACCCTGGTGAGCCATGCAGTAGCAAATATTGCAGCCAAATTACCTTAAATTCTGTTGCTAAGCTAAAACCTCATATTTGTATGCATACAAATGACCATTTGTAATGGTGACTGATCATTAGAATATACCCTCCAAGGATATTTGCATTTTAAAAGAAGAATTTGATATAAACAAGTGACATTCAAATCAGTAGGTGTTGATGTGGCATCAGAAATTCAGGAAGCCCACAACTTCCTCCAGGAGTGATGGAGTCATGCTTGTCACCCCATCTGAGACACCTCAGCTGCTGTGTTCTTCCAGCTGGCTTTCACTGCTCTGTCACTTGAGTACCATCTCTTGAATATCCCTGCATGGAAATGAACTGGTGTTTCCTGGTACAGTGGGGATGCTGAATGGGGATAAGGGTATAGGGCCTGCACAAAGATGGGCCCAGCTGTTAAATCTCAGCTCTGCCATTCAGGATGGGGAAGTAGAAGGAAGACGCCTCCTCCAGCAGGATGAGTGCCAGGATCCAAACTGGTGAAAATCAAGGAGAGTCAAACGGACCAAAAGGAGGCAGCCACTGGAGCCAGTGACACTGCCTGCTTCTTTGGGGCCCACCACTCCACAAGTATCTGTTGGCCTGCAAATTCTTTCTCTAACAAGATACTCGACAATAAGTACACCAAATAGGCACCATTTACCCTTTCAACATTCAGCCAACGACCTTCTCTGTGCACACTCTATGGGGGATATGATATAAGATGATAAAAGGACATTCCTATTGCACATTAGAATTTTGGAGGTGCTCACACACGCTATTAACTAACTGAATTCTTAAAACAAACCTGTGCAGAACACAGCCTAATGCCCATTTAGAGGAAACTAAGTTGGTGATGGACAGGGAATTCTGGTGTGCTGCCGTCCATGGGGTCACAAAGAGTCAGGCACGACTGAGTGACTGAACTGAACTGAAACTAAGGCTCAGGAAGGGAGGGTGTTCTAGGTCATGATAAATGACAGAGCTCAGACTAAATACCATTTGTTCATTTTATTCATTCATAGAGTACTTGGAGTTTTTCAGAATTGACTTTGGTATAAATCTGTCATCTTTTAGAAAAAATGAGGGCAGAGAATTCAGGGGCCTGTGAGAGGAAAGAACATGCATTTCATTGGCATGGTCTCCTAGGACAGCAGCTGCTCTCTTAGACACAAAAAGAGGCACTGAAAATAGAAAAGAGGACTTTACCTCCTTCAAATTGTACTTTCCCTTTTTCCTCAGCTCCCAGTAGTCTACAGACTGATCACACTGGAAAACCAGGCAGCCAGCAGCCAGCCATCACACTGGCACTGAGCTTTCACTCCACACTCTGGTTTCATCTCCACAACATCTCCATGAGTAGGCGTTAAAACCCTCACTTTACAAATGAGAAAACAGAGAGGAATAGGAAGCCACTGACCTGCTGCTGGGTCTGCCCACCACCCTGCTTTCCCTCCACCCATCCTTCTCATGGTTCTAGTTCATCCAGACCCTGATTTTCTCTTTCCTGTACTTCTGCAACAGTTCCATTTGACATTCTTTTTAAAAATGTATGTGTACATTTAGTGAGCACCAAAAGGGTGCCAGGTTCCATGCTGGACACTGGGGAGAGAATGATGAGTGTGAGTTAGTGCCTGCCATTCTAGCAAGGGAAAGGACAGAACAGGGTCCATGAGGATCAGCACTGTAGCAGGGGGAGGTGGGGGGATGGGGTGCTCATGGGTCAAGTAAGGCTGGGGTCCTCCATGATGAGTCTAACTCAACCAACTTACCAACAACCCCTTTTGAGCAAGCTTGTGAAAATGAAAACCCAAGCAAACCTCAAAACCTTTCAGTGGCTCCCTGAAACTCAGAGAACAAAGGACAGGCAGGCTCCTCAGTGAGGAGAGGAAAAAAGAAATGCATTGTAAGCAAGAAAGTTAGGGGTCCGGGAAGCTTTCCAAACAGAAGATTCCTTTTTTTTTTTAAAAAACCATTTGACCTCCTTTACCTTTTCTATTGCTATTTCTTTGTGAGACAGCAGAGATTACAAGAGAAGAAAAAGAGGAGGAGCAGAGGAAGCACTGAGTCAATGAGTACTGCAAACAGGCACTGTTCTGGGCTTTCCCCTGTTTAATCCCCATCGGGATCAGTCTTCATGGAAGGGAACATCATTCTCTTTTACAACTGAGGAAATTCAGACGTAGGGCCTTAAGTAGATTGATTGTCCAAGGTCAAAGTGAGAAGGCCAGTGTCATTAATTTGACTGCTTCCTTCTCACTAGTCATCTAGTAAGTGACTAGAACAAGAATTTGAACCCAGGCTTATCTGACTTCAAAGCTTAAATATTTTGCTATTCTGATGAGTCACAGTGGGCTGTCTTGGGAAATAATCATTCAATTCTAGAAACTTCCATAATTCATCAGATATTTGACTTTAAAAGAGACTTCATCACTTTCCTATCTAGACTTACTCAAGTCCTCCAGTATCACCTGCACATTGTTTCTTGTCCCGTACAAAAAGGCATACCAAAAGGACCAATTCTTTACCAAAAGTTTTGAAAATCCCATGACTACCAAAAAAAAAAAAAGGAGCCATTGTCCTAAAAATGCCTTTTAGAGTGTGTTGGCAAAGTCTAGTGTTTCAGCTGACACCAGAAAGCAGACAGATGTGTGTGATGAACAGTATCTTGGCACTATTCGTCACTGATAACAGAGGCTTCCATAATAAATGACTGGAAAGCACTTTTCCATTATAAAGCATTACATAAATACGGACTGACAGTAATACAAAACTATGCCAAGCTGCAATAGGATGGCTCTCATGAATTATACAAGCAAAAGTCAGATCAAGTAGAGTCAGCTACACTTTTCTACATCCTTCACAAACTTCATGTGGACTAACAAAGACTATTAGAAAAGAGAAATTTAAAAATGCATGCCCCTCTAGAAGCCTTTAAATAAGGATCCTTAGTTCTTATAAAGGGCTTCCATGGTGTCTCAGATGGTAAAGAATCTGCCTATGATGCAGAAGACCTGGGTTTGATCCCTGAGTTGGGAAGATCCCTGGGGAAGGGAATGACTACCCATTCCAGTATTCAAGCCTGGGCAATTCCATGGACAGAGGAGCCTGATGGACTTCAGTCCATGGTGTCGCAAAGAGTTGGACATGGCTGAGTGACTAATACTTTTTCACTTTGGGTCTTATAAAAAGTGAGATTAGAGGATGTTTGGGGTACAGATTTTACCAGCTAGAAAGGGGAGGCCCTTCGTGGTACATAAGGCAGTTGTAGCTTGAGAAGGGTGTTGGAAAAAATCAAACACACCATTTGACCCAAGTGTTTAAAATTTTCCAGAGCTTCTCACATCTGTTAAGCCACTTGGATTCTTTATAAGATCCTAAAGACCAAGGACTTAGATTTTTCAAGTTCTTTTAACAGCAGTGGAAAGAGAAACAAAGAGTTCTTTGCCTTTTTTATGACACCTCACCATAGGTCAAAACAAAACCAGACAGCTGGTCAAACAAACCACCCATTTCCCATTATGACTGCTTAAGGCTGAGAAAGGAAGGCACTGAGTTTGCTGTATTTGAAGATAAAACATAAACCCAACTGCTCTCCTCAACATGCTACACAGATAGATTTATTCATTTAAGGACTATTTATTAAGCATCTCGACCATGCACCAAACATCATGTCAGTTGCTGGAGATTCAGCAGAAGACAGCTTTTATCTTCATGACTGGGCATTCTGTTATCACCTCTATCTTCTGAAGAGAAGGCTGAGGTTCATAGAGTAGGCACCAGCCCAAAGTCCTATAGGGAATGAGCCCCAGCCCTCACCTGCCTCCTCACAAGCTGTGCTCCAACTAGGGCATAAAGATACCACATGGTTCAATTCTCCTCTGTGGCTGATCTCCAAGCCAAAGAGAACACGATCCTCCATATCTCAGACTCTGTAGGAGCTCTGGGTGGAAGGAAGACAGAGGGAAGCACCATGCAGATGAATAAACTCTCTATCCTGCAAATTAAGTTGTCCTCAGTGCTAACCTAAAATATGCCACAGACACAAACAAGCAACCCTTCATATCTGAATTCTGCTCTGTTAGGCACCGCTCAAGTTCTGCTCCACCTTCTATGTCCTATAAGCTCATGTTTCTGTCTCAGAAAGCCTGGCTCTCCCCAACCCCCAACATAAAAAGGGCGCCTCTGGTCATCTCCCTCCATAGCATTTAACACAGTATGTAAATACATATGTACCTGTGAGTTTATTTAGCATCTGTCTCTCATTAAAATGCAAGCTCCACCAAAAACTTTGGTTGCTTTTCCCTAGCTCCTGACACAGTGACTACATACAGTAGGTACTCAGACTTCCCTGGCAATCCAGTGGTTGAGAATCCGCCTGCCAATGAAGGGGACAAGGGCTCAGTCCCTGGTCTGGAAAGATTGCACATCCTGTGGAGCAACGAAGCCTATACCCCACACTAATGAGTCTGTGCTCTGGAGCCCGGGGGGCCCCAACAGCTGAGCCCGCAAGACCTAGAACCCGTGTTCTGCAACGAGAAGCCACCACAGTGAGAAGCCCACACACTTCAAATAGAGAGTAGCCCTACTCGCCACAACTAGAGAAAGCCCACATGTGGCAATGAAGATCCAGCGCAGTCAGAATAAAATTAGTTAACTCTTTTTTAATTTTTAAAATACATATAGTAGGTACTCAGTAAATATTTGTTAAGTTACTGAAAGAAGGATTATATTTAACCCATATTCTGAAACCATAACCAAATATTACCTAAACCAAATCACCTATTAAACACTGTATCTCATCCCTAGAGGTACAAATATGCTTTTACATCTTACCTTTTGTCTTTTTCTGTGACTCTACTCATCTCCTAATGTATAAGATAATTTACTTAAATGTGTGTATCATTCATTGGTCTGTTCTCCTTGACCATGTGGGAGACCTGGGTTTGATCCTTAGGTTGGAAAGACCCCCTGGAGAAGGGAAAGGCAACCCACTCCAGTATTCTGCCTGGGAGAATTCCATGGACTACAGTCCATGGGGTCACAAAGTGTTGGACACAACTGAGCAACTTTCACTTTCACTCCTTGATAAAGATATAGCTTTACAAGGGAATAGATAGAAAAAGCCTAGAATTATGTATGGCTTATAGTAGATTCTCAACAAATATTTGTTAAATGAATGAATGAAAATATCCCTCTTAATTTCTTAATAAGCATTCAACAATACATAGTTTCTTTAGGTTCACGTTTATACAACCTTTCTGCATTTCCTGTCTAGAGAAGATCCTTTAGCATTTGTTGAAGAGCTGGTTTGGTGGTGCTGAATTCTCTCAGCTTTTGCTTATCTGTAAAGCTTTTGAATTCTCCTTCATATCTGAATGAGATCCTTGCTGGATACAGTAATCTAGGTTGTAGGTTATTCTCTTTCATTACTTTCAGTACGTCCTGCCATTCCCTTCTGGCCTGGAGGGTTTCTATTGATAGATCAGCTGTTATCCTTATGGGAATCCCTTTGTGTGTTATTTGTTGTTTTTCCCTTGCTGCTTTTAATATTTGTTCTTTGTGTTTGATCTTTGCTAATTTGATTAATATGTGTCTTGGGGTGTTTCGCCTTGGGTTTATCCTGTTTGGGACTCTCTGGGTTTCTTGGATTTGGGTGGCTATTTCCTTCCCCATTTTAGGGAAGTTTTCAGCTATTATCTCCTCGAGTATTTTCTCATGGCCTTTCTTTTTGTCTTCTTCTTCTGGAACTCCTATGATTCGAATGTTGGGGCGTTTCACAGTGTCCCAGAGGTCCCTGAGGTTGTCCTCATTTCTTTTGATCCTTTTTTCTTTTTTCCTCTCTGCTTCATTTATTTCCACCATTTTATCTTCTACCTCACTTATCCTATCTTCTGCCTCCGTTATTCTACTCTTGGTTCCCTCCAAAGTGTTTTTGATCTCATTCATTGCATTATTCATTTGTAATTGACTCTTTTTTATTTCTTCTAGGTCTTTATTAAACAGTTCTTGAATCTTTTCAATCTTTGTTTCCAGGCTATTTATCTGTAACTCCATTTTGTTTTCAAGATTTTGGATCATTTTTATTATCATTATTCTAAATTCTTTTTCAGGTAGATTCCCTATCTCCTCCTCTTTTGCTTGACTTGGTGGGCATTTTTCATGTTCCTTTACCTGTTGGGTATTTATTTGCCTTTTCATCTTGTTTAGATTGCTGTATCTGGAGTGGGCTTTCTGTATTCTGGAGGTCTGTGGTTCCTTTTTGTTGTGGAGGATTAACCCAGTGGGTGGGGTTAGACGATTGGCTTGTCAAGGTTTCCTGGTTAGGGAAGCTTGCGTCAGTGTTCTGGTGCGTGGAACTTGATTTCTTCTCTTTGGAGAGCAATGGAGTGCCCAGTAATGAGTTTTGAGATGGGTCTATGTGTTAGGTGTGACCTTGGGCAGCCTGTATGTTGATGTTCAGGGCTATGTTCCTGCGTTGCTGGAGAATTTGCGTGGTATGTCTTGCTCTAAAACTTATTGGCTCTTGGGTGGTGGTTGGTTTCAGTGTAGGTATGGAGGCTTTTGGACAGTCACTTATTACTTAAAGTTCCTTGTAGTCAGGAGTTTTCTGGTGTTCTCAGGTTTGGGGCTTAAGTCTCCTGCCTCTGGATTTCAGTTTTATTCTTCCTGTAGTCTCAGGACTTCTCCAACTATACAGCCCTGATAAGAAAACTTCTAGGTTAATGGCTAAAAGATTCTCCCCCGTTAGGGACACCCAGAGAGGTTCACAGAGTCACATGAAGAAGAGGAGAGGGAGGAGGGAGATAGAGATGAACAGGAGGAGAAAAAGGGGGACTCAAGAGGAGAGAGACAGATCTACGCAGCTGTCTGTTCCCAGAGTGTTCTCCGTAGCCCAGTCACCTACAAAGATTCACAGAATTGGATTGGGAAGAGAAGGGGAAAGGAGGAAATAGAGGTGTTCTGAGGTAGAAAACAGAGAGTCAAGATTGGGAGAGAATAATCTTCGGTTTAAAAATAGGGCTTCTCTTCTTTTTTTTTTTTTTTTTTTGTAAGGTTATAGTGTATTGAAAATGAAAATTAAGGAGTAGTAGAGGAGTACTAGAGGACTTTAAAAGAAATAAGAGAAAAAGAAAAATAGAAAATAGAAGATAAAAAGGAAAGAAAAAAAAGAAAAAAAAAAAGAAAGAAAAAGAAAAAAAAAAGAAAAAAAAATTTTTCCCCCCCCTAATTAAAAAATCGTAAAAGTCTATGGAAATGAAAGTTAAGGAGTAATGGGGGAGTAATAGGGGATTTTAAAGGAAAATAAAAGAGAAAAAAGAAAAAAGAAAAAAATAAAGAAAGAGAAAAAAGTAAAATTATATCTAGGAGTTTCTCTGGAGCTGTTGCGGTCAGTGTGGGTTCGGCTCAGTTTCAGATAGCTCCTCGTTCCAGCTTACGCTTCTCAATATCTACAGGCTCCTCCGGTGTAGTCAATGTTTCCTAGAGGGATTTTAATCTGTTGCACCAGTCCCTTCTGAAGCGGTTCCCTTTGTTTATTTGGCTTCTGTTTGCCGGTCTCTTCAGAGCCTCATTTCCGCCCTGACACAGGCGGGCAGAGGTGGACTCTTATTCAGGTAGCTAGTTCCGTCGCTCTGCGGGGAGGGGCTTGCGCTGCCGGGAGAGGCTGGCGCTGTGGGGACAGGCTTGTGCCGCGGGGATGGGCTGGGGCTGCCGGGAGGGGCTGACGCTGCTCTCTCCGTCTGCGCTGCTCAGGCTTCCGGCTGTTCTATATGGAGCGCGCCCCGCGCTGCGCGAGGTTCCAGCCCTCGGGTGTTCCACAAAAGCGCGGAAGGAAAAGCTGCGCCTGCTCTCTGTGCCTTCCCCGTCAGAGCGGTCCAGGCAGCCAGGGGCTTGGTGGGCGCACTCTACCCAGGTGTGGCGCGCCCACTCCCTTCCGCGAACCCAGTCTCAGTTTCCGCTGGCGCCAGTCGGGTGCGCGCGCCTTCTGCCCTCCGCGTCCCCAGCCCCAGTCCCCGCCCGCGCCGGTCGGGTGCCTGCGCCCTGCGTCTCGCCGCGACCTTCCCCTCCCCCCTGCCTCCTGCCTCCGGCGGAGCTGGGCCGGTCCGCAGCCTGCGAGCTTCTCTCTGGACCCTCTCGGTCTCTTTGTTCTGCGAACGGCCGGCAGTGTGTTCGGGCCGGTTAATTTACTCTCTCTCTTTTGGTCTCCCACAGTTCATGTTGGCAACTCACAGAAGCTCCCTCCGATTGTCCTCAGGGCACTCAGGCCCGGACCCTACCCCAAGCAATGCCGCCTAAGAGCTCCCGGGACGGATCTCCGTCCTTAGCTCTTTTGTCTCACTTTTTATCTTTTATATTTTGTCCTACCTCCTTTTGAAGACAATGGGCTGCTTTTCTGGGCGCCTGATGACCTCAGCTAGCGATCAGAAGTTGTTTTGCAAAGTTTGCTCTGCGTTCAGTTATTCTTTTGATGAATTTGTAGGAGAGAAAGTGGTCTCCCCGTCCTACTCCTCCGCCATCTTGGCTCCTCCCCACATAGTTTCTTTAAATTATGGGATATATATGAATTTAATTTCTGAGAGCCTCAGTTTCCTCATAGGCATTGGACTAAATGAACTTTAAAAAAATAATTTTAATGATCAAAAATAGATTCCCTTATACACGTAGTATTACAAGTATTAAGGCAGAAAATCTAATAAGCACATTTTTAAGAGATGTTCAACAAAATGGTTTTCAGTAGATCATCCAGGGTTATCAATGAATTCTATCTCACAAAGATCCAAATTCACTAAGGTCTTATTGTTTAGGTGTCTTTTCTTCCATATTCCCTCAAAGAAACTGAAGTTTGGAAGAGGTTTTGTGTTGTCAAAAATTTCATGTGAGGATACAGACTTTCCTATGTGTCCAAATGTATGAATCAATTCAACAGGTTATTTCTTACTTTACGTTTGGTACCACATTAGGCATGGTAAGATGTCAAAGTAAAAATGCTGCTTTCAAGAAGCATTCACTATTCTTTACTGGAGATATGAGACACATTCACAAAACAGGCAGAAAACAACAAAATAACCTGCCTTTCCGGAGCAGGAGTATAATAATAGGTACAGTAGGTGCTATGGGTACAGGAATAGGTAAGGATCAAAATATTAAGTGGGAATCAAAATATTCAGAAAAGATCCCGGGAAGACGATTTGACAAACTTTTTTTTAAGGACATGAGACACTAGTCAACTGCTTGGCGATGTGTACTGTCTGAACCAATGGAACAGCACTAGTAGAAGCTTTATTATTATTCAGATAATCGTTAATCTGTCAAAGAATTAACAGTGTCCTTCCCTCTTTCCATGGGCTTGAACGATATTAAACAGTTTTGAGTAGTTTTAGTCGTTTGAATGCTAGTTCTTTAACTTTGCTGCCAATTTCACATTTCCTATGAAGTGCTCTTAAAAGATAAAAATTGGGTCAACACCAATAAAATTGTATCCATCTGTCAAGAGAAATTTCCATTTAATGAGGACACCAAACTGCATCATCAACAAAGAATCCAAAACACTTAAGGAAGATTAGCATGGGAAGTGTAGCCAAACCACCCCAGAGGTTAAGAGAGTCAGTGTTAGGCTGGCTTAGCCTTCAGCACTGAAATATATAACACAAGCTTCTAGCACTTCAGAGAGTCACACACCACAGACAGAGGGATCGTTCCTGCCTCAGGGATGGGACCAGACTAACAAGACTGTGTCCTAAATTCACACAACAGCAGGCCTGGAGCCGTGACTTGTTTCAGTAACTCAGAGAAATTGTTATACATTAGCCTCAATCAAGACTAACATGCTGGGCAAATGAAATTAATGTGACTATGACTCTAATGAAAGTTGGCAAATATAAGAGGCACTGTCCTTAACTTTACTTACTTAAATAACTCTTTACATCCCAATAAAATTATCTTCTACATTACGGTTGAGTTTTAGTGTTAAAGTTTTCTTTTTCTTCTAGTGCCTTTTAACTGTGATCAGCTAGACAGAAGGATGAGAGGCCTACGATGAGTAATGGTTTGCCTGCCTCTGTAGCCTCTACCCTCACCCACCTACAGATGTGGTCAATCTGATGGGAAACTTGTGATTCGACTATCTCAGCACCCACTTTTAGCAACTGTGACTTTTACATTAAAGTTCACAGAAGTTCTGTACCAATTTCCAACCAGTTCATTAACATACAGCACTAGAAATGTTGGTGGGCTATGACAAGGCAGTCAGGGAATTGAGTGGCTTGAATGAAAAGGTTTTCTGGAAAAATGTAAATCAGTAACTATATATTATCAGTTTGTTAGCAAAAATTTTATATCATACTATCATATCTTTTATATCATACTATCATGTCTTTTATATCATATTTTAGTGTGTGAGTTGAGGAGAAAATTAAGGAGAAAGATAAAGTTATAGAGCCTATTTTGATACATATATATATATATATAATAAAATAATAAAGAAGACTGGTTTCTATCACTAGAAATAATAGAAAAACTTTTAACTACTTTCTCTTGCTTCATTTTTATTAAAGTTTGCTTCAAACTACACTGAAGTCTGTCCCATCCATTTTCAACCCCACTAGCAAATTTCCAGAAATCTTGATGTCTTTTGAACTTGAGCTCTAGAATATTCCTTAAGTTCTAGCTTAAGAAATAATCTTTTTATCTTATCTCTTGACTAATGTTTCTGCTATTTCTTCAGTTACCTTTCCACTCCTTAAAAACCACAAAATTTCTAAATTAAATCCATTTCTGAGAAAGTCAAATCTTCCTTTCTTTAGAAATGTATTTAAATAATATACACAGGCCTGTGTTCTTACTTACAGACAAGTCTGTAAGCAAGTTACTGGAACAAAACATCTCTAAAGCCTACTGGACAGGAGAAGGAAGTAACACAGCAGCAGGTAACCTTCTTTCCGGGGTAAGACTTGGGAAAGTGCCAGGAAAGACCGCTTAGAGACAATGAGAATACTCAACGGAAGAAAAAGACCTACTCCAGGTAAGTCACTCTTCACCAGGAAGCTGGAGGGGAAGAGAGGAGATGTGAGCCAAAGCATGGCTTCAATTATCACTTGGGAGTTAAAATAGCACCATATGTGGAATTGATTGCTACATCATTGCTGACAACCTTGTTCTTTCCATCACTCAGTAACTCTGTGTTCTCTATATAAAATCCTTCAAGACATCACTGCTGGCCTTGTTGTTAGTCTCTGGTGTATCATTAGTCCAAGTAAAAACTGCTAACAGTATTTTGGAAGTCCTATCACACTTTTAAATATGCAAGTGATTATGCATATTAATTATGATTCAGCCATTATTTTTCAAGAAATTCATCTTAATAGAAATAGGATCATGGCTTAATAAACATACATGAATAAAAAATGTGTAGTGTATTGCATGCTTAAACATAAAGTTCTCATATCTAATTTTAACTCAAAGATTTGGAGCATGAAGAACTGCAAGTAATATCACAAATGGCCTCCTTTCTCTCCACATACCTACACCAACAGCCCTCTCAGACAGACAGGGGCAGTTTTGTGGGTCCATCACATACAATCTAAGAAAGGAAGACAGAATCTGTAGAAAGGCAAATTTATCCAGTAAAAGATAGCAAAAAACTAAAACAGTATCATCCCCTAATTTCAAAACTTACTACAAATCTTCAGTAATCAAAACAGATACCATACTAGCAAAATAACAGTATATGAATCCCCGTTACCCTGGCAACAACAACTCTACTCTCTAATTCTATGAGTTTGACTATTTTAGATACCTCATATAATTGGAATTATGTAGTATTTGTTTATAGTCCCACTTGTCTATTTTTTCTTTTTTTGTTTTGCCTGTGCCCTTGGTGTCAAACCCTTTGTTTTCTTCTAAGAATGTTACAGATTCACATCTATGAATAAGTCTTTAATCCACTTTGAGTTGATTTTTTATTATGAAAAGGGTAGTCTTTTCAACAAATGGTGTGTTGTGACAACTACATTCAAAAGAATGAAGTTGGACACTTTTCTCATACCATACACAATAACTAACTCAAAATGGATAAAATATGAGAGCTAAAACCATAAAAATCTTAGAAAACAACAAGGAATACATCATCACCTTGAATTTGACAATGGTTTCTTAGATATGACACTGCAAAAAGGAAAATTTGATAAATTAGACTTCACCGAAATTTTAAAACTTTGTTCATCAAAAGGCACAACCAAGAAGGGGAAAAAAAACAACCCTCAGAATACAAGAAAATGTGTGCAGATCATATATTTGGTAAGTATCCAGAGTGTATAAAGAACCCTTACACCTTGCAAACAAGAAGAGAAACCCAATTAAATATAGACAATGGACTTGAGACATTCCTCCAAAAAATATATGCAAATGACCAACAAGCACATCAAAATATGCTCAATGCTATTAGTCATTAGGGAAATGCAATTCAAACCACACAAAATACCACTTCACACTAACTAGGACAAGCTATAATAAAATAAAGGAAAAATAGCAAGTATTGGGAGAGGTGAAGAAATTGGAACACTCATACATAGCTGGCAGGCATGTAAAATGGTGCAGCTGCTATGAAAAACAATTGGTGATTCGTCAACAAAATGGAAATTACCATATGACTCAACAAATCCAAACCTGCCAATACCCAAACGATACCCAAAAGAATTAAAAATAGATGCTCAAACACAACCTTTGGTACACAAATGTTCATAGCAGCATTATCCACAGTAGCCAAAAGATGGAAACAATCCAAATTTCTATTAACTAATTAACGAATAAACAAAATGTAGATAGCCATACATGTGCATATGCCTGTATGCTCAATCACGTCCAACTCTGTGATCTCACAGACTGTAGACCCCCAGGCTCCTCAGTCCATTGGATTTTCCAGGCAAAAATACTGGAGTGGGTTGCCATTTCCTCCTCCAAGGGATCTTCCAGATCCAGGGATCAGACTGCGTCTCCTGAGTCCCCTACATTGCAAGTAGAGTCTTTATTACTGAGCCACCTGAGAACCTGGGATAGCCATACAATGAACTACAGTTAACCCATAAAAAGGAATGAAGTTCCGATATATGCTGCAACATGCATGAACTGCAAACCATCATGCTGCATGAAAGCTAAGTGAAGCCAGACCCAGAAGGCTTCATGGTGCATGATTCTATTTATATGGAGTGTCCTGAATAGGTAAATCCATAAAGACAAAGAGAAGACAAGCGTTTTCCAGGAGCCAAGAGGAAGAGGGAATTGAAAGTGACTGGTTCATGGGGTCTCCTTTTGGGGAGATGAAAATGTTACAGAACTACATGATAGTGTAAGGTTGTACAAATTGTGAGTGTATTAAACACCACTGAATTGTACACTTGTTTTAATGGTTCAAATGATGAATTTTAAGTATGTTTTACCATAATTGAAAATTGAGCTGAAAAAATTGCATCAATTTATTAGAAATCACAAAGAAATAGATGACTTATTAAACGAAAAATTACTAAGTGGGAGAGGACATCTTGCACTTTAAAACCGAGGAGTCAGTTCTTTTATGAAACAACCCTATTTTATACAGATGTCCATAGAACAGAGAGCAATGGCAAGAAAGGAAAAAGAAGAAAGATGAAGGGGAAAAAAGTACTAATTGATGCAGTTGTGTGTAGTCCTTGATAAAACCAGCTGTTAGACCATTAACTAAAATAAGTATGCTTTTAGCATTACCTTGAATATACATTTTTCCAGTGTAAATTGATGTATAGAATTGGAAGTTCTCAAGAAGCTGTTGCTATTCCCCAAACATTAGGGAAAAGGAAACATTTTCTTCTTCCTCAGTCTGTCTGTGGCAACATATTTCAACACTGCACAGCCTACCAGCTACATAATCTCCTGAAGGAGTTCAAGGTGGCTTCTATCATCCTTTCTCTCAATCAAAGAAGAAACACTAATCTTGATTCCTCAAGGATATACCGTGGGACCTCTGTAGCAGGTGCCAGGGATTTTAGTGAGAGGATCAATATGAATTTTTAATTGGAAGGTGTGTGTTTTGCAACTTCTGCCTACTCTATTTACTAACTGCATGACTTTGAGCAAATTACTCAACCTCTGAAACTTCTTCACCCATAAAATGGGGATAATAGAACCTACTTTATGTCATTACTGTGATAATCAAGTGAGTAAATACATACAAAACATTTAGAACAGTTTGACACAGAAAAGGATAGGCAACTAAGGCCTTAGACTAATGCCAGGGAGATTCATTTCAGTTGATACCAATTAGAACAGGAGGAGGGCTAGCCCTAAAGGTAAGGGATTGGCTGAAACTAGGTAACAAAAATTAGAGGTCAGTCACCCAGCAGGTGACTAAGTGAAAACCAGGTACAAGACAGAAAACCATCTGAAACTTGACCACCCATGATAAAGATTAGGTAGGAAGGCTGAAATCCAAAACTCACCCAACTGTGAAGATTCCCCCAACCCCCAATCCATAGAAACCACAAAGCACCGTTGCTGAACCACTCTTTAAAAAAAAAAAAAATTATTTGGCTGCATTGGGTCTTAGTTGCAGCACACAGGATCTTTTTTTGCATCATGTGAGATCTTTCATTGTGGCACACGGACTCTCTAGCTGTGGTGCGTGAGCTTCAGTAGTTGTGGCGCATGGGCTTAGTTGTTCCAAGGAATGCGGGATCTTGCTTCCCCCACCAGGGATCGAACCATATCCCCTCCATTGCAAAGTGGATTCTTAACCACCGGACCAACAAGGAAGTCTCCCGAGCCACTCTTGATAACTGAGAGAGAGCCGCAAACCAAGATCTAGTACTACTTCTCACTGGCTAGTGGCTTTAGGGGACTGAGTCACCAGATAGCAAATTACTAGTAGCAGCTGGGCCAAACAAGAGACAGCCAAGATTGGTAACCAAGTTACCACCCTCATTTCGCAGATGATGAAGCTTAGGCTTAGTGAAATTTACCACCTTGTATAACATAGCCAGGAAATGACGGGGGGCCAAAAATGCAACCCAGAACTGTAATATTCAAACCCTAAAAGATTTGTTCAGCACAATGGAACCTGCTAGTCATTTGTAGCTAACCTACTGCAGGTTTAGACAATAACTGTTCTTTTGTTCTTAGTTATTATTCCTTGGGCATCAAGGAAATCAAACCAGTGAATCCTAAAGGAAATCAACCCTGAATACTCGTTGGAAGGACTGATGCTGAAGCTGAAGCTTCAAAACTTTGGCCACCTGATATGAAGAGTCAACTCGCTGGAAAAAACCCTGATGCTGGAAAAGATTGAAGGCAGAAGGAGGAGAGGGCAATAGGGGATGAGACAGTTGGATGGCATTGCCAGTTGAATGGACATGAACTTGGGCAAACTCCAGGAAATGGTGAGGGACAGGGAAGCCTCGCATGCTGCAGTCCATGGGGTTGTGAAAAGCACGACATGCCTTGGTGACTAAACAACAACAACAATTATTCCAAATCCTATTCACCCTTCCTACTCACAGTGTAGCCCACGGAGCAACCACAGCAACAACCCCAGAAACTTGTTAAAAATGCAGACTCTTAGGCCCCAACCCAGACTTCCTGAATCAGAACCCAGTTTTGAGAAGATTCCCTGGTTGGTCTGTATGTACCTTACACTTGGAGAAGCACTGTTCTATATGCCGCCTCTCTCTCTTCTCACAGAATTTCTTTCTTTTCTAAAGGAATAACAAATTCCTTGCTCATAAATCAAGAACAAAAACTATTTTGTATCACGGGGGAAAAAAGAGTATTTCAGGAGGGAGAGTTCAGAGGAGGCAAAGAACTTCCAGCTGAAGTGATCTGGGGATGGTGTGCTTGATCGGATCTTCGAAGAAAGCGTAGGACATATACAGGCAGTGACGGGGGACAGGGTGACCTTTACACAAGGAACAGGAAAAAACCCACGGCAGGAGCGTAAAAACATGCAAGTAGTTCTGTCTGGCTGAAGCCTACAGCATGTGAAAAGCAATGGAAATACATGCTTCAAAGAAAAATTAGGGACAGATAGAGTATTTATTGGATGACAGAAACTAGGATTTTATTGTGTAGGCAGTGCTCTATAGTTGAAAGGCTTTGAGCTCAAAATTAACATTTAGGAAGGTCAATGTAGGGAATTCCCTGGCAGTCTGGTGGTTAGGACCCCATGCTTTCATTGCCAAGGGCCCAGGTTTGATTCCTGGTTGGAGAACTAGGATTCCACAAGCTGTGCAGCACAGCCAGAGGAAGAAGATGATTAATTTATATTAAGTACCGTAAAGAATCTGCCTGCAATGCAGGAGACCTGGGTTCTATCCCTGGGTCGGGAAGATTTCCTGGAGAAGGAAATGACAACCCACTCCAGTATTCTTGCCTGGAGAATTCCATGGACAGAGGAGTCTGGAGGGCTACAGTCTATGGGACTGCAAAGAGTCGGACACTACTGTGGGACTAACACTTTCATTTCTATAGGGGACCAAAAAGGAAACCAGAACTCTAGTGGCAAATGAAAGTTGCTAAGAGGCAAGACCTGGGGAGGGACAGTGGTGGGAATAAGAGGAGATGGAGGGTAAGGACTGTGGAGTGGTCCCCTTCAGCCTGGCACAGCCAGCAGGATGGAGCTCTCCCAACTGTACCCCTCCTTCAGCACCTGAGTGCCACGACGCTCTATCAAGGTGAAGATTTACTGTGTACCTATCGTTAAAACATACACATTTAAAACCTAATGGGAACCCCTGCATTGTAAATTCCCCATTGTAAATGCCCCAAAATTTGTGTTAAATATTTCTGAATATCAGGCAACAAGTTATGTAGCCTGAAAGCTGAGATCTGAAAAATATATTCTCAACTTGGTAATTATCCCATTTGGTAGAATTCTCTCCCTTCATAGGACTTCTTCAACTGAAATGGCACTTAACATGGAAATGCATTTTTACATTGAAGATTGTCCAATTTAAATGACTGATTACTGCAGCTAAGTGAAAGCTCTTGCAGATATCTGATCACCCTTGATGAACTGCTCAAATTTAATTTTCTTAACTTAAAACATGAGGACTAGCCTGAGCTCATTATAACCACACTAAGGTGCAGGCATCAGTCAGACCCAAGTAACTTCCTTGCTCATTCTCTCCCAGAGAAATACCTGCAATTACTTACTGCAATTACTACTTCTTAAAATGTCCTCCGATTCTTCCTTCCTCTCTCTGTCTCTCTCTCTTTTGCTCTCTCCCTTCTGTAAGAACTCATTAACAAGAATCAAGATTACTTGGTAAATAGCTCTAGACCAGGGTTATTCTCAGTGTAGTATTGACATGTCGGGTCAGATAATTTGGGGGATTAGGAGGAAGACTATTCTGTGTTCTGTTTAAACATCCCAAGCCTCTATCCTCTAGATGCCAAATTACCTCCATCCCCACCCCCACCAGCTGTGAGGACCCAAAATACCTCCAGGCATTGCAAATGCCCCCTAGAGGTCCAATGGAGAAGAACTGTCCAGAGCACAGCAAACCTCAGGCACACATGATTCACACTAATATTATACATGCAAGAGAGACCTGGGATTCCTTGGAAGCCTGGGAACCCTGATGTGTATTTCTTTGGGTTCATTATTTGCAGCAGCTTAACTTAATCAAACCACAGGTCTACTAAATTTACTCTTTAGTTCATAATTTGCACTCCAGTGAGTTTTCCTAGGTGTCCCACAGAATTATCCAGGATTCTCAAGTTAACCTGGAAATGTACACTTTACACTGGAAAGTGATATTTGAGTTCCATGACAACAGGACATAGAGGACATAACTAACGCATCTATAAAAGAGGTTGCACATATATAATCAATTAAAAATCTCTAATGAGAACTCAAGTAGTGAATGAAAGGGAGAACGGACGACTATACTGAGCGAAGCAGGGATCAGAGTTGCCACAGGGCTGTGGAACTTGAAACGAGCTAAGCACTGTCAATATGCCTTTTCATCAGATGCTATTCACATAGCCTCAAACCTAAGGAGTTTCATCCAAAATTCTCAATGCAGTTTAGCAGGAGCCAAACCACACTATTAAAACACTGAACTTCAGAAGTAAAATGAAACCCAGACAAGTTTTGCCAGCTCAGATCAGAGCCACACTTTATAAAGATGACCAGACCATTAAGAAAGCTAGCGTGAAAATGGGGTTTTCAGCATTTTTGCATTTGCCAGCACTGGTTATTGATCTTGCCAAGTCTTCAATCACACATTCAAGTCCCTGAAAACTTAGAAACCTTTGGGATTCTACAATGCCATTCATACATTGTTTGTTTGTGATTTTAGACACTGAGTAAATACCGCAGCAAATCTTTCACAGTTATCTTAATGGAAATAGACTTTAGAATTTGGAACGGACAACTACAGATAATTTTTCTCTAAAAAATTTAGTTGCACTATTATGATCTGTTTCTCATTATATTTGTGCTATTCAAATCATGCATAGCCCATAAAATCACAGAAAGAGCCACAAATAACAAGAGTTGAAAAAGCATTATGGAGTTTCCTAGTCCCAAACTGTAGAAGGCAACTGCAAAAATAAACAGCTCTTAGTTGTCTCCTTCTGGATCAAATTCTATATAATCATTCCAGCAGAAATCCTCCTATCATATATGAAAAGCCACAAATGACAGATACTCAGAAAATAGCAAACAGCCAGGGTAGGTAAATGAACATTCAAATGCATAGACTAGGCAGACAAATCATTGGAATAATTTCTTCACACACAAGGTGAGGTGTGATGATGTTACCACCTCAATTTTCCATCAGAAAAAAAAAATCAGAGAAATATTCAAAACCATTTCAACAGATTATCTCCATTGTAGGTATACTGTTTATTCACTTGACATTTCTTGAATATAACCTGTGTTAGAAGCATGCTGCCTGGCTTTAATGAGCTTATGATATAAAGGAGAAATAATAGGTTCATGATAATTAGCTAGCAGATAAGGTGTAAGAATAATAAATGCAATAAGAGATGTTAAAGAGATCACAGTGGGAATTTAGAGGGAAGGGGTTTTGATTTCTGCCATGGGAATCAAAGGAGTCTCCATGGAAAAGAAAACATTTTCTCTGGAACTTCAAGGCCTAGGGTGAATGCATTCCTAAATGAAGGCTTCACAATTCCTATTGTTAAAATACTTCCCAGAAGCATGTTTTCCAAATTCTGCTGTAGTTTTTTATTATTGGTAAATGTCTGTCTGCCTCTGCCCTAGAAGAAACTCCTTGAGGGCTGCAGTGTGCACTGTCACCCAGCACAAAATCTACATGGCATAGCTACTTAGTAAGCACTGTAGATTTGATCTGACCAGAAAAATGAGATGTTTTGTTGAAGATTGCTATCACCTGTGTGATTCACTACAATGGAAGCTTGCTGCCCTGTGCTTTTCCCTGGCCTGGGGTTCTCAGAGTCTATCATGAGCAATTAAGACCACAGACCCCAACAACTAGAATTAGGGGGAATGGGTTTCCCCAGTGGCTCAATGGGTAAAAATACACTTGCAATGCAAAAGATACAGGAGACGAAGGGTTCACTTCCCGTGTTGGGAAGAACCCCTGGAGGGAGGGATGGCAAACCCACTCCAGTATTCTTGCCTGGAGAATCCCATGGACTGAGGAGCCTGGGGGGCTACAGTCCACGGTGTCACAGAGTCAGACACGACTGAGCGACTAAGCAGGCACACACGCACGTGGGTGCCCTACAACTATAAGACTCCCTAAGATGTACCTCACTTCTCGCCTTGACTCACCTCACCCCAAGGGAAAGAGAATGGCTTATTGCAATGATGAGTTTGGGAATAATTGGGCATTCTCCCCATTTCTTCTTTTAGGAGCTAGCTAGGTTCAGGCACAGGTCTGCGTCCACATGAGGAGGCCTATCTTGGTCTGGCACTGCCTGAGACTGGGTGTGTTGGGAAGTCTGATGAATCCCAGGATTTAATGGATGATTTCAGTCTCACACTAACCAAGTTTTTCTAACTTTATTATTGATAAAGATCATCCTCAGTATTCAATCTGTTTTATTAGAATGTAAGCAACTGTATGTCCAGGAACATGAGTCAATTTTAATGACTGTATCTCAGCTTTTAGAACAATGTGTGTGCTAAGTCATGTCCGACTCTTTGTGACCCTATGGACCATAGCCCTCCAGGCTCTTCTGTCCACGGGATTCTCCAGGCAAGAATACCTAGTGGGTTGCCAGGCCCTCTTCCAGGGGATCTTCTTGACCCAGGGACTGAACCTGTGTCTCAGGTTTCTGCATTGGCAGTCTGGTTCTTTACCACTAGCGCCACCTGGGAAGCCCTTTTAGGCAGTCAGTAAATATTTGACTATTAACCTCTTAAAACCTCATCAAGAGAGGGAATACTATCTATTGGTTCCCATTAAAATCTCCAAAACTACCTCAAATAAGCATTTAATAAATGTGTGCTAAGTGAATTAATGTTCTTCTCATCAATCACAACTTCTACATATTTGCAAAAATCTCACCCTGATCATTATATTTTAAAAGATATGTGGTTTAAGATATGATTTTTTCCCATATTTTAACATAACAGCTTTATTTAGCTAAAGCGAATGTTAAACTTTGACATGAAGTCACAAAGCAAATGCTCAGTGCTAGATCTAATTAGCACCCAGGCCCAACTCCAGTCTTTCCCTGTGGAACAGATTTAACCACGGATACTTGTTCCCCTATACAGCCAATCAAGTGTAGTCTTATGTGCTGCCAGAGAGTAAGCTGTCCACAGAAAAATAATACAAGGGTGTTTTTAGCTAATAAGAATCTTATCTCTATTACAAAATTCCAATCCAAGGATTTCTACTTTGAACATAAGTCACAAGAAGATAGGAATAGGTACTTCTAGAACCTGACCTTCAGCAAATAATAATGTGAAATAACCTTATTATATTTTTATCTTTTTGCTTTTGTGTTATTTGTTATTTAAGAAAAAAAATGAGGACAATGACATGAATAAAATTACTTTTTTTCCCCCTTTGGAAATGAATTATGAAGTCATTTTGGCAAATCAAGACCAAAGTAAGTATCCAAAATTGAATATGTCATCAATGAGAAGCTTTAAGATAATTATTAAGTATTTTAAGTACTAAGTATTTTTTAAATTTTTTGGAATAAGATCAGCTTAATTTTACATTTAGACTAATTTAAGGTCCCCATGTGGGCAAGGGCTCTGATACAATTGAACAAAACTCCTTACAGTCTTAGAGATTATTATATTAAGTGAAGTAAGTCAGACAAAGAAAGACAAATACCACTTATATGTGGAATCCAAAAAATAATACAAATGAATTTATTTACAAAACAGAAAAGACTCACAGACAGAAACAAGCTTATAATTACCAAAGCAAAAGGGGAGAGAAGGAGAGAGAAATTAGGAGTGTGGGATTAATAGATACACACTACTACATATAAAACATAAGGATTTACTGTTGACCAAACCACCATTACCACCACCGTATAGCAAAGAAAACTATATTTAATATCTGATAAAAAGAAACCTATAATGGAAAAGAACCTGAAAATATATATATATATTTTTTCATACATATAATATATAACTGAATCATTATGGGGATCTTTTATATATATATTCATATATATAATATATAACTGAATCACTATGCTATATCCATGAAATTATATATGATACTATAAATCAACTTATACTTCAATAAATGATAAATAAATACTCCTTATGGCATGGTCTTGATAAACTTAAAATTGACATGGATCTTCAAGATACAAATAAACAGTTGAAAGTATGTTTAGGTATTTAGTAGTATCCAGCTGCCTGAACAAATAAATGATTCAAATAAAAAATGTCTTTTGGCTCAAGATGCTAAGATATTCCCATTCGCTTTAGTTTCTCCTATGATAAAACATTTTAAATCAATCATTTGTCTTCTCAATATGTTCTTTGAGAGTCAAATTAGGAGGCCAAATATTTTCACCACATCTGTAATTTATTTAAATTACAGAGCAGTAGATGTAAGAGAAGAAGACTTTTAAGAAAAGGGGGGCAGGGAGAGTTGGTTGTGCAGACTAAATAAACAGAGGGGGGACAAAAACAACCATCTGAGCCTGAGAAATGAGCACAGAGCAACGAACAGGAGGAAACAAAATCAGAATAGGAAATTAGCAGATACGAGTGTAGAAAGAAAGACAGGTCAAAGATAGTAACTTCTAGATGATGCATTCACTGAAACTGACCTGAGAGAAATCTTTGAAACCCCTTAGCCCTGCCCCTACATCCTTACAACAACAAAAGCATTCCTTAGGGGACAGCACTGATAATCAAACTGCAACAAGAATTATTAATGGTTGCAAAAGCCTGCTCTATTCCTTTGTATGTCTCTGCCCTTCCAATGTGTTTGGCCCCAAGACTCGTATCACGATTAACAGTGACAGAAATAAGACAGGGCCAGGCATTCGTGGTCTATTAAAGACATCCACAAATACGCTGACACTCCTCCAATAGAGGGGTGGGGTCTACATTCCTCCCTCTCAAAGGCGGGTGGGCTCTGTATCTACTTTGATCCATAGATTATGGCAGTAAAGCTGTGACAGTTTCTGGGCCCAGACCTTAATAGACTAACACTTCTATTTCCTGTTTCTTGGAATATTTGCTCTTAGAACCCCTATACCGTGTTTTGACAAAAACCAAGCATCCCAAGGGAGAGACCCAAACAGAAAGGAAACAAGACCCCCAGCCTTATTCCCCAGCTGAGTTACAAGCTAACAATCAGCATCAGCTTGTTTGCCACAGAACAATCCATCTTGGAAGCGGATCCACCAGCCGCAGTCAAACTGCCCCAGCTGACATCATGTGGAAAAGAGAACAGTCATCTCTGCCAGGGCCTGCCCCAATGGCAGATTTGTAAGCAAAGTGAACAGTGTTGTTTTAAGCCACTAGGCTTTGGTGTGGTTTATTACAGAGCATTAAATAACTAGATGGCCCGCCAGCAGAATATGTACATTTCAAGTCAACAAAGCATCTCTGAAAGCAAATAAAGCTTGCAAGAGAAAGGACATTTTAGTATCCAGATGAGGTGAAGAAATATTTTCTCTGTCTGTCTCATCTTTAAGGTCCTGTCCTTCAATCTTTTGTTTTAATATTGTGAAAGGAAAAAAAAAAAAGCTTTCAACCAGAACCTTCTGTCCTCGGTTACATGTGGTTCATTGACTCACATGGCCGTCTGAGACCTCAAAGCATGAGAAACAATGACTAAGATAACAAGTAAAGCAAGACTCACATGTACTGGTCAGTCTGTTCCCAGGATGCCTGTTTGCCATTTGTAGCTGTATTCTTCAGAAAAGTCTTAACTGACAGAGGACGTGTAAACTGACCTTGCTTCTCAAGAGCTAGTCAAAAAAATTTTCTAGGAGCAACTTTCTATACATTCGTGCACGGCCTGCTTTGTTTTCTTTATTAGTTACCAGTTTGAAAAGCAGCAACAAGACAATCAAGCTAATCTGATAAATCCATGCAACAGCCTGTTTGGTTTCTGCATGTAGACACCGCCATTGCTCTTCACCCACATCATGAGTTAGCGCACTGCATCTCCCACGCTGCTCGGCCACGTGCTGATTCTCCCTCACTGGGCCACTTGTGCCTGGAGAGAGTCAGGCCTCACCGTCTTTGTAAGTCCAGCTCTTAACAGCATATATTAAAGTAAGTGCTCCATATGTGCTTGTAAATGATCTACTTAGTAAAACAACTAACATGCATAGTTAAATGTAGCTTAAACTTGCCCACAGATGAGCAGCCATTTCTTCTAGTGGAGAAATAGGAAAGGAGCTTTGCTTTTCTTTTTTAATTGAAGGATAATTGCTTTACAATGTAGTGTTGGCCTCTGCCTTGTACACAGTGCATGTGTGCTAATTCGCCTCAGTCATGTCCAACTCTGTGCAACCCTATTCACTAGTAGCCCACCAGGCTCCTCTGTCCATGGGATTCTCCAGGCAAGAATACTGAAGGAGGTTGCCATGCCCTCCTCTGGGGATCTTCCCAACGCAGGGATCAAACCCAAGTCTCTTATGTCTCCTGCATTAGCAGGCAGGTTCTTTACCACTAGCGCCACCTGGGAGCCGTCACCTTTTATAGGTAATAGAGATCATTGGCAAAATGTGTGAGAACACTAAAGTTTCAGAACATTTTTCAATTAAGAAAATTTTATTTCTAAAAAGGTAATTCCCCTTCTTAGAAGTCTGAATTTTCAGAGATAATTTTTATCAAGGAAAAAAATGAAAATACTTAGTTCAACAAATTTTTCTCTATTTCTATAAAACTTGTCTCAAATTCTGTTTTGTATAATAATACTGCTTCTCAAACTTTCCTTCTGTTATCATTGACTGAGACATCTTTTCCATGCATGCCTCTAATTTTCAAACTTCATGTGTGGGTTTGTTTTAGGAATTTGCCTTGTAAGAATTGGGTAGTCCTGGATTGTTTTAATTGGCTTGTTACTGTATTTATATTTATTGTGATTACTGATATCTTTGGAGTGATTTCTCCTGTTTTATTGTGTATTTTCTGTTTGCCATCCTCTTTCCTTGATGCTTTTTTCCCCCTTTCCTGCCTTCTATTGAGTGAATAAAAATTTCTATGATAAAAAAAAAATTTTCTATGATCCTTTTTTCTCTTCTGCAAGTTTGGAAGTTATAGACTGTAACTTTCCTCTGGGTGTTACTTTTAATTGTTGAAATAAATACAGTGACAGAGATTGGCTAACAGTTATAAAACTTATTTCACTCCTCTCCTGGGCACACAGCTAAACGATCTTTGCCAGCCTCCTCTGAAGTTGAGAAGACAGGGATATAGGACTGAGCTCTAGCTAAGCAGATAGAACGTATATAGATGTGGGGCATGCCACTCCTAAGTTCGGTCCATTAGAACCTCCATTTCCCCCCACCTCCACCCCTCACCAACTAGGAGTCAATGCCCTAGGGAAATTTTTGAAAGCCTGTGGTGAAGATAAAGAATTTATGAGTCTGGTTTGTTGAATGATAATGTGGAACAGAGACATCACCATGAACCATATCTGCCCCTAACTGGAATATAGGTTATCAAGAAATAAATTGTGTTGCACCATTGAGTTTCCACTGCTAATTGTTGTTATTCCACTGAATTGTTGTTATTCAGTCACTCAGTTGTGTTCAACTCATTGCAATCTCATGGAGTGCAGCACGCCAGGCTTCCCTGTCCTTCACGATCTCCCTGAGTTTGCTCAATTCATGTTCATTGAGTCAGGGATGCTATCTAAACATCTCATACTCTGCCACCCTCTTCTCTTTTGCCTTCAGTCATTCCCAGCATTAGGGTCCTTTCCAATGAGTCTGCTCTTCACATCAGGTGGACGAAGTATTGGAGCTTTAGCACCAGTCATTCCAATGAATATTCAGGGTTGACGTCCTTTAGGACTGACTGGTTTGATCTCCTTGCAGTCCAAGGGACTCTCAAGAGTCTTCTCCAGAACCACAATTAGAGAGCATCAATTATTCGGCACTCAGTTTTCTTTATGGTACAAATCTCACTTTAACTAGATGGACCTTTGTTGACAAAGTGATGTCTCTGCTTTTTAATACACTGTCCTTGTCTGTCATAGCTTTTCATCCAAGGAGCATTTGTCTTTTAATTTCAAGGCTGCAGTCACCGTCTACACTGATTTTGGAGCCCAAGAAAATAAAATCTGTCACCGCTTCAACTTTTTCCCCTTCTATTTGCCATGAAGTGATCAAACCGGATGCCATGATCATAGTTTTTTGAATGTTGAGTTTCAGCCAGTTTTTTCACTCCCTGCTTTCACTCTCATCAAGAGGCTGTTTAGTTCCTCTTTACTTTCTGCCATTAAACTAGTATCATCTGCATATCTGAGGTTGTTGATATTTGTCCTGAAAATCTTTATGCCAGCTTGTACTTCATCTACCCTGGCATTTCTCATGATGTATTCTGCATATAAGTTAAATAAGCAGGGTGACAATATATTGCCCTGTCATACTCCTTTCTCAATTTTGAACCAGTCCTTTGTTCCATGTAAGGTTCTAACTGTTGCTTCTTGCAACATGAGGCAGGTTACTCAGGACGCAGGTAAGGTCGTCTGGTATTCCCATCTCTTTAAGAATTCTCCACAGTTTGTTGTGATTCACACAGTCAAAGGCTTTTGAGTAGTCAGTGAAGCAGAAGCAGATGTTTTTCTGGAATTTCCTTGTTTTCTCTATGATCCAATAAAAGTTGGCAATTTGATCTTGGTTCCTCTACCTTTATTAAGCCCATCCTGTACATCTGCAATTTCTTGGTTCATGTACTGCTGAAGCCTAGCTTGAAGGATTTTATTTCACTAGCATGTGAAATGAGTGCAATTGTGTGATAGTTTGAACATTCTTTGGCATTGCCCATCTTTGGGATTGGAATAAAACTGACCTTTTCCAGTCCTGTGGCCACTGCTGAATTTTCCAAATTTTTTGCTGACATACTGAAGGCAGCACTTTAACAACATCATCTTTTAGGATTTGAAATAGCTCAGTTGGAATTCCATAACATCCACTAGCTTTGTTTGGAGTAATGCTTCCTAAGGCCCACTTGACTTCACAGTCCAGATGTCTGGCTCTAGGTAAGTGGCCACATCATCATGGTTATCTGGGTCATTAAGACCTTTTTTATGTAGTTCTGCATGTTCTTGCTACTCTTCTTAACCTCTCTTGCTTCTGTTAGGTCTTTACCATTTCTGTCCTTTATCATGCCCATCCTTGCATAAAATTTTCCCTTAAATTATTACTTCACTATAAATGTTCATTTAAAATCAGGCTTATTTAGTGCCTCTGACTGGCACTTAAACAGGAGATTAACATGACTACCCACTGGACTTCTCTTTCATCATCATATTATTACTTATAGCTTCTTTTCACATTCTTCTTGTGTTTTTTTCAAAGTCATGAATTATTGCATTTATTCACATATTTTTAGGAAATTTTGCTTTCACTGTTGATTCTTACATCCTACATGCTTTCTGTGGTTTTATTTTCCTACCATTAAGGTGTAAATAGTTTCTTCCACTAGTGTCTATCCTGAGTGATAGCTAAGCCAGTATGAAATAAAGGCTGACAGTAATTTTCTCTCAGTTCTTTAGAGATATTAGTTAATTGTCATCTGGAAATCTGTTGTTGCTGATAAGAAATCTGCTAGTAATGTAATTGTTCCTTTATAAGTAAACTACCTTTTCTCTTTGATAGATCTTAAGGATTTCTCCGTGTATTCAGTATTCTGTGGTTTCACCTCACTGTTTCCAAGTGTGGATTTATTGCGGCATGTGTGTATGCTCCGTCTCTCAATCATACCAACTCATTGCGACTCCATAGACTGTAGTCCATCAGACTCCTTTGTTTATGGGATTTTCCAAGAAAGAATACTGGAGTGGGTTGTCACTTCTTACGCTATGGGATCTTTCCGACCCACGGAGCAAACCCATGTCTCCTACACTGGCAGGCGATTCTTTACCACTGTGCTACTCTGGAAGCCCACAGATTACTTGCTACTATTACCCTATTCAGTACTCAGACTGCACTTTCAGGGTAAAGATGCATGTATTTCATCACATCTTAAAAATTCTCAGCCACGATTTGTCTAATCAAAGTTTCTTTATCATTCACCCAACCATCTTCTTCTGAAACTCCTGTTAGATGTATATTGAAGTCACTCAATCTAACTTTCATTTCTCTTAAAATGCTTTTGATATTTTTATAACTCATCATTTATTATTGCTAAGTTCTGGTTTAATTCCTTAGTGTTATATTCCAAACCATTTATTCGCTTGTCAGTTAAGACCAATGTAGACTTCTTCTTCTCTGTTGGATTTTCATTTCAACAATCACATGTTTTTATTCCCAGCATTCACCTGTTTATTCTCTATATTCACCTGTTCTTCTTTTTCATTTTTGCCTATTTTTCTTCAAGTTCTGTATTTTTTATAATTTAAATAAAGTTTCCCTATCTTTGTTGTATACACTTGGAACAGATAATGAATTCCAAAGAATGAACTTAACACATCATTTTGACCAAAAGTTTACAGTAGGTGAAAGTACAAACAAATAAACCCAGAATACAATAATTCAACCACAGTGGACTTTCTTGTCATTGTTTCTTATTTATTTTCTCATGCAAGTTCAGGATGACAGGTTGGAAGGATAAGCAACATGTTAGGGGTTTTCAATCCAGTCATTCAGGGACCTCAGCTTTCAGAAGCACTGCTGCCTTCATAAACCTTCTATAATCACTCTGGATGTCACCATCCCATGGGATCCCAGGGGAAATAAAGTCATGGAGGAGCACTTGGGAAAGATTTTATGGGAAGCTTAAAAGTGTCACACTCGACTTCTATTCAGATTCCACTGGAGTCAGCATGGTCACATGGCCCAGCCTAACCACAGGCTGGAAAGCACAGGTAGCTGTGTTGATCTGCGTCCTGCTACTAGAAGTGGGACGACTTTGGGTAAGCATCTGGTACTTTCTGCTACAATACCCAAATGGCCACTCCACTGAAAATTGTACTAAATAAAACTGTACTAAACATTGCAGCTTTTGAACTGTGGTGTTGGAGAAGCCTCTTGAGAGTCCTCCTTCATCCATGGGATTTTCCAAGCAAGAATACTAGAGTGGATTGCCATTTCCTTCTCCAGGAGATCTTCCCGATCCAGGGATTGAACCTGGGTCTCCCACATTGTAAGCAGACACTTTACCATCTGAGCCACAAGAGAAGCATTTGGACTGCAAAGAGATCAAACCAATCAATTCTAAAGGAAATCAGTCCTGAATATTCATTGGAATGACTGGTGCTGAAGCTGAAACTCCAATATTTTGGCCACCTGATGCAAAGAACTGAATCCTTGGGGGGAAACCCTGATACTGGGAAAGATTGAAGGCAGGAGGAGAAGGGGACAACAGAGGATGAGATGGTTGGATGGCATCACCATCTGGATGGACATGAGGTTGAGCAAGCTTCAGGAGTTGATGATGGACAGGGAAGCCTGGCATGCTACAGTCCATGCGGTCACAAAGAGCTAGACACAACTGAGCAACTGAACTGAACTGAAACATTGTAGTGGTGTCTTCTAGGATGCTCCAAGATCTTAAACTACAAGCAGTATCAAATGTCTTGACATTCAAATATACTTCTTTATTTCTTCCTTTAATAGAACTGTCCCCTAAGGTCATTTTATGCTTATTCTTAAGATCATGAGATAGTTTACCAAAAAACAGGCATGTTGTTGAAATTCTTGATTCTACCTTAAAGTTGTGTCTCTAACACTCCCTCCATCAACCATAAAATGTAACCCAGGAGAGTCACTCCAAAAAAGCCTTCCTACAGTACACCTTTGGTCTGAGGTCTCCTATTTCTTTTTTCTATCTATGTATTTTCTGCAAGATATCTTACCCCTAAACTGATTTATGAAATCTCTTCTTCCAACCAACTTCTGAAAGTCTCATTTTCTTACAACACCAAGAAAGAAATTCAGGAACTCAGGTAAATTATAATAATAGCAACAATTTATGGAGTGTTCATTATGGAACAGGCAGAGCTGTGCTAAGAGCAACCACATTCATTTTCAATTGAATTCTCCCAACAATCCTAAGGATGCTCATTTTTATTATCATTTTATAAGTGACCAAACTAAGGCTCAGAGAACTGGATAATTTGTTCAATGCCCCAGTTAAATGTGACTGAGCTAGAACTCAGAATCAGGACAGACTCTAAATCCTACAGTCTACTTTACAAACTACTTAAGGGCTTTCTATGTAAATAGATTCTCTATTTTAGCTAAGAATTCAATTCCAAATTATTATCCGCTCCTATTCTTCACTGAGTTAAGCTGTGCCTTGTGGGGTTCAAGAATCTCTCTGGCCCATTTAGAATAAGATCTAGACTAAAAGACTTTTAGCAACCTGGCCCATGACCCCTATACCCTCACCACATCTCACAGTTCTTGATTATTAGAATCTTTTTGCTCTAATATTAAGAAGAGAAATAAAAAGAGAAAGCACCCTTCTGCCTAACACTTCACTCTGATCATCACAAGCAAGAGGAATCGGAAGGCCCCCAAGACAACAAGGGCATGGGAGAGAGGAAATGCAACAGAATGAACCATGAAAAAAATGAACTCTGACTGTATTGTATGAACTAAAAAATTTGTGATGTGCCCTTGCCAGCTCCATTTTGTTCCTGACCAGACCACAGCTGCTCTATCTTGGATAGTAAAGTAGGAATGCCTTGAGCTCCCCTTGCAGCACAGCTGACTGAACAGTTTTGTCTCCAAAAGTTGTAATATTGTCCTTCTTGGGAGAGAACACCCCAACCGAGGGTCATCATGACTTCTCTATAAGCAAACGAACAAAGATTCTATTGAATTTTACTTTTTCATAATTTGTGTTATTAACGTAACAGGTTTCTTTTCATCTTCAGGTGTAAACCTAGGTACTTCCATGTACTGAACATACTTTTTAAAGACATACACGTATCTCCCCAAAGAGTCTCATGTTATTGCTCCATGATTGTGAATTACTGCTCAGAAAGATAATCAGCTCTTGTATCTTGAAATGTATTACTTTATGAATCTGACTTAAAGCCTTAGAAATTTGAGACGAGAGAAAAACATTACATGAAGAATTTCTCTTAAAACTGCCAAAAGATCTTAATAAGCCCATGGCATTTCCATTATCTATTTTACTATAAATAAATTTAATTCCCCATATACAATAAGCCTAGTAAAACCAATATTTATTGAGTACTTACAAATGGCAGACACTGAACCATTGGGCTTTCATGCTAAGTGGAGATGGAGTTCTCTCTTTTCATTACCACTCAACAGCAAGCCCATTAGCAAGTTCTGACGGCTCTACCTACAACAGATACATAATTATTTCATTTCTCTCCATGCTCTCCAGCCTGGACCACTGTGACAACATCCTCACCAGCCTCCCTGCTTCCACACTTGATGCTCTACAGTCCATTCTCCAGGGTACATTTTTGTGCCGTAAGTCAGTACTAGGCCACACACATCATCCCCACCCTCTCTACACATACACAACCCTCCCTACACATACACAGCACACACACAATACCCTGGCTGAAAATCCTCAAGTGGCTAATTACAGCAGTTAGCATGGGTGTGTGCGTACTCACTCAGTCATGGCCAACTCTTTGTGACCCCATGGAATATAGCCGCCCGGATCCTCTGCAGGATTCTCCAGGCAAGAATACTGGAGTGCGTAGCCATTCCCTTCTCCAGGGGATCTTCCCTACCCAGGAACTGAACCTCAGATTCTTTACCATCTGAGCCACTGGGTAAGCCCCACAGCACTTAGAATAAAATCTAAATTTTCCCCATTCTGAAGGGTCAGTCCCCTGGAGCAAGTTCTCTTGCTCCGTGTACATCCCCTACCCAACTAGTACCTGTTTCCACTATACCCTAAGCATGACTGACCTTCCTACATTCTTGCCCCAGGCCCCAGCTAGTCACTGTTCTTACCAAAGGGGTGGTGAGGGACATGCCTCTCTACTGTTTTCCCTGGTCACTAGGGAGCGCCCCTGACATCAGTTCCCCTATAACTGGTAGGCTCCTCTTCCCCTCACCCCAGCCTTCCACTCCCACAGCTAATATTTCCATCATGTCCTGCCCGTCTTCTGCCACACACAGTGGCGTGTCACTCCAGGACCTTGCTTCAGCAATTTCCCCTCATCCATTAAACCACTGATGTCTCTGTTGTTCACCCTGGACTCTTTCTTCTGTCTTGAACCTGGGCAAGCCTTGTAGGTCTGCAGGGTGCAGCCTAACAAGTATTTGGTCTGCTCTCACTTACTTTCCCTACTCATCTCACACCACGTTCATCTTTGTCAGTTACCCAACCACAGTAAATTGTGTTTTTCTTGAACCCATCAAGCTCTTTCTCCCTCCTGACTCTTAACCTCAGTTCTGTCTGCTTGCAATGCTTTCTTTGCTCATCCTTTGATAGTTGGCTCCTTATCATCCAGATCTCAGTTCAAACATCACCTCCTCAGAGGAGGAGTTGCCAGATTTAGCAAAAATACAGGTCTGAAATTTGGATTTCAGATAAACAATAAACAATATTAAGTAGAGGTATGTATATATGTGCAATATTTGGGACATACTCATTTTTTCTAAAAATTTGTTGTTTATCTGAATTCAAGTTTAACTGGGATTACCATATTTTATATGGCAGTCCTATTTCCTTGACCATCCAATCAAAAGTACGTCCAGTGCAATGCCAGTCACTTTCCATCAAATCCTCTGGTTTCATGTGCCCAACTCACCACTATCTGATATTATTTTACTGGTTATTTGTTCTTCCCATAAGCTTTCTGTATTGATGTGAAATTCAAGCTCACTATAATCAGCCAATTTCTCTTGCCACATATATCCTTGTCCAGGGTTTTTTATTCAGGCTTGTGGGAAGTTTTAACACATATTAACAGAATGAAAGACAACCAACAAGGGCCCACTGTCTGAAAAGTGTTAGTCGCTCAGTCGTGTCTGACTATTTACAACCCCATGGACTATAGCCCACCAGGCTCCTCCGTCCATGGGATTCTCCAGGCAAGAATACTGGAGTGGGTTGCCATTCCCTTCTCCAGGGGATCTTTCCAACCTCGGGATCAAACCGAGGTCTCCCACATTGCAGGCAGATTCTTTACTATCTGAGCCATCAGGGAAGCCTATACAGGCAACTCAACTCAATATTATGTATTATAATAACTTAAAAGGAAAAAAGAATCTCAAAAAGAATATATATATATGTGTGTATGTGTGTGTATCTGAATCATTTTGTTGTACACCTGAAACGTTAGTTAATACAACATTGTTAAAATCATAATAAATTTTTTAAAAGAATGATCTTAATATATGACTGAAAATGTAAAACTTATCTTCATTTTTATGATATCATTTAAAAACTTTTGATGGGTTTCTATATTGTCAAATATATTTGTTAACTATAAAACTTAAAAATTATATAATTATTGATCCACAAATAAATAACTTTATTTTAATGATATATATTTTTATCAAATTAAGCTCTTGACATTTAGTAGGAAAAAAGTATATGCCATAAGGGCTATCTTTGGGGAAATAGAAAAAAAAAGAGAATCAAAACAGTCAGCAGAAAATAGCCTTTTAAAGGCATGTAAATGATAAATAATTTAACCACATGATATGCTTACACTGAACACTTCCGGGTGGTGCAGTGGTAAAGAATCCACCTGCCAATGCTGGAGAAGCAGGAGACACAGTCCATCCCCGGGCCAGGAAGATCCCCTGGCATAGGAAATGGCAGCCGGCTCCAGTATTCTTGCCTGGAAAATTCCATGGACAGAGGATCCTGGCGAGGGTGGGGGACCCCTACAGTTTTTAGTCAGATGTGACTGAGCACGCACACAGAATGCTTGCACTTAAGTATCTCTTCAGTCACTTCCAGGATTATCAGTTCTCCTGAACTCCTGTTATTCTGATTTTGAAAAGTGTATTCAAATAATTCTAGCCACAAAGCAGAAAGAAAAGCTAAGAACTACTATTCCTTAGATGGGATCTAACAATGAAAGTATAGATTGAAAGAAAACAATGTAAAAGAAACAAACTCATAAAATTCTAGTGTCAAAAACTATGCAAAATGAAAGAAGACATTTCTTCTAAATTTGGCAAGTTTTTGATGAAACAAGATAAAGTTGTTCACAGAAAACCAAAAATTAAAAATACAGGGATTAAAGTGGTTTTACTTGCAGTTGGATTTCATACAAAACCCATAAAGTAAAATTTGCAAGTTTTGCTCTCCAAAGAGACACTCCAAAATTTCTGTGGAACACCCTCCCCAAAAATGCTTGCCAATGGCTATGCTTTATGTTTGCCAAATGTTATGCTTTAAATCATGAAGACCATGTCTATTTTCAGGTTCCCCACAAAAGTATTTTTCAAAAAAAATGTTTCTCCTGACCTTCATAAAGACCAGTTTCTAATCATTAGATTATGTTGACAATAGCAATCATTAAGATAAATAGAAAGGCACAGCAACGCTTTTTTATCATTTCTTTGCCCACAAAAGCACATTTTAATATAGCTGTTATTTTGTTTTATGATAGGTAAATATACATTTGAATAAGATAATAAGCCTATAAAAATGTTTTATGCACAGAACAATCTTAATATCTGACTATGAAAAGGTAAAACTTATCCTCATTTTTAGAATATCATTTAAAAAAACCTTTGTTAGGTTTCTATATTATCAAATACATGTGTTAATTATAAACCTTTTAAAGTTACATAATTATTGACCCACAAATGAATAAATGTCTTCATTTTAATAATAAATATAATTTTATCAAATTAACTTCTTCACATTTAGCAGGAAAAATGTATATGCCATAATGTTATCTTCACAGCAATTAAAAAAAGAGAATTTAAAGTTTGTGTTAGTTATGTATTTACGTGTATATGAGGATGTTTGTATGTAACTAGGTGAAGAATCTTTGAAAATGACTTTATTAGAAAGTAACTCATGAATTGAAATGATTTAATAACGGGCTTCCTGGCAGCTCAGCTGGTGAAGAATCTGCCTGCAATGCAGGAGACTCTGGTTTGATCCCTGGATGGGGAAGAGCCCCTGGAGAAGGGGTAGCTACACACTCTAATATTCTTGGACTTCCCTAGTGGCTCAGACAGTAAAGAATCCACCTGCAGTGTGGGAGACCTGGGTCCAATCCCTGGGTTGGGAAGGCCTCCCTGCAGTAGGGGAACAGCTACCCAGCCACCCACTCCAGTATTCTTGCCTGGAGAATTCCATGGACAGAGGAGCCTGGCAGTCGATGGGATCACAAAGAGTTGGACATGACTGAGTGACTTTCACTTTCAAGAACCATATCAATTTATTCCTAAGGGTTACTTCCCAGAAATGAAAATTTTAACTTAAAGCTATTATGATGCTAACCTTAAAGAAAGAAAATAATTTTAGTGTATAACTCATACAATTTTTCTGACCCACAAGAGGCATTATGGTAGAACAAGTACCATCAAGAACTTTGGAGTTTAGCATAGTTCAAATTCTGGATTCATCACTCACATTCTCCTAGATGCTAGGCAAATTATTTAACTTCTCTGAACCTCAGTTACATCATTTTCAAAACACGGGTCTTTATCATATCTATACATCAGATTGTGATGAGTGTTAAATGAGGCATCATATGTTAAGTGTTTACGTGGTACCCACCTCATACCAAGTCTTCAATAAATTTTACTGTTTGTTTTTCATCATTAAGAAAAACTACACATCAGCTCAACAGATACTATGAAATTTACCACTTGTAAGAAGAAAGTAAAACAAATAACAAATTTAACCACCACATTCAGATCATGTATGGGATACCAAACACTAGGATTTACTAGTGGCTCAGTGGTAAAGAACCCGCCTGCCAATGCAGGAGCCTCAGGTTCAATCCCTGGGTCAGGAAGATCCCCTGGAGAAGGAAATGGCAACTCATGCCAGTATTCTTGCCGGGAGAATCCCCGAGAGGAGTCTGGTGGGCTACAGTCCATGAGGTCACAAAAGAGTGGGACACAACTTAACGACTAAACAACAAGAACAATTAGATCACACAAATAAGTAAGTGATACAACTAGAATTGATTTTTACGTATGTAAGGTCAATCATAATTAATAATATTACTTAATTAATAATGCCAGGCATATGCCATAGTAAAATTTTCCCCAAAGTGATATATTTCCACCCTTGTGTCCATACAACATGATAATATGGTTAACTGACAGAATATGAAGACTTTGCAATCATGAGGGAAAAGTAGGGGACACTGCAAAATAGATACAGCTTGCACTAAAAGCTAAGAGACCCAACTTCTAAACATAGCACTGTGACAGCATAAACTTGGCCAAATCATCTCCTTGGGCTTGGGTTTCTCTTCTGTCAAATTAAGACATTGCACTACATATTTTCTCAGGTTGTTTCCAAGACTGATTCTAGGCCATTAACTAGAATTTGCAAAATAGAGCAAAATATCAGTGGTTGGATTTCAACCAAAACACAACATCACTATGGCTTAGCTCCATTAACAGCTAAGAGCAATGAGAAATGTGGCCTCAGCCATCTGGAACTGAAGTATGACAATGCTCCGTAGTAAAAATCAGGATTGCTCTCCACTCCAGGTGATGTCTTTTCTCCAACCAACCACAATGGATGAGCATTCTCATGAGAGTTCTCCCACCCCTCCCTTCGTGAGCATTCATACCTTTCCACATGCCAGTAAACCATCACCAAAATTTTGGGGGAAAATCAGACAACTGAGTCTTAGCAAGAAGCTCTGGCCTACTTCTGATGTGCAGTGAGCCAGCTGGTTCTGATCATGAATCAAAGGGACCTTCTTTGAAAATGTTGCCTACTCAGGACCCAATCAGTTGAAGTTTTGCCTTTCCACTGCCAAGTGAAAGAGGGTTAGAACTAACCACCCACTACCAAATTTTTGTACAAGAAATGTCTAACTGGGCTAATTTCAGCTTTGCCATCATGCCTATATTAAGTAGCATATATTAAATAAATTCTGTCAGCATCCATTTCTTGAAATAATGAAGTTCCACTCTGAAGCACATAGGCCTTGTTAGAATCACTGGAACAATTGTTCTAATGCAGGACAATTCAAAATTCAAATGCCCAGAAGCATGTTAGTTTTATTATCCCACCTGAAAATTAAAGTATTCATCATCCATAAGCAGAACCCTTTTGGCTTAAAAAGTAGTAATAATTTTTAAAATACCTTCAGCCCTAATATACTTTTTATTAGTTATGAAATTCTATTCCTACCTCTTTCTTCTCTGCTTATTTTGTATTTCTTAACCTGTATTTTGTATTTCTTAACCTGTATTTGGAGCTGCTCTTACAAATAAAATTACAAACTGGATAGCTTTAAAATGGATTCTCTCACAATTCTTGAGGCTAGAAATCCAAAATCAAGGTGTCAGCAGGGCCATGCTCCCTCTGAAGGCTCTATAGGAAAATCCTTCCTCCCTTCCTTCCAGTTTCTAGAGGTCCTAGGCATCCACTGACTTGTGGAAGCAAAACTCCAATCTCTGTCTCTGTCTTTACATGGCCATCAGTTCTGTGTCTGTCTGTGTCCAAATCCTCCTCTTCTTGTAAAGACATCAGCTATATCGAATTAGGGCCTGCCCTAGTCCAGTAGGCCATCATTTTAACCTAACATCCTATTAGGATGCAAACATCCTATTCCCAAATAGCATCATATTCACTGGTGCCAGTTAGGACCTCAACATATCTTTTGGGATAACATAATTCAACCCATGACAGCACTCCTTTCTCTAATTATATTGGCATGAAAAGGCAAACAGGGAGGAAAGGTCTGTTAAGTAACTGGGCTTAGAGAGACAGCACCCATTTAGTATGTTATTAATACAAGGATAGATAGTTGTTTGCACCACCAGTCTATGAGTTTTCAAAGATTAAGGACTGGAATGATTGGACTGGCAGGGCAGATGAGGATTAGAGAACCCTGATAGGAGAACAGTCCCCACTTCTCAGAAAATTGTTCAGGCTAATATGACCCAGCAATCCCACTGCTGGGCATACACACCGAGGAAACCAGATCTGAAAGAGACACGTGCACCCCAATGTTCATCGCAGCACTGTTTATAATAGCCAGGACATGGAAGCAACCTAGATGCCCATCAGCAGACGAATGGATAAGAAACCTATGGTACATATACACAATGGAATATTACTCAGCCATTAAAAAGAATACATTTGAATCAGTTCTAACGAGATGGATGAAACTGGAGCCCATTATATAGAGTGAAGTAAGTCAGAAAGATAACCCCCAATACAGTATACTAACGCATATAAATTTAATGGAATTTTAAAAGATGGTAACAATAACCCTATATGCAAAACAGAAAAAGAGACACAGATGTACAGAACAGACTTTTGGACTCTGTGGGAGAAGTCAAGGGTGGGATGATCTGAGAGAATAGCATTGAAACTTGTATATTATCAAGTGTGAAACAGATCGCCAGCCCAGGTTGGATGCCTGAGACAAGTGCTCAGGGCTGGTGCACTGGGAAGACCCAGAGGGATGGGATGGGGAGGGAGGTGGGAGGGGGGATCAGGATGGGGAACACATGTAAATCCATGGCTGATTCATGTCAATGTATGGCAAAAACCACTACAATATTGTAAAGTAATTAGCCTCCAACTAATAAAAATAAATGAAGAAAAAAAAATGAAAATTGTTCAGGCTAATCAGGTCACTCTGTACTCTCTGAAGAAGGTAACCCCTTCAAGCAGCCAAGTCATTCTAAGGGGCTGTGATCCTACACCATCTGGTTAGAAAGTGACAATCACAATCCTAATAATAGCCATCATTTACTGCCTGCATCCTGTGTGGCAGGCATTTGCTAGGTCTTGTGTTATACACATTATTTCATTCAGTCTTCACAAATTAGCATTAACTCTCAAATTGTAATGATTCCTAACTGTTCTTCTCTGCACCAAAATAGGGAGAGAAGCCCTGCTAGTTTCTCTTTATTCCATCATTCACAGTGATGCTGTCATCTTTTGTCCTTACCTCCACTCCTCTATGTAGTGTTATTCTCTGAATAATAATAATCATGAAAGTTGAGCTATGTTCCATCCAGCCTTCCTGGGTACTGTGATCTTAGGAGGCCAAGATGAACTAGCAATGATCCTTCTCCATCATTACAGATTCAGTATAAAAACACAGGAGGCACCAAAGCATATACTTTTTTGTTCAACAGACTACGGCAGTTGAAATGATTTTGTAACTTAGATGATAAAGCTGCAGTCACTAAAACCATAAACAGAGATTAAGATTGTTTCAGGCTGCAGTATTTCAGAATATAAAGTATTTCAGAACATAAACTTGTTCCTTCAAGCTATTTTTCCAGACCTGCCATATTCATAGTAATTTGCAAAACTTAACTACTGGGCCTCTAATTGTCATGTTTTCAAATTGATGTGGTTACAGAAGCAACCACAAAAGGCTACAGTTTGTCTCATGACCCAAAGATCTGGGCAGCATGGGCTGGTTCCAGGGACCTGCTCTGGATAGTTTACTCAGAGACCCTGCCCAAGGTGACCTGTCACGTATGCTGTAAATACTCCTGCTTTCTTATTAGATGAAAGCAGAAAGCTTAAGGAATGCCTCTCAATGCATTTGTGTGTTGGAAAAACTGAAAGATCATTACTGGAATCTCAGATTTAGAAGGGTCAGTTCAGCTCAGCTCAGTTGCTAAGTTATGTCCAACTGTTTGCAACCCCATGGACAGAAGCACACCAGACTTTCCTATCCACCACCAACTCCCAGAGCTTGCTCAAACTCATACCATTGAGTCGGTGATGCCATCCAACCATTTCATCCCGTCGTCCCTTTCTCCTCCTGCCTTCTATCTTTCCCAGCATCAGGGTCTTTTCCAAGGAGTCAGTTCTTTGCATCAAGTAGCCAAAATATTGGAGCTTCAGCATCAGTCCTTCCAATGAATATTCAGGACTGATTTCCTTTATGATTAACTGGTTTTATCTCCTTGAAGTCCAAGGGACTCTCAAGGGTCTTTTCCAACACCACATTCAAAAGCATGAATTCTTTGGCACTCAGCTTGCTTTATGGTCCAACTTTCACATCCATATGTGACTACTGCAAAAACCATAGCTTTGCCTAGATGGATCTTTGTTGGCAAAGTAATGTCTCTGCTTTTTAATATGCTGTCTAGGTTGGTCATAGCTTTTCTTCCAAGAAGCAAGTGTCTTTTAATTTCATGGCTGCAGTCACCATCTGCAGTGATTTTGGAGCCCGCAAAAATAAAATCTCTCAATGTTTCCATTGTTTTCCCATCTATTTGCCATGAAATGATGGGACCAGATGCCATGATGTTTGTTTTTTGAATGTTGAGTTTTAAGACCAAGTTTTTCATTCTCCTCTTTCACTTTCATCAAAAGGCTCTTTAGTTCTTCTTCACTTTCTGCCATAAGGGTGGTGTCATCTGCATATCTGAGGTTATTGATATTTCTCCTGGCAATCTTGATTCCAGCTTGTGCTTCATCCAAGCTAGCATTTCACATGATGTATTCTGCATATAAGTTAAATAAGCAGGGTGACAATATACAGCCTTGACATACTCCTTTTCCTATTTGGAACCAGTCTGTTGTTCCATGTCCAGTTCTAACTGTTGCCTCTTGACCTGCATATAGATTTCTCAGGAGGCAGATTAGGTGGTCTGGTATTCCTATCTCTTTCAGAATTTTCCACAGCTTGGAATGATCCACACAGTCAAAGGCTTTGGTATAGTCAATAAAGCAGAAGTAGATGTTTTTCTGGAACTCTTTTACTTTTTCTATGATCCAATGAATGTTTGCAATTGGATCTCTAGTTCCACTGCCTTTTCTAAATCCAGCTTGAACATCTGGAAGTTCTTGGTTCATATACTGTTGAAGCCCAGCTTGGAGACTCTTGAGCATTACTTTTCTAGTGTGTGAGATGACTACAATTGTTCAGTAGTTTGAATATTTTTTGGTATTGCCTTTCTTTGGGATTGGAATGAAAACTGCCCTTTTCCAGTCTTGTGGCCACTGCTGAGTTTTCCAGATTAACTGGCATATTGAGTGAAGCACTTTCACAGTATCATCTTTCAGGATTTGAAAGAGCTCAGCTAGGATTCCATCACCTCCACTAGCTTTTTTCATAGTGATGATTCGTAAGGTCCACTTGACTTAAAACTCCAGGATGCCTGGCTCTAGACCAGTGATCACACCATTGTGGTTATCTGGGTCATGAAGATCTTTTTTGTATAGTTTTTCTGTGTATTCTTGCCACCTCTTCTTAATATCTTCTGCTTCTGCTAGGTCCATACCATTTCTGTGCTTTATTGTATCCATCTTTGCAAGAAATGTTCCCTTGGTTTCTCTAATTTTCTTGAAGAGATCTCCAGTCTTTCCCATTCTATTGTTTTCTTTGCATTGATTATTGAGGAAGGCTTTCTTATCTCTCCTTGTTATTCTTTGGAACTCTGCATTCAGATGGGTATATCTTTCCTTTTCTCCTTTGCCTTTAGCTTCTCTTCTTTTCACAGCTATTTGTAAGGCCTCCTCAGACAACCATTTTGCCTTTTTGAATTTCTTTTTCTTGGGGATGGTCTTGATCCCTGCCTCCTGTACAATGTCATAAACCTCCATCCATAGTTCTTCAGGCATTCTATTAGATCTAATCCCTTGAATGTATTTGTCACTTCCACTGTATAATCGTAAGGTATTTGATTTGAGTCATTCCTGGGTGGTCTAGTGGTTTTCCCTACTTTCTTCATTTTAAATCTGAATTTTGCAATAAGGTGTTCATGATCTGAGCCACAGTCAGCTCCCAGTCTTGTTTTTGCTGACTGCACAGAGCTTCTCCATCTTTGGCTGCAAAGAATATAATCAATCTGATTTCGGTGTTGACCATCTGGTGATGTCCACGTGTGGTCTTCTCTTGTGTTGTTGGAAAAGGGTGCTTGCTATAACCAGTGTGTTCTCTTGGCAAAAGTCTATTAGCCTTTGCCCTGCTTCATTCCATACTCCAAGGCCAAATTTGCCTGTTACTCCAAGTGTTTCTTGACTTTCTACATTTGCATTTCAGTCCTCTACAATGAAGAGGACATTTCTCTCTCTCTCTCTTTTTTTTTTTGTATTAGTTCTAGAAGGTCTTGTAGGTCATCATAGAACCATTCAACTTCAGCTTCTTTGGCATTAGTGGTTGGGGCACAGACTTGGATTACTGTGATGTTGAATGACTTGCCTTGGAAATGAACAGAGATCATTCTGTCGTTTTTGAGACTGCACCCAAGTGTTGCATTTCAGACTCTTTTGTTGACTATGAGGGCTACTCCATTTTTTCTAAGGGATTCTTGCCCACACTAGTAGATTAAATGGTCGTCTGAATTAAATTTGCCCATTCCAGTCCATTTTAGTTCACTGATTCCTAAAATGTCGATGTTCACCCTTGCCATCTCCTGTTTGACCACTTCCAGTTTACCGATTCATGGACTGAACATTCCAGGTTCCTATGCAATATTGTTCTTTACAGCATTGGACTATAAAGAAAGCTGAGCACAGAAGAATTGATGCTTTTGAACTGTGGTGTTGGAGAAGACTCTTGAGAGTCCCTTGGACTGCAAGGAGATCCAACCAGTCGATCCTAAAGGAGATCAGTCCTAGGTGTTCATTGGAAGGACAGATCTTGAAGCTGAAACTCCAATACTTTGGCCACCTGATGCAAAGAGCTGACTCATTTGAAAAGACCCTGATGCTGGGAAAGATTGAGGGCAGGAAGAAAAGGGGACGACAGAGGATGAGATGGTTGGATGGCATCACTGACTCAATGGACATGAGTTTGGTAAACTTCAGGAGTTGGTGATGGACAGGGAGGCTGGGCGTGCTGCAGTTCATGGGGTCACAAAGAGCTGGACATGACTGAGCGACTGAACTGAACTGAACTGAACTGAACAGCATTGGAAGGGTCAGATTGGCAAACTATTCACTCTTCAGTAACATTGTGAAAGTAAAGTCGCTCAGTCGTGTCTGACTCTTTGTGACCCAATGGACTGTAGCCTACTAGGCTCCTCCGTCCATGGGATTTTCCAAGCAAGAGTATTGGAGTAGGTTGCCATTTCCTTCTGCAGGGCATCTTCCCAACCCAGGAATTGAACCTGGGTCTCCTGTAGTGTAGGCAGATGCTTTTATCCTCTGAGCCACCAGAGAAGCTAACTGTGTATCCCACTTTTAAATATCCACTTCTCCATTTCAGAGGAACTCTATAGAATCCATTAGGTTGAGAAACCTATGATCTTAGTGGTCCACTTTGGACCTAATTCTGTGGGCATAGAAGTTGCTGGCATCTTCTATATCTTTTTAAGTCATATTTCCATTATCTAACAGCTGTATAATTTATTTAATGAAAAATATAAAAATTATATTTATTTTCATCAAATATCATCTTGGTAAATCTTTGTATTTATATAAATATAAAATATATTTTTATGTTAACTCTTTCACAAAATATATTCCTACTACTTATCTAATGCAAATTAAATCTGTATCAAACATCTATTCTGAAGCTCCTGACAAAATTTGAACAGTTCAAAACCAGTGGAAGAATTTTTCTACTACTTCCCTTGGGCTCAAATTAATCCATTTATAGTTACTCTGGGTATAGTCTGTCAATTACACATTCATCTAGTTAAAAAACCATCCAACTCACATTATTCCTACATGTCTATGAGAATGTTGTAAAATATATACCATTTTTATTCTATTTTTTTTATAAAAGAAAGCATTAATGTAAGTCTATTATACAAAATGAGCTGGTTTTGTGAACCCACACTGGTTCCTAGTCGTCCTAACAAGCACTGTTTTAATGACACATTCTAATAAATAAACTTAGATTTAAACAATATATTTTATAGTTAACAAACTAAGAAAGTATGTTGTTATGTTAAATACAGAATACTTTGACTTTCTTAAAAATCAAAGATCCAGAAATACTGACGATCTCATGAGTAATGCTATACACTAGAGCTCTAAGAAGTAATTTAGTATTTATCTAAAACCTTATACTAAATGTTGCATATGTGTTATCTTATTTAATGTGTCTTCAAACATTCAGTCCTCCTATAGCTAAAGTTTATCTTATGAACCCAGAGATCTGGACAGCAAAGGACACTAAGATGGCAGGGTTACTTTGTCATGCAGTTCTTGTTATAACCACTCATTTACCAGGTCAACTTTTATACCTACTGGCAAATGAAACTGTCAACAATACAAGTCAAACACTCCTCATTAGATGTTTTTGGTTTAGCCTAAGAAAATTTCTAGTCTATGTCTTGACAGTTAAAGTCCTCATGAATTAAGATATCCAACCTGTATGTCAAGCTTATATTTTGAACTAGAGGCACATTAATCACTTTTTTTCTGTCTGCTTAAACAGTCCCTTCATATAATTTCAAAATTGTAATTCTTCTACTATTCTCTTATTTGTATCTTAATTATAATTTTCAACAGTATGTGTCAACCCCATGGTGGATTGCTACCTAAGTATTAAGATCCCCTGGAGGAGGGCACGGCAAACCCACTCCAGTATTCTTGCCTGGAGAATTCCATGGACAGAGGAGCCTGGCAGGCTACAGTCCATGGGGATGCAAAGAGTCAGACATGACTGAAGCGACATAGCGTGCACTTTGTATACAGGATATCTCTTCTCTCCTCCATAGAAAATCTGTGTCTTTTCTAATATAATGTGATATTGTGATTTATAGTAAGATAAGTATATTTGGTCTTTGTCTGATTTTTTGGCAAGAGCTCCTAAAACTCTTGAAATTTCCTGGGATGAGAGCAATAAATATATCTTTTGTTATGTTGATGATATGGTTTCCAGAAAGCATCTAAGGATGGAAACTGCTCACCAAAGGACACAACTGTGTAAACAGAGGAGTGGAATTTCAGCTCCCCTCGCCCCCCACACCCACTCTGGGAGTCCAACCTCTGGGGAGGGGAAAAGGGTTGGGGTCTGAGTTCAGTCACCAATGGTCAATGATTTAATCAACTGTGCCTATGCAATAAAGCCTCAATAAAGGAGATGGGAATACCAGACCACCTGACCTGCCTCTTGAGAAATCTGTATGCAGGTCAGGAAGCAATAGTTAGAACTGGACATGGAACAACAGACTGGTTCCAAATAGGAAAAGGAGTACGTCAAGGCTGTATATTGTCACTCTGCTTATTTAACTTATATGCAGAATACATCATATGAAATGCCAGGCTGGAAGAAGCACAAGCTGGAATCAAGATTGCCAGGAGAAATATCAATAACCTCAGATATGCAGATGATACCACCCTTATGGCAGAAAGTGAAGAAGAACTAAAGAGCCTCTTAATGAAAGTGAAAGAGGAGAGTGAAAAGGTTGGATTAAAGCTCAACATTCAGAAAACTAAGATCATGGCATTTGGTCCCATCATTTCATGGCAAATAGATGGGGAAACAGTGGAAACAGTGAGAGACTTTATTTTGAGGGGCTTCAAAATCACTGCAAACTTCCCTGGTGGCTCAGACGGTAAAGCATCTGCCTACAATGCAGGAGACCTGGGTTCAATCCCTGGGTTGGGAAGATCTCCTGGAGAAGGAAATGGCAACCCACTCCAGTATTCTTGCTTGGAAAATCCCACGGATGGAAGAGCCTGGTAGGCTACAGTCCATGGGGTCGCAAAGAGTCGGACACGACTGAGTGACTTCACTTTCACTTTCAAAATCACTGCAGATGGTGACTGCAGCCATGAAATTAAAAGATGCTTGCTCCTTGTAAGAAAAGTTATAACCAACCTAGACAGCATATTAAAAAGCAGAAACATTACTTTCCCAAAAAGTTCCATCTAGCTAAATCTATGGTTTTTCCAGTAGTCATGTATGGATGTGAGAGTTGGACTGTAAAGAAAGCTGAGCACCAAAGAATTGATGCTTTTGAACTGTGGTGTTGGAGGAGACTCTTGAGAGTCCCTTGGACTGCAAGGAGATCCAACTGGTCCATCCTAAAGGAAATCAACCCTGAATATTCACTGGAAGGACTGATGCTAAAGCTGAAACTCCAATACTTTGGCCACCTGATGCAAAGAACTGACTCATTGGAAAAGACCCTGATGCTGGGAAAGATTGAAGGCAGGAGGAGAAGGGGGTGACAGAGGATGAGATGATTGGATGGCATCACTGACTCCATGGACATGAGTTTGAGTAAACTCCAGGAGTTGCCAATGGACAGCGAGGCCTGGCATGCTGCAGTCCATGGGATCGCAAAGAGTTGGACATGACTGAGTGACTGAACTGAACTGAAAAATCCAAGAAGACAGGATTTGGATTGCTTCTGGGTTGAACAACACATGGAGATTCAGGAAGAGTGGTATGGAAGCTCTGTGCCTTTTCTCCGTATCTTGCCCTATGCATCTCTTCCATCTGGCTGTCCTTGAAGTATATCCTTTGATAATAAATCAGTAAACTACTAGGTAGAACGTTTCTTTGTGCTCTGCAAGCTACTCTAGAAAATTAACCAGACCAAAGGGGATTGGGGATGGTTGGGGGGTCTTTGGAAACCTTAATTCATAGCCAGTTGGTCAAAAGCACAGATGACCACCTGGACTTGCATCTGACATCTGAAGTGGTATGTGAGTGGGGTGTGGGGAGTACAGGGAGACTGTCTTCAGTACTGAGCCCTAACGTGGGATCTAGTGCTTCTGGTAGCTCAATGGTAAAGAAACTGCCTGTAATGCAGGAGATGCAGGAGACACGAGTTTGAATAGAGGCAGGAAGATCCCCTGGAGGAGGAAATAGCAACCCACTCCAGTATTCTTGCTTGGGAAATCCCATGGAGCCTGGCGGGCTACAGTCCCTGGGGTTGCCAAAGAGTCAGACATGACTTAGCAACTAAACAACAAAGTGCTAGGTCCAGGTAGATAGTGTCAGAATTGAGTTGAATTGTAGGACACTCAGTTGGGATCTGAGAACTGCTTGATAGTATGGGAGAACCATCCCCATACATTGGCAATGGGTACAGAAACATTAGACAGATTCTTCATTTTAGGTTCCATCCCACCATGTATAATTTTCTATTTATTACCCTTTGTCATAATATCAAATGTATTTTGCATATGAGCTATGCTTTTAGACATATTGGAGATATAACTATTTTATAACTTCTTTACCAAGTATTTTCTTACATGAATTACTACAATTAATACTTCATGCTGTTTTTATTTCTATAATAAACCATTTGATAGCTTTACAGAGATAACTTTTCCCCTTCTGCATCACATGCATCTTTTTCTTCCTGAGAAGGAAGGAAACCATTCAAGAAAGAAAGCCAAAAGAAAATGATTCCAAGGAGACAGACAAGATTCAAAAGTCAAAGTCAAATTGACTTTTGTCAGTCAAGCAGAAATTTTCATTATAAGTTAAAATAAGTAAAGAAACTGTAGCATTGGAATAACTGAATAAGAATACAATGTTACCCACAGAAGACTAATTCAAGCCTTGCAAAAAGAGGCAAAAGTCAATTCTACATGAAACGTGAATCTGGCTACATACACACACACACACACACACACACACACACACACACACACACACACACACACACACACACACGGAAGAAAAACAAGAAGAAACATTGTCACCATCCTGCTATAAAAGTAACAGGTCATGGTAGCTACTCACTTTCTATTGAAATTTTAAAAAAGGCTGACTAGAGAGGTATCTGGCACATATCAGAGAAACAAAGACTAACATTCCATAATATTTCACAAAACACATTCACATCAGTATTTCACTTAATCCTTCCCCAAACCAGGCAAGGTACATATTATCTTGCAGATAATTTTCCTAAAGTTGTTAAGTCACTAAAGCTAACAAGGGTTAAAGCCAGAATTCTAACCAAGCATATTGAAACTAAATTCTATTCTTTTGCTATTATATTACTATAGGAGAGTGCTCCTGAACAAAAATCAATATTATAAAATGATAAATCTTAAAAAGATAAAACCTAGTCTCAAGTTTCTCACTAGCCACCTCTCCCAGGCAATTCATCAGTAGTAAATGAAATAAACAATGAAATCAGTCATAATAAAAGTAGACTTGAATAATCAAGTGGGTAGATTATGGATATGTGATAAGTGGCATGAACTGAACAGGGCTTCCCTGGTGGCTCAGTGGTAAAGAATCCACCTGCCAAGGCAGGAAATGCAGGAGGCACGGGTTTGATCCCTGGGTCAGGAAGATCCCCTGGAGTAGGAAATGGCAGCCCACTCCAGTATTCTTGCCTGGAAAATCCCATGGACAGAGGAGTCTGGCAGACTATAGTCTATGAGGTCACAAAAGAAACAGACACGACTTAGCAACTCAAAAACAGCAACATGAAATCAACAAGTTCTTTTGGCAAGGAAATTAACTTACCATTAGTCTTCCTGCTGAAGGCACTAATCATCATGTATAATATTTATGCCTTTGGATAACCCGAACTAAGCAATTCTGCTGTGAGTCTTTACTGTGGACTGAATTTACTGTCCATATAATAGACACACTTTCATTCACATACCTAAAGTATAACCCCAAGATATCACAATAAGTGTGTCCAGGAAGAAATATAGTTCAGTGTTTGCTTTTATGCTCATTTGTTAAATCATTAAATATTGTGCATCCTAGAGATAAGTAACACTGACTTTTTTTTTTTTAATTTTTATTATTATTATTATTTTTTTCCAGTGGGTTTTGTCATACATTGATATGAATCAGCCATGGATTTACATGTAACACTGACTTTAAAACTAGTAACCAATTAGTTCTGTATGAATGTTGGACAAAGGCTACACTGTTTCATTAGACTGTTGAATGTTTAAGTCTGAAAGGAAAGAAATTTTGTGTTTCAGGGATGAGCTGGACTAAAATTGCTTTTATAGCATAATTTGGCAGCCAGATTGTCTCTTTTGTGACACTGCAGAGCACCTGGTAGAGAGAAAACCCTGACCCCAGAACTGAAAGGGAAATTGAAAACGAAGACATCTGGTCTCCCTCGTGACAGCCACACTCTGCCTTGCTCCCACTTGCCTTGTCCTCACAATGTGTTCTGAGAATTACATCAGAGCCCCAGCTCTCTGGAACCCAAATTCAAAACTCTAAATTCCTGTGGAGAACCCCAGGCTTCAAACAAAGTTTCTAACACTGTTATGTCAAAGAGAAGCTGTTTCTAATCTAGTACATCTCACAAACAACATTCCTTTTATGCAGTGCTGGTGAAGTGCCAAATTCTGAACTTGTGCCTACTGTTTTTGCAACATACAAAACCAGATTTTGTGATGGGAGAAAGGTTTCTTTTACTTTTGCCATCATTTAGGATATTTAGCCTTAACTAAATTTCCTAAAATTCTTCATTTCTCTAAGTTTTCTGATGTCTCTTTCCTATCCCACCTCCAACATGATATAGAGAAAGAGCATTAAACTAACAGTCAAGAGTACTGAATTCTGACATCTCATGTTCCTTTAAATAGCTGTGCAACCTTGGAAATCACTTAACTTCTCTGGGCCTCTTTTTTTTCCAGTGCAAAATGAGAGATCAGACTCATGGCTTTCAAGCTATTCTACCTGCACTACAGAGGCCAGGGTTCTGGAAACAGCAGAGTACTCTCTGCCAAAAAGGAGGAGGAGGGGAAGGAAAAGAAAAGGAGAAGGAAGAGAAAGGGAGGAGAGGAATGATGAAGACACAGAGCAGAAGGAAATTTATTCTACCTAAGGAATCCATCTATTGTTTTATTTTTCCTATAGATTACGGCTCTTCATGAGACTCTGCATAAGATGTTTTTTTTTTTTGACACTATAAAACAGTAGTTCTTTGCTAACAGAGGTTAAAATGATCTCTGGGTTTCTTTACAGCTCTAAAATTCTGTTAATGATCATGACAGCTACCTTTCACTACAATTCATTTAGTGTCTCCCATGTGCCAGCTCCTTTTCATCCATCATTTTTATCTAATCCTCATGACAACTCTGCAAAGTATTTATTATTCTATTTCCTTTCCTGTGGCTTACAGCTTATTAGGGAAGGAACCAGGATTTACACCAGTATCTGTCACGCCTAAAGACCATGTATTTTCCATTCTCACTATAGGATTCCATGATTGATGTTAAATTAAAAATCTTTAAGAAAATTACTTAGAATATTAACAGAGTGTGACAGGCAGAATAATGACTCCTCAAAGATGTCTGTATCCTAATCCCCAGAACTTGTAAAAGGGACTTCACAGATGTGATAAGTTAAAGAACCTGAGATGGGAAAATTATTCTAGGCTATCAACATGGGTCCCATAATCACAACTACTCTTACAAGAGTAGAAAAAGACAGAAGAGTAAGAAAAGGAAATATGATGATGGAAGCAGAGAACCAGAATAATGAAGCATGAGAGATTGGACCAACCTTTGCTGGCTTAGAAGATAGAAAAGTGATGCCATGAGCCAAGAATGAGGGTAGCCTCTAGAAGCTGGAAACATTCTCCCCTTGAACCTCCCGAAAAAAACACAGATCTGCCAACACATTGATTTTAACTTAGAAAGATAACTTTGGACTTCTGACCTTCAGAACTGTAAGATAATAAGTTTCTATTATTCAAGCCACTAGGCTTGCGGTAACTTGTTAAAACAGCACGAGGAAACTAATATGCAGGGCACTACTGAGTGGTTGTCTGTAATTTTCCTTAGAGGACTTCAGTACAGACAGTGTGATATCAGTATCACATGATGCCACATTATTAGGCTGGTTACAAGCCAGGTACAATTAGATGCTCTAATCAGGAACTTGTACTCCACAGAAAGCCAGCTAGGTTTACACCCTTAAAGCCACACTCCCGAGGTAATGTGACCACTCCTCCTGTTACCAATTTCACTGATTATCAGCAGATGTTTTATTAGTTTCCATACTTCATATAAAAAAAAATTGGAGACGGAAAGGGCAACCCACTCCAGTATTCTTGCTTAGGAAATGCCATGGACAAACTCTGAGCCTGGTGGGCTACAGTACATGGGGTCGCAAAGAGTCAGACACACCTTAGCAACTGAGCACATGTCCAAAAAGTAGGATCTTATAGGTGAAATCAGAGGCTTGTTAGTTAGCAGAGTGAATGTGAGAAATACATCGTCCCTTGGTGAATATACAAAGAATACAAGATATATGGACTGGCTAAAACATTTTGGAAACATTCACCAACCTTGAATGAACAGAGTATAAGAATCTAGTGAGACTGTTAGCCTCACCTTCATGACGGTGCCTATGGCTTGATCTGTAAATGCCTCTATTATTAGAAAATTTTCGATTGACTAATAAAAAACCTAAAAGAATCAGAACTGCTGCCTCTAAATGTCATTGCAGGGCCTCCCTGGTGGCTCAGTGGTAAAGAATCTGCCTGCCAATGCAGGAGACACAGGTTCGGTCCCTGGTCCGAGAAGATCCCACATGCTGTGGCGCAACTAAGTCTGTGGGCCACAACTACTGAGACTGTGCTCTAGAACCCAGGAACCACAACTACTGAGCCCCCACACCACAGCTGCTGAAGCCCTCACGCCCTACAGCCCATGCTCTGCAACAAGAGAAGCCACCACAATGAGAAGCCCACACGCTGCAAAAAAGAGTAGCCCCCACTCGCCACAACTAGAGGAGAGCCCTCACAGCAACCGAGATCCAGCAGAGTCATAAATAAATATGTCTAAGATCCATTTTAAAAAATAAATGTCACTGCATCTGCCTTGAGAGAACCACTCTTGCAAGGTGGTATCAAAGCCCCAGAAAGATCAGAAACCTAGATCAGAAACATAGATCAGCACAGGATCTAAGAAACATTTTGTACTTGCTAGCTAGTAAAGATTTGCTTGACAAATGTCTATTTGTGTGACCTGGATTGATCTAAGATATATTTCACCCTAACAGCTATCATCCATCAATTCAAAGAAATCTAAAATCAGGGTACAATTAAATTAGTCTAGGTCAGTCAGTGACAAACAGGAGCTCCTTCCATTTGGAAAATATAAAACTCAGTCTTATTTATTTGCAGCAGTAAAGACATGTTCTATTATGAATGAGACCTGTGGTAATAAATGTGTAAGGCTATTGTTTATTAACAACAAGTACATTTCTGGGCTTTCCTTCACTAAATTATATTTTAGGTGTTCCAGTGGAAGTGACACAATCTTCATGAGAGACTCCTCGGAAAATATCCCCCAAGCTATCTCCATGGCTGTTTGAGATCTTATTTTATAGGCCCCAATGAGGCCATCAGCCTTTGTCCAGTGTTCTCAGGGGAAATTTTCTATCTAGTTCAGAAACATGAAAGGTTAAAAGCCCCAAAAAAGAAAAAAATTGTCAAAAGCCTGCAGGGGGCGCTAAGGAAAAAGAAGCGGCTAAGAGCTAAGACAGAAAATTTGGCACATATGAAGATCTGCCAAATTTCAAAAGAACCACTTGTTCTACCTGTCTCGTGGATTCTCAGGGGGAAAAGTCAGATTGCAAACTCAAGCAAGATAAAAATATACTGGAGAGAGCCTTTCCCATGTGAAAGCACACTGATCTGTTAGAAAGGATGAAAGTAGACTAGATGATAGGGAACTTGATAAATCAGAGTTTTCACAGGCGTGAAAACCACCCTAGCCGATGTGTCATTGCAACATGCTATTTCTTTATTCTCTGCATTATTTTGAGAGGAAGTTTCCAGGCAAAATGCTTCATGACGGCTACCAATAGGCCATATGGAAACAATAAACAAAACGTCTGTGTTTGCTTCCACACACGTGAACTAGTCTAAATGATTAGTTAACTTTCACAGACTTCTCAGTCACAAAGAAAAACTGTGGAGTCAGTCATTTATTTTGCTTCATAGAATGTTAGGCTAGGGGGAAAAAGTCTTAAAATTCATCTGTTTCAGCCCTTTTATTTTACTAAGTAATAAACTTGCCCAAGATCAAAACAAAATGATTAGTACCAAAATGAAGTGATAGTTCTGTATTACCATTGTTCTGTCATATCTGTCTGTTGTATTATTTGGATATTTTCCCTTTATTAATTTATATAGAATTGATAGTGTATCTGGTAGCAGTCTATATAAGACTTCTTTCTTAATTTGTTGACACTTTAAATAAACAATAAATTACATTGTCATTGTTGAGATACTTTTACTTCTATTCGAATACTACATGCAAAAACAAAATAATAACAACAAATGCTACATGCAACATAATTTCCCACTATTTCTCACCAGCCTGACTTTGCCTATGATTTTCCATCTGCTTGGAACGTCATTGATCCCATTCTCTGCCTGGCCAACTCTTATCCCCACAAAGACCTAGATCATTTGTCAGTCTCCATGCAAAGATTCCCTGAGTGCCCTGGGAAGAGCTGGTCACTTGTATTCCCTCTGTACATCCTCACAGGGTGTTCCTCATACAGGTTTTAAACACCTTTATGCATGTATATCTCTGACTCAATCATGAACTTCTTTAAGTCTGGGACTGTTACTAATCATTTTGTTTTCTGCCCACCCTCTGCCTTATTCCTTAGCACGTAGTACACTGTTGATTATCTAACAAGACCCCAAAATAAATCACATTTTGGGAGGTAAAGAGACACATTTTAATGTCACTGTGTGTGTGTGAATGCACACGCTCACGTGCTCAGTTGTGTCCAACTCTTCACCACCTCGTGGACTATAGCCAATCAGGCTCCTCTGTCCATGAAATTTTCCAGGCAAGAACACTATAGTGGGTTGCCATTTCCCCCTCCAGGGGATCTTCCTGACCCAGGAATCAAACCTGCATCTCTTGTATTTCCTATATTGGCAGGCAGATTCTTTACCACTGAGTCACCTGAGAAGCCCCATAATGTCATGATACAATGATCAATACTTTACATGGAAAAAAAAATAATAAAATTAATTCATTATGTAACATGTTAGGAAAGTAAGTAAAATACAGACCCCGCCCCACAGAAGTCTAGTGGAGTCAAGAACACAAACATTTGTAATATGGGTGTCAAGACTAGAAAACCCTACTAGTTTCAGAACCTTTTTTCTGTTTGGTTTTCTCCTATTATTTTCACACTTTAACAGCAGAATTTAGTGGCTAATTTTTAAATTGGCTAGCCAATGATCTTCTTAAACAGAATATGAATTTAAGCAGTAGCTTACACATATGTAAACAGACATATATGAAATTAAACTGCTAATCAGTTGACCTTGAAATGGAAAGATTATGCTGGATTATCTGGGTGGGCCCAGTGTAGTTACTAGAAAGAATGACGCGGAAGAGTCAGAACTAGAGAAATGGCATCCTGAGAAGTACTTGATCAGGTAGTTTTGAAGATGAGGAATGGGGCTGTGAGCCCAAGAATGTGGGCATCCTCTTGAAGATGGAAATGACAAGAAAATGAATTCTTCCCTATTAATAGAAACTTCAAAAGGAATGCAGCCCTACTGACATCCTGATTTTAGCTCATCTATGCCCATTTGGACTTCAGATCGCCAGAACTGTAAGACAATAGATGTGTGCTGCTTACTCCACTAAATGCATAGCATTTGATATAGCAGCAATAGGAAATCACACAATGAGAATCTACTCATGTGAATGCAATCATGTATATAAGTGCTTCCATAACTGAATAAAAGGGAGTGGCACTTTTGGATGAGCACATTGCACAAATCACTAAGATACCTTTAGGGTTTTTTTTTAAATATTTATCAATTTCAGTTAAATCTTACTTATTTATGCCAATGCTTCTGATCTCCCTAGTGAGGATTAGTTTATAAAGCTAATAGAATGTCAATAGTATCAGGCATCACAAAACAATAATCAGGCACCCCACTGCTAAATCTCTGCAGAGATATGGAAAGGGAAATAATTTTTTTAAATAATTATGAGGTTACAAGATTTGGTAATAAAAGGAGTACCATACAAGGTCACATTATTAGTAATACGTATTCTATTCTATAAAGAAACCATGTTCCAATGTGAGTTACTCTGATATGATAATTTTCACAGATTTTTTCCATATACATAACAAACCTAATAGAAAAAACTCAAACAACCTCAACAACTATGATATATTTCTTTATTCTATGTCCAGTGTCATAAAAATAGTCTCCAAAACTTTTTGAGAGTTTGTAACCATCCTGTCAAAATGGCATACTATTACTTCTTTTAACTGACAAATACATGTATGACCAGTTGTTCTTCAACTAGAATGCTTTGGCCTTGGCTCCCTAATCTACCTCATAGCCTTGACCCACATCCAAATACATAATTATCTGACACTGTGAATGATAAGAATAATTGAGTCCTGACAGCAATATTTCTCTATCACTCTCTGGTACTAGGTCAGTCAGTAATAACAATTACTTTGATTTTCATGCTCTAGATTTTCAAGTTTCAGTTATGTTGATCAAAAAAAAATTCATGCTCAACCCTCATCTTCCAAGGATGTCAAATATCACTAACAATTGGTATTTAAGTTTTGTATATGTCTTAGTCTATTTGGGTTGCTATAATAATATATCACTGGTTATCTTATAAAAACATAGATTTACTTCTCAGCAAGGTTGGAAGCTCTGGAGGCTAGAAACCTGAGATCGGGGTGTCAGCATCATTAGGTGAGGATCCTCTTCCGGGTTCCCTGCTTTTTGTTGTATTCTCCATGACCTGGTAGAATGGTCAAGAGAGCTCTAAGGGATCTCTTTTGTATGGATCCCAATCTCATTCATAAGGGATTAGTTCCCTCATGACCTAATAATCTATCAGAGGCCCCACTTCCTAACACCACAACATTAAGTATTTGGATTCCAACATTTGAATGGGGCGGGGTGGGGGGAACCCTAAGCATTCAGACTATAGTAACATACTAGCCAACATATAGCATTATCAACTTCACCCTCTCTGTTCTATCTCTACCCCAAGTCCTATTAGTCACTATCAATTGTAAACAGCACTGTTTCTCAAGTTTAATCCCCAAGTCGACTCCCAATACCAATGTTTAAGTTCAAGACGTTCTCTTCTCTTAATGCTAACCTTCCAATCCAGTCCATTGCCCATATCACCTCCAAAATCTTCCTTCTTTCTTTGAAACTTCTATTTGCTACCAGTTTCCTACAGAGCAATCATTAAATCCTTTATCAGAGCTTACATGATCTCCTCAGTAATGGCAACCTACTTTTCCAGTAGTATTTTATCCATTTTTCCCTACCTCCTACCCTCCAGCCAAATATCTCTTAAATAAGTCACATTCTTTCATGCTTTGGTGCCTCTGCACATAGTATATCATATTCAGGCATTCCCTGCCCAGCAAACTCCTGGCCTCTGTTTAGACTTGATTCAAATTGGACATCTTTGAGAGTTCAACCGTAGTTTCCCTAAGTATCAAACTCCTTCCTTGTGACTCCAGATTTCTGCATTATGCTAGCTATCACACTGAATTATAATTAACTTTTTACATATTGCCTTAATGAAATACAAATCCTTGACTTGAACTTAGCTTCTTTTCATTGAGACTAAATAATTACCTTACAACTTCCTCTAGTTTTTGGAAAATATATAGGATATGTAATAGGATGTCCTATGGGAAGAATGCCAAGTCAAAAGTTAAATTTATATTTCTTTAGCATAGGAAGTGCCAATTATAGCTATAGTCTGTGTATGTGTGTGTGTGAAATAAAATTATATATAGGTCAAAAAAATCACTTTGGGATTACTAAAGATAGCATCTTTTGGAAAGTGGGCATAGAGGAAGCTCATATAGAGGAGTGCAGTAATATGGTGGAAACGGTATTTGTTTTCAAGCACTGTTGTAAAAAATCACCACAAACTTGGTGACTTAAAACAACAGAAATTTATTTCTTCCGAGTTCTGGAGGCCAGAAGTTTGAAATCAGTTTCGCTGAGCCAAAATCAAGGTGTTAGCAGAGCAGCACTCCCTCCAAAAGATCTAGGGGAAATTTTGGCTTTCGATTCTTTCAGCTGCTAGTGGCTGCTGGCATTCCTTGCCTCATGGTTACAACACTCTAATCACTGTTGCTATGGTTAGATTGCCTTCTTTTCTAGATTTGTCTTAATGTCTCCCCCTCTCTTCCTCTTATATGGATACATGATACAATCTTGGATAATCCAAGATTATCTTTCTTTGTCAAGATTTTTAATTATATTTGCAAAGACATTTTTTCCCTACAATATTTGGTGGCCATTATTCAGCCTAATACAGAGGTGGATAACTTTGCATGATTAAAAAGAAGAGCAGGAAGATGTATTGTCAACAAAAAATGGCAGAGTAGGAAAATCCAAAATTCCATCCCTTACAAAACATTACTATTCATAATCACCTTGTTTGGATCTCTGGAAACTAATCAAAAACTTACAACAACCAGGGAAACACTTAGGGAAGAAAGAAGCTGCCAAACTGCAGTACTAAAGAATTCTCTGTCAAAGAAAGAATACTTGAAATATGGTTGAAATGGCCCACATTTGATAAAAGACATGAATGTGCACATTTAAGGAGCTCAATGAATTCCACTCAGGATAAATCTTCAAAGAGATTCATGCCTAGACACATTATAATAAAACTACCAAAGGAAAAGATAAAAAGAATATCTTCAAACCAGCCAGAGGTAAGGAATTCATTACATTCAAGGAATTCTCAATAAGGTTAACAACCAATTTCTTCTAGAAGCAAAGGAGACCAGAAGGGAATAAGCAAAGGAGACCAGAAGGGAATAAGATGGCATTTCTAAGAGCTGAAGCTAGCAAACAAATGTATCACTTCTATACACAGCAAAGTTATCCTTTAAAAATAAAGAAATTAAAACATCCCCAGAAAAATAAAGACTGAGGAAGTTCATTAATAGTAGAGCTTTTCTGTAAGAAATGCTAAGGATAGCCCTTCAAGCTGATATGTAACGCTACAAGACTGAATCAGTAACAAAAACCAATCAACAAAGAAAAGCAGACTCACGGACTTAGAGAATGAACTTATGGTTACCAGAGGGGGAAGGCAGGGGCAGGGATAGACTCAGAGTTTGGGATTGACATGTACACACTGCTATATTTAAAATAGATAATCAATAAAAACCTACCATATAGCACAGGGAATTCTTCTCAGTGTTCTGTAATAACCTAAATGGGAAAAGAATTTGAAAAAGAACAGATACATGTATATGTATAACTTAATCACTTGCTATATACCTGAAACTAACACAATATTGTTAATCAATGATACTCCAATATAAAACAAAATAAAATAATAGAAAATGGTGATGTACAACTGTACATCCACATGCAAAAGAATGAAGTTAGGCCCTTACCTCACACCATACATAGAAATTCACTCAAAATGGATCAAAGACCTAAACGTAAAAGTTAAAACTATAAAACTCTTAGAAGAAAACATGTGAGTAAATCTTCATTGCCTTGAATTTGAAAATGGTTCCTTAGATATGATACCAAAAGAACAACGCAAAAAAGAAATATAATAAACTGGACTTCATCAAAATTAAAAATATTTATTCATCAAAGGATACTATTAAGAATGTAAAGAGATATCCCACAGAATAGGAGGAAATATTTGTAAGCAATATAGCTGATAAGGATCTAGTGACCAAATGTATATTAAAAATTATTACACCTCAACAACTAAAGGCAAACAATCCAATTAAAAATTGGACAAAGGACTTGAGTAGACATCTCTGCAAATAAGATATACAAATTGACAAGTACATGAAAAGATGCCCAGCATCATTAGTCATTAGATTAACGCAAATCAAAACTTCAATGATATACCATTTTCAACACTAGAATTACTAATATTAAAGATGGAAAATATTTGGCTGAGTATTTGGAAAATTTGGAGCACTCATATTTTGAACTGAAAAAGCTTACAGAAAGGACTCTAACACCTTGGGATATTGCATGATACTGTGCAAGGGTCTTACAACAAAGTATAATACTGAGGGAATATCTTTTCCCACTAGTCCTTGTCCAATGCTCATGGGAGCAGCTGGACAAAGGATTCAATTTCTGCCATTGTGCTCCTGGCCTCAACTTTATGACTGGTTTCAGCAGAAGTCTTCCTTGGCTCATGTCTGCTGGAGAGACTCAACCGCCACCACCACCATGAATAGCCTTATACATTCCACTGGAGATATTTATCTACTGTGATGGTAACCCACTCTGTATTCTTGCCTGGGAAATCCCTTGGACAGAGGAGCCTGGTGGGCTACAGTCCATGGGGTCACAAAAAGTCAGGCACAGCTTAGCAACTAAACAACAACAACAATATTTTTGATCTGTCCAGAAAGTGGTGCCCCGCAGCACTGACCCCTCCAACCAAAGCTCTCTCATCTTTATCCAACATAACACTGGGGGTGTAAGAAGCCTAACCTCCAAAATATTAGATTATTATAAGGCGAATGTTCTAGCACTCATGGCTGACTCCACTATAAACCAGGATTCACCAAGGGATTCAAGTCACTACAATTACTCTGTCACCAAAAAAAAAAAAAAAAAAGTTAAAAAGCAAGACTCAGTGTCTCCTCCAAGATGTTCAAATAAAAGGGGCCCCTGAGCAAACTGAATTTTTGGATTTCGTTCTTTTCCCGAGTGGTCAAGCTCTCTGGAAACTGAAAAGCGTTGTTATGCTTAGACTGTGTAGAATCACACCAAGTGATAGGAAAGAGTCAAAGTCCTTTTTCACTTTCCGTTCTTCAAATGGCTGAACTTATCGCTTTGTATAAGCATGTATCTTTCCTTTAACAAAAGTTGTTTATGAGAACATCACATCTTATATGGACTGCTTTGCAGCATCTGCAACCATCAAGGTCCAGGTGCTCTGAACGTTAACCACAGCTAGAGAAACAGAAAGTCAGGAAAAGGTTAAGATAAGCCTTTGGCACCTTTTGTGCCCTTTGCCATCAGTTCTGTAAAAACTGATATGACCGACAATTTCTCTTCCTGGAAAGATGGAGAAAATAATACAGAGAAGGTCACAGAAATGGTTCAGTATGAGGCTTGCCCATATGTCATCATTCTCATCCCCCAGGGAATCTAACTGAGGAGATTAAGAGCATATTCTCCTGAATTCAGAAATACCTTCACATGCCAACTAACTCATTTTTACTATTTTTCCCTCTCTCCTTCCCTGGGGCAATATAAGGGTGTTTTATTTTGGTTTGCTTTGCTGTCCTTCTTGCTGTTGGTAGTAGCAATGAAAAGGAAATGTGGAAGTAATTTGAAAATAATTTGGATACTTTTCTCTGAATCTAATACAAGGACTAAGATATTATCTCAAAGCCAGTTACACGCACAACAATTACCTGGGATACTTGCTAATACTGTAGATTTCAGGGCTTTGTTCCAGGCCTATTAGTAATATCTCTGTGTATCAGATTTTAGAATCTGCATATTTGCCCTGATTCATGTTACATAATAGTCTGAAGCAAAAACAAAAGGCATAAAAGATGTTCTCAGAGAGACCTTTTTTTTTCCATTCTCCAAAGCATTGGTAAACAAGCTCCTAGAAGGCATAGGCCATGTATTTATTATTTAGCGGCCACTCACTCCTCAGTCTATCATCCAAACTATTTTTGTTAAGCACCAGTCATTGGATTAGATGCTAACTAAACAAAGCAGATTAAATATAACAGACATTCAATAAAATTTTGTTGAATAAATAAGTGACAAATGAATGAAAAAACTGAACCTAATAGGTAAAATTTTGGAAATGGCTTTTCCCTCTGTTGGGAAGCCAACACTTCTAGTCAGTGATTTATTTTATTAGACATCATTCCAAATTGTTATGATGAGTCAAAATAGTGATTTCATAAAAACATATATCCCAAATCTTAAAATACTTCTCTCTAATGTCTAAGTGGAAATGAGCATTTATGAAATTGGTTATCATTCCAAACACTTGACAAAGACAATGCTAAATAGCACTGTTCTTTACATTGTAGAAGGTAAATTTTACTCACTCAGAGATCCTTATCTAGTATCTGAGTAGCAAAAACAACCTATGTACACATTTCCAAAAGTCATCCTCAGGGAAGCAGTGCCCTCTTCTCCATCCTACTTGCATTGAGAACCATATGTCTATGAGTTAAACTTAACAAAAAATATAATTCTTCCATACACAGTGCATAGCTTATCTAATCCATGAATTTCTAGAAAGTACCATGTAAATTGATTCACTTAAATGGGGCACAGTATTTGAAGAAAATCTGTAGCAAATCCTTCTATAATAAAGAACATAAATATTTACTGAGCATTTATTATGTGCAAGGTATTAAGCTAAGTGCTTTATATGCATTATTTCATTGAATGCTCCAAACCTCTCAGTGAAGTAAGCAATATGATTAAATCCAGTTTACTGATGTGCAAATTTAAGAAATTAGATAACTTGCCCAAAAGTCCAATAAGAAAAGAAAGAAGCCAGAATTTAAACCCAAATCTGTCTGCTATTGAGTACTGGATCTTAATCATTTGGGATTTTTACAACTAGTTTTCTTTAATGAAATATATCCACTAATTATTATCTATGTTTCACTTAATAGAAAAATAAATCTTTTAAGATGAAATAGCCTTCTGCTATTTAATAGAGTATGAGCTAAATAAATGTTAATTCCCTTCTTCCCATTTGGGAAAGATTTGTTTGAATGCTGCTTTCTGAAAAAGGTAAGTCCTGAACTATTGAAAAGGTAGTTTGGTTAATGCAACAGAAGGGGTGAACAGAACTTTGTGATGGAAATACCCTCTTACAATAATTTTCATTAATTCATCTGGAAGACATATTATTACTGAACTACTTTATCACTGCAACAATTTTCTTATAAATGGCTATGGGTTTATTGTCATAGTTATTTGAATTTTACTATGTATGTTGAAAGGGGCAGGATGAGGGCAGGGCACAAGGTTGGGAGAGATCCAATCAGCACAGTTGTCTTTCTGAATGGTGTGCAGCCACTTGCATCCATTTGCTTCTAAAAAGTACTCCCAAATGTATTTCATCCAGTTGCCTGTTTCTCTGGTGATTTACTGTTTGGCTTTCTAGGAGAGGTTTAAATTATAAGCACAATTTTAAAAATAGTATCTATTTATATGAAGGGAACACACAGTAAAGTCACTGTTGCAGATAAAATCTTTACTATATTGCCTATTAATGTTCCTTGAGGATTGCCTTGGAAAATTTTTAAGCTGTGACCATCTTCCCAAAGTTGTCTCAAAAAAAAACAAACCTTCTGTAACTGCTTCTCTCACCATCAGATGATGACTTCACAAAGAAGTAAAGAACAATTTCCCTGCATTCATTCCTTTTACAAATACCTATCTAAAATCTGCAGTGTCCCAGGCACTGTGTTAGGTGTTGGGAATACAGTGGTGAATATAATGAACATACATACTACCCATGTTTCCAGAGAATTTGCCAATCTGAACAATGTCACCTAGGCAAAAAAGTTTCTTTCAGCAAATAAACTCAGCCAAGCAATCTAAGAGACAGCTCTATGCTTTCCAAAGGCTCTTTCCCACAAGATTTTTGTAAAGCATTCCCAACACTATTATTATCAGAACAAACTATCCACCCAAAAGTCAACTAGAACAGAAGAGGAAAGTCTCCCTCTAACTGACCCTGAACTCCAAAGTCAGGCCAAATGGTTGTCAGATGGATGACAGGCTGTAAAGATGAATCACTTGGTTTGACTCAAGACACTGAGTCATTCTTACTGTAACAAGTCATTCTATAATGTCATATTTTTTAGTCCACCCCAGGTCTATAGTAATACCACTACTTTGCCAATTTAAATTGTTTAAAGACACAGTATTAAGTCAAATTCTTCTCAAGAAATTAGTCACTTTAGAGCAATTACTTGAAATTTTCCATGGGGTAGATTAAGCCCAAGTGATCCCTTCTCTGTTTTCCTTCCTCTCGCTGTTCCCTAAATAAAAACACATAAACATTCTTCCCATGGTGTATTCAGTTTTCTCCTCTTTTTCCTCACTCTCAAGCTGCTCCATGCCTACAATTTCAACAACCACCCTTGAGAGATGATTCTTGGCTTGATATCACTCATCAGTCTGCTCCTCCTGAGAACAGTGTGACTGCCCCAGAAACAGGCTGAATCAGAAGGCACTTGATCCTGAACTGCTTGCTATCTAGGAGCTTGGATGGGGATGCAGCACGGGAACGGTTTAAGCCAAGGTTATGTTCAGTGGGCACAGATAGGGGTGGAACAAACCACAGACAGGAATCAGTAAGAAATCATGATGAACTAACAAGATTCATGATTCAGTAAGCAGGCAAGATGGACTACGGTTGGTCTGCACTGGAAGCTGAAGCTGGGATTAGGGATCAATTGCAGTGAGTACAATTGTCCATTTCTCTTTCCCTACCCTTCCTTTCCTAAGTCTGTTCTAAAGCCATTAGTAGGGGCATAAAAATATAGCAATTTGTTGAAAGTAGGAGGCTGTGGTTGTTCAGTCACTAAGTCAGTCTGACTCTTTTGTGACTCTGTGGACTGTAGCCCTCCAGGCTCCTCTGTCTATGAGATTTCCCAGGCAAGAATACTGGAGTGGGTTGCCATTTCCTTCTCCAGGGGATCTTCCTGACCCAGGGATCGAACCACAGTCTCCTGTGTCTCCTACGTCTCCTGCATTGTAGGCAGATTCTTTACCTGCTGAGCCATCGGGGAAGTTCCACTTTTCTTTTCTGCTTTCAAATTTTCTCTTTGTCTTCGACATTTGAGAATTTTATTGTCTCAGTGTTTTGTTTTTTGTTTGTTTGCTTGCTTTTTGTTTTTTTAATTCATCTTATTGTAGTCCTTTATACTTTCTGGATCTAGATGTCCGTTTCCTTCCCCAGATTTGTGAAGTTTCCAGTCAAGATTTAATTTTTTTTTTTTTTAATCAGAAAGATTCTCTTTCTTTCTCTCTCTCTTCCTTATTCTGGGACTCCCACAATGCATATATTAATCCTATTGATGTTGTTCCATAAGACCCTTAAACTTTCCCACTTTTTTTTTTTTTTTTTTTGGCTCCTCTGACTGGATGATTTCCAATAACAATCTTCGAGTTTACTGATTCTTTTTTCTGCTTTGTCAAGTCTGCCACTGAAGCTCTGTAGTGAATTTTTCAGCTAAGTTATTGTATTCTTTAGGTCCATGATTTCTGTTTGGTATGTTTTTACATTTTTGTTGGTATCTCTTTGTTAAAATTCTTATTTTCTCTATGCATTGTTCTCCTGACCTTGGTGAGCATCTTTATGATGGTCATTTTGAATTCTCCGTCAGTAAACAATATATCTCCATTTCATTAGGATCACCTTGTGGAGATTTATCTTGTTCCTTTACTTGAAATATATTTGCCTGCTTCTTCATCTTGCTTGATTCTCTGTATTCGTGTCAGTGCATTAGACAAATCAGCCACCTACCCTCGTTTCCACAGATTGACTTCATTCAGGGAAAGACCACCACCAGTCAGCCTGTCCCGAGATTTCAGGGGCCTCTCAAATCTTCTTGCTTGTCCAATCCATTTTCTTTGTTTTTTCTTTTGCAACCCCCAAGCATCCAGTATACCAAAATAAGTCAGATGGAAGCTGGTTCCTCAGACAGCTCTCAGAAAACTTGGATCATTGAACACCGCATCCAACTTTTTCCCACCTCAAACAGAAGTTGGATCTGAGGTTTTTCATCCACTCATTCTGTACTGAGCCAGGGGAGGGGCTATGATTACTTCCAAACCTCTTTCTCAGTTCAGTTCAGTTCAGTCACTCAGTCATGTCCAACTCTTTGCAACCCCAAAGACTGCAGCACGCCAGGCCTCCCTGTCCATCACCAACTCCCAGAGTTTACTCAAACTCATGTCCATTGAGTCAGTGATGCCATCCAACCATCTCATCCTCTTGTCGTCCCCTTCTCCTCCTGCCTTCAATCTTTCCCAGCATCAGGGTCTTTTCAAACCTCTATTTATGTTCTCACTAATCCCTGGTTGGCTAGACTTTCCTTGTTTCTCTTTGTACTCTGAGTCATTAAAGTCTGAAAGAAGCCAGTCTTCTGTGTATCTCCCATAAAAGGTGAGGAGTTAGACAGATGAACCCACTCTTTCCCTCCCTAAGAAGACGCTGGGAGCTAGGAATGTTCCTCCACTCGTTCTGCTTCAGCTAAAGGAAGAGCTATAGTGACTATTAGCCCTAGTCAACATCTTTATTCTATAGGCAATTAGACTGTGCTGGTCCCGTCAGCACTCTCAAATTGGAAAAACAGAAGTCAGTCTCCTAGGGAGACCTCACAGAACACTTGGAGAACTGGACATTTGGACCAATTCTCTCCCTGCCCTTGAGAGAAGCTGAAGGTTGAGATGGGGGGTTTCCTCACAGTTGTATGACACTGTGCTAGAGACTGAGATTCCAGCAGGAAGATATCTTGAACCTCCTGTTGGCTTCTTTGAGTCTAGTTTTATGTTTTCCTGAAGTCAGTTAGCTTCTGGATTTCTCAACAAGGAATTTCTCCATGAGCTACTGCTGAATTTGTCCATTAATTGCTTCCTTTCCAGAGGGGAAAGGAAAGTCCACGGCTCCCTGCTCCATCATCTTTCTAATGTCCCTGAATTCACTTTTAATGATAAGGAGGAGACGATTCTACATCTATTAGTCATAGAGTCTTTAGTCTTGGTCATAGCACCTCAGATTAGTAGATTTTAATTACCATTCCACTCAACTATGCATTCTGCACTTGAGTTCCAGTGGCAGCTGAGAAGCTACTGAGAATTACCCACATTATGTGATAATGGAAGGAAAAAATTAAGGCAGAGTTGTGGTCAGGATAGGGTTAGAGTTAGGTATTAACTAACAAGATAATCAGGATCTCAGTACTGATATTTTCAGGAAATGGAATATTTGAGCATAATTTTACACTGGAAAGAGTACAGTATTGGGGAGAACTTGGCTGAAGAAAGATGAAAGAAATGGAACAATTTCTTTCCTAGGCAATAACAACAACTACAAAAAACTAGGTGTGCTAACTTGTGCACTTGCTTTGGGCCACATACCATGCACTACATGTACGTTACCTCATTACTCCTTATATCAAGACTATGTGGTAAATACTCTTATTACTCCCAATATACAACGAAGGATACCTAAGCTCAGACAGAGTAAGCAATCTCCCTAAAATCACACAGCTAACAACTGAAGAACTAAGATGGTCAATCTGACTCCAGATCCCTTGCTTTTGACCACTTCCATGCTTTCCCTAAGGAAAGAAAGATGATAAAAATGGATTCAATTTCAGCCATAAATAGAAGAATACTGAGAAAATGTTTACGTGATGGCCCTGATGTTCTGAATAAACATAGAAGAAACATCTGCTCATGGAGGAACAAGGATGAGGCTGTGGACTGAAAAAAAGAGAGAGAGAGAGAGCAGACACTTAAAAAACTCATATAAGACTAGAAGAGGAACCCTGCTACGGATTAATGAAGGAATTTCTAAGCATCATCAGAAGCCCCCACTGAGTTTGGAACACTTGCAGTGGTAATAGCACCATCAATGTGGTTATGCAACTTTCTTCGGCATTTCTCAGAAAGCCAGAGGCAGAACCAAGAAGGCCGATCACTGATCCATAGCAGAGGGCCTGACAAAGGGGTGAGAGGAGCAGTAAAGGTCTTAAGGGAATTAAGGCTGACTGGGAGAAGAGTTGGAATAATCCATTAGTGGGTCCAGGCCAGACTGGAAGGGAAGCAAATCTAATGAATATCCGTGAGTCAAACAGTAAGAATGAGAGTCACTTTCTTTTCAGTATGTAAGGAACCTTTACATTTACCTTAAACATTTATTTTAAATCCATAATTATATAAAGAAAATGTATCCTAGTTGAAAGCTACCTTACATTTCATTCTTTAGTTGAAATATCCTTTAATTACTAAGTACACTAGATCAAGAATCAAGAGACATGAAACTAGACCAATGTTATACTAATGAACTACATAAACTACATAATCAATTAAGTCAGTCACCTTGTGTCTCAGTTTTAACTGAAAAAGGAAGAAAATTATATATAATGATCTAATATCCTGTTTCATTTCTTCTTTTCATTTCATGATGAAAATTACAGAAATTTCCAAGTTAGTTCTCTAACCTTACCATAATTAGAAACTGACTTTCCCAAATACACATTAAGATAAAACATTTTTAAGCAAAAGGTTTGCACATCTTTCAACACCAACAGAATAGTTTCAACAACCACACAGTGAAATGATATACAAAATGCAATAGCAACCATTAACTTCTCAACACCTCCATCTGCCGGGTCTCAAAAGTCTTAAAATAGAATGATAATCCATATAGCAACATAGAAAGACAACTCCTAGTTTTAAAGCCAATTAAACTAGGTTTCAATCAGCCTGCAATTATTACTTTCCAATTATTTATTTTTGCTTTCTTTCAGTTTCTTCTTCCTCTTTCCATCTTTCCTTTACATCTTACAGTTCTTATCTAGAGCTATAGGCATTTACTAAATGTTTTTTATTTTTTCTTCTAGTTTTATTGAGGTTTATACAGCACTGTATAAGTTTAAGGTGTACATAAAGTCATATTCCTCATGAAATGATTACCACAATAAGGTTAGTGAACATTCATCATTTCACATAAATACAAAAGAAAAAAAAAAGAAAAATACATTTTTCCTTGTGAGTAGAACTCCTAGGACTTGCTCTCTTAAAATCTCTCATATAAGATACATCAGTATCAATTACGTTAATCATGTTATACATTATATCCTTAGAATTTTTTTATCTAATAACTGTCTTACACCACTATTTTAACTACCAGTGTACAACACAGTGATTCTATATTTCTATACATTACAAAATGTACAGATATTTTTAAATTCAGAATTATTTTAAGCTTGGAGTCAACTGATTTCTTAAAATGAGTGCTCACTAAGTCTAGAGCTTCCTGGTCTGTGCTGGATACAGAGAAAGAAATACATTCCTGGGAATACATTTAAGGGCCCTTCAGCATTCCCTCATAAATTTGAAATAAGTTATGCATATTCTAAAATGTCTACAAAATACCATAAAATTAACATTAGTTCTCTCTCCAATCCTTCATGCAAGGTACAATAGAATGCTATCTCTGTAAGTGTGGAGATTTACACACGAGACTGATTTATCTCTTAACGGATATGCTGGGAAGCGTCCACATAGTCAGTGCTGCCACTAGTGGACGGTCAAGAGAAGTACTTTCTAATTACAAACTGGATTAAAATGTTGAGAAGCAAAATAGATTTTACAATCAGGAAAAAAGCAACTCTGTGAGGAAATGCTTATAAGTTGATTCATTTAGTCAACAAGTGTTATGTAGGTTTCTTCTCTATGTAAAAGACTGTGTTTAGCATTGAGGTTGTAAGTCATAGTTCTGCTCTCAAAAAAGATATCAAGAAAATCATTGTAGCATTCTCATGGACCTAAGCATGTTTTGATTACTGTTCCAGGAGTCCCAACTTGGAAACTCAAGTTATGTTGACTTTATGATTCAACTGTGTATAAAAAATTAGGTGGACCCAGCAGAATTCTATTTACACTGGAGGTGCAGAAGCCTTCTAGAGAAAAACTCATCCTCATCCCAAGTTACCACCAAAAGTGGTCCAGGGATTTTTTTTCCAGTTTTCTTGGGAAGTAATTGACACACATCAGTGTACAAGTTTAAAATGCAAACCATAATGGTGTGACTTACATATATCATGAATTGGTTACCACGGTAAGTTTTGTTAACACCCTTAATCTCATATAGATACAATGGAAAGAAAAGGAAAAAATATTTTCTTTGTGATGAGAAGTCTTAGAATATACTCTCTTAACAATTTTCATGTTATCATACAACCATGTTAACTACAGTCATTATGTTTATATTCTGAATACTTATATATCTTGTAACTATAAGTTTGTAATTTTTGGCCATCTTCCTCCAGTTCTCATCCTCCCACCCACCCCCCCCACCTCTGATAACCACAAATCAAATCTCTTTTCCTATCAGTCTAGTTTGGGGAGAGGGGGTGTTGCTATTTTTTTTGTTTGTTTTTTGCTTGTTTAGATTCCACATGAAAGTAAAATCATATAGTATTTGTCTTTCTCTATCTGACTTCTCTTACCTATAATACTGCTCTCAAGCTCTATGGTCTAGGGATACTGATTCAGGGATGGGAAAGTATGACTTTGAATTTATAACTGAGCTTATCATCAGGCTCAGACCATACAGATTAAAACCTGAGTTTCTGGGGAGGGGAAGGGAGGCTGTGAAAAAACAGCAATTAATATGTAAAAGAGTTTGGAAGCTTACCTTCATCTGCAATTTTCTGGAAGAGTTTGAGTAAGATAGGTGTTAGCTCTTCTCTAAATTTTTGGTAGAATTCAGCTGTGAAGCCATCTGGTCCTGGGCTTTTGTTTGCTGGAAGATTTTTGATGACAGTTTCGATTTCCTTGCTTGTGATGGGTCTGTTAAGATCTTCTATTTCTTCCTGATTCAGTTTTGGAAAGTTATACTTTTCTAAGAATTTGTCCATTTCATCCAAGTTGTCCATTTTATTGGCACAGAGCTGCTGGTAGTAGTCTCTTATGATCCTTTGTATTTCAGTGTTGCCTGTTGTGATCTCTCCATTTTCATTTCTAATTTTGTTAATTTGGTTCTTCTCTCTTTGTTTCTTAATGAGTCTTGCTAATGGTTTGTCCATTTTGTTTATTTTTTCAAAAAACCAGCTTTTAGCTTTGTTGATTTTTGCTATGGTCTCTTTAGTTTCTTTTGCATTTATTTCTGCCCTAATTTTTAAGATTTCTTTCCTTCTGCTAACCCTGGGGTTCTTCATTTCTTCCTTCTCTAATTGCTTTAGGTGTAGAGTTAAGTTATTTATTTGTTTTTTTTTCTTGTTTCTTGATGTAAGTCTGTAATGCTATGAACCTTCCCCTTAGCACTGCTTTTACAGTGTCCCATAGGTTTTGGGTAGTTGTGTTTTCATTTTCATTCATTTCCATACATATTTTGATTTCTTTTTTGATTTCTTCTATGATTTGTTGGTTATTCAGAAGCGTGTTATTTAGCCTCCATATGTTTGAAGTTTTAACAATTTTTTTGCTGTAATTGAGATCTAATCTTACTGCACTGTGGTCAGAAAAGATGACTGGAATGATTTCAATTTTTTTGAATTTTCCAAGACCAGATTTATGGCCCAGGATGTGATCTATTCTGGAGAATGTTCCGTGTGCACTTGAGAAAAAGGTGAAGTTGATTGTTTTGGGGTGAAATGGAAATACAAAAAACCTCAAATAGCCAAAGTAATCTTGAGAAAGAAGAATGGAACTGGAGGAATCAACCTGCCTGACTTCAGACTCTACTACAAAGCCACAGTCATCAAGACAGTATGGTACTGGCACAAAGACAGAAATATAGATCAATGGAACAGAATAGAAAGCCCAGAGATAAATCCACGAACCTATGGACACCTTATCTTTGACAAAGGAGGCAAGGATATACAATGGAAAAAAGACAACCTCTTTAACAAGTGGTGCTGGGAAAACTGGTCAACCACTTGTAAAAGAATGAAACTAGAACATTTTCTAACACCATACACAAAAATAAACTCAAAATGGATTAAAGATCTAAATGTAAGACCAGAAACTATAAAACTCCTAGAGGAGAACATATGCAAAACACTCTCCGACATAAACCACAGCAAGATCCTCTATGACCCACCTCCCAGAATATTGGAAATAAAAGCAAAACTAAACAAATGGGACCTAATGAAAATTAAAAGCTTTTGCACTACAAAGGAAACTATAAGTAAGGTGAAAAGACAGCCCTCAGATTGGGAGAAAATAATAGCAAATGAAGAAACAGACAAAGGATTAATCTCAAAAATATACAAGCAACTCCTGCAGCTCAATTCCAGAAAAATAAATGACCCAATCAAAAAATGGGCCAAAGAACTAAACAGACATTTCTCCAAAGAAGACATACAGATGGCTAACAAACACATGAAAAGATGCTCAACATCACTCATTATTAGAGAAATGCAAATCAAAACCACAATGAGGTACCATTACACGCCAGTCAGGATGGCTGCTATCCAAAAGTCTACAAGCAATAAATGCTGGAGAGGGTGTGGAGAAAAGGGAACCCTCTTACACTGTTGGTGGGAATGCAAACTAGTACAGCCGCTATGGAAAACAGTGTGGAGATTTCTTAAAAAACTGGACATAGAACTGCCATATGACCCAGCAATCCCACTTCTGGGCATACACACTGAGGAAACCAGATCTGAAAGAGACACGTGCACCCCAATGTTCATCGCAGCACTGTTTATAATAGCCAGGACATGGAAACAACCTAGATGCCCATCAGCAGATGAATGGATAAGGAAGCTGTGGTACATATACACCATGGAATATTACTCAGCCGTTAAAAAGAATTCATTTGAACCAGTCCTAATGAGATGGATGAAGCTGGAGCCCCTTATACAGAGTGAAGTAAGCCAGAAAGATAAAGAACATTACAGCATACTATCACATATATATGGAATTTAGAAAGATGGTAACGATAACCCTATATGCAAAACAGAAAAAGAGACACAGAAATACAGAACAGACTTTTGAACTCTGTGGGAGAATGTCAGGGTGGGATATTTCAAAAGAACAGCATGTATACTATCTATGGTGAAACAGATCACCAGCCTAGGTGGGATGCATGAGACAAGTGCTCCAGCCTGGTGCACTGGGAGGACTCGGGGGAATCGGGTGGAGAGGGAGGTGGGAGCGGGGATCGGGATGGGGAATACGTGTAAATCCATGGCTGATTCATATCAATGTATGACAAAACCCACTGAAATGTTGTGAAGTGATTGGCCTCCAACTAATAAAAAAAAAAAAGATTTAAAAAAAAAAAGAAAGAAAAAAAAGAAAAAAAAATATATGTAAAAGAGCTATTTCACTGAAATCTCATTGGGATATTTTGAGATAAAAGTGACACTGAGTCAATTTTGAGGGGGAAAAAAAATAGCCTGTTGATATCCTTGCACAAATATACACATTTTTAACCCAGTTTCCACTGAATAGTATGTGTTCCATAAACACATGTAAACGGATGAATATCGAGTTCTTTCTTTTACGTTTTATCAACCCTGCAAAATATGAGTAAGACAGACCTTGACCTTTGAAAGACTAATTGTAGTTATCACTGTAGAAAAAAATGTATATGAAAATAGTTACAGACTCACAAAGCCAGGAGAAACTCACGTAGCTGGTGGGCTCCAAGAGCTAGAGTGGGCTTCAAGAGATGAATTAAGAGCTGAATGATAAACAGTAAGGAAAAGATCAGAAGGGCAGAAAAGGTAGCCAGGCAAGGGAAGAACATAAACAAGAGACCTGAAAAGTTTGATGAATTAGGAGCAATAATAACTTACTAATGAATTCAGAGGATTAGGACCAATAATAACTTACTAATGAATTCAGAGGATTAGGACGACCTTCTTTTTTGGTGAGAAAGAATAGAAAAAATACTGGAAATGATAATTCACTTTCTTATTTTTCCCCTCACTGTCTGGATACATTTTATGTCATGCCATTACTTCTGTAAAGATTCAGAATTTCTATTATCTAAAGTTTCAGTTCAGTTCAGTCTTTCAATCATGTCTGACTCTTTGCGACCCCATGAACCGCAGCATGTCAGACCTCCATGTCCATCACCAACCCCCGGAATTTATCCAAACTCATGTCCGATGAGTCGGTGATGCCATCCAACCATCTCATCCTCTGTCATCCCCTTCTCCTCCTGCCCCAATCCCTCCCAGCATCAGGGTCTTTTCCAATGAGTCAACTCTTCGCATGAAGTGGCCAAAGTACTGGAGTTTCAGCTTCAGCGTCAGTCCTTCCAATGAACACCCAGAACTGATCTCCTTTAGGATGGACTGGTTGGATCTCCTTGCAGTCCAGGGGACTCTAAAGAGTCTTCTCCAACACCACAGTTCAAAAGCATCAATTCTTCGGTGCTCAGCTTTCTTTATAGTCCAACTCTCACATCCATAATGACTACTGGAAAAACCATAGCCTTAACTAGACGTACCTTTGTTGACAAAGTAATGTCTCTGGGGGCAGGAGAAGAAGGGGGTGACAGAGGATGAGATGGCTGGATGGCATCACCGACTCATTTTCCTATTTGGAACTCATTTTCCTATTACTCCTTTTCCTATTTGGAACTCATTTTCCTATTACTCCTTTTCCTATTTGGAATCAGTCTGTTGTTCCACGTCCAGTCCTAACTGTTGTTTCCTGATCTGTATACAGGTTTCTCAAGAGGCAGGTCAGGTGGTCTGGTATTCCCATCTCTTGAAGAATTTTCCAGTTTATTGTGATCAACACAGGCAAAGGTTTGGCATAGTCAATAAAGCAGAAATAGATGTTTTTCTGGAACTGTCTTGCTTTTTCGATGATCCAGTGGATGTTGGCAATTTGATCTCTGGTTTCTCTGCCTTTTCTAAAACCAGCTTGAACATCTGGAACTTCATGGTTCACGTATTGCTGAATCCTGGCTCAGAGAATTTTAAGCATTACTTTACTAGCATGTGAGATGAGTGCAATTGTGCGGTAGTTCGAGCATTCTTTGGCATTGCCTTTCTTTGGGGTTGAAATGAAAACTGACCTTTCCCAGGCCTGTGGCCACTGCTGAGTTTTCCAAATTTGCTGACACATTGAGTGCAGCACTTTAACAGCATCATCTTTCAGGATTTGAAATAGCTCAACTGGAATTCCATCACCTCCACTAGCTTTGTTCATAGTGATGCTTTCTGAGGCCCACTTGACTTCACATTCCAGGATGTCTGGCTCTAGGTGAGTGATCACACCATTGTGATTATCTGGATCATGAAGATATTTTTTGTACAGTTCTTCTGTGTATTCTTGCCACCTCTTCTTAATATCTTCTGCTTCTGTTAGGTCCATACCATTTCGAACCCATCTTTACATGAAATGTTCCCTTGATATCTCTAATTTTCTTGAAGAGATCTCTAGTCTTTCCCATTCTATTGTTTTCCTCTATTTCTTTGCATTGATCACTGAGGAAGGCTTTCTTATCTCTCCCTGCTATTTGTTGGAACTCTGCATTCAAATGGGAATATCTTTCCTTTTCTCCTTTGCTTTTCACTTCTCTTCTTTCCACAGCTATTTGTAAGACCTCTTCAGACAGCCATATTGCCTTTTTGCATTTCTTTTTCTTGGGGATGGTCTTGCTCCCTGTCTCCTATACAATGTCACAAACCTCCATCCATAGTTCATCAGGCACTCTGTTTATCAGATCTAGTCCCTTAAATCTATTTCTCACTTCCACTGTATAATCATAAGGGATTTGATTTAGGTCATACCTGAAAGGTCTGGTGGTTTTCCACACTTTCTTCAATTTAAGTCTGAATTTGGCAATAAGGAGTTCATGATCTGAGCCACAGTCAGCTCCCGGTCTTTTTTTTTTTTTTTTTTTTTTTTTGCTGACTGTATAGAGCTTCTCCATCTTTGACTGCAAAGAATATAATCAATCTGATTCCGGTGTTGACCATCTGGTGATGTCCATGTGTAGAGTCTTCTCTTGTATTGCTGGAAAAGGGTGTTTGCTATGATGAGTGCGTTCTCTTGGCAAAACTCTATTAGCCTTTGCCCTGCTTCATTCTGTACTCCAAGGCAAAATTTGCCTGTTACTCCAGGTGTTTCTTGACTTCCTACTTTTGCATTCCAGTCCCCTATAATGAAAAGGACATCTTTTTTGGGTGTTAGTTCTAAAAGGTCTTGTAGGTCTTCATAGAACCGTTCAACTTCAGCTTCTTCAGTGTTACTGTTCGGGGCATAGACTTGGATTACTGTGATATTGAATGGTATGCCTTGCAAACGAACAGAGATCATTCTGTCATTTTTGAGCTTGCATCCAAGTACTGTATTTCAGACTCTTTTGTTGACTATGATGGCTACTCCATTTCTTCTAAGGGATTCCTTCCCACAAAGTAGATTAATGGTCACCTAAGTTAAATTCCCCCATTTACAAAGAACCATAGAGCCCTCCATAGATGTTAATTATATACACTGAACTGAGTTTATATATATATATATATATTTTTTTTTTTTTCCTTACAAAAAGAATTTTTCCAAGGAGGCACTTTCATCCCTTGGGAAAGTGAATCCCTATGGGTCTCACCCTGAAATGTCTCCAGTTACACCTGTACAAATGCATACATCAGGGCCACCTGTTTTCTCATGCAATAGAGTTCTAGCAATGTTATCTTATCAGTATACCAAACTCAAACACGGAAGACAATTGAAGGATAAAGAAGAGAAAGACAGGGAAGAAGAGGAGAGTGGGGAGAGAAAGATGGAGGGAAGTAGAGGAGGAAGCAGGGAGAAAGGGAGATGGAAAGAGGGGTAAGAGGAGAAAGAGATAAAGGCTGAAAGATATGGTGAGAGTAAGAAGAGGAGAAGGAGGGAGAGAAGAAGATAGAACAAGTGAAATGAAAGAAAGTGAATGGAAAGTAAAAGAGACATTGAGAAAAGGAGGAAATAAGAAAGCGATGAGAGTATAGGAGAAAGAGAAAGAAAGGGGAAAAAGGAGAGAGAAAGAGAGAGCAGAGAGAAAATTAGAAAAAAAGAAAGCAAAGAGCTGACCTGATGTGGACTTCCCTGGTGGTCCAGTAGGTAAGACTCCAAGCTCTCAGTGCAGGGGGACCGCATCCCACTTGCCTCAACTAAGACCTAGTGCAGCCAAAATAAATCATAAATAAATAAATACTTTTAAAAAATTTAAAAAAAAGAATTGACTTGACGAGGACTAGTGTGTCTACCTTCAGGATAAATGTATGTGTCCACATATAAGATTTATGAAATAATTTTAGTTTAATAGAATCTAGGATGAGTTTGAGATTTATTTGCTGAAAAAATTAAATGGTTGTCTAGTTTTACACACTGGCTTTTGGACATTGCTTTTCAGTAAACTTTGAATTTCAAAATGCAATCTTAATGTTAATGTATTTGATTCTTTGGTAGTATATTTTCTCCTTCTCACTGGCCTGCATTTTCTATGTGTGCCCTTCTTTAAAAGAAGTATTTCCAGATTTCTATCCCAAAGAATTCCACAGGAAAAAATTGTCATAGATCAACTTTGGAAAAGGTTTGTTCTTCTTGCATCATTTCAACAATTTCTCAGACTATATATGGGAACTTATAAAACTTTAACTTTTTTTGGAGCGCTCTATCCAGTCTATGTGCTGACATGGCTTATCATTTTGGTATGTGTGGTTATTCATTTCTAACTAATCCTATCAGTAAGCAATGAAGGCTATAACTGTAAGTTAACATTTCATTGCAAAATATATTACTTTATCAACTCAGTAAAAAGAAACATTTTTCAAAGATAATTAATGTAAAACTGAAGATATTCTGCTACATTTCACTTAAAATCTACCCTCAAGGTAAAATTGATCTTCACTTGTAAGCATCTAAGAACTAAAACTAGAGAACTTATAAACAGTATGTTTTTAAATACTTTAAATTGGCAGTAACTCAGTCTGTTTCAACTTAAACATTCAGTCTTACTACCAAATCATCATCACCCATAAAAACAAATACTGTAACATAAAACATTTAGTTGAATGAGATGACTTTTTTTTATAAATTCAGAAACAATTTACTGTTCTACTGTATTTCAGAAGAAATTTTGGGGCCTGAAATAGAAACCCAGATTTTTAAAAGATGACACTCTAAATCTATTTTGCATCAAATTAGCATTTTCTTCAAGAGAACAAAATAATTATAGCTATTAGACTCTAATTTTTTATTTCTTTTTTTTTTTTTCATTTATTTTTATTAGTTGGAGGCTAACTCCTTTACAATATTATAGTAGTTTTTGCCATACATTGACATGAATCAGCCTTGGATTTACATGTGTTCCCCATCCTGATCCCCCCTCCCACCTCCCTCCCCATCCAATCCCTCTGGGTCATCCCAGTGCACCAGCCCTGAGCACTTGTCTCATGCATCCAAACTGGGCTGGTGATCTGTTTCACCCTTGATAGTACACTTGTTTCAATGCTATTCTCTCAGAACATCCCACCCTCACCTTCTCCCACAGAGTCCAAAAGTCTGTTCTATACATCTGTGTCTCTTTTTGTTTTGCATATAGGGTTATCATGATCATCTTTTTAAATTCCATATATATGCATTAGTATATTATATTGGTCTTTATCTTTCTGGCTTACTTCACTCTGTATAATGGGCTCCAGTTTCATCCATCTCATTAGAGCTGATTCAAATGAATTCTTTTTAATGGCTGAGTAATATTCCATAGTGTATATGTACAATGGCTTCCTTATCCATTCATCTGCTGATGGGCATCTAGGTTGCTTCTATGTCCTGGCAATTATAAACAGTGCTGCGATAATTTTTATTTTACATGAAAAATATTTAGTGATGTTATGAAATCCTACCTCCAACGATGGTGAAGTATGACAACCAGAAAAACAAACAGCAACAACATCAAAGAAAATACTGGCAAAGCCCACAAGAAAACCTTGAAGTTGCTTCCCTTTTCAGAGGTTTTTCACTGACTGGTTTCCATGATTACTCACATTGACATCACTTAGCCAACTTGCTATTGTGGTAGTTTTGACTTCTAGATTAGATTTTTGGGCCATAGAATACTCAGCTTACATTATCCCTTTTTTTTTTTTTTTGGAGTGAAAATTGTAAACAACTGTTTTTCCAAAGATGTCTTCATCTTTTTTGATTAATATTTTGCCATAATTGTAAAATTTTCCAAATTTTCAGTCTTCTTAATTTTGAAACTTAAAATGAGACTCCAGAACCAGAACCAGCTCAATTAATTCCAAAAATGCTTTAAACCAAGACTTTCAGTAAGTTTCTCAAAGAGTTATAGTCATCATGATTAAATACTTATGAGTGAAATTTCTAGATCATATGGTAACTCTATTCAATTCTGAGGAAATGCCAGTCTGTTTTCTAAAGTGGCTGCACCATTGTGTGTTTCCACCAACAACATAGCATAGCTACAATTACTTCACACCCTCCACGCCAGTACTTGTTATTGTCTGTCTTTTTAATTACAAACATTATAATAGGTGTGAAGCAGGATCTTACTGTGGTTTTAATTTGCATCTCTCTAATGACTAGTGAGGTTGAACATCTTCTCATGTGCTTATTAGCCATATAAGCATCACTTCTCTGGAGAAATGTCTATTCAAATCATTTGCCTGATTCTAAATAGGATGATCTTTTTATTACTGAATTGTAATAGTTGTTTTTATGTCCTGTGTATGAGTACTTATCAGATATATGATTTTCAAAACATTTTTCCCAGTCTGTGGGTTATAGTTTCACTTTCTTTATGGTATCCTTTGAAGCACAATGAAGCATATTCCCATACACACACCAAAAAAAAAAATAAACATATATATATATATGTGTGTGTGTGTGTGTGTGTGTGTGTGTGTGTACATGAATCTTCAAAGAAGTATTATTCAAAATAGCCAAAATGGAAATATCCCAAATTTCCTTCATCCATTGAACAAACAAGATATAGTACATCCTGACAATCGAATACTATTCAGAATCAAACAAAATATATGAAGTACTGATAGCTGCAAAAAGGCTGAATCTCAAAAACATTATGCTTAGTGAAAGAAACCAGTCGCAAAAGACCACATATTGCATCATCATACTTAAAATATTCAGAATAGTCAAATTTATAGAGATAAAATATATATTAGTGGTTGCCTAGGGCTGGGAGCTGAAAGTGGGAAAGGAGAGGAGGGAATGTGGAGTGTTTACCAGTGAATATGTGGTTTCCTTGGGCAATGCTGAAATGTTCTAAAATTATATCATAGTGATGGTTTCAAGACTCTATAAATGTATTAATACTAAAAACCACTGAACTCTACTCTCTAAACAGATGAACTTTATGGTATGTAAGTTATATCTGAATAATGCTGTTTTTATTTTTTTATCAGACATATATTCTAAAGCACTTTATTTTATATATATATATTTATTCATTTTAACTGGAGGCTAATTACTTTACAATATTGTAGTGGTTTTGCCATACACTGACATGAATCAGCCATGGTTGTACATGTGTTCCCCATCCTGAGCCCCTCTCCCACCTCCCTCCCCATCCCATCCCTCTGGATCATCCCAGTACACCAGCCCGGAGCACCTGTCCCATGCATCGAACCTGGACTGGCGATCCATTTCACATATGATAATATACATGCTTCAGTGCCATTCTCCCAAATCATCCCACCCTCGCCTTCTCCCACAAAGTCTAAAAGACTGTTCTGTACATCTGTGTCTCTTTTGCTGTCTAAGCAATAGGGTTATCGTTACTATCTTTCTAAATTCCATATATATGCGTTAGTATACTGTATTGGTGCTTTTCTTTCTGGCTGACTTCACTCTGTATAACAGGCTCCAGTTTCATCCACCTCATTAGAACTGATTCAAATGTATTCTTTCTAATGGCTGAGTAATATTCCATGGTGTATATGTACCATAATGTTCTTATCCATTCGTCTGCTGATGGACATCTAGGTTGCTTCCATGTCCTGGCTAATTAATGCTGTTTTTTAAAAAAATAAACTAATATATACCATCTCTACATATAAAAAAGGTGAGTCAGAACACTTTAAACTGTTACAATTCCGATTTTATGCTTCTCCAAAGGGACTTAGAGGTGACTATGCAATTGGAGAGAAAAAAAAAACATACTTAGACTTATGAGGTATTACTGATATTGGCTCTGTGTTGGCACCAATTCCTTCTATCTCAAATGCCAGTGGAGTCTCCCAGTCAGAGGAGGAGCTTATGTAGAGTAGGTAGTCAACAGAGTTTTGGCTCAGGGTAGGTCATTCTATTAAATGTACATCTTTATACAGTGAGCTCAGTGTTTCCCAACCCACACTGTGGTTATTTCCCCAGTTTCTGGAATGCATAGTGGGAATAGACATCATCAGCAACCAGCAAAATCCCACATTTGGTCCTCTATGTCATGAAATGAGGGCTACTATGGAAAAGCTAAGCAGTACTTTAAGAAATAATATGGTATTTCTGGAGGAATTGCAAATTAAATACATCAAAAAGAATTTGAAGGATGCAGAGATTCTCTCCACATCCCCATTCAACTCACATGTTTGACCTCTTCAGATGTAGCTTGGAAAATGATAACATGTTTTCATAAACTTAATCAGGTGGCAACTCCAAATCCAGCTACTATTCCAGATGCTCTTTCTTTACTTGAAGTAAATCAACACTCTCTCTGATAGGCAGTTATTGATCTGTTGATTTTACTCCTCTATACCTGTTAGTGAAGACCATCAGAAGCAGTTTCTTTCAGTGACGTCAGCAGAGGAAAATCTTAATTAGTAAAATGGCTATTCTGTGGATCTCGGGCAGTCTTTCCCATGATGGGTATAAGAACAAAAGGATAGAAGTTCTACATGAGCTCAACAATTTGGAATTTCACTCACCAAGGCCTATTCAGCTATAACAGCTGAAGAAATGCCAAACCTATCAAGAACAGAGACCATTATAATGTTCAATAAAGACTTTAAAAATGGTCCACACCAAAAACATCTTTAAAAAGTAAATAAAAAATAAAATGCAAGAATTCCCTTGAAGTGCATCTTAGGAGTTCTAAGATCTGTGATCTAAGTCAATAGAAAACAACAGTTCAGTACAGTGAAAGTCTTAGTCACTCAGTTGTGTCCAACTCTTTGCGACCCCATGGAACCCACCAGTCACCTCTCTCCTGGAATTCTCCAGGCAAGAATACTGGGTTGCCATTCCCTTCTCCAGGGAATCTTTATACCCAGGTATAAAACCAGAATCTCCTGAATTGCAGGCAGATTCTTTACTGTCTTGGCCACCAGGTAATCTCTATTCAATACAGACAGGACTGTTAATGGCTCAGATCTTTCAATTAGGAAGATTTGGGTCACCCCAACAGATAAAGAAGTATAACCAACTGGAGTGTTATAAACTATTTTTGTTTCTATTTTTTCCTTTCCTATTTTCCTCCTACTGAACATAATATATGTTAATAGTGGGTCCTTTTATGTTTCAATATTTAAGATATAGACTATCAAGAGAGAAGTGTGACTCAGATAGGAGTTAAAAAATGGATAAAGTGAAAAATAGATAAAGGAGTTACCAATGAATAAAGAAGGTTAGCATGCTTTTGCTTGCATGAGGAATGACTGACTGCATCACATTAGCTTGAAGGATGATATTGTACTGAAATTTTTTGGATGTTAAACATGGTCAAAAGTATGCATAAATTCCAATAAATAAGAGGTGCATTTGTTTAAAATGTAATTTACAACTCCTAGAATCCTCTTCCTAGTACAGTTTGTTCAAGAATTGGAAGGCAGAAGTGAAGCAGCAGTTATTATTCTGAGAAGTTCATCACAGACACAGTGAGGGACAGAGGCAGAGGTGGCCAGCATGTAAATCACTTTCATCTGCTCCTCATTCAACTTGTCTTCCAAACTACTGGCCCTGCTGACCCAGCAGCCCCAGGACTAACACCAGGATCTTGGCTGTGGATTCACAAAGGCAACCATTTGCAACAGACCTCTCCACCTCTCCTACTTTGAAGTCCCACTTCAACAGCTGGATATGCTTGGCCTTTCAGAATTGTCTGCACATTGTGTCTCCTCCACCCACTCCAGTACTTCAGAAGGATGCTCAGTGATCCTCCAACTCCCCCTTTCAGACCTTCACATTCTCTGCTTTTTTCCCATATTTGTGTAAGGTCTAATCCTAAAATAAATCCTTTATTTCCATAATATTCATGGTGGTTTGGCTTCTCTGAGGAACCCTAGCTGAAACCTAACTGATCCTGTTTCTAGCCACAAGGGCCTAATTGCTTATAAGTAATTCCAAGAATTATATTGGGTGGGGAAGGAATCTGTCCTTGGGTAGCTGTAACCTAGTTATTCCAGCTTTGTGCTCCATCGGCATACTGGAAAATATTTTAAGACCCATATTTGTAATTACATTTACCTCCACTCCCATAAGAAGGAGCCCCACAACTCTACAATCACCTTTTGGGAGAGAACATATTTTTGCCCAGAATCTTATGCCAGTGTTGAATATGCCAGAATCTTATGCCAATATGATGTTCATATCTAGAACGTCACATGAAATAAGTGTGGATGTACCCTTTGATTGACCTATCATTAAGATTCTCTTCTGAGGCTTATGTTGATTCACTTGATTCATCTTTTCTACATTTATCAACTCCAACTTGATGCTTTTCTGAAGGTGTCCCTCTAAAAAGTTTCAAAGCCAATTAACCTTACTACAAATATAAATTTTATGAGCCATATTTTAACTACCAAAGCCACTATCACCTGAAGAATGAGATAATGGTAATAGATTTATTACATCTTAATTCAAACTCATTTCTGAAGGTCTCTAAATTAACTTGCATCAACTTGATAACAGTTTTTACAACTTGGAATAAATTCTAATTAGCTGATAGAGTGCTTCTTTGATTTTGTCTCATTTACTTAAAAATAATGTCATGAACTTGAAACCATAAATATTAATAGTTGATAACTCTGACACAAAATTTATCTTTAAAACAAACAGCTCTGACATGAGTAACAGAAGTCTTCATGTCCCCAGAAGTCAATATGCTAAAAGTTCTTTTCTATTCTTGAGATTTCTAGAAGCCCTGTGACATTAAGGAAAAAACAGAAGAAACAAATAGGGTTGGTTTCTATTATTCTGGCAATCAAAAAATCGAGAAGAAATCCACTTAAAAGGTGTGACTAGGTAGAAGGTGCCATGTGCTCAATGACAGTTGATAGACTAAATAAGTGATATCTTTCTGTTGAAAGCAGACCCATGTACTACCTTGGGGTGACTTGGATAAAGCTGTCAAACTCCCCTAAAAGAGTGGACAAAGTCAGATGAAAATGCATAGACTTGGGTCATGAAGAAGCAGCTAAGACCTGTGGGGTATCATTTGAGATGACCTGAGGATCTATTTCCAGGATGCAAGAGGAATTCATAGTCGAGGGCAACCAGAGTCCCATTTGGGAAAGTGGCATTATAGGCCAACTCAAAAGAGAGGCAAGAGAAGAGATAGTTGTCCTAAATAATCAAAAAGAAAATATGGGAAGTATGAGAGAGTAAAGAGATTTGATATTTCTGCCTTTGAACAGAATTTGCCCTTTATATATGATATCTGAAGAGTAGGAAGAAAGAAGCAAGCACGGGTGTTTAAGGAAGCCATACTGGAATGGGCTGGGCTGGAAGGAATTCTTCAAGCCTGTTGTCATCATTCTTGACTGTATTCATTTTCAACTCTCAAAGGCTTATCTATGTACAAACTACACTACATGCCTGTATCAGCTCAAAAACATTTCCAGCTTGGGATTTTAGTATACATTTCACTCACTGTGCACTTGTTTAGGAGGGTATGAGTGTTTAGACGGGGGAAGCAGCTTGACAAATCTCTCCAAATGGGGACACAATGTGTAAATACGTGTCCTCTTAGCAGAGGAGAATCTTAATAATTAGATGAGCAAGACAGCCCATTCTATGGCTCTCAGGCAATCCTTTAATCCATCAGGCACATGAATAAAAAGGGAAGAAGGTTTTCAATGGGCCTTTTTGTTTCATGTTTATATGAATTTTGATGCTTTCTTGATTAGTCTTGTCTGAAATATAGTTGTCGTACTAACCTTTTCGAAAAGCCAATTTTTTATTTTAGAAAACTTTTTTCTTTATTACATTTGATACACAGTCCATCTTTCTCTGTTTCTGTCTTCATTATTTCCTTCTGGCTTCTTTGGGTTTGCTCTTTTTCCACTTCCTTGAATTGAATGCTCATCTTATCTGTTTTAAACCTTATTTCCTACAAGTTCCATTAAGGCTATACATTTCTCTCCAAGTTAGCACTTCTCCAGCTGTACCCCAAAAATTTGTCAAATTTTTTCATTATCATTCAGGTCTAAATGTTTCTTAATTCAATATATAGTTTCCTTTTTAATCCAAGAATTATTTTATACTATAATAAATAACAGTAATTATGTAGTTTTCAAACACAAATTGGGGTTTTTTTAAGCTACCTTTCTGTTAATAATTTCTAATTTTATTGAACTGAGACCAAAGAACATAGCTCCTATTAGTCATTTAAGATTTGTTGAAACTTTATGGGCTAACACGAGGTATATTTTTGTAACAGTATGTTAGTCTTGTATTGGATCTTGTTAATCCAATCTGAGACTGTAGATTCTTAACTGATGATCTTAAACTATTTGTATTTATTTTATATTCATATATATTTCAACCATCTTATTTCATATTGTCTACTTCTTGTATTTTCCCTTTTTTCCTCCTTCCATAATTTTTATTTGGACATAACTGTTTCTTTCCATAGGTTTAAAAAATAAACATACTATTTTTGTTCTTACAGTGGTTATTTTTTATAGGAGACATTTATTTATCCTTGATGATTTCTTCTTTTTTCTTTTACTGTGCCATGTGGCATGTGGGATCATAGTTCCCCAACCATTGGGGAGCAAGGAGTCTTAACCACTGGACCACCAAGGAAGTCCCCACTGATTTCTCAGTTATCAACAATGACATCTTTCCCTTCAACAAAGGTCCTTTGGCATGCACTTATGTCCTTTTAATTCCTCCACACACAGTCCATTAGTAAAATTACTTAAGTATTTTTTCCTGGTTCATTCTATTGTGCTTTCCTATCTTCATTCCTTTGATACTGGATTTTATGTTTTACAACAAACTTACATGATATTTTATTACTTAACCCCCAATCTCTTCTGATTAGAGATTTTTCTCCAAGAGTATTTGGTGGGGAGTTTGTATAACAAGGCCTTACAAACGAGTAGTATTTTTTATTATATTCTCACATTTGAATGAAAATTTAGCTGAATAAACAAATTCTAGTTCAAAATTATTTTTCTTCAACACCTTAAAAACATTATTATTCTCTTACATGTAACGTTGCTGTTGAGAAACATGGTCTCAATCTAGTTCATTTGCCTTGGTGAGGAATCTGTGTCTGGAAGCTTTTAGAATTGTCTCTGTCTTTAATGTTCCTATATTCCACTATTAAATTTCTGTGCATGGCTGTTCTCTTTTCTCTCTCAAGCTGGGATTTCCATCATCAATAGTGGGAAATTAAGCCTTATTATGTGTTCAAGTATTTATCCCCTCTATTTCTTCTCTCCCTCTAAGAATTCTATCAACTGGATATTTGCACTTCTCCTCCTTATCTATCTTTCAGCATTTATTTAACCTTTTTCTCTGTATTTTATCTTACTTCCTCTGGTTAAGTTCCTCAATCTTTTTTCCTTCACTAATTCATTCCTTGGCTACATCCTTTCTGATACTAGTGCTTATATACCTTATTTCAATATCACATTCTTTACTCGGGATATTTCCCTTTAATTCTTATTTATAACTTTTTTTCTTGCTTCATATTACTACAAAGCATATTTTCCATGCATTTTTTAAATTATTGGTACGTTCTCTTCTGATGATGCTACTCCAGATGGTATATGTTGCTCAGTTCACTGTCTTTCATTTGTCATAGTCAACTCTTCAGGGACATAGTATCTGATTGTTTCGTGGTATGTGAACAGCATTAGCTATTCTGTCTGGAACTGTGTAATGAGAATCACTTGAAAGCCAAGCTCTATTTGAGAGAAGAGAGGGTAGAGAGTTGCAGACACAACAAACTACTGTTGATACTCCCCTTTGCTGTCACGCCACAGGCAGATCCTCTAACCTGGGCTTCTCGTAAATACTTGGAAAGAAGTACCAATGAAAGAAGGAAGTCTTCCTACATTGTCATCCCATCATCCCTGAGCTTTGGAGAGAAAAGGGACTGAGGAATTAAGGTCCAAGGGCAGTTGGTCTCTACATGGCTGCTTTTGGCCACATCTCACCTCAGTGGAACTTGTGTGCCACTTCATTATTGCCCCTGGGCATTTGCTGCCAGTTTATGTGGAGGAAGGGTGGGCACCGATTGTCCCAAGGAAATGGGAGAGAGGCAAGAGCATAACTTAAAGCTTCCCTCCATCCTGCCTCTGGAAGCCTGCTGCCCTGAACTGCAGGCACCACGCTCACCAGAGCAAGATAGCCTTAGCCCCACCCCCTCATTTTATAGTTTCTTCAGGATTGATTTCTCCATCTTGACAGGAATCAAGAAACCATTCTAATTCTTCCTGAAAACCTTGGACCTTACACTCACGTTACTCTTGATCGTCATTAAAATTCCTACTAGTCAGTTCTCTTCCACTGTCTCGTTCCCATTTTTCTTTGCACTTCTTTCCTCTAAACCAATCATAATGCTTCTCTCCCTCTAAAACTTATTTATTGTATCTCAGAGAAACTCTCCTCAGATTAAAAATAACTTTACAAATCCCCAGCTTCTTCCAATTCCTTGCCTAAACTGAATCTTGGATACACCACAAGTACACAACCCTCCCACAGGCCCTCAGGGTCCAACGCCCACACTCCCATCTATGCCAGGTTTAGGTATCCGGATCAGCCTTTTCCTCCTTCCCCAGTCTGCTATCTGAAGACCTTCTCCCCTGCCTTCAGGTAAAAATCTCTATTTCTTTACGACCATTCCTTTCTTATTCCTCATCACTCTTATTACCAGCCTCCATCCACATCTCCCTAATTAACCAAAGACATTGGCAGACAACTCAGACCTTCTAGCCTTCTCCTGCCATCAGGAGACTGATGGGTGACTCTGACATTCATGTGGACAACCACTCATTACACTCTCCTTTTAATACCTTCATTTCCTTAATTCCAATGCATTCAATTTCATATCACTTCAGCTACAATTCCAGAATTAATAGTAATGAAAATCATGTTCGTTTAATAAGTCCTTACTATTTGCTAGAAATAGCCTTAATATTTTTATGTGACTGTCTTATTTAACCCTGACAGTATTACTCTCACTTAGGTACTATTATTAATTATGTTTATTTCTCAAATGAGAAAACAGAGTTCAGGTAATTTGTCCAAAGTTGGTCACGCTGTTTACAATTAAAAGAGCCAAGATTCAGGAAGGAAGTGAAAAAAGGATATTTGAAAATGCTGAAGTATATAAACTTTGATTACTCCTCTCCTCCCTTTGGCACTTAAAAAAATGTCAAGAATTAATGCACCAATAATATGGAATCTGCTTTGTCAAAAGCCAAGTGGAGAAGTTATGTTAAAAAATTAAGTGAATCATAAAAAAGTATAAAATACAATCAATCTGTTTCAATCTCTGTTAGAAAATACAGTCCTTTTACTAGAATTTTCTGGTGCTGACACAGTTATTATCGGAAAATTTATGACAGTCGAGCAAAGTTGGTCCCAAGATAGTTAAAAGAATCTAGCTAATGTGCTGAAAAGGAAAACAAATGTCCTATAAACCCGGATTCATGAAACAGTCCTAAAATACGTTGTTCTAACTTCCACTTTTTCAAAAACAGTGATATCTAATCTTACTCTATGAGTTAACATTTTATTATTTTTGAAGCACTATCTAATGACCACATCTACATAATATTTATACATAGAAGCACAAAAAAATAGAACAAGAAAATTATTAGTACCTCCTGCTCTCCAGATGTCTGACTACAGTTCTGAATAACTGCCAGCCTCACCAAGTATTCATTGCAAATAAAAGATTCCGAACTTGAATGATCACTGAAAAGAAATCATAAAACTGCTAGAAATGGAAAATGGCTTATTTGGAAATTGAGAAAGGAGGTATATTCATCCAATAAACAGGAAAATTTTGCCAGAATTCTGGAAATTCTACATGATTATGTTACAAGGAAAAATAAAATGATCCTAGGTTGAAGTATGTGATGTGAGAAGAAATGATGAAAAAAAAGTTTAGAATGCTTATATGAATAAGCATTGTTGCAGAAAATAACAATAAACATGTCCAAAACAGTAACAATGGTGTCTAGCTAGTGGTTTTTTTAAAAAGAACTAAAATATATCACAGAAATGTATATAAAATGGGATGGGTATTACTGAATCATTACATTTAAGGTTACATTATTCACGAAGTAATTTTGTTGATCAACTTTAAACTTCCTAAGTGTGCATGTCAAAATTTTCAGGGAAGCACTGAGTGTTTAACTTGCAAACTAATGTAAGAAGGAGGAGATGAAATGAGAGGAAAAGGAAACTAAAGAGAAGGTTGTATGTCTCAATCATCAGTCCACACAAATTAATACACAAGTAAAATTAAGGATGTACATAACAGTACAGCTCATGATCCAGAAGTTCCTTGCCTAGTAATATATCTCAGAAACCTCTTACACATTTGCACCGGGACATACTTATAAAATATAAGAAAAGCAACCCCCTTGAGGCCTCGGCACTGTTTCCTCTTCCTGGAGCACTCTCCCTGGACCACTGCATGGTTCTTTCATTTTCAAGTCTGTTTTCAGCTGTTCAAATGCTTAGTGAGATCCCCTCTGATCATTCTCTTTAAAATCCCAATTCCATTCCCAATAATTTCCATCCTTATCATTTTCTCCGCCATGTGTCTATAACACTTAATCACATTACCACAAAACATAAAATTTACTTATTATTTTATCTGCTTCCTCCAACTAGAATATAAATTCAGTAAGAGTGAGGATTTTGGTCTCTTTGTTCACTGACATATCCCCAGAATCTAGAACAATGCCTGGCATATAGCAGACGTGCCACTGAAATAATATAGAGTCTTGCTTGTCTTAGCAAGAAAAAAATAAATAAATAGCCCTAACGTCCATCCACATTAAAATGGATAAACTGTGGCATGTGCATACAAATGTATATCATGCAATGGTGAAAAAAGTGAACTATATGCATCAACATGTTCTAACAACAGACTGTTAAGCAAAAAGCAAGTCACTAAAGAGTATGTGTAGTATGACCCCCTTTACGTAAAGTTCAAAAATGTGAAATGTGAACGACATATTGTTTAGAGATACATGGCTATCTCCTAAAACTGTAGACAAGAGTGAGAGACTGAGAAAATATAAAATCAAGAGAGGGATGATCTCTTGATCAAGAGTCTGGATGCTAAGAGAGAAGGGTAGGATGAGCTGAGCGTACAGAATTTCTCTTTATTAGCTGGATGGGAAGTACACAGGTACTCGCTTTACCTTTATGCTTGGTATATTGCTATTTCATACATAGTAAATACATGATAAAACCAACATTTAAAAGTGCAATGCAGGTTTGGCTCTTGTCTCTCAGTGGTTTTCTCTGCTTCTCTGGCCATGGAGATGTAAAACATGCTGCATGTCTCCGGTGCTGCGGAGTGAACAGAGTCAACTGTGACCATCAAACAAGCAGCCCCGAGGGCTACATTTGGGGGCAGAAAGTATTAACAAAAAGACTTAGTTCAGCCTCAGGCCTAGGCCTTGCTTTCCAACACATCCCATGGAAAGCCCTCTATGTGGGGGAAGAGTAAAATGATGTTAATCAGTTCTCAAAAACAGAATTTTACTAAGAATGAGCAGGTCAAATCCTACTATTGCAATTATATGTAAATGCTTACAGAAAATAGTCAAAGAAACAACCAAAAATGCTAAGTCTATATTCCATTCCTACTTGATGAGTCAAGGTAGGCATTTTTCCTTAGCAGTTAATTTCCCTTAGAAACAGAAACAAATCTTTTCAGCACAATAGACCACTGACCAGGGACTCCAGTCACTGTGATTGAGCTGTCCACAGTTCAGGCCATGAGTACCTTCAGTCAATGGCCTGCACTGTATTTCACTTGTTACTACAAATGACTCTTGATGATGTTGTAATGAATGGACCTAAGTCTCATATCCTTGTAAAATGCTGCCACCTTGGACATAAATGTTATAAAATCATAATAAATACAAATTAATGCTGACCATTTGAAGAGTCCCAACCATTAATTCTGACCATCCTGTATTATATCATTCCCAACATATTATCACATATCCTAATGTTACAGTTGTCATAGGTACCATATCTAAAAGTTCTTCAGTCACATCTAAATCTCCCTTAATTCCAAGACAAATATCTGTGTTCCCTGCATCCACAATTTTAAAACTCTGCAAATACTCCCATATGTACTACAACATACTGAGAAACAGTACTTCTAGAGAGGTTTACATCTGTAAATGCTTGCTTCTGTTTAGCACATGATTTCTGCTACATTCAGTAGATAATCTTATACAAGTTTACCATCTGCAAAAAGTTCTGATACCTGGTCAGTTGTTTTTTTTTTGTTTTTTTTTTTTTTTTTCTGTTAATAACTAGTTGTGTTTTACAGCATCTGCACCTATGTTATCCACATTCTAAAACAAGTTCTACTGAAATGTGAGCTCCTTTATCAGACCATTATGATTTCTTTTTTTTTTTTTTTAATCAATTATCTTTACCTTTTACCATTCACAGTCCTAGGGATGGTTTGCTTCCTTAAGGTCTTATTAAGTTGTATTCTTTCAAAGCAGACATACTCTGATGTTAAATGCATGGAATATTTTTCTCTTACATGTAACACACAAAATATTCTCTCTTGTTCTCTCCCATTTTTCTTGACATACGCAACCTTCTTGGTCTATCTTTTACCTTCTGGTGCTGGAGACAAGGATACAAGAAGTGTTCCACTTGTCTATTAATAAATGGTAACTTACACTCAGTCTCAACATCAGAAAGATTATATGAAGAGCAACTCCAGTATCCACCTCCAATCAATAGCTATGGTATGAACATGTGGGCCCACTATTGTGAAATATTTTAATCTTTCAAGAGGTACCAGGAATACACATTTGAGATTTTAAAAAACTCAAAAATTTTAATGTTGGCAAATAATTCACTTTTTTTCTAATACAATATAGCTCAGATAAAACACATCACTGGCCAGGGACAGCCTATAGTAGATCCATTTGAGGCTCCAATAAAGGCTTCAGTGTTTCTATTGTTGATGTTACCATATCAAACACAAAGTTAATTTAAAATACTTAGGAGGTTCCCACAGAAACAGAGGATTCCAGCGGCAAGTAATTAAATACTGGTTTCCAAAACTCTCCAGAAAAATATCTGTACCCCTAGTTAAACAACAAAACCACAGATCTCTGGCCCAGGGTCAATGCAAGTTCACTTGGGGCAATATTGAAACAGAAAGATAAATGGAGTCAAGTTACCTTTTCCCTTCAGTCTTTACACACGGTGAAGCTACCACTGTTCTTTTCCCTCGCTTCTCTGTTTTATCAAATCTGAAAGGATCAAGCCATTCCATGGCTTCCCAACATTAAAAGTACCAGAATGCTTGAAATCACCAAGTAAAAACAAAACAAAATATACCATAACCAAAGGAGAAATGGGAGATAAATAACTCATATTTAAATTCAGTAATTTAGCCATAAAGGTAAAAAAACAAATTCTATCTGAGAAAGTAGCAGAATAAAATAATTTCTGAAAAAATTCCTGATAACTGACTGATAATTTTTTTACATAATGTTGCAGAATGAGTAACCCTTCAGGAATTAATTAAAAGCCATTTAATGAAAATTTTTAGATGTTAACATTATCTCCAATTCTAGAATTTATTCATCAACATTATTTCTTTTAATTTTTAATTAGTATTAGCCTTAAAATGCATTTTTATCATCTGTTTTACCAAATTAACCTTTATGATGTAGTGAAAAATACAAGGTATAAACCACAGACAGACTGCATTTAGGAAATTTACAGACCCTAACGATAATATTAAGAAACTCTTAATATTGTTTGTAAAGTTAAGCCCCTCATAAGCTTTTAAAACTCTCAATTCACTTGCCAGCATAGGTCAGACAGACCCAACAAAGTACTTAAAACTAATGTCAATGCTTATGAATAATGTTTTGAGAGGGGGCCAAGAAAGGACAATGTCTCCCAACTTACTCATCAGTGTATTATCAGCAATAATATTCATTTTATAAGCATTAGTTAAGCACTTGCTATGAGCCCACCAAGCTCACTATACCAGCTGCTGGGAATAAACTGAAGAGCAAGCACCCAGAGAGCTTATAGATGACTGTTTATTTAGGGCTATACCAAATAGAATACTGTTATAACAACATAGGCTAAATTGAATTGTAAAACTGAAGCACAGTCTACTATAAATATCCTTGTAGTCTTTCTGTATTTTCCCCTTGAACATCTGGAAGTTTCAAGTGTACAGAAATGATATACTGTTAATAGCATTATGCACATATTTGAGGTAATTTTGCATTGTTATATCGAATATTTGAAAGCCTTAGGAACTCAGTATTTAATCAAGTGGCTTCAGAGTCAGCTGACATAGTATTAGCCAGATTCTCTACTTTGCCTATTAAAAATGCTTGTGTACAGGAAACAAGCACTAAACTTGAAATAGCTCTGAGGTATTTATTTCAATTAAAAAAAATGTATCTTTGAATATATACACAAATATACATATACACGTATTATTATGTGTGTCCTAACTGTCCATTGAAGAAGCCTAGAAAATGATCAGCACAGTAGTTAAATCCCGTTAATGCAATTAATTCTCATTAAAAGAAACCAAAATTTCTTAAAGAAATTGTTGATCTCAAGTCTAAGAGAGAAAATGTACAAGAAGAATCTGTAATATCTTAACACACCAGACAGCAAGGAGGCTATAAACAGGATTCAAGAGTCAATAAGAACAGGATACCACAGGTTAATGATGAGGTGATATAAGCTTTGCTAAAGAAAAGAAATGCGATGGGTTGAAACTCATCAGTTCAGTTCAGTTCAGTCACTCACTAGTGCCCAGCTGTTTGCAACCCCATGGACTGCAGCATGCCAGGCTTCCCTGTCCATCACCAACTCCCGGAGCTTGCTCAAACTCATGTCCATCGAATCAGTGATGCCATTCAACCATCTCACCCTCTGTCGTCCCCTTCTCCTGCTTTCAGTCTTTCGCAGTATCATAGTCTTTTCCAGTGAGTCAGGTCTTTGCATCAGATGGCCAAAGTATTGGAGTTTCAGCTTCAGCATCAGTCCTTCCAATGAATATTCAGGACTGATTTCCTTTAAGATTGAGTGGTTTGAGCTCCTTGCAGTCCAAGGGACTCTCAAGAGCCTTTCCAAGGACCACAGTTCAAAAGCATCAATTCTTCAGCACTCAGCTTTCTTTATAGTCCAACTCTCACATCCATACGTGACTGCTGGAAAAACCATAGCTTTGATGAGACAGACCTTGGTCAGCAAAGAAACGTCTCTGCTTTTTGATATGCTGTCTAGGTTGGTCATAGCTTTTCTTCCAAGGAGCTAGCATCTTTTAATTTCATGGCTGCAGTCACCATCTGCAGTGATTATGGAGCCCCCCAAAAAAAAGTCTCTCACTGTTTCCCCTGTTTCCCCATCTATTTGCCATGAAGTGATGGGACCAGATGCCATGATCTTCATTTTCTGAGTGTTAAGCCAACTTTTTCACTCTCCTCTTTCACTTTTATCAAGAGTCTCTTTAGTTCTTCTTCACTTTCTGCCATAAGGTTGGTGCCATATGCATATCTGAGGTTATTGCTATTTCTCCCAGCAATCTTGATTCCAGCTTGTGCTTCATCCAACCCAGCATTTTGTGTGATGTACTCTGCATATAAGTTAAGTCTTCTATTCCTTTGATCCATATATATGAACATATTTTTTGTTTGTTTTTAGATTCCATATATAAGTAAGATCATACAGTATATGTCTTTCTTTCTGATATTTAATTTAACATAATTAATTGTTATAACAACATGGATTGGCCTTGAGGGTATTATGTTAAATTAAATGTCAATCCAAGAAAGACATATACTGTATGATCTTACTTATATGTAGAATCTAAAAACAAAAACAAACAAGAAACAAGTTCATATATATGGATCAATGGAATAGAAGAGAGAGCCCCAAAATAAACCTACACACCTATGGTCAATTAATTTTCGACAAGGAGGCAAGAATACACAATGAAGAAAAGACATTCTCTTTAACAAATAGTGCTGGGAAAGTTGAACAGCCACATGTAAATCAATGCAGTTAGAACACACCCTCACACTATTCACAAAAATAAACTCAAAATGGCTTTAAACACTTAAGTACAAGACATGACATCATAAAACTTCTAAAAGTGAACAGAGGCAAAACATTCTGATATAAATCCTGCCAATGTTTTCTTGGTTGGTGTCCCAAGGCAATAGAAATACAAGTAAAAATAAACAAATTGGACCTAATCAACTTACAAGCTTTTGTACAGCAAAGGAAACTATAAACAAGATGAAAAGATAACCTACAGAATGGGAGAAAATATTTGCAAACAACAAGGGCTTAATTTCCAAATATACAAACAGCTCATACAACTCAATAACAAATAATCCAACTGAAAAATGAACAGAAGACCTAAATAGATATTTCTCCAAAGAAAACATATGATGTCTTCAGAATGGCCAACAGGCACATGAAAAGGTGTTCAACACCTCTAATTATTAGAGAAATGAAAATCAAAACTGATATGTTGATGGGCATCTAGGTACTGAAGAATTGATTTACAGGGCAGCAGTGGAGAAACAGACACAGAGAATAGACTTACGGACGTGGGAGAGGGGAGAAGAGGGTGATATGAATGGAAAAGGTACCATGGAAACTTACATTAGCATATGTAAAATACATAGCCAACAGGAATTTGCTGTATGGCTCAGGACACTCAAACAGGGGCTCTGTATGAATCTAGAGGGGTGGGATGGGGTGGAAGATGGGAAGGAGGTTCAAAAGGGAGGGGATATGTGTATGCCTATTGCTGATTCATGTTGAGGTTTGACAGAAAACAACAAAATTCTGTAAAGCAATTATCCTTCAATAAATTTTTTTTTAAACTGTGATGTGGTGATCTCACACCAGTCAGAATAGTCATTATTAAACAGTATAAAAAAATAAAAATAAAAAGTATAAATCACAAATTCTGGAGAGGGTGTGAAAAAAAAGGAACCCTCCTACACTGCTACTGGAATGTAAATTGGTACAGTTCAGTTCAGTTCAGTCACTCAGTCGTGTCCGACTCTTTGTGACCCCATGAAATGCAGCACGCCAGGCCTCCCTGTCCGTCACCAACTCCCAGAGTTTACCCAAACTCATGTCCATTGAATCGGTGATGCCATATAACCATCTCATCCTCTGTCAACCCCTTCTACTCTCTGCTTCAATCTTTCTCAGCATCAGGGTCTTTTCAAATGAGTCAGCTCTTCACATCAGGTGGCCAAAGTATTGGAGTTTCAGCTCTAACATCAGTCCTTCCAACGAACCTTCAGGACTGATTTACTTTAGGATGGACTGGATGGATCTCCTTGCAGTCCAAGGAACTCTCAAGAGTCTTCTCTAACACCACAGTTCAAAAGCATTCATTCTTCGGCGCTCAGCTTTCTTTATAGTCCAACTCTCACATCCGTACATGACTACTGGAAAAACCTTAGCCTTGACGAGACAGACCTTTGTGGGCAAAGTAATGTCTCTGCTTTTTAATATGCTGTCTAGGTTGGTCATAACTTTGCTTTCAAGGAGTAAGCATCTTTTTATTTCATGGCAGCAGTTACCATCTGCAGTGATTTTGGAGCCCAAAAAAACAAAGTCTGCCACTGTTTCCACTGTTTCTCCATCTACTTGCCATGAAGTGATGGGACTGGATGCCATGATCTTTGTTTTCTGAATGTTAAGTTTTAAGCCAACTTTTTCACTCTCCTCTTTCACTTTCATCAAGAGGCTCTTTAGTTCTTCTTTGCTTTCTGTCATAAGGTTCACGTCATCTGCGTATCTGGGGTTATTTGTATTTCTCTGGAATCTTGATTCCAGCTTGTGATTCATCCAGCCCAGTGCTTCTCATGATATACTCTGCATATAAGTTAAATAAGCATGGTGAAAATATACAGCCTTGATGTACTCCTCTTCCTATTTGGAACCAATCTGTTGTTCCATGTCCAGTTCTAACTGTTGCTTCCTGACCTGCATACAGATTTCTCAAGAGGCAGGTCAGGTGGTCTGGTATTCCCATCTCTTTCAGAATTTTCCACAGTTTATTGTGATCCACACAGTCGAAGGCATAAGCATAGTCAATAAAGCAGAAATAGATGTTTTTCTGGAACTCTCTTGCTTTTTTGATGATCCAGCAGATGTTGTCAATTTGATCTCTGGTTCCTCTGCTTTTTCTAAATCCAGCTTGAACATCTGGAAGTTCACAGTTCATGTATAGTTGAAGTCTGGCTTGGAGAATTTTGAGCATTACTTTGCTAGCGTGTGAGATGAGTGAAATTGTGTGGTAGTTTGAGCGTTCTTTGGCACTGCCTTTCTTAGGGATTGGAATGAAAACTGACATTTTCCAGTCCTGTGGCAACTGCTGAGTGTTCCAAATTTGCTGGCCTATTGAGTGCAGCACTTTCACAGCATCATCTTTTAGGATTTGGTATAGCTTAACTGTAATTACATCACCTCCACTAGCTTTGTTTGTAGTGATGCTTCCTAAGGCCCACCTGATTTCACATTCCAGGATGTCTGGCTCCAGGTGAGTGATCACACCATCGTGATTATCTGGATCGTGAAGATTTTTTTTGTACAGTTCTTCTGTGTATTCTTGCCATCTTTTCTTAATATCTTCTGCTTCTGTTAGGTCCATACCATTTCTGTCCTTTATTGAGCCCATCTTTACATGACATATTCCCTTGGTGTCTCTAATTTTCTTGGAAAGATCTCGTCTTTCCCATTCTATTGTTTTCCTCTATTTTTTTGCACTGATCACTGAGGAAGGCTTTCTTATCTCTCCAGTCACTATTAAAAAAAAGTGTGGCAATTCCTCAAAAAACTAAAAGTAAATTTGTCATATTATCCAGCAATCCCACTCCTGGGCATATTTCCAGATAAAGGTATAATTCAAAAAATACATGCACCCCAACATTCACAGCAGCACTACTCACAATAGCCAAGACATGGAAGCCACCTAAATGTTCACTGACAGATAAAGGGATAAAGATATGGTACATATACACCGTGGGGTCTACTCAGCCATAAAAAATGAAATAACACCACTTGCAGCAACATGGATGGACCTAGAGATTATTATTCTAAGTGAAGTAAGTCAGAAAGACAAATACCACATGATACCGTTTATATGTGGAGTCTAAAACATGACACAAATGAGCTTATCTACAACAGATTCACAGGCAGAGGGAACAGACTTGTGGTTACCAGGGAGGAGGGATGTGGGGGATGGATGGATTGGGAGTTTGGGATTGGCAGATGTAAACTATTATAAATAGAATAGGTAAACAACAAGGTCCTACTGCGTAGCACAGGGAACTATATTCAATACCCTGTGATAAATCATAATGGAAACGAACATGGGAAAGATGTATATATTTAGAACCAAGTCACTTTGCTGTACAGCAGAAATTAAAACATTACTTGGAAAAACTAATTTAAAAAATAATAAGCTCCCAGATACAGAAAAAAACATTGCTGGCTTCCTGAGGTTGGAGTGGGAGATGAAAGAAATGAGTTAAGGGAGTCAAAGAGTACAAATTTCCAATTATAAACAATAAGTAGTGGGTTTGTAATGTACAGCATAGAGACTAATAATATCATACTGCATATTTGAAAATTGCTAAGAGAGTAAATTTTAAAAGTCATATTTTTAAAAAATCAGTAATTATGTATGGTGATGGATGTTACCTAGACTATTTATTGTGTTGATCCTTTTGCAATATGGACAAATATCTAATCATTATGCTTTACACTTGAAAGTAACATAATGTTTTATGTCAATTACATCTCAGTAAGAAAGAGAGAGAGAAAGAGAAAGGTGGCTGGGGAAAAACACCACCTAGTCTTGTCAAAGGGTTAGAAGCTCTGTCTGATCATTACTCAGATAAAGCTGCCAATTTCCAGAAACTACAAGGAACAAAGAAAGCTGAATTGCACCATGACTGTTCACTCCAGATGGTGGGAAACTCTGGAAGTCAAACAAAACAGCCCAAGTTCTTCAAAGAAACTTTGCAAGGGAAAGATAGGAGTGAAAGAAGAATTTATAGATTAAAAGAGACTTTTTTATCTATTTATATATAAAAAGAGACTTTTTATAGGTTAAAAAACACAACATAATGTCATCACTTTATTAATTTAATAACTAATTATTGTGTACCTCCTTGGTGCCAGGCATTGTGTTAAGCATACATGGAGGACCAAGAAAGACACATTTCCCAACTTTAAGAAGTCCATATAATCTCCATTCATGAATTAGTGGGATATTGTACAGGATCCCTAAGTTTATGCTCTCATCTTCGTCTCCCAGAATCCCCACTTTACCTTATTTTTAAGGGTTTTTTGAGACCGCCTTGGCTGTCAGGGTTCTACCCTTGGCCTCATTACACTGAATTAATGTAAGACAACTTATTTTTATAATGTGGTGCAGAATCCCCATTTTATACTAGAAGGATTTAAAGTTTAAGAGTAATAATTAAGGAAAATTTCCATTAAGGAAAAGGGGGAGTCAGCATTCAAACCAGGTCAATCTAAATCCACAATCAAGGTTCTTAAGTGTTTATCAAAGCCTCTCAAAGTGAGATTCTCATTTTCCCAAGAGTACCTGATGATACGCCAGGGCTATTAAAAAACAAACAAAACACAATATAAACATAGAGCATTTTCTTGGAATGATAATTATATTAATGTTGTAAAAAAATTTTTTGAACATGTACAATATTAATGTTGATATACTATAGAGTGTTACACAAAATTCAAACATATTTGAACTGTAATCCACCAGTCTCCTCTATCCATGGAATTCTCCAGGCAAGAATATTAGAGTGGGTAGCCATTCCCTTCTCTAGAAGATCTCCCCTACCCAGGGATCAAACCCAGGATTTCCTGCCTTGCAGGTGGATTCTTTAGCATCTGAGCCACCAGAGGAACCCTAAGATAAAATATAGGATTACAATAAAGTCATTTCCCTCCAGAAGGGGAGAGATCACGTCTTCCTTACTCAGGGCAAGTCATTTATGACTCTTCCTGTAATTCCCTGCCCCCACTTCTTTACCTGGATAAGTCTGCTCTTTAGGACTCAATTCCTTTTCTCTCTCCTGGGGCCTTTTCTTGCTCATCTGATTCAGCACCTCTAACTCCAGACTGGATCGGATGGTCCCTTGTCCTCTCTCACAGTACACAGCCAGTACTGTCACGGCACTTTCTCCATCTTCTTGAAATTGTCTGCTGAGCGTCCACCTACCCACCTTGACCATGAGCTCTGAAAGGATAAGATCCATGTCTTACCTACCATTATATCCCCAGAACCTGGTATTTAGTACATATATTGTATATTGACTTTTATATTTTATTCAATGTTGTATATTTTATTCAACTTAACAATTACTAGTCACTGCTACTTTATCCTAATGATGTCCTTGGTGATTCAAGGACAGATTTGAATTTTATTGGCTTATTTATTTTATTAGTTAGAGTTCTAAGAAAATTAGTAAGATACCTAAACTAACAAAACTTCTCACTGTTCTAATTAATCAAATACTTAAATAGATATGACATTAAAATGCATGTGTGGACTTTCCTGGTAGCTCGGTGGATGAGAATCCACCTGTCAATGCAGGGGACATAGGCTTAGGAAGATTCCACGTGTTGTAGAGCTACTAACCCCCTGTATCACAACTACCGAGCCCACAGGCTGCAACCACAGAAGCCCATGTGCTCTGGGGCCCACAAGCTAAAACGATGGAGCCTGTATGTCACAACTTGTGAAGTTTGCATGCCTGTGCTCTGCAACAAGAGAAGTCACCGCAACGAGAAAACTGCATGGCAATAAAGAGTAGCCCCAGCGTGCAGCAACTAGAGAAAACCCCTACAAAGCAACAATCAAAAATAAATGAATCTTTTTAAAGTTTGGAAAAAACATATGTATGGAATCTAGAAAGATGGCACAGATAAGCTTGCTTGCCAGGTAGGAATAGCGACACAGGCAGGAGTAGAGAACACGGACGTAAAGGGGAAGGGAAGGGTAAGACAAACTGAGAGAGCAGGATTAACACACATATATTACTACTGTGCGTAAAATACATAACTAGTGGGAAGCTGGTGTACCGCCCAGGGAGCTCAGCTCAGTGGGCTGTGATAACCTCGAGGGCTGGGATGGTGGCGGGGAAGGAAGGTTCAAGGGGAAGGGGATATATATGTATACATATGGCTGATTCACTTTGTTGTATAGCAGAAACTAACACAACATTGAATAGCAATTATACTCCAATTTAAAATAAAAGAATACACTCAAAGTTAAGACAGCTCTTTAAATGGAATCTGGTGATTTGAAAGTGCTAGAGCTACACTGACCAACATAACCTATAAGATTGTTGATAGTGAGTTGAGATTTCATTCTTCACTTTTCAGAGCTAAGTAGTGAGGCCTTGGATAAGCCCAATGTACACATAGCCCAAAGATTTCTGTAAGTTATAATACAAAATAAAAGCCTCAGCAATACAAAAGTTCTATAGGTAGCAAACCCCTTTTGGAAGAAAGTATAAAAGCTAAAGGCATTTACCTGGTCCTGTCTACAGATTCCCTCTAGGTGCACAGCTACATTGCCTTAGGCTTGTGCCAGAGACCCAGTGCTGGGTGGAGTAGGGGAATGAGTAAGACCAATAGGACAGTCATCCAAAGAAAATCCTGTGCCAGGAGTGAGCAAACCATTGACTGGGAAGTGATGCAGAAGGTCCAAGAGCCAAAAGAGTTTAATGGAGCTGGTCTCAAATTGGAACAGTCAAGCAGACAGAAATCCAGAGGAAAGGAGTCTCAGTCAAAACCAGGCAGTCAGAGATGAGATCAAAAGCCAAAAACTTAAGGTCAATACAGAAACTGAACTTAACACAGCCCAGCAGAACCATGCCAAACAATAGGCAAGGATCCCTAGTACCTTAATTTAAAATCTAAAAAGTATTGCTACACAATGCAACTTTTATTTGAACACTAAAAATCGCCCTAAATTTTTAACAAGCATAGCTAATGGAAAAGAATTCTTCTTTTGTAGAGATTTTTTAAAAGCCAAAATTAACACATTGGTGGCAGTTGAAAACAAAACCTTGAAGATCAATTTTGCCTTAGGATAAAGAATTACCCTCTGTTTCATGGTGTTCTATAAATCAATGGAGAAAATATTGTTTTATATTAAATAAGCAACTCAAATGGCAATGAAATTCAAAGTAGTCACTTTTTCTTTGAGAAAGCAGGTTTGTTGGTTTCTTTGTCTGAATTCTCCTGTGTCAGCACCGTACCCCAAATATAGTGGATCACTCAATACACATTTGACAAATAAATGAAGGACAGTTTTATGTGTCTTGGCAATAAAGCATTCCTTTGTCCTAATTCCTCAGTGAAATTATAATCTCTTTCTAATCTGAAATTTCTTCAAAACTATGTCAAAAGTGAATTTTTCTCTCTGAAATTTCTGTATAAAACTAACCCGAGCAGAAAGATTGGATTCCATGAAACAAGTTTCTAAAATGGTTCAGTAGAAAAAGAAATGTTTCATAAGGATATGCTTTAAGCTTCAATCTTTAATGAAGATTCGTTCCAGTTTCAGAACATACACTGGCAATGTTTACAGCTTGGACAGGGATTGCTGCCTTAGAACTTCTCTCTATTGCTCCTCACTCTGGAGTCAATAAGAGATGGAGTCATTTGTATAAATAACTATTACATAAGAACCTACTGTATAGCACTGGGATGCTATAATACTCTGTAATGGCCTGTATAAGAGAAGACTCTAAAAAAGAGTGAATATATGTGTATGTGGAGAAGGAAAGGGCAACCCACTCCAGTATTCTTGCCTGGAGAATCCCAGGGATGGAGGAGCCTGATGGGCTGCCAGCTATGGGGTCACAAAGTCAGACACAACTGAAGCAACTTAGCAGCAGCAGCAGCATATGTTTACGTGCAGCTTCCCAGGTGGCCCAGTGCTAAAGAATTCACCTGCCAATGCAGGAGACTCAAGGGATGCGAGTTCGATCTCTGGGTCAGGAAGATTTCCTGGGGTAGAAAGTGGTAACCCACTTCGGTATTCTTGCCTGGAAAATTCTATGGACACAGGAGCCTGGTAGTCTGTAATTGCAAAGGATCAGACATGACTTAGCGACTGCACATTAACAACAACAATATGTATATGCATAACTGATACATATACTTAGATGCACACCTAAAACTAACATAGCATTGTAAATTAACCATACTACAATAAAAACATTTTTCAAATAGCTATTACAAAGGGAATACAATATTTAGAAGGCTGTTGGTGTGCAATTTGCAATTCATTTCAGTTCTTTCACAGTCAATGAAAACATAAAATGAAAATGATTTCACATTTGACTGGTGAGGCTGTTGTTTACAGATCCTAATAACACAGGAAGGCAATATTTAGATAAACTAAGAGGCATATGAGGGGCCTGCATTTGTTCATTAATACATTTTATAACTAATGTAGATCTTACAGGAAAAACTACTCTGCAGTGAAAACTAATTATTACTGAGAGGTATTTCTTTCAAGAAGCTAATGACTGTCAGAACTGAATTCTTACTCTTTCCATCTATTTTTCTGCAGATTTTCTTGAAAACTCATTCTTTTAAAAAAATTTATTCAACATAGTAAGAAGAAAAACTTTCCACTGTGGGAGGTTTAGACCTGAAAAGAAATAGAAAACAGGCTATTTTCATAGCAGGCCTTTGTTTATATGTTTAAAAAACAAATTCTTAGAATATTTGTGGAAAAACATATTGCTCTTAGCCATCAATCAGAAATCAGCATGTCAGGAACTTTCACTTCCTGCCAAGAAGGAGTAACAGGGACCAGTTTACCCTTCCACCTTAAACAACTAGAAGACCAAACAAAATATATGGAAAAAATGATTTTCAGACATTGGACAACAGACAGCATGAGACTTGATCCCTGGGAAAATAGCAACAGATGAGATAAGCCCTAGAAGAATTTCCAGGCTGCAGCACACAGCATGGATGACCCAAATAGAAATCAGTGGTATCACTGGATTGAAGAGACAGAGGTAAAAGTAGAGAGAAACCAAGGAAGCTAGAATGTGTAGGAAAAGCTCCCCAAAGACAAGAGAGCTACACAGAGAGAATGCATAGGTGTCTCTTCCAACCTTGGCAATTATAATGTGACTATTTTGGCATGCATGAACTGAAATTGCCCCAGGTCAGGCAAAGAACTAATAAACCAAACAATTCCTTGAACTCACACAGGACTGGGAATATTTTGTGTTCCCACCAGCCAGAACGGAAAGATGGCCTAATACCCACAGTATTGCATAAAGTCTTCAGAAAGGTAGTGAGACCAAATGAGCCCTAGACTAAATACAGCTCGGTCTGCCCTAGTAAAGCTTAAAGGCAAACCTCAAAGGGATCAAACTGAGCTTATGTAACTTAACTTCAAAGCAGAACAAAGTCTGACACCATTGAAGGGAATATGACCATATCTAGTACCCAGTGACATAAAATGGGAAAAAACGGAAAACCTCTCCCTCCCACAAAAGAACCCTTTCCTTCCTTCTAATAACTGTATCTTTGTCCCCAGTGTTCATATTCCTCCAAGCTCCCATTCTTGTTCCTAGATGGCTGTTGCAATAAACCCCACTAGTGGCTCAGTGGTAACGGATCCACCTGCCACTGCTGCTGCTGCTAAGTCGCTTCAGTCGTGTCCAATTCTGTGCAACCCCATAGATGGCAGCCCACCAGGCTCCGCCGTCCCTGGTGGGCTGCCATTTCCTTCTCCAATGCATGAAAGTGAAAAGTGAAAGTGAAGTCGCTCAGTCGTGTCTGACTCTTTGCGACCCCATGGACTGCAGCCCACCAGGCTCCTCCGTCCATGGGATTTTCCAGGCAAGAGTACTGGAGTGGGGTGCCATTCCTTCTCCAACCTGCCACTGCAGGAGGTGCAAATTTGATCCCTGGATCAGGAAGATCCCCTGGAGAAGGACATGGCAACCCACTCCAGTATTCTTGCCTGAGAAATCCTGTGGACAGAGGAGCCTGGTGGGCTACAGGCCATGTGGTCGCAGAGTCGGACACGACTGAGCAACTAAACAACAACGACGACAGGGAAAGGTCCCAGGCTAATCCCTAAGTAGATATGGGACTTCCTCTTCTTCACAAGGCCTTTTCACACATATGACCCATTGTCCCCACAACAATCTGGGACGTGGACATCATTATTACTGTTTTACACATCCAGAAAAAGGCTTAAAACTATTAAATTAAGAAAGAGCCAGCTTCAGGGTAGAGAACCCCAGACTTGAGTTGGGAAGCCAGCATTTGCTTTCTGGTCCTGCAGTTACAACCTTTGACAAATCAGTTAAGTGCTCTGAGCCCTGGAGAAGGGAGAAGGTTGTCTACCTCACGGTTTTGTTGCTAGGATTACATTTTTAATTGAGACACGTGTCGGGCAAGAGGCTCAGCAAACATCAGCATCACTTTGGAGCAAGTTGGAGGTTGCAGATCACAGGTTTGGTAGGTTTCTCAAGGTCCCCTTTCAGGAAGTCGCCTGTGACACTCACAGGCTGGAGCAGAACTGGGTGGCTGTGCCCTGTAGCTGCGCTCCTGGTGTGGGACTCCACTCAAGACTTCTCTCTTTTTATGGGACAGGCGTGAGTTCACTCTCAAAGGGGGAAAAGAACTCCTGGGTTCAGGCAGCTGGCAATGTGAACATAGCTGCTGGTTAGGAGTGCGGGAGACAAGAGCTGCCCGGAACCTGGACGCCTTGGAGGACCAGGTGCTCCAGGAAGTGAAGTCAGGGCAGCCCCCATCACTGAGGGGAGGAGGGGGAGGCTCCTGGAACCACTAATTCAGGTCACTCAGCTCCAAGTCAATCTCCAACGCAGCTCAAAGAACTAATCACACTGCCTGTCTCCACCTTAAGATATGGGTAAGAAAACCTCGTGTACATTGCAAATTGTTGTTGATTTATACTGATTTTCCTGTTTTACATTTAAAATTGGTCCTTGGGACTAGCCACCAAACATACAAAATGAGCTAAATGGATGTTTGGAGATAAAAGTACTCTCAGTCCCAACTCCTGCTCTCATTGCTCTGGGCTTTAGAAGTTCAATAACATCAGATATGTATCAGGTATTGTTAACCTTTTTGGTTCATTAAACTTTTTTGAGAATGAGCCAAGCTACTGACTCTCAAGCCTAGAAAAGCACATATATACATATATATGCTCACCCTCAAACTGCATAGAACTCCAAGGGATTCCAGGTTGACTCCAGGTTTCAAATTCTGTGAGGTAGTTTACTATTAGAAGAAAACTGAGTCCCAAAAGGAGTCAACTAATTTTCTCAAAGTAATGAGTCAATGAGCAGAAATGCGAACCCCAAATCCTCTGACTCCAAATGCGATGCTTTTCCTAATACCCACATATGGTTATCTCGGTGCTCCACAGACAACCCGTCCAGACTGAGCTCATCTGCCATCTCACTGCCCAGATGCTTTAGAAAGGTGAGAGCCACGTGTGGGCATACAGACCACACCTTTCACTTCCTGTGGGCACAATCACTCAAATTCCCAGCATTGGTTTATTCTTTTAAATAATTATTAAGCCCCACCTATGGGCCTGCATTATAGGCTTCAGGTACAAAGTGAAAAAATATATACGTATCATCACTGCCAGCATGAAGTTTATCATCTAGTTTGTACTTCTCCCCTGAAAGGCAGCAAACCCCTAAAATGGTGATTCATTTCTATAGCACCTAGTATAAGAAAAGTTACAAAATAGTCATATAACTTTAAATACTTATATATGTGTGTGTGTATACATATTTTATTTGTGTATATTATATATATATAATCAATAAGCTTTGAACTAGCTCACTGACATATATGCATTACATTAAAACAGATGTTTCTGGTAATTAATGATAAAATGTGATTGATGGGTTGGTTAGATTTCTTTTTTAGTTCTCAAAAAGTAAACTGATTGGCTTCACATCACTGAAAAAAATAACTTAAAAGACATTTTGAACAATTTGTCTTCATGATTCTAGACTCTCTACAAACTCATTATTCAAAAACTCTTTGATAATATGATTCACGTTACTCAAAAATATTGTTTTTGAGGGTGGTATGGGAGGAAAACGGCTCACTTGACAGGGGTAAAAGCACTCCTGGCCCAGTTGGAATCTTTTGGAAATAAAAAAACTGTTAGCTCAGTTTCATTTTTAATTTATGAGGACACAGGAGGTTGCCACAGTAACCAAAATTCCAGTGACTTAAGACTACACAAGTTTACTTCTCTTTCAAACAGAGTCCATGACTGGTGCAGGGTTTTCTCCAGGGCAGCTGGTCTCCATGTGTTGGCTGGGTACTCCTGGCTGCTTCGGAGTAATAGCATCTCCATCTCAACATGTGCCTCCAAGATTGTCAAAGTGAAGGAAGAGAGCGGACAGAAACACACCCAGCTCTTAAATGTTTCCTCCTAGAGGGCCTCTCACCTCAGGTTTCATTGACAACAGCAGGTCACATGGCCATATCTAGCTTCCCAGGAACAGAGAACTGTTTCGTTCATGTGGCCAAAGGGAAAAGGTAAGAATCAGATGACTGTGCACAAAAGTAATATCTACCATTGCTGTCGTGATTAGTTGCTAAGTCGTGTCTGATTCTTTACGACCTCATGGACTGCAGCCCACTAGGCTCCTCTGTGCATGGGATTTCCCAAGCAAGAATACTTGAGTGGGTTGCCATTTCCTTCTCCAGGGGATCTCCCTGGATCAGGGGTCAAACCCACATCTCCTGCCTTGGTAGGTGAATTCTTTATCACTGAGCCACCAGAGAAGCCCGATATCTACCATGCATAGTTGCAAACATCATATAAACAACATCATTCCACAAATAGTCTTCAATGTGAATAGTTTAACTAAAACTATTTCTCTTTGCTTTATTAAGTAAAGAAGATAATATATAAGTTTTGTTTTAATTTGTAGCTTTTAGTGGGATGTTATGCAAATGTCCAGTGATAGAATGCTATCTTCTAGCTATTTCTAAAGTTTCTATTAGACTTAGTCTGGATTAGAGAAGCTACCACTTTGTATTCATTCTGAAACAAAACTCAAAAATTCACATAGCATGTGCCCGAGGTCAAAATCTAGTGGTCACATCTGAGTGTCAATTCTATCTTGTTTCCCGGTCCAATTTCACTCCTACTCATCAGGGATTGGATTAACCTTTGGGGACTGCTTGCCATTCCAGTAAAACAGGGATAATATGCCCATCTCAGGTGGTTAACATGATCAGCAAATTAAATAATAAAGACAGAAATGCTGTTAAATCGCTAAATCAAAATAAAATTAACATACTATTTATGCAAAATTTGAAAGGTCAAACTTGCAACAACAAAAAAAACTGCCCTAAATTTACTTTCCAAATAACATATTACTCAAAATAGCTGGCTTAGCTCTTATAATATCCAGAGATATGAAAAAAGAGTTTTGGTAGAGTTTTTGATAATGTTAAATTATTGCTTAGTTTCTAATATCAATGGGGCATGTCCACTCAGGTTCTTAAACAACCCTAATAAGTATCATTTATGCAATCCCTTCTATGAGATCACTCTCATTTTTGGCTCCCAGAAAAACACATGAGGTGGTCCAAAGTGAAAAATCACACAAATTAAATCCATCTGCTGATACTAACATAATTGAGCTAACTTGGATTTTAAAAGGAAAAACAATCAGGGTTTTACGTAAATACATCTTATTCTAGAAACGGGAAGGGCATGCATTCATGCTAACCAAACAATTTGGCTTTGCATTTAATGTCCACATTATGTGAATTGTCTTATTACATAAAACTCATTTTAAAACTAAATATTTGTCTAATGGTACTTTTTAAAAAAATATAATAGATTCAAGTGAAAATGAGGAGAAAGGGGAAGTAGGAAACAAGGAAGGAGAAGGAAGAAATAAAAACAATTTGAGATGTGGCCAGTAATCAGTCTGATGGATAAACTCCTATTTGAAGTGTATATATATATATACGTGATCTTAGATACATGGAGCAAATTCTTTATGGGGCCTGGTGGCACACTCCGCTCCGGCCATCAGAACCGCATGTGCAGCAGGGGTGCCCTTCTCTGGGTTGTGTTGTCCCTTCTGCTGTGGTCGGTCAACCACTGTGGATATGCTGATAGGTGGGGCTATTGCCTGGCCCAGTTTGCTACCAGTCCACTGGTGGGCGGGGCCAGGACCCAGCACCACTGTCCATGCAGCTCAGGGAGCCTGAGGCTGGTGCTGGCTTGCCGGTGGATTGGGCCAGGTCCCAGTGAGTTGGCAGCATGCCTGGTAGGTGGTGGATGGGGCCAGGGCAGGTGCCAGACTACTAGTGGGCAAGCTAGGGTCCCTGCGGTTGCTGGCCATGCAGCCCTTACAAGGGGTGGAGCAGGGGATGGCTGGCTCCTGCCGGCTGCTGGATGCGTAAGCCCCAGGTGCTAATAGACCAGAAGGAAGCCTCCAAAATGCAGTTTGTTACCACTAGTGTCCTCGTGGTAGAATGAGCTCCCAAAAATGGTTCCTGCCAGAGTCTGTATCCACAAAGGGAGTCCTAGTTGCCTCCTGCCGCTCCAGGAGGTTATCCAAGATCAGCAAGTCAGTTTGACCCAGGCTCCTTTCTAATCCCTGCCTCTGCCTTGGTATCTCAGGGCATGAGAGATTTTGTGTGTGCTCTTTGTGATCAGAGTCTGTTTCCTATAGCCACCTGGCTCTCCCGTATGCAAGCCCTGGAGGAATTCAAAGCCAGGTATTCTGGGGGCTTATCATCCCAGAGCAGAAACCCCAGGCTGGGCCAGCCAATGTGGGGCTCAGACCCCTCACTCCTTGAGGAAAACCTTTACAATTGGGATTACCCTCCCATTTGTGGGTCATCCACCCCAGGGGTGTGGGTCTTGACTACAGTGTGTCTCTGTCCTTTCTACAGATCTCATTGTTAATCCTTCTTTGTACCTTTAATTGTGGAAAATCTTTCCTGCTAGTCTTCAGGTCGTTCTCATGGATAGTTGCCCTGTAAATAGTTGTAATTTGCTATGCCCAGTGGAGGAGGTGAGCCCAGGGTGTTTCTACTCTGCTTTCCTGGCCACCCACCTCTGTACAGCCTTTCTAGTCTCTGCTTCTTACTAGATGTGAGCTTCTGAATGTGCTTTCACTCAGTATAAAATCCATTCTGTATCAAATGAAATAAACTAAAAATATACAGTGGCATGACATTACCATTCAATGTTCCACTGTGAAATTTCATTTTATAAGCTGATTATAACTCAAGAAGAATAAACGCTAAATTTTTTTAAGTAATGCATAGTCCATACTGAACTTGGAATCTTGAAAAAGTGATGGAATGTTTCCTAAATATGTTTTTAATTTTGGTTACAAGAATACAACAGCATCTTACTAATGAGGCACATTTTTCTGTCATCTATATGTGGAAATTTGGTTTTATGAAATACTTTGACTCATCAGCTCTTTTTCCCCTTAGTAATTTTTTGCAAAAGAAATGCTACACATATACACCTACATAATGACTAATCAAAATTCCATTCTGGCCCTGCCAGATATCAGTATGTTTCAAATTAACAGAGTTGGCATAAGACAGTGAACATATGGAACACACTGACTTGCCCATAACCTAAAATTCAATTGATAAAATTTCTCCTATGGCTACAAAGATTGGAGACAGTCTGTAGATCCAGAAATTCAGCAGTGTCATCAAGTACACTCACAAAAGACAGTTTTGATGGTAAATAAAGCCAAGAAAAAACAAACCATAAGGCAATTTGAAACTTGAACCTGAGATATAGCTTTCCAGCACCAGCGGTAATCCAGGTGTGTCTTTAGAAATATACTGCCTACAAGATGTACAACAATTCTGGCAAGTGAGGTCCTATAATTTTCAGATGACACAGATCATCACTAGTAAATGTGTTAAACCTATCGTGAAAGAACATTTATTTTTCACACCACTTTGAACTTGTGTGCTTTGTCACTCAGTCTTGTCTGACTCTTTGCAACCCCATGGACTGTAGCCCACCAGGCTCCTCTGTCATGCCCTCCTCCAGGGGATTTTCCCAACCCAGGGATCGAACCCAGGTCTCCCACATTGCAAGTGGATTCTTTACCATCTAAGCCACCTTATTTTTCACACCACTTTGAACTTAATGGAAGTTAGAATGATTTGGTTGAGTGAAAGTCACTCAGTTGTGTCCAACTCTTTGCAACCCCATGGACTGTAGCCCACCAGATTCCTCTGTTCACAGGATTTCCCAGGCAAGAACACTGGAGTGGGTTGCCATTTTCTCCTCCAGGGGATCTTCCTGACCCAGAGATGGAACCCAGGTCTCCCACATTGCAGGTAGATTCTTAACTATCTGAGCCACCACAGAAGCCCCAGGTTTGTATTAAATGAAGCCTTCTCTCTCAGGATCCCCTAAAATGACAATTACCATAAGAAAGGTATCACACTGTGCCCTAACAAGTTTTGGGTTGGTTTGTGAAAGAGCTTTTTCTTTTCAGCAGAGATTAGCAAACTATGGGCCAAAGTTTTCTTGGAAATAGTCATGCTCATTCCTCACCTCTTGCTTATGGCTTATTCCTGCTGCAACAGCCCAGTGGAAGAGTTGAGACAGAGATGGTATGGCCCACAAAACCTAAAATATTTACCATCTGGTGCTTTACAGAAAAAGTTTATGAATTCCTGATATAGAACAATGGGCCCGTTGGGATCCTACAAGTCAAGAGAAAAAGAAAGAGGAGCTGGGGAATTTAAAGTAATAATGCTTTCCATTTGGGAACACTGCCTTTAAGGAAGGATCTTTGAATAACTAATTCTCACAGTATAATCTGCAAAGATTGATATCACAAGCTCTGGCACAGGTAGGTACTCAAGAAATATCTGTTGGCTAAATACATTCATTCAGTTAATATGTATCAAGAGTTTACCAAGTGCAACACACTGTTACCAGGAGATGTGGAAAGAGCAATAAGCCAGGAGAAAGTAACAAAACTGTACTCTTGGGGCTTTCATTCTAGTGCAGGGAAACAGAAATTAACCATATAATTATGCAAATGATTTAATAATAACACTTTAGAAATGATTTAACAATAACACATTAGGGTAGAGGAACAGTGAAGTGTGTTAGTTGCTCAGTCCTGTCCAACTCTCTGTGACCCCATGGGCTGTAGCCCGCCAGGCTCCTCTGTCCATGGGATTTTCCAGGCAAGAATACTGGAGTGGGTTGCCATTTCCTTCTCCAGGGGATCTTCCTGACCCAGGGCTCAAACCCAGGTCTCCTACATTGCAGGTGGATTCTTTACCATCTGAGCCACCCCGGAAGCCCAGAGGAACAGTGGAGGGGTGCAGTTTTACACGGCAGCCACAGAAGGCCTTCCTGAGTCTGATACATTTAACCAGAGGCCGAAAGAAGCTAGGGGAAGCTGTGGGCTGGTTTCGGGGAACTGCAAAGGCCCTGAGGTGTATGGAGTCTGGCTGGTCCCTAGAAGCTGCTGTGGGGGGGACCACAGAGAGGAAAGGCCATGGCCACTCAGAGAGGGACCCTGGGGCAGCCGCACTTTGGGCCCTGAAGGCCACACTAGGAGCTTTGAATTTTACAGTGAAAAGGTTTGAGAAAAGGAGACATAATCTAACCCGTGTGTAGAACAACCATTCTGCCTGCTGTGGGAGACCAAGGTGAATATACTCACAGAGTGAACTAATAGCTATGAAAACAAACTGACAAGAAACGTCTTCCATGCTCTAGTCTCTTTCTCCGCTGACACTGCTGCTAAATCTCTTCAGTCGTGTCCAACGGGAAAAACCTTAATGAACTTGTCTGATTTTTAAGGTAAGCTTCACCTGGGGCAGATCACAAATGGGAGAGGTTTAAATAGAAAAAAAAGTGAAATTACCCTTTATAATAAACTGACAAATGTTTAGAATTCCCCTGTAAGAAGGGGTGGACACAGATTTGGGCTGCTCTGTTGTGGGGACTTCCCTGGTGACTCAGAGGTAAAGAATCAGTCTGCCAAGGCAGGAAATGCTGGTTCAATCCCTGGGTTGGGAAGATCCCATGGAGGAGGGCATGGCAATCCACTCCAGTATCCTTGCCTGAAGAATCCCATGGACAGAGGATCCTGGTGGGCTACAGTCCATAGGGTCTCAAGAGTCAGACACAAGTGAAGTGACTAAGCATGTTGTAGGATAAGGAAGAAGATGCTACAAGAAACAGCGGCCTGAGCCACTGAGAATTTGACCATAACGATGGCTAACATTCCATTTTAAGCTGTTTGCTTCTCCATGTTGGGATGGAGTGACCCCACACACCCTGTCCACTGCTCTCCCCCAGCATTCGTGAGTGTTTGGCATCAGTGTAGTTTTGATGATTTTTTTTTGAGGGACAAGAGAGAAGCAGGCTTCATAGTAACTTGCATCAGGAGAAACCTAAGCTCTCCCATCCCCTTCACCAAAAAAAGAAAATTACTCATAAAAATACTGGTGATGACATGTTCATATCACATATGTTAGGAAATCAAGATATTTTACACAGATGTGTTTTAAGGGTCATTCCAGATCACCAGAGGATTTATGGCCCATCATTCAAGCAGCTGAAACTTGGATTTCATATGAAAGTTCAAATTACACAAACTGAGCACTAATAAGATAGGTGAGCTTGCCAAAGTTGTATAGCCAGTTAGCTGGTAAAGCTGGAGCCCTAGCTCAGCCTTCCAATTCCAGGTCAAGTCCACTCCACCACAGCAGCCTCACCAACACAATATTTCCTAAGCCCAGCTGTGTTGATGCTGTAAGGAGCCAGATATTCCCAGAGGCTCAAGCCACTTCCTGAGATAAATTACTCATACAGGAGATCAGGATAGCAGTTACTGCAAACAACTCTAAGACACTAACTTAAAGAGCCAGTATGCCTACCTGATAGGTATTCTCTAAGGTAAATAAATTGTTTGGGTCTACATCTACCTTTAGCAGAAGCATGAACCCTTTGAATTCACTGATCCAGAAGTGATGAATATTCATTGGAAGGACTGATGCTGAAGCTGAAACTCCAATATTTTGGCCACCTGATGCAAAGAACAGACACATTGGAAAAAATCCTGATGCCGGGAAAGATTAAGGGAAGGAGGAGAAGGGACGACAGAGGATGAGATGGTTGGATGGCATCACCAACTCAATGGACATGAGTTTGTGCAAGCTCCAGGAGTTGGTGATGGACAGGGAAGCCTGGTGTGCTGCAGCCCATGAGGTCGCAAAGAGTCGGACATGACTGAGTGACTGAACTGAGAAGTAATGAGAAGTTCATGAGAAGTTCAACCAATCAAAACCGGGGTGGTGGGGGGGAATGTTCAAGGGGACACTTGTAAGGCGAGAATTGCATAGGACTGTCCTGTTTGCCCCCCACGAAAGAAAAGACTCCAGGTGTAGCTAGACACATACCCATCACCTCTGGAGCAAAAGGCTTGAGATACAATAACATGCTCAGAGAAGTCCCACAATTAGACACATTCACTAGGAAAGCTCTTTTTCATCCACAGTGTACAAGAATTAATAAAATTCAGTATATGTCTAACTCTTTATAGGATCATCCATCACTAACATTTCATAGACAAGAGTGAAACTGACCAAATTTAAACCATCTTAATTTTAGAATCTATATATTTAGCTTCTCTGGTCCCACTACTGATAAAATAGAGATCGCAATGCCTGTTTTATCTGATGGTTTTCAGATTAAAGATAATGTATATATGGTGGGCAACACTGTGCCTGGCAAAGATGGCACTCAATAAGTGGCATCCATTATTAATAATTAATTATAATAATAATTACTCGAAGTAAGCAGAGCTGACCCTATACTGAGGTCATGGTTAAGGACTCCCTTCCCCCACATGATTTGTGGGGTACCCAAAAGTGCCTGCTGGAAACAATCAAGTTTCAACCTAAGGGTACCACACACTTCCATGAGCAACTTCTCTTTCCAAGAAACACAACATGGTCAAGACATCAGTAGGGTCCCAAATTCTTGCAAGCTGTATAAATACCTCTCAGCACTAATATGCTTCCAACCCCACACTAATACATTGTGTAAATATCATAACTTCAGCTATGGCCAGGAAAACCTTAATGAACACCAGATTCAAGAAAGAGGAACCATAATAATCTTACTCTCTATCAGCCCAAACTTTCACCACCTTTATTTAAACAGCTTTACCAAGTTCAAAACTGAACACAAGCAATTATCCTACAAGTGTTTGGGTCAACATGGCAAGGTAATAAGGCCCTGGGCAATTAAACCTGCGCTGCTCTCCTGGAAAATGTTCCAGGCAGGTTGGCATGAAAGAATACATGGACCTCAAATGAAGTCTAGTCTTAACCTCCACCACTCACCAGCCACATAAGCAAGTACGTGTCAAGTTAATGCTTCAAGCTTTAGTGTCCCTATCTGTATATGGGGGATAACAACCGAATTACCTGCTTTATTGGAATACTAAAAAGATGTACAGGAAGGTGCCTTATAAATGAGGAAGTGTGGTGCTTCCCTGGTACCCTCGCAGTGAAGAATTCACCTGCCAATGCAGGAGACAAGGGTTCAATCCCTGATACAGAAATATCCCACATGCCGCAGAGCAACTAAACCTGTGTACCACAACTACTGAGCTTGTGCTCTGGAATCTAGGAGCCACAATTACTGAGTCCATTTGTCACAACTACTGAAGCCCACGTGCCTTAGAGAAGCTGCAAGAGAAGCCACTGCAATGAGAAGCCCCCACTTGCTGCAACTAGAGAAAAGTCTGTTCAACTAGAGAATAGCCAAAAACAAAATTATAAAAATAAACACTGATGAAGTGCTATGTACAAGCTGTTAATACTGTTAATATTTTGCTTATCAGATATGTTCCACATTCAGCAAACAAGCTTTTATAAGTTCCCAGTCAACTAGCAATTTAACTATGGGTATTTTCTGTTTTCTGTTTTGTTTGATTCATTATGTTCAACATGACCTTGATCTTGCTTTATAAACACTCCTAAGACAGAGGGTAAGTTAGGGGTTGGGATCTTCACAGGCTTCCGAGTGACCCTGTATTTAGTCAGTCTGTTTTTAGCACACTCACGATTTCATTAGATACAAGCTTTGCTGTGGGCAGGATAGACAGGTCTCCCCATACAAAATCTTAAAGCCAGTTATTGGCCTTTGGCAACCCCCTCCCATCCTCTCTGCTCCCCGTTATGGCTCCACTGGTAAAGAATCTGCCTGCAATGTGGGAGACCTGGGTTTGATCCCTGGGTTGGGCCTGACCTCTTTAGCTCTCCTTTTTTCAACAATATCATAAACTTCCATAGAGCTCAGGGCCCTCCTACTGACCCCTAGTCACCCAGAGGCCCCACCAGCAGGCCATCCTAGCTTGGCACCCTGAGGAAGGATCCCTGGTTTGGGCCTCTGTAATCCTCCATCCTCCTTTCTGCCACTAAATTGTTTCTGTTCCAAGTTGAATCAATTTGTATAAGATCTGTCCTCCAAACTGATACAAAAAAGCAATGATGTCTCTCTCCTGTAAGGGGTTTTCATTTAGGTCTTTGTAAATAATGCTTAAATCCCAAAGGAGGAACTGTTGTGATGGGAAATTTGAAAAATCAGCACAAGAGGTATTTAAGGCATTCACACACACCCTTACTTGTTCATTCACCAAGCATATATTTGGCACTGAAAAGGGGTTCCCAGACCAAATTCCAACGTGTGTGTGTGTGTGGAGGCTTCCCCACACCAACAAGCAATTCTCAGGTTCCACCAGGTGTCTGAGAAGTCAACTCAATTCTGACACTATCTGAAGATAGAATCAGATTCCACAGGTAAAGACTCAGTTCCACAAAACCATCCTCCACTTCAGACACCAATTTCAAGTCCAGATTATTACCTGTACTTCTGATGATCAACTGGCTACAAATCAGATTGCCATGAACCCCCTTCTCTGATTCAATTAATTTGCTAGAACAGCTCATGGAACTCAAGAAAACCCATTTGCACACCAGATTACTGATTTATTATAAAAGGATATTAAAAGTTATGAATCAACAGCCAAATGAAGGTACACATGTATCAGGCAAGGTTCCAAACAGTCATGTCCTACTCTTTGCAACTCCATGGACCGCAGCCTCTGTCCATGGAATTCTCTAGGCAAGAATACTAGAATGGTTTGCCATTCCCTTCTCCAGGGGATCTTCCTGACCCAGGGACTGAACCCAGATCTCCCACATTGCAAGCAAGCAGATTCTTTACCATCTGAGCCATCAGGGAAGCACCAGCCCTTGCATAGAACCCAAAAGTCACCTTCCCTGAATCATTTTCAGGAACTGGGACAAGAGACCAAATATTATCCCATTGCTCTATTGCTTGGGAAATTCCAAGGGTTTGGGGAGGTATGAGCCTGGAACTGTGAATAAAGACCTTTGCTTGGGACCTTGCCTGATATCCCCAACACACCTGAGCAAAGCTGGAGAGTCAGAGTGACGATGGCCCAGGGCCCATCACAGAGTGTGCAATGAAGGACTGGAGCACTTGGGCCAGGGAAAAGGCCGACTTCGGCTAAGGCCAGCATCTCTAACTGGGTTAATCCCCAAACCCACTGCATCATTTTTATCCAACAATAGAGTTCTAGTTGCAATTAAGCATTTTGAGTTACAATTTTAAATTAACTGGAATATTCAGAAGATATAAGTTTTGCCCTCAATCTCCCAATCACATGGGAAAGGGAAACAAGAAAACAGTTCCTTATAACACAAGGAGATATGAGTTTATTATTGGTCTAATCAAATACCTCTAATAGCAAATAAATGCCAGGAACTAAAAGAATTTCACGCCCTACTGACAGGATACATGTGCCATGTAATACTAATAGCCCACATAATCATGAGCAAAATTCTAAGGATACTCTCACATTAAAAGTTATTAAACAAATCTCTCATCCTGAGAATAAATAGAACATTTAAAATGACAAGATTTTAAAAAAAAGTAAAGTGACATGATAGCTGATTGTTTTTTTCTTTTACTGCACTGAATTGCTCAGTATTAGTTCAGTTTAGGAAATCAACTTATTTCCAAAGAGCCTACCTTATCATTTCTTAAATTGTGGTCTTTTTAGGCAAGACAAATAAAAGAACAGGTATTTATCCCCTCTGTCTTCATCACACTGTATTCTGCTGAGCATTAAGATTTACTAAGGTGCAGTAAGTACCTAACAGCAAGGCTATAGATGCATCACTGGAATTGAGTAATGAAATGAGATGAAATAGGGGTTTTTATAACGATCAGCCCTGTCAGCAGCCATCAGCAGCATTTTGTCTTTCAGTTAATCCAAGAGAATAGGCAAATTGACATGTACCACAGGAGAGCAGGTAACCAGTGGTAAAGAATCCGCCTGCCAATGCAGGAGATGCAGGTTCAATTCCTGAGTTGGGAAGATCCCCGAGAGAAGGAAATAGCCACCCACTCCAATATTCTTGCCTACAGGATCCCATGGACAGAGGAACCTGGCGAGCTACAGTCCATGGGGTCACACAGCATTGGACATAACTGGAGCAACTGAACAACAGAACGACCAGCCCAATCAGCAGCCATCAGCAGCATTTTTGTCTTTCAGTTAATCCAAGAAAACAGGCAAACTGACAGGTATCACAAGAGAGCAGGTAACCAAGTGTTGGACTTCCTCTCTTGAAGATACTTATCAGTGAACAAAAGTGTTTTATGAAGAAACTGAAGGTTGGGGTTTCCAGAAGGCTGGCCCATGTAAGTTGTGGGTGAGCACATTTGGCTGGCGAAGAACTTAGACCTGCTCCATCTTGCTCCCTTCAGGCATTCACCTAATTCTCCCTGACAGTTCCAACTCAAAAACGTCAAGGGATGTCCATTCAATAACAATAAATATGGTTCAGTAAGACTTTAGATAAGTGTATTTTTCTCATCTCCTTCCTCCAAACCTGATCTCTGGAAAGAGAAGGAATGTTCATTTTAACTTGCTTGTTGTAGAATCTGGATTACATTTCCAATTTAAATGGAAACCAATCATCTAAAAAAGGGGATTAGTTAAAATCTTATCAATACAGAAAAAGACACATGAACCCCTATATTCACCACAACACTATTTACAATAGCTAGGATATGGAAGCAACCTAGGTTTCCATCAACAGATGAGTAGATAAAGAAGTTGTGGTACACATATACAATGGAATATTACTCAGACATAAAAAGGAATGAATCCCAGTCAGTTCTAGTGAGGTGGATGAATTGAGAGCCTGTTAGAGTGAAGTAATTCACAAGGGGAAACAAATATCATATATTAATGCATATATATGGAATCTAGAAAAATGCTACTGATGAACCTATCTGAAGGGAAGGAATGGAGACGCCAACATAGAGAATGAACTTGTGGACACAGCAGGGGAAGGAGAGGGTGGGATGAACTGAGAGAGTAGCATTGATATATATACACCACCATGTGTAAAATAGCTAGTGGGAAACTGCTTGCACATTTATAAAATAATAAAACCTGTACTGAGGCACATCATAAGGAGTAAAGGAGGCAGTACCTAAGAAGGACTTAACACAATAATCAGTCAATGACTGCTCATATTCATTTGTTCACTCAATGTTTAGGAGCAGCCTACTGTGTGTCAGATGCTCTGCAGTGGGAATACAGAAATGACTGAGACAGTCACAGCCCCTGTCCTTATAGAACTCAAAGTCTAGACAGGCTGTCCAAAGTTCAGAGGGAAAAAACAAAAACAACTTGATTCATGGAAACCTCCTCCTGTGTATCTGGAGGGTTGCTGTAGTACAGAGTCACCAGTGCTGCTTATGAAATATTTGCAGCTTTCCTCTTTCCAAATACATGGTGGGATTATACTATATTTGCCTTGATTAGGTATGCCCATACGACTTCCTTTGGCCAACACATGAATAGGATGGACTGATGTCCCTCTTGGGCTAAACCTGTAAGTCACGGCTCCTGTCCCCACATTCTCTTCCCTCTGACAAGGTGATAATGGAACACTTGTTGATGGGACCTCCATCATCCTGGGTTCTTAAGTGACAATGGTAAGTGGAGCTTCCCCTGCTAACATAGCATGGAGGATAACTATATTTTTATTATATTAAGCCACTGAAATTTGAGGTTATTTGTCACTGTATAATATTCTATCCTGTCCTAACCATATGAGTGCTTTGTCTAATCACCGAAATATCATTACAAACTGCATTCAGGGCACCGAAAAATACATTTAAGAAGTTGACCTGATGAGCAAAGATCTGAAGGACAAGTTGAAGTGTTTTAGATGACACAGGGTAAAGTGGGATGTGGTGTGCACAAGTGCACGGGAGCACACAGCACAAAAGACCTGAGGAAAGGGGAAGTAAGAGCCATTTCAGGAATGATGAAAACACATGTGACTGGAAGGGAGATGAAAGGAAGAGATTCAGGATGAGGTAGCAGTAAGAAAACATGTAGGCTCTGAAGCCCTGTTAATGATTTCAGTTGTTATTCTAAGAGCAGGAGCAAGCCATTAAATGGTTGTAAGCAGAAAAATAACATGATTAAATCTGTGGCTTTGAAATGATAGTTCAGGATGTAGCATGTAAAACAGACAGGCACAGGCAAGAGTTAATACAGGGAGACCCATTGGAGACTATTGCAGTAACAGTGCAGGCAAGAGAACGTGCTGGCTTAGGCTTGATGACAGTAGTAAAGATGGAGAGATATATGAGGAAATTTTAGAGATATTCAGGCAGCAAGATCAAACAGGGCTTTAACCATAGACTAGAAACACGGGTGAGGTGGTTTCCACAGCTGTTTGAATTGTGGTGCAATCCCTGAAACAATAAACACTGAGGGAGAAGCAGGTTTTGGAAGGAAGATCATAAATTTTGACTTGGATATGTTCAAGTGTAAGCTCCTCCAGCATCTGAAACTTCAACAAAAGTCTAGGCTATAAACATTTATATGGGTGATGATTTATCTGCATTTTGGAAAAACCAGAACATCAGATAAGACGGGGGAGCCTAGGATAAAGTTTTGATGAATTCCTACATTTAAAAACCAGGAGAAGGATGAGGTCAAGTAGGGTGAGTGGTTGGATTGTGCACTGGATTTAGAACAAGGAGGTGATTGGTAACATTAGCAAAAGCTGTTTCAGTGGAAGGATGGGAATGGTCAAAAAAGAGATGACCTTAAAAAATGATCATATTCACTCATTCATTATTTGTTAAAACCTATGATCTGGTCTGGAAATAAAAGGGTGAACGAGACCAAATAAGTCCTTGCCTCCATGGTGCTAGCAGTCCAGTGAGACAAAATAATTGCAAGCTATTTGTTGTGTAGATCACAACAAACTGGAATATTCCTAAAGAGATGGGAATACCAGACCTCTTTACCTGCCTCTTGAGAAACCTGTATGCAGGACAAGAAGCAACAGTTAGAACCGGACATGGAACAACAGACTGGTTCAAATTTGGGAAAGGAATACATCAAGACTGTATTTTGTCACCCTGCTTATTTAACTTATATGCAGAGTACATCATGAGAAATGTCAGGCTGGATGAATCACAAGCTGGAATCAAGATTGCAGGGAGAAATATCAACAACCTCAGATACACAGATGATACCACTTTAATGGCAGAAAATGAAGAGGAACTAAAGAGTTTCTTAATGAAGGTGAAAGAGAATGAAAAAGCTGTCTTAAAACTCAACATTCAAAAAACTAACATCATGGCATCCAGTCCTACCAATTCATGGCAAATAGATGGGGAAAATGTGGAAACAGTGTCAGATTTCATTTTCTTGAGCTCCAAAATCAATGCAGACAGTGACTGCAGCCACAAAATTAAAAGATGCTTGCTCCTTGGAAGAATAGCTATGTCAAACCTAGACAGTAAGCAGAGATGTCACTCTGCCAACAAAAGTCCGGATAGTGAAAGCTATGGTTTTTCCAGTAGTCATGTATAGGTGTGAGAGTTGGACCACAAAGAAAGCTGAGTGCTGAGAATTGACACTTTCAACTTTGGTGCTGGAGAAGATTCTTAGACTGCAAGGAGATCCAATGAGTCAATCCTAAAGGAAATAAACTGTGAATATTCATTGGATGGACTGATGCTGAAGCTGAAGCTCTAATACTTGGGCCACCTGATGCAAGGAGCTGACTCATTAGAAAAGATCCTGATGCTGGGGAAAATTGAAGGCAAGAGAAGAAGGGAGTGACAGAGGATGAAATGGTTGGATGGTATCACTGACTCAATGGACATGAGTTTGAGCAAACTCAGGGAGATAGAGATGGACAGAGAAGCCTGGCATGCTGCAGTTCATGGGGTCACAAAGATTCAGACACAACTTAGCAACTAAACAACAACAACAGCAGTGTTATGTATTGGGAGAGAAAACAAAAGTAAAATATATATGTAGGTACATACATAAATGGGAAGGAGGGTAGAGACAGAGGTAACAATTAAACTGAGCCATGAAGGATGAAAATGAGCTAGCTGTCCAAAGAGGTGAAAGTAATAAGGGAACATTAACTTCAGACACAGGGAACAATGAGCATGAAGACTCAATACATTAAAAAAGAAAAAAAGTCTGTCATCAAGGAATTTCTAGAAGACCATGATGCCTAGAGTTTAAAGAGTAGCAGAAATTTAGGCAGGATCAAATCATGAGCTTTGTAAGACGCAATAAAATGTTTGCATTTTACTTGCTATATTGGTTTACCAGCACTGTCATAACAAAGTACCATAGACTTGATGGCTCAAAAAATAAAAACAGAAATTTGGAACTTCCCTGGTTGGTCCAGTGGTTAAGACTTTGCCTTCCAATGCAGGGGATGCAAGTTTGATTCCTGGTGAGGGAGATAAGATCCCACATGTGTCCGGGCCAAAAAACCAAAACATGAAACAGAAGCGGTATTGTAACAAATTCAGTAAAGACTTTAAAAATGGTCCACATCAAAACAAGATTTATTTTCTCACAACTCTGGAAGCAAGATGTCCAAGATAAAGGTTGTGACAAGGTTCTTCTGAGGCCTATCTTCTTGGCTTATAGATGACCAGGTTCTACTTGTATCCTTGTGGTCTTCCCCCTGTATCTGTCTCTGTTCTACTCTTCATGTAAGGACACCAGTCATATTGTAAAAGGGTTCACTCTGATGATTTTTCTTCATTTCATAGATGTTCCCCAATTTATTCAACTAATACCATAACTGATGAATCCATTGACATGTGGATAATGCAATGATGAATATTGTTGCATATGCATTTTTTCAATAATAAAATGATAGCTGAGGTATAACATAAAAACACAAAAATCATATGCGCATAGCTTGATAAACCATCAAAAAATCAATAGACTTAGGAAACATCTCCAGCTGAAGAAAGAGAAGTATGTCAGCATCCCACAAGCCCCCCTTGAGTCCTTCCTAATCACTACCCTTGCCCTGTTCCCCAATCTTAACCATTATTTTGATTTCTAGCACCACGGGTTATTATTGCCTGTTTTTGTACTTTGCATACATGGATTCCTGTAATATGTATAATTTTATGTATAGCTTCTTTCATTCAACATTATAAATGTATAATTGATTCATACATTGATTCATATTGTTGTAGCATTGATTCACTAATGTTCATTGCTGTATACTATTCCACTCCATGAGTATACCATATTTTTTTCATTGATTGGAAGACCTTTTAATTTTTTTTACTGAGGTATAGTTGATTTATAATATTATGAGTTTCAGGTGATAACACAGTGATTCAAAATATTTACATATTATGCTCAATTTAAAGTTATAAAATATTGGCTACATTCTCTGTGCTATACAATATATCCATGTAGCTTATTTATTTTATACATAGTATTTTGTGCCTCTAATCCCTTATCCCTATCTTGCCCCTCCTCTCTTTCCTCTCCCTAGTGATAACCACTAGTTCGTTCTCTGTATCTGTGAGTCTGTTTCTACCATTTGTCCAATTTTTTAGATTCCACATATAAGTGATAAAACATACAGTATTTGTCTCCCTCTGGTTTACTTCACTGAGCATAATACCCTCCAGATCCATCCTTTTTGTTTCAAATAGCAAAATTTCATTCTTATTTATGGCTGAGCAGTATTATATTATATATATATACTACATCTTCTTTATCCATTCATCCATTGATGGACACTTAGGTTGCTTTCATATCTTGGGTATTATACATAGTGCTAACATGAGCACTAGGGTGCATGTATCTTTTCAAATTAGTGTCTTCATTCTCTTTAAATATATACCTAGGATCAAATAAATACATAGACTACTATCATATGGTAGTCTATTTCTAGCTTTTTTGAGGAAATTTTATACTGTTTTCCATAGTGACTGCACCAATTACATTCCCACTAACAGTTTACAAGGATTCCCTTTTCTCCATATCTTCTACAACATTTGTTATTTGTGGTCTTTTTAATAACAGTCATTCTGACAGTCATAAGATGGTATTTCATTGTGGTTTTAATTTACATTTCTCTTATTATAAGCAAATATAATATAATAATATAAATGTAATATAAAAAATTATAATCAATTATTAAGCAATGTTGAGAATCTTTTCATATACTATTAGCCATCTGTATGTCTCCTTTGTAGAAATGTCTATTTAGGTGTTCTGCTCATTTTTAATCTGGTTGTTTTTTGATAATGAGTTGTTTGAACTGTTTAAACATTTTGAATATTAACTCCTTGTTGGTCATATCATTTGCAAAGCTTTTCTCCCATTCAGTAGTTTGTCTTTTCATTTTGCTGATAGCTTCTTTTGTCATGAAAAAGCTTTTAAGTTTAATTAGGTCCTTATGCAAGCACTTATGGTCAATTATTTGTTTATTTTTGCTTTTGTTTCCTTTGCTTTAGGAGTCAGATCAAAAAAAAAAATTCTAGGCTTTATTTCATAGAGTATTCTATGTTTTCTTCTCTGGTTTCAGGTCTTAGATTTAAATCTTTAATCCACTTCATGTTTATTTTTTAATATGGTGTGAGAAAGTAGTCCAATTTGAATATTCCTCACATGACTATCCAGCTTTCCCAGCACCATTTATTGAAGAAGTTGTCTTTTCTCCACTGTATATCCTTGCCTCCTTTGCCATAGATTAATTGACCATACGTGCATGCATTTGTTCCTGGGCCCTCTATTGTGTTTCACTGATCTATGTATCTGTTTCTGAGCCAGTTCCATACTGTTTTGATTACTGTAGCTTTGTAGTATAGTCTGGAGTCTGGAATGTGATACCTCCAGCTTTGTCCTTTCTCAAGATTGCTTTAGTTCACCCTAGTGACTTTATTTTAATTATCTCTCTAAAGACCCTATCCCCAAATATAGTCACATTCTGAGGTAGCGGGAGTAAGGGCTTCAACATATGGATTTTGGGGGGACACAATTCAGCCCATAAAACTTATGCAAATAGGGATGCCATTAAAGGGATTTAAGCAAGAAAATAACATTGTCCAATTTATATTTTAAGAGCAGTGTGGCTACAGTATACAGAAGAGATTGGAGAAAAGGAAAAGTGGTAATAAGAAGACAAGTTAGCAGATTATCTCTGTAATCCAGACCCCAAAACAGACATTCTTAACCTGGAGCCTATAGATAGGCTTGGGAAGGAGTGATCCACAATTTCCTAGATGCTATATTTACAGAATCATATGAAGATGCATATGTACCCATAACATGATTTAGTCTAAAAGCTCTGTTACATCCAAGAATCACAGTGCAATGCCAAAAATAAGTTTAAAAATTAAGAAATGCCACGTTTTTCTCATATTACTTAAAGGGACTCAAACACAATGCATAAAAGCACTTACTAAAACACCTTCCACTCTCCGGCCCATTTTAGTCCTCTCCTACAGTTAGTTATACCAGGATCTCTCTCCTCAAAACTCCCAGGGTAAAACACTCCTCCACCAACCCTTCATCGCCCAGAGTGTCTTCTCTTCTCTCCATCCCTTCTTCCCTTCCTCTTTAAGAACTTTATCAAGTAGATCAACCTAGCTTCTCTTCTGCAAAAATAAATTTTTGAAGGAAGAGAAAGAAAAAAATCACTTCACTTGGGCTGAGGATTCTATTTGCAAGGCAGGAAGGTGGTGAGAAAAATATCTGAACATTCCAATATTAATCATTTTTGTCTTATGCATTTTCTAGCAGAGTCTTGGTGTTCATCATAATCTGAAAGGTTTTGTTGAATTTGTTAAGAACTATCAAAAGAACAAGGGAGGGAGCTGGAGGGGCAGGGGTAGGGAGAGCACTGTGATTCTCAGGAACTGAGCAAGGCCATCTGACTATTCTCTCGCAGTCAGACTGGTCCATAAGTAGGCTACCACCATGACTATCCACTCTACCCCATACTGCATCCCCAAACAACCAAGTGGACCAAATGTGCACTGATAAGACTTCAAGAAAGGCTAATACATTGGTTGAGTATTGCCTCAAAGGGCAAGTTCATTGTAAATAAATGTATTCTGCTTTGAACATGATCTATTAGTAAACTCTGAGTAAACTGCCAATTTAGGTCATCCAAATCAGAAATAAGTGATCTTTTCATTCCAACCAATTAAAAAGTTAATAAAGATATGTAAACAGTGATTCTATCAGACCACAAACCTGCTGTGTACACACCATAAAAAGACTCTGTGGTTAGACACAAAAGAAATGAAACACAGAGTATAAAAGACAGAAATAAAATGTGCCCTACCCTCACTTTCCTATTCCAGTTAATGTCTACCCAACCTTCAAGTCCCAGCTAAGGGTTTATCTCTTTTGTGAGCCCTTACTCAAGGCTCAATGAAGGTCTTATCTCTTATTCCACAGTATCCTGTTAGCTCTGTCATTTCACTACCACAATGTCATTAAGATTACCTGTCTTCTCTATTCAACTGTAAGCTTCTACAGATCAAGGACAAGATCTTCCTTTTTGTTTTGTGAGCACCTAGCAAAGTGCCTGGTACAAAGCAGGTAAATACTCACTGAGAAGGTTGGCTTCAAATTCTATGCTGTTTCTAAAAGGGAAGCAGACTAGACGGTTATAAAGAACAAATTAGTGGTCACCAGTGTGGGGAGAGGCAATGCAGGGACTAGGGATTTTTTTAAAAGGGGCTATTATAAAAATAATAATAATAATAATAAAAGGGGTTATTATGGGATTATATGAAATCATGTATGTAAAACTTTGGAAAACTATAAAGCACTATAGAAATTTTTAATAAATTAAATTAATAAATAAAACTACACATACAAAATGTTTGTGCTGTTTCTACTCTATTACTCTGCTTCCTGGAATAAAAAGATCTAAATTGTTTACCTATCATTTACCATCTGGGAAATTTTGCAGAGATGCTAGTTCTACACAGGAATTGGAGATATCCGCAGCCCAAATTCCTGACTAAGGATTAAGTACTTGAGCCCCATTTTCTCGAAAAGCAGTGGGAGACAAAAGCAGAAAGTTGATGGAAGCTAGTAGAGGAATTATGGAAGGGACTGTTCACCCATTCTTCAGTCATCTGTGGAAGCATGCTCTCACATTACTCAATCTTTTAAAGGGAACTTCCCAAACTGCTTCTAACCATATACCATCCAAAGTTTCCCCCTGAATCATTCAAGAGACATCCAGATGTGGGTTGAACAGCTCTAATTTATTGCAAGTGTTTTTCTTAAGTATCACGTGTGTTACAGCATCTCAATAAGGCTGTTTGCGGTTTGAGCCTTCTGAATCAGGACATAGAGAAGTTTCAACATCTGAGATTCATTTAATGGAAGCAAAAAAAAATTGAACCCTTCGATGAATCCACCTGCACCTGAATCACCTACCATGCTGTGCAAAATGCAGATTCTCTGTCCCAGATCTCATGAATAAGATTCTTTGAGGTTAGAGGCTAAAGATCTCCCTTCTTAATAAGCTCCTAGATAATTTCATCGTCAAAACTCAGCTAAGAAATGGCATCTTCAGGAAAGTCTCCTTTGGACCCTCACCCAGCTTACAAGCGACCCCAACACCTCCTATCATGCTTCCCACATTATCTGTCTCCCCTGCTACACTGGGTCCCAGGAGGACAGAAGCTTCATCTTCATGTTCACTGCTGATCCCCAGGGCTCTGAACAGTGTTGGTGAACTGAATAAATGATCCTTATGTACTCGAAAATGAACAGACAGATGCTAGCTAGAGCTCCTATCCAGAGTACGTAAGGTTCTCTGGAATCTGGCCCTTGACTACCTCTCCAGGCTTCTCCTTCCCAACTTCCTGTTCACACTCAACACTCCAATAACACTTGGTTTCTCTTTGTTCCTTGCACAACCCCTTTCTTCTCTACGCTTTTGCCCAATTTGTCTGTTCTTACCCAAAACCCCTATCACTATGCACAGTCTCCTCCATTCATACCCTCCCCCATACGCACCTCCTTGCCACTCTCTGGATTATTCCTACTCTTTCCTGTTAAGTTTCTACTGAGGCTTCTCCCCGTTGCAGTAGCTTTCCCACTACTCCACCCACAAAAGTCTTTCTTCTCTAGGATCAGGGAGAGCTATGCATATTTCCACCTTTACCCTTACCACATGGTTTAGTAATTACCTCTCTCTGTGTTGGTCTTCTACATGAGATTATGAATTTCTTGAGGATGTAGCCCATATCTCATTAATCTATCCATCCATTTTTATTCCAGTTCTTGGCATAGAGTAGCTGTTCTACAAATTGCTGTTTAATGAAGGAATGAACAGATGAGCAGACAGAGCCAAATCCTCAGACACAATTGTTAACTGAAACAGGAGCATGTGTATTTGAACACATGCAAACTGGGGACTAGAACGGTTGATTCCATTAGGACACCAAGAGTTGAGGGCCTCTATGCAAAAAGTCATCTTATCAGATGGGCAAGAAATGTTAAGACAGAAAGAATCAATATGTATAGACCCTAAAAACCAGACAGAAGTGGAGAATTCTGAGGTTTATTAAACAACTCACAGCCAGAAACTAACTCATAAGCCTGGATGCTGGTCAGAGCAAATTACCAGGCAAAATGGTGGCCAGAGAACATGGAGGGGGACTTAACTGGTGGTGCAGTGGTTAAGAATCCGCCTTCCAATGCAGAAGACATAGGTTTGATCTCTGGTTGGGGAACTAAAATCCCACATGCTTTGAGGCAACGAAGTCTGCATCCAAAAACTAGGCCTGCACATCACAACTAGGGAGAAGATCATGTACCACAACGAAGATCCCACGGGCCACAACTAAAACCTGATGTGGCCAAACAGAAAAAGAGAGAGAGAGAAAACATAAAGGGAAGTAAAGAAGATGGGGTGAGCGTGCATCCAAGAGAAAATCTGTATGGTAATGAGTCAGTCATGATGCTTTCTGGGTGAGTTAGCCTTCCCTTGTGGCTCAGTTGGTAAAGAATCTGCCTGCAGTTCAGGAGACCTGGGTTTGATCCCTGGGTTGGGAAGATCCCCTTGAGAAGGGAAAGGCTACCCACTCCAGTATTCTGGCCTGGAGAATTCCATGACTGTATAGTTCATGGGGTCACAAAGAGTCAGACTTTTGAGCAACTTTCACTAGCTCTGGTGAGCCTGCAATACATCTTAAAGTGACGGTGCTCCCTAGATAGGATCTGAAACAACGTGTCACTAAATACTAGGTTAAAGGAATGAAAATCACACTGTAGTTTTTAATAAAAGCCCAGGGTTGTCATTTCTCATCACTGTTTCAACAAAGTACCACAAATTTAGTGCTTTAAAAACCACAAATTTATTATCTTGCAGTTTTGGAAAAGTTTAAATGAGAGTCGTACAGAGCTAAAAGTCAGGTACTAGCAGAGCTGCGCCTTCAGGAGGCTTCAGGGGATCATCTATTCCTTGCTTTTCCAGCTTCCAGAGGCTGCCCCCTTTCTTTGGGGGCATGCTCTTTCTAGCAATGGCATCACTCTAACCTCTGCTTCCGCTGTCACAGCTCCTTCTCCAACTATTTCACTCTGACCCTCCTGCCTCCCTCTTATAAGAACCCTTGTGGTTATACTGGGTCCATGCAGATAATCCAAGATAATTTCCCTACCCCAAGATCTTAAACCAGTTAAGACCTTAACATTTGCAAAGTATCTCCTGTCATGTAAGGGAACATATTCCCAGGATTAGGACACAAACACTTTGAGAGGACTATTATTCTACATACCACACTCATTCATAGAGAAAAAAATTATTTTAAAGAATGAATCAGGTTTTGATTTTTTAAAGAAAAAAACAGGAAATATATAGCTCTAAATTCCCTATCAGTGACAAGCAACAAAGAAAATGACACTAAAAACCTGAAAAGCAGAGGACAGAGGAAGGGAAATTATAATTGTGTAATAAGGTTTTTCCTCAATTAAAAATTCAGATATAAATGTGACACTGTCACTCCTAAAAGAAGATAACAATTGGACACCACCACCTGCTTTTTCATTGGTTACCATCTTTCCTTCTCAGGTCCCCTCTCTCTGTGAGCAGGGGCATGCTCCAGATACAGATGGTAACTGCAAAACATATTGATGCCAACAATACATGTAGCACACAGGTCCAACTGAAAGACGTGGAAAGGTGAGGTAGAAAAGGAGTCAACCCAAGGCATGAAAAGGAAAAGTCTTTTTTTTTCCCCACAAAGGAAATGCTTTAAATGCTTTAAAAGGGACCTCTGAATTTGATTAAAATTATGAATACTCTAGGATTTTGTATTTGTAAATTACTGAAAATAAAAAGTAAAATTTTAAATGTCATACATAAATGATCATAATGTGAATGTACATTTTCTGACCAGCTCAGACAAAGGCAAGTAACAAATTTCTTAGTAAATAGTGGCAGATGGTACTAGTAGGGGCCAGTGCTAAGGAAGTCAGGACTGCAAAGGTAAAGGGGTTGTCACCGAAAGCAATGTAATTTACCCTCCTTCCAGTCACAGGAGAAGGAAAGTTATTATCAGCAAATAGTTGATAATGTTGTCTGACACTCAGTATATGTCTTTAATTTGTCTAATTTTCCTCCTTGGATATAATAAAAGAGCAACAAAAGAAAAGTTCAGACTATTTTTCAAAGTCATAATTGAGGGTCCACTACAACTTTTTTAAGATAGCTTAATTTATTCCCACAAAACTATTCTCACAAAATTTTGAACATATTGAAGACTAAGTTTTGTTTAAATCAAGAAAGATGCCAGCATGTTTATCTGCACTAGAAGAGAGCTAAAAATATAATACAAGAGGAAGGAATACTAAGACGGGAGCCAGAGAGACCATGAGGGAACTGTCACTTCAACCCAAGACAAAGTTCTGAAACAGCAAAGGTAGAGCACTAGCTTCCTGTGGCTGCCACAACTAATTACCACAAACTAAATGACTAAAAACAACAGAAATGTATTATTTCACAGTCTCACATTTCTGGAAGCCAGAAGTCCAAAATCAAGGTCTCTGGAGGCTCCAAAGGAGAATCCTCCATTGTCTCTTCCAGCTCCCAGTGGCTGACATCATTTCTCGGCTTCTTTGGCTTGTGGCCACATCACACCAATCTCTGCCTCTATCTCTACCTTTATATTACCTTCTCCTCAGTGGATCTGTGTCCTGTCCTCTTCTGTCACAATTCTCCTTCTTCTCTCTTATAATCTCATCTTAAGATCCTTATTTTAATTACATCTGCCATGATTTTTTTCATATATAGTAACATTCAAAAGTTCCAGGGATTTGGAGGTGAACATATCTTTTGGAGACCACCACTGAACCCATCAACCCATCATAGGTAATAACTGGGAAGAGAGAGGTCTGAGAATTATTTGAGAGGTATAGTCAGCAGAACTTGATGATTAATTCTCTGCAGGGAATGAAGTGGAGGAATGAGTTAAAAATAACTTTTAACTAAATACCTAGGTGAGAACCAGTTATTTCAACTGAAATAGAAAAGCTGGATGGAAGAGCCCTTTTAAGGGAAAAGATGGCTTCCTTTTAAAACGCTGATTTTGAGGTGTCCATGAGATAGCTAGATGTATAGCAGATAATAAGACTTATGCAGCTGAAACTCAAGAAAGAGAACTGACTGGAGATAGAGATTTGAGAGCTTGTGAGCATAGAAGTGGTCATTAAAAACCATAGAGAGGATAATATTACTCAAGAAAGCAAGATAGACAATAGACATCTGGCAGTTAAGGAGTAGACAGAGGAAGAGCAGCCCATAAAAAAGATCAAAAATTAATGGTAAACAGGTATAAATAATTTCAGGAGAATGTACAAGAAAAAATGTCTGGAAATAGAGAAAAATAAGCAATGTCAAATGGAATAGAAAGAAAAAGTGAGATGAGTAAAGTACTGAAGCAGATGATAGAGGAAGATACCACATAGGTCTCCAAATGAAAAACAGTCCAGACAATCGGAAAAGGCCATGAACATGAAAAAGCCATGAACATTTCACGAATGCTCAGAGAACAGCAAGGTGGCCAGAGCGGTGTGACCAGAGTGAACAAGGATATAAGCAAGAAAGAGGTTGAGTGGTAACAGGAGTCCTTTATCTTAACACAAGTAGAAACTTTCCAGCCATCTTAAGGACTATGCATTTTATTCTAAGTGAAAATGGAAAGGTATCAGATGGTTTTCTGCAGAGGAAAGACATGATCTGCCTTATATTTTAGCAAGATCACTTGGGAAACTGTGTGAGTACAAGAAACAAGACTCAGGGGTGTCCCAGGTGGCTGAGTGGTAAAGAATTCACCTGCCAAGAGAAGCCTCTGCATTGAGAAGCCCACAGTGCAACCAGACAATAGCCCCCACTCACCACAACTAGAGAAAAGCCCAAGCAGCAATGAAGACCCAGGACAGCCAAAAATAAACAAATAAAATTATTCAAAAGAAACAAGGCTCAAAAGATATGTTGAAGACAGAATGTGAAAGCAAAGATATAAGTAGGGAAATCAGTTAGGAGGTTATTGCAACATCTCAACAAGAGGTGATGGTAGCTTGGACCAAAACAGTAGCTCTGAAGACGAGATCAGTTCAGTTCAGTTGCTCAGTCATGTGCGACCCCATGGACTGCAGCATGCCAGGCTTCCCTGTCCATCACCAACTCCTGGAGCTTACTCTAACTCACGTCCATAGAATCGGTGATGCCATCCAACCATCTCATCCTCATCCTCTGCCGTCCCCTGCTCTTCCCGCGCTCAATCTTTCCCAACATCAGGGTCTCTTCAAATGAGTCAGTTCTTCGCAGTAAGTGGCCAAAGTACTGGAGTTTCAGCTTCAACATCACTCCTTCCAGTGAATATTCAGGACTGATTTCCTTTAGGATGGACTGGTTGGATCTCCTTGCAGTCCAAGGGACTCTCAAGAGTCTTCTCCAACACCACACTTCAAAAGCATCAATTCTTCGATGCTCAGCTTTCTTTATAGTACAACTCTCACATCTGTACAAGACTACTGGAAAAACCATAGCTTTGACTAGATGGACCTTTGTTAGCAAAGTAACGTCTCTGCTTTTTAATATGCTGCCTAGGTTGGTCATAACTTTTCTTCCAAGGAGCAAGCGTCTTTTAATTTCATGGCTGCAGTCACCATCTGCAGTGATTTTGGAGCCCCCAAAAATAAAATCTCTCACTGTTTCCACTGTTTTCCTATCTATTTTCCATGAAGTGATGGGACCAGATGCCATGATCTTAGTTTTCTGAATGTTGAGTTCTAAGCCAACTTTTTCACTCTCCTCTTTCACTTTCATCAAGAGGCTCTTTAGTTCTCCTTTGCTTTCTGACATAAGGGTGGTGCCATCTGCATATCTGAGGTATTGATATTTCTCCCGGCAATCTTGATTCCAACTTGTGCTTCCTCCAGCCCAGCATCTCTCATGATGTACTCTGCATATAAGTTAAATAAGCAGGGTGACAATATACAGCCTTGACGTACTCTTTTCCCGATTTGGAACCCGTTGAGATGAAGGGATGTAATTACTGATATGTTTGAAAGTGGAGTCATAAAGATAGTTGAAGGATTAAACACAGAGTAAGAAAATGACAAACCAAAGATGATTTCAAGGATCTTAATCAAAGTTACTAGAAGCCTGGTATAGTCATCAGGAAGCAGCACCCCTTCTATGCATAAATACTGGGTTTGCCATACAAATGAAATCTCAAGGTAAGGTCTCGTCCTTTAGGCCAACCAGATTGCCTATCCTAAGCCTCTTCTATGTAGTGATGCTGGTGCACCCACTGTTATGATCCTTTGAGGGGCATATCAAACCCTATGTCACTGAAGTGCAAAGTGCAAAAGTGAGAGCAAGAATTAAGCCTCAAAACATGTGGTGAAGACAGACTGTAGAGAGCTAGAAAAGAAACTACACTACTTTGAAAAATCTCACTTGATTGTCTTACAGCCCACTGCACTGCACACTAAGGACATGCAAATGCACACATGTTCCTCCCATAATTAATCAGAAAACCCAGTGATTCACTGCTCAGCAAGAAAAGCCCTGGAAAACTTTGATTAAATTGAACCCACTCATGCCGCATCACTGCTGAAAAATTCACACTTGGGAGGAAGGAAAATTAAGAGTGTTCTTCACGAAACTATGAGCCAAGTGCACATGCTCAATATGCCCTCTACATCAGCTATTAATATTGTGAAATGACACCAGCAAACTGAACAGGGCTGCTTCTAGAACTCTCTGGGAGTCCTATGAGACATTTAACAGGTCAGAGCTTGGCAACAGCTCGGTACTAAGCGGAAATGATGGAGGGGCGGAGTCTACCTTTGGAGCCTCTCAGTCACTGAGGAAACTCCAAATTATGGGAATAAGCTATTGCATATGCAAATTGTATTCACTTTGACATTTATTACTGTTGCTCCAACATCTTCTATTCAAAGGCAGCCAGATTATTTCCCATGGGCATACGACTCCCACCGAGTCCAGAAGAAACTGTGCCAATCTGAGAAGAATACATTGGGTCCTTCAGACTTTGAAAGCAGAACTAACATTTTAGTGCTGAGGATAAATGTGAGCATCCCAGCATTCTTTCCCCTGGGAACACATTGTACCTGGCGGTTAGATGAGCTCACAAATGTTTGTTTAATCTACAGAGTTCTAAAACACTATAAACAGTACCCTAGAACCTACCAACATGAGAACCTTGCTTCTGTTGATTTTAAGGGTATTTTGGGGACACTTTTATGTACCAGGCATCTTGCTTTACGGGGGTTTCAGAGTTGCAGAACACAGGAAGCAGGGTCCTTGCCCCTGAGACGCTCACAGGAATGGTACAAACAAGAAGAACATCAGATCCAGGAGAGAGCAGCCAGTGCTGTGACAATAGCACGGATAGGGTGGAGGAAGCTTGGGTGTGGGTAATGGCGATGGGAAGGTGGGGACACCCAGTGCTGACAGCTGAAGGAAGAAAGGCTCCCTGAGGCAGATGAAAGGGCTCTGCAAAAGCTTGACAGCAAAGCCCGCTCGAAGCTTAAACTTGGGTCATATAAATACATCTCCCCTAGAGTTGTTCCCACCTCTTGCTCACATGGCCTGTAGCCCATGAGGCTTTGAGCTGTCTATGGGGGCTCTGCAGGGCTAAGGCAAGATTTCTAGCAGAAGAGGAACCACTTAGGAGGGTGAAGACTCAGAGCAACTGCCAGAAGGCATGGAGCAGGCAAGGAAGGGCTAAGAGAGAAATGCAACATCTCCAGGAAACAGGAATGAGACACTTTGGGAGACAGAGTATCATAGATCCACCATTATGGAGAAATTATTTTACTCCTCCTGCTAGGTAAGTCCTGGGAATATAAGGATCCATAAACTGTGTTCCAAGTGAAAAAAAATTTGAGATCTAATGGGTGGACCAACTGTAGTAACATGTAAAATGGTGAACATGAGGGTATCTACTTCAGATGGTTATACAAAAACTGCAGAATATAAGACATATGCATAGTATTTGGCACATTCTCAATAAATATTAATATTATCAAATTCAAGTATTACTCCTGTTCATGCACAGTGTACAGGATGCAAGACAAAATGGCTCAATCTAGTGGGGCAAGGACAGAAAAAGTGTGGAGGCTCTAATAATGACGGTGCTCACCACACAGACGACAACACGGGGTCTACAAGACATTCACTGAGGCCCGAGACAGAGGCAAAACTGGCCTGCTGTGTGTTGGCCTCAAGCAGAAATTCAAAACCACTCTCTGTCTCCACCTCCCAACATCCATTTTCAAAGGAGAAATACTAATACAAATCAGCTAAGTTCAATAATGTTTATTAAATGAAAATAATAATAGTCATTACAATTAGTAGTAGTACTGTGTCCCAGATAAAGTGCTGAAAACTTGACAGATATTCATGTCAGTTAATCTTCACAGTTAGAACACAGGTGTGATAATAAGTCTCATTTTACACATGAGAGAGGTTCATCTTTGTAAGAGCCACACTCTTAACCTCTTCTCTGCTCTGGCACCACCTACTATAGATAACTGCTCCTTAAAAGCATCCTTGGATTAAAAGTCTCTTGTTCCTTGCAAGGAAAGCTATGACAAACCTAGACAGCATATTAAAAAGCAGAGACATCACTTTGCCAACAAAGGGCTGTATAGTCAAGTGAAAAGTATTAGTCTAAAGCTATGGTTTTTCCAGTAGTCATGAACAGATGTGAGAGTTGGACCATAAAGACAGTTAAGCACCAAAGAATTGATGCTTTTGAACTGTGGTGTTGGAGAATATTCTTGAGAGTCCCTTGGACTGCAAGGAGATCAAACCAGTCAATCCTAAAGGAAATCAACCCTGGATATTCATCAGAAGGACTGATGCTGAAGCTGAAGCTCCAATAATTTGGCCACTTGATGTGAAGAACTGACTCATTGAAAAAGACATTGATGCTCGGAAAGATTGAGGGCAGGAGGAGCAGGGGACAACAGAAGATGAGATGGTTGGATGGCATCACTGACGATGAACATGAGTTTGAGCAAACTCCAGGTGATAGTCAAAGACAGGAAAGCCTGGTGTGCTGCAGTGGGGTCATATGAAGTTGCAAAGAGTTGGACACGACTTAGCGACTGAACACCACCACCGCCAAAAAAAGATACACAGGTGGCAAATAAAGCATATGAAAGATGTTTCATATCATATGTTACCAGGGATATATAAATTAAAATATTGATGTGATATCACCAGACACCTATTAGAATGACCAACATCTAGAACAGTGACAACAAGAAAGGCTGGTAAGGATGAAGAGCAACAGGAACTCTCGTGCATTGCTGGTGGGAATGCAAAATGGTACACCCATTTTGGAAGATAGTTTGGAGGTTTCTTACTAAGCTAAGTTTAGTCTTACCATACAATCTGATAATTGTGCTCCTTAGTCTTATTCAAAGGAGTTAAAACCTTATGTTCACACAAAAATCTGCACAAGGATATTTATAACAGCTTTATTCATATTAATAATTGCCAAACTCTCAAAGCAAACAATATATCCTTCAGTAACTGAATGGATAAATAAACTGGTGCATCCAGACAGTGATTCAGTACTACAAAATAAGTTATCAAGTCATGAAAAGGCATGAAAAAACCTTAAATGTATATTGTTAAGTGAAAGAAGTTGATCTGAAAAGACTACCTAATTTATGACTTCAACCATATGACATCCTGGAAAAGGCAAATCTGTGGAGACAGTAAAAAGATCAGAGGCTGCAAAGGACTAGGGTGTGGGAGGACCAATAGGTGGAACAAAGGAATTTTTAAGGCAGTGAAAATACTCTGCATGACATCATAATGATGGATGCATCATTATACATTTGTCAAAACCTACAGAAAGTACAATACCAACAGTAAATCCTACATTAATTATGGACTTTGGGTGAATATGATGTGTCAGTGTAGGTTCATCAATTTTAACAAATGTACAATAACAACAACAACAACCACTGTCATGAAAGATGTTGATAATAGAGGTTATGCACATGTGGGGGAAGGCAGTAGAAGGAACTCTTTGCATCTCTACTCAGTTTTACTGTGAACTTAAAACAGTTCTAAAATAAATGCAATGTGATCAATATATCTGCTTTATTTCAACTTCACCAATAGTTTTTAAAGGCAAAGTCAAATAATAAGTCACTTTTGTCTCCCAGAGGATGAAAGGTAAGGGGAAATTAGCATTTCCATCCATTCCTAGTGAAAGTGTATATTGATGCAACATGGGGCAAGATAATTAAGCAAGTCAAATCGAAAACCTTCGTAACTCCACACTTCTTGACCCAGTGATTTTATTTTTAAAAATTTATCCTAAGTCAATTATTATGCTTATGTACATAAATGCATATACAAAGACATTAATAGTAGAAAAATGTATGCTCAGTTGCTTCAATCGAGTCTGACTCTTTGCAATCCTATGGACTGTAGCCCACCAGGCTCCTCTGTCCACAGGATTCTCCAGGCAAAAAATATTGGAGAGGGTTGCCATGCTCTTCTCCAGGGGATCTTCCCAACCCAGAGAGCAAAATGTGTACATACACTTAAACAATTAAATAAATTATAGTACACCTGTATAATAAAACACTATGAAATCCTTAAAATTGCTGCACTGGAAGAAAATAATTGAAATGTACACTGAAGCTATAAATGGGAAAAATATTACTAAAAGATTAACAGGGCTGTGATTATGAGGGGTTTATTTTCTTCTTTGCATATATCTGTATTCCATAAATTTTCTGCAATAAACATGTGCTGCTTTTGAATGAAAACATCCTCACTGTTTGACCCACTCTCACAAAAAAGAGTTGAAAAGAATTCCTACCCTATGTTAGGTGCTTTGAATAGACTGTCTCTGATCTTTACTATAGTAAAGCAGTAACTTTACTATAACAAAGTAGCTATTACCTCTGTATTTTCAGTGAGGAAACTGAAGTACAAAGCAGTAGTAACTTTACCAAAGTCACTCAGATATACAATGATGGTTAAGCCACGGGCTGTCCAGATTAAACATTATTTCCGGGTGAGTCTGTAAACGTGGTTCAAGATGAGATTAGCATTTGAACTGATAGTCTCCATAAAATGGACTGCCCTCACCCATGAGGGCAGACATCATCCAATCCCTTGAAGAGCTGAACAGAACAAAATGAGTTCCAAAGAATAGGAAGGAGAGATAAGAAAGCCTTCTTCAGTGATCAATGCAAAGAAAAAGAGGAAAACAATAGAATGGGAAAGACTAGAGATCTCTTCAAGAAAATTAGAGATACCAAGGGAACATTTCATGCAAAGATGGGCACAATAAAGGACAGAGATGGTAAGGACATAAAAGAAGCAGAAGTTATTAAGAAGAGGTAGCAAGAACACACAGAAGGAGTATACAGAAAAAATCTTTATGACCCAAATAATCACAATGGTGTGATCACTCACCTAGAACCAGGCATCCTGGAATGCAAAGTCAAGTCGGCCTTAGGAAGCATCACTATGAACAAAGCTAGTGGAGGTGATGGAATTCCAGTTGAGCTATTTCAAATCCTGAAAGAAGATGCTATGAAAGTGCTGCACTCAATATGCCAACAAATTTGAAAAACTCAGCAGTGGCCACTAGAGTGGAAAAGGTCAGTTTTCATTCCAATCCCAAAGAAAGGCAATGCCAAAGAAAGTTCAAACTACCACACAATTGCACTCATCTCACACGTTAGCAAAGTAATGCTCAAAATTCTCCAAGTCAGGCTTCAACAGTATGTGAACCGTGAACCTCCAGATGTTTAAGCTGGATTTAGAAAAGACAGAGGAACCAGAGATCAAATTGCCAACATCCGCTGGATCATCAAAAAAGCAAGAGAGTTCCAGAAAAACACCTACTTCCATTTTATTGACTATGCCAAAGCCTTTGATGTGTGGATCACAACAAACTGTGGAAAATTCTTAAAGAGATAGGAATACCAGATCACATGACCAGCCTCCTGAGAAATCTCTATGCAGGTCAAGAAGCAACAGTTAGAACTGGACATAGAAGAACAGAATGGCTCCAAATTGGGAAAGGAATATGTCAAGGCTGTATACTGTCACCATGCTTATTTAATTTATATGCAGAGTATATCATGAGAAATGCCAGGCTGGATGAAGCACAAGCTGGAATCAAGATTGCCAGGAGAAATATCAATAAACTCAGATATGCAGATGACACCACACTTATGGCAGAAAGTGAAGAAGAACTAAAGAGCTTCTTGATGAAAGTGAAAGAGGAGTGAAAAAGTTGGCTTAAAACTCAGCATTCAGAAAACTAAGATCATGGCATCTGGCCTCATCACTTCATGGAAAATAGATGGGAAAACAATGGAAACAGTGAGAGACTTTTATTTTGGGGAGCTCCAAAATCACTGCAGATGGCGACTGCAGCCATGAAATTAAAAGACACTTGCTCCTTGGAAGAAAAGTTATGACCAACCTAGGCAGCATATTAAAAAGCAGAGACATTACTTTGCCAAGAAAGGTCCACCTAGTTAAAGCTATGGTTTTTCCAGTGGTCATGTATGGATGTGAGAGTTGGACTGTAAAGAAAGCTGAGCCCTGAAGAACTGATGCTTTTGAACTGTGGTGTTAGAGAAGACTCTTGGACTGCAAGGAGATCCAACCAGTCCATCCTAAAGGAAATCAGTCCTGAATATTCATTGGAAGGACTGATGCTGAAGCAAAGCTCCAATACTATGCCCACCTGATTCAAAGAACTGACTCATTTGTAAAGACTGTGATGCTGGGAAAGACTGAAGGTGGAAGAAGAAGGGGACAATAGAGGATGAGATGGTTGGATGGCATCACCAACTCATAGGACATGAGTTTGAGTAGGCTCTGGGAGTTGGTGATGGACAGGGAAGACTGCCATGCTGCAGTCCACGGGGTAGCAAAGAGTCAGACATAACTGAGCGACTGAACTATACTGAACTGATAAAATGGACTGCCCTCTCCCATGAGGGTAGATACCATCCAATTCCTTGCAGAGCTGAACAGAACAAAATGAGGAGGAAAGAAGGATTTGCCCCCTTCCTGCCTGCCTTCTTAAACTGGGACATCTGTCTTCCCCTGCCCTTGGACTAAGATTTTCACCACTGACTCCCCTCATTCTCAGTCCTTTGGACTCAGACTGGAATTATACCACCAGCTCTCCTGGGCCTCCAGCTTGCAGATGACAGATCATGAGCAAATTCATGGTAATTAATCTCATAGGTGGATGATAGACAGAAAGACAGACAGACAGATTGCACTAGTTCTGTTTCTCAGGAGAACCTGACTAATACAAACATTAAGCAGCAAAGCAAGATCTCAGCCCAGGACTGCTAGATTTCAGCCATTATTCTTCTCACTACATCCAGCTGCCTTTAAGATTACTGCATCTGTGACCAGTCAACAACACTTGTCTACAGCAGTGAAAGCACTAGCTCCTAACCACTACTGGCTACACTCCTAACAATTTTTAGTGTCTAAAATCTAAAAGTTGCTGAAGCAAGGCAAGAAAATAATAAATTTTTAGAAATATTCATATGAAAAATAGGCTTCGATGAACAGATCATTATGTAGTCACTATAAACTGCAGAGAATCGAGAGTTAGATGAGGTTTCTTCCTCTGAAAAATTTATTAACACAATCATTCAGAGACAGAAAAAATCCATCAAAATCCCATGATGTTAACTGTAATTTGGTACACTTGAGTGGAGAAAAAAATGATATGCTTCGGTTCTTCAAAACTGCTGATATAACAATGAGCATTCTACCCACTGCTTCACAGTCTTGTTTCCCACCTACCCTTATAAGCATGGAAGTACCACAAGTCACAAAGTTGCTATTTTTTAAAACTGCATTGGTGCATAAGACCAGTGGTCTGTTCTGGAAGGCTTCAGCTGACAGTGATACCCTGTCATACTCTACAGATTGTCCTTCACATTACCAGTCTCAGAAGCTTTGGGACCCAAATCACTGGCTTCCCTCAATAACTTTATTAAGGCCTCTCAGCTATATTCATATATTCAACTTTGAAATAATGACTTCTACAATTTATCATTGAATGAGCAGCATTATTCCTAAATAATTTTTTCCAAGCTATATATAAAGGGTTTCTTTCTGTTCAGTGTCGAGAGTACTGGAGAAAAAGTCTATATATTATGTTAACCATTACTTCAAACTTCAACCTTAGCTTTAATCTTCCTGGCATAATCAACCAAAAGAAATTATCATTATAATATACCCTGCCAGGCACATCTATGTTGCTTCTTAAATTGCTTACAGTAAATGGCATACGGATACATTATCTAGTCAACTTTATCTTGGAATTCTAAAACTCATTACAGAAAAATTTGTAAATGGGAAAGAGGAGCAAAAAAACAAGTATTCTTGATGAATTTACCAAAAATCATTCATGTTGTTTCAAATCTTTATAAAAACCTTTTTCAAAAATGTCTACCAAATCGCACTGTGAAAGACTCTGACTTTGAAACAGACATCTTTTCTCTCATTCTAACTTGATGCAAAGAGAGAAATGGATGAATTAGAATGTAAGAATATCTATGAACTATACTTTCTTGTTGTTGTTTAGTCACTAAGTCATGTCTGACTCTTTCGTGACCCCATGGACTGTAGCCCACCAGGCTCCTCTGCCCATGGGATTTCCAAGGCAAGAATACTGGAGTGGGTTGCCATTTCCTTCTCCACATTGCTAGGTGAATTATTTAATCAATTCTCTAAGGGGTGCCAGTGGTAAAGAATCCTCCTGCCAATGCAGGAGATGCAGGTTCCAACCCCGGGTCAGGAAGATCCCCTGGAAAAGAAAATGGCAACCCACTCTAGTATTCTTGCCTGGAAAATTCCCTGGACAGAGGGGCCTGGTGGGCTACAATCCATGGGGTCACAAAGCGTTGGACATGACTGAGCACGCAAGCCCATGCCCACAGAGCATGCAATTTACTGATTTACCTTGAGTTTAGAAAGTGCTAAACAGTAAGAGTATAATTGTGTCCCATTTATTGTGAATTAGATATGGTCTTTTAAAAATAGTCATCTGATACTGGAAACTAGGTCCGTTGTCAGGAGTCTAACATTCTCTTTACTGTAAAATAAGAAAAATTCATTATTTCAATTTTCATCTTCCCTTTATCATAACAGCAATCTATATCAGCCATATTGCCTATACTAGTTCTACTTTCTTTTCCTGGATCCCAGCCCACAGGAGTTAACTAGGTTTCCCTTAAAACCAAATATTCTAACAATAAAACAAAATCATCTCACCTCTGTAGAAACCCTTTTTAAAAAATTTATAGTCAGTAATATTGCATTAACTTTGTATGGTGACTAATGGTAACGAGACATAGTGGTGATCATTTTGCAATGTATGCAAATATCAAATCACTATGCTATACACCTGCAACTAATACAACACAGTATATCAATTATACCTCAATAAAAAACTATTTTTAAAAGGTTAAAGAATTTTCCAATAAGTATAAAAGATACCAGCAGCTGTTCTATTTCATAAGACAATATTCTCGTGAAAAAAATCTTGGGTAACAGCCCAGGAAACGTCTACATTGATTGTCCTTCTGAAATAAACATCTGTGTTGATGGGAAATGAAGACACACACACATCTGTATTCAGAATTCAAACACAATTCCCAAGTGAAGTGTAAGAATCTCACTGGTTTTTGTGGGAAAAGAAAAAGAAAGATCTCCTAAACTTTGTAAAAATTTTATATAACAGCAACCAAATTCAACTGCACAAGACCGTACCCTTCACCTGTGTTTGGGGGAACAATTAGGAAAATTAAAACTGCTTTTTTTAATAAGTTGAGTATGTTCAACAGTCCCTACCTCAAGTTTATGATCCTCCTGTCCCACTGATGCTAGCCTGCTATTTGTCTATGATGACGGTTTCTTTCCTGGTCTAGTCATTGATTTTTCCATTCGACAAAACACTTAGTCACGAATGTTATGTTTACAGGCTCTGTTGCAGAAGCATTCCTGTAGACCACAGGCAGCAGGGGCTGTCAGTCATGTGCCACTACCTTGAAAAAATTACATATTCCTTCCTTGTATTCCCATTCTCCCTTCCAAGGGTAGCTCACAATGGAAAGATTGCTTCACTGGTCTTAAAAACACACTAGAGCAATCCCATTTGCTAAAGGAACCACACCCTGCTTGTCACAAAAGAGAGAATACTAGGGAAACACAAACATGAGAAAATGATATATGTGAGCTCATTCTGTCTCCTTTTGAATGTCAGCCCCCTAAGAGCAGGAAACATTTCTTCTTGGGGCTACGTATGGAACCCCTATAGACAAGTGTCCTCTATAGACAAGTGAATTTATTAAAGAAACTGAGGATGAAACCCAAGAGGCTTTTCTTACTGTTTACTCTCCATTGTTTAATTTTTGTCTCTATATAAAACCAAAGAATAGCAAGGAGAGATAAGAAAGGCTTCCTCAGTGATCAATGCAAAGAAATAGAGGAAAACAACAGAATGGGAAAGACTAGAGATCTCTTCAAGAAAATTAGAGATACCAAGGGAACATTTCATACAAAGATGGGTTCTATAAAGGACAGAAATGGTATGCACCTAACAGAAGCAGAAGATATTAAGAAGAGGTGGCAAGAATACACAGAAGAACTGTACAAAAAAGATCTTCACAACCCAGATAATCACGATGGTGTGATCACTCACCTAAAGCCAGACATCCTGGAATGTGAAGTCAAGTGGGCCTTAGAAAGCATCACTACAAACAAAGCTAGTGAAGGTGATGGAATTCCAGTTAAGCTATTTCAAATCCTAAAAGATGATGCTGTGAAAGTGCTGCACTCAATAGGCCAGCAAATTTGGAAAACTCGGCAGTGGCCACAGGACTGGAAAAGGTCAGTTTTCATTCCAATCCCAAAGAAAGGTGATGCCAAAGAATGTTCAAACTACCGCACAATTGCACTCATCTCACACGCTAGTAAAGTAATGCTCAAAATTCCAAGCCAGGCTTCAACAATATGTGAACTGTGAACTTCCAGATGTTCAAGCTGGTTTTACAAAAGTCAGAGGAAACAAAGGTCAAATTGCCAACATCCACTGGATCATCGAAAAAGCAAGAGAGTTCCAGAAAAACATCTATTTCTGCTTTACTGACTATGCCAAAGCCTTCGACTGTGTGGATCACAACAAACTGTGGAAAATTCTTCAAGAGATGGGAATACCAGACCACCTGACCTGCCTCTTGAGAAACCTATATGCAGGTCAGGAAGCAACAGTTAGAACTGGGCATGGAACAACAGACTGGTTCCAAATAGGAAAAGGAGTACCTCAAAGCTGTATATTGTCACCCTGCTTATTTAACTTCTATGCAGACTACATCATGAGAAACGCTGGGCTGGAAGAAGCACAAGCTGGAATCAAGATTGCCAGGAGAAATATCAATAACCTCAGATATGCAGATGACACCACCCTTATGGCAGAAAGTGAAGAGGAACTAAAAAGCCTCTTGATGAAAGTGAAAGAGGAGAGTGAAAAAGTTGACTTAAAGCTCAACATTCAGAAAACTAAAATCATGGCATCTGGTCCCACACTTCATGGAAAATAGATGGGGAAACAGTGGAAACAGTGCCAGACTTTATTTTGGGGGGCTCAAAAATCACTGCAGATGGTGATTGCAGCCATGAAATTAAAAGATGCTTACTCCTTGGAAGGAAAGTTATGACCAACCTAGATAGCATCTTAAAAAGCAGAGACATTACTTTGCCAGCAAAGGTTCATCTAGTCAAGGCTATGGTTTTTCCAGTGGTCATGTATGGATGTGAGAGTTGGACTGTGAAGAAAGCTAAGTGCCGAAGAATTGATGCTTTTGAACTGTGGTGTTGGAGAAGACTCTTGAGAGTCCCTTGGACTGCAAGGAGATCCAACCAGTCCATCCTAAAGGAGATCAGTCCTGGGTGTTCATTGGAAGGACTGATGCTGAAGCTGAACCTCCAATACTTTGGCCACCTCATGCGAAGAGTTGACTCACTAGAAAAGACCCTGATGCTGAGAGGGACTGGGGGCAGGAGAAGGGGACAACAGAGGATGAGATGGCTGGATGGCATCACCGACTCGACGGACATGAGTTTGAGTAAACTCTGGCAGTTGGTGATGGACAGGGAGGCCTGGCATGCTGCAATTCATGGGGTCGCAAAGAGTCGGACACCACTGAGTGACTGAACTGAACTGATATAAAACCAAATTTTTAAAAAGAAAAGGATAAAGGAGTAAGGATTAGTGAAGGATAAAGCCTAAAGGAGTAGTGTAGCACATTATATACACATCTGCCAACTTCAGAGACAGCCCACAAGATGGGCACTATTACACCCATCTTAAACGAAGAACTTGAGGTTCCTAAGGTGGTATGTAACTTGCCATACCACACAACTAATAGTTGGCAGAGCCGTTTCAAGCTCTGATGCGTACCCAGAACTCAGTGTTTGTGTACTGCCAGGTAAGTGCAGAACGTTTGACAATCATTTGAGCTAATAGCCTGGATGAAAAAACCACACTACCATGATCCTAAAATCTGACAAAAAACCAGTAGTTTAAAAATGTATCTTGGGGACTTCCCTGGTAGTCCAACAGGTAAGACTCTGCACTCCCAATGCAGAGGGCTTGGGATCAATGCCTGGTTAGGGAATTAGATCCCCCCATGTCCAACTAAGAGTCTAAGTGCTGCAGCTAAGAAGCCCACTTAGAAAACCAAAGAAACTTAGAAAACTAAGACCATGGTATCTGGTCCCATCACTTCATGGCAAATAGATGGGGGAAACAATGGAAACAGTGACAGACTGTGACAGTGACAGAACAGTGACAGACTTTATTTTGGGGGGCTCCTAAATCACTGCAGATGGTGCCTGCAGCCATGAAATTAAAAGACGCTTGCTCCTTGGAGGAAAAGTTATGACCAACCTAGGCGCATATTAAAAAGCAGAGACATTACTTTGCCAACAAAGGTCTGTCTAGTCAAAGCTATGGTCTTTCCACTAGTTATGTATGGATGTGAGAGTTGGACTATAAAGAAAGCTGAGTGCCAAAGAATTGATGCTTTTGAACTGTGGTGTTGGAGAAGACTCTTGAGAGTCCCTTGGACTGCAAGGAGATCCAACCAATCCATCCTTAAGGAAATCAGTCCTGAATATTCATTGGAAGGACTGATGCTGAAGCTGAAGCTCCAACACTTTGGCCACCTGATAAAAAGAACTGACTCATTTGAAAAGACCCTGATGCTGGGAAAGAGGAAGGCAGAAAGAGAAGGGGATGACAGAGGATGAGATGGTTGGATGGCATCACCGACTCGACAGACATGAGTTTGAGTAAACTCCAGGAGTTGGTGATGGACAGGGAAGCCTGACATGCTGCAGTCCATGGGGTCACAAAGAGTTGGACATGACTGAGCGACTGAACTGAGCCAAACTGAACAGCCAAAACAGATACATATTAAAACAACAAAAACTTATCTCCACCAGAAAGCAAGTTTAGGAAAGCATCTATAAAATTTCTACTTTTAAGAAACATAACTTCATGATGAGTCCTCTGTAATAAAAGTAGCTACAGAATGTTTACATAATGAGGCAACTTGTCTTATGGGATTACTACCTACAAAGGAGCTAAGAGTTGGATACCACACTCTCAATACTTTCCTATAGCTGAGTAGCAAACTGCTACGAATTCAGCGGCTTTAAAAAATATACCACTTATATGAGGGAAGGGACATATGTATACATATAGCTGATTCATTTTATTGTACAGCAAAAACACATTTTTTCAATTAAAAAATAATAATTTTTCATAAGTACCACTTACCAGTGCACAGTTTTGTAAAAGTCCAGCATGGCATGGCTAAGTTTTCTATTTTCAGTATTACAAGGCCGAGATCAAGATGTCGGCCACCTTTTCTGGGAGCAAATCCGGTTCCAAACCCATTGTCATTGCCAGAATTCAGTTCCTTGCAGTTGTAGGACTGAAGCCCCTATTTTCTAGGTAGCGGATGCCAACCTGGGAAGAATTCTGCATTTAAAGTGGCTACGTGAGGTGGTTTTCAGCTGGGGCATGGGGGTGCGCTGATACTGGCCTGGGACGCTGGACCCCAGCCCTTCTCCCCTCTAGTAAGAGTCCAAGCAAGCCCCCAGCGACCCCAGGGCCTTCAGCCATGGGTTGTCTGCTTGCACAGGATGCCTACCTGCAGGGCCTGGCCACGAAGGTCTGCTCCCAGCTCCATCCAAGCCACAGAAGCACAAGTCTGCTGGCAAAACTCGAGTCTCAGAAACTGTTGCTGCTGCTGCTGCTAAGTCGCCTCAGTCGTGTCCGACTCTGTGCGACCCCATAGACGGCAGAAACTGTTAGGCCCGCAAAAAAAGGAAGAAAGGAGAGGAGAAAGCGTGGGAGGAGAAGGCCGTGGAGCCAAAGACTCGGGCCCCTGCAGAGAAGTGTCAGACCAGGAAGCCGGCCTCAGCCACTGCAGACGGCCGGGCCCAGGAGCCGGACTGTCTGCCTTGGATGTCCTGGGACAGCGCCTGCGTGAGAAGATACAGGAGACCCGGGGGCCAGGGCAGCGCCCAAGCGCTGTCTCCCCGGCTTTGAAGAAAAGATGACGGAGAAAGCAGGAGCAGGACCAAAAGAGGAGCAGGAGGAAGGAGAGCAAAGGCGAAGGCAGCCCAGGCCTCGGCGGGAACTAAGGCCACAGAGACACCTGTGCCCAGGTTGCTCTTCAACAAGGTGAGGTGACCGAGGAGCAGCCCTCCCGCAAGAAGCAGGGCCGGAAGTAGAAGCAAAAGCGGAAGGGGACCCTCACGTGGCTGATGAGCAGGAACTACTGGCAGCTGCCGGCGCGCAGGCGCCGCTGGAGGGGCTGTGGGACCTGGACGAGGGTAAGGTCAGGGATTTCAAGGGGAAAAGGGTAAAAAGAAGATCCGTGACGCCGAACGCCTGCTCCTGGAGGCTCCGAAGCGCCAGGTGCACGTGGGCGAAGCGCGGTGGAGAAGATGCCGCGTGGCCAGGACGGGCAATGCCTAGAAAAGGCCCCCAAGAAAGGCCGGATCCTGTCCTGGAGCAGACCGGACTGGCGTGAGGGCCAGGCAGCCAGACCCCATCCCCCCATGACCCCAGCCCTGACCCAGGCCGAAAGTGGGCATTTGCCCTGCTTGCCTCTCCCACTTGTGGAGAGGGCTCAGGCTACATGTGTAAAAGCACCTTCAGATCTGGGGGAGGGGTGACCCAGATCCGGCTTCCAGCCTCCTCTGGTGAGGTGGAAGGCTCCCTGAAAGTTGCGGGGTGGGGGACAGGATGCAGTGAGAGAGTGGGCATGTGGGAGGCACTTCCCTGGCCCGGTTTTCCTCTCCAATGTCCACAGGACCAGCAGCCTTTGTGACTGCTGTGTCAGTCCAAAACTCTGTTGGAAAGGACAAAAATCAACTCCTCTAAGGCAGAGCTGAAGATGATTCTTGACATCACAGGTGTCTGTGAGTAGGTAGGACCATCCTCAGGTGTGCCTGGAAGTGAATTATTCTATTTGTGGGCGTTCCTAGTGGCTCAGTAGTAGAGAATCCACCTGCCAATGCAGGAGCCAGTGCAAGAAGCCTGGTTTCCACCCCTGGGTTGGGAAGATCCCCTGGAGAAGGTAATGGCTACCCACTCCAGTATTTTTGCCTAGAGAATTCCAGGGACAGAGGAGTCTGAAGGGCCACAGTCCATGGGGTCACAAAAGAGTCAGAGCAATTTAATGATTAAAAAAGAACATACAACAGAACCACATTTATCTGTAAGTTGGGTAAAAATTAAAATTTAAGACAAGCATACACATTAAAAATGTCCTAAGATAACCACTACAAGACAGAAACAACGTTACCAAACAATGAAGAAAAATGGAGTGGGATGGATGATATCAGTCTAGAAGAAAGGAAGAGTAAAACCTAGAACTAACTGAGGATTAGTTCTAGCAGGATGCAGAGTAAGAGGGCAGAGTTAAGTCCAAGCCCACAGGCAATCAGAATGAATGCAGGACAAAACTCGGATGAATTTTATAGTATGTGGGTTATATTTCAATAAAACTGTTAATTAAGAAAATAAAATGGTTATGTGATTAGGTCAGGGCCACCTGGATAATCTCTTTCCAGTCACATGGATCATATAGCATGACCTAACCACAGGAGTAAAATCCATCAAACTCCCAGTCTGAAGAACTAAGCAGAGGAAGAGGTAGGAAATCTCAGAGGCTATCTGGTAGCACTCTGGTAGTAAGTGATATAGATTGAAAATATATGGCACACATGATACACTGAACAAAAGAAATCCAACACAAAAGAGTACATGCTGAGGAGGGAACTAAGATGGCAGAGGAATAGGACAGGGAGACCACTTTCTCTCCTACAAATTCATTGAAAGAACATTTGAATGGTGAGCAAACTCCACAAAACAACTTCTGATCACTAGCAGAGGACATCAGACACCCAGAAAAGCAGCCCATTGTCTTTGAAAGGAGGTAGGACAAAATATAAAAGATAAAAAGAGAGACAATAGAGTTAGGGACAGAGATCTGTCCCGGGAAGGGAGTCTTAATAGAGGAAGTTTCCAGACACCAAGAAACCCTCTCACTGGCGGGTCTGGGGGAAGTTTTCGAGTCTCAGAGGGCAACCTAACTGGGAGGAAAAGTAAATAAAACCCACAGATTACATGCCTAAAAGCAACTCCCAGCAGAAAAGTACCCCAGACACTTGCATCCGCCACCAGCAAGTGAGGGCTGAATGGAGAGGAGCAGGCGGCATTGCTTAGGGTGAGGACCGGGCCTGAATGCCCTGAGGGCAATCGGAGGGAGCTAACCTGAGATAGCAACTTAAACCATGGGATAGCAAGAGAGAGAGAATTAACCTGGGAAAAGCCCTAAATTTAGACACTACCTGCCCGTTCCCAGAACGACGTTCTGAGAGAATAACAGAGAAGAGCTAGCTGGCTGCGGGTCAGCCCATCCCCCGCCAGAGGCAGGAGGCAGGGGGAAGGGGAAAGAGGCAAACTCGGCCCCAGAGACGGCACCCCTACCAAACTGCAAACAGGCTTCCAGCTTCTAACCAAAGACTTTCTGAGATTCTGGAGGGTCGACATCCGCTGGGAGGGTCGCAGCCAGAAATCAGCTCCCCAGGACAGACACAAGGCGCACCCAACCGGGGGGGAGTGCGCTCGTCAAGCTCCTGGCTGCCTGAGCCGCCCGGGCGGGGAAGGCACAAAACGCAGGCCCAACCAAGTCTGTGCCTTTGTGGAGTACCCGAGAACCCGAACCTGAGCAGCTTAGGCCTGGGAAGTGCATGCAACTCAGGGCCCACTCCCTGGAGAGCAGCCTGGAGCCTGAGCAGTGTAGATGGGGGAAGCACACACGCTGCAAGCGGGGGCAAACCCAGTGTGGCCAAAACACTGCTAGTGCTCCCCACACGCGCCAGTGACATTTGTCTGCAGCATCCCTCCCTCCCCGCAGCACGACTGAACAAGTGAACCTAAACAAGAGACCACCTCCGCCCACTTGTGTCAGGGCTGAAATTAGACACTGAAGAGACCTGCAAACAGAAACCAAATAAACAAAGGGAACCGCTTCAGAAGTGACCGGTGCAATAGACTAAAATCCCTGTAGTTAACACCAACTACACTGGAAGGGGCCTACAGATATCGAGAAGTGTAAGCTGGAACAAGGAGCTATCTGAAACTGAACTGAACCCACACTGCCCGCAACAGCTCCAGAGAAACTCCCAGATATATTTTTACTATTTTTTTTTTAATTAAAAAAATTTTTTTCTCTTTTTTTTTCTTTTTTTTTAAAGTCCTCTATTACTCCTCTATTAATCATTATTAATAATTAATAAATCCTGGGGAGGGTGTGGAGAAAAGGGAACCCTCTTACATTGTTGGTGGGAATGCAAACTAGTACAGCCACTATGGAGAACAGTGTGGAGATTCCTTAAAAAACTGGAACTAGAACTGCCATATGACCCAACAATCCCACTCCTGGGCATACACACCGAGGAAACTAGATCTGAAAGAGACACATGCACCCCAATGTTCATCGCAGCACTGTTTATAATTGCCAGGACATGGAAGCAACCTAGATACCTATCAGCAGACAAATGGATAAGAAAGCTGTGGCACATATACACTATGGAATATTACTCAGCCATCAAAAAGAATTCATTTGAATCAGTTCTAATGAAATGGATGAAACTGGAGCCCATTATACAGAGTGAAGTAAGTCAGAAAGATAAACACCAATACAGTATTTTAATGCATATATATGGAATTTTAAAAGATGGTAACAATAACCCTATATGCAAAACAGAAAAAGAGACACAGATGTACAGAACAGACTTTGGGACTCTGTGGGAGAAGGCGAGGGTGGGATGTTCTGAGGGAACAACATTGAAACAAGTATACTATCAAGGGTGAAACAGATCACCAGCCCAGGTTGGATGCATGAGACAAGTGCTCAGGGCTGGTGCACTGAGAAGATCCAGAGGGATTGGATGGGGAGGGAGGCGGGAGGGGGGATCAGGATGGGGAACACATGTAAATCCATGGCTGATTCATGTCAATGCGTGGCAAAAACCACTACAATATTGTAAAGTAATTAGCCTCCAACTAATAAAAATAAATGAAAAAAAAAAAGAGTACATGCTGTTTGATCCCGTTTTTATGAAGTTCATAATAGGCAAAACTAGTCTGTGCTGCCTGAAATCAAGATAGTGGTGACCCTTATGGTCAAAGAGGGATGGAAACAATAGCGCAAGGGAAGAAAGACTTACTCATTCAATAACTACACATTGAACACACATACCAGAGGCTAAGTTAAGGGGATTCCATGGCAATCAAGATAAGCCTCTGTCTTCGTGGAGCTTTAAAAATCTATCAGGGAAGACAGAGACTATTAGAGAAATATCTACCATAAATTGTGATAAGCATCACACTGGGGGGAGTGGGAGGTCCTCTGAAATCATATGGCAGGGGGACCTAAATAGTTTAAGGGCTCCAAAAATGACTTTTAAATGGAGACCTGAATTAGGCAGGCAAATAAGGGAGTAATGGTTAACACAGTGACTTTGGTTGACTGTGGGCTGATCATTACTTACCTGTAAGACGTGACTAAGAAAGGCCACGTGGTCTGCCTCTCCATTGTTGTGAGAATGGTCTCAAGGTGAGTGGAAACACCAGTCCTGCTCTAAGCTGCACTGGTCAAGCAATTCCCTTCTTGCTATGACAGTTTGTGCTCTGGATATTCTTCCATAAAATGAACATTGACAAGGTAGTGACTTGAAAAATAACCACCACATTGACACAGGAGCCTGAGTCCATGTGAAAAGGAATTAAGCAGAATTCACAGTGTCTTCTGGCTCAGGCTCTAGAATCAGATGGCTTAAATTTTCATCCTGTCTCCACCACCAGCCACATGTCCATGGTCATTTACTGTCTGTAAGCCTCCACTTCATCAACTCTAAAGTAGGGGCAGTATTGCTACAGGGCTAAGAAATCTTTAGAAGATAGCTTTTTTAAAGAAAACAGAGGGGCTGTACAGATGTCTTGAGGTGGAAGAAGCATAGGTGTACAGCACAGTGCTGATAGATTGTAAATGCATACAAGGAAGAACTCCTCTCTGGCCACGCTTTCAGACTCACCAGCCATACATACTTGTCACAGTCCAAACATAGAGAGCTCTCTTGAATGCTGTGCATTTGCACATCTCAGTTCTTTCTTCTGGCATGGTTTCCCCACCTTTGTTTGCTTGAAGAGCTTCTTTCATCCTTCAAGTCTCAATTCATGTGTTGCCCCATGGGGGAAGATTATCCTGACTGCACAAGCCAGAAATGAGTGATCATTTCTCCATGCTCTCATATCACTCTGAATATCTCTAAAGTAACATATATCAGATTATACCAAAATTGCTTATTCATACATTTATCTCCTCTTTATGAGCCTCTTGAGAGATGAGACCATACACAGAACTTGGCATATAATAGACAGCAAAAAGAGAACTGTTCTGTGAATGAATTGAAAATGAATGAATGCTGATACCTTAAGAGGCAGCAAATTCCTGCCACCAGGTATATTTAAGCAAAGAAGAGTCATTTGTTTAGCAAAAATGTACAGAAACAGTTGAAGCATGATACTGAACCAGCTAACTACTAAATAGGACCCTGGAGTCCTTGGGGCTAGGTGAAGAAAATTGAGAATCACAAAAGCACAGAGAAGGAGCAGATGTATATTTGGCGAACAGCAAGAGGCTCAGTTTGGGAGAGGGAGGACAGGATGGAGATATGACTGTGGTAAAAAAAAAAAAAAAAAAAAAAAAATGTGATATACCCCAAATGGCAAAGGATATTTAATAGGGGTACTATTTAAGAGGAGTAGGAAGACTTCCCTGGTGGTCCAAAGGTTAAGAATTCACCTGCCAGTGCAGAGGACACAGGTTCAATTCCAGGTCGAGCAAGATCCCACATGCCACAGGGCCATTAACTACTGAACTGAACTGAACAATTAACACCACAAGTACTGAGGCCCGTGTGCCCTAGAGCCCGTGCTCCACAACAAGAGACACCATTGCAATGAGAAGTCCAAGCAATGCAGCTAAAGAGTAGCCCCCGCTCACTGCAATTGGAGGGAACCCATACACAGTAATGAAGACCCAGTGCAGCCATAAATAAATAAATATTAAAAAAAAAAAAAAAAAAGAGGAGTAGGCAAGGTAATGTACCCCTCATGGAATGATAAAGCCTACAGGGCCTAACAAGAGCAGACTGCAGTTCCACAGGCACAACAGGAAAAGAAGTGGAGTTAACAGAACCCTATGAAAGGGAGGTGTTGGGGTGCCTTGGTTTGAGTCTTGGCCCAAGTAGAGGAATGGGATTTAGTCACTGTCAACATCAGGGATGTACAGAAAGAGCGGGGAGGAATAAATATCCAGGCACTTCATCTCCTTGTGCTGTCGCCCTCCAGCACCCTGCCAGGGTCTGTCAATGGCCACATCCAATGACAAGCAAGGGAGCTGGGGAAGGTAATCCATAGAAGGCAGCCTCCTGAATCCCAGAGCAGGACAGAGAACGAGAAGCAGACTAATGACGTTGGTGGGTAAAGCCAGAGGGGCCACCAGGTAATGCATTTGACCCTGTGAATAGGAAATAGCTCCACTCTTATTTCTTGTTTTCTGTTCAGAATAAGACTTTTTTAAATTAATATTTCCCTGAAATAAAAGAGTTATGACAGTCTGAGTCCTTCACTGTTTCCTGATACATAGTGCAACAAAGAGTATTAGGTTGAGATTTACTTTTTTCTCCACTGCCTAATTAGAAGCTTAGCACCTCTAAGAGGATTATTCACAAAGCATTATCGCTGAGCACATGGAGAGCCTTTAAAGATTTTTGACTCTCACAAACTCCTTGCCAGACCTTTCAAAATTAAGGTGTAGAAGGAAAAAATATCTGAAAAAGGAAAAGGTTGAGTCACCACATACCTAGAAGCCCTTCACCTGCTTACAGCATTATGTACACCATCAGCAACAGGATTCAGCAAACCCTGACACTTCCTATTTTCAGACTGAAGGAGGAAATGATACAAAGCAGCAACACCATGTGTGTGAGAGTATGCTCCCCCCACCCACCTGCGCGTGCACACACACACATACACACACACACACATACACACACACACACTCTCTCTCATTCTTTCTAACCTGTCATAAAGCAATCCTCTTTTCATGATTAGAGGCTGCATTCATGTTTGACTTCTGAAAATGAATCAGGTGTTCTTGAAAGTCTTGCCTGATTCCCCCACTCCACCAATACATCCACTCCCAAGGACAGCAGGAATATCAGTTGGTCAACACATGGGCTTTTGCTCAGACTCAGGGCTGTGGTGCAGACAGTCAGATGCCCCTCTGTGGAAAACAACAAGGCCAAAAAAGGCCAATGTGGTAAGAAACCACATGTACCCCTCAAACAGTAAATAACATTGTGCAGGTTTAATAAATCATTCTGTTAATGAATCCAGTACACAGTATTTATCTTGCTACAAATATGTTTTGTTTCCTGACATCTTTTAAAAGAACAGTTTGATGACAGAAAACATTTGCTTTAATCTTCCTGATAGTTGTACCCAGATCTGGTTTTGATACTGAGAACTGTACAAATAAATTGCCCACATCATATCCTGCTGTAATCTAAATCTCTGATTTAACTATGCTGTTTTCTTGTCTTTCAAACAGACACGCTACAGCTGCCTTCCCAGTGGAGTCCAGTGCAAAGCGGGGGAGGTGTGCCAAAGAGGCCCGAGAGATGGAAGTTTCCTCAGTGTGGGTAAGAGAACAGCCTGGAGGCAGGGGAGGGCGGCTGGAGGCCTGTGGGTCCACACACTGTGACCATCATCCAGGTAACGGCTCTTTCTTCATCTTCTGAGGGGGTGCTTCTTGGCTGCTGGTTTAGCTTTCAGAAAGCACCCCCCTTCTCCAAGCTTCCTGGATCAACTTCTACTTTTGCATCTTCTTTTCTTTAGCAAAAAGGAAAGGAGTCACCATTGGAAAATTCTGAGATTCAGAGGAAGTGAGTAAACAGCATTTTTATTTTTCCTTTAATGGAATACAAGTTCTTCAAGAGGAGAAGAATACAGGTAATTCATTATGTCTTATCAGTGTGTTACCAATCAGAGGAGTGTAAGGCTTCTTATCAAATCAGATCCTATCTTTGCTGAGAAAGAAGAAGATATGAGGGGCTCTGGACTTTTTTGTTTTTCCAACACAACCTTGTTTTGGTTTTGTTGTGTGTGTGTGTGTGTGTTTTTCAAGGAGACATCATTTTCCTGGCTGTGACATGTAATGCTCCATTTTACGAGACTGCATTAAGCAGTTCAGCTTATTACTATAAACAGTCTCTGGCTTTTGTCATTAGGATGAGTTGTTCAAGTGTAAGGTACTCAAAGATAATGTCCTCAAGCCATTTAAGCCAAATTCTTTTATTCTTCATTCGAGTAAACATGTTTTGGATAACCTCTATGAGTTCTGGCATGGACAAGAGTCATTAGAGTCATATTCCAAGTAGAGATAGGTACTATCTCTTCTTCTTACCCTACCAATTAATAATGTCACAGGCTTGAGACGTAGCTGGCCAGGGTCTCACCTATATGATCTGTAACAGGGAAAGCTAACTGGCATTAAGGCATGTGGGAGAAACCATAAAGCACAGCAATTATACACAGTGAGGCTGAACTTGGTCCAGGTTCAGTTCCCACATCTGCCACCTTTTAGGTCAAATAGGATAAACAATGTAACCTCCAAGTAATAAATACAAAGGACTTAGATGAGGACTTAGCAGGTGGTAAATACTATACAGTCTGTTAGTTATTGTTAGGACCCTGGCTTTAACCAGGCTCTGTCACCGTCAAGAGGCATGATCAGGGATTGAGGCCTAACCTTCCCCCTACTGAAGTGGCCAAGTCATTCCCTACCCTGTTCAGCAGTCCCTGCTGAGGCTGCTCCCGACAGCAGGGCCACCACAGTGATGAGTGTCCTTCACCCCGTCCTCTCCAGCCTCTCAGCACTGTCCCACCACTCTCCTGGGCCGACCCTGTTGCTCTCACAAATATAGGGAAAGATTCTCTCTCCACTCTTGTTACATCTCTCCCAGATTGCTACCTGTGACCCTGCTCTCTTTTTTTAGTAAATCTCCTGTAAAGGGTAGTTTCACGTTCATAGTCTCCTGTAAGACAGTCTTTCAAATAACATGATAAAAGCTACCCCCTGAGTTTTCAGAAAGCATTTGGGTGGCAACTCCAATAACCTACTCAAAAAGTTCTTTCCCAGTGATTATAAAGCACTGTTCCAAGCAAGGAGTTAAGTCATCTTGGTCTGTCCCTATGTGTCAGTATCATTGCACTTTATGTTTGCTGCCCCACGGCAACACACACACACACGCACACAGAGTCTTGCATCATACCTTACTGGATATTTTTAGTCTCCTTAAGAAATAATCAACAAATGCTCTTTACAATATTCTCAGGGAACCTATCAAGTTCACATGCAAAAGAGATCTGAAGCATGTTTGGGACATGCTGAGGCTCTTGATATTATAGATTGGTTGATATTATATATTAGCCCCTTTCTGAGGCTATATATCAGGTTTCCTCAACTCTATTTTTCTTTCCTGATGTTTCCATGTTAGTGTTTCTTAAACTGTGGGCAAGGACCATTGACATCAAAGTCATCTGACTTATTAAAAACTTAATTTCCCCACATCAGCTGAGCCAGGGTCTCTGGGAGGAAGGCTCAAATGCTTGAAGTTCTACAAGCTGTTCCTTCTATGCACTCTAAATAAAGTTTGAGAACTTCTGTTCTACATCATTTTGAAATACACATTGTTTTGAAACAAGCACTATGTATCTATCTGACCAGTTATATTGTTGGAAGCTATTATAGTGATCTTTAACATAAAACCCTATATTCCATCCTTTGTTATTTAAAATATGCTCTTGCTATCGCTAGGGTGAAGAACATCTGCAAGGCAGGACAGCCACTGGTCTCAGGAATCAATGAAATCAAGTCATTTTGCTTCCTTTAAGATAAAAGAATTGGCACAAATATAAAACAAAGCCCGAAATAGAAACTCCAAACAGCCTGGGGGTAGCCTGGTTGTTGGTGGATGAGCTTTTCAGTCAGTGAAACTAGGGTTCAAAGTCCAGTAAGGATACTAACTAGCTGTGTGACCTTTACTTTTCTTAATCAGTCTGTCTTGATTTTCTCACCTGTAAAATTTTAGATAATAATATTGACCTCATAGATTTGTTGTAAGAATGAAGTGAGAAAAGGGTAGGTAAGGCACTTGGTATAATACATAATAAATATGTTAGAACAGTTATCATTTCCAAATGAGAATTATTCCTGATGGATTCTGAAATAAAGCAGACAGCTCTCATCTGAATAAAATCTTCAAGACAGTTAGTGAATTACTGGCCAGATGCTATCTTGCCTTTTTTCCAGATATCTGGAAACCTCAAAAATGTCTTTTGCAAAGCACCAAAGAGCAGGACAAACAAGGCAAAAGAACCAGATATTCTACCAGACAGCTCCAGCCCTAGAGAAGAGTCTAGGGAAAGCATGGCAAAACCAGAGTACAAGATGGAGCATTCAAAGGTGGGGCAGATTCACTCAACAAGATAGTTCTAGCACACCTGCCAGGTGCAGTTCCAAGCTGAGAATACAGCACAGAGCAAAACAGACAAAAGCTTTTCCCTTGTGGGCTTCATACTCTAGTGCAGGGAAGCACACAATAAACAACTCATTTAATAAAATATACAATATGTTTGATAGTGAAATGTGCTTTGAGAAAAATCAAGCAAAAAATGGGAATAGGCACTTCCCTAAGGATCCAATGGTTAGGACTCTGCACTTGCACTGCTGAGGGAGAACTAAGATTCCACAAGCCTCACAGTGTGGTCAAAACAAAGTAAATGTGGCACCATAAAAAATGGGAATAAGCAGAACCAGGGTAGATAATAGTTAGTCATGGTAAAGCAGAAACACCTATGCATTACCCTCTCAGTGTCATCTCCCTTTGCCCTAAACCCACACGTGAAAGGTGTGGATTAATACTCAGCAACTATTTTCTGAAAGAAGGATATGCCTCAAGAGAAAACCAAAATCTTTGAAAATAAAGCAACCTTTACCCACCTGTTTCAACTGGGTAGAATTAGTATCTGGCACATTTAAACACTCAATAAATCATTGTTGCAGAAATCAGTGGCTCAGCAAATAAGTGGAAGGATTACCCCCTTTCAGGAAGAATGATTCCAGCTCCATCCACAGAGCCAAGCTGCTCTCTGTAATGATCACAACCTCCATAATAAACAACAAAAACATGGACCTGATTGCTCCCTAATCCTTGGTATTCTCCCAAGCACTTTATATGGATTATCTCATTGGAACCTTTCAACAATACTGGAGATTCAGGGGAGGAATTGCCCAGTACAGGCCCTGTGGATGCCGTCTCTGTTGAGTTGTGTCCTTCCTGTTGAGAAGTACATATCCTTCTCAGTCAATAAGTCAGGTTCTAGGTAGACTTCAGAGCAATGATTATGATTACCAGTCAATCAGGATTATCAGATTATCAAACACAGCTGTTCCCATTTTCCAACCCAGCTGCCAGTGTCTTCTCAGCACAGCACTGTTTCTGAAAACCATCCAGTCCAGACTAGAAATTTTTAATGTCTCTTCTCTTTTGGTCCTTCTACTGGTGTTATCCAGCACTCACTATATCCAAATCTCAAGATGCAGTCAGAGGTCCCTGCCCTCCAGGGGTCTACAATCAGATCCTGAAAAAAGGCTCAACCACACAGAGCAGTGGTCTCCAACCTGCGGGATCTAATGCCTGAAGGTGTGAGGTGGAGCTGATGTAATAATAATAGAAATAAAGTACACAATAAATGTAATGCACTTGAATCACCCCAAAACCATCCCCCCCTCCACCTGCTGTCAGAGGAAACCAGTTGCTGATGCCAAAAAAAATGGGGGGCCATTGCTTTAGTAGAGTGAGACCAAGCAAAGCAATGTGTTTGCCCTGGGGTGCATACAACAGGTGCAAAAGAGGACTGAAGACTTTGATTTATACCTTCGGAGGCTAATTCTGATTTCTGGTATGGAGAACCATTGGAAGAAGCAAGGACAGAGATATCTGTGAGTCAGAAAGGGTGGTCACATGCCTCAGGGAGACAAGCTAGGTACACCTGTGCTTACGCTACACCAAAGACCCAAAACAGGACCACAGCTGGACCACACGGGCAGCTTCTTTCCGAGGAGAGCCAGTCACAGACAAGGCCAGAAGAGTCTGTGCCTGCCCTGCTAGACCCCACTGTGAAGATTTAAACCTGAAAATCAGTGCTGAATTACAGGTCACAGCGACCAGAAACCCAAACCATAATTAAGAAAGGGAGAATTGGATTTACCAGAAAAAAAAATTGCCTACGAAGGTAGTGCTGTAACCAGTTCTGGGAACAAACAGTGCCCAGTTTATTTTTTACCAGTGTTTTAAAAGGAAAGAGACAACAATCAGCGAGGAAGTAGAGGTAACAATGCAGAGGCACAGAGGAGCAGGGCTAGAAGGAGGGGCCTTAGGACCCTGCGCCACACGTGGTCCGTGTTGGGTGCCAATCTGGTTCTCTTGCTTCTCTGCTTAAACCCACCAGAAGCCTCCCACTCTCCTTTAAACAGAGCCCCAACTCCTTCACCTGACCCTTCCTTCACCAGCTCCTTCAAAGACTTGCAAACTGTGGTGCTTCCCTTGGCTGTATCGCCCCATTCCCCTCTTCCCTTCATCTATTCTGAACTGCCCTCAAGTCTTCCCAGGTGTTTCAATCCCTGCTTCTATTAGGTCATCACATAGAACACATTTCCCCCGTCCATCTTCATCTGACTACCACCCACTTATTCTTCAGATCTTGTCTTAAATGTCATTTCCACAAAGAAGCTTTCCTTACCCTGGTTGAGGTTAGGTCCCTTTGCTCTGCTCTCATAATTCCCAATATTTCCTCTCTCATAATATTCGTCAACTTTGTAATCATTATTGATTATGAATCTTTGCTACTAAATAGTAAACTTCATGAGTGCAGAGATTGTTGTAAGGACTCATAAAACACCCAGTAAATTAATCAATAGATTCAATTGAAGCAAAATTTATTAGGGGACTTTAGGCCCTTCTTTCTCCCTGAATTGTATTGCAATTGCAAGGGAAAAAAAACACACACACAACATTAAGCAACATCTCAAAGGAGAAGAGAAAGGACAGTTCTGGACTGTGGTGACCCAGCAGCTTAGCTTTATGATCACGCATACCTTTCTTCATTAGCTTGTGCCCCCTACCCAGAAAAGTAATTCTATAAAACAATTTTACCCCCTTCCCAGTCCAGGAAATATTATCTTTCCTTTTAATTTATTCTCACTTCATGCATTCAACATTTATAAAGCAACTTCATTGTTCCAAGCACTGACTCTTCCTACATTTTTGTTGTTTTCAAAATTTCACAGGTAGCGATTTAGGAGCTGGCTATAACAAAAAATCAGAAATAAGCAAGATTTTAATTTCAAGGGGTAAAAAGCTTAATAGTCAGAAATACATTTAGTATTGAGTTATTGGCAACAGAAAAACTAGTGTGAATGGACTTAAATCCATGACTTCATTGACTCACAAGTCTTTTAAAGGCCAGAAGTTTTAGGCAGGTTTTTTCTCCAGAGCTTCACAGAGTCCCTAGGCTTTGGCTCCTTTATGATTCTCTGCACCCTACATTCTGAATGACAGCTTGCCCTTCTCAGCTTCCCTTGTAGTAGCAGTTATTCCACATCTCACCTCTTCCACCTTGCCAAAAGAAAAAGAGCTCTTCATCCATTTCCCACAAATGAAAACAGAAGCCTGCTTTCCAGGAGCCTCCAGCAAACAGGGGAATTTCCTCCCCATCATTGTCTTGAATCTGGCAGTATGCCCATTGCTTCACCCAGGGAATGAGATACACTGGTTGGTTTCAGCCCTATAGGATCTACCAAATATGGTGTCCACTCCACACCAGCTGTATAGCTGAGCAAAGGAAAACATATCCCTAAAGGGAAAAAAATTTGAAGACTGTTAGAGAAATGAAGAAACAGACATTGATGAAGCAGTCAACAAGTGTTCATTACACCGGTATATGGTCAGGCCACCCAAGATGGCTGTTATCTTGCTCTCTGTACATCCCCTGATCCACCAGTACCTGCTTCACCTACACCCTACCCACCCGATCGACCTTCCCTCTTAATCATAGAGCCAATCGGTAATTGCCTATGTGCTTGCCCCCTGCCCTGGCTGCTGACTTCCCTGGTAACTGAGGAACCAACCTGACAACTGGTAGCCTCCTTCTCCCCCTAGTAGTGATGACTGCTGCCATGTCCTGCCTGCCATCTGCTGTACACGGTGGGAGGCTCCTTCAGAACCTTTTGCTTCAGACGCGTAAGATCCCCTGTCCAATAAACCGTTGATGTCTCTGCTGTTGTTCTGAGTTCCTTCGTAGGCCTCACAGCCAGGGAATTACAAGGTTTACAGAGTTTTCCAGAGCAGCATTCCAGTTTCTCCGTATAATGCTCAGACGCTCAGAAATGTTTGACCCTTTGCAGCCCCATGGACTGTAGCCTGCCAGGCTCCTCTGTCCATGGGGTTTTCCAGGCAAGAATACTGGAGTATTCCTTCCCCACTCGGGGGTCAAACCTAGATCTCCTGAATTGCAGGCAGATTCTTTACCAACTGAGACACCAGGGAAGCCAGTTTCTCCACCTCACATAAAGAAATATGTCATCACTGCTGGGTAGCTTATAGAATCCTTGATTCTTAGGGTTAAAAGGAATTACACATAGAGTCCAATCTAACCCTTCATGTTATAGTAATTAAGGCTGGGAAAATTGAAGTAATTTGTCCCTAGGTTACACAATTTAGTAAGCACCATCAAAAAGAACATAACTCAGATGTTTTTATTTTTGATCTAACATTCTTCTTGAGTGTCATTACAACACAACAAAATCATACCATATGATAAGTCATTTCTGTTATTCTATAAACATTGAGTTTATTGGCAGGGAATATTTTTTGTTGGGTTTGGGTAAGGGTACGTAGGAAAGAGTGAAAGAATGGAAAAAGAGAACAGTTTTGATGTCTTTTTAATTTTAATTCACACAAATTTCTAACACATTTACTGACTGAGAAAATACAACTCTAGGACTTTGATAATAAGAATCTTCACGGTAACAACAATTAGACTTCTAAGTCCTGATCCCAGGGCTGAACACCATTTGGGGAAAAGACAAGTTCTGGGCTCTTCTCTCAATAATTGGTGTGTTTGAGACCTGCCAAATAAGGCACATTTATGATGCTTTTGATCTGAGGAAGAACTCTTCAGAGAAGAGAAAAAGTTCATGCTGGTCACTAGTTAAACATCACAGAACCACCTGTGCTCTAGGACCTGTGAACTTTCCCCCAGGTCACAGAACTGCATTGCATTTTCAGGGCAGACCAGCTAGCAAGGGCCAGCTGTAGGTGAGGGAAGAATAGACAAGAGACAACCAAAAGTGCCCTCCCTGAGCCTGGAGAATCTCTTCATTAGTATTCACAAACCCTCTGGATATGGAGAGCCTACTCAAAGGCAAAGAGTATGCTCAGATGGTACTTATCTTAAACCCTTATTTATCGCTAGTATCTCTGCAGCAATTAGTTGTTTGTTTGGTTTTTTGACTGGAGGATAATTGCTTTACAAGGTTGTGCTGGTTTCCCCATACAACAACATGAATCAGCCATAAATACATTACACGTATATCTCCTCCCTCCTGAATCTCCCTCCAAACCCCTGCCCCCATCCCACCACTCTAGGTCGTCACAGAGCCCTGGGTTGAGCTCCTTGTATTACACAGCAACTCCCCACTACCTATTTATTTTACATATGGTGATGTATATATTTCAATGCCACTCCATTCGTCCCACCCTCTCCTTCCCCGGGTGTGTCCGCAAGTCCATTCTCTACATCTGCATCTCTTTTCCTGCCCTGAGATTCATCAGTATGCTTTTTCTAGATTCCACATAAATGCATTAATATACAATATTTGTTTTTCCCTTTCTGGCATCCTTCACTCTGTATAACAGGCTCTAGGTTCATCCCCCTCAGTTCAACTGACTCAGATTCATTCCTGAGTGATATTCTATTGCATATATGTATGTTAACTACAAGTTGGCACTAACCAAGGGCATTTGCCATCTGTTTATGTGGAGATTGAATCCTGTGCTGCTGCAGCTGTTGACCTTTAACACCCCTAAAAGGAATTCAGTATCCTCTATAACACTGTATTTTGGTCCTTTCTTATCTCTTAGTCTTTTCCAGCACAAGGACTATATTTTATTCACGACTGCATTTTCATCCATTGCACAGAGTAGATGCCAAATTAATGTTTAGTGAGTTGGATTGAACTGAGTCGTATGATGTCTGTCTTGCCTTCAAAGCAGATTCAAATCGCACTTGTCTTCCAGAATATGTCCTAAACTATCCTAACTGTAGGTTCAGTCTATGTCTTGAGTCAATGTAGTTGCTTCCTCTATCCAACTCCAAAGCTTCCAGTGCAGCCCCACCTCAACTCCCAGGACCATGGATAAACTGAGCCAGGAGACCTTTAAGTGACTAGTCCACATTCCAGAGCTCAGCTTTAAATCATCCTTGCCACTAGTCCAATCATCCATTTATTTGTTTCTTTAATAAACATTTAAAAGCCAACTTTGTGCCAGGCCCTATGCTGTTATTGTTGTTTAATCCCAAAGTCACGTCTGACTCTTTTGTGACACCATGGACTATAACCTGCCAGGCTCCTCTGTCCATGGGATTTCCCAGGCAAGAATACTGGAGTGGATTGCCATTTTCTTCTCCAGGGGATCTTCCCAACCCACAGATGGAATCTGCATCTCCCAAATTGCAGGCAGATTATTCACCACTGAGCCACCTGGGAAGCCCAGGCCCTATATTAAGTGCAAAATAAATAAGGATGAACATATTATAAGCTGGGCCCTCAGGGAGCCCACAGCTATTTGGTTGAGGGGCAGGGGGGACATTAAACAGGCAATCCTGTTGCAGACCCTATAGCATATTTTGCCCAATCTCCAGTCTTTGTGCTCTATTTCTTTTTCTTGGTATTCTCTGTCTTCATTCTTGTTCCAGAAACTCCAACTCTCCAGACTGGAAGTTAAAATCCTACTTGCAATCCTACTTTCAGGACAAAAGACTTGTGCACAGTTTTCTTTTCCATATAACCAGCCCTTCTGCACACCACTTTTCACTGAGTGAGAAAAGTCTGAGTTCTTCACAGGATCGCTGATTCTTTGTTTCAGGACTCTCTGACCTGGCTGTCAAGTCTGGCATCTAATATGAATTATCCAGTACTCTTTAGCATTAAAGTACATAATTCTCTGTGTATCCTATTTAGAATGGATATCCTCAGGATCCATTCCCCCAGATCTTCTAGTTGTCTGTATTACAAGCCTCCCAGGCAATTTTAAAACAGATGGTCCAGAGACTTTGAGAAGCATTGTCCTGAGATTCACATATTCACTTAAATTTTAGAATTATCTACACTGTCTCTATCTCACCCCACCATCAAAATTTGGACCCTGCAAACCTTCAAGGACTGGGATAATTCCCCAATTCTCCTGCCAAAGGAAGTGGAATTCAGTCAGCAGAAGACCTACTGTGCATGACTATGTTCTTTGACTTTTGAATATTATCTTCCCCAAAGTTCCCATCACTGGGCACTGCGTAACTATTGGGACAGCTTAGATGCTTTATCTTGACCTCCTGGCCAGTTACGTGCTTGAACTCTCATCTATTTCCATTATCCCTGAAACATCATGTTTTGTCCATCAATACCGGAAAGTCAGTCAATGTCTCTCCTCTCTATCTGCTGTCACTACCTAGCCAGGTTTGGCTCCAGGTTCCAGAATTCCCCACCTAGTCTATCCAAGTGATAATTATTGACTGTCTGTGCAAGTTTTCAGAAATGCCAGGCCATGGTCAAATTTTCTTTGTTAGAAATCCCATACGCTTTGAGGAAGACGCAGACACCGCGGTAGCGGAGCCCTCTGCCACCCACTCCCCTGCTCCTGCCTCCCCACTGTTCGCTCTCGCTGAGGAACAAGTCAGTCAGGAAGCCACACCACAGCCATGGCCCTTAAAGACACCGGTAATACTCCACTGGAGCCAAAGGTGGAGGATCACCCTCACCAGCCGCACTGTGAAGTCTCTGAAGAAGGTATGTGATGACCTGAAGAGAGGCGGGACGGAAAAGAATATGAAAGTGAAAGGACCTGATCAGACTCTGAGGCCCACCAAGACTGAGAATAACTACGAGGAAAACTCCTTGAGGTGAAGGTTCTAAGACTTGGGATCAATTCCAGATGAGGATCCATGAGCGACTCATTGACCTGCAGAGTCCTTCTCATATTGTCAAGCAGATCACTTCCATCGAAAACGAGCCAGGAGTTGAGGTGGAAGTCACTGCTGCTGATGCCTAAGTCAACCTTTTTAATAAACTGATAATCAGTTGTTAAAAAGAAAAAAGAAATCCCATAGCACCAATTGTCTGCATCACTCATTTCACCTGTTATGCCTAGATCTGCTACCAACATCCTATCTCACCAGCAAGATTGTGAATTAATATTACTGAGTATTCATGGGTTAAATAATCACTTAGGCCCTAACTATGGAAGACACAAAACAAGACATTTATAATAAAAGTAAAGGACCAGAGGAACTTACATTACCAGAATAGTCAGGCTTAGAAGAGATGCTAGAGTTCACACTGAGTTCCCAGGGAAAAAGGTGATTTTTAACCACCATAGTTATATTTTCCATTCATTGAAGACCAATCATGTGTACCAGGCCCTGTAATAGATATATTAAATGTCATTCTTCTAATCCTTACAACTATCCTTTGAAGAAATCGATGCTCAAGAAAGTCCACAAACTTTCCCATGATGACACAGCTAGAAAGTGAAGGAGTTGAGATAATTTAGGTTGACTCCAAAGCCCATGGTATGTCTGCATGCGTGTGTGCTAAGTCGCTTCAGTCATGTCCAACTCTTTGTGACCATATGGACTGTAGCCTGTCAGTCTCCTCTGTCCATGGGATTCTGCAGGCAAGAATACTGGAGTGGGTTGCCACCCCCTCTTCCATGGTATGTCTACTACCCTACAAACCAAGGAAATAATTATCACCAACTCCTCAATTTTGCCAGAGCTATTGCTAGAGCACATTATTCCTGTAAGACTCTACTATCACTTGGAAATTTTCAATGAGTTCAAAAGATTGTAAGAAAGAAACTTTTCCAGAATAATCAGGGAATAGTGTATAGGTGGGAATACAGAGCATTAAGGGACAATGTCCTGCCCAACAGCTGTGTTCATTCCTCCATTCAGCTCAGTGGTACTAAACAAAAAGCCAAATGAACTCTGGCATTTTACAATTGTTTTCTCTTTGGGTAATCTAACTTCTCCTTAATAGGACAGGAAAAAAGCCCACCTAGCTGACTGCTGCTTGGTGCCTCATTCTACTAAGGCTTTATGGTTGAGCTTCTGTAGTTTGTGTCTGCTTGAAAGATCCTCTGGCCCCTTTCCTAATTGCAAAGGCTGTCCCCAGCAGGAACACTGGATTACTAGCCCTAGTTAAAGAGCACTTAGAGTCATGCTGGTCACAACACTTGCATGACTTCCAGGCAGCTGCAATAGATGCCAAGAATTAATTAATTGATGCCAGTGGGAGTTTAAAGCTTGGGATAAGGGCACTGCAAAGCCTGGGAGCATCTGCCTCACACCACAAAGCTCACATTCCCAGCACTCCAGCTGCTGTGTGAAGCAGTGCTGAGAGCATTGCATTGAAGGAGTTCTAAGTCCAGGTCTGGGTCTATGGGAACTTGAGTCTTGCTGATCTTTCTGAGGCTAATTCCTCATCTGTAAATGAGAAGAGTAATCCCTGCACTACTCATTGCAGAAGATTTTGTGAGGCTAAGATGAGGTATCTGTATGTGAAACGTACATAAAGACTGTCACTGGAGTAAATGCCTCCCTCGAGTGCTCCCAGAACAATCTGTGCTTCCCCAACAAGCACTCGTTCTATTTCACAGTTATTACTTCTTTGTCTAGTCTGTCTCTTCTATATTGTACCTTCCATAGGGGCAGGGATGGTATCAATATTGCTCAACACTGGCTCCTAGAATCTACCACAGTGCAGATTGCTTGGTTGTTGCTCAAGAAAAACCTATGAGATGAATGAATAGTGCACAATAAATAAATGTAGTCCTATGTAGTGTTCTTTATTTTGTGGAAGCTTCATGCCTCATGGTAAAACAAATCCCATGTCACCATCGCTGTCAGCTACAGGCAACATTTTTTTTTTCACTTTATAACTGTTGTTTCATACACAGAAGTAGTCCTCAAGAAGTGTACAGTCCAAAGAGAATAATACATGTAGAAATGAAAAATCAAATAAAAACAAACACAGTAAATGCCATTTCTAATAATTTCTCACTTTCAATTGAACTTTTTCAAAGAACTAACCTCTGGGATAATTCCAAACATCTTAAAATTGCAAGTTTCTCTAGGAATAAAACTACTCTATCACCCAGCAATCCCACTACTAAGCATATACTCTGAGTAAACCAAAACTGAAAAAGATATGTACCCCAATGTTCAGGCTTCCCTTGTGGCTCAGCTGGTAAAAAACCCGCCTGCAATGCAGAAGGCCTAGGTCCGATCCCTGGGTTGGGAAGATCTCCTGGAGAAGGGAAAGGCTGCCCACTCCAGTGTTCTGGCCTGGAGAATTCCAGGACTGTCCAGATACAACTGAGTGACTTTCACTTTCACCCCTATGTTCACTGCAGCACTATTTACAGTAGGTAGGACATAGAAGCAACCTAGATGTCCATCGACAAATGAATGGATAAAGAAGCTGTGTGCATATATACAATGGAATATTACTCAGCCATAAAACGGAATGCATTTGAGTTAGTTCTAATTAAGTTGAGGTGGATGGACATAGAGACTGTCATACAGAGTGAAGTCAGAAAGAGAAAAGCAAATATCACATATTAGTACATATATATGGAATCTAGAAAGATCATACTGATGAACCTATTTGAAGGGCAGCAGTGGAGACACAGACCTAGAGAACAGACTTACGGACAGGGGTGGCGGGTGGGGGGAGGCGGGAAGATGGAAACATATACACTACCATATGTAAAATAGACAGCCAGTGGGAATTTGCTGTATGTCTCAAGGAAATCAAATCAGGGCTCTGTGACAATCTAGTGGGGTGGGAGGGGTTGGGAGGTGAGAGGGAGTTTCAAGAGGGAGGGGACATATGTATACCTATGGCTGGTTCTTGTTGCTTTATGGCAGAAATCAACACAATATTGTAAAGCAATTATCCTTCAATTAAAAATAAATAAATGTTTTAAAAATAATTTTTTTAAAAAACTACAAGTTTTTATATTTAAAGACCACAGACTGCTTCGGGTGCCTGGATGGAGTATTTTAAGTATAGATTCAACTGTGTAGAAATTCCAGATATTTTTGTGGAGCCGTGAATATTTTCTGAAAGCACTAAGAACCAGATGTAAACATGTGTGAGAAGGTATTGAGGAGCAGGTCAAAAGTGCATCAAAGGATGTTTCTGTAGATCCCAGTGAAACCTTTTTGGAGACAAATATCCAAAGACTCAAAACACAAAGGTGGGCACTATCATTTGCAAAGACCTACATGCAGTGAGAAGAAATTGGAAAGCCAATATACATTGTTTCAAAGCCCCAATATTTTTAGTACCTTGAAATTATATAATTTTTATCTGCTTTTATGTGAAACAAATATGCAGACTAACCTAACAACTTGAGCAGAATGTCGAGGGATTCTTCTGAAGGTTATTTTCTCTGTGATAGGACTACAGGAGAGACTTGGGTACAAGAGCATCACATTATACCAGGAAGCCTGCGGACGCTTCTGGCAAGGAAGGGTTTGGTGAAGTTTTTATCACCACTGGGAAGAGCAAGCAGGAGACGGTGAAATGGTGAAAACAACAAGTTGGGAGGTTCTAACAAAAGTAGTTTCCTAGTCTAATAGTAGTGACAGATGAATTGGTGAGCCCCAAAACAATTACGTTTGAAAAGATAGATTGTAGAGTTTCCTTTGTTCTTCAGTTGCTAACTCACGTCCAACTCTTTATGACCCCATGGACTGCAGCACCCCTGTCTTCCCTGTCCTTCACTGTCTCCCAGAGCTTGCTCAAATTCATGTCCATTGAGTCAGTGATTTCTTAATCATTTTTAATGCCTTCTTTAGAGAAAGCAATTTTTTGATGAGTAAAAGTCCCCCTGAATTCATTATACAACAAATAATTCCGAGGTGGGATCTCAGTATTTGTTGTTGTTATTCAGTCACCAAGTTGTGTCCAACTCTTGGCAACTCCAGGGACTGCAGCACACCAGGCTTCCCTGTCCTTCACTATCTCAGTATTACTTACAGGCAGAAAGTTCATTTTAAGCTTTTACCTGGAATTGTGCCTATGGTAGACACTTTGGGGAGTAAAATAGACACAGAGTTGTTCCCCAGTATCTATTCTCCCTTCTAGCGATGGATGAGCACAAGAGAACCAAAAATAAAGATTTCATTCCCCACCCTCCCCTGCAGCTAGGCATGCACATGACTAAATTCTACAAAGGGGTTTCCAGGAACCTTCCTTAAGAAACGATGTCTCATCTTTGCCTCTCTCTCCTTTCTTCCTCCTGAAAGAGATGCTGCCATTTGGAGGCTGAGGACCACATTCTTGGGTTGAAACCTGCAACCTGAAGACTTTTAGAGCAAGAGTCACTACTCCAGCCCTGGATGGCCTATGTTTTGATTTAAATGAGAAACAATGCATTTTTATCCTGATGAAGCCACTATTATTTAGAGGTTTTCTGTTATTGCTGAACTTAAGCCTTGTTGATACAGAGAAGGTTTGTATTCAAAGTTAGATGAGAAACAGTCTCCAACTTTAAGAAGTTTCATAAACCTAAGAAGAACATGAGTAGTATACACTAAACTGCACATTTGTACAAAGCATAAAATTATTATAAAATTAACAGTGTCACAAGGTCAAAATATTATCATTGAGGCTGGGGACAATAAAAGGAAGACAAGTCACCTCTGTTAGAAGATAAAGAGGGAGGAAATAGTGGCTTGAGTGGCATTTGAAATGGGCCTTAAAGAAGAATAGAATTTTGATAGATACAAATGGGAAGAAAGACAAAACAGACAGAAAGAACAGCATTTCAAAGGCTAGAAGGAGAAAAGCGTGGATTGAGTTCAAACAAGTTCAAGTGATTCAGAGCACAGGTTGTAGACAGTGATCCTTACTGATCACCCAGTTGATCTATTTCCATTCTTTGCTGCATTTTTTTTCATGACCTTTGTCATGATCTGATTGTGTCAACTCTGATATCTGTTTATTTTCTAGAATAACCAGAATTTCAGTTCTCCAACCTTTTGGTTTCAGCAGCTCCTTTACATCCTTAAAAATTATTTAAGGCCCCAAAGAGCTTTGGTTTATGAAAGATATATCTATAAATACAAACCATATTAGAATGGGTATAAAGTTTTAGTTATGTAAGATAAATAAGTTATAGAGATATGCTGTATAACATGATGTCTATTATTAAGAACATTACACTGTGCACTTAAAATTTTTGCAAAGAGTTTAGATTTCATGTTAAGTATTCTTAACACAAGACAGGTGCAAAGAAAACTTTTGGTGGTCACAGATATGTTTATTACCTTGATTGTGGTGATGGTTTTATGGGTGTATGCATATATCCAAGCTCATAAAATTATATACATGAAATATATGTGATATTTTGTATATCAATTATACCCTAATAAAGATATTTTAACTTTTTTAATTGATAAATTTTTAAACATTTATGTAATCACTTTAAAATAACAAAAATAAACCCATTCCATGTTAATGTAAAGAACATTTTTATGGAAAAAAATGTTCACATAAAGTCATTAAAATATAGCATTGTTTCACATTTTTGCAATTTTCCTTAACATCTGGCCTAATGAAAGACAGCTAGACTCCCACATCTGCTTCTACATTCAGTCTGTTATGATATCACATATCAGATAGCCTCTGGAAGACTTCACTATATACACGTAAGAAAATAAAATGAGAGTGAAAGTGACAAATAAAATCTTAGTATTATTATGGAAACAATCTTTACTTTGCAGACACTGAGAGAGTCCCCAAAGCCCCTTAAGTTCCCTGACTAACTGTGAGAACCACTAAACTAGAATATAAACTCAGTGATGGCAGAGATTATGTTTAGTTCACTGTTAACATTCCCAGCATCTGAACCTGGCATATAGTATGCACTCAATAATGTTCATTGAGTAAACGCATGGACCTGAGGCTTTATTATGAAAGACTGTGAACACCAGGCTAATGAGTTTGCTATAAACTTAGTAGAAGAGGGGGAGCCAAAAGTGAGAAATCACTGGATGTGGTGTATCATCCCTTTTGGAAATCCATGAATCTATTCCTGACTTAACTGTCTGTGTGATCTTCCTCAAGTCAATCAACTCCTGTTCAATTATATTTTCCTCATCAGAAAAATAAAGTATTGTAATAACTATGGACTGTCACTTTCAACTCTCTTAATCTGCAGATTGTAGAATTATGTCACAAAAATATTAATTTTAAAGGTCAAAAATCAAAATTTCTTATTGATAACTATTCCCACATTTATTGATGCTAAGACTGGTCACTATGACTTCCCTTGTCTAATGGTTAAGACTCTGAGCTTCCACAGCAGGAGAAGCAGTTTCAATCCCTAGTCAGGAAACTAAGATCCCACATGCCTCACAGTATGGCCACCCCACTCCACCAAAAAAAAGAAGACTAGTAATTAACTAGGGTCTTTAAAAGTAAGACTAGAGAATCAACATTAAACTTCAATATTAGCTAAAAGTGTTTACTTGGGGGAAAATATTTACTAAGGGAGATCTCTTAATTTATTTAAATCTCAAATAATTCCTATGATGTAGGGGTTTCTTTCCTACATTTTGCTAATCAGGAGATACTAAAAAAGACACTCCTAGTCCCACACCTTGGAGTAAGTAACAAAGTTAGGAGTTAAGTCTCCTGTGCGATTATGACTGAGTTTAAAACTTACTGTCTTAACAAGGTATAACACTACCTCCTAGAAACTGAGATACTGTTCAAATTGGATATGTTGTTTCAATTTGGAAGAATGGATTGACAAAAAGAAAAATATGGCACTTATGGAATCAAACTAATTACCACATTAGTTAATCTAGAATTATCCAAGAGAATTAGACATTATCAGGTTAATATGGCAGGGAAAAGTGACTATATCCAGTTAATTAAGATGTATGAGACACTACGGACAAAGGTGGAGGAAAGAGGACAGAGCTCGGAAAATTTTGAGGCAAACATAGAAGAAAAAAAAAAGACATCATCTCATCTTATTTTTCAAACCTGAGCATGCCACTGAGAAAGAAACAGGCTCTGTTCTTCATCATTTCTTTGTTCATTTTTGGCTGAAACAAATTAAGGTCATCCACCCTGGGAATAAATGAGATTTGCTCTGAGGTCGTTACCAAATCATCAGTGGCACAAGTAGTCCTGCTAATGAAAATTATCCCAACTGTCTGACTCAGACATCATCTCAGTTTCAATTCCCTGCAGCCATTTGGTTGAAAAGATTTCATAATGATTTTTGAGAGACCATTTCAAGTTTGTATTTTATCTTAAGGAAAGAGGGGATGTGTTTGTTCTCTGCCTTGAATATGAAATAAGCTTGACTTTGTAAAGACTACATAGTGAGAACACTCACCTGTAGTTCCTTTCTTTCTTTCTTTCTTTTTTCTTACTCTCTTTTTTCTTTCTTTCTTTTTTAGGTAAGAAGTAAGTTTATTGAGAGAGATACACAGTCCATAGACAGAGTGTGGACCATCTCAGAAAGGGAGAGGTCACACCTGTGGTTTCTTAAAAATTATTCCTCATTGCACCTTTCTTCCATTCAATTTCCCAGTAATTGTTGGAAAACCAACCCGTCAACCTTTCCTTACCTACTAGAGTTTATGGTACTCTACTCTTAAATTATAACATCAGGGCTTATTATTCTTTTGCAGTGTGGTAAGACACATCAGTAAACTTCTAGTTATTATTGATTTATTTGGTACAGTTTGCTTCAGAACTTCTATATGCCAGGTACTGTGTTGATATACTAGGGATCCAAAAATGGATGAAATAGATCCTTACCTTCAAAGTGGTCACTGTCTAATGGGAGTCAGACAGATAAGTAGATAAATATTTCTTTGATGTGTTCATATTATCAACAATATGAGCAGCTATTGCATTCTAGATGTTCATGTTAGATGCTGGGCATCTGTTCTTCACCAAAAAAAAAAAAAAAAAAAAGTATTACAACCCAAGTTAAGCAAAGATAAATTCAGAAAAAAAAAAAGAAGTAATTTAAAAAGTAGGAAATGAGCATTCTGATACAAGCTATGTGAAAATGAGACAGACTTTGTCTGAGATAGTCCTATGCCTTTGGAAATGAGATAAAAGAACATGAAAAAGGCAGTCAGGAAGAAAGAATGAGAAAGAAAAATCAATACCCCAGAAGCTCTGCCTGGTGAATTAGTAGCCTGACAAGGTGCCTCCATCTGGCTTTGAGGAGGCAGGCCAACCTAGGTTCTCCTTTGAGATTTTTCCATCAGTTGCATTAATGCACCAAATTAACGTATTATTTACATGACAATCAAACTTGGGTATTGAGGGGTGGGGATGGAGGGAAATGGTGGTTAGTAGCTGAGTGTAAAATTATCCTAACACTACTATTCTGGTGAGAATTATCAACTGCTTTTTGGACACATCCTATTAGCCATTTACTTTTATTCCAATCCAGCACCATTCTTTATGTTTACTAAGCTTTGGGGCTTATATTGACTTCCAGTTATTTCACTTGAGTAATACCCTTAATTAGTATAAGCATGAGTCCTTTATTTTCTCTGAAACACTGCCAAATTCAGTTTTCCCCTCAGCAAGGGGAAACTTAATTAACATTTTGTTAATTTCTAGAACCATTTCAATTTTCCCTTCTCTGGGGTTTCCACCTGCTTAGAGAAGGAGGAAATGTTCATAGATAAAGAAAACAGTAGATGAGGCATAAAAATTAACATGGAACTAATCCAATTCTCAAGATGATTCAGAAAATCTAGACTGTTTTGGGGACTATTGTGTATATGAAGTATTAATTCATATATAACAGGGAAAAGGGAGCCTTGAGACAGCCTTGCAATCCCTTTGTTTACCCTATAGCTCCCACCACCTCTTTAAACTAATCCTGGCCTCTGCTGCCCTAGGAAATCTTAGACCATCATTGAAATTCAAATAGGAACAAAAGAAGTTAATTTTTAGCTTTTAAACTTACAGAGTTGAGGTCCTGCCATAAGCAGGAGATTTGGAAAATTATTTAACCATCCACCTCTTCCATCCCTTCCCCGTTCACCAATGAGGAGAGCAAATAAACCTTTGTGGATTGGAGGGGGTGGCAATAGTTTGGAGAAAAAACAAAAAATTAGAAATTATATGAGAGTTCTGTTCTTTGTCCTGCCCATGCAGGGACCTGTGGGATGAAAGGGAGGTGGTTCTTCCTTTAAGACTCAGGATGTGAGACAGACCTCAGTAAGAAATCCCCCAGGCCTGATAAAAATGGTGGGCTGTCTGGCAGGCCTGGAAAGAGCCCTGAATTTCCTCCCAGTCCTTGAGTGGCATAGCAAAGCATCTGAACTTCCTATGCCTCCAATGCCAAGAGAGACACAGAAGTTAGCAGAGAGAACTACAGCCCTGAGGGTCCCACAGCGTAGCTGGCAGAATTCTGATTAATCCCAAGATTCACATCCCCTTGTGTCTGCTCTGTATTCTCTCCTCCCCTTGAGTGTGGATAACATTTGTGAATATAACAAAATTTTGCAACTGGGATTATGCTATCTCGTATCATAAAAGTGAAGGTAACTTGAAGATGTAATTAAGGTGCTTAATCTGTTGACTTTGAGTTAATCAAGAAGGAGATTATCCTGCGTGGGCTTGGCATAATCAGGTGAGCCCTTTAAAAGGCCTTCCCTGTAGGGAGAGACTGGAAGTGAGAGCATCCTCTATTCACCTTGAAGAAGAAAACAGCCATGTTTGAGGAGGACCTGTGAGAGGGCCACATGGCGAGGACCACCTGGGGCCAGCACTAGATGCCGAGAGTGGTCCCTGGCTGGCAGCTAGCAAGAAAATGAAGACCTCAGTCATACACCACAAGGAAATGAATGCTGCCAGCAGCCTGAATGAGCATAGAAGCAAATGTTTCCCCAGAACCTCCAGGTGAGAATATAGCCTGGCTGACCTCTTGAGTTCAGCCTTGGAAGACATGGAACAGTAGACCCAACTAAACTGTGCCTGGACTTCTGAGTCATAGAAATTATTGGATAATACATGGATCTTGGACAAACAGGCCACTCGAGATGGCTATTCTCTTGCACTCTGCACACCCCCTGCTCAACCCGTACCTGCTTCACCTACACCCTACTCTCCTAGCTGACCTTCCTTCTTAATCACAGAGCTGAATCAGTAACTCCCCTCTACCACCTACCTCTGCTGGTGGTTGTTCTAATCTTTGATCAGACTGTTTCCACCATGATAGTTTATCAAAGGGGAAGTGAGGGACATGCCCCTCCGCTGATTTCCCTGGTAATCAATGAGCCAGAAAGAAGAAAGTGTTATGTCACTCAGTCATGTCCAACTCTTTCCGACCTCAGGAACAGAGCCTGCCAGGATCCCCTGGCTGTGGGATTTACCAGGCAAGGATACTGGAGAGGGTTACCATTCCCTTCTCCAAGAGATCTTCCTGATCCACGGGTCAAACCTGCATCTCCTGCATTACAGGTAGGTTCTTTACCATCTGAGCCACCAGGGAAGCCCCATCCTGATGACAGTCCTCCCTGTAACTGGTAACCTCTCTTTTCCCCAACCAGAGAAGTCTGAGACTGCTACCACAACCTGCCTGTAATCTGCTATAGACGGTGGAGTGTTGTTCCAGGACCTTGCTTCAGACATGTTGTTATGCCTGATGTCCGAATCCCCGAGCGGGAAGAGAGAAGGCCTCCAAGACAATGCAACTCGCAAAAAGGGAAGTTTATTGCTGACTCGAGTCAGGGCTCCTGCCGCATCCAACGCAGTGGTGCAGGGTCAGAGAGCCCCGAGCCCAAGCTGTTACACTAATTTATAGGGTGAGCACACACCGTTGGTAGTTGGTTTAAGTGGATTGGTTACAAGTTTGCAAAGCAATTTTATTGGTCAAACACACTCAAAACTTTCATGCACGTGGGACTTTCCCGGGGGGGGGGGGGGGCGGTTTCTGCCCCGTTCCTAACTGGCAAACAGTGGTCAGTGTTAAGCTGATTGGTTGTATCCAGGTGGCCTGATAATCTTACCACCCAGAAGTAGGAAGGCCTACTCCTAATCTAAGCTGCCTGCCATGGCATTACTTCTGCTCGCCTCACAATGTAAGAGCCCCCATCCAATAAACCAGGATGTCTCCATTGCTAACTCCCGGCTCTTTTTTCAGTCTTACAGCTGGGCAATCACAAGGCTTGCAGGCTTGCAGGGTGCAGTCCTTATGCCACTAGGTTTGTGGTCATCTGTTGTGCAACAATAAAAAGCTAATTCACATAGCCAGGTATGAGAGATTACAGATTTGTACCATGAGGCTAAAGACTGGATGGGTAACAACTGGGTAACAATTCTGTGGATGCTGGCCAGGATGGGAGAGCCAGAGGCTCAATAGGATAAGCCCTTTCTCGGGGGATAGCAGCAAAGACCTAGACATGCAGAACTCTCCTACCTATGGGGGATGGCATTTACACTTCTCCACAAGTCAATCTTAGTGGTAACTTCAGGGACAAGAAAGTTGTGGAAGGTGCTGTTAAAAATCCTAAATTTTCAGGTTAACAAGGAAATCAAAAGAACTCTAAGTTGTGTGTACCTAAATGACAAATTCAATATAAAACCCCTGAAAATTATATCCAAATTTATAACACACATATTAAGAAAATTGTAAGAATAAAAATAAACACAAGTATTTTAAAATAGATAAAATTATTTTAATTTTTAAGTAAATTTTAAAAATAAAAATCCTAAATTTTACTGAAATGTGTAAGAAAAGTGTCAGAAGTATCTGAATCTATTCCTAAATGTTAGGAGTAAGATATCTGCCTTATAGTAGGGGTTCAGGCTAGAAATTTTCAGTTGTGGGGGAGGGAAATGTTTCATTTTTGTGGCATGTTAAATCCATTTCCACCATCTTGTAGTGGAAAGATAGGCAGAGCCCATCTTGCTACAATGGGCCCTCCTAGAGAAGCACAGAGTCAAGAGTAAATATATCTTTTCTCCAACATTGTTACCCTGAGGAAATCAGTTTAAACTGAATGCAACTGCTGCTGCTAAGTCACTTCAGTCATGTCTGACTCTGTGCAACCCCATAAACGGCAGCCCACCAAGCTCCGCCGTCCCTGGGATTCTCCAGGCAAGAACACTGGAGTGGGTTGCCATTTCCTTCTCCAATGCATGAAAGGGAAAAGTGAAAGTGAAGTCGCTCAGTCATGTCCGACTCTTAGTGACCCCATGGACCACAGCCTACCAGGCTCCTCCGTCCATGGGATTTTCCAGGCAAGAGTACTGGAGTGGGGTGCCATGCAAAGGCAGCCTCTAAAAGTTGCCTTGAGACTCCCAGGGTAAAATGACAGAATGAAGCCAGAACACAGGCCCTTGCCCACTCCAAACTTAACAAAGAGAATAGCAGACACAGATTAGGAAGCAGCAGCCCTCAAAGGAAGGAACACAGCTTCAACACAACATTTGAAATAGGGACTGGACGATAGAGAAACAGAAGATTCCAGGGATGAAGGTATGCTTCCTCTCTCTGCACGCTCTCACCCTCAGCCATCCCCTACCCCCACTCTTCAAGCAACCTATGGGACACAAGGTGAGGTGACAGAGTCCTGGGCAAAGTTCACCAGTTTTCAATGATGCAAGAGGTTCATGGAGAGGGGATATAGCAGCCAGAGAAATATCCAGGGGACCCCTTGATATGAGAATCTTCTTCACCATAAGCTCACCATTTTCTTTCTAGCCTAAAGAAAGCAAGGAAAGGAGGGTTCTACCCAAAATACAGAAATAACATCAAAAGAGCTTTAAGAAAAATTTAAAAACCTAATAAAAAGATGGATAGTATTCACAAACAAATGTCTCAAAAGAGAAGAAATAAAAATTATAAATACATAAAAAAGTTAACCTCATTAGTAATTAGTCAAATTGCATTAACACCATAGTGAGATTTTATTTTATATCTAGCTGATTGGTAAACACTAAAATGTGTGGCAATGATGAGCATAGGTATGGATGTAAAGATAAACTGCCAGTGGGGGTAGAAATTATAAGCCCTGGAAAGCAGTTCAGCTCTGTTTTGGATTGGAAGAACTCATAACACATTTGGGTGTGCTGCTCTGACCCATTGACCAAATAACCCTTAGGCTACTAGTTTTGAGGGGAGCCCAGAATTAAATAAGTCTCTGCAGCAACTGCTATGGAAAATAGTATGATGTTTCATCCGAAAAGTTAAAAACAGAACTTCTCTATGAACCTGTAATTCCACTTCTGGGTATTTATCCAAAGAAAACAAGAATATTAATCAAAAATATTTATGTACCCCCATGTTCACTGCAGCATTATTCACAGTAGCCAAGCTATGGAAGCAATCTAATTGCCTATGGATAGATGAATGAATAAAGATGTGAGATATATGCATACATATGAATACTACTCAGCCATAAAAAAAGAATGAAATCTTGTTGTTTGTGACAACATGAATGGATTTCATGCTAAGTGAAATAAATCAGACAGAGAAAAAAATATTGCATGATCTAACTTACATGTGGAATGTAAAAAACAAAAACAAACTCGTAGGTAAAAACAGGTGGTTTCCAGAGACAAGGGAAATTGTGTACAAAAGGTTCAAACTTTCAGTTATAAAATAAATAAGTCTTGGGAAGTTAATGTACAACATGGTGACTACAGCTAAATGAAAAGACCTCCTCTCTGCAGGAGGTCGAAGTTTTTATGCACTGCCACCTTCCACTCACTGCTCATCATCAGTAAATTCAGGGAGCTTCAGGATTAATAGAGAAATGGTATGCAGTCACTGGTAAGCCCTGATAAAAGAATAACAGCAAAGACCCCTAGGATCCTCATCTGTTGTTAACTATCACCTTTTTAAAAATAACATCTCCTAGCTTACTCCTGGGCCAGTTGAGACTAAATGCTCAACAACACCCCACTGCCCATCATCAACTGTTGGATCCACTGTTTCTGGTACCTATTGCTGCAAAACAAATCACCCCCAAAACATACTGGCTTAAAAAAAGAACCCAGATCAACAGAGTTTACTAAGCAACAATCAGAAATGAGAAATATGCTCAAATGATTTTTAAATCCCCTGATGATTTTTAAGGCATTCACAGATTTTAGTAACCTAACCAGTGAGAACTTTCTGCCTCACTCTGCAAATAATTTCCAGACTTTCACTGACTTAAATAGTTATGTCTATGAACTGTAGGAATGAGAAACTGTAGGAACTATAGGAATAAACTGTAGTGTGAAGTAGGTAAAATATGTCCTATATAAATCCTCACTTTCCCATAGTACAATACTTGAGAAAATTTTGGAACATCATTACTCTGAAATCATAATGTCAACACAAGATATTGTTGCTGCTTATTCTCAAATGAATCCTTACTAGGAAATCAATCTTGGCTTGCAAACCTTGGCTGCAGAAAAAGATGGCAAATACTTCTAGTCTCTCCAGCATAACTCTCTCAGCTGCATCTTTTCCCAGACAGTCACAGAAATGGGTCTTCTGAGAGTGCATTTTAAAGAAAAGGGAATTAATACAACGCCAATAATCAGGGCTTCCCAGTGGCACTAGTGGTAAAGAATCTGCCTGGCAATGCAGGAGACACAAGAGATGTCGGTTGGATCTCTGGGTTAGGAAGATCCCCTGGAGTAGGCAACGGCAACTCACTCCAGTATTCTTGTCTGGAAAATTCCATGGACAGAGGAGCCTGTCAGGCTACAGCCCATGGAGTCACAAAGAGCCGGACACAACTGAGGACACAGACACAAACACACAAAACACAATGAGCAGAATGAACAAATGAGGGTCTCCAGCTCCTTAGATGAACCATTGTGCTCTCTGACAGACATATCTAGAGGCACAGACATATCTAGAGCATCTAGAGGCACACGCATGCTATATGTGTACCGCTAGAAATTGCCAGACACAGTGAACAGAAGAACCCAATTTGTATAACTTCTGAGCCCCCAGAACGACCACAAAAAAATCTTTGCTGAGATTTCCAGCTAAGATTTAGAATACTTAGCCAACTTTCAAAAATATTCCCAAGCACAGCAGTCCACTGGAATTTCTAGGGTAAAAAGTAAGTGGTTCACTGCCATTTCTCCAGTTCCATAAAATCAGCAAAAATTTTGATTACTCTGTAGGTAAATCTTATCCTGCTTGGGGCCACGTCCAACAGAAATTATATATGAACCATCTCAGGTCACTAGAGTCATTTATATCATTTCTACTTCAAGTTAATGAAGACAAGGTCAAGTTTTCCGCCCCCTGTTGGATCAGGCAGCATCTCTATTCTCTGAGCAGTGTTTGACCCTCTAGACAGCATCCCACAGATATTATCAGAACCAACCTAAGTATCTTGTTTCCTTGCTTCCTTGCATGGTCCCTTTAAGAACCAGAAACATCATTTGGAACTATTTCTCACTGTCTGACCCACAACTTACCTTCCCATCCTCATTATTTTTAAACTACTGGTTTAATTCTTGGCTCAGGTGTGAGTTTCTTAAATTCTTTGCTTCCTATACCTCTCCCGGAAGTATAACTGGTCCTATCTACGTCAAACTCCCAGACCCTTGCACCCTTTTCCTGCTTAGCACCATTATGATAGCACTCACCTCACTGCAGTATCATTGTGGGGCTCCCCTCTACACCAGAAGCCCCTGACACTGTGTTTGGATCACTGCAATGAATTCACTGCTTAGCATAGGGCCTGACGCATGGCAGTTTCTAGTCAGTGTTTTTTGAATGAATGATCTTATTTCTTGATTATAACCCTGAATTGCACTTTTGAATTTAGCGTCCAACCACAGTTTCTTCCCCATGGTTGGGACCTTTTACTTAAATTCTGGCCTGGCCTTCCCTTAGGAGCCCAACCAGTTGTAGAGCATTCTGATCTAAACAGTCTGCTGCTCCCTCCTGGCCACAGGCAGCCTTGTGCCACCAGGAACTTTTTCTCTATCCCAAGTGAGAAATCTAACACAGTGGCTCAGATGGTAAAGAATCTGCCTGCCTGCAATGTAGGAAACCCGGTTCGGGAAGATCCCCTGGAGAAGGGAATGGCTACCCACTCCTGTATTCTTGCCTGGAGAATCCCGTGGACAGAGGAGCCTGGCAGGCCGCAGTCCATGGGGTCGCAGATTCAGACACAACCAAGTGACTAATACTATGTTCTCTGCTACTATGAAAGGAATAGCAGAGACTAACACTTTTCAAGTGAGAAATAAAAGTATCCTTGAATGCAAAGGTAGAAGAACCAATGCAAATCGATATCTGTTAATTGAAATACAATTCTAAGTAGTCTATCTGATCTGATCTGCCAAAGACCACATACACAGTCGAGTACCTACCAAGTGATAGGCACATGCTGTGTTTTACAGTCATCCTCTCATTTAATCCTGTCAGCTTTGAGAGGAAGAGATCATCATGTTCATTCTACACATGAAAAAGTAAGATTCAAAAGTTTATGTAACTAGGACTTCCCTGGTGGTCTATTGGGTAAGAATCTGCCTGCCGATGCAGGGTACATAGATTTGATCCCTGGTCTGGGGAGATTCCACATACTGCAGGGCAACTAAACCTGTGAACTGCAACTACTGAGCCCCCAGGCTTCAACTACTGAAGCCCGTGCACCTGGAGCCTGTGTTCTGCAACAAGAGAGGCCACTGCAATGAGGGGCTCATGCACCACAGCCAAGAGTAGCCTCCACTCACCACAACGAGAGAAAGCCCATGCACACAGTGAAGACCCAGCACAAAGAAATATTAATTAATTACTTTTAAAACTGATGGAACTAACCAAAGATGACATAACTAAGTAAACAGTGGGGCTGGGATTCACATCCAGGTCTGTGCAACACTAAGACCAATGCTATTTCCACTATATAGCTAAGTCATACTACATTGATCTTAAAAACTGGGCTCTATGTTCACATATATCCATTCCCTCTTGGACCTCCCTTCTAACACAACATTGCAAAGCAGTTATATTCCAATTTAAAAAAATGAAAAAATACTGGGCTCTACCAATTAATGCTCTTGAAATAGTGAAAAACGTAGCTTCAAATAGAAGACACCAAGACTGAGAAAAGGATAAAGCTTGGTAAATAAAAACAAAATCCTTTGGTCAAAGAAATTTGATGACAGTTAAGATAGACATAGCAATGCAAAATGTTGTAACTATGGATGAATTGAATTAATGATGGTGCAACACAGTAATGAGTCATAGTAAGGTTTTAAATAATTAGGAAAAATCAGACTAGGCTCTACAAATAATAATCTCTTATTTTCTTTAATAACCATATCTTGGCAAAGAGAACACTACAAAGAACCAAGAGTTAATTATAAAATTGTAATAGTTTTTCCCACTCTGCTTTTTCTTTTTTTTTTTTTTAATTTTATTTTTTTTTTATTAGTTGGAGGCCACCCACTCTGCTTTTTCAAGCACACAAACTATCTCATTCGTTGTTGTGAATACTAAATAACCCAGGCCAGAAGTTAGCTAGCACACAAATAACTGCGACACAAAATGTTCTCGTACAATCAGATGACTGAGCAAGATTACTCACAGAAAGCATTTTCACTTTCAGATAATATTCGAATACTTACCTAGAGAAAGTATTTAACTATTTCCTTGATCAAATGACAGATAATAGTACAGACCGAATTTATATGAGGGGGAAAAGTGATGTTTTAGAGAAAGCCGGAGTTTTCATCTATAAATCTGACTCCTTAAGCTAGCTCTAAGTGCCCCAATTTGCCTTCTCTCCCAACACCCCTTCCCAACAAATTGACTGCTTTTATTTATTGCCAGCATTAAAAAAAAAAGTTTACTTACTCAAAAATTCCAGCCACACTGCCTTTCTTCTGGTCCCTCAACCATTCCAGCTCTTTCCCATGTCAAAGCCATCATTCCCTCTGCCTCAGTCTTGGATGCCTCCGCATCCTTCTGTCCCAGACTACAGGTGTTACTTCCTTGGAGTGGGCTTTCCCGTCCACTGGATGTGAAACCATCTCTCACACTGTTTTCTCTTGCCACTCCCCCGCTCTTTTCCACCAAAACACCAGCCACTGTTTGGAAGGATATGTTCCTATATGAGTTTACTTGCTTAACTCCATCCATCACTAACCCCATGAGGATAGGAACCTGGGGATTTTGTTCATCACTGTTTATCCAAGACCTAGCCTAGTGTCCATTAGTTAATAGGAGCTCAAAAATATTTGCTAAGTGGTGGATATACAAATGTCAAATACAGGGGAGACATTTGGATTAGAAATTGGACTTTAGGAGTCATTAGCATATTCATGATATCTAGAGCCATGAGGCTTACAGTAAAGAAATGTTCTTGAGTGTGTGAAATATGTGTGTTCATTAATCATGTTCCTTCCCTCTGCTCTAGGCACAGCGGGGACCACTGATGGGTCTCAGGCCCCCTAAATAGGATGCTGAGCTTCCAGTTGGTCTCAGAACAGAGATGACTGTGGAGCAGGCCCCACATCTTTTCACTGCCCCATCCTTTGATTCTCCACTGTACTGATAGATCAAACTTTACTAAGAGGTGAGGTATAGGCAAAGGAAATTATAATGTGGAGGGTGAATATTCTTAACTCTATGGTAATCCAGCATATATGAAGGTTTAGAGACAGTCCATCACACTCAATCGGGGCTCAATCAGGGAAGCAGAATCAGTGACTGATGATTTTTCATAGAGATGAAACCTTACACAACTGTAGTTAAGGAAATAAAAGCCTGGAAGGGGAAGGAAGGAATCAAAGAAAAAAAAATTAGCAGAGACCATGACGACAGGGCCTTGTGAAGAAAGAAATGAAAGCAACTGCCTCTATGTCTGGTAGTCAGTCTAAAGTCACTGTGAGTCAAAAGAGTCGGCAGATGAGGGGAAAAAACCTGGCCATAAATCATGGGAGAGCAAGAACAATCCAGAACCTGAAGACAAACAGGAACCTGAAAGGACAGACTGGAACATACAAAGCAGAACCAGCATCTGTCTCTAACCCACAGCACAGGCACTGTGTGTAAGAAACCGATCTGCTTCACCAAGGAACTCATGTATTCTGGCCCAAGACTCAGAGAAGTTGAAGGAAGAGATCTGGTAAGAGCTGGAAGAACTGCAGGCCCCGCTGCCCCACAACAACTGGAGGAGCCAGCACATCAGACATTATACAGGGCCTTCAGCAACACTCTGGACCCTGCCCTGCCCTCTGAACATGAAGCCCAATACTTCATCTCCACCATTGGTGCTGGAAAAACAAGGATCTTGGTCTTCACATGCAGATTGGCCCAGTAAAAAAAAAAAAAAAAAAAAACACAGGCCTTAACAATAGAAATAAAAGCAAAAATAAACAAATGGGATCTAATAAAACTTACACTTTTTTTTTCATGCCACTTGGGTGCAGCCTTTACCTGCCCTTTAGGGTCCTAAGGGCCTAGCTTGGGGCAGGCAGAGTGACACCCAGTAGAACTAAAAGCCATTCCAGAATTATCAAAAACTAAACAGCAGCCTTGGGGAACCTGGGTCATCACTGTTCTTCCACAGCTGGAATGTTTTTCTCTGGCCTCAATTCATATCTCAGGACCCCACCTTCCACCAACAGCAAAGTCTTCCACACACAGCACATCAACCTCTACCAGTAGGCCTTCTCACCAGATGTCCTACACTGGATGCCGAAGCCTTGGGAGTCAACAGGGCCACCTTCTTGAGAAAGATGCTCCTGAAAGGCAGAGGAGTCTGGGTCCCAAGAGGACAAGGAGCCTAGATTGCCCCCACCCCACTAAAGAAATTCTCTTTGCCCTCTACCCCACTGGTGGGAAACCATAAGCAAAAAGAAAAGACAGGGACACCCTTGATAACCCAGTGGCTAAGATTCTGTGCTCCCAATGCAAGGAGCCTGGGTTCAATCCCTGGTCAGGGAAACAAGTCCCACATGCCCCAACTAAGAGTTTGCATGCCACAACTAAAGATCCTGCATGCTGCAACAAAGATCAGAGATCCCACGTAGGGCAACTAAGACCCAGCACAGCCAAATAATTAAACATTTTTTTCTAAAAAAATTAAAAAGACAGCCCACAGACTGGAAGAAAATATTTGCAAATGATGCAACTGACAAGGGCTTAATTTCCAAAACACACAAGAAGCTCATACAATACAACAACAACAACAAAAAAAAAAAAAAAAAACTCAATCAAAAATGGACAGAAGACCTAAATAGACATTTCTCCAAAGACATACAGATAAAAAATGAGCACACAAAAAGATGCTCAGCATCTCTAATTATTAGAGAAATGCAAATCAAAACTACAGTGAGGTACCACTTTATCATGAATGAATCATCAAAGAATCAGAAATAATAAATGCTGGAGAGGGTGTGGAGAAAAGGAAACCCTCTTATACTGTTGTTGGAAATGTAAATTGGTACAGCCACTATGGAAAAAAGTATGAAGGTTCCTTAAAGAACTAAAAATAGAGTTGCTACATGATCTAGGAATCCCTCCTGGGCATATACTCAGACAAAACTATAACTTGAAAGAATAGGCAAACCCTATGTTCATAGCAGCACTATTCACAACAGCCAAGATGGAAACAACCTAAGTGTCCATCAACAGATGAATGGATAAAGAAGATGTGATATGTGTGGTGTGTGTGTATATATACACACATATATATGGAATACTAGTAAGCCATTAAGAATGAAATAATGTCATGTGCAGCAACATGGATGTAACTAGAGATATCATGCTAAGTGAAGTAAGTCAGAGGAGAAAGACAAGTATCATATGATATCACATATGTGGAACCTTAAATATGACACAAATGAACTTTTCTACAAAACAGACATAGGAGCAGAGAACAGACTCGTGGTTGTGGTTAGGAGGGAGAGGGATAGACCGGGGGTTAAAGGTTAGCAGATGCAGACTATTAAATATAGAACGAATAGATAAAAGGTCCTCCTATATAGCATGGGGAAATATTCAATATCCTCCAAGAATACTGGAATAGGTAACCTATCCCTTCTCCAGTGAATCTTCCAGACCCAGGAATCAAACCAGTGTCTCCTGCATTGCAGGCAGATTCTTTACCAACTGAGCTACCAGGGAAGGCCACAATGAATCATAACGAAGAAGAATATGAGAAAGCATAAATGTATATGCATAACTGAGACACTTTGTTGTACATCAGAAATTAACACAACATTGTAAATCAAATATACTTCAATAAAATTTAAAGAAAAAAAGAGCACGGGCTTTAGAATCTGCTATACATGGATTCAAGCCTAGCTTTACCCGTTTGAGATAGGCAGAATTCTAACCTACTCTCAGTGACTCACACCCTTTTAGAATTCCCCCCTTGACTTGTGAATAGGAAGGGATGTCTGTTTCTTCATTAGTTTTTACTATATGACACAGCTGACTTTTTAAAAGAGCTTTAGTGGGCCTGACCTAATCAGGTAAACCCTTCAAAGTGATGGGGCTTTTCCTGGCAAAAGAGATTTAAGGCATGAAAAGAATTCAACACAAAGAGGACTCTTTATTATTGGCTTTGAAGATGGAAGGAACCACGTGGCGAGGAATGCAAATGGCTTCTAGGGGTTGGGACTGACCCAGCTGACAGCTAGCAAGAACACAGGGATTTCAGTCTTCTAACCACAAGGAATTGAATTTCACCAACAAGAATGAGCTGTAAACAGATTCTTCCCCAGAGACTCCAGGGGGAAAAAAAATCCTGGCCAACACCCGGATTTCAGCCTTTGAGAACTGAAGCAGAGAACCCAGCCTCACTGTGACCAGGCTTCTGACCTACAGAACAAGTAAGCTAATAAATGGACATTGTTCTAAGCTGCTAAATTTGTGGCAATTTACTATGTCACAAAGGGAAATAACACACAATAGCTAAATGAACTTGGATCCACTCCATAACCTCTGAGCTTGTGTATCCTCACATGCAAGTCCAGTTCAGTTCAGTCTCTCAGTTGTGTCTGACTCTTTGTGACCTCATGGACTGCAACACACCAGGCTTCCCTGTTCATCACCAACTCCCAGATCTTGCTCAAATTCATGTCCATCAAGTCGGTGATGCCATTCAACCATCTCATCCTCTGTCATCCCCTTCTCCTCCTGCCTTCACTCTTTCTCAGCATCAGGGTCTTTTCTAATGAGTCAGTTCTTCTCATCAGTTGGCCAAAGTACTGGAGTTTCCGCTTCACCATCAGTTCTTCCGATGAATATTCAAGATTGATTTCCTTTGGGACTGACTGGCTTGATATCCTTGCTGTCCAAGGGACTCTCAAGAGTCTTCTTCAACACCACAGTTCAAAAGCATCAATTCTTTGGCACTCAGCTTTCTTTATAGTCCAACTCTCATATCCATACATGACTACTGGAAAAACCATAGCTTTGACTATATGGATCTCATGTAAAATGGCATGATTGCTGCACTGCAAGATTCTGGTGGAGTTTGAAAGGAGTGATGGTAGCAAAGTGTTTGCTGTGGATGCTGTGGAATATTACACACAGGCACTTAATAAAGTCTAAATTCTTTTATTTTATTTTATTTTTTTGGTTGCACTGGGTCTTTGTTGCTGCAAGCAGGCTTTTGCTAGTTGCAGTGAGGGGAAGCCACCCTTCATTGCAGTGCATGGGCTTCTCATTGTGATGGCTGCTCTTGTTGTGGAGCACGGGCTCTAGGACTCATGGGCTTCAGTAGATGCAGCATTCAGGCTCAGTAGTTGTGGCTTGTGGGCTCCAGAGCATGTGGGCTTCAGTAGTTGCAGTGCAGGAACTCAGTAGCTGTGGCTCGCAGGCTCTAGTGCTCAGGCTCAGTAGTTGTGGCACACGGGTTTACTTGGTCCATGGCATGTGGAATCTTCCTGGACCAGCTGTTGAACCCATGTCCCCCACATTGGCAGGCAGACTCCTATCCACTGTACCACCAGGGAAGTCCAAGTCTGCATTCTTTAATGTCAGAATAGTGAGATTTGACCCTATAAAGAGAGTCCCCTGGGATAGGAGATACATGGCTATTCCACAGACCCCAGCAAGAAGGATTTAATTTTTTGTGGAAGGAAAAATATGGGTGTTAATACCCACATCCAATTCTTGGAAACTGAGACTATGTTAGGATATATGGCAAAGGGGAATTAAAGTTGTAGATGGACTTAAGATTACTAACCAAATGACTTCAAAATAAAGGGATTATTCTAGATTATGTGGATATGTGTGTGCATTCATGTTGAGTCCCTTCAGTCATTTCTGACTCTTCACAATCCTATGAACTGTAGCCCACCAGGCTCTCTGTCCATGGGATTCTCCATGCAAGAAAACTAGAGTGGGTTTCCATGTCCTTCACAGGATCTTCCTGACCCAGGGATAGAACCCACATCTCCTGAGTCTCCTGCATTGCAGGCTGATTCTTTACCCACTGAGCCACCTGGAAGCCCAGGTATATGTGTATATAACTCCAAAAATGAAAACCACAATGTCTGAAAAATACACTGCTAAGATTAATAGCAAATTAGGCATTTCAGAATAAAATTTTAAGTAAACTCGAAGATTGGATAAGAAAGTTACACCCAATTAAAAACTACCTACTAGAAACTCACTTTAAATATAAAGACATAAATAGGTTAAAAATAAAAGGATGGGAGAAAATATACAATACTAACCCTAGTCAAAAGATTCAGTGATCACTTTGCTATACACCTGAAATTGACAACACTGTCAATCAACCATTCTCCAATATAAAGCAAAAAGTTTTTAAATCAATAAATAGGATGGTATTATCACAAAGAAAGAAGGTTCAGTGACTATATTAACACTAAAGTAGAATTCAGAGCAAAAAATATTACCAGGACAGAGTTATTTCATAGTAACATTGAGTTATTTAATTCAATGAACATAATAATCACAAAATTTTATGCACCAAATATCAGAATGCAATTCATGAAACAAAACCAATTAGAACTGGAAGGACAAATAAACAAATCCACAAATTATCATCAGAGATTTCAACATCCCTCTCTCAGAAATTGATAAAGCAAGTACACAGAGAAAGCAGAAACAATATGGAAAAAGGTTATTGATGTGGGTTGTGTCCCCAAAAAAGATATGTTCAAACCCTAACCCCTAATGCCCATGAATGTGACCTTATTTTAGAAATAGGGTTTTTGCATATATAATCAAGTTAAAATGAGGTTATACTAGATGTACTATATGAGCGGGGTCCTAATCCAATTATTGCTGTCCTTAAAAGAGAAATTAGGACATAGACAGGGAGAAAACCATGTGATAATGACCAGAGAGACTAGAGTGATACATCTTCAAGCAGAAGAACACCAAGGATTGCTAGCAACCACCAGAAGCTAGGAAAAGCCAAAGAAATCCTCCCCAAGTGCCTTCAGAGAGAGCATGACCCTGTTGACGTCTTGGTTTTTCATTCCTAGCTTCAAAAACATCAGAGAATAAATTCCTACTGGTTTAAGCCACCCAGTTTGTGGTAGTTTGTTACAGTAGCCCTAGGAAACTAATACGACTGTCAACTAATTTGTCCTAATTGACATTTACAGGACACTCCACTCAACAATAGCAGAAAACATGCTCATTTCAAGTGCAAAGTCAAAACATGGCTCATATTCCGGACCTTAAAACAAGCCCCAGTACATTTAACAAGAACAAGGAAGTATATTCTCTGATCAGAAAGAAAGTAAACGACGGGACTTCTCTGGTTGCTCAGTGGTAAAGAATCCAGCTGCCAATGCAGGAGAACAGGTTCGATCCCTAATCCAGGAAGACCCTACATGTCTGGGAGTAACTAAGCCCGTGGGCTGCGACTATTGAGCCTGTGCTCTAGTGCCCAGGAGCCGCACTTACTGAGCCACCCAGCACATCCACTGAAAGCTGCATGCCTCAGAGCCCCTGCTCTGCAACAAGAGACGCCATGGCAATGAGACTGCGCACCGCAACTGGAGCGTAGCCCGTCTCACCAAAGCTAGAGAAAAGCCCGTGCACCAGCAATGGCCCAGCACAGTCAAAAACAAATACATAAATAATTAAAAAAAAAAAAAAAAAAAAAAGAAAGTAAATTATAAGTCACTGGCAGAGGAATAGTTGGAAAATCCCCAGATATTTTTAAACTAAATAACACACTTCCAAACAATCTGTAGATAAAAGAAGATCGAGAGAAAATATTTGCAAATCATTTATCTGACAAAGGTCTTCTATATAGAATATATAAAGAATCTCAAAACTCATTAATAAGAAAGTACATAGTCTCAGAAAAAAAGGGGCAAAAGATTTTAATCCGCAAAATGAAGAGGCAATCTACTGAATGGGAGAAACATTTGCAAACTACACATCTGACAAGGGCTTAATATCTAAAAATATATTTAAAACTCATGTAATTCAATAGCAAAAAATAACAATCCAATTAAAAATTAGGAAAGGCATTATTAGAGAAATACACATCAAAACTACAATTAGTTATCACCTTACACTGGTCAGAATGGACATCATTAAAAAATCTACAAACAATAAATGCTGGAGATGATGTGGAGAAAAGAGAAACCTCTTACACTATCGGTGGGAATGCAAACTGATATAGCCACTATGGAGAACAGTATGGAGATTCCTTTAAAAACTAAGAATAGAACTACCGTATGACCAACAATCCCACTTCTATAAATATACCCTGAGAAAGCCATAACTGAAAGAGGCTGGTGTACCTCCAATGTCTGTTGCAACACTTTTTTTTTTCTTTTTTGTTATTTTGGGTTTTTTTTCTTTTCTTTTTCCCACTTATTTTTATTAGTTGGAGGCTAATTACTTTACAATATTGTAGTGGTTTTTGTCATACATTGACATGAGTCAGCCATGGGTTTACATGTGTTCCCCATCCCGATCCCCCCTCCCAACTCCCTCCCCACCCCATCCCTCTGGGTCTTCCCAGTGCACCAGCCCTGAGCACTTGTCTCATGCATCCAACCTGGGCTGGTGATCTGTTTCACCCTTGATGATATACATGTTTCAATGCTGTTCTCTCAGAACATCCCACCCTCGCCTCCTCCCACAGAGTCCAAAAGTCTGTTCTGTTCATCTGTGTCTCTTTTTCTGTTTTGCATATAGGGTTATCATTACCATCTTTCTAAATTCCATATATATGCATTAGTATACTGTAATGGTCTTTATCTTTCTGGCTTACTTCACTCTGTATAATGAGCTCTAGTTTCATCCATCTCATTAGAACTGATTCAAATGAATTCTTTTTAATGACTGAGTAATATTCCATGGTATATATGTACCGCAGCTTCCTTATCCATTTGTCTGCTGATGGGCATCTAGGTTGCTTCCATGTCCTGGCTATTAATAGCTAGGACATGGAAGCAACCTAGATGTCCATCCACAGATGAATGAAAATAGAAATTGTCGTACATATATACAGTGGAATATTGTTTAGCTATAAAAAAGAACACATTTGAGGCAATTCTAATGAGGTAAATGAACCTGGAGCCTATTGTACAGAATGAAGTAGATCAGAAAAAGAAAGACAAATATTGTATATTAACAGGTGTATGGAATCTAGAAAGATGATACTGATGAATTTAGAAAGATGGTACTATTGGCAGGGCAGCAATGGAGATGCAGGCATAGAGAACAGATTTGTGGACATAGTAGGGGAAGGAGAGAGTGGGACAAATTGAGAGAGTAGCATGGAAACATATACATTACCACATGTAAAACAGATACCCAGTGGGAATTTGCTGTTCAACACAGGGAGCTCAACCTCATGCTCTCTGACAACCTAGAGGGGTAGGATGGGGAGGGAGATGTGAGTGAGGTTCAAGAGGGAAGGGATATATATATGCCTAAGGCTGACTCATTTTGATGTATGGCAGAAACCAGCACAATATTCTAAAGCAATTAGCCTCCAATTAAAAAATTTTTTTAAATGAGCAAAGAATCTACTTGACATTTTTCCAAAGGAGATATTCAAATGGTCAACAGGTACATGAAAATGTGCCAAATATCACTAACCATTAGGGAAATGCAAGTCAAAACTAAAATGAGAAGATCACCTCACACCTGTTAGGGTAGCTATCATCAAAAACCTAAGAGATAACAAATCCTGGTGAGGATGTGGAGAAAAAGGAACACTTGGTGCATTATTGGGAATGCACAAATTGGAATGTAAATTGGTGCAGCCACTATGAAAAACAGTATGAAACTTCCTCAAAAATTAAAAGGAGAATTACCATATGATCCAGTGATTCCACTTCTGATTATATATACAAATGAAGTAAAATCACTGTCCTGAAGAGATATCTGCATCCCCATGCTCACTGTGGCATTATTTACAATAGCCAAAACATGGAGGAAATGAGTGAAATTGGTTAAAAGGTACAAATTTCCAGTTATAAGATGAATAAGTCTGGAGATGTAATGTAGAGCATGGTGACTACAGTTAACAACAGTGTACAGTGTATATGTATACACACACACACACACACACACACACACTATGATTCTAATTATATAAAAATCTAGAAAATACAAACCAATCTCTTGTGACAGAGAAAAGGGGGAGCAAGAGTGAGGAGGGAGACAGAAAGGATAAGGAAGCAGAGATTACAAAAGAACATGAGGATAACAACAATAATAAAGAGAGGACATGAGGAAATGGCTAGTGGGAAGCTGGGGGGAGCTCCATTTAGTGCTCTTGGTGACCTATAAAGGTGGGAGTGGGCAGGGAGAAGTGGAAAGAGGATCCAATAGGGAGGGGATATATGTACACATATAGTTGAGTCACTTCATTGTACAGCAGAAAGTAATACAATATTGTAAAGCAAATATACTTCAATAAAAATAAATATTTTTTAAAGAAAAAAGAACATGAGGAAACTTTGGGGGCTGATAAATATGTTCACTGTCTTGATTGTGGTAATGATTTCACAGGTACAATATGTCAAAAGCTATTAAATTGTATGCCTTTGAAAAAGTACAGTATAGTTTATTGTATGCCAGTTATATGTTTTTAGGTGTGGAGAAGAGATCAAGGCAAACAGTGAGCCACGGATCACAGTCACAATTGACTGAGTCAAAAGCTGATCTGATCCTATCCAGAAGACTCACAAATTTCTGCTGCCTAGGACCTCCTCACAGACACCACTCTCCCGGCTCCACCTTTCTGTTCTTATGAGCCTGCTTTGTTCCTCACAGGTACATGTAATCTTATAATAAAGCTTTCTCCATAATCTAGAGTTAAGCTGGTTGACTCTGTTTCTTAAAGCCAAAAATCCAAACTAAAAACTGGTTGACTCTCTGTTTCTTAAAGCCAAAATCCAAACTAAAAACGTCTTTGATGGAAACCTAGAAGGTCAAGGCAGGCGGGCAGATTACAACAGGTAGGATTTAAAATTTTAATATAAAGGTGAGTAAGCCTAAATAAATTCCTCAGAATTCAAAAACTTGCAAATATGAGTGAGGAAAGTTCCATTAAGTGGCATTTGATAAATGTTTATGGAACTACTATAGGTCTCTGAAGAATCAATGTGAACCAGAAAGGGATTAAAAGATAAAAGAGAAATCATATTTTTTATTGAAATATAACTGATTTAAAATGTATTAGTTTCAGTGTACAGCATGGGAAATGATATCCTAATTTCCCAAATACATAAGGGATAGATTCTACAACCTTCAAATCATGAGTCTGACATCAGTTCCAGGAAGAATTCTGGAAGACACAAACTGGATGCATATGAGTCATTCAAAAGATAGCAGGTGTCACTAAAAACCAATATAGAGCCAGTCACAGCAAGTTACACTACTCTGAAATCATTTCCTTTATGACAGAATTTATAATCTGGAAGATCAGCAAAGTGTCTTTCTCTTTCGTTAGAAGTTGGTTTTTCTCCAGAATTCTGTGCTTAGCATTGAGTAGAGTTGCTAATTCAGTCAGATGTAAACTTGGAGCTTCTAAGAAGAAATGTCTGAAGAGAATCTGTCTGGGTGTGAAGAAGACACAAAAGAAAACATAATTAAGCAATGAATACAGAGTTCAGATGATATTTGAGCCCCTGGATCTCCAGCTCTACTTAGAGGTGGACCTACCTTTGACTTTTTAGATGTTCGTCTATATTCCTCCATCACTTTCTTGCTTGACAGCTTGCTTGCTTATTTGCTTACTTCATGTATTTCATCATTCTGGTGGACCTTTTGTTGATTTGAGCTGTACCTTTTGTCATTTGCAACCAGTTGTTCATACTAATACATTTGTATTATTTGTATTTGAACGATTGTTTGTTCAACGTCGTACTTGGTTAAAAGTTTCTCCGCGAAAAGGGAACCCTCTTACACTGTTGGTGGGAATGCAAACTAGTACAGCCACTATGGAGAACAGTGTGGAGATTCCTTAAAAAACTGGAAATAGAGCTGCCATATGACCCAGCAATCCCACTTCTGGGCATACACACCGAGGAAACCAGATCTGAAAGAGACACGTGCACCCCAATGTTTATTGCAGCACTGTTTATAATAGCCAGGACATGGAAGCAACCTAGATGCCCATCAGCAGATGAATGGATAAGGAAGCTGTGGTACATATACACCATGGAATATTACTCAGCCATTAAAAAGAATTCATTTGAATCAGTTCTAATGAGATGGATGAAACTGGAGCCCATAATACAGAGTGAAGTAAGCCAGAAAGATAAAGACCAATATATATATGTACCAATATATATACTAACACATATATATGGAATTTAGAAAGATGGTAATGATAACCCTATACGCAAAACAGAAAAAGAGACACAGATGTACAGAACAGACTTTTGGACTCTGTGGGAGAAGGCGAGGGTGGGATGTTTCTAGAGAACAGCATCAAAACATGTATATTATCTAGGGTGAAACAGATCACCAGCCCAGGTTGGATGCATGAGACAAGTGCTCAGGCCTGGTGCACTGGGAAGACCCAGAGAGATCGCGTAGAGAGGGAGGTGGGAGGGGGGATCAGGATGGGGAATACATGTAAATCCATGGCTGATTCATGTCACTGTATGACAAAACCCACCACAATATTGTAAAGTAATTAGCCTCCAACTAATACAAATAAATGAAAAAAAAACTAAAAAAATAAATAAAATAAATAAAAGTTTCTCCGCACTTCATTTTATCAGACTTGATTAGCAGCACTGAATCACTTTGGCCACTAACTTTTTAAAACGATATAGTGAAGTTGCATTTCATCCAAAACAGGGTGCCCAGCATGATGAAGATTCTTGAAACAGCTAGATAAGAAACTGAGGGTGTTTATTCTGCAGAAAAGACGCCGTAGCTGCCTTCAAATATTTGATAGGCTCTCATGTATTAAAGTGTATAAATTTGTTCTGTAGTGCCAAGGAGTAAAATTTAGAGGAAAGCAGATTTTAGTTCACCTGTGCTCATTTTTTGCGCTCACTTTGGCTAACCTGTGAAGAACACTAAAGATGAGGTTCAGGACTTCCCTGATGGTCCAGTGGTTAAGAATTCACCTGCCAATGCAAGGAATAAGGGTTTGATCCCTGGCCCAGGAAGACCTGACATGTCATGCGGCAACTAAGCCCACACAGCACAACTACTCAGGTCATGCTCCACAGCTACTGAGCCCGTGAGACCTAAAGCCTGAGCTCTGCAACAGGAGAAACTACCGCAGTGAGAAGCCCATGCACTGCAGCTAGAGAAAGCCCACACACAGTGACGAAGATCCAGCACAGTACAGTTCAGTTCAGTTCAGTTCAGTTTAGTAGCTCAGTTGTGTCCGACACTTTGCAACCCCATGGACTGCAACACCCCAGGCTTCCCTGTCCATCACCAACTCCCAGAGCTTGCTCAAACTCATGTCCATAGAATCGGTGATGCCGATTCTCATCTCATCTTCTATTGTCCCCTTCTTCTCCTGCCTTCAATCTTTCCCAGCATCAGAGTCTTTTCCAATGAGTCAGTTCTTCACATCAAGTGGCCAAAGTATCAGAGTTTCAGCTTCAGTATCAGTCCTTCCAATGAATATTCAGGATTGATTTCCTTTAGAATTGACTGGTTTGATCTCCTTGCCATCCAAGGGACTCTCAAGAGTCTTCTCCAATACCACAGTTCAAAATAGACCCAGCACAGCCAAAAATAAATAAATAAAAAGGAAGTACATCATCCCAGTCCCTTCCAATAGTAAGATACTATGATATATTCAATATATTCTATCATATATTTCTCTGATTACTTGTACAGATAAGGATAGCCTTAGGAAGGACTTCCCTGGTGGCCCAGTGGTTAAACTCCACCTTGCAATGCAGGGGCATGCATGCATGCTAAGTCACTAAGTTATATCTGACTCTTGGCAACAACATAGACCATAGCTCACCAGGTTCCTCTGTCCATGGGATTTTCCCAGCAAGAACACTGAAGTGGGTTGCCATGCCCTCCTCCCGGTGAACTTCATGACCCAGGAATCAAACCCACACCTCCTGTGTCTCCTGCATTGCAGGTGGATTCTTTACGCTGAGCCACCTGGTCCCTTTCAAGGCAGGGAGTCCAGGTTCAATTCCTGATCAGGGACCTAAGATCCCACATGCCACAGAGTGTGGCCAAAAAAAGAAAATAGCCCTAGGAAAATTTTACCAGATGTTTATTGAGTGTTCCCTATGTGCCGGAACCATGTGTCTTTATACATACTTATACCTCCATCCTTCCATCGCTGATACTATGGCATCTCTGTAAAACTAAAAACATTTCAATACTACCACTGGTTCATATCTACATACAGAATTTCATATTCCATAAAGAATTTCATACTCTTGTTAAAAGTAAAATAAGTTCAGGAAGTAAAATGTAGCTCCTATTTAATTTGAGTATCAGATTTGGATAAAAGCTCAAATAACTCCCCACATGGTCCATAATCCAATTTCCCCAGTGTGTAGTTGAGCATCTTAGAATCCAAGTCAGATATTGTTAACTGACCATCCAACAGCTACTCTCTTTCGTTTCTTGCTAAGAGATCCTGATTCGATTAGATCGGTGATATGCTCAGCCTCAATGAGTGAATCATATATTTGTTCCATAAATATTTATTCAGTACCTCTTATGCACCAAGCACTCAAGACTCTAAGGATATAAGTGAAACAGCAGACAAAGTCCTATTTGTTTGAAGTTTTAATTCTAGCAGAGAAAGACAGATAAGAAACAATAAATATAATACTACAGTAAATTAAATGGTTAATTACATAGTTGATCACATTATGAAAAAAAGTAGAGCAGAATAAAGGGAATGGAAATGCCAGTGGTAGAGTTTGGAAGCAGGCTGCAGTATTAAATAGAGTGATCAGGATAGGCCTCATTGAGAAGGTGAGAGCTGAGCAAAGGCTTGAAAGAGGTGGTGTAGGAGTGAAACAAGCTGATATCAAACAGAAAAAGATTCCATGCAAATCAAAACTACAATGAGCTACCACCTCACACCTGTCAGAATGGCCATCATTAAAAAGTCTACAAATAACAAATGTTGGAAAGGATACAGAGAAAAGGAAATCTTCCTACACTCTCGGTGAAAATGTAAGTTGGTGCAGCCACTATGTAAAACAGTTTGGAATGTCCTCAAAACACTAAAAACAGAATTACTATATGATCCAGCAATCCCACTCTTGGACATATAACTAAAGTATAATTTTAAGATACATGCACCCCAATATTCACAGCAATACTATTCACAATAGGCAAAACATGGAAACAAGCTAAATATCCATCAACAAATGAATGGATGAAGAAGATGTGATACATATATACAATGGAATACTGCTCGGCCATAAAGAAGAGTGAAATAATGCCATTTGCAGCAAAATGGATGGACCTAGAGATTATCATACTAAGTGAATTAAGTCAGACAGAGAAAGACAAATAGTATATTACATCACTTATATGTGCAATCTAAAATATGACACAAATGAACTTATCTGCAAAGCACAAACAGATTCACAGACATAGAGAATAGACTTGCTGTTGCAAAGGGAGGGGGGAGGAGGAAGAATTGGGAGTTTGGGTTAGTGGATACAAACTATTATATGTAGAATGGATAGACAACAAGGTCCTACTGTATAGCACGGGGAAATATATTCAATATCCTATAGTAAACCATAATGGAAAAGGATATGAAAGAGAATGTATGTAGATGTATAACTGAATCACTTTGCAGTACAGCAGAAATTAACACATTGCAAATCAGCTATACATCAATTTTTTAAAAAGATAGAGAAAAGCATTCCAGACACAGGATACAACTTGAGCAAAGACGCAAGGTAGGATAAGTGGCAAGTCAGAGGTAGAGCAAGGAGGCCAGGAGGACAGCAGTGGAACTCACAGAGGGGAGAGCAGTCGATGATGAAGTCAGAGGAGACACGAGGGTCAGATGATGCAAGACCCTGTAAGCATTTGAAGTCTTTGCATTTGAAGTAAGCATTGAAGGGACCCTTCAATGGGTTTTGAACACAGAACTGAAATCAATTTTTAATCAGTTCAAAACTGATTTCAATTTTGGAAGGATCACTCTGACTACTGTATTGAGAATAGACTGTAGAATGGCTAGTATAGACACAGAAAGACTACTTTGGAGGCTACCGCATTGACCCAAATGGAAGAGGATGGTGTTTTGTATCAGAATGGGAGCAATGGAGGTGGTTAATAGGGAACAGATTTTGAATATATTTTGAAAGTAGAGCCAACACAATTGCTGATGTGTTGGATGTAAAGTATGAAAGAGAAGTTGTTTGCCTCCAAGGTTTTTAGTCTGTCCAACTAGAAGAATGAAAGTAGTCATCAAGTGAAAAGAAAGAAGTTAGAACAAATTTATAAAGGCACAGCAGTTCACTTTTAGACATAAACTGTATGAGAGATCTGGCCTGGAGATATAAATGTGGACGTTATTGCCTTAGTGATGGTATTTAAACCATAAGACTGGAAGACATCTCTAAGGGTAACTGTGGATAGAAAAAGACTGAGAGCAAGCCAACATAAGAGGTCAGGAGAAGAGAAGGGACACCATGGGAGGTTGAGAAGAAACAATAGTGAAATGGAAAAAAGGCATGAAACCCTGCCTAGAGCCTTATCCCCATCATCCTGACAGAAAGATTGGGAAAGGATGCAGGAGTTTGCAAGTGACTCAAGCCTCCACAATAAGGGCCTAGCAAGAGAGTCGGAATGCTCATTTCCAAATGTCTGGCTCTCCATGAAAACTTGAATTGAGTGAAAATGAAAATACAGCATATCAAAATTTGAAAGTTGCAGCTTAAACAATACTTAAAAGGAAATTTAGAGCATTAAATGTTTATGATAGAAAGTAAGAAAATTCTCAAATCAGTTATCTAAGTTTCTGCCTTTAGAAACTAGAAAAAATGAGCATAGTAAAACCCAAAGCAAGCAGAAAGAAGGAAAAAATAAGGATAACAGCAGAAATCTACAAGGAAAGAAAAGCAATAAGATAGAAAAGCAATAGAAAAGGCTAAATAAAACAAAAAGCTGATTCTTAGAAAATATCTGTAACATTGGTAAACTCCTAGCCAGACTGATCAAGAAAATAAGAGAGAAGATACAAATTATAAAATATCAGGAATGGAAGAGAGCATATCATTAGATAAATCTAATCTAATAATAAAAGAATATTATTTTTAAAAAAAACTCCATGCCTATAAATAAAATGGATGAATTCCTTGAAACTCACACTGCCAAAACTCACTTAAGAGAAAACAGATAGCCTGTCCTACACCTACAGGAATTTATCTGTATTTGCTATTCATGTACCTGCAAGGTTTTGCCCCAGATCTTTATATTTACCCACCAGCTCAAGAGTGAAAAGGCTTTCTCTGACCCCTCTAACTAAAGTAGGAATTTGGTGTTACAGTCTTCAAAGTATTTATACTATGTGAAGCTATCTTGTTTACATTTTATGTATGTGTTCCTGTCTGTCTCCCTACTTGACTGTCTTATTCACTAGTGTAGCTGCAGGACTTAGCCCAGTGCATGTAAGGCTGCAGACCTTCAACAATAAAATGAATAGTACTTCAAAGTCCATTTCCTATCAGTCTCCAATTCCTCTGGACTGAGATGGATCCACCTGGAGTGCAGACTTCAACAAGTCCAACTTCTCCATCTAAAGCCCAAGCTGATGACTCCTTCTACTAGGTATTGTTCTCCTAGTCCCACTACCCAAAAGATTGAAGGAATTTAAATTTAACTAATCTACAATGCTGGGAAAAGATGAAGGTGGGAGGAGAAGGGGATGACAGAGGATGAGATGGTTGGATGGCATCACCGATTCAATGGACATGAGTTTGAGTAAACTCTGGGAGTTGGTGATGGACAGAGAGGCCTGACATGCTGCAGTCCACGTGGTCACAAAGAGTCGGACACGACTGAGAAACTGAACTGAACTGAAATCTGCAATAAAACACCAACCAGGAAACAGAGGCAAACAAAATATTCTTTTGCTTAAATGTCTAAATGTGGTAGAAAAAAATCTTTTTTCCCTTCCTGCTTTCCATTTACAAACACATTTAATCATCACAACAAACCAGAGGATTAGGTATTATTATATTTCCTTTTATAGATGAGGAAGCTGAAATACAGAGTATCTAAGTCACACAACTGTTAACTGCAGAGCCAGAGGTGAAATCCTGATTGATGGGTTCCAGAAACTGGGCCCTCAAATACCAACAAACAATACTGAGTTCCTAACATTAAAGGGTAGCTTCCCCGACTGAAAGATCCAGGGCACTTTTCTCTTCCCTCCATCTGCTCAACCAACCATCCATACCAGAGCAGGCTAAGAGGCAAGTCCCTGGGGCAGCATGATCCTGTCTAGGCAAGGCAGGGAGAGAGGGGGGATTCCAGATAAAAGAGGGCCCAAAGGAGGAAGAGGAAAGTTTTTCCTTACTGACCATAATAGATGTCTGCACATGGCATGACCCTGTACAAAGAACTCACTCTCTTTCACTCAGGCCCAAAGTGAAATACTATCTTTTACCTTATCTCAACAATTTCTATATCACTGACTGCAGATGGGGCTTTCCCATTGGCTCAAATGGCAAAGAATCTGCCTTGGATGCAGGAGACCCAGGTTTTATCACTGGGCAGGAAGATCCCCTAGAGAAGGGAATGGCAACCCACTCTAATGTTCTTGCCTGGAGAATCCCATAGACAGAGGAGCCTGGTGGGTTACTGTCCAAGGAGTCAGGATATTTTGCCCAAAGACCTTCTGATGTCAGCTTTCTCATAACAATTAGTAACCGTGAGGGTTTTGAGCTGTAGCATGAATGTCCTATATAGTTCTTTCACTGGAAAAAAAAGTAAACCTAAATCAAAAGAGTTTTTCTGCCAAAGTTGTTCCCTCAAATGAAAAGCACAATTTTTTGTCCAGCCAACAGGAAAAAAATTTAACTTAAAAAAAAAAAACAGTCACCTGAAAAGCCCAATTCCTTGGGTAAACAAGGTCAGATAACTTGACACCTAACACACAACATATAGTCTCCTGAAAGACTTAATAATTCTTTCACATCGGGCCCAGTAATATTGCCAATGTAGCCAATTAGCCCATCAGGAAAAGTCAACAACTCTGGGGTTTTCTTGCTAAAAGAGATCTGCTCTTTACTGATTCCAAACATTGCATCTACTTCCATGGTTCTCAACCTACTAGACGTATCCCTTCCCTTTTCAACACCACTCCCTGGACAGCCCTAAAACAGAATTTATGCAAAACTATAACCTATCTACACACATAACTTTTAACAAACCAACATAATGCCCTGACTATAACACGAAGGAGAAACAAAAATAATAGAATTTTTAATAAAATGCTCAGGCACAGCAATACACGAAGATTAGTGAAGCAGTTGATGCATCTACATGTGGAATCCATGGGACTTCGACTTCTAACAAAAATTGATTTAGGTATGTTGTGTTGGGTATGCAAATGCCAAAAGCAGCCTGGCCACTGGGTGATGAGGTTTTCCAAAATGGGGAACAACTGGTGGTAAAGTCTGAAGCTAATCATGTACACTCTTCCTTCCATCTACACAACTTTTGTGGTCACGGAAAATCCAACCTATTTTTAATCCATGCAAAAAAGTACTATGAGTATATATGTAAAGCTACTTCCCAGGTGATGCAGTTGGAAAAGAATCTGCTGCCAATGCAGGGGATGCAAGAAACACCAATTCAATCCCTGGGTTGGGAAGATTCCCTGGATCTGGAGGAGGAAATGGCAACCTACTCAACTATTCTTGCCTGGAAAATTCCATGAAGTGGGAAGCCTGATGGACTATAGCCCGTGGGGTCACAAAGAGTCGGACACAACTGAGAACGCACACAGCACATATATGCAAAGTGTTATTGGGTTCCAGACTCATAAACAACCTTTTCACCTACTTGAGTGACTGATGAGACATTCAAAAGTTATGTAGGATATCAAGCAATTCTTCCTTGTATAAGACTGTCCTACAGATTGCAAACTCCTTGTATCCCAGGCCTATGCCCATAAGATGCCTATAGCATCATCTCACACAACCAAAACATGCCCCAATTTTCCAACATGCCCTCTAGGTACAGTATCATTCCTGTGATGATCAGACATACTTTTATTCATGTGTTTATGAAAATAGCACATTTTAAAAGAAATTCACTTCAAAGTTCAATTTTTCAGACTTAGCTATGACTCTGTATCTATTACCTACATCAGAAGAGTACAAATATAAGTTTTGGAGTCATATCTGAGTTTAAGGGCTTCCCAGGTGGCACTAGTGGTAAAGAACATGCTTGCCAATGCAGGAGACCTAAGAGACACAGGTTCAATCCCTGGGTCAGGAAAATCCTCTGGAGGAGGGAATGGCAATCCACTCTAGTATTCTTGCCTGGAGAATCTCACGGACAGAAGAGCCTGGTGGTCTACAGTCCATAGAGTCGTAAAGAGTCAGACATGGCTGAAGCAATTTAGCACGCGCACATCTGTGTTTAAATCTCAATTTCATCACTAACTACCTGGGTGGCCTTAAGCAATCCCTTAATCTCTCTAATCACCAGCTCTTTTCAATGAAAGGAAGAAAGGATGCCTTGAGAGCAGGACCACAAATTTGACTCACACCCAACTCAGTGATGTCTTGATTGTCCATAAACAAATCTGGTACTTCCCCCAGGCTCCCATTCACTAGTTAATGGGGAAAGAATTAACTGCAGTTTAAATTCAATCCAATCTGCTAATTTAAACAATCCCTTTGGGTAGTATTGAGAATCTTTAGTTGGAATAAAAATGTTTAGATTCTCAGCCTGTTTTTTGTGTCTGAGACCTGTGAAGTGGGGCCTCTCATCTGGTTTAAGGCTCTGCTATCACAACCTTGGGCTTCCCAAGTGGCACAGTGGTAAAGAATCTGCCTCCCAAAGCAGGAGACACAAGAGACGCCAGCCCAATTCCTGAGTCTGGAAGATCCCTGGAGGAGAAAATGGTAACCTGCTTGAGTATTCTTCCCTGGGAAATCCCATGGACAGAGGAGCCTGCCAGGCTGCAGTCCAAGGGGTGGCTACAGCTCACGGGGTCACAAAGAGTCAGACATGACTGAGCACATCACAGTCCTAAAATCGTTAGCCTTTGAACAAAGGACTTGCATTTCTGTTTTGCACAAGGCCCAGAAAATTATATAGCCAGTCTGGGCCTTCAGACAGCTGCCTCCTAGCCTAGTTTCTCTCCTGAAGATGACAACTAGGCATATAAAGACGAGGTATGAATGAGCCCTCATGACACTGACGGAAGGCTCTCCTGGCTTCAGGGAGGTCATTGGCATTCATTCGAAAGTTACTACTGGTCTCAAGATAGTGACCATTACTCACTGGGGCTTCTAGCTGGGTCAGGATCCAGCAACACCTCGGCATGACAACCTCGCCCCTATGATGCAGGCTGCAGACTGTACAGCAACTCCTCAGCCCCTTATCCCGTCTACTGGCCTGGCAGTCCACCCTGTCTTGTCAGGGCAGGATGGGAAGATGGTGCCTTGGGAGGCCTACTGGCTTTTGTCACGTCGTCCATAAAATATGGGAAGTAGGAGCAACGTAGAAAAAATAGAACTACAAGATCTCCTTTTGACCCTGGTGTTGTGGTCATACCCCCAAGTTGGTACAGATGGACAGAATAAAAGATGAGATTTCTAGGGCCCCCAACTTGGAAACAGGAAACATCTGCCCTCTTTACCCTTACTATTGCTCTCATTTTTGAGATACAGTTTGTTTCAAGCCATGGGCAAAAGATAATTATTATCTTCTCTTCCTATTTCCTTCCACAATCTCCTTGGCCAAAAAGTATGTGTGTTGGGGGTGGGGGGATCTTTACATTTAGTACATCATATCCTCCTGCTTCTTCATGTCAATTCTGCTAAGCCTTAACTGTGGACAAGATGCCTTCTCTATATGATGGGAACCCCTCTATGATCGGAGCTTTCTAGGCTCAGCTAGTGATGTGTGAAATGGAAATGATTTGGCAAACCCTCTATCTCCACAACAACTGACTAAGAGGTTAAGAGCTCACCTTCTCCTTCTCTAGGACAATAAATCCCATGGCTCCCCCTCCGAAGTCTGCCCTTTGCAATAAAAATATGACAGAAGAGGGAAATTTAAAGGCATCTATTTAACATCTGCAAAATATTAAGCCAAGAACATTTATTTTGCAGATTAGTTTTGGTTTTTAGGTTTCTTCTCTTTCAGCAAACCAACATTTTCCTTGGGCTTCCCTGGTGGCTCAGCAGTAAAGAATCCACCTGTGATGCAGGAGACCCGGGTTCAATCCCTTGGTCGGGAAGATCCCCTGGAGGAGGGCATGGCAACCCACTCCAGTATTCTTGCCTGGAAGAATTCCATGGACAGAGGAGCCTGACAGGCTACAGTCCATGGGGTCATAAAGAGTTGGACACGACTGAACAACTAACCACACTCCTTTTCCTTTTACAACTAATTCTTGAGTATAGACACTATCCAAAGCAATCCGAAAGAGAGTCTACACTTGAATATTTAGGGATGGAATCAACTCTACTCCAAATCTCCTCTCTGAATCACAGCTCTCTGTATCTTTCTTTAAGTGGTCCATTAGGTCCTGACTTTGCATATCCAAAATTGAATCCATTCATCTTTCCCCAAAACTAGTTGTCCTTTTTGACTTTCTTTTCTTATAAGCAGTAAAAAAAAAAAAAAGTGGATTTATAACAGTAGTTCCCAACCTTTCCCGGTTCATGACATTCTTAGAGTCTTGTTCATTTTTTCACGGTGTCCCGAACCAAAAGAAATACTTAATAGTTCCATTAATTAAGTAGCTAGATCCAAATAAATTTGTAGGTATGTATGTCCTAACAATTTAATTATATTTAAAAAGTAATACATGCAAAATTTTAAGTAATATTTTCTTTTTTAACCACATTTACTTAATAGCAGGACATATGTACCTGTTGGGACCACACAACTTCTGCAATCTTGGAACCAAACTGGACACCACCACACTCACTTCCTGCTTTACAATCATTTTCATACAGAACTTACTTTTAATCACAGCAACCACCAAAAATCCAGCTTTGAAAAGATACGACAGCACCAAAAAGGAACTTATCATTATGATGTTGACATTGTGACCTGCATCAAGCTAGTAGTTTTTGTGATGTCCAGCAGTCTTAGAATATAATTGTGTTTCCCTCAAAATGGTGAACTGTCCTGAAACAGTCCCTGAGAATTCACTGTGATGTCCAGGCCACCTCAGTCACAGTTTAGGGACCGCAGGGTTAGAAGGACAGCTTGGAACATGCTTTGATAGATCATTGCAGTAATGACTCCCATGAGTCATGCCTCCTTGTACCCCTACTCTCAAGCCAACGTGACTCGCTTTGACCAATGAGACATTAGTAATAGTGACAGAGGCAAAGGCTTAAAAAATATATGTACTTTGGGGTTTCTCCTCTCTTGCTGCTAGAAAACCTTCTGCTGCCGTATGGGTATACCCAGGCTATCCCCCTGAAAGATAAAACACCTGGTGGGCAGAGGGTCCAGTCATTCCAGCCATCCCAGACATGTGACCATTCATCTCAAGCCGAAATAACCCAGACTGAAAGAGCTGCCCACTGACCCATGGAACCATAGAAAATAGTAAAACCTTTTTTCTTTTAAACAACTATGTTTGGGGCATTTTTTTAGGTGACCAAACTAAATGTTATAATGTTAAAATAACTGTATTTTATACTTTAGGCAATAGAAAATCAACAAGAGAACTAATTTCTTAATTAAGTTAAATAGAGTTGTTAAATAAATTAATGCATGATCATTCAATTATCCCCTTAAAATTCTTTTAGAAATATCTTATGATTTCTAGTTATAGCCTCAGGAACAGATCTTGAAGTTGATAAACTGTTCATTGACAACAAGATTAGAAAATTGAATTCATTGGTTTGAACCACAGTTCCTAAAATTATAATGCAAGTGATTATTAATCTATAAGGAAGCCTGAGTGTAAAGGAAAATTGTGAACTTTAATTTCATTGTCAAAAAGGTGACTATAAATTTTGTTGCAAAGTGTAAGAATAGCCCTTTCAACAAGGTCAGACCACAGACCACTATAACTAAGTGGCTGAAACCCAGCTGCAAACTCAGAACCAAGTGAAAATGGCATTAGAGCAACAGAAATGTTTGCCACAAGATGCTGAACCTTGCTACTAATCAGAGCCATTCCCAACCAAATGCTTTTTTGACAAAGCAGAGTCTCAACCACATCACACAGATGGTCAAATGGAACAGCTGTCAGCAGGGAAAGTAGGCCATGGCCGTGAAAGTACAAGGAGTTGCTCTTTGGGACTACCTATTTCTGTGTACTCAGAGAACATCACCATTCCACAGCACAATAAGACATGTTCTTTGTAAGAATGAGACTGCATATCAAGAAAATATTAAAGGCTTGCGGAAATAAATTGAAAACTCTTCAGTAAGATTTCCATTAAAAATGATGAAGAAAAATAGTATAAGTTTTTCAGGTAGTAAATGCTAGTCATCTAGAAACTTAACTTGTGTGGAAAATTCCATTTCCCAGGAGCCATAGAGAATGATGATGATTTTGGCACCTCCACGAATTAGAGGTCATTCTCTGCACCAGCTCACCCTGGGCTTGTTAGTATCTAGAGTTTTATTCTCTTGAGTAGAAGAATTCTCCTACCCCTCAATGGCCCCAAGATGTCTGAGGCACTGGCTCTTCTCAGACTTCAACCCATCTTTCCAGGAAGGAGACCAAATGAGGCAGTGGGGGAACAGGATGAACACGGTCTCATTGCGGCCCACGCTCCTTTCTGACCAGGTGAGGCTCTGCAGAAAATGGGAAGGGATGGAGTCAGTAGCCACAGTTCATGAGGGGGCTGGTTCCTGTGTGAGCGTCCATGTAAGGAGGTGTCCAGATGGGAAGAGATGACCCAATTCCAGATCTCCTCCTTGCTGCCAAGACCCTTCTCACCCCACCAAGAAAATCAAGACAAAAGAAGAAGGGAAAGCACACACCAGCCACCTTGAACACAGAAAGCACAGTGGTGAAAACAGCCTGAAAAAACTGAAAACATTAATTGCTCAGTTGTTTCTGACTCTATGCGACCCCATAGTCTGTAGCCCACCAGGCTCCTCTGTCCATGGGATTCTCCAGGCAAGAATACTGGGGTGGGTTGCTATGCCCTCCTCCAGGGGATCTTCCAGACCCAGGGAAAACAGCTTATACAGAAGCAAACATGTAATGAACTTATTTTATGTCATTACAGAAGCTTTCTAAAATATGGATGAGAAAAGAGAGAGGAAAAGAACAAACTGTATATATATATAATAAGTGTGTTCATACATGAAGTACTATATTGGAATCTTCCTTTATGTATCAATATGTGCAACAATGGATTGTTTTGAATTGCTACATCATATACAATTTTATTGACACACATTTTAAATCCATCCCATGTTTTTAATGTCTGAATTCTATTTTGTTGTTACTGTGACTTCTTGCGGGCATCAGGAAGCCCAAGTTCAAGGTTTATTATTTGAGCAATAAAGAGGAGACCAACAGGTGGAAATCAAGATATCAACCTTACTCTTGATTAAAGTTGCATAAAGAACATGGATCAGGTATGCAACCCATTGAGAGTCCTAAAGCAGTAGCTGGAATTAAACAGAATTTCCCAAAAATGCACAGACAGGGCTGGAAAACCACAGTCTCCCCAGTGGAGGAAAGCCTTCCTGTAAAAGCTCCCCCTGCAGGAAGCTAAGAGCATATACTCTCCACAGGCAGACATTCCAAAGCCTCCTAAAAGTGGGATTCCTAGTCAAAACTGAAAGCATTTCTGAAACTTTGTACACATACTATCTGACTGCGGAGAAAGGTGGTACAGACTTATACTCCCAACAATGATGATGAAAGTGCTGCCTCTTCACACCCTTTGTTATTGTGACAGGTTCAAATGGTATCACATTGTTTGGTTTGCATTTCTCCTTGTGTAAATTTTTCCATGTAAGTATTGGTCATTTTTATTTCTTCTCTTCTAACTGCTTTGACATGCCCTTTATCCATTTCCCTAGTAAGAGCTTCATATTCTTATTCATTTGTAAGATGCAAACATACTCAATCAAGTTGTTCTTCTTAATCTTGGAATTGTGATGCATGGAGTAGTAGTAAGCATCATAAATCTGACAAAACATGATGCTGATGTTGAGAGTGATCATTTCCATATTTATTAAAACTTTTACTTAGGCCAAAACAAGAACCTATTTGAAGAAGAGATAGGTTTTCACAAAAGATCAAGATTTATTGCCCATAGAAGTGCTCAGATTTAATATCTTCTGATATTTAGCCCATGCACAGACATTTTTATTCCAAATCTTAAGAAACTTCATTACTGATCCAGAAATTTCTGATATGAAATATCCTTATGGATGTACCTTATTTCATTACATATTCAACACATGTAAATTTTAAATTTTGGATTAAAATGTAACTACTTGTTCTTTTATTAAAAGATTGCCATCAGAAACTTCAGGTATAAACTAGTGACTCAGGCAAGTTGCAATGTCAAAATGATTGAACTCATACAGACGTTATGGAACTAACAGTTCCAGGATGTTGATCCATAACTTGCCAAGAATAGCTACTTTATATTTTTTGGTATTACCACTGACAAACAAAATACTCTTCAAAGAACTTTTATGGTTTATTCAATAGCAGTTTTATAAAAGGTCATAAAGCAGTGGATATTGAATAATCACTCATAAACAATGCCTTAACAAAAATGTCTTCAGCCATTCTTTCTCTTAAGAAAATCACCAAATCACTAAATTTCAGAATTCTAGGATTCCTGCTATTATGCCGTTCCCAAATCTTTCCTGTATCATATTTATATTTCTCCATAAAATCACCATTCATTGATTCAATAGACATTTTTAAGAGCCTACTAACAAACATTCCTAAGAACTTAACTACATTTGGAGCTAAGGATAAAGGCAAGTAAAACAGTTCCTACCCTCAAGGAAAACATGGTCTATAGCAGTGGTCCCCAACCTTTTTGACAACAGGGACCAGTTTCCATGGAGTGGGTCATGGGATGATTTGGGGTTATTTCAAGTACATTACATTTATTGTGTACTTTATTTCTATTTTGTGGCAACCTCAGGGTATTCTGCCTTGACAGGGTTAGGGTTCAGGCCTCTGTAAGAATTTAATGCCACCGCTGATGGACAGGACAGGGAGTTCAGGCGGTAATGTGAGCAATGAGGAGTGGCTCTAAATATAGATGAAGCTGCACTCACTTGCCCATCACTCATCTCCTGCTGTGCACCCCAGTTCCTAACAGGCCACAGACCAGTATCAGTCTGTGGGGCCCAGGGGTTGGGAAGTCCTAGTCTATAGTTCATGGTCCAGCAGAGGAGATAGTCTACAGCTTACATAATGAGGGAGCTAGGTAAGTGTTAAAGGGAATGCGCTGTGATATAATCAACCACTGACCACTAAGACAGCCCAAGACAGCAGCCACTGAGTCTGAGGCAATCAGAGGAGGCTTCCAGGAGGAAGTGATGACTCGCTGAATCCTGGAGAATGAGCGGGTTCTAGCCAGGAAAACAAGGGTAATTCAGGGGAGCGTGTGTAAAGGCCCAGAGGCAGGATGGGCCACAAGGTGGAGAACCACTATAAGAAGTTTGGTTTAGTTGAAGCACAAAATAGGGGTGAGGACAGACAATGATGAGAGACTGCATACCAGAAAGAATATTTCATCTTTACCCTCAATGAATGCTGACAAAAATTGATGACAAAAAAAGGCTATTCTTACCCTCCTCCTCCATCTCACAGTTAAAGAAACAAGCCCAGTGAGATTAAGTGACTTGCCGAGGGTTGTATGTTTCACAAATGACTAAGATAAGATTTCAATTTAGAAATTCTTATTCCAGAGCCACAACTCATCTGCTCAGCATGAACGGATTTTATGCTATGCTAGGAATTAAAATTTGACCTGGGAGGTGATGGGCAGCCAAGAATTTTGGAGAATGACATGGTCCCCTGTGCCTTTCAAAAGGATGGCCCAAGTTACTGAGGGGAAGAAACAGGGCTACATATGAGATGGAACCGCTCCATTCAGTTCTGTGTGCTGTAAACTCTACAAGCTAGGAAGAGTCATGAAATGGCACCTTTGACATGGTGCAGTGCCTGACCTACACAGCCAGAGTTGGTGTAGTTGCAAGTAAGGGGGCTAATAAGGTACTCCAGACATAAAATGTAGGAAGAGTTGAACTAGAAAAGGGCAGTGGCAGAGACAGGAAGGGTTCATAACACAGAAATAATGATATCGAATCAACAGGAGTTGGTGGCTGGTTGGATGAAGAAGGTGATGCAGAGAGAACAAACATAAAATGGCTTTATTTTGTGTGAATCTTAAGTTGTAACCACATTTTAGAGTCCCCTTCCCTATTTAATTCTGAGTTAGATGTGGTTCTTTTTTTTTTTTTTTTTTTTACTTTACAATATTGTGGTGGTTTTTGCCATACATTCACATGAATCAGCCATGGGCGTACATGTGTTCCCCATCCTGAACCTCCCTCCCACCTCTTGTGCTAGAAACTTGCACGAAATTGCACAAGATTTGGAAAGTGAAAGGAAGCTGCAGCCCTTATGCTCTGAAGGTCGTCACAGTTAGAGGGAAGGTGAGGCAGACACAGAAAAGTGGCAGATGCCAGTCTGCCCTCTTCCTCCTTCCCCACGCTACAGCCTCCAAGGCCAGCTGTTTATCCTGCCTGCTTCCTTCACTGACTAAAGGCTAGAATGCCAATCCACAGAGGCTATATCTAGGACCAGGTCCCAGCCTTGCCCAGACTTCTACACTCGCCCCCTTAGTGGTCCCTCACAGCAGACTCCCCTCAAGCTCTGACTTGACCATGCCACTGCTACAGAAGGATGACTTAGTGACTCCCCTGATTCATCCACTCTCCTTTCTGGACCCCTCCTCCTCCAGCTTCAGTTTCTAGTCTCAGCAGGCTCTGTTGCAGCAATTTGAATAAATTGAGTCTTGTCTCCTGCAGTCCCTGACAGCACTATGGGGCTTCCATCCACTCATCACGAGAGGAAACACAGTCCTAATGCCAAGAAATTTGGATCAGAAAAAAAGCATACCAGGGCCATGCCAGTCCTCCAGGAACTGCAGGCCGTGAGGCTGCCTGGCCTCCCAAAGTGCCTGTGCAACCAAATGGACAGGAGAAGGACCTTGCCTTCATTCTGGAGATCCATATCTAGAGATTCGTACCCAGACAAATGCCATGCCTAAAGGATATGCTGAAAATCCAAACTCCAGAAAAATGTGAAATTTCTCTTGGAACTGGGCCTCCAAATAATTTTCAAATCAGGTTTTTCTAAGAAATAGGTGCTCAAAGATCCAGTAAGCTTGGTTACTGGTATTCTTAGCAGGATTTTCCATTCTCTTTCATTCTTGGTCTCTTTATTACAACTTAATCTTTTTAAATCCTATTTTGGATCATTCGAACTTCTCAGAAGTACTTTGGATTACTGGAATTACAGACTTCATTTTGAAATTGCTTTTCATGGCTCAAAAAGTCTTATTATAGTGGTGCCTTCTTTCATCATGCTTTTTAAAGTCAAAGGTTCCTGGGGTATGCTCTTAGAAGAATTAAGTCAGTTTTACTGAATTTTATCCCCTATCAGTTTTGGTTTTATTACCTTATTTGCCTCAGGGAGTTTAATAATATAATTAAATAGGTTCTTTGGATATTACTGGCTTTATTCTACCTCATTTTAAAGCTTTTGCATTTTTTGGAAATCTAAGAACTTTCAGATATGTTTGTGAATATTTTTTACACAACCAGTTACAGAGTGACTTATTCAGATGTGGGTGATATTTGTTCAATATGTGAAGCTGAATTTCAGAAAATTATTCTTCCCTTCTGTCAGCATATATTTTTTGAAGAGTGCATTAACTTATGGTTTTACAAAAAGAATGTATGTCCACTGCGCAGGACTGTGATTTTAGACCATAGTCCCAAATGGAAAGATGGGGCTGTCTCATCACACTTTCAAATATAATTATTATAAACTACTAAAACCACAAAATACTAATTTCATTTGGTTACAGTCACTATTGCTAAAGGCATTAGGATGGATTTCAGTACTAAAAACTAAGAAAAATATTTCCAAACATTTTTAGAATACTAGAATAAGATTTAAGCATGTTTTAATTTTTTTTAATTTAAATGAGTGAAAGAACACTGTTTTTGAAAATATCATAGTCAACCTAATTTCTATGTCAGCAATACTTCTTCAGTCCTAATTACTTGACCTATGATTGCAATGTAAAATTGTAAATATGTTTTCTTGTTAATTTTTCCAAAAACAGCAACTGGATAGCTAACTAGAACTAATTGTTTTAGAGGAATTTGGGTCTTCTTTTCTGACACTGTTTCAGAATGATGAATATTTTTCATAATATTTTAAGATATATTTCTATCCAAACTCTGAAATTTTTTTAATTTTCATAGGATATATTTTAAATGAAGCTTCATATGCTATATTTTACCTAAAACCATTAGATTTTCTAAGTGCATATTAATTTACTGGGGATGATATATTTTAATATTGTATTACTCTTTGTTATATGATTAGCAATCAGTAAGAATTAACCATTAAATTAACTCAAAACCTCAGTGTTAATGCAAAGATTACATTATGGTGTGGCTTCCACCCAAACCTATTGTCCTCAAGGTACCAACATCAAGCTGAAACAGAAGGGCATAGGGGCAAGGAAGCAAATAAACTTGAGAACAACATCTAGGCAAAACTTTGAATATAAATACTGGCATGTGGAACTGACTAGAAACTAACAGATCAAAAATGTTTTAAACATCTGGTTAAACTATACTGCCAAATAAACATGATTTTAACCTGGAAAAGCCTTTGGCTCTTGCCCCGCAAAATTGAGAACATGATATGTGATCACTAAGCTGACAACAGCTTTTGCAGTCTGCTAAAGCTACAACTGGACTTCCCTGGTGGCTCAGACGGTAAAGCGTCTGTCTACAATGCGGGAGACCTGGGTTCGATCCCTGGGTTGGGAAGACTCCCTGGAGAAGGAAATGGCAACCCACTCCAGTACTCTTGCCTAGAAAATCCCATGGATGGAAGAGCCTGGTGTCCATGGGGTCGCAGAGAGTCGGACGCGGCTGAGCGACTTCACTTTCAAAGCTACAACTCATACCAAAATAGATCCTGCTGAATTCAATAAGAAAATTAAGAATCAACAACCTTGAGAAGAAAAATTCTTCTTTTTGAAGACGTTTTTTAAAAAGATTTTTAAAAACTTTTAAAGTCTGCTTCTTTATGAAACTGTGTATGTGCATGCACACACGCACATGTGTGGTATGTTTCCAGACAATGAATGATATTCATGCAACAAAACATAACTTGAGATGGTCTTCATTTAACACCACATTTTCCAAGCTCCCTCCATGTGGCAAGTGTCCCGCAAGGTGTCTATGATTGGAAGATAAATAAATGATTCACCAGGACTTAGAATCACTCACAGACTAATATAGTTGGTAGGCATGTAGACAGCTTAACCAGGATACATGAGGGCACATGCTATTATAAAAATACAACCCACTAGAACTACAAAGGTTGGGAAAGAATCAGGAGCAACTGAATTTCCTTAACCCAATACTGAAGATCATTCTTGATCAGACCCAACCTGCCTTTGAAGGCTGAAATCTTACTCCTTTTCTTCACACAATTACTTGCTCTCATACCCAAGCTCCACTTTTCCACTTCCATGCCTTGCCCTCTGCCTCAAATTCTCTATGACTCATTGCTGGGCACTGTTTAAAATGCTACCAAGATTTCACCCATGAAACTGTCTCTGGTGCCAATGAGGTGAACTGTTCCCTCTCTGAGCTCCCATCGGTTCTCACTGCCTCTCAGGAAGTTATCATTCTTTGCCATGCATCATAGTTATTTTCTGACTTGCCGGTCTTTTTTATGGAGACTAAACTGTAAACCCCCTGACAACCAGGAATGTTTCTAGTCATTTTTTATATTCCCAGTACCAGGTATGGCACTTTGTAGGTACATAGTGGATGTTCAATAGGTATTTTCTGAATTTAGAATTTTAAATCCACAACTCACTACCTGAGGATGCTGACTCAGCACATACCAGTAGTCACTGTATGCTTTGGTCCAGAGCTTAAATGTTGGTTGAGATATTATGTTTTCTCATGGGAGGAGGGCAACTTTGTAAGATGATTCAGTGATAATGACAAGAAAGTAAAAATAATGCTTACCTGTTTCACAAAAATTAAGAAAGTTCAATAGACAGTAGTTTACTGATTATAAAAGATTGAAATCTCCAAGTTTTCTGTACTGCAAAGCAATGTTTTCTGGTAGAATCTCTACTAACTTTCAAAATATCATGTTCAGCATTTGCTCTTGAACAATCAGAAAGAAGAAAATGGGTGACTGCCTCCCTTTTGAATATCCATACCATTAGCAAATGCTATTGGAGTGAGAATAGGTAGGTGAGGAGAAAATATTGACTATAAGATTCCCACAACGATGTCATAAGAGAGCTAGAAGCTAAAAGTTTTAGTATGCACAAGTTTTTCTTAACTTAACTTTAAGTTTTTGTTAACAAGAGCAGACAAGAAAGAAAATATAAATAAATCAATCTATGGATTACACCTCCATAAAGTATATGGATAGTAGAGAGATTTTTGTGGAAGTGGTCCCAATTTGCTGGGTTCTGGAGCCCCTTGACCACTGTAAGGAGAACTTAAACAGGCACAGCAAATCTTGCCTGTGGATATACCTACACATGCGTGCTACCATTTGACACAAACATGTAGATATTTCACTGATGAGTAACAGAATGTAAGACAGGTTGGAGGAACCAGGTAGGCTGATCTAGCTTATCACTTGGGAAGAGCTGTCAGAGGCAGAGATGGGACTCTACTCATCACTATCATGGGTGCACATGATCAATGCAAATGATCACGGCAGGAGCATGGGCTTTGAAAAGCCTTGAGCAGAAAAGAGAGGTGGTAGAGTCAGCACAACGGCACAGGCTTTGTAGTGAGCAATAGGACTGCTCAGATATTTGGAAAGTTACCACATTCATAAAATTCTGTGTATGGTTACTTTTTTGTGGGAAATAGTTAACTTCTGGATTTGGCACTGGGATCGTCTGAAATAACAAAAAGAAAAAATGGAGTAAAAGGAAGCATGAAGCATTAAAGAGGGGAAACTCAAGGAATCATGGGTAGCACTTTGCCTATTACAGATCCTGGAAATAGAGCTCAAGCCTAATTTAATCTGATCATCAGGGGACCTTGAACAGTATCTGCGTTTCTTATATAAATTCACTTTAAAGTGTTCCTGAATTCTTAGACGCTTTATGTCATTGTGTGTTTCCTCAATTCCAATTGATGGACTAATTCAGAAAAAAGTTTTATATTAAAAAAATCAATTTTCATGCTACATGAGTTCAGAATTAGTACTTTCAGAGCATTGGCCAATTATGACTGGTATCAGGACAAACATGAATTTGTTAGCTTCATCACAGAGGGAAGGCTGAACTGGATCCACTGCAGACTATGAAATGCCATGCAGGCCATAGTCTTTTCTGAAAGCATCTACAAAACTAAACACACCCTGCCCCATGTTCTATGAACAAATGGGACTATTGGTCACAAGGAAAGCCCAGAATGGATGTAAATGGTCCAATTCAGTTCAGTTCATTCACTCAGTCATGTCCAACTCTTTGGGATCCCATGGACTGCAGCATGCCAGGCTTCCCTGTCCATCACCAACTCCCAGAGCTTATTCAAACTCATGTCCATCGAGTCAGTGATGCCATCCAACCATCCCATCCTCTGTCGTCCCCTTCTCCTCCCGCCTTCAACCTTTCCCAGCATCAGGGTTTTTTTCAAAGAGTCAGTTCTTCACATCATGGGGCCAAAGTATTGAAGTTTCAGCTTTAGCATCAGTCCTTCCAATGAATATTCAGTACTGATTTCCTTTAAGATTGACTGGTTGATCTCCTTGCAGTCCAAGGGACTCTCAAGAGTTTTCTCCAAACCACAGTTCAAAAGCATAAATTCTTCAGTACTCAGCTTTCTTTATGGTCCAACTCTCACAACCATACATGACTACTGGAAAAACCATAGCTTTGACTAAACAGACCTTTGTTAGCAAAGTAAATGGTCCAAGCTTTCATCAAAGCTTCTGCTTTCCTTTTCTGTCACTATTTCATTTAATCCTCACAACAGCTTTACATGGAAGTTAATATTATCTTGATATTAAATACGGAGAAACTGAGGAACAGAACTGACCAAGTTCACACAGTTAGTAAGTAGCAGGACCAGAGTCCAAAACTATTTATATGACTGTGAAGCCTATGAGCATAATGATTAACAAGGCAATTAATCAACTACTTTTTGAGCATCTACACTGTATAAAGTACTAAAATAAGCATACTGTTAGCAAATGCTACATACATTATTGTATTACTCAGCATTCTCCAAAGAAACATAACCAATAAGATATAAGTATGTATATATATTTATTATGGAAGTTGGCTCACATGAAAACAGAGGCTGGTAAGTCCAAACCTGCAGTGTGGACTGGCAGGCTTGAGACCCAGGAGAAATGACGGTGCATCTCTAGTCCCAAGGCCAGCACGCACAGGCCCAGGAAAGCTGATGGTAGCTATGAAGTCCAAAGACAGGCTGCTAATGACTTTCTCTTACTTGGGTGAGGGTTGGCCTTTTTGTTCTGTTTAGGCCTTTAACTGATTGGATGATGCCCACTCACATTATAGACGTTAGTCTGTTCCACTCCACCCATTAAAATGTTAATCTCATCCAAAAACACCCTCACAGAAATGCCCAATATATATTTGACCAAGTATTTGTGCACCCTATGGCCCAGTCAAGTTGACACATAAAATGAATCATCACAATTACATTTAAAATGAGCCTCCCTCTCAAACCTTTCTTATAGTAACTTGATAATTTATATACTTTACTAGTCTGGGATTTAACGCAAGTACATTTTAGTCTCAAACACTTAAGAACCCACAATTCTCTTTATAGAAACTAGGGATATCATTTACATTTGTACCTCTTATTTTTAAACTTTAAATTAGATTTTAAATGAAGATTTTTCAATTACTATGTCCTTAGGAAACTTGTAAATATACTAAGACATAGATCTGAAACTAATACTGTCAGGATTAAGCTCCTATCTAATAAAAATATTACTTAAATAAGTATTTTTTTTTTTTCACATTTACCATATAGATAAAGACAAGAAAAAAAAGTCAGGGAAATGAGTACTAAGGAGGCACAATGTGAAAGTGAAAGTGAAGTCGCTCAGTCGTGTCAGACTTTGCGACCCCATGGACCGTAGCCTACCAGGCTCCTCCGTCCATGGAATTTTCCAGGCAAGAGTACTGGAGTGGGTTGTCATTTCCTTCTCCAAGAGATCTTCCCAACCCAGTCTCCCGCATTGCAGGCAGATGCTTTACCTTCTGAGCCACCAGGGAGGAGGCAGAAAAAAAGCTTAAACCAGGTGGCAAGAAATATTACTAATAACAGAATTAAAAACAGCAGTTAATAGAACATCTGGTGAAAAAGAAAGCAAACTTTAGAACTATGAGAACGAAATCTAGAACAATGAGTCCCTACTGTCCTGCTCAGAGCAAAGGATTAGTGCAAGAGTTAGGACTAGGTCTCAGTTTTTAGGCTCCCTGAGGGCAGGAGTCACATCTTTGTGTACCCTATGTGTGGCAAAATACAGGCCTTACAATAACAATTCAATAATTGTTCAATACTTTTTTAAGTTAATAAATGGATATTTGAAGAAAAATAAACTAGCAGAGGGAACAGAAAAAATAAGAAAGGCACGTAGGGATTTCCCTGGCAGTCCAGTGGTTAAGACGCCACCCTCCCCATGCAGGTGGCACAGGTTTGATCCCTGGTCAGGGAACTAAGATGCTATATGACATGTGGGCAAAAATAAATAAATAAAAGGGATGTGATGCAGCTTGGTTACAGCCCCACTAAGTACACGGGCTGAGACTCCAAGACCTCTTGGATCATCAGAATTGCAGGATTTACATGAGAGAGAGTTCCCAAGGCCTGCTGGGCTTGCTCAGTTCAAGAAAACCCCTTCTTCCCTAGAGCAACACGTGCACGCTCTGTCGTTTCAGTTGGGTCCGACTGTCACCCTAGGGCCTGGAGCCTGCCCTGCTCCTCAGTCCATGGGATTCTCCAGGCAACAGCACTGGAGCGATAGGATGTATCAAAAATGAGCTATACAAGAACTTTACTGCTTTCTTTTATTCATCCACCCAGCTGGCTTTTTTCTTCTTTTCTAAAAAGCCAGTTATTTTTCTAGGTTAATTAAGATGAGTATTCATTTGCAATTCTTTTCTAATATTTCTTTCTACCACCTTCAAATATTTGCACTTTGCTTTTCATCTTGAAAAATCCTTTTTGAAGCACTCGTATCTAATCTCTGTGCCCTGTTAGAAATGCAAGGTCAGTTTCACTTTATGTGTAGCATTATGGAAATTCTGATGCATTCACAAGTCGGACACTCCTTCAAAGCCCCAAGAATCCTCCTGCAGATATACACATATAAAGAGAGAGGAAGGCTTGAACCCTGGGTCAGGAAGATCCCCTGGAGAAGGAAATAGCAATCCATTCCAATATTCTTACCTGGGAAATCCCATGGACAGTGGAATCTGGTCGGCTACAGTCCATGGGGCTGCAAAAAGTTGGACATGACTGAACAACTGAGATTTGTACATAGCATATATACAAATACATACACAGCAAACCAAAAAGCTTTTCCCTTCGTAGAGTACATTTTTGGGGGAAGAAACCCAAAGTTTTATCATCAATATATGTAAAGCACCAATTAAATAAAGCTATCATTTCACAACTTTCAGAGCAAGAGCAGAATTCCTGGTCTAGGGTCCAGACTGTTACATCTGAGAAAAGTGCCTTGAGATTCTTCAAACTCCAACATTGCATCTACAAGAATTTGCTGTTGTTGTTCAGTCACTCAGCTGTGTCCCACTCTTTGTGACCCCATGGACTGCAGCTCTCCAGGCTTCCCTGTCCTTCACCAACTCCCAGAGCTTACTCAAACTCATGTCCATTGAGTCGATGATGCCACCCAACCATCTCATCCTCTGTCATCCCCTTCTCCTCCTGCCTTCAATCTTTCCCAGCATCAGGGTCTTTTCCAATAAGTCAGCTGTTCCCATCAGGTGGCCAAAGTATTTAAGCTTCAAGCTCAGCATCAACTCTTCCAATGAATATTCAGGATTGATTTCCTTTAGGATTGACTTGTTGGATCTCTTTACAGTCCAAGGGACTCTCAAGAGTCTTCTCCAACACCACAGTTCAACAGCATCAACTCTTTGGCGTTCAGACTTCCTTATGGTCCAACTCTCACATCCATACATGACTACTGGAAAAACCATAGCTTTGACTAGATGGACATTTGTTGGCAAAGTAATGTCTCTGTTTTTTAATATGCTGTCTAGGTTGGTCATAGCTTTTCTTCCAAGGACCAAGTGTCTTAATTTCAAGGCTGCAGTCACCATCTGCAGTGACTTTGGAGGCCAGGAAAAAGTCTGTCATTATGGACATTACTTCTCTGTCAAACGTGAACATTGTGTCACAACACGTGTCCCTGCTGGCTGTGGTGCTCACAATGGGGTTTCTGTCCCACGTACACGGGGCCACTGTCTGATCCTTCAAGCTCAACTAAGGCCAACAGAGGCAGGTGCTTTATTATAACATTTCTCTATTTCTTTGTTTCAGCTTCATTTCAAAAGATGATTTCCTTTTACCCTGGAGTCCAAAACTTTGTTTAAATAAGGAGGTCATAGATGATTCACACTTTAATGCTTCCCAATACTTATTTCCACTAGTCAGTTACTTGATTATATCTAAGCCCTTTCATTTAACACTAGACAGAAATGCCCTTGATGAGATTTTCCGGAGAGTAATGTGCTCTTTGCCCGAGAAAGCTGGCTATAAAAGTTATGTCCTCCTTTAGCTCAGAAAATTTACCACTTATGTCTATGAGATAAAGCAAAGCATGAAACAAAACACAGGTGCCATCCTGGGAACCTTGAGTTTCTGGGACAGTCCAAATTTCATGCATTAAAATATAGTATTAATGTCAACTAATAGAGGTTTGGTTAAATAAATTGCAATATATTAAACAATGGGCAACTGTACAGTCATTTAAAAGATGGGTAGAAGAATATGAAATGGAAAATGTAGTACATGTTTAGGAGCCAGATTATAAAACACTATTAGAGAATAATTCAATTTTGTAGAGAAAGGACTGAAAAATGTGTATCAACATAATAATTTTAATTATGTATTTGTGGTAAAATTATGCATGATTTTTAATTTTTCCTTGAACTTTTCCATATTCCTAACTTTTCTATGGAAGTGCTTAAATAGATTTAAAGTGTTTAAATGCAGTCAGTATCATCCATTCAGCAAAAGATATCTAAAAAGTAAAAGTTGCTGTTTCCTATGATATCAAGTACAAGCCTCTTTTTCATGATCTTTGAACTCATTCTTGTCCCTTCTTTCTAGTCAAACGTAAGACAGTTTATCCCAAAACTTAGCAGGTGGAAACAGTGCACATTTTCAGCTCACAGTCTCCACAGGTCATGAGTCTGGGCACAGCTTATCTGGACTCTCTGCTTCACAGTCTCTCAGTCAAGCAGCTGGTCCAGGATCTACAGGTTCAAATCGGGAAGGACTGACTTCCCAAGCTCACTCCATGGTTGCTGGGGCATTCAGTTTCTCACAGGCTGTTGGACTAAAGACCTCAATTCCTTGCTGCCTGTGAGCCAGAAGTTTCTCTCATCTCCTGGCCACATGTGCCTCTCCCCCTCAGCAGCTGTTCACCAAAGCATGAGAGAAGAAAACAGAGCAGATCTGTTAGCAACAGGGAAGTCACAGTATTTTTTGTCTCAGTCTCAGAAGTCCCAGCCATAGCCTACTGTCTAGAACCAACTCATGAAGCCCAGCCAACTCTCAAGAAGAAGATTGCACCAGGACATAATACCAACAGGTGGGATCCCTGGGAGCCATCTTAGGAATGTGCCTACCACATCATCCTGTCCAATTGGTCTTTTTGCAATGTCTCTGCTTTTCCTTAAAAGTATCTTTTATTTCCCTCAACTCCTTTCCTTCACAGTCTGTAAGTATATAAAAATAAATAGCAAAAGTCAAGTTTTTTTATTTTACACTTAAGTTTTTAGATAAAATAAAATCATATTTTTCTGATGATAAATTGATGGTTTTTTTGGAATGTGTATGTCTTTAGGGGATTTTGTGTTCTTCTAATGTGAAATAGAAAAACTCTATCACCACATTATTTATAATACCTGCAAGCTATTTTTAAAATCTAAATTTTCACTGTATATAAATTATGATGTGAAAAGGGAAAATGTTAGTCACTCAGTTATGTCCAACTCTTTGCAACCCCATAAACTGTAGCCCACCAGGCTTCTCTGTCCATGGAATTCTCCAGGCAAGAATTCCACTCCATTACTGGAGTGAGTAGCCATTCCCTGCTCCAAGGGATTTTCCCGACTCAGGGGTCAAACCAGAGAATCTGCACTGCAGGCAGATTCTTTCTGCCTGAGCCACCAGGGAAGCCCATGTAAAAATGATATAGTCATCATTAATTAATAATAATAGTAAAGTATTAAAATCACCTAGTCGAAAAACATTTAGAACATTGGAAACACTTATATTGTTAAATTTTTAAATCAAGATCTAAAGCAATATATAGAGTATAATCACTATTTGTTAAAATATATAAGTAAATACATAAGAATACTGGAAGTATGTGCACCAAAATATTAAGAATTTATCTTAGGGTATTAAAATCTCAAAAGTTTTTTCCCCTTCACACCTTTCAGAACTGAATATTTTATTAATATATTATTATTATATTTATTAAATGTTTGTTATCACTTATAAATAATGTTTTCTTTCCTCTCAGCAATGGAGTATCTAAGATTAATGTCTATTACTAATATTTAATGTATACATGTGATCAATGTTATCCCAAAATTCCTAATGGAAGCTTTAAGTAATCTTTATAGTACCAAACAATTTTGAAATTCAAGTAATATAAATGGATTTTAAAAGGTTTTAAAAATTCATAAAGTTACAGCGATCTTACATAGTAAACAGAATATTATGTTAAGACAAAGAACAAGAAGGAAAATCAATACTCTAGGATTATTCCAGATAAAATCTCTTTGGGGAAGAGCATGGAGTATAATAAAATTTTTGAAGAAATTAATTTTTTTCATTTACTATTTGAGCAGCTATTATTGTGCAGGGAGATACTTCTATGGCTTTAAATTCAACTTGTTAGTTTGTAAACATAAGATCCAAGTTAGCATATAAAATTTTTTTGTTTGCTATATTAAATTATTTTAATGTGTCTAACAGTATTTTCTAATTAATTCATTGAATTTATGTGTAAAACAAATTTTTAATAAATTTATTTATATTTAATTGAAGGATAATTGCTTTACCAAATTGTGTTAAATTTTTGATAAAAGTTATTTGCTATTGAATTTTTGGTAAACCAGTCTTCTATTGTTGTTACATTATGGGAAGCAGGAAAAAAATTAAGAGAAATCCCCTCAACCTTTAAACATTCCCTAGAGAACACTGCTATATTCCAAATTAGGATCATCCAAAGCTTCTGACAGATAAAATTCATCTGCATAAAAAAACTTTTTTAATTTTTAAAGGACAAAATAGAAAATGAAGAAAAATTAAACCCAGGTTTCTCTTTTAATGTTTCTTCATTTTCTATTTTATCCTTTAAAAATTAAAAAAAAATTTAAGCAGATGAATTTTATCTACCAGAAGCTGTGGATGATCCAATTGATAAAGAGCCTCTGGATGAAAGTGAAAGAGGAGAGTGAAAAAGTTGGCTTAAACTCAACATTCAGAAAACTAAGATCATGGCATCCAGTCCCATCATTTCATGGCAAATAGATGGGGAAACAATGGAAACAGTGACAGACTTTATTTTGGGGGGCTCCAAAATTACTGCAGATGGTGAGTGCAATCATGAAATTAAAAGACACTTGCTCTTTGGAAGAAAAGTTATGACCAACCTAGACAGCATATTAAAAAGCAGAGACATTACTTTGCCAACAAAGTTCTGTCTAGTCAAAGCTATGGTTTTTCCAGTAGTTGTGTATGGATGTGAGAGTTGGACTGTAAAGAAAGCTGAGAGCCGAAGAATTGATGCTTTTGAACTGTGGTGTTGGAAAAGACTCTTGAGAGTCCCTTGGACTGCAAGGAGCTCAAACAAGTCCATCCTAAAGGAAATCAGTCCTGAATATTCATTGGAAGGACTGATGTTGAAGCTGAAACTCTAATACTTTGGCCATCTGAAGCAAAGAACTGACTCACTGGAAAAGACCCTGGTGCTGGGAAAGATTGAAGGCAGAAGGAGGTGACGACAGAGGATGAGATGGTTGGATGGCATCACCAAATTGATGAACATGAGTTTGAGTAAGCTCCAGGAGTTGGTGATGGACAGGGAAGTCTGACATGCTGCAGTCCATGGGCCTCAAAGAGTCAGACATGACTGAGAAACTGAACTGAACTGATATATAGCAGTAACCAACACAATATTGCAAAGCAATTATCCTCCAATTAAAAAATAAATTAATTTAAATAAAAATTTTAAGGGGGGATCGGGATTGGGAATACATGTAAATCCATGGCTGATTCATAGCAATGTATGACAAAACCCACTGGAAAAAAAAAAAAAAAAAAAAAAAAAAAAAAAAAAAAAAAAAAATAAATAAAAATTTTAAAAGAGAAACCTAACAAGCTTTCCAGAGACAAATTTAGTCATGTGAAAGTGTCTAACAAATCTTTCATAAATATTATCAATTTTGTTATATCCTTCATGATTATATTTTGATGTAGTCAGTCTTCTTTTATAGTAACATTCCTTTTCCAAGTATAGAAATAATATATAATTGTCTCATTGTAGAGAATTTGGAAAACAGACAAAGGCACGAACAAGGGAGAAAACAAAAGTCATCCACAATTGTAATACCCAGATTTTACTACTGTTAATATTTATATTAATTACTTTCTTTCATATACTTTGCTAACAAAATGGATCCTAAATGTAATACATCTTTTCATTTCACTTAACATTATACATTTTTTTCATGATAGTAAATGTTTTTAAATAAAGCATTTCAATGACATTCCATCATGATGATCATCTTTGTATCCAAAACACTGTTCAAGTGTTCAAAAATTTTATCATTTTATATCAGTATTATGCTGCTATTTTAAATTAATTGATAAAATTTTAACATTATGTTTTTATGCTCTGCAACAGGTCCTATAAAATGAGATTTATCTTTTTCCAAAACTTGAAAAAACTCACTTTTTCTAACTATCTGCATTAAGAGTCATTTGGGAGGTGATGAGCTGTTTAGATTTTCTATTTACATTAAATCAATTTATGTAATTTCTTCCAGAAAATTACATATTTTATTAATGCTGGAAAGTCCTTCTCAACCAGGGCAGATTGTTGCCGAATATCATAGTTTTCCATATTCTTCAAGATTATTTAAATGGGAAGGTATGAGAAGGCAAATCAGGTACTTATAGCTTGCTGCAATCATATACAAGAACCTCTCCACCAGCTTATAAAACTCAATGTCTAAAATACCATAGGATACCACTTATATGTGGAATCTAAAATAGGACACAAATGAACTTCTCTATGAAACAAATGCAGACTCATAGACATAGAGAACAGACTTTGCCAAGGAGGAGGGGGCAAAAGGGGAGGGATATGTTAGGAGTTTAGGATTACCAGAGGCTTTCTCTATATAAACTATCCACTAATGTATAGAATGGATAAACAGTAAGGTCCTGTTGTATAGCACAGAGAACTATATTCAGTATCCTGTAATAAATCAAAATGGAGGAGAAGATGAAAATATAAATGCTGTTGTTCAGTTGCTAAGTAATGTCCAACTCTTTGCAATCCCATGGACTGCAGCACACCAAGCAATGCTGTCCTTTACCATCTCCTGTCCTGGAGTTTGCTCAAACTCATGTCCATTGAGTCAGTGATGCCATCCAGCCATCTCATCCTATCAGATACGTGCAACTGAATCACTCTGCTGAATAGCAAATCAATACAACATTGTAAATCAACTCTATTTCAGTAAAATAATGTTTTTAAAAAAACTCAACATCTGCCTGAAAGTGTAGCAACAACAATAATACATTTGCTAAATATTTACTATGCTCCAGATAAAATGCTAAGTGCTTTAGGTATATACTCTAATCTAATCCTTAATACAACCTCACAGCAAGTAGGTATTATCATTCCCATTTAAGAGATGAGGAAATGGAATATTGGAGATGTAATTTGTCCAATCTGTAGGTTGTGGCCCTGGTCTAGCACTCAAGTCTGAATGATTCCAAGTCATTTCCTTAACCATTTTGCAATACATCTCCCATTATCAGCCATTTTTCCCTACTGTTCCTTTTGATATATTTACATATATTAATTATTTCTCTTACTTATTGCCAATGAAAGAATCTAACTGAAAAAGAAGGAAAAAGAATTTGACACTGTTAGATATAAATGGCTTTACCACCATGTAAGAGGAATAGGCATAGAAAATTCCAGACTTTCCCAAAAATTGAAAATGTTATACATCTACAGCATTGTCTTGCCACAATGGAATTCTAAGTGCAAAGCTTATTCTATGGTACATTAAATGATATAGCAATGATATTATCACTCAACTTGGTATCTTTGAGCCAAGAGATTTGCAGAAGCATGAATTTCTCAGTGTGTGGGTCATTTAAAACATTAATTATCTACAATTTTTAAAGCAAAAGTCAAAATATCTATTATGAGAATGGTCAAACTAGTATCACAACAATCAAACAGTCAGGGGTGGAATTATAGTAGCCACAAGTCAGTGACTAAAATAATTAGCAAATAAGCATTCAATCAGATCAATTCTTCGCACAAATAAAGGAAAGTATCACTACCACTTAGCATCACTTGCATTAACAAAATCCAATTTGGAAAGTAAAAATGTAATTCATTGAGAAGATGCTTTGGCATGAACAACAGGGAGGCAAGAAAGCCATTTGCTCATTTAGATCAATTAGGAGCATACTAGTTCCCTAATATGATTTGTCTGTGCCCATTGCAATGAAATCCCCTATAATAATGAAGCAAGCCTAATAAAAGTCCACTTTTGTATAGGAACAAAGGATCTTTTTAAGGAAAAGTAAGAAAATTGAAACATTTGAATCACCCAACAAGTAAAATACAAACAAAACAAAAACACAGTGGATGGTTGCCCACTCCCTGAGTCCCAGACAAAAAACAGCCCTGATGTCCCATATCACCAATGAGAAATACAGAAAAAGGAGTATACTAACAAGTTGCCCTTCTCCACACACATCAACAATTAATCTATGAAGCTCACTTTTGCTTCATATCTTCAAAAGGAAAATCCTATAATGTAGACAATATTTTCTTAAGGCAACAGGGTCTGCTTGGGTGGTACTATTTTATCCTATGTCCAATATTTCACCAACTTTTAAATAAATATCTAAAAAAGATGCTAGCTATTTCTTATTCACTAAACTACTGGTTTTATTTAAAAGTAGAAGTGTGGTGACACAGATAGTTTACCAACTTATATAAATACATTCTGGCTATCCAGAAAAACATCTACCTCTGCTTTATTGACTACACCAAAGTCTTTGACTGTGTGGATCACAGCAAACTGGAAAATTCTTCGATGGGAATACCAGACCTCCTTACCTGCCTCCTGAGAAATCTGTATGCAAGTCAAGTTAGAACTGGACATGGAACAACAGACTGGTTCAAAATTGGGGAAGGAGTATATCAAGGCTGTATATTGTTACCCTGCTTATTTAACTTATATGCAGAGTACATCATGTGAAATGCCTGGCTGAATGAAAGACAAGCTGGAATCAAGATTGCCAGGAGAAATATCAATAACCTCAGATATGCAGATGACACCACTCTTATGGCAGAAAGTGAAGAAGAACTAAAGAGCCTCTTGATGAAAGTGAAAGAGGAGAGTGAAAAAGTTGGCTTAAACTCAACATTCAGAAAACTAAGATCATGGCATCCAGTCCCATCACTTCATGGCAAATAGATGGGGAAACAATGGAAACAGTGACAGACTTTATTTTTTGGGGCTCCAAAATTACTGCAGATGGTGACTTTGGCCTTGAAATTAAAAGATACTTGCTCCTTGGAAGAAAAGCTATGACCAACCTAGACAGTATATTAAAAAGCAGAGACATTACTTTGCCAACAAAGTTCTGTCTAGTCAAAGCTATGGTTTTTCCAGTAGTCATGTATGGATGTGAGAGTTGGACCATAAAGAAAGCTGAACACCAAAGAACTGATGCTTTTAACTGTGGTGTTGGAGAAGACTCTTGAAAGTCTCTAGAACTGCAAGGAATTCCAACCAGTCAATCCTAAAGGAAATCAGTCCTGAATATTCATTGGAAGGAATGATGTTGAAGCTGAAACTCTAATACTTTGGCCACCTGAAGCAAAGAACTGACTCACTGGAAAAGACCCTGATGCTGGGAAAGATTGAAGGCAGGAGGAGAAGGGGACGACAGAGGATGAGATGGTTGGATGGCATCACCAACTCCATGGACATGAGTTTGAGTAAGCTCCAGGAGTTGGTGATGGACAGGGAAGCCTGGCATGTAGCAGTCCATGGAGTCACAAACAGTCGGACATGACTGAGCAACTTAACTGAACTGATCGCTGTCAACCAGTGAACATGGTCTCTCACAGGCTACTGAAATTCAAGACCAACATTTGGTTAGGATATTTGGTTCCAAAAAGGAGGAGCATGCCATATCTATTAAAGCATTGTGGACAGAGAAAACAGTGATGCAAGAATGAGCCACAAATCAGTTATGTTAAGGAATCTAACAATAGTTTATGGTCCATCATTAACCACCTAAGCATCCATGCTACTCCTGCAACCAATTACTAAACTCTAGAGATTATGAAATGCTTATTATCAAAACAACATGAAGAATTTGGATATTAAAAATAAGATCAATGCTTACAGAAGGGCTTTTCAGTTCATCTAGTGAAGGGAAATTTTCTAGAAGCCACTGATTCCTGCCAACTTCCATTTGCTTTAATATCTCCACTATTCTCTGTGAGCCTCTGTTGTACCATGACCAGTCATAAAACCCCATCCCTCTGGGTCTTCCCATTGCACCAACCCCGAGCACTTGTCTCATGCATCCAACCTGGGCTGGTGATCTGTTTCACCCTTGACAATATACATGTTTCAATGCTGTTCTCTCAAAACAGCCCACCCTTGCCTTCTCCCACAGAGTCCAAAAGTCTGTTCTGCACATCTGTGTCTCTTTTTCTGTTTTGCATATAGGGTTATCATTATAAATCAAATGCTCTTTAACTCATAATTGATGAGTCTCTCAAGTAACATCAGGAGCTAATAGAGCTAATATGCAGTAAGAAGGAAATATCCTATGATAAGCGTAAAAGTCCTTGATGTACCTCAAATGTGTTGGTAAATTATTCAAATGAGAAAAATATCAGAGAGAAGAAAAGCTAGTTCAAGTAATAACTGTTGAAAGAGTAACATATGAATCAGTGTCTGGCCAGAATTCTATCTCAATGGAAACAAGCTTTTTAGTGATGTGAATCATCCCCGTGATATTCAGTATGAAGTCCAAAGAAGTTCAACTTGTTTTATTTATTCAGGCAAAGAACAGGTAAATTCACAATTAACTCTTTGCTTGAATCTTATTTAAAAGTTTTGAAGTCATGGATGAGGTTTTAAAGTTTTAAATGTACCTATTTAATTTTATGCTTGGTATGAAGCCGGCTGTAATTTCCACAGGATATTAACCATAATTACTTCTGCAGCATATCAGCACTCAGTCATTTCTCTGCCTTTCGGAACTAGAGGAATCTTGGTTGGTTTCGTAGGATTAGTCATTCCCTCTGAATACTACCTGAAACTGCATGATCTAATCCCCAAGAGTCAGAGGAGAAGCTATCTGCTTATCAAAGACACTTTAGTTGTCAAAGGGCTATGCTTAGTGGGATATCTGATGAGCTCAAAATCTGTAGACAAGTCAGAATGGATACAATGAAAGTATAACAAATACCTGATCTGCTATTCAGGTTCACAAAGGGGAAGATAGACTCAAGGGAGAAATCAAGGCAGGCGATGCCACATACTGGACAGCCAAGGTAAATGTACTAAGTTGCCTAGTGAATTCTGCCATATTGGACAAGCGGGTAGCGGAGAGTTTCTAGTCAATGAAATAAGCATTAGATCACCTGGAGGAATCTTTCTGGAAGCTAATTAATTTATTTTTAAAGATTAAGCCAAGGTTATTAACAATGTTTATCAAGAAAACCAAAAAGAAGAGCCACAGACATACTCCTTGGACTTTTAGAATGATCACTTTTGAAAACGCCACCTCTCTCTATTTCAGTCAGTGTAACTTCCCACTCAGAATTTCCTTGCACCTCATTTCAATAGGAATTCAATAAACATGTCCAAATTACAAATGAATATGTAACCCCCTGGAAGGAACATGATTGATTTAGTTTTTAAATCACCACAGTTACAAATAGTCTTACTTTCGGTTCAATATTGAGGGAAGCCTCACAAATATTCCCTACTCATCAACTCAAAAGTTAATATGTTGAAATTGACTACTCATGTATACAAAAGAACTGAGTAGGGAATATGTTCAGGGAATTATCATCTCTATAAACTCACCCCTTTGGCATATAAATTAAGAATATGAGTCCATAAATAAGCCATCTGCAATATAACTATCAATTCATTTCTCAGAACTCAAGTATCTTAGTCTAGAATGGTTAATGATAAGATTCCATGCTCCACGAAACTTCAATTGCTAATGACATTTTCAAACAGTAAATGGCATGCAGTATATCTGATAACAAGCTGCTTTTTTAAATTTGTTGCATCCTATTAAAAACAAGCCTGAAGGACACAGCAATCACTCCTTAACTGTTTACTGAAACATAAACAAATAATGACTCCAGAAGCAATATACCCAAAGCCCAAGTCAAAACAACTATACCATGAAATCACTTCAACCCAAAGAAACATTGAAGGATTTCTAAGGCCAGTCATTTTTCTCCAAAAAATGGTCAGGACCTTTCTTTCCTTAATCTTTTTTTTTTTTTTTCCCAGTCAAACTAGCAAGAAATTATTATGCCAGTGACTATAAAAAATCTGGACTTGTTATTAATACTTTTTAACCTGGAACTATTAAAATCCTTTAGCATATGGTTTCTAACCTAAAATCTGTTACTTTATACTTCTTGGCCTGACCTCTGTGTATCTGCTCCCTTACTCAAGCCAATAAGAGCAGTTAACTAGGTCTATAATCTTGTTCTCCTAGTTTTGATCCCCTCCGTATCTTTCATCAGTTGAATGATTCAGAACATTGCTCTGGTAAAGTATTAACAGGATCAATTTTGTAGAGAGTTCAGGACAAATTCAAAACTAGTTTCAAATACTATCTTTGCCACTAACCAAAATATGCGCCCTAGAGCAAGTTATTTAATTTCTTTGTACCTGTCTCTTTGTCTTTAAAATGGGGATAATCTTTACCTACCTTGGAGGCGGCTGAGGACTAGGTGAGGTGATATATTTCCTGTAGTTGGACACACGGTAGGCACTCAACATATATTTGTTGAAATTTCTCATCAATAATTACCTTTTTGTTGTTGTCTAGTTACTAATTTGTGTCTGATTTTTGTGACTCCATGGACTGTAGCCCACCAGGCTTCTCTGTCCATGGAATTCTCCAGGCAAGAATACTGGAGTGGGTTGCTGTTTCCATCTCCAGGGGATCTTCCCAACCCAGAGATCGAACCCACATCTCCTGCGTTGGCAGGCAGATTCTTTACCACTGAACCACCAGGAAAGTCCAATTACTTTTTTAGTGCTTGATATATACCAGGCTCCATGATGAGTACTGGGGGTAAAACTATGAAAAAGACATTAACAATCCCACCCCAAGAAGCTGATATTCAAATAGGAAATATAGAATAAAGGCAAATTAAGAAAATAATCACAAATAACAATATGTTGTGATGGAAACAAACAAGGGCTGAGATCAAGAATACAGAGAATAAGGGGATGGAGAAAATCAAAAAAGACTTTTCCAAAGAACTGGCCTTAGCTAACAACAGAAAAATGACAAGGACCAAGCTGTGCAAATAGGAGAAAGGGTGTTCAAGGCAGAGAAAATAGCAAGTGAAAAATATCTGAAAAAGGTTAGAGCGCAGAGGTCAAAAGAAGGTTCAACATAACCAGAGCACAGAGCTGAGGGAGTCAGTGGGGCGGGCAGCGCTTTGGAGGGCACAGTAAGGAGCTTGAAAGTTCTGTCATCCTATTAACATGTTATTTGCCGATATCTCAGCAGGGGCTCATGTGCTAGCTCAGGTCAGCCTCCCAAGTATAGAAGCAAGGATTCCCCCACATGTCACTAGGTGTTCAAGAGGCCATTTCACTTTTCTAAAGCTTATGTGTACTTTTTAAAAAAGAGTCTGGTTCAACACATGCATACAGGGGCTACACAAGCATTCAGACAATAATAATAACAGGGCTTCCAGGGTGACAGTGATGGGCTGTAACTGGGTAGTAGCTACAGGTGTTCCCTTTTCTCAACCATTCATACACTTTCTGTATGTCCTATATGACATTTAAAAATAAAATTATAGATCTAGGGTAAAAAAAAGATGGTTAAGTCTCAAAAACATAACATTAAATGAAAAACATCAGTTGCAAAAGGGCACAGTCAGTGTGATACAACTGGAGTTAATTATAAGAACATAAAGAGCAATGCCATATGTTGTTTATGGTTATATACATATACATTAAATGCATGAAAACTGGAAAAAAGAGCCTGGAAATAGGGCCATCAGAGTAATAAGCCAGATGTTCCAGCTGATTAGGTAACACTCCTGTAGGACAACCAGCAATTCTGCTGACAAAACCTTCATTAAACACTGATGATAGAAACAAATAGGGGATGGGAAGAGCTGGCTCTATGGAGGCTGGTGCTCTCTGGGCAATGATTCAAGCTTCCTCACAGGTCTTGGGTGCTCAGACACCACCTCTCACTATGGGTCTGTCTCCCTCTGTGCCACAATGAAAGATCAGGAATCTTTCAAAGAATTTTGTTCCTGTTGGTCTAAACACTCCATCTAACCATAACGTGGCTGCAGGAAAGCAAGGTCCCATCCTCCTCTGTTTGGGCCCCTAAGACACTTCTCTCTCTCTGCCCTTCACACACACACACTTCAGCCCATAGCCTTTAGTCTACCCCTGTGAGATTTCTTCATTCCCCTCCCTGCTTTAGTCTACACCTGTGAAAGTTCTTTGTCTTGCCTCTGTCCCCCTAGTTCTTTCACAGTAGACTCTGTGAAACTTTTAGTAGAAGCTGAGTCATCCAAGAAGCAGCACCCCTTTCTTCAAAGAAAGAAAAGGGCTTAATGTCAAACCTTTTCAAAGAAGAAAAAAATGAGGTGCTGACACTTTCATTTTAAAGGAATCTGAACACTCATGTCCTGCAGTAAACCTCTTCAGAGCACCTTCATTTCCAGTCACAAAGAGCCTGCTGGAGCAACCACGGAGAAATGATGTGTGGATAAAATAGGCGGCAGTGAAACTGGAAAGAAGTAGACATATTCAGTAAGTATTTTTTGGAATTGAAATGACTTGCTGCTGAATTTGACAAAGTAAAAGAGCAATGAGGTGAATTATGATGCCATTTCCTATCACAGAAAATTAAGGAAAGTAAGACTTTTAAGAAAAGTCTAATGTTTCATGCCAGACATGTTAAGGTTTTGACATACCTGGTGGAGACGTCAAGGAAACAGTTGAATATCTGAGGGTAGAGCTCAGAGAGAGGCCCGTCCTGGTGATATTGATTTGGGGGTTGAAAATATAAAGATGTTTAAAGGCACAGGAACAGATGAGTCACCTAAGAAGAGGTAAAGTAGGGGATAGGCCCAAGGCCTGAGGAACACCATGAGTAGCGGTCAGGCTCCCTGGTAACTCAGCTGGTAAAGAATCCACCTTCAATGCAGGAGACTCCAGTTCAATCCCTGGGTTGGGAAGATCCCCTGACAAAGAGACAGGCTACCTACTCCAGGACTCTTGAGACTCCCTGGTGGCTCAGATGGTAAAGAATCCGCCTGCCATGCAGAAGACCCTGGTTCAATCCCTGGGTTGGGAGGATCCCCTGGAGGAGGGCTTGGCAACCCATTCCAGTATTCTTCCCTGGAGAATCCCCAGGGACATACGAGCCTGGTGGGCTACAGTCCATGGGGTCGCAAAGAGTCAGACACGACTGCACAACTAAAACACAGCACCACACATGCTAAAAACACAAAGGCCTAGACAATCACGTGTGTTATTCCCACCATTTATTTGGACAAAACTAAAGAGTCTGACATTTAAAACCCAAAATTTTTGTTGTTTTCATCATAAAAACACTCATCACTTTTTTTCATTAAAAGTTTTTTATTTGAGGATTTCTATTTTAAATATAAGAAATATAAAGTTATGTTAGCTTTACAAATAATTTATTTTTGATCAATACATGAAATTTTATACATTGTAAGTAGAAATACAGTAAATAGTTTTAAAACAATATCAAATATAATTTTTAATTTCACATATTAATAGATTTCCAAGTTCAATCTCAAAAATACATCTTAAAGTATAAGATATGATTTTTATAAAAGAGAAAAAACATTTCTTTTTGAAAAAATAGAATATTTTACCTGTATATAGTCAATGCTGTAGGCGTGGCACAGTTCAAAATATAAAATGAATTTTTTTAATTTAATTTTTTCTATAGCTTGAAAATATTTATGACTGTACATAAGTGTCATGGAGATGTAATGCCTCCAAAGAAATAAAGAATGTCATATTCAACTTTTGCTTGCCCTTCTAGCAGATAATAACCGTGAGTCATTTCTTGGAACTAGGTTTTCAGGTAACAGGTAGGGACAGGCTGTGCCATTGGTACACTTCACAATCTTAGAAACATTTTATAATCATAATAAATTACTCTGATAGTGCTTTCAACCTGTGTCAAGAAGATAATAAAAGTGCATTTTACACAGAGCACTAATACTTGGAACTGTGAGTTGAATAGCATCTTCTCGTTACTCACTCACAGCTTGAGTAAAATACTCACCTGTCCTTTTAATCTATTACTTCCTCAAGAATCACAGCATACTACTAGTATCCATATTTTTCAGCTGTATCACAGAGTGAAAGGGTAATCATATGATCATTCTTTTAAATCTTTGGTGGATAATTATGCACTATTAGAAGAACCATTATTTTGAAAACACCATTTGCAGATGAAATTCATTTTGCTACTGTGCTAGGGAGGTAATGATAACTGAAGGAAACAGGAAGGTTCTCTCTGGACTTGATGGAGGTCTAGCAACAGCATGGAGCTAAACAAAGTGTGCCTCACTTGGAAAATGTCTACTTGTTTAAGGTGTGGGGGAATACTGCAAATTAAACATTATTTGGAAAAATTATCTCTATTTAGCTAAATATCTGTCATATTAGACTATTGGCTACAGCAGCTCCAAAAAGAGGTTAACTGATTAAATCTTTTATAATTGAATTCTTAAAGAGTTTCACATGGTATAATTATATAACTGTGTTGCTGAAACATCACAGAAACCCAAAATGTACTCATTTGTAATCATCAGAATGTGTAGACCTGGTCAGAGCCAAGCTACGTTCAAGAACCCAGTGTTCAAACATCCTTTGAATTTTCTCCACCAAAAAAAAAAAACAGAGTGAGCTCTTAGTGGTCACTGAAAGGTGTTGTTTTGTGTGAAAGGAAAACAAGAATAAAATAAATAAATAAAACAAGAATCAACATTTTAAAAAGAATAAAACAATCATCCTCCACTAGGAAAAAAAAGTTCTTTGAGAAAAAACAACAGAGTTCTGAAAATGTTTAGCGGTTCCCAGAAATATGGCCCAGTTTAAAAAATGCCTGGGTCATTGTAGCAGTAGAAGGGTAGCCCCATCTTGTAGACTGTGAGACCTGAAAAGCTGTTTTTTTCATGCACTGGGAATTTTACCAAAGGCACAAAAAGAGATATATTTTCAGGTAAAAGAACAAAATGACATAAAGAAACTGACCTTGTTATCAGTTTAGCAGTAGACGTGAGAGAGAACAGTTCAAGGCAAAAATCTATTACTGGGAAAGCACCTGTGCCCAGCTAAGACCCTTAATGATAAATGCTCATCTAATGTTAACAAGCAAGTTACAGTTGCAATTGTACATGATTGTCAGTACCTTACACATCAAAATTCTAGAGAGATCATGGTAAGGACAACCACTTTGTAAATATGAGAGTCCATAAATCACAGGGAATTTGCACCAAGTGTCAGCATTCATCCATACCCAAGAGGGAAAGAGAACCAGACAGCATCAATAATAAACAATGCTTCATCATCTAAAATCTAACATCTAGTGCCAAAAAATTTATGTTTTGTTTAAACTGAAATATTTCTGTGAGCCTCCTAAGTCATCCAATAACTTTCCTATCCCTAAAAATATCAGCTCTTTTATAGTATGTTCTTCTATGAGAAATGGTATTAAGAATTAACAGTATGTGGGAACCTCCATAAGAAATTCACTAAACAAGCAGCAAGAAATGACTACAGCCTAGGCTGGATCCTATTTCCAAATGATGGGCAAGGGCAATAAGACAATCCACTTCCTCTAAACTATTTTTGTTACATGTTAATGACAGTTTCTGTGAAGGTTTCAGATCAATGAGATGAAGAATATCAAGCTTCAAAGAATTAAATGTATGTGAAAAAGAGGGTGGAAGGCAGTAAAACTGAAGTTGCACAAGAAAACAAGTTATGTAAGCATTAACCCAGCATGAAAAGGGAACTACTTCTGATTTCCTAGAATACACCTCACACAGGTTATTATTTCCGATTACTATGGCAGCATGCAGCATTTTCCATCTAACACTTTAGAAAAATGCTTGGTCACACCATGCTCTGCCTTATTAAATGATCTATGTTGAAACCATTCATTTCCATCTCCCTTACATCTGTAAAATGTCAAGAAACAGTGATAAGACAGTCATTTACCCTCAATTTTCTCAATAATGTAAGGTTTTAGAGACAGTGCATTAGAACTCCAAAGTAATAGAATAATATACTTTTCTCAACTTTCCCTTCCTCATGCATTTTCACTTGGGGGAAATCTGTTCTGATAGTATCTCCTTTAAAGTTTAGGAGGCTTAAAAGTTTTGCTCTTTAACCACCCCCAAAAATGTCCTCAAATACAGCTATTTTCTGAGTAAACATCTTTCAAAAGAAAAGTTCTACAAAGACTATAAAAAACTTTCTCTGGAATGCTTATAAAGGGTAACATAAGAATAGGTATGAGTGGAAAAAAAATAGTGTTGTAAGAACTGCTAAAAAAAAAATCAAACATTAGTGTTTTCTAAGCTATCTTCCTCTTTTTCACCTTCTTCTACACATGCAAACACATATACAACACAATAGATTTCAACAAGTTTAAGAATCAAGAAAGCAATTACAAAGAAGCAAAAAATAAAAGTTAATCAATCCTTGTTTTAACAAAGACAGAAAGTAGGCCCTAGACCTTAATAAGCTGTAGGAGTCTTCCTCCCCTAACTCAGCAGATTTAAAAAATATATATGTTACTAGACATCTAGTAGGCATAATTCACATTTCATGTTCTGAACCCATCCTGTTCAAACTAGTATAACAAAATGAAGATGCTATGAGGCAAACTATACTGCAATCCTAGTTTTTACTGCATTAAGATCTTGCAAAAGAACTACAAAGCTACTGCAATCAACTTTTATGTGAAAAACAAACACAGCTGTCAATGGGAAACAAAATAATCTATCTAGAAATACTCTCTAAAACTAACTTTTAAAAAGCTTTTGAATGAATATTAAAATTGGTTACATTTGAGGTAATTTATCTTAAGCATGCTACATATACAACTGCATTAAAAAAGTGCCCCAAAATCAAGACTATATTTCAGAAGAATGTATTCATACACATAAAACCAAGCCAGAGTCCATAACAGTGTCTGAAGGCAGATCTTACTTTTCTCTTAAGGAACAATGGTTCATTCTTCCAGAGTCGATCATTCACATCATAATCATTCTTGTTTGGCATCACCAATGACTCCCCAAACATCAAAGACAAATTCATCTGGGAACGCAAAGTCTCCAAGAGTTTCATCAAGTGCCACAGCAAATTCATCTGGGTTACTTTTGTCCTTTCCAGCTTCAAACATTGTAGTAGCTATCAAAAATAATTTTTAAAAATTAATGATACATGAAACAGCATCAGAGGACTGAGAAAAGGGGCAACAGGAAAAGCATTTTCTAAAAGTTACACAGATACATATATACATACTTCTAGCACACACAAAAAAATAAGATGCTATCATCACATATCAAGTTAGCAAAGACGTTTTAAACCATCTATCTTCTACACCCAGGTTTGCAGCTGCTACCCCTGACCTCTCCTCTGTCTTGAAGGCCATCAGGTAGGAACTGCTGGTGTTCCTCTGGGTGGAGCAAGAGTTCCTGAAAGCAAACCTGTGGCTAACTCAGACAGGAAACCCGGAGTACACCCGTCCCCACCTCCCCATAGTCACTAGCTCTTTCTGTCCCCTCTGCCAGTCCCCCACCGGCAACTATGAAAAAAAGACAAAGAATAACAGCTTGTAATGGAGCAATCAAGCTAGAGAGGACGGGGGGAATCTGTCTACTCATGGAATTGAGGTAGCTCTTTTTGAGTCCATTTCCAGTTTGGGTTAGAAAGTGAAGATGCTACCCTTGTTCTGTTTTTCTAATGAGTTGCCTGGACATATTTTATGTCTGGGAAACCAGCATCTTCAGGAGTAAACATTCCCATGAGACTTGCCCCACCTGGCGGGGACCCCGTAAGACTCAGCTGGCTTTTTGTCATTCCTCTAAAGCACTAGCTACCAGAAGAGACAGTGTGGATGCGATCTGGGACTTCGGTGAAAAACTGCTGGGTGAAGGGAAACAGCAAAGCCCAGCCTCTTTTTTCCCCCAGGTCAATATTTATATATGTATACATATATTTATATTTATGGTTGTGCCGGTACTGCTGCACACAGACTTTCTCTGGTTGTGTAAGCAGGGGCTGCTCTTCATCGTGGTGAGCAGGCTTCTCATTGCACTGGCTTCTCTTGTTACAGAGTACAGGCTCTGGGTACACGCGTTTCAGTAGCGGCAGCATGCAGGCTCTGAAACTATGGCTCATGGGCTCAGTTGCTCCATGGCATGTGGAATCTTTCCAGACCGGAGATCACACTCGTGTCCCCAGCATGGGCAGGCGGATTCTCATCCACTGTACCACCAGGGCAGTCCTCAGGTTAAGGTTAAACAAACCAAAAGTTGTATGATTTCTATGAATGAGCCAAGAGGTTGGTCCTTCCAGTTAAAATCCACTAGGTCTCTTAAGGACATTTAAGAACTGTTTCTCATCTCAAACATTTCAGTACTAACATGGGTCGGCTAGGGGGAAGCGGGGAGATGTGGCCCATAGAGGAGCACCATAATCAGAGCAGAAGTGGGATGTGGATGCGGCGACCTGGGGCAAGGGTCAAAGTCCTAATTAAGTAAGAAGGCCTTCCTCTTGGCTGGACAGCCTGGCATAGGGTGGAGTCCAGGTGGGGTAAAGGGGGCATGGGGGAGGGGAGAGGAAGACAGCAGCCACACTGATGAGAGATTGGTTATATACATGGGCACGGATCACATAAGCATATAAACATTGAATAATGGGAACTAAGTTTTGTCACTATCAGAGAAAGATTAATAGGAAAAAGGAGAAAACTAGAATGAACCCTGCTAAATTAGAATTGTAGGGATCAGTAAAATATGTATTTTTAGAGACAGATGAAAAACTACAGAGGTAAAGACATGAACACACACATTCCCCAATCCACTGGGAGGGCCTGGGAGAAGCAACATCCCAATAGTAATGAGCAGACAAAACACCCAGATCTTGGTTGTTAAATATCACTCTCCACTAAAAAGAATCAGAGTTCCTCAGACAAAAGGCTGATTCCAGGGCTGGAGTAGGCAAAGTACAATATGAACCAAGAATATCTCCTCCGAAAGTAATGGCTCCCAAAAAATGGTGGGAACATGTGAAAAGACACAGATATCAGGGTGGAAGAATTCCCATTGACCAATGAGGGACAAACAGGAAACCAAAAATCCATAATGAAATGATTGGTTGATTGACAAATGGATGAAAGGTTGGTTGGTTGATTCACAAGGAACAGGATATTTACATAGCTTCAAAATATGTCCTCACCAAATACTTATTATGAAGAGGATAACTTTACAGTGGAGAAGCTTAGCAGATACAACCTAAAGAAGTCATCAACATAACATCATAAACAGAACAAATCAAAGTCCTGTGCCTGCAGGTAAAATATAATGCAAAGAACACAGCACCACGTTTGTGATATTTCTGCCAGAGGTGCAACCTGAATGCTATTATGAAAAAATAATGCAAAACTGAGGCACATTCTACAAAATAACTGACTTGTACCCCCTCAAAAGTGTGAAGGTCATAAAAATCAAGGCTGGGAAACTGTTTCAAATTGACACAAGGAAAAATAACACAGGATTTTGAACATGCTCTTTTGCTGTAATGGATATTAAGGCACTTGGTGAAACAAAAACAGGACATGATTAGATGTTAGTAATATACCAATGTTAATTTCATGATTTGTATGGTTATTTTAGGGTTGGACAGAAGAATATCTTTGTTTATAGGAAATACACACTAAGGTATTTGGGGGCAATAGTATATTGTTAATTTATTCTCAAATGGTTCAAGAGAAAAAAAATTTTGTACTGTATAACATTTCTATAAGTTTTGAGATTGCCTCAAAAAATATTTTAAGCAATAAAAAGTGAGGTAAAATTGAATCTCTTCCCTTCATCATCCCCCCATCTCTCACCTTGCCCCAGGCTTCAACCACGACCCCAAAGCTTCTCCATTTACCATTAGCCTAGAAATACACACTTCAAAAGCGAAGGAGGTCCAGCTGCAGGCAGATCTGTTCCAACCCAAGGGCCCTGCCAAGTTTCTTGAAACTTTTATGTTATTTTCAATGTACGCCAAGGCTGGCCAGGATATAGTGAAGCAAACACTCAAATATACTGGTGTGGAACTTGGTATTAATAAATTTGGCTTTTGAAAAACAATTTGACAACAAGTATCTATCTTTTAAAATGTTCACATCCTTTGATATATTATTACTATTTCCACTTCTGAGAATCTGTATGTTTTCTTCCAGTTTTATTAAGATAAAATTGACATACATTCCTGTACAGGTTTAAGGTACCCAGCATAAAGATTTCACTTATTTACATCATGAAATGATTACCACAGTAAGTTTAGTGAACATCCATCATCTCACACAGATACCAAAAAGTGTTTTTTCCCTTGCAATGAGAACTCTTAGGGTTTACCCTCTTAACTTTCATAAACACCCTAGGGCAGTGTTAACTGCAGTCGGCAAGTGTGCATTCCTAGTACTTACTTATCTTACAACTCAAAGCTTGTATCTTTTAACTACCCTAAGCCAATTCTCCCTCCTCTTACCCTCCACCTCTGGTGGCCGCAAATCTGATCTTTTTCCATGAGCTTAGTTTTTGGTGTTTGGTTTTGTCTTCAGATTCCACATATAAGTGAGATCATATAGTGTTTTTCTTTCTTTGACTTATTTCACTTAGCATGTCTTCAAGTCTCATCCATTTTGTCACAAATGGCAGGATTTCCTTTCTATGGCTGAATATTCCATTGTATATATACCTCAACTTCTTCATTCACCTGCCCATAAGGTACTTAGGTTATTTGCTAAGTCTATTTTCTTAGACTGATGTGAATAATGCTTCTACAAACACAGGGTACAGATATCTCTTCAACACAGTATCTTCATTTCCTTCACATAAGAGAATCTATACTTTTTTAAAAAATCTTAAAAATAGAAAGGAATTTAGCATTAATATTTTGTTTTAAAAAAACCTAAGATACAGAATCAATTTTTTATTTAATAAGACACAGGATCATGAAGTCACCTTTAGTATGATGAAATAAATTACATGAACTATTTTGAAGTAATTTTAAACAATGTTTATAACTTTGCAATATTGTGAGGAAATATTTTTGTTTTAATATTTACTGAAAAAGTACAAAAATTTTATATTACAATCACACTACATTTTTACAAAAACTTCTACATAGCATGGGTAAAAAGAGAAGTGTACGTTAAAGTAATTGTAATAAAAATATTGTTAGAATCTAGGTGACTGCTGTGAAGTACTATTTAAAAAGTCTTTTAACCACACTGTATGTTTGAAAATCACCATTATAAAATATTATGGAGAAAGACCTCTACACAGACAATGGAAGAAAATTTAAAATACAGTAGATAAATCCAAATTGGAGAGAAAGTTTTTGAGTATTTTTTTTAGCTATGGCCTATTCAATGCAGTAAAACTATATGCGCTCGTGGGTAGCAGCTGTATTTTAGAAATTATTTCCTATGCCACTGAGAAACACTCTAATGTCTACAAGGAATGCTGCTCTTTCAACAGCATCACAGTCAAGAAAGGAGGAAAGCGGCCCTCAGAGTGCATTTCCACACAGTGAGAACCAAGTGCTCAGGAAACAGACTCTTGATATTCCCCTTTCACCGGGAGGTTCCGAGTCCCTTCGCTCCTTAGGTAGTCTTGCCTTGGGTCTTAACCACAACACTAGCTTCACCATGGCTGGCCGCAGAGAAGTCCCAATGCTTTGCTTCCATCTCTGACTTCTCTCAGAAGTTTACAATATTCCTTTCTGAATAAAGGCTGCACAAGTCTTCTAGCTTGTGTTCTGTTAGCATCTCAAGCAGCATGTCAAGAAACCAAATGACTTCTCTCTGGATGAACTGCTACTCCTTCTGTTGCTACCGGTGTCATCAGCAGTGCAATCGTTCTGCCTATTACCTTTCTCTTCCTGCCTGTATACCAAACACTGCCTCCCTTGATTCTGTTTCTGCAACCTCTCTAATCTTCACTCCACTCTGCCACCATGCTATTTCCTTTTATGCTATATGTATATACATAATAAATACACACACACACATTGAAGGCTTGTTTTATTCCAGGCTGTGGGCTAAGGATTTAGCAAATAAAAATCTTCTTTAACCTTTGTGACAGTCCTAAAAGGGAGATGTCACCATCGCTTCCCATCGCAGTTTTCTGCTGCTGCTCAGTAACCACCCCCAACCTTTGTGGCTCACGGTTCTGTGGGTTGACTGTGCTCAGCGGGGCGGTTCTCCCTTGGGTCTCTCATGTTGTTGCAGTCAGCACCAGGGGTTGGAGTCATGTGAAGCCTCATCGGGCTTCTTCACTGACATGTCTGCATCTCAGCTGGAATGACTGGAACAGCTGGGGACTGGTGAGCATCTCTCTACCCTGCTTTTTGTTGAGGTTATACCATGCTATTTCTGTAATCTCCGGGTCTAGTCATAAACCATCTCTCAGAGGCACATTATATTTCTCTTCCTAAAGGACAGCTCTGATCCTTATAGGTAATAAGACAAAAGAACCAGGAAGCTCCTCTCCACCTCTGGACTGTGTCATTCACATATATGAAAATATTCCTTTGGTCACAGGTACAATCTTAAAAACTCTACACCCTAGTCTGGCACTCTGATCCAAAGTACCCCCACATCCCAAATGGCTTACTCCTTTGCACTAATGTTGACCTTAGAAATCTGACAACTCAAAAAAAACCATCTTTCCTCTCCTTCTTACCTTTGCCCAGGACAGCCTCCTCCTAATCCCAGCTCCACCATTAAACTCCTTTGTCTCCCTCAAGGCGCCTTCCTCCATGAAATTCTGGGTCCCCAACTGGTGGAAGTGATATCTGCATTCCCTAAAGCCTTCTGCCTTCCAAGTGCTATCATACTTGAATACGTAAACATATTGCCTGAGATCTTGGCAAAATACTGATACTGCTTCAGCAGTTCTGCAGTAAGGTCTGAGATTCTGCATTTCCAATGACCCCCAGGTAATGCCAGTCCCTAAACCACACTTGGAGGAATAAGGTCCTATAGAGTATATTTAACATTGCTCTACATTGTCATTATTTTCATCTACATATCACCCCTATTAAAAAAATTAACTCCCAACAGATCTTGAATAATTTAGTCAGTCTTTTATGCCTAGGGGAACTAGTTTGAAATCTTATATACAGTATGTGCTGGTAGATGGGTAGGTACAGAAAGAATCCTTGTAATTACACTTAATGAATTTTTGCACCCACACAGTTAGCACACACTCAAGAAAGTAAGGCCCAGAACTCTGATCCTGTAGCCAGGATGTGAAAGAGAAGCCAAAACTTAAAATATTGCAAAAGTAGGATTCAAGTTCAGAATTTTGTTTAGGCTACAATGCTAAATATTTCTCATAGGGCCTACAGACAGCCTTTATTGAGACAGTTACCTGAAGATCATACTGACATATGGGTGATATATAATCTCTTTAAGGAAGAAATAAGATGTGCACAAATAAAAGATACCAGGGGGAGGGGATATTCATTTACCTATGGTTGATTCATGCTGATATTTGGCAGAAACAAACACAATATTGTAAAACAATTATCCTCCAATTAAAAATAAATAAATTTCAATAAAGCAAAAAATAAAAGATATAAGGAAATCTATGGACCATTCAGAAGCAGAAAATAATGGTGCATATGACTGATGCTCTTAAATGCTGGAGGCAACAATGACCAGGATCAGATGTTCACTGATGGACACTGAATCAAATCTACCCTGACTTGCAATCTCTGGTTGGTGTTCTCTAGTCACAAGATGAAAAAAAAAGAAAAAAGAAGATGGTTTAAAATGCCCAAACAGCAACCTTAAAGTCCTAACTGTACAATCTCACTATGTTGGCACAGCAGAAAGAAAAACTCCCATCCTAAATACAGCCCCAGACTTGGCCAGACCCACTACATGCTTCTACCTTTACTACCACTACCATATTACTGGTAATAATTGTTAGTGATCATTGCTGAGAATGATAATGGCTATACCTATGATTCATGATGCGACAGAAACTTTATACATATTTAATGTAATGCCTTGGCAACCCAATAAGGTGGTTTTTTATCATACCCTTTTACAAAGACAAATAAGTTATGGTTCAAAGTTTAATAATTTGCCAATGGCTAAAGCTTCAGAAAAGATATCAGGACTCTTACTCCCAGTGGGTTCACTATTTTTGTGCCTCTTAACAGACATTCAGTCAACAAACATTTACCAAGTATTTACTCTTGGAGAAATACTGGGGTAGGAGCTGGGATTAAAAACAGAATAAGTTATCTGCCTTCCATGAACCCCTGGTCTTGTAGAAGCAAGAAAAGTATCAATTAGGCAGCTTCATAGTTATGCTGGAAATGTTGTATGTAATATAGTGCTCCATAGATCTTTGCAAAACCTGTAATTTACTATATATTTTAAAAGAAATTAAGAACAGAGCATGCCCTGAACAAATTATGAATTGTTTGCTAATGTTCATAAATTTGATATGTCTATAAATTATAAACATAGATTTTGAATATGTTTTACAGGAAAAACAAGCTGGTATTATAAAAGATTGAATCTCTGATTTAAGAGAAAAGCAAAGGAAACTTTTAAAAAAGGAAGTACTTTTTAGAAAGTTTTATTACACTGACATAGTGACAGCTACTAAAATGCTTTTAATCTATTAACTATATTAGGTCTGAAATATGCCACAGTAATATTTATCACCTGAATATAACCTGGCAAAAAAAAAATATACCACTAAAATGCAGAATTTGTTATACCACATAAAGCAGCTAAGTGCTGACCTCTAGTGGCCGTACTGAGAATACCTTTATATTAACACCGCTACTAAATAATCTTTGAGTGCTAAATCGCTTCAGTAGTATCCGCCTCTTTCAGACGCTATGGACTGTAGCCCGCCAGCCTCTTCTGTTCATGGGATTCTCCAAGCAAGGATACTGGAGTGGGTTGCCATGCCCTCCTTCAGAGGATCTTCCCAACCCAGGGATCAAACTCACGTCTCTTACATCTTCTACGTTAGTAGGCAGGTTCTTTACTGCTAGCACCTGGGAAGCTGGAAAGTCTTGAGAAAAGTGAGGCAGTGAGCTATGGAAATATCAGAAGATGCATGTAACCATGAGCCATGTAAATATCTGCAGATCTCTGGGAGAAAAGTGATCCAGGAGGAAGTTCACAGGCCCCACGAAGGATGCTAGCTAACATGTTCTGGTGATGGTTTAGTCACTAAGTCGTGTGCGACTCTTGCAACTCCATGGAGTGTAGCCTGCCAGGCTCCTCTGTCCATGGAATTCTCCAGGCAAGAATACTGGAGTGGGTTGCCATTCCCTTCTCCGGGGATCTTCCTGACCCAGGGATCGAACCCTGATCTCCCACTTTGCAGGCAGATAACTTCACCAGCTGAGCCACCTGAAAATCAAACCTGAGTCTCCTGCATTGGCACGCAGATTCTTTACCAACGGAGCTACGAGGAACACCCTCAATAACCTTTACGTCATTATTAATTACAAACTTATTTTGGTGATATAGGTCAATTTATATTTTCCATTTTTAAATACTTAAACATAACTTTTAGATATAAGATAGCACTGCAGGTGAAAAATCTTAGAATCAAAGTCCAAAAACTAAATCTCAGTCCTTAGCTTGTTAGCTGATTTTAGACAAGTTACCAAATGTCTCTGAATCTGTCCTCAAATCTAGAAAATGGCACATAGCAGGATTTAGATAAAGGTAAATAATCGCTATTGTTCATTTTAACCATTAAATCTATAACTGTGCCTCTATGTAAGGTCTCCAACACTTACTTTCCCTAATACTTTCCATAAATATCGACCCATTTCAAGCAACTTACATATGTGTCAAACATCAAAACACAGAGCTAGCATAGAATGTTTAATGAAAATCTATTTCCAAAATTTCATTGGCTTTATCTGAGAAGGATGACTTTCTATAGTGTTCATTACTTTGAATTCACTGAAAAAAAAAGAAAATAATTCTAGGAAGAAATGTTATTATCTCTAAATAATATTATCATACACTTTTAAAAGAGCTTTAAAGATTTTACAGGGTTTCCCAGGTGGCACTAGAGGTAAAGAACCTGCCTGTCAATGTAAGCAATGGGTTCAATACCTGGGTGGGGAAGATCTCCAGCATGGCAACCCACTCCAGTATTCTTGCTTGGAGAATCCTATGGACAAAGGAGCCTGGCAGGTTACAGTCCATAGGGTCACAAAGAGTTGGACATGACTGAAGTGGCTAAGCACATTAAAGATTTTACAGGAAAAAAATTACTAAGAAACTATCATTCAAATTTCCTTCTGACATATTTCTAGATCTCTTTATAAATTAGAAATCCTAAAATTCTGAAGTTGCTGGAATGATCTCCAAACTCCTAAACTGATATCATCAGAACCTACTGTAGTTCCATATACAATTTACAGAACTTCCTTAAATATTCATGAAGAAACTTGCATGACAACTTCCCTTTAAGTTAGGTCAATCCCATATAAGGTCTTACAGGACTCAAAATCTTCCAGAAACCATTTTCTCCCATGGATAACATACCAAGGCAAGCCACACTGGCTGACATTGGGTTGGTTGTGAAATAGGTCACAACTTTACAACCAGATGAAGTACTATTCCCTTCCAATAGTAGAAGAACACAGTATTAGTTGCTCAGTCATGTCTGACTCTTTACGACCCCGTGAGGATGTAGCCTGCCAGGCTCCTCTGTCTGTGGAATTCTCCAGGCAAGAATCCCGGAGTGGGCAGCCATTCCCTTCTCCAGGGGACCTTCCCCACCCCAGGGATCGAACCAGGGTCTTCCGCATTGCAAGTATTCTTTACTGACTGCATTCTTTACCAACTGAGCCACCAGGGGACCCCTTCATAAACTCATTCAAATTGTTTTCCATTTCCTAATGGTAAATACATACTAGTGCTTTTCTGAGGATAGGATTTCAGGTTTTAGTCATTTTATTGCCATATTCCTTCTTTAAATTTTTAACAAAAGCATATTAACAACTCCAAAATAACATGATATCAATGTAATTTGCATTAAGACCTAACATTTCCGAAAGCTAAGAAATACTTGGAATACAAACAAGTATATTCATTTGTCTGTTGAATCAGTGTCACATTTGTGATTCATATTTCATGCTAATCAGATATAAATAATGAGAGAAATTCCTAATTTAACAATGGCTGACATTCTCCAAATAATTACTTTCCTTAAACTTTACCTCCCTAGGTGACTGATCACATTGCTAATCATGTATAATGATAATGACTTTTTGTGTCACTGGAGAATTTGCTACAGATGATTAATTAACTTTATAAAGTGATTACTAGTTAATTTACAAGGAATTTGTGAGAAATGTTTAGTGCCCTGAATTTGTCAAAGTGAAAGAAAATTGATCCTTAAAGTAAGGACCCTACTTTAATTAAGATTGTTTCTTAATTCATCCATAATTATTGTACCATTGCCCAACACTCTTCCCTGTACACTTGTATATTTTAATAACAAAAGATTTATTGTTAAATATAATTTATTTACCTATGCCTAATTTATACTTAAGTAGCAATAGGACCTATGCCCAAAATCAAGTTCTAAAGCTGAGCACTGCTTTAAGTTCTCATTTTTGAAAAGTGTGGTTCTCCTAAAGTTTATCCAGACCCAGCAACTGATACCCTAATTCCTGAATCTTACAATATTTATACAGTATACAATATGAAAACCTCTTAGTTGAATAGAGATATATTATTTTTCTAACATATAATACCTGAGTTTAAGCGGGCTTCCCTGATAGCTCAGTTGGTAAAGAATTGGCCTGCAATGCAGGAAACCCCTATTCAATTCCTGGGTCAGGAAGATTCACTGGAGAAGGGATAGGCTACCCACTCCAGTATTCTTGGGCTTTCCTTGTGGCTCAGCTGGTAAAGAATCTGCCTGCAATGAGACCTAGGTTCAATCCCTGGTTTGGGAAGATCCCCTGGAGAAGGGAAAGGCTACCCACTCCAGTATTCTTCTGGAGAATTCCATGGACTGTATAGTCTGTGGGGTAGCAAAGCAAAGAGTTGGATGCGACTGAGCAACTTTCACTTCACCTAAGTTTAAGAACTTTGATATCTCTAAATCCACTTTACTTTCATTGGCAAGTTTATTTGCATAACTGTTACAGGCCCATATCATTTATGCAAATCTCTCTATTTTTCCAAATACAAACAGGCTGGGAGAAATGTTTTAAAGCACTTTCTTTCTATAGGATCATCTTAGCTCTTACTTTGGATCCATGTACAGCAGGCAGGTATTATAAGCAAATTTTATATTTCTCTTTAAGGAACTAGAAAAGAGTACCCTTTTTTAAAACTACATCATCTGTATAGCCAACATAAATTTTGTTTTTAAAGTTCAGACAGGCAGGGAAGAAATTAGGATAAAGTCTATAAGAAAAAAAGAAGATGAGTGGAAGTGGAAAAGGAAGAATGAGTTTTAAATATTTCTAGCTGATGCAGAGTAAAATACTTTACTTGGTAGCAAGTAAACCAAATATTCCAAACCTTTGACTTTAAAAAATTTATTAAATATCTGATACAAACACACTCACGCCAACACACACAGATGCAGACAGGTAACAAACTCCACCACTATCATGTTCACTCACTATTTCCCCACCCAGCATCCACTTGCCCTTCTTAAAGGGAACTCTCTATTTATCATCTTGCTTCAACATGGGAGGGGCCAGGACCTTCACAATCTCAGCCCTTGTACTTCAGAGTCTCTCTCTATTCCATAGACAGAGCCTGTGACCCAGACCTAACCACGTCCTTCATCTCTGTGACTGGTTCACTAGAGACAATGAGATAATTCTGAGCATGTTGTTTGAATGACTTGGAAAAGGCCCTCCCCGTCTCCCACTGTGCTTGCCACCAAGAAGACGCAGAGGGTGGAGGCATGCCTGTCATTTCGGCTCCATGAGGGCAGGTCTGAGGCTGTTAGGGGATACCATGGAGACCTGAAATGAAGCCAGAATTGAGAGAAACCACATCCTGATGACAGCATGAGAACTCCAGATCTAACCATTTTTTTTTTTTTTTTTTTTTTTTCACTTTTTATTTATTTTTTTTTTAATTTTAATTATTTTTTAATTTTTTAAAATAAGAAAAAAAAAATAAATAAATGAATCAGCCATGGATTTACATGTATTCCCAATCCCGATCCCCCCTCCCACCTCCCTCTCCACCCGATTCCTCTGGGTCTTCCCAGTGCACCAGGCCGGAGCACTTGTCTCGTGCATCCCACCTGGGCTGGTGATCTGTTTCACCATAGATAGCATACATGCTGTTCTTTTGAAATATCCCACCCTCACATTCTCCCACAAAGTTCAAAAGTCTGTTCTGTATTTCTGTGTCTCTTTTTCTGTTCTGCATATAGGGTTATCGTTATCACCTTTCTAAATTCCATATACATGTGTCAGTATGCTGTAATGTTCTTTATCTTTCTGGCTTACTTCACTCTGTATAATGGGCTCCAGCTTCATCCATCTCATTAGGACTGGTTCAAATGAATTCTTTTTAATGGCTGAGTAGTATTCCATGGTGTATATGTACCACAGCTTCCTTATCCATTCATCTGCTGATGGGCATCTAGGTTGCTTCCATGTCCTGGCTATTATAAACAGTGCTGCGATGAACATTGGGGTGCACGTGTCTCTTTCAGATCTGGTTTCCTCAGTGTGTATGCCCAGAAGTGGGATTGCTGGGTCATATGGCAGTTCTATGTCCAGTTTTTTAAGAAATCTCCACACTGTTTTCCATAGCGGCTGTACTAGTTTGCATTCCCACCAACAGTGTAAGAGGGTTCCCTTTTCTCCACACCCTCTCCAGCATTTATTGCTTGTAGACTTTTGGATAGCAGCCATCCTGACTGGCGTGTAATGGTACCTCATTGTGGTTTTGATTTGCATTTCTCTAATAATGAGTGATGTTGAGCATCTTTTCATGTGATTGTTAGCCATCTGTATGTCTTCTTTGGAGAAATGTCTGTTTAGTTCTTTGGCCCATTTTTTGATTGGGTCATTTATTTTTCTGGAATTGAGCTGCAGGAGTTGCTTGTATATTTTTGAGATTAATCCTTTGTCTGTTTCTTCATTTGCTATTATTTTCTCCCATTCTGAGGGCTGTCTTTTCACCTTACTTATAGTCTCCTTTGTAGTGCAAAAGCTTTTAAGTTTCATTAGGTCCCATTTGTTTAGTTTTGCTTGTATTTCCAATATTCTGGGAGGTGGGTCATAGAGGATCTTGCTGTGATTTATGTCGGAGAGTGTTTTGCCTATGTTCTCCTCTAGGAGTTTTATAGTTTCTGGTCTTACATTTAGATCTTTAATCCATTTTGAGTTTATTTTGGTGTATGGTGTTAGAAAGTGTTCTAGTTTCATTCTTTTACAAGTGGTTGACCAGTTTTCCCAGCACCACTTGTTAAAGAGGTTGTCTTTTTTCCATTGTATATCCTTGCCTCCTTTGTCAAAGATAAGGTGTCCATAGGTTCGTGGATTTATCTCTGGGCTTTCTATTCTGTTCCATTGATCTATATTTCTGTCTTTGTGCCAGTACCATACTGTCTTGATGACTGTGGCTTTGTAGTAGAGTCTGAAGTCAGGCAGGTTGATTCCTCCAGTTCCATTCTTCTTTCTCAAGATTACTTTGGCTATTCGAGGTTTTTTGTATTTCCATACAAATTGTGAAATTCTTTGGTCTAGTTCTGTGAAAAATACCGTTGGTAGCTTGATAGGGATTGCATTGAATCTATAGACTGCTTTGGGTAGAATAGCCATTTTGACAATATTAATTCTTCCAATCCATGAACACGGTATGTTTCTCCATCTGTTTGTGTCCTCTTTGATTTCTTTCATCAGTGTTTTATAGTTTTCTATGTATAGGTCCTTTGTTTCTTTAGGTAGATATACTCCTAAGTATTTTATTCTTTTTGTTGCAATGGTGAATGGTATTGTTTCCTTAATTTCTCTGTCTGTTTTTTCATTGTTAGTATATAGGAATGCAAGGGATTTCTGTGTGTTAATTTTATATCCTGCAACTTTACTATATTCATTGATTAGCTCTAGTAATTTTCTGGTAGAATCTTTAGGGTTTTCTATGTAGAGGATCATGTCATCTGCAAACAGTGAGAGTTTTACTTCTTCTTTTCCTATCTGGATTCCTTTTACTTCTTTTTCTGCTCTGATTGCTGTGGCCAGCACTTCCAACACTATGTTGAATAGTAGTGGTGAGAGTGGGCACCCTTGTCTTGTTCCTGATTTCAGGGGAAATGCCTTCAATTTTTCACCATTGAGGGTGATGCTTGCTGTGGGTTTGTCATATATAGCTTTTATTATGTTGAGGTATGTTCCTTCTATTCCTGCTTTTTGGAGAGTTTTAATCATAAATGAGTGTTGAATTTTGTCAAAGGCTTTCTCTGCATCTATTGAGATAATCATATGGTTTTTATCTTTCAATTTGTTAATGTGGTGTATTACATTGATTGATTTGCGGATATTAAAGAATCCTTGCATTCCTGGGATAAAGCCCACTTGGTCATGGTGTATGATTTTTTTAATATGTTGTTGGATTCTGTTTGCTAGAATTTTGTTAAGGATTTTTGCATCTATGTTCATCAGTGATATTGGCCTGTAGTTTTCTTTTTTTGTGGCATCTTTGTCTGGTTTTGGAATTAGGGTGATGGTGGCCTCATAGAATGAGTTTGGAAGCTTACCTTCTTCTGCAATTTTCTGGAAGAGTTTGAGTAAGATAGGTGTTAGCTCTTCTCTAAATTTTTGGTAGAATTCAGCTGTGAAGCCATCTGGTCCTGGGCTTTTGTTTGCTGGAAGATTTTTGATGACAGTTTCGATTTCCTTGCTTGTGATGGGTCTGTTAAGATCTTCTATTTCTTCCTGGTTCAGTTTTGGAAAGTTATACTTTTCTAAGAATTTGTCCATTTCATCCAAGTTGTCCATTTTATTGGCATAGAGCTGCTGGTAGTAGTCTCTTATGATCCTTTGTATTTCAGTGTTGTCTGTTGTGATCTCTCCATTTTCATTTCTAATTTTGTTAATTTGGTTTTTCTCTCTTTGTTTCTTAATGAGTCTTGCTAATGGTTTGTCAATTTTGTTTATTTTTTCAAAAAACCAGCTTTTAGCTTTGTTGATTTTTGCTATGGTCTCTTTAGTTTCTTTTGCATTTATTTCTGCCCTGATTTTTAAGATTTCTTTCCTTCTGCTAACTCTGGGGTTCTTCATTTCTTCCTTCTCTAATTGCTTTAGGTGTAGAGTTAGGTTATTTAATTGGTTTTTTTCCTGTTTCTTGATGTAAGCCTGTAATGCTATGAACCTTCCCCTTAGCACTGCTTTTACAGTGTCCCATAGGTTTTGGGTTGTTGTGTTTTCATTTTCATTCATTTCTATACATATTTTGATTTCTTTTTTGATTTCTTCTATGATTTGTTGGTTATTCAGAAGCGTGTTATTTAGCCTCCATATGTTTGAAGTTTTAACAATTTTTTCCCTGTAATTGAGATCTAATCTTACTGCACTGTGGTCAGAAAAGATGACTGGAATGATTTCAATTTTTTTGAATTTTCCAAGACCAGATTTATGGCCCAGGATGTGATCTATTCTGGAGAATGTTCCGTGTGCACTTGAGAAAAAGGTGAAGTTGATTGTTTTGGGGTGAAATGTCCTATAGCTATCAATTAGGTCTAGCTGGTCCATTGTGTCATTTAAGGTTTGTGTTTCCTTGTTAATTTTCTGTTTAGTTGATCTATCCATAGTTGTGAGTGGGGTATTAAAGTCTCCCACTATTATTGTGTTACTATTAATTTCCTCTTTCATACTTGTTAGCGTTTGCCGTACATATTGCGGTGCTCCTATGTTGGGTGCATATATATTTATAATTGTTATATCTTCTTTTTTGATTGATCCTTTGATCATTATGTAGTGTCCTTCTTTGTCTCTTTTCACTTCCTTTATTTGAAAGTCTATTTTATCTGATATGAGTATTGCGACTCCTGCTTTCTTTTGGTCTCCGTTTGCATGAAATATTTTTTTCCAGCCCTTCACTTTTAGTCTGTATGTGTCTCTTGTTTTGAGGTGGGTCTCTTGTAGACAGCATATATAGGGGTCTTGTTTTTGTATCCATTCAGCCAATCTTTGTCTTTTGGTTGGGGCATTCAACCCATTTACATTTAGGGTAATTATTGATAGGTGTGGTCCCGTTGCCATTTACTTTGTTGTTTTGGGTTCACATTTATAAAACCTTTCTGCATTTCCTGTCTAGAGAAGATCCTTTAGCATTTGTTGAAGAGCTGGTTTGGTGGTGCTGAATTCTCTCAGCTTTTGCTTATCTGTAAAGCTTTTGAATTCTCCTTCATATCTGAATGAGATCCTTGCCGGATACAGTAATCTAGGTTGTAGGTTATTCTCTTTCATTACTTTCAGTACGTCCTGCCATTCCCTTCTGGCCTGGAGGGTTTCTATTGATAGATCAGCTGTTATCCTTATGGGAATCCCTTTGTGTGTTATTTGTTGTTTTTCCCTTGCTGCTTTTAGTATTTGTTCTTTGTGTTTGATCTTTGTTAATTTGATTAATATGTGTCTTGGGGTGTTTTGCCTTGGGTTTATCCTGTTTGGGACTCTCTGGGTTTCTTGGATTTGGGTGGCTATTTCCTTCCCCATTTTAGGGAAGTTTTCAGCTATTATCTCCTCAAGTATTTTCTCATGGCCCTTCTTTTTGTCTTCTTCTTCTGGAACTCCTATGATTCGAATGTTGGGGCGTTTCACAGTGTCCCAGAGGTCCCTGAGGTTGTCCTCATTTCTTTTGATCCTTTTTTCTTTTTTCCTCTCTGCTTCATTTATTTCCACCATTTTATCTTCTACCTCACTTATCCTATCTTCTGCCTCCGTTATTCTATTCTTGGTTCCCTCCAAAGTGTTTTTGATCTCATTCATTGCATTATTCATTTGTAATTGACTCTTTTTTATTTCTTCTAGGTCTTTATTAAACAGTTCTTGAATCTTTTCAATCTTTGTTTCCAGGCTATTTATCTGTAACTCCATTTTGTTTTCAAGATTTTGGATCATTTTTATTATCATTATTCTAAATTCTTTTTCAGGTAGATTCCCTATCTCCTCCTCTTTTGTTTGACTTGGTGGGCATTTTTCATGTTCCTTTACCTGTTGGGTATTTCTTTGCCTTTTCATCTTGTTTAGATTGCTGTATCTGGAGTGGGTTTTCTGTATTCTGGAGGTCTGTCGTTCCTTTTTGTTGTGGAGGATTAACCCAGTGGGTGGGGTTAGACGATTGGCTTGTCAAGGTTTCCTGGTTAGGGAAGCTTGCATCAGTGTTCTGGTGCGTGGAACTTGATTTCTACTCTTTGGAGAGCAATGGAGTGCCCAGTAATGAGTTTTGAGATGGGTCTATGTGTTAGGTGTGACCTTGGGCAGCCTGTATGTTGATGTTCAGGGCTATGTTCCTGCGTTGCTGGAGAATTTGCGTGGTATGTCTTGCTCTAAAACTTATTGGCTCTTGTGTGGTGGTTGGTTTCAGTGTAGGTATGGAGGCTTTTGGACAGTCACTTATTACTTAAAGTTCCTTGTAGTCAGGAGTTTTCTGGTGTTCTCAGGTTTTAGGCTTAAGTCTCCTGCCTCTGGATTTCAGTTTTATTCTTCCTGTAGTCTCAGGACTTCTCCAACTATACAGCCCTGATAAGAAAACTTCTAGGTTAATGGCTAAAAGATTCTCCCCCGTTAGGGACACCCAGAGAGGTTCACAGAGTCACATGAAGAAGAGGAGAGGGAGGAGGGAGATAGAGATGAACAGGAGGAGAAAAAGGGGGACTCAAGAGGAGAGAGACAGATCTACACAGCTGTCTGTTCCCAGAGTGTTCTCCGTAGCCCAGTCACCTACAAAGATTCACAGAATTGGATTGGGAAGAGAAGGGGAAAGGAGGAAATAGAGGTGTTCTGAGGTAGAAAACAGAGAGTCAAGATTAGGAGAGAATAATCTTCGGTTTAAAAATAGGGCTTCTCTTCTTTTTTTTTTTTTTTTTGTAAGGTTATAGTGTATTGAAAATGAAAATTAAGGAGTAGTAGAGGAGTACTAGAGGACTTTAAAAGAAATAAGAGAAAAAGAAAAATAGAATATAGAAGAGAAAAAGGAAAGAAAAAAAGGAAAAAAAAAAAGAAAGAAAAAGAAAAAAAAAGAAAAAAAAAAAAAGGAAAAAAAAATTTTTTTTTTTTCCCCCTAATTAAAAAATCGTAAAAGTCTATGGAAATGAAAGTTAAGGAGTAATGGGGGAGTAATAGGGGATTTTAAAGGAAAATAAAAGAGAAAAAATAAAAAAGAAAAAAAGAAAAAAAATAAAAAAAAGAGAAAAAAGTAAAATTATATCTAGGAGTTTCTCTGGAGCTGTTGCGGTCAGTGTGGGTTCGGCTCAGTTTCAGATAGCTCCTCGTTCCAGCTTACGCTTCTCGATATCTACGGGCTCCTCCGGTGTAGTCAATGTTTCCTAGAGGGATTTTAATCTGTTGCACCAGTCCCTTCTGAAGTGGTTCCCTTTGTTTATTTGGCTTCTGTTTGCCGGTCTCTTCAGAGCCTCATTTCCGCCCTGACACAGGCGGGCGGAGGTGGACTCTTATTCAGGCAGCTAGTTCCGTCGCTCCGCGGGGAGGGGCTTGCGCCGCGGGGATGGGCTGGGGCTGCCAGGAGGGGCTGACGCTGCTCTCTCCTCTGCGCTGCTCAGGCTCCCGGCTGTTCTATATGGAGCGCGCCCCGCGCTGCGCGAGGTTCCAGCCCTCGGGTGTTCCACAAAAGCGCAGAGGGAAAAGCTGCGCCTGCTCTCAGTGCCTTCCCCGTCAGAGCGGTCCAGGCAGCCAGGGGCTTGGTGGGCGCACTCTCCCCAGGTGTGGCGCGCCCCCTCCCCTCCGCGGACCCAGTCTCAGTTTCCGCTGGCGCCAGTCGGGTGCGCGCGCCTTCTGCCCTCCGCGTCCCCAGCCCCAGTCCCCGCCCGCGCCGGTTGGGTGCCTGCGCCCTGTGTCTCGCCGCGACCTTCCCCTCCCCCCTGCCTCCTGCCTCCGGCGGGGCTGGGCCGGTCCGCAGCCTGCGAGCTCCTCTCTGGACCCTCTCGGTCTCTTTGTTCTGCGGACGGCCGGCAGTGTGTTCGGGCCGGCTAATTTACTCTCTCTCCTTTGGTCTCCCACAGTTCATGTTGGCAACTCACAGAAGCTCCCTCCGATTGTCCTCAGGGCACTCAGGCCCGGACCCTACCCCAAGCAATGCCGCCTAAGAGCTCCCGGGACGGATCTCCGTCCTTAGCTCTTTTGTCTCACTTTTTATCTTTTATATTTTGTCCTACCTCCTTTCGAAGACAATGGGCTGCTTTTCTGGGCGCCTGATGACCTCAGCTAGCGATCAGAAGTTGTTTTGCGAAGTTTGCTCTGCGTTCAGTTATTCTTTTGATGAATTTGTAGGAGAGAAAGTGGTCTCCCCGTCCTACTCCTCCGCCATCTTGGCTCCTCCTTCCAGATCTAACCATTTTTGAAGCAGGATTTACCTCTGAACTTTTCAGCTGTAAGAACCAAGACATTTTCCCTCCTCTTTTCCCTTAAACTAGTTGGAGATTTCTTGAGTTCATTTGTTTCATTTGTTATTTGCAACTGATAGAGTCTTAATAGATAAGTCAAGACTCTGACATCCTAATGATGAAATAAGAAATGCACATAATGCTCAAATGGCCTTGTTAGTCACACACCAAGTGTGTCTACTTTCCTCATGTTATTCATTGTTCACAAGGTTTCAGTAATCTTATTAAATGGGTACAACTTTAATATTGTAATAAATATACAATTTATCCATTAAATCTGATGTGTTAAATACTTTTCATATGTCATTTACAGAATTTTTTCATACATATTTTTTAAATGTATACATATTGTTAAATATGTCCTTACTGCAAAACTCAGGCTTAAATTGAAGAAAGTAGGGAAAACCACAAGTTCATTCAGGTATGACCTAAATCAAATTCCTTATGATCGTAAACAGGAAGTGACAAACAGATTCAAGGGATTAGATCTGATAGACTGCCCGAAGAGCTATGGATGGAGGTTCATGACATTGTACAGGAGGCAGTGATCAAGACCGTCTCCAAGAAAAAGAAATGCAAAAATGCAAATGGCTCTATGAGGAGGCCTTACAAATAGCTGAGAAAAGAAAAGAAGCAAAGATGAAGAAGAAAAGAAGAAAAGGAAAGATATACCTATTTGAATACAGAGTTCCAAAGAAAAGCACAGAGAAATGAGAAAGCCCTCCTCCGTAATCAATGCAAAGAAATAAAAGAAAAAAATAGAATGGAAAATACTGAGATCTCTTCAAGAAAATTAGAGATACTAAGGGAATATTATTTTGAACAAACTAGACAGCATATTAAAAAGCAGAGGCATTATTTTGCCAACAAAGGTCCGTCTAGTCAAAGCTATGGTTTTTCCAGTAGTCATGCATGGATGTGGGAGTTGGGCTATAAAGAAATCTGAGCACTGAAGAATTGATGCTTTTGAACTGTGGTGTTGGAGAAGACTCTTGAGAGTCTGTTGGACTTCAAAGAGATCCAACAAGTCCATCCTAAAGGAAACTAGTACTGAATATTCATTGGAAGGACTGATATTGAAGCTGAAACTCCAATACTTTGGCCACCTGATGGGAAGAACTGACTCATTGGAAAAAACCCTGAAGCTGGGAAAGATTGAAGGCAGGAGAAGAAGGGGACAACAGAGACATTACTTTGCCAACAAAGGTCCATCTAGTCAAAGCTATGGTTTTTCCAGTAGTCGCATATGGATGTGAGATTTGGACTATAAAGAAAGCTGAGCACCAAAGAATTGATGCTTTTGAACTGTGGTGTTGGAGAAGACTCTTAGAGTCCCTTGAACTGCAAGGAAATCCAATCAGTCAATCCTAAAGGAAATCAGTCCTGAATAGTCATTGGAAGGACTGATGTTGAAGCTGAAACTCCAATACTTGGCCACCTGATGCAAAGAACTGACTCATTGGAAAAGACCCTGATGATGGGAAAGATTGAAGGCAGGAGGAGAAGGGGATGACAATGGATGAGATGGTCAGATGGCATCACCAACTCAATGGATACTAGTTTGAGTAAACTCTGGGAGTTAGTGATGGACAGGGAAGCTTGGCATGCTGCAGTCCATGGGGTCACAAAGAGTTGGACACGACTCTGAACTGAACTGAACTGAACATATTGTTAAGTGATCACCACAGTAAATCCAGTTAACATCTATCATCATATATATTATTTAAGTCCATAAAACAAAAAACAATTTATGCAGGAAGTATTATTTATAGATTAAAATCTGAAGTTTAAAAGAGCTAAACAATAAACAACCCAATCAAAAAAATGGTACAGAAGACCTAAATAGGCATTTCTCTAAAGAAGACAAACAGATGCCCAACAGGCACGTGAAAAGATGCTTGACATCACTATCAGAGAAATGCAAATCAAAACTATCATGTGGTGACCTCACTCCAGTCAGAATGGCCATCATCAAAAAGTTTACAGATAACAAATGCTGGAAAGGGTGTGAAAGAAATGGAACCCTTCTATACTGTTGGTGAGAATGTAAATTGGTGCAGCCACTGTGGAAAATAGTATGGAGGTTCCTTAAAAAACTAAGAGTAGAGCTACCATATAACCCAGCAATCTGGAGGGGCAGTCCTAAGATGGCAGAGGAATAGGATGGGGAGACCACTTTCTCCCCAGAAAAATTCATTGAAAGATCATTTGCACGCTGAGCAAATTCCACAAAACAACTTCTGAACGCTAGCAGAGGACACCAGGCACCCAGAAAGGCAGCCCATTGTCTCCAAAAGGAGGTAGGACAAAATATAAAAGATAAAAAGAGAGACAAAAGAGCTAGGGACGGAGACCCATCCTGGGGAGGGAGTCGTGAAAGAGGAGAAGTTTCCAAACTCCAGGAAACCCTCTCATCGGCAGGTCTGTGGGGAGTTTTGGATTCTCAGAGGGCAACATAACCAGGAGGAATAAATAAATAAATAAATAAATAAAACCCACAGATTACATGCCTAACTGCAACTCCCAGTGGAGAAGTAGCCCAGATGCTTGCATACCACCAGCAAGCGGGGGCTGAACAGGGATGCACGGGCTGCATTGCTTAGGGTAAGGGCTGGGCCTGAATGTCCTAAGGACAATCTGAGGGATCTAATGTGAGATAACAACCCAAATTGTGGGATAGCCAGAGAGAGAGAAAAAAAGAGACAGGGAGAAGCTTCCCATGAAAAACTCTAGCCTACAATATCACTGATGAACATAGATGCAAAAATCCTTAACAAAATTTGAGCAAACAGAATCCAACAACATATTAAAAAAATCATACACCATGACCAAGTGGGCTTTATCCCAGGAATGCAAGGATTCTTTAATATCTGCAAATCAATCAATGTCATACACCACATTAACAAATTGAAAGATAAAAACCATATGATTATCTCAATAGATGCAGAGAAAGCCTTTGACAAAATTCAACATCCATTTATGATAATAAAAAAAAAAAAAAAAAACCCTCCAGAAAGCAGGAATAGAAGGAACATACCTCAACATAATAAAAGCTATATATGACAAACCCACAGCAAGCATTACCCTCAATGGTGAAAAATTGAAAGCATTTCCCCTGAAATCAGGAACAAGACAAGGGTGCCGACTCTCACCACTATTATTCAACGTAGTTTTGGAAGTTTTGGCCACAGCAATCAGAGCAGAAAAAGAAGTAAAAGGAATCCAGATAGGAAAAGAAGAAGTGAAACTCTCGCTGTTTGCAGATGACATGATCCTCTACAAAGAAAACCCTAAAGACTCTACCAGAAAATTACTAGAGCTAATCAACGAATATAGTAAAGTTGCAGGATATAAAATTAACACACAGAAATCCCTTGCATTCTTATACACTAACAATGAGAAAACAGAAAGAGAAATTAAGGAAACAATACCATTCACCATTGCAACAAAAAGAATAAAATACTTAGGAGTATATCCACCTAAAGAAACAAAAGACCTATACATAGAAAACTATAAAACACTGATGAAAGAAATCAGAGGACACAAACAGATGGAGAAACATACCGTGTTCATGGATTGGAAGAATCAATATTGTCAAAATGGCTATACTACCCAAAGCAATCTATAGGTTTGATGCAATCCCTATCAAGCTACCAATGGTATTTTTCACAGAACTAGAACAAATAATTTCACAATTTGTATGGAAATACAAAAAACCTCGAATAGCCAAAGTAATCTTGAGAAAGAAGAATGGAACTGGAGGAATCAACCTGCCTGACTTCAGACTCTACTACAAAGCCACAGTCATCAAGACAGTATGGTACTGGAACAAAGACAGAAATATAGATCAATGGAACAAAATAGAAAGCCCAGAGATAAATCCACGAACCTATGGACACCTTACCTTTGACAAAGGAGGCAAGGGTATACAATGGAAAAAAGACACCTCTTTAAAGAAGTGGTGCTGAGAAAATTGGTCAACCACTTGTAAAAGAATGAAACTAGAACACTTTCTAACACCATACACAAAAATAAACTCAAAATGGATTAAAGATCTAAATGTAAGACCAGAAACTATAAAACTCCTAGAGGAGAACATAGGCAAAACACTCTCCGACATGAATCACAGCAGGATCCTCTATGACCCACCTCCCAGAATATTGGAAATAAAAGCAAAAATAAACAAATGGGACCTAATGAAACTTAAAAGCTTTTGCACTACAAAGGAAACTATAAGCAAGGTGAAAAGACAGCCCTCAGATTGGGAGAAAATAATAGCAAACGAAGCAACAGACAAAGGATTAATCTCCAAAATATACAAGCAGCTCCTGCAGCTCAATTCCAGAAAAATAAATGTCCCAATCAAAACATGGGCCAAAGAACTAAACAGACATTTCTCCAAAGAAGACATACAGATGGCTAACAAACACATGAAAAGACGCTCAACATCACTCATTATCAGAGAAATGCAAATCAAAACCACAACGAGGTACCATTACACGCCAGTCAGGATGGATGCTATCCAAAAGTCTACAAGCAATAAATGCTGGAGAGGGTGTGGAGAAAAGGGAACCCTCTTACACTGTTGGTGGGAATGCAAACTAGTACAGCCGCTATGGAGAACAGTGTGGCGATTTCTTAAAAAACTGGAATTAGAACTGCCATATGACCCAGCAATACCACTTCTGGGCATACACACTGAGGAAACCAGATCTGAAAGAGACATGTGCACCCCAATGTTCATCGCAGCACTGTTTATAATAGCCAGGACATGGAAGCAACCTAGATGCCCATCAGCAGACGAATGGATAAGGAAGCTGTGGTACATATACACCATGGAATATTACTCAGCCATTAAAAAGAATTCATTTGAATCAGTTCTAATGAGATGGATGAAACTGGAGCCCATTATACAGAGTGAAGTAAGCCAGAAAGATAAAGACCAATACAGTATACTAACGCATATATATGGAATTTAGAAAGATGGTAATGATAACCCTATATGCAAAACAGAAAAAGAGACACAGATGTACACAACAGACTTTTGGACTCTGGGGAAGAAGGCGAGGGTGGGATGTTTCGAGAGAACAGCATCAAAACATGTATATTATCTAGGGTGAAACAGATCACCAGCCCAGGTTGGATGCATGAGACAAGTGCTCGGGCCTGGTGCACTGGGAAGACCCAGAGGAATCGGGTGGAGAGGGAGGTGGGAGGGGGGATCAGGATGCGGAATACATGTAACCCAGGGCTGATTCATGTCAATGTATGACAAAACCCACTTCAATATTGTAAAGTAATTAGCCTCCAACTAATAAAAATAAATCAAAAAAGAAAAAAAAAAAAAAACTCTAGCCTAAGGCACTGCTGGACTGCTCACAGAACAAAGGACTGAGCCAATACCAGAGGAGAGCTAGCCAGCTGTGCACTGGCCCATCCCCCGCCAGAGGCAGAAAGGCAGGCAGGTGACAGCCCGAGCCGGAAAGGGGCAATCTTGGCCCCAGAGACGGCACCCTCTACCAAATTGCAAGCAGGCTCCCATTTGCTAACCAAGTCTTCCTGGGATCCTGGATGGTTGACATCCGCCAGGAGGGTCACAGCCAGAGATCAGCTCCCCAGAGGAGACACATGGTGCTCCTGCTGCGCACCCAGGAAACCTAGCAGCTGGGACAGGGGAGGTGATAAGACGCACCGCCCAGCTGGGGAGAGTGCACTCGCCAAGCACCTGGTCGCCTGAGCTTCTCAGACCTGGGAAGGGCACAAAACACCTTTGTGGAGTACCCGAGAACCTGAACCTGAGCGGCTTAGATCTGGGAAGTGCACGCAACCCACAGCCTTCCTTAGACAGATCTCCTGCAGAGCAACCTGGAGCCTGAGCAGCGTAGACCAGGAAAGCCCATACGACGTGAGCAGGGGCAAACCCAGTGCGGCTGAGACACTGTGAGCACTCACCACGCACACCAGTGATGTTTGTTTTCAGTGTTCCTCCCTGCCCACAGCACAACTGAGCAAATGAGCCTAAATAAGTGACCACAACAGCCCCCTTGTGTCAGGGTGGAAATTAGACACTGAAGAGACCTGCAAACAGAAGAAGCCAAAATAAACAGAGGGGACCGCTTTGGAAGTGACAGGTGCAACAGATTAAATCCCTGTAGTTAGCACCGACTCTATTGGAAGGGGCCTACAGACCTTGGGAAGTGTAAGTTGGAACAAGGAACTATCTGAAACTGAACTGACTCCACACTGCCCACAACAGCTCCAGAGAAATTCCTAGATATATTTTACTATTATTATTTTTTTAATTTTTTTATTTTTAAGTCCTTTATTACTCCTTTAATTTTCATTTTTATAACCTACTATTACCTTGCCCAAAAAAAGTCCCTATTTTTAAAGCAAATTTCATATATTTTTTATAATTTTTGTGATTTTTTTTTAAATATTGTATTTTTGAGAGTCTAACCTCTACTCTAGATTTTTAATCTTTGCTTTTTGGTATTTGTTATCAATTTTGTACCTTTAAGAATCCAATCTTCAGTACCCATTTTTACTTAGGAGTGTGATTACTGGCTTGATTGCCCTCTCCCCCTTTTGACTCTTCTTTTTCTCCCCCAGGTCACCTCTATCTCCTCCCTCCCCCTTCTCTTCTCTACTTAACTCTGTGAATCTCTTTGTGTGTTCTAAGCTGTGGAGAACACTTAGGGAACTGATTACTGGCTAGATCTGTCTCTCCTCTTTAGACTTCCCCTCTTCTCCTCCTGGTCACCTCTATCTTCTTCCTCCCTCTTCTCTTCTCAATGTAACTCCATGAACCTCTCTGGGTGTTCCAGGCTGTGGAGAGCACATAGTGAATTGATAACTGGCTAGATTGCTCTCTCCACTTTTGATTCCCCCTCTTCTCCACCTGGTCACCTCTATCTCCCTCCTCCCTCTTCTCTGCACCATGTAACTCTGCGAACCTCTCTAGGGGTCCCTCACTGTGGAAAATCTTTTCTCCATTAACCTAGATGTTTTATCAGTGGTGCTGTATGGATGGAGAAGTCTTGGGGTTACTGTAAGAATAAGAATGAAAACCAGAGGCAGGAGGCTTAAATCCAAAACCTGAGAACTCCAGAGAACTCCTGACTCCAGGGAACATTAATTGATAAGAGTTCATCCAAAAGCCTCCATACCTACACTGAAACTAAGCTCCACCCAAGAGCCAACAAGTTCCAGAGCAAGACATACCAGGCTAATTCTCCAGCAACGCAGGAACATAGCCCTGAGCTTTAATACACAGGCTGCCCAAAGTCACAACAATCCCATAGACATCTCAAAACTCACTACTGGACACTTCATTGCACTCCAGAAAGAAGAGATCCAGCTCCACCCACCAGAACACAGATGCAAGCTTCCCTAACCGGGAAACCTTGAAAACCCCACCCACAGGGAGGAACCTCCACAATAAAGAGGAACCACAAACTTCCAGCATACAGAAAGGCCACACCAAACATAGCAATCTAAACAAGATGAAAAGGCAGAGAAATACTCAGCAGGTAAAGAAACATGATAAATGCCCACCAAACCAAACAAAAGCAGAGGAGATAGGGAGTCTACCTGAAAAAGAATTAAGAACAATGATGGTAAAAATGATTCAAAATCTTGAAAACTAAATGGAGTTACAGATAAATAGTCTGGAGACAAAGATTGAGAAGATGCAAGAAATGTCTAACAAGAACCTAGAATAAATAAAAAAGAGTCAATCAATAATGAATAATGCAATAACTGAGATCAAAAACACTCTGGAGGGAACCAACAGTAGAATAACTGAGGCAGAAGATAGGATAAGTGAGGTGGAAGATAGAATGGTGGAAATAAATGAAGCAGAGAGGAAAAAAGAAAAAAGAATTAAAAGAAATGAGGACAACCTCAGAGACCTCTGGGACAATGTGAAATGCCCCAACATTCGAATCACAGGAGTCCCAGAAAAAGAAGACAGATTACTGTACCCAGCAAGGATCTCATTCAAATATGAAGGAAAATTAAAAAGTTTTAAAGACAAGCAAAAACTGAGAGAATTCAGCACCACCAAACCAGCTCTTCAACAAATGCTAAAGGATCTTCTCTAGATAGGAAACACAGAAAAGTTGTATAAACTCGAACCCAAAACAACTAAGTAAATGGCAACAGGATCATACTTATCACTAATTACCTTAAATGTAAATGGGTTGAATGCCCCAACCAAAAGACAAAGACTGGCTGAATGGATACAAAAACAAGACCCCTATATATGCTGTCTACAAGAGATCCACCTCAAACCAAGGAACACATACAGGCTGAAAGTGAAGGGCTGGAAAAAGATATTTCACACAAATGGAGACCAGAAGAAAGCAGGAGTAGCAATATTCATATCAGACAAAATAGACTTTGACATAAATGCTGTGAAAAGAGACAAAGAGGGACACTACATAACGATCAAAGGATCAATCCAAGAAGATATAATAATTATAAATATATATGCACCCAACATAGGAGCACTGCAATATGTAAGGCAAATGCTAACAAGGATGAAAGAGGAAATTAACAGTAACACAATAATAGTTGGAGACTTTAATACCCCACTCACACCTACGGATAGATCAACTAAACAGAAAATTAGCAAGGACACAAAAACTTTAAATGATACAATGGACCAGTTAGACCTAATTGATATCTATAGGACATTTCACCCCAAAACAATGACTTTCACCTTTTTCTCAAGTGCACACAGAAGCTTCTCCAGGATAGATCACATCCTGGGCCATAAGTCTAGCCTTGGTAAATTCAAAAAAATTGAAATCATAGCAAGCATCTTTTCTGATCACAATGCAGTAAAATTAAATGTCAACTACAGGGAAAAAAAACTATTAAAAAATACCAACATATGGAGGCTAAACAACATGCTTCTGAATAACCAATAAATCATAGAAGAAATCAAAAAGAAATCAAAACATGCATAGAAACGAATGAAAATGAAAACACAACAACCCAAAACCTATAGGACTCAGTAAAAGCAGCACTAAGGGGAAGGTTCATAGCAATACAAGCTTACCTCAAGAAACAAGAGAAAAATTTAAAAAAAATAATCTAAATCTACACCTAAATCAACTAGAAAAGGAAGACGCGAAGAACCCCAGGGTTAGTAGAAGGAAAGAAATCATAAAAATTATGGCAGAAATAAATGCAAAAGAAACAAAGGAGACCATAGCAAAACTCAACAAAGCTAAAAGCTGGTTCTTTGAGAAGATAAATAAAATAGACAAACCATTAGCCAGACTCATCAAGAAAAAAAGGGAGAAGAATCAAATCAACAAAATTAGAAATGAAAATGGAGAAATCACAACAGACAACACAGAAGTACAAAGGATCATAAGAGACTACTATCAGCAGCTAAATGCCAATAAAATGGACAGCTTGGAAGAAATGGACAAATTCTTAGAAAAGTATACCTTTCCAAAACTGAACCAGAAGAAATAGAAAATCTTAACAGACCCATCACAAGCTCAGAAATAGAAACTATAATCAGAAATCTTCCAGCAAACAAAAGCCCAGGCTTCACAGTTGAATTCTACCAAAAATTTACAGAAGAGCTAACACCTGTCCTACTCAAACTCTTCCAGAAAAATAGCAGAGGAAGGTAAATTTCCAAACTCATTCTATGAGGCCACCATCACCCTAATACCAAAACCAGACAAAGATGCCTTGAAAAAAGAAAACTACAGGTCAATATCACTGATGAACATATATGCAAAACTCCTTAACAAAATTCTAGAAAACAGAATCCAACAACATATTAAAAAGATCATACATCATGACCAAGTGGGCTTTATCCCAGGGATGCAAGGATTCTTTAATATCCACAAATCAATCAATGTGATACTCCACATTAACAAATTGAAAGATAAAATCCATATGATTATTTCAATAGATGCAGAGAAAGCCTTTGGCAAAATTCAACATCCATTTATGATAATTAAAAAAAAAAAAACCCTCCAGAAAGCAGGCATAGAAGGAACATACCTCAACACAATAAAAGCCATATATGATAAACCCACAGCAAACATTATCCTCAATGGTGAAAAATTGAAAACATTTCCCCTAAAGTCAGGAACAAGGCAAGGGTGCCCACTCTTACCACTACTATTCAACATAGTTTTGGAAGTTTTAGCCACAGAAATCAGAGAAGAAAAAGAAATAAAAGGAATCCAGACTGGAAAAGAAGAAGTAAAACTCTCACTGTTTGCAGGTGACATGATCCTCTACATAGAAAACCCTAAAGACACCACAGAAAATTACTAGAGCTAATCAATGAATATAGCAAAGTTGCAGGATATAAAATTAACACACAGAAATCCCTTGCATTCCTATACACTAACCATGAAAAAACAGAGAAATTAAGGAAACAATTCCATTCACCATTGCAACAAAAAGAAAATACTTAGGAATAAGTCTCTCTAAAGAAACAAAAATCTACATATAGAAAACTATAAAACACTGATGAAAGAAATCAAAGATGGCACAAATAGATGGAGAAATATACCACATTCATGGATCAGAAGAATCAATATAGTGAAAATGAGTATACTATCCAAAGCAATCTATAGGTTCGATGCAATCCCTATCAAACTACCAATGGTATTTTTCACATAACTAGAACAAATAATTTCACAATTTGTATGGAAATACAAAAAATCTCAAATAGCCAAAGCAATCTTGAGAAAGAAGAATGGAACTAGAGGAATCAACCTGCCTGACTTCAGACTCTACTACAAAGCTACAGTCATCAAGACAGTATGGTACTGGAACAAAGACAGGAAATATAGGTCAATGGAACAAAATAGAAAGCCCAGAGATAAATCCACACACCTATGCACACCTTATCTTTGACAAAGGAGTCAAGGATATACAATGGAGAAAAGACAATCTCTTTAACAAGTGGTGCTGGGAAAACTGGTCAACCACTTGTAAAAGAATGAAACTAGAACACTTTCTAACATCATTCACAAAAATAAACTCAAAATGGATTAAAGATCTAAATGTAAGATCAGAAATTATAAAGCTCCTAGAGGAAAACATAGGCAAAACACTCTCTGACATAAATCACAGCAGGATCCTCTATGAGCCACCTCTCAGAGCAATGGAAATAAAAGCAAAAATAAACAAATGGGGCCTAATTAAACTTAAAGGTTTTTGCACAATGAAGGAAACTATAAGCAAGGTGAAAAGACAGCCTCCAGAATGGGAGAAAATAACAGCGAACAAAGCAACTGACAAAGAATTAATCTCAAAAATATACAAGCAGCTCCTGCAGCTCAAACCAGACAAATAAACAACCCAATCAAAAAATGGGCCAAAGAACTAAACAGACATTTCTCTAAAGAAGACATACAGATGGATAACAAACACATGAAAAGATGCTCAACATCACTCATTATCAGAGAAATGTAAATCAAAACCACAGTGAGGTGCCATCTCATGCTGGTCAGAATGGCTGCTATCAAAAAGTCTACAAGCAATAAGTGCTGGAGAGGGTGTGGAGAAAAGGGAGCCCTCTTACACTGTTGGTGGGAATGCAAACTAGTACAGCCACTATGGAGAACAGTGTGGCAATTCCTTAAAAAACTGGAATTAGAACTGCCATACTACCCAGCAATCCCATTGCTGGGCATACACACTGAGGAAACCAGAATTGAAAGAGACACATGTACCCCAATGTTCATCGCAGCACTGTTTATAATAGCCAGGACATGGAAGCAACCCAGATGCCCATCAGCAGACGAATAGATAAGGAAGCTGTGGTACATATACACAATGGGATATTACTCAGCCATTAAAAAGAATGCATTTGAATCAGTTCTAATGAGGTGGATGAAACTGGAGCCTATTATACAGAGTGAAGTAAGTCAGAAAGAAAAACACCAATACAGTATGCTGCTGCTAAGTCACTTCAGTCGTGTCCGACTCTATGTGACCCCATAGACGGCAGCCCAACAGGCTCCGCCGTCCCTGGGATTCTCCAGGCAAGAACACTGGAGTGGGTTGCCATTTCCTTCTCCAATGCATGAAAGTGAAAAGTGAAAGTGAAGTCGCTCAGTTGTGTCTGACTCTTCACGACCCCATGGACTGCAGCCCACCAGGCTCCCCCACCCATGGGATTGTCCAAGCAAGATTACTGGAGTGGGGTGCCACTGCCTCCTCCACCAATATAGTATACTAATGCATATATATGGAATTTAGAAAGATGGTAACAATGACCCTATATGTGAGACAGCAAAAGAGACATAGATGTAAAGAACAGTCTTTCGGACCCTGTGGGAGAAGGCGAGAGTGGGATGATTTGAGACAATAGCAGTGAAACATGTATATTATCATATGTGAAACAGATCACCAGTCCAGGTTCGATGCACGAGACAGGGTGCTCAGGGCTGGAGCACTGGGATGACCCTGAGGGATGGGATGGGGAGGGGGGTGGGAGGGGGGCTCAAGATGGGGAACACATGTACATCCATGGCTGATTCATGCCAATGTATGGCAAAAACCACTACAATATTGTAAAGCAATTAGCCTCCAATTAAAATTAATTAATTAATTTAAAAAATAATAACCCAGCAGTCAATCCCATTCTGGGCATATATCCAGAAAAGATGACAACAAAACTCTTCAATTCAAAAAGATATATGCATCCCAGTGTTCATATCAGCACTATTTACAATAGCCAAGACATGGAAGCAATCTAAGTGTCCACTGACAGATGAATGGATACAAAAGATATGATATGTATATATACATATACACAAACACACACACACAATGTAATACTACTCAGCCATAGAAAAGAGTGGCATATTGCCATTTGTAGCAACATGAGTAGAAGTAAGACAGATAAAGAAAAATATGCTAACACCTAGAGACTGGCATACTGAGTAAAGTAAATCAGACAAAGACAAATATCATATGATATCATTTACAAGTGGAATCTAAAAAATAATATAAATAAACTAATATATAAAACAGAAACAGACTCAAAGACATACACAACAAACTTACTGTTAGCAAAGGGGAAAGGGAGGGAGAGACAAATTAGATGTTTGGGATTATCAGATATACACTAAACAGATACACACGTAAAACAGATAAACAACAGGGATTTACTATATAGCACAGTGAACTATATTCAATATCTTGTAAAAACCTGTAATGGAAAAGAATCTAAAATATATATCAATATATAACTGAATCACTCTGCTGTACATCTGAAACACAATATTGTAAGATCAGCTATATTTCAACTTTTTAAAAATAGTTTAACATTTTTCTGTTAAAAAAAATAATAAAACACTGAGGTTTAGAAAAGTTGACTTGACTTTGAGGCCTCAAAACTAGTAAGGGATAAGGGCCAAGTGTTCTTCTTATGTTTATATATTATCTTCATTTTCATTATGCTTTTGATCACTCCACAAATACTTTTTACCTTGAAAAGTATAATTGACTATAAATGCAAGCAAGACATAAATAAGCATTAAGTTCCATAAAATTAAGACATATAAGACTTTTTTAAATAGTATAATCTTACCTAAATCGATATCTCGAATTCCCATGTATAATTCAAGAAGATCATCAACCTTTCCAATCGCCTTTTCTTTGGTTTCAGAAGGCTTTATCGAAGAAAAGAGAAATAAGACATTTTTACACGGAATCTCTTGAACATTGAGGCATACATGGGGGAAATCTGAAGTGAAGCCAGTTCCTGGTTGTGTACTTCAGCTAATTTTAATGGAAATATATCTAGAATGTGCCCTATAATTCAATACAGATCAATACAGTAAATACTTATTTTTAGTGTTTGTGGTAAGTATTACAGATTCAAAGAAGAAAAACTAGGAATGCTATCTCCAAGCAGCTAGCAATCTAGAAGGGAGAGAGATGTGAAAATAGGCTATTTAACCACAATAAGGACAATTTCTAAAGGATGTCAAAGGCATGGAGGCTTCACAGGGGCAATAAATTTTTTTATTAATTTATTTTTGGCTGTGTTGGGTCTTCTTTGCTGTGTGTGGGCTTCATTAGGTGAGGTTCAAGGGCTCAGTAGTTGCAGCTCACAGACCTTAGAATATGGGCTCAGTAGTTGCAACACTCAGGCTTAGTTGCCCCATGGCATGTGGGGATCTCTGCAGAACTGGGATAGAGCCCAGGTCCCCTGCATAAGCAGGAAGATTCTTAACCACTGGACCACCAGAGAAGTCCCAGTGGAAGTAAATTTAAATCTCTAAGAGTCCAGGAAGACTTCAGAAAGGTGACTTAAGAACTGTGTTTTCAAAATCAACTGGTGTCAGATAAACCAGGACAGATAGAAGACAATAGAGACATGAAGTCTGTGTGGGGTCACAGAGTCTGATAGAAAAGTGAAGCAGGTTAAAGGGACTGCAAGACATCCCATGTGATGGGAAATAGAGTGCCAGACATGACTAGATCTCAAGGGGTCCTGTGTGCCTTGAAAAGGGCAGAGCTCACCCCAAGACTACAACATCCTGAACACATATATCTAATTATTTGTACAGTAGTCCTGCACCCTTATCTGTGGTTTTGCTTTCCTCCTCAGTTACCTCAGTCAACTGAGGTCCAAAAATATTAAATGGAAAACTCCAGAAATAAACAGTTCCTAAGTTTTGAATCATGTGCCATTGAGTAATATAAAACCTCACACCATCTGCTCCATCCCAGAACCCCCAAACATCAACATCATCTGCTCCTAAGATCCAACCTTTCCTGTCATCACAGCTAGATGATCCTCCTGACCTACAGTAAGAAAGCTAATGGTAGCCTAATGCCATGCCACAATGCCTGCATCATTCACCTCACTCCATCTCATCACACTGGCATTTTATCATCTCACATTAGCACAAGAAGAGTGAGTCCAGTAAAATAAGATCTTTGAAGAGAGAGACCACATTCACACAGCTTTTATTATAGTACATTTTCTACTTGTTCTATTTAACTATTAGTTGTCATCAACTTTTACTATGCCCAATTTATAAATTAAACTTTATCATAGGTATATATGTACAGGAAAAACAGTATACACAGGATTCAGTACTATCCACAGTTTCAGGCACCCATTGCAGGGTTTGGAACGTGTCTGCTGTGGATAAGAGGAGACTACTGTATGCATTCTTTATCAACTACATACATAATATGTGTATTAAGGGTACCAAAGTATTTTTGTTCTTCCTAACTAGTAAAAGTTTCTATGAAAAAACATGATCACATATATTTTATTTATATGTATGTATATATGTATTATGTATTATATATGTATTATGTATTATAATATATAAATAGTTATTTACATTAACGATGAGACAGGAGACATGATATATCACTCTTGACTTCTTTACAATGTATTTTGAATAGTCTGTGTAAAGTGACAGGCTATGCAAAGTAACTTAGATATTTATCTTTGCATCTATCCAGATACATTGCAGGTTATTGCGACAAGTATCAGTACTTCTCACACAAAAATGGCCACCAAGATCGTACTATTCTAAACAGCTCTTGATCTCATCACCCCTCTTCCATTCACGTTCTGATTGCCTGTGTTCAGTCCTAATTTTTTTTAATTGAGATATAATTGACAAATACTATTAGTTTTAGGTATACAACATAATGATTTTATATGTGTATATACTGTAAAAAAAATCACTGCAGTAAGTCTAGTTACCCATCACTACACATAGTTTTCTCTTCTTGTGATGAGAACTTTTAAGATCTAGCCTCTTAGCAACTTTCAAATATATAATACAGTATTATCAACAATAATCACCAAGCTGTGAGTCCATGCTCAGGACGTCCTTATAACTAAAAGTTTGTACCTTTTGACCCCCATCCTCCATTTCACCCACCCCACCTGCCCAACTCCCTGCCTCTGGCAACAACCAGTCTGCTCTGTTTCTATACAAGGTGTGGTTTGTTTTGTTTGGAATGGGAGAGGGGGAGATAATAAAACTGAGGTCATCCAATATTTGTCTTTCTCTGACGTATTACACTATTGTTCAGGTCCATCCACAACCTACAAATGGCAGGATTTCCTTCTTTTGACTGAATAATCCTCCCTCGTCTTTTCTTATCGCAGAGGTTTCCTAATTGGTCTCCCCACCTGCAATCCTCACCCTCGCAAATCTACCCTGTCTGTTCAACTTTCCATCCCCTAAAACCAAGGGATTTTTCTAAAACACAAAACTGACTTGCTGCTCCCCTTGCAATTTTTAAATAGCCACCCCCCAACCCTCAGCATTATTTACAGACCCTTTCCGCCCTGACCCAGGCCTCTATCTCCAGTGTCAACACCTCCCACCAGATACTTTCAGCAGCCACACTCCAGCCTCATGGACATTTACAAGGTCCCATATCCATTATCATTTCATGCCCAGAACACTATCCATCTGTGACTAACTCAACTATTTCTTATGGAAGCAACTCTCCCAATTTCCCTCTTCACCGATTCCTAACTGTAGCTCATCAGCTAGCCCCTTCCTTGTGACATTAACCTTGCCCTTCTGGTTTGTAACAGTTTATTTTCATGCCTCTTCCCTTTAAAGGAAAAACAAGGTCTTTAATCACCTTTGTGTTACCAGCACCTGGACTGTGCCTGTCTCAACAAACATACCAAGTAACTCATGCAAGTGGAGTACTGTTCAGTTTTCAGAATTTGTGCTAGGTGATGAGGGGCTGCTTGGTTTCAAATATTTACTGTTTGAAATTAAATCATAGGTCATTTGTATCAAATTTAATATTAGTGCCAAACTAGTTTTTTTTTTCCCCTTTATTATGAGCTACTTTAATTGCCTTATTTCAAGAAACAGGCTATGCAAGTAGGAAGAGAGATTTAGATGTTTATCTTGGAATGAATCTTTCCCACCGCCTCAGGCAGATCTTCAGTTATTCTTTTTCATTCCAGCACCTGATACACAGCTGCTGCTCATAAATAAACAGATTTGTGTGACCCACATGAACTGTTAGAAGATGGCCCCCCTCCTGAAGTGACATGGAGCTTTTCCTGCCGACTCCACTTCCTATGCAAGCAGTTTGAAGGTCTGTGCTTTTCCCCTCCCAGCTTCCACTGCAGAGGACAGCTGGGACCCCCAGCTCCTTCCCACTGTCCTTTCACCCTCTCACAGAGGCCTTTCTTCCAGCCAGGTGTGTTCACTTGTTCAGTGAACACGTACTGGCCTTCAGCAGTATGCCTGGCAACAGGCTGGGCCCCAAAAAAGTAAAGACTCTGAAATGACCAGAAGTTACTGCCCAGGGTTTTTTCACAAACCTCATCATCTCTCACTTTCAAAATGCTTCTGGCTCTCCGGGGCCTCTCCGCTGTCACCAGCCTCCATTTCAATCTACTCATTCACCCAGGAACAAGACACCCAACTCAGAATCTTCCTCTGGAGTCCCCAAAACTGACAACAATCTGGGTGACTCGAACGTTCAGGAAGACAACCCTGGCCTCGTGGTTCCTTAAGTATCTGCCCCAACAAACCACACCCATGACTGACCCTGACACCGTCCCCCACAAGCTCTGGATCCTATGATAACAGCCTCCTTACCATTCATCTGTCTCACTCTTTTGTTCTTCGAGCAGCTGGGAGCCCTAGGACAGACACAGACACATCCCTCCTACCCCAGGCAGGCACTCTGGAGCTCAGAGGCCTGCCTGTCCTGCCCTCCCCGCCCCGGAGGGCTTCATCACTGCTCTCTTCCTGCGGTGAGCAGGCCTGAATTTGCCACTTTGAATCCTCACCATTGCTGCCCTCTTCTGCTCTTGTTCCCTCCATCCATCTCTTCTCCTGGTGTTTTTCACTTAAATACTGACCTTCTCATAGACACAATCAGCAAAACCCTTCCTCCCATCAAGCATATGTGAATCATTCACTAATTCATTAAATTCAAAGATCTGAGCTCCTCTGAAGTGTCAGGCACTGTTCTAGGTGCTGGAGATAGGGCAGTGATCAGGTCAGATGAGAACAAGACAAGGGGGGCAAAAAGGAAACAAAGATACAGTGAGGCCCAACAGGTTCAGCGCCTTAGAGAAAATAAAGGGTAAGGAAGATTGGGCAGAGGGCAGGTGGCAGGAACTGCTGTTATACTAGCATACTCAGAGGTTAGACAGGGAGGGACGAAGACAGAAATTGAAGGCAGCGAGAGAGTGAGCCGTGCCCATAAGCGGGGAGAGCATCAGCCACATGTAACAGCTCATACAGAGGTCCTGAGATGGGGGTGTATTTAGAGTGTTTGTGGACAGCACGGAGACTCAAGTGGCTGAAGCAGGGGGCGGCAGGAGGAGAGAGGCAGAGATGAGACCAGAGGAGAAACACACAGTCAGATCATGCTGGTCCCTCTGAGGGTGTTAGCTTGTTACTCTGAGGGAACCCACTGGAGGATTTTGAACAGATTGTTACAGAAAAGTAACAATCTCATTTGTATTTTCAAAGGATAACCCTAGTTGCTATGTGGGTAAAGAGGGTAAGAAGGCAAGGGAGAGAGAAAGCAGGAAGCATGAGCTGGTGACCACAATAGTTGAGATGATGTTGGTGCCTTGGGTCAGAGTGGTGGGGCCAGAGGTGGGGGGAAGTTGGTCACTCTGGTCTGCTGTGGAGGTGGATCCACCAGGATCTGCTGATGGAAGGGATATGGGACATGAAAGAGGAGACCAGATGATTATCAAATGCTTTGCCTGAGGAGACTGGTTTTCATGAACATCATCTTTCACTATCAAAATCTCAAGTCTGTTTACTCCTACAGGTGGCTCAGTGACTTCTTCTTAGATCTCAGAGAGCTTTGGCTGATTTAAGTTTTTGAGGCAGTCCAGGTGTCTGTATACTCTAGAAAAAATTGACTGCAGGTAGCTGAGGACTGCTGTATCACAATCTCTCCTCACACACATAGTTTCTGTATTTCCTTCTCAAATGCCTTCAATAACTTTCATATTGTCTAAGTAGGCAATGAATTAAAGACCATGCCTTAATTAGAATACAAGGCATTTTACTTAATCTTGTGATTTTACCCTTATTTTCAGCTCTGACAAACATGAATGTTCATGCATTTCCAAGCCAAATAGGAATTAAGTGAACCTAACATACCACTTCCTCCACAGTGGCAGGACCTTTCGATCTCAGACGAAGTGTCTCCCTTCCCGTACCAATCTTTCCTGTTGATGACTTTCCAGCTTTTGACCTGGGCTCCATATCTATAAAAACACAATGGATAGGGAAAGGTACATATATTAAGAATTTCAACTGATGGCTATAAAAGCTAAGGGAGTTTCCATCACAAATTTTTGTACATTATTGTGAAATTTGATAAAAGCTATGCCTCTTGATAGAATTTCCCAAAATAAGTTCACCTGTCATCCATTTTTCTCATACAAGAGTCTCTCAAATGATAGAGAGGTATGGGAGGTCTGGCTACAAAAAGAAAAGGGAATCTGTGAAATGTGCTGATGGGAAAGACTGGAAGTTACAAGGAACAAAAATTAAAACAATTGGTTTTATTGTAAGAGTAAAGAAGTCTATGTGGCATGAAGGCAGAGGTTGGTGTGCAGCTGGACTTCATCAAGGTCATGAAGAAGGGAAAGAGTCATGTCTTCATAGAAGACAGGAATGGAGGCACCATTATTTGAGGACCTACCTTCTGATTGACACTTTACAAAATCCCATTTAATTCTCACGCTAACCTAACAGGCAAGTTAGAGCCATCACTTTACAGAAAAGGAAACTGAACTCAGTAGAGACCAGAAGTGAAGTTTTAGTCATTCAGTCATGTCTGACTCTTTTCAACCCCCTGGACTACACCCACCAGGCTCTTCTGTCCATGAAATTCTCTAGGCAAGAATACTGGAGTGGGTTGCCACTTCCTTCTCCAGGGGATCTTCCTACCCAGGGATCAAACCTGGGTCTCACATTGCAGATCGCAGATTCTTTACTATCTGAGCAACTAGGGAAGCAGCTGGAGGTGGGATTCAAATCCAGGTCTTGTGACCCCAAAGTCTGTATGCCTTTCTCCACAACACTTCACCACCACACCTCTTAGAAGCACAAGGAATACATTCAGAGGTGGATGGATGAAAGAGGCAGGGTCCTCAGGAGGTCCTCTGAGAAGCCAGCAGAGAACAGGGGGCATGATGGAACAAGAGTTCACAGGGTGCTGCTTCTTTCTATGTGTGTGTTTTATTTTGGTTGTGTTTTTCCAACATATCAAGAGTTACCCCTTAGTACCAGACAGTAACATAAATGAGTGAAAGGATAGAATGGAAATGGAGGATGACTCCCAGGAGGTACCCTATCTAGGCCACTCCAGCGACTGCCTGCCCTGTCAGAAAGTAGACACTGCGCAGACAGATCTTCTGTTTGTTTGCAAAGAAAATGAATGCTCAGTTTTGTGCCAGATTTTTAACTTTTAGCAATTAAATCAAACTTTAAAACAACACAATGACAAAAAGAAAAGATTTGTGGATCGGGTTCCAATCACAGGCCACCAGTTTTGAGCTCCTGCAGGTATCCCCCGGGTCCTCTTGACTGAGGACTCTGGGGCAGCAGTTTGGGGCGAGGATGGAGGTGGGGGTGGGAAGACACAGCAACCAGCCCAGGAGATAACTGAGCTCTGATGCGGAGTTGCAGGGCAGGCTGTGGTACGTGAGCGGGTAGTGAGATCTGTACAGAGCACTCAAGGACATCAGGTGGTCTGCACGAATGCATCCTTCCTTATAATCAATGGTAATTTCCATCTTTAGCAAGCCCTATTTCATTATTGGGGATCTACACCAAGGTGGGTAGGATTTTACATGTTAATTTTAACATGTATTTGAGGACAGAGTCACCAAAACATAAACATAAGTTTTCCTCTGAGAGTGAAATTATTAAAAATAATAATTGAGGGACTTCCCCTGTGGTTCAGTGGTTAAGACTTCACCTTACAATGCAGGGTTGCAGGTTCAATCCCTGGTTGGGGAGCTAAGATCTCACATGCCTTATGGCCAAAAAGCCAACGCATAAACAGAAGCAATATTGTAACAAATTCAATAAAGGCTTTAAAAATGGTCCACACACACACACAAAAAAAGATCATGTGGTACCGAGGACAGTTCCCCTAACCCCAAACCTCTAAATGATAGCTGACAGTGCTCATGCTGGTCACGATGACCTGACAGACGCTCGGGAGACTAGAGCTGTATCAGCAAGTTTATAGCATCTGCCTTGGCAGTCACACTGTGTCGCATCAGAGGGAAGAAAATTCACAGCAGGAAAAATGCTCACTCAGCACAGAGTTTCCAACAGAATACCCACAGAAAAAGGTGAGGTCAGTCACCAGCACTGACCAGGCTGGAGTCATGTACAGACGTATGGCAGTCAAGACAGCCTCAACCTGAATGATACTAGCCTCCAAGATAAATAACCTTACACACATCCACTGAGATTTCACCAAGCAACCTACTCCATATAATTTGTCTTCCCATGGAAGTGTCCTGCAGGGTGGGAAATGCTCAGTTAATACCTATGTTTGGTCTGCCACTATATACACATTTCTGATTGCAAAGTAATACACAGGCATTCTGACTTATCAACAAGTCTTTTGTAAATTTGGTAAGCGTGATATAACCCTAGAAAATTGCCCAAGTCTGGATACACTGAAGAAATTAAAGATTTCTGGGATGTGTGAAGCTAAGGACCCAGGCTCTGGAATGCTGGAACTTCACAGAGGGATTGTCATCCAGGCTTGAAAAGTCAGCCAGCCTCCCTATGTCTCTATGCACCTGGCTCTCACCTGAAACACCAGTAGCTAAAAGAGAAAATGTGATATAGAATGGAAGATTGTTTTCTAATAGATTTTATTTTTTAAAGCCATGGTCTTTCCAGTAGTCATGTACGGATATGAGAATTGGACCATAAAGAAGGTAGAGTGCCACAGAATTGATGCCTTCAAATAGTGGTGCTGAGGAAGACTCTCGAGAGTCCCTTGGACTTCAAGATCAAAGCAGTCAATCCTAAGGGAAATCAACCCTGAATACTCATTGGAAGGACTGATCCTGAAGCTGAAGCTCTAATACTTTGGCCACCAGATGCAAAGAGTTGACTCATTGGAAAAGACCCTGATGCTGGGAAAGATTGAGGGCAGAAGGAAAAGAAGGTAACAGAGGATAAGACAGTTGAATGGCATTGCCAACTCAGTGGACGTGAACTTGGGCAAACACCAGAAGATGGTGAGGGATAGGGAGGCTTAGCATGCTGCAGTCCATGGGGTCACAAAGAGTCAGACATGGCCTGGTGACTGAACAACAACTTTTTAAAGCAGCTTTAAGTGCACAAAAAATTGAGAAGACAGAGCTCTCCCATACACGTCTTGCCCCAACATATGCATCACCTCCCCCATGATCAACACTCCCCACCACAGTGGAACATTCGTTACAATCAATGAAACTCCACAGACTCATCACATCACCTAAAGTTCAGTTTACATCGTGGTTCACTCTTGGTGCTGCATATCCTGTGGGTTTGGAAGAATGAATAATGCCATCTATTCATCATTACAGTATCATACAGAGTAGTTTCATTGCCCTAAAAATTCTCTGTGCACTGCCTGTTCACCCCCGATTTTTTTTGAATCATTATGTTTGTCAAGTCATCTTCTGCTCCAAAGTGTTATCTCAAAGCCAGCCACTTGGTGGCGCCAAAACAAAAGCTGAAATTTTCATTCTGGCTTCGCCTCCAGAAAGGCAGTTTTTATGGCTGAAGAAAGAAGCCATGTTCCTCTACCATCCTGATTCTGGGAAGTAAATCAACCGGTTTATACATACAACCGGCAGGATGGTCCTGTTAGCCTGCAGGGGAAAGAAAAGCTTTGTTTTTTTAATGTTTGTAAATGCTGTTAATCTGGCTTACTTGTAGGGTGCTGGCCCGTCTAAGCTTTTCAAACCAGCCAGGCCAAGCCCTAAATCCCCCATTTCACTCCTCCTGAATGGATGTGCATAAGGCCTCTCTTGGGGATGAGCGATGAGAGGAATGCAGTTCACACAGGAGACCCCAGTAATCAGTCTGCAGCTCCAAGGATCCACTAGACTCTGGGCTCCCCAGGCTCCCCACCCCCACCCCATGTCACCCAGAGCCCAGGGCACTCACCGCTCAAGGGGGCACAGCGGGCTCCCACGGCTGAGACGGACATCACCAGGAAGCAGTCGTCTCCACTCCCAAACCCTTTCGTGGCAATTGTATCTATTACTCTAATTATGTAATTTAACTTAAAACTATATGAACTGATGAAAGAAGTGTGAAACAAAAGTTATTATTACTAAGAAAACTAGGGTAACTGCTTTGGAAAGACTCCATAAAGGTGAGTTGGGCGGTGGGGGCACGGAAGGGGGCGGATAAAGGTGTGGGCAAGATGACACAAGGAGATTAGAAAAATATCTTTAAACATCCAGCATTTCACATATCTGGGTTTTAGATATGAAACAGACCCCATAGATGAGCATTACCGTTCTGATTACTAAAGAAAGACTTAATAGCACTCCAATTTGTGTCCTCTCAGAGTTTTTTACATGTGAAGAGTAGGAAAAGAATGAAGATTTATGTTTTAAATAAAATGCTTATACCTACTTGTCATTTTTTATACCATTTTAACTGGCATTATCAGTAAACAGCCCGGCCCCTGCTATATACTGACACTCAGGGAGAGATGGGGGAACAGAGGAGGTGGGGAGATGTCTGTCTCTGGTCCCACCCTGAGCCCCAGGGCAAGAGGAAGGCTGGCATCAGCCAAGGCCCTGTCTGGAGGCAGAGAACTAGCAAACCAAGCTGAGCTCCCCAACCCACACAGGGCGTGTGTGGGGAGGTGGGGCATTCCTCTGCTTTTGCACAGAACAAGGTTTTGTTCTGTTCCCTTGAGGGCCTAAGTTGGCCTGGGCCAACTTCAGAGTAGGCTCAGAGCCCTGATGTCCACAAGAGGAGGGTAGGTACAGACACAAGAGATGTACCCAACAAGAGATGGACTTCATAATCAGAGACTCTGAGTTAAAACACAGCTCCCCATTTACAAATTTTGTGAAGTTAGGAATACATCCTCATCTGTAGGGATTCCCTCGTAGCTCAGTCAGTAAAGAATCTGCTTGCCAGGCAGGAGACCTGGGTTCAATTCCTTGGTCAGAAAGATCCCCCGAAGAAGGGAAATCTCATGGACAGAGGAGCCTGGCAGGCTACAGTCCATGGGTTCAGAAGAGTCAGACACGACTTAGCAACTAAACCGCCACACCTCATCTGCATGTGCCCTGAGAACACCAGCTACATAGAATGCGGTCTAACGTGTTCAGAGGGCTGCCGGGTGAAAGGTGCCAGGCCCAGTGGGCCGACTCATACAGGGGCGGCTGCTGCTGCACTTGCTTCTGCTGACACATCCACCCTGGAAAGAGAGCCATCTGCTCTTCCCACACCCTCTCCCACAAAGCCATTTGCATTGCTTTTCTCAGGATGAGAAACATGCTGAAGTCTCTCTTTGAATGATCAGAAAGCTATCACTTCAAATACAAAGGTCTCCTATTCTATCTCCTATAAAACTATGATTTTCTCCCTTCCATTTACAGAAGGGTACAAACAAAAGATGATCCACTACTCTACTTAGATTCTCCAAAGTGGCCCAATTGAATTTAAGCCAAGCCTCTCAGGGGAACACTCAGCAGTGGGGGCCCTCCAGTGTCCATCTCACTGGACCCCCAATCCCCATTCAAAGTGTCTCTTGTTAGAGTTACACGACACCATGTGGTCACGTTAGCAGACACATCAACACTCCCTCCTAGAAGAGGAAATAAACAGCCTCCTCCTCTAGCCACCTGTGTAGGCGAACTAAGCCACTTTACCAGATTCACTAATGCATTTCTATAATTCCCAGCTCTGGAGTTACACAGCAACAAAACGGCAACCAGATGGCAACTCAGGACTTGCAGGAATTTGCAAGTCGTATTTGCCAATGACCTTCAGCATTACAGGCCCAGAAAGGCTTTTTCCCAGTGTTCCCAGAGCTGACCTGAGTCTTAGGGACTGACTCACATTAACCAAATTCACAAGAACAGATGTCATCACATCACTGTATTAATCATAGGGTCCAAGTGGGCTCCCGTGCTTCCCTCTCACGAGCCAGAAACTTCCTGGGCAAAATGTGTAAGCAAAGACCCAGACAGCAAGGCTAAGGGAGGAAGGAGAAGGCAGTGTGCCCCAGACCCTGGGTTTCAAGACTCCAAAAGCAAACGATGGACAGTTGATGTTTTAGAGTCCCTCCCAACTGCGCAACTCTCAGTTTATCAGGCGTCTACCCATCTTGGGAATAAATCACTTGAAATTTCTTTCCCACTGGGTACCTAAGAAGCTTAGTGAGCGTGGCTGACACTGGGGAAAAGGACGTGAGCACAAAGGATAATTCTTAGGGGCCAAGGCTGTCAACAGGTAGCTCAGTGGCATGTGGTCCACAGGCACGTTTGCGGAGTGTGCAGTGTTTTCAGACTTTTTAAATTAATTGCCAACTTTTAAAAGTTGGGTGATTTCTCATCAAAAATCAAATGTTAAGTTCCTCTTGGAGGCTGACACAAGCCTACAAAACAATAATAATTAGAGTTGACAACCTTACTTTGGGGTCTGCAGCTCTCTGCCCTCCTTTTCAGACACCTGGGCTTCCCTCGTGGCTCAGCTGGTAAAGAATCCACCTGCAACGTGGGAGACCTGGGCTCAACCCATGGGTTGGCGAGATCCGCTGGAGAAGGGAAAGGCTACCCACTCCAGTATTCTGGCCTGGGGAATTCCACGGGCTCTACAGTCCATAGGATCGCAAAGAGTCGGACACAACTGAGCAACTTTCAGTTTCAATTTCAAATTTCATCATAGAGTTTCTCAGACATAGAGTTTCATGGACATAGAGCTTCTCACTACATATGATTATGAAGCGTTACTTGCCATTTCTTATACCAGTGCCAGTCTTAGAGCACACTTTTATTTCAAAGGAATAAATATATACACATATATATATATACTATAATTCACCTAAGGACAATAACATGGATCATCTGGGGAAGACAATTTAAAGGTAATGTTGGGACATCTCAAGCAGTCTAGTGGTTAAGACTTCACCTTCCAATGAAGGGGGTATGGAATCAATCTCCATTCATAAGATCCCATATGCCTTGCAGCCGAAAAAAAAAAAAAAAGAAGCAGGACTTCCCTGGTGGTCCAACGATTAAGAATCTGCCTGCCAGTGCAAGGGACATGGGTTCAAGCCCTGGTCCGGGAAGATTCCACTGCTGCAGAGCAACTAAGCTAGTGAGCCACAACTACTGAAGCCCACTTGCCTAGAGCCAGCGCTTCACAACGAGAGAGGCCACCACAATGAGGAGAGTGAAACCATGGCTAGAGAGCAGCCACCCCGAGCCACAACGAAGACCTGATGCAGCCAAAATAAACAAATACAATTTTAAAGGACAATTTATTTTAAAAAAAAAAAATTGTAACATTCAATAAAGACTTTAAAAAACAGTCCACATCAAAAAAAAAAACCCAATATTTAAAAAATAAAATAAAGGTGATTTTTTAAAAACTGATCAATTTACTATGTCCCAGGTGCTAGAAATTCTCCCAGCTGGTTGCTCCCAGCTTCAGGGATGGGACACATAAATGGAACCTAATTGATCCTCTCTATCACAGTGATGGTTTCAGAGGTGGACACATGAACAAAGATCAGTGAGAAAAACATCTAAGGACTTTTGCTAGAAATTCTGAGATAAGGACACTCTCCCTTTCTGTTCTGTGTGAATAAGAAAGCACATGGTCCCAGCCATGCTGACCACCATCATGGGCCACCTTAAGATGACCTATAGATGATGAGGCTGATGCTTCAGGTGGCAGAACGGAAAGGAAGGACAATGAATGTGGTCCTGATCGCATTGTATGTGCCCTTACATAGAGCTTTGTGGATGCCAGCATCACTCATGGATGGTTGATTTATCACATTCCCTTTTCTGCATTAGCCAGTTTGGTAAGGCTTTCTACTGTCTCCAGCTGAAAGATACCTCACAGATACAGAATTGTGTCTGAGCAATGAAACAATCCTTCTAAAAAGACCTTACAGGACTTCCCTGGTGGTCCAGTGGCTAAGACTCTGCGCTCCCAATGCAGGGGGCCTAGGTTCAAGCCCTGGTTAAAGAACTAGATCCTCTATGCAACAAGTAAAACCCAGCACAGCAAGATAAATAAAATTTTTTAAAAATAAAAAGAACTTCCAATGCCTGAACTTATACAAACAGCACTGTCCATAAACAGCCCCTGTGCTCCCCTCTCTCCCTTCACCCCTACCACACGTGCACTCTTTCTCTCTCTGAATAGCTGACATAATATCTAGCTTCGCCCCAGAATTTAAAAATTTTAACTGTTCATTCCCTTTTTCTATGTGTCCTTCCTCTCCCCAACATTCCTCATATGTCTTTAGAATAGCAATGGGGTTGTTTTTGTTTTGATTCAGCTGGTAGGGTGCTGGCGCAGATAAGAAGGAAAAGGAGATAAGTGGATGCCACATACACAAGGTGGCTATTGGATCAACGGGCTGGCAACACGTGACCCAGCCCTCCCCTCCCCACCCTCCCACAAAAACAGGCTAAAGGAAGCGACTTAACTGTTCCTTTGATGAGACTGAACGGTGCATGACAAGTGTCAGAAGGGAAATACTATGCCAAAAATCATCTTGCTCTTTTAGATAAGGTGTCATTTGAGAAAAACTCAACCCTATTTTTCACAACTCCCTGAAATTACGGAATGCATCCCCGGGGTAATTTTAATCCAGAGGGGACTGTGTTATTAAAAAATATTATAAACCTCTAGATTCTAATATTAGTACAAAGAATTTAAAAGGATGGCTAAAGTATTTTCATCCTTCTATACTTATTTTATCCATAGGATGATTTTATGGGAATTCAGAAACTGTTCACTTTTATTAGTGGTCTATTACACATATTTTTCCTCCAACTTTTAAAAAGTTTAGTAGTTGCAAAAACAATCCCACCAATTTAAAAAGTCAATACACTTTAATCTACCACATTTCTAACATGGAACCACTTAAGATAATACTAAAGAAAACTTTCCAAAAAGAGTATATAGTTAAAAATTATAAAGCCTCTAAAAGCAAAATGATTCTGTTTCTCTACTTCATAGACTAGGAATCCTAGTCTTTTTTTTTTTTTTTAAATAACTGTTTTCTGGTTATGAAAGTTAATAGTTTATATCTAAAATGTGAAATACACAAGAAACCTAAAGAAAAAAGTCAAGCTTTCCAGATGGCCCAAGTGATAAAGAATTTGCCTGCCAACACAGGAGATCGAGATATGGGTTCGATCCCTGGATTGGGACGATTCCCTGGAGTAGGAAGTGGCAACCTACTGCAGTATTCTTGCCTGCAGAATCCCATGGACAGAGGAGCCTAGGAGGCTACAGCCCATGGGGCCGCAAAGAGTTGCAGACAACTGGGCACATACAAACAAGTCATTCAAAACCCACCGCCAGAGATAACTGTTAACATTTCAATATATATACACTTCAAGTCATTTCTCTTCCATATTTAAATATAATTTAAAAAAGGATATTACTGTACATTGTTTTGTAATTGCCTTTTCACTTAATCTATCAAATATTTTCCTATACATTAAGAGAACTGCTTATGCTTAACTTTTTCTGAAGACACACTCTGACAATTTTGAGTGCAATTTGTCAGATCCATTTCCTACAATTATATAACAACTCTCATTATACAAGTACTGGTATTAATAGAATGTGCATTATTATAAAAAGAGCAATTTTACCGATGTGACATTACCTTCACACTGTTATACCATATTAAGGAAGACATATCACGTATTAGCATCAGTTTTGACCCCTTTATCTATTGCTATTTTAATTACTAAGCCTACAAACAGCCAAGAACTATTTTTTTTTCGAGTTAAAATATCACATTTATTTTTTAAAATTTTATTGAAATATAGTTGATCTAAATATAGTGTTAATATCTGCTGCACAGCAAGGTGACTCAGTTATGCATATACACACATTCTGTTCATGTTCTTTTCCATATGGTTTATCATAAGATATTGAATTTAGTTTCCTATACTATACAGTAGGCCCTTGTTGTTTATCCATTCTATTTGTAATAGTTTGCGTCTGCTAATCCCAAACTCCCACTCCATCCCTCTTCCACTCTCCTCTACCTCGGCAAGCACAGCTTTGACTTTATGAGTCAGTTTATGTTTTGTAGATCGGTTCATTTCTGTCATATTTTAAATCCCACATACAAATGGTATGGTATGGTATGTAACTTTCTCTGTCTGACTTACTTGCTTCATAAGATAATCTCTAGGTCTATCCATGTTGCTGCCAATGGCATTAATTCATTCTTTTTCAATGACTGAGTAGTGTTGCATTGTGTGTGTTTGTGTGTGTGTTTGTGTCTATGTCAGTATACATATGTGTGTGTGTGTGTATTAGGAATTCTTCTGTTGATGGACATTTACATTGCTTCCATGTCTTGGCTATTGTAAAAAATGCTGCGGTGAACATTGGGGTACATATATCTTTGAGAATTATAGTTTTCACTGGATATGTGAGGGCTTTCCAGATGGCACTTGTGGTAAAGAAGCTGTCTGCCAATGTAGAAGATGTAAGAGGCTCAGATTTGATCCCTGAGTTGGGAAGATACCCTGGAGGAGGGCATGGCAACCCACTGCAGTATTCTTGCCTGGAGGATCCCATGGACAGAGGAGCTGGAAGCTACAGTCCATAAGGTCAGCAAGAGTCAGACACAACTGAAGTGATATCTACCTTCTATTTGTGATTGTCATTAATTCCAAAGGCTCCTTAAATGTTGTAGTTCTAAGAAATCAATCACTGTTTAGGGTAAGTGAACTGGGAAATACAGATGACAGAGTTTTTCCTGTAATAGAACATAATAATTTTATGGATTAAAAACATGAACACTTAATAAGTTTTCCTTAATGAGAGTTTATAGCTAGAGTAGAAAAGACTGAATATTTAGCCTGGGTCTTTAGCCCCCAACTGGGGGCTTCCCTTGTGGCTCAGCTGGTAAAGAATCCACTTGCAATGCGGGAGACCTGGGTTTGATCCCTGGGTTGGGAAGATGGACTGTATAGTCCATGGGGTCGCGAAGAGTTGGACACGACTAAGCGACTTTCACTTTATCCAGCTGAGTCTTTACATGGAAAACACAATTATCAGTTACACCCAGCATTTATCTAACACATCCGCCACACCCCACAAGAGAGAACTTGGCTCCTCATTTATCTTCTCCCGTAGTATCTTTGTGGTAAATGCCAAACCCAGGTCTATCTAGATATAAGAAGGGCAGAGCAAACTCAAGGACATAAAGAGATGATTAAGCAACATGTTCCAGCCCCCAAATTTGACCTTAAATCTTTGACAAAAAAATACATGAGAGCATCACTGTCACATAAAATGCAATGTATCTAAAATTAAACTTCTCTCCCTTTCTCCCAAACCATTACTACATCCAACTGTCCCATTTCCAAATATCACTTTTATCACAGGCTCTGATAATAGAAACCTGAGGTCACATTTATTTCGTCCAAACCCTTGTCTCCTCCCTCTTCTAGCTAAAGAGAATAATCCCACCTCCAACCCTCATTTGTGCCTCTGCAATATTGTTCAGTCAAATTCCCACTGCTGCCTCCAATCCCAGGCCCTATTATTTCCTCCAGGACTGCTGCAGCAGCCTCTGACATGGCATCTCCTCTAATCAAATACAGCCAACATTCCTCTTCCAGGCTTAATTCCCCAAAGGATTTCATTATTTCATTCTTTGGTTCTAATATGTCAATGATTCCCTGTTATCCTCTCCAACAAGCTCAGGTTCCCCCCCCCCTTGTTTCCAAAGATCTTCTTAACATGGCTTGGAGCTGCTTTTGCAGCCTGATTTGCTATAGACCCTCCAAGACTAGGCTGTTTTCCACAGGAAGCTCTCCTTCTTTGTCTGTATTTTCCCTGCCATCTTATAAGTCCAAATTCAACTGTAATATTCTTCAACAATCTTTCTCACCTACTTATATCTTTACCCTTTCTTCATCATTCAGTTGCTAAGGCATTTCAGCTCTTTGCTCTGAGAGCTCTTAGTTTATTTAGTTCAGTTCAGTCGCTCAGTCATGTCCATTTCTTTGCGATCCCATGGACTGCAGCACTCCAGGCTTCCCTGTCTTTCACTATTTCTTGGAGTTTGCTCAAATTCATGTCCATTGAGTTGATGATGCCATCCAACCATTTCATCCTCTGTTGCCCTCTTTCCTTTTGCCTTCAGTCTTTACCAGCATCAGGGTCTTTTCTAGTGAGTGGGCTTTTTTGCATCAGGTGGCCAAAATATTGGAGCTTCAGCACCAGTTCTTCCAACGAATATTCAGGGTTTATATTCTTTAGGATTGACTGATTTGATCTCCTTGCAGTCCAAGGGACTCTCAAGAGTCTTCTCCAGCACCACAGTTCAAAAGCATCCATTCTTCTGTGCTCAGTCTTTCTTTATGGTCCAACTCACATCCATACGTGGCTACTGGAAAAACCATAGCTTTGACTATACAGACCAACTTAAATCTCTGCAGTGGATTTAAATTTTTGCTCCACCATTCTGGAGAAAAGAGTATCAGATGGAATCTGACTAGGAGCCCCTCGCTTTTCAATCTTGGTGAGAAATTGAGTCTTGGTTTTGCTTTGGAGTCTCCCCCTCTCAGGATCCAAAAGGCTGATGCAGTGCTCAGTCCAACACAGATGCTACCCTGAATCTCAACGTCCAAGTCAATGTGTCCATGCCCAGGGCACAGAGACTCTTTAAGAGATTGCAAGGAGACAGCTTTTACAGCTCTGAAATCACTTTGCAACTCTATCAGGAGTCCTATCACTTCTCATGGGGAGTTGCATGGGATTAAGATGCTGGTAATTTTAGAGTACTCTCAGGAGAAGATGAGCACATGTCCTTCTACTCCACCATCTTGGAGTTTCACACGCTAGCAATGTAATGCTCAAAATTCTCCAAGCCAGGCTTCAGCAGTATGTGAACTGTGAACTTCCAGATGTTCAAGCTGGACTTAGAAAAGGCAGAGGAACCAGAGATCAAATTGCCAACATCCGCTGGATCAACAAAAAAGCAAGAGAGTTCCAGAAAAACATCTACTTCTGCTTTATTGACTATGCCAAAGCCTTTGACTGTGTGGATCACAACAAACTGTGGAAAATTCTTCAAGAGATGGGAATACCAGACCACCTTACCTGCCTCCTGACAAATCTGTATGCAGGTCAAGAAGCAACATTTAGAACTGGACATGGAACAACAGACTGGTTCCAAATCAGGAAAGGAGTACTTCAGGCTGTATATTGTCACCCTGCTTATTTAACTTATATGCAAAGTACATCTTGAGAAATGCTGGGCTGGATGAAGCACAAACTGGAATCAAGATTGCTGGGAGAAATATCAATCACCTCAGATATGCAGATGACACCACCCTCATGGCAGAAAATAAAGAACTAAAGAGCCTCTTGATGAAAGTGAAAGGAGAGAGTGAAAAGGTTGGCTTAAAGCTCAACATTCAGAAAACTGAGATCATGGCATCCGGTCCCATCACTTCATGGCAAATAGATGGGGAAACAATGGAAACAGTGACAGACTTTATTTTGGGGGGCTCCAAAATCACTGCAGATGGTGACTTCAGCCATGAAATTAAAAGACGCTTACTCCTTGGAAGAAAAATTATGACCAACCTAGATAGTATATTAGAAAGCAGAGACACTACTTTGCCAACAAAGGTCAGCCTAGTCAAAGCTATGGTTTTTCCAGTAATCATGTATGGATGTGAGAGTTAGACTATAAAGAAAGCTGAGTGCCAAAGAATTGATGTTTTTGAACTGTTGTGTTGGAGAAGACTCTTGAGAGGCCCTTGGACTGCAAAGAGATCCAACCAGTCTATCCTAAAGGAAATCAGTCCTAGATATTCATTGGAAGGGCTGATGCTGAAGCTAAAACTTCAACACTTTGGCCACCTCATGAGAAGAACTGACTCATTGGAAGAGACCCTGGTGCTGGGAAAGATTGAAGGGGGGAGGAAAAGGGGACAAGAGAGGATGAGATGGTTGTATGGCATCACCGACTCAATGGACATGAGTTTGAGTAAGCTACAGGAGTTGGTGATGGACAGGCAAGCCTGGTGTGCTGCAGTCCATGGAGTCGCAAAGAATCAGACATGACTGAGCTACTGAACTCAACAGGGACCCTGGTCCCTGGTACTGTTGGGACATGCTAAAACTATCTGTCCCGTGGCTTATTCATCTAAGGAAATTCCTTCCCAATCTTACCACATCTCCCAGCCTCCCTCACTCTCAGCCTCAGGACCCTTCCCAATCATGGACATAACAGCTCTCAGCTGAACTATGCTTTGTTTAAGTCTGTATTACAGCATATAGATCATACGGTTTGCGTTATATTCTAAGAAAGGGGCTTTTCTCATGGCTCAGTCAGTAAAGAATCCAACTGCAATGCAGGAGACTCAGGTTCAATCCCTGGATTGAGAAGATTCCCTGGAGAAGGAAGTGGCAACCCATTCCAATATTCTTGCCTGGGAAATCCCATGGATAGAGGAGCCTGGTGGTCTACAGTCCCTGTAGTGGCAAGTGTTGGACACAACTTAGCAACTAAACCACCACCATTACCACCACAGTCTAACAGACAGTAACACATAATGTTAAGAACAGAAGCCTCAGGAGCAAACGGGAATGGAGTACTATACTTGCACTAAATGACCTCAAGGAGGTATTAAACTGCCCAAAACCTCAGTTTAATTATCTGGAAAACCCTCATAGGAACAACACAAGGATTAAGTCAAGCCAGAATAGTAGAAATCCTAGTAGCAATGACTTACATTTATGTAGCACTGTGTGTCAAGCATTATTGTGAGTGATTTACGTATATTAACTCATTCAACCCCCATGACACTGTATGGATAAGTAAACGGACATAGGGGCTTCCGCAGTGGCTCAGGGGTGAAAGAACCCATCTGCAATGCAGGAGACTCGTATTCAATCACTGAGTCAGGAAAATCCCCTGGTGAAGGAAATGGCAACCCACTCAGTATTCTTGCCTGGAAAATTCTATGGACAGAGGAGCCTGGCAGGTCACAAAGAGTTGGACAAGACTGAGTGACTAACACTTTCACTTGACTTCAAACAGACATAGAAGGGAATAAGTAAGTAGTCCAAGATCACATAAGAAGTAAGCCACAGAGGTAGGAATTCAACCCAAGCAATCTGGCTCAGAATCTATGCTCTTATTCATTATACCATATTACTCCTAATATGCTCTTATTCTTTATAGCATATTGCTTCAAATGGTAGCTATGACTGCTAGTGGTAGAACTACTTGATTGTTAATGTATTTGCCTCTTTATGTAAATTGCAAGCTCCATGAGGAGAGTAAAAATATGCTGACTTATCCATAACAAGTGTTAGGGAGCTGGCTCTGGAGGCTCATTGCAGGGTTAGAAACCTACCTCCCTCCCTCACTAGCCAGCTCTAAAACCTTGGACAGATTGCCTGACCTTTTAGAATGGTTGTAAGGATTAAATTATTTCCAATTTAGAAAGTACTTAGGAAAGTGAATGGCAGCTATGACAATGACATACTGATATATTTCATTATTTGATATGAGATGTGATTTACCATCTGTCCTTCCAGGATATAGAAGAGGGCCAGAGCTCTCAACAAACACTTGCTAATCACCAACTCACCCACTTTTTTTCCTTGCTTCACGTAGGCTCATTTTGTTGCTAAAATTACTTCTCACTTCCCTGGCAGTCCAGCGGTTAAGACTCCATACTCCCAATGCAGGGGGCACAGATTCAATCTCTGGTCAGGGAACTAGATCCCCCAGGCTGCAACTAAATATTCCACATACTGCAACAAAGATCGAAGATCCCGCGTGCTGCAACCAAGAGCTGGAATGGCCAAAAAAATAGTTCTCAAAATAAAATAAAATTACTCCTTAAAGAAAGGGCTATACCTTCAAGATAACAGTAATACTAGCAGCTAACTTTTATTAAACACTTCTATACAGCAGGGACTATTCTACGATTATTTTCATGTGTTTAATCATTTAATCCTCACAACTGCCCAATGTTGTTGATGTTATGATCTTTATTTTTATGGAAGGAAACCAACACACAGAAAGATTAATCCATCCAATGTCATATTAACACACAGCCCAGATGTGGCAGAGTCTATGGATTTAACTACTTACACTTCGGTGTCCCTTTAGTAACATATTCCTTGCCTGTGAAGTCGCTCAGTCGTGTCTGACTCTTTGCAACCCCATGGTCTGTAGCCTACCAGGCTCCTCAGTCCATGGAATATTCCAGGCAAGAGTACTGGAGTGGGTTGCCATTTCCTTCTCCAAACATATTCCTTAGTACATAAAAAAGTACCAAAAGCACTGTTGCTTGAATAATGTTCACTCGAAATACCATGAATAATAGAAATTATTTTTTAAATGTTTGAAGTGTCTATCTAAAAAGTCATAGAGTTTCCCTTAATAGCAAATAGACTTAAGTCCTTGAAAATGAACACATCCATTAGGCGGGATCATAAAGAAGAGGTCCGAGTTTTCCAGCTGTGAATGACTCAAAGGACTCTAACGTACTTCACATACTGAACATCCTATTCTGATGGGCACACAGCACAGAAATGAGGTCTCTAAAAGAAGACAGAGCCCAGAGATCTGTAACAAAATCTAACCTCAAAACAAAGACTATCAGTGCTTTAGGAGGCAAACACTCTTTCAACTCCCTTTTTGGTTTTCAAAACACTTTACAGAAATGTTTCAGACCTCCTCCAGCAAACCTCTTTCCATAAAGGGCAACAATAACAAAGTAAAGAAATTCTACAGGATAAGTGAAGTGGAGACTCATCTAAATAAAACTGAATCAAAGCCTCATAACATTTATTAAAGACCTCATAGAAAAATAAACTAGTTGAGCAAGTCTGATCCTAAAGCCAGTTAAATGGAAGAATGAATTTTCATAGCCTTGGGAAACCTAGATTTATAGGGCAGACTCTGGAGGGTTGAGCTCATTGTGGAGACATGTTCCTTTTCCCTGGCAAAAGAGGAAAGGAAGTGAGCCATGCCCTAAAAAAAAAAAAAATTACCACTAGAGACATTCCAGCCACTACTTGATAAGGACTGGGAAGGCTGCCATCAATTCCTAGCTAGAAGGAAGAAAATTTGGATCTGAAAGCAGCTGACCAGGAGAAACCATGTTAGGTATGAATAAGATTTCCCATTAAACTGCAAGGTTTTAACAAGGGAGTCATTTAAACCAGTTGCTACTGTGATACAAAGTGAGAAATAGACATATTATGTGTGTGTGTGTGTGCGCGCGCACACGCTTAGTCACTCAGTCACATCCAACTCTTTGCAGCCTCATGGACTGTAGCCCCCCAGGCTCCTCCATCCAAGGGGATTCTCCAGGAAAGAATACTGGGGTGGGTTGTCATTTCCTCCTCCAGGGGATCTTCTCAATCCAGTGACTGAACCCAGGTCTCTTGCCTTGCAGGCAGATTCTTTACCGTCTGAGTCACCAGGGAAGTCCAAGAATACTGGAGTGGGTAGCCTATCCCCTCTCCGGGAGATCTTCCCAACCCAGGGATCGAACTGGGGGCTCCTGCATTGCAGGCGAATTCTTTACCAGCTGAGCCACCAGGGAAGCCCATATACATTATATCATGACCCATAAATACATACCTAACTGAAATACACATATGCATATATGAACATTGAAACCAAAACACTTATCCTTACTAAGCACAAAGCTCTATGAAGTTTTCAATTCTATTCTACTTTGCGTTCTCAACACAGTGGTTGAGACCTACTGGCCGAAAACAGTGATTTAAACCAGCAGAGGAGATTCTGAGGGTATGCTTTATAATAATAGCCATTATTCCTCCCTCAGAGCCCCACAGACAAGTTAGGAAAACTGCAATGGCGCATCTGTTCTTGGGACAAGTGACTTACTCTTGAGTGCTTGGGTAAAGAACGGTCAGACACTGGCTTCTTCATGTCCAGCCATTCCTCACTGTGCTGACTCTACTTTCTAGTCCTTAAATGCAGCGTTCCCCCACAGCTCTGGTCTTGGCATTTTTCTCTTATTACTCTGAATAACTGGATTTTATTTCCATGGCTTCAAATTACTCAGAAATTCCATTCTGTAGGTCCCGGTTCTAAATGCTCACCTACCTCTTACGGATGGCCAACTGAATTGCCCCACAGATTTCAAACTCTTTCGACTCAAAATTGTACTGTAAGTACAATCTCTTTTCCCTGTCTCCTCACCCAAATCTTTCTTTTCCAGTTTTCCTCCTCTCAAAGAATGGCAACATACAATCCACAAATCTGTGGGTCACAATTTGCAATTTCTTTTCCTATATCTTTACATCCAATGGGTTACCAATTCTACATTCTTCATATTCAGTAAGGAAACCTCTCTGGTGCTCCCACACAGGGGCCCTGGGTTCTATCCCTGGTCAGGGAACTAGACCCCACATGCTACAATTAAAGATCCCACAGCCACAATGAAGATGGAAGATCCTGCATGCTGCAACTATGACCTGGTGCAAACAAACAAACATTCAGTAGTATGCAGGCAAATGTTTAACAATCAACCTTCCAGATTAAAAAAAAGAAGAAACCCTGACTTGCAGCACTTGCCTATTTCCATGATGTAAACACCCACCCAGGGCCAATTTCAAGCAACCAACTGGATGCCGCTGAACATGGAATTGAAACAGATGGGTAGGAACGGTTCCAGCACACTACTATCTATTCCAAGGAACCACTTCTTATCTCCATACCTACTGGTATTGCCTCAATTCAGGATTTCATCTTTCTTCTTCTCAACACAACAGTCTTTATTGATTTCCTGACCTCTAAATCATGCCCTACCTTCTGACACAGTCTCCAAAATACCTATCTAAAATCCAAGTCTCATTAAGGTTCTCCACTGCCTAATACCCTAGTGGTTCTCCACAGTCCACTTTTTAGCTGCATACATAAGGCCCTTGATAATTTGGTCACCACTGACTCTTGAGCTTCTTCTCTTACCACACCACCACCTACAACCTCTATTCTAATCACACCTCCCCAGACATCATATTCTGAGATGTACAACACTGCTCTGTGATTCTGCACATTGCTTATTCTAGTCCTACTCCCTAGGACAACCTTGTCTAATTTGTTCTCTGAGTCAGCCTCTTAAGATTCAGCTCAAATTCCTTCTCCAGGAAGCTTTTCCTAAACTCCTTGGTTGGTTTGATGTATCCCATCTTTAAGACCTCCAGTACCTTCTATCACCTCTAACATCCTTTATTGAAATTTTTCGTATCTATCTCTTCCCACTAAATATGAGTTTCTTGAAGGCAAGAACTGATCTTATTTATGGATATACCAATTATGTAGTGTGCTAATGGAACACACAGGAGGCTCTCAATAAACAATGACTATTACCCCAGCAAAATTGTACCCTAAGACCATTGTATGCTAATTATTCAATTATTTGTTAAATGAAAACATATCAGTATGTTCTTGCCATCTGCCCAGGGCCAAAGAACTGCTAAGATACCCTACCTATGCCTTCTATATTGTCAGGAAGTCCAAGAACTACTGCCATAGTAAAAGAACTTGCACTATATTTTCTTTCTTTCTTTTTTTTTTTTTTTTTGCTTATTGGCCTCTGCATCAGTTTCCCAGCACTATCACAATGAAGAACCACATAGCTTAAACAACAAAAGCTTGTTTTCTTACAGTTATGGAAGCTAGAAGTCTGTTGCCAGGGTCACTTTCCTCTGAGGTCTATCTCCTTGGCTTGCATTTGGCTGGCTTTATGTTCACATGGCATTCTCCCTCTATGTGCCTCCATGTCCAAATTTCCTCTTCTTATAAATACACCAGTCATATTGCACCAGGGGCCACTCTGATGACCTCATTTTATCTTAGTCACCTCACTAGAGATCCTATCTCCAAATATAATCACATTCTGAGGTACTGGAGACTGGGACTTCAACGTACAAATATTAGGGGGAAACAATTCAGTCCATAACAGCCTCCTAGACTGTGAGTGCCTCAAAAGGCAGGAGCTAGATGTTATGTCTTCTTTCTTAGTATCTGCTATGCCTAGCAGAGTACCTGGAACACAGCAGATTTTCAAATTATTTGTGGGATATATAAATGAAGGATCTTCCAGGAGTGCAGTCCAAATCTATGGAGTGAAGCCCCTTCCAAGTTTGGTGGCCAGCATCAAGAAGAGTTTTAGCCCTTCCCTGAAAGAGAGCTTGATATTGCCATGGTCTCCAGATGGCCCAGTACCAAACAGTCATTTATACAGAACCCAACACTTAGTGGAATAATAAAATCCTTAAGACTGGACACCCAAAGCCAGTTGACAATATTCTCTTTCTCTCCAGACTCATTCTGATATGCTCAGACATCATCATACACTTAGCATCATGCATGGCTAAAATCAAAGTCAAGAGAAAACGAACACTTCTCTACCTAAAAAACAAAGTGTAACAGCTTAAAGAAATGGTTTAAAGGCATGGACATCTGCCTTTTCCTACCCAAAAAGAAACTTCCTCCCCTTCACTGTTCATCTGTCAGTTAAGTAGCCTGCCTTCTCCACTATCAAGATAGACACATGATCTAATAAATCCCCCCTCCAAGGAATTTGGATCCTAATTGGAGTAACATAAAGATAGGAAACAACTGGAGGGAGTCAATTAAGCCATTACCATGAAGGGTTCCTGGTTCACACATCCCTGAAACAGGCTTGGTTCCGACCTTTCCAAGACTTGATTGAACTTTGTTTCTGAGACTGAAATGATAGTTTCTCCAAAAACTGACATTTCCTAACATTAGAAAGTGCTTATTGTGTAGCTCTCAAAGAATCTGGACACATATATGGGCCCCAGAAGTTGGGTGTTGGTAGTGGTGAACGTAAAACATGGAAATAGAGTGGGCAGCAAGGAGTCCCTCATCAACGGTTAAGAAGTTGTGCTCATCATATCTGCCGTGTGAGCACATAGCTGCCAACTACATTATTCCCTCCTGGATTTTGGGACACAGTCCACATGCTAAATTGTTGGGAAGTTGGTAGGAAAACATCAAGATACTGGAGTGTGTGGCTATTTCTGACAGCTTTTGGTAAAGTCCCAGAAATGACAGGTCATCTTGGCTGAAGCTATAAAATTCTGCCTTACCTAGACTGGCCCTTTCTCCTGGTAGGAATCCAAGATGACAGAGAGTCACATAATCATGAAGAACTTTAAATTTGAATCAATGCATCAATGAAAATGCTAGGAAAACACAGGCGGGAAGGAAACATAGCAAAAGATAAGATTGGGATGGAGAAAATGGGGCCAAGCCTGGTCCCCCAAGTACCTCCTGATGTATATTGCCTTCCCCGCAAAGAGCTAAGTGCTGGAAAAAGGTCACAGGATGAGGAACAAACGAATTGCCTTTATCCAAGGGGCAAAAAGAAAGGCACCAAAATTAAGGGCTCAAAGCTAGGCAGAGAAGCAAGTCCTATTCTAAAACACCCCAGGCTAGAGCCCAGAGGCAGAGATCAATCAACAAAGTAGAAAATGCATATAGACCAGCAGATATAATTTGGGTTAAATTGAGTGAAGCTGCCCTTGAAACCTTGGAAAACAAAACCTTGTTACTTCTCCCAAATCAATCTTTAGGTACCTTAACCTTTATCACCAGAATGTGAGCTGCCAAAATAACATAACCTCTTTAGGAAAAAATCTATTCATTGTCCTTTTCAAATTTGTCCATGGAATTCACATGAAGCAAAGACCAGGTTCAGCCATTGCAGGCATGTAAGGCAGTGAAGTACACCAACTGTCTACACATGTGTCTCAAATATTGAAGGAAAATTCTAATCATGGAGCAGCAATAGCTAAATACAATGACGTCTGTAACATCCAAGACTATTATCAACCTAACATCCAACTTAAAGTGTATCAGCAACTCTATACAGAAAACACAGGGACCACAAAATTCATATGCAGACAAGGAAAAATAGGAAGAGATTAACTCTGGAAAACAGATTATGCAGTAGAGATAAATATAGAAAGAAACTATATTACTTGAATTATTCTAAGAGAAAAACTTAGATTTACAAACAGCCTAAATCAAATAATATTTATCTCAAACTGCCTACATCCTATCATTCCATATGCTACGATGTCTGGGAAGCTGGTTACTAAACAAAGCCATTTCGAAAGGAGCTACTAACATTACTTACAATAGCCAAGACATGGAAGTAACCTAAATGTCCATCAACAGAGGAATGGATAAAGAAGATGTGGTACATATATACAAAGAAATATTACCCAATCATTAAAAAGAATGAAATAATGTCATTTGCAGCAACACAGATGGACCTGTCACGCTGAATGAAGTAAGTCAGACAGAGAGAGAGAAATATCATATAACATCCCTTATATGTGGAATCTAAAAAGAAATTATACAAATGAAGTTAGTTACAAAACAAAAACAGACTTATAGAACAAAGTTATAATTGTCAGGGGAAAGGATTGGGGGAGAAATAGTTAGGGAGTTTGGGATCGACATGTACACACTGCTATATTTAAACTGGATAGCCAACAAGGTCCTACTGTCTAGCACAGGGAACTCTGCTCAATGTTCTGTGGCAGCCCAGATAGGAGAGGAGTTTGGGGGAGAACAGATACATGCATATGTATGGCTGAGTCCCTCTGCTGTCCACCTGAAACTATCAGAACATTGTAAACTGGCTATACTCCAATACAAAATAAAAAGGTTTTTTTAATGAAAAAAAGAGGAAAAAAGGGAGCTGCTAGATGGAAACCTGAGTGCTGGCCCACCTTCCTCTGTGGGAAGTGAGCTCAGATGCTATAATACACCATGTAGAATCATGGTATCTGCAGAAGTAGTTCCTAGAATGGCCCCTCCGGGAGCAGCAAGGGCATAAGACATCCTTTTCTGACATCTTCTTGGAACCCTGTCTCCCACAAGCAATGCCACCTACACTGGATTTCTATTACACGGTACAGAATCACTTGGAAGCCAGAGAAATGTTTTCAATTTCATATGGCTAGGATCTGCCCCTTACTTGCTAAGGGTGCGGAAATATAACTGCCCAGACCTGTCACGTTCTCCCATCACTGTCATTAACTGCCCTGAGAAAGTAGCCATTGGAAACAAACTACAAGGAATCTTTAGGTTGTGTGATAGACAAAAGAACATAAGGTAGGTGGAGTCACGGATGAGTGAGGGCAGGCCTAGGAAGATTCTGCTGAAGATATTTTAACACTGATGAGCACTAGGCCCTCATCTGGCTCATTAAAATAGCGCTGTGATTAAGGCTAGTGAGAGAGAGAGGCTGGCACATCTTCCTGTAGATGAGATGGCCCTGGGGGTTAGAACAACAGTTGGAACACAGCTGCCATGGCTAAAACCAAGCGAGTACAGATGCCACACCAAAGCAGAAGCAGTTCCCTACCATTCCACGCTGCCAAGTTCAAAATGCCAGTGGAGGAAAAGTATTGAAAGAAGTCTTTAAAATAGACTAGATAGCTACTTTAAATACCAATTCTATGTGTAACTACAGTTTCTGGTATTGAGGTCCTTGAATGACAGTTACTACTGCTTAGAGAGCTCAGTCACACATCTCCCTGCTCAGCAAGATGAATCGATGCAGTGTGCTATTCTTCGAGCTTGGAACAAATTCACAGTCACTAGACATTAGACTTTATAACTCCAAATGTCTTTTTAAGAAAATGTTCTTCTAAGCAATTTTTTTCTTTTATGTTTGCTTTCCTTATAAGTAGAGCTTGTCTATCATTTCCTATGTTCTTCACTGATATACAAAAGCACATGACACCATATCACAGTACTCATTTCCCTGAGAAAGATAAGCCAAAATGACTTACCGAAGGCCTTCTTGGGTTCTATTAATGTCAAGGTAAAGAGTTCCTCTTTTTTTAGTTCCTTTAACTTCTTAGCAACATCAAAGTGACGCCACCCAACGATATTTTCTTCATTGATGGCTTCAATGTGATCCCCCACACAGATTGTTTTAACTGAATCAATTATGCTACCGTCTTTAATTCTCTGAAAGAAAATTAAGGGTAATAATAAAAAAGAGCAACATGTAGCACTACTTTTCAAACTCTTACAACATTATGTATAATATACTGACAAAAACCCATCCATGCAGTTTAACGTTCAGTTAAAGACAGAGAAGACCAAACAACAAAGACAAGCATCCTGCTCCCAAACATTCTTTTTTCTCATTCAGAATTCAGCTCCATCAGGTCACCATCTCCTCTGAGCAGCTTTTCCTGACAACTGCCAGCCCATTCCTCCAAGATTAGGCAAGGTGCCTAATCTCATGCCTCTGTAGTACTTTCTGCTACATGTCCTGAACTCGAAGCTAAGCACTTTATATTCATGATCTCATTTAACAACCTTTATGAGAGTCTCATGTCTTAAATCAGGAAGATCAAGCAACTTGCCAAGTTCAACAGACCACAGTGCAACTGTCCATTTTCTTGTCAGTCTACACTTTCCCATGGACAGAGGAGCTTGAAGGGTTACAGTCCACAGGTAGGCAAAAGAGTTGGACACAGCTTAGCAACTAAACAACAACAAACTCCACTACTGAACTGTAATATCCTTGGGGATAGAGATGCTCTTATTCACCATTGCATGCCCCGTGCCTAGCACAATACCTACCAAAAATTGTTGTTGAATCATTTCAACATGAGACCCATTGTTATTGTTGTTGCTCAATCACTGAAGCCCATTACATCAGAATAAAGCTTGAGCTTTTTCTATCGACTACATTCTATAAACCTTAGCTATAAAGGCAAGACAAGAATTAGTACAACCTTAACCAAGAAAATTGATATGTAGTAGATAGGTGTAGTCACCACTGGGGAGCCAATGAGAAGAATTTTCATTTATATATCACTTTTTATTTATATATTTCAGGTGAGGAGAACTTAGGACCCAAGTAGAAATGTCAAATTGGTATTTCCTAACTCTTTCATAGGTATGTGCATGTATGCTAAGTCACTTCAGTCCTGTTGACTCTTTGTGACCCCATGGACTGTAGCCTGCCAGGCTCCTCTGTCCATGGGATTCTCCAGGCAAGAATACTGGAGCGGGTTTCCATGCCCTCCTATCACAGGTATGAAAACAACATATCAATAGTTCAGACTTTCAAAATGAGATGTAAGACTCCCTAAGATAATACTAAGAATTTCTGAAAGAATTTTAGGGACAAGAACTTCCAGAAAACTCTGCACAGGTAACAACCCAGCAGAAGATATACAAATTCTTCAACAGCATTGAAGAACATGGCAAAATGCAGGTTACAATCTGCCTTGGGCATCACAAATCCTTTTTGAGAATGACCTGATAGAATTATTAGGGGCTGCTGTTATTGTGTAATAGATGTGTATGTATTCTTCATTTTTATCAGGTGGAATAACAACATCTGAGTCAGTAGGGGATTGATCATTGTGTCCAAGAGTTAAGAGAAAAACTGATCCCATGTACCCTAGCATTTCCATAATATTGTCACAAGAAAAAAGAAGCTGCAGAAGACCAACCTAGGAAGGATAGTCATTTTTAATTTTTAAACTTTATTACAATAGACCAAAATTTACAGTAGGTTTCTTTTTTATCATTCAATTTTAAGAACATGGCTATGTTCATTGTAATAACTGTTAAAATGCTTTATGAAAATGATACAATAATACCAATTCAATTGGAAATTATCATTACAAGTAGTTAATTATAAAGCAAAAAACCTAGAAATATCATAATCTGACAATATTTTTTTTTAAGTAATTCCATATTCAACTTACAAGCTACAGAAATAAACAACGGTAACCACAACACACGGTACCACTCAGTACAACTTGAGTTTCTAAACTGTCATAGAAACATAAGTGAAATTAAACAAAAGACTAGAGCTTAAGAAACAAAGAAAAAAATTAATATTTTGTCATCTAACCATTCTTAAGTCATTGGAGAATGTGAAAATCTATAACTCATTTTTAATTTTTATTCTAATTTATTTCTTGATATATTCTGAACTTATTTTTCCTTTGATGACCTACACTATACAAATTTCAGCTCCATATATTTTTCATTTTTAAGACTTGTTTTATTTACAAAATAAGCATTATATAAAACTAAATGAAAGACTTTAAAGACAACTATTAATCAAACCAGTAAATTAAAGGGTGGGGGAACAGAATATAGGGTAACCAGAGCCTATGAGTAGCCACAGGTAGCCAGATCAGTGTCCAGAGAGTGGAAGGACAATTACCAGAAGTCAGTAGGCAGCAAGGTGAGAATCCAGGTGAGCAAGAGAAAAATCAAAGCATAGGTAATCATCAGAGCCAGCAGATAATAATCTGGGATGAAGAGAGAGGAAAACCAACATAAGAAACTTGGAGAAGGGCATCATAAGGTGAGTTGTATGTAGAAGCAAAGTGGGAGACACTGATGATAAACTGTGTGGGTTACCTGAACTACAACTTCCTAAGTATAAAGAATGAGGTAGCAACTGACACAAGCTTCTGTAATCTATTATACTTTAATAATCATACCATAACTTGATAGGGGTTAAAAATATTGCTAAAAGTGCTACTCAAGCATGAAGGACTTCGAAGAAAAAAAGAGGTATTACTTCTATATTTATATTTACTGAGTCACTTAATATCTTTATAACACTTAGAACTTTCTGTCATCTGGCTTTAGAGTCTGATGCTATAAAATGTAAAGACAACTTTAAATATTTTTTAGAAGATTTACAATATTATTAAACTTATAAGTTCCCAAATATTTCAGATCATTATTATATTAACTTCTATCAATTCATCCCATATAATTACAAAACTCTATCTTCTCATCACATATCAGAACTCTAGAATGGCACTCTATCATCCTCAAAGTCTCAAGCATTCATTCAAGGTTGTTTGAGCTGATCTTGCCCTCATGGTCAGCAACTTTGAGTCTCTGCTACTGACCCTCCAAATACTGTCCTCAAACCTTGTTCGTAAGAATAAGCATTTAGATAAAAATTGTACATAGTTATTTCATTTAGTCCTAATAAGCCTGGGAGGGAATGTTTAATATTCCATTAGTGAATGAGGAACTCAAAGCACAACAATGACACAGTTTAATCAAAGTAAGAGAACTGGGTTTCAAACAGAGGTAGTATAATCATAAGGCATCTTGCACTTGCCTCAAAACACTCCCAATCAACACAGATCTAACTAACTCAAGACCACATGGCAAAGTCAGATGAAGAATCCAAAGTCTTCTGACCTCAAGGTTAGAGTTTGAGTTTGTAGTTATCCCAGATGACGTATCCTATCACCTTGACAGTCACTTTACAACATGTAAGTTGTAATCAAATCAAATCAAATCAGCACACTGTACACCTTAAATTTACATGGTGTTATACCTCACTAAAGCTACAAAAAAGTGACCTATCACCTTTGAACTCTGATTCTTTTTTAACAACTCCCACCCTCCTACTTTACTTTTTCTTACCTCTGCTAAGCTGTTCTTCATCTGTATCAAGGCCTCCAGATCTCAATGTTACCTCTTTTCTCAGATCACCACTTTTGCTCTCACTGTACATACCTCTTCTCAGAGATCCTAGCTCCCATTCCAGAACCCCCCACACCTCTCCATCTTGTATATGTCCAACCTTACTAATTATCAGTTCTGGATGGTTAAACAATCAAAATGGTAGAAATATATGAATACTGTATTTCTCAGAGGATCTTGCTAAAATGTAATTTAATTCTAGTAGAGTACCTCAAATCATGAAGATTTCTATATGAAGACATTCTGAAAATGACCATTCTGTGGTTATTTATAAGTTACTTTAATTCAAAGCCAATTAGATTTTCATGTCTTAATTGCATGGTAAAGCCCTTATCTTTATTTTGAATCTAAAAGTATTTTCTACTCTTAATCTAGGGATAAGCAAACAACAGTTCACAGGTCAAGTCTGGTCTACAACTTGCTTTTATACAACCGATGAGTTACAAATGGTTTTACCTTTTTTAGTGGTCAGGGAAAAATAAGATAATATCTATGACATGTGAAAATTATACAAAATTTGAATTATAGTGTCCATAAATGAGGTTTTACTGGAAGACATCTATGTTTATTGTTTAAGTATTGATATAACTTTTTGTGCTACAACGTCAAGTTGAGTAGTTGCAACAAAGACTGTATGGCCCTAAATTTTAAAGAAGCCTAAAATATTCACTATCTGACCCTTTATAGAAAATGTACCCCAACTCTAGTATTAAACTATTTTAGGAATTTGCAAAGTTAGTTGTAAATATACTCTTGATTTTTCTGATTAAGTTATTTATACACTTTTTCCTGGGAAGTGTTAACACTTGGGTACAAAAGTTACAAATATGTAAGTCTGCTGTCTCTCCACCTGAAGGGGCTCATCTATGAGAACCGTGCAGTACTATTTTTTTCAATTTGTTTTTAATTGGAGGACAATTGCTTTACAATGTTGTGTCAATTTCTGCCGGACAACAACATGAATCAGCCATCAGTATACATATACCCCTCCCTCTTAGACCTCCCTCCCACCCCCCCCATCCAACCCCTCTAGTGTGAGCACCATGCAGTACTATTAAATACATCTCTCTGCCATCAGTCTCATCTCCTAATTATGTGATGATTTGCTGTTATTTAAGATAGCTATCAATTACAGGTACTCTCAAACATTGCAGATGTGTCATTAGCTTATACCGAAATAATCATATAAAGTAGGTGCCAATATTCCTATCTGAAAGATGGCATACAATGATTTGTCTAAGGTGTCACCCAGCATGTAAATAAATGGTGGAAACAAGACTGAAAACAGACTTGATTCTAAAGCCCACGGTCCTGTGGGCCACACTGCACTGCCTTCTTAATCAGGGACTCTTGCCTCCTTACCCTTGTCTGAATCCCCACCACACTGTCCTCTTACACCAACCTACTCTGACTTCCAACCACTGCTAAAAGCATATAAGTACTCATTTCAGCAGCACATACACTAAAATTGGAATCATACAGAGAAGAGTAGAATAGCCCCTGAACAAGGATGACATGCAAACTCTTGGAACATTCCACTTTTTCTGCTTATCTTGGCAAATCACACTGGAAGAGTGAGCCAGAAATTAATGAAATTGATTACCTTAAGGAGTGGGGGAAATGAGTAATGGGAGTCAGGGAGAATACAACTTTTATTAAAGTTTCAACTTTTGAAATCATTTTATGTATTCAGAAAATTAAATCAATAAGAGAGGAAAAACTCAATTCAAAGAGAAGCAAATGGATTCAACAGTATTTCAAATGAATAAAAATTATGGGGTGAAGGGAGGAGGAGCAAGTGAGAACCTATTCCACATAACTCCTGAAGAGAATAGTTTGATTGTATACCTGCATTTAAAGAAAAAAAGGACATACAAATCTTGAAATCTTTTTAATCTTTTGCCACACTATATGGTATGTGAGATTTTAGTTCTCCAACCAAGGACTGAATTCGTGCACAGTCTTAACCACTGGACCACCAGGGAAGTCCCTACAAATCTTGAACTCCTAATAGGTTTATTTTTCAGAGTACAAGTACATAGCAATTCTGAAACTATTCTGTGTATATTACAGAACTAAGGAAATAAGCAAATATTTCAATAATTTTGAAAGTAAATATTTCAGTTGGGAAGCCAAGGAAGAACACTGTGAGGCAGGATAGAACTGGAGGCATAATTATGAATTCATAATTTCTAAAATACATGTTTCTGAACCTCTTGTATGGCACCTGAAAGGATCTAGAAACAGTGATACACTGGTAGCAACGAATGCATGCAGATCTTGATTTTGAAATATCAGTTCTCACTGGAAAAAAAAAAAAAAGAGTTCCTTGAAGACATGGCTGACTCTTAGTCTGGAGAAAAGAAGATAAAAGATGAGTTTAGAACATCTTGTACCAGAAAAGAAGGAACTGCTCAATAAAATTATGGGAGGCAGGTCAAAAGGATATAGGAGCAGCTGGATGGGACTCCTGCAGACCAAACCTCAGGAAATCTGAGCATCAAAATAGATGATGGTAATAAACCCACTGAAGGAGAAATCATGTGTCCTATACACACTACTATACAAAAAATACATAACCACTAAGGACCTACTGTATCTGCAGGGAACTCTACTCAATACTCTGTAATAACCTACAAGGGAAAAGAATGTAAGAAAGAGTGGATAAATGTGTATGTATAACTGATTCATTTTTCTGTATACCAGAAACTAGAACAATGTTGTAAACCAACTGTATAGCAATAAAAATTAATTTTAAAAAATCATGTGTCCATTGCTAATAGGTGATTTTTTTAAATTAACAACCCACTTCAACATTCTTGCCTAAAAATCCCATGGACAGAGGAGCTCCATCGTCACAAAGAGTCAGACATGACTGAGAAATTAAGCATGTACCATATTGCTAATAGATAATAAATAAGTGGCATGCTTTATTATAATAGAATGTAGAATGTTTTAAAGAAACATAGGAAATGATAGAATTATAAAAATCACCATTTTGCAAATGAGTCAGGCAAGAGTCATCAATAGATGCTAAATCTGTGGGGTGCAAGTAAGAGAACAAGACATATACATAATCTCAAGGTATCTCCCCACAAATTATTACAAAGGAAAACATCACTTTGCAGTGAATAAGACTGGCAGACACTGCATGCACAAGGGACAGAAATTAACATCATGAATATTGCGACAAACCAATAAAATGCACCTTCTGATGTAATACACTGAGGACACAACATCACTTATTTAATTTTCATGCCAAAAATGCATAATAACCTCTTTCACAACATGAAGGGACATCAGAAAAGTCCAAGTTGAGGGACATCCTATAAAAGGCTGAGGAATTGTTCTAAATTAAATACCACTAAAAATACATGATAACTAAATAAAATACATGACCCTGGATTGGAATTATACCAGGAAAAATACATTGTTAGGACAACTGATAAAACTGCAATATGAACATTAGATTAGTTTGAGAGTATTGTATCGCTATTAGATTTTCTGAATTTTATAACTATACTGTAGGTATATTGAAGAGAATATCTTTGCTCTTAGAAACTATATTTTTAAATTAATAAGGAATAAGGAGATATTATATGTGCATTCTGCTTATTCCTATGGCTCAGGAAAATTTACATATAGATATGAGTGTGTTCATATATATATATACATGAAAGAGAATGAAGCAAATATGGCAAATGGCAAAATTTTTTGAGTAAAGGGTATCATGTGAGTTCTTTGTATTATTACAATTTCAAGTTTGAAATCATCCCCCCTTAACTTTTAAAAAACCACATCAACCTTTTACGCAGTATGACATTCATTTCTCTTCTAAGTTGAACTATAAGCCAGAGGTTTGGCTTAGACTCTGCTTTCTCTTTGACACCATGTTCTCTGTCTCCACGGGACTAGTGACTAGTACTCTGAGGCAGGCACATGTTTGAAGAGGCATTAAAAAAAATAGAAACACAGCTCTGGACCTCAGAGGCTAAGAGCTAAAAAATCCATGCGTGTTTGCAGAACTTCCAAGCCCTTCCCTGCTGACATTAGAAAGGCATTGCTCCATGTGCCTTGTGTCCTGAGCTTCCCCCAGATAATCCCACATGACTTTCCCACCTCACGGATTTTCCATTTGGTCACCCACTCAACCTTCAGCAGAGTCATATCTTTTGCAGAGCTAAAAATAGCCATTCTATCAAGTGGGGAGTTAAATAAAGCACTATTTACAGTTAAGAGGATAATTTCCCTAAGGCTATTTTTTTTTTTTTTTTTCAAAAAAAAAAATGCTTGACGCATCAGCAAATCAAGGTTTGGACAAAATAAAAGTATGAAGAAACTTCATCACTAATTCTTTGCTCAGGGGTTAAGACCGCCAGCTCTGGAATCAGATAGCTTGGATTCAAATCCTGAATTTGTCTAGCTGCATAACTTTGGGCAAGCTGCTTAACCATCCCAAACCTGTTTCTATGTCTATAAAATAATAAGTTGATAATAGTGCCTACCCAGAGATGAACCTCACAGACATGTTGAGCAAAAACCAGAAACAGTAGAGTAAGTAATATGTGATTTCATTTATATGAAGTTCAGGAATAAGCAAAACTATGGTGACAGAGGTCAAACTAATGGCTACCTTTGTTGAGTAAAGGTATTGACAGAGAGGAGAACAGGGAGCCTTCTAGGGGTAGAAATGAAATTTCTCTTGCTCTGGGTGGTGTTTACACAGATCTGTGAACATTCATTATAGGTTTATATCTGTTACACCTCAACAAAAAAGTAATCAAGAGACTTCCCTGGTGGCCCAGGGGCTGACTCCATGCTCCCAATTCAGGGGCCCCAGGTTTGATCTCGTCAAGGAACTAGATCCCACATGCTGTGACTAATAACCAGAGCAGCTAAATATCTTTTAACTAATTAAAAAGGAAACATGGTCTCGAATAGAACTGTTGTAAGCATTAAATGAGAAAATGTATGCAACATGCCTGAGAAGCATTCAATAGCAGTCAGTGTTACAACTACTCATTACAGGGAATACCCTGGCAGTCCAGTGGTTAGGACTCAGAGCTTTCACTAGAGGGACTCACAATTTGGGGGAATTAAGATCTCACAAGCCTTGTGTCCCCCCACCCCAGCAAAAAAAACTACTTATTATAATAATAGAATTGTTATTTAAGAGATGAATCTTTTTACCCCTCTTCGGTTCTTAGAAGTTTTTCATACCATTTCAAACTTCCTTTTCTTGCCTTTGCAGTTCTATATTGCCTTTGTATTTAGATAAAGTAATTATAGCTGACCCTTGAACAATGCAGGAGCTAGGGGTGCTGACCCTTTGTTCAATGGAAAGTTCCTGTACAAAATCCTACCATGTCAGCAGTTCCCCATATTCATAGTTCCACATCCACAGATTTAACCAACCTCAGATTGTTATAGTATAACATTTGCTACTGAACAAAATCTGCATATAGATGGACCCACACAGTTCAAACATGTTGTTCAAGAATCAACTGTATATAGTTTAGAAATTTTTAAAGAGCCTTGTTTTAAAGAAATAGGTGGCCAAACAAATACGCACTTGGAAATAACGCTAAATCAATGGAAATCAACATGGAAGTGACCAGATGATGAGCTTACAGATGTACAAGAGCCCTTATGGTTGAGTAGGCACCAGGGCCAGGCTTTCCTTTTCAGTAAATGCAAATTCCTAGAGGAAGTTTAAACCAAAGGGGAAAAAATTCAAGGAAAGGGTAAACAAAAGAATGGTGTCTTTGAAACAGTTTTTAAAGGAAACATTACCACTCCATCCATTCCTACTGAATTAGTGCTCACTCCATAGATCATTTCAAACTTTCTTTGACCTGGTAAATTTTCTTAAGTGTTACCCTTAGTTAAGTCACACAGTCATTTTTATTTTGTTTTGTTTAAATACTTACCTTTATAAAAGCATAGCCAGCACCATTATCTGTAATAGTGAGACCAAGTGAATCCTCAGATTTATACACATTCACTTCTTTTTTGATCCCTTTTATGTGGGCAAATATGAAATCTTCAAGACCTATTTGTGCTCCTAAGAGTTTTCCCATGTCAACTTTAGGTGTGTTTAAAGTGCAGTATAAGATCTGCAAAGAGAAAGAAATATTTTAAGTCAGTTTCCATCAGGAAAACATTCTGATCATTATTCAATAAATACTTCAATTTACAATGTCAGTGAAACAGTCTTCAATTTACGATGCCAGCAGTTATATCATTAACAGTAGGTAATATGAATTGCGTGTTTCCTGCAGGCCAGGCTCTGTGTTGAGCAATTTATATCCATTATTATGTTTAATCCTCACAACAGCTTCCTAAATACATTATCATCTTCGTATTACCAATAAGGAAACGGAGCCTTGGTGAGAGTAAGTTATTTGCCTAAGGTCACAAAGATAGTACTTGTCAGAGCCAGGATTCAAGCTCAGTTCTCACCAACTTCAAAGAGGTTTACATTGCTTTGTTGTCTGTTATTTACAATGCTGACATCAAAGGCTGTGTTCCCAAAGGTCATGATGCGTATAACCCAATAAAAGTAGAGGCAACACTATTTTGGAAAACACATAAGTTTTTTTTAAAATAAGGAAAATTTTATTTATCTTGCATTTTTGTGCTTGAGAAAAGTAAATGGTGAATGAAGTCATTTTTTTTTTCTAATTGTTTAAAACATGTCTAAAATGGACCTGGAAGACTAGTCCAATCCCTTGGCTCTAAAAATGGAGGAACTGAGGGCTGGAGAGACTAATGCAACTTAGTCAGATACACAGGATTGTAGAAGTTGTGTGGAGGTTGTAAAGGGACTTCTTACATTTACCAAGTCTTTGTTTGACCTCATTTTCCTTCAAAAATACAATTTATTTTGCTAAAATCTGCAATGCTACTCAAGCTTGCCAACCATAATTTCAGTAATTCCAACTACAAAATGGAAGAGGAGAAGGAGGGTTAAGAATGTGCCACTGGGGACTTGCCTAGTGGTCCAGTGGCTAAGACTTTGATCCCAATCAAGGGGTCACAGTTTCGATTCCTGGTCAGGGAACTAGAGCCCATATGCTACAACTGAGAGTTTGAACACCATAACTAAAGATCCCTCACGCTGTAACAAAGGTCAAAGATCCTGTGTTAGGCAACTAAGATTTGGTGCAGCCAAATAAATAAATACATATTTTTTAAAAATTAAAAAAACATGCCATTGGTTTAAAGTTCAGTAAATATTTACTGAGTACCTTCTGTGTACCAAAGATATTTTAATGCAGCTTTTTTATACCAAAATGACTAAGTGAAAAATTTTACCTTTTGTTATCAAGTAACATTTGCCATAGATATTGCCATTCCTGAGCCTTGCCTCAGCTCTCAACTTCCAACCCGCTCCCTACCTCTCCAAGTTTCACACCATTCCTGATTTCCCTGCTTGAGCTTTAAACCATAAACACCCATAAACCTCTGGGAGCTCAAAAACTGTGCAATCACTACTTGTTAAATGGCTTTTTAAGCCCTATTAAAATACGTCTGAATTGGAACAGCTCTCCCTGCTCTACAGTTAAAGGTCCAGCATGTTCATCAAAGGCCTGATCAAATCCCAGAGGTACATGAAAGGAGCTAGTGATGAGGACAAGGAAGAGGCCGCAGGGTACAAAGGATCAGTGCCTGCAAGCAAGAACTGCTGCCCTTGCCCTTTCCTTTTCTCACCCAGGTCTTTGGTGAGTTGTGCTAATAACTGCTGGGCCTTTAACACAACCCTTTGTGTCCCAGTGAGGACATAATACATTTGGCTTTGTAGTTACTCTTTGCAAATATTTGCAGGTGTTAAATTTTTATTATTCAAGGTGGGGAGTGATGAGAAGTCATTTAGGCCAATAATGGCCCCTATTTCTTACTCCAATTGTAAACTCAGTGGTATCAATTAGCCCACTAACAAAAATGATTATTAATGGATAAAGGGGAGAAGTAGTAATGCATAGAAAACAGCTTTTCTCACTTCCTTTCTCAAAATGATGGAAAGTGAGTAGAAAAGTTTTCTCCTTGTTCTTTTTCCAGTGAATCGGTAAATGGTGTTCATAGCAGATCCAATCACCACTAATAAAGCACCTTACTGAGCAGACAGGAAATAAAACATTAAAACATAATGATGATAAAATAGGGTAGGGGAAAAAAAACCCAAAAGGAAATCCCACACAAAGTAAACATCTAGTTGCTAAGCTGCGTCTTCTTTCAATCTCTTCACATACTTCACTGCAGAGCAAATACTAGATTTCCTGTTAGGTATAACCCTTCCCCATTATGCTTCCTCCAAGACAGAATTATGTTCCACTCTGGGTAGCCAGCAGTTGGCAGCCAAGGCATCAGGGTTTCTTTCCTGGAAGGAGTAAAGCCATGGAATGGAGTTCAACAGAAGGTTGTGTTGAAAATCAGCAGAATTGTCATGGTCCCTGGGAGGTGGAGGAAGAGCCCCCTGCAGCAGCAGGTAACTGAAGCTCTGTGGCTTTAGATTAGTCCCTCAAGGAAAGATAAAATCCTATCAGTCACACAACTCAATGCACAACTATCAGTGAATACATCTATATGTCATAAAGGTCTAGAAATTCAAATACTCCTCGTAGATACTGTATCTTGAACTGAAAAGTTAAAAAGTGGTATATAACTCTCTAAATGCCGGAAAGTTTGTGCTCGTTCATCTACTCACAATCCTCTATTGGACAGGTGCTTTTTGCCAAGTTCCGTGGTGCATACTAGATGTACAAAGATGACTAGGACCAGTCCTCATACACAAGAAACTCCCAGGCTAGGCAATGATCCACTGACATACAGTGGGGCAACATAATCCAGTTGCAATATATTAAGAGTCGTGGATATTTAAGACAGAAAAAGGAATCTCATGACATATTGTGAACTTTCCTATCTCCATTCAGACATTTCCTTCAATCCAAAATCTAAAAAGCCTGCCACCCATGCACCCACCCTATTCCATGCTCTTGTCTATTGAGACTCCGCAAGGATGTGACTGCCTGGGTGGGATCACTCTACATCTCTCACATCATTTAAATCTAGCACCTCATTTGAGTGTCTGAGTCACCTTCCCTTCAAGTTCAATTGGTGTAACATGTATTTGTCACCCTGACTCAGAGAGATGAGAACTTAGTCATCTTTCTCTCTCCTGTGAAGTTTAACACAGTGCCCTGGCTCAGTTTATATCCAAATGGCATTTTCTGCACATTCACTTACTTCATTTAATAAAACCAACCTGTGTACTAAGTTTTATTAACCTCATTTTGTGGATGAGAAAATTATGACTTTATCCAATTAGCACTATAATGTTTGATGTCAAAAGAAATGAAAAAAAAATACAAGAAAAGAAACACTGAAACAGTTACATCATCAATGCTCCTCTAAGAAATACTCACTTCCAGGGATATACTAGAAAAAGTCAGGACAACATGGTACTTAACATCATTTTTTATACTCTATGGTGAACAAATTAAATCAAAAGAAAGTAAACTCAGAGTAAGGTACTATATAAGGAAAATTATCCAACCATTAGAGATACCTTTCTGATGATTTTTATTGTAAAATGAAATCCTTAACATCTTTTGGGGTATCTATATTTGGTGCTTTACCAACACCATTGCAAATTTTAATAAGCTTGATGGAGTATTTATGACTATTCCACTTTCTAAAGCAGTACTACCCAATAGAAATGTAACACAAGCACCATAATTTTAAATTTTCTAAAAAAAATCACATCAGCAAAAGATATAGGTGAAACTAATTTAATTTCCTCATATAACCCCATATATCCAAAATATCATTTTAACATCTAATCATTTATTTTAAAAATGAAATTGAGAATTTACATTTTTAATAAGTTTTTAAGATCTGATGTATGTTTACCCTTTTGTGTCTGACCCTTTGTGACCCCACAGACTGGGGCTCAGCAGGCTTCTCTGTCCATAGAATTCTCCAGGCAAGAATATTAGAATGGGTTGCCATTTCCTTCTCCAGGGGATCTTCCTGACCCAAGGATCAAATCTAGGTCTCCTGCATGACAATCAGATTCTTTACCATCTGAACCACCAGTGAAGCCCCCTGAGCCACCAGGAGAAACCCCTAATTTGGACTAGCCACATTTAAAGTACTCAATATCTATACTTCGTTAGCAGCTACCATTGGGCAGCTCTGTTCTAGAATTCCATGTCTTTAACAATTTTTTTTTGTCTTTAATAATTTTACACTTTGCATTTTTCCTATCTCCATATATCTACGCATGTCGTTCCCTTGGCCAAAAATGCCATGGTTAAAACTCAATTTCTAAATCTAGTCTATATCTATCTAAATCTTCCCCATCCAATAAAGTCTAGCTAAACAGCATTTTCTAACAACACCCTAAGCTAATACTATTACTTCATCTTCTATATACCTATCAAATTTTATACTTTTCTTGTGGAACTTAACCATGTGTTGCTTTGTAAACTTCTGGCAGGTAGGAATTCATCTTATTGTCATATTTGTCTTACTGCATGCCTGTCACTGTGATTTATAGGAGAGATAGCTGAAGGCAAGGAGAAAGCCACGGCCCTTTGGGGCCAGATGGAGAGCCTTAAATTGTTATTGTGCTGGACATCAATATCTACAGTACCTGTTCCCCCGCCCCCTCAAGTTTCATTCCCCGTTTTTGCCATATGGCAACTTGGGGACGAGTGACCCCACCCTCAGTTCCATCAGAAATGAATCATGATTAGGTTTAAATCAGTTAATGACTAATTCATAATCCAACTTAGGCCAGTAAGATACAAAGAAGAGGGACTTTCCTGGTGGTCCAGTAGCTAAGACTCTGCACTCCCAACACAGGCTGCTGGGGTTTGATCCCTGGTCACAGAACTAGATCTCACATGCTGCAACTAAAACTAGAAGATCCCATATGTTGAAAGACTCAAGGCAGCCAAGCAAATAAAATTATTTTAAAGAGATACAAGAAAGGATTTGTTAAGGTTTCTGGGGAAGGAATCTTCTTTTCCACAGAAGCTCCTAGAAAGGTATCTCTTCCACTATGATGTGACTAACTGCAGCTGTCACTTCAACATTAGAAGACTGACCCTGGGGACAAAGCTGACACATGCAGAAGGGTAGAGCCTCTGGGTCCCGTCTCACCTGAAGACATTCAGTAATGGACACTGGAAGCTGTCACCCCCTTCCCCTCCTAAGGTAATCTTCAGATAGCAGGTGTGAAGTGCTTCCCTGGTAGCTCAGTCAGTAAAGAATCTGCCTGCAGTGCAGGAGACCCGGGTTTGACCCCTGGGTCAAGAAGATCCCCTGGAGAAGGAAATGGCAAAGCACTCCAGTATCCTTGCCTGGAAAATCCCATGGACAGAGGAGCCTGGTGGGTTGCAATCCATGGGTTGCAAAGAGTTGGACATGACTGAGTGACTTCACTTTTATACCTTCTATGTGTTTTGGAGGAAAATTCACCTCCTCCATTACAGACATAAGGCTCAAACTAGTAAAGTGGTGATATAGGAGTAAGCATGTGGCCCAATCCCGGCCAACAAGACATGGGAGGAAGTCCAGGAAGCTTCAGAGAAGTATCTTTTCATTCCTAAGAAGCAAACACAGTAAGACAGCCATCCCCTCTGCCCCTGTAGGTACCCTTACCTGTATGTGATCTAGGAACTTCCACCACCACCTTATCACTAACTGAGGAAGAGATCAACGCCAAGAAAGGCAAAGATTTGGAGTGAACCTAGGTCCTTGACATTGGTGAGTTGCTCTGATAACCAGCTCTGGCAACCACCACAATACCTCTTGTATGTAAAACAAGTTGTCTTAGGCAGTTTAACTAGCTCTGTGCTACTTGTAGCTGAAAAAATCCTAACTGATACACAGTCCTATCCCAGAAGCCAATAATTTCACCAACCAATTCCGGGCTAACAGATTTCTAACTGATAGAATTATTATCCTTTGTGTCTTCATAACTCACAGGGGGCTTTTTTGTTTTGTTTTTGGCCTCACCACACCGCTTGTAGGACCTCAGTTTCCCAACCAGGGACTGAACCTGGGCCAAGGCACTGAAAGCACAGAATCCTACCCACTAGACTATCAGGAACTCCTTATAATTCACAGTTTAAAAGTTCTTTCTACCTATCTCATTTAATCCTAAAAAAAAAAAAAAAAAAATGGTGAATTATGTTTCCTTTAATGCATAGAAGTGTTATGTGTTGAAGTGTTATGTAATTGCTATGAATTGAAGTGTTATGCAATGAAATGCTAGGCATTGAAGTGTTATGCGTTCTTACCCTATAATTTCATATCCTCTCAAAAATTTCAGGCACAAAGTAAAGCCTTCCCTTACTCCAATATCAGCAAAACAGATATCCAAAAAGGAGCTAGGTTATACCTGAAATGGTTATGAAAAAGAAAGAGAAAAATAGAAGTAAAAGAAAGAAGGAAACAGTGGGTTAAGGGGTAAAAGACCCATATCCTGTCCCAATTCTGTACTCTCACGAATTCAGTCATCTGACCTTCTTAGTCTTCATGGACATCTGGCATTAGTAAAGTTTGGTCTACATCACACAGCTATTACTAAAACTCAGTAAGAGAGTATACATAAAAGTGCTTTTTAAACTAAAAAACTCTAAAGGTTATTATTAGTATTATCCCTGGAATACAGGTGCTCCTTGAATAATATTTATACCTACACGTGACAGCTTCTTAAATTGCATTATTTTTCCTGAAAATTAGATTTGCTCCTTTTTAATGTCATAACCAGGATGGATTTCATTTTCTCCCATAAATTACAGTATACTTCAATGTTTTTTGTTGAGTGTAACTGATGACCATTTTTTTACCATGCTTTTATATTTCAATTGCTATTTTTCAGTTCTTATCACATGGTTATGATTATTCACCCTAGAAACTCAATATGGCTAGGATGATAAGAGTCTGAACTACTGTATAGAGCCATTAACATAAAATAATATTAGTTTTTCTCTGGCGGTGCCATTATATATTCCATAAGTATGCTTTGTGAATACATTTAAATAAATCATTTGCCATTAGTGTTTCAAAAGATATTCTGACCCACAAACAGATCACAAATCTCTCCAAAACACATCAGATTCATTTTTAAAACTCCAGGAAGTCCATTTCCAACTTTTTGTTTAATGCCTTCCTTAAACAGGAACTGAGTTGGCCCAAGATTCCACATGTTCCAAAATCTCTGGAAGAAATTATGGGCTTATATGGCTCGTGTTACAGTATTTGGGAATGTGATTTTAAACATAAGCAACTAAAACAGTTTCCTCCTGTGATTATCTAAAATAACAGTGTTACCAAATACTTTAATACAACTACTTTCCTATATCTCAATCTACCAAGAACCTTGCTAACTCTTTATATTTTTCTAAAATAAGCATTATAGAAATATCAGCCAATGTCATTACAGAAAATAAAGATGAGAAAGTACACAATAATACTAAACCTAGTAATTAACCATACTTTCATCCCGAGTTAATACCACCATCTTTGTACACAAGAAAACCACTTGGATTACGTTTTCTTTGTTAATGACTAAGGTTCCATCTGGGCTATTCTCAGATATAACTATTTAGGCTATTATCTAAACCTCACAGACTTTTTTCTCAAAAAGAGAAAAAAGACTGTATTTCCACCTAGTCAATTGCCTTTAAAATAGCAAGAATTAAAAACAACCTGAAACTAAGAATAATTATTGAGGTAAAAAGATCACCCACTTATCCTGAGTGCTTGAACAAAAAAAAACTATAGCCAAGCCAGAGTGACAGAATTATATTACTCAAAACTCCTTCCAAAAACTGAGTGTCTTATTCTACATGATTCCCAAAAATATTTGGTAGATGTGTTTTATCAAGGAACTTCTGGAACTCAAACAACTCTTCAGTGACATTCACGACTGGGACACCTGCCCATCCTTTTCAGCTCTACACAGTTTGGAGACTGGCTCCCAGCTCTAGTAGACCACTGTAAAAGTGAAAGAACTGCAAAGATAAAGGGCTGGAAGAACAAAGTAAATAAAAAATTAAGATATCAGAAACACTAATTGATCACTTATGTGTACCAGGCATTTCCACATACTACCTCATTTAACCCTATGACAATTCTATGTGAGAGACATTACTACACCCATTTTTTTTTTACAGATGAGAACATAAATATTTAGAGAGATAAAAACAGTTTGTGATTAAGTAGTATTTGGTGCATATGTAACTTCAGCCCTGGTTATCCAACCCTAAGCTCTTTCCCCTACAACATTGCCTCTCTCATACCTAATATCTGCACAGAGAGATCCAAGTTACTGATCACTTCCTAAAGCATTAGCTCAGCTAATCCATTAACTCAGTGCATCAGGTCATAAGTGCAGGCATCACTACGCCCTATGCAGAAGGAAAAAAAAAGGCTCAACATCCCTTATATGATTCGTCTAAGGTCAAATAACTAGTGAATGACAGAGTCAAAACTGGAATTCAGACTTTTGTGCTTTTTCTAAGCCATGATAGCATAGCTGTGATGTAAATATAAATTCAGCTTTAAACCTAAAACTCCTAGAAGGCAGAAACTACAAAGTTTTTGCTCTACATGGAGCCAAATACACTGTTTATTTAATAAACCACCCACTTCTTTAAAAGAGTTAAGGAACTTCCCTGGTGGTCCAGTGGCTAAAACTCTATGCTCCCAATACAGGGGACTTGGGGTTAGATCCCTGGTCAGGGAACTAGAGCCTACATGCTGCAACTAAGACCTGGTGCAGCCAAATAAATAAATATATCTTTTAATTTTTTAAAAAACTGAGTTAAGGTAGTTTACAAAAAGGAACTTTTGTAATTGGACTTTAAAAATCAAATGTATTAAAAAATAAAATATCAATCAAAATATTGATATTAACCATCTAATATATTTGATTAACATCAAAATACTAATACAGGGAATTCCCTGGTGGTCCAGTGGCTAAGACTCCACTCTTCCAGTGCAAGGGGCCCAGGTTCCTTTCCTGGACAGGGAACTGATAGATTCTGCAGGCTGCAACCAAAGATTCTATATGCTACAACTAAGACCCAACGCAATACACCATGGAATATTACTCAGCCATTAAAAAGAATTCATTTGAATCAGTTCTAATGAGATGGATGAAACTGGAGCCCATTATACAGAGTGAAGTAACCCAGAAAGATAAAGACCAATACAGTACACTAATGCATATATATGGAATTTTAAAAGATGGTAACAATAACCCCATATGCAAAACAGAAAAAGAGACACAGATGTACAGAACAGACTTTTGGACTCTGTGGGAGAAGGTGAGGGTGGGATGCTCTGAGAGAATAGCATTGAAACAAGTATACTATCAAGGGTGAAACAGATCACCAGCACAGGTTGGATGCATGAGACAAGTGCTCAGGGCTGGTGCACTGGGAAGACCCAGAGGGATGGGATGGAGAGGGAGGCGGGAAGGGGGATCAGGATGGGGAACACATGTAAATCTATGACTGATTCATGTCTATGTATGGCAAAACCCACTACAATATTGTAAAGTAATTAGCCTCCAACTAATAAAAATAAAAGAAAAAAAAAAGACCCAACACAGACAAATAAATACTTTTTTTAAATATTGATACATTGTTTAATTTGATTTAATATGTCATTTTAAATTATTTCTTCCAGTTAATTTTAAAACTGACCATAACCCAAAGAAATGAATGTAATTAAACAGATATTTAAGATCTCTATTATTTTCCCAGCATAACACATGTAATAAATTTCTAAAGATTTGTTTTTTTAAATATATATCATTTTATAAATACAATACCTTTGCCTTCACCTTGACAATGGCTACAGTCATCTAGAAAAAAGTTTCAGTTTCTCAAAGATATAAAATTGGCAACAAGACAGATATTTAGAAACCTGATACTGTATGCTCTATTTTAGACCTTCATAAGGATATTGTACAAAGCCCTGCCTCGAACTATGTAGAACTTTCTATAAATGATTCACTTCTAAATTAGCTGTCCTGGGTCAGCAGTGGTGTCTTAAATAAAAGGTGATTCATCCTTTGTACTGTTCTTTCCCTGGTACAACCACTGTTTTTCCCCACTTTTTTTTAATGGACAAAATAATGTGATAAAAATAATTTTATTCCCTACCCCTCAAAAAAGGAAAATCAAGTCATATGTTTTAATCTATGAAATGACTTCCCAGAGTAACCAAAAGAACATTTTCCTTTGTTAATGAAATTTAATCAAACCAACTGTGTTATCAAAGAAAGTAAAAAGCTCAAACCAATTCTTGAAACATAGGAAAAGGTTAAAAGTATAGGGATAGGTTTTAGTCTTGCCTTTGTGGATGTTACATAGATACTAAAGCAACGAGTAAGATAAATCAAACATGAATAGCTATATATATCCATCCTCTTCCACAATATGCTTCAGGTCAGAGGAGATATCTGAGCTTTAGCCTAGTATAATAATGCTGCAAGGTTACGAGCCAATTTGAAAGACATCATAAATCACCAACATTCCCCATGTCAGGTGCTGTCTCAAATTTTCCAGATTTCTAAACCACTTATCCTCTTAAAAGCTTCCTCTTGTTTGACACTTAAGATGCAAGAGAACCTCAAAAGGGAAGGAGAAACTACAACGAGATGTTTTATATCCAAGAATGTAGCAGTTTGTGAGACATTGAATTATAATTATTGGTAAAGAGACTTATGACTAAATTTTCCAGTTTATAAATATACAAACATGAATTTTAAAAAAAAATAGCTATTTGATCCCCAACAGGTCCTTAAACAAAATTTTGAAATTTGTTTGGCAAAATGCTCATGTATGACCACATTCATGTAAACCAGGAAGCAGATTTGTAACACTTACAATGAAATATCTATGAGGTATGTGATATTTCAAAACCACCCAAGGGAATTAATTCCCTGGCAGTCCAGTGGTTAGGACTCTGTATGTTCACTGCTGAGGGTCCGGGTTCAATTACTGGTCAGGGGACTAAAAGACGACAAGCCCTGCAGCATGGCCAAACAAAAACAAAACAAAAAACCCACCCAAAGAAATCATGGAAAACTGGAAAGCAAGCATGCGGAGCCACCAGCGGTCAAAACAGAGTGATGAGGGGATGTGATCCTGACAGAAAGAGATGAGCGCTTTGTGAAGAAAATGGGCCATGCAAGAAACTATAAACATCTTGAGAGAGAGGAAGATTGCAATTGATTTTTATTCTAAACTAGGACACCTACAAGACATTAGAAAAATGTGCTGCAGAGTGACAGGGCAAGAGGAGACAAAGGAAAATGTACCATGGGGTTCCCCCATGAGAGGTGACAGGGCTGGGGTGAGGGAGCGGAGGCAACTTACTGACCGCCTTAGACCCTAATTCATTAGAAGGCTTGAGATGCACAGAAAACCTCACCCATGGGTAGGGCCGGTGAGACGCAAGGGAGAGTGTGTGAAGATTCTTCTAGGCTTGGGTTGCTCAGTTTTGAGCCACCTCCCACCCCAGGGGTAGAGAGCTCCAAGAAGAGAGACTGGGAAGACGCGGAGAGGAGCTGCCAGGAATAGAATCCTGTCATAGCATCGGAGACACTTAGTCACAACCCCGGCTAGAGCCTCTCACCTTTGCTCCAGAGTTGTTTGTGACCCACCCCGCCCCCTCACGAAGCAGCTTCTTCCCACCCTCTGCTGGCCAACGTTCCTGCCCTTCCTGCCCGTGGGACTCCCGGGACTGGGACAGAGGGAGGAGTTAGAGAAGAGGGGAGGCGGCCCCGCAGGGCCAGGAAGCTTCCCGAAGAAGCTGGCAGGCTGCTGCAGAGTTCCGTCCTCAACTCCCAAGAATGTGTCACCAGGCCAGAGCCAGGACAGGCAGTACCAGAGTCTCCTGGCTTCAGGCTTAGTGCTGACACTGTACCTTCACTACCTGCTTCTACTTTTATCCCTACACCCTCCTCTCCCCACACCGTCCCCAAATGCCTACCATTCAAACTGCCCAGGAAACTGGCTTGTCTTGTGGGTGCTTAATTAGCAAATGGACGATAAACTTTCTCACATCACTTTTTTTTTTTTTCCTTTCCTGTAATTAGAGGGACTCAGAGTCCTAGTTTACCCCTGTTGTCCCAGAGTAATTCTTAATACCTTCCTTTTCACTCTGTGAAGTTTCTGGGTAGGAAATATAAGTTACCTGGCCATCTATTTATAATACTTCTTCTATTAAGCTGATCAAATAAGCATGCTTCCTTTTCAGGATGATAAGACCAGACAACATGAAATAAAAGGAAAAACATATGAGTTGCATGTTGAAGTAAGGTAATGGTAGAGTTCTTCCTCTATCCTTTAGCGCCTAAGTAATCTTACCCAGAAGCTTCTTGGAAGTCAGTGTACATGATTGAAACAAAATTAAGATTCTATGAGTCTTAGCAAGTGTGGGGAGAGTTGAAAATGAGCTCTAAGTGTTCTGTGGCAAAAGGGAATAGAATAATTTAGAATTCCACGCTGAGGAAAATTCTGTCACAGGGATGTCTAGAGATATGACAAAAAGAAATATGGGTATTCCTACAGAGTTATTTTTGGCTCAAGAGAAATAAGCATTGATAATGCAATGAAAAATAATTCTGAGTAAATTAATATATTTAATATTTCAAGTTTAACTGAGATTTTTGTTGACTGAAATTGTTTATTAGGTTTACACTAAGCTTTATTGAAGAAGCCCTTCTCAGAAGAGCCCGCGTTAGTTACTGTAACATAGAATTCTACACTGAGATAGCTTAGTTTGAGGATCATGTATAGAGGCAAACTTTTAAATTTGCTTTCCTTACTTTCTGGGATTACGCAAAATGTAGGAGAATGAAATTGTACAGGTCTAGAATAGAAATATTAAAAGGAAAAAATTACAAGCAAAAAAAAAAAAGATTAGTCAAAAACTGCCTAAAAAGCATCTTTTTTTGAGGAAAAGAAGGAATGAGAACTAACATTTATTGAATCATTGTCCTAGATACCTAATACACTATTTCATTCAGTTCTAACAACATTCCTATAAGGCAGGCATTATTTGTATATTTTCCAGGTTCGAGTCCATTACTCAATTTTCCAGGTGAGAAAATTGAAGCTGCTCAGTGGCATCTCTAGGCACTAAACTCAGGGCACACCATCCTACCCTGAAAGCACCTCCCCACTAGACTGACCTAAAGCACTGCGGTCATGCCACCCTGACTATCACAGGGTCCTACAAGCCTGTGAAGTAGCCACAGCAGATGTGTAGCTTTGAGCTATTGCAAAAGCTTGGAATCTCACAGATTTAACCAGCCATGTTTTACTCTGTATAATTACAGTCCTATAAGGATGATCCTAAAACTAAAATGTAAAACAGGAGGCCTTTCTACTGTTTTTCCCTTCCTGTTGCTTTCCCATTTTGCCCGCCGCACCCACCCCCACCTTTACTGCCTAGCTTCACGGCACAGAGCAAGTGCTTCACCTCAAGCAAACTGGCATAAAGCAATGTTGCCAGTGGGTGGGTGGGGTGATACCGGAAAACTGTTTGAAATGTTGTGGGAGCTTTTTTGGTTGTTACAATGATTATGTGACACCATTGGCACTGGGAGAGGTAGAGGATGAGGTAAGGATACTGCGGGAATTCTAATCTCAGAGAGGTTCAGCTCAGTGAAGAGCTGTTTGGCATTCTGCAGGATTTTCTCTTTTTTTTTTCCTTTTTTTTTTTTTTTTTTGGCTGTGCTGAGTCTTAGCTGCATGCAGGATCTAGTTCCCTGACCAGGGATGGAACCTGGGCCCCCTGCTTTGGAAGTACAGAGTCTTAGCTACTGGACCACCAGGGAAGTCCCCTGCATGATTTTCAAATGCCCTACTAGAGATTCATGTTGGGAAGAGAATATATATATATAATGATTAAAACCTAGATCCTCTGGGTTACAGATAAAGTAGGCTTTGTTATGAGTTTTCCTGGACTGCAATTACCACATAAACCAAGGAAAGCCTTTCTTATTTGCATAGAACCTTATCAAGAGTTGTTCATTATCTCAGAAAGTCAAGTCACTGACAGCACTGTTGTCCATGTTACTTGAATTTAACATAAAACATATCAGCTGCTCCTTTTATTGTTACATTATTATACATACAGTTTATACATACATACATATTATACATACAGTTCTATGAATATCTGCAAATATTTAGAGAGCAAAAGATAACATAGAATCAAAATATTCATGTCTTATTCCTATTGTCCTATTCTTTTTAAATTCAAATTTATTAGCTATTAAGTATAGGTACAAGCCAGAGAAGGCAATGGCATCCCACTCCAGTACTCTTGCCTAGAAAATCCCATGGATGGAGGAGCCTGATAGGCTACAGTCCATGGGGTCGCTAAGAGTCAGACACGACTGAGCGACTTCACTTTCACTTTTCACTTTCACGCATTGGAGAAGGAAATGGCAACCCACTCCAGTGTTCTTGCCTGGAGAATCCCAGGGACGGGGGAGCCTGGTGGGCTTCCGTCTGTGGGGTCACACAGAGTCGGACACGACTGAAGCGACTTAGCAGCAGCAGCAGCAGTAACATAGGTACAAAGCAACTGACTGCTTCGTCATGTCTTCTAAGATAGTTTTCCCAAATATTTGCATTGAAATCCATATTTGTTTCTAATATTGCTGTTAAGGAATATATTAATTTTTAAAATTATATATATAGGTAGATGTTATTGTTTAAATATTTATTTCAGGATAAGTAAAAATGATGTCACAAAATATTTGTTATTACAGGGGAACTTTGGGTCCAATAAGGTTAAGAACCACTTATATAAAGAAAAGAGCATGAGCTGGGAGTTTGACAAACGTAAGATAAAAGATATCTCTTTGGACTACATGATTTGAGTAGTTTACTTTTGTTCTGAGCTACAGTTGCCTCATCTATCAATCACAGTCATTTCTGGGGGTTCTGTTAAGAACTGCTGTTTCAGAAAAAATAGCACAGGTTAAGTGGTAATAATAGGTGTTCAACAATATCTCCGTTTTTCAATGCTCAAGCTGTGCTTCCCTCCCCCACTTACCTTTACAAAAAGGCAGGAAAATTAAGACAGGAAGCAGGAAGTATAAGGAATACAGAAGGAGAAAGGGAGTAACAAATCATGATCAGTACCTAATACTTAACTACACCCAGAACACATTGTTAGTATCAGATGTGAGAAGGTTCAAGTTACATTCTGGCCCTAGATCAAGTTACATGCTGGCCCTAGACCATGAAGAACAGTTTGTTAATGCCAATCACACAAACACTACTGCAAACACTACTACTTAATGCAATATATGGCTATGCAAATTGTTCCAAGAATGGATACAGAATTATCATTTCTTCAACCTTGTTACAGTGTATCCCTTTAAGACCACTTAAAGTTAACACTGTAACTTAAGAACCTGTGACTTTTACAGACTGAGATGTAGATCCTGGATTTAGCCTTTTTTTTTTTTTAAGGTTGGAACTTTTCCTCTACATGTGCTTTGATTATCTCCATGGAGATTTTTATACAATAGAGGATGCACTTTCTGGAGTGCTAGTATTCATGAGCCTCTTAACCACTACTAACTGGGGCCAAATATGTCCCTAAAAGGCAAATAAATATTCTATCACTGACAAGATCTAAGATCCTTTCTACCCTTTCACTTATCTGTAGAAGCCATAGGACCTCCCTGGTATTAGCCATGTCCAAGCTTCAACTTCCTACTCCACATTTTAATCACCAAAACTTCAGAGTACTCAGCACACCCCAAAAAGAAAAGCTAGAGTTTCTAAGACAGTGAGGAAAAAAGCAGTTTTTGGATCACAATACAGAGAAAAAGTGACAGTCATCCATTCTCAGTTGGCTTCCTCTTTTCTTCATCTCTGCAAGTATCTAGCCCAAAAGTATTTGTTAGTTGCTTGATTGAATAAATAGTTTCAAGAACACCTTTAGATGTACACCAAAATTCACAGAAGCATTAATTACAATTGCCAAAAAATGGAAACAACCTAAATGTGAACAAATAAAGGTGATGTGGTATATACATACAGTTGGAATACTACTCAGGCATAAAGAATAACATTTTGCCACTTCAGCAACATGGATAGCCCTGGAGGGTATTATGCTAAGTGAAATAAGTCAGACAGAAAAAAAGAAATGCTATATGATATCACCTATATGTGGATTCTAAAAAAAGTACAACAAACTAGTTAATAAAGCAAAAAAAAAAGAACAGGCTCACAGATGTAGAGAACAAATTAGTAGTTACCTGTAGAGAGAGGGAAGGAGGGAGAGAAAGATAGGGATAGGGGACTAAGAGGTACAAACTACTATATATAAAAATAATCTACAAGGATACATTGTAAAACACCAAGAATATAGCCAATATTTTATAATAACAAAAAATGGAATATACCTTAAAAATTGTGAATCACTGTGTTATATACCTGAAACATAATGCTGTGCATCAACTATACTTCAATTTTTAAAAGAACTGAATACCTCTGGTTATGTCAGGTGATAGGAGTTTATCATAAGGAGACACAGGGAAGCAAAAATACAGGAAACATTTTCAGAAGACAGGCTTCTCAGAAATACTAAAAATTGGCTCATTGCCATTAAAGACACAATATCAGCTCTCCTGACATGAATAACACTCTGATGGCTCTCTGTGACCCTGAAAAGACTGCAGTGACTCTTATCATCTCCAGGCTTCAGTGTTAGGTCCACTTTTTTGTTTCTGCTACTACCAGCTGTACAGAACAGATACAATGTATGCTCCTAATTTGGTTAGAAGTAGAAAGGAGGTTTACACCCACATAGATATGCATTTACTTTCACACACATACTTATAAATTCACAGATTTTATTTTTCCATAAAGATGGTCAAAAAAGTGGCCAAGCCAGTTGCTTCTGGGGAAAGAGGACTAGGGAACTACAGTCCCCACTCCCCCCCCCACAAAAAAAAGTGGATACCCTTTCCACTAAGTACATATATTCTTTTTTCAATTAAATTAAACATTGGTTTTAAATAACTTTTACTATGTAGCTCCACTGTGGACTTCTGCTTCAGAGAGTTATTTCTGCTTGGAGATTTAGTGAATGAATAAAACCAAACCACAGAAAACATTTTGCTTTGGTAACCTTTGGTCAAACACAGATATGCTCATTAACTAAGAGCCAACAAATGGAAGGGAAGGTAGGTTGTAATTAATAACATTGAAGAGGAGGTCAAGAGATGAGACAGGCTGGATTAGGACTATATCTTATATATTGATTATAGCTCTCATGTTTATACCTAAAAAGTTTTGAGGTAACTACAAGAGAACTTGTGTGATACCACAATCCCAAATGTCTAAGAAACATATTTGGTGTCACAAAAGCAGAAAATGTCTTAGCTCCTAAAATTTTATTTCAATTCATATTACTGTACCTTACTGAATCATATACATGGCATTCTATTTCCCAAGATTTTTATTGAGTTTAAAACATTTCATCTTGATTACCAAAGAGGGAAGACAGGGGAAGAGAGGGGGATAAATTAGGAGGTTGGGTTTAACACACACACACTGCAATATATAAAATAATCAATAAGAACCTACTGTATAGCATAGAGAATTCTATTCAATACTTTATGATAACCTATATGGGAAAATAATCTGAAAAAGAAAAGATATATGTACACATATAACTAAATTGGGCTTCCCAGGTGGCACAATGATAAAGAATCCACCTGCCAATGCAGGAGATGCAAGAGATGCAGGTTTGATTCCTGGATCAGGAAGATCCCCTGAAGTAGGAAATGGCAACCCACTCCAGTGTTCTAGCCTGGAAAATTCCATGGACAGGGGAGCCTGGTAGGCTACAGTCCATAGGGTTGCAAAGAGTCACACCCAACTGAGCATGCATGCACACACTCCTCTAGAAAAACCTTGCCTCTGACGCCTGTTGGTGGAGCACTCCCTAACCCCTTCTGGTTTTTGCCGCTGCCCAAATCAATTTTTGCTCAAATATACTCAATTTTAATAAGGCTCAGTTTATCTTTTAACAGAGTAAACGGGGAAAGAATCGTGGAAATTTTTCCAGGTAAAGGGAAGAACAATAGATAAAAGTCAGAGAAGTGAGAATAGTCTCATATTCTGTACAAGCCGTGGAAGATACCTGCAACACCCCTAAATCAAGAAGTCTCAGGCTACATATTCTCCCCAGTATCCTCTCCAACAGGACTCCTTATCTGTTGTTCATCTGCCTTAGCACCACAGGACCTACACACTGGACCGGAGACAAGCACTGACCCACAGGCCCCCTCTGCCCCACGCGTCCTGCACCCTGACTCACCAGCAGAGGCTCATTCTCAAGCAACTCAAGTTTGAGACAGAGTGGGACACAAATACAGAGGCCAAAACTCAAAGACACAAAGAGGAGGCAATAAGGGCCTTAAAGGAGCAAAATCAAAGGATGAGAGAGATAGTCAAGAATAGAGTAAGAGGGACTTCTCCGGCGGAGTGGATAAGAATCTGCCTGCCAGTGTGGGGGACATGGGTTCGATCCCTGGTCCAGGAAGATTCCACATGCCGCAGAGCCACGAAGCTTGTGCAGCACAACTACTGGGCCCCGAACCTCAACAACGAAGCCGGAGCGCTGCAACTGCTGAAGCCCGTGCACCTAGATCCTGGGCTCGGTCACAAGAGAAGCCACTGCAATGAGAGGTCCTCACACCACAGTGAAGAGTAGCCCACAGGCGCCACAACTAGAGAAAGCCTGTGCAAAGCCACAAAGATCCAGCACAGCCAAAACAGATAAAAAGTAGATAAATAAAGAAAATTTAAAAATAAAAGAGTAAGAAGTAGGGAGAGAGTGGCAGAGAGGGAAGGTAAAGGACTTGCTCTTGGTTTTCCAGAGTCTAAAGTTACTGCTTTCACCCGGACAAGCATGAGGGATATTCCAGCAGTCTACGGAACTGGACTGTCCAGCTGCAGAGGTGAATCTGGGCTTCCTCACCTCCCTGTATGTCCTAACAAATACATACACGTTGTCCAAGGTAACCTGAGTGTGTCCATCTCTTACCACCTGCAAGAGACTCCCACGTGTATTCAGGATGTCTGGAGGGGTGGGAGCAGGGGAGGGATGGCAAAGAGGCCACCATCTGTCTGTGAGGTAGCAGAGGCTTGGGGAGGGGTTGAGACTTGATTCTACAGTTGTTTACACACCTACTTCAGAGGATCTGCAGAACACAGAGCAACAATCTTAAACCCATTTCTTATCCTCCTCATAGCAATGAGGTCTACAGGGCAGTCTGGTGAGAGTAACTTCCCACTTCTCAAAATGAGTTACAGCTCTTGGGGGTTTTTTGTTTCTTTGTTTTTGCTTGCATTCTTCATATAAAACCAAGACTGATGTTCAAAAGGCATAGTGAACACACATAATGGTTGTAGTATATTTAGAACTTCTCAGATAGTACTGTGCAGTTCCAGAAAATACCATCCTATTTGACTTAAACCAAATTTTATGAAGAAAACAGAGCAAATGAAGAGTCATTTGTGTTTCAACTTGATAAAACACCAGCCAGGGATCATTCCTCTGCTGAAAAACACTTGAGTTGTTGTTATTGCCTACAGAGTAAAACCTATACAGCTTTAAGGACGTTTGTAATCTCACTACTGTCTACATCTTCAGCTTCATCTCCTACTGGATTCATTATCTGTTTTTTAAAATTTTTATTGGGGTGTCGTTGATTTACAATGTTGTGTTAGTTTCAGGTGTACATCAAAATGACTCTGTTAGACATATACATACACCTTCCATCATCTACTTTTCTTTATTAAACTTTAATGGAGCATCTAAGCCATCTAGCAACTCTGCAAATGAGATGTTAAGAAAAAAAATCCTCCCAGCCCTCAGTAAGAGGTAGGGAAGTAACTAAATTCAATGTGCTAATGCTATGTTAAAATATGCAGTTGTGGGTATGAAACATGGCTAGATTGACAGATTCACAAAGAAGGCTTCTTCAAGGAGGTAACAGTTGAGACTCGAGAGGTGAGTAGGAGCTATCAGAACAAAGAAGTGAGAACATCAAGAGAAAAGGCACAGAGGAATTAAACAGTTAAACATTCTGGGTTAAAAAGGTTGTTAGGACATGAGACTTAAGCACGCACGAGGCAGGACTCTAGACAGGCAGGCCAAACATTTGGCTGGTGGGGGTTATTTGTAAGTGCTATGGTCTGAATGTTTATCTTCCCTCCCCCAAAATTCAAATGTTGAAATCCTAGTGTCAATGGGTGGGGTCTCTGGGTGTTGCTCAAATTATGAGGGTGGAGCTCTCATAAATGGGATTAGTGCCTGATCACAGAGGCTCCAGAGAGATCCTTAGCCCCTTTCACCAAGTGAGGACACAGAAAGAAGGTGCTGGTGATGGACTAGGAAATTGAGCCTTCAGAGGTAACCATGCTGGAACCTTGATCTTAGACTTCCCAGCCTCCAGAACTGTGAGTAATAAGTTTTTGCTTTTTATAAGCTACCCAGTTGGTGTTACTTTTTTATAGCAGCCTGAAAGGAATAAGACAGTAACTGGGAGCCCTGTAGTTTTTTTGAGACTGGTATGATCAGAGCATCAATATTAAAATAGAGGATGGGTGTGGGACAATTCCTGGCAGTCCAATAGTTAAGATCCCCACTTCCAGTGCAGGGGCAAGAGTTCGATCCCTGGTCAGGGAACTAGGATCCTACACATTGCATGGCACGACAAAAAAAAAACTTTTAAAAGAAAAAAATAAAGGATGGGTGGAATCAGGGAAATCATACTCAGGGTGCTCCTTTAGAATCTGTGTTGTAATAGACCACTGTCAATGCCTTCCAGCCAAAAGCCACCAAGAATTCTCATTTCTAGTTTACTGTCCCTTGCAACAAAGGAGGCAGCACACCATGGAGAACTGTGGGGAAAGTCTGAGTAGGAGGGTATCAGAAAAGATCTGGGCTTGTGTCAGGTGATCTTAGGGCAGCTTGGACTTGATGTCAGGAAGTGGGGCCAAATCTATGACTCAATAACCTAGTAAACCTATTACAAGGTGGGAAAAACTGTCAAAGTAAAGCTGTGGTTGGTAAAAGGAGCTTCAGTCAATTATATTAATCAAGGCAAGGGGATATCTGATTATTTTTGTGGTATGGACAATGTTTGCATTTTTTTGTCTCTGTTCAGGCATAATTGCAGAGTAGTCTTATTTCTGTCTGACTCACCACAGTCACAGAATGGTCCCTTCTGATGATGATCTTCTGTGAAATTATCATGTCCAACATGAAACCATCAAGACCTGCCTGTGAGTGTCAGGTCAGCTCCCAGATGTCAGGAGCTGACTTTCTCTTTCTCACACTCTTTCTGCTCAGTGTTGTTGGGCTTGCTTCATAATCCTCAGATCTCAATGATAAAGTGCACACCAAACTCCCAATTCCTTCATTTACCTGTGTTTTTACTGTTTTTCCTAGGAGAGCAGTATACAAGTCAATGAGCCCCATTTTGTTCTATCTTCCTAGATTTCTCATATGGGAACCAGAAAGACACTGTTCGACTTGCCAGTTATCTGCATTGCTGGGAAATGATCAACTTTGCAGCACTGCTCACAGTCTCCAGAAAGTGCCACGATGACAGAATATTGACTTCCACAGGGGCTCAGGGCTGGCATCAGCAAGTTGAGAAAAGCAAGCAGTTTCTGTTTCTGGAAGGTTTCACAAGACAGCACCCCATACACTGTAACTTACTTAGGAAGCATTCTACTTACAAACAGAGATTCCAGCTTTGCAATTTCTGGAATCTGTGGACATGTAAACATTGGATCCAAGTCATTTTTACTTAGTTTCTCAGTCTCCATACTTCACCTCTTACTACTCCCCAGTCAAGATATGAATGATGCTCCTTATGCCTAAGGCCCTCAAAGGCTAGTTTCTTTCCTCACACTACAGTATTTAAAAAAAAAAAAATAACACATACATAAGATACCAGTATTGTAATCAGTACTAAAGCTTTATGCTAAAGATACAAGATTTTAAATACCATATTTTCATGAAGAATCTTTTACTCAACATATTTTGAACTCCAACTATGTTTCAGGTACAATTCTAGGCCCTTGTGGGCTGCATCAGAAAACAAAGTAGACAAAATTCATTGTGGAGCTTATACTCTAGTATATGGGAGAGGAAAAAGACAAGTTAAATATACATAGGATGCTAGTATCAACGGAGGAAATTAAGTGCTGAAGGGAACAGGAGGTGCTATAATTTAGGGATTTTGTTCCCTTCTTTTTTTTTTTTTAGGGGTGCTGTAATTTTAAACGGAACGATCAGTGCCAGTCTCAGTGAGAAGGCAATGGTAGAGCCAACTTAAGGAACAGCATTCTGGGAATTCTCTGGTGGTCCACTGGTTAGGACTCTGAGCTTTCACTGCTGAGGGTACAGGTTTGATCCCTGGTCAAGGAACTAGGATCCCTCAAACTGGGTGGTGTCTGGCCGAAAAAACAAAAAAAGAAGAGCATTCTGCTAAGGAGGGATAGATTCTGAGAAAGATGCAAAAGCCCTAAGGCTCTAGAGTTCAAGGACTAGCCAGGAGGCCATACTGGCTGGAGCATAAAGAACAGTGATTACAGAGTGACCCCAGGGCCTGTAACCATCACTGGATGTTGACTTTTGCTCTAAGTAAGATGAGGAGCTATCAGTCTTGAACAGAGAAATGAGATATAAAATGTTATCTCACTGGAGATAACAACTTTTGAGTTTTGCTATAAAGGACAAATGGCATAATAGTGTGAGGGATGGGAGCAGGTGACAAGAAAAAGTTTGTTTCATTTTTTAAGACAATAGCATGATTGCATGTTGAATATACAGCTTGAAATTAAAAATCACAATTTTTGCCTTTTCTGCTTCCCAAGTACATTGTGGTATTTGACAGCTTTGAGAGAGAAGGGGCCATATTTGCTTGACCTATTCAATCAACAAATTACTTAGTATTATACATCACATTGGAGGAGGAAATGGCAACTCACTCCAGTACTCTTGCCTGGAAAATTCCATGGATGGAGGAGCCTCATAGGCTACAGTCCATGGGGTCACAAAGAGTCGAACACTACTGAGCGACAACACAAACATCACATACAAGCTAATATAACTAAATCAAAAGTAATCATTTCAGAAATCTTTAGAGGTTTCAGTTTCTGGATATGTAAAGTATCTAACAAAATTTATTTCTTAATATCTTTCAAATTCACTCTTTTCCTACAATCTTTCCACCTAACAGAATTAAGAAAACACATCAAGACACAAACTGCTTGTCAAACAATTACAGTGGTTCAGATAATCAAAATGCCCTTCAACAGTTTTATGACCACAGCTCAAGAGTGTAGTGACCAACTCAAATGAATCCTGAATATTTTAAAAGATGGTGTTAAACTTTTTGTAAGAGTGTCCCAGTATTTATGAGTTAACTGTTCTTTTAGATGAGATTTTCTTTTTTCTCTTTACTGAATTGCTCATTTAGCTGTTTAGAAAAATGATATCAGCTGCAAGAGATTTTTTTTTGCATAATTGGCCATCTGTTTCAAGGTAATGATTACAGACTGCACCCTGCAAGCAACCCATAGCTTTCGTTAGCTTCCTCCTTCAGGAACCAGGAAATAGGTGAAATCCATAATTATCAGATTCACAACAGACTCTTTCTGAGGCAGTAAGTATTTTTGTGGTTGAGTCTGAGGCTTTACTTGAAAAGATCATTTGTTTAAAAAAGAAGTTTTGCTGGTTTGTGTATGGAATTCAAATGAAGTTACTGAGAATCCCATGGCTGCTATGTAGTGAACTTGGAACCAGGAAACATTTCGAATCCCAACTCCACCCCGCGCCAGTCCCGTGACTCTAGGCAAGCTGCTTGGCTTCTCAGAGCCTCACTTAGCTCAATGGCAAAATTAAAAGAATCTTGCCTCAGTGCGATGGCAAGGATGGGATGACCACCATATAGACTTATACGCCTGGCGCAGCCGGGGCACATTATAGACTCCCAGTAAATCCACCTGGATCTGCTACACCTGCCATCAGGTCAGGCCAAAGCCTTCCCTTTCTTCCTTAGCAGAGAAAGCACAGCTCTTCAGACAGTGCCATTTGTATCCTTAGAGCCACCTCTCTAGAGAAAAGGCAGGACTTCTGGGATAATCATATAAAAGGGAGAAATTTTTTGTTTGGGGGATTTTCCTCCCCACTGACATCTCAAGTTTATACCACTATTCCTCTTGCTGGGAGGATGGGATGACAAGTGGAATCTCCCTGATGTGCATTTTAACAAATTACTTGTTTCAAAAGTAACTATTGAGGACTTTCCTGACGGTCCAATGGTTAAGAATTCACCAGCCAATGCAGGAGACATGAATTCCATCCCTGTTCCAGAGAGATCCCACAAACCATGGGGCAACTAAACTCATGTGCTGCAATTATTGAGCCCATGCACTGCAACTACTGAAACCCACAGCTTGAGCCCATGCCCTGCAACAAGAGAAGCCACCACAATGGGAAGCCCATGCACTGCAACTACTGAAACCCACAACTTGAGCCCATGCCCTGCAACAACAGAAGCCACCACAATGGGAAGCCCATGCACTACAACTAGAGAGTAGCCCCTGCACACCACAACTAGATAGATAAAGTCGTGAGCAGCAATGAAGACCCAGCACAGCCAAACATTAATTATTTTAAAAAGTAACTACTGAAATACTTTGACATATACTATGATGATACACATACTTTATCCTGAATATACTTAACTCTTTTTAATCCAAATGGAAACCCTGCATTAACGTTGTTTATGTACATAAACATACTAACATATGGGGCTTCCCTGGTAGCTCAGATGCAAGGCAGGAGACCCGGATTCGCTCCCTGGGTCAGGAAGGTCCTCTGGAGAAGGAAATGGCAACCCACTCCAGTATTCTTGCCTGGGAAATCCCATGGACAGAGGAGCCTGGCAAGCTACAGCCCATGGGGTCACAAAGAGTCAGACGTGACTTAATGACAAAACAACAACAACACACTAACATGTATGCCTAGGGTTACAAAAATTTATGAACTTTGATAAAGCACATCAAAATACCCACTGTTTGTCTTGAAATTCTAATGAAAGTCAGCGCATTGGAAACCAAAAACCCTGAACATGGTTGTCAAGCTATTACTGAGACACCCTGGAAAATGTGGGAAGCAATATAGCAATATAACCTCATGGAATTTGGAGCCAGAAAAAAAACCCAATTTTAGGGACTTCCCCGGAGGTCCAGTGGTTGATTTCAGGCTTCTACTGCAGGAGGCGTGGATTCAATCCCTGGTCGGGAAACTAAGATCCCACATGCCTTGAAGGGCAGCCAAAAAAGCAACCTCACAAACACATGTCATTTTGAAAATTTTCTAAACCTCAAAGCATTAGTTTTCTATCTACGAAGCAGAGCTAATAATAGTACTTCTCAGGTATTAAGTGGATTGAGTAAAGTCATGCATCTTGAGCTCAAAATAATAACACATTATGATGATGAAGACTTAATGCAAAGTAAATAAATCTGGAGCCCCTAGTTACAGGAGAGAAGCTTAAAGTTGTCAATTAAGAATGCTAACAGGCTCACTTAGCTTAGAAACCGGAAGATCCAAGTTTAAATAATGGCCCAGCCTTTTTGTTACTAGTTATATGACCATGGCCAAAGGCCAGTCACATTTTACCTCCTCCCCCTCATTTAATTGTTAAGTATTAATGATATTATTAATAGTTACTATATATAAAGCACTGACCATATGCCAACGCAATCTGATGTTTATCTAGGCGCTCCAATCTTCACAATAACCCTTCAAGGTAGAGGCTCTTACCTCTATTTTACAAATGGCTGAAACTGAGAGAAATTAAATTTGTTCAAAGCCATCCAGCTAGTAACTGGTAGAACCTGGATCCACAGCCTGGTTTCTCAGTCTCCAAATCCTGTACTTAACTACCCAAATGACCTACCTCTCCTAGAGAAAATCAAAGAACATTACTCCTGCAAGAGTACTTTTTGAACCGAAACATCACAGAATGGGCTTGTGATTTGCCTGCCCCTCAGCGGGCCTGGGAACCCTGAAAGGTTAGCTTCAATCTCTCTTTCATCTCATCTTGGAATTTTGTCTTTACCTCGATTTCACTTGAGCCGATCTGATAAACAACGTTAAAGGACAGACAGTCAAAGATAGTTCTATGTATGCCCAAGAGTTCAGGGCAACGAAGTGTTAGTCACTCAGTTCGTGTCTGACTCTTTGCTACCCCATGGACCGTAGCCCATCAGGCTCTTCTGTCCATGAAATTCTCCAGGCAAGAATACTGGAGTGAGTAGCCATTCCCTTCTCCAGGGGATCTTTGCCACCCAGGGATGAACCCAGGTCTCCTGCATTGCAGGCAGATTCTTTACCCCTTAAGCAACCAGGGAGGCCTTCAGGGCCTCAAGACCTTGTGCTTCTCCTTGAAATGTGGACAAAATACTTTCTTGGACTAGCTTCTCACACCTGCATTTGCAGTTAGCTTGTTAAGTATAAAAAGTTACATAAATGTCTCCTGAAACTAGCTATAACAAACTCCAGTTCCTGGCATACATGCCATCAATCTAATTAAGGCAAATTTCAGCCCCATTTCAAGGATACCGTGTCAAATACAGAGCTCGCCCCTCTGAAATTTCTATCAACTAGTCCCATGCAGTTCAGTATAACTTTCTTAGTTATCCACTCTTGGAATAATAATCTTCTTGGAAATACCAAAGTGTTGGTGCTGGACATGACATATGAGGGACAAAGTGGGGCTCAGTTTGGCATCACCTGGAAGGTATCACCTAGTTTAGCATCACCTAGCCCCTCAATCCTGGAGATGCTCAGCATGGTCATCTCACCCCGGCAGAGGAAGCAGGAGGGCAAGGTCCAGATAAAGTGAAGGGTGTTAATTTACCAACCAGATCTCGACGCTAGAAAGCCGCTGAAGCTGCTGAATCTGGGGCTACTAGAGCCTATTCATTTCCATAAGGAAGTAAGGTCGCCACGGGTTTCCCAGAAGCCAGATCGAGCCTGGAGAACGTGACTCTCCCCGGTCCTGGGACTGCCGTCTTCCCTTCCCAGTAAAACTCTCCCGCTCCCCCTGGGGCCTCACCAGGGACCCCAATCCCTCTTCCGACCTCGGAATCGCGGGAGCGCAGCCAGAGCCAATTTAAACCTGCGCAGCAGGAGTGGGAGAGGCTGAGCTCCAGCGCCCGGCGCTTACCTCCGACGGAGGGATCTCAAACACACCCGCGATCTTGGCGTAGAGCTCCTGGATGCTGGAGAAATTCTCCACTCTGCCCGTGGCGCTTCCGTGGGCCAGCTGCGTGTGGAAAACCAGCCTGCGGGTGGGCGCCGGAGGGCTGGGCAGACTGCGGACAGCCGCATCCGTGTGCTCGCCCTCCACCAGCCGGGAGGTCTCCTTGGTGTTGAATTTCTTTTTTCTCCGCAGCCCCAGGGGCATCTTGCCTGGCCCCACCTGCGCTGCCAGCGGGCTGCTGCCTCCTTGGCTGGCCCCCCGGACTTTGTGCCCAGCGGCCCGCCCGCTCGAGGCAGGTGCAGCCTGGGCTGGGCCAATAGCAGAGGCCCTTCGGCCGGGCCCCGTCCGGTCGGGGCCCCCTCCTCCACTGGGAGGAGCTGCACCTGCAGGCGGAGCGGCCACCAGCCCTCTGGAGGGATCTGCGAGAAGAGAAGTTGGACCTCAGGATAGGGAATGTTGCCTGCCTTTCCAGTTCTACGAAGATCAAGCCATCAGCCTCGGCTGCTGACCTACCGCTACCCCGTGCCCTGAGGGGAATTCAGGATGCCGAAAACAAGGAAGCATTCTGTGCTTTGGAGAGTGTCCCTAGACAGCTAAGATGCATATCTTAAGGAATAATTTCAGTGAACCCAGACTCTTTCATCTTCCCTTACACAGGAAAATTCTACAGTCATTAACTTGAAATGTCTGTTCTTTGTGATTAGCAGTAATCTTTTGATATTCCAGTACGCGTTTTTATCCAACAGAAACACTCATATATCCTGGCTCCTCCCTTACCTCTTCTGAGCTTTCTCAGAGCTATCTGAGAGGCTGTCTCTCAAGTGAAACTTAACTCGAAACTTTCGGGTTGTGCATGTTCTTCAGTTGATAACCCACTCCCTCATCTCATCTCCTAGCTTCTTTTCCCTCTTTAAAAAATAAAAAAAGTGACTCAATTTCTATAAAAGCCTTAGGATGCTGATTCTACAGAACACCACATCTTAGGATACAAACATCATGGCCTTCTGGTGACAGTCATAAACGCGTGGTAGGTGCTCACGTGTTTGTGGCCGGGCCACATGCTTTCATGTCTGTACACAGAGGATAAGAATTTAAGTGGAAGACAATCTCCATCTTTTTTCTCTGTACCATTGGAGAAGGCAATGGCAACCCACTCCAGTACTCTTGCCTGGAAAATCCCATGGACGGAGGAGCCTGGTAGGCTACAGTCCATGGGGTTGGGAAGACTCAGACACGACTGAGCGACTTCACTTTCACTTTTCCCTTTCATGCATTGGAGAAGGAAATGGCAACCCACTCCAGTGTTCTTGCCTGGAGAATCCCAGGGACAGAGGAGCGTGGTGGGCTGCCATCTATGGGGTCGCACAGGGTCGGACATGACTGATGTGACTTAGCAGCAGCAGCAGCGGCATATACCCTGCAAGGCAGAATTGGAAGGAAAAGTTTTGAGATTAGTACCACATTAGATTTATAGTCACATATCCTCAGCTGAGCCCTCAACAACTCTCAATAATCCTTGTTACTTTTTCCTGGGTACCCTTCTCTCCCAAACATTCAGCACTCTACCTAAGTGATTTCTCCACCTCTGCCCTCCTTGGTCTCTGCAGAAAACCCTGTCTCATTCTGCAGAGGAAACTAAGGCCATTCAGTGTGACTTCTGAACTCCCTCAATTCCCAACCCCTTGTCTATGACTCCACTTACCTCCTTTCTCCAAACTCTGAAGAAATCTCTTCTTTTTACTTGACCCTTGTTCTGATCTCTTCATTCCTCAAGGATCTCTATGCTTAAGCTACCAGCTGACTCTTTCTCCTCTCCACCTGGTGCCACCCACTGATGGAAAAAAGCCCAAATATTTGACACTGTTTTCAAGTGTAAAAATTGAAATTTCCACACCTCCACCCCTAGAATCACCTCTACATTTTCACAACAAAGCAAAACAGCCTTAAATTATTAGCTGCATTTCCTCAATCCCTCTTTGCTCTTAGACTTGCTGGGTTCAGACTTTACCCCCACATGTCACTGAAATTGCTCTTACTATGGTCAGCATTTAGTCATCAGATACGATGAACACTTTCGGGTCTTTATCTTACTTCACCTTTTGGAGTATCTGACTGCTTTGACCACCTTTATTCTTAAATCATGCCTTTATTTTGGATTCTGTCTACTGAAACAAAAATGTACAATATGGGAGTTCTGAGTTTCAACTTTATTTGGAGATTTACTAAGGACTGAAGAGCGCCGAAGAATTGATGCTTTCAAATGTGGTCCTGGAGAAGATTCTCAGGAGCCCGTTGGACAGCAAGGAGATCTAACCAGTCAATCCTAAAGGAAATCAACCCTGAATATTCATTGCAAGGACTGATGCTGAAACTGAAACTTCAATACTTTGGCTACTTCAATACTTTTTAATACTTTGATGTGGCTGACTCATTGTAAAAGACCCTGATCCAGGGAAGTTTGAGGGCAAGAAGAGAAATGGGTGACAGAGGATGAGATGGTTGGATGGCATCATCAACCCAATGGATATGAGTTTGAGTAAACTCCGGAGGATAGTGAAGGACAGGGAAGCCTGGTGTGCTGCAGTTCATGGGGTGATGAAATGTCAGACACGACTTAGTGACAGAACAACAACAATAGCCCACTGCGTGCAATGTGAAAGTTGAACCATAAAGAAGACTGAGTGCTGAAGAACTGATGCCTTCAAACAGTGGAGAAGACTGTTGAGAGTCCCTCGGACTGCAAGGAGGTCAAACCAGTCAATCCTAAAGGAAATCAACCCTGAATACTTCTTGGAAGAGCTTATGCTGAAGCTGAAGATCCAGTACTTTGGTAACCTGATGCAAAGAGCTGACTCACTGGAAAAGACCCTGGTTCTAGGAAAGGTTAAGGGCAAAAGGAGAAGGGGCAGCAGAGAATGAGGTAGTTAGATAGCATCACTGACTCAATGGATATGAATTTGAGCAAACTCTAGGAGATAATGGAAGACAGAGGAGCCTGGTGTGCTGCAATCCATGGGGTCACAAAGAGTCAGACATGAGTTAGTGACTGAACAATAACATAGCCCAAGAGACAGCCTCTTAGATAGCCTGAGGAACTGCTCAGGTAAGGGGGGAGATCAGTGTGTATGTGATTTTGGCAAAGGGGGTACATGCAAGCAAGCACACATCTCAGTAAAAGGTTGCTGCTAGTCATGTGGAACCTTCATTAACAGCTTTAGTGCTTTTCTAAGTGTGGGAAGATGCAAGAAGCCAAGTTTATAAAAAAATTTCCTCTCAAAATATTTGACTATCTGAAGCCTTGTTCTATGAGTGTTTCCAGAGTCTTACTCTTAATCTGTGTCCTGACCTCTTTTCAGGGTGTGTTAAAGGTCAGCAGCTGCAGTGGCTAATAACTCAAGTCCAGTTGTGATATCTACACATTGGTATGAACTCCTCTCTTCTTGAAATCGCTAAGATATCTTGAAATTCCTGCACTTGTCAGGAGGTGTCCTTCATTATTCACCTGATAAGGCTGCTGGGAACCTAAAAGTTTCCAATGTCTGGATGGATCAGGTAGAGAGGAAAAGACAAATGTTTCAATTCTGCTTACAAGGATTGTTTTTTCTTGTAGTGGTTAAGTCCTGTCTGATTCTTTGTGACCTCATGGACTGTAGCCTGCCAGACTCCTCTGTCCTTGGGGTTTTCCAGGCAAGAATACTGGAGTGGATTGCCATTTCCTTCTCCAGGGGATCTTCCCGACCCAGGGATCAAACCCATGTCTCCTGCATTGGCAGGCGGATTCTTTACCACTGAGCCAACTGGGAAGCCCCTTCTTTTCCCTTAACAAAACACATTTTCATTCCTCATCTCTTTTACTGAAAATACAGCTTCTACTTTTCTTGCATACTGAAATGTTTCCCTTATTATTTCTAGTAACTTTAATACATATTTTAATTAGAATTCTCAACTCTTAATCAATTTCTAGTGAAAACTAAGAAGTAAGCACTTAGGAACTTTTACATTATCATTCTATACATGGGCAAAATTTTAAATATTATTCATAATGTTTACAAACATGTGCTTTCTTATAGAAAATGTCCCAGTGTTGCACCAGACATATTTATTAATAGTCCTAAATATCTTTAGTTTCTCTGTAAAAGAAACCCAATGTTCAGTAATTAATGTTTCAGTATCTTATTTTATTTGAGAATGACCTAGTCAATAAACTTTAATCATTTAACTTAATTTAGTAAAACTCTAAAATTTTAAGTTTCCAAAATCTAGAGAAGCTATTTTTAAGTAGATATGCCTAAAACATAATTATTCCTAAAGAGTTTACCTAAATATTTTTATCTTATTTACATTTAATTTACTTATAAACAATTTTATCATACCAAGTGATTTTTCTTCCTTATAAATTTTGCACCAGATATAAGGTCTTATTTGACTTCTAGTAAACTTAGGTACAATCATACTATTATACTTAATGTTAATAGCTCTAAAGATATGTCTATATTAAACCAGTAAACTTAAACTAACTTTAATAACAAATATTAATTTAATACTGAATATTTCCCAGTTCATACAAACCTGAAATTCATTTGGGTTAGTTTCTTTTATTTTTCTCAGAATTTATGTAAGCACTTAATTTTTGTTAAATCAACTAAATAGAACTCATTTCCAAGTTAATTTTGGTTATACCATCTGGAGGTAGAGACATATCATATCTCTAACATACACACAGACACATATACATCCATGTAGACACAGAGATCTCACAATTTGATTATAAAACTTAGCCATGAACCAAGTATTACAGTATAAAACTCACTAGTTTATAAATAACAATTGGAATACATTAACTCACCTGAATTTTAAAAGGCCTTTCCCTTTTTTTTTTTTCTCAGTCTCAGGAGTTGGCGATGGTCTAGGATAAGAGAAGAGTTCCTAAGAGCCCTGGTAGAATATACACATCTCAAGACACAAAAAGAGAAATGCAAGTTTCTCCTAGAAGGACTTGTTCTCTTAGGATCAGGATTGTGAAAAGACTTTTCATCAAGCTGGCTTTATTTTAACTGCATAAGCAATAAAAGAGCCCATTTTGACCATTTGGAGAGACAATATTTCCTTTAATTTTCAATTAAGTTGATACTTGTAAATATAAGTTTTGTATAACCTGACTTGAGTGTTGGTTGGAGGCTGGCTTTCTGACAACCCTCATTTAGGAAAGATGCTAGGCCAGCCTCCAGCCTAGTTACCCAGACCACTCAGTGTCTTTCTGAGAAAATTCCAGTATCTTTCCAATGGAGAGCCTGTTCTGTACCACTAAACAGAACTTTGGTTCATCAGCCAATAATTGGAAGATCTAAGCACCAGAAGAGCTTGCTCCCGTTTGTCTGGATGCACCAAGGAGGTGGACACGCACTAGGGCCCCTGCGGGTACCAAGGCTCCAGCTCCACATAGAATTTGGGCAGAGCAGAGAAGTCTGCTCTGGGTCCCTGGTGTTCGTGCTCAGGCGCTTCAGACGTGTCCGACTCTGTGACCCTATGGACTGTAGCCCTCCAAGGCTCTTCTGTCTGTGGAATTCTTCAGGCAAGAATACTGCAGTGGGTTGCCATGCCTTCCTCCAGGGGATCGTCCCCCCTCTGCACCCACCCAGGGTTCAAACCTGCGTCTCTTACACCTCCTGCGTTGGCAGGCAGGTTCTTTAACACCAGCTCCACCTGGGAAGCCCCTGGTTCCCTTAGTGGTCACCAAAACTATCAACTGAAATCAAAACACTGAATGTGAGAGCTCTGAGTTTCAGTGTTATTGAGAGACTTAGGACTATAAACCGGGAGACAGCCTCATGGAGAGCTCTGAGGACCTGCTCAGAAGAGGTAAAGGGGGGAGGTCAGTGAATATGATTTTGGCAAAGGGAGCACATACAAGCAGGCACACATCTCAGTAGAAGGTTGCTGCTAGTCATGAGGATCAGATGTCTTCATTAATGGTTTTGGTGCTTGTTCAAGTGTGGAAAGATGCAAGAATCCAGGTTCATAGCAAATTCTCCTGAAAATGTTTAACTATCTGAAAGCTTGTTCTGCCAGTACGTGCCAAAGCGGAGTACCTCAGCCTGACCCCCTGTCAAAATGTGTTAAAGGTTAACAGCTGCAGTGACTAATAACTCAATTCTTGTAGAGCCGAATGGTGATCAACCTTCATTAGTTGGCAACTTCACTGGTTGGGGTACCTCTCCTGTCCTTGCTAAGTGCTACTCTCCCGGAACTGTGTTCTGCGAGGCATTTTTTTCTTGGTCATCTTGTCTTCCTACCCTACATACTCTCCTTGATTGACCACTTCTAGTCTTCTGCTTTCAGTAGATGTTGTTGACCTCCAAATTTGTACCTGCAGTTCAATCTATCAGAAAGAGAATGTACTGTAGGAAACTAAAATTGAGATTGTACAAACTCATCCTTTCTCCTGAAAATATCTTTGTTTCTCCTGATTTCACTAATCATGATCACATACTCTGTGGCCCAAACCAGACATATTTGAGTCATCATACCAAGCTTTTTCCTTTTCCCTAACCTCTTAGATCAATTCAGGCCTGAAATTTTCCGTTTTTCAAATTGAGGTTCACGTGTGCATACATACTCAGTCATGTCCGACTCTGCGACCCCATGGACTGTAGCCCACAGACTCCTCTGTCCATGGGATTCTCCAGGCAAGAATACTGGAGTAGGTTGCCATGCCCTCCTCCAGGGGATCTACCCAACCCAGGGATCACACCCACATCTCTTATGTCTCCTCCATTGGCAGGAGGGTTCTTTACCACTAGCACCACCTGGAAAAGCCCAATATTACCCTTAGACCTGAGGAAAAGATATGGACTCCATAGGTTCAAGGGGTATGGTCACCGGAGCTCATGCCCTCCCTTCTAGAACATGCTCTGGATACCCAGGATCCTGGATTTTCCTGCCCAGGTGGGCCCAAGTCTGGTTCCAAAAACTGCATAGTTTTTCCCAGGGTCAAGGCAGGCCCACACCTGATGTTCACAAAGGTATGCCTCGGTGGGGTTGGGGGTGGGGGGCGGTGGCCCAGGAGCCTTTCTTTGCACAGTGTGAGGTGGGGGGAGGGGAGGAGCTCAGAGCAGAGCTTCGGAGGAATAGAATGGGGTAGACTTCAGGCATAGACCTGTCTCTCCCCACGTCCCGCTACACTCCTATATGTAACTGGGAACCTCAAATATTGAACCTGACCTTTCAGATCATTATTAAAATATATTGGTCACAATAGGAAGCTAGAACATACATTATTTGACAGTTTGTTTGTAACCAATTATTTTTTAGCAGTTAGGATATGGTATCTGGGCCTCCATGTCCCGCATATATGCCTACCCTGACCTCATTTTCCTCCCCAGGTCACTGGGCCAAACTCTACCATGAACCAAACCAGATGCCAGAGGAGAAAGAAAGTGTCTGTTGATACTGTCGATATTGCAGACATCTCCAGGAAAAATCGGAAAAAATGAAAGTTGGGTCTAGAGAGGCTGAAATACCAGCCCACTTAACCCCATCTATTGTACCAGAAATAGTTCTGTGCAAAGTCACATATTTTAATCACTCAAGAACTGTATTCAAAACTGAAAGTATTAATTAGTTGGCATATAAGCCCTTGATGACTCTTCAGTTTTGATCTTGCATATATGCTCACTTTTTTCTTGTACGGGAAATTATCTACCTAACCACATAGTTTCTCGAGGGTAGAAAACACGTTTCATATACCGTTTTGGTATCCTCTCCAGATTTTCACGTAGTTTTGTATATGTAATATATATCAGTAAACATGACTGGCTATAATAAACTGATCTTTGTTCCTACCTAAGATAAATGATTAACTACAACTAATCAAAAATATTGTCTTTGCTTTATATCTAGGCTTACATTTCAACCTAGGTTATCAATCTGTATTTCCACTCAGTAGCATTTCATGCTTCTAGCCCAAGTATGACTGAGTCACAAAAAAAATTCTAGGATTAACTTAATATAAACTTACATGTCTGCCAAAAGCAATAATATTACCTTGTTTGAAAGAAAAGGTGTAGTCATCAAATGAATCATAAGACAAATTTACTAACTTGTTTTTGTTTTTCCCAGGAAATATAACCTCTAATTACATGTAACATTAGGAATTCTGAAGAAACACACACTGCCCACCAAAACACACACTGCCCAACCTCCTCAACACCCTTCACTTCCCCGACCCCAGTTGTATATGTATCCAATAAGCAAATACTTGGGAGAAAATAAACACAGGATTTGTTAAACCATATGCAGTTTTCCCTGGAACTAAAGATAGTGTGTTTTATAGTTGCATGGCAACAATGAACAACTGAAGATGACAAGTAGGAACAGAAATAACCCTTATTTAGCTGAAATCCAGATAAATCCTTGTAGGAATAATTGGAAATAGAGAACTGGAAAGTGGGAAGAAGAAAAGAAGGCAAAGTAATTCAGTGGGATGAATAAAGTTAATAATAAGTAGATGTTCACTGAGCACCCACTCTGTGCCTGGCATAGTGTCCACTATATTACGTGCATCATCTCATCCATGGATACTTGGAGAAAATCCTCTGGCTTGGAATCCAACTTACTCTGCATCTCCAAGGTTATGGTAAATAAAAGAGTAAACAAACAAAAATAATGTGAACAGTATACTAAATTAACATAAGTCCTTCGATAATAATATAAATATTAAAAAGCTGTGTGGGATTTAGAAAGCAGTCTCATTCAGAAGTCACGTATTTTAATCATTCAAGAACTATATTCAAAACTGAAAATAGTAATTAGTTGGCATATAAGCCCTTGATGACTCTTCAGAGTTGGCCAAATAATTTCCTTTATACAGAATCCAAAATAGTATTTAGAACAAAGACTGCTTAGAGTAACAAATATTTTTAATGAAAACAATAACTAAGTAACCTTTGAATGTGAGCATGTCAAGACATAGCAAAGGCAAAAAGAGTAATTTTTCAGGAAAAATTATCTCACATAAGAGTAGAAATTCTGGAGCAGTTATATGTCAAAAATATGAAATCTGAGGTTGCTCTTCTATCCATTTGCTAGGGGAAAAGGTAACAGATTGTAAGCACCTGATAGTCATTAGTGGTGATGAGATAATTGTCCCCAACTGTTCCATTTTTAATTTGAAATACATGCAAATAACAGGTTCTCAAACATGGCCAAATATTTTTCATACTGTTCCTCGGTCTTACTGGAAAAATTATACTAGTAAATGTTATCCAGAAATATTTTGCCATGCTTGATAATTAAATTTAGAATACTGAACTTACCCAGTAAGTTTTAAAACTATAATTTTATCTGAAAACTAATAATCAGTATAATATAATTTCCATCATTTAAGGTAATATAGTTTGATTTTTGGCTTCCCTAGTGGCTCAGCAGTAAAGAATCCACCTGCCAGGCAGGAGATGCGGGTTTGATCCCTGGATTGGGAAGATCCCCTGGAGAGGGAAATAGCAACTTGCTCCAATATTCTTGCCTGGAGAATCCCAAGGACAGAGGAGCTTGCTGTGCTACAGTCCATGGGTTACAAACAGTCAGACATTACTTCAAGACAGCATGCACACACACATTCTATTAAATAGAAATGATATGGTGATACTGGGGCCAAGTAAAGACTAGTTAGGAAAAAACACAAGCCTGAATCTGCACAATATTACTGGCACCAGCCAGAAACGGAAAGCTATTGCATGACATTCCACTAATTGATATTTCTCCTGGCAATCTTGATTCCAGCTTGTGCTTCATCCAGCCCAGCATTTCATATGATGTACTCTGCATATAAGTTAAAATATACAGGATGAAAATATACAGCCTTGACATACTCCTTTCCCGATTTGGAACCAGTCTGTTGTTCCATGTCCAGTTCTAACTGTTGCTTCTTGACTTGCATTCAGACTTCTCAGGAGTCAGGTCATGTGGTCTTGTATTCCCATCTCTTTAAGGATTTTCCACAGTTTGTTGTGATCCACACAGTCAAAGGCTTTGGCATAGTCAGTAAAGCAGATGTTTTTCGGAAACACTCTTGCTTTCTTGATGATGCAACAGATGTTGGCAATTTGATCTCTGGTTCCTCCGCCTTTTCTAAATCCAACTTGAACATCTGAAAGTTCACAGTTCATTGGCTTGGAGAATTTTGAGCATTACTTTGCTAGTGTGTGAGATGAGTGCAATTGTGTGGTAGTTTGAGCATTCTTTGACATTGCCTTTCTTTGGGATTGGAATGAAAACTGACCTTTTCCAGTCCTGTGGCCACTGCTGAGTTTTCCAAATTTGCTGGCATATTGAGTGCAGCACTTTCACAGCATCATCTTTCAGGATTTGAAATAGCTCATTGGGAATTCCATCACCTTCACTAGCTTTGTTCGTAGTGATGATTTCTGAGGCCCACTTGACTTCACATTCCAGGATGCCTGGCTCTAGGTGAGTGATCACACCATTGTGATTATCTGGGTCATGAAGATGTTTTTTGTACAGTTCTTCTGTATATTCTTGCCACTTCTTCTTAATATCTTCTGCTTCTGTTAGGTCCATACCATTTCTGTCCTGTATCGAACCCATCTTTGCATGAAATGTTCCCTTGGTATCTCTAATTTTCTTGAAGAGACCTCTAGTCTTTCCCATTCTATTGTTTTCCTCTATTTCTTTTCATTGATCACTGAGGAAGGCTTTCTTATCTCTCCTTGCTATCTTTGGAACTCTGCATTCAAATGGGTGTATCTTTCCTTTTCTCCTTTGCCTTTTGCTTCTCTTCTTTACTCAGCTATTTGTAAGGCCTCCTCAAACAACCATTTTGTCTTTTTAAATTTCTTTTTCTTGGGGATATCTTGATCACTGCCTGTTGTCATGAACCTCTTCTCATGATCACTTTCATGAACCTCCATCCATAGTTCTCCAGGCATTCTGCCTATCAGATCTAATCCCTTGAATCTATTTGTCACTTCCACTGTATAATCATAAGGGATTTGATTTAGATCATACCTGAATGATCTAGTGGTTTTCCCTACTTTCTTCAATTTAAGTCTAAATTTAGCAATAAGGAGTTCATGATCTGAGCCACAGCCAGCTCCCGGTCTTGTTTTTGCTGACTGTATAGAATTTCTCCATCTTTGGCTGCAAAGAGTATGATCAATCTGATTTTGGTATTGACCATCTGGTGATGTCCTTGTGTAGAGTCTTCTCTTGTGATGCTGGAAGAGGGTTTTGCTATGACCAGTGTGTTCTCTTGGCAAAACTCTGTTAGCCTTTGTCCTGCTTCATTTTGTACTCCAAGGCCAAATTTGCCTGTTAGTTCAGGTGTTTCTTGACTTCCTACTTTTGCATTCCGGTACCCTGTAATGAAAACGACATCTTTTTGGAGTGTTAGTTCTAGCAAGTCTTGTAGGTCTTCATAGAACCGTTCAACTTCAGCTTCTTCAGCATTACTGGTCGGGGCATAGACTTGGATTACCGTGATATTGAATGCTTTGCCTTGGAAACCAACAGAGATCATTCTGTTGTTTTTGAGATTGTATCCAAGTACTGGATTTCAGACTCTTTTATGTGACTATGATGGCTACTCCATTTCTTCTAAGGGATTCTTGCCCACAGTAGTAGATATAATGGTCATCTGAATTAAATTCACCTATTCCAGTCCCTTTTAGTTAGCTGATTCCTAAAATGTTGATGTTCACTCTTGCCATCTCCTGTTTGACCACTTCCAATTTGCCTTGATTCGTGGACCTTGATTGAAAACTCACACATCCTCAAACAGATAATTGCGAATAGTTTTTAAACAACAAGTTATTTTTTTCTATTTGTTTATGCTCTGTTTATCAGTTGACATGCAGGTGCATTGTTTGATATATTAAAAATTATCTTTATTAATAAATATAGTCTCTTCAGCAGAAAAAACTCTCTGAAAAGACTTAATGGGGGGAATAATGTAAGGTCAAGTGGTATAGAAAGGTTGAAACCAAGACTACAAAATAAATTGCTTCTACCATAAAATACTTATGTTTTTTTAAAAACTTTTTGATTGTAAATCTTTTCTGTACTTTTATTTTTATTTTCAAAAGGTAAGAATTTCAAATTCCAAAAATGTGTAGGAATGTTATCTCCTGTATATGAATCAGCAGCCTAAGAGCTATAGAACCATATGTCCTTTAAATTCTTCACTTGAAAAACTTCAGCCAAATATAAATTTTTAACTTACTGTAATTTAAAATGTATTGGTAAACTTTTCTTTTAATATCATCCTGTCCATAGCTAGTATTCTTTATATAGTATCTTATTCTATTAGGAAGAGATAAATATTCTCCATTTACAAATAGGCAAAACAAGCCTGAAAAGAAATTTGATTGAGACTCTATAGCCTGAAAGCCAGGATCAGAGGTCAACACCTTGACATTTTTCTAGTTCCATTTTCTTTTTTTGACATTATCTTCTACCTCTTGGGAATGAATTAGGAAACATTATATCAGCACTATTTGAAAATTAAGATGTAAATCTTAAATGTATTTTTCTTCTTTTCAGTAATGGCTCCTGTATCTCAGGAATTTTATAATTGCTATTCCTTTTGCCTTAAATGCTCTCCTACCAGGTCTTGGACAGCCGCCCCCTTTGCGTCACTGAGGTCTGAGTACAAATGTCACTTTTCACAAAGAGGCATTCTTTGGCTGCACTGTTCTTTCTTTACCAATCAGTTTCTATCCCACTTTTTTTTTCTTAATGCTTATCATCATCCAAAAAATACATTATATTTAAACATTTTTATTTCTAGCTTCCATGATTAGAACATAAGGTCTTTAGTGATGGGACTGTATCCTTCACATCTGCAACAGTGATGTACATACCACATGCTCAGTAAACACTTGTCTAATAACTAAATGAGGGCTTTTTTAAATAAAATGATACAATGAATTTTATTTTGATACTTTGAAAATTTTTAAATGAAAACAACATGTTCTAATAAAAAATAAAATTTTTGAATAATAAATAAAAATAAAATTTAGAGAATTTGAAAACAACAATATGTGAAAAATAAACTCCTTAGAAATCATGAATTTGAGTTTTTTTTAAAAAAGGTAAGCATGTGCTCCAGCTCAGACTGGGCTGGGGCTCCAAGCACAGTGCTCACTGGATGCCCCCACCCTGCAACCTCCTTCCTGCTGCTCCCTCTGCCCACCTCCTGCTCCCCTCACTCCCTTCCTCCAGCTCAAGTGCCCTGTTGCCTGAACCCAGAGCTGAAATCTGATGGAGCCACTACAACGTTTGCTCCTAGATTCCTGGTTTCCCAGAGGATGAAATACCCAAGGTGGCGTTGCTGATCAACCAAGGCAAGGATGGTCTGTTGAATAAATGGTACTGTGACAACTGGTTGAAAGTGAAAAGTAAATGTATTAGTCCAGGTTCCTCTGCCCCTGGGATTCTCTAGGCAAGAATACTGGAGAGGGTAGCCATTCCCCTCTCCAGGGGATCTTCCCGGAGATCCCTCTTTGCAGGCAGATTCTTTAGTGGATGAGCCACCAAGGAATATTCAGGTGGAAATAATGAAACTGGAGGCCTGCCTCATACCATACAGAAAAAGTACCTCTGGGCAGATTAATATTTTTAAAGTGAAATTTTTAAAACCTTGAAAACTTTTAAAAAAATATTAAGAAGGTCTTTTTGGACTTCAGGGTAGGTAAAGATTTCTGAAAACACAAAAAGTCTAAATCATACAAGAAATGATTGAGAAACCAGATTACATTAAAAATTAAAAGTTTCTATTCACCAAATGATGCCATGAAGAAAACCCAGAAGACAAACCACAACCCTGAAAGACATATTTGCAAACACATTTAATCAACAAGTAATTAATATCCAGAATATACAGAACTACAGTAAGAAAACAGAAATAACCCAACAAAAAATGAAAAAGTCAGGGACAGTCATTTCATTTCACCAAAGAGAGAACACCGCTGAGCAGAGTAACCGTGTGAAAAGCTGCTCACTCATTGGTAGTCAAGGAAATGCAGAAGAAGAGCATGGTGAGATGCTGTTTTTACATTCTGTTTACAAGAGCCCTGACAATATGATTTTAACTACTTTGGAGGACAGAAATTATCATGTGAACTTGGACACTTCCTAAGATATATCTTTTCTCCTCAGGGTATTTACCCTAAAGAAATTTCTGTACGTGTGTGCCGAGGGCAATGGACAAGAATTTTCTCAGCGGTGTTGTACACGGTAAGCAAGACCCAAAGACAACCCAAATATCCATCTTGGGTAGGTGGTGTGTGCTTATACAGTGGAATAATATCCTGCAATAAAAATGAACTCCAGTTCCGGGCAACGAAATGGATAAATCTCATAGACATGTTAAGCAACAGCAAAACACAAAAGGAAATATGAATCTCACCATGGAACACTGAAAAACATACAAACCAACTATATTGTTAGGAATACAGAAGAAAAAGCCAGAAAAGGATTACTGTAAAATCAGGTCACTGGTTACCTGTAAGAGAGGGAAGAGGTTAGTGCTGGAAAGGGTACACAGGGTGCTTTGGGGTCCTAGAGATGTTCTAATAATTTTTTAGCTTACCGGTATGTGGGATCTTAGTTCCCTGACCAGAGATTGAACCCACACCCGCTACAGTGGAAGTGCAGAATCTTAACCACTGGACCACCAGGGAAGTCTCCAGTGTTCTAATTCTTGACTTGGGAGGAAAAACAAGCTGGATTCTGTGTTCCCTAAAAGATAGCACACTGCTCACATTTCCTGGAGACTTAGGTAGCCACACCTAATTGTAAGGGAGGCTGGAACTGTAGTCTAGTTGTCTGTGTCCACTGCTCCCTCCCTCAGGTCCAGAACAGCACCTGACATCTGAGCAGATACCAGTCAAACTGTGTTGAATGAATATTGGCTGTGTGACTCTGGACAAGCAAATCAACCTCCAAAGACATTTGTCCTCTCTCTTGCTTAATGCCATGTGATTTTAAACACCAGTCACTATAAAACAACTCTCTGACTATAAATGTAGCATATGCTCCTTGAAATTTTTTTTTAACATTATACATAATTTAATTTTTATTTAGTTGATAAATTAATATTCACTACTCCATCACATTTTATCCAAGGTTTTGGAAACATTAGTTAAAACATGAAAAAATAGCACTGTAGCATATAAATTGAAAAATTAAAATGAAGGCAACAGTTATCCTTAATCCCACCATCTCAAAACTTCACCATTACATATTCTGATTTCTTTTTCTCCAGTCTTTTTTCTTCCTTTTTAAAATTTATATTTATTTATTTGGCTGTGCAGGGTCTTAGTTGTGGCATGCAGGATCTTCAGTCTTTGTTGCAGCACATGGGGTCTTTAGTTGCAGCATGTGGGATCTAGTTCCCTGATCAGGGATTGAACTTGGGTCCCCTGTATTGCGAGCATGGAATCTTAACTACTGGACCACCAGGGAAGTCCCTCCAGTCTTTTTCTATAGATACACTATAGATAGCATCATACCCTAATTTTAAAAATTTGACCTGCTGTAAAATAATTTGAAAAGAAAAATTGGAAGTCCTCACTCCATAATTTTCCTTCTTAGAAATACAGTATTTTCAAGTGTCCCAGGACTTAGAGATTGTTTTACTAAACCTTTTATTTTATCAATGAGGAACACCTAAAGCAGAGAAGTTAAACCACCCACCCAAGGTCACAAATGTCAGTTATTAGTAAAACCTGATGCCTAATAGTATTCTTCCCACCAACGTTTTGCTTTCCTTCATTAGTGGATCATATTTCAAATAGACCACCCTCTAGTGCTATATTATTATACACTTTATTTCAGCTTATACTTCAGAAGTAAACAAAAAGTTACTCATTAAAAAAAAGGATTTAAAAAAATTTAAAAAAAAAATAAATAAAGGCACATTCACAGTCTTTCTCCAAAGACACTTGTTAAAATACATCATTACTAGCTTAGGCATCTTAAAAATTGCACTAATACAAACAACTAAAACATATTATAAGCAACTACCAATCACCCTTATAAGAAGCTTTTTTTAATCTATTAGGATTTAAAACTTATGAGGCTCTGGTATGAGACAGTAATGATCTGCTCCACAAATCCACTCCCCAATGAAACTGGTGAAAATTATTTTTTAAAAATAACTGTTTAAAGTCTCTGGACATTGTTCAAATGGCCTATAGCACATAAAGAAACATTTATTCAAGGAAAGCCACTACAATTTTATAAGAATAGTGAGAATCTGTGGTATTTGAACCAAGACCCACACTACCCCTCCCTCTTCCAACTCAGTGAGATGGAAATTCCACTCCAGACCACCACAGCCTAGAGAACTTTGTTCCTCCAATGGGAGGAATTATAATCCAGTCAGAGGATTATCTTCCTAGGAAGGCAGGACACAAGTATTTCTCATACTGTCCTGTTATCTGTTGCTGAGGCTAAGTTCTGAGTGCGTGCAAAGGAGAGTTGGGGGCTTCCCTGGTCGTTCAGTGGTAAAGAATCTGCCTGCAGTGCAGAAAATGCAGGACACACGGGTTCAATCCCTGGTTGGGAAGATCCCCTGGAGGAGGGCATGGCAACCCACTCCAGTTTTCTTGCCTGGAGTATCTCCAAGGACAGAGGAGCCTGGAGGACTAAGTCCATAGGGTCGCAAAGAGTTGGACACGACTGAAGTGACTTAACATACACACACAAGGGACAGTTGAGGGATGGCTTCGGCTACTCTTGAATTAGGATGAAGGCTCTGCCTTGGGAGTGGCACAGCTGAGAAGCCTGGAGCCTTCACTGCCATTACGCTGATTGGCAGAGTTTCCACGCTGGGAGAGACGAGCTGAGGCGATCTGGGGTCACTCTCCAATTGTCCCCACCTCAGCAGCACTCATCTCCGAAAGTTGGGCTGTCACTCAGAAAGACTGGCAATATTGTTCCTACCTGCCATCATTAGTTTGCCTGAGAGAGAAAAGACACAGTGAGAGGAACCCTCCTGGGGTCAGAACAAATCTCAAACAAGATTTCAGTACTATTCTTTCGAAGAATCTGATTGGATCAGTTTGTGGAGCACTTTATGGCCCAAGGGTGTTGTGTCAGTCGGCAATGTAACTGCAGGGTGTGGTCAGGGAGACAAAGAAAGCCTTACTAAAACCACCGTCATCCCAGGGTGACTGAACATACTCAAGTCTGCATCCTCCAAAGAACAATAACAGAGGCTTTCCATCACAGGGGAAAATAGACTTCACTAAATTATTCAGCCAGTCTCTAAACATGTAAATATTGTTGCTTAGTCGCTAAGCCATGTATGACTCTTTTGCAACCCCACGGACTGTAGCCAGCCAGGCTCCTCTGTCCATGTCCATGGTATTTTCCAGCCAAGAATACTGAAGTGGGTTGCCATTTCCTTCTCCAGGGGATCTTCTCAACCCAGGACCAAACCCTTACCTTCTGCATTACAGGTAGATTCTTTACCATTGAGCCACGTGGGAAGCCCGCAAACATATAAATAACAAGTCCAAAAAGAAAGTGGAGACACAGTACCTACAGTTGCCTGAAAATGCTTAATTTCAAAAAATAAACAACAAAACGTATAAAGAAATAATGTAGAAAAAAAAAAAAGAAATAACGTATGACCCCTCAGTCAGAAAGTAAGAAGGCATAAGAACTGCATGTGAAGCAACCAGATGTTGGGTTTAACAGACAAAAATTTCAAAACAGCCAGTATAAATATTTTTAAAGAGCAAAAGAAAACCATGATTAATTATAGAAGATATGATGAACATGTCTCATCAAATAGAGAATGTCAATACAGAGAACTTATGAAAAACAAATAAATGGAAATTCTAGAGCTAAAATGACAATAACTGAAATAATTCCCTAGAGAGGCTCAACAGTAGATCTGAACTGGCAGGAGGAAAAAAATTAGCAAACTTGAAGATAGATTGATAAAGATATAATTCAATAGAACAGAGAGAATGAAGAAAGAATAGACAGAAAAAAGAATGAAGGAAAATGAATGGAGCCTCAGGAAATGTGGAACACCATTAAATTCATGCTGGACTTCCCTGGTGGCTCAGATGGTAAAGCGTCTGCCTACAATGCGGGAGACCAGGGTTCAGTCCCTGGGTTGGGAAGATGTCCTGGAGAAGGAAATGGCAACTCACTTCAGTATTCTTGCCTGGAAAATCCCATGGACAGAGGAACCTGGTAGGCTATAGTCAGTGGGGTCATAAAGAGTCGGACACGACTGAGTGACTCCACTTTCACTTTCATGCAATACTGGAGTACCAAAAGGAGAAGAAAGAGAGAAAGAAGAAGAAAAAAAAATTTTTTAAGTAATGGCTGGAAACTTCTCAAATTTATTGAAAAACATTAGTCTATATAGCCATGAAAGTCAACAAACTCCACATAGGATAAGCATGGAGATCTATAGACATCATAGTAAAAATGCTGATGGTCAATGACAAGGAGAAAATCTTGAACGCAACAAGAGACAAACTACTTGTTGTCATCATTTACGAAGGAACCCCAATAAAATCAATTTACTTATAACTGGATATAAGGGAGACCAGAGGCAGTGGGATAAGATATCAAAAGTGCTCAAAGAAAAAAATCTGTCAACCAAGAATCCTGTATTCAGCAGGACTAGCTTTCAAAAATGAAGGCAAAATAGACATTCCCAGGTAAATCAAAACTGAGAGAATTTGTTGACAGTGGGCCCACATTATAAGAAACACTAACAGAAGATCTTAAGGCTGAAAGCAAGTGGCCTCAGAGAGTAATTCAAATCCACATGAACAAAGAGCCCTGGATGAGGTAATTATGTAATTATAAAAGACAATGCAGATTGTATTTCTTCTCCCTTTCTCTTAACTGATTTAGGAAGCAATTGTATAAAACAACGTGTATGTAATGTATTGGCCATAACACATAAAAATGTAGTATATTTGTAGAATATTTGCCAAGAACAACACAAAGGAGGTGAGAACAATGCTGTATTGGAGAAATTACAAATACTAAACCAGTCTTGCATTCCTAAAATAAATCCCGCTTGGTCATCATGTATACCTTCTTCAAACATAATGAGAATAAACTTATATAAGCCAGCAACTAAATTTTTTTCTGAAATCCTTCCAAATTTTAATGAATTGTAACTTAGTAGTAACAGATTTCAGTGATTCTGGTGTTTGCCAACTAAAATGCATATTTTCCCCCAAGGAGTTATGTCAGAATCCTTCAGAAGAGGAAATCTCTGTACCAAGCATGCCTAGGGCCAAGTCAAATAGGTCAATGAGTTGCTTTACCTTGTGGAGTGATCTTCAGGTCTGCTGTCTGGACTTAACTAACCCTCAAGTTCTTTGTGTCTCAGCACAGAAGAAATTCAGCGAGAGGCAAAGTAGTAAGCAAGAAATAGATTTATTAATATAGGATGCTTGTAAGAGATGCAAGCAGACAGGTGAGGGAACTCTGCCAACCAGCAACTAATTTTTAAATAATATTAAGGTCTGGTAGCTCAGCTGGTAAAGAATCTGCCTGCAATGCAGGAGACCCCGGTTCAATTCCTGGGTTGGGAAGTGCCCCTAGAAAAGGGATAGGCTACTCATTCCCGTATTCTTGGGCTTCGCTGGTGGCCCAGACAATGAAGAATCTGCCTGCAGTGTGGGAGACCTGGATTCAATTCCTGGGTTGGGAAGATCCCCTGGAGGAGGCCATGGCAACCCACTCCAGTAAGGCCCCTCTGGGCTTCCCTGGGGGCACAGTGCATAAAGAAACCACCTGCAATGCAGGAGACTGGAGTTCACTCCCTGGGTGGGGAAGATCCCCTGGAGAAGGAAATGGCAACCCACTCCAGTATTTTTGCCTGGGAAATCCCCTGGACAAGAGCAGCCTAGTGGGCTGCAGTTCATGGGGTCACAAAGAGTCAGCCACGACTTAGTGACTAAACTACCACCACCAAGGACCCATTATCAGTTAAGGGTTCCACTTCTAACTTCTGAAAATTTTCCTTCAAGAATTATGAGTCAAATATTTTTGGGAAAAAAAGACATAAAATGTTTAACTAGCCCTATTGTATAATTACTACTCTGAAGTGGGCTGTGCCAATGCTCATGTTTGCTTTAATAAGTGAGGGAGTGTAATTTGTAAAAGCTAGAGTGAAATATAATTTCCCCAGTTGAGAGGGTTACGTTTCTGAAGGCATTTGGTAGGAAAACAATTAGCTGAGAAATTTAAGCTGTTATGAAAAAGGGAAAAAAAAGTTCTAGGCAGAATCCTAAGACGTCAGATTTTTCTTTTTCATTTTTCTTTTCTTGGATTTGAGATTTTAAAATCCAAACTTGAAAATACTGGTGTTCTTTCTATTATAGTTTATGCTTCCTTATCCCTAGCTCTGCCCCACCCTCACCAAAAGCAAAGCAAGTTCACTACAGAAAAATCAGAAAATCTAAGTAAGGTGAAGAGGAATCACACATACACACACACAAAGAGGAAACACACACACACAAACAGGAAATGTGCATGTGCACACATACATACTTTCAGTACAGATGCAGAGGCAGAGACTGACCCTGGCTGTGTGGGTCACACCTGGACACCTGCTGGCCACCCTGAGGTTTGTGACCAACCTTGTGTTCTTAACGACCTCTCAAACAGGAACCTCTGGATGGTTCCAAATTTTCTCCCCATAAACACCACAAAACAGGAACAACTTGCTGAAGGAAACAGAAACGACCCCGCCCAAAGTTTCTGAAGAGACAAAAATGAACACAAACACACACACACACACACCTGCCACCCTCCGCTGAGGATAGCACACAGAAATAAAGACCCTCAGAAGCCCCGGCCTGGGCATATGGGTTTCCAACCGAATTGTCATCATACTCAAGCAGTTCTTAGATTAATGTTTTCCTAGGATCTGTGATGTGGGGAAGGCAAATTGGTACCCCAGCGCCAGCAGCCAGGCCCTCTGATGAGGTCCAGCACGTGCCCTTCCTTCTGGCCGGTGGATCTGCCTGGCCAGGGCCAGGCTCAGCCACTGGCTAGCAGGGCCTGGGGCCGAGGGGCTGTGAATATGTAGGATGGGGTGGGTGAGAAGAGGGGACCCTACGTACCAAAGGGCACGAAGAGCCCGGGGACTTGAGAAGAGAGGACCGGGGAATGGGGCCACCAGAGGTGGGTTGGTCAATGCGCGTGTTCCTGGGAGTTGGGGGAACTCAACCAGAGGGACGATGGGGTGCAGGAGGCGGGGGGTGGCCTGGAGACGGCACCCAGTCCTGTGGAGGGGGGAGGAGGTCTGCCCAGGGGAGAGCGTGGTGCTCCTGAGGAGGGGTGTGGGCTGCCCAGGAGTGGGGCACGCTTTGACAGGCCTGGAGTGGGGGAGACTGGGATGAGGCGGGTGGGGGATCTAGGTTGGGGTGGGGCTGCACCCAGAAGTCACTTTTAATGCTAACTAAAATGATGGTTGTACTAAGTAAAAAGTGATATTTATATTTTTAATTAGTAATAAATATGGTTTACCATTCCTTGCTTTCTAGAAACTTTTCAGGATCTCTCATTTGCACAGCTTCCATAAGATGCTTGCAAATTTATTTTTACTTTGTTAGATAATAGACATATAAAGAAGGCAATTAATAAAAGAGAAACCCACCCTCATACCAAAAGTTTCATATTTTCCAAGTTTTAGGATTCTCAGTTAATCCCATCTCTTGAACTCCTTCATTCCCAGTCCCAGATATGAAAAATATATACTTGAGATTAAAAACACTGTGCAGTGCTCGCTTTGGCAGCACATATACTAAAATTGGAACGATACAGAGTAGATTAGCATGGCCCCTGTGCAAGGATGACACACAAATTCGTGAAGCGTTCCATATTTTTAGATCAATGGAACAGAATAGAAAGCCCAGAGATAAATCCACGAACCTATGGACACCTTATCTTCAACAAAGAAGGCAAGAATATACAATGGAAAAAGGACAACCTCTTTAACAAGTGGTGCTGGGAACACTGGTCAACCGCTTGTAAAAGAATGAAACTAGAACACTTTCTAACACCATACACAAAAATAAACTCAAAATGGATTAAAGATCTAAATGTAAGACCAGAAACTATAAAACTCCTAGAGGAGAACATAGGCAAAACACTCTCCGACATGAATCACAGCAGGATCCTCTATGACCCACCTCCCAGAATATTGGAAATAAAAGCAAAAATAAACAAATGGGACCTAATGAAACTTAAAAGCTTTTGCACTACAAAGGAAACTATAAACAAGATGAAAAGACAGCCCTCAGATTGGGAGAAAATAATAGCAAACGAAGCAACAGACAAAGGATTAATCTCCAAAATATACAAGCAACTCCTGCAGCTCAATTCCAGAAAAATAAATGACCCAATCAAAAAATGGGCCAAAGAACTAAACAGACATTTCTCCAAAGAAGACATACAGATGGCTAACAAACACATGAAATGACGCTCAACATCACTCATTATTAGAGAAATGCAAATCAAAACCACGAGGTACCATTACACGCCAGTCAGAATGGCTGCTATCCAAAAGTCTACAAGCAATAAATGCTGGAGAGGGTGTGGAGAAAAGGGAACCCCCTTACACTGTTGGTGGGAATGCAAACTAGTACAGCCGCTATGGAGAACAGTGTGGAGATTTCTTAAAAAACTGGAAATAGAACTGCCATATGACCCAGCAATACCACTTCTAGGCATACACACCGAGGAAACCAGATCTGAAAGAGACACGTGCACCCCAATGTTCATCGCAGCACTGTTTATAATAGCCAGGACATGGAAGCAACCTAGATGCCCATCAGCAGATGAATGGATAAGGAAGCTGTGGTACACATACACCATGGAATATTACTCAGCCATTAAAAAGAATTCATTTGAATCAGTTCTAATGAGATGGATGAAACTGGAGCCCATTATACAGAGTGAAGTAAGCCAGAAAGATAAAGACCAATACAGTATACTAACGCATATATATGGAATTTAGAAAGATAGTAATGATAACCCTATGTGCAAAACAGAAAAAGAGACACAGATGTATAGAACAGACTTTTGGACTCTGGGGAAGAAGGCGAGGGTGGGATGTTTCGAGAGAACAGCATCAAAACACGTATATTATCTAGGGTGAAACAGATCACCAGCCCAGGCTGGATGCATGAGACAAGTGCTCGGGGCTGGTGCACTGGGAAGACCCAGAGGAATCGGTGGAGGGGGAGGTGGGAGGGGGGATCAGGATGGGGAATACATGTAAATCCATGGCTGATTCATGTCAATGTATGACAAAAACCACTACAATATTGTAAAGTAATTAGCCTCCAACTAATAAAAAAAAAAATTTAAAAAAACAACACTGTGCAAACTTTAATCTATTAGATAAACAAAACTAAATAATTTCTCAAGCTCTTCTCTAACATAGACCTCCTATTACAATTTAATACAGGAGTACTTCTGGTCCAAGTTTTTTATCTTCATCTCAGTGCCATCCCTTGAACAGAAACAGGAGTAGAGTTCTTTGCCTCTTTCATTTCTCATGTTTAAGGTTGCATTTTCCTGTCATTCCCTTTATGTGAATGACATAAATCTCCACTTTTCTTTTCCTAAATCTCCAGTTTCCTCTTTATAAGAATGGCTTAAGAATCACATTTAGATAAACTGAGAATTCCCTGGCAGTCCAGTGGTTAGGACTTGGTGCTTTCATGGCCCATAGGCTGGGGTTTCACCCCAGGTCAAGATCCAGCAAGACACATGGTGGGGCCAAAAGAGAAAAGAAAAGGAGAACTACATTCACAAAACCCAAAACTCTAATAACTACAGAGATGATGTACTAAATTTCAGTTGTAGGATAGGTAATATTTTATCTATTAGCTTACTAAGATCCACAATACTTTCAAAACTATTCCAGGTATCTAAGAACCTGGTTTAACATTAAGAGAACCTTTTAAAATCAAAAGTACCTTCATAAGATAAGCAAGTAAGAAAACTTTAAAACTCTATTTCTACATTAAGTCAACACTCAACAAATGAAAATTGGGCACTTAGTATTATTGATACCCTTTAAGACCCGGGAGATACTGATATACTGCTTTTTATTTTTTGCCTGTGCCGCGCAGTTTGTGGGATCTTAGTCCTCTGACCGGGGATTGAACCTAGGGCCTTGGCAGTGAGAGAGCAGAGTCCTAACCACTGGACCACCAGGGTATCCCCGATAAACTGTGTTTATATGGCAATGCCAATTAATTTTTTTTTACTATTAGAATAATTCTGTACTTTAACAAATACTCTTTAATCCAAAGATCATTCATCTATCTAATCTACAAATCATTTAACTTGGGAGAAAATGCTTAATCAAGAAAATAATGACAGTGGGTTTAAAATAGAAACCATGACCTAATGAAACTTAAAAGCTTTTGCACAACAAAGGAAACTATAAGCAAGGTGAAAAGACAGCCCTCAGATTGGGAGAAAATAATAGCAAACAAAGCAACAGACAAAGGATTAATCTCCAAAATATACAAGCAGCTCCTGCAGCTCAATTCCAGAAAAATAAATGTCCCAATCAAAACATGGGCCAAAGAACTAAACAGACATTTCTCCAAAGAAGACATACAGATGGCTAACAAACACATGAAAAGACGCTCAACATCACTCATTATCAGAGAAATGCAAATCAAAACCACGAGGTACCATTACACGCCAGTCAGGATGGCTGCTATCCAAAAGTCTACAAGCAATAAATGCTGGAGAGGGTGTGGAGAAAAGGGAACCCTCCTCCCACTGTTGGTGGGAATGCAAACTAGTACAGCCGCTATGGAGAACAGTGTGGAGATATCTTAAAAAACTGGAAATAGAACTGTCATATGACCCAGCAATCCCACTTCTGGGCATACACACCGAGGAAACCAGATCTGAAAGAGACACGTGCACCCCAATGTTCATCGCAGCACTGTTTATAATAGCCAGGACATAGAAGCAACCTAGATGCCCATCAGCAGATGAATGGATAAGGAAGCTGTGGTACACATACACCATGGAATATTACTCAGCCATTAAAAAGAATTCATTTGAATCAGTTCTAATGAGATGGATGAAACTGGAGCCCATTATACAGAGTGAAGTAAGCCAGAAAGATAAAGACCAATACAGTATACTAACGCATATATATGGAATTTAGAAAGATGGTAACGATAACCTTATATGCAAAACAGAAAAAGAGACACAGATGTAAAGAAGAGTCTTTGAGACTCTGTGGGAGAAGGCGAGGGTGGGATGTTTCAAGAGAACAGCATCAAAACATGTGTATTATCTAGGGTGAAACAGATCACCAGCCCAGGTTGGATGCATGAGACAAGTGCTCGGGCCTGGTGCACTGGGAAGACCTAGAGGGAGCGGGTGGAGAGGGAGGTGGGAGGGGGGATCGGGATGGGGAATACATGTAAATCCATGGCTGATTCATGTCAATGTATGACAAAACCCACTTCAATATTGTAAAGTAATTAGCCTCCAACTAATAAAAATGAATGAAAAAAAAAAGATTAAAAAAAAGATAAAATAAATAAATAAATAAAATAGAAACCATGCCTACCACTCTCACTGATGCTTTTCAGCTCTTATCTCTTTAGATGTGAGAAAATCATGATGCTCACACTTCCTTAAGGAGCTTTAACTCTCATTTAGAGAAAGTTATAAAGGAATCATTTATGAATTAATGGAATAATATGCATGATTATGAATTCTCTGACATTTTCAAGCATTTTCCATTTGCAATTAAAGTATATTATGTTGGTTATCCCCAACAATTTTATTCTGAGGTATATACCCAAGGAAATTTAAAAATTATGTATAGAAAAAGTTGTACAAAAATGTTCAGAGTTGCATTATTCATTATAGCCAAAAAGTGGAAATAACCTAAATGCCCATCAATTAATGAATGGGTAAACAGAATGTGGTATATCCAAACAACAGAATATTATTCAGCCATAAAGCAAGGAACGAAGTACTGAATGAGGAAACACGGGTGTATCTTGAAAACATTATGCTAAGTGAAAGAAATAAACAAAAAAGCCAAATATTATTTAATCCCACTTATAAGAAATGTCCAGAATTGATGAATCCACAGGAGTAGAAAGTAGATTAGTGTTTGCCAGGTGCTGGAGAAATGGGAAGTGAGTGCTAATGGTTATGTGGGTTTTTTAGGGTGATGTAAATATTTTGAAATTACAAAGTGGCTATATAAGGTGAATATACTAAAACAACTGGATTGTGTACTTTAAAATGGTAAACTTTTTAGCATGAGAATTATATCTCAATAAAGCTGTAAAGTATATGTTTTGAAAAAATATATGTTTTGAATTTCTAAAAGAAGACCATATTCTGCTAAAAGGTGATAGTGTCCAGTAAACCTTGTATACCAATTATCCTGAAAATTTCTTTTGAACCAAAAACTTTGTTTCAAAATATCATTCTTACTATAGCTATAAAACAGAAAACAGAATAATTTTTTAAACGTAAATATATTTAAAAAATTAAAACACCTAAGAAATGCAATCTATACATATGAAAAAGTAAAATATTTATATGCATAACAAGTAGTAGCAACATCATTCATAAGCAGCAGTTAGTGTTTATTTTCCCCATATTTTGGTTTAACACCATAGTGGTAGTTTATTCTTTTTAGGGAAATTGCATATGGTACATACAGCATATTATGAGTAAGTTATAGAAGACTGTGTAATTGGAAAATTAATTCCAAGTAACAATATTTCCTCTAAAAACATGTTTATTATCAAACAAATTATCCTTAACTAATGGACAATAAAATGTACCTATAATTTATTAAGTCCAAGATATATAGTTAATTTGCATAAAATTATATATGGCATTTTAAAAACAACCTATTTCTAAAATAGCAGTAATTCAGGCAATTGGGATTTCCACAGGAGATAAATTGCCATTAATTTCCTTTTTATGAAGAAAAGGTCTGTCATAAGAACATTATAACTATGTTATTAAGAAATGCTACAGCATACTTTAAAAATCAAAATGGTGAAATATATGTATTAGGATACTCTTTTATGGGTACCAGCCCTATAGCAGCATTTCATATGATTTTAATCTAGTTAACCAGATTTCCAAGTAACTTGGGTTCTTCTTTTCTCGAAGTACCTATCACATGTATAGTTTAGTTAAGAATTTAAATTTCCATTATAAACGAGAACCTATCACACTGACAGTGTAAATATATAAGAAATAAAGTACTTGAATAGCCTAGTACTTTATTAGAAATACATCTATTAACTCCACAGAAATGAATTTTACATGTAAGCAAAATACTAAAAAATTCTGACTTGGGAGAAATGAAATAAAATACAGTGAGTGGTTTTCTCTTCATCTCTAACTGCAAAAATCCCTTTTGCCTTTTTATTTGACCCGTCTCTATTCATGCAATGTAATGAACCCTCAAAATAATTTACATGTCTTTATACAGAATTCACATCTACATCAGTAAATGGCCAGTCCTTTTATATTTTCAGTGCCTTATCAAAATATGGTTAACAAAGTTTTTCATTCTATGAGGCAGGAAGATGTTTCCTAAGTACTTCTTTGGACGATGAGGATATAGTATCCGGGAAGGAAACCTCAAATTCTATTAGAAGGTCACCACGTTGGTCAGGATTTTTCGGGAATGGTAGCCCATATCCAATAATTCTTCGCCTCATTCCAGGTTTCACAATATCATTTATTGTCATAGGTATGGTTCTTCCATCCATGGTTGGCACATTAATTGCGCAGCCGCACAATGCCTAAAATGAACCAAATAAAATTAACAAACTTCAAAATATAAAAGTCTAAACAAAAATATTACCAGCTGTAAAGAACGATTCTAAGGTAAATTTTTAACCTCCAAAAGAAAATCAATAATTTTAAGACATTTTCCCTATTAAAAGTCCCTTCAGGACACACATAATCAGATAGTTTACAAAAGAAGGAAAGGAGAAGGGGAAGGAAAGGAAAAGGAAAAAGGAAAAGAGGAGGAAAGAATGTCTTTCACATTGTCCTAGAGTGAAATGAACTGTTTGAGGCTGCTATTATGCAAGTTGCAAGGATGGAATGGGAGAAGAGAAGAGGGAGAAATTAAGAATCAAAAAGAAAAAGGAGCAACTACATACTTCTCCGGAGTGAAAACGTTAGGACAACAAATATATTTCTTGTTTTAGTCAGTAAATATTTACTGAGTACCATATATGCCATATATTTCTGCTAGATGCTGAACATACAGGGACCATGAACACAGACCCACCACAAGGAATGCACAAAGAATTCAGAAGCAAACCAGTAATTATAGTACAGTATAAAGTTGTCAGAGAAGTATGTGCAGAATTCTTTTGTGAGACAAAGGGCACCCGACGTACCCCCTTAGCTTCTGGGAATACAGATTGCTTGAGGTGAGCACTGGACCATTAGTAAGTGTTGAGGTAGAGCGAGGAACAGCAGTGTTCCATAGAGGACAGCTCAGACAGAGACAGAGGTATACAAGATAATAATACATCAAACCTAGGGAAATGTATGCACATGTATGGGTAGAAATTAGATTAAAAACAACCTGTTAGTTTAAGCTAAAGAGTTTAGACTTTATGGTAGATGCTCTATGAAGCTATTTAAGAATTTTAAGCAGGGAACTGACATGGGCATATTTGCAGGATTATAATCCAATTTGAGAAACAGAATAGAATAATATTTAATAATAATAATAATAGAAAAAATTATTATTTAATAATAATAATAGAAAAATATAATAAATACAAACTAGTGTATTAAAGCAGTACCATCATAACTTATTTTGTCTTTTAATACCTTGTTTGTTATATAATTATTAAAAGTTAACAACTTTGGAAGAAATCTTATACATGGACTAAGCTAATGAGATTACAATGCAGATTTGACAAACTGCAAAAATAGAGTACAGATAATCCATACTAGGTAGGCCTTATAGTATATAATCTAGCTAGCACTTAAAATTGGCATTTAAATTGTTAGTATAAATAACTACTTAGAAAATATAATCTTATCTACAAAAGAGACAAAACAGTAGTACTACTTTAGAGGGTTCTTATGAAAATTGTAAGAATGCTGTGTAGTAAACATTAATGTTAGTTATTATTTAGATAAATCCCATAAGATTACATGCATAACTCTGTTTGATTTCAGAATCTGATGTCCTACTAACTTACCTCTCGTAAACTAATTTTCGCAGTATAAATTATATTTGACCCATCCCTTTTGAATTTGGGGTGATCTTTATCTTTAATGACAAAAACAATGTCTGCTGGAATACTAGTTGGTGTTTCATCTCCTTCCCTTGGAAAAGTAATTTTGGTGCCTTCTTTCCACCCTTTTTTAATCTCGATGGTGAGAATTTTGTCCTCAGTTCTATAACTCCTCCCGTCAGGGTTTAACCTCTTCCGAGAAATCTTCATTCGTTTGGTACAACCACTATATATTTCTTCAAGTGATACTCTAAGTTCATGAATAACTGGAGGATCTTGTTTGAGGCGGGATGGCCCCACAGAATTCCTGTCTCTTGGATATCCATTCATGCTGAATCCAAAAGCGCCAAAAGGATCTCCGTCTACTTCCATTTCATCAGAATCTCTACCACCACCCATCCGTCTTCCAAAGAAAATTTCAAAGGGGTTGGAACCTCCAAAAAATGCTGCAAATGTGGCATGAGGATCACCATGAAAGGTGTACCGGAAGGTACCTCCTTGTCCATCCGTACCTCCTGCTCCTCCTTTCAACCCTAAATGAGAAGATAAGCATGGTTAGAAAAATGCTTACAACTCCTGAGAGTTAAACTTTCAAAAATTGTATTACTCATAAACTTTGGCTAACTTAGGTTGCTATTTATTAATATTGGTCAGAAATGCCATTATAACTAAATACAAAACAGCCATTTAACTACCAATTATTCCACCCTAAATTAAATTTTTAGCTTTCAGATTCTTTCTCCAAATCCCCATCTTTAACAATAATTTATTCCCGACTCTTTGTTCCATGCGTAAAAAAGAAAATAAATATAAATTGGGAACCTCTTATAAGCTACTGATTTGATGATCTGAAGTATATAAATTTAGGTTTTTAAAAAATGTCATTCAAGGGGTTGGGGGAGGGAAGGATTGGGAATTTGAGATTAGCAGATGCAAACTACAATATATAGGGTGGATAAACAACATGGTCCTATTGTATAACACAGAAACTATATTCAATATCCTGTGACAAACCATAATGGAAAAGAATACATACATGTATAACTGAATTACTTTGCTGCACAGCCGAAATTTATACAACACTGTAAATCAACTATACTTTAAATATAATTTTAAAAATAGCAACAAGAAAAAAAAGATGTCAATTGAAAGATCTTCAGTAATCAATGCAAACGAAATATGTAACCTAAATCTTTGAGCACCATCATAATCAGTGAACACATATCAGTGATATAAAATATCATATTCAAAATAACTATCTTTATTTCAGATCATCTTTTACTGTTTAAGAATTAAAATTGAATTCACTCATGGCAGAAAGGGAAAAAATCCCATTAACAGAAAATTTTAGACACTTAAATTACTATCCATATTCTAAATAATGAAACTGTTTATCTAGGCATATCACATGATAGCATTAATTTCAACAGCATGTAAAAAGAAAACTGAAATCATGAGCTGTAAACCCTTTTGACCTGTAAGACCTTTGGGCTGGTTATTTTTGTCTATTATGGACAACCTGCTTCCAACACCAAGACAGTGACTCTTTGATCCTGTTCTCTAAGACTCAACTAAGCAATTAGTAGTTCACAAGAGATAACATATTTGAAGTAGCATTTTCTACTACATACTGAAGAAAGATTCTACTAAAACCTACAAAACAACAGTACAGTGATTTTCTAAGGGATCGATACTGACAAGGATTTATATCATTCCAGTCTCAGCAAAGTTTCTGAATGATCCTTATGGGCATTCCTGACCAAGGAAACAAGCAGGAACAGAACCTAAAAATTATAAAACTGTAAAAAAAAAAATCCAACAGAATTAAACTAAGAGGTTCAAATATGTTCATCAGTGAGTAATTTGAGGGCAGGAAATACATTTTATTCATTTTTGCACTGTTCATGAATACAGTTCTGAAAGTGACAGCCACTCATGTGTGTTGAATACAGGGAAGAACTAATTTTTAAAGTGTTCAAAAGAAACACTAAAATGTGTCTTCAGTGTCAAGACAGAGAAAAGGCAGAAGCGAAAATAATATAAAGTATAATTACACATATGAGAAATTTAACAGTAAAAAACTCTACGGAAGTCACTCAGCATGCTTTCTCAGAGAGTTTTAAATGTCTTATTCTATTTGGCGTCTTTCACTCAGGATATGCCTTGTAGAAAGCAATGACAAGTATAAGCAGGACAAGAACTTTTAACATACAGCTCATTCAAAACTCCTTTCTCTAAATTTTAGTGGCATAGTTATAACTCCAAATTTTTAAAAAAAAGTTAGTGGCAGATTTTTTTTTAAATGATAGAATATGTATATAACTCAAGGTCATTACCAATGTGATTAAACCAATACTAAATTATTTCAATCACTCCATTTTTCATCCCACAAATAGAGTATAATGATTTAACAGAGTTCATAAATTGAGTAAACTAGCTTGCCCAATTGAACCCTTTACAAGACAAAATCTAACTGTTTTGGATGCATAATGGATTCATGAAAAGAAAGAATTACATTTTAAGTTATTACATCATGGGTTTGGCTTTTCCCTAATTGCCCTTTGCCAAAAATGGTAACTCAAGCAGGATTACTGAGTCCCTGAGAAGATTCACACACTGTCTGAACTGACGTTCATCAAAGATAACAAACACCCTCCCATAAAGCTTTGACACTAAACAGTCAACTGTGTACTATTGTGACTGAGAAAATCCTACCAAAATTCACACCAATATAACATGAATTATTATGCAAGTATCACTTGGCGTTGCCCAGCACTTGAACAAGCCTGTCATCAACTATACAGTCAACTTTTCACGACATACATTTTCACTGCTCATGGAAACTTTTAGTATGCAGCTAGACTATCTATGCTATCCAAAATTTTTTCTAGACACCATCATCACTTCCTGTGAGCAAGAAATGTATCCCAGAGTCAACATTTACTTTTGTTGTACCAAGATTGCTATTATTTAAAAAACAAGCCACCAACCAATTTGCAATCCAAAAAAAATTCATGTGCCTGGGATATCATTCATAACAATGATATCCATTAATTAGTTGATTAAAGTTTATCAAAAGAAGCAGCACTGGAGAAAAATTAGCACTTCAAGGAAAAAAAATTATATGACTTTAATAACTGCTTTTAAGGAGATCTAATATGCAAAAATCCAGATTTATAAAAATACTTAGAGTTAACTAGCACAATGAGATTCTTTAGTTTTGATTCATAGAAATCCAATTTACTTATTTTTTTTAAATATATAGTAAATAGATTGTTAATTAACTATATAAAGAACAGAAGCAGCAAACTAGTATAAAGATTAATAGCTAGTATAAAGATTAATGTACTAAACACAGATTTGGCCATATAAATACTACCTTTCAGTGTTTAAATTTTAAGTTATTGAGGGAAATGAACAAAAAAAAAAGGAAGATATGAAGAGAAAGAAATGTTAGAAAACTAGGCCACTAAAAGGATGTGTTACTGAAAATCTGTTTTTAAGTCTTTTAATATGAACTTCTGTTGACATTCACAGAACAATTCAGAACTAAACCTAAAACTTTGGGGAGAAATTAGATCAAAATCCAATTTCAAGTTTCAGTAGTTCAATGTTTTTTGTTTTCAAATTATTCAACTATGGAGAAATGTCTCTATTATAAAAGTTTTATTTATTCCATACTATAACAGTAACCCATTGTAAATATACCATGGTCTTAATGAAGTTATAGACCTGTGCAGCCATCACCACAATCCAGTTATAAAACATTTCTTTCCATCAACCCAAAGAGTAATTTCATTTCTATTTTGAGTTAATCCTTGCTACCACCTCTAGCTCTAGGCAAGAAAGCACTGATCTGCTTTCTTTGTCTATAAATTTGCCTTTTCCATGCATTTCATATAAATGGAATAATAGAATATGCAGTCATTTACATATGACTTATAATTTTTGAGGTTATTTCATTTACAAAGCATGTTTTATTAAATCAGTCCTTTTAATTGCTAAATAGTGTGTGTCTGTGTGTGTCTGTGTGTGTATACATACATACCACACTTCATTTATCCATTTACTAAAAGATGATACTTTCAGATATTTTCATTTGGGGTCATCACAAATGATGCTACAATGAACACTCACGTACATGTCTTTGTGTGGACCTGTATTTTCATTTCCCTTTTATAGATTCCCAGGAGTGGAAATGCTGGGTCATATGGTAAATTTAAAACACCTTTTTTTTAATCCAGCTTTTTTAAAACCCAGCATTTAAAACTGTGGATATTAGACATTTTCAAAACACAAATATACTGGGATCACTGGCTCTCCTAGGTTCTAAATATACAAATTTAGCATGTTTAACTCATACAATTCTCAGTTTATGGTTTATTCCCACAGCTTCAGGTTGTACAAGAGAATGTAATAATTCAGGGGGAAAAGTGTATCAGGTAAATTAGTGTTTTGTTACTTCTAGAGAAACACAGAGGGCTATGCAACCAGGTCTGCAAGCACAAACAGATCAATGACAGGCAAAGAAACAAAAATATTTTTTTTTGAAACAAAAATATTTTTCCACATTTTAACAGTATACTTAATGACATATTTTGAATAAAGGATAAATAATTATAATGCTTTTCTGTAAAGGAAGAATAATTTCTAAAACATAATCAAATAACTTTCATTTTAACTATTTTAAAGTAATATAAGTAGAAAATAGTATTTCTGAATAATACATTTCAATGCTTTAAAAAACTTATTCTTCCTTCACTATTACTTCTATTGCTTCTATCAATTACCTAATTCAAGAACAATAAAAGATTTGGGGTACATAGATGATCCTGTTTTAGTTTTTTAAAAATTCACTTCACTGATGATGCTCAGTAAAAATCAAACTGGAGAAATATAACTCAAGAAAAACACTACTAAGAGGTAATGTTAAGCCAAGAAAAATGTATCATTTGGTGACTTGAAAATTCTGAAGATAAATATCCTTAGAAACACTGAATCTTATGGTTTAGTTACAGACAGATTTGGGCTGTGAGCTATGGATTAAATCAATGGCTATTTGCTTTTTCATGGGAATTCATAGTGTTACACTGTGTTTGTAGGTATCTTTACAAAATTACAAAATAACTTCTTCAGAAAGAGTAGTGTATAGCTAGTAGTATCTGAGAATCCTGCTTAGCTTTTGAGATGAAACAAATCATAGTATTTTGAGTAGTAGGACCATAAGGAACTAGAAGGACTGAACTGCTCACTATTTGCTTTTTCCAGTCTTTACTTTGCAGGAACCTGACACTGCAGGTCCTCATAGCAACAGAAACTGCAATTTGGGGTAACTCAGATCAAAAAGAAAAAGCATAAAAAAAAAAAAAAAAAAAAAACCTCTACACAATTACCCTGCTTAACTAAATTTAACTCTTTAACTCAAAATAAGCAGTCACCACTTCATTGTATTTTAAGGTAGATTTTTAATTAGGGAAATTTAACATTAAATGCAACAAAGCAAAAAAAAAAGTTTTCATAGCTACAATAAATGATTTTAAAATGATATTTGGGGAGAAAAATTAGTAATAAAATAACAGTCCTGATATAAAAAATTGAAATTCCAGAACTTGTAAAAATTAAAATGTTCTTGTTGCTGTTAATTAGCAATTTTAAATAGTCTTACTTTACAGCTACATTTATATGGCGATGATGGACAATTTAAAATCCAGAATGATAAAAGGATAATCTTAAATTTGACTCCCATTTACTGTATTCAACTAGTTTCAGATCTCACAATCCAAGAAACAAAAGTGTGGCAGAGAGAGGACAGGGAAGTTATCATGCCTTCCTCTACACCTAGATAGTAAAATTTCAAAAGAAATAATGTTATCTTAAAGTAAATCAGTCATTGTTCTAAGGAGGTGGCCATTTTAGGTCAAAAATTGCATTTCTGAGATCTCAGTTTCTTGGCACACAATTACTGTTTACAATTAAGCTAAAAACTTGTTCTGGTATTTTATGACATCAGGAAAATTCTTTCCTCTCCAGGCAGAATGCCAAAAACAACTACAGCTAAATGCCTGGGCCTTCGGCTTCTCAGAGAGAAGATTCTGTCCTGTTTAATCTAAACTAGCTTTGCCATAAGAAAGGCAAAAAACTACTTTTGTCTTTGTGAATAAAATATAAACTACCCAGAATCTGAACTGCCAATCTTACGATTTTAAATGACTGAAGAATCTTTATTGGCTCTGGCAGAAAATTCATTAGGAAACAAAAAAAAAAAAAACAGGTTGCATAAGACTTTTGACACAATTTCTTAATGAGTATGGGAATTTAAGGTTTCTTTTCAAATACAATGCTAACAATACAAATCTAATGGCAGAACATATATGTTACACAAAATGTCAAAATCCAAAAAAGGGCAAACAAGTACATTTCATTCATAGCTATGTAACATTCATTCATATGATCAGGGATGAAATCTTGCTTTTATCCATTATTTGTCTTTCTACTTTTGAAATGTCAGAGAATTTAATAACCACAAAGCTGACAGAGAAAAATGAGAGACAGAAAGATATACACTGAATTCTTACCTTCCTCCCCAAACTGATCATATATTTCTCTCTTTTTAGGATCACTCAATACTTCATAAGCTTCTGCGACCTCTTTAAATTTTTCCTCTGCCTGAGGAGATTTGTTCTTGTCCGGATGAAATCTGAGGGCTTGTTTTCGGTAAGCCTTTTTAATATCTTCATCTGAAGCTCCTTTTTCAATTCCCAAAATGCAATAATAGTCTTTCCCCATTTCGAGTGCCTTGAAATGAACTTAGATTTCCCTTTGTGAAAGAAAACAGCGTCCCCAGTCTTAGCAATACAATGATTCTAAGAAAAATAAACCAAGCTGGGTATTTTAAAAGTTAAAGCAAATCAGCAATTCAGCTTCGCTGTCTTCAGGCAGCAAGCAGACAGCGTCTCAGTATTTAATTCCTTCCCCAACGGCTCACTTACAGATAAATATACACTACACGGGAGACGGCCTCCTTCTAGATCCTCCCATTTTCACTACGTGTCTCTGCACTTTCTAGAACAGCAAATGCTACAGGACGTCACTTCCCCAGCTGCCTCTAGTCAAAGTACGAGCTAGGTTTTCTCCTCCTCCACGATTAACTATTCATTTTCCTTCTGGCTCTACCATACTTGTTTCCTTTTTAAGAGGCCAAGTGGATTAAGAAACCAGTATTTCAGCATAGAATATCATAACTACACATTTACTTACTCCATTCTAGGTGAAAAAGCAACAAAAATATCATTCTAGCCATTAAGTATCTTATTAAAATTAGATATATACAAATAAAAATACTTATTTTAGTTATTTTAATTTCAACTTCAAGTCATTCAAATTAAGATATACAGTATTAAAATATGGTTTGTTTAAATTAAAATTGTCAAATAATTTGTGTCGTTTTCAAAATTCCTAGGGTCTGCAATCAGAAATGCCAGGAATTTCACATTGTAAAAGACTACATATCATAAATATCAAAAGCAATATTTTAAAATAAGTAAAGGACTTAAATATGTCTTTAGCTGATGATTTTAATAAGTTTTGTGGGGTTTTTTGTAGTATGCAATAGTTAATAGTTCAGGCAGACTAATACTTGTGTAAGCTTCATATCTGATTTAGTTACTTCAACTAAAACAGAATGAGATCCGCCCTCCTCATTCCTAGGGTCACTATTTAAAGAATTTTTGTGCTGCTTCCGGAAAGACAGGAAAAAGTATCAGGTTTCAGGCAGTAAAAACTCACGTTTCTTTTAAGACTTTAACTGAATCAGCTTAGAATCTGGATATGCTATTTACAAGGTATAATATGAGAAATGTTTTTTTCTTTTAAAAACACATGTTCCCTAATTATAAATATAAACACTCATTGATGATTTTGGAAAACACGGAAAGAAAAAAAGACAGAAAAAAAGTTTTTAATCTTAAAAAACTTCCTATCTTACCACTTTAGGTAATCCTCAATAAATGTCAGTATATTTCCTTCTAATCCTTTCTTTTCGTATGAATATTTATGGTTATTTTTTGTAGTTTTCTATTTTGTATTAAAAAAGTTTACGTCGTATATCCTTTATACACTGTTTTGATGCTTGCTTTTCTAATATATATTTTGAATATTTATAAGAAATATTTTCAGTGTATATAACTCATCTTTTATCTTCTACATAGTTTCTTCATCTTTTCAAAAATGTTCCTAGTTCTAATATTGGAAAGATGGGTTGATAAGAAAATATCAAAAGAATTGCACAGAGCACTGTATTTAAATATCTTAAGTCTGTAAAATGAAAAGAAAAAAGAGCATTTATGAGAAAAACTAAATGTACATATATGTGCAGAGGATAATGAAAAGGCAATGATCATGTTAACCTTTAACAATATGGGAACACCTACTCTATAAACCAAGCAGCCTTATGAAAATGATTCAGCAATTCTTTCATAATGTTCATCTTTGTGCATTTTAACAGCTTAAGATTTACTATTTCTCAAAACTCTACTTTAAAAACACCTTGATATAGAAAGATATAATATCTATCTAGCCTACTTACAGGTTACGGAGGCTTGTAAGCTATTCAGCAAAAATTTTTAGTACCACCAAGAAATACTCAATGTCAAAAGATAAATTTTCCAAGTCCAAAACACTTGGGGGAAAATGCTAAGATCAAAAGTCACCTTAAGACTCTTACTTTTTAGAAAAGCATATTGCAATTTGGAATCCAGTGCAAGGATGAGCACTGAGAGTAGAATAAAAGTATAATAAAAATAATGTATTCTAGAATTAGTTTCTAAGAAAAGTCCATTAAATATTCATTATCAAAGAACATTGGTATAGCAGTATAAAAAGTATTAAATTGTTCTGGAGGGCAATTCTGGGAACTAAGAAAAAAAACCAGATTCTTATCTGAGTCAATCATTTTCAGAAAGCTAGAAATATTATCAGCAATTGACATGTTAAATGATTTTAGAAGCCAAAAACTACTAGATCTTTCCCATTTCTGAAAGATGCATAACATATCAACAAATGGAAAGAAATCTGGCTCGTCACACAGAGAGAAGGGTGATAAACGATTTTCATACTTTTTCAAATATCATAAATAACAAAAGGATTAGAGTAGTGGTGCTGAAATACAAGAATTCACCTCAACTTGGAATTCCACATTAATAAGGAGGCAGTTATAAGACTAAATGAAAAAATAATCTAAGTTTTGTTAAAATAAGCAGTATAAATAATTCTTTCCAACATTTGGGAATGGTTTATTTAAAATGATTTCAGAAGCACTATAAATATCATACCTGGAAATTTGTCCTTAGAAAATAATAAGAAAAATTATATATACAAATATACCCACTGCAATTACACGCAAGAGGCTAATAAATCAATGCGGTCATTATTAAACTACATAGTACTTGAGAAACATTTTACTCTTACATTTACTTTTTCAGACTGAGTTGTCTCTTCTACCACTTAAGAGCTGAAAATCCATTACATAATCACTTTGTATTGAATTTTCTTCATCCGAGTTTGTTTGAGATGAATGTGGGTTGCTTTTTCTTTTTGGGGGGCTGCTTTGCAAGAGCAGTTGTTTCCCTGTAAATAATTATCATGACAAAATAGAGTGTGTAAAAGGAAACGTAATGGCAGCCTGTAGGGTAAATGGAGCAGAGATGCAAACAACATTCATTTAATAAATGTATTTTTAAAAGTAAAATTAAAAACCAAAAAAATTACATAATAAGTCTATTTGAAACACTTTAGAAATTACATAAATCATTGCTTATTTGATTTTATAGGTATGTGTATATGTGGCAGAAAGCATGAACAAAAACTAGCGAGTTAGGAAAGCATACTTTTTCCTTTAATTTCTTTAAGGCTATATTTTTAACAAAGAAATGAAATTAGCATTTGTGTTTTTTAATTTTTACCACTCAAACATTGATGAGATTATTCCATGAAAACACAATTTTCTTCCCTTTATTAAAAGAAAATTACAAACACTGAGATTCTTTAATGTTTGTAGTTTACAAGGTCAAGTTCTTATGCTGGGTGGTTTCTCTCTAATTGAAGGACAGTTACAATGTATTTTAAAGAAATGATTTTAATTTTTTCAACCAAATCATAAAACTTTACATTTATTATTTTGTTTATAAAAGTTAATAGCAACAAAACTTTTGTGCTTAATAATAAATCTGAGGGGAGCCAAGGGCCAGAATTAAGTAAATATTCTAATGATGTTACATTTTATTTTTAATAGATTTAACAAAGTTCCCTTCTTGGAATATTATACTTTAATAATAAGTACAGAGAAATTATTTTTTACAGAAGTATGAGTTCTTTTTTATTTTACAATCACAATTTAAATATTAAATATGTTTAGATAATGAGAACTAAAGGTAGTATTTTAACTACCAAAAAAAACCTAGAAGTTTATAACTAATCATTCAACTGATACCATCTTTACCTTCTACTTTGGCTTTATTCATAGATGATAAGAAAACAAGTTTTATTTCTCCAACTCACAAACCATTTCTCAGTTTATAATAAATACAGAGAAAGACAGTATGCCTTCTAAAGTCTCAGATGAAAGTACAATTAAAATTTAGATCATCACTGAAATACTTGAAGAAAATGATTTCTGTTTACTGATATTCCTGCTGAAAACTTCTATTAATATTTAATTTAAATTTAATTAATTTAATTCTTTAACTGGGTACATTCAGACCTGAAATTTCTCATCTAGTATTAATGTTAGTAAATTATGACTTCCATTCCTGATGCTTCTTATCCAAGAATAAGTAAACCAAGTCTCTTTTATACCTTGTTAACAGTGCTTGAGATATTTGAATAGTGGCTATAAAATCTGCTAAGGTGCATCAGGGAATATTGATAGTGCAGTGGTTAAAAGTACAGACTCTGGAGTTAGACTACCTGTATTAGGATCCTGGCAACACCACCTACTGGTTGTGTGGCCTTGGACTTAACCTCTCTGAGCCTCAAGTTTCCTTATCTGTAGAATAGGATTGATATTACTACCTACTTCAAAGGGCTGGGGGGAGGATTAAATGAGGTAAATGTGTGATGTACTTAAATGTGATTGGCAAATAATGATGTCCATGGAAGTGTTAGCTACTATTATGATGTCAATGATCATATCATATGAACTAGAAGAATTTTTTCCTAGAAAAATGATTACTGTAACATGTGTATAACAAAATGCCCTTACTTACAAGCACACGCATCCACTCACACAAAAGCTATCCAACTAAGAGGAAATGGCCTTTTCCAAATGTTCCAGTTAATATTTTCTACTTACTCATCTTGACTATGTTTAAAATTTTAAATCATCTTAAATCATGCTGTTATAGGTGGCATTCATTGTGTTCAAATACACTGAATTTCAAATACAGTAATTAAGACAGTATGGTACTGGTGAAAGAACAATAGATCAGAAGAGGCAAGCAGATCAATAAAACAGAATAGGGAGCCCAGAAATAGACTCATATAAATACAGACAACTTATCTTTGACAAAGGAACAAAGGAAATGCAATAGGAAAAAAAAAAAAAGTTTCACATAGTGTTTGAACAACTGGACACCTACTTGTAAAGAAATGAATCTAGATACAGACTTCATACCCTTCACAAAAAATAACTCAAAATGGATCACAGACCTAAATGGAAAATGGAAAATTATAAAACTCCTACAACAGAGGAAAAAATCTAGATGACATTGGTTTTTATTAAATGCTTTTTATTAAAAAATATGAAAACAAAGGCACAGTTCATGAAAGAAAGCATTAATAGGCTGGATTTCATTAAAATTAAAATTTTATACTGAAAAAGACACTGATAGAAGGATGAAAAGACAAACCATAGACAGGAAGAAAATATTTTAAAACATATATCTAGTAACGGATTACTATCCAAAATACATAAATAACTCTTAAAACTCAACAATAAGAAAACAACTCAGTTTAAAAAATGAGTTAACGTTTGTTAGACCTGAACAAACACCTTAACAAGGACCTTAACACATATGTCATCAAAGAAGATATACAGATGGCAAATAAGCATATAAAAATGTGAAAGCCGCTCAATTGTGTCTGACTCTTTGCGATCCCATGGACAGTCCATGGAATTCTCCAGGCCAGAATACTGAAGTGGGTAGCCTATCCCTTCTCCAGTGGATCTTCCCGACCCAGGAATTGAACTGGCGTCTCCCGCATTGCAGGCGGATTCTTTACCAACTGAGCTATCAGGGAAGCCCTAAGCGTACAAAGATGCTCCATAATGGACGTCATCAGGGAAATGCAAATTAAAACAATAGGATACCATAACACACCTATCAGAATGGCCAAAATTCTGAACTCTGGCACTATCAGTGCTGGCAGAGAATACTAGTTACTCTCTTTCAGGGCTGGTAGGCATGTCTTCTACTTTGAAAGACAGTTTGGTGATTTCTTACAAAACTAAAATACATTTATTGTGTGATCTGGCAATCATGTTTCCTGGTATTCCTCAAAACAGCTGAAAACCAATGTCCACACAAAAACCTACACATGAATGTTTATAGCAGCTTTATTCATAATTGCCAAAACTCGGAAGCAATGTCCTTCGGTAGGTGAATAAACTGTGGTAAAATTCCATTCAGACAATGGAACATTATTCAGCACTAAAAAGAAATGACTTTCTCAAATAAAATAAATTAAGAAATAAGAAAATTAAAAGAAACTAGCTATCCAGCCATGTAAAAACATGGAGGAAACAAATGCATATTACTAAATGAAAGAAGCTAGTCTGAAAAGGCTACATGCTATATATTATTTTCAAAAAGGCAAAACTATGGAGACAATAAAAAGATCAGCTGTTGCCAAGGGTTAGTGGGAAGGGAAGGATAAATAGGTGGGGTACAGAGGATTTTAAGGTGGTGAAATTACTCAGTATGATACCAAACGGTGGGCAAATGTCAATATATACATTTGTCCAAACTCATAGAATATACAACACCAAGAGTGAAACCTAATGTAAATTATGGACTCTGGGTGATAATCTATCAGTATAAATTCATCAGGCTTCCCTGGTAGCTCAGCGGGTAAAGAATCCACCTGCCATGCAGGAGTAAGTAAGTAAAGTCGCTCAGTCGTGTCCGACTGTTTGCGACCCCATGGACTGTAGCCCACCAGGCTCCTCTGTCCATGGGATTTTCCAGGCAAGAGTACTGGAGTGGGTTGCCATTTCCTTCTCCGGGGGATCTTCCCGACCCAGGGATCAAACCCGGGTCTCCAGCATTGCAGACAGACGCTTTACCGTCTGAGCCACCAGGGAAGCACAGGAGACCCAGTTCAATTCCCGGGTCGGGAAGACTCTCTGGAGAAGAGACAGGCTCCCCACCTCGGTGTTCTTACCCAGAGAGTCCCCATGGACAGAGGAGCCTGGCAGGCTGCAGTCCACAGGGTCATGAGAATTGGATACGACTGACTGACTAAGCACACACAGCATAACTCCATCAGTTGTAAACACATGTTCCATCTAGTGGGAGATGTTGATAATGGGGTGGGGGGTGCCCTATGCATGTGTAGAGGCAGGAGGTATATGGGGAAATTCTGTATTTCTGTACCTTCCATTCAGTTGTGCTGTGAACCTAAAACCGACCTTAAAAATGAAGTTGTTATTTATAGTAATTTAAAAATAAGTGGATAAAAAGTTTAGTGTTTATTTTGTTTAATATATATCTTTGATTTTAGAGTCAGATCTTTTCAGTCTTGATTTGTTGCTGCTTCATATACTTCAATCATTCTATATTACTTGAAAGATGCCTTGAGAAAACTATCATCATTGAATTTTCAACTATTCGTGGACTAGTATAAAGGGACTATAAATGTCTAAAGTGAAAGTGAAAGAAAGTGAAAAGAAAAAAAAACAAAATTAAAAAAAAAAGAAAGTGAAGTCACTCAGTCGTGTCCGACTGTTTGCGACCCCGTGGACTGTAGCCTACTAAGCTCCTCCGACCATGGGATTCTCCAGGCAAGAATACTGGAGTGGGTTTCCATTTCCTTCTCCAGGGGATCTTCCCGACCCAGGGATCAAACCCTGGTCTCCCGCATTGAGGCAGACGCTTTAACCTCTGAGCCACCAGGGAAGCCCCAACAAATGTCTAAAGAGTAAGTCAAATAATAAAGACCTTAAAAAAAAACGAAAAGAAAAAATAAAGACCTTCATGTTGATGTACAGCACAAACCAACGTAACATTGTAAAGTAATCATCCTCCAATTAACAATAAGTTTTTTAAAAAAAGAAAATAAAGACCTAAGAATTTCAATGCTTGGTTCCTACTCTCAGCTCTGCCATTTAATAGGTAATTTAGGCAAGTCATTTATTTCTCTGAATTCCTAACTTATGAAAGTTACTGTGAGAATCAGATAATATACATGAAAGCACTAAAATTTATACAATGGCCTATATTTATAAATAGTTTTCATTATTTTAAGCTACACAAACTATTCTGCTACTACTTGGAGGTGTACTCACTAATCGTCTCTCTTCACTGAGGAAATTTACTTAGTATAAAGCATTAGAGTAACTACCAGAATCATCCCCAAAGAACTCAGGCATCCTCTAAGATCATGCCCCTTACCATGTTCCCTTTTCAGACCTTTATCTCTGAATTTTAGACTCTTAATCAATGTTTTTTAAAAAAAACTATTCTATGTCTTCCCTTTAATAATTATATGTTAACAGTATATCAAACACTATGTACTTTCTCATGTGTAATCTAATGGACACAGGCATACACATCTGATATTAAAACTTGTGATCATATTTCAAAGAGCTTTTCAATAATTATCAATCTAATAGTGATTTAAGATATTTTTAACAATAGTTAAACAGACACTGTTCCAATATTAATATAAACTTAGTATTATTGGGCTTCCCAGGTGGCACTAGAGATAAAAGAACCTGCCTGCCAATGCAGTAGACATTAGAAACTCAGGTGATCCCTGGGTTTGGAAGATGCCCTGGAGGAGGGCATGGCAACCTACTCAGGTATTCTTGCCTGAAGAGTCCCACGGGCAGAGGAGCCTGGCAGGCTACAGTCCACGGGGTCACAGAGAGTCGGACACGACTGAAGAAACAGCAGGCGCGCGAGGAGAATGCTAGGCTGTGTCTGTTCTAATATTTGGCCCTTGTTTTAGATAATACCTAAATAAATACATATAATCAAGCTACTGGCCATCTAATATATTTTACCTCTGCATTTTATACTTTCCTAAAATGCCTTCAAGCACTGAGGCATCATTATCATAGATGTCTTACAGCAAATTGCTTGTGAGTTTGAAATTTGGATTCTATAGTCTCATTCTTGTGGAATGAGCATAAGTTATAATACCTAAAAATTCTGTCATGGTTACAAATGTAACTTTAGGAAAAAATTAAAATATTTTGAAAGGATTCATTTCTTACTACATCCATGTTACAAAACAGAAAATGCAAACTAAAAGCAAGTATCTTTAAGACATTAAACAACCATCTACTTAAAATTAAATTGTTCTAGAAACCCTGTTTTGTTTTGTTTTTAACAACTCTAAATGTCCTTTGGGTAATTACAGTAATTTGGACTCATACTGGAATTAGGTAGCCAATAGGAGTATTTGAGTGCCCATTTTATAGTATCTGATGGGTACTATACTTGTTTTCAAGGATGGATGTGGGACTTCCCTAGTGCTCAGGTGGTTAAGAATCTGCCTGCCAATGCAAGTGACACCGTTTTGATCCCTGGTCTGGGGAAGATTCCACATGCCAGTGTGCTTAAGCCCATGTGCCCTAGAGCCTGTGCTTGGCAAAGAGAAGCTATTGCAGTGAGACACCCACACACGGAAACTAGAGAGTAGTCCTTGCTCACTGCAACCAGAGAAAACCCAAGTTCAGCAATGAATACCCAGTGCAACCAAAAATAAATTAATTTTTAAAATCTAAGATTATAAAACAATAAATAAAAATTATACTAACAATTTGGCACTAAAAGGTAGGTAGTGGCTTGGCTAGAGGAAAAGCAGCAAGCCTGGGTATCATACTTTAAAAGATATAATGCTTTCAGAAGCTAACGGGCTGGTAAGGAATTCTTAATGACCTCTTCAATTGTTACTAAGAAGAGATGTATTCAGCTCTTATCATCCTTTCCATTTCCATTCCCTATGTACAAATCCATACATATCTCAAGTCTACATCTAGCAATCAAATAAAATAGTTTGATACAAAGACCATAAACAATTAAGAGTTAAATGGTGTTATGTAACTAAAATATTAAAAAGCACAGACATTACTTTACCAACAAAGGTCAGTCTTGTCAAGGCTATGTTTTTTCCAGTGGTCATGTATGGATGTGAGAGTTGGACTGTGAAGAAGGCTGAGCACCGAACAATTGATGCTTTTGAACTGTGGTGTTGGAGAAGACTCTTGAGAGTCCCTTGGACTGCAAGGAGATCCAACCAGTCCATCCTAAAGGAGATCAGTCCTGGGTGTTCATTGGAAGGACTGATGCTGAAGCTGACTCCAGTACTTTGGCCACCTCATGCAAAGAGTTGACTCACTGGAAAAGACCCTGATGCTGGGAGGGATTGGGGGCAGGAGGAGAAGAGGACGACAGAGTATGAGATGGCTGGATGGCATCACTGACTCAATGGACAGGAGTTTGAGTAAACTCCGGGAGTTGGTGATGGACAGTGAGGCCTGGCGTGCTGCGATTCATGGGGTTGCAAAGGGTCGGACGCGACTAAGCGACTGAACTGAACTGAACTGAACTGAACTAAAACAGGAGTAAAGGGGCCATTGAGGCATAGAAGAAAGAGCATCAGATTTGGAATGAGAGAATTTGGTTCCTAAAATTATTCATCAGATTAAATCATAAGATTTAGGAAGGCTCAGTTTAAGAAGCTGACACAAAGAAGTTATAATCAGATTGCTGAGAAAGTTTTAAATGTCAATTTTTTTACCTAATGACTACTCCTTTATGTTTCAAAAAGTGCTAATTCCATAGGTGTTTGAAATAAACTTTGGGCTTCCCTTGTGGCTCAGCTGGTAAAGAATCCACCTGCAATGCGGGAGACCTGGGTTTGATCCCTGGGTTGGGAAGATCCCCTCACTCCAGTATTCTGGCCTGGAAAATTCCATGGACTGTATGGTCCATGGGGTTGCAGAGTTGGACAGGACTGAGAAACCTTCACTTTCACTTTGAAATAAACTATTTGAAACCTTGTTTCATATCTTAAGTGTCAATTTACTTTGAAGCTAGTGAAGTGACTTTTTTAGTTCTCTTAGTAAGCTAGTGAAATTATCTTAGTTCTCTTACTAAGGTAAAAAGTTTCATTAATATTTGTAAGCTTCCAAAAACACCAGGAAAAGATGTCAAACTAAGACTAAAAGTTTGATAGGAAGGAGAGACTTATCAATAATAATTCTCCTTGGACTACTGTCTTTGCCACCTAAATTTCCCAGTATTTTAATCACCATAGTTATATTAGTAATCCCCAAGTTCTCAAATTTTGATTTTTCCAAGTTTTGATTCCATCATTGCTTGATTTTTTTACAATAGTTTCCCCAGCACAAAGCACTATAACAGAATGTATCCATTCAATTTTATGACTTTAATAGTCTTTACCCAAAAAAAGACAATAAAATTTTTAAAAAATGAGTATACACCCTTTAAAAAATAAATAAAATGGCTTTAATGTTCATTTAAAAAATAGTAGTGTTATCTGGAGACACTCAGGTATAAGAAATATTCCACACTTTTCAAGAAAGCATTTCCCTTTGGGGAATATAGAATTGATTTTATTCTGTGGTGATACTAAAATGTTTCATATGAAAATAGCCCAATAATAACTTGCCCTTCTTTCCAACCCTCTTTTACAAAAAGTCACTGAAAAACTTACCACAGGGCTAGTGAATAGACAGTGGGCTAATCTCATACTTTCCTAACATTTTAGAATTAAAGAGTTCTGGGACTTCCCTGGTGGTCTAGTGATTAGGACTATGAACTTCGACTGCACGGAGCATGGGTTCAATCCCTGGTTGAGGAACTGAGATCCCACTTGCCACACAGTGCAGTCAAAAATTACAAAAAGAAGAATCAAAGTGTTCTGTACAGTATTTTTTAATACTGAATCAGAAAGTAAAAACAAAGCTATAGAGAATTTCTAGGTCACTTTAAATGAGTCTTGTAAACTGGTATTTGATTATGTTGAAAGATCACATAATTTACAGCAGTGCTGTCCAGCAGTGAGCTACAAATAGAGTGAGTTACAAATGAAAGCCACATATGTAAATAAAAATTTTATAATCCACATTTTAATAAAAGAAATGTGAAATTTTAATAATATATTTTAACTCAATAAATCTAAGATATACATTACAACATGTCAATATAAAAATTATCAATAAGATATTTTACAATTCTTTTTTGTTGTACTAAGTCTTCAGAATAATCCAATGTGAATTTTACATTTATACAATATCTCAATTCAGAGAGCCACATTTCAGGTACTTTGCTTCACGTGGCTAGTGGCTACCATATTAGACAGTGTAGATCTAGAGGTTTCTTCTAATTACCAGTGCTATGATCCAACTTTTCAGAAACCTTAAGCTATAAACTTAAGTATATCATGTATACACATCTCTTACACGCACATTGGGGGAAAACAAAATCTTAACAGGGGAATACTAAAGAGAAGTTCATTTTGGAGAATTCCCTAGTGGTCCAGTGGTTAGGACTCTGTGCTTGGGGAACTAAGATTCCACAAGCCACACTGCATGGCCAAATAAAATTTTAAAATAAAAGTTTATTTTTACTTATAAAATAGTATCTCAGTGCTGACTTCAGTTGTACATTAATTGGCATAACACAGAGAAGATTATTATAGCCCTTGCCGTAGGAAACATGCATATTCATAAAGCATTTTACATTTTTAAAAAAGATAGGAAGGGAATTCCCTGGAATTCCAGTGGTTAGGAGTCTGAGCTTTTACTGCTGAGGACCCAGGTTCGTGGTTGGGAAAGTAGGATCCCACAAGCCACTTGGCATGGCCAAAAAAAAAAAGATAAATATGTGAAGTGATGGATGTACCAATTAGAGGGGAGCAAAAGTAATCCTTTCACAATGTATACATATCAAATTTTAACAATGTACACTTGAAACATCTTACAATATTGTCAATTATATCTCAATAAAGTCAAAAAACAAAGCATCTCATTTTTCATCTACAAAAGCCTTTTTTTGTGAGGATTTTTTCAAAGTAATACTTTACTTTTAGGATAAAGTAGGGGGAATTGTTCTGTTTACACATGCTCCCTCAATATATGCTTTCACAATTTTAAAAGTGAAAGCAACACTGGGAGATGAGGAATTTACGTGATTTTCACTTTATTCTTTTCTGAAGTTTCTCCTCTCACAGGTAGCTAGGGAAGGCATCATCGTCACCTGGAAAACTTAATTGGCTGGTCAGACAGTAGTCTGTGAAAAAGTGAAACCAACACCTCCTCAGGGTAAGACAAGCACCAGAGAGAGAGGAAAAAAAAAATGATTGCAGCACAAAGGTAAGGCAGGAAAGGGGAGGATAAGCTGCTGTTTTGCCAACTATTAGACTCTGGCAAGACTGCAATAAGCTGATTATTTAGCAAGTTTGTTTAGCTCTCCAACTGTTTATAACTCAATAAAATGATTTATTTTACATTTAAAACAGTACCTAACCTTAACTATGAAATATCTTTATGTGCTGCATCTGTAAAGGCATAAATAATTAAACCACTGCCACTGTGGAAACTAAAATATGATTCAAAGACTTCACTGAAACCCAGCAAATAGTACTAAGACATGTATAAAATAAGCCAACCTGTTCTATAGTATTCACCAACTGCTATAAAATTAGGCCATTGACTGCCTAACTCCAAATACAATGAGCCCAAAGTACTGTAATTGCTTAAAGGAAGAGAAAGAAGTAGGATTTCAAGAATAATTTAATTTTAAACGGATTGGATTTAATGTTTCAGTTTTTAATATTTTAAAATATAGCCTTTTTATTTTCTAGGCTAAAGCAGCAAGTTAAGGCAACTGTTCAGTTCAGCTCAAGTCACTCAGTCTTGGCAACTCTTTGCGACCCCAGGGACTGCAGCACGCCAGGCTTCCCAGTCCATCACCAACTCCCAGAGCCTACTCTGGCAACAGTTACTGAAATCAAAACAATTTTAAGTCATGATCCCTCCCTTACAATATAAACATAAAATAGTATGTACTGTCTATTGCTGCTTTCCCCATACAGGGGCAGAGTTGAGTGGCTGTAGCAGAGACTGTGGCCCATAAAGCCTAAAAACTTACTGTTTGACCCTAAAGAGAAAATGTTTGCCAACCCCTGCATTATAGAAATCATTGTTCGACTGGAGGCAGAGGGCAAACTAAAACAGCAGTGAACACAATAAAATCCTATTAAATCTAGTAAATTTTAAAAAATAACATAGTTTTCACTATAAACACTTGGCTTATAAAATGTCAGCCTGGCTGATGGTAAAATAAAACTTGTAAACTAAAATTCTCAACCTGGGCATGTTTGCTAAAGGGAATATATAAGAAAACTTAGGATAGTGAGGTGAGATGTTTATCAAAAGAGGGGCATGTATTTTAGAAGTTTCACAATACTTTAATAATCATACCTCTATATTATCCAGTTTGATCATCTAACTCATCAATCTTAGCCATAAATGAAAAGTCAAATTTATGCTATCTCATTATTTACCATAGTTACATTCTACAAACTTGCATGAACACTGAATTAGCAAATACTGAATCATTGCCCCTAAGAGAAATGCTGCATTAAGTCAATTCATCAACACATAACCTTTTTTCACGTGTGTTCCTGTATAAAGACTGTTTATTACAAAACTGAACTCATGGTCAAATAGCACTTTAACTCCTATGTGAATGAAGCTTATTTTAACACATGTATTCCCTCCATTAGGCACATCAAAGCTTTCTTGTGCTTACTGGGAACATCAGATAGCACTTCAGTATGACACTGAAATATCTCTTTAAACAGTAAAATTTTTTTTAAAAAGCCCAAAAATGCAAAAATGCACTAAATACACTACAAAGACTTCTTCATGAGAGCTGAAATAAGGCTAAGCAACACCTTATTGGAAATCAGCTGTGAACATAAGACTCAAATTTTTTTTGCTGCTCTGCGCATGCACATGCAAATGTCCAGGAAAGCAACCTGAGTACTAACTTCAGGGTTATAAATAAATTTTAGTGAGTGCTCAAATTGCAAGAATTGGTGGATAATGAAGGATCAACTGTGTAATGATGTACTACTACTGATAATCTAAATTATGATCAGTTAAAAATTATTTTTAAGCAACAGCAAAATGAATACCACATAATCACCCAAAGTAATGTCTTGGAAGTAATATTTCTTTAGTATGTATAAATCAAATGATGTGTATGTGTGTGTGTGTTTTCCTCTTCTCCACACTCAGCTTAGTACTGCTTTGAGATTCAATCTCTAATTGAGCAAATCAGACTCCCAACTTGGGTTAGGTTCCTCTGACCACAAGTTCCCACATTTTTCTCAGTATCTCTATCGCTTACCACAACTATGTAACCATCTGTTTGCCAATACCCTACTCACTGGCTTGTAGCCTCCCTACGGTGTGGTTTTTTTTGTTGTTTTTTTTTAAGAACATTTTCCTAGTATAAGGCCTTACTATACATTGCTGTTCGATTAACTTCTACTGAGCAAACTATTCAATGAAATGAGAAATTATAAGGACCTAAAGTATGAAGTCATTGGAAGGACTGATGCTAAAGCTGAAACTCCAATACTTTGGCCACCTCATGCGAAGAGTTGACTCACTGGAAAAGACCCTGATGCTGGGAGGGATTGGGGGCAGGAAGAGAAGGGGACGACAGAGGATGAGATGGCTGGATGGCATTACCGACTCGATGGACATGAGTTTGAGTAAACTCCGGGAGTTGGTGATGGACAGGGAGGCCTGGCGTGCTGCGATTCATGGGGTCGCAAAGAGTCGGACATGACAGAGCGACTGAACTGAACTGAACTGAAAGTATGAAGACTATGATATAAAAAGACAAGTGGGTAAATCTGATAGAGGTAGAATACACACAATTTACCAACCAACTTTATATGGGGAATTTGGAAAGATTTTAGATTGCCCTGGATTCTTCTTCTTCTTTTTGGCCATGTGGCTTGCAGTATCTTCCCCAACCAGGGATTGAACCCGGGCACCATCTGTGAAAGCCCGGAATCATAACCATTAGGCCAAAGATGTGCAATGTTGGGCTACCAATGAAAGTATAGAATATAGGAAGAGTAGATTTGAAGAAATAGACGAGTTGCATTTAGTTGCCTATAACCCCTTCATCTATGCTACTTCTATACTTGGAAAATTGTATTGCCTGATAAAACTGCATTCCTAAGTACTAGCTATGTTGGAATAACTTGTTCCAACTATAATGTAAGATCATACAGGGCAAAGTTTATTTACTTTTTGATTCCCCAAAACCTGGCACAACAATATTTAATTGAATTTAATGTGGATGAAGATGTCCAGGAGACAGCTGGATATTCTAAACAGGCTTTTAGGAAAGAAGTCTTCGCTGGAGATAAAGATTTAGAAAAGATCATAACACAGGTGGTATTTTAAAAAAGATTAAAAGAATCACATTTGAGGGACTTCCCTGGTGGTCTTTGGTTAAGACTCCCCCTTCCAATGTGTGTGTGTGTTGGGGGGGGGGGGGTACAGGTTCGATCCCTGGTCAGGGAGCTGATTCCACATGCCTCATGGCCAAAAAGCAAAACGTAAGACCGAAGCAATACTGTAACAAATTCAATAAAGAGTTTAAAAATGGCCCACACCAAAACAATCTTTAAAAAAAAAAAAAAAAAGAATAACATTTGAAAGAATCAAAGACAGAATGCTTTGGGATACCAGTATTTAGGAGACACATCAATAAAGAGGAGAAAATGAAAAATACTAAGAAGTCACACTCAGTGATCAACCAGGTGAGAGTGGTATGGCAGACAGGACTGATTATGAACCAAACAGCCATTCCTATCTTCTTCCTGGAAAACAGATATCTAGTTTCCACCAGAGTAATGAACTCAAGGAAGGTTGATGCCTCCCCCTGGCTTCTGAGGAATGACTAGTGGTTAGTCTAAATGTAATCACATTTCCTTTTGCCAGTGACTGATGCACAGGTGGCCAATGAGACGCAAGGGAAATACTCTGGGGGAGATTCTCTTCCCTATAAGAGATACCTACCCAAGAGAAAACGCAGCATTGCCTTTCTGCTTTGGGATAATCAAAATATTGTGCCTGTTATCTTACAACCCTGAAAGTAAACATCTGTGACACAGTGAGAATGTTAGAGTAAAAAGAAAGCAAGAGGCTGGGTTGCATCCCTGAACCAATATTGGAACCATCTATCATTGGCCTTATTGTTAGAGAAATTCTGTTACTTGGAGCTGAAAGCATCTTGATATCACTTGATATGACTGGTGTCCCAAAACCAAAAGGAGGACAGTGTTTCATGAAGGATACAGAAAAGTCAAGAAGGGTGACAGAAAAGTACCCACAAGAGTGAGAATGATTTTGGTTTCAGTAATAATAACTAATCATAGTAAGCACTCAGTGATTAATTATGTGCAAGAATTATTCTAAAAACTTTAATACATATGAACTAAATAATAAGAGAGATATGAAAATGAAATAGTAAATTTACGCTTTTAAAGATAATCATCTGAGGGAAGAAGAGAGAGTTGTAATAAAGTAGGGATAAGGAAGGTTTGGGGCTTCCCAGGTGGCACAGAACACGCCTGCCAATGCAGATATAAGAGATGTGGGTTCAGTCCCTGCCTTGGGAAGATATGCTGAAGGAGGGCATGGCAACCCACTCCAGTATTCTTGTCTGGAGAATCCCTTGGATAGAGGAACCCGGCAGGCTACAGTCCACTGGGTGACAAAAAGTAAGACACAACTGAAGCAACTTAGCAGCAACAGCAGCAAGTAAGTTAATTTTAAGACAGTCAAGAGAGGAAAAAAAAAAAACAGGAAAATGAGATATATAAAAATACATACAAATACATAAGAAAAGAAATACTTGCTTAAGTAAAGTCTCAGAGGAGATAGGAAGGTTTGAAATAGAGGAAATTGGAGCAACTCAGAAATAAAGCTCTGAGATTAAGAGAAAATAAATAAGGAAAAAATTATAAATCTGATTAGAACATCCACAACCAAGGAGCTGAGACTAAAAGTAGGGCATTTGATGCAGAATGATGGTTTGACACAGCAGTCATGGGAACTAGGAAGGAAACTGACCAGAAACATGTAAAGGATTACTAAGTCTCACTGAGGACCCAGCCAAAACCAGAAACCATAAGATCAATCAACATATTTTATTCATTTCTTCATAAACATTTTAAGGATTTTCCATATGCCAAGGCACTTTCCTAGGTGTTGGGGATAAACTGAGAACAAAAATTCCTGCCTCATGTACTTTACATTCTAATGAAGATATAATTTTAAAATATTTTTTAAAATACTATATGGAATATTAGATGGTGGTAGGTACTAAAGAAAATAAAGTGGAAAAGGGAAATAAGAAAATTTAAATTTTAGATGGGGTGGCCAGAAATGGCTTCACCAAGAAAATAACATTTGCACTCTGACCTGAAAGAAGTAAAGGGGAAAGCAATATAAATATGGGGGGTAGAACAAATATGGTAGAGGGAAATTTCAAGTACAAAAGCTTAGAAGTGAGGGAATGCCAGGCATCTTTGAGGCTTGATTATTTAAGAATGGTGGGGTAGGGGATTTCCCTGGTGGTCCAGTGGTTGAGAATCCATTGACAAATGGGGAAGACAAGGGCTTGATCCCTGATCCGGGAAGATCCCACATGCTACAGAGCAACTAAGCCTGTGAGCCACAGCTACTGGGCCTGTGCGCCTAAAGCCTGTGCTCTGCAACAAGAGATAAGCCATCGCAATGAGAAGTCCACACACCACAACTAGAAAGTAGCCCCCACTCACCACTAGAGAAAGTTTGCTTGCAGCAATGAAGACCAGTACAGCCAAAAATAAATTAAAAAATAATAAGGGGGTAGGAGTGGTGAAGGAGTTGGGAAATGGTCAGAGAAATAACAGATGCCTAGATGGTGTTGAGCCTTGCACTGAGGGAAAGTAAGAAGCCATTGAAGAGTTTTATGCAGAAAAATGATGGGATTACTCAGGCTTCTAGAATGTAGAAGGACAGTAGGCAAGGATGGAAGAAGACCAGTTAAGAATGTATTGCAATAATAGCTCAAGTGATTTAGTCCATGATATAGTAGTGAAGGTCCTATTTTATTTATTTTAGAAGTAGAGTCAGGATCTTCTGGTGACTCAGATGTGGAATGTAAGAGAAATCAATAATGACTCCAAGGTTTTTCAGCTTCAGTAAATTAAAAGAACAGAATTGTTATTTACTAAAATAGTAAGATAGAAGAGCTAGCTGAGGAAATTGGAGAGTTCAGTATCGGACATGTTAAGCTTAAGATGCCAGTTAAACATATAAATGGTAATGTCTAATAGGCTATTGGATATGAGTTTGATATTCATAGAGGCAGTACAGAGGGAAGACAAAAAAATCAGTAGAAGTGAACTTTAAAACTGCAAGACTAAGCAGATTATACTAGAGTGAATGGAATGTAGAGTGCAAAAAGAAAAAAAAAAGGGTCCGAGTCACAGATTTACAAACATAGTACTAACAATAACTATTACTAATAAGTTAGGGTTTCTCTCAGCCTCAGAAGATGAATCTCAATTATTCAAAGCCAAGTATGATACCTGCTAGAGTAAACCAGTGATTCCGCTCTGATCAGCACAAGGTTAATCAGTCGGCATCCAGAAGGAGGTGGAGGTAGTAGAACGGTCTCCTTGCTTTTATTATTTTAAAAAATTTTACTGGAATATAGTTACTTTACAATATTGTATTCGTTTCTGTTCAGCAAAGTCAATCAGGTATTTTGTTGTTGTTCAGTCACCAAGTGGTGTCCAACTCTTTGCAACCAGTGGACTGGCGCACGCCAGTCTTCCCTGTCCCCCATCTCCCAGAGTTGGAGAGCTATACACATATGTACATGTATATTCCGTTTTTGGATTTCCTTCCCATTTAGGTCACTACAGAGCACTGCGTAGAGTTCCCTGTGCTACACAGTAGGTTCTCATTACTTATCTACTTTATACATGGTATCAATAGTGTACACAGGTCAATCCCAATCTCCCAATTCATCCATCCCCTCTTCTCCCCCTTGGTATCCATCCATATGTTTGTTCTCTGTATCTGCGTCTCTACCTCTGCTTTGTAATTAAGATCATCCATACCAATTTTTTCAACAGTTTCCTTGTTTTAAAGAGAAGAAACTTTTTTCCACTTTACAATCATGCTTGCATAACATTGAGAACTGTGACAACCATTATGCAATCATTAGGTGCACTGAGACAAATGCTGAGGATGGCAGAGGGCAAAAATGAAAAAAAAAGAAAAATATATGGATACCTCATATATTATTGAGCTGCTAAATCAACCAGCCCAAGAGTAACTCTACATCTAAATTTTTTAGTTATTATTTAGTAAGGGTTTTCATTACTTACAGGCAATTGTATATGGTACCATAATCTCATTTAATTTTCATAACAATCCTTAGAGCACAAAGAACAAAATGAGACTCAGATAAGATTAAACATGGCCAGGTTAAATAACTTGACACATAGGTAGCAAATGATGAATTGAAGCTTATCTAATTCCAAAGTCTTTTTCAAGTGATTTAGAGTGGATTTTATTTTATTTATTTATTTATTTATTTTAGAGTGGATTTTAAACAGTGGGCATAACTGAAAGACAAAGGGGAATGGGAGTTGGGAACTCCTGGACTGGCAAATAAGACCAGGAAGTAACAGAGACTGAAAAAAAGGGAAGTGTGAAAAGACAAGAAGAACAGAAAGAGTGTTAGTGAAGAGTCTAAAACAGTAAATCTTTTTAAGAGAATACTGGAATGGAAGGCTTTTATTGTTTGAGTGGTCTGGATGAAGATTAATTGCAGACTGTACTCACAGACTGTAGCTATGAGTAGGAGGAAACTGCATTCTGAGTGATCAAGGATTGAGTTATTAATATTTACTAGCATCTACTATGTGACGCATTATTTTCTGTACTTGGGATTCAGTGATGACTAGAGCCTGTGGAGCTGACACTATGGTATGAAACACTGACAGCAAACAACCAACTAGAACTTTGGTGTGTACCGAGTCTGGGGCCCACAGTCAGAGGCACTCAGTGGTATCTGATTTTTTATGAAGTTCCTTGGCTTGCAACCGAGGCCTTTACTCAGAATTACAAACAGGACATTTTACTCAGGGTTACAAACAGAAAAACCTCTACCTCTGTTTCTTTGACTATCTAAAGCGTTTGACTGTGTAGATCAAAAGAAACTGTGGAAAGCTCTTAAAGAGATGGGAATACCAGGCCATTTTACCTGTCTCCTCAGAAACCTGTACGCGGGTCAAGAAGCAACAGTTAGAACACTGTATGGAACAACTGGACTGGTTCAGGATTGAGAAAGGAGTATGACAGGGCTGTCTGCTGTCACCCCGTTAATTTGACCTATATGCAGAGCACATTATGAGAAATGCTGGGCTGATGAGTTTCAAGCAGGCATCAAGACAGACGGGAAAAACAAGAACCTAACATGTGGATGATACGTGAAATCATAAGACAACTGCTTCTTGGCAGGAAAGCTATGACAAACCTAGACGGTGTGTTGAAAAGCAGAGACATCACTCTGCCAACAAAGGTCCATATAGTCAAGGCTATGGTCTTCTCAGTGGTCACATATGGTTGTGAGAGCTGGACCATAAAGGAGGCAGAGCACCAAAGAATTGATACCTTCGAACTGTGATACTGGAGAAGATTCCTGAGAGTCCCTTGGACAGCAAGATTAAACAGGTCAATCTTAAGGGAAATTAACCCTGAATACTCATTTCAAGGACTGATGCTGAAGCTGAAGCTCCAGTATTTTGGTCACCTGATGCAAAGAGCCAACTCATTGGAAAAGTCCCTGATGATGGCAAAGACTGAGGGCAGAAGAGACTGTCAGAGAATGAAATGGCTGGATGGCATCACCAATGTAATGAACGTGAACTTTGGCAAATTTCGGGAGATGGGGAGGGGCAGGGAGGCCTGGCGTGCTGCAGTCCCTGGGATCGCAGAGCTGGACACGACTGGGCAACTGAACAACAACAAACAAAACACAAGAATTAAATGACAATCGGGATGACAAAGACTGGCAGTTATGTAATTTACTTCAAATAATTTTACATATACTAGGAAATCAGTATTTAAATAAACGAATGATCTGATCTTCTCCCATTCTGACTCTGCAATACATTGCTTAGTACACTACAGTCTATTCTTTTCCATTCCTTCCAAGTTTTTTTTCTTTCTTTTTTTCTTTTGGCTGCATCTCACTCTTATGGGATTGTAGTTCCCTGACCACAGATCTAACTCAGGCCCCCAGCAGTGAAGGCACCAAGTTTTAACCACTGCACAACCAGGGAATTCCCTTTTTCAGACTGATGTAAATAACTACCTAAAAACAAATACAGAGTCCTTCCAAAGTGATTCAAGGTTTCATTCAACATTCACTCATTAGAATAAGCTCCCTGAGGGTAAGGATATTTGTCTATTTAGTTCACTACTGTATCTCTGACACCTAGAACAATGCCCAGCATTTTCACTGAACTGAATAAATGAACAGATTAATAAGTAGCCACTAGATGCCAGGTATTATATTCATCTCAAAAGTAAATAAGACAGTTCCTGCCCTTAAAGAGTATACCATTTAAAGGTTCTAACTAAAATAAAATTTATTGATCTTTACTTATATCAGAGTATAGTTTAAAAAGCAAGTTGTTAAGACTCAAAGTAATTCTTTTTATCCTGGATAAAAGGAATTCACTGTAGACTTGATATGTTTTTAAATTTAGAAAATAAACTAGCATTCTATCTTGAAAAGTTAGTTATTTCTACCATTAGGTACAATAATTATATAATGTTATAAAGAATATTATGGTTAAGTCACAGGAAAATAGTAATTTCAGATACTTTTAAAAATTTTATTTCTTATTTTCCTTCTCCAGTCCTTTAAAGAACATTTTTTAAAAAATGAAGTGAGAATATCAGTTAATATGAAGCAACATAAAAGAACAAACAGAATCAGAAGACAAATTCCAAAGAGATCACTGCTATAAATAGAGATGTGGAAATGTCAGGACAGAGAAGCAAAGTTCCACTAAAAACAACAACAAAATTGTATGCCAAATGAGTTTTATATCTCATACCCACATATCTTCAGTTAAAGACTTCACTGGCAAAGATTCTCCATCTTCTAATTATCTTAAAAAGTAAATGTGAGTAAAGGCAGATGTCTTAATTTAAAAAACCAAGATGTTTTTGGGTCTGCACAGATTCTTCTTTCCCTTGTACCTAAAAAGCAGAAAACCTCTATCTGAAACTTAACCCAATCACTGCTGCTTCAAAAGAGAAGTTATTTCATGAAATAAGAAGCACTGGACTAGGAATCTAGTCTTGCAATTAATTCTGTCCCTTTGTACACAGCACTCAAGTAGTCAGGGTCACAATTTCCTCCACTGTAAAATGAAAGAAATAGACTAGATGATCCTCAACATCTTTCCAAGTTCTTAGAAAAAGCTGGAGTGAAGATGCTGTTCAGCACCACTTAGCCTCAAAGGGCCCCAACATTCATAATCATGTTCAACAATTTGTTTTTAGCTCTAGCTTGGCAGGAAGATTATAAAAATAATTATTACACATAAAACTCCATTCAATAAGAATTTAGGCTTAAAAAAAAAAAAAAAAAAAAAGAATTTAGGCTTCTACCAGCAGAAAAGTGTAAGCCAGATGGGGCAAGCCAAAGAATAAGATGCAGTCCTTGACCACAGCCCTCTCTTACACAGAGGGGAAACTAGAGAGGATAAGATCTCTGAATTCAGAACATTTACTACAGTCTAGCTGGGGGAACAAATTTTAATTCAGCCTCCTCATGCAAATACTTATTAAATACTTTTTTGTATAAAAGTCAGTTTTCAAACTATGATAAACTTAAGAATCTAAGATGCTTTTTTTTTTTTTGGCCATGCCCTGTGGCTTGTGGGATCTTAGTTCCCTACTCAGGTATTGAACAGGCCTCTGGCAGTGACAGTATCAAGTCCTAACCACTGGACTGACAGGGAATTTCCTTAAGATGCTTATTTTTTAAAATGTGTATTCCCCAAAAATATAATTCACTAGGTCCAGGTGGGGCTCAGGTATCCACATTTTTCAAAAAGCTGATAGGGTTTAGAAACAGAAAATGTTTCTAGAGCTTGAGTTCTCAAGATTATACGCCTGTAACGACCAAAGGGCAAATTGCAAGGCATTAAAAATAAGCAAAAGGCTGATGGAGCACATAGACTTTATATTTCAGTGGTTCTCTAGTGTGGGCTGCACTTTAAAAATCAACATTTTTACAGTTTTTACAGATACAGATATAGACCAGTTAAATCAGAGTCTCTGGGAGTGGTAGCTGGGGCTCAGCCCTAACATTTAAAAAAAATCTGTAATCAATTGCAGACAACCACTGAATTAAAGACAAGATCATTGGAATTGGTCCTGAAGAGTCTTACAGTCTACTTAGTGATGTGTACCACAAATACATAAACCCCTAGAACAATATATTTAAAAAATAACACAGCATCATCAAATATACAGGTATATATATATGTATATGTATACATATATATATACACATCCATACACACCATAAAGCACTATGTACTTTAGTAAGGTATATTACTAATCCACCAATGCAATCAGCCATACAGAAAAATAAGCTTCTATAACATACAACACATAGGTTCTTTAAACTCTGTAAGTAATCTAAATATTTTTATTACCTTACATTAAGAGCTGCCTTCCCATGAAGAATTTTAGCCTACATCTTGATAAGAACTTATGCAAATATTTTAAAAATCCAAGTAACAAATGACAACTTGTGACTCATACCCTAGAAATTACAGAGAGATACATTTCATTACTTTACTTTTTAATAGATTCTTCTTTTTTTTTCCAAGTCAGGCTGCCTAAGTTCAAATCTCAGCCCTAACATTTATTAACATGTGACCTTGGGCAAGTTAGTTAACTCATCTGTACCCCAGTAAAATGGAGATATTAATAGCACCTACCTCATAAAGCCATTGTACGGATAAATGAATTAAACATATGTAAAGCACTTAGAGGTGGCTTCCCAGGTAGCTCAGTGGTGAAGAATCTGCCTGCAATGCAGGAGACGCAGCAGACACGGGTTTGATCCCTAGACTGGGAAGATCCCCTGGAGGAGGGCATGGCAACCCACTCCAGTATTCTTGCCTGGAGAATCCCATGGAATGAGAAGCCTGGTGGACTACTGTCCATAGGATCACAAACAGTGGGGCGTGACTGAAGTGACTGACCATGCACCATGCAAAGCACTTAGAAGAGTGCCCAGAATATAGCACTTTAGAGCGTGCTATGGAGTAAAGACACAGGAAAAGAAATAGCCCTTACTATCATGAACCTTACAATCTAGTGAAATCCTAAGTAAACAATAAATGATATTACAGTATTATTACCATGACGTGGTACATCAGACCAAATAGGGATCCTTAAATTTTAGAGTTGTATACAGGTTTTTTGGAAAAATGGAAATTTTTTAAGAGACAACAGTGAAATAAGAGGTGAGGAAGTGTTCCTGACAAAGAAAAAGATATGGGTAAAGGCCCAGGGGCTCTGCAGTTAAGAATAGGTGGGAATGACAAGGATGGCAATAGGCTGGCTTTATGGCAAATTAATGGTCATCAGCAAAATCCTAGAAGATCTGTCAATCTGCTAACAGCCTTTCAATCAGGACACACTGTTAAATCTGACATCCAAATCAGAGAAGAAATTTCTAATAACTGAGGGTGAGATGATACTTCTGAAAGAGAAAACAAAAATCACTGTGTAAAAACAGATGACTTTTTTAAAACATTTTTTTTACTTTTCAAAAACAGATTATAAACTGCTCTCTCTTCTTAGTATGCTGGTAAAAGGAAGAAGTTACGTGACTTACCAAAGGGCACATGGGTTGGACTTGAATCTAGATCCTCTGGGACCAAGTCCAGAGTTCTTTTCACTATATGAAGCTGCCTCCAGTTTCAGACACTGGTCAAACTGTGGTTCTCCTCAAAGCTCCCAAGTTACCTTTGTGTTAACAGCTTTGTCCTTTAAAATAAAAGTATTTCCAGCTTCCATTCACACCTTAGTCTGAAACAGTATCCTACAAACTCAATCAGAAAGGATACACAAGTCATTAAGACCAATAATCAAACACCCTAAAACAACATTAACCATCAAATACCTTAAAATAACACTGTGGACCACTTACTTCAGTTTGAATTGGCCACTTTCTTCCTCATATCTAACCTGGACCCGTTGTGACTGTGCACTGACAAGGTACAGGCCTGGTTCAAATGACACAGAGAGTACAGGATGAAGTTATCAGATCCTTTTGGCTAAGAGTTGTTCGGATGTAGGTGATGGATAATAAAATTGAGGCAAGAAGTCTACAATTTTGCCACTCAAACACCTATCCAAAAAAGCCATAAAGGACTGTTTTTCTTCAGGAGCTATAAAAATCTGTTAATATTTCACACAGACTTAACAAATTCTATAGTGGAAAGACTTTTATAAGCTTAAAAACACTGAATGTTTCATTCTAAGCACAAAATATGAAATACTAACTTCTATGTTAAGACAGTGACTATAAAATATAATTTAGCTGAACAATTAGCCAATCTCTTAAAGCACAATAAACCAGTTTTAGATTATTAGCTATTATACACCCATTTTTAAGATGATTTACATCAGAAAGTGAAGTCGCTCAGTCATGTCCAACTCTTTGCAACCCCATGGACTGTAGCCTACCAGACTCCTCAGTCCATGGAATTTTCCAGGCAAGAGTACTGGAGTGGCTTGCCATTTCCTTCTCCAGGGGATCTTCCCAACCCAGGGATCAAACCCAGGTCTCCTGCATTGCAGGCAGACGCTTTACCATCTGAGCCACCAGGGAAGCCATCTGGAGTCACAAGCAAAGTACAAATGGGTTTGAAGACTGAGTGGATTCAGAACTAATTCACATATAACCAAATCAAAAGTTATTGGTTATAGTTTTCCACAATTCAGTTGCTATTTCAGGATCCTGGCTTTTACAAAAACTAAGATTTGAACATAGATGTTTAATCCAAAAAGTGTATAGAAGTGGCGTACCATGGATTATCCTTTCCTAATTATGAAATGCGCTGATGTGTGTTCAGTGGCTTAAGGTCACCCAGGTAGTTAGTGATGAATTGGAGATTTAAACTCAGATGTGCATGCTAAATCACTTCAGTAGTATCTGACTCTTTGCAACCTCATGGACTCTAGGCCGCCAGGCTCCTCTGTCCACAGGATTTTCCAGGCAAGTACACTGGAGTGGGATGACATTTCCTACTCCAGGGGATCTTCCCAACCAAGGGATAGAACCCATGTCTCCTGTGTCCTCTGCACTGGCAGGCGGATTCTTTGCCACTGTGCCACCTGGGAAGCCCGTTATGAAAAACCAGAAGACAAATTCTACATTTAATAATGCCAATTTCCATTTGATAGTATTTCCTGGTTTCTGAAGAGCTCACAGAGATATCTCATTTGAGGATACCAACACAGATTATAAGCCTTATGTAGATGAGAAATCTGAGCCACAGAGGCTAAGTTCACTTGACCAAGATCACAGAGTCAACTAAAATGTGGAAGTGGATTTTTTTCAATATTCATTCCTTCAACAAATATGTAAGCATACATGTTAGGGACTAGTCAATGGTAGAGACAGACAAGGTCCTTGCTATCCAGAAGTTAACATTCTAATAGAAGAGAGACAATAAACAAGTTAACACATACAACATAATACAATTTTCAATCAATTCTATAAAGAGAACATGGTAATTGGGGAGTGACTGCAAAATGGCACAACCAGAGGTCAGAGATGGTCTAAGATGACATCTAAGTTGAGATCCAAATGACGAGGACAATTCGTCCATGAGAAGGTCAGTAAGAACATCTGAATCAGGTAAAGAAAAATGCAAATATAAAACCCTAGAGGCAGGAATGATCTTGGGCAGCCAGGTGGCTCAAGTGGAATAAGGAACAGGAGAGTTTAGATAGTAGCCTGATTATATGGAGCCCATAGGCCATTCCAGGAGATAGGATTTAAAGTGCAGTAGGAAAGACATAGGTGAGACTATCTGACTGATGTTTTAAATAAAGTTTTTAAGCTCCTATATGAAGATACAATTATAATACAATCAGGTAGAGGCAACTTTGAGCTTCAAAAGTACTGTTCATGGTCTGTTTCTTGGAGACTCTTCCTGGAAAGTGGATGCACAGGTGCTTGTTACTTTTGAGAACTTACGTATATAATTATATACTTCGTTATACAAAATTTCATAATTTTTAAAAGTAAATTGAAGAGATGTAAGGGTAAAAGCAGAAAATCTATAATGCTACTATAACAGCCCAGGACTGTGGTGATGGTAATTCAGGAGCAATGGAGGCGAAAAGTAGTGGCATGTAGAATATACCGCTGAAGGATGGTAAATACGTCTTCTTGATGGAAAATCAGGGGCAGCTATTAAGGCTGACCAGTGGTCCTAACTGTGGAGTGATTTTGCCTCCCAGGGGACAGCTACAATATCTAGAGACATTTTTGGTTGTCATAATTGGTATGGGGGTGTATGTGCTTCTGGCATCCATGGGTAGAGGCCAAGGATGCCGCTAAACACACTACAATGCACAGTAGTGCTACAAAGCAAAGCATCTGGTCATAAAGTGTCAACAGTGCTGAGGCAGAGAAATCCTGGTCTTGACTGATTTCAAATGGTTCCCATCCTAGAATATCCATACTTCCAGGAGGCTTTACCAAAAACAAACAAACAAACAAACAAACAAAAAACTAGAAATGGAGGCCTTTACTTATTTTTAAAGTTTCAGTTCAGTGCAGTCGCTCAGTAGTATCTCTTTGCAACCCCATGGACTGCAGCACACCTGCAGGGGGTCAGGCCTCCCTGTCCATCACCAACTCCCGGAGTTTACCCAAACTCATATCCATTGAGTCGGTGATGCCACCCATCTCATCCTCTGTCACCCCCTTCTCCCGCCCTCAATCTTTCCCAGCTTCAGGGTCTTTTCTGAGTCAGCTCTTTGCATCAGGTGGCCAAAGTATTAGAGTTTCAGCTTCAGCATCAGTCCTTCCAATGAACACCCAGGACTGATCTCCTTCAGGATGGACTGGTTGGCTCTCTCTGCACTCCAAGGGACTCTCAAGAGTCTTCTCCAACACCACAGTTCAAAAGCATCAATTCTTCAGTGCTCAGCTTTCTTTCTAGTCCAACTCTCACATTCATACACGACTACTGGAAAAACCATAGCCTTGACTAGACTGACCTTTGTTGGTAAAGTAATGTCTCTGCTTTTTAATATGCTGCCTAGGTTGGTCATTGCTTTTCTACCAAGGAGCAAGCACCTTTTAATTTCATGACTACAGTCACCACCTGCAGTGATTTTGGATCCCCAAAAAATAAAGTCTGCCACTGTTTGTACTGTTTCCCCATCTATCTGCCATGAAGTGATGGGATTGGATGCCATGATTTTAGTTTTCTGATTGTCGCGCTTTAAGCCAACTTTTTCACTGTCCTCTTTCACTTTCATCAAGAGGCTCTTTAGCTCTTCTTCCCTTTCTGCCATAAGGGTGGTGGTGTCATCTGCATATCTGAGGTTATTGATATTTCTCCCGGCAATCTTAATTCCAGCTTGTGTTTCATCCAGCCCAGCATTTCTCATGATGTACTCTGCATATAAGTTAAATAAGCAGGGTGACAATATACAGCCTTGATGTAGTCCTTTTCCTATTTGGAACCAGTCTGTTGTTCCACGTCCAATTCTGTTGCTTCCTGACCCACATACAAGTTTCTCAAGAGGCAGGTCAGGTGGTCTGGTATTCCCATCTCTTAAAGAATTTTCCACAGTTTGTTGTGATCCACACAAAGACTGGCACAGTCAATAAAGCAGAAATAGATGTTTTAATATTTAGAGATAACTAAAATTGTGGTATACATAAAGTCTATCTCTTTGGAGGTAAATTATAGCACTCTGTGACTATGTCAATAAGGACTAACTGGTGTATGTCTAATTAACAAAGTATCAAAAAATCAATTACTGACTAACAAATGCCATTTATTGGGCAGACTTTCTCAAACAACTGAAGGAAGTCTATTTAGCAATACCACCCAACACTGTTTTTAGATTTTCTTTTTACCGGTTATGCTTAAATCTGTAGCCCAACACATGCACTGCTTTTCCAAATACAAATCTCCCCTATAGCAAAAGGCCATGCTGCACACTGAAAAAGATAATCAGAGCTGTAAGATGGTAGGAAAAGCTAATAATAGAATGATGGCCCATGTGTATCTGCCTGCATGTAACTGTTATCTGACTTATTTTGGGCCTTGAGCAAGTGGACACATTAACTTCAGCTGTAAGGAAGACTGCAGCACATATTTCTCTCCATTACTCTAAGACTAGCAATGGAAAAAGCACGAGACTTAAAACTCGACATTCAAAAAATAAAGATCAAGGCATTCGGTCCCATCACTTCATGGCAAATAGATGGGGAAAGGATGGAAACAGTGAGACTTTATTTTCTTGGGTTCCAAAATCACTGCAGATGGTGACTGTAGCCATGAAATTAAAAGACGCTTGCTCCTCGGAAGAAAAGTAATGACAAACCTAAACAGCATATTAAAAAGTAGAGACATCACTTTGCCCATAAAGGTCCGTATAGTCAAAGTTGTGGTTTTTCCAGTAGCCATGTACGAATGTGAGAGCCGGACAATAAAAAAGAACTGATGGCTTCAGAACTACGGTGCTGGAGAAGACCCAGGAGTCCCTTGGACAGTAAGGAGATCAAACCAGTCAATCGTAACGGATATAATCCTGAATACTCATTGGAAAGACTGATCCCAAAGCTCCAATACTTTGGCCACCTGCTGAGAAGAGCCGACTCATTGGAAAAGACCCTGATGCTGGAAAGACTGCAGGCAGAAGGGGATGACAGAGGATGAGATGGTTGGATGGCATCACCAACTCAATGGACATGAGTCTGAGCAAACTCCTTAAGATGGTGACCCACGGGGAAGTCTGGCGTGCTGCAGGCCATGGGGTCGCAAAGAGTCAAACATGACTGAGAGACTAAACAAAATCTTTGAGAACTGATTCATTAAACAAAAATACCAAAGTTGGTAAAGTTCATTTTACCTCATTCTTTGTTACCTAAGCGGAAAAAATGGAGGCAGGGAGGGAAATACAATCACTGTAATAGACTCCTAAAGCACTGTAATGTGTCTGAAACTATTACTAATGAGTCTAAACTACTACTACTATTGCAGTAAAATACGTGTGACGATATGCTCCAAAAGGAAATTATCTAGTAACCTAAGATAACAGAAAATACATAAGAATAACCACCTAGTCCCCAGATGACAATAAATTACATTTGAGTTCTCACAGGTTTGGGACACTGTTTTTTGTCAAGAAATGGATGCTGTTCATAACTATAAGGACCTCAATAAAACTGGCCATGGTTACATACGATATTAGGTTACTAAGTCCGGCAAAAACTACATTTTAGGAACGATCACATTTCCAAAAATTAAAGAAATGAGCAATCCTGTCTTCACAGCCTCATCCAAAATATTTACATAAAACCTTTGTGAAATAAACTCTAGAACTAAAGGCCTCCAGCCTGGATTCACCCCGCTTGTGATAACACTCCAAACTGACAATCTAGAAGTAAAATACAGGGACACTTTACTACCCTGAAAATCAGGCCGCATTCCCGCTAGGCCGGGCGGACGTTCTCGGCAGCATCACCTCGCGGCGGCCGGGGCGCCCTCTCTCCCAGGCGCACTCCCGGCCGCAGCGCTCTCGAGACACTGTTGCGCCGCCGTTGCGCCTGTCGACGTCACCTGCTTCCCCAAGGATACAACAGAATGACCCTCGGTGAAAAAATCCACCCACTCTACTCCCTGAGGCGGTGGCCAATAAGACACTACTCCTTTCTTCCAGGCTTTCAAAAATTAAACCTAACCGCAGTAGCCCCACGAGTCTTTACCCACCACCCAAGTAGGAAAACCGTACCACCTTAGCCCAAGGATGCACAAAGAGGCGGTGCCAAACTAAACCCCATTCTCGCGAAATATAAAGACAATTCTCGCGATGTCTCCTCGCCTGTGTTTTTCTAGCCTCTCTCCCCCAAGCTAGCGCGTTGCCTCAAAACATCGCGAGATTTTCTTCTCTCAGTCTCCGCCCCTTTACGGCACGATGGTCGCACAAGAATGCGATACAGGCTTGACGGCCGCCATTTTCTTTCTTTCTTAGCAGTTGGCTGAGAGGTCACTGGGAAGAATCGGTAGCGGCCACTGTAGTGTAGGCATGGCAGACTATTCAACAGTGCCTCCACCCTCCTCTGGCTCAGCCGGTGGCGGAGGCGGCGGCGGTGGTGGTGGAGGAGTTAACGATGCTTTCAAAGATGCACTGCAGAGAGCCCGGCAGGTAAGTCAGGACCGCGCGGCGGGATCCCGACAGCTCACCGTAATTGGCCGCTGGCTGAGTAGGCCGCTACTTCTCGCGCGTTAGGAAGAGGAAAGAAGTGCCCTTCCGGCCTCTGAAATGTGAGAAGACTCACGTTTCTCCACGTTGGTAATACTGATTAGAAGCTGGAATTCGGGTTTTGTGTTCTTGGTGTGTGAGCCACTTTGAACCCCAACGCATGCTCTGCGAAGATGGCTTTAGGTTATTTTCCAGCTTTTGCGGTACTCGCGCTTTTTTCTCTAAGGAGTTAGCATTTCCTTTTCTTCTGAGTGAACATCCACCTCCATGGGATAAAGCGCGCGTAGTTTTACACAATAGCATGGAAGCTTCTAGTAATGAGTTTGGGAAAGGACTAGGGTCCGTCTGTAGGAGCCATAGTAAGGGATGGGACCTGTCATTAAAGCAATCTTTAGAGCTTCCAGCCCATTCGAACTCTCCCGCAGTTAATCTTTTCGGTATCATTTACTTTCACACATTCAAGGAAGAGAATTACGGTAGCACTAGTATCCCGGGCTGGAATCCCTCCTCAGGGCGGGATTTACGCGTGTTCTATGGCTCCTTCCCTCTTCTCAAAATGGCTTCAGGTCCTCATACCCGAAGTTTCAATTTGAATCTGCCTCTCAGTTCAGAGTCGTAAACTGACCAGGACTCTTTGTATTACGTAGGTGCGTACATTTGCCCTGAAGGCACTTTCCCAAACGGGAGCTGTTAAAAAAAAAGAAGTACCGTTGTACTCTAGGATTTAATTTGAACTTTACCTTCATGTAGTTTTCATGTAATTTTCAAATGTATGATGTCGGTATGAACTTGTGTCTAAAGCAAAAGTAAGAATTTTTGTGACACGATGCGTATTAGATGCTAGACATTTTTGGAATACAGTGTTAAGCTAATGGTAATCAGAAATCAATTTTGTGGTATGTTTTGATAACATTAGGAGTTCAGTTCGTTAACTTACTTTTTTTAACCCCTAGTTAGATTAAAGGATCATTTGACTCAAAATACATAAAATCTGCAGTGATGTAGCATATCGCTCATATTTTTATAATGTGAACACATTATAAATAAAAATGTACCTGTACTTGTTTATAATCAGAAATTTTCCAAGTAGTCAGCAGGGGGGTACCATTAACACTAATTATTCGATTTGTTTACCTAATTTTTATTTACTATTTCTGAACGTGTTTGAAATAGTGACTGAGACGTTAATATAACCACAGCAGCCCTGTTAGAGGGGTTTTTAGAGAAGACTCAACCAGAATTAATTTATTCAAGCAGCGCATTGAATCAATTTGTTCCGTACACTATACTTCCATGCTGGAGACTTTTTTAAATGTGTTAATTGGATTTTTTTGCTTTCTAGGAAGCCATGATATAGTCAAGGAACCAAATGCAAAAGAGTAGTAGTATCTGATTAATGCTTTCCAAGCGTAGACAAGATTTAGGCACTGTTAATTCGTCCATTTGTTCTGTAAACATTTATAGAGTTCTGCTGTGAATCAGGTACTGTACACATCACAAGGGAGTGGGGTGCCCTACGGCCAAAGGACTGATATTTTAAGCAAGGCATTAAAGAATGAGAGTTTGACCAGTGGATAAAGAAGCAGCATGCACTAAGGTATGGGGGTTTGGGGGAAGGTGAGAACCTGAGAGTGAAGTCATTGGAGGATAGGGTTGGGTGGGGAAGGAGAGTGGAAAATGAGGTAAGAAAAAGTGCAGATGGATACAGCTTCTGAAGACAATCTTCTTACCAAGTTAGAATGCTTTTTTAATATAGAAATTGTCCTCAAACTATGGATTTCTTGTCCTGCAATAGAGTTTACAAGTGTCTTTGCTGTGATTTGATTATTTCTTCAGAATTGATCTTAAGTCTGATATTCTCAAGTTTAGCATTTGAGTTTAATTGCCCCTTCTCATTGTGTCTGAGAATGCTTCCATATATATATTGGTTGTAGCTGCTTGTCTGATTACTCAGGTGGAGTATAGGGAAAGGTGTTTGGGCTGAAGGAACAAGTTAGGTTAATATTTGAACTCCTTTTTTCCTTATTTGTATTAAATGGATTCTGAATTGTATTTCCAAAATCTCCATCTAACCTTAAGTTTCTTTTCTTTGTCCAGAGTATTATGCTATGTTCTTTGGAAGGAAGAGGTATAAGAACAGCTTATTGCCTTCAAAGAGCTACATACTGGTGGGAAATCTATTGGCATTTCAGCTGAACAGTTCTTTGTTATGCAGGAAAGCAGAACAAATGATTAGGGTCCCTGGACCCTATCTACTTAAAGCTAGTAGCCTTCACTGCAGCTGATTGTTGCCATCTGGCAGTGGAGCCCAGTCTTTTTTCCAGAGAATTCTAATAACTTTCTTTTAAATGTGAAGTTTTCAGATTTTATAATACTCTGTGAGCTAAATCTAACACAAGGGCACCAAATTGCTTCTCTAGGGTTTCCAACGGTATAGTTTAGAAATTATATTTGGCTATTTCAAGTTTATCTGTAGAGGGTGATGTTGAAATTCTTTGACTAGATATTTAGTGATCACACTGATAATAAGTTCTGTCCCTGAAACATTAGAAAGTTAATATATATCTACTTTTTTCCCCTTAAAGTTATATGATGATAGATGTAAATCTGAGACTGAGTAGTAGATTGCAGGTTAAGCAAGATTATCAACCCTCATCACTTGCCCTCTAAACAACTATTAAATTAGTTGTTAGGTAGTCAATTCTTTAAACCTCTTCCTTGATAATTGTGAAAGTAATTCAGACTACTATATTTGAATAAAAAGAAAAATTTATAAAATAGAACTCTTGACTTTTTACTTGCCATTGTTCTCTTCAGTGAAAACTAGCATTTGAGAGTTTTGTTTTGGGGGCTTTTTTTTAGTAACATGTTTTGAGATAGGATAGCAAAACTTGATTATACTAATGAAGACTTAGGACTATAGAGAGGGGACAATATTAATGAAATGGTGGCCTGGTAATATTTCTAGCCTCTTCACATTTCTGGTACGTGGAAACAATCCATTAGGACCTTTCCCATAGTAGGTACTCAATATTTGTTAAATTGAATCAACATATCTTTAATGAATTAGTGATGAAATTTTGTTTTGAAAATAATTGCATTCTTTCAAAATGTATGTCCTTGACCAGTACAAATAAAAAGCTGTTAAAATTTTTGACCCAAACGTTTGAAGTCTTGTGAACTTTGTATTATTGTTGAATTCTAGTGTGCTGACTTGTTCATAGTAACTGGCAATTTATATGCTACATATTAGGGCTCTGTGCTAAGCATATGTGTATTAACTCATTTAATTCCTACAATTATCCTACAAGGTAAGTGGAGAAACTATTTATCTCTTTTGTACACAGAAGATGAATGAGGCACAAAATGCTTAAGGAAATTTGGCAAGGACACAAAGCAGTAAAACCAGAATTACCACTGACCCCAAATCACGGTTGGACCCCAAAGCCTAAGGAAGTATGTAGACTGAAACTTAGGAGATAGTCATTTTGGGCATTTAGGTAATTACTTCTAAAAGTCAGCCTTTTGTGTGTTGTTGTTTGTGGTTTTATTGTTTTAATCTTGAAAATCAGGTGGTATGACTGAATCTCTTAAATTTTCTTTCAACTCCAAAATTCTTGGATTCTAGGAATAATCAATGAAGAAAGGTGGAAAATGCTAAAACAATGAAAATACAAAAATTATTTACCCTTTTGAGAAGTAAGGAGAGTCCAAATAGAACACTCGTATTTTTATTGTAAATTCAAATCAAAGAAGTTGTCTATACTTAGTTCTACTGGTCTCATAAGAATTTTGTATAGCTAGAGGTTGAAGTTTAAGGATTACTATTTCTCTTAAATTAATCCTGTGAAGTAACCTAGCAAATGTATGTTTAACTGATCGAATAGTAAGTGGTATTTTTACTAAAAGCTCTTCACTGACATTTTGAGTGAAGGGGGCCTCCCAGGTGGCACTAGTGGTAAAGAACCCGCCTGCCAATGCAGGCGATGTGGGTTTGATCCCTGGGTCGGGAAGATCCCCTGGAGAAAGAAATGGCAACCCACTTCAGTATTCTTGCCTGGGAAATCTCATGGACAGGGGAGCCTGGTGGGCTACAGTCCATGGGGTTGCAAAGAGTTGAACAGGATCAGAGCGACTTCACACAAAAAATGTTTTTGTGTTGGTTTGGAATTTTTGAGATGGTGTTAACTGGTTCTTCTGAGTGAACTTAATGATCAGTTTTCATTTGAATATTTTTAGAACTATTCAATAAATAGGAAGGTATCCAATTAAGTATCCTTTTTCTATGCAGAAGTTCCTTGGAGTTCAAGGAGTGCTGCTTTGCAAACGCAGAGTATTTATAAAAGCTAATTGCAGAAGGTATTGCCAGCCTAAACTATTTCCTTCATTTGTATTGTTGTTTCTCAGACCTGGAATACTTCCCTTATAAATCAGTGCCCAGCAGCTAAGTTCCTTTGCAACAATTCTGATGCTCCTTGCTTTAAAACTGAAGTGGAAAAGCAATTTTCAGGTGTGATGAGGAAATTTTTCAAAAAAAAAATAATAATATTAATTAGATCAAATATACAAATAAGCTTTTGAGAAAGTGAAAGATGATTAAGGTAGGTTAGAGTGACCAAAGCTATAGCATCAAGAAATATCTCTTTATCAAGCATTTTTATATTTAATCCTAATATGCTTTGTAGTGGGTGTTTGCATTTACAGGTGAGAAAAAGGGAAATCTGGGAACCCTAAGAAATGTATTTGGTATATGGGATCAGGACTTAAGTGATACATTTTGAATTCAGCTTGTTAAATACACTTATCCTTCACAGTTTTCTAATTATAGTGAAGCTTGAGGCACTTGGTTTAGTTCCACATCAAGATCTCTCTTTGGAAGAATTCCAGTCATCAAAAGTTTCACATTCTCTTTAACTTTTATCATGGAAAATTTCAAACATAACTCAAGATTCAAAGAATAGCATCAGTGCATCACCCATCTTTGGTGACTACCCCTTCAGTAATTTCAGTGGAACTCTGTAGAAATTGGAACTTCACCATTGACTTACTATGCCTCTTGAGATGTTTTTCAGTTGTAAAATAATTATCTCATAAGCACTCTATCTCATAGAATTGTTGTGATTCAGTGACAAAATGAGTATAAAACATTTATTACAGTGTAGAGTTTGGTCTGTTGGCACTCAGCAATTTTACTTCCATTTCCTTTTTCACAGAAAAATGCCATAAATATCCCCTGGTTTTGCCTCACTTGTGAGGCTGGTACTTCTTAAATGACGTTTGCCCCAGGACATGGTTCTATAATAGACTTAGATGTACAACTTCCCAGGTTTCCCCCACACCTCCACGTTTCCTTAGGGAAAGATTGTCCAGAAGAAGTATTATGCAAGTTACATATTTTAACTCAACATACCTAAAATATTGCCGTTTTAATGTATTCAGTATAAAAATTGGGGGGATGCGTTACATTCTTTTTATTTGTTCCACAGTTTCACTATTTAGTGTGTCTTTTACAGTTGAAGTACATCTCAGTTTGGACTAGACGTATCAAGTACTCACTGACCAGATGTGACTAGCGTTTTACACCTTGTTAGGCAGCATAGCCTTAGCATCTCATAAGCTGTTCACAGCTGTTCTCTCTGTGCCAACACATGGTCATGGAGAAGATACAATTAGGAGTCAGACTTTCCTCAAAGTTCTTTAGTCAGTCTTCTAAAGATTTCTAATTGATTACTTTTGTTTTTATAGAGATATATGAGAAACTTTCAGATGATTATTATTTAACTTTCTGAAGTTATTAATGATAGTAATAAATTGAATTAATTTGTCTATCAAGTTAATTTTCCTACGTGATGGATATTTAGCATATGTGAGGAAATTTAGTAATGAATAGTTAAAGCTATGATGCTATCCTCGATGATGATGTGTTTTTGTTTTTTAAGATTGCAGCAAAAATTGGAGGTGATGCTGGTACGTCACTGAATTCAAATGACTATGGTTATGGGGGACAAAAAAGACCTTTGGAAGATGGAGGTAAGTTATAGCCATAAATATTTTAAATTGTTTTACAGAGTCTAGTTGAAGTGATTTTCATTGTTTTTCAAGTGTTCTTTTTTTGAAACATTGCTTTTATTATAAGGTTCCTAAAATTATAAGGGTTATATTGGCCTCAGAAGGAGAGGGGGTAAAAAGAGACCTAAACAAGGTAGGTAAAATTTGAGTTAACCAGCCAGTTTTGTCTTAGTAGAAGACATCATTTTTCCTTTTTTAGGATTGTGCCAGATTGATAGTTTGCACAGACAACTTGTTAATATACTGAAGTAAAAGTCTAGGAAACATTTCACTGGTTTTTCTCATCATACATGAATTAATCTGAGATGCTATATTCTCATTACTTTGTTATTTTAGATTTCACTTTAAAGGTTGAAGTTGCTATATAGATTGCTACTTTCGTGTGTTGCAGGTTATACCATTGTTACCTTTTTGTTTGCTTTAGTACCTTGTTTTGTGTTTCAGGTTTAACTCAAAATGTGGCTTAAAACAGTAGATATACAGTGCTTTGTATTTTTTAAAAAAACATAATTGTTGAAGCTTCTGAACTTAGAAGTCTGCACGTATTTTTTATTTTAGATTTGATGTATGAATTTTGATACATTTTCTTTTTGCCCTTTTATTCTTTTTTAAAGGAGGATTCTGAATGAGCTTATAGAATGTATTTGTAGCTTTTGATCAGGAGTACTTGGTTTCCTTTTATTTAAGTGTCTTTCACATTTATAGTGAGGTTTTAATATACAAAAAAAAAATGAGCTAATGATGCTTCAGATGTTGTATGTAATGTATTCTTTTTATTTTATGTGTAGATGGCTCTTGGACAAGTCCGAGCAGTACAACACACTGGGAGGGAATGCCCTCTCCTTTTAAAGGCAGGAATTTTTATTTATTACCTGTGTTCAGTATGTAAACGTGAAATAAACCAGTGGATTCTTAAATGGACACAAATATTTCTTGGATTATGTGTCTGAATTTTTGCTGCACAACATTCTGATGTTTAATCATTTAAGTTTGAAGGGGGGAGGAGAATGTAGTACTTTGAGCTGTAGGTTGCCTATTCTAAGGAATGCATTGTATTCATGTGTGTAAAGGATGTAGATAAAGATGAAGTCATGTAGTTGTTGAGTTTCTGCTGAAGTTTATGCTGTTTTATGCTGTGAAATGTTTGGTTAGGAATAGTAGAACAGTTTAGCTTGAGATTGCCTTGTAATGTGATTTTTTTTTTTTTTTTTTTTTTTTACTTATTTTGCATAGCTTTGTGTTCATTGTCAGGTACACTCAGCTTTTGATATGTCAAAATTTCACATTTTGATAGGTTCTTTTCCTTCCAATCTTCAGTTCCTACAGTGGGAAGCATCATTAGACTTTAGCATGTGATGTTTTGCTAACTAATGGACTAAATACTTTCTTGTATCATTCTAAAGTGATTGACATACGTTAAGGTCAGTGATTTGATTTAGTAAAAAGAATTTTCTTTTAATGTCTGTGCATCTTTTAAACATGAAGAGCATGAAAGAAGTGTAGTTTTCTTTGTTTCGATTCCTAAGTGTTTGGGCTGAGTTTTGGTGGTTTTGGTTGAAATGATAAACCATACCCTCAGCTATTTCAATAAATGTTTATATTGGTGTTCTTGATTGGGTATGGGGGAGCTGAGTCTTATATTATATTATTGGCAAAAAATTAAAAGACTCTTTAATTTTGCAGATCAGCCAGATGCTAAGAAAGTTGCTCCTCAAAATGACTGTAAGTGTTTATTTTAAATTTGGTTAAAAACTAGATTTTAATAACAGGATTTTGTTCCTATGTTTTGTGGTATCTTTGAAGTTATTTGAAGGCCATAAATTTTCTTTTTGAATGAATTTATTTGTAAAAATATACCTTCTATCTTTATAATATTCCAGTTCTGTTATGGCAGTGTGTATATTATAAGATTTGGTTGCTAAATCATTTTATGTATTCAATTTGTTTTATAACTCCCACTTTTTAATTGATGGGTAGTTGTTATATTTTCCATTATGGTCTATCATTGGATATTGAATATAGTTCCCTGTACTGTACAGTAAGAACATGTTGCTTATCCATATATATGTATAGTTTGTATCTGCTAACCTCAACCTCTCACTCCATCCCTCCACCAACAGCCCCCCCTCGACCAATCACAAGTCTGTTCTCTGCCCATGAGTCTATTTCTATTTCTTGGATAGATTCATTTGTGTCATATTTTAGATTGCACATATAAGTGATATCATGTGGTATTTGTCTTTCTCTTTCTGACTTCACTTAGTATGGTAATATTTAGTTGCATCCATGTTCCTGTGAATGGCAATATTTCATTCTTTTTTATGGCTAATAGTATTTTACTCTGTATATATACCATATCTCCCTTTATCCATTCTTCTGTCAACAGACGTTTAGATTATTTCCATGTCTTGGCTATTGTGAATTGTGCTGCTGTGAACATAAGTGTTACAGTTCCATTTCTTAATTGTTGCTTAACAACACTTGAAAAAGGACATTTTTTAATGCTATTGCTAATAATGTCTGCCCTTTCGCTGAGTTTCTTGCCAAGTCTGTTGATTTAAGTATTCTGCATCAAATTTTATTCTTTTCAAGATGTTGTCTTATGTCAGGGGAAAATTGTAGAATTGCTTTAAATGATTATATTGTTAAACATCTGTCAATTTAAATAAAATAATTTTCATTTCATTTAATTTTTTGGCAGCTTTTGGAACACAGTTACCACCGATGCATCAGCAGCAAAGGTATAGTAAAATAAAAGCTTTTCAAAGAGTATTTTGCAAGTTTTAGTTGAATTCAATGTGAAATATAACCAAGTTAGTATGTAGTGAATATACGTGTCTGTGTGTGTGTGAATCCTTTCCCTTGACTCAAATAGGTAATAGTGAATGATCAGTTTTCTTTTTGAGTGAAATACATTTATACTTTGGAAGGATGGGTGATGGGTGAAATTAGCCACCCTTTGGAAAAGCTAAAGTGGATTAAAATAACTTAAAATGATACTTCTGAACTGCACCCCATCTGCTTTTTTAGCTACGTAGGCCTCATATTTTTACTTTTGAGTATTTTAAGTGTTTGCCTACAAGCTTAGTTTAAGCTTGTAGAAGCTGTTAGATTTCTATGTTTATTTTTATTTGTAAACAAATTACATTTCTTCGAAGAAAAATGTTAGTTTCTGTCATTTCTTAGCAGGTCTGTAATGACAGAAGAATACAAAGTTCCAGATGGAATGGTTGGATTTAGTAAGTAATCTAATTTTTTTTTAACTTTGAAAGACATAATCAAAATACGCTTTAAAACCTTTCAGCAAATAATTTTCTTTTTTCTTACTAGTAATTGGCAGAGGAGGTGAACAGATCTCACGCATACAACAGGAATCTGGATGTAAAATACAGATAGCTCCTGGTAATGTTATTCTCTTGCTGTAATTTTCAAAGTCACAAGAAAACTAGCACTTTTAAAGTTGTTAGTGAAAATGATGCTGTTACTCTTTTCTTGGCCTAAGATTTTTGTTTCTTTTTACTTGTAGACAGTGGTGGCCTTCCAGAAAGGTCTTGTATGTTAACTGGGACACCTGAGTCTGTCCAGTAAGTATGAAAATCATGTTCTAGTTCTTCCTTCCTGAAGGATATTGTCCCTGCAATTGAACCAACTTTTCTTCTGCATTATTACTTTTCCCCTTTTCTAGAAAATTTCTAAAAGCACATAAACATGCTTTAAAAATCCCTCTATCTGAACATAAAACCATCTTTGAACCCCACATTTCTATTTTTCAGGTCTCTTTTACCAAAAAACGTAAAAGGTGGTTACTGCTTGAATCTTCAGACTTGATTTCTTTCCCTAAATTCCAGATGTATATATTCTGTTGCTTCCTCAGTATACTCTCCACTTGGATGTCTTTTAGACATCTCAAAGTTTACCTTGTTAAAAACAGAATCATTGTTTTTCCAGTCCGTACGTTTTCTTTTACTTATCTAATTCATCTCATTTCATTGTGTGACAACTATTCTAATACTTTGATCTTTCTTTTATGACTCATTTATCCATAAGCAACTCTTGGTCATTTTACCTTTCATAATTTATTTAGAATTCAGTCTCTTCTTGCCACCTTCCATGTCATCTTATTTCTGGCACCATTTGCCTGTGTTACTGCAAGGTGTTTCCGTTTTTTTTTTGTTTTGTTTTTTTAGCTTTGTCCAATTATAGTACAGCCACACTGATCCTTTTAAAATGTGAGTCAATTCATATACTACTTTGTTCAAAACCCTCTAATGCTTTCCCATTTACAGTAGAAGTCAGTGTCTTTATTATGGCTCAGGTTCCCTGCCACCTTTCTCACTGCATATTTTGCCATTCTCCCAGCTCACTCTGTTCTAGTAGCCTCTTTTCTGTAGCCTCTTCTCTGTTTTTTCAGGACACCAAGAATGTTTCTCATTTGAATCCTTTAGTTCTTCTCCCTGGGATGTTTTTCCCCCAGATGGTTTCATAGTCACTCCTGTACTTCAGGTCTTGGCTTAAATGTCTCCTTATCAGTAAAGTTTTTGTTTATTTTTATTTATTTACTTTTTGATCACTACTATGCGGCTGCCCAGATCTTAGTTGCTTGACCAGAGATTGGACTCAGGCCCCACTGCAGTGGAAGTGCAGAGTCCTAGCTACTAGACTGCCAGGGAATTCCTCATTCATCTATTTTACATGAAATAGCATCCCTTCACACACACATACAATCTGTCCTTCTTATCTCACTTTAATATTCTTTATCGCACTTAACAAATGAGTTATTTAACCTTCTGTTTTTACTTATTTAATAAAGTTAAGCCACATCAGCAAATACCTTGACTATTTATTTCAGTGCTGTAACCCCAACCTAGAATAGTTCCTGGCATATATAGTTGACATATTTAAATTATTTGTTGAATGAACAAATAAATTTTAACGTGAGTAACCAAAGTAAAGTTTTAAAAATAAATGCGTCATTTAATTTTCAGATGAATGAGCTTTATTCTGAGATGACTTTAGAAGTAGGGTATTTCTTCTTGGAAGTTTCATACTGTTCTTAAAAATATTGAAGATTATATACCTGGAAACTTTATTGCATTGTTTCAGTTTTTGATATTGATGATATTTCCTTTGAATTTTTAAAATTTACTTTTAGGCCACCTAAATCTGAATTGGGATGGATTATTTTGTATTGACTATTAATTTGTTAACAGATCAGCAAAACGGTTACTGGACCAGATTGTTGAAAAAGGAAGACCAGCCCCTGGCTTCCATCATGGTGATGGGCCAGGAAATGCAGTTCAAGAAATCATGATTCCAGCTAGCAAAGCAGGATTAGTTATTGGAAAGGGGGGAGAGACTATTAAACAACTTCAGGTATTACTTTGTAAAATGATTACTTTCTATTTTGAAGCCTGTTTCCTCCTTCTCCCCTTTTGTTAATCCATCTGATTTCTATGATTAACAGGAACGGGCTGGAGTTAAAATGGTTATGATCCAAGATGGACCTCAGAATACTGGTGCTGACAAACCTCTTAGGATTACAGGAGACCCATACAAAGTTCAAGTAAACTTAAGTTTATATTTTACAGAGGGGGCTTTGGGGTGGATGGCAGCAGGCAAAACATGCATGAATAATTACAATGTTTTGAGACACACTTCCTAAATTAGGTTATTTTTTTCCTACTTCAGCAAGCCAAGGAGATGGTGTTAGAGTTAATTCGTGATCAAGGTGGTTTCAGAGAAGTTCGAAATGAGTATGGGTCAAGAATAGGAGGAAATGAAGGAATAGATGTAAGTAAAAATACCAATTCAGAAATGGTTGAATGCTAGTCCATAAAGAAAGTAGGATTTTTCCTGCTTTGTCTTCCATAGCCTTCTCTAACATTGTATTGTGCCACCACCACCCCCCAACTTTTCTACTTAGAATGCAGTGTATTTTGTATCTTTTTAACCTCTTCTATATAAACATAGTGCTTCTATGGTTTGAGGCAGATACATTTCTCAGGAAACGGCTTTCCTAATACTAGTTTTCTTTGCATAAGGTCCCCATTCCAAGATTTGCTGTTGGCATTGTAATAGGAAGAAATGGAGAGATGATTAAAAAAATACAAAATGATGCTGGTGTTCGAATTCAGTTTAAGCCAGGTGAGTACTTACGTTTAATTTTCTAAGCATTACTGGCAATTTCTTTTGACACATTAATTTAATGTTAAATTAATACAATTTGGTTTCATTGTTTTGAAGATGATGGAACAACACCTGATAGAATAGCACAAATAACAGGACCTCCAGACAGATGTCAACATGCTGCAGAAATTATTACAGACCTCCTTCGAAGTGTTCAGGTTTGATAGAATGTTAATATTTTCATTTAAAGAATATTTTCCTTCATTAAATGTGGAAGTCCCCCTCCATAGTTTTTAAATCAAAATCTGTTTGATGAAACTTTATTAATTGCTAGAAAGTTTAAATGGCTTTAAGGTACACATCTTGGAGCAGGAGGGCAGCCACATAAGTGCACTAGCTTATTCACCACAGTAAAAAAGAATAAAAGGTGGTGGTGGTTTGTTGATTTGGGGGTGGATGGCGTCTCCCAGTTTCTCTAAATTTCAGATTTAGGAAAAATGAAAGTTGAGGAAAATAGACATGCGATAATTTTATTGTGGAAAGAAGAGTTTCTGACTCTTCTGACTTTGTCTTTGCCCTCTTTAGGCTGGTAATCCTGGTGGACCTGGACCTGGTGGTCGAGGAAGAGGTAGAGGTCAAGGCAACTGGAACATGGGACCACCTGGTGGACTACAGGAATTTAATTTCATTGTCCCAACTGGGAAAACTGGATTAATAATAGGAAAAGGCAATGTATTTAAAACTATTAATGTGTGGTTAATAATTTAACACTTTATCTGATTTTCTGGATGCCAATTCTGTTACTGTTGTAGATGAATAGCAGTGATTTTTCTTTGGCTGTATTTTAGTAGGAAAGTGTTCTTAATGCTGATATGGCTGATATGTAACAGCTAAAGCTTAAATGAACGGCCTTATATGCACTTAAATCCAAAGTGGGATTTGAATCACATTGGTTTCTAGAGAAGAGGATCAGCAGTTTAATTATTAGTGTACAAAACTTTTCTTCTCACCTGGAAAATGGTTTGAGTGTTTTTGTTTATTTTGCTGTTTCCTGACACATGTTTTTAAATTTTTGAATTTTTAAGTCATTGTGTTAGTTCCTCATTGCTTTATAAAAGCAATTTCTTTGAACCAAGTGTTGATGCTATAATTCATTTTAAGGTTGGGTACAGACATATTAAATTATGTCTTAAAACTTTAAAATGTATGATTATGATTGATTATATATTATGTAAATTAATTTAAAGTGTAGAATAAATGGAAACTCCTAATAGTATATTGGCAGATGGGATACTGTTCAAAACTTCCTTAATTGTAACCAGTTCCTTTTGAATAGCTCCACTTGTATCCTGTGAATCTTTAAAGAAATTACTGTGTTTTGATTTTAGGGGGTGAAACCATAAAAAGCATAAGCCAACAGTCTGGTGCAAGAATAGAACTTCAGAGAAATCCTCCACCTAATGCAGATCCTAATATGAAGTTATTTACAATTCGTGGCACTCCACAGCAAATAGACTATGCTCGGCAACTCATAGAAGAAAAGATTGGTGTGAGTATGCTTTAAACTTCCTGTTGTTAGCACAGGTTCTGTTAGTTAAATAAGACATTAATTCATATGTTCCTGTAAGAAAAATGATAATTTCTACTCTAAAATTATAGATCTGATCACATAATAGATACATAACAATATAGAAAAATTCTTCAGCAGTAAAAAAAAAAATGTCATATAGTTACAGGTATTCAAAATCTTGTACTAGAGTGTGGGTAAATAAGACAAGATGACATTACTTGAGTTATAACATTAGGGTTAGTAGAGGGTTGTGAAAAATACTAAAAGGTATAGATAGTTAACCAGAAGTCACTATTTATTAAGGACTTACTTGGTGACTGTTACTACTTGCTTACTATTTATTAAGGGCAACCTTGGTGAGGCAAAGAAGAATCAGATGCCTCCCCCCTCATTACAGTAGAACTTTACATTATCCTATTTCTTAGACTGGCTCCAGACAGTCATCTAGGGGAATTTGGAATGTAGACAGCTTGTGTGCTTTACATTTCGACATGTAACATATAGTTGTAGTTCAGAATGTCTGCAGTAGGGCCCAGTGTCTAACTTTAGAAGAATGTTCCAGGTGATCCTGATGCCTAACCAAGTTTGAAAATAATGAGGAAATAGTGCTTTCAGTTCAGTTCAGTCGCTCAGTCGTGTCTAACTCGTTGGCAGCCCAATGGGCTGCAGCACTCCAGGCCTCCCTGTCCATCACCAATTCCTAGAGTTTACTCAAACTTACATGCATTGAGTCGGTGCTGCCATCCAACCATCTTATCTTCTGTCGTCTCCTCCTCCCGCTTTTAATCTTTCCCAGCATCAGGGTCTTTTCCAGTGAGTCAGTTCTTCCCATCAGGTGGCAAAACTCTATCAAAGTATTGGAGTTTCAGCTTCAGCATCAGTCCTTCCAATGAATATTCAGGACTGATTTCCTTTAGGATGGACTGGTTGGATCTCCTTGCAGTCCAAGGGACTCTGAAATGTCTTCTCCGACACCACAGTTCAAAAGCATCAATTCTTTGACGCTCAGCTTTCTTTATGGTCCAACTCTCACATCCATACAGGACTACAGGAAAAACCATAGCCTTGACTAGACGGACCTTTGTTAGCAAAGTAATGTCTCTGCTTTTTAATATGCTGTCTATGTTGGTCATGACTTTTCTTCCAAGGAGCAAGCGTCTTTTATTTTCATGGCTGAAGTCACCATCTGCAGTGGTTTTGGAGCCCCCAAAATACTGCTTTACTATAGTTATTTTACTGTGAAGAATTAACATATTGTGAGGGAGCTTTTTAATTTATTAATAATAATTAGAATATCATAGGAAAATTCTCCTTGATGTTTGCCATGCTCTGAATGAGGTGTTCTCTGTGCTTGGGAAAACAAAAGTAGATGTAGAAAAGACACTAAGAATACCTTAAAAATATACACAAATTAAGTTCTCTGATAAGGAGAATAAGTGTAATTGTTCAAAAACATGAAGAAAGTAACTGTTGGACTCAGTAATAGCAAGAATTGATGCCAGAAGAATGATTAGTGTGCCTTGGTTTTGGATTTTGCTATCATTAGCAAAATTAGGATTGCATTTGGATTGATGGACATACAAGACAGGTTGTTCTGGAAAAGCAATTAAGAACATGGACTCTTGAGTCAGGCTATCTGGCTTCAAAATACTCTCAATCATTTACTGACTGTGTGATCTTGGAGGAAGATATTTACACTATTTTTCCTCTCGTTCTTCTGAAAATGAGGATAATTATACCTACCTTACAGGGTTATTGGGATGAAATGTTTGAAGTGTGTCTGTCACTTAAAAGCATGCCTGCCCTATAAAAATGTTGCTACTTTTTTTCCAGTAGTCTTTTTTTTTTTTTTTAACTCTTTGGGAAGGATAGGTTATGGCTAATAGAAGTGAGGGATAATGTTAATAAAGGGATTTTAAAAGTCTTGAAGTTTAGTTTTATTGTGAGAAAATTGATAACCAAATAGATTAAGCATTTTTGTCCAAATTGTCACATGGTGAGTACTAACCGTATTTTATTTTAGAGTAGGTGAATCTAGTGGTCCTTAGAAGTTGGATTATCAAAAAGGAATCAGCTAAGCATTATTAATTATGCTGTAACATGAAATGGATATGAAATAGTCTGTGACTTATTAAATCAATTAAAAGGGAATCTTTGTTACATTTGGAAAATTATGATAAAGGGTAAGGGAGAAAATGAACTTAAATTATTGATTCAAATGGGGTTCAGTGACAGAAGGGCTAGGAGGAGGGCTAGTTTGTTGAAGAAGAACTTGCTAAATATTATTGGTTTAGTATTCGTGATTGGTAAAGTATTCAGCCGTTTCACTATGTTGTTAAGATGTTTCTCTGCTTAATGTTAGGAGAGTAGATGTAGAGTTGGTGCAGAGAGAGAAGGGGTAAAGGAAGAACTCGATGTTTGGTAAGCTTCCGTGATTAAGGTGATAAAGGAAATAGTAAAAGTAAGCATTGTACAAGGAAAGGGGAGTAGTCTGAAAAGAGTAAAAGATAAAGGAAATGTATCAGGTCTTTGCTAATACTGTTAATTTGAATTAATTTTACATGTCTCATTAATGTGGTAGAGTTAGATTTTTGCAGCATGGGTAAGGAATAAGGAAAAACGTAAATTTTAGATTGCAGGTAGGTAAAGGGGTAGAAATGAAAGGTTATTTGACCTTTGAAATGTTTAACCTTTATTGTCTTTGTGTTTTTTGTCTTTTTGCAGGGCCCAGTAAATCCTTTAGGGCCACCTGTACCCCATGGGCCCCATGGTGTCCCTGGCCCCCATGGGCCTCCTGGGCCTCCTGGACCAGGAACTCCAATGGGACCATATAACCCTGCACCTTATAATCCAGGACCGCCTGGGCCTGCTCCTCAGTAAGTTTTGAGTTTTGCTCTTGGCTTTTCCTCAAAGATCACAGATTTGGTAAATTGTATTTTTAAATTGATTTCTGTCTTTTCAGTGGCCCTCCAGCTCCTTATGCTCCCCAGGGGTGGGGAAATGCATATCCACATTGGCAGCAACAAGCCCCTCCAGATCCAGGTAAAAGATGATTATCATTTGGGTATAATCTGTGTTTTTGCTTTCCACTCCTGTTACATTCATTAAGTGTTCTAGTGTTGATTCTATATTGTGTGCATTCTCTGTACTTGTTTCACTCCTTTAACAGGAGTGTTAGCTTCTGGTTCTACTATAGCAAATAAGACTGTTGGGAATATGGTCTGTTTTCATGAGTCTTTTTCTACCTGCATTTGGCTTTCTCTGTTTCTGAAATGATACAGCTGAATGCTAAAAGCCAAAGCTATAGGAAGAAGTACAGTGTGTTAGGTTTTAGAAGCTAGTGCCATCAAATATATCATCTGTTAATTGTGACATTATCCTTGAAAGAATAATGTACATTTGTCTACAAAATTATGTGAGTCAATTGAAGTGTTTCATACTTTGGCATTAAACTTACAGATTCTCAAATAAGATAATGCAAGTTGTCTATTCTAGTATTCCTGATATGATAACTTCACATATTAGTAAAAGTCAGGCCTGTATTAAATATCTGCATGTTGGACCTCTTAAAATTTCATTTAGATGAAGATTTTTCTGTTCAGATTGGGATTTATGCATTTGTTACATTTTATCCTATTCATCAATCTTTTCCTACCCTGTAGTTTTCTTTCCATTATGGTCAAAGAGGGAATTCATTGAAACCAGTCATTTTTATGATCCTTTTTTCTCACCTACTGTGTACCTTTTCACTGGAGTATTTTCAAGGAAGGTACTGAATTAAGGATTCCTTTTCATACTAGTATATATATATATATGTATATATATTTTTAAAAACAGCTAAATTGATTTGAATAAAATTGTTTTAGTGAACTTTATTAAACATTTCTGGTATTTGAGGGTAGTCCTGTATTTAACATACTTTAATTTCATAGGAGGTATGCCTTTTGTAACTCAGTAAAGAATCTACCTGCAATGCAGGAGACTTGGGTTCAATCCGTGGGTCAGGAACATCCCTTGGAGAAGGGAGTAGCAACCCAGTCCACTATTCTTACCTGGAGAATTCCATGGACAGAGGAGCCTGGTGGACTACAGTCCATGGGGTCACATAGAGTCAGGCCCTACTGAGTGACACACACTTTCTCTTTCACTTTTCATGCTCTTTGGAATGATAAAGAGGTATGCTTTTTGGAATACAGTGATACAACATGACTGCAAATAATCTCAGCTCTCACACATTCAAGAAGTGCGCTGACGTCTGAGTATGAGGCAGAAGAGGGTACTTAAAGTGTTAGCAATACTGTGCAATTAATAGAAGGACTTATCAGAAGAAAGGTCAAATATGATTTATTGTATAATAGTCTAAAAGTTAGTCTTTAAAAATGGAAGAACTTTTCTTTCCCCCTTGTAAGCTAAGGCATGGTGTTATTAAGCCGAAGAATCACACCACTGAAGAGACTGAGAAAGTTAAGGGGCAGATTTATATTGGTTAACTTGAATCTGTAGGATTGCACCTATTTGGGTGCTCTGTTCAGGTAAGTAGTAAGATTGAAAGAAATGATGCAAATAAGAAGTGGTCTCTGACCATCACAACATCGTAAAGCACTTATTCTCCGCCCCTCCCCCCCCCCCCCAAAAAAAAAAAAAATGTAGCTCCTCATCTATACTTTATGCCTGGAAGAGTTGGTGTCCTTGTATGAGGCCATGCCCTTGAAGTGAGAGTTGCTGATGAAAACCAAATATCAAAAATTATATATAACTTTATTTTCTGTTCATTCAAGCTACTGAAAAAAAAGATGGTTTATATGTTTGACTATCTCTGTATAGAAAGTAAAAGCTGATCTTCCTTTGATTTTTTTTAAAAAAGAAGTGGTCTCTGTATCACAATCTCATTTTCCCACTTGGAGTGGTGGTGAAGTCACCACTCCTCTAAGAATTGGTATTACCCAGTGTGGCTTTCAGCAGTGCCTTTGGGAAAGAAGTTACTTACCCATTTAGCTAAAAGATAGCATCTAGGATTAGATATTGCTTGTAAAACCAAAATATTTTATTTAAATGAGATTGTGATTTTGTGTTAAATACCCTGGTATTTTAATGTGGCCCTGTATTGACAATAAAGTCAGTATTTCTCTGAATTAAATCTTCTATAAAAAACCAATGGATTATGAAAGATTTGTGTAGTAAGTCCCATAACTTTGACTGCAGAAGGTAAGAGACTTGAATAAGTCCTACTCTTACAACTTAGTAATTATGGGATAGCAAGCAAGTTTTGAACCGTTCTAAGTCTGTTTTATCTATAAAATGATGAATGAATATTATATTGAATGAATTTAGTAAGTTCTCGGTATGTATTAGTCATATGTGTAGACTGGTTTTCATATAGATATAGACTGATTAAGGAAATTACCAGGATTTTTCTTGAGGATATAAACTAATAAAGATACAGCATCCTGTGATACTCCCAAGTATAAGAGAATTGGTAAGAGGATTTCTTTTTCTAACTGAAAAGTCCCATACCGTTAATGAATCAGTTTTTTATGAAGAATTGAGTGAGGGACAGTCAAGTGCACAGGAAGCGTAACATGCTGAAAGGCCCAGATATGAGCATGATGACTTGAAAATTACAGCCAGTTTACTGTGTTCAGACCTTGAGTGTTGGAAACACACTGACAGCAGAGAGAGGCTGGAAAGGAAAGTATAAGCCAGGCTGTCCAAATATCTTGGTAAAAACATTGAATGATATGCTGTCCTTAAAAGTCTTATTAGTCCTGAAGACACCAGGAAATAAAGAATTTCAAATAGGACAGTGATATCAAATTTATCTTTTAGGATAATCACTTGAATATGATGAGATGAAATACGGCTAATCTCGATTTCTTTTTCCAAGATTTTTTAATTTACTCTTCATTGAAAGAAGATACGACAGTTCATAGTTAAAAAAAATAATAATTGTTTCTTGTGCAGGCTTGTCCCTGGAAATTCTTCATAAGGACTGTTGTGCTTGAGGCAAACCTGGTTTAGGAAAACCACACAGGATGGTTTAAGACAAAGCATTGGATTTGAAACCAAAAGATCTTCATTCCTATCCCAACTCTGCCACAAGCTAGTTTTCTAGGAACTTATCTGAGCCTCAGTTTTCTAAAATAAATGATAATTATGGCAGTAAAAATAATAGAAGAATTTGGAAGTTTCCACCTTCTGTTTTTTTTTTTTTCACCTATTTTTTAATGTCCAGTTAACTTGGAGTTCTGTTTATTTGTTAGAGAGGGGTGTGTGTGTGATTAATTGATTATGGATTTTAGACGCAAATGCATAACTTTTGTTTATTCTAGCTAAAACAGGGACGGATCCAAATTCAGCAGCTTGGGCTGCTTATTATGCTCACTATTATCAGCAACAAGCACAGCCACCACCTGCAGCTCCTGCTGGTGCACCAGCTACAACCCAAACCAATGGACAAGGTAACTATGGTAACTAAAGACTTTTATTTTTTATATAGAAGTGAAAACTTGTGTTTGGAATTATATATGAAGTACATCAGTGTATAATACCCCCATATTTATAATACTCAGTTAATAGCTTAAGTAAGTAGCCTTCGCTTTTTAAAAACAAGTTACTTTGAGATAACTGGTAAACCAATAAAAGTTGTAAGATACATTACAAAGAATACCCAGATAACCTAGCTGTTAAAATGTGTATATCCCCCCATTTGTTCCATCACCCTATCTTATGTGTCCATATCTATTGTCATTAGTCTTTTTCAGAATCATTAAGACCAAAGTGTAGACTTAATGGCCCATTATCCTTAAGTACTCCTGTGTTTTTCAAAAAATATATAACCATCACACAGCATTCAAAATCAGTTAATCAACACTGATACATTTTACTATCCCAAGGCATAGCGGTTACTCCATTTCACCAGTTGTTCCAACAGTTTCTCACCAATCGAAAATAATTCCTATCTTTTTCTTTCAAAAGAGTACAGACCTTTTGTGATTGGGTCAACCATAGGTCCCTTCAACCTTTTCTCATGAAGATGAGGTCATGATCATGTTTCCTGCTTACATACGATATGGCAAGAATAGCGCAAAAAGATGAATGAGGTCTGCCAAGGTTCTTTAAAATCACCATTTTTCTCTTTGAAATTAATATTGTCAGGAGAGTTATAGCAGCAGCAGGAGAGTTATACTGTGATTATACCACTCTTCTATTTTTGGCAGGACAAGTGGGATAATTTTATTGTTTTAATTTAATTTAAAGACACAGTAGAAGTTTTACAATTCAGTTTGATTAGATGTGATTTATAATTTTAACTTTTTTTAAAACAAATGAGAACAGAAATAAAGAACTAGTACAAATTATAAAACTATTAGAGCAAAGAGAAGTTACCTTTCTGATCAAAACATAACACCACAGCTAAACTTCCTTAGAAAACTTTCTAAGATTTCTCAGCTAAGCTTAGGATTCTGTTCCTCATTGAAGGCCTTAGCATTCGTTGATACTGCCTACCTAATTTCAGTTAGAAATATGATAATTTTTTCTACATTTATTAGGTAGTATTTTACTATATTTGCTATAAGAAAGAGCTTTACTTTTTTTTCTGTTTATTTCTTTATGTCAGTGTGGATTTAGTAGGTTATATTTTAAACTTAGCCAGATTGCCCTAGGATTGGCCAGTCAGGAGCACCTTCAAGATGGCTCTTGTATTCCTGTATTCTTTTGACATGCCTGTCATTTCTTTAAGCACTTTCCTGCTTTCTTGCACAATAAGATGCTTGCTTTGTGCTTTTGGAGCTTCAGCCCTTGAATTAACCATTTTTCCAAGGAGCCCTGATTTTTTTTTAGTAGATGATGATATTTAGAAGCTAAACAGTTGTCACTGAGGTGTGACCGCTACTAGCTCCATTCAGTGTGCAGAACTAGGAAATGAATTTACATGCATGCATACCTACGTACATATAAAAATACATAAATATCCATATGTGTATATATTTTTTAAACTATACACTCATATAACCTGCAATTCTATTGTAAGACTTGAAAGTTTTTTCCTAGCTTTTCTGTCTTCCATGCTTATACATGGTGAAAGACCTGGTGTCTTCAGTGTGTTTTCTTATTTGACCAATGAATTTACTTATATGCTCAGTATAACTACTCTTCTAGATAAATAGGCCATCTCTCTGCCCACTATCTCTGTTCCCCCAGAATCCTGGGTGGGTCTTTGGCACCAGCAAGGATGCCACTACCACACAGCATTTCCCTCCCCTCAGTCCCCGTGACAGACTACTCCCAACTCCTCTCACACATAAACAAAAATAACCCCAGGAGGGCCAAAATTGCTTTCTAAAAATCTTAATCATAATTTTTTTATGTTTTTCCTGAATAAGGAGATCAGCAGAATCCAGCTCCAGCTGGACAGGTTGATTATACCAAGGCTTGGGAAGAGTACTACAAGAAAATGGGTATGTTCTACATTTCATTTTTTATGCATTTTATTAAATTAAAATATTCAGTAATATACCACACTAAAAGGTTAAAGGTTTTTATAAAAAGCATGTTTTTTCCATGGTTTTAGTACCTTGGACTTCTTTCAGTCAATAATTTAAAATCTTGATGTGTAGAAGGATACATTCCAAAATCACTGAACTCTCAGAAGTATCATGGTCATTACAAATCATTGTTTAAATTGTGGTTAAGAAATTTTTTTATTTCTAAACACATTTATCAGCCACTTACTAATTGGAACTAAAATATAGAGCACCAAGCAAAAATTGGTTGTGTGCAATGTTATTTTTTGCTGCAAAATAAACAGATACAGAAGTAACCTACAGTGATAAAGGAAGTTAATTAAATAACATTTGCATATATGAAAAAGGAAACAGTCACCTAGAATTGCTGTCTTCATTCAATAAACATAGAACATGTATTACATGCTAAGCATAGAAATAGATGCTGAGAATGTGATTGTGGGCATAACACCTAGGAGTCCTACCCTTCTGGTTATTATATTCTAATGGAAAGTACAGTTGTTAATAAAAATACTTTGCAAATACATTATTGCAAACTCCTGTGAGTGAAAAGAACTATGCAGTGATTCCCCACCCCCCTTACCCATGGGGGATATGTTCTAAGTACTTCCCCGCATGGATTCCTGAAAGTGCAGATTGTCCTGAGCTCTATATATGTACTGTTTTTTCCTGTTATAAGGTTTATTAGCTAGGCACAGTAAGAGAGTAACAACATTAATACAATAGAACAATTATATTGAATGAAAGTGAGCATGAATGACCTCTCTCTCAAAGTTACTTTGTCCAAATTTAATGCCTTTTCCATCTTAACCAACCATGTGTCACACACTGTAGCCGTAACTTGGATTTTGAGGAGTGACAGCAAAACTTCGATGAATTTTTTTCTGCCACAGTTTAATAGATTTGTTCTTCCTGTAGATCTTAGAGACCTCAGCATACAATTTTTTTCTTATTAAATAGATAGCTTTTTACCTTTTCACTTAAAGGAAAAGCCTTCTTTTTGGCATATCCCAGTTGCCAGCATCACTCCTCTTGCACTTTAGGGCCATTATTAAGTGAAACAAAGGTTACTTGGACACAGCAGCACAGCAATACCAGGACAGTCAATATTATGTAAACAAGATGGCTACTGCGTGACTAATGGGTGGGATATGCTAGGTAAAGGGACAGCCTGAGATTCCATCTTGCTGTTCAGGATGCTGTGCGGTCTAAAACTTCATGAGTTGTTTATTTAATATTTTCAGGTCACAGTTGACCTTAGGTCACTTCACTGCAGAAAACAAAACCATGGGTGGGGGTGGTGGGGGGCTACTGTCTGTTCACTGACACATGTACAGTACATGTGTACATGTATAGTACGTGTACAGTACATGTGTACTGTACACGTGTGTACACATGTACAGATTGGGAAACAAGTCACACAACTACAGAGTGGTGGAACCAGACTTTGGAACTCTTAAGAAGGCCCAAGTTCTGAACCTGTCTCCTGAGTTTGCATTTTTCAGGGACCGTTTCAAATCCGATGATGTACTTCTGGATAGATCAGGCTGTTTCTTGGGTGCTTATTCTCTTAGTCATTTAAAATTAAATGACAGACAAGCTAATTATATAAACTTGCCCATTCTGCACTGATATTGAAAGTATCTATTGGTGATAGGTTTATCATAAGATAACAGTCTACTTGTGATTGATTCTCAGTGTAAATTTCAGGATTATTTGCCAAAGAATGTTTGCCATTTTTCACAGAAAAAAATTTCCAGAATGGTGATTCTATTCCTTTATGTGAAAGTACATATAACTGGTGATAAGAATGTTTTGTTTTTGTGGACCAGCTTGACCCAGCTTATCTCAGGCAGACCTACAACAACTGAAATTCTGTAAAAAGAAATTTTAAAAATACTTTAAGACAGAATTCTGTAATTAGGGTGATCACACAATTTATTGCTCAAATTGGGATACTGTTGAGAATAACTGGGAATGCTATTAGTAATCGTTCCTTAACAACATAGTGGTCATGACCTGTGGTCACTCTAGCTTTTATGAAGTAGCATGATTATTAAAGGTTAAAGAGTTATATTTTCACAATGGGCAGTATGCTTTATATGACCCCTACATTAATATTGAAATGGGGTAAAAACAAACCTTGTTGGTAGACTTAGGTATTTAATAAATTCACGTTTTACTCACCCAAAATGTGTTGTATAATCTGCCAGGTCTAACCATTCAAATCTTTATTTTTAAGGGTAGACATTTCACTTTGTCTTTTTAAAACTTGTGTTCTTTTCCCTGCTGACTGCTGTATAAAATTGTAATTATAGAGGTAGTCTGCTTGTCTGTCTTGAAACCTTTGTGGAAAAAGGTGGTATAGAAATAACTTAAAACACTATGTTTGACTGAAGATCCTCCTTAACCCTTGCCTTCTTTTCACTTGTTATTTTTCTGTAGCACTGCAAGTATAAGCTATTAATTTTATGAGCAAAGTGAACTGGTTGAATGATTCCCCTTAAATGTAAATCTTAAATAATGTTAGGTGATCTTTAATGATAGCTGCTGCTGCTGCTAAGTCGCTTCAGTCGTGTCCGACTCTGTGCGACCCCATAGACAGACAGCAGCCCACCAGGCTCCCCCGTCCCTGGGATTCTCCAGGCAAGAACACTGGAGTGGGTTGCCATTTCCTTCTCCAATGCATGAATGCATGCTCAGGCGCTTCAGTCGTGTCCAACTCTGTGCGACCCCATGGACAGCAGCCCACCAGGCTCCTCTGTCCACGGGATTCTCTTGGCAAGAACACTGGAGTGGGTTGCCATTTCCTTCTCCCTTAATGATAGCTACAAGGTCTATTTTTCCTGTGTAAGTTTTCTTTTGTTTTGGATTTTTTTTTATATATATGATTGATTACTTAACCACTTTGATTTTTTCTAAGTGCATTGCTTGTCCTTAAGACCTTCTTAGGATAGCTATAAATAAGAGACCTTAAAGGATAAAACTAATCAGTTTAATCTTTGATGTTTTTAAATGGGAGGGAAAGAAAAGAGTACTAGAATACCAGGGAGAGACAATGATCTTTATCTCCAAATCAACTCCTTTATTTGTAGAGATTTTTACTCTTCCAAGTGGCAGAGGTAGGATTTCCTAGGACTCTGGATGTCCTGATTTCCATCCAGTGCCCTTGTCACCATACTAGGAGAACTGTCCCAGACTTTGAAGCCTTTTCAGCCTTTTGTGTTAAGAAAAATCTTGAAGGTTAATGAAAGAAACTGAGAAATTCATATTGCTGCCAAATAAGGAATGATAGTAATCTGGATGTGTGTGCCTTTGAAGCTAGAACGAAAGAAAACTTTTCTAAGAAGTAAACTCCCTAAAGAGAAACAGGGCCTCAAAATAGAGATATAGGAAGTTTCTATTTGAAAGAGAGTAAGTGATGACATTTTGGGGTAAGTTTGACTTCAGGGAGGCCCTTTCAATGTTAAGCTCTGATATGGTGAACTCTGAACCCTTAGCATATGATACCTTAAGCCTTTAAAAGAGCCAGGAGAGAGTGGTTGTGGGAAAGATAAAGGTGTCTGAGGATGGAATCTATTCAAGCAGAACTGTCTGTTAGGCTGTAATAGAATGTTGCATGTGAACTCTAGGGTGGTAAGTCTTATCTCTGGAATGAAATGAAATGCAGACTTCATATATTGTCAAGTTATATGTAAATGTTAAGTAATGTTCTACTGAAGTATAAACTAAACTGTCCCAGTTCAAAACAGTTTTTGAACTGAGGAAAAGAATAAAGGGAACAAGTTAAGTACATGCCTTTCCAAAGGGCAAGAGGCTAGAGGAAGAGCCAAAACATAAACAGATTAGATGGGAAAAGTTCTTTCCCTACTTTTCAGCTGAGCAAAAACAATCGCATTTGCTCTTCATATAGGAGTGGAATGAGTTTTTCTATGGATGCTTTCAAGATTGGAGTTTCGGATGTTGATGACTTAACCACGTGTTTATGTTCCTTGGAGTTTTAACATGTTTACTTTCAGGTTTCCACAGGAATATTTGAGTTGGAGGGTGTTTTTTCAGTGAACATTTGAGTTTGATATTTTCTTGATATGTCTCCATGATACTGTAGTTTTTTCCCCTCTAAAAATGAGTATCTTTTAATGAGGTTTAGTTCCATTTTTAAACCTGAAGTGGATGTTGTTGTTGCCTTAAATAAATTTGGCCTCAAAAAATTTGTGTGGTTTTTTTATTCTTAGTACCAGGATGTTTGGCAGTTGTCTAAATACTGAGACTGGTTTTATATTTACTTGATTTCTGTCTCATAAAATAAAAATATTAAAATTCATTTCCTAAAAAGAGTATGGAAAACGAAAGTGTGGTAATTTTGTTGAGAGAATATAGGATTTCTCTGTGCTGCTACCTGTATAAGTAGGGGGAGTTTCTTATGTTTTTTAAGTCATACATCTTCAATTTTTATTTCCTCGGTTGCTTTTATTCTTTAACCAGTTTTGTGATGGTGATAGGCTATTTTCTAAAACTGCCTTGTTGGCACATCTAACAAACATAAAACGGCTTTCTCTTGAGTGTTTTTTGTCTGGCTGTCATAACTTCATAAAGCCAAATGAATTACAAACTAAATAAAATTCTGTTCAAATAAAGGACTTAAGTAGGAAAAATTATGTTCTCTTTCTCTCCAACTTTTGTTTTTTTTAATAACCTTCAGAAAATTGGAAAACCAGTACAGCAAACACCCATATGTATATTTTCTGTCCAGATTCACCATTTTCAAAAAGTTTGTCATATGTACTGTGTGTGTATATACATACTTGTTTTGGTGCCTGAGCCATTTCAAAGTAAGTTGCAAGCTGTTGTTCTAAATAAATTTTTAATAATATTTAAGTTTCCCTGGTTGTCAGAAACAATGCCTTGTAGCTACCTGTGTGTGAGAGGTGGGGTTGTCATTATGTTTTTGTTTTTTTTAACGCAGAGCCCATTCAAATTTCGTGCGTTACATTTGATCATGTCTCTTTAGTCTCTTAATTCAGGAAAGTCACCCAGAAAAAAGACCTCTTTTTGAAAGCTGTTGAGCTTTGTGTGTCATTGATTTTGTTGCTTAGAACCTCTTCAGTAGTGATTATGATGTCCTGCATCAGGTTATTTTTAATAAAATTGTTATCATTTGAGCACAACGTATTAAAAGTAAATATCTTATTAAAAGATATCTTAAAGATTAGTGTTACACATAGTTTATAGGTTACTAATCTGTAAACAACAAATCTTGGCCAGATCTTAAAATAATAGCTTTTAACTGGGTTATTGTTTCTCAAGAAATATTCTTTCTCTTCACTGAAGATTTTCATTTTATTTTAAAACTTGTAGTGTAACAAATCTGAATGGAGAAGAAAACTACAAATAGTGGTCCATTCATTCCTCCCAACATAACCATTGGGGAACTGTGGACTGCATGTTTCTGACTCAATTTAGAATATGAATAGTTCATAAAAACTGTAACTGAATCAGGAAACTATGTAGATAGTTTTGTTTTTTATTAAAGAGTAATGCTAAAGAACTGAAAGTTATGATAGTATGGCAAAAAGAAACTAAAGAGCATTTTGATTTTTTAATTACAGAGTAGTTTTTTGACACTAAGGAATATTAAAAATAGAACAGGAGCAATTCTGACCCTCTGTGCTTTTGTCTTTATAACCTGTACTTACAGTGGATATAATTTTGTATTAAAATTTAGGGGGTTTTTTTTAGGTCAACAAGGGCAGACACAAGATTATTCAAAGGCTTGGGAGGAATATTACAAGAAGCAAGGTATTGTTTTTATTAGAAATGAGATTCTTTGGGGCTTTTAATTGTGGTTACAGCAACAAAGTTGTTCTGTTTTCTCAAAAGGTCAAGCAGTTCCTGCTCCTACTGGTGCCCCCCCCGGTGGTCAGCCAGATTACAGTGCAGCCTGGGCTGAGTACTACAGACAGCAAGCAGCCTACTATGCCCAGACAAGTCCCCAGGGAATGCCGCAGCATCCTCCAGCACCTCAGGTATAACAGACTTGCTAATGTGTTGATTTCAACTTCAGTCATGTTCTATGCATGTTTACTTTTGTCTGGGATTCTGTTTGCCTTTTAAATTTTTATCTGGCAAAACTATAAATGAAGTACTGTGGTATATTGTTTGGGTTTTTTGTTTGTTTTTTATATTGCTTTCTGGCATCTGAGTGCTGAATATTTCTATAATGCCTTTGATTTTAAAAATAAACTTTTTTCCCCCAGGGATTTGCAAATCATGCAAGAAGCCACCACCATTTATATTAACCAGTTTTTCTTTCTTAGAGGATTCACTCCTGAGTTAGCTCCATTTAAAGGATTTTCTTTTTAACTTTTTGTGTATTTCTTATGTATCTCTTCTGCACAGGGCCAATAATAAGAAGTGGACAATACAGTATTTGCTTCATTGTGTGGGGGAAAAAAACCTTTGTTAAATATATGGATGCAGACGGCTTGATGAAGATCTTAATTTTGTTTTTGGTTTAAATAGTGTTTTTCCTTTCTTTCTTTCTTCCTTTCTTTTTTCTTTTTTTTGAAAATGTACAAAATATCTATCACTACTGATAGGAGGTTAATATTTCTGTGTAGAAATGAAAATTGGTTTGTTTTTAGTATTTAGTGTAGATGTACACATTCCAGCAAATGTATTTGCAACTATTATGTGGTTAATGCTTTGTGATATAAATGTACTTTTTTCAATGTATACTTTCACTTTTAAAATGCCTGTTTTGTGCTTTACAATAAATGATATGAAACCTCCTGTGTCGGTAAGTTGGATATGTGGGTATTTAAAGAATTCATAATTTCTTAGTAATGATAAATTAAGATACATATACACAAATATATAAGCTTCCCCGTGGATATTAATTTGAGTTTTAAACACTGGCATGTTTTCTTCCCCCTTGCAGTATAGTAGTAGATTGGAGGATCTTTTCCATTTATTGTATTTGGCTGTTTTCAGCACAAGTAATCCTGATATCTTCATTTTTTTCCTTCTGTTTGATTAAAAACTGCATGTGTGTACAATGATCTTTTGGCATACTTCCATTGCATTAACAGTGAAATTTCCTTTTATACATGACCACTGTTTCAGACCTGTACTGCTGCTATAACAGTTAACCTTTCTGTTTTTAATTTGATAATTACTTGATTTCCAAGACTGTTTCAGCATAACTAATTTTAAACAGTTTTCAGATAGTAAATATGAGTAGTCTATAATAAGAACAGTTTTTTTTTTTCATGTAAAGGAGCTTTTGCAAGGTATGCAATATTAGTGTGTTTCTTTCTAATGTAGGGTAGAAAAAGTGAATAGTATGCAAAAAGTATAGCTACAGTGCATCTGCCATTGAAACATTATTGCGGTATGAAAATGTTTGAGCTATTTTTTTCTTTTTTTTTTTCCTTTTTGCAGTATAGATAAGCTTCGTTTTGTAAATGCACAAGTCCAATCATTGAATCAACTTAATTTTTTTATGTACTTGAAATCATTTTATTACTCTATAACACTCATGCTGAAGTTCTGATATTTTGTTGAAATCCATTGTTTTACTCTTTGCATATTTGTTGGCTCTTTGCATATTAATATATTAGACTACATGCAAATACAGTCTGTCTTGCCATTGTCTGTTGAAGTGCAGGTTTGATCCAGCCAGTATAGAACTAGCTCTGTAGGGGTGAGGAGGACTGTGCTGTGTATCATCCTTGATTGTGTTCCTTCAAGGAGCATTGCACTGTAAGTACATCAGAATGACAAATTGATGAACTGCAACAGTATCTTTTTGTCAATGTTCCACATAATGCAAATGCCATACTTTGTTTGAATATTATGTTGGAATACAGTGCTTATATCTTGGAAACCATAACTGCTTCTTAATTTAACATAGAATATTCATAGATCTGTATTTTTTTTAAGTGAGCTTAATGGGTAAGTATTTTTGATATGCTTTAGCTATAGCTAAAGAAAACTCATCATTAACAAAGTTGAATAGTATTACTCATTGGTGCTCCTAAAATATATTGCTTTTCAATGTAAAATACTGCATATCTTATATATTAATTTGAAAGACTTGAAATGTATCAGACAGGGTGGTTTTCAGTTTGCAAATATTAAGCAATGTAGTGGTTTTAATACCATTTCCTAAATATATATACTAGTTCTTTCATTGGTAGGGGAGCACCATTTGTTGTTCTGAATATACTATAAAAGGAAGATGTACAGGACATAAATGTTGAGATTATTTATAGGGTAGAAAATAGCGGTACAGTTCATTGTAGATATTTTGAAATGTTTTTGACTATCTTACAGAACCTAGAGTGACTTTTCCCTTGCCCTTATTTAGATATGGATATGTAGTTCTAGTTTGAAGTTTTAATAGTTAAGGAGTTATCTGTTTAAGAGTAGGGTATTGATGTGAACAGTTTCACTATTTTGCATGATACTGTTTTATAGATGACCTTTTAGGAAAGTGGTGCATTTATTAATTAAACTGAAGAGATAGTTTTCAGTTGGATTCAGTATCATAACTCACAAATTGGAGGCTGTTGATTTTGATTCATTTAAGGTTTAAAATCTTTATTAATTGCAAACAGTGCAATTATTTATACTTCACAGTGCCTTCCCAGACCTTCCACCTTAGGTTCTGCTGCAAAAAGCAACAGGTAAGCACAACCTAAGGACATATATAAATAAATATTTCAGTACATTAATGTTGTCCCTGTGAGGTTTTTGTGGTTGTGTATTCAAAAGCAATCTGCTACTGCTTCCCCAAAATGTATTTTGTTATTTATGCTACCATTTCAGTGGAAAGTCTGTAAGTTGTTCAAACAACTGTTTACTTTTCTAGGTGATGTTTTTATTTTGATTTTTCTTTTTATTAAAACAAAAAAATGATGAGTAGATTGCTGCTGTAATTAAACTACATCCAAACTTTTTATAATCTTTTCCCTAATATAGAAAAATTGTTAGAATTTTAAAAGGAAAGTTACATAGTTTTCAAGATTTAGGAGATCATTTGGTCAGAAACTTCAACAGCCTTCACAGTCTGTTAATGATTGACAAGACATTTTCTTTGCCCTCCAAAGCTATGGAGTCTTTACTTTTTTTCTTGTTCTTGAACTATAGCAATTCAGTAAGGACGTTATGGGTCAGAGTTTTATTATGACCCTTTTTTCTTAAGACAACTCAGTTTTCCTAACTCTTATTTATATACACCGAAAGAAATACTGGCAGTATGTTTGATAAAAGGCATGTGCATCAGTGAAATGTTAACTGTATAGCAAATAACCTTTCATAATCTGTATAGCAACCAATATTTTTCTGATTTATAATACTTTAATAACTTGACGCTGCATTTATTTTATTTTTTGCCAGTTTTAAATGTTTGTGTGTTCTTATAGATAATTTTTAACTGGTAAATATTTTGAGTTAAGATGAATGTATTAAAGCAGCATCATATCAGTTTTGTTTATTCGATTTCTAAAATGTGCTGATCCTTTTAAAACTCCTGCTTATCTTTGCAACAAAGAAAAATATTCAAAAAATACTGCCTTCATTTTCACACACAGTGCTGAAGATGCTGCAAGCACCAAATCATAGCTCATAAAATCAGGTCCTGAGATAGTTACCCATAAAGAGGAATCCTTTGAGTGTATGCCATTGGTGAGCCGATGAGCATGGACCATAGAAGGGCTCAATGTAGAAGGTAAAATTGGCAAATCGTAACTGAGAAAAATGAAATGTTTTCCCATACGTAATATGATACAGGGTGTACTGTACCTGCTTTTGATCACTTTTCATTTTAAAGTGCTATTCACTTGATCTTAAATGTTCCATGAAATGTTAAATTTTGAAAGTTATATAGTTATTGCACCACATTTATGTGTGTGTATATGTGTTTTAATAGTCAATGTTAAAATTGATAATATAAAGGAGCTCTTTGAACCTTAAGAGCCTGTCAAGTTTTGCTTAGTTGTAGTTTGCATTTTTATAAAAGAAAATACATATGAATGCTAATAGATATTGGGGCATTGTTTCTATCTCATGAGAATTTTTTTATTCATTAGCATAAGCCTTCATTGATACTGCAGGCATTTTTTAAATGGCGCTAATCTTAACCTTGAAATAAATGGAAAGCAGAAAAGGTGAGCCAGTTGATTTGAATGCAGTGGTGTTAGGAGTGGTAGAGACAATGTTTGGCTTGAAATTGATTTATTTAGCACTTATACTTGACAATATGTTTTTGTTTTTAAGATTTCATAGTGTGGTGATAATTAGAATTCTTATAGTTTGATGTTTCTCTTAGAAATGGGAAGTAAACTTTTATTTTTAATAAATGAAAATGGTTTTAATACTAAAATTAGTCATTTAATACTAGTTGTTTATGAGCATTGTAAAATATATTCTTAGACAAATACCTGAGTAGTTGATTTACAAGAGTGGGTTTGTGTAGGAGTAAACAATACCTTAAGAGGAAGATAGGAATATATTCAGAAGTGATAATGTTTGCTTGAATACTCTTGCCAGGAGAACCACTTCTACCTGCAAAGTTATGTTCTTTAGAATAAGGTTGTAGAAATTACTAGTTAATAAAGATGTCTTTTTATTTTCTGAAAATTCTGCCTCACTTTAAAATGTATTTTAACAATACCTAAAGATAATTTTGACTCTGACAATAACCTTATTTTTTGTTTAGTCACATGAGTTTTCTTGCCACAGTATAAACTTCTGAGGGATTTTTTTTAAATTGGTGCTTTTAAGAAAGCAAATAAGTCCCAGGATTTTATTTTCTTCGGTGATACCCCTTATAGGAACTCATAAATGTATTTGCACATATATATATTTTTTCTTATGCATGCTCAATGCATTTTCGTCCTGAGAAAAGTGTTCTCTACAGAAACTACCCGTGTAAAAAGAAGATTGGCTTAAAATGGCTACTGTGATGGGATCAGTGTCTTAGGGAGATGCAGCTTGGACTTGAGGTAAATTGAATACTTTACAAACTGTGATTTAGTTTGTTTTAATACCATTGTATGTAAAGGGGTATATGATTGCTGTAATTTTGTATTGATTATGGTTTCCTCAATAAAAAAAATAAATGTACATTGGTGAATATTATAAAGGAGTGTTTGTCTCTTTTCTTAAATACAGAAGTGACTTTATTATGGGTTTACATTGTAAAATAAAATTGTTTTCCAGAAAACTAAAATATAAAACAACTTGATAATAGAACATGATAGCTAATTATTTACAAACTCACTTTAAAAACTAAAAATTGATGATTGTGCCATTTTCCCCTACATATAATTAATTCTCTTAAGTCCGAAAATCTTTGATTATGTTTTCTCCTGCATGAACTATTAATACAAAGTTTTCTCATTAAAATATAATTTGCTCAGGAAAGTCACAACATAAATTTACTTTTTATAAGCTTGAATATATATTACACAGATTTGAAAAATACATGTTTGATATTCCCAACATTCCGTATTAGGCAGTGGTATCCATCAGATTTGCTCTGGCAGTTGTTTCTTAAAAGTCTTTTAATTTTTGTTTTGTTTTGTGTTCTCTCTGCATAGAGGGAGAAATGACCACCCTACCCCCTCATCTCTGCTCCAGAAAGACTTTGAAACTACAACAGCCAAGATGATGCACTACTGAGGGGAAAGCCCACTTAAATTGATAGGTTCCAAATTCACTACTCATCTATTTCAGACTAATTTTAGGTGTGACTAGTTCATAAATGATAGTCTTTTCATGCAAAATGTGTCCTGTTTATAATTTCTTTAAAACTTAATTGCTGTAAACATGAAAAATACACAGTGTTTGTAATAGGTTCTGATAGAATAATTGAGTAAATTCCCCCCCTTTGCCCTATTAAATTACACATTAACTTACACTGTATAATGGGGTGATGAATCTGGTGCTCTTTTGGAAAGGAAAAAGGTATTTTTTTAGATGAGCTTGTTTTTTGAAGACTGTTAGGGAAAGGAATAAGAAGTCAACACAGTGGTACTTCCAGTTTCCTTTTTTGGCCCCGCCACAGAAAAGATGGATGTAGTAAGAAAGTCGGAGAGAGAGGGTGTGTTCCAGGGAGAGGGAAGGGGACCTAGTAGTCGTCAGCTAAAAAAGAGAAGAAGAAAAATGATTTTTTTTTTTCTCAGAAAAAAATTTTTAAATAGAATGAAAGTTCTAGATTCAAAGAGTGATTAATTCTTACTTTCAATGGTAAGAATACAGGTACTAGCTGCAGATCCTTTGCTGTTCACTGCTTTACACATATACTCTCCTTCATCTTCTGGGAAAGTTTCTGGTAAATAAAGGCAATAAGTTTCTCCTCTTTCAATATATTGATAGTCTTCTCCATCCTGCAATATTTCTCCTTCAAACCACCATGTAATTTCTGGTTTGGGTTCTCCTGTTACTTTAACAGTAAATCTGACTGGCTCACTGTCTACAACCGATGTGTTTCTTAAAGGCTTCTTAAACCACGGAGCTCCTGATCTGGTTTGCTCTTCATCTTCAATGGTAGATCCATTCATGGTGCTACCCTCTTCTTCCTCCTCCTCTTCTCTTTTCTGTGTTAAAATAAGTGCATTCAGGTTGGCATTTATACTGTAGTTGTGTTTTCAGGATAGTGATTTAGTAATAGAATTTGGAGGCAGATATATTTTACCCCAAAGTAAAGAACATGTAAATGTGCTTACTATAAAGTGTGTTTTACATTAACATTTCACTGATTTGAAAGCTATTAAAATGTATTTTTAATCCCTCCTCTTAAATTTCATTGTTTTTCAGAAATCATCTTTGGAAAAGAAAGGATATGAAAGCCTGGTACCTTTTGTAGTGCTGCATCAATTTCCTTTTGTTCAAACTGCATACGTAGTAACTTTTGCTCTTCAATTCTTCTTTGTTCTTCTTCTTCTCTTGCTTTAGCCATACGTTCAAATCTAGCTTTCATATTCACTTTATGAGTAAATGGAGCCTCACTTTTTTTTGCAGGCTTAATGTCAACATCTTCCTCCTTTACAAAAAGGGGCCAAGAATAAGAATTGTTTACTTTCTAAAAACCAGCAAGAACTAAATTGTTAATAGTTTTGGAGATGCCTAGGCACAAGATAATTAACATGTTCGGGTTATGCTATTTGCTGCACTGCAGACTATCCCCCAGTTTAGGAAAGATGAAAGTTCACTTGTGAAATACTCTTTTTAACAGTTGGAATTATTCTCCCAGTGTAAATATCACACATTGTCTCTAGAGTCCTAGTGTATTTTATTTGCCCTACCAAATCTCAGTGCTTGTTAATAGTACTGAGTAACAGAAAAGGATGAGGAAATCATACACTATTAACAATAAAAATACTTTCATAAGAGTCTCCACATAACTCTTTACCCTACTACATAATACAGAAATGCAATTTTGTTATTTCCCACTTCATGATTTCTTCCTCACCCTTTTTTGTTAATAACAGATGAATTCCATCCAGTAAATAATTTATCGATAAGCAATGGCAAAGAAGAACGTTTACAGGTAGAATAAAATAGGAAGACAACTGTTGAAAGAGGCAATGACTGAAACTTGGGGAAACGGAGGGAGTACAGTTCTGAGTCAGTTTATTTAGGGGTAAGAGTTCGGAGCCATGAAAAAGAAAGGGGTAATGTAAGGGCAGAATCGATCTGTCAGGTAGTGCGTCTGTAAAACCAATTTGGTGATGAGGAGGTCACTCACTGGCCTTTAAGAGCAGTTTTAGTAGAATGGGGTCTTGTGAGTACAGTTAACCCGTGGTTTCAAAAATACCTTGGTTGTAGTTGACTCTTGGTCTCTAAACTACTTAGACTCGTGAGTTTACCTAGAAATCTCACCATTTGTATTTCAAAGTACTATGAGGAAACTACTTCCACATACCCTATGCAACCAAAATTTTCAAATAAGCTATAAAATAATTGCCTATATAAGAAAAATATTGGTTCACCAATGTTTTATAGTTTAAAGTGTTGTACCACAGCTCCAATGAATATAAAAGTTTAAGTTGGATTGTTTTCCTGGTCCTCCTGAATCCAGTTTTTATTTGATACTGGAAAATGCTAGGATATCAGACATAATTAGAGACTTGATGGGTAAATTCTATTGTTCATGCCATTATTTAGCCTTCAGTTGATAAACATACCAGACTACCATTATTGCTAATGAATTTTATTGATATGATTGTTTCTTGTTATATTTTAAAAAAGGGTAAAAAATACATACTAAAAATGGTCTGCTTGTTTAATAAGCAAACTAATAAACTGCAGTTTTATCTCAACAGACTTTTCTGAGACTTAAATGGAAAGAAAAATGGACCTCTTTGTTCACACTGAATATTTAATGTTATTCTTAACAAATCTTCAAGATAGTATATTTCAGCAAGTATAACTACTGTTCTGACTAAATCCCTCCCACTTAATAATTCACCTTCTAGATTTTTGTATAAAAGTTTGTGTAAACTCATAAATTTTACTTATGTAGTTATAAAACCTGCCTTTAGAAAGTAAATTTAAGTAAAAGTTAACGGGGAGAAAGTTTATGTAGTTATTAAGTGCAGTTGCCTTTCCTTGAATCCATGTAAAGCCAGGTTAGAAGTTTTAACAGGAAATGGATCTACAGAGAACTTTGTTATAAATGGAAGTATCTTTGTTCTTTAGTTGCATTCTTAGTAGGGCATTGGTACTTCCAGCATGTGGATATTACAGGCAATACAATTAAGCAGTGAATTTGGGATAAAAGAGAATGTAAAGAATGGTTCTGGAGAATCAAACTAGAAAATCAAACACTATTAGGCAGTTAAGTGATTTATGTACCAAATGTTGGTACAGTTAAGGGCTACAGGAGCTGGGATGGAATTCTTAGATTAGGTAAGTTTACATGAATGAGTTAGGCCTTGAAAGATGTCTGGAATATAAAGAGAAGGTATTTCTAAAGAAGGAAACCTGAAACGATCAGAAGGGACAGGTCCTACCCTGGAAGTTGACTGTACTTTGCCAAAACTATGCTAATACAGTATTTCAGTGACCCTTAGTTTATTGAGATAAGAATGTCAGGTTCCTCACAGGAAACTCAACTCAGGACATCCTCATGGGTTAGAGAGTCAGCCAGGTCCTAATCATGTCGTTTTATACAAGAGCCAGTAACAGTATTAAAACAATAAACCTTCAGCATCATTTCTCTTATTCTTACCTACAAATTTTATAGGGTTAGGTATGACTGCTCTGAGATTTTACTACCTTTAACCAGAAAAAAAGGAAGGGGGGCAAGTACATCCTGATTTAAATTCTTTACCTTCTGTGATTTATCTGTAAGGAATCAACTGATCTTGTGGCCCATCCATCCACTGAAGTTCATATTTTCCAGGATTTTATTCATCTGACAACTATTAACCCTTTCAAGATGGATTTATCTACATCTGTACTTTCAAATAGTATCCAAAAAAGTTAGTCTTTAGCGCCTGCCTCTTTTTTTTTTTTTTTTTTTAGCTCCTGCCTCTTAACTGAGCTCAATGCCTATGTTTCAGACTGCTGTTACTTGTCCAAATATAGCTCAAACTTCACATGTCCAAAACAATTTGTTCATCCACCCCTCCTCTCCAGACTTCCTGAATTCTCTGTAACATCATATAGTTTGCCTAGTAATCTTGAAGAAATGTTAGCCTTTTCGGAAGCAACCACCTGCCTGTAACTCAAATTTTCTCCCTTGCCCCCAACTTCATTACCTTGTCCCAGTTCATCCTCCACGACCCCAGGATTCTTAAAGCTAGCTTTTTATACTCTGTCCTAAAACTTTGATTACTAACATTGTTCCAAAATCACAGTGCCTGCAAGGTTAAAAAGGCCCTTCAGCTAACAACGCCTAGTTTTACAACTTTTTATCCTATCACCTATAATTGTTTGAAACTATTTTCCACTTCACCATGTGACTTTACTTCCCAGTCATTATTTTACATCCCTACACCTGTTAGATGATTCTAAACACCATATGAGCCAGGAGGTTTATTTGCCAGTATAGCCCCGGTGTCCAGAACAGTCCCTGGAACTTAGGCTTTCAAATAATTTTTTAATGCATGAATCCAAAACCTATCATTAGCTTCAACATGATTATGCAATGAAGATGCCTATTTGATAATATCATCACATGTTTTAAAAGTCCCTTCGGGGTGCACCCCAATAAAGTTGCTTAACACAGCATCAAAGATGGGTCATCTTGCTTGTGTCTTCATTACCTTGTGCTGTGCTCACATTCTCCCTGTCCCAATGAATTGCTTATAGTTCTGGGGTTTGCCCATAGTTTCATCGTTTTTGTTCAACTATCTCCTCTGAATGCCCTCCCAAATTCTCACACCGTATTACAGTTGAATATTTGGTGAGAATGAGTTTTTAGAAGAGTATGTGTTAGATACAACAAAAATGGCAATTCTGACAATAAGCTTTCCAGATCTTATTTAAACCAATATTCATATCATGGAACTAGTCCTTAAACTGGAAGGGACATTATAGTCATCTCGTGAGTATCTCTATCTCCTTATTTTACATATGGAGGTACTTCAAATTCACATCACCTGAATTTTTATTTAGGCTCTGTTCTGAATGATTTAGCATGACTTTGAGCAGATCACATAGGCTTTGTTGGCCTCATCTTTAAGTAAGAAAGTAGGTATGAATAATCCCTGGAGTTTAACTCAAATATACACTGGTTCCTACTGATTCAAAGTAAAAACTTGTGCCAATAAATATTTACTTTTGAGCTGTTTTTGCTAGAGTGAAACATTTGATGTTCACCATAGGCTCTCATTCTCTCTGTTCCAAAGTCATTTTGGAACAATACTAGAATAGCGAAATCTTTCAAAGTCTCAAGATCTTAATGTGATTTTGCTCTTCATTAGTTCCCAGATTATTATATCCTCTGATGGTTAATTGTAAGTACAAACACTTAATTTCAAAGTCATTGTTACTTCTGTTAAATTCATCATCATTATTGTATTATAACTTAAATATAAAACTATATACCTCATGAAAGTTTTCTGCTTCTCTCTCTTTAATTTCAAGATCAATCGCTCTTCTTCTTGCTCGTTCTTCTTCTATCTTTTTCTGTATTTCTTTTTCAGACAATTGTCCAATTTTTTCAAACTTGCTTTTTAAATTTTTAGCTTGAATAGAACCACTCCTTTTCAATTTGATTAATTCTTCATATTCCCTGCTCAGTTCAAAGGTTTCATTTTCTTCCTCTTCCTTCAAAAAAATTGAGATTTTTACATATTAAATACCATAAAATTAGTTTGTACATAAGTTATCCAGAAAGTTTACTATTTCTTATTTGAAATCAAAACTAAATGTTAGAAATAACTTTTCCACTAAAAACTATGCCTAAATTTACTAATTAAAAGGAGTGCTACACTGTTTTATAATAGCCAGGACATGGAAGCAACCTAGATGCCCATCAGCAGACGAATGGGTAAGGAAGCTGTGGTACATATACACCATGGAATATTACTCAGCCATTAAAAAGAATTCATTTGAATCAGCTCTAATGAGATGGATGAAACTGGAGCCCATTATACAGAGTGAAGTAAGCCAGAAAGATAAAAGACCAATGCAGTATACTAACGCATATATATGGAATTTAGAAAGATGGTAACGATAACCCTATATGCAAAACAGAAAAAGAGACACAGATGTACAGAACAGACTTTTGGACCCTGGGGGAGAAGGCGAGGGTGGGATGTTTGGAGAGAACAGCATCGAAACACGTATATTATCAAGGGTGAAACAGATCACCAGCTCAGGTTGGATGCATGAGACAAGTGCTCGGGGCTGGTGCACTGGGAAGACCCAGAGGGGGATGGGGTGGGGAGGGATGTGGGAGGGGGGATCAGGATGGGGAATACATGTAAATCCATGGCTGATTCATGTCAATGTATGGCAAAAAACATTACAATATTGTAAAGTAATTAGCCTCCAACTAATTTTAAAAAAAGTGCTACAAATGTAAGACTTCAGATAACATCTTGACTTCATTTAAAATACTAAACTAGAGACTACGGCTGAAAAGCTCATTAATATTCCATTATAATCTGCTAAAACTAAAATATGCATGTGAAGATTAGCTTTTATGAAGAATTGTAGAGGAATCTTTTAGGGGGAGGTAAAATTTTAAAAAACACTGGGCTAAGAGAAGTTATAATTCTGACTCTGATACTGTGTGGCCTTCTGCCTGGTCTCTCAGCCCACTGGACATGATTTTTTCATCTCTATATAGAGCCACAGTATCTCTAAAAATTACTCCTGCCTTTGATTTGATGGTAGTCAAATATCACTCAATACTCTGAATTAAGCATTTCTACAGACACAGTGTGATAAAAATCCTTACATTTTGCTACATATCACTTGTATTCTCTATATTCTGCCAAGAAAGATAAGGAGTCAGTGAAAATCAGGCTCCAGTTCTTTATACCATTGTATCTTGAATACTTTTTATTCAAGTTTTTCCTTTGCTTTTCACAAAATATTGTGTATTTCACAAATATAAAGTATTTATATACTTCTTACACTAAATCCTAATGGAGTAGTAGAATATTGCAGTTATTTCTGGTACACTTTTCCTGGGGAAGACCTAGAGTTCCAGGCAGAGAAGTAAAAAGGTGGGACCGGGTTTGGGTAGGGGCAAATGGTATGCAGGGAGAGTTACAGTGGATGATTTTGACGTGAGGCTTAATCTTTTGATTCAACAAAAGGAAAAAAGTTTTATTTCTCCTACTACCTCCACATTTTGGTCTATCTGGGTGAAAATGAGCAACTCCTAAAATAGCAGAAATTAACAATTATGACATTGTATCATATCACAGTGGTCCCCAGGTCGCTGGTCAAAATTACTGGTTTGCTAATCAGTTACAATCCGAGTAATCTTGAAATTGGCTTTCTACTTGATTGAAAACTCCCAGACATAGCGGAGTAGCACCATAATGTCTGACAATTAACTTGCCATATATTAATTAGATTACTTCTCAATAGTATACTAAAATATATTCTAGTTTACTTCATTTTTCTAGACAGACAATTAATTTTCAGCTTCCTTTATAAGATAAATGCTATTACTCTTTTTTAAATTCCAAGGCTAGACCTTGCAGTATTTTCCTGTAGCATATTCATTATATTGTCTTATTAACTATATATACAGCATTTGTAGTCTCTTGGTCGATTTGGGCAAGGAAGTAAATATCCCTACAGGTCCATTGCTCCAACCTGTGACAGAGTCAGCTTCTAAGAGGCTGCAACCTCTGTGAAGGAACCCACTCAGTTCCTAGATCAGGAGCTGGCAAGAAGTCCCCCCAGAGTCAGTTGTTAAACACGCCATTACACTACCAGTCCTACTTGAGTTGGGGTGCTCGCCTCACCCCAAGCAATGGGGTTGTGCATGCGTCCTAGACTGCTGCTTGTGTTGCTGCTGTGGCCCGTTGCCCAGCCAGAAGCCTAAGGTGACAGTAGAATGCTGGCCTCCTCCCTCCCCCTCCCCTCTAACTGCTTGGCCATCCAGATGGAGTGTCCAGAGGTAGGAAGAAGGTTAAACAGGGTTTTGCAGCATCAGGAGGTAGGAGAAGAGGTGTCAAGAGCCCACCATGGATACAAGCAGAGAGACATCATGAGGAGTGGATGAGGCAAGGCTCCAAGACTCTAGTGCAAGCTCCACTGTCCAACTACTTTACTTGTAACACAGAGATTCAAAGATAAACACGTAAAGTTTCAAAGACAACCTCAGAGCACTAAATCCTAAGTGTGACCCTTCTGAGTCTGGGTCCTACGTGGGCACAAGGTGCATGAAGCTGGCCCTGTAGAGTCTATAGTACAGGCATACCTTGAGAATATTGTGAATTCAATTCTAGACCACCATAATAAACATCTTAATTAAGTGAGTCACATGAATTTTTTGGTTTCCCAGTGCATACACTATACTATAGTCTATTAAGTGTACAATAGCATTATGTCTAAAAAAACAAAGTACATACCTGAAATTTAAAACATTGCTAAAAATGCTAATCTGAGCCTTCAGTGAGTCGTAATCTTTTTGCTGTTGGATATTCTTGCCTCAGTGTTGATTGCTGCTGACGGATTAGGGTGGTAATTGCTGAAGGCTGCAGTGGCTGTGGCAATTTCTTAAAGCAAGACAACAATGAAGTGCGCTGCAACGATTGGCTCTTTCTTTTGTGAATCATGTCTCTGTAGCTTGCAATGCTCTTTGATACCATTTTGCCCACAGTAGATTTTTTTTCAAAATTGGAGTCAATCTAAAAACTGCTAGCACTTTTATCAACTAAGTTTATTCAATATTCTAAACCCTTTGTTGTCATTTTAACAATTTTCACAGCACCTTCACCAGGAGTAGCTTCCATCAAGAAACCACTTGATTTGCTTACCCATACGAAGCAACTCTTCATTAACGTTTTATCATGAGATTTCAGCAATTTATTCCTATCCTCAGAGACCACTTCTAACTCATATTCCCTTGCTGTTTCACATCTACAGTCACTTCCTTCACTGATCTTGAACCCCTCAAAGTCATCCATGGAGTTGAAATCAACGTTTTCTACGTTGAAATCAGTTGAATTCAAATCAGTTGAAATCATCAGTTGAAAGAGTTGAAATCAACTCTTCTGAATTTTGACTTCTTTCTTTCCATGAATCATGAATATTCGTAATGGCACCTGGAATGTTGAATCCTTTTCAGAAGATTTTCAGTTGGCTTTGTCCATATTCATTGGAGAAATCACCATCGGCTCAGTTCAGTTCACCTCAGTCGTATCCAACTCTTTGCAACCCCATGGACTGCAGCACGCCAGGCTTCCCTGTCCGTCACCAACTCCTGGAAACTACTCCAACTCGTTCATCGCGTCAGTGATGCCATCCAACCATCTCATCCTATGTTGTCCCCTTTCCTCCCGCCTTCAATCTTTCCCAGCATCAGGGTCTTTTCCAATGAGTCAGTTCTTCACATCAGGTGGCCAAAGTACTGGAGTTTCAGCTTCAGCATCAGTCCTTCCATGAATATTCAGGACTGATTTCCTTTAGGATTGACTTGATGGATCTCTTTGCAGTCCAAGGGACTCTCAAGAGGCTTCTCCAACACCATAGTTCAAAAGCATCAATTCTTTGGCGCTCAGCTTTCTTTATAGCTTTGACTAAATGGACCTTGTTGGTAAAGTAATGGCTGGCCTCTGCTTTTTAATATGCTGTATAGGTTGGTCATAGCTTTTCTTCCAAGGAGCAGGAGCCTTTTAAATTCATGGCTGCAGTCACCATCTGAAGTGATTTTGGAGCCCCAAAAAATTAAGTCTGACACTGTTTCCCTATCTATTTGCCATGAAGTGATGGGACCGCATGCCATGATCTTTGTTTACTGAATGTTGAGCTTTAAGCCAACTTTTTCACTCTCTTCTTTCACTTCCATCAAGAGGCTCTTTAGTTCTTCTTCACTTCCTGCCATAAGGGTGGTGTCATCTGCATATCTGAGGTTAGTGATATTTCTCCCGGCAAACTTGATTCCAGCTTGTGCTTCATCCAGCCCAGCATTTCACATGATATACTCTGCATTTAAGTTAAATAAGCAGGGTGACAATATACAGCCTTGACTTACTCCTTTCCTGATTTGGAACCAGTCTGTTGTTCCATGTCCAGTTCTAACTGTTGCTTCTTGACCTGCATACAGATTTCTCAGAAGACAGGTCAAGTGGTCTGGTATTCCCATCTCTTAAAGAATTTTCCACAGTTTGTTGTGATCTGCACAGTCAAAGGCTTTGGCATGGTCAATAAAGCAGAAGTAGATGTTTTTCTTAACTATCTTGCTTTTTTGATGATCCAGCGAATGTTGGCAATTTGATCTCTTGTTCCTCTGCCTTTTCTAAATCCAGCTTGAACACCTGGAAGTTCACGGTTCACGTACTGTTGAAACCTGGCTTGGAGAATTTTGAGCATTATTTTGCTAGCATGTGAGATGAATTCAATTGTGTGGTAGTTTGAACATTCTTTGGGATTGGAATGAAAACTGACCTTTTCCAGTCCTGTGGCCACTGCTGAGTTTCCCAGATTTGCTGGCATATTGAATGCAGCACTTTCACAGCATCATCTTTCAGGATCTGAAATAGCTCAATGGGAATTCCATCACCTCCACTAGCTTTGTTCGTAGTGATGCTTCCTAAGGCCCACTTGACTTCACATTCCAGGATGTCTAGCTCTAGGTGAGCGATCATCCCATCATGATTTTCTGGATCATGAAGATTTTTTTTGTACAAAACGAAGTAGGTCAAAGGCTAACAGAGTTTTGCCAAGAGAATGCACTGGTCATAGCAAACACCCTCTTCCAACAACACAAGAGAAGACTCTATACATGGACATCACCAGATGGTCAATACTGAAATCAGATTGATTATGTTCTTTGCAGCCAAAGATGGAGAAGCTCTATACAGTCAGCAAAAACAAGACTGGGATCTGACTGTGGCTCAGATCATGACTCCTTATTGCCAAATTCAGACTTAAACTGAAGAAAGTAAGGAAAACCACTAGACCATTCAGGTATGACCTAAATCAAATCCCTTACGATTATACAGTGGAAGTAACAAATAGATTCAAGGGATTAGATCTGATAGAGTAACTGAAGAGCTATGGATGGAGGTTCGTGACACTACAGGAGGCAGGGATCAAGACCATTCCCAAGAAAGAGAAATGCAGAAAGGCAAATTCATTGTCTGACAAGGCCTTACTGAGAAAAGAAAAGGTGAGAAAAGAAGAGAAGCAAAAGGCAAAGGAGAAAAGGAAAGATATACCCATCTGAATGCAGAGTTCCAAAGAATAGCAAGGAGAGGTAAGAAAGCCTTCCTCAGTGATCAACACAAAGAAATAGAGGAAAACAGTAGAATGAGAAAGACTGGAGAGCTCTTCAAGAAAATTAGAGCTACCAAGGGAACATTTCATGCAAAGATGAGCACAATAAAGGACAGAAATGGTATGGACCTCACAGAAGCAGAAGATATTAAGAAGAGGTGGCAAGAATACACAGAAGAACTATACAAAAAAAAAAAAAAAAAAAGATCTTCATGGCAGCTAAAGCCGTACAAAATTTATTTCTTCAATAATAAGACTTGAAAGTAGAAACTACTTCTTGACCTATGGGCTGCAGAATGGATGCTGTGCCAGTAGGCATGAAAACAACATTAATATCATCACACATCTCCATCAGAGCTCTTGGGTGACCAGGTGCACTGTCAATGAGCAATATATTTTGAAAAGAATCTTTTTTTTCTGGGCAGTAGGTCTTAACAACGGGCTTAATATTCAGTAAACAGTGTTGTCAACAGGTGTGCTGTCATCTAGGCTTCATTGTTCCATTTATAGAGCATAGGAAGAGTAGATTTAGCATAATTCTTAAGGGTCCTAGGATTTTCAGAATGGTAAGTGAGTAGTGGTTTCAACTTAGTCACCAGCTATTTTAGCCCCGAACAAGAGAATCAGCCTGTCCTTTGAAGCTTCAAAGCCAGGCAATGACTTCTCCTCTTTAGCTAAGGAAGTCCTAGATGGCATCTTCTTCCAATATAAGCCTGTTTGCCTATATTGAAAATCTATTTTTTAGTGTAGCCACCTTCATTAATTATCTTTGATCTTCTGGATAATTTGCTGCAGCGTCTACAATAGCACTTGCTGATTCACCTTGCACTTGTTATGTTATGGAGATGGTTTCTTTCCTTAAACTTCAAGAACCAACCTCTACTAGCTTCAGACTTTTCTTCTGCAGTTTCTTCATCTGTCACTCTTCATAGAATTGAAGAGTTAGGACTTTGCCCTGGATTAGACTTTGGCTTAAGGGAATGTTGTGGTTCATCTGGCCTTCTATCCAGACCACTAAAACTCTCCATGTAGAACAGTAAGGCTGTTCTACTTTGCTATCATTCATGTGTTCAGTGGAGTAGCACTTTTAATTTCCTGTAAGAATTTTTCCTTTGCATTCACATCTTGGTTAACCATTTGGCACAAGAGGTCTAGATTTCAGCCTATCTCAGCTTTCAATGTGCATTCCTCACTAAGCTTAATCATTTCTAGCTTTTAAAGTGAGACAAATCGCTTCTCAACCAAGCATAAAGTGAAAGTCATGAGACTCTCACTTGAACACTTAGAGGCCATTAATTGGCCAAATTTCAGTACTTTTGTGTAATGAAATAGGCCCAAGGAGAGGGGAAGCCAGTAAGTGACACAGTCAGAACAGAATACATATATAGATTAAGTTCATCATCTGCTATGGGTGCAGTTTGTGGTGGCCCAAAACAATTACAATAGTAACAACAAAGGTCACTGATCACACACCACTTATAACATATATAATAATAATGAAAAAGTCTGAAATATTCCAAGAAGTACCAAAATGTTTTACAGAGACACAAAGTGAGCAAATGTTGGAAAAATGGGTCCATTGACTTGCTCCATGCAGCATTGCCACAGACTTAATTTGTTAAAAAATGCAGTATCTGTAAAGTGCAATCAAGTGAAGCACAATGAAATGCAGTATGCCTGTAAAATGATTCAAAGACTTGCCAAACTGATGTTCCTATTAGCATCCATGGTACTCTTGTAGGTTTTTATTTTGATGATCAGTTTAATTCTGTTTCAAGGAAAGTAAGTATAAATGGGTATACTAAGCACTCTAGAACAACAGTTCTCAATCATGGTGTAATCACACACAACTGTAAGGTATATAGGAAGAAATATTTACTTAAGTACTAATGTAATATCTCAGTCACATGGAATTGTATATTTTTCAAACTAGCAAGCAGGAGTAGAGTTATAGCAGGCTGGAAAGGTACACGCAACTCAACTATGCTAAAACTTGTACCAAGTGCCTCATAGGAATGTCCTTTATGTGAATAATAATACTTAGAAAGTTACTGTAAGGTAATGTATGAGAAATACTTAGATTAATAGATATTTGTGGGATATAAATGGATATTTCTTAAAATCTTACCTCTCCCATTTCTTGTCTCAGTTGTTCAAATTCCTGTTTTTCCATCTCTAGTTTATGTTTCCGCTCCTCCTCTGTTCGTCGTCTTTCTTCTTCCATTTTTTGTTTTAATAATTCTTCAAAATTAATTTCCAGTTTTCCCGGTATAAGAGATTCTTGAGAGATTGTTTTATACATCTCTGGGGTGTCATCATCTACTACCTATTTAAAATAATTATTTTATCACTCTTGCCAGAATTATACATACTAAAAAGGGAATATCTCTTGAGTAGAAAGATTTCACATTAAACTAAAAAACAAAAATTCTCTTTAAAAATATAAAACAAACAAGTAATAATTATTAGAAAACATAAGACTAAAGTATTTTGTAGTAACACAGAAAATGGTGACCATCTAGTCTCCATTCCAATGAACACAAATACTTTGACTTTTACTATGAGTAATTTGAGTTAGGGGCTTCCCAGTGGCACAGTGGTAAAAGAATCCACCTGCCAATGCAGGAGATGCAAGAGATGAGGGTTCAATCCCCTGGGTGGGGAAGACCCCTGGAGGAAGAAATGGCAACTCACTCCACTATTCTTGTCTGGAGACTCCCATGGACAGAGGAGCCTGGCCGGCTACAGTCCACAGCATCACAAAGAGTCGGACACAACTGAGAGACGGGGCACACAATTTGAATTAGGCATTAAGAAGCTCTAGCAACAACAAAAACTTTCATTAAAAAAATTAAAAATATGTTCTAATATTGGGAAAACTTTTTAATTGGATTAAAATGAACCTCAGGACTTCCCTGGTGGTCCAGTGTCTGGGACTCCATGCTCCCAGTGTGGGGGGCCTACCTAGGTTTGATTCGTGGTCAGGGCACTAGATCCCACATGCCATAACTAAACTCACACATGCTACAACAAAGATCAAAGATCTCATGTGCCCTAACTAGCTCTTGGCACAGTCGAATAAATAAAATTTTTAAAAAGTAAAATGAACCTCATTCTGGTAATTAAAATAGAGCGTTTCAGTTAAATCATGGTTTTAACTGAACGAGTTATCATTATGATCCCTTCATAATCAGGCAATAATCACTTAATGCTGTGATTTTATTGTACTGATTTATTTCCTGTCAGGTTAATTAAAAATAAATAATAGTTAATACTTACAACTGCCAGGTATAATTCTAAGCACTTTACATGAATTGACTTATTTTTCTATAACCATATGAAGTAGGTGTTATTAATATCGCCATTTAATAGATGAAGAAACTAAGGCAATAAAAAGTAACTTGTCCAAAGTTGATACAAATACTATATGAACAACTAATAAAAATAAATGAAAAAAAAAAGCATAAAAAAAATACTATATGGAAAAGGTGAGATTCAAAACTTGAGAAGTCTAATAAAATTATAAATAACTATTTAGACTACCTTTTCGTAATTTTATAAATTACATGTCTAACTGCCACTTAGTTGCAGTTTAGTTGCAACCATGGACAAGTTACATAGCCTCTTTAGATCTGAATTTCCTTATCTGCGACCAACTTTCATTGAATTGTCATGAATCACATAAAGTTTGGAAAAACTCTGCAGTGTGCCTGATACCAAGGTAAGCTCCCAAAGAGCAGTTTTATTATTACAATATCATTGTATACAGGCAGTCTCTAAACTGCATATAAAAACTCTGCTTTTAAGTCATTGACTTGTAATACATTTTGCATAACAAGCAATTACCTAATTCTATTCCCTGAAAGTACATACATAAACCTCTCATTTAAATTATGTCCCTGTGGTTGAACTAGACATTTGAATAAGAAAAAACAAATGGTAATTATTTATTTGTTCCAAGTTTTATAAATGACAGGCTTTACCACAAAACCAGTTCAACTCAGAAACAACATTTACATAGTTTTACAATCCACATATTACCCCCCCAAACTTTTTAATAATATATGAGCTACTTGAGCTATAATGTGGACTGATGCTGAAGCTGAAGCTCCAGTATTTTTGTCATCTGATCCGAACAGATGACTCATTGGAAAAGTCCCTGATGCTGGAAAAGATTGAGGGCAGAAGGAGAAGAGGGCATCAGAGGATGAGATGGCTGGATGGCATCACTGATGCAATGAACATGAACTTGGGCAAACTCCTGTAGATGGTGAGGGACAGGGAGACCTGGCATGCTGCAGTCCATGGGGTTGCAGAGTCGGACACAACTGGGCGACTGAACAACAATGAAATGACAATACTTGGTCCTAGATAAGAAAACCACATAAACGAAGGAAAAAGTTTCTCGTTCCTAATATAGAAATGTCTCTAGGAAACTAGAGTTTTGGTGTAATGACATTTCCCTTCCCTGCACTTTTCTCACTAGTACATCATGATAAAAGACAGATTCGGCCTAAAAATCTGCCCCAGGACTGGATTTCTTAATCTTCACAGCTACTTCTCATCTAGCGCTTCTGAACCAGCTTGTTCTCTAAAAATTAAGTGCTTTCACAACTTTGTAGGGGTGCTTTCACAATGTTTGTAGGGTTTCTGTGTAGAAACTGTGAATCAAGGATTACCTAATAATAGACATAAGACAGTTTTAATATCACTTATTCCACAAGCATTTTAGGAAGTTTGTTACACTAGAAAGCATTGTGCCATGTGCTCAATGTGGTCTCAGCCTCACTGAGGGAGGAAGACAGTCATAAGCAACAAGAATACAGCACTACTGCTACGCTGGGGGAACACAAAATGCTTTAAGAGTACATGAAAGGAACCCTTTCTGGGACTTGTACTATCAGGAAAGGCTTCCAGAGGAAATGGAATATATTAATAGGAGAGAGCAGAAAAAGGAAAGGAGAGGGGTAACGTGTTTCATACAGTATTTATGAAGTTCCAGAGATCAGAGCATAGCATTTTGAAGAAATGGAAAGAAATTTAGTATGTCTGGAACAAACACGGCAGATTAACAAAGAATCAAAAAATGAAATGAGAAAATATTGGGGCAAGATTGTAAAGAAATTTGTTTTAAAATTGTAGTGTTTGGATTTTTGCTTTAATGGAAATAGAAAATTTTTAAGCAAAGTAGTAACAAAATCAAATTAACTTCTTTTTTTAAAGAACAGTTCAGTTCAGTTGCTCAGTTGTGTCCGACTTCGACCCCATAGACTATAGCACGCCAAGCCTCCTTTCCATCATCAACTCCCAGAGTTTACACAAACTCATGTCCATCATGTTGGTAATGCCATCCAACCATCTCATCCTCTGTCGTCCCCTTCTTCTCCTGCCTTCAATCTTTCACAGCATCAGGGTCTTTTCAAATGAGTCAGCTTTTTGCATCAGGTGGCCAAAGTATTGGAGTTTCAGCTTCAACATCAGTCCTTCCAATGAACACCCAGGACTGATCTCCTTTAGGATGGACTGGTTGGATCTCCTTGCAGTCCAAGGGACTCTCAAGAATCTTCTTCAACACCACAGTTCAAAAGCATCAATTCTTCAGTGCTCAGCTTTCTTTATAGTCCAACTCTCACATCCATACATGACTAATGGAAAAACCATAGCTGACAAAGTAACATCTCTGCTTTTTAATATGCTGTCTAGGTTGGTCATAACTTTCCTTCCAAGGAGTAAACATCTTTTAATTTCACGGCTGCAGTCACCATCTGCAGTGATTTTGGAGCTCAAAAAACTAAAGTCTGACACTGTTTCCACTGTCTCCCCATCTATCTGCCATGAAGTGATGGGACCAGATGCCATGATCTTTGTTTTTTGAATGTTGAGCTTTAAGTCAACTTTTTCACTCTCCTCTTTCACTTTCATCAAAAGGCTCTTTAGTTTTTCTTCACTTCCTGCCATAAGGGTGGTGTCATCTGCATATCTGAGGTTATTGATATTTCTCCTGGCAGTCTTGATTCCAACTTGTGCTTCCTCCAACCCAGCATTTCTCATGATGTACTCTGCATAGAAGTTAAATAAGCAGGGTGACAATATGCAGCCTTGACGTACTCCTTTTCCTATTTGGAACCAGTCTGTTGTTCCATGTCCAGTTCTAACTGTTGCTTCCTGACCTGCACACAGATTTCTCAAGAGGCAGGTCAGGTGGTCTGGTATTCCCGTCTCTTTCAGAATTTTCCACAGTTTATTGTGATCCACACAGTCAAAGGCTTTGGCATAATCAGTAAGGCAGAAATAGATGTTTTTGTGGAACTCTCTTGCTTTTTTGATGATCCAACAGATGTTGGCAATTTGATCTCTGGTTCCTCTGCCTTTTCTAAATCCAGCTTGACATCTGGAAGTTCACAGTTCACATACTATTGAAGCCTGGCTTGGAGAATTTTGAGCATTACTCTGCTAGTGTGTAAGATGGATACAATTGTGCAGTAGTTGAGCATTCTTTGGCATTGCCTTTCTTTGGGATTGGAATGAAAACTGACCTTTTCCAGTCTTGTGGCCACTGCTGAGTTTTAGAAATTTGCTGGTGTATTAAGTGCAGCACTTATGCAGCATCATCTTTTAGGCTTTGAAATAGCTCAACTGGAATTGCATCACATCCACTAGCTTTGTTTGTAGTGATGCTTCCGAAGGCCCACTTGACTTCACATTCCAGGATGTCTAGCTCTAGGTGAGCGATCACCCCATCATGATTATCTGGGTCATGAAGATCTTTTTTGTACAGTTCTTCTGTGTATTCTTGCCACTGCTTCTTAATATCTTCTGCTTCTGTTAGGTCCATACCATTTCTGTCCTTTAGCGAGCCCATCTTTGCATGACATGTTCCCTTGGTATCTCTAATTTTCTTGAAGAGATCTCTAGTCTTTCCCATTCTATTGTTTTCCTCTACTTCTTTGCACTGATCACTGAGGAGGGCTTTCTTATTGCTCCTCCCTATTCTTTGGAACTCTGCATTCAAATGAGTAAATCTTTCCTTTTCTCCTTTGCTTTTTGCTTTTCTTCTTTTCACAGCTATTTGTAAGGCCTCCTCAGACAGCCATTTTGCTTTTTTGCATTTCTTTTTCTTGGCGATGGTCTTGATCCCTGTCTCCTGTACAATGTCATGAACTTCGTCCACAGTTTCATCAGGAGAACTCTCCTGGCTTTATAGGCTTCCCTGGTGGCTCAGACGGTAAAGAGTCTGCCTGCAGTGTGGGAGACCTGGGTTCAATCCCTGGGTCAGGAAGATCTCCTGGAGAAGGAAATCGCAACCCACTCCAATATTCTTGCCTAGAAAATCCCATGGACGGAGGATCCTGGCTGGCTACAGTCCAGGGGTTGCAATGAGTCGGACACGACTGAGCGACTTCACTTTCTTTCTTTCTTTCTTTCTTTCCTGGCTTTATAGGAAAGAATAGATTATAGGCAAGAAAGCAAATTAATTAGGAGTTGGCCTGAGGCAAGGGGTAACAGTGACCTGCATTATAGTAGTAGCAGTAGAAAGTGCTGGGAAAGATTGAAGGCAAAAGGAGGAGAAGAGGGCAGCAGAGGATGAGATGGTTAGATAGCATCACTGACTCAATGGACATGAATCTAAGCAAACTCCGGGAGATGGGGAAGGAAAGGGAAGGCTGGTGTGCTACAGTCCATAGAGTCACAAAGAGTCAGACATAACTTAGCAACTGAACAACAGTGGGAAATGGGGGAATTTTTAGAGTGATATATAGGAAATGAGACTTAGTGAGTGAGTGATTGGATATGAGGCACAAATGAGAGGTGGAAGTGCTTAAGGTTCTCAGGTCTGATTTAAGCATCTGTGTGGAAAATGAGGCCAAAAAACACTTGGAATATATGTCTGAAGCTCACCCAGACATAGGGAAAAACCAAGTCATTATATGACTGAAGCGAATGAAAATGTTTCAAGAAGATTGTGCAGCATTCACGTGTCAACATACTTAAAAATAGAGTTTGTCAAATAATTATATATTTACAAATATTAAAATGGTATAAGAAGTATAAGTTTGCAGCAGAGTTAAGTTGGGTAGCAATATCCAGAGTGGTGATAAGCATTTTGGAGAGTTAAATAATTGTGATTAAATGGCTTTGGTCATTTAATGTATCCTGATGGGATGGAACTTGGAAAGAAAGGAGGGAAGGAAAGAAGGAGTAAGGAAGGGAAGGAGGAAATGCGGCTAGGTTCGAGAAAAGAATGGAGAAAATTGAAGGGAAGGTGGGGGTAGGAAGCCCCCTCCCTCCTAGCTTAGATACTTAGTTCTGGAAAACACACCTTCTCAGAGAAGGAAGATAATATATGCTAGGCAGAGCAATTTAATCAGAACCTTTTCAACATAGTACTGAAGCAAACATCTTTAACTGATGGTATTATGCCATAGGAGACTTTTAAAAACATATATGCCATCCCTACTTTTGGCACAACTTCCAGAAATAATAGGGTATTCCCTTCAGTTGAATGCTTTCTCCTAACTTACTCTAAAAAGCTGAATCCCAATGGCCGCCTGCAGTCACATTCTGTCTTACCATGCTTCTCCTTGCTTCAGCAAATGCCTTCTTTTCTTCCTCTATTCTTCTTCTGGCATCTTCTTCTGCTTTCCTTTTTTCATCTTCTCTCCTTTGTCTTTCTATTTCTTCAAAACTGAGCTTGAGTTTACCAGGGCGGTACCCTTTAAAAATGTTTTCTGTGTCTTGGTTTTCCTCCTCTTCATTTACCTAACCAACAAACAACTCATTATTAAGAAATGAGATTCATCAAAGACAGGAACAAATTATCAATCAAAAGGCACAGACTCAGTCACCTCACATAGGGGACCAGAATCTCCTTCCTCTATAGGATTCAAAAAGTATGAATCTAATATTTCATCTAATATTCTAATTAATATTAGATTAATATTCTAATTCTAGAATCTAATATTAAAAAAATATGAATCTAATATGATTCCAAAAAATCTAAGCTGGAAAAATTACAGGGTATTTAAAAGTGTGTGTATGTACTTTAATTGAGGTTCAAGTTTACACACACAGTCTCTTTGATAATAAAATAAAGTCATTCTGTAATTGTCATGGATTTTTTTTTTTTACTATGAACTATGGTAATTAAATGGGTAAAATATCTGGAGCTATTTTATATACAATTCAAATTTAATGATTTTATAATTAATATAATATGAATTTAATTATGCATTGAAATTTATGATTTAATTAATTAATGATATTACTATGTCTTTTCACTAAATTGACCACCAGTGATATCTAAAATGTGTAGATATCCAACTATAACTGCCCAAAAGTAACAAGATTTTCAAACAAAATATCTAGAAAATTTTAATTTGGAGGTACAGTCCTTAGAACATCATTATTTAAAGTTGATCAAGGAAGCCTGAAAGCTTAAAAAATTATATATGTTCCTTTCTTCGGTTCTTGCAATGAGATTTGGAATCAGTGTTTTCTTATTTCAGTTTTATTTTTGGTTGGTAAATCTGTTACTGTGATAGCAGTTAATGATTTTAAAGCACTTATTGGGAGTTCCCTGGTGGTCCAGTGGTTAGGATTCTGCACTTCCATTGCAGGGTGCACAGGTTCAATCCCTGGTGAAGGAACTAAGATCCTGCAAGCTCCACTGCATGGTCAAAAAAATAAAAATTACAAAATAAAAATGAATAAAAAATAAGGCACTTCTTATATGCTAGATGCTAATTGCTTTCTGTGTTAACTCATTTAATGATTTAAGAAGTAGGCCTAATTATTTTTACCATTTTACAAATGAGGAAAGATATAGAGAGGTTAAATAACTTGTCTATGGATACACATTTAATAAATGTTAGATATATGAATCCAGACAGTCTGGCTCCAAAGTCCATGTTCTTAACCACTTACATTGTATACATTTACACACACATGTATGTTCAGTATATATGTGTGTGTGTGTGTGTGTGCACACATTGACACTAAGTGTATACTTATGATAAGACTTGAAAGTGTGCTGCACCAGGCTGCTAAACACACTGCAGACTGAACTAACAGAGAGAGAGTTGAATAATCATTCTGTTGAATAAATATTTTGCATATTTATAACAATTATAGAAATAAAAATTTGGAGAATATTAGATAAAATATCCAAAAATGAAAACCAGAACATAATATGGATGCATATTATATATGGAATATGTATACAGTTTCAAAATCAGACCCTTCTACATAGAAAATCTCCTTAAATTTATAGCAATGAACCTTTCCAAATCCAGCTACCTCCCTTAATATTGAAAGCTTTACAGATAACATTTATATAATATTATACATATAATTTATATAATATTGTAATATATGAATATTATATATCACAATATAATTATGTATTATAATCCACATATATAAATGTTACATATACATCAGTTTGTTTTACCATTTGCCGCCTTGCTTCTTCAAAAGCACGCCTCTCTTCTTCTAAACGTTTTCTTGCTTCCTCCTCAGCTTGCTTCCTTCGGTTTTCTTGTCTCTGTCTTTCCAATTCTTCGAAAGTCAGTTTCAATTTTCCAGAAGAAAGTGATTCTTTTTTTGCCTCACTTTCTAGTTCATCATCCTAAGAAAACATAATGGAAACCTACCCGTTAATCATAAAAGGATATGATTTGAATCAACTTAACTTTTTATTTGTTCTTAAAAAAAAATTACCATGACCAACGAAAGACACTTTGCTTCCTTGAGAGATCGGCGTTGTTCTTCATATTTTATTCTTTTATCTTCTTCATACTTGACCCTTTCCTTCTCTTCTCGTTCATTTTCTAGGCCTTCAAAATTCTTTTTTATTTTTCCAGATGTTTTGTGTGATTTGACAGGTACCACTGTTACAAGCAGTGACTCATCTCCTTCCTAATTTATAAAATAGGTGATTAGCATATTTCTTCCATATCAAAATTTAGATTCCACGGGACATTACTTCCATCATTGGTGGATTTCATTACATTGCTATCAATGCTATGAAGAACAAAAATATAGTTTTTATGGATTACTATTAAATAGCTCTTTCTCTGAATTCATTGTACATTATGAATTAGTCTTACTGAAATCCATTGCTGACAAGGTTCAAGAAGCATCCTTTTTCCTAGAAGATGGTGTTAATACAGTGTTCAGATAAAACCGTGTGACATTATCTGAATTTCGCTATCATGCACTCATCCCACAAAAGGTAATGTGCATGTGAGCATACTCTCAATCAATTTGATGGTGGACAGATTCAGTTTAAACATACAAGAAAGCTTTCTGCATATGGCTTTTCTCTCCATGTAAGTTTTTAAATACTTTAATAAAACCAACATTTAGTGAGAAAAAAAAAAACAGTATTTCCAAGTGATCTAGAAAACATTTATATTACAGACAAAACTCTTTGGCATTTGGTCCTATTCACATATTCTTAAACTTGTTTTTGAAATTCATTTTAATTAGTTCTTTTACATCATCTATTATTGCCTCTGAACTTTTTTCAAAAACAAAGTGAAGAATTATAATTTGTAACATATGCCCCTGAAGTAAAACTGCTTCCAATTTATTTGTCTGTACTTCTAGGCACACCGTCAGATTGATTGATCTTTAACTTTGTATGTTAGATTAGAAGAGATCTAAAACTGTTGTGGTTGTTGAACACTCCTTCATGGCAATAGATACTGTACTCTCTGCTAGTATGTAATAACCAAAACAAACTATCAGGAACTCTGAGGAAAGAAGACAAACGATGAAAAGAAAACTGTGTTTTTCAACATTAGCTTTCAACAGTCTCAACTATTATTAACAGTTCAAGAAATATATAGTCTTGGTAGAGTATTTCAGACTCTGATTTGTGCTTCTACTTGAACCATGAGAGCAAAAACATACTTTTCTCCAAAAACACTAAGCTATAGTGTTTGAAAGTGCAAAAGTATGACTGTGCTCTGCAAAATATTTTTGTCCTTTTTCTTGTTGCTATATTCATCATAAAACTTTTAATTTTTTTAATTGAAAGATTATTTGTGAACCAGATAATTTTAGGTGAATGTTTCATTAAAGGAAATGTCCATTTACCTCTGGTGCTGATTCAGTTTCCGTATTGTTTATGTCCTCAATCTATTGAATAAGAATTTCATATCATTACATTACATCAGATTTCTGAGTTTTGCTTTAAACATATAACTGAAAAGTAATTTAGTTGTGATTTATGGTAAATTTTCAAAATTTAGGATTTTGGAAGTATTTTTATGTTGCTCCAAATTAGCCAATTATGTCCTTTTAAATAGAGATTAAACCTTCTACTAGTTTTTGCATTTTGATATCAATATCTTGGGAACATTATATTAAGAAAAAATTAAAATAAAGCCTACCTTTGTAATTCTGGAATTTGAATAACAGACCAAGCTCTTACAACATGGCTGTGAGCTTACAACCAACAGTTATTAAATAAACAAGCAATTTAAACTGAGATACAGAAACATTTCTCCATTCTCTGCCACAATGAAAGGAAAACCTATCATTTGCAACCAAATAATCATCATGACTATATTTTACAATATGGCCAAAATATAACTGACACAATAATGAAGTGCAGTGAAAGGTATAGGCTTTCACATGTCTAGTTTAGAAGGAAAAACAATCATAATTGTTTATTGTATATTTTGACCAGATCTATGTAGGAAAGGCCCTCATTCAAAAGGAATGAGCTCCATTTGGCCAGTGAGGTTAGCAAGCTAATGTACATAACAGAGTGAGAAATGACAGAAAGATGACTTAAATAGCACAGTGTTTGAAGTCTCAGGAAAAAGAAACATAAACAATGGGAAAATGAAAAAGTTAGAAAGTAAAAATTCATATTGTTTATTGTTTTAATTTTATTTCTAACACCAGTGAAAGAATCTGGAAGTAGTCTGTTCCTCACTCAGGCTAAGGGAATTCGGCTGTACATTGCTCATACTAGGAACTGGGCTGGTTTAATCCCTATTCTCTCATCATCCCTCTTTTCTACAGTCTCCATCAAGGGAGAAATTATACATTTTACTAAGATATCAAATTTCTTGAAAAATAAATTATTCTGAACAAATTGTATTTTAAAAATAAATTTATTGTGTATTTTAATAATTTATTTTAAATAGTTTTGTTCAGAATAATTTGCTTTGTTATGGAATTATCTATTATACTGATTTGCTGTGTAAATGATGAAACTTTTATTGAATGATAAATGATACTATGAAAAATTCTAGTAGACCTATAATAAAATAATTATAAAATTATTTCCCTTCAAAAGAGTGATAATAATTACCCCACAATTTGTGTTAATCTCAATAAAAAGTTTTAGGAGGTATGGTGAGAAGTGAGAAATTGAGAGCATAGGGGAAAAAATTCTAAATTTTTTAACCCCAGATTTCTTTTTCTTTTCAGATTTTTATTAGCTTGCACTAGATAATAAACTATTGTGTTGGCCAAAAAAATTTAATTTGGGTTTTTCTGTAAGCTGGCTCTAGTTGCATTTAGTTGCCTTTAACTTCATTTGAAACAATTTTGTAAGATTGTATTGTGACAGTTGTCATATCTGGGTGCATTCAGTTCAATTACAGTGCTAATTTTCAGAAGCTACCATGGAAGAGCTGCTTCCCAACACTTCCTTTTGATTCATGGGGGGAAAAACTCCTTTTGCTCCTTCCCAAATCAGCTTCCTTGCTCCCTTTTCTCTTTAACAGCTCAGTCTCCCACTAATAACTTCTTTTTTTCTACTTTCATAGATGTTAATGTTGTCTATCAAAATACCCTAGAAGATAACTAGATTATACCAAATTAAGATCTCCCCCAAATTTTATTGGTGTTTGATTCCAACATGCTGTATACAAAATATTTCTATTTTTAATTCATCATAATAAGAAGGGGACGACAGAGGATGAAATAGTTGGATGGCATCACCAACTCAATGGACATGAGTTTGAGCAAGCTCCAGGAGATGGTGAAGGACAGGGAAGCCTGGTGTACTGCAGTCCGTGGGATTGCCAGGAGTTGGACATGACTGAACAACAAAAATAATCTAGAATCTTAGAACTGGTAATTATTTCAAACATTATTCAGCTACTCGTCTGACTCAAAAATCCTATCTATAGTAATGGACTTACACAAGATGATTTTTCATTAAGACTCTTCTTAACTACCTATATCATGCTTTACTTCTTATATTCAAAGATAGATAAAATTTTATTAGATTTGAGTAGAAAATGTACTTAATTAGGTTTTAAAATTAGATTTCCCATGTTTACAAAATGAAATTACTATTAATGGTTTATATTGCTCTACCCACATATTCTCAAATAATTCAATAGGCTAAAATTTTTATTAACCAAGATTCTCTTGCCATGCAGTATCTACGGTTACTAAAGTGGTTCTTTTTCATGATTAGCTTTTTTCCATTTCTTTCTGAGTACCCTATGTCTTCATCACATTCAAATTCACCTCTTCAACACATACATAGTTCTTTGTGAAACCACTGCCTACATATTCAGTTCATGGGGTTGTAGTGGGTCTCAAAGTCTAGTGTGTAATCAGTGCTTCTTGGAAAAGAACGCAAGATTTAAAAGAAGTAGACTAACCCCATGTGTATACTCTTTATTTCCTGCCAAGCACCATATATTTTAATTATATATTTTACTATAATTTTATTATGTTCTTTTACAATTTGTATTATAAATATAATTATATATACTGATATGTTTTATATTTATAACATATAACCTAAAATGTTCATTTTTTTATAATTGTGCTCCCTTCTGAAATTTCACTTCAAAATGAATCCTAATCTTTGATGACTGGAGGTGACAGAGGTAAAGTATGCCATTCTCTCTTTACACTAAGGGATATGAAGTAATAAAATATAGAAAATCCCAATTCTTTTCTATACTTTCATCTGGCATGTATCATTATTTGACACCATACAAATGGCTACTTGTGCCATAAAAGTGGTTATTCACAAAGTCAGAGTAAATAAATTTCCTTGACATGCAAATACGGCATATGCTTTGCCTTCTTTGTCACTTTTCTGTTTGTTTTGGGGTTTTTGTTTGTTTGTTTGGCCATGCTGTGCAGCTTGTCGGATCTTAGCTCCTTGACCAAGGATCGACCCTGGACTCCCAGAAGAGAAAGCGCTGAGTCCTAACCACTGGACTGCCAGGGAAGTCCCTGTCACTTTTTTTCAGAAGAGTTGTAGGAACTGAAAGAAGCACAGCAAACAGATTTAAGACACTTAAAGCAAAGGCAAAAAGAGCCAAGTACAACCTCACAGTAAACATGGTTATGAGAGAGACAATATACTGTGAAGATTATATTAGGGAAATTGTCAAAATGTTGATGAGAGAAGGGAAAACTAAAATGGTTTCATGACATTTTATTTATATGTACTACTACTTAGGTGAAACATTCATTTATAGCCCTCTTACTTTGTACCAGGCACTGTCCTAAATGCTTGCATTTATTAACTCATATAATCTTAATAAAAACTCTGATAAATACCATTATTGTACTAGTTTAGTCTCACTAAAATCAGTATATTAATCATCTCTTTTGATCCTACAATATAGATAAAGTTAAAGTAAATAAGCAATATAACTGTCTTCTGGCATTTTTTTCAACTCTATGACTACAGATCATTTATAATATAAAACAATTATCAATATATTAGAGAAATTTTTGTGAACTGATCAGTTCTTTACTTAATAAAATGTTAATTTTGACTATTAGAATTTCAAGTTTCTATGTCATAGCAATCATTAATCATTTTGAGAGATTAACTTTTTCTGGAACTTAGATCAGATTCTTGAGTATTTTAAAATCTTTACCAGCCTCTAAGTTCTCATCCTTTGAGCAGAAAATATATGGGAATTTTAAGTTCATTAAGAGATTCTATAAAATCATAGTAATAATGTCTTTCTTCTGGTCTGTCCTTCATGGCTATGGGGAGCAGGAATGGCTATGTGAAGGACATGACTGTCACATGTATCTCCCCTCTCCTACTACCGTCCCCAACTTGCTAATAATACCATTATTGAATAAAATGTGACTTAATTTTGTTACATGTTAAAAATAATTGAGTAGGAAGATATTCTAATTAAGCCTTAGTGCTTGATAATAACCAGCAAGCATTTTTTATTGCTATTAAAAGATCAGCATTTTGTTACATGTCTGGATAATTTATGTGTGAATTTGCCTTATATCTTTGTAAAATTTTCTAATGTGTCAAGAAAAATATAGAATGTGGACAGAATAAGACAGTATATAACAAAAGTTATCTCAGTACTCAACCTTGAAATAGACACATTCTGCCCTTATCCTTCTAGGCATTCGATATTAAATATTGTGCTTAAGACCTTACTTTCATGCTAGCTGCTGTTTAATAGGCTTATGTTATAATAAAACACTTTGATTAGGCAACATACTGGTTAGTTTTACTCTGTACAATTAGTTTCTGAAGCAATTACTGACTTAATATCTGTTGTATACCTGCTCAGCCCTTCTTGCTAATTCACGCTGTATCTTCCTCTTCTCTAAAAGATCCTGCTCAATTCGGCGTTTTCGTTCCTCCTCCGTCCTCTTCCTCTGCTCCTCTTGTCTTTGTTTCTCCATTTCAGCAAATTTACCTTTAACAGTTCCTAGGAATATATGAAACAAGTTTGACATTTTGTTTTGTTTCCTTGTTTGCAGTTTTATTTACAATTTACCCCTCAAGTGCCTTACCTGTTAGCTTTGGGACGTAAGCCTTTTCTACTTTAGAAGATAGCTCTTCTTCATCATCAGAAGCAAGCATTTCTTTAATCTAGATGGGTAAATAAATTAATATGAACATGTCCAAACTTCAGACTAAATCATATTATATGCAGAGTTTGAAATTAGCTTATAAATGCAGAAAATATTTTAAGTACCGTTAATATGAAATGTGATTAATGTGAATAATAAATAAAATGTGAATTTAAATGATGAAAATGAATATTTGCACAATAATGAAATAAAAATAAAATAAAATAACCTCCTGCTTTCTCCTGTTCCATTCTCTCTCTCTAATATATTGTTCTTTTCTTCTTTGCTTTTCGTCTCTAGATCTCCTTTGATTTCTTTCTTCCCTTGCTCTCTGCATGGCTTCAAACTTATCCTTTACATCACCCTTGCCAAGTTTTGGCACATAGGTTTTTGGTATAGGTTTAGATGAAGAAAGCAGAATCTTCATTAGAAGAAAATAAAGAGAAGAAAGTTAAAAAAATAAGAAAGGAAGAAATTAGGTAAAGATAGATCAGAATAAGCAATATAAGAAATATTTATCAAAACAGAATGTAGAAATGAGTTTGCAACCTTTATTTCTATACGAACTTGATTAGATACCTTCTAAAATCTAAGTATGAAAGATGATATTGCAGAAAATATGAGAGTAAAATGTTACTAATATATTGCAACGAAGTCCCATTTTGTATGTGTTCCAACTGAAGCTGAAAGCTGGAAAAATATAAACATTGAAGACTGGATTCCAATTCAAAACAACCTGTATTTTACTGACCTATTTCATTATTAAAGATTCAAATTTTACATTGCTTGCTTAAAAGATACCAAGTCTAATTTTAGTAAGTTAGATAAGTTGAAAACAAAGCAAAAAACTTAAGCCTAATTTACATATTGATTTTCTTGCTTGTTTCTGTATCTAATATGAGGAAAACTGAAGAGCATTTGCTTCTCATTTGTGGTTGAGGTGAGCCATGGTCTTTGTGCACAAGCAGTGATTTTTGTTGTTACTACTGCTATACTGCCCATCTAGAACTTCTTTAAGCCAACACTGAAAATACGTGAGAATGCTATATCATTCCAAGTAGAATGTGCTCTAAGGAGAAATTCCCAAATGACAAACAAGCTTTCCAAAGGAGGAGGAATCTGTTAAAAGACTGGAGAAACGGGTTTCCTCCATTCTGAAACCAGGAAAGCAAATTATTTTCATCTTTTTGAAAATTACACTGATCTCTAAAAGAAGTTTCAGTAAATAAAACTTCATCGCCTCAGAACAGCAAACTCCTCCTAGTGATAATGGCAAATTGATTCATTAACCTGTGGCATACACAGCCTCTATTTTATTTTCTACTTATGGTGTCATTGATTTCTCGTAAGAGTATATATCAATTCTGTTTTTTTTTTAATACTGAAAAAACAACTTCTAAATATATCTTCTAAGATATATCATGTTAAAATTTACTCAAGATGCTAGCCATCACATCCACTTTACCATCACACACAAAATTTTATAGTCATGCTTCCTAGATAAGAATCCAAATGAAAATACTGGGCCCCAGACGAGCCTGTGAATTTTCTCTCTTCTTATGTCTTACATCTTGACACCATGTTACTATGAACTTCTGTGGATGACCTTTCCACCAGTTGCCCTTCCAGCGGCTGTGCAGTCAGCTCTGATTCCCCCATTTTTTAACTTTTAAGTTAAAAAGCTTACCTCAGCCTTTTGGGAAATATCATTCATGTTTGCTGTATGTGGTCTTGGGGTGATTATGAAGCTTTGTAATTTTTTGCACCTGAAAAAAAATATTAGTATTGAGTAAGAATTTTTGATGACTTAATTTTTCAATGTGCTATATAAATATCTTTATAAAGAGAAATAGCACATTTATTACCCCTCAAAAAATAATGACATAATCTAAGCACTTAATTAATTATAGTAACTCTCAGTTCTTTCCCTAAGATTTAGGGTATAGAAGGTATAAGGTGCATGTGTTAAAAAATCCTTATAAGTTAATAACCCAAAATAGTTTAGTGAATGTATCAAGTGCCTGTGCAAAGAATTTGTATTGTTATTGGATGCAGTTATTGGATGTATTATTCTTTTTTTTTTTTTTGCAAACCTGAGAATTTTTATTTTTTTTTCATTTATTTTTATTAGTTGGAGGCTAATTACTTTACAATATTGTAGTGGATTTTGTCATACATTGACATGTATTATTCTATAATTATCAACGAGGTCAAGGTGGTTGATCATGTTATTTGGATCTTCTATGTCTTTACTAAAAAACATTTGTTTTGGTCTAGTTCTTAACCTATGTGGAATTGTCTATCCCTTTAATTCTGTCATTTTTATTTCATGTAATTTCAAACTTTTAACAATGCATATGCATGCAGGTCTGTACATATGCCATTCCCCTTTGCTGCCTACTTCGGTACTGACTGAACATTTTTTAGAATTTTATTTTAATTTGTCTATTGGCTTTAAACTTTTAATCTTTAAAAAATTCAAAGGTATAATAGATACACAGTAAGCTATACTCTTTGAAAGTGCACAGTTCAGTAAGTTCTGACATAGGTATGTACCCAGGTCACTATCACCACAATCAAGGTATAAATACATAGGGATGCCCTGGTGGTCCAGGGGTTAGAACTCAGCACTTTCACTGCCGTGGCCTGTGTCCAATCACTGGTTAGGAACCTGAGATCCCAGAAGCCACACAGTGCAACCAAAAAAAGAAGAAAGAAAGAAAAGAACTGAATATATACTTACACCCAGAAAAGTATTCTCAGATCCCATTAACCTCCCTTTTCTTTCAACTGTTCCCACCTCCATTCCTAGGCAGATAATGCTTTCTGTCATTTGTAGATTAGTTTAAATTTTCTATGAAAGGAATCATACAAGTATGTACTCTACTGTTCAGCTTCTTTCACCATGCATAATTATTTTGAGATTCATCCATGTCATTGCATATGTCAAAAGTTCATTTCTTTTTATTACTGAATAATATTCCATTGTATGAAATACCAGAGTTAACCGTTGTTAATCATTCATCTGCAGATGGACATTTAAGTTGTTTCCAATGACTACTACAAATAAAGCTGGTATGAATATTCACGTACAAGTCTTTGTGTGGACATATGCTTTTTTATTTCTCTTGGGTAAATAAATGAATTATAATGGCTAGGCCTTATGGTAAATGTATGTTCAACTTTTTAAAGAACTGCCAAGCTGTTTTCTAAATGGCTGTACTATTTTACCTTCCCATGAATATTGTATGAGAGCTATACTTTCTCTGCATCTTCATCAACACTTAGTATCAGTTCAGTTCGGTTCAGTTCAGTCGCTCAGTCGTATCCGACTCTTTGCAACCCCATGAACCGCAGCACGCCAGGCCTCCCTGTCCATCACCAACTCCAAGAGTTTACCCAAACTCATGTCCATCAAGTCGGCGATGCCATCCAGCCATCTCTTCCTCTGTCGTCCCCTTCTCCTCCTGCCCTGAATCTCTCCCAGCATCAGGGTCCTTTCCAATGAGTCAACGCTTCGCATGAGGTGGCCAAAGTATTGGAGTTTCAGCTTCAGCATCAGTCCTTCTAATGAACACCCAGGACTTATCTCCTTCAGGATGGACTGGTTGGATTTCCCTGCAGTCCAAGGGACTCTCAAGAGTCTTCTTCAACACCACAGTTCAAAAGCATCAATTTTTCGGCACTCAGCTTTCTTCACAGCCCAACTCTCACATCCATACATGACCACTGGAAAAACCATAGCCTTGACCAGATAGGCCTTTGTTGGCAAAATAATATCTCTGCTTTTTGTGCTATCTAGTTTGGTCATAACTTTCCTTCTAAGGAGTCTTTTAATTTCATGGCTGCAATCACCATCTGCAGTGATTTTGGAGCCCAAAAAAAGAAAGTCTGCCACTGTTTCCACTGTTTCCCCATCTATTTCCCATGAAGTGATGGGACCAGATGCCATGATCTTAGTTTTCTGAATGTTGAAATTTACGCCAACTTTTTCACTCTCCTCTTTCACTTTCATCAAGAGGCTTTTTAGTTCTTCTTCACTTTCTGCCATAAGGGTGGTGTCATCTGCATATCTGAGGTTATTGATATTTCTCCTGGCAATCTTGACATACTTATATACATATGTATACATACATACATATACAGTCTTGACATACTCCTTTTCCTATTTGGAACCAGTCTGTTGTTCCATGTCCAGTTCTAACTGTTGCTTCCTGACCTGCAAATAGGTTTCTCAAGAGGCAGGTCAGGCGGTCTGGTATTCCCATCTCTTTCAGAATTTTCCACAGTTTATTGTGATCCACACAGTCAAAGGCTTTGGCATAGTCAATAAAGCAGAAATAGATGTTTTTCTGGAACTCTCTTGCTATTTCTATGATCCAGCAGATGTTGGCAATTTGATCTCTGGTTCCTCTGCCTTTTCTAAAACCAGCTTGAACATATGGAAGTTCATGGTTCATGTATTGCTGAAGCCTGGCTTGGAGAATTTTGAGCATTACTTTACTAGCGTGTGAGATGAGTACAATTGTGCGATAGTTTGAGCATTCTTTGGGATTGCCTTTCTTTGGGATTGGAATGAAAACTGACTTTTTCCAGTCCTGTGGCCATTGCTGAGTTTTCCAAATTTGCTGGCATATTGACTGCAGCACTTTCACAGCATCATCTTTCAGGATTTGAAATAGCTCAACAGGAATTCCATCACCTCCACTAGCTTTGTTCGTAGTGATGCTTTCTAAGGTCCACTTGACTTCACATTCCAGGATGTCTGGCTCTAGGTGAGTGATCACACCATCGTGATTATCTGGGTTGTGAAGATCTTTTTTGTACAGTTCTTCTGTGTATTCTTGCCACCTCTTCTTAATATCTTCTGCTTCTGTTAGGTCCATACCATTTCTGTCCTTTATTGAGCCCATCTTTGCATGAAATGTTCCCTTGGTATCTCCAATTTTCTTGAAGAGATCTCTAGTCTTTTCCATTCTGTTGTTTTCCTCTATTTCTTTGCATTGATAGACTTTATATTCCCAGGATAAAATTCATCATGCATTATCCTTTAACATACTGATAATTTGATAAAAACTTTTGAGAAGTTTTGCATCCATGTTTATAAAGCACATTGGTCTGCAGATTTTTTTTTCTTATAACGTCTGTTTTTGTTAACAGAGTAATACTGTTCTCATAGAATGAGTTGAGAAGTATTTCCTTTTCTTTAATTTTCCCTAAGAAATTTCTTCCTTTTCTTTATGTTTCATGCAGAATTGGTATTAGTTTTCCCTTAAATGTTTGCAAGAACTTCCCAGTGAAACCATCTGGGGCTAAAGTTTCCTTTTGTGGCAGGAGAAAATATGGTAGGAGGGAGGTGGACATGATTTCATGTAATTATTAACAAGTTCTTAACTTTGGTCATTTAGTAGGTCTGTGAGTGCGTACTATATTTTTAACAGTAATTGCCCAATAAAAGTAGGTCATACATGAATGAGAGTGTCATTAACCAAGGTCTGAGTAATCTCTACACCTGAGATAAAAATAACAGACAGCTCTAGTTCTTTTCTCTTACCTGAGCCATTCTATTATATCCAGAGTTACCTATTAGATATTTCTTCCTGTATAACTAACAAAACCTAGTCTTCATTGTCATAGCTTCTCAAGTTTTAGAGTTATTTATGGTTCATTCTTCTTCTACATCTCCTAATTTTAACAGATTATCACAATTTGTTAATGTTACTTTCAAATTTGTTCTTATGTATTAATTACTTCACTGTTTTCACTGCTCCAGTATTAATACAGCCTTCATCACCTCACAGTTTGATTACTACAATTTGATAATCAGACCTAAATCTAAATTCCAACTCTGTTGCTTCCTCGTTAGGATTAGATAACATGTAACATGTTACCTCAAGAATAATGCCTTACATTATTGGTATCAATAATTTTGATTGATTTCATTATTCATGTCTCCCTTACCCTTTTCAGCAAAAACCTACATTTCCCTGCCAGTGAGCATATATTCACATGTTATTTATGCAATTTAAAATAGTAATACAAAGGGGTATGATGAAAATTTGTGCAATCTCATGAGATTATAAGGACTGATCATTTTAGCTGAATTAATTGACCAGAAGGAATTTCAGGAAGTCTTTTTATCCTGGTGAAATTAAACTAAACAAAATTGTGTGGCTTGTTGATACTGAAGAATCAGGCTGTCAAGAGTAATCCTGGAGAATAAATGGATCCGTTAACCCCTGTCACCTAGTTAAAAAATAATTCACATTATATTCTGACTTCTTTATAGATTCAGAATAAAATATTGACTTTTTAATTTAATATGAACAAAACCACTTAAAATAGTTTTTAAAGTGTCATTTCAATATTCTGAGCTCTCATTTTGAAAGTCTGTGAAAATGTGAAGAGTACTAATGTTAACATTTTTGCTTAAAATATAAGCAAACTATCCTTTGCTGACAGTTTACTCTGTTCTGAGCTTGGAGGATGAAAAAATTGTAGCAAAATAAGTTTATTAGCTTTTGTTTTTTAAGGTGTAAGTTACAAACCAGTAGGACCCATATCTCTTTCATAGTTTTAGGTTGAACAAAAAAATTTCAAAATCCAGCAGATAAATATTTGTAGGATTTATAGATAATTTTTAAAAGACATTACACTGCCTGGTAGAAACAATAGCAGGATTCCATTGCTATCTCTGTTCTCTTTCTGTGCTAAACCAGGGTTAAAGCTGTAAATTTGACTACACTTAGTTTATTAATTTTATAGGAAAAAATTCTGTTCCACAGTCATTGACTGTATTATATTCTCTCACTAGTACTACTGTACTATCTCACTAGTACATCCTTTTAGCACAATATGAATAATTTATGATGATAACAATCCAAGCTAATAGTTATTGAGCCTTTACTGTGTGCCAGGTAATGTACCAACTGGCTAACAATCATTCTTTCATTTATTTTCCACAATAATCCTTGAAGTGAATACTATTCTCAAACCCTATCTCAAAAAACTTTCCAGACGCAGTCATTTAAACTTTCTTAAAATATTAATATGAGAAAAATGTCTTGGAGTTCCTCTAGTAGGATCTGAAGTCTTATGGAAATTGTTACAGAAAACTGAGACTTAGAAAAGTCAAGTAATTTGCCAAAGACCACACAAATAACGCGCGGTGGACAAAGGGGGCAGGGGCTGGCAGTGCGACTCCTGAGTCTGCACTCTTCCCCATTGTATTATGCTGATGCCGAGAGAGCAGCGCAACTGCTTTGTGTGGTGGGGACGAGCGGAATGCCAACCAGCTTATAAGCTTTGACTCACTTGTGTAATCAACAGAGCCTTTAATCCAATTATTTGAGAGCCACAATTCCAAGCAGTAGAAATATGTCGGAAGCTGAAAAGACATGATTAATGGTATTCCCTACATTTAGTGAATTTGTAATCTTTAGCTGGCAACTAGTAGCAGAATACAGTGCTGGATAAATTGAAAAACAGGTAGTTTGCCCTATGAGAGCATCACAGAGTTTTTATTTAAGTAGCTTATTTCCTTTTAAAAATGATACAAGCTAACAGTTATTCTCTTGACTTTATGCAGAACACAGACTGAGGTTAGGAAATCATTCCCAGGTACTGAAACAAATGCTGCTATCTCAGCTGGCTGTGGTTTAGAATTCATTTAGTAAACTCATTCATGTGGGATGAAGTCAGGGGCCCTTTGGGCTCTGATTTTTAAAGTGCCCAAGTCAGCAATATGCAAGCAGCACTCTGACTGCTGCAACTAATGAAGAATCCAGTAACAATATTCACATATATGTTATTCTCTTGATTGAGGAACACATAGATATATTCTATCATTCTGCTAAATTGCCAAAAGTACAAAAGGCTTCTAAATTTTTATCTGACAGAACATTATTTAACAGTGTACTCCCAGGGTAACCAAATTCCCTTTTATTTGTTTAGTGACTGAGAATTTTGATTTTATGAAAACTTTTTATTTTTTTAATGCTGTTGTTGCTTAGTTGCTAAGTAGTGTCCGACTCTTTGTGACCCCATGGAGCCAGCCAGGATCCTCTGTCCATGTGATTTCCCAGGCAAGAATACTGGAGTGGGTTGCCATTTCCTTCTCCAGGGGCTCCTCCTGACCCAGGGCTCGAACCCACATCTCCTGCATTGGCAGGCACTGGCAGTTGGACTCTACCGCTGAACCACCAGGGCTGCAACCAGGTCTTCTTGCAGTACACAGAATCTTTCATTTTTGTTGCAGCATGCAGGTTCTTTAGTTGAGGCATATAGGAGCTAGTTCTCGGATCAGGGATCAAACTCGGGGCCCTTGCAGTGGGAATGTGGAGTCTTAGTCACTGGGCCACCAGGGACGTCCTATGAAAACTTTTTAAAGTATTAATTGACTCCAACAAAGTCATGACAAGGACTCTATGAAGCATTTAAAAATTAGCTGAATGTCACACATTTTAGTGAATCTCAACAGTAAACCATAAATCCATCAAGGAAATTTCTGTGAAAGGGAGTTGCAGTCACTGAACTTTAGTCAAGGAATGGAGTCATAGTGCTCTCTAACTTGCAGCTGAAAATGTTTCAGTTTCCTTAAATCCTCTTCTTTCTGTCTCTCTCTATCCTCACTCTATAAGCCTGAAATACTCATGCCCTTCCTACCAGCCACAGTCACCTTCGTGCATGCTAAGTCACTTCAGTCACATCTGACTCTTCGTGACCCCATGGACTGTATGTAGCCTGCCAGGCTCCTCTGCCCATAGGATTCTCCAGGCAAGAATACTGGAGTAGGTTGCCATTTCCTTCTCCAGGGGATCTTCCCCATCCAGCAATTGAACCCAAGTCTCATTACGTTTCCTGCATTGGCAGGCGGATTCTTTACCACTAGCGCCACCTGGGAAGTAACCTTCAACCCTGACAAAACTACCTCCTTTTCTGTCAGCTAGCTAGGGACCATGCTGTGGACTAAGTTGCTCAATATGTAAATGATCATAATTATATGTGGTAGAATGTGTATTATGAAATTAAAATTTCAAAACAAATAACATGTTACAGGTTCAATCTTCTCATACAAAAGCTTACAGATTTGTGTATTTTTTTCAATTGGACAAAAGTTTCATACAAATATAATATGAAATCTTTCAAACTTTTCTCCTAGAACCTTTGATGCTTAAGGACCTTGGTAGAGAATTATAAATATATCCTAATGAGAATATCTCACTTAATTGTTGATTTCTCAAATACATGGCAACAAAGATGGTGATCCAGGGGATCTTCCCAACCCAGGGACCAAACCCAGGTCTCCTGCATTACGGGCAGATTCTTTACCAGCTGAGCCATAAGGGAAGCCCAAGATTACTGGAGTGGGTAGCCTATCCCTTCTCCAGAGCTCTTCCCAACCCCGGAATTGAACCTGGGTCTCCTGCATTGCAGGTGGGTTCTTTACCAACTGAGCTCTCAGGGAAGCTCTCATTATACGTGCATGCTAAGTTGCTTCAGTCATGTCTGACTCTTTGCAACACTGTGGACTGTAGCCCGCCAGGCTCCTCTGTCCATGTGGATTCCAGGCAAGAACACTGGAGTCTGTTGCCTTGCTCTCCTCCAGGGGAGCTTTCCAACCCAGGGATCCAACCTCGTCTCTTACATCTCCTACACTGGCATGCAGGTTCTTTACCACTAGCAAATAAAACGGACAGTTTCTACCCTCTGACCTTGACTGCTGCATCTGACACTCTGTCACTTCTTTATTCTGAAATCCTTCTCACTTGGCTCATGATACCATTTCTCTCTGTGTTCCTTCATGTCTCTAACCATTCCTTCTCTTTTGAGGGTTTCTCTGCCTCTCTACACTTCTTCAGTGTTGTTTGCCCCCATGTTTCAGTCTTTGCCCTTTTCTTCTCACTCTACACTTTTATTTCAATGAGTTAACACACGTGGCTGGTTTTCCTCTCTAGTTCCATCTTTCTCCATACTTCCCTCCCACTCTATCACATGTCCTGAAATACTGGTCCACCTGAGCCTTTACACAGCTAGCTCCCTCAGCGTGATATCCTACTCATTCTCTTAGCTAACTCCTACTAATCCCTTAGTTCTGAAACTGTCACTTTTCTCCAGGAAGCCTTCCTTGACTCATGAGACTGGGTTAGGTGCTTCTCTAGTGTGTGTTACAACAGCACTCCCATGCTTACCCTAATTATGGCATTCACCACAATATAAGGGCTTCCCAGGTGGCGCTAGTAGTAAAGAACCTGCCTGCCAATGCAGGAGACATAAGAGATGCGGGTTCAATCCCTGGGTCAGGAAGATTCCCTGGAAGAGGAAATGGCATCCCACTCCAGTGTTCTTGCTGGGACAACCCCATGGACAGAGGAGAGAGGAGGCTACAGTCCATGGAGTTGCAAAGTCAGACATGACTTGAACATTCTGGGCAGTGACAGAGGATGAGATGGTTGGATGGCATCATTGACTCAATGGCTTGAGTTTGAGCAAATTCTGGGAGATGGTGAAGGACAGGGAAGCATGGTGGGCTGCAGTCCATGGGATCATAAAGAGTTGGACATGACTTAGCAATTGAACAAACACAACAATCATAATATGTGGTAATAAAGCACTTTCTTGACCACCTCCTCTACCAGAAAGTGAGGTCTTTGAGAGTACAGACTGTACTTTATATACCATTGTATCCACAGTACTTAGCGTGTGCTGATATATAGAAGACTTATATAATAATTGTTTACTTAATAAGGAAATCCTGCCAACTTCCAGAGGAAGCACTTTACTTGCTGGGATATAATGTGTGACTTTCATTATGGTTAACATTATGTGGGACTACAATATAAATAGAACACACCATTCATTACACCAATATTTATTAAGCATCTTTTATGTGCCAGGCACTCTGCCAGGTGTTGAGAAACGCAGCACTGAATAGACAGACACTCTCCCTATTCTCATATTATTAACAGTATCCTGGCCAAAACTCTGAACAAAAGCCTTGGTACAGGATTTTTAATGGTCCAGCCCACTATGCTATCTGTAGACTCAGGTAAGATTCTAACATCAACCATACCTGATGCAGAATTGAAGACAGCAGACACCACACCCCAACCTTCCCATTAGATGCCTAAGGTCAGTGACTTCCATTCTCAGTCCACATTTTGCTCTTCTCTTATTTCCACCTGGGCCTTCATCTGTACGTTTGATAAACTTTATGTTCTTTTTCTACAATACAGAGGATTGATTCCTTTCTAGTGCCTAGCTCCATGCCTGCTAATTAATAAACTATAACTTAAAATAAATCCCCAAAGCCATCATGAAAAGGTTTTCAATATCCATGTAGTAACCATCAAAACTAAGAACTCTAAAAGATTCCATTCTTTGACTCAGTTTTTAATTCCCTTAATAAACTGTCTATATTACATTTTAAAATCTGCCATTGAATATTTACAAAAGATTTTCAAAGTAATCTTTTGGAAACATATTCTCAAATTCCAAATATCCATTCAATCTTTGATCGTTTTATCATCTCTGCTTTCTACATATATTATTAGTTAACATATAATGAGTTTCACCTACTTGTCTATAAACTTACGTGGAATTTGCTGCTATATTTGTTGCTTTATAGCACAGAGGTCCCAGGCCCTCCTTCAACTTCACATAATAATCCTTACTAGAAATATTCATAAATATTTATTGGTCATGTGGATCATTATCATTATGATTAATAAACTTACGACATGAGAACAGCTATAAAATTCAAAGTATTCACTTTAATAGTTTTCTCTCCTTCAGAATGCTGATAAACCTTTTTGAATCATTAAAACTCTTCAGTTGGTACCAGAATCCAATGTGATAAGGACACAAAGTTACCTTGGTTGCTACAGGAACACTGATTAAACACAGTTTCTTCAAAGTTCTTAACTGGCACATATAATCAGAATAATGAATTTAAGTACATGTTACATATTGTAAAATAAAGTTTCAAAAGCTCCAGAGTGGGACATCCTTGACGGCCTAGTGGTTAAGACTCTGTGCTGCCAATGCAGGCGGCTCAGGCCTCCGGTTCAATCCCTAGTCAGGGAACTAGGATCCCATATGCTGTGCAGTCAAAAAAAAAGATCAGAGTAAATTCAGCCCCAATTATTTTGATTTCTAATAATGTAACAGCTTGCCATTCTTTCTACCTTCATCAGCTTGGCTACTACCTTCTCCACCACTCTGAGCTCTTTAACTCTAGTCTATGACTCCAGCTCTGAGCATGTTAACTGCATAAGACCAGAACTAAAGTTCTTACCAGGGCTTATTAGGCCCTTTCGCAGCTTCCCTTAGCCTCTCTGATTTAACTTGTCTTCTCCAATTCCTTCAACCTCCCACCTTGACAAATATATTCAATGACTGTTTCTACCTCTGAGAGATTTTTTTTCTCCCTGTAGTGCATGTAGTATCTTAGTTCTCCACCAGGGATGGAACCCTGCCTACTGCAGTGGAAGCTCAGAGTCCTACCCACTGGACTGCAGTGAATTCCCTCCAAGAAAATTCTTAAGCCACTTCATTACCAGTGAAGTATTTTCCCAAACTAACAATGGTGGTTTTCTGCATTTCATGCAAAGGATCTTTTGCCTTCAGTCTCTGACATCTCAAAATGTACTTAGACTTTTCTAGATATACCTAGATTTTCTGGTTGCTAGATGCATCTGGCATAAATTAAAATTTTTATATTAAACATATCAGATATATTAGTCTAATCTATCTTCTTTATTTAACTTTTTATTATTTCAGGAATATAGTGAAAGTAACTAATATAATCAAACCTCACATACCCACCACTAAGCTTCAACAAGTATTCGCTTCTTCCATTGTCTTCAACAATACAATCTATTTCATTTACTTTGTCCAATATCTATTTCAGCATAATGCACAATACTTTATAGATGCTCTAAACCCCACTCCAGCTGCACTCGCCACATTCCAGGCACTGTGCCGTGCATCCTCCCAGCACCCCAGAATGACGCCCAGAATCAAACCCTATCATTCTCACCTTTGATGCTTTCTTGGGAAGACTTTAAAGTAACCACTCAAAGAAAACTGGTGAGTTCTCATTTGAGGAAGTCATTAATAAAATGAAGTTACATATATCAACAAAATGTAAGAATTTTTTAAAAGTTATAACAAGTTAGAGGAAAGACCTGGTTTCTCTACATTATTTAAAGGAGAAGAGTGAAAACTAACAACGGAATCCCTACTATGTGCCATATACTAGGTGCTTTGCATGTTATTTCATAAACTTAGACTTGATAAGTATGATAGAGTCAGAAATAATTGGGAAATGAAAAATTAGCTAAAATGAATAAATATGTACTTAATTAATTAATTCAAAAACATCTATTAAACATCTTTCTACAATGTACTAGACAGTATAAGGAACTACATATACAAAGATGAATGTAGAATAAAGTATTTCTTTTCAGGGAGCTCATAGACCACATGGGATGACAGACAATAACCAAGAAAATATAAAAGGGCCCAATGTATGGGCCTGCTATTGAGGAGCTCAGAAAGCCTTTGTTTATATAGATTATATCTATAGATATCAATGTATTAATAATTAAAAGAGAATTTTCAAATATATACTTGTCATGGGAAATAATAAACCTATTATACAACAACATACACACATTTTATGAAAAAAAATGTGTTTTCCAAAATAAAAATACTTAGGAGAATGACACTGTTTTACATGTTTGCACATCTCTTTAATATCTGGCTTTAAAAAAGAGAGCTATATTCTCATATCTACTTCTGTATTCAAACTATTGTGATACATTGTTTTGACTGAAGTATGGCCTCATATAGGTACGTAGTTATAAAAGAAAGGCCTATGGGTCCTTGAAGGGTCTCGGGGACTCCCAAGGATTCTAAAACCATATTCTGAGATTTGCTGAATTATAGGAAAAATATTCTATCAAATCACACCAGTTTTAATTCAAAAAAGAAAGTAGTTTGACTGGGCACTCCCTGTCTGTATTCTAGAACACTAAATGAGGATTAGTTTAACAACTTAATTCTTACACTCAGTAACCTAAATACCAAGGGATTTTATATCTGGAATCTCACAGACTTTTCTTAATCTAGTATTGACTTTTCTTGTCTGAGCAGGCAGAGGTAAGGTCTTTACCCACCTTAAAGCAGCAACAGCAGCACAACAATTAGGCCCCACTGCACTTTTCTAAAGTCTAAGATCTCAGGCAAGCCAGATGAATTGTTATCAAAAATAAGAGAGAACAACGACCTAAGGATAAGGTTGAACATGTGATTCATCAACAAGTTTGGTCATAATAAAGGGGCGATGAATACTAAAGGGATTTAATTCCAGGTGGCACTAGTGGTTAAGAATCTGCCTGCCAATGTAGGAGACAAAAGAGACTCAGGTTCAATCCTGGGTTTGATCCCTGGGTTGGGAAGCTCCCCTGGAAAAGGAAAATGGCAACCCACTGTGGTATTCTTGCCTGAAAAATTCCATGGACAAGAGGAGCCTGGCAGGCTACAGTCCACGGGGTTACAAAGAGTTAGACACGACTGAGTGACCAAGAACAGCACACAGAAGGGATTTAAGAATGCCAATCCAGCATATTACGTGCTGGTGTTAAATGAAGACAATTAAGTATCCATCATAGAGTTCTGAAGGAATATTGCAGTCTTACTATAGCCTGTCTATGATTTATCAAAAATGCATTTTTTCAAACTTGACAGATTAGACCTGTATTTACAACATAGTATTTTTGTGAGGAAAACCTACTATGTACCAGGAATTATGCCTTGGTGATGGTATACAAAATATATGTGACAGCCTTTGAAATCAATTAGCTTTATTAGGAAAAATAGATGGGACCACAACAATTATAATACAAAGTAGTAAGTGTATATAATAGCAGGATATGTACAGAGCTATAGAAATATGGAAAAGTCATGGAAAAGAGCATAGTGGGGTTAAGGGGGAGGTTGGGTTTAAGGCAGATTGCACAGAGATAAACGGTGACATTTGATGTAGACACTGAAGGACGAGAGGATTTCACAAAGCAGAAAGGAGAGAAAGGGCATCTAGGCAAAAGGAGCAACATGAACAAAAACACCCATGCCTGACAGCCCACTGAAAATGTGGGGAGCCATGAGCTGTCCAGAGAATGTATGGTAAAACGAGAAAAACAGACTGGACACAGAATGGAAAGATTCCCAAATGCCAGACTAAGAAAACGTTTAGGCTTGATCCTACAGTCAATGGGATCCAGCAAGGGATTTTTAAAGCAAACATGTGACTTAATGATACATGTATTCTAGAAAAGAAAAAGAGAGACTGATAGCAGTGCAGAAAATTGGAGTAAAATGGGGGAAGACTACAGGGAGAAGGACAAGTACAATGATCTTGGCAAGAAAAGACAAGGGCCTGAATTAAGATGGTAGCATTAGGAATGAAATCAGAAAAGATATTTTACAAATAGGATTGACAAGATGAGGTAACCCATTTATTCATTTATTTAAGAAGTATTTATTAAGCTCCAACTATATGCCAGAGATGATCCTAGGCTATGAAGAAATGAAAGTGAACCAAAAGTCAAAGTCCTTTCCTCCAGGGAAGGGGGCTCTCTTAGGAGCATTACTGCAAAAATTTTGACCAATTAGATTTGGAGGGTAGAGGTGAGGAGAGGAAGGAAGGAATTAGTTCAAGGTTTTAATTTTGAGCGAATGGATGAACAGGGTTACCATTAAAAGCATGTTTAAGGGGTAAAAAATGAGTTCAGCTTTGAACAGGTTTTTCTACCTGTCAGAATTATATTAGGGGTCTTGTTATACATGTACTAAGAATTATGAATTTTTAGAGCTTATTCACTAAAGGCCTTAAAGAACAATTAGTCGAAGCCATTCATTTACCATATGAAAAACCAGGAGGCTCAAAATGATTCAGTGACTAATTCAAGGTTGCAAACTGTTCAGCAGCAGAACAAGGAACTAGACTCCAAGTTTCTTGACTTCTAGTCAACTACTTATTTCACTCTACCATTCTACATTTTTATCTAAAAGTACTTGAAATATATATACATGAATTGTATATATGTATGTGCTTAGTTGCTCAGCCCTGTCTGACTCTTTGTGACCCTATGGACTGTAGCCTGCATTGCAAGCAGATTCTTTACCTCTGAGCCACCGGGAAAGCCTGTATACATAGGCAAATACACTAATGTTGGTATCAACTGGCATAGCAATTAATGAGGTAGACTTCAGGAAGTTTTTGAAAATGACTTAATAGCCTAATAAAATGTGTTTCAAAAATATACTTTGGGGCTGTTATAAAGCAATTTACAGGTTGATTAAGGTATAAACTCAAACTTTGAAATAATATGAAAGTCTCAAAGTAGAATATAATATTAAGTCTAACAGATCATCTTAAAATATGCATGCTGATGTTCCCATTCTAAAACTTCACTGGACCTCTGTTTGACCTCTAAGTGTTCTAAATTTAGTTACTTTATTTGATTTTTATATGTGCAATTAAAATATTTCAAGATAGCAAATAATGCAAGACTTAAAGAAAAGAATTTTAAATCACAGCTCTCTATCATTTACAATAACTGTCTCATCATGTTAAAGTATTATCTCCTTTCTCAAAAGAACAGACTTGACAAGAAAGTGACAGCTTTAAATCTGCATTTCATTAAACTCAAGTAAATTCTTTGTCTCAACTTTTTTTTTTTTTTGGTCTCAACTTTTAAGAAGGTTATAGACAGAACACTTACCTAGATACTAGAAGCAATGTTAAAACCCACCTCTTTATAAAACAAACAACATTGTTTTCAGCTTCATAAAATGTGAGCCTAAATTTTTATCATTTTCTACTTCTACAAGAAATATAAACTTATGTAACCTTATTACATTTAATGAAGGTTGTAACCTTCTACTTTGAAAATTATAGTATTAAATATTATAAACCTCATTACAGTTAAAAAATATGAAACTAGATCCTATTTTACCTACTTAAAATAGTGAGTTTTTCCCTCCTACCAATATGTAATTCCTCACTGATAACAATCTTTTTTTTTTTTTTTTTTGCTTTGGCTGTTTTTCTCATTTTGTTTTTTAGTTTTTAATTTATTCAATTTTTTTAAATTGAAGTACAGTTGATTTACAATGCTGTGCCAATCTCTGCTGTATAGCATAGTGACTCAGTTATACACATTTACACATTTTTAAATATTCTTTCCCATTATGATTTATCACAGGATATTCAGTACAGTTCCCTGTGCTATCCATTAGGACCTTGCTGTGTGTCCATTCTAAATGTAATAGTCTGCATCTACCAACTGCAAACCCCCAGTCCTCCCCCCTCCACCCGCCTCTCCCTGGCAACCACAAGCCTGTTTCCATGTCTGTGAATCCGTTTCCGTTTGTAGATAGGTTCATTTGTGCCATATTTTAGATTCCACATATAAGTGATATCATATGACATTTGTCTTTCTCTTTCTGACTTACTTCACTTCGTATGATAATCTCTGGTTGCAGTCATACCAACAATCTTTTCAACCTGCCTCGTCATTCTTCCATATTAATGTATAATACTTTTCACTCGTATGACTGTGTGGAATATTTTTCAAAGAGCATTCACCATACTCTGAGTCCCTGAAGGGAAAAACTGTGCTCTACTCCATTTTTTATCTTTAGTGTCTCACATAGCAACTAGGACACAGTACAAAGTCAGTTCACATTTGAGCTAGTGGATGAATAACTAAGAGAAACCAGGAAACTGTCTGATCCAAAATGAGCCCAAATAAAACTTGTGTATGATATCTCTAAAAGGAAAGCTGATGATGAGGATGCATGAATGAATGAATGAACGAACAAACAAAATTGTAGAAAGTAAAATTAAATGGAGTCAGTTTACATTAAACTAGATATCATGAAAAACCAGATGTGGGATTCCCAAACAAATGGATGTGGTAATTTCTGGAACAGACTGGAATTCCTCAGCCCTCTTCAAGTGGAAGAGGGCCTTTCGATGAGGGGCACCACTGGGAATGGAAAGACCCAGGCCTCTGACTGCAAACAAGTGGGAAGGGCGGAGAAGTAGAAGAATAGAGGTAAACTTCACTTTATGACCAATATGTAAGGGTTGCTAAAACTCTCCTAAAGACTTCTAAGATGGGGAAGAAGTAGGATTATTTAACAGTTCCTAGGAAAGATTTATTTCCCAGAAGTATCTCCCCTATACTTTCTAAAATCCCATCAGTTAAAATATTTTGTTTTAGTTTTCAATACATGGTTCCTTTCAGCTCAACTGACACCAGCAATTAGTGTCAATGACAGTTAACCTCTCCTTCCCAGCTCCATGATTACATTAAAGAGAAGGGTGCTAATCAAAATATATCTATAGCATTTAAAGTCCAGCTTCCTAATGCCAAGCCCAGCAGACTTTCCATCATATCATGGCTTCAGACTTACCCTAATACTTAGATCAGGGCCCTGCATATTCAACTGTCTGTGGTCAGGTAATGTAAGTTAATGTTATGCAATATAATTGACAAGTAGTGTATATCAGTGATGACTGGTTATCAAACAATAGGGGATGGTGGAGACTATGTTAACAGGAGAGTGTGCTGTGTGCCCTGTCTCAGGAGGGAGTCACTACTTAGTTTCAGAGTATCCCTGCTATGCAGAAATGTGGACCCAGTTTTGCCAAGACCTTTCAATTTTTCAAGAGAGGCTGAAAATCCATATTTCAATATAAAATGTACAATTTTTAAACATACCTGTGGCTAAAAGTCACTTTTTGGCTCCCAATTTGTAGACCCTGATCTAAATAAACAAGTAGCACTGAGAAAATACAAAGAGACAGGGGTGGGGGATGTTTTGGCTAGAAAGAGGGAGGCACAGTGAAAAGGAAGGAAATGGAAGGAAAGAGGTCCAGAAAGAAAGGCGAAGTCAAATTTCACCAACCTCAAATAGGTCCAGGCATCAAGAAGTTACAGTTTCTCAAGTAGCGACTTAAGTCATTAAAGCCTAAATGTCCATTCTCTTAATCACATGCCTGAATTTCCAAAGTAGCATCATTTTGATTCATCTTGTTAAGTGTGCTGATAGGGTCATCCCTTCAAAACCAGAGCCAGGGGCCAGGATTGGGCGGGGAGGCTCTTGCCAACCAGCCTTGTAGAGACATTGCCCGCCTCCCCCACTGCCTTGCAGGGTGTAGCAACATCAGACTAGGAATCAGGACAGTAAATCCCAGGGTTTGTGTAAGGGGCTATATGGTGATAACTCTGTTGGTTTACACTTCTAACAGAAGCCCATATAATCTAAAATCAAACTGCCTGTATCAAGACAAAAAATTTTTTTTCACCAATCTCAAAACTTGGCCTAGGGACACCAAACTGTCTTCTAATCAGAGAACAAAAAGGAAGAGATGACAAAAAAAAAAAAAAAAGGAAGGGGAGAAAAAGAACCAACTATTGAACACTTACTAGATGGCAGATACTGCATCAATGCTTTCACATAGGTACTTCCGCTGAGATATAGCATTGTGAGGGAAAAAATTCCTATTTGTGAAGAAAAGAGGGAACTATATCAAAGCACTAACAGTTTATGTGTCAGATGATGACAGCCCCCTTTTCGGTTTCCCACAATTTTTAACCATAAATATAACATAGTTGTAGTAATTTTCTAAGAAAAAAACAAATTTGACTGAAAGTTAAATAACTGGATTTCTGGGTAAAAATTCACCCATCCTACCATGCAGAAAGTATATTACCATGCAATGTGAAGGACGTGCTCAGTCATATCTGACTCTTTGTGACTCTGGACCGTAGCCCTGCAGGTTCCTCCATGAATGGAATTTTTCAGGCAAGAATACTAGAGTGGATTGCCATTTCCTCCTCCAGGGGATCTTCCTGACCCGGGGATTGAACCTGCGTCTCCTGTATCTCCTGCATTGCAGGTGGATTCTTTACCTGCTGAGCCATCCGGGAAGACCCATACTATCATAGTCAAGTCAAACCATGCACTGAGTATTTAAATAGATGAAGAAAATATAACAACTCCAAGTGTATATAAATATGTAATCTTGATAAATGATAAAACCAGAAGGAAGAGAACATAAAAGTAACCATACAGGTGATGTAGACCACAGATAGTTTAAATAAGAATAGAAATATGTGAAATTACTAAGAATGGTATAGGTCATTTTCCCTCTTAATTATAAAGTCAACTACTAAGATGTTTTGTGTGTCTGGCCAGCATAACATAAAATGCACAGAGTCCCCTTTTCTATAAAAGTATCCAGACATCTACCCATCTGTTACATACTTTTCTACATTTACTATAATACATTGTTTTCTTTCTTTTAGGCATGTATTTTTATTTAAACAATATTTTTATTTGCTTTTGCATGTGTGTATGGGTGTGTGTGCTCAGTTGTGTCTGACTCTTTGTGACCCCATGGACTTACTATAACCTGCCAGGCTCCTCTGTCCATGAAATTTTCCAGGTAAGAATACTGGAGTGGGTTGACATTTCCTTCTCTAGGGGATCTTCCCCACCTATGGATCGAACCTACATCTCTTGTGTCTCCTGCACTGCAGGAGGATTCTTTACTGTTGAGCCTCCAGTGTGAAAGTGAAAGTTGCTCAGTTGAGTTCAACTCTTTGCAACCCCATGCACTATACAGTCCATGGAATTATCCAGGCCGGAATACTGGAGTGGGTAGCCCATCCCTTCTCCAGGGGATCTTCCGGACCCAGGGATCGAACCCAGGTCTTTCTCATTGCAGGCGGATTGTTTACCAGCTGAGCCAAGTGAAAGGCCCTTATTTCCCTTAATGAGTTTCAAAGATAACAGTAGGGGTTTTTCCCCCTTAAAAAAAATAGTTGTCTCATTTCAGGCCACTTGGGTTCTAAGCAATCTAAATTCCCAATTGTGTGTGCATGTGCTCAGTCATGTCCAACTCTTTGCGACCTCATGGACTGTAGCCCACCAGGCTCCTCTGTCCATGAAATTTTCCAGGCAAGAATACTGGAGTGGGTTGCCATTTCCTACTCCAGGGGATCTTCTCCATACAGGGATCAAATCCATCTCTCTCGAGTCTCTTGTGCTACAGGCAGATTCTTTACTGCTGAGCCACCAGGGAAGCTCTTAAATTGCCAATTAATCTCACCCAAATATACATACCCAGTTTTTATTCTGTTCACAAGTGAAACCCTAACCTAAATACCTCAAGTGTAATTTCAGGGGAAACATACTGTTCAGAAACCTAGATAATGCATTCCTTTGTTGATGCTAAATATAGTCATCTCAAGATGACATACATTTTGACAATGATCAGTCTTACATATCAAATTTTCAAAAATAGCACAGATTCCATTTTCAGGTGAGCAGGAAAAATTGCTATTCTCTACATTTCAGTTTTAAATGGATTTAAAAGTGTGACTCTTTCATGAAAATGGAATTACATCAATACCGTATTAAGGTAAACTGGATTTTAAAGAATCTTGTGGTTTTTACTTTGGGCTCTTTAAGGGAATCACTGCAGATAAAACATTTTTCTTTAAAATATTAAAGACATTTTTCTTTAAAATATTCCAGTTAAAATACAAAATATTTTAAAAAAAATAGGGGGCTAATAGCTGTGAAAATCTGAATTAGCTACATTAAATAATGCAAGTTCATTTATACTAAGTATGTGTGTGTGCTCAGTCCTGCCAGGCTCCTCACTTCATGGGATTCTTCAGGAAGGAATACTGGAGTGGGTTGCCATGCCCTCCTCCAGGAGATCTTCCCCACCCAGGGATCAAACAGGAGTCTTCTACTTCTCCAGCCTTGGCAGGTGGGCTCTTTACCACTGAGCCCCTTGGGAAGCCTTATTACTAAATATACCTCCTCAAAAAAAAAAAAAAACCTTGTCCCTCAATTTAATTAATTATTCACTTTTCCACCCTACTGGACTTCAAAACTGAAAAGAATTTCAGAGACTTATGTGTATTCTGTGTTTTCTGACAGCAGAAATTTAATCTGTAAAAGGATTATCAGGGGGAAAGTAAGGCAATTCTTTCAATGAGGGGTGACTAAGATGGTATAAATACTTAAGTTGATTTAATCATGCTACCCAACACATAGTTATGCTGTGACTCCAAGACCTGTGGGCCCACACATGAATTCATTAACAAAATTTAGCTGGTGAATGATGCTCCAGTTGCTTCGCTCATGGAACTGATTTCTTTCTTATTATGGCTTATTTCTTTTCTCTACCTGCCTCCTACCCAAGGACAGACATTTTGTTAGGACATATCCTTATGCTATTTTTATCTTGTTCTCCTTCTGTCCTCTCTCTCTCCCTCCTTCCCCCCACCCCGCTTTCCAACTCTTTGTTCACATTCTGGACCTTAAATAAATATGAAATGAAGACCTTGAAGCCATCAACGAACCTCTGAACTTGGCTATTTTCTTTACAAAAGCCAATATATATATTTTAGCATTTGTAGAACGTTTCGCAGTTTACAAACACAGCTGGAATGGCTCGGCTTTTTTAAAGAGCTTATAGTCAAAGGAGGTGATTCCATCACTCATTCCAAGTTCAGCTCTAGCTGCACAACTCCCAACATCCGACCTCGGACAGAATCGCGAACAACTAGTTTGGAGGGAAGGGGCAGACGACGAGTAGTTAAATCACATCTCACTGCCCAGCCTCCCACTGGGACAGATGGGGAATGATTTCTCTTAAAAACAGCAGGCAGTGCCGGCGGACAAGGAGACAGCGCCGGGGGCACGTGGTGGGGGAGGACGCGGCACTTTACCTGCCAGGCCCACTGGGACCGAGCAAGGGGTCGGGAGCCCGCTCCACTCGCAGAGGATCACTCCCGGAGGATCACTGCCTGCGGGACCCAGAAAGCTCCCGAAACTGCGCACATAGGGCGCAAGCTGAGCTGAAGCTGCGGAGCTGGGCAGGGATGTCGCGGCCAGAATCTGCCCAAGGCCGGTGACCGCGGAGAGACAGCCAGGCCGCCCCGGCCCGCCCCGCGCCGTGCGGAGCCCGGGGATGCGGCTCCGAGGGCCGGTTCGCTCGCGCCGGGGACCAGCACGTCCACACAGCTGGATGGACCCCGGCCTGGAGCCGCAGCGCGCGTCCCCGCAGCCCCCGCCAGTCGCCCAAGGGGAGCCGACGGCTCGATCTCGGCCGCCCCAGTCCCACGTCCCCCCGACTCCTCTCACCCTCCTCAAGCCGGAGACACGCGAAGGTCCGGGGTGCGCGCGGGTAGGTGTGCGCGTCGGGCGCCGGGGTGTAGGCAGGGGTCCGGGTGCTCCAGCCGCCGCTCCAGCCGCTGCGATCTCTCTGGCCGCCGCCGCCGCCGCCCGCTCCAACAGCAAGTTTCCATAAAAGTCCTGGTGCGCAGCCTGTTCCCGCATTCCAGGCGGGCCCAGCGCCGGCTGCAGCTGTTCCAAAACACGAGGCCAGTTCCCCCAACCCCCGCCTCCGCCGTATCGCCCGGAGAGGGGTGGAGAGTCGAGAAAGAAGGCGGGCGAGGGGGGCGGTGGCTGCCAACTTTCCGCCGGGACCTGCCGGTCGCCCGACTCTGGATCCCCGAGCTGACCCCCTCCCCTCGGGTCCGCCTCCGCGTCCCGGCGCGCTCCGGGGAAAGGAGGCTGCCTCCCCAGTGAGGAACGGGAGCTACTGGAGTGGGATTCGGAAACAGGCTGCAGCTGCCTTCCCTCTAGCCACTAACGGTTTGCGCTAGGGCCTGCTTCTCAGCTGAGCTATCGGTTCTGGGGTCTCAGTAGCCAAACCTCCACCCCATCTTCATCCAGGGCGTCGCCCCTCGGCCAACTTTCCTTTTACTGTTGAGAGCAGAGGGCAGCAGACCGGGGACCACTTCATCTGTCTGTTGCTCTCCTCTTGGTTCTGGTCTTTCACTCTCAACAGAATGGTTGATAGAGAAAAGTGGACCAAAGCGAGGATGCGAAAGAGGGGTGGACGGGGAGGAGGAGGCATAAAAAGAAATAAGATTTTTTATAATATTCCAGTTTTCCTTAACTGAGGGCAAATCACCTCTGGTCTTTCTAAATCCATATTAAGGCGTCTTGCAAATATTAGCACCAGCTAATTGAATATTAGAACTAAATTGAATATTTTCAATCTGGACCACCAGCCTGTCAGTTAAAGCCATCAGACAGTCCATATTAAACCCTGAAATACTCATTTAATGGGGACATTTTCCTGGTGGGGGAGATCTTCAAGTCTTCACTGCATGTATAAGATGAATATCAACTTAATGAATGAATGAATGAACAAAATTGAACTAGCATCTACACTAACCAGGGACAACCACCTCCAACTTCTAGCGCTGGAAAGACAGTGGTGCTCAGGTTACATTTTCAGAGATGTTGAAAAGGTCTTCTGGTCTTAACTATAACCTTCTTTCTCCACCCCATCCCCATACAGTATTTACTCAGGATGGCAATTCTTTTAAGAGGTATAAGCCATTTATTCTTAAATTACAGAAAAGTTCTAGATCGGTAATAAAAAACAGCTATTTAAACTTGTTCTCTTGCTCCCTTCAATACCATCACCCTGACCTTCTTCAATTCATGGAATTTTCTGTGGTCACTGTAGTTGCCGGGGCCTTTGCACAAGCTGTTCCCCCTGTATGAAATTCTTTCCCTAGCCTCTTAACCTACCTAAATACTACACATGCTTTTGCTATCTGCTTATATGTTGCTTTCTCAGAGCAGTCTTCCTTTTACCCCAATCTGTATCAGTCCCTGGGCTCTCAATGTAGCTCACCGATAAAGAATCCACCCACAATGTGGGAGAAACAGGCTTGATCCCTGGGTCAGGAAGATCCCCTGAAGTAGGAAATGACAACCCACTCCAGTATTCTTGCCTGGAAAATTCCATGGAGAGGAGTCTGGGCTGCAGTCCATGGGATCACAAAGAGTTGGACACAACAGCATGCATGCACGTATCAGTCCCATCACAAATTCTTATTCCACTCTTCCTCCCTACACTTACCAATTTATAATTACACATTTATATTTATGACTTAAGAGAAGTGAGTAGAAACTCTCCTAAAAGATCTACTCAGCAGATTCATCAGAAACAACAAAGCTCTTCATTCTATAAACTTTGCTAGCTACCCACAGCATGCAAAGCTGTCTCTTCTCCCCTCAATTTATCATTCATTCACTCAACAAATATTTAGTTCTACTTAGGATACACCAGTCACAAAACAAAAAGCCTTGCCATCACATGACATACATTCTAGTGGAACAGGACAGACAATAAACAGATAAACAGCTTAGTAATAAGCAATAGAGATAAAGCAGAGCAGAAAAGTAGGAAATGCTGGCAATGGAATGGCTGGATATTATCCCTTTGGATAAGAGTTTAGAGAAAGCCTCATATGAGAAAAGCCTGAGCCATGGGAGCCAGATCTCTGGGAGAAGATTGGTCCAGGAGGAAGTGCAAAGGCCCCATGAAGGATGCTATCTAACATATTCTAGAAAGAACAAGAAGGCCATGTGGGCGAAGCTAAGTAGCTCAGTTCAGTTCAGTCACTCAGTCATGTCCGACTCTTTGCAACCCCATGAACCGCAGGCCAGGCCTCCCTGTCCGTCACCAACTCCCAGAGTCCACCCAAACCCATGTCCATTGAGTCGGTAATACCATCCAACCATCTTATCCTCTGTCGTCCCCTTCTCCTCCTGCCCTCAATCTTTCCCAGCATCAGGGTCTTTTCAAATGAGTCAGCTCTTCACATCAGGTGGCCAAAGTATTGGAGTTTCAGCTTCAAAATCAGTCTTTCCAATGAACACCCAGGACTGAGCTCCTTTAGGATGGACTGGTTGGATCTCCTTGCAGTCCAAGGGACTCTCAAGAGTCTTCTCCAACACCACAGTTCAAAAGCATCAATTCTTCAGCCCTCAGCTTTCTTTATAGTCCAAATCTCACATCCATACATGACCACTGGAAAAACCATAACCTTGACTAGACAGACCTTTGTTGGCAAAGAAATGTCTCTGCTTTTTAATATGTTATCTAGGTTGGTTGTAACTTTCCTTCCAAGGAGTAAGCATCTTTTAATTTCATGGCTGCAGTCACCATATGCAGTGATTTTGGAGCTCAAAAAAATAAAGTCAGCCACTGTTTCCACTCTTTCCCCATCTATTTGCCATGAAGTGAGGGGGATGGATGCCATGATCTTAGTTTTCTGAATGTTGAGCTTTAAGCCAACTTTTTCACTCTCCTCTTTCACTTTCATCAAGAGGCTCTTTAGTTCTTCTTCACTTTCTGCCATAAGGGTGGTGTCATCTGCATGTCTGACGTTACTGATATTTCTCCTGGCAATCTTGATTCCAGCTTGTGCTTCCTCCAGCCCAGCGGTTCTGATGATGTACTATGTATATAAGTTAAATAAGCAGGGTGACTATATACAGCCTTGACATACTCCTTTTCCTATTTGGAACCAATTTGTTGTTCCATGTCCTGTTCTGTTTGTCCTGACCTGCATACAGGTTTCTCAAGAGGCAAGTCAGGTGGTCTGGTATTCCCATCTCTTTCAGAATTTTCCACAGTTTATTGTGATCCACACAGTCAAAGGCTTTGGAATAGTCAATAAAGCAGAAATAGATGTTTTTCTGGAACTCTCTTGCTTTTTCGATGATCCAGCGGATGTTGGCAATTTGATCTCTGGTTCCTCTGCCTTTTCTAAAACCAGCTTGAACATCTGTAAGTTCACAGTTCACGTGTTGCTGAAGCCTGGCTTAGAGAATTTTAAGCATCACTTTGCTAGTGTGTGAGATGAGTGCAATTGTGCGGTAGTTTGAGCATTCTTTGGCATTGCCTTTCTTTGGGATTGGAATGAAAACTGACCTTTTCCAGTCCTGTGGCCACTGCTGAGTTTTCCAAATTTGCTGGCATATTGACTGCAACACTTTCACAGCATCATCTTTTTAGCTAAGTAGGCAAAGGGTGAAATAATACCAAGTGGAGTGGGGCAGGAGACTGACTGTGAGAAACCTTTTTCACATTGTAAGGACTTTGGCTTTTACTCTGAGTAAGATGTGTGACCATCGGTGGATTGTGAACAAAGCAGTGACGTGATGTATTTTTAACATGTCAGTCTGGCTGAAGTGAAGTGAAAGTCGCTCAGTCGTATCCAACTCTTTGTGACCCCATGGACAGACTATACTGTCCATCGAATTCTCCAGGCCAGAATACTAGAGTGGGTAGCCTTTCCCTTCCTCAGGGGATATTCCCAACCCAGGAATCAAACCCAGGTCTCCTGCATTGCAGGCCAATTCTTTACCAGCTGAGCCACCATGGAAGCCCAAGAATCCTGGAGTGGGTAGCCTATCCCCTCTCAGAGGATCTTCCCGACCCAGGAGTTGAACCGGAGTCTCCTGCATTTATTGCCAGTGGATTCTTTACCAGCTGAGCCACAAGAGAAGTCCTCAGTCTGGCTGATGTGCTGCAAATACACTAAAATGAAGCAGGGAGACCAATTAGGAGACTTCCCAAATAATCGTGATGACAGGCAATGGGAGTCTGGGCCCAGGTGGTAGTTCTGAAGGCTCTGAGAAATGCTTGGTGTATTTTTTTCTTGGTTCTTTGGAAAAGTGGAACTGGTAGGATTTTGGTAACAGATTGAGTATGAAATGTGAGGAAAAGAAGTTTTTGGCCTGAGGAACTGGAAAAATGGAGTTGTCATTTATTAGGACGAGAAAGACTAGGAGGAGGTTTAGGCAGGTGTGGATAGGAGCTCCCTTTTGGACATGCTAAGTTTGAGAAAACTATTAGAAATTCAAGATTTGCTGACTTACATAAACACTTCTTGTATATTTATCATGAATCAATTGGATTTGTTCTCAGACTTGATTCTATTAGTTGCACATTATTGAAATTACATAAACATTACAAAAAGGAAAAATCACAAAAGCAAAAATAGTTATCATTTTTGGGCAAACAGCTTTCAAAAATTACCATCCAATTAGGTGTGGGGAAGACAAATGTAAAAGACTGTGTAGAAAATTATGAAAACCTATGGGGACTTGGCACTCATTGCTTTTCATGTATATTTTTTCTCCTTTAAAAGTAAGGGAGGGCTTTCCTGGTGGCTCAGTGGTAAAGAATCCGCCTGCCAATGCAGGAGACACGGGTTCAATTCCTGATCTGGGAGGATCCCACATGCTGAAGAGCAACTAAGCCCGTGTAGCCCTTTGCTACAACTATTGAGCCTATATTCTGGAGCTGGGGAACCACAACTACTAAAGCCCATGTGCCCTAGATCCTGTCTTATGCAACAAGAGAAGCTACCACAATGAGAAACCCGTGCACTGCAACTAGAGAGGAGCCCCTGCTCCCTGCAACTAGAGAAAAGTCCATGCAGCAACGAAAACTCAGTACAGCCGAAATAAATAAATAAATAAAAGTAAGGGAAGCTGTAAATCTCAGATGACGATTTAGAGGTATAGTTTATGCAACAGACATCTCAGAATACTGTGCTGATCCATATGCACAAATAAAGGCCCTGACCCTACCCCGAAAGATTGGCCCAAGAATGTGCACATATTCAAGACCCAGAGGGATTGGGTAGAGAGGGAGGTGGGAGGGGGGATCGGGATGGGGAATACATGTAAATCCATGGCTGATTCATGTCAATGTATGACAAGACCCACTGCAGTATTATAAAGTGACTAGCCTCCAACTAATAAAAATAAATGAAAAAATTAATTGTAATAATGTAACATGTATTTCTACATAATGTAACTACAATTATCTCTTTACAATTTATGATTCCCTGGTGTGATATTCAACCACCAAGATAACCTCAAATGATCCTGCCTCCTAGTCTTTCTGTCCTTGTGTAAACTCCTCCCCCATCATACCATGGTGGGTCTGTGTGACGAATAGAACATGGCACAAATGATGGTATGTCCCCTTCAAGTCTAGGTTGTAAAAGATACTGTGTCTTTTGTCTTGATGTCTACTGGATTACTCACTCTGGGGAAAGCCAGCTGCTAGGTTTTAAAGATATGTAGGCAGTTCTGTTCAGAGGCCCATGACACAAGGACCTAAAGCTCTCTGACAACAGCCATGTGAATAAGCAATTCTTGGAAGCAAAATCTTCCAGGCCTAGTCAAGCCTTCAGATGACTGCAGGCTCAGGACAGACTCTTAAGCGAGGACCACTGGAACCAGCCATTCCTAAATTCCCAACCCTCAGAAGCCATGGGACATAATGTTCCTTGTTTAGAGCTGCTAAATTCGGGGATAATTTTTAGGTAGCAATAGATAACAAGTACACCTGCTTTAACCTACTTAAAAAAAAATCCCATTTGCTATCACACCAAGTATTCAATCCTTTTTAAAGTCTCTGGACATATTCTCTCACAGCATTATTAAATGAAAGAATTAGCAAACTTTTAGAAGTCATGTATCTCAGGTGTTTTCAAATGTCAAAGTTCTTCTCTATATTTAAGTATTGTGATATTATTTCAAACAGCAAATTATAAAAGTTCTGTAATTTCCTATAAATAAGTACACTGTGTGAAACGCTTCTGACACACATAAGAGACAGTTAAAAGCAAAACATTGAGGTGGTATTTGATATCCCAGTTGCCTTGCTGTGGCTTTTAAGTAAAGAATAAAAAGCATCATAGAAGGAAGGTTTGCCCTTTTTTTCCTGTACGGGAATTCAGTCCTTTCCTGCCCCAATGATAGAGGTTACTTAAAGGTTTTCACTGTTAAAAGGTAGAAAAAAAAACAAAAAAAGAACCTCATCAGACAAAAGAGCTGTGCAGCTTGATCAACGTGACTTGCTATTGTGATCAATGTGACTTGATCATACTGACTTGCTATGTCAGTAGCATGAGGAGAGAAAGAGATTAAAGGAGAAGAAATGCAGGGTAAAGGATTATAGAATACAGGGTGTAGGAAGCAACACTATATAAAAAATAGAAGTCACAGCAGCACAAGAAAGTAACAAAGACAGTGTATAAACCAAGTGAGTTTTTAATGATTTCCAGCAAAGCTCTACAAATAGTGTTAACAACTGGACTTCCCAGGTGGCACATTTGTAAAGAATCTGCCTGCCAATGCAAGAGACCCAGAAGACGTAGGTTCAGTCTCTGGGTCAGAAGATCTCCTGGAGAAGGAAATGGCAACCCACTCCAGTATTCTTCCCTGGGAAATCCCATGAACAGATGAGCCTGGCTGGCTACAGTCTATATGGTCACAAAAGAGTTGGACATGACTGATTATGCAAGCTGATAGCTCAGACAGTTAGGAGCCTGCCTGTAATGAGGGAGACCTGGGTTCCATCTCTGGGTCAGGAAGATCTCCTGGAGAAGGGAATGGCAACCCACTCCAGTATTCTTGCCTGGAGAATCCCATGGATGGAGGAACCTGGCAGGTTACAGTCCATGGGGTCATAAAGAGTCAGACACGACTGACAGACTAACACCTGGGAGCATGCAAGCAATGAAGACACCAAGATGCTTGTAGAGAAGTATTTTAAACAAACATAATAATTCGGAGAGATATATTTAAAGTGCAAAATATTAAGTTCACATGGCACCATCAAAGAAGATGGCATGAGATAACAGAAGGATGGCAGACAACAAAGAAAACAGAAGATGAGATGGAGACACAGATCTAGTTTTCCATTCCGTCTCCAACCTCATATCCTTGCTAGGAAAAAGTTTAACTCCTATTTATATGATTTGCTTATTAATATACTTAAGTTTATGTCTAACTTAAGAGTCTAAAAATATAGCTATGTACAGGATGTTTGTTCTAAAACAAACCTCTTCATTAAAAGTCCCAAATCAAAATACTGTTTTTATAACCAAATAAACCCTTCTCTCCGTCTGGTATCTTCAGCAGTATCCAAGCAGCATCCCTCTCCTTAAGTAAATGTATCTGAACCCCTACCAAGTGGTGGGCAAGGGGCATGTCTGAATAGGGAAGGATGCATGTCCATCAATATGATAGATTCATATTGAGTTTGATGACAATTTTAACCATAACCCTTGAAATTATTAATAAAAAAACCCACAAGTACTTTACCTTTATTCATCATGAAACTGTTTTCTCTCCCAGTTAGTATGTAAAGGAAACATATACTTTCACACTCGATTTCAGTACTTCTGCAGTGTTCTATATTCTCCATGCCTATATATGTGGTCTTATGGAGACTGAAAGTTTTCATAGGGTACGTAGGACTTAATGAGACAAGTGTGACCTTGCAAATATATATAAGTATTGTATAAAGTACTCAATACATCAGCAAGATGTACCATCACTTTTTTATTTGGCAATACAGAAATACCATGTAACAGTGCTTATTTTGGCTAAAGAGTCAGTGCTATTTCTTTTACTGCTACCGTAGTGTTTTACTTTTACAGAAATTAATGAATGCAGTCTTTACACTTAGGAAATAGACACACTTATGGATATCAGCCAAGTGAAGCTAATACACAGTTGTTCTCAAACTAAGCAAAACAACAATATAAACACAAGTAACAAAGAAAGGATGCCCTTATTTCCATTAATCACAGATTATATAAATTCTTCAGTTTCACACACAGAGATATTTCTAAATTTGGTTAATCCAAGCAAAAAAAAATTTTTTTTTAATTTAGTGTCATTCTTATAATCACTTTGAAATGTATTGACACATTCCAAATAACTCCCTAATATGTGTTCACTTTGAAATGTATTGACACATTCCAAATAACTCCCTAATATGTGTTCACTTTGAAATGTATTGACATATTCCAAATAACTCCCTAATATGTGTTCACTTTGAAATAAAAGCAAATTATGTTATGAACATAATTTAAAATTTCTGATTATGAAAGGTCACAAAGATGTTAAATGTTACTTTGGCATTCCTATCTCACAGGTTTAAAGGAATGATAAGCTAACGAATTCTTTTGTAATGCAGATAATCATCCACAGGCAATCATTTAAGTGGAAAATATTACATCTTAAGGCAAGAAAAAGTTTGCAAATATTTTTTATAAAGTGAGTTAATTGAAAAAATTAATAGAATCAAACATGCAAATAAAAAATACTTATGGGAAGGAAAAAGTTCTTTGGCGCTGACTATAACAGTATGAAAAACTTGCCTTCTTTTTAAAAAAGAATCTCATTTTGATATTTAATAAACATATTGTAATCCTTCAAGAAAAACTAGCCTTTTAGTTGAACAAAGATATCGAGAAACCAAAGGAGAAAGAAAAATTATCAAATAGAAATCACCTGAACACTCATTTTTTTTCCTCCAGAAAATAGGAGGAAAAAAAAAATCCATTTTCTCATGATTAATTCAAGGTCCTCTTATAATTTATATAGGGAAGCAGATAGTCGGATTCATGGTGGCAAAGGCAATCTTCTGATGCTCCTACCATGAGTAAGTGTTAAACAGGATTTCATTCTAAAAGGCTCTAGACTTGTTTACTTACTTTTTATTTTTAAAATATTGCTTTATCTGTTCAACCCAATTTCAAGGCAAATTGAAATTGGAACATACACCTTAAGTACTCTTCAGTGGTTAGAAACATTTTTAAGAGACGTTTCTGTAGAAAAGTCAAGTTTATTCCCTTACAATAGAGAGGTTTTTTTTTTAATACCCATTACCCTAAAAATCTATTTGGTCATTCTTGTCTCTTGTGTCAAAGGCCACAAAGAAAGCATCTTACTAAAATAGTAGCTTCTGAACTGAACAGAAACTAATCAACCTCAAGCACTGAACATGACAAATCAATCTCTTAAACATGGACAATTTTTTTTTTAAGGTGAAGTATAAAAGAGAAAAATACAACTTCTGGAAAGCCATTCATTTTATCTGATGAAATAAATTCCCCAGAGTTGTTTCATGTACTAGCAGCATTATTAAACAGTGCAATTCTTTGAAACAGATTTCAAACAATATTCTACTCAAATAAAAAAGTAAGTTTACTTATAGCTTTGCTTATAAAACCACAGCTTAAAACATTCAGTCCTTCAAACAGGAAAATTAACCTAAGCAATAACTATCTTGCTTACACAATAATAGGGATGGTTATGTGCAGACATGTGTATATGTGTGAATCATTCAAGGTCAGTGGTACCTCAACAAGAAACCAAAATACAGAATTTAAAAAATAAAATACAAAATACTATATAATGGAATTTTTAGCTTTGATATATCTAAAGATATTCCTCCATTAATAATAAGAATTATGAACAGTCAAGTATTAAATTAAGAATACATGTAAGATAAATCAAGGAACTACATACTCAAAAAGTATTACAGCAATATTTCATATTGTTTAATGCTGTAACCTACATGTTATGGAATATAGTACATGCAAATAGCATAAAGATTCTGAATCTATTTTGTAACTAGTATTACATAAATATGGCACATACATAAACTTAAAACCTTAAAAGATTATGCTTCTTTCCCCACTTTTCATTTTCTACTCATTAATCAGAAACTAGGCACTTTAATCTAAAAATACATTTAAAAAAATATATTTTAGATCCTTCTGGATAACTCACTCCCAAAATGAATAAAGATCACTTTAGGAGCAAAATCAACAAATCTAATCCATTGTTATACTGAGCCAGCCACTCTAAATAAGTGGTATATAATTTACACACAAAATTAAAACAACTGTGAAAGTATCTAATATACTCCAGATCCTTATTCATACAAACAACCCATTTGTACATATATTTATCACCAAGGACAAGAAAACATACTTCCATACCATTAAAAAATATTTTGTTCTATATTCAGGGGGGAAAAAAATCTTCTTTAAGACCTCCCTAAGATTCAAAGTGTCAATGAATATTTCAAAAATATGGGCATAATACGACAAACTGTCAAGTGTGCTAAGTTCTCTATGAAATAACTAAAAGCTAGTTTTGTAGAAGGAGAAAGAAGAAATGATTTTACTAAGTCAAAATTAATACCTTAGGATGTTGGGAGGTAGTCTCAAAAATACACGGGAGAAATTTTAATTGCTGTCATAGTTAACAAATGTTATATTTTTAATCAATATTCATTCAAGGGAAATTCTCTTACCTATACCAAGACAAAAGAAATTTCTTCAGTCTCTCTATTGTAACTTATGGGACCAACAGTAATATATTTTGGAAACTTCAGTAAATCTAATATAAACTTGTAAACTTCTCAGTGGCAATTCATTTAAATGTTTTATAACAATACTCGGCCATTACAATTTCTTTGATTCAAATACTTAAGCAAATGCACAAGCAATGATGTAAGCAGTACATATTAAACACCACTACTGCCTAAACTAGATTAAACAACAAATAACTTTACAATTAAAAATACATTTTCAGGCAAAGTTAAGTTCATTGACACTAGGAGTAACATATTCTTACATGTGTGGGCCATAAAAGTCTTGGCTAAAGTACATATCTTCAAGGTGTGAAGCATAAAAACAAAGCTTTTGAGAATGAAACTGGACATTTCAGACAGCTTGAAGACAACAAATCAATTAATTCCCATGTACTGGTTTCAATTCAAGCAATATTTCTATAAAATATACAACATTTCACAATAATTATTCCCTAAAGCTTGTAAAAAGACACTTTGGATACACCACACAGGGATTCAATGACAGAACTTCTGTGTAAGTACAGTACAATCACTCATCCTTTACAAGGTTTTTTTAATCCTCCCTGAGTCCATATCCACCAGTTCTGTGTAATATATTTTACAAAATTAATAGTTACCTTAAAATATTTCATAGCACACGCAAACTGTCTGATTTTTATGTTACTTATTGTACTTTGGCTTCTAATAGGCCACTGGGCATAACAGGAACATGACTACTTAAACAGCTACTTGTATGCCTCAGGGCATCAGCTCCAAGACAGGCCATTAAAAGTTCAGTGCGGCGAATAAGCAACTGCATGAGGTCTTCAGCCAGAGACTCTATACTGGAATAGCGCACCTTCTCGAAATCAAAAATGTCTTTGAGAAAGAAAAGAACTTGATTCTGGAAAATGAACACAAAACAAATTGGCACTTGTTAGACCAAAATTATATTAAATCCAGTTACTAATGTTGTAACAAATGTTGAACTAGGGGTCACTTCCACTACTAATTTCAAATCTCAGTGGAAAAGTGTTTCAACTTTTTTGGAAGGTCTTGTTTTCTTTTTTGGTAAAATAAGGGCTAATTACTACTTGTTGTTTTTACTACTCATGGCTGACATAATGGTCAACGACCAAAAAAGAGCTCTCTGAGAAATGCCTGTGAACACTAGAGCACTGTATAGATGTAAGGGTCTACTATTATTAGTCCAGTCTCAATAACTGACGTTTTCAGTGTTACCTATGAGCACTGGTACCATTTAAAGACAGAAGAGTAAACTGTTTCCAATAATTATAAATTCCAAATGTCTATTTTTCTGTGCCAAAAAAAGTTAAGACATGTGAAAAATAAAAATAATTTCAGCTCTCAAATCAGTGGAAGATCGTGAAGGATATTTCATTTCAGTAACTTAATACTTAGGCTGAAACTCATTTTAAGCATCTTGTATACTACTAAGCATTAAGTCTCAGGTTGTTATGCTGTGATGGAAAAAAGTATGTCCAAAGAGCAACAAAAAAACAAACAAACAGGAATATTTAGCTTTTATCCTACAGAAATCAAATGTTATGTGTGTTAGTCACTCAGTTGTGTCCGACTCTTTGCCTGCCAGGCTCTTCTGTCCATGGGATTCTCCAGCCAAGAATACTGGAGTGGGTTGCCATTTCCTTCTCCAGGGGATCTTCCTGACCCAGGCATCAAATCCAGTTCCCCTGCATTGTAGCCGGTACTTTACTGTCTGAGCTACTAGGGAAGCTCCAGAAATCAAATGTTAAGAAGTACTAAGAAGGCACATCATAGATTTCAATGGATTTTATATCTGGGAAGGGTTGTTGGCAATCAGCTTGTCCAGTCCCCTCATTTTATAGATGATGATGAGGAGAACAAAGCATGATTTGCCCACAGTCACAAATGTTCATCGCTGCTGCTGCTGCTGCTGCTAAGTTGCTTCAGTAGTATCCGACTCTGTGTGACCCCACTTACGGTAGCCCAGCAGGTGCCTCCGTCCATAGGATTTTCCAGGCAAGAGTACTGGAGTGGGGTGCCATTGCCTTCTCCAACAAATGTTCATTAAGGGTAGACAATTCCCAGTCCAAAGTTTTCCCACTAACACCTACCTTACAGTTGAGAGGTCAAGTAAAATTTATGAGTTTTCAATGACAGTAAAAAAAAAAAAAAAAAAAGTCCTAAGCTATTTACACAAATGCTCATTAATAGCACATAAACAATTTAATTTTTTAAATGAAAGGTATAGAGAAACATCCAAAACTACAAACATCAAAAACTTTCAAATTTATACTTGATTATGTTTACTTTTATTTGCTCCTTGAAACTCAGCCTAAATTCAGGACTATTAAATAATGATAACCCTATATGCAAAACAGAAAGGAGACACAGATGTACAGAACAGACTTTTGGACTCTGTGGGAGAAGGCATGGGTGGGATGTTTCGAGAGAACAGCATCGAAACATGTATATTATCTAGGGTGAAACAGATCACCAGCCCAGGTTGGATGCATGAGACAAGTGCTCGGGCCTGGTGCACTGGGAAGACCCAGAGGGATGGGATAGGGAGGGAGGTGGGAGGGGGGATCGGGATGGGGAATACATGTAAATCCATGGCTGATGCATGTCAATGTATGACAAAAACCACTACAATACTGTAAAGTAATTAGCCTCCAACTAATAAAAATAAATGAAAAAAAAAAACAGACTTTTATTGGCACTGTGCCAGGCAGAAAATCCTGTAACAAGATGCAATCTCTGTTTTGGTCAATTTAAATTGCTGACATTAGAATACAATTTTAAACTCCCACCTTCTTTGTTATAGCTAGGATTTTATCATTCACATGACTTTGAACCAGAACTTATTTTTAAACTGCTGCATGTGCAATAAAATAGATATTATTTGTTTTACAAATTTCAAAAGTGTCAGGCATGAAGAATTATCTATAGCAACTTGTTTAACACTGTAACACATATGAAAACATGTATCCATTACAGAAGGAATTGATATGGTGAACGGAATTGTTGACTCTTCTCCAGGATAAAGCACAGATCTATATAAAACTGTTCCACTGGCATGGGTGACTTTTATAACTTTATATTTAAATAACATTCTTTCTTCTACAAAAGCAAAAAGAAACAGTAAAAATTTTTTTCAATTTAAGAAAAAGAAATTATTCAATGACTGAACATACCTTGAAGAAGCAACATAAATCATAGAGAGAATTTCTAGGACCCAAAAAGCCCCAGGCTAGGACAGGACTAATCTGCTCACAAATGGCATAAAAATGGGCAAAAAATCCATCTGGGATCTGTTGCAAAGTAAAGGAGAAACAAATTATTTTTGCCTTCCTGCATTTGCTTGCTAGCCATCATATGACCAGCTCTTTTTGAGGACAGACCAAGGGTCAATGATAAGCCAGTCTAATAAACTTAGAAGTAACTGTTAGGAGTCACAGAAAGCTTTATGAACATTTCATAATCTATCCAACAATTTCAATGTGCTGAAAACATTACTTCTTAAAGGCATTTTCACCTAATAAAAAGGAAATCACAGTGCTGTAACCAAGCAATAACAAGAATGCTACAATGTTCCTTAGCAGTACAATTTTTAGGATTAATGAGACTACCATGGTTTTAGCTAGTTCAGTAGAATTGAAGAACTTCTACTCAATCACTTACTTAGATTATCCGAAAAAGACTAAAATAAAGTTTACATTGACTAAGCACAAAAATATGCTTACTAGGATTTCAACTTTCAGTTAAGGAACAGATATTATTGAAGCATTTAATTATGTAATGCACCTTCTTGTGAAATAGTAACATATACAGCTGTGATGTAGGAAAGTCTCTAAGTTTATTAATAACTTTCTAAATTCCCCATGTTAAATAGCATCCTGTGAGATTTATCATAGCACCTACTGGGCATAAGTATGCCTTAAGGTTCTATCTCTTGGAGAAGTTATTTTCTCTTTTATAGGCTGCAAGACATCGTTTAAATCTCAATTTAAAAATACAGCAGTAGTTGCCATTTAATGAGTACCTATTATATTCCAGATAATGAGCTAAGTTCTACTTAATTTAATAAAATGTGTCTGAAAAAGTAGGTCATGTTAACATCATTATCCCACATAAAAAGTGAGACTTCAGAGGGGTTATAAAACCTATCCGAGCTCACAAATAAGGCCAAAAGGTTTTCATGGATACACTGACAATAGTCTAAGAGATGTTCTGCATATATTAAAATTCTAAATCCCATATTTATATTAACTATATACATTAACTATACTAGGAATTCAGACAGGTAACAAGTTAGCACAGGCACCAGGGAGTAATGTAAGCTGAACTCAACAGTAGGTAAGAACTATTTAAGTACAGAGGATAGAGTATGGCATTCCAGGTATAGGAAATAGTTCCTCAAGAGGTGAAATATATAGGTATCTCTGGGTACATGAAGAACAGTAGTCCAAGGCACAAGATTTATATTAAGAAGAAATAAGGTTAGGTATAATAATAATATATTATTAATAATATTCCATAACAATCGCTATTATTATGGATACTACTATTTACTAAACTTTTATATATTTACTCCTTTTTTACATATTTACTCTTTTAATTTTTATGTTTCACCTCATTTCATCATCTTTACAGCAGCTTTATGAGGCAAATATTAATTCCATTTTGCAAGTAGGAAAACTGAAGGTCGGCTGCCAGGAACTTACCTATGATCACACCAGTGAATATGAAAATCAAACCCAAGTTGACAAGTCTGTTCCCCAGTCCTAAACCAGTGGTTCTCAAACATTAGAGTTTCTAATCATCTTTGGGGGAACTTGTTTAAAACACAGGGTCTTTGGAATCATTTTCTGTACAATTTTTTTTATTCTTTCTTTTTTTTTGGCTGTGCTGCCCAGCATGCAGGGTCCTAGTCCCTGGACCAGGGGTCGAACTTGCAGCCCCTGCAGTGGAAGCATGGAGTCTTAACCACTGGACTGCAAGGGAAGTCCCTCATTTTTTATACAATTTTTAAAGGTTACACTACACTTACAGTTATTACAAAATATTAGCTACATTCCCCATGTTTTACAATACATCCCTGTTCAACATCTTTTAAACAAGAATTACTCAAATATATGGTCTCCAGAATTATTTGTAACAAGCACCCTTCTGCAGATGCTGTGACGACTATGCTCAAAAACACTGCCCTCAGAAATACCATCTCAAAGTTGTAAAAGGCTCAGGCTTAGAAATATGGACATGATAAAATACTATAGGTCATTAGGCAAATAATAAAAAAATAATAATGATAACCAACACTTGCATGATGCACTATGCCAAGTACTACTCTAAACACTTTGATGTTAACAAAAAACCCCACAAGGTAGATACTATGCTCTTCTTTAGAGATGAGGAAACTAAGGCAAGGAAGGTTAAGATTTGCCCCAGATCACGGCTGACAAGTGGCACCTGGAACCAGTCTCACTCCAGAGTCCATCCTGTACCACAGGAGTGTGTGGCGAAAGCAGTGTGTGGGGGGTGAGATGGGCTGGAGGGTGTGCGGTGTGGGCACAGGATATAAACTTTGAGGTGATTTTTGGTGTTAAATAAAGCAGCTTTAAGAATCAATCATCATTTCTCAATTGGAGTACACAAAATAACATCCACTATGTTAAACAATTTTTTCAATCTTATAATATCATTAAATGAAAAAACAAAAAAGCAAAAACTCTGTTCCCAACTTCAAAAACAGAGAACCCAACCCAGTGCCAACAGATCATTCATCGAGCTTGAAGGACAGGGCTTATGAACTGCCATCCCCAGCGGAAAACTGACTCAGATGTTTCTTCAACAGCAGCCTCAAATTACGAAGAAATCCAAGACATGATGAGTTTTACCTTCATCTGTTGCCTTTTCTGTTTCAACACTGACCAACAACTTGAAGCCACAGCCTAAATGTATACAGAGGAGAAAAAGCAAGATTTAAGTGAATAATTATATAAATTTTTCATTTAAAAAAGAGTGACTTTTATTAGAAATTCAAAGTGAAAAGGTCTAAAATGTTTAAAATATTAACAAAAAGAACTAGTTCATGTTCTTTCTACTGTTTGTAAATATTAATGAAAAAGTATTTATAAATTTTAAAATTAAATTCAAAGCCACTGACAGAAAGGCTGAACTCTGGTGCCAAGGAACTCAGTAATTAAATTCAAGTAATATTTTTTCCTCAAGAATTGTAGTAGTGCTGGAAATAGTTAGGAGTTGAGCCAAAAGTTTTATTCAAATTAAGAACTAAGAGACATGAATAATAACAGGAACTAAAACACTCCAGTGGATTTTGAAGAAATCTGACCCTACTGTGGAATGATCCAACTTCGATCAAGGTCACTGTCCCAAAGCAGTTACAGAAATGGAGAACATTCACCTTTTAATGGTTAAAACATACTTTGAGGGAAAAGTGGATTTATGAAAATATGCTTTAAAATGTGGTATCAGGCATTTCCAAAATAACTGTGAAATACCCAATTGAAACTTTTTAAAAAGTTTTTAAAAGATTCTAACTTTCATTAATTCCACCTACTTCAAGGTACACACTTCAGCCCAACAAAAAATGTTAAACAGAAATCTGAGTACAAAAAAAACCCCAGAAACTGAAAATATTCAAAGCATATAATACAGTTTAAACCCATTTTATTTTTGCACATGCTTACTTTTTTCTACCTTAATCTTTTTTGGGGGAGGAGGGGGTTTGCAAGTCCATGCCTTGGGTTCTTCATTCCTTGACCAGGGATTGAACCCAGGCCTTCTGGCACTGAGAGTGCAGAATCCTAACCACTGGACCACCAGGGAATTCCCTTCTACCTGAATTTTTTATAGTATTTGGGAACAAGAAACTGTATTTTCCTCCAAAAAAATATATATCATCTTTTCACTGAAACTGCTACATTTCTATTTAGTCATAGAGTCACTTCAGTTACAATTTTTTGTTAGGCCTGACCTAGTTTGAAACCCAAGTGTTTTTTGATATCTAAAGAAATACTGGGTCCTCAAAGTCAAGCCAGGGACTGACAGAAGAGCCAAAAGGAAAATTTCACTTTCATATGTTACCTATCATACACATCTGATCCTGATATCAAAGGATGAGCTCAGTTTCCATAATAGTCGTTCTACAGGCAGACATATATTTATATATATTAATCTTATTCATCTTCTCAGTTCTGACTACTTTTCACCAAATTTAAATGTTGAGAAAGGTAAACCATCACTTACAGTTTCTTTGAAGGAGGAGTTTAGCCAGCGATTATTTACTACATTTTGTATGGATGTAGGTGGGTTTTCTAAATCTTCAAAGGAATCCATTAATATAAAATCCAAAACAACATCATAAAAGTTTAGATTTTTTACCTGTATTAAATTGTAAGTTAAAATAGAAATTATTATTACAGAGAGCTGAAATAAAGTCTGAGTGAGGGCTTCGTATATGACAACAGTAGCACGCTTTTAGTTGAATCAGGTTAACAGAGGAGAGACAACACTGAAAACAACTCACAGCCAAAAACTGTAATTCACATGTCAGTTGTGCCTTCCTAGATCCCATCAGGTGAAATTAATCTCTCCCTCCACCCTATTCTAGGAGTCCTTTGTCCGTGCTTTTATTATGGTATCTACAGGCTCTTTCTGCTCTGTCATTTTTGTGAAAGTCACTCAGTCGTGTCCGACTCTTTGTGACTCCATGCACTATCCGTGGAGTTCTCCAGGCTAGAATACTGGAGTGGGTAGCCTTTCCCTTCTCTAGGGGATCTTCCCAAACCAGGGATTGAACCCAGGTCTCCCGCATTGCAGGCAGATTCTTTATCAGCTGAGCCACAGGGGAAGCCTGTCATTTAGTTACTGGTATATCTGCCTGTCTTCTCCACCACATTACGAATCTCTTACTCTTTCATTCATGCAGACTGTATTATACTACATGCTACACCACGTGGGAACTAGATACTGGGAGGTTCTTAACTGAGTGAAGGAACACCAGAGAAAGAAAGACTGTGAAGACTGTACCTCTGTTTCTGCATCTACTGTTTTCTCTGCCAAGAAAGCCTTCCAACCCCTTGCAAACTCATTCTTTAAGCTTCCATTACAACAAAATATTCCAGGCTTACACATGCTTTCTGTATTCTAGTGCTGAAATCGGCCAAATTTCCAAGGAGTCCTAGTTCCTTTTAGTGGAGAGTGGGACTTAGAAGCCAAGATCTGTGTGTTAGGGATAATTTCCTTTGAGGTGTTCTTGCTCCCAGACCCTCTCTGTGAAGAGTTAATAAAAAGTTTATGTATGTTTACATATATGCAAACCTTCCTATTTATTTCTCTATTTAGTAAACTATGAATTCACACTAACAGCTCCAATTCCAGCCCTAGCTTTTTATGTCTCACTTCTCTAATCATGAGAAGTCTCACTCTGATTATTCTCAGTATATGTATTTTTGTTTGATCCTGTATATGTAGCCAGTCCCCCGTCTCCCCTGAGCTGCCACTGTCCTAACTGAAACCACCCTTACACAGGTACCATTACTGCTCTGCTAAAGCTTCTGCTCATTGAGTTTTGGAAGGAAGGAAGAAGCGCGGGAAGGAACACAGGGCTTTTTAAAAAAATATACTATTTTCAATTGTTGCCCCAATGTATAAAGACTGTGGTTGCTATTATTTACGACTGCATCATAATCACCATCACAAAATTGGTTTTACTGTCATTTAACAAGGACAAAGAAACAGTGGCCTCAAATTATGTAAATATTATGTATAAAAAATGAAAGGGGATAAATCTATAAAAAAATCTGACTTACTCCTCTAGCAGCAAGTTCCATTTCAGTATTATCCCAGTGATCGGTCTGCTCTAAAAAATAGATCATTTCATCAAAAACATCTTCAAACTTCTTTGGATTCTGCAGAAGAAAGCACACTTTAATCCTAATCTCAACTTTACAAAAATGCTCAAACCCTCAAAGTAAATATACTCTTCAAGTAAGCTTGTAAAATCTTCACTCTATTAGGTAACAATTAAAACACATTTTCAAGGTATGCCATATTTATTTGGTTTACTTTGTTAGTCCAACATTTTGCAGAAGTCAAGACTAAGAATGTAAGTAAAATGCCATAAGCAAATGCTTACTATTCAAATATATGTGCTTATTTAGGTTAGTCCTTAAGATAAAAACTTGGTTACAGAAGATACTATGTGATGCTTTTGACAGAGTTCTACTCCTTTTGGAGGAACTCTAGTTCAAATCATACTCTAATTCAAAGCAATGGGTTTATCAGCCTTGGGAAGGCCAAGAAAGCAACATAAGATTTATATTGGGTTTACTGTCTTTCTGCCTGCAATGAGGGAGACCTGGGTTCGATCCCTGGGTCAGGAAGATCCTCTGGAGAAGGGCATGACAACCCACTTGAGTATTCTTGCCTGGAGAAATCCATGGACAGAGGAGCCTAGCAGGCTCCAGTTCGTGGGGCCACAAAGATTCACACACGACTAAGCAACCAACACATTTCACTGTCTTTCTAGTGGTGGCAATTTGATAGGCAGAACAGGTTACTGTGTTTTATTATTATTTTTTAAATCTTTTGGCCACATAGAATGTGGGATCTTAAGTTCCCTGACCAGATATGGAACCCACACCCCCTGCACTAGAATCTCAGAGTCTCAACCACTGGACTGTCAGGGAAGTCCTATTGTGCTATTTTAATTTGAATTTATTTGACTATAATACTATGGAACTTTTTCATATAATTATTGAATATTCTGTTTCTTTTGTTTGTTTGTTTTTTAAAGATTTACATTGGAAATTATAAGTAGTTGATATGATCCTAAATTTATACTGGGCTTCCCTGGTGGCTCAGTGGTAAAGAATCTGCCTGTCAATGCAGGAGATATGGGTTCAATCCATTGGTCAGAAGATCCCCAGGAGACAGAATGGCAACCCACTCCAGTATTCCTGCCTGGGAAATCCCATGAACAGAGGAGTCTGGCAGGCTACAGTACCCTGTAGAGTCAGACACGACTTAGCGACTAAACTACAAATTTATGTTGCACTTTTAAAATATGTTTTCCTATTTATCATTTATTTAATCATCATAAGAACTCTGAAATAGGGTACCATAAATATAATCCTATTATACAAATGAGGGAACTGAGGTTCAAAGGGATTGTGTTTAAAAACCAGGTGTTCAAATGGCTCAGGGAAAGTCTGTTCGAGGTTTCTTTTTCTCATCATCTAGACACATCCTGCATAAATGAAAAGTTGTTTCCTTACAGTATTAATAAAATTCTTGCCATTGCTTCTGCTTCATTCAGACCCATGAAGATGAGTAAGAGTAAGAGTGAGAGACAGTTCAGTTTGTATTTCCAGATTTCTGAGATCTACACTATTTCCTAGGACCTTCTTACCGAACAGGATTGAGGGAGGCGTAAGAAAAGAGGTATCAGAAATAATAATAGTGGTGGCTATATAGCTGATCTAATGATAATTCTTACCATGACATTAATAGATTTTTTTATGGGAAACTGAATATATTCATCAACTTGCTCAAAACTGTATGAACTTTATACACAGAAAATAAATCAACCCAAGTAGAAATACTTTTGGGGTTATTTATTTTTATTATGTGAATTTTTACAGATATCTACAAAAACATTTTCTTCTATTAAAAGTTTAATGATTTTAATCTTGAAATAATAACAATAAAATAAACTTGCCAACAAGTTTACCTTTCGTGCTTTTACAATTAACGCTGATAAAATTTTCCTTCCACTCTCAGCAAGGAATATCCGGTTGGCTGTTTCTGAAAGAATTACCTGAAAAATATCCATCCCCAAAGAAAAAAGGAAACCTATAATTAATTTGAATGGATATCTGACTTTACAGCACATGTATGTACAAATAACCCTAATACAGTTAATACATGGTATATGGTAATATTTCAGCAGGTAGACCACAGGAAAAAAAAAGTCCTAAGTAACTAAAATAAAAAGAGCTCTTGAACAGAAAATTTAAAAAGATTAAAGGAAGATAAATCTGAATTTAAATCTATTCAATATTAGAAAAATTTGAAATAATCAAACAACTCCAGAACAGAAAAATAAAGAGAATTTTGTTGTTAAATGACCTTATTTTACCTTAGGAAATTGATTTTACAACTGATTCAAACGAAAAACAATTCTAGAACACATAGTAACTGATAATAAGAAAAAGACATACTTTAAGCAGTAATTTTTACACACACATTTCTAGCATCAAAATATTATATTCTGACAAAATGTGGTAGACCCAGGAAGTTACAGGAGAGGATGACAAATGAAGATAAATGAAGGGACACAGCAGGGAGGAAAAATAAACTTAGTACTTTTTATTTGCCATTACGAATAAGGATAATAAAGAGCAAAGAGTTGTCCTGTTTATACTCAGCTGAACTCTATAGCATGAGGGTGGGGATGAGTGGCTGGATGAAGTCACTTAATGTTAAAAAAAAAATACCTGAAAAGCCTGTCGAATACAGTGAAGTTTGGCAAGAAAATCACTGTCTCCTAGGCACTCCAACATTTCAGTTCTAAGTAATAAACAGGGGAGACAACTGTTAAAGTGCATTTAAGATCAAGCCTACTATAAGTTTGGAATAAGGCTTAACCTCAGGACCTTAATAAAAAACACATGTCTTTTCAATACTGACAAAATACATTAAAAAGTTTGTTTTGAGCCTAAAAACATTTTCCCCCATTCTCATAAATATTTTAAATAAATATCAGACAAACATATGAACAGCATCTTAATATTTTTCATAAACATAAGCATGATACCTAAGCACTCTCGAGTAAATTTTTCCTTCTTCAACTAAACGCATGGCCTCTTCGTAAAAAGGGCAGTGGCAAAGAGACTCCAGACCGTAGGTATGTCGAACTTCTTTGTGTTCTGCAAGCTAAGAACACAGTGTGTTAAAACAGACTACACTGATACAGGATGAAAAATGATAAAAAATAAAAAATAGGACATTACTAATATATACAATCTGATTAAAATGTGAAAATAACTCAATAAGATTTTACAGCTGGTAAGATCTGAATTCGTTTTATTTCAAAATTCAGTTGTAAGGAGTAAAACTTTATAACAAGCTTAGTTGATTTTGAATCCAACTACTTAAATTCACAGAGTGTACAGAAAGGCAATATTTCACAGCTCATCAACAATAATAATTGATGATGAAGCACTGGAAAAAAAAGAAAATTTTTTTATCATCCAAAGAATGCTTTAAAGTATTATAACTCATGATTGTATATGAAGTAAAACTTTCTACAAAAACACTGTAATAATCTCAACTTGGTGAGTTCTAGGGAATTTTTTTCTTATATGTAGCTTTGATTAACATTTGTATAACTGAAAAACAGTCATGTACTTCTGGCTAGCATAACAACTCTACAAATGGAACTCTAGCCTTCTGACAGTTCATTAAAAAATAACTGTAAACACTATAGAGTTGCCAGCTAAGCAGGAAAACTCCAGAGCAATTTTATTTTCCAATATCAGGTGATCCACTTAAATAAAATGCTGTAGGGGTTTTTGGTTTTTAAAAATAAAATAAACTATACTTTATTGATATATAATTCACATACTATAAAATTCACCCATTTAAGTATACAATTCAGTGGTTTTTAGTCATTCACTGGGTTATGCAATCAGCACCACTTTGCAATTTCAAAATACTTTTATACTATGCCAACAAGAAACCCTCTGCCTGTTAGCAGTCACTCCCCATCCCCCTTCTCTCCAGGCTCTGGAAACCAATAATTTTTCAGTGTCTGTGGAGTTGCCCACTCTGGAAACGATACAGACAGATTCAAGTACATGCAGCATTTTGCATTTGGTTTCTTTCATGTAGCATCATGTTTCCAAGGTTCACCTATAAGGAAGCATATAACAGTACTTCATCCTTTTTTATGACTGAATTGTGTGAGTATATTACATTTTGTTTATCCTTTTCACAGCTGACAGACTTGTGGGTTTTTTCCACTTTTTGACAGTCATGAATAAGACTGCTTTAAACATTTATGTACAAGTTTTTTTCAGTCCTGAATATTCATTGGAAGGACTGATCCTGAAGCTGAAACTCCAATACTTTGGACACCTGATGCAAAGAACTGACTCATTGGAAAAGACCCTGATGATGGCAAAGATTGAAGGCAGGAGGAGAAGAGAACGACAGAGGATGAGATGGTTGGATGGCATCACTGACGCAATGGACATGAGTTTGAGTAGGCTACAGGAGTTGGTGATGAACAGGGAAGCCTTGTGTGCTGCAGTCCATGGGGTCGCAAAGAGTCGGATACGATTGAGCGACTGAACTGAACTGAACAAGTTTTTTATGTTTTCAATTCCCTTGAGTATATAACTAAAAAATGGAAGTGTTCAGATGGTAACTCTGTGTTTAACTTTTTGAGGAAACTGTTTTGCAAAGTGGCTGCACCATTTTCCATTCCCACTAGCCATGTATAATGATTTAAATTTTTCCACACCTCTGTCAACAATTGTTATTGTCCATCTTTTTTTATTATAGCCACCCTAGTGGGTGTGAAGTGGTTTAAATTTCTCTAGTGACTAATGATGTGCAACATCTTTCATATCCTTATTGGCCCTTGTGTAACTTCTTTGGAAAAATACCTATTGAAATCCCTGGCCCATTTTTAAGTTAGGTTATTTGTCCATTTATTGTTGGGTTACAACAGTTCTTTATATATTCTGGATATAAGAGCTTTATCAACTACATGGTTTACAGATATTTTCTCCCATTCTACTACCTTCTTATCTCCCTGTTGGTATCCTTTAAAGCACAAAAGTTTCTACTTCTGATAAATGCCAATTAATTGTTTTTTTTTTTTCCTTCTGTCCACCTTAAGTTTTGTTTTGTGCAGAACATGAAGATTGGCCAGAGGTGAGAGGTTAGGGATTTCTAAGGTCTTCCCTGGACACATGCAGAGCCCTGCACATGCTTATGGCCTTCTAGATTTTCAGGAATATGCTGGAGCTTTTCAAATAAGTATAAATAACTATAAATATCTCATTGCCCAATTTTTCCTTTAAGTTTTTTGTTTACCCTCTTACTAGCTCTGATGGTATTTCCACTTCAAGCAGCTACAGTGTTAATTCCCGCTGATATTTTTCAACAAAGACTCTAGGGATAGAAACTTTGTACATAGCAAGCTCCACTGCTGCTGCTGCTGCTAAGTCGCAAGCTCTAAGTCTGGTCAAATAAAGACAAGTCCTTAGAACGGAGCTTTGCAAGGAGCTGCCATACAGGCCAAATGGTGACAATTCTCTAGTGATGGGACTTCTGGGAGGCTCCAAAGCCATTAAGTTTCTTCCAGTGACTGCTGAGCCCTTGATTTTCACAGTAGTGAACCTGTTGGTTTTCAAGACTCCTCTGGAGAGAGGGATGGAAAATGAACAAGTTAAAAATTTACAGTGTGGAGCTCCCTGGTGATCCCAGTGGTTGAGTCCACCTGCCAATGCAAGGGACACGGGTTTGACCCCTGGTCCAAGAGGATTCCACATGCTAAAAGGCAGCTGACCCACAACTACTGTGCCCGAGCTCTAGAGCTGGTGAGCTGCAACTACTGAGCCCATGGGCCCCAACTACTGAAGCCTGCACCCCCTAGAGCCTGCGATCTGTAACAGGTTAAGCCACCATAACGAGAGGCCCATGCACTGCAAGCTCCCACTCACCACAACCCGAGAAAGCCTCAGGCAGCAACAAAGACTGAGCAGAGCCAAAAATTTTTAACAGTTAAAAAAAAAAGATTTACAAAGTTCACTCTTCCCATGGAGATTCAGCCATTGTCCCTAAATAAATGCTCTCTGAATTTTTACAAGTGTTTAATGTTCAGAGTTTTGAAAATTTCTGACAATTTTTGCCAGAGTTTTCATTGCTTTTGCGGAGGAGACCTTTGGAAGCTTTCACCCTACTATTCCAGAAGTGTTCATCCCTGCTGTAGTTCTAGCACTTCATTTCCACCCAGTGCTGTGCTAAATGCTGTGCTAAGCACTCAATTATCTCACTTCTTTACAACCACTGATAAAGGGGGAAGACAGCAAGGAGATCAAACCGGTCAATCCTAAAGGAAATCAACCCTGAATATTCACTGAAGGACTGACGCTGAAACTGAAGCTCCAATACTTTGGCCACCTGACGTGAAGAGTTGACTCACTGGAAAAGACTCTGATGCTAGGAAAGATTGAGGACAGGAGGAGAAGGGGACGATAGGATGAGGTGGTTGGATGGCATCATCGACTCAGCGGACTTGAGTCTGAGCAAACTTTGGGGGATGGTGACGGACAGGGAAGCCTGCAGTGCCGGGTCCATGGGGTCACAAAGAGCTGGACCGACTGAGCGACTGAACAACAACAAGTAACTGTCTACATTTCAGAGGTAAAGAAACAGAGATTTAGATGAGCAGGAACTTGCCCCAAGGCCCACTGCTGAATGGCAGAACTTATAACCAGGCATTTATTCCAGAGCTTATATGTACTTTTAAATATCAAATGATATGTACTCTACTATCAGCCTTATCCAAGAATGCAAAGGAGAAGTTTAAGTATCAGCATTATTTAGATAGTATGTGTGTGTGTGTGTGTGTGTGTCTATTAATATATCCCTTTATATTTCACAGAAAATATATTATGCTAAAAGAAAAGTGTTTTTAAGGTTAAAAAGAAAGATAACAGTTTAAAAAATTAGAGTGGAAATTCTTTAGATAGTAAATAGTTTAAAGTTTTGTACCACCGTCAAAACAAATAGGATCCATGTAGAAAAAAATCCTAAAGAGGAAACTAGGGCTCCAATTAAACTCGCTACAAAAAATACTTTATACTAATAAGAAGTGAACAAAACCAACAATGAGAGATTCCAGAGTCAAGTCTTGATTTATTAGTCTATCTCGCTTATTTGTTGGTTTGGCTGAGGTGACTGTGTAAATAAGTCTCTTAAAATAAGCCTGCAGCTGTGAAAATACATCACATTGAAGATCTGACACTAGCTATCATCATCAACTCGTCCTAAGAGACAATGACAACTCAGAATTTACTAATTTAGATTCTAAATTAAATTAGGATTGAATTTTTTTAAAGCAAATCACTAAATGATGGCTTAAATTCTCATTTTAGAATATATCTTAAAAAAAAAAAGAATATATCTTAAAAAAAAAGAATATATCTTATAGTAAGATTTTTTTGGACAAAATTCCTAAAAACTTTAAAAGGCTGCAGAAGGTGGTTAACATTTTACTAGAGCTGAGATATTACTTCAGAAGGGGAAAAGTGTAACACAGTTTAATCCCCACATATGGAAACATGTAATTCACCATGAAAAAGGGTTCTTTTCTTTGCTAGCTGAAACTTGAAATGCCCTTTATTTCTAAACTATTTAACATCTCAAATTACTTCCCCCATGCCTTCCAAGAGATGCAAGAGAGACTGGGCCTTATCTTCTTTGGCAAGCAATGACTTTGCTGAATGTGAAGTAATATTTTTAAAAGCCCTAATATTTTTAAAAGCCTCTGAACAACCATGAAAGAAATGTCCAAAGTCCCAAAACTATTATACGTTGGATCATAAAATAGGCAAAGTTCAATTTTAATATAGACTATTTTTAACATTTACATTTTCCTTTCAAAATAACCACCTAAAATTATAAATAGGACTTACAGTTAAAGAAAGCAGGATGACTATATCCCCTATCTCACTAATTGAAAAAAAAAAAAAGGAAATAAACTTACAATAACTGCCTTCTAAAATGGCACTCATGAGACTTCCCTGGTGGTCCAGTGACTAAGAATTTGCCTTCCAATGCAGGGGAGAGGGGTTTGATCCCTGGTTGCGGAACTAAGATACCCATGCCATGGGGCAACCAAGTCTCAGTACCATGTACATGTGACCACAGTGAAAGATCCTGCATGCTGCAACTAAGATCCAATGCAGCCAAATAAACATTTTTAAATTATAAAATAAAAGATAAAATGCCACTCGTGATCATTCTCCCTTCCTGGTATTTCATACCTCATCTCATGTTGAAGAGGGTTAACCTGGGTAACCAATAACAGAAATAATGGTGTGTGATTTCTGAGGCTAGATCAAAACAATCACTGCTTCTGTCTCACTCTCTCTTGTGGAAGCCAGGTGCCATGTTCGGAAAAGGCTCAAGCAGTCCTATTGAAAAGTCCATAAAACCATAAAAACAGAGGTTTCCTACCAAAAGGTAGCACCAACATGCCATTTACATAAGTGACCTTGGAGCAGATTCTCCAGCTCCAGTGAATCTTCACGACTACAATCTAGATGACTACAGCCCCGGCCAACATACTTGACTACAGTGTACAAAAGACCTCAAGTCAAAACCCCCCAGATAAACCATTTCCACATTCTTGATCCTCAGAACAATGAGATAATAAATGTTTGCTATCGTTGTTACTGTTGAATGGGAAATAACTGGGGGAGTGGGCAGGTGTACACTCTCAGGACTTTTGGAATCACTTCTTGGCGCTGGCAACCTTGGTGACCTTGAGCATGCTGAACTCACAAAATCTTGCTCAGGGGGCAGCCTTACCCATCGTGACAATGTCACTAATGTGAATGCCCCTGAAGCAGAGCAACAGGTGAATGGACATGTTTTTATGTATTTTGGGATATAATAGAGGTGTCTCAGGCGATGAAAATGGTCCTCTGCATCTTCATCTTAGTCACCACACTAGACAGGATCTGCCCTCAGATGGAGACATTACCAGTAAAGGGACATTTCTTGTCAATGTAGGTGCCCCCAATGACCGTCTGGGTGCCTAGAAGCCCAGACCAACGTTCTTGTTTTGTGAGCGCCTCTCCTTGATAGTTTCTTCAAGCAGGACCCTCTTTCTATTTTGAAAAATGGTGTCTGCTGCCTTTGGTAGGCACGCTCAGTCCAGGAGTCATTCCTTATCTAATATATGTGACTCTAGAATTAAATACCAAAACAACAGGCCCTTTGGATTAGTGCTCAGGACTTAGTTCTCACAGGACTAACCCTAAGGCCCATGACCTCCAGAAAACCACCCCATAAGCCTTGGATTTTAAGAAGGAGACTCCTAAAATGCTTGAGCCTCTATTAAACCCCGACTGGGGAACCCCCAGGATATATAGGAGACTCTAATATAGGCTAACAAAACAACACATGCCCCCTACCTGATTTAATCCCTAGCAAACTGAGGACTCTGGCAATTAACCTCTGAACTGGAGCACATGGTCCCACCTTTTAAGACACACTCCTGAGACCTGGGACAGACCTACAGTCTTGGCACCAACCCCCAGTCCACATCTGGATTTTATTGGTTTTAGGACAATAAATTTTGGGTAGTTTATTACATAGCAACAAGTTACTAATATAACAGTGGAAAGATACACAGACTTCCAAAAACTGGAAAGATACACAGACTTCTAAAAACTGGAAAGCAAATGGAAGTGTGTTGACAGATGAAAGAGATGAGGAAGCCATAGTCCAGAATAAGTTCAAGAGAGTGAGTGAGTGAAAGTCGCTCAGTTGTGTCCAACTCTTTGCAACCCCATGGACTATGCAGTCCATGGAATTCTCCAGGCCAGAATACCGGAGTGGGCAGCTTTTCCCTTCTCCAGGGGATCTTCCCAACCCAGGGATCAAACCCAGGTCTCCCACACTGCAGGCGGATTCTTTACCAGCTGAGCCACAAGGGAAACCCAAGTTCAAGACAGGATATAGTCAAAGAGGAGCACTGGGCCCACAGTGAGCAGGTATGAGGGCAGGACTGAAGAAGAGGGATTGAAAATGGGAGCTTAAATGGAAGTCTGTGTCCAGATAACTGCAGCTGTCCTCTATCTTATTCTACTTTCTGCCACGGAATAGAAAGACAGCTTATAGGAAAACAAATTGGCAACCAGAGAACATTTCTTTTTAAAAATTACTTGAACAGGAGTTCCCTGGCTGTCCAGCGGTTAGGACTCCGTGCTTTCACTGCCGAGGGTCAGGGAACTAAGATCCCACAAGCCATGTGCCACAGCCAAAAAACAGAACAAACTACTTGCACCACCTGGGGAAAGTAAGTCTGCCAGGGTGAGAAATGGACCTGCCAGAGTAAAGCCCTTTCAATTCTGCATACAGGTGTGCCCCGATTACTGGCCTATCTCCAGGCCATTCATCCTAAAGAAATGCCTGCCAATCAACAACCTCAAAGAAATCGACTGAGCCCAGTTATCCTTCCCTGTTCACCTCTTCCAGAAGAAACAAACATAAAACAAGGCTGTTATCCCACACAAACTGCTTGAGAAAATCAACCCAGTCACCAATTAGGCTTTCAAATTTGAAAAGAAAACCAACAGTACTAAAATGAAAGCCCAAGATAAACAGACAAAATTGACCCCAGAGGAAATAAGATAATTCTGGGTTGTTATAAACAAGTGCTATCAATTCAGAGAGGTACAGCAAAAGCTTTCCAAGTTTCCTTTTAGAGTATGACTAGAGGTATCTGAATTATAGGAAATGAAACTTTCTCTTTAAAGAGCACCCTAGGGGCTTCTCTGGTGGTCCAGTGGTTAAGAATGTGCTGTGCAATGCAGGGGACACAGGTTCAATCCCTGGTCTGGGAACTAAGATCCTATCTACTGAAGAACAACCATGCTTGTGGGCCATGGTTACTAAGCCCCTGCATGCACTGAAAGATCCCACACACTGCAAGTTAACACCCAACACAGCTAAATAATTAAATAAATTTTATTTAAAATTATATTAAATAAATATAAATTTATTTAAAAATATATAAAGAGAATCCTACAATTTATATATTAAATTCATATACAGACACACAATGGTAATTGTGGTAATTCTAAGAAAAACTAAATTTACAGCTAAAAAATACTGTTATTGTTGCTTAGTCATTAAGCCACGTCCCACTCTTTGCAACCCCATGGACTGTAGCCCTCCAAGGTCCTCTGTCCATGGGATTTCCCAGCTAAGAATACTAGAGTGGGTTGCCATTTCCTTCTCCAGGGGGTCTTCCTGAACTAGGGATCCAACCAGCATCTCCTGCTTGGCAGGCATGTTCTTCTACCACCAAGCCTACTGGGAAGCCCTTTGCAATTTTAGTTTCTACCTATTAAATGATGACAGAGGACAAGATGGTTGGATGGCATCACCAACTCGATGGACATGAGTTTGAGCAAGCTCCAGGAGTTGGTGAAGGACAGGGAGGCCTGGTGTGCTGCAGTCCATGGGGTTGCAAAGTGTCAGACACGACTGAGTGAACAACAACAACAATTAAATGACAATCCTTTTAAGAGACAGGAAAGTCAGGAGAGTACTCAATGCAGTGGCACCCTAACATTAAAAAGACTTTTCAGAACTTGAAAATTATGCTAAGTAAAAGAACATCAAACACAAAAGATCACATATTATATGATTCTATTAGTATGAAATGTTCAGGATAGGCAAATCCACAAAGATAGCAAGTACAGGAGTAATTGCCTAGGACAGTGGGGTAGGAGAGAAAAGGAAGTGATTACCAATAGGTAGGAGTTTCTTTTGGGGTGATAAAAATGTACTGGAATTAGAAAGTTTGCACAACTCTGTGAATATACTAAAATCACTCAACTGTACAGTTTAAAAGAGTGAACTTTTATAGTACATGAATTATATCTCAATAAAGGTATTAGATTAAAAAAAAAAAAGACTTTTCAGAGAAAAAAAGGCACTGGTTCCAAACCAATGTCTGGTAAAGCTTATACAGGAGAATCTTGTTAATCACTTTCAAAAATGACTGACCAACCTTAGAGAAAAGTCTATGCCAGGACTTGCTTTAATCTAAATATTTAGGCAAAAACTCTTTCTGATAATTTTGAATTAAAGCTCTCAAATTATCACAAACTGTTTTAAACTTTCCAAGGATTTCTGGTCGTATTTTCTTAACAACTTTCTTCATTGAACAGTTTTTTTTTTCTGCTAAGTTCTTGGCAGATAGTAAGGGCAATTAAAAATAATTTAGCAAACATTTCTTAAAAAGGAATTTATCTTGGAACATTCACATTCTGAGATCATACATTTATACTTAGAAGCATTCCTAGGAGGTTTCGCCGATAGTGAGCCCTTCCTGTGGTATTCATGCATTTTGTTTCCATAATTTATCAAACCTTTGTAGCTTAAACCACATGATTCAGCATCCTACTTCTGGGTAAGTATCAAAAGGAAATGAAATCACTATCTTGAGATACCTGCACTCTCATGTTCATTGCAACATTATTCACAAGAGCCAAGTTGTTTCCACAACTCAAGTGTACATCAATTGATGAATGGATAAAGAAGATATGGTATACATAAATAAATGTATATATAGTCAATCAAATATTATTCATCCATGAGAAAGAAATCTTGTCATTTGTGACAATATGTATGGGGCAGGATCTTGAAGGCATTATGTTAAGTGCAATAAGACAGAGAAGGACAAATGCAGTTCACCCTTGAACAATGTGGGGATTAGGGGAATTGACCCCATCTGTGGTTGAAATCGGAGAAGGCAATGGCACCCCACTCCGGTACTCTTGCCTGGAAAATCCCATGGATGGAGGAGCCTGGTAGGCTGCAGTCCATGGGGTCGAGAAGAGTCAGACATGACTGAGCGACTTCACTTTCACTTTTCACTTTCATGCGTTGGAGAAGGAAATGGCAACCCACTCCAGTGTTCTTGCCTAGAGAATCCCAGGGATGGGGTCGCACAGAGTCAGACACGACTGAAGTGACTTAGCAGCAGTGGTTGAAACAGTCATCCCCCCATTTCCTTTTTCAGGACCTGCCTTGGATACCAAAGTCTTCAGATGCTCAAGTCCCATAGTTGGCACTTAGTATTCACAGTTTCATATCCTTGGATTCAACCAACTGCAGATTATGCAGTATGTATTTATTGAAAAAAATATCCACATATAAGTGCATCTACACAGTTTAAACCTATGTAGGGTCAAGGTCAACTGTACTGTAGGGTATCACATAATTTTGATCTAAAAAAGCCAAACTCATAGAAACAGAGGATCAGAATGGTGGTTACCAGGAGCAGGATGTGGAAACAATTGGGGAGATGCTGATCAAAGGGTACAAACTGCCAGTTAGAAGATGAATGTTCTGGGGATGTAATGTACAGCATCATGATGCTAGTTAACAGTACTGTATCATATGCTTGGAAGCTGCTAAGAAGAGCAAATCTTCATACCACAAAGAAGAAAGGTAATCATGTGAGGTGCTGGAGGTAATAACTAGCCTTATTGTGGTAATTATTCCAAATATATGTTTCAAATCATTGCTTTGTACAGGTTAAACTTCATGTTATAAGTCAATTGTATCTCAATAAAGCTGGGGGAAAAACAGAAAGATAACTCTGTCTATAACAATCCATAAAAAGCAGAGGAAATAGCTACTTCATAAAACAAGTCGATATGTTTTGTGTGTTGCAAACTTACAAGTATAAAAATATAAGGAAAACTGAACTCAGGAGATGATACTGTAAGCAATAGCTAAAATACACATATGCAGAAAAATCTTGAGAGGATGAAAGATTATGGTCTGCACAGCTTTAAAGAAGGCAGAGTCAAAGTTTAGGGAAAAGGGCGTTGGAATACCTAAGCTTTCCATACTAGAGCTTGAATCCACACATCAATAACAGATGTGTGATACTATTTATCTGAAAAAGGACAGCAGTAATATCTAAGAATCTACCATAAAAATGAAACAATTCTAAGATAAAATTGGCGATATGTAATTTTTAAAACTGTCTCAAGTAGAAAACATTATAAACAGATGACCACTTTGCAACCTTCTCTTTGGATAAAAAATTTAAGTCTCAGCATAAAACAAATTACCCATAAATCCATAATTTAGTGATCACCACTGCTTACACATTAGTGTATTTATATCTAGACTTCTTTCCCTCAGCTTAAATACTCACATAATATACCACATACAGATTTTACTTCATTACAAAATTACAAGCACACACTCTCTATACTCATTTCACTTAATTTATGTTCCCATGTCATTAAAAACATTGGAAGTGTTTTTATGGCACTAGAATATTTCAAGTTATGGATACTCCATAATTTGGCATTACACTGTTTTCAGTTTTTCATTATTATTTAAAATGCTACTGTGAATAGTTTTTATATATAAATCTTTGAATCTCATTTCCTTGGGAAAAAAATATCTAGAAACATGATTTCTCAGCTAAACAATCTGAATAATTTTAAGATTCTTAAAGATGAATTGCTTTCCACTAACACACTGATATGCCTCATCCATAATCCACAGTCTAGGAAAGTGTTCACTTAAAGTCTATGTTTACATGTCCACCTCTCTAAAGAGACGCTAAACTCCTGTGGGAACTTAAGTTCATGGTATATTCATCTTTGTATCCTGGTATCTACCACAGAGTTGATACTAAATAAATGGCTACTGAACTGAGTTACAGCACAATGGCAAAACAGTAATGTTCAGCTGAAAAAGAAGAAGAAATCCTCATTAGGAACATACATGTCCTACCTCTGCTGCTGAAGCAAAAGAATCGTTTGATGCAATACTCAAGGTGTCTCTCAGGCCGAATTCATCCACATTCCCTTTCATGGTGATATCTGTATCTTTATCTGAAAAGAAAAGGCAAAAAGTTCAGAAGTTGACATTCCTTGTCATTGCCATATTTCATATTCTACTGTCGACTTTTTTCTGTTTTTTTGTTTAAACTTCAGTCTTTATTAGAATTCTGGAATCTAAAAGAAAAACAATACAAACTGATGGGATATACTCTAACCAGACTCTCAAAGTGTTTCACCCTGACGCTGAACACCACCAAGCAGAGAAGAAAGTACGATATAGTATACAGGAGACACTTTTATTTTTAAAAGAGATTAAACTATTTCAGATTTTTAAAGCTTTTGAGTAAATAACAAATTGGTATATAATAACTGGAGTTGATTATTTACCAAGCACGGTAAATCAGTATATGTTATACCACAGGTAGTCTGAAACACAGCAATTTAAGTTGCAAGTGGCCTTGCCCAAATTGAGATAACTGGCAGATTCATTTACATTAAATGAGTTATCAGCATATAATGCTGTCTGGCTAGTCACCTGTGATAAAGCAATCAATTAAAATAATTCAGGAAGATTTTAGTCTTTAGGGTCTACTTTAAAACACTGAAAGGCCTAAAGTGATCAGGGTAGTTGGATGATGTTGATTCTGCTTACTTGAAGGTCAAATATAACTGCCCTCATTTTCATTTATTTATTTTTTTGCCACAGCACAGTGACTTACGGGTCTTAGTTCCCCAACCAGGGGTTGAATCTGGGCCCTTGGCAGTGAGAACACAGAGTCCTAACCACTGGACTGCCAGGGAATTCCCCACAATGATTTCAAAGGATTGAAAAAGCTTAAAGGCATTTCTAAATGATTAATTTGACCATACCAAGACAGGCTACCTATTACCAACACCTAGCATTCTGAATGTGAATGTCAGTATCTTCACATACTATCATCCGGAATCTTCACTGTTGATATCATACTTTCATTGGTATAGCCACTATGGAGAACAGTACAGAAATTCCTTTAAAAACTAAAACCAGAACTACCATATAATTCTGCAATCCCTCTCCTGGGCATACACATCCAGAGAAAAACGTGGTCCGAAAGGATACATGCACCCCAATGTTCAATGCAGCACTGTTTACAATAGCCAAGACATGGAAGCAACCTCCATGTCCCCCGGCAGAGGAATGGAAAGAAGGTGTAGTCCATCTATACAATAGAATATTACTCAGCCATCATAAAGAATGAAACAATGCCATCTGCAGCAACATGGATGGACCCAGAGATTGTCGTACTGAGTGAAGTAAGTCAGAAAAAGAAAAATATGCATGATACTGCTTATACGCAAAAGAAATGATATAAAGGAACTTACAAAACAGAAAGACCCACAGACTCAGAGACTGAACTTATGGTTAGGGGATGGGGGAGGTATATATTGGGAGTTTGGGGTTGACACGTACACAGTGCTGTATTTAAAATGGATAACCAACAAAGACCTACTGTATAGCACAGGGAACTCTGCTCAATATTATGTAACAACCTAAATGGGAAAAGAATTTAAAAAAGAATAGATACATGTGTATGTCTAACAATCACTTTGCTGTACGCCTGAAACTATCACAACATTGCTAATCAACTATATTCCAATATAAAATGGAAAGTTTAAAGAAATTATATTTTCAAACAAATTCAATACTTATTTATAGATCTGACTACACTGTGTGGCAAGCAAGTGACATTCTTCAAATTCTATCACAAGAATAAAAAAAGCAAAGAACAAAACATACAGATTTTTATTTTCATTTTCAATCTGCTAAGTATGTCAGATACTTTATCTTCTTTGAAAAAAAATCAGAAATCTCTTTGGCTTTCATTCATCCAGATTTTTATTCCATCATTTTCCCCCAAATAAAGTTCGTTATCTTTACCATAAATGTTCCAAATCCCATTTACAACCCCCAAGTACCAGAAAACAGACATTTTTTGATTCTCTACAGGAAGTGTAAAGTTTTTAAAAAGTCCAAACCATTAATTTAGTTGAAATTCAAAAGATTTGCAACCAATTATAATCTCTAAGCCAAGCAGAAGAGCAAATTGGGACAAAGTTCATCAATACTTATCAATTAGGTATAAATACACATAGCATATTTTTATCTACTTTACATTTGGTGGGACCATAGTTGACATTTTAACCATTTAAATTCCAAATTTAAGTTATAATTGTTTTCCAATCAAGCTTACATCAGTCCTTTTAAAATACCTAACTTCTCAGTCCAAAATCCTACTAATAAATAACTATTAACAGAACAAAATCTGAGGTTAAAAAAAAAAATCTGAGGCTAAATTATTCTATTTTCAAAAACACAAGTCCTTTCAGGAATTTAAAATTTTTTCAAGCTTGAGAACAAATTGTTTTACACTTATAAATAGCTGTAATACTATTATTTGGGGCACTCAGTTATTCAGAAAAATTTCCAATATTCTCTTTTCAATGCATTTATGCTTTTTGAAAATTATTTACAAAATTAAGTAAGTATTCAAAACTTTCAAACTTTTATCTTCTTAATTATTTCCCATTGTTGGTACTAATTCTGCAAAAAGAAATCATAGTACAACCTTCAATAACCCAAAAACATATTTAAAGCAGGATTAAGTTACAAGTCAACTAAGTTAAATCTTGGTTCCATATGCCTTTCGCTATTTTCGGAGTGGAACACAGACATTTATCTTATGTCACTTTACCTTTCAGACATTACCCAGGAGCTGTTAAAAGTCTGTTTTACTTCACTCAACAGTAACTAGCCATTCAATGTCATCCAGATGAGTTACCATGGTTGTACTTTATTTTTAAAAAAATCTAACAAAGAAAAATGGCTCAGAGGAATTGGAAAGTTTTATTCATTAAACTCAACTTCATAAACCACAGACCATACTTCTCATTTCAGTAATTGTTATGATTTCTGGGATGGTAGCTTAATAATTATGAAGAGAAATAATACATCTGTTTTTTAGATAAGCCAGCAAAAAGTATACAGAAAGAATATTGGGTAATATCTCAAATTAACTGCTTTCATGTAGTTTTAAAATTTAAAATACTTTTTCTAAAAGTATCATCAACTTAATTATTAAAAGACATGGAAAGCAAGGAAAATTAAAAACCAAAGGCTTCATCTAGTCAATAGTTTTAGAAACTTCTTACCAAATTCTTCTTAGGAAAAAAGTGCTAAAACTATGAGATATCATTACACATCTACCAGAATGATCAATTTGAGGAAAAAATGATCATTTTTTTGTTAAGGGTATACAGCAATGAAACTCATACATCACTGGTAGAAACAGTTGGTAAAACCACTGTGGAAAGCTTGGCCTTTACCTATGAAAGTTCAAGATTGCATTCTTATGACTTTGCAATTCTCTCCTTGGGTGTGTTTTACAGAAATACATGCTTAAATGCATAGAAATGTTCATAACAGCGCTGACTAAGTAACCCCAGACTGGAAGGAAAACAACTATCCATCTACCATAGTATACACAAACTGTGGTATATTTATACAATTAAATACTATACAACAACAGAACTGAATGAACTGCTGCTACATGCAGGAACACAAGTGAATCTTACAACATGTTGAGTGAAAAACATTATGCATGATTTCATTCAAATAAAATTTTAAAAAAACAGGCAAAACTAAACAACAGTGATCATGACTACATACTTGGTTGGTAAAACTATAAAGAAAAGCCAGAAAGTAAGTAGTATGACCTTCAGGACAGGGGGCTAATTTGGGGGGTTGGTAGTAGGGGTATTGATTGGGAGGGGGTACAAAAGAATCTTTTAGGGAGCTGGCAATGCTTTATTTTTCTATCTACTAACAGGAGGATATGATAAATCACTGTGATATTTTGTTTTGTGCACAGTTCTTCTAAGGGTTTAAATAAAAGGAAAGAAAAATGATGTTATCTATGGATCTTGGCCCCCAAGGGCTGAAAAAAACAATAAAATACTTTTCATATTTCAATGTTCACAATGATGCTGTAAATTATTAGATATGAATTTTATTCCCTGATAGAATAAGTATCTAAATGATGCTAAATTCAAAATGTCAAAAAATCTGGTAAGTCTGGTTAAGTACAAGAGCAAACTGAAAATAATTTACCTGCACCCTCTAAGGAAACACCAGTAGCAATAGTAGAGACTAATGCCATGCATGTGTACCACTCACAAGCTTTCTTCCCCAAGCTCACTGATTTTTCTTTGCTATTTAATGATTGTTTTCAAATTTTAAGTGAGAATTTTTAGGTGGAGATAATCAACTATTCTCAGGAAGAAGACAAATTATGAGGTGTGTAATCTAATTGTAACAGTAAGATTGTGATTAATAAACATTTTACACATACTCAATGCCAGAAACCAAATTACAATGTTTCACATATATTATCTAATAATTCTCGCAATAATCCTACCCTTTTTAGGTAGGTACTCTTTTTTTTCTTTTTATATATCAAAAAATTAAGGGGTAGGAAGGTCAAGTAACTTGGCCCATAGTCACACCATTTAGAAATGGAATGGCAGGATTCAAACTCAGGTCATTTGACACCAGATTCCAGGTTATGAGGGCTTCCCTGGTGGCTCAGAAGGTAAAGAATCTGCTTGCAACGCAGGAGACCTGGGTTTGATCCCTGGATTGGAAAGATCCCCTGGAGGAGGGCATGGCAACCCACTCCAGTATTCTTGCCTGAAGAATCCCATGGACAGAGGAGCCTGGCGGGCTAGAGTCCATGGAGTCACAGAGTCGGACATGGCTGAGCTAGTGCTAATTGCTGAGCCTCTCCTGTATTTCTCCTGGGTCATTTTGCCTGTTATATGACTTTATCTTGTTTTGAGAGCACTGTTAAAATTCTCATGTTTCCATACACTAAATTAATTAAACTTATGATACTATAAACCTGAAATATGCAGCTTAAGCCCCTTAAGGATTCATCATTAACCTCAGAAATACCTATAAAAAGCTTTCCACATAATTGGATGAGTAAATACAAAAAAATGTACCATGAGTTACCTCATTGGCTCTTAGAGGAGCAGCTTTTTTTTTTTTTAACCTTCTTAAATAGTAATCCTAACATTTTTAAGAACATTTTTTTTACATGTCTCAATCACCCAGAACTTTTAAAATATTCACACACAGACATAAAATGTTCTTCTCTGGAAGAACACTGAAAGAATAATGTTTACTTTTAACTAAATAGTCATATAGCTTAGGCCAAAAATCTGACTGGATTCAAGCCTTCCTCCTCCTTTCACAATCTCATAATTCACATATTACTTAAGTTTTTTCCAAGGCAGAATTTGCTTGAAAGTCATAAAAAGAAAAAATCAGAAGACACTTCGGCTCTGGAACTTGGAACCTTAGGCCTGGATCTATTTTCTTTAAACCAATCCAAGTGGGTTTTTAACGTGTCTCACTTTTGCCATCCCCAGACATGGTTCATTTTCTGTCACTTAGAAGGCATCAGGTTTATTTTAACTTCAACAGATTCTAGTGGAGATTCCAAAGATGCCACTCTTCTTTTCAAATCCAGGCTGTCGACTGTGGATTTTGTAACACCAGCAAGAAGAGGATGTCTGCCAAATGTCTCAATGTCATCTGACTTCTATGTCAGCAGCTATTCTCCAGATGATTTTCAGCAGTTAAAATATGATTTGGAACCTTGTCTTTTTTATGGTTTTATTAAAAATGGAAAAGGTCCGCTGCTGACAAGACAAGCTATTTTCCAGAATCTTCTATAATCTGTTAAAATAATTAAGAAATCTAGAAAATTACTGCTGTTGTTTACTCTGTATGACTATCTGGTTCCATCCATACTGAGGATAATTTTTTATCCTCATTTACTTTAATACTAAAAAACAAAGTGGAATATAAAACCCAAAAACAGTGGGGGGGGGGATTGGATGAAGGTAGCCAAAGATACAAATTTTGAGTTATGTAATGTACAACATGATAAATATAATTATCACTGCTGTATGTTACATATGAATGTTATTAAGAGTGTAAATCCTAAGAGTTCACATCACAATGAAAAAACTTTTTTTTCCTGTTTCTTCAATTTTGTACCAATATGAGATGATGGATTTTTGCTAAACTTACTGTGGTAATCATTTTATGATGTATGTAAGTCAAATCATTATTTTCTATGCCTTAAACTTACACAGTGCTATATGTCAATTATAGTTCAACAAAACTGGAGGAAAAAACACATAGTTTTAGAAAATGGAAGAATTAAATGAGCTAACAGATGATATTTTTTTGATTTTTCCCTCAATGAGCCTTAACACTGAAAAGAGTAACAATGGAACCTCCTAAAACAAAAGAAAGGCTATCTAATCAAATCAATTCTTACTTTTTATCACGTACACAATTTTGCCTATATGAAACAACACATGCATAAAGCAGCCCCATACTATGGCACTACTCAAAACAATATTTCCACAACAGTTGTCTCTGGCTTTCCCTATCAAACCTTCTTAGATGCCATGACTGGCCAATGAAACAACTGTGATTTCCTAACTGGGAAATCCAGCTGCTGATGTGAAACGAGTAACAGAAGAAAAGAAAAAGGAATAACAGCATTTTATATCTTTTTTTAGGAGAAGGAGAGAAGTAACTGGATAACCTAAAGGGCAAAAAGTAATAAAGGGTAGGTCTGATGTTATAGAGACTTTAATGGGGCCACTAGCACCGCTAGTCAATCTGTACACTACACAAAAGGTTCCTGGTCAATGGGACAAAGGCAAGCAGAACTCCAGCCCACGTCTTGGGCCTGTATCATCCTCGAAGATGAACCTTTTTCTTATTACAAAGGTGCCCTTCCCAAAGGGCTTTTGTTGTATAGTTGCTAAGTTGTGTCTGACTCTTTTGCAGTCCCATGGACTGTAGCCTACTAGGCTCCTCTGTCCATATAGGCTTTTCCAGGCAGGAATACTGGAGCAGGTTGCCATTCCCTTCTCCAGGGATCTTCCCGACTCAGGGATAGAACCCACATCTCCTGCATTGGCAGATTCTTTGAGCCATGAGGGAAGCCCACTCCCAAGGGGCTACATAGGCCTTTATCGACATCAAACAAAGGCCTTGGATGGGTTAGTGTAGGTCCTGCACTTAGAAATCCAAGTGGGTAAGATATAACTTGAATACATAAAAAGCAAAGGCAAGAAACAGGAATTTCCCTTGTATGTGGCACCCCAGCAATTTTCATTATACTGCTCTCATCTCTGAACCTATTTTGACTTACATATATGACACCAGTTAGACTTCATTTTGTAGTATTATTAAACATTTTGAAATTAAGATTATGAGCCTTAATGCATGACAGGAAGTTACAGGGCAAATTTCTCATGTGTTCTGAAATTTGCAGTATATATATTTAGAAGTCTGAGTATACAAGTTAAGCCTGTAATTCATGTCACCTCCTAAAAATAAACCCTCAGGGAGTTTATCCTCTGACCACAGTGATTCTGCATGGAAGGAAGGGGACAAGGTCTTAAAGCATCAACTCTGGGCTGTCTGACGTTTGACATAAGGTTGAGGTTATTTCCTCTTGCTGCCAGCTCTTTCAATCTCACTAAATGTTCTACCTGGCTGCTTACCAGAAAGAAGAAGAACATTTCTCTAGTGGTCAGGAGGTCCCACTTTACAGCTTTTCCTGTTCTCTGCCAGAGAATCTGTACAGTCAGTACTGCTGCTGCTGCTGCTAAGTCGCTTCAGTCGTGTCCAACTCTGTGCGACCCCATAGACGGCAGCCCACCGGGCTCCCCCGTCCCTGGGATTCTCCAGGCAAGAATACTGGAGTGGGTTGCCATTTCCTTCTCCAATGCATGCATGCATGCTAAGTCGCTTCAGTTGTGTCCGGCTCTGTGCGACCCTATGGGCAGCAGCCCACCAGGCTCCTCTGTTCATGGGATTCTCTAGGCAAGAGTACTGAAGTGGGTTGCCATCT